>NC_045627.1:41581388-46581388 GCF_009829155.1 Mustela erminea
TGTTCATTTGAGCAACTGTTTGTGTTCTCAGTCCAGTAATAATAACCTTAACAATAATGGGAATCCTGTATGTATATTTGGCATTGACTGTTCTAAAAGAATGTTCACGTATGTTGAATCACGCTAATAACTGTTCTTGGATTCCCTTTACTCTGAAAGAAACAGTTTCAGCTGGAGATTTTCCTCCACCAAGCCCATCCACCTGGTATGACAGGCATAATATGGTTCAGTTCACTGGAAATGAGCTGGCCAAGTTTCTGGCTTACGTCAGTTTATGTTCACAAGCTCACACTTACTGTGGTAATTTGACCATGTTTACTTTTTTCTTGTTGGTACCTTTCATCAATTTCTATACCTTTAGAAGCATCAGCCCAATGCTGTAATTTTCTCTCCCTGAATAAAAGGGTGATTCCTTTAGTAGCATCCTAAACTAGGTGTCAAATAGACTTTCCTGGGCTACCTTTTGAAACTCGTCAGCAGTAATACTGTTTCTAGGGGAACTTGAACTGTGACTTCCTGGACACAACTTTTAAATATAATGCCTTCCAAAAGGTACCTTGCAAGTGGGGGACAGTGGTGGACTGGGGTATCTACCACATGCTGAAACCTTGCTCTGATGCTGATGTCCTAGAGGGTACTTGGCTTATCTATTGGTTTATCAATGATTCTATACAAATGGAGTAGTCTGAGGTAGACCTCAAAGACAGGGCATGCTACAGTGAAATTCAGGTTGAATGAAAAAATCAGTCTTGACCATGTGGCCAGTTTGACCTTTGTCACTGAATGATTCCTAAGGTATGTGTATTCTTTCCTTGAGGCCTCCATGGTTCTCTGTCTGGCTAATTGTAGGTCCAGCTCTCTGGTCAAACACAGACCCTCCTGTGCCCCCATTCTGGGTAATGTGGTCTGTGAAAAAGGCATGGGCTAGTGAGCAGGACATTGAGATCTGGCTTGGCCAAGAACTAGCTTTGGGCCCTTAGTCCAGTTTCTGCTCTTTGTAGGCTCCAGTCTCTTCAGCTGTACAAGTAAGAGATGAAATTTCCATGGGTTTGTAGACTTCTCCTGTCCACCTCACAGTTGAGTGGAAGCTGGGATGTGTTTTGTGAGCCTCACTTCTATTTTAGGCCCAGCTCTTCTACCGTGATCTACTTAATTACAATAAACTTTTGCAAAAGATTCGTTTGGGGAAGAGAAGTGCTGGTGCTCCAAAATTTTTGAAATCCACCTCCATATTCTCCTCTCTGTAGCCAACAATTTTCATTCTTTGGGTCCCAGTATGCATCATGGTAGTTTCTAGCATGTATGAGTATGGAGTTCTATTCTAGTCACTGAATTGTCCTCTTCTGTCAGGCAACCCTGGGGACCACAAGTCAGGACAAAGCTAGGGAATTTGATGAAGGATTAGGAAGGGGTTAGGGATGAACAGAGAGAGGACTTGGAAGGGAGATGGGCACAGAAGACCATGTCCTAGTTACAGCTCTGGGCATCTGTGACAAAGATAAAAAAAACTCTAGAGTCATGAACAAATGAAGGCATTGTTACTATCAATGAACAAATAGAAGGCATCATTACTATCATAGTATCTAAAATAGTAATGATGCCTTCTATTTGTTCATTGTTTTAAAATGTTAAAAACATTCACTGCCATTGTTACATTGGAAATCTGAATAACCCTAGAAGGTAGGAAAGGCAGTAGTTACTGTCCTGGGTCTAGACCTGGGGCGGGTGTTGAATCCTGTGCCAAAGTCACACGGGTAGTAAAAGCCCAAATCAGGACCCTGTCTTTTTACTCTTGGTCTAACACTATCTCCATTTCTCTTTTCCACAGTGGGTGGTTTCTCAATGGCCCTGTGGTTAGTACATTGATAGTAGAGAAGAAATTGACTATTTCTTCCTTCCTTTGGATATTCTCTTCCCTTCTTTCTGTCCCCATCAAAGAAGGAAGGTGTCTTGGGGTGGCTTCAGGCAGCTTCTTTTCCTTCCCTTCCAGCAGGAAAGCAGGGTGATTAGGGGGCCTTCTCCTAGCTGAGGTGTTAAGGGTTTATGTAGTGCTTGCTGATGGATAGCTAATGGACTCAGTTGGGTCATTTCAATGAAAGTTTCCCACAATCTGATACTGAAGTGGAAGGCTTGAGTGAAGCTTTCATCACTTTTTCACCAGGCTCATCAAGGACTTCCTTTTCCTCTCTGGAAATTGTATTTCATGCAGTGTATTTCTAATCCAAGTGTTACATCAATCAGCAGTTCAGGGTAGCTTTGTGGTTCTTCTGGAGCATTTTATAAGCAGGGATGGGGTTTCTTATTTGGTTCTGCTTGGCCCTCCTGGACTCTTGGAAAAATACTCCAACTGCAATTTCCTTCCATCTATTATGATCTATTCTTTTAGTTGCTATTAGAATTATTGGTTTTTCCAAGGCATTATCTTAATAAAGGCATTCCTTTCTGGGCTGTGCTTGACCTGTGGGTGAGACTGGAAATCTGTTTCTTCTCATGGTTATTGTAGAGTTAGGGCTCTCAGAAAACTGAGAAAAATGGGAGCCTTTGAAACATGATCTCCTTGGCCAACGACTTCTCTGTTGCTAAAAGGGCTGCTGGGTGGAGAGCTGGCCTGTTCCTTTCCATCTAGAGTGGTTTGTTTGTGAGAGAGTCCTCCCAAATGGTCACTTTTTCATGTTTTGGATGTCAAAGAAAGAAACAAACATTTTAAACTAACAGTGGTAGAAATATTGGATGACAAGGAAGGGGAAGTGATATTGGGAACTTGGGCATATCATCCAAGCTGTTTTCTGGATGTTTGTCAGAAAAGTGACTTTGATGTGTTGGATTACAGGAGTCAGGGCGAGAGAGCTCCATGAAGAATATATATTGCTTGACCAAAAGCCCACCTAAAAATTAGGATCTGAGGTCATGAGCTGATCTCAAATGAAGGTGATTTGGGAGTCTGAGATTTGGAATTTGGATTTTTTTTTTTTTAATTTAAAAAGAGGGAAAAAATGCTGCCATTCCTCCAATAGAAATATTGAGCCAACATTTTCTTATATGGAGTCCAAAGGTGGGAATTTGTCCCCAAATTCTATTCTAGTCCTGTAAGAGCTGAGATTAAGATTTGGGGTAAGTATTTTACCCTTCTCATTTTTAAAATCCATCTGAAGCTTTTTTGAAAAAAAAACCTCTCCCAGCCGCTGTGACAGGGTATCGCAGCTGTCTGAGGGTTTTTTTTTCCCCCTGTTATCTTTCCTTTCTTTAAGAAAAGAGTCGTTTCAGAGGCAGCCGTGACAGCTCTGTCATTTCACTCACACCTCTAAATTTCCCTTTCTGTTGTCAGTCAGCAGACAGCAGTCCCGGGATTCTGATGGGCCTGAGTGATGTCCAAATCCAGGAGAGATTGGAGAGAGGCCTGGAGCAGTGCGTCAGAAGCAGTCATCCTCTGCTTTTATTCTGAGAACAATTGTCAGGAGTTGAAAAAGTTCCCCCGTGCCAGGATCCCTGAATCTCCACTGCTGCCATCTGCAGCGTGCGAGGCCTGGGCCAGGGAATCAATCCTTGGAGCATATTTTACAGAAATTCCAGTTAAGAGATGGTACTGAGTTCCTCTGGCCTATGGGCTATCCTGGGGGAAATTGTTTCAAAAGATTGATTTATTTGATTTAACTTTTTTTTTTTTTTCAAGAGCACGTGTAGGTTCACAGCAAAATTAAGAAGGAGGGACAGACATTTCCATATACTCCCTGCGCTGACATCATCAGCATCTGGAAGCGGAGTTTGTTACAACTGATGAACCCGCACTGATATATCATAATGACCCAAGTCCATTGTTTACATGAGGGTTCACTCTTGGTGGTATATATTCTGTGGGTTTAGACAAACGTATCATGACAGGTCTCTATCATGACATTATTATACAGAGTGTTTTCACTGCCCTAAAAATACTCTGTGCTCCACCTATTCATCCTACCCCACAAATGAATCCTACATTGGCAGGAAATCCTTTCAGGAAGAAAGCACTTCAGTAAGAACCGTAGCAGTAGCTCCTAACATTGATGAGTGCTTCTGTTCTGGGCACTGGGTTTCACATGCACTCTCCCATTCATTTTCCAGCAGCCCTGTGGTCAGTACTATTTGTCCTCCCATTGTAGTGATGAGGCACCTGAGGCTTGGCTCCATTAAGTAACTTTGGTAACTTGCTGAAGACCATGCAACCCATGAGTGATTGAGCTGGGATTCATGCTCAGGTCTTGTGTGACACTGTTGCCCCAGTGCCTTAAGTCACATGCAGTTCTCAGGTGCCACAACTGTCTGTTTTCCATGGTGAAAGGAAACATGATAATTATAAGGACCTGCAAGACAAGTGAGGCCTGTGCCCTTGTCCTCTGAAGCATGAGGGTGCCTGGATTAAGAAGATAAGTTATCACAGCACCATGAATATGGGGTTGTCAAAGGTGCCCCAAGGGGTGGGATAGAAACACTGCTTGTGCCTGGAAGGAAGGATTCTCTAGTTGAAATCAATCTGGATTTAGAGTATCTACAAAGGAGACCCCAAAATATGTATAGTGATGTGTGCTTCATTTAGGTCACATGGTGGAGCCCAGTTTGCCGATTGATTCTGGGCTTTTCTGCCAGGGCTTGGCGTGTGGTTTGGGCAGTCTCAAATAGTTGCCTTGTAGATGTTGGCAGAATTAGGAACAGCAAACTTTTCATTTTTAGTGTGGTCAATTTTCCATCTTCTTTTGTCAGTTGATATACCGTTACTCCCAATTTTCTTCTTCTGTCTTCTACTAATTTCTTTGGAAGATACAGCATCTTCTTCATCCACAGATATGTCCTATGTTCTACTGGACTGCTCCCTGGGGCTGCTGTAGAGGGGAGGCTGATAACACACCTTGCCAGGCATGCTCCTGCCAATAACACATTCACGTTCAGGCCTAAAGCTTTCAAGTGACGAGCCACCCAGCCAAGTGTGATGCTCATTTATTCCTCTAAAACATATTTGTTAGATGTCTGGTTTCTGGAGATAGATTGCTTGAGTGTAAATCCTGATTCTGCCTCTTAGTAGATGTGTGCCCATGGGAGGTTGTTGAATTTTTCTGTGCCTTTGTGATTTTGTCTGTAAAATGGGGGTGACAGCAGTGCATGAGTCAAAGGGTTGTTGTGATTGATGATTAGGATTATAGCAAACACTTGTATAACTTCTACTAAAAGCCAAAACTGTCCTAAGAGCCTCACATTTATGAATTCATTTAATCCTCACAGCAACTTAATGAGGTTCATCCTGCTCTCTCCCCATGTTGCAGATGAAGATGCTGAATTGTAGAAGCTTAAGCCATTTGCTAAAGCAGATGGTTGGTAAAGAATGGGGCAGAGATTCCAAATGAATGATTTCTCTACTACCATCTTATTCCCTTCCTATGATTGAACACCCCAAAAGTGCTTGGTGTCATGCTTTGAACATAGGGTTCAGTAAATATTGCGCCACAAGTAATAATAATCACAGTATTATTGTTAATGCTAGGCACCATGTTAGCTATGGGCAGTAAGGATGAGCAACCCCCAAAGTGGTGAGGAGTAGAGATGCTTATGCGGGCAGTAGCTATCAGGTATATACAAACTATGGGATATAAGACCTACGGGATGCTATGGAGGGAATCATCATTTCTTTAAATAGAAATTACTGAGACCTTTTATCTCATGGCAGGCATTGTGCTAAGTCCTTTAGGAGTGTTGTTTTCCTTCATTCTACTTGATAGATCCATTATTATTCCACTTCATAGACATCGAGGACAAGATGAGGTCAAGTAACTTGTCCGGGGTCATGTGGCCAATGAGTGTTCAGTCTGGGATTTGAACCCAGTCCTGGGGCTTTAAGCCACTGCCTCACATGCCTGAATGTCTCTGCATTGGCAGTGGGACTTCATAATTCTTATCTGAACGATAGAATCAAGGGTGACTAAATAGCAATGAGGTCATTACCTCCCTCCCACTATCCTTTCAGCACCAGGCTTCTAGATTTTTCAGTAAATTAGTGGTGAACTGGCTGGAAGCTACCATTTCTGTTGAGTGATTTGTCTTGCTTCTTTGGAGTGGACCATGTTGGACTGCCTCCCCCTCCAACACACATATGTGATGCTCATGTGACCCTCTCTTCATGGAATGCCAATGGCTGCATTCTTCAAGGTCACATGGGCTGCCCTGTTTTTGTGACCTTCCTTGAAAATGCTTTGAAGCTTGGAAGCACTTACACCACATTTTCTCTTTGTTCTGTTTCATGGATATTAGGCTGCTCTGACCAACTATCTTTAAAGCTCTCTTAGAAACAGAAGCCATGTCTGCTCAATATTCTACAATATTCATCACAGGCTGATGAATAAACCAGACCTCCCCAAACTAGGAGTCATTTTTTATTTCTTTTCTTTCCATCAATTCCACATCCATCCATCCAAGTCCTGTCAGCTCTCCTCCTAAAATATTTCCTGAGTCTCCACCACCACCACCCTGGATTCAGCCACCATCACATCTTGCTGGAACAACCACAGTAGCTTCCTGCTCTGTCCCTTCCCTTCTTGCCTCCCTGCAATTCCTTTGCCTTTGCCGTGTGGCAGTTAGAGCGGGCCTTTAAATTGTCAATTAGATCATGTCACTCTTCTGTTAAATCCCTCCAGGGTTACCTTTTGCACTTGATATAAGATCCAAAGTCCTTCCATGGCCTCCGTGGCTTGATGTGATCTGGTCCTGTCAGCCTCTCTCACCTTGCTTTCTGGGCCTCTCCCCATTCTAGACACATGAGCCCCTTGCTGGTCTTGGGCTGTCACCCAAAGACATTTTGGTCTTAGAATCTTTAAGGAGTTATTCCTGTTGTGTAGAACATCCTAGAACATTCTTGGTTTAGTTGGTTCCTTCTTATCATTCAGGTCTCAGCTACAATGTCACCTCCTCAGAGAGACTTTCTTTGAGAGGTATAACTGAAATAGTCCCCACTCCCAACTGGCTTTCACAGTCTAGTCCATTAGTCTATCTTGTTTTCTTCAGAGTACCAATTACTGTCTTTTTATTTATTTGTTTACCTGTGTATTATCTATCTATCCCCAGCAGAAGATAAGCCCCATGAGGGAGGGCCTCATTTACTTTGTTCGACCCTGGATTCTGTGTACCTCCCAGACTGGCTGGCCTGGAATACCAGCTAATAAATAGTAAGCAGCTGATATTTAATAAGAGATTGCTTTTTGCCACATGTTATTCTAAGCACATTACATGCATGTGTCTAATCAGTTTTAACAGTGACCTCAGGATGTGGGTATTAGTCTAATTCCTGCTTTACAGGTAAGGAGACTGAGGCACAGAGGGCTTACAACCAGAGCCCAAAATCACGCAACAAGTTAAGTGGCAGAGCCTAGATTCGAATGCAGGGAGCAAGACTTCAGAGCATGTGTTCTCAGTCACTACATCGTGGTGGATCTCAGGTAGACAAAAATACTTGTTAAATGAATTAGTGCATAGAAGATGCCCACTAGAGCCAATAATCTGGATTATTGTGGAAATGTTCTGGGCCTGGATATGGTCCAATACATGCCAGAGCAGGGGAGGGGTATGGTACTGCCCATGTGGGTATTAAACACCTAACAACTCAAAAATGGGTTTTGCTTACCACTGCAGCTGCTATTTATACTTTATACTTGATAGAGCTGTCTGGCCCGATGGTCCCTTTTTTTTTTTTTTAAGAGGAGAGAATTGTGGGAAATATTTTGTTTTCCCTGGGAGCCAGGCTATGTATTTACTTCAAGTTTTATTAAATGAGTTATAAATTTTCCCAGCAATTTACTCATAGCTCAAGAGGTTTAATTTGCATGTGTTGCCTTTTACAATATGCTTTTCGTAATGTTGCAGATGCTTCTTCCCCAGCTTCAGTAAACAACAGGCAGTCAGCCAGGTTTTTGACTGAACATGTGCCAGGCCTTGAAAATACAAATTAACTCCATGGTGGCTGTGGGGGGCCACATGCCCTACTTCGTCCAGGGTATCTGGGGAGCTGAATGGAATTCATGAGGGGCAGGAGACAAAGATTTTCTGGATATTCCTTTTGAATATATTGTTGAATATTTCTTTGACCTACAAAATAACCCAGACATTTATGCTGAGACATCAGATTTGTATTTGGTTCTACTTGAGATACAGTGTTACTATGATGACAAAAAGAGGCTATTGGGGCCCCAGGGTGATTTTTAGAAAGGCCAAAGTCATTTTGACCTTCAAAGCAGTTGGCCAAGGGTCTCTGATGGGGACTCTGTTTGAACCACTAAGAAGTCAGCTCCTCTGAGAGTCTGATGCCCCTTGGCTCCAAGAGAGAACAGTAGGGTTGAGAACTTATCCTTTGGAGTCACACTGCGGAGCTTGAGTTCTGGCTCTGTCGCTGATTAATTGGGTGACCTCAGGCATGGTACTTAAATATTTTCTGTGCTCCTTTACCTTGTTTATATAAATGAGGTTATAATGGTCCCCATCACATGATGGGGACCTACATAGGTTTGTTGGGAGATTTAAATAGAATACTATGTATAAAACATGTCGACCAGTGGTTCATAAATGAATACCTAAATGACAACACCTGTTGTCCCAGAACCTTGTTTAGTTCCTGAGTATTTCAGGGACAGATGCTTTGGGTAGGGTTTTTCTAATCGCATCTTGGTTGGAGTGGTAGGTGTGGTGCCAGAATAAGAGAGGGGTGGTTGTATTCATTAGAATGAAGTTCAGGCGTGTGTAAGAGAAAGACTTAAATTATATTATAATATCAATTAATACTTAAATAATACTTAATATTATAGAGCTTTCTTTCTCACATGAAAGACTCACATTAAGTGGATTAACATAGAGATTTCTTTCTCACGTAAAGGAAATACAGGGGTAGATAGTGAATGGTTGGTGTGATAGTTTCATGATGTCATGAGGAACACTCGCTGTCTTCTCTTTGAGCTCTATCATTCTAAGTGTATTTTCTCATGATTCAAGATGGTGACTCGTGCTCTTGTCATCATGTGCTCATTCCAAGAAGGAAGAAGGGGGAAAGAACAAAGAACAGGCTCGCTCTCTTTGAAGGAAACTTGTGCGAAATCCCACATACCACATCTCCTTATATCTCATTGGCCAGAACTTAATCACAGAGCCACACGTAGCTGAAGGAAAATAGACTCCTTCATTTTGGCAGCCATATGCCAGATAAAAACAGACTCAATTATAAGAAGGAGGTAGAGAAAGGGTGTTGAAATAACAGCTGCAGATGGGTTGTTAGTATCAGTCCATGGCTTTCAGGGCTGGCGTCAGAAGGAATTTCCAGGTACATTTGGCAGTACTTTCCTATGTTTTGTTTCACGGACGATTTTACGTAGTAAGTGGAAATTTTAAAATAATCTTGTAATTACTTTTTGTATGAGTAAAATTATAACTAGAATATCTACCATAGGATTTTGTAGATACCACATAGTTTATTTTAAGATTTTTTTTTGTTTAAGTGAGTCATTTTTTTATAAAAAATTTAGAAAATTTACAAAAAATTAACAAAATTTACCAAGAAATTTACAAAAATTACCAAAAAATTTACCAAAGAATTTAATTTTTACAAAATTAAGTAAATGCGGCATACAGAGATGAATGGGGACAGAATGCAGAGTGGTTACATGTGGGCTCTGGGGTCAGACTGTCTGAATTTGAATTTGTGGTCCACCCCTTATTGGCCAAATGACTTTCACCTTTCTGTGCTGCAGTTTGCTTATCTGTAAAATGGTGTTAATAATAGTACCTCCCTCCTTGAGTTGTTTTAAATGAATTTGTACTTAAAAGCTCTTAGAATAGTGCTAGGCATGTCATCATTTCTCTGTGAACATTTTTCATTGCTGTTGTTGCTACTGCTGTTACCATTATTGTGGTTTTTACTGGTAGTCGTATTATTATTAATGACAAAAGATAGCATTTGGATAGAGCAGAAATTGAGGGTGCTACATGCCTGACTAAAATTAAGGAAACACTGGCTTAGAAGAATGAGGTTGGTGGTTAACCAGGACCATTCTGAGACACAGCTATAAATAATAGTTTTATTAACAGTTAAAACTAGTGTTTTATACTTTAAAGTGGTTCCATATATGATAATAACATTGATTAGAGTTTATGGCATTTACTGTGTTTGGGTACCATGGGGTTTGCTTTAAAGATAGCGTTTTTGATTCTCCCAGCCTTACAGGCTAAGTGTTCTTTCTATTCTGTCAATGGAGAAACACAGTGTGGGCAGGTTAAGAAAATTACTGAATGTTCTGTCATCATGGGACCAGCTTCAAGGCCCCAACTGGTAAAAGTCTTTTCTCCATCTCCCTTTGGGGGCTCCCTCCTGCCTTTGGGTTATCCAGAACTCCTTTATTCCTACCTTACCACCAGGCCCTTCTGATTCCTCTTCCTTCCTGTTCCCCTTCCCACATCCTAATTGCCAGCTTGTTCATAGCATGGTCCAACTCCTAAGCCTTTCTGCACTGTCACAACTGACCTGTCCAGTGTCCATGTTCCCGCAGGACACAGATGACAGCATCTAGTGTAATGAATTCATCTACGAACGTGGACATTAATGGACGAATATGCTACATCTCTGAGTAATTAATTTTGGAATAGGCCTGGAGATCCCAGGCAGGAAACAGTTTAGCAGTCTGGTAGGCCTGTCCTGTAGCCAACTGAGGGATTGGGGGGACCGTCCTCTGATATCTCCTCGGTCATTCTGTGAGGTTTTGACATGGCTGTCTCCTAGAGTCCTGACAAAAGTGGAACACTGAGATGGTGAGGAAGGGGGACCAAGCACAGTGGGGAGCAATCAGGGAAGTGCAAGGGCTTCCTCACTACGCTCCTCCACCCAGGCCTCCCAATTCCCAGCCCAGTGCTTGATACACCGTGAGCCTTCAGTTGGTGTTGTTGATACATGAGTCACTTACTTGAGGCCTTTCAGATGTGAGGGGAACAAAAGGCCCCTTAAGGAATGGGGCAGTGAATTATAAGGGGTAAAGTTTGGTTGAGCTTTTAGGACTTGATAGATTTGTTGGTTTGTTTGTTTGGGCTATAATGGTGTGTCATCATGGTCGGCTTGCTGTCATCCAAGGACCCTGTGTGTTTCTGGCTAAGCGTGAACTGAACGTGACTAGCACAGTGCTGGGATCGGGGACATTCATCTTCTACTCTATCTTTGAGCTGGAGGCTCAATGTGTTACTCTTGTGATGTCATAAAGCAACTGATGTCTTAGTACATCCTGTAAGAATTATTTCCTCTTTTACTCTTCCTACAAATTGTACCTTATGATCCATTGAATTTCACTTTCCTATTTTTCCAACATTTCTCATTTTCTGCCCTTTTTTTATCCTCTCTCTCAGACCATTGGGGAAAGGAAACAATGTTGCTTAGCAACCGGTAAGAAACCAGTCAATACTGTTTCTAATATTAACCCATTGGTAACAAGGAAGCAAGGTGATCCATGTGTTCTGGAACACTCCCCTAGCACGTTTTAAACTATGAGTTCACAAAAGTTGGCAGCCCAACTTAATATTCTTGTCATGAACATCAAAGATTTTTATGGGTAGTTATAAATGTTCCAGAGTTGCAAGTTACGTAAATTGTCTGTTTATTGAAGTGGTTCATTTTTGGACTTTTAATTTAGAAATGTGCTGTGATTATTTTACTTTCATTTTGGGGATAAAATAGTTTCTGATCTCAGCGGGGCTTTTGTGTGTATGTGTGGTGTTGAGTCCGTTCAGTTCATTCATCTGATAAACATCTATTTTCTGGTTTGGATCATTCATTCATCTGACATTTATTGAATCCTAGTTTGTGCCAAGGACCATGAAGACTCTGTGGAGTATCACTGAGCACACATGGTTCTCGTATCCATCTTTTTGTCAGCAAGGTCTTTTTCTCTTTTCAGCTTCACTTACTGAAATGCCACATAACAATCCTGTATTTTCAGACACTGTAGTTACTCTTCTACTAGAATGGTTTCTTTGGCTTTGACTCAACAATATTATTCTTAGGTCCTGTAGACTTTTAGGAAGTAAGAAATAAGAGGCAACAAAAAGATGAATCCTGACCCGCACTTCGCTCGCACATACAGGGGTACGGCTGGCATGCACAGGTAAGTTTGGGAACATGCATCTGCCTTCCACAAAACTATGATGTTAATGAAGTTAACTTCATTAACTTCAGTGCTTCTCTTCTTACATACATGCCCCCCCCCTTTTTTTTTTGCTACAGATCACCTGTTAAATCTTCCAAACACTCAGCAATCTTATGCCAGTCAACATCCGCCCCTACTGGGGCTGATCTCCTCTTTAGGGTGTCATTCACTTTCCTGAAGACTTTCTACACACAGAATGTCTTTGGGGTAGATCACAAGTCATCCTCACAGTCCTGATAATCTGACGGAGTCTGGAGCAGTGAACTCCCCAGGCCGGGGTAGCGCTTAGAGTACTGAAGATTGTTGTGTTGAGGCAGAAGAGCCTTTAGAGGACCAGCCATTGCCTGTGGAGTCATGGAAAAGCAAAACAAAAACACAGAAGGAAATCTTTTCTCAAGGAACTGAATAACCAAATATATTTTTCTCTGGGATGTTATTGAGGGCTGTGAAATATATTTTATATTATGACCCAGTACGTGTGTGTGTGTGTGTGTGTGTGTGTGTATGAAATAAAATGTTTTATGTTTTTGTATTGCATTTACTGAGTTAATTTTGAATTTTTCATGGACAGTTACAGGACTAGAGTATCAGGCTGAAACTTCCACTGGGCAGGGTTGGTAAAACCCATTATGATAGGATGAAAGTTGGAGGTTTGGGAGATAGTGAAAAGGTATTCTTGACCTTGAAGGTATATGAATTGTCTTCTGATTCATTTAAGTTATATTGTTAGGATATGGATATGGGGGTAAGGAGGGAGGACTTGTCTAGTACATGACCTCTCCCAAAGTGAATGTTGGTGGTCTTAGCTTGTCACACTCAGTTCTCCCATCTGGCAGAGAATAGGAATCTTGCTACTAAATGCAGCCTCTTAACTTCTCCATGTGTCCTGCCATCCAATTTCAGCAGCAAGAAACTAAAAGTATTTGTTGATGAGAAGTAATTTCTCTCATGTTCATGCCTCACTCATCACTAGCATTGAGAAAGCCGCCTTCCAACTGCCACTCACAAGGCTACCCAGTGCTGGTCCTAGGCAGAGTGTGGCAGCTGGGGTCTGGCCCTTAGGACCCAGTTAGGGGTCAAGGAGGAGATATGATCCTAGGAGGAGGAACAGAGGCCTTCTACTCCCTGCTCAGGCAAAAGATAATCCCTCTGGCCATTTCAGACTGGGGTGGAGAAAAGGGATCCAGGCACACGCGTGGCCTTTTTCTGGGCACCTCCATTGCCTTGCACAGCTGTGCCACTTTGTATCTAATCCACTCAGCGCCCAGCCTCCAAACCTTTGCTATGTCTCTTCCCCAGGATGTAGGAATCTTCTCAGTGGATTCTACTCTTTGTTCTTGGTCTATGTCTGAACTTGGGGCTAAGTCACCTGCCTGCTCCAAGGCCTATTCATTCTTCTCTGGTCAGAGCACCAGTCTTAGAGGCGGTTATTGCAAAGAATACCACCAGGCTAGTTTTTGAAATTTTATAGCCCCATACTGCTGATCCTTTAAATGTAAGAAAATGATGAAAGAATGCTTAAGTGCAGTTAGAAATGTGGCTTTGTTGGATTTAAAAGACATAATTCACATTTGTTTGTTTAATCATTATGGAAATGCAGTGTATGCATGTATCCCAAAAGCATTTTTAATTTCCCTGACGTAGCTCTCATTTATATTCAGAAGTTACATATTTTAAAATAGAGCATATGTCGGGGGCCTGGGTAGCTCTGTCGGTTAAGTGTCTGCCTTCGGTTCAGGTAATGATCCCAGAGTCCTGGGATTGAGTCCTGCCACGCAGGGAGCCTGCTTCTCCCTCTGTCCCTCACCCCACTCATGCTTGCTTGCTCTCTCCCTCCCTCCCTCAAATAAGTAAATAAAATCTTGCATTAAAAAAAAATAAAATAGAGCATATGTGTATGTGTGCATGTCTCTTTCATGTGTGTTATTATGTGTACGTGAGTATACACATGCATGCATATGCCAAAAGCTTTTCTATTTTTCCTGCATTTTCTCACACCCCTGTAATGCTGTTCCTCATTCAGGGAGCAGGCCAGGCAGTGCTGGGGCAGAGCGAGTGAGCTGTACCTTGCGGAGCCCTGACGATATTCCACGAGGTCATGTGAGAATGTCAATATCAGGGCAGATTAAGTGACAGGCCTTTCCTTCAACAACTTTGTGATTTCGCTGGTGATTGCTGAGCTCATCGCTGTGCAGCATGAGGACAGTAAGTGGCTGGCTGTGTGGCCAGTCGGGTACTCACTGCTGGAAAAAGCTGCTCTGGTCCTGTGATGCCCGGCTGTCTGGATTTCCCATGGTAGGGAGGGGGGCGTGTTCTTGAGGATCTGTGTCCCATGCGGATGAGATCCAAGCTGGCAGCTGGAGGAGGAGGAAGGGAAAAGAGCGCAGGCCTGGTGGGGCGTCCCTGGCAGTGGCCTGGTCTGCAGAGCGGGAAGGAACAGTCAAAGCCACGTAGCTATCACCTTCTCTGCCACATGTCCTCCCAGCAGGGTTGGGAAAGGCCGGCTAAGCCTGCCAAGGGAAGCGGCCATGTGGCTGGTCACGGTCCGAGGGCACTTGTTCTGCACACAGGGCCCGACGCAGGAAGGACACCTTCGTCATGCAGTCTTAGCAAGAGTGTACTAGGTTTGTCCCTTTGTCTGTGTCCCTGTGAGGGGGTCCAGGGAATGCGGCAGCTGGCCGAGTCCACGTCTGCAGCCCCGCGAAGGTTCCCCATGGCCCGCACCAGAAGGCGGAGATGCGCAACTCCTGTGCATGCACTGTGCATGATGAAACCGCTTCCTCTGGAGTTGTCGAGACATGCGTTTGAGCGGACTGGGCTCAAGAACAGAGAGGGTGGTAGGTCCTTCCTCACCCTCTACCCTCAACATCATTCTTAACAAATCTCAGGTCATCAGATGTCTAAGTCTGAAAACCCTGATATATTACAATGGTGAGAATGACGGCTCTTGTCTAGTTATCTGTACTAATACAGTAACAGCCTCACTATACAGTCTGTGCAAACACTTATCTGTGGCTGAACTCCTTGTCCCCCAAGGTGGGGAGATGTCTGTGGTCTTTGGAAGAATGAAAGCGGTGTGGCTGGGCCCTGAACATGAGGGCTTACTTAGCACAGCTGTCTTACATTTATTTTTTCCTGACTTGGAGGGAGAAATCCAAGGAAGAACTGGAAAGGAAGTGAGTAGGAAAAGTAAGGAGTTTTTTAAGATGGAGAGAAAGGAAACAGGCAGAAGTGTTAGAGATACCAAGCAACCATGACCTCCAGCATATTGCATGTTTTTTTAATCAGAATCTCCGTTTAAATTAACATAAACCAGCGGAGACTTACTGGTCCACATATCCGGAAAGGCCAGGGGTGTATGTGACTTTCAGTGCGGCTGGACCCACAGCCCAGATCCTAAAAGTCTCAGCTGACGTCTCTGCCCACCTCAGGGAGCTGCTTTCCCACCGTGAGTCTCAGACTCTCCCTTCAAGGAGGCAGGCCGGCTGCTCACCCCACAGGACTGCCAAGTACTTTTCCCAGCAGCCTCCCTGGAAAAAGAGAGATTCCCTCTTACCAGCCTTCCAAAAAGCCCACATTGGGTCTCACGGTCCCTGACCGGGTCATGTACCCATCCTGAACCAATCCCAGAAGTCTGTGGGATCTCACTGGCCAGGCCAGTGGGTATGCCTGCCTGGAGCTTGGGGTAGAGTCACCACCACGGAGCTCAGGGATCCACGGTGGGAGGTCCCTAGGAGCCCATCCAAGAGCTCTTATCAGAAGAAAGGCCCATGAATCCTGGGCAGTCGGGACCCGACTGGAAGGGAATCTGAAAAGAATTATTGACACAAGGAGGAGTGAAGGTGGAAACCCAGGAAAACCAAGCCTGCTCATTGCCTGAGAGGTTGCATGGTGGAGTGGACTTGGCAGAACTTCTCTTGCCTCTAATAGGACTTGAGCAAGATGCTTTCTAGATGGCACTTGGAAAGCAGAAAATTCCTCCTGCTCTCCTCACCTCACCCCCATGAGGATGTGGAATTAAGAGATAGGATTATTTGGACACATAAATCGTTTCTAGAGCCAATTATTTCAGAGGGTTTGAGACTCCTAAGTTGGGATGAACGTATTTTGAGCACCTAGTGTTCAGCGGACAACAGTGATTAAAAAATCAATATCATTTTTGCTTTCTTTGTGAAGTACGGGTGGTTTTACAACTGTAGTTAGTCTCTTGAGACTCTCATGATCTTTGATGAAGAGGAGATTATTTTCTTCCTCTACAACTAAGTTATACAAGCTGCGCTCCCTGGAATACTGGGGGGACCGGGGTTGGGGGCGGTGACTGGGTGTTCCGCAAGAAAAAAGTAAAAGTATGTGCTTGATGAGTTTTGAGAAATCTTGCATCTCCTTTCCCCTGGGGGAAAAGGGATTGGTATTTGCAATCCTCATTATCATATTGAGGACTCTGAGAAGTTTGACAATAAGAAAACCTTTAGATTATGTGACTGTAGGATACTTTTCTCCAGGCACTAGCATGGGGTCCAATATGGTTCATAAAACAGTGCCTAAGGAATCGGCTGTAGTTTCTTTGATTTGCACACACAAAGCCATCTGGAAAGGCTTTCATCACTCAGTCTTGTCTCAGACGTTGGAAGGGACCTCCCTCCACTATGAATCTCTGAGCAGGGTTTCCCCACCTCTAAGCCAAACATCTCGCCATAATCAGCTTTCTGGGAGATTTATAATGCAAATAACACGAGTTTCTCACTGCCTTTGCGTCTTTGGGCTTCCTCATCGGTATACAGGCACGATAATGCCCGTGTTTTGGCCCTGAGAAGATGGACTGAGATTAGCTTTGCCAATATCACCTTCTGCTTGTGGTACCCAAGATGATTTGGGGAGGTGCATGGATACATCATTAATCACATAGGGAAAAACTACTCCCTTTCCAATTCTCTTTCTGTCCTTTTGATCATAACAAGGAGAAAGTCTCAGTTTGGAGGTAATATGTCTTTTTTTTTTTTTTTTTTTTAAGCAGCTCTCAGGCTCAAGGCCTTCAGCAGGCTGCTGCATCTGACAAAATTTAATATTGTTTTCATTGTGCATATTTCTCTGATTACTTTCTCCTTAGGACTCTGAACACTTTCTACTTATGATATGTGATCGTGGCTTTTCTTCATGGCACTTACATCGAATCCCCTTTTAAAATAAATATTAGGGAAAATGAGTCACTTAGAGTAATGGCACTAATGATATTTTGAGCCAGATAATTTGTTTGGGGAGGAGGAAGAGGGTGCCCTCCTGGGCACTATAGGACATTTAGAGCAGTCTTGGCCTCTATCCACCAGAAACCAGTAGCGCTGCCTCCTTCCAAGTCCTGAGAGTAAAAAAATGTCTCCTTATATGGTCACATATCCTCAGGGGGTGTCATTGTCCCCAGGCAGTGAGAACCATGGGTTTGAAGAGGTGAATAAGAATGGTTAGTGTTATATACACAGAGCAAATGTTGTGAAGGTGTTCCCTGTGACCGGGTTTGAGCCCTGCTATAGCAGAGGGACTGGAGTGCCATTACTGACCTCAGAATGGGACACCTACATCCCCCGCCCCCGTCCCTGGCTCCACTTCACAGCCTTTCCTTGTGGCTCTGTGTGGGCATCAGTGACAGTCCCTGCTCTTGTGAGCACCTGGGAAGAACAAGCCAGGGCCACATTGTTGTAGACGTGCCCAGTCCTTGCAGAGAAGCAGCAGAAGTCCAGGAAGAGAGAAAAGCACACCATGGCCCCATGGTAAATACAGAGTTGCCAGAAATTCAAGGTTGGGGGTGGGTGGGTGGGGGGATGTGTGTGAAATGCTGAGTCATAGTTTCCTTCATTCAGGAATTAGCTTGTGCTCTGGAGAGCTTGAACTCTGGTGCAACACGGAGCTGGTGAATGAGCAAGGTTTGAAGATTCATTCAGCATTAGCATCGGTGAGGACTGCCGGGTACTTTCATTAATTGGATTCAGGTTATATGTGTTTCCTTCAGAAGCAGCTGCGATCACTAATGGACTGACCCCGGCGTCATTTTCTATTCCGATGCAGGAGGCGAGATGGCCCCTCTCATTGTGTAGTGCTTGCCACTTCTGCTGACACCAGACGCTGATCAAATATGGTCCGTGGCCCTAAACCAAGCTCCCTTCTTTTAAAAGAAAATTTTGTTTTCATTTTTAATAAAGAGACAGGCCCTAGGCTTAAAACGAATAGCGCTTCATGTTGCTTCACTGAACGCAGCACAGGTGGAGGACTCGAGAAAAGTGGGTTTTCTTGCTTCCACCCAACACCTTTCTTCCCCTCCCTGCGTGTCTCCACGACCGAACAGGAGACAGAGGCAGGCCTGGATGCATCGGGTCCCTCCCCAGTCTCCATTTGACTTGGGGCTCACTTGCCCCCACTCTTGCCTCTCCGAGCTCTCCCACTAACACACACACAATCTTCTCTATGCTTAGTTGTTTTGAGCCGTTGGGAAAGAAAAGCATCAGGACTCCACTTGGCCCCCATTCTGTTTCTCTTTCCTTCTCCAGCCCAGATTCACAGTGGATCAGAACAGAATCTCACAACAACACTATTATTAACAATGCTGATAGGATGTTTGTTTGTTATTCCCAGTACAGCAGCCACGGAGTGCTCCTGTGAAAACATGACTCCCCTGCTAGAAACCTTCTGAAGGTTGACGTCCTCCTGGCTATGCCCACTCCCTGCCCCTGGGCCCCCTTCCTGCCCTGGGCTTCCTCTACTCCAGCAGCTCTGTCCTATCCTTGTGGCTCCTCAGACTCTACTCACAGGTATTTTCCCCGGATGTTCCTGTTCTTTCTATCCTAGTATTTATGAGGCTCACTCTCTTTCTTCCTTCTTTCTTTACTTTTTCAATAGGAAAGGCCTCACTGAGGAGTTGTGTCCTCAGTGAGGCCTTCCCTATTGAAAACAGCAACTCTGCTCCCTGCCCAGGCAGACCCCGGCTGTCTCCATGGCTTTATTTCTCTGCACAGACTTACCATTCTTGAACAGACTCTGCACGTCACTTTTTGAATGACATTGCACTCAGGCCTTCCCCAGAATCCAACTCTATGAGGAGTAGATCTTGTCTGGCCAGTAAGGTATCCCTAACACCTGATATATAAGGAGCGCTCAAGAAATTTTGGCAAATAAATGACTGAATGATATTGCCTATAGTAATAGGAGAAGAGTGTTTTGGGCCTGCAGAGTAACTCTGTGTGCATATTCTTGTTGAACCTCACCACAGCCCCAGGAAGCAGGCTCGGCAGCTGTTACTATCCCAGCTGCACAGATGAGGAAAGGGAGGCCTGAAGATTTCCCGCGATCTGTCCAAGTTCACACAGCTAGGAATGGGAAAGTTTAGATTCACTTCCTTGCCGCCCCCCCCCCCACCATGGGCTATTTACCTTTGATATCTGGCATCTCTGATTCTGATTCATCTCTGACTCTGATCATCTTCTAGAATTCTAGGGCAGTTGCAAGTGAAGCTAGTAGACTTGGGTCATGAGACCAAGTAAATGAGTATCATGGTGAAATCCTCCTCGTCCACCGGCTCCTCCCAGACGGGCCACCTTCCCCAGGCCTTCAGTGTAATTAGCCTGGAGGCCTTTGGCCCCGATGCAGTAACTGGTAAGAAGCTATCTGTTACTGCCGTTCATTAAGACAGGCGACAGGAGATGAAATATTTTAGGTGAATCATCTGGCCTAATTTAGAAAGGCTCGGTAGGGCTGGTGCCTTTGATTTATCAGGGAGAGGTATCTGTTATCAGAGAGATCCACACACGGACTTATTTATTATCCAGAATCTGTTTTTAATTTCAGAGATTGTTTACCTAAACTGCTGTGTGTCAGATTCCAGGATGGATTTCTGCTTAGCATTTAATTTTAGATACTTGCCATGGTGGACAGTAAAAAATGGGTCTCTAGAATTTGTAGTTTCATTATGAATCTTCGCTCCTGGCAGCCCCTACCAGTAGTTTGTCTTTGAAATCTCCTTGGTACTTGTTAACCCTGCTCTGCTGTGGAGAAGATATAGTTTATTTATTGGACTTTGCCCATTTATGAAAAAGTACAGAAATTATTAATGGTTTAGTATCTATTAATGCATTACTTGGTGGAATTCAAATTCTAATATTTATGGTAAACCCCTTTATAATGAAACGGGCAGAGAATCAGCTCTCCTGCTCCTTAAATTTGGAAGGCTCTAGATGCTGGTGGAATGGCTCCCTGTGAAATATGAGCCCTGCTGGCTTTATATTTACACCCATAAATAAGAAATAAGTACTTTGGGTTGGAGGAGAAATAATTAAGAATATTTGTGTAGATAATAAAGAAGCAACGGTCCAGTTTGGTGAACTGTGTACGTGGGAAATGCCAGAGGCTGCCAGGCCCCAGGCAGAGATATAGGAAGGACTAGGGCAGGGAGATTGTGGGTGTGGGCAGGGCATCTGGAGACAGCAGGAAGGCATCTCGAGAAGGGTACCTTTGGGCCACGGCAACATGTGAGTGGCTGCACTCAGAGCTTAGCTGTGGGAATCAAAAGCCCTGGATTGGAATCGCACACCCTGGTTTGCAATCCCACTCTTCCCTAAGATAGCAGGGCTCTTTGATGGCCCTCATTGAACTTTTCTGAACCTCAGCTTCCTCGTCTGCAAAATGGAGCTGAATGTTTCACAAAATTGACATGAGTAGATAGTTTAGGCTTAAAATTGGCAAAAATAGTCGACAGAGCTGTGTCCCTGAGGCCTAAAGAGAGAAACTGTTGAGGGCAAAAGTGAAAGAGGAGGGTTGGAAAAAATCTGTACATGCCGATGCATGTAAACACATAGGCACACTTTGTATCTACTTGTGTGTGTGTGTATAGGCACACACCCAGATGTGTACATGTTTGGGTAATATTTGTGACTGCTTGGTGGTGAGTGGGAGGAAGAGAATATAGGGCAGATATACATAATGAGCTTAACATGGAAATAGAGAAAAGTTAGGGTCTCAAAGCACTGTTGACAAATGGGTACCTCTTACCAGTCAGGGCTCTTCTGCCCAGAGAGTCAGGTTTAGGTTCCCTGGTTTTTTTCCTGTCTGGCTGAAGCTTCTCCCTGCCTACCTTCTAGTATGAGTGAAGGGGTTTGGTTAAATGCATCTAGTAAAGGGTTATAAAATCATGACCTGTTATTACAGAGAGGAATCTCAGGGATCATTTAGTTTAGGGATGGCAACTATGTATATTGTGTAAGAAAACCCTATGGTGATGAATTCCATAGGTACTGTTTTGAGAAAAATCGTGAGTTGCCGCTGTGTTCAGCAGTTCTGTGGTTGATTAGTGATGCCTATGGGGGGTGATGAATGGGAAATGATGACAGTTCACATTCTCTTGGTTTTTGTTTTTGTCTATTTTATTTTATTTATTGTTTTGGTGCAAAAGGTGATTTTATTAAAGCACAGGGACAGGACCATGGCAGAAAGAGAAGTTACCTGTTTTTGTTTTTTAAATTAGGAAACCAAAACCTAGCATGATTGAGTGAACTGCCCTGGCCAGACTGACAGAGTGAGTTAGGGGTGAGCCAGGACCAGACTTAGATCCAATTCAAGGAACTCTTAGGTCACATTGCCCTGTGACTATATGTAGCCTCAGTGTTCCTGCTTACCTCCCAGAGGACAACACTCTGCTGTCCCTGACTTATGAGAATATGGATTCGAGTGGACAAAGTGTTTGATGTCTTCCTTACTATGCGTGGTAGTCTGCAGAGACACGTAAGGCCAAGATACTATTTGCATTGATGATGGTCATGGTGATGATGATGACAACTCATTTAGTTAGCTCCTTCTATGTCCTGGGGCATTTGGTATATATCATCTCATTTAATTATAACAGTCCTATCACTGGATGATAGTCTCTGCATTATGCACATGAGGAAAATGGGGTCCAGATAGATTAAGAAACTCTGTAGAGTCATAAGGTAGCAAGCCTCAAAGTGTTTCTGACTTTAACACATGTTTTTGGGTCACTGGTCATATGAACCTATCTCCTACAGGATTGTCAATGTGTCATCCACTGGGGTAGCATTGATGTAGCTTCTGTCATATATAAGGACTTACATTTTAAGTAGCAAAGGAAGATTAGGAAAGTCAGTGGTCAGTGCTCCTGATAGGCACCTTATAGTGAGTAGGGGAGAATCTTCTATCCATCCAAATGCAGGACTTCCTTGCATCTACTTCTGTGTTTATGGTCATGACTCAAGCAAGAGTTGGATGGAATTGGATAGATCGTGCCTGCAGTTCTTCATTTATGCATATTGTAGGCAAGAATTAATGCCATAATGATTCATAAAAGTGACATTTCTGGTGAGCACACCTGCTGTGCTAATTTGCTAAAGGGTATAGATGTTTCCTGACTTCAGAAAGAAGTGATCCCTGATACTGGAAAAAGGAACAGTCTTTCCTCTAGCAGACTTTGACTCTCTTCCCTTTGTGCGGGGAGCTTGAGTAATCGGTCTCATACCCAGAGGTTTGAGCACCTCCTCAGAGTGACCCCGGGAATGGTAAGTGGAGAATATCAAGGCCCTGTTGTGTGGGAAGGCAGAGACCCCAGTCACTGTAATCCTAATCTTACCCCACTAGTGAGAGCCAAATAGCACAGCTTTGGGAATCAGCTTCAGATTCATTCATCTACCAGTCTTATCCTCTGGCTATGTATCAGCTGTTAAGTACCCAGGTTACAGGGTATTATCTTAACATTCAGGTTAACTGTCAAATAAAAATAAAAATTAATAAGGTGGAAAAAAAAAAAGGAGAGAGTGTCTTTACTTAAAACTCTTAGCGGAGCTTGTGGAAGGGTGACATCTCAATCCAGGTGATTCCCATCTAGGCAATGGGCTTGCTTCTCTGCATGGCACACTGTGCTGGCCTTTCCCTGGGGTGGGTGAGGGTTGGGTGTGGGATCCTTTCTGGGATCACGTAGCAGAGAGCACAGGAAACTCTGTGACTCAAAGTTGCTTTGCTGTCCTTGGAAAGGTGTCCTGGGGGAGTCACCTTCTGCAGCTGGCAATAGGGATTGGATGTTAGCTGTGATGATGATGATGGTGATGATGATGAAGAGGAAGAGGAAAAAGAGGATGCTGTGCTAATATTTGAGCAGAAACATCGTCACCTGGCTGGCACTGCTCTAAGTAATTAACCCACATAATCTTCCAACATCCAATTGAAGATGTTATTATTGTTGTTCCTGCTTTGCAGTTAAGGAAACTGTGATTAAATAAAATTTGCTCAAGGTCATGCTATTGATACAGGTGGTAGAGGTGGCCTCAGGATGGAGCCTGTGCTTGTTGACTGGAAGTGCTTGTTCGGAGAGGAACATTTCCCTTGATCCACCAGTCTCCAGCCACTTTCTCTTCTCCTCACTGAGATAGTTTTCCTTTTGGTAAAGAAGAAATGCAGAGAAGAGAAGGCAAATCCATACAGAGCATCTCAGCAGGTCCCTTCTATCAGGACTTTTCTCTGGCTTATCTTCCTATCTGTTCCATAAGCCCCTCTCCCTCACCTGGATGGCAAATGCCCACCTGCTCTCCCCACCCCCCCCCCCCCCAGGAAACCAGTTCTCAGAACTTTCATGTGCTATAAATTAGAGATGATTCATGAAAGCTCAATGTGTCACCTGTCTCAGTGATATTTGTATCTTAATTGTAGTCAAAATATTAAAGGCAGAATTTCAGCTGCAACCAGCCATGGCCTGCCTCCCATGCTGACCTTGGGCCAACCTGGCATTCAAAGCTGGGAACTCCTTTACAATGGCTGCCATTTATTCTGATTGTATTTATCCACAACCTGAGTAAGAACAGACATGGAGGGTAAATGAACTTGTGAGGACAGAGGTAGAATTATCGCCCCATCTCCACTGCCAGTTTGCACAGTGCCATGATCTCCAGTGACATCCTCTGAGTGTGATCTCCATATTGCTCATCCAGATGGGAGATGATCCTGCAATTAGTGGGCTTTACCCAGCCCAGCCCAGCCCAGCCCAGCCTGCAGCCAGGCAGCTGACTCAAGGAGCGTTTCTGAGGTGGTGGGCGTAGGAAGCCAGAGTCTGGGTGCTCCGTGTTGCTTGGGACCACTATGCTTGGACTAAGACCGGAAGGAAATGGTACTCACCTCTGGGAAGCCCAAGTTGTTGATGTCTTGTCTCGCCTGCTCGGGGCTCTTCTACCTATGAGGCCATCTCCTGAAGGCACCATGTTTTTTATATAACATTTTGTCCCTTTAGAAATTATCGTGATGCATGTCAAGAGCTTTCACACCGAAAAAAATATGTCACATTAGCTTCCAAGTTTCTGATTGTCTAAATAACGCAGCAACTCAACATACAGCTGTCTGGCATTTTGACAGTACAATAACCCATAATTCTTCCTGCCACTCAGCACTTCAAGGTTAGCATTTTGTAGTTTGCTCTCAAGGAGTATTCATTTAAATTTTCAAGTGCAGAGTTGAATGTGGCTGCCTCATACCTTCCTTTTGATCTTTCTTTTATTTACTTGGGTGCTCTTCCAATTTATTACATATATTCTGGGGAATGCTCATGCATGTGTATAAAGTTTTTTGGAGAAGTGGAATGTGGTTCAACTTCTATTTTCTGTATGGTTGGGGATAAGAGAGGGAAACAGCTGCCAAGCCTCAGAGCATGGCTACCCAATTTGTGGTTCCCAAGCATTTACTGTGGGGGCAAGTGAGAAGGAAGAAGCAAGAGGATAAGATGACTCTGTCCTGCCTCCTTTCAGAAAAGCTGCCTTCTGAGGAAAAAAGGAGCTTTGGGTTCTTTACTTTCCCATGGCAGAAACTTGTTTGCTTGGTCTTCCCTTGGTCCTTGAATCACAAGGAGGATTCTTGGATACACAGTTAACATCTCTGACTTAGCTGCTGGCTCTGAATTGCCCTTCCAGGCTTGGTTACCATTGGTCATTCTCAATGGCAAGTTGACTGCCCTAGATGGGAAACTGGAGCCTGAAGCTGGCTTTCTTCAGAAGCTGGCTTTCATCAGTTGCCTGCATAACCTCGGCCAGGTCAATCACGGACCTCTTCTAACTTTTTCCCTTATTTTTAAATTGTGGTTCCTAGCCCTCATCATACCTGCCTTTCCAGGCTTGTAGTGAGATGGAGCTGAAACAATGTGTGTTGATCCATCCGCATGTGCTTTGAATTACCAAGAGCTGTGCTATCTCAGTATGAGACATCAGTGTGGATTTTTCCTTTTGAAGCCACTGCCAGTCTACATCCCTGATCTACACTGCTGCCTACAGTAATAGAGTGTGGCTTATTGTGATGTGCAGGTCATTTTCTGAGACAAGGAGACTCGATGTAATGCCTCCCGCCATGAGTGGGGTTTATTTATTGGCCCTTGGATTGTGTTCAAGGGAGAATTTCTGGATCTCAGAGATCTTTGAGACATCTCAGGGTCTAGAGTTTCTAAGGTAAAATGATTGCTTTAGATAAGTGACTGACCAACTGACTCAATAAATGTGCTTTGCCTGCGAAAACCCCAACATTTCAAACTCGCTCATCTACTTTCAAGCCCACCAAGTTAAGCACAATTTAAAAGCCCAAGTGTGTGTGTAGGAAGAATCACTGTGCTGATATGAGGTCTACTTACACTTGCCAAGCCATTAGAGTGTTAAGCATTTTACCACCACCGGGCCCTAACATCTCTGGGACGTCATTTGCTTGTTGAGACCTCTTGGAATTAGTGTTCCTGGTGGCAGGATGAATGCTTCTTCAGCATCCGTGGGATACACCTCAACAAATCTGGAGTGGACTGCCGGCTGGTTCATACAGAACCTTAGAATCTAAGCTCATGGGGAGTTTCCAATGTGTGAAGTTTGTCTGGTTGGTTGGTTTAGTGGCAAGAGGTCTGGGTTGACATTCTCCAGGCTATCGGATAGCTCATGAGTTCTCATCCTCAGAACTGGTCATCTGCTTTGCTTTGCATTTGCTACTTCTAAAAGGAGTTCAAAGTCTAGCACAGTGCACTGGGGTAAGATGGTAGGACACCACGCAGTTCCATGCTCAGAATAGCCTTGGTCTGGGAGGAGGGCAGTTGGATGGGTCAACCAAAAATGTTTAATGACTAGCTATGATGCTAGTCACTTGAATTATGGATCATTCTATACATTTCAAAGTGCTTCTGCATCTGTTACTATAACCAGCCTCAGAATAGTGCTGTGAGGTAGATATGATCAGGGTTTTCTAAAATTACGTTTTTAAGATTTTTTTTTCTGATTATAAATGTAATGTGTATTCATTATAGAACTTTCAGAAAATACTGAAAATCAGAAGAAAGAAATTAAGATTGCCCGTAAATCAACACTTGCCAGAAATAGTCCCTTAAACCATTCTGGTATATATCCAACCCTGTAGATAATACTTTTGTGCATATACACATATATCTGTGGATTATATTTTTAAGGTTGGGATCATTCTATAAAGATAATATTCTGTTTCACGCTTTTTACTTAGAAACATTTACCCATGTTACAAGTAGTCCTTGAAAACCCAACATTTACTGTGTTCATTGTCTTCTGTTATAAAGGAGGTATGCATCATGATGTTGTTGAGGAAGCAGGTTATTTTCTGTTGTTCCCTGCTCTGCTTAGCACCAGGAAGAATGCCCCAGGAAATACACCTTTTTTTTTTTTTCTTTTAAACGCACCTCTGATAATATCCTTAAGATAAACTGTTAGGAATAGAATGGCTAGGAATTTTCTATCCCTGTGTCTGAGTGTTGTTATACAAAATGTCAAATTGAAAGGCAGATTTTTTGTCCTCATTTTATAGTTGGGTAAACTTAAGAACAGAGAGGTGCACTAATTTGCCTAAGGATGGACAGCAAGTCGGGGTTGGGGTGGGGTGCAGGGAAGCACGTGTGTGCCTCCGTGGCGGCATCTGCATTGCTGGCCCTTCTCCCCCTGTGGAGGTGAGAACAGCACCCCCTACAAACGTGAACCTCATTTGACACGGTGGTGATTGTAGGCTGTCTCTACAACCCTCCGTCAGGTGTGGTTTGTGGTCCACATGCTACTCAGCAGCCTGAGAACTGGAGAAGAGGTAAAACTTTATCTCCCATCCCGTCAGTGCATCTTCGGGCTTCCTGGGCTCTCCCTCTGGACAGCTCACCCTCCCCCCAACAAGTCCAGCACTATGGTGACTGGACCGCCTGCCAGCTTGTCTCCCTTTGTTATCTCCCACATTTGGGGAGAATGCCCATCAAGTTCCAGGCATTGTGCTGGATGCAGAGTGTACAACAGAGATGTGTTTAGTACCGGTCCGCAAAGCCCAGCTAGGGTTGAAAGCCAGAGGGCAAACAGATCATTGATGAAGCATGATGAAGACACGGTTGTGGGCCTGTGGAAGAAACAACATTTGATTTGATGAATTTCATAGTGATGTCCCTGGTGCATGACCAACCTTACTCTGCAGCCAGTTTGGGCCTCCTCTTTCAGGGTATTGGTTTTATTCAAACCCATCCCCCACAGTCTCCTCATGTTCCCTCCTTTTGTCCCTTGTCTACTTTGACTTGCTTCCATGTTTTAGTGGATCGCTAGCATCCAATAAGTAGCTGATGGAGTGACCCAGTTACAGGGCCTCTGCAGACCGTATTTGGGACCCAGTTCGGCACTCATAAATTCCTGAGGAGTTGCACCAGTCCCAAAGTCTCATTTTCCTGATGCGTATAGCGAAAGAAAAGAACTAGGTATTAAAAATAATAGCAAACATTTTTCGGAGCACCTATCACATACCATTCGCTGTCCTCAGGGCTTTACGCATCTTAATTCATTGAAGCTCACCCACCTTGGTGGGGTAACAGTGACTTGTATCCCCATCCTCAGGGTAGGATGGAGGGTCCAAGACCACACAGCTGGATGGTGGAGACTGGCTGACTTGAGAGCTTGCTGTCTTAATACCGTACTCCACATTTTTAGGACTCTTTCCTCTTGTATCCATCTCCTTTCCTTACGTTGTACCTGACACGGGAGTTTAATGCCAGCAGTTGGGGAGAGCAGACACTTTCTTGAAGTGGTAAGTTACTGTCTCCCAAACACGTGGATGTCCACGACATTGTCCATTTCTCCATGGGGCTGTGAGGTATCCCAGAGCCAGAGGAGGTGAGGTTGGGAGAGGCCAGCTTTTTATGCTCTCTGTTTTCTTGCTCACTGGCTAGCTTCTGAGCATTTTTATGCTCTCTGTTTTCTTTTTTATGCTCTCTGTTTTCTTGCTCACTGGCCAGCTTCTGGGCATGAGTTGCTTGAAGGTCAGTGGACTCCGTGATGCACCAAAACAGGTGTCGTTTCTGCTCTCGGGACACTTGTGACCCAGAAAGTGGGGAAATAAGTCATAAAGCTGGTGGGACGGTTGGGAGAGAAAGCAGTAAGAGTGAAATTCTCTCCAGGTTGAAATACCAGCTCTTTTCAGATCTGGAAAGGGACGGTCGGTTCTGATGCAAGGGCTGTCTCTTTCTCCAGGGGACAGCTCGTATACCCAGGTCTCTTGCAAGTCCAGAATGCGTAGCAGTGCTCTCGCTGTCCAGAGCATTCACTCCGGGGCTGCGTTTTATTGTTGTCATAGCACCTGGCTTACAAAAATATGCTTCGTCATCATGGAGGGGAGAAGAGGGAGGAAAATAAAGCCAGGTTTGAGATCAGCTGTAGATTTTTTCCCCCTCCTATTGAAATTTATAGTAAGCAAAAATGCCTGGGGGCTTGGACAGCTTTGAATGAAAAAAATATAGATACATATATATGCATGCTGGAACAATGTCAGGCTTCCAGTGTGTCTCTGGTTCTTCTCTGAGTCCCCAGTCTAGGGGGTTCTTCTGTAGCTTGATTCCAGCAAGAACAGGCACTGCTTGAGTGTTCATTTCAGTGGCATTGACAATACTGACAATATAATTGACCTAAAAAGTTCTGGATTTCCTGTTAATGCACTTTAGAAATGTACATCAACTACCAAAAAAAAAAAAAAAATCATTTCTATCTACATTTCACTTGATTTCCATTTTCAAGAGAGAGGCTTCATCATTATTATTCTATTTGAATAGCACTGATATCTTGAAGGATGGAAGGAGATTTCTATTGTATGCGGGAGTACTTTATTTCGATATTTTCTTTGTCTGATTATACATGATAAACACACATTAGTGACATTTCGTGCATGTTTGGAAGATAAATGGGGATATCTCTTTAAACCATTCCTGACACTTGCTAACCTGTGAGCTTAATGGCATTTTCTCTTTGATTCAATAATTTGTCTGTCAAAAAAAAGCTGGGCTGACATTCTCCTTGTTGTGGGATTGAAATGGAAAGAAATCTCTTCGCTTGAAGATAATTTTTTTTTTTTTTTAAATTGAGGGGAACATTTTAGGATAAAAATGTTTTTGAAATTATTTGGGTTTTTGGGGGTGGAGGTGGGGGGCCGGGACTGGGAGGGTGTTGCTGATGAGTGCCGGAGCTCTGACACGGTGCGTGTGGCAAGTGATAAAGGGGAGGCGATTGCCTAAGTCTGAAAGTCCTCTCGAAATAATTAGGGAACATGTGAATTCTTGCAAATGAAGATGGCTTCTGCTGGTGTGTCTTGTGGGAGGCTGTCAGCCTTCCTTCTGTGGAGGTTGCGGGGTTGGGGTGTGGGTCTGTGAGTGCTGGGATGGCTCTGACTCAGTGTGCCTGCCTCGGTTCCCCGCAGCCTCGTTTGGGACGCAGGCGGGGGGAGGAGGCCGGCTGTGCCTCGTTCTGGAGAGGCTTTAAATCCAGCTGGTTGTTTTCCCTTTGCTCGGAGATTTTGGAAAAGCCCTGTTCAGGGACTCTGGTGAAAATGAATCCTAGAAGTGAACCTAGAGTCGGGAGGCAAAGGGTGGGCTGAGAGGGACAGGCTTGGGGCTCTGGAGGGAGCCCTTTGCATTTGTGACAAAGGTGGCCCAGCATATTGGGTAAGAGGTAACACTTCAGAGCTGTATCATGTGACCCCACAATGTACTACTGACCCTGTCTCCTTAGACACCTCCCAGCCCTGCAGTAAAGGGCTTTTGGAAAGTCTGATTTACATAAAGATAACTACAGTTGGCAGGTGACTGTGGCTGGGAGCAGGATGGGGGAGAACACCTGGTGTTCAAAGTCGGCCTGTCCCCCTGCCCCCCTCCAGCCCCAGGGGGTCTTCACACATGCCATTAGGGAAACTGACTTATTAAGCTCCCTCCTATTGATTCATTCAACTATTTTATTGAATCCCCCTTGGGTGCATAGTTCTAGGAGCTGGGGGTGTATCCCAAGTCCTACGACTTGTTGGTAGTGACGTTGGGAATAGAACTCAGGTCTGTTGACTCCCAATCTGGTGCTTTTGAAGCACACTGCACTCCCTCTCCAGAGGTCCTGCCTTCTACAGAAGCCTAAGGGTCTGAAATTCTTTGCCATTATTTGGTGATTTCTCCCATGGCTTCCAGTCCCCCTACAGGGCTGTGGTTTCCCCTGGCTTGGAACCCGGCTCAGCCATGATGGGTGCTCTAGCAAAACACAGTAAACACAAACGAAAAGGAAAATGGTAACCATCACACACATTTTGCCGGCCTGAACTTCTCACCGGAAAGTAGGGATATTTTAAGACCTTGGAACAACTTGAGTACCTCTATTTTAGAGACCCCATATTACAACATATTAAACTTAGTAAAATGACCCCCTCCAACTCACATTAAATATGAGCGAAGAGGTTTCAATATGAAATTTTTGAAAGGATCCTAAAAATCATTTTCACAGTTTTGAGGCTTAAGAATAAATAAAATTTCGTATGATAAACTTTGTTATATTAAACTGTAGAGGAGCTTGGCTTGATTTGCACTTGACCTGCCCATGAATATAATATTTCTTTCTGTTGAAATTTATTTGAACTTTTATTAGTCTTAGTTTTGTAATTTTTCATTTATGTGTTGGACCTATTTTTTTTTTTTTTCAGATCTCAGGGATTTTGTTGATTATTCAAGCATTTAAAAGAGGGCCCTTGGCACTAGGCCTGTAGCTCCTCATGGGTGAAAGAGACTGAGAACAGACTTCCTTGCACCCACCCACCTAAAGCCAGGTCCTGGGCTTCAGCATTTAACACTCCTCAGGGATCCCAGGTGGGCCAGTCTTGTTTGGACTGGCCTGGGTATTACAGAGGTGACCCTGGGGATTCAGGGGGAGCTCCTGTTTTCCTTGCTGCACTGTCTGGGTCAGCTCGGGCTGCCACAACAAAATACCACAGACTGGGGGTCTTCAACAACACACATTTATTTTCTCACACTTCTGGAGCCTGGAAGTCTGAGATCAAGGGACTGGCTTCTGTTCCTGGTGAGAGCTCGTTTCCTGACATGCAGGCAGACACCTTCTCACTTCGTCCTCAGAACTCTGGTCTCTCTCATCCCATCATGAAGATCCCACCCTCATGACCTCATCTGACCCTCATTACCTCCCAAAGGCCCCATCTTCCAATACCATCATAATGGGGATTGAGGCTTCAACCTACGAATTTTGGGAGTACACATTCAGTTCATAGCATCTGTTGCGGGAAAGCATGGCCCTCACAATCTATGGCTCCGAGCTTCAAATCCCAGAGTTACCACTTTTTAGCAGGGTGACTTAGGGTGTAAGTTGGTTATATTCTCTGAGCCTTAGTTTCTACTTCTGTAAAATGGGGATAACAATCCATTTGCAGAGTTGTTACTTGTATTAGCGATAGTATTTGTAAAGGGCCTCGCACCCAGTAGGTAGCTCTTGCCCCACTCATCTGAGGGCATCTTAATTAAATGAAGAACACTTGGCTGGGTGTGAGGGGCTGAGGCAGAGGACAGGGAGACAGAACCAAGGAGCATGGCAGAGACAGGAGACAGGTGGTCTCTGGCACTAAGGCAACACTGGGCTTCTGTAAGGGGAGTTCATTTCTACATTTCTGGAAAGTCTCAGGCTTGTGGGAACCCCTCAGGTTGTACGAGAGGGCAAAGGGTGGACTGAGAAGGCTCCTCAGGACTCAAGCCTGGAAAAGGCACGCAATTTGGGGTTGAAGGACCCCCAGACTGGGAGGACAAAGCTGATTCTTTCTTTCTTTCTTTTTTTTTTTTTTTTTTAACCGTCTTCCAATAAAAAGCTTACTTAACCCAAGCTTAGTCTTCCCAGTTTGTGGGGGGGGTCCTCATTTTAGCTATTTCCAGAATAGGGAACAGAAACTGAAATGAACCGTTTTTTATAAATGAAGGGACGTTTGGAGTCTGAGTGAGGGGTGGGGGGAGCAGGAGTTGGTATTTATGAGCAAATGGCTCCGGCCTTCGCAAAGTGCTGGTTCCTGGGGAAGGAAGCGGTGGCCAGCGTTTAGAGAGCAAACCGAGCAGGGAGTGCCACCCCTGGCTGAGAGGATGGATGGGCAATGATATGACAGTAGTCTGTTCCCAGGCATCCCACAATTGGAGGGGATTGGCAGGTGGAAAATCGGAGGAAGCTGATAATCCCCCAAACCCTTCCTCTTGATTCATGGCTGCCAACAGCAGATTAACCTTCTTGACTGACTCAAGTCAAGCTTGGCCCATGGTGGGAAGAAAACCCCTCCCTCCCTCAAGTGCCCACTGTGCATTAGACATGATCCTAAATGCTTACATTACATCTGTGGGCAAAACTGACAACCATGCTCGTGGACCTTATAATGTACATTAAACAGTCAACATGATATATAAATAAATGGTATGGTATGTTAGGAGGCCATACATGCTGTGGGAAAAGAGAAAAAACAGATAATAGCATCAGTCGTCCTGGATGGAGGTGGCAAAGCAGGCTGTTTTATGGCACATGGTGCTTAGCAGAGGCTGTATGAGGACGGTCAACAAGTTGAGGAAGTGAGCTGAAGGAGGAAAGTGCTGTCAAAATGAGCTGGCCATCTCTGAGCTCGCAAGGTCTGGGAGGGAGAGGAAGAAGCTGGCCAAGACTGGAATTCCTGGAATAAAATTTCTGCCTAACAAATGGAAACAGCATGGTTAATGGAGAGGAGGAATGGCCATGCCTGCCTGCCTGCCTGATTGCCCTTAATCACCTACAGTGCTGGGTACCACCTGGTACCACAAGGTAGCGTTTGGTATCAAATGAAGATGGGGAGGCAGGGTGTAAAGCCAGCGTTCTGTAGCTTAGTCTCTAATGTTTGTTGGCTAAGTGTCTGAATGAGTGAATGAGGGACTGAGTGAGTAACTTTATGAATTCATAAATCAGTGAACAATGAGTAAAGACTGACTAAAATTCATCTCTGTGAGTAATGGGTAATTTACAAGTTTACATCCTAAGTTACTGGTTGAGTGTCTAGCCTCAAGGGTAATTATTTTAAGATGCTTAGCTTTAAAGATAGGGTTATATACCCCTAGGTAAATTTCCAAAAATTACAATGAGAAATGATCCAACATTTTAAAAAAGCGTGTTTGGATATTCTGGTGTAGTCCAGGTCAGGTTTTTACCTACACCTGTAATCAAGGTAGAGAGTATTCTCAAAAGCAACATGTAACTTCCTCTGGTTATTTAAAGTAGGAGCAGATTCTGATAAATTTGTTAATCCTGTCAACAACTCCTCTAAGTTTTTAACTGTGATTTAGAGATGGAAGCAGAAGATTGGATATCTGGTAGATATGCTGGCCTACTGATTACCAAACTTTGTCTGTTAATCAGAAAGTCTTGGGGGAACAGAGACAGGCTGTGTCCATACTCTAGATCTATTGTAGTAGAAGTTCCAGTTTTGGTCCCTAGCATCTGTATTTTTATTTTTATTATCTATCTATCTATTTATTTATTTATTTTTAAAGATTTTATTTATTTGACAGGCAGAGATCACAAGTGGGCAGAGAGGCAGGCAGAGAAAGAGGAGGAAGCAGGCTCCCCGATGAGCAGAGAGCCCGATGCAGGACCCCATCCCAGGACCCTGGGATCACGACCTGAGCCGAAGGCAGACGCTTTAACCCGCTGAGCCACCCAGGCACCCCTCATCTGTATTTTTAAATCCCTTCTCAGGTGATTTTGTTGCAGATGGTGGAGGGACTTACTAATCACGAAAGTCAGCTTTGAGGGCAGAACTTATGACCTCTTCTTTTAAAGTATTTTTTTTTTAATTGGTGTCTCCTTTCATACTAGAAAAGCAGTAAATCTTTATTGCTAGAAGCCAAACAAAACAGATTCATCCCCTTCCGCCAAGGTAGAATTCCAGTCTTCTCCTTACTACTTTGTCCAATTTTCCCCCCACATATAAGACTACTACATAAATATGACTATACCATTTGCATTTTTTTAGGATACATTATCCATATTTCTCCATACCTTTAAAGCCATAGGATATTTCGGAGTATAGAAGTGAGGGAGTATTTCTAGCTTGCGGAAACCGTTTACTTTCCTCAGCCCTTTGCACGTAGAAAAATGTCGATAAACCATTCTTGCTGGAAGAAGAGGTGGCGGCTGTCTTGTACCACCCACCCATGTCCTTGTTCCTGGTCTTAGCACAGAGAAGTCCTTGCTCGAACTCTCTCTGTTCCCCCCAAAGAAGCTTGGTGCTAAAATAAGGTGACTTAATAATCCCAAAGGAAAGTTCTGGGCTGTGGCAAGAACCTCTCTGGTGTAGGGGTTCAGGTGAATTTGAAAAGGAGTCATTGTTTCACACAGTGAAGGAGACTAAACCAGCCAGTCAAAGGTGTGGATGGTGCAACATCTTCAGATGCTGCCTCCTGAGATTATAAACCATTAAAGGAGACAGAACTTTCTCTTCCTGGAGAGTGAATGTACCAATACAGGGAAATACCTGGTGAGGATCACGAAAGACCGGAGAGTCCTTGTGCCCCCTTGAGAGTGAAGTCATCAGTGAAAACTCCTCAGAGGAGTGAATTTGGATTGAGTTTGGAAGGAGAGTCCGAATTAGCTCAATGGAGAGAAGGTTCCTTGATGTCTCCACCTTGCACATGGAGAGAGCCGGGGTACCTCCGTCCCACCCTAGGAAGACCCCCGGGCTGGCATGTGGGGCTCTTGGAAACTAGGTGGTTAAGGCCCCAAATAAAGTAATGACTCCCTGGACCCTCCGAGAGGAGAAGCAACAGCAACAAAAAGCTCAGCCCTCAGCCGAGCCAAGCTCCAAGAGCCCCTTTCACAGACACATAAATATTTAATAATCATCTGTCTACAACCAATCTAGGGGAAAAAAATCTTTAAATAGACTGCTCGAAAGGCCAAAACCTGAATTTTAATTGAGGTACTTTGAATTACTCCCATTAGTCAGTCGCTCTGACTTTTTCTTAGTGAGGGGTGGATTGTTTTTGAAAGGGGGATCAGAATTATTAGCAGCCCTTAAAACACACACACATGCGCGCGCACACACACACACCCACACCCGCTGTTCCTACTAAATAATAAACCAGGCTTCTTTTTTAAAAGATGTGGCATTTTCGGAACACAAAGCAGGAGGGCAAAGTACGGGGCGCCCCACACATTAGGGATGCAATTCGAGGAGGTAAGGGCATCGGGATGTTTAGCTGAGCATTTTGTTGCCAAATCACCTCTGTGATTCTCCCTGGTCCCAAGAAAGTTTGCAGGATGGAGGAGCCGTGCTTATGTGAGCACGCGTGTGTGTGTGTGTGTGTGTGTGTGTGTGTATTTATATATTTATTTTCCTTTTCTCTGCCCCTTGGTCGTATAGTCTCCTGCCGCCGATGTAACAGTCCTCTTGGAGGTACCCTTGTATCTCACGCTAGCCAATTTCAACAGTCTAAAGTGCTCAAATTGAGCCATTTTGCTCTCAGTAAAATAAACCCCAGACCATTATGTGTGGTTTTTCATTCACCCGCCTCCTGTCTCCCTTCCCTTGGCCCCTCTCTGCCCCCCTCTCCCCTCCTTTCTCATTCTCTCCTTTGGCTCCCCTGCCCGCCTGTGAATGGGAGGGGGAGCAGACATCCTTTAGGAGAACACTGTTTTCAGTCCAGCCGTGTCAGCTCCACTTGGGCACAATTTGCTTTGAGATCTGTGTCATGGAGCGGAGCCCCAGGGTCACCCCCCCACCATAATTGATCTTGCTTATTCATCTGCTTCCCCCGTGTGTCTCCCTTTCCCCACACTGGTCTTTGTTTGGATAAACTGTGTGAAGATTTACTGTGGTGCTGAGAGCCGCCTGCCCCACTGTCCCCACCGCCTCGTCCAGGGTGAAACCGTGGAGTGGCACTTAGGGAAGAAAGTTCTCCTGCCTCCCCACCACCCCCCCATCCCAAAGACGGAGGACATCTCCCAGTGTCACATGCGAGGCAATTTCCAGACTAATTTACTATGGAATCACTTTGCACGGCCCCTCATGCACTGGTATGAGAAATGTTAATTGGTGTGTGAGCCTGAGATGCACTTCGGAAGGATTTATTGTTGTAAGCAAAGGAGGGGAAGGGGAGCCGCGTCCATCTTTGTGATGGCCCGGAGTCTACACTCACTCGCTCCAGATGATTTTTAAAAAACCAGTGGTAATGATGGATCTGAATCCAGTAATTTATTCGATTTTGGGTCATTAACCCTTGTTCTGCTTATGGCAGCAAATGACTTCATCGTCAGCGATGATGAGTGTTCCAAACTGTGGGGATACTTGGCTCTCTCGAGCTCTCATCTGAAAATCAATTTTAAGCAAGTGGCAGGCATTAGAAATCCTCTCCGCTTATAGGTTTCTGCGGCATTGCCTCTAGGATTTGAAGGCGCGGGGAGGGCAGTGGCGGGGGGGGGAGAAGAGAGCCCCCAGAAAACTTCTATAGCCCAAGAGTTTGTGTTGGGGTGGCTAATGTCCTGAAAAGGCTGACAATAGACTCTGTCAAAATGGGTCTTTAGGAGTGGGGAATGGATCGCAGTTTGGAAATGGGGGAAAAGGAAAGAAAGGAGCAAGCCTTCATCTAGTGATCCTGCCTATAGACTGAATGAAATAGCTTGAAATCATTGTTTTGATTCCCATTGACTGAAAGCTGGAGGGGCTTTGCTGGTTAAGCTTTTAAAGCCGCAGCCTTTTAAACACTTTTTTTTTTTTTTCCCTTTTTGCCTGGTGCACCCTTTCTCTAGTTGACCTTGAAACACATTAACTCATCTTTGGAAAGAAACTAAGCAAAACACCTTTTGCCTTCAACTCTGGGCTGCCTTCTGTCCCAGAGTGTTCTATACATCGGTGGCATCGCCCGGTGTCCCTGCCTGCGGGGTCCAGAGGACTGGGGTGGTTGGTGCCCGCCTGCCTCCAGGGAGGGCAAGGAAGTTGACACTCGTGCAGCTCCCCCACCGCATCCCTCTGCCACATCAGACAAGCAGACCCGCAGCGTTCAGGGTCAGGGAACTCCTTCCCTGCCTTTGAAGGTATAAACCAGTGTTTGGGCAGCGCTGGAGAGCTCTCCCAGACCCGTCTTGACGCACTGTGTGTGTGAGCCCTGGCCTTTCCTTCAGCATAGTCATGGGAAATACATTTCACTGCTGAAATTTCCAGTTGAAATAATTGTTGGAAAATACGGATTTTAAGAAACTTTTAAATGGAAGAGATTTAATCATCATTGAGCCAATTCTCTCCCTCTCTCTTTTTTTTTTTTTAAGATTTTTATTTATTTATTTGACACAGAGAGAGAGATCACAAGTAGGCAGAGAGTCAGGCAGAGAGAGAGGGGGAAGCAGGCTCCCTGTTGAGCAGAGAGCCCGATGCTGGGCTTGATCCCAGACCCTGGGATCATGACCTGGGCCGAAGGCAAAGGCTTAACCCACTGAGCCACCCAGGCACCCCTGGGCCATTTCTCTTATTTTCATAGATGCAGAATGCGTGACCCAAATGCGTCAAGTGCTTTGTCCTAGATCACGCAGACCGTAGGGAGCAGAAATGGTCTTCGAGGCCAGGTTTCCTGGGGGTAGGAACAGGTTGCCTTGCCCTAGGTGTGGGAGTAAAGGGGCTGCCTTGTCTGTAAAGAACATATAAAACATAACAAAGCCCCAGGCTCTGATTTTATTACCACCATGATCTGACGGTTTCAAACAGTGTCAGTGATACAATACCCCGCCCTTGCCGTGTTGGACACTCCTGCTGGCCTCCTCCCTGTCTCCTTGGTACACCACTGGCTCCTCACTCTCAGTTTCATGTTTCCCCCACCCAACCGAGATGTAGCCCCATCAAACAAACCACAAGCAAACAAAGAACAAATCCTGCATTAAAGTACTCCCCACTTCTTTCAGAGTTAAGTCAGGGAAATGACCTTTTGGAGAGCTCACTCGAATGCAGGGTTGGTGCAGATAAAAGGCAATGTCTTAAAAATCCAAATGAGGCAGACCCGAAAGAACAGTGATGGGCTCTGCAGGGCTTGCGTGGCCCCCATCTGTGTGGTGGCGAGCACGGGGGCTGAGCCCTGCCTGCACGCTCTCGCCTAATGCAGGGCCCGGGAGCTCCCAGCGCTGGGTCTGGGTCAGAGTCAACAGAGTTGAAAACTCTTGGGATTACTGTCTAAACCCAGTTTTCTCCTGGATGATTAGAGCCTCTGGGGAAGTGCTTGGTGGTCCGAGGGCCTGACCCGCTGGTGTGTGCATCTCTGTGTGGTCATTTTGGCCAGACTGGCTGCTGTCCGGGCTTTTTTTGTCCTCTGCAGCGGCCCCCTGCACCGGGTGGGTACGTATTCCAGTCTGACAGCAGCTGCCGAGTCATCAGTTCTGACAGACGGCTGCCTCTTTGCAGGGCCCACCCCCCCGCCCGGCAACCCCAGCCCTTCATTTCATCTTTCCCTGTCAGAACTCACCCTTTGGCAGAAATCTTTTCCGAGAGCTAAATGTGAGCCTCAAAGAGATGCCGTCAAGGTATTTTTCATAATTTTCAAAAGTAATTTCCTTCCTCCACCCGCCCCCCCACCCGCCTTCTCTTCATTATAATTATGTCTTAGCAGCTACCCAAATCAGGATGGCAGCAGCCAGTCCCCTCCCCTGTGGGGAGGCCCAGCCTTTCCCTGTTGGGCTGGCCTGGGGGAAGGCTCCTGGGAGAGGAAGGCTGGACAAGCAAAGGCTTTCTCTCCCTTGGCTTCAGAGGCAAGGTGGTAGAATCATTTCCTCCGAGGAAGGAAAACTTAAAATGGTTTCATTTTTTTGCTCTAGAAAAGGACCCTGAAGGCATTTCCCCACATGCTGGGTCCATAATAGTATTAAGGGTACTCTTAATCCAGTTCATGTGTGTGTTTTTAAGAGTAGGTGACTTCTGTTCCAGAACGTTCTCTGCCATTGTTTGACTCTCCCACTCCTTTCCCTCTCAGGTTTCCTCACTCCCTCAGGGAGGAGTCAAGGAAAAAAATTCATCTTTTTTCTCTGAATCTCATCCCTGCCTCCCCCCACCTCTGAATCCCTCCTGTGACTGGTTCTCAACAGGCATCTCTCCCCAGGAGCAGGAAGAGAAGTAGCCTATGTCTCTGGCCCTCTGCAGGGACTCTGGGATGGCCATCCCTGGCCGAACGGAGATCCTGGGGGTAAATTATCCTCTCCTAGGGATTCTGGGACTTGACATTCAAAAGTTCTATTCATTGAAAACAGACACTAGCCCCGAAAACCTGGTTTAGTAGATAAAATCTGTAACCACAAGAGGATAAATCTAGTTTGGCTTGTTTGTACTGGTCTAATTTAATATGATCTCCCTTGGAGTTTCCAGCGTCTAGATTTTCTAGATCATTAAATCCATTACTTTTCGCTGTTTGCTTTTTTTTTTTTTTTTTCCCCGAGGGTGGGGTAGGGAGTGAGTATATTTTTTAGTGGCCCCATGCACTGATCAGGACAGCCTCATCAATGCCCATTTGGGGTCCGAAGTGACAAATTTCTGGGCCTAAGGGCTCTAAAGGAAGATTTCTACCCATTTAACACAATGACCCTAATAGCCAAGTCAAAAAAAGGGGGGTCTCCTTGCTGCTGCCGCTGCAATAGTAGGACTCACAGAGGCATGGAGAAGTCATTTCTCACCTCCTGAAAATGCTGAACACCAGCATGAAGGGTGTGGGGAGTGGCCGTCTCATCTCCCCTATCGTGGATGGGCTGAAGAGCCTGGGAGAGATAGCTGTGAGCTAATCTGTGCCCTTGAGCAAATGGACTGTCCACTGGACCTTTGGACCTTTGAACCTTCATGGGGCCAGTGGAGCAGGTTTCACACTTGCCTTCCAGGTCAGCAGGCTGATGTCACTGAGAGCTGCCTGGAATCACAGTGCTCATGAGAGCCGACATCAGCCTTTCATTAAGGAGCAACCCCTTCCCGGTGTCCGGTGTCCATTTTCACATCTGTAAGAAAGGGATTCTGTGGGATTAAGTGTCACCTACCCTTCCCACATTCACTTCTGCTAAGTGGCAGGTGAAGAGCGGAGAGTGTCCCAGATTGCTGTAGTCTTTAGTCCCTGCCGGGTTCCCTCCCTCCTCCCAGGCCCGCCTGTCCTCAGCCATCCCGCCTACCCACCCGGCACTGGACTCTTGGTAGTGAGATGTGGCTGCAGGGAGGGGTGTGTGTCAGAAGCTCCAGTCAGGGTCACACTCACTCCAGGGCAGGGCTCCCAGCTCAGCGACACCACCAGAGCGTCCATGCCCCCACTGCCATGGCAAAGAACCAAGGGAAGACCACAGAGGCTGACTGCTTATTGGAAATTTGAATACATGGCTCAGGGTGCACGCGCGTGTGTGCGTGTGCATGTGCATGCATGCACGCGCATGTTTCTCTCCAAGTATTTTTTTTTTTTAAACTTTAAGATGATCCATTCTTTAATTTTGGGGGGACATTATCCTTTAGATAGCCCATGTGGATTTTTCCTGCCCCGTAACCTCTCCAGACAAAGAGAAAGCACAGAAACAAAGCAAGCTAGGAGGCAAGTTTTGCAACTTGTCAGTCTGAGCAGTGAAGCAGTACGCGTGCACAATGTGTGTGTGTGTGTGTGTGTGTGTGTGAGAGAGAGAGAGAGAGAGAGAGAGAGCGAGAGAGAGAGACAGACACTGGAGTGAAACACTTCGTCACTAAATGGTGTCCTTCCTCGGGCAGAAGACGACACTGCATGGTGACTTTTCCTGCATAATTGGACTGTCTCTTCGTATAAACCAAGACGCTTGTTTCTGAATATAAGCCCATGTGCTCTCAACAGGTCAGGAGCGATAGTAAAAACCTGTTGTCTGGCTTTGTATTCGGAATAATGGAGTCACTAATCTACTTGATCTGGCCAAGTCAGATAAAGAAGAAAGTGAGGGATGCCCATGTTTCAGGGATAGAAGGTACTTGTAAAAGCAATTTCTTTGGGGGAGGGGAACCGGGGAGTGGGGGGAGACACACAGGAGGGAAAAAAAAAAGGAGCAAAGACTGTTGGAAACCTTTTAATTAGTACTAATTACCTCAGCAGAAAATGTTGGAAGCTTGAAAGGATTTGTGTCAGCAAGTGAAAGATCAAAGATTGCTAGGCTCGCATTTTAATCTGTTGGCTATAAAAAGGAATGAGGGGGGTGGTAATGGGACCCAGGAGAATGGCTGCCCAGGTGGCTCTGCCCTTAATCCCTTCTGTACTGCTGCGGCCTGAGGCCTAGTCCCAATTACATAATAAGATGATTTAATTTAATTTTTTTCTTTTGCTTTGACTCCAGCTGGGGTGTAGAAAAGAGGAAGGGTGGTTTCTCTCCCTTTTCTCGAGGATGGAGTAGGCCTGGAGACCATAGACTTTTGGTAGATGCACAATCTCTTCTATTGATTTTCTCCATCTTCTTCTCATCCAACAAAAGGACACTTTAATTTCAATGAGGACAAAACAACACATGGAAACTCCACTCGAGGGAAAGACCTCTTGAGGGATGGAGGAGTCGCAGGGTATACTAGGAGGTGAGGCCTGGCGATGGTGGGGCTGTGGTTAGGGCCTACCTGGAGCAACAGGTAAACCGTGGCCCTGGAGAACCCCACCTGCTGGGCTCCTCACTGGTCGTTCTGTGGAGGTCCAGTGGGGCAGGCAGAGGGGAAAGGGAGAGAGGGAACAAGGACCGCGGCGCTGACCATCCGCAGTGCTCAGTCAGTGGGGGGCCTATGTGTTTGCTTCCTTCTCCCTTTCTGTCGCCACCCTCTTCTCCTCCTCCTTAGGAGCAGATTCGGCTGGACAGTGTCTGCGCAGCTGTGGTGGTTCTGCCCATATCCCTTTGGCACTCACCATTCCTGTGCACACCAATTTCTTGGCTTCCGACTATAGGCACTCATGACTCTTTTTCTTAGGCTTCTGGAGCCTGCCCAGCCCTGAACCAGTGACTCATGGAGGAAGTAGATAAATCTCTCTGTTCCCTGCCCCCTCATTGGATAGAGCCCTGAGAAGTGACCCATCCCGCATCCCATACTAGTCTAGAGCAGAGGTTGGCCCAAGGGCCTTATCTGGCCTGTTTTTGGAAATAAAGTTTTACTGGAACATTTTTATGGCTTCATTTATATATTTATTTAATATCCATTTTTTTATGTATTATCTGTCTAGTATCACACAGAGGATTTGTGACAGAGATCATATGGCCCTCAGATCCCAGCATATTTATGATCTGGCCAGCGGCATAAAAAGCTTACTGATCCTTGCCCTAAAGAGGGGTTTGAGTCCCATTTGGCCCCAGCAGTAACCGAGCTCATGATGCATCATTTATTAACTTCTTTCCCTTTCTGCTTTCATTTTCTGGTGCTTTGTAGGATTAATTCTCAAATAAACAACTTGCTCTCGGATCTCCACCTGAAATTCTATTTCTGGGAACTCTGCATGCACAAAGACAGAATCCCTGCAGAGAGTGCTGGTTTACCTCTGTCCCTTCCTGGGTGCAAAGTGTACGTGTTCAGAAATGTAGTGAAGTGGATGGCAGCTCAGCTCAGAGAACCCCCAAACTGCTGCAGACCGCTGCACTTTGACTGAAGGATCTGCATGCATGACATTGATCCTTTTCATTTGTCAGTTTAGGCTCATTCCTAAGCTTTTAGGTGAGCAGCCCCAGGACAAAAGCCTACATGGTAGAATGAAGACTGCTGCCTCTGGATCCATGAGTGGTGCTCAGTGCTCTGGGTCATGACGCTGTTAACATTTTTCGTGCTGGGAGACCTGATCTAGAGTAGCCCAGCTCTTTTTCAGAAAGCCAGACCACTGGACTCGATATTTAAATACCCACTTACTTTTGAACAGGCTACCAGGGAAAGTTTGGGGCCCAGATCACTGGTGTTTGGCTTGTATCCCTTCAGTCAAACATTTAAAGTGCCTGGCACCTCAAATCTGATATACAACTCCTTCTTGTGTCTAGGTATTTTTGGTTTTCCTTCATCTCCTTATCTCAGTTAGTTCTGATATTCTTTTTTTTTTTTTTTTTTAAAGATTTTATTTATTTGACAGAGAGATAACAAGAGAGAGAATACAAGCAGGGGGAGTAGAAGAGGGAGAAGCAGTCTCCCGGCTGAGGAGACAGCCCTATGTAGGGCCCAATCCTGGACCCTGAGATCATGACCTCAACCTAAGGCAGAGGCTTAACGACTGAGCCAACCGAGCAGCCCAAGAAAATGCTTTTTATTTTTTATTTATTAATTTTTTGCCTTTTTCTTTTCTTATTTATTTATTTATTTATTTATTTATTTTTTAATTTTTTATTTTTTATTTATTTTCAGCATAACGGTATTCATTGTTTTTGTACCACACCCAGTGCTTCATGCAATCCGTGCCCTCTCTAATACCCACCACCTGGTTCCCCCAACCTCCCACCCCCCACCACTCAAACCCCTCAGATTGTTTTTCAGAGTCCATAGTCTGATATTCTCTTATTAGGAGGACAGAGAAGGTCTTAGTTGGCAGGTTAGGGAAATAGGTACACCAGCATCTTGTCATTTGTGTTAATTATCTAGTGCCATGTAACAAATCACCCCCACAATTTAGCAAGCATTATCTATCACAGCTTCGGTGGGTCTGGAGTCTAGATGTGGCTTAACTCAGGGTCTTTCACAAGGCTGCAATTAAGATGCCAGAGGGGGCTGTCATCCTCTCAGGCTCATCTGGGGAGGATCCATGTCTAAGTTCAATCACATGGCTGTTGGTAGGATTCAGTGCCTTACAGAATGTTCGACAAAGGCCTCATTTTCATGGTGGATGGTCAGAGGGCTCCCTGGGTCCCTTGCTACGTGGGTCTCTCCACAGGGCAGCTCACAACATGGCAGCTAGCTTTTAAAGAAGTGGGCAAAAGAGAGTATTCCAGCAAGATGGAGGTCACAGTCTTTTTTTTTTTTTTTTTTTAAAGATTGTATTTATTTATTTGACAGAGATCACAAGTAGGCAGAGGCAGGCAGAGAGAGGAAGGGAAGCAGTCTCCCTGCTGAGCAGAGAGCCTGATGCGGGTCTCAATCCTAGGACCCTGAGATCGTGACCTGGGCGGAAGGCAGAGGCCTTAACCCACCGAGCCACCCAAGCGCCCCTGGAGGTCACAGTCTTTTCGTAACCTTACCTTATAAGGGAGAACCCATTCCTTTTCCTAATTCTGATCATTGGAAGCAAGTCACTGAGACACTAGGTCCAGTCCTCATTCAGGTAGAGGATATGCATACCAGAAGAAGGGACCAGTGGGAGTCATTTTAGAAGTTGCCACCCACACCATTGACACTTACTCCTAATATTCCATTATTTTGACATTAAGAATGAGGAATCCAACATTTTACTGTTTGTCTTTCATCATTAAATAGTATTAATGATCTCTGGAATGAAGTATTTCTTTTTTTTTTTTTTTTTAAAGATTTTATTTATTTATTTGACAGAGAGAGATCACAAGTAGGCAGAGAGGCAGGCAGAGAGAGAGGAGGAAGCAGGCTCCCTGCTGAGCAGAGAGCCCGATGTGGGACTCGATCCCAGGACCCTGAGATCATGACCTGAGCCGAAGGCAGGTCTTAACCCACTGAGCCACCCAGGTGCCCCTGGAATGAAGTATTTCTAAAACTTCTATTACCTACTCCTCTGTGTTCTTAAAGAGACTACACAGCATACACTTGTATAATTTGAAGTCTCATTTCAGAAAATACACCCTTGAGAGTATCATTCTTGGACTTCCAGCCTAAAGTGGATCATTCCCTCCGGGTTCTTAAAGGACATATTTTCTATATTGTTTATTTGGCATATAATCATATAGCACTTTGTGACAGTTCTCTTGTTATCTTGAGTTACTTCTTGAATCTTGTATTGTTTAATTTCCACATGTTGACATCTTGTCTCTCCATAAGAATTATAAACAATTTGAATGCAGCAACTGTCTAATACTTCAAATAAAAGCAACTGCAATCATTCTCTTAAAATATATGTTGACTGTTTCCCTTCAATGATGTTGATTTCTGACTCATGATCATGATTCTTGATGGCTCCTGAAGGGTGTGGTGTTCACTGCCCCCACACTGAGTAGCCCCAGTATCCTCTGATTTGTTAATCTAGTCTATTTATTTTGGTAGGTGGTTTTGCTTTGGTTTTCAATCTGTTTTTCTTTGATATTAATCCAGTGGTCTTGATTCCCTGCCTTTTCTCCAATTTTGGCCAAGGATCAGGAAACTAGTCTTACAGTGTTGCTTTGATTGAAAGTCACAGTTTTCTGTATGAATGCTTAAGATTCCCTTCTATACTAGCCTGGCTTTGTGACGTCATTGTGGAGGCTCAGAGGGGACTGAACCTTTTTTGAATATTGACTTCACACCAGCATTGTTCATTTACCTCTATGTTCTTCGCTATGGCTCAGAAAGGGACGGTGGATGCAAGTGTGAACTTTAGATAAGTAGTGTGCTCCCTCTATGTATTCTGAATGACGGTTGTGCAAAGCCATGGGAAGGAGAGTGAAAAATGAATATGGTTTGAGGACTGTGGAGCTGACCACCCCATCAGTGCTTATGATGGTGAGTTCTGAGGGCCTGGCTCAAATAGCCACCTATGGAGAGTTTCTCTCATGGTATCACCTCTGTGAGCACCACCAGCAAGAACCTTGGCACTCTTTATGGAACTAGTTGTCACTTAGGCATTATGGGTTGAACTGTGTCTCCCCCTTCTCCAAATTCATATGTTGAAGTTCTAACCCTTAGTACCTCAGAGGATGAACTTAGTTGGCAATAGTGTTGTAAATATAATTAGTTAAGGTAAAATGAGATCATACTAAAGTAGGGTGGGTCCCTAGTCCCATACGATTAGTGTCCTTATAAGAAGAATGCCATATGAAGAGACAGACCCACACATAGGGCCCATGCTGGGAGAGAGCCCCGGAACACATCCTTCCCTAGCACCTGCTGACTAACACTGACTTCTAGCCTCCAGAACTGCAAGACCAATCTCTATGGTTCTAAGCCAACTGGTTTGTGGTGGTTCATTATAGGAGCCCTTGGGAAACTCATACAGGAAGTATTCTTGTCCTGGTTTTGAAGCCCTAGCACCTCACGTCCTGTCCTTGGTCCTGAACCAGTGCTCCTGCTTTCTCTCTCCACACTTTGCCTTGCTCAGCGTGTCCTTCAGGATACCCCTTTCTCTAAGGGGCAGGGGTCGATGTTTCTTTGCTGTAGGTCCAGGCTGGCTGCTGCTTCCCCATGGAAAAAGGAGTCCATCAGGAGTGAGGTGGGAGACTTCTCTGCCCATGCTCGGAGAGCTGCACTGGGGCAAATCTGAAATGTCAGAGCAGGGCGTGTCTCAGGCCTGGGACAAGACCATCTGTGTGGAATGTTTTCTCCGTAGGTTTCCCAAGAAGTGCACATATCTTCTGAGGGTGTACCCATCTGCGGAAGTTCAGGACTTCTGAGTGCTAATGAGCTGCAGTTTCCAATTCGCTTGATATGTTTGCTGTCACTTTCTTCTCTGGTGATGTTGGGGAAGGGAAAAGTCACACTGTCTGTCTGTCTTGTCTACTCCCATAAAATGGGGAAGTTCTGTTACTTCCCTTGTGGAAACTGACAGCTGTGCATCTCTTCCATCACTGGAGAGACTCTTTCTCAGATCAGGAATCAGGCCAGCAGAATTTGGCTGTAACCCTCTGCTGTCGAGGAGGGCTTGCAGGACAAGTAGTGAGAGCAAGAAGGAAGGAGAGAAGCTCACCTCACAATGAGGGAGCAAACGCATTATCTTTCCCGTAATCCAAGGTCTTTCAACCTCAGCACTAAGGACACTGGGTCAGATAACATATTGTCATGGGGGCAGTCCTGTATGTTGCAGGATGGTTCAAGTACGTTTGGCCTCCACTCACTAGATACCAGTAACACCACCAAATAACGACAACCAGAAATGTCTTCAGACTTTGACGCATGTTCTCTAGGGTGGCCAAAATCACCCCTTGTGTAGGACCTCTGATGGAATCCTTTCAAACCATTGAAGGAATCTCTGTGGTGGTCTGTAGTGTTTTCTCAGGGGCAAGCACAGGCCTGTGTTATTGGGAAGGGACAGTTGTAGAGAAGTACAAGGTGGCTGTGGGGAGTTAGGGGAGTGAAAGCCTTATAAACACCAGACTTCCAGGGATTTTAAAAGACTTGGAGTGAAAAGCAGTTTCATTCCATGCATGATGTTCCAGACCTAAATGTTAAATTAATCAGGCTCTAGTGATCACATTACCCAGGGGTTGCTTTTTGCTAGCTCATGGGCAGGGTAACTTCCTTCCCTGTCTGCCCAAGACAATTCTAGTTAAAGCCTATTTTCAGGACATGATGGATAATAATATTGCCCCCTTTATTCTGGGAGGTGTTCCTGTTTAGACAACAGATTATATAATCATCCTCCTATGGGCCAAGTGTGGCCCAGCACCGTGAGTGTGGACAACCCAAGTGCTAATTCTGGGACCTTTGGGTGGACCACATGCTGTGATTCCATCAGTCCTCTCCATTCCTTATTCTCTTCTCTGCATTTTCTGTGGTTCAGCATTTCTAAAATGCACATTTCCCCCTCCCCGCCCACATCTCAACATCTCCAACTCCATCTCAAAATGAATGGCTTCTTAAAAATTGTCATTGGCCAGAAGGCCATTGTGGTGGGCTTGTTGTCATTGCAACTTCTAGCTTGGTTACAGTTACTAGTATTGTCAGTCCTGTTGACTTATATACCTTTTTGATAACTCACATTCCATTTAAGAACTCGTTGTGATTTGGCATTGAAAGACAAAATTATTGTGCACATGGAAAGGGCACACACTTGATAGCATAAAGCAAGTATTTATCAGAGTAACAACCTTGATTTATGAATATGTTTCTTGCAAAGCCACAAGCAGGCTATAAGAAAGGAAGAGAGTTCCTGAGTCATTTTAAGGTAGGAAACATTGGGTCATTTTTAGTTGACAGTGGTTTTTCTCTCTTGCTAATACATAAAATCACCTTGGATTTATTGAACTACAGTGGGTCATCTGACTGGCCCCTAAAGGTGTTTGAATTAGGGATCCTAAGTGGTTCTCACACTTTGTCATGCATAGAAGTGATGAGGGGAATTAACTGTAGATATCCAGACCCTACCTACAGAGAGAATGATTTTGTGAGTCAGGGTGGATCTTGGCATCTAAACTTCTAAAGATTTATTTATTTGAAGGAGAGAGGGAGAGAGTGTGGTGGAGGGGCAGAGGGAGAGAGAGAGAATCCTCAAGCAGACTCCCTGCTGAACACAGAGCCCAATGACCCTAACAATCCCATGACCCTAACATCATGACCTGAGCCAAAATAAAGAGTTGGATGCTGAAAAGACTGAGCCACCCAGGCGCTCCTCAACTTTTAATAAGTATCTTGGGAGATTCTGTTACATATGGTCCATAAGCCACCCTTCTAGACACACTGATAGGGTCACCCCCTTCATTCCACTCCAGAGTAATCTAAGGTTGTGAGAGGAAAAGGAAGGGGTCTGTTCCTATATAGTGATTGGGTGAGCTGGGACTGAAGTGATATTCCCCAAGCTACCTGTAAATAAATATTTTCATGAGTCTGTATTATAAACATCTCTGGGGCTCTTCTTGGCCCTTCTGGAAAGGAGACAGGATTGGGGTTTGGGCCTGCATCCAGGGTAGGTAGGTTTTCCTCTTTTCCTACTTAGCCATCACTGTGGGAGGGGCAAGGAGGGGTCTTAGTGGTCCTGTAGCTTAATTCTTTACCAAGGAGACAAGAGTAAGACACTTAGGACTATAGTTGAGCAGACCAAGTCTGTGGATCAGTGATGGAAGGAACGTGAAGAGTAGAAGGCCTTGGGAGTGGACTTCACCCATGGTCAGCCAGATTCAGGGTGGGCTGAAAAGTCTCTTCTGTGAAGGTAGGGTGTAAGCTCCACCTGGAACCGTGGGTGTCATGTACAACAGAGAGAGCAGGTGGAGGCATTTCAAGTGAAGATAAAATGACCAGACAGGTTACTCGGTCTTCTCGCAGGTCTTGGCAGGTTCTTAGAAGGTGATAGGAATAAAATCTGGAGGTCTGGCTTGAAAGTCAGGTCAAGAGGGATCAAAAAGTTAGTGTTGTCAAAAGCTTCAGGCTCATTCTTACCTGTAGACAACCCCTGGTGATCCCAAGTCATTAATCCACCCGGAGGCCTATCCTGACCTGAGTTCCCTTGCTTTGAAGTGTGCTGTCCTCTGCAGCATGAGGAAATAATTTGCTGCCTGCTTCAATGAACCATCAGGAGAGCCAGCAGACCTAATGACATGTGAGAATATTAACCTCCTACCACGAAGAGCTGTGAATCTTGAGCGGCAGTCTATAATTCACCCTGGGCTCCTGAGCCAGACCTCTCCAGCTTTCTCTCGCATTCACTTTCTCACTTACACCCAGAGAGAGAAGGAGAGACCTGCTCATAAAACTTTATATTCTCCAATAGTGTGAGCTTCACTGAGCTGCTTAGTATTGAGTGACTTTCCTTTTGCAGTCATGGAAAAATGTATACCCTCAGAGGTGGGGTAGGGGGGTATTTTTAATGTTGCATTTTGCATAGGATTATTTCTCGTAACATTGGGAAATGTATGGTATTATGGAAAGTGACCATTAAATGCTTGGATAACCAAACTTCCTTGTAATTCTATACTTTGTCTTAAAAAATCAAAGGAAAAATGGAGGTTAGGACTCTAATCTTAGGACATTGTGGATATCATATGGGAGCTTAGAGATATTTTATGGTCACTTGAAGGCAGAAGGAGCATTTAGACCTCACTATGTTTTAACTGTGTTTTTGCTCTTGTTTCATGAGATCATGCATCCCTTGAGGACAGGATAATATCTTAACTGTATTTGCACCTTGAGGCCTAACAGTGTGTCTGATCCATATAATATTGCAAACAATGTCAGTGAAGAGATGTCTGCCCCAGCTCCAAGTTTTGCATATGAAAACAAACAAACAAGGTCCACAAGGGAATTTAATTTTGGGCATAGCTAGAGTTTTCCTAGAGCTAATGTGAGCTGCCTGCCACTCTAGGCATGAGAAAGCCATTGTGGGGTTTTCATTAAGCAATGTGTCGTCGTGATGAAAACTGTCTAGTAAACTCAGTGTAGCCAAGGGGACCCAAATCAGAGTATAAATATGGAAATGGGAGGGGCACCTGGGTGGCTTAGTGGGTTAAAGCCTCTGCCTTCGGTTTAGGTCATGTTCCCAGGGTCCTGGGATTGAGCCCTGCATTGGGCTTTCTGCTCAGTGGGGAGCCTGCTTCCTCCTCTCTCTCTGCCTGCCTCTCTGCCTACTTGTGATCTCTATCTGTCAAATAAATAAAATCTTTAAAAAAAATATGGAAATGGGAAATGAGCTACCTGGGGGGTAGGAGGTGTCTAAGACATTCATGCGTAACCCCCCTGGAGGAGAGCATCTAACAAAGTAGGAGTTCTTGAACCTGCTAGAAAATCTGAGCCCGTCAGGCTCTGCACAAGGGGGAGCAGACTGGTTTCATTCACCCAAAGCTTGAATAATGGGTGCTCAGTAAACCCTCATTGAAGACAAGTAAATGAATGAATGAATAATCCATTCTGTACTTATTAAAGTACTTTTCTGTTTAGCCAGGCTATTTAATTTCCATATCTTAAGTATCTCATCACTGTATTGGGCACATAAGGGCTTTTTGATAATTTATATAAATAACAAAATCAAACTTTCTTCCTCTGTTGACTCGGCTAGCACAAAGAGTGGAAAAACCAGTGGTTAGTATCCACTCTGGATATATATAACTCTCTGTCCTTCTGGTCTCTCCAAATTGTTCTCCTCTTCCTTCTGCCATTTTCTTCTTTTTAAAATTAATTTTACTAAAACCAGTCAAATTAAAACTGCTTCTGTCCAGGGCATCTAAAGGTCCATTCATTATGGCTTCTTATCTTGGCAGACGATCGTCATGGAAAGGCAGCTTGGCCATTATGCACATACAAAGCCCATCACTTCCCTACCAATGGCCAATTCATCAAACATTTATCTTTTGCCCTCTGAACACTGTGTCGCTTAGCCTGTCACTCCCTAGTCTTGGATGTTAAGAAAGTTAAAAAAAAAAAAATGCAGGGGGCTGAGAGAGAGTGTTTTCCTCCCCCAACTTTTCCCTCCCAGAATATTTCGTTAATCAGATTTCCTACTCGAGATTTGAAACTCTCCCCCTCCCCCTGCTACCCTCCAACTTCCATCTTTTTCCACATGAAGATTGATGATGGCCTGCTACATTATGCTCAACTTTTTACCGAGTGATGGCATGACTAAGGCAAGGATAAAACTTTAGCTTGATTTGAGAGTTTTTCTCCTGCAAACCACTTTAGAGCAGAGCATGTTAGTACATGAGCGGACATCTAAGATAATTGAGTCCAGCCTCCCCAGTTTGCAAAGAGTCAAGTGAGGCCCGGAGCAGGGCAAGAATTTTGACTGCAGGAAAGTAGTGACTAGGGCAAGAGTCAGGGTCCCTGGTCATTCTTCAGACAGAAATTCTCACATGTTGGCATTTCCTTATGTTGTCTGATGGTTCTGAATACATGTTTGTCTGTCTTTTGGAGCTTTACCTACCGGCACTTCTTTATCTGAGGTTAACTAATTACCTCTTTTGAAAATAAAGTACACACTTTTTTTGTTGTTCAAAAACAATCTTTTAAAATATCAAAAATCCTTATCTTACTAAGCTTGCTTTTAGATACCTTATCTCATGTCTTCCCTATTCCAATAACTGCAAAGTGCATAGGTCAGGGGTTTTTCTCCCACTACAATAGATGAGAAAATTATAGCTGGAACTTGAAAACAGAGATCATGGGCCCAAATTTAGTGGTCTTACTTTGTGTTTCTATTTACCACATTTGTGTTTCACTTCAGTGAGTTGACAAGGTAGTCTCCATTCAAACACCACATTCTCTGTGAAAACACCACCATGGCATTCTACCCCCAGGAGCAGCAGTCAAGTAACCAAAGAGGCAGAATGGGCGATGGAAGAACCTTGGTTTAGTCTGAGGAAAATCTCTTGTTCAAAGAACCTTGGTTTAGTCTGAGGAAAATCTCTTGTTCAAAGAACCTTGGTTTAGTCTGAGGAAAATCTCTTGTTCAAAGAACCTTGGTTTAGTCTGAGGAAAATCTCTTGTTCAAAGAACCTTGGTTTAGTCTGAGGAAAATCTCTTGTTCATCCTGCTCCACATCTGCAAGCATTTGATCCTTTTTCTCCCTAAAACTGTTACCTCTGTTAGGTGTTGGTCCTTGGGGCCCAGAACATGCCATTATAAGAGATGGAGTGCAAACCTAACAAAGTTGTTCTTTGAAAGGTTTTGTGAAGCACAAAGCTAGGGCTGTTTTGAAAGAAGGGAAATGTCTCCAATAGTGAGCCAGTTTTGGAGGTCACCATATCACCTAGGGCCTTCTTTCTTTCAGGAGATGTAAAGCTATCTTGTAGTCTGGGACAGAAAACATGTTTTCACCTTTTTCAGCCAACTGGGACCTCACAGAATCAGTAGTTGGCATATTTTCACTGGTGTTCCTGGCCTGGTTCCATTCCAGGGGGCCCTGCCCATAGGGAGCTGGTCTTTGGACAAGTATTTGATTAGGGCCCCTCTGGGTCCCTAGGGCCTTGAGGCACAGCCGTGTAAATGTCTCCCTTTCTGGTTGGTTTGCAATGAGTAGACACCATCTGTTGAATTAAAAATTCCCTTTATGGAGGGTGGTGAAAGGCTTGTGTGGAAGAGACACTGTTATCTTTCAAGCAAACAGTTCATGAGGTTGAAGAGCTGTGTTCTTGGCCCAACATATGTTTGCCCAATGGCTGTGGGCGCCTCCCCCACCAGGCGCTGAATTCCGCCCCATGGCGACGTGCACACATACCGCGGCTGCAGCACACCATGTCCACTCCCTTACATCTCTCTAGTAAAGAAAACCTCCATTTATAGAACCCGCCAAACAAACTCACTCTTTAGACTCTTAAAAACAAACAAGATCCCGAGGCCACAGGCTCCATGCGTGCATGTGTGGTTTTGTAAAATCTCAAGCCGTGAATCAAAATAATTTTAGAGACATAATCAAAGCCCAGACCAAACCCTATCACCAGGGAGGGAGAAATGCAGGAAAGATTCACTGAGAGGCGTGGAGGACAGCCAGATGGGCAGAGCGGTGACGACCAGATATGGAGGCATCCAGCCTATTCCTACGGAGGGTGCCTGGTTCTCGGCTCCGTCTGTAGAGACTCAGTTGCTGAAATAACTTTGGGACAAACAGGGGAGGGGTGCGCCGAAAACGGTGACCACTGCAGCCCTCGTTTCTTTCCTCTCAACTTCTAGAGCCCGTGTTACCCATGCTTCTTAATAACGTGCTGTCCTTTCTGATTTCTTCTCATTTCAAGTCCAGCTTTTTTCTTGGTTCCCCTAGATAATGAAGCCACTGGGAGTGGCCACCGCGATTTGTGCATCTTTTGTAGCCCTGGATGTAGGTGCTCCCTGAGAACCTGCCATGCCGGAAGTGTATATTGCATATGGGCTTTCTTGTGCTAGGTTAGCTTTTTGGAGGGGTGACTGCTTGAACTTCAGGATTGGTTATCTATTCTTAGGTTCCTTTGCCACCAAATTTGGCATAAAGTGTAAGAAGATGCTCACAGAATTAGAATTCAGTTGGACTGAGACTTTGCTCAAGCCCGCTTCCTCTTTGAAACCTTCCCTAACCCTCCCCCTCCTTAGAATGTTGTTGACCATCCCAGTCTAACCCATGACCCTGTGTTATCTGGTAACTCCTTCCCTGCCTACCTCTATTGCTTAAAGTCGGGGAGCATGCCACAGCCCTCTTCATAGACCCAGAGACTAGCCAAGTACGGGGCAGAGAATTGGCACTCAATACCTTTTTGCAAATGAATGAATGAAGTGAAATGAATGAGTGAGCTGTAGAGGCACATGCCAAGGGGCGGACTGTTAGTTGGTGAATTTCAACCCAGTTCTGCCTAAAGCATCCTTCATCTCATGAAGTGCGCCTTAAAAAAAAAAAAAAGTAGGAATTAGTTCTTTAGGGAATTATTCTAGGAGGGTCAGGAGAGAGGGTAGATAAAGGACAAAAGAATTTGAAGACCATCTCCTTCAATCAATATGACTGAGGACGTACAAGTTATGGATCACAAAGCTGTACACAGTGTTTGGATAAAGGATGTGGCAATGGCGAATTTCTCTTTCTAGATCTCCACTACAAATTATTTACAGGTGTGTTAGCATAGTTCAGTTGGGGGAGAACTGCCCTATATGTCTAAAGGTTCTGAACATGGCTTGGTTACTATATATGGTTTTAGGTAAGCCACTTCGCCTCTCTAATCATTAGTCACCTTCTGTAGAGGATAGAACACCCTAAATTTTCCCTGGAATTCCAAGTCTATGAGTCTAAGAAGAAGACCATGACAAGTCATATTTTAGAATGCAGCTCTGACATTTAGTTGAGAGGCCAGTGTGTTGACATGTGCCTTTTAATTATGGAGGTATCCCCATAGTTAAGGAAGCATTAAAGAGGCTTTACACAGTCCCAGTGAGAGGATCAGGAAAAAACACAGAGTTTAGCAAGATAGAGAATGACAGAGCTAGAACTCTCTGCTGCCCTCTTTCCATTGAGGCTGTCTGGCAGGGAAGAAGCAGCTCTTGTCAGCCTTTGTAAATGTTAGTTACCAAGGAAGGAGCTTCATTTGGAGAGGCACAGAATCTGGGTAGAATATTAGTCACCAAATCTCATCTTCTTTTTTTTTTAAATTTTTTTAAAAAAGGTTTTATTTATTTATTTGACAGATCACAAGTAGGCATAGAGACAGGCAGAGAGAGAGGAAGGGAAGCAGGCTCCTGGTCAAGCAGAGAGCCCAATGCGGGGCTCCATCCCAGGACCCTGGGATCATGAACTGAGCCAAAGGCAGAGGCTTTAACCCACTGAGCCACCCAGGCACCCCCAAATCTCATTGTCTATGCAGAAATCTCTTCTAAACATTCTCCATGACTCTAGCCTCTGATCGACTTCATATACTCAGAAGGCAGCTCAATCCTTTGGTGAACAGCTCTCTGTTTTTGTAAGTTTTAAAAAATTAATTCAAGACCTCTCCTTCCAACTTACATTATTTTCTCCAAATGGTTTTTAATTCTGCCTTCTGGAATGCCAGAGACTTAGTACTTTGAAACAACGAGGTCTCTTCTGCTTTTGGTTAAATAATTTTGACTGTCTCCATCACTGTTTCTTAACACCCTTCACCAGCTGGTTAGTCCCCTTCTGTGGTATTTCTGAGTACTGATGCCTCTTTGAGTCTGGCACTCAGAACTGAAACAAAGCTCCAGGTGGAGTTACTTAAGGGTCAGTAGAGTAGGATCAGATTTGCTTCTGTGGAAGCAACCCCACTTTTCTGATTCATATAAACCTTCTTTCTACACACTGCTTTTTATCCAAGGCTTCCCTATCTCGTGTTTGGGGGAATTATTTGAAGTAATAGTTGCTGGAGTTTCTTTCTGATTATAAAATACTTACGATAGAAAATCTAGTAACTAGTGAAAACATTAAAAGAGAAGATAAATGTCCTTAACTCAGTAGTTAGTGGTGTATATCTTGGATCACTTAATCAGTATGCAGTATATAAATACATGTATGGACTGAGGTGTACATGCATATGTATATAATTGTCATAACGTCCCTATGTACAAGATTGTGTATTAACAGTAGTTTGTAAACTAGAAACATCAGACTACTTTAGTGACTCTTAACCATCACTATGGAAAACATGGTACAAATTAAAATTTGTGCAGGGAATGGAGGGGAGACATAGATGACTTAATTTTCATGCATGAATGCATGAGATTGTATGTGCATGTGTTACATGTATTTTAAACTTAGGTATTTAAACAGATAGCATGATAATTTTACTGGATCAGTAGATATATGTCTATAATATAATTTTTAATTATGGCATGGTATTTCATTATACAGATATATTGAGCTTCCTGTAATCATTTATCATTGGGCATTTAAGCATATTTACATTGTTATTATAAATAATGCTATAGTGAACATACTTAAACCAGGAACACTTCTTTGATATTTATTGAATAAATTATTGGACTCACTGGATGAAAGATGATCATTTTTAAGACTTTTCTTCATCCTTTTTTTTTCATTTTTAAGACTTTTAGTATAAATTGCCTTTCAGAAAGAGTATAACAGTTTCTCTCTTCCATTAGAGTTGTGTTAGTCTGTTACTTCAACACGACTATGTTAACATTTAAGGAAACAATGTACTTGCTAGTTAAATGAAAATATCTTGTTTAATTTGAATGCTTTAAATTCCCAATGAAGATGAAATTTTATCCCAGCTTTCCATTATTGACAATATATATTCCTTGTGAATTTTCTTTCCATGTCTTTTGTTTTTCTCTGAGGTTTTTCAGCTTTCCTTAATGCTTTTCAAAAGCTCTTTTAATATTAAGGATGTTAAACCTTAGATTGCAAAGATTTTCCCCAATTTACATCTGTCTTTTAATTTTTTTTTCCAAATAGTTATTTTGGGCTAGTTGGACTTTATATATATATACAGTTCTTTACATTAGATAATGGGAAGTTTCATCTTGTTGGGCTGAAATAATGGGTGGATTTCAAGAGGGTCATTTTGGATCCTACTGTATCTTCTTGAATGGCTTTCTTGGATCTTGAGCTCCATAAATGTGATGAACATGTCCTTAACCAAGTTATTGGCAAAAACAGGACCTAAGTCCTTTCCAGAACCTTTCCTTGGAGCAAGCTGGGCTGTTAATTGGTATCCTTCAGGAATATTTTTGAACCAGTTATGGCTTGACTTAAAGTTGTCCTTTTCTAGCTCACTTTTTGCTCTTGTGTCACAAGGATATCATTAGAATTATTTCAAAGCCTTTTTGAAATCTGTATGCAATATATATCTTTATTCCTAGTCAATTGTCCACATTGATAAAATGGTCTCAAAGAACTTAGTCTTAATGTATAGAAACTGCCTGTTTGATGCTCAATGCTGTATCAAATTTGTATGTATATATCTCCTGTTTGATTTTACAAATGATGTGAACTAGCTTATTAGAATTAATAAAACAAAAAAATTTAAAAAACACCCTATAGATAAATAAAATATAAATATTGTAAAAAAAAATAATAAGCCCCATCTGTGAAGTTAGAAAGCAGATATAGAAACTATGGGGTGTTGCCTTTTTACATCTGAGTCACAATTTTTCTCTGAGCTTTCTGGTGGTAAAAGTAAAAAGGATAACATGACCAGAAACATGATTTACATTGTCCTAAGGCAACCAAATACTAGTTCCGGACTAGAATATCATAAGTCTGTGAGCTTATGAATCCAAAGTGTGAAGAATCTTCTTTCCCTTTTCAGATAACCGCCACTGTATACCCAGTTCTGGGCTTCCAGCACCTTACGCATCCTCCATAACTCTTTAGGGATCATAAGTAACATTTTCCTTAGTATTATTTAGGTTCAGTGTGTGACAGCTTCAGACTTGGCCCGGCTTAGAGTTAACAAACACCTAGTCAACTACCTTAGATTTTTGGCTGGTCTTGGATTCAGGTCTCTTTCAGCAGTATTGAATGGTATTCTGTGCAGCCGAGGGATCATCTATCCCGATGGGGATCTTAACAGGGCTTTGGGGTGACTTTGACAAATCCCATATGATATACAGTCTATGGTGTCAGTATACGTTGTCTTACATAGCCATGAGCCTGTTCCATATTCATTTGTTTTAGACACTTTCATCCCCTGTTCATATACTTGCCATATAGATTAGCTGATTTATATTATTAGTTGGACATCTCTCCCTGGCTAAGTGACCTCAGTGACAGAAGAATATGTAGAACATATATAGATCCAACTGTACATATAGTACTAAGTCTAGTACTGTACTATATATTATATATAATATGCTATCTCTAGTAATAGATTATAGATATATATAACCATTTACATGGGATATAAAGAGAATTTTATGACAGAAAGAAAGTATCTCACGTGTAGTTGGATTAATGGTATTTTCTAAAATGCTGGCTATGAGCAGTCATATCATAATTTTCCTGTCCTTTTTCCTTCCTTCATCCCCTGCGTATAGCTCTGTGTTGCCTGTCCTGTCCTTGTAGCTTTGGTCATGGCCTCGGTTGCCAGTCAGTTCGTGGACATTTCCCAAGGACCTGCTATGTGCCCCGCTCTGTGTTTGGCATGATGGGGCTCGTAAGAGAGGTACAGGTTGCTGTTCTGCTCTCAAGGGTGATATTTAAATTATTTAATAGCTACACTAATCAGGCAGAAAGATCCTGGCTGGAACAGGGGTTCTTAGGGGCTCCATATTGTGGGGGGACATTAACCACTTAGTTGCTACGTTGCAGAAAGGTCTGGGGTCTCCAAGGAGGAGCCAGGGTAACAGGAGGAATGTACAGGATACTCAGAGCTGCAATTATTTCCAAGTGGTAAAAAAGTATTTAAGTAGGGGTTCCTGGGTGGCTCAGTCGGTTGAGCATCTACCTTCAGCTCAGGTCATGATCCTGGGGTCCTGGGATCCAGCCCCAGCATTGTTCTCCCTGCTCAGCTAAGAGCCTGCTTCTCCCCCTCTCTCCACTGCTCCCCATGCTTGTGTTCTCTCTCTCTGTGTCAAATCAATTAATAAAATCTTCATTAAAAAAGTATTTAAATAATAACCAGTTCTGGTGTCTGGGTGCATACTCACTGGGTGTCACTTCTGCCTGCTCATAGATACTGGGCCCAGGGTAAGCAGAGGGAGGCACTTTGGCCTCTGAAAGAATGGGACGGTAGGGATTGCCCTCCCAGCTTCTGGCCAGCTGCCCCGAGGCCTGCTCTTTGTCCTGCCCTTGGGGTCCCACTGTCGGCTTTCCTCTGAGCAGGACACAGGGCATAGGCTCTGGCTGAGCCGTAGTCACTCAACAAGGGGGTATTGAGCCCTCCCTGTGCATTGGACAACTTTCTGGGTATTATGGAGGTTCCAGTGAGATCCCTTTTTGTTAGGGGCTGGGCAGATGGCAATCATCCCGAAAGACGCATTACTGAGCAGACACTGGCCAACCCTGGCAGGTCCACAGGACTAGCCAGTGTGGTAAACAGCAGACAGACAGGGTAGGTCCTCTTGAATCTCCATAGCTCCCCATTTTATCAGTTAAAAATATGGATATGGATATCTGGATGGATAGAGTAGAGGGGATAGGTAAAGATCTTAGTTCAGAGCTTATTTTCTTCATTGCTTTGAGAACATCCTCCTGACCTTTGGTTCTGGGTTTGAGGTGAGCTCTGGTTCCACGGAGGGAGACATTTCTTCTTCGGGTCTGTGGTTAATTGTGTTCGCATTTCTTGCCTGTGTCATGGCGGGCCGCAGCATCATCCTTGGATTAGGCCGAGAGCTGAGAAAAGAGGGATCTAATTTTTACCACAGTTTATACCGCAGGGATAAGATTGGCAGTTCTTGAATGGAGGGTTCTGGAGGTGTCCTCTGGTGCCTTTTCTGGCTGGGTTTTTGCTGAGTAAGGGGCAGGAAGGGGTTGCTATGGTTTCGTAGCTCATCCATCCCAAAGCCACCAACTCTGCTTTGGTCCTGGCCCTTCTCCTTCCCCATTCTTTTTTTTTTTTTTTTTTTTTTTTAAAGATTTATTTATTTATTTATTTGACAGACAGATATCACAAGTAGGCAGAGAGGCTCCCCGCTGAGCAGAGAGCCCGGCCGCGGGGCTTGATCCCAGGGCCCTGGGATCATGACCCAAGCCGAAGGCAGAGGCTTTAACCCACTAAACCACCCAGGCGCCCCTTCCTTCCCCATTCTGATGAGTGGCTAACTTTCGGGCATAGAGTAAAGGCTGCTGAGTGTGAGCCCACACAGGAGCAGAAGAGTTTGGGGTTCACCCCTTTGTGAGGCCTGATGCCCCGCCCAGGACCCCTCCTCAGCAGCTCACAACCACTGGCCTAGCTTGGAAAGGGCCAAGGCAGCCTGGTTAGTGCCGCTGTTTTTTTAAGCTAATGAGGGCAGAGTGTGAGCCACAGGCAATGATGCTGGGATATTAACTGTGACAGGAAGCTTGATCATAATTATCTTAACGAGGATAGGGTTAATTACAGTGGAAACTTAAAAGTTCTCTCTGTTTGAATCCGCTAGAGCTGAATGCGTTGTGATGTTTTGTCATTTTGATATGACTTTGGAAAAGGCACTGGGACGCTCCCAGCAGCCGCAGCGGCTCCTCGGGGAGCTCAGCTGGAGAGCCCTGTGAGTGAGGTAACCTAGATGGTACCTGTGGGTGAGATCACGGGCAGCTCTCCTGCTGGGGAAGCAGGAGGCAGGCAGCCTGTGATGGGCTTCCGGGGTGCTGATTAGGTTTCCCGAGCAAACCACCTGCCACAGGGCAGACCTCACACCCTGGTCTCCTGCCTGCCCTTGGCATCTCTTCACTGGTCTGGGGAGACCTGACTCCAGCTCCCTGGGCTGAGCTAGTGGGGGAAGACTTGTCCTCCCACTCTGGCCTCCAACCACTGCAGATGTGCCTGCCTCGCTTTCCCAGCCCAGCCCTCAAACATCTGCAGACTGTAAACCAGGAGGAGGACGAGTACTCTGGAGTGGCAGCCCCCCCCCCCCCCAACTTCCCACCAGAGCTCTTGGGTCTGAAGTGCATTTTGCTGTCCACACACAAGGTGATAGCCGAGAAATTGCTGTCTCGTCATCTTTTCCTTATAGCTGTCCCATTAGACAGCATAGACCTGTGTGGGTCCTTAAAGCCTTGTCTGCCTTGTCATTTTGTTTAACAGCACACACCTCTTTGCACAGGCATCTTGTATATAGGGCTGTGAATGCAAAGACTGATGCAAAAAATTTCTTTACTCCTTCCACGAAAAGAGCAACAACCATAACAACAAAAGTCACACTTTCAAAGAACAAAAAAATAAAGCCTCCCCCAAGCGTGTGTTTGTTGGCCTCCACATGCCAGCCAAGCCCCAGAAAGCCTGCCCTCTCCAGTTTTACCCTTCTCTACCCTGTCTCCTGTCCCCAGTCCCTCAGCTCTGAATTAAGCTGATTAAATCACCAAGTGCACACTACACCGATGACATGAAGACAGGGATTTATTAATTAGCAACCCCCCACATAGCATGATTCCCTTTTAACTGAGCAGCTAATAACATTACGGCAAAAGGAATCTTACAACCAGACAGGTGACAGGAGATTTGAGCCTGAACTTGCCCTGCTCTTCTGTGAGGTCTCCCTCAGAATGGCGCTCTGCCCCAGAGGCTGCCCCTGAGAAAGGCGCCCGTGGGCACCCCCTCTGGTGTTCTCCCTCTGGTGTTCTCTCTCTTCCTGTTTGTCCCTCTTCATGCTGCGTCATTTTGTGTTTTGCCTCCCCCCAGTTCTCTTGGAAGAGAGCTTTCTTTGGCTTGCCAGTTGCCAACCATTTGCTGATTCTTATGATAAGAGTATTATATTTGCATAACATAACTCGGGAACAATGTGTATTTGGATGCTGCCTTTGACCAGAGCCCAACTGATGTTTGTGGACAAAGGACTTATTAGCCATCCATAAGGCGCCCTGAAGGGAGGTGGCCTTAACTCCCCTTGTGGTAAACAGGGCCTCCTTGTCCTGAAAAGCACTTTTGAATCATCACTCACTAACCCCCATGGGGGAAGGGACTTCAGGAAAGGTCCGAAGTTTCCCTGCAGAAGCCAGACTGGCCTCACACCTCAGCCTCTTTGCTCCTCTGTTCCACCCCCCTCCCCTGCATCCAGAACACACTCCTCCCAACCCCCACCATGCCTGCTAAGGTCACAGCTACCAGAAAAATCAAAGAATGGAAGGAGGAAGGTGTGGAAAGGAAGCAGCATCTGCTATTGACATGTTAGTCTTCTTTGGCTTGTGTTCCTTAAGATCCCGAGAGCTGGAAGCAGCCCCGAGCCAGAGAGCTCCACTGGGCTGTTGATAAGCCCACGTTCTTACTTGGAGTAAATGGTAGAGCTGAGGTAAAGTCCCAGAGTCCCAAGCTCCATGTGTGTGAGTTGTGTTTTGCCTCCCTGAGACGTGAGGAAGAAGAGAAAGGAAGAAATGAAACACAATGACCCCATTGACCCTTATCCCCAAATGTTAAGTGGTGTCACCTTCCACCATGGAGCAGGTAGTGCTGGTCTGAGGAGTTAGGGCTGGTCAGGGTGCTGGGCCCCACAAGGGGGGTGTGAGTCAGGCAGGAATGGGACATGCTGAGGGGGCTCTGGGCCTGGTGGGGTCTGGGGATTCCATGTCTTCCAATCCCTGTTCCACCTCCCAGGCACTGACTCCCTGTTCTGGAGTCCGCTTGGCTGAGGTCCCTCAAGGGAGATGCAACTGTCCTGAGAAAGCCTTAGTGCTAAAGTTCACTCCCATCAGACGTGCAGGTGCTGCACACACAAGCAGCAGGGTCTGTAATGAAAGTGCTATCGGTAAATGAATAAATAGTGTGGACAACATCTCCCTGATTCGTCACATTTTATAGCATAGCCAGGAGATCCCAGGCGAGTCGGCCCTCTGGTCGACGTCGTAGCTCAGCTGTCAGCCTGTGCAAGCTCAGCACGGCTCTGGGCTCTGGCAGGTGAGCGAGCTGGGAGTACGTGTGTCTGTGCGAGTCCCTCCACCGGGCGGCTTTCTTTAATTAACGTTTGGGAGCTGCTGGCCTGGGCAGCACATGCGCACAACTGCACCTTCCAGCCTCCACCCCACCTCCACCCCTGCCCCCCCACCAACACTCCTTAGTCCATAATCTTAAGAGTTAACTTTGAGCTAAATGTAAAAACAAGGCTATTTTTCCCTTTCTGATACTTTTTTTTTTCCCTGAGCCGGGTACTTAATTCTTTCAGATGCTTGATTATTTACTGCCTTGACATCTACATTGCTGCATTCCACGCTTCTTTCAAAAATAAAGTGAGAAATCCACTTTCCATAAATTAAAACCGTAACTTCAAGCCAGGAGCATTGAAACAGAAATTCCCGCAACTCTTTCCTGAAACCACCCCCCGCACCCCTCCCAACAAAAACAAAAACAGAAAGAAAAATCATGAAAGAAAAAGAAACAGCCCTCTCCTGCTGGAGCGATCATGTGCTTCAGCAGATGCCTCTGCCTTTTGGGGCAGCCACAGGGACACTGGGCAGAAGCAAATGAAGTGATTAGTAAAGAAAAAAAGCGGAGGGGGGAGAAAAAAAAGTCAAAGGCGGCGAAGGGAAAGAAAGGAAGCCTTCCTCGCCTTTTCCTGGACTGTGCAGAGGAGAACCGCGAAGAAATGATACTTGAAGTTATATTTATTATTGTAAGAGGGGTATGATATTTCTGGGCAGGAATGATGGATGACAACTTAAATTTGTGTCCAGGGAATGAAGGTGAACTGTGACAGAGTTATTTATCTTGGGAATGGAGGTTAGGGTCAGCCGAGGCTGGGTGCCTGAAGGCACAAGACATTGACAAATTTATCCTGCAGGCCGTATCTGAAGCCCTTTGTTTTGGATCCTGGCTACTCACTAAGTGACCCTCATCCTTCATGTTGGCAATGCGTGAAGGATGCGGTGAGTGCCAGCGGCCCCTTCTCCCCCGCCGCCCCCACCCCGGCTCCCGCTACTAATTCTTGTCATTCACTTTGCTGACAGGCACCAAGCCCAAACTATTCCCAGTCCTGAAAGGGAAGGTTAAAATATTTATTTCGGCTCATAATGGCCTCCCTGATTTAGTGCAGGATCATTTTTCCTGTTGCCTTTGTCATTGCAGGTCACTGGAAGGACTGAGCGCGTTCGGGAGCCTGGAGGAACTCATCTTGGACAACAATCTGCTCGGGAACGACCTCGTGTTGCCAGGGTTACCCAGGCTCCATACCTTAACCCTCAACAAGAACCAGATATCCTTGGCTCTGTCCGCTGCCTCCACTCCCCGCCCTGCCCCGCAGTGGTCCCTGCAGGCACACACCACCCCCCCCCTTTACCCTTCCCCCGCCCCACACAAATACCTGCAAAATGTCAAATGAGTTTTATGTGTCAGCTAAATTAAAGTATGTGAAATGCAGTCCATGGGCAGACAAAGCGTTCTGTCTTCTGGCACTCGGGACACTTCAGAGTAATTTATTATAGGTCATTCATAAATGAAATGCACCATTATATCTTCCTGTTGCTCCATTTTAGTGTAGAGATCTAAGTTATGGCTGTGAAGAAATCTTTTTAATAGATAAAAATAGAGAAAGAAAATAATGTCACTGCTGCTGAGAAGGCAGAGCCGGGTTCTGTTTGCTTGGGCCTGTGTGGGAGGGCGACCTCTGGTGGGAAGTCCGGGGTGGTGCCTCTAAGAGAACTTAGCCTTCACGGAGGTTTCTGGAAGGCTTTGGTGCAGGCTGGGAGAAGAGTGCTGGCACAGGAGGGGGGAAGGGGCAAAGATGCGAGATATGTGGGAGTCCAGGCATAGCCCTGCCCTCTGTGGTGTTTCCTGTACTGGGGTGATGAGAGAAGTCAAACAGAGCCGTTTTATTGCGTGCCTTCTCCTGAAGTCGGTGAGGACCTAGCCAGCCTGGGATGAGGCTCAGGGGGATGAAGGGCTCTGGGTTCTACAGACAGGCTGAAAATGGAATCAGAAGCCTTCTGCGGCGTTAGGCAGCTAGCTCTTCTGTACGGTGTGGGTCTCCCTGCTACCACTGTGTGAACTGAGAGGTAGGGAGTGTTGTCTGTTTTGTTAACTCCTTTATCCTTCACACCTAGAATAATGGAACTGAGGTTCAGTGAATATTTGTGGGATGAATAAATGAAAGAATGATTATCATCAGCTGTTCTTTATTGAGCTGTTCTTTATTGATCCTGTGGGTCAGACATGGTGCTGGGTCATATTAAGCGTATTATTTTTTGTTCTTACCAAACCCTGGCAGAAGGTGTCCATTTGTCTGAATGAGGAAAGAGGTGAGCTGTAAACCCAAAGCCGGACATTGACCAGAATGCTACGTCCCGGATTTAGTCTCAACTGTGGCCAAATCCACAATTCTTTCTATTCTGTTCTGTTGCTTCGGAGTTGAAGTCCACTCACCTTGTTTTATTAGTGGAATATTTCAGATCTAGAATAGTTTAATCACTTGCTCCTGTTCACATGGTAAGTTAGAAGTAGAAAATGGATCAGGGCATTTTCCGTAGAGTGTGGAAATAAAAGACCAAACACCCAGATATATATGTTACCTTTACCGTGTATGCGTATGTCTGCTTTAAGAATGTTAGGCCAGACCATTTATTACCCTCTGGTTATATTTCAAGTCATAAGACAGTATTTTCCTTATTAGGTAAAATATACTACTATGGCCATTATACATTGGCACTTTACTAGAAGTTGAAGGAAAGGGCTGACAAGTTAGTATTAGTCTTTACCATAAAGCAATTTTTTAAAAAGATTTTATTTATTTTTTGATAGACAGATCACAAGTAGGCAGAGAGGCAAGCAGAAAGAGAGAGGGGGAAGCAGGCTTCCCACTGAGCAGAGAGCCCGATGTGGGGCTTGTTCCCGGGACCCTGGAATCATGACCTGAGCTGAAGGCAGAGGCTTCAACCCACTGAGCCACCCAGACGCCCCTACCATAATGCGATATTGATGGATTTTTTTTTTTCTTCTCCTATCCTTTGGTCAACCAAGTTTCCTAGTCACTGTTCGAAAACTATTACAGTGTGTCTTATGGCTCCCTTGACTGTCTTAGGTGATTAGTTGGATGATATTGTCAAATCAGTCAAGAACAGAAGGATTATTAGTATAGAATTGGATGGTAAGTTTCCTTCTTTGGGCCCCAGTGCTGATATCTGTGTCCCACACTGATGTAAAGTACTAGCCTTTGGACTTGGGTTCATGAGTCAGCTTAATCACGTTTAGCTACGCGGTTGCGGACAGGTCTGCCTCTATTTGTCTGGAAGCCTCTATTTGTCATTTTGTATGTATGTGTGACATCATGGCTTTCACTTGCCTATTAAGAGAACTGGAAAAAAGGAAAAAAGAAATGTATGAAAGACTTATTTGAATGTTGGAATCAAAGTGCTATGATAATGTGAGCAACACAGGTTTCTGGGTAAAAAAGCAGCTGCCTCTGCCCTGGGATGTTGTCACATTTGCAATATAAGAAACAGTGACAGGAGAAAGATTTCCCGAAAAGCCCACACACCAACCCTTAAGGACTTTGTTTGGTAAATGCTGTACAATTGCTAATCCCAAACTCAATTCCTCTTCTCCCTCAGCACACTTCCTGGCCAGTTCTCTGTCACATTAATTGGTGCATACTAAGAAATGTAAGTTTATTTCAGTACAAGCCTGAGAAAAACAATTAAAAGAAGAGCACGCCAACTGTGAAAGAACATCATTTCACATAATCCCAGTTTGCAGAGGAACTCCTGGGTGATTTTTTTTTTTTTATCAACCTCTGATTTGTATAATAATCAATCAGTGCAAAGTATTTTCGGGGTAATTAAGTGTCCAAAATGTGTACTTTATAGTATTGCTTTCCTCTGTTACTGTTGTCATTTGAGGAGACATGGGATAAATATTGATGTAAATATTGATGATTGACAGAATACCTCATCAGTCTCATGAGGTTAGACTAATAAGTAAGATTCCTGCTTCATGTGAATTTGCTAAGCCTTATTGTCTTCCATTTTAGAGGGCTCATTTTCATTACTGGCACCAAATATGCTGAAAATGCATAGGAATTCATTCTGGATATTTTTTGAAAGATTACCCATGAAAGATATGATATGATATTCATTTTGATCTGACTTATGTCACTTAGCATAATGCTGTAAAAATTCATCCATGTTGTGACAAATGATAAGGTTTTATTCTTTTTTATGGCTAAATTATTTATGTATATTTTATATAAATTTATATAATTATATAACTATATAATTATATAACTATATAATTATATATAACCATATAATTATATAAATTTATATATATTTATATAAATTATAGAAATATATATAAATTATATATAATATATATATATTATATAAGATGTTGAGCATCTTTTCATGTGTCTATTAGCTACCTGTATGTCTTCTTTGGTCTATTCAGATCTTTTGCCATTTTTAAATTAGATTGGTTTTTGCTATTGAGTTATGTGAGTTTTCCATTTATTTTGGTTTTTATTATTATCATTTTGAGAGAGAGAGCAATAGCAGGGGTGAGGGCAGAGGGAGACGTTAAGAGAATCCTCAAGCAGACTTCCCACTGGGCATGGAGCCCGAGGCTGGGCTTCATCTCACAACCCTGAGATCATGACCTGAGCCAAAATCAGAAGTCAACTGACTTAACTGACTGAGCCACTCAGATGCCCCAGTTCTTCATATATTTTAGAAATTACTTATCAATTATATGACTTGTAGTCATTTCTTCCCATTTAGTAGGTTTCCTTTTCATTTTTTAAATGGTTTTGTTTGCTGTGTAGGAAGTTTCTCATTTTTTTCCCTTCAAGGTTTGTTTGTCTGTTTGTTTGTTTTTTTAATTTCAGCTAATTAACTTACAATGCAATATTAGTTTCAAGTGTAGAATTTAGTGATTCATCACTTACAACACCTGGTGCTCATCACAAGTGCACTCCTTAATCCCCATCACCTGTTTCATCCATCCCCCTGCCCACCTCCCCTCCAGTATCCATCTGTTTGTTCTGTATAATTAAAAGTCTGTTTCTTGGTTTCTCTCCACCCCCATGTTCGTTTGTTTTGTTTCTTAAATTCCGCATATGGGTGAAATGATATGGTGTTTGTCTTTCTCTGACAGACTTATTTCACTTAGCATTATAATCTCTAGCTCCATCCATGTTGTTGCAAATGGCAAGATTTAATTCTTTTTGATGGCAGAGTAATATTCCATTGTATATGCGTTTCTTATTTTTACAAGAATGAATTGGGCCAGAGGATGGTTGAATTCTCAGTGTTGCTATCACTAGAGATTAGCAAGCTTCTTGGCTCTACAGATCTGAAGGATTTTCTTTGTCTTTGGTTGAGTGCCTTTCCCTTTCCAATCCTCAGCCTCTCCAATCTGTAGTGGTAATGCTGAGGGAGAAATGATAGTGGCAGGGGAGGAACTGAAGCAGAAGGCCATGGTGTAGCTATAAAGCTGGCTAGGTATATTGCTGTGCTGATGGAGAGTACTTCGTTACCCACTGATTAAAAAAAAGATACTAATTGGCTCTTTCAGGATGTCATGATTTATCTCTCCTCTGGTCTTCCTGCATGATCATGAAGATTGGTTTAATTTCCCTGCATACTTGACCCAGAAGCCAGAGAATGCAAGTCAAGTAAAAGCAGGAGTAACACCATATGGAATTCTCTTAACCTAATATTTCTGACTGTACCTTTTCAGCCAACTGATTCTCCTATTGTCTTGTGAAAGTACTGTGGAATCTTCTAACAGTTACTATGTTTTAAACTGCTATTGCTACTCCATGAAATGCTTTGGACTTGGGCTCTATCAGCCTGGATGAATAATAACCTACCTCAAAAGTTAGTGGCTTAAAACAACAACTGTGTTCTTTGTCTATAATTCTGCATGTCAGCTGTTTGGGCAGGGCTCAGCTGGATGGTTCTTCTGTGGATCTTGCTTTGCATTCTTAGGCAGCTACAGTTATCTAGAGGACTGGGTGGGATTGGGTGGGATTGGCCTCACTCATATGTCTGGAAGTTGGTCCTGGTTGTTGGCTGAACAACATGCCTCCAGTAGGCAGGCATAGGATTCTTTACATGGGGCAGGTGTTCCCAGAGCAAAGCCTGAATGTACAAGTTCTTTTCAAGCCCTCTTTGCATCTTGGGTGTTGCTGCTCTATTGCCAAAGCAAGTCACATACCAAATGTAGAGCCAGTGTGATAGGGGACTATACAGGTGTGTATACAAAGAGGCATGACTCATTCCTATAACAATCCTACACACAGACCTTGATGTCTTATCTCTTTAAGAATTTATCTCACATTTGTAATAGAGAGACCTAGAATCAAGTAACTGTTGACCTTCTGCAAAGGTAAGTACTAGTTCTTTCTTAGAAATTGAGTCTTATTTTAAATATATGAGAAAGCTTACTATTAAATGGGGTTCTATCTGAAGTTCTTTTGTAAAGTTTGGTTTGGTTTTAATTTTTGGTGTTTTTGTTTTTTGGCTTTGGTTTTTGCATATGTAGAGTTTTCCATTTTGTTTCTACTTTCAGGTAGGCATGACTGTCCAGTGCTCTGTTACTGGACCCTGTGAACGTGGATTACGGGTTGTTTTATCCTTTGGAAAGAGGTTGTGTCCTGTAGTGGTTAACAGTAGGCTCTGAAGCCAGGCTTCTTGGGCTTGTATTCTGGCTCTGCCACTGGCTGCGTGTCCTTGGGCTACTTACTTACCATCTTGATGCTTTGCTTTTCTCTGCAAAACTAGGACAATAATGGTATCCACCCCACTGGTTGTTGTGAGGGTTTTTCTAAATTTCTAATAAATTAGCAAATGATGATTATGGTGATTATTATTACTATTATTATCCTAGAGAATTATGTAAGCTTACTTGATTTTACTTGGGCCACATTCTAACCATGGCCAGAGTATAGATTTCAAACACGTCTTTGATTTTTATAATCTAAAGTCACCTGCCTGTCATTCTGTGAATTGAGAACCACTGGTGAATACTCTGATTTTTTACGAAAAAAACTGGGGGAATATGAAATTTTTGAAGTCACATAGATGGTCAGTGGGAGGGCTCACTCTAGAACCCAGACGTGTTAATTCCTAACTCCAAACCCTGAAACTTAAGTGAGGGAAAATCACTGCTTAAGAAGAGGAAATAAGATGCCGGAGAGAAGTCATCTGCCTGTGCTTGCCCTGCTCTTGCACCTCCCGCTCCAGCCCTGCTCCCAGCTGATGATGGAGCCCATAAAAGGGATTTCAGAGCCCAGATCCACCATCTGGAAAATTTCTTCTCAGCCTACCAATGCCTCACTTTCAGGCTGCATACCTCCTACTTGACTTCCCATCCTTGTTCTGCTGGCTCTTTGTTCTACTTCTGTTCCGCTGTCAGTGCTGGTGTTACTTCTTCATCTCTGGGTTTATAGATTGTCTTACTCTTCTTCCTTTGGTTCATTTAGACTGGCTTGGTAGTCACTGGCCACAGTGGCCACACTGGTCACACGGAGTTGATCTTATCTTCCCCAGTGCTCATATTCTCTCTCTCTCTCTCCCTCACAGATGCCCGTGTATATACACACACTATGCTTGGCTCTTCTCCAGTAGGGTTGGGTACTTGGTAATGCTCTCAGCCATATCATGTCTGAATACCAAACCCCAAATAACAGAAGAACACCTGAGATGTCAGGAAAATATAGATACTTTGTACAATCAAATGATTCTCCCCATTCTTCCTTTTGGGATGGGTGGGGGAAGGGTAAGAAGCTGACTTCATTTTACATCACACTCAATTCCTTCATTTTCTATCTCCCTGTTTTGCTTCAGCATACATACGAAGAGTCAGTATGGATTGTAGTACCAACAGGAAGAACGGGTAGTGTGACGTGTCATACAGCTGGACTGTGGTGAGGAGACCAGTTAGCCGAGCCCAAGGCCAAACTAGATTTTCCACAGCAATTTACTGTCTTACTCAGGGAATTCTCTGTGCTTTGTCTGAGGCCTCAGTTTCTTTATAAAATGGGCGATAGACACTGAGGAGAATTGGTGACAGATTTAAATGGCATAATGTGTACATGGGACACAAGTTTGTTAATGCCCAAAGTCTTTACACCTTCTTGGCACCTTTTACTGATATTTAGCGTCTCAGTGCTCTAAATGAATAAGCCCAAATTGTAAATAACTGAGGTACAGAACACAGCTGGATGGTCTCCCACAAAAGCATATAGGACTCTTCATGTTTCAGTATTTTAAATTCCTTTTTAAAGTGTTAAAAAATCATGAGTCACTTGTCTCCTAGAAATGCAATGTCTTTAGAATCTAGGTTTGAATCTAGACTCTTCCATTCACTGACTGTGTGACTTTTGACTCCCATTTCTTAAATTATTGTTTGGATGCAATAATTCTGATGTGTGTGTGTGACTCAAAATGAGAGTATATTGTGCAGAATGTGTAGTTAGTATTCAGAAACCCTATATTAGGCACTGGTTGAAACCTGGGTGGTATAGGTACTGCCCTTTGACCTGGACCTGAGCACAGAGGGAGGGTTCATTCCCATTTTTACTTGGGAAACAGTTATAGACCTGTACAGCTGCACATGATACCCAAGGACTCCCCCCACTCCTTCATGCTCCAAACTCTCAAGGCAAGATGTTGCTTTGATCTTGGGCCCTCTGCAAAAAGTCTCCCTTGGCAAGCATACCTATGACAGTTGGACTCGGCAGTGGCAACTTTCTGTAGACAACGCTGAAAAAAATATAAATGTCAAGTACTCTAGAGAAGACCTGATGAAGGAAGCCAGGTGTATGCTAGAATCCAGCTGAAGAAACTTGAAATTATGCCAGATAGCTTCACATTTTAAAAATAGGGGGTGGGGGGGCGCAATGTCACCCTTGGGAGAATTCCTGAAAGATCTCTATGGCCCTGTTATTTGTTAGTCTGTGACACCAAGTTCCCACTGCTGATTGCCTCTTGTTTATTTTCTATGAACTTGACAAAAGGAATGCAACAAATTCTATCTCAGAGCTCCCAGCCAGATAGGGCAGAGCTGTGTTTGTTCTTGCTGACCCAGGAGACTGAGAAACCAATTGAAAGTCCTCTTGTCTCTTGTCCTCCAGTAGTTGTATCAACATAATGGAGAAGTTCTGGTCCAGAGCATCCATGGAGTAGGTGCTAGTGATTTCTGACTACTGTGGGTTTTGGGGAGACCACCTGACTTAGTTTGGGGAAGCATTTAGCAGGTACCTGAAAGGCCTGAAGAGGTGGGATAGTTTCTGCCACTCAAAATATCCTAAATGAGGTAGGCTCCATTCCTTGGGTTCATTGGCACATGGTGGCTAAAGCTTCTTGAGGACAGTAGACTCTTTTCCCAAGAAATTTCCATGACAAAGACATTTGATTGTGTTCACTCTCCACAACCTCCTGCTCAGGGCTGGATTCAGATTTTGTTGAGTATGAAACTTATAAATTTGGGGATGCCTTCTTAAAGGCAAAGACTACGTAATTATGAATGCCAAATTAGGCTTAAAGATGAATGTTTATTTGGAATAAAAATATATCAAGGCAAATTAAAAACTTTTAAGTTGACAACACAAATATAAAAATGCTTAGAAAAGTAATGTTTTTATACTGGACATACCTACATCAAAAAGTTCTTCCTGGGGTGGTTTTTTATTTTTGCCAATTCTTTTATGACTTTATTATATAATTCTTTTATAACTTTATGTATATATATACACACATATATATATATATACAGAAATTATACTATATATATATATATATATATATATACACACACACACATTTTAGTGGAGAGAGACAGTGATCTGAACTGACTGTAGTTTAAATAACCTACTTCTGAAAATTTTATAAAAATATATGACCATGTGACTGAATTATCCCCCAAGGGCCCCATGTAAGCAAGGAGCCCTAATCACACAAGCTTTATTAGCTCTGTGGTAAGTTTACCTATGAAACCTGTTTCCCTGGACAGTGGTATGGGATGCCTCCCATCACTGCTCACTTGATGTTGAGACATAACTGGGATTTCAGCCCAGCTCAGGTGCCCAGTATTTCCTCAACTTAAAAATCTTGCCAGTTTTGAGTTCCATTCCTTCATATTCCCACTTCATACAGTAGATGAAAAATAACCAAAGTTTAAGGGCTTTGTCCCTATAAAAGCCATAGGTTTGGGTTGGACTTCTTCATCCACAGTGGAAAGGGCTTCCCTTAAAATCTCTAGGGCCATTGTCTACATAAATAATTTGAATCACCCCAGGTCAATATGTCCACACCATTTTGGCATCCCACTGTCTCACGGTCCCTCGAAAGAAATACTATGCCAGCTGGTGGGAGTGATTAGCTTTTCTAGCTGCCCCCAACCCCCTTTCTGGCACCAGGGCCTGGCCTTGAGGCTTCAGAACAGCCTGATAGGCATGAGTCCTACTGCTCCTTAGAACATCTGACGGGTCCCCTGTGAAGGGTGGAGTTGGAGCAAACCCTGAAGGGGAGAAACAGGACTGGTTCTGAGGCCCATGCAGGTCCATGTCCAGGCATGGGTTACCCCAGCTGAATGACATTTTGCTCCCTGTTGGTTTCTGGATACCAGACAGAGACTTAAGACATTTTGAGGAGGTCCCTTCAAAGCGTAGGGCCCCATGAGGTACCTTTGCCAGCATCTGCAGGCAGTGCTTTTTCTAGTGTAGCAAACTGAGAAGCTTACAGAGTTAGAACTTGCAGGAAAAGCCAAGTTTTCCCTGAAATTGTGCATTGTCACTTTAATTGGTTTTATTTAAATGATTTTTTAAAAAGAATTTGATGATTGAACTGTATTTTAAACAGTACTAAACACATTTTGCCTTTGGTGATGAAATGCTTTAATGTTTTGACTCTGGCCACTCACCCATGTGTCCTACTAACGTTGCTGCCCTGGTTGCACCTTCTCACTTGTCTTCTCCACATGCTCCTGTTTCTATCCTCCTCACTCCAGTGGTCCACTGTGGTTAATCCTGAGCGTTACTTGTTCAAGATCAGAAGGACTGATAACTTCCATGTCCATTGTCCTGCCTTGTTTAGGAAATGGGGATGACGTTGGCCAGTTGAAGCCCTTGGTGGGTGGGCTGCTCTGACACCCTTACACTAGCGTTTCCCTCTTTTGCTGGCGCTGTCCCTCACCTCTCTTTCTGTCTCACTCTTACATGATAGCACTTGTCCTCACATAGGTTGTTCTCAGAGCCCGTGTATAAAGAAGGCTCAACAGAACTTAGTTTGGAGAATATAAGATTTAAGGTGGATAGTGAGCTTCACCTCTCTGGGTTATCATGCAGAAGAGAAGAATACCTTATTCTTTGAGACCCCAAGCTGTTAAACTGGGCCAACGGGAAGGAATCTGTGGAAGGTTCTGTCCCAGGGGAAAGTCTCTTTCTAAGGGTTGTCTGTGACAGAATGAGCTACTTTTTGGTGACCCTCAACACATACATTAGGGAATGGATTTTGACATTGTTTGGATTTGGTGTGGAAATGAAATCTGAGAAAATGGGGGTAGCATCTCATGGTTAGATAACATTCTGATAGAGTGAGGGTGTCCCTTTTCTTTGGCTTTACCTTCCTCTCCTAGGCCAAGGAGACTTTACTCCTGGACACGGTTTTCTGAGTCTTTGGTTTTTACATGGACATTCATCCTTATATGCTTAGCCCCTTTTTGCTCTGCTGTCACTCCCTGGCAAAGACCCCGTTCCATCTGCGATACTGGCTGACACCTCGCTTCCATAAGTTTCTGGTAGTCATGGCCTCTGCTCATGGCCTGTCTAGTCATCACCTTGCCTAGGGCTCAGATCTTCTGCATGTAGCTTAAGCCAGGGGTCCAAGTGTATTGATGTGACAGCTAGGTTGTCATTAAGTCCTTACCAGTATCTGTAATCACCTGAACCTATATGATTCTTGACTTATTCGCTTTGGGTGGATCTCAGTGTTTGCTTTGACTGAACAGTGGATCCCATTGAGGGAATGGATCATGGTACAACCTCCGCACCATGCCCTCCTTGGAATTTTCTCTCTCATTCTCTCCTTCATAGAATATTAGTTTCACAACAGATTCTCATCCGTAAATACATTTTGCTCTGCCTGGCTTGACTAAATATATCCTAGCTTATTCCATTTGTCTTCACCTAGCTTTGTTTTCCTTTTCCCCCTAATTCAGTACTTTCTTGTCACCAGTGCATCTACTGAGTAATGCCCTAGGTCCTCAGACCCTAAAAGAGTGGCAGTCCCTGCTTGCATCCGTCCCATTCCTGTATGTTTTAATGATAAATTACCCCTTAAAGGAGAAAAGGGGAAGATATTTTTAATGAGGGCATTGGAAATAATGTCCTGCTTTTATTACTAAAAAAAGAAAAAACAAAAACTCAGTTTTATGGATTGACAAATACCACATGGAAACAAGTCTATAGGAAAGAGAGCTGTGATGAGCACTTAAGTTCATTCATTCTCTCTAAGGGATCTGGATCCAGTCTTGCCCAGAGAAAAGTTGGGCTGTGTCCCAAGCAGGAGTGAAAAACTTGCCATGCCAGAGACCTCACAGCTACGTTGATTCCAGCCCTCCCCCACGTCATCTCTTGGGAGCAGACAGGACTTGTCAGGTGTTCTGCTCCATCTGCCAATTATCATCTACGTTCCTTATGAGGCCTTTTGTCTCCCTGGACCCAAATCCTTAACCTTTGTCACATCACTGACTTGGAGTGTCTGCTTGATCACCTGGCAGAAGTGACACCAGCTTTAGAGTACCTCAGCCTGCTGGGCAATGTGGCCTGTCCCAACGAGCTGGTCAGCTTGGAAAAGGATGAGGAAGACTACAAGAGATACAGGTGAGTATCCAGGGGTTGGAATATGGTGGAAATGGAGAAGTAGTGGTATTATGGGATGCACAGTAGGTGTTAGGTAAGTTATCAGTGGGCTTCCTGTGATAATACTAAACTTTAATCTTTTGGTAACCTGAAGCCATCTTTTCCCTTCATCAAGGTCACAGGAGCCAAGAAACATGAAAAGCTGCTAGGTGGTCTAGGTTGGGGGTTGACAATTTTTTTTTTAAACAGCTAGGTAATAAATATTTTTAGGCTTTGAAGGTCATATGGTCTGTGTCACAACTATTCAGCTGTGTTCTTAGAGTGCAGAAGTAGCCATAAACAATTTGTAAAAGAATAAACATAGCTACTTTTTTTTTTTTTAAAGATTTTATTTATTTATTTGACAGAGAGTGAGATAGAGAACAAGCACGCAGCAGGGCAGGCAGAGGGAGAAGCAGGCTCCCTGTTATGGAGAGAGCCCAATGTGGGGCTTGATCCCAGGACCCTAAGATCATGACCTGAGCTGAAGGCAATCACTTAACCAACAGAGCCACCCAGGCTCCCCAGCTATGGTTCAATAAAACTTTACTTACAAAAACAGGGAGCAGGCCAGATTTGACCTATGGCTTGTATTTTGTTTACCCCTACTCTATGTTGTAAGATTTTCCTGTGGTCAGCCTCAGGGTCACTTTTTACAGAGAAAGTGGTTCCCACTAAAGTTAGGGAGCTTATGTACAATCCCAAGAGGACGTCCCTGAAGGCCCATAACTTTGTTCCACAATGCTCTGCCCTACTGTCCACCAACCACGTGCTTTGATGGGCTCTAAGGAGAAATGCTTTTCTTCCCCCTCTCTGCTACTAAACCATCTGCTTTCAAATACCTGATCCACCTCTCTTAGGGAGGTTCCTTCATCTTATCTATTTTACTAAACTCATTTTATATTTTCTTTCTTTATTTTGAATTCTGTGTATCCTTATTCTTGATGTTTTGCAAATGTTTTTAGATGATCTTTTCATGTGTGTAGACTCTCTCTTATGATATAAGCTGTCATTAACATCCTACCTGAATCAATGTGGGAAGAGGAAAGGAAAGAGGAATGAAAATGTAAGACAGATAAGGCCACTGGACAATAAATTTGGAAGGATTGGGGAAAGAAGATAATGATTTCTCCTATAAAAATTAGTGGTGATGGACTCCTATAAAAATTAGTGGTGATGCACGAAGGAATGAAATCAGGGGAGTTCATGTTGTATAAAAGTAAAGCTGTAAGAAATATTGAAGGCTATTAAATATTCAATATTTTCAATATACATACACATAGATACATAAAGGTACATCAGGAATCCTGTTGTATTTCCTTATTGGGAAACATTGTGTACCTTTAACCTCGTTTTCTGGATTTCTAGATTAATGTTGTAGGGGTCTGAGACTATTTTTGAACCATCTTAGAATTAAACTCTAACCCTATATTTATTTATTTATTTATTTTTTAAAGGTTTTATTTATTTGACAGAAAGATCACAAGTAGGCAGAGAGGCAGGCAGAGAAAGGGGAGGAAGCAGGCTCCCTGCTGAGCAGAGAGCCCAATGTGGAACTTGATCCCAGGACCCTGAGATCATGACGGGAGCTGAAGACAGAGACTGAACCCACTGAGCCACCCAGGCGCCCCAACCCTACTTTTAAAAAAATGTAGTAAGTCTTTCTCCAGATGAAAATTTTCATGTGGATGTGATCCTGTAGATTTGAATGTCAATTCTGTTAGGGGAGCTATGATTAATATCCAGCAGGTGAAGAGTTACACATTTCTAAATCAACCCTGTAAGTTGCTTAATCACTTAGAACTTAATTTGCTTCTTTAACATTCTTATCAACTCTGAAACACTTAACAGCCTGATTTCAGGTATGAAGGGGTCTCTTAAAACATATTTTATCTTCTTCTAGCAATTTATAAGACATGTCTTGGAACTGTCAAACGAGTCCAAGAAAGGTCTTTCAGTCAATGTTTTTAGTAAACCAAGCACAATTTAGGAAATTTTCATTTCTTTTCTGCATTTTTCTTTAGATATCTGTGTTTAATTATTTTTTTTCTTAAAATAAGTTATTTATTTATTTTACTAGAGAGAGAGCACACAGCAGCAGGGAGAGGGGCAGAGAGAGAGAGGGACAGAGAGAATCTCAAGCAGACTCCTCGCTGAGTAGGGAGCCTGATGCGAGGCTCAATCCTATGACCCTGAGATCACGACCTGAGCTGAAATCAAGAGTTGGATGCTTAACTGACTGAACCACCCAAGCGCCCCATGTGTTTAAGTCTTTAAAATAGCCCAATAAATTTTATATATGTATGTATATGCCTCTGCACATCCATGTATATGTGTCTTTGTGTATGTGTGTGTTTGCATTGACACAGATGTTCATTCATTCATTCATGGAGCTGTAGGTAAGACAAACTGTAGGCACATTTTTGTTGTCTTTTTTCCCTAGAATGAGAGAAGTGAAGTGATGAAAATCTTCAATTGCGTCATATTCCATTTAGTCTCAAAATAGAAGATTTATGAGGTTGCAGAAGGAAAAAAGCTAATACTGTTTTTTTTTTTTTTTTGGTGGTTGTTATTTTAACTGTTCACAGAAGTATAAAAATAATAAGACTCACAAAAGGGTCAGATTAGAAGATGTGAGGTGGGGTCCAGCTTTAAAATGGGGAGACTAGTCTAGATCAGTGACCCTTCACCAAGACATTTTGATTAACTTAGTGGCAAATGCAACAAAAAAGTCAATAGGTATTTGGACGCTCACCTGACTATTGGATTAAGTAGTGTTGAAAATTCCAGTTGGCTCTAGCATTCTGAAATACTCCACTTCTAAGCTGTTACAATTCTTCCTTTACTATCTTGTGCCATTTTGTATACTCTGCTTATATATTTCTCTCCCTACTTCATATATGTCCACATCTAGAGGGCAGCTTCTAGTAGGGAAGGCTGCATCTTCTTGCTCTTTGAAGACACATCAATATCTAGAGTAACCCTGGCCATGCAACAGGGGCCATGTAAATATCCCCTTGGAACATTTGGAAATTATTTTCTTGGAAATTATTTTCTTCTGAGAAGCTGAGTGCTTACAGAGAGACTTATGGCCCCCTGGGCATCTCAGATGCCTGCTTCCTGTTTGGAATCAGATCCATTTGATGTCCACACACAGTTAACAAGCAAGGAACTATCCTTCAGACCCAATCCAAGTCCTGGTCATTGGGTCCTGGTCCTTCAGGGAGGGCTTGGTTCTAGAGGAGTGATTTGTCTCATGGGCTGGCACTGGTGCCCACTAACCCTGCCCTCCCAATGCCACAACTGTGGGAGTTGAGGGATGGGCCTGTGTTTGTGTGTCCTCGACACTCAAACAAGGTGTGTTGTTTGTTCGGGCACATATGGCAAAGTGGTCATGAGGAGCTGGATTCTGAGGGCCACACACAGCTGAAATCACATCTAGTCAAAATAACCCTAGAAAACCCACAAGTCACTCGCAACGATGGGAGGATGCTTACACTCTGAGAGAAATAGGAACTAAGAAGACTGGAAGGAACATTAAATGTGTGCCCATCCATCCACATTCTCTGCACGGCATGTGAGGGTTGAGTGGAATGGTAGGCCTGTTCTCTAGCAATTCTAAATTTTTTATTCATCTTATTATTATTTTTTAAAATTTTTTATTTCTGGTTGACAAGCACTCTCACACTTACATTTGGATGAGATGAGTGTATATATGATGTAGTTCTGTTCTCCAGTCTGTAAGCAGTTCTGCTTTGTTCATCTTGGAGTTTGTGCTTCATTTACCCCTAAGAAATCTTAGTGTTTTACAATAAGGCTTTTGAAGCCAGGGTTCTAGTGTTTGGGTTTCTACAAAGCAATGTGGCCACCTTCCTTTTTTTTTTTCTTTTTGGTAAAATATTTTCCTGGCACTCCATCCACAAAGCATGAGGTCTGCCTTCCTCCTAGCTGTTACCCAGAGCCTAATAGTAGGGCCTCTATGTAAATTTATGTGACATTTTCACTAGAAAATTGCTTAAAAAATGAATGATATTTCTACAGTTTACTGTTTTTCACTTTAAGTACATTTTCTGACAATATGTCTTCTATTAATCATTTAAGCAATAGTAGGAGCCTTAAAGGAGTGTATTCAGAAGCAAGAACCCATGGCTCATTTAGTGCTGTCTGAAAAAATTTCTTATTGATTGGCATCCTCTGTGGTTATGTGATGTAATATTTATAATATGTCACCCAGCCATACATCAAAACAAGTACGTCTGTTTCATTTCTAGGGGAGGTGTTGATTTCAGAGAGGTGAGCCCACTTTTAGGTCACGGTGTGGCCAACACTGGAGCAGAGGTGGGAAGTGACAGGATTTATGAAGTTATTGGAAATGGCTTCACAGATGTTTCACTTTCTGGTGATGCCTTCCTCCCATCCCCCCAAGGCGCCCCTCTTCCTTCCTTCCTTACCCCCTGTGCACACAGTTGGATTTTCTTGGCCCATATCCCCGTAGTAAAATGGGCTCATTAAATCTGTATGTAAGCATGAGCATACTACCGAGTTGTTGAGCAGTGCCGTGGTCCTGCTGGGGCAGGAGCGAACCAGGCCTGGATTTTTCCTTTGCCATCCATCATGGTTCATGGCTGAGAAATGTCCATTGCTGTGTTATTATAGGAGCTTAAGCCTGCCCGTGCTTTGCTGTGTGTACACACTTGTGCTACTATTTGGGGATGAATGTTGAATAAGGGTGAGTGGGATAACAAGCGGCATTCAAGCTTTGGTGGGGAAGAGAGTGGTGTAGCAGGGCTGGAGGGACTTGGAAGGCCACGGTCCTACTAGGAAACCACTTGAGGCCTCCTGAGGTCTTCAACACTAGCCAAACAATGAGTCAACTGTGGGAGACCAGGGTGCCCAGAGTGGTCTGTTTCTTGTCTTCCTTCACAATTCTTTTCTCTCTCCTTCCTGGAGGAAAGACAACAGAATGCAAGTCAACTGCGCAAAGAGCTAGCCAGACCTGGCTTGTCAAATAAGGAGTTTGGTCTCACGGCCTCTCAGCCGTACTTTTGTCACAGAATCCTTTGCCATTCATTCCCTCCTGCCACTCCAGTCGCTCCGTGGTTTGCTCCTTCCTCCCGCCTCCTCCCGTAGGCCCCTCTGTATTTCTTACAACTTTAAATTATTGAAAACGTGACACCCTTTCTTTGTTCCCTCACAGAGAGCAGCCCGAGGCCTGCCCAGTGTCTGCAGCACTCAGCCAAGGGGAAGGAGGGAGGGACCCTCCGCAGTCTGTTGGCCGTCCCGGGCTGCCACCATTTCCCAGCCAAATAGGAGCTGTAAAACTTGTGGCTTACATAACCCAGCTAGCATTCTCCAGCTAATCTACAATCTGGGCTTTGAAGATCACAAGAAAGCAAAGGTCACGACCCAGAGATCAAAGTGACAGAAGCCCACAGAGTAATTGCTGGTTACCCTCTGTAGAGGGCCTTGCTCTGTCCTGTGGGTGTATTGTTTGCACGGAGACTTCAAACATGCTGCCGGTGGACTGTGAGGAAAATCAGCTGGCCTTTGCCAGTTGTCAGGCGTTCATTAATGCTGTAGGTGAACTCACCTCAGCTCATTAGAGTGAGATCATTGTCATCTCTCTGAGCATCTGGAGTGATTCCACTCACAGTGTTTGTTCATTACTCTTTGGTCTTTATTGACTTTTTCTCACAGCCCTCCTTTACCTGGAGGTGTGAGGGGGTGGTTATATAAGGAAATTGGAGTAATAAGAAAGGAGGCTATGGATGTGTTTATTGGAAATTAACTTGGAGGCACACAGAATTCAAGCAGGCAGAAGCTTAAGAGAGGCTTAGGCACCATCGAGTCCATTCTGTTCATCGAGCAGATGGGAAACCGAAGCTCAGGAAGGCAGCAGAGACCGAACCAAGATCACACAGCAAAATAAGCCCCCAGTCTGGACCCTTTCCTCTGCCCCGTTAGTCCCCCCAAAAAACTTTTTGTTATGAAGACCTCTCCTCTGTTTGATTTTCTGCCCCTTTCGTCTCTTTAATATGCTTTGGTTTCTTCAACAAGTGACATGTAAGCCATCGCTCACTTTTTAAAGTTAGTCAGACACATTTAGTCCATTGACGAATGCTTTTGATTAGCATGAGGAAACCAGTGTTACCAAAAGGGGTTGATGTCATCTAGGCAAAAGCAGAGAAGCTTGCCGTTTTGTTGGCTTGCTCACTCTATTCTGTTAGGCTTTGTGAAAGACTGAGAACAGTCCTGGGTCACCCGTTGCTGACTTCGGGGGCCTCTGTAGAGCATCAGTAGCTCGCACCATGTCTCCCCACCACCCCCATGAATGGGAGCAGTAAGGTAGCAAGTGATCATGGGAAGGATGGGCATTCTATATTGCCAGAAATGGAAAGAGGTAGGAAGAAACTCTAGGTGACCTTGCATTCTGATTCCCTTAAGATCTAGAAACCTGGTATTTCTTTGAGTTGGAGTCTCCTCAGAGAAAGAAACATGGTAGCCAACCACAGGAGCAGACAACAGAGAGTGGTCTTGGGGTTTCTGTGATCGCGTGATGTTACTGGGGAGCAGCCAGCCACCCCTGGGGTAGCAGTTTGAGCAGGAGCAAAGAGCATCCTCCTCTCTCTTTGAAGTCTAGATGAAAAATGCCAGAGCTCTGGGATTCGAACAGAGAAAATTGATTTGGGAACAAAAAGCAAACAAACAAAGAAGGCTTTCTGCTCTTCCTTTCCTCCCCCTGCCAGTTTTAGGTGTCTCCTTAGAGGAGTCCTAGAAGAAAACGCAGCATTGACTATGAAAAGAGAGAGAACCTGAAAAGGTCTGTGTGTGGGTCTCACTTTTTGAGAATGGGCTTTCAGACAGAAACAAATGGGTCTTTACACACCTTCCTGGGATCCCTGATTTCTTCTCGATAACTTCACCTTCCACATCACAGCCGAGAGTGCCCCTGACTTCCCGCCCCCAGCCCCAGGGCTTTCTCCCAGCCACCTTGGGAAGGTCAGGAAAATTGGAGTTGCCCTCTGGAGCTAGGGACATGAGACTCAGAACTTAGACCGATCTCTTTTCATTAAGCAGTGCCCTGGCTTAACAAGCAGTTTTATAAATCTGAAGCTGTCTCCGGGTGTCACAGGATTTATAGACGGGGGTTTCTGCCATAAAGTGGTTTATGATGGCTGCCTTCTGTGTTATTAGTAGCTGTCTCTTCCTTCAACCATTGCTGTTTGATAATAGCCTTAAAACACCCAGAATTACTTACCTGCAAGCCCCATTCCCGATAGCCCCTGTTGACAGTCTGAATAAGTTTACTGCCCTTTTGTTGTACTTTACCTTCAAAACAAACTGATTGAACCATCAATAGCTCGTGGAAGCTGACAGAGGCATGTCATCCGGACTAGCCCTTGTGATTGCAGGTTATCTGGGGGAGTTAACCTTCCCGCATTGTTAACTGAAATGTTTTATGTACTATGCAACTTTAGGATACGGCTGTGATAACCCCAGTAACTAAGTAATACATCACGGTAAAGAGATTTTGGTGCAACAAATAACCCTGGATTAAATTTACAAGGGTCGAATTGATATTGTAAAAGCCTTCATTCTGTGGCTTCGGGAATCCTCGGTTGTATTTTTATGGCAAACTGGTATTATACTCGGGATTGAAGCTGCAGCTTTTGACACCCTGACATGACCTAGAACAAAGGGAAATAGATCTCCAAAGACCGGGGTGGGACAGGCGGGCAGAAAGCCCACTGACTTATCACTTGGCAGTAATGTTTGGAGCTAGTTCCAAACCACCCAGGGGCAGGGAGATCTGGGGGCTGCAGCCGCCTTTGGGATGCTTTGAACCACAGATGCTGGGGTAGGGCAGACTGTGAGCAGAACTGGGAGGGAGAGTCTTCACCACATCGCCAACCTCGTGATTCCAAAGCTATTATTCGTCATGATGTTATTTTCACTTGGACAGCATTTTGCAGCAGGATCGCTGGCATCATCCACCCTGAGAACTTACTGGAAACAAACTCTCCTGGACCTACTCTGGACGTAGGGGACCAGAAACCCTGGGGGTAGGGGTCCTGTGATCTGTGTTTCAACAAGCCATCCGGGGGGATGCTGGTGCCCTCTTAAGTTTGAGAATGACTGTGCTGGGATACAAGCTCCTTGAGAGCAGGGACCTTTTTTGTTTCATGTCTCACCTTCTTCTCTGCACCTGGCACAGGTTGTGACAGGTGGTTGTCGCTCGCTAATTATTGGTTGTAGGAGTGAATGTATGAAGCCGTCTCTAAGGGAGGAACTTTAGACCCAGAGCTGTCTCAGGCCAAATTATCTGGTGGCAAGCCTTCCTAGTGTCCCTCAAACCACTCTAAGCACCCACCACGTAGAAACTCCTGGCTGGCCATCAGGCTGGGAGTCAAGTCAGCCCTAGTTTCAGGGATGACTGGCAGCCTATTTCATGGGCTGTTTCTTCGATTGTATAAGATGAGTGCTCTGAAAACAGCAGCTCTTTGTCATCTAAAATTTTTAACTAGCTTAAAAGCCAGCACCTCTCTCTCTCTCCTTTGATTTCAGGGCTGTGATCCAAAGTGGGGCAAAATGACAACGTGCTGTCTGTTGTCATCATGGTTCCTGCCAGCCCCGTGAAGACATCTTTCATTCCATCATTAAACATTGGCTGATTTTCTAATACTGATGTTTTCTTCACCTGAATATTCATCTTTTCCCACCCTACACTTAGTGGGTGTCTTTACTCCTCTGAGCGTCACTCCTGACATATTGTTTCCATCTGTACGTGTCTTTATTTGAAAGAATCTGTTGTCATCAAGACTTTCCTGCTATACGCAGAAGATGGAAGTTTTCTCTGACACTGACTGAGGCCAGTGGGAGTTCTACTGGAGGATGGAAGTTCATTTGAGGCTTTGTGGAAACTTTCTGATTTTGGATCGGGTGAGAGGGCATTTGGGATGGGAAGGGAGAGGCTCAGGGAGAAGTTGGAAAGAAGACGATAGATGGAGACCAGGGAGGAAGCCAGAAGTGGATAGTCACATTTCCAGGACCTCAGATGATGGGGTGGCCACTTCTGGGGAAGGAAAGTACGCCTCAATAGAACTCAGAGTATTTTCACTTTAAGGAGTATTTTGACTAGAAACCTCTATGCTGTTTTCTCTGGCATTTCAATAATCAGCCAAATCTTTGGGCAAGTGTATGGAGGCCACCTGGTGATATGAGTTCATCTCATGAAGGTGGGAGCTGGCCTTGGGAACCCAAGGCTCCAGTGAGGAGGGGGGCATGTTATTTACTCCAGGTTATATTTGCACTGAGAAAAAGCTCAGTGCTTAGGATTGCTTTGGGGTTTGGTTCTTTGAAGATCACTTGAGATTTCTTGTTTCTCCTCTTTCTCCTCCAGCCACTAGTTTTCAGTCATGTAGTGAGTAATGTTAGGTCCCTTTCTCTGTGCTTCCCAGAATTTCTTTGTGCATAATCTCAATCTCAGCACTTAGCTGGATTTCTAATTTCTCCATGTGAGTCTATCTTCCCCATTATACCGAGAATCCCTTTAAGAGCAGAAATCACGTTATAATCACCTCTGTAAACCTAGGACCTGGAACATGGTAGGTGCTCAAGAAATACTCATACAACTGAAATAAACCAGTATTTTATTGAGTCCATTGTAATGTTAGTTTTTGAGATAATGCGAGAGTGAGAAAAAAATATCCCTGCCTTTAAGAAGCTTATACATGAGGACATCAACTGAACACGAATAAGATGATTAAAAAACAACCAGGTGTTAGGTGGTATGGTGCTCACAGCGTATCCTGGGAGTATAGAGAAGGAAGAAAACAATGTGGTCTGGAGATGCAGAAGAAAAGTTCATGTGTGTTGGGATTTGAAAGATGTGTGAATAGTGAAGAGGCTGAATACAGGAAGGATATGACAGATTCCTGTGGAGATAATCTATTGGTCTTGACGTTGGATACCTACTGCTTCTGCCTAAGTAGGACAGGGTCTAAACAATAGTGATCAAGTATGTGGGCTCGGTGGAAAGCATCTGGGTTGATAACTGTCCCTGAGGAAGAAGTATAGGCAGGTGTCTATATGTTTTATGTATTTATTTATGTTTATCCACCAATCCCACAGACATGTGGATCTTCTCATTAATTCTAAATATAGCTGCTTGAGGATAGTTCATCACGTAAGTAGTCATTAGCTTATCCTTGGAGGCCATGATGGACACCAAAGACTCTTTCTGGAGGAATCTATATATATTAGTATTTGTTGGACTATTAAATCTGTATGCTCTCTAAACTGATTCTTCTTGTTTCACCTTGGTAAAAATAATCTTCATAGTGCCAGTGTGGAAGTAACTCAGGGATGATGAGAAAATCCTCAGGACCCCTGTTCAATTCCTCAAGGAAGGATTTTTCAGTATGTGTGCTTCTTACTTCTATCCCAAAGTCATTATGTTATTACAACCTCTAGTTTATTATCTTGGATGGCCAGTCAATGTCTCTTGTCTTAGTTTCAAATTGAAGATTTTTTTGTTTTAAGGATTTTATTTTCAAGTAATCTCTACACCCATTGTGGGGCCTGAACTTACAATCCCCAAATCAAGAGTCACATGCTCTACTGACTGAGCCAGCCAGGCATCCCAAAGATCTGCTTTTATCTCAGAGATGAGAATTACACAGATGACCCACAGGAATGGCAGTGACAAAATGGTACAATTAGGCTTTAGGTTAGTTTCCCTGAGAACTTTCTGTGTAACATTGAAGCTGGGTCCATTTCTAGAATGAAAGGGCGGGGGTAAATACGTTGACAGGATCTTCCTGGCTCATGGCGGGTGTGTGTGTGTATGTGTGTATCTACATTTGAATTAAGAGCAATCATTAGTGCACATTGTTAAGAATTAGTTGTGTGTGTAAAATATAATTACTTGGATTTCTGCAAAGAGTGATTATTCATTCTTTGTGAAAGAAAAGAAAAGCAGCACCAAGATCTAAACTTCTGAAGACCTAATGATGTAGATCCCTGAGCATGAGACAAATTGTATGGGTCTTTGAGGCCACCACCTACCCTCCTGAGTTGTCTCTGACTGTCTTCTTTCAGATGCTTTGTTCTGCACAAGCTGCCCAATTTGAAGTTTCTGGATGCCCGGAAAGTAACCAGACAAGAACGAGAGGAAGCTTTGCTCAGAGGGTCATTCATGAAGGTGGTGAAGCCCAAGGTAAGCTGCTTACTTTCTGGTCTATGTCTTGCCTCACTGGTTATTCATTGAGCACAGAGGATGTCCTTCTGTGTTTGGAACACAGCAGAGATGTCCAACCAAGGTCTTATCCATGCATACACTGTTGGCCTAGCAAGAAGTAGGACTGGGAATAAATTGGATCTTCCTGGAACGCATCTAAGGGGACCTTATTTGTAACTGATTTCACCCAGGTGGCTCTTTCACCCATAAAGCAGCATCATACACAGTGGTCATGTTCTGGGGAGCAGATTTCTGGTCTCCTCCTTGAAAATGTTTTGTTTACAAGGTGGGGCCTCTGCAGGGCTGTTGCTGAGAAGGAAGAAAGCTTGGGGCATTTACTTTTCCTCAGGTTTGTAGGATTCCTCTAATGACCCAGAGGGAGCTCACCTTTCTTGGGGCCATAGTGGAGGCAGCAGAGAGTGATTTTCTTCTGTTCACAGGTATGAGGGCTCAGTAGGTCTCAGAGATATTGTTAGTGGGAAAGGCCATTTTTTTTTGACAATGTGACCTGGGGCTAACATATTCTCCCTACAAGAGCCCTCCAGAGCTCATGGGAAAGTCTTACTGACCTTTTCTTTATTGGCTGAGTCTGCATCGACGCCATGGAAGTGAACATGGTGTCAAGTTAATGACAGCATTGATGAGGTGGGGGAGATGTGGCTTTGAGTCTTGGATTCAGAATCCAGGGGATTTTTAAGGATGTGAAAAATGATCTCTTTGGGAAGAGTTGGGGTCCTTCCATGAAGCCCAAGGCCAAGAAATGGACCAGTGACCCTTGATGATCCCTTTCAAGGTCCATCCCTGTCCCAGGGCCCTGTGGTGCTACCCTGTCACTTCCTGTGGGACCCTAGCTTGTGTGTTGCAAACACTGGCCCAGAAATCCTGGAGGTCTAGTTTGTCCTCGCTTATTGACTTAGAGTACCTTGTACATGCATTGGAGATGATTAAGACGGAAAGAGAAAAAAAAAACAAAAAAGCAAAAAAACAAATAGAACCAAAGCAGAAAAAAACGAGACCTCTTCCATCAAGTCGCTCAGCTGGCGGCAGACCTCAGGCCACTTTCTTTTCCTGAATCCATGAGGTGCAACTTATTTCCCGTTATGCTGAATAAAATTGCTAACAGTTGTGGAAATATATGATACGGAGGGTATAATACTGGCAGATAAATGTATTGTTACCTGTTTCAGCATGTGGGAAATTAATTGAGTGATTCGTTTCATAGCTATTAAAGTGTTAACAGTTTTCCTTATCGAGGCCTGGATTTGATGTATTGCTTATGACTGCCTTTAGTTATTCCAGCTTTGGTAATTTTGTCCAAATGAAATAATTTATTTCTTGGCCTCCTTTTTTTTTTTTTTTTTTTTTTTTTTTTGTTAAAAGATTCCAGAGGCAGCCGACATCACCAAACAAAGGACAACAAATGAGCTGTTTATAATATCTTGGGTTCCTGCCTGTTCAACATTTTCCACCTGCATGTATGCATACACTTTACAGGACAGATCAGTATTTCTCTTGCTCTCCCTGTTCCTGACGGGGGAAGAGCTGCGTTGTCCCAGGAACTCTGAGGGGGCACCCATACCCACCATGTGTGCTCATCGCTGCCCTAAGGCTCTCTGTATTCAGATCTGTGAGTCCTCACCCAACCCTAAATTGTAGGAGGAAGGGGCACTGGCGGACTCTGCAGGTGGGCTAACTGAGGCCTAGAGGTGTTAACTGGGCAGCCCCGGCTGGTAAGAGCCAGGCCTGGAGCTTGACCCGTGTGTCTGACCACAGAAGCCACTTCCTCCAACTCGGCTCTTTTCCGAGTGAGCCACACATCTTCCCAGTGCATTTCCCTGTTCCAAATAAAAACCTCCTAAGAAGGCCTAAGGGAAAACAACACAACACAACAACAACAACAACAACAACAAAAGAAAAAACAACAACAGGTTAAAGCTAAACTGCTCTCTTGGGGTCAAAATAGCAGCGGGGACTGAAATCCTGCCCAGCCTTTGAAAGCACGTGGGAACGCCTCCTTAAAACCCACCGTAGCTGGCTCTGGACTCATAAGCAGCATCAGCAGAAATGCTTTTCAAAGCTCCAAATCAGTTTCTAATCAATTGTAGAATTAGCTTATATTTGTGTGATTGACGCCCACGTCTTTACTAATGGTGTTAAGCTTAAAAATACCCATTAATTCATTGAGGAGAGACGAAAATACTCTGACCAAAGCATGGGGATTTTCAGCGGTTATCTTTCCGGAGAGTCCCATGATTTCCTAACTGGAAAGGACTTTGGAAATCACCTGGTCTGTGCCGTCGTTTGATGCGGGGAGGGATCCAGGTGAGGATGTTATTTCCCGAGGCCCCCACGGTCTGGTCCGGTGGATGTAGAGCTGGGATCAGAACCCAGGGGCCCGGGCTTTTGGAGAAGGGCTATATCTAGGTCCTGATGGTTCAAGCGCATAGGACTTACCTCGCTGTGCCCCGGCTTCTCCTTCCCACTGTATGCTTCTCCCCAGTGCCAGGCAACTCCCCCCGCCCGTTTTCCGAGATACGCATTGGTACTTCTCTAGAAGCAGAACGAGTCCAAATGAGCTTCTTGCTGAATTAGTAAATGGGCGTTAAAAAGGCTGGTTCTCGCCTGCTCACAGTGTGTGCAGACGTCTGTTTGTTTGTGGGCAGGTGTGTATATATGCTATCTCTGTGTGTGTATACATATGTATGTTCTGGGAGGTCTGTGTACACCCGAGTCGGCTTCTAAGTGGAGAGCAATTTCCTCCCCGTGAATTGCGACGCTGTGCTGAGCACACTTGGTGAGGACCTATTTTTCATCCCAGAATCGGAATCTCAAGTTGGCTCCTGTCCTTTCTCAGGCAGCAGTGGCCTGTTGTGCTTATTCAGCGGAATGCTCTGATGGATGATCCGGGGGGCCGTGATTTGGGGAGCTGTTTTCATTTTATTCCTGACATAAAATATTTGGGAGAATGGAAAATGCCTCTCCAATCACAGCTCTTGCCTTGGGGGTAGGGAACAGGCAGTCTGGGTGTTCTGGGCTGACGCAAATGCAAAATCATCCAGGAACTAATAATAAACCCCCTATGTCACAAAGGTTTGATTTCGTACCTGGCAGGCCCCCGGCGCCAGAGTGCAAGTTCGCTCTAGCCTCCCCTCGTGATGACACCTTTTCCCCTTCGTTGCTGCATCTTGGCTTTTGTTGTTGGTAGCTGCTTTCTGTCTGAGCCCTGATTGTCCTTTAGGAAGATGCCATCGTTCATTAGGGAAGTGATAGGTAATCCTACAATGGACTCTTCTAGACTGCTGTGTTTGTCTTGTTAGTTAATGAATCTACAACAACTAGGCTTTGCTCGTTTCCTGGAATCTTAAAGAAATGCTGTAACTTTTGCAAATGTTGGCCGTGGAATCATGCTATTGCCAATGCCAAAAGCACAAAGCTGGATGCAGAGAAGGTGGGGAGGCCCCCAGAGAAAGACTTCTGTGACAACCAGAGCATGATCCCCCTTGCCACATCAGGAAACATAAATCAAAGGGATGCGAGGCCTGTCCAGGAGGGTATGCATGGAGGGCATACCAGCCCTAGGCATCAGACAGCTCAAGAATCCGACAGTCAGAATTGCTTAATTATGTCCTGGCTTTGTAATTATTCATCCCTGTTCTGGCAAAGAGCACAGTTGTCATTTCTTTGACATAATTATTTAAAGCTGAGCCTTCTTGTTTACAGGCATGTATATGAAGTTGGCTACCAACTGTGTAATCTTCAGAACCTTATAGAAGCGGTGGGGAGAGCAGCTCCAGGGACCGCTGGACTGAGAATCGCAGCCTGTGTTAGAAAGTGTTTTGACATGTGTACTTTTGCTTTTAATGGTGGCCACTCTGTGATAGGTAAGAGAAAGTATCAGGCATGTTTGTGAGCGTCAGTGTGTCCTTGAAAATATGTGGTGCGTGCCTTTATGTGGGCATGCCTGCGTTTCCTATCATGGGTAGTTGGCCTTATTTGTGTAGTTTTGTATATTTGTGTCTGTGTGAGTGTCTTTGAGGTATTTTTTTTCTCCTGGTGTGTGTGTGAGAGAGAGAAAAGGAGGGAAGGGGAGAGGAGGAAGAGGCAAGGAGGGGGAGAGGACGGTGTGATGTGTTAAAGGAATAAACTTCTGAGTGCAAGTACCTTCTGGAAGTCTTTTTAATTCCTGACCTTAAACTGAAAGTTGGAAACATTTGGAGTCTGAAGATCACCTCCTTCTATGGCGACACCACACAGTCCTGTGCCTGACGTTGGCGTCAGGACCCAACTCCCTTGTTTCCTTTAGTTTCCTTCATCGTGCATATGTTTTTGGATTCACACACACACACACACACACACACACACACACACACACACACAGCCACCTAGGATCAAGATAGGGAATGGAAGCATCGGGAAGCCAGCTTTTTGTCAGGATGAAGCAGCTGCTCCCGTACTGGGATGTCAGCTCCATGAGGGTAGGACCTGGCCTGTGTTTATTGCCCCCCCACCCCCAGGGCCTGGTTTACAGCACAGGCTCAGCCAGTACTTGTCAGAAGAATGAGCTGGGAACAACAGAACAGTTTGGAAGATCCATGGTGAAAGGTGGTCCATTTTTTTTTTTTTTAATTGCTTCAATATGGTCCTCTGGAAAAGCAGGAAAGGGACCTCTGTCTTAAGAAAAAAAAATGTAATAACTTGAATCTGTGCATTGGCAGAGAGGAGAGATTTGGGGTTGCCTATTTGTTTTTCCAAAGGGTTTACCCCTAGGGTTACTTATGATGGCAAAACCTACGGCCACCCTGATCGCTGAGCTTCTCCATCAGGTAGTATTGCTGGGGAAGGCGAGCGTGGGATCTGAGCTCATGTTCCGTACAGTGTTCTCTGCAGCCTTCTATCAGAATCCACCTGCTCACGGGAGAGGTTGTGGGAAATAAAAACTAGTTTTTCTCAGCAAACATATTAGGGTGCTCCACAAATCTGTGTGTAGTTTAAATGAGATTTTCCTGGTCTTAACTGCCATTATGTTTTTTTTGTCTATACCATAAAAGAGCACTGCCTAGTGGCATGCTTGGTTTACTTAACTGTTTTAAGCCACGTCCAGCTCTTCGGTACATGCTATCTTGCTCTGAAGCACAGTGTGTTTAACTTTTGTACCTTCTGTTATGCCAGTCTAGATCAGTAGCAAACATGTAGCAGGTTATCAGAAACTACCTCTAAATTGATTGCAATTACTAACATTTTATTAGGAATATATATTTTATATAAATATAAAATATTTCTATATAGGTATGCCCTTAAGTAGATATTCTAAAGCACATACATACACATGCAACTAAAGAGGTGATAAGTTAATCCATGTTGTAAGGTCTTTACTGTGCCAAACATTCAGAAGAAAACTGAAAATGTCAGTTTATTTTCTGGATATTTCTAATTACCTGAAGATGTTAGTGTTTTGTGGTTCTCTTCTGTTTTTATACAGATGTTTCTTGTCTACAGACATATTCAGATTCTATTTTCAGTTACTTTATAGTGAATTTTGAAGGGAGGAAAAATTTTAAATTAATTTATTTTTTGGAAGATGCTTGGGTGATGTGTTTGGAAACAACTCCAGAAGCCAACAATTTGCAGTCTGTTTGTTTTTCATTCTTCTTCCTGATTTCACAGCTTGCCACTTTCCTAGGAGGTGGGGGGAAGGATTTTGTGTTTCTCCATTTTTAGCAGTATGGTGTGTCTAGAGTAAATGCTTTCAGAGTACTGTTCTTTGGGGACATTTTTGGTATGTCTTCATTGTCTTGCTTTTGCATGGCAAATGCCTGAAATCAGAGAGAGACAGGAAAGTTGTACCTCCTGCTCTCGAGCAAAGCCCTATGGATGGAGAATTGAAATCCACAGTAGGGAGAGGGAGAGTGAAACAGAACTGTTGGTGCTGAAGGCAGCTTCTCAGAGCCTTTCCCAGAAGCCCCAGGGCCTGGCCAGGTGCTGAGCACAGAGCAGGTGTCATTCTCCATTAGACCCAATGCTCCAGGAGAGATTGCTGTGTCTCTGTTGGAGTCACTGGCTTTCACTGCTTCCCAGTGGCCCAGCTCCACACTCTTCCTCTCTTTGGCCTCCCTCCACCATGCTCACTTTTGTCCACATGCCTAGAGAATCATGGAAGTAAATGGCACTCTTTAGGGAATTCGATCCTTAGGATAGTTCACACAGCCTCTGGAACTCCATAGCTGGGGCAAGTGTGGTAGATCTCACTGTGTATCTAAAGTGATGTGTTTCTTTTTACTTCCCCATCCCATTGACTTTGGCCTTGGCCATTGACGCTTTGGCCAATGGGATGTGACTGCAAGTGACAGCATGCCAATTCTGGGCCATAGCCTTACGAGGTCCTATGGGTTTCCATTCACTCCTCCTGTGTGTCTGCCATTTGCTGTGAAAAGAACACGAAATACACATTGAGCAGCCCCGAAGCTGACCTGCTAAGCCTGAAGCAGATCTACCCCAGCCAATAGCAGACCTCTGTACGAGAGATAAATTCTTGTAAGCCATTGGGATTTTGAATAGTGTTGCTGCAGGAGCCTGACGAAAAGGTAGGCTATCTGTCCATACATCCCACCTTCTGGTCCTGGCCACTTAAACCAGGGCTCTTAACTAGGACACAACTTTTTAGTTTTCAGTGTCATGACATCAACTTCTTTAGGCTTTTTGGATGCTTAACTAATGAGGATTGCAAGGTCAGACTATGGGCTGATCGACTGCTCTGTAGTACATTATTAGATGTGTTGACACTTTCCTGATATATGAGTAAAAAGAGTGCCTCGCGTGTATTGTGTCCAGTGTGTACTAGATATTGAATCAGTGACTTAACAGTATTACCCTGAATTTCTCCTTGAACTTGAATCTATTCTATGAGGAAACCGATGAGCAGAGAATTTACGTACATTACCCAAAATTACAGAGCAACGTAGACTCAGGTTCTTCCTGGGGTCTGCCTAGACTCCAGAGCTCATTCTCTTTGCCTTATGTATTTTAAATTACATGAACACGCATGAAAATATGAGGGGAGGCAGGAGTAAAAGAGTAGGAAGGTGAGGATATGGAAGGGAACCAAAGGTAACTTTGTCATTTCCATTTTGACCTTCTGACTACACCCCACCCCCAACCCATTTTGGTGAAATGCGTGGTTGAGGCAGAGAATTGTAGGAGATGGCCTGTGGAGAGCTCTGTTTCTTAGGCCAAATTTGCAAGAATGAGGAGAACCTTGGCAAGGTTTGAAGTGGGAGGAAAGTACGGGAGGTCTCTGCTGGGAGAGGGAGTAATAGAGCTCTGTGCACAGTGAGTATGGCAGAAATCTGTGAGAGGCAGCTGCTGGCCTGGGGCTTCCCAGCATTCAAAGTGCTCAGGCCCCTTTTGGTGCTCAGCTGGCCAGAGAGGTCAAGGAGCTAGGGTTGAGAGCCTTGTCCCCAAGAATTCAGGGAAAGATCTGGGTGGTAGCAAGCAGCCCTGTTGCTGGAATGAGGAGGAAGCTGATGGCTGTCAAAGACCCAGGAATAACTGCCCTGGAAATGGGTTCATGGCTTACTAAAGAAGTTTTTTGACATTTACTTACCTCAGAAACCTCTGTCGGCTATGGTGTAGTTGCTGCAGTTTGAGGGAGTGGATTTAAGGCCTCGTAAGTGGGCTGTGAAAAGTCCTTCCTCATGGGATCTCTGGTAATGATTGATATGGAGCCCTTACAGCTGATTATATCTATAAACGGTGCATTTACAGCTTGACATTTTCATGATTCACTTGAGAAGACAGTTTCTGGTATTTTGTTTTTACAATTTAGGTTTTCTGTTATTTTCAAAAATTAGCTTGAAAGGAAAGATAAATGAAAAATAAAGATCCCTCCCTAAGAAAGTGGATTTTCATAGAATGAAGTTGAGGCCCTGCATTCAAGTTACCCATGTTTCAAGCTAATATTACCCTGCAGTCCATATGCAGCCGTTGGGCGGGGCTACCCCCTCCCCCCAGCAGGTCCATCCATCAGCTTGAACAACACCTTAGCCGTAACATTCTTATGCCACTTGCTACCCCTCCCCTCTCGACACACACACTGATTCTTTGCTTTGAGCCTGGTGATTCTAGCCCACTGAAGGGAAGGAGTAGGTTGGAAACACAGAGGCAACTTGTTTAGGAGCAGAAAAAAAGGCTAGTGACTGAGGTCTGAGTGAAGGAACTTCAGGAAAGCATCAATGTCCCTACCCCTAAGTGAGCTCAGGGCCTTGCTTTCGATTCTTGTGAACTCCGTGACTTCATGAAGCTCTGCCTTGCTTCGAAAGTCCCTTCTGGGACATGGAAACGTCAGATGGTGGGGACTGAACCCCCAGGCAGATAGACATCCTAGAAGGCAGAGAAGGCTGCTGGATGGATGGCCCACTGGGGAAAAATCATGAACATTGTTCTGAAGCTAACTTTGATTTACGTTAATAGTATTTGCAATTCTATGGCTAAAGAAAAAGGATAAAATGAAGATGGCATGGTCCTAATTTCTATTCTTGAGTTCTGGTTATTTCCAAACTGCCTACAACTAATAGCAGATGTACTAGTTTGCGAGGGCTGCTCGCAAATGCCACAGACTGGGTGGCTTCAGCAACAGACATTCATTTCTCATTCTGGAGGCTCTAAGTCCAAGACCGAGGTGTTGGTGGGAATTGGTTTCTTCTGAGGCCTCTCTCCCTGGCGTGCAGATAGTTGCCTTCCCCCTGTGGCCTCACATGGTATTCTTTTTTTTTTTTTTTTTTTTTTTTAAGATTTTATTTATTATTTGACAGAGAGAGAGATGGCAAGCAGGCAGAGAGTGAGCGGGAAGCAGGCTCCCTACTGAGCAGAGAGCCTGATGCGGGGCTCCATCCCAGGACCCCGAGATCATGACCTGAGCCGAAGGCAGAGGCTTAACCCACTGAGCCACCCAGGTGGCCCTCACATGGTATTCTTGAAATGTGTGTACGTCCCTGCTAGCTCTCCGTGTGTCCAGATTTCAGCTTCTTACTGGGACACTCGTCGTATCAGATTAGGACCCATCCTAATGGCCTCGTTTCAGCTTATTCACCTCTTTAAAGGCTCCTTCTCTAAACATAATCACATTCGGAGCTACTGGGAGTTCCAGCTTAAACATTTCAATGGGGAGGGGCATAATCCAGCTCCTCCCAGTAGACAAGAAGGGTGAACTTTAAGAAGATATAAAAGAAAACTCGCTTATGCTTAGTGATGGAAGGGATATCTCTGGCATTTACTTGTGTTTTCATTGTCCCCAAAAGCCTAAGAAACAAAGTAGGTCATAGATTAGGATAAAGTAGTGGGATACTCTTAGGCTGTTCAGCTGGAACACAGGTGGAAGTCTTCATGAGGTCTCATTGCAGTAAAATGTAATCTGTTTGTCTGAATGTGGCTCGTACGTACTTTCTGGATATCATCCACGTGAGAGCCAACCAGGGACAATAGGTAAGTACCAGTATCAGCGTGAGCTCCAGGAATGGTACTTCCTACATCAGCGCAATAGGTTCTGGAACCCAATGCTCAGCAGAGCTTCTTTGCATTTAAGATAGTCACCTTTTAGGGCACCTGGGTGGCTCAGTGGGTTAAGCCTCTGCCTTCGGCTCGGGTCATGATCTCAGGGTCCTGGGATCGAGCCCCGTATTGGGCTATCTGCTCAGCAGGGAGCCTGCTTCCTCCTCTCTCTGCCTGCCTCTCTGCCTGCTTGTGATCTCTATCTGTCAAATAAATAAATAAATAAAATCTTAAAAAAAAAAAAAGATAGTCACCTTTTGGGGGCGTCTGGGTGGCACGGTCAGTTAGGTGTCTGACTTTTGGTATCAGCTTGGGTCATGATCTCAGTGTTGTGATGTTGAGCCCCGCATCAGGCTCTGTGTTCAATGGGGAGTCTGCTTGATATTCTCTCTCTCCCTCTGCCTCTCACTTAGGTTCTCTCTCTCTCTCTCTTTCTCAAATAAGTAAATCTTTAAAAAAAATTACCTTTTCTCCTAGAAGGTGCTGTTTGCCCTAAACGGTTCCTTGATAAGTCAAAGGAAGCCGTTTCTTGTTGGAAGGGAGATGAATTAAGACACACTTCCACTGCTTCCTGCCTGTGTCTTCAGAGGGCTTGTTTCTCCCCCGCCCAGACCTCCAGGGCCATCTGTGTTTTCAGGTAGCTGCTGGGCCAGGCTTGTGAGCTGGGCGCAACTCTGGGGGAAGCACGTTTTTGCTTCTCCATTGTTCTGTCCACCCATGGTCACCATGGCTTCCTTCTGGGGTCTGTGTACTCAGTCTGGCTCCAAATGAATCCTCACTGGCCCTCTGACCAGGCAAAGTGGTGTCTCACAAGCCTGATAGGTCAGGTCTGCCCTTGGGATGCCTGAAGGCTGGTGGTACAATTAGCTCTTTTATTTGCTTTTCTGCTCCTTACAGTAGAGTGTCTTAGATTAACAGACAGGGCACCATCAATAATGCACAGATGCTCTGTAATTGGGGCTTCCTTTGATGTTAATTTAGCTAAGTTCAATGCTATTGTCAGTGATAGCAATTACACTCAGCCTTTTCACCAAGGACATTTTAGGATAATTTTATTTTTCATGTGCATTTTAAAATATGGCAGTAAATTCTGAGCTACATTACCTGAATTAGAACTCATTATTTCTTTTCAACAGTGAACTAATGCTCTCTGTCTAGGCTCCAAAGCTGTAATTTTTTTTTCCCCTTTTTTGAAATGGGGAATTTTAAGTGGGGCTTCTACTCCATGAAGCTTTTAACTCGTAAGCGAAATTTAGAAGTAAATCACTTGTTTTTTGTTGGCATTTTGAAGTGTCACAGAGGCTCTCTGGTGGAGGGACCTCTCCTGTACTTTATTTGGCCCATTTTTATTCATTCCTTCCCACCACCCAACCTTTACTTTTGTTCTTGACATGATTCAAGAAGTTGCCTCCAGCTGCTCTTTGGGGAAGGTTTAAAATCTGGATTTACTGGCTATTGTATTCCATGGGAAACATATGATTCTTACTTTGTTCCTGGGCTCTTCTCAGATTTGCTGTTCCATTTAGAGGCCAGTCCCGCTCCACGTTTCAGATGGAGTTTGGATTCAATGCTGAATTTCTACCTTCTGCTCTCTGTTTCTCCATTCTTTGTTTGTTTGTTTGTTTGTTTCTCCATCCTTAATAGAGGTTGCCTAATGCCTCCTTCCCAGTTTGTTGTGAAATTTAAATGAGATAATATGTGTAAGGTGCTCACACTCTCTTTGGGGTGTAGAAGCAGGGGTAGCTAGTGGTGTTAGCTGTGTAATTTCAAAGAAGCTCTTTTTTGTGGTATCACTGTGTCCTAGGTTTGTGTGGGTGAACATGGAGAAGGTCATTTGGGCTTGAGGCAGGGGATATATTAGTTCAGGCTGCCAAAACAGAACCCTATGGACAGAGTGGCTTTACACAACAGAAATGCATTTTTTTCAGGGTTCTGGAGGCTGGAAGTCCAGATTGTGGTGCCACCATGGTCTGGATTTGGTGAGAGTTTGTAGATGGTTCACTTCCTGGTTGTGTCCTCACAATGCTGAGAGAGAGAGAGAAAAAGAGAGAATGTGCAAATGGACTGATCTTCCTCTTTTTATAAGGCCGCAGTCCTGTAGGACCAGACCCCACCCTTATGACCTCATTTGACTTTAATTACTTCCTACAGATTTTATCTCCCCAGGCAGTGACGCTGTGGGTTAAGACTTCAACATAGGAATTCTAGGGAGACATAATTCAGTCCAAAGAAGGGGATACTGCCACCATATTCCTGGTGGCTTCACTGAATTTTAAGTTAAATGTTTCTGAGACTTTTGCTAAGCACCTACCTTCTGAAGAGAGTAAAGTACTTATCAAGAGGGAATGTGGGAGAAGAAATAAGTCCCCATGTTCATCCTGGGGAGACCCTGGTCCCTCCATTTGAAGTGCCTCCCCAGGCACTGCACGGGGCCTTTTTGTTCTTGTGGGGATGGTGGAAGTAGAGAGCCGGGGAAGGAGGAGGCCCAGGAGAAGTGAGTATAGCTCGGAGAATGGGGCCACCCTGCCATCGCGGGGAGCAAGAGGACGGCAGTGCCAGGGCCCCAAGTGGACAGTGCTGGAGCAGTGGAGGAAAAGGATGCCTGGTGCAGAGATAAGCCCTTAAGTCCTTTCACTTGGGTGACCTTGGACTCACCTCTCTTATCCCTCTCCAACTACCTTGGCAAAAGTCTAGAAATCAAGGCTGATGGTGAGATCCTGGAATTTGTCATTGGAGTCATCCCTTTCTACCCCATTGTAAAATGGAGAACACTGGGCTGTGGAATCCGAGGGGTCCCTATACACGTCCAGAGAATATGATCTCATCATGAGAAGGGCCTTGAAAACGCCAGGTTGAGATTTTGGGTCTTTGGAGAATTAGAGAAAGCAGTCAGGAGCTGTATCACACAGAGACACACACTTTTGAAGGAAAATAAAAATCTGTTTCAATGTAATATTTAAAAAAAAATGTCTAATGTCTGCACCCATTCTAATTTTTAGTTATGGGATGTTTTGGAAAAGATTCAGTTACAAAGTCTTTTTGTCTTCCTTGTGTTCAGAAAGCCTTTGGTACCAACGTGTGACTTGTGCGTGTTGAGCCGTTCAGAGGCCTTGTCTGAACGCGGTGAATCATGTTTGCTTAGGTAAAAATGGGTGGAGTAAGTGAAACAGACTGAAGAATGAAAAGCTCTTCCTTCTTTGCTCCCTTCCCCACTGCTTTTGCACATTATATGACTAAATGTGCAACTTTGTTCACATAACTGCTACAAACAGTTCACTGTGTAGGCCAAACACTCTCTAATGCAGTAAAATTAAGAAATAATATGCTTTGAAAGTGATTTATGAGTGTGGTTAAACTGCCAGATTTACAAAGAAATAGTTCAGATCTTGGGAAGCCTCAGGAGTCACGTCAAAAATGAATTTGACCATGATTTAAACTGCTACTTTTCTTACATGACATTTAATATGTGTACTTTGGAGGCCCATATGTCTTTAATAAAATAGCATTAAGTTTTAAATATGATATGAATGCAGCCAGTTTCTAAATTCATAACCTTTTCCACAACTCCAAAATGCTAACCAATAAGGGAGTCATACATGCAATAAAACATAAACCTTAGAAAATAGCTTTTTATTAAAATGGTTAGACAGTTGGCAGCTGGTTTGCGATGTAATAAATACTTACAGCGTTGTGGGTTTATCAGACATTGTTTACCCTGCAAGCAACTGGGACGAGACAACTAATTATAACCCCCGCACAAAGGCCACTCACGCTGAGCCCCCCTGAGAGTGCCAAGGAGGCCGAATGGTTTCTCTGGGAACTCGGGACAAGCGGTCCCAAGAGTTGGATTCCAATCCCTTTCTGTGCTTAAAGGAGTATGACCCTGGGCAAGTCACTCCATGTCTGCAATTTTCCCAGTCTATGTCATGGGACAATACCTAACCTGCCCTACTGATTGGTTATGACACAAAGAAACAAATGCATGCTAGGCTTCTGAGATCATGCCCAGCACATAGTAGGTGCTCAGGAAAGAGAAGCAATGCTTTTGAAAAAATTCTTTCATAAAAAAGTAATTCAGGTGAGGTCTCCAGGTCCCTTCTTGCACTGACATTCCATGATTTTTCTAGGACAGCACTCAGAAAAGGTAAGCCACTTAGTCAGAAATCAGTGTGAGCTTCACGGAGGATGGGATGCTCCTTGCCTCATGTCTCTAAGTCACGAACATGTCAGAAATGACAGACATATTTGGCTCAGGGAGAGCAAGAGCTGTGCTAGTGGCCAGTGTCACTTAGCTATTCCTGGAGATGGACGTGAGGTGTGCAAAGCAGTCTCTTCCTCTGGGTTTCTAGTTTGTAGAAAATGGGAGCTATTCTTGTAAGTTGTATGGCATGGCAACACAAGTTCTCTGCTGCTGTGTGAGTGTGTGTGTGAGGGTGAGTGCAAGTGTGTGTGTAAACAGATCTCCCTATGGAGTAGTTTTGTAAAGGGGCTTCCCAAACTCCATGTTTCTAGATGCTTCAGTACAACTTTCTTTTTCTGTATCTCTGATGAAACAGCCAGTCTGACAATGGTCTGATTGTGATTGTCCATGCAACCAAATATTACTACTGTTCACAAATTTCCTTAGGAATGAGTTCCTGAATTTATTAAAAGGAGAATTATAAGTTATATTTAAGCTTGGCTTTTGAATCTCGGGGCTCAGACATGTGTGTGGTAATCAAAGATTAAAAGGCCCAGGGACTATTTCATTTTATTTTATTTTTATATGTTTTCTAAAAACAATGTTATGATCCCATTAAGGGAAATTAACAAAGAAAATCTTTCAACTGTATTCCCTACACGCTAACTCTATGACTTTTCATTTTGCTCTGTTCCCTTCTAAACCTTACCCCTTTCTGTCGGTATTATATGTATGCTTAATGCTCTGTGCATTTACCTAATATTTTTATTGTATTGTGCTACTTCAGAGTCCTCAAATTTGTTCTTTTATGCACTATACAATTCTTCATCAAATTGATGTTAAGTACCATCTGTTACCAAACCATTCCCTTACTACTTCTAGATTTTAACCTTAGGTATAAAATACTGTTGCTTGTGTGTGTTTCGGTGGGTGTGGGTATGTGTCAGTGTGTCTTTTTTTTTTTTTTTAAAGATTTTATTTATTTGTCAGAGAGAGAGAGATCACAAGCAGACAGAGAGGCAGGCAGAGAGAGAGAATGGGGGAAGCAGGCTCCCCGCTGAGCAGGGAGTCCGATGTGGGGCTCGATCCCAGGACCCTGAGATCATGACCTGAGCCGAAGACAGAGGCTTAACCCACTGAGCCACCCAGGCGCCCCGTGTCAGTGTGTCTTAAGAGTGTATTTCTTTTCAATTATTTCCTTAGAATAATTTTCCAGGGATGGGTTTCTTGGATCACAGGGTGTGGGTATATGACCAGGTTTAGGTTCTGCCTAAAAAATGCCTGACTGCCATTTTCCAGTTGGCTATCCAGTTTGATGAGCCATCCCACCTACCCTGACCAGAGGAATAATGTAGGTCATAAAGGATACTTAACAATTCCAAGGCTTTCTTTGGGAATGGGATTCCCCAAGTCATATTGGTTGGTATGGTTCTGGAAGAGAAGCTTAGAATCTCTAGGAGCTCCCACCAAGCATGCATTGACCTGCTTAGTTGTAGTCCCAGGGAATTATGGGTTCCCTAGAGTATCCCAAAAATTATTAGCAGCATGCAATCCCTGATCAGTGTGAATGTGCCTTTAGACTGTTAGCCAAATCTTTGTGTAATACCAATCATCTACCTATAAAAGCACAAATATGTTATTGTTCTCAATAGGCAATTTAATGCAGCTTTGGGGAGGAAAAAAGAGAAAAGAAGATTATAAGCTGGCTGATCTTGCTTTTATTTCCCTTAAATCTATCCACACTTCTCAGGGGTTGTACTTGTTTAAAGATTGTATGCAACTGTGCAGCCTGTGTGATTTGGAAAGCAAATCAAACTAAATATGAAGTTTTCAGTGTATGCTGTTTTTAAATGATTTCATGCATTTATTTCAAATATACATTTCTTCCCAAGTAGTGCTAAACCTATAATCTTTTTCTTGTTACATTTCTTTTTTGGGGAGGGAGGCCGAGAGGGTGACTTAGTTTTGGAGTGGAAGGTTCCTATTAACATCTACCTCCTTCTTGTGCAGCATTATTCACAGCAGAGCTATTAAGGCTAATTATTTTCAGGTTTCTATCAAAGGGGACTATTTGAGCTGACAAAAAAAAAAAAAGAAGCATTTATTGGGGAGAAAAATGGTCTGTTTAAATAAGAAAGGGATCATTGTCATGTGCACCCTACCTCCCCCTCTCATTTATTAGTTTTGCAGGGAGGAGGGGCCAGGAGACCCCTTGAGAGTCTTTAAGAGGACTTTCTAGGGAGCTTTGCTCACTGAGATGCCTGGTACCCCAAGAAAGGGCAGTGCTCCCCCCTCATTTTTTTTCTGCAGCCCACCTGGTTTGCTCATTGACATTAGACCTTGTGTTAATCTGTTATTTTATTTCTCAGTTTGGGTAATAGTCACTGACCCTTGATGTGTAATGGGACGGATACTGATTGAGGGGCTGGGTGTATTAGTCAGAGGAGGCTAACTGCTGTAACAAACAGCCCCTGAATCCTGGTGGTTTAGTCATTCTCAGTGCACTGAAAGTGTCTGGGTAGAGAGTGAGGGATGCCCAAGCAGTCAGTGGCTTAGGCTCCCTTTATCCAATGGCTCTACATTTTTCTTGGGTCTTGGAGTTCTTCACAGGATGGAAGCCAATGCATGGAGCAAAAGCAAGAGTACGGGGAATTGTCTGAATGATTTATGGCCCTGCTTCTGAGATAACATGTGTCATTAAGACCCCCATTCCACTGGCCAGAACCCAGTTACACAAATATTCAAAACTGCAGGAGTCTGGGAAAAGCAGCTATTAGGAGCTGAATTGTCCCCCCACCCCACCCATCGTAATTCGTATGTGAAAGCCCTAGCTCCCAGTATGTCAGATTAGCCTTATTTGGAAATAGGGTCTCTACAGAGGGGATAGAATGAAGATGAGACTATCAGGGTGGGCCCTAATCTAGTCTGACCATGGTCCTTTTAAGAGGAGGAAATTAGGATCCACAGGAAGACACAGAGGGACAACCATGTCCAGAGTGCTGCTGTTTACCAGCCAAAGAGAGAAGCCACTGTCACCTTGATCACAGACTTTCAACCTCAAGAACTGAGAAAAAATGCTTCTGTTGTTTAAATCACCTGGTGTCATGTTTGTTATGGCAGCCATCACGAACTAATACAGCTGCTTAGCTGAGTTCCAGAAAGAACAGGAAATGCCTTTGCTGAACAGCAACCAATCTCACCGCACTGGAACTCAGCCAGCCTTCTGGTTGCTCTTGGGGAGGTCTCTCCTTCCAGCACTCAGATTCCTCATCTATCAAATGGATGAAGAAACTTAGAGCATCTCTGAGGGTCTCCCTGTGGCTTTGTGATGCAGCCACGTACACAGATGCTCAAGCTGATGTCTTGGTGAGGTCCATGGTGCCTGAAGCTGCCGGCCTCTGGGATTTCAGGGGAATACCTTGGTGACATGCTATAGAACCCAGGTTTTAGAGTTCAGTGAGCTGGATTTGAGTCCTAGTTCTTCTACTTGGTATGTGACTTTGGGTAAATGAGGACCTCATTTATAAAACATGGGTTGTTGGATAAAAGGAAATGGTGAATATAAAGCACTTATCCCAGGGCATGATATAAAGTAAAGGAGCAATACAATTTTGTCTCTCCCTCTCTCTTTTTCTCTTATTTTCCTTTCTCTGTCTTGATGTTCTTTTTATTTGTTCTCATTTCAAAGTCCTGAATGTGAAGATGGAGATATATTAATTTTGAAAGCACTTGCACACCTATGATCTCATTTGATCCTCACAATACTGATAAAAAGAAGAAGAGGGGTACTTTGTCTTACACGCATGGAATACAGAGATAGAGCGCTTGTAGGACTCACTGGATATTATGGAGAGAAATGAAAATGGGGGATCAGCTCTCACATCTCCTCTTGGACCAGCACTTTGCCATTACTTAGGGTACAACTTGGCTGTTCTGATAATTTCTGGACTGATGATATGAAGACATGGTTCGGGAAAGGAACACCTAAGTAATCCTGTTGCTGTCTGTAGAGTTCCCACCGTGGGCACAGAATGGCAGGGGTAGCTCTCACAGAGGTTCCACTGTGGAACTCAGACCAGCCCACACCACCCAGAGTGGGCCACTGTTTTTTCAAGGGACAGTCAGTGCAGCTTTTATGGTCTGTTGTGCAAAAAAGGGTATGATCTACCTATACCCAGGAGTAGAAAGAAAAGCAGGTTATGTGTTTAGCTTCCAGATGGTTCCAAATCTGCCTGATGAGGACTGTGTTGGCTTGACCTAGTTTAGAGCCACAGTTCACTTTCCTTTGTGCTCCACATCTCTGAGGCTTTCTCCACACTTCCTGGAGAAAGGGATTTCGTCTTGGAATCACCATTGTTCCTGTGTGTCTGGCATGCTGCAGCTCACATCTTCACACCAGCAGTGTTTGCTTTTGTAAACTGCAGAGGAGGACAAACCATGGGTTAGAGAAGGAGGGCAAGACTAGAGAGGAAGGGTGAGGAGGAGATACGTATATTCTGGTTGTTCTGTTCTGTTCTGGTTGTCTATACCATGCTTGAGCTTCGGGGCCAGGCCACTATCCTCATACTCAGAACTCATGATGACCAGAAATGTTTTAACAGGAAACTTATATTTCACTTCACTTTTATTTAAAATAAGCTTTCTGGCAGGGTGAAATTTTTTTTTTAAATATTTTATTTATTTATTTGACAGACAGAGATCACAAGTAGGCAGAGAGACAGGCAGAGAGAGAGGAGGAAGCAGGCTCCCCACTGAGCAGAGAGCCCAATGCAGGGCTCGATCCCAGGACCTCAAGATCATGACCCGAGCCGAAGGCAGAGGCTTAACCCACTGAGCCACCCAGGTGCCCCAAATTTTGAGATGCACTACAGAGAGCTGGAGATTTTCAATTTACAGGAAAATGACAATGTATTCAGCCTTTCTGCTGTCTCTCTCTTGTAGGGCAGGTTATCAGTCTCTGTCATGACTAATGGCAATTTATGCTATCTATGACCAATGGGAAGGAAAAATATTCATATTTTTAAAAAGCATTGAGACAGATCTGTCCTCAATCAGGGTCATGATCATACTACAAGGAAGGAAGTAGACTTTCCAAGGTCATGGTTTCTCAGTCTTTATTGGGAGGTTGCCATTTATTTATGATCTTATCATATGAATTTCAAGATTAGGAGGAATTCTGGAGTTTTTTAAAAAGGAGAATTCGGAGTATTGAGGGTAAAAGCAGCTGCTCAGGATCCTCTTCTTCAGAAAATGGGATGCTTTTCAGCTTTGCCAACCAGGGATAACATTATCACCCAGAGGTTCAGATGGAAAGCGACAGAGATAAACCTTCAAAAGGGGAAGCATTTTTCAGGCCAGGATGAAAATTAAACCTCCCAAACCCAAGATAGGTATTACTAAGATACAAAAATACGATGGTTTGGGTTATTTCTCAGGATGTACATGCTGGTATACTTGGTTCAGGTATATAGAACTTGTCCTCTTACCTGTACCTCCTACTCTAATAGCGAGAGTGGACCAGAAATTCTGAGGTCTTGAGGATCCTACTGGGCTGTTTACTTACTGCAAGGAGGAAAACTGGCACTGGGTGACATAGGATATTTGCCAAATATGTGAGGGCATTGATGCAAAGAGTTATCTCCCTTTCTCCTCATGCCATCAACCAACCAAAAAGGGATATCAAGTACATCCTTTTGGGACGACCTTCTTCTTGATTCGTTTACCAAAGTTTCTACTCCCTTACACCCAAGCCTCAGACTTTCAGTTCTTTCTCCAACTCCCCTCCCCCATATATATTTATTAAGTGTGTATGGCTCCTCAGAATTCTTTAGGGCATAAAAGCTACTGAAACAGAGTCTCCACCTTCACTGGAGGTGCTTTCTAGGGAAGATGGAGTTAAGTCTTTATCTTATTCTACATTGGTCTCTTCTACAGTGGTGAGGAGCCTTCAGATTTCTCCTCTTCTGGGTATCTGATAAAGTATATGCATAATAGAGATTGGCTATTTTAAATAATGTGATTTATATGCCTTAGAATCTCATCCCTTTTTGTTAACCACATTCTGACAATTAGAGTCAGATGGACAGAGTTTTTCAAAGGCTTTTTAAACTGATTTTTAAAAAAAATCTCAGATCTTTTCTTAAATCTCAGATTGACTCTGGAAGAAAGAATCATAAGGAGTTAGGGTTGTATCATAAAGAGTTAGGGTTGTAGCTATGTACACCTCCAGAAAGATGGGGCAGGATGCATGTCTCCTGCCTCTCCCTGGGCTGCCCATGTAGCTTCTTCAGGGAAAGAATACAGCCCAGCCCAAAGTTGAACATAAAAAGAACAATATTCCTTTAGAAAACTAGTCTCGTATTTCTTTTTGTTGTCTGATTGCTGAGGCAAGGATTGCTAGTACTATGTTGAACAGCGGTGGTAATAGTGGACATCCCTGCCATGTTCCTGACCTTAGGGGAAAAGCTTTCAAGGAATATTGTAAAAGAAAGCCAAAACTGGTAGCATCATAATTCCAGACTTCAAGGTCTATTACAAATCTGTTATCATCAAGACAGTATGGTACTGGCACAAAAACAGGCACATAGATCAATGGAACAGAATAGAGAACCAGAAAGGGACCCTCAACTCTATGGTCAAATAATCTTTGACAAAGCAGGAAAAAATATCCAGTGGAAAAAAAGATAGTCTCTTCAACATATAGTGTTGGGAAGATTGGACCGTCACATGCAGAAGAATGAAACTGGACCATTTCCTTATACCGTCCCATCTGCAAAAATAGATTCAACATGGATGAAAGACCTAAATATGAGACAGGAATCCATCAAAATCCTAGAGGAAACATAGGCAGCAACCCCTTCAACCTCGGCTCCAGAAAATTCTTGCTAGACACATCTTGAAAGGCAAGGGAAGCAAAGGGAAAAATGAACTACTGGGACTTAATCAAGATAAAAAGCTTTTTCACAGCAAAGGAAATAGTCGACAAAACCAAAAGACAATTGACAGAATGGGAGAAAACATTTACAAATGACATGTAAGATAAAGGACTATTATCCAAGATCCGTGTAGAACTTATTAAACTCAACACCCAAGGAACAAATAATCCAGTCATGACATGGACAGAAGACATAAACAAACATTTCTCCAAAGAAGACATCCAAATGTCCACCAGAAGCATGAAAAAAATGCTCAACATCACTCAGCATCAGGGAAATACAATCAAATCCATAATGAGATACCACCTCACACTGGTCAGAATGGCTAAAATTAACAAGTCAGGAAACAACAAATGTTGGCGAGGATGTGTAACCCTCCTACACTGTTGGTGGGAATGCAAGCTGGTGCAGCCACTCTGGAAGACAGTATGGAGGTTCCTCAAAACGTTGAAAATAGAGCTACCTTATGACCCAGCAATCACACTACTGGATATTTACCCTAAAGATACAAATGTAGTTATCTGAAGGGGCAACTGCTCCCCAATGTTTATAGCATCAATGTTCACAATAGCCAAACTATGGGGAGAGCCCAGATGTCCATTGACAGATGAATGGATAAAGAAGATGTGAGATATATATATATATATATATATATGAATATTACTTAACTATCAAAAAATGAAACCTTGTCATTTGCAATGACGTGGATGGAACTAGAGGGTATTATGTTAAGTGAAATAAGTCAACAGAGAAACAAAATTATCCTATGATCTCACTGATATGTGTAATTTAAGAAACAAAACAGAGGATCATAGGGAAAGAGAGGACAAAATAAAACAAGATGAAATCAGAGAGGAAGAATAAACCATAAGAGACTTTTAATCATAGGGAACAAATTGAGGGTTGCTGGAGGGGAGAGGGTGGAGGGTTGGGGTAACTGGGTGATGGACATTAAGGAGAGCATGTGATGCAATGAGCATTGGGCATTATATAAAACTGAGTCACAGACCTATACCTCTGAAGCCAATACATCATATGTTAATTAATTGAATTAAAAGAAAAAAACTATGGAAAAAGAATCAGTCTTGACATCATTATATGTAAATCAAAGGGACAGACCCAAGAACTCTGGGAAGAAAGAAAGAAAATAAACAAAGTGAATAAAATTATCTCCGAGGACATCAGAGTACACGGAGACCAGGCTATGACTCAAATCTAGAATCATCTGGTAATGATGGAGATGGGTTTCCTTTAAAAAAATGGCTCTGGTTAAGTCATCTCCTGTCAGTTTTTATAATGGTAAGGAGTGAGGGGAAGGACTGACTTCATCCTCCTGATCTTGTTTCATTCGGTTGATCCTTACCTGGCAGGAATTTTGTGAACTTCATGGCACAAAGCCTTTTGTGTTGGACACCCATGGTTATTTGATGCCAGCTCTGAGTTTTGCATTGTAGTTTCTGAACTCATTTCCTATTCTTCAGTGTATTTTTCAGTTCACCTAGGTCAGGATGTCTCAAGTTTTCTTCTTTCTCCTCCCTTCTTTCTTTCAAAACGGACATGCTATCATTATTGCTGACCCAGCATCTTTATTCAGTCATTCTCCTTCTCGGGAATCTCTCTCCCATCCTCTCCCCCTTATAAATTGTTCCCATCCCTCATGGCCCAATTCAGACCCCGTCCTCTATGAAACTCTCTCCTGAAATCGGGGCCTCAGTTAATTCTTATGCCCCAGAGCTTCCCTTTACTCCCATATAAACCATATTATATTTTCTAATATTTGTGTGTATCCATCTTTCTTTCTCAACTGGCAGGGTAGAGAATATACCTAATGTGTCTTCTGTTCTACATCATGGGCCCAAACATAGTTATGGTCCTAAACTACTAGTCTCAATATTTATCATCCCTCACTACATGGGGCTGCATTGAGATAATCACTTTCTTCCTTGTGACTGATCTGGTACCAGGGAAGGTCCAGGATGCGCCCAGCACTCAGTTCTCTTATCAACTGCAATCCTGGACATATGTGTATGAGGCAGTAGCCTGCTTTGGGCCAGAGGGAAATTTTGCGATTTATTTGGATGCCTGCTAGAGGTCACACCACAAGGCCACTGTCCACATATCAGCTTTGTCTCAGGAGCTGACTCATGTTTTTCATATAAATCATAGTGAGTTGCCCATTATAAACACCTTGTAAAACTCAAAAGGCTTTATAGCTCTTATTAGCTACTGCATTATGATTTATTAGCTAATTCAGACCGATGTGTGGATGAGTGTGCCCAGGGCACCATTTGTCTCATCTACATAAGTCAGAGAGTGGAATGTGCTGTGCACTCAGAAGCAAATGCCTCTTCCAAGGGCCTGTGGTGAGTTAAGGCTTGCTTATGCCTTAAAAGAGCAGGTTAGGGATAACTTCTCGCAAGGTGGGCTGTGTCTCTTTGCCATGACACTTCCACCCAAGCCCCCTGGGTTGGAAACATGGCTGTAGTGGTCAGTTTTCCCTTTAGCTGTTCCATTAAAGACTTCCTGTTGATGACAGAGAATAAAATTGAGAGAAGTATCTGGAACGGTCCTGGTGGCCCCTCTGTGTTTACCAGATATTGAGCATCAGATCTCGTAGTCTCTAGTAGCCTCTAGTATTCACACCTAATACTTGTCTGTTGTAAAAAAACGGGTATCACTATTAGATGGCCTATGGTGTGTTTGTTTATATAAAATCAGATACAGTCACAGAATATGTGTGGGATGATAAATGTTTTATATATTTATGTATGTTTATTAACATATTACATTTTCATTTTCTTTTTAATACTACTGATTGCCTAAGATGGGACTAAAGAAATCCATCCATGTAAGCAGATCTGAGACTAGGGACAACACTGATTACAACTTAGATATTAAGTTTGCAATTTATTTGGAGGGAGAAAAGTTTTCTAGAGAAACACTCATCTATGAGGCACGTTTGTATAAATGTAAATGCTTACCAGATGAGCACATCTATATGGTCACATATATTTACATATAGAGTTATATACACATTATGTGCATGCTGTGTCATGGGGGCATTAAGTATTCTCACTTACCCTATTGTATAGATTTCTGCTTTGATTACTTCACACTTAATAGAGTACATCTCCTCTTGTCTAAAGACTTCAGGGACATCATACTTCAGAATGCAGTAGCATGAAAATGATACAGATTTTTGCACTCCTGACACCTAGTGCTTCAGCCTCCAACTCCTGACTTGACCTAGTAGAGGTTTTCCTTGTGCCCCATCCCTAGCCCATGGTCCTAACCTGCCACTTTGGGGCAAGCCGTCCAGAATGGGGAGGTTTGCATTGGTCCCTGGTCTCATTCATAAAAGTCTAAAACAAAGACTTATTTGGTTCTGTTATAATTAGTGTCTTTTATCACTGATTCCTGTTATGAGGAGCCAAAGCTAGGCAGCCTTTATGCCTATGATTAAAGAAAATCTATCTAGCATTTTTCATTGGTTTATTGCTCGAGTAGAATTGGTTTGGCAAACATGTATTGAGTAGTTACAGGGAATGAAGCTAAATGGTATCAAACTTGTTAGAAATCAGAGGAATAAAGTCTAACTTTGCATCTGTTGGACTAGAACAATTAAGCCAGCTAATGGCAAATACTAGTGGGATATGGGCTTATAGGAATCTCCATGTGCTATTGATAGGAGTGTAGCCCAGGAATTCCATTCTAAGATTCATAGTCCATTGCCATTCTTACACAAGACCATAAGGAAGTGTGGATGAGGATTTTCCTTACAGTGTCATTTGGGGTGGTGGAGAGTTGCAGATAACTGAGTTGGAGGTACCACTGGGAGATGGTGGGGGAGGCCTGCCTTGGAGAACTGTGCTCAGTTAGAAGTGAGGATTCAGTGGATCCATGGCAACGTGAGCTGGACTCTATCAATTTTACTTTCTTATTCTCTGTATCCTTGATGCTATGGTGTCTGGGGCCTTGCTGACTCTGGAGACTCCGCCTCCAGTGCTAACCAATTAGAGATCACAAAAGGTAGCATGACTTTCATATGAAAACTGACCAATCCAGTGCCCTTCTCTGTCTGCTCTCCAGGAGGGCAGTGTTCCTCTCCCCTAGTCATCCCAGAGCCAAGTACCATGCAACCCAGGACAGCCCCTTTGCCTCAGAGCTTGCTGACATCGTTCAAACTAGTCAGCCCTGAGCCTGCTTACTTCGTTCCACATTCCCCCTACCCCGCCCCATTCCTTCCTGCAAAAACCACAGTAAAGCCTCTTGTCCATACTTCCCCTCCCTCCTTCTGCCTCCTGGCTGACCCTCGTGCCTCCCCCACGTGACCTTGCATGGTGGGGTGTGCACCCTCCTCTCCGGAACTGTAAATAACAAACTCTTTTTGGTGGCCGTCCTCACCTGATCTCTTGGCCTCACCATACCTGATAATAAAATCTACATTTTAAAACACTGATGTTAAAAAATAGTGCTTAACTTAAAAACTAAGAATCAAAATAAAATACATGCACAATGCTATTTAAACAATTAAATATCTTGAAACACTGGAAACCACAAGCATATTTTACAAGGACTCACTGTAACATCAGAGTGGGAGTGTGGTGTGGAACAAGGAGTTAAAATGGGATAGAGAGGAGGAAAAGAAATGAATAAATAAAAGCGTAGCCTTGGGGTTGGTTAAGGAGAATGAATCACACACCTTGTCTGACTTCTGTGAGTTTTCAGTTCGACTGTAAACATGCAGTTATCTACTAACATTGGACAGTAGTCAGTCCATGGGCCCAGGGCCTTCTCTGCACAGCCCATGCTCCAGGAATCTAGGGGTAGGCAGGAGCTTGCTGGAGGCTGCATGCTTTGGAGGCCACCAGTCCCCTTCAGGTCCATGACTGCAGCATTTCCCCAAGTCTGTTCCAAGGTGGACTGATTTTTTGAGATGCTGCACTGAAAAGGTTCCTACAATGAAAAAAGGTGGGAGTGCTTCATCCCCTCTCCCCTTAATATACCTTGGGATGTTATCAAACGCTCTAGGGAGAATTGTGGGAAGTTGGTTGAACCTTGCTGAACTCTGTCTCCCAAATTTGTTTGGTAGATTCAAGAAGGACATTGAAGCAAACATGGCTGAAGCCTTTTTGTCTAGCACAGGGCATGGCACATGGTGTGTTTCCAAACAGTATTTAGGACCAGAGGAAGGCATGTTTGTATGGCCTGGATGGACAGTTGGAAAAAGAGAAAGCTTGGTGGAAGAGGAGCCCTTGACTTCAGTACCTCCTCTTTCAGCATTCAGAGGGCTCAAAAAGGATATTATACATTTTTTTTTCCCCCAAATCAGAAAGATAGCAGTTCAAGTCACACCTTCCAACCATTGTGGGCTTTAGCAAGTCCTTTCAACTATTTTAGTTCAGTGTTCTCATCCACAAAGTTCAGTTTATAAAACTTCATAGATAGATGGTAAGGGTTAGAAATCATATATCTGGAACATAGTAGTAGCTTAATAAAAATGAGCTCTTGTTAGAATTATTACCAGAACTATTAATATCTTAAATTTCCTGTGAAGATTAATTGTGAACATATTCACTGTTGACTAAATGAACACAGAAGCGGTTAACTCAAGGTCACGTAGCTCATAATTATTAGCAGAATCTCCTTCTCAAAGGTCCTGGTTCAGTATAATTTTCATTGCACTGTACTGAGAATCCTTTTGCCTATTTCATGATCAGAGGAACTTGGCCAAAGCTCTTTGGTGTGCTGAACGGACCACTCCATTGTGGCATTGGAGACAGACATGTAATGCGACTCAGAGGTCATGGGGAGCCACAGGGATTGTGGTGTCAGTTGTGTTCTGCATCCTTGTTAATAACCTAAAAAAGGTTGTAAAGAATATGCTAATTAAATCTGTATATTGCCCTAAATGGAGAGGTATTACAAACCCCACCAATGACAAAGATGTGACATAAAGGGACCTGGAGCTGTCAGGCATATGGACAGGAAATCACTAGATGAGATTCAGCTGTAGTAAATGCATCCTAATACATCTGGGGACAAATAATCTGAAACACAGATATTCAATGGGAAGAAGATATTTGGAAAGCAGTAAATGCTGAAGGGGACCTGGGGGATAGTGGACAGCAAATTAGATATGGGTTTTCATTGTGTTAGTCCAACAGAAATTGGTAATGCAATCTTGCACTGTATTTTCCACAGTCCCCTGGAGCAGCTGGGAGGAGAAAGCCTCGTTTGCTCGCCAAGATCAAGTGTGCTTGCCCCACGCATGCACTCCTGAAGAATGGCCTTGCTGGGCCTGGGATTGGAGTGGAGGCAGAGGCCCCTTTACTACCTCATAGCCTCTACTGTAACTTCCTTTCTCTTAGCTCCAGCCCTGCCCAGTATTCTGGGAAGCCAGCTCTCTGTCCTATCACCCACCATCTTTTTGATGTGCTTTCTGGGGAAAACTAAGGGAAGACGGTTCCCTAGAGGACAGCCTTTTGCTCTGCAGGGAAGACTTGATTCCAGACGTTTGTTTCCATGTCACCCAAACATGTCCTATCTTTCCTAGTGTTCCTGACTCTTTCCCCCTCTCCCACCAAATTCTCCTCCTCATGAAGGATCTCACCAGAAGATAGACTGTCTGCAGACAGAGGAATGTTTAAGGAAACACAAGTTTCTGTCTTCAGCAACTGTTCCAACTATAAGGGTCAATAACTGCCCCCTTCTACCCCTGGTACCTCCTCCTTCTCTTTCTTATGATTCACTTGGCCTGCCCCCATTTTTTCATCTACTTGAGCTAAAGACTGCCCTTGGCATGTACTAAACCAGACTCTTCTACTGCAGGCCAGTGAAGATCTATTCTGATTCTCTTCTAGCCCCTACCTACACCCCATTCCCTCAAGAAAGCATAGCACTGTCTGCGCTCAGAGCATTTCATTACATGTAGGACCTGTTCAATGGGGTGACCGGAACTCGCTTCCAAACCTTTATAAAGGAGTCCTACTCTTGCCAAACCACACTTTCTACCTTTCCCTCTCTGGGAGATCCTCACCTTTCAGGAAATCCTTCAAGAACTGCCTGGCCGTGGGCTGTGTCCATGGCACTGGTAGAAAGTGGCGGTAGGCTGGTGAAAGTCTGAAGCTATTTGCAAACCTGGCTGGGAAATTTTACTGCTTCTTTCTTCAACAGGCCCTGGCTTCTCGCACTCAGAATGTGCTTCGTCACGCTCCTCATCTGGCTTTGCATTCGGGGTAATTTAGCTTCAGCCTGACATTGTCACTCAACACTCTTTAAGGACATGGCCAAGTCTAAAGTTCCGTCTTGAATATTTTTTAAGCATTGGGCTCAGTAAGTGTTCACCGCGTGACTTCCACGTGTGCCTACCACGCTGCTGAGTTCTTGTGTTGGGGGAGGGGGGTTTGAGGGAAGAAGGTTCTAGTCTCATGGAGGGTCCTGAATGAAAAAGGCCTCACTGTGGAAGAATTTGAACTTTCAGTCCTGGTGGGTCATAGATATAAATGGATGGCAGCTGCCAGCACACTGATTTATGAGTGATGTACCCAGCCAAAGGAAGTCAGGCACACTTTGGAACTGTAGACCGCTGTGTACAGGGCACCTTAGTATATTTAGCAAATGAGATTGCAAACCACAGAAAAAAAGGCTGAGAGGAAGAACATTCCCTGGCCAGAAACTTGCTGAACTTGGAGGGCCAGGGACTGGAGGCTTTGCAGAGGTGGGGAGAGATGTTCTTTGGCTTGTCCTAGGCAAATAAATCAACCCTGAGGAGATATACCAAAAGCCAATTATATGGAGTGTTTTCTTGGAAAATCATCTCCCAGGCCATGTAAATCAATCCTTAGTGCTGGCGGGCATTGGGATCTGCCTGGGGGCGGGTGGCGTGCCAGTGCACCCCAGTGTCAGGTGGAGAAATTACATAGGGAGGCTCATGTGGTAGCTGGAGAACCGTCTGGTGCTGCCTTCCGCCAGGAAAGCAGCATAGAGCAGAAAGAACTATTTGTTCTGGCCTAGGAATTGCAAGGATGGGACTCTAAACCAGATTTTGCCTGAGATCTTTAAACTGTAGCATGGGGACTGGATTTTCTCTAAGGTTTCTAGAGACTCTGACTCTTATCTTATGCCCTTATGTTTTCTTATAATTTCCGCATAGGATAAGAATTTGCATCTCACACTCCCACTCTGGTTATTGCCCATGGAAGACAAAAATCTCCATCTTCTATGAAAAATCAGTCAGAAAGGCGTTTTAGGGGGATGCCTGGGGATCCTCTAAGCTAGGTCATCAGAGAAACTATAGTAAGAGCTTCTAGCCTGGGAAAGAAACTTAAGGGGATACCGGAAGAACTGTGTTCAGTATCTGAAGGGCTTCAGGTGGAGAATTCCACTACAGAGGCCAGAAAGAGGACCAATGAGCCAAAGCCCTGAAGGAGTTAAAAGTTAAATTAGGAACCATCGTGCTGCTTAAGACACAGACTTTGATTTACCCAGTATTTGAGAGAACTCTTTAACCATCAGAACTGTCTAACAGTGCCACCTAAGCCTGATGGAGGAGAGAGCCATCTGTCACTGCTGCAATCTTTCAGAGAGGATGTTTGGTTCTGCCCCTTCCAGAGTTGTTTTCAGTCGCTGGAGTAGGATGTGGCTGCGTGACCGCAGCAGGAGAAGCTCCCTGTCCCAATGTATCTTCCTCTTCCCCACAAAACTTCGTTCCTCTGATTCAGGATAAGTTTTTTTTTCTCCGGGAGAGTTCCATTAAAATCTGTGTTCTCTTTGGAGTATCTTATGACTTTGAGGGTGGGGATTTAATTGGTTGTGAACATGCAAGATGGCCCTAAGGGGAAAGGAATGTAAACTAGGAACCAACACACAGTTTCTGAATGGGAAGACAGGCCAGGGGTAAGCACCGGCCCTTAAAAGGGAAGTCTGGTGGGCACCCAACTTGCTTCCTAATTATTTATTTTGTAAATAGCCAGTCAATTCCTTTCCCTTCTGGGTCTGTCAGTGAGTTTACTTAAACCCTTTTGTAATATGTTGGTCATTTTGGCCTGTACCAACCGTTGGGGCAGTAAGTTTACAAGATCAATAAAGTAATTCTTCTGTCACCTGGAAATTAACTCCTTTACCTAATCTTCAAGATTCTCTTCCTCCTTCCCATAGTCTAGGATAAAATGCACAATATCTTAATCCATCCTTGCTGCGATTCTTCGTTTCTGATGGGATCTCTTCTCAGTCTTTGACTTTCTCGACTTGAGTTTTCCTAACTGTTCTCATTAACTTGATAGAACAATTCTCTTGTCCCTGTGATTCATTCCACATACACTAAACATTTTTGTATTAGTTCCTACTCAAAGGATACCATCGAGGGTGGAGACATTGAGGTTGGAAATGAAAAAGATGCTTTGCTTGCCATTCTTGGTACAAAACTGTAGCAGCACCCCATGAGATGCGATGGGCAGAGAGCTGGACCCTGGTCCAGAGAATGTGCACCGTAAACACCAGCCGTCATTCAACAGGTCGCTTTTCTCTCCCACCTGTTGTGGATAAAGCCACTGAGACTCTCAGAATTTCAGTGACTCCCCCAAGCTTCTACCACTGGCAGGTGGAAGTTGAACTTCGTTCTGATTCCAAAGATTACATCCTGTCCATGGGACAACTCTTCCTCCCTGTGTTCATCTGTGAGCAGAAATGCAAGGGAACATTTATGATTGAAGAATGAGTTCAAGCAGTTAAAAGTGCTGGTAAAGAGTGAAGATATTTTATAATAAAATAAATAAGGAGATGAAGTGTGCAGTTTACCAATGTCCTGGGATCCCCAGCAGCCACTGTGGGTGGGAATCTGAGCTGTTGTTATGCACAGTCAGAGTCATGCCTCTGTCTGGCCCCGGACATAAAATGGTAGAGTTGACTCAAGGCTCCAGCTCAGTCTTCCTTGTCTGTTATGTTTGGAGGCAATGGCTCCGCACGAACCCATTAACTCAGAGATTTCGGCCAAAGCTCTTTCCTTCCCAGACCGCGCACCACTGTGCATAGAGATGATCGGCTTTCCATCTGCACGAAACCACCGCAGCTTGCCTCCCCATCTTTCATCACCTAAATGAGGGCAGTTCATGTTTAAGAGGAGAGAATAGGGAACATAATGATGGATAAATTATAAGTTTGGGGATCCGAAAAGTCAAACTGTGTAAATATGTATTTTAAACCACAAACAGAATGTGAAAGCATCTTTCCCATTAACTCACTCACTGAAATTACAGAGTGTAATGTGAGCCAACGCCCACGGGTTGGTTATGATGTTTTCAGATTTAGAACAGCAAATGATAAATGTCCTTCCCTCAGACAAAGAGGCGATTGACACAGCTTTTCAGCGTAGTCACTGTCAATACTGGTGATGGAAAGCAAACTGAACGCTGGGGGAGGAGGCAGGTCGTGAAATCCCCGGAGAGCAGAGGCATGGGCTCCTGCTAAGCTCTCCCTGGCCATTGTGACTCATCTCTGGGCGCAGGGCAGCCCCTCCAAGTGCTGGAGACTTGGGTGTGGTTACCCAGCATGCCTCCCTGCATTAGAGGATGGGATTGTTTTCTTAAGTATTAGCTTTATCTCGCCAAGGGTTGGTGGCAGACAGCTGAAGGGAAGCCAGTCTCACTTTGGCTAGGTTTGGTTTGAGGATGTATGGTTTGTTCAGCAGCTGTTTCATAGTCAGGTTGCATATGGGTGGCAGAAGAAAAGAGAGGTTAAAAGGATGTGGGGAAATTGGAACCTTTGTGGTCTTGGTGGGGATGCAGAGTGCTATGGAAAGCCGCATTATAGTCCCTCCAAAAATTAAAAATAGAATTGTGGTATGATCCAACAATTACCCTTCTGGGTACAGACCCAAAAGAATTAAAAGCAGGGTCTCAAAAGGATATCTGTGCACCCATCTATAGTAGCTGAAGGATGGAAGCAGGCCAGCTGCCCAGTGACAGATGAATGAATAAATAAAATGTGGTCTCTGCTCACAGTGGAATATTACTCAGCCTTGAAAAGGGGAGGAAATTCTGACATATGCTGTGATGAGGATGAAGCTTGAAGACATTATGCCAGGTGAAATAAGCCCATAACAGAAAGGCAAATACTGTGTGATTCCATTTCTGGGAGATAACTAAAGTAGTGGAAAGTAGAACGGTGGATATCACCATCATCTGGAAATTAACTCCTTTACCTAATCTTTAAGATTCTCTTCCACTTTCCCATAGTCTAGGATGAAATGAACAATGTCTTAATCTATCCTTGCTGTGATTCTATCGATTCTGATGGGATCCTTTCTCAGTCTTTGACTTTCTTTCTAAGACACGAGTCTTCCTAACTGTTCTCATTAACTTGATAGGCCAATTCTCTTGTCCCTGTGATTCATTCCACATACACTAAACATTTTTTGTATTAGTTCCTACTGTACTATGGAAAGGGTAATGGTGGCTGTCAGGAGCTGCTGGGAGGGAGGAATGATGAGTTATTACTTAATCAGTTCAGAGTTTCAATTTTGGAACATGAAAAAAGTTCTAGAGATTGGCCACACAGCACTGTGAATGTATGAAACACTACCGAACTGTGTTCTTTAAAAGTGGCTAAAATGATCAATTTTGTGTTACGGGTATTTTACCACAATTAGAAATTTTTTAAAAAAAGGAACATGGGAGAAAGAAAGGTTAAGACCATGGTCTGGGGAGGGAGAGAGATTTGCATGCAAATCCTGGAGCTGCTACTTATAAGTGGCGACCCACGGGGAGGGCCCTGAACCTACCTTCTGAGCCTTCAGAAGGTGATGCTAATAATAGTACCTCCTTCTCTGGGCTGTTGTGAAGATCAAATGGAATAATGTTTGTTGTACGTTCGTTCTGTATCTGATACATAGCAATGACCTCTAATAGGTCTTAGCTGTTACTGCTGCTGCTTCTCTTCTCTGCCTGGGAGAGGGAACCTTGTTGGTGCATACTCTCTATCATGACATGATCGAGAAGCTCCACTCCTCTTAGCCAGATGACCTTGCTTCTCTAAGTCCAGATCCTTCTCATCCAGCAGGGTCCAGCCTCATACCCCACCCCTTGTCTGAGATCCGATGTCACTGTTCCAGCTCATGCTCATGTAACAGTTCAAACAACCACACGCCACGTGTGTCCATTTGCTGAGGGTCTGCTGTGAGTCAGAATGTTGGCAACACAGTGGGAACAAAACCCAGTCCTTGTTCTCCAGCAGATCATAGTCTAGTTTTTGTCTACACTGTTTCTTTGATGTGTTATGTGTGCGACAGCTGTTTCTCACCTTGATATTGTAAGTCGTCTCCACTGAAGTACTTCATCTGACTTAGACTTGAAGGAACACAGTTGCACTGACTTCTTTTTTTTTTCTTTAAAGATTTTATTTATTTATTTGACAGATGGAGATCACAAGTAGGCAGAGAGGCAGGCAGAGAGAGAGAGAGGAAGAGAAGCAGTCTCCCTGCTAAGCAGAGAGCCCGATGTAGGGCTCGATCCCAGGACTCTGGGATCACAACCTGAGCCAAAGGCAGAGCCACCCAGGTGCCCTAGCACTGATTTCTTTGACTTAGGCAGCCCAATGGAGGAAAAGAGTTCATGTACGGACTTAGAAGAATTCCAGGGCCGGGAAGGGCTTGCATAGAAAACCTGGGCCCGTTACCCTTTCCAGACGTCTTGCCATCATCATCAAGTGGTGGCTGTGAGTTTTTTCCCTGATGAATATAGAATAATTGGGGAAAGACAAAACAGTAGTGAAATATCTATCAATCTGGGGGGGGGGGCTTAATTAATAATAGCAGCAGGTTTGGGCAAGGATGTGCAAAGAGAAGAACACGTCCATATGACTGGTACCTGCTCTCTTTGGGCATGAAGTGATAAAGTAAAACCTGTTCTCTGGCCATTTTACTCTGGGTGTCAGTCCTACACAAGCACTCATTCTGTGTCCATCGAGACACAAGGTGTGTGTAGGGCTGTTCACCATGGCATATGGAGAATACAGCAAAGAAGTAGAAACAGTGTATAGTGAGTTGAATAACATTTTCTCCAAATATTTATGTCTACCCGGAACCTCAAAATAAACTTCATTTGGAATAAAAGTCTTTGCAGTTGTAACTGAGGTAGGAATGGAGGTGAGGTCTTTCTGCTTTAGGGGGAAGCCCTAATTACAATCACTATGTCTTTACAAAAGACAGGGGGAGAGGGAGGTTTGGCTCTAGAGACATGGAGAGAAGAAGGTTATGTGAATATGGAAGCAGAGACTAGGGTGAAGTGTCCATGAGCCAAGGAGTGCCCGGGGCTACTGGAAGTCTGAGGAGACAGGGGAGGGTCCCCCCCTAGAGCCTTCAGAGGGCGCTTGGCCCTGCTGACACTTTGATTGCAGACCTCATAGACCTCTAGACTATGAGAAAATAAATTTCTGTTGTCTAAGCTATCTAATTTGTGATACTTTGTTATGGCAGCCTTAGATAACCAATGTATAGCTCAACTACCCCTCAGTAAGTAAGCAGGAAAATAGAATATAATCTATCCATATAACAGCAACATATAATACAAGTTAAACAAATTTTGACTTTCAAAAATAACATTGGGTTTAAACAAGTTGCAGTAATATACTTCCACTCTTATAATTTATGTAAATTGTTCTAATAGTATATATTATTTATGGATGCATACTAATGGAGTAAAATTATTCAGGCAAACATGGGGTGTTATACACAAACCCTGGGATATTAGCTGACTCTGAAGGGAGAGGTAGAAGGAATGAGACACAGGGCTGTGTCTTTATTGGAAATATTTTACAGAAAGAGGGAAAATTTGAAGTAAGTAGGGTAAAAAATACTAACCTTTAATAGCAGAGTGTACAGAGGCATCTACATTTTTTTCTATCTTAGAATTGTTTTGTATTTAAAAAATTTTGTTTAAAAAAATCACAAAGGGAGGAAATACATGACAGATACAATGTTGAATATATATAAGGTACCAAGAAATATCACTTCCTTTACTTTTAAGAACACCAGATTTTGAGATCCCTGGAGGCTATGTTAATTTGAGTCTGGCGATGGGGAGGTTAGGTAGGTGGGAACAAGTTAGAGAGGAACGGGGAAGGACTTGGATCTGTTGCCACCATCTACTTGCTGTGTGACTTTGAACAAACAAGTAAACTCCATGGGCTCACTTTCCTCCAATACGAATCAATATTTACAAGAAGAATGGTAAAATAGCAAGTACTCAAGAAATGTTAGAATCCTTCACTTTGATGTTATGCTCACCCCAAATTGTCCCTGCTTTTAGTCTATGGTGTGTCCCTGAGGGAAGAATGTGTGTGTGTGTGTGTGTGTAAAATCTTGGAATATATGATAAGATATTCATGACTGCCTTTCTGGCCAGAGCTTATACTCTATTAATGTCTCTTCATAAAGACTAATTCCCCTCCCTTTGACCTTTTCTCTGAACTTTGCCCAGTTTCCCTCCATGTCTTAAATCGAAAGAATGGAAAGTAGATGGGATGCCCTAGAGAAGGGGACATATGATCCAAGTGGAAGATGGACATTATGGGCACTTGTGTTCCTCCTTGTTAGTCTGATCCCCTTGGGTACCTCACAGTCAATGAGGGGGCTCCCACTGTTCCACCCCACCTTCCACCCTAATTATCCCCTCCACCTGCCCAGTCCTGCCACCACCTCCCCTTTCACTGGCTCCTGACACTTTCTTGGCCCTCTCTAGGCCCTCAGCCAAGCAACCCTGGAACATATTTCAGGAGTGTGCTGTTGGCATTTTCAGGGCCTGTGGCACAGTTTGGCCATATGCAGATGGACAAGGGTTATTTTCCTCTGAAGGTTAAATGGTGACCTTAGTCAATGTTCAGCTAGTGTTCACTTAAATGATTTCCCCTGGTTAATGAGTCATGTGCAAATTAGTTGAGGACTTTCACACCCTGCAGGCGAACTGGGGCGGTAAGAACTGGTCGTCCTGAAATTGTACTGCATTGTATAGTCTATCCAGTGAGGGATCTGCTTAGCACACCTTTCTGGCTCTTAGATCCTAATTATAGAAGTCAGTTTGTAGGAGAATGTCTGCTACACTGGAGAACCACCAGATGATGACCTTGATGCCTGCTCTTCTGAGCCACCCTAACCTTACTCCTCTCCACGTTGGGAGGCCTTGTATCCATCCTCTCCCTCTCTGCCCCAACCTCCTAGGTGTGTCATTGCCAAACTGACTGAGGCTCCCCAGAGTGCCATGGCAGATTTAGAGGGATGCTACAGAATGTTCTAAATGTTTGATGGCAATGCAGCATTGTGTGACATCTGTCAGACATGGCAGGAACTAGAAATTCAGGTGTTCCCACTTTAAGCATTACATCATGGTACATTTCTCTCCATTATAGCATACCTTTGCAAAGGAGTATCTTTGCAGATGTTGCTGTGATTAAAAAAATATATATATATTTATTATATATATAATATATCATTTTATATAATAATTTGTATATATGTATATATAAAATTATTATATATAAAATATATGATTATATAATATATATTTTTGTGTATATATATACAGTATGTATATATGTATGATATATATGTGTGTGTATATATACATATATATATATGTATATATATGTATATACATATATATACATACACACACACTGTATGAAAATCCTAGGGAGCAGGAAGTGCAGATGGTGGTGCCCACTATAAATGATTTCAAGGTCTGGGAAGTTGTGCAGGTCCCAAGAGGCACACACATCACCTTAGTAAACCACTGTGGGCTCTGAAGAATAAAATTTTAGAAAAATGTTTTCTTTCAATTTATGTGTTATTTTTGTCAAATGGCTATTAAATTGTTAGGGCATAAGTGCTTACTAAGTTGTTCCATAAAATGGAGCTGTAGGTGTTTCTTTTGGCCTCTGAGCTCTCCATGAAAAACATTACTGAGGCACTAAAGGCACTGTAAACTGAGAATTTTGAGAATTTTTGTTTCAGCTAAAGATGAGCTCTCTTCCCCCTTGCCTCCATCAGTCCTCTTGCCAGCAAGAGTCTTCCTCCTGGACACAACACCCCATGCCCTACATCTCTCTCTTACCGGGAGCTCCTTCAACCTGAAAGAGAAAGTTTCATTGATTCTTTAAAGAAAACAAATCCTTGCCTGACTTGAGCACCACCTTCTGCTCCATGCTCCTCTCTTCCTCTTTCTTCTCCCTCTCCCTCTTTCTTTCACAGACTTATTTAAAAACAGTCTCATCCAACTCCTTTACCTCTTACACCATGTCCATGTTCCTAAAATTCATCTGGCTTTTCCCCCTGGTACTGTCTTCATGCAGCTCTCCCCCATGTCATTACCAAATTCCAGAGAGCCACATACGGCTTCTTTTCAGTCGTAATTGATTTGCCCAACATCTTCCAAAGCTTTCTTCTGCCTCATTTGCCCTCTGATTATTCCCACGTCCTCGCCACCTTTCTGAACACCTCTCAGCATCTTTATTGGGTCCCATTGGCCTTTTACTTGTTCACATGGATTATCTGTGAGCCTCCATGGCTTCCTTGCCTCTGCTTCCCTTCTTCTCCCTGCTACTTTTTTCTCTGTTGGTGAGCTCATCTTCTCTTTCAACTTCTATTGCATGAATGATCCCCTCTCCCAGCCAACAAACCCACCACTGCCCATGTGCATACAAATCTTGCCACAGGCCTGAAATGCCCATATCCTACTCCTTTTAAGACTCCCCTCAAATAGTCTTTGTTTGAAGAATCGCCTCCTGGTGTCCCTATAAAGTTTTCCTATATTTTCTGTCCACCCATAGAACTCTCTGATACTGTTCTTACTACTTCACTGCTCATTTACTAGTTTCCATGAACATTGTTCTCCATCTGAATGTTTCATCTGTGCCCCAAACATCAGGTCACCTTTTCCTTCTCCTTCCTTCATTATGCTTTATATACATTCAGTTGCAGTGTTTGAGCAGTTGATAAATTCTGGGTCCTCTCCTTGTGTTTTCCTCTTTTCATTTACTGTGTCCTAGTTAAAATCCTAATTACTTCCTTCTCAATTAACTGACCCTATCATCTCCAGATTATCCCTGAATGAGCCCCACTTAGATTACACAGTGCTACTCTTAGGGTCAACCAGAAATATAATTTCACATAGCCCTGCTGGACCTTTCTTGCCTGTGTAGGTCTTTAGTAGCTCCTCAGTGCCAACAAATTCAAATTCCCCATCCTAGCCCTTACTGCTCCTTGTGATTTGGCCTTGATCTGCCTTTCAAATCCAGCTTTACTCAGGCACATATATCATAGTTAAAATGGACTGAGGTCTCACATTCCCCCCATCTGATGCTTTGACTATTGCTGGTCCCTATTCCCAGAATATCTTCAGCTCTTTCCTTAATTTATCAGTGTTGATGTTCACCTTGAGTTCTCCTCTCCGACAGAGCATTTGGGGAGCTCAAGCCTCCTCTCTATGCAGCCCCTAAAATGTTCAGAGGTCTTTGAAGACACAGGCTATCTCATACATTTTTGTGTCTGTTACAACAACTGATACTTTATCTCACACACAATAGGGATGTAGTAAACATGAATTTGGAATGAACAGTACTTTCCAGAAGAGGTAGTCTAGAATTTGGTCTCCCCTGAACACTCACAGATACACTTTGAAGGGTTTATAGGTCTTTCCTGAGCTTGGCTTCTGAAGTGGAAAGATGTACTACAAATACCTTGATTCCTTTGGTTTACTAAGTAGAGGTCTTTTATATTCCCATTATGTAATTAAGACAAGCATATTGTAATAAATTAGAAAATAAATGTCACAGAAAGAAATAAAACTTATATATAATAAGCGCACCTAGAAATAATAACTGATCATGTTTTGATATGTTAATTGCCAGAATATTTCTTTAAACATGTACAAGAGATATGTATTTATGAAACAAAAATAGGATTGTATTTTATATATTCATTTATAGTCTCCTTTTATTGCTTAGGAAAACTATGCTGAAAGAGAATAGATTAATAAAAGTACATATTATTACATATTATAATATTGCTCATTCTTAAATGTTTAATTTTTTACAAAATATATGTTACATCTTTGTTCCAGGAAACTATCTCTACAAGTTGTCTGTAGACTGGTGCCAGTCTGCAGATGATTAAAGTTCCATGAGATAAGTATAGAAATCGCAAGTAAGCATTCAGAAAATTGAAATTTCCATATCAAGTAATTTCATTTTAGAAGCTATTTTTAATACAGCAAAATTACATAGTAATGCTCATCTTAACAGAAATAACAACAGTTAAAATCATTCCAAGTTTTATACATATATGATGCAAATCCCCTATCTCCTTAGTTTTTCTCAAAAATGGGGAAGACTAAATCCATATTATTTTTCCAGCACATTTTTTCACATGTCTTTCTAAGACATAGATAAAGTAGAGATTTATTTAAAAGTCAGGTTTACTGGGACGCCTGGGTGGCTCAGTTGGTTGGACGACTGCCTTCGGCTCAGGTCATGATCCCGGAGTCCCGGGATCGAGTCCCGCATCGGGCTCCCAGCTCCATGGGGAGTCTGCTTCTCCCTCTGACCTTCTCCTCGCTCATGCTCTCTCTCACTGTCTCTCTCTCTCAAATAAATAAATAAAATCTTAAAAAAAAAAAAAGGTTTACTGAGAAATATCTGACATAGGGTAAAATTCACCCTTTGTAGTAGAGTTCCATGAGTTTGTACAAGCCTGTGCATATGGTAACCACCATCTCAGTCAAGGTAAAGAACAGTTAAATCTTTCTGACAAATTGCCTTTTGTCCCTTTTGTAATCAGTCCCACCATACCCACTTCCTAGCAACACTGATTGGATTTCTTTCCTAAACTTTAGCTTTTTGAGAAACAAATGCAATCATACAAATGGAATATGGAGTCTGGCTTCTCTCCCTGATTATGATGCATATGATATCTCTGTGGTTGCATGTGATACCTATCTCTAGGTCATTCTTTTTATCGCTGAGTCATAACCCATTGTATGGTTGTACCACCATTTGTTCATCCATTCATAATGTGAAGGACATTTGGGTTCTTTCCAGATTTTGGTAATTGTGAATAATCCTGCTATTTAAAATTTGCATACAAGTTTGGGGTGAGCATGAAATGTGTGTATGCTTATACATTTTCATTGTTTTGGGGCAAATACCTGGGAGTGAACTGCTGGTTCTCATGGTAAGTATGTGTTTAACTCTACAAGAAATTGCCAAACTATATTCCAAAGTGGCGGGCTGTATTTGGCACTGTAGCCAGCAATGTATGAAAGTCCTGATAGTTCTGCGTATTGCCAGGACTTGATATTGTCAGAATTTTTAAAAAATTTTTGTCATTCTAGTAGGTGTATATTGATATATTATTGTGATCTTGATTTGTGTTGTCCTAATGATTAATGATACTGGTCACGTTTTGTGCACTTACTGCAATTCATACATCTTTGGTGAGGTGTCTATTTGAATCTTCTGCCCATTTTTAATTGGATTGATTTATTTTTATTGAGTTTTGAAATTTCTTTATACAATCTGAATACAAGTTGTTTATCATATATGTATTTTGTAAATATCTTATCTCTGTAGCTTGCTCTTAAGTTTATTAAATTATTATGAAGTCCAATTTATCAGTTTTTTCTTTTATAGGTAATATGTGTGTTGTATCTAAGAAATCTTTGCTTACTGTAAGATCACAAAGATTTTCTCCTACATTCTCTCCTAGAGTTTTTAATAGCTGTATGATTTACATTTAAATCTATGTTCAATTTTTGGTTAAATCTATGTTCAATTTTTGGTTAAATTTATGTTCAATTTTTGTGTATATGGTGGAAAATACAGGCCAAAGTTTGTTTTTTGCATAGAGGTATCTAGTTCTTTTGACTTCATTTGTTGAAAGGTTATTCTCTTGGTATGCAATTACCTTTGCACTTATGTTAAAAATAGTTGTGGACTCTATCTGTGGAATATATATGTGGGACCTTCCTGGATGATCTTTCTATTCTATCTCACTGATTTATGTGTCCAGCCATTCACAAATCCCACACTGCCATGTCCTACATGCTATTGTAGCTTTATAGCATGTCTTGAAATAAGATAGTATAAGTCCTCTAACACAGTTCTTTTTTTTTTAAATGTTTTTGGTTATTCTAATTCCTTTGTCTTTCCCTATACATTTTAGTATCAATTTGTTGAATTCTATAAAACATTTTACTAAACTTTAACTGGAATTGTGCTGAAGGTGTACAGGGCATTTTGAGGAAAAAGAACATTATAATCAGGTGGACTTCCAGTCCATGAAGATGACATATTTATTCATCTATTTAGATCTCTGATTTCTTTCATCAGTGTTTTTATAGTTTCTAGAATGTAAATCTTTTTTTAAAAATTTATTTATTTCAGAATGTAAATCTTGCTCATTTACGTATAAATAAATATTTTATGGGTTTTGTGTTATTTTAAATCATACTATTTCTTAAATTTTAATTTCTAATTGTTCATTGCTAGTTTACAGAAATATAACTTTTCCTGTAACTTTGCTAAGCTCATTTACTATTTCTAGGGGAATTTGGTGTGTTATTTGAGATTTTCTGTATATAGAGTCATGTCATCTGCGAATAGAGACAGTTTAACTTCCTCATTTTAGTCTATATGTTATTTCTACTTATTACTTTATACCACAGCTTAGAACCAACAATGCTTAGGACCACAGTACCTTAGTAGGACCATTCCACAGTATTAAGTGGATCAGGAATAATGACAGTAGATATCTTTGCCTTGTTCTCAGTCTTAAAGGGAAAGTATTTAGTATGTCATAATTAAGTATGAAGTTAGCTATCTATTTTTTGTTGATCCCTTTATTAGGTTGAGGAGCTTCCCTCTGTCTCTAGTTTGCTTAGTGTTTTTATCCTAAATGATAATGTATTTTGGCACATGTTTATCTATTGAGGTTAGTATACACCTTAGCTTCCTTGCTCTGTGTACACAGAGAATAACATGTTTTTTTCAACCTTGAACCAGCCTTGCATTCCCAAGATAGATGCCACTTGGTCAGGATGTGTTATATTTTTAATTTGTTGCTGGTTTAGATTTGGTCATGTTTGTTGAATATTTTTTATCTATGTTTATGATGGATATCAGTCTGTAGATTTAGTTTCTTGTAATATTTTCATCTGGTTCTGTTATCAGGGTAATGCCTTATAAAGTAAGTTGAGAAGTATTCCTTCCTCTTCTATTTTACGGATGAGTTTCTGTAGAATTGGTATTGTTCCCTATCTACGTGTTTCGTAAATTCATTAGTAAAGTTACCTGGGCCTGTAATTTTTTGTTGATTTTGTTTTAGTTGTGAGATTTCTAACTATGTATTCAGTTTCTTTGATTAATATAGGCCTATGTAGGTTATCTATTTCTTTTATGGATGAACTTTGGTAATTTTTTTGTCTTCAGAGAGATGTCAACTTCATCTAAGTCATCAAATATTGTTGCCTGGAGTTTATAGTATTCTTTTATTGTCTGTTTAATATATTTAATATCTGTGTTATTAGTATCTGTATCATTAATGTCTTCTTTTCATTCCTAATATTGGTAATTTGTATCTTCTTTCTCTCTCTCTCTCTTTTTTTTTTTTTTTTTTTTAATCTTTTTCAGTCCGGCTAGAGGTTTAGCAATTGTGTTGATGTTTTCAAGGGACAGGATTTTGGTACTATTGATTTTTCTTTTTTATTTTATTGACCTTTGTTTTAATCTTTATTAGTTCATTCTGCTGGCTTTACATTTTATTTGCTCTTATTTTCCTTGTTTCTTAACTTAAATTATGGATCTGATACCTTTCTTTATAAACATTTAGCCCCATCAATTTCCCTCTGATTATTGTTTTAGCTGAATCCCTCAAAGTTATGCTTTTTCATTCTATTAAAAAATAAGTTATGTATTCTCTTATGAGTTCCTCCTTAACTCATGTGTTCTATAGATACCTGTTGTTTAATTTTCCTATACTTAGTGATATTTTAGACCTCTTTTTGTATTTATTGCTAGTTTAATTTTGTATGGTCACATAACATAGTTTGTAGGTGTTCAGTTCTTTTTAATATGTTGAGGTTTCTTAATGGCTTAAAATATGGTTATTTTAGTGACTGTCCCATGTACATTTGGAAAAGCTGTGTATTTCTGCTCTTGCTTTATAATGTTAATTAGGCCAAGTTGGTTGATAGCATTGTTCAGGTCTTCTCTATTTGTTCTGATTTTCCTACTTATTTTATCAGTTACTGAAAGAAAAATGATGAGATATCCAATTGCAATTACAGATTTGTCTATTTTTCCTTCATGTATTTTAAAGCTCTATTGAAACTCTAATGTCATAGGATTGTTCTGTCATCTCAGTTATGGGATCTCTTTATCATTAAGAAGGCTCCCCCTTTATCTTGTGATATTCTTTGCTCTACAAGGTGGGGGCTTGCTCAGAGATGACTCCTCCCCAACTGAGGGAGACCTCTCATGGTCTGGGCCCAGGATTTTTTCTCCTATCACACCCCCAATGGTAGAGACTCTTTAGTCTTTTACCTCCCCCACCAGATGCAATGGGTCTTTTACTCTGCCCCCAGCATGACAAAATTTGCCATCATAATTTAAAGCTTTTGTTCTTAAAGGAGAAGTCATTGTAAGGAGCTCTTGTCTTTCTAATAGCAACAGTCATTCCCCTTCTCCTATACCACTGAGGACATGTGCCCTGGATCCCCAGTCTCCCTCTCCGAGCCCATGGTGGGTTTTTGGAGAACAATAGTGTGCATTCCCCTTGTATTTGTAGTTTTAAGGTGTTTATTCTTTCTGTTATCCCACACATGGCTTTTAGAAATCCAGTAAAAAAATTAACTTATTCTTACTAACTCATCTGAAGGCCTCATGTAGCTCAGTTCTCTGAGGAGATAAAGATCACAATTTTGCAAGTTAGTTAGTTTTCTCTTGGTGGTGGTTCATAAGTGATACTCTTTCCAGCTTTCTATATTCTAGGAAGAGGCTGGAAGTCTTACTAATTTATTTTTATTGTATTAAAGTATTAGTCCATGTCAGATAGAAATTTAATGCAAAGCAACAGTGAAGTTTTCTTCTTTGTTCAGACTCTTTAGGAAGCACTGGTCTGTAACTTTCTGAACCAATTTATATTTTCATCCGGTGCCATCTTTTGGTGTAATTAGGTTTTGGGGTTTATTACCTGGTAGTAAAACTTGGCTTTACCAAAATTTCCAGTATGGTGGAGTTTGGTGACTACATCTTTACCCATCCTACTCTCCTCCCTTTTTAAAAAAAATTATTGAAGTGAAATTCATCTAATATTAAATTAACCACTTTCAAGTGAACAATTCTGTAGCATTCACAGTGTTGTGTGACCATTACTTGTTTCTAGTTCCAAACATTTCCATCATTCCAGCATAAAATCTCTTACCCATTAAGCCATATAACCCTCTCCGTCCTCCCCCAGGCCCCAGGCATGACCTCTATGGATTTATCACTTCTGGATATTTCTTATAAATGGAGTCTTATGATATATAATCTCTTGTGACTGGCTTTTTCACTTAGTATAATACTTTCAAGTTCATATGTATTGTAGCATGTATCAGAGCTTCATCCCTCTCTATAGCCGAATAATATTTCACTGCATGTATTTACTGCAGTCTCTTTATGCATTCATCTGTTTATGGACACTTGAGCTCTTCCACCTTTTGGCTATTGTGAAAAGTCCAGCTGTAAACTTGCATGGTTGTGTACCTGTTGGTGTACCATTTTCTTGTTTTACTGAAATGAGAGAGGCCTGGAGGTCACCTTTTAACTATTCTCAGTTAACAGCCTTCCTTGCTGCTCCTAGAGTGATTTTTGAGGTCTCCTTTTGACCTCTAGCAATTTCACAATCTTCCTAGATGGAAGATTTGATACAGCACAATGCAACTTAGTGTAAAGGGGCTTTTAACAACCAGAGCTCCCTTGAAAGATAATGAGTTTCCTATTTTGAGGAGAGCAACTAGTTGCTAACGGAAGAGGTTCTCTATCATGCACATGTGGGACTAAGGTGACTTTTAATGTTCTTCTGGTCCAGAGAGCCTTTGTGTTCTCATTGTAGGTGTGGCATACAGAACTGCTGAGGCATTTCTGGTAGTGGGGCTGTGTGCAAAGATTTTGAACAAGGGTGGCTAATAGAATTGATCTCCTTCTCATATTCCCAAAGGCTGATGAACATGTTTCCAGCCCTTTGGGTTGTGACAACGTAAGAATAAGTTCAGGCCCTTTTCCCAGATAGTAGAGGATAGTTGTATCTGTCTCTAGATTATTCTAGCCAAAATGATCGTGTGTTTTCCTTCAGAGTTTTAGCTGCCTCAGCAGGGTAAAGACTGATTGCCCTGAAGCTAAGGCTCCTTTCTTCCAGGTATGGTGGAGTTTCTTCCAGGATCTTCTGGGGGTTTTTTTTGTTTGTTTCTTTTAGTGTATTTGTTTAACATCTGTCAGCCACTGGAACACAAGAACCATGAGGGCAAGGACCACAGCTCTTTTATCCTCCACAGAATCTGCAGGGATGGCCCTGCACTCTTCCCTGTTTGTCACAAAGGGTCTAGGTCAGCCCTTCTTTATCTAGTCTGTGTGCCGGTAGGCAGGTGCTGCCCTGGCCTCCCAGGCTTCGTTGCCCTCTGGCTGCGGTTGGGTTTGGACAATGAGAGGTACCCACAGATCAGAAGGCTGGAAGAGAGAGCAGCACGGTTATTTCTTCTCCTGTTTTCAACCTGTAGGTTTGTGGTTCTGGCTGTGACCCACCCAGGACAATAGTTCATGTCCAGCAGCCCCATCCACTTCTTCGTACAGAACTTCGTACAGTTCTAGACTCACCCACATTTTCTCAGTGGGCTTCTGCTCTTGTGCACCCCAGGGCTTCAGCATCCCTCTTGGTTTCCTTTGTGTTGGCTTCACTCCTGCAAATAGTTCCTTCTTTGAAATGCCCCAGGTGAATGTGTGTTCTGTTTTTCACCAGGCTCTGGCTAGGATCACAAACATGGGCTGAATTTTTGAATAGACGAGTGGATGGATGGAAAGATGAAAGACTGTGTGTTTGGGTCACTGACTCCCTATTTCACTGGAAGGCCCTACATCATCCGGCCTCTGGCTTTTCCCTCCTACATTCCCCCTTCTCAGTCTGTTCCAGCCACACCAGCTTCCTACCTGCTTCTAGAATACACCAAGCAAGGTGCTGTTCTAGGAGCTTTGCTCTACCCATTTCTTCTGCCTGGAAGTCTCTTCTCCCAGGCATTCCTTTGGCTAAATTCCCATGCTTTCACGAGGCCTTTGCTAAAGCTTGATTTTTCAGTGAGGCTTACTGGACCCACTGTACTTAGTACTAAAAATCGCCTCCCCCATTAATATTGCCCCAGCAGTCAAGGACCCCTTTCTACCATGCTGAATTTCTTCATTTTCCAGAACATTTACCATTTGGTAAGAAAGTACATTTAACTTGTTTAATATGATGCTTAGTATTTATCATCTGTCTCTCCCGGGAGAACTTAAGCTCCACAAAGACAGGATTTTTGTTACTTTTTTCCCCCCTCTGATATATCTCAAACTCCTAAAACAATGTCAAGTTCATAGTTAAGTACTTGTAATAATTTGAGTAGTACCCCCCCACCCTCAAAAAAAGATATGCCCACCCAGAACCTGTGAGTGTGACCTTATTTGGAAAAAGGGTCTTTGCAGATGTAATTCAGTTTAAAATTCCCAAGATAAAATCAGCCTAGATTAGGATGGGCCCTCCATTCAGTGATAAGACAAGAAGAAGAGAAACAGACATGGAAACATAGGGGAGACAGCCGTGGGGAGATGGAGGCTGGGATTGGGATGATACGGCCCCAAGCCAAGGAATACCTGGAGCCACCTGAAGCTGGAAGTGGCGGGCAAGGATTTTCTGCTAGAGCTCTCAGAGTGTGGGTCCCCTTGATTTCAGACTTCTGGCCTCCAGAACGGTGTGAGAATAAATTTCTGTTGTTTTAAGCCACCAAATCTGTGGCGATATTTTACAACAGCTCCCAGAAGCTATTACAGTGCCCACTAAGCATTTATGGGCTTATTGTTGAATGAGAAAATGAATGAGTGAAGGCGAGCCTTGTTGACACTGCCGTGACCTCCATTTGAAATAATTCCTCTGCTTTCAATAGTTATCAGTGCCCGTGAATAAATGTGCACAGTCTGACATTTAGGAGGTATTCCAATTTTGTGTATGGTCCACTTTTGCAGTACAAACCGAAGTTTCCTGAATATTTTCACCCTCTCCATTTAAAAGCATAAGGTCTTACTTAACCCCCGAATAATTGCTTTCCTTCCAAGCCTGTCAATTGTGTACCGAGAATGAATTCACAAACTATTTGTTCTTCAGGCAGTGGATGAGAACCCCTGTCGGTCTCTAGCCATAAAATACCTTGGTGTCATTTCCCCATTTCCATCCTGAGTCCCTCCTGCTGTACTTAAGCTAATTCTCTGTTATTGTGTCTTCGGAGGAGTCAGTCACCAGCCTCCATGCGAACACCCTTCGTAGGCTTGACAAGGGTTATTTAATCTCCCCCAGGCCCACTCGCCGTGCGTGCTGGGCTCGTGATGCAGTGTGGTACTAACTATCGGTTCCTTGTAGGAGACGGAAGGTAAATCAAATTGAAAACACCCTTCCTGTGTAGTGCATCTTCCAAATGTCCTCAGGTCTCTATTACATCTTCTGGAGGCTGCCAGATTCTCTGCGGGACAAGAGGAAGCTGGAGCAGCTTCTCTGTAGCGACAGAAGGTGCCATTAGCAGAAATACATCATCTCCCAGTGGTGTTAGCAATAACAGAGTCTTGGTCATGTCCATTCTTTTGCCAGAGTGAGAAGAGAGTCCTCAGAGGCAGAGGCTGCTGGTAACAGAGTCTCCATCATTCTAAAATATCCCCCCTGGAGTCCCAGAACAGCTATTTCTGCCCAGACACAGCTTCAGAGCTTCAGAGAGCTTATTTCAAGCATGGATCTTCCATCAGAGCCTTGCTGCTTCCCAGATTCTGGACCTTCTCTGATAGGGTCAGGGGAGTCGGGGGGTGGGGGATGGGCACAGGGGTGGGGTGGGGTGGAGGACGGCACATGGCTAAACACTTGCCTTGGCTGGGCTGGAACAGTGCTTCCAGGTGTTGCTCGTTAGACCTCTTTTGAAAGGAAACCTATTAACTTAGAGCAGTGGTTCTCAAACTGAAGCTTGCAGGGCTTTTCAGAAGAGTTTTCTGGACCCCACTCCCAGAGTTTCTGGCCTGAGAGTTGACATTTCTTGCAGGTTTCCAGGTTATGCTGAGTTTGCAGGGACCACAGGTGAGAGCCACCGGCTTGGATGCAGAGAGATGATGTTCTAGGGTTCTGTGCCACCTGGGCATGGCCTCAGTCACCCTGGTAAAGGCAGTTTGGGCCTTTTGGGGTTGGACAAGGACTTCACTCTCACCCTGTTTCTAGAACACAGTGAAGGACCTCTTGATTCTCAGTGGCATATCTGTGCTGGTCTCTTCCATATCCCCCTGGGGTGAGGAGCTCTTCCTGCATGACTCTGGTGCTCACCAGTGTCTCTCAACACTCTTTCCTTCTCTTGGTCCCTTGGCACTGATAAAGCTACCCCTCTTGCTAGTCTCTGGCTACCTCTACTTGCTTGTGTGGTTCCTCTGACCTTTTCCTTTAAAGATCTTTTCCTGAAAGGTAGTTCATTTCCAAAATTTGTGTCACATTCTGGTTCCTGCTGGGACCCTTCCTGAGATAGTCTTCTTTTATGGAAAAAGAATCTTTTCTATGCAGAGACTTAGCTAGAACAATTAGGTCTTTGTCCTAGGAGCAGTCTTGTTACACAGGGTAGAGGTCGAACCACTGCTGAGGCCGAAAGAAATTGGAGAAGAAATGTATATGATAGGAACCAGCAACTGCCCTTCTTGGTATCTATCCAAAGAAAACATAAATATATCCAAAGAAAACATAAATATTAATTTGAAAACATATATACACCCCTATGTTTATTGCAGCATTATTTACAACAGCCAAGATGTGGAAACAACTTAAGTACCTATGAATGGATGAAAGGGTAAAGAAAATGGTATAATAGACTCACACACATATCCATACAATGGAATATTACTCAGTCATAAAATAGAATGAACTCTTGCCATTTGTGACAACACGGATGGCTCTTGCAGGCATTATGCTAAGTGAAATAAGAGAAAGACAAATACCCTATGATCTCTCTTATATGTAGACTCTAAGAAACAAACAAAACAAGACTCCTAGAAACATAGACAACAAAATGGTGATCACCAGTGGGACGGAGGTGAGGGTTGGCAGACCAAACGGGTAAAGATGGTCAAAAAGGTCTCTGGTTCTCAGCCTACCTTATCACCTCCCCAGGGAAGCCTTCCTGCAAGGCAAGACCAGATCCGGCTTTTTGGATGGATCCTCAAAGAGGTGTGTGCACCTCTCTTTCCTAGCCCTGTTGTCTTGCAACTTGACATGTCTTTATGTGTTGTTTCATTCTTCCATTCCTGTGAATAACCTTTAAGCTCCTCAGAACAGGGACCATATCCTTTTTTGTTCATCATTATACCCTCAGCACCCAGCACAGTGCTTGGATTACAGTGCATACTCAACGCATATTTGCTGAGTGATGACAAAGCTTGAGAAAGGACAGTGAAATCAGTGAAACTGGCCACGGAAACTTGGCTGAGCTGGCCACAACACCTAAACGTCCGAGTCCCAATGCCTGAAGTTAGGACTGAGAGAGTTCATTCGAAAGTCATGTCTCAGGCTTCCAGCATAAAGTACATGCAGTTGTGCAAACATGTCAAAGTTTGGTAAATTGAATTTGTTTAATGTAAACAACTTTTGACCAAAATAATAACACAGCTTTAGAAAAAGACATTAGGCACCCACTTTTAAAGAGTTTGTATAATTTAATACACCAGAAAACTTTACCGTAATTACATGCAGACGTATACAAAGGATAAATGTTATTTACTTGCTCCAACCTCCATAAAATAAACCTCTAACCATGCTTCAGCTTGCGGCATTAATCCTAATTTAGAATCACCCCCAGTGAAGTGGTGGGGACTCCGGGGGCTCTCATCTTTTCTTCGTGTCAAAATTAGCCATTTAAATTAGAACCATGTTGGGAGTGGGGGGGATGCCACCGTCGTGGCCCCAGGACGGGCAGCGCTTAAAAGTGGCCACCTGAAGTTGATTAAAACCTTACCTGTCAAACCCAGTATGGCTGCATTTGAAAATCTTTAATGTAATTAAGAGAAGCACATTATGGGAGGTCAAGTGACTTTCTTTCTGAATTCCGCTTCTAATCTGTCCTCAAATGGATGGAAATTGCCAGCTAAGGGAGTTAATGAAAGCTGCATGAGCGAGCACAGGGATGGGGGAGGAGGAAGCCGGCAGGCCGGGAGGAGCTGGCGGCGGGAGGGCCCGAGGGGGTTCTGTCTCCGCATGGCTGTGAGCCCTGAGTCTGGGGGAGACTGACGGAGCACCCTGCCTTGGGCCGGGAGGCCCCGGGTGGGAGGCTCACTCAGCACCTCTCTCTCAGCACACTGGGTGTCCAGGATAAGGGCAGAGGTGTGTCTGCACAGCTCCTTGCTTATCGCAAAGGGAGATCTGTGGCCAGGCCGGCTGCCGGGGCAGAGTGGAGCCGGCGCCGGCCCTCGTCACCCTTCACTCATGGCTGCCTGATTAGCATCAGGGTTGAGCTTGCCTCTCGTGCAGATCCCCCAAAGAGCCGGCACTCTTTGCCCCCAGCTGTCCACCCTGTGACCCCAGATCTGTCACAGGCCCGCAGCCTTTAGCACAGCAGATCTGGGGATGACCCCAGAAGCCCTAGACATTGCCCTGTGGTTCTTCTGGGCCCTGTGGGTTCCTGGTCCACAAAGCCCACCTTACAGTGCACTAGGGGGTGTCCCCTGTCTGGGAGACCCCCCCCCCCCGCCCCGTGCATCTTAATGCTAGGATGCTGCCTGTTGGAGATTACTTAATGCTTTGCTGTGTGTTCTAGCCTGAGGGTGCTGTTGACAGAAGGTAGAGTTTTTCTCCTCTAGTTGCTGTGTGTCCCTCTTTGTTTCTGTGCATTGCATTTGTGTACATTAGCAGAGGTATCTGTGTTTGAAAAAGGATTACATCTGTCAGAATGTTGCCACTTAAGATTTGCCCCCTTCCTTGGAGACTGACGTGAGAACAAGGAACACATTGCGTCTTAACGGGGTACTGGTACGAGAAGTTTCCAAACCAGACAGGCCTTCCCTCAACTCCCTCTTCCTAGCTCGAGCATGGGCAGAATCCATCAGGGCTGTGAGAAGAGTTTCGATCTTCAAGTCTGGAAATGTCTCCAGGACTCCATGGAAAAGATTGGGTGTCTCCTGGGTGAGGTAGTGCTTATGAGTTACTTGGAACACAGTGGACAATCTGGGCCAAGTCAAAACACACAGCCAAGATTCAGAAGCATCCCATAGTGTCTGAGAAGATCCAAGACTGGCCTCAAAGGGTCTGAACAGGAGTCTAGGCTCTTCTGATAATGGGATTTGTGTGAGGAGGTGCCAGGTGCAGTTGAGGGGGTGGAATGTAGAGGGACAAGGTGTTTATTAAAAGGGCTTCTAGAGAATTCCCCTTCTTTACTGGGCTGAAATATCCCCGGGCTTAGGGAATTTTTAGGCATTACCCCACATGAGAAATGGGAGAGATGGATGGGAGGGAAGGTGAGTGGAAAACAGCCTCAAAGTAGTTCCAAGTCATAGCAGGACACTAGGAAAGTCATTTTCCAAAGTTCCTCTCTCCTCTCTCCCTGTATCATTTTCTTACAAATGCAGAGCCCCCTTCTCTTAGTTCATTCCCTGACCCCCCATTTCTCATCCTTATCAGGAAGAGCAGTGTTTCTAGAGAACATAATGGGTGTCTAGGTCATAGCTGCCCCAAGGTTGTGTTCAGGAAGACGTCACTGTCTCCAGTGGACGCCATGTTTTTCTCCTAGTCACAAGTTCACAGGTAAGAGTGAAAAGTTACTCTGGGCTTCTCTTCTGACGAAAGCTGTCTGCTCGCCATGGCAACCTTTTCCTGGGGTCTCCGGCTGTCAAGAATGGGGTGCAAAGTTCACAGAACTCAGCTTTGTGCTCTCCTCTCTTCGTGTCCTTTTTTTTTTTTTTTTCCCTGTTTGAAGGGATGGAGGCTGGTTTGCAGCACTATTTAAAGTGAAGGTGCCAAATGAAAAGTTCCTCGTTTTAAGTTGGTGCTTATACAAAGCTGCTTTGTGGTTTTTTTCGGCCTGTCAGACTTGTCAGGCCTAGTAAGAAAAAGTATATTGTTTCCAGCACTTGGATTCCTTTCTCCCTGACATCTGCCACTCTGTAAAGATGATAAATTCCTGCCTCATTAGCCAAGGGTGTGGGATTACAGGCTGACAACACATTAATCACCAGCCTCTGTGGCAGGCTGACTAGCAATAGGCATTGTTAACAAAACTTTTCTAATATGTCACTCTTCTCTATGACAGCCTGTAATCAATCATTGTGATTGACGGCGCTGATAGATTACACTATTTATACTTTGTGTAATGAAAGATAGTGTTTCCACCTACTGTCATTTCTAGGCTAGTGGTGGAGGATCAGTGAAGAGAAACAAACATCACAACAGGGCAAGTCCTCATCCCCCCAAAATATCCACAGAAATACCCCACCTTTCCAAGTCCCTGGCCCGGCTTCCACATTTGGATATGAGAAAGGCAGCATGGCGGCACTCTGGCAAATACTCTGAGATGAGGGGTACTGGTGGGGGACCCTGGGAAGATGCAAGTGTTTGGGACTGTCAGGGAGAGGTCTCTTTGTGACGGATAGGATTTTTAGTACTGAGAGGTCCGGTTTGCACAGGTCGAAGACTCCCCGCGAAGCCGGTCTCTTACCCTCGTCAGCTTATGTGTGTGCCGCCGAGCATTCAGCTCCTCCTCCCCTGCCAGATGAGAGATGATTTAGATGTTGATAAAATATTTGTTCTTTCCTGGCTCTGAGGGCAAATATTATCCTTGTTTCCCATAATCATACAGCGCTGCAAAAGTCAACAGCACCCGGAGCGAGTACAAAACCAATACTTGGAGAGAAGCCCTTTGCCGGGACTTGCTTTTCCCCTTCTGAAGCTCAGGAAAATTGTGAATAGAATAAGAATGAATGAATCAGGGGAGCTAAAATGTATTCTGACTCTCAAGTACGGGGTATTTTCGGAGGGTCCTTTTGGTAATTTTTATTTTGGTCTGGAAAGAAGTCATAAAGGATCCAGGCTATTTTCGACTTGAAGGTATAAGTTCAACAGAGTGGCAAGGGAGGGTGATCCCTGGACTGGCCTCCCTAGAGAGTGAGTGCCATCTTTGGTGGGGGGGTGGCTAATGTCTAGCCAGTTGAGTACACATGCCTGTTTTAATGGATCATTTCTCAATGATTATTTTATCTTCCTCGCTGTGGATTCAGCACAGGAACATTCTCCTTTACTGAAGTTCTTTAAGGTTTGTAGATATAAATGGCATTTGCCTGTTTAGTCCAGGCATAGGTATGTGACTCCCAGCCTTCTCATTCTGTGGGTGTTTGGTCTCCATGTCTCTGAATGTATCGGAGGATTGCAAGGTGGAGCGGTGGTGGGGGTGGGAGGAGAAAGGAGGCAAGAAATTGTCCTTCTCCTGAATGTTGTGGTCTTGGTAGGTATTCGACACTCTGTGTTGCCCTGCCAGTTGGCAAAGCAAAAGGAACCTGAAACCTACCCCCAGTGAAGCTGCTTTAGATGAGGGTGAAGTGGGAGGAGGCGCAGGGAGCCAGCAGAGCTAAACTTTAATCTCTCTGTGAAGTTTGAGTGAGCCCAGGATGATTAATGAGAGAGCAGACCATCTGATTAAGCCCCTCCATGTCATAGGACATGATTAGTAGGTGACAGAGACGGTAACAGTATCCAGCCAAACCCTTGTTTCTTTCACAGCTCCGGCTGTTATATGATTAATGTCCCCAAGGGCTATCTTGGGGTCAGGCAGGGGAACCTGTCAGAACAGGTGGAAGTGACAAAATGGGCAGAAACTCCTTAGGGGGGACGGGAGTGGTGAGGGAGAGAATGGAGGGGGGCAGGGCAGCCAGATGGAGCCTGCGACCTTTCTCTGATCCGAGCAGGCTCAGAGAGCATCACGGGAATGGAAACGAGGAAGAATCACAAAACTGCAGATGTTTCATAGGTCCTGGATGCAGCAAGTACTGCCAGCTTGGACGTGCAGAAAGCACAGGGTGACATGACGAGTTACCACTGGTGGTTTGTGTGCTGGGATGGGATGGGACGGGGACTCTGTGGGCCCTGAGGACACTAATGGGATGCCCTCGTTTGTGCCTCTGTGAGCATGTGTGTTCCTTCAGATGCACTGGAACAGGTCCTCACTGTACAAGGGGAATTAAGGGCAACTCAAACAGGTAGAGCTGTCCTTTCAAGTTCCTACTTTCTGAGACCAGTACCTATAGATTATCTTGAATGTCTTACTTAGAAGAGATAATGTGAAGGGTTAGAATGGATTCATAGAACTATAGCTTTTTAGAGCTGGAGTGAACTGTAGAAAGCTTTAATTCAGGTCACCTAGATTACAGGTGAAGAAATCGAGGCTCAGAGAAGGTAGATAACTAGCCTGGAAAAGTCAGGACTAGGACCCCAGTCTTCTTATTCACAGTTTCATATAGCAAACCCTTGGTAGATCTGTTGATGCTTATTATTATTATGAAATGTGAGTTTCCCAGCAAGACTTTGGTTTTTACTTCCCTTATCCTATTCCCACCTTCCCTTCCCAGAGACATGGTGACCTCAAGGTCAAAGATTCAAACCCCAGTTGAAGTAGAGTATCACTGAGTACCCTCAGGACAAGCAGTCTTCTCAGATATCCTCTCTGAGAGAAAGGCTGGGCTCTTAAGGCAGCCATTTTGATTAATGTGATTCATGATGGTGGCCATTTTGACTAAAACTGGCTTTTGTTGAAGATCACATGGCACATCTTGCTTCTTTCCTTACACTTTAAATATTCTCTCTGTTTGTTACCCACATTGGAGAGTCATTCCAGGGCTGGAATGGGGTCTGCAAGAACTTTCATCTTGAACCATTTCCCCGGGGTTCCCAGATTCCCTCTCTGCTATAGACATTGATCTGATAACTCTTGCTCTTGTGGCCACACAGGAATAATAGTAACCAGGTTGGCACTTGGACTGGGCAGTAACCCACTCCCTGCATCTGCTTGATCTCCATTGCAGGATTTTATAAACTGGAAATCTTTTCTAGGTAGGAAATAGAACACCTCTCAGTATGGTTTTAGCCATGCAAACTTAACAGTCAGAGATGGTCTTAAATGAGTCATAGACTTAATAGCAAAACCATGTTCAGTGTCATGATCACACAGGAGGGAGAAGGAAGGATGGAGATTATATTGGATTTTACTGGATTATGTCAGCGAGAGAGTGGTTGGATAAGAGACCCAACCAAGTCGTGTTAATGCTTCAGTCTCCACGAAGTGGTTCATTATGTGGCATTTTTATGTGGGTTATCCTTAAATATCCTCTTCTTGTTGATAGAAAAACCCTATAGGAGATCCACTTCACATGAGTCTTAAGTACAAACCCTCCCGGAGTTAACAGAGGCACTGGGGCAGCATTTTGGAACATGTGGCTTAAAAGGAAAACCCTCTTAGAGGCAGCTTCTCCCTGGGCTAAGATTTTACCACATCAGTTTGGGGAGGTCAGGTATGGATATATAAATGTTCATTAGTTTTAGAGTTCTAAAATTTGATTTATGCCACATATTTCAACCTAGCATCTGACAGTTTTTACCAGGAAAATTAGAGAGTGACCTGGAGTTCACTCATTTGAAGATTGGCCTTTGTGGTCTTTCAGGGAGTCATTGGGAAGACTGAGTTACTTCATATTCAGAGGGAATCATCCAAGACCAAACCTTTCTATGAACTGATAAAGGGTTTGGGGAAACTGGAAGACATGGCATGAAATGATGGCCAGACTTTAGTGTAGCATCCAGTATACTGGCAGAAGTTCTACTGTGGTGTGGTCTTGATGGTGGAGTGGTGAAGTCTTTTAGTATAGAGTAAATCGAAATTGATGAATCATGAACTCCTCATGCCTTTCTCCTATTGCTATATAGGTTGAGATGCATGCCAAAAATTGAACCTCTTGTAACCTGCAGAAAGAACCCATTTTCTCCCCATGAAGTTGACCCATTCCCTCTGTGTGCATTGCTTTATGGTAGAGACTTTAGGAGATCCATGGTGTTGTGGAAGTGGCTCTAGGTTTTGCTGCTGGTTAACCTCAAATATATTCTGGGGTCTCACCATGATGCAGTGGTAAAGTTTGGGAATCATTTTATGGAGAGACCACAAATATCTACTGATGATAAAGTTCTGACATTGGTGAATGATGTACATTCATTCATGTAAATTAGAGCAGATTCATATAGTTGGCCTTCTATAATTTCTTTAGTGGAGAGAAAGGGGTACAGCTAATTACTTCAGAGGGAATGGCATCTCACCTTATGTGATCCCCTGGGAGTGAGTTGGGCTCCGTAGAGTCATCTACCTCATGTTTTGGCAGAGAAATGTTTGAGGGCCACTCTTTTAGGATGTGGTGTGCTCATTCTATTACCCAAACAGAAGGTGTGACAAATAATTTAGCAAAGGACAGCAACTATTCTGGATGACAGATAGCTTCCTTACTTAGGAGCAAAGTGACCTATATTTAAAATTCAAGCAATGCTAGCCTCTGTTCATTTGAGGCTAATGCATATACAAAATTCAACCCCTTCTTGAAGAGTGGAAACATATGAGAAGTTTAGAGGATAGGAGGTGTTCACTTACTTTGTTGCAGATGACCACCATTCTATTGCCCCACAGTCTGGATTTCCAAGCCCAGGATGTCAAGCCTTCTTATCCCCTTTTAGGTGGAAAAACATTACCATCATATCTTTTCCATACTGTTATTTATTTTTTGGAAGCTTTCTGAAAATGGATTCTTTCTGTGCATGATTGTTTAAAGGAACCAGACCAGAAAAATCAGCTTGTGTAAGTAAGGCTCTTTTTTTTTTTTTTTTTTTCAAGTGATTTTCTTTTTGCAGTTTGGAACTGGAGGCCAGTGAAGGCCTCCCTGGTGCCCTGGTAGCTGCAGCCTCTCTTTTAGCATTTTTTCAAAGGGCACAGGCCAATCTGCCCATAATGAGCCTGGAAAGTAAGGATGAAGTTCCTGATAATATGACACAAATTTCTTTACTTTTGCTCCTTATTTCATCTTAATTAGTCCCTGTAGAAAGGATTGATTTTTGAGAGGCTTGTAGTGAACATCTGTTGGTATTCCTGGGGTCATTCTTAGCCTGTCCTGTGTTTGACATTTCTTGTAAAAGAGGAGGCATTTGTTCATATTGACATTAGCTGCCTCTGTATCTCTCGGTGGTACAGATGGTCTGTGAATAAAGACATCAAGCTAATAGGCAAGATGACAAGCTTCAGTAGAGCTGGGGCTCCTCACACGTAAATGGCAGGGCAGCATAGATTGCTTCTGCTGCCGAGGCTGGGGTCTGTGGGTAGCAAAGCATATGGAATAAGTTAAAAATGAAGAAGGATCCTGGAAAATGACTAGAAATCTCTCCCCGAGACTGGAAGGACTTGTATTATTATTATTAAATTTTTTTTTTTTTTTTTTTTTTTTGGTCCTTACAGTATGTCAAGCTTCCAAGGCATTGTAGAGTCAGGGGAAAAAGGCAGAAACTGGATTTTCTGCCCGTTCTGCTACCATACATTTTCGTCCTCTGAATTGGCCATGCAGATACTAATGGAGGCTTGCAAATCTCAGAAGGGAGCTATTGTTCTCACTTTCTGGGTGAAGTATATCCCTGCTCCTCCTTCCATCATAGCCGCTCTCAAGTCCAGAGGCAGGATATTTTCCTCCCATGAATCTGTATTTTCCCAGCGGACCTCCAGGAAAGCAACAGTCTGGAACCTTGTAATTCTGTTCATTCCAGAGGTTCTGGGCTTTCTCCCAAATGCACATCCTAGTTTATTATAATAATCCATCTTGGCTTTGGCATATATATATTCATCTCAATTTATTTAAGTCCATTTATATTTTAATCATGAACTACCTGTTAGGACAAAAAGGTTTTTCAGTTGACTCTTTTGAGTGTGAATTGCTGCAAGCCTGAAGGGCGGCTTCCAGGTTCCGGTGTTGGATGAACAAGACCTTCACTCGTCCACATTTCTTCATCAACGTTAGTTGTATCCTTTCAGCTCCGTCTTCCCATACACCGGAATCCTAATCTTTTCCATCCATCCTTATTATGGTAGCCCCCATGGACTCAATTACATTAGTCACTTTTCTTGCTTTGTCCTGGACTGTCTTCAGTCCTCAACCTCATCCCCCCCAACCCTTCCATTTATGCATGGGTGACATGTCTGTATGTGTATGTTGATTTTTAATTTTTCTACCCTGCCTTGTTTCATGGATAATGTGACGTGAGGTTGCTAATTAAAATAAAAACCATAAAACAAAACCAGGACCTTGCCAGTCCAAGGGAACATGTTTGAAAGGGGATGATAGCAGAGGAAATGCTTATGTATAATACGAAGACCAAACAGTGCATGCTGTTCCTGGTAGGTTGGTATAGATGAGGATTATTTGGAACTCATACATACCAAGGGCTTGAGTCAAGGCCAATACCTTATCATGCAGAGGGGAATATTAACTATGAGCCTGGGTAGGTAAATAAAAACATAATTCATTGCTTGCATGATTGCTCTCTCTCTATCTTAGCTATTAGTCAGTGTTGAGATTCTAATATGTGATCTTCACCCTGCCCACACATAGGATCTCAGTTTGCACTCAGGTAAATTAATTATGGTCTTGGGAGAATCTTATCTAGGAAGGGGAGAAAAGGGAGATATGAAGAAGAGGAGACCAAGGAGAGAACAGAGATCAGTGGAGGGAAAGAGGAAGGAGAGGAGAGCATCCTCTAATTAGCCTGGGTAATGGTAAGATTAATGAGGTGCTGTAATTAATGAGGCAATTAGCTGGCAGGGGTAGTTGTTCCATCTTACCAGAACACCTAAGTGGGCTTGAGGTGTCATTATGAGAAGCTGAATCTGATATTTAAGGAGGAGAGAGAATTAGGTTTCCAAAAGTCTGAGGCGAGAAGCCAGTCAAAACACACTTGCCTAGAATCTGTTTGATGCAAGTCAGATGGGGACATAGCCCTGCCTTCGTTTCTCCATGGGTACTGGGTTCTGGCACCATAGTTCAACTCTTTCAACCCCTGATGTGTTGTCATGAAATGAACAGAATCTTCTCACCTTACTTCATCATCTCACGTCAGTTCTGTTAATTTTTCTTCCCTTCCCTTCCTTTTCTTTCTCTTCCCTCCCCTCTCTCCCCTCCCCTCCCCTCCCCTCCCCTTTCCTTTCCTCTCTCCTCTTTTCTTTTTTCTTTCCTTTCTGTTCTGTTTGTTTCCTTTCTTTTCTTTTCTCTCTTTTTTTTCCTTTCCTTCCCTTCCCTTTCCTTCCCTTTCCTTTTCTTTTTTCTATCCTTCCACCTCATTCACTGTGAGGAGTCATTGTTGCTGCTTCTCCATTATGGTGAATTCCTTGGAAATGGGGACCACATGTCTACCATTAGATTCAGCTTTTCTCTCGAAGGAGTCTATATCTTTCTTTCAGACTCCAATCTCCATAATGATGATAATCAGTGTCCTTTATATTACTTTAGGAGCTGCTGAAAGGGAGCACATGATTTCTCTCCTCTTTTCTTCTCTGAATCCCACTTTGATTTCATCAAGGATTCTATATCTCTTCGTTCCACAAATATTTAGAGACCTGCTATGTGCCAGGCATTGTTCACAGAGTCTGGGTTCCTGCTCAAGGAGCTTATCTTCTGAAGTGAGGGTGGCAAGAGAGATAGATAATAAGTAAGTAGATAAATAAATATATGTCAAGCAGGGTAGCATGGATAGAGGGGCACAGGGAAGTGATGTTGTTTCATGTAAGGTAATCAAAAGTGGTCTTTCTGAGAAGGTGACATTTGGTGGCAGGAACATATAATTATTTGGGCAGGGGAGTGAGAATTCCAAGCAGAGGGAATAGCAAGTACATTTTCTATTTTTGTATCTCCAAGGGAGTGTGCCTGACCAGGAGCGTTGTCCCAAGCGGTAGGGGTGCAGAGACACCTGATCATCTCACATCTCAGAATCTGATGCTCCAACACCTGCTGTGGCAGATTGTCTCCTGTTTGGGCTGGGTCCAATCTTGGCTGGCATCAGCAGTAGTGGACACCTCCAGGTGCCTTCCTCTTTTCACCAGTCCAAGGAGACTTTTAGGACTCTAGAACCAGATGGTCTGGGTAAAAATTGTGTCCCTGCCCCTTAATACTTTTGTCTTGTTAGGAAAATGATATAACTTTTTTGGGTTTCCTCCTCTGTAAAATAATTGTCCCTGGCTCAGAGATTAAATGAGTTAATACATGGAAATGCTTATAATATAGCCTTCCCAGAGTAGGTTCTCTACAAAAGTTAGCTGCCATTACTATTGTTGCTCTTGATTTGTTTGATCAAATTAAAGAAAAATAATCTCTCCTATATTGTAAGGACATTCTCCTCCTCCGGAAACTGCTCATTCTCTTGCTCATCTGCAAAATGAGGGGTGGATTTGAACATGAACTAGAACTTGAAGATTTTTTTTTTTTAAGATTTTATTTATTTATCAGAGAGGTGGGGGGGAGAGCAAGCACAGGCAGACAGAATGGCAGGCAGAGGCAGAGGGAGAAGCAGGCTCCCCGCCGAGCAAGGAGCCTGATGTGGGACTTGATCCCAGGGCGCTGGAATCATGACCTGAGCCGAAGGCAGCTGCTTAACCAACTGAACCACCCAGGCATCCCAGAACTTGAAGATTTTTTTGTCAAGCCTACCTTTCTGGATTCTACTCTGGGCCACACTGAGCATATGCTCACCTGACGGCTACAGAGCTGAGTCTGTGCTTACAGACTTTTTCCTCCATAGGAGGCACAGAAGCTAGTCTTTTCTTCAGGTCACAGATGAAGGCTCTACCAGTTTTATGTCTCCTGAATCACCTAGGACAGATCTGAGGAGTGCCTAGATCTGGGTGCTTTACTCTGTGCTTATTGTGAGTTCCAGAAAAATGCAGTCCCTTCATGCCATCTAGTTTTTTTTGGTGTGACTCTTCATGCTTCATGCTGTCTCCTGGTGGGAACAGCATCAGATGGCAATAGACATGGGATTCATACTCTCTGGGCTTAAATTCTACTGGCTCTGTGCCTTTGAAGATAGTAATGATCTTTATGTTATTAAGAAGGTTAATGAGTCAATACAAGCAAAGCACTTAGAAAAAAGTGTCTGATAAGTGGTTTACAGGTGCTAATCATTGATATTGTTGTTCACTGTTATTATTGATAGTAATATTCTTCCAGTGTGTTTTATACATAGAAGAGTTTTAGAATCAGGAAGGTTAGAGTAGATCCAGGTTCTCTGAAGAGAAAACCTGGAAGCCATTCTTTCCCTAAATGATGGGCAGGAGGCAACATTCTGTTGCATCTAAGAAGGTGATATCCAGTATAGGATTCTGGATGGTGGGTGGCAATGCCTCATGGTCTTGTTTCATGGTCTAATTAGTTGTTGTATTTTCTGTCGCCTTCATGATGATAGGTTTCTTGAGATGCTTTTCCATCTTCCTGTGCACCTCAAGCTCTGCAGTCATGTTAGGGGATCTGGCAAATATTTGGGGATCCGTAATTAACAACTGGTTGGATGGATAGATGGGTGGATGGGGTGGATGAGAGATGACCTTCTCTCTATTATTATTACTATTATGATTCTTCTTACTGACAACCGAAGAGGTGGAATTCATTTGGCTTATTTCTCCCCACCACCACATCCTCTTCATCTTCTTTTAATTCTTGCTTTCCTCTGCCTTTCCTCTTTGATTTCCTCCTTGCTTTCCTCTTCTGGTGCTGGCTCTCCCATTGTCTCTGGACCCAAACATGGCACTCCTAACCTACTGTTTTCTTTTTTTATCCTCACTATCAAGTACCAAGTACTCCCCATATCCCCTTGGAGGTCCAAATCGAGAGTATTCAGTGTGGTGACCCAGGTGAAAGGAGTTGAGATTTGGCTCTCTTCCCCGGGTGTCTGTTCCCTAGGATGACCCAGAATCATTTGCTCAGGTAACAGGACCATGAGCCCCACCTCCTTCGCTTTGACACCCTCTGCATCAATGTTTTGCTAGCAGTCTTTGCCAAGTGTATCATGGCTGAAATTGATGCTGCCGGCACACATGAAACTCACACCTTTTCTCAGGCAGCCTCTCTCCGCTCTACACTTACTGCCGTTTAAATGTCACCGCTATTGAACAAACAGTGGAGTAATGTGTCGGGAAGACAGCTAATGCTATATTTTGGTAAGTTCTTATCAAAATGCCTCTGGCAAGCTATTTGCCTTTGATAAAGAGAATTCTAGTCTTGTTGGTGAAACTCAATACTAATTATACCAGGCCAAACCCTCAGGATTCAGGCCCCTATGGGAGTTTTGATCCAGTCCTTCTGGCCACAGAGTAAATGGAGGTTTGGCCAGTGTCCTCAACACTGGCGAGGCTAGGTAGTTTTTTTCAGAAATTGATTGCTCCCCATAACTCTGAGAAGCACTTACTTTTGGAGCCTCTGTTTCACCACCTGAAAAACAAACTTCCATTTCTCTGTTAGCCTACTCTTTAAATAATCTCCAGTGGTGATCAGTGGATAATCACTCTGTGGGTAGATCATAAGCAGCAAGTGGGAGCTACCTAGCCCCCATTATTTTCATGATAAAAGCAGGAATCTGGGGTTGTATTTTCAGTGGAAAAATTAGTGTCATTAATCTTTATTACTTGTGATATTTCTAGTTAGCTAAGAAGGTCTTTTTAGGAAGTATCTTTTACATCAGAATGTTAAGAAGCTGGAACTCAAAGGGATTAGAATCTAAATTTTTTTTTTCTGATTCAAATTATCTTTTTTTTTTTTTTTAATATTTAGACCTTCAAAGAAGGCAAATAAGATCAATTTTCTCTTATTTCCCTCCTCTGTAAACACTACCTAATGTTATTCATTTCAGCTGACTTAGAATAGAAATAGTAAACCACTTTCACTTAACTTCTTTCAGTTAACATATCTGTAGGAAGATTGAGGTATGTAGAGGGAAGCTTAAGTGACTATCTTCCATTTGGGTCTGTGGAGTGTTTGGGGAATTTTCGTCTTCAGAGGCCCCTCTCTTTGCAAACCACAATGCTTTGTAATAAAGTTACCTCCTGTTCACCTAAATGCTGATGAAATATTGTTTATGAGGACAGCTTGTTCTGTCTAAAGTATGTGTATTTGGAAGTTATATTTACTAAGTAGATTTTGGGTGTCTATCTTTAGTTGTTGTCTCATACCTGCAATGATGAAAGATTCTTTAGCAAAAAATATTAAGCATGCACTGAGGACTGAGTGGGTACCCAGAGTAGAATCACCTACCATCTGTCAAGGCAGAAAAACAAAGTAAAGGGGGGTTAGGGGGGTAGGATTTAGTTAGGAGAAGATTGTGATGGCTGATAGTCTCGGTTACTGGTGATCATGTCCGCGTCCAGCTGAGGGTCAGAACTTCAAACAAGCCACCCCAGGGTGGAACAGCACCAGGCTATGTTTTTGTGAAGAGGACATCTCTGTCTACTCACAGAATATCACCCAACATGTTTCATGTATCCTGCTTGTGTGGGTAATTCCTTCCCTGGCCATTGCTGAGAGAACAAACTTGAAGTCTTGGTTGTGTGTCCTAATTCCTTCCTTGAAGTCTTTAGGAAAGAAGGGAGAGTGATAAAGGCCCTACACTGAGAAGTCACTTTCCTCTCCCATATGTCCTCACATAGCCATGGGATACAATGGTGCGCAACAGAGCGCACTAAGGAATCCTGTTGGGCTTTGACATTCCAACTCCAGTAGTGCAAATGGACAGAGAAAAGGACTAGCCTAACAGATTTGTGAATTGACCCTGAGATGGACCACCATGAAGGAAGCCAGCTATGTGGCTTGTCTGACCTCAAGAATGTTGAAGATGTTTGTGATGGAGCTGGCTTTTTTCATTCCTCGCCAATCCAGTAAGGTCTACCTTCTTCCTTCCTTCTCACATTTTAGATGGAATGACATTCTCAAGCAACAGTTTTGTTTTGATTGTTTGTTTGTTTTTAGTCACAATTGCTGGTAATCCATAAGCATTCCCTGTGCATCAACCTCTTTTTTTTCCTCCATGAAACCATTTCTTTGTTCAATGCTCTGTGGCTATGGAAGTTATGGAACTGCTAGTAGGGCTCTTTGAGGTAGCAAGAAAAATATTGCAAAGAAATATGGAAAAGTAGAGAGTGTGCTCATGCAGTGGGTCCTTCCTCCCTCCCTCCACCTGCCAGGTGTTTCTCCCCTGTTGATTACCTTGCTCCCTCCTCTCTGTAACCTGTCTTCTCTTTCTTGTCTCCTTTGTGTCTCTCCACTTCTGCTCCTGGACTATTGTCTTTCCATCTTGGGGTGGTTCTATTCTTCCTGATGCCCTCACACAAGGGATCGTCTACACTGCTGACCAGCCCACTGGAGAGATCGCTTTTAGTTCAGGCTTTTATTTGAGCCAGTTAGCTACGGGCAGAGATAAGGAGTTGCATGTGAAAAACCACAAGAGAGCTATGGTTATGACAGGCTCTCCGCATGAAATAAGAAAAGAATGATTTCAGGCAAAAAGGCTCTCAGCATTCTTCCCGATTCCACTGCCAACCAAAAACCACCCGGAGCAGATTGTGCAGAAAGTAGGGTACTACTCAGATCAGATACCTGGCTAAATGTTTCCCTGAAATGGAGCCTAGGAAGCAGATTCTGACTTTTCAGGCTACTTGCTCATAAAGCCAACCACGTGGATACAAAGCTGTTTGCTCCCAGAGGAAATGCCAAATGGATGCTCGCTGTGCAGCCGTTATAAACACTGACATTTGTTGAGGAGAACTTCAGGATTCCATGTACCTGCTTAGCCACTGTGGCTTGTACTAGTGGGAGTAAGGTCATTCTTCTTCATGTTGGTATTGCTAAGCAATCTTGATACGTGTGTGATTGTGTTCTCTAAAACTAAATGTTATCTCAGAAATATGTATGAATGTGTGTACACACATAAACATGCACGCGCACACACATACACACACACACGCATGTAGTAGAAGCGCTCTACCTAATGACTTTGCATATCACCAACCTGTATACTCTCTAACACCTGCTATCCTTCCACGGAGCACACTGGCTGATGCAGCGTCACCCTCCATGTACACAGCTGGCAGGCTCTCTCCTCACTCAGCCAGGCACTTCTGATCTCACCAGGTGAACTCGGTATTTACCAAGAGTCTGTTGAATCTGTTCCCAAACCTAGTTATGTTAGTTATGTTTATATTATGATACTGCAGTTTAATTAAATGTTATAAAACCAATGGAATATGAGAGTGCAGATGATTTTTTTTTTTTCTTCTACAAAAACTAAGATGTAAGACTGGAAGAGGTTTATTTAAAAAAAGTACAATCAATTAGGTGGACAAGGCAGCTGTAAAAACTTGGAAATAAAAAAAACCCATAAAATTCTAGAAGGAGTCTATACTCAGATTGCTTTGCAAGAGTCTTTAAGTTCTATTTCCCCTTTAAAGAAAACAAAGCAGGAAATTTTAGAAGCTGTGTGATGAGAGTAGTTTGTGCAAAAGAGTCCACAATAACATCGAGGAGGAAAAATAATTTTCCCTCCAACCTTCTAGGCTCTTAGCTGAGATATGCTGCTATAAAAACAAACAAATACACAGCTTAATATAACAACAAAGAAGTTTAATAACATGTGCACCTTCTTAATACATGGGAGATACCCAGGAAAACTGAATCACCTTCCCTCTGTCCCCCCCCCAAGGGCCCAAGCCACCACCTTAAATTCCATCTCCAGCTAAGGATAAGAGGTGTTGGAGGTAGGAGGGGGAAGGAGACCAGTTATGGGAGGTGATCGGAAAAGCACAGTAAAGAAGGGTAAGGTTATTGTGTGGATTTAAGTCCCTGCCTTCTGTGTTAATAGGAGTTTCTAGAGATTTAGACATTCTTCTCTTTTGGTACCAAGAAAGAGAAACCCTCACAGTTGGAGATTTTCCTTATAGATATAAATGTCTCTTACAAACAGGTCACTTCTTGGTGTTTAGAGCTTCTCTCTTGCATGTTGGGTTTTAAAAATAGGATATTTTTGTTCATTTGGTTTTTATTTTATTTTATTTATTTTTTAAATATTTAAAAAAAATTGTGTGTGTATGCTTTTTTGGTTTGTCTTGTTTTTTAGATTCCACATGTTAAGTGAAGTCATAGGGTATTTGTCTTTGTCTGTCTGACTTATATCATTTAGCATTTACCTGAAACTAATAGAACATTGTCTGTCAACTCTATTTTAGTAATAAATAAGAAATAATAATAGTCAGTGTAAAATCATCCTTCTGCCAGAGGCATATTTTGGGATGACAAATTCTCTCCATTAAACTATGCAAAAGATAAGGCCTAGGTGTGTACCAGGAGATGGCCAAATTAGTTTGATTCCGATGATTTTAATTAAAGTAAACAGTTTAAGTACAGGTGTAGCATTTCATCAACGTTTTCTGTGTTTTTTTGTTTTGTTTTGTTTTTGTGTTTGTTTTTTACTGTCTAACCAACTACAAGCTTAGTGCATAGCATATAAAGTAGCGCTGCTCTAATCCTTGCCTGTGAAATTGAAGTCAGGTAGTTGTATTGGGAGGAGAAAGGAGAGAACTGGCAAAGAAAATCAATTCTCCGACAACTTGTCAGCTTTTTTTCCCTCCCCCTCTTTTGCCCTAGAGCTCCGGGTCCAGATAGTAATGGCAGTAAGGAAAGCAGACATTTTCTTAGAGGTTGTATAGAGAGGAGAATGAGTTTCCAAAATCCTGGGACAACCCCAAAGTCTGCCACTGGGTTCCTGCTCAAGTGCACACTGCTGGCGTCCAGAGTCTCCAGGGCAGCTCAAATGGATGACATGCAGGTGTCATGTGGATGGGGACATGGAAGAGCAGGAGTTTCAAGTTCTGTCAGTGCTCCCAGGTCAAGAGAGTTGGAGGTGGCGTTGAGCTGGTTCAGGAATCTGGACCCTTATGTCAGCCCAGGCAGTTCTCTGATCAGCAAAGAGCCCTCCCTACTGCAGAAATGAAAAGCAAACTTTGCTTTTGACTCAGAGAATGTGGGGGCAGTAGCTCAGGGAGAGAAGCCAGGTGCCAAATGAGCTCAAAGTCAAGCCATTCCTTTGGCTTTACTCATGGATACAATTGATATTTACATTCCCTGATGTGAAAGGAGTGCCCTGAGATCCATCCCTGATGTCCATCCCTCTGTGAAGAGGCTCAAAGATTCTAGAGTGGCCGTGGAACATTCTCTGCTAGTAGCATTCCCCTGAGTACAAGGCAGGGGCTCTGTGTTGCGGATATGATTTCCCTTGGTCTCCTCCTGAGCCTGACAGGGAGGTGCCCACTGGCGTCTTGTAACTCTTTGGTAGGATGTATTACGTAGCATGTGAATTAGCTGGCGGGAAGCCCTCCTGTCTGTATTCCAAAGAATGTCTTATGTATCTGTGAAGATACCCAATGGAGTCCAACTGGAGACTCACACACCCTGAGTAAAATAAACCTTCTGTTGCAAGTAAGAGAATGATAAACAACTTAAATAGAATTTTTAAAATATGGGTGGTTCTCACTCTTTTTAGGATAATCAGGTATCCCCTGTGGAGGGTCACTGTGTTCTCGGAAATCATGCCAGTCTGCTTCTTATCACCCTAAGTGGTGCCAGTGCAACCCAACTCACAGACGAACCGTTTTCTGGGCTGGTGCACTTTCCATTATAGTCATTCATCTCTGGACTGGCCTCCCTTTATGTTGCTGAAGCGCCCAGCTTGGCCACAGATGTTTCTCCATCCTGGAATATCATCCATCCCTCAGCCTGCCAGGGCTCTTGCCTGCTCAGACCTACCACCCGACTTTTCTCTCCTACTTCTACTCAAGCCGTTGCCCATTTCCAGTGGCAGAATACTATTTATAGCTCCCATTGCAACATGGTTTAGAGATTTAACTCTTGTCTCCTAAAATAGCCCCTGTGTTGGAGGGAACTCGCAGCAGAGCTGCTTGGGTGTATGGTTTTCAGCTGTGCCCATCTCTCCCTAGGGGCTGTAGACACCCCTGTGCTTGGGTGGGTGAGGGTGGGTTCTAAGAACTCCCCAAAACCACTCTTCTTTGTTAGACTGGGCTTGTTTATTGATCTTCTGTCCTAAAGGTAGAGTATCTTCCCCAAACAGTGCCCCACAGTCCTGCTTCTCACCATCTGCTGTCTGTTTCTCTTCCTCCCACAGCATTCACCCCTATGTGCACACACACACGAGTGTGCACACACACACACACACACACACACACACACACACACTGCTGTTCCTGCAAATGATATGAGAAGTGTTTTAGTGGGAAGTAATCTAAAGTAGAAGTTAACGGTAGAGCCTCTTTACCAGACTACCTGGGTTCAATTCCTGGCTTTTCCACTTACTAGCTCCATGATCCTGGGTGAATTATTTCACATCTCTGATTTCAGTTTTGTCATATGTAAAATGGGAAAAGTGCACCTACCTGAAAAGATTAGGAATAAGCAAGTTAGTGACTATACTTTGCACAGTGCCTGGCCATTGGGGAGAACTTGATGAGCATTAACTGGTGTATTGTCAGTGCATCTGAACAGCAGCTACAGATGAAGCTGAAACTATTTTTTCCATGACACTTCTCAGAACTCTTGTAAATCAGGGGGAGCCTGGGTGGCTCAGTGGGTTAAAGCCTCTGCCTTCGGCTCAGATCATGATCTCAGGGTCCTGGGATCAAGCCCCATATCGGGCTCTCTGCTCAGCAAGGAGCCTGCTTCCTCCTCTCTCTCTCTGCCTATTTCTCTGCCTACTTGTGTTCTCTGTCTGTCAAGTAAATAAATAAAATCTTAAAAAAAAAAAACAAAAAAACCTCTTGTGAATCAGTAGATGAAACAAACACAGGGTTTGGGAGGACTGATCAGCTTCATACCCAACATCCCCTTAGATTCATCCAGGATACTTTTTTAAAAAAACCCTTTTAGCCACAAATATTTGTAAATGATGACATAGTGCTAGCCCATCCTGCTATGGATAACCAAACCCTCTGACCAGGACCTCACCTCTGTTACTAATTTTGTATTTTTAAAATGTCTTAGAATTCTTTGTATCTTGCAATTTTAACTGGGGGTTGATAGCAGATTCTGATAACTTGCAAAGAGAGACTGATCATTTGTTAGCTTAGGCTTCCATAAGTTGACTTTGTTAAAAAAAAAAAAAAAATCCCTGGGTCAGAAGCTGCTGTTCAGTGAAACTAAGCCAGACTAGGTTTTCCCTTGTGTGTTACTCAAGGATGTATTGTTTCTCTGACAGTTTACATGACTATTGTGATAACCTTGTCTATCTCCCAGTCTCACCTACGTTGTCTAATACAAATGGAGTAAACTTCCCATGGCATTGCTTTGATCATGTCTTTTATTGGTAGGCAGAAAGGCAGTTAGGGCCACTTCTTTGCCTACTAAAGAGGCCACTCACCATCCAGCAAAACTTAGTGGGGCAGGGAGCCTCATTTTCCACGGGCCCCTCACAATCTCATGCTTCTGTCAAGTTGAACAGCTCCTGCTTGTCCCAAATGTTCTCTGTTGTCCTCTCTGCCCTTCTCATCCCCATCCACTCACCTTTCCCAAAGTGTCCTTCTAACCAGCATGCCACAGTCCTGTTCATCTCTCAAGACTCAGAGTAAAGCCACTTCCCCCATGAATCTTTCCCTAATTCTGCTCAGATATAACCACCCCCCTGAAGTGCCATAACCTTCCATCTCCCATCATGTGTCTATCCTATATCATTTGCAGTGTTAGGTATAAGATCTCTTAAATGGATATTTTTATGCTTACATCTTGTATATATGTCTAATGATCACTTTAAGACAAATTCTTAGAAATATTTAAAGTCTCAGTGAATATTGCCAAATTGTCTTTTAGGCAACATCAGTCTGTTTATTCTCCATTGTCTGTGTATCAAAGCAAATACCCCCCCCCCACTCTCTTCTAACCAGGGTATTATTTTTCCCCCTACTTACAACTATTGTGATATCTTTAAAAAAGAAAAAAAAAAAACCTTTCATTTTATTTCATGTTGCATTGATCTAATTTCTAGCACGGCTGAACATTTCAAAAGTGTGTTTATTAGCCAGGCACATTCTTTTTGAATTGTCTGTTGACAGGGCACTTGACACTTTATATCGTAGTATTTTTGTGAACTCATCAGCTACCAAGGAATCATAGGATAAACAGCTCTACTTTCAGCCTAGCGACTGCCTGGTGCATGGTGAACAGTAAACATTTGTTGAAAGATGGAGTGAATGAATATATATATGGCTGATGATTGTTAGTGTTCCACATTTTTAAAAAATATAGAATCTAGTTAAATCTCTAGTCAATTCAAGACACAAATCTGAAAGTCAGGATTGAGTGTGATCCCAGGTATTCCTCCATCTGTAAGGTGGGTTGGGGGGTTGAGGGACAAGTTTAGGTTTGCAAACACTGAAGTAAGGAGTAGAGGCCAATTCATGGAACATAATGTGCTCTGTTGTTCATACTTTTGGACCTTGCCAAACTAGAGATTGCCATCTCTGAGCCCAGGAAACAGGAAAGGCGTGGCAGAGCAGACTTTTGTTTGGAGACATGGCTGATTTCAGCTGAGAAGGTGGGGTGACAAATTTGGGGACAGATGCCTGACCATTAAGACTGAATCTTCTTAGATGTCAACTGATAGAAGATGAAATCCAGTAAAAGCTGTTTTTTTTCCCCCTGGCATTCTATGAAGAAGAACACTTTTTTTCTAACATCATATTGGTTCAAGTAACCCTAAGGCACTGCAAGATGATGTTCAGGGTCACTCTGGAGTCAAGGTCTTACAGATTATATTAATCATTCTTTTGGAAATTGGTGATGGTAGAACATGTGGTAATTTTCTATTCAGCAGGACATCTGAGTAACCCAAAGCCAAGATTTCTACAGAGTGGAAACCTTTTGTGAGTGCATGGGCGTATGTAGGTGAGCACAGCAGTGTGAGCCTTGGTCATAGAACAATGAGTTGGCGTCAAGCCGGGATGGAAAACTGAGGGAGTCTTGAACATTCATCAGGATTCTCAGATTTCACAGTGGACCAGCCCTTCCGAAGGGTGACTTCACTTGAGAAGGGTTTGGTTGAAGCAAGGGAAGTAAGGAAACCAAGCCCTCTTCAGCTCTGTGCTGGAAGTGTTAGTCCTTCTCCTTCATAAAGGAAATACAGGGTTGGGTTATTTTTATTGCTTTTTTTCTTAAGTAAAGAAAGCAGTAAGTGGTTTCTTCCTTGCATACAGGTAGCACACCCTGCCAACCTGGACCCCGTTGACAGATAATCGCCTGACAGGCGGCCCTTTGATGTTAAGCTTCACTTAGGCAGAAAGTTTCCCTGTGCCTCCCTAGCAGTGCTGGGTGGTCTTGTCTGTTCTCCTTCCCAGGAGCCTCGCCTAGGAAACCAGGGCATTCAATGGCCCCAGAGGGCAGGAATGGTGGGTGGGGGGTGATGGGGTCAGCCAACCCCAGGCCACTCTCCCAAGTTCAGAGAGCAAGGGGGAGCCCACAAACTCAGCTGAAAACAAACAAGGGCTAAATTAAAAAGAATGTTAAATACAGATCAGCTGCTTGGCTTCTGACAGCAGATTTAATTCTTCCCTCCTCTCACCTGATGGAGCTTCGCCTGCAGGGTTTGCATCAATTATCTGTCGACATGTGGAAAATGATTGATGAGCTGCCTGCGGCACTGGAGTACACTTTGTCAACCACTCATCATTTATACATCTTATCTCTGCCAGAACAAAAGATAGGACAGCCCCACGCTGCAGTTGGGGATGGGTTAGGGGGAGATGAGAATGGGAGGTGAGGGAGGCAAGTCAGAAAACGATTGGGCGCCTATCTGGATGAGCTGGGGTGATGAGGCCCACAGCTCTCAACTCTGAGCTGTCTGCTCAGCCCCCTCTGCCCTTACCATGGGCTGTGGTGTGGCCCAAACTCTTGTACCATTCCTTCCAGAAGGGCCTGGGGGGGGGGGTCAAGGCCCTGTGTGCTTTTTTAATTACAGCATCATCTCGGGGGGTTGAACCCTGTCATCACAGCAGCCGCTGACCCTTTGCTTTAATCAACCAGTCGGAAGGCCGGGTTGCTAACCATCCCTGACAGAGATGAGTCATGGCCTGGCGGATCCAGCCTCTGAGAGAGTGTCAGGGGGAGCTGTCTAGAGGAAATTGGCCTGTCTGACGGTGGTGGGACTGAACAGTGGGATTCATGGTTTTATAGACAAATCTTGTTCACAAGGCTGAAGCGAGGTCCAAATGTTTTTACTCACACTGGGATAAAAGGTGGATGGTGATGCTGGCTCTTTATTCGTGAGTCACTGGTGGCCTTGCTCTTAGGCTCAAACCCGTGCTAAGAGGTGAACAGAATATCAGCTCACAGAGGTCTCTCAGGCTGCGCCCATCTTCTCTCTTCCCTGGTGACACCATTATAGCCACAAACCCAGGTGATGACCTAACAATCATTTATAGGCAGTAACTGCTGAAAATAGCAATTGTATTATGGGCTGATCTCTATTAATTCACTCTCTATTAAAGGCATCCCATTTATTGATTTTTTTCTTTGAAAAAGAGGGTACTGACAAATATAATGTCAAGTGGCCTAGTTATATAATTTGAGTGAGAGGCCCAGCAGATTCCTTGGTTGGAGGTAGAAAGGAATTAAGGTAGGAAACTTCAACTTTATAATATAATATGATTTTCCTCCAATAAAATTTAATATTCTACTTATAAATCATTAAATGATACAGAAGCATGAAAAACAAACATAGCTATTAGAGTGAATTCTAAAAGCAAGGTATAGAACTATGAGGCAGAATCATGTCAGAAAAGAGGTGACTAAACATAACAATGAAATGGAGGAAAAATTAGAAGACTGAAGGCACCAAAGCCAGGAGAATAACTCAATGGCCCTTAAAAGACATAAAATACTGTTTTGAACCCTTGCATAGATTTTTGTTGATACCGTTGGTTAACGGTTATCTCCAGCTGTGCCTCACAGGTTGGAGCTTGAGGTAACAGTAACAGGTAGACAGTCATCATGACATCAGGCATTTCATGGAACCTTTGTGAGCATGAATTACCCATACAGAGGGGCCTTCTTGGCCCACTGGACAACAGTGGCCACTGAAGACCCCATGTTTTCCTCAAATGTTCCAGGTATGGTGGGCCACCCACGCTGATGGCTCTAGTAGATGACGTCATTGCCCTGGATGAGAGGAAGCCCTCAGAGGCTTCCTCTAACCCTGAAATTATAAACTAAAGGGCAATTACTATAAAATCCAAGAATCAAGGACAGGCACTCTCTCTGCTTGACACAGATCCATAAACTGTAGAGTGACAACACCAGATGAGTACATGTCTATGATCCCTTTGTGGTAGATTATATTTTAGATTTAACTGGTAGCCTCATGAACCCCAATATTGAGGTTTTACATTTTTGTGTGTTTTTGATAATCTTCAAGGCTTCTACTTTAGTAAATGGCTACCTATTTGGTATTAAAGGTTTAGAAAGGTATTTGTATGAGTTTTCTCAAATATATGAGACATATATTTGTTATAACAAATATAAATTTGTTATAACCTATATTTGTTATAACACCCCAAGTGGGTGATTTAAACAACAGGAATTTATTGTTGTTCTGGAGTCTAAAAGTCCACTATCAGAGTGTCAGTGGGGTCAGTTTCTTCTGAGGGTGGTGAGAAAGAACCTGTTTCTTTCCTCTCTCTTAGATTCTGGTAGCCTCTGGTGTTCCTTGGCTTAAAATGGCAGTCTCCCTGTGTCTTCATATGCTCTTCCTTAGGGGATATCTTGTCTCTGTATCCAAATTTCCCCTTTTTATAAAGGACATATTGAATTAGGGCCCACCTTAATGACTTCATCTTAAGTTGATTATCTGCAAAAATCCTTTCCAAATAAAGTCATATTCACGGGTATGGGGGTTAGGACTTCACTATCTTTTGGGGGGAATGACAGTGTTACCCTGGGACTGTAATGAAGAGAATTGTACCTTGGATATTTCCATCCCACACTGTGCTTTACCTCTTGAGTTTAAGGCTTAGGTTTCTAAGATTTCTATCTTAAGACTTTAACGCTGAACTTTTGTGAAAAAAGGAGGCATTTTTAAATATGAAATTTACAGTTTTACTAGGAAAAGACTAATTTCCAGGTCATGAAGTGAATGAATTAACTCCAGAGGCATCAGAAACTTAGAAAAATGGATTCCTTTCAAATAAATGTATCATGTAATCTCTGAGTTTGGACATTTATAAGGAATCTTCTGTTTACGAACGACACCTTGGGGAAAAGAATCCTTGTGCTAATTTTGTTTTTGAGGAAATCTGTGTCTTGGGTGGATGTTTATTTTCTTGTGACACACTGCCACTTGGGGGAAAAAATATCCCCAGTGGAAACCTTATATTGGAAAATTTTAAAACTGGCTCAATATTGTCTGAATTATCCAGTTCAAATACTGATACAGAAGGTATATTCACCATCATAAGTAGACTCTTGTTTAGTATGTGCAAATGACTGAGTGTTGAGTTAGTAAGGAGGCACCTTTTGTGTTATCTACTCCAGATATGTATCTTTTATTTATAAACAGTTGAACTTTTTACATTTCTTTAAAAAAAAAGCAAAGCAAAAAATTGGCTATATTTCATAAAAACGAACTTGTTTGAGAAATATAGAAATATGAAAAGTTTAAGGATAAACATGTAATCTTGTTAGGTGGAAGATGTAATAACCATTTTTATCCTTAAACTTTCTATATCTGTATATGTTTTGGAAAGTTTTTATCAAATATAGTCAATTTTTATTTTTTGAAACCATGTAACAGACCAGGCCTAGGTGAACCAGGCATCTCCAGAGCTCGAGACAGTAGTCCCATGAGGGATAATGCCAAGGCCCCTGTGTGTCAGGCCCCCACCCAGAGACAGCAATCTGTCTCTCAGAGGAAGGTTGTGAAATCTGCAGAATACCTGGGCAGCAAAACCAAAGAGCTGCACTCAGCGATGCCTGGCTCTTGTTCTGCCCAGTCAAATAAATCCCTTTTTACTTTGTTTTCTGAGGCCCTTACACCAAACTACTACTGTCTCCACGCCTTTCTTTATGCTGTTGCCTCCCTTTGGCAGGTCCATCTCTGCCACTCTGAGTTAATTGCTACTGATCCTTTGAGTTCCTGTTCAGATCTCAAGGCTGTGGAAAGTTGTCTTGGACATTTCCATCCTACGCTGGCTGTTTCTTAAGCTAAAACCCTTAGAGTTACTATAGTATACTTGGATGCTTGTTTCATATCGGCCATTTCTGTCTCCGCTCAGCGACAGAAGATATCTTTATGCTAGACAACATCTAATTTACATTTCATTGGCTATAAATAATGTTGAATAACTGATCTCACTTGACTCAGAGTTACTTAATGATAACCCCCATTTATTCACCCAAGATGAGGGAAAACCATACTTTTCCATTGCTCACGCAGGTTAGAATAGAAGGAAAGGGACTAGGGGATGAACTTAAGGTGGATGGAACTTGCAGATGGAATGCTATTTACTTGGTCAGATTTTCCAGCAGATTTTACTTCCCTGAAGAGGATTAAAAACAAGAAAGATCCTTCTGGGAGTCAGGAGAAGTGATGAGATATGCTCTAGCTGGGTCCTTGCTCTGTGCAACAGAGTTTATGCCTGTGGGCAAGTAATGCAGTGATATGCTCAACAGTGACAGAAGCCAATAATAACAACAACAAAAACAACATAGTGCATCTATTTTAAAACTACTATTTTTTAAAACATTTTTATTTTTATTTTTTAAATTTAATTTTATTTCATTTTTTCAGTGTTTTGAAATACATTGTTTAGGTATCACACCCAGTGCTCCATGCAATGCGTGCCCTCCATAACACCCACCACCGGGCTCACCCCTCCCCTCACGTCTCTTTCCGCTCCAAAACCCTCAGTTTTTTTCTCTGAGTCCACAGTCTCTCATGGTTTTCTCCCCTTCTGATTTCCCCCAACTCCCTTCTCGTCTCTAACTCTCCATGTCCTCCATGCTATTTGTTATGCTCCCCAAGTAAGTGAAACCATATGATACTTGACTCTCTCTGCTTGACTTATCTCACTCAGCATAATCTCTTCCAGTCCCATGCATGTTGATACAAAATTTGAGTATTTATCCTTTCTGATGGAGGCATAATATTCCATTGTATATATGGATCACATCTTCCTTATCCATTCGTCTGTTGAAGGGCATCTTGGTTCTTTCCATAGTCTGACGACTGTGGTCACTGCTGCTATGAACATTGGGGTACAGATCACCCTTCTTTTCACTAAATCTGTATCTTTGAGGTAAATACCCAGTAGTACAATTACAGGGTCATAGGGTAGCTCTATTTTTAATTTCGTAAGGAATCTCCACACTGTTTTCCAAAGTGACTGCACCAACTTGCATTCCCACCAAAGTTTAAGAGGGCTCCCCTTTCTCCACATCCCCTCCAACACTTGTTGTCTACTGTCTTGTTAATTTTGGCCATTCTAATTGGTATAAGGTGGTATCTCAATGTAGTTAGATTGAAATAAAACTACTATTTTGCAAAACAAATTCAGTGCCTATATCAATAAAACTAAACTTGGACCAGAGGAAGAGTGGAGGGATATGCTAGGCTTCTAATGAGGTTGTATGTCCCTTTAAGAGATTTGATCAGAGAAACTGGCCAGGGTCCCTGGAGATGGTGATTCTAAAGTTAGGAGCAGGAGGAAGAACTGGGGACTGGTGAGAACTAAATTAGGAGAATGTTTTGGGAAGATTGTAATTTCAAGAATAGCCCACGGGAGTTGTGTAGTATTGCCCTCCTGCAACTGTAGACATTTTTCACTTTATAATTCCCTGTTTAAACCTGGACAACTTTAATTTGGGATTAAAAAATGATGGCTGAAATGCAGAGCAGTGTTCTAATGATGAAGGGCTGCAATTTACAGACCAATTAGAATGGCATTTGTTTTCATTCTGCAGCAACTTTTCTCCCCCTAGTGCACCCTTCAATAACAGGAAAATAGATTCCTGGGTCCATGGGTGGTTTTCTGGAGCTGACAGCTGCCATATGCCCTGGGTTGGGAGGTTGGGGACAGGTTCCAGGCAGCTAACAGAGAGCCACCCCGTGCATTCTGCCCATTCTTTAGAGCCACTCTCACTGCAAAACAATGCCATTTAACTTCAGGCTCTGACACCTTGCCTATTTCTATTTCATTATAAATAAACCTACCCCCATGGCCCCCCTTCCCTTGCCTCCCCCAGGTCAGGCATTCCTCAATTACAGTCTTAAACCTGACCAAGCAAGAACAGATTGTGACCTTAAGTTATATCTTAAAGTCCTGCCTCATATTGGGACTCAGAAAGAGTTTTTTTGGTATTCTCTTTGACAGGCTGCTTGTAGATAGAACAGTTTTCCATAAGGAATTGAAATCATACATCAAATGTATTGTTTTATATGTAAGCCACTGGAGACCAATGAAAGCAGTTGGTAGAGCCCAAATACCATTACAAATAGATTTATTGTAGTGTGTTTTCTCCCACCTTTTTCTAGAAGTTATTGCTTTAATCTTAAGAATTTATGTATGTATGCTTGTGGCTTTTATATGGTTTATGCATTCACTTTGGAGACTTTTAGCTATTTAGTGGCGAGGTGTTTAAAACAAGTGTTATCAAGGAAATAATTTTGGCTTTACATCATTTTTTTTATATTTGCCTCTGAATGCTACATATAGAATAGCCAGTCGGCAATATAAAAGAGTTATTGTGGATGTCATGGAAACTTATCTTTTCAGTGTCCTTTAGCTTGGTATGTTCATCTGCACCTCCAAAAAGCAAGCAGAGATAAACATGCAGTATCCTTTTGCTGCCAAATTAGAAAAAAGCTCTGTGCCTTCCTTCTTGAACCGTTTCAGTGAAGAAGAACATTAGACTTCAGAGCAATTAAACTCTTTCTAGTGTGTATGTGCTAAAAGGACTGGAAAAAATTTTTTTCCTGTCTTTCTTTCTTTCTTTCTGTCTTTCTTTCTTCCTGTTTGTCTTTCTTTCTTTTTCGTTTCTTTCTTTTTCTTTTTTCTTTTTTTTTTTTTGGCTAGCCCCACAGTAACAGAGCTGTTTGAAAATTTAAGAAGAAAAATCCTGAAAGATGGTCTTAGAAGATGAATCAAATGTTCTTATAAGTCCCATCTCATTTATCATATTAATATTTAAATTATCATATTTAGTAAAAAAAAAACGTTTTAGCATATTTTTTTACTACTATTTAACTTATTTGTTTTTTCACAAACCCTTGTTTAATTATTCACCTTCTTCACATGCACAAGCGCGTGCACACACCCCCCCCCCCACACACACACACCATGGATTCAAATACCCTGTATACATTGATATCTTGACTTGGTATCCTTATTTTTTATATCTATTGATAGAAACTTTCCTTTTCAGGGCAATATTTCCAACCTAATTGTGTCAGTATGTGTAAAGCTGTGGTTTGTCTAATTCTTTTTTTTTTTTATAAATATAAGCTTTTTTAAAAGATTTTATTTATTTATTAGAGAGAGAGAGAGCAAGCACAGGCAGACAGAGTGGCAGGCAGAGGCAGAAGGCGAAGTAGGCTCCCTGCCGAGCAAGGAGCCCGATGTGGGACTCCATCCCAGGACACTGCGATCCTGACCTGAGCCGAAGGCAGCCGCTTAACCAACTGAGCCACCCAGGCGTCCCAGGTTTGTCTAATTCTTATAAACACATTGTATCCCCTCTGACCTTCCCTCTCCTTCTTTTAAAAACAATTTTACCTCTCTGGGGCACCTGAGTGGCTCAGGTGTTAAGCGTCTGCCTTCAGCTCAGGTCATGATCCCAGGGTCCTTGGGATCGAGCCCCACATTGGGCTTCTGCTCGATGGGAAGCCTGCTTCTCCCTCTCTCACTCTCCCTACTTGTGTTCCCTCTCTCACTGCGTCTCTCTCTATCAAATAAATAAATAAAATCATCATTTCTAAAACTTGATACTTACCAGAACTTGACTCTTTAGATTCTTTTAAATAGGTTTTAAAGTTGTGACCATTTTTCTTAGTACAGAGTAGACACACCTAATAAACCCGCAATGAGATCTACCTGCTCTGTCAGACTAAGGGTGTAGACATTATCCTAGTGTTAGTCACTGAAATGAAAAAGCAAGTGGGCAATTTTCTTAGACCATGTCTTGTCCTGGAAAACAGAGGTCTTAAAATTCTCCACATGTGTGTTGAGGAAAGGCAGTACCTCCTGGGAGATGGAGGTGTCTTCTAGTTTAAATATTGTTTGGAGAGTGGGATGACGAAAGTCAATTTTCTGATTCTGTTTGGTCATCTTCCAGAAAACAGACGACTTTCTTCATAGACTCTGGGTTTAGATTTAAGATCTGTTCTCCTCTAAGCCAGCCCAGCCATTTGGCAGCAAAGAATTATTGAAGAGATTATTTTCAATCCTGTGGCTATGCAGTGCCCCTAGGTTGAGGACCTCTTTTAATGATTAAAGATCATCGGTAATTAACATACTAATTGTTAGAGAACAAATAAATGCAGATACGTATGTCACGTTCATACTTGTAAATAGGGTAAGTGTTCCCCACCTGATGTGTCTCATGCTATTAATTTGTTAAGTAAAAGCTGTTTTCATAGTTGAAAGATCAGTTTCATTCCAGCCTGAGTTTCCCAGCTATTCCAAATTAGTTTTGTTCAAATTAATGAGACCTTATTAAATTAGGAAGGTGACCTGGATTGGAGATTATAGCCTTGTCACAAATCTCTCTGTGGTTAGACCTACATCCAGCTTGTGAAGTCTTTTGTTCATCCGCCCCAGTGAATGATTTCTTGGAAAGCCTGCAAAACACAGTTATAGCTTGCCCTTGTGGTTTTTACTTTTTGGCCACCAATTTGACTTTCATGTATCTGTCCTCCATTCCCCTAGTTTGTTTCAGTCTCATTATAACCAGTTGCTTTGCCCAAAGCTTTATTGCCTCTGTCCTAACTCCCATTGGGTCTCATGTTTGAACCGCTAATGTGTTTGCATGTTGTCCCCTTTCCTAGATTCTACTCTAGAGCTATTAAGTCTTTTGCTGTTGGGCAAGTTTTAGGAGAAACTGTTACTTCAGCTTTTCACCTTGTCTCTATCCATGACTTTTCCATCATAGGCTGGCAAAAATTTTTGCAGTCAAATGCTCTACCACTGAGCTATAACCCCAGGCAGAAATTTTTGACTTAAAGGTCAACACTAGTAGACACCTTTTTTGCTTTGGGAGTTGGCTTTCTCCCAATGTAGATTTTTAAAAAAATAAATCTCAGGTACATGTGATTGAGTTAATAATAATTCTTGGTTTATGACATACTATCATCAATTGATCTATACATCCACTTTAATTATATTTGTGCACTTATGTATTTGTAATAATGCAATGAATAGACCAAGCCAAGAGCTAAAGTACAGATGATAACCTATGTTTTTCTACATGGTCCTCTTTAAGGTAATCACTATCTTGAATTTGGTGCTTACTGTACCCTTACAGTTCTAAAGGATTTTTAGCACACACCCATTTATATACCTAAATAACATATTGATTAATTTTGGCCTCTATAAATTTTATGTGAAAAGGATGTTATGCTTGATGTTTTTGTTTGGGATTTTCCTTTATAACTTAACATTTTACAACAAAGCTTCACTTATATTGATGCTTGGAGCTGCAGTTCATTTATTTTCAATACTGTATAATATTCCCATCATGTTAAACAGTTACTTGCCAGAAGAAGTTGTTTCCAAAATTACTGCATTATTTGAGTAATTCTGCATGCATCTTCTGGTGCACATGAACTGGAGTTTCTCCAGGAATAGAATTGCTGGGTCTTTGGATATGCAAACCTTCAACTTTGCTAGAACATCCCAATCTATTATCTGGGCAGTTGCTCCAGTTTGACACTCCTATCAGGTAGGAGAGATTCTATAGATTGTCATCTTATACAGTGCTTTCTATGGTCTTATCTTCTAGCAATCAAGTGGTATCAAGTAGTATCCCCTAGAGTCTTGATTTGAATTTCCCTCAATACTTAGGTGTCTTTTCCAGAGCTGGCATTCGACATTTCCTTAGCTTGTGTGTGTGTGTGTGTGTGTGTGTGTGCACGTGCACGTATGTAAAAGGACCACCATTTGTAAATTAGCAATCAGGATGTGACTAGAATGTGCTCAGAGGACAGAAGAAAAGTCATTCTTATAATGGAATAGAAAAGCTTAGAAGCAAGTGACTCAGCATGCGGCTCTGACTTTGTCAGTGATTCACTGAACGCTTCAGAGGAAGACATCGTTTTGTGTTTCCATTTTCTCGTCTGTTAATTGAGGGTGTTGATCACAAAGGGTGTGTCATGGTCTAAGTTTTCATCATTCAGTAAATTATAGCTATCACAGATGTTTACCTTTAAAGCGTCTGATACCCATTTCCTTGTGTGATCGTTCCAACACCAAAGTGACATAGGCAGAGAAAAGGTGGAATAAAAACCTGAAGGTTTTGACAGAGGTCATGTGAGAATGTCTGGTGTGTAGCTGTGTTGTGATGATGGGGAGACCAGGAAGTAGCTGTGTTGTGATGATGGGGAGACCAGGAAGTTCTTCAAGCCCATAAAGCTTTCTCTTCCGGCCTGCCCTGGAGCCTAAAATTCTGCAATTACTGTTTCATTGCTGTGGGTCTTGGAGGACTTGGGGTTTATCAGAGTCCGCCATTAAAATGAAAATGTCCCTAGAGGGCATGGGGAGAACCTTCCTGCTCATTATCACCTAATTATCTTTCACAGGGATTAGTTTATTGAATCCTTGCCCATCAGACACCTGGTTGGAAATAAAGCCTGTGAGAAGGAGCGCCTGACCTATGTGGGGGAAGCCCTAGGAAGGAGAAGAATGGTTGTAGAGAGAGGTGGGGATGTGCCCAGAAAGCCAACCAGGGCTCGCTAGGGTTTGGCCAGTTGTCTCCCCCAGCTCGTCTCTACCCAGAGCCTCAGAATCAAACAGGCTGAATCCATGAAACTACTGCTGCATCCTCTGGGGACAGTGTTCCCTCAGAACTAATTGGAAGAGGATATATAAAGGCTGCCAACTATTAGCAATCCTTCCTGAGTCTGCAAATCACCACTGAAAGCCTCTCAGCTCTCTGTAACAGACGCCTTTGAGCAGAGCCCTTTCTCATCCAGTCCCGAGTCTTGGCCCAGTCTATAATGTGGCCATTTTGAGGCGTGGACAGGCCTTGTCAAAAGACTTCAGCTGGGGCGTTTGTGTTGGTGCCTCATCTGCTTTGTTTGACATCCAAACAACTCTTTAAAAATGTCGGCTCTGGCTTGCCTCACAAAGGGGGCCTGAAGGGTGATGTTTAAAGTGTTTGGGCCTTCTCTGTCTTCCCTCTGTCATCCACACAAAAATCCACTGCCCCCTCCCCCTCTCCGGCGACTCCCCCAACAACGTGGCTCTGCCTCAGCTGACCCTGGCCCCTAACACGTCAGAATGTTAATAAAACAGTATGGCTGTCATAACGCCAGGTTAAATGAAGTCTTCAAAACCTGTCCATTAAGCGGATTTTTGTGTGTGGCGTTTTCGGCAGTCTGTCTCTGGATACAGCTTGTCTTGCTTCGTGGACAGCCGAGCCACGGGCCTTTGTCTTTGTTCACTGTGGTGTTTAATCCCCCCCCCCCATTCATTAATCATCCCTTTGCCTATTTAGACCGGTGGCAAGTAGAGTGAACACACTTCACGCCGGCTTTTGTTTTGGAAGCACCCTTTGTGAGGGCCAAGGCAGAGCTAATTATTAAGTGCAAAAGGATGGGAAAACTCTTAGATAAGCTCCAAATGCCACATCCACTGAGACACAGTTTTGTTTAAACCTCTAAACGCTTGTGGCCAGGCAACTGAGGTGGCACTATGTCACCGTGAGTCCTGAAAAGCCACGGTGGCACTTAAATAATTAATAGAGGTGTTCCCTCAAATCTCAGCCCGGCTGCTGGACTCAGGGTCTCTCTGCACCCCTCTGGATAGTTCAGAGGCCGTGCAAGTGGTGGGGGGTGGATGGGGGTAGCTTCAGAGATGGGGTCCACGTGAGCAGCTCTAGCCTTGATGTTTATGTTTCCCGTGGCTGGAAGGCTTTTGTCGTTGGCTCAGGATGACTTCCATAACTTCCGGTCTGATTCTGGTTTTCCTTTGTTACTGGATGATTTTTGTGCTGCCAACTTTTTAACGTTCTAGTTCTTTCTGCTTGTTAAACATGGCACAGGGATTGTTATTCTCACCTTCTCAGAGAAGCTTTTCTGGACCACTGCTCGTGGAGTAATTCTTCTACAGTAACTCCCTATGCCCACGAACATCCTCAGCCACCCTTCCTCCCAGTACCCAGTTTTCCTTTTTTATGGTGTTTGTTGACAGATGAAGTAATTTCGTTTATGCGTTTCTTGTCTGTTTGAGTACTAGAAGAATGTAAGCCCTGGTATCCTTAGCACTTTGAATTGTATCTGGCATGTATCAGTGTCCCAATAAATATTTATTATGTGACTCAGTGAATGAAACATCAGTAGAGGGATGAATCGTTTTTTCAGGAAGGTCATCAGTTTCACTCACAGGCTCCTCCAACATGGACCTGCTGTCTAATCAGCCACATCTTCGTTACACGGGCCTCTCCTACCACCCAGGCTGGTGTCTGTGTTTCGGAGGACCCAAGTCCTTAGTTGGCTTTTGGATAAAACAACTCAAATTTGGTGGCTTCGTTCCTGGAATGTCCCCTTCCGCAGCCTGCCCCTTACCTATACATTCTTTCTCTGTGTGAACAATTAGACTTGTATCTGAAAAGAAGTCATAGATGGTTCTCTTCCTCAGTGAGCTGTGGTGCCTTCTTTGTGGTATCTATAGTTTCTCCATAAGTGGGTCTGTTTCTGACTCCTTTATTCTGTTTCTTTGGTCTGTTTTCTACTGCTGGACTAAAGGCAGGCATTCTTAATTACAGTAGCTTTATAAGTCTTTGTATATGTTTAGGGTTTAGTCCTCTATTTTTTTTCTTCTTTATGAGTGAGTTGGCTTTTCCTGGCCCTCTGGTCTTTCATGTCAAATTCAGAATCAATTGAATTTCATGAAAAATCCAATTGGAATTTTCATGGGAACAATGTTTAACATATAGATCAGACTTGGAAGAATTGAATCTTCTCATCTATAAATATAGTACCTCTATTTAGGGTTTTGTAAGTGTACATTTTAATGGTTTTTGGTGTATTCATTGACTTGTATAGTCATCATTACTATCCTATTTTAGAACATTTTCATCACCTTAGTAAGAAACTTCATACCATTCGTAGTCACTCCCCATTCCTCTTTCTTGCCAGCAGCTGGCAAAGCCTCAACTAGTCTCTCTCTCTACAGATTTTGTGACATTTCATATAAATATACAGTCTTTTGTAACTAGCCTTTTTCACTTAGGATCATGTTTTCAAAGTTCATCTATGTTGTACCATGTATCAGGACATCATCCCCTTTTATGGTTAAATGATATTCCGTTGTATGGGTGTACCATATTTTGTTCATTCATCAGTTGATGGACATGTGGGTTGTTTCTATTTTGGGGGTACTTTGAAGAATGCTGCTGTAAACATTCTGCATTTAGTTTTCCATTAATGTCTTTTTACTGTCCACACAAGAATCTTTCTTTTGTGAGTTTTCTCACCAAGTAATTATTTTTTGTTGTTGATTTTGTAAATTGTCTATTTTGAATTATATTTTTTTGTTTCTTGCTGATACATAAAAAAATTGACTTGTGATTTGTTTCTACATAAGGTTCTAACTGAAGTTTTATTTATTTATTAGCATGGTCTCCTGAGTAGATAGTGATATTATTAAAAAATTAGAAGTTTCTTTCTTTTAATTCCTCATAGTTTTCTTTTTTTGTGTGCATCATATAATTCTGTATAAGGGCCTGTAGAGCAGCATAGAAGTGATGAGAATTCTATCTATCTATCTATCTATCTATCTATGATACAATTTACATTAAAATCTCATGAAATTCACTATTTTAAAGTATCAAATTCATTGGTTTTTGGTATATTCACAAGATTGTGCAAGGATCACCACTATCCAATTTCAGAACATTTCCATCATCTCCAAAAACAACCCCTAACTATTTGTACTCATTCCCAATTTTTTCCTTTCTCAGACCTCTAACCTACTTTCTATCACTATGGATTTGCCTTTTCTAGAAATTTTAAAAAAGTGGAAACATGCAGTATACAACCATTTGTGTCTGTCTTCTTTCATTTCACATAATGTTTTTAGGGCTCATCTGTGTTGTATCATGTATCAGAACTTTGTTCCTTTTTATGGCTAAATAATATTCCATTGTATAGATTTAGCACAATTGTTTATCCATTCATCAGATATGGACGCTTTGATGGTTTCCATTTTCTGGCTATTATAAATAATGGTGTTTTGAATATTTTTGTATAAGCTTTTATTGTGAATATGTTTTAAATTCACTTGAGTATATACTTAAGAATAGGATTTCTGGGACATATGTTAATTCTATGTTTAACTTTTTGAGGAACCATCAAACTGTTTTCCACAGAGACAGTACCATTTTATGTTCCCACTAGTAATTTCTCTACGTCCTTACCAATGTTATTTTCTCTATTTTTAAATAGATAACTTACAGGTGTGAAGTTGTATCTCATTTTGGTTTAGATTTTGATTTCTCTTGTTACAAAGGATACTGAATATCTTTTCATGTGCTTATTGGCCATTTGCATATATTCTTTAGAGAACTATCTATTCAGATCCTTTGCCCATTTTTAAATTGAGTTGTCTTTTTATTGTTGAGTTATAAAGGCTCTTTATATAATCTGGATATCAAACCCTTATGAGATATATGATATGCAAGTATTGTCTCCTGTTCTATAGGTTATATTTTCATTATCCTGATAATGTCTTGTGTACACAAGTTTTTAATTTTGATGAAGTCCAATTTATCCATTTTTCCTTTGTTTTTGCTCCAGGTGTCATGTCTAAGAGACCAGTCCCTAATTCAAGGTCGTGAAGACATAGCCTTATGTTTCCTTCTAAAAGTTTTAGAGTTCTAGCTCTTACATTTAGGTCTTTGACCCATTTTGAAATAATTTTTGTATCTGGAGTGAGTTAGGGGTTATGAATTCATTCTTTTTGCCTGCGGATATCCAGTTGTCCCTCTACCATATATTGAGAAGACTGCAAAGTAGACATTATTGATTGGTTCCTGATTTCAAAAATATTGTATATTGGTAGTTTTTTTTTTTTAACCTGATATTTATCAGGTAAAGTTAGTTCCTATCTTGTTCTGGTAATCTATGAGTTTAAATCTTATAGTAAGCTCTTCACTGGAATGTGAGGTTATCCTACGACCAATGCAATTCATTACATTAGGAATGTAGTCCAGAGAGCTAATGTGGGCAACACAGATGCAGGGCCACCTATACCTAGAAGAGTCACCAAATGGGATGGAGTGTATGAACCTGTCAGCATTCCATCACTGTTCATTAGAGTCACTGTTTCTGAGACTTGGTGGGCTGGATCATAGTTCTTAGTTTGCATGCCTGTTTCAAATGTTTGGAAGTGACTACATGGGCTGTTGTGTTCAGAAGTCTGAAGTTTATCTTATACAGCTTTGTTTAATGATCATGTGAAGGGAGATAGGCAGCACAAATGGGACATATTTGCTCTTCTTATCCTAGACCCTCTCTCTCTGACAGATTTGCTGTACCTGCTTTTTTTTTCCTTCCTTCTCCTTGAATTGTCCTGGATGTAACCCCTTACTTTTCTTAGTCGTTGGGTTTGGCCATTTCTCTCGTTGCCTGATGCTTGATCCTGACTCCTGCTGGATACATCCTCCTTAATACTTACATAGCAGAGAACAAACTGACAAGCTTTGCTAAGAGACATGTCTTTGACAGACCTGGTCCCAGGCATTCTGTTTGGTTGTCAGACTGCATGTCAGATCATGTGTCAGAGGAGCATGTCCCCATTTGGAATTGGAAAATAAGACATACACACAAGACTCAGAATGGCAATTAGAGCCTCTGGACCAAAAAAGCCTCATCCTCATAGTCAACTTCTGTGTCTTCCAAATAAGCAATATAAGGAAATGGCCTGTAGTGAGGGAGACAGACCTCTTTAATGAATCATGTAGGGGATACGGTTGAAGGGTCAAATGAGGCTTTCCCATGCTCAAAGGTGTCACATACTATATGGAGTAGATGCTATCTTAGGTTGTCTGGAGAAATTCTTGGAAATATAGTCTGGGAAATCAGTCTAGCCCCTTAGGAAACCTTCAGGATCTGTGTTTATGTTCAAGCCTTTTTCTGACTTAAATTCCTGGTACCTGAAAGCTTCTGATATACTGGATTAATTAAGATCTAAATATTCAGCATCAACAAGATAGAACTTTATTTCTCCCTCATGGCACAGTCCAGACACAAGCAAGTTAGGGCCAACGAAGAGGCTCCAACAAGTCAGCAACTCAATTCCCTCTAGCTCATTCATGTGCTATATTCACAGTCTTTGTGGGAAAGAAGTCTCCCCTCCTTATAACTGTATTCTAATAAGGGAAAATGGGAAAAAGAGGAGCAAGCATGCTCATTTCTTTAAGGGTACTAACTAGAAGTTGTATAAAGCTCTTAATGCTCTATATCCATTAGCCGTAACTTATTCAGTGGACTACACGTAGTTGCATGTTCTCATCTATGACCTGGCAGTTCTGTTACTAGAGACAAATGGGAAAATAATATTGAGGAACAACCAGCAGTCTCTGGTAAATAATATTTCGTTAAACAAATGTGAAAAACTAAGTCAAAAGAAAACTGTAAGGGAAGAAATCACCCTTGATAAAGATCACCGCATCTAAGTCTTTGATGATCTTAATGGTAAAGAAGACAGACTTGGTTTTCCAGAGACTCACAGATTCATGTTTAAGGGATATATTGTTGTAGGGCACTCTTAGTTTTCCAGCATTTTCTTTTTTTTTATTAATTTATTTATTTTCAGCATAACAGTATTCATTATTTTTTCACCACACCCAGTGCTCCATGCAATCCGTGCCCTCTATAATACCCACCACCTGGTACCCCAACCTCCCACCCCCCGCCACTTCCAGCATTTTCAATCCTGAAATCTAGCATTGAGTGGATGAATCTCAAATCTCTCCCCTCCCCTCCTTAAGGGCTATCAGAAGAGGTGCTTTTTTTTTTTTTTTTTTTTTTAACCTAAGGGAAGGGTTCATCACTTGCTTATTCTGCCTCAGGGCATAGTTCCACTTACCTGGAAGCTGTGTTAAAGAGGAAATCTATTAGTACAGTTTACAGTTCTTGCATTCATGAGTATCTGGTTTTCCCTTTTTTTCTGGACTGAGGTATATAGAGCCCTTGTGCAACTTTTCAACCCTTCTTCCCAGCTGAGGTCATCTTAGAGGATACTTTGTGTTTTGCAGTGTAGTCACAACACCAAAGTAACTGGATTACTAGACATCTAGAGAGTCACTCAGACCCACAGCTGATACCATTTGTTATGTTGGGATGCTCAGATTTGGGGATTTCTTTTTACTGTTAACACAAGCTAGTCTATTCTGAGTATTCTATTTAGCAAGTTTTTATCAGCTTCTAGGTATGAACAGACATCAATTATGGAGTCCTGGAATGAACTAGAAATAGGAAATGTCTTTGCTCTCAAATACCTTATAATGTGGCTAAATTGTCCAATTATAGCAACTCAAAGACAATTGTAAGCCAAGTCTAATATAGAACTGTGTTCTTAAAACAAAAGAGTGATTAGTGTTGGATGTGGTTCATCTGGGAAGACTTCCTCTAAGAGAGGAAAAAAAAAATCACTTTCTCCATCTGTGCTGGAAGAAAGTAACTCAAACACAGTCAGGAAAAGAGGATTTATGCAGTGTAAATGGCTAAACCTGACAGCTTCTGGCTAATTGAAAGTGTCAATGTTATTGTGCTTAGGTTAATGGGGCCCTTTAGCTTCTTGTCTGAGCTGTTACTCCCAGAAAGCACAACAACCAGCCCTCTCCAAGGGTTCAGAAACCCTGGAGGGCACTTCCTTGGGCCCTGATAGCTAGCAACAAGCTCATGGGTGATGGGAACTCATAATTATGCATTTCATTCCTCTTATATGGACACAGTCAACTGTTTCTTCATGAATCAGAGTGAGCTGAAGACCTTGAGGGAGATTTCATTGCCTCTTTCATTGTCCTTTCCAAACAGTAACCTAAAACATAAGTAGGACCAAGAGAGTAGGTGGGGGTAGGTGGCTGGGGAGGGCACACCTTTGACTTCTGACTTCTCCTGCTTGAGTAGCCTGATCTACTCTACAAACTGCACTTCCGATGGCCACAGACAAGAACTGTTGAAAGCATATGGTCTTAACCAGCATTCAGAAATCAGCACTGGGCCTAGAGGCCTCTGAGTTGTGTCATTGATTTATGGTATTAGGAAGGGGGCTGCAGAAAGTTGATTTAGATTCTAAATCATGAAAGCATTGACCTGGCATAGAATATTAGCTAATGCTCGTAATATCATAGGATAACAGAGCATAGATTAGATTAGACCACAAATGACTACTGAGATGATGGGACATTTATAGGAGAACAGGTAAGATCAGGTTCCTTCCAGTATAGGCTTTCTGGTCCCTGCAGAGGCTTTTGATGTTTCATATAGGCTACTGTATTACCTTGTTGGAGTACACATTTTTGTCTGGGTTCTTCATGCTTAGAGGAGAGCTTGACTCATAGTTGATGTTCAGTTAATGATGGGTGTATTAAATTGAAATAACTGGATGACTTTGGCATGGCAAGGAGAAGACTGAGGCGTTATGATCAAGAGCTTCTAAATCCTTTGTGGTGGTGCCTGTATTGAAAGGGGACTTAATTATTAAACCCTTAATATTGAGTTGGAAGACTCTTCTTTGAAACTGGATCCAGATAAATTTGGAATTTATGATGGGGGGTTGTCTGGGTGGCTCAGTGGGTTAAGCCTCTCTGCTTTCAGGTCAGGTCATGATCTCAGGGTCCTGAGATCAAGCCCCACATCAGGCTCTCTGATCAGCAGGAAGCCTGCCCCCCCCACTCTTCCTGCCTCTCTGCCTACTTGTGACCTCTGTCTATCAAATAAATATATAAAATCTTTAAAAAAATTTTTATTTTTTTATTTATTCATTTTATTTATTTTATTTATTCATTTTATTTATTTATTCATTTGACATAGAGAGCGAAATCACAAGTAGACAGAGAGGTAGGCAGAGAGAGGGGGAAGTAGGCTCCCCTTTGAGCAGAGAGCCTGATGCGGGGCTCGATCTCAAGACCCTGAGACCATGACCTGAGCTGAAGGCAGAGGCCCAACCCACTGAGCCACCCAGGTGTCCCCCACCCCAATTTTTTTTTTTAAAGATAAATTTGAAACTAATTAAAAGATGGTCCATTTTCTACATTAGGAAAAAATTTTCTGGATCTCATTTTATAACAGGTGATAGTGAAATGAAACAAATGGATTTTTTTTTCAGAAGTTTGTCTCAACACATAAAAAGATGTTTATCATCATCACTAGCCATCAGGGAGATTCAAATTAAAACCACATTGAGACACCACCTTACACCAGTTAGAATGGCCAAAATTAGCAAGACAGGAAACAACTTGTGTTGGAGAGCATGTGGAGAAACGGTAACCCCCTTACACTGTTGGTGGGAATGCAAGTTGGTTCAGCCACTTTGGAGAACAGTGTGGAGATTCCTCAAGAAATTAAAAATAGAGCTTCCCTATGACCCTGCAATTGCACTACTGAGTATTTACCCCAAAGATACAAATGTAGTGAAAAGAAGGGCCATCTGTATCCCAATGTTTATAGCAGCAATGACCATGGTCGCCAAACTGGGGAAAGAACCAAGATGCCCTTCCACAGACTAATGGATAAGGAAGATGTGGTCCATATACACTATGGAGTATTATGCCTCCATCAGAAAGGATGAATACCCAACTTTTGTAGCAACATGGATGGGACTGGAAGAGGTTATGCTGAGTGAAATAAGTCAAGCAGAGAGTCAAGTATCATATGGTTTCACTTATTTGTGGAGCATAACAAATAACATGGAGGACATGGGGAGATGGAGAGGAGAAGGGAGTTGAGTGAAATTGGAAGGGGAGGTGAACCACGAGAGACTATGGACTCTGAAAAACAACCTGAGGGTTTTGAAGGGGTGGGGGGGTGGGAGGTTGGGGGAGCCTGGTGGTGGGTATTAAGGAGGGCACGTATTGCATGGAGCATTGGGTGTTGTGCAAAAACAATGAATACTGTTACACTGAAAAGAAATTAAAGAAGAAGAAGATTTGAGGACTCTCAAATTGAGGACTGGCTTTAATGGACCCTAAATGAAGCTTTGGTGTGGGCCTCCAAGATTAGTCTAAGACTCCGGTGATTCTTCTGTAGCACCCTGATAACAACAACAACAAATGATTGGACTGGCCCAAGAGTAGTGGGACATGCAGAACCCTCCATAAACTGTCTCTTACCTCAGCTCTTCCCATTCTTCCTTCTACATCCCAATCTATACCTCCTACTATTCACAAACCACTTAATGTTTGTTTCTTTGCTTTTCTTGCCTTTGTCTCTTCTTCCTGCTAACCTTTGTTCTTGATTTCCTATATAAACCTATCTAAACCAGGCCCTAGTGACTTCTCCCTTGTTACAGACTGATGGCAAGTCAGACTCTACTGATGGCTTGCTGTCAACCACCTTGAATCATTACTTATATTTTAGGCAACTATTCTAGTTCTCCAAATTTTTAAGGTCAGGAAGTACATGATCCCTTGTGATTTAGCTTGAATCTTTAGCTGATATTTGTCTTTAAAGAGTCAGTACTACTAAGGAATAATAGAAGACATTATTAGAAATGTCCAAATCAGTAATATATGTCTCCATCATTAATATTACTTAAGATGCAACCATTAAAAAATAAGTTCAGTGGATTGATTCATTGACTGTCAAAGCTTCAAGAAACCTTGAAGGTCATTGTGTTGAATTCTTTTCTACTGCTGGTGGATGTACAATCAATTAGGAACTGGTCAATTTAACAATAGTTGAAAATATTATTTCTACCAGTAATCCAGCAATTTTCATACATAGGTATATGTTCTGAAGAAGTTGCTTATATGCATAAGGTAGCATTTATAAAGATGTCCATTATAACTCTGTTTTGTGAGAAATGACAACAAATTAAAATATCCATTAAAAGGGGATTAGATAAAATGCAGTCTTTTCATGAGGTGGAATTCTGGACAGAATTTAAAATGGATCAATGGGAATTGATCTCAAAGAAAATCCCATGGTAAATAGAAAAACATATACAAGATCATACATTTATCAACAAGACAATAATTTTATTTCTGGATAAACTTACATAGTGAAAACCTTAAAAGTTAATTTTTGTACTTTATTTTTTAAATTGGTAAATAGGTATTAAAGTGATTAGCTTAAAATAAAACAAGCATTAACATTCTTATATTCAAAGGAAGAAACTCATATCAAGAGTTGTGCTAGCTATGTGGACAATGTTTGGGCCTTTTTTGAACAAAATGAATACTAAATGGAAATTAAAAATTTTATGAGATGATCAGGGAAATGTGGACACATACTGAATATTTGATATTAGGAATTATAAGTATTATAGGTATAATAATGATACTGTGGTTACATTTTTAAAATCATAAGCCCTTATCTCTTAGAAATAGCTAGGCAAATGTATGGAAGATATTATATGATTTCTGGGATTAATTTAAAAAAAAAATCTACTTGGGTGGCACCTGGGTAGCTCTGTTCGTTAGGTATCTAACTCTTGGCTTTGGCTTGGGTCATGATCTCAGAGTTGTGAGATCGAGAGCCCTTAGTCAGGCTCTGCACTGGGTGTGGAGCCCACCTACACTTCCCTATCTTTGTCTTAAAAAAAAAAATCTGCTTAGGAGAAAAGGAAACGGATGAAAGTAGGTAGGTAGGTATATTAGAAATAAGATCAGTTGTGTGTTGACTTACAGATTTAGGAGATTGATTATACCTATATATCGTCTCTATATTTATAAATGTAAACATATATTTGAAATGCTCCAAGTAAGAACTAAAAAAATTGGCTTTAAAGGAATAAATAGATTCTAGGACCACTACTCCTTGTCCAGTGCTCTTCACAATAAATCCCACTGAGACCATAATTGGTTGGACTCCCTCAACTGGTCAGTGTAAGCAACCGGTCAGTACATAAGCAGCTTTTGCTTCAAATTATTTTCCTACCAGAGAACGTTTCATACAAAGAGTAATTTTTATTTATCACAAGTAGTCTACAGTTGAGCCATCAGTTCTGATTGAGGTATATCTCAGATTTTTCTCTCTTTCCAAATATGCTGAAATAACAAAGTCATGTGATCCAGAGAATGGAGCCCGAAATATCTGTAAGCAACCACAGAAGCGGGGGAGGTTAGTCATTCCAACTTTATGATGTCCCAAGAAACTGTTGCGATAAGAGAAAAAAACTAAAAAATAAATGAGAGATAAACGAGATAATGGAAAAAACAGAGGGAAACAAGACAACACTCAACTCTGGCTTGAGAAATTTATTGTGCCAAGGAAGATAAATTGGAGAAACATGAAAAGGCAGAGATCTTGTCTCTGCCTCATGTATTTCTCTTCAAGTGAATGAGCAATAATACAGAAATAAAAGAGTTCAAAACAGCTGTGTGCTCAGCCAAAATCATGGCTCCTAATGATTTTCAACTTTGGCAGAAGCCTCACACGTTGTACTTGAGCAGTTTTCTTGATTTTGAATTATCTGTGTAATTCATCCCCATCAGAATGTCGCTGGGGAGCCAAGATGCATTTACCAGTCGGAAATGAGGATGCCGGTCATGTGCTGAAGCCACTCTCCCTTTCTCATATCAGAAGTGTCTATACTGTCATCAGTTTGGACGGTTCTGGGAAACAAACAAATACAAGTTGGGAAATCAGTTGTTTGGCGTCATCTTGGCAAACAAATTGTCATATTACATATTTTCTTCTCTTACCAGGCTGTTCTCACATTCGAAATAGACAGTCTAAGATGGGCAAACTGAAATGCATAAAACAAATAATGGACAGAGGGGATACTTATCAGGTCGGGGGGTCTGTAAGTGTCCATGTGGACTTTTTGCTTTGCCTTTTAACAGGCAACAGTGAAGGGGGATGAGATGTGATCCAAGTTTGCACCTTAGATAATTTAACCATATGAGGAGCCACTCTTGCTACTGACTCCACTCTGTGAGTGTAATTGAAAGAAAATCAGATTCTGGCATGCTTTGCTTTGAAATAGTGGTGGAGCTGTAGTTTGAGTTTCATAAAGCATATTTTTTAGGGTATAAACAATATTCTTTAATAACTACATTTGCCATCTTTGTTCACCATTTCTTTGGCTTTTTTGTTCTCTGAATAACCCTAGCTGTTGGGTCATTCCTGCCAGTCCATCACATTTGGTTTTCTAGCTAACAACCCAAAATATTAGTTAATTCTGTTAAGTATTGTTTGCATGTCCTTAAGGTTGTTAAGGCAGTCAGCATTGTGGTATTTACTTTGGGATGGGATGAAGTCATGGCAGGAAGGTTCTTTTAAGAAAAATAAAGTGTTTGTTTAGGAAGGTAGAAAGAGATATAGGTATGTAGTTAGGTAGATGGATGGATGGATGGGTGGGTGGGTGGGTGTGTGTGTGGGTGGAATGGCTGGGTGCATGGATAAGGACTGGGCGTGAAGAAAAGGCAAAGAGGGAGGATGAGGAGGGAGGAAGAAATGAGGCAAGCTTACTGGCTGAATCAGACAAACCAATGGGTTCCAATTCTGAATTTACCATTTACTAGCCCAGTCAATTTGGGTAATGTTTTTAAAAAACCTCTTTGACCCACAATTTACTTATGCAGAAAGTTTAGATAATAATATCTGCCTTGTTGAGTCATTAATGCTTATAGGAAATGACAACTTTTTTAAAAAATAAGAAAATGAAAGGGAAAGAATATATATTTTAAAATAAAAAACCTCTCCCCACCAAAGCAAGTATGTCCATGGTCCTGTCATTAAAATTCCAGGTTTTAGTTTTATAAAAGTTCAAAAAAGACCAGAAGAGAGTTCCCTGGTCCCAAATAAATATGTGGGAAGTTATGTTAATAACATTAAAATGTGAGCTTCTTGTAACAATAGTGACATTATTGAAACATAAATGGCAGCTTATACAGAATCTCCTTGTAACTATATCAAAGAAAGACAGTTGCAGCTTTGTTCTCAGTGTGACCTACTTGGGGTTTGGCTGCTTGTTGATGGATATTATCATTTTTAATGTCAGTAAATAATGTGATGTCAGATAAATGACCTGTTTCCTTTCTGTGGTATAAAGCTCATTTATCTTTAGGGAGCTTGAGTGAGGAGAGAAATCTGAGCAGGACCAACTGTTTCTGAATGTGCAGGATGGGAAATATCTTATTAATCCTACTTAACATGAGTCCCAGGCAGTTGAGTTCAATTCTGAATATACATCTGGTAAATCAATGAAAGTATGCGCTTTTACCATTGAGTATGTTCCACTTACTGGAGAGCAACAGAAAATAAACATTTTTTTTTCTACTTGAAGAAAATGATGCTACTCACAAACCATTACTGTGTGGCTAGTATCTAGAAGACATGCTTCTGCATAACTCATGCTTGACTTTACCCAATCTTCTGCTTTAAGAACTCATAATGATATAAAATTCAGGATCAGAAAAAGTGTGTTTTAATTTACTTAACTGATAACAGCTTTGAGAATAATAAAATAAAAAATATGGTAGAATTTGGGGCACCTGGGTGGCTCAGGTGGTTAAGCATCTGCCTTCAGCTCAGGTCATGATCTCCAGGTCCTGGGATCGAGCCCCACATCGAGCCCTACTGTCTGCTTCTCCTTTCCCCTCTGCCTCTCTTCTTGCTTGTGCTCTGTCTGTCTTTGTCTCTGTCTCTCTCAAATGAATAAATAAAATTTTTTAAAAATATATAGTAGAGTTAAAAGGCTCTAGAATCATAAAAAATTTTTATGATTTTGAGTCCTGGGCTCTATAGTGTCTGATTCCCTCCCCGGATGACCACTGAAGACTCTACACCTTGGGATACCAGGTGGCCCAGTTGGTTAAGTGTCTGCCTTTGGCTCAGGTCATGACCTCAGAGTCCTGGGATCAAGCCCAGCAAGGGATGCCCTGCTCAGTGGGAAGTCTGCTTCTCCCTTTCCTTCTGCCCCTCCCCATGCTCATTCTTTCTCTATTTCTCTCTCAAATAAGGGAATAAAATCTTAAAAAAAAAAAAAAAGAAAGAAAAAAAGAAAAGCCCGCATCGCTTTTTTCTGAGGTTGAGCTCATCTCATGAATCCATTGTCTATTTTTTATGACAATACATTTAGCTAAAACCATTGGCGTGCCATCTTCTCTGTTGGGAGATTCAGTCAGTGCAGGATGAAGACAGTTTGCTTTTCTGGAGACAGTCAAGTAGGGTGACAATAATCTACTGGGTTTTTCTTAATATAGTGGAGATTGCTTGGGGGCATTTCCTTATCAGCCCTCTGCTGTTTGGAGGCTTTGGAGGACCATTAATGGAATCTAGGAGAACCAAGGCTGGAAGCTTCTTTAGAGGTCATTTAATAAAAATGTCTAATTTTTTTTTTCTAATAGTAAATTAGAAGTAATAATATATAGGATGAGTTTACAGCTTAGGAGATTGAATACAAGGACTTTTTTCTTTACTAAGACAAAGTTATTTTGTCATATACCGAAATATCCACTGATGATTTGATGATTTAATCTGTTTGGATATTTTGCAGATTTATCTCTGTCAATTCCATTAAATTAGAGAGTTAGCAAAAAGTGTAGGGTGTATATTTATTTCACTCTCCAATGAGTGGTGTTCACAAAGACTGTCCACCTCTTTATCTAGAACAGGAGTTGGCAAGCTAAAGCTCATGGGACAGATAAAACTAGGGCCCATTTTTGTACATCTGAGCTAAGAGTGGTTTTTACATTTTTAAAAGATTGTTGAAAAACAAGAATATGAAACATGTGAAGAAGACTATATGTGACTCCCAAAGCCTAAGGTGTTCACTATCTGTCCTTTCATAGAATAAGTTTGCTAATCCCTGTCTAGAATATTCAGAGAAGGGAGCTCTGTTGCTTTCCTTATGGATCACACAATATCTTTTATTTTGTTCTGTTATTTTATATTTTTAAAATAAGCGTTATAAACTGCAGGAAAATAAACACCCAATTTTAAAGAATGTCTATTTGGGGTCAACTTTAGGATTAGTTTTTTTTGTTCTTAGGAAGATCTGCCTGCTTTATGAATTATAAATTAAATAATGAGCTGAAACATGGGAAAATCTGTCTCTTCTTCCACAGAACTTTTGCTGACTTTTTAGCCACAGGATTTTGAATTATACAATTTCTCACCAAAACCACATCCATTTCCTGAGCCACCTCAAAATAGCTGTGGGCTCCAGGAAAATCTGGTTAAGTTGTTCATGTACCACATTCTGGAAATCCATAGGGGTCATGCTGGTTTCTCACGTGAATTGGGGTTCCTACAGAAAATATGTACGTGGGTAGACTTATATGCTAGAGTCCTTGGGACATCAGTTTTCAGAGCTGGGCAATGGCAGTCTTCAGCTTCTTTGCCACTACTGTTTTGAACACTCTGTTCAAATGTAAGTATCATTCCAGAACTTGGTGAACTTGATGATTGACAGTCTGTTTGAATTTGGAATGGAGTTTAATGTTTAGAAAGTTTGAGGGTGAAGATGGAAATAAAAGGAAAGGAAAGAAGGCCAATGCTGAATGAAACTGTGTTCTAAAAGTGTTTCTCAACAGGAGCTGTGTCTTTTTTTTTTTTTAAGAGATTTTTTATACATTTATTTGGACTGAAAATGAAAATATGGCATCAGAAATTCCTTTAAGAAAGCATAACAGGCAATTGTTAAAGAACAGAAAAAAATCATCTATGTATATCTTATTATAATCATGTTTTGCTAAAAAATTCAATGTAAAATTATCAGATCTGTTTCCATATCCCTCTTCCTCACATTCTTCTGCTTCTTATTTTAAACATTGGATTTGGAATTCTAAAACATATATGCATTCCATGAGACTCACTATTTCTTCCTGTAACCAATATAAAATACAGAATAAAAATGAATCGAATGTAGAATGGCATTCACTATATAAATACTTTATGAATTGTGGAGGAAAGAAAGAAATCCAAGGAGGGAAAAAGATAACATGCATGTCAGAAACCATATTATGGGGAATTAAGAACTATTGATAATCAGTCTCCCTTTCTATAGAGTAGTTCCTTCCAGCCTGCCCCATAGTAATCCTAAAATTATTGGCAGTATAGGTACCACGACTGGATCAAATCTGTCACGGATAGGGTTCTTTGACATAAAACTGGATCTTGTTGCTACAACTAACCATTCTTCACTGTTTTCAGTTCTCAGAATAATTCAGCTCAAGCAAGTATTGACATTTATGTCTGAATCCATTCTAATCTCCATCCTGTGAGGAAAATTTCTTTCGTGCTCTTCAGCCACAATCTTTGGAGCCTCTGAAATATTCTTTCCCTCACACATAGCAGTGACTTTTCCTACTGCTACTCCTCTTGGAGCATCTCTTTTCTATCCCACCATTCCTTTTTGTTAAAACAGATAGAAAGCTGGTACCAGGGCCAATAATTAAAGAACTGAGGCTCTAAATTAGCATTTCTGAGGGAAAAGGGTATAAGCCTTTGTCTTCTTGGAATTTTTGTCAGCAATCTTCTGAGAGGGCTTAGATGTTGGCTTAATCTCAGGTAGGTCTGTGGAGATCTAGTTATAGTCAGAAAGTCATCTTAGATCATGGGTCTTACAAGAAAGCAAGTTCAAGGTTCTTATGATTTTAAAAGTTAGTGAAAAAAAATTATACCTCAGTTTGACTAGTAGAACTGGTAGACTCCAACATATGATACTTGATAAGAGAAAAACTTGTTATTTTTGATAGGACCATTCATCAGTATGTAAGACCACCCCATGCATTCTAAGAGGTTTTGCCTTGCATTCCTGTCCACTAACTGTAAGTAGTACAATCATTGGAACAACCAAAAAGAAAAAAAGAATCCCCACAATGTTTTAGCTACCTCCTTGTGGAAAAATAAAATAATGCCTCTGGCTGAAAACCACTGTTAGGATTTTCAAAACCTCACCTCTGGATGATGATGATGATCTTTTTCTAGTGAAGTTTTATTTAGCCTATGCCCAAGGATGTCCAGAAAGAAAGCTGAAAGGAAAAATAATCAAGGAGTTGGGCTATAGACTTTCAGCCATTTGTTTGACTGATTCTGGTCCCCATAGAAATTGCATGTTAGTTTATTCTATGCAGAGCTCAGTGAGGGATTGAGGCTAGAAGAGTAAAACCATTTCTCCACCAAGGAGTCCAGGAACATATGGACTAACCTGGTCAATGTGTTTCTTCTGAGTTTGAAGAAAATTAAAACTGATTCATCCAACCTACCACACAGTGGAGGGACACCTTGACAAATAGGTATGTCCTCAAGATGTGCCTGTGTGTCTATCTTCAAGTCTATGCCAGGGTTTGTGTTAAGTTCCTAAAAATTCTTGTATGGGCCCTCTGCATCTTGTCTCCAAGATATAGTGAATGTGCTTATGTGGGCATGGGTTTATTGATTAAGAGTGACTGCTAGAGTTTAGGTCCTGCTTCTACCACTAACCAGTTCTGAGACCTTGAGCATGTTCTTTTACTTCTTTTGAGTCTACCTCAGTTTCCCACCTGCAAAGTTCAAATAGTAGGACTACCAGGCTCACAAGGTGTTTTTGGTATTCAATGAGTTAAAATGTATGAAATGCTTAAAAGAGTACCCTACAGTAAATACACAATAAATATTAGCCATTATTAGTGTATGTACTAAATTCAAGACAAGATTAGTATTCAGTTTTGTCTCATAGATGGACTTGCATTTGCTTCCTAAGAGGAAGCAAAAAGTTTGTGCTGCTTTGTGTAGCTGCATCTGTGCCTAAAAAGAAAAGCCAATTTTAAGACCTTTTTTCCTTAAGTTTGCAGCTGAATGGGAGCAGTTGCCTAACTTTATTTTTTTTCCCCCTCTTCTTTTTTTTTTTTTTTTTAAGATTTTATTTATTTATTTGACAGACAGAGATCACAAGTAGGCAGAGAGGCAGGCAGAGAGAGGGGGAAGGAGGCTCCCTGCTGAGCAGAGCCCGGATGTGGGGCTTGATCTCAGGACCCTAGGATCATGACCTGAGCTGAAGGCAGAGGCTTTAACCCACTGAGCCACGCAGGCACCCCTTTACCTCTTCTTTTTAAAACAGAATGTGTTTTATTCAGCTTGAGATATGGTCAACATGTAACATTGTATAAGTTTAAGTGTATATGAAATGTGATTTGATACTTATATTTTGCAAAAAGATTACCACCATAGTATTAGCTAATACCTCCATCACACATCACATAATTACTATTTCTTTTTTGTGGTGAGAACACCTAAGGTCAATTCTCTTAAAAACTTTTAAGCTTGTACAGTAGTCAACCCCTTATCCGTGGGTATACATTCTAAGTCCCACCAGTGAAACCCATTCAAAACCACAGATAGTGCCGAATCCTATATATACTATGTTTTCTTATGATACTATGTTACTTATGATAAAGTTTACCTTAAAATTAGGAAGAATAAGAAATTAACAATAATAATAGTAATAAAAAAGAATAATTATAATGATACACTTGTGATAAAAGTCATGTGAATGTGGTCTCTTTCTCTCTCAAAATATCTTACTGAACTGTGTTCACCCTTCTTGTGGTGAGGTGATAAAATGCTTACATGATGAGATGAAGTGAGGTAAATGACATAGGCATTGTGACATAGTGTTAGGCTACTGCTGACCTCCTGGTTACATGCCAGAAGGAAGATCATCTGTTTACAGACTGTGGTTGACCACAGGTAACTGAAGGAGCAGAAAATGAAACTGTAAATAGGGGATACTAGTGTAATACATTGTTATTAATGTCAGCCACAGTGCTGGGTGTCAGATTCCCAGAACTTATTCATCTTCTAACTGGAAATTTGTACTCTTTGACCAACATCTCCCTATTTCTACTCATGTTCAACACCCCTGCCTTTACTCAGTCCCTGATAACCAGCATTCTACTTTCTGTTTCTTTGAGCTTGGCTTTTTAAAAATTACAAGTGTAGGTAATATCATATAATATTTTTCTTTTTCTGTCTGACTTATTTCACTTAGCATAATGCCCCCAAGGTCTATTCATGTTGTCATAAATGGCAGGATTTCCTTCTGTCTCATGGCTGAATAATATGTCATTGTGTGTGTGTGTGTGTGTGTGTGTGTGTGTGTGTGTGTGAAATATCTTCTTTATCCATTCATCCATTGATAAACACTTAGGTTATTTCCATATCTTGGCTGTTATGAATAATGTTGCAATATATCCTCTGGATATATTGAAGTGAGATGGCTGGATCATATGTTCTATTTTTATTTTTTAATTTTTTGAGGAACATTTATACTGTTTACCACAGTGACTGAACCAATTTACTTTCTTACCACAGTGCAAAAGAGTTCCCTCTTATTTACATCCTCCCCAACACTTTTTTTTGCTTGTCTTGATAATGGCCATTCTAACAGGTGTGAAGTGATACATCAGTGTGCTTTTGATTTGCATTTCACTGATTATTAGTGTTTTCAAGGATATATTTTTGCACTCATTGGTCATTTGCATATCTTCCTTGGAAAAATGTTTAATCGGTTCAACCATTTTTTAATATTTTTTGTTATGATACATCACAACAATAGAATGTAAGATAAAAATCATATGATCCTCTCATTCAATGCAGAAAATGCATTTGGTAAAATACAACATTCTTTCCTTACAAAAATATATAATAAATTGGGTTATAGAAGGAAATACCTCAACATAATAAAGGCTACATATGCAAAACCCACAGCTAATATTACACTCAATGGTAAAGGTTGAAAACTTCACTTAAGATCAGGAATAAAACAAGGGTGCTTATTCATACCACTCTTAATCAACATCGTACTGGAAGTCCTAGCAAAAACAATCAAGCAAGACAAAGAAATAAAAGGCATCCGAATCAGAAAAGAAGAAGTAAAATTGTCTTTATTTGTAAATAATACAATGCTATATATAGAAAAGTTTTTTTTTTACCAAAAAACCCCATTAACAAATGAATTAAAGTTGCAGGATACAAAATGAACACACAGAGATCAGTTGCATTTCTATGCACTAACAGTGACATATTTGAAAAAGAAAATTTTAAAATACCAATCACAATAGCATCAAAAACAATAAAATACCTAGAAATAAACTTAGCTAAGGAGGTGAAGGACCTATACATTGCGAAGTATAAGACTTTGATGAAATAAATAAGACAGCAATGAATGAAAAGATATCCTATGTTCATAGATCAGAAGAATTAATATTGTTAAAATGTTCATATTACCCAAAGCCTTCTATGGATCCAATGCATTGGCTATCAAAACTCTTATGGTTTTTCCACAGAAATAGAAAAGGAAATCCTAAAGTTTGTATGGAAACTACAAATGAGCCCAGATAGCCAAAGCAATCTTGGAAAAGAAGAATAAAGCTGGAAGCCTCATACTTCCTCATTTCAAAGTATATTACAAAGCTATAGTAATCAAAACAGTATGGTACTGACATAAAAATAGATGCATAGACCAATAGAACATAATTGAGAGACCAGAGATAAACCCCTATATATAGAGTCAACTAATATTTGATAAGGGAGCCAAGAATACCCAATAGGTATAATATGGGTATAACAAATCATGTTGGGAAAATGGGATAACCACATGCAGAAAAATAAATATGGACTGTCTTACACCAGTCACAAAAATTAACTCACAGTGGATTAAAGACTTGAACATGTGTCCTGAAACTGTAAAACTTCTAAAAGAAAACTTAGGGAATAAGCTTTTTGAAATTGGTTTTGGCAACAAATTTTCAGATATGACACCAAAACACAAACAAATAAAGGAAAAATAAATAAGTGGGACTCTATTGAACTACAAAAAGCTAACGGCATTATAAAAAAATTTTTTTAAATGAAATTCTTTAAAAAGAAGCTAACAGTAAAAGAAACAATCAACAAAATGAAAAGGGGTCTATGGAATGGAAGAAAATGTTTGCAAACCATATAGTCGATAAGGAATTAGTATCTACAGATATTTTTCATGTTGTACTTGCCTTTAGATGACATTGCCTTTGGGCCTTTCAAGATGAAAATAAAAGGAGTTATCTTTCCTCATGCTTCTTGAAAGTAGTTACATTGGAGTTAATAGGAGGCTTGCCAAACTCATTGGTATTATCATCTTCTCCACTACCATTGCTCAGGCTTTCACTTTCAAACTAGTCAGTGAGTGGAAAAAAGGAAGGAGAAAAATTTGAAAGGTAACCACAACCGATGCAGGCCATGTGTGATCCTTCAAGGAGATATGTCCCCTTAGGGCATGGACCTAAAGTCTCCTTCATATGTATATCATAAAAATTGGGCAGGGGGGACTTCTATCACTGGCCATGAAGAAGAGACTATATTTACCCTCCTGCCCTATAGAATTTTAGAAATTGGACATTATATATGAAATAAAAATTTGCACACATTGGACGGTTGGCAGCACAGAACATAGATTCCCCAAGAGAATGAGAATAGGGAAAACCCTGTAATTACCCTAGCCTGCTCTCTGGAGAGTGGATGTAGACAGGAGCACAGGAAGGGCCAACTGAAACAGTCTGCTCATCTTCCTCAGTTGAGAGACACTGGTTAGAGTTAGGAAAGGCTGAAGTGACTAGAATCCTCACAGAAGAGTTCCCAAAAGGAGAGTTGATGGAGAGAAGGGAGCTGCACAGAGAAAAAGTCCTGGTGATCTTTATAAGGATTCCTCTCCTGTCCTTAGAGCATAGTATGAGGAAAAATTGATGGAAGCTGAGGAGAAAACCCCACTGGAAAAGAACAGGCAGAGCAACCTTGAGAGCTCACAGAGGACCCAAAGTAGAGTTTTTCCCATTAGCCAGACTATAAAAATCGTAATATATAAAGCATTCAGTAGGGTTCTCAGAAGGTTATTGCCTCAGTAGTAGGCTGTTCTGGTCCTTCCTATCAAAACTAAGAAGCAGTCTTCAAAAGAATGAGACTATTTATAAGTAACTCTGTCCTGAATGGGGAGGGGGAGGGAAGCAAAGCTCAATATTATTTAAATAAGTACAAAAATATCCAGCCCCCAACAAGATTAATTTCATAATGACCCATAATAAGGAGAAAAATCTATCAGTAGGAACAAACGCAGATGATACAATTAAAAATAAAGATATTAAAATAGATATTATGACTATATTCTTCATGCTTAAAGAGATAAAGGAAAACACGAGCATGTTAAGAAGGGATATATAAGATAGGGAATAACACCTAAAGCAGACTTCTAGAGATGAAAAATGCCATGTGTAGATGAAAAACACACTGTGTGAGATTAGCATAGGGTTAGACAATAACTTGGTGTTCTAACAATAGAAACTCTTCAAAATGAAACACCGAAAGAAAAATCACTGAAGAAAATGTACAGAGAAACCATGAGCTATGGGACAACTTCAAGCAGACTAAAATGTCTATAATTAGAGTTCCAAAGTTATCAGAAGAAAGAGTATAATAAAGTACAAGCAGAAATCAATGAAATAGAAAAGAGAAAAGCAAAAGAAAAATCAATGAAAAGAAAATCTTGTCTTTGTAGAAGATTAATAAAATCAATAAACATCTAGTCACACTAATCAGGAAAATAAGAAAGTAGGCATAAGTTACCATTATCAGTAATGGATAAAGGAATGTTACTGATGTTAAAAATGTAAAAAGGAAAGATTATGAACAACTTTATACCAGTGAATTTGACAACTTGGATTAAGTGGATAATTTGCTTCAAAGACACAAACTACCAAAGCACTCTCAAGAAGAAATAGATAAGCTCTATAGCCATATGTTTTTCTTTTTAAAAAAATATTTTATTTATTTATTTGACAGTGAAAGAGTGCTAGCACAAGCAGGGGGAGCTGCAGAGGGAGAGGGAGAAGTAGCCTCTCCATCGAACAGGGAGCCAGACATGGGACTTGATTCCAGGACCCTGGGATCATGTCCTGAGCCACAGGCAGATGCTTAACTGACTGAGCCATCCAGCTGCCCCTATTTATTTTTTTAAATTGAATTTGTAGTTGAACTTGACACAAAGAAAACTCCAGATTGAAATATGGCCTAACTGGTAAATTCTACAAAACATTTAATAAAGAACTAATGGAAATTCCTCATAGATTTTTCTAGAAAATTGAAGAAGAGCAAATATTTTTCTATTTATGCATTAATAATTGGCATTATTCTGATACCAAACCCAGAACAAACTAGTTATGAGAAAACACTAGACCCTCATGAACAAAGATACAAAAACTCTTCAAAGATTTTTACAAATCAAATCCAGCAATATAAAGAAAGAATGACCAAGTGGAGTTAATTCTCAGAATGCAAAGTTGTTTAAACATTTTGAAAGTGGCTAGGGATTTTTGAGTAAAAAGAGGACATTATTCTTCTCCATCTTATCTTCATGCTTGCATGTACCAAGCTTTCTTTCTAACTGTGATGGATAAACAAAAGCCTCCAGTCCTTGGGGGCCTGCTAAGGGTCTAAACAGAATGTACCTGTTCTCACCACCTCAAAGTTGTAAGCCATGGGGTAGCATGATGGCAATGATCTAGGACCCACCAACACTCTGCAAGTGTGTAAGACATCGTACTAGTGGGAAGAGCATGGATTCTAGAGTCACAGGGGCCTTGGTTCAAATCCAGGCCCCACTATTTACTAAACAATTGCTTAATATCTCTGAGTCATTGAGATATTGCCAGAGTTAAAATTGGGCTGAGGCTCAGAAGTGAAATATGGAAGCCATTTGGCACGGAGCAAGCACACAGTACATATGCTTATGGTGCAGGCTGATCATGATGGGTATGAGTTATGGCTGTGGGCAAAGACAGCTAGGATTCTGAAGCCAGCCCTGGTCCATTTCTCTTTGTGGGCTCTTGCCTAGTTTGTTAGTCTGTGAAATAGACTAACAGTCTCACCTATCTCCAAGAAGTGTTTGGGGTGGTCCCTTTGATTTAATGCACTTAGAGCTCTTGGAACAGTATCCAGCACACAGACGTGTCCAATAAGCATTAGCTACTATTCTTAGAGCTCATATTGTTTCTTCTGCCACTGATGTGGTCACTATTGTTGTTGACAAGCCAGCTAAAACTTTGAGATCTCAGCAAGAAAGACTTGCAAACTAGGTAAGGACCACAGGTGATGGAGAGTTGTGGAGCCCTGATGAATGCTCAGCCTCCAGCTGAAAACAGACCTGCCTGGCCCTGACTGAACAAGGAGAGGTGAATAGCTGCACCTGGAGGAACCGAGCCTTGAGGGGCCAGAGCGGGGCAGGCCCTGACAACAATCTGTCTTGGAGATGGGGATATTTTGTTAGAGACACGTCTAATTGGTGTCGGATTTTTCTCAACGGTCATGGGATGTGGTGTGAATAGAGACCTGGGCTATCACTGGGAAGCATGTGGCCCTGTCAGCAGGTGATGGCACCTGAATGACAGTGTGACAGGGAACAGAAACAGGGCTACAGCTAGCCCCCCTGCCTGCCACGGTGACAAGTACTGTGCAGATTTCCACCCAGCCGAGCCTGGGGAGGCCTGCCAGACGGTGGGCTGTGTGCTACCAATTTCTTTCAGCACTTCCTGTTTTGCCATTCATAGCCTCTTGCTATTAAGCAGACAGATCAGCTCATATCCTGTGGACAGATGATAGATATGTCATATCTCTGAAAAATTGTTTGTCTTCCGCAGGTGGATGGGCTTCCTTCTACAGCCGGCAGGTCACATGACACTTTTCAACACTCTCTTCTGTACCAGCTTGGCATCCATAGTCTATCAAAAGGGAAATCTTTCACATACAATTACGATAGAAAATAAAGGTGATGAAGTGTTGTGTACCAAGAAGGGATGAGATCAAAGGGTGCTAATGAAAATGGATTACAATAGAAGGGCAGCTTCCACCCCAGAAATTGTGTGGGACTGTTTGGGACCAGGCACTGCTTGGATGCACACACACAGTGGCACACACCAGTGTGCCCACAGAAGGGACAGCCACAGATAAAATCACTGGATAGCTTCTCTTTAAATAATAAGGTGCTGGAGTTGACTGCAACCCAAGAGGATTTATGGATAGTGTGAAATTGTGCCAAAGCACTGCAGAGGCAACTTTTTCTCAGTAATTCACACAATACATATTTCTTCCAGCACCAACCAATTAGTGGCACCACTTCAGACCTCCAGCAGTCTAGCTTACACACATTGAGGCTTATTTTCCAATAGGATCTTCCAGAGCACGGGGCTTGAACACCCAAAGGCATATTGTTTCTTATCGAATTCTGGGAGGTCAAGGGAAAAAGCACAGCCTGCTAAAACTTATGAATGACGCTGCTTATCATTGGAACTTTCACCATCATACACTGTGCCCATCTTGGTGCCACCCTTCGAAGAATTTCTCTGACTTCCAAGGCCCTTTTCTAGCAACAGCCATCACCTTGGAAGTATACATCCTACACCAACATTTCAAATCCTAGAAAAGTGCTTGCCCAGGACAATTAAGCAAAGGTTTGATGTTTTATATCCAATCTCTTTCTTTGTAATGTTATAGGAAAACCCAACCATTTCCAATTAATCATGGGTAAACCAGTCTGAATTGTTAAAAAAAAAACCCTCATAACTATAAGTTACTTAAAAAGAAATATAATTGTATTAGTTTTGATAATGGTAAAGACAGTAATTCAAAGGAAGTTAAAAAGTTTTGTCAAATATCTTTCCAAGTTCTTGCTTTAAAGAAAAATTAAGTAGAATTTGCCAGTTGTAGTAAATAGATGCTCAACTATTTGAAAATTGCTTGTTTTTCTACATAGATTTAAAATTCTTCATATTGTCTTATTTAATACATTGGATAGATTAGTAACTCTTTTCCTCCTTTGCAAATATAAAATAATTTTTGAGTGCTCACTTTCTTAAGTAGTAAGGCCTATGTCAGTGAGGGTAGAAAGATAAGGAAAGAGAACTAGGATTTTGGTGAATGTCTGCTATCTAATTTAACTTTATCTTCACACAAACTGTTTGATGTAGGTGATAAGGCCATATTTCAGATGAGGAAACCAAAATTCAGTAAGTCAGTGAGATGGTGATAGAACTAGTATTGGATTCCTGTTTTATGTAACCCCTAAGTTGGCATTCTGCACCCCTCACTTTTGCACCTTGCTTAACCCACCTTGACTATTGGTCACACACTGTCCATCTCTAACCTAAGCATGCCAGTCTAGTAGCAGTACCCAGATACTTTTTCAAATGTGTTTTGTACCAACTGTAATGGAGATTGCTGAATGAAATGTCAGTCTGCTCCCCAGAGGCATAGTATCACAAAGTGAGTGGTGCTTGAAGTGCTATTTTCATAGCCCTCAAGGGCCCTATATTGGAAATACAGGTAGGCATTCACTTGAATTCTCAGTGAGTCTGAGCGAGCCGTGTGCCTTATAGGAGACTGTGGTAAGTCAGACTAACCAAGGTGAGGATTGCTTGACTACCTTTGAGTGAACTGGGATATGCGGGCATCAGAAAGGCTTCCTGGTATAGATGCTCATTCACTTTGGTTTCTGTGGCCCTTAATTTTCCAGCAATGTCCCCATTGTGTCCCAGCTTTAACTGGGTATGTGAATCCTGGGAAATTTTCACCAATTAGCCCTTAAACTTGAGGTAAACAATTAGACCAGGGTAGTGTTTCGGAAGTAGTTGGAAATGTGCTCAGGAAAGATGAATTTCAAGAGGACAAGAGAAGAAGAGCCATTGGCTGACAAGGGAGCTTGCAGAGGGTGCTGGATAGTAATGGGAAGAAATGGGTTCTCTGAATCCAGGGCGGGAGTGGGGGTAGGAATATAGTAAAGAAACGTTTCTTACTTGACAATTCTGCCTAAGGCCAGCTTTGCTTAGTAAACCACATGGGATCATCTTGCTCACTTCAAAGGATCTGGCCCACCAGAAGAACAAAACAATATTTCCCTCTGTGGCAACTTGGCATTGCAGCTGTCATCACAACTGTATCCAGAAAAGCAGCTTATTCAAGTGGCAGCTTGTTCCTTGAGGCTTGTCTCATCTTTGAGAAATGCCCAGTGACACCTCTCAGAGGAAATCCCTCATTCCAGGACTCTGTGATATTTTCTGCGGGCGGCAAGCACATTAGAAATATGTTCCTAGGCATAATGAGCCCTCGGACGGTGTTCACTGGTTTTGTTGGAGAGCAGAACAAACTTCCCATACACAGCTCCAAGAGACACTGAAGAATTTCTGGTTGTTTCATTAGACCTTTAAGAGTTGTTGATTGAGGACTTCACTGAAACCAGCTTTTATGTTCCCAACGTCACTGTTTCATTTTCCATTTAACCCCAAGACTGCTGTTTACTGATGTAGAGTTCATGATTAATTTTTAAACAAATGTCTGTAACCTTAGGTTGCATGTAGAGAATAGGGTGCCACCAAAGAGGAATGTGTGGGGAAGTAGAGAAGACATTGCCATGTTCTCTCTGTCCTCTAGAACTTGGACTACAGAGCCTTAGACCTTGAAGGGGCTTTATTGGAGCAAGTAACTGGCTTAATTCTCAGGATGGGCAGATGAGGAAACTGAAGACTGTAGAAGTTCGATAGCTGGTCAGTGGTAATTCTATGACTGGAATACCTTGTTCTCATCTGCAGAAGATAATTTAAAAGGCAGGGACACACTGGCACAGGATGACTTGGATAATCAGGCATCATATGTGGTCTTTGTGAAGAAAAGGGCAATAAGGAAGAAAATGCACCAAGAGGTCACAAAAACCATCTTCAAATATCTGAAGGACCGTCATACCAAAGTGTGGGGAGATTTATTCTCTCTCATGACTGATGGTCTGGTTAAGATCCATGGAGTATTCGGAGAACAAGTTTGACTCAATATGAGGAGAGTATCGATCTGCTTCAATAAGCGCCTGGAATACTTAAAAGGGTAGTGAGTCTGCTGCCTAGGAGGAAGGGACTGTCCAATCCAAAAATATGTTCAAAGAGGTTTTGAACATTTTTTAATATTTTGAATATTTTGAATTTTTTTTTCAAAGCTAAAGTTAATCAACGTTTCCCATCATAACCCTCAAGAGTCCCCATCAAGTATAGAAGGGAATAGAATTAAATCAGACCCTTACTGCATCAGTTTCTGGTTGAAGTATATCATATGCTGAACAATTCATTGTTCTGGGACTACCATGGCACTTGAGGTCTTTAGTCTTAGCTATGGTATGGCTCAGAGAGGGTATTGCTATGAGAGGAGGGCCTGTTTTGTGGATATTGTTCTCAGGTAAATCCAGTGATGGGGCAGAGGGGGAAAGGACACTGGCACCCATGACTGAGGTACATACTATCAGTCTAAAGGTGACAAATCATTCCCAGATTTGAAAGACTCTTATGAGACTAGAAGAGGCCAACGTCATGGGAAGGAGCCTCTCAAAGAGACCTTTAGAGTTAGTTCTGAGACTTAAGGTCCACTAAGAAGAGTGTCCAAGGCACTGGAAAACCTGAGCACCAGGCTGGTATGGCATGCCTTACTCTCTCTGCCTCGCTTACTTGGATATCCTCTAAGGCCCAGATTCTGAGCTCTAAATGGGCAGGTCGACATATCTTAATTGAAATCTCTGTTGCTTGAAACTTTTCCTTCCAGAAATCTTTCCCTGGCCTCAGGGGCCTATACTGGAGTTTCTTGCCTCTGAGTCTGGGTGTAGGGGATGGGTGATAGGCCACATGTGTCAGGACACTGGGAGGTCTCAGGGATAACCCTGACATGTTGAGTCAGTACAGGGGCTGAGTCCTGTCTGAGGTTCTCCCTAGATTCCATAAGAATGTCATTATTAGTCCCCTTGAAATATCTTCCCCTTTGGTTCTTCACTGTTCCCAGTCATGCTTCTTTTTAGGATGGAACCTGATCCCCAGTCCAGCAGAGGAAGTTGTTCCCAAGTTTAGAAGAATATAATCTCCTTTCCCTTTTTGTATACATTTTTCAAGGACTCACTGACCTCTTCAAGGTTAGTGATGTGTGACCTAAAGCCTTAGTCTCATCCTCACTGAGTCTTTTGGTACATGCTCTAAGAGGGTTGATTTTGTCATTTACTTTGTTTATGCTTTGTCACAGGATCTCCACTGGCTTTAGGGTGTTTCATCCTCAACATTTCCTAATTTCCTCTTGAAGGCATCAACAGGTTTGCTTATTTAACCATCAGGCGGCATCCCATCTGAGTTGCTCCTGAGAATGGGAAAACATTGACACATTTTTGCCCCTCCCCCAACTTGGGTGTCACTTGTTGGCTGGTAAATCTGAACTGGAAGACTAAACTTATTTGGAGAAGCTATGAAATGCCTGTCCTCCAAGAGTGTTTATGTTGGGGATGAAAGGAGAGTCTGTGCTCACAAGTACCAGGATCCAGGACCTGGGATCAGTCTAGAAGAAAGAGATAAGGAACTCCTAATCTTACTGCAAATGGAAATAGTCAATAAATCAGAACTATTTATTGAGTGCCTACCATGTTTGAACAACAGAGGAGTGGGAATTTGTAGAAACAGATGAAGTCATCTTAACTGAAAGCCTACCAGGTTCTTATTTGTTAGAGATCTTTGGGACTAAGGTAGGGTACCAGTTGCTGAGAAATTGAGAATCACGATATTAGATTAGCTTTCTGCTTGGGACTTGAAAGCCCTTTGTCACTTTTAGTGCATGGGGCTGCATCTTAGAAGATGGCAGAAATGAAACATCAGCTTTCTACACAGCACTTTTTATGCCCCCTGGTAGAATGTGGAAGACAACCTCTCAAAGCCCATTTTCTCATCTACAAAGTGAGTCTATCAGTACCCTCCTCAGACTTGTTCTGAGAAGTAAATAAAACACTATATGTTAAGTGCTTAGCATCCAATAGACATCCAGTAAACACTAACAAATGAACTGTAGCTGGGCTGTCATTGCTGGTGACCAACATAAAGAAGCAGAAAAACATATTATTTATATTGTAACCTGTCTTGTCTCATGGAAAATCCTGGTTTCAGGCTCTTTTATCTCTGCAAGATTTTATAGTATTAATCTGGCACACTGTAGATGGGGTACTGGGAAAATGGCTGATGTGCCAGGAAAGAAAAGGACCAATCTCTCTAAGAGAGCCAGGTGGGCTCTTGTTTTAATTAAAACAGCAAGGAACTATGGAAGGAAGGCAAAGTAAAGAGTGCGCCTCACACAATCTCAAGGGTGAAGACTGGGTAAGAAGAGACTGGAAGAGAAGGAGGTAGGGTGTGGTGGTGGTCCCAGAAGAAAATGATGATTAGCATCAAGCTTAGTCAAAGTTGAAATTGAGAGAAGTACAAACTGATTACGAACTAGATCAACTGGTGCAGTGTAGCACGACCTTCCTCCTAGCCAGACATTAGAACCCATGTACTAAATTCTGGGTAGATTTAAAGGGATCAGAGTACAGCATGGACCCAAAGAGGACAGTCTGCCTGTCTCTGGGCAGGAATCCTTTCTCATTTTTCTTATGGATGCTTTCAGTTTAGGTAGAAGACCCCTTAGCTTTCTTTACAAAAAAACAAATTTGCCATCATTCTAGTCATGTGCTTTACATTTGCATCAGCTCAAATGACATTAATTCTTTGAAAATACAGAAATTGTTATTGTGATAGCAATTTGCTCCCAACAAGCAAAGGCCACGACAGGCTGGCATTATCCAGACTTTTTTCCATGACTCCCTCATCAAAAATAATAATACTATTTTGAATGGATTGAAGTGTGGTTAATGAGATATTTACAATAATTATCAGAAGTGGAGAGGCCTAGACATTTACACTAGTTGACTGGCAAGATTAACCGAAGGCACTTTGACCCACCTTTTGAGAGGAGAAGCCCTCCCTAGATTTCAAAGAGAAACATCATTCTTTAAATACAGAAAACTAAAATCAGCCACACACAGGACTCAAGCCATTGCTCAGAAGAGTGAGATAGGTCATATATTTATAAATGACCATAGTGGTCGTAAATGGACAAAGATCCACATGGGTTCAAAAGAGAATCTAAATATGCTGCATTTGTGAATTTTTTATTTGAATAAAGAATCAAACTGCATTCTAAACTATTGAGTCAACTGTCCTTTGGACTGAAGTGATAGGTCTCGCTTCCTTGGTCCCATTAATAGAAGGTGTGGCGAGAGGTGACCAATTCCACTCAACAAAGGAGGAGAGACTGTATCAGACACAGCAACTGTTTTGTGAGAACAAATGTCATCTCCCGTCTTGTCCTGTTGCTTTTGCAGAAATTAGAAAATGCAAGAAATATTTAGAAATGGGCCAGAAATAGTTAGCTTCTGTGAGGAGCTGTGGAAGAAGAGTAGAGATGCTGGAGGGTGGGTCTGGGTCTGGAGCTCACACTGTTCTACTCCTAAATATGCTTCAATGGTCAGTTCTCAAGTAAATGCATTGCAGCTCTCAAGATTTGAACTTATCTCCCCCCCCCCCCACTTTAACATTCCCACTGGGTACCTCCTTTTCAGCTCCCAGTATGTGTACTAATGACCCAAACAAGAAAGCGTTAATGATGGATGGTGCTCACTTAATTGGCTGAAATTGAATGATGTGCACTTTCTGAATCCCGTTAATTATTGGATCTAATCTACATATTGGCAAGTTGTCATAAGACATGGGCTGCAAATGCTGAATCAAAACTTTTCAGGGCTTGGCAATAGTAAAATGGCAATGTGTTAAATGCTCTCTTAGGAGATTAGAAAGGAACTTTTGTGTAAGTGTAACACAGTCATGGTAAAATAATGGATTAAATAGCCTTCTTTAAGAAATTGGCTTTATATATCTGGTATATTCAAAAAATAGCCTTTCTGATTTTAATGTGACTCTTAGGCACACACAAAATAGACAATGGTCAGTGATGAGTGTTAGCAAGTGGGGATGTTTGCAGCCTGTCCTATGTATCCAAATAGCAGCCTGCTCTTGGGTTTCCTACTGAAATTCACAAGGCTTCATGGCTAAACTTCCCACTAGGGTTAGGACTGAAGTAGGGGAGATGTTGGGGAAGCCACTGAAATTTGTGCCTAAAAATGTGAGTCATTAGTACTTTGTATGTCACTCAAAGAGAATGTATGGACCAGACAAAATGGTTCTTTGAAAATATTTCCTATATTGCAATGCCTTACACAGTTACTATTGTTACGAGTATGAAGAGTTGTCCCTGGTCTGTAAGAAAACATTTTCCCTCATCTTCCCCTGCTTGCTATGAACCATAGTGAATACCTGTCAGTTCTTAGTGTATTTCTGCTAGGAATATGTGAAAGTCTCAGTGTCCTTTTGTCCTTCTGTTGGGGACTCAGGCTAGATGACAGGCACATTGTTATCCAGGCATCCTTCAGATGTTTTGAAGTGGGTCTGGTAAGAACCAAAGCTATGTTTCCAATTAATTTTCTAAGTACACAATTTGCTCAAAGTACATTTAAAAAAAAAAAAAAGAATTCAACAATAAAGTATGGCTTGTTCCTGTTAGACTGCCAGAAAATTGGGATCTTTATGGGTTTCACTAATATCAAAGGCTTCTGTTTAATATGACTTTGTATTAAAGTGGGCCTTACTGTCAATTTAGAAAAACCTCTTGTTTAATCTCAAGTTTTGTGTAGTTTTTATTAATCCAATGTGCATCTGTTAAAAATAACTCCAGATAATGCAACATTTGATTAAATGGGACTTCTTAATACAGCTATTAGCTGGTGGGATTTTTTTTTTTTCCATTTACGCATTCCAAACTGAGCCTGATAAGATGGCACTACCATTTAGCCTGAGGTGTGGAATGTTAATCACGGAATCTCAGACAGTTTGTTTATTTTTTATTTATTTCCTGAATGTGCCACTCAGAGCAATGTGCCAGATAGGGGTCCTGAAAGGCAAAAGTTCTCTGTTTAGCCTTGGAGCCTCAAGAAGCTGGCAGTTTAGCCCCTGCCCCAAGGGCAACACAGTGTGTTGGGAAAAGGCAGAGGAGTAACATTAAGCCAGAACTGACGTATACTTCTGTTCTTCTGTCAAGAGTTGTCTTTCCCTTTGGGGCTGCGCGAGTAACATGTCGAATGAGGACAGAGCAGTGAATCAGACAGACTTGGTCCCTGCTATCGTGGCCCTTGTTTCCTAGCCTCTGTCTAGCCACTCGTTGAGGATGCTGTCTTCCTTGGTTTTGTGATTTGATCTTTACTCTATTAATTGAGTTTCAGCTCACTTAATGGAGTGTATGTCTTGTTGACTACCGTTTGGCCTTTATAATCATTCTTTAAAAGCATTTTTACTGCTTATATATTGGTTTTAATTCCTTGAAGTTAGGGATTTGGGTTCCATTGGATTCACTGCTTATTTAGCAATTACCAATCATGCTCGAGACTCTGCACATTCCCTATTCTTCAGCCTCTCCCAGGATGATTAGACATAAAGTAGTCTCTTCTCTTAAGCCTGGTCCGTCATGAGGGAAGGTAGGGCAGAATGGGCTGTGCATGATGGTGCCACATCTAAAAGGACACTGTCTATGTCACAGAGATTTGTCCGTTTAAAATGAGGATCCCCAGGCATGCGGCAGTGTCTTGTTCTAACAAAATCATTGTATCCTAAATATATCAAGAAAATTTTCCCAAATATCAAATGAGTCCTGTCAGATATATCTTTTTAAAATTCATGGGGCACCTGGGTGGCACCCAGGGTTAAAGCCTCTGCCTGCGGCTCAGGTCATGATTCCAGGGTCCTGGGTTTGAGCCCCACATTGGGCTCTCTGCTCAGTGGGGAGCCTGCTTCCTCCTCTCTCTCTCTGCCTGCTTCTCTGCCTACTCGTGATCTCTGTCTGTCAAATAAATAAATAAAATCTTTTAAAAAGGTAAAATAAAATAAAATTCACCTAAAGACACTTTCTAACCCACCGGGTCCATTGCTCCTTTCTTCATCGTGGCAGGGACCAGAGTCATTCTTGCAGTGGAGGAAAAGGGACTGGACTCTGAGAGGGTTTCATTTCTAACTGTGCAAGTCAACCAGCTGTGTAGCGTCAAGCACATTCCATAACCATTCTGGGCTTCCGTTTCCTCATCAGGAAAATGGGGATTATCCCCATACCTCATGGAATTATTAAGGTCAAATAAAGCAATTCTGGGAATATGCCTTGTTGTATGTGCTTGGGCTCAATTAATGTTATTTTGGTCTGGTGGCTGGGATGGGACCAGGCATAAGGAAGGAAAATGGACATGACCATGCGGGAAGACTTGATGGGAGGCAGATTTTAATTCCGTGTCCTCTGAGTGACTGTGGGGTGAGGTCAGGAGACCATTTTGTCCTGGGAAGGATCATCACTGAAATCTTGAAACTCCCTTCATTTTTAGCAGCCTGGTGGAGGGCATTCAATTTTCCTTATTTCCATCTTGGGGATTGCAATCTACATTTGCAAGAAAATGAGGGTGTCATTTTCCTAGTTTCCAGGCACCTAGGGTGATTCATTGTAGCATTAGAAGTGGTTAATGGCAATTGAGGTAGCAGCAGTTTTTGGCGGCAAGCAGGACCCTGCCAGAGACCCTGGGTAACTCTCAGGTGTTATTACAACCTGTCTGGCTTTCTATTGCACTCTCTGGTTTTTCCATCAAGTTATCTGCCAGTCTCCTGCTTTCATTTCCTGGGCAGAGATTCAGAGGTCAGCCGGAAACCCCTTCGCTTTGCTGGTGAGGGGCTGATGCATTGATTCTTGTATTTGGTTCTGATCACAGATTGAAATTAGATTGCTTCCTCTCCTGGCTTGCGTTATGATAGCACTCTAGTAGTTTAAGAAAATTTATTTACTGTGTGTTTTGTTTCTTGAAAAGCCTGGTAATTTGTTTCTGTCCTCCACTCAAAGAAAGTAGGTCGAGGACTGGCCAGGATCCAGGGGTAATGAGGTGTTGGTGAGAAAAACACCACCAGAGAAATGGATCTTTATTAAACCCTTCCTGTGGTGATGGTGGCAATATTGCAGCACTCAAGGTGATGGGTCTCCATTTCCGTATGGCTTGACTGGACTTGGCTGATTCCCTCTTCAGGGGCCCCTTCATCCCAGATGGTGGAATATGTCTAAGTTTGGAGACCCACATTCACCTGATGGAATAACACTTCCAAAGTGTGCATGCAACTGAGAAAATGGGCAGGGCTTAGCACTCAGTTGTGGTCCATGTGTAGATGTGTGTGTTCATTTTCAAGTTGTCTTCAAGCTGCTCCAGGGAGGCTGAATGGATGGAGGAATACGCTTTATCTGTATTTATGGGGAGCTTCTTGAGGCTCCAAGGCCGGAATCCTGTGAATAAAGCTTGTTACAAAGAGTAAAGAGAACAAAGGTGTTCAAACACAAGAGGGGAAGGAGAGTTACCAGACTTTCTCAATTCATGGTGCCCTTTCTGTCTCAATTAACTTCCATGATATTTATAAGCATGTACATGCATGCACACGCATACATGCACACACACACACACACACACACACACACACACTCACACACACGGTGTTCCATTTATTGAGTAGTTAGGTACATTTGAGTTAGTTAATAGTTATTTATGTCCTAACACTTAATGGCCATTTGGGAAAAAAAAAAAAAAAAAAAGAAATACCTGAAAGAAAATTCAGTATTTTTATGTATACTTATATAACCACAATTACTGCCAATGGGATAAACGCACCTGTTGGCCATGGCCCAACTCCTCAAATCTTGGAATCAGATTGGATATGGCTACCCTCATCTTCTGTTCCACACTGATTTTCATGTAGTACTTGCCTTTTATGACAGCGACCGCCGAAAATTCACAAAGATATGAGATATTCGAAAGGAATACATCATGAATGAGTAGCGAAACTCAGAGCTAACTTGAGCTAGTAGTTCACAGAGTGTTTGACAGCTGTTGAGTATCACTTTGCTTTCCTCAAAAATTCAAAATATTTAAAAACTCATTTTAAATGTATATTAATTTGAACTCATTTTCATTTAAGTATCCCACAGTGCTTCTCTGACTTTGCTGCAGTAATTGGGGGTAGCCTTGGCACACAGTGTGGGAGCCAGGGCCTTGAGCACAAGGTGCTCTCGGGTAACTTACAACTGGGAGAGAGTGCAGTAGGGCTCATTCAGTTGACTCTCCTTGTAAGTGCTTCCAATCTGGTGTCTGACCCTTTGCAAAGGGACGGTGCCTGCATTTCACATCACAGGCAAGCGCATTGGGTTTTAGGATTCCAGAGGTGAAGTGAACTCATGCTACTCATCACAACTAATAACCCTGCATGAAATTCCTTCTTAGCAGCCAGCTCCAACAAGCTCCGTGGGTGGGGCTTTTGTCTTTTAACAGTGCAACTTCACCCTCAAGGAGAGGATACAATCTTGTCGAGACTCTCACCCGCTCAACGGGGTACAGATTCTAGGTCCAAATGCTCACAATTCATATTTGACATTTTGCAGGATAATGTTCTTCTTCCCTAGGCGCAAATTAGAGGAATTAAATTAAGTCATGACTGAATGTAAGTAAATACTTACTTTTTTTTTTTTTTTCCAATCTTCACTTGTATCTTACTGAAATGGCACCATTTTCAAATCCAGCAAGAACATGCTGGAAGTACAGAAGAGGATTTCTGTGCAAATCGGTGACAGAATCCCTAAATGCAAGTTCTCAGTTCTGAGGGGTTAGGGACTAAATAAGGATCATTTAAGTGGAAAAAGGCCACTCTGCTCCCAGTGGAATGAAATTCTCTTTCAACATTTACATTTCCAACGATGGTACATCTTCATGTTAAAATTTGCCTGCCTGTGACTGGACATCTTCCTCTGAAGGCCTAGGGCCTAAACACACTCTGTCAAGTTTATTATCCAAGGGAGAGACTCCTTTCAGCCCCCAATGGGTGTGCGGTAGCAGGTGGGGATTGCCACTGAAGAGTTGAGAGACCCTAAATCTCTTTTCATCAGATCTGAATGTTGGTGGCAAGATAGAAATGCATTGAAGTGTTTCCAACAAAGCTGCCCTCCCTGCCTGGCATTCAGAGAGGGAAAGAGGGTATTTTGCACCATGACAACAGGTGACCTCTATTTGGAATTGTCAACAAACATTAATAGGCCTTCTAAAACACATATGCCGTAATGTAAGAGACTGGCAGCCTGAAGGGAAGGCCGGGTATTCAGCAGCACGAGGGCAGTTCTTCCAGGATGTCAGCAGACGTGGTTAATTGGTAATGATTAGGGCTGTCTGAAAGCTGATTCCCTGAGTTTGGTGAACACATAATTGTTGTATGTAACCCAGAGCGGCTTTGCTCTTTCATCTATATGAAGAGATCAGAAAAGAGAGATTTACGGCTTAGGTTGCCCCAAGCACACATAGCAGGCTTAATTTTCCTTTCCAAGGGAATTTGAAGACTGCTGTTGTGACTAGTTCTCTGTGGCTTAGATGGCATGTTGAGGTCACCTGCAAGTTTTTGTTAAATGATTGATTGACTGAAATTAATGATTCTGTCAGAGCTGTAATGGAGGTAAGATGGAGGAGACTGATAAATACAAAAGCTAAAGCAATTCTTATAAATGCACTTATGTCTCTTTCTATTTAAATAAATCAGACAGACTACATATATCCTGGATGGTGTTGGGTGTCCCCTCCCCATTTTCCTCTCTAGCCTTAAGCTGTTTTCTTTTGAAATCTGAAGCTTTGAAATGAGTGGCCATTTATTCAACTCCATCTGTAGGATATCTGAACCCTTTGTCACTTCATTCCTTCTAACCGTTCCCCAAACACCTCAGCCCCTGATAAGAGGTTGATTCCAGTGACCGCCTTAGATTAAATCAACTGAACTCAGTGAGTTGTATTTGAGCTAATGTGGGGAATGTGGCTGGTGAGTTGGGGAGTGGGTGGAAGGCAGGTGTTTGCTTCTAAATGTCAGATTTCTGAGGCGTGGAAACCACCCTGTAAGGCCCTTATAGGAAGGCAGTGAAAGCAGCTGTTCTGTGACAGACCGATTTAAGTTTGGGTTCTTAAATCCCATGAAGGGAATCCAGTGGCCAGTTAAGGAAAAGCCATAATGACTCTTTTGATTACCTTTCAAAGGGCAAGAGTTGTGTTTTGTTTTGTTTTGTTTTGTTTTTTTATATAAAGTATAAATACTTTATATAAAGTATACTCCTGAGTATCTTTGAAAAATCTTAGAGCTGATTCAAATAGGTGACGTCTGGAAAACTATTATTTCTTGGTGATAGTCAAAATGTCATTGGCTGGATATAATTGAAGCAACAAAACAGTATTTATGTAAACTGTCATAAATTGAGTTAAGATCTTCTATTATGGAGGGAGATTTTAAGTATTTTTCCCAGCTGTCTCTAAAAATAGTAGGACTAACTTGGAATTCTTTATACTCCTTCCTGCTAGGAATAAGAAATGGTGCCCCCTCCCTAATTTACAAACCCACGATTTAGTTAAGTAGATAGAGCTCAAGCTTGCATTGCCCCAAACACAGTATTTGTGGGGTTAAATTTAAGGCCTGAAGATATATGTGTATGTATGTCTGATCACTTTATGAACTTTATGACCCTTGATGCCTGTAGCATATCTAAGAGCAAATTAAAGACTTTATAAGATATTTTATTAAAGTACCCTCCTCCTCTTTTTAAATATGTGTGGCTTCTCTGTATGCCCTATAAAATGTTTTGGAAAGTGTTCATCACTAAACTAGGCCTAAGTTGCATAAATATTTAGTTATAGATATGAGCGTGTTTCCTGAAGTTGTACATATGTCAGAGTTTCCATAGCTGTTCCTACAGAGGAGGGCTTACTAGCAGTGTAGTGGGAGATAAAGGAAACAGTGAACCTAGATAGAAATGCATACTTGCCATTGCCAGGGATAACACTGCATTAAATTATCACTGTTTTGGTTCTGTTCTTAACAAAGAGAAGCAAGTCTTGGGTTGGAGTTTGGTTTTGGTTGTCATTTTTAAATAATAATTAGCTACCCTGCTCCAGTCAGTCTCTTTTAAGGTAGTTTTAAAAGTTCATGATGGGAGAGATTCTGTGTTGACAGGACAGGCACTTATTTTGGTCAACAGCTTATGGGGTCAACAAATCACTTGATTTCATGTGACCAAGAATTTCCACAGAAATTAAATATGAGATTCTTTGACCCTTTCAGAATATTGAGTTTTGTTTTGTTGCTGTTTTTAATCCCAGATAATACCAATTGCATTTTTTTATGGGATGAGAGAGAGCTAAGATGAATGTACCATATTTTTATGTACTTCCAGTAGCTGCACAATCTTCAGTGGCAGTGGACTGAACATTTGACCATGGAACTTAAGAGGGATATATAATCTTTGAACAAAATTGTGTTAAGATTTATAGTATTCTAGGCACTAAGCTAAGCACTAGGCTTCAAAAGTGAATAAAAATGTGACCCTAGGGATTTAGAGGTCTAAATAGATAATCATAGTGAGACATGATACAATCCATGTATAAGAGGAGGCCTAAAGAAGGAGGAACTGGTGTGCCTGGGTGGCTCAGTCGGTTAAGCAGCCAGTTTTTGATTTAGGCACAGGTCATGATCTCACTTGTCATGGGATCAAGCCCCATTGTCAGGCTCCATGCTCAACATAGAGTCAGCTCGGGATTCTCTCTCACATGTGCTCTCTTTCCCCACCTCTCTTAAATAAATAAAATCTTTTAAAAAAAGAAGAGGGGTAAAATTCTGAGTGTGTCTTTTAGGGAAAACAGTGTCTCTCAAAGAGGAATAATCTTTGAATCTGTTGTTTAGCTTGAGAGCTATAAACTGCATCAACCATTTTTGATATTTTGGTAGTAGAGAAATGAAGATGGTCATTCAGACAGAGGGTAGAACCTGTTTCAAGGTACAGAGACTTGAGAGAATGTGGCATGTCAGAAAATTACAGGTGTACAATATTGCTGGAGCATCATTTACAAGGAAGGTGGGGTTATCACTGAATAAGATTATGAGCTTGACTTTCACATAGGCTCATATGTCCATGTCCTTACATGTTGGTTCAAGAGTTTGGCAATACTAAAGGGACACAGTGATTCTGAAAGGTGCAAGGTCTCATGTTGAGTCCATAAGACTTAGTTCCTTACCTTATAAGGCAGCTGAGAAGCATTAGACCTTAGTGTCTTGAAAGCTTAAGTTATTCACAAGTGGTGATTACTACCAAGTCATTCTGTCCCTGCAGATCAGCAATGGGTCAAACACCTGAAGAAAACATCTAATAGGTGCTTCAACATTCACATAATTAAACTCTGGATCTCTGATGGTGTTATATGGAAAAGGAGCTCCTTAGCAAAAAGTTTTAGGAGAGTTAATCAGGCTTTCTTTCTGTTGGGCTTCCTAAGGCCTTTAACGTGCTAGAGTACAATATGAATGTTCAGGAGGATGACGGAATATAGCCTCACTTCCTAAAATTATTTGTTGGGGAAAAAAATTTTTTTACAAGTCTTCATGTGAAACTAGTGTTCTCTAGAATGTTCTTTGGGTAAACATCCTTTTAAATAGGCTTCCTAATTGTACATCAAGTAGAATTTGCTTTATTAAAAGTTCTACCTATCCTGTCCATAAACTGCCAGTGAAGAGGGAGGTGAGGACCAGTCAATTCATCAGGCACAAAATGTGCTTCCTACTAATTATCTGACATCATGTTGGTGAAATAATAAGGGTTGCATTCCTCTCATCCTAACTAGTCACTTTTGCAGAGGACACAGTTCCAGACCTTGGTGAGCAGCATAGGGTCTGTTGGGAAGGTTCCAACAAAATACAACTCTTCTTGACCTTGTACCATTTAAAGTCACAGAGTTATTTAAGCAGCAACCAGGGCATTCAGAAGAGCTGTGACTAGGCATAATGTACCTTTTGAGGGTGACCATTCATTTGTTCCTCTAATTAGCACTCAACACCTTTGGCTGCCCCACACATCTTTAAAAAACTCAAGTATGTGGAGCTTTGGTGCTTGGATTGCAAGGCTCAGATGAAAATTAAGGCCTAGCCTTGTATTTATGGAGGTTTCTTCTTTCCACTACGTCTTACCTATTTCCTCAGCCCTGTTCTCAGTAATGCCTGCCACAAAGAACCTCATAAATTTAGTATTTGCAGCTATAAGTTTGTCATTCTTTTCTTGAAATAATATCAGGGCTCTATTATAAAACAGCAGAAGGCTGAATGTGAAAGCAGCCAACATATTGTTGACTGATTCATCTGGGGCATTTAGTTCTTCAAAATGGAAAAACAAAATAGGGTCTAAAAAGCAAACACAGTAAATTAAAAGAATGTTATTCTATGCATAGAACAGCTGTTTTAATACTTGCTCAGTAGGGTCATATGACTGACCCACTTCTTTTAGGATAAAATATGTCTTCCTTTAAGGTTATTATTAAAGACACATGGAGACATTTACTTTGGTCTCCTTGTCAGCGTTGTGCCATGGCTTTTTTTTTTTTTTTTAAACAAAAACAAAAACAAAAACAAAAAACCAAACTACCATTTGAATTTGGTTTAGATCCATTATTTGCATGAAAATGATAGTTAATTGTGTCCATGTGATGATAATTAGTGTTGCTAAGAGGACCTTGGCATGGTTAGCCTGAGGCAAGGCGTGAGTTACAAAAAAAATGTTCTGGTGGTAGCTGTTTCCTTTTAAGTAACTGCACAGCTCTGTCTTTTTTGCCAACTAGAAAAATGAATTAACAGGAATTGAAAGATTATAGTGTCTCCATGAGGTAGGATATAGTTATCCACTATAGAGGGAAGGCTTCACGTGGAGTCCTCTTTTCATGATGGGTGCTTGCTACTTCATTTCTTCAGCAAACGTTGAATCCCTACACTCTTAGGGTCTGGACTGTTCATTACATAATGAGAAGCTCTAAGAGGGCAGGGACCCCCCTAATAGTGTAACTGAAATATCTTTCAGTTTTAACGTCTGAACCAGAAGTCTTCTTGCCCACCTGAAAGTTGTTCGTGGTCCCAAAGCTGCTAAGTGTCAGAACAAGTGTCCAAATCTTTTTCTCTAGCTATCTCCACATACTACTTCCTTAATTTGCTTTACCTGGTACCAGTCATTCAGTAAGTTTTAACAAGTGACTGGAACAGAGTAGAATACTGGGTCCGGTATCCCTCTTGTCTCACTCACTGTGTCCTGGCCACTGTAGATGATCCAGTCACCCTCTTTCTATCTGAACACCTTAAAGGCCAAGACTAATTCTAATACATCTTAGAACCTATAATTCTGTTTTATATCACATGCATGTAACGTATTACACCAGATATGTAATAAATATCTGTTGAATGCCTAAATGACTGAATGAATGGGTCATCTTTTCATATTCTAGCCCAGGCCATGGTACATTCTGCCTCCTCTGTGACATGTGACTATCCAGCTAGGTCTTATAATGCTTCCTGGTGATGTGGTACTCATTACCTTATAGTGTAATCCATCTCTCTGTGGGCATAATCCTCCATCCACTCTAATGTCCCTAGTTCTATCTCCATACAGAATAGATATGCTTCGTCTTTCACATGGTCCTTCATGTATTGCAAGATATCTGGTATATTTTTCTCATCTTCAGATTTAACATAACAGCTCTCTCAGTTATTCCTCTTATGACCCAGTTCTCTGATGTATCTCCATATTGGACACTTTCATATCAACATAGTTAATTTATTTTTTTAAAGGTTTTATTTATTTAAGAGAGAGCAAGCAAAAGAGCACAAGCAGGGGAAGCAGCAGAGGGAGAGGAGGAAGCAGTCTCCCCACTGAGCAGGGAGCCCAGTATGGGACTTGATCCCAGGACCTGGGAACATGAGCTGAAGGCAGATGCTTAACCAACTGAGCCACCCAGGCACCCCTCAACATAGTTAATTTAGCTAGGTTTGTTATTGCTGTTGTTTTTAAGTATGGGGCCAAAGCCAAACATAGTATTTATTACAAGGAGGAATAATCAGAGCAGAATAGGGCTCAAACATTGCTTCCATTCATCTGAATTTCCACTTATAGTATTCTGATAATTAAAGATAGTGCTGTTCTTTATTTTATTGTATTTTATTTTTAGCCATCAAGTCACTGACTTGATTCATAGGTGCTCCTGGTCTCCTAAACCAGTAGTTTTCAACTGGTCATGATTTTGTCTCCCTGGGGATTGTTGGTGGTTATTGGAGACCTTATTGATTTTCATTATTTGCAGTGGGTGGTGATACTGACCTCCCTGCCAGAAGCCCAAAATGCTGCTAAAATCCTATGATGTATAGGACAGTTTCCCAAAAAAAAAAAAAAAAAAAGGTCAGGTTCAAATGTCAGTAGTTCTGCTATTGAGAAACTGATCTAAACTACCCAGTCCTTCTCCTTGACGCCTCATGGAACAGACCTTTATCTTCTGCTATGTGAGCCCAAGAGGGCTCTCTTTGTGACTCAGTAAGACATCTCCTCTCCAGGTGAAACTTTCCCAGGCCTGCTGTCAGTCATTTATAAGACTCCCAGGATCTTAACCTGCTAGTCACCTACCACCTTGCAATTGGAGTACTGTTTCCAGCACTGAGCAATGCTTTGGTTGACATCTAAAACCTAAGTTGGGGTTCTGAAACTATACTATCTGTAGAAATCATCTGGGGATTTTGTGAAAGTCAAGCTCTAACTCAAGAGGTCTGGAGTAGGCCTGAAGCTCTGCTGTTCTAACAAGCTCCCAGATAATGACGATGCAGAAGGCCAGTGGACCACACTTTGAGAACAAGATTCATAGCAAGTTTCCTATTGGCATTATTTGGGCAAGGGCTCCTTCTGGTCCCTGGAACCAGAGTACAAGTGTTTGAGGCTGAGAAACTTTAGCTATCACACTTGGCCCTGGCCACGTGGCAGAATAGAGCCAACCAGGTACTGTGAGGATATAATGCAAGAACTAATGGTCTGCTAATTGCCAGAAGGTATTTATAAGTTACAGATCTTTGCTGAGGAGAAACAGCTGCAAAGAAATATTCCTCTCATAAACTGAGAGCTGCAGGTAGGAGTGAGGGAGAAGCTTCCCCAAATCACAAACTTAGAGGAATGTTGTGAGTTGGTTTCTCCAGATATGCATATGTTTATAAATTATCCTAGGAGTTCCTTTTCCTCATTCCCTTTATTGTAGAGTGTATTTCTTTAAAGTGACAGGTTTAATTTTTTTCCCCACTCTGTGTAGATTTCATGGATGATGTAGCTTAATAAATCAAACTGATTTCCACAATTGTATCAAGACTCTTTAATCAGTTCTTTGAATTAATGCAATCAAACGGTTGAATTCTTACATTCATCTCTATATTTACGGCTCTGTTGTGCTTTTTTATTGAATTGGAAGAGGAATATCTTTACTCACAGACAAAATAAAATAAATCTAAGCAGGTTATCCAGTAAACGGACTAGGGTGTAGAGTGTGTGGTGTGTATGTGTGTGTGCATGTGTGTGTGTGTATGCACGCGTGTGTGTGAAAATGCATAAAAAGTCATTAGCATAGTTCTAATATTAAATTTTGTGTTGGTTCTTGAGATTCAGGAAAACAGCATTGTATCAAGTTCTATGATAATGGTTTTGTTTTACCAGGTCATTAATCCAGGGCTTCTCAGACACGTTCAGAGAGGAGAATATTTGGAAACTATGGCACTTCTTGAGAAATGCCCTGGATTTCTTATGTGTTTTAATTAAGAGCACAGAATCTGGAGTCAGACTGCCCAGAGAAAATCCCAGTTATTGGAGGATATTGTGGCCTTGTGCATTTTAGTTCACCTCTCTGTACCTCCTTTTCTTTAAACTAGGGATAATAGCATCTTTCTCATGGAATAGTTATGAGGTTTACAATCATAGGTATTCAGACCCATGACAGGCACATGGCAAGCATTTGCTATTCAGAGACTATTATTAGTATCACTTCAAACTTAAAACAGCTAAACATATCACTTTCTGCCAATCAGAAATGCTGTCTTATGATACGTTCTTTCACAGACAACAGTAAAAGGCAGTAAGGATAGAAGAAAAATGACTAGAGGACAGTCATAAAAGTGAAGAAATTCTATCTTTTCCCATGGCTCTTTCTCTCCCACAAACTGGGGAAGTGACTCCATTATTCAGTTAGAATCCAGGAGCCCGGGAAACACACAACCTGGGTTTCTGCTGAGACTGAGTTTGTGGATCAATCCTCCCCTACTTATTTTTCCATTGAAATAGCTTGAGTCCACAAGACACACACTGACCCCTCTTTCTTTCTGATTTTACAAGGTCAGTATAGCACACCGGTCAATTAAAAATACCTTGTGAAGATAGGTAAAGTAAGATCCTGCTTTTTAAAATGTGGAGTGCATGCATGTAAATTTGTGTGTATTTAATGAAACTAATGATAGATACATTAGGAAGTGATTATTCTAATTGCTAAATGATTCACAGTAGGATTTCTTACAATAGCAAATGCTTTCCATTTCTACTCTTTTTGCCAGTTTATAATGTGGTTCATAGACACAAAAGCTCTGATTCTGATGACATCCATTGATCATGATGTATGAGTTTTTGTTCCTCACACAAGAGAGAACTATGTTAGGATGATCACATGAGTATATAGGCATATGGAAACACCGTGGTGTTTTAAAACCTCATTTTCAGAGTTTAGGCCAGTAGCAGCAGCCCTATTACTAATCAACTTTGTCATAAAAATTACACGTGATATTGTGTAGCACTCTATGTGTAAATCACATTTGCGTGTGTGTTTTTCATTTATTTCTTATAAGACTTTTGTGTGGTAACTCTTAGTGGTCCCACTTTATTATTCACAAAACAGAAGTAGAGGTGAAATGAGTTGTCAGAAGTCACAGGACTTATAAACACCAGAGCTAAGTCTCAAACCAGGCTGCTCTCCGTCCAAATCCATTGGCCAACTTGGTATGTCTGAGTCCATGGTAGCCACGTGCCATAACTATCCTAAGTGTTCTTTGAGGGGGAGTCAGCACCTACTCCTCCTGCATTTGTTGGATGCATTTCTCATGATTTGCAAGGATGCTAGTGGACTTCGTATCTAATATCTCTTCAGGGAAGTGGCCTCTTAAGTCTTGGAAATGAGATGGTAATCCACCTATGACTGGTGGATTTGTTCTCATTGAGAGATTCAGAACTGCTGTATCCATAAGCTTTTGCTGGGTAACAAATCACCACCCCAAATCAGTATGTATTTCCCAGTGTGCAGATGGGCCCCTGGGCTCACTTGGATAGTCCTCTGGATCCAGAGTGGTCTCAACTCGCTGCGGCTGGTCTCCCTCACTGGTCTTTCAGTGGGGTGTTAGAATAGGTGGGTTGACTGGGGCCTCTTTTCACATGGCCTTTCATCCTGCAGCAGGCTAGTCCCCATCTGTTTCCTGTGGCAGTTCATGAGAACCAAGAGTAGCAAAAGGGCAAGCCCTAATGTTTGGGCACTCTTCAGATCTTGGCGTGCATCTTATTTGCTACTTGTCAAAGCAAGTTGCGTGGCTGAACTCAGAGTTCATATGAAAAAGAACTACCTGATGTCATGGATATAGGAGACCATTACTGTGACAGTCTACCATACTGCCATATCAACTTTTCTTTCCTTCCAAACTATTTGAGTGAAGTAATAACGCCCTAAAAAATCAGGCGTTCCTTTCTCTTCACTGCGATATTTCCTTATTGTTACTCCCTCAAAACTCTGTCGACTCAGTAAACTTGGCCCCTTACGCAGCCTTGGCTTCTTTTGGTGGTGCGGTCCTGCCTCCCTCCCATGGTACAGCTTGGCATTAATGAATTGAAAGATTGTTCTTAGTCAGGGCTTTTCTGACTTTTTAATGGTGTGCATGTAACATCTCCTTGTCAGCTTTCCTTTCAGATATGCATGCGTTTATTTTGAATCCGGTTGCTGGAGCTTTCTGTTTAGGAAAGAATTTTAATGAAGCTTTATCAGGTGTGTTAACCGAAATGAAGAGGAGTCTTTTGTGCCCAGAGAAAGCTATCTAGCAGTCAGGAGCTCCTTTAGAAAAAGGACTGCAGAATGAAGGAAAGCTAAACCCTTCTCTAATGATTTTTCTCTTTTTAAAACATAATACGTTGCATGAAAGTTTGTGTCAAGGAGTTTACCTCATGGAAGGGGAACTTAATGATGTGCAATCTGGGGGAAGGAGCGGACACTAGATGATAATTCCCAAGCACATGAAAGAGAATATTTCACATTGCTGAGACACATGTGACTTCTTTGGATGCAAATAACAGAAAGGATGATGACAGTTATACCAGTTCCCTGCTTTGGGGAGAAATCACCAGCTTAGCAACACTAAATGGCAAGGCATTTGTGGCTGAGTTCTTTCCCTGACTAATTGGAAACACATCTCTCTATTTTCCTGTCATTGAGAAAGAACTACTTTTTGGTCAATGGTATTTAGTGGTGTACTTTTCTAAAAACTCAGCCCTGTGCTGGGCTCTTGGTCAGAAGGGAACAGAAATGCTTTCAAATTCCAGAGAGCATGGATTATCTATCTATCTATCTATCTATCTATCTATCTATATTTATTTAAGTATTTATTTATTGTGGAGACAGTAAGGCATTGGAAAGTGATTGATAGACTTTCCCATCTTAGTAGAATCTCATCAACTCCAAGCTTATGAGCTTATCAACTTGAACAAATACCTCCCCCTCTGGCCTCAGTTTCTTCACTTGTAAAATGGGAAAGTGAGCAAATGATCCCAAAGTTTTCATTCCGTCAAAAAAGCCTATAATTTGGAAAGATAGACAATTGTTGTTTGGTTCTAAGTTTGGGATGAATGATTCAGAGAAAGCATTGTGAAATACTGGGTTGATATCAGGAGACACAAAACAAAGCAAAACAAATCCTGATTCTGGTAATGATTGTGCCACCCATCTGTTCATGTGTCTGTCTACCTATCTGTCTAGGTGCCCTATCTGTCCAGGTTACCAGCCATCCATCTTTCCAGGTGCCCATCCACCCATGTACTCAGGTCTCTGACCACTCAGCTATCCACCACTCTCTTGTTTTCTTCACTGGTTCTAGACATTAGTGTTACTATTCTTTGTACTTACCTTCTTTGATTTTCCTAACCCCTGTGAGGAGATAAGACACAGTTTTTAAGTAGATATTTAACAGATGAGGAAAGTTGGGTCAGAAAAGTTATACCAGATACCTGACATCACTCAACTGGTATGGAGCAAACTAGGACTAATCCCCAATTCTAGGCCAAGGGCTTTTCCCTATTATGTACTACTTCTTTTGTTCCTCTTCTAAATGTCCTGGAAAATCTAGAGGCTGGCATCTGTTTCCTAAGATTGGGGTAGCATATGGCCATTTCTAGGGCTTAATAGTTCATGAAAAAAGATAAAAAACCCTTTCCTTCCAGAAAAAATGTTATTTGAGCTGCCATCCTCCAAGGTGAATCAGTATGATGGATATTTCTAAACACTCTATGGCTAAAAGAGTGATGAACCTTATGGGGGAATTTTTCCAGAAAAGTTGGGAAAGTCCCTATCTTCTGCAGTTTACTGGCAGAGTCTAATGTGTGGTAGAAACCCATGAAAGCGATGTTTTGATGAATGAGGGTCCCACATAATAAGTAGTAGTTTCCGTAGGACTTAAGAGAGAGAGGCCCCTAGCAACTCAACATCCTTTAACTGCCAATTGACATCAGCACCCAAGAGAACACTTACAAAAGAGAAGAAAAAACACTTCCTCTTGGGGAAATTTCTCTGGAATGCTGTGGTGTCCCTCCATCAAGGTTTAGAAAAGAAATTGTTGAACCTAGAAGAGCATATTTCATACAGATCTTGGAGTAAGAAGGTAGACCAGAGGGGGTGCCTCTCTTGTCTCTCTTTAGATAAAGATACATCCTGGGTTTTGAGGTAGATTCAATTCTTTAAACAAACACCATCATCCACCCCAGGCAGTTTTGTTTGATCCCAAGTTCAGTAATGTGAAGGAAAGTTTCCCAGACTTTAATGGCTTAAAATGAAAGAGAATCATGTTTTTCTGTCTGAAACTGGAAATCTAAAGAGTTGCTCAGTCAAAATTTTCAGGCTTTTACCTTGTGGCTCAGCTACAGGAAATTGGAAAATTTGGGTCAGCTGCTTCTTTCACATTCCAAATTGATAAAGAGTAGGAAAGTTTGAAGAATTGTCTGAATCATAATGCTACTGAGAAGACTAGAAAATATAGGGTTATTTTTCCATAAATTACTTCGGTGAAGGGGAAGAAGACATTGTCAGTATGCTCTAGAAGGGTTGGTACACGTACTTTATTTTAACAATGCCAGTAGGTAGATTGTACCTACTGGAGATGTTCATCCTCACTGTCACAAAGTAATCCTTGATGGAAATTGATTGATAGCAGGATATCCAGATATTTGCTACTTAATAGAGTCTCCATGGACCAGCAGATTTGGTATCACCTGGGATTTTGTTAGAAATGTGGAATCCCAGGGACACCCATCCCAGACCTGCTGAATTCGAAATCACATTTTCACAAGACCTCCAGATGGCTCATATGCACATTAAAGTTTGAGAAGCACTGGCTTGGATAATAAATTTATTGAGGTGATGCAAGGCATAAATCCTTCCCAGATTCCAGTTGATTGAAAGATAAATATCTGAATTGGGTTCTTGATTTTGCTGATGTTAGTTTAGGAGAAATTAATCTGAATTTCCAGGAACTGAACCCAGCAGTAGGATACCACAGCCTACCCCTTCAGCCTCATCTCCCAGGTACCAATCATTCCAGCCACCCTGATTTTCTTATAGTTGCCTGACCATGTTAGAAACTTTCACAACTTTGTGCATTTTATATGCTCTGTACACTGCCTGGAATGCTTTTTTCCCTCCTTCCTCAATCAACAAACTCCTGTCATTTTACATGGCCTTGTTTACATGTTATCTTTTGGGGGGACATTCTGCATTATTTCCCAAGTGTGATTAGAGACCTTATTTTTCGTGTAGTTGTTCCCCTGTTAAATTACAGTGAAATAGGGAAGTATAAATGTCTGTTTCCCCTTCTTGACCATGAACTCCTGAGAATCTTGAATTCCTTATTATCTTGGCACCTGATACAGAATGCTATTTAATCCATACTTGTTGCTCAGCTAACTAAAAATATAGGTGATCTGGCTGAGAATATCCTCTTAGGGTATTCTAGAAATTTTGCATTCTTCCAGGCAGTGACTTGGGTTGTTTTTATAACAAGTGTCTGGATCCCTGAGGCTCCTGGGTTTTAGACCAGGTCAGCCCTGAGCAAAATTGTCAAGTGGTGCAAAAGTGTCCTAGGTTTTCTCAGCACCTGCTTTCTCCTCTCATGTCCAGCACCCTTATGATGCCTCCTGATTGCCCCAGACTCTCATTTAGCCCTTGTAATAAGGCTAGGACAACATCCCATGTTGCCAATTTCTACTCCTCCCAAATCAGAACCTACCTATCTCTTTAAAGTCTCAGCTACCATTTCTCAAGGACTTACTTGTGCCTAATGTTCTAAGTATGTGAGGATATTTAGTTTCCACCACAACTCTGTCAACATAGACTCTATCATTTCTATTTCATTTTGAGGAAACTATAGCTCATGGTGCTTAAATAACTTGCTCGTAGTAATGTGTCAGACAGAGCAGGGATTCAAACTCAAGCCTGTCTGACTTACTAATTGGTGCTTTGAAATGCTGCTCTGTGCCACAACAGGGGTAATGAATCAGCTGGAGAAACCCATGAAGGTGTTAACCTACCAGTGTATGTAATTGATCAAAACACTTGCTCTGAATGGTGCACTGTTTTAGATACACTTTACCAGAGGGAAGAGAATAATTACAAGTGACCACAGTAGATTCCTCTATCTGGTCGATTTTAACTTTCTCAGGCTCAGACAAGTCTTTAGGGCACTTTGTTTCTAAGATTAAGGGCTGCTGCCACCAGACTGGGCTAGCTCTTTGAAGCCCCGAAGGGGACGGGGCTGCCATTTTGCCTTTAACTTTGTCCTATTCGTTGAGAGCTATGCCACATTCTTCTTGATTTATGTTTTTAGTTTTGGTTGGGCAATGGGAAGATCATTTAAAACAATGCCAAGAGTGTGTGTTACTCCCTCACATGGACTTAAAAGTTATTTTGTGTTTAGTAGAAGCTCTCTTGATCTACCCCCTCCTATCCAACTTGTTTTACTTTCTCACCTTCTCCATCAAACTCCGTTTTCTCTGTAAGATACACTGACTGATGTCCTTACTCCAGTAAGGAGGCCACTTCCTTTTTGTATGTCTATATATTTCTGCTCTCACCAAGATGCAGTAGTATCTATTTCCAGACATGTTTTTGTCAGTTTTTCTTATACAGTTTTTGTAAATATCATTTTATTAAATATTATATGAACCCATGAGCTATGGGCATCATATAAAAGGAGATATTGTTTTATGAACACCAACTTAAGTGCTTGGGAAAGAGTTCATAAAGAAAATGTTACTTAATGAAAAAAAATTAGCAAATTCTCTGAGGGTGGGCAAGAGAGCTAAAAAATTCTAAAAGTTGTCAATGTTCAGTGTGCCTTTCATGGGTCTTTAAGCTCCATTCCATTTTAAAGAAACCTGAACTGGAAATTGTGGGCGACATTCTATAAATATTGTAGGTCAAAAAAGATGAAGTTAGGCTTCATCAGAAGGCTGTTGACAGGAAAGCAGGATCTTGAGTCTTAGGGTCAAGGGGGACTTGATTCTGCCAACCATGTGACCGAGCCTGGGAACATATTCTCTACTGGAGCCTCCAGAAGAAAACCCAAGCCAGCCAACACCTTGAATTTGGCCATGGGAGACTAGAAGTAGTGAAACCTGCTGAGCCCAGTGAACTGTTGACCTGAGAACTATGAGATAGTAGATTTGTGTTGTTTGAAGCCACTAAGTACATTGTGAATCTGTACAGCAGTACTAGAATGCTAAGCTGTCCTAGAACATATAGCAGCCGTTAACTCTACTGCCATTGGTATCAGGACACTGTGCCTATTTTTTCCAAGACCTTCTTTATTATACATTCCTCTACTGGGCAATTTTGGTTCTCTTCACTGTTGTTGGCTCTGCCCAATTTTCAACACTTACCTCCAGACCAACCTTCGGAGCCCTCATCATGTTCTTGGGCTCTCAACTGCCTGAGTTAAGTCTGACTTGTCTTTCAAGGCCCATCTTGACAGCGGTGCAGGTCATTTAATTTCCTTCGGTCACCACTGCAACCTTCAGAGGATTCACTTTCTGTGTTGTCCAATCAGCTTTTGTTTTGTCTGATAGTGCTGGCTCTTCCCTCTGTTCTTTTCTCTCCAATTGATGGCAAGCTTTTTAATACACAGGGAACAGGTGCATGCACACTGATGTGTTTTGTTTCCTCTTTGTGTCCAGCACAAGAATGAGCACAACCTACATGATCATAGCCTTCTTTGAGTAACTACATTTTACCTGAGAGAGGCACATATTCTATATGAATGCCCACAGAGCTCTTTTGCAGATACCAGTTAATTTCGGGGGCTTTTGCCTCTGAGTGACAACTCCTTTAATATTAAGACAATGATATCTTCTTAAATTGTCTTTTAAATGGCTTCTTTAAATCATTTTGGTACCCAAGGTGAGTCTCTCCCTTGGGAACCCAGTTGGGGTTCCCAAGGTGAAGCCTCTTGCTTGACATGAAGCTTAGCCCTTGGGTACCACGGCTACTTCCAAGGCTGATATGTCATCTGCAACACTTTATGAGCATTACCTTGGGTCCCTTCTGAGTGAGAATGTCCCCTCTGGGTGAGGCCACCACCCAGGAAGAATTGGCAGAGTGTTGAAAGTGGGGAGTAGTAGCCAAGGAATATATTGAAAGCATTTGATTTTTTCCACTGTAGCTATCTGTTCTTCATTCCATGCTAATGGGATAATTTGATCGATGAATGCGCTGGGAAAAGGCAAGAGATGCATAAAAAGTGTGAAAGCGCACAGCTACAAATGAGTGGGCAGATTTACCACCTTCTCCCCAGAATCAAATCTGTCTGCCATCCGCATCGGGTATGAGACAGGCAGATCTGAGCTTTGGCTTAATTACACATAATTTGGGTGACAGCTGAAATGCAAACCTAAACATTCAATCAGTTAAAGATACACAAAATTAAGCATTTCACACAGTGTCCAACCCCTTCAATCTTTATTAATACTTTAATTATGTTAATTATACCATGGTTTCAAACCCTGCTACTACAACAAGCAGGGGGTGGAGGTGGGGGAAGAGGCAGTCCTCTGAGCAATACAGCTAAGTAATGAGTGCATTCGAATTAAAAGTATGAATGGAATGCAGAGTAGCAAAGAATCACAAATACATAATTCAGCAGTTTACCCACCCTGTTCACACTGCTTTCCTCCAAAATGACTGGCAGTATTCCTGGGGGAAGAACCCAAGTCTGACTCATTCTCTGAGTGCAGTGTATGTAGTAAGTGCCCAGTAAACATCTATGAATCAATCTGGAACTAAAGATGGTGAAATTGTATCAATAGAGGTAAAAGGAAGTGAGCAAATACTTGGGATCTGTTTTAAGATGACAGTGACCAAAATTATTGCTGTCAGTTGCTTGTGGGATGGTAGTAATGGTGAAAGGATGGAGGTGGGGGGAAGAGAGATGCAATCAGAAAATGACCACCTATACAGAGGTTCAGCATTGCTTCTTTCTGTTCTCTGGACTTTCCCCACCCACCCACCCCCAACCTCTGACAAATAGATAGGAGGAGATTGGACCTTAATGGTTTTCCAACTTTGTTCTCTTAGATTCCTCAATGGAATATCAGGGACTGCACTCTGTGTGTGTGTGCGTTGTGGGGTGGGGTGGAACAATTCTGCTTTTATTTTTGTATTTTATATATTGGATATCTAAGGTTTTCTTTATGAAATTTGCCAAAGAGTAGTTTGAGAACTTCCAGATTTAATGGCCTTTTCAGCTCTAGCCCACCCACTCACAACTTCCCATACCCTGCCCGTGTTGGGGATCTTTCACCATTGATCCAACCCTCTACCTACTTTGCCCTTCATCCTGGGAATGTTGATTCTCCTGGCTCACCTGCATTTCTAGTCCCCATGTGATTTTTACATCTCCTTTCCCACACCTTTGCTCGTCTTAGGCAACCTGTCCAAAATGCTCTTCCTCCGTCTCTGAACTTACAGGCATGATAGTTCACTAAGACTGGTCAGAGTTACATACTCTGGGAAGCTTCTCCAGACTGCAGTAGTCATTGGTGCTTTCTCTTCTTTCTGAATTCCTACACCTCTCAGTCTCTGACCACACTTCTCCTCAACTTTTTTTTTTTTTTTCCATATGTGTCAGTCTTATCTTCCTGACTAGATTATCAGTTTCTTGAAGGAGGAAACCTTCAATCTTCTTTTGTGGGTTTCCTTCTGCTTTGCCTTAGACTGAACAAATGGATGATTCTTCAAGAAGTCTTATTTATCTTACACATCTAATAAGTATTTGAAAGGGGTTAAACATATAAAATCAAGTGATCCTCTAGCTAGAGATAATTCAGTTGCCCACACTACACAAATCGATAACTGTATTCAAGGATTTTGTCTTCATAGTTTGCTGAGCTGAAACAAAATGTCATCTGAGTGACTTGTACAAGATAGGTATTTGGGCTTTGGGAGGCTGACATGTACAGAATCATCAGTTGTTTGGGGTATCATTTTAACATCACTAGAGACAACCTTGGAGATTGGTAAATCTGAAATAGAAACATGGTGTTTATTTCAGAGAGCAATTCTTTAGTTTTGTTCTTGATGAGAACTGCTCTGTGACCAGTCCTCTTTCCCCGGTGGCCTAAGCTAAGTATCTTCAGAACCACACCTGTTATTCTCATATTCTGTAATGATTGCCACTATACTTCTTCCCAGAGCACAGAATTGGCACTGGGCCTCTCCATGGAGGTCTTGATAGCCAACCCCAATTGCTTTCTTATCACTTCTTAATTGTGAATCACAAAGGTCATTCGTGTCAAGTTAATGTTAAAAACAACAATGACAATAACATATTACTAGTGTCTTGGTCCAAAAGCAGCAAAAGAAGTTTCTTAGTGTCATATGACCTCATGGATTATCAAAAGGAAACATGGCCCAAGTCCATTAATCGACAAATACAGACTCGCCATTTCAAGTCAACTTTGTGTTTGTTAGAGTGGAGAATACCAAAGTAACATATGACACAGTTTCTGACCTACAGACTTTTCTTTTCATATGGCACAGAATTATGAACACAAAAACTGTAGAATAATATATAAAATGACCAAGTGCTAACTATGGTTCCCAAGTACTAGAAGAATTAAGGAAGGAAGATGAGAAAGGCTGAAGCTGTTGGGTCCAGTTTTTTCACAGAGATTCTTTTTATTATAGCATGCACTCATGGGCCTCCACGATTTGGGGATTAAGTGCCTTCCAAAGAACATTGACTAATCAAAAATTTGTTCACACCCCACTAAAAATATGAATACTTCCGCCAATTAGCCCTTCCAGCAAACAAGAGAGAGATAACCAGAAGGTCCCCACTGAACTAATGATAATTCCAGCCATAAAGCAAAGAAGCTTCATGGTTTCATTAGCCTTTGTATCTCATTATAAGTGAATGTATGATTGGATGGACATCTTTAGAGACTAGGATCAGCTTTGAGAAAACCTCTTTACTAAATTTTGGGGATCCACAATCCACATTGGGGATCCCACACCAAGGAGTATGCTCATAAGCATGGTGGAAGTTAATATGGTAGAGGATCAAGATCAGTGTAAAGGAAAGTGACATAGGACTTGCAATAACTAGGACTTTGTGTAGCTTTGGGTCAGGGATGGGGACAGCAATGTCCATAAATTCAGTCTCTTCTATGCACCATTGCTGAACTGTTCTAGGGCCAACCATCTGACTTCCTTTTCTTCCTAATGTTGTGAGCTCATACTGACCTGCATGAATGGACCAAGGTGAACCATTATTTTCTGAGTTGTATTGTTTGGTATCTCACTCCAAAAATGTGCTCTAATCTTAGCAGATGTGATCTCCAGCACTATTCAAGAAGCTTCCATCCTGTTAATGTCTCTAGTTACAGCAATGGCTTTAAGGGGTGGGGGGTGGTGATTTTGAGAATGTCGTTAGTAATTTGACGACCTATTTTGCCTTGGCAGGTGTATCCTTCTGTCAGTGGTTATCCATACTGTAGTGGGGTCTTGGAGTGTATCTTGACCACACTGAGCTGTGAGTGGAAGATACTGAGTTTGTGATTTTACCCAAGGCATTGGTTGTATCTTCTTAATAAAATTAGACCATGTTTCATTTGAAAAGGATGAGTAATTATCTCTGTTAGTTGTTATCTCATCAAATTCAAACACATGACATCAGGATTTCTCCTCAATGGCAAAGTTATAGACTTGGTGGTTAATTAAACATCTTTTCTAATCAAATTAGCTTTCATTTCCTAAGTAGAGGTTTTTAACCTGCAAGTGGCTTTGAAACATTGTTTCTTTCAGCCATCACCTATGAAAGGAAAGATAATGTCCCTTCAAAGGGCTCCTCTAGCAGTGAATAATTATTCTTTGTTTGACTGCAAATGCACATTCCTGAAATAATATATTCGTAAAGTTTCATAAATTATTTCAAGATGTATTAAAGAGCATTGGAAATAGTTCTTCTCCCTACAGGAGGTTGCCAAGAATAAGTTTTGTCCTTTAAAATTTGAAACAAATTATTATTCACTGGGGGAACATCATTGGAGCTTCCCCCAGCTCCAGCTGACAGGGACAATTTGAAGTAACCTGTTAATGGCAATGCTTTTAAAATTTAGAGATACTCTAAGCGGAGCAATTTTTAAAAATTAAAACCATAGCTAGGGGGATTGTTTTGGAGGTCATGCAAAGTTAGGTGCACTACACACTTGCCTGGATCATGGCCTTGATTCCAGCTGTCTGGGTTACATGTTACATCATGGCCCTGTGGAGGTGAGGAGGACAGGTATGTCCCTGGTTGAATTTCACCTAAATATTTCCAGGCATAATTCTCTTGAGACGTTCAGCTTGTTCATGAAATACCGTATAACATAGCACAAAGGCTACTACAGTGGTGGTTGGGAAAACAGAGTTCCAGTCCCAGATATCACATAACATGAAGAAAAAGAAAAAAAAAAAGTCCTCATCTGTATAGTGAAGGGTTTGGTTTAAATAATCTCCCTTATCTCTTCTAACCTTAACATTTTGTGGTTTTGCTGTAAGGTATCCCTTGTACCAAACAGTTATGAAGTATATGTTTTATGTAAACCTTAACTCCATATGACTTCTACCAACCAAATATCATTGCTGTCTCCTTGGAATATCATTTTTTTTCAGTTTTTGTTTCAAGTGGTATTAATACCTAAATTTCCAAAGTAGTATCGATTGGGGTCGTTGTGGCATGGAAAAAGTTTCATTTGCCCATTTGGACTGAAATCTTTTTGAGTAAAGCAAGAAAACTAGAAGGCAAAGGAAACTAACACTGGCTTGGGCACTCACAATGTGCCAGGAGCTGTAGTTGGTGATTTTGTAGCTTTGATTTTCTGCTATTAGATTTAAGTGCAGCCCTGAGAACACCAGAGTTCTCAGTAAATGCTGCCTGGATTAAACAGAACCACCTGCTGCATAACAAATGGGGCCAGAGCTTAGAAAGAAAATCATTTTCTTTGCAGCTGTTCTTAGAACCTGCCTGTTTCTCTTCTTCAGAAATCTAATTCTAAAATATCATCTCACCGCCGATTAAAATAGTAAATTGGAAGCACTTGGGTGAGAATAGTGTGCACAAGGTGATGAGCAGGGTGCGGGGTGGGGACATCAGCCAGGACTCAAAGACATGGGCTTGAGCTCTTCTTCTCTTCTGTCTGCTAATTTATGCAGTTGAGCATAGGCTACAGTGCACAGGAGCAAATGATTTTGTTTTCAACAGTAGGCTGAGCTTGTGAGGTTTTGGCTCTTCTTGAGCCCCTAGGAGGTAGCAAGGTTTGTCTTGAGGGATATGAGAGAGTGTGATTTCTACTACCTGAGATGGCAAATGCAATGCATGCATGCTGCCATTCCCAAATCCCCAGCAGCAATTGTTAATTGATCATGACTCTCTTAACTGAACTCAAACAGCTTCAGCATCCTTTGAGCAGCACTCTCTCGATGGCCATTATCAAATGATAGGTGTTGGCACAGGAGATGAAATCTGTTTGTCAAGATGTGGGCGAAGTAGTAGATTCTTTAAAAAATGGTACATCTGTCACATTTTTGGGTAACTCAAAGCCTTTTTAAAGTGCACAAAAGGACTTTATAAAATACACAGTAGTCATTTTTCTTCTGCCTCAGAAGTTAGCCACATCCCAATTCTACTTAACTAGTATATGCTTGAGAAAGGGAAATTGGAAGGAAAGTTTTGTGAATTGATCACATTGTAAATTGCCTGATGTATAAATGGGCCCACATGAAAGTAGTTGGTAAAATGTGGGGCAGGTATATCCTGGAATATCCACAGAAGTAGCAGCAGAGTAGATGTACGTATCATGACACAATGAATCTTAAAAGTATACAACTTGAGTGGGGAAAAAAGAAAGATGACACATATAACAATATAGCTCACATAAATTAAAAATACTTGAGCACAAAACAGCAGTAAGATTTCTTTAAAAAACATATGGAAGACTTGAATGTTGGTCTACAAAAATGGAGACACTTGTTGATCAAACAACACTTGATAAAGTGGAAAAGACAAATCATGAACTAGGAAAAGATACTCTCAACATACAGAGATGATAATGGATCAGTATGGAAAGTCTATAAAGAACTCCTATCAGCCAATTAAGAAAACTACAAACAATACCTTGGAAAATTGGACAGAAGAAAGAGATACTTTGCAGAGGAGGAAATATTCATAGCCAAGTAACATGGGAAGAAATATGGTCAACATTATTAATGATTAGGGAATTACAAGGAAAACATAGTAAAATTTTCTTTCACATACGTGACTGGAAAATGATGTTTTCTTATACATTGCTGACAGGAGTACCAATGGATCATATATTTTGGAAAATTAGTGATCTAAATTTGTATGTTAATGACCCCATGTCCTGGCAATTCCATTGGGATACATGTACAATAGGAGACATGTAAAGAAAGTCCTTGGCGTTACTATTTTTAAGAGCAAATATCTGAAATCATCATATGTATTCTTTTAGTGGAATATTATATAACTGCCAAAACAAATGCAGTGACACATAATAACATGAGTGTATCTTGCAATATGGTATAAGGTAAAAAAATACTTTTTTCAAGAATTCATATGATAAAAAGACCCAATGAATTAGAATCACTGCCTTTGAGGGAGGAAATAAGAATGGGAAATGAGGATAGAAGGAACTTTTTAAATATATATTTATTTTTATATGTAAATATTTAATATATAGCATCTTAATAGATAGGGTATGTACTATATATATATATATATATAATAAGACTGTTCTTCTGTCTTCCTCCGAGTTTAATTGTGTCTCAGTTGAGATATAGGAATACTTTGGTAATATGATTGAAGAGATTTCACAAAAAGTCTGCAAGGCCCAAAATTGCATCCCATATACATAGAAACTATATCTTTAAATTCAGCGTTCACACTTAATTCCTTGAAGCTAATGCACTGTGTTGCCAGGAGCAGCCTGTCGATTTGCTATCAAACTAGAACTTCATCAGGTTCTCTCTGGCAGCATGGATTATTTGGTGACAGAATCAAACCTGGATGGCATGGGTATGAGAGTGATGAGTTTTGATCTGAGGCCAAACCAGAGATCATGTAGAGGGAGAACACTGGTGACATGGAGGCCATGCCCCGCCAATCCCCACCCTAGAGAACCCTAGAGAACCACTAGGACATTGATACTCTGAATGGGGAAGGAAGAAGGAAACTTTATTTTCTGTTACTTTTTGTATTGCTTCACCATGGATCAAGGGCACATAGACTGGAAAGGAGATTTGGCTAGACAAGGGATGAGGAGAGAAAGATGGAAAAATATGAAGAAGCAGTTTTACCTTTTCAACAGGCTTTCATGAGATTCACGTGATCATTAGGAATGAGATATGTTCTTAATTTCTATTTTAGAATGCAGACAGGGCATGGCCCCTCTTCTCTCACTTTTGTTACCCATGTCTGTAGAATATGTGATGTCCAGACCTTTTAGGGGGTACTTGGATTCTCCCAAGATTGCTATTTCCAGACACAAGAATTTCTACCAGAGTCCTTAAGAAACTCTCCAGGCCTAATGATTAGAAGGAAGAGCAAAAGACATGGATGTCCTGCCATCTTTGTTACCTTCCCTTCCTCCAGGGTCTCTCCCTGCTTACCCCGTAGTTTTTCATCCTGACGGGATCCAATCCAGGGACATTCAGTGGCAATCGCTTCTGGAGTGGGGGGCCTGGCAGGCACTGAGAACGCCTGTATTTGGAGTGGAGTTGGCTATTGTAATACTTAGTGAATGGAATTTCATTAGGTCCTTATCTGTGTGCAGTGAGAAAAAGAGGTCCTTTTACACAGTGCTTGTAATGGAGTGGAAAATTGCATTTCCCCCTCGCTCAAACAGTGCCATTAGTGGGGAGGCAGACTGTCTGCAGAGAGCGGGAAGCCACCTCGGGCAGTGAAGGGCTGACAGCCCAAATGATGGCAGTGCCGAGAGACCCGGAAGATATTAAAATAAAAACAGGTTGTGTTGTTCTTTTTGTCCTGTAGCAGTTCTTCCCTGCAATGCAGGGAGTGATTGGATTTGAAGCACTGAGAAAAACATGTTAAGTAAGAAATTGTTTAAATAAAGTTGTTTGAGGTTGAAACTCTCCCCCAGGCATGGAGGGGAATGTAGTTAGCTGCCTACAACTTACAGATATCCAAAAGGCAGTACGTTTCTGAGCCAGGCAAGTATGCCAAAAATTTTAGAAGTGAAATGTACAATCGAGGTCCCTTCTTTGATCATCTGGGTGGGTTCCAGCCCTACAGGGAGTGTGAGGGCGCTCAGATGGCCTGCCCTGGGGTCTGAGAATTATAGGTGAGGAGAACTATGGGACATAGTGCAAAACAAAACAAAACAAAAACAAAACAAAAACGAAGCAGCAGGGAAATCCACTAGCTGTTGTAGAAGTATTGTTTCTGGCACTGGTAACAAGAGAGTTTCTTTGAGAGTTGGTGTGAGACATAGGCCCATAGGAGCTGCCAGTGTGATGGTGGGGGAGGCACAGTGTGTCCCAGGGCAGTCAGTCCTGGCCAAAGAGACAATAGAAACTATGCAGCTCCTGGGAACAGGTGAAAACCAGATGGTGAGAAAGACCTTTGTTAAGGATCCAAGGGCACAGGGAAAGTAGAAGTTGAGTCTTCTGAGAAAAATGGAAATCATGTTACCATGAGGATATTTGATAATCCTAGACCTTCAGAATTATTTAGTCTAATCATTTCTTATAAGGTTGAGGAATTTCTTTCTCTCGAAGCATAAATATCAAGTCAGTGTCCCCTGAGGCCCCTTCCACCACCATCTACTGTATACATCCCTTCAGCCTTTCCTGTGTTCATGGGTCCACTCTCTACTCTAGCTCCCCCACAACAGAATTTTCTTTCTTCTTGATCCATTTTTTGACCTTAGTGTCATACTTCTGCCTGCCAGACCTTGAAGATTCGGTGGTAATGGTAAGGGAGATCAGCTACCTGCCAACTATTCTGTTCTTTTATGTGTCTGTCCCCTAGGATCCCTTATGTGTATGTAAGTCAGAGTTTAGAAGATGTGGCCTGTACAGTAGTAGCGCACCCCTTGGCACAGCTGAGGTCTGTCCTATGATATCATCAAGTATAATTTTCAAAATATTAAAAAATCTGGCTCACACAAATGCTATGTTAATGCATATCATTATTTTATATTATTAATATACTTAAGTCACTAATAAGGGTACTAGTAATATTATAAACTGGGTCCTTTTGAGGGACTGGGTATTTATAGGCACTTAAAAAAAAAGGACGTGAGGCCAATATTGCTACAATTAGATGCAAAACTAACCAATGTCTTTTATTTATTTGTTTTTTGACATGTGTCTTGCAGAACAGAAGTATTAAATTTATTAAATTTATTAAAATTCATGACCGTATTTCTCTGTTTTAAAGAAAATGTGGGGTTTACCTTGAATAGCAGAAACAATGAGTTATAATAGTCTTTTAGGGTGCTTGGGTGGCTCAGTGGGTTAAGCCCCTGCTTTTGGCTCAGGTCATGATCTCAGGGTCCTGGGATTAAGTCCTGAATTGAGCTCTCTGCTCAGCAGGGAGCCTGCCTTCCCCCCATCTCTCTCTCTGCCTGCCTCTCTGCCTAATTGTGATCTCTCTCTCTCTCTGCCAAATAAATAAGTAAAATCTTTAAAAAATAAAAAAAAATAAATATAAAGCAGTACTATTTGAAAGATGAAAGTAGTGTAACACAATGAGAGTACCTAAGTATTCTGAAGAAAGGTGTCAGAACTAAATGAAGTACCAACCAAGAAGGGGGTCGAGGGTTTGCTGAACAGTGCTGAAACAAATATGCCCAGATTATTAAAATAAGCAAAAAAATAGTTATCAATAAAATATGGTTCTCAGAAAAAATGCAAGTAATGTTCTCTTATAAATTGCTTATTTTTTCAGTGTCTATGGTCCTGTCAAATGTACTTTTCTAATTCCTATATGTATTTATATTTTCATATTTTCCATTTGCCTTTTCTAAAGGTCCATATTTTGAGGTATATTTTTTGACAATATACTTTTCTATTTCTTTAATTTTATCTTTTATAACATTAAATGTCAGTAGCTTCATTCTTGTAGTATGTGGTTACCATGCGTTTTCTACTTTCTCAAACTAAATAGTGTATATTTATTATGAGATTTTCTTAATAATAATAATAATAATAATAATTTTCTCCAAATAAAGTAATCGCTAATGTCACATAAGCCATAATGCAAGCCAATCTTCTGTTGTTTGTTTATCTAGATAATTTGTGATATTTTATATTTTTTCTTTAATTCAGGGTTTGTATTTTTAAATCCTAAGATTTTCTAGTAATCGTACTTTTGGTTTATCATTTTATTGGACATAAAAAGGAATGTGACTTTGGAAAATTTCTAAATTTTTAGAATGTTATGGTCTAACCCATTTTTTAAAATTTTTTATTTCTTTTCAGCATAACAGTATTCATTGTTTTTGCACCGCACCCAGTGCTCCATGCAATCCATGCCCTCCCTAATACCCACCACCTGGTTCCCCCAACCTCCCACCCCCCGCCCCTTCAAAACCCTCAGATTGTTTTTCAGAATCCATAGTCTCTCATGGTTCACCTCCCCTTCCAATTTCCCTCAACTCCCTTCTCCTCTTCATTTCCCCATGTCCTCCATGTTATTTGTTATGCTCCACAAATAAGTGAAACCATATGATAATTGACTCTCTCTACCAATATCTTTTAGAGCAACTAAATCATAAAATCTGGGGAACCTTTCTTTTGTTTTTCTTCTTCTTCTTTTTCTTCTTCTCCTTCTCCTCCTTCTTCTTTAGCTGCTGCTGCTGCTTCTCCTTCTTCTTCTTCTTTTTTACTGGACCAAAACCTACAGTTTAACATGTGACTTCACTGTTTCTGGGCTGTAATCAAGCAGTGAGGAATGAAGTCAAAGTATAAACTCCTTAAGAATTAAATGATCTCTTTAAGAATTAAATAATTCTTGCGAGGACCTGTCCTACCACACCAACATTTTGCCATTGAAAGGGTATTGTGATTGTGCCCTTCTTAGATACCCCCCACCCCAATTCTCTTATTTCCAAGTTTTGGGTACATTTTTTTTTTTAAGATTTTATTTATTTGACAGAGAGACAGATCACAAGTAGTCAGAGAGGCAGACAGAGAGAGAGGGAGAAGCAGACTCCCTGCTGACAGAGAGCCTGATGCGGAACTCGATCCCAGGACCCTGGGATCATGATCTGAGCTGAAGGCAGAGACTTTAACCCACTGAGCCACCCAGGTGCCCCAGTTTTGGGTACTTTTTAACTTAATCCTTGAACTTAAATCTCTATTTCTTTAAAATGCACCAGCATTTGAAATACCTGGTTTCGAAGACTCTACCATGGTATAAATTCCCAGCTCATTCATTAGGTATCTACCAATTAATTTAACTTTTAACACATTTATTGTGTTGTCTCTATGTGCTAGGCACTGTGCCAGACATTAGTGTACAGTAAAACAAACAAGGTTGTGAGGTTCAAGATAAGAGAAATACATACACAGATGGGGAAAAAAACTATAGGAAACCTGTCACATTGCCTCTGCCTGATGTCTAAGTCATGGGGTGGTGTGGTTCCCCCAGGCCTCTGCCTGGATTCATTTAGGTAGGCGGAAACTGTTTATGTTCCATCAAACTTGGTAAGATGTGAATGGCAAAAAGGAATTTAGGGTAGCTGTTTGTGGGTTACGTGACCTTGTTTACTGCATTCCCCTTGGACTCAGTTATGCAATGAGTGCTCAGTAAATATATAGCAGTGATATTAAAAAAATGAAATTTAACTGAATAAATTTTAAAGATCTTATTGGCTTCACTAAATTCATGAATTCATGAATTACTCAGCATTCAATCTAGCAGATAGAAAGAAGCTCTGAGGATCTGTACAAAATGGAAAACTTTGCAGTCAGAAGGGAGCAGAAACAAGGCAGTAATACTAAGCCAAACAAGGGGTTTAATATGGCAAGGATATTTTCCTTTAGGGGATGGCAAGGGTCTGTCAGGAAGACTACCTAACTAATATTGATAAGATGATTCCTGATTGCTAGTGTAAGAATCCATTTTTGGGAGAGCCAAAATTATAAATTAAGGTTCATTTGTGACATGGGGCTTAGCATAAGTGACTCCATTTGAATCCTATTGTCTTGTTTTTAACAGTCAGCTCTTCCATAGAGGAGTTCAATAGAAGCCACTCGGGGCACCTGGTTGGCTCAGTTAGTTAAGCCACTGTTTTTGGCTCAGGTCATGATCCCAGGGTCCTGAGATCAGTCTCCTTATTGGGCTCCCTGCTCAGTGGGGAGACTGCTTCTACCTCTCCCTCTTCCTTTTGCCTTTGCTGGTGTGCTCACTCTCTCAAATAAATAAATAAATTAAAAATATATATATACAAAACCCCTTTGACCATAGAACTTTTTGATTTCTTTATTTATCTATTTAATGATTTTAATAATCACTCTAAATCTATTCTTATGCAAGAGACTTCGAGTGAAGTACGTTATTTCTGGGGTTTCTTCCCCTCCCCCTATTTCTCCAGAGTGACTGACAAGTGGCCACCCAACCAAGGGCGTATTGTACCAATGGTTATTCTTCCTTAATTAGGAGTATCACTGGATGCCCGGGTGGCTCAGTTGGTTAAGCACCTATCTTCAGCTCCGGTCATGATTCAGGGGTCCTAGAATCAAGCCCTGCTCAGTGGAGTCTGCTTCTCCCTCTGCTCCCATCTCCCATACTCTCTCTCTCTCTTTCAAATAAATAAATAAAATCTCAAAAAAAAAAAAAAAAAAAGGTAGGGATATTACTTCCATTCTAGATCTTCAGTCTCTGAAAGGCAGAGTGGGCATTAGTGAACTGCTGAAGGCCCAGAAAGTCTTAGGGTGATTTTGTTTCTCAAGAAGTTCCTGGCCGGGGCGCCTGGGTGGCTCAGTGGGTTAAGCCGCTGCCTTCGGCTCAGGTCATGATCTCAGGGTCCTGGGATCGAGTCCCGCATCGGGCTCTCTGCTCAGTAGAGAGCCTGCTTCCTTCTCTCTCTCTCTCTGCCTGCCTCTCAGTGTACTTGTAATTTCTCTCTGTCAAATAAATAAATAAAATCTTTAAAAAAAAAAAAAAAAGAAGTTCCTGGCCAACTTATAAACTGTCCTTGTAATCATCTGAATTTCTTCTTTGAGATCCCTGAGGAAGAGTGGCTAAAGTAGAATGCTGGGCAAGGAATTACTGGGTACATCTTCCAGTCTTCCATAGTATGAGCCAATAATGGCTAATAGAGAAAGGGGTCGACTCTAATATCTAATCAACATTTATAGTATTTTGGTTAAATATTGGCCACATATAAGATACCATCAGGCCATAAGAGGAATGTAGAGGCATAAAAAGAGAAACTCACCAACTAGTTGAGAGGACAAGAGATAATCAACCAAAAGCTCATAGCTACCCGCATAAGAATATATATGCAGTGATACCAAGTGATTGGTGCAGGCTACCAGTACTCCAGTTTAGTCACTGAGGACAAAAGGTTCTTTATGGAAAATGCTGGTCATGATTTAATACATGAAGGTAAATACAATCCAGATTTTATCTGGAGGGAGGTGTTGAACATTCTAAGGAGGATGGAGATGGGGCAATGGAAAAGAAAGCTTTGGACAGTTACATACTAAGTATGTCATTAGGGTGGAGGTGGGGTGTTCAGACAGGACTCCTTTGATAGCTGCTCTAGTAGAAACCAAACTGGGATGCCCTGTGTCATCAATATAGACTTAGATGTCCATCAGTGGTCAGTCTTACAACTCCCAGTTTCAAGCTTGTTCTGAGTCTGCACTAACTGAAAGAGTTAGAGTCACCTCAGAAATCAAGCGACACTGAGCAGAAGCAGGGAACTTACTTACCCCTTTCAAAACAGATGAAGTGTTTCCCATTAATGCTGTTGCTCCCACACAGATTAAAGCTTGTATCAGAAATTAAGCTGTTCAACAGTTTTTTAATCAAGTCCTAAATATGGCATCCTTCATATGTGAGGTAATTGTGTGTCTGTATGTAAATTCTGGGAGACTGTATTTATTTGGTTATAAATCCAGCTACAGTTTTTTTTAAAAAAAAGTAGATAGAAATCTGGAAAAATGAGTAAACACAATTAATTAGATGAGATATTTATCCTTGGTTTAAATTAGAAAAATTACTAAGAGAAGCTATGAAAATCTCAATTAAAACAACTAGCGTGATTTTATTTTTCACTGTTAAGAGGGCAGAAAAAAAATGCATGAGTAAAATAAATATATATTTGGGGATGACACCATCTTGGCATTTCCAGGCATTCTTTTCTAAATATATTCTTTATCTAAGCTGTCTTGCAATACTTTTAATATAATTAAAAGCACATAATGAGTGCCAGACTTGTCAATTTCAACAACAAAGTGCTGAAATTTGCAGTGAAACTGAGAGATCCATCTCCCACACATTGTAATGAATAGGTTCATAAAAGGAAAATAGTTTAATTACATTTTAGTTCATGGATTGTTAATAGGCTGGAGTATCTAAATTGAATAATGTGATTCTGGTAATAATTATGTGTAAATGAACTTGTTTAAATGATATTTTACAGCTTCTTTATAAAATTACAGCTAGAGGCAATCCAGTGATAGACAGACAAAGGCCATGCAAAAATTATCATAAACTATTAGCTTGTTTGCAAAGGGTTTTATGTTAATCTTTTAGTACTTAAAGCAATCTGCAATTAACATATCATGGGGAGCTGCCTCCGAGCAAAGGCATGCAAATTGAAGTGCTTAGATAAAAAGCCATTCACGTTGGGGGGAAAAAAAAAGAAAGAAAAAAAAAAAGAAAAGGAAAAAAAAATCAAAGAAAGGGTGGCAAAGTACTCAGAGGGTGCTGGTTTTATATTTGAGATTAAGGAGGTGTAATGATTGTGTTATCTAACTATGGCTGTAATTAAAGCTTTTCTCCTGCAGACATGACAATAGATACTGCATTGATTTCGGTGTTTTAATTGTGAAAGTCATTTTATTTCAGGGCAGAAGATATGAATAGCCTGAATCAAAGGGCTAGAAGATTGCTTTGTTGATAGTACTTGTTCAACAGCTGCCTAGCTGCTTAATACACAAGTGTGGAGAATACAGAGAGACCCAGGGAGGTGCTGGGTATTGTAATTCTCCCGCTGGTTTCCTTTCCTTTTATGAAAAAGGCGAGGATCTGCGTACTGATTGTAAACAAACAGCCTTTTCATACCTCACTGATGTTTTTCCTCCCCAACTTCGCAGAACAAAAGAAGTCATAAAGGGCCTTGAACTAACTTTACTACTGCTCCTTTTAAGCTACAGAAGTTTATGCAAAGTAATAAAACCATCCTTGCTGGCCGAGATATCACCCCTCTAATGGAGAACAAAAGTCTCTAAGTGGTCGCTGTAGTTATCACAAATAGCCTTATGACAGAAACAGTTTGTTGGGAGAGATTGGATTATTTACATTAAGGGCATATCCACAAAATCTCACTCACTGTTAAATTGAGATTAGGATTTATCAGTTTTTATATACAAACTGCAGGGGGGAAATTAAGTGAGGAGAAAGCATATAGGATCCCAGAGCAAAGAGGATTCTAAAAAGAATTCTAGAAAAATGAACTCAGTGTGGCCTTCTTTCAAGTCTCGCATTCTTGGCGATTTCCTCTATAACAGTTCAGAGTGAAGTGAGGTGAAACCCAGTGATTTCTAATTATTTCCATTATTCTGTTGCTGTATCTCTTCTTTGTGCTTTGAAATATTGAATGCATTTTTCAACAGGTCTGAGTAATAGTAGATTAGGTTTGGGGGACATTTGCCCCTTTAAGCGATGTGGTTTATAATAACCACACACGAAGGTATTGTGTGGGAGGAAAAATAATTTTTCCTCTAAGAGCCCCTTCTAGATTTTGGTTGAGACACCTTCATAGTAAGAGAAGAATCAAACAAACAAACAAACAAAGCAAAAAAAGAACAAAAATAAAACAGATTAAGAGGCGAAAGACAAAAGTTTAGTAACATGTATACCTCCTGAACACATGATACCGGGAAAGATACTTGGGAAGACTAACTCCACCTTAAATACCATTTTCAGCTAAAGATAAAAAAAGACACTGGGGGTTATGGGAGGTAACTAGGAAAGCACAGCAAATGAGGGTAGTGTTGTTATGCAGATTTAAGACCTGGCTTCCCCATTGATAAAAGTTTCTGGAGATTGAATCATCTGCCTCTTCCTGGTACATCCTTACACTTGGAGATTTCCTTTAAAAATATAAATGTTCCTTACAAATGGGAACTTTTTACTTGATTTTCAGCACTTCTCCTGTGTCTGGAGTTTTTATAAAACCATCCTAAAATAATCCTTGGGCCGAAGAGGCAGACTTTGGGATGACTGATTCAGCTACCCTTCCATGATAAAAATCTAACAAGAGTTAACATCAGTAATCCTTTACTGAGTGCTGCACCATTTTTTTGTTTTTTGTGGTTGTTGTTTTTTTGTTGTTTATTTCTTGTTTTAAGTACATTACTAACCTCTCACAACAACTCCAGAGAAGTTGGTGGAATGAGCTCCACTTTTAAAAAGAAGATACTTAGGCTCAGAGAAGCCAAGTAAACTGCTCAAAGTCACACAGCCAGTCAAGGACAGAGGCTGGTTGGAACCTAGGAAGCAGGTTCCAGAGACTGCAGGCTTACCCAGCAGATGAACTAGGTTGAAGCCAGAGAACAGAACAGATTCCAGCAGTGTGGATTGTGAATAACCAGCTGTGAAGTCCTAGTTAGAAGGACCCTTGGAATCCCCCAGGTTCCTTAACTTTTTTGGTGCCTGGACACCTCTGAGAGTTTGGTCAAACCCATGGACCCCTTCTCAGGCTAATGATTTTCAAATGCGCTAAACCAAATATATGATTAAAAGGCAAATTAAGTATGTTGAAATACTATTGCCAAAAAATTTAAAAATCAAGTTCATGACTTGTACTTCATGTGCTTCTTAACACAAATTACAGAGCTCTAAAAGTAGGTCTAACATGCACCGTAATTACAAAGTAGTGGTGAATGTAAACAGTATTTCAGATTTCTGCAATCATGTGACTTGACTATATCTAATTTTTATTGATGAGATTTTGTTGTCTACATTTATAATCAAAGAAAATATTAAATGGCCCTTAGAAGTTAGGGAAAATAAAAATATCTCTTTATATTTTTATATAGGTTATGTATTATAGAAATACATATATAAGTACACATTTTTATATATAACAATTTTATTTCTTTCTCATCAAAGTTCTCAGACGCCTGAGTTCTAGAGGTGTGAAGGCTCATGTTTAAGAACACTTTTGATTTTACACCGGAGGAAACAGAGGTCCAGAGAACAGGATGAATCACCCAAGATTATCAGTAGTTAGTGATAAGATGTAGATCACAGTTTGTAGATTACACTTAGGGAATTTAAGGAAACTTAAAATTGTGTTTTGTTGATCCCCCCCCTTTCTCCTAGGACTTTTGGTAGCTTTTGCTGATATTCTCTTAGAGCCCTAGACCCTTCTTTTTGTCTTTGCAAAATTGTGGATTTCAAAGTGGGAGCACCAGACAATTGCCTTAACCCTTCAGTCATCTGTTGGCAATTTCTGCCTTCTTCTTGGGCCTTGATGAGTGACTGGTGCCAGTAGGCAGTGCTGGGTAGAGACGAGAGAGTGCAGGCCTTGGGGGACTGCAGTTACTGGGGACCCAGGGAGATGCTCTGTGATGCCAACTAAAATTTGAGAACTTGTTAGTTAGGGGAACGAGAATGCACATTTATTGGGCACCTGGATGGCTCTGTTAGTTAAGTGTCTACTTTCAGCTCAGGTCATGATCCCAGGGTCCTGGCATTATTTCCCTGCATCCCGGTCTCTGCTCACGGGAGCTTGCTTCTCCCTCTCCTCCCCGCTCACTATCTCTGTCTCTCTCTCTCAAAATCTTAAAAAAAAATAATAATAATAATAAAATAAATTTTTATTATGCATATGTTTTTGTTAGTTCAGGCTCTAACAAGATACCGTAGACTGAGTGGCTTGAACGACATTTCTTTCTCACAGCTCTGGAGGCTGACAGGCCAAGATCAGGGTGCCAGCATGAAGACCTCTTTCCTGGTTTCCTCACACAGCAGAGAGAGAAGCAAGCTCTCTAGTCTTCTCTTACAAGAACGTGAATCCCATGCGTGAGGGCTTCACCTTCATGTCCTAATCCCCTCCCAAGTGCCCTCCTCCAAATACCATCACACTGGGGTTCAGACTTTGACATTTGGGGGAGGGGATACACACATTCAGTTCATAGCAAAATCTTTCCTATGCACGAACTTTGTATATCCTCTTACAGTTAATAGTCAGAGAGGTCTAGATGAGGGTCTCCTCATTTTGGAGAGGAAGAGAGAGACTCATGGTGAGCCAGCAGCCAAGGTAGAATCCCATCTGTGTACTCTCAGCCTTTTGAGGCAGGTACCTTGGGTCCCCACTTACCTATTAGGAAACTGAAGCTCAAAAATATTTAGTAAGCACCAACCTGTCCACTCACTAAGCAACAGAGCCAGAAATTTCACTCAGTTCTGCTCCTTCTACTGCCAATTTTTGTTCCCAGATTCCATAACCCTTATATTGAAGGGATAATCACCACCAGTCTTCCTTACCCAGATGCTTCTAAACAGCTGTTTATTGCAAAACTGTTAGGTACATAACACTGCCCCTCCCAAGTAGACATGGAGGAGGGAAGAGTAGAGGGTAGAGAGAAATATGTAAGGATATCCTTACCCTTGGGCTTACTGTTTTAACTCTCCTAACTGGACAAATATAGCTAGCACAAAAGGAACACATTGAAAATGTTCAGTGGCAAGAATATACAATACCAACAGTATAATAATAGTAATTATGATGAAGACGATCATGGCTAACATTTATTGAAGGCATGATATTCTAAGCATTTTCCAGAAGTTATTTCATTTGATCACACATTCCAGTAAGAAGTATGTATGGTGGCAATACCACTCTTGCAGTCGGCAGGAAGGAGACTGCCAAAGGGCCCCACATATCAGAAACACAGAAACATGGGGATAGATGTTTTCTTTATTGATTTGGTAATAACATTTGTGGTAGCCTTGGTCATGAATTGAGCACACAGGTATTATGGCAGAGGAAGGGGAAGATCCCCCAATTAAGCTAATTCTTCAGGGGCCTCCAGAGACAAGTTTTCCTCCAGCACACCTTATTTTGCTGACTGTGGAGAGCCATCCAGCAGATGCAAGGAGTCACGTAGATGAGAATGCCTGTAGAATGAGGAAGTGAGAATGATTGGCTAGCTAGGGTATGGGTGCGCTCGTGGCTGACACATGAACAGCACCAGGAGCCAAGAGAGAAATGCATGATTACTGCTTGAGAACAATAGAGCCATACGCGGTTACGTAAGGGTCCACGAGGAGACCGCGTGCACGGGGCTGTGATTGGATAGTTGGGCTGGACCGCCTACATGTATATATTGCCAGAACTTGCTGGAGGGGAGAGAACAAAAGACGCTAATAAAGAAGTTTGCTCCTCATCACGTTTGCGGGTCGTTCTTACTGGCGAGAGCGACAGCTGACACAGAATTTTTAGGCAACTCTAAACGGTTCCTAAAACTCTGTATTCTGAGGAAAGGTCATGTGGTTTGCTCCCTAGACAGTCACTATGCATTATTTGGAGCACCCAGCTTTCAACATTTCAACATTTTACTTGAGTTTCAGGGGAGAAGTCACGATTTTTTCTCCCTCCTCCTAATTTTAGCCCAGATAACAGGTCATAGTGTTCTACACACTTCACTAAGCTTCTCTAACAGATTTTCACCGTGCCATTATCTCAGCTAAAGAAAAAACAAATAAAATTAAAAAAAAAATTAATGGTGCAGCTGGCTGGCTTAGTCAGTAGAGCATGCAACTCTTGATCTCAGGGTTGTGAGTTTAAGACCCACGTTGGGTGGAACACTGAAAAAAATAAAATAGAAAAAGAAAAAAATTAGTAATTCCATAGCATTTTCTAATACCCAGAATCATCCTTTTGCATTGATTTTGTTTGAATCAGGATCCAAACAAGGTCCATACATTTCATTTGGTTGCTATATCTTTCACCTCTTTTATTCTGTCATAGTTCCTTTTCTCTTCTTTTCCATCCTCTCTCTCTCTCTCTTTGTCATTACACATTGAATCTTTTGGAGGAATATGGTCATTTGTCCTTGGGAAAGAGCCACTTTCTGATTTTGGCTAGTTGCTTCCTTGTTGTGTCAATTACCCTGTTCTTCTATCCTGTATACTTCCTTTAATCTGGTGTAAGTCAGGAGTGTGCTTAGATCCAAGTTCATTTTTTTGAATGTGGTGCTGCATGCTTCCCATTACATCATGTTCAGCAGACACATAATTAATATCTAATTAGTAGATTCAGATGGTGATTTTTTTATAAAGTTCCCAACCAACCTGTCATCTAGTGATAGAGTATGTTTGTTATGGTGACCTCGGTCCCTTATTTCATTGCTGGTTCCAAAATGGTAATTTACTAATTCTGTCATCTCTTTTGCAGATACTACCTGGAATTCTTTTGTGAGAAGAACTCCTCTGTATAGCAATGATATTAAAACTTTTCTTCTAGCAGCAGGAAGTCGGTTTAAATATATCTCATGTGAGAGCTGAAACTAAGAAACATAAATGTAGAGGGTGTCAGTGGAAGTGGAATTGGAATGCTGGGTGAGTCCTGTGGTCCCTGGCTTTCCTTCATCCTCTGTAGGATGGATGTGGTGGAGGAGCCCTTGGGCTGCAGGCAGCACAGCTGTGGGTGAGTGAATAACACTGCCATGACCCTGTCCTCATCAGGCTTATATTACAGTGTGTTGTTTTGGGAAACAAAGTGAGTACCCCCAGTACTTGAAGAGGCTTGCCACTCATCTGCACTGTGACTTTGGGGCTGATAGCCTGCACCTTGTTTCCTCATTTGTAAAGTGAGAATAGGAGTTCTAACTTGGAAACTGAATGAATGTGGGCTCAGTTACAACTTCATAAGATGATTGTGGTAATTCCATGTGCTTAATGCTTTTGAAATGCTCGATACATTGCCTGCTGTATAACAATGCTCAAAAATGGTAGCTTGGTTATTCCTATTGTAATCAACCACTGTATTGGCTTCCTATGTAGCAAGCCACAAAGTGCCAGACTTAAAACAATAGGAATTTGCTCTCTTACACTTCTAGAGGCCAGAAGTGTGAATTCAGTGTCAGTAAGGCCACATTTCCTCTGTGACTCTGTGAAGAATCCTTCTTTTCCTCTTCTTGATTTTGGGGGATGGCTAGAAATTCTTGGTTTTACTTCCATGTAGATGCATCTTACAATCTCTGCTTCTGTCACTACATGATTGTCTTCTCCCTGTGTGTCTCTCCACATTGTATTCCCTCTGTGGTTTCACATCATCTTATAGAGAGACACCAGTCTTACTGGACTAAGGGCTCACCCGACTCCACCATAACCTCATCTAAATTAATTATGTCTACAATGAACCTCTTTCTAAATGAATTCACAATCTGAGCTACTGGAGTTTAGGACTTCAATATCTCTTTTTGGAGGGACAAAATTTAACTCCTAACAGTTATGTAACTACTCAGTATGAAGTTCTGCCTCTTTACATATGAAAGGGTTCCTTCTGCTTCACTATTGGATATGGCAGTGTTCACGCTTCTTGCATTTTACCGCCTTCCTACTGGTTTTCTTTCAGATATGTGATACTGTGTAGTGCAGAGTAAGGATAAATGAACAATTCTTCCACATTTAGATCCAGAGAGGACAAGGGAATAGTTCTCCACCTGTATACACAGGTGAGCAGAAGACAACCGCCAGAGCACCTTCTGTAAACAGCAGCAGAAGAAATACAGTCTTAGAAAGCCATCTACGTTTCAAAACTCCAGGCAAGCTTTGGCCTGGTAGGTGCCCAGTGATACTCTGCCATATCAAAACAAGCCTTAGAGTAGCTGTTTATTTATCAATTCTTAATTGAGTTGATGTTTACTCATGATTGCAAGCAGATGATTAATATATTGCAGAGTCGGAGGAGTCAGATAGCGAGGAGATCGTTATAAAGAGAGATTATAATAGAGTTCTTTGCACTTGTGGGTCTGGTAATAAAAGATTGACTGATATAATTAGATGGGGCTTGGTAACAAATGCTATTACATTATGTTTGAATCTTATTTGAAAGTATTGGCCTTTTATCTTAAACTTATTAGGAGGTATCTATAGGTTAAATTGACACCTTATAGCTCTTCTACTCCTGCAAAAGGAGGGCTGAACTTCTGGAAGGAGTCAACTGTTTTGATGTTCAGAGGCAATGGCAAGGTATTTCTCAGAAGTCAGTTCTCCCTCTTGGTTCTCAGAACAATAGCAGGATTGAGAGGGTCTTAAGTTTCAGCATTGTCACTAACGTTCTGGATAACTTTGGGCCATCAAAGGGCTGTGTTCTCTCTGTACTATGTCTGTGGCTACCTTGAGATCTTTATCTTGGCCAAAGCCATCCTTGAGAAAACATAAAGAGAAAAAGAGAGGGAATAACTTTATAGTGTGGTGAGAAAATGAGCTATAAGTAAGATAGGCTGGAGGTACAAACCCAGCTGTAGTGGGTTGAGTGGTAGGTCCCCTCCCCCAAAAGAGGCTGACCCACGGAAACTATGAATGTGAACTTAATTTTAAAAAGGGTCTTTGTAGAAACAAGTAAGGATCTGAAAATGAGATGATCCTCAATTAACCATGTGGGCCCCAAATCCAGTAGAGAAGTATCCTTCTAAGAGACACTCAGAGGAGAGATGGATGGAGAAGAGAAGTCTGTGGGAATACAGAGTTAGGCAACACAAGCCAAGGGATACCTGGCACCACTGGAAGTTAGGAGATGCAAGGAAGGGTTCTTCTCTAGAGCCTCTGGAGGGGAGCATAGCCCTACCAACACCTTGATTTCAGACTTCTGCCCTACAGAACTGTAAGAGAATATATTTCTGTTGTTTTAAGCCACTGAGTTTATGATAATTTGTTATAACAGCCAACAGCCATTGTAAACTACTATACCAGCTATGCAGCAAATTCCTTGTTTGGCTTTGGGCAAGTCTCTTCATCTTTCTAAGCCTCAGTTTTCTCATCTATAAAACTGTGGTTATTCTGCTTATCTCAGCATTGTGAGGACCAAATGCAAAGGCATGAGTACTGGCCCAACCCAGTGCTTGGTACATGAAAGGCATTGAAAGCATACCAGATTTCTTCTTCTGTCCTGTCCCATCCCTTTCCATATATGACATTTCAACATGAAATCTCTTTCATCTTCTCCTCCTCCTAAAATATCTGCAAAACCAACAGCCCTCCCCTGAAGAATGTTCTATTCTTCGGGAGCTGTTCTTAAGGCTGTCAAAGTAGAGGCGAAAGCACGGTACAGCTGGTATTCTTGAGGCAGTTGGGTGAGAGCCATGAAGATATTAACATTTTTTAAAAAAATGCAGTTCACTGAACACAACCCTATAGTGGAGCAGCTGAAGTCCATATTGCAGTCACAGTGGGGCTGGCCAGCTGGGGTCTGTTTCCTTCACATGAGGAGGTCTCAGGGTACATTTTCAGGGCTGCAGAACAGACAGCACACAGGAGCACATATAATATTCTGAGCTGCAGAAAGAAGCTGATATAAATGGTTTTGGCTGGATGGGTTCAGTTCACTGACTTTAGATCTAGAAAGTCATGACTGATTATATCCCACCCAATACAGGCTGGAGAAGTCATTGTTGGAATTTAGAGCATGTCTTACTTGAATAAATGTTTTTTAAAAGGCTGTGCTCTTCTGAGGCACCAGAAAGATGAGAAATTAAAAAGAGCACAGGTCTACATTTCATTTCTGTCCTTGATCAACTGCATAACCTTGGGCCAACTGCTTAACTTCTTTGTGACTTCATCTTTATGGTGAGGTTGTTGGAGCCGCTCATGTCAGCACTAATGTTCTGTGGTTCTGTGAAAACTCGAGTCGGCCCCCATAAGGTCAGGTTGTAGATCCATCTAGCCCACATCTTTTGTCTGGCATGATTCCTGAGGATAGTAGAATTGCAGGAAGGCAAGAAGGGAAGAAAATTTTAGAGAAAAATGTAGGGTGTTGTCTTATATGTTCCATCCAAAAGCTAGCAGTCATCAAGGGGCGAACTAGAAACTAGAACTAGAACTAGAACTAGAAACCCTGAAAACCCTCCGTTCCCTCGTTCTCTTGAGGAACCTCTGTTGACGACAATTACACCATCTCTAAATGGCACTGTGAACCCACTGCCTGGGTGTTCAGTGGGCAGGAGCATTCATGGGGATGATCCCCTCTTATGAGGTCAGTGGTATTTGCCTTTGGGACATTGAATCCCCTCACTTTGCCTTTTCTGCTGGAGGCTGCTTTCTTCAGACTTCTCCATGTTTCCTGGTACTGACTGACCAATTCATTAATGGTGAGAGGGGAAAGGAATGGGAAGGAAATAAGCATTTTTTTGAGTGCCCATGTGAACTTTATACCATGAAGCATCTATCATCACACCTACCTTCTGAGGCAAAAACTTTATTCCCATTTTAGAATTTATAAACCTGAAGCAAGGAGATGCTTGGTAAGTTGAGCAAATTGCTAACTATTAAGGACGATATTCAGTAACCCGTGTCTCTCTAGGAGCCTGAACTTCATGGCATCCTACCCCTATACCATGAGGTGAGACCTCACCTACCAGCCTGTGTCTCTGGGTGTGTGTGTTGTACACCAGGTACTGGACTAAGGGGAGTGGTGGTGGGGGTAGGGGAGAGTGGGGAAGAAGAAATATGAAAAATATTTGTCATCTTTGCTCTTGAACTTACTATCTAATTAGATAAATACAAGTACCATAAAGGAGATACATAAGACAAGTTAACACTTTTATCAGCAATATAATAGAGACATGGTGACAGCCGCTAACACTACGGCAGTTACTATACGCCATGTGCGAGAACCTCTCCAAGTACTTTGTCACTTGTTCATTTCTACAACCTTCTGTCGGTTTTTTATAGCTGAGGAAGCAAAGGCACAGAAAGCTTGAGAAACTTGACCAAGGCCCCCAGCGTTTTATTTCCAGTTATGGAGCCAGGACTCAAATCCAGGCTGCTGAGCCTCTCTGCTCCACTGGTTATATTATTACTCACCAAACAAGAGAATTGAAGGCCCACTTAAGGCTCACTGCTAAGAAAGAAGATCACCTCCTGGTGATCCTGGTGGGTTTTATAGAGGAAATGGTACTCCAAAGGCCCATTTGGAAATTGCCTTATATCATATCAAAGAATACATTTCTAATGATGCAGTTTGCTAGCAGCTCAGAACAGGACTTTGCAGTAGAGGCTGGGCTTCTCCAACTTCCCCAATCTCATATTTCCGAACAAACTACCTATTTTCTTTTGAGTTCTAACCTGAGATTTCCCTCTGAAATGAAGGGGTAGGAATCAGTTATTTTGAGAACATGTTTCCCTTGGGGGAAGCAGTGCTTGGAACCAGGGGCCCCAGGAAAGTTGCACTAATCCACAGCTAACTATGGGCCGTGATAGGATCTTGGAGTGTCAGGTCCTGCAGTTTTTCCAGAAGCACCGATAGGAGTGAGTGCAACAGAATTATGGGCCTGGGTCAGTCCACATGGCATTTCTTTAGTAAGCAAGAGCCTTGTCAATTGCAACCCCACTTTAAGGGGTGTGTGGGATTGAAACAAGATGGTTTAAAGAAGGGACTAGTGTCTGTGCTCCAGTCTTTTTTGCATTGCAAGCAAGCACCCCCGTGCTGAATACCAGGGGGTCTTGATAACTCCATGCAAAGGTGGGTACAACTGAGGCACGTGGGGAACCAGATTGGGAGAGGCAGCCAACAGAGCCAGGTGGGTTCTTGGAGTGATCTTTTGAACGATGGCAGTCAGATCAGGCGCCAACATATTTTAGGGAGGAAAACAATGAATTTACTGCCATGACCAGGTAATACCCTCCAGGTTCCCACACCCCTCACACTGTGTTTTTTTCCACCAACTTGTTCACTGATTCACCTCACCCTCTTTCCTCCTCTATCTCTCACTCCTGCCTCAGCTTTCTGATTTCACAAATCAGGAGATTGTACTTGGAGAGAAGAGACTTACCCAAGTGGCTTATGTAGTTGTTTTCAGAATATGAAACCACAGTTTCTGACTCCTGGTTTGAGGACTCGATTTCCTAGTAATGCTGTACTGAAATCTGGATTTCCCTTTAAGGCAAAGAGAAAAATAAGGGAGTCTTGAAACGTCTCTGAACTTGGATTTGAATTTGAGGCAACAACCTTAACTTCGGATGAGATGGTTGGCTATTAACCATGAAACCCTTATGAAATGAGTTTGGTCAAAGGGGTTTGGGGAACTGTTTTAGAGTTGAGTGCCTCTGTGACAACCAAAAACATTTACTGTTTTGAAAACAAATATGTATCCTTTTGTAATATTCAGGTGTGGGTAGATCTGGAATACTCTTTTTAGAAAAACATTTGCTAGGAAATCCACTCACCTAGTGTGATAATTAAAAATGGTCACATTATTTCCTATCCCTATGTTCATGCCCCTTGGCAGTGTGACTATCTCTCCCATCAACAGTATTTACTCTGTCCACCTCTCAAATCTAAACTTGACCTTGAAATTTTTTTGATCAGTGGGCATTACCAAATATGGTATAGTAGAGACATAGGAAGTATCTGTGCCTTGGGACTTACCCTTTTGCTGAACACCCTGAGATGGCCATGCACACAGATTGGTTTTACTAGAGGTTGGAATAAACTAGAACAGAAAGAAGAGACCCCCTTGGGTCAACCAGTCTACAGTTAATCTGCCACCTGACTGTAGTAACACAAATGATCTCAGGTGAGAAACAGCTGAGCCCTGCCGAAATTTCTGACCCAAAAAATCACGAACAAATACAGTGGTTGTTGTTTTAAGTCACTAAGTTTGTGGTCTTCTGTTACAGCAGTAGGTAACAGATATGCCTAGCATTTCTAGCAATTATCTTCTTAGACATTAACTCAGTTTCACAAAAGTTATCCAATAACAAGCCCAGTCTAGACTTTTCTCCCTCAGGTTTAGCTTGGTGTGAGAGGGAAGGAGGAGGAGGAAGTGGAAAGAACTTCTTAAAGTGTTTTGGTTTGTTTGTTTGAGAGGTTTTTCCCTCAGCCTAATTTATTTTTCAGACTCATCCGATTTGATTTCCTCTTCCTGACTCAAGTCTGAACTGCATTCAGGTGTCCATGCAGTTGAATTTGATAGTTACATTGGCCATTTTTCTGTTTGTTTTTAAATCTGCTCTCAAACCCTGCTCTGCTTTGTATGTGTCACAGGGGCTTATCCTCAGAAACTGTTTCCCAGGTTCCCTTGTCCGCTGGAGTCAAACCAGGTTCAGACAGTGAAAGGCACTAGTAAGAGATTGCAGGTGGGCAGAAGAGAGAAGAAGCCAGTGTCTTTCTTTCCTGGTCTCTCTGCCTCAGATGGACATTTCTGGCAGTGGCTGGGTCCCTTCTATGGCTCCATCTCCTGTGGGAAGCCCTTTCCACCATGGTCCCAGTCTTCACTCACTGTGCCACCCTGAGTCCAGCTTCCGTCAGGGCACTTCGGTTCCCAGATTGCAGTAACCTTTTCTTTGACCCTTCAGTATAGAGATGGTGGCAGCTTTCTGAAGTTCTATCCTCTGGGTAGCCTTCTCTTCTCTTGCTTGTTATTTCAGCTCCTCTAATACCTTTGAATTAATACCCCGTATTGCATTTTCTATTTTTGAATGACCTCTCCTGGAGTTTTGTTTTCTCGACTAATCTCTGACTTTTATGGTAGGATTTGAGGTCTCTAGAAGGGAAAGAGTGAGGAATGTAACAAAACTCACCTTATGGAGAAATACTTAAAGGAGATCTGTTTTCTTTGTACCTATACAGAGATGAATTTAACTTTAACCTTACAGTAAAGGGCACCTTCATTTTGGCTTAGAGTTGAAGGGCGTTGCTATATTCAGCCTTATCATGTGTCTGAAGTAAGAGGAAAAAGGCATAAATGCATGACAGTGTGTGTTAGTGAATCCAGTCCTCTGGATGTCCCACAAAGATTCTGTGGCATGACCTTTCCCAAATAGTCTAGGATAGTGGTTCTCAACTAGGGCAGTTTTGACCCCCTGGAATCATTTTTTGGGGAGACCTTTTTAGTTTTTACTCTTGGGATAGGTGTGTGCTATGGGCTGTGTGCTAGTGGGTATAGACTAGGCATTCTGCTCACCATTCTATGATGCACAGGACAACCTCATAACAAAGAATAGTCTGCTCTAAAATATTAATAGTGCAAAGTGTGAGATACCCCAGTTAGGAATTGCTAATTTCATGTCAGTTTTTTCCCAACTTCCTTAGCATGTGTAGGCAATACTTTGCTTTACCCTATCTTCATCTTCTTGAAGACCTGAAAATGTCTCTTTATGTTCTAAGTGGTGCCTCTTTGGTTCTGAGCAGAAGAGACTGTTTCCTCATTTTTTAAAAAATGGCTTTCTGGCTCAATTTCTTATGCTAATAGCAGAGAAGTAGATTGAATCCTTCAGAGGAGGACCTGAATCAAGGTAGGAATCAGATGTAAACAGGAACGAATTTGCAAGAAGTAGGGATTTGGTTTAGTTTTTGCTTATGGGCCAGAAAGATGGCTGTAGCGTCTCTAAACCTTTGGGAATTCTGTTTTCTAAAGCTATCCTTGGTGAGGAACGTCGTTCCAACATCTGCCACAGCTGAAGGCTTTGCACCGGACAGCATATCATTAGCTTAAGAACAGAGTGAGCATGTGCAGATGGGCCTATAATTTTTAATATGACATTGGCCATAATTTATCATGTCATACCACCCACTCACAACAGGCCCATCAAATGAAATGCTAAATGCCTTTCTTATCAACACTTGATGGGAAAATGCTGTTCTGGCATCTTCCTCTAAAGGAAACAGAAATCCAGCCATGTTCTTTGCAGCCTAGAGCTCTTGTACACAAGATCAGAATTGTTTTTCTCCCCCCAGATTTATAGACATTTACAAGAAAGCACATCCTGTTTGGTATTTAGAGGGGCAATGGAGTGAGAGACAATTATTTAATAAGTTTCTTTTTCTTGAAATTTGTTCAAGCTGTTTTATGACTTATAAAAACTCATATATATTTTTTCCACTCTTAGGAACAGCTTGCTCTTTTCCATTCTTATTTTCCACACTGACTTTTTGTGGCTGACCCATGTACCAATTATTAGAACTCCTTGGGCAGTGGTTAGTTCCTCCACAAAATGGGTATAGTCATAAAATATTGACCCCAGGAGAAAAAGGGCTTAATTCTGAGGCCTGGGGTGAAGTCCGTGTGTTAGAGTCCTATTAAATTAAAGGCTCAGTTTCTACTGTGGGTGCCGAGACTGGATCCTTCTTTCCCTGTTGGTGGCACCACTCAATAGTGCAGACTTTCTGCAAAACTTGGGTGGCACCCAGTCAGCCCAGGCCTGGCAGGGGAGTCGGATTGAAGGCAGAATATGTTCTTAGGACATTACAACTGTGTGGATCTTCTCAGGGCTGGACTGGACTCTGGAGCCAAGAGAAAACTGTTTCTCACATCCGTAAGAGGTAGACAGTTGGAAGGGAAATCTTCAACTTCCGAAAATTTTAAGGAGATGGAAGTGTTCCTTCTTTTCAGATACCTGCCTGTGTTTGACCCTTTAATCATTTTAACAAATGCACTTCTAGATGGGATCAGCTAAAATGCCTGGAGAATGGGTCCTGGTTCATTTAATTTCCTAGTTAACTTAGGGGAAGCCACAGATGATGATTCTTTTTTAGTGTTTTTTAAAAATGTAATTTATTTTAATTTTATTTTAAATTCCAGGATAGTTAATATGCCACAGATTCTTCTTGATTCAACCTAGTTAAATATAATTTCTGTGACTAAGGTTCTCAGTGCTGAGTCATCCTTCTCAGATCCCTGGTAGAGGAGACGGCTGGGTGACAATGCACTGATCCCCAAATACTCCTGACATTTCATGAAGCATGCCTGAAAGATGAATGCTAAAAAAAAAAAAAAAAAAAAAAAATCAATCCACAACTTTGCCTTTTTTTAAAAAATTGCATTCCTATGAATTGAGGTCTGGTTGTGACAATTAAGAGGACATGAAGAGTTACAAAGCCTGGCCTGTCGTAAGCTCTCAGTAAATGATAGTAAATCCTTGATGTTACTACAAGAAAGCATTTTTACTTTTAAGCAGTGCTTTTTATAAAATATTATGGTACGCTTCTAGGTGACCTTGAAGTAAAATACTAACACAACTTTGTAAAACCAAAATGTGAATGGGAAAGGAGTATCAATTTTTCCTCGTGAGCAGGTTTCAAATCTCTTATTTGGAAGATTTAAATGTAAGTTTGAAGAAGTAGGACCGAGGTCACGTCTTCCCCTGTTGGACATTCTTTCTGATGAATAAGTATTAAAACTGCTTTGAATTTGGTTTCCCCCTCAGATAAGGATTTATTTTTTCCATACGGTCTTTTCTTTGCACCTGAAGGAGCATTGAGGGTGAAAAATAGAGGCCTGTTTCCTGTTCCTAACTGGAACCCTCAGAAGGTTGTCAAACCAGAGCAACAACTCTGTGGGATTTATGCCTGGGACCTGTCAAAGTAAAATTATCATAGCAAGCCCTCTCTGCTATCAATCAAAGGGGTATTGGGGATGGCAAGGACAGGCATTTTTCAAACTTTTTTACTGTGCATATTTAGGTTTGTGCCTGGGGGAGGAAGAGCTCCTTTGAACAGCTCTTGTAGATTTCTTTTCCATCAGATGGCAGCTCGCAGAACTGCTTAATCTTCCCCGAAGGGCTTCTCTCATTGGCCTGCTGAGAGTACAGTCGGGGACGATCCAACAGCAGATTCCAGAAAACAAGGCATCGTCCTGAGAGGACACGTGATGCGAGTCTGGTCCCTCCGAGGTCATGCCTTGGAGAGTGGACTGTCTATTTACGCTTATTTGCCCTCCCTTCTGTAAGGATCACGGGGGCCTTTGCAAAAACAGACCCTAAAGCAGACGCTGCCCTCAGAAGTTGTGTGTGTTCTTCTGTCCTCTGAGGCCATTTCCGCATTTGTCAAGGCAAAGGTTGAAGGGGAAGGGACAAGGAAACGGGTCCCCCGTTCATTCCTGTCTGTCAGAGATCCACTCTGTCACGATAACATTCAGGGAGTCTGTTTATCTGTCCGGCTACTGGAGGTTAAGGCAAGGGTAACACAAAGAAGAGAAGAAATCCTGTTTGAAAAGTTTACAAATCCTGCCACAAGGGCTGTAAACAGAGTTCAGCCCGTGGTGGAATGTGTAAAATACTGCCACATTGATAGGGACCTGACTCTCTAGCACTACAAACCCGCTCATGTAAACAGAGGAACAGTTGCTGCCGATCGGGTCTGTTTTGGCTTAAAGTCTGAAGAACACATTGCCTTCAAAGTGAATTCTTAGGTGTCACTTCCCATAAGTTATGGCAGAAGATTACAAAGCTACTGATATAACATATTAGTTTGATGGACAGAATTATACCCCCAACGCTTCCTGCTCTCCCCAATGACGCACACTAACTTAGTGTGCTGTGACAGCTGACTTGATTTACCACCAGTCCGGGAGGCCAACCGGGAGAGGGAACGTTCACATGGACGCGGGGCCTGAGACTGGCCCAGAGCCTAGTTTATAAAGCTGCCCTGTAATTCACCACAAATGTGTCACCATTAAAAGAGGAAAAAAGGATTGCAGATAATAAATACTCTCTAATTTATTAGCTAACAACAAAGAGATCAGAGCCAGTTGTGATGTGATTGTTTGACATAATATTGTCAAGGAAAAAAAAGCTAAGTTGACCAGAGAGGTAAATTACACATTCAAGCAGATGCATCAGATCTTGGCTTGTCACAAGCCCAGCTAAACAAAACACCAAACAGAGGAGAGAACTGGCAAAGAGCAGAGTCATTTATCTCTGAAAGAGACATATTCAAGAGCAAGTGAAATAAGACATAGTTCTTTTGGACTTGGTCAGAGGCCAGGTTTTAACTGTTATAAATTAAAGGTTTTGTGTATTGGATTTGGCAATTCTAGTTGCTTTTGTCATGGTAGAGAGATATTGGATTTTTCTGCCTGTCTTAAACCCATGGTTTGGTCAGCTGGGATGTCTATCCTTGCAGCTAGCTGTTGGAGGGCCTGTGCATTCTGGTAATTAGAACAAATATCAGAATGACTCTTGTATGCGGCCCGTTATAAAAGCAGTGGCTTTAGAAAACGTCTTAATCGCCTTGTTTTTGTATGATTTCCTTCATTGTGGTAATTTAGGAATACTTGTACAGGACACCGCACAGGGATTTATATTCATATCAGAGTCATGGGATGTTGGGGTTGGAAAAAAAACGTTGCGTCCTGCATCCCACCCAGGATGCGCAGATAGCTGTGTGGTGTTGCCTGGAGGCCTTCCAGGGTCTCCGAGCATCTGCTGCACGTTAGGACAATAGAGCTCAGAGTCACCCTGTGCCCGCTGGGCTTTTGTTCTTGTGTAAGCTACTGCCCAGAAAAACTCTCCCCTCTAGTACTTGGGAAGCTGGGTTTTCAGACCTAAATGGTCGCCTCTGCTTTGTCTCTTGTTTTATTTGTCCTCAGTTTTAGCCTATTGTTAGAACTTAGATTTCTAGGTTTTATTCAGCAATCTGAAGGCAAGGATGGAATATAATTGAGAGGCTGGAGGAAATTCCATTCTCATGGGTATTGATTCAAAGAACAACAGTTTTTTGGTTTTTTGTTTGTTTGTTTGGTTTGGTTTGCTTTGCTTTTTCTTTTTTTCTTTCTTTTTTTTTGGGGGGGGGGTATATGTAGTTGTTCTGCTGTAAATGGACTAGAATCTCTTTCTTTTTTCTTCTTTTTTAATTAATTAATTATTTTTTTGCAGAACCTTATCATGAGAGTTTTTGTGAGATGTTTTGTTGAAATCAATATATTATGTTTATGTTCTCACTGATGTACCTGTTTAATAGAAGTTTCTAAATGACAAGAGAGAAAAAAAGAAGAGGGGGTGGGGTAGAGGTTGATTTGGCCTGGGTCATCCTAGGTGAAAAGGATTTGTTACTGTCATTTCAAAGTGCTCATATATCCTACCTTTAATAAAGTCTTTTACTTTTTTTTTAAAGATTTTATTTATTTATTTGACAGAGAGAGATCACAAGTAGGCAGAGAAGCAGGCAGAGAGAGAGGAGGAAGCAGACTCCCAACTGAGCGGAGAGCCCGATGCGGGGCTTGATCCCAGGGCCCTGAGACCATGACCTGAGCTGAAGGCAGAGGCTTTAACCCACTGAGCCACCCAGGCACCCCAGTCTTTTACATTTTTGAGGAGAATGAGATTCTCCCCTTCCTCCAGGGGAAAAAAAAAGAGAGAGAGAGAGAGAATCTGAATCTGCTTTCCCCCCATGTGATTTTTGAAATGTTATAAAGATTTCCATGATCAGTTCTATATGAATTTTTTTTGTTGCTGTTATAAAATAAAATACTTTTTGTCTGGGTCTACACACCTAGCTTTTTATGTTTCTCATAAGCTCTCTAAGGGCTTCCATCTTTTCTTTATCTCTGTTTTCTTTTTTTATCTCTGCATTCATCATTCCAACTTGAAGATATAATTTCATGATGGAGAAAATAACAAAACAAGACTTTATTAATTCTGCCTTTTCTCTGGCATTTGAAGGTTTTTTTGTTTTGTTTTGTTTTAGTCTGCTTTTCCAACAGTAAACTTGTTTTCTTCCTTTGAGCATTGCTTTTGTAAGTGACTTCTTAAAATCTGAGTTCATCAGAATGTCTCCCATGCAGTCATATTGTTTTGATTTCTTTGGCTGTATCCCCATTCTTCTTGGTTCTCCAACCTTCTTTGTTGCTCATTTTCATTAATTATATACCCAGAATTTTATTTTTAGTGGCATCTTTCCTTCTTGAGTTTCATGCCTTATTAGAGTCAATATGGAAAGGCTATTTTTATTTTCTCTGATTAAAAAAGGTGCTAATTAAATGGAGGGTATTTATATGTTTATGTTCCCGAATTTCTCTGTCATTAACCAACTAGGCATGGTCACTTTCTCCAAGGGATCTCATATCTTTCATACTACCAGTATTTGTATACTGTGTGTCTGGTCCTTATTAGCATTCGCTAGGCTCAATGAGCTATTTTCTGTAATGTTATTACCTTTTTAGTATGTTCACTAAGTGAATTCCTGTTAAATTCTCCTGGTTTCCAAATAAGACTTCCTTTTCTCCCCCATCTGCTATTCTCTTTCCTTTCAGTTGGAAATACCTTCCTTTTGAACAAGGTGTACTCTAGCATTGTCACATTCTGGGCATGCATGATTACCTGCCCTCACGAGTTTATTTCAAGTTCATTTTATTTTAGGATGTTACAAACTCCTCCCCACCCCCAGGACTTCTTCTTGCATCTGGGATATGGCAACAAACCCTTCTTAGCTAGGCTTTCTAGGTCCTCTTAACCTTGCCTTCCATGGACCTTTTTAGCCTTTCCTTCTAGAAGCTTCTCCCTCAGACTTTTTCTAGTCATTTTAGTTAGAGGACAAACAAAACAAACAAAACAAAAGGTCATTAAAATGCCATGTCTTTCATTGCTTTTTGTTTTTTTTTCCTCTATGAATAAGAAAATAATTTGTGCCAAATGAACTTTTGAAGTCTTAGGACATACAGTCTAGGGCCAACCCAAATTAGAAGTGACTCCTAATTAATACTTCCAAAAAGGGCATTTTCAGCTGTTCTTTAAATCATCAAGGATTTACTAGAGAGAGATGACTCTTGTGGTACTGGTTTATATCCATTGGGAATAAGACCTAGAATTTCAGAAGCATCGATTCAGAGAGAAAACTTCAGGACTCTGAGGACAGCAGGAGTCTGTAGTCACCCATGAGCACTGAGTACCTGAAGTACACTGATATGTCTACACATTGCTACATATCACTGTCATTATTCAGTCCACAACCATTGCCAGGATAGCTGAAAAGCAAGATTTCACATTAGACAGAGCTAGGAAAGTCCATCTCTTCTGAACCAAGAAGATGGAGTATGAGCCAGATTGCAGATCACAGGGCCCAGTGGATGGGATTGGTGAGGAAATGGATAGAGAATACAGTAGCTTGAAGGCAACATCAGGCAAAATAGATTTAAATCATTTTGAGAGAAATAAATCCTAACAATGGATACATTGTGCCAAAGAAATGAAGCTCACGAAGGAAGGAATTGATTAGGAAGTATACCAAACAGAATAAAATGTAGCAGAAAGGCACATATTGGAGAGAATAAAACGTTTCAATTTGAAGGGTGTGGGGTTTCCCAAGATACCACTGACCAGCTATAAAGCAAATGAATAAAATATATAGCCAAGTCAAATGTACAGTCAATGAGAATAGGTTATTATAGACAAATGGTATCATGTAACCAGTTTCATCTTTACAATTATACTACCCATTATGTTATTTTTTTAGATCTTCCAAGAAAAGCTGGAGTTTTACCTGATTCCTGATAGAGGAAACTCACCTTACAATTGGTATTTAATTAATTAGAAATTAATTAGATATAGGATATTGTTTGTTGGTTTATCTTGGTCCAGGGAACCTTAATGATTTTCTGGAATTAGAAGGGGATTTTACTATAATAAACAGAGTATCACCATGTAAGCTTTTTAATTACCTTTTCTTCCAGTGAAAAGTTAGTTCTATCTCATAACTGTGCTAAAAGGCTCAGAGCCATCAATTATCTTCATTTCTTTTTCTGGAAAATTTGGAGGTTTTTAGGTCAATACTGAAATCATTAGGTCTGTCCCCGGGAATTTCCTCCTGCATGCAAGCATATTCATTTACTATTTCTGGTATATTTCATTCAGGGTCCTTTGGAAAATTTTATTTTTTAAACATTTTTTAAAAATATTTTGTTCATTTATTTGAGAGAGAGAGAGTGAGCGAGCAAGCGAGAGAGCACACAAGCAAGAGCAGAGGGAGAAAAGAAACAGACTTGCCTGCTGAACAGGGAGTCTGATGCAGGACTCAATCCCAGGACTCTGGGATCATAACCTGAAATGAAGGCAGATGCTTAACTATGTTACCCAGGCACCCTGAGAATTTTTATTTTATATGTAATTCTCAACATTAATGAAGTTTATTAACGGTGATCTTTGCAGTGGAGTATCAAGGGTAGGGCAGAGAGTGTTGTCTTTAGAGAGTTTTAAAACAATAACAAAACCAACTAAAACTTAGTCTGTATTTTATCATCACCATATACTGGTAGTTCAAACAAAAAAAGTGATAAAGTATGCCCTTCTGGAAAAAATTTAAAAAATACGTTTTTTCAGTGCAACTTTTAAATAATTGCTATGAGTTCTGTTTTACTTTAATAATATATGCATGTACTTTAAATTAATAAAAATTATCTTTTAATACATATTATATTCTAGTTGAATAACTCCCAGCTATGCAGGCAGCCTTAGTATCTGGGAACGCAGCTACACATATCTGAGAGTAAGTTCATAGTGGTTTGTATCACTGGAGATTATTCTGGGTGGTCAATATCTTCAAAACCCTGGTAGTACATTTTCCTGCACTTAAACAATGGATTTGAAATAGTCATAGTTCAGTGATTGAAAGTTAAAGAAACAGGTCTTGAACTATTTCAATTCTGTCATTCTACAAGACCATTTGGAGCATCTATAGGTACTTGATATGGAAAACACTAAAATAGAAGGCAGACCATGAGGTGCACTATTTTTCTTCATTCATGAAATTTTCTAATGCATTTGAATTATATTTTTAAAATTATAATTTGTTTTTCTTTTTAATTGCTCTTTATTTTAAGACCAAAAAAACAAAGAAAAAATTATTATTCATTGTTATGGGATTATAACTGAAAAAAAATTGTATACATATATGTATTTAAGGAAAGGTCTTAACCATGATCTGCTCCTCCTGTCAAATATGCTAGGTATGGCACTGGGTACTTGTATTTTTTTGGTTATAAGTGATTAAAAACTCAATTCAGATTGCCAAAGGAGAAGAAATGATGAAATTTAATTAGCTCTATCAGTTAGCTTTTGCTTAGTAATGAAGCAACATAAAACCGAATGGCTTAAAATGAAAGTTATTTACTTGGTCACAATCCTTGGATTGGCCAGGTGGTTCTTTCTAGGCTCCCTTTGCCAAAATGAATGACCTCACTGTCTGGAGTTTCAGCTGGATGGCTCGAATAGCTCTCCAAATGGCCTTTCTTCTAGGAAGCTAGCCTGTGCTTTTTCACTGGTGGTGGAAACTTTCCCCTAATAGGAGAGCACAAACGCCAATGCTCAAGTATCTTCAACCATTTACTCATATTACATTTGTTATTGACTCATTTTCTAAAAAAGCTGCATGGCCAAACTCATATTCCAGGGTGGAGAAATAGCTTCTACCTCCTGGAGGAGTGGCAAGGTCATTTTGTGAAGTGGAGTATACATAGGGATAAAAGGAGCAATTGTAGTCATTTTTATGAATAATCTACCACAGACCCACAGAACTGTGTTAGGTTCAGGTTCAGATAACTATGTCAGTAATTTCTCTCTCCGCATCTCATTTCTGCTTTCCTGTGTAATTCGGCTAGGTTTTTTGGTTTGTTTTTAACAAGTTCTGGTAAGATAGCCAACCTCAGCTAAAGGATTACTCTGGCCAATGTAACAACCTCACTGGAAAAAAGGCTCTTTCTCAATGGTTCAGACAAAATTGCAAGATTGACCTTCTTTGGCTGGATTTCAGTTGCATTCCAACTCATGAACCAGTTACCAGGGTCTGGTCCATACCTTGTACCAGGAGATGGGGTCAGCTCCATATGAATCACATGAAATGAATAATAAGTACTGGTTCTCCAGAGAAAATTGTGTTAATCGTTGTCACCAGAAGAAAAATGAATTAATGCTGTATAATCAAAACCAAGAGCCTTTGACGCCATTGATGTGCCCTGGTCACAGCTTCAAGGAGAGAATTAGATTTGGCTTGCCTGCTTAGGTTTATTGTGGTTGTTTAAACTCACTTCTCATAAGCCTTGGAAAGCAACACAAATGCTTTCCATAATAGGTCTATAAGGCAAGCTGTATTTGTATTGCACGTTTTTTCAAAGTCATGTGCACAAATATTTTTATAACAAATTTACAAAGGCAGACAGCATCTTTGCATGATGAACCCATCATGTAAATGTACTGATGTGCCACCTGAGTGCAACTGCAGAGATGTGACCAAAAAGAAGCAAAACAAAACAAAGAAAAAACTCCAGAAATTCAGAATGACATTTGAGCAGTGTACATAGATTTACAGGGTTATTGGGGAAGACACATTTTGGAATACACAAATTTTGGCTATAGAATTGGAAAGTAAACTCCATAAGCCTACTTCTCAGAGTCAAGAATTACTTGGGTTCTCAGTGATTGAAATCCCCATCACCAGTGTTCACTTATGCCAGCTTCGTGTTGCCAGCAAGCTCTACTCCTGCCACCAGCTTCTCATTGATGTGCTTTATCGTTCATGGGTGATTCTCAGTGAAAGAGGCTGAGTGGGTTGATGGAAAGCCCACTTACCTGTATTCAGGGTTAGTTCTGGCTCCACCACAGAGGGGAATAGATAAATCCCTTCCCCTTCCTGGGCCTCAGGTTCCTTATCTATCAAGTGCATGATTCCGGCAACTGATCTCAAAGAGCTCTTCTGGCATATCTGTGTTTTGGCCCCAACACCTTCTCTGAATGGTCTTTGTTCATTCCCCTGTCCTCTGTGTGACTTGTTTAGCCCTTGGCTGGGGGATGTGCACTGATCTCTTCTTCGTAGACTGTTTCCCAGGCTTCCAAATCTGTGGCTTTGGTCCTTAAATTTGGCTGGCTCTCAGTTTTCTCCCCAAGGAGAATCCCCTGGACAAGTTCATGCTTTTCAGAGGCTTTAACCCAGTGAGCCACCCAGGAGCCCCGAAAGGAACCTTTTAAACTTCAATGATTGATCTTAACTTGGGGGTGTACCTCTGAGGTCATCTTTCTCTTTCTATGAAGTTGATTTCAAGGCAAACTTGTTTCTAATGATTGTTTCAATTTGTTTTATTATAATCTGGGTCTAAAAAGGGAACTTCCAAGAAAGTCGTTTTTCATGCCCTTGATTTGTCTCATTCTTTCTCTTGTTTATGGTTTTGCAAAGCATCATTTAAAAGTGGCATGAAGTTCAAAGAAAAACAAAACATGAAAACACTCCAGTGTGAGAAATGGAGTTGATCTCTTACTTGAATTCAGAGCTGTTTCCGAGGAGGGCTTGTTTCCCCAGGTTTGTGTCATGGTCACTTCGTCGTTTTGCCTTTTAGGCTTCAGTAAATGCATTCTTTCATAGCACATCGCTCGAGTTCCCATGTAATTTGTCTCACGTATGGACAGTGTTTTCTCCCCGACTAGACTGGGATCCCAGGCTGCTACTGTGCCTTGCCCATCCCTGAATGCCCTGCACCTGGCCGGACACCTGCTAGATGGTACATGCTTGCTGGGTGGTACACACCGTTGTGTGCTCAAATGGAAAAATAACACATAGACCATAGATGTTGGAAGAAGGAAGTAAGCGGATTTTGTTAATATGGGATCCTGAGAGAGTTAACTTTGTAAACTTGGCAAAGTTTGTTATAGTGGCAAAACCACTATGGACTCTGATAAGTCCCACAGGTTTAAAAAGAATAGGAAGCTCTCTTCAGCCCTCTCCAATTCATCTCTCATTATAATGAGGGGTTTGCTTTCAAAATAACACACTGAGAAGTCATCTCACAAAAGGCTGAACTTGTTACCGCCACTTGGAAGGGGCCAATGTACTCTAAAGGGAACCTGAGAATTGGGTTCATTCATCCTTTGTTCCCCATTTTAGCAGTGAGGTGTACCTTTAATGCTGGAGGGAAGCCTGTAAAAATGTGTTTTTTATTTAGAGGTGGGATGGTCATTTTAGTTGGGTGAATGTGTCTATAAATATTTGAATCAGGGGCACCTGGGTGGCTCATTGGGTTAAGCCTCTACCTTTGGCTCAGTTCATGATCTCCGGGTTCTGGGATCGAGTCCTGCATTGGGCTCTCTGCTCAGCTGGGAGCCTGCTTCCCCCTCTCTCTCTGCCTGCTTCTCTGCCTACTTGTGATCTCTGTCTGTCAAATAAATAAATAAAATCTTAAAAAAAAAATTTGAATCAACTTCATTGCTTCTCATGATGTCTTTCCAGGGGGCAATTCAACACTTCAGATCTTTAAATTGCAGAAGTTTTACCCCATCAGAGAGGTGTCTCTTTGTACTCCCTGTATCTGGTCTGTTTTCATTCTTGGGAGAGGTGTCCTGAGTAATGAGGAGAAAGGGACACAGTGAAAAACATACAACAATATTTTCAGACATGTTTCAGACATGAGAAAGGGAAATGAATGGGACACTATAATCATATGGGAAATGGTGAGAGATAAGAATCATACCCCATACCTAACCTTCTGGAATCATCCTTGCCAATTTCTTATGTGGGGTTCAGTAAATTAAATAAGCTTTCCTTAGCCCGGTACAGTCTGTGATAGCATAAGCCTTCATTGTGGTATCACAGGCAGACATTCAGCTTTGAAGACAGGAAACTGACACCTTTCAAAAGTGAAGGAAACTGTGGCAATTCGAAACATTCCAACCATATTAATTCCAGTGACAGTTATCCTTTAAGTCACTTGAAATGGATTCTCCTTTTCAACTTGCAAAATTTATATTTGATCCTTGTGACCTCTGGGACCCGCAGAGAGGGCGTGTCTCACAGGAGGCAGTAGTAGGGAAATTGCTGATCCAGTCCTTTTCATGTCTTTCCTCACCCCTTTGCTCTTCCCTGTACTTGATTCATGTTTCTACGGTGAAACCTCACATTTTCAAAAGAAAGGTTGGGTAGCGTGGAGTTCTTTATTTAAGGGCAGAATTTTTATTATTGCTTTTCCATGTAGACTGAGAGTATCATCTGTCAGGTTTCAGGGATGAGGACTTCCACATTCCGTCTTGGGCTCCGTGATTTCATCAGACATCATCATCCCCTGGTTAACAAAATTGCTTCCCCTCACTGTGCTCATACCCACAGCAGTCAGTGTGTGCTTTCTCTATCCCGGGAACATTCTGGAATGTGTGATCTTCTCCAATTATGGGCCCATGGCCAGAAAGTACTCCTCACTTTCTACATGGACAGGAACTCGGGACATCTATAATGACCCCTTGGAGGGGCTGGTGTGGATCCTCAGGTTTTTACTTAAAAGTGGGTTAAGGAGGGCATGTATTACACGGAGCACTGGGTGTTATATGTAAACAATGAATTGTGGAACACTACATCCAAAACTAATGATGTACTGTATGGTGACTAACATAACAGAATTAAAAAAAAAAAAAAGCAGGTAATGGGGAGAAGTCAGAGGACACCCATCAGGCTCTTTTGGGCTCCAGGTGACTGGACATTCATCACTGTGAGTGAAGAGTCATGTCTTCAGCTTTGCATGTGTGTTGGTTTGATGTTATTATTAGTTTATTCACACATGAGAGGTGACTTTATTAGTTCATCCAGACCCTGACTTAAAAACAGGAAGACTAATGTGTTATTTGCATTTGAGTGAGGGATGGTGGTCAGAGAGCTACCAGATTGTTCACATCTGTTTTCTAAGGCCCCTTTTTTCTGGTATCAGTGTAATTGATCAAGTACATTAATCATCGGCAAGATTTCTAAGTGAGCATGGATGAAGGCAGAGTTGTTAAGGTTATAGGCCAGACTGCCTGTGTTTTGAATCCTGGAACTAACCTTGAATCCTGGTGTGATTTCAGGCCACTGATTACCTTCTTTAAGCCTTGATGAACTGATCTGGAAAATGTAATCCTAAGAGTCCTTACTCCATAGAGTTGTTGGAAAGATTCAATAAAAATGGTCAAAAAGTATATCAAAATGCTCGACACATAAGAGTATTCAATAGATATTAATACTCATATTAGTAAGAAGTAGTAATTGTTTTTCTTTTAAAACAAAGTTAATTGGATTTTTCCCCCCAAAGATTTTATTTATTTATTTGAGAGAGGGAGGAAGAGCATGAGTGGGGGGTGGGGAAGGTGAGAGAGAGAAAGAGAGAGAGGGAGAAGGAGACTCCCCACTGAGCAAGGAGCCCAACATGGGACTTGATTATGACCTGAGCCAAATGCAGAGGCTTAACTGACTGAGCCACCCAGGTGCCCCAGTAATTGGATGTTTTTTCAGAGTATCTCATCCTAGAATAACAGAATCTGGAGAATTATACTTGCTTCTTCATGGGATACTTCTTTCAGGGGCAGGATTACCTGGTCCCTGCTAGAGGCACACTAACACTTTTTATTCACCAGGAAGTCTTTGTCTAGATTTGATGTTGTTTTGTCTGTGTTTGTGAGTAAGTATATGCCATTTTTTGGACATCTGCTGTCTACCAGCAATGTGCTCTTCACCATGTTACCTAACTTAGTTCTCATATTACCTGTTTGTGGAAAGATGCATAATTTCCATCTTCCTGATTAAGAATCTAAGGTACAGGGAAATAATTAAAATTAGTAGAAGGTCAAGCTGCTTAGGTCTGTTTATTAAATTTCTTATTTCTGAACTAGTCCTTGCTACCCCTTCACTTAAGACTGTATATTAGACCTTGAAATACTAGTATCTATTTGGTACAGTGTCATTACTTTCTGTTTGGTACAATGTGCCATTTTTTATAAGTTTTGGGGAATACCATAGTATCTGTATATAAATGGAGTGGATGAGTATTGAGACTTCATTTACAAACTCAACACATTAAAGTTCACAATTAGAGCTATAATAAGAGATCAATTTATTTTGATTCCAGAGAGCATTCAATCTATGGGTAATGATCCAAAGGAATATATAGTCTGGGAGTTCCCAAGTAGCTCTTCAGTGATATAGGAGGGACATATGATATTACCAAATTTTGGGAATTTCAAATTTTAAGTAACCTTTCTTAGATGGACCCAAGATGGTCATGCCTCCTTCTTTAGGGACAATTCAGGGATGTGATGAAACAGGTAGTTTGATATAGAAAGACATCCCATAATGAATGAGCATCTCCTACCTCTCTATATGCAGTCTTCTCTCTCTAGGCAAGAATGCTCTTAACTTCATAAACATAATATTCTTTGTTTTCTAACAGCTTTATTGAGATACAATACACATGACATACATTTTTACCCACTTAAAGTATACACGTCAATTGTTTGTTTTATCTCATCATTAATTTTTAAAATTTAAAATATAATAACATAAAATTTGCCATTTTAACCATTTAGTGATATCAATCACATTCACAACATTGTGCAACCATCATCACTGACTATTTAAAAACTCTTTCACCACCCCAACAGAAGCAGCTCCATTCCTATTAAGCAATAATTTCTCATTCACCCTTCTTGAGCACCTGGTAACCTCTATTTTGCTTCGTATCTCTATGAGTTTTCCTACTGAGGATGAGTGGAATCATACAATACTTGTCTTTTCTTGTCCAGATGATTTTAGTTAGCATCATGTTTTTGAGGTTCATCTGTGTCATACTATGTGTTAGACTTTCATTCCCTGAATGAATGGCTGACTAATACTCCAGCATACACTTCGTATTCTTGTATTCCATCCACTGCTGTTGCTCTTGTGAGTGAAATAATCAGGTTTGTGTCAGATGTTTCATATGACTCAATCAACTTGGAAAACCTGTTGAGAATATTTCTGGAATGGTACTTCCCAATCTATAATCACCAGTACTATTATTTACTTAATGATTTTCTTTAAGTCAGTTCACTTTTTTTCTTACTACTTTGGATACTTATTATATCTTGTCCTAAATAATGTTCATGAAATCCATTGACATAAATACTATTACTATTGAAATGATTTAAATGTATTTGGCTATGTAGTTCCTAAAGTATCTTCTTTATCTCAGCCTAGTATATGATGTACAACACATCTCTAACCACTGAACCTGGAGGGTGGGCTTTTATGTAAGTATTAGTATAAATGTGGAACATACTCTCTCCTACCCTTCCCCCATGAAATAAGAAATGTGACAGCCCAGGGTCTGGACTAGAAGTTAATTAGAAGGTTCAGATTCTGGGCCAAAATTACCCTTAATCACCTCTGTGATCTTGGCATAGTCCCCTGTGTCTTAGTTTCCTCTCTGTGTTAAGCAGGTTGGGATAAATCATCTCCTTTCTTCCTGCTCCCTCATTTTTGGGCACTCTGTTTCTTTCTTCTCTATGTTCAGAAATGTGACAGGCTTAGCACACGCTTTTGTACTTCTGTTCCATGGGGCTGTACCAAAAGGGTTTTCATTTCTTGGGCTTTATAGTATTTCCAGTCTCTCCCCTTTTTCTTCCTCTCACCCCCATTATGTTAGATCAAACTCAATCTGATATAACTCTTTTTTTTTTTTTTAAAGATTTTATTTATTTATTTGACAGACAGAGATCACAAGTAGGCAGAGAGGCAGGCAGAGAGAGAGGAGGAAGCAGGCTCCCTGCCGAGCAGAGAGCCCGATGTGGGGCTCGATCCCAGGTCCCCAGGATCATGACCTGAGCCGAAAGCAGAGGCTTTAACCCACTGAGCCACCCAGGCGCCCCAATCTGATATAACTCTTAATGATTTCATATTTAAGGAGGACATTAAGATAGCCTGCATCAAGGACATCACTTACCTTCATTTAGAACTGGGGGCATCTGCACTGTGTCCATTTCTAGCAGCAATAAAATGGCAGTAAATCAGAAAAAAATGCCATGCTCCTTAGAGCTTTGAGAATGAGCCTTGGAGCATTCTGCTTACAGGGATGTCAGCCTGTTGGGGAGTAAATCAGCTCTGTCCTTAGACCCCATTGCATCAGGCGGATCTCTGATGTTGTATGATGGGCTTGAGTAGTCAGTCAATCTCTCCCCCATACCCCCTCACTGTGGAAGATGGGGATTGTATCCAGCCTGTTTTCTCCTACTGTGTTTAGTGAGCTTATTGGCCCCATAGGTTTTATTACCAGCCACAGCTTAGCCCTTGTCAGAGAGATTATTATATGAACCCTGTGTGACTTCTGACTTCAGAAGGGCCTTGGATTTACATTTTTGCATTCCGAAGTCAGGAATATAAATGACTAATGGAACACTAGGCCACCGAATATTTATATATCTATTTTGAAATTTACATTTCTCCCTTTCTTATGATGGGGTTTGCTGCTCCTGGGGTCATAGTTGATGGGCCAGTAGTATCAGTGGTGACATAAAGCAATCATCAGGGAGAGTGCTTCCTAGCCAGGGTGGCACACTGTGATGTGCTGTAGGTTATTATGTTGGCAATTCAGCAGTCACTGAACACCCCTCCCCCCCATCTCCTTGGCCCTCTCCCCACTTCCCTTTTATGATGTCCAATAAATTCTACATGCTCCAATTTGCCTCATCCACCCACCTAATACTATTTGAATTAAGAGTCTCTTTCTTAGCTTTCAACAATGCAAACTTTGCTTTCTCCAACCAAATTATTCATAAGGGCCACTCATGAGTATGCCAGAAAGGGGGCGGAGCTATGAGGATATGGACAGTGCAAATTTACTGGTCTATCCGGAAGATGAGGTTGCTCGGCTGTTGAACTTGTCAACTACATGATATATTGAGATGGAAGAAAACATGTGTAGATATGCACTATTATCTTGGATGAATAGACTGTGTTAGATCAGGATTTTTTTTAAAAAGTGATGCCTATCCCTTAATGTTCCCTGGATGCTGAGACTTTTTATGGTGTATAGTAAAAATTAATTGGAGTAGGAACAACAATAGCAGCAACATTTCTTAAGCTTTTACTACAAGTTGAATTATTCCAAGCCCTTTGCCTACATTTTTACAAATTCTAGCCTTATAATGTTGGTCCTTTTTGTAAATCCATTTTTAGAGGTGGAAACAGGCCCAGAGAGGTTAGGAAATTGCTCAAGGTTACACAGCCTATAAAGTGACAGAGCTAGGCCTAGGCGTCCTATTATGTGATACATGTTCTGAACACTACCCAGTACAGCCATGTGGAATGGGCCAGAAGTAGGAGCCTTGAGGTAAATATTGATTTTCCATGAGCCCAGTCAGCCACCCATTATTATATTTTTGTATGTCCATATTTACAGAGCATCTACTATATGTGGGCCCTGTCCTGGACACCAGGGATATAGCAGTGAGGAGGGCAAACAGTCTCTGCTTTTGTATGGTTAACATATTAATAGACATAATCAGATTAGGTAAACATGCAAACAAACGTTGGGTGGTGCCTCAAAGCAAACACATTAGCACAGTGCAGTGGAAAGCATCCAGATGGGGAGAGGGGCTCCTTTGGCTAGGATGGTTAGAAGAGGACTCCCTGAGGAAAGGAGGCCTCAGCAGTGAAAATAAGTTTGGGGTTACCATAGGTTTCCAGTAGAGGAAACGCAGGTGCAGAGACACAAGGTGGGAATGAGTGTCTTGTAAGAGAAAGCCAAGAGGAAGATGGGTGTGGTGGAAGCATTATTGGCCATGGAGAGAGAGTCTGTTACCAAGTCAGGAGGTTGTCAGGGCTCAGATCATCTGGAGCAGGGCAAGGAGTTTCGATGCTCTGATGTTTTCAGTTTCTCTCCATCAATATTTTACTGCCTGCAGCCCATTCTTTTTTATGGCCTGTCTTCTTTTCCTTTTGCTGTGACTCAAGCCTTACCTCATAATGGGCATTTTAATCCTCTCTGTGATGCAACTCAATGCTGCTCACTGGGCATCTTGCTTTGTTCCAGTTCAGAGCAGCATTAAAAAAAGAACAGAGGAAGTCTCCAGCCGAGAATGGCTCAGGAAGGACTGCAGGTTGCAATCTGAAAGCTCTAATGAAATCAATGCCACTGTACATCCTGTCCACAAAACTGGGGGGCAGTTGCCTGCTCTTTACTGACGCCATAATATACATTTAAGAGTTGCGTGAACTCACAGAAGCAATTAACTTGACCTGTTAATCAGTGGTAAGGTCTCCATCAATAATAATAATTCTTTTTATTGATTTGATAAGTGCAGTGGAAATAATCACATAAGAAAGAATAGCCATCTCTTTTTCCCTTGTCCTTTGCCCACATGCTAAACACTAAGCCATCCAGGCTACGTCAAGAGTGACTTCTAGAAGAAGCTCTCTGCAGATCTACACATAACCAAGAATTCCTGCCTTATAAAAATTTCCATGCTTTCCCGTTGAAACAGAAGTTTTCAACTTTCAAGTCCTTTGCTAATTATTGGCAAAGGAAAGCTCTCAATGTCAGTGATTAAATAAACACGTTCTCTTTTAGCATTATTGATCTTCACTATCGTGTTCTTGTTGGTCAGTCTGTGATCTCGTTTTGGCCAGAATTATGGGTTCACTAGACACAAAGTAGGGCCTGTACAATTGCTTAGTTGTGGATATACACACAATCACATGTATACTGGAAAATCTAAAGGAAGACCTAAGTAGAGTTAGCAGAACTTTGAAAGCAGAACTTTGAAAGGCACTTTTGCTCTAGGACTAAAATTATTTTTGCCTAATTAATTCCGTAAGTGCTTGACCCAGCTTAAAGTGTACAAAATGGGGGTTTAATCTAGGGGAGCAGAAGAGTGAACCTTGATTCAGGGTGAATGAGGGGACCTCTAACTTCATGTGGCCTCCCCTTGGAGTCATCCAGTGAGAAAAGCTAAGATGCTTAAAGTCTCTATCCCAGCCTGAGGGACCCATGAATGAATAGGAAGGGACTGTTGGTTTTCCTTTATCACCACCCCCAACCCCCGAGAAGACAGCATCTCATCACTCCTACCTAACTTCACTTGAGATGAAAGTCTCAGGAATCCTGAGTTCTAATCACAGAGCCTCATGTCCTATGTTCTCCAGTATTTTTCCCATAGAATATCCCTGGATGAGGGGAATGAAAAAGACATTAACTAATGGGGACATTTCAAGATGAAATGAGATGATCCATGTTAGGTTCTTAACAGAGTAAGTCCAACAAGTACTTCTACTGTTGTGATTTTTATTATCTTTAGGTATTTTTATATGCTTTTATGGATTTATATAAATGACCTTTTTTAAGATAAAGTGAGATATACACTTCTGAACATTTGAAGACATTTATCACTGTTATTTGATATTCCAACTCTACTGTTTTAATGGTATCTGATTCATTCATAGTGTCTCATAAACTGTTTCAATATCACAAGTTTCAGGTGTTAGAATAAGTCATTATATGCGTCTTTTATGGAGATCTTAAAATAAAACACACCAGGAAAAGAAATACATTTTCACATATTTCCTCTTTTTAGTTAATCCTAGCTAAACTTATTGCATATAAATTGGACGAATTAAAGAAATGAGTTGAGAAATGGCATTTATAACATCAAATTAGATCATCTGGCTATAGTGGGCCTGGTGCATAATCTGTATATGTTCATTCAAAAGCCAGTTGGGATATTTTAAAAGTGACTAGGTCTACAGGAGTACAACCACTTCTTGGGAATAAGTAATTCAGAGACATACATTAAGAGTACGTGTGTGTGTTTGTGTGCATGTGTCCTTGAAAGGTCAGGTAGAAAACTTTGTACACTCCAAAAGTGCTTGTTCTTTCTAGATAATTATCTTGTTTAGTTAGAACATAGCACCATAGAACTTGTTTAGTTAGAACAGACTTTATCTTTGTGACAGCAGCTTGGCTATGTACAGAAAGAGGGAATGATGGAACACTCCTACTTTATAAAAATAGAATTGACAATTACTCTACTGGGAGAAAAAGAGAGTATGCATGTTTTGAAATTGGAGAAGTTATTTCTTTATATGTGTCAATTTTGGACAAGATCTCTGATTCTCTGCTTTGAAGGATGAACATTAGAGCTTCTCCTACCACTCCCCATACCTTTCAATTTTTGTTAGTTACCTTATCTTTACACTGTCAGTGACAATTGTAACAACATTTGTAAGAGTGTTTTCCATCTCTGTTTAGTATTGATTCTATATTTAAGTGAACTTGGGCCTTATTACCCGTTTTTGTGATCATAGCTTTTCATTCCTAAATTGTTAAACTCTAATTGTCTCGATTTTCTTCTCATCACATTTTTTATAAAGGGCATACAATTCCTGGATTCTTTAAGTTCTGTGTTTCTGTTATATTTGAATGACATATGAGTTGGGTATAATATTTTTAGGATGTACGCTGTTTTAAATAATAATTCCATAAATATTTCTTCATTTTCTCCTGGCATTAAATGTAATTCTGGGTCAGTATACTGTTGGTTTGATTTTTCCTCCTTGTATGTGATTCTTCTACTTGGCTGTCTGTAAACTCTTTTTTTCTTTGAATTCATTAGCTTCCTTAAGATTCATCTAACCGTGGATCATTTTATATATTATTTTCATGAAACCTGGTAAGTTCTCTTGATGTACAGTTTCTTTTTCTTCATTTTAGAGACTTTTTTGTAGTCTCTACAAATATATTAAGTATTTATTTAAAATATATTTTAGTATGTTTTCTATTCTATTTTTTAGGGATATAAATAACATCTTTTTAATTTTTTAAAAAGACGTTATTTATTTGATGTTTTTTTTTTAAAAAGAAGTTATTTATTTTAATTTTTAAAAAATTAAAAAGATGTTATTTATTTGAGAGAGAGAAAGAGAATGAGCAGACGAAGAGGCAGAAGGGGAAGCAGAAGCAGGCTCCCCACTGAACAGGGAACCAGATGTGGGACTCTATCCCAGGACCCTGGGATCATAACCTGAGCTGAAGGCAGATGCTTAACTGACTGAGCCACTCAAGCACCCCCAGCATCTTTATTTTTCCATGAGTATTAGCTGAGACCTTTAATTTGTCTCTTTTCATGTGCATCTACTGTGATCATCTCAATCTTTTTTTTCTCTCTCTCAGTAATTTGAATTCTAGTGTCTCTTTTCTATTCTTTCATCTTTCCAAATTGCTTTTTAGTTCTGAATGATATGGTTTTATTTCCTTAAGTTTTCTTTTTCAGTCCATTCAAAAAATTGTTTTTGGGTTTATCCTATCAGGAGTTGGCCAGGATTCTTGAACATGTTAAATTTTCACCCATTTTGTTAAGTTTTTCCACATTCTTTCAAATGTTTTCTGCACAATCTCTTCTTCCTTTATGTTATTGCAGTGATGCATGTGTTAGACCTTTTGGTATTGTCCCATGGGTTCTTAAGATTCTTTTTGTTTTGTTTCCGTTTTGTTTCTGGTTTTCAGCCTGGATAATTTATTTTATTTTTTTTCCCTTTTTGAAAAGATTTTATTTATTATTGGAGAGAGTGAGTGAGCGAGTGAGAGAGAGAGCATACAAATAGGGGCAGAGGGAAGAGAAGCAGACTCCCTGCAGAGTAGGGAGCCCCATGTGGGACTTGATCCTAGCAACCTGAGATCATGACCTGAGCCAAAGGCAGATGCTTAACCCACTCTAGCTACCCTGGTGCCCCAGTGGGTAATTTATTTTCCTTTATCTTCAAGGTTGCTGCATCTTTCCTCCATTATCTCTATTCTGTTGTTGATATCAGCCAATGAGTGTTTTATTTCACAAAGTACATTTCCCAGTTCCAAAATTTCCAATTGTTTTAATATTTTCTGTTTCTCTCTTGAGAACTACTTTTCCACTAATTTCAGTCTTGTTTAACTTTACTTCTTGAAGCATGTTTTTAATAGCAGCTTGGAAGTCTTTATTTGATAATTCCAACAACTAGGCCATCTTGAGTTGGTACCTACTGATTGTCTTTTCCCTTCAGTATTGGTCACATTTTCCTACTTCTTTGTATACTGAATAACTTTTGTATTGTATCTTGGACATTTTGAACATTATATTTATTTGATTTTGGGCTGTGTTATAACCCGAAGAACAATGTTGATTTCTCTTTGTTTTAGCAGAAAATCAGCCTCATTACTTTCAGAGCACAGATTGTGCTTCGCCTTGTGTGGGTTCCAATCCCGTTCACTTGCCAAAACCTTCGCCATCCTTCTTTGATTCATTTTGTGCAAAGAACACTCAGGAGCGAGTATGGAACATGTGTGGTGGTTTACAGTCTTAATTAGCTTCTCAGAGCTTTACTAAAATGTTTTAGATATGTCCTTCATATGCAGAACTCAGAAGTGAGTCAGAAATGTGTGGTTTTGTATACGGAATTAGAAGTTTCCCTTCTATACTCTTTCCACCTTGAAATTCCTTTTATGCCTTCCAATCCTTAAAGAGCCTTTCTCACCTCTTAAGCTCAGGAATTGAAGGTAGAAATAGGAAGCAGAGATTTAGCTTCCCCTATTGCTGCTTGATCCCGTGGCTTGTGGAAATTGCTGCTGGGAACAGTCACAAGAAAAAAAGTGAAACCTGGAAATTCACATGTTGATAGGTAGCTTCTCCACAACACACCGGCCTTTGTTTACTCCTCAGGATCATCAGGTATTTTATGCAGAGTTTTTAGTTGTAATCAGTGGAAGAGGTAGGGTGTATTGGGCAGAATGGTTGTTCAGTTGAATTACATTCAGTTGAGCCCCTCTTTTATTAAAGTCTTGTTCTCATTAAATTGTTTTATAGCATAAAGCTATTATGATATTTTTCCTGGTCCTTGAGATGTTGGGTTCTTTGTCTTTTGCATGATATGCTTCTGTCTTCCCTTTCCTGGTCTTGTTGTTATTATTTTGAGCAGGCCTGTGTGTTTGCCATGCTATTTCTTTTCCTTCTGATAATGTTTGAGTGGTCCTGAAAATATGCAATGGATAGCTTCTTCTTCTTTTTTTTTTTTTTAAGAGTGAGAGAGAGCACATGCACATGAATGAGGGTATGGATGGGGGAGGGGAAGAGAGGAGGAGGCGGAGAGAATCTTAAGCAGGCTCCACGCTCAGCACAGAGCCCAACACAGGGCTCAGTCTCATGACCTTGAGATAATGACCTGAGTTGATTTCAAGAGTTGGATGCTTAACTGACTGAGCCACCCAGTTATCCCTGCAATGGATGGCTTCTTAATTATCTTTCCATCTTATACAAAACCAGTTTCTTTTACCCTCAGAGTTCAGTCTGAGAAGTATTCCATGTTTTATCACTTTAGAAATGACGTGCGAGGAGACTAGGTCTGCCGAGGGACAGTGTGACCCTTGTCAAACTCAGCCTCAGTTCTCTTATGTGACATTGTGTGAAATGTCTTCCATCAAGGTTTTCTTGGGAGTCTGTGTTACTTCTCTAGTTCACCATGTGACTTGTCATCTTCACACCCTTGAAAGTCTGCTCACTTGTTAATCTTCTGTGTTTCACTTGTTTTTCCTAGTATTTATTTAATTAATTATTTAGAAAGAGGAGATAAGAATGCCTATATGCAGTCTGCTTCTCTTTAGACTTGACAGCATTCATGAGAATTCATAGGATTTTGTGGATTTCCCTGTATGATTAGTGGAGACTGAAAGCGTTGTGTGGAAATGAGTCGTGTATGCCTCTACCAAAGCATCTCTGTCTCTTTCATGAAATTCCAATTTTGAAATCTTATTGTGTTAGTTTATATCCCCGACCTTGTTTAGTTTCTCTATTTATGTGTTTTGATGTTTTTACTAGTTTCTTTTTATTTTACTGTGTATAAGGGGAGGAATTTCTATAGCACAATTTTATAAGAAATTCAAGAATTTTTTTAAGTATGAAAATTAATAAGCATAGGTTTATATGTATGCTGTCTATGTAGCCTCACTTTTTTCCCTCCTGACTTTTCAAATTCTAAGGATTCTTGAAGGCCCAGCTCAAATCCTCCATCTTTTATAGTGCTTTCTTCAGTGTTTCACCTAGAAATCATTTCTGCTCATCTAGAATTCAGCACAATTACTGTGCCTCGCTTTTGTACCATGCGTAGTAGTAATTGTGATCTTTACAGTGTATGTGCATTCTTCTCTCATCTAGCCTGAGGGCTCTTTGAATGTAGAGACTTGTGTATTAATTTGTTTCCTTAGGATAGTATCTGAGATGCATACTTAATTAATAAATCATCATTCCCGTGTTTATCTGTTCTTATGTGGGATACTCAATTCAAAATAGGTATCTTTTCTTAAACTGTGGAAATGTGCTCCTGAAAGTGAAGTTTTCCTCTGCAAGTTTGGTTCATTACCAAATCTTCCACAGGAAATTCTTTAAAAACACAATAAGATAATGACTGTGAAAGTGCTTTATAAACAATGAAGTATTCTACATGTAGAAGACCATAATATAGTCATCATTTCACCTGTACCACTAACGGTCAGCAGGTCGGCTTGGGTACAAGCTTTCTTCACTTTTGCTTTGTTCCAGTGTCTTATCCTGACCTTGACACTCTGACAGCAGTGATCCTCAACAAGATAATCTGACAGTCAGCAGTGATTCACCATAGTCTATTACCTGCCTTTGTTAATAGCACTCAGACATCATATAGGTAATTCCCTGATGTTTTTGTCCATTGTTTCCATGATAAAAGATTTCTGTCTTTTACAGAAATCCCAACTCTAATTTCACAGAAGCTCTTCTGCAGAACCTCCCTGGCCTGCCCTCTTTTTCTAAAAATCAGTACCGTGTGTTCCAAGTTTGAACTCACAAGCTAATTGATTTTCCCTAGACTATTCTTTTATTTTTCCTGAAATATTTAAACAGTGATTTGGCGCTATGGTTATATATGCTCTCAAAAACTATTATGACCAACTGGAGAGAAGTAGGTATGATGGAACTGGACAGGTTTGAACAAGTTTGAATTTTTTATTTGGATGTGATTTTTGCATGCCTTTATCCTATTTCCTTGTTTTAGCTGTAAGGTCCTTGAGGAAAGGAATAATGATTAAAACTGTTTGAGAAAAATGGAGAACAGAGGAGGGCATGAGCAATATTAATAGTATTATACATGGGATAAATTCAGTGGTATGGAGTTGCTGATCAAATACGGTAACCATAAATTGCAGGAGCACGACCAATTATACGTGGATGACCTTGGATAAGTTATTTAACCTTTGTGGGTCACATCTGTAATTTGAAGAGAATAAGAATATTTGCCTCCTAGGGCTATTGATAATGAATGTAATGTGTTTACAGCAGGGCCTGGGATAGAATATAGATAAAGAATGTTATCTGCTATCATCATTGTCCACCTCCCCATCATTGTTTTACTGTTAATAATGAAACTTCCATGAAACTTCTGTAAAGTAAATTCAGGACACTTGAAAAGATACAAAGCTTATAGAGCTTCGATAAGAATAAGAGATTTACTGTGCCAAAAGTTGATACAGGCTAAGGATTATAAAGTTAATAAGTACTTCTTATGGACATTGTTTTAAAAGTGTTACATTATCTAATTTAGTGCTCATAACAACACTATGAAATTGATACTACTTTAGATCCATTTATAGACAAAGAAACTGAGGCACTGGCACGTTAACTAACCAGCCCAAGGCCACAACTAGTAAATGGTTGATCCAAGATTTGACTCTGGCCAACTTGAGCATTTAACCCTTATTTGGGGGTGTGTATGTGGTGGAGAGATACTTTCATATATGGGAGATCCAGAGTAGATGATTGGTCATATTAGATGTTTAGGCAATGTCCCCATAGTTAAGATCATTTTCAAAAGGATATTTTGAAACATGTTGTCTTGTCAGAGAATCTAGAGACATAGGGAGCCAAGTCCTGAACCAGGCAAAGGATGCTATAATTTGATCCAAGGCACATGGAATTAACTAGAAAGAAAAAGAAAGAAAGAAAAGAAAAGTGATTATGGGGTACAATGGATTATGGGTCTGGGTTGTGCTGGAAAGATGGGCAGGTATTTAGGATAGCTGGGTACCATTCCTTTTTGGCCACCTTCTAGTTTGGTGACCTTGGGCAAGCCATTCCACCCTTGGTAGTGGAGGGTTTGGTTTCCACAGTGGTTGAATGCACAATCATATGGGATTACCTCTGGGTCAACTTCCATTTCTGAGACTCTCAAAACTTTTTGCAGTGTCCCCTCTGACATTGGAAATTATCCATTCTATGTATTTAACATTTATTTTCTATCTTATTTTGCATTTTGTACATTGGTCATTCATTTATTTGGCCCTGCTTATTAAGGGTGTACTATGAGCTCATTGTGTGACTTGTTTTCCTTGATTAAAATTGATCTGAGACAGAAGTAATCTACCTCCTGGAATTCTCAGAATTAAAATAAATCTCCGTAACATAATAAGCCACAATCATTGTTTTTCGTGTTAGTGATAATGGTGCGGTATTGTGTTGAATGCAAGTATGAGAAAATTTTCATGAAATCGTCTGTAAAAACTTTTTTTTAAAGGAGGATCTACTTTTTCCCCCCTTCTTTTTTAAAGTACTGGGAAAACTGTGACATTGAATGAGATGAACCCTGCCTTCAGGAAGCTTACTGACAAGGACACAAATAACCATCCTAGAATTGAGGCTCCCAGTCTTGGGAAGTATTGATGGTTACTGAGTCCAACACACATAGGATCCCCATTACAACATCCCCACCAAGTGGTTGTCTTGTGTCTTCTTGAACACTTTAGGGACTGGGAACTCACTACAGCTCATTCTATCCAGGGTAGAATGATTTGTTCTGAAGGTTTGTGTAGGAAGAAAAGTACTGTTAGAGAGCAGAGATCTTTTCTAGGTTGAAGAAGAGCCATGATGATCATCTTAGATATAAATTTGGTACATGGAAGTATTTGGCAAGTGTCTTAAATATCCTCTGTAGGAGTGAAGTCACAGAAGTACAGAAGTGAAGAGCATGTGTTAGTAACACCAAATGGTCTAGCTTGATTGTTTAGCAATGATGGGTTGGGAATAAGGAGCAATGAAATTCTTAGATAGACCAGGGCTATAATTGGAGGGACCTTGAATGTCCTTTGCATTAGGGATAGATGATGAGTCTAAAGGAAATCATAATCCTATATCCAATGGGTGGCTGGTTGAGTAAATCACTGTTAGCACTCATATCTCATGTGTTCCCCAAATCCATATCCTTTATACTTACCTGGGAAATGACCTGGACTCATGGATTTTCTTTAGCTCAGAGTTAGGGTTAGAGCAGGAATTATGAAGGGCCCTCTGCTGGCCTCATTTCCATGTAGATCTGTTCTATATGCATAAAACCCTAAGAGAAAGCTTTGTCAGTCTGCCCCACCTAATAGAGCTTTAAATCCTCCCGCCTCTACCTTCACTCTGGGACATGGGCTGAGTGGCTTACAGGGCTTACAAAGAGAGAAAGCATCCTGATTTTTTGGGTGTGGAAGTTGGGGGACAGTGATAAACAGGCCTTTGCTTGTTATTGTCTTCTCCCATGATAAAGAACCCATCACTAGCATAGGAATTTCATGCAATGGTTTTTCTAAGAGCCATCCACCCCACTGCAGCCCTATCTGAAAATGTAAATACACTTCCTCGGGACAGATTTGCATTTTTTGGTGAAAGAAATTCATATATATATATATGGCAAAGATGCCTCTGTAATTATAGAAAGTTTATTTCTGTCCCCAGATGTCAGCAATCAAATTCCACATAAATATATTTTGTGTAAATCTGTCGGCAGCTGGTCCCCATTCAGGTTTCTGGAGATATTAGCCTGTCTTTGAGTTTATGACAAAGTTAAAAATTATTCATTAAACTGACCTGCAGTATATTCAGTAACTGGAAAATTGCCTTGCAGTTCTATTTGGTTTGTAGATGTGATCACAAGTAAATTTTTAACTTAATTAATTGGCCGTTTCTGTTGACAAGAAATTTATGTGGTAATAATTTGCTCGAAATAGATGCCGACTGTAGGAAATGAGATATCCATCATAGGCTTGTGTTCCACCAGCTGCACAGTGGCTATTATGAAAGTATTTCAGCCTGCGCCGACCCCAGTGTTTGTGCAGTCAAGATTATATATACCCACGATCCATAGCCTGCCAGAGAGGCGCTGGTGGAGGTCTATGATAACAAAGACTTTGTGATTTATGGCTTGCTGTGAAAGCAGAGCTTGATGAGATTAAACAATTTCATAGCACAAGTGTTTCTCAAGACCTGATTTGTAGTTGCAAGCTGATGGTAAATCACATTTATATATCTGCAAGCGTGCTCAGCAGAGGACTGCAATTACAGTTTAAGACAGCTACTTTTTATTTAATTTTTATCCTGGTTTTGTCTCTTTTATATCCCCTTCGTCTGCAAACCATTCACCTTCACGAGTCCTTTCCTGGTTAGAAGGCCAAAGATGGGAGTCCATGATGTTCTTCTTGTCTTTGTGCCAGCTTAGGAGAGGGGCTGGGAGGATTTCAGAGCAGCCCAGACTGGTTCAAACTGGCTTTGACTGGGGTGTGCTCTTTGTTCATTTCTTTGTCCAAAGACAAGTCTGTTTCCTGTTTTCCACTGGCGTGCAGCTGATACTTGAACTTCTTGCCGTATAACCGAAGGGAGAGGGACCTTCATCATCCAGGGATATAGGGCAACTCTGAGTACATAATGCTGAAGGGAGTGAGAATTAAACTGGTTTAGGAAGCTTGACTTGAAGGTTGCAGCTTACGGCTGGCTCCCCTTCATTCTGAAATGTGGAATTGTGTTTCCCCTGCAGATTTATGAGAAATAAACTATTATCAGTTTATTTAACCATTTCATTGATTATATACCGTGGACACATCTCTGTGCTAAGTACTAGGATAGCCCCTCCCTTCAAATCTCTGCCCTCAAGCAGTTTGTAATCTACATGTGGTGCTTACCAATAAAATAACAAACTAGAAGTGGCAAGACATAATGTGGTATTCTTAAATGGGTGCTAGATACACTATTGAAGGTCAGAGGGAGAGGGGTGTGGGCAGTACTTCTAGCTGGGAAACGGAGAAGGTGTATAAAACAAAGGCTCCCAGGACAAACTGGATTTTAAGTAGGGAAAGAGCATTCTGAGAATTTCCCTTATCTGTGCTGATGGAGTCCTCCAAAATACCCAGCCACAGGTTCAAGTCCAGGCTGGGTGGCCGGTGATTTAATAAGTAATAACTACACAATAATAACTTTCATGGAGTGCTTAGTGCATGCCACAGTAAGTGCTTTATATGTATCATCTTACCCTCATAACAAACGTGCAAAATGAGTACTATTGGGCTCTCCATTTTGGGAATAAGGAAAGTGCGGTTTAGAGAGGTTAACTTGACTGTATTCATCCTCAGGTATTGAGTTGAACTGTTCTGAAAGCATAGTGTATTTTACTCCAAAGCCCATGTTCTTAACCACTGGTTTTCACTGCCCTCTGGTAGAGTACATGAATATTATTATCTTTTGAATTTATTTATTAGAAAGAGTATGCAAGCACGATCAGGAAGAGGAACAGAGAAAGAGGAAGAAGCAGGGAGCTGGATGCAGGGCTCACTCCCAGGACCCTGGGATCATGACCTGAACTGAAGGTAGTCGCTTAACCAACAGAGCCACCCAGGTATCATAGGATTATGAATATTATTAAGCAGAGAATATCACTTCTCTGCTTACCGGTCATATTCCCAAGAGCTCAGATCATTCCTATTTCCCTACAATTTGGGGTATTACAGTTGGTCTTTGTGGTTGGCTGAAAAGTAGTCACCCAAGTGTGACCATGTCCCAATCCCCAGAACCTGTGAATGTTACCTTACATGGCAAAGGAGACTTGGCAGATGTGATTAAGTTATGGGTCTTGTGAAAGAGAGATTACCCTGGATTTCATGTGGTCTGAGGTAGTCCTTATGGGAGGGAATTGAGAGGTGGATGTCAGGGTCAGTGGAGGAAGTGGTATGAAAGGAAGCAGGGATTGGAGGGAAGCACTTGGAAGGTGCGGGGAGGGGGACACAGGACAAGGAAGAAAGCTCGTAGGCAAGACACCCATGAGAAGCTAAAACAGGCAAAGACCCGGATTGTCTCCTTAGAGCCTCTAGAAGGAGACTGCCTTGCTGACTGCTTTCCTGTGTAGTAGAACTCATGTCAGCCTTCTGCCCACCAGAACTATGAGCTTATAGACTCATGTTGTAGAAGCCAATGAGTTTGGGCTCATTTGTCACAGCAGCAAAAGGAGATGAATACAGTCTTAAACAGATTCCAACCAGCTCTGTACAGAATTTGACCCTGACTTTAATGAGATATTGGGTTTTCTTTGTTTGTGGGGGGAGGGTCCTTTTTCATTTCTATATTATTCCCATTCTTTTTGTACCATAAGGGCAGTGATCATTGTTTTATTTACCTGTGAATCACCAGTGCTTAGCACAGTACTTCGCCTGTGGGTAAGTGAGACAACTTCATGCTCTTCTCAGCATATAGGTGTTCAGTCTGTTCAGAATCCAGTTTCCTCCATAGCCCAACCTGAAAGCACAACTTGTTCTCTATGCAGGAATTATTGTCTTCTTGTCTACAAATTCCAACTGTATCTGTGCATTAAGGGGAACAATGGGGACAGTCTTGGCTTAATCTCTAATAAGTCACAGTGAATGCTTAATTGTGCCAAATATATTTTAAAAATAGGGGAACCTCTATAGTGATAGCACAAAGATAGGAAAGTTTAATGAAGAGCATATGGTTTCTGGGACCCTCTCGTGCTTCCATCCCTGTGTCAGCTTTTGTCTTTTATTTGATAGTTGGGTAGTATTTTCTGTCTGTTTATTATTCCAGGTTTTATGCCTCTGAGAGTCTTTTAGCTGGAGACTTATAGTCATGGTCCTGTCCACTGAGTACAGATGTTAAACTCACCCATGAAGCTCTTTATGAGAGGGTGAGTCAGGCCAGTATCTTTGGCTGGGATTCCAGGGACATGGCTTGAAAATCTTGGGAAAGCTGAGAGCTTCGTCTCTCCCTCTAGGGTACTAGTGTATTAGCCTCCCAATAAAAGTTAATTGAATTTAATTTTATGTTTTAAGTGTGATACATTTTAAAGTTCTCCCCAGTGCTGGAGTCCCTCTTGAAAAGGCAGTAAATTCATATTATTAAACTACCAAATGTAATTCAGCTCAAATAAGCATATTCGGCAATCTTTATTCTGGTTATGTGGGACTGACCTTGCGTTGAGACTAAATCATTTCATCCTAGACAAAGTCTGTTGGAGTTAATTGGGGAAGCAATGTAGATGTGAGGTAGGTCACCCCAGGCTTTTTATTCTCTTTCTGGCCTATATTCAAAGAGTTGCCACAGCATACGTTTCCTGATGCCAGTTCTTCCATCATTCTATAAACATCGGTATTTGACACAGTGTGGAAGATGAAAAGACAACGAAGACTTCCCCACCAGCGATTCTTTATTAGATGCATATCGTATAATTTAAGATGCCTAATTTGCCAGCCTGAGCAGCAAAGGCCCATGTGGGGTAGGAGAAGTCACAATGGGCTGGAATTTGGATGAATGGATTCTAAACCCTGCCTGACCATTAACCAGCCTAGTGACCTTGGGCTTGGACATTTCTTGTCTTTGGGCCTCAGTTTTTCCACCTTTCTTCTCCCCCACATTTCTTAAATGAGGGTGTTGGCAGTCGTTTTCGATCTAAGAGGTAACAGTATGTTGAATTTCTTGGCAGCTCTGTTGAGAGACCAGAGTGAGGGTGGGGTAAGCTGCAGTGAAGGGTGAGACCAGCTCCAAAGAGCGTTAGGCCCTCTGCCACCTACTCCTACTCCAGAGTGAGTAGCTACTTCAGCAGAGGGAACTCCCAGCACACAGGTGTGTTTAAGACCTACTTCATTCATATGATTTTAGTCCTGTCCCCCAGATCTCTGTCCAAACTCATCTTTGTTCAAAGCTTAGACCAAAGTCCATCTTTATAGGAACTCCTGCTCAGCTGCTAGATTCTCTGGATTCCATAAAGACCCTGTTCTGAATTCTTTTTTCTTTTTAAATTTAATTTATTTACTTGACAGCAAGATAGAGCACCAGTAGGCAGAGTGGCAGGCAGAGGCAGAGGGAGAGGGAGAAGCAGGCTTCCTGCTGAGCATGGAGCCCAATGCGGGGCTCAATCTGAGGACACCGGGATCATGACCTGAGCTAAGGGCAGATACTTAACCAACTGAGCCACCCAGGTGCCCTCCTGTTCTGAATTCTTTGAGAACCTACTTAGATGCTACCCTCATGTAACCTGGCGTATTGTGCCATGCGTTATGGATTTAGTTATCTTAATCTAAGATGCTCAACAGAAGTGCTCTAAGGACAGAGATCCTGTAGATTCTTTGGGATCTTCTGAAGTAATGAACATTTAATAACAACAGCAAAAATATTTATTAAAATAAGATCGTGCCAGCCTGCCCCTGTTAGGAAAGGTAATACATTCTTAGTCAGCAGAAATAAAATGTGTTTTGTTTGATCTGCTTTTTAGCATTGTGTTCATAAACATTCTCTGGTGACACCATTGTTAACTCATTTCCAAGGGAGGAAAACGTCATTGCTAAAACTAAAATTCTGCTCTCTGAGCTCTATAATAAGATCAGCAAGTAAATCTCCTCTGGAGGAACCCCAGACACAACCAGGCCTGCCAGATCTATATGGACTTTAATTCCATTTGAATTTCCTTGCTGTGGCAGAATTAATGGTTTAGGATTAGTTTTGTATTAGAAAAAGGAGAAACACCCAGAAAATCAGCCCTGAATCAAGACAGGTTCAAAGAGCTCAGCCTCCTGATGTAATTTCCAGTCCATTCATTTGGGTAGAACTCTTTATAAACTTCTAAAATTTTTTGACCAGATTTGCCCACCCCCAAACCCACGTTACTACAATATAGGAAGATACTCTGGCTCTTACTAGGCAATCTCTGTTTTGGATAAAGGTGTATTCCCTTGTGTATTAGATAGAAAGACATTCTGGGAAAAAAAAAAAAAAAAAAACACTTGAGATGTATAAAGCCGGAGTCAATCAGGAAATATGGTGATGGGCCATCCTCCATGAAAAACAAATGAAGGCATGTTCTCTGTCCATTAGGCTCTCATATAAGCATAGATTTTCTCCAACAAGGAGGCCGTTATCAGCACAAACATAAAAGATATTTAATAAGATGGACATTCAGCAAGGTTGTGTTCAGTTATTGAGAATGAATTATTTACTAATGGTTTGTCCATGCTAAAGGAGAGGGGTATAATGGTGGAAAGACTTGTATAAACTTCAAGACCATTGTGGGATCCTTCCCCACAATGGGGAGAATTTGGCCTCTATAGTGGGGAAGTGGGTGTTTCTGTAGCCTTCCTCAATAAAGGGGTAATTAGGAGAAAATAAACAAAATCTGGACACAGGCTTTCTTAAGTCATTTTCTATTCCCAAGCCTTTAAGATATACAGACAGAAAAACAGTCCGTCTCTTTGTGATGGTCTAAGCCATTCATGCCAAACCATCAGAGTGGCAGAATCCGCCTTGGAGAATGTGAGGTCACCTTCTTTTATGACTATTTACACAGTATTTTTTTTCTCTTTTTTTAACATCTCCTCTTGAATGTTTATAATAAGGAAAACATGTAAAGGGCTCTATGGAAATGGAATTGCCTTACTCTGCGTGGTGTTACAAGGAGGTAGATTTCAACTCCTCCCCTAATAGAGTACAGTGTCTTGTCTCCTTATTACAGAAGGTATTTTAGTAGATTCAGTCCAGTTTTCACAAAGTGTTGGATCTGATGTCTTCTAATTCCCTTAATCTACAAAACATCTGGTGGTTATTTTTCAAAGTGCTGCCTGGACCAACAAGCTGGAATAGATGAATAATTGTCCCAATGAATGGACCTTTAATTATGTTTATTAACATGATCCTTTTGGAGCATCTGATGGGTCCACATTATTGATCTCATGTCTTAGGTTTTGAATACTCTTTGAGAACAATCATTCCAAAGAACAGGATAATCTAGGAAGGAATTGGGGAAATTTCATAGATTGATTCTGAGAGAAGAATTTTGAAGGGGAATATTTATATTGGGTTTTCTTATGCCTTGCCATTTTCATTTTCCTTGTCCTAATAACATTTAAAAAAATTCTTAGGACAATATTAAATTGTAGCCATTGTTAACTGTATGCTTAGATCCATATCCACACATATCTACCTCTGCCAACTTGGCAGAAGGCGTTACCAATGGACATAGCAGAATCACATACATAATTATAGGGTGTCCTGAATACTCCCAAACTTGCTGACGACCTATTACAATCTCATTAATGAGCCTAATCCTTCATGTGAGTCAGCTGGTATAGATTTAAGTTAGGTACATTAGCCCTAGCACATATTTCCTAAAATACTTAACTTAAATCCTAAGAGGAATTTGCTTCCTTGGTAAGAGTTCGCTGCAAAACATGGGTTTGCAAGTAAGACTGAAATATTTATATTATTGATTTTTATGACTATTTTATAAGTAATTATGAAATTTAGGTTTCTTTGTCTTCTGCATGAAATGGTCATCTGGGACTCTGTCCTCTCTTCTGATGACGGTGGTTAGGTGGACTTCTCTTCTTTAGAGCAAGCTGCCACACTCCCTGAAAAGGGAAGCCATACCTTCAAGGAGGAGACATGCTTTGCACATTTAGTATGTAGTGCAAATATGAGAGATGAGTTGGCGTTGAGGGGTAGTTGTGGGTATGTGTGACATGGAAAAAGAGTCATGAACTATTATCCTAGTTTTAGACATAAATCAATATTGAACTCTAATTATAACCTTTCATTTAGCTCAAAGAAGAGCAGGAACCATGACATTTTAGGTGATAGTTTCAAAATTCTAGATTTTGGGGTTACTTTCTTTTATCTTCTAGCCTGATCCTCTAAAAACGAAACAGGATTTATTTATTTTTTTTCTCAAGGAGCCGCAAATGAGTGTTATTGCAAAATGAACCTAAAGTCTTTCTCTGCCTCAGGAGGGATGTGGCATTCACAATTTCCACTTGGTTATCTGCTTTTTCTACCTTCCTCCCTCCCTGTCTTTTACTTTTGGATCTCAAAGTAAATAACACATGCACTTTATCTTTAACTTCAGATAATCGGAGTCACAGTCATCTGGGGTATTGTGATGAACAATGTACATTTTATACACATGGTGTCATAATAATTTAAAATGTCATCTTAATCTATTTATGATCTTCTAATGACTGAAATGTTTTACAATTGTGGGGGATATTTTATAACTGAAGTTTTAATGGCTGAATCACTAACACCTGGCTGTCTGGAATGCTTTTTCTTTCTCCCAGTTAGGCATTTAAATGCATTTCTGGAAGGCCCAAGGGGTGGGATGTGACATATAAGCTCTTAAAAGGAGGAAAATTAGTTCTTGATACCTTAATGATCAGTCAGGTGAACGTTTGCATACTTAGCATTAATGCTCTTAAGTGGAATAGCTTGATTAAGACCCTTGGTAGGTATTTTTTTTGTATTTCAACATCCTTTTATATGAGATTACAGAGGGGAGTGCTGCTATTGTGCCCATCCCTTAAAAACAAGTCTTAAGATTTTCCATAAGGAAGAGTTTCATTTTATTTCTCCATTTATTTCTATTTATTTTACCACCCTTCTACTTCTCTAGCTTTGATTGGTTTCTAAGATGAGCAAGTTACCTTTTTATTAGGAGTTTATTATGTACTCTTTGTTTTACTGAGCTAAGGTGTATATTCAGATATATGCCTGCATGTGTACAGGTTCTTGCCTGTGGATGAGCATACAATTGGGTAAAGAAGACCAGAGGTATACACATGAAAATATCCATGAACCATACATGCCAATTTGTAATTAAGCCCGTAGCAGGCCTCCAGTAGATGTTTATTAATGATGATAGTGGCACTAAATTATCTGGCGCAGGCCAGGAGAGGTCAACATGAGGTTGCCCAGAAACCTGCATTAAACAGTCACAGAGATAAGACTGCATTTTAGTTTCTCCTGTTTGTATGACACGTGTGCAGCCTTCAAGTGCAGTGTCCCACTTAATTTTCATAGCAATCACTGAAGGAATTAAAGGGGATATTTATAACCACGCTTTGCTAAGGTGAAAAGGAGGGCTCAGAGCCGTAAGGCGACTCGCCCAACCAAGTCTGCTGGCTAGAGAGGCAGCAGGGCAGAGCCTGGAACCCAGATCTTTAGGATCCTATCAGCTTTTTTCCCAATAATGCTTCCAGTCCCAGGGGTCCTGGCAGAGTGGCTTCAGGTCAAATTGTTGCCTTATAATGGGTCATTTGCTTGAAATGTTGCTGGATGTGCAGTGTCTTTATTCATGTTGTAGCTGGGAATGTAATGGCAAATCTGTGTATATTTGTTTGCAATGAAGATTGAGTAGACTGATGAATTAATGATAGGCTCTACTTCCATTTTTATCAACAAATAGTGTTCCTGGTGACAAGTGCCCATGATGTCACTTTATGACTCTTAATGCATGCACTTCTGTTGTTCCTGCATTGTAGGTAGATTCAGCTGATGTTTCTTTCACATTCCTGCTTTGACTGACATCAGAAAGCCCTGCTTGACCGTCGGCTTGTGAATTCATCATTGCACAGTTAATATAGACAGGTTCCATGCTCTCTGTCCCAACGGCATCAAGCCGGCCCAGACATTACTAAACATGGTTAGGCCACCTCATCAAACAAAAGTCCACTCTAAAATGTTGGAAGTCAAAGAATTGGGACAGCTGTGCTTGGAGATTTGGGACAATAGTCTGTGTTTCTATCCCTGTGTTTGTTTGTTTATTTGTTTGAGAGAGAGTGTTGAGGGGGAAAGAGAAGGAAAGGGAGAGAGAAAAATCTCAGACTCCCTGCTGAGCATGGAGCTCATCATGGGGCTTGACCTCACCACCCTGAGATCTCGACCTGAGCCAAAAAGTCAGATGCTTACCCGACTGAGCCACCCAGATGCCCCTATCACTGTGTATCTTGAGGCAAGTATTTTCATATGTCTCTAGCTCCAAGTACTTTAAATGAGAGCACAACACTTGCTTGCTATTGCTTGTGGGATTTGTAAGGTGACCGAAAAGGTAATTTTGTTGACACACTTAGAAAAATGTGAAGAATTATACAAATGGGATCTCATGTTTTGTACTGCTATCATTTTAGACTTTTACTCTTCAGTATTTCCTTAGAGGTGTCATATAGGTGATTACAGATATATAGCTATGGCATACGGTGGCATCATAATTTAGCTTTTATAAGACTCCTTGAGTTTCACCACACATGTAGTTTGGTTCAAGTTCAAGGCTGGGGGTGATAACTATTAGGGTAAGAAGTCTTTGTAATTAATCAAATTAATGAGCCATTGGCCACACATGACAGGGTCATCTATGATTTCTGCAAACATTGTAAAGTTCCCATGTTACCATATCTCTCTACATGATTCCAGCTGGGATGTGAAAAATGTTGAAGTGACCATCTATCCCTCACAATGATCTCTGAGATATAACTTGGGACCCTTAAATCTATATACTGTCTGCTTTGTTGTTACGTCATAGTGTTTGGCTTCATGTCACTCATTCATAATTAGGCAGCTGACCTTCATGTTCTATATTCTTTGTCATGGCAGCCATTGTTCAGGAGGAGTGCTCTGCTTGGGAGTTGTTCTGGATCTTGTTCTGGATTGAGTTCTTAATAACGTCTACAGTAATTACCACCTTAGTGGTAGGGGAGTGATAAGCATGGGTATTTGGGGGTTACTTGTGCAGAAGCTTGGTCATAGATCCCTATAGCAATCTTTCAGGGAAAAACTCATTTGAAACTTAGTATTAGGTTCTTGGGCCAGTGACCCAGGTGAACTCTGTTTCTTTGTGTATAGGTTGCATCTTTCTAAGAGAGATAGGCTATTTTGGATAGTCCTCAGTTGGTCTTTTTAAATTTCTTGGTTAAGTTGAGAGAGTTTACACTGGAAAGTCTTGAGTTTGCTCATTGTTCCTGACCTCGTATCCAAAACCCTCAGATGGGGAGAATAGTAGCATTGTTGATCTAAGTATTTACCTTTAAACTAGTGAGGTCACTTCTTGGTATCTATCTTTACTCTTCCCAAAGAATTTGTAAAATGTCTTATCTCCTTTCCTAAGCCTTAGGCTTCATCCATGTATCTTAGCTTCAGACTTGAGTTTGTCCTTGTCCCTGACCTGTTAAAACATTTTTATCAATAATTTGTAAGGAGCTCAAAAGGGGCCTTGCTTATTAACTTTAAAAATACATGGTCAGGGAGGTCAAGAGACATACCAGAGGTTTTAGATCATAGTTCTAAGTGGTCTCAACATGCTAAACCACTGCCTGACAACTACCAGACAAAATTGAATAGAATTGTAAGTTTTAAGTTCTAGCTTTATATTTAAGAAATCAATTAAAGAGGCATGTGCTTGAAAGGTTTAGGCTGGCAGTGATCCACAACAAAATATTGGGATATTCTTCTTGTGATGTGATGTGCATCCCCATTTGAGATAGCTTAGAGAAGTTTTGCCACGTTGAGTGTAATATCTTCTTGAGATCTGCACAGTGCACACATCATCTAGAAGACTAAATTTAGTGTAGGGCTTCATGTTTTAAGAAAAACAGAAAAACTAATAGAGAGGGACCAGGCTGTTGAGTATTATGTAAATACTTGGCCTAGGCTAGAAAAGATGAGGGTGACACACTGAATCTTCTTTCTAATAGTTGAAACATCATCATATGGGTGAGGACATGTAGGGTAGCTCTGAGGACAAACTTAAGGTCTGTGGGATAATAGTACAGGGAGGGAAGTTTTGTCCCAGTGGAGAAAAGGAATTTTATTACAGGATCTTTTGAAACAGGACGATATATTGTCTTGCAAGACATGAAGGCCAACTGCCCTGGAAGAGCTGGAGGACCATACAAGCAAGGTGGTGCCAAAGAGACCTCTACAACCTTGTGGGAAACTGGACAGGTCAGCCTCATAGGGGCAAAGATGCTTTCTGACTCATATTTATCATGGTGTGAGGGTGACAAGTTTTGCCCACATATTTTCAGTCCTCTCCTTGTTTGTATTCAGGTTGTCACACAGACTTCCTTTTTTTGAGAAATCCAGTGGTCACTCACTTGGATACCAAGCAAAATTTGAGTTTCTAAGAGTTGAGCTTTTGCCCACTCCTCCGATCCTCCAACCTCTGTGGGCATGGCCTCTACTGTCCTTTCACAGCGGTGGGATAGGTTTGCACTGCTCGGCTCCAGTTGTCCTCCCAGGGGCCCCTCATAGCTCTTATAATCAAGCTGGCGAAAGGACTAGGGATCCCCTTATTGTTTCTCACCTTGTTCCCTTTGCTCCCGCTGTCTACACCCCACCTTCCCATTCTTCTCAGGCCCTACCTTCAGATGCTCTCTTGACCCTTCATCTTTCCCTTGTACTTGACTTTCAAAGCATAGTGCCATCCTATCTCCTTCCCAGCCTCCTCTCTGAAGCTTTATCCGTCACTTTTCTTTAGGCCCATGTACATTTTCCCAATCATACTATGGAGTGCTTAGCTGTTCTAAGTTCTTCATGGCTCTTAATTTTATCTCCCTATCTCCATAGAATTTAACTTGGGATTAGGGCCTTTGCCTTGCTTGGTACTCAGTGAATACTTGTTAGTGACTTCCTGGTTGGATTATACCTATGACCACAGGACAGAACCAACTGGCTAAAAAGGATTATACCTTGACTCTCGCCTCATTAGCACAAGGCCGAAACCAATTTATTTAAGTACCAAAAGTATAAGGCTCTACACAAAGTATATTAATATGTTGAACAAGCTAGTTTACTTATTATTACGACATCCTTCTAAACCCTACCGCCCCCTTGTCATCACTACATTGAGACTTAGCTGGCACATCGGAAGAAATCCCTGGAAGGCTGTGCAGCAAAGCCAGTAGTCAGCTCTTGTTCTGCTCTTACAGATTCATTTGGAAGGTTGAGAGATGCCTCTCTGAGTCTCTGGTTTCCTTTGGTGCAAAGTGTTTTGTCAAATTGGTCTCTAGTTTGGAGATATTCAACGGGTTAACTTTGACTCCTTCACTAAACCCAACTCTTTAATGTTTTTAGTGGCATCATGTGTTAATAACCATACAGCTGTTGTTTCTCAGCCTCTCCCCTTAATTGAGTTAGGCACCATTTAGTAGGCTGAGTTCAAGTTGTAAACAAATTATTTTTGCATATGGATCAATGGAAATTTAATAAAGTTTATTAAAACTGTATATTGGACCAAGGAGTGCTGTTTTCTCTCATGGATATAAACCAACCCCATTAGGCTGACCCGTATTAACTGAATCGCAGGGCAGAAAATATTTCTGGTCATTTAAAGATTACTTTGGATCAGCAGATGGTAGCTAGCCTCAGAGTGCAAGTTTTCTTATTAATTTATTTGCATAAGCACACATGAATGACTTCTAGACATCATTTACCCACTATGCTTATTTCCGATGCCTAGTATGGTTGCTGGCACATAGTAGGGATGCCAGCAGAGTTGTCAGAGGAGGGGTGGCATGCTCAGGTGCAAAGGAATGGCTCAATGTGCTGAGAGCCCAGCAGCTGGCGAGGGGCAAACCACTGATGAGCCCAAAGCTCTCCGCTCTGAGCCCAGAGCTCTTATCACTCCAGTGAACTGCCCTCCATTGATTCATTGCCTGTGAAATGTCTCCAGTGTTCCACAGATACCTTCTGCCTGTTCTCATGGCAATCTCAGTTTATGTTGCAATAAATGTTATCTTAATCTCAACTGATTGACGAGTTCTTAAAATAACAGCATTACCGAGCTTCCCACTCAGATTGTAAATCACAAATATTCCGCTCTTTGGAAAGCATTTGGGGTGGTTAGCCAGTATTTCAGACATAGCTCTGGCAGCCCAGTTGCAGTTGGAAGTATCTGAAGGGCCTTTTGGAGGAAGGAGTTAAATGTTGGTTCTTAGATAACTCAGTGCAGGATGCAATTTGTGGCAGGCATTCTAGGCTCCAGGACCTGAATAGTCATCTGTAGTTTTGCAGTTAAAGCAGAAGAGAACAAAGACAAAAGCCTGCTCTTTTGGCCCTGAATGACAGCAGTTGGGAGGAGAACCCTTTTGGATGGTAGAACAAGCGTGGAGATGATCATTCCAGCTTTCTTGTGTCAGATTTGCTGGCGAGAAGGAGGCAGTTCTGTCTGGCTCTGGCTAGAACGTTTCTTTCTGTCTGGGGGCCTGTTGTTTCTGTCATTCCTCCTGGAAAGTGGAATCCTAACTATGGGCAGCTGGTTAGGACTGGAGCCTTGGTGACTCCTGAAAGTTATAACAAATGGAAGTCATTATCACCATTGCCCCCCTTTACCTTTGTGCTACTTGAGGCAGAAAATGATTTTTCCCCCGGTTTGTTTTGGAGTCTTTCATCCAGAGAGAAAGGGATTAGCCTATGGCTACAATAGTGCTTTCAGGGCCTTTTGGCGTGCTGCAAATGTTTACTTATCCAGGTACAAATAGGTAAAAGCACATAGTTAAAGATCCCAGCTGCAAGGTCATTTACCTTTTTAAAATTCAGCCGCATGTGCCGACTGAAGTTGAGGGCTTGCTGGTATGAGCCATTAACTGCCTGTTGTACGTAACCTCTCCTTGTCTTACACACAGCTGCGTGCGAGTCGCTGGTGCCTGCAGCCGGCCCACCATGCATGCCTTGCGAGCAACAAAAGCAGTTTAACTTGTGATCGCTGATCATATGATCCACTTACAGGGTGCAGGCTCAGTCAAGTAGAACTGGTAAATCATTAAAAATGCGCCTCGGCGCTGTGCCTGCGGAGTACAACAACATCATGCGAACATCTCTTCCCCCACCCCCAACCAGTTAGCGGCTTTGGGAAGGAGCTGGTACCAGCTGCGCCTTGGAGAAATCTCATATCGCTTTAGCCTAACATGGTGGGAGATTGTCAGTGACTCCAAGCAGCGCAGGAGAGGAAGACAGAAATAATCCGAAATGGCAGCCATCCTCTCCCCTTGTCCTTTACTTATTAACTCAACCTGGGCTGAGTGTTTTCTGTGTGTCAGGCCCAGTACTGGGGCCTAAATTGCAAAAATGAGAAAAGAAATGGATTCTGACTCAGAGACTCTCACAGTCCGCCAAGAACTCAGTTCACTGCCAAGCGTTTTAACACAGGCACCAACCAAGTGCTGTGCAACCCTTAGAGGCCTGGGGAAGCCAAAGAGGATGCTTTGGACCTCAAAGGATGAATCAGATGTCATCAAGGACACATCTGGGGTCACACTGTGTCCTCAAGGACACAACTTAAGCTGAAACCAAAAGCCTTACTTTCTAGAATTCTTTCCTCTGTGCCATATACGTTTTTATACTCAGTTTTTATACTCAGTTTCTCATAGACTTTGACAAATTGTTCTGTGACTCTGTAATGGAGGGCCCAATGAGTCCTCTCTTCTTATTTCCAACTCATCACTATCTAGTTGCTTCTGGCATCAGGTTATCCAACTATACCGTAAACCCTCTGGCAAGGGACCCTATATCCATAGTATACTTGATTTTTCCATAGCTCCAAAAATGTTGGGGGTACGCAATTGATGGGCAGCCCTCCTTTTGTTTTCTAATTAAGCAGTAAAAAGTCAAAGCCAAAGAGCCAGGGAGTTAAGTAATAGGACTTAGAATGTTCCAGATAAATGTTTCTCCTATATGTATACCAGAAAGTTGGCTGTTGAAGGAGAGGGGAGGGAAGAGCCTTTTATGGGCCTGTGCATATGTGTCACATACATTATGCAGGTTCATATATTCTGAGGTATTTTTGTCTCTCAGGAGTCCTGCAGTTTGTAAGGGTGATACAACCTTAAAAAAAATCACTTGGACCTCAAGGAGCCCTAGAGAAGAGATGTAATAATGTATTCATTCCTGTACATGCCATTTTAGTTCTTCCAGTTACTCCATTCCATCTTCCAAGCAATCAAGTAATCATAGCCCTTAAATGCCTTCTGTTTGTCTCTCAAAAAGTTTTATCCAGAAGCCCCTTCCTTGTACTACAGCTCAACTTTGGGAAGAAGACTTATGTGGGATCTGTACTCCTTTCTTTTTCTTACTTGGTGCGCTTGTACCATGGTCAGTTACAACACCTTTGAACCATCCCTTCATTGGGTGGGAACCATCCCTACAGACAGTCACTTGCTGAGAATAGCTTCCTGATTCTTCTCATTGGGACTGTTGTCTAGAGGCCAAGATGAGACAGAGAGTTGAAGAAATTCCTCTAATGTTTCTGCAACCTACTATTCCTTATTCTAAAACACTAGTAAGGGCTACCCTTTGGCTGGCTGTGGAGATGAACAAGCTTGTTCTTCAGAAAGACATCCAGCTCCTTAGCACAAAGAAATAGAGACCTGGGACTCAGGCTTTGTAGAATTAGGGGTCAGATAAAATGGGTCAATTTACTCAGCTTCCTGCTTTACATCTATATAAAGGAAATTATACTCCCCATCTCTACCCACCCCCGACTCAAACTTCATAAAACTCCATTCAAAAACCAGGAGGGGTAATTGTAGCCTATTAGGTATAAAACATCTATTAAAATCTCTTCCTTATACAGAAGCAGGTATTTAGTGGCAGAACTGAGAATGAATGAAACAAACAAGAGGTGTTTTCATGAGAAATTGATATATTACTATGCGCGTATGACCATTTTTGATTAGAATTTGGAGACTTATATATCTTTATCATTAAAAATCGGTCATAAGATCTGTGATCGCCGCGTGTGAGGTACCACCTATAGAGGCAGAGGCTTGTTTTATTTTGAAATCTAGAAAAGTCATGCAGCTACTTGGGTAGGGCTGATGGCCCAGAATTTTAACTCAGGCTGTTGTTACAAAGGAATGGAGAAAGAGCTCTTCATTGGGAAGGCATTTTAAAGTTGGGATATTATTATCATTGATCTTGGCAGGAAAGCAGGCAGGAAAGTTGTGTTCTACCCTGGGCGAGTCATCAATTCTTGGGAAAGGCACTTCGCTTCTTTCAGTCTTTGTTTTCTCATCTGTCGAACAGTGACGTTAATACCTTCCCGACATACTTCACGTGGCTGTGAAAAATCAGATGCTGTCCTGGGTTCTCTGCCTTTCTCCTACAACGGATGAACTCTCTTCCATCCTTCAGCCCTTAGGTGATTTTGTTTGGACTTGCTCTTGGAGCATTTGTTTTATTTGCTCCTGCTACTGCCTTGTTGACTTACCTTTTTCCCTCCCACTAGAAGGCATGTGAGCTGCCGCAAGTCACAGCAGGACTTACTCTTCTCCGTCTGGGGCAAGGTAAGGTGCTTGAGTCAGGCCAATTCCGCAATACGAAATCAAAATGGAATTCCTTGGTGGGAACCGGGTACTCAGTTTCCTCAATGAGACTGTTGTAGATATATGTATCTAATCCACAGGATTTGGGGGGGAACTGGACGAAATGGCCTATGTGAGTGTGCCAAGTACATACTGGATGTTCAGTAAACCCTGGCTTCTTTTCTCCTGTCCTTCCTACACAGTGGCAGCTTAATATCTGTTTCTGGACCAAATTAAATTTTGAAGATGAGGAGGAAATCCATGCTTTCCCCTCCTCTCCTGCTTCTTGGAAAAGTGTTCAGGAGGACGATGACCCTGTGCTCAGAGTTATGCTTCCCCCCCTCCCCCTGGCTTCCTCCTCCCACCGCCTTCTGAGTTATATTGAAATAAAACTACAACTTCACATGTTGAGATGAAGTATTATCGAGGTTTTCAGAAGACATAATACAAATTTTATTAAGTTGCCATTATCCTTGTCAATGGAATTAGTGCACTTTTCTCACTGGCATCTTCTGCAATTACAAACAACAGGGAAATAATTCATCCTTTTCCATGAAACAGCTTATAAATTTTTACATACATGTGAAAGGAATCGCTTGAAATCCAAAGCTGCCAAGAGGAATAATTAGGAGCCACAGAACAGATCTCGGTAATGTGACAGCAGCTTCTAAAACATCCCACAGGACAGAGAAACGCAAGCTGGCTTGACCTATATCTTTAATAATACAGACCATTGCCCTTGGATTGAATCTAAAGGGTAGGACCAAGTGCTTGCTTCATCATGTTTTAGGAAAAATTGCCAAAGTTTATTTATGAATTCTCCACACAATGGCATCTTGCTTTGATTTTGAACTGACAGAGCTTTCTAAGTAGCAACTCAGCATGCAAAATTAAAAGCAAAAAAGAAAGAAAGAAAGAAACAAAACAAAACGAAACAAAACAAACCCACCACAGAACATAATTTCTTATATTCTGTCATGCTTGGCAAAAAGTATTATGTAAGGCCCAATGTAGACAAATGGCTATGTTAACAGTAGAAATAACCTTTTGTTTAATTAGAAAATAGGAGCTATATGGGACAATAAAAATTGTTACTGCTGCCCTTCGTCACTGTTTCATAAATATGATCGTGCTAGAGATAATGGTAAGTGTTATTTATTTGTGCAATATCACAAACTTGGTAATTGTTCATGGTGTTGATAGTTACCCTGCGTGGAGATGGTAGTCGGTTCAGAATTTGTTTCCTTTGATCCAAGGAAGGAAAATAGCAAGTGTTTACTTAAAATGCCCCTGGCTTTCCTAGGCCAGAATAATGGATCCGCATATTTTTAGCCCCTCTGTTGCAAGGGCCAGATCTCTCTGGCAGCGTCTGGTGCATATTGAGAACTGCTGGGTTATTTTGAACTGGCTCCTTTATTTATTTTTTTCTCCCCCCCAGCATGCTCTCAGGTCCTCATTGGACATAGATGCCATTTCATCTTCACTTCCTATTTCCCAGCAGAACTAAATTTAGTAGCCTTGCTGGAGGGAAGACATGGGGCCAAGTTCCCCACCTGAGGATGTGTTCATGAGAAGAGGAAAATCTCCCTGTTAACTCCCTTTTGAGAACCGGCATATGGGATGAAGATCAGACTGCATGTCACAGCATCTGTTTCAGGATCTTCCCAGGGGGTGGTGGGGAAGAAAGGCTGAAGGCGTTGGCCAGATTTCAGGGTCAGTTCCATTTTGTGTTTGACTATGAAAACTCGAGTTGTGAGGCTGTATGAGTATGTGGGGTCGCCTGACTAGATGTATTTCATTGCGCATGGCAGTTCACACTTAATTTCTTTCGGGGAGTTCCTGTTTTCTTTCTTGCTGTGTTTGCTGGTGTAGAAGTTCCATTTCCTGCTTTTTAGAAAAAAAAAATGTCTGTGCTTTGTGATGTTGGGTGATTTATGATGGAGACGGCTTAAGGATTCTTCACTCTTGACTTTGGTGAATGTGAGATATTTCCTCAGACCCCTGAGCTAGCCTGAGTCCCTTCTCGGAACCAAGAAAGCCATGGCAATGAGCTATGGCACAAATTTGTATAAACGTGTTTTGGGGCCATCGCTTATTTCTTTGAGTCCTAAATAACCCCTTCTAGAAGGTTTCCACATACCACCTTTATAAAAATATAGACAGTGTGTCAAAAGGAAAACAAAACACAACAAAACCCCTTTCCTTCACACAATTATTTTAAGCTTCAAAATCCCCAAAAATCCCCAATCTCCTCTTGCTGTCTGGTTTCCACTCTCTAAATTTCCTCATCTCCCCTGAAAGAAAGAAAAAAGCATTTCTTCCAGGGACCGATAAGTTGTAGGCTGATGCTTAGCAACAACATTCCTGTGTTTTAAGTAGCTGCAAGCCCCTTGCTGAACTCTTTGATGTGACTGTCAGAGCAGATTTATTTTGTTTTAGCACATTGTCTACTTGTCCAGATGTATCAGGAGATAAAAAGGAGTCATGTTTACACTCCTCCTTTTTTTGGGGGGGGGGATGTAATTAAATCGTGTTTTTGATGAGTCTTGGGGAGCTCCTGTTGAAGAAAACAGGAATTGGCTGGAGTAAAGGGGGGAAAGGAAAACTCACTTGGCAGAAGGAGCACCTGATTTGGTCAGAAAATAAAGCGTAAGTACCAGCTGGCTTGGTGCTGTGACGCTGGAGGGTTTGAGCTGATTCTTTTCTCCCATTTCCATGGAAGTTCAACCAAGAGGAAGGGAGGCGTCCCTCCAGCGCTCACTTCCTGCGGCCCCTTCTAGAAAACCTTTAGTTTGAAGCGGTCTCTTCCTTCTTTCTTGCTGTAGGCAGGCACACACACAGAAGGTCTTAACTCTCTCCTTGCTTCCCTCCATTCCTCCTTCCCTGTCGTCCTTTCTAACTTCCTTCTCTGCCTCTCTCTTTCTCTGTCTGTCACTCACTGGGCAGTAAGTCTGGCAAACAGTCCTTGATCCAAAGCTAGGAAAATTGTTGAACAACCGAGATCTTGAATAGGCAAGTCTCTTTAGAGCTGGATGAGTTGAATTCCCTCAGAGTAGGATTGCGGCTCCTTTTTTTTTTTTTTTTAAATTATCTTCAGTTTTTTTAATGTTCACATTTAGTAACACCATTCTGAGTTCTATTAATGACCTGCAGTGAGCAATGACAAGCAGAAATCCAACATTTAGTACTGCTGAGGACCTGCCAGGCGGCGGCTTTACTCTGGGGCGCGGAGGCACTTCATTTGCATTCTAAATAGGTTACACTACAGCACCCCCTTCTGCCCGCCGGGCCCCGTGACAGGAGGCCTGCGCCACCGCGCAGTTCCCTGTCCTCGCAGAAGCCCAGACGACCCTAGGGCGGCACGCTCTGGCCTTCCCAGCGCTTCCCGTTGGGCCCTGGAGGAACGCAACGCCCGTGATAAACCGATGCTCACCCGCCAGCCTGGGATCAGGCTGCGTCTTTATGGGGATTAAATTTTTTATTACTCATTTATAGGTGGCGGGGGGAGAAATCATTAATTGAGAAAGACAGGTATAACAAAAGGGAGGTTGAGCAAAAGGGGGAGCTCAGCGCCAGAGCTCCCTCCTGCCCAACTTCAAATCCCAGACGGGCAGATCAGTGTTTGAATGCATCTTGTAAACTACGGGCTTGTGTTTTGTGTTTCCCATTTGTCCACCAGCCTGAAGCACAGGAAGGAGGAATTCCTTCCTTTGTTCTAAACTGCCTTTGGATGACTCCTCTTGGCCTAAGCGTACCTTGTAACTTAAAGCCCTTTTCTGCAGGGACCAGGCTGAGATTGGAATGAGCATGTGCCTGGGCAGCTCCTGGCCTCAGGGGGGCTGTGGGTGCCCCTTTTTCTACAGTGAGGAGCTCTGTTTCTGGGGGAGAAGTTCATCTAAGAGGGCTGTGTAGTAGGTGACTTAGATTGGGAAGACATGTGCTTATTGTTACCTTTGCCTCTTGGAGGCTGAGGAATGCTGGTTGTCCAGTGTTTTACGTTTATTTATTTCAGCAGTTATCAAGTAGCTCATAGAAGCTACTATGAGCCTCTCTGCCTACTTATGATCTGCCCTCAAGGTACGAAGTGTCTAGTAGAAGGGACACTGGTCAGATATGCTCTTAAGATAAAATTACACACCACACTATGTCCCCAAAAGGAAATATGTGGTTCTTGGAAGTACGTATGAAAGTGATGCCTGGGACATCTTTGTGACATAGGAAAGCATGAAATGATCTTTGAAAGGGAAAAGGTTAACCAGGCTGAAAATGTTGGGCGTGGAAGTTAGGAAGAAAGACAGGGCTCTGCGGAGATTTTGGCTGGATGGGGCCTGGTGCACTGAGGAGCATGGAGAAGGCCGTGTCTGGTCCGAGGTGAGGGCATGAAGGCGGAAGATACACTGGAGAACCCAACAAGGGCCAGGGCAAAGGGCCTGCTAGGCAGCAGCTGGTGCTTTTGACTTGTCCCCAAACAGGGTTAATCATTTCAAGGTTTTTAAGCAGAGGGGAGCCTAATCACATTCTGTTTTTAAAAAGAAGTTCTAAGGATGGTCACTTTGGGTAGGACTTGGCCAGGAATTGAGCCCTCTCTAAAATAAGTTCCCTTACTCAAATGAAAGCTACAGTAATTCTCCGGAACCCAGGGTGGGGGTCAGGGGAGAGGGAGGTAGAGGGGCTGACTTTAGAAAATATAGTGCAGTTTGCTTCATGCTGGCCAAAGCACAGGCCCACCTTCCCCAGTGAATCTTGTTAGAGTTTGCTCTTGGCCCCTTGCAACCACGCAGGTGGCATGTCTTTGTTGTGTTTCTTACTGGAGGGCCATTAACCTTTCTATAAACCGGTCACAAATGTGCAGTGGCAGGGAAAGCACAGGCCCTGGGGAAGGCAGGCTTGGGTTTCTGGGGCCTTGTTTACCTGTCAGAATCTAGGAGTCCTGAATGGGAGAAGATGGCAAGAAGGGTTTGCAGAACATATAAGTTATAATAGGTCTAAAATTTAGTTAATATCATAGATAGAATACAGTCCAAAAAATGGTGGAAAATGGTGAGTGGATTTTCTCATTCGAGAAAAATTGTCAAAATTTCTTGTTTTCCCTTTCTTTTCTAATTTTCCTTTTCCTTTCTTTTCTCGCTACTCCTTCCTCTTTGTTGCATGGTTTGCATTTAGACTATCCTAAGTATTGCATAAACGCAGAGTGGGATTTACTGCTAGGCGTAGGTTCAAGCCTACCTTGTCTGTGACCAAATCTTGCTGGACTACAATTTGCTCAAAGAGGCAAAGGCCAAGATTTTAGAGGCATATGGTGGTGTTTCTTTAGGAAACGAAGCTTCAAAGTTTTCTTTAGCCACAGAGAGAATAAGGCCTCTAGAATGATTAGAACTATTACATAGGAAGTAGGACTTACTAATTATGCTACTTTGTTACTTTTCACGTGAAGTAGGACTTACTAATTATGCCACTTTGTTACTTTTCACGTAGCACTCCTGCACATTTTTAGATCTGGAATCTCTCAAGGTAGTCCTTTTACAAGTATATGTTTAAATGAATGAAACGTTTGATGTCAACCATTATTGACCGTATGAAACAAAAAAGAACTTTATCATGAGTAGTTCTGTGAAAAATGTTTGTGGATTATTTATCAAATAACTTTCTACATGTCAAATCATTTTCTACCACTTTTGACTCCATTGTACTGCAGCAATTGCATGTTGTAATATAAATCATTCAGATTATGAAAATTAATATTTAGCGAGATGGGGTAATGTACTTAGGCAGAGAGTAGTAAGACTCTTGGATGTCCAGAATAAACAAGCATTTTTTTTTTTTTTTTTTTTTTTTTTTTTTTTGCTACTTGAGAGAAGAGAGGACAAAATAAAGTCCTTATCTAGAAAGGTTCACAAATTGGGGATTAATATTAACTTTACAAAGCGAAACTGTGTTTGGAACTTGAAGTCTTTCATACCCGTATCCCCTTCTTTACAGTCAACACACAGGCATGTGTACATGTACCCATACGGTAGAGCTTTCAGGATTCCAGATGTTAGCTAGCATCTGAGCTGCATTTTTTCTTCACATCTTAGCTATCCTGATGTGAACACTTCGAGGCTCTAGCCCAGAAGAGTTTTAGTAGCCTAGCACTTCATTAGAATGTATCCTACTTTGGTCACCATAATGGTTGTCTTTAAGTTGCAGAGAATCCTGCCTGCATTCCTTGGAACTCTGGTGGATATAAAACTCAAATACAGTCACCAGTCCTATGTCTGCAGAGGTCCCAGTTTTACCTCCCAGCTCACATATGTCATAGACCTTCAGGGAATGACCCAAGCTGCTCAGAACACAATATCCTCATCTACTAAGATAACGATGAATCTGGATTTTTGGACACATTCAGGGTAAGCCTCCTTGACATCTCTTTTAGAAAGAGGTAAAAGGAGGCTGAGAAACATAGTGGCAGGGAAATGCCTTTGGAAAATGAAAGATGTGTATTAACATTTATTTTCCCAGACATGGGAAGTTTATGTAGATCAGGATAAAAACATTTTAGGAGGGGGGCACCTGGGTGGCTCAGTGGGTTAAAGCCTCTGCCTTCGGCTCAGGTCATGATCCCAGGGTCCGAGGATTGAGCCCCATATCCGGGCTCTCTGCTCAGCAGGGAGCCTGCTTCCCCTTCTCTCTCTGCCTGCCTCTCTGCCTACTTATGATCTCTGCTTGTCAAATAAATAAATAAAATTTAAAAAAAAAAACATTTTAGGAGGTTCACATAGCACTTACCTGTGCTCCTCTTCCATACCAGGCACCTGTTCTCTTGTGATATTATCTGTTGTTTGTGTAGATAAAATAGGGCTAATATCTCATCCCAGCAACCAGTGCTATTACATGTGAGTTGGTAATTAAATATACCATATAATTCTGACTTATGCAGGACATGTAAAACTGAGTTTAATTTTACCCTCCTCACATGCCCGTGTGAAGGGGAGGGATGGTGGTTCGGGTTGCCGTCATTTCAGAGGTCTGCTGTGGTATCTGGTGGTTCAGGGCTCAGTCTGTGTTCTTGGTCTCCTTTTTCCATGTTGTACTCTGACTCCAGCAGCTGCCCGTGGCCCTTCCCTCATGCTGCTCCCTTTAGATTACTGTTGCTGTTTTTAATCTGCTGTGGGATGCCCAAGGTGGTTAAAAAAAATAATAACTGCACATTAAAGCTCTTTGATGTCAACTGAGAGCCAGAAAAGTTTAAAATACATAATGTTTGGGAGGTCTTGTGGAGAAGACTTTCTGTGCATGGCCTTTTGTTGATGATGGTGAGGACTCAGGATGGCCTGTTGAACAGCATGTTCAATTTTGCCCTGAGATGATGATAAGTTGTTTTGAATGTCTAACACAAAGTGAGGGACTCCAAAAGACTAACATAGGAAGTTGTCTACTTTTGAGGGGGGAATTTTGTCTCTTGGCCTTGTTGGTGTCCATTACATTGTATTCTAGATGGACTTAAGTGTGGGGAGCTACCCCTCCTCCCTCTATAATCTATAGAGCTCTGGTGAGACCCGTGGCTGTCCCAGCACTAGGACCAGGCCCATGATCCCGGCTCGATCTAGCAGACTGTTCCTTCTCCTGACCATGCAGATTCATTCAGGGATGGGTGTGTCACTCAAATCAGGCCACAGATTCCCAGATCTGGCTTAGAACTTTCGGGAAACAGAAGCTTTTTCTATGGTTCTGGAGATGGTAAGATAAGGATCTTTAGGTCTTGGGAGGTCACCACATGGAGAAGCCAAAGCTGGGAGGCAGGAGTACAAATTGAAGAAATGGGAATTCCTGATGATAAACTTGAGTGTGTGGATCGAACCATACATGAAACTATGTACCCTTGGACTCATTAGGACCCTCCTTCCCCATAGAAGGGGACTTTCCTAGAGGATTTTACATTGAATTTCATCACTTTCAACTGAAAAGGTTAATCTTCTCTTCCTAAACTGTCCACTTAGGGAAATTCTGCAGCCTACCCTGGAAATGTGGTTGGTTGCCCCAATATAGTCCTGTCAGTTAAGAATTCTTATTCATGTAGGGCTTTAATTTCATTCTCTGATAGTCTCTCTGTAGTGTGTATAACAAAATAACCCCATCTCCTGAAAAAAAAAAAAAAAAAGAAATCCCCAAACAATAATCTGGTTAACCATCTCCTTATAAATATATCTTCATACACTTGAATATTGAAGCATTTCAATATCCAGTTGTCCCTTCAACCTTGACATTGAATATTTTCTTTATTATGCAACTTCCAAATTATCTCCTTCCAGGAATGTATGACAAATTTAAGGCCTATCAAGCCATGATTTACATTAGAATTTGTTATATAGCCATTGCATAACCATTTTGGAAGATATGACTGTGAGTTAGTTCTGGCATCTGGTCCTGAAAGATGGTCATGGGTGGTGAAGGGCCTGACGAATGGGTCACATGGCACCACTCACTGGCCTTCAGGAAAGGTCCTGCTGGGTTCTCTTGCTACTCTTGCTTGAATAGACAGGGTTGGGTACCTACAGTTACTAAGTGACTATGGAAGATTCCAGTGGAATTGGCTCATATAAGTATAGTGAGGTCACACTTTTACTCCACATCAGAGACCCTAGAACTGTTGTCTCCTCCCTCTGTTCCCCACCGTCACCCCTCCTCCCCCGGGATGGAACAAGACCACAGGGAGAGTACCCGCTTGACCCCCATTCTCTCCCCTCCACGGCCTCTCTCCACAGTTGTGTCTGAATCCACAAACGACTTTGTTCCAATTAAGACATATGAAGAAAAAATATAATTTCTAAGTCACTTGGCCTTGTCACACACACACACACACACACACACACACACTGGGAAAATAAGTGTGCAACATTCCTATCCTAGGCTCTGCAGTCAAACAAATCAATTCAGCCTTCAGAGAAGCATCCATTGCCCTGTGATTATGTTTGTGTAAAGTCTTGGGGTCTTTGATCAAAGAATGGCATTTCAGGCCAGGCCCTAATCCGCACTGCCTTAAGGTGTTTAAATGAGTTTAAAAAAAAAAGAAAAAAAAAAGTTGATAACAGCTGGGACTTAAATTTGCCTTTGCCCAGCTTTTGTTTTGAAAGGGCTTCTATTATCCGTGGCTTCCCTTTTCGAAGCAAAGATGGATCTTTGGGTAAACCAGAAAAGGAAGGAGGATATGAGAGGAAATGGGCGGAGACTCTGAATTAATCTTCTGAGGAGGAATGTTTGATCAGCGGGGAGGAGAGGATGGAAAGCTCTGATGCTGACAGCAGGCACCTTTCTGACTCGGGTGTGATTGGCACCTTTGAAGCTTCAGTCAGGAGCCAGTGTCCAGTGGGTCGGGGCTTCCTCTGTCTGTGGGTGGTGGTGTTAATAATGTGGCAACTGGAAGGGTTAATTGCAGACAAGCAGCAGGATTACCACGAGGCCTCCTCGGCTCTAAAAGGAACAGTTCGAGGAAAGCCTCTGATCTGTCAGCCTTAGAGGAAATTAGTGGGAGCAGACTTGAGCAGGCTTAAAAAAAAAAAAAAAAAGCATTTAGGATATTAAAGCGAAATGTGAAGAGGATATTGAAATAGGGCAAAAGGGATAGGAGCGCTGAGCTCTAAAAGCAGCGTGCCCCTCTTCCTACTAGGAATTTCCGTGGTTTTTTTTCAGCTTTCACACATGCTTTCTTTTGATGGTCCAGCAGCGTGATTTTACTTGCACTGCAACAGGTTAAGGAAGGGTTATGCCACGTGAACGGTCGGCCCCAGGTTGCTGTGCAAAACTTGTATGGTCTCTACCACCTGGCGGTTTCAGAATCTCCTGACACTGAGGCTCCCAGGATAATTTTAAAACAAGTCAGAGCATTACTGACACCCTATCTGCATTAGCTATCTATTGTATATTTTACTTCTTACCCTTCTGGTTCAAGTCGGGATGTTGCCAATAAATCCTGTGTTACCATTAAAGAGGCCATTCATCACGCTTCCTAATGTGATTAATCAAGATACACCACAGTACCCTTAAAATGAGATCATTTTGATAAATCATGTATGACATGAAAAGACTTTATTCCTTTTAAGTGCAATTTAGACTGTAATTTTTTTCCTCATTTATGATTCATGGGAGAAACATGGATAAAATTCCCTTGCACAGTTACACCTTATCTACAGCAATAACTCAAAACTGCTTTTAGATGAAAATTCAGGGTCTTATTCACCAAAGCTGAATGCCAGCTCATTATTTTCTGGCGTTCAGTAGTCCAAAAATAATGTCTGCACATTAAGCGGCATTCTCAAAAAGTTGGAATTGGCCAGGCACCAGGCACATCAATTACACTCCATCATCCTTAATAAGGAAGAAATATCAGATGTCCTCTTGGAGTTTTTTTGAATCAGTAATGCTCAGCCTTCACCTTCCCAATTTGGAGTGATTTGGGAACAAAAATGGTAGTAACAAAAAAGTATGGGACCTTCAGCTGCTCTACGTCTCCTGTTCTGTGAAGCTCAGAGAAGGTCTTTTTTTTTTTTTTTCTCTCCCCCCTCCCCATAAGGTTTAGGCTTCCTTTTCCCTTCCCTTTTTCTTGTTTCATAAATGAAACTACCATTTTGTTCAGTCTGAGCTCTGTTTGTCTGAGCTGCTGTGTGATGCAGGCTTTCCCTTGCCACTGCCACAGTAATTTGGGAAGCGATAGTCATAAGCCCCAATAAAAAAATCATTTGAAAATGGGCCTTCTGGTGAGATCCATCAAGGGTAAGGTCACATTTTTGGTTAAAAGGCAGACACTGATGCTATTCATTAAACTGAAAAATGGCTTGTTTTCCACTAATATTGAAATAAACCTTGGACGAATGTTAAGTCATACTGGCATACACTTAGATAGAAAGCAAAAGGAAACACAGATAGATTTAATTTGGACGTGGAAAGTCAACATTTTTAGGTCTTGCTTGAAACAGGGAATCAGGAAGATTGGCTGAAACAAATGTGAACAATTAGAAGTTCATTTGCCTCTTTCAGAGGATGAGAACAGTTAAAGAAGGACTCAGAGTCTAAGAATTATAGACTCACTTTGTGTTTCGTCAAACGCGGTTACCTGTGAATAAGGACTGGATCAACAGGTAGTTTATTTCACTGTTGTTCTTAGGGATTGATGTCAGGGAGTGGATCAAACCCCTGTATTTGACTTTGTGTTTAACCCAAATGCACATAACTCATTCGTATCCACCTAATGTAACAAACGCATCAAAGCTCGAGTTTATCTGGTATGTTACGTTCATGCCTATGTTCTCTGTACCTCAGTGAGACAGACACCAACTGCAAATAAAGATTTCTTGTGTATTATTCCCATTTAAGTGAAATTTCCCATGCTTTTATTTTTTTCTGATATGAAGAATGAATTATAAATATAAGGACATTAAGGCTGTACTTGTTTAGATTTACATTTCACTTTTATGTCTTTCTATTTTTGCTAAAAAGATCTGCAAGTTTAAAAAATACGCATGTATCTCATTAAAAAAGTTTCCTTGTTCTAGCAACACTCAGCAAATCTCCAAAGAATGCAAGTTTAGAACATAAATATTTTAAGGCCCCATAAAATTGGCAGTGAATATTTTTTTTTCCCCTCTAAGACCATGTTCATTCCATTCCAATTTACTACCACGATTATATTTTCCAAAGCAGCTTTTAATACAATACACAATTATTTCATATGGGGTTGTGTAGGTCACCTCATTAAGCCTGCAAAGATCAGGCCTCTTGTGATCCCCACAAATATCCTTGCATTTATTCCTAATTAAAATGGCCCTCCTAAAGTGTCTCAGGTTTATCAATACAAATAACAAGCTAAGTGAAATAACCACATTTGGAAACTTAGCGGAGCAAGGTGACCCGCTCCCCCAAACCTCACACAGCCAACTGTGGTGTGTCCGCAGTGGTGCCCTGCCACCTGTTGGCTCTGCTTACACATAACAGGATATTGATGTCCCTCATAGCACTGCGGTCACCCTCTCTGACCCCTGTCCCAGTTCATCACCCCCGAGAGAGAAAGAAGGGGCCGTTGGAGAATTCCAGGCCTCCTGATTTCCCTCATCATTCATTTCCTTGGCCACATGTTTCTTCTACTAATGCTAAAAATTTATGGCCGAGCACATTAAGGGCAGCACAAGTCCTTTCCTTCTTCTGGATTATTTCAGAGTTTCCTGTCATAAGGAAATCCAAGACAACGTGTCCTCAGCGGATTGTATGTGACAGTGTCTCTTTCTATCTCAGGAATCTGAGGCATGATGGATAAACTGTCAGTTTTGAAGGATGATGTTTTCTCCATATTTCCATTATGAACTGGCCTGTCATCTCCTAATAAATTTCTTGCATTGGTATCAATTTATTTTTACAAGCAGAGGGTCTGATGTATTTGGGGAAGGCACTGACAGCAGATCTGGCTAGCTTGACAGAGCTGGCTCCACCTCATTTTGGAAAACTACTTTGGTTCCAAGGACAGAACTTGACCCCCAGCCCTCGAGAATAAAAAACTCTGTGAGAGGAAGAGAGACGCATGAGGCAAGTTCCTTCTTTTAAGCCAAAACAAATCAAGCCTGTAGGACTACCATGACATAATATTATTTCTAAGACAACCCTACAAACACAGATGAGAAATGCCGTATGTAGCTCTTTACTAATGCTGGTTTAGACCATCACAGTAATGCTGTGAATCTATGCATGAACTCAGATTATAACAAGGCTATATAAAGTTCTCACTATTTTTGCCCTCGGAAGGATCTCGGTAGTGCTTTTCTGCTTGTCAAGTGAGGGGTAGAGTCTACTCTTGTAATAAATATCCAGTTACAAACGACCAGCATGTCCCTGTCGTAGTTACGATGAAGAGCAGGAAAGGTCATGAATTGTTAGTCCTACCTCTCAAGATACTTAAATCTACTTGAAGAAGTAAGCTATACAAAATTACAGGTCATACAAAATCAGAATGAAATAAAAATAAATCATAGCTCATATTTCACAAGCAATGCTAAGTTCTCTGTCTCTTACCTTTGCTGGGAAGAGAGGCCATATAAGCTCAGAATGGTTAAGACAGTGGCCACTGGATGCAAGCTGCCTGGATGCGTGTCCCCGCTCCACTGCATACTAGTCACCTGAGAAACTAAGTGAGACCTTGGTCAAGTTCCTAGTTTTTTTTCCTGGGCCTTAGTTTTTCTCATCTGTAACACAGGAATGGGGGTTATGGCTGCCTCATGGGAATGTTGTGAAGATTGAATAAATTAATATGTGGAAAGTGCTTAGCAAAGTAAGCACAGATGTATATTAGCAATTTTTATGCTAAATAAATATCTAAATATGTATTAGATACAAAGTAAGCACAGATATGTATTAGCAATTTTTAACTATCATCGTTATCCTCATGACATAATAACATGACTTGTTATTACCATTTTATAGTAGAAGAAAGTGACTTAAAAAGTTGAAGTAAATTCCCCAAGGTCGTACAGCTGGGTGGAGCCTGGCTCTTAATCTTGGTCAGGAAGACATCTGAGCATAGAAAACAGAGAAGTAGAAGATATCCAAGTTGTAAATAAGTCAAGGACAGAATCCTTGAAGTTTAGCTTTTTTCTTACTATCCTTTCCATTTCTAGGCCATAAAATAGCCCTTTTCTACATAGCTCCAACCATACTGTAGGTGTTATATTTAAAAAGGTTTATATGTATTGGGGTGCTGATAAAGCTTAAACAACCAGCTCTATGGAGGAAAAAAAAAAAGTTACAGGTTACATGTTTATGTGTTTAATTTACAAATAAAAATTATATAATGCTTTTGTTATAAATTCCATGCAGCCAGTTGGTTCTCACAGAATCGTTTTGATTATTTTGGCCCAAATCTCATGTCCATAATCAATCTAAGGTTTTCATAGACAAACAAGTATTGTTCTGATATGAAATACCAACTATTTTCCCTTCTTACTGAACACATTAGAATTTCCCTTATTTGTCGGTGACCTGAGCATGGTCTTTACTGAACTGGATAGCAGGGCTTGAATATTGGAAGAATATTTCCTCACATTTTTATACTGTTCACAGTGTATTGACAAAAGGCAAAACATCCTTTTGATCGGTATCATTAGCATTTTTTATCACTTTCCTAAGTTTAGGAAGTCCGTAAAGTAGTCAGTCCCCAATTTGTAGTATTTGGCAACTTCTACTGTAAATACTCCCGCCGTGGCAGTGTCAGGCTATCAAAGCAACATCACTGAACACGGGGAAAAGATGTGAAGTAACTCATCAGTATGTAGTATTTCCGCTACAGAGATATAATAGACACCAGTAGCGTAAAGAGCATAAATAACAGTAAAATTATGTAAAGTAGGAAGTGATAAATTGTGGCTTATATTACCTTTTCACATAATTTCTCCAGTAACCAAGTATATGTAATCCAATTTTAAATAAAGCCTATGTTAACACAAGATTCCCGAAAATTTAACCATTGGTTTTTGTGAGCTGCTACAGATTGACTCCAGACCCACTGGTTATGGCCAAGGAGATCTGAAACACTCCTTTGTCTACATTACGTAGTCAGTTAATTATTAACAAATAACTTAATGGTTTTATTTACATGCCAGGCCACATAATATGTTGCATATTAACATGGATTGAATCATCTGCAGTACAATTATATATTATCTGCCCTAGTGTATATATATTAAGTCCAGGAAGGTTATCTTTTTCAGATACCTTCAAGCTTCAAGTTCATTGTATAGTTCTGGGATTCAGACTATGGAATCAAGCAGTGTTGGTCAGAATTCCAAATTGCCCACATAATAGCTGGGTACTCTTGGGCAAGTTGTATAACCTCCCTAAATTTCAATTGCCTTATCTATAAAATGATCATAATAATGGTACTTGTATCTTAAGGTTGTTGAGATAGTTAAATGAAACTCCGCGTTTAAAATGCCTGCATATAATTAGTGCTCAAGAAATGGGACACACACAATTATATATACACTCATTACTTGCAAATTAAAATGTATTTTAAATTCTGATTATGTTCTATGTTTGAGCATATGACAAAAATGAAATTTTTAGCAAGGATTAATAATTAGAAGCAAAATGTGTTTTATCATATTGCTGTAGACAAAGGTGATTGTTTGTTTATAGGCAGGATATCGTGCTTTTAAAATTACCCCCCCCCCCTTTTTTTTTTGTAAATGCTCTCTCATTTGATGGTTCAAGAAGTTCCTGTCTTCGAGGCTGTAAGTCATTCACTCTCAGGTTGGGTCTTGGCCCCTGTGTTCTTGAAGTCTATATTCTTACCAGAAAGGAGCAGATAGGGCCCTGCAGACAGTGGCATGGGGCAAAGGTAAGTAGGTTATGATCAGGAGAGGAATACCATAAAAAACTTGAGGCCCCCAATGCAGACAGAGGGTGGCACTGGAGAAACACCTTGGGCTTTGGAGGGCTTTAGCCTTCTAACTTGGTTCCTAATCACATTGTGGACTTTAGAACTGTGTAACTTTGAACAGGTTACTTATCCTACCTCTCTGTTTTCTTATTTCTCAAACGAGGGTAATAATTGGACTTACCTCCTACACTGGAAAACCATTAGCACTTAGGATGAATTCAGAAAATATTCGCTCTTTTGCCACACTTTGCCTCCTCTCTTTCCAGTCCCCTTCTTGTTCTTCCTTACCCCCCAATTATTCCCTCCTCTTTGTCTACCTCTCCTCACTCCAATGGGAGAGGTTGGAAAGATACTTGATGGAAAAATCCATCATTTCATATCAGCCCTCATATATAGTTAGGATTTTAAATATTTAAATTTTAAATATTTTAAATTGTAAGAAGCAATGGTATAATTAAAAGAAAGTTGAAAAATCAAATCACTCTAAATCACATTAACAAAAATCATTTTTTAAAAAGATTCTAATTATTTTTATTTTAGAGAGAGAGCAAGCATGGGCACATGGGGTAAGGGGTGGGCAGAGAAGGAAGGAGAAGAAAAGGGAGAGAATCCCAAGCAGACTCTGTGCAGACCCCCACACGGGACTCGGTGTGGGCCTGGATCTTATAACACTGAGTTCATGACCCTGAGATCATGACCTGAGCTGAAACCAAGAGTCAGATGCTTAAACCCACCCAGATGCCCCAACAAACATCTTTAATCTTTGCTTATTAGCTTTTACCTGTTGTAAGTCTTATATTTTAAAAATCATGGCATATGTATAATTTTAATATGTTTACTTAATATTATATAATAAAAATCTTGACATATTTCTCCCTCTTTTATATTATATAAATATAGTTTTATTTGTTTTCCATAAGAAATCATGATTATTTCCATAATGCCCAATATTTAAATTTTTATTTTTCCTTCTGCTATGTTAGTGGCTGCTAAAAAGTATTTTGGAAGCCACTGCTCTAGATGATCTGTAACATCTTTTATATCTCCTACTTTCTATGATTTCATTATTTATGTAATAACCCACAGAATGCCCAAGCCACAGTCCTTCCTTCCTTTTTTCTATTCCAAAGCCAACTTTGGTTTTGTTTTTCTTTTCTTTTTTCCCTCCCTTCCTCCATCCTTCCACAGATATTTATTTTTCTTTTTTCTTTTTTTGTTTTTTAATATTTTATTTATTTATTTGACAGAGAGAGAGAAAGAGAGACAGTCAGAGAGGGAATACAAGCAGGGGGAGTGGGGACGGGGAAAGCAGGCTCCCCACTGAGCAGGGAGCCCGATGCAGGGGCTCGATCCTAGGACCCTGGGACAATGACCTGACCTGAAGGCAGACATTTAACCAACTGAGCCACCCAGGTACCCCAACAAATATTTCCAAACTATAACTCTGGGTCTGATGCCATTTTAGGTACTGAACGAACTGGACCCCTTTATACCAGAAAGAAGCAATGGGAAGCTCCAAGCTGTTGCCTTCAAGGGGCTTCCTTATTTCAGAGAAGTCTTTGGTTCCCTAGCCCTCCTCTGACTGACGTTAGCTTGAACTAGCCTTCAGTTTCCTCACTCAGCTGCATGCTGTGCTCTTGCCCAGAGTCTGCCTTTTGCCCCCTTGGGATATTTCTTAGTCCATTGGTTATTGACTCAGCCTTATGCCTACCTTATTGGTTTTTTTTTAATTAATATATAATGTATTTTTTACCTCAGGGGTACAGGTCTGTGAATTATCTGTCTTACACAGTTCACAGCACTCACCATAGCATGTACCCTCCACAATGTCCATGACCCAACCACCCTATCCTTCCCTCCTTCCCCCCAGCAACCCTTAGTTTGTTTCCTGAGATTAAGAGTCTCTTATGGTTTGTCTCCCTTTCCGGGCCCATTGTGTTTCATTTTTTCCTTCCCTTCCCCCCACGACCCCCTGCCCTGCCTCTCAAATTCCTCATATCAGAGAGATCATATAATAATTGTCTGTCTCTGATTGACTTATTTCACTTAGCATAATATCCTCTAGTTCCATCTATGTCATTGCAAATGGCAAGATTTCATTTTTGATGGCTGCATAGTAGTTCATGATATATATATATATATATATATATATCTCTCATGTATATATATACACATATGTACATATGTACATATATACATATAGTATTTCATGATATATATCATAGTATATATATGCATATATACTATGCATATCTTTCGCCTTTTATAATGTATATATATACACATGTACATATGTGTGTATATATATATATATAGTAGTTCATGGTATATATATCATGAACTACTATGCAGCCATCAAAAAATGAAATTCTGCCATTTGCAATATATATATATATATATTTTTTTCACATCTACTTTATCCATTCATCTGTTGATGGACATCTAGTTTCTTTCCATAGTTTGGCTATTGTGGACATTGCTGCTATAAACATTTGGGTGCATGTGCTCCTTCAGATGACTACATTTATATCTTTAGGGTAAATACCCAGTAATGTGATTGCTGGGTTATTGTATGGCTCTATTTTCAACTTTTTGAGGAACCTTTATACTGTTTTCCAGAGTGGCTGCTTCAGCTTGTGTTCCCACCAACAGTGTAGGAGGGTTCCCCTTTCTCCGCATCCTCACCAACATCTGTCATTTCCTGACTTATTAATATTAGCCATTATGGCTGGTGTGAGGTGGTATCTCACTGTGGTTTTGATTAGTATTTCCCTGACGCTGAGTGATGTTGAGCACTTTTTCATTTGTCTCTTGGCCATTTGGATGTCTTCTTTGCAGAAATGTATGTTCATGTCCTCTGCCCTATTTCTTGATTGGATTATTTGTTTTTTGGGTGTTGAGTTTGATAAGTTCTTTATAGTTTTTGGATCCTAGCCCTTTATCTGATAGGTCATTTGTAAGTATCTTCTCCCATTCTGTTGGTTGTCTTTTGGTTTTGTTGACTGTTTCTTTTGCTGTATAAAAGCTTTTATCTTGATGAAGTCCCAATAGTTCATTTTTGCCATTGCTTCCCTTGCCTTTGGCATTGTTTCTAGGAAGAAGTTGCTGCAGCTGAGGTCAAAGAGGTTGCTGCCTGTGTCCTCCTCAAGGATTTTGATAGATTCCTATCTCACATTGAGGACTTTCATACATTTTGAGTCTGTTTTGTGTGTGTGTGGTGTAAGAATGGTCCAGTTTCATTCTTCTGCATGTGGCTGTCCAATTTTCCCAACACCATTTGTTGAAGAGGCTGTCTTTTTTTCGACTGGACATTTCTTTCTGCTTTGTGAACGATTAGTTGGCCATAGAGTTGAGGGTCCATTTCTGGACTCTCTATTCTGTTCCATTGAGCTTTGTGTCTGTTTTTGTGCCAGTACCATACTGTCTTGATGATGACAGCTTTGTGATAGTGCTAGAAGTCTGGAATTGTGATGCCACCAGCTTTGGTTTTCTGTTTCAGCATTCCTATGGCTATCTGGGGTCTTTTCTGGTTCCATACAAATTTTAGGATTATTTTTTCCATTTCTTTGAAAAAAATTGATGGTATTTTGATAGGGATTACATTAAATGTGTAGATTATTTTAGGTAGCATAGACATTTTCACAATATTTGTTCTTCCAATCTATGAGCATGGAATGTTTTTCTATTTCTATGTGTCTTTCTCAATTTCTTTTATGAGTACTTTATAGTTTTATGAGTATAGATTCTTTGCCTTTTTTGTTAGGTTTATTCCCAGGTATGTTACAGTTTTGGGTAAAGTTGTAAATGGGATCCACTCCTTAATTTATCTTTCTTCTGTCTTGCTGTTGGTGTATAGAAATGCAACTGATTTTATATCTTGACAATTTTCTGAATTCCCTTATGAGTTCTAGGAGTTTGGGAGTGGAGTCTTTTGGGTTTTCCACATCAAGTATCATATAATCTGCAAAGAGTGAGAGTTTGACTTCTTCTTTGCTGATTTGGATGCCTTTAATTTCTTTTTGTTGTCTGATTGCTGAGGCTAGGACTTCTAGTACTATGTCAAACAGCAGAAGTGATAATAGACAGCCCTGCCATGTTCCTGAACTTAGGGGAAAAGCTCTCAGTTTTCCCCATTGAGAATGATATTCCCTGTAGGTTTTTCATAAATGGCCTTTATGATATTGAGGTTTGTACCAACTATCCCTACACTGTGAAGAGTTTTGATCAAGAAAGGATGTTGTGTTTTGTCGAATGCTTTTTCAGCATCTATTGAGAGTATCATATGGTTCTTGTTCTTTCCTTTATTAATGTATTATATCACATTGATTGATTTACAGATGTTGCAGCCCAGGAATAAATCCCACTTGGTCTTGGTGAATAATCCTTATAATGTACTGTTGGATTCTATTGGCTAGTATTTTGGTGAGAATTTTGGCGTCTATGTTCATCAGAGATATTGGTCTGTAATTCTTTTTGGTGGGGTCTTTGTCTGGTTTTGGAATCAAGGTAATGCTGGCCTCATAAAATGAGTTTGGAATGGAAGTTTTCCTTCCATTTCTATTTTTTGGAAGAGTTTTAGGAGAATAAGTATTAATTCTTTAAAAGTTTGGTAGAATTTCCATGCAAAGCCATCTGGCCCTGGGCTCTTGTTTGGTGGGAGATTTTTGATGACTGCTTCAATCTCCTTAATGGTTATGGGTCTGTTCAGGTTTTCTATTCTTCTAGTTCAGTTTTGGTAGTTTATATGTCACTAGGAATGCATCCATTTCTTCCAGATTGTCAAATTTGCTGGCATATAGTTGCTTATAATATGTTCTTCTAATTGTTTGTATTTCTTTGGTGTTGGTTGTGATCTCTCCTCTTTCAATCATTATTCTATTAATTTGGGTCCTTTCTGTTTTCTTTTTGATAAGTCTGGCCAGGGGTTTATCAATCTTATTAATTCTTTCAAAGAACCAGCTCCTAGATTTGTTGATTTATTCTACTGTTCTTTTGGTTTCTATTTCATTTATTTCTACTCCTATCTTTATTATTTGTCTTCTTCTGCTGGGTTTAGGCTTTCTTTGGTCTTCTTTCTCTAGCTCCTTTAGGTGTAGGGCTAGGTTATGTACTTGAGACCTTTCTTATTTCTTGTGAAAGGCTTGTTTTGCTGTATACTTTTGTCTTAGTACCACCTTTGCTGTGTCCCAAAGATTTTGAACAGTTGTGTGTTCATTTGTTTCCATGAATTTTTTCAATTCTTTCTTAATTTCCTGGTTGCTCATTCATTCTTTAGCAGGATGCTCTTTAGCTTGCATGTATTTGAGTTCTTTCCAACTTTCCTCTTGTGATTGAGTTCTAGCTTCAGAGCATTGTAGTCTGAAAATATGCAGGGAAGGATCACAGTCTTTTGGTACTGGTTGAGACCTGATTTGTGACCCAGGATGTGATCTATTCTGGAGAATATTCCATGTGCACTAGAGAAGAATGTGTATTCTGTTGCTTTGGGTTGGAATGTTCTGAATATATCTGTGAAGTCCTCCACAGATGCCCACTGTGTCATTTAAGGTCTCTATTTCCTTGTTGATCTTCTGCTTGGATGATCTGTCCATGTCAGTGAGGGGGGTGTTAAAGTCTCCTACTATTATTGTATTATTCTTGATGTGTTTCTTTGATTTTGCTATTAATTGGTTTATAGAGTTGGCTGCTCCCATGTTAGGAGCATAAATATTTAAAATTGTTAGATCTTGTTGGACAGACCCTTTGAGTATGATATAGTGTCCTTCCTCATCTGTCATTATAATCTTTGGCTTAAAATCTAATTTATCTGATATAAGAATTGCTACCCCAGTTTTCTTTTGATATCCATTAGTATGGTAAATTGTTTTCCACCCCTCACATTAAATCTGGAGGTGGCTTTGGGTCTAAAATGAGTTCGTTGCAGACAGCATATCAGTTGGTCTTGTTTTTTTGTTTTGTTTTGTTTTGTTTTTTTAAATCCATTGTGATACCCTGTGTCTTTTGATTGGGACATTTAGCCCATTTACATTCAGAGTAACTACTGAAAGATATGAATTTAGTGTCATTGTACTGACTGTAAGATAACAGTTACTGTATATTGTCTCTGTTTCTTTCTGGTCTGTTACTTTTAGGCTCTCTCTTAGGTTAGAAGACCCCTTTCAATATTTTCTGGAGGGCTGTTTTGTGTTTGCAAATTCTTTTAGGTTTTGTTTGTCCTGGAAGCTTTTTTAAATCTCTCATGATAGCCTAGCTGGATATAATATTCTTGGCTGCATGATTTTCTCATTTAGTGCTCTGAATATAGGATGCCAGTCCTTTCTAGCCTGCCACATCTCTGTGGATAGGTCTGCTGCCAATCTAATACTTCTACCACTGTCGATTACAGAGTTCTTGTCCCAAAGTGCATTCAGGATTTTCTCTTTGTCATTGAGACTTGTAAGTTTTACTATTAGATGATGGGGTGTTGACCTATTTTTATTGATTTTGAGGGAAATTCTCTGTGCTCCTGGATTTTGATGCTTTTTCCTCACCAAATTAGGGAAATTCTCTACTATAATTTGCTCTAATATATCCTCTGCCCCTCTCATTCTTTCTTCTTTTTCTGGGATCCCAATTATTCTAATATTGTTTCATTTTATGGTATCACTTATCTCTCAAATTCTCCCCTCATGGTCCAGTAATTGTTTATCTCTCTTTTTCTCAACTTCTTTATTCTCCATCATTTGGTCTTCCATATTACTAATTCTCTCTTCTGCCTTATCTATCCTGCCAGTAAGAGCCTCCATTTTTTTTTTTTAATTGTATCTCATTAAGCACTTTTTAAATTTCATCTTGGTTAGATTTTCATTTCTTCATTTCTCCAGAAAGGGATTTTATTTCTCCGGAAAGGGATTCTCTAGTATCTTCCGTGCTTTTTTCAAGCACACATAGCACTTTGATAATTGTCATTCTGAACTCTAATTCTGACATCTTACTAATATAAGATATTACATATTGATTAGGTCCCCGGCCATCGGTAGTACCTTTTATTCTTTGTTTTTGAGGTGAGTTTTTCTGCCTTGTCATTTCATCCAGAAAAGAATAGATGAATGAGAGAGCAAAATACTAAAAGGATAAAAATGGGCCCAGAAAAATATACACTAACACCAAATCAGAAGAGACTCAAAACTGGGGGAGAAGAAACGGGGGTGGGAGAATATATATATATATATATATATATATATATATATATAACAAAATAAAATATTATTTTATTATTTTATAATATTTTAATTTAAAAATTATATTTAAAATTTATATATATATATATATATATATATATATATATATATATATATATATATATATATATATATGATAGAATGGTGAATAGAACAGGACCACAAACTCGATTTTGGGTGTATTTTAAAGATTTTATTTATTTGACAGAGAGAGAGATCACAAGTAGACAGAGAAGCAGGCAGAGGGGGAGGGGGAAACAGGCCCCCCTCCTGAGCACAGAGCCCGATGCAGGGCTCGATCCCAGGATCCTGGGATCATCACCTGACTTGAAGGCAGAGGCTTAACCCACTGAGCCACCTAGGCGTCCCTGCCTCCCAAAATTTTAAAGAAAGGAAAATTTATAGATACAAAAATAAGGGTAAACATGGTGAAGGGATGGAATATGACCATAAAGATGAAAATTTAAAAAGATTCTAGAAAAGGAATTGATAAGAAGTTGGTTGAAAAAAGAAAAAAGAAGAGGAAAGAATGTGATCAGGCTGGAGACTAGAACAAAGCCATGCACTAGATTTAGGGTGTATTTTGATCTCTTAGAAGAAACTGTACCCCAAATTTTAAAGAAAGAAAATCCTATATGTATAGAAAAAATAAGTCAGAATATGACTATAGCAATGAAAATTTAAAAAAGTTTTTTAAAAAGGTATTGATAAGATAAAATAGTTTAAGCAGGTTAAAATAGATAAGATAATTTTTTTTTAATAGAAGAAGAAAAAAATAAAATTTAAGAAATTTAACTTTGGTAGACTAAAGAATCATGGGAAAAAATCCATGAATTCTGTGTTGCATTCTGCAAGCTCTGGAGTTTTGCAGTTCTCATTGATTTGTGAACTTAGTCTTGGCTGGGTGTTCTTGCTGTTCTTCTGGGGGTGGGGCCTATTGCAGTAATTCACAAATGTCTTTGCCTGAGATGGAATTGCACCACCCTTGCCAGGGGGCCAGCTAAGTAATCTGCTCAAGTTCACTCTGGGAGCTTTTATTCCCTGAATGCTTTCTGTAGAGCTTTGGAGGAGTAGAATGAAAGTGGTGGCCTCCCAGTCTCCAGCCCTGAGGAGCCAAGAGCACGGAGTCCCATTCCTCAGTGCACCCTCAGATAAAAGCAGTCAATCCCTCCTGCCTCCCTGGTCAGTGGCCGCACTCTGTGCTCATCCAGCCTGTGACAGAGTGTTTCAGTCTCTGGTGCATGGCCCCATTGGGAGTCTCCAAACACAGCTGATTCCCACACCCTGTTCCCTTGTGCTTTTCCCAGAAGAGAAAGGAGCAGGTTTCCCCAGATCTGCCACTTTTGGGGTCCTTGCTTGAAGAGCAGTGACCTGACTGTGCTTTGGATTACCATTTAAGGTAATCCCAAGCTGGCAGCTCCTCCTCGGCTCTGTCTCTGCAGCCAGCTTCCCTGCTCTGATACCTGAGAGCTCTGCCACCCTCAAGCACCCCTGGTCTTTTTATGACCCTGCATGTCCTGAGACCACATTGTCCCTGTGAAGGCTCCACCTCCCCCGCTTAGCCTCTGGAGTGCCATCCCTCAATGGGGCAGACTTCTAAAAGTTCCGATTTTGTGCTGGACTGCCTTACCACTTGCCAGGAGCTGGCCCCTTCCCCTCCCCTCTCTTTTCCTGTATATCACCTGGGATTCACTTCTCCAAAGGTCCTACCTTCCGTAAGTGGTTGATTTTCTGTTCATAGAATTGCTGCTCTCCTTCTCTTTGATTTGTTGAGTTTGTAGGTGTTCCGAATGGTTTGATAGCTATCTAGCTGAACTTCTAGGACCTGATGAAATTTAGATTTCCCACTCCTCCGCCATCTTGCTCTTCCCCCTACCTTACTGTTTTTTATTCCCTCCCCATTTCTTGACTTCTGGCTCTTACAATATAGGGCCATTTCTGCTCCTAAACTCCTCTGCTGTCCCCAACCCAATGTGTCTGTCATGAGACTTTCTGTCTTACTTCACAATGAAAAGCATGGTGCTTTCACCTGGGAGTGGGTCAGGAGTCTCCTTCTGTGGTGGGTTCTTTGGCTTCTAATTTAAACTTTCAGGTGACGGCAAATTTTCACCTTTGATTCTGGGAACATGGCTCACATGTGTTGTGTTGTGTTGAATTATAATCATTGTTTAGCCTGTTTTATCTTTGACATTAAAATTTTTTATTCATTTAGTCACCATACACTGATTTCTTCCTATATTTCTGGCAGTGTGTTGGGTACAAGGGTTAATAGTAAAGTTAATCTTGGAAAGTTAATACAGTTAATCTTGAAAGCTCTCTCTTAGGATGAATAAGAAACAAGCAAGGGCATAATCACTGTTTCAGGTCTTCATGTGTCATGATAGTGGTCAGGGACAAATTTCCATGATAATACAGAGCATGGGGTCATGCTACCAGTCGGTGACTCTTAATAAGTAGTATTAATCATGGTTATCCTTTCTTTTTTCTTTTTTTGATGAGTCAGAAATGCAACCAAAGCCTTCATTTTATTTTTCTTGGTATTCTCAGCACAGGGCTTGGCATATAGTAGGTGGTTATTAAATACATGATAACTAAATGAGTGATGCTTTTTCTTATGAAAGAAAATAAATGTTTTTAGAAGAGTCAGCTTTATACCACAGTTTCAGGGAATGAGTTGTGATGAAAAGTGAAGATTGCTTTTACTTGAAGGAGGCTGACAAATTTCCCAGACCCAGGATCACTTTATGCTGTGTATGATTTAAGGGTGAGTGAGCATGCCAAAGCGCTCCACTTGAGCTGAGTAATGGGGAATGAGTTGTAGAGATGTGGTCTTAGATGGTATTTTGCGAAAAATAGTAAGAGATTTATGGCTATTAAACAACTTTGTAGCTGCCCCCTTCTTGTTTTGAAGCCTGCCAAATCGCTCCTCCTGTGGTCTGTATCATATTCCTTCAGGGCATCCATGATGTTCAGAAGTATCCACTGGAATGCAGGTTTCCATGGAATGCACCCAGTGGGAAGGGACTTGAATTTTACATACTCCTCTGAAGACATTTGTTTCCTGCAACCACTGAGTGAAATTCTCACTTTGCAAGTCTCTTATGGAGTGTACTATACTTCCATTGACTCTTTTCCAGTGAGGTTGCCAAAGTTTTCCCTTCCTTCCTGCATTATGGAAATTGCATGTGTAGTATATTCATGACTATTATCATTACTGATGTGAGTTTAAAAAATTATCAGGAACTCCCCAATTGTGAGTAGGGAAAAAGGACAGAAACCTTTAGTATACTTTGACAAATCTTAGGCAGAAGGACTTACCAGGCTGGCATGAGCATTTCAAGCCTTGGTGTGAAGGGGATACATATTTACTATTATTTAGCAGCTTTTGCCAATCTATTGTCACACTCAGCAGCCTTAGGAAAAACAGAAATGGGATATTTCATTGCAAAAAAACAACCATAAGTGGCCTTAATCCATGCTGTGCAAGTGCTGGGAAGTTGTTAGAAGAAATTTCCTCTCCTTATGGGTTCATATAAATATAGGATGGTATGGATCAGAGAGGACACAGGAATCTTGTTTTTCTTTTTCAATTTTTTTGTTTAATTTTGAGAAATTTCAAAAATGTGGAGAAGTTGAAAAATAATGAACACATGTAATTACCTTTCCAATGGCAAGGGACAGAATTTGTATTTTCTAATATTTTGACATATTTGTTTCTAAGCTTTGTCTTTAAATAAAATAAATAAATCTTTTATATATACATGAAGGTCCTCCCACCCTGTCAGTCCCGGTCCTATTACTCTGTCTTCTGGCAGAGACAACCATTTTCATGAATATACTGTTTAACTTGTATAATTTTTAGATGTTTCCATACAAACATGATGTCAAAGAACTACACATATATAAATATTATACCACATTTATCATTTTGCAACTTGTATTTTCACTCCATGTTAAAATTTTCAAGTTGAGATACCTAAATCAGGTTTATTACTTTTAAATGCTAAATATTATTCTGTCATATGAATTTATAACATTTTATTTATCCATTTTCCTCATTGATAGGCATTTGAACTACTTCCAATTTATTCTGTTCTAAATAATCATGCAATAAACCTGCTTTATGTTCTCCTTCATAGACCTGAGTGAAATTTTTAGTGTATACATTTGAAATGGAGTTGCTGTACCAATTTTCAATTTTATTAGATATTGCTAAATTACTCTCCAAAGTAGTTGAACGAGTCTCCATTCCTGATGGCAAGGAACAAGAGGATAAAAGTTCTTTCTCTTTATTCTCCTTGGCGCTTGTTGCAAGACTTGAAAATTTGCCAGTATGGCAAGTGGAAAAATTGTGTCTTGTTTTAATATGCATTGCTCTTCAGACTAGTGAATTTGACCATCTTCTCTTTCATTCATTGACCACTCAGGTTTTTTCTCCTTTGAATTTCCTGATACTTCCATTGTCCATTTTTCTATCGTATTTTTAATTATTTAGGGTCATACGTATTCTGGATGCTAATATTTTATTGTATACATTACAAATATCTTCGGACAGAAGTGATTTAAAAAGTACAATGTAAAAGTATAATTCTCTGCCATAGATATGAGATTTGGTAAGGACTCAAAGACTTGAAAGGATTTGTAATTCTAAAGATTCAGATTTACCCAAATTTCCCTATTCCTATTTTAGGTATATCTTCTTAATCCAGGTAAAAGAAAACGTGATTTAAGCTTTTCCACTTATATTTCTATCATCTCATACTCGATATACTATGGGTATGTTGCTTCATATTCAAGAGAAGTTCTTTATTTTGCCCTGCTCATGCTGTTTTATTAGTAATGCATGCTAACCAATTGTGGCACTGGAGTTCCAAGGAAGTTCTTTATTTGGGGGCAGGTAGTGTGCAAGTTGAAGACATTGCCTTGTCCATTTGTTCCATATGATAATCATGCTTTTCTTAATTGTGCCTGCAAGCATAATATTCAGGGAACAAATTGAAAAGATCACATGGACTTCATTTTGATAAGAATCAAGTCAAAGAACTGATAGTGAGAATCTTAATTTGTAGAAGTTTCCCTAAACATCCAGCCATAGAAGTTCCAACTGAAAGGCACCCTTTGCAAAATTGTTCTTTTCCTGGATTCGTTTCCATGACTCAAGTTTATAAATGGACACTGAGCAGAAAAGTAATTAAATGCTAGGCATAGAACGATGACAGCGAAACAGAACTCGAGCCATACCAGTTTTGCTTTGACTACCACTGGAAATAAAAGTAAATAGCTATTTTACTCTTGGTTATAAAGCTCTAATGTTTTGCCCAGTCAGAGGTATTTGCTGAAAGGTAGTTTCTTCCAGTAATTTTAGGAAAAGCTGTCATCAAATTGTCAACAGCCCAAATTGAGATTAAACTCACTAAGAAATATCACAATATAGCAACCTAAAACTCATACTGGAATTGTAGGCCTTTTTAACATTGAGGTGGAATAGAAACACTGACAGAGAAAGAAACTATGGCCTTCTACTAAGGAAGAATGGTAGATCTGTGGAAGGACAGCCCCTATTACTTCGTCCCATATATCCTGCCACAAGTATTGACTAGGTGCTATATTTAGAACACTGTCACTGTGTCTCATTTATAATGTGGGGATTACAGGAGACCCTAACTGTCAAGTGGAGGGACATGTGGTGAATTTAGTATTTGAAATTTAATCTAATTTCTGACTCTATTATGTTCTTGCAGCATCCTAAATATCTAATGGTGTAGTATCTAGCAAGTCTTGTCTACTTTTTAAAAGAATTTTCTTAGTGACTGAACTTTTATCTTTCTGGACCCAATACCCTTGGATCAAGCTTTAAACACCACATATTTCCCTTGGAGCTGGAGTGAAGTAATGCTACCTGAAGTCTGTCTCTACCTTAGGGACAGAGCTTCTGATTCTGCCCCATTCAGAACTCTTTCTGTAAGTCTCCAGTGAAAGCCGCTTAATCAAACATCTCAAATGTCAGAAGCGGGGTTTAAAGGGTTTTTCTAGCAAGTAGGTTTAATCTCCTACTTAGTTTTGATTCCTATAATGTAGATAATCTCTTTGGAGAAAAAGGCCTGCTCCTAGCAGGGCAAATATATCCCATAGAATGTATTTCCTATTCCAGAAAGAAAAATGTAGCATTAATGAAATTTACTTTTTCTTGAAGCTTGGAAAGGTTGTAAGCTTAGGATTTTGATCCTAGCAGATGTTCTTTTTTGGATATTTAAAAAAAAAATAGCATTTGATTCGGAAGTCTCAGTAAGAATTGCAGTGGTGATGCTTTTTGCTATAAGCAGCCACACTCTGAATGTGACAGACTGGTCATTGTTTCTGAGAGATAACTGACCCCATTCCTGTAGCCCTTTGTTCCTGGCCTCATCCCCCATGGCTGTAGAGCTGAGGAGAAAGAAAGATAGCACCACTTACACATACGGGTCACACTGTATATAGTTTGATGGTTAAAGAGCTGTTTGTGTACAATAAAAAATCATCTTCAAGGTATATTTCATATCATTTTCTTTGAGGTGTTGGAATGGCAAAATTTTATTGATAACCACTACATCCCAAATTTTAGATGAATTTTTCAATTCTGGTTAAGCTTAACCAGAACCCCAACTGCAAGATACACAGTGGTTTATATCCTTCAGGATGGTCCCTTTCTGCTGCTTGAGCCGTCAGCTTCTGTGTGTCTCTGTGCGACGGGGCCCACACCAACCTGCCCTGTTTTTCCCGTCCATCCTACAGCAAAGCTCAGCGTCCTCACTGGTTTCCAGAGAAATCCACTCATCGTTAACATTTAATCTGTAGGAAGTACTGGAAGAAGGCCTGTGACAGAACCCTAACTCTATACCATTTCTGGCCTTTTCCTTTTCTTCCTCCTTTTGGTTCATGAAATAAACAGTCCCCTTGACTCAGGGCCCTTCCACCTGTCACAAGGCTTCTTGAAGATTTGGATGCCACCCTACACTTGCCAGAACGTTGTCTCAGCACAGACAACTCCTGCTTCCAAAGGAGAGTTTTGGTTGGTAATATTTCTTCCAGGCCCAGATCCCTAGGAGGCATGTTTGGTAAATAAAGACATTTAGCGTTTGGTGTTACTTCATGTTGACATTTTCTTTTATTACACAGGCTTCCAGCGACCGCGTCACAGCTTCTCCAGAGAACCACTATACACCCCTGCCTGCTGCTTCAAGGGATCTCACCAATCACCGAGGTAGGAACTTGACTTTTTATTGCTCTTAGTGGTTGCAGGGAGGGACACTTGGCTATGCAGAGCTCTGGGCTCATTATTGCTGTCTCGGCACTTTAGAAGGAACACAGTGCTTTTCAAGTCCTTGATGAGAAAACCATACCTGTCAAGCCTAGCGATTTTAACTCATATTAAACAGAATTTAGTGGTGGTCTACTGGGAAGGCAAATAAATCCATGCTATAATATTATTTTGTGATTTGTTTTTTTTTCTTTTTTTGCTTTAAGTAGAAATTATAGTACTTAAAAATTGCTAAGTAGATCATTACCTGCAGTAAAAGTGATGGAGAAAATTGTGAAACTCACTAATATTTGTAAAAAGTATCATTGTTTTGGGAGTAGTATAGTTGAAATCTGTAATTTCAAAATGAATGAACTCTACATTACAGCTAAAAAGAATTCCAGTTTGCCTAACAACATTGCAGAGAGTCAGTGCACAGTTTTCCTTAAATTATCTGATCTCCAAAATATTAATTTGGTTTACCCAGTGTTTCCAAAGTCATGAATCTCTATTGTCATCTCTAGTGTTTGCATGGAATATAATTTAAAACTGCCTTGTTCCTAAGCTGGTTGCTTAGACCAGGACTGTATTGTCACCTTTGTTGGAACTAGAGGGACAGGAAGAGCCATACAGTATAACTTGTTTATTTTATCCTGGTTATGACGACAGCCATGTTTCTTAATTGTGAATCTACCCTCCAATGGTAAGGACAGGCTTCATTTGAGGGCATTCCATACTTAAATAGTATTTCTACAAGCAGGAAATTCCCCTCATACATTTAGGGAACACAGAGGAAGTACTGGCCCAGGTCTGTCATGCCAACTACGTTGTAGGCTGGGTCGGTAGAAACAAAGACTGTAGAGAGGCTCAGAAAGTGATGAAGTTGTGCTCAGAGAAGACCTGCGGGCTCTGGGTAAATGGCACACTCCTATTCTGCAGGAAATAATCAAGAGTATGATGCAGGATTCCAGATGTCTGTGATTTGAACATCACAGTTGCCTATTTGATGTCTCAGCACAGTAGAACTTTTTTGCATTTACATTTATTTTGGTTCAATTTTGATTCTGTTCATTAAGGGTCAGTTTTGTGAAAATCAACTTTGCTCAAAGGCAGGTAGAACGAATAACTGCTAGTGTGCTATATTTTGAGGGGCATGTATAGATCTCCTTCACTGAATGTCCTTATGGAAGTGTCAAACATATTCCTCTAGAGACTTTTTTTTTGAGAGGGGATGGGAGTTCCCCTAAGTAAATAATAATACCACATCTAGACAGAATAACAAATTCACTCCAGTGTTATATCCTCATGGATTTATTTAGTGGTTTCTTATATTTGAATAAAGGTATTTTTAATCTATAGCCCATTGAGTATAATACAAAGGAACTGAGGGCTCAGAATCCTTAAGCCTACTTATAAAAGTTGATCTAGCTATGAAATTGAGATTTCACAACAGAAGGACATGATCAGATCAATGATAAGCCTCCATAATAGGATGAAGATCATTTGTCACTGTAATGGTAAAATAAGAAATCTGAATCTTAGAGTAAAGGAATTTAAGAATTAAGATTTGAAGGTATGTTGAGAATATTTGGAATATGAAAAAATGGTCAAGGGTTTGGAATTAAAACAAGTGCCCTTCAATGACATCAGAGCCCAGCATCAATGGGAACATTGCTGTTGAAAAGACCCAGCAACAGATATCTCAGTTTTACTGAAAAATACACCTATAAATTTAATGCTCTGGTTGCTTGATCAACGCTACGGACCTGAGAGTGAAAAAAGGCAAGCTAGCATCATGAAATGATGGGTAGGTCTTTGGGCCTCTGGTCATGTGGACATCACTAAAGAGAGAGCCAAAGAAGCTCATTTAGGTTGAATTATTACAGGACTGATCCATGTAGGGAAGAGACAACACTGATCTTTTTAGCTTGGCATGAACCATATGATAACAAGTGGGGAAAGCCCGATTTTTAGGCACCCAGAATGAAACTGCTTAATGCCACCTTACTTTTTTTTAAAAAAGATTTATATATTTATTTTAGAGAGAGAAAGAAAGAGTGTACATGAGTGGGGAGAGGGGCAGAGGGAGAAAATCTTCAACTGAGTTCAGAACCCAATGCAGGCTCCATCTCACGATCCATGAGATAAGACCTGATTTGAAACCAAGAGTGGACGTTCAACTGACTGAGCCACCTGGGTGCTCCATTACCACCTTGTTTTTTATGTTAAAGTTAGAGAAATTATTCTAAATTTTTGATCGTATAAGTCACCAAACTATTTGACTATCATTTATCAATACCTTTATGGAAACTGCTTACAAATGCTTATCCAGAGAGGCTCTTTCACATTGTGAAGGCAAATTACATCAGTTCTTGCCCAAGTGAAATCCTCCACGAAGTCTGAAACGTGGTCTAAAAAATCTTAAGTGGAAGTTCTATTTGCAAATAATTTTTTGATTCATCCAGTTCCCAATCTCTTTTTATTCCGCACCAACAACTACATAAACCAGTGGGCAGTAGTTCATGTGCAAATTGCTATTTTTCTATACATGCCATTTTCCCTTTACTTGTCCTTTTATGTTACTTCCAATGTCGAGTATGATAGACCCAAGATTCGTGTCTTAAGGACTGTAGATTCAAATGCAAAGGAAATCTGGGCCCAGAATAATTATCAGGAAATGGGAGACTCTTGTTTTTCCATCCGTAATTTACAGTTAACCCATGCATTGTAGGGAGAATAATACACAATACTTTTTGACTTCTTGTATGAATTTTTTTCTATATTGATTTGTCTCCTTCCTGAGGTGCTTTAAATATGTGTTTCTATCTCCTTAGTGCAATTTTTTATATTCTGCTTTGTGTGAAAGAGGTCAAGTATATGTAGGTCTTGAACTTGTCATAAGTGAAAGCTCCCTAAAGGGAGTAAAGAGTCTCATCTTTCTTCTCTTGCACATCACTGACTCCTGCGCATCCTTCAGGCATCAGCCTAACTATCACAGCTGTAAGGGAGACTTTTCCAATCCCACCCCACACATTTATATTAGGTCAGTGTTCATTTTTCAGACTTTATTTTCCAGTGTCTTCCTGGACAGGCTGTAAGCTGTTGGAGACAATAGAAGATAGTGTATCTGTTTGCTCACCACTATACCTGCAATGCCTGGCACAGGGCCTCCTGCTTTTTAGGAGCTCAAGAAATATTTGTTCAGTAAAGGATGAATGGTAGAAGCCCAGGGAAAAGTCAGTAATTTAGATGCCTCTGTAAGATAACTTAATTGTGTCTGAGAAAGGAGACCCATCTTCCTTTGGGATTGAGTGATAGGGGAAGGAAAGGCCAGCCTGTGGACCTCAGACCTCAACCCTGTTGCTTTCATAAACCCCAGTCACCACGGTTGGGCCCATATGTATTGATTCATTGTCCAACGGCGGCATTTAGCCACATTGTATAACTTCCAAGTAGATAATAATTTTGATGTCATAATGTCATAATTTTTAAACTCTGGTGTTTTGATGGTAGGAAATAAATAGGATGAATTGAAGCAACTAAGGGAATTATTTTACTTGTAACAGCTCTCAAAGAAGGGGCTGGACTCTGCCATAAGGTGCAGGCAGTGGTATGGATGTGGTTTTAGAATGGTACTCCTGAAATCTCTCTGAGAATTCTGCTCTAGGTCTAAACATGTCTTTGAAGTCTACTGGGGCCATGGGGCTGTGTCAGGAATCTCAGTTATTACCTAGTGGTGGCCTGCTTACTATATCCTCTGTGGGTATCCACATTAGAAGGAGCATTGGAGTGTTTGTTGGAGAAATGTTTCTTTAAGTATGTTATGTGCATAGAACATACACCTGCATATCAGGTATTGCCACTCTTTATCTGGTACCTGTTAGAAATGGGATTTGCAATTAAGTAAACCACTGCATCTTTTGGGGAGAACATTTCTATTTAGTGAGTTGACCATATCATCCTCAAGACAACCCTATAAAGGAGGGAGGGTAGGTATTACTATTTCCATTTAACAGAGGAAAGCACCAAGAATTGCTGGAGGAGACTTAAGTCACTCGGTGACAGAGGCAAGATAAAAAACAAACACACAGATTTCTGTGTCCTTGATTCCCAGACCATCCCTGACATTTGTCCTTGACACAGGATATATGAAGCAAATGCAGGACTGACTGGGGCATTGTGCTAGATGGAAGAAGGAAGTACAGGCAGAGAAATGGCCTGGAAATGCCACTGCCCGGGGTGAATTTCTACAGCCTTTGCTAAGACTGCAGCGAAGTATAGCGACCTTACCTCTTCTGTGAAAAGAATTGTCTGTTACTCTCTTTCTCTCCCTTATTTTAAATTACAAATATATAAATTCAAGAACAGAGACAGTTTGAAAAACCAAAACAGAAGATAGTATCACATCAGTCTGAATTCAGATAGGGAAAATAGAAGGCCCACTATGGATTCACATGATGAGGGGGTTTAATGTAAGGAATGAGCAAGGGGCTGGTCCAGTCAGGGAGGACCCCACCCAGAATCCAAACCTTGTAAGGAAGCTGGGGATTCTTAAGAGCTTGCTGAAGTTTCTGCACATGTCAGAAACACCTGGGCACCTCCTACTGATGTTCTCCATCTGCAGCAGCCATGTGGGAGTGATTCTCAAGAAGTCCACTTGGACACCGCTTCAAACGTTAGATCTACCCAGGCATTGCCCTGTTCCTCTTTCTCTCTGGATTTCTAAGTCATACTCCAGGGTCTCTCTTTGCCTCATTCTAACCTAGAACCACATGCCAAGGGAAGTCTTAGAAAGGCAGTTTCTAGTTCATCCTCTGAGCTGCAGAGAAAGCCTGAGAAGAGGGTAGTGGTGATGCCAGGTGATAACAGGCAGTGACCCGACTTTGCGAGTAGTGATCACACAGAGGGATCCCATTCCAGGGCATTTGTGTGTGCATTTTACAAAGTAATTGCAAGCCTAGTGAATGTCCCTGAATTACTATTTTTTTTCTCTGATGCTTATACAGTCTTGAGGGTATGCCATCCTTACCTGGTCATATTAAACATCGGACTTTAGATGTATGAAAGAAAGAAGGAAGGAAGCTGAAAGGAAATCTATGGAAACGTGCTTGGAGATCGTAGCCATCCTCCTTCCGCCTATCCTTGGCAGCCTTGCCATGACTTCTGGTACACTAGTTAGGTGCTCATCCCCTTCTCCAGCCAGGGCTTGGTCTATTTGTGTTTGAAATTGATTGCTGGGATTGTCATAGAATGATTTACATAGCAACTCATCATAATTAGTTATCGTTTGCAGTTTCCTTAATGTGAGTTGCATTTTATGCTTAGGAATTGATTTTTCTGTATATCTCCATGAAGCAGCTCGATGTGTGCCATCCAAACAAGAAGAAAAAGAAGGGAAGAAAAACTGCAGGCGTTTTTTATTTTTATTTTTTAAACAGTTTTAGCATGAGATATCATAAAATACATTTTCACAGAAGCCATAAATACAGAGTGTTTTGCTTCAACTATTTAAATAAGCCAAACTGAAATGAAGAAGAGGAAAATTAATGGATGTGTGTGAAGAAGACGTGGCAATGTAGGGAAAGATGTTTGGGATGGGGAGATGTTGCCCAGAAAAACCGTATGCCAATGAGCAGAATACTTTTGGGAGGGCTCAAGATGGGGCTGCTAGATAACCAGACTGCTCATCACAATTTGTTTTAGGCTTAGATGATTTGGAGGCAATCTGTCTCTTTCAGACAACTTAATTTTTTTTTTTTTTATAGTCGTACCATCTTGCCATGTCAACCTATAGGGAAAATAGAAGGCTTACTATGTATATCACATGTTGAAAGCTAAGTAGGTTTGATCATTATAAGCAAAATCTACAGAGAATAGTAGCATAGACTCAATGAAAATAGATACAGTTGTTTAGGCTATCTTATTAGTTTAGCATCGAGGTGTCTTTCTGTCTATTGTTCTTTGTTCTCACTGACCATTGAAAAAGACGAAATAAGCAATCTGATGGCTATGGTGACTTTGCCAAGGACGTCCCACCTAAGATCGGGCCCTAGACTAAAGCAACCTGCTTATTTCTTGCTTTCTGTCTTCCAAAATATTTTGATTATCTTTTCAAAGGAGCTAACTATCAGATGATTTCTCAGAAAACATCACTGAGTCATTGAAGGTTCACAGAAGTATGGCGGATCCAACTTTTCTCCATAGAAAGTGTATTAAAATCTGTGGAAGAGAAAGGGAGGGAGAAGAAATAAGAAAAAAAAAATCACTTTAGCAATTGGCTAGGATGGCCTCCTCACTGCTGACAGGGACATCTTTCTTCTTCGGGTCCTGCTAGATAAGTGCATGGCCTTGGCTCTCCTCTTTCAGACTCCATGCCGTGGCTTTGCCCTGGCTGCCTAGGGAAAGAGTGTGTTGGTTCCTTGTGCAGAGCTATTATTAGCACTTTCTAATTATGTAAAATGCTTCCTCTGATGACATTTCAACAGAACCCATTACTTTAGTTTTCTTTCCTTCATAATGCTTTTATGGGCTTATAATCTTGGTGGAATTCTCAGATGCTGAGAGATGCTAAAGTTTCCTTTATTTAATCGAGGTGACTAGTGATTTGACAGTAGTGGTTGACAGGTTTATTTTATCTGTGTGGCAGTGGGAGTCTATTTTCAGTGTGTGCGCTCTGTTCCAAAGTAAAAGGACTTTACTAAGTGCTGAATAAATTGTACTTTCCTTTGATTCTAGACCTTGCTGAAATGGTTTAAAAACTCTAGTCTGGGTCATCAAATTCATCTCTCTGCTGCTTTGCAGGGTCAATAGCTTCACTCTGTACCGAGCAGGGCTGGGTGGATTGGAATGGAGGGTCGTGTAGATTAAAACTTCCGCATATATATAGATAGATGTGCATGTGTGCGCTCGCTGTCTGGGAAGGTGGCAGTGATGGAAGAGTAAGCCAAGTGGAATCTGAAGATGGATGAATCTGTTAGACTATTACCAAGACTGGCATGGACTTCAGCCAGGAACTTTAAGCAGCCTCCTTTAAGCATTTGAAATCCATAGGGGTCCATTTCCTATCTTTTTTTCTCCAAGGATGATTTTTCATTTGCAGTCTCAATGATTGCTTTATTTCTACTCTTTGGGCAGAATTGTTGTGTGCTCAAAGATACAGAGGAGCTATGAATTTGGCTCTTCTGTTTTGGAAGCAAAGCAAAGAGGGAAAAATGGAATCATGTCTTGTACTCCCAACAGGGGCAAACTTTACTTCTGCAAGATAAGCGATAACCCTTCTCCTAAAAGACAGTCCAAATAAAAAATGGAGTTGAAAAAATGTTCCTCTCTCTTAAAACATGGAGAGTCTGGGATGGATAGGATTGAAGATTCTAAATATCCTGAACTTTCAGAGTCATGGGCTGTTTCTTATCCCTTCTGTTGCAGGTGAAGAATTGAGGCGTGGCCAAATATGACTTTTGCAGTGACAAATATTGCTCTGAGCACCTTCATTTTAGGAGTCCTCCAGCATCCACTGCCTTTAGAATCCACTGTGTACAAAGTACTTGTTAGGGTTTGCCTTTAGTATCTACTGTGTACAAAGTACTTGTTAGGGTTTATGGAATAGTCAGAAAGAGAGAGCACGGTATCTGTCTTCTAAGAATTTATGGTTTGATTGAGGACATTACCAAAATGGAACAATGCCAACCAAACTAGATATCATATATTATATAAGTGAGAGTTGCCTTACTTGGTAAAAGCTGTAAGTTCTGTACATGTTTGGAAAATATAGGAATCAGTAAAGATTAGTATAGTCAGGCATGCATGACTGTTTGGAGGATGTTGGCCTTGAGCTTTAAAGGAAGTAAGTCATGAGTGCATGGAGGGCAGAAGAAGGGCATCCCTACCCCCACTCCACTCACGAAAAAAGGGAATGGGTAAAGAAGCAGTGCAAGGGTAAGAAGAGGTAGAAGTGAATGGAAGAAGGGACCTAGTTTTGAAAAAGTAAAAAATGGGTTTATGTGTGTAGCCTGGATCCATATTATGGCAGGCCTTGAGTAGGCAGGAACATCTAGATTTGATTTAAAGCTGTGCTATGGGATTATTATTTGCAAGCAGTAGGAGGGGAGAATTGGAAAGAAAAGAGTCTGGAATCGAGGAGGCCACTGTGGGATCACATTGAAGTTTTAGAAGCTTTGGATTTCTTGATACCAGACTATGTGGCTGCAGACTGTACCGCCTCGAAAGAGCAGGTTTCTAGCAAAGGTAATTTAGGAAACAACTTGGTAACAGATGGGGAAGACAGCTGGGTCCAGGACACTGCCAGTGGAGCAGGGGTGAGGGCAACGTAAAGGGAACCTTATGGCCACTATGGAATCGTTGTTCAAGGTTGCTGATGGTTTAGTCACAGGGTGTATCTGGCTCAGGCATCAGAGTAAATGGACAGTTAGTGCATTTCCATTTCCATCTCCACCTTACTCAAAGTATTTTTTGGTGTTGGCTTTTGAAACCAAATCTGAGAGCCCAGCATCAGTTAGGATAATGTTGAAATAATCTAGCATTGATGATGAAGACCTGGGGTGTCTGGCTGGCTGACTGAGGGAACAAAGAAGAGTAGGATTATGAGAAACATTTTGTAGCAAATGCAATAGACTGACTTAGGGACTGATTATGTTTGGAGATGCTATGAGAGAACAGAAGGCTGAGAGGAAGCTGGCATGGTGATGGGAAGCTGTGGTCTCCGCCTGTAGGTGCTCTCCTGCTTCCCCCGTGCAGTGCGGGATGCTCCCCTATTACTGGTGCATAAACTCTAATCTGGCCTGTTAAGTGGGAGGCTGCTGGGATTAATGTAGTGGGTTCATAGCAACAGGAACAAACAGACAATAAGCAGGCAGAGCAGCCACAAAAATTTGTTCTCATTCCGATCTTTGGCTCAAGATGAGCTACATTCTTTCAAAAAAACTAGTAAGTGCCCAGTGTATTTTATTCCCAAATCTTGGGTTTCTGGAAGGAGAACTATTAGAAGCCAATGGTTTCGGTCTAGAGGGGTCTGCTGAGAATGCTCTGCCCAGCATTCACCTCCCCATCCCAGTTCTAATTCATTTGTTTCCCTGTATCTTATAGAAGACTTTACCCCTGCCCCAGGTTTTTCCTCATGCAGAGATTTTACAACCTTTTTGGAACAAATAAACAAACATCTGGAATCATGTGGTACATTTAATTAAAAAGTTTGCATTTGGCCAGAAATGGTAAAATCATGAAAAATGGCCTGTCGGTGAGCACAAGAAGGCCAAACAATGACGTTGTTGGCTGCAAACGGATTGAAATTGAGTGAGGTGAACACCTGCTCAGTTCAGCAGGCTGTCCTCCAGCTTACCCCTCCCAGCCATGAATATTTACAGCTCTGGTTCTTGATCCATTCTAATGAAATTTTTGGTTGGGGCTGGTTGAGGGAGAGGGCTGTTACTTTTCCAATAACCTCAGATTTGATGGGATACATGTACTTTATAAAGGGTGCAATATTGGACTTTTTGACTCTTCACTTCCCTTAATCAGAATTCCATATGCTTCAGGTCACTGTGGGGGCCTGTTTCTGTTTCTTCAATCAGTCAGCCAACCCCCCCCCTTTCTTTTTTTAGAGGAACCCTGCACTGGGGGTTGGGTTGTAGGAGATGCAAAAGAAGCCCTGGGCTCTTGCCTTCAGGAATCCTATAATCTAACTCTGGAAATAAGGCCCAACACACAGAAAGCAGAAGTCAAGCTACAAGGGTACAGAGGAGGGAAATTTGGTGAGGAAAGAACAAAGTGTTGGGAGGTAGCCTTGGGGAAAGGTGAGAACTAAGTTGAAAGCAAATAGGTTGGAATGAGAAAGTTGATCATATCACTTGGGAGTGGCCATCCCCAAGTTCTTTCTACTCAGGCATATAGAAAGGTCGTCTTTTATAAACCTACAAAATAAGAGAGAGGAGTGTGTCCTTGATACAGAAATGCAGTTTTAAAACAGGTCCTCCATCCCCTCTGTCTCCACTCACCTATTTCCACCCATTTATTGCTCCTAAGGACTTTGAATATAAAAAAAAAGCCTAAAGACATCCCTGGAATGAAACCATCTGTAGAGGTGACACACCTGGAGGAACTCTCCCTGGGTGGTTTCAGGGTGTGAAAGAGACCTTGGAGGGAGACCAAGTAGAGTTCTTGTTTAATTTCTGGCCATAGTCCAGAGGAGCAGTGTGTGAGATATAATCTTAAAGCAGGGGTTAGAGATGACAATTTGAAGTTTCTGATTAGCTTCTTCTGTGTGAAGCATGTGCATGGTAAAGCAAAATAGAAATTTGTTTGCATATTAAGAGAAGAGGATTGAAACTATCTGGCTTTATAGAGTATAGTGCTCTGATATGTCTTGCACTCTAGAATTCATACCCAGGATGAAGTTATTCTAAGATGAATAGTTTTTTCTTTTTGTCAGGAATACAATGGAAATAGCCGGAGGGTTGAACATACAGTGGGCGCCATCCAGGTTGGATCTGAGGAAGGGATGAGTATTGTTGAAGTTGAGTGTCAGTTGGCGAGGGAGATTGGGAAGTCATCATTACCCAAGGGCTTTTACTGAAGGATACACTCATCTGTCTTTGTGAGTGGAACAGTGTAGCCTGAAGGAAGTAAAGTGAAGCAGCAACTTTCAAATCCAATCAGGATTTGAAACCCAGACCCAGGGTTTTTCTAGATCTATGTTCATTTAGCTTTATCATAAAATAAAACCAGGGTTTCACCTTGACCCCACCGGACTTGTGCAAGCCCAGAAAGATACAAGGCTTTGCTGGAAAAACACTCCACTGTTGTCTGAGGCATTCTTAGTCCTCCACTCTTTATTATTCTTGTGCATCTGTTTCTTTAAATACTCTCTGCAGAAGCATTAGCATGAAAATAAAAGAGTACAGCAACTTGGAATTTTCCATTTGTAGCTTCCTTAGTCTGTGGGGTCAAAGTTCTATCCTCAGGGATGCTAATGCAAACTCTGTGTGCTGTTCCAGGGCAAATGTTTCCCCACTAAAAGACAAGAGGGGGTGGGGAGCCAGGAAAATAATGTAATTCCAATTCCTAAACACAGACTGCCTAGAGATTCCAATTTAAATTGCTGCTCCCCTACTCTTATTCCCACCCTCCCCCAAAGACAAAAACTTTCCTGTTGTGAGGACAGACATCTGTGTAAGAGCAATGAAAACAGTCTTCTCTCTTGTGGATTAGCTCTTTATTCCTTTATTTATCTTGCTCTACTTCATCAATTTCTTCACAATCAGGAATAGTCAAAGAGGATAACATGCAGTCCCTTTCTTTGTTTTTGGTTAAAGAAATACGTATAACCATCCTCACCCCCAAATTTTCTTCTTCCTCTTCTCAAGAGAAAAGCGTTTCTTGTGTCTTATTTCTCTCTTTTTATATGCCCCTTTGGAATTTTTCTAGAACTTCATACAATGTACAAATAACCGAAGTCTCCTGGACCAGGTTAGGCAGGGTAGTAAATGGTGGCATATCTGGAAGATCATAAAGCATAACGAGAACAACAACAACAGTACAAAGAACATGTCCTAAAGCCTCCTTTTCTTCTTCTGAATCCCTAGAAATTTATTAATTCAAGAGCTACCCACTGAGCACAAACTATGTACCAAGCACTGCTCTGAGCATAGGTCTAGAGTGATGAATAAAGCAGACAAAAATCTTGGCCTTCTAAGAGCTTACATTTCTACTGAAAAAGAATCAAGATAAAAATAAGAACAGTGTAGAGTATGATAGAGATAAATACTAAGAATAAATACTGTGATGAAAACAAAAGCAGGCAAAAGAGAGGAAGGAGTGTGTGTTGGTAATTTGAGATTTGATAGCCAGAGCCATCACCCCTGAGAAAGTGGCATTGGAGTGTCAGTATAGCTGGGGTAAGGAATCTAGCAGAGGAGAATGTGGTGAGGGGGGGAACATAGATGAAGTCAGGACTTTAGCATCTTATAGCCCATTTACTGTCCCTTAAGCAGGAAGCCATTTTTTTAAGGCATTCACTGAAATGATAGAAATGATACATTCTACTTTCTCTAGGGGAAAGGAAAAACAAAAACAAAAACAACCAATAATTAACTGGAAAAGAAGATCAGAACCTATGTAGATTCTCTGCAAGAGAGATTAAAGGGTAAGATTAAAGAGATTCATTACAGCTTTGATGCCAGAGAGTTTAAAAATATAGGACAAGCTTCAGGACTTTGCTAAGTGCAGGGAACTACTGGCAGGCTTGAGAGCAGCCAACATGTTAGACCTCCATAGTGAGAGTCACACGGGTCAACCCATCTGTACGCCTGTCCCCATCCCTGGCAAAAATCACTCAGCTGAGCTATCTCCAAGCCAGAGGAAACAAGGTTGGGCAACTGGGTGTGTAAAGTAAGGTGTCAAGAGTTGGTAGAAATGTAATAGGCATAATAAATGTGGATGAACTAAATTAAAAGTACACTCTCAGACTTGCTAAAAAAGAAAATGTAAAATAAAATACTTTTTAAAGAAATAAATACAGTAAAATAACATAGGAGTTTGAAAATAAAAATTACAGGGATTAGAGAAGAACACAAAACTTTAGATGCTAGAAACAAAACCCGGTAATAAGAATGTTAATTTCAGAAAAAGTAAGATTCAAGACGGTGATTGAAATGATGAAGAGGGATATTTTGTATACTTAAGAAGATAAAATAGGAAGCTGTAAAATTCATGAAACGCAATACATCTAGCAACATGGCTTTGAAATACATAAAGAAAAACTTCTAGAAATACTTGACAAATTCACAATCCCAGATGAAAACTTTAGCATATTTTCCATAGAAAATGACAGCTAACAGAACAGAAATTTCACATCGATGTTTTATTAAATAGAAAACAGAATAAACATTCTTTTATGAACTATATGGAACATTCACAAAAACTATACACAAATTGAGTCCAAGTATAATTTGCCCAGTTCAGATTAATTGATCATAACTCAATAAAATTAGAAATTAGCTTCAAAAGGAAGACCTTCTAGAGGGGCTGGGGCAGGGTAAAGGAAATTTGACTTACAGAATTAGAAAGAAATGAAACTTTTAGTTTTATGAGGAAATATAAATATAAATTACTCTTTAAGAGGAAGTGGAAGTGACAGCACCATAGTATATTAAAAACTGTGGGTTGTAGCCCAAAATGTAATTAAAAGATTTTGTTCCCTTGAAAATATAAAAATGCAACAAGAAATTAAAAAAATCTTTTTAAATGGGCTGAGTTTCCAGAAATTTTAATTAAGCAACAACAAACCCAATGCCATATGAAATGACTGAATTAAACCGAAACTTAATAAAACAGAAACAATATATTATACACTTTATCAATAGTACCAACAGATAGTTTATTTTTTCAAAGATGAACCTAGCAAATCTAAAGAAAAACTAGAGATGAATATCTAACTTAGGAATAAGAAGAGTAAAAACTCTGTTTTTATCAATAAAATTTAAAAATCTAAAACAGGCAATTTTAAGGCAATTATAATTACCAATATTGTCTCAAGGAGGAATACAAATCTAAATAGAGAAAAAGACTAGAGAAGAAACTGAAAAAAATCATCATATATCCCTCAAAGAGGAGAAACTTCCTAAATTTATTCTAGAAAATGAAAAACAATGAACATTTCTCTTTTCATCTAACTAGGATTCCATAAGTGACATAAATAAGATAATGAGCACACATTAAAATGAAACTGTAGGTCATCATCTTTTACAAATGTGGTTAAAGTATCCTCCATGAGAAACTAACAATAAGATTTAGTAATGTAGTAATAAAAAATACCATCTTGTGCCCCATTAGGATTTATCTCAAAATTGAAAGGTTAGAATTTATCAGTAAACTTGTCATATGGGCATATTAAAAAGAAAAAGGAATTATATGTGGTCATATTAATAGATACACAAAAGAAAAAAACTTGTGACATTTAATAACTACTTCTACCCACATATCTTAGCACATAAGAAATACATGGAAAGTTCTCTAACTTGATTAAAATTATCTGCCAAAAACATACAGCAACCTGCATAGACAAGAACAAAGGGTTGAAAATATTCCCATTACAGTCCTTGGATAAGCAAGGAAAGACTAGTCTGCATTCCCTTGGAGATGCTAGCCTAAACAATAAGATGTACAACAATAATAACAAAAACCAAAAGGAGCAATAAAGACTGTAGTACACAGAACATTATTTGCAGTCATTATTATGATTTACATCAAAGATTAGCAAACATTTTCTATGAAGGGTCAAATATAAAGTATTTTAGCCTTTGAGAGACAGAAGATACTTGTTACAACCACTTAGCTCTGCCCATATGAAATATAACATGACAGAACTGAGACCTATCATACTTGTATCAGAACAAAATGAAAATGTGCTTAATTTATCTGTTTAAAATACCTTCAGGTTGACTCATAAGGAAAATCCAGTTCTCGGTGTTATATAAGAGAAAAAGAAACAATTTGACTCAGAAAAGTTGAAACAAAAGCCTAGAAGAGGGATTACGGCAGAGGTTACGGTCTAAATATCACAAGGTAGAATTTAAGCAAAAGAGCATCAAATGAGACAAGGAAGTCATATAGTGGCACAGGACAATGGTTTATTAAGTTCAAAGATTCTGTAGGTCAGGAATTCTGAGAGAGGACACTGGGAAGGACTTATCTCTATTCTTTAATATCTGTGGCCTCAGTAGAAGACTTGAGGTCTAGGAACTAAAATCACCTGAGAATTCACATAATGCTAAGCTTGGTGGTTGATGTTGGTTATCAGTTGGTTATCAGAGGACCTCAATTCCTCTCCATGTGGGGTCCATGTGGTCTTCCTTTAAATGCAAGTTTGGGCTTTCTCATAGCATAATGGCTGAGTTCAAATGCCAAAAATTTCCCAAGAGTGAGTAAGAGCCAGACAGAAGCCATATTGTCTTTTATGACCTGTATTTCAGAATTCATGTAGCATTACTTTAACTGTCTACTGTTCATCAAGGTAGTCACCCAAATTCCTACCCAGGTTTAAGGGAAGGAAAAATGGATTCTGCCTCTTGATGGGGAGTAGCAAAGTTCTAGAGGAGCATGTGAGACTAGAAATACTGCTTTGATCATTTTTGGCAAATATAGCCCTCCATAATGATATACTGAGTTATAAATTTTAATGAATTTTAGGAAGTAGAGGAAATATAAAAACTCTCAGGTCACCAGGTGATGAAACTAAAAGTTGATAACAAAAGCAGACTGCAAAAAGCCCTTCTGCTCAGAAACTTTGTAATACTCTTAAATCTCAAGTCAAAGATAACATACAAGCTCAAATTGTAGAATAGCTGGAGAAATATGATAATGAAGTCATTACCGGTCAGAAGCTATGATATAGATCTAAGGCCATTCTGAGAAGAAAACTGTATGTATATTTAAGTACATATATTAAAAGCAAAAGAATGCAAAAGATAAATGAAGCATCTGACTCAGAAAACACTCAGCTAAGTAAACCAAAGGAAAGCAGAAGGGATTAATTATTAAAGCTAAAAACAGATATAAATAAATTATAAAACGAAAGTATAATAAATAATTGAAGAGCTGATTTTTTAAAAAACAAAATCAAGGAAAATTAAAGAAAATACAAACATTCAAAATATAAAATGAGAAGTCACAGAAGAGAAAACTAAAAGAATCGTAAGAAGTAACTTTGTTGAATTTTGTGCAAGTATCTAAAAATCTAGATCATGTGGATAATTTTTTAAGAAAATGAATTCTCTAAACTGACTCCAGAAGAGATAGAAAGTTGAAATATTGATTTCCATAGGCAAATAAAGTACATAAAGACTCTCACAACCCTGCACCAAACTGAAGTCCAGGTGGCTTTACATGGAAGTTTTACCAGACTTTAGAATAAAAGGTGATTTTGTTAAGAAGATGATTCTGTTAAATGTTTAACAACTGGGTCTATGCAAATGATGATGATGATGATAATGATGAGGAGGATAATAATAAAAAATAAAAATGCCTTGATCTATAGTGTTTGCCACAGTTCTGTGGCATCAATATTTCTATCACGACTGATTCCAAGATATCTACATGATATCACTCATTGTGGTGGTGGGAAGAGATGTGCACAGTTGACTCTTGTGAGTTGGTGTAAGCCAGTTCCTGTATACCACAGGGTTGATTCCAAAGCTATTTAAACTTTTTGAGAGCATAGATAAGGAAGTACTTCTAAATTCTTTTTATGAAGTGCATAAAGTATTTACAGAGAAATTGACAAGGATTACAGAGAAAATAACTACAGTACTCATCTCAGCTATGAATATAGGTACAAAAGTCCTAAATAAAGTAATTCTAAATAACATCCAGCAGCATACACAGCACAGTAAAACATCATGGTCAACTGAGATTTATTCCAAGTATGCAATGAAATTTCAATATTTAAGTATCCATTTATTCCATCTCTTTAATAGTTCTAAAGATGAAAGCCATAATTCCATAGATGCAGAGCTTTGCCAAATTCAATAATGAATCTTGGTAAAAAGCATATAAAAATAGATGTATATGTCCTTAATGTGATAAAACACATCCATCTCAGTCAAGCCAATGTCAAACTTAATGGGCAAACATAATAAGTGTTTTTATTAATGTGAGGACAAGACAAGTTATCTGTTACTACCACTATTATTTAATGTTTTACTGGAAATACTAACCAATGTAATTAGACAGGAGAAATAAACAACAGAAATGAAAACAGAAAGCATATGGTCAAACTGTCATGCTTACAGATGATTTGGTTTGACAATTGGAAACTCAAGAGAGCCAACTAAAAGACTTAACAAGAGAATTCAGTGATGAAGTAAAACAGAAGGTAATATACAATTAGTAGAACAAAAACCAGTTGGATAAAAAACAACAACAACGACGACAAACAAACCCCAAAAATAAAAAACAACCACTTGGAGAATATTTTGAATGAAAGACACCATTTGAAGAAGCAACATAAAAGAAAATAAGTTGGAAATACTATAATCATATATTAACAAAAACATATAATATCTTCATGAAGAACATTTTAAAACCCTCTAGGAGGACACAGAAGAAGGCTTGAATTTATGGACAGACTTACCGTATTACAGGAAAACTCAAGACCATAGATATGTCAATGTGGGTTTTTTTGTTGTTGTTGTTGTTCTTATTAAAATATAAATTCTTATGAAACTATAAAACTATCAAAGATTTTTTTTTCTTTTTAAACGGAAAAAACTGAATCTGAGGTTTAGATGAAAAAGTAAGCAAAAGTAATATGTGGGATGATTCTAAAAAAGAATTATGATGAGGGGGGAAAATTAGCTCTACGGGATATCAAATACATTCTAAAGCCTCAATAATTAAAGCAATGTGGTACTTGTGCACAGATTGCTAAACGGAGTGATGGAATAGAATAGGAAATTGAGAATTCAGTGTCATGTGGGATTTAGTACATGATAAAGAGGTATCTCAGACTGCCAGAGAAGAGATGGGCTATTCAATATATTGTTCTTGGGGCAAATGTGTAGCTATTTGGAAAAAAAAAAATTAGATCCATATCTCATACCATACCAGGGCACATTACAAATGGATTAACATTTTAAATGGAAATGAAGAAGAAACCATAAAAGTGCTTAAAGAAAACCAAAAGCTCAGTTTGAAAGCTGTAATTTTAAAAAAGAAAAATTAAAAACATAAAACATTAAAAATTTTAACCTATTAAAAACCTATTGATTTTATTTTTTTAAAGAACATTTTACATGGAGAGGGAAAGATTTTATGCAAAGTCAAAAGACAGTGAATTTAATATTTGGAAATTATATAACAGGCAATGATAGATTATATATATTTCTGATATATGAGATGTTCATAGAAATCAGTAATAAAATGATTAACAGCCTAGTGTAAAAACAGAGTAGCAATTGTACTCCTAGAAATGATTGCATATGTGAAATGATATATAAACAATAGTATTTATTATAAAGTAGATGTGCTACCTACTCACTTAAAATTACAATAGAGCTATCAGTTGAGAAACATTAAATTATGGTGCATCCAATCTGTAGAATACTGTGTAACTCTGTCAAAAGAATTAGGAAGCTCCTATATACTTAATATGTGAGTCTATGCAGTATATATCATTAAGGGAATACCACAAGATACAGAACAATAGATATTGCATATTATTATTTACGCATGACAGAGTACAATAAGAATCCATGTTTAAAAAAACTGTGAAAGATGGATGATAGTGACTACCTATGGATGGGATAAACCAGGCACATGGGAAGTCTAAGGTGGAAGAAAGACTGTTCACTGCACTCTTATATATTTTTTAAAAAATAATTAATCATGATTTAAAATAAATTGGATTTTTTAAAGGCTGAAATAAAATTCATATAGCTTATAACCTCAGTTACACGTGTCCAAAGGGTAGTATACAGAAGGATGTTCATTGCAATGTTTTTCTTGCAATGAAAAAGAAATGCGAAGACAAATTATATGCCTATCAGGAAAGGAATGATTAAAATATGGCAAATCATGATATTGAGTGCTGTATAGGAGTTTTTAAAAAGTTAAGGTAAATTTTTAAAAAAAGGTAAATAAGATTTTAACAGAGAATGTCTTCAGGACATATTTTTGAACAAAAAAAATTTGAATCTAAAACATTTGTGCACTGTGATAGAATTTATGTATTTAAAAGCTCAAAATCTCTCATACATGCACATACACAGCAACACACACATATGTGTACAAAGGCATAGAAACAATTATTAAAGTTTGGACACAAAACCCCTACAGTAGTTACTTTTGGAGGAATACCCAGATTGGAGTGGTGAAGAGTAGAAGAGGGTCAAAAAAACTAGTTTTTTCAGTCTCTGAATTTTTATTAAAATATGTTAATATTTCACTTAAGTAATAGATTAGTAAAAATAATAAAAGATCCAAAGAGGGCAGGAGCTTTGGGTGATTTGCAACCATTGTGGAGACTTTGAAACTTTGTTTTCCCAAGGACTGTGCTAAAGATACAGTTTCTTTGACAGTGTTCCTTTGCTTCTTCAGATTTAAATAATTCAGTGTTGAGAATCCACAGCAGACTTTCTACACTCTGTTGCAGGATGGGATATTTATAGGAATCAAATATCCTGGTAAATAAAGATACAGAGAAAAAAGTAAAGAGATACCTGCATATATTGCCTGGCTCACTGATTTACTAAAAATGGGAAGGAAGACATTAGCATTAATAATAGCTGCTATTTATTGAGTGATTTCTTTAGAGCCAGTACTGTGCTGGTATTTTACATATGTTCGTGGTCTCATTTCATCTTGGAAATACCTCCTGAAGCTGGATATTATCCCCATTTTATATATGAGGAAATTGAAGCTTAGTGAGATATTATGTAGTTTACTGAAGGTCCCAGGGCTAATAAGTGTCCTTTGTGAGGCTCAAAACCAGGTCTAATGCTGAGGTCTGTGTTCTTCCATCTGTTCTGTGCCCCTCCCCCCGAATAACATACACTTCACAGTAGAACTACACTGAGTGAATTTTAATTTTTCTTGATGATCCAAGAAAGCACTTGTAGCTTTCTCAGTATTTCAGGAATCCCGTTAAGAGCATCAATGATCAGAGCCCTAGTGAAGCATGAAAATGATGGTTAATTGGAGCTATCCAGTTGAAAGAAAGCAGACTAACAGTGCATTTACAGAATTTAGTGCTTTTATTATACATAAATAAAGGTATAGCAAAATCACTAGTGTGATTTTTGCATAACCCCTTTGTTATTAATTGATCTGCATATTCTGAAGGCCTTTATTCCCTATATACTGATTTCAAATGGTCAGTCATTATCAGCACCTAAATCAGACTTTGTATCTCTGTTTGTAGACCTATAGACTATAGATATTGTTCAGATACATGGATGCAGTTTTCCCCCCATTGGAATCTCATAGCAAAAGATCTGGTCTCTGTAACCTGAATTAACACAAGCAGAGTTTAGGTTTACTGCACCAATGGCTTCATAGACAACCCCTTTGGTTATAGATTATAAATGTCATTTAGAGAAAGCACAAGATGGCTCCTGAGTGTCTAGTAAACTTCAACAACCACCTGAAAGATACCTCCGTGTGACTGCATAAAATGGAAATAAAGAATGGCAAATAACCCATTGACTATGCACTTTCTCACCCGCTGAGAGCAAAACGCAATCCAATGCAATTTTAGTACTTACATGCCTCTGGGGAAAATAGACCCCTAAAAATCACTGAGTGCAGCACTGGAAAAATTTCTTAAATTTGTGCTATGCTTGGTGTTATAAAACCCAAGGAAGCTTAGGCTTTCTCCTTGAGTAAAATGGACTGGTAATTTTGTTTTGTTATATTATCCACCAAGCATAATGATAATGGGTCACATGCAATTTAGGAAAAAATTAAGTCTAATAAGAAAAATCTCTAATAAATACTAACAGCATCTTATTGGTATTGTCGTTGGTCTAACCTATTAACATTTGTTTTTCTACATATTAAATGATCTGTAATATGTTGAAAATGAAGAAGATAGTAAAAATTTTAAAAAACCACATTCTTATATACATTGTATAAATGTTTACTTGCCTTTTCCCTTAGGCAAGTGCTAGGTGGTATGGTACAAGGAAGCGGTACTAAGTTATAACAGGAGATTCTTATTTTTTATATGCTAAGCAAGTGAAGTTGCTCAGCGTGGGGGATAGATCCTATCACTAACCAGGAATACTACCAATTTAATGAAAAACAGAGACTGAAGATCAGAATTCAGCCCTAAATAAAGGATGCAATTTCCTCTCAAATCAGACTTACTCTGTGCCATTGAAGGAATATGGAGAAACTTAGGGAAGCTCTGGTATCCAAGCCAAGGTGGTATGTGTGTGTGTGGGGGGGGGGGTGGAGTGGGGAGTGGGTCCTATCCATCACAGGCAGTGTGGTAGAGTGGGATAGGATTAAGGGAAGTATTCAGGAAGCTTTGATTAGATATGTGCTTCTCAAGCCTACAAACAAATCTCCCCGGGGGGCATCCATCCCATAAAGATGATTGAGCACCTACCTCCAGGGCTTCCTGATGCAATGGGCCTGGGGTGATACTCTGGCCTCTTTTATTTTCATGAGCTCTTCTGGTGATTCCTCCATGTACAACAATGCGAGGGCCATTGTGTTCAATGATATAGACAAGGAAGCTCTTTTCCCAAGTCTTCTCTGCCATCCTCTTAAAAAATGTACAGTTGAAGCAGAGAGGACAGAAACTCAAACAGATAAATGCCATAAATTGTTCCAAGTGCTGTGAAACTTGGGGCCACCAAACACTGGGTCCCTGGGTGAAGGGTTGCCAAAGTCAGTGTAAGGTTTGAACAAAGGGCCAGCCATGGGTGTAGGGAAGGGGAAGGGGACCTCACAGGAATGGTTTGGAGAAGATTGAATACTTGGATGGTATTCACTAATTAGTTGTAAACAGTGAATAGGAGGCAAGAGCAGGAGGTGACTGTTAGGTTTTTAGCCTGAATAACTGTAGAAGGTAAAGCCATTTTACATTGACATTTGGGGAGGAACAGATTTGAGGTGACATGTATAATGTGAGGTTCTTCACATATAAGTAGAGATGCTCTAAGTCATGGGTCAGTAAACTTTTACTGTAAAGTATCCGATAGTAAGTATTTTAGGCTTTGCAGACCAGGTGGTCCTCATTGTGACTATAAAACTCTGTCATTGTAGTGTGAAAATATTCTTAGGTAATACATAAGCAAATAAGCATGGCTGAGTTCCATTAAGAAGTTATTTACAAAAGCAGGTGGTGGGGCCAGATTTGTCCTATGGGCTCTAGCTTGCCAGTCCTGCTATAAGTATGATAACAGAGAAATAGACATATTCATTCATTCATTCATTCATTCATTCTTATATGTCCACATACAGGGTCTCTTTCTTTTTAAAAAAAGATTTATTTATTTTATGGAAAGGGTGTGTGCTAATGGGCAGAGATGCAGAGGGAGAGAATCTCAAGTAGACTCCATGCTGAGCACCGAGCCTGATGTGGGGCTCGATCTCATGACACATGAGACCATGACCTGATCTGAAACCAAGAGTTAGACACTTAACCAACTGAGCCACCCATCTGCCCCGTGGTATCTTTCTGTGTAGCCATAAAATCATATCTATTCTATATAAACACTGCCTTTCGTGCTTATTTTGGACAAGTAATTTCAAACTACCCAAAACTTGCTCAGTGATGAGCTATAAAAAATTAAATGTGGAAATGTAAATTAAAACCACTAGATACATTTTGTACTTACTGGTTCAGCAAAATTTACAAATCTGGCAGTACCAAGTGCTGGCAAGCTGTAGAGCAACAGAAACTTGCGAGCTGTTCTGGGGGAAGTATGAATTAGCATATCTACTGTGGAGCAAAATTTGTTATTATCCGTTGGATTGGAATAGATGCAAACCCTAAAATTTAGTAATTCTCTTCCTAGGACACTAACCCAGGACAAACTACTGAACATGTTCAAATCAATATGAACTATATTAACACCATTATCTATAATAGCAAAACAAAAGAAGACAAAAAAGAAAAACTGGAAACAACGCAGATACTTTATTAAATAAAGTTGAGGAACATTCCACATGGATCAGTCCATAAAATAGGGGAGAAAGAAACTCACTGAACGAAATCTATACAAAGTTCAAAAATGCCAATTAAAACAGTATTTTAAAAGGGTCATTTCATAGGTGGCCAAATGAGGGAGAAAATCAAAACTCAAAAGTTCAAGGTTGCATTTACCACTGAGGAGAACAACTGAAGAGGTCTGTTTATTTGTAAGCTTGATGTTTGGTACACAGATATTTTTTAAAACTTTCTTCTCAATGCTTTACGTGTGATGTGTATCCCTTTGTAATGAAACAAGCATTGCATGATCATGAAAAGGAAGACAAAGCCAAAATCATAGTTATTTTTAAATTTAATGTAATTTAATATTTTCAAGATATGCTTAAGATTATTCTCCTCTAAAAAAGAAATGTTAAGTTTTACAGACTGCTTATCTGACTCAGGATTTTTGCTAGTCAGGTCCCCTTTCCCAGTGATTAAGGGCCTGCTGGCTTGCAGTGTTTCATCTGAGCAGAAGACAGTGGGGACGAGGGACAACATAGAGGGTCTGGAGGCAAGCTGACATAGCTGGTATAGGGTCATTTGAGTTCGCCAACTTAAGGAGAACAAGCATTATCTTTGGCATAGGACAGAATGTGGTGAACTTCCTCTCTGTCACTCAGCAAATGATTCCCCTGCTGTCTTTGTATATTCCAGTCATCTGGGCTTACAGGGACACTGTGTTGTGGTTTTGTGGTGGAGAAGCTATTGCTACCTAATTTTTAATTTCTTGAAACTCACTTTGTAGTGTCATGATTACAAGGCTTAGAAGAAGATAAACTCTGTGTCCATTCCAAGTATAAATGGGCACTTGAGATGAAACCACCTACTTAATTTCCCCTTGTTGCTGGAGTAGAATCTGAATCCAAACCACAGCACAACCTAGCCCCTAAATCTCTATTAAAAACCACCTCGGGTAGTCTGGCAACACTTTATTTAAAGTCAGCAGAGAATTATAAAGTCAAAAGTGAAAAATGGTACAACAAGAAAGAATCATAAAAAAATACTAGATCAGTTAAATGTAGTCAAAGGCAATTTAGTGTGTTCTGGCACCAGTCCTTATTGATGCAAAGAATGTGATGTGTCAGGGGTCGGCAAGAGCATGTAGCAAAAGCAGAATGAAGGCTGCAGCTCCAGGCTTGGTGCTGGAACAGCCACAGGAGGCTGTGAAGGATGCCTCGCCCTCTCACATTTGCACCAGGAATTTCAGGGAGAATATCCTAATTCTCACAGTCTGGGCTTTTTTTTTTTTTTTAACGTAGTATATTTTAAAAATTAGAATATTTTCTTTCGTGGAGGTAATCTAACCTAGGGGCTGTGTAAATTGGGTCAGACCAGGAATGTAGGTATCCCTTCCCAGTACTTCTTAGTATCCTTGTCTCTTTGGAGTCACTACACTGATCTGCTTTTTCATATCTACATTACAAGCTGTGATAGTTTCTGCTCATCTTCTCCAGCTGCTCTAATTAGTACTAGCTAATCCGATTAATACTAACTATAGCTATGATTATTACAATCACCATGTTCTAGGCACTGTGCTATCCTGCATGTATGTTATCTCACCAGTTCTCACAAAAACCTTGTAAGGTAGGTCTTAGCACCATACTGATTTTTACAGATGAATACAACTAAGGCTCCGAGATTCAGAACACATTTGAGGTTACACATTGAGTAGCAGAAACAGGACTCACCAAGCCTGACCCCTAGGTGGGTGCTATGCTGGAAGGGTTGCTTCTCTAATCTTATCAGCTGTTGCAGATGGGGACCAATACCTCTAGAGAGTATCTTTGTAATATAGGGTTTTATAGGATGGCCTGAAGAGCTTAAGTCAGAGTCAGCCTGTGTTTGAATTCTGGTTTTGCCATTTCCTGGCTTTGTGATCTTGGGTGAGTTACTTGAATATTCTATCTATCTCTGTAAATTTTATATAATAGCAACACCTTAGTAGCATTGTTGTAGGGATCATGTGAGTTGATATAAGGGAAGTGTTTTAGAGAGTTTGTGGCTCATAGTAAATACTATATACATGTTATTGTTGATCCTGCTTCTGTTATTGTTATCACTGTTGTTACTGTTATTGTTCTTGATGTACATTTATATCTCCTGGAGGCAGGATGCCTTCACTGACAAAAGTGGTTGTGGATGCAGGCGTAAAAGCGAGGTAAGGGAGGCTTGTGGCAGGCCTGTGGGGTGGATGGTCTCAGCCAAGCCTCTCAGTACCCTTCCAGTCCTACTATGTGTGAGGCCATATCTACTTTGGGTATATCCATTTGTCACAAAGGAAACAGGTTTAGAAGGTCAGATGAAGAAACCAGATTCCTTGGGTGCTTCCACATACAAAATGAGGTTCTGGGGTACCTGTCTTCCTTTCCAATCTACAAATTCACCTCCAGGAGAGGCAGGGGGGAAGGAAATTTGGAGACTTTCTTAGGTTCTAGTAGGTCTTATCAGAGTCTTGGTTGTAGATTCAGGAGGAATGATTGGTTTAATGTAAATGCTTGAGAGGGTCTGAAAGAGATTAGAGAAACCTATTCCAGAGGATAAAGGCAGGACAGGAGGGAACCATTAATCTCATGGACATTCAATTCCCTAAGAACTTTTTTTTTGGGAATGACCAGAAACAAGCCAGGCCATATGCTGTCCATTTGCAATCCTCTGAGCTGAATTTTTTTTTCTTCTTCGACAGATCGAGGCCAATGCCATTGCCTCTTTAAAGATGGTTCTTAAACTTGAAAAGGAACTGAAAGGTTGAGACGTACATGCAGAGTCAACACAGATGATTTGATGAAAGTCGTCCTGTCAAACACCAGAGCTCTCCCAGTTGTCAGAAATAGTCCGATGACATGTTCGAAGCTTCCCAGACTGACTTGCATTTTAGTAAATATGACCAATCAGGGAAGACATAGTTATACTGTGGAGAGTTCTGAGATGTGAAGAGAACAAGTTAATTGTTCAGCCTCAACTGAGACCTTTCACTCAAGTCATTAATCACAGTGCACAGCCTACGCTGCTCTCCGGATCCAGACGAAGGCTCATTCCAGGTGCTGGCCATTTGCGTTTCCCTCCAACTGGGCTGATTTATGAACCCAGAGATGTTTTCTGGTTTTTCCAAATTCTTTCCCATTACTTTGTAATAAAGGGGACATGTGATTTCTGGTTTTTTGCAGATCCTCAGTTTTAACATCCTTAATACCAAAGATTTTTTCAATTAGTTTGTGGCCTGCTTTCTGTGATCTGGAGGGTAGAAATGCTGTTCTGTGTTTTGAGTATCAAAGTTAAGACTCTCTTATTTCTTTCCCCTTTGGCTGGAGTTGACGACGCAAAAGTGCTGCATGAGTCTCTGTGCCCACATTCAACATCTCAGTGCAAGTGGAGGCTTAGGAAACCTCAGTGACAACAGCTCACTGCAGGTGTTAGTTATCCCCATCCCAGTCCAGTGCAGCTGGTTCAGGGTACACTATCAGGAGGCCTTCCACATTGGGGCCAGGTCTCTGGTGACATTGTAAGCCTATATCGAAAACTTCAAAAGAGAATGTGAGTGTCAGAGAAGGACATTTGTAGTACTGAGGCTGAACTGGGTGCTGCTGAGTGTTACCTGTTTGAAAGGTAAGCCTGATCTGAGCTGATAAGGAGCCATGGATCCCTTGGGAGTTTTCCCAAGTGGCAGAAATACGTTACAGAAAAGTAATTGGAAATTGATATTTGACATGTCTCTTGGTTACGTTTTATTCCTGATAACACCAAAGGGTTTGTCCAAGAGTCACTAGTGACTAATACGTGAAATCCTGCAATCCGTTGCTGAAATGCAATCTCTTCTTTGTTGAAAGTAAGCAGCTGCTTTCTGATCCTCTGCTTCCTAACTAGCACTTCAAGTATAGAGACCCATGGGCTTAATTTGGGTGAAATGAGTGTGAATACAGCCTTTTGATAATTCCCTGAAACAAAGTAATCGCTGGCAATGGAATGCAGTCCTTAATATGTAACTCAATTTAACAGGTACTTGTTCAGAGCCTGCTCTGGGCTCTATATTGTATTGTGTGCTGTGGGACATACAAAATAAATATCAAACATGGCCTTTGCCCTTGAAAAACTTCTAGGCTCTTAGGAAGGATGATGTGTTTATGAAACACATTTTACATGGCAAGATAAGATATCATGTATGTGTCAGAGTGAGTGGAACCTGGAATAAGTATAACAGGGAGTCAGAAAAAAGAGAGTAAGGTAGACTGAAGTTGTCAGGGAAGCTTTATGGATGAGGTGGGACAAAGACACCAATATCTCAAACCCAGAACTATACCTTAAAGAAATTGCAAGGACCATAGTATCACATTACTTAAAAATTATGGAGTCCCCTTTAGGTGAAAGTAGATTTATTCAATATGAGAATGGATTAATTTCATTCAGTAAATATTTATTGAGTACATCTATGTGCCAGCAACTGTATCCAGTGAGGTAAGGGGAGAATAACCCATCCAAAAAAAACACGTCTGGGTCTTCTCAGGTGCTACTCTCTCTTAACATAGATATTTAAAGTTATTTGCTGGTCTGTGTGATTCCAAAACCTGTGATTTTTACCACTTACCATTCTGTCTCTCAAACAGACCTTGTGCTTGCTTTAGCAGCACATATCCTAAAATTGGAACGGTACAGAGAAGATTAGCATGGCTCCTGTGCAAGGATGGCTTGCAAATTTATGAAGTGTTCTATATTTAAAAAAAAGATGAACTTCTTATTTAGGGTATCTTTCGGTTAAGAAGCTGAGTCTAATTTTTTGTGTAATGGAGGAATGACATATCCAACCTTTAAGTTATATGCAGTGTAAACAGTTGAATGAGTGCTCGTGGTGAAACGAAGACACACTGAGCACTGAATGTCTCAAATTGTTAGGTTAGGGAGTATTTGGAAAGCGTTTGAAAAGTCTGTACCTGGCCCAAACTCAGGACCATAAGAAGAGCCCAAGCTCTCTGAAGATCAAGTTTTTCTTGGAATTTCCATTATTACCCTTGATAGCTACTATGGAAACCCAGATAGAAGGGTCTTCCATCATAAGAGTTTGAGACAGTCTTTCACTGGGCTCTTTGACATTTGTGAAGTTTGAAATTGGCACCACTCAGATTTATTGTGTAAGCCACTAAAAATTCTACCTTTATTCTTCCTTGCAAACTGGGGAAATCAACTTTTTGTTCACTTCTTTAAGGTACAGGTATAGCTAGTCAATTGCAAATTGTTCTAGAAAGAAAAGAATTCAGGATGATAATGATGGTGGCATTGGTGGTCATCATGGACGTGGTAGTCATTATTCTAAATATCCACGTAACTTTTAACTAATATAACCATAAAACACTAGTAAACTCTGGAAAGAATCTAAGGTATCAAGCACTGAAAGGAAGAGGTGTCAGAGTTTATTTAGCTAAGCAATACCAGAAGAGGACTAGAAAATCCCCCTTTCTAGCTAGCAATCATTCTCATACCACAATGAGACCCCTGCTTGGTAACCCCTGCATATCTGCCACCCATGTGACTGTTTTTTGAAGCTAATTTAGGTATCAAATTTAAATGGAGTCCTGAGAACACTTTTTTTTTTTTTTAATATCTAGAGGGAGTAGTAGAAGGAAAAGCTACAAGAAATTTGAAATCACTCTTGATTCCTGTCATTTTCTTTAGTATTTAATTACGTTCTTCAGTTGAAAGGTTCTTCTTGGCCTCCTTGGGTAGACACATACACATATGTTCCCTCATTCATCTGCATGCATGTGTATATATTGATATGCATTCCTCTTCATCATCTGTAGGCATTTTACAAATAATGGCTGTGTGTGTGTTTTATCATCTTAATTTTTAAATGAACTTGACAACTTCAAAATTTTTTGCAGAAATAGTCCTTCAATGGTAAAGAAATTCCAGCATGTAGGCTAGGGTCAGCTTTGGGTTACAAAATTCCACAGAGGAGTTGGCATGGGAAGAGTATAAGCACTATGGCTTTAGAATTTTTGTCTCTCCATTTTGGGGTAGATGAGCAAAGCTGGTAATAAAAAAGTTGAGTTAGTTGGAGAACTACTGTAGTAAAAGGTCAAATGAGAAAGGTAGAACAAGGTTAAGCGTGCAAGCAACAAAATTAGTAGGAGGTAGATAGAGGTAAGAGAAGGTATAGATATATTTCACCCTTCTCCCCAACTCTCCTCTGTGAGGTCATTAATGGGCTGGGAGTGGGGCTGAGAATATAAAAGGAGTTTGGAATTTGGGGTTGAAACTTTTGTTGTTGATGAAGTAGTTTGGGAAGCTTTCTTCTTGAAAAGATATCTGGGGGATTTTCTGTAGCAAAGGAGATAACAGTAGAGCTCAGAAGAGAAGAGACAGACCATTTAGAACCTAATCCAACTTCTGGTTTTAGGGGGGAGATAGTACTACCAGATTTCCATACACCAAGGAGGCTAGTCAGCAGGATCAAAATCTGGCCCAGGTTCCACTTGTCAAGCTATGTGTCTGTAGGTGCATCTTCCCAGTGGGGCATCTTTTTCTAATTTTATTCAGAGCACTGTCCAGTATAGCGTAGTCTCTGGACAATGGGAATTTTTGGTTTTCCTGTGGGTTGTCCAGTTTTATTCATGTACCTAGGAAAGGAAGCAGAGAATTAGAGGTGGCAATTCCTGAGAAAAACACATTTTAATGTGCTTTTTCTTAAGTAGGTGAGCATAGACAGTAAGAGAACTGGTGGCTTATGGAGCAGACCAGCTGCAGAGATCACCCTCCCTAGTGGACAGAGCTAGTTTAAAAGGGAAACGACCAATGGGGTTTTCTATTTCACACTTTTAAAAATGGGTCCACAAACCTCAGGGTGAGGACACCTTAATTTCCAGATTCTCTTACCTCTAATTTCCATTTGGGAGTGTTATGAGCAAGCCTAGCTTTAGTGGTTCCTCTTTCATTATCCATAAGCTCCCTGTCATAATTGTTGTGCAGGTCCTTGTCCTTGGTGCCATAGTGCCAGGAGGAGAAGAGTCTTCTGGAAGAACCTAATGACTTTGAGTAGCTTAGAGGTCATTGTGAAAGCAGGGAAGGCAAGCATGATTCTACTGACTGAATTGCGTACAAAGTCTATTTGACAACAGCTAGGGGACCTCGAAAAATCAGAGACTGCCATCACATATGGAGAGGTCTTCCCATCTTCACCTCAGTGGCTGTTTCTCCTTATTGAAGAATGAAAACAGTAAATGGCCTAAAGCAAGCTAAAAGCAAATCCCTTGACTTTATTCATTTCATGACTACAATACTTGGTGGTAATATTAGTAAAGGCCCTGGCAGCCCTCATAGGAGAGATGCCAGAAATGAGGCAACTGACTATTCATTCACCTGCTCTAACTTCTTTCAGAAATAACATGATTTATAAAAGAATGCAGAATCATAATTGTCAGCCAAGATGTCATTTTAACTTTAGGATGTCCAGAAACAAAGGGATATTATATCCTTTGTTCTTGGAGCACCACAGATGCCAAATTATGCACAAGGTTCCCTCTTGGCATTGAGTGCTTTGGAGCCTAGAGGCAACTAGTGATTTCAGAAAGATGTTGCCTCTGGTGGTGTCCTCACCTGAATATCTCCGTGAAGCTAGGGGAGGGAGCATGGCCCTCCTAGATTCTCTGCATTCTGATAGAGCAGGAAACAGCAAGAGGGATGGCAATCTTAGAAATGGCCGGTGGCTTGAGGTAAACTATCCTCAGCCTCACTCTAGGGAGCTTGACAAGAGTACCATTAATGTACTGGAGAAATAATTCATTACATTTCATTTTGTCTGTTCATCAGCATATGCCAACAGATGCTCAGTTCAAAACATGAATAGTTGATTAATATAATATCAGGCATCTGGAACAGAGAGCAGTGGAATTTGGGAGGCTCAGGAAGGCTCAAATGTCATCCATTCTAACCACAGCTGTCTGAATGCACATAGTAGGCATTGAAAATATTTGTTGATTAGATTTTCTTTGATTTGAACAACTTGGTTGCTTGGTTTTGAGCCCAGATGTTTGGCATCGAGCCAGAGTTGTGTGCTCTGCATGCTGTCATCAGCCTCACCACCACAGAGATGGTTGGCAGGGGTCAGCATTCTTCCCATCCCCATGGTGAGATCCCTTCTCTCTTCTCTCTCAGAGCATGCACACTGGCTATAGGCCATAGAACAGACAGCAGATGGCCCATTGAGCTGTCCTCCACACCCCCATTTTCCCCAGTGTCCTTGTGGTTGTATCTTATGACAGAGAACACTGGCGTCTCTGCAAACAGACCACAGCAGGGCTGGTGACAGGTACTTGAGCAGCCATTTATTCATATATTCCATTGGTCATTGCAAAAGGCCTATTAGTTCATAGCACTGACCTGAAACCCGAGTAGGAAACATGAGAAAACCGTGGGAAGGGAAGAAGACTAAAATATGGGTGGGACATTATTTATTTATTAATTTCTAGAGAACAATGGAAAAACAAGTTAAAAAGAAAGGACACCTTCTGATTGCATTAGTGCCAAAGCTGTGCACAACAGAGGGGAAGGGACACTGTATGGTAGAGTGGATACACCATCCACAGATCTGCCTCATAACTCCTGTATGTGGCTTTAAGCTCAGGCCTCAGTTCCCCACTCTGTAAAATAAAGTGAATGTCCCAGGATATTCTTCAGTACTATCCTTCAGTGACATTTTGATCAGGAATTGTGAAATCCTCATTTCCCCATTATTTAATACCCCTCAAATATCTACAATTTATTTACTTACAGATAATCAAGTAGACCCTTAATATTCTAAGGAAACTAGGCATGAGAGGTAGTAAAAGAAGTTATACACTATGCTCTAATATTCTGGGAAGAAGACAACAGGCTTTGAAGTGCTGTGAAACCCATTCTTGATAAAAATATAAAGATTTGTTATGGTTTGGAGTGGAGCTCTCCTTCAAAGTGAAATAGTGGCAAGTTTTATCTTTCTTCTTGAAGCACATTCTTGGCTCAGTTATTGGTTCACACAGTGTGGGTATGACAACTTAGTGAATAGGTCTGAGATAGTCTCTGCTGCCAGTGGTAAAAGTAGTCGCTCTTCAACCCATCCAAAAAATTGGGGCTATATTTTTGTGGGTTGTTGAGAAACTGGAGCTTGGATAACCGATCTGTAGTTGAGGCCTGCAAGTAGTAGAGCTAGAAGTCACAATCCTATCTGATTGAAATAGACTCACTGTGCAGAGGTTTCCCATCTCTTCAGACCCAGGGGAGGTAGATCAAGTGGCTAAAGGCAAAACTCAGAAGTCACTAGAAGGCTCTCACTTCTGCATGGTAATTTATAGCTTTCTGAGAGGTTTGTAACAATGATTAACCAAGTGGTTTAATCCCCACAGTAATCCTGTGAGGTCATAGTATATCCCTATATTATAATAATCCTATCAAGTCAGGGTTATATCCCTATGGGACAGGTGGAGAGTTGAGGTCTAAGTATGCTGATGGGGGGTTAGCTGTTTCTCACAGGGCATTTTTGATGGATGCTGGAAGAGCCCCCAGCCTGAAGCTCCATGGTACTCTATAGTTTATCTTCATCTATAGGTTAAGGCATTTCTGACTCTGGGTCCTCCTTTTTAAAATGTAGATACCCCTGGGAATGAAATCACATCAAGCTTGCTATCCCTTAAATATTTGCCTGAATGATATTGCAACAAACATTTTGATCTGACCTAGTTGAGTAATGCTAACATGTTAAAATGAGGATAAAACGAAGGGGGTTTGGGATAGATTTGGGGTGGGGAAGTTTGTTTGGAGTCACCACCCTGGTGGGAGTGTAATCATGAAGACTTCAAGACTCCATTCCTGAATGAAGGGAGTCCTTGAGCAGGGGAGACATGCAGCAAGGACAATAATGAAAACAAAATAACTGTTCATATTTCTAGCTTGGTTGGCCTACCTTTGTTGGACCCACCCCTGGTGAATGGGCCAGGATTGAGATGGATGGGGTCAAATCTATCTGCTGTTATTTGCCAAGTACCTGGCTTTGGGCATTGGTCCATTTCCTGTGTTCTCTTATTCTGCTAACTACTTAAGGCAGCAAAATCATTCCCCCGTTTGACTCCAATATATGCCAGTTGAAACTGAAATCCTCATACCGAGCAAATGTACCAAAGAACACTCTATAAACTTAATGAGGGAGATGAAGAGATATGTGCCAGAAACGTAGAAAATTTAACACTGATGAGGTTATGACTATTATATGTTTAGTTAAATTGTTGACACTGACAGGACATGGCTGAGGAAATCTACCGTCCGTTTTCTCCTTGTATCAGTGATAATGGTTCCTTGGTGTGCTCTTCTCAGTTAACAAAAATATCCCTGAAAGTTAAATGCAGGGAGAAGAAGTGACATAAGAAATACTTTTATTATCTCTGCTCTTCTGGGAGTTCCCTCCTAGAACATTATTTAAAACAGGACTTCTCCTGACTGGCAAATGAGTTTGGAGGGAAGAACTCAGAGGTTCAGAGGTGAATGTGGATTGTCCCAAGAGTTGTTGCAGCGTCTCCTAACTCCTGGGTGTATACACTCGCCCCGGCAAATCCATCGAGCACAGTGCTGCCCTGGCCTTCCAGAAACTCCTCTTCTCTCTTTCACATTTTCCCTTCTCTTAAAAACTGACCAAGGTTCTCCTTTGCCTCATGAACAAAATCTCAATTCCTTTAAGTGCCATTTTAAGATGTAAATGTGATCACGAGTTTCGTAAGCTGCAAAGTACTATATAAATATTAGCTATTGAATTTGGAGTCAGAACACCTCAGTTTGAGTCTTGTGCTAGCTGAATGACCTTGGAGAGGTCATTTAAACTCTCAGAACCTCAGTTCCTTCATTTATAAAACAAGATTATTATAATAATTAAGGTAATTGAAAGTGACATAGTAATTAGCAAAGAGTAGACAGTCAATACCTGTTTATGAAGATGAAAACAATTTAGTCTAGCACTTAAGAACACTGACTATAGGGACACAAGTCACCTATCCTGTGTCTCTTATTCCCTACTTATAAAATGGGGATATGGTGCACGAGTCAAATGAGTTAATATATTTCAGGAACTTTCAACAGATCCTGGCTTGCATCAATCCTTCTGTAAATGTTAAGGCTCCTATTGCTGCTCTTGTCATTTTTATTATTCAAGGACCTGTCCTGGTTTATCTTTTAAGTTTTATTTGGTTGTCCATCTTAACACATTTTGAAAGAGGTCCTCAGCCAGGTCATGAAATCCTTAGGTGGGGGACTGATCCTTACTCACCTATAGCTTCCCTAGGCTTTACCCAATGCATGCAAAATAATTATTTTTGTCATTAAAAAAATGTACAAGTCCATGCTTGCTACCTCTACTCAGCATTGTACTGAAATTTTTTGCCAGTGCAGTGAGACAAGAATAAAAAGAAAGGGAGAAAATTCAAAAAAGACTGGAAAGGAAGAATAAAAGCTGTCTTTATTCATAGATGAAATGATCATCTACTTTGAAAATACTGTGGAATTTATGAAAAGCTACTAGAACTAATAAGTGAATTTAGCAGGTTGCAGGATATAAGAGCAATATACAAATCCATTTTTTTTTTTAAGTTCCTTATCCTCAGTATAGCCAGTATAGCATAGGCCAGTGTAATGGAAGCATAGGATAACGTGGTAAATAAAACCAGAAACGAGGGTTCAAACCCAGTTTGACCTGGTAACATGGAATGCTCTTCCTTATTCTTTCTCTCTATCCCCTCCCACTTTTTCTGTCTTTGTCTTTCCTGTTTTCCTTCCTTTCTCTTTTCATTTGTTCTTTATCCACCCCCTTTTTTCTTATTAGTTTATTGGCATAAGCAACTTTTCTCCAAGAAGAAAGTTAGAGTTCCGTTTCTTAAAAACTAGTTTTTTTATTCATTGGGTTAAGTAAACAAACTAACCATAGCTTTGTTGCTTTGAGCTTACCAGGTACATTCTATTGGAAGGGATAGCTAAAGACAGGAACTGTGGTATCAGCACATAGATACTGGAACTCAGGATATCTGGGTTCAAGTTCTGACCATCTCTTAGCTAGCTCTATGACATGGGATGGTCACTTCACCTTTCTGAGGCTCAGTGGGCTTTGTCTTAAAAAAGGGATAATGTTAACATGACCTTGAAAGAGTTATGGATAGTTCAATCAAACAACACATTTTCAGTTCTAGAAACAGGATTGGAACATGTAGATGGAGAATGTTTCTCTTCAAGGAATGTTTAAGGAAAATAGGAGTGAGTAACTCCAATGGCACAAGACAGGCATAAAGTTCTGACTGAAACTACTGGATTTCACAGATCCAGGCTTGGTCTAACACATCATCTATGAGATGTTAAATATTTGATTGATGAAGTACTGAAGATTATTTAGAAATACATGGGGAAAAAAATCACTATTCTGGGGCTTGTGAGGAGTGGGAAATGAAGCCAAGAATGTATCTATAATTTAGGGTAAAGAGCAATAATGAGGTTTCATAAAAATAAATAACCATGATGTTAAATAAACTGCAAATCATTTGCACCTTGAAGCTTTTCTTAGATTTTGTGCCAGTGGGGGGAAAACCATGAAAGGAAAAAAAAAGTGATAATTGGCCTTGTGCTTTATGCCAAAGGAGTTACTTGTACACAAGATTTTGTTTTAGTGTAATCAAAGAGCCTCCCTCCCCTGCCACACACACACTACCACCAAAAATTATTTAAGGAAAGAAAAACAAAATCCATCCAGCTATAAAGAGCAACCAGCCTGGCTTTGGAAAAAGTCTACTCTGCCTGGGGTCATATTGTTTTATGCTGCTCTTGACTTTATTTCAAAGCTGATGTTGCTATCTAAAAAAAACTAACAGCTATAATTATTTCAGTTTTATTCACTGAGAAATATTTCCAATCACATAAGAGAAATCATTTCTGGTGTTTGTAAGTGACCTCTTATTCTGTTCTTTAAAGAAAATAGCATATATGTTGGAAGAAGCACTGAGCAAGCAGTCTGGATGACAAGAGTTCTTAAAGTTAGAACTGCCAGTCCATGAGCTTTTAGACTTTAGCTAAGTCAATTCCCAGAATTGATCCTCAGTTTTTCCATCTGTAAAATGGGAACAGTTGTACCTATCCCACTACCTCATAGGTCTGGGAAAAATCAGCCTGAGATGATGGACTTGGAAGTGCCATAAAAATGCAAGGCAGCGCTTGCCTTTCTCCTCCTTGCAGTAGGGTTCTGGGTCACCCAATGACAGGATCAGCCTCAGGTACTTGACAAGAAGCCAGTGGCACTTTTAGTAAAATGTTAGTTGAGTGTTACATGGTAGGATGCAACACAAATTTATTTTTTTCCTCACAACTGGCTTTCTAAATTTGGCTCAATAGGACTAGATATTCTTATGCTTCTGAATAAAATTTCAGTGGGTACCCAGAGCTTGCTACTCACTTTTCAATAATAATAAGTCCTCTGGTCACCTGAGTCTCCAAACAAGTCTTGAATATGAATTATTTCAGTTATGAATATGAAAAGCCTCGGGTAAGAATGAAAACTCTGAAATTCATCAATAAGTAATGCATCTTCTGTGTGCTGGGTAGCCTCTTCCTTTATTCTTTTATCTTCTTCCCATTCCCACACCAGGTGAGTTGGTTGGGGAGACGAGAGAGAAGTGGGAGATAGGATCACATTTGCTTGACTGGTGCCCATCTGCTGGCTTGTCCTTCCAGTGGCAGATGTTCAGGTTGGCCCTTCTTGCAGGCCGTTTCATGAGCACCTGGGGTCCTCTCACTTGCAGTTCTCTTGATAAATCCATCTCCTCAAGCTGTACACTTGTGATTCCTTCTTCACACCCTGGGCATCTGGAGACTTTTCTCTGCTGAGGTCTCCTTACCTCCAACAGTGCAGGATCCAAGACTGTCCTAGGGTGCTTTGTCTTGCACTTGGCCCTCCAAGTGCCCTCCATAGCTCCATGGAGTTAAGAGTCTTTGGCTTTCTCATAGTGAGTTGGAGTTAGAGCCTCAAATCAGGTCTCTTTTCTTGAGCCACCTAACAGGCAGCTTCAGATACTTATTAAAGTTCATTTGTTAAAGTTTTCATGTTTAAATCAGAAGTCAGTTCCCTCTGACCCTGAAAGTGCAGGGGGCACATACCAAGCTACCTAAGTGAGACACTGATCTCCCTGTCATTTGCTTGACATGAGGGAAGTACCCTTTTCCATGTGGGTAAAACAGTACTGGCAAAAGTTTCAAAAAATTCTTTAAAGAAATTCCTGCTTTCTTGGGGGCACCTGGGTGGCTCAGTTGATTAAGCATATGGCTCTTGATTTCAGGCCAGGTCATGATAGAGCCCCATGTCTGGCTCTTCCCTCATCCAGGAGTCCGCTCAAGAGTTCTTCCCCTTTCCTTTTTCCCTCCCCTCTAATTTCTCTCTCTCTTTCTCTAATATAAATAAATCTTTTTAAAAAATCCTCACTTTTCAACTCTGAAGTTTTCTCATAGCCTAGCCAGTATCTTTTTGAGAATACAGAGAGACGTGTTCAGCTAGGGTTTGCAAATCCAGTACTCAGACACCTCTGTTACAAGTCCTATTGGGGTAATCCAGCACCTTGTCTTGGTATATAGGTCTAATTGGTTTCCATTGTCTTGGAACTTCAACTGAACTTAAAACAGAATCCTATTTTAACATACTGTTATATTTACATCAACATATCCCAAACTAGTTTGTGGAACATGGCTTCAGAGAAGTGTTTTCTAACTCCTAATGTGCCCATTGCACATGAATCTTCTTAAAAAAAAAAAAAAAAATATATATATATATATATATATATATATATATATATATATATATATATATATATAGGGGCACCTGTGGCTCTGTTGGTTAATCGTCTGACTCAGCTAAGGTTATGATCTCAGGAGATCTAGCCCCACACTGGGCTTCATGCTGGGTGTGAAGCCTGCTTAAGATTCTCTCTCCCTCTGTCTCTGCCCTTCCCCCCACTAGCTCCCTCTCTTTCTCTAAAATAAATAAAATCTTTAAAAATATGTGGAATCTATAATAAGGAATACTGTTTGACACTTTTCAAACCCAGTGTGCCTCAAATATATTTAACTATACAATTTTTTAGCAGTGTCTCTGAATTTTGGGAAGTACTGCTCAGGATACATTAGAGCCCTTCCCTTTTGATACATGAGCAGGAATGGTCCCTGGTGATGCTTCCACTGAGTTTAGCTAAATCTGTTCATACATTCCTCTGAAGTTTCCCCAAATAAACAAATTTTATTCCTTACTAATAGAAGTGGACTCATTTTCTATGATGAATATTTGTTTTGGAAACAACCAGTTGGCATTGGCTTTATGGGTAGGGGAGCGAGAAGAGTCACTAATAGTCTTCTTATAATAAATAACAAAAAAAATTTAAAAATAAGACAGTAAAACCCATTAGAATAGAGATTTATTAACATCTTGATATTTGCTTTAGAATTTGAGAGCTTAGCTTTAATGATGTACAAAAGTGAAAGTATAGGGACTTGTTCTCATCCACACCAGATTTTGTTCCTCCTATATTTTTTAAACTCATGATCATCAGTTGTATTGGTTTGAGCCATCCGAATGTCTCCACCTTTGTGAAGGTCCAGTGGTTCAGTTCTCAGATAGGCATCTTTTTCTGCACATAGCCCATTTTAAAATATGGATCATGATTTCCCAGATAGCTTATTCTATGTCTTGTTTCATCATGTCTTGATAAAATGATTGGCTTTATGGTTCTTTTCTGTTTCAAAATTTGTAAGAATTTATGCTGAATAATGTTTGAGTCCTGCTAGCATGAGCAACTGTCCATGTTTTAGAACCGAGAGTCCCATGTCCCAGAAATTCCATCCCTGGGATACAGAAAATCTTAATTTTTGGTGATAGATGCCAAAGGTTCAGGGACAAGTATAAAACCTATATGGCAGCCCAAATATAGATGCAGAAAGCAATGCTGTTTGTAGTGCCAAATAGATAAAGCACAGATTATTTGTCTTCTTTAGCTGTTGTCACTATGTTTCCCCCTTCTGTTGCCAACCATGATTTGAAGTTCACACTAATGAATCAACCATTGTTTCACACCAATTGATGCAACTTGAGTGTATACTTTAAGTACATTGTAATTATGAGTATTCACAGTCCATCTATCTTTGACTCTGTTTGTTGATTAATTGTAGTGCTTTGTATCACCACTGCACCAGTTTAAGTTTTGACATTGTATGCATTGTGACTATATTTTCTAAGACTTCAGATAATGAAAATGAAGGTGATTATAGTACCAATGCCAGGATGACCTAGAAACCCCAGAAAAAGAAGGTTAAATGACTGTTAAATAGTGACAGATGGAAGGACTCATACAATTAGATTGGGGAAATCAATAACCAAAGGGGAGCATCTTGCAAAATATGCAGAAAATTGGACATGGTGGAGAAAGAGAAGTGAAAGCACATAGGGAGACTAGATCTCACCCTTTTAGAATGAGACACACAAGAACTTCTAAATTAATCAGAAGCTTTTTTTGTCTCCCAAGAAGATACCAATACTGCTGTATTACCTTGGGTATACCACCCAAACAAATAGCATTATCGTATTGTTTCCTTGAGTTCTCTTTGACACCGATTTGAGTTACCTTGCCTGATTTATAAATTTGAGTTAAAATGTCCTGGGGAGTAATATTGGGTAACAGATGTGTTGCCCTCTTACAGAATAGAGCTAATTTTGTCCGATCTGACCAACAGCCATGCTTTCCTTAACATGTCAAGTGATTCCTTGAGCCACAGGAACACGATAATGTTTCTTCTAAGTCTTCGGTATTTGGACTTGAAAACTGGAGTTTCAGATCATCTTTTTGATTCCTAAAGATTTTCACAAAACTGTAGAAACCATAAAACAGAAGACTGTTGATATCCTAGATAACCTATCCAAGCTAGCCTTTGCTTATTTGCCTGCCTTTGAGTGGATTTTGGTAACACCATTCAGTGTTTAAGTTTCTTACCAAACAAATGAAACAGGCTCACCTACTGAATATCCTTACACCCTGTCTACAACACTGCTAAAAAAGGGTGTGATTTACTTACCTGTGATATTGAAACTTACAAAATGAAGTTTTTGGTCACTTTTTTTTTCCATTTTATTTTATTTTATTTTATTTTATTTTATTTCTTTTCAATGTTCCATCTTTTACTGTTTTGCACCACACCAAATGCTCCATGCAATATGTGCTGTACATAATACCCATCACCACTTTTAGCTTCCTCAAAACAGAAGTACTTGAGTTTTTTGTTTTTTGTGTTTTTTTAGGATTTTATTTATTTATTTGACAGAGAGAGATCACAAGCAGGCAGAGAGGCAGGTAGAGAGAGAGAGAGAAGGAAGCAGGCTCCCCGCTGAGCAGAGAGCCCGATGCAGGGCTCGATCCCAGGACCCTGAGATCATGACCTGAGCTGAAGGCAGCGGCTTAACCCACTGAGCCACCCAGGTGCCCCAGCACTTGAGCTTTTTGACTTGATAGAAATGGAAGGAATTAGCCTTTTTAAGTACATGCCTACAAAATGGCTCTCAGTATTGAGGGTCTAGAAAAGATCTTAAAGTGCTGTCCTGCTCTAAATCTTGTCTTCAAGGAGTGGAGTAAGAAAAATGTACTTCACTAATGGGGAGTACATTGGGAATGCGAATGGAGGACAGACAGTATTACAGTAAAACAGAAATTTATTTGCTATTTCTCCCAAACTCTTTTGATGATCTATGAAGAGGCCACCAGGAGCCTAGGAAAGAATTATTCCTGTGTTATTTAATGTTCTATGTAGGATGTGACAAAAACTCATACACAATGGGGAAAAAAAGACTCATTTTTTAGAAATAAACCTGCTTCTAAATGAACAAAAGTATGTTACCAGAGGACAGCCAAGTCAAACAGGACTTTCTCAATTTCCTTATTTACTAAAATACTGTAATTACTCTGAATCCAACTTTGATTTTACAACTTGAGGAAACTTTTGAATTCACAAGTTTGAATTACCTCAGTGCTTTAAAATCATTTTTTCCGAGAAAAAGAAGTTGAACTTATGATGACATCCAGTACACTTCATAGAGTTTCAAAAACAATGACCAGGCTGGGCACGGAGATGCCCTGTGATGAATTCTGTGATGAATTCACACATGCAGCAAAGCTGATTGACAGACTTCTGGCCCGTCAGAATTAGGCATGGAGATACAAAGTGAAGGAACAGTTTTTGGAGAGCTGGAAACTGATTCCAGTCTAAAACCCTGCTTTTGCTAGTGAGGGAACACTGGAGTGTTCCATGCTGAGATGCTTTTGTTGATAGGCCATTTCACTTAGTGTCACCACATTGGATTGACACCAGAGCAGTGTAATGTGAGCTTGATAAGAGCATAGCCACAAGTCAAATAGAATTTTACGTGTAACTATGTTTAGGTTTACCACCAGGTAAAGGAAGGGCAGTCGAAAGAAGTGTTATTGGGAAGGGAAACAAGAGTAAAAATACCCTAGTGATGTATGGGGGAGAAAAAAAACGTTATTCTTTTCCTAAATATATGTAATATCTGTTTCTATTGTATTTTCATTCTCTCTTTAAAAAGTCTCATATTTATGTACTTTAAGAATATATAGTAGTATAGCCTACAAAAGCTAAATACCTAATAAAAAGTTTTAGAAGAGTTAAAATAAATTTGTATCAGAGGACAGAAACATAACACGTGTATTATCTGTTTAGTCAGTCCTACTATTAGTTATAAGTAATTCCCACTGTTAACTAATTCTCCTTTTTGTCTTACAGATAGGATTTATATAACAGGAAGGTAAATACTCTAGAACAAAAAAGAGGTTCAAATAAAACTCACTTTCACATTTTTATGTTAAAGTAGTTATATATGTTTTTAATCATCTAGTATATATTACTTTTGGATGAAGACATTTTGGTACATGTGCACCCTGGGTCACTTTTCTGAAAAGCTGGTAATCCTGCTTGCCACCAGAGTGCTTTTCCTGAGCCTGTCCTGGTTTAAAGCAGGAAAGCAAATCTGATTCTGATTAATTGCTCTTACACAGTACAAGTAGCCCTCACATTGGCTTCTGACTATAAAGGAAATTTTCTTGCCAGTGACTCTCAAACTATTTTACATCCTTTAGGAGTTTTTTTTTTTTTAATTAAATTTATTTATTTTCAGCATAGCAGTATTCATTATTTTTGCACCACACCCAGTGCTCCATGCAATCCGTACCCTCTATAATACCCACCACTTGGTACCCCGACCTCCCACCCCACCCCCGCCTTTAGGAGTTTTTAATGCCATTTTAAAATGTCATTTATTTGAGAATAGTTGTCTTCATTTTTCTGTTTGTGCTAATTGGAAAAAAAAAAAAGGGAAATGTATTAAGTTTTTAATTCTCTAATGAGAACCCAAGTAGAATTGACAATTGTCCATATTTATCAGTAGGGTAATGTGCATCATCTACATGCAACTTTTTGTAAAATTGACTCTGAGTAGTTGGAAAACGAAAGTTTTCTTTTTTCATCATTGTGCCCCTCACTTACCCTTTCTCAATAACTAGTAAGGAATCTCTGTTCCCCTTTCCTTTTTGGTGTTCCAAGCCATCATAATGTGACCCATTCTTATCATCTACCCCTTCTCGCAGGGAAGACCCATAGTCTGCTTTCCCACCCTCACATCCATGTTGTCGTGCTTAGGACAGAATATCCCCTTTCTCTAACCCTTTGGATACTGCCCTACTTCTACCTGTTCTTCACGGTCCCAGGAAGACCCCTTTTACTTTACAAAACTTTGTCTGAACCATTTTCTAGCTAGGTACTTTGATGTCCCACTTGCCTTCCTACTCAGTTATACTCCTTTAGGATTCTGTAACATTTCATATACTTTCTCCTCAGATACATCATGAGATAGATTTCTTGCCTTGTTCTGCCCTTGTATCCCCAAGACCTAGACCATAGTGAAGATCTAGGCAGATCGTAATGGTTCAAGAAAGATGATCAGTTGGTTTATATAAACGGTGCTGCATGAAACATATGACGTGGGAGTAGTCAAGCAATAATATCTTCACATAGGGAAACATTGTCCTTAATATTTAACAGGAGTTGAAAGCACAAGGCTTTGTTGAGGTGGAGAAATAGGGGAGGGCAAAAAAAAAATAATAATAATAATCATAACCTTGATTCCTGGGCTCAGGTTTTAGTTTGTAAAGTAGGCTTACTGCTCCTGGGTTGGAACACTAGACTGTGTAAAATACACACATGCACACATGCACATATACACAGGATAGGGGTTTGGCCTTGACATATATTTTTAGTTGGATGCCAGTACTTTTTAGCAGCCTGGTCTAAAGTTGGGAAAATAGCCATTCAGTGTCTAGTTGAGTTATGAGTTGAGAACAAATTTCACAACAAACCTCAATGATTTTCCACCGACTACACCAACCCAAAGACAATTTCTAATCACTTGGTTGCCATCATATTGCAAAAGAAGCAGAGAACACAGACATGCTGTCTGTTTCGCTTAAATTTATAAAAACCCGCTGAAAGGGAATGTAGAAAGTAAACGACCCATGGTAAAGCATTGTGAATGAAGAGAGAGGTGCTGTGGTTAGCTGGGTTTCTCAATCCCTCAGATTCTCAAAGCCAAGAGAAAATTTATCTTCTTCCACTGAGACATAAACTAAACTCTTTTGGTCATTAATCTGCAAAGTTGATGCCTGCCATGGTAATTCATCAAACATTTTTGTGGAGTGAGTCTGAAGGGGCCTCTGGGGCGTCTGCCTTTGAAATTCAAAGCACTGTTTTGTCCCCCGAGGAAGGAGTGACTTTCTCCCCTCATTGCACATCTGGAGGGGAAGTTTCTGCTTCTGCTCTTCCCTAGGCTGAGTCAGGACCTGAAAGGAGCAGCCATCTTTGTGAATCATGGGCTTCTGCCATGAGACTCTGAATACTCTTCCCTGGGCTGTCCCGTACCGAGAAAGAAGAGAAATACAGCAGCAGAGGCACTGTTTATAAGGACCTTTTCTCCTGTATTACAGTTCACCACAGGAAAAGGACAATTACTGTTTGCAGTGATTTTTATAGGGGTGGGAGTCACCGCATTAACCATTGTGAAAAATGAGTAGAATTCTCAAGCTGCAACTCGCCATTGTCTGTAGATAAATCAGGAGATGGTTCTGGAATCTTGAGGTCTGATCTGAATTTATAACCATGTCTCCAGGCTCAGAGACAAATATACACTCCGATGAGAATGGGCATTTCCTACAGAGAGCATGACCTGTGAGTGGTGGGCTGTCTTTTGCCCCTCCAATAACTGTGCCTCCTAATGCCTTATCCTTAGCTGAGGACTTCCAACCTTGCAGTCCTCTTGTGAATTGGCCCTGCCCCCTGCCCTCACCCCTGGCTCCTGTCCTTCTGTTCTCAGCTCTGCAAAACACTTGAGACACAGTGGTCACCTTTCTATGACACCCATGTTTTTTCCACATAGAGCTGTTCACACTGACCAAGAAGTCTCCACCCTTTGTGAGTTAGGCTTTTTTTTGTCATTGAAGTTTCAGCTTTACTGTCAGCTCCTTGGAGAGGTTTTCTCAGACCCTCAGTTTAAAGAGGCTAAACCCACCCACCAGCCACTTTCCATCAGTTCTTAGTGTGTCACTTTCTTTGTAACACTTGATGTCTAAATTAATTTTTTTCTCTCTTTTCCTTTCCTTCCTTTTTCCTTTTTTCTTTCATTCTCTGTCCCCTACCATTTCTCCCTCCATACCTCCCTCCCTTTTTCTTCTCTTCCCCCCCCCCCCACCTCTACCAGTACTAGATCATTAACTCCCAAAGAGCGAAGTTCTCAGCCATATCTATATGGTACATATTCAATCATTCTTATGGAACTGAATGGTTTCTTTGTGCTTCAGGTGTTTGGCTGAGGGTAGCATGACACGGTAAAATTTTGTTCCTTTTCATATTTTAAAAAACATGCTTGAATTCATGTATTTTAGGTATAATTTACTCTTACACATTTATCTATTGATCAACTATTCATTCATTTCTTCAACTCATGTTTAACTATCTTCTGCATGAGCTATCTTAACAAGATATTACAGATGTCAGAGAAATTTCAGCCATCCAAATGATACCACTAAATGGGGAGAAACATATTTGAAAACAGATTTTCATATTTTATGTCAAATGTTCTATCCAGACCAGTCTAACTTCTAATTTTCTTTTACTAACCAAAGTTTTTTTGTACTACTCCAACCAGGTATCCCTCAGTAAAGTTTTCATCAGTATCCCACAGTTGTGACTTACCCTCCCTCCTATTGTTACTTTGTTTTAGAACTCTGTTCCCTCTGTTCTTTCCTTCTGAACATTCTGGGCATCCTTCAAGGCCAGTTCAGGACTTTCCTCCACAATAAGGGCTTCATAATTCCTTGGCTCTGATTGCTCTTTTGAGCTCTTCCATTTAACTTGTAGATTCTAGACCCTCTAAGTCAGGGAGTTTTCTACCTATAGTTATTTTGTTTGGGTTTGTATTTGTTTTATATACGTAAATGTTAAGAACCCAACAGGATTCTAACTTCTTTGAGAAAATGAACATGTTTCATAGTCTTCCAGGTGTCTGTCACTATCATAGGTAGTGTTAGGAACATAGTAGCAGTCAATAATTTCTTACTGATTGATTGGTGTCGAAATTGGGTTGTCATTTCCAGACAGGGTGCTGAATGAGAGCAGGTCTGGTAAAAGACTCTTCAACATTCAGCCTCCCTGTAGATCAAGTACAGGCAAAGCTTACAGTGAAAGGTGGTGAAAGGCAAAATTCCAATAGCTAGAGTATTATTAATCTACTTAAGCCATTAAGTGTTGTCCAGTATTAGATTGGACCGGAAATCCTGGTTTTCAACTCTTTCCTATTCGAATGCCCAAGAGGCTGTCAGCGAGTAAGAGGAAATGCGGAATTGGCTTTCAGTTGCCTGAGGAGAGGAGTTTAAATTTCTAGATTTATGGCTCTGCTTTACCTGAAACTTCTATTTTGCTTTTGCTTTTATGTAGCAATCGGGTGTACTGTATTTCAGTTGGTACTTCTTAAACAGTCTAAGGGAGCTCTAAAAATAAGTACCAACCAATTTATACAATAACATCCATAGTGGTCTTTATTGAATACCTCATCACACAAGTGTATTCTAGAAGTCCCCCAAACAGATGATACTTTCAGAAGGGACCTTAGAATGAAGGAGGTAGAATGTGTAGTGTGAATGGTCTGTCTATAATCTCTGAACTCAGATATTCTAGCTTTTCAGATTCTAGTAGTAGCGAGAGGAAGGATAAGTGTAAGGTAGCAGACTAGTGTCCTGAATCTACTTTACTAACATGCCATCTGGGAAGGTATATTTCTTCTCCTCTTTGGCCTGAATTTGCTGTGTCTCAAATAAATGGATGGGTAGAACTAAATATCCTCAAAACCACCTACTACCTATAAATTGCTATGTACCAACTAGTACTGAGACTATAAAAATGAACTTAGATATCTAAATATAATGTAAGCCAAGAAATTTATCCTCACTGTCATTAAACATGTCCTACGTTTCTAGGAAGGCCCCATAGTCTTCTTCCCATTGAGTTTCCTGGTCTCATTCTATCCTATCTGACCTTCATTGACTAATGTGAATATTTTCTCCTTTGACTCTTTATAGTACTCATATGATTCTCTGTTCATTTGTCTTTTATTAAAATTGTCATTTAATGTAGGTGCATTTTATTTTACCGAGTTGACTTTAAACTTCTATTGGGTGGGAACTATGCCTCATGATTCTTTTTTTTTTTTTAAGATTTTATTTATTTATTTGACAGAGAGATCACAAGTAGGCAGAGAGGCAGGTAGAGAGAGAGAGGAAGAAGCAGGCTCCCTGTGGAGCAGAGAGCCTGATGTGGGGCTCAATCCCAGGACCCTGGGACCATGACCTGAGCCAAAGACAGAGGCCTTAACTCACTGAGCCACCCAGGTGCCCCGATGCCTCATGATTCTTAATATCTCCAGAGTACCTATAGTAAGTGCTCAATAAATATTTGCTGCTACTGTTACACCTTAGCTGATTCATCTTATCTCTAGTGAATTTTGCTCCAGCAATTATGCAACAAAATGACTTAAAACAAAAAAGGCAAAGAAAATCTAGAGTGACTTTGGACACTTGATTAGAACTCTAAAATGGGGAAATTCTTCCAGTTAGTTCAGTAACATAAATATTATTTTGAATGATTTTATCAATCCACCATCTCTATTATTTATTTATTTATTTTTAAAATATTTATTTATTCATTTGACAGAGATCACAAGTAGGCAGAAAGGCAGGCAGACAGAGAGGAGGAAGCAGGCTTCCTGCTGAGCAGAGAGCCAGATGCGGGGCTCGATCCCAGGATCCTGGGATCATGACCTGAGCTGAAGGCAGGGGCTTTAACCCACTGAGCCACCCAGGTGCCCCCACCATCTCTATTATTAAAGCAAGTGTTTGTTTATGTTAATCTCTATATTTAACAAGGTTAGGATCTCCTTAAGGATAGAGAAGACATGTTACTCTTCTTTATGTCCTCAGCCTTAGCTAGGTCACGAAGTGAATGCTCAGTAAATATTTATTAAAATCATAAACAAATTATCTTTAGCACCAAAGCTAGGAGTTCTGTTAAAGAAAATATTTAGACCCGCTATCCCCAAACTTGCAAGTTGCTAATGTTGTTGACTCATTTAAAGGTAATACTTACTAATGGGTCCATCTTATATGCTGGGAGGATTGTTGGGCTAAATAAAACATGTGATAATAAAGATCTATAAAGTTGATGTCTTTGCAATGGCTACCCTAGGAGTAGGGTATAGAAGATCAGATTAGGAGATAAAATATAATTTCTTTTCAGTTTTATTTGGCAGCCTTGATCTTGGTGGAATGACATGTTCTTAACACTTGTAAGATGACAGGGTAGCTTAATTATTACAATCTCACATGCCATATTTGAGATTTGGCATAGACTGTGTATAGGGCAGATGTCCTAATCGATGAAAAATGTTAAAATAATATCAAACTTCCATAAAATAAATCAGTGATACATTTTATAACATTAAAAATGTGTAAAAATTCTGTATCTATAACATTATAGGCAAAATTAAGACAAATAAACTAAAGGATAATATGTAAAAATATAAAGATTCAATCTTCTACCATAGGGAGAGCTTTTGCAAGTTTTATAAAAAAAAATAAAGTAGAAAGAAAATGAATTAAAGAGGTAACCAGGCAAAATTAGAAATGTAAGTGAACATAGAAAGTTCGAACTTACTAGAAATGAAATATTTGTTAATTAATGAATTTGGAGCTAAAAAATAGTATTACTTATTTAATGTAAGAATATGATGGCACTCTTTTTCTTCCTTCTAGAATTAACTTCTTCTGATATTTCTGGGATGCAATGCCATTTTTATTATCATTATGAAAATATAATAGTTAGCCTTTGGTTCAATGACTCAACTTTTGGGAATCTTTCAGAGGATACAATCAAAGGCTTAGCCAAAGATTTATATAAAAAGCTAAAAGTAATTTTTAGGATATTATGTTGAGAGTAGTTTTATGTTCACAACAGAATTTAGAGGAAGGTATAAAGATTTTCTGTATATCCTATGTCCTCATAATCTTCCCCCATTATCAGCATTCTCTACCTGAATGGTATATTTGTTATAATTGATGAACCTATATTGACACATCATAATCACTCAAAGTCCATAAATTACATTACCGTTCAGTCTTGATTTTGTACATTCTTTGGATTTGGACATATGTATAATGACATGTATACATTGTTATAGTATCAAACAGTATTTTCACTGCTCTAAAATAATCTTCTGTACTCTGCCTATTCATCCTTCTCTCTATCCCTGGCAATCATTAATCTTTTACTATCTCCATAGTTTTGTCTTTCCCAGATGTCATATAGAATCATAGAGTATATGCCTTCTCACATTGGCTTATTTCTCTTAATAACATGTATTAAAGTTTCTTTCATGTCTGCTCATGGCTTGATAGCTTATTCCTTTTTAATATTGAATAATAGTCCCTTGTCTGAATATACCACAGTTTATCCACGTACTTACTGAGGGATATCTTGGTTGCTTCTATTCTGTTCTATTGTTCTACTTGTCTATTCTTTGACCAATACCACACTGTCTTAATTACTGTAGTTTTGTAATACTTCTCAAAGTTAGATAATGTCTGTCCTCTAGCCTTTTCTATATTGTGTTGGCTACTCTGGCTCTTTTTCCTCTCCATTGAAACTTTAGAATCATTTTGCCAATATTCACAAAATAACTTGCAGGGATTGTTAATTGGGTTTGCATTGAATCTATAGATCAGTTTGGGAAGAACTGACATCTTGACAATATTGAGTATTCCTATCCATGAACATGGACTACCTCTCCATTTATTTAGTTTTCCTTTAATTTAGTTCATAGGAATTTTTTTTAGTTTTTCTCATATAGACCTTTTGTATATTCTGTAAAATTTATACCAAAGTATTTAATTTTTAGTGTGTTAATATAAATAGCATTGTGTTTTTAATTTCAAATTCCATTTGTTCACTGTTAATATATAGGAGGGAAATTAACTTTTGTTTATTAATCTTGTATCCTAGAACCTTGTTAAAATTGCTTATTAGCTCCAAGAGGGCTTTATTGTTTATTCTTTCAGACTTTATATATAGATTGTCAGAGCATCTACAAAGATAATTTTATATCTTTCTACTCTATATACCTTTTATTTCCTTTTCTGCCTTATTGAATTAATAGGGCTTCCAATATAATTTTGAAAAACAATGGTTAGAGAGGACGTTATTGTCTTGTACTTGGTCTTAGTGAGAAAGTGTTTTCCACTATTAAATATGATATTAAGTAATTATTCATAATATTATTTATATTAAGGGAAATGGAAAACAGTAAATAATGAGAGATGAAAGTGTGGTGTATTCAGATGATAGACTATTATTCAATCAACAAAAATAAGTTTCTAAATAATAACACATACAATATAGGTGGAAAAAAGTAAAAAATATACATAGAATATCTCAATTTATAAACATACTGAAGACTTGAGGGAAATTCACTAAAATATCAATGATGCTTCTCATTGTGTATAAGGTAGACTATGAGTGATTTTTATGACTGGGCCAAACAATGTTCTGTCATCTGTTTGTGTAACTATTAGTCTGACTGTATGTCAGAACACTGGAGATCTAGTTGGCTTGAAGGAGTTTATTAGTTCTTTCAACCAAAAATTTAGTATATATATCTGGTACTATGCTAGATAGTGAAACATGAATCTAATGAAGGCTGTAGGTGGGTCAATAGACATTTATGGTATGAGTATTATTGTATTAAGTGCTATGATAATATAATGATGAGAATAATGGTGATAATAATGGTGAAGATAGAAACCACATACAGTATGTAGCTGTTCTACTTTTTATTCTGCCATATCAAATTACATTAAAATTTGAGTGACTAAAATAGCCATTTTATTATGTTCATAGATTCTGTGGTTCAGATATCCAGACAGGAAAATGGGATGGTTTTCTCTGCCCCACAGTATCCATAGCTTCCGCTGAGAAGACTTGAATGTTGAGAATGAATTAACTAGATACTGGAATTATCTTAAGGCTCATGCTCATACAGTAATATACCCAGGACTGGGCTGGGAAGGCTATGTTTCTAACTGAAGGGCCTACAGACTTCTTGTGCTTGGCTTCTTAATTATAGCATGGTTCTAGGATAGTTGGACTTACATGGTATTCAGGTCTTCAATCCCAAGTTGACTGTTATTCTAGTCAGCAAAGCAGAAGCTTATTTGGAAGTTTTTCTGATGTGACCTTGGAAATTAGGCACATTCTTTTCATTACAGGGGAGTCACATGCCCACACAGATTCAAGATGAGGGAACGTAGACCCTCCTCCTTGGTGGGAGGAGTGTTAAGGTCATGATGCTAAAAATCAAAGAGGTTGGAGATATTGTTTGAGTCTACACTATGTGCTAGACACTGTTCAGTTGGCTGTCCATTGACTAACTCATTTAATCTCCATGACAATCCATGAGGTGCATTGTATTATCATCCTTGTTTTTAAAGAAGATACTAGAGTCAGAGAAATAAGTAACTTGCTTAAAGTTACATAGTAAGTGGCAAAGTTGGGCTTCAAACTTATGGAGGCTGGCTTCGGGGTCTACCAGTTAAAGCAATCAGGTTGCTATGGGAATATGCAAGACATCTATCTAACTCTTACTTGGGGTAGGAAAGAAGGAACAGATCAAGAAAATCTTCCTGGGTAAAGTGATATCTAAACCACATTTTGAAGAATTAATAGAAACTACACAATTTAACACACACACACACACAATTAAAAATGGGCAGAAGACATGAAAAGACGTTTCTCCAGAGAAGACTTGCATACAGTTGGCCAGCAGACACATGAAAAGATGCTCCCTATCATTCATCATTGGAGAGGTTCAAGTCAAAACTATAATGAGGTATCACCTCACACCTGTCAGAATGGCTAAAATCAAAAAGACAAGAAACAACGCATGTCGGCTAGGATGTGGAAAAAAAGGAACTCTTGTGCACTATTGGTGGGAATGCAAACTGGTGCAGCCACTGTAAACAACAGTATGGAGTTTCCTCAAAAAGTTAAAAATAGAACTACTATGAAATGGCGGTCACACTACTGGGTATTTACCCCAAAAATAAAAAATAAAATTCAAAGGGATACACACACCCCTGTGGCTATTGCAACATTATATATAATAGCCAAATTATAGAAGCAGCCCAAGTGTCTTTCAACAGATGAATGGATAAAGAAGCTGTGGTGCGTGTATGTGTGTCTAGTGTGTGTATGTATGTATAGATAGAGTCTGTGGAATATTATTCAGCCGTAGAATGGGATCTTGCCATTTGCAACAACATGGATAGAGCTAAAGAGTATTATGTCAAGCAGAATAAATCAGTCACAGAAAGACAAATACCTTATGATTTTACTCCTATATGGAATTTAAGAAACAAATGAGGAAAGGGGAAAAAAAAGATGGAAAAATCAAGAAACAGATTCTTAATTATAGAAAACAAACTGATGGTTGCCAATGGGGGGTGGTGGGGGGTAGGTGAAATAGGTTAGTAATAGGTGATAGGTGATAGATAAGGAGTACACTTATCATGATGAGCATTAAGTACTGTATAGAATTGTATAGTATACCTAAAACTAATATAACCCTGTATATCAACTCTACTGGAATTAAAATAATAATTCTAGTTTGAAACTTGAAGGGTTATAAAATGTACTTTGCCGGGCTGTAAGATGGATGGCTAGAATGGGAAGAGCAAATAGCATGTTATGAAGTTCCCAGGCAAGGGAGCAGAACATATTCAGGCAATATCAAAGAGCTACCGAGCACTGGAATTTAGAGCGTAGATGGTAAATTTCAAGTGATGAAGCCAGAGAAATGGGCAGGGGTCAAATCATAAGGGCCTGGGAAATTCAATAATGTTCTAAAAAGAGTTTCGTCACCATACTGAGGGATCTCTTAATGATATGACTGAATTGACTCTTTTCCCCCCAGTAATTAGCTGTGTATTTATTTTGCATTTGTGTTTTTTATTGTGGTAAAATATATAGAACCTAAAATTTACCTTTTTAATCACTTTTAAGTGTACAGTTCAGTGGCATTAATTATATTTACACTGTTTTATAACCATCATCACCATCCATCTCCAAAACATTTTCATCTCACAAAACTGAAACTCTGAACCTGTTAAGTAATAACTCCCTATACTCTCCTTCCCCCTAGCCCTGGAAACCACCATTCTGTCTTTATGAATCTGACCATTCTAGGTATATCATATAAATAGAATCTACAATATTTTTCATTTTGCAACTTAGCATATCTTCAAGGGTTATCCATGATATAGTCTGTGTCAGAACTTCCTTCCTTCTTAAGGTAGAATATTATTCCATTGTATGCATATACCTTATTTGTTTATCTGTTTATCCTTTGGTGGATATATGGGTTGCTTCCACCTTTAGGCCTTGGTGAATAATGCAGCTGTGAGGGGTGCCTGTGTGCTCAGATGGTTAAGCAGCTGCCTTCAGCTTGGGTCATGATCCCAGAGTCCTGGGATCAAGCCCTGCATTGGGCTTTCTGCGGGAAGAGAGCCTCTCCCCCTTCTCCCTCTCCCTCTTCCTGCCTCTCCCCCTGCTGATGCTCTCTCTCTCTCTCTGTCAAATAAATAAATAAAATCTTTTTAAAAAATAATGCTGCTATGAACATGGGTGTAAAATATCTCTTTGAGATCCTGGGGTTTTATTTGTTTGTTTGTTTAGTTTTTAAGTGGGTTCCATGCTGAAACTCATGATCCTGAGATCAAGACCTGAGCTGAGATCAAGAGTCAGATACTTAACTGACTGAGCCACCTGGGTGCCCCTAAGACTCTGATTTTTAATTCATATATATATATATATATATATTTAGAATTTAATTTACTGGTTCATATGGTAATTCTATTTTTAATCTCTTAAGGAACCACCATACTCTTTTCCAAAGCAGCTATGCAATTTTACAATTTGACCAGTAGTGTACAAGTGTTCCAGTTTTTTCATCTTCACCAATGCTTGTTATTTTATTTTTAATTTATATTTAAATAATATATATCCAAAAGATTATGAAGTTGTATCTCACTGTGGTTTTGATTTACATTTTCCTAGTTATTAACAATATTGAACATCTGTTTATTGGTCACTTGTCTGTCTTCTTTGGAGTAACGTCTATCAATTAAGCCTTTAGAATGAGTCCTCTGGGAATAAGTAGAAGGGTGGGAGTAGAGCAAGAATGGAGGCAGGGAGACCAGGGAGGAACCTGTACAAACCCAGTCAAGAGATGATAAGACTTAAAAAAAAAAAAAAAGATGATAAGTCTTCAATAACACAACCAATACAATAGTATAAAGGTAGTGGTGATGGTGAGAACCAGAAAGTAGAATTGAAAGGATTTAGTGACTGTCTGGATTGCAGATGAAATAAACAAAAAGATAAGGATTCTCCAGGTTGAATGAATGATGGTACCAAGGCTGTATTCAGCCAGAATGTACTCTTAGAGCCACCCTGATTTTTTAAATGTTGACATACTTTTATAACAAGCTCCCTCAAGATCCCAGAGTGCACCTTGATTGCTCCTCCTAGCATTGTTCCAACTTTTTCCTGGAATTTCCAAACTGCCAGTCTGCCTCACAATTCCCTAATTAAGAGTTAATGCTGAGAAAAGTTGGGGAAGGGTAGTGCTCTAGGACCCTACTCCAGCTCATTGGCTAGTATCCATTCTGATTGTTCAGGCCCCCTGATTAAGTCTGCATGTCTGCATGTTACCCCTAGGTAGCAGTGCCATTCACTGACCTGTGTACCAATGTAGAAAATATTTTCAGGGAATGTAGGAGGGCTTCATCAGAGGTGAAGAGCCTGTTTTAGAGCCTGTTTGTGTATTCAAGCAGAGATAGTATTCTTGGCTCTAGAAAAAGAGATTTAGGAATTTTCAAGTTATGATAGTCATAGAATCCAAGAAGTTACCATCCAAAAGAAACACTCTTTCTCTGTAGTGACTCCATTCTTTGATAAAGTTATCCACAATTTGGCAACTATGAGGAGAAATAAAACCCCCGATCAATACTATGTAAAGGTCATCTGTGCTGGAGATGCACTTTGGAAGAATATCATAGCATTCCCAGAAATTTAGGAATCCAGGGATCCGGGAAGAAACATTCTTCTTTTTCTACAAGAATTTAAAGATTGTCCCAGAGAAGGTGGTGTGTTCATTTGCTTCTGGAGTGCCATTAGCTGCAGATGAAGAGACTAGGGTTCTCTATGATCATTTGGCACCCTCTCCATAATGAGCAGCCTACAATTGTACTGGAAGCTGATGAGACTTTAAATTTGGGGGGGGGCACGGGGGTTGGGGGAGACCAGAATGGATATCAGTATTGCTGCCTGCAGGATAAGTAAAGATATCCCACTATGTATTTTACTGGCAATTCTGATAGCATTTTCTCCATTGGTGGTTTATGTGTAATAGAGACCAAACTGCAATTTTCTGACCTGCCAAGATCCATTATGTCTGGTAAATATAGTTTATGCTTGACAGAATCCACACTTAGGGTGGAAAGCCATGCAAATTAAACTAAGGCTTAGGCTAATTTTTGGTAGTGAAAATTATTCTCCCTTGGTGACCTTATTCAGAATAGAATAAAACAACCAGAAAGCTCTTCGTGCAGTCCAGTCTTCTTTCTTTAATCAAAATAATAAAAGCCTTTGGATTGGCCCAGTTCCTGATTCTCATCACTCATGTCTTTCATGGAGCCCAATCATTTATGCTCATAAGTTTTTCATGTTAATAGATTGGAGGTCAGGTAATAAAATATTTTCTCCTGGTCTACTTTGAGATCTATGCAAATCTTATCTCTGTGGATTTATAGAGACTCTATACCACAGAGTCTTGGTACTTTGGCACAAATAATATTTTAACAATTCTTCTCTACTATCTGGGTTATTAAAATGTAATCTTAGCTCAGAATGGTGTCTCCTTGTTCACAGTCTGAGTAGTTGTATTTACAGAGCTAAAAAAGGAGTAAGGCCAAACTCGGGTAATATTGATAAATTAGAAACAAACTCAACTGTTCAGTACATTTTACTCTCCTTTCTGGTGATGACTTGTATTAATATATTTAGTTTATATAGCTTGGTTTTTCAGTATTATCTTGATAATCCCATCTTCATTTGCAGTCGAACAGAAAAGGTAGCATCAACTACCCCATTTTGTGGTTGGGGAATTGGAAGGCTTAGTAGGTCAAGGTAACAGACTTGTCCCAGATGATGGCTCTCAAGATTTGTGAAATATAAACTCACATAGGCCATATCCTCCTCAAAGTTTCCATTTATAGCCTAACACAACCAGAATTAATAGAGTGTTACTAAATGTGATGCAACAGCAAGAGAATAATAATTATATTTTAACTTGAAATGGTATCCACTGAAACAGAACTTTGAGAAATGGCATTTATAGATGTAGGTACCAGAAGAAGAAGTTGTAGGCCATTGAGAGGTTCCAATCCATTTTCTGAGAATCTTTGCTTTTTGATAGCAGGAGGAAGTCAGGTGAATTGACCAGAAGAACTCAGTTTTCTTATGTCATTCTCATCTTTCCACAATAGTAAGCGTTTCCAGTTTTCCACTGGCAATTATATTTTGTCAACTAGTAAAATTCTTTGAAGGTGAAAATTGATCTTGTGGAGGTTTTTCATAGGCATCATATTGGAGAATAATGTATTCCCTGTCTGAGAATTAAGAATCTTTCTTTAGTTTCTTCACTTTGAGTTTAAACTATAGTCAGTTATAGCTTCTTAGATGAAAACCTTGTATTATTTCTCAGAGTTAGCTCACCCAGCTTTGTGGTAGAGAGCCGGTTCCATGAAAGAAGCTGGCCTTTTGACCAAGCATGGATTGGGGAGGTGGGGGAGGGATGTGTGACTATTCACAACAAACTAAGAGGCTCACTACTACCATCACCATCAGGACCACTACCATGACCATTACCAGGACAATTTCCCTTCCTAAAATGAATAATAACAGTAGTAGAGGAGTTGCAGATAACTTCTCTACTACTGTTATCATTCATTTTAGGAAGGGAAGTTATCATTGCCAAACTTAATTTGCTTTATTTTTATATTTTAGTGATTGGTTGGGTGAGAGTATGCCCAGGCATGCATTAATCACTGAAAAAGGCATAAAGACCTAATCTCCCTGAGAGATTTTTCCCATTGTCATTTCCCAAGACATGTGGGTCATTGCCCACATAGCATACAAAATAAAATCAAACAATGATAGATATGTGATTCATCTCTTTTACGTCTTCTTTTGAGCTTAATTCCCAGAACTGGAGCAAACTTAGGAAGAGAGGTGGGCTTTTGAGTTCCAGACATACTTCTTCTAAACCCTCCATTTAGAGCTAGCCCATCCCCCGACCTTGAAAAGGTGAATAGATCCACATCACAGAGATTAAATAAGGCACTGCAGAAGAATAACTACAGGAGGAGCAAGTAAGTGCAATCTCCTCTGGTGTGAAGTGCGACCAACCTGAATGAATCAAACCATATTTCTAGTCCATGATCGGCTCCAAATTTACAGAGCTCCTGCTCAATTATGCCACCTCACTGTATCCTTGGCTGGCTCTCATAATTGCCTCATTATTGCTGCTTTTTTATATAATATGCATCTTTGGATTCATAGCCCAACTATCTCAGCTGGAACTTCCCCTGTAGGGTTTGGTTTTTTTTTTTTTTTTTTTTTTTTTTTTTTAAAGCAGACAATTGTAGTCCTTTCCCTTCTGCCTATTCAACATAGGTGATGAGGATAGGAATGAAATACAGACATGGCTCATCAGAGGGCAGCTTTGGCTTCTCTTATATGCCACAAATTTCATCACCTCACAATGTGGACAGTAGTCACTGAAAAGTACATTTGAATTTATCCCTGAAAGTGGGAAGTGTATTGCCTCCATTCCATGTAAATTAAGGCCATTTATGGTTTTTTGCTTTCCTTTTCTCTGGTGTGTGTTGAGATTAGGTGCTGTTATTATTTTCCCTTCATCTAAGACTTACCTTAGATTATTCTAGCTAGATTGCCAAATTGAAAATTCTTTGTATAGCTCTGAGTCCAGTATGGTGCCTGGCAGTCAATAATTATTTATCACATGAATGACTGAGTATTTTTCCAACACTTAGAGGCATTCAGAAAATAATCATATTCCTAAAACAGTTTGAAAACACGATGTTTAAAAGAATTGGTAGAAATAATATATAAACCACATAACTGTAAGAGCATCATAAAAGAGTAGCACCAATAGTATTTTTTTTTTTTTTTTTTGGTGGAAGGAGTCTGCCTGATACAAAAAAATACATGGTTAAAAGGGAAGATTGGAGCCCAGTTGGTAGATGGGGGTTGATGAGTCAGTTGAAAATCTTAGTATCCTATCATATGCTGTGCTTTTGCCCCCAGAACTCATCAGCATTTCTGATTAAGGACAATGCCTGGACATTGTCAAGTTTGAAGGGCTTGAGAAAGAGGGCAATTCTATACTCCTTGTGACTTGACTAACGCATACTCCTATAAGTAACCTTTTTCCAGATGAATTGTTAGTTCTTGGTCGCAAATCACTGGACAGTAATATGGCTGTAGATATGCAACACAGTAGCATGGCTAAATATGTGATTTTTTTGAATATTTTTTACTTAATCTTTTCAGGCAAATGTAATTCCAACTTGCCCTGCTTTAAAGATTAGATGAAGAAAAAGAAACAGCCTAGGCTTCCTTTCCCAGATGATTAAAACAAAACCAGAAATACTGCAGGGTGGAGAAAGGATGGGGTAGGGTGAACAGAAGTCAGGGCATCATTATTCTTTGTCTCTTCTTTTCCCTGGGGAAAGTATTGGCACCCAAATATTCAACAGTAGGAAGACATTTGGAAAGCAGCCTAGTCAAGGATCTGGAGTGATCAGGAGCTATAAATCAGATATGAGAGGGAGAGACCATATGGTAGGGGAAGAAAGTGACGATGCAATTCTTTCAGCTATAACTGTTCAAATTCTTTCTCTTACCCCATAGCATCCTGCCCTTTTCTCCTCCCTCCAGTGAACCTTCCAGAATGTCAGCTGAAATACCTTACTCTTTTCTAAACACTTCTGAGCCAGCGAGAACTCAGTGACCTGGAGGGGATTCAGGTGAAAGTTAGAAAAATGATAAAAGAGCTGGGGATGCTGGTGATCCAATGGGGGTTTCCTCTCTGCACCTCGAAAACTGACTTACGAGAAGACAGTCAAATAGCTAGATATGTGTTGTTTGGCCCAGGGCAGACAAGGAGGTATGGACTAACTTTTCTCCAGCTGAGTTGCCAACAGCCAATAAATTATTGCGTCTTTTCCCCTCCAAATGGACTGTCAGTATATATTTTTTAAAAAGTTTTATTGAAAATAGTTACCTCAAATTTATTTGCCCTCATTTCCCAGATTGTCTGAGTAATTACAGACTCTTGCTGCTGCAGGCCCCATGAGCTTTAAAGCATCTTGCGCCGTTCCACACAGCTCTGCTTCACCCAGAGAGGTTGTCTCTGGAGACAGAGATAGGCCTCCTCCTTTTCCCTACCTTGTCTTGAGATCTAGAGAGTGAGAGTGAGACCTTTTTCACTGGAAAAATGTCACCTTCCATGCCTATTTCCGGCTCCCCTTTTGGGTATGGGAGCAAAACCATTGTATTCAACCATGTGTCAGGAGGCAGATGGGAAGTGTGTCTTTCCTATTTCTCACCAGAAAGGGACCCTGGCAACCGTGGAGGGAATTGGTCAGGCTTGTTGCAGTCAACCAGACCAGAGTGGAAGAGACTGTGCTTTACTCAGTCGTCACACGGTCCCAGGCAGCTCCCCAAGAGACCTTGAACCGACAAGGCCCTGTTTTTATTGGCCACCCCTCTGTTAGTCTGAGATCCCTCATGCTGGGCTTCAGAGCCAGTGAGGGTGTGGGGCTGTGTCAGGATAGGGAAGGTGGGGGCAGGGGCCTAACATTTGGAGACTTAAGTACCTTGCCCTTGACACACTGTATCCATGTTTAATTAATTCCCAAACTTTGTGGGGGGAAAAGATGAAATAAATAAGGCCAACTGACCACTCCATAATTTGTTTCTGAAGTTTGGCTGGACATGAAAGTCTACCTTCCCAAGCCACACAACATAATTTATTTTATGATTCCCTCTCGACATTAGGTCCAGGCTAACCTTGAGTTTAGAGGCTGTGCCTTCACTTCCTGGTGCTGGTGGTCACAGTGTGTCCTTTCTTGGCAGTGGCTGTGAGCCCAGCAAAACAGACCTCTGAAGGGGAGTGGATTAATCATTCTGAAGGCATGCTTGCCCCAAAGGCTCCCCTGCAGGATCTGAGAACCAGAGAGACAAGACTGTTATAGCCTACAAGTGGCAGAGGGAGAGTTCTGAAGACAAAAAAGAAGAAAAGGGAAGGGGTGGGTGGGGGGGGGAGAGAATGAGGCTTGTGAATTGTACATGCTGGAGTTTTTACTAAACCGAAAAGTATTACAAAAAAATATATCACCACTTCTATAGTAGAAACTGTGATGAGTCCAACCTTTTTATTACAATCAGGTTTTCTCTAAATATATTATGCCCTGCAGGTCAAAATGATTTACTTCTCTATTTTGGGACATCTGAGTTCTATTCTGCTGTTGCCAGTATGTTTTCAGCTGTGCCAAAACTGAGCAGGTCTGCGGTTCCTTTGTAACATCAAAACGGAGACATTTATCATTGAGATTTATCATGGGACAGCCTGCCAGATGGTTTGGGTATTTTAAAGGTGAACTGTTTGGGCCTTGATTAGCTCATGTGGACTTGTAGCTAAAGACAACTCTATCAGCTGCTCCGCAGAAAGACACTGGCTTCCCCTCCACCCGACCCCCTCCCTCTGTTCTTCTAGTAATGCAGAAAATATTAATGTAATGGCAGATGTGGCGTAGATTGTCATTTCAGGAAGAAAACCAAGCCATAACCAATTCCACTGATTGCATTCTAATTATAATGTGACCTCCTGTTGCTTTGCATAGAGGCAGTATTCATTTCAGTACACCACTGTAAAACTTGCCGAGTCAACGACCCTCAAAGGGGCAATTGTAAGATTTAAGCTTGGATTTTTTTGCTCATACCAAGGACCTTTATTCTGCCAAGCCTCTGCTGATTGGACCAGAAAGAATGCATTTGATTATGTAGACTGAACTTATTGGGAACAGAGCCTTTGTGCTTTGAAATGCTTTTCATTCAAATTACATTCAGACATTCAATCAACATTGATTATGATATGGATTGGCAATGGGGAATGCCTTGGGTTTTTGGTCTGACTTGAAAGTTTGCTCCGCTCCGCATTAGATAACTGCAACTGGGAAGCCAGCTGAGTTTCCTTAATCTTAAATTTGAGTCTCCCATAGGAGGAAGGTTTCTCCTGGGAGGCCAGGGTTTTCTTATTCCCATCTGATTCAGTATTCCATGATCTTTTCTTTACTTGAAGAGTCTGGGTTGTTGGGACTTCCAGATTTAATTAATCTCTAAGAGCCATGGAGTATGCATATACATTTGCGTTTGTTTTAAATAAAGCAAGTTTTTGATTTTGCACTTGAAAAGCTAGGAGAATCCATCTTAGATTCTAGGTCAAGAATTTGGTATCATGGATGGAATCAAGAACTAGGTGAGGATTTGGGAAGCTCTGTGTGACTTAGGGCATGCCTGTTTTCTCATCAGCAGAATGAAATAATAATAATAATAATAAGTGGTCCTGATTTTCAATTCATAATATAGGTGGTTTGAAAATACTAAGAAGCAATATAAAATTCTTCTTATTCTTCTGTTGACAAGGCAGTATTTATATGTGTGTTTGCTGGGAGCCTTGCCTATAGGTAGACCTGCATCTCTAGAAAAATCCTGACAAGACCCATCTTCTAAGCAGTTGGCTCTTGGCAGACCTCACAGATATATCCTCAAGTTTCGGTTTTGACTTGCAGGTTCTCTTTCTACCCTTCCAGAGTCAACCTGGAGGTGATGATGGAGTTTCCATATGAGGGGACAAGGTATTCCTCATGATAAGCTGGTAAAATAGCTTGAAATAGCTCCATTCTCTTTATCCAGTTGCATGCTAGCAGCTGCTACCTGTGTGCAGGTGACTCTCACATATAGATGTTCAGCTTTAATAGCTTTCCTGAAAATTACCATTTCTAAGTATGTGGTCTATATGGTCACCTTGGATGGTATCCTAGAATCTCAAAAACAATATGTTCTCTTCTTCCCTTCAAGACAGCAGCAACTGGTCTCTTTTCCTCTGTTCTCTCTTTCTCTTACCTATTGTTCTAATTCCTTTGGGATCTTCTTAGCACCTGTCTCAGCACTCATTGGCAAATCCTGTGTGTTGTTAATTCTACCACAGAGAATATCTTCACAATGCCTATTCTCCATATAATTACTTCTTTCTCTTTGAGTCTAATTTATTTTCCTCCTGGCCTATGTAATAACCTCTTTGATGGTTTCTTTACTTTTGGTCTCGCCACCAATCCTTACTGCCCTACTCCAGTATGACAGGCAACTTCTAAGATGGCACCCACGATACTTATTTCACAGAATTCTTACCCTTCTGAAATCCTCTCCCCTTGTGTGTGGGCAGGGACTGTTGACTTATTTGGAACATATAGATTATAGAAAAGTTAAGCTATATCCAGACTCTCGACCCACCCAATTGTGTGTTGTAAGCTGCCAAGTTTATGGTACACAATAATAACTGATATATTAGCATGGCCAATTACTACATGACAGAGTCAATCATTTTCTCCAAACTATGAAGTGGCTTCAAGATTCTCTGTATTTGGTCTTGAACCGCCTATGTAAGCTGGTTTCTGGCTGTCCTTCCTAAGCACCATCAGCTCTATACCATACATAACTCTGACTTTCCTCCCTTTACCCTTTGCTGACATTGTTACCATTTCCTGGGTTCATTTTATGACTAAATCCCCTATTTTTTAAAGGCCCACTTAAATGCCACCTCTTTCATAGAACCTTTTGTGAATCCTGCAGCTGTATAGATCTCTGAGCTGTTATTGTTCTGTACCATAAGGCACCATTCATTTTCTCCCTCATGGAGGAGTTGAAGGCATTGTCTTAGACTACTACTGGATTTCAGATTTTATGAAGAAGGAGACTGCTTGTGATTCATCTTTGCATGCCCTCAGAGCTCCTAGTAGAATACCTTTTGAATGGTATGCTATCGACGAAGCATTCATGATAAGCTAGCTGATTGCTCACAAGATAGACAAAGTAGAAGTCATCTGTGTAATTACTAGTTTATTTACTTGCCTATTCTTTCATTAATTCTTTCATTTCCTGCTGTATGCCAAGTGTTGTCCTAGAGACGGGGAACAAGACTGGACTCAGGACCACTGTGATTCGAAGGGGGACCTGTGCCTAGGGGTTAATGATCTGTGGTTGTCATTTTGAGATTCTTAGTAATTTTATATTTGGATCTGTATTTTGTGAGTGAAGTCCAGTAGGACAGCGGGGTATATGCTGAAAGCTTGTTAAAACCTTTCGTTCCTCCCTACCTTCAGATTCTCAACCATCCTTGCCCCCTATCCTCTGACCCTGGCAGGGGTCTGGGCACAAACACAGGGATAGTCAGGATTGCATGCCAAACCATGGGGTTTGGGGCTCTGGGCACCTGTGACGGTCTATATTTGTCCCATAGCTGGAACATATTAAATAGCAAATAAAACACTGTGACTGGTTGAGAGAGAGACTACAGAAGAAAAGAAAATTTTTATTGGTTGTTAAACAAGGGGCCCACATTTTATTTGTATTGGACCCTGCAAGTTATGTAGCTGGCCCTGCCTGGGAGTTTAGTGAAAAAACAGATAGAGGGGGTCCATTTCCAGCAGGGGATGAAACAAACAATGGGCAATAAGCAAGATGACTTCAGAGTGCCATTGGTGCTATGACAATAATAAAATAAGGTGATATGCTGGTAAGTACCTAAATGTGGTATGGGGAGTATTTTTTACCTTAAAGGAGGTGATTAGGGAAACTTCTCTGAGAAGGTGACTTTGGTCTGACATCTGAAGGAGGAAGAAGGTAGGCCTGGGAGGATTATGGGGCAGAGGAAGGTACTAGGTCAAAGTCAAGGACAAAAGCCAATGTAGGAAGAGCCTAATAACTACAGGGGAGGGGAGACTTGGGGTGAGTTGACAAAGGTAGTACATAGACCCTTCAGCGCCTTGCTGGCCACAGTGAGGGGACAGGTTGCATTTGAACCTGCCCCAGTCTGAGGACCTGCATTTTCTCACCTAAGAATCACTAAGGGGAGGTTTTCCAGCAATGGGCTATCCCTGAAGTTTTTATTACAGTTTTATTCCTTTTTTGGTATCAACATAGCTACTTCACATTTTTTAAAGTGGAGATATTTTGCAATGAATATGAGACTTAGAAAGGATGTAAATAATCATGTGTGGGCCAAAGAATTTGGAATTCCTAGAGAAACTCTGTAAATGGAACTCTTCCGTTTTCCTTCCCCACAGGTCCTCAAGGACTATCAGATTTGTTCCAAAGTCACAAACTCATGGCCCCAAATCTGGGACAAGAAACATTTTATTCGCCCTGCCTATTGTTCTTAAATAAATTGGAGTGTACCTTCAAGGACTTGGTGGCCCTCAGATAGCTCTGTCCTCATTGTCCTTTGTCCCTCTTCACTTCATGCCTGGACCCTTTTTTTTTTTTTTTTATCCTACTGTTTCTCCTTTAAAAATGATGCTCTGTAGTACGGTACAGACCTACAAATGTTGGCATGTGGCTGGAACATGGTGCCAAATGTGCAGAAGAATCAGAGTCCCTGAAATATTTCCTTCTCATCCTCTTTGCCAGCCTCTTATCTTCACCAATTTTGGAAATCAGAGGAGGGGAAGGGCAGGCAAAAGAGCCAAGAGGGCCAAGAGCGGTAGTTCCTGTGTCTCTAGGCTCTCGTGTGTGCTGTCCCCAGTGGATGGGCTACACAGAGATGACAATCCAGGAGGTCCTATAAGGCCAGGGTGCATCTTTTGCTCTCTGCCTAGAGGCTGTTCCTTTGAAGATGTGGCACTTTGGCTGAGAAGGAAATTAAGTAATTTTGTTATTTTTCCTTAATAATGCTAAAATTATTAATCTTCAAAGATAAGTACTGTTCAGTACATAATGAGTGAGAGTTGTTGATAATTATAATTTTGAAGAGTTGGAGCTTGCTGTCAGCCAAGTAATTAAAGGGGTGGGTCCTGGGTTCTATTTTGTTCTTGACACATGCGCTTCTGGTAAGAACTCTTCTATATATGTCAAAAATGCCTTCATTCTAGGCCTGCGCTGCAGTGAAAGGGTTAATTAAATCATGTAGAGTAGTCCACAGCTTGTGAAGAGCTCTCCTGTTTTAATTTTGCCCCTGGCCTTCAGACTTTTCCCTGTGATGTTCCTATGGTTTTGGAAAAGCTGGGCACCCCGATAGGCCCCTCAGTCTCCACTGATGGAATGATCCAGGGGATTTGGGTCACCCTGAGCCCAGGGGAGAGGCCCCATGCCTTTTTCTCTTCTGCAACTGCCCCGTCACCCAATTGCCCATGAGCTACCATTTTTTAAAAACTCCTTGCATATACTAGCACCAGACTAAAACAATTGAACAAAGAGAAAAGAGGAAGAGAAAATGGAAAACTAATGATTCAAGAAATCACATAGCACAAGATAATTCTATTTTGAAATCACAGCAGTGGCACCCAGAGGCGGACGCTCCCCAAATTACTAGTGAAAACCCTTTGATGTATCCAGTTGTAAGAAAGCCCAGGGCACTTTTTTATTATTATTATGAGTGCCTCACATTCCCTGAAAGAAGCATTTAGCAGCTATTTTTAAATGTCTATGTGTGAGCAAACTAAAAAAGAAAATAGAAGATCCCTAAAAATCTCCAATCCTAAGTGTGCTTATTTGATTGCAGGCTTTGACTTAAAAAAAAAAGCCAAGTTTTCACAATGGCATTTGAGCACACCCCTCACCTCTCCAACCTCATCCTTCCCCTTCCCTCCACCTGCCTCTACTGTGGCCACACTGCAGGAGCCGCCAGGGAACAGGCTTCCTGCTCTGCCAGTGTTCTTGCTGTCTTCCCTGCCTCAGTCTCTTCCTTGAAGATCTGACTGGCTTATTCCTTAACTCCTTTCAGGTGTCTCTTGCCAAGTCTCCTTCTCACAGAGGCCATACCTTTATAAAACCATGACTTTCTACTTGGGACATAGTAAAAAGAAGTTCGCAGGTGGGATTAAGGGTGTTGAGACAGAGAGATGATTCTAGATTATCCACATGGGCCCAATGTGGACACAAAGGTCCTCTGATAAAAGGGAAGCAGCAGAATCACAAACAGCAACAGAAACATTGAATGATATGCTTTGAAGATGGAGGGAAGGGTCCATAAACCAAGAAATGCAGGCAGCTTCTAGAAGCTGGAAAAAGCAAGACAATGATTCTCCCCTGGAGCCTCCAGAAGGAACCAGTCCTGCTGACATCTTGAATTTAGCCCAGTGAGAGCCATTTTGGACTTCTGATCTTTAGAACTGAGGGTAATAAATCCATGTTGCTTTAAGCTTTTGACTTTGTGGTAATTTGTAACGGCAACAATGGGAAACAGGGCCCAGACCCACAAGTCCTCAAAAAGTATGACAAGCTTCAACTCCTACCATCTCCAAAGCTTCCAGTGTTTTTTTCAGTTCTCTTTATGACTCAGAGACACGGGAAATCTTGTAGTGAAGGCATTCCCCTCTCCTCTGGTACTTGAGGCTGGCTTTTGTTACTTAGGGGAATAGAAGCCACACTGCATATTTTGGGGTGGTGTGGTATGAGGTGTGTTACCAGGTAGTTGAGGTGAAGATGAAGGAGAGGGTGAGTTGTAGTTATCCCTGCCAGAAACCATGATGCTGCTTCTAAATCCAGTTCAAAAGCCTGGACTTGTCATCATTTGAAGCCAAGTGGATAATTCTCTTCAGTTTAAGGATGTGATTGGCTGGTGGGTTTTGAAAACAATGTCTTTTGTGGTCATTCAGGAGAATGAACTTCAGAAGTCAGAGTTCACAGCTGATGGGAAGGGTTTAGAATTATACCTGAAAACATCTGGATCCAAACAGTACAGGAAGAACAAAAGGGAAGATCACAGAGTGGCCTGTTCCTTTTCATTCATTCATGCGGTTTGCCAGATTTTAATTTGGAGGATTTAAAACATTAAAAAACATGATTCCCATAGTCTCCACATCTCCCTGTGCTCTTCTCCCTTCTCTGTCTCTGACTTTATCTTTTCCTCTTTCTCACACTTTCCCCTGACCCTCCTCCTCCTAAAATGGCTCGTTTACAGGAAATAACCTTGGCATGTGAAACTCTTTCCAGCTTTATTTACCAATGATGATAATTTAATCAGGCAATCAGAAAATCCAAGAGAACGCTCCATTCCAAGTGACTTTTCCTTTAACTGACCAGTGTGGAAAAGCCTATGAATCACCAAACAAGAGAAACAACTAGAAGAACCGGTGGCCTCCTTTGCATCTGCATACGTTACTTATTTAAAAACTGGAGAGCACTGACTGGAAATATGGATGCCATTCTGGAAAGGGCACTGTGCATAGTTCACACAAATTGCAGTATTAATTTGACATGAGGGAAGGGGACATACTGGTATTTACATGGTGAGACTCTCTTTTACTGCATGTTCTGTGAGGGAAAGAGGGGAAAGTGGTTTAAGTGGCATCTTCCCTGGATCCCACCATGACCTGCGAGCCCTTAACGTATCAAAGGAAGAGAGATGTGTAAAAGGGATTTTGATGAACTTTTCCGTCTTCTTGTATTTTAAGTACCTAGCACAGACATGTTGAGATGGGGACTTATCTAGTTTCTTTTTTAAAAGTATGAATGCGATGGATAGCCAGTTAGCGATAGTTGTGGAGCATCTTAAATCCTAAAGAGAAGTGTTCCAGCCTCTTACGGTCTTTTAGTTGTATAAATTTTTCTTTTTCCCCTCTTGAGAGGTTAGAGGGTGATCACAATGGTTTTTGTCATCCTGCTGTGTTTCTGTGGTTATGATGGGAGTGGTGTACACTATGACATCTGTCCTCCATTGATCCATGAGGTTGATCCAGCTTGGACTGTCAGGTGCCCCTTCAACCATCATGACCTTAAGTTTGTCCCTTCTAAAAGAGGTACATACTTGGTTCAAGAGGGGTGTTCCCTGGGGTTGATTTGTGAAACAAAAGGTGAAACCATTATTATGGGATTGGTTAGAACCTGCTCAGGAGCCCTGGTGATTCTTTGATTCTACCTACTTTTAAGGTACAGAATCTTTAAAGTTTAAAAAGCTCAGAAAAGTTAAAGGAACTTTTTAAGATTTTAATCGAGCTACAATCCACTCATTCGTCCTCCCCCTTCACCATCAACTATCCATGTATACTTTGACCCTTCTGTCTACTTCAAAACAGCAATCCAGTGCCTGTTAAGTAAGAGTCAGTCCATGCTTCAGAAAGTTCATAGGCTAATCAAAAGACCAGAATGTAGGGCTGTGGAGCAGGTGCTATTGTAGAGATGTGGCAGGTAGGGGATGTACGGAAGAGAGAGAGTTCAGCCTGGCCTGAGCTCCACCGTGGAGCTGTGGAGAAGAACAGGAAAAAATCCTCAGAGTTGCTTGCTGGTATGTCCTGGTGAAGAATAGTTATTTGCCATGTGCTGAAGATTACCAGGTGCTGCAAAGACTCAGTTTTGTCTTAATCTTACTTTCTCTTAAACTTACAATCACTATTTCCCCCATTCAGTCTCTCATTCAGTCAACATTTTATTTTATTTTTTAAAAGATTTTATTTATTTATTTATTTGACAGAGAGAGAGAGGGAGACAGTGAGAGAGGGAATACAAGCAGGGGGAGTGGGAGAGAGAGAAGCAGGCTTCCCGCCGAGCAGGGAGCCCGAGGGAGGGCTCAATCCCAGGACCCTTCGATTCATGACCTGAGCCAAAGGCAGATACTTAATGACTGAGCCACCTAGGTGCCCCCAAATTCAGTCAATGTTTTAGAGCTCTGGATGCCCAAAAGAATGGAACATACACCCTCTACACACAGGGGAGCTTGACAAAATAAGGTGTGAATGAATGTGCTAGAAGTTATTGGATCTAGGTTTTATCCAATACAAGATAACTCCTAGGCAGTCCTTAACTTTGAGATGTGGTTAAATATAACCAACCATATCTTGTCTTATGTAATTGAAAACAGTGCTGTAAAAGAGATTTTTTTTATTATTCTCCTTTTTGTAGATGAGTACAAATAAGAAAAATTAGGAGATATGCAAGATCCCACAGGTAGTGAGAGTCAAAGCCATCTGTCTGTCTTTATTTCCTGGATTGTTTCTATAGCATCACTCTGGCTCACTTATAAATAGCTGAACTCAATAAATGATTTCATAATTGGCCAGAGCAATCTCTCCGATTAATAATACTCACATGATTTCTTGCAAGGAGACCTATATTTGTTTTGGATTAAAATATGATACTTAAGGCATCCCTATTAAGAAGCACAATATGTTAAAAATAGAATTTTATATGATCAGAGCTGAACTGTAGATAGAACTTGTTTAGTCACCCTCTACACATTATAGATGACCAGGAACACAGTTTCAAAATCATGGCAAGAATTTACGTTTCCCTACTTCTACCAGTGTTATCTCAACTAGCACACTGACTGCTTTTTAAAAAATTTTATTGTATTTTATTTTACTGTAGTAGAACTCCTTACAGAAGATTGGCCCACTTAAAATTTTCATGTGTACCATGTAGTATTGTTAACTATAGACAAGATGTTGTACAGCAAATCTCTAGAATTTATTCAACTTGCTTAACTGAAACTTCATACCTGTTGATTCGCAACTCCCCATTCTTTCTTTGTTTTGCCCAGTACCTGTAAAGATCATAATCCCAAGAGAGCAGGATACAAAGCAATTGGGTTTGAGGAGAGGGCTTAAGAAAGCTTTGGAGCATGGAATTAAAGATTTCATTCTGTGGTCATTCAAATGTTAGGATAAGAACATGGGTGTAGAACCACCATAATGTCTACAATTAACAGTTAGTTACATACCATGACACCATTGGATACTAGCTGCATTTGGTGGAGACTTGGTAGAAGTAAGGACAGGGCCTTTAAATGGCATCCCAACTGTTTAAAATACTTGCCTTTGGCCAGTCCTGCTTTCAAGCCATAATTCTGACCACTGGGAAGTTTATTTAAAGGCATAATTCTCATTGATTGTGTTCCAGACATCTGTAAGGAAATGTTCTGTGGACATGAGACTAGAAATAGAAATTTATTCCTATTAGCAGTTACCCGAAAGACAAACTTGGACCTTCAGACAACAAGGCAGGGACTGCCTGTACATATTGATGTAATTTTGACTAAGAGCTATAATGTTTGCACATCTGTCTGACCAGTGTCTTACCTTCTCCTTAAAGCCATCTCTGAAGTTTGGCTGTCTTGTTTTCCCCTTTGTTTTCATACTGGGTTCTTTCTCTCCTGGGGTCCAAGAATTCCCACTGCATTGTTCAGTTCTCCTCACCCTCTCTACTGCTGGATGTCCCCTTCCTTCCTCACTCCCTTAAGAAGTCATTCCACTCTCCCCAAACCCTCTACTGGTTTGCATACTCCCCTAGTTTAACAGTCACACTGTAGGCATGAACTGATGCCTCTAGTTGATTTCCCCCTCTTTTGGTGCTCAGCATTTAGGATCTGGTAGGGGCTTGGGAATATATTAGGAATTGAATAAATGTAGGAAGCAAACAAAAAGAAAGAGTATTTGTATCTGGTTACTGCCATCTAGAGACTCCAAGGAGATCCCATACTCACAGTCTAGTCTTATTCAGTGTGCAACACTGTGTCAGTTGTCCTGGTGATTTTTAGGTAAACATTCAGGTACATATGCAGGAGGATGCACATTCAACCCCTTCTCCATAGTGGTGAGGTTATAAGCATTTTTCATTTTCTTTTCCTTTGAACTTTCAGGTGGTTTTATATTTTACAGCAATGAGAATATTATATTTTATAAATTATTAACATTTTTACATTATATTTTTAATTCTAAAATGTTTATTTTACAATATTTAGAAACTTAATAGTATTGGGGGAAGAATTACCCACACTCTAACACCCCCAAACAACGCACTGTTAACATGTTAACTTTATTTACTCCTAATCTTTTTTCTCTTGGTGCACGCATTTTGGTGTGTAGTTATGATCATGTAGAAAATGTACATTTTAATTTTGCTTTTTCGGTAAACATTAATTCAAGTGTTTTATGTTATGTAATATCCATAAGTTTTACTTTTATTGATTGCGTACTAGATCATCTATTTGAATATTAATACCATTGCATAATTGGATTGAACATTTCCCAATATAAAACAGCAGCACTAAAAGAACATTTATTAAGTGCTCACTATGTGTTGGGCATAGTGTAAGGATTAAACCAGCAAACAGATGAACTTCAGTCATTATAGAGGGTAGAGTCTGCAGAAAATGTTTGCATTAACAGTTGAATGTGATAAGAGGTTTATAGACTCATGAGAGCATTTGAAGAAACATAGTATCTTGTTTTAAGCCAGGATTAGGGAGCATTCTGGAGCAGATGACATTGAAGTTCAGACCTGAGAAATGCATCACAACTAATCAGGGAGAGATGTGGGAAGAACATTAGAGGTGTAGGGAACAGCATGTATGATGGTTCATAGGACACGTGTATGGTCTGTTGAAGGAACTGAACTTCAGTTTGACCAGAAAATGTTGTGGGGGAGGGTAGAGGGAGAGAGAAGAGAATAAGCAGGCATGTAAGGGAGCAGGTAGCAGAGGTAAGTAGGGATAAGATCATCAAGAAGTTTGTATGCCAATTTAAGGAGTGGAGACTTTGTCTTAAATACTTGTAAAAATTAGAGTTTTGAACTGAGGAGCTAAAAGTTTAGATTGGCTTATTAAAAAAGATCATTTTGGTTTCAGTCCACAGGCAGAGCCAGGGAGACCTTTTAGGCATTGGAACAAGTAATTCATGTAAGGGGTATTGGTCACTTCCCTGGTTTAGCCTTTTTCATAATCATAATAACCCTAAGATTAAATTTTCATGCATAGCATGATCTTGCTGTACTTGTTACTAGCTCATTAGAAAAGAGTGAAAGAAAAATGTTAACTGATCATAGTAGTACAACATGTCAGGGCCACTTGAAGGCTCAGGTTGTTCTCAGTCCTACCTACCAAGTCATTTCAGTAGCACATAGTGGAGATAGGTGAGGTTTACTTTCTTGAGTATGGCTCTCCACAGTCTATGTGGTTCACACTAGGTTTCATCTCGATTTATGCATCCCCCAAAGCTGCATCATTTGCCAGAAACTTAGCTGCTACCCTGAACTCAACTACAGCTGTGTGAGTGATTTTTTGTGGGAAAAAAAAAATCCAACATAATTAGGATGATTACATACATTTTACAGCTATGTTTCATGGACTTACTGGATTGAAAGTGTTTGCGGAAGGTCAACTACATCATTTCCCTAAAGGAGCATTCTAGTCTGCTTCAGATAAATCCTTGGCTATTTTTAAAGTGCTTCAGGGTATAAGATTCCACTTTCCTGGCCAAAATTCTATTTATGGCCCAGTGTAGACCATCATGGGATCTCAAAGCACATTCATTATAATGTTGCGGATCTTCTTTTTCCAGGAATAGAGAACAGGAGCAGAGAGAAGTAAAATGTGAGGATATCAGAGGCTGGCAATGGAGCTACACCCCTGGCAGAGTACATGTCCCCAGAACTCAGCACTAGGTTCTGTTGGGATGGGCTACTATGGAGGCATAGCACATGCAACCAGGCCAGAGTTCTGCCAGAATGTAAGAATAGAGACAGTGATGGAAAGCAGATGGAGGCTTTGGCCTTTGCTTAGTGAGAAGACCCACCAAGAGACTGGAGAATGTTTGCAGAATCTTAGAGCACCCTTGGGGTGTCTCCTAGTACATTTACAAGTTACTGGCCTCTGTTTGCCAATGGCTTAGCTTGGTTTCAGTGAGACCAAATTACTCTTTGAGTTTCTCTTGAAATTTTGAACATTTCCCCAGTTGTGTTTGGCTTACCAGCTGGAGGTTCAAGACCTAAAAATCTGAAATTAGAGCATGGGAAAAATAAGTGAAAAATCTTGCTTTATTTTGGAGTAGTGTTTGAGTGAGGTGCTTATGGATGTCTAGCTTATGATTTACTCCCAAAATTGTGTAATCCTTGGCTTGACACAAATCTTGGGGTGTCATTTTATCATTCTGCTTCTAGGAGCAAATATTCCTCTTCCTCTGAAATATGCAGCAGAAAGATGGTGGTCTCTTCTGGTATAAGGGTTCAGGAAGGAAGGCTTACAGCCTATTTGTTTTCTTGCTTGTGGTTATAGGGTTAACCAGTCAGCATGCATGCCATGGATTTTTGGAACACATCCATCTTGAACTGGTTGTGATGTTGAGGAAGACTTCATGAAAGGCTTGACACTTGATCTAGATTCTGAAGGGTTAAGAGCTTTTTGAACACCTCAGAATTTCTGGAATAATGCTTACCTAAGAAAAGTTCGTTTTATGGCTTACCATCAGATGGTCTTAGTGAAATACAATTCAGAGATAGATTTATTTTCTAGAAGAGAGAGAATAATACTGACTGGAATTCTTGGAGCAAGGCTATAATGAGAGGCATTGAAAAGGAGCTTAAAGGATATGAGGAACAGATATAATGGAAAAAAAAATTATTCCTCAGTGTTCCCTTCTTGTATGAAGATGGGTAACCTTGAGGAAACTGGCTGATATGTGGTTCATCTGGTTGCCCCATCAATGGGTCCCTTGATTTCCTCACTTATGTTCACTTGCCATGGGTGCGAGAGAAGGCTTTGGAGGTCATTGCTAAGCCACAAACCTATATAGGAAATGGAGAGCATATGCTCTGGAATGGGAAATTTTTCAGAATATAATTACTAGCATGTTTTCCAGAATGGAAAAGTAGCTAGAAAAGGCGTTTCACTATTTGGTTTAGAGACTTCAGGATAGTAAAGTATGGGTAGACATTTCAGTTCACATAGCAGAGGGGGGAGAAAAGGAAGGGAAGTGTCTATAAGCCTTTAGTCCTTTGCTGTGGATCTGAAGAGATCCAACAAGACATGTAATCTACCACCTTTCTTTGCCTAAATTTAGGACCTTTCCCTTCTGGGAGCCTGTGGGAGGGGAAATGCAAGGGCTCTGTGTGTCTCTGCCTTTATAGGAGCCTTATTTTTTTGCTGTAGAGAAGAACTGTGCATATCTCCAACAGACTGGTCTGGAGACCTCTTGATATTCCAAAGCTGACTAATTGGTGCTCCTTTCTGGGCTTCCCAAGGTTCCATTTGAGTTTTAGAGCCAAGAGTTGACATAAAGACAGTCTAAAATCTGCCCCTACTTTCTCATGCACTGTTTGAGACCTGCCATAGGAACATTCCATCCAGAAGAGCTTTTGCTCCATTTTGGGAAGGAGAAATACAGCTGAGTGCTCTAAGTTATTGAGAAGTAGCTTGCTATCAAGGACAAAATCTAGGTTGGGAATAAGGAGTCTGAGATTCTAATTCCTGGGTTCTACGTGATTTAAGATATATTCTGTCCCATACATTCTGGGCTTCAATATATGTATATATATATATATATATATATTTTTTTTTAATAAAATGAGGGGATTGGACTAGATGTTATCTAATTCCTATTTCCATGATAGCCTTCTCTAGTCTTCTTTGACAGATGTGTGTATGTATGTGTGTGGGTGTGAGGAAGTTTTTCAAGAAAGAAAGATTAAGGATAATATCCCATACACATTATTGTCACCATATGTGCCTGCATTCCTGACACAGCTACAGACCCCACCCCTTACCATATGCTTCCTATACTTTGTCAGCCTGGCTATCCTTTACTGCACAGTGAAGCTCAGTGCACCACATGTTCCCATGTGCCCAAGATGTGCTGACACAGGCTGACTCCATGTCTTGTCCTACAGGGTGCTTCTTGAGGAATCCTAAATCCAGTTGCAGTGACCACACTAGCCTGGTTCTGAGGAGGGGGAAACACAAAAGTGAGCTTCTGATCAGCCCATACACATTTTGTGAAGTGGCTTCTGAGAGCACTTTATGAGGCTGCTGTTCTCTGTGTAACATTATATCAAGCCTAGACTTGGGTTTCATGACATAGTGGGGTAGCCTCTCTAAACCGGGTCAACCCCTCTAAACCATGCCAACTACTTTTGACCTTCCAAATGGTGCCATGACCTAAGGACGAAGCATTGAAAGAATATGGTGGAACTCTAGAAGGCAGAGGTAGGATGGAAGCTTCAGAAAGGAGAGATTTATGACTCTCTAAAGGTAATTCCACTAAAGACCTTAGTTCTGGAATGGAATGGAACAGACTACCCCCATGAAATCATGCTTTCCCTCTCCCTAGCGGAGTCCTCATGGATATGTATTAAGTTTCTCAGAGATCTTATATAAGTAATACACGTGATTTAAGTCTCAGCTTTACCAGTTATATGTGGCCTCAGGCAAGTCATTTAACTTCTCTGAGTTTTACTGCCCTAATCTTTAGAAGATAATATTGCCTACCATGTTGCCTCTTCCACAGGGTAGTTGTGAGATTCATAAATGGTCATGTTTGTGAAATAATTTGTAAAGAATAAATTTTTTTTAAAGATAGATTTATCTATCTTTATTTATTTGACAGAGAGAGATCACAAGTAGGCAGAGAGGCAGGCAGAGAGAGAGGAAGGGAAGCAGGCTCCCTGCTGAGCAGAGAGCCCGATGTGGGACTTGTTCCCAGGACCCTGAGATCATGACCTGAGTCGAAGGCAGCGGCTTAACCTTCTGAGCCACCCAGGCGCCCCTGTAAAGAAAAAATTCTTAATCGGTGGTTATTATTTGTGGAGAGTTAAAGAACCCTGGGAGGATATGTTCTCCGAACCTTTCACCAAAAAGCTAAAGCGAAAACATACCTGCAGCACTGGGTGTGGTGTATAAACAATGAATTTTGGAACAATGAGAAAAAAATTAAATTAAATTAAATTACAAAAAATACCTGCATATACATGTAGAGGATTTTGATGTACAGCTTCAGGGGGTTCACTAAGGAGAACCATATATCAGAGTTCTAACTGTCCCTGAGACAGAAATCAAATAATCATAATAATGCTTCTGCTGCCGTGGTGGGAACTACATACTTATTTCTCCTATTCTATCATCATCTCACCAGTGCTCAGACACAACCCCACTGGCTTATAGTTAGGGAATGAATGAGGAAATGTGCATGTATATAAATATGTGTGTGTATGTGTACAGGTTGTTTGTGTGTGAATGTGTGGTAGGTATGTGTGTATTATTCATTCATGCATTTCTATGTTTAGTAGTTACAGTGCTGCGATTAAACACTATCTATGATGGGAAGTAGCAAAGAGTATCTCCTGGTTCATAAGTGTTTCACTCACTAATGAGCTAGACAAGGGTAATCCTACTAGTGTGTATTCTGCCTGTCTGACTCTGTTCCAGAAGTTAATTTTGGTAATGTGTCATATTTTTCTCTGGCTCAGTGGATTAGCTGGGAAAATACAGATTGCATCAACAATTTGATCTCCCTGGATACAATTTGGGAGCCCTGTCTATTTCGATTACAGTCTGGGTCATACCTGCTTAATATATAATTTTTAAACTAATTCCTCTCTAGATTCTTTCTGATCAGGAGCAAGGCAAAATGGTGAAATTGCTCTTTCATATCTATTTTAAATAGCATGCCCTTCAGGTGTTACTTATCCTTCCAGCGTAAAGGGAAAGACCTCTAAGTACTATGCTAAATTCTTTGCATTTATTTGGAAATTTATTTATTTATAAATATACTTCTAAAGTGAACTCTGACATACTTATAGAAAATGAGCAAATCATAGTGAATGACTATATATTATCACAAATTATAATTATCCAGGTTAAAAAAATATAATATTACTGCTATGTGCCCCCCCCCAAAATCCTCTAATGTCTTATCTTGGTTGTTAGTCCTTCTTCCTTCTGAAAGGTAGCCAGCATTCAAATCTAACACCATAGATAACTTCTGAATTTTATATAAGTGTAAGGATATAGTATATATTATTTTCTTGTTGTTGTTATTCTTGTTCAATACTGTGCAGTCTTCTATACAATTGGAGGCCAGTATATCAGTTTTATCCTTTATGGTTAGTGCTTTTGGAACCTTATTTCATCAACTTTGAAATCAGTAACTTATTTCAGCAATTACCCAAAGATTATGAATATATCTCCAATGTTATCCTTTAGGAGTCTCATATTTTACCTTCATATTTAGAACTATAATATATCTGACATTTATTTCATGTATGGTATGAGGTAAGGGCTCAAGAATTAATTTTTTTCATGAGGATATCTGAATAAACTTTCCATTCCTCACTGCTTTTTTTGTAAATCAGTTGTCTGCATATGTTTGAGTTTGTTCTTAGACCTTCTTTTCAGTTCCATTTGTATATTTCTCCCTTCTGGTTCATGCCAGTCTCTTAGTTACTACAGGGATATAATAAGGCCTAATATCTAGTGATGAAGCAAGCTTATATTGGCTATACTTGGCCCTTTGCACCTTCTCCATACAAATTTTTGAATCCTTTTATTTGTTTTAATAATAGCAACAGCAATGAAAAACAAGATATGGGATTTTGATTGGGATTACTTTGAAGCTGCAGGCCAATTTGTCGAGAAGTGACATGTTTATGAAATGATGTCTTCTAGTCCATGACCATGGGGATATGCTCCCATTTATTTAAGTCTTATTTAGTTTATCTCAATAATGCTTTGTAGTGTGTATGTGCAGAAGTCTTACACACATTTCAGTGCATTTATTCCTATGTATACAATTTTAAATCCTTTTTACTTTTGATTTTCATTGTATTTTACTTTTTGGTGCTAGTACCAAGAGATAAAAATAATTTCCATATACTGATCTTAAAGCCATCAGCCTTGCTAAATTTACTTACTAATTATAAGAATGTATAGTCTTTTTTTTCTCTATATACAAAGTATATCTCCTGTAAATAATTATTTATTCCTTTCCAATCCTTGGCAATTATGAATAAAGCATCTATAAACATCTGTGTGAAGGTTTTATGTAGACATAGTTTTCAGTTCTTTTAAATAAATACCAAGGAATTTATGTTAAGAGTATGTTTAATGTTGTAAAAACAAAAAACAAAAAACAAAAAACCCACCAATTTTTCTTCCAAAGTGGCTATACCGTTTTGCATTCCACTGGCAATGAAAGAGTTTCTGTTGCTCCATATCCTTGTCAGCATTTGGTGTTGTCAGTGTTCTGGATTTTAGCCATTCTAATAGGTTTGTAGTAGTATCTCCTCATTTTTTTAAATTTGTAACTTTCTGATGATATATGATATTGAACATATTTTATATGCTTATTTACCATTTGTTTATCTTCTTTTGTGAAGTGTCTATTTGATTTTTTGCCCACTTTTTAATAGAGTTGCTCATTTTCTTATTGTTGAGTCGTAAGGACTCTGAATATTTTTGATAGCAATCCTTTATCTGATATGTCTTTTGCAGATATTTTCTCCCAGTCTATGTTTGTCTTATTCCTTGGATGAATTACATTGGTTTTAAACAGTAAAACAACTTGCATTCCTGCAATTCACCCAATTTGATTGTGTTATATTAATACATGCAAACACACACAATTTGTATACACACATGTATATACACAATTTGTTAGTAGTTTAAGAATTTTAAACCTTTGTAAAAAAAAAAAAAGAATTTTAAATCTTTGTTTAAAGGGAAGGATTGTCCTACAACTTTGATTTCTTATAATGCTCTTGTCAAATGTTAATATCAAATTTTCCTAGCCTCAAAAAGAAGTTGGGAAATCCTACCCCCCCCTTTTTTTTAAACTTTCTGGAAGACTTCGTTTTTTAATTTAATTTTTTAAATTTTTTATTAACATATAATGTATTATTAGCCCCAGGGGTACAGGTCTGTGAATTGCCAGGTTTACACACTTCACAGCATTCACCATAGCACATACCTTCCCCAATATCCATAACCCCACCACCCTCTCCCTTCCCCCCTCCCCCTGGCAACCCTCAGTTTGTTTTATGAGATTAAGAGTCTCTTATGGTTTGTCTCCCTCCCAATCCCATCTTGTTTCATTTATCCTTTTCCTATCCCCCAAACCCACCACGTTGCATCTCAACTTCCTCATATCAAGGAGATCATATGATAATTGTCTTTCTCTTGTGACTTATTTCACTAAGCAAAGTACCCTCTAGTTCCATCCACATCATTGCAAATGGCAAGATTTCATTTCTTTTGATGGCTGCGTAGTTTAATATATATATATATATATATATATATATATATCACTTCTTGTGATATATATATATATATATATATATATATCACTTCTTCTTTATCCATTCATCTGTTTGTTGATGGACATCTAGGTTCTTTCCATAATTTGGCTATTGTGGACATTGCTGCTATAAACATTAGGGTGCATGTGCCCCTTCGGATCACTACATTTGTATCTTTAGGGTAAATACCCAGAAGTGCAATTGCTGGGTCATAGGGTAGCTCTATTTCAACTTTTTGAGAAACCTCCATGCTGTTTTCCAGAGTGGCTGCACCAGCTTGCATTCCTACCAACAGTGTAGGAGGGTTCCCCTTTCTCCGCATCCTCGCCAGCATCTGTCATTTCCTGACTTGTTAATTTTAGCCATTCGGACTGGTGTAAGGTGGTATCTCATTGTGGTTTTTATTTGTATTTCCCTGATGCCGAGTGATGTAGAGCACTTTTTCAAGTGTCTGTTGGCCATCTGGATGTCTTCTTTGCAGAAATGTCTGTTCATGTCCTCTGCCCTATTTCTTGATTGGATTATTTGTTCTTTGGGTGTTGAGTTTGATAAGTTCTTTATAGTTTTGGATACTAGTCCTTTATCTGATATGTTGTTTGCAAATATCTTCTCCCATTCTGTTGGTTGTCTTTTGGTTTTGTTGCCTGTTTCCTTTGTTATGCAAAAGCTTTTGATCTTGATGAAATCCCAATAGTTCATTTTTGCCCTTGTTTCCCTTGCTTTGTCGATGATCCTAGGAAGAAGGTGCTACAGCTGAGGTCAAAGAGGTTGCTACCTGTGTTCTTTTCACAGATTTTGATGGATTCCTTTCTCACATTGAGGTCCTTCATCCATTTTGAGTCTGTTTTCATGTGTGGTGTAAGGAAATGGTCCAGTTTCATTTTTCTGCATGTGGCTGTCCAATTCTCCTAACACCATTTGTTGAGGAGGCTGTCTTTTTTCCATTGGACATTCTTTCCTACTTTGTCGAGATGAGTTGACCATAGAGTTGAGGGTCTATTTCTGGGCTCTCTATTCTGTTCCATTGATCTATGTTTGTTTCTGTGCCAGTAGCATACTGTCTTGATGATGGCAGCTTTGTAATAGAGCTTGAGGTCTGGAATTGTGATGCCACCAACTTTGGCTTTCTTTTTCAGTATTCCTCTGGCTATTCAAGGTCTTTTCTGATTCCATATAAATTTTAGGATTATTTGATCCATTTCTTGAAAAAAAAAGGATAGGATTATGATAGGGATTGCATTAAATGTGTAGATTGCTTTAGGAAGCATAAACATTTTCACAATATTTGTTCTTACAATTCATGAGCATGGAACATTTTTCCATTTCTTTGTGTCTTCCTCAATTTCTTTCATGAGTACTTTATAGTTTTCTGAGTATAGATTCTTTGCCTCTTTGGTTAGGCTTATTCCTGGGTATATTATGGATTTGGGTGCATTGTAAATGGGATTAATTTCTCTTTCTTCTCTCTTGTTGTTGCTGTAAAGAAATGCAACTTGTTTCTGTGCATTGATTTTATATCCTGACACTTTACTGAATTCCTGTACAAGTTCTAGCAAATTTGGAGTGAAGTCTTTTGGGTTTTCCACATATAGTATCATATCATCTGCAAAGAGTGATATTTTGACTTCTTCTTTGCCAATTTGGATGCCTTTCATTTCTTTTTGTTGTCTGATTGCTGAGGCTAGGACTTCTATTACTATGTTGCATAGCAGTGATGATAATGGACATCCCAGCTGTGTTCCTGACCTTAGCAGAAAAGCTCTCAGTTTTTCTCCATTGAGAGTGATATTCAAGGTGGGTTTTTCATAGATGCCTTTGATGATATTGAAGTATGTATCCTCTCTCCCTACACTTTAAAGAGTTTTGATCAGGAAGGATGTCGTACATTGTCAAATGTTTTTCAGCATCTATTGAGAGTATCATATGGTTCTTGTTCTTTCTTTTATTAATGTATTGTATCACACTGTTTGATTTGCGGATGTTGAACCAACCTTGCAGCCCAGGAATAAATCCCACTTGGTCGTGGTGAATAATCCCTTTAATGTACTGTTGGATCCTATTGACTAGTATTTTGGTGAGAATTTTTGCATCTGTGTTCATCAAGGATATTGGTCTGTAATTCTCTTTTTTGATGGGATTCTTATTTGGTTTTGGGATCAAGGTAATGCTGGCCTCATAAAATGAGTTTGGAAATTTCCCTTCCATTCTGTTTTTTGGAACAGTTTCAGGAGAATAGGGATTAATTCTTTAAATGTTTGGTAGAATTCCCCTGGAAAGCCTTCTGGTCCTGGGCTCTTGTTTGTTGGGAGATTTTTGATGACTGCTTGAATCTCCTTACTGGTTATGGGCCTGTTCAGGTTTTCTATTTCTTCCTAGTTCAGTTGTGGTGGTTTGTATTTCTCTAGGAATGCATCCATTTCTTCCAGATTGTCAAATTTGTTGGCGTAGAGTTGCTCACAATATGTTCTTATAATTGTATTTCTTTGGTGTTGGTTGTGATCTCTCCTCTTTCATTCATGATTTTATTTATTTGGGTCCTTTCTATTTTCCTTTTGCTAAGTCTGGCCAGGAGTTTATCAACCTTATTAATTCTTTCAAAGAACCAGCTCCTAGTTTTGTTGATTTGTTCTATTGCTTTTTGGTTTCTATTTCATTGATTTCTGCTCTGATCTTTATTATTTCTCTTCTCCTGCTGGGTTTAGGCTTTCTTTGTTGTTCTTTCTCCAGCTCATGTAGGTGTAGGGTTAGGTTGTGTATTTGAGACCTCTGTTGTTTCTTGAGAAAGGCTTGTATTGCTATATATTTTCCTCTCTGGACTACCTTTGCTGTGTCCCACAGATTTTGAACCATTATGTTTTTATTATCATTTGTTTCCATGAAATTTTTCAATTCTTTTTTTAATTTCCTAGTGGACACATTCATTCTTCAGAAGGATGCTCTTTAGTCTCCATGTATTTGGGTTCTTTCCAAATTTCCTCTTGTGATTGAGTTTTAGCTTCAGATCTTTGTGATCTGAAAATATACAGGGAATGATCCCTATCTTTTGATACCAGTTGAGACCTGATTTATCCCCAAGATGTGATCTATTCTGGAGAATATTCCATGTGCACTAGAGAAGAATGTGTATTCTGCTGCTTTGAAATGGAGTGTTCTAAATAGATCTGTGATGTCCATCTGGTCCAGTATGTCATTTAAGGCCTTTATTTCCTTGTTGATGTTTTGCTTGGATAGTCTGTCCATTTCAGTGAGGGGAGTGTTAAAGTCCCCTACTATTATTGTATTATTGCTGATGAGTTTCTTTGATTTTGTTATTAATTGGCTGCTCCCATGTTGGGACGTAGATACTTAAAATTGTTAGATCTTGTTGGACAGACCCTTTAAGTATAACATAGTGTCCTTCCTCATCTCTTATTATAGTCTTTGGCTTAAAATCTAACTTATCTGAATAAGGTTTGCCACCCCAGCTTTCTTTTGATGTCCATTAGCATGGTGAATTGTTTTCCACCCTCTCACTTTAAATGTGGAGATGTCTTTGGGTCTAAAATGTGGTTCTTGTAGACAACATACTGATGGTTTTTTTTTTTTTTAAATCCATTATGATACCCTGTGTCTTTTGATTGAGGAATTTAGCCCATTTACATTCAGGGTAACTCTTGAGAGATATGAATTTAGTGCCATTGTATTGCTTATAAGAAAACTATTACTGTATATTGTCTCTGTTCCTTTCTGATCTACTACATTTAGGCTCTCTCTTTGCTTAGAGGACCCCTTTCAATATTTCCTGTAGAGCTGGATTGACATTTACAAATTCTTTTATTTTTTATTTGTCCTGGAAGATTTTTATCTCTCCTTCTATTTTCAATGATAGCCTACCTGGATATAGTATTCTTGGCTGCATGACTTTCTCATTTAGTGCTCTGAATATATCATGGCAGTTCTTTCTGGCCTGCCAGGTCTCTGTGGATAAGTTCACTGCCAATCTAATATTTTTACCATTGTATGTTACAGACTTCTTGTTCCAGGCTGCTTTCAGGATTTTCTCTTTGTCACTAAGACCTGTAAGTTTCACTATTTGCTGATGGGGTGTGGACCTATTTTTATTGATTTTGATGGGGATTCTCTGTGCCTTCTAGATTTTGGTGCTTGTTCCCTTTGCCATACTAAGGAAATTCTTTACAATAATTCACTCCAATATACCTTCTGCCTCTCTCTCTCTTTCTTCTTTTGGGATCCCAATTATTCTAATATTATTTCATCTTATGGTATCAATTATCTCTCAAATTCTCCCCTCATGGTCCAATAGTTGTTTGTCTCTCTTTTACTCAGCTTCTTTATTCTCTATCATTTGATCTTCTATATCACTAATTCTCTCTTCTGCCTCATTTATCCTAGCAGTAAGAGCCTCCATTTTTTTTATTGTATCTCATTAATAGCTTTTTTATTTCAGCTTGGTTAGATTTTAGGTTTTTTATTCCTCTAGAAAGGGCTTTTATTTCTCCAGACAGAGTTTCCTCTAATATCTTCCATGCCTTTTTCAAGCTCAGCTAGCACCTTGAAGATTTTCATTCTGAACTCTAGATCTGACATATTACCAATTACCATATTGATTAGGTCCCTAGACTTTGGTACTGCCTCTTGTTCTTTTTTTTTTTTTTGGTGAGTTTTTCCACCTTGTCATTTTATCCAGATAAGAATATATGAAGGAGAGAATAAAATACTAAAAGGGTGGCAAAGACCCCCAGAAAATGTGTTTTAACCAAATCAGAAGAGACCCCTAATCATGGGGGGAAGAGAGGGGGTAAGAAGAAGTTCAGGAAAAAAATTTAAAAAGAAAGAAAAATATAAGTAAGAATATATATATATATATATATATATATATATATATATATATTAGACTAGTGAATAGAACAGGGTCACCCACTTAATTTGGGGAGTATTTTGGTCTCTTAGAAGAAACTAACTCCCCAAATTTTAAAGAATGAAAAACATATATCAGGGTAATCATGATGAAGGGATTGAATATGACTATAAAGATGAAATTTTTTTTAAAGATTTTATTTATTTATTTGACAGAGAGAGATCACAGTAGGCAGAGAGGCAGGCAGAGAGAGAGAGGAGGAAGCAGGCTCCCTGCTGAGCAGAGAGCCCAATGCGGGACTCGATCCCAGGACCCTGAGATCATGACCTGAGCCGAAGGCAGCGGCTTAACCCACTGAGCCACCCAGGCGCCCCAATATGAAAATTTTTTTAAATATTTCTAAAAAAGGAGATAAGATAAGTTGGTTGGAAGAATAAAGAAAAGAAAGTGGAGAGGATTTGCTCAGGCTGGAGACTAGAACAAAGCCCTGTGCTAGATTTAGGGTATATTTTGATCTATTAGAAGAAGCTTTATCCCAGTTTTTTTTAGAAGAAAAAACCCTACATATATACAAAAAATAAAGTTAGATACAATGAAGGATAAAATATGACTATAATAATGAAGATTCAAAAAAGATTGTTTTTATGAAAGGTATTGTTAAGATAAACTAGTTAAAAAAAGTTAAAAGAGGAAAGAGTAAAAGTTAAAGGAATTTTAGCTTAAGAAAACAAAATTTTAAAAAAATTAATTAACTTTGCAAGACTAAAGAATCATGGGGAGAAAGCCATGAATTCCATGCTTTGCTTTCTCCTCCTCTGGAATTCCACTCTTCTCCTTGGTAGGTGAACTTGGTCTGGGCTGGATTTCTTGCTGATCTTCTGGGGGAGGGTCCTGTTGTAGTGATTCTCAAGTGTCTTTGCCCAAGGCACAATTGCACTGCCCTTACCAGGGGCCAGGCTAAGTAATCCTCTTGGGTTGGCTTTCAGGAGCTTTTGTTCCCTGAACACTTTCCCTAGAGTTCCGGAGGACTGGAATGAAAATGGCAGCCTCCCAATCTCCAGCCCAGAGGAGCCGAGAGCTCGGGGCCCCACTCCTCAGTGCACCCTCAGAGAAAAGCACTCAATCCCTCCCATCTCCCTGGCCTCCTGCTGTGCTCCAATCTCACCCAGCATGTGATTAAGTATCTCTGTCTCTGGCACACAGACCCACGTGAAGTCTCCAAATCCTGTAGATCCCTGTGCTCTTCCAGGGGGGTCTCCCCAAAATTTGTGGGGTCCCTGCTTACAGAGCAGTGACCTGACTGTGCCACAGATCTCAATTTAAGGTAATCCCAAGCTGAGAGCTCACTCCTTGGCTCCATCTCTGTAGCCAGCTTCCCCACTCTAATACCTGCAAGCTCTGCAACACTCAGATACCCCTGATCCTTCTGTGACCCCGTGGGACCTGAGACAATGCTGTCCTCACGTAAGCTTCACCCTGGCTTAGCCTCTGGAGCGAGGTCCCTCAGTGGAGCAAACTTTAAAAGTTCTGATGTTGTGCTCTGTGGCTCCACTGCTTGCTGGGAGCCAGTCCCTACCCACACAGTCTATCTTCCTGTTGCTTTGCATTCACTTCTCCATTGGTCCTACCTTTCAGAAAGTGGTCAATTTTCTGTTTCTAGAATTGCTACTCTTCTTCTCTTTGATCTCCTGTTGAATTTGTAGGTGTTCGGAATGGTTTGATAAACTATCTAGCTGATCTTCTGCTACCTGATGTCATTTCAGCCTGCTACTTCTCTGCTATCTTGACTCCTCCCCTGGAAAATTTCATTAAACATCAGTGTAATATTTTTCTTATGTACTTGGAAAAACTCGTGGCTGAAACCATCTAAACCTGGTGGTTTTTTTTTTTTTTTTTTTTTTTGGGAGAAAGCTTCTAATTATAGACTAAATTTCCTTAAAATATAGGGCTAGTCTATCTTTTATTATATCTGTTTTGGTAAGCTGAGTTTTTCAAAGATTTTTTTAAATAGGATTTATTTATTTATTTTTTAAAATTATTTAGTTAGTTAGTTAGTTCTTTTTTTTTTTAATTTCTTTTCAGCGTAACAGTATTCATTGTTTTTTGCACCACACCCAATGCTCCATGCAATCCATGCCCTCTCTAATACCCACCACATGGTTCCACCAACCTCTCACCCCCTGCCCCTTCAAAACCCTCAGATTGTTTTTCAGAGTCCATAGTCTCTCATAGTTTACCTTCCCTTCAATTTCCCTCAACTCCCTTCTCCTCTCCATCTCCCCTTGTCCTCCATGCTTTAAATTGGATTTAAATGTCAGATTTATATGCATAAAATTATTCATAGTTCCTTCTTACCTATTTTTTCTAAGCACTGTATCAATGTCCCTCTTTTCATTCTTAATATTATAATTTGGAACTTTCTCATTTTTGTCTTGAGCAATATCCCCTCTACCCTTGTCCCAGAATTGTTCACTTTGTAAATCCTCTCAAAAAACAAATTTGGTTATCAACCTTTTGTCTGTACTGTCATTTGCAAATATCTTCTCTCATTCCGTGGGTTGCCTCTTTGTTTTCTTGACTATTTCCTTTGCTGTGCAGAAGCTTTTGATTTTGATGAAGTCCCAAAAGTTTATTTTCGCTTTTGTTTCCTTTGCCTTTGGAGACATATCTTGAAAGAAGTTGCTGTGGCTGATATCGAAGAGATTACTTCCTGTGTTCTCCTCTAGGATTCTGTGGATTCCTGTCTCACATTGAGGTCTTTTATCCATTTTCAGTTTATCTTTGTGTACAGTGTAAGAGAATGGTCGAGTTTCATTCTTCTACGTATAGCTGCCCAGTTTTCCCAGCACCATTTATTGAAGAGACTGTCTTTTTTCCACTGGATATTTTTTCCTGCTTTGTTGAAGATTATTTGCCCATAGAGTTGAGGGTCCATATCTGGGCTCTCTACTCTGTTCCACTGGTCTATGTGTCTGTTTTTATGCCAGTATCATGCTGTCTTGGTGATCACAGCTTTGTAATAAAGCTTGAAATCAGGTAACGTGATGCCCCCAGTTTTATTTTGTTTTTCAACATTTCCTTAGCAATTCAGGGTCTCTTCTGATTCCATACAGATTTTTGGATTATTTGCTCCAGCTCTTTGAAGAATATTGGTGGAATTTTGATCAGAATGGCATTAAAGTATAGATTGCTCTAGGCAATATAGACATTTTAACTATGTTTATTCTTCTGATCCAAGAGCATGGAATGGTCTTCCATCTTTTTGTGTCTTCTTCAATTTCTTTCATGAGTGTTCTGTAGTTCCTCAAGTACAGATCCTTTACCTCTTTGGTTAGGTTTATTCCCAGGTATCTTATGGTTCTTGGTGCTATAGTCAATGGAATCGATTCTCTAATTTCCCTTTCTGTATTTTCATTGTTAGTGTATAAGAAAGCCACTGATTTCTGTACATTGACTTTGTATCCACGTTGCTGAATTGCTGTATGAGTTCTAGTAGTTTGGGGGTGAAGTCTTTTGGGTTTTCCATATAAAGAATCATGTCATCTGCGAAGAGAGAGAGTTTGACTTCTTCGTTGCCAATTTGGATACCTTTTATTTCTCTTTGTTGGCTGATTGCTGTTGCTAGGACTTCTAATACTATGTTGAACAAGAGTGGTGAGAGTGGGCATTATTAAGGTTGATATCCAGGATCTATAATGAACTCCTCAAACTCAACACACACAAAACAGACAAGCATATCAAAAAATGGGCAGAAGACATGAACAGACTTCTCCAATGAAGACATACAAATGGCTATCAGACACATGAAAAAATGTTCATCATCACTAGCCCTCAGGGAGATTCAAATTAAAACCGCATTGAGATATCACCTTACACCAGTTAGAATGGCTAAAATCAACAAGACAGGAAACAACATGTGTTGGAGGGGATGTGGAGAAAGGGGAACCCTCTTCCACTGTTGGTGGGAATGCAAGTTGGTGCAGCCTTTTTGAAGAACAGTGTGGAGATTCCTCAAGAAATTAAAAATAGAACTTCCCTATGACCCTGCCATTGCACTACTGACTATTTACCCCAAAGATACAGATGTAGTGAAAAGAAGGGCCATCTGTACCCCCAATGTTTATAGTAGCAATGGCCACGGTCGCCAAACTATGGAAAGAACCAAGATGCCCTTCAACAGACGAATAGATAAGGAAGATGTGGTCCATATACACTATGGAGTATTATGCCTCCATCAGAAAGGATGAATACCCAACTTTTCTAGCAATATGGACGGGACTGGAAGAGATTATGCTGAGTGAAATAAGTCAAGCAGAGAGAGTCAATTATCATATGGTTTCACTTATTTGTGGAGCATAACAAATAGCATGGAGGACATGGGGAGTTAGAGAGGAGAAGGGAGTTGGGGGATATTGGAAGGGGAGGTGAACCATGAGAGACTATGGACTCTAAAAAACAATCTGAGGGGTTTGAATTGGTGGGGGGACTGGGAGGATGGGGTACCAGGTGGTGGGTATTATAGAGGGCACGGATTGCATGGAGCACTGGGTGTGGTGAAAAAATAATGAATACTGTTATGCTGGAAAAACATTTTGGCTTTGTTGATTAGTTTAATGTATACTTCATTTATTTTATTATTTTGTTTCCTTTTGCTTACTATTTTCTTCCTTCTAGCTTGTTAGGCTTTATTTACTATTCTTTACTTTCAAAAGATGAGTAATTTGATCAGTGCTTTTTCATCATTCTTCTTTTCTAATACACATGTTCCTCTAAGCTTCCCTTTGCCTGTATCTTACAAGTTTTTATGTCTTATTTTCATAGTCATTCAGCTCAAGATCTTTTTAAATTTCGATTGTGACTTTCCTTTTACCCTTCAGTTATTTGAAGTGCTTTGCTTAATTTCTAAGCACTTAGACATTTCTCAGTTTTCTTTTGTAAATAATTTCTAGGTAATTCTGCTCTGGGCAGAAAATAAATTCTGCATATTTTCATTCTTTTCAAATTTGTTGACACTTGCTTTACAGCCCGGCCTATGTTAATTTAAGTGAATGTTTTGTGTTGCTCAGCATCTGCAGTTTTTATGTGCAATATTCTTTTTTGTTTATTTGAGGCTGTGTGTGTATGATCAAGTTTCTTAATCACACTGTTCAAATTGTTGCTCTAACTCCTGATTATTGTCATCTTCTACTTTCACTTACTGAGAAACTTGTGGAAACTTCCCATTATGATTGTGAATTTCTCTTTTTACCTCCTTTAGTTCTGTGTGTGTGTGTGTGTGTGTGTGTGTGTATATATATATATATATATATATATATATATATATATAATGTCTTATAGGTCTTGGGGAACAAAGTTAGATTTAAGGTAGGTCAAGGATAAGAGGCATTAAATATATGCAGATAAATTGTATATATAATATATATAATTATATAATATGTGTTATAATATAAATTCATATATAAATATATATGTAATTTCAGAATTTTTACATCTTCCTGAACAGCTGACTCCTTTATCATTATAAAAGTTTCCCTTTTTATTTTTAGTAATTCTCTGTGCTAATGTCTAGCTTACTTGCTATTTGTATACATAACCCTCTTACAGTAAGTACTTTTGTCTTTTGTTAAATACTTCTTCCAGTTCTTCACTCTCAAATTCTCTGAATTCTTATATATGTTTCTTATAAGCTGAATGTTGTATTTTTAATCCATTGTTAAATCTTTTCTTTTAAGGGAAGTATATAGGGTATTTAACATTTAAAATAGTGACCTCTTAATTTTTATGCAATATAGGTTCCTTCTGACCCATCCTCTCTTTTCTTAATCATCTCTTCTGTTGTATCTAATCTTTTCTTAAATACATCAATTAAATCCTAGGTTTAAACTGTTTTATGTTTCAGCCTTGAATTTTCATCTGATTCCATTTTATAGTTTTCAGTTCTTTGCTAGATTTCTCATTTTGTCTGCTAAATCTTTAAAATATATGTAATTAATATGTTCAAGTCCATGGCTAATAACTCCAATATCTGGATGTCTGATAACTCTTTATCCTTTATTTATTCTTCTGGACTTTTTTGGCATTTGCTCTTGTCTTTTGGTATGCCACATGATATTTCATAGAGTACCTGACACTGAGTGCAAAAATTATGGAGGTAATTTGAGGCTCTGAATAGTGTTATTTCCCTCCAGAGAGGATTTATTTTGTTTCTGGGAGGCACTTAGGGTGGGGAGAAATCACCTCAATCCAGTACATGATGGAGTGAATGGGAAGCTGGGACTTTGAAAGGTCAGATCTATTCCCCACTCACCTCTCCCCCTGAGATATAATTCTTCAGAGCCCCAGTTGAAGGTTTGGAATGTCTACTTGGGCCTCTTATCCTTCACATAGCTTAAATCTAATTTTGTTCCCTAAGACCTGTAAGATTATTTGAAGTTTGGTTCAGCTTCTCAGCTTCTTCATTACAGCCTAAGAATTGAAAATTACCTCAACAGAAAAAGTGGCACTGGTTTTAGGGACATGTCTTTGTACTTTGATTCTCTCTGTTTCCTTTCTTTCCAGGATCTATCTTATCCTTCCTTTTCTCACTGGCTCAGTAGCTAAGGGCTTCAAAAAAGACTCCTATACATATTTTTCTCAGCATTACTAGTTTTTCTCAGTGAGAATATTAGTCTACAACGCGCTAGTCTACCTCACTTATCAAATTATTTATTCACACTTTATAAACCATGAATTCAAGCTAAATGATCAAGCTAAATCATCAAGATCTCACACACACACACACACACACACACACACACACACACACTACTTAGCTTCACCACATTCTCTCCTCAGTGTGTCTAATCATAAAGCTGAGTCTCTTTCTACTTAAGCCCCTCTTTCAAGTCTATCTCTTGGGTGGTTGTCAATGAAATCCTGATAACAAAGTGTTAATTCCTAAGGTGAAAGTCTTCATAAGGAATGCCTGCATTTTATGAACATAGCTGTTCTGGAGGCTAGCAGCCTTTGACAGAAGTATCTGTGGTGGAAGAATAAAAGTAACAAAGTTGTTCTTGTTTGCTTGGCTCTCAGTGATGCCATAGAGGCATCTATCTGCATCACAACCAACATTGTCTTTCCATCTCCTTCCTCCATCTGAAATGCTTGCTCTTTCCAGTACACTTATATTGTTTCCCCCTCATGTGAAAGGGGCTTGTCCTCCTAAACCTCTGCAAAAGAACAGAAGAATTTAACCATCCATCAGTGCTGCCCAATAGATGGGCAAATTCAGAAAGTCACTTTTCAGAAAGTGACAACCTGTTTTATCAAATAATGGTCAATAGGCAGAAAGAGGTATTTTTTTTCCTATGTCCTGCTATAAACCAAGTACAAAACAAAACAAAGCAAAAAAACTCCATGAAAATGGGGAATTTAAAAAATGTAAAATTGACCCATTTGTTAGCTGTTTGACCTGGAAAAATTCATTTAATTTCCCTTAGCCTTGATGTTTTCATCTACAAAATGGGGATGACAATAATTTTCACTTCATAAGGATGTTGGTAGAATTATATGAAATAATACATGGGATTATTAATTAATTTTTCTGTATTCAAGGAAGAGTTTGAAATAAAATTACTGTTTAAAAATTAATGACATGAAATTCTTTTTAAAGTGAAAGACACTGTTGAAAACTTCTGCTTTTGACATTTTGTGGCAGATGGAAGTCCTCCTTTTTACTTAAATCAAAATCTCATGCTGTAACATGGCTAGCATGGTTATTCCCATTGCTCCACTGTTGGCTTTTCTTAAATTGTGGATCTTAATTAACTGAAGGGGTATTGCTGGACACCAACAACTAGAAATGACTTACCCAGATATAAAATATGAAGCCCCAAGAGGTAAAGGAGAGTGCTTAAGACCAGTAGACTGGGGGTCTCCTGACTTCTAGGCTAGGAGGGAGAATGTTACAGAGTATTCCTTGATTCCAAAAAAGGAAGTCTGTTTCCTTTGCTGTGCAGAAGCTTTTGATATTGATAAAATCCCAAGAGTTAATTTTTGCTTTTGTTTCCTTTACCTTTGGAGACATATCTTGAAAGAAGCTGCTGTGGCCAATGTTTTCCTCTAGGATTTTGATAGATTCTTGCCTCATGTTGAGGTCTTTTATCCATTTCAAGTTTATCTTTGTGAATGGTGTAAGAGAATGGTCAAGTTTCATTCTTCTACACATAGCTGTCCAATTTTCCCAGCACCACTTATTGAAGAGACTGTCTTTTTTCCACTGTATATTTTTTTCTGGCTTTGTCAAAGATTATTTGACCATAGAATTAGTTTCTTCTTCAGACTGTGGTCTCTAACCTTCTGAATGCCGGTGAGGACAGTCAGTATGTGGTGTAGACAACCAGATAGGTTTCTTTGTGATCCCAGGTCCTGGCTCACCTTCTACATGGAGTTGTCTTCTGGTCTTTAATAACTCCATCCTATATTACATTACTTTCTGCCATTACAGTTTTCTTTTATGTTTTTTGAGAAAGCACCAATGACTCTGGATGGACAAGGACTTTCTGATAAAAGTATTTTTGAAATTGAAAATGCAACCAACTGTCATATTTGAGAGTCTGATCTGGTAACATCACAAATAATAGTTATGTCTGACATTTCTAGGGGTTTTTTCTCTTCATGGTCCATATTTATTTGCATCATTGACCTGCAAAACAGTTTCAAACATGTTAAGACTGAAACAGTAGCAGTAACTGCCATTTACTAAGTATATTTTCATTTCCATACTAATTCTTTGAAGTGGACAATTTATTACCCATTTTAAAGAAGGGCAGTTGAAGCTCAGAAGGCAAAGAATTTGCTCAAGATCATGAAGCCAATAAACTAGGTGGCCAGATTTTCAAGGCAGTTTGTTTATTAGGCAACACCATAGTCTTTCCACAGTACCTTTCCACAGTACCTTACAATTCTCGTACATGTAAAGAGAAATTTTGCCTTGACTAAGAAGCTCTCGAATGTATTATCAGCGGCTGAGTCAGGGGTGGGTGTTAATCTCTTAAACCTTAGCCCAATTCTTTTTCTACCAACCATACAATTTTACCTCGTTTAGTATCTCAACTTTTGGATATGGACACACTGTGAACTTCCCAACTGCAAAAATGCATTTGAGATGCTGCAGGGGGAAATGCAATGCATGAGACCATCTAATCCCAATTAGTCAACCTAAAATTCTAGTATCGAAAGAGTTACCATTTCTACTATACATGGATCACCTATTATGTACAATTTCCAATTCAGAAAAAGAAAGTTTGAATCTCTGTATGGTTTTGTTATCAATGTCACCATTATTTTTGAGCCATTGGTGTCAGAAGTTGAGGAATTTGAGTTATGATAGTATTAATAAGAGAGAGTTTGGACAACCTTAGTTTTTTTTTTTTTTTTTTTTTCTATTCTGTACTTCTTATGTTGGAACCGAAACACTACTATTACAAGACCAAGGCAGTTTCTGGAGCTTAGAAGACTTTAGTTATTCCTTCTTCATCAAATTTTTCTTTGTTGAGGGAGAGGTAATCTAGGAAGTAGCCGATGTTGGATTGTTGTGATACTTTTTTTTTTTTTTTTTTTAAAGATTTTATTTATTTAGTCAGAGAGAGAGAGCGAGAGTGAGCACAGGCAGACAGAGTGGCAGGCAGAGTCAGAGGGAGAAGCAGGCTCCCCGTAGAGCAAGAAGCCCGATGTGGGACTCGATCCCAGGACGCCGGGATCATGACCTGAGCCGAAGGCAGCTGCTTAACCAACTGAGCCACCCAGGCGTCCCTGTTGTGATACTTTTAATGGTTCATTTTCTCCTCTTTATAAGCTCATAAATCCCTCTGAAAGTAGAACATGTGTCCAGGGCTAAAATTCAGATGCTTATCTCAAATCCATCTGTGGAGACTCACTTGAGTTTGACTTCACAATGACTCATCAAAGACCCATCTACCCTACTTTTCCATCTGGGTCCATGTTAACTGTGGCAAGGCTGGAAGACCTAGAGACTTAGCCCAGATTTCTCTCCTTGATGCTCCTTTCTTTCAAAATTGCCACTAGAGCTCTTCACTCTGGCCTCTCAATATGAGATACACTTGGGGTGAATGGGGATGACAAATAGGCCAAGGATACAAGGAAGAGAAAGAGTGACTAGTTGTGTATCTCAGCAGTACATGAAGCTTCTAGCATGAGTCTGATGGTGAACACTTAAATAACTTGCTATGTCTGAACAAAGAAATCACACTCAGAAGCACTAAATCCTATCATGATAACCCTCTGCCACAGAGACCCAGAGAAAGAAAGGGACAAGGATCTGAGAGGGGTTAATTAAGGGTGAGGGGAAGCTTTACTCTGTTATCAAATTGACCCATTTGTATCCCTTTACCTTTCTCCCTTGAGTCATTCTCAACCCACTTGCTAGGAAATGGACCGAAACTTGGTGTTAGATGGGAAGTAAGCAAAACAATTGCACACACACAAACACACACGCTACATGAACATGCCACCTCCCTTCCCTGAAATCTGAGGATTCTATTAACTAGTTCTCATTGTCTGTGACAACCAAAAAGTAAAAATGTGGGGAGTTAAAAAGAGAGAGAGTTACAGCTTCTAAGCCGAAGTTGCATTATTTTTTTCAAAAAACTGTGATGTCATGGACTTACCTCACCTTTAGTGCAGCCAAGCGAATAATGTGTACTGAGCTTTCTATCATGTACCATTATAATTAGCTCTGTCAGGTCTTAGCCCTGCAACCCTCATGCAGATAATATGATAATATGTCTTCATAACCAAGTGACCTTACATGCACAATATTTCTCCCCTTATGAAGATTGCATGTCAATAAAGTAATTGAGTCTCCGAGGCTGCAGCGAGGGAAGATTTAGATGATTGGACGTGCAGAGCAGTGATGTATGACCATTATTATTCCTCTTGTCAGAGAGGCGCGTACAAGCGAGGATGGCCAGAAGATGACAGGGATGACGGGTTGCGTTTCATTAAAAAAAATATTGCTGTTAATCACCACTCTATTCTTTTCAAAGTCACTGAGGAAAGAAACTCTTTTTTCATTTTAGCTTGTGATGAACATGCAAAATGGGAACACATCATAAGGCTTCTAGCCTCAACCCCTCACAGGCTGTCTTTCTTCCATTGCGAAGGGGGCTAAATTCAGATCATAATGAATAGACCGGCACTGGGAGCGTGGACAGGAGCCACCCGATTTCCCTGCTGTAGGGTTCCTTGGGTTTCCATATGCAGAAGGAGTGCCGGCTGGGATGCAAGTGCACTTCCTCTCCTCTCGGCGTTGAGGGAAGCATGCTCACAGCTCTATAAAAAGAAAACAAATGTGAAAGAACCAAATCGGAGACAACTATTTTTACTTGAATTAATTTGTTTGGACAGTTTTAACACTTGGAACACTTATATTTCCATACTTTATAAAAGCAAACATGCTGTTTCTCTAGCTATAAATTTATCTTATGATATCATAACAGCTGGAAACTTGTAGCCTGGTAGGATTTTGTTTCATATTTAAACAGCTTGAGAAATATGTTGGAAACAAGGTATATTTTTCCCTATCTCTGTGTGTGTTTCCCTATCTCCTCTTGATTTTTGGCTATCCTAGGAGTGTTGGCACTATCACTTGGAGGGTATCAGGGTTCCAGGATTTCTACTAGCAAGGCATTGTTAATTTCTGCTGCCTTGCAAACATCCTTCCTATAAATGCTGAGAACATGCTATAAATGCTAAGGAACTTCTTCCACGGGTGTTAGAGAATCTTTCCAAGGGGAAAGAAAGCTAATAGCAAAAGCATCTTTTGTTGGCAAAAGGGCTTCTGAAGTCTTTAAATCTTCGTTCATAAGTAATTGACTAAGATCTAACACCCTTGAAGGAAAAGAAGCTGACGGTATCACTTTTTAGTCATAGTATTAGCCTTATGATTTATGGTGTAAAATTAGCCACTGCATCCTCTCATTACGGGTGTTGAGTGATTTCTCCAGGCCAGCAAGAGAGACTAGTATGGAAGTGAGAGCTGGGTTTGTGTGTCTCATTGAACCCTACTGTTTCCTCCCAAAGATACATGGTGAATGCTTTTGGGGAAGGGAATGTTATTTTTCTTTCATTTTCTCAACCCTCTAAAAGAAAAGACCAAACATAAATAAATAACTTGAAGGAGCTTGAATGTTGAGAGGAAATGTTAACCCACAGATGACCCAAAGTAGCAGCATAGAATATAGTTTCAGATGGAGTCAGTAAGTGATTCCAACCTCCTAATTGTCCCACAACCCTCTCCTCCCCCTAACCCCCCACAATCTATCTGCAAATCCAAGGCCAAAGACTTCTGATGGTTTTTCCATTGAATAGTATCTGGCGTAGAGATTATATTCATTTCCCAATTTGGACAAGTTTCCCCTAATAAATTCAAAACTCCCTAATAGATTTCAGGGGTACTAGGAAAACTGATGATTTCAAGTTGATACTCCCTGTTCATATGCTGACAGTGAAATTTTACAAGTGGAACTTCATCCCTTCAGTTCAAGGCTTTGGTTGCTGGTAAAAACAAAAAACAAAACATAACTCTCCTTGAGAGAACAGATTAACCTACGATCAGTTATTTAGGTCTGGGTGAGAAAAAAAAAACCTGATTATTTTCTGAATACTGTTAAGAAGAGAGTAAGCAACGTATTAACCAAGTGTCTTGGAGGGTAAATTTACATGTGTAAGGGGAGATGATAGGGAAAGGACATAGATGCAAAAAAGCCTAGAACTGGGAGCTTTATGCCATTGAGAAACATTTCTGTTGACTTTAGAGTTTGCTTGAGCCCTACCAGAACTTAATTCTCTCCTCTCTCCTCATCCATGTTCTCTCTTCGATGGCGGTAGCGTTAGAAGCATAGACATCAGAGATCCTGCATGAGTTCAAGTCCCAGTTCTTTCCACTTCCCACTTCTGGCACTTTGGAAGGTTACTTAACTTCCTGTGGCTCAGTTTTCTTATTTTTAAAAAGGGGGAATAATAGTACCTTCCTTTAGGTAAGCAGTTATAAATGGAACATTCTTAAAATAGAGCAAAGTGTTACATAGAGCAAAGTGTTATAAATGTCATCTTCTACTGTTATCATACCCAGTTAATGACTGGTGATAGTTGAGAGTTATTTGTTGGTCAAAAAAGAATTCCCTGAAGTGTGTGTGTGGGGGGGAGTCTTCATCATCATTTCTAGAACACTTGGAGAAAATGGAAATTGCTTGACTCAAGTAAAATGACATTTAGTCATTGGCTAAATATTCCCCTTAACCTTCCTCTGCTACCTGCCCCTCTTGGGTCCTTTCCCTTGTGTGGATAGAATCCAAACTTGTCTCAAAGATTTTTCTCTGAACCATAAGTATTTTGTTAATTTAATTATTGTGTGAATTGACATTATATTTAACCCTTGCCAAAGAATAAACTTTATTTTGGGGGGGGGGGGAATGTGTCTTTGTGGTGATGATCATGATGATGATAAAAGATAATAGATCCTAAATCTATCAGATATGTTAGGAACTATTTCCAGTGTATAATTTTCTTTTGTAAAACTTGAGTCTAGGCTGATTGTTTTCAAACACCCTCCCCATTCCTCTCTACTTTAAGTTCAGTAGGTGTAAGAATATGGCAGAGCTATCTACATTGCAGTGGGAGTGGGTCCGGGGCCCTGCTTACATGCTATCCCTTTACCTGTTCTGTCTCTACACAGACTTCCACTGAGCTCTAGGGCCACTGATGACAAAAAGAAAACAAAGGGTGCAAAAGAGAAGATCATTCTAACAGGATGCAAATCCACATGCCCTCCCTTCCACCTTCCCGGTCGCCCTCGCTTTTCCCAGAACTACATTGGCTCTAGAAGGGAGCTACGAAATGACCTGCCCTGTGGTTTTCACGCTGTGCTATGTGGAACTGGGCTAACCCTTCAAAGAGATGTGTCAGTGGCTGAAGAAGGTCATGCAGGTGGCCCCGTAGGGTTGGGCCACCAAGCCTGGGCCTGGCATCATCCATTTCAATTCTACTTTCCTTTATTTTATATACTGGGATCTAATGGAAAAGATTGTTTAACTAAAATTTGTACTGCTACCATAACAACAACAAAAGGTTTTAAGATCAGTGGGCTAGTCAGTCTTGTTCATTGTATAGATAAGGGTGAGGGTAGACCTGTCCTTGGCCTATGGTTACTGCTGGTCAGTCACAGGCTGTGTCCTTAACATTGCTCTTTGGAATCCTAGCCCTTTCCAGTGATAGGGGCTTTGAGGGGCTGAAGGCTCTCACCTGCACCCTCCCCTCTCTGTGCCTTAGACTGTCTCCTGAATGATGGTAGCACAAACACATGGCTGTTCTGGCAGTTCAGCGTCTATGTCCACCCCCACAGTGGCTGCTCTGACTGTCGTCACGGAGGGCAAGGAAGAAGGAACAGGAAGATGAATGAGGTGCTAGGGGAATAGAAGTGGGAGGCAAGGGGCAGAAGTTGAGCCACATTAGCTCACAAGTGCAGGTGAAGAACCCACATAATTTTGCCCTTGGCCTTCAGGGCCTTGGCCATCAAAGGAAGATTGAGATCTCCCAACTCAGTGGAGCTCTGTTGTGAGTGAGCTGACCATTCTGTCAGTGGGCCTGGATTCCCGCTAACAGGCATCAGTGTTGATGGGCACCCCTGCCTGGAGCTGCCAGCCTAGCAGCTTGGATCCCTTGTTCTTTATTTCCATCCTCTCTCCCTGTTTTCTGTCACTGTGTCATGTCAAATCATTGTCAGGTGGCAGACACTGCACCCCCCAAGTACAAAGGTATCAGGTTTCAGGACACAGGCTGAAATGAATATAATAATGGGAGCCAGAACTAGGCACAGACCACTTATCAGGCAAGGAAACAGCTAATAAGTGTTGTTAGAGGTTTCCATGGGGGAGGCCCTGGGGTACATTTCCTGGACAGGCAGGTGTAGCACAGCCTGTCCCGGGGTCCAGTTACAGACAGGCTGGTGCGATTAGTATTGATGCCTGTCACTTTGTGGCTGCCGAGCTGTTGATTCTGTGAAAGACCAAAGGCTCTGGTTATCTGGTAATCAACACTACTCTCAACAACAGCGCTGGGGAAATTGGGGAAACAGAAATAGCCTTTCCCAAGGAGTGACCAAGGCTGTGGATCATGTTGCTGGCTTGTGTTTTCCTCTGGCTCGACCCTGAGATTGCTCCAGCCTATTGTTCACCTCCACCGCCAGGCAGCCATTCTCCTTTGTTGTGGAATCGAATTCTCCCTCCCTTAGAGTGAGGACTCCATATCCTGGGCCAAACACAGATATGACTAGCCCTTCTTGTGGGACAGTATAGGAAATAGAGTGCTTTTGTGTGTTGAGGCAGAAACTCAATTCTTTACCTGTGAAAAATTTCCAAGTCCAAAATGCATGGTTGATGCATAAGCCTCTTCTTAATCCCACTTTACCTCAACTGTGCTGAAGATGTTTCAAGTCCCTTTAAAAACATAAAAATTAAAATCCTAAAGGATTAGTAACAGAAGAATAAAAAACATAATTGATTTCCTTACATAATTCGTTTTCTTGGTGACGTTTGCCTTCTGAGCTCCTTTTCTCTTTCCTCATTCCAGAAATTTAATATCTTATTTCTCCAAAGCATCAGTGTCCTGATTATAATGAACTTTGAACAGACAGGTCCCTCTTGCTCTCTGAAAAAAAGACGGAACTCCTGGGCTTTGTTACGATTCTAATCTCACTCTCTACCCATCTAGCCTTCTCTTGGCTCCATTTCCTTCTCCTCTGTCTTTCTCTTCCCCATCCCTCCCCCAACAAAAACTGGAAAAAGAAGTGGCAGGATTGCTTTTTTCTATTTTATTTAAGGTACAAATAGGAATTGCATGTGCACAGAATATTTCAGGAGGTACGTATCACCACTTTGTCAACCCATCAGTCCATCCATCCATCCATCCATCCATTCAATAACCTCTAGTGGACAATCCTCATCAGTCAGACTCTGGCTAGATGTTGAGGAAACAACATTGAATAAGATGAATTTTCATCTTCAAAGAGCTTTCCAGTAGAAGAAAGAGACAACTCTCCTGGGTACGAGAATGCATGTGTGTGTGTGTGTACACGTGCACATGTGCACATGTACACAAAGGCATGCCCAGGCCTGTGCGTGCACACACACACACGCGCACAGATGGAAACACACTGCTACCTAACTTGAAGTATCTGCTTGACTTTGGGTATTTCATTTGTTTGTGAATTAATTAGCAAATCTTTATTGCCTGCTAATAGCTAGGCATTGTGTTAATATTGGGTTTATAAAGAAAAATAAGATAGAGACACTTTTTTTCTTAATCTTTTCATGGAAAGCAGTCTGGAATGGGCCCACCCAGGTTTTCTGCCTATGGACTGCCCCACTCTGGTCCTCCATTTAATTTTATGCATTAATTAAGAATAACTTATGCCATACATTTGTTCCCAGTTCTCAAGGAAAGGAAGGTATCATCAAATCGTCACTTACAAAGGAGTTTAGAGATGAACTGGCTTGAGGCCCTCTTTGTACAAGTGAGAACACAGAGGTTCTGGTGGAGGTGAAATGATTTCTCTGGGTCACGTGGGAAGACAGTGGAAGAATTAGAACTTGGCCTTTGGTTTTTTTGCCAATTTTTTCCAAGTATGGTGTCCCAGTCACCCAATATCCTAACCGTGTCTCTTTTTTGAGATCTGCACAAGTTCACTCAGGCCACTAGAGGATGACTCATCCACCTGAGGCCATTGTGTGACACTTCTCAGAGCAAAAGGCACAGACCACCTGCAGGGAAAGGGCTAAAAGGCAACCCAAGACTCTGAGCCAGAAGCAGTTCATGTAGGTCAAGCACTTCACCTTCCTGCTCTTCAGAAAGGCTCAAACAAGAAAAAATTCAGGGACTGAATGCCTGGGTCAGCAGCTGATTACATTTTCAACATCACACTTCCTTCTTTTGGGAGGTTCTGCAACATCACCCCAGATTATGTTGTCTTTGGTGAATATTCCTCACACAAATTATCAGAGCGCTGTCTTCCCAGAGGGGTTGGCCCATGGGTCATCAGTTCACCCAGCCACCCCAGTTCTCAGAAGCTGATTGTCCAAAAACAAAATTTAGGAATGAAGACTTCTCTCATAGGTCCTTCTTATGCTCATCTTTCTGGCAAAGACAGTGGGGGGGGGGGGGGTGGGGAGAAACGACTGAACTGATCACAAAAACAAAGATTATACTCCAGAGGCCTTGTTAAGCCTTGAGAGAAAGTGGGTAGACTAAGCAAATGCTTTACTTATTGGGATGTTGCTCATTTTCCCAGCTTTTACTTTAATCCCATCTGTGGCCTCAGAAATAAGAGCAGCCAATCCTAGATCTTAATTATACCACAACGTCCTAACAATTTTGTGTGCCAAGAAGCGCTTACATGGGCCGAGCCCCTACCTCTGTGGTTTCACTACCTGATAGTCCTCAATGTTCTCTTTGTACAAACAAGTGAGCTGATGGGTGCAGTGCTAGAAGGAGTAAAATGGAAGCTAGTTTCCATTTCCTGCAGCTGCTCCAGGATGCAGAAGGAGAAGACTAATGAATACTTGGTGGAAATAATACTTGGTGGAAAAAGAAGCATGTGGGGGGTGGTTTCCATTGCCGTTGGGCTGTGTGAAACCCCTCCAAGTGGTCCCTCCAGCAACTCAGATCACTTGGAGTTTGGCCAAGTGTAGGAAGTGCCCACTGTGGGGCTGACACCTAACCCTGCTACTTCACCTTCTCACTGTGTCCCAGGGGCACCCTCGAGCACAGAGGTGGGGTAAGCATTGTGCTTCCATCTTGACTTCTTGCAGTGTCAGCTGCTGAGTGCCAGTGACAAGATGCCGACTCATGAGCGGGCACCTTGGGGCCCTGCAGAGTCTGTGTCCACAGAAGGGAAATCTACGTCCTGTGCTCCTCGCGCCCAGGCAGGCACTCACAGTTTCCAGGAATAAACAGGGACATGTCTAAATCTGTCTTGGATATTTACTCACTTTATCTTTGGCCATGGAATGTTGACAAATATTCAATATGGTTGAGTGACCTTCTGTAGGTCAGAGCAGGCTCCATTCTGATTGAGTTTAGGAAACTCATAAATCTGGCCAAGCCTTCGATTTGTCAGGCGAACAGTGCTTTGTTAGCAGACACCGGAGCCCATGAGGGCCCCTGTATTCTTTCTCTCTGAATTCCTGAGCTGCCAGGTCCCCCAGCCCCAGGATCCCGCTCCTCAAACTGGTGTTCATTGGTTTGTGAACACATTTTCTCCTTTTTGTGGACAGAGCTTTTGGGTCAAGCCCTGTGGGACGCAGACCCGATGGTGTTTTAATTCTAGCCACAGGCTCATTACCTTGAACTTTCGCAATCTAAATAAATAAACATACAAACCAGGACAAGTGAGAACAGCTGAAAGTGCTAGAAGGAATCTGTTTCAAATGTTGGACCGAGGGACGGGTCCAGACTCTGCCGGTTGCATTCTTTTGCTTTAACAGCTCAGACGACCCGATAACCAAGTATCCTTGTGCAGCTGTTTTTCTGTAAGTTGTAGAATTTTAGAGCAACAAAGGGAATTGGAGATTATCTTCACAGATGCGGAAGCTGATGTCCCAAGAAATTAAGTGATTTTTTCCAAGGTTAAAGAGATACTGGTTGCCAGAGCAGAGATAAAAGGAAAGCTTCTCCTGACAACTTGGTTTTTGTTTTCTCTTTTTGGTGGGCTTCACAACCCCCCACCCCCACTCTGCCACCCTACCCTCTACCCCCAAAGAATATGTTTATTGCAGACCTGCTGTGCTCAGAGTTCAGGGGCGGTTTCTCTGGGTTCAAGGGTGTGAGTAGATCATGATCCATGAACTCAAGCGATGTACACCTGGTGATAAAGACAGATGTGCCAACAGGTAACTGTAAACCCAGACAAAGAAGATGAGACGATAACACACAGAATCTGGTGACCTCAGCACCAAGCCTCTGTGTGACAGAAAGTGTGCGCATAGAGGAGGCGCACACTTTTCAAGAAGGAGCCTTAGGGAAAGCAGAGTGGGTGCATTGCCTCCTTTCCTTACCACCTTTAGGATGCTTGTTGGATTGAATTTTTGATAGGCCACACCTCTGGACTGAGTCCCCCTTCTCCCACCAAAGTCAAGAAAGAGGATTATTGTTGATGCTTCCTATAGAACAACCCTCCCTAAGGGCTTTACCTGCTTCCTTTCTTTTATCCTCACAACAACCAAGAGGCAGGTTCTATCACTAATTAACACACGAGGAGACTGAAGATCAGGAAAGTTAAGTGATTCCTCCAAAGTCACCCAACTTGTCCGAGGCAGTGATCTCTTCACTTTTTGTTAGTGCAAAACAATGATGTCCTTGGGATCATCTCTTTCCAAAGACATGATCAAAATGCAAAAATCGCAGTGTGATCACAGCTCCCAGGCAGGCCTGGAGCTCCTCTGTGCTGCCTTCATGTCAGAATCAAGAATTTTCTTTCTTGGGCAAGAACGGATCCGTAGTGGGGCAGGGTCAGGGTAGGGCTTTCAAAGCAGTGCCACATCAAATGGGGCCCCAGAAGGCTTAGAGGACCATCGTCAGAGGCTCTTTGGGCATTTTATGGTTGGTTGAGCTTTATGACCCAAAAGAATCCATTATACGTTTTATTTATTGCGGACCTGAAATGCCAAGTTTTTCTTCAAACTTACAATGCTTACTGCATGACAGAATTATTTTTCATTTTTCTTTTTCTTTCAGAGCCTTGGAATCCTGTTAGGAAATTTCTAGTACAAGCATTTGGGGGAGATACCAGTACTCAGGTTGGGCATCTGGGAGAGATAGACAAGCTCTTATTACAGCATGGAGGATGGGGAGATTACCTGGCCAAGTATCATTTCAGGTTGTGGCAGAAAGAGATTAGCTCCAATTTATCGCCGCTCACATTTTCCTCTTTTCCCCCCATTTTCTGAGTGTCATGGAAATGATATTTGTGAATCCCAGGGGCCTCTCACAGTGGTGTCAGTTTAGAGATCTTCCCAGATACATCTAAATGTGGACATAAAATGTAATGGGAAGAAATTGAAAAAATATCTGTTTCTTGATTCTTTATTACTGTGGAGTTAAGAAAGCTATTTCTCATGCTGTTTCACAAATTTGAATCCAAATGTATATGTTAATTTGTATTCCGATGGCTTTTGGATGATTCAAACATAGGGATTTTTTTTATAAAGTTTGTCAATTTTCTGGCAATTTTATAGATATATATTCAGACAATGTATATGTACACACTTGCCTTATGTACATATACTTATTGTCAAAATTGAGCCTAACCGACTATGATGGAGAGTTAAAATCAATGCATATAAAATGAATACTTTGTATTTGAACTCAGTTTTTTAACAATATAAATATGAGTGAAATTAATTTTTGGCTGCTTACTCCATTAATATTTTGCCCAAATTAAATTTGAGTATGACAAAGACAAACACACAAATTTTTCTCCTGGACTAATACACTCTCTGTGACAGAAAAGCACACAGGTAGATTTCAGGCTCTAGAAGAAATGACTACAAGCCCCAAAGAGAACGTTTTTAATTTCATGGAAAATTTTGTGAGGCAGGAATGCTTAAAGAGAGCTATGTGTGATATTTAAATGTGTGACATTAGCTTATTTCCTAATATTGCTAGTAATTTTACTAATTAGTTCCCATTATCTAGATTTGCCTGAGCTGTGGTTGACTGGGTTTGGGGTGCTTCATTGTTAATGCATAAGCTTTTCTTCTAATTCAGAAACACTGTTCTTCCTTTGCACTGCTCAATTCTTAACAGAGAGAGCGTCCAGCTGAAAAATGTGTCCCAAGCCAATTTAAAAGAAAGACACTGTCTCTAAAGGTTACCAGGAATTCTATGAATTCCCTAATCTCATTCAAGTGGGTGTAAACGTTGGGGCTAACCCCAGAGCAGCCTCTGGATTAGACTCTTCTCGCCTGGGAGACAGGAGGGTTAGAAAGGCTCATCGGTCTTCACTCTGAACACAGGCTTTCAAAGTGTCATGGCCTTCCTTCCACACACCTGAGAGGTGCTTGCCACAATGACAGTAGTGGTGCCACCCCCTGAGGTTGGTGCAGGGGTGTGGGTGGAGGGGGGTCTTTTGGAGCTCTCTCCTGGTATAGGTTTTCCCCTCTCTTGGAACCTAGAGCATTCCTATGAAAGCTTTCATAAACAAAGATAAAATTAGGAGCTTATGAGCTATAGTCCTTAAGTTCAAGTAATTGACTCTCTAAATAGTTAATTAAAGATATAAATGGCTAAAGAATCCAGCATACTTTATGAGCCAATGATACCAAGTTGTAGTAGACAAATGCTTATGCATACTGCAGAGGGAGAGGGGGCAGCACAATCCAGGAAGGCCTCCTGGAAGAGTTGGAACTTGGGAAAAGCTCACTGGCCATGTAAAATTAGATGATGTTACCTAATATTGAATGAGAAGAATCCTATCATCTGTGGACAAATTGACTAAGCAGCAATGCATAACTCTTCAAATGCTGAAAAAATCATCTTCTGTGCTCATGGCTTGGGATGATAACAAATTGAAGATGTTTCCTCTCGCCCCAAATGGCCTCCATTTCCCCACTACGCCATCTAAACACAAAATACTGTCAGCAGTCTTGTAGTTTTGCTGAGGTTAGGAGAACTGTCTTTAAGTGGCTTTGTTACCGATCTTAGACAGGGCAGTTAACTTCATTTAGTCTTATTTCCTTCATTTATACAATGGGAGGACTGGACTGGATGATTTCAGATCCTTTTCAGTGCGAACACTCCATCTGACTCAGTTAACTACTTCTCATTATTATATGACTGGAAATAGGCCAGGTCAAATGATGTCCCTTCAAGCATAACCATCAGATACAGCCGCATGCTGTAAAGATGGATATTATACTGTTCAACTTATCATCGTTAGTTCCCTAGCCTTAGAATGGAATGCACCGTAGTTCATATCTGTCATAGTTAGTATTTGGAAGTCTCAAAGCCTGTGAGATTATTCACATATTTATTCCTGTGTACCGCATATGCCATCCAACGTATCCCCTTCATCATGTGTCTATGACAATATATTGAACAGAAAATCTCCATCAGCTGACTCTGACAGAAGTGTATTATTTACAGTGGTGTCAAAATGTGCTGCTTATAATTGACTGGGCTCATAATAAGCCAACCTAAGAATCTTTTCTTCTCATATTCCTTCTCACTGGTAAATCCTCGACTTGTGCTTCTTCCATCAACAGCTTCTTCATTATTTACAGAGGAGGGAACATCCCCCAGATGGTGCATGAGTTATGTTATAGGGTGACTTTTCATCTTGGGATGGTCTCTCTCTCTTTCTTTTTCTCTTTCTCTGACTTAGGGTTTTGCTTAAGGCAATTAAGGGTAAGGGAAATCAAGTCAACTGGAATCTATTTCTCAACAGAATATACTGCTCAGTTTCTCCCAACTTTGGGAGACCATGTGGAATAACCATTAATAGTTACATCGTCAGCTTCAGTTTTTTGTCCTCATTCTATCCCTTACTGAGATCACAATCTGAACTAAAACCAAGAGTGGGATGCTTAACTGACTGAGCCACCCAAACACCCCGACAAGTATTTCTTTTTTAATTCAATTGCTTTTCACAAACACGTGGTCCATTGACATTTGAAAATAGCACTCCAAAATTTTTCCAGATGTTCATGGCAGCGATAGAGTGGCTGGCAGATGGGACATAGCTGCCATGACCGTGAAAATACTGCCTCCGTGAGCATGGTGCCACACAAACTTTACCTGTGCGTTACCCCGTCCCCCAACCTCCACCTTTATTAAGGCGTTTTCTTTTCAGAGAGGTTTAAGGTTTACACCGAACTTGAAGGTATGGAGATTCCCCAGATATCCACTGCCCTCAAACCTGAGTAGCCTGCCCCATTATCAACATCTCCCACCAGAATGCTACATTTATTACAACAGATGAATGTATCAACACACCATGTCTGGTATGGCTAGTTTGGCATACAGATGCTAAACCTGTCAGGCATACATTTGTTCAGTTTATGGGTCTTCCTATTGTGCATTCTCTTACAGTGCACAATAGAATGCTACAAGCATTCAAAATGCTTATGGCTCAAGCTGGATAGTGAGTAGCTTTCCACTGATGGTCCATGGTCCGCCCCCAACTCCTGCATCACATCTGTGGGTGATGCTCAGGACTCTGAATGAGAGCTTGGCTCCTGTCTAGAATTCTCAGTTTTATTTCAGTACTAGTTAGCTTTCGGGGATTCTGGAACAGCAAACACAAGGGACCATGGTATTTGTAATAGCTAGTATTATATTGAGAAAAACTAAGGAAACTTAACAGAAGAAACCTTTTCAATATCACTTTGCTAGCTGTCAGTACAGTGTAGCATAGAGTTTAAAGTGTTCTATCCACATTTATGTTTCGACCACAGCTTTGCTTCCTCCAGACATGGCAGATGGAATTTTTCATATACTTCTCACTTTCAGATATCTAGATTTTAACTTGCCATGGGTCGTAAGGTGATATTTTGGCATTTTACAGGCTGTCTTTGTTGGATGCCAGAGTACTTGAAATCTTTTGGAATAGACAAGGAATTTTTGCTGTGAAAGCTTGAAATTAAAATCAGCCAATTCAATCTTATTCCTTTTTGGTTCATTCTTTTTTTCCTCTTGGTTTTTATTTCATTAAACATCTTTCTTGGGGTGCCTGGGTGGTTCAATCCCTTGAATGTCCGACTCTTGATCTCAACTTAGGTCTTGATCTCAGGGTCATGAGTTCAAGCCATGCACTGGGCTCCATGCTGGCCTACTTCAAACAAACAAACAAACAAATCTTTCTAATTACATTCTTGTTGCCAATTATCTATAAAGCACATGAAAATAACAGGCTTCACTTAAGTCTGACTTTGAGGAAAACAGCATGAATCCTCTTTCTGATTAAGAAATCTCTGTCTGTGATTGCCCCTGTTGGATGTCTTAAAACTCAGGGAAGGGAGAAATCCCATGGAGGGTGGGCTGATGGACAATCCATGTCTTCTACTTGGAGGAAATAAAGCCCAGATGGGAGGCTGAGCAGATGAGTCCCAGCACCTTCTATTGGTATCAAACCTGAGGACAGAATGGAGAGTGACTCCTCAGGACTCTTTGTTCCGTGAAAGCAAAGCTCTTTTCAAGTGTTCTCTGAACTGTGTTTGCTTTTGCCTTTCATCCTGGCAAAGTGCTGGCTTAATAGAATAGGGAGTTGAGGGGTGAGCCTTTTCTCTGATAGAGACCTCCTTCATACAATCTTAACCTCATAGAAAGTCCCTACTGTTTCAGAAGACAGTGACTTTCGTCTCTTTATTTCAAGGCCCCTCCTCAGCTCAACCCAGCAAATGAGTACAAAGTACTTGCTCAGAACAAAGCTGAAAGAGGAGACGCTACTTGACAGGAATTGCAAAAGCTAATGAAAGTGAGAAGGGAAAGCTGGCCTTGGGCCCTGGTCTGAGTTCAGTGTGGGTGTGGAGAGGTGACTGTTCTCGAGAAACCAGAGAAGTTGACACTGGATGCAAACCTCATTTTTTTAAAGGGCAGCATAAAGTAATTTTCTGAGTAGCTCGCTCAAAGGTATGTAGCTCGGCATGTTTAGAAGACCTTTCTATTTCATCTGGTACTTTCTATTCCTTGTGGTCCATTCTTTAGCCCAAGGAATCTGTAAACTGAAGTATGGGTGTGTTTACTATTCTAGCCAACCATGGGTTCAGGATGCTCTCAACTCAGAACTCACTTCATCATTTATTGAAGGAGAATGGGAGACTCAAATTTTGGGTTCCAAGGTGTTACAATAATATTAGCCACAGGCTAAATGCTATTTAACAAGCTGAGATCAGAAGGAAGGAGAAAGGGAAAAAATAATTTGATGAGTATGTCCTTTTATGTGTGTATATATATAAAAATATATTAATGTATTTATAATATGCTATATGTGTATATATCTTTATCTCTCTCTATATCCCCACCCTGTGTGTGTAGGGTGTACCTACTAAAAGCCAAAGTACAGTGCAAAGCTCTGTGGGAAGAATTTTGTGGAATAAGGCAGAGGTCCTCTTCTCAAGGAGGATAGAGAGGGATGTGGTGATAAACCCCTTAACTATTCCAGAAATGCCTTTCTCTATGATTTGGTAGGTGAACTAAGGTAACTTATCCCTGGATTTTGTGATCAATAAAGAACCAAAATCAGGTATCACAACATTTGCCCTGGTCAGTTTTTCTCCTGAAAGGCAATGATAGTATTTCCAGTAGTATTGCCTGTTTTTAGGAAGGGTCTCTGCTGGTACCTACCCAGCACAGTACCTCTTTGCTTCAGCATCTTGGCAAGAGCAGGTTCTGACTCTGAAGCACTAACATTCTTCAAGGCTCTGACACCCCTCTGCTTGCTTCTGACCCTGCAGACGCAGGTCATCACGGATGTTTATGTGTCTGTTTCCAAACTCAGGACACATGTACAGCCGTAAATCCTTCATTTGCCAAAGTTAATCACAGCCATGTTACAGCTTGTATCATTCCAACTGCCCATAGGGAAAGCCTTGAAAATATAGATGGGATTTGTTCTCCCTGAAATAAGCTCAACAAACCAGATTGGTGAGACTACACAGAGGAAGAAGTCAGAGTCAGGGTCCCTCCTTGGATAATATCTTCTTCCGGTCCTGTCAAGGACCAAACTGAAGACATGCTTCCATTCCCAAGGAGAGACTATGGACAACTTGGAGCTGAGGGAAGCAAGGAAAGGTTTTGTTTGCTCTTATATTAAACACTTTAAAAAATAAAGTACAGATGAAAATCTAATGAATGTTACTCATATTCCCACCATGAATATGAAAAAGTGTTAACATTTCATCCTGTTCACTTCAGATAATTTTTATTAAAAATATTATTTAAATAATATTATTAAGAAATAAAATATTTGGGAAAAAAGGAAGACTCTCCCATTTCCCTTGCTGGTCCCATTCCCCCCATGAGGTTCCGCAAAAGGAAACACTGTCATGCTTTGGTGTGTACATAGTATACTTTTTTCTTTTTTACTGCATACACACACAAACACACACACACAAATACACACACACACACACACACACACACACACACACATCCACAGATAGTATGAAACATTGTTTTAGTATCTTTAAAAATTATTTCTGTATCTTTTGACAACCTGTTTTTATTTGATCAACACTGTGTTTTTGAGAACTATACATGTTGATGTGTAAACAGAGTTCATTCATTTTGACTCTTGGGCAGTCTTCCCTGATACCAATATAACATGCTTTACTGATGCATTCTTGTCCACCATTTCCAAATTTTGCTGTTGTGAAAAAGCTGTAATGCACACTCATATATGTCCATCCTGTGGCAGAAATGTGTAAGGTTTCATTTTCATGTGTTTTGACTTCTGTTTTTTGAAGCTATATACCGAAAATTGGTATTTTTAGAGCTATCTCATTATTTATTTCCAAATGGCTTTCCAAAGTGCCTGCAGTCATTGCCAACCAAAAGTGTTTTGAGAGTTCTTGTTTCTCTTCTGTCCTTTGCAACACTCAGTGTATCCAGGCTTTTTCTTTTTCTTTTTCTTTCTTTTCTTTTTTTTTTTTTTGTGCTAATATCTTATTTTCATTCTTAACTATTTCTGTGTTCTTGATTTCTTAATGATTCATGTTAGATTTTTATATGTTTCATTATTCCTTTAAAGGATTGTCTTTTGTTGATTTATTTTTTATCTTTTTCTCGTTGTTAATTTTGCTTCTTCTTTCCTTTTGCTTTCTGTGGATTTACTCAGTTATTTTCTGATTTACAGTTAATTTATTTATTTTCATTATTTTAAGCTTAAAATCAGTTTGCTTTTGTCTACCTCTTTCTCTTTAAGTATTGCCTTAACTAGATCCCAAAAGTTTTGCAACAAACCTTTGACATTTGTAAGTCTAGATATTTTTTAGTTCACATGACAATTTCCTCTCTGCCCATTAATCATTTAGGAGTTTGCTTTTTTCTTTGTCTGTAAATCATGTCTTTCCTGTCTTTTATTGTTGGTTTCTAATTTATTGGCATGTAGTCACAAATACGATCTGTTTGATATTCTATGAACATTTGGGAGGGTTCATTTGAACCCTCACACCTGGCACATTTGTGTAACTCTATAAAGTATGCTAAGAACAAACGTGCATTTTTTGTTTTCTTCAACTCCCAAACTTGCTTCTTGCATGGTCTTCCTCTTCTTGGAAAATGATGGCACTCATTTTTCTGTCCCATGGGTCAAAAACTTCAGAGTCATCTCTAACTCCTTATTTTTTCTCCCAGCAATGTGCAATTTATCTATATGTCCAGTTGGCTTCGCTTTTAAAATATAGCTTGGATTTGACTATTGGAACCACTTTGACAACAACACCATAACTGTGGTCTATGTGTTGCAGTTGGAACTGCTTCCACTCAGGTAAACACTTCTTGTCATTACTTGCCAGCAATGAGAATGGTCCTTTAAATATGTAAATCAAATCATGTTGTTCCTCTGCTCTAAAGCTGCCAAAGTCTTTCCATTTCTTTCAGAGTAAAATCCACAGTCTCTGCCATGGCCTTTACCTTGCCATAAACCCCATGATCTACTTTCCTGTTACTCTCTGATCCTATTTTAGGCTAGTCTTTTCCTCCCTTTCTCTGGATCACTTGATGTTGCCTCAGGACCTTTGCACATCTGCCACAGACTCATCTGCCTGACATTTACATGTGTTGCTATGCTACTTCACGCAGGTCTCTACACAAAGGTCTTCCTGACTATCCTGTTTCAGATAGCACCCCAAAATATCCTCATTCCACCACCACTTTTTCCTTTTTATGTGATTTTCTCTCCCCATCTTCCTCTGTCCCTCTCCCTTACTCACCCTCTCAAATAAATAATAAAATCTTAAAAAAAAAAAAAAGAAGAAGAATGAAATCCTGTCATCTGTGACAATACAGATGGACCTAGAGGGTGTTATGTGCATTTTTTTTCAGGAGTTAAATCATCCTCTAATTGTTGATTTTGTTGGATATCTTCTCAATCCTGTTTTTCCTTACTGTTTTTGAGTTTGAGTTTTTTGTTTGATCTAGAGTAGAAGTTATATTTTAAAAATTTTTTAAATTTTTAAATCTAGGGGTGCCTGGGTGACTCAGTCAGTTAAGCGTTTGCCTTCAGTGCACGTCATGATCCCAGGGTTCTGGCATCCAGTCCCACATAAGGCTCCTTGCTCAGGAGGGAGCCTGCTTCTCCCTCTCTCTTTCTGTCTGGTGCTCCCCCTACTTGTGTTCTCTCTGTGTATCAAACAAACAAATAAATAAAATCTAAAAAAAAATCTTTAAATATCGATCAGAGTTTGCTGATTTGCACTTGCTACCGTGTGGCTCTCTGAGAATCTCAAACCAGAAACAGGTTTTATGTTAGTGGGCTGGGATTCCTGTCCCATCATGATTGGTATTACGGATATTGCATCTCTAGTACTTAATATCTTATCACAAATCTGCTCTGTGGGACTGGCTTTGCTCCTTCCTATTTCATACATACATGGTTTGATGCAATCCACAGCCCGACCTTTCTCAGTAGTTTTCCCCTACAGGTTGGGAGACCCTACCAGACGCCAGTTTTATGCTTTGAGTCTGGCTTGTGATTCTGATTCAGCATTTAGTTATTGATAAACTTCTTACTGCCTTTGTCTATATTTATACTTAGAATTCAACAATACCATAGTTACAACATTTACTGCTTGCTGTTTTTTTGTACTTTTGTGGTGTCTGGAGAAATTTACCTTGTGTTGGGTATAGATACAACTTCTAATTTTCCCTGCTCCGTGGGGAGCCTGCTTCCCCCTCTTCTGTTCCCCCTGCTTGTGCACTTTTTGTCTGTCAAATAAATAAATAAATCTTTAAAAAAATAAAATAAAATAAATTTGCTTTTTTATGTTATTTTGAAGAAGAGATATTGAATATGTAGATCCATAGTCATCTTGGTAAGAAATCTTTTATATTTAATTTAAAAATTATTTTGATTGTAGAAGAATTCAAGCTTATTATCAGTTTTGGCAACTATAGAAAAGTATCCAGAAAATATTTAAGTAACCAGTAATAATTATAATTAGTATTTCAGTGTGTTGTCTAAATTTTGCTTTTCACTAAGTGGGATTCACAGTGAATATTTAGATTTATATCATTCTCCGTTATTCCAGACATTATAGGGTGGATTTACAGTGTCATTAAATAATCTTCAAAAGCAATTTTTTTAACAGCTCCTTAATGTCCCAACATATGGAGGTACTATAAAAACATAAATCATCAAAAATGTTAATATTTCTCATAGTATAAATTAACATGTAATTACTGAGTAAAAGTATGAATATTTTTAAGGTGCTTGATACATAGTGAAGCATTTCTATCTAAATATGGTATTTCCAGTTTATATTCCAATGGTAGCATAACCATTCTCTAGCTAGTACTAAGTATTATTTCTCTAACTTTACCTGTTTGAGAGATGGAAAATTCTGTTTGTATGTTTGTCCTTTGAAAAATTCCTGTGTCTGTCTGTGTATTTCTATTTTAATTTCTACTTAAATTTTTATTTCAAATAGAATTCTAGGTTTCTTTCAACTTTTGGTTTGCTAAGAGAACCAGTTTTAATATTTTCTGCTTTTTGTAATTTCTGCATATATGGTCTTTTCTCCTTCAGATTTTTCTTGTGTGTATTCTTTTACTGTGTGACTCCTTTGGCTGATAATATTTAATACATTTTAGTTACCTCTTATCTATTCATAGCCTTATATATTTTTTTTAAGATTGTATTTATTTATTTGACAGGCAGAGATTACAAGTAGGCTGAGAGGCAGGCAGAGAGAGAGAGAAGGAGGAAGCAGGCTCCCTGCTGAGCAGAGAGCCCAATGCGGGGCTCAATCCCAGGACCCCGGGATCATGACCTGAGCTGAAGGCAGAGGCTTTAACCCACTGAGCCACCCAGGTGCCCCATAGCCTTATATGTTTTATTATTGCTGTATCTATATTCTGTAAGCTTTGACATGTATATACTTATTTTCATTATTTCCAAAGTAGGTTGCAGTTATAATTTTATTTACACTCTTTGGTCCAATCATTTTAGGAAATTTCCAATTTCATTTTAATTTTGTTAAAATTTTTAATTGCAATTCTAGTTTTATCACATTAATGTTTGAGAATATTTTTTCTTTAAAATATTATCAAACATATTGAGTGAATGGTCAAATTTTAAATGCCATATGGGTATTAGAAGGAAGCCTGTATTTTCTTTTTGAAGAGTATAAGGATATGTATGTGTATGTATGTAAGTTTATATATTTATTCACATTTATACTATTCAAAGGTTTCATTCCTTTTAATATTTATTTAACCTATCATAGGCTGACAACTGTATGATGTTTCTCAACTCATTATTTCTGGCACTTTTTGGAGTATATATTTTGGTGTTTGATGATATTATTATCCTCCACATAAGTTATGTGTCCATTATATCTTCTCTGCATTGGGTTTCTTTTATTGGCACAAAATGTTATCTTCTTTTTCCCAGGCTGTTGCTTCCTGCTTGGAATGTTGTTGCTCTTATTGCCTTCTGCAAGACTTTCCCACATACCATTATTTCCGTTTTTAAGCCACTTTTAAATTTTACTTTAATGTTTTTAGTGATCTGTGTCCTTTGATTTTTCTAACACAAATTATTACTAATATTTATACCATTTAAGTCTATTGCTATAACATTTGTTTGGGTTGAATTTTGTCACCTTTCATAATGCTTTCTTGCTTTTTCTTTCTTTTATTCTAGGCTTTGTCTTCATTGTATGTAGATAATTTGTAAGATTGAAATCCTTTCCTTGATTTTACTAGTGGTGATTCTTTTGCTTATCAAATGCATATTAAAGCTGTATTTGTCTATCCAATTCAAGAACTAATTCCTAATGAGGAATTCAGATTATCTGGGCTTAACCTGACTTTCCCCTTTTCTGTATTTACCAGTTACTCCTCTTATCTGTCATTAGGATATCAACATTTTATCATGAAATTCTGATTTGTTTTGCATAGACAACATCTTTTCAGACTCTGAATTTAATTGTGGGCCCATGTGACAGTTCCTCATATTTGATCTTAAAAATTAATTGGTTTCAAAGTTCTTTGCCATTTCTTTTATACTTTAAGTGTTAGAGTCTTGAGTTCTTGATTTCACTTTATCAGTTGACAGGTATTCATTTTTTGTGCTTTCTCAGGAAGGAAACATGAATGATTTATCTTTCATGATTTTAAGCTTAGCAAAATGTCTTTCTGCCAACTTTTCATATGAACAATCTGGATATAAATCTCTCAGGTTATAAACTTCTCCAGTCACTACTCTGTACAAATTGTTTCATTGTCTTCTGACATTTGATTTTACAAAGAAGGGTGAAGCGCCATATTTTGCTACTTTAGAGATAAGCTTTTATTCTTCTTTTAATTTTTGTAAGACTTTAAATTTACCATTGAAATTGAAAATGAAATGAAACTTCTTTGATGTTTCTTGTCATTTAAAATTTTATTTTATTTTGTTCTTCCTAAACCCTTTTACTTATAAGTTTTTATAAGTTTTAGAAGGTTTATGATGGTAAATTCTCTGTTGTTTGGATTTCCGTCTCAGTAACACCTCTCTTTACTTAGATCTAAATTGTCTTCCATGTCTTTCATTTTCTCTTTATTTCTTTTTCTCCTCTAAATATTGGGAAATCTTTTCCAAAATTTTTTTGACATTATTCATTTAATGTTTTATGATGTCAGTCCTGCTTTACTGTCTCCAATATGGATTATCACTCTACCACTATGTTTTGGGTTTCTTTAGCTACTTTCTTAATTCAGTCAGCTTCCTTATCATCTCTTTGTTCATTTGAGAACAAGCTATCTTTTGACAATCTGATCCTTTTCAACAGAGTGAGTGCGTTTTTTGCTATATTTTTTTGGATAGCAAATAGACATGTTCTAAATCTTTTGTCTGCCTCATCTGAAATCTTTTTTCAGATATATCATCTTTAGTAGGAAAGATTTTTTTCCTAAGTGTTATTGTTATCTTTTTTACAGACTCTCCAGTAGCAGATGTATATATGTATTTCTACATACTCATCTTTGAATAGGATTACTTCTAGCCTAGTACCAATGGGCAGGCTTTGTGGATTGTTCCTTGCTTCAGTCCCACTCTAATCTGATAGGAGTTTAATCTTGAAATGTGAAGTCATGTCACTTAATCTGAGATGTTGAGGAGGAAGCATTCCTCTGTATGAGTATTCTGAATTGAGTTGTATATACTCTCACTGACAACTGAATATTTTGAATAAGCTAGACCATCAGAGAGACTTTTCAGTTTTTCTTTCAACAGTGCTACATGCAGACTATGTTCATCAGTAGATGCTTCTCCCAGTACTCTTTCCTTACCAATTGTAAATCTTTTCTGCAGAGGGATAATCTCTCTCCAAAATCTACCCTTATTTTCTTCATTGTTTGATTGGCAGGGTGTAATATGAATGGTTATAGAGAGAGAAACTGAAGAGATTGGAAATACAGATTACAATTCTAGCTCTGTATAGCTCAGAAGTCACTTATCAGATGGATTATCCAAGTAGTGATAGAGTGGGTGGTGTCTTATGACATAGCTTAAACCAACTGGTTTCCCTATTCCACTTCTTCAAATATATATAAGTGTGGAATAGCATTCAGTTTGGGGGCAGCATATAATAAATGGTAAGCAGCCCTAAGGTTCTGGGTCAGGACCTCAAGGCCATCCTCTTGTAGAGGGGATGTGGGGACACGATATGGACCCCAGACCACTTACCTCTTTTTTAAACAAAAGAGGTAATCATCTACCTGTTTCTGCTGCACCTGAAGTGTTTGAAAGTCACTGAAATATTATCAAGTTTGAAGTTTACTCCAACTCCTTTAGAAGGCAAATAATGTGAAATATAAGATGAACACTGAATGACCAAAGATGTCAGGCCCATAAAGATGAGATCAGAAAGCAGAAAAGGCAGGAGAGCTGGTGTAGAGGTGTTAAGTAGAAGATCTAAAATAAAGTATAGTTGGAATGTAGTAGGCTGACAGAAAAATCATGTGAGACCAGAATGGAGAAAGAAGCAGGGTCCAGAAAAAAAAATGTTTTAAGTCAGAGTAAAGAGTTTGTATTTAATAAAAATTTTATAAGAAGTCCCAGGGAGAGGGGCTTTTAAAGTGGTGAGAATAATGAGTTAGCAACAAAGGTTGCATGTTTTGTTTCATTCATTCACCCATTTTTTTCATTCGTTTATTCATATTTTCTTTCATAAACTGAATAAACACACATTTATCAAATACCCACTAAGTTTTAGGTACTCTGATGGGGTTATAACTTAGGATCCCTAATTACTAATATGAGAGTATTTCCATTTTGCCATGTAACTTCTCTACTCAACAGGACACTTTGTGTGAGCAGGGTTTGCACTTTTATATATTTGAATCTCGTGTTTTTTACAGTACCTGGCTTATAGTGGTCCCTGAATAAGATGGCAAGTAAAGCTATTAATGATATTAATATTAATGATAAGTAATATTACATTAGATACATTTAGAGGTCTCTGGAGTAAGGGAGGAGTGTTTCTAAAAAACAGTTAAAAGATAGTCATCATCAGTGACCAGGCTTCCTTACTGGTCAGAAACCCATAATGTCTTTGCAGGACTGATCAGTCAGTTGGACACATTGAATCTTTCAATCAGGCTAAATCAGCTGTTCTTTCTATAGATAGATTTGTTGGGTCTCTGCCACATCAGATTTGGTCATGCTGACATAAAATAGTCGGGACTGGTCTCTTTAGTTGTCGACTAAATAGTTTCTTGTATATGTTTAATGAGGTCTCATGGCTAAAGTATATATGAATTCAAAGAGAACTCCAAGCCCTCCAGCCTACTGTGGCTTTCACAACATACACAGTCTTCTCCTAACATATATTCCCAAGATCTTCAACAGTGGAACATCTGTTTTACTTTGAGGTAGCTATGATAAGCATCTGCTTAGAGGAATGATTTGAACAAAACCAGGGCACATTTGTTTGCCATGTTATGGATTATCTAGTCTTACATTGTTTATGAATAAATCATACAGGATGGATAAACTGGTAACCACAACAGCATGTTTTATGCTAGGTTTAAAACATAAATTTATGCATTTGTAAATTTTTTTCCTGTAGAAACTAAAAAATTTATGTTTTAAATAGAAGATAACATGGATTTTGACTATAGCTCAGCAGTTGGGTGCACAGATTCCAGAAATTCCTTTAGTAAATTAGAACCCAACTGGCTGATTGAGGGCCCTAGTGTTCACAACTGACATTTAATGCACTAAGTATAAGTAAGTCAAAGATAAAAATACAGTGTTGTATGAGAAAAAAGTAATACACATTCCACATTTGTATAATACTTAACATTTTATCCTCAAAACTCATTTTAAAAATAAGAAATGTAATGAAGGTTCACAAAGGTTCAGGGACTTCTTAAAGTCACACAGGCAATTAGTAACAGTCTGAATTGAAAATCACATCTTCCTATTTATATTCCACTATTCTTGGCTTACACAACAACTGCTTCATTAATAAGTTATTTTGAAACCAACTTCAGGGGCTCTCAGTGACATTTAGGTATGAAGCTGAATCCATAACATCCATTTTTAATGTTTTGATTTGATGTATATAACAATTCCTAGGAAGAATCAGGCATAAGATGGAGGAGAAAGATACACAAAAGATTGGTGGTTGGGTTATTGCATTAAGGAATCTGATCTCCATTGGCTACTACTGAATGACAACATTGTCTATAGAAGAGCTATTCATTGTGTTGCTTCCATCGTTAAAGAAACAGTGTTTTTAATATGTATTTTCCTGTTTTTAACACAAACCCCTCAAAAGGTAAATTTTGGTCACTCAGAGGCTACATTATTATTTGTCCCAACCTGGCCATCCTAAATCATGCAAACAAATTGAAAACTAGAAATAGTGAAAAAACATTAAAAAACAAACAAACAAACAAACAAAAACCCATGTGTCCCTTTAAGCAGAAAGAACAAAAATGACCTGGTGAGACATTAGAGTGAGTTTGGTCTGCATTCACTCAGCGAGAGGCAAGCTGTTCTCATCCCTCATGACTTTGGCTTCTCTTTCATTTGTATTTTCCATTTCCTTTCCCTGGGCCAGATGTGTGGATTTCCTTGTTGTGCCCAGTGCCGGAGTAGACTTTTGTGGAAACTGCCAGGGCTATTTGTAATCTCCTGGCTTTTCAGAGATCTCAGATGCTGAGAAGAACAAATTCTGATGTTTCACAGCCACAGGAAGAGGGGTCGAGATGTTGAGAGAAGGACAATTGGGGTGGAGTTTTTACATGTGTTTCTCCTTCATGGAGAAGCCAGGGCGGGGATCTGGTGTAGCTGAGGCCAAGTTGTATTTCTGCCCTCTTTTTTCCTTGCGGCTTGGGAGAGCAGCCATGAGGAATGCACAGTTTTAGTTTGGACCATGATTTCCTCATCTTACAATGCCAGGGTTGGAAAGGCCAGGAAAGGTCATGTTGCTCAGCTTCCCATCAAAATCAATTTTTAAAAAAGATTTATTTATTTACTTTAGACAGTGAGAGAGAGAATGCACAAGGGGGAAGGGCAGAGGGAAAAGGAAAAAGAGAATCTCAAGGAGACTCCCCACTGAGCATAGAGCCCCACAAAGGGCTCAATCCCAGTACCCTGAGATTATGACCTGAGCCAAAACCAAGAGTCAGACACTTAACCAACTGGGCCACCCAGGTGCTCACATCCAAGTCAATTTTAGATAAAGTCTGAAGGTGAGAGTAAGAGTGATTTTGTTCATACAAAAATTGGTCTCTTAGAATGTAAAACTGCTTGCTGCCCTTTGACACATCTGTGGCCATCCAGAATTGCTGAACATTGTAGAACTGAGGTAAGGGATGTGTCAAAGGACATTAGTTCAGCTTCTCATCCGGTGTGAAAATCCCTTGGTTGTAAGTGAAAAACAGGAGATATATTGGTGATATTGGATTGCTATGAAATCCTGATGATCTTAAAATCTGTTTAACCCCAGGACTATAATAGGTGAATCCTGAAGTCTGCTAGTCACTGCTTCCTACAAAGTGCCAAGACAGATGTATTCATAGAGACCAAAACAAGATGGGGTAAGACTTTAATCCTAGCCAGGGACTTGAGGAACATGCCCCAATAAAAACACCAGTATGGGCTAGTATGGATTCCACAGAAGACTCCCTTATCTTAATCTTTATAGGCCAACTTAAGGTTTATACTAGAACAAAAGGAGGCCAAAAGATCTCATCTCTCTATATCCACTCCAAATTCAAAATCAGTTGTAAATTTTTACCACTGTGCTGTGAGAAAATGTTCCACATACTGCATAGCAGCAGGTGAAAGCACAAGAATTAGTGTGCAATCCATTGTGTGACAGGAGTACATGGGGAATGAGAAGGCAGGCGTGTCTTCTGGGACCATCTTATGTAGATATATCAGAGAGAAGAAAGCCTGTAAGGAGTGGGAGGAAGTGTCCCAAGTGATATACCTTGCTACTGTGGCTGTGCAGAAGAATATGGTAGAAAGGAAACTAGAAGGACCACATTAGCTTGTATGGTCCAGTGACTCCAGCTTCATGTACCATACTGAAGAAAAGGTTTTCTTACCTGGCAAATCATACTAATATTCTCCTCTTTCTCCTTCAGGTAGAAGTTGAGGGGGTCAAGAAAGGGTATGAGTGTTCCTCAGAGACCACACCCTTGCACAGCACCTCTACCATAAATAGCCATCCAGTCTCCACACTGTTCCCGATGCCATTGTTACGTAGGGGACAATAGCCAGATCCAGTCCCAGCTTTATGCTTTGCGCCTGGATCACACTTCTACAGTGGGATGTGTTGAGGCTATTTCCCCACTATTTTTACTTAACCCATTAAATATGTTTTGTAAGAGAGCATATCTCAGCACACTGCCTCACTCTCAAGTTTTGTCATAGAGACAAAGAGCATGCTCAGTATATGCCAGCTTCTCAGAAGAAGGAGAAGTCAGTCCCTGAGCTGGAGCTTCTCTGCTGCTATGAAAGCAATCATGGAGGACACAAGATGTAGCACCAGAGCCAGCTACTACTCAGATGTCCACTGAAAAGATACAGAAAAGATACATCAGTTTAGAACTATGGCTAAGTAAAATGTCTACACTCTTTCGAAAGGAGAGTTGCTCTGAGGTGAGGATGTCTTCCTATTTTACTCAAGTAGCTACTTGAAAGAAATACTTAGTTTCTTTGTGCACTGTGAAAACCAAGAAGACGTTTTTGAGAAAGTTGCATGCATACCAAAAAAAGCAGCATTTTAGATAGTAATTTGAAATGTTGAAACACTAAATAAAAAGTGGTGATCTGATGTACCCAATCTATTTTTCCACCTTCCCATTGATAGAATTTTTCTTGTTCTTCACCTCTTTCTTCCCTTCTTTTTGATTTTTTAGTTGTCTGAAATATTAATCCTGCAAAAGTGAACTTGGGTAAAATTGTTTCTGTTTTGATCCCTGCTTTTAATTTATTAAGGAACACAAAAGTTAAGCTGAAGATATGAAGTTGAGTTGTTCTTCAAATTGTATTCTTAGCCATAACACCAACCTTGAACATTTTCTGCAGTTTCCTAGATGTCTGGGGATAGTCAGTTGCATTTCATTGTGTCCAAGAACCATCATGGCCCTGTCCTTAGCATTCTTGCAGGCTTCTCTTTAGTACAGACTAAGAAAATACTTGATGTCGAGCTCTCCCTGGGAAGGAACATTCAGGGTTTGGTGTTGACATTTCAAAGTTTAATCCTTTTTCAGTTTCTTCTCTCTGCATCAGCCTTAGTTCAGGTCAGGTACAATTGATCCTCAGTATTTCAGTTGATTCCATATTTTCAAATTTGCCTACCCACTAAAATCTGTCTGTAACCCTTAAATCAATACTCATGGCATGCCTTCAGAGTCATTCACTGACATGCACAGAACAACAAAAAATTTGAATCTCCCCACAGATGTGTTCCCAGCTGAGGTCAAATAAGGTCACACTCTGTCTTCCTGTTCTAACTTTCACACTATAGGCAAATGTCCTTTTCATGGTCTATGCATGGCGATGCTTTTCACATCTTTGTGTTTTGGCTGATGATTTTGGGGTTTCAAATTGCCTCCAAGTTTAGTGCTGAAGTGCTGTGCAGTGTTCCTACTTTAAGAAGCCCACTGTGGGGCACCTAGGCGGCTCAGTGGGTTAAGCCTCTGCCTTTGGCTCAGGTCGTGATCCTGGGATCCTGGGATGGAGCCCCGCATCGAGCCCCGCATTGGGCTCTCTGCTCAGCGGGGAGCCTGCTTCCTCCTTTCTCTCTCTGCCTGCCTCTCTGCCTACTGTGATCTCTATCAAATAAATAAATAAAATCTTAAAAAAAAAAAAAAAGAAGCCTACTGTGACATGCCTTCTGGAGGAAATACATGTGTTAGATAAGCTTTGTTCTAGTATCAACTGAAACGGTTTTTGTTGTGAGTTCAATGTTGATGAACCAATAATATATTTAAACAGCTTTCCTTTAAACACATCACACATAAAACAAGGTTATATACTGATGGTTGGTAAGCTTTCTGTGATCAGAGGCTTTCAGGAATCCAACCCTGTATTTTCCCTAAGAGCAATGGCTTGGTACATTGCTCATTCAGTATTTGCAGAAACTTTACAGGAAGTAACCACCTTAAATACTAAGAAAGGACTAATTGTTTAGTGGGTATTTTCTGTAATGATAAAGATAAATCTTATAGACCCAATATGCCTACATAAGGATGTGAGCATGTGATGTACTGTGTCAGCCTCATCTCATAGTAAGGGACATGGGAGAACCCTTCCCCTCACCCCAGAACTTCTCTAACAAGCCAGAGAGATATGCATCATTTTCTGGGCCCTTTCACTTGGATCATAGCTTATTTTTTTTCATACTCCTAGTGTTTTCTAAAAGAATGGCTGATTAATTAAAAAAAAACAAAAACAAAAAACTTTTTGGCCCCACCGTTATGTGTACATGTGTAATCAGAGGACTCAGGGAAAGGAGCCACCCTACTCTTCAAGACAAGGGTGGGTTGTTGAATTTCATGTTATATCTTGACATCGCAGTAAATCTCTGAACCTAAACCAGCCTGCATTGGATATTTAATACTGTTTTTATTTTCAGTGCTAATCAATCATAGAAGAATGTGCTGTTATTTTTTAGTTTCATGTAAACGTTTAGATGAATAAAAACAGCATATTGATAGCTTATGCGCAGACAAGGTTATTGGTAATTTTGTCTAATTCTGTGTGTCGATTGATGTGGCCATTCCAGCTGCTATGAATATGGAATAAAACTGACATGACATTTTTATTTCCTGGCGGTCATATGTGAAGATAGATGGGATATAGGAGACCTTAATCTCTGTCTCTTGGACAGGAGGAATATCAGACACAGTTCGGAAGACCCCTCAGACCAATGCACTGTCGAATCACTCATTGGAGACCCAGCTGCTGGGGGGGCCACATAAATCCTGATTGTGAAATTTTTTTGGCTACAGTTTCATTTTGGGTTTTTTGTTTGTTTGTTTGCTTGCTTGCTTGTTGTTGTTTTAAGAGGAAGCTGTTAGTAGGCACTTTACAAAACCATCAGAATGCATTACTATAATTTGGCCCTTAATGCACAGACCCCAGCGAGAACATTTTCCTCAGCCTGCTAGGCCTACTAGTCCAGATGGAAACTTTGCAGCTTCCCCTCTTCTGATTCTGAATCCCAAGTGTCAAGACAGAATAGCAATAAGCAGTCAGTAAATGAAAAGGTTTTCTCAGGCCCCTACAAGAGCCTAGCCAGATGCACATTTCTTATTCCTTTTGGTAAATAGATTCAGATTTGGTATGATTCAGCGAACTAAAAAATATCCCCTGCTCAGAGCTCGTCACTGCCTGCTAATTACATGAAACTTAACAGATCCTCCTCATACAACACCAAATAAGGGCTGGCTGGAAATCAAAACCGCCTTGCCAGGCACTTTGGATTTTCCAAAGGAACTGTAATGTTCCTAGAAATGTTGATTAATGGAAATGGGGAACTGTGTGGACTGGGGGTAAAGCCCCACAGAGTGATAGCCTGGTGCCAGTGTTTATTATTTTTTACTCCAGATTTGACATATTCCCCCCTGTCCTCCCTAAAAGAACTCCCTGCATCACATGGGGCTGATAATGGGGGTGAGGTTCACTACCTCATGGAGAAATGCAAAAGGGAAACACGGAATGTTAATAAGCCCAGGATTTTGCCCTCTGTTTTGTATTGCTCTTCCCCAAAATACAAAACCTAATTAGTGCTTCCAGAGAAGCGTTAAATGGATTTCATGCTGTTTAATAAATTCTTTACGTGCTTTGGTGCCACTGAGAATGCGTGGTTGAGTGAGGGTAGGAATCAGAAGACATGATTGCTGTTAATGCTTCTGCCAATGCTGTTCCCTTTCCAGTGAGCATCAGGGATGTGTGTCTGTTACTCAGGTGCTTTTTCTCTTCACCCAAGTTTTCTTCCCTCTGGCTATCCTATCCTTTTCCTGAGCTTTTTCCAAAGGTTTAGCTCACAATAGTTCCAACCCTGAATAATCAGTAATTGCTAGTGACTGATGTACACTGAGTACCCACTGTGTAGTGAACACAGAATGGGATATGGGAATTAGAAGTTATGATCTTTGCCACTGGGGAACTTATGCTTTTTTTGGGGGGGGGGTATGCAGAGAAGGACACACATATGATATCTGATTTGCAGAGAAGAGTCTTTGTTTGCATGCAAAGTCCTCCGTCATTTGTCCCTTACATACTTGCTTGTCTGTGGCATGGATCTCTCAGATACTGGTCTTTGTTGTTTTCTACATTAGTGTTGCCACTGCTACACAGGAGAATCATCTGGAGAGCTTTAAAAAAAAAAATACAACAGTGTCCAAGCTGCACCCTCTGTCAGTGCTTAGAGAGCTTGAGCTGCTTCAGAATCACCCAGAGGGTGTTAAAACACACATTGCTGGGCTCCACACTCCAAGTTTCTGAGTCAATAGGTCCGGGACTTAAAATGGGTATTTCCAAGAGTTATTGCTAATGCTGCTAGTCCAAAGTCACAGTTGAGGATGTATTCCTTTTATCTATGAAGTCAAAAATCTCTGTGACTTTAGCACTGTCATAAATACTGATAATGCCATTGTGTCGCCAAGATTGAGATCCATGTTGTCCACATTCCTTGCTAATGAATGCAGGCTGTAGAGGCAGATTATCTTCCATGATGAGTTTCTTTGTTTGTTTCCTGAGATATGGTCTTTTTCCTTACTAGACAGTTAAACTCCTGATGGAAGGAACTATCTTCTACTCTTCTTGAATTCTCCCAAGACTCCTGACCCAGGGTGGACATACAGAAGTGTAATTTAAATGTTGTGAACCAAGCAAATGTGGGAGGATAGACGGGAATAGTTGGTGACGTCACCAGCACTCTTGGTCTCTCCAGTCTCCAAAATCCAATGGGAAGTCCTTTCCTCAACTCGTAGACTCATAAATGCATCGCAGGGTTACTCTCTTCCCTCCTTCTCTTTCTTTCCGTTGGGGAGGGCACATTTTAAATGTTTACTTTTAAAGAAAGCAACTGCAGAGAGTACTGTATCCACAGTCATAAAGCCTGTATTCTCATCCAAGCTATGATATGTGTACTTATTGGATCTTGGGGATATTACTGAAAAATTTCAAGCTTCCATTTATTCATTTATGAAATAGGCTTAAGAACATCTTCATGTACTTCTGAGAATTAAATGAGTATGTGCTTAGATCATTTCTAAGCATAATACAAAACACAAAGGGCACAATAGGCCCTTTGTTTATAGATATCATGGCAAAAATACCTTTTCCTAGAAAGATAGTTGAGATGCTCATAGACTGTGTGGAGCAACAAGCAGAGGTTAGCACACATAGAAGCTTCATCCCATTATCCCCGTGTGCGGTTTGGAAGTGTTTAGGCCACTCCATCATGAACCAAGAGCCCGGGGAATAGAAAATATCTTGTAACCCCATTATTAATAGGGAGAAAGAAATATAAGAATGCAGGCTCTCAGGCAACACGCTAGGCCTCCTGAACCAGAATCTGCATTTTTTTTCCAAGAGTCCCGAATCCTTCATAAGTATGTTAAAGCCCCAGGAGAAAGAGGAGCCTCTTACAACTGCACTGAGAATCAAAAGACCTGACTTGCTATTGTTTTAGTTCCATCTGCACCTCAGTTTTTCCATATGAAGAAAAAAGAGAGTACAGTAAGTCCCGTTCTTCCAGTTGATAGGAGTGGGTAGTGAAAGGGTACCACCAAAAAAGGTCTAGAGCCTCAGTGGCCAGCAATCTCTGCCTCCTTACCTATATCCTTTTTGGCAACTTTCCCCAATGACTAGTTCACTTCAAGCTGCTTTGGGTCTAGCAGGTATGATGTCCCAGCTGTGTCACCTCCAATTACTGGAAGTTGAGATTCTCCCACGGATACACCATTGTCCTGGCATCCTGCACCATCTCTGCCTAAGCTGAATGGAATGGACACTCCCCTACCTAGACTTGCCTCTAAGGCGGGGTAGGGTTCAGGAGTACGAGTGAGCAGAGGCCCTGTTTCTGGGCCACCAGGAAGGACTTCAGCCAGATAACAGCCCTCTCCAGTTACTCAGTGCATCCTGTCTTGGACAACTGGGAAAATACATAGAGAACAGTGGGGGTTGTTGAGTTCAGCCCATGTTCCCGATAGTGCATAATTAAAGAAAACACCTGTGTGCCTGCTAAATCACTTCCCACTGTTCCCCTGTGCAAATGCTGTGCTCAATAATCCTACAAGTGCCTCATTCCTTCCACCCAACCGAGGCAGCACACCGAGCCACAATGCATAAAGCTGGCAAGTTGTTTGTTCAGGACCCCTTGCAGAATCTCTTAAGATTGATTTGTTACCAGTCCACTGGGCCCCTCCATCAGCCTGGCTGAAACTTGCCTGGCTGCAGTCTAAGGAAGGCTCATGGATGAGGAGTGGACCGTCTCTCTCCAAGTGTCCTTGTTCAGTCAGTACATCTCTGTCTCCAAGGCAGGTTCATGGAAGAACCCTGGAGCTGTAGGGGCCAGAAATCCATGGAGCACAACTGAAATACTGTAGCTGTGGGCTGGATGCTGCCCCAGGGGAAAACAGCCAACAACAGTGAAATGAGATGTGAGTGGGACCTATGGGTTTTGTTGGAAATGCAGGAAAGGGAAATGATAGTAAATCAAAAGGCAAGACTATCATTCTGAAAGGGCCTCTTCCTGCTGCTGAAGTTTATGGGGTGCTTTGGTTACCACCAGGATCTTGTGGGGCCCCAGCTGCCCCAAGCAGAGGAGATAGACACCCCTCCACCAGCAGGTGGATTGGTAACAGGATTCAGTATGATGACAGGTCAGCTTTGTAATTTACTTCTTCCAGGGCAAAGCAACACTGCTTTCACTGAGAGCTTTAGAGTATTATAACGGACAAGTAAATGAGCCTAAGAGACCCCATAAAGGGAATTGCTGGATGTCAGAGGGGAGGGAAGGGCTTCAAAGGAGAACTATATCCTGAAAAGAAAGGACAGCTGCATATTGACCCCACCCACATTCTACATCACTGCTTTATTTTCTTCATAGTCTTTGCCACCAACTATAGTCATCATGTTTATATGTATACATACTCATTTATTATATATCTTCCCAACTAGACTGTGACCTCTGCTAGAGATGGACTTTTACCTAACTTGTACACAGCTATATCTTCCAAAGCCTGGCACACAGCAGGTGCACTATAAGTGTTCTGAATGAGGAAGTGAATTTTTATTATTTGGGGGCTATTATCCCAAGCATTTCTGGTTTGGCAACTTGCTGAGCTGGTATAAATCATCTTTATATTTTGACGAAGTTGGTAGAAGGATTGCTATCCTTTATGGGGAAGAGAAGACACAAAATAATTTAAGGCCATTTTCTGCTTCTGCAAAGAAGCTGCATAGACCGTGTTTTCTCTCAGTCTTTCAAGAATTTTGCATAATGTACCTTGGGTGTCCTAGCATAAAGTTCTTAAACATTTATTAACCATAGTATGCCTACCCTCTCCTAAGGGTGGGAGTTACAAGATGAACATCAAAATTTCCTGTGCTCAAGCATTTCATAGTGTGCTAAAAAATAATCGGCATGCAAACAGATGAAGAGTCCATTTGTGTATAAGGGCTATGATGGAGATGTACATAAGTTACACTTAAGGGAAATATGACATGGGAGAAGAATGGAGGAAAGGTAATAATAGCTTCCTGGAAGAAATTATATCTATTCTGAGTCCTAAAGGAGGAAGAGGAATTGGTTCTAGGTGACAGTATCAGGGAAAAGTATTAGGAAGAGAGTCTGGCATTAGGATGATACAGAGATAAGAGAGCCTGGTGTGTTGGGATCTGCAAGAGTGTGTACAATTGGACATGTGGTAAGAGATCAGAGTGGCTTGGTCCCCAGTCACTATTCCCCCAGCAGCAAAAGACATAAGAAAATCTCTCCACAGAGGACAGGGATTCTCTGATGAGAGATGATGAGGGGAGTCTGGGTGAACTCCAGTGACAGAATGTATCCAAGGGAAACTTAATCAAGAATCATTGATTTGTGCTTACATACCTGGTGGCCTTTTCTTTTCTTTTTCTTTCTTTCTATTTATTTATTTATTTTTACCTGGTGGCCTTTTTAATAGCAACTTCCCACTGTTCAAGCTCATCTGTCGGGCAGTGAAAGTAGCCCTGTCTGAAACATTTATTGAGTTAGAAAGTGAAATAAAATGAGGCTTCCAAATGACCCATGGGTTTCCATTACACACGTTTCCCTCATATCTTCATTACCATAGTGAATAATGAGGTGTGAATCTTCGTGTGGTCATACACACGTGCATGCTTATGTGATCATCTCTTGGAGAACGTGTAACACAGAAAGACAAAAAGGTCCAAGACACAGAGTTGCTCTTCTCTCCTCCTTTGTGGACATGTGGACATACAGAAGAATCAGACAGCAGTAGAAAAGCCATCCCCATAGAACTGTTCCTCAGGGTCAAAGATGAGAAGATGACAGGATTGAGATAAATTTATATTTTGACAGACAAGAACTCTCAATGGCCTGTCATTCAGTGCTAAACGGTTCCCACTAACACACTTATTACATTTAATTACATTTATTACATTTATTACACTTATTACATTTAATTATTTTATTACATTTATTACATTATTACAGTTGATACATTTATAGCATGCAAATACTTGTTATCAGATATTACTATTTCTCACAGAGATATGTAAGGGGAAAAAAAAAAAAAAAGCCTTTTTCATCTTGGTGACCTTGAGCTAAGAGTCCCAGAACACAAACAACAACATTTACAGATGAACATCTTTTCCTGATTGCCTCTGACGTCCTAGTTTTGATTTTTGAATGTGGTTGGCAATTCTGCCTCTAGAGTAATGGACATTGTCTGTTTCCATTGTACTTCTGTGATCTCAAAAGCTCAAGTGGTCAACTCTTACGATACCAGTCCTATGATACCAAGGCTCTGAGATCACCAGGAACATTTGAGCCTCCCAGGGTAAAATATTTATAAAGGGCTGCTCTAGAGGCTTTCTGGCTCCCTTGTGATGTGAGCTGATATTTTAGGACCTGAGTGTGTGATTTTCTTTCTGTACATACTTTAGTGCAGTCATTGCAGCCATATTGCTGCCTTACCCGCTGGGTATGTGCAGCAGCCAAGACACTTGGTGCAGTAGGTAGAGTCAAACACCTGATAATTCGATTATCTTGACATAACTGTTTACAGTGGAGATAAGATATGTCCAAAATAAGATAAGATATGCGATTCCATTTTGGAGGGTCTGTTTCCCAGGACCACTTCTGAGCACTGGCATACCAGCTATTTCAATAGAGAGCCTTTAAGATCGATATTGCTTAACCAGTGTACTAGTTTGCTAGAGCTGCTTTAACAAATACCACAGACAGGATCACTTAAACAACAAACATTTATTTTCTTACAGTTCTAGAGGCTGGAAGTCCAAGATCAAAGAGGCCAGCAGGGTTGGTTTCTTCTGAAGCTTTTTCTCTTTGGTTTGTTGATGCTGCTTTCTTGCTCTGTGCTTATGTGATCACCTCTAGCTCTGTGTGTTTGTGTCCTAATCTTGTCTTATGAGAAGACCAGTCATATTGAATGAGGGCCTAACCATATGAACTAATTGTACCTTAATTACCTCCTTAAAGGTGCTGTCTCTAAACACAGTCATATTGTAGTTTCTGAGGGTTAGAACTTCAACATTATCCATGGAGTAGTGTACAATTCAGCCCACAGCAGACAAGTATCGAAGGGCCAAAAAGGCAAGGAGGGAGCATTGAAACAACAGACATAGTAGCTACAAGAAGCAGTTACCCTACCATTAGGGCTAGAGAAACAAAAGAGAGACTAGAAGTTTGGATACAGGGCCTTGTAGAACTGGGATCCAGACCTCTGAGGGACATTTCTTGGAAAATGGGAAAAATGGGAAAAAGTGGAAGAAATGTGTCCTTTCCCCCTCCTTCAGCCTGCCATTCTTGTTTTAGTACCCTCGATAGGTGAAATCTATCAGGTGTCCCCTGGTAAAGGAGAAATGTAATCTGCAATTCACAGTCCCAGCATTATAGGGCAGATTGAAGGATAGATTTGGGCTGAGAAAAAATAACTTAATTAATATGAATTCCTTCAGCTTCTTTTAAAAAGTCATATCTTGGTCTATGGCCTTGCTTTTATTACTTAGCAACATACAAAAAAATCTCCAATGTCCATACTCTTCTGGACCATGAATTCTAATGACTGTATAATATGGTCCATCATAAGGGTATACCACAATTGACTTAACCAACTTTCTATTCTTACCTATTGTATCCTTTAAAATTCAGTTGTTCTTATAATCTCTTAGGTTGAATTTTTAGAAGTCCCAAAATACAAATATTTGTAAGGTATAAAATTACTTTTTCTAAACTAACATGAAAACATGAAATATGTATGGTTCCTTCTGTTCTGGAATATAACAGGGTGAATGTATACTGTCCTAAAATATACTGTCCTAAAACCCAGGAGAGGGTTTAAGTAGTACCCAATGAATGTGTACAATAAAAATAGGGATGTGATTATTTCAGAGTAAAACAAAGCCTTCCCTTTAAAAAAGCATTTTAAAGTGAGGAGAATGTTAATAGTAGCATTTGCCTCAGTTGGTGGAGAAACCTTGTTGTTACTGATTTTAATGCACTTGCATTCTTAGCAGAACGAATTTTGTAAAGTATTTCCCTAAATAATACAATTTTATTTGGTGCTGTGTTTGGACAAAGGAGCAGGCAGGTTTGTATCAGTATTTATGAAGTATAGCCTTATAGAAATTACAATGGCCAGGGGACATTGCTCTAAATCTATAATGATGGCTGTGTTTTCAATTCCATCTTCAGTTCCTGAATTTTAGCCTTTGTAATTAAAAATCCCATAAGATTTTGGCCTGTGGTGATCTTATTTTTCTCCTTGGAGGCCCTGATTATCTGAGGCATAATGTACTTAGTTCTCTGTGGAAGAAAAATCTGGATGGTTCTGAGCCAAATGCTTGAAGCCCACCTTCCTGTCAGAGACTTGGTGTGCCGGTTTAGGTGCTACCTTCAGAAAACCCGAGTCCCAAGTCTTTGCTGGCTCCCTGAGGACAGTTCTGAGAAAGTCACTATCCCCTATGCTGGTTTCCTGGTGCTGGGGTATGCTCAGTTTTATAAGACTAAATAAATTGATAAATTCAGCTGATTCAGAGCGTTTACATAATCTTTCCAATGTCAACAGTCATTTAAATTATCCTAACTTTATACTGAATCTCCAAAATCCAATTACTAGCTAATAATAATTGTCAGTTTTACTTTAAACCTTTAATGATAGGTCACAAGGGATGTGTAGCAGCAGGATTAAATCGCTGTAGACTGTAGCTGTGCCCAGCCTTAAATTACTCGCCTCTTATCTCTGGCTAACAGAGCCCCTATATGTTTTGTCACCGTTTTTGCTAAATAGAATAAATGTCACCAAAATTAATTTCATCTCCCTTAAATTAGCTTCTTAGTGTGATTTCTCACTTCAGTCAAAATTTATTTCTTCAAGAATTTAATTTCCTTCTTCATCTCTTTTATTTGAGACAGCGAGACTGTTCCAGAGCAAATGTCTTTTAATCATTGGATAGCAAGTTTTGAGGCTTGCTCTTCATTAATAATTGCTGACCCTTTAAGGGAAGTGTTGGAGGATATTTCTCTCTTATTTAAACCATTGTGTGCTTTTAAGTAGAGTAGCCAGGGGTCTTTCTCAACAGTCTTAGGGAAAATTCTGAACTTTACATAGATCAGGAAAGATAAAGTTACCACAAAAAAAAAAAAAAAAATCTTATTCACATGAGGGATGATTCAGGAGGGAGTTTGTAATTAGGTAGGTTAGTTGCATTTACTACTTTTTAATCATTTTCAGATATGGAGCTCTGATTGCAGTTATCCTTTAAGAAAGGCATATGTTTGGAAAAACTGGAGTGATTTTAAAGTTAAACTTCTTCTCATGAAACATGAGAAAAATACAGAAGGGTTACCTAACTCTGATGTGTCCGGAAGACAGGAGGTGAGCCCCCATAACAAATTTTCTTTGCTCATCAACGAAATCCCAAGACATCAAAACAGTGAGAAGAGGGATGGTTTAAAAAAAAAAAGAAAAAAGGAAAGAGATGGCTAGATCTACTTCTAGAAATGCGGTTTGGGGAGTTCTGTGATCTGCTCCCCAGTGAAACAAATGTAAATGATGAAGCTTATGGAAAAAAACAAAAAAAACAAAACCAAACAACAACAACAAAATAAGCATTTAATGTCTCTAGATTTTATCTTAGGGAAACACAGCAAATAAAGAAGGATTTATGTAAAAAGGTCCACTAAACTTCAAAGGAACAATGAGATTCTATGGCCCTTGAACAATGTGAATCCCTTTTCTCTCCCCTCTCTCTGCCCCAGTGTGGTTTGATGGAAGCTCCATCTAGGGCAGATATGGGCAAGAAGATGGTTCTCCCCTTCCTTTCAGCTCCCAGTTGAGGGATCAGGGATCCTACCAAGGAAGGCAGGCTGCTCACTTTTTTTTTTTTTTTAATTCCCTACAATTCCAGGTTGTAGAGCTAAATTCCTGGTGAGTGCATAACTTTGGGGACTTCTTTCTCTACCCAACCCCCACTCAGAAGGTGAGGCTCTCCCCCAAGTGAAGCAAGCTCAGAATACAGGGGCCTTGATCACTCTTGCTCCAGTTGGATTGCAGAGTGGAGGTTCCACACTGGGAGAGACAAGCTGAAAAGAGCAGAGCCCACCATTTTCTTTCCAACAGCAGGAGCAGTGGCTTAGAGACATTTTTTCCAGGGAGAGAGGCAGTCCATAAGAACAGAAAAATTTTCTCCGAAGGAACTGACTATGTTTGAAACAGAATGTGGGGAAGTTTAAGGTTAGCCGCACTTGCATAAATAGTGGAGATTCTGATTTTAAGCAATTATGAACAGGCTAATAACTATGAGAGCAAAAAGGTAAACAAGAGGCCAGTACATTTCCTAGAGAGAGCCATGGGAAAGAGACAGCTGACAACTCTCCTGGGTTCACAGCAATCTTTAAAGACTAGCCTAAAAACTATCCATGCCCATACAATTCAGTGGCACTAATTACATTTACATTATTGTATAACTACCACCATTGTCTTTGTTGAAAACTTGTTCATCCTCCCAAGAAGAAAATCTGTAACCATTAAGCAATAACTTCTCATTTCCCCTTCCCCTTTCTATGGGCAGAGATTAACAACTAACTTCTCATCAGAAGTAATGGAGGCCAAAAGCCAGTAGAATGACATATTCTAAATGCTGAAAGAAAAGAGTTGTTAGACAAGAATCTTATATCCAGCCAAACTGTCTTATAGATATGAAAATGAAATAAAAAGATTCACATTCAAAAGCTGAAATGTTTCATTGTTAATGGACATGACCTATAAAAAATACTAAGTGAAATTCTTCAAGCTGAAAACAAGGACCCAGACATTAATTCACAACCACATTAAAAAACAAAGAACACCAGCAAAGATAATTATAAAATAATAAAAGATAATATAAATATATATTTCTTCTCCCTTATTCTGTTAACTGACTTTAAAAAGCAAGATATAAAAACAATATGGGAAAATCAATTCTATTTCTATATACATGCAGTGAATAATCTGAAGGTTAAGGAAATAATCATACTTAAAATAGCATGAATATGAGGATGGCATTAGTCCCCCAAATTAATCTTACAGATTCAATGAAATTGACTTTCTTTCCAATTTCAAAACTTACACAAAGCAATGTAAGGTAGGGCAGAGGAGATTAGTTAGGGGTTATAGTAACCAAGAAGACTTCTCTCACAAGGACCAGATTGATGAGCTCCATGAGCAGAAGACCCAATGCTTGCTTTAATTCTCTCCTGTTACCATCTTGAAATTCTTAATAAGTGTCAAACAAGGAAGGAGTCATGCATTTTCATTAGGCACTGGGTGCCACAAATTATGTAACCATTTCTGATACCACAGGTGGTAAGAATGGGCTGGGGCTTCTTCAGCATCCTGAAGTGCACAGGAATGAATAGTACCCTGTCTATAGTGTCCTGATGAGAAACATTGATTGCTAAGGAAAGGTTGAACTCTGAAGTACTCTAATTTTTAATTAGCCTAGTAGAAACTATTCTGAAACCTTCAAGAATGAAACCTTCAACTGTTCTTCAAGAGAGTTATTTTATCTCATGTACTTAACAAAAAAATGTAAGAGGTCCATGATATTTTAGAGGCTTTGTGCCTTATTTTGTTTCCTGAGACTGGTAATATACCTTATGTGAACCATATTTGCCTTAACCTTGCCTCTGTTCTTCTAACTGGTCTCTGAGATTTCGATGAATACAGCCTCAATTTATGTTATTTCTATTAGTAGATTCCTTAAGAAATTTCCAACTCAGTAAGCTCCATTGCAAAAACACTTATGATTTCCAGAGAATGTCTGATGAAAAATAATATTCCGAGATAATCACTTTACTTAACATTATTTCATCTCATTTTCCCATCAGTCTTTACAATTCATTATGATTATCCTAAATTTACACATGAGGTAGCTGAATCTCAGAGAAGTTAACAGAGAAAGATTAGAAGAAAATAGTATCTTCCCGTTGATTTCTAAACTGCTGTTAGATAAAATCTGAAATCCATAGGTAGTTCTTTCCTTCATTGACTTTCCCCCCCCAAACATAATAGGTCTTATTAGGAGAATTAGTGTTGGAATCTACTGATATATGATACTGTTGTACACTTACTCTATTATAAAACCGTATGGTGGTGTTACTTTCACATTGTACCAAGATTTATTATGTACCCAGGTTGAGTATTTAATACTCTATATGAGACAAAAATACTGAATTGGAAAGTGAGATATTCAGTTATTTCCAGGGTTATAGAATGTTAGAGTTGGGGGAAAAAAGAGATTGTTAGATTTGGAAGAAATTTTTTAAGAGATTTATTTATTTATTTTTGAGTGAGCAGGGAGAGAAGCAGAAGGAGAAGGGTAAGCAGATTCCACACTGAGCACCGACCCTGACAATGGGCTCGGTCTAATGACCCTGAGAGCATGACCTGGGTCGAAATCAAGAGCCAGTCACTTAACTAACTGAGTCACTCAGGCACCTCAAGAGCTGGAAGAAGTCTTAAAGGACTCCTGTGCCACCCTACACATTTTACGCATGTTGTAATTGCAATCTAGATACTTTTAATATCTTACCTATGTTCACATAATACATGATGTTAATGACAAAGACAGAAATATAATTGATGAATTAAAGTAAATTTTAGGTTTACCAGTCTTTTCACATATTACCTATCTCTCTTTTGATCAGCTTTATCTACATGAAATAAAACAACCAGTTTGATAGTTCAACATATTTCTTTTTAAATAGAAATAACTTGTAAGAGATTTAGACAGCCCCTGGATATTCACTATGTGTGAATTATAGGCTTTTAAGGTTTCTTTAACTCAACATAGAGTTGTCCTCTTTGAAGGGGACTTCAACTTACATAGCAGAAACCAGTGATAAATACTTTCTTGACAAGTTCAAAGGATAAGGTACAAACGATTCATGTGTTGTGAGGAACAAGAAATTCTATCATTGGGACAGTGACTCAATGGTAGAAATGACAGGGATGAAATTAAAAAATGAAGCATTTAGAAAGATGAGAGGAAGTACTCTAAATTTATATTTCTGGAGCACTTAGACTTCATAAATCCTTATTTGTAGCTTATTGTTCTCTACTTTGGGGATCCATCAAGATGTAAAACTGGGAGTTAATAAATTAATGTGGATCATGAGGACTTGATATCTTTTTTATATCTTCTCGCTATCTACCTTCTTTCTACAACTCTATTGATAATAACACCACAGAGTCAAACTTGTTGGTGTTTTCTTTATTCCATTATATACTTTTTTTCCCTTAACTCTACAGGATAGTTTTCTGACCCTGTGTTTGATTTCAATACAACTCTGATAAGGTCAGCTTTAGGGATTCCTTCCTAAGCTTCAGCAAAGGATCTGAAATGACCTTTCTTTGCCTGATTCCTCTGATGAGCACATTTATGACAGAGATGAAGACTGGCTTTTATTCCTCCCAGTTTGTTGAGATATAATTGACATATAACATTATATTAGTATAAGATATATAACAAAATATGAAATGTAAAAATCATTGTGAAATGATTACCACAATAAGTTTAGTTAACATCTATCACTTCATATGGTTACATTTTTTTCTTATGATTAGAACTGTTAGGTTCTACTCTTTTAGCAACTTTAAAAAATACAATACAGTATTTTTAACTGCGGTCACTATGCTGTATGTGACATTCCCAGACTTGTTTATCTTATAACTAGAAGCTTCTACCTTATGACCACCTTCACTCATTTTGCATCCCACCCCTACTACTACTGGCAACCACCAATTTGTTCTGTTACTACTAGGTTTGTTTTGTTTGCTTAGACTTCACACATAAGTCAGATCACGCAGTATTTATCTTTTCTGTCTGACTTATTCCACTCAGCATAATGCCCTCAGGTTCCATCAATGTTGTTGCAAATAGTGGGATTTCCTTATTTGTTATAACTGAATAATATTTCAGTGTGTGTATGTCTATTACATTTTCTTGATCCATTCATTTCTCAGTAGACACTTTGATTGTTTCTAAGTCCTGGTTATTGTAAATAATGCTATAGGAATCATGGGGTACAGATATCTCTTCAACATAGTGATTTTGTTCCCTTTGTTTATTGACCCAGAAATGGGATTTCTGATCATATGGTAGTTCCATTTTTAATTTTTTAAGGAACCTTCATGCTATTTTCCATAATGGCCGTATCAATCTATATTTCCCACCAGGATTGAATAAGGATATCCTTTTCTCCATATCCTCACCAACATTTGTTATCTCTTGTCCTTTTGGTGATTGACATTTTAACAGGTGTGAGGTGATATTTCATTGTGCTTATAATTTGCATTTCCCAGACAAGTAGTGATATTGAACATCTTTTCATATATTCATTGGCCATTTGTATATCTTTGGAAAAATGTCTATTTGATTCCCTTCCCCAGGTTTAATCTGATTATTTTTTGTTCTTGATTTATATGAATTTCTTATATTTATTAGATATTAACCCCTTTCAGATATAGAATTTGCAAATATTTTCTGCCATTCCATAGGGTTGCCTTTTCATTTTGTTAATTGATTCCTTTGTTGGGCAGAGACTTTCCAGCTTAACATAGTTCCACTTATTTATTTTTTATCTTTGTTGTTTGTGCTTTGGTGTCATATCGAAATCTAAGATCTATATCAAGACACTTTTCCTTTTGTTTTCTTTCTTTCTTTCTTTCTTTCTTTTTCTTCTTCTTCTTCTTCTTCTTCTTCTTCTTCTTCTTCTTCTTCTTCTTTTTTTTTTTATGTTCAGGCCTTTATTGATATGATCCCCAAAATGACACTTTACACATTATGTGCCAAAATGTTTTTTAACATTTTTCCTATACATACCTAATATGATTGTCTCCAGTCAGCATATCATTTTTTTGTTTTTAATTATTTTTTTAACATATAATGTATTATTTGTCCCAGGGGTATAGGTCTGTGAATCGTCATGCTTACACACTTCACAGCACTCACGGTATCACATACCCTCCCCAATGTCCATAATGCAACCACCCTCTCCATACCTCCCTCCACCCAGCAAGTCTCAGTTTGTTTCCTGATATTAAAAGTCTCTTATGGTTTGTCTCCCTCCTGTTCCCATTTTATTTCATTTTTCCATTTCCTACCCACCAAAATTTCACTCTGCCTCTCAAATTCCTAATATCAGGGAGATCATATAATAATTGTCTTTCTCGGATTGACTTATTTCACTTACTGTAATACCCTCTAGTTCCATCCATGTCATTGCAAATGGCAAGATTTCATTTCTTTTGATGCCTACATAGTATTCCATTGTATATATATATGTATACCACATCTTCTTTATCCATTAATCTGTTGATAGACACCTAAGTTCCTTCCATAGTGTGACTATTGTAGACATTGCTACTATAAACATTTGGGTGCACGTGCCCCTTCAGATCACTACATTTGCATCTTTAGGGTAAATACCCTAAAGTAGTGCAATCCTGGGTCATAGGGTAGCTCTATTTTCAACTTTTTGAGGAACCTCCATGCTGTTTTCCAGAGTGGCTGCACCAGCTTGCATTCCCACCAACAGTGTAGAAGGCTTCCTCTTTCTCCGCACCCTCTCCAACATCTGTTGCTTCCTGACATGTTAATTTTAGCTATTCTGACTGGTGTGAGTTGATATCTCATTGTGGTTTGATTTGTATTTCCCTGATGCCGAGTGATGTGGAGCACTTTTTCATGTGTCTGTTGGCCATCTGGATGTCTTCTTTTCAGAAATGTCTGTTCATGTCCTCTGCCCCATTTCTTGATTGGATTATTTGTTCTTTGGGTGTTGAGTTTGATAAGTTCTTTATAAATTTTGGATACTAGCCCTTTATCTGATATGTCATTTGAGAATATCTTCTCCCATTCTTTCAGTTATTTTTCGATTTTGTTGACTGTTTCTTTTGCTGTGCAAAAGCTTTTGATCTTGAGGAAGTCCCAATAGTTCATTTTTGCCCTTGCTTCCCTTGCCCTTGGCAATGTTTCTAGGAAGAAGTTGCTGCAGCTGAGGTCAAAGAGGTTGCTGCCTGTGTTCTCCTCAAGGATTCTGATGGATTCCTGTCTCACATTGAGGTCTTTCATTCATTTTGAGTCTATTTTTGTGTGTGGTGTAAGGAAATGGTCAAGTTTCATTTTTCTACATGTGGCTGTCCAATATTCCCAACACCAGTTGTTGAAGAGACTGTCTTTTTTCCATTGGATATTCTTCCCTGCTTTGTCAAAGATTACTTGACCATAGAGTTGAGGGTCTATTTCTGGGCCCTCTATTCTGTTCCATTGCGCAATGTGTCTGTTTTTGTGCAAGTAGCATACTGTCTTGATGATGACAGCTTTATAATAGAGCTTGACGTCTGGAACTGTGATGCCACCAACTCTGACTTTCTTTTTCAACATTATTCTGGCTATTTGGGGTCTTTTCTGGTTCCATATAAATTTAAGGATTATTTGCTCTGTTTCTTTGAAAAAAATTGATAGCATTTTGATAGGTATTGAATTAAATGTATATATTGCTCTAGGTAGCATAGACATTTTCATATTTGTTCTTCCAACCCATGAGCATGGAACATTTTCCCATTTCTTTGTTTCTTTCTCCATTTCTTTCATGAGTACTTTATAATAGTTTTCTGAGTATCAATTCTTTGCCTCTTTGGTTAGGTTTATTCCTAGGTATCTTATGGTTTGGGGTACAATTGTAAATGGGATAAACACCTTAATTTCTCTTTGTTCTATCTTTCTATTGGTGTATAGAAATGCAACTGATTTCTGGGCATTGATTTTTTATCCTGATGCTTTACTGAATTCCTGAATGAGTTCTAGCAGTTTTGGAGTGGAGTCTTTTGGATTTTCCACATAAAGTATCAGATCATCTGCAAAGAGTGAGAGTTTGACTCCTTCTTTGATGATTCAGATGCTTTTTATTTCTTTTTGTTGTCAGATTGCTGAGGCTAGGACTTCTAGTACTATGCTGAATAGCAGTGGTGATATTCGACAGCCCTGCCATGTTCCTAACCTTAGGGGAAAAGGTGCCAGTTTTTCCCCATTCAGAATGATATTCACTGTGGTTTTCTCATAAATGGCTTTGATGATATTGAGGTATGTACTATGTATCCCTACACTTTGAAGAGTTTTGATCAAGAAAGGATATTTTATTTTGTCAAATGCTTTTCAGCATATGTTGAGAGTATCAGATGGTTCTTGTTCTTTCCTTTATTAATGTGTTATATCACATTGATTTGCAGATGTTGAACCAACCTTGCAGCCCAGGAATAAATACCACTTGGTCATGATGAATAATCCTTTTAATGTACTGTTGAATTCTATTGACTAGTATTTTGGTGAGAATTTTGGAATCTGTGTTCATCAGAGATATTGGTCTGCAATTCTCCTTTTGGTGGGGTCCTTGTCTGGTTTTGGGATCAAGGTAATGCTGGCCTCATAAAATGACTTTGGAAGTTTTCCTTCCATTTCTATTTTTTGGAACAGTTTCAAGAGAATAGGTATTAATTCTTTTTTTAAAGTTTGGTAGAATTCCCTTGGGAAGCCATCTGGCCCTGGGCTCTTGTTTTTTGGGAGATTTTTGATGACTGCTTGAATCTCCTTACTGGTTTGGGACTGTTCAGGTTTTCTATTTCTTCCTGGTTCAGTTGTGGTAGTTTATATGTCTCTAGGAATGCATCCATTTCTTCCAGATTGTCAAATTTGCTGGTGTATAGTTGCTCATAATATGTTCTTATAATTATTTGTATTTCTTGGTATTGATTGTGATCTCTCCTCTTTCATACATGATTCTATTAATTTGGGTCCTTTCTCTTTTCTTTTTGATAACTCTGGCTAGGGGTTTATCAATCTTATTAATTCTTTCAAAGAACCAGCTCCTGGTTTTGTTGATTTGTTCTACTGTTCTTTTGGTTTCTATTTCATTGATTTCTACTCTGATCTTTATTACTTCTCTTCTTCTTCTGGGCTTAGGCTGTCTTTGCTCTTCTTTCTCTTGCTCCTTTAGCTGTAGGGCTAGGTTGTTTACTTGAGATATTTCTTGATTCTTAAAAAAGGCTTGTATTGCGGCATACTTTCATCTTAGTACCACCTTTTCTGTGTCCCACAGATTTTAAACAGTTGTGTTTTCATTTTCATTTGTTTCCATGAATTTTTAAAAATTCTTTTTTTAATTTCCTGGTTGAGCCATTCATTCTTTAGTAGGATGCTCTTTAGTCTCCATTACTTGAGTTCTTTCCAACTTTCCTCTTGTGATTGAGTTCTAGCTTCAGAGCATTGTGGTCTGAAAATATGCAGGAATGGATTCCGATCTTTTGGTACCAGTTGAGACCTGATTTGTGACCCAAGATGTGATCCATTCTGGAGAATGTTCCATGTGCACTAGAGAAGAATGTGTATTCTGTTGCTTTAGGATGGAATGTTCTGAATATATCTGTGATGTCCATCTGGTCCAGTGTGTAATTTAAGGCCTTTATTTCCTTGTTGACCTTTTGCTTAAATGATCTGTCCATGTCAGTGAGGGGGCTGTTAAAATCCCCTACTATTATTATATTATTGTTGATGTATTTCTTTGATTTTGTTATTAATTGGTTTATATAGTTAGCAACTCCCATGTTAGGGGCATAGATATTTAAAATTGTTAGATCTTCATGTTGGACAGACACTTTGAGTATGATATAGTGTCCTTCCTCATTTCTTTTTATAGTCTTTGTCTTAAAATCTAATTTATCTGATATAAGCATTGCCACCCCAGTTTTTTTTTTTTTTTTTATGTCCATTAGCCTGGTAAATTGTTTTCTACCCCCTCACTTTAAATCTGGAGGTGTCTTTGGGCCTAAAATGAGTTTCTTGTAGACAGCATATTGATGGGTTTGGGTTTTTTATCCATTCTGATACCTTGTATCTTTTGATTGGGAAATTTATCCCGTTTTCATTCATAACTATTGAGTGAAATGACTTTAGTGCCATTGTATTAACTGTAAGGTGACTATTACTGTATATTTTCTCTGTTCCTTTCTGGTCTACTGCTTTTAGGCTTTCTCTTTGCTTAGAGCACCCCTTTCAATATTTCTTGTAGGGCTGGTTTGGCATTTACAATCTTTTAGTTTTTGTTTTTCCTGGAAGCTTTTTATCTCTCCTTCTATTTTCTATGATAGCCTAGCTGGATATAGTATTCTTGGCTGCACATTTTTCTCATTTAGTGCTCTGAATATATCATGGCAGTTCTTTCTGGCCTGCCAGGTCTCTGTGGATAAGTCCACTGCCCAATCTAATATTTTTACCATTGTACGTTACAGACTTCTTGTTCTGGGCTGCTTCCAGGATTTTGTCTTTGTCAACAAGTCTTGTAAATTTCACTATTTGATGGTGGGGTTGGACCTATTTTTATTGATTTTGAGGGGGATTCTCTGTGCCTCCTAGATTCTGATGCTTGTTCCCTCTGCCATGTTAGGGAAATTCTCTACAATAATTCACTCCAATATATCTTCTCCCCTTCTCTCTCTTTCTTCTTTTGAAATCCCAGTTATTCTAATATAGTTTCATCTTATGGTATCAATTATCTCTCAAATTCTCCCCTCATGGTCCAGTAGTTGTCTGTCTCTCTTGCTCAGCTTCTTTATTCTCCATCATTTGATCTTCTATATCACTGATTCTCTTTTCTGCCTCATTTATCCTAGCTGTAAGAACCTCCATTTTTTATTGCACCTCATTAATAGCTTTTGGGTTTTTTTCAGCTTGGTTAGTTTTTTTATTTCTCCAGAAAGGGCTTTTATTACTCCAGACAGAGTTTCTCTAACATCTTCCATGCCTTTTTTGAGCCCAGTTAGCACCTTGAGAATTTTCATTCTGAACTCTAGATCTGACATATTACCAATGTCTGTATTGATTAGGTCCCTAGCCTTTGGTACCACCTCTTGTTCTTTTTTCTTTTTTCTGAGTTTTTTTGCCTTGTCATTTTATCCTGATAAGAATATATGAAGGAGAGAATAAAATACTAAAATGGTGGTAAAGACCCCAGAAAAATGTATGCTAACCAAATCAGAAGAGACCCCAAATCAGGGGAACAGAAGGGATAAAAGGAAGTTCAAATTTTTTTTTAATATTAAAATAATATATATATGTATTAGACTGGTGAATAGAACAGAGCCACCTACTTAATTCTGGGTGTATTTTGGTTTCTCAGAAAAAATAACCTCCCAATTTTTTTTAAAGAAAGAAAAATTTATACATATACAAAAATAAGGGTAAATACAATGAAGGAATAGAATGACTATAGGATGAATATTTTTAAAAAATTCTAAAAAAAGGAATTGATAATATAAGTTGGTTGGAAAAAGAAAGAAAAGAAAGTGGAGAGAATTTGCTCAGGCTGGAGACTAGAACAAAGCCCAATGCTAGATTTAGGGTATATTTTGATCTATTAGAAGAAATTGTATCCCAAAATTCTTTAGAAGAAAAAATTCTGTATGTATACAAAAAATAAAGTTAGATACAATGAATGGATAAAGTATGACTATAAGAATGAAGGTTTTAAAATATTTTCTTTTTTAGAATGTTATTGTTAAAATAGTTAAAAACATTGAAAGAGGAAAGAGAAAAGTTAAAAAAAATAGAATAAGAAAAATTTAAATTAAAAAAAATTAACTTTGCAAGACTAAAGGATCATGGGGAAAAAGCCATAAAGTCTATGCATTGCTTTCCCTTAGCTCTGGAGTTCTGCTGTTCTCCTTGATTGATGAGCTTGGTCTTGGCTGGATAGTCTTGCAGATCTTCTGGGGAGGGTCCTGTTGTGGTGATTCTCAAGTGTCTTTGCCCCAGGCAGAATTGCACCGCCCTTGCCAGGGACCAGGCTGAGTAATCTGCTTGAATTCCCTCTTGGAGCTTTTGTTCCCTGAATGCTTTCCATAGATCTCTGGAGGACAGGAATGAAAATGGTGGCTTCCCAATCTCTGGCTTGGAGGAGCTGAAAGCTTCAGGCGCCACTTCTTAGTGCACCCTCAGAGATAAGCAGTCAATCACTCCTTCTCCCTGGTCTCTGGCAGTGCTCCATGCACCTGGCCTGTGACCAAGCATTGCTATCTCTGGTGCTCAACCTTGTTTGGAGTCTCCAAACCTAGCAGATTCCTGTTGCACTGTTCCTCCCAGAGGAGGAAGGTGAGTCTCCCCAGATCTGCCACTTGTGGGGTCCCTGATCAAAGAACAGTGGTCCAACTTTGCCTTGGATCATGGTTTAAGGTAACCCTGATCTGAAAGCTCATTCTTTAGCTCTGTCTCTGTAGTCGGCTTTCCCACTCTAATACCTGAGATCTCTGCCACACTGAGACACCCCTGATCCTTCTGTGACCCTGCTGGACCTGAGACCACACTGTCCCCATGAGGGTTCCACCCCTGCTTAGCCTCTGGAGTGATGTCCCTCAGTGGATCAGACTTCTAACAGTTCTGTTTTTGGGCTCCACTGCTCCACTGCTTGCTGGGAGCTGGCCCATCCCTCGGGGTCTATCTTCTTGTCACTTCGGATTCATTTCTCCACATCTCCCATCTTTCAGAAAGTGACCGGTTTTCTGTTCCTAGAATTGTTGCTCTTCTCTTCTATCTTCTGTTGAGTTTTTAGGTGTTCAGAATGGTTTGATAACTAGCTGAACTCCTGGGACCTGATGTCATATCAATCTGCTACTTCTTCACCATCTTACCTCTCTAATATGTCCTTTTGTTTTCTTCTAGGAGTTCTATGGTTTCGAATCTTACATTTAAGCCTTTAATTCATTTCAAGTTAATTTTCGTAAGTGGTGTAAGGCAGGGGTCCAATATCATTATTATTCAAATGGGTATCCAGGTTTCTCAACACCATTTATTGAGGAGGCTGTCCTTTCCCAATTGAGTATTTTTGGCCTGCTTTCTTTCTTTCTTTCTTTCTTTCTTTCTTTCTTTCTTTCTTTCTTTCTTTCTTTCTTTCATTTAAGATTTTATTTATTTATTTGATAGACAAAGATCAAAGTAGGCAGAGAGGCAGGCAGAGAGGGGGGAAGCAGGCTTCCTGCTGAGCAGAAAGGCCAATGTGGGGCTTGATCCCAGGACCCTGGGACCATGACCTGAGCTGAAGGCAGAGGCTTTAGCCCACTGAGCCCACTGAGCCAGGTGCCCCTATTTTTGGCTTTCTTATCATATATTAGTTAACCATATATGCAGGGGTTTATTTCTGGGCTCTCAATTCTGTTTCATTCTGTTTCATAGGTATGTAAGTCTGTTTTCATATCCATACCAGTACAGAATATAGATAGTGTGGGTATTTTATAATGGAATATTCATGATTACTCTTACTTATACCCTGTGATATTGTTTTCATTTATTTCACTTGTTTGTATGCTATAATCACCAAATACAGTGTTACTATCATTATTTTAAAGACGTAGTCACCTTTTAGATCAATTAAGAATAAATATTATTTTACCTTTATTTATTCTCCTGCACTTTTCCTTTCCTCATATAGGTCTAAATTCATGACATGTGTCATTTTCTTTGTCCTGGAAGAATATTCAAACATTTCTCAGAGATTAGGGTTACTCACAATAAGTTATCTCACATTTGTTGGTCTAAGAAAATTTTTCTCTCTCATCTTTCACTAAATGTAGAAATCTATTTTGAATATATTCTATTCTCTTCTTTTTTGTATGATTTCTGAGAAGAAATCCATTTTAATTCTTATCCTTGTTCTTCCATAGGAGTTTTTTATGTCTGCATCTATTGGAAGTTTGGGGGCTGCTATAGCTCCCAGGTTTGTATATATACAAGGCAAAAACAGAAAACAGAAAAAATATATATATACGAAAAACAGGGAGCTAACCCCTATGCTGTCCTTTGAGTACTGAGATCCTCACTCCCTTCTGCTGTGGTCTCCCTTCAGAATCTTCTGATAGTTTTTTTTGTTTGTTTGTTTTTGTTTTTGTTTTTTTATGTTTTACTACAGGGTTTTTATTAACACTTATGGAAGAAAGAGTGAAGTATACTTATTCCACCTTGTTTGGAACCAGAAGTGGTATTTTTAATATTACGTACATGAAACTATAATTCTTGTTTAAATTTTCTGGGCTATGATTATTTATTTATCTTTTTTAAGCAGGCAGACAATTCACTTAGGTTCACACAGCAAGTTTCTGTCCTACCTTCCATGGATGGTGGTTCCAATGTCAATTATTTTTATAGCCTTTGCCGTGCTCTCTGAGGCTTCTCAGTATATGATTAGCCAGGGTTTTCCCAAGACCTGGGCCATTTATATCATAATTATTCTTCAAAGCCTTGCTGTGTTTGGTTTGCTTTTATTTGTTCTTTAGTTTGTTCTGCACATACACAGCTCAAGGTTGATTTTGCAACTTGTACACAGATTTAGGGGATTCCCTTATTCAGCTCTCTTAGATTCCCCCCACATTTTATGATTCCCAGGAACCCCTTTTCTTTGTTCCTTTGGCTAGAAAATCAGGCTACTTGCACTGTCCCATATTTTATGTGACTGAACTATTTGGGGAAAGAGTCAGTGAGAGAAAAGAAAAAGAAATGGACATTCCTCTGCACTCTTTGGACAACAGAAGCTACTTTTTATAATCGCTTTGGCTAGGGAGACAGATCTCCTCTCAAGGTTCTAGGTGATAACATTGCTGCCACTGTCATGACTGCCAGGACAGATCAGGTCCATGAATTACCTTGGCCTTGGAAGGAGGTTGGGAGGAAAAAGAGAAAGGGAAATGCAGGTTCTTCTGACACTCTCTAGTTAGTATAAGCTCCATGATATCAGTTTAACTACTTCTGTTTGGATAGCTAATGAAGTTGGATATTTTAATAAAGGCCAGCTTGCTTGCTAAGATGGAAAATTTTCTTCCTTAGGCAATAATAACATGGGGTATAATAATTATCAAAGTAGGATTTATAGTTCAGCTGCATCAAGTCCCCCAGTAAAAGATGTTACCTGTGTGCAGCATTGGCCTCTTTAATCTTGATTTCTATCTTGATTTGTATCATCTATCCATACAATACATCCTGTGGATACTAAAGATTGAAAACACTACTTATAAGTGATAGTGGATCAGTGAGACATCAAAGATAAAGAAATTAATAGATTCTTATAATATTGTAAGCAAATGATATCAGGGTCTTGAAGTAGGCCAAAGCCATAGAAAATATGGGGGAAATAGGAGAGATATTTCAGAGGTAATATTGAGGGCATTTGGAAGTGCCTTGAAGATGAAAGGATTCTTCCTTGGAAGATAAAGGAATATATTAAAAGATGGAGGAAGGATTTTGAATGTGTATGAGGAGGATACCATAACAAGAGAGGAGAATGCCAAAGTTAAGTGTAGGATATAGAGTGAGACTGTATTTGAATATGGAGATTTGGGACACCTCTGGCATATTTGTGTTGAGCTCATGAGAATCTATTATGTTTGAGGTAGGGTGGGTATAAGACACATCCAATAATTTACCATCTGTTAGTGGGGATAAGAAGTGGGAAAAATGAACAAAACTAACATTTGTTGGGCTCTTTCTATATGCCATAACCTATAAAGTAGGTATTATTATAGTCTATCTTTTCAAATTTACCTTTTCAAAGCAAACTTATGCATAAAGTCTTTTTATCTTATTCCATTGATCTATGTGTCTGTTTTTGTGTCAGTGACGTACTGTTTGATTACTATAGCTTTCTATTATATCTTGAAATCTGGAATTATGACACCTCCAAGCTTTGTTTTTCTTTCTCAGGATTGCTGGACCTTTTGTAGTTCCATATAAATTTCAGGATTATTTGTCCTGGTTCTGTGAAAAATGCTGTTGGTATTTTGACAGGAATTGCACCGAATTTGGAGATTGCTTTGGGTAGTATGGACATTTTGACAACATCTCCCAATCTGTGAGCATGGTATATCTTTCCATTTCTGTTGTCTTCAATTTCTTTCATCAATGTCTTATGGTTACCAAATTCTAGGTCTTTTATCTCCTTGGTTAAATTTATTCCTAGATATTTTATTCTTTTTGATACAATTATAAATGGAATTGTTTCCTTAATTTCACTTTTGCTCCATCCTTATTAGTGTATAGAAATGCAATAGATCTCAGTATGTTAATTTCGTATCCTACAATTTCATTGAACTTGTTGATCACCTTTATTAGTTTTTTGTTAGAGTCTTAGGGTTCTTATATGTAGTATCACATCATCTGCAAATAGTGACTGTTTTATTTCTTTCTTAACAATATAGTTACCTTTTAGTTGCTTTGTTTTATGCTATTGTTTAATTTAAACTTCTGATTGTTGCTTTTATACATAAGTTCAGTTGATTTTTGTATATCGATCCCACTACCTACATAAACCCATTTTTTGTAGTTCTAATAGATATTATTTTGTACATTCTGTGTGATTTTCTTTATAGATGATCATGCCTTCTGCAAATAAAAGCAGTTTACCTTTTTTTTTCTTTTTCTTTAATTTTGATGAAGTCCAATATATCAATTTTTCCTCTTTGGAATTATGCTTTTCCTCTATATTGTTTCATTGATCAATCTCTCCCTCAATACCATACTATCTTGATTATTATGCTTATATAATAAAACTTGACATTGAGAAGTGTTATTCCTCCCCCTTTTATGAAAAAAAATTACTTTCGCAATATTAGCTCATTTATCTTTCAATATAAGTATCAGAATAAGTTGTTTTTGTCTACAGAGATTGTTGAGATGTTGATGGGTATTGCATTAAATCTGCAAATCAGTTTAGAAAGAATTGTCATCTTTACTGTTATATAAATCTTCCAATCCATGAACATGGTATGCCTCTTCAAATGTTTAGATCTTTATAAATTTACTTTGGCCCCAAATTGGTAATCTTTATCATAAAGTTCTTATAGCTATTGTACTAAATTTAGACCTTTGTATTTCATATTCTTTGAGCAACTGTAAATCTTTATCATAAAGATCCTATAAATAGTGTACTAATTTTATATCTATTTCATATTCTTTGAGAAATTATAAATTCAATATGATTACAAATTTTAATTGAATTACTTATTTAATATTCCATTTGTTCATTGTCACTGCATAGAAAATACAATTTTTGTGTGTTCATCTTGTATACTGCCACCTTGTTGGACTTAGTTATTATTTCTAGGAGTTCTTTGGTAGACTTCTTGGGGTTTTCTATGTAAATAATCATGTTTTCTGTGCATAGAGGCATTTTTATTTCTTCTTTTCCAATGTGCATTTTTTTTTCTTTGACTTACTGCCCTTAAACACTTGCTTTTAATATTTGTTAGTGGGACAAAAGCAGCCTTAATCTAGGCTAATTTTGCTCCACTGTCTGGATACTCTACCCCACACCCCATGTTTTGCTAGATTTCTAGTAGGTGGAGAACATGAATCCCTCTCAGTTCTATGTAATATTGAGAGATTGTTCCTTCTCACTTTTCTTTTTCTCTTTTTTTTCCTTTCAAATACTTCTGTTTTATTTCTTCCTTACCAATTTAGATTATTTTTATTTGTTTCAGGTAGTTCTCTTTCCAGACTCAAGTAACTGCCTTGTACAGATGCCTTGATCAGCTGAAGACTTGAGGCAGATTATCTGAAGTTTTCTGGAACTCTTTTGGTTAAGTTTTCTCCTCTTCAATAGTCTGCCCTTTGAACTCTAGCCACCTTACCTGCCTTTTCCTTCTGGCTCCACTCCCACTACTCAAAGGGACTCTGTGCTCCACTTGGGTCCCCCTTTCCTTTAATGTGACCGACAGTTATCTCCAGGCAATAAACTGAGGCAATTCCAGAAATCACTTCCTTTATTTTCCCTCCCTTAGGACACATTAGCCTGTGCTGCCATACATCTATTGGCTAAAAACTCTTTCTTTTGTATATTTTGTTCAGTGTTTTAGTTATTTCAGGTTGTTTGTTGTTGGGGGGGGGAATCTGGTCCCTGTTACCCCATCTTGGTTGGAACTGTAAGTATATTTACCTATTTATGGCTAGTATTTATTATAACATAGATCTTGATCTGGTTTGACATTTCAAAATTATGGATAAGTTGCCACTCTTTATACCATTGTTTTCTAGTGGGAACCTTAGAGACCAAAAAGGAAAATTTTGCCTTTCTCAAGAAAATTCAAGACCCACCCTGCCCTTCATGTTTTGTCTTCCAACATGCCCACAACGCCAACCCAAGTACCCTCTCCTGGTTCCATTCCAGTATAGTGATGGTAAAAGTGTCAGATTGTATTCTCTTCCTCCTACTTCATTTCCACTTTTGAAGAGGAGACAGATCAACTGACAAATTTACATCTTGAACTGGCCCCAGATAGTACATTTATAGTCGAAACCAAGTCTTAGTGCTTTCTTAATGAAAACCATGCAGAGAAATAGAGGCAGCTATTGGGCTGACATTGCATTTGAGTTAAAATCTGGCATCTCCACGCCATTGACAAGTCTGACAGCTGGAGCAGCAATCACCTCATCACATTCTCAGTTGTGTGTCTCCTAGATTTTGGCATCCTTCCTGTCTAAATTTTTATCAGATGAGCACTTTTCCTTGGCAAGTACTTTAAATACCTTCAACTTGTTTTATCTCTGAACTGTTGCCCCTTGCCCTCAGATGTCATTTCTCACATGTATGACTGGAGGATATTCGGAACAAATTAGTTAAGAATGTAGCTTCAGAGAGCAATTCCTTTTGGCCTTCTGCCCTTTCCATTCTCTCCCAGAATATCAGACCTTCCTCTCGAGGAGACCTCTGAGGGCATTTATTAATTTCAGATAAGCCTACTTCATGGGCTTGCAAATTGGAACGATTGTTTATGAGTTTTGATTGTGATACTACGGGCTCACTCTGTCTGTGCTCAGCCATCAGCATTGTTTTCTTTGGCTTTGTTTCATTCACAATAATCAAGGACGTGGGGTTGTGACCAGCAGTGAGCAAGCCTCAAAGGCCTATCATAAATCCCAGCTAAATACTGTGTTTGGAGGTTTCTCAAGATTAATGGCAGCCCTCAGCTCTCTGAGGTTGCACTGAGACCTGAGAGAAGGTGATGTTCACTCTGGCTTCAGTGTTTCCAAACCAGAGATAGTAAGTGGTCTGTAAGCATCAAGGTACAGAATGTGGGCTTAAACCAGGTGCCATCCACATATGTAATAAGCTTCCCTTGCCTGGCATGCAAAGCCCCTTGGGATTTTCCCCATCTCTTTCTATAAAAAAAATTCAGATTGTGTCAGCCTGGTCCATTTTCTCGCACCTGCAACAAACACACCTGGAACTGAACAAGGTTATTCATGGCAGTAATGCAACCCTTTGAAAGGTGAAAAAAAATTTTTTTAATTGGTTATTTAGTAAACAGACAAATCAGAAGAAATCTGTAAAAGCTAAATAAATTGATATTTTTTCCCCTGGGTTACATTTGTCCTTGTTTTCCAGCATCTTCATCAGTGTTTGCAACTGAAATGGATTCTCCTTTAACCTTTGGTCTTTTATCAGGAGGGGGATTGTTTGGTTCACAGTAAATAGGAAGAGACCATTAACAAATAGCTATCTCATTTTACCTCTAGCTTATTTATAAGCCTTACAAGTTAATACCAGAAAAGCATGAGCTTTAGTGAGGGGAAAACAACAAGATGATAGTAATAGTACTAGTGCTTATTGTTACCATCATTATTGTCTTGTGCCACGTTATTTTGAGTCTGTATTACAACCATTTATTATTACTTTTGAACATTTATAATAGTACTGGACACTATTATTTTTTTAAAAGCAGCATTATTAAGATAAAATTCACATACAATAAAAATCTTCCATTTAAAGTATAACACTTTAGTTGTTTTAAGTGTAGCACAGAGTTACGCAACTATCACCATTATCTAATTTTATTTTTTTTATTGTGTTATGTTAGTCACCATGCAATACCTTTTTATCACCCCCAAAAGAAACCCCATATCCATTAGCAGCCACTATCCATTTCCTTACATCCCCCAGTTCCTGTCAAATACTAATCTACTTTCTAACTCTGTATTTTGTCTGTTCTGGACACTTAATATGAATGGAATCATAGAGCATGATTTTTGTGACTGGTATCTTTCACTTGGTATAATGTCTTCAAATTTCAGCCATGTTGTAGAGTATGTCAGTACATCAACCTTTTTTATAGCCTAATAATGTTCTTTTGCATGGATATACTACATTTTGTTTATCCATTCATCATTTAATGGACATTTAGATTTCCACATTGCTAGAGTTTTGCTAGATATCACAGGCATATATATTTTTAACCTTTGGTTTTGAATTAATTTCAAACTCACAAAATGTTGAAAAATTAGTCCAGAGAATTCTCCCAGATTTCCCAAGTGTTAACACCTTACATAACCTGACAGTACAATTATCAAACATTGATACAATACTATTATCTCATATAAAAACTGCAATCATATTTATCCTTTTGTGGCACTAATATTCTTTTTGTGAAATAGGATCCAACACAAAATTACACACTACATTTACTTGTGTCTCTTTAGTGTCTTTTAATCTCAAATAGTGTCTCATTCTTTGTCTTTCAAGACTGATCATTTAAAGGGTACTAGATTTATTTTATGGGATATTCCTCAATTTGGATTTTTTTAGACATATTGGTATTTCTTCATAAGTAAATTCAGGAAATCCATATTTGATCAGAATATCTTAGCATGTCCTTCCCAGTCTATTATACCAGCCAATACATGATGTCAGTTTGTCCTATTTCTGATGATGCTAACTTTGATAACTTGGTTTGGATACTGTATGTCTGTTTTACTCAGAATAAAGTTGTGACTTTGTCTTTGTATTTAATAATCTTGTGAGAAGATACTTTGAGACCATATAGCTGTCCTGTTTCTCATTATAGTCTCATTAGCAATCTTAGCTTTTATTGGTAGTATTTACCTACAGTCTACATTATTGTTGTGTTTGCCAAATGGGGATTTTTTACTTCCATTATTTCTTCCACATTTATTTATTTATTTCATTCTGATTTAGAAGAATCTTATTTTATTTTATGGATTATAATTCATTACTATCATTATTTATTTTTTTATTGAATTAATATTTCCTGATTGAAGAAAGACCCTTCCATTTGACTCTTGTAATTTTTTTTGACATATTCCCATAATTTATTGTGCTTTTGCTTATTTTCTATCCCAGGCTTATCTTACACTTTTCTTGCCCTAGCCCTTGAGTCAGCCATTTCTCCAAGGAAACCTGATAACTTTTACAGAAGATATTTATAACCCATGGTCTGGGCACCCTTCTAAGCATTAATATTATTTTATTTCCTCCCCCTGATTTAGGTTACAGTTAAGAGCTGCATTTTTTAAATGAAAGGAATTGTCATTTATGTGATGTTTCACATAAATGACATACCCATAATTGGCATAAATAACACATCCAGTGTCACTCAGCTGTAGTTGAACACAGGTATTTTAACCCTAATGCCTGTTCTTAAATTTAATTTCACACTGGGATTAGAAAATTTATTGACTATCTCTGAGCCTTCATACCTTTATCTTTGAAATGAATCTAAAGTTATTAGCCTCTCAGGGTTGTTGTGGTGAGTGAATAGATGAACATATGGGAAATAATATTTGTCCCATAGTGGGCACTGAAATACTAGTTGAATCTGAGTTGGGTTATTCACTCATAAGTATTTATATGCACCTACTTTGAGCATTTAGGTAGAAAATGTGTAGGGTAAAAGTGTTAAAAGATACAGCTTTCCCTTGTAGGAGCTTGTGAGAACATGAAACTATAGTACATGAAATTTCAAGTGAATGTTACAAATGCTGGAATTTGGGGGGATGCGTGGTCTAAGATTTTGGAAAATTGAGATCTCAATGTTGGGCAGAGGAGGAGGTATTTAAGCTGAGCCATCAAAGATGATAGGATTCCATTGTTGTAGAGGAACACTGAAGGTTAGGACATTGGAACATAGAGTACAGTTCAGGACCATTCATTTGTATATCAGAAATGACTACAGTGATAGGAGACAAAATTCACCTTCCACATGCAAATCATCCCTTTATACAAAAGGATAGTTTTCTATGACAAGGTGGCCTCCATCCTACCAGATATCCAAGAAGTATAGACAATTCAGTAGTAGGTCTCCTTACCTATTGAGCTGGTAAATTTTGCAATACATACTATTGATCTATTGATGACAATTGAGGAATATGTTATGATGGGGACAGATGATCTTAAGCATAATTAGAGTTTTAACATATTTGTTTAACTTTGCTGGGATTCCTAATGTTTAGCATCACAACCACTTCTAGGTCCAGAATGTTGGTTTGTTATTTTGGTGAAATATTTTGAACATTTCTCTTGGAACTCATTTTACATAAATTTGTATTTTCACTGGTCTAGAAAATAAGTTCCACATGATGTACATAGAAATTCTTTAACAGTTTACAATTTATAAATTGTAAATTCTGCTGTTGGAAATTTTGAGGGTGGATACTTAATAGATTCTCTTGAATGCTCTTCAACTCCCTTGGACCTCCACGAATTATTTACCAAATATTGTTTATTGGAATATATGCATTTTTTTCTAGAAATAGGGTTTGAGTTTTCAGAAGATTCTCAGAAAATTCTCAGAACCCCAAATATTTAAATACTACTATCCTAGAGCTTTGTTGTCTGGACGTGTCTGGAAGCCACTTGCCACATATACTTATTTATATTTAATTTCATTAAAAATAAATAAAGTTAAAAATTCATTTCCTCATTTGCACATTTCAAGTGCTCAGTAGCCTCATATAGCCAGTGGCTATGATATTCTACAGTACAAACATAGGTCATGGTTTCCATCATTATAGAAAATTCTGTTAGGCAGTACTGCAAGCTGTTGAATCTCAAACTTTGGCATGCATCAAAATCACTTGATTTTCTTAAAAAAAGATGTTAAGTCCTACTTTCAGAGATTCTGATTTAGTAAGAATGAAAGTATAGTAAGTATGAGTAGAGTAAGTGAAGTGTATGTAACTAAAATTGAGAGTTTACATTTCTAACAAGTTCCCACATGATGCTGTTGTTGCCAGTCTAGAAACCACTCTTTGAGAACCACTGGGATGGATGAGGTTAACTGGGCTTGTAGGGTTGGAGGTGATTGGGAGGGGGTTGTATGGGAGGGGGGCAGGGAAGAGAGGGAGAAACTTCTACCATAAATTATTTGACTCTGAACTTCTTGGCAATCAAGTTGTAGGTCTAGAGAAGATCCATGGTTCTATCCCTATTTTACATTTATTCAAGACCTTTATATCTGACTCATAATCACATTTGATATGCCAGGTATGAACTAAGGACATATGTCTTTTGGAATCTCTTCTTCTTCTAAAGTTATCTTCAGGAGAAATGTATATTTTAAAGCGGCTTCCATGCTGTCTAGAGTCTAAGATTTTTGCAGGCCTTGTTATCCTATAGATTACAAAAAAGGGAACAGAGTTATTCAATAGGTGTGGAGAGAGGCAGAATGGAATAAAACAAGTCCAAGCATGTGTTAGATTGCCAGACCATGGTTAATTCCAGGGGAAACTAGAGGCTACCTCAAGACTCCAGAGAATGAATAGGTTCTTCCTTCCCCTCTAGCTGTACTTTCATTAGTTTCATAAATTAGGGTTGAAACCCATACAGGAAACTGACTGGTTATTTTCCTATACCCCAAGCTAAGGTATATCACTAATCCACTATGTCACTCTTTTCCTGTCCCCAAACCTCAGAATCCTTTTCAAGATAAGACCTAGATGGACATTAACCAATCAAAGAAATATGTTTGGTACCCTGGACATGAGTGATGAAGTACTAAGGGATTGATTTTCTCTACAAAAATGAGGCAGGGAACACTGACTCACATTATAAGCAATCATGCAATCTTAGTTTCTCACCATTTTCTAGCATTTCTTGAACTGATGCTAATATTGGGGCTTCCCAGCAACACAGTGGGCTAGGGCTAGCAAAAGACATGAAAGATCCTAACTTCTCAAAAGATGTTATGGGATGATAAATGCAACTCCTACAAAATGCTTGCTTTGATTATTTTTGGGACGTGACAATCAGTTTATTCTTCCCCTGAATGATGGTTTGCAGGATCACTGCTTGGGAAAGATCTGAGTGGCAGTTTCACTGGAAAACAGTAAGACTGCCTGCGTGAAAGCAGAATTCCATGACCCATCTCATTTCTTGTGTGGTTCTTTTTTGGCCTCGTGGTGGGTATAGCATCCAGGTCACCGCTGGTACAGGCAGACAAGCTCAAACTACAGGTAGTGATACTGAATGTGTTTGTATGTTAAGGTGAGAGGTCACAGATGGGCTTAGTCTGGATTACCTCAAACTCAGACCCCTAGCTGAGTGTCTGGAGGCTAAGCAGTGATCAAAAGGAGAGCTTTGAGCTGAGGTTGAGGACCAGCATGCTCCAACCAGGCTGTGAATGTAGCTTAGTGTCCCAAATCACCTGATGCTTACAAGGGTCAGATGGAAACTTGTGACATATTTTTTTTTTCAGGAGGCTGGTGCTAAAATAATTTTCTTCCCTCTCAGAGAGAATCTACATGAGTGATGATGACTGGAATCCTTCAGCTAGTAATCAGTTTCCAGAGAATCACAAAGAGGGCTCATCTTACATGTAGACTAAGTCAGTAAGTGGGAAGATCACAGACAGGGAGTCTAGAAGAACCAAATTCCAGTCCTATGACTGCCATGAAATTGTGGTGTGGCCAGGTAGCCTAAGCAAGCCACTTAATTCTCTAGGGACCCATTCTTCACCTGTACAGTAAAGAAGATAGATTAGATAATTTTATAATTCCTTTCGGCTCTGAAATACTATTGTACAAATGGATGACTCGTGACCATTGTTGAGGTAAGGACTTTCAGAGCCTGTGACCCCATATATGACCATATATATGACCCATATATGACCAGGTCACATATATGTGACCCCATATACCTTGCCAGAGCATCAGCCACCAACTGATCTATGAGGAAATTCCTGCCCACATGTTTCTACTAGATCTGCCCTTTCATGCCTCATACTCTATATCTGTCCAGTCTTCTTTAGGTTAAGCTGTGGAGTCTATGTTTCTTATAACTATTGAGCTTGTCATCCCATGAGTTATTTCTTTGAAGACCTGGTTGTAAAGTAGATATAAACAAAACTCTTCGTGAGAAAGCAGGAATTAGGGGATCTATAACCTCCACCACCTTGTTTACACTGTCCTCGAGCAAGGCACAATGCAATAGCTTCACAGAAATTCTAGGAATCAGGAAAACAGAGTTAAAACCACAGGAAGAGAGGAAGGGAGCATGGAAACCAATGGCTCGGTGGTCCAAGGATCCATTTTAAAATATCATTTCACTATGCAAGTTACTTCAGTGTGTGTGTGTGTGTGTGTATACACAGAGTGTGTATATATATATATATATATATATATATGTATATATATATATATATTTATTTATATTTATATACATATACAGATATATAAAATCTGTTTTTTGGGTATTGAATCTGAGAAGTTCTATATAGATCTTGGTTATCAGCCCTTTATCCATAGTGTCATTTGTGAATATCCTTTCCCATTCTGTGGGTTGCCTCTTTGTTTTGTTGACTGTTTCCTTTGCTGTGCAGAAGCTTTTTATTCCAATATTATTAAATATTTTTCAAATGTATCATTTGTAATGGCTGTATTTAATCTTTCCCCTGTTGTAGGATGTTTGACTTCTTTCTATTTTTGCCATTTGTCTTGTGGTTGCCCCACAGAGTGTGGGATCAATATTCCTTTCCCTCTAATTGGTTCAGATGTCAAGACTAATGATGCCACACATGCCCTAAGAGACTGTGGAAACATTTATTTCTTACATCATGAGGCTTTCTGGGGAGAGCAGAACAAGCACTCAAGCTGGTCTACTTAGTTTGAGTGAAGAAAAGAGAAGTGCCTTTGGTTTTTACTATGAATAGGTATAAGCTGGCATGAAGGTTCCCATGTACATCATAGGGCTTGTGGGATTTGAAGGAAAGGATTACCTGAGCTTTTTAATAGGCTTGCTCAGATGTGGGGCAAAAAGAAAAGGAGAAGGATGGGGGCCAAAGGTGGTTATCAGCCACTTGCTGGAGCCAATTAATATTAAGTATTAGAAAATCCCAAGGAATCCACTAGAATCCTACTAGAACTAATAAATGAGTTAGCAAGATTGCAGGGTACAAGATCAGTATACACACAGGCCAACTCCATTTCTATACATTTAAAATGAACAATTGAAAATGAAATTAAGGAAATAATTCCATTAATCTTGGTATATAAAAGTATAAATTACTTGGGAATAAATTTAACAAAAGAAATATAAAACTTAACACTCCAAAACTCAAAACATTATTGAAAAAAATAAAGGAAGACCTAAATGACTAAGACATCCTATGTTCATGGATTATAAGACTTAATAATAAAATAACAGTATTTCCCCAAATGATCTACAGATTTAACACAATACCTTTCAAAATCCAGCTGGTTTTTTAATAGAAATTGATAAGCTAATCTTAAAAGTCATACAGAAATGCAAAAAATCTATAATAGAAGACACATTCTTGAAGATAAAAAGTTGTAGAACTCACACTTAACTTCAGAACTTACTACAAAGGTATAGCAATGAAATATGTATTGGCATAGGATAAACTTAAAGATAAATGTAAAAGAATTGGATGTCCAGAAGTAAACTCTTTAATTTAATTTAATTTTTTCAGTGTTCTAAGATTCATTTTTTATGCACCACACCCAGTGCTCCATGCAATATGTGCCCTCCTTAATACCCACCACCAGACTCACCCAACCCCCCCACCCTCCTCCCCTCCAAAAGTTCAGTTGATTTTCACCAAATATGACAAGACATTTCAATGAGGAAAGAATAGTCTTTTCAACAGATGTTGCTGGGACAACAGGATAGCCACAGGCTAAAGAATAAAGTTGGACCACTTCCTGGTACTATACACAAAAATGTACTCCAAATGGATTATAGACCTAAATGTATCAGCTAAAACTATAAAACTCTGAGAAGAGAACATAGGAGTCATGTCCTCATGACCCTGGCTTAGTAAAGTCTTTTTTTTTTTTTAAGGTTTTATTTATTTATCAGATAGAGATCACAGGTAGGCAGAGAGGCAGTCAGAGAGAGAGGGGGAAGAAGGCTCCCAGCTGAGCAGAGAGCCCAATGTGGGGCTTGATCCCAGGATGCTAGGACCATGACCTGAGCAGAAGGCAGAGGCTTAAACCCACTGAGCACCCCCAGGCGCCCCAGTAAAGTCTTTTTAACTGTGACACCAAAAGTACAAATGACAAAAGAAAAAATAATGATGAACAATATCACCATTACCTGGGAAGATAGTAGAAACAATAACCTCTTCCTTTAAGTACATTTTGTAAAAAAACAAAAAAAAAGGGGGGGATTCTTAATTTCTGTAGGGCTTTTTTTCATCTGTATTAGGTCATATTAACTACTTTAACCCAAAAGAAGTGCTCCAATCTTGGATCTATGGGTCTCATTTTGCCAAGCATTAATTTTAAGCATCAAAGATTTCATTTTATTTCAGTGTATTACTTATTATGTCAGAGTATCCATGTCTGCTATGGGATATATTAAAGAAATTAAAGAAGTGGGTGCTAAGACCATGGGAAATTTAGATAAGACAGTAGGATAGTGGATAAATTGAAGCATACCTGTTTGTCCTCTATTTTACTTTTCACAACTCCCTTAAGAGTATGGTGTACCTTTAAATTTAATGAGAGACCCAGGTATAACTGTAATTTGAGTCCCAGTATCAGTTGAGACCATGAAGCTATGCCAATTGTACAACTCAGCAGAGATGAGAGTTAATGTAGAACCTCTGTTTTATTAATTAATTAATTAATTTATTTATTTATAAAGGTTTTTATTTATTTATTTGACAGAGAGAGAGATCACAAGTAGCCAGAGAGTCAGGAGGGGGTGGGGGGGAACAGGCCCCCTGCTGAGCAGAGAGCCTGAGGCAGGGCACAATCTCCGGACTCTGAGATCATGACCTGAGCTGAAGGTAGAAGCTTAACCCACTGAGCCACCCAGGCACCCTAGAACCTCTGTTTTAAAAACACAAAATCCAATTCTTACCCTTTTTACTTTTTCCATTGTTGAATTATTTTATTTTATTTTATTTTATTTATTTACTATGTTATCACTATCATTATTATTTTTTTCAATTTATTTATTTTCAGAAAAACAGTATTCATTATTTTTTCACCACACCCAGTGCTCCATGCAATCCGTGTCCTCTATAATACCCACCACCCGGTACCCCAACCCCCCACCCCCCCACCACTTCAAACCTTTCAGATTGTTTTTCAGAGTCCATAGTCTCTCATGGTTCACCTCCCCTTCCAATTTCTCCCAACTCCATTCTCCTCTCTAACAATCCTGTCCTCCATGCTATTTGTTATGCTCCACAAATAAGTGAAACCATATGATAATTGACTCTCTCTCTGCTTGACTTATTTCACTCAGCATAATCTCTTCCAGTCCCATCCATGTTGCTACAAAAGTTGGGTATTCGTCCTCTCTGATGGAGGCATAATACTCCATAGTGTATATGGACCACATCTTCCTTATCCATTCATCTGTTGAAGGGCATCTTGGTTCTTCCCATACTTTGGCGACCGTGGCCATTGCTGCTATAAACATTGGGGTACAGATGGCCCTTCTTTTCACGACATCTGTATCTTTGGGGTAAATACCCAGGAGTGCAATTGCAGGGTCATAGGGAAGTTCTATTTTTAATTTCTTGAGGAATCTCCACACTGTTCTCCAAAGAGGCTGCACAAACTTGCATTCCCACCAACAGTGGAAGAGGGTTCCCCTTTCTCCATATCCTCTCCAACACATGTTGTTTCCTGTTTTGTTAATTTTGGCCATTCTAACTGGTGTAAGGTGATATCTCAATGTGGTTTTTAATTTGAATCTCCCTGAGGGCTAGTGATGATGAACATTTTTCCATGTGTCTGATAGCCATTTGTATGTCTTTATTGGAGAAGTGTCTGTTCATATCTTCTGCCCACTTTTTGATATGTTTGCCTGTTTCATGTGTGTTGAGTTTGAAGAGTTCATTATAGATCCTGGATATCAACATTTTGTCTGTACTGTCATTTGCAAATATCTTCTCCCATTCCGTGGGTTGCCTCTTTGTTTTTTTGACTGTTTCCTTTGCTGTGCAGAAGCTTTTGATTTTGATGAAGTCTCAAAAGTTTATTTTCGCCTTTGTTTTTATTATTATTATTTTAAATCCAAGTTTGAGATACAAGGTATATGGGTATTATTTTCCTATAACTGTGAGGTTCAGATTTGTTTTTAGTGGCAGAGGCATAGGGAGCAGTAGCATTTAAAGCCTCATAGGGTTCTAGTGAGTAATCTGTTTCTAAGAGTGCCGACCTCAGCATACCATTTGGTGACTGTTCTTTATAGTAGCAGCATTCACTGGACCCATATACTGCATAGGACTGGCCTTTCCCCTAATTATAGAACAAGGTCCATGAATGGTGGAGAGACAGTCAATGGTCTTATCTATTTCTTTGTACCTAGCATGAGTCATAAAGTTCATGCTGAAATTGAGATACAAAATAAAATTGGAAGCACAAAAATAGGTCTAGCCTGAGACATATGACCTAAAGCTACTTTAAGGAGAACCCCAATTCCTATTCCTGTTCCTAAATGCCAATATTGAAACTTTGACTTACATTGGTCTTCTAGATTTTAAATCTATAAGAAAGGGTAGGTGGAACTCAGCAAATACATCTCAAAGTGGTTGGTAGCTAGCAGGCTTCAATACTGCACACTAGTCAGTAGACAGCAGAGACCGTTAGCAAGCCACAAACAAAAGAAGAAAGTTCTCCAGATGATGGTAGTCATCACCTAGACCATCCTGCTCACAGGATCAATTGTCTTGTGGTTGTTCAGCAGAGAGTGGAATCAACCACCCCATACCAAAGTTGGATCCCATTTCAACACTGATGACACCACACAAGCACCAGGAGGGTATGAAGACATTCATTACTCCTATCATGAGACTTTCTGCAGAGAAAGGCAGGCATTCAAGCTGGTCCATTTGGCTTCAGTGAGTGGGCAAATGGCTTTGATTTTTAGTGCAGTTAACAGTTGTGCCAGGGAAATGAGGGCCAAGATTTGTACAACTTGATCTTCCATTTGGTGCCAAGGAAAGAAGCATCTGGGCTCTCTTACCAGCTTGCCCAGAGGTGGAGCAAAAGAGAAAGTGGAGGAATGGGGCATATAAACTGTCAGTAATCAAATATCGAAAATAGAGTCAGATACTTTATTATGCTATTATAAATACTGATGTAATAACCATTCTGGTGCACTCATCTTCATATCTGAACAAATAGACTTTCTATAAATGGTCTTAATTAGCTATTCTAGAAAGCTATAAATAGAGAGGAAGCTATTGTTCAAGTACAGTTGAATATTGACTACTCCCTCTCTTGGCTCAAGAACCAGGAGAGTTCTCTGTCTGTAAATCTTCTCATAAATGGAAGTTCATATATTGTGATGCATCCTTCTGGAATGATGATGTTAACTCTGAATATAAAATGGTAGGAGTCTAGGAAAATTGAGCTTTCCAATACTTTCCTGAAAATGTCCCAAGCTACTAACTGTACCCCTTGGGGACTCAGAGAAATAAGAAATACTATGCTGTGATTGTTGTATCTGTTCCTGTTCTGTGTGGCCACCTCACTTATGGCAGAATTTCCATCAATGATTATTAAGTTGGAGACTTAACATAATTTTAAAATAGAGTTTATGGAGGGGCACCTGGGTGGCTCAGTGGGTTGAGCCGCTGCCTTCGGCGCGGGTCATGATCTCAGGGTCCTGGGATCGAGCCCCGTGTCGGGCTCTCTGCTCAGCAGGGAGCCTGCTTCCCTCTCTCTCTCTGCCTGCCTCTCTGCCTACTTGTGATCTCTGTCTGTCAAATAAATAAATAAAATCTTTTAAAAAAAATAGAGTTTATGGAAGGGTTTGTTCTTGCAAGTCCATAGGCCACCTGAATTTCATAGCATCTCTGAATATCTCCTTAAGCTAAATTTCTAAAAGATAAATCTGAAGAACAAATAGTATACCTATCAAAAAAAAATTTTTTGGAACTTTTGTTGGTTAATTGTCATTATTTGAGGGCACATTTTCCTTGAATTTAATGCTATCATTCTCATGAACTCAAGTGTCTAGATTTTTTTTAATTTTATTTTTTCAGTGTTCCAAGATTCATTGTTTATGCACCACACCCAGTACTCCATGCAATATGTGCCTCCTTAATACCCACCACCAGGGTCACTCATCCCACCACCCTTTCCCCTCCAAAACTTTCAATTTCTTTCTCATAGTGCAGTCTCTCATGCTTCGTCTCCTCCACTGATTTACCCCACTTCACTTTTCCTTTCTTTCTTCTAATGTCCTCCATGATATTCCTTAGGTTATTTTTAAAATAATGAATGCATATTAGAAAGAACGACAGATTCCTTATTTTTAGGTCATGATTGTTAGTACATTTTGGCATCACTTAGAAACAGGAAAAATCACCAACATGGGGGAATTAAGAAAAACATTGATCTAAAGTCAGGAAAGGAAGCAGGTATTTGCCTCAAATCTCAATACTGGAATTTGGATATAAAGCCTTGGACCTACCACAAGGTACAGGATATGAACCAAAAGCTCCTTTATTAAGTGTGGATCCTTGAATTTTAATCAAATGATATCAGGTCTATAGCACAGATCCTTGTGTAAGGAAGGCTCATCAGTTTAGGCTTTTCAGATTTCCACAGAATAAGAAAAAGCAAGTATTGATTACATAGTCAGAAATCACCAAACATTACACAAACCTCACTTTAGTTTAAGTGTTAGCAAAGAAGGAGTGTAAACTCCCAATAGAATTTCAGGTACTGGAATTTGCAGTCTTGGTAAAACACATTTGTATGAAATCATTTAAGAAATAAAGATGTTTGCCTGTTTCGTGTGTGTTGAGTTTGAGGAGTTCATTATAGATCCGGGATATCAACCTTTTGTCTGTACTGTCATTTGCAAATATCTTCTCCAATTCCGTGGGTTGCCTCTTTGTTTTTTGACTGTTTCCTTTGCTATGCAGAAGCTTTTGATTTTGATGAAATCCCAAAAGTTTATTTTCGCTTTTGTTTCCTTTGCCTATGGAGACATATCTTGAAAGAAGTTGTTGTGGCTGATATTGAAGAGATTACTGCCTATGTTCTCCTCTAGGATTCTGATGGATTCCTGTCTCACATTGAGGTCTTTTATCCATTTTGAGTTTATCTTTGTGTATGGTGTAAGAGAATGGTCGAGTTTCATTCTTCTACTTATAGCTGTCCAGTTTTCCCAGCACCATTTATTGAAGAGACTGTCTTTTTCCCACTGTATATTTTTCCTGTTTTGTCGAAGATTAATTGACCATAGAGTTGAGGGTCCATATCTGGGCTCTCTACTCTGTTCCACTGGTCTATGCTGTCTTGGTGATCACAGCTTTGTAATAAAGCTTGAAATCAGGTAACGTGATGCCCCCAGCTTTATTTTTGTTTTTCAACATTTCCTTAGCGATTCAAGGTCTCTTCTGATTCCATACAATTTTTTGGATTATTTGCTCCAGCTCTTTGAAGAATACCGGTGGAATTTTGATCGGAATGGCATTAAAGTATAGATTGCTCTAGGCAGTATAGACATTTTAACAATGTTTATTCTTCCGATCCAAGAGCATGGAATGGTCTTCCATCTTTTTGTGTCTTCTTCAATTTCTTTCATGAGTGTTCTGTAGTTCCTCCAGTACAGATTCTTTACCTCTTTGGTTAGGTTTATTCCCAGGTATCTTATGGTTCTTGGTGCTATAGTCAATGGAATCGATTCTCTAATTTCCCTTTCTGTATTTTCATTGTTAGTGTATAAGAAAGCCACTGATTTCTGCACATTGACTTTGTATCCTGCCACGTTGCTGAATTGCTGTATGAGTTCTAGTAGTTTGGGGGTGGAGTCTTTTGGGTTTTCCATATCAAAAAATGGGCAGAAGATATGAACAGACACTTCTCCAATAAAGACATACAAATGGCTATCAGACACATGAAAAAATGTTCATCATCACTAGCCCTCAGGGAGATTCAAATTAAAAACCACATTGAGATATCACCTTACACCAGTTAGAATGGCCAAAATTAACAAAACAGGAAACAACATGTGTTGGAGAGGATATGGAGAAAGGGGAACCCTCTTCCACTGTTGGTGGGAATGCAAGTTTGTGCAGCCTCTTTGGAGAACAGTGTGGAGATTCCTCAAGAAATTAAAAATAGAACTTCCCTATGACCCTGCAATTGCACTCCTGGGTATTTACCCCAAAGATACAGATGTCGTGAAAAGAAGGGCCATCTGTACCCCAATGTTTATAGCAGCAATGGCCACGGTCGCCAAAGTATGGGAAGAACCAAGATGCCCTTCAACGGATGAATGGATAAGGAAGATGTGGTCCATATACACTATGGAGTATTATGCCTCCATCAGAGAGGACGAATACCCAACTTTTGTAGCAACATGGATGGGACTGGAAGAGATTATGCTGAGTGAAATAAGTCAAGCAGAGAGAGAGTCAATTATCATATGGTTTCACTTATTTGTGGAGCATAACAAATAGCATGGAGGACAGGATTGTTAGAGAGGAGAATGGAGTTGGGAGAAATTGGAAGGGGAGGTGAACCATGAGAGACTATGGACTCTGAAAAACAATCTGAAGGGTTTGAAGTGGTGGGGGGGTGGGAGGTTGGGGTACTGGGTGGTGGGTATTATAGAGGGCACGGATTGCATGGAGCACTGGGTGTGGTGAAAAAATAATGAATACTGTTTTTCTGAAAATAAATTAATTTATTAAAAAATAACTAAATAAAATAAAAAATTTAAAAAAAGAAAAAAGAAATATGGAATAAAACAGAAAAAAGTAAGAGACTATAAAAGTAACTTATTTGAAAATTATTACTTTAAAACTTTTAATATAAAAATATGATTATGTAGATTTAAAAATCTTCAGTTAGATTAAGTAGATCAGGCCATTGAAGGGAATTATTAGTAAGCTAATAAGCAGATCTAAAGAAAATATACAGAATGCAATACAGTAATTAACAATACAGTAATTAGTAATTTGAGAAGTCAGACGACATGGAGGTTAGAATGAGAGGATTTTCCTTTCAGCAAGTCCAAGTTCCAGAGAGAACAGAGAAAAGACAGGAGAGGCAGTGCTTGAAGAGGTGATAGCTGAGAATTCTTCAAAATGATAAAAGACATGAAACTATATAGGAACCAGATGGTAGATCAAGCAGGATAAATATTTAAAAGCTACAGCTAAACAAAGTTATTAAAACTGCAGAGTATCAGGGCATCTGGGTGGTTAAGCATCCAGCTCTTGATTTTGGCTCAGGTTGTGATCTCAGGGTTGTGAGATTGAGTCCCATGTCGGGTTCCATGCCCAGCTTCCGATTCTTTCTCTCCCTCTGCCTCTTCTAGCCTGTTCTCTCTCTCTCACACTCTCTTTCTCAAAAACAAAGCTAAATAAACAACAAAACAACAACTGCAGAGTACCACCAGAAACAATAGTGTTGGTAAGGATGTAGAGAAAAAGGAACCCTCATGCACTGTTGGTACGAGTGCAAACTTGTGCAGCCACTGGGGAAAGGAGTATGCAGGTTGCTCAAAAATTTAAAAATAGAACTATCCAGTGACCAACAATCACACTACTGGGTATTTACCCAAAGAATACAAAAACACTAATTCAAAGGGATGCATGCATCCGTATGCTTATAGCAGCGTTATTCGTAATAGTCAAGATAAGAAAGCAACCTAAGCATCTATAAATAGATGAATGGATAAAGAAGATGTGTTATATATATATATATATATATATATATATACATACACACACACACACTATCTTATATATAAATATATATATATATATGCAATGGAATATTATTCAGCTATAATAAAGGATGAAATCTTGCCATTTGTAACAACACAGCTGGAGCTAGAAAATACTATGTGAAACAAAATAAGTCAGAGAAAGACAAACACCATATGACTTTGCTCATATGTAGAATTTAAGAAACAAAACAAATGAGCAAAGGGGGAAAAATAGAAACAAATCAAGAAACAGACTTAACTACAGAGAACAAACTGGTGGTTACCAGAGGAGTAGTGGGTGGAGGAATTGTTGAAATAGGTAATGGGAATTAGGGAGGCACTTGCCTTGATGAGCACTGGGTGATTAAAATAAAAACTTTAAAAAAATGTAGAGTACCATAAAGAAGTTTTTATAAACAGATAGAAAGAAAATAAAAATCTCCTATCTAGAACTATCTTTAGAATGAAGGCAGAAAGCAAATTTCTTAGCCTCAGCATGGAAGTCAGAAAGCAGTGGGATTACATTTTCAGAGTACTGGTAGAAAATAAACATGAAAAAGGAGAAAAAATATATACGAACCTAGAATCATGTTAGAATTGGAAGGGGAGGTGAACCATGAGAGACTATGGACTTTGAAAAACAATCTGAGGGGTTTGAAGTGGCAGGGGGTGGGAGGTTGGGGGAACCAGGTGGTGGGTATTAGAGAGGGTACAGATTGCATGGAGCACTAGGTGTGGTGCAAAAACAATGAATACTGTTATGCTGAAAATAAATAAATAAAAAATTTTTAAAAAAAGAAGTGAAACTTTTTCAAGAATGTATACAAAATAAAGAAGTATTGATATGGACAACATGGAAGGAACTTACTACTCATATAGTCAACTAATAGAACTTCTACAGCAAGTATCTGTGGAGAAAACAAAAGGAAATGATCCTGGAAGGAATATTTGAAATAATGTAGAGGACTGATGTTAAATGTGAAAAAAAATGTACTATCATAGCCTCATACCATATAAAGCTAAAGCATTTCTCTAGTAGGAAAAGAATAGAAAAATCTATAAAATAGTCACACATTTCAAAACATTTGTCTCAATTTGTGGTAGAAAATAGTAAAGATCTAAAAAATGAATATGATTGAGCTGATTTTAATGGACATATGTAGAACTGTGCACAATTAGAGCATACATATTCTTCTGGAGCATATAGGAACACTTCATAAATTGACAACATCATAAGCTAAAAAGCAAGTTTTAACAAATTTCAAAAACATGGTATCATATGCATGTTGTCTGGTCACAATATAATTTTTATTTTGTTTTTAGGCTTTCTAAAATTACCTGAAGCACATTCACAGCCTTCCCCAAAATATGTGCCAATTTAAACTCTTACCAACAGAGTAGGGTTCTTTTTACTACATGATCACAAACACTGGATATCATAATTTTTAAAAATATTCAAGTACTTTTTTAAATTTTTTTGATAGCTTGTGAGGCTGAACATAGTACTTTGATTGACTATTTTTGTTTTATGTGGTAAACACCTGTTTTCATTGTTTACCCATTTTCCTATGGAGTTACCAATAATTTTCATTTGATTTGTAAGAAGCGTTTGCAACCTTAAGGATAGTAACCCCTTGTCATAGAAAATAAAAATTATTTTTTTTCTATAATTTGGATTTTACTTTTTTATAGTGTTTTAACATGCAGAGGCATTTAACTTTTTACAGGCTAGATCTGACAATATGTCACTTCGTTATTTCTTCCTTTGACTTTATTCCTATCCCTAAAGACTGGAGAACTCATTGGTATTGTATAGTTAGTTTTGTTACATTTGACTATTTGTCTGGTTAGGATTGCAAATTCATTTTGTTACTTTAACATTTATTAAACAGCACTTAATTTCCTCACTGATATAAAATGTCAACTGTATCCTTGTCTAAATTCCTTTATAATAGAATCTACTTCTTTGCTTTCTATTTTGTATCATTAATCTCCTTTCCACTTTTTTCCAAGTTCCACGTTGTTAATTATTGTAGCTCTGTTATTTATGGGGTAATGATGATCTCATCACCCACCCCATTCTGCTGCTTTTTCTCTTGTCCTCCATGTTCCTAGACACTTTGTTAAAAATTAAAAACATTATGCATTATCTTGTATTTTAAAATGATCTCAACAATCCTTTTTGATTAGCTAAGATGAAGTGCAGAGTCACTTCCTGAAGTAAAAAGCTACAAACTTAACCAATCCTTTTGATATATTATTTTTAATTTCATTTGACCCATGAAAACCTGGAGAGGGCCAAAGAAGGATTCTAAACTAAGAAATACACCTATTAGTTTGGAAAGGGGAAGGTATAGAAAAAATAATTCACTCTGATAGAACCAAAGTTTTTTTGAAAAATTGTCCAGTGTTATTTCTCTGACATTATTTCTCCAAAGCATCTCATCTACTGTAGCCAGACAGGTCTCTTCATTATTCCTGCTTCAGACCATGCACATTTCAAATTCCCAGCCTTTGCTGAGAGTATACTTTGCCAAGAATGGATCTGTGTGTGTATATACATACATGTTTTATTTTTTTTCTCTCTCTCTCTCTTTTTTTTTTTTTTTCTGTGTATTAAGATTGTTTCTTTAAGGTATCTTTATTTATTTATTTTTTTTAAGGCCGAACTCTAGCTTCTCCAGCAGAAGCTTTCTTTCAATATTCATAGTATGTATAATCTGTTACACAGTTTAAACATTTTAGAACTTTTTCTAATTATAAAAGCAATACAACAAGCTCACAGAGCATTTGATAAAGAGAGAAGACATATTTCGAGCAACTCTAACTCCCTGTTACGAATTGTATATACTTCGTTACAGTATTTTTAACGTGAATGCATAGTTGTAACCCTACTGAACTTAGAGTTTTCCAGGCGACTTTAGCAAAGATTCAAGCTGTTCTATGTTGCTTCATTGTATTTATTATTACCATTTTAATGGCCACCTGGTGTTCTATAGAGTTAGTGTACTATTATTTACTTAATCTTTGCTTTACTTTCTGTTCCCTATAACAAAAAGCTCTGCAAAAGTAAAATGACATCTTTGTTGTGTAGTTTTCCTCTCCATGGGGAATTACTTCCTTAGAATAGATATCAAGAATGGGAATTGAGGGGAGGAAAGGTAAGAGCATGTTTAAGCTCCCAATATATATATTTTCAGATGACTTTCATCCATCAATTTAATTTGTGAGAATTTGGGTACCCCAGCAGCTTTTATTTTACTGGGCATAAATATTTTACTGCTGATTATTTAAGAGAGAGAGAGAGAAAAAAAAGCATGTTAAACACTTTTGCCCCTAATTCTCTGTAATCATGTATTAGTTAGCTTTAATATGTTAATTTTATCTCCCCAAAGAAATTGTAAGGTCCTTGCATGAAATTAGAGACAGTGATTTTTGTTTATTTTTTATGCCTTACAATATATTTTTAAAAAGTGTAGCAGGCATAATTTTCTTTGGTATTTGCTCTTAACTGATTGAAGCCTTTATAAAATTTCTTTCTGTTCCTCAAATTCAAGTTCAATAATGATAGATGCTTTTGGCCAGAAGCACATTTTTGCAGACCTATCTCCAAAAATAAACTCTTACCCTAATTATCTCCAGAAATTATACTTATCCTTGAAATCAGTGTTATTTGAAATTTTCAGGACACACATATTTTGAATTCTTCTAGAATTTCAGGCTTATGTTATTCCAGTTCTCATCCAATTAATTCATAAAGCACAAGCTGTTTAAACACCACCATTTTCAGGGTTTGCCCATAGAAGACCCAAACAAAAAACATGGTCTTGGTTTTCTCAGCATGGATGTCCTGGGATTCTAGAATGTCCCTTAGTTCCAAATGAAAATAAAAGTCAACTGTTGGTAAATATACCCCATGGATGAAAGTTTGCATCTATGCTTGTTTCCCATTTTATTCTAGATCTAGAACAGTGTGGGGAATCTGATAGATGGTCAATAAATATTTGTTGAATAGTTGCGTGAATGAATCTGTGTGCTCAGATTGAACTAAATCAATCACTCTACAAATATTTGTTGAGCTCCTCTGAGGTGCAAAGCCAAATGTACTTACAACTATGAAAATAATAAAATTGACAGATCCTATACATGGCAGGGCGCTGTCTCTAATGACCTTGAAGTCTCATCCCATGCATTTTTCTGCAATGCATGTGCATTCCTTTTGACACTTATATAAGACACCCACAAGCCAAATAAAACTCCTTAAGCTGCATGTCTATGATGCATGCTGATCCCCCACCCATTTCCCTAAAGGGCCTGGAAAGGAGTTGTGTGCTGTGGATTCTTAGTGCTGGTCACTCCTGGGCTGGGACAAGAAGGGCTCCAGATGGAGGCTTTTGTGGAGGGCTCCCTTTTATCCTTGGTTGTAAGCAGCCTGAGTGGTTATGTTATAAATGAGTCATTTACAGCCTTCTCCCCAAGTCCTTTCATGGACTTTGTTACCAAAGGTTACCAGTGTGCCTGGCGCCTTTGATTTTTGTGGGCACTGTAGACCAGAGAAAAGAGAGTTGTCGCCTTGGGCATCTGCACGTTGGCTTTCACACGTCCTGCGAATGGGTACCTGCCAGCCCTCTTCCCCAGATGTCGTTCTGACCATCGATTTTCGCTGCTCACTATTGCAGTTATTAGCCACAGCGAGGCCAGGGCGCTGAGCTCTCTGCTTTAATTATCCATCCTTATGAAGAAAAATCTCCCTCGTGTGCTTTATTCTCCTCCTGCCCCGACCTGAGTGCACGTGGACTCCTTCTTCCTTGTCTTCCCAAGTGCCTTGTGTGTCGAAGGGCCTTTCACCAGGGTGCTCGTTCCGTTTATGCCTTTAATATGCATTTTGTGTTCTGCCAAGGGGGTCAGGAGGGCACGCGGAGAAGCCAGATGGCTTACCTCTTCCCTCAGGAAACATGCCGCTATTTCGCTGGGCACCTTCCCAACTCAAGGCCGGCTGAGATTCCACTGTTTCGGGAAGGGTTGGTTCAAACACCACCGTCCCTGCGTACAAATCCAAGTTCCTCGGGCTATGCACTTCTCGACTCCATGGCCACTCCGTGGAGTTTTCTGCCAGAAACTGCGTTTTAGGAGATAGTAGAATGGGGGAGGGGAGAGAAGGGAGAGATGGGGTGGGGAGCGACCCCTTTTATTGATGGCCTTTGCTCAGACACACATTTCCGTTATTTTAATCCGACTGAAATAAGAAACCGTAATCCATGGATGAGAAGACAGTGGAAAAACTCCGTTAAACCTTGAGTACCCGGAGGATGTATGTTTTCCCCCCGTTCCTGGTTTTTAATGTCTCTTCCCTGCTGCTATTTCCCGACTTCAACTTTTGAAAAGCCAAGCAGTTTAACTGGCCAGGCCCGGGGAACTTATTTGTATGCAGCACAAATTTCAGAATCTGTTCTCAGCCTGTGCCGAGTGAAAAATGGCCTGCATTTTCTTGATAGCCCATGTGGTTGTAAAGAATAAATGGCTAATGAATTACAGATGAACATTGACGCAAATTAATCTTCCCGCTGTCCCTGGGTTATATGGCAGCCATTTAAAAGTTTAATCAATACACTAAAGTTGAAAACATGCAGGCACTGCAGTTGTTTGGATGTAATAAACATCAGAGGGAACCGGGAGGTTTGCACTCAGTCCATGTATCATAATGACAGCTATTTATGTTTAATGGACTAAATATTTTTTATTGGAAGGGAGCAAATGTCAGCTTAACTTTGTGAGCCCCGCATTCAACTTTCCTTTGAGGTTGGTGAAAGACGGCTGACGTGTCATTGGAAACGAAATGTTAGGGGGGTGGGGGGGAGCACAACGGAGACAAAGCGAGGATAAGGAGTCGTTGGGAGACGTGATGCCGCGCTCACATTCTGCAGCCATTCGTTAACGAAAACGTAAACTCTGCTGTTTCCAATGTTGCTGTAAAATGGTTTACTAGGAACAACTTTAATGGTTATTAGGGAAAACAAGTGCCCAGATCTGCCAGATATCCCGTTCAGTACAGGCTTTTGTTTGAAAACTCTTTACCGGGTCATATTTGCTGGAGATTTATAATTAGTCCTTTTTCTTAATGTGAGATGTGGGGGAGAAACGGCATGACGACTCTCGGCCCTTGTGTTCCATAGATCTTTCCATTTGAATGGTGTCCAACAACTTTAAATAACCATGTGCTCTCTTTTGGAATACTTATATCTTAATTACTTTCCAAGTCGATATTTTGTAGCACTGCTGAGTCGGGTAGGACCACATTGGCTAAAAGAGAATGGCCTTTGCCAGTAGGGGTACCATCTCGCCAGGCAGAAACAGGCTGATACAAAAGGAGAGAAATAGCTTTGTCTGAACAACAACAAAAAAATACAGACACAGTTCAGCTTTGCATTTTTTTTTCCTTCTCCCAAAATAAAATAGACAAAGTATGCAATCCCTGTGGAGCATGGGGTCTTGGAAAATAGCATACACATTATTAAAATAATTAGAAACATTTTACACAATGGAAGAGCGTGTTTTTAATATCCCTTTGGCAGCCAGTTGTCTCAGGTTCTCTAGGGTGTCTGAGTCTTCTGAAAAGTCCTCACTTTTAATGCCAGAGTGTTGAGGAAAACAGTTTAATACCTATCAAGGTGGGGCTACAGGATGAAGAAAAGGGGCAAAGGGTTAGATAATTAGCTATCTAGTATTCAGACCTGTAAAGATGTAGAATAACACCTGCTTATACATTAAGTTTGTTTTAAATCACAAGAATTTGTCTTCTAATGGAACCTGAGTTTCAGATTAAATCACCTTTAGGTTAGTCAACCAAACTGATAGATTCTCTGGTCCTTTGTCCTACTTTCAGCAAAATGGGGAGACACCTTTTGTTCTGAAGTCTGAAACATCACTGTCTTCTGTAAGGACATCCCACCCGTGACATCTCTTGCCCCACTCCCCTTGCAGTCCCTGGACCCTTCTTTATTTTTCTTCCAAGTTCTTCTCATTCTCTTAGGTGAATGGTTGATCAATTTGTCTATTTATGCATTCTGTTTTCCCCATGTTAATATCAGATCTATGGTAGGGGGCAGGTGGATGAGAAGTAGGGTGGCAGGAACATAATTTTCTTCCTTGCTCTAGAATCCCAGAGCCTGGCCCACAGTAGTTTCTACAAATAGCAGTTAAGTGAATTTCAGACTATTATTTCTGATTGTCTTTAATAATTCATCTTTTATAACCATTTTGGGGATTCACCCATTATGATTTCTAGACACTGTGAGGGTTGTTTTACAGATAATAGATAATCTTAGCTCTAACCCAAGATGGTAAGAGTTATCTCCATATTACAGAAGCAAAAACTGAGGTCTCAAAAGCTTAAAGTAATTATGCACCATCACTGTTAGTGTAGCAATTCCAGAATTTGAATCTGACCTGTCTCTCTTCCACTTATACAATACTCTCAGATTCTGCAGTGCCTCATGTTCTCACTGGTGATTAAAATGTGACTGAGTCACCCCAAGTTTTTATTCTAGTCCACAACTAGCCAGCTCTCCAAATGGTGGCTAATGGGCAGACGGATTCATACTGTCTCACCCAACCCTCACATCCTGAGGCATAACTATGAAGAATGTTGAACTATTCACTATAAAAAAAAGTAGGTGTTGGCCATTTGGTGATGGGCAGTGAGTGTGACCCTCAGATACGTGTGTTCTATCATCTGGTGAAACACAAGTGACTCTGGCAAATGGTAAGGAAAATGTATCAGATAAACACATGTTCAGCTGCAATGGATGACAGAAATCCAACAGATCGTGACCTAAACATGTGTTTATTTTTCTTATATAAAAGTAAGGATGGAAGTAGGCAATCCAGGGCTGTTACAGTGGTTAAAAAAAGAGAGGTCAGTAAGCACCCAGACTCTTTCTTTCTATTTCACTATCCTTCGCATGAGGATTTCATCTTCATGTTCTCAGAATGGCTGCTATTCTCTTGGCATCCTTTCAGCTCTCCGGGCAGGATGAAGAAGGAAGGTCTTTTCCTTGCAAGACATTCACTTTTTATTTGTGGATGGACAGTTTTCTAAAGACATCTGGCTATTTCTCATTTCCCATACCATGTCATTGGGAGGTTGGAAAATCAAGTGTTTTAGTGTTCGTGCTCTTACAGTACAGGAAGATAGGATAAAAGGGGGCCAGTGCACAGTATCTACTATGTAAGATAAATCTTGTTTTTTGTGTTCTTACCAAGAGACTTGAAATTTTCCTAGATGCCGTACATACAGCACCTCAAACCATCTTTATAATGACCTTATTACAGAAGAGTATGTATTCCCACTTCACTAGGAAGTGGTAGAGCTAAAATTTGAAAACCACATTTTCTCTATTCTGGACATTTTCTCTATTGCCATATTTCTTTAGCAACCATTTTGATTTCATAGTGAAGGATGGTAGGGTTACTCTGAATTGTTCCAGCTTATGATATCTTCTGAATATGCTGTCTTCTGAATACACTTGACACATTGGGTCTACCTCTTTGATTGTTAAGCATTCACTGACATGTGCCATTTTTGAGTCTTTTGTATTCAACAATGGAAAGTCCTATGTAAAGTGGTTAAGAAGGTAGACTCTGAAGTCTTTCTAGATTCAGATTCTGGCTCCATCAGTTACTACCTGTGTAAGCTCAGACAAAGTACATAATCTCTTGCTTGTTTCCTTATCTTTAAAATGAAAATAATAGTAGTGCCTTTAGAGTTCATGTTTTGAGAGGAGTAAGTGCTTAGTACAGTGTCTGATCCTCAGTAAATGTTGGTTATTACTATCACCATTATTATACACATTTACTGTGTTTCATTTTGTCTACACAAATAGATTAAACTTTGAAAAACCAGAACCATGTTTATTTTCCCCTCTTGATATCCCCAAAAGTTTCCAGGCACATTGGAGAATCTGAATAAAAATTCATACTAGAATTACACTGCATAGGTTGAGGTCCTTGTTCTATTGATTTAACATCTCTGTCTCAGCTTCTAAATCCTAAAACAGGGATATTAGTACTAACTACCTCACGAGATTATTTTGAAGGTTTAATGAAATAATGCACTTAGAATTTTGGAACGGTGTGTAATAAATAGCAGAAGTTCAGTGTTAGATATAACTATTATAGTCCTCCGTAGAATCATCAGTATTCAAACACTAGAGCTCCATGGTATATAATCTAATTGATAATAACTCCAAAAGTAATTTTTCTCAGGCCATTTAAGGCACAAGGTTATTAAAAATAACCACATCTGGGCACCTGGGTGGCTCAGTGGGTTAAGCCTCTGCCTTCAGCTCAGGTCAGGATCTCAGGGTCCTGGGATTGAGTTCCGCATTCGGCTCTATGCTCAGTGGGGAGCCTGCTTCCTCCTCTCTCTCTTTCTCTGCCTGCCTCTCTGACTACTTGTGATCTCTGTCAAATATATATATAAATAAAAAATACCCACATCTTTCTGGTAAAGCCATACTGAGTACAATCCTTGATCCAGGATATACGGTAGATGTTGGAGATACAAAGATGCATAAAACACTGTAGGAAAAACAACAACAACAACAAAAAGCATCCCAAAAACAAACACACAAAAAACATTATAGGAAACACAAGTGGTGGTGGGCATGAGGAGTGTTCACCCTCAGTAATGATTAAGTGCTCAAAAAGTAAAACAATTCTGGAATATAATTTCTCCACTTATTAGGATAGCTAGGATAATCACATAACCATATTTGGTACTATTGAATGGGTTGGATGTATATTGATACGTTTTAGAAAAGTATTTTGGCGCTGTGCATTGAGGCTAGAAAATATTTAGATCCTTTGACCTAATAATAATACAGTTAGGAATCTGTCCAAAGGAAAGAATCTGAAATGCATAAACAAAGTATCTTTGTACATTCACATGTTCACTGTAGTAATGTCCATCACATCAAAATGAAGAAAATAGTCAATATATAACTAGATATGCATGCAAAGTAAATTATGGAAAATTCATAGAATTTGCAATATTATGTAGAATTTAAGAGATGTGTAAAATAATTTTTAATATGGCAGGCAAATATTTGTGCAACAAAACAAATGAAGAAAGATATATATAAACTTATCCATGATTATGACATAGGGATAGAAAAATGAAAGGCAAAACATCAAAATGTCAACTGCATTTAGCCCTAGGTAGTGGAATTACACATGATTATTTTTCTTTGCCCTTTATTTATTTTTTTTTTAACAATGAAGTGGTAGATCTAATAAGAAATAACTTAAAAACAAACCTCAAATGATAATATAGTGTTTATGCAAATAGTTCTAGAGGGAAAAGTAGTGATAGTTTGAAAAAGGGTTTGCATGAGTTAGGAGTTGTGTTTAGCTACAGCTAACAAACATCCCAAATAGCAATGACTTTAACAAGATACTTTCATAAAACATGAACCCCAGATATAGGCAGTCTGTAGCAGATATGACACCACTGGAGCCCAAGATTCTTTTACTTTTGTTCTACCTTCCAAAAGACCAGCTTCCACCCTCAAGTTTGATTTATAGTCACAATACTGTTGTTGTATCACCAGCCCTTGTTTCCATGTTTCAGCTAGCAGAAAAAAAGAAAAGCCCAGGTTATAATGATAGTCTCCCAAGCAAAGAGATTGTGGGTTGTTTTTTTTTTAAGTAATCCTTTCTTAAATTTTTTTAAATTAATGTTTTTTTTATTAACATATAATGTATTATTAGCCCCAGGGGTACAGGTCTGTGAATTGCCAGGTTTACATACTTCACAGCACTCACCATAGCACATACCCTCCCCAATGTCCATAACCCAACCTCCCTCTCCCTACTGATCTCTCCCCAGCAACCCTCAGTTTGTTTTGTGAGATTAAGAGTAAGAGATTATGTTTTAACAAGATGTCCCAGGAGCCCTTCATAATATTCCCTTTTATTTTATGGCCACCATCAATGAGCACATTGCCATGCTCAATACTTAAGGCGTCTGTGTGTAAGATAAAAGGGCAATATGGATACTAGAAGTCAACCTTGTTTCTTGATTTTAATTCCAATTCTGCCACTCAGTAGCAGGTTGATTTTAACAAAGTCTAGCATGTCAGTGCCACCAAGGAAGCCTCAGGAACATAATTCTTTTCTAGCCCTTCCTTGATTTTCTCTGGCAGGGAGACTACATCCCATTGGAACAGATATTTTTAGTAGCATGACAAGTGTTTGGGAGACTATGTCACCTCACATGGAAAACAAGGCACTCGTTTCTGAGACTACTCCTGGTATAGTAGTTTGGGGACTTCTGGAGTTGAGAAGACTTGGTCCAGTAGGTTTGACTTTGTTGGTTGGATTTTCATTATTTTTCAGAAAAAGAAAGCCAAGCATAAGGGGTGACTGGCAAAGGGAGGTAAATAGATAGTTTCCAGGAAGACCAGGAACATCTACCACTTGCCTTCTTTTGAGCTCTTGCTTTGGACCACTAATTGGAGAGGTGCATGGAGGAGGTCTATACATGTCAATAGACAGGCTCCCCAAAACAGAAGACAGAAACTTGGCCATTTAAAGCTCCCAAAAGCCTCTTTTCCAACTTGAATGCAGAAAGAATGTTAGAACAATGGAATTTTGTTCTTTCTAAGACTGTTCTCTTGCAGTAGATCAGAACCATCAAGTCACATTATATGTTGTGATATATTTTAAGCACTGAGGGATGCTGAGGAAGAGAGAGAAAGAGTGCTATGGGCAAGGATTTTCATGAACTACATTGTAAACTAAGTTAGTTGGCTCCAGGGAGAACACAAACATGACACCAGGGACTCAGAGACTTGAATTTTGTTTATATCCATGTTATAGGCAATTTGTAGAACAAAGAAAGGGCAAAAATAATACTAGTTATCTCATCAGGTTGTTTAGAGGATCAAGTGATCAGACAATGATGTAAAATGTTCATCAGAGTGCCTACACCTAGAAAGCTCAATAAACTTATCTATGATGATGGTAGTAGAGGAGGAGGAGGAAAAAAGAAGGAAGCCAAGAAGTCTGCTTAAGTGTTGCCCCTTAAAATGTCTTTCAGTTGAAAATTTACATTAACAAGGAAGACGCTTTGTATTTATAACTGGAAACTTACTAATAAATCCCAAAGTCTCAAAAACAGTGCTCATTTGCATTCTTCTTTGGCTCATCATTCCCTAAAATGATCTGTGTGATAATAGAAGAAGTACTGAACAGAAGAACTGAAAGCCAACCATAGCTTTTTCCTATAATTATCTTTTTGAACACATTTTTTGAGTCTTTCTAAATCTTGCTTGCTTCATCTGTGGACTAGGGGTAATATAACCTAATCATTGATGATAGGGATTAAATGAGTGATGATTTTAAAGCACCTCGTACAGTGTCTTGCACATAGATTGAATGAGTAACCAACGCTGTGACGGGCTATGGATGTGCCATGTTTCTGGGGGACAATCTGCCTCCATCTCCAGGGACATGCCTGATACAGAAAGCAGTTCTACCAAAAGAAAACTCAAAACTGAGAACTTTTATTATGTTAGTAGTTAGATGGCCTAAGGACTTACTACATTCAGGGGCAGAAATTGTGTTATGTCTTTCCTGTTAATGTTAGAAAGAAAAATCCCCATTAGAATCATTCATGGAGTATTGCTCAACATGTCCCAAACCCTTCCTGTGCTTGAGAATCTGCCTAGTGCTTTTTCCATAAGAGAAGGACAGTTTCTCTGCTGTAGCTCTCAGGGACTTTAACTGCTTTTAACATCCAAGAGTGATTGGTGGATATCATACCACACAGTCCCTGGAATACATGGGCATAGAAAATTCAAGATGGGAAGATGAAATATGTAAATTGAATTGCAGAAGTGAGAGTGGATATCCCATCTTGTTCCTAATGAAGGGAAAACACTCAGTCTTACCATTTTCAGTATGATATTACCTGTGAGTTTTTGTAGGTGACCTTTATCAGATTGAGGAACTTCCCTTTTATTCCTATGTTGTTGAAAGTTCTTATCATAAAGGAATTTTGAATTTTGTCATTTTTTTCTGCATCAGTTGAGATGATTATATGTTTCTCAATCTGTTGATTTGTTATATTAAATATATTTTTAAATATTGAACCAACCTTGCATTTCTAAGATAAACCCTACTTTGTCATGATGTACTATATACTAATTTTGTACTGCTGAATCCAATCCTCTAATATTTTATTACAGATTTTTGCTGGCATGTACATGAGGAATTATTATTCTGTGGTTTTCTTTCCTTGTAATACAGTTACCTAGTTTTGGTATCAGAATAATTCTGGAAGCATAAAATAGATTGGAAAGTGTTCCCACCTTGTCAATATTTTGGAATAGTTTGTGGAGAATTGATATTATTCTTTGGTAAATCCTTGGTAGAATTTACCATTAAAGCCATTTGCACCTGGAGTTATCTTCATAGGTTATATGAAACTATGAATTCAATATCTTTAAGAGACATGTGGTTCTTTGGGTTTTTCGTTTCTTCTTTAGTGCCTCAGCCTTTTTATAAAAGACAAATTGCACCCCTATTAAGCCTCTACTTTTAATAATTGTGGCTATCAAATAATCATTGTGTTATTTACGGCTTAATTACAAATTCTGCTCATGATCTCCTAGGCCTTCTGTTGATAAACTTGCTCATTTGCTCAATTCATTCATGCATGCATTCGTTCATTTAGCAAACATTTTAACTACATTTTAAATTCCAAGACCCGTGGTAGAGAATCTGTAGATTCAAAGATGAATAAGACAGTGTCCCTGAGTCCAAGTAAATTATATTTAAGTGGGAATAATAGTGACCTGGTGGGCTATGATACAGTGGGATTGTGTAATGGCTGTGTAATGAATGATGCACAGGGAGAACAAACACTAATGCACAGGGAGAATAAACACTAAGCCACTAATTCTGCCTAAGGGAGATCAGTGGAGGCTTCCAAGAAGAAATGCCATTTGAACTTGGTGTTGAAAGATAAGGAGAATTTTATGTGGCAGAATGGAGTCCTCCACTTGAAATGTCATGGGATGTTTGGGGGAAAGTTGTCTCAGACTTTCTGGGGGTAGGAACATTTATTTCAGAAATTAATTATTTGGACCAGAGTACAAATCTGAATGACAAATGAAAAAATTTAATTGTTTTAAATATCCAAGTTCATCTATTTAGGTGTTCTTAAATCAGCTGGCACACCTTATCTACTATCACTACAGAGTGAACTTGGGATGAACTGTTGTTTCATGGGTGACTCTCAGATCTTTAGATCCTCTTTTGATTTAAACTCTTATTTTCATGGTTGTAATAATAAAGACACATTTTCTTCAAGGAAGATGTGGTCGTTCAAATGGATCTTAATTTGAGTGCTGACATTTCAAAGAAAAACAAGATCATGTGTAGGTAGAAGGGAAGTGGGAGGGAGAAAGGGAAGGGACAAGGGAAGGAGGGAATACAAGTACCTGTGAAATGTGGACATTGTAGAATTTCTCCCAAAGTCAGTTGATTGTGACTGTTCACAATTTTATCTTTAGTACATTCATCATGTCAGGTCAACTCAAGCTGCTCTATCCAGATTCAACTGGATTCATTGGCCTTTGACTATATCATGAAAAATAATTTCTTTGTGTAAATTTGATGAGGAACACCTCTTCCTCACTGAGGTTAACTATCTAGATTGCCATATAAGACCCAAGTTCACATGTATTGTTGCAGTTAATGCTGGTTGTGTTACATTTAGAGAACTATGTTGGCCTCCGGGTACACCTCACTGTCACCCAGGAGCGTGCAAATACATTGTTTTAATTAATTAATGGAGGATCTTTGGAAGTTAGAGTCCCTTGTTTTTAATTTTCAGCTAAAGGCACCTACTCATTTCCATTTAAAAAAATAGATGCTGTCTACTTGATTTGCTTATTACTCTTCACTACTAAAATATAGCTATAATGGCTCCGTGGAATTGTCAGTTACTTAAGTATTCATGGGTATTTAGGTAAAGCCTGGATGACTTGGAATTGTTTCGACATAACTAAATGTGTCATAAAAATATTTGCTTCAAGAGTATGCTATAAATGCATATGCCCAATTCCAAGAATAAAATAAAACCTTAAGCTTTAAAACAAATTCTTAGTATGTACTTATTTCCTACTCTATGCTGAGCACAGTGCTAGGCCCCCAGGAGACTCTAGTCAATAAGTCAGACTTCCTGCTCTTACAGGGCTTGGCTTTAGTGGATGTTCATTCATTCGTTAACCTATGAATACATACTGAAATGCCTTTTATTTGCCAGGCACAGTGATAGTACTATGCTTTGCTCTACAGGTGAAACATCAGTATGGTATTGTGGCTGGTACTTAGCCCAGAGCAAGTACTCAACTGAATGTAAAATTACCCTTTCTTTTCTCTTTACCATTACATTATTCCACATTAAGTAAGAATGTGGGAAAAAAAGAAACCTTTTTGGTCATAATAACAGAGATTGCTTTTTCCTCAATAAAATACACATTTTCTTCCTCTTTGGGGACCACAAAGGTGGATGTCAGCTGAGTCTCCCTTGCAGTTTGATGTGGTTAAATGAGTATGGTTTAGCCAAAGAAATGTTAATGGAAGTGATGTGTGTCATTCCACAGCCAAGCCTTTTGAAGAGTGGCTCTTTTGCCATTCCTTCATTTTTGTCATCTACCGGCCAAATGCCGATGACAGGACTTATAGGAAATGGCAGGGACACAGCAATCATGCATGGAGGAGGCTCCCTGCGTTGGACATTTGAATAAGGAAGACACAAACTTCCATTGTGTCAGGCCACTGAAATTATGGGGCTTGTTTGTTATAGCAGCTTGCATAATCCTCACTAATACAGTAGTGGGACAGTTATAAGATGGCTTATTATTTTAAGAATTACAACAAATCATCATAAGATATTCTATCCTTTGGCAGTGACAATGCTCTTTCGTAGCTGGAGTTCCATATAGTCAGTTGATGAGGGAATGACTAGGTAAGGATTATTACTCCTATTCTAGATATGAAAATAAAGGTTCACATAAGTCATGTGACCTGCCAAAATTCACAAGCCTGGAATACAGAACAATTAGTACTAGCACCAAGGTATTCTGTTTGTTAGTTCAATCTTCTTACTCTTTACCACCTTTATTATATCTCTATCTAAAATTATCATTTGACTTTAAATTTTGTCTGCTTCCTGCCTTCTTTCCACCACTCTGTTGTAGTGTCCATGAGCTGAGACCTTCTCTACCTACTGTATCACCGACTATTCAAGTACTGACAGGCACATAGTAGGACCTCAGGAAATAGCTGTGTAATGAAAGAAGGCACGTCTCAATAACTGAGTAAATCAATACTTTAGTAGTCAGGCACATTGTGAGGCACATGAGCTTGTACATTTTCTGTGAGGGAAAGATGGAAGGAAGGAGGGAAGGAATGAAAGGATGGAGTGTAGCCACCTGGGTGGCTCAGTTGGTTAAGTGTCTGCCTTTGGCTCACGTCATGATCTCAGGGTCCTGGGACTGAGTCCCAGGTGTGTTGATGGGGGTGGTCCCAGCTCAGTGGGAAGTCTCCTTCTCCCTCTCCTTTTATCCCTCCCCCCTCCACTTGTGTGGGTGCATGCTCTCCCTCTCTCTAATAAATAAATAAAATCTTAAATAATAAAAGATGCAGTGTGTATGTGGACTGTGTGTGTGTGTGTGTGTGTGTGTGTGTGTACAAAGAGGAAGGCACAGAGTGATGGGATTGCAATAGCAGCGTCTGATAATTTTTCACTCTGTTATTCTGTTTTGAATAGCAAAGTGCTGTTTGTGGAAATCATGTTGGCCTGAAAGGATCTCAGTCGGTGCTAACCTGAGGCTTTATAGGTCACCTGATGGAATCCAGAGAAGAGAAGGCAAAGAAAGTTAGCACAGATTTGAAAATTATTCCTAGGGTCATTACTGTACACTTACAAAGACATATGCCAAGATAAACAAGCCATCTGCTCCAAAATTTTACTGTGAAAATTTTCAAGCCTATAGGAAAGTCAAAAGAAGAGTCCATTGAACACGCATATATTCTTTACCTGAATTCACAGTTATTATTTTGCCACATTTGCTCTCTCTCTGTGTATATGTCTATGAGTCTGCATGTGTATACACACCTTTTTTGAGACATTTAAATAAATTGGAGGCACCATCACACTTCATCCCAAATACTTCAACATGAATATCTTAAGATAAGGACCAATTCTTACGAAACAACAATATGCTAAAAATATTTACATTAATTCTGGGTACATGGGTAGCTCAGTGGGTCAAGCAGCTGCCTTCAGCTCAAGTCATGATCAGGTCCTGCTCAGTGGGGAGCCTGCTTCTTCCTCTCTCTTCCTCTCTCTCTGCTGTGTCACTCTCTCTCTGTCAAATAAATGCATACAGTCTTAAACACACACACACACACACACACACACACACACACACACACACACACGTTAATTCAAACCATTGCCTACTATACAGTCCATAGTTAAATTTCCTCAGTCTTTCCAATGGTGTCTCTTATAACTTCTTTTTTTTCTAATATTTTATTTATTTGACACACACACACAGAGAGAGAGAGAGAGAGATGGCAAGAGAGGGAACACAAACAGGGGGAATGGGAGAGGGAGAAGCAGAATTCCCACCGAGCTGGGAGCCGGATGTGGGGCTTCATCCCAGGACACTGGGATCATGACCTGATCCGAAGGCAGATGCTTAACAACTGAGCCACCCAGGTCCCCCACCTTTTATTTTAATCTAATATCTAATCAAAGTTTGCATTTGATTAAGTCTTTTATTTTTTAATTCAGTGCAGAAGTTCTCAAGGGGGACGCCCCTGCCCAGCAGCATCAGAATTACTAGGGAAATTGTCAGAACTGGAAAAGCTGGAGCCCCTGCTCCAGACCCACCAAAAGAGAAACTTTGGGGGCTGACCCAGAAATCTGCATTGTTAGCAAGTGCCCCAGGTGATTCTCATGTACACTGGGGCACACCTCCCACCTTTCCTGCTTTTCATGACTTTTAGGTTTCTGTTTTTACTTCTTCAAAAGCCCAAGTCAGTGTCATTTTAGAATTTCCCACACTCCAGATTTTTCTGGTTGCTCACTCATGAGTTCATTCAGGTTTAACATTTTGGCAAATGTAGGTGATGTTTCATCATGTTGGGACACACATATATTTAATGATCCCTTTTGTAGCAATGCTGATTGATCATTTGGTTGATGTGGTTACTACCATATTGATCCACTCTGAAGGTATGTGTTCCCCTTTATAATTAATAAGTAACCTAAATGGTGGCAATCTAAGGCTGTGTGAATATTTTCTTCTCCAATAAACTTTCACCCCAATACTTGTAACATCTGTTGATAATACTGGCCTGAATTACATTGGAATATGGTGATTTTCCAATTTTGTCATTCCTTCTACATTAATAAGCTGGCATTCATTAAATAAGTGCTTTATCTCTTTTATTTATTTATGTACTTAAGTATCATTATTAACTCATAGTTCTTTCTCAATTAAATGTGTCAAATTAGTTACTCTCATTATTCATTTTGATATCAAATTGTGCCAAATTTGGCTAGAGAGAGGATCTTCAAGCCACCTTCTGCATTCATGACCTGTCTTCTGGCATAAGATGTCTCAGGCACTTTGTATAGTTCCCACCCACATCCCAGTTATTTTAGGTAGCAATATTTTGGGGGGAACCAGTATCTAGGTGCCAGATGTCCAACACACATTCATACATATGAGAGTTTTAATAATTTCTTATAGATCTCTCCAATTTAGATTTGCAGTTTTCACTACCATCATCATTATGACCATCATCACCTTCCATATTTAGTTTCCTAGGGCTGCCATAACAAATTACTCAAGCTGAGTGGCCTAGATAACACAAACTATCCTTTAATTCTATAAGTCAGAAGTCTAAGTGCTCTTCAATGAGCTAAAATCAAGGTGCGGGTAGGATTGTATTCCTTTCTGGAGACTCACAGGGAAGCATCCGTTTCCTTGCCTTCTTCACCGAGAAGCCTTCTCAAAGCTGGAGCCTTCTCCAGCTCCAGAAACCTCCAGTCCTTGGCTCCAGGTCCCTTCCACCGCCTTCAAAGTTGGGGGATGTTGCATCTCTCTGATCCTGGTCATATCTCTCTCTGTGACCACAGCCTTTAGAGCTTCTTGCCTTTTTAAGGACTCAGGAGATTAGGTAGAGCCCAGACAATCCAGAATAATGTCTCCACCTACAGTCCATAGCCTCTATCACTTGTACCAAGTTCATTTTATCAAGTAAAATATCATAGTGCAGGTTCCAGAGGTCAGAGTATGGATGGACATCTTGAGGACCATTTTTCTGCCTACCACATCTTCCCTCATTCTTTGCTTTCTGTCCTCTCATAGTGAAACTACTAACTCCCATTAACTTCAGTGTAGGTATACATTTTCTTTACCCTACATCACACACAAAATAATTTGAGAATTATAACAACACTTTAGCAGACAAATGGGTAAAGAAGATGTGGTCCAGGGGCACCTGAGTGGCTCAGTGGGTTAAGCCTCTGCCTTCAGCTCAGGTCATGATCCCAGGGTCCTAGGATTGAGCCCCGCATTGGGCTCTCTGCTCAGCAGGGAGCCTGTTTGCCCCCTCTCTCTGCCCGCCTCTCTGCCTACTTGTGATCTCTCTCTGTCAAATAAATAAATAAAATCTTAAATAAAAAAAGAAGATATGATCCATATATACAATGGAATATTACTCAGCCATCAGAAGTGATGAATACCCAACTTTTCAAACAACATGGATGAACTGGAGGAGATTATGCTGAGTGAAATAAGTCATGCAGTGAAAGTCAATTACCATATGGTTTAACTTACTTGTGGAACATAAGGAATAACATGGAGGACATTAGAAGGAAGGGAAAAATGAAGGGGGGGTTGGAATTCAGAGGGTGAGACAAACCATGAGAGACTATGGACTCAAGAAACAAACTGAGGGTTTTAGAGGGAGGGAAGTGGGGGGATGGGTTAGTTCAGTGATGGGTATTAAGGAGGGCACGTATTGCATGGAGCACTGGGTGTTATATACAAACCATAAATTACAGAACACTACATCAAAAACTAATGATACACTGTATGGTGACTAACAAGACGTAATAAGAAAAAAAGAGAATTATAACAGCAGTAACACTAACAGCAATAAGCCTACTAAGTAAAGCTCAAGATTTCTTTGCTGCTTGTATTTTTCTCCCTCAGACTATATCTCCCTCAGATGTGCATTTGAAGTACAGTGTTCCAAAATTACCCGACTTTCTTTTCTTGTGTCATTATGTTATTGATTTGATATGCAGTTAGGTTCATTTTTTTCCTCCAAGTGTATTCAGTTTTAAGGTTTGTTTTTTCTACCCTTTTATATTTGTTTTTGAGTATGTGAAATATGTGACAATAAGGAGATATTTTCAGAGAAGTCTCAGCTCCATCCTGATGCCTGCCACCCTATTTTCACTCTCCCACTACATTTAGCTGTTCTTATTAGTCTGTGGTTTATCCCCCCCATATTTCTTTTTGTAAAACATAGATGAAGAGGTGTGTTTATTTTTTTTTAAGATTTTATTTATTTATGGGAGAGAGAGAGAGAACATGAGAGGGGAGAAGGTCAGAGGGAGAAGCAGACTCCCCATGGAACTGAGAGCCTGATGTGGGACTCAATCCTGGGACTCCAGGATCATGACCTGAGCCAAAGGCAGTTGCTTAACCAACTGAGCCACCCAGGTGCCCCTATTTTTTTTTAATCTTATTTTTACTTCTTTCTTATCCAAAAGTTTATGTACTTCTTGGTTCCTTGCATTTTTACTTAGCAGTTTGGCCTTCATCTACACCCATACATCCATATCTATATAATATGTATGATGTATGTGTATACACACACACACACACCTATATCAATGCTCTATATATCTGTATGCCTATGTCTACATCTATACTGTCTATAGCTGTATCTCTGTATATCTGTATACCTACATCTATACCTACATCTCTGTCATCTCTATACATATATGCCTATATTTATATCTCTCCTGCAGGAAATCTGGGGAGTCACTGTATATCAGGTGTTCATGGAAGTCTTGAGAGGAATAATAAGGTTTTAAATATGCATCCTGTATTATATAACTTATTAACAACAAATATGTCTGTGACTTAAGTAAAAAGAGAAATACACATAGAGAAAATGGTTTTTTAAATGCTTTCTGTTCACCCCATCACTCCCAAAGGTAGAGCTAATCTTTATTCTATGTTTGCATAACATTTGTACATAATATTATTACAGCAAATTTTATTGCCGTTATTTTTATTTGACAAGTCATCTCCCTTACTGGCCTGTCAGCTCCTCAAATATAAAAAGAATCTCTTCCTTTCTTTCCTTTTCTTCTTCATTTTGGGTATCATGGATTGTTCCTGGCACATAGTGTTTCCCCACTTATTTGCTTTGCCTAAATTCCATTCAAGAGTCATTCAGTTGATCTAGTTTTTAGTGTGTCTGTTTTTAAAATATTTTATCAAAGTGATGAAACTCTGTTTCATTGTCAATGGTTAATATCCTCATGTGAGTTAGTGGTCAGAAAACTAGTTGATTCCTAGAAAAAGTGTGGAGGGACATGCTTCTGAAAGAAGACAGTTAGATATTTTTTTTAAGAGAGGGAGAGCACACAAGCAGGGAGAGCATCAGGCAGAGGGAGAAGCAGGCTCTCCACTGAGCATGGAGCCTGATGCAGAGCTCTATCCCAAGACCCTGGGATCATGACCTGAGTCGAAGGCAGGTGCTTAACTTACCGAGCCACCCAGGTGTCTCAAGACTGTTATATTTTAACTCTATAGTTGAAACCCCAAAAAAGGCAAGAGGGAGTATGAGGACCATACATATTCTAGGAGGGAAGGGGACAAACCAAGAAAAGGAAGAGACACGGAAAGAGAAAGGTCTCTATCTTTGTGTCAACCATATGACCTATGCACAGCATAGAGAATATATGTAGAGGATAATAGGGATTATATTATTAGAACAGAAGTAAGAGGTATTTTCTCCAGACACTAAGAAACCAAGGTCTGGACCAATTGAACAAGTTGCACAGGACACAGACTATAGACCCGGAGCTAGAACCTGATCTTTGGACTCCTCCACATTTCCCCGAGTTGAGACGACCTTTCTTGTGCTTCTAAAAAGGGCACGTCTGAAATCAGGCAGGTACCCCCAACTGCCCTGAGGATGGGAGAGGACCCGAGCCTACTCTCCTTTTAGAACTCTTTGAAGTCGGGCTCCTAACCTCAGGACTGAAACACACATCTCTGTCTTTCCTGACCTCCTTCAGTGAAGTCAGCTATATTTGTGGACGTACACGGCTCAGCCTCGGAGCATCGTTTAAATTTAAAATCAATGGAGAAAAGTGAGCCAGTAAGAGGCACAGACTGATCAAGTGCTGTCTGTAGGAAGAGGTTTATCCTGCGCCACGTTTCGGTTGAAATCCTAAGGAATGTGAAGAGGATGGAGCAAAGTGAAAAACAGATTAAAATTATGCCAAATAACCAAAATGCAGTGAGGAAACTGCTTCCTTGGCAGGCAGTTAAGAATTGGCAACTTTGAGTTCCGATCCAGCATAATGATGTCAACATTTTCACACCTACGTACACACCACGTGCCCCTAGAACACCATCATCCTCAAGATGCCCACAGACCAAAGTAAGATATACGACACATATGACACAATGTACAGCACAAACAGAACAGTACACACACAAGCACCCACAAACGCACACAGCACACACTTGTACAGGCCCATATGCACACACACGTGAATGTGTTCTTGACTGGTGCTATGAAGATGTAACCCTTCCATCTTCCCACTTATGCCACATTTTTATTTTGATGAAAAAACAGCAGTAAAGAGGAGAAAATCTCATCAGAAAATTCAGTGAAAAAAAAAATTCCCAAGACATTGTCATGTATTACTGGTTATTTCTGGTGGTTAAAAGAATTATTTGAAAACAAAGAAGCCTTTCACAAAGCCTCTAAAATACAAAAGATTTAATAACATTTACATCTGTGTATCAGCCATGTCTGTAATGCAAGTCATGAATAACACATAAACCAGAGCACGGAAAGAACAGAAGTGCTCACACATCATTTAAAATCCAACCCACCCCATCGTCAGTGGAATCAAATACACAGCAGGAGCAGTTCCAGTTGATACACACACAATATAGTCATTGAAAATGAAAACATATTAATTATGTTCCTTAAGGTTAGAGAAATGGCAGGATTCACTAACCTGTTTCACTTCTCTGTGGAAATTCTGTACTAAAAAGTACATCACGATTTGCTTTCTTATTTTTCATAAGAAATTACAGACAGAGCGCTTGTGCGTGCATTTGTCTCATTTTACTGTTCATGTACATCTGCACTTGGGGCTTAGTCCTGCCTCCTTGCTGTGCTGAAAATGGGGAAAGTTGGCTTAAGAAGATGGGTCCTTGTTACAAGTGAGTGGCTTGCAAAAAAAAAAAAAAAGGGGGGAATTCATTGTTGAGCAATGATATTTTCAAGCACCAATGCACGCACAACTCCAGGTGGCATATGTGGAAATCCACACCACTAGGAGAATGCTGTGTATTACCAAAACCTGGAGTTCACATAGCAACACGTTGATAAAGCAACACGTTTGATAAAGAAATCCTTCCTCGTTCTGATTCGGATAACTCTCCGAGGCCCAAATTTGGAACTGTGCCTTTCTGGATCAGTTCATTTGGCGCCTATGAATTTCCAGGGATCTCCTAGGCTCTCCGTATATGCTGTGAGATCCTTCCACTCCGCCACAGGAAAGCCTCTGGTGCCATAATGGAGAAGGACGAGTGTAGGGAGGTGATTTTTGTGTGGGCATGTGCATCTGATATCTGTTCATATTGATCCTTGTAAGTGCTGTGTTTTATTTCCAGGAGTTAAGAGGATATTCAAATAATGTCAGTATTTGATCAGCGCTTTTTGTTTGCTGGCTTTCGCTTTGATGTTTGTTTGTTTGTTTGTTTGTCTGTTTAACCTTCCCTTTTCTGGTTATGGTTTCCTCTTCTGTCTTTTGTTGGAGCCAGACCATTGCATGTGGGTCCTGAACAGTTTAAGATGAGCTCTGAAAATGTCAGAGAACCTCTTTACCTCTTCTTCTACTACGTATCCTACTTCACCGTGAAATCCCAAGCCCTTCGCAGTGCTCACTGCAGCAAAAGGTTAATAATCATCTCTTTCATGTCCTATAAAAGCTCCATTCCTAAGGACAGTGTTTCAGGGCAAGCTGAGCGTAATTACTAAATAATATAGTCATTCTCATTTTAAATGACTGATGCTTCTGTTGTTCTGGATGCTTCTACATGTGTGCACGTACGTGTGTGCATGCATGTGAGAGTGGCCTGGCAAGGGTGAGACCTCCACTTGGGGGAAGGCATGGCCATCCCATAGGAGTCTGCACATTCACACATTTGGGTTTTAAATGTTGTGCTGCATCCTGGGCCTCTTAGGCTCCGCAGATTATGTATAATAGATGACCTGCATTTACAGAGATGTGTGCTATACAGATGTAAATGTTATTATAGCTTTTATATTTTATGTTCTTGTTGAAAGATCATTTTGTCTTTGAATAATATGGCTGTTCAATTTTTTTGGAGGGGAGGGGGTTATCTTTAAAAGAGAATATGAAATGGATATTGCACATCATATATTTCTTAAAAGTAATTTGGAATTTTAGGGTCTGGGATTGGGGCTGACTGATACACTGCCACGATGAGATATAACCCCTGGAAAATAACAGCACCCGCACATGCCTGCATCTGTCCAACCTCATAATTCACTTTCACATTGGATTATGGATGTCTGCGTTCAGTGAGTCTATCTTCCCTTTAGGTATTATTTCAGCCCTTTGAGATAATAAGGAAAGTTTAATTGCGTTGTTAATTGATTTTTTGCACAACATTATTACCTTGATTGATTGCAGAGTTGATGAAAATGTTAGACACAGGCAGCGTGGAGTATCAGCCCAGCAAGGAGTGGGAGCCTTGCGGAGAATAGATAACCTTGATGTTAAGAGCTATATCCTTCAGATATGTCTTCCCTTGACATATTGATGGCCCTTGAAAAGGGAAAAGCTGATTGTATGCAGAATGCAATCATTAAACCCACTTCAGCTCGCTGTTGATTAATTTGTTTTTTCCTGAAGGATCTAGTTATAGGGAAGGCCTCACTTGTACCAACAGCAGCCATTTCGTAGGCTCCGGCTTGTGCTTAACCCTCTAGGTGAAGAGAAACACTGAGGCTGGCGTGGCTGAGACTGGAAGACTGTCTTAGCATGGCCCGAGTGTGCACCTGCTGTTCACAGACGTCCTCACGCTCAGCAGCAGCCTCTCTCCTCCACCATCGTGTTTATCCCCCCGCCCCAAATACTGACTCTTTCAAAATTCCAAGGCCAGGGATCCTTTCACTGAGACATGGCACAGGAAGTGATGGAAACTTCTGGATGCCCTGGAAGCTTTGTTAACTAGGCTTCTAGTCATTTCTGGACAAGTCCTGGCACTCAGAAGGTTTAGGATACCCCTGAGTATAACCAAGGTAAAACCTGGCATAAACAGGCTCCCATAATTGGAGAATGTGGTTCTTATTGCGATGTGTGTGAAGTGTGGGGCCGGGGAGGGGTTTGTATGTAGCAGGATAAGAAGGACTTCCTGGAGATGGTTTATTGTATTTTCAGTTACTCCTTTCCCTGGTCCTCTGTACCTCCTTCCAAGAGATATTTATTGATAGCTGTCATGGTTACTGAAGTCCAGAACCATCCCCATGATACCAAAATCAGGTTAATTGATGTACCGTTTGATCGATCCATTGGACTTCTGTCCTATTTCCCTCCACCACACCCTCACCGCTTCATCCCTAGCTGCCCAACCCTGGGCAGAGACTAAGAGGGCCAGTCTTATGGGGAAAAGGGCTTGGCCTTGCCCCCTACAGAAGACTGAAAGCTCATATAGATGCAGTAATTCTGGAGTAATTCTTCCCCCTTTCTCTACCCCAGTTTCTACCCTTATTACTTTTCAGAATTCTGACTTTTTTTTTGCCCTCTTCTTCCCTTTGTGGCTGTCCTCAGTATTCACTTAAACCAAATTTTAATTGCATAGCATTGCTGGAGACCTACCAAGAATTGTGTCAGCTTCCAGGAGTCCCGAACCCCCACCCCACCCCCCAAGAGGTCCTGTGGACTTTGGGGCAGAAGAGAAACAGCTTCCAGAGCTCCCAGAGCCACAGAGCACCCTGTAGAAGGAATTCACTCTATGGTCCAAAACAGTTTCTCCTCAGTCGGCCCCACCGCCCCCTCCATTCGGAGTCTTTCTTCTGCTGAACTAACGACTGGCGCTCAGGGAGTCTAATATCCACAGAGTCTTGGCCCTCAATTACGGTAATGGCTTATAATGAGATTTTGGCCAAGTAGCAGGTAGCAGGTTATTACTTCCTGCTCAGCGTGGGCAATGTCTACGCTGTTAATTTGTGTTGCCGAATGTGGCTCAGAGCTGGGCATCAAACTGTCAGAGCCAGATGTATTCTATTAGGTGCGAGGCTCACATTGGCCCATGGGCAATTTTTTTTCAATATGGAGGCATGTTAACTCACCACAGGGTGAATCCTGACGAATTCAAGCCAGCCAAATAAAATGGGTAATATCCCAAGCCATCAAAGTAGTATGTTCCAGAGACAGATAACACCTGGTACCACCCACTGTCAGCAATGTCTCTCCAACCCAGGCCATTCCACTGATAGGTAAAAAGTACACCCCTCTAAATATTGTTGGAGAGACTCTGGTGCCTTCATTAAATTTTAATGAGCCTGACCCTAATGAAGGCCCTTATAATATGTTCTTCTACTGTTTACTTTGTCTTCATCTTGGGTTAAAAAAAAAAATGTACAAGAGGTTCATATTGCTCTTATAAACTGCTTTCGTCTATTAATTCTTCCTTAACCTATAGTTTCTTTCATTAGCATTAGCATATATATGGACTTTTTATTTTTCCAAGGCAGGCTAGAGGATGGGAAGTTAAAGATCAGGAAATAATGAAAATATTGTGGCATTTGGTATTGAGATTTGCTAGTGCCCGAGAATTATGCTGTGCTTTCTGCAACAACATAGTTTTGTTTTTGTTTTTGTTTTTTCTATAATGCAAACTTATTTCAGTTAGCTCATATATCAGCAGATTCCTTTTGTTTTCCTTTTGGCAAAAGCAATTTAGAGTGTCCTGGAATTAGGAAAGATTATAGTAATATCAGTACAGGAAAAGTTTGTTTGGATTCTAATGAAGGGCAGATGGAGGCTGGACTAATGGGCCCAAGAAGGAAGGTCTTTCCCCCAATCCTTGCAGAGTTTGAATTATGACAAACCTAGTTGTTACTGGGTCTGCTTAATTTTATTTGAGAGGTTCTTTTTTTGCAGCTTGAAGAAGAATTAAAGGAAAAAAAAAGCCACTTGTCTTTATTTTCAATGACTCTCTTGAGAAAATTTAGCCTGAAGAACTAGACAGAACTGTGGATGTTTCCCCCCTTTTGATGTAAGCTTTCTAATAGAAGCAGATCTGAAACCCAAAAGCAAATTTGTGCTTGAGAGCAAAGCCAAAATTCCCATTCAGACTCTGCAGGAGGACCCCCACTGCTCTGATTTGTTCATTTAAGATTCTGTCCTTTTAGAGGAAAGCTAAAGACTTTCTGGGAAATTTTTCTGCACGTTTTTTTGTTTTCCTATACTTCATAAATTATGGTTTCCAGGTTCAGTTCTACACTCCTTATCCAAAAAAATTTTCTTCTTTTAATATAGTCTACACATTACTTAAATTTAAACTTTTATGTTTTTTTCTTGTTAAAGAGCAACTATTATAATAATTATTGTAGTTATTAACTTTAGGTGCCATTGGTTTTCAGACTGCTGTTTGGAGACAGTAACTGTATTTACTAAAACTCAATACACTAGGACCCTCAGTCCACAAGGTTTTCTGACTCTGAATCTGAGTGATCTTAACTTTATAAGAATAAAAGCTAATGTCAATAAAAGCTACTTTTAAAAAAGGAAAAAGGAGCCCCTTTGGGTTGTCCTAGAATAGTGTCTGCTAAAGTGGGGTCCCCTAATTAGTAGCATCACTCTCACCTGGGAACTAACAAAAATGCAAATTCTTGGCCCTGTCTCTGATCCACTAATCAGAAACTCTGGGGATGGGGCTAAGCATCTGTTTTTATCAAACTTCCAGGTGATTCTGGTGCAAGGGCAAGTTGCGTCCTAGGATTCTTTCATTTATTCCAAACTAAAAAAAAAAAAATCTATTGAGTGCTTACATTCTCTGGGCCTCTTGAATCAAGGATGAAAAGTTGTCATCTCTGCCCTTTTGGAGCTCATATATAAAGGAGATCTTAAGACCTTGAGAAACGTTCAGTGAGCAGTCTTCCCACCCCAGCTAAGGTTCTAAACTATATCATCTTCACTGTAGATACTCAGAGAAATACTCATTCGTGGCCACTGTGATATACCTGGTAAGACGAGGAAGCTGACTTTCATTTTACGTAGTGTTGATGTAGGAGAGCAAACTCAGAAAGGTTTCTAGTTATCTACGAGTTAATGAGATAATTTAATTAATTAACTGGAACCCAACATTCCCCTAGTGGCTAGTCAATCACATGACTGTTACATGAAGAAAGAAAGTGTATGGGAAGAAAGTGCGTGAGAGCCATTTTATGTGTGCTTCGCTGACCACCTGGTCTCTTAAGAAAGGTCTCTTAGCTGAGATGGAGAGCCATACCTGTGCTCAGCGCTCCTTCCCCTCATCTAGTAACACCGATTTTTGTGTACTCCCTTCTCGGATTTAATCTACTAATTTATTTTAACTCTAAAAAATTCTCATCCAAAATGTCATGCCCTAGAATGTCATACATTTATTGCTGTTTTAAAAATAATGATAAACTTGGAATCCCTAGAAACCCACAAATGCCTCATTTCTCCTAAAGGAAGTTGGTCATTTGCTGTCAGGCCATGAAAATAAACACTGATCTATGTACCAGAGATTGATGATAAGCACCAAATGGTAGTCAAAGAGAAGCTGAAATTATTATTTTCTTTTTATTTGAGTTGTTTCTGCCTCTTTTTTCTTTATTTTCTTCATTTCTTTCTTTTTCTTTGCTTTTTTTTTAATTTTTAAAGATTTTATTTATTTAAGAGAGAGAGAGAGAGCACAGAGGGAAAGCAAGAAGAAGAAGCAGACTCTCCATCGAGCAGAGAGGCTGGTGCAGGGCTCGATCCCAGGACCCTGGGATCACGGCAGATGTTTAACTAACAAACCCACCCAGGCGCCTGCTGCCTCTCTATTCTGATTAGTCTGGACCAGGTACTCTAAGAGGAAAGATGATAGTTGGGAGGGTTTGGGGCCGCCATGATCTGTGTGGATGGCATATACACAACTTTTGTATATTTTATTGATCCAGTTTTATTTTGTCTTATTTTTGAGTTTTCTCCCTTTTGTGCCAAGCCATTGGGTGGCATATTTTCTTTTGGATTTCTGCAATGAAAATGGTATTTTTCTAGGATATTCAGGAATTTGTCTTTGTTCATTAGTTTGCATACTTCTTTACACTTTTGCCGGTATTATGTAAACATCCCCAACTCCTGAGCCTGGAGGATGAATTACAGCAACTGAGGGCAAAAAGAATCAGTCTTGGAAATAGAGCTAGAGGAATCCAAAAGTGGGGGGTGTTTGGTAGCCCCACTCCCAGAAAGCCTTCAGCATAGATTGAGCAAACGTGACATATTGATCATTACAGAACCTATAATTGGTGACCAAAAGCACAGTGTGGCTTTAATGGCCCTTCCTGAATAGTTGCCATCATTTTTTTTTTCTTTCCCAAGAAAACTGCTGTTTTTCCTAAATTCATGCTGCCCTCTAGTGGCAATGCTCTTGACTTCAGATGGGAGATGGAAAAAATGAATGTGGACATAATGGTGGAAATGGTGGAGATGACGAAGGGGTGAACTTTTCCTTTCTTTCTCTCTCTCTCTCCTGTCTGAAAGATTTCTGAGTTTTCTTCAGTAAAAATAAAAAAAGAACACCGAGAAGGAAAAATGAGGCCATACCACTTGACCACTGTCCACTTTGACTGACAGCTTGGGTTACGTGACATCCATCAGTGAGCAGCACGGAAGGGAACTTCATGAATCTGAGCTGATTTGCATTCCATCTTGGCACGCACTTTGGAACCCAGCCCATCTCAGATCCATTAAACCCCACTTAGAATACAGAGATGGGGAGTAGGGGGACGTGCTCACACCAAACGGGCCTTGAAGATTCCATTTCTCCCAATGGAAAAGTAGGTAAGAGTCAGCCTTTCTCAGACTGATCTGTGGAGTGCCCCACTGTCTTCACGGCAGTGTCTTATGATTCAGAGATACCTGGGTTAGGCAGGTAGAGCTGCATGGACGTCTGGTCTGACACTGTGACCTTGCGGAAGCCACTTTGAACCTCATTTTCTACCATTACGAAATGAAAGACTCGACCTAAAATGAAGATGTTTAAATTTTGTCTCCATGCAAATTCTTCAGTACCGTTAAAGAAATAATTTTAAACAAAAGTATTCTATTCTTTGTTTAAGCTTGCTAGGAAGAATAGCAAAATAGAGTATTCTTAGGAGAGTGTACAAATAAATCATCATTTAGGAAGTTGGAATAAAAACTTTCTGGCTTCATTTTAACAAACACACAAAAGAAATGTAAACTGAGGAGAAAAACCAAGAATTTGGATTACTAAGAAGAGTTAGCAGGTTTTTTGTTTTGTTTTGTTTTTAATGGAGTGATGTTGTTGGAGCAAGGAAATCTTTACTATGGCACTGAACTCTGATGTGTATATGTCCCTATTTGATTGAAATACAGCATATGTAGAGATAAGATCCAATCATATTAATGATGTTTAAAAAAGAACAAGTGAGCCCACCCTCAGACTGGGATTCTTCCCATCCGTCTCTGTCTACCTGAACAATCCCAGTACAACACAATTTAAAAAGCAGTGACATCTGAGGAAAAGCGTGTTGACTGTTTCCTTTCCAGGATTCACACAATGGAAACATCTGCTGCCACATAACTTTTCATTCTATCAGCCTAATATTTCTTCTATGTGGAAAGGACTTTGAATGGCCGGGTGAGGTCTGGACAAGGCCATGGTGCCTGCAACCTGAGGGCAGGGACCAGGGGCTCAAGGTGGAACAGTGGAGCAGGTTACGGAGGGTCCTCTTAAAGGTTCAGTTTTTTCTAGGAGTTGGACCAGCTTTTACATCTCCCACTAGCAGATTCTATGAGGGCAAAACTGGTTTTTCTCCCCCTTTCCTACCTCCTTCCCTTGGCCTAAAACGACAAGCCTCATTTCAGCTGCCCTGGGAGCCCAGAGCACATTTTGCACAGGCTCTGGCTTGTCACACATCAACCTGTCTGCCCAGTCACGTGAACACTCGTGCAGCCTCCCCCAGGCGGGGAGGCTGGCGTCTCAGCCTTGCATTCCTATCACCTTCAGTGCAGGTTTTGCCAAGATCCTTTCTCTGCGGACTGGTTTCCCTCCCTGGCTTTTTCCTTCCTTGCAAACATGCAGGTGAGGCTTGACAAGGCCCAGCATTTGTGTAAGCAAATGTATGTAATCTCTTCTCTCTCAGTGCAAAGTTTAATGTCCCACTAGGTCTCCCTAGGGGAATGAGCGCTGGGACCAAGTGCCCTCTTCTCAAAGGGATAGGTGGCCTGGCATTTGGGGTCAGCTTTCTTTCAGGATGTGGATGCATCCAGACCTTGGATGCTGTGGTCCATGCTGTGGTTTTTGTTTTGTTTTGTTTTTTGACCGGTGCTTGGTAGAATGCAGCATGTCAGGACCCCACCATTCAGATTCTGTCATGCATCCAGAGTATTGATCGTTGTCCTGCATACTCTTTGTGCTAAGAAATGAATAAAAACTATCATTTACTTTAACTGACAATAAGCATTGCCCGTAGGAAGAGCCAGTCCAAAATATAACTGACAGCAACTAAACCTCACATAATGTAATTTATAATGGACAAAAACCAACCAAACAAACAAATAAACAACTGACCAAGATTTATATCTTGTTGGTATATTGAAAAAGGTGCAAATTCACGGGGAGAAATTAGCCGTGGTAGAAATAATGAAAACCAAGTAAAATTGAAACAAACCAAAACTACACGCAATAAAGTGAGTTGACTAAACTTTAAAAGAAGGCACAAGTCTTCCTGTCACAACTCAGATCTACAAAATTGTATTCAGGTAATGTGACTTTATAAAAATTGATGACTCTGAGATTTAGAACTCTAACCCGTAAACTTTGATATTGGACAAAAGCTGAGAAATTTAGCCTTGTTGTAAAAAGTACATGGAAAAGAGTTGATTCCGTTGAAAATAAACTAGACAAAATGGAAGCAAAATGTGAAACATAGGATAGGGTTTAACTTTGCATTTAAAAATTAAGGAATTAAATTGGCTAAATGGAGTTTGCCCTGAATAAGTAATGCTTTCTCAAAGAAAAAAACTACCAGGCTAGTCTCCATGTTTATATTCATAAGTATGAAGTCAAAGCATCCCTGGGGTCAAAACAGCAGAATTCAAGTGTCGACCACAGCCATATCTCAGGGCAGCATAGCAGGGCTGCTCCTACCCCTCTTGGGGTTGTTTTGTATAATAAAGGAGAGGAGTTCAAGACTGTGCTCATTTGAGAGACTGGGGGACATCCCTTGCATGGCGCTGTTTGAAGTGGTATTCAGTAAGGACCGTGTGCCCCTGGTTGATGGAGGGGACAGTGGGAGCCCTTGCACATGTTTTTGGGATTAGCAAGCATTGCACAACCATGGCACCGGCTTCCAACCCAAGAAGCAGATTGTAAACTGAGACACTTGCCTAAAATCACACTCAGCTAGTTTGAGAAGGAAGTCTCTCACTTTCTCCTTTGATGTCTCTACCGTCTCCAGGGTAGAGCGTCTTTCCCCTTTTCTCCCCAGCCTGAGGCTTCTCCGAGGAGCCTGCTAGCCAAGGCGAAATCTGCCCGGTGTGGTGTGGAGGAGGGGCTTTGTCCTCCTTCTACAAAAACAGCTCCCGAGCAACCCCTTGCCTTAAGACCTTTCTGCAATCTCTCTTCTTTCCATTTTGCCTTAGTCTTTAAGTAGCTGACCCTAAAGGAGGATGTTTCGCTAGGAGCCTGTAATTTTGCAGACTCTGCTGAATCCGGTCTGATATCCGCAGTGGAGCTGAGAGCACATCACACAGGCTGACCTCTGACTGTTGCTCCAGCCACTTCTCAAGATCATAAAACATGGGCATTTATTCCCTTCCAGCTCCCAGTTAACTCGCGGCCCACATGTACCAAAGACTGAGGAATGTGCTTTCTGGGGAATGTCCTTCTCCGTGTATGATGTTTACAGCTCTTAAGGCTGGATGATAACATTCACTTTGCTTCCCTCTCTCCAGCCAGATATTGTGATTGCTTTGTTACTGTGGGAGGAAAGTGTTCGGCATAAAAACAACCTTGGTGTTTAGGAATTGAGACTGTTGCCCTCTGTCCTTTTGCCCCCTTCTTGTTAAGACGTTTTAGACACGTAGTCTCAGCAGAGGCTAAGGTATGAGTGTTCAGTAACTGAGATTCCTAACTTCGTGGATTCTGTTCAAGTTGTGTCTAGGTAATAATTTCAGTGGTGTTAATCTATCTAGTCGTCAAGCATTTAATGAACACTTCCTCTGTACTGTTTCAGCCACTGGGCTCTAGAGATTGGGGAGGAGGAAGTATTGTAGAGGTGATATGTTCACAGGTATGTATAGGACACATGGAAATGGAACAGGTACAGGACACATGGAAACATAGTTCTAGAACCTTCTACAGTGGACCAGAAAGACTCTCCAGATACTCCTAGACCCGCCTCCTCACAACACTGTCGTCACTATTTTTCAGAGGCCATGAAGGGTCTAGTTCCTTCCTTTCTTTTACAGATTGGAGAACAGGAGTTCCATGAAAAGCCAGCCCTCTGTCCTTTGCCTATTCCACAGTGCAGTCTAATGGCAAGCTCCTAGTCATCAAAATCACTGGATCAAAATCTGTTTGTCATTACACAGCTATAATTACATTTGTGATAATAACATTTAAAATGATGATTACTAAAACTAATGCTCATATTGATAATAGCATTGATACTTTTTACTTAATTTTACAAATATGAATTTATTGGCCCAATCTGTACTCCATCATCAAATAAGTTTTTGTATTCATATGTTTGTGTGTGTCTAGACTATTTGTTCCACAACTAAGATATAAATGACCACCCACTTACTCAGATATTTAGAGTTGAGCTCTGTTGAATCTAAAGTTGGTAAGTTAACAGGCTCATATCAAAGCTTAACAGGACATGGGGTAGTTTGCAGAAAGCATGTCCCAGCACTGAGTGTGGAATCCAGGCCACACAGAAGTAAATGGAACGTCCTTACTGGGGGATTTTGAGGGCCAGCAGATCTCCACTTCTATATATTATGGGAATGTGGGCTGGATGAGTTTCAAGAGCTAACTTAGTTGAAATCAAATTTTTGATTAACTGGCCATTGGATTTGCCTTCTCCCTCAGGCAGTATTGGATCTGACGTCCCTGTCTTCATAAGGGAAGCATTTGAAAATACTAAATCACTTATTTCAGAGCTAGCATGAACTTCCAAGATTATCTGGCCCCTTGCCTTCGTTTTACGAATGGGGAATGCAGCCCAGTAAGGACAAGGGACATGGACGTGGTCACATAACCATTAGGGGTAGAGCTGGATTTAAATACAGGTCTTCTACCTCTCCTTAATCAATAAACAGCAAAATGCAACTGGAAAGGTAAAGCTGTCCAGGGGATCAGGGAGCCCAGAGTCTTTGTTGGACCCCGCATGAGGGTACAAGGCATTTCTACTTGGGGACTCTGAGGGTCTTGCCCGGCACAGTCTCTGGTACTGCCCCGACATCACAGACTTGCATCCAAAGAAAAGACGCTGCTTCTCGCCCCTGAGGCAGCCCCAAGGTCATAACTTAACCTGCGTAATTAGAACATCCATTCCAGAGGGGGAAACATTTAAAAGATAAAGGACCTCTTTAAAACAGATTCTTCCCAATACATTTTTTTCATAATTATAGTTTTAAAAGCTTATGGTGATGGGAGAGCTGGCTACTTAAGAAAAATTAGGAGTCTCATTTGGCACAAGAAGATTCCCCAGGGGACAGCACACTGTCATTTTTCAGGGACCCTGAAAAGAAACCCTCCACACAGACAGATACATGTCGGCCTGACACACGGCAAGCCGGCTTCACTTCTTATGGCCAAAGCCAGATATTTTAATTAAAAACACTACATATGCCATTAAATGTGTTGTTCCCCCTGCAGTCCCAAGACGTTATAGTTCGAGGAGATACAAACAAGTGAATGCATTACAGATGTACGCCGAAGCCACCGCCTACTGAGTCACAACCAGCGGGTTCCCAAATTCCAGCCTCGGAGCGCCTCCCTGTCAAAATGTTCTTTGCGAGCAAACTGTTCCCTCTGTAATTTTCACAGTTTATGGCAGTTGCCACGACAGGAGAAGAGGGCCACGGGGAGGCCGGGAAGAGAGAAACATGCTGCCACCTCACTTAATTTATAAGCACATGCCATTATTTTACAAATAATCTTCAGGAAGGATAAAATCCTATGGCCACACATGGGATTGTGGGGTTGATTTTTTTTTCCCTCCCTTATTAATTTTATGTATTTGTTTGTTTGTTTATTTTTTGGAACACTAATGTCCCATGTGAGCCCAACTGTGCACTCGGGTAGGATTCTCAACGGAGGCAACACTTGCTTAGTTTAAACCACTGTAGGTGGCGCGAATTCAAAAGTTTCAGCCGATTTTAACTGTCACTAGCCAGACCACCTTCCTCCCCAGGAGAACATCAGCGGCTGGATCTCATTTTTGGCTGGCAGGCCGTCCCTGTGCCTTCCCGGAGCAGCCCACAGACGGGGTGCCTTCCCTGTAAGGATTTGATTCAAGGTGACAGCTCCTCACACGTTGGCGCTCTGATCACCTCAAGTAGCCGAGATACCGGGGGATGAGTGCGCTCCTCCTGCAAAGTCCAAATTTAGATTGACTGAGGTTATCCTTAGGCCCCTTGACCCCAAGTGCTCTGACAGAACAGGGCTGCCAGGAACTCCGAGCAGAGAGTTTTGTAATGATGTCTGGGGAGAACCGCTCTGCAGGAGCGGGCGGAGAAGACCCCAAGTGATAGGGAGTGATGTCAGCTTTCGTTAGCACGGCAGACAGTGTTAGAATATCCTTGGCATAATATGGCACTGGTATCTCTGTCAGCATCTCTGTTTTCTGTCACCGCACACAATCCTGGGCCTGTCTCTAGCCCTGACAGTGTCTCTTCAGATCAGGTTATTGCCAGCACAGAGACTAGCTCTGCTCCCCACCACACAGCCCTTTGTTTGAAGTCTGCCCTTTTGTCATCAATGCACTCGATGCCTATTTAAATCTGACGGTGAGTGCGGTATCTTTTTTCCCGTCAAGAGATCATTGACAATATTAATACCTCATGTCCTTGCCTCATTCTCCAAGCTCTGACACCTCGCCAGTCTCCTGTATTCATCAAACAGCCCTCTCTCACCAGGACGTCTATAAACATTCTTGCTTCCAGGCCCCAAGGAACAGGGCAGGCCTTAAAAAGGACTTTCATCAGTGCCGACCAGAAGGAAGGCCTGGGGAACAGGGCTCAGAACCCTTCCTCTCCCTCCCTCCACACCCCAGCCCACGTTCCAGGGGTAGCCAGCTTGTTTCCAGAATGGCACTCGACATCCAGGTTGTAGCTAGGCCAGGTCTGGAGTTGACGGTTACCAAGGAGAGAGGATAGAGGAAAGAAATTCAATCTCTGAACGTACTGGAGGGTTTACTGGAGACCCGCTAGGGCGTGGTGTGTGGGTGTGCACATGCATGTGTGTGCGTGTGCGTGCACGCACGCATGTCTGACTTTCATTCTTTTATTCAAGAGAAAGACTATGTTCTTTATGGTATCTGACAGCCCTATCCATTTCTTTTTGTAAAAATTCATGCTGTCCTGGTGCTATAGAAAGTAATTAACATCCCTTGGTCTCATCCTTCCAGATTCTTAGGGTTTATTTGAGTTAATTAGGTTCAAGAAGTCCCTTGGTGGATTGGCAGAAACATCTGAGGCACTCATACCCAGGTCTGTAAGGGATACTGCTCCTGGAACAGAACCTGACCGGCTAGGCCTGACCAACAGGCCAGCTCCCAGCATTGGTGACAATGTTAGTCCAGTGACAGGTGCTCCATGAAGCGGTATAATAAAGGGAGCGGCTCAGAGCTGCCAACAGCCAGTGGAATAATTTCTAGCCCCAAGAAAGGTCTCAAGGAGGTCTTATCCAAGCTCAGTGTTTCCAAACACCTAATTTCTGAAAAGCAGAAACTAGGAATTGGGGCCAAGGGGAAAGCCTGGCTAAGGGGGAAGATGGGTCTGCAGTAACCTTGTTCGCGGAAACGTGATAAACAGAAGTAATGAGAGCAAGGCCGAGACCGGACTGAGGCCATGAAACAACGCCATCCTCTCCCTTTGGCCCACTCTCAAGGGATCCTGTGATCCTGGGACTTCCCGACTTTGTCCCAAGCCATCCAAACCAGGGAGCATCTGCCCTGTCCTTCAAAGTTTCTAAGAGCCATTTTTAATCCTTCATTAAGAATAATATTTGAAGTTCCGTAGTAGAGAATCATATCTTGTAGGATCACCAAAATATTTCCTTAGAACGTCTGCTGTGAAGAAGCTAGATAATCCAAGTGCTAATTTACCCCAAATGAAGAATAGATGATGATTGTTGGTTTCACACTAACAGACTGATAGAAAAAAATCATTATGCATATAGGTAGCTATTTTTACAGGTAGATTTATGGCTCTTGAATTAATTTTTTATGGACATTTCTTTGCTTTTTTCTGGTTATTTACACTTGGGAGACTCAAGTATTTTCAGTAATAAGACAACTCTGTGAAGCTGAGTTTTAAGTTACTTGTTCTAAGATTAGAAGAAAAGCAATACAGCAAAAAGCAAACTGTAATTATAAATGTTTTCTTGGAGAAAAACTGATTTTCCCTTAATGATCATACAAAACTTTCATAATAACTGTGGCAGGTGACTTCTTATGGATATTTAGAATAAATATTGAGTTGGTTAAAAGATTTGGCCCTATTCTAGAGGTATTTTTCATACTTAAACTCTCCTACAATTTCCTTGAATGTAACAAAAACTGCACGTGGAACCACTCAATTGTTTAAAATAAAACTAAAGATGAATATCAATGGTATTCCAACATGAGAATTCACTTCAGGCTTCCTGTTAAAGGAAGCCCTTTTGGGGTGCCTGGGTGGCTTGGTCAGTTAAGAGTCCAACTCTTGATTTCAGCTCAGGTCTCGATCTCAGGGTCATGGTTTCTAGCCCTGTGTTGGGCTCCACACTGGGTGTGGAGCGAACCTAAAAAAAAGGGAAGAAGAAGCCCTTTAATGCTGGAGGCTCTTGTTGATTTCCATGTGGCGTTTTGTCAACACCACACTGTTCCTTGATCACCCAGATGTATTTGATGCCTCCTGGGATTTGGGAGATTCTCCCTGGAAGGACATAATCTTTTTTTTTTTTTATAAACATATAATGTATTTTTATCCCCAGGGGTACAGGTCTGTGAATCGCCAGGTTTACACACTTCACAGCACTCACCATAGCACATACCCTCCCCAATGTCCATAACCCCACCACCCTCTCCCAAACCCCCTCCCCCCAGCAACCCTCAGTTTGTTTTGTGAGATTAAGAGTCACTTATGGTTTGTCTCCCTCCCAATCCCATCTTGTTTCATTGATTCTTCTCCTACCCCCTTAACCCCCCATGTTGCATCTCCACTTCCTCATATCAGGGAGATCATATGATAGTTATCTTTCTCCAATTGACTTATTTCGCTAAGCAGGATACCCTCTAGTTCCATCCACGTTGTCGCAAATGGCAAGATTTCATTTCTTTTGATGGCTGCATAGTATTCCATTGTGTATATATACCACATCTTCTTTATCCATTCATCTGTTGATGGACATCTAGGTTCTTTCGATAGTTTGGCTATTGTAGACATTGCTGCTATAAACATTCGGGTGCACGTGCCCTGGAAGGACATAATCTTGATTCATGATGAAGGACTTGAAAAGAGTCACATTCTGGAAAAATCGTTTTACATCTTTTGCTTGGGTAGGACCTATCTTAAAAGTCTTAATTTTCCCTTTTTAGAAACTCTACTAAGGGAACTTAAAGAAAGGCTTATGCTTTATTTTGAGGAGTATTTGGCCAAACTAGAAAAGGTGGAAAAGAATTTGTGCAGGGAACATGTTATTCCGAGAAGCCTGTGCTCTGGTGACATTTTATGGGAGTGTCAACTCTGAGGACAAGAGAGTAGGGTCCTTCCCTTCTGGGGCTTAATCCATTTGCTGCCACCCACTGGATCAGGGACCATGTTGTGTATCTGCTTTTCTGCACCGTGCTTCCTTGCTGTACTCATCGCACCACCTCTGAAGATGTGTTTCCTTTTCTTTGCAGGTGTCCTGGGGAAGTGTCGCTATGTTTACTACGGGAAAAACTCGGAGGGCAACAGGTTTATCCGAGATGACCAGCTCTGATGGCAAGTTCTGTATGCTTTAGCCTGTGTCGTAAGAATAAAAGAAAAAAGGCAAGTAAAAATAAAGGAAAAGCTAAAGAAAAAACACTGGTCCACGCTGCATCTCTGTGGGAAGGCTATGACTTCAGCTTCTGGTACCTTCTGCTGACTTTGCCAGGCCTGTCAAGATCATCCTCTGCTTTAGACTGAATGGCCACATAGAGATTGACATGAATGCCCTTAAGCAGGTCTCATCCACTAGGGTGACAGACAGCGGCGGCGAAGCACCAGGGCTGACAGGAGGAACACCATGATAGATTGCCTGGTCCCTCCACTGCTCACAGGGGAGCAGAGGTCACACCTGGGGCCTCCCTGAGCATGCTCACTGGCCGTGGTCCAGCCAGAGAGACTGTCTTCAGCTTGCTTACTGAGTAGACAACCCTCTGATGCCATAGTGCCGTGGGTTGATTTTTAGTGAAATAGTCACAGTTTAGAGAAAGGCTGCCCTCCCTTATTCACCTTAAACTTTAATCCCTTCCATTCTGCACAGCTGCTCACCCCACCCCTGCAACATACACCGTCCTTTAGCATCTTTCTTTGTTCTGAGCGGTGCATTCTGGTTTGTGGTCTTTCAGAGAACAGAGGGTATAAGTTCTCAGCCCGCTTGGACATTTATGGCTGGCTTTGTGTTGTTCCACTTCCTCTACTGGAGTGAATCACTTTCCCCAAATCCCGGACTGTAAAAGCATGGACTCGGTCTTCTTTTGTGTATTTCTAAATCCATTTCTTGCCCTGAATCTTAAGCAGGGTCAGCCGTCTTTCCCAGCACCAGGCTCTGGTTGTACCAAGGACTGGGATTTATGTATGTGTGTATTTATTCATTTTCAGCCACGCACATGCCCAGCCATACCCGGGGCTGTATTTGTAGTTCAGAGCTGGCTTCTTCCTTCGGGTGCTATGTAAAGATAGTGAGGTAAGGAAAATAGGGTGATGGGTCAGGAAGTTAAAAAAGAAAGTGAGGACCACAGAAAACACCCATCAGACCAAATCTTTTTTTTTTTTTTTAAGATTTTATTTATTGACAGAGAGATTACAAGTAGGCAGAGAGGCAGAGAGAGAGAGGGAGGAGGAAGCAGGCTCCCCTCCAAGCAGAGAGCCCGATGTGGGGCTCGATCCCAGGACCCTGAGATCATGACCTGAGCTGAAGGCAGAGGCTTACCCCACTGAGCCACCCAGGCGCCCCAGACAGTTTTTAATAGAAGGCACAAACCCTTTGAATTTTCCTCAGGACCTCTCAGAACTGAAATCCCTAAGCTCCTGAGAGGATCTTTGTGTGTCTCTTTGGCTAAATTCCAGCACGAATCTGACAAGGAAAAGAAGCATTCCCGTACTCATTGGGTAGCTATAATTTCATTTACTATACCGACACTCCAGTGAAATCTCTCCAGGACGCATTTGAAAGGCTGGCCACTCTTGACACAAGAGCATTTATTTTTGCTTCTTCTGTTCGAGCAAGTGTTCACTGTCCTGGATCTCCCACTATTAGATTGGATTGAGGATAGCAAAACCTGAAAGAGAGTCCCTCCAAGTTATAGGCAGCACATAACTAGAGGGTCGCTACTGTAAGAGTCTTTGGGGACTCAAAATCCCCAAGGACCCAAGATGAACCTACTTTCCCAGTTCTGGACTGTTTACGTGGCCTCTGGTCTTCCGAGTCAACACAGTCCTTGAATGACTTGCAATGAGGCTGGCAGGAGTCCCTCTTGTAGATTATGCAAGTTAATCAGTTATGGAGACGAATTTAGATCAAAATCCTCAAGGCCATTAATAATTAGAGGATATGCAATGTTTGCCTTTATCTCTCAAATCCATTAATAACCAGGGCTGAGTACCTTTTGTCTGTTTGATCTATAAAACAGCATTGGGGTAATGCTTTAAATTAGCTGCCTTAGGTCCCACCCTGGCTCTTTGTTTAGAAGCACCAACACATGTTTTGTCCATGGCATATTATGGGCAGCCAGATTTCTGTGCAAGGGCAGCTAGACGAGTCCAATGTCATATCCAATCTAGCAGCACATATATCCTTGTCTTTATAAAAGGCTTTAACCCTGCCTCAAACAATAAAAAAGCACTTGTGAACTGACCACAGAATTTTTCCATCTTTATTTTTCTTACTTGTTTACTTTTCGTAATGTCAGAACCATTTGTATCATGCACAGGAATGTCTCCCTCAATGCGAGCTTTGGAGGCAAAAAATATTTTTGGAGTGAGTTATTGACCGCATTGTTCCCCTCTCTTTGGGTTGTTTTTCTTCCAAAATGGTGTAATAACTTTAATTAAGATTAGCTTTAATTATCATATACATAAAGGCCATCACTACGGTCCATTCATCTTAATGATAGAATTATTATGAGTTTTCTTTCTCTTGAACGGGGATGACGGTCATGAATTTGTGTTGGGTTGTTTACAGGTCCACAGTTTGTGGAGCAAGATTTGCTGTGTAGGGCAAGACGTTGGTCTGCATTGGTAGAGCAGGAAATGATGTTGTGTGCTTAAGTCTGTGAGAATTTCCCAAACATCGTTTTGTTTTGTGTTTTTTTTTAAGATTTTATTTATTTTTTCGACAGAGAGAGATCACAAGTAGGCAGAGAGGCAGGCAGAGAGAGAAAGGAGGAAGCACGCTCCCCACCAAGGAGAGAGTCTGATGTGGGGTTCAATCCCAGGACCCTGGGATCATGACTTGAGCCGAAGGCAGAGGATTTAATCCTCTGAGCCACCCAGGCACCCCCCCAAATGTCATTTTTTAAAGTAGAGCATTAGAAGGTAAGAAATTGAGTCAAAGCTCAGAATTATTTCATACCTCCAATTGCCCCTTGGTCCTTCTGCCTTTCACCCTATTCCACTGAGCTTTTTCTTAGGAGATCACGCTAGCCGGCATCCCAGTATCCTCTCTCCCAGGACACCGGTCTGCCTTGAGAGCCCCTGCAGTAGAAGGCCGTCCAGAGTCCTCTATTGCCTCTGCAAAGTCAGGGCGGACTGCCTTTTTCCTAAGTAACACGATTTTATAGAACAATTTGTTCCTTGGGGAATAATGGTTTAGATTGTGGGGAATCCTATTAAAAGTACAACTATTACAATAATTTGCTTTTACTTTTACCAGCCTTGCTCATAAACCCTCCATCTGTTTGTTGCTTTAAATAGAGGCACATTGTAAGAGATGATCACTCGATCAGGCTGCACGTCTGAGTGTTGTACGTTTTCACATGTTCACGTATACTAAGGAATAAAAGAATAAAAGAAAGCAAACCACGGATTCTGGATGAAAGGATTTTTCATTTGTTCTGTTTTGTTCGGTTTTGTCTGTGTGTGTGCGCGCGTGTGCGTGTGTGTGCGTATGTTCCAGCAGGGATGTGTCTTGCACATTTTTAAGGGAAAATCGTTCTTGCTGCTTCTAGGAAATAACCTGGCTGTCTTTTTCTTGTTAATACGCAGATCAAAAACAATCCACAGAGCTCTTTTCATCAAACACAGTAACAGGGCTCAGTAGTTGCTACTCATAAAAGGAGCCTAAGTCAGATCCGCGTCGCTGTCTAATGCCAGGGGTGGACAACACAGGGTCCGTTGAGGCTCTTCCACGGTGTCTGTCCAATGCAGCTGATCCAATGTGACGTTCACCATCTGCTTATCCCAATTCTGTTTCCAAGAAGCCTTTGCCGAAGAACGGTGTTTACCATTACTTGTGCTGCTCCCTCTAACTTGTCCAAATACCATGTGGTAAACTACCGTGACTAGGACCTGGAAGGAAAAATGAGACCAGAGGAGCACAAAACATGTTGGTTACTTATTCGTATGACAGACTATTGGCCCCTAGCGGAGTACTGTGTCTTACTTCCAATCCATCAGCACACACTTAAGGGATTTGAAGAATACTAGAAGACATAGCCACTGTCCAAAAATATTGTCTTCTTATAGGTTTACCTGAAGTTTTCCAGCCTTAAGTGTCCTTCTTGGGGGAATTATAATGTTAATTTGTTACTTCGTGGGTGAAGTAGATATTAAGTTCTGTTATTTGTACCTACTAACTTATTAGCATGTGTTGATTTTCCTAAAGTGTTATGGAATGTGGGCGGAAGCACATACAACTTAGGACAAAGGCGTTTTTCTAAGAAAAAAAAAGGAAGTTTAAGTATGGAATGTGTCTGGGAGTGAGTTCTTCAAGTAGGGATGATATAAACAATAATAAATGAAATCATGCCCAAGGAGAGCAATGAGGCAGAGCTGGAAGTGGACACAGTGGACAGGAATAAATAGGGAGCTGAGGGAATAATGAGAAAAGAAGCGAATAATGAGAAAAGAAGCGAAAAGACCATTTTCTGCCAACTAGAAGGGCTGCTGATGTTCAGCCCGACAGCGATATTTAGTAACATCTTCTCCTTAACATGGAATGATTTTTGATATAAGTGTGGAGGGCCACTATTCGGGCGTGTTTTATGAGTTTCTCTCAAAAAAGCAGCGAGGAAAAGATGGACGACAAAGCAGTGTGGGCATAAGCGGTCATATGTGTGACAGCTGTCTATGCCCAAAGCTGACTATGGCATGTGCTTAATATCCAACAAAAAACAACATCCTACTGTAAGTGCCCTTGCTGCTTGGACCAGCTGAAAGATACAGGGAAAACTTGGTGTCTGGCAGTTAGATCAAAGAGAGAAAATAGTTTCATGCTCTTGCCAAACCTTCATATGTTCGTTAAGAGGCAGAGGGATGCCTTGAGAATATGACACAAATGCCAAGATATTTAAGGAAAACAACGAAGCCCTCTATGCAGGGCTGAAGATGCTGGCAATAGGATTTGACTGTCCCTGTGTTCGGGCTGTAAATAGTAACTTGTGGGACGAGCGGATGACACCTAAATTCAAGTGCATAGCCTTAATTAGCATGTCGAAGAATCTGGAAATAATGTTTACATTTTCTCACATCACTTACCTTACAATATTTCCTTTTCCAAGTTGGAACAGTTCCTTCAACCTTAGAAATAAGAATGAATTTGAGAGCTACGGGGAATAATTTCCTTTAAACACTAACTTTTCAGTTTGATTCCTTGTGATGAGAAGGACCAAGGTGGCTCGTGGCAGCTTCACCATGATATTTAGACGATTCAGTGATGGAGTTTTGAAGTAGGTAAGAATTAATATACATTATCCATTCACAGAGGTTACTGAATCATAATTTAATGATACAGGCGTACTTCATTTTATCACGCTTGATTTTATTGTGCTTTACAAGTCGTGCACGCACAAATGGTGATTCTTACCAGTTGAAGGTTTGCAGCAGCTCTGCATCGAGCAGGTCCATTGGTGCCGTTTCTTCCAATAGCATTTGCTCACTTTGTGCCTCTGTAACACATTTTAGTAATTCTCACAATATTTCAAGCTTTTTCCTTGTTATTATACTTGCTAGGCTGATCTGTGATCAGTGACTACAGCTCGCTGAAAGCTCAGATGATAGTTAGCATTTTTTACCAATAAAGTATTTTTTAAATTAAGGTATGTATGGTTTTTTTTAAATATAATGATATTGCACACTTAATAGACTATAGTATAGTGTAAAAATCATTTATATGCATTGTGAAACCAACAGTTCCATTTGACTTGCTTTCTTGTGATTTCCCTTTATCATTGTAGCTTGGAGCCGAAGCTACAGTGTCTTCAGTGTATGCTTGTATGCACCTGCTCTGTTCTATCCTTAAAGCATCAAAGTCAACAAACCCAGATTCTATGCTGCATGCCCTGTGCTTAGTCCAGACTTGTAAGTTAGACCAGCATGTTTCTTATGAATCCCCCTTTCCTTTCTTGCTTCCAACTGATTTAATCTGTTCTTATCTCTCTGATCATATATTCCTTTCGGTATGTCTGACTTTATTGTCACTTCCAATTTGGGCCATTCATTCTCATTTAGTTTTAGTAATCTCTCAGACATTCCTTCTGGCTTGACTCTTCTACCTTGGGTCTTTGCATTGCTACTCAGACCTTTACTCTCCTCAATCCTTTGATGTCCCCAGTTGCCTTGGGTAAGAAATTCCATTTCAGACTGCTGTAATCCCAGCCTGACTAGTTCACACCCCTTGGGGAAGATTGGGGGGAACTTGGACATGGTTTGTTTGATGTATATTTAAAAATCCTTAGTCCTGTTAACACTCAACACTAGTTTAATTTCCAGCTAAAAATCCTAAACTGTGGCTTGTAGCTGGCTTCATTACTGAAGGCTAAGTTTTATCTGTGATGGTTTCTCTTATCTTTGCATTTTCCCCGTTTAGCTATTAAAGCAATTGCTGGTGGTTTTTAGTTCTCCTCATGAAACTTGTTTTCCTCCTTGGCGCAGTTTGGCAGGAACCAGGTAAGAGTATGGCCTTCCGTTCAGTAGTACCTAAGAGAAGAATAAACCCTGTATATGCCTTTTCCCCCATTATACAGCACTGTTTCTTCCCACCTGAAGAGAACTGAGAACTCTGTGTGTGTGTGTGTGTGTATATGTGATTCCTTCTTTTTATACAAATGAATCCATATGCAACTGACTTCTTTTCACTCAACATCCCTTAAAGAACAAAGATGGATGATGTGGTGGTCAATTTTTTTTGTGTCAACTTCATTGCCCATGGGAGGCCCATGTTAAATGTTATTTCTGGTTTCTCTGTAAGGGTGTTTCTGGATAAGATTAGCATTGAACAGGGGACTCAGTAAAGTAGGCTGCATTTCCTAGCATAGGTAGGCAGGATCTTAGTCCCTTAAGCGTCTGAATAGAAAAAAAAGGAGGAGAAAGGAATTTTCCCCTTTCTGCCTGCCTCACTGCTTGAGTGGAAAACTCATCTTCCCCTGCCCTTGGACTGAGATTTACACTATTGGTTCTCCTGATTCTCAGGCCTTTGGATTCTTACTGACCTATGCCACTGATTCCCTGAGTCTCCAGCTTGCAGACGGCAGATGGTAGAACTTGTCAGGCTCCATAATGGCATGGACCAATTTCTCATAATAAATGACATAGAGTCTTGAAAAATACAGACTGTATAATTTTGTTAAAAGAAATGCTAAATCTAAAAAAGATATTATGATTATGAATACCTATATTCGTATCAATAGAGCTCACATGTAAATAAAATAACTGAAAGAACAACGTGGAGAGAAAAATAAGTGATTTTAGTTAGGAATTTGTGCATATGCATTTAGGCATCTATGGCCCAGAGCATTTCAAAAATCTTAGTGGAGTTTTATGCTTTAATGATTCTGGAAATTTAAATGCTACAGTTACAAACATATCATTTGGCACTGTACGTATTTATCCTGCCCTTCTACTTATTTATTTTTGTGGGTTTGAAAAATAAATTTTTAATTTTAACTTACTTGGTTGTAATCATTTCTGCATGACACTTTCTCAGACAGTGGCTCAAGGGAGGAAATTTACTACTTGACCACCTATGTGACCTGAGCCGCATGCATTAGACTTTTCCTCGTGAGGTCATGTTTAAAGTCTCTGTCATGTGTTTATCAAAACCTTCTTCTTGGTAGATCTTGAGGCCAGCATTACAGACATAATTCTTTCCCTCACTGAGCAACAGCTGAGAAGAGTTCTTCACAAAATTTGAAAATTGACTAGAGTGATCTGTAACACAAGACAGTAATTATGTTGAATTTTAATAAGAAATATACCGATATTTAAAAATACACACAGTTAACTTTTCAAATAATGTTAATGAAAAATTAGTAACACTTATATTTCTGAAAGGATTAAAGCTTAAAACTACACTAAGATTTTTGGGACTCTCTGAATAATCTAGATATGAAAACTTGGCTGTAATGTGTGAATCTATTTTTTACCTTTTAACTTTGTTCTCTTTTCCATTCTGATGTGATCATATTTCTTAATTTTTGTGGTGGGTCATGTGAGAGAGGTGCAGGGGCTGTGATATGTCTATGGACATTCTTTAGTAGTTGAAATCATGAAGTTACTCTGCTATATTTTCTTCCCAAAGCTATAAAATCTTGTCTTGCATATTGAGGCGCTCAATCCATCTGGAATTTGTGGTGGTGTGACGCAGAGATAGAATTAGACTTTTTGACTACATGGCTGGCTTATTGTTCCACTTCATCTTTTCTCTCCTTTTCAATGTCACCTCTGCCCTTGCCAAAATTGCATATACATGTGGAATTCTTTCTGGCTTTCCCATTTTTTCAGTGCGTGTAATCAGCTTTCCTTGTGCTGATATTACTGTTCTAATTGCTAAAGCTGTGAAATTTTTTCTTCCCCCCTTCTTTCCTAAAGAAAGTTAAATTTCCCTTGTATTCCTTTACAGTTAGAACCCCTAACACTACTCAATAGCTCATCCATTTCTGTTACTATAGATTAGTTTTGCTTTTTCATGAATTTGATATAAATGGTATCATACAGCACATACTTATTTTGTGGCTGGGTTCATTTGCTTTGTATTATAATTGTGGGATTTATTTACATTGTCGCTTTTTGTTACTAAGTAGTATTCCGGCATATGGAGAGACCACAATTTATTTCTTCATTTTCCTTTGCAGGCATCTGCCTTTTTTCAAGTTTGGGGATAATTTTCCTTTTCTTGTATTGTGGTAAAATACACGTAATGCAAAATTTACCATAGAACCACTTTTAAGTGTCTCAGTAGCAGTATGTTCAAAACATTGTACAGCCTTACTACCATTCTTCATTTCTAGAATGTTTTCATCATCCTAAGTAAAAACCCCACACCAATTAAACAGTAATGCTCCCCGCCTCCAGCTCCTGGAAATCTTTAATCTACTTTCTGTCTCTATAAACCTGCCTATTTTAGGTGCCTCACATAAGGGGAATTATATTATAGTTCTTCTTCTGTGTCTGCCTTTTTTCATTTAGTGTAATGTTTCCAAAGTTAATCCACATCATAGCATATAGGAGAATTTCATTTGTTTTTAGAGATGAATAATAACCCATTGTATGTGTATACTATATTTTGTTTATGTATTCATCTTCATGCATTTTGGGGTTGTTTTGCCCTTTTGGCAGTTGTGATTAATGTTGTCCTGAACATGGGTTTGCAAGTGTCTAAGTCCCTGCTTTCAATTTTGTTGGGTGTATACCTAGGAGAGGCATTGCTGGATCAAATGGTAATTCTATGTTTAACTTTTGGAGGATCTGCCATACTGTTTTCCATAACAGCCGCACCATTTCCAACCACAGAACATAGGGGTTCCAAATTCTGGAGTTTTTGTTTTATAATATTCATTTTGTGGTGTGAAGTGGTGTATTGTGGTTTTGAGTTGCATTTCCCTGATGACTCATTGTACTGAACATCTTTGCATGTACTTTTTGGCCATTCGAATACCTTCTTTGGGGAAAAAAAGTATCTTTTCAAGTCCTTTGCCCATTTTTTTTGTTCATTCTTTTTTTATGTCTTTATTTAAATTACAGCTAGTTCACATTCAGTGTTGTATTCTAGTACCAGACTGTCTTAATTACTAGAGCTTGAAGTATTTTGAATAATGCTACCATGAACGTTCTTATTCATATTTGGATTTTTTTTTAATTACCTTCAGATATATATTTAACCATATAACTTCTGAGTTATATGTTAGGAGTATTTTTTTTTTAAGATTCTATTTATTTATTTGACAGAGAGAGATCACAAGTAGGCATAGAGGCAGGCAGAGAGAGAGGAGGAAGCAGGCTCCCCGCTGAGCAGAGAGCCCGATGCAGGACTCGATCCCAGGACCCCGAGACCATGACCCGAGCTGAAGGCAGCGGCTTAACCCACTGAGCCACCCAGGAGTATTTTTGGCTTTACTTAAAACCCCCATTTTATTTCCAAAGAGGATGTTCCATTCCACACTCTTAACAGGAGTGTATGAGAGTTCAGTGGCTTTACGCATAAACCAACATTTAGTGTTATCATTTTTTTTAAAACTTTAGCCGATATTTTAAAAGTAGTGTTAAAGTATTGTGATTTTATTTGCACTTCCCTGATGATGACTAATTTTGAGCATGTTTTCATGTGCTTATTAGACACTCATGTATCTTTTTTGTGAAATTTTTAAAAATTTTTCCTTTTTTTTAAGATTTTTATTTAATTGAGAGCGAGCTAGGAGAGAGAGAGCATGCACACAGAGGTAGAGGAAGAAACAGACTGCCTGCTGAACAGGGAGCCTGATCTGGGGCTCAATTCCAGGACTATGAGATCATGGCTTGAGCTGAAGGCAGATGCTTAACTGACTGAGCCACCCACATGCCCCATTTTGTGAAATATTTGTTCAAATCTTTTACTCGTTTTTAACAGGCTTGTGTGTTTTCTTATGATTGAATTGTAAGAACTCTTTATATATTGCAAAAACTTTCTCCCCATCAATGTCTTGCCTTTTTGATTTCTTAAAGTCTTTCTTCTCCATCTTGGAAATTTCTTAAAACACACACACACACACACACCCCAATAAAACACCATTTTTTAGGGGCACCTGGATGGCTCAGTTAGGTAAACATGTGACTCTTGATTTTGGTTCAGGTCATGATCTCAGGGTTGTGAGACAGCCCCATGTTGGCCTCCATGCTGGTTGTGGAGCCTGCTTAAGAATCTCTCTTTCTGGGGCGCCTGGGTGGCTCAGTGGGTTAATCCTCTGCCTTCAGCTTGGGTCATGATCTCAGGGTCCTGGGATCGAGCCCCGCATCGGGCTCTCTGCTCAGCAGGGAGCCTGCTTCCTCCTCTCTCTCTCTCTGCCTGCCTCTCTGCCTACTTGTAATCTCTCTCTGTCAAATAAATAAATAAAATCTTTAAAAAAAAAAAAAAAAGAATCTCTCTTTCCCCTCCCAATCCCCCTACCCCTTCTCTCTCCCTCTGTAAAAAAAAATATATATAATTAAAATTAAAAGATATTTTCACTTTGCAATAGTTTCAGACTTACAAAAAAAGTCATCAAAAAATGGTGCAGAGTTTCTGTATATTTTTCGTAAAAATTCCCTAAATGTTAACATCTTGCATAACCATGAAACAATGATCAAACTCAGAAAATCAATGTTGGACATACTTAATCTACAGACTTTACATTTCATTGGTTGTACCACTAATGTCTGTTTGGTAATTTATGGTCCAGGAGTATATTATAAGTTACTTAATTTTTCCCATATTTTTTGAGAACCAAGTTTAGTTTCATTTATTTTTTCCTCTTGTGTGTATATTTTCTATTTCATCAATTTTCATCATTCTCTGTTATTTTCTCCCTTTCACTTGCTTTTAGTTACTTATCTTTTCCTAGGTTGCTAATATAAGAACTTAAATAACTGACTTTTAAACTGTCCTATTTTTTAACATGAGATTTTAAAGCAGTACATTTCTTTCTAAATGCCATTTTAGCTTCAACCTATATATTTTGATACATGTATATATTTTTATATGATTTTTATGTCATCCAAAACATAATACCCTTTGTGATGTCTACTCTGATTATTTAGAAGTCACTTAATTTCCAAATATTTTCCAATAAATTTTGGTATTTTCTGTTAAATTTGTGTGTATGTTTGACAAATCAAATTCTGACTTTGATCCTTCTAAATGAGCTTAGCTTATAATATAGCTTGTTGGATGTTTTATTTACTCTTTGAAAGAATATCTCACTGCTTTTGCTGATATATTGTCCTATAAATGTCAACATAAATTGATTTATACTTTTGTCCTTCATATCCTGATTTATATATACATTTTTATTAATTACTAAGATAAATGTTGAAATCTCCAGCTATAATCATGAGTTTTCTATATTTCCTTTTGGTCTTTGAGTTTTTGCTTTATGTATTTTAAAGCTCTGTTATTAGATACTGCTTACCTATTCAGAGTTATTACATACTCATGCTGAAATTGTCATTTTTAATGTCCTGCTATATTTCAAATAATATTCTTCATTCCAAAATCTACCATCTCATTAATATAACTATTACAATATTGGTATGATTTATCTTTTCCATCCTTTTACTTTTAACCTCTTTATTTGAAATTATTTGCCTATTCATAGCATATAATTCCTTCTCACTTTTAAAAAAGTCGAACAATCTCTGCTTTCTAATGGACTGTTTAAACAATTTACATGTAATGAAATTAAGAATATATTTAGGTTTACTTCTACCACCTAGCTATTTAACTTATATTTGTACTTTTTATTCTCTCTTTTTATATTGCCTTTTCCTTGCTTAATATTGCTTGCTTATCAATTAACTTAGTAGCTTTAGTGTTCCAGTTCACTTTTTCTTGTATATGTGGTTGCTCTAGAATTTACAGTAAGCATCTTCTACTTACACATTTTTAATTCATCTTTACTTCCCATGCAGTGTAGTATGTTGCAACAAGATCTTTTCATTCCCCTTCCCCCCATCTTTTGTGCTATTGTGATATATTTTATTCCTACATATATAAAATTCCTAATACATTTTATCATGTTTATTTAAAAAATGGCTTTCATAGAAATTTTAAAATAAGGAAAAATGTACACACACACATTTTCTAATTCCTATATTTACCTTGTTTCTTTGTAAAAATCTGAGTTTCCACTTAAAAATTTCTTTAGCATAAAGAACTTTTTGTATGATTTCTTATAGTATGATTTTGCTTACAATAAATTCTCCCAGCTTTTGCTTGTTTAGAAATGGCCTTATTTCACCTTCATTTTTGAAGGATATTTTCACTGAATATAGAATTTTATGTTGACACTTTTTCTTTCAGCACATTGAATATGTCATTTTACTATGTTGTCTTGTATCATTTCTGATCTGCAATAGTTCTAATATCATCCCTCTAATGTAAAGTGGCTTTTTTTCCTTGCAGCTTATAAGATTTCCTCTTCATCACCAGTTTTCAGCAATTTCAATATTATGTGCTGTGGTGTGGTTTATTCTGTTTGGGGGTTGTTGAGCTCCTTAAATCTCTGTGGTTATCATTCTCATCGGAATTGGAAATTTTTAGTTATGTGTTTTATTTTTAGAAATTCATTTTTCCAGATTTTCCTAACTTTATAAAGTTTCTTTAAACACAGTTTATTACCTATAGTTCATGGTTTGTAACTTTCCTTTTTATTGTACCTGCTGAAACTGATTATATTTTTGTTTATAATTTTTCTTCTCCTCCTTGTCCTAGTTCTCCTCCTCCTCCATCTTTTTATTGGTATTTTTTGCTAAGATAATACTTGGTTTTCTATGCTAAGGAATATCTCTATTGCATAATTTAAAATTTGCTTTTACTTAGACCTTTTGGGTATTACCAATTCACAACAACTTATAGGCTCATTTTCTGCTTAATAATTCATTCCCTAGGAGTGGAGTGCAAATTTGAACTCTATATCTCTCATTGCACAGACTTTGGGTTTTCAGTGTAATGCAGATAAATCTTTTAACACATATTTTTCAGAGTAGTTAGTTGAATCCCATGTCATGTTCTTCCAGGCTCTAAGCCTTATTCAGGAGCTCAAGTTCAGTTTATTTTGCTTAATAGCCTGAATCTTAAAACCTCCTCTCCTAGACATTTATCCTGTATTCAGATCCAATGCCTCTGTGGACCATTTGCCTTTTATTTTCATGCTCAGATATGGTTTTGCATTTCCTTTTTATTTTTGAAATTTGCAAATTTTCAAGTTTATGTATATACATGTGGGTATTCCAAAACTGTATAATGTTTTTAGTGGTGGAACTTTCTTTCATGAGCTATCTTAACTGAAATTCTTACAACTCTTATTTTTAAATATGAATGGAAAACCAACAATCACTAAATATTTGAACAATAAAATGTGACATAATATTTATTATAAGGTAAACAAATAAAAGGTTTCAAAGAAAATAGAGGGGGGGAAAAACATACAAAAAAGTATTAATATGCTCAGAGACACATGAGCTGACCTGTGATCCATAACATAATAGGATTTGAAGAAAAAGATCAATTTAGGGGATAAAAATGATATCTTAATGATTAAAATTTTATTGCCAAAACAAAACAAATATTCAGTAGAAGAACTAGTTAAAGGACTGAAGGAAGAAATTCCAAACTACCTTTATCCACGAAGTAAAATAGAAAGGAGGTTGAAACCAAAATAGAGCAGAAGAGATAAGTGACAGAGGCCAAATCTAAAAGGTCTAACAGTCAAGTAACAGAAGTTGTAGAAAAATATGTGTGGAAATGAATGAAAGAAAATACTATAAGAAATAATGGAATACAATTTATAATAGCTAAAATATATGATAAATGGAAAAACCATGGTGAAATTTCAAAACTTTAAGGATAAATAATTAAAAGCTTGCTGAAACTGAAAAAGTAAATCAGGTGAACATGATACTTCTGAAGGACTAATCTGCTATCCCAATATTGAGCACTAAATGATTGTAGAAAAATATTTTCAAAGGTCTGATGACAATGGTTTTCAAGTTGGAATTTTATACTCTACCAAAATATGTAACAAATGTAAGATCAAAGTAAAAATATTTTCAGATATGAAAGAGAAAAATCTGTTTCCCCCATGATCCTTTTCTTTTTCTAGCTCAGCCATAGAAAATAGTTTTTAATTAAACTCATTTCAGTGAAGCTTTAAAAAAAAAATTCTTGAGGGGAGGAGCAAGATGGTGGAGAGGTAGGAGACCCAATTTCGTCTGGTCCCAGGAGTTCAGCTAGATATCAAACCATTCTGAACACCTACAAACACAACAGGAGATTGAAGAGAAGGAGAGCAGCAATTCTAGCAAAATGACCACTTTCTGGAAGGTCTCTTCTGATCTGGTTAGTGTATATTTTTCTGGGGTCATTGTTACCTTTTAGCATTTTATTCTCTTACTCATCTGTTCTTCTCTGGACAAAATAACAAAGCAGAAAAACTCAGCTCAAAAAAAAAAAAAAAAAAGAGGAGTATCTACTTCTAGGAACCTAATCAATATAAACATTAGTAAGATGTCAGAACTAGAGTTCAGAATGATGATTATCAAGGTGCTAGGTGGGCTCAAAAAAAAAAAAAAAAAAAAGAAGATACTAGAGAATCCCTTTCTGGAGAAATAAAATAACTAAAATCTAACCAAGTAGAAATCAAAAAAGCTATTAATGAGGTGCAATAAAAAAATGGAGGCTCTTACTGCTAGGATAACTGAGGCAGAAGAGAGAATTAGTAATATAAAAGCTGGGAAAAACAGAGATAAACAACTACTGGACCACGAGGGGATAATTCAAGAGATAAGTGATACCGTAGGATGAAACAATATTAAAATAATTGGTATCCCAGAAGAAGGAAAAAGAGAGAGAGGAGCAGAAAGTATATTAAAGCAAATTATAGCAGAGAACTTCCCTAATCTGGAGAAGGAAATACATATCAAAATTCAGAAGGCACAGAGAACTCCCCTCAAAAATCAGTAAAAATAGGTCAACACCCCATATTTAATAGTAAAACTTACAAGTCTCAGAGACAAAGAGAAAATCCTGAAAGCATCTCAGGACAAGCAGTCTGTAACTACAATGGTAGAAATATTAGACTGACAACAGATCTATCCACAGAGACATGGAGGTTAGAAAGGACTAGCATGATATATTCAGAGTACTAAATGAGAAAAACACACAGCCAAGAATACTATGTCTAGCTAGGATGTCTCTGAAATTAGAAGGAGAGATAAAAGCTTCCAGGACAAACAAAAACTAAAAGAATTTGCAAAGACCAAACCAGCCCCACAGAAAATATTGAAAGGGGTCCTTTAAGCTGAGAGAGCTTAAAAGTAACAGACCAGAAAGAAACAAAGACAATATACAGGAATAGTCACTTTACAGACAATACAATGGCACTAAACTCATATCACTTAATAGTTACCCTGAATGTAAATGGGTTAAATGCCCCAATCAAAAGACACAGGGTATCAGAATGGATTTAAAACAAAGCAAAACAAAACAAAACAAATAGCCAAGACCATCGATATCCTGTCTGCAAGAAACACATTTTAGACAGCAAGACACCTCCAGATTTAAAGTGAAGGGGTGGAAAACAATTTACCATGCTAATGGACATCTGTATAAAACTGGGGTGAGCAATCCTTATATTAGATAAATTAGATTTTAAGCCAAAGACTATAATAAGAGAGAAAAGACACTATAGCATACTTAAAGGGTCTGTCCAACAAGATCTAACAATTTTATATATCTATGTCCCTAACATGGGAGCTGCCAACTATATAAACCAATTAAAAACAAAATCAAAGAAACACGTCAACAATAGTACAATAATAGTAGGGGACTTTAACACACCCCTCACTGACATGGACAGATCATCTAAGCAAAAGACCAACAAGGAAATAAAGACTTTAAGTAACACAGTGGACCAGATGGATGTCACAGATCTATTCAGAGTATTTCATCCCAAAGCGACAGAATTCACATTCTTCTCTAGTTCACATAGAACATTCTCCAGAATAGGTCACATCCTAGGTCACGAATCAGGTCTCAACCAGTACCAAAAGACTGGGATCCTTCCCTGTGTATTTTCAGACCACAGTGCTTTGAAACTAGAACTCAACCATAAGAGGAAAGTTGGAAAGACCTCAAATACATGGAGGCTAAAGAGCATCCTACAGAATGAATGAATGAATGAATGAATGAATGGGTCAACCAGGAAATTAAAGAAGAATTTTAAAAATTCATGGGAACAAATGAAAACACAGTTGTTCAAAATCTTTGGGACATAGCAAAGGCAGTCCTGAGAGGAAAGTGTATACCAACACAAGCCTTTCTCAAGAAACAAGAAAGGTAGCAAGTACACAACCTAAACCTACACCTACCTGAGCTAGAGAAAGAACAGCAAAGAAAGCCTAAACCCAGTAGGAGAAGACAATAAATATCAGAAAAGAAATCAGTGAAATAGAAACCAAAAGAACAGAACAAATCAATAAAACTAGGAGCTTTTTATTTCAAAGAATTAATAAGATTGATAAACCAATGGCCAGACTTATCAAAAAGAAAAGAGAAAGGACCCAAATTAATAAAATTATGAATGAAAGAGACAGATCACAACCAATATCAAAGGAATACAAACAACTATAAAAACAAATTATAAGCAAATATACGCCACTAAATCTGACAATTGGGAAGAAATGGATGCATTCTTAGAGACATATAAACTACCAAAACTAAACCAGGAAGAAACAGAAAACCTGAACAGACCCATATAACTTGTAAGGAGATTGAAGCAGTCATCAAAAATCTCCCAACAAACAAGAGCCAAGGGCCAGACGGCTTCCCAGGTGAATTCTACCAAACATTTAAAGAAGAATACTTATTCTCCTGAAACTGGTCCAAAAAATAGAAATGGAAGGAAAACTTCCAAACTCACTTTATGAGGCCAGCATCACCTTGATCCCAAAACCAAAGACCCCATCAAAAAGGAGAATTACAGATTAATATCCCTGATGAGCACAGATGTGAAAATTCTCACCAAAATTCTAGCCAGTAGGATCCAACAGTACATTGAAAGGATTATTCACCATGACAAGTGGGATTTATTCCTGGGCTGCAAGGTTGGTTCAACATCTGCAAATCAATCAATGATATAATACATTAATAAAGGAAAGAACAGTGAACATATGATACTCTCAATAGATGCTGAAAAAGCATTTGACAAAGTACAGCATCCTTTCTTGATCAAAACTCTTCAAATTATAGGGATAGAGTGTACATACCTCAGTATCATAAGAGCCGTCTATGAAAAACCCACAGTAAATATCATTCCCAGTGGGGAAAAACAAAGCTTTTCTCCTAAAATCAGGGAAATGGCAGGGCTGTCCACTATCACCACTGCTATTCATCATAGTACTAGAAGTCCTAGCCTCAGCAATCAGACAACAAAAAGAAATAAAAGGCATCTGAAACAGCAAAGAAGAAGTCAAACTCTCAGTCTTTACAGATGATATGATACTTTATGTGGAAAACCCATAAGACTCCACGCCAAAACTGCTAGAACTCATGCAGGAATTTAGAAAAGTGTCAGGGCATAAAATCAAAGTACAGAAATCAGTTGCATTTCTATACACCAACAGCAAGACAGAACAAAGAGAAATTAAGGAGTCGATCCCATTTACAATTGCACCCAAAGTCATAAGATAACTAGGAATAAAACTAACCAAAGAGGCAAAGAACCTGTACTCAGAATACTATAAAGTACTCATGAAAGAAATTGAGAAAGACACAAAGAAACTGAAAAACTTTCCATGCTCATAGATTGGAAGAATAAATATTGTAGAGCAAGCTATATACATTTAAAGCAATCCCTATGAAAATACTGTCAACTTTTTTCAAAGAAATTGGACAAATAATCCTAAAATTTATATGGAACCATAAAAGACCCTGAATAGCCAGAGGAATGTTGAAAAAGAAAACCAAAGTTGTCAGCATCACAATTCCAGACTTCAAGCTCTATTAACAAAGCTGTCATCATCAAGACAGTATGGTACTGGCACAAAAACAGACCAATAAATCAACAGGACAGAATAGAGATCCCAGAAATGGACCCTCAACTCTATGGTCAACTAATCTTCGACAAAGCAGGGAAGAATGTCCAATGGAAAAAAGACAGTCTTTTCAACAAATAGTGTTGGGAAAATTGGACAACCACATGTAAAGAATGAAAGTGGGCCATTTCCTTACACCACACATAAAAATAGACACAAAACGGATGAAAGACCACAATGTGAGATAGGAATCCATCTTCAAGGATAGGAATCCTTGAAGAAAACACAGGCAGCAACCTCTTTGACTTTAGCTACAGCAGCTTATTCTTAGAAACATCATCAAAGGTCAGGGAAGCAAGGACAAAAATGAACTATTGGGACTTCATCAAGATCAAAAGGTTTTGAACAGCAAAAGAAGCAGTCACCAATACCAAAAGACAACCAACAGAATGGGAGAAGGTATTTGCAAATGACCTATCAGATAAAGGGGCAGTATCCAAAATCTATAAAGAACTTATCAAACTCATGACCAAAGAACAAATAATCCAATTAAGAAATGGGCATGGGCGCCTGGGTGGCTCAGTGGGTTAAGCCGCTGCCTTCAGCTCAGGTCATGATCTCAGGGTCCTGGGATCGAGTCCCGCATCGGGTTCTCTGCTCCGCGGGGAGCCTGCTTCCTTCTCTCTCTCTCTCTCTGCCTGCCTCTCTGCCTACTTGTGATCTCTCTGTGTCAAATGAATAAATAAAATCTTTAAAAAAAAAAAAAAAAGAAAAAGAAAAAGAAATGGGCAGAAGACATGAACAGATATTTCTGCAAAGAAGACATCCAATTGGCCAAGAGACACATGAAAAAATGTTCAACATCACTCAGCATCAGGGAGATAGAGATCAAAACCACAGTGAGATATCACCTCACACCAGTAAGAATGGCTAAAATTAACCCGTCAAGAAATGACAGGTGTTGGCGAGGATGCAGAGAAAGGGTAACCCTCCTACATTGTTGGTGGAAACACAAGCTGATGCAGCCACTCTGGAAAACAGGATGGAGGTCCCTCAAAAAGTTGAAAATAGAGCTACCCTATGACCCAACAATCACACAACTGGGTATTTACCCTAGAGATACAAATGTAGTGATTGAAGGGGGCACCTACACCCAAATGTTTATAGCAGCAATGTCCACAACAGCCAAACTATGGAAACAACCTAGATGTCCATCAACAGATGAATGGATAAAGAAGATGTGGTATATGCATATAATGGAATACTATGCAGCCATCAAAAACCCAAAATCTTGCCATTTGCAACAACATGGGTAGAACTAGAGGGTTCTAGTTTCACTTTTGCAAAGTGAAATAAGTCAATCAGAGACAGATAATTATCAGATGTTCTCACTGATATGAGGAATTTGAGAAACAAGATCAAGGATCATAGAGGAATAGAGGGAAAAATCAAACAAGATGAAACCATAGAGGGAGAAAAACATAAGAGGTTCTTAATCTCAGGAATTAAACTGAGGGTTGCTGGCATTGAGGAGGGTGGGAGAGATGGGGTGGCTGGGTGATGGACATTGGGGAAGGTATGTGCTATAGTGAGTGCTATGAATTGTGTAAGACTGATGAATCATAGACCTGTATCCCTGAAACAAATAATACATTATATGTTAATTAAAAAAACAGAAATACCTTCTCTTTTCTCTTCCTCCTTTGTAGCTGTGAATGGCTGTCTGGCCACATTCTGCCAATGTTTTGTAGTGGATGTGTTGTGAAGGGGGCTTCATGGGGATACTTGTAAAAGAGAGAGAATGACCGCATCTTGTTCTTCCAATTTGTAAATACAGTAGCTGGAGCTCTAACATTCATTTTTGCTTTATGGCTTTCTTGAGGATGAAAGCCACAGGTGGAGGATAATGGAAAAGAAAGATGAGACACTATGTCCCAGATGACAATATGAGTTCACCCTAATGGCTCTTTATTGCTTGCCTCCAAAATCCTTTTTGCAATAGAGAAAATTTTATCTTGATTTTTATTTAGTTTTGACTATTCTCTTATATGAGCTACATCTAATCTAAGCTGACACAGAGAGCAATTTGGGGATATATGTGAATTAATAAAGAATTGAATCTTATTTTGGCATTTAGTTGGCCATGTGACCATATTTTGGCAAGTGATCTGCAGTGTAAGTATTAAGTAAGAGGTTATCTGTACAAAAGGCCTATAGAAGGTGAAAATAAAACCTTTGATAATAAAATAAAGGCAACTAAAAACTCCAGAGAAAATATAAAGCATTTTAAGACTGGCTTTACTTTGTTCTATATGAACTATAGTTATACAGGCAAAATCATTAAAACGGTAATAAGTACCTTTGTGAGAGAAAGCTTCCTTCCAGAAATGATCACTATTTGCTTCTGCTAGGAATCTTCATTCAGACTGTGACAATTGCTAAAAATAAAATTTCTTCAGGATATTTAAATGTTGCCCTCTTTTCTTGAATTTACGTGATATGTGGTGAGTCCTTTATAGGCACACTCCTATTCAGCTTGGGAAAGTTTTCTTATACATATGATTATTATTTATCTTCCACTGATTCTAATAAACTTCTTCAGGAATACCAATTATAGCATCTTGCAAATATCTCAATAACAATAGTAATAATTTTTTGTCTAATGGCTGTTGTTCCTACTAAACTGATTCATTGATCATATAAACAGTATTTTTGAGCTCTATGTTTTCAGAACTTAGCCTAGCATCAGGCACATTAGAAGTGTTCAAGGTTATTAAGTAAATTAACATGAGTAAACTTCAGTTCATTATTATAGAAACATGTTACTTTTGGACTATTTCCTCAAGGAGAGAGAAAAAGAAAACAGTGAGAGAAGATGTGATTGAAGGGGAAAGGAGAATACTGAACACATTTAATAGATGCCCCTTCTCCAAAGCACTTAAGCAGCAGCAAGCATACCCTCAGAGCATGTCTGATGATATTTCAAAGCTTCTCTTCACGATCACCTTGCAATTCCAGGTCACAAGGTGGGAGCTGCCAGCAGTCCTGGTATTAAACCACAGCACCAGCTTCCAGTCCTCCTTTAAGTGAGGTGGCTTGCGATGGACTAGCCTAGGGTAACTGTGCGAACTTACAGCTGCCCTGTCCTCTCTCCCTGCCAAATGGACTCAGACTTCAAGTGAATAGTTTCACAAGCCTGCAAGGAATGGATATTTATAAAGACAAGTTATGTCGTGGTCATATTCACATAACATCATCATCAACTCAGCATCCAGGCAAACCAGAACCATATCTTCTGTGAACAACTGGCATTACTTAATGCAGGATGCTAGGAAGGGAGACACATGGGGGGAAATGAGGAGTAGGTAGTCTGACCAATTTAACCAAATAGAAGCATGTAGCCTTTTTTTTTTCTTTTTCTTTTTCCTTTCTTTCTCTCTCTCTCTCTCTCCTCTCTTTACATAGGGTCTTTGTCAGAGGCATTTGACATATAGTGGAAAGAGCATGCATCTTAGAATTAATGGACCTTGTCCTTGGTTCAGTTTTTGCACTTACTGGCTTTGTGTCCTTGAGCAAGTCCCTTTCTATCTCTGGGCCCTGTTTCCTCATTTGGAAAATGTCAACTTCATTGAACTCTATGAGTTATATTGAGCATTATAAAGAAATAATGGATGTGAGCATCCTTTGTAAAATGTAAACTATATTGCTCTTTTTTAAACTGGGAGATGCCTCAAGGCTGTTCAGCATATTGTATCCAACTCATATGTAAAGAATGTTAAAGAGAAATATTACCAAATCAAGAAGAATTGCTTGTGTTAATAAACAGTATGAGAAAAAAAATTTGCTAATACTTAACATTCTTCTTTGTTTATTAATCTACTAGTCAAATTTTATTGAGCATATCATCACCATCATCAAAAATATGAGTGCCTATCATTCACTTATTTGGTAGACCTTTGTCAAATGCTCAAGTGCAAGACACTAGGTTAGCCCCTATGAGTGAACTAGTAAGGAAAAAGGAGAAGAGAATCCACATTCAGAATTAGATAGTTATAATAATTCAAAACTATGCTGGTGGATAAGTGTTACATGAGCAATTTCTAGAATAACAGCATATCGCACCTGGATATGTACAGGATGCCTCATCCCATTTTACTCTTACCTAACACATGAATCCTGTCTATACTCTGATAACTAAGAACTCACTTGGGGCTGGGGGGCGGTGCACTCAATTAGATCTGGTTGTTAGAAAACTCTTCTTTATATTTACCACTTGGGTCTCTTGCAGCCACACCACTAGCTTCCACATGATAGCCACTTGGATATTTAAAGATGGTCTTTGTGCCTCTTCTCAAGCCTCTTTTGTCCAGGAGATAGAGTACCATTCTTCAGATCCCACTGTCCCTTCCTTTCACCATTCTTTGTCACTTGTGGGTCTGCCCCAGTTTCCTATTCCCTACTCAATGTGTCTGATCCAACCTGGCCTCAGAATTCCAGAGTGGTTTCCCCCAGGCATAATAGAATGGGATTCTAAGCTCTATGTTTAAGGTTCTCATTGGAATTTACAGTCCTAGAGATTATTAGCAAACCCTCATTTTGTTTACAAATGTTACATATCTCTCTCTCATGCAGCTACATGTTCTTATTGTATATTTGAGAAGTTTGCTTTTTGGAACCAAGTTCACAACTTCATAATTATATTTACTACATTTTATTTGTTGATATTGTCATGAACACCTACCTCTAATATAGGTCATTCCTAATATAGTACAGTCTGTACTAAGATCAAGGGAAGAATTATTCAAGGGTTATTGTGTAGTATATAAGGCATGTATTGACTCTGAGAGTTTACCTATGATTCACTTTTAATCACTTTCCACAGTTTGTTTATGATGTCAATGTTCTAAACATTTGTTTTACTCACAATCTTATTAATATTTTGAGTAACTCTTCTCTCCAGGAGTCAAAAAAAAACAATAAAATGTAGACATAGGAGTCAGATAGGGACAAGAACATTGTTTGTAATTGTTGATAAATTAAATTCAAGTGTGTGGTATGGTGCCAGCCAAGACTGTACCGCCTGTTTGCTGGTTGCACAGTACAGGTGCTCTGCTGTCATGAGCTTACCTGCATCATGGCAAATGGAACAAAATATAAAATCAGCCAAGCAAATGGCCAGCACACAAAGAGAACCCAGAGGGGTAGATCTTGACACAAGATGGCCAGAGTCCAATTTCCCACTTCAGATTCATTCCTCCTCTGGGGTGAGTAGAGGTGAACTAGATCTAAAGGGTGATCTAGTTCATTTTCTGAGCCTAGAGAGCATACTAAACAAGGAGAGAATACTTTTCTGAACAAGTTCTTGCATTCACAAATAGGTGATGAGTTCCATTATCCCTGTCGGGTACAGGCTGAGCTGGCTTCTGTGGGTACAGTACCTCTTCCATGGTGACCTACCTGTCCACGGAAGGCCCTATAGCCATGTCTGTTTCTCCTTGGTCTTGGGAGTTCTCATCTGAGGGGCTAATCATCCAACTCTCAGCTTGGAAACTGCTAACATCCTTCCCAGCACAACACTGCCTTCCCTTGGAATCTCACACTCTATAAGGGCTGGTGTTACTTGATGTCAGACACCTGGATATGGAGAGAAAATCAGCCTTATGGGTTTGCATTTCTCTCCCTGAAGTCCCTGGCTCCAAGTCGTGCTGCCCTGGGTGTTAGCTGAGAGGAGCAAACTGCTGCTCAGAGATGAGCATTGCTGTTGACATGCCCCTTAATTCAATTCCTGGCGAGGGGGTGGGGTTAGAGTTATATGTTTATATTCTTTTTTCTCCTGATTTCTTTTTTACTCTTAAGATCATCTTATCTTCCCTTTTCTGGGTACAAATAGTTCTCTGATCTTGTACAAGTTATCTTGAAGATTTTGCAGTCTCCGATTCTAACCCAGAACAACAGGGCATCCTTTATAATCTCCCTATCCAAGCTGTGTGTCCCTGATTCTTCACCTTCTAGAAGTCAGTTGGCATCACCCCACACAAACATGGTTCCTGGGTCCATTTACTTGTATGTGTGGTTGTTGAGGATAAGCCAGATTATAGGAAACTATCTACAGTATTTAGAAGATATATCTGTACTAATTATCTAAACCTTCCCCATTTTTTATTCTAATACTACCCTTACTCTTTTCAAGTAATTCCATAACCATTATTTCTTTTAGCTTTTAAAGGATCTCATGAGTGAAGCAAATCATCATTTTGTCTTCTCATTCTATATCCAGAGATAGAGATACAGAATGGTAGTCATTAGCTCAAGGCTTAGAAGACAGTTGGGAGCAGAAGTGGAATGACACCACACATGACCCCCAAGGCAACAAACATTCTACTGCATCTGTGTGCACAAGTTTTATAAGATTAGGACTCTTGTATGGCTGATAAGATGCTGCCCCACAAGATGTCAACTCCCTCAGCTCTAGTTGAATGCCCTGCATTGGCATAGATTCTTGAGAAAGCCCATTTATTGTGGGGGAAAATAAAATTAAAAGTGTCACCATTGTATAAGGAAGCTGGTAACTACATTTATGGTGGTGAGTGTTGCATAATATATAGAATTGTCAAATTACTATGTTGCACACTTGAAACTAATCTAACATTGTGGGTCAACTCTACTTCAACAACAACTGAGAAAAAAAAAAATCAAAGATTTGGGTGACATTTTGGTGCAAAAGCCAGAGTTTAAGCACAGTGGAAACTAGTGGGAGATGAAGCAGTTCAATGATACAGCTTACCTCTGCAACCTGTTTGGAGTGTCATAACGGATCAGATGACCTAAAGGAAAAAGAAAACAGTCATTTTGTCCTTGTAGAAGGCCAGTGAAAAAACTCTTATGCTATCTCTTAAGGCCAGTGGGGGGAAAATTTAGATGGGCAAGGAGAGTACTTCTGTGCCTACATATTTGTCCATATTATGTTAATGAGAAGATGAATTATAGACATGCATCCATACAGAGCTTGCAACACTGTGAAGTTTTGTCTTTAATTAAGACCCATATTCTTGCCCCTGTATCTTATATTAAAATGAAAGTATTAAAGCTTGAAATCAGGTAACGTGATGCCCCCAGTTTTATTTTTGTTTTTCAACATTTCCTTAGCGAAATGTTGAATGTCTCTTCTGATTCCATACAAGTTTTAGGATTATTTGCTCCAGCTCTTTGAAGAATACCGGTGGAATTTTGATCGGAATAGCATTAAAAGTATAGATTGCTCTAGGCAGTATAGACATTTTAACAATGTTTATTCTTCTGATCCAAAGCTATGATCACCAAGACAACATGGTACTGGCATAAAAACAGACACATAGACCAGTGGAACAGAGTAGAGAGCCCAGATATGGACCCTCAACTCTATGGTCAAATAATCTTCAACAAAACAGGAAAAAATATACAGTGGAAAAAAGACAGTCTCTTCAATAAATGGTGCTGGGAAAACTGGGCAGCTATATGTAGAAGAATGAAACTCGACCATTCTCTTACACCATACACAAAGATAAACTCAAAATGGATAAAAGACCTCAATGTGAGACAGGAATCCATCAGAATCCTAGAGGAGAACATAGGCAGTAATCTCTTCGATATCAGCCACAGCAACTTCTTTCAAGATATGTCTCCAAAGCAAAGGAAACAAAAGCGAAGATGAACTTTTGGGACTTCATCAAAATCAAAAGCTTCTGCACAGCAAAGGAAACAGTCAAGAAAACAAAGAGGCAACCCACTAAATGGGAGAAGATACTTGCAAATGACAGTACAGACAAAAGGTTGATATCCAGGATCTATAATGAACTCCTCAAACTCAACACACACAAAACAGACAATCATATCAAAAAATGGGCAGAAGATATGGACAGACACTTCTCCAATAAAGACATACAAATGGCTATCAGACACATGAAAAAATGTTCATCATCACTAGCCATCAGGGAGATTCAAATTAAAACTACATTGAGATATCACCTTACACCAGTTAGAATGGCCAAAATTAGCAAGACAGGAAACAACATGTGTTGGAGAGGATGTGGAGAAAGGGGAACCCTCCTCCACTGTTGGTGGGAATGCAAGTTTGTGCAGCCTCTTCGGAGAACAGTGTGGAGATTCCTCAAGAAATTAAAAATAGAACTTCCCTATGACCCTGCAATTGCACTCCTGGGTATTTACCCCAAAGATACAGATGTCGTGAAAAGAAGGGCCATCTGTACCCCAATGTTTATAGCAGCAATGGCCACGGTCGCCAAACTATGGAAAGAACCAAGATGCCCTTCAACGGACGAATGGATAAGGAAGATGTGTATACTCCATATACACTATGGAGTATTATGCCTCCATCAGAAAGGATGAATACCCAACTTTTGTAGCAACATGGACAGGACTGGAAGAGATTATGCTGAGTGAAATAAGTCAAGCAGAGAGAGTCAATTATCATATGGTTTCACTTATTTGTGGAGCATAACAAAAAGCATGGAGAACATGGGGAGTTAGAGAGAAGGGGGTTGGGGTAAATTGGAAGGGGAGGTGAATTATGAGAGACTATGGACTCTGAAAAATAATCTGAGGGGTTTGAAGTGGCGGGGGTGGGGTGGGAGGTTGGGGTACCAGGTGGTGGGTATTATAGAAAGCATGGATTGTATGGAGCACTGGGTGTGGTGAAAAAATAATGATACTGTTATGCTGAAAATAAATAAATGAAAAAAAAATGAAAGTATTACTAAAAAGAAGGAAAAGAAAAACAATAGTCGACTAAAACCTCCCACCAAGAAAACCTCTACAATTTTGATTAACTCATATGCTCAATTATTCCACTTTAATGAAAAGAAAAAAAAATGCAAAGGAATCCATGTGTATAGATGACTTGAGTGCATCCACCCATATCCCAAAGCAGCACATTTCCAAAGGGCAAAGATAGCCTAACACAATGCCTCTTTTCTTTGTTTAATTTCCTCACAAGGCATCATTCTTGAAGGAGATGTGCCCAAGTTCTCTCTCCCACATTGTTTTCAAACCTGGTCACCACTGCATGCATTTCTAAATGACAAGGCGATTGGATCTAAACTCTGATAAGTTGAGAGAGAACTCAAACTGACAGGCAGAGGAGGCAGAAAGAAGAAGGCACTGCCCATTCCTCTCTCATCCCAAATGTCATCCCTTCTTTGTCCAGGCTACGTAGGCAATCCTGATGAAGAAACGAGCAGACACTTGAAAGTTTCTGACAGGTGTCATGCGCTCAGCACTGAGTGGCCAGGAGGGATGGAGCTTGACGTGACAGTGGCGGAGCGATCGCGGCTGGCTTCAGGATATGCAGAGTTTGGTGTATGTCATTTCCAATTCTTGTCATGCCCCGATTCCAGAATGGTAACTACAAATGGACAAAGCCAGTGGGAAGTGTTCAGAAAACTTGAAAACATTCTTTCCTGACCAAGTGATATTGCCAAGGTGCAATAACCCGGGATCACCCACCCAAAGTAGGTGCCCTCCTGCTAGGGAGGATCAGGAGGGGGAGGCAGAGCTGGACACACTGATTCAATGTGCTTTTGCTTGCTTTCTTGCTTTGTTCTCTGCACTGCCCTCCAAGAAAAGGGTTTCAATTATTCTCATTCTTTCCCACATTTCCACATACGATGTTTGTGCTGCCAGCATTTTCCCCCACCAATAACTTCTGACCACTCTAATTCCTTTAATGTAATGATCTTTGCAGCAGATCCTGCAGAATCTAAATATTTGGCAAACCTGCTCTTCTGACCCAGTTGTAGACTGATTTATAATGGGAAAGGAGAACTAGCTTCTCAGTAACACTGTGCAAATAGTTTCATAAATATTCCTCTGTTGCATTATTTTGAAATATTACTTCTTTTAACAGTCTGCCAAAGTCAAATATTTCAGCTAAATAAAAATCCATGGCCAGTCCTCTCACCCAGCCAAAGTAACAGGTGGTAACCAAGCTCACCTGGTGGGAGAGCCCGGCTTGATTAACTCCAGCCCAGAAGTGATGGCTAACTGGCATTAAGGCATGATGGATGGCAGCAGATGTGTGTATAATCCTTAGCCTAGCCTTCCAGCCTCCTAAAAGAGAATGTATTTATTTAATGGTTCTTAACTCAATACATTGGCTTGTCATTAAGCATTTTTAAATAACATAAGGACTTTATAAGTACTTTCATTTTATAAAAATCCAACAAATAATTATTTGATAAAAAGTCAGTGGTACCTAGAGGCTCTGAATCTGATTTCTACTGAAAATCCCTTGGAGCCTCAGGCACGGTGATAAATCAACTCTGGTGTGACTGTCTGCCTCTACAAATGCCAACAGTCAATGCTGAAGTAGAATGAGAATTCTGGTGTCACCGTGACCCAAGCAGAGCCTGAAATTTGAGACTAGCAGGGCCCCAGAGTAGATCCTTTAATCGCAACCACCCTTGCAGGGCCAAGGTCAGTTTGGGCCATATGTGCTGCTATAACTCAGCTTCAGCTACTTTCTGTTCTGGTTTTGTCCTTGGTGAGTGGAGATGACCCATACAGCAGAGTATCTCCTTCTGCCCGAGAACAGTGATGGCCGGCTTGTGCCAGGACCCCCAGGCCCTCCCTATGCACACATCATTCCTGGTATCTCATCCTTTTCTCTGATTCGAGCTCACATCTCTACAATGCTTACTCCTAGGTGTGTCTTTCTTTCTTTCCTTTTTTTTTTTTTTCTTTTTGAGTTGTGTCTTTCTAACTAAGTCTGTCTTCCTACCTCTCGCCTTGCCACTCTGTACCGACAATAATTATCTTGATATGCATGCACCCTAGGCTGAAGGAATCTGCTTGCTCCTACAAGTTATGTTCTCTGTTGGTTCCCTCCTCTGCTGGGGGTTCTGCCATTGGCCCAGCCTCTACATTTCAGTAGGACTTTACATTCTCCTCTTTGTTTTCTTTCTGTAGTCAAGCAGTCATTCGGTCGGGTCCATTTTCTTACATAAAATTTCCTCCAAAGGCTCCCCATTCTGATTCTTGAAATGTTTTTATAGCTTGCTTTTTAAATTATGTATTTTCATCATGAACTTTTCAAACAACATGGTGAAACATAAAGGAAGAGTCATGTAACCAAAGAAAAAAAATTAAAAGTAATATCCAAAATCATATTGCCCATAAGTATCTCAAAAAATTAGATAACATGCTTCAAAACTGTTCTAAAGTACATACATGGATGGATGGAGAAAATCTAAAACATTATGCTACCCATGTTAGAAAAATAATTTAAAAATAAGAGAATTGCTTACCTTGTTTCTTTACCACAAGAGATATGAATGTCTGTATTATCTAAGGCTAAAAACTATGAACTTCCAACTTTAAGAGACTGTGGAAATGTTATACATCTTAAAATTTCACTTCAGTTTTAATCAATAGTGATCAAATTCACACAATGAAAGGTAAGTGGGTGGCCCTTTTATACTTCCTGTCAAGATTCCTAGCCTCACCTCCCAAATTTACTTACCAAGAGTTAAATATTTATGTTCTGTAATCACAATACACAGAGTATAATCGCCTTAGTTCTTTGAATTAATTTTTTGCTCACCACCAGTCTTTTCGCTGGAGCTTCTCCATTCCTGAGTGTTTTGGTTTTGATACCGCCTGCTTGGCTAGATGTGGTTGTAGAGTACTTTTCTCAAAAAGAAGTTTTGTGCTGCATTCTCTGAGTTCTTTGCATGCCAGATCACACTCTTGTTCTATCAGCAAGATTTAGCCATTGCAGTACTGATTTCTGACATTGAACACACCATGCTCCTTTTACAAGTCACCATTCTCTTTTATTAGGCTGGAGTGCATCAATTGTGTGGTTGTATTCTCATCCCCCCACCACCACCAAAAGGGGAGGGAAGGAGGGAGGGAAGGAACAAAGGGAGGATAGGAGCGAAAGAAAGAAAGAGAGAAAAGAAAAAGGACTAAAGCACTTAAAAGGTGTTTGCTATATGATCAAGTTCTGTCACACTTGAAAATGTCTTCACTTTGCTCCTCTACTAGAATGTTCTTTAGATTTTTCCACTCTTTTTTTTTTCTCAATATGCTTTAATTTCAGTTTCTATTTTATATTTGTAAAAAGAGATGCTTATGGGACTTTTTAAATATTATTTGTATTGTTACTAATATTATTTCATTGTAAGCATAATACATTTTTTAGTACTTCAAATCTGAAATTTATTGGGAATTTCCAAGTGATCTAATATATGGGCAAGCTTTGCAAATAGTCTATCCCTTAAAAAGAAGGTATATTCTTATTTTATTTTAAGATTTATTTATTTATTTGAGAGAGAGAGAGCGGGGGGGGGGGGGTGGGGCAGAGGGAGAGAGAATCCTAAAGCAGACCACCTGCTCTGGGGAGAGTCCAACATGGGGCTCAGTCCTAGGCTCTCAAATCATGACCTGAGCTGAAATCAAGGGTGAGTCACTCAATTGACTGAGCCACCCAGGTACTCCAAGAAGGTATAGTCCTTATTTTCAGCATTTGAAGCTCAAAATATATCAGTTAATACACTTATTTTTTTTTACCTTCCCCCCGCCAAGAGAGTGAGCTGGGGAGTAGGGACAGAGGCATTGAGAGAGAGAGAATATTAAGCAGGTTCCACACTCGGTGTGGAGCCTGACAAAGAGCTTGATCTCATTACCTCATTACCCTGAGATTGTGACCTAAGCCAAAATCAAGAGTCAGATGCTTAGCCAACTGAGCTACCCTGGCACTTTCAATTACATTATTTAAGACTTCTGTTTGTTTCCTTATAAAGACAGATGAGCTAAAATCTTAGGCCAACATTATTTTTGCTTATCTATATAACTATAGCATTCACATTCATAAATCATGTTGATTCATAAATCAACATGATTTATGAATGTGAATGCTTTATTATTGAATGCATCTAATCACAACAGTTCTGTATTCATTCAACATTACACTCTTAACCTGATATTATTAACATATAAATTATATATAAATATATAAATAAAATACAGTAGAGTTACGATTATTTTAGGATTTGGGGTTAAATTCAATATTAAGTTTGCTAGACCATTTTCTTTTTTATTTCTTCTTGCTTGTTTATAGTTGCCTTTTATTCCCCCCACATCTTCTAGGTCACGATGTACTAGGCGTACCTTCTATACAGAACATAGAGTTTTGTTTTTATTTTTATCAATATTTATGTACATTTCATTATGAAAATTTTCTAACAAACTTGAAAGACTCCTAGAGAAACATTCATGGGTTTTGTCTTTTAATCCAACCTGAAATTCTTCATGTTCATTTCTGTGATGATCAGCTTTGTATCAATTTGTCTAGGTTTTAGTACCTAGTTATTTCATCATATACTAGTCTAGGTTTCTGTGAAGGTATTTGGCAGATGTGAATATCATCTACCTTCAACTGACTTTAAGTAAAAGATTATTCTTAATTATCCAGCTGGTCCTGATCCAATCAGTTTAAGGTTCTTAATAGCAAGAAACCTGAGGTTTTCTTAAGGACAAAGAAATTCCACCTGTGCACTGCAGTATTGGCTCCTACCTAAGAGACTCCAGCTTTCTTTTCCTGAGGGGCCATACTACAGATTCTGAACTTGCCTAACCTACCTTACTATCACATAAGCCAATTCTCTGCTAAACCTACCTTACTATCACAAAAGCCAATTCTCTGCTAATACACACACACACACACACATTCCTCCCCCCTGCCCCCACTGGTTGTGCTTCTCTATTGAAATGCTGACTGATGCGGTGTCCTAAAGGGGACAATAAATACATTAGCTTATTTTTTATTTTTTCCCTCCTTTTCTACTATATTATTTTATTGTTTCTATCCTTCCTAGTCTTATTAAAGTTTAGTGTGTGTGTGTGTCCATGAGTGTGCATGTGTATGTGTTGCAAGTGTTGCCTCTGCTGATGTCTGGAAACAAGGACCAAATATACAATAATTGGAGAGTTATGTGCAATAATCCCTCAAAGACAGTGCACATGGACAAAATGGTCCAAGAAAGAAAATATGATGTAGTTGCATGGTATGTACAGTCCTGTACTCCTCCGTGGCTTGCTACATTTAGCTGTTATTTCCTTGTGGTTTGAAATATTAACACAACGATTAATATCATACATGAATCAGTGATTTCCTTGGTATTCCAGCACCATCTCTACCTATTTAAATTACATATGGCCTAAACTCATGTAACAGAAGTATGCATTGTAGAGGATACACAGTACTTGATTTGTGAACCTTAAATGGTATGCTTTGATTTCTACCTGTTAAACATGAGGAAGTCAGTCTACTTTTCTACGTGTCATCTTTTTCTCCTTTGTTGCTCCATTTCTATTTGTATAGTTTCTGTATTATTAAAGCAGGTACTATTTTATTCTGTACTGTTGTCCTAATTGTCAATTTTATACATTTACATTTAGTTCTACATTTACAGTTTAATCTTTGTTATAGACTCAGTACTTAATATTAGACTCAGACAAAAGTATCTTTTAGCAGCCCTTGCTCTGGCCCTTTCCCTCTGAATGAGCCTGCCATGGACTGAACGCTTGAGTCTCCCCAAAATTCATAGGCAGAAGCCCTAACCCCACGGCGAGATGGAATTTGGAGGTTGGATCTTTGGGAGGTAATTAGGTTTATATGGGCTCATCAGGGTGGGGCCACCATTGTGGGATTTTTGTCTTTACATGAAGAGGGAGAGAACCAGAGTTCTCTTTATCACATGAGAACATAGCAAGAAGGCAGCCATCTACAAGACAGAAAGAGAATTCTCACCAAGAACTGAATCTGCCAGCTTCTTCATCTTGGACTTCCCAGCATCCAGAACTGTGAGAAATAAATGTGTGGTGCTTAAGCCACTCAGTATATAGTATTTTGTTACAGCATCTTGGGCTAACAGCACAGTGCCCCTCCCCATGGAGTAAGAAATCTGCAAGATCCTATAGGAGATACCCACCCCAAGCCCATATACTCCCATTCACAACATGTTTTCATTATAAACCCTAGAGCTGATGACACAAACCACACTAAAATCAATTCTATGGCTTGAAAGCAGCCAATATAAAGATGCAATACCTTTAAAAGGAACAGTAGTAGGATAGACAGCCGATGTCCCAAGAGAAACTAGAGCAGACTGTGGAAAACAGAGTGGTATATTTGAAGTACTGAGATTAAACGACTGCCACTTTATAATTCCATACCTTTAACAGTGAAGACAAAAATAAAGTTTCTAGACAAAGACTGAGAGAATTTGATGCGTGCAAGTGTGAGCTAAATAAAGACTAAAGGGAGTTTAGTAAAAAGAAAATTATCTGACAAAATCAAGGGTATGCAGTAAGGAGTAAAGAGCACAATAAGAAAGGGAAATTTGTGAACTACCGGAAACACATATTGACTGTACCAAAAAGCAATGTCTTGTGTGATTTAAAATATATACCCACAATTAAAATGTTTGATAACAACTAAATGAAAAATATCAAAGATGCTAGAATAAACAGAGATTAAATATTCTAAGGATTGTGTGAGAAGAGGTGAAAGTACTAACATATTAGGTCCTAATAACTCAACAATGTATTTTGTAATATCTAGGAAAATGACTAAAAGAATAGAAGAAAAAAAAAGCTTTGTAATGAACAAAATAAGAGGGAAAGAATAATAAAAATATTTGACTCATCAAAAAATTTTGAAGAAAGGAGAGACAAAGGAACCAAAAGTAGGTAATAAATGAAAAACAGTAAGATGGTAAATATATACCCAAATACATTGGTAGTAATATTAAATGTAAATTGCCTGAATATGCCAATAAAGGATAAATATTCTTAGACTGGATAAAACCTCAAACTCAAATTATATTATATTTACAAGAATAACAAGATAAATTGTAGAGTAGCTTGAATATTAAAGGATGGAGAAAAGAGAAAAGATATAGAAACAGTAGCCATAAGAAACATGATGCAATATCAGATAAGGCTTGAAGCATTACTAGAGATGATTTCCTGATGAAAGGTCTATTAGCCAAGAAGACAGAAAAATTTATATGAACCTAAAAATGACCTCAAAATATGTAAGTAATAATTGAAAAAAAAAGAGAGAGAGATAAATCTATAACCAAAATGGGAGATTTAACATGTCTCTCTTAGTAATTGGTAGAAAAAGCAGACAAAAATTAGGAAGAATCTAGAACCCATTAACAAATATGAATATAATAGAGGACATCGAACATTGAGAGAATCGCATTATTTTCCAGTCGTATGGAACGTTTATCAAAATTTGTGATATGCTAGACTTCAATGTTAGTCTCAACCAACTTCAGTGTCTCAGCCTTTCCACTATTGACATTTGGGCTTAATAAATTCTTTGTCATGAGAGACTGGTCTGTGCATTATAGGACACTTAGCAGTATTCCTGGCCTCTATCCACTAGATGCCTGTATTAGCTCCCCTCCCCCAGTTATGACAGCAGCACTCATCTCCAGATATTGCCAGATGTCCTCTGGGGGGCAAAATCATGACTGATTTAAAGTATGTTCTTCTAAAATAGTTTAATGAAGCCAGTGGTCAATAACAAAAGATTATTAAAACTCCCCAAAGTATGCAACTGGACAATAGACTTACAAATAACCCATGAGGCAATGAAATAATTGAAATGGAAATTAAAATAAATTTTAAATTGAATTATTATGAAATAAAGCTTATCAAAGCTTATGCAATGAGGCTCAAACTGTTCTCAGAAGAAAATAAATAGAATTAAATGCATCTATTGAAAAGAAGAATGTATAAATTCAAGATAGGAAGGTCAGGATTCATGGCCAAGTGAGATTGGCAAATGTTCTCCCCAAAAAGTAACTATAAAGCTGGATAAATTAACCAGTAATATGTCATTACTCTGGAATTCTACCAAAGTCATATAATGATCTGTGATAAATCATTGAATTCAAGATGAAAACAGTGGGATTCTGTGGCATTCAGACCTGGGGCTGGAGCTAATCCCATTTCCCCTCCTTCAGCAGGTGATAGGGAGATTCTGCCAGGACAAAGTAGGCCATAAGGACCAGCAGTTTTTCTGACACTGTTGAGGAGGGCTCACTCTATTCGGGGCAGTAGGTATTGCCCATCTTCAATGGAAATTACTTTCCTAAGACAAACAAGTGGCAAGGCCAATGGCTTCATTCTAGCAGCCTGAGGTGGTAGTCCTGATGGGGGCAAACATATTTTTGGCTGAGACTATATACATGGTCAGTGGAGACAGAGAGCCTCCAAGCTATTCTCACACTCCTGGCTTACCCTGAGGCTGCACGCCTTAAGTATAAGAGTCAAAAGGAACTAGAGGACAACAGAACACAAGGCAGACTGAAAACATCCTGGATTTTCTAATGCCTCATATTTAGAATACATAAAGAACTCCTATAACTCCAGAAGAGGAAAAATTCCATTAAAATATAGACAAAATATTTGAACAGTCATTTAATCAAATGGATAATATGCACAAAAAAGCACTTAATACCATTAATTTCCAGAGAACTGCAAATTAAAATCACACTAAGATATCACTATACATCCACTAGAATGACTATAGTCAAAAAGAAAGACAATACCAAGTATTGGTGAGAATGTGGAGAAACTAGAAGCCTTATGCATTGCTGATGAGAATGTAAAATAGTACAGAAACTTCAGAAAACAATTTGTCAGTCTCTTAAAAATTTGAAGATAAATTTAGTATAGGATGCTTTATTTCTACTCCTAATTATCTAAGAGAAATGAAAACATATGTCCACACAAAGATATATACATTAATATTCAGAGCTGCATTAGTCATTCATTCCTGATATTTGTAATTTATGTCTTTTCTCTTTTCTTGACAAACCCCTAGGAAGATAGATGAAAAAGAGAGAGAGAGAGATGGCACAAGTTACAAATATCAGGTATAAATAAGGGAATGAAAATACAGATCCTATAGACATTTGAAAGAGGGTTTCATGAACAATTTATGCCAATAAATTTGAAAAACTAGATGAAAAACTCAATTTAAAAAAGAAAACTCACTAAAATTGACACAGGAAGAAATAGAGAGTCTGATTATGCATTTATCTGATAAAAAAAAAAATTGAATTCCCAGCAAAAGTATCCTTTAAGAATGAACGTGAAATAAAAACATTCTCATATAGAGGAATGCTAAGAGATTTTGTTACCAGCAACAAGCCCAATCTAGAAGAATTGTTTAAGGAAGTTCATCAGAAAGAAATGATAACAGAAGAAAACTTAGAACTATGAAATAAAGGAAGAACAACAGAAATACTAAATATCTAGGTATATAAAGGGGGCTATCCTTTTCCTACTGAGTTCTCTGAAGATGTATTAGTCCATTGAAATAAAAAATTAAAACATTGTCTTGAGTGGTGCAGGAACCTATATTGTGGTATACTTCCTACCTTACACACAAAGTGGTAAAATGTTGATTCTAAGTAGAATGTTGAAGTTAAGTTTATATTTTGTAATCCCTAAGGCAACAAATAAAAATTACATGAATATATTTATAAACATAGTCCACAATTTAAAATAGACTGCTGAAAATGTCTGAAAACCCCCCAAAAAAAGCAAGAAAGAAGAAACAGAGAAATAAAAACCAGAAAACAATAAAATGACCATTTAAATCTAACCATATCAACATCACTAAGTACTAATGGTGTAAACATAACAATTACAAGAAAAAGACCATCAGAATTGATAAATATATAACTAAAATAAACTGTAAAAATTCTCTGGAACTATAGAATATATATAGATTAAGAGCAAAAAGCACCAAAGTCTACCTTGCAAACACTAATTTAAAAAAAAAAAAAGGCTGGAATTTAGAGGGGAAAAAAATAACCAAAGATAAAGGTGGGTAAATTGATAAAATATTAATTTACCAAAAAAGACATAATGGGGGGCACCTGGGTGGCTCAGTGGGTTAAGCCTCTGACTTTGGCTCAGGTCATGATCTCAGGATCCTGGGATCGAGCCCCACATGGGGCTCCCTGTTCAGCGGGGAGCCTGCTTCCCCCGTCTCTCTGCCTGCCTCTCTGCTTACTTGTGATCTCCATCTATCAAATAAATAAATAATATCTTAAAAAAAAGACATAATGATCCTAACTAGGTATACAACTAACTACAGCTTTAAAACTACTATGAGTTGAATTGTATCCTTCCAAAAATGTGCTCAATAAACTCTAATCCAATATAAATGGTGTCCTCTTAAGAAGAGGAGAAGACTAATACAAGGAATTTGAGAGGCAGGGTGGAGGGTTGTTGGAAGTAGGGAGGGATAAAATGAAACAAGATGGGACCAGAGAGGGAGACAAACCATAAGTGACTCTTAATCTCAGGAAACAAACTGAGGGTTGCTGGGGGGTCAGAGGGGAGGAAAAGGGTGGCTGGATGATAGACATTGGGGAGTGCTGTGAATTGTGTAAGACTGATGATTCACAGGACTGTACCCCTGAAACAAATAATACATTATATGGTAATGGGGGGAAAAAAAAGAGGAGAAGAGACACAATGTGACAGTTGTCTTAATACTTGTTACCTTAGGAGGGGCACTGACTGGAGTGGGCCATGAAGGATCTTGGGTAATACCAGTAATATTGGATTACTTGATCTGGGTGGTGATTATATGGGTATGTGCATTTTGTGGAAAAATCCATTGAGCTCTACTATGTTATATTTTGTGTATTTTGTATATTTTGTGTTTCTTCATGTACATCATATTCCAATAAAAATTCTATTTCAAATGTCTAAAAATAAATAATATGCCTATTGTCATTATGCCCAAGTTTTATAGTCCTAGAACCAATTTTAGCTTCTAATATTCTATTCCAAACAACTAAACAAATGATGGGTATATAGGTAGGTAGATAGGTAGGTAGGCATAGAATAAATAGCCCCATGGGCCCCCGGAGAGTACTTTTACATGTTTGGGCAGAAGAGAATACCTTGATATTGGCATCTAGTAAGAATATCTTCAGCAGTTCTTGGAATAGGGTTAAAAATAATAGAGTGGGCAGTCTGAAGAGAAGGATGACTAGTTATGGTAATAGTGGAGGCTTTATAAAATTTAAAATGCTATTATTAGTATGGAAGTGTTGAATTACTATATTATACACTTGAAACTAATACAACATTGCATGCTAACTTACTGTAACTAAAATTAAAACTTTAAAAATGTTAAAAATAAACTTTTAAAAATGTTATTGTAATTATTAAAACTTGTTAACCTCAAAAGGGACAAACATAAAGTATACTCACAAAATAGACAAAATTACTCAAATGATGATTTGATTCATTTGATGGCTCCTATATTTTCCCTTTATTAGATAGTCAAGTGATAATTGTATACTATGCATAATAAAATAGAAGTTCAGAAAGATAAAACAAGATAAAAAAAAAAAAACCCTGAATGAACCAAACATAAAAAGCTAAACCTGCTGAAATGATAGTGTGAGGATATTTAATCTTAGACCAGAGGGCTCATTTCGGGAATAGACCTTATACATGTTTGAGACATGGTCCTAGTTGAGTTCACCATACCTGGAAAATTAATCATTAATTTATGTAGTCCTGCAATAAAGAGCAATGTGCTGGTATTTAAAGCATTTATCACTTGCAGCTGAAGAGCAAGCAGTCCGAGCCTTCACATCAGACAGATGGGTGAGAGGAGAGGTAGCCAAGATGGTATTTTTAGAAATAAGAGAATGACAAAATCAAGATTCTTGCTGCTGGTTGAATCCTCATTCCATGGAGTATTATCCACAGCAGCTGGTGTTGGTTTGTTTGTTTGTTGTTTGTTTGTTTGTTTTGTGAGGGGCTTGGGAAGAGTGGAAGCCTCTCCCTGTATCCGGTACCTGGGGGCAAGTTCTCTCACGCTTTGTCAGAATATTACCTTGATCATCAAAGAAACATCACATACTCTAACCATGTCTGCTGATGTCTTTCACTCAGTATTATCGTCCCTCTGGCCAAGCAGGCATGCAGACTCAGGTCTAATTTTGCAGGATCTTACTGTCGTTTTGAGGATGTTGCTCTTTATATTAAGTATAATGAGAGTTTATTGAATAAGTTTATCTTACACTGACATGACTGTATTTATGTTTTGCAATGAGCACCCTGGCTATCAGACATACTCACTGATAAGAAATGTAGGGTTCTTTAGGAAGTTCTTCCAGAACTCCAGTAACAGGTGGTGCTGACATAGATAAGGACAAGGGTCAGCAAAACTTTTCTGTAAAGGACGGGGTGGTAAATCTTTGAGGCTTTGTCAACCATATGGTCTCTAGCAAAACTACTCCACTCAAAACAGCCACAGACAACCTATTAACAAATGGGTCTGTCTGTGGTCCAATAAAACTCGATTTATAAAAACAGGAGGTAGGTTTGATTTGGCCCGCAGACCAAAGTTTGCTAACCCTGAATAAGGATGATGGTAAGGGAGACATATGGTTTTAAGAGATGCTTAAGAAGTAAATCACAAAGTCTTTCTCAGGGATGAAATGTGAAGGCGGTGGGGGGATGAGGGCCCCTGGATATAGGCTGACTTCATAGACTGGTAATAGAAGCCTTTCAGGCTCTATCTCCACTCCCCCTCCCATCCAAATGTAGTACTCGCTAGTCAGTGTTTTGGGCTGTCCATCACATTTGAACACCTTTCCAAAGCTTCCAATGTTTCCACCTATGAATCACTACCCTACAGAAGATGCCTGAAACTTGGTTTGCCAGTTCTCTGGCAGTGCAGGCATGTGACTTGGCTCCCCTGGTCAGGTGTTTCTGTGTGAGACTCTGATTCAGAACCTAGGGACTCACTTAATCAGATGCCAGCCAGACTCCACTCTGAAGAGATGGAAGGAGAGATGTCCCAGAGATAGCAGTCACTGAGACACTAGTGACATATCCTGACTCAGCATCGGGGCTGGGTATGAGCTACAGCCTGGGCCAAGGGGCAGTGATGTCCCCACTGACATAGCCCCTGATAAAGGAGGCTATGTTTCTCTGAAGAACCTCCAAACCTGGTTCTCTGGCTCTCCCAGATACTCTGTGAGTCATATAATATTCTCTAAGAAGTTTCCTTCTTGAACTAGCCAGACTAGGTCCTGCTGTCCATAACTAAGAACCCGGGGGTGCCTGGGTGGCTCCATTAAGCATCTGCCTTTGGCTCAGATTATGATCCCAGGGTCCTGGGATGGAGCCCCACATTGGGCTCTTTGCTCAGCAGAAAGCCTGCTTTCCCTCTCCCACTCCCCCTGCTCATGTTCCTACTCTGTCTCTCTCTCTCTCTGTGTAATATAAAATAAAATAAAATAAAATAAAATAAAATAAAATAAAATAAAATAAATTCTCTAAGAACTTTCAATGGTTCTCTGTTTCATCTCTCCCTCAGCACTCTCTCTGGGCCACAGAGAATTCCATAGAAGTTCCTGAACCATTCTTTCTATGAAACATCTTTTGGTCTCATCAGGGCTATAAAGGTTCCACAAGTAGAACATTTTTTTAAAAACCCAAATAAAAGGAGAATCATTAATAACTAAGCACTAAGTTGAGAGGGAAAAATAGTAAGCTTGAAATCAAGTTTTCAAAAATAAAGTTAATGAAGATAGCTGTTGATAAGAGAGGGGAAAGGCAGTGCAGGCTGGAGGAAGTCCATAGTCAAGGCCTCAGAAGCAGGAAGGAAGCTGGTCTAACTTGTAGTACAGTTTGGGTGGAGAAATAGATCAGAAGACATATGAATGGGCCTTGGAACATATCTGTGTGAGGACTTCCAGAGTACAGCAGCCCCTACAACTACTGACCTATAATTACTTCCCAGTGCTTCTCCTTCCTGGCCTTTGTATGCTGTTCCCTCTGCCTGGAGGGATGTCTCCCCATTCTTCCTGCTGCTAGTCTCAGATATAAATGCCACCTGTGGGATGGGCTGCACCACAGATCAGGTTCTTGGGAAACTGAGATTTTCATGCAGGTTTATTGGAAACAGCCCTCTGGAACAAGTCCTGAAAGAGAGTGAGGAGTGAGGGGAGCAGGATTGTTCTGAGAGAGAAGTTGAATGTCATGCAGCTTTCCCAGTGGCCCCAGCAGATTCCACAGTGGGCTGTGGAGCTTCAGAACTATCCTGCCTGAGGCGAGGTAGCCAGAACTTAGTGTCCTCTTATGGACCAGTCATTGGATATAAGTGCTCCAGGAAGGGTGTGTTTCTTTGGATGGAGAGAGTCTTTTCAGTTAAAGGCAATTACACAAGTGTAGAGGAGGTGGGTGGTCAGGAAGTAAGGAAATTACAGGCTAACTCCCACCAGCCCATCTCAAGTAGGTCCTGTGTTATCTTTTATTTTTTTATTGTATGCTATTATTTTCCTTCCTAGTGTTTAGGATGATGCATAATTGCATACTGTATTACCATCTCCTCCAATAAACTCGACTAAAAGAACCATGCCAATCAAAATCATCATTTTATCCCTAGCATCTAGCAGAGTGCCTGGCACATGGTAGGTATTCAACCAATATTTATTAAATGAATGAATACCTGAATGAATACAAAAAGAATGAATCGATGCAAGAAAGTAGACATGTCTGAAATGGGAGCAGAGCAGTGAGTCTGAGTGTGCCCCGGACCAAGGAAGGAGGAGCCTGTGTTTATAGCTCGCTTGAAGCCCCCAGAACTATAGAGGAAGAGAGGATAGTGAATGGGCTACCACAAGACAGTGTGAGTCAAAGACATACTGGACAAGCCTATATTTTATGAGATCAGCCACCTTCGATTTTGCTGACTAATACTGAGGGACTTAAAGCAATAGAGTTTGAAACATGAATGGAGACTGGAAGAACAATCATGAGATGCCCTGCAGAGGTTAGTGCATGCCCAACACACTCTAGTAGAATTCAGAACACTTTCTGTCAAAAGATGGCTCCTCTCTCCTATCATGGTGCTGACAAGTGGTAAAATTAAATGTCAGCCGAACAACTTCCTTTGTGGGTGAAGGGTTTCATAATCCATAATGCATGTTCACATGGCAATGCATTAAGGGTAAGATTTAACATCAAGGCTAAGACCAGGTAATTAATCACAACTCTGATTCCTTTGTACAAACCTGTGAGCAGTGCATTGGACTGCATATTGTGGCTGATCCAGGACTTTCTATTCAAATACGGCAGACCATATAGTGCAAGACAATATGAGGCGGGAGTGAAAATCTCATTAAGAGAGAAGTGACTTGAAGTCTAAGTCCAGAGACACTATGTATCATTTCACCCATACTTGTGCTACAAATTACAGCTTCAGCCTCCCACCCAAGGATATGTTAAAGAAAAATATTTTAATGAAAAATTTAACTGAGCTCATGGATGATATAAACTCCTAGCTACTCTAAGTTTGAATACAAAGCAAAGAATGAAGAAGGAATCTCTTATTGAGTTCACTACTCACATTACTGGGCACCTAACTGAAGCCTTTCAATTAGAAACCATGTCAGCAGAAATTCATCCTTTATATCCAGCACACACAGCATGAAAGTTCACCCCTTGTAGGGTGTTTGTGTGTGTAAGTCTCCAGGGCATTGCCTATGATCCACTGAATCATTATCTTGGTGCCAAAAGAATAGATTCTGGAAGCATAATCATGTTCCTAAAAATTTACTTTTCTGTATATGTTGACATTCCAAGCTTTCCAATGACAGGAACACAAGGCTGAGAACATCACGAGCTCTGCGGAAGAAACTGAATGTTGAGGAAAAAGGGGAAATGTCTCAGTGAAAAACTGAAGAAAATCACTTTAGAGTTTTCAGTGGGAGGTAATTTAGCATTGTGGAAGGAGCCCAGGTTTTACATTCAGACCTGCTCAAGTTCAAATGCTGTATAACCTTGGGTGTAAGATTTGACCTCTCAAAGTCAGCTTTCTCTTCAATATGACAGGGTATTAAAACTAGCCTCAGAGAGACACACACAATGCCATGCACTTATCTTCATAATTACAACAGATATGGTTAATGGTTGTCGTTATTACTCTCCCTACCATCTTGCCTATAATATAGGTGTTCTAGAAGTGTGTTCCTCCCCTCATCAGGTATCCTGGATAATGGGATTGAGTCAGTATTTCTTAACCTTTTCACACTCAGACTGACTTGTGGTGTCCTACCTTCATGGTTCAGTGGTGCTTACATCTGAATTTCCACAGGAAAATAGTTACCCTTGACAGAATGTCCCCTTTGGACCAAGTCTGTGCTTAGCCCTGGAGGAATGGAGAGGAACAAGACTCCTGGGGCTCACAGGCACTCAGGGAGGAGGAAGGAAACAGATCTCTTACTGTGACATGTGGTAGAGAGGGGGTTCCAAGGATAGCCAGGGTATGGAAGGGGAAGCCTGAGGGGGACAGAGAATGTTTTCTGGAAAATCAGTCAGAAGAGCGTGCCTGTCTTAGAGGTTAGCACCAGCTCTACTGCACCTCTGTATCCCATTGGGTACCTTTACTCAGCCCCTCCTGGGCTCTTTCTTCCCTGAGTCAGAGTATCTTCTCTAAGTCTCAGGTCACTTAGAATCAGACAGATTCTATGTCATGCCTTCAAGAGTCTTGCCCACAAAATACTTACAAATTAGATGAAAAGTTGGGATAACTGAAACTTCGAGCACTCTAGTAAAGAGCAGTAGTGTTGCAGGACTTGAGTGACTGGTCAAGACTGTGTTTAGGGTCCAGGAGAGAGCCACCTGCCATGCAGCCTTTCTCTGTCACACAGTGCCTTGGATACCAAGCCAATAACATAGCATGGACTCAGTGCTCTAGCTCTGGGTCAGCAAGAGGCCATAAGTTGCCTCAAAGGCAAAGTCCTCCCCCTACCATGGAGCCCTTGACTTGGTGGGTTTTGCCTCAAAGAATATTTATAGTGAATAGGGTGAGTGCCACTTATGCAAATTCTACAGTGAATCCCCAGAGATTCATTACTCCCTCAGACAGACCTAAGACATCCTCCACATGCTATTTCCAGAAAACAGGGCCTCAAAATAGCCAGGATCCTTCCCACCCCAGACCACCACTGCCTGTTGATGGAAGGAGCTCACGACATACCCATATCTCTCACGGCTGTTGTCCTGCCTTTTCATCCAGGATCTTTGTTCTACCTCTGTTTCTCATATTCTGGAATTCTGATATCCTTCATGGTGAATATATGGTTTCGTGCAAATCAGAGTCTGGGAAATGAATCATGACCCCCGTTTTGGGTGAGGGAGGGATTGGGCCAGGGCTGGGGCCTGCAGAAGAAATCCCATTACTAGGTCCAGAGGCAAAAGTATCTTGCTCTTTACACCCTCAACATAGTTACGTTGGTCTCATGTTATAAAATGATAAAGTACAACATGGTTAAATACATCACTGATTTGCCAATAATAGGTATTGGTGTATAAGTCTAACTGGTGGTACAGCTGCCTGAGGTATTGATTTTACTGTCTAATGGTTGAGAGAGATGTTATCTTGATTAATTAGAAGTCAAAAACAAATGCATCTTCTATTAAATCTCTTGTGGCATTCACCTGAAAAAAATTCTACACGTGTCTTAAAAATGTCGGAAACCTAAAAGGACAGGGTGAGGAGGGAGCAAACCACCCTTTCCGCCACCTGTCCTGAGTGAAGATAATGTCTGTGAGTTCTGGGCAAGTTGATGTGAGCTTATCGACCAGAAAGAAAAGGGGGGTGCCCATCTTTCTCTTCTTTCCAAATGCAGCCTTAAATCCAGAAATTAAAAAGAGAAAGTACTACCGAATATAGCACTTTTCCTGGAGTTACATACTACAGACTTTCTGGGTTTGGCTGAATGTAAATGTTTCATTTACCTTGCCATCCCAAAGACTGGTAAATTGTTGCATACAGGATTTCCTCTGCAAGAAGCATTTTAGAAGCACCCAAAGGATAATTTCTAGAAGCCATGAATAGAGTACTAAACAATATTGTTCTTAAAGATGAAAGGCATATGCATATCAGCTGCATGATTGTTAAATTTTGGTCAAAGTATATTTTTACAGAAAAATCAAAGGAATTTTAGAAAGAGAAATATTACTTGGGCATTTTCGTGAGCTTTAAAAAATAATACATTGACCTTAAAATACAAATCCATATGACATGATAAACCATAATATAACGAAAAGTTATAATAAAGGTTGGGATTTGTGAGCTAATTTCTATAAAACAATCTACATTGGATGGCTGTTGTTGTTTTTCCACATTTTCCTTTATGATCTAAACCTTTTTCCTTTCTTCAGCTTGAACACTACCTGTATCAGTGAAACTCAAGGGGGAGTCTACCCGCCATTGTGGGTGTGGCAAGAGGCTGAGTTATGAGCCCATTTGGAATCCATTTTTAACTACCGGTACTGAAATGAAACTGCTCTGCTATTTTTTAACTATTTGACATTGGGAAAATGATATGTCATTTCTAAGCCAGCATCCGATTATCTATTCAACAAAGATCTCTTAACAACTATTTACCCAAGTGAGGAGAATACAGTGACAAACAAGAAATACCCGGTCCCTGCCCATATGGGAGATGAAGTTGTAGTTGTGTCAATCTGAATGGGGTAGTGTATGTAAAAGGGCTTTGGAGTTTATGATCTGTTTACTAACTTTAAGATACTATTGCTATTAGCATTGTAATTGCGAGATGATTTCTCTCTTTATCAGGACTAAGCTTAAACCATCCTATGTCATGTTGTAAAATGTTTATTTGAAAGTCTAACCTACAGAATTTGAAAGACTGCCAAGTTCCCTATTTTTTTAAGGACATTTTTCAAGCTAGGAAAGAAATTTTTACCTGCGGAGCTCAGTTTAGAGAACAGTCACCTGGGTCAAGGTCACCTTGGTAAGGGCCCCAGGAGAGAACTCCCCTCTACAGCTTGACCAAGAGTCTATTTTTCTTGCCAAGTGTCAGGATGCTGCTCTTTCTCTAAATGTTTCTCCAATCTCCTTGCCGTTCTTCAGTTTCCACACGAGCTAAATAAGATCAAAGCGGATCTTGGCTTGAAGTTAATTTGTCCATTCAACTAACTGACAGTTCCTGAGGTCCCACTCTGGGCCCTGATTTGGGGACCCAGGAGATTCTTCTGTCTTCATGGGATTCACTGGTTTAGATGAAGGTCTTCAGAGAAGTCCTAATTTCCTTCTTTTCTGGCAATATTGAAGGACACACACAGAAATGAACCCATAGCTGCCTGGGGGATGGTGAGGTCGATGGGAGAGGACTTACATGAAACCTTTCTCCTGAGCCACCTATTTCAGCAGATCTATACAATTAGTGGGTGGGGGGAAGGAATGACCTTAAGAAACCTACCCTCAGAGTCCCACAATTTATAAGCACAGAATGAAATTTTTAAAGGTTCCAATTTTTAGACCATCATGTTAAATTTATGTGGATATTTCCAAGGAATTTACCAAGAGAAAAAAATATGTATGAGGTGTTCACAGATTAGACCTGCAATTGTCCCTTTCCTTCTAGTGGAGAAGGACTTCCTAAATGGGAAACTCCTTTTCTCTGACCCACTGAAATAATTCACTGAAAATAAGAAGCACAAATTCCTTCTTAAGAAGCCAAGACATCCATGAGCCTTCTCCTCGGTAGGCCTAATTTGCACCCCATCATCTATTCACATCTGAGTAAATCTTCACTAAGGGAAGCTCTTAGTCTGTTCAATTAATGGGCAGTGACTATAGCAACATGAGGAACCTGCACTTTTTCTCCAGCTTCTGTGGGATATTTGTGTTTGGCCATGGTTAATGGCAAGTGGCTTTTGATTCTTCAGTGTTCATCTTTTTGGGCATATTCAATTATATTACCATAATTTTTCCATAGGGATCACCCAATTGAACCCAATATTTCATGGAAGAGGAAATTAAGGCCTAGCAATGAAAATGATTTTCCCAAGGTCAATAAAGATGCAGAAAGGCCCACAATAGGAATTATTTCTCTGTGTCTATTAAAAACTCACCTATTCTGGGGGCAACTTGGTGGCTCAGTTGGTTAGAGATCGGCCTTCAGCTCAGGTCATGATCCCAGGGTCTGGGATGGAGTCCCACGTGTGAGGCTCCCTGCTCAGTGGGGTATCTATTTTTCCCTCTTCCCCACCCCCTGCTCATGCTTGCACTTTCTCTTTCTCTGAAAAAAAAAAAAAAATCTGAAAAGAAGAAAAAAGAAAACTCACCTATTCTTCAAGACCCAATTTAAGTCCTTCCTCTTCCAAGATCCATTCCCTGAGCCCTATTCTTCCCCTGTGTGTGGGCTGTACTCTGTCTACCTTTTTGTCCCGCTGGCTACTTCTTATCCTTCAGGATTCATTCTCAGTGGCACTTCATCAGAGAACCTCTCTCTGATTACCCAATCTAAATTAGATCTCTTCCCAAATTTTCTCTGAGGGCACTCAATTATTTTCTCTCATAGTACTCATTTTTTGAGATTCGGGCGGTAGGAGGGATAGGGAGGCTGGGGCATGGGCATTGGGAAGGGCACATACTATGGTGAGTGTTGTGAATTGTCTAAGACTGATGAATCACAGACCTGTACCCCCGAAACAAATAATACATTATATGTTAATTTTTAAAAAATTACTCATTTTGGGGGGTTGTGTTTTGTGTAATGTCTGACTCTCCCATAGATTGAAAGCCCCACAAAGGTAAGAATCAATATCTACTTGGTTCACCATTAGACCTTTCACCTAGGCTGGTGCCTGCCAGCACCTCTTCCAGGTGTTGGAAAAGCTGAAGTGGATGATCCAGCAGCTGGAGGAGCTGTGACCCTGTTCCAGGCCAGTCAGATAAGCTGGCAGATAAGTGGCAATGTATGACTGCCTCCACTGACCTCTGGAGAATAAAAGAATATGGTCACACCTCTACTGTCCCCTTCTAAATCTCATACAAAATATCTCATGTGGCATCAACTTGGAACCATGCAGGAAGGGAATTCCAGGAAATGTGCAGTTTAGCTCAGCTAATATAATACAATTCCCCTGCAGCTCATGGCTTCTAGACTTGGCTTCCATAAATGGTCTTTTCGGCTGTGAAGAAAGACAATATCAAAATTCGGTGAAAGATCGCAGTGCACCTAATACTGTCCTAGGGATCCCACAATCTCAAAGGCCTTCTAAGATCTTTTTCAAAGCAAGCTGTCTCCAGCGACTTTCCTGTTCCAAAACCCATGGTTCATCCTGTTCTTATCACAGTCCTTTTGCAACAATCAAACAGCATTCTTGTTCATTCAGTGTTTTTATAATTTTTCTAGATTTATCCCTTTCAAGGCTTGACTGGGAGACAGACTGGGGTTATTCAGTTCATGTTGCAGAGAGCGTGTGTCTTGCCTAAGGCCCAATTCTAGCCACCTTGACTTTCCTCCCAACTGAATAACGGTACACACAGGGGCCTTTCTTTTCTGCAACACTTTAGCTTTTAAAAAGAGAATTAATTTTGCAGATTTATTTTGGCCAGCACAAAATAGAGCAAAAATACCTGTGGCAGAAAATAAACCAGGTGGTATTTCCAAAGGAGAGTTGCTTCTTTTTGTCAACGCTGTCCAGCCTTCTCATAAATATAGGACTTCCTGTGTTTACTGAATGCTTTGAGAAAAGGCTCTTTATGCTGGTCTATGTGCGTGCCTTGTCTTCCCAACTAGCCTGCATGTTCCTAAAGCAAGAGGGCCCCTTTATTTCTCTTCTTGGGCCTTCTCTAAGTAGGCCACATACAGGGGTACCCACTCTTCAAAGCAAAGCTCCACGGAGTGGGTGTCCTGCCTCCAACGTGTCCTACTAAATCTGCATGCAAAATAAACCTTGAAGGCAAGAATAATTTACACAATTAAATCACAAAGTGATCTTGGATAAGAGGTAGCCAGGGAAACTGTGGACCTTGTCTTCCTAAAATGGGCCCTTGCCCTGAGCATCCCAAAACGACCCCCACAGCAGCTGTACAAAGCACAGAAGGCATTTCCCCAGCAGCCATATCATCACCTGAGTTGGATGCGGTTGACGGTTAAGAAGAGCTGGGCTAATTCAGTCAGCCTGGCTCTTGCTGCCTGGCTCTGACTGACAGGCCGGGCCCCTGCTCATCCCTGAAAACTAGCATCAGGGAATGACATACAGTTTGATAACATAAGATGCTTAGGTTTTTTGGCTCAAGTGAGATGTTCAGAGCTAATAGCCCTGTGAGCTGAGTTTTAGCTGCGATCTGCACCTTGAGATATCCGTTATGTCTGGCTCAGGAAAAAGGGAAAAGAATGAGAGCTTATTTCTAGAAAGGTTTCCGATGAGCAGCATTTGTCATTGAAGGGGAAGATGGGTATAATTAGCTTGTCAGTCTAGTTTGGGCTGAGCAGGCTGTCTCTGCTAAGAAAGATGGACTAACTGCCAGAGCCACTGACAGGCAGTCGATAGCGCAGCAATTAATGTCATAAATAATTCCAGAACCAATTACATCAAAATGGACTCAGAGCTTTAAAAAGGTACAGAATTCTCTTATTCTTCCTGCTAACAGCAAGAAACAGCTTTCATTTTTCTCTGTAATTACTTTTCATTGTATATAGCAATACAGCTGAGCTTTTCTGTCCATATTTAAGCCTCGTCTCTTCCCCCACTGCCGGCCTCCCTCCTTTACCCCACAGCACAAGGCTGTGAAAGCAGTGGGGTGAATGTATAATCCTTTAACTTGGCTGTGGCTGGAGAACTCCGGCTACACCTAAATGATTAAGAGCCAAGTGTTCGAAAATGTCACGGACAATGACAGCGGAGTGCCCCAAACAATGGCATTTGGAAATGAAGACATTTGTGAAATAAATGGATTTGTCTTATTATTTTAAAGGTTGCTGTGACTTTGCTTACACTGAATTTATTGATTTTCCCCCCCTTTCCTTCTTCTTTTTCTTCTCCTTCTTCTTCCCCCCCTCTTTCTGTACGGGTGCAAGCGTAGAAGCCAGGCCAAACTATTCCCTCTACACTGGAAACGCAATTCAATACTGCCCATGTGTGCTAATGGGCATTTTTTTTTTTTTTAGAAGGACAATCAGTCTCTTTAGCATAGCGTTTTGCTTAAAAGCTATTCTCTTTGAGCTGTCTCAACTCTGTAGCTCTTTCTCTATGCATTACAGTACATATGTAGATAACACAAAGGCTATTATACACATAATAGCAACGACATACCAGATACCACTGGTGCTAATAGTCTTTTCTTTTCCCCTCTTTTGCTCTAGCCCCATCAGTTGCTTCCATGGCTGGGTTAGAGAAAGGAGAAGATTGTAGGGAAGCAAATTACTGTAGTATTCATTCACAGCTTTGTACCGGGCCTGACAAACATTTCCAACTTCTCAACCATGGTGACATTTACTCCGGAGGGACCAGGGAAAATGGCTCAGGAAGCTCCCACCGCTTCGAAACCAGAAACAGCTGCCGGTGTTGCTTGCAGTTTGCTGAGTGTGCTCTGGCTTTGAGCTTCCTGCAGCTTATGGCTCTCCCTTTAGCAGTAGGTGTCACTGCGGTGAGTGGTAATTACAGTGGAAGATTTTAGAGGACACAGGATAATTAGGCCAGCCCGCGCAGGCATAAACACTGACATTTACCATATTAAAAACTGGAGATGTCGGCATTTTCCTCCCTCCCAAGACCACAACAATAGCAACCTCACCAACAAAGACAAGTTTTCAAGAGAACAAAGGGTCTTTGCATTTGGGGGAGTTTGACTGGGTACCTGGTGCTTTGCAGTTGGTCCTGAATGGGTTCTGCAAACCACTTGGAAAAAGGATCTGGCTGAGGTTATGAGGCTCCTGTTCTGCACTCCTGCTCCTGCCCCTTGGACGTGCAGAACGCCTTATCGCTGTTTTGAATGGTGGAGAGGGCTGCGGAGCATGATCAATAACACCATGCCGGAAGCACCTCTCTCCTTCCGCTCTGGGCCGACACTGGTAGACTCTCTCTATTATCCTCTTCATCTGGTACCTGGCACTAACACCAGGTATATTTCCTGCTTTTTGGAGGCAAGTGATAGACAGTAGGAAGGTAGGTGACCTCAAATTCCAGTCCGATAAACCCAAACCACCCCTTCAAGGGAGGAGGTTGTTGATGTCCCTCAGCTTCTATCCCAAATAGAAAGGGGGCGAGTGCCTAAAGACAGGGTCCGTAATACCTGAGCCGCTGCCGAAACCTCAGTAAGGGAGTCGCTGCTTCAAGAGCGAGGCTGAAGAATCAGAAACACCTGGGTTTGAAGCCTGATTTCAGGTAACTCAGATCTGTTGTTTTCCCTTCTCTAAAATGAAAAAAGACTAGCCAATAGGGGTGTTATAAGGATAAAATAAATGCATACATTTAAAGCATTGAGCTTACAGGAAGAGTTTGAGAAAATGACAGATAAAAACGTAGGAAGCATTTGATAAAATGGTAAAACTCCTTATGATTACAAAAGTTCATTTGCCCGAAACTGGCAACGGTGTTTGAGTTGATTTCTCCACAGGAGAGGACGCTCAAGCCCAAATTGTCTCCGCATGGGAGAGACAGCTGTGATTAAGTAAGGAAGCCTGGGTACTCTCCTGATCCAAGACTTGAAGAGATGTTTGTATTGGGTAAAGTGGTGTGAATTAGTTCTCACATTTGCTCCCTCACTGACTCTGCAGATAGAGGCGTGGGCTTAATTCAGGCTGAGACTTCACACTAGCCTTTTGGATGGGAACTTCACAATATAGTCCAGGTTTAAAACATACTCCTAAATATGGAGGCCCTCGTGGGCTATCCAAATTTTACTTCTCTTAAGGTGGGCTGTTGGGTATGGGGTCATAGCACCTTGGGGGCTGGGAGAGTAATGCAGTGTGGACCTGTGGAAAGACCTGGAAGCCTTGTTCCAGGTGACTATGTGCTGACCCTGGGCAGACTACTTCCACTATTTGATCCTGAATACCTTCACTTATAAATGAGAGAAAATAACTTACCTTCACCTAATAATGCTATGGGAGGAGTAAACGAGCTCGCTCAGGTAAAAGACCCGCTAGATATTAAATTACTGCCTCTTCCTTTGTGTATCCCCTTTGTCATCTATAAGACACCCGGCCTTTCTCACAAGGAGTTTGTGAGAATCTGATGTCAAGTGAAATATAAATATAATGTACTTCCTTATTGGTAATATTTGTGGTACTCCGAGAATCATTCTGAATGTGGCTATTTCCCTCTTCAAGATGTTGGGCTCTGAGTTCCTTGTTTTGGCTCTGGCAGCAATGCGTCCCTTCTGCAAGGTCAGCAGCAACAAGTGCTAGTGAGCTGAACTGGAGATGGGTTCTGCTCTGTCACCTGTTTTTTCCAAATTAAAAATAACCCTAATTGGGACGCCTGGGTGGCTCAGTTGGTTAAGCAGCTGCCTTCGGCTCAGGTCATGATCCCAGCATCCTGGGATCGAGTCCCACATCGGGCTCCTTGCTCAGCGGGGAGGCTGCTTCTCCCTCTGCCTCTGCCTGCCATTCTGTCTGCCTGTGCTCGCTCTCTCCCCCTCCCTCTCTCTGATAAATAAATAAAATTTAAAAAAAAAACCCTAATCAATTTATTTCAACTACTTGTAAGAGTCAGCCCGGGACTGTTTGGACACATAAAAATCAGAATTTCCAGAATATTTCAGTGACTTATAAAAGAGGAGGACCCCATATTTTAAATGATAACCATCTTGGACAATTTGGCTTCACTGGAAATATGCATCTCCACAGCAGAATGGGGAGGATGGTCCAATGGTCATCTGTACTGAGCAAAAGTTGACTTGCACAGGGAAGGTCAAGGCAAGATTTATGATTAAGCCAACAATGGCATATGACATATGAGCAGCCTTTGGGACAGGGTTAGTCTTTTTAGATGGTGTCTGAAATGGTTCCAGAGTCATGCTCCCTGTGGTCCCTCTTGCTTTGCTAAGATTTTTTTTTTCTATATATAGTTTAGGATCTTAATCAACCATTCCACATTCTTTCTTTTCCTTGGCTCTCAGGGAGCTAAATTCTTGTCCACCCTATAGGTATGAAGGGTTATTGGATAACCACAAAGGTTTTGGAGTCAAAGAAACTTGGATTCAAATTCTAGTCCCATTACCTCTTTGCTATAAAACTTGGGACAAGCTGATAGATCTTAGTTCTGCTTTTTCTTTTCTTTTTTCTTCCTTGTTTGTTTTTCTTGGTATGCTGCATTTAATAATACACACTTTGTAAGGTTTTATGGTGAATTATATAACATCCAACAGGGTAATCATGATAGCAGTTACAGAAGTTAGAATTGTAGAATAGTAGTAATAATAGTAATGGTTGTAGAAGATACTATGTTTTACACTCTTATTAAAGTCATAGCTAAAAAATGATGTGAGCTAGAATTCCAACCCATTTTCTGACTTTAAAACCTCTTTTGAAAACATTATAGAACAAGCACAAAGCATCTGGAGCCCAATAATCTAAGACTATTGGTTTACTTATTACTTGATTTGGATACCAATACTAGGTCCTATGACTGAATTTTGGATTCATTTGAGACATCTGGATCCTCTGTTGGCTCTTCTTCCTCCCAGGGCCCTTCCAGGGAGTTAGACAGAGTTTCAACACCACTGCCAACTTCAGGTTCTCTCTGCTTAGAAGATTGGGAAATGGGTTTGTTGGAGATGTTGATTGTGGTGCTGCTGAAGATGCAAAGAGGTAAGTATGAAACTCCAGGCCTGGGATCAGATACATTGTCAAGTATTGGACATTTGCTAAACTTTTCAGTTTGTTTTATTTTCTGTGTAATTCAGGAAGTCTCCAGAGACAACTCTCACCTCAATCCCAGCCAGTATCTCTTATTTTCCTCATTTTGCAGGTCTGTCTCTCCTTAATCCCCCAGCCAGTAAGGGTGGGTACATTTTGGTATGTTCCCAAGTGAACAGAACATAGAAACCATTCAGCAAATATTTTTTGAGTGAATGAAAGATTTTGAGTTAGCTAGAACACTTTGAAATTTCCCATGTTCGAAGATCTTCTTTTGGGATGAGGAAACCCAACTTTTCCATATGAAAATAAACACACCCTCTAAAATTTTAAGTTATTTTTAATTCTCTAACATCTAATTTAAGTCACTAACCTCTATTCTTACCAGAAGCAATTCAAGTGTCTCTCCCTGTTGGTCTTGCTATAAGCTCTGGCTTCTGATAGCTGATTAAAACTCCTTTTTTTGGAGGGATAGAAAGGAGAGAAAAAGGGAGAGCTTAATGTTCCATTTCCTTTTTGTTGTTTTGAAACCTGTTTTCACACTGTATGTGGTATGTATTTTGGATTTTGAGGACAAATGGAAAAAGCATTGTAGAGCTCTCTTTGAATATAGATTTTTTTCGTCAAAACTTTGTGCCATCTGTAGATTTAATAAGTATGTCTTCATTGCAATCATTCAAGTCTTCAAAAAGAAGAATATCAACAAAAGCATTTTGAAAAGTTTTTTTTTGTATCACCTATAATATATTACTTATACATATAATTACGTTAAATATAAACATTGACTCCTACCTACACATATTTTCTGTGTTTCCCAAGTAAGCAAAAATCCAAATCTATGGGGCTATTGTTGTTCTTTTATTTTTTATTTTTTTAAGATTTCATTTATTTATTTGACAGACAGAGATCACAAGTAGGCAGAGAGGCAGGCAGAGAGAGCGGAAGGGAAGCAGGCTCCCTGCTGAGCAGAGAGCCTGATGTGGGATTCGATCCCAGGACCCTGGATCATGACCTGAGCCAAAAGCAGAAGCTTTAACACACTGAGCCACCAGTTACCCTGACTGTTATTGTTTTAAATAGTAATTTTTCCCTCTTTACCATCACTATCCATAAATAATCTCATAATAATCAAGCATAAATAATTTCTCTTCTAATAGAGTCAGCTTCTACAATGCCATCTCTCTGAATGGACAACCTAGAGTTGATACTTGAATTTTTTAGCAAATTAAGATATTAGAAGCAGCACCCAGGAACAGGAGGTGGGATATCATTGTATAATGCATCTCATGAACCTGTCATGGTGAAGGGGAGAGACAACCCCATTTTGAGCCTATCAGTGATAAACAGAATACAGAGTTGAAATCTGGGCTTTCAAACAGTTTACCTGCCAATTTATTACTTGACTTGACTATGCTGCTGCTTATGAATTTCAGCCTGACTTGATGACTTATTTTCAAGAATTAAGAGAACATTTGAAAATTTAAATTTAGAAATTTTCTATTTCTTATATAGAACAAATTGTGTCCAGGTTTGAAGAGCAAAGAAGCTTTTAACTGGAAATGATATGAAAAGGAGGGTACACATAGGGTAGAACAGAATACTCTTTCTTCTGATCTCGTAGGGGACAGACGTTCTAGATTTCTCATGAATCAGAGGGGCCCTTAACCCAGCAGTGCTGGAAGCGAATTATGTGAGCCAATAAATGGACTTGAACTGAGTCTCTGTCTTTTGTAGCTGAAAACAACCTAATATAATATCAAATAGCTCCCTTTTCTCTGTAACTTCAATCATCTTTCCTACTTCATTTCTCTTTCTTTGCTCAACTCAAGACAATGTCTCATTCTTTTATACCCTTAGGAAATCTGCTACCTCATTTACCACCATCCTTTATACTACTGATTTTTTAAATGTGTACACTTGGTTTTTATCCATAAGTTTCAAGTTCATGGAAAGTAAGATTATATACTTCTTTGAATTACATGTAACATAATTTCCTTGCATATAATAGATGTTCACTTAGCATTTGGAAATGAGGATTAATGGTAGATTCATGGAAAAGTCCACATGCCAAGGGTTAATGCAGTTTTCACTCGTTAATTTATATTTCAGATATTTCATAGATATTTACTATATACTTGGTATCATGGTAATGAATTTAGCCTGAAGACATACGTGATCTTTTTCAGAATAGTCACAGATTTCTGGAGTGATTGCTTAGAGCAAGTAGGAGAAGGAGACTTTGGAAGAACTGGTTCTTGATATCATTTCGCATTCAGATACAACATACAGCTCAGCCTATTGGAGGAAATACAGATGAGAATTCCCTATGTTTAATATCTGTCATTAAAATGACAGCAATAAAGCCTAAAACCCAAAAAGGGGAAATCAGCTGGGTCCTTATAGATTGTCGCAGCCAAGAGCAATAAAAGCTAAATCAATCACAGATCGTGGCAATAGATAATTTAGCTAGTACTGGAAATTAAATGAAAGGACATTTCCAGCACTCAGCCCCATTGTGGGAGGATGAACATGCCCTCAGAATTCAGATGGGCTCATTGAATAGTCGAGGGTGAAGATAGGGGAAAGAAGGGAAAATTATTTAAATGAGATTTAAATTGCTTTGTTTCCCTAGTCCTCTGAAGGTTGCCTTTGTTATTACATTGCAATATTTAGCCATCAACATTTCTGACACACCATGGCTTTCTTGGCATTCCCACCTTTGTTCAAGACAAGGAAAGGTGGCTCTCCTGAGAATGGGCCTGCGTCTGGGCAGCTGGAATCCAATCATTAGCTTCTCACCATGGCCAATTTCAGAAAAGAGTTCTTTGGAACAGAAGCAAATGTGGAGAAGGGCTAAGAGCACCACCAGGAGCCAGGAGGATCTCTGTTCCAGGCCTACCCCTGATCCTATCAATCCCAGGTCAACAATTCCAGGCTTCAGAATTCTCAGTGGCAAAGGGAAAATGTCGGATTCAGTGACCTCTCAGATCTTGCCTAGTGCTAAGACTCTGTTATTCTATTATAAACGATTGATATGAAGAGCGGAGTCCCAGTATCATGGTCTTGACTCTGAGGAGTTTAGCTACTGGACAGAGTGAGTGCCCTGGATATAGGATCTCCGTTTTTGTTCCCCTTCCCCAGAAAACTTTATATAAGGACAATGTTCCATTCTTTATGGATTTGATCTAATTCACTGCAGTGTTCTTAGTGACAGATAATTTTTCCTACTTTATACTCAATATTGTCTATACTTTAGGCCGATGCATGGGAAACCTCTGGATCTATTTCCAATATTTGCTTTCTCTAAAGAAAGCTGCCTTGTGTTTAGTTCCTTGTTACGGGATTCCCACTGGATGTTAAGCTATCCTCCCTGATCCTTCCCTAGTAAGGGTTATTTCCTTAATATTACATGTGCAAAAGAGGGTTAATGCCACTTTCAGAAGTGAATGGGGCTTAGGGTTATTAAAACTACCTGTGCAGAATGCCAAAGGCACTATTCTAAGGGACAAAAGACCTGCCCCCACCTGCTGGCATGAAAAGTTGGAATAAGCCTGTTCACTTAAATCCAAGTGAATGAACTTACACATATCATGTGTTACTTGTAAGATGGGTAGCAAAGGACAAATTAGAGAAGTAAATGGGGAGGCTCCTTGGAGAACATCAGCTGATCATTGACTCTTAAAACCATGTCTGAGGCAAATCTAAAGAGACGTCTATAGATTTGAAAGTAAATGATATTTAGTGTACTATCAATAAAGAGACATTGATAGTCCAAAGGGACTTCTCTTTGAAGAAGTTTAGGGGAGAAGCACAGTTTGGAAATAGAAAGCAAGTTAGGCTCTCAGCCATCCTGACTTTCATGTCTAGCTCTAGGCTTGTGACGTGTCTCTGGCAGCCATCAGGCTTTCTGTTCCTTCAGGATCCCCATTTTCTCCACCAACCTACATTATTTGTTTTCCTCTTTTAACTCTTACAGCAAGTCTCTTCTCAAACATGAAGGTTTGCCGGCTGTTCTCAGCAATACCTTTTCCATCTAGTCACAGAACTTGAAATGATGGCAAGCATTCAGAGAGACCACCAGTCCCTATGCTAGGCACATTCCTTAAATTATCTCAGTTGACCCTCTCAACAGTCTCAAGAGGGAGCTACACTTATTAAAAATAAGAAAGTTGAGTCTTAAAGAGGTTAAGCCAACTTGCCCATCAGGGCTAGGACGGAGACCCCTGAATGTTGAATCCGAGGCTATGCCTTGAACCCACTATCCTATACTACATTACAGTTAACATAATGGTTAGAACTGGCCCTTTAGAAATGATGCTCGCTTTTGATGCACTATTTACTTCTGTATCACCTTAATGCTATTTAGATCTCTTCTGCCAACCTGGCCCCAAGATCAAGAAACGAAGGCTCCTGACCCTTCTTTGCTACCTCCCTCCTCGCTAACCTCCAGCCGGCAACCATAACACCATGACGCCAGCAAGCCCACTGTCCCCCTTGGGACCCTGACTAATTGCTTATCCAAGACCAGCTTCCTTCAGAATTGTCCTTTTGTCTGCCTCCTCTCTGACAAGCTGCATGGAGCCCAGGAGGCCGTGTGAAGCGATTAGTCCCCATGTGTACACACAGCCTCAGCACAGCTGGACTGCAATGCCGGTTTATTATCTTAAGAAAGGATCTGGTTTAGCCTGAGTTTACATCTCCTCTGCCTCCCATTCATGAGATGGGCTCAGGGGCTCAGCTTACATTGCATAGACTCGGCTGGTATGTATACAATGCCAGCAATATGGAGGAGGCTAACATGTGTTGAATACATCTACTGCCTCTTAGGTCTCTGAAGGTCACTCACTAAAGTAATATATGGTGCTAGTGTTGGTGGCTGAAGGTCAAGTCATCTTGCTTTTCATAATGCATAAACCTGAAACTCACTCAGACACCAATCATATGACCTAAACCTTGGAACAAATATTTTACTAAGTAAATCAGTGAGCATGCTGGCATTTCTATTAACCTTCAATGCACTGCTGACAGAAAATGAATAATGATAAATAATAACTCAAGCCTGTAAATCATGCTTAGCATCAGAAGCAAGGGAAAAAAATGCTCGTGTGTGCTACCATCTGTTAGGAGGAGAGCAGCAGCGACTTGAGGAGAGAGGTGGGAGAAGGGAGAGCTGGCTGTTGCTGGCCAGGGTAAGCATCTTTTGGATTCAATAAACTGACTGACAAAAGGTAGGCCACTTCTGGGCAGGATTGATGGAGAAAGAAAAACCCCTTTTCCTCCTATCTCCCGTCTTCTGGGCATCAGTTTCTAACTTTGATCTGCCACTCTTAGGTGTTTCTTCTTTCCCCACCTCTTCCCCTATTAAATGTTTCCACTGTACTCATTGCATTTCTGGGCCATTTGTAAAGGAGTCCTCTAACTCAGCAAAACCCTCTTGTGAACACTCCTCTCCTGCCCCTCACCCCTCAGTTATAGCATTTGGTTCTTACTGCCTTGCAGGCAGAGATAGGAGCTGGAACACTGCCTTGAAGTTGCTACGCTCCTCATAAACGTCTCTGCAGAGGGAGGTCCCAGGCAGAAGAATCTCCAGCCTTCCAGCACAGAATATATCACTGCAATTCTAATTTCACAAAACAGAAATCTGACCCCCATATCCACAAGGTGTGTGAAACAGTGAGGTCTCCATTGCGACATTCCCCTTGAAGGGAAAGCCTCAGTGTTTTCAAGAAAGTCCTAGATGTTGATGCTTGACATCTAGGTGCATCTCTTCCTGGGGTTGTAAGTGTGCATTTGCTCTCCTCTCTCTCCTCTTTCTTATAACAGAGCTAACATTTGCCCAGTTGGCATCATCTTTGGATATATTCTAGCCAAGAAACAGACAAAGGCATGGTCTATGTTCAAGTTTCTTGGAATAAAAACCTATCCATACCATTTTTTGCTGATTCTGTAAGCACCCCAGGTGCCAAAGCAGCTTTAGTTGCAGATTCATTGAGAAGTTGGACTTGAGGTCACACTGACCCTTTCTCATTTCCAGATGATGCCAACCTGCCCAGACAACAGGCTGATGGAGAGGAAGCCAGGGCTGTCAACAGGCTTTCCATCTCAGACTCCGTGAAATGGGGAGCAACCGTTCCTGCAAGGATGCCAGCTCATTGGGTTGAAAGGAATGGTGCCGATTATAATGTGTGTGGCCCCTGGGATGCTGTCCATGCTGCCTACTTAAGTGTGTTCTCCTTGGGAATTAAATAATCAAAGAGAGAATATATTCTTTCTCTTATTTGAAATGAGAGTCTTCTTTAAATGCCAGTAATTTAAAGTCATTCTGTACCCCTTGAGATCGTGTAAACCAGATAGTGTAAATAGAAGAAAAGTAGCTCTGACTGCTTACAGAAATTTTGGCTTTTGCCTTTCCTTTATTTGCTAGGGGATCCATTTCCCATTTGGTTTGGGGCCTCATCAAACAATGGGCTGGGAAACACCGCCAAAGAGAGTTTACAGTGGAAAACTTACTGTGAGAGCCCCACTAAACTGAGTAATCATGGGCATCCCCCTCTGGGCCTCAGTTTCTCCTCCCATAAAATTGTCTAATACTGTGAATTTGTGTGGTAAGTTTTCTGCTCCTTGGTTTCCCCCCCTCCACCTTTCTCCTTATTTTTTTACCTTCCCCACTTTTTTAATTAGAGGGTAAAATAGATGAAAGAAAAATAAATGAAAGGAAAAGCAGAAAATTAGCATTTTCTTGGCTGCACATTTCAGTTATTAATATTGCAATTTGAGGTAATGAAATTCACAAAATGCAAAAGGTTTAAGGTTTGCCTGGTGGGGTGAACTCTGCCGCATGGTATATGGCTTGAATTTCAAGGTGAGGTTCATTATGCAGAATGCACAATGTGGGCAAGCTAACAATGCCATAAACACTTCACTTTTGCATTTCTTGACTTTAATGTTGCATTACTGTAGGTTTTGGGTTTTAATATGCTGTATAAATACAGAATACATATTTGTAAGTACAGGCACTGTGAAAAAGAGGATTTTTCTGTTTTAAATCTCAGGCTTTGAAAACCCAACTCTGTTTGCTCTCTGGTTGACTTTGTTAGAAAGCTGGTGGGAGAAAGTAGGGCAGGGTGAGTTACCTAGGAACAATCCTCATTTATGCCCAAATCCATTATGAAAGGCACAGGCTTGCTTTTTGCCCTCACTGCAGTTTGCGGAGGATTTAGTAATGGAGACCGAGGGCTCCTGGGAAGGGAAGCACCAGGATAAAAGAAAGATTTTGCTTGGCTCATCCCTGGCACCTGCCCAGGCCAGCCCTTCCTCCAGCTCTGCCGCTGGTCAGTGCCAGCTCTCTCCCTCTTGTCTCTCCAATTAATGATGTTGCTCACACGGAGCAGAGGGTGGAAGTCTCTGGGCAACAAAAAAGATGAGAAGAACAGTACAGTTCATCTCTAGCAGAGGATGTGGTGAATTTCCCACACCGAGTATGGACGGTCAGTGAGAGTGGGATGGATGCTGTATGGGCATAATGTTGAGACCCCACTGCCAAGGAACTTCCAGGCCTCCAGCCTGTCTGCCCAGGTGCTCTCCACCATCGGAGGCAGCAGAAGGACTACTCTTTTCTCCCTTAGGAGACATCATCACAGCCTCAGCACTCATGGTTGTCTGGTGGGAGACCCTCTGTCCAATGGCTGAGGTCTTAAATGTCTTCCCATCAGCATGGACTGGGGAAGAAAGGGCTTGATTTAGAAGACTAATCTTGTTGGAAAGGCAGGTTTGGGACAGGAAAGGCAAACAACAACAACAACAACAACAACAACAACAACAAAAAAAACCAAAAACAACTTTAAAATTCAAAAAGAAGATGCTTTATACCCCAGAACTTCATTTGTGAGCCCTTATGTAGGGCCCACCAAGCTGCCCTCAGCACCATTCTGGCCCATGCCATGCCTCTATGGTGTCAGCATCCCTACATGTCAGAATCGCACACGCTTGGAGCCAAGGGAAGCCCTTGTTAACAGAGAGCTCTTCTCAGTTCTCTCCTCAGTAAACTGCTATGATCTTTGGCACCTGGGTGGCTTGGTCATTAAGTGTCTGCCTTCGGCTCAGGACATGATCCCAGGGTCCTGGGATCGAGCCCTGCTTCCAGCTCCCTGCTCAGTGGGAAGCCTGCTTCTCTCTCTCCCACTCCCCCGCTTGTATTCCCTCTCTTGTTGTCGCTCTTTCTGTCAAATAAATAAATAAAATCTTTAAAAATAAATAAATAAAAATTAACTGCTATGGCCTTTAAGACAGCCACCTCTGTCAAATGCCTGGATATATTCTATTTTGCCTCAGAACTATTAGCATAATCTCCTATCTTCTTTATTTTCCTTTGAGGTTAAGATTTCATCATGCCACATTCAAGCCTCTTGGCATTTGTGGAGGACCTATTGTGTGCCAGACCCTATGATATCCACAACACCTGCTTATCAGCACATAAAACAATGGTTCCTTCCCTCAAAGAGCTCACAGCCTGGTGAGGGAGGCTATCCCATGAATAAGTAGTGCTCATTCATTGGTATGAACGCTGTGATAAATAAGAGGACAAGTAGGGAAGAAGGAATTTCTCTGACTCAGGGAGTGGAAGGGCAGAAGAATCAAACTGCATAAAGGGAATGTTGAAGAGTTTACTATTCGGACAAAAGGGTGGTTCCAGCTGAGGTGAGACTGGAAAATAGGCCAAGGCCAGGAAGTCAAGGGCATATTTAGGTCCTTGCCTAGAGTTGCACATTAATACCCTGTGATCCAGTTCTAAAGGGCCAAGAGGATCTACTGCTTCTTCATGAGACCGAACTTGGGCCTTAGAAGGCAAATAGAGCCAACCCCGAGGGCATCCATGCTATCATTAATAGATTTTGAGGGGGTTCTCTGTGCTCTACATACTGCATTTTGAAGAGCACACAAAGTTTCTTCTTTCCTGAAATGCTATGAGTTTAACTTTGAAATACTTTTCTAAGAGCTTATCTTAAAACTCATTGGTTGTACCCATGTGGATTCAGGCACAGTGTTAAACTAAAGGCATATATTATAGTCCAAATAGTTTAGCAGGTAAAGGTAATATATGCTGATGCTATCTGTCAAGAAACCCTCAGACCTTTCCAGGACAGCTGCCACCACCACAAACCTAAAGGATACACAGTCAGGCATCTCAGGGCATCGGCAGCATCTAGAAAATACTAAGTCCGTGTTCAAATGAAGGAAGCCCTCTCGAAGGGGGTAGAGTGGTGGCTCTGGAAGCAGAGTTGCTCTTGTCCTGGCCTCGAGCATCTTACCACCTTTCAAATGTTCTTCTTCCCTAAGTCAGTACTAGGCACCTTCTCTAAACCACCCTCGGGAACGTGTTGGTGTGTATGTGTGCTAATAGGAAGGAAATTACACTCTCAGTGCTGGGATACAGAGGAGCTAGCTGATACATTAGCATCTTGATCTGACATGGCTGTCAGAAAAATTATCCATGACCCAGAAGGGGCCACACTAAAGGTGATTTATCCTCTTACTTGGCTTAGGCTGAGCTCTCCCCAGAGAAGGCCATGCCAATTAAGCAAAAAATAAGGCAAATAGTGTGTGTTGTGGTGCCTGGTGTTGACTACTCCCCTAGAGAGACCTACAAATTAATTTTCTCCTCGTATCCTTGTTCTGTAACCAGTTCCAAAATGGAAACCTCAGCAGTTTATCTCCTTAATCTCTTATTCCCTTCCTCATCCACTTTTTTTTTTCAAAACAAAATTAAATCATTTAACAACGAATTTAATAAGCACTAAAAAGTGTAATGAACCAGATAATGAAGAAGAACTCATATTATTTTCTTTATCTACTTTGTACTTAATTTATTTTGTGTGTTTCCTTTGCATGCATCTTCCCTGAGAGTGTTTCCAACAACATTAGGATTGTAGGTAAATGTTTCATTTTGTTCCACTGAAACCTGGTAAAAATTCTTATTTGAAAGGTGGATGGACTCCTGTCTAGACCACCCAGGACAAGGTTTTAAAGCTCATGCCCAGGGCCTGGCACCCCCTTTTGGGATCTGGTGTCTCTCGGGCTCTAGTGAATTTCCTCTCACGTCTCAAATCAAATGGGTCCCTCCTGGGGCTAAGGAAGCCATGCTGATTTCCATTTTGAGTGCACAGTCTCCAGTAGTTATCCTGTCGAAGTTCCTTAGGCCAATTAGTCTACTTCACTGTAAGGAATGGAGACGGTGTCTTTAGAACCGTACTCTTCCATTTATCTGTTCACTCTGCATGTCCCATCACCCGGACTGTTACTACAGGAAGTCCCAGAAGACTGTGAGGAGGAATACATGGCTAATTTCCCCTACCCAATCCATATGCTTCACAGGCTATGGAATAATCTTGCGCATCTTATAGAGAAGAGGCAAATGACGCTTAGCCACACAGCAAAACTCATAGGATCTCCAAGTACCTGGACTTAGGGCTCTGGACCCCATTGCTTCAGTCTCGTCATAGTTTGGCTCTCTCATCCAAGTATCAAAACCTCAGACAAAAAGAAGTCCAGTCCAGCCTGGGCCACACTCACACTTCCTATTCTGACTGTAATCCGCACCCAAAGCATATTGGATTTCCGTAAAAAGAAAACAAAGTATATTTGTTTATCCCAATCTCTGGGTGGAAAATAGATTAAGGAAGGGAAGAAGGAAGAAAGGGAGATTAAAAGGAAGGCAAAGAAGGTAATACACAGATTTTGTTATATATTAGGACTTTTATAAAGGAAAACACATCAGCTGAATGACATCAACCATGACCCTATTTGGAATAGCCTTGAGGCTGGGATCAGGGCAAGGTTCCTGGAGACTGTTCAGACTGCAGGATTACCAGCATCTCTGGAATGAACATGAAAGGACAGGGAACGGACGTGCCCGATATTTGCCTCCAAGCAAGGCAATTTGGGAGCAGGTCTGAATAGAGACAAGAATCTGTGTGGGAGGAGGACCCTGCGCTTCCGGCCTCTAAGCAGAAGTGTGGACAGGACTCGGGTCTCTCAGGGTCTTTCATGGAAGTCCTGGGTGGAGCAGATGAGCCGCCCACCCGAGCTGGAAATCCGGCGCTCAGCCTTTACCCGCATGCTAATTTCTCGGGGCCTCAGTTTCCTTGTCTGCACAGAGGCACGATGAAAACGGTACCTATCACACAGGGTAGTGATGAGCGTTGCATGAGCGTAAACCTGTGACCCAAGACCATAAATGCTGGTGGGTCGTCAGAGCCACTGTGGAGCACTGTTTGGGTGCTCCCTCTCGCTCCGAGCCTGTCCCTCTCTTCCTCTGCAAACTCCACATGTCCTCAGCTTTGTGCTAACGAGGGGTTTTCTTCAGCGGGAATTGATTAAAATGTAGTGGCATACCCTCATTTTGCGTCACCATGTGTGTGACTAATAGCCACGGAATTCATGCCACAGATAAATAATTGGCCCTTCAGCCATCTTCCGTGTCTTTGGAGACGCGCAACCACGATCTATCACAGCCGCAGACATCTCAATGAGCATCATCTCCAGATCATAATAGATCATGTTACATTTGTATATGCTCAGGAACATAATTTACTATTAAACGGGGCCAAGATCAGCACCAAAGAAATTATCCTTCCGCGGGGGCGGACTCTTCGACTGCATTATATGCACGCTGCGGTTTTTAAAATATTAATTATATTGTAAACTAAAGGTTTACTTTATGTATCATAAATCTGGGTGTCCCTTCTTTCTGTGTGCCCAATAAATATACTTCTCATCAACTTTTAATTATGCTGTTTGCATTATTCTGTCCTGAGGATGAGAGTGCATGCTAAATCATGGCCTTCTAATGTGGACTACAGCATAAGTTTAGTTAATTAAACCATATATTTTATTAGTTCTTGCACCTCCATCTTGTAAAACCATGCATTATTATGTTAAAGTTGGGGGGGCATAAAATAACATAGCAAGGGTCGTATTTATTATCATCATCATCATCATCATTATTATTATTATTTATTCTGGAGATTTAGATAATTAAGGGAAAGTTGAATTGTTTTATCTCTGGGTGGTTCTGCTGCCCTACAGACTCTGGGCATGCTGTCGCTCCAAAAGCAGAGGAGCGGTAGACATGTTATCAAATGGTCAGGCCACAGTTTTGAGACCAGTTCCAGAGGCAATGATAGAAACGCAAGTATGAAATAGGCCACAAGCTTTCTGGCAAGCGAAGAGCAGCTCCCCAGGCAGACCCCTCCAGCCCAGGACTTTCCTTCCTTTACTCTGTGCTTCTGGGCAAGTGGCCTTTGATGTTTTAGGACCATTTCTCTGCTCTTGAATTCATGCACAGCATAACAGGAGCTTTAAGACACGATAACTCTGTTTCAAGTTTAGAGTAGGCTTCTAGAATGGAAGCCCGAGATGTCCCCGAAGGCCAGAAGCTTGAGAAGAAGCTGAAGTGATGGAGAAACTGAAAGCTAGTTGGGTGACATTGCAGGCCTGCCCCTGCGGAGACATTACAAGGTACTGACAAGTAAAAGCTTCGGAGCCGAAGGAAATTGAGAGTTGAAATCTTACTTTGCCACTTCCTAGTCATGTGACCACGTGAAAAAGGCATGTGTAAAACTACCCCTTCAAGCTATTGTGGCGATTAAGTGAGATATACTACAAGTTAAGTGCTTAACACAGTACTGATACACAATAAATACACAAAAACAGGGTACCTGTTGCTGCTGCTGCTGTTACTGTTGACATTCTCAGGATCTAGCAGGTCTGATGAGCCAATGCGCAGCACTGACCCATGCTGCAGTCCCGAGGGGCCAAATCTGGGGGTGCAGTCGATGGCGATACCACAGACAGCTTGACTCAAGTCACTCTTGAGTAAAGGGAAATGGCACTAAAAGCCAAAACTATTTCTTCTGGCAAATGCTCTGTGTTCTCCCATGACCCCATGTTGACCACTGAGTTATAGTGTCTTGTGGATCCCAACCTCCCTCAACACACCTCTTGGCGTTGTTTCTAGCCATTCCCTTGGATTTCCCATCTGGACACGCATGCCCTAGGGCCCCACGCCCTGTGCCTCCAGTTCTCTGGACAGGCAGAGAGAGGCCATGCACACAGGCACAGGTGACTGCCACGCCATCCCATTCAACAGCAAGAGGGTCTCTACAGCATTACGGGATGCTTTCGGTTCCTGCTGCTTTATAAACAACTCCCAAGGAATGTACTGGCTTTATCAGCTTCCTCGTTCTCTTCCCCTTACCCCACCCCCGCCAAAAAAATAAATAAAAAGCAGAAGCAAGATCTGTTTTATTTCAACTTTTAAAGGCCTTTGAAGGCACAGCTATTTGAGAACAAAAAAAAAAAAGGCATTTTGTTTCTTAACTGCTGCTCAGGTGGTAAAGCCCCCCACTAGTTCTTTCCACAGGGTGAGGCGGGGGAGGGGTGGTTGTGTTTTATGGTTGGCTCAGGCCCTTCTCCTACACTCTCCTGGAGGGTCTTCAAGTGTGCTGCCCTCCAGGACAGAGCCCGCAGCAGAGTTTGCAGTAAACAAAGGCGGTGAGTCACAGCAACATGAACAGGGTTGACTGGAAGTGCCTTTGCTCGTGGCTCTCCCCTGCGGGAGTGTGGGTGGGGATGGTGGAAGGAACTCCCAGAGGAAGACTTCTTGCCTCTAATGGATCCCATATGCCAAGGGCTGAGTTCTGATATTCTCCAGTCCTGAAGCACCTAGGCTTTGATTTTTATTTTATTTTGGATGGGTGGAGGGATAGAATCAGTATGCTTGGGCCTCAGATCTCTAGTTGACAGTTTGGCATTAAATAAAGCATTAAACGCAAACATTAAGGTTTTTTTTTCCAGTGTGCTTGCGTGTGGTCTTACCTACTCCTTCTGCTTTATGGCTCTCAACTCCCTTTCCTTAAGACTTTCTTTATCTACTAATTTTAAAAATTACAAAGAGGTTTATGCTTTTAACTATGAGAATGTCATTAGCCTCCCCCAATCCAAGGATACCGAAGGAAGGCTGATGCTTTCTGTAATTTATCTTCCTGTGGAGGAGGCAAAGCTGGAAAAGAAAAGAGGACAGAAGGTAAGGGACTTTACTGGAGGTCCCATACCCAAGTGTCGACATTTCTACTCCAACGAAGGAATTGACAGCATAAAATTCTAATTCAGGAATTTTCTGTCTTGAACTAAATGTTTCAGAGGCTCCTCCCTTTTCTGTTACTATTTTGTAGAAAGAAAAGCAAAGAAACTTTCAGCAAGATCTAGCCTGTTGACAAATAGAAATCCTCAACTACGTGCTAGAAGTTTCTAACTCCTACAGCCAAGCTCCCTTGGCTCTATTTTTACAATCTAATTTCAAACTCGCACCCCCTCACGAGTCTGAGGAATTTCAGCAATAAGGCTTCAGGCAGAGAACTTCTGAAAGAATGTAAGCTTGAACCATCATAGACTGAAAAGCCCCCACAATCCATCCTATGCTTGACGAATCCAAGAGGACCCGGATAGAGCACAGACCTGGGGTGTTTTGCGTTTGATCTGATGGACTCTGGATCTCCCTAAGGACAAGGGGGCTTCGCAGGAAAGCAGAAGCCAAACTGAATTCCAGATGGAAAGGAAACCCAAGTGTCACCCTGGGATGCCGATGATCTGGTTTAGTCATTAAGAATGCCACAGCTAACAGAAAGCTTCAATCTGAGCCGTTAAGAATTTACTAGTTTTGTCTCTCAACCCCTACTGCGTGAGACCCCTGAACTTTTATTTTCCTTCGAGGCCATCCCGGGTTTTCTGCTTTAACATTGTCCCTGATTTATGGTATGTCCACATTTCCCTGGATAGTACCATCTTTTGAGTTATACATCATCAGAGTGACTCATTCTGATGATGTATGGCCCCAATACATCATCAAAGCTCCTTGCTCTGCCGTTGCACTAATGATATGTTAGTGTAATACATCACCGGGCTGAGCTGCAGCGGTGATGGATGGCACCGAGGGTGATGGGAGCCCATGGAGAGGGAAGCTGAGGAGCAGGCTCCGGGTATGAACAGGAGGAAAATCAGTCAATCCCAAGTCTACCTCCCTTCCTGGTACCAATGCCCATATTGAATTAGTACTGTGACATGAGTCCTACAACCTTAAAGAAACACAGAAGTATGCATTTTCCCCAAGGGAGTGTGAGCTCGGAGCTCATGCACAGACCGTAGGTTATTTACGTGTAGCTATAATTAAGAGGTAGGAGAAGTCCACTGGATGAAACTGGGACCGTGAGGAGCAAAATAGAAGGCGGGCTCTAGACAAGGGCTTCTTGGGCCGGAGGAAAAGTGAGTGCTTATAGAAAAACACATAGATCAGAAATCTACTACCTGGATTCATAACTGTCCTCCAGATTTTGGATGGGAATTCTCCCATGGTGTCTCAGCTGGTTTTTCTCTTGGACCACTTTTCTGTCTGCTTACCTCTGTCCAGGGCAGGAAATGTTTACCTTAAGGGCACTTGGAAGTGTCAGTATCTGTCGATGGGCAGATCCAAGTGCTAGACTGAACCTGTATCTATTATTAAAGAACTGGGACTCAGTTTCCTTATCTGTCTATGGGGATAATAAATAATCCACTCTACCTCACAGAGATGGTCTGAGGATTATGGGTGTTAACAGCTCTAAAGGGCCCAGATTATGAAACACTAATGTTAGCCCTTACTACAACAGCTTCTACGATATGACTTCTACTGCTGTTACTACTACAACCACCAGCTGTGGCTCTCTTTAAAGTTGGACTTCCCAATATCACTCCCCACCCTTCAAAGTGCTGTTTATTCTCTCTCTTACTTGGAAGGTGCCAGTGTACATTAGCATATTAAAATAGCTGAGGAATTCTGCAGTTAAAAAAACAAAATGCTACTTTTAATTCCAGTGCAACATGGAACAGGTACTCTGACAAATCCCCCTGATAAAACACACCTAGAATCTGGAAAATTACTGCAAATAATTTTTTATTGAGTTGAAATTCACATTACATAAAAGTAACCAGTTTATAGTACAATTCAGTGACCTTTAGCCCATTCCCAATGTTGTGCGGCCGCTACCTTTATCTGGTTCCAAATTTTCATCAGCTCCAAAGAAAATCCTGTTCTCATTAAGTATTCATTCTTTATTCTTCCCTCCCACAACCCCTGGCAATCACCAATTTTCTTTCTGTCCCTGTGGATTTAACTATTTTGGATTTTTCATATGAATTGAATTGTAAGACTTTTTCTGTCTGGCTTCTTTCACTTTATATAATGTTTTTTAGTTCCATCTACGCTGTAGCATGTAGATTCATTCATTCACGTTTTTCCTCTATGCGTAATGTTTTTTAGTTTCATCTACGCTGTAGCGTGTAGAATCATTCATTCACGTTTTTCCTCTATGCATTTTGTTTCTGTTTAATCATTAGTCCATTGATGTACATTTGGGTGGTTTCCACCTTTTAGTTATTGTGACTAGTGCTACTAAGAACATTCAATACAAGTATTTGTTCGAGTACCTATTTTCAATTTTTTGGGATAGATACACACCTGGGGATAGAATTGCTGGGTCATTTGGTAACTCTGTTTCTGACTCTTTGAGAGCTACCAGTCCTTTGAAGTAGTTTGCATTGATGGAAATTATCTAGAAATCTCTGTTTCATTTTCATTCTAGAAAGATGGTTTTTCTGGTTACATAGCTCAGCATTTATATCTATTATCTATCATACTTTGGCTTTGATTATCACTACTGCTTTTGTCTCATATCTTTTTTAAGTGTCTAATTTTTCTCTGTTGCTGTTTTTAAGTCTTTCTGTTTTTAGTGTAATACACTCTTATTATATTGTTAATTATTACTGTTATTGTTATGTGTTCAGGTGCAAATTTTCTGCTACTTAGTAGCATATACTATGTTCTGATATCTGTGAATTCTGTTAAAGGAGATTAAATATAAAATCATTGAACTAAATATACAATTATAAAATATGTAACTATTAAATATATAATTATATTATTAAAGAAAAATACTTGATTATGAAAACAGTTGCAGGAAAATCATTTGATAAAATTAACAACTATTAACAAAAAGGAAAAAGAACACAATGAACAAACAAAAAGTCTTACGAATAAACATGTCCTTCCTTCACTTTATAAAAGATGTTTAACCAAAAAAACCATATAAATAGAATTCTAAATAGAAGAGTTAGAGTTATTCCCTAAAAAGTGAGGGGTTAGGGAAAAAGAATCCTGGTAACATTATTTCTACTAAATATTGTAATGGAGATACAAGCTGGCACAGTAGGAAAAGGGTAAGAAGTAGTAAGTAGAAGGATGGAAATGAGAAAATAATATTGACAAGATGATATAATTGACTACATTAAAAAGAAGAAAGAAACTGAAGATAAATTACAAAAATTAAGAGAGCCTTCCAAGGTGGCTGGATATAATATCAATATAAAAAAAGGTAATTGCATCTCATTATAAGAAAAACAAACATTTAAAAGATGTAACTTAAATAAAAGTACATTTATAATAAAAAATAAATACATAGAAATAACTTTCACAAAAGACTTGCAACTTCTTGATGTAGAAATGTTAAAAATATACACTGAAAGACATTAAGATAGCTTAAATAAAGAAAGAATATTCCTTGTTTATGAATTGAAAAGCTTAAAATCCCAACGATGTCAGTTCTTCTAAATTGACTTATAGATTTCATGCAATTACAATAAAAATCCCAAATGAAGTTTTAAAAAGATGTGGTGAACTGTTTCTAAAATATTTATGAAAGTTACAAATAACCAAGGCACTCCTAAATATGAATAGGATGAGGCGACATTCCCTACAAGGTATCAGGACTTATTTTAAAGCTAAATTAATTAAGGTACTGTCAGTATTGTGTAAAGAAAGTTCCTTTGGAACAAAGTAGAGTCCAGACAGAATTCCGCACATGAATGAATAAATGATAAATGCCAGAGGAAACATGTCACATAACTGAGGAACTAGTAAATACTTAGTACAGGGAGAGATGTCTGTACTTGAAAAAATTATGAAAAAAATTAAATAAAATTATATATTCACCTCATACCACATAATCGATTGTAGATAAATTATATAATTAATTATAAATAATAAACTATTAAAATTTGGAATCATATATAAGGGAATAGTTTCATGATGAAATTGAGATGGAAAACTGTTTCTTAAAACTTAAAAAAAAGTGCTAACCACAAGAGTTAAAATGAGTATTTTTGTTCCTCCAAGGACACAAGAAAAACAATAAATAAAAGACAAACCATAATACTGGGAAAAGTGTCACCACGAAAGGATTAGTATCTGAAAAACATAATGAACTTCTCCAAATTAAAAAAAAAAAAAAAAGAAAAGAAAAAAAAGAAAACACATTTTTAAATAGTTAGAGGAAACCCTAAAGTTTCCATGAAAAGAAGACTATTAGAACTAACAAGCAAATTCATCAAAGTTGCAGGATACAAAATCAATATGCAGAAAATTGGTTGTGTTTCTATACACTAATATAAACAATTGAATAGGAAATGAAGAAGACATTACATTTACAATAGCATCAAACGGAATAAAATACTTAGGAATGAACTTAACAATGGAGGCAAAAGACTTGTACACTGACAGCTACAATATATCACTGAAAGAAATTAAGACAATAGAAATAAATGTAAAGACATCACATTCATGGGTTGGAAGGCTTAATATTTTATGTCAATGCTACTCAAAGTGGATCTACAGATTTAACGTAATCATTATCAAAACCCCACTGGCATTTTTTCAGAAATAGAAAAATCCTGTCTGTCAAATAAATAAATAAAATCTTAAAAAAAAATAAAATTATTTAAAAAGTGGGGGGGGGGGGCACCTGGGTGGCTGAGTGGGTTAAAGCCTCTGCCTTTGGCTCAGGTCATGATCCCAGGGTCCTGGGATCAAGCCCCACATTGGGCTCTCTGCTCAGCAGAGAGCCTGCTTCCCTCTCTCCCTCCGCCTGCCTCTCTGTCTACTTGTGATCTCTGTCTGTCAAATAAATAAATAAAATCTTAAAAAAAAATTATTTTTAAAAAAAGAAATAGAAAAACCCAGCTTAAAATTCAGATGGTATCTCAAAAGACTCCAAATAGCAATCTTGAAAAAGAAGAACAAAGTTGGGCACCATGCTTCCTCATTTCAATACTGATTAAAAAGCTACAGTAACCAGCAAAATGTGGTTCTTGCATAAAGATAGACATATAGACCAACTGAGTATAGTAAAAAGCCCACAGATAAACTTTGCATCTATATGGTCAAATGCTTTTCAGCAAGGGTGCCAAGACCATTCAGTGCAGAAAAAGCAGTCTTTTTTTCAACACATTGGTTTTCAATACAATTGTTGGTCTTTTAAATAAATCCAGTTGAGAAAACTGGATATAAACATGTAAAAGAATGAAGTTATACCCTTACTGCACACCGTCAACAACAATTAGCTAAAATGGATCAAAGAAAGATCCAAAACTATAAAACTCCTAGAAGAATACAGACAAGAGCTTCATGACATTTGATTTAGCAGTGATTTCTCGGTTATACCATGAAAAGCCTTCTGTGTATCAAAGAACACAATCAAGAGAGTGAAAAAAACAACCTACAGGATGCGAGAAAATATTTGCAAATTATGTATCTGGGAAGGGGTTAATATTCAAAACATGTGAAGTTTAACAACAAAATAACTGGATTTAGAAATGCAAAGGATTTGATATGTATTTTTTCAAAGAAGATATACAAATAGCCAGTAAGCATGTAAAAAGATACTCACTATCACTAACAATCAAGGTAATTCAAATCAAACCATAAAGAGATAACATTTTATAGCTATTAAGATGACTATTATTAAACAATGAAATAAGTTGGCATAAATTGGAACTCACATGCTCCACTGGCAGAAATATAAAATGCTGCAGCCCCTATGGAAAATAATATGGTCATTCCTGCAAAATTAGAAGTGGAATTACTATATATCCCAGCAATTCCACTTCTGGATACACACATACAAACACATGCATCAAAAGAAAAGTCTTGAAAAGATATTTGTACACCCATGTTCTAACAGCATTATTTATAACAGTCAAAATGGGAAGCTACAAAACATCTCTACAGTTGAAAAGATAACCAAATGTGGTACATCCATACAATGGAATATTACTCAGCCTTACAAAGGAAGGAAATTCTGATGCATGTTATAGTATGGGTGAACCTGGAGGTCATTATGCTAAATAAAATAAGCTAACACAAGAAGACAAATACTGTATTATATGAGATAGGTAGCATAGTCAAATTCATATTAACAGATAGTAGAATGGTGTCTACTAGGAGCTAGACAAAAGGGAAAATGAAGACACATTGTTAAATGGATATAATTTTGTTTTGCAAGATGAAAAATTTTTGAAGATTGGTTGCACAGCAAGTATATGTATATAATTGACCGCACTGAATTAAATATTTTAAAATATTTAACATAGGGGGTCTGGGTGGCCCAGACAGTTAAGCATCTGATTCTTAATTTTGTCTCAGGTCATGATCTCAGGGTTAAGAGACTGAGCACCTGTGGAGCACTGTGCTCAGCAGGGAGTATGCTTGGCTCCCTCTCTGTCTCCCCACCTTCTCTTTTTGCCCCGCCCCCCAACTCATGCTCTCTCTCTAAAATGAATAAATAAATAAATCTTTTAAAATATTTAAGATAGTAAATATTACACTACATGTATTTTGCCACAATTTTTAGAAATGATTGAAGGACTTCAAAAAGCCCTTCACAGAAAAGCTATTATAATGGCAAATAATTATATAATTTATAAATTATAATTGCAAATAAAAATATGTTTAAAGATAAAATTAACTAGTAATCAGGGATTTGCTAGGTTGCAAAAATTGGGAAGTTTGACGGTACTAAGTGGTGATGGGATTGTGGGATACTGGGAACTGTTATACATGACCACTCCTTAAGTGTGTGGGCTTCTAAGCAAATCCATTTGTCAGGGACTCTGTCTATGTAAACAATTAGATCAATCCATTATCAGTTAGTCACCACTAATCGGGCAACTCGGCCTCATTCAATCCTGAAAATGAAACACTGTCTCAGTCGGCAGAAGCAATGTGCTGATCAGGCCAACCCTTGACATGGAGAGCCCACCTTGGGGCCCCAGGATAGTCCCAGAGATAGCAGTCTGGGAACTCCTTCTGTGCAGATGGGCAGGTATGTTGGAATGGGGGTTAAAGAGGCAGAGAACACCTTAAAGAGGTGAACTAAAACTTGGAATGCCCTCTTACCCAGACAGCATTCTTGGTTCAAGCCAGTCTTAAGCACTATAGAAGTTAGAAAATTTTCAGAAAGGTGGTCCAAAGTGCACAATCCCCAGTAATACAGGCCAGGGCAAAACTTCTTGCCTAGGTATAAAGACAATACCTTTTTTTTGGTCAGAGAGAGAGAGAGCACAAACAGGGGGAGCAGCAGGCTGGAGGGAAAAGCAGACTCCTGGCTGAGCAAGGAGCCCAACATGGGACTCAATCTTGGGACCCTGGGATCATAACCTCAGCTGAAGGCAAACACTTAACTGACTGAGCCACCCAGGCGTCCCAAGGCAATACTATCTTATATACTGCTGTAAATAATGTGTATGTAAGATGTGTATATGAGATGCTGAAAAGAATGCATCAATATAATCACTTTGAAAAACAATTGGCTTTTATCTTGTCAAGTTAAACATGTACATTACTTGTGACTTAGTTCTACATGTGTATACTAGACAATTTCTTGCATATTTGTTGTAAGAGTCATTTATAAGGCTATTCATTCCACCACTAACATTTCCATGATCTACACTTATATACAACAGCATGGATGAATCTCAGACATATAATGATGAATGAAAAAACATAGTCATTAAAGATTATGTATAGTATGATTCAATTTTAACAAAGTTACCAAAAATCAAAATTAAATGTCTAATACACACATGTGTACATATATATATATATATAGGTATATATACAGATAATATGTAGGGGGTCAGTTGAAGGAAGCAGGGAAGAATTCACAAGTAGATTCAGAGATATTGGCACTGTTTATGTTTTTAAGTTGATTGGGGGAATACATGGATATTTATTTTACCATTAAGTTTCATAACTTACATATGCCATATATTCTTTTTGTGTATTAAATATGACATTTTTCACTTAATTTTTAAAGACAAAGTAACTAAACTTTTAAAAAATCATTTAACCAAGAAATTCCCAAACATGTTTGAGGACAGGACATTCTTTCTGGGGGACCTTCATTAACATGCCAAACTAGTGCCCTTGGAATGCTTTAAGGGCTGGATTTGAGAATAAGCTGAACTTTATTAACGTAGTTTCCCAAGACAGCAGGCTGGGATAATGTGTGGTTTTTATGCCTCCTCACTTCAATAGCAAAGCCACCCAGGAAGGGACATATTCAGTCTTGTACCTTTTCAAAAATGGGAGAAGCGACTATTTGGGACTATGATAAATAATCCAAGCCTGATTGTCCTCAATACTTTTCATTCCTTTGCTTTACCTCCCTTGTGTGTATAAATTATTCTCTATTCAGAGAAACATTAGTTCACTCTAAAACAATAAGCACTTTTAGTGGCTGTCTGCCTAAATCCAATCCATCATGTCCTTGCCCAAAACCTATCTCATCTCAAAACCTAAACTGTGAGTGAGAAATTATGTGTAAATTGCCACCACACCTTCATGGTGAGCAGTGCTGGTGTTTGAAGACCTAGTGATGTCAACCGAGTGCTGGATAAGGGGCTGTTTTGGCTCTTTGATCAAAATGTAACTTAAACGAGTTACGCACAATCATACTTTCACCCCACATGAGAGAGGAAGACCTCCAGGGAATGTGGCAGTCATGTTTTCTTGGCTGCACAGTCTCGGAAATTTGGTTTTTGGCTGAACAACCAATGCTTACTCATTCCCAGTTCAAGTCAACAAATATTTATTGAGATTTATTGAGTGTTGGTTACAATTCTTGGACTGTGTGGCTGAAAACGAAAAAGATGAATTTGAAATCAGTCCCATCCTCAAGGACATTAAATGAGAGACAATGTTGAAAAAGAAAGAGGAACCAGTTCTTAGCTCTGCTGTTAACTTGCTGGGGGGACTCAAGGAATTCACTTTGTCTGGGGCTCATTTTCTCTTTCATAAATTAAAGTGTTGGGGCTGGATAATTGTGAAAGTTCTTTCTGAAGTTAAAAACTGATGATTCTGTGAATCTGGTTGAGTAGGTTAGATAATCACAAAACTACTTGATTACAAGCTATAAAGATCATCAAATGATCCAGTCCCCAAGGCTTGCACACGTGGAAACCAAGGCTCAGAAACATGATGGGACTTGTTCAAGATCACATAGCTACAATAGGAGAGAATACTGGAGGTGGGAGGGGAGGGGAGGCGATGTCCTTACTGGGAGTGTTTTGGATGCACGGAATTCATTGTTTAAATTGAACTATAGTCTAGAAGGCCAGTGAACAATGGGGGTGTTGAGCTGACCTTCCTCCCTCAGGTATCTCTTCTATAGAAAGGAGGAGAAAATTGAGCCCATAGGTAGAGGAATTGCATGATTAATTGTGTCCAAAGGACAATGTGGTCAGACAGTTTGCTTTTCCTACAGCGAAGATCCTAAAGAGAACTGAAACAGAAAACAGATAGATATCAAAGCATTTACTGTCCCATTACACCATAACCAGTGTTCCGGCCCCTCTTTTTGGCCTTAGCAGTTCAGTAGCATTTACATTCTGTTATCATCTCACTTTGATTCTGCTAATGTCCTCTTCTGATATTAACCTGAGTTAAAAGAAGTCTTTCCTTCCCCTCATGTATCCTGTCTACAATAATTTATGAACAGTAATCTTTGCACATGGGACAGAGTGGGTCAGTTGAGCTCACCACAGGACACTTACGGAACAATTCTGGAGGAAAGATTTATGGAGTTTTTCCGGAGATTTATGTGCAAGGCACAGACAAAGAGAGAAGTTATCAAGATTGGACTTGAAGCATTAATGAGTAGCAGATCCCAAGGATCTTTCCAGAGAATTTAGAGCAGGACAGGAACTTCTTCTTAAGTATTGGGATTTGGATCAGTTAGCTATTGCTATGTAACTAACTATCCCAGATTCAGTGGCTTAAAATAACTATCATTTATTAGTATAGGTTGAATATTCATGAGTCAGCTGGTTACTCCTGATGAGGACTAGGTTTGCTTCATTTCATTTGGGCTTACTCATATTTGTAAAGTTTGTTGGGGAGCGGGGAGCTTTGCTCTGAGCTGGGCTCAGTAGAGATACCTTGGTTCAGTTCAGGATTCTTTATCTTCTTGGAATTAGCAGGCTAGCCCAGGCCTGTCTTGCCAATGATGATGACAGAAGCTAAAGAGAACATGCTGAACACACAAGGTCTCTTAAAGCCTAAACTTGGAACTTACACATGAAATCTCTTCCTCGTTATATCAGCAAAAGCAAGTTCAGGGGCTGAGCCCAGATTTAAGGAATAAGGACATAGATGTCATTTCTTTAGCAGCAACAACTGCAAAATTCTGTGGTCAAAATACGGATGGGGGAAAGGTGAAACATTTGAATCATTAATGGAATCTACCACAGGAACCTAGAAAAAGCAATACTTTCCAAACTTTTTTTTTTTCTTTTTTGTAATAAATCAATAGACCATTTTGAGACTCAAATAAAAAAAGAATGCACCCTCTCCTAAGACAAATCCATGGTATTTAAGTCTCTGGGTTTATTACTCCTTTGAGGTTTATCCATGACTTCAAATTGCAAATTCCTGGCTAAGAGGGTCAAGATGGCTGAACGGGTTAACACTGTATTTCTATTGTGGAGAGAAGGACACCTGCCCACATGCGAATCCGGGAGTGTCCTCTGAGTATGAGATGTGTTAATCCATTAAGAGCAGAAATTTTTCTATCACAGGATTAAAAGGCTTGAGATCAACAAGTAGAAGATCCAGTGCCCAAGCATGTTTAGAAGAAAGAGCTCTGTGGGGGTGGCTGGTCTAGAATGCACCACACTGAAATCCTCTCGGCAATATTTTCATTAAATACGGTACTTTATGAATTCCAACTTTATTGCTTCATTAGCATAGTGACAGGAAGTTATATTTCACTTTTCAAAATAAGATTATTTGTCTCTTTTTAATGGCCTACTGCTTCTGGAGAGGACATAAGCAGGGAGAGGCAGTTGAGCCTGCAGAGCTGGTTTTTAAGAAACATTGCCTCCACCTTAACCCCCCCACCGAGCAAGGAAAACATGGGCCTTGCCCATCTGCCAGTGATGCTGCCCAGCGTGGCTGCCAAAGGAAGCTTGCGTTATTCCAATGCACTTGTAAGGATCCCTGGCGAATGAATAGCTTCCCATAAGCGCACATTCGTTTGTCTATTTTCAGTGAATTGACCTTCCGAGTGCAGTAAGTAAAATAACATCCATTTGATTTATTCATCTTTTCTTGGTTAATTAAGTCAAAACAGATGGATTATTTATGAAGATGTCATTTTTAAAAGCAGGAAACCTCAACAAACTGATTTAGAAAAACAAAGTAGGAAAGCCTAAGTGACAACATTCTGTTGTTTACCATCTTACATGGGAGGCAGCTATGCTCGCCACTATACCACCAACGCCCGCTCCATCTTACACGGGAAACTGCCTGATCTACAAAGCCAGAACTCAAGGTGGGAATGCTTCCTCCTTCTGGCAGTCATCATGCTTGCCATTCTTTTATGTCAGCGTCTGCCCCTGGATCGTGAGCGTCTCGGAAGGTGGAACCTGCACCTGCTTTTGCTCCTTGTTGTATTTCTAGAACGTACCACAGTTTCTAGCGCACAGTGGGTACTCATGTTGGTCAAATGAACAAAAAGAATACTTTCTAAAGCTCTTGGAACAGTTCCTTCCATGCAGGAGGCATCTTACTGCATATTAGCTATTTCAACACTAATGAACCTGTATTTGTAACTAAGATCACTCTGCTTGGGCTTTGCTGTATTTTCAGAATTCCTCAGAGAAGATAAGGAACTTGAAAACTGTGGGATTGTAATAGTATAATTCCGAGTCAAAAAATTTATAGTGAAGCTAAATTCAAAGAAGGATTTGAAATGCAAAACTTGAAAGCTGTTTTCCCACAGAAGCTTTATATGATGAAAATATTTTTTAAGAACTTTTTTTCTTTTGACTCAGGGTTTAATCAGGAAATTTTAACGTGTTCTATTTTACACAAAAAGTTGAGCTTATTATTAACAATAAGAATATTAATTGATAGTCACTGTGAACCATAATACTGTCTTGCCTTTGGGATGAACAATTAATTATCATCATTTTTTTGTTTTTATTTTAATTAAGCACTTATGCAGCACTTTACATATTTGATGTATTTTATAACCATTAATTACAGAATTAATGCACAAACATAAATTATACATGTTCAGAAAAAAGACTCATCTTTAAATTACGAATAAAGGAGCTGTTAAGTTTGCATAGTTTCTTCTCTTTGGGGAGAAAATTCTGCTCGTATATAAAATAAAAGACTCAAAAAGCATTTTCCTATAAAGAATGACTGGACTAGTAAATATTAACTAATAGTTTATAAGGAAGACTTCCGGCATTTACCAAAAAATGAGTATGGTTTATTTTTTAAAAATATCTGCTGTTTGAAGGAATACATATTTTGGGGAGCTTAATGTCTGATAAGCATTCCCCACTTTGTGTAATGGGATTGCTAGAGGAGAAGTATATTTGCATTTTTTCCTCCTTAATGGAGAATTTTCAGGGAGAATGGATGAGGAGAATAGAGACATCCTTTCAGCTAAGGTACACTGTGCCATCAGAAGCAGAGGAAAGACCTTGGTTTTGGAGGCAGAGGTGGGCTTCATGAGGGTTCTGTGTGTGAAACACCAAGAGTCAGGGCCCAGCATTGCTGAGCTGGGGAGTGTCTGTCATGAACCCAGGCAGGGTTCTGAGGACCTCAGAGAGAAAGGGAAGGTCTCAGAAGGGACTGTGCTGCAGAGGTACTGGCCTTATCTGTTGGAAAACAGTCCTCAGGAGTACCCTTCCTCCCTTCCCAAGCTAATACAAACGTTCTGAGAGGTATCGCGTGGCCTGTGGAATAAGACGCTTGGAGGTCTGTCATTGGGATGACTTTGGGCAAGTTCCTCCTCCTCTCAGAAACTCAGTTTCCACATCTGTAAACTGGGAATAACAACTGTATGTACCCCCAGAGGGTTGATATGAAATGAAATGGGTTAATTCGTGTGAAGCACTTTAAACAGTAGCCAGTATGTAGTAAGTTCTCAATCGATGTTAATTATTTTTATTTGTTAGTGTTTGTCATAAAACTAGGATTGCAGTAAATTACAGATTCTTCTCCCCGGGGAGGGGGGGAAGGTATATATATATATGTCTATACATCCATACACGAAAGTATCTCTCTCTCTCTCCCTTTCTCTCTCATAACCCCCCCCACACACACACACACACATGCACAAACTATCACACACGGAATCCTGTTCATGGACCTTGGAATTCCTGGATTATACATAAAGAACCCATGCATAGAGCAGCCGTCATTTCTCTTTTCTTCCTGCTGTTTCTAGGGAGAAAATTTTGCTTCTGTAACTTTTCTGGAATCTCCCCAGGAATAGGAACCTCATTTTCCTTTCTAGCCAATAGGTCGGTACCTAGTACAATGCCAAACATCAGGGTATGTGTTTAATAAATTCAAGTCAAATGAGCAAATGTTGAAAGACTGACTCCAAAGTTAGACCCAGAATAAGCATTTTTCCCCAACCACCCCATGCCTAAAGAAAAACTCAAGTTTTGGTATGCTTTCCTTCTCTTGTAGAAGGTACTCCTTAGATAAACAAGACCTTTCAACACCTCCACTTGAAGGACAGAACTTCCTACCCTCTAAAAAGAATCTAAAGCCTACTTCCAAAAAGCTTTTGAACCAAGGATAAACAGCCCCAAGCATACAAACAAACACCACAAAATATCCAAATAAAATGACATTAAATGGTGATGGTGCCAAGAGTGCCAAGGAGCTTAAAAAGGTCGCCTTGGGGAGGCCTTTAAGGGAGGGCTCCCACCAAGTTTCCTGCATGGGCTTGATCACATGGGCTGGATTTTGGACATGTATCTGCCTCCTTCTCCTGGCCAACCACCCCTTTCGCCAAAACCAACTGGGAAACAGGAATGTCTTCCAAAGGAGTGCGAATGTTACAATTGGCCCTTTATGAGCCTTCCTGGAAGTCCGGTGGTGCTCCTGCCCCCAGCTGGGATTCACAAGCTGAGAGGAGCCTCTGACATGAACCTGGATGCTCTTCCAAGCCGTGGCTCAGCCCCTGGAAAATGGAAAATGCCACTGGGACTGATGGGAACAGTTCAAGAAGACAGGGTGGGATGCTGCAGTGGGCCAGACCCCTTCAGAGGAAAGACAAGCATGGGGTCACTAATTTGGCATGAAACAAAAGAAAAAGTACCTGCTGACTGGCTTCACAGAGCAACAGTTGGTATCTTGTTGTAGGGAGAAATAAGGGGAATTCAACTTCCCAGATGCCCAGATCTGCCCTTTTTGAGTCTGGGCCGTGTAAGACTTAGGCTGCCCTGGGACCAATATGCTAACGTATTCATTGGCATTTCTGCCAACACTGGACTCTCAGTAAAACCCTTGCAGGGTATATTTGTGATTAAGTTCTCAGAATCTGAAAGACCAGGCTCTTGAGGTCCATATCAAGCATGAGGCCTTGGACAAAGAATTGACTTAGCTTATATACGTTTTATTCCCATTTGTGATTTCAATTATCATTTATTTAGCACTGGCTTTTAACAAACATGACTAAAACATAGTCCTTTTCCTTTAGACATGTACATTCTGGAAAAAGACCGTGGATATAGGCCCAAGCAATTGCAATGGCAGAATGTGATGAAGAATGCACAAAGGCCAATGGGGAACCCAGGGGAAAGGGTGCAAAATTCAATTCTAAAAATCAAGAAGGCTTCCTGGAGTAGGAGGTGTTTGAACTAAGCTGCAGAGTGAATCCTGTGAGAGGGAAATAAACAGTCCATATCAACCCCCCCCAACCTACAGAAACTCTAAGAATAAATATACACATGATTATGTAGTTACAACGCTGATATTTACCTCAAAGAAAACATTTGTACACTTAAGACCTTCATCTTTGATAATCACCTAACATCACGACAACATCTGGCTTATCTGATACATCTCTATAGTCTTGTGTTAGCCATTCATGAAGAGCCAACTAAGGCATGATAAATGCTGTATTATCTCCCTGGTAGGGAAGACTCATAGGCAAGAGGTAAGGGTGGTGCCACTGACTTTCAGATAGAAAACTTCCACAGCTTTGGAACAATTTCAACATCTTCAATATCCTCAGAACACCATGTATTCCAGTGGGACAGTCAGGCTGCCCTGAGTTCCAATCCTCATTCTGCTGATGTGGCCTGTGCCATCTGAAGTGGACTACCACATTCACTGGACCTGCATTTCCTCAACTGGGAAATGGTGATGATTTTACTCACCACACAGAGTTGTTATAAAGAGTGAACAGTGATGGGCTCGTGAAGCCCCAGCCCCTAGCAGGCCCACAGTTAGGCACCCCTTCTAACACATCAAAACTCATCTCACACATCTAACACATCAAAATTACGACTCTTCATAGCCCCAATTCAAGCTCCCTGTCATGATCCTCTATCTTAGTGCTATTTCTCTTGCTTCCTACCCCAACTTCCCTTTGTGTAGAGTATAAACCAAACTTCCTGGATTTGTCTAAGTTCCCTGCAAGCCTAAGACTTATGGCTGAGTTACAAATGACCACATGCAAGCTGCAGTCACTATGAAAATTAGCTTACTCCCTCCTTCTCTCCCCTACCAATTTCCCACTGACAGCCACCCCAGATGGTCTCTCTAGGAAGAGCTTTCATCTAGTCACTATAATACACTTTTCTCACCTCTCATCACCAGAATTTGAGAGTAAAGAGAGCCAGTGCAAGCCAAATGTTCTGATGTTTATGGGCCTAGATCAAGCTATGAGAAAGACCAGAATTTTGGTGGAGTGGGGAGAATGTGCTCTCAGAAAGTTGATCCCACAATGGCGGCATCAGCTCACATCACCCTGTCAGCAAATTCGTTAGTGCAGACACTGCTGCCAAGGAACAGGGACCTGCTGGAGATGATCTGAAAGGAGCATCCTTAATTCTTGAAGGGTGGACCATGAACACCCTTTTATCAAGCACAATGAATCATTTGTTCTACTTGGTTAAAAAAAAAAAAAAGATTCATGAGACTCAGTGCAGACCTAATGGATAGGGTGGTGAATTACAATTCTGATGTCCACTGTATTTGCCATCCAGACAGGAAGAACGGGGGCAGGGGCCTTCTACTGGCATGGAGGGCCATCAGTACACCTTGTAGTTATGGAAAGACATGGTGGCTAGAACTGAGGAAGGCTAGAGGGGCTGCTGAGGTCATGGTTACAATAGAGCCAGGATTCTGGGGGGAAAAAAAAAAAATAAGTAGTCTGGAGTGTGTTGGGTCTGGTGTGGTGCAGATGGCAGATACCTCAGGCCAGAACCAGATAAGAAGTCAGCATCATGTTGAGAAGACGTCACAGAGGAAACAAAGTGCTAGAACAAAGAGCAGTAAGAAGGTAGGTATCTAGATAGGAGCAATCAAAGTATCATGCCATTTCTAGAGGTGTCATTGGTCCTATGGGGGTTCTCAAAGGTGCTTGCTTCAGCTCCTAGAGGAAAAGAAAGCAAGACATAAGAGCCTAAACATAGAGAAATAAGATAATCCTTGGCCATTTGTTTACAAATTTCTCGAAACAATCCTGAATCTCCGTGTCCAGCTCCTGTCTGTCATTTAGCTCTCATCATGGGACATTAAACACCAGCCACGGGTCACATCGGTGCGCAGAGCAGAGCCATACATCAGACAGTGTCCTGCACATTTTGGATATGAATCCTGACAGAAAAATCTTTAGCATTGTATGGATTAGTCAATGTAAATTCATTACCTACTTGTCATGACTATAATATAATCTGGCCCAACGGTAAAGACTTGACAGCACAGTGTTAATCAAATCTATGCAAAAACAACGCATTTCTGTTTAGACTCAACAATTGCTTCTCCTGCCAGATCAGAGGCTGGGCCTTCAGGGGAAAAACCAAGGGTGGAGTGGTAGAGATGGCTCTGTCCTCAGAAGAGCATCACAGCCCTGATCATTTGAAGTGACCTTCCATTCCCTGCAAACCTCGCACCCTCCGCACAGTGGAAGTACGTCCATCTCCAGTCCCCATCAGTGAGAAGTTCACAGATAATAAAACAGAATGTATTCGGCAGGGTTGAACATTTTCTCCCAGGATGAGTCATTACCAGGTTTTAATCATGCTCATTAGGCAGCCATTAGACTCCTGTCCAGCTTTTCACCGCCAGAGATGAGAGGAGAGAATGATTGTAGTAGGGGCTGCACCCTACTTTGTGAAATACTCACCATCTGTTCCCAGTTGTAACTCCCTGTGTGAAGCACCTTGGTTTATGGCCACAGCCATCTTAGATCCCTAGCACGGAAGCTACCGTTTTTTTCTAGAGTGAGCCGGCCAGGACTTTAAATGGCCAGATTTTGACATCCACTGAAATCAGAGGCAAGCCAGCACCAACTTACCAATCACAAGGCTTCCATTTCAGCAGAAAATGTATTTGAATTTCCACAGCTTGGGGCATTAAGGAGCCAGTAAGAATGTGGCTTTGAAACAAACCAGCTCAGTGGAAATTGCTATGAACCTGTTTCTCTTCTGTTCTGGAAGCAACTACCACTGTAGAACAACATGGGCCTTTCAAATGCAGGGTAAACATCTGAGATTTCTAATGTCTTACCATCTGAATACCATTCTCCAGTTCTCTCCATTGTATGCTGATTGTCTCTGATTGGACTATTCTGTGTTCTTTTGTTCTTGTGAAGTTCGATGTTGTATTTGAGTAGTACCTCACAGAGATTTTCATACACAGTAGGTATTTCATAAAGCTTTGTTGAATGGTGGAATAGCACTGGTGTATTTTCTTTGCTAAAGATTGGAAGACAAAAGTGATTTCATTTCCTTCCAGCTTGAAAGTTCTTTGTTTTGTCCCTATGTCTAGTGCCCCGAAACATTTTACCTATAGTGACCTATTACCCTACCTCAGCTTTTTCTTTTATAACCTCCTCACTTAGAATTGTGTCTCTACCATAGAACAAAACAAAGTAAAGGTTTTCACTGTCCTTCCTTGTTGGATAGGTATAAAGTATGTTCCTCCACTTGTGTCTCTGTTAAACTCAGATTCTAGCCCATGTTCATTTCAATTTTACACTTGCCTACCTTTCTTTCCTGCTCCTACTTAAAGAATCCCCTTTAGTGGTCAGTGCAGTAAGATGGGACATCTGGGTAAGCCTTTGATGTCTAATTTGATGGCCTCCCCTTCCAGTGTAGGAAGTCCAGCCACCTAGGGCCAGTCACCTTCATTTTGCCTCCAAATCTGACCTAAGTGTTCATTACAGGATCAAGAGAGCATAGGAAAAAGGAAAAGAACCAACGAAGATCTTCTGTTCTGTGCTATCTAGTATTGGGTGTTTGTACATTTTGGAAGCTGTTGAGGGAGATAGGGAAAAGGCTGTGGAATATTTGGAATTTGGAAATTTGGAAATTTGGAAAAATTGGAATCCAATTTAGGTATAGGATTCTCCAAGCAATGCATTTCTTTCTTTCTTTCTTGATCTTCCACTCATGTAAGGGATAGAATCACCATGTTATAGGATGTCAAGGACCTTCCTTTGGTCTGTAAGGAAACCAACGCACCAAGAGGGGAATTCCTCCTTGAGATTGTACAGTAAGTGAGAGACAGTTGTAAGACTAGAACTCAGAACTCAAGTCTTCTGCTCCTGCTCTGAGCCCTTTTTCCCAACTGTTTTGTAAGGGGTACAGGTTTACAAGGGCAGGCCCTGGATGATGTCTTCTCTGCAGGGCCCAGCACAGCCCCTGGCTCATAGAGATGCTAGGCCAGACCTTGTCTTTGGTAAGAAGTAGTGTCCTCCCCCATTTATTCCCTATTCTACCCCAGCTTGGGCTACTCGAGACACTTCCTCATTTCAGCTGTGTGGATTCCCTTACAGCTCAGTCCTTGCCACCATCGCAGACCTGGGCTCCCTTTTTGTGACCGCTTTCCCATGAGCTTGTAATTTACCTTCACTTCGTTTCTCTTGGGTGGACACTATCAGGTAGTGACTAAGAGCTTGGACTTTAGAATCAAGGTTACCTGGGGGCGCCTGGGTGGCTCAGTTGGTTAGGAGTCTGCTTTTGGCTCAGGTCATAATCTCAGGGTCCTGGGATTGAACCCTACATTAGACTCTGCTCAGTGGGGATCCTGCTTCTCCCTCTCCCTCTGTGCTCTCTCTCTCAAATAAATAAATAAATAAATAAAATCAAGTTCACCTGGATTTAAGTCCCACAGTTTAGATCAGGGACTTCAGGCAAGTTATCAAACTACTCTCAGTCTCAGTTTCTGCATGTGCAAAATGGGTGTTAATAATAACTTTGTGTTCATGGAAAGGCAAGAATGATATTAGATGGAATATTAACTTACACTAACCTGGATGAAGTATGAAGCATGTCTGACTCACGACAAGTGCTCAGAATCTGATAGCTGCCCCTTATAACGTGCATCCCTACTAGACATGGCAGATAGAGCTGGCAGAATCCGGAGCCAGAAAGCTCTCTTTGAAGATGCCCCACTGTATGTAATCCAATCTCCTGATACAAGCATTCCATGCTGCCTATAATGTTTCCTCAAGTCATTGTGTGCTCAGAGATGTAAATGTATCCTCTTTCCTTTAGTCTACATGTACCAAGCACTTGCTCTATCAGTTAAGTTGACAGACAGTGGACACTCTGCCTCCAGCCCTGTGTCCTTTACGGAGCTGAGATAGAGGGTAGTTCACAGATTCTATGACCTGAGGGCTCCAGAGTTGAGCTATGACATTTTTCAGTTATATGGGAGGCACATCATTCAGGGAGGGAGTATGTCTAAAGACCTGCCCCCGGGACCCCGTAAGTTCCCTTTGTCTCCCTCTCAAGGGAGTCTCAGCCAAACGACAACACATTTACATCTTCTTCACTCTAGACTGGCCTTTACTCACAGCAAGAATTAGGAGAAAGGAGCTTCTCCTCCAGAGGGCAGAAGGCCCTCTGGTTGCTGACCCTGCCTTGGCATGGCAACACCCCACTCCTTCCATGTGTCATCTACACCTTGACACTTGCGAATCGCTCCCATTATCCAGATAGACTCAGACTGGAGCCTCCATTGGCTGCAGAGCCCAGGTGGTCAGGACAGCCCTTATCAGAACAAGAAAGAAACACTGATTGCAAGATATCATCAAACTCTGGAAATAAGCCCATTCCAAAAAATAGCGATTTTTGCACTTAATTGTAATTTTGTATATCCACATGAGCCCCATGAGAACAGGATCACCGTGGCCTTGTATTGATTTTCATCCATAGTGCAAGGCAGAGTAGGCATTCAGCAAATATTTGTGGAGAGAATGATTCCCAGTGTCTAGAGGTTATTTTCCACAACAAAGGGCTTACTATATGCTAGGTACCAGTATATGCACTTCACACGAAGTAACCTCTCTATGCCTCAGCTTTCTCAACTGTAAAATGGACGAAATATTAGGACTCGTATTTACTGTCACTTGTTACAAGTTGAATAACTTGGCCAAGACCACGTGGTTAACAAACGATAGCTTGAAATCGCACAGTCTGCATCTTAAATCTCTGGTCTCTGCTAGCAGGCTGCAGAGCCATCTTAACGGAGAAGTTGGGTCTGGGCCCTTTGCTCTTATGGAAGCTCAGGATACCCAACCTCCACATGGTATGTTCTGGTAAAATAACATTAAAATGACTATTTTACTAGCTTGTTGGAGAAAGCACACACACCAAATTGCACGCTTAAAGGAGGACATTGGTGCTAGTTTCTGCCCCGTGGCAGACCTATGGAAAACTCTGGATTTGAAGTACTTTGGGGCTCTTCCCTCTTCTCTCAAGTACACTTCCCTCACCCCATCACAGATACATGTCATGAGTTAGAATAATCTCCACAAGCACAGGGCCAAGTCTATCCCATTATCTTACAGCTTCATTGCCGAGCCCAGTGCCTGGCAACAGCAAGGGCTAAAAAGCAAACTCGCTGGATAAGTGAATGAATGAAGGAAGGAAGGAATTAATGTGATGGGTGCAGATTGTTTTAAAAGAAAGAACACTAAGTGTAACTATTCAGGGTTCAGAGAGAACACGCCAATAGACAGAGTTTTCTTTTTTTTGAGACTCAAGTTTTGAATCAAATCCCAGAACTCAGATTCCAGAAGAGATGACAAAAATAATTATCTTTAAAATTCACATTGACTAGTGTGACTTTTCTTTGGAAGTTTTTGGTACATAAGTTTGAGAATGCCAGTTGGGAGGGAAGATTTTTTTTTTCTAATAAAATAGTACAGAGTATTTCAATTATCCCTGGGAAAAGGGCTGTCTGCTTTTCCCTCCTCAGCCTTTCACTGAACTCTGTCTGCCTTGTGAGGAACTATGGGAAAGAACAAGACGCATCTGCTTCTTTCTTTTTCTCTAATAAAGTTTGTCATTAACTGAAAACTAAAATGCTGCCCTCTCCCCTGCATGATTAATGCCCGGCTCCCCTCTCCAAGTTTGGGTCTCTGAGCCACCCGTGAGGAATGGAACCCCACCGTCCTCCTTACCCCTGGGGAATGCCACACACAGCACATGTGCAACCCCACACACACGTTGCACATGTGTGCAAGGGCACACCACACACGCTCACAGCCATGCCAATCTCTCCATGCTTTTGTCAACTGTGGGCCAACATGCTCAGCTGACAGAGCGGGAATTTGGCCTCTCTGCCTCTTCTGGGGACTTCCAGGTTGTTTTTGTTGTTGTTGTTGTTGTTTGGGGTTTTTGTTTTTGTTTTTGGTGTTTTGTTTTGCCTTATTTTGCAACCTGCTGGTAGCAACAGTGAAGATCAAAGTTACCCTCTCTCTTCTTTGGGGAACCTAGCAAAATACAGAATAGGGCAGAGCTAGCTATCTTGGATAAGGGGGCCATTCCAGCCTGCTGGAAAGGACATGAAGAGATGGGTTGTTCCAGGCTCTTGCTGTTCCGTCTTCTTTCTGAAGCACAGGTAGCATCCCCGGCACACTCCATGAGGATGGGGATCCTTGCCCGTTTCACTTATTGATGTGCCCTAGGTTCTTACACGTGTGCCTGATACTTAATAGGTGCTCAAGAAAGACATTTTGAAATAATGAATAATTCTGGATAGTTTTTAGAAAAATGCATCAACTTTCCTCATGTATGCTGCCTGGAACATTCCGCCATTTCTACCCCTTCCCAAGGACAGTGCCCTGTGCACCTCAAGGGCCAGCACACTCTCACTTCCTCTTCCTTATTTTGCGTAGTTTCCACCCCAGGTGTAGGGATTACTCCCCCTTCCCAGGCCTCATAGCACTTTACCCATTCTGCTTTTCTTAAACAAATGGGCACGCTGAGTAACAATCCTGTACTTACACTTTTTGTCCCCCACTGGTAAAAAGGTTTTCCTAACTAGACATTCCATCTGTTCATTTCCAGTCCCTGGCATCTACTAAATTTATTGTCAGTCACTACAGCACAGTAACTGAAATGCTCTGGAGCCACGCTACCTATTTGCTAACCAGGAGTCCCTAGTCAATTTCTATCTTCATTCTTTGTTTCCTTTTTCTGTTACCTGGTGATACTAATGGTATCTATCACATAGTACTTGTCAGGGCTTTAATGAATTAATACATATAAAACTCTTAGGACTCTGCTTTGGGCAAATTAAGCACTCAATAAATATTCACTTTTATTTTTTTATTTAAAGTGGGGCTTATAGTTGACATTTGTTCTAATTTTTTTTTTCTTAAATGGATGTCCCCGTCTTCATTTGTTTAGTATTCAAGTAATTCCTCCCCACCAGTAACCCTTGATTTCTGTGACATCATCTCACCCTTAATCAGCAGGCCTTTTTGATAAAGCCAATCTGAGTTAGAGTTTGCGTCACTCATCAGAGAAAGAATCCTAACTTTACAAAGTTGATAAACATCTGTTGGACTGAAAAGTTAATTGTTGAAAATATGTTCTGCATTTCTAGGGGTGGGGGGAGGAAGCTAAATCTAGCGTTAACAGTGATGTCCAAACAGATTCATGCAACTAATTAGTCTTGCCCACCAGGTCAGGCTCACTTCTATAAGCCTTCAGCCACGTAGCACCTGATCTGTATTTTGCCAAACATTCATTCCCATGAACACAAAACACATTCATACCCGTGAAATTTCTTGGCCTGTCCAATCAGGAGGGGCAGGTATTGTCAACTTTGAGTCACTTGACTCAGTCTAGAGATTAACAGAGTTTGATAGCTAGCAGAAAAAAATAATTAACATTAGTAAGTAGTAGACTATAATGAGTTTAAAAGAAATTCTAAATAAAATAGCCAAATGTTCACAGACATTTGGGGAAAGTCAGGATCAATCAAAATGAAACAAGATATTTTTAAAATTTTAGTCCAAGATTTAGAGTCATTAACGTGGCATTTGCGACCAAGAACTGTAAAGTACAAATGACTGTAAAGTAGTTGGATCACAGAACATTTTCTTCCAAAACCCTCTTTTGCACTCTGGTGTTCCTAGAAACACAGTCTGAGAAATGGTATTCCTAGGACATATCTTGGAGCCAACCATAAACCTTTACTATTTTTGTTCCTGCTTGCCCCTTTTTCAAAGTTTTTTTTTTTTTTATTTTATCCAGCCTATTAAATTTCATAGTTTTCATATAAACACTCCACAAATGGTGTCCATATGAGTATGACAGCCTCTGATTCATTTGGGGAAATAACGGCTATCTTCCCGGGTGGGATAATATCTTTCATCTGTAGAATGTGAAAGACTCTATGGTGTGTGGGAATACTGACATGCCACTAGCAAGATAAGTCTTCCTGCCACCAAAAGAAGTGCCTTGTCCCAATTTAGAGGGGATCTAATTCTTTTTGACAGACTCACGGGTGTGCTGTGTCTGGGATATACTTTCTAGCTCTGGAAATTGGATCCAATCCTTCAAACTAGGACTTCCTTTTAAAGGCCACCCCATAAGCCAAAAAACAATTGGTGGATACTCACTCTTCTTTACTAGTAGCAATGCTTTGCTAATATTCATTTGTTGAGTTCCTTACTTATACTTTGCTTGGAACTTGGCCATTCTGTGACTGGTTAGTCTAAGCAGAAAGGGACGCAGCTCTAGAAATGTTGGCTTCCTCTCAATATCCTTCACTTCCAGTTAAATATCCTGGTACTTGTTGCCCCTATGTATTCTTATCGGGAGACTTCTCTGTGGTTTCACATGAAACCACCTATCGCTGTTAAATATTTACAGGCTGCCAGCACTCAATACATGACACATAACAGACCTCCATGGGACTGACCATCTTCCCAGCAATTTACACAATTCTCTTGTTGTGAGTTTCTGATGGAGAAAATATCACAAACAGCAGGAGGAAATCTTATCAACCAGGAAGATGATACAAAAAGATCACTGTCTTCCAAATATCTCCCTCTTTAAGAGAAAATTCAGCCCAATAATACAAAGGTCATTGAAAAAGAGATTGTGATTCTTTTTTTTTTAATTTTTTATAAACATATAATGTATTTTTATCCCCAGGGGTACAGGTCTGTGAATCACCAGGTTTACACACTTCACAGCACTCACCATAGCACATACCCTCTCCAATGTCCATAACCCCACCCCGCTCTCCCAAACTCCCTCCCCCCAGCAACCCTCAGTCTGTTTTGTGAGATTAAGAGTCACTTATGGTTTGTCTCCCTCCCAATTCTTATTTAGATCACGTGGGCAATGATAAGAGAAGAGGCCAAGGAGGTAAATGATGGGCAAAGAAGGTAAATGCTTGGGTCCAACATTGCTCAACATATTTTCCAATGAGTATCAGTTCTGCAGAATATTAATAGTTCTTAAATGAAAAAAAAATTGGTTAGTCAGATGAATTTAGAAAATGCATGCTTAAAAAATTTTCAGAGCCTTAAAAACTTATCAGCGCCTTTAATACATTAATTATTTTTTACAGCAGCAAAAGGGAGATGTTCCAAAAAGACAATGTTCTAAACACTTCACATGAATTAACTTATTCTAATCCTCACAATTACATGAAGTAGGTGGTATTATTATCCTCTTTTCACAAAGGAGAAAGTTGAGGCACAAGGATATGGCATTTCTTGCCCAAAGTCACTCAGCAAATAGACAGTGAAATCAGAAATTAAACCCAGGCCATCTGACTCCAGAGATTTTGCTCTGATCCACAGTATTATACTCAGTAAATATTGAGGGAAGTGTCAGTGGACTATGGGGGAAATATCTGGGAAAAGGAATGGCACTGCCTGTAAAGTGGTTTTATTGCATGTTTAGAGTAAAGAATCTTCATATTATTTACCCCCAAAATACTGATGTAGTGAAAAGAAGAGCCATCTGTACCCCAATATTCAGAGCAGCAATGGCCACAATCGCCAAACCATGGAAAGAGCCAAGATGCACTTCGACAGACGAATGGATAAGGAAGATATGGTCCATATGTACAATGGAATATTATGCCTCCATCAGAAAGGATGAATACCCAACTTTTACATCAATGTAGATGGGACTGGAGGGGAACATGCTGAGTGAAATAAGTCATACAGAGAGAGTCAACTATCATATGGTTCACTTACTTGTGGAGCACAAGGAATAACACAGAGGACATTAGGAGAAGGAAAGGAAAAGTGGATTGGGGGAAATTGTAGGGGGAAATGAACCATGAGAGACTGTGGACTCTGAGAAACAAACAGGGTTTTAGAGGGGAGGGAGGTGGGGGGTGAGGGGAGCATGGTGGTGGGTTTTAGAGAGGGCACATATTGCATGGAGCACTGGGTGTGGTGCATAAACAATGAATCTTGGAACACTGAAAAATTAAAATTAAATAAATAAATAAATAAATAAAAAATATAAAAAACAAAAAAGAAAGGAAGACTTTTTTTTGCCTTTTCATGTGACAATCATATCCCTGAGTCTTTCTAACGACTCCTACTTACATTATGTCCTTAAGCATACAATGAATGGCATATGGGGGGAGTGTGAATCATGGGGTATGTCTGTGGTTTCTTTCTTGAACCACAAGAAATACTATGGCTTTTGAGTTGCTTAAGATGTTCTTAAATTATATTCCAAATTTTATGTACTTTTAAAAATTAATAGAATTTATTTTTTAAGTAGATTTAGGTTTATAAAGAAAATGAGCAGAAGTATTAACAGTTCCCACTTCCCCTTTTCCCCAACCCCATAAATAATTTTCCCTATTATTAATATCTTGCATTGCTGTGGTATACTTGCTAAAACTGATGAACCAATATTAAAATTGTCTTATTAACTGAAGTCCATAGTTTATATTAGAGTTCATCTTTTGTGTTGTAGAGTTTGATGGATTTTGACAAATGCAAAATGTCACATATCCGCCATTGCAGTATCACACAGAACACTTTCAATTACTGTGCTTCACTTATCAATCCCTCATTCTCTAACCCTCAATGCTTGGCAATCACCTTTTTAAAAATGTTATTTACTTGGCGTCACACAGGATGTAATCTTCACAGATTGGCTTCTCTCACTTTGCAATATAAACTTAAGATTCCTTCAGATCTTTTGTGGCTTGGTAGTTCTTTTTTTTTTTTTTTTTTAACTGACTATTATTCCATTGTATGGGTGAACCATACATTTTATTCCATTGTATGAGTGTACCATACCTTTTAACCCATCCACATTTTGAAAAAAATCTTGGTGCTTCCAAATTTTGTCGATTATGAATATAGACACCATAAACATTCACATGCAGGTTTCCATGTAGAAGTAAATTTTTATTTCATTTGGGTAAATGCCAGAAGTGCAATTGCTGGATCAAACATGAAAAGTAAGCTTAGTTTTGAAAGGAAGTGCGAGACTATCTTCCAAAGTGGTTGTATCATTTTGCATTTTCAGCAGCAATAAATAGAAGTTCCTGTACTCCACATTCTTACCAGCATTTGCTATCATCAGTGTTTCAGATTTTAGCTATTTTAATAGTTGTGTAGTAGGATCTAATTGTTTTAATTTGCAATTTCCTAATGACATATGATTTTGACCATCTTTTCTTATTCTTATTTGCCATTTGTATATCTTCTTTCTTAAAGTCTGTTTAGATCTTTTACCCATTTTTAAATTGGGCTATTTTCTTACTGAGTTTTAGGAGTTCTTGGTATATTTTGAAAGTATTTTCTCCTAGTCCATAGCTTACTTTTTCATTTCTTATCAATGACTTTCACAGAGAAAACCTTTTTAATTTTAAGTCAAGTCCAACTTTTAATTTTTTTCTTTCATGGATTGTGCTTTCAGGTTTATATTCAAAAAGTCATTGACAAACCCAAAGTCACCTAGACTTTCTCCTGTATTATTTTAGGAGACATATTTTGCAATTTATACTTAGATCTGTGATCCATAACATTTTCACAGAAATGTTAATTTCTGTGAAAGGTGTAATGTCTATTTCTAAATTCTTTTTTTTTTTGCCTATAAATGTCCAGTTATTCTAACACCATTTGTTGAAAAAACTATAGAGTTTTCATTTAATTGTATCTGCTCCTTTGTCAAAGATTAGTTGACTATATTTGTGTGGATCTATTTCTGGGGTCCCTACACTGTTCTATTGATCTATTTGTCTATTCTTCTGCCAATACCATATGGTTTGATTTACAGAACAGCTTTATAGCAAGTCTTGAGATTGGGTAGTGAGAAACTTTCAGATTTGTTCTTCTTTAATATTGTGTGGGCTATTCTCTCTATTGTTTTTCCTTATAGATTTAGAATCAGTGTGTACCCACAGAATAACTTCTGAAGAGTTTGATTGGGATTGCATTGAATCTAAGATCAGGTTAGGAAAAACTGACAGCTCAACAATATTGAGTTTTCTTATCCACAAACATGGAATATCTCTCTATTTGTTTAGATCTTCTATGATTTGTTTCATGAGCATTTTGCAGTTTTCCTTGTATATTTTTGTAAATATATATTGTTTACATATTTATAATATATAATACATATATATAGTTGTCATTCTTAGATTTGAAATAGTTAATTTCTGTTTCTAGTGCCAATATAAATGACATTGAGTTTATAAATCAAAATTCCAATTGTTCATTGATGGTATATAGAAAAGTGATCGACTTTTTTACATTTACCTATACTTAGTATAATTATTTCTTAGTTTGAACCGTTTTTCTCATGGACTCCTTCGGATTTTCTATGTAAACCATAATACCAGCTTCAGACAAAGACAGTTTTATTTCTTCCTTCCTAATTGCATACCTCTTCTTTCCTTTCCTTGCCTCATTGCATTGTACATCTAGTACAATGTTAAGTAGGGTTGAAGAGGGTTGGTTAGAGGGGGCATCCTTGCCTTGTTTTTAATATTACAGGAAAAAACCTGTTAAGCATTAATATGATGTTACCTGTAGGTTTTCTCTACATGTGCATCAAGTCATGGAAGTTTCCCTCCATTCCTATTTTACTGAGAGATTTTGTCATGATATTTATCTATAGGTTTGCTTCTTATACTATCTTTGCCTGGTTTTGGTATTAGGATAATGCTGACTGCATGAAAAGTGATAAGAAATGTTCTCACTAATTCTATTTTTCTGGACAAGATTGTTTTAAAAGAATAGCATAATTCCTTCCTTAGTGTTTGGTAGATTTCACCAAAGAACCATTTGGTGCTTTCTGTTTTGGAAGGTTATGCATTTCTTTCACTCTGTTTTTGTTGTTGTTGTTTTTGATTTTGCTTTTTATTACCATCATCCATTTCACTACCACCCCCCCAACTGTGGCAACTATCAATCTGTTCTCTTTATTTATGAGTGTGGGTTTTGTTTTGTTAGATTGCACATGTAAGTGAGATTATACAGTATTCGTCTCTCTCTGTCTGACTTATTTCAGTTATTTCACTTAGCATAATGCCCTCAAGGTCCATCCATGTTATTGCAAGTAGCAGGATTTCCCTCTTTTATAAAGATACATATATATATATGTACATATATACATATATATATATATATATATTCCATTTTCTTTATCCATTCCTTCATCTATCAATGAACACTTAAGTGTTTCCATGTCTTTTCTATTATAAATAACGCAGCAATAAATATGAAGGAGCAGATATCTTTTTGAGACAGTGATTTCATTTCCTTCAGATAAATACCCAAAAGTGGAATTAATGGATCATATGGTAGCCCTCGCTTTAATTTTCTGAGGAGCTTCCATACTACCTTCCACAGGGGCTGCACCAATTTACATTCCCACCAAGAGTGCACAACTAGAGAACACTTGTTATTTCTTGTTTTCGTCTTTGCTTCTGATACTAACCATTCTAACAGGTGTGAGATGATATCTCATTGTGTTTTTTATTTGCATTTTTCTGCATTTCCCATTGGTCATTACAGATTCAATTTCTTTAATAGAAATAGACCTATTCAGGTTATCAACTTTTCCTTGTGTGAGTTTTGGTGGTTTTGTATCATTCAATGAATTGGTCGATTTCATCTCATTTATCACATTTGTGGACATAGAGTTTTTAATAATAGAATTTCATTACCCTCTTCATGTCCATGGAATCAGTAATGTTGGCCCCTCTTCCATTTCTGATATTAATCATTTGGGTCTTCTCTTTTTTTCTCTTAGTTAGCCTGGCTAGATATTTATCAATTTTATTGATATTTGCAAAGAACCAGTTTTTGATTTCCTTGATTTTCCCCACTGATTTCCTTATTTTAATTTCACTGGCTTTTGCTCTAAGTTTTTTTTTTTTCCTTCTCTTCTTACTTTAGGTTATATTTATTCTTTTGCTAGTTTCCCAAGGTGGAAGCTTTGGTTATTGATTTTGATCTTCCTTCTTTCTAGTATGTGCCTTCAATGCTATAAATTTCCCTTCAACCATTGTTTTTCCTGCCTCCCATACATTTTGATAAGTTGTTTTTTCATTTTCATTTGGTTCAAGATATTTTAAAATTTCTGTTGACAGTTCTTTGAACCATGTGTTATTTAGAAGTGTATTGTTTAATTTCCAAATATTTTATTATTTTTCTGGCTATCTTTCTGTTATTGATTTCCAATTTTATTCCATTGTGGTCTGAGAGACTACTTTCTATTATTTCTATTTTCTTAAATATATGACAGTATGTTTTATGGCCCAGAATGTGGTTTATCTTGGTAAATCTTCAATGTATGCTTGAGAAAAATATGCCTTTTGCTGTTGTTGGATGAAATATTTTATAAATGCCAGCTAGATTCAGTTGACTAAGGGTTCTGTTCTGTTTAAATATATTCATATATAGTTGACCTCCAGATCTGTCAATTATTGTTAGAGGGGTGTTGAAAACTCCATATGTCATTCATAATTATGATTCAGAAATTCATAATAATGAATTTTTCTATTTCTTTTAAGTCTTTTTAGTCAGATTTTGTCACATGTATTTTAACTCTCTGTTGTTAGACACATACGCAATAAGGACTGTTATGTTTTCTGGGAGAATTAACCCTTTATAATGATAATGCCTCTATTTATCCCAGATAATTTTCTTTGCTCTGAAGTTTGCTCTGTGTGAAATTAATATAGCTACTCCAACTTTGATTAGATTTAACATAGTACATTTTTCTCCATCTCTTTATTTTTAATATAACACTATCTTCATATTTAAAGTTGGTTACTTGTAGACAACATATAATTGGTACTTATTTTTTTTCCAACTCACTTTCATCATCTTTTAATTGGTATTTTTAGATCAATCACATTTAAAGTGACCATTGATATAGTTGGCTTAATATCTACCATACTTGTAACTAGTTTCTATCTATTATTCTTGCTATTTGTTTCTTTTCTCATCTTCCACTTTCTTTCTTCTCTGATTTTCATTGAACATCTTATATGACTGCATTTTGTCATCTTTGCACATTAATTATAAATTTTTAAAATTTTAGTGATTTCATTAGAATTTTCAATATAAATTTACAACAAATCCAAGTCCACTTTCAAATAACACTTTACTACTTCATGGCTAATATAGGTACTTTGTAAGAGAATCTTCCCTTTTCTTCCCTCCCATTTCTTATAACATTGTTGCCAACATTTCACTTATTCATATTAGACTGTTATTGAATACACTGTTGCTACTGTTGTGAATAGACTGCCACCTGTTATATTAATTTAAAATAAGAAAAATTAAAAACTTAATTTTGCTTCATTTATTTCTTTCCTGGCACTTTTTCTCTTATTAGTCAGATCTGAGTTTCTACCCTATATCATTTTCCTTTTCTCTAAAGAACTGTCTTAACATTTCTTTTAAGGCAAGATGTTTCCCTCCCCCCCCCCCTTTTTTTTTTGCCCTGAGAATGTCTTCAGTTATTCTTTACTTTTGAAAGATAATTTTTTAGGCTACAGAATTCTGGGTTGTGGATTTTTTTGTGTGTGTGGTTTTTTCAACACCTTAAATATTTTATTTACTCCACTCTCCTCTTACTTGTATGGATTCTGTAATTGTTAACCGTGTCCCTGTATATGTAAAATATCCCCATCTTCTTGCTTCTTTAAGGATTTTCCCTTTTTTTTTTTTTTTTAAATTTTCTGCTGTTTGAATACGATATGCCTGGTTGTAGCTTTTGTAGTATTTACTCTTTTGGTATTGTCTAAGCTTTCTGGATCTGATGTTTCATTGTCTGTCACTAATTTTAGAAATTTCTCAGCCATTATTACTTTGAATTTTCTTCTGCTCCTTTTTCACTCACTTCTTCTCTGGTATTCCCCTTATGCACATGTTACATCTTTGGTAATTGTCCCACAGTTTTTGGACATCGCGTTCCTTTTTATTTTAATTCATTTTCTCTTTGTGAAGTTTTCACAAATGTATCTTCAATTTTACCATTTCTTTCTCAGCTCTGTCCAGTCTATAGATGACTCCTTTTCAAAGTCACTCTTAATTTGTGTTACAGTATTTTTGAATTCTCATACTTCCTTTTGATTTCTTCTTATGGTTTCCATATTTCTGCTTACATCACCCAGCTGTTCTGTAGTATACCTTTTCCATCAGAACCACAGAGTGTTAATCAAAGTTATTTTAAGTTCCTTGTCTGGTAATTCTATATATCAGCCATAGTGAGTCTGGTTCCATTGCTTGTTTGTCTCTTAAAACTGTGTTTTGCATCTTAGTGTGCCTTATCATTTCTTGTTAAAAGTCAGAAGTGATATACTGAGTTAAAGAAACTGAGGTAAATAAGGCTTTAGGGTGAATTTTTATGTTTATCTGGCTGGAAGTTACACCGCATTTGCTCTTTGCTGTAGCTTTAGATGTCAGAGGATAAAATTGCTGCTAGTATCTTTGTCTTCAGCTCCCTGATGTCTTTGAGTTTCCTGAGAGACTTCTTAAATAAAGTATGAGCCTTGAGTTTCTTTTACTTGTAAAGCAGTCTTATATAGGAGCCTCACTGACATGGTGGTAAAGGGGAAGGATAGCATTCTACAATCCTGTAATTAATTTTCTTTGTTTTAATGAGCCTGTGTCCTGGGCTGTGACCTCCAAAAGAGCTGCACATGGACATTTCCATTCTCCTACATTGAAAGCAGGGCGGACCTGGAGTTGGGTATATTGCTTCTTTGGGGTCAGTTAGTTTCTGGTAAACCCATGTCATTAGGCTCTGGTAAAATAATTTCTTCCCTTATTCTTCTTTTTAACTTACTCCTTCCTTCCTTCCTTCCTTCCTTTCTTCTTACTTTCCTTCTTCCCTTCCTTCCTATCTTTTTTCTTTCTCTTTTTATTTCTTATGGAGGTATAATTATATTGAAGTATAATATAATTAATTACTCTATTAGTTTCAGGAGAGCAACATAATGACTTGATATTTGTATATTTTGTCAAATGATGACCACAATAAATCTAGTTAACAGTCCATCACCATACATACATAGTACCTTCTATGGTCATCGTTCATGGTGGTACAAATTTGTTTATTTTTAGGGAAAGTTTTTGTTAAGGAGAATGGAATATTCTGGGAGTATTTCAAAAATGTTTTCTTCTTCACTCCCTTTGTCCCTACCAGAAACCCAAGGAAACTTTTTTTCCAAAGCCTGTGAAACTCCTGGAGGTAAAGCTCACAAAAGTGAATGGTCCCCCACCCTCACCCTAAGACTTTGTCTTTCAAACTAGTCTATGCTGAGCCTCTGGAAATTTTTAAATTGTAGTTTAAGTGCTCCTACTAGAACTATCTCCAGTGGCAGCCTCTGCTCCTGGGCTTCTGCTCTCAGTAAACTATGATTCTCTGTAATCACCTCTTTCTCCAGCTTTCAGTGCAGTGGTTTATCCTATAACCACAATCCTCTGATGATCCAAGAAGAATTGCTGATTTTCACCCTAAAAGGTTATTTTCTTGTTGTGAGCATGGGAGTAACAACTTCCGCATTCTAACATGTCGGACTTGAAATCAGAACTCAATTTCACATGCTTTGGCGGAAAAAATAAATACTACTATCCCTTCCCACACTTCATTTGCTGTCTATGTGGATTAACTTTTATCCCACTAGAAATTCCCACTCCATCTCTAATCAACAAAGAAAATCTTACTGCTCAATCAAGGCCCACCTCAAGTGTTCTTCCACTATTGCACAGTGGAGTCTCTTGGTGACACATTCCTGTGGTACTTTATTCCCTACACCATCCACCTGACCCAAACTTTTATTTTGCTTTGACTTTTTCCAATCATTTGAGGACCTGAACTTTTTCAAGAGAGACCATGGAAAAACCCTTGGGAGAACTAAAACAACCTGGGAGTTGATATCATTTCCTTCTCCTTGAGAGTCTCCTGAGGTCTTGAGAATGATTTTAGGGACAAGAGATTCCATGGTTGCTTACTGTGTCAGGAATGTCCTCTCTTCCTCCAAATTTCAAGCTTCCACTCACCTGTACAGTGACTTTGTAAGAAATAGAAAAAGGCAGGCATTCCTCCCCTAAGAGCTTTACTACTATCTCTCATACCCTAGCATAGTGATTTTGTGGGAGCAAGTTACTTTACTACCATCTGCAAGAAAATCTTGTAACACATACACATCTCTGCTCTTACACTGTGAATGGAGCCCTCTTAGGTATGCAGGCATAGCCGGCACACTCAAACTGAGAGGCCCTGACACTAATTTCTTAAAGCATTTACAAGTGATTTTCAGTCAGAACTATAAAATAGCAGGTGTCTGAACCTCTTATATTAGATTTAAATGCTAACATTTATTTCTTTAAATCTTCTCTATGTCCATGTAAATCTTCCCTCTTTTCATTCAATTCTCATCTCTTCTTCAAAGCACTGCCTAAGTCCTACCTTCTCTAAGATAATTTCAGGGACTCCTACAACCCCCAGTGATCTCCCACATCTCTTAAATTCTACACCACTGATCTATCCCATCGAGTTCATTATATATTGTCTTATCTTGTTCACTGTTATCTCAGAGCTGTTAACTTTTCCATCTAAGGAGGCTGGATGCCCTGAGCACAGAGACAATGCCTTTATCTTTTCTTCTATTCCCCGTTGCATTTATTTGGGAACACTGAGTGGCCTTTTTGTAAACACACTCTGGTTGGATGATATTATCTCCAGGAGACAAATGGACTGTAGATTGTCTTAAACTTTTATTGCCTCAACCCTTGATGGTTGACTTCTGGAACCTCAGCAATATATAATTCTCTCCATTTTCTCTTTACTAATTTTAGGCCTGGAAAACGACATAAGCCAATTGGAAACAAAGAAATACCACCCTTGCTTGAAAGTGTGAATGAAACTTCCAGAAAATATAAAAATAAACAAAAAGGTAAAAACAAACAAATAAATAAATAAACTTACATTTTTTGTAAGTTTTAGTTGTTTTATTTCAAGGCTATCTCTCACACCATCTGCCTTTTTAGACATCCAGAAAGCAGTGTTTCTAAAATATATGCCTTTTGGGCACCTGGGTAGCTCTGTTGGTTAAGCATCTACCCTTGGCTCAGGTCACGATCCCAGGGTCCTGGGATCCAGTCCTGCATTGGGCCCTCTGCTCAACAAGGAGCCTGCTTCTCCCTCATCCTCTGCCTGCCACTCTCCCTGTATATGCTGCCTCTGTTGAGTAAATAAATGAAATCCTTAAGAAAATAAAGTAAAATAAAATAAGATATGTACTTTCTATCAATAAATTTGCCAGTCCTTCAGAATTGCTGAGTCCTGCTGCACTAGGCCCTAAGAGAGACTATATGCAAGAAATAAAATTGAGCTGAATGTATTGTCTACCCTCAGCAAGGCTCCAAGTCTGGTTGGTGAGTAAAGTCAGGCTCACAGAGCACAGTGAACACAGGCGAGTGAACATGATTGAGGTGTTGTGCAAGAGCTCAGAGGACAAGAAACAGAGAGGAGCTAGAACAGGCAGAGGGAGCTGGGCTTGGACCTGGGTTAGAGACCCAGAAGAGGACTTGGAAAGCAGAAAAGAAAGTTTGTTACATTTGGCATGGAAAAGACACCAAAAAGCCAAGACACAGAAAAGGGGCGTGGGGATATATGCTTGAATCCAATAGAAGATGCATTTATAGTAGCACTGGGAAATTAAAAGAGCTGCAGGAAGGGGTCCGATTTGTAGAGGGCTTCTTACAGAAGATATATATTAGTCACAATCTTTTTTATCTGAACCCCAAATTATATTTGTTTAAGAAAAAAGAGAGAGAGAGAGAGAGAAAGAGAGAAGAAAAAAGGAAAAGGAAACAGAAAAAGGAAGGAAGGGAGGGAGGGAGACAATGAAGTAACTTATTAGTGTCTATATCCTCAGATCCCTGGATCCAGGTGTTCACAGGTAAAGTCCTCTGAAATATCCTTCTGCAATTTCAGCTGTATTCTCCTCTATATTAAATTCATCTCTACATGGTGGCAAATGGTTACCAGCACTCCACGTTTCCATTTTATCAACTCAGCAGTCATAACGGAAAGGAAGCTTCTCCTCTGTAATGACCCTAGCAAATTATTCCACAAGTGTCTCCGTGACACATAGATTTGTACCATGGGTCACTCTCTTCACCAGTTACTGCAGCCAGAGGGATGTAGTGCTTTGCTTGGCCTGCTCGCAGTGTGCACTCCTGGACCCCAGGAGGGAGCCTGCTATGCCCAGACCACTTGAATTGTGTGTCAGGAAAGAGAAGAGATGGTTCTCCAAAAAAACAAAACAAAACAAACAAACAAACAAACAAAAACCAAAACAAAACTAGGAAGCCATTATGTAAAAGGAAATGGGGGCAGGGCAGGAAACTCTAAAGGAAAGCAACCTTAGAAAACTGAGCAGAGGGCAGCTTATGAAGTAGACCTCAGTAAACAATAGCTAGAATTCAGTGGAAGCAATTCAGAGATAACAGGGAGGAGAACAAGCTGGACGGGAGCACACAAGAGCTTTGAAGCATGGAGTCAGGCAACTGACTCCATCGAGCAATGCAAGACGAACCCCAATATGAGATCAGTGGACGTTGCTTTTCTCTTCTTCTTCTCAGTGCTGTCCATTATCATAGTCACTAGCCATACATGGCTACTTAAATTAAAATTAAATAAAATTAAAAATTCAGTTCTCACTTGCACTATCCACATTTCAAGTGCTCAATAACCACATGTGACTTAGAACTACCATATGATAAAGCACAGAATAGAATACTTTCAGCACTGCAGAAAGTTCTATTAGGTAGCGCTGGATTAAACTATCACTTCCATCATTTCAGTTAATTTTCCCAAGAAACATATGTGCTGATATCACACTTTTCTGTTGTTGTTCAATTTAAAATAATGAGAAAATGAGAGTAGAATTATTCTGTTAATGATAGAGCCAATATAGAATCTCCAACAAGAGGCTTAAGCTCAAACCTGAAATTCAATTAAAAATGTTGATTATCTATCCATTGCTCCACCTAGCCCCCTGCGTGCTCTCTTTTCCTTTTCCTCTAAGCATGTCTTGTCAAGTTGGAAAATAAGTTGTGATTATTGGAAGCCAGTCAGGTTGAATAACAGACACCAATTAAGTATCTACTGAAAGGAGAGAAGAATATGTTGGTTAATTCTGGCTTTGGAGCTCCATGGCCCTCGACTGGTATTATGCAGATCTCCAGCAGGGTTTTAGGAAACAATTCTCCAATTGCTTCTGTCAGTGACCCATCATGCTCCCTGGATGGCCCTGAGAGCATGCTGGGAAACCTGGTGTTCTGGGACTGAATCTTCCTGTTCCTGAGAACAAATAATTACAATGGCCACATCCCCAGATGGCACCATTGGCTTCCTATCTTAAGGGAAATGTCATGCTACATAAAGGATGCCCTTTGGGTTTTATAAACGTAGTGGAGAGGATTTTGGAGTGAGTCTGAGTGTCCAGCAGGAGAGAAAAAGAGGGCAATGGGATGGCAACCATCATTTACTGAGCTCCTGCTATGGGCAGACTCTATGCCAGAGACATGACAACCAAGGTCTTTAATCTAAGTACCAGATACATGCGGGTATTATGTAGGGATGTCAGGAAGGGGTCATGCCCAATGGTACTGACAACAAAACTGAGACTCAGCGAGGTCAAGCAATTGTATGAACATTTCAAATTTATCATTAATTGACAAAGGTGGGATATAAACCCATCAGTGGCTGATACCAGTTTCAAGTTCCTCACCACCTTGCACTCTGCAGTATTTGCTGTAAGATGATCAAGCCTGGGCCTTTGGTTAGGACCACCTTCTCCACTTACTCAGAAGTCCACACAGACTCCAGCTGGTAATGCACAGATTAGAGGTTTGTTACCTTTGCCTGGGGCATATAGGTAAGGATCTTGACCCAGTTCTTGTTCCCATGTATTCATTGAGTCATTTTCTTCCAACAAACAGTTATGAAGAATCTATTATGCACCAGGTGCTGGGGATATAGAACTGAGTAAATAAATCATGGACTCTGCCTTCAAATAGCTCATGATATCTTGTGCTGTATAGATATTTCAGTCAACTATGACAAAGCAGAGAGGCAGGTGTAATGATAGAAGGAAACACAGGATTCTGTGCAGCAGTGTCCCAAGGGTGGAAGGAGCAGGAAGGAGAAGGGAGAGGGAGGAACAACCAGGAGCAGGCAATGGAGGGATGAAATTAAAAATAACAATAGACTTGAGGCATCTGAGTGGCTCAGTCAGTTAAGCACCCAACTCTTGGTTTCAGCTCCTTTCTTTACCTCATTTCCATTATTTTGGCTTTTTCCTACCTTTTTTCTATACCATTTATCAAAATTTTGTTTGAATCTATTTCACTTAGTATTTTGTAATTTAGTCTTCATTTCTGAAATAATTTTAATAGTTTTTTGCACCCCCCCGCTTTTTTTGTTGTTGTTGTTCAACAAACTATCTTTTCAATTTTTCCCCTGCTTTTTAAAATCTCTTTCCGTTTTTTGTTTTTTGAATTTCTGATTCAAGGTAATTTGTTATATTCCCAAATGCTTGCCTGTGTATATTTGACTTAATTTTGCAATGTTGTCTTGTAGGGTTTTTTTCTTCATGACTTTTTTTCTTTTTCTTTCTTTCTTTTTATTTTCCTTTTTCAAGAACAATTTTCGTCAACTGAAGTTTGTTGACTTTTGTTTCCTGATTTTTTAAAATAGCTTTGCATAGACTTTTTAAGTGTCTTCCTTTGATTATCAAATATTTTTTTTTTGTATTTAGAACATTTCTAATTCAGCATTGCCCTCTTCTGCCAGTATAGCAAAGTCCAATTCCTTAGAAGAGTGTGTGTGTGTGTACACATGATGTGGGGAGATGTTCTGTGTCCACTATTCATTGGGTTTTTTCTTGTTTGTTGTCTGGAACAACCTTAAAATTTTCCATTTGGCTTCTTTTCTCTTTCACCATTCAGTTGTGAAGAGGGTCCTCTCCCTTCCTTTTTGCATCTTCTCCCTGAAGTTATGCCTTTCAAACACTAGCATTTCAAGTCAGGTGCACTTTTAAGCACCTTTTTTTGACATCAATAATCAGATCTATCAATAAATATTTTTAGTATTTTCACACATACGGTGAACTTTGTCTTTCTGGCTATGGTTTTAGAACAATTTATGCCCAGCTTTCGTTCCCATCTTCTCTTTTATAGTTTTTCTCAAATCACCTTTGCTTATCATAAACAGATTATGGTGAGAGTTTGAGTGAGAGCTCACTGAAATTTGGTAATTTTTACTTCTGTAATTATCCTGAAGTTTACTAATTATCTGTGTGCTAGTTATACTGAGATTGTGAGTTTTGTGTAGTTTTATTTTTCTTCTTGTTGTTCTGTATTATTTTTACAGGTTATATGGCTTGTGTAGCTCTAGGTAGCAGCTATTATTTTCAACTACCCAGAAGCTCCCCATGTAATATTGTACAGCAACACTACAATTTTATTATCTAAGACAAAAATTTTGAGGCAGTTTGAGCAATATACCCCAAATCATGCACCTGGCAACTGACAGAAGCTGAGAACAATAGAGTGTAGTGATAACAGCCCAAACTGTAGGATAAAATAAATCTGATTTTAAGTACTGGCATTCTAGCTGTGTGATCATCTACAATTTATTTAACTGCTCTAAACCATCCATACCCACATTAAACAAATGGAGATTATAGTACTTACTCTTTGGTTCTTCAGTGCAACCTAAAAGAGACAACTTTTTAAAGTCTCGAACATAATACAACTCAATAGATATAAATGGAAGTCTCTTTTCCCAAAAATGTTCTCTTTACAACTTTTTTTTTCCTCCCAGAGTTCTACAATATCCTCTGCCAGTCCTGTCAGAAAGAATTTTGACCAACCCAATCTTGACTCGCTCCAGGGAAGAGTTAAGTTCAACCTAGCATGTGAGTATGAAACATGGCTTTCATATTTTTAAAACATCAAAAGTAATATGTCAGATTCAGAAGGGAATTTCAGAATGGTCTACTCTCCCATTGGATGCTTCAACTACTCCACAAGATCCCAGCAATTGATTTATTCATTTCATTTTTTTCATTTTGTGAATCTCCAATTGCAAATTAAAATAATCACTATTTCCTCAACAGCCTATTTTTTCTTAAATTAAACTGACATCTTCCTCCCTTCAACCTTCATTCACTTGATCTAGTCTCGCCAACTAAAAGCCATTGTAATAATTTTACTTCTCAGTGATCCAAGGACCTCCAAAATAGATCTGGATCACTAGAGGTGTTATTTGAAACCAAGCACTCCATTAAGCCTTTCTCCCAAGACTGTGAAGCCTTTCATTGTTTTCTGCTCTATTTGCAGAAATAAGTGGACTTCTGCACGATTGTCCCTAAGATAGATTATAGGATGAGGATGTTTTCCCCTGTTTACTAAGTGTACCAGACCCCTCTAAGAAATGTCCACTTTGGATCTTCTCTGGAGTTCTGACCTTCCATATGGCACAGCATCTGTAGCAGTGGTTTCTTTTTAAGGATGCTAGAGTGCATTATCTAGTTATAGGATATAGACGTGTGCCAGGGCTCAGGACCAGTAATGAACACTATTTTTTTTTCTCTAATGTTTTCTTTTATTAGACTTTTTTTTGAGATAGGTTTTCTTACTCTTGCTCTCATTCTCCCCATCCCTGGCAGCATTTTATTCTATTTGATTGAGTAGGTCAGTTATATAAACTGATGAGTTGCACAGAAACCTGACACAAATATACAGGCAGCTTTCATCAAGCAACTTTTATAATGGCCCCAAGTTTGAGATGTAGTTCCAAGTGGATATCATGGAACCCCATTATAGTAGTAAACATAGTAGTAAACATGACTATGGGACTAAAAATAGCAGAATATTGTCTAGTTGAGTTGTTACTTTGTAGACCTCCCTTACCCATCATGATTTCACCACTTCACCACTTCAGGCCCCATGTCATACTTTCTTCATCTAGACAACACAATCACCAAACTCATAAAGCTTCTGATATTCTAACTTCCCCAAACCAGTGATTATCATTCACAAAACTGTGGTATTGATAATAGCAATAGTAATAATAATAATAATGATAGATCGGTTTTAGTGAGTACTGTGTGTCTACTGGGTTAAATGCTTTGTATTCATTATTTAATTTGATCACCACAAAAGTCCTATAAGTATTCCATAGAGTTGCCTTTTCCTAAATTTACCTTAAAATATCTCTCTCTTCACCAAGCTTTTTGAAACAGTCTCTACTTCATGACTTTCTTTTGCAGCCAATTGGTATTTGGCTCCCGCCCTCACCATTCTCTTAAAAACTCATCACCAAGAATCATTTTATGGACCAATTATTATCCTGTTGGACCTTTCTTGAAGACTAATGTTGTTGACCACTGCCTTGTTCATGCAATTTTCTAACAAGTATTATTATCCCCATTTTATAGATGAAGAAATCAAGGCTTCCATGTGTTGAATAATTTGCCCAAGGTCATACAACTAGCAAGTCAAAGAGCCAGATTTTATAAAGAGTTCAAGTCCTTTGCCTCTCTAGACAATCCCGTATCTCAAAATTTAAACCACATACTTCCTTAACCAACTTCAATCCAAAGATATTCACTTCATTTCTGTGGCTCTTCTTTAAGATTGAGGTTTCAGGATCATAAACTAAAATTATGACTTTTTACTCACAACAGTCTTTAGGTAACCATACTTCCTTGAATGATGCTAATCTCTCCAAGTCCCTCAATCCTCTTTTCCCTGATCTCAGTGCTCTGTTTTCCCTATTTACCCAGCACCAGATACAGAGTCAACCGATCACTCTATTTCTGAATAGTTGCCTTCTGCTGAGAAAGGATATCATTTCAGCAACATCTTCAGTGCTCTTACAATTAATATTCCTATCCATTCCCTTTATCTCTGTCCCTAAGCCCAACACTCCACTTCTGCCCATTTACTTTCAACAGATGATGAAGTCTTTTACTTCTTCAATATAATGGAGGCCACAGAAGTATGAAACAAGCATATTTATCTCACTTCTTTCTCCAAAATTATTTTTATTCATCTTCTTCTTCCTACACCTACACCTCAAAATTAGCTGCATGTTAGAATCCCATCAGAAAATTATAAAATTCCCAATACCCAAGCAGAACTTTAGACCAAATAATCCAGCATCTCCTGGAGGTAGGATCTAGACATTGATATATTTTTAAAGCACCTCAATGGATTCCAATAAACAGTCAAATTTGTGGACCACTGCTCTAATTTCAAATACTCTTATAGGAATGTCCCAAACCAGCATGATTATAAGGGTCAATTGTAATGTTTATTATACACTGAAATCCCCTGATCCCTCTGGTGTATCTTCTAAATCTACCAATTTAGAAGTTCTGAATTGGGGACCAGGAACATTTTTCACAAATACTCACAGATAATTCTTGTTTATAGGGTAAATTAGGAAATGCCATTCCAAACTTTTCTGTATTTCCTCCTTGATATATTCATTCTCTATCAGCTTTTCATTTGAGCTCAAATATCTTTAAGTATTTTTCATTCTTGATCATCTTCCTTCTGCTATATATCTTCTTAAAATTACAAACATACCTCTCATCTCCTTTTATCATCAAAAGTCTTGACAGTGTCTCCCATTCAGTTTTCACCCAAGGATAATCTGGCTTCTATCCACACTGTTTTTCTAACTCAGGATTGCCAAGAGTTACCCCAAAGGCTTTTCTGTTCTGTTTGGCTTTCAACTAAATTCACGTCCTTGTAGCATTTGCCATTAGCCATCCCCCTATTCCAGAAATACTATTCTCCCTTGATTTTTCCCCTACTTCCTTGACCAGTCTTCCCCTGTCTTTTTTTAGTGATTCAGCCCTCTCTGTCCTCCCCATTAGTATTTTTTATAGAATTCTATTTTTTCACTGTTCTTCTCAGCCACAGTCTCTTTGTGTGTTCTCATCCATTCTGTGGGCTTCAAACCATAGCTACATATGGACTAGTTTCAAAGTTATATGTCCAAAAATGCAAAAAGAGAGGAGGACCAAGATGGCAGAGGAGTCGGAGATCTAAACCTCATCGGATCCCAGGAGTTCAGCTAGATAGTTATTAAACCATTCTGAACACCTATAAACTCAACAGGAGATCAAAGAGAAGAAGAGTAGCAATTCCAGGGACAGAAAAGCGATGCCTTTCTCGAAGGTAGAACATGCAAAGTGAATCCAAGGTGATATACATGAAGAGAATCCGAGGGGGGAAGGGACAGCTCTGGCAAGCAGTAGAGCAGCCAAACACAAAATCAGAACTTTTAGAAGTCTGCTCCATGGAGGGACATTGCTCCAGAGGCTAACAAAGAAATGGAACCCTTGGGGGGACAGTGTGATCTCAGGTCTCTCAGGGTCACAGAAAGACTGAGGGTGTCTGAGTGTGGCAGAGCTTCCAGGTATCAGAGTGGGGAAACTGGCTCCAGAGACGGAGCTGAGGAGGGGATCTCAGCTCAGGTTAACTTAAACCATGATCCAAGGCACAGTTGGACCACTACTATTCAAGCAGGGACCTCACAAGTAGCAGACCCGGGGAGACTCACCTTCTTCCCACAAGGGAGTGACATGGGAGTATGGCAGGAAACTGCTGGGTTTGGAGACTCCAAATGGGGCCATGTATCAGAGGTAGAAATGCTCAGTTACAGGCTGGGTGAGCTCAGAGAGTGGTCAGAGACCAGGGAAACAGTAGCGATTGAGCGCTTTTCTCCGAGGGCACAATGAGGAGTGGGACACCGAGCTCTAATCTCCTCCTGGCAGGAGATTAAGAGGCTGCCATTTTCATTCCCATCCTCTAGAGCTCTATGGAAAGTGTTCAGGGAAGAAAAACTCTGAAGCAAACCCAAGGAGATTACTTAGCCTGGCCCCTGGCAAGGGCAGTGCAATTACACCTCAGGTAAAGACATTTGAGAATCACCACAAAAGGCCTCTGCCCCAGAAGATTAGCAGGAACATCCAACCAAGACCAAGTTCATCCATCAATGAGAACTGGAGAACTCCAGAGCTAGGGGAATGTAGCACATAGAATACATGGCTTTTTCCCCATGATACTTTAATTTTTCAAAGTTAATTTTTTTTAATTTTTTATTCTATTTTTAAAAAATGTTTCCTCTTTCCCATTTTAATCTTTTTAAGCTATTTTATCTTATCAATACCTTTTTAAAAATCTTCTTTAATTTTTATTGTTATAGTAATAGTCATCCTTTCCTTGTATTTAACCTTTTTTTTTTTTTGTATACATATAGGTTTTTCTTTCATTAAAATTTTGGGATTTTTTTTTTCCTAATAGAACATAATATACCCTAAATCTAATGTATGCCTTTGTTCTAGTCTCCAGCCTGATCACATTATTTCCTCTTTCCTTTTTACTTTCTTTTTTAACCAACTTCTTATTTTAATAGTTCCTTTTTTATAAGCTTTCTAAATTTTCATCTTTACAGTCATATTCCATCCCTCCATTGTGTTTACCCTTATTTGTGTGTGTGTGTGTGTGTGTGTGTATTTTTTTTTCTTTCTTTAAAATTTTGGGAGACACTTTCTTCTAACAGACCAAAACATATGCAAAATCAAGTGTGTGGAATGTGGCTTTGTTCTATTCACCAGTTTAACTAACTAACTAATTATATATATAGATATATATATAATTTTATTTTCTTTTTTCCTCTTTCTTCTCCCCTGGTTTCACATCTCTTCTGATTTGGTTAATGTATGTTTTTCTGGGTCATTGCTACCTTTCTAGTATTTTGTTCTCTCATTTATCTATTCTTCTCTGGATGAAGAGACAAGACAGAAAAAGTCACCTCAAAAGCACAAAAGTAACAGACCAGAAAGAAACAGTGACAATATACAATATACAGTCACCTTACAGACACTATACAGGCAATATATACAATATATAGACAATGCACAGTCACCTTACAGGCAATACAATGGCACTAAACTAATATCTTTCAGTAATTACCCTGAATGCAAATGGGTTAAATGCCCCAATCAAAACAGGATATAAGAATGGATAAAAAAAACAAGACCCATCAATATGCTGTCTGCAAGAAATTCATTTTAGACCCAAAGACACCATCAGATTTAAAGTGAGGGGATAAAAAACAAATTACCATGCTAATGGACATCAAAAGAAAACTGGGGTGGCAATCCTTATACCAGGTAAATTAGATTTTAAGCCAAAAAAGTATCAGAAGAGATAAGGAAGGACATTATCATATCATACTTAAAGCGTCTATCCAACAAGAAGATCTAACAATTTTAAGTATCTATGTCCCTAACATGGGAGCAGCCAACTATATAAGCAAATTAATAACAAAATCAAAGAAACACATCAAAAATAATACAATAACAGTAGGGGACTTTAACACCCCCCTAACTGATATGGACAGATCATTGAAGCAAAGATCAACAAGGAAATAAAGGCCTTAAATGACACACTGGACCAATGGACATCACAGATCTATTCAGAACATTTCATCACAAAACAACAGAATACACATTCTTCTCTAGGGCACATGGAACAGTCTCCAGAATAGATCATATCCTGGGTCACAAATCAGGTCTCAAGCAGTTCCAAAAGATTGGGATCATCCCCTGCATATTTTCAGACCACAATGTTTTGAAACTAGAATTCAACCATAAGAGGAAAGTTGGAAAGAACTCAAATATATAAAGGCTAAAGACCATCTTACAGAACAAATGAATGAATGAGTCACTGAGGAAATTAAAGAAGAATTTAAAAAATTCATGGAAACAAGTGAAAATGAAAACACAGCTCTTCAAAATCTTTGGGATGCAGCAAAGGGGGTCCTGAGAGGAAAGTATATAGCACTACAAGCCTTTCTCAAGAAACAAGGAAGGTCTCAAGTACACAATCTAACCCTACACCTACATAAGCCGGAGAAAGAATAGCAAAGGGAGGCTAAACCCAGCAGCAGAAGAGAAATAATAAAGATCAGAGCAGGAATAAATGAAATAGAAACCAAAAAAACTACTATAGAACAGATCAACAAAACTAGGAGATGGTTCTTTGAAAGAATCAGTAATACTGATAAATCCCTGGCCAGATTTATCGAAAAGAAAAGACAAAGGATCTAAATTAATAAAATCGTGAATGGAAGAGGAGAGATCACAACCAACACCAAAGAAATACAAACTATTATAAAAACACATTATGAGCAACTATACACCAGCAAATTTGACAATCTGGAAGAAATGGATGCATTTCTAGAAACATATAAACTGCCAAAACTGAACCAGGAAGACATAGAAAACCTGAACAGACCATAACCAGTAAGGAGATTGAAGGAGTCATCAAAAATTTCCCAAGAAGAGCCCAGGGCCAGACAGCTTCCCAGAGAATTCTACCAAACATGTAAAGAATTAATACCTATTGTCCTGAAACTGTTCCAAAAAAAAAAATAGGAATGGAAGAAAAACCTCCAAACTTATTTTATGAGGCCAGCATTACCTTGATCCCAAAACCAGACAAAGACCCCATCAAAAAGGAGAATTACAGCCAATATCCTTGATGAACACAGAGGCAAAAATTCTCACCAAAATACTAACCAATAGGATCTAACAGTACATTAAAAGGATTATTCACCACGACCAAGTGGGATTTATTCCTGGGCTGCAAGGTTGGTTCAACATCTGCAAATCAATCAATTTGATACAATACATTAATAAAGGAAAGAACAAGAAACATATGATACTCTCAATAGATGCTGAAAAAACATTTGACAAAGTATAGCATCCTTTCTTGCTCAAAACTCTTCACAGTATAGGGATTAGAGGGCAATCTATGAAAGATTTTTTTTTTTTTTTTGAACCAAAGGCAATCTTTATTTACTCTTCTTTTTAAAGCAGTCTAGTTTAAAAATGAGAGATCAAGAGAGAAGAACAGGAAAACTTCCATAGACAGATAGGCATGCATGCGCGCACACACACACACACACACACACACACACACAGATGGGGCGGGGGTGTGTTAGATCTTCTCCATCTTGGAGATGAGGTCATCACAGATCTGGGTCAGTTCCTCATTTTCCTTAGTCTTTTGCTCCACTGTCTTCTCCAGCGAGTGGATGAGCATCTGCTCCTTCCTCAGGCTGGCCTGGAAGGCCAAGGACTCTGCTTGGGCCTTGCTGCACACCTGGGCAATCTCCTCGCTAGCCAGTTGGAGCTTCTCCTCCGCATGGGCCTTCAGGGCCTGGTACCGCTGGCCCTCCTTCTCTATCCTCGCAATGTAACCCTCCACACACTTCTTCAGCGACTCTTCATTCTTGCGGTAACCCTCGATCAAAGCAATCTATGAAAAACCCACAGCAAATATCATTCTCAAAGGGGAAAAATTGGGAGTTTTTCCCCTAACATCAGGAACATGGCAGGGCTGTCGACTATCACCACTGCTATTCAACATAGTACTAGAAATCATCAACAATCAGACAATAAAAATAAATAAAAGACATTTGAATTGGCAAAGAAGAAGTCAAACTCTCACTCTTTGCACGTGATCTGATACTTTATGTGGAAAACCCAAAAGACACCACTCCAAAACTGCTAAAACTCATACAGGAATTTAGTAAAGCATTAGGGTATAAAATCAATGCACAGAAATCAGTTGCATTTCTATACACCAACAACAAGAGAGTAGAAATGGAAATCAAAGAGTTGATTCCATTTCCAATTGCACCAAACCATAAGATACCTTAGGAACAAATCTAAGAAAAGAGGCCAAGAATCTGTACTCAAGAACTATAAAGTATTCATGGAATAAATTGAGAAAGACACAAAGAAATGGAAAAATGATCCATGCTCATGGGTTGGAAGAACAAATATTGTAAAAATGTCTATGCTACCTAGAGCAATCTACACATTTAACCCAATCCCTATCAAAATACCATTAACTCTTTTCAAAGAAATGGAACAAATAATCCTAAAATCTATATGGAACCAGAAAAGACCCTGAATAGCCAGAAGAATGTTGAAAAAGAAAACCAAAGTTGTCAGTATCACAATTCCAGACTTTAAGCTCTATTACAAAGCTGTCATCATCAAGACAGTATGGTGCTGGCACAAAAACAGACACACAGAGCATCAGTGGAACAGAATAGAGAGCCCAGAATTAGAGCCTCTACTCTATGGTCAACTAATATTCGACAAAGCAGAAAAGAATGTCCACTGGGAAAAGAAAGCCCCTTCAACAAATGGTGTTGGGGAAATTGGACAGCCCCATGCAGAAGAATGAAACTGAAACATCTCCTTATACCACACATGAAAATCGACTCAAATGGGTGAAAGACCTCAATGTGAGACAAGAATCCATCAAAATCCTTGAGGAGAACACAGGCACCAAGCTCTTTGACCTCAGCCACAGCAACTTCTTCCTAGGAATATTGCCAGAGACAAGGGAAACAAGGGCAAAAATGAACTACTGGGACTTGATGAAGATCAAAAACTTTTGAACAGCAAAGGGAACAGTCAACAAAACCAAAGACAACTGGTAGAATGGGAGAAGATATTTGCAAATGACATATCAGACAAAGGGCTAGTATCCAAAATGTATAAGGAACTTATCAAACTCAACACCCAAAGAACAAATAATCCAATCAAGAAATGGGCAGTCATGAATAGACATTTCTGCAAAGAAGACATCCAAATGGCCAAGGGGAATGAAAAAGTACTTAACATCACTCAGCACAGGGAGATACAGATCAAAACCTCAGTGAGATATCACCTCACACCAGTCAGAATGGCTAAAATTAACCAGTCAGGAAACGACAGGTGTTGGCAAGGATGCAGAGAAAGGGGAACCCTCCTACATTGTTGGTGGGAATGCAAACTGGTGCAGCCATTCTCAAAAACAGTATGGAGGTTCCTTAAAAAGTTGAAAATAGAGCTACCCTATGACCCAGCAATTACACTACTGGGTATTTACCCTAAAGATACAAATGTAGTGATCTGAAGGGGCACGTGCACTTGAATGTTTATAGCAACAATGTCCACAATAGCCAAACTATAGAAAGAGCCTAGATGTCCATCAACAGAAGAATGGATAAATAAGATGTGTGTGTGTGCAGGTGTGTGTGTGTGTGTGTGTGTGTGTGTGTGTGTGTGTAGGGGTGTTTGTGTGTGTGTATACATATATACATCTATATTTATATATGAATGAAATGGAATACCATGTAGCCATCAAAAAATGAAATCTTGTCATTTGTAACAATGTGGGTGGAACTAGAGGGTATTATGCTAAGTGAAATAAGTCAATAAAAGAAAGGAAACTATCATATGTTCTCTCTGATATGAGGAATTTGAGAGGCAGGGCGGGGGCCATGGGGGGAAAGGAGGGAAAATTGAAACAAGATGGGACCAGGGAAGGAGACAAACCATAAGAGACTCTCAATCTCTGGAAACAAACTGAGGGCTGCTGGAGGGGAGAGTGGGGAGGGATAGGGTGGCTGGGTTATGGACATTGGGGAGGGTATGTTCTATGGTGAGTGCTGTGAATGGTTAAGACTGATGATTCACAAACCTGTACCCCTAAAACAAATACTACATTATATGTCAATAAAAAATAATTTAAAAAATTACATGTACGGTTCTTAGCTCTACACCATTAAATTCAAAAGCCACCAGTTAATCTGTAGGTGTTTCCAATTCATCATACCCCAACGTAAACTCAGTATCACTCTGCCTATATCATCTTCTGTCTTTGTTACTTCCGTTAATATAACCTTGCTTTGAATGACCCAGCTAGAATTCTTGGAATAATTCCTGGTGTTATTGATTGTATCTGAGTTTATATGAGGCCATATATTATTAAATCTCCTCACAGTGGCACCATATGAAACTGAGGACTGATCTCCCATGTACCTCACATGACCAATTTGCCCCAACCATATTTCCAGGTCTGTATTCTGACCTCCACCAACTTTCATGAGCTTCTCACCTCAGTGATCCAATGCCTCACTCTTACCTTTGGATCATCTTCCACACTTGGCTTTTACAGACTGTTTCCATGGTGATATTCTTGGCTATCCTCTTAGACTACATTTCTCCCTTGGCTGTGCTGTCTTAGTTGGCCCTGTGTAAATTTTTCTCAAAGTCCTACACTCCCCCAAGACCAACTTTCTTGGAACTGATGCCAAGGTAACCCTTTAGCCATATATGTCCTATCCATAAGAGCAGGAGCTTGATAGATTATATTTATGAAACATTTCTCACATCTTTGTTCTTCTCTGTATTCTCTGATCAATCTTAACCCAGGATTTTATTCTTTTTGCCTGGAACTATTATAATAGTCTCTGGCTAGTCTTTCCTTGTCTCCAAACAGCCATCTGATTGCATTATTCTTCTGCTTAAAATCATTAACTGTTTCTTATTGCCTATAGATGAAAAAAATATGAATTCCTTAGCTTGCCATACAAATCCATTCCCCTGGTCCACATGTACCTTTCTAGTCCTTTCTGCAACAAGTTTGTCCCCTAAAGTTTCCTCCTCTGGTCCTTGGCTCTCTCATTTCACCTGTAATATCTATTTCTAGAGATCTCTCTTTCTTACACACACACACACACACACACACACACACACTACACTCTGGATACACTCAATCTATAATGTCTTTACCCACTTTACCCACTTAAAGTTTCTTGAATGTGTAGCCCCAAAGTCTCCTGTTTTCTGTCATTTTTTCTGAACTTTTTGCCCTAGGAAGAATTTATTACTTTCATCTGTGTTATTTATTTATTTTATTTTATATTTTATTTATTTTATTGTATATCTGTATATACTTTATATACAGATATCAAGAGACAGCATGAACAGGAGGAGAGGGAGAAGCAGGCTCCCCACTGAGCAGGGGGCCCAATGTGGGGCTCGATCCCAGGACCCCGGGATTATAATTTGAGTCGAAGGCAGATGCCCAACTGACTGAGCCACCCAGGCACCCTCATCTGTGTTTTTTAATTACAGCGCCTAATAGATTATATTATAGTCATGCACACAAATAGTGATCTTCTCCATTATACTGCAAAGTTTTCAAAGGCAAGGACTGGCTGGTTCCCTCTTTTTCCTCTAACAGCTAGCACTGTGCCTGACAAATACAAAGCACTCCATGAATGTTAGTTGGGTGCATGGAATTGCTACAATCTTTTTGATCAGGGGTCTACAAACGGCAGCTAGCGGACCAAATCTGGTTCACAGTCTGTTATTATAAACAAAGGTTTTCTTGGAACACAACCACACCTGCGAATTTACATATTTCCTATGACTCTTTTCATGCTAAAATGGTAGAGTTCAGTAGTAGCAACAGGGATGATAAGGTCTGTAAAGTCTAAAATATTTACTATTTGACCTTTACAGAAAAGGATTTGATGACTCCTGCTTCTGGTCACTGAAGAGTGTTCTTAGTAAATGTTAAATGCAATTGTATATAAAAAATAAAATTTTTATCTTTGATATCATTGTTCCAATTTGTTCTAATTTGTTCATGTTGGAGCCTATGCATTTAACTGCATCAAGGATAGAATGTTCCAGTAAGTGAGAAAAAAATATTTCTGTCCAAGAATCTCTCAAGCTTCTCATTTCCTTCTTTGAGAGTTCTTTTCTCCTGCCATGAGACCCTTCTCTTATTTTGCTGAACCATTGGATGGTTTGGAAAAAAATTACTCTGGAATCATAGGCTTAGAAGATTTAAAATAAGGCAAAATACTTCTCCTGGGAAATATATTAAAAACTCTGTGTATTTATGGCTTTCCCTAGCCTAGATTCATCAGTCTAAAGTAATCAGCCAACGCCACTGGGAAGAGTAGGCTTCCCGGCTGGTGCAGGAAGAGACATATTCCATGAAAGCCTTGTGTCCTTACACGTTGCTTTGGCAGGGTGTTAATGGGATTACCCATGCTTCATTTGGAAAAGGCTTGGCCCAGAATATATATCTGGATTGTACCTGAATACCAAAGGAGAGCTTCCTACATCATAAACATCCCTGAGCCCTTGCATAGATGTTAAAACCTTGGGTGCCTTTGTTGTGGTCCTTAATTCTGTTAATCGCCCTAGGTAAAGATTAGCTGCTCTTGTCAATTTAATTCAGCTTCAAACAAAGCAACAAGGTCACTATTTTTTCCCCTTCTCTCTCTCTCTCTCTCTCTCTCTCTCCCTCCCTCTCTCTCTCTTTGCCAGCAAACAGGATTGAGTTGTCATGTAGCTCTAATAGGCAGCGCGGGGAATCGTTAGCCCACCTCAACGCCCTGACTGATGGGCACTTCACTTCAATCATCTGCCTGAGCAGGAGTGGCCCAGTACTATTGACACTGTGTCAGCTGCGAGAGAAGATGCCTTAATCGGCCTCGACACCCTCTGCATTGATTTGACAAGTTGCTGTAATGACCTTCTTGTTTTTCTGAAGGATTACTGTTTACTCGGGAGGTGCTGCTGACTAAATATACTGCATCGTCATGGAAACGCTGATGGTGGAGGCTACCTCCTCAGCAGGCCCGGGGGTGGGGGGGGTGGGGGGGTTGCGGGGGAGGGTGACATTGATAGCAGACCGAATATGTCCATGATTTGGTCTGTCCCAATAGTGCTAATCCCAGCCCTACTAATTGGACCCACTCTTTAGAGCTAACCAGAATTAGGAACCAGACTTGTCAGGTCCCCTATAAAAGACAGTTTGCTCCCAAACTCATTATTTTTCCAAAATTCATGTTTGAGGTTTCCTTTCAGTGAGAAGGCACTGTTTGCTGCGAACACCTCCTGAGTGCACCTGGAACTTGTTACCGTTTGCATTTTATTGAAGGAGGCTGCCTCTTCCTGGACAGACACACCCTTGCACTAGAAGAAGGGGTAAGAAATGGATACAAAAAAACAACAATTTGAGCACCTGCCATGTACCTGGCAGTGGGTTACCTCTGTTGTGTTTATAAACAAGAGTTGCTCTGTAAATGTTAGCTATTATTATCATCCTATTTCATTGATTCCAAGGGACAAGGTTTGCCCATCCTAACATTCTGAAGTCAGAATAGTTGTGACCTAGTTGGAAGAAAACATTCCATTGACACCTTCTGGTAAGAACAAAAAACAACAGCATCAAAGTATCCTAGAGTCAATACTGCATATTTTTGCAATGAGTGTTTTATATGGATTACTTGTCTGAACCCTTAAACAATCTTAACACAATTATACATTGCATTTAGCTGCAAGTAACAGAGACTTGACTACAGAGGACTAGGCACAACAGGATTTGTTTTTCTCTCAAACAACAAAAAATCTAAAAGTAAGAGATTGCTGGCCTTCTTTAAGCAACCTGAGGATGTCAAGACCACGGTCTCAGCAATTCTTTGTCTTTCCTCATGCCCCCCAGATAGCTGCTGAAGCTGAAGACGTCACATCCTAATTGCAGATAGAAAGAAGAAATTAGGGGCCCTTGGGTGTCTCAGTAGGTTAAGCATCTGCCTTTGGCTCAGGTCATGATCTCAGGGTCCTGGAATCTAGCCCCCAGTCGAGTTCCTTGCTCAGCCGAGAGCCTGCTTCTCCCTCTCCAGCTCCCTCTGCGTGTGCTCTCTCTTTCTCTCAAATAAATAAAAATAAAATCTTTTTAAAAAAAGAAAGAGAGAAATAAAAACAAAAGCGAATCAGTTGCATCAGCCCCCTTCATAAGGATTCCCCTATGTCACTCTTAAAAACTTCCATTTTTCTTGACTACACCCATATGCAAGGAAGGCTAGGTCTTTTTAAAACCATGGCATATTGCCACCTCTACCAAAACTGGAATTATGTTACTAAGGAAGAAGAGCAGAATGGGTATGGAGTGGGTCTCTCACTTATCCTATGAGTATGGTATTATTGTATGTTCACTGTACATGAAACTGAAGCTTAAAGAGATTAAGTGATTGAAGCCTCACACCTGTCTCTTAAAATAAATATTCTTATTCCCATATTATAGATAAAGGATAAACCAAGCTTATGGAAATCAGGTAATTTTCTCTCATTGTCTTATGTCTAATTTACCCTAGAATTTTAATACCAGGTACTACAACGCAAGTCATTCTAGAGAAGGCTTATGTTTGAAGACAAGATAATATGCGGAGGAACTGGGTTAGGAAACGATTGAGAGTATGTTTTTCTTCTTCTTCCAGGGATCCAGCCAGTGGTCATGGGTAGAACCCATCTTCACAGATGTCTGTGATTTGTTTGATGTTTATCAAGCGTGCACAGAATGTCTGGCTGCTTTTCCAAGAATCTTGGATGGAGACCATCTGTCCATCTTTTACTGCCTACTTTAAGGCTTATTGGCCATACAAGTGTTTTATCTCTTGGGCTTTTGTTGACTCCTGCTTTCTCTGGGAAAATTCTGAGCAACTGCAGCTGTGATGTAGAGGATGGGAAAAAATGGGATTCCCAAATTCACTTGGGAAAAATGTAGTTGAGGACTGGGGAAAGTGTATTGGATTGGAAAGTCCTAAGTGTAGTAAGATTGGGAGAGATGATTAACTGAGGTAATCTGAGTCAAGGTGCCTAGGTAGGTAAGGTGGAGAGGCGGTTTCTACTTCTGATTCCCATTTTCTGTGGAAGCAGCTCTCCCCACCCTCTCTTTCATCACCCATATACCATTCCATGTGGTTATGATGAGGCAGTTAATCATGGAACCCCATTTAACCTCCAGGCCCTAAGCTGGGCTCAAGTCAAGGCTAGACCCAAAGTGTGAAGAGATCCAATGATTGTCCTAGTGATTTAGGGTGTGGCCCAAGTAGGGCCAGTCAGAAACCTCCCTGAGATTATGCATATTGGCACTGAAAAAGTGGCTTTCTTTCTCTTCCATCATGACTCATTAGGGTAAAGACCTGAGGATGCTAAACACCATATTTCTCACTACCTGGAAAGAACTTCTCTGAGAATGACACGATCATACAGTGGAAAAGTGAATCCAGACACGGCAAGATAGCCAGAAAACTCTGACAACATCATCTGAGCACGTGGATCTAGCAATGCCTAAAGCTATATATCCTGCAACCCATTTCAAATTAGGTGAAACAAAGTCACAGCAACCAAACAACAAGGAAATCCACTGTCTGATGTAACTGGAAACTCTATCACCTTTGATAAAAATGATTCTGACTAATAGTGTAGGAATGAAACACCACTGCTGAATAAGCCCAAAGCAAAGCCAACTAAAAATTGTAAAGGAATATCAACAAGGTGGTTGGTTATTCAACGTTCTATGGAGAATAAGTAAGGAATGGGTTGAGAAGGATGGTTCAAGATTGAGTTTGTGAAAAAGGAAGATGAGATACAACTTTCCTTTATGTGGTGACTGTATACACACAGAGGCACACATATACACATATTACATACACATATACATACATACATAAATATATATATAGCATATATAGGCATATATGCACACACATATACATACTCATATATACACACATGCACATACATGCATAGGGGTAGACATACACTGTATTATCTCAAGGATGTATGTGTATACTGTTAATTTTTCAGATCTATTGAAGTGCTGTTGTGATTGAATTAGGAGTGCTTGGAGACAAATTTGAATTTTCTGAACGATCCTTTTTATCATTTTCTAAAGCAACAAATATGGAGAGAAGATTCACACTACATCACAAAAAGGTCAATGAATGTTTTTTTGTTTTTGGTTTTTTTTTGTTTGTTTTGGTTTGGTTTGGTTTTGGTTTTTGGTTTTTGGTTTTTTGCTATGGTCTGGTGGCTAACTGAGAACTCTCCCCACCTCTTTCTCCCAGCAAAGCCTCAGACACACAAAAGCTGATTCTGTATCCCTTGGTTTGCAAAGCTGCTTCTTTAACTTTTTCCTTTGATGACTTCAAAAATTCAATAATAACTATGCATATTGGAGCAGAATCAGTTGTGTCATCCTTGTTTAAGTTTTTCACTATAAAAATCATGTATTTATAAATATTTTCATGGGAGGACACATGCATATTTCATATGCCATCCTAGATGTGCTTCTTACCCAGGTTGTCAAGAAGCGAAATATAGGCATATATGAAATGTTCAACTAGATCATAGGCGACTTAGTCAAATAAATACTAAGATGACAGACACTAACAGTGATTCACTGTAAAATTGCTAATAGACTGTACATTGTCTGTTATGCCCACATTGTGTTTCCACTGAGTCAAATTAAAGGGTGAGGAAAGTTAGATTTGTGTGTCATTCTAAATTGAAACATGCTTCAATATGCTACTTGAGCATAATAAAAGAATACCTATATACCACCGTATGTTGGCATGGTAATGTATTAAGCCAAGATAAATGGGGCAGTCATCTGAAGCAGAAACTAATGATAGCCAAATCAGCAGTTAACAAGCTGGGGGCCTGACATCTATCAGGTTTTGAGAGAGAGAAAAAACATCATCAGTCCTTCTGATCAACATCTGACGAGGGTAAAAAGAAAGTTCATGGGCTCTTGCTAAATGATTTCTAAAAAGAAGAGTCACTTTTTGAACGGGCAGAGAAAGCAACAGTAGGAGGATTAGAACTCCCTATTCACACTCCTCCTCCTGCCACTGCTACCCGCCCCCCCAACAATCACATCGTCCCAGAATAACTGCCAGATGCCTTAAGGTACTCAGGAAAATATACCTGGGCAGAAAAGAAAATTCAAATAGCAATTCATGTTTCAGAACTTAAGTGATTTTTTTTTTCCCTAGGTATGTTTGGGGGTGTTTGATTGTTTGTTTGTTTGCTTGCTTTATTTTAGTTTGGGTTTGGGTTTTGGGTTTCTATCTTGAGGAAAGATGTGTCCTAGTCTGCCATTCCAGACCAGAATATAATTCACTTAGGGAGCACGGTAGTGACATCATGCTTCTTGGTCCACAACCAAGTTCACTGACCCTGTAAATTCTTCTCCAACAGAAGCTAAAGCAGGTGTGCCTTTGGTGCCCCAGGGCTGCTCCTTTTATTCCCTTTTTCCATCCCTCTGCGTCTTCCATCACTCTTGGAGCTCACTCTACTCCTCTTTTTCTTCATGCTGCATTTTTACTCATTCCTAATGACCCACCCACTTAGGTACTCACTCTCACATGCTATACCTAAGATGTGGCTCCTAAAGTTTCATTGTCCATTTGTGATTGAGACCATGAAGCAATTCTGGAGAGAATGTGTATGCCCACCTCTAGGAACCCCGAGGCAACTTTCACATGGACTGAAATGAACTGGTCAATGAGTATCACACTGGACATGTCTATAGATGATTCTGGACACAGCTGTGTCTGTATGGATTTCTCATAGTCCAGTGGTCATAAAATGCACCACCTCTATGAAGGGGAAGACGTTTTGTCAGGGAATGGTAAGAGACCCCTCTACTCCCCAAGTCTCAGCCCCAGCAATTGATAACAAGGAGATACCCCATTAAACTCCTCTCTATAACTGCATTTATGAGGACTGTGATAGTAATCAATTATCTTTCCTGAATTCACATTTGCACATGAATAGGAGTCTCAGGTGATCCCACTGATTAATAAGAAAGCTACACTAGTGGGATTTGGAACCCCTTGAGTAGCCAGTGGGATCTCCTAGTTCTCAAAACCATTTGCGGAAGCAGTCACCTATGCCATTGCTATAAAAGGCTGGGTTTTATCATGGAGAAAGGCATGTCATGGACTTATGCATGTTTGTTATTCCCATGCAGCAAAAGAAACATGAGGTCAATGCAACACGGAATGAATTTTCCAAGACAACATGGAGGAAGGCCAGATAAGTGATTGGAAATCCAACTTGCCTTTCATATCAAAAGACGGTTTTACTTTTTGGAAACAACGACCCTGTGTGGTGGTTCTGCAGAATTTTTCATGGGGAATAATCTTCTCAACTGGGTGAGAGCTGCATTAAATTTGCCTGGGTCCTCAGCGTCACCTCCTTTCATTCAGAACACTTCTGGGTTCTGGCCGTTAACTCCGTTTGCCAAAGTGGCATCTGCCTATTGCCTCCAGGCCTATGGACAATCTCTCCTCCTGCCTCTTCACCTGCAAACTTCTCAGCCAACCATAGTCTAGGTCTCAGTTTCTGATCTCTCTGCTTACAACACTATCTCTAACTCAGGGGCCCTCCCAGTGAGGTCCTCAGACCGGCAACACTGACATCATGTGGGAGCATAATAAAAAGGCAGATTCTCAAGCCCTTGTCTTGCTTAACCCTTTCAGAGCATGGGGACAAATAACCAAGCAGCTATCATTGATTGTGAGGCCTTACCCCATCAGTCTTGCTGTCCTTCATTGCAGAGAGTGTGCCTGTTCTTGCCTGTATGCTTGGTATCCAGGTGATGTTCCTGGGGGGACTGACATATATAGGAGGGGCTATATAGTAGGGGCTCAATAAATACCTATTGAATGTATGATTCAGCAGTGAATGAAAGGCAGAAGCATAAGGTGCTCAGCCGTCCAGGCTCTGGGGCCCCATCAGATTCTGGCTCCTTCATTCCTGAACGTACAGCCCTAGACGATTACTCAGGTTCTGTGCTTCTTGCTAGAACAGGCACAGTAATGGCCCCAATTTCATAGGCTTGGCACGTAGATCTGGTACATGAATACTGGTAAAGAACTTTGAACACTGCTTGTCATCCAGTAAGCATCCGCTATTATGAGTATAAAAAAGGACTTTAACGTTCACATAATCATGTTGCAACTGGATTTCCCCAAAGGATACTGGGAATTAGAATATATATTCTATGATTCTCTTTCGTGGTACTTTTTTTTTTAAATAAAGATTTTTTATTTCTTTATTTGACAGACAAAGATCATAAGTAGGCAGAGAGGCAGGCAGAGAGAGAGGAGGAAGCAGGCTTCCTGCTGAGCAGAGAGCCTGATGTGGGGCTCGATCCCATGACCCTGGGATCATGACCTGAGCAGAAGGCAGAGGCTTTAACCCACTGAGCCACCCAGGTGCCCCTCTTGGTACTTTTTGACACAGCCTCTGAAGAGCTTCTTCTGGTGATGTTGTTTTCCACCCAAGTAATGGTTTTTACAAATCTGGAGCTAGGTTGAGGGGGGCAGGGATTTGCAGACCAGCCCCTCTCCTGCCCCTCTTCCCTTCCTTTCCTCCAACACTTTCTTATCTTCTCTTTTCCCTCTTTCCCCTTATTTCTTTCTAGTCCTTCTGCCCATCTCCTCTCTCTGCCACTCCTTCTCTCCACTCACACGCTAAGGACTTCCTCCTTGCTCTTCCTCTCTCTTCCCGCATGCTCTGGAGCGCTCACAGCTGGTTTCAGCCAGGACTTTGAAATGCCACAAAGAGTCTGACATATCCAAGATATAAATGACTCTTAACCGTGCATCGTTTCTAGCCCAAATGAACATGCTAAGAAAGTGTTGGTGGCGGGGGGAGGGGAGGGTGGCGCAGGGAGGGAGGAAGAATTAGTGCAAATGAAGTCCTCAAAATGATTTTGTTCATCAAACCTGCAACCGAGCTTCTTTGCTGTGTTCAGCTCAGGGCACCTTGCTACCAAGCCTACTGCACCGCAAAGGCAGGACCGACTGCCCAGGGACTGTCTTCTGTGTTCCCGAGACTCAGGCACCACCGCCCCCCAACAGTATGCCAGTCTCACTGGGCATGGAGAGCCGAGGAGCTGCAGGAAGGGGCTGAGGCCTTACATCAGCAGATCCCACCCCCCACGTGGCATGGAGGGCACCGACCATGGAAAGAGCTAGTGATCTCCTTGTGGGCATAGGCAGGCTCAGCACTTCGTGTACCGAAGAGATGATTCTGATGACCTCAGAGATTCCCTCAAAGTGGGGGTTCTGTGACTATCTTAATTCTTGACTCCAAACTCTTGCAGGAGGGAATTGAAATGATGTTCTGGTCTAGGTCACCCCACCTAACACCTCTAACCGCAGGGGCCCTTCTCAGTGTTCGGCGTCCTCTCAGCCCCTCGACAGTCAGGCACGCCTCCTCTGGGTTCTACCTTGGCCCTGTACTCTTTTGTCCAGTCTCAACAATAAGCCAAGTTTCCTCCCTCTGAAGGGGCTAAGAATGGGGGGCCAGCTGAGAGCGGCTTACAGGCTCAGCTGGGGCTGCGGCTCAGCACAGGAGGGAAGTGCGAGTGAGGATAATGAACCACGCCCCTCCTTGCCTTTCTTCCTTGCCTAGAAGCCCTCTCTTCCTCCTGGGACGCAGCCTCCTCCCTTCAAAGTGAAATCAGATCCGTGCCCCTTCTCTCCCCCCTAGGCAGACAGGTAACTCCTCCCGGGGCAGGAAGAGAAAAAGGGCATTGTCTGCTTCTACCTCTGGCTCCCCTTCATTTCACTGAGCTCACACGTTCCCTCTTCATGTCACTGAAAATGTTATTTATCGATCCTGCTGACAGCAGCAGTAAATAGAGCCCGGGCTGTTTTACATCGCTGATGAGAAGGCAGGCTCCATAACTCATCAGGCCCAATCTGATTCCACATCAGTCCTCAGCCCTTTTTTCCCTCCTCTGTATCTCATTACAGAAGCGGGAATTAATACACATGGACAGGAGAGAAATGAGTTCAGCTGCTCTTAGGGCTTTTGTGGGAAGCAAGCATCCTCAGTGGCTCCTTAAGAAAAATTGACGGATGGGTCAGTCCGGTTGCGTGTGCAGGCCCGCCCTCATCGAGGCCCATTAGCTGGGTCCTGATGATAATAGACTGTGGGGGTCACTCTGCGTCGGGGCTGGAGCTGAGACTGGGGGATTACCATAGAGACAGAGAGTCCCAACCATGCTTCTGAATCTTAGTGTACAGCTGTGGGCCAGGGTGCCCTGAACCAGAAGATAAAATGGTGCCTTTTCTTGGAATACCTATTTTACTTCAAGATTTAAGCAGTAAAATGTGTATTTATTTTAATACATATATTTTAATACACATATATTTTAATGTGGCATTGACTCAAATGGACGTGAATTTTAATGGGAAACTTCAAAGAAATTTCCCTCTTATGATGAGCTTCTTGGAGCCCTGCTTCAGACCCTTGGTGACGGGCAATCACTTTAGCTTTGGGACTTTCGCAAATAAAACATTGGCAAAAATGAGCCAACCTCTTTATCCTACTCTTCTAAAAACACCCTACTTAAAGAGGGGCCTTGCTTTGTGGAGTGCAACCCACAACAATAGACAGTGAGTCTGTACGGAGAGACAGCATATTGAGTGGGGTCCCCCTGGATGTAAGATGGGACACCCGAGATTATTTTCCACGCCCATCCCTTTGTTGCTGGACGGAAGGCAGACACATAGCTCCCTTTCCCCCGCAAACTTGCTTTCCTCCTCTATTAAATGCAGATGGTGGCCACTGCCTGCCTGGGTCTTTGTGGGCATTAACTGAGACAATGAAGGGAACTTTGCTTGTCGATATTGTTGTACATGGGATTTTCTGCAGTACAGAATCAGCACTGATTTCTGAAGGGAGGTACTTCAACCTTGTAGGGACACGTGGAAAGATGGCGCATCATAAATTGTCCCACTGTGTAAAACACAGCTGGTAGCACTGCTGAGTACCGGCTGGTTGAATGAAGACCAGACACTGGGGAATACTAAGTGGGACTAAAGATGAAACTGATCTAAGGAACTCCACGTCTAATTGAGAACGTTACACAAGTGTCACCAAGGTGGGACAGCTAGCAAGCAACAGCAAGAACGTCCAGGTAGGCTGTGTGTTCAGACTTTAAAAAAAAAAAAAAAAAAAAAAACCAGATAGTCACAAGGAAGATTTATGGAAATCTAATGTATGTTTGTCCAATGGGCTTTACGTATAGCTATCACCTCAAAACTCCTAATGTTCAAAAGTTGTCTTTATTTAAAAAAGAAAAATAAAGTCTTTATTTTGTAATTGAAGCATTGAGGCTTAACAAGAAGAACAGGCTTACCTAAGATCTTACTATGACTATGTCTGTACCCAGATTTGGGTGACTTCAAGGCCCATGACTAAGGGGCTTTCCCAGGGAGCCATGTCATGTGGGGAGCCGGTATGTGAAGGTTCCTGAGACAGCCCAATGTCCTCTGCCCCCCCACCTTGGGCACCAGGGCTCCTAGATCCCTTACTGTGCCTCAGTTTCTGCATTTGTACAATAAAGGGATAGACTTAGATGATCTCAACTCTGGATTCTATATATACTTGTGAAAAGGGAAATGAGGTGGATTTAACCTCATTCTTGAGAAACTTCTGGTATGATCTGAAATCTTTATTCTAAATGGAATGAAAAAGGGCATGATACCACCCTACACCAGGTCTCATTTATCTTCCAGGAAACGATGCCTTTATTTTGGAAAAATAGATGTAGTAAAAAAAAAAAAAAAAAGAAGAAGAAGAAGAAGAACCCTCAACTCATCCTTGTTTTAAATAAATGTTGAATATATGTGTACTATATACACATATATATGCCATATGCATATATATATTATATATAATATAAAATATAGATATCCATATATAATATATCTGGTATCTACATTCATAAGTCTGTGCATATGCATGCAAACCTGTATCATTATTGTAATTTTTATGAACCTGCTTTAATTTCAGTGTGACTTTCCTTCTCCTATACTCGGAGCTTGGAACTCGGAGCTCTGAGTAGGGAGACATATGAAAATCCCAGCTTTTACTCCTTTCTTCGCCATCTTTAAAAGTTGTTGCTACTTGTTTTCCAGCTATTTCATAGTTCCTAACTTTGCTTAAAAGCATTTCTAATTCCTCACATTTAAAAGTGGATTGCAAATGAAGTTTAATACGGAATGTTTTGTACCACGAAAACTAATGCCCCGTTTTTCCCCCCTAATGAATGCCAAAATCATCACAGACTCAAGGCTCATGAATAATGTATATCATCCAATTAAGTGCAAATGCTGTTCAGTTCTTGCAACGGGTATGTGATGCCAGTTCTGGCCGTAGAATGGGCACTGGGGCTGGGGCTGGGAGAAAGGGCCAGGGAGGGTGTGTGTGTGTATGTGTGTATGTGTGTGTCTGTGTGTATGTGTGTGTCTGTGTCTGTGTCTGACAGCTAAGCCCCCACCACTTGTAGCCTGCTCGTTATGCCCTGGGAGTTAAACTTCCCATGCATGAGTCCACAGAGATGTGTTTTTTCCTGACCATAAATAGAACTCATCTTAAGTATCTAAATCCCCAGTCCTCACAGGATCGGAAGCTCTGGCCTGGTCACGCTGTCCTCTGCTTTTAAAACCATCAACTCTAATTGGCCAGCTGACCCGTCTCCCCAGGCTGGACTGCTTCAGAAGGTCAGCTTCTGGAGGCCCTCTCTCCAAGGAAGCTACAGCTGTGATTCTGTGGGTTCCTGATGTTATTCTTTTGCCTCCTGATCAAGATGTCATTCTTCACCAAAAGACCCTGGGAGCCTTTCTCCAGATAAATGCGGTGTGTTTCTCAATCTTCCACTGCCAGAAACACAGAGCTGTAATGTAAGTCATTACTTCCCCAAACCTTGAAAAGGTGGTCATTTCACGTATCTGAACCTCAGGTTTCTGATCAGAAACAGAATACGGTAACAACAATTGTTGTATCCCTAGGCAGGTATACAGATCTGGGTGGGGATTACCTGTCAGTCCTGAAGCTTCTTGCAAATGTTTGTAATTACCCTCTTTGCTTTGAGTACAGAGACATCCTCACTTACAGCTTCATGACCGGACATGACAAATCTCCAGGACCTGGGCTGGCCTGAGCCTGATTAATGTTGTTCATAAAAATATTCATCCATCAAGGTTTCCATTTGTAGCATTTAGTTGTGCCAAATAAGAGCCAGCCACTGGTTTCTTAGAATTACACCATCTAATAACGAATGCTGGAGACAGAATTTTTTTTTTTTTTTTTTTTTTTTTTTTACCCTGAAATCTCTTCTTATAACTCAGGGCTGATGAGTGCTGCCCTACATTTCTCGATGGATCCAATTTAACACCAGACGAAGCAGTGACTCAGACTAACTTAAATATCTCAAGACGAGTTTCACCTTTTCCTCTGAGGCCGTATCAGTTCAATTGCATAAGTGCAAATTTATTGAAAGTGGTTTGGTGCTTAGCTTTTCTCTATTGGCAGTAATGGAGTTTAAATTTATAGCAGGCTGATGAATTTCAGATAAGAGAACCATTACCTTACAACAACATTAAGGAAAAATATATAACTCCGATTGCTGAACCTCGAATGCGTATTGTTTGAATGAGGGGAGATGGATGAGGTGGGCTGACATTTGCAAATGCAATTCCTTTCCATCCTCACGGTGCTAGCCCGGGAGTTTGAAAGCATGGCATATTCCAGAAAGGGCTTGGGATAGTTCTGCATTACAAGTGCATTATAACAAAATAGCAGGAGTAGAATATCATCTAGAGGTGAGGGAATTTTTCTTCTCTTTAGTAATATAATTGGAGGTGTCTTTTGGCAATGCACCAAGACTGTTATAGGGCTTAGGTCGTTCGTTTGGTACTTGTAATGTGCCTCTCCCATATGTTATTTTCCTTTTACTACATGGCGTTGTCTTCCCGCGGAGTGGGACTCTGGCATGGTGGAGATGAAAATGAAGGATATTCAGGATGAACTAGTAAAGCCTCAGAGAGACTGGGAGGCCCGGGCTTCTCTGTTTCCTTTAAGCTCCTGGTATAAGAAAAAAATAAGGAGAAACACTGACACAGAGTTATGAAAATCATAGTATATGTTCCAATGGTTATGCTAAACAAGTTAACTCTTTAAGTTAAAAAAATATATATTGTGCTGGGTGCGAAGGGGGCTCAGTCAGTTAAGCATCTGACTCTTCATCTCAGCTCAGGTCATGATCTCAGGGTCATGAGTTCGAGCCTTGACCACGATGGGCATGGAGCCTACTTAAAAAAAAAAATGTGCTATGTCTAGGATAATCACCAAATTAATAAAATGGGGGTTATGGAGACTATTTTTCCAAAATTGAGCACAAGTTTCTGGTCCTGTGATGAACCTTGTTTTTTCTCCAGTTCTGCCATGATCTTGGCAGCTGTATGAATAAGCTCACTCGGAGATACAGTTGAAGTCTAAATGTAGGATCCTTTGTGGGTTTACGTGTCACACAGCCTACCGTAAAACCCTTACAGACAAGTCTTCCAAAAGGTGTCATTCTTGGGCAAGTTCTCCTTGGCTCTTGCCCTCCTCATAGATAAGATGCATGTGTGTCCAAGGCAGGGTAGAGGTGGGGCACGGTCAGCACTGCAACAGAACCGGTGAGACCTCAGACCCAAAGGCCTCCATCCATTTCCTCAAGAGGAGGGACCTTCCCACTGGTGAGGGAGGAAGGTAGTTTCTCCCACAGCCTCCGAGGAAGCCAGGCACTCTTGGATGGTTCCTCTGGTTTCTTCGCTCCGTCTGAAGTCTGCAGTTGGCACCGCACAGGAACGACTAGTCACAGCCTGCCTGGAGGAGAAGAAATAAGGAAAATGACATTTTATTTCCCCCGTCTTCCTGAGGAGGCAGTGGCCCAGGGAGATGAAACCAGGAAGGCGGCCTCTGCCCCAGCGCTGCTGGCAGGAGAGAGAAGGGTAGGATCCCATACAGGGGCCTTTCTGTGTGGCTTGCAACGCTCTGTTCTAGGACACCAGAGGAAGGCCAGCACTTAAAATGCAGTTAACTTCAGGAGAGAAACGTCAGTGCTCTGTAAGTAATACCAGAGGGAATTGTATGGAAGGAGTCTTTTGTTTTGCAGTTGTACACACAGCAAATTTGAAAGAAAGGGGACGGAATTCGGTTGGCTAGTTGTTTATTTGGAAAAGAACTGGCTATTAACTGAACTCAGCAAAGTTTGAATGAAATTAAATAGGCAAACAGCTTGATGTTGTGCCAGCAGTTTTCTCAGCTAACAAACAGCTCTGGGTGCAGCCCAACACTTGGAAAGGTTCATACGGTCATTTTGGTTCGAAGCAGTCAGCTATGGTCCCTGGTCATAAGAGCACAACAGAAAACACCCAGACTAATGTGGCCTTTGGTGGAAAATAGTATTGCACACACAAATTGCAGAACAGTATCCAATGTTGCACCAAGAACGTCAATTACAATTTTAATTTGGAGGCTCTGAGGCTCTATCAATAACCCTAAGCTGTTTGTTTGGTTTTTGTTACTGTAAGACAATGGTACACAATAAAATAATAAAACTAAGGGTAAGAATGATCACATTCCATTTTGATTCACAGACTCCTATAATTTTTAAAGTGAAAGAAAAACGAGAGATCATTTAGTTCATTTTTTATATTTTACAGATGGAGAAACTGAGGCCCGCAGGATGATCCAAAGCACCATCCCTAGGGTGCACATTCCACTTTATTCTCCCCGAGTGTCTTGGCTGACAGAAATTGACATCACAAAGCTTCAGAATTAGGAAGGACAGATTACTTTTTTCGGTCCCATTTTAATTTTTCTCCAAACTCATAAAATATCATTAGAGTGCTTTTTAATTTTTTCTGAAAAGCAGGAAATCGTAAGATTGATAAATAGTTTAATGTGAACCTGATGGCTTGATTAATTAATCACCAAGCAGAGGAACCACTACAATTCATATGTCAATTCAGACTATTTTCGGGAAATGATTTGAATCAATTGCTAATGAAATTGAGAAATTTAGGAGCCGCTTTCTGACTTCCAAATGACAGGGCTCATATTTAACTCAAGAGACATGACAGTTAATGACAACATAAAAAGTGCCATGAATTATTTTCCAGATCATGGGAAAATTACAGCATCTCTCCATTGAAACAGCTCTCAGCTCATCAGCATGAAAATAAACAGCCTTAATCACATGCTAACAAATCTTAGATGCTGTTTAAAATCTAGCTTCTTTTTGAAATAAACAAAGACCATAATCCTTAGAAATAATTGTAATATTTCATAACCTCTTCCTTAACACAGAGTGATAGATGAACCCAGTCGAACTGATAATACAGCTGAAGCCTATGGAAAAAAAAAAATTGGATCATCGTTCTTAGATCTAATTACTTTAAACCCTTAAAATAGGTTGAGTTGAATTTTTCTTTTCCGTTTTAATTCATAGACTGAGCTTTCTAGTCCTGTTGATGTTTAAAAGGGATCTCTTTCCATAACTTTTCATTTACATCCAAACTCTTTAATTAATTTAAAGTTTCATCCAGATACAACAAGACAGTTATTGTGTCATAATGAAGTATCAATGAAAAGCGCACTGATCAATATTTAATCTGATTAAGGTGTATAAATGGCAATATTATTATGTAATTAACTCAAAACAGGATAAGTAATACATGCATGTTTAAATTTTTATTAATATATTTGTTAAGGATTTTTAGATCATGCTGTTTTATGGGCTTACTTGAGAGATATAAAATTAAAATGTTTGTCAAGATGCTACAGGCGCAACTATTAAATGTGGCTCTTAATCATCTTAACAGTCCTTAAGGTTCCCTTGCAGTTCTAATAGTCTCACTAAGGATGAAAGATGGTCTGCCACAAACAAGAGTCCACATGTAAAACCTTTCTGCAGTTGTCTTTTTGGTGTTGTTGTTTTGTTTTAAGTTCCCTTGCTGCTTTGCAAGGATGATATATACTAGCGCTTGTAGATGCAAGAAAATCTGAAATACGTTAATACTTCTAAGAACATTCTTTTAAAGATCTGTATGTTGCTTGAGAGAAAAATGTATTGAACAGTAAATATCACTGGATTACTCTATACGTCTCATGGGACTTTTAATTACCCAGTTTCACAAATTCCTATAATAATATAATAATTGCAACTTGGGGGGAGAACTTTAGTGGGACAGTGACCAACTCATATAAAGACCATAATCGATCCATATGACTTTCAGAGCTTCAAATACATATCATTTCAATATGGGAAAACATTTAAACAAGGGTCCTTAAGCCAAATGGAAAAGGTCACTACGTATAGACATTAACACGAGTAGTGCTATGGAATGTACATTTGCGCTGAGTAAATTAGGGTGAAGAATGTGGTCAAAGTTACAACACTGAAGCTCTTTTTTAGGGTCACTGCTCAGAAAATTTGCAATCACTTGTGAGTCCCGAAATTCTATAAGCAAACCTAGCTCTTGAACAAGAGAACCATCTACTGGAATCTACCCATTTCATATACAAGTAGATGTGTTTAGAGACTCTCTCTTTGGTCCTTGTGGAAAATCCAAAACCCGGGGAAACTTTACCTAAATAAATATAAAGATTACATTTGGTGGAATGATGATTTTATTCCAAAGACTTCCATTGCTTCCCTCAATCCTACCATTTTATCGTGGAAGGAATATAGGAGTTACTGGGACAATTTATTTTTCTCCGCCATTCCTAGTATGTATATCTTGCCTAAATGTTGGAATGGCATTTCTATGTTTTTATCTCTGTGAATGAGGGAGTGAGGGATAACTCATACCTTATGATCCCCCATCTCTCCTATGAGTGATGATAACAACAGGGTTGAGTGATCATATATTATATACACAACATATTTTTCTTCCTCTCTCTTGAGAAGGGCTGCAAATGCTGAAGATGACAGTTATGGAAGATGAGAAAGCCATAAAAGGTGTGGGATAAGATGATCCAAAGAGAAGTAAACTTTTAAATACTTTTGTGTGACTGTGTTGGTAATGAAGCCATTGATATGTGCATGGCAAGCTAACAAGGAAGGCTGAAAACAATTACATTCCCCTCTACATTCGCGTTTTGGGGGGGGGGGGGTTTAACCATAATTAGAAATATCTTGAGTCTACAGTTCCTACTGTGTTGCAAATCTTTTCTAGCTAGACAGCTTTTAGGACTAAGCAGTTGTTAAGGCAAGTAAGGGAAAGATTCACAAAGCCTTTCGTTTTGTAGGCTCATGTCTGATCCCAGCTCGACAGAGGGGGCTAAGGGATCTGCAATCAGTCTTAGAGCAAGCCAGCAGCCTGCACCTGTGGATGGGTGTATGGGGAAGGCAGCTAGCCTCTTCCCATTCTGTCTCCTCACAACAATGGTGAAATGAGAATAATGCAAATTTTTAAAAATTCTGAATATCAAAGCTGATATATTAAAGGTTCTTTGCCAATAAAGGAACAAGCAATCTTTAATTTCAAGGAAAAGGTAACAAAGGAAACCCGAAAAAAAAAGAGGGGGGAATTTTGGTTGGGATCAAAGAACACGGCTGGGTTATTCAGGAGATTTTCCTTATACAGCCACTTCTGATTTTGATGAATGAAAGTTTTGAATGGTCTCTTATATTATCCTCAGCTTTTCTTTCCAAAGAAAAATGCTTCTTTCTTTTTTCTGGTATTCCTGGAGTCTGTCTTTTTTATTATTATTATTATCAGCTTTATTGAGTTACATTTAACCTACCAAAACCATCAATTTAAAACGTGCAATTCTATGGTTTTGGCAAATACAGATAGGCATGTAACAACAACAGTCAAGGTCTGGAATAATTTCCCCACCTCACAAGTATCCTCTGCCTCTTTGCTGTCAGTCCTTCTCATGCCAGCTCTAGGTGACCACTGAACTTCTTGCTGTGACTATTATTCTTTTTGCCTTTCCTAGAATTTTATTCCAGTGGAATCATACAATATGCAGTCTTTTGTATCAGGCTTCTTTCACTTATCATAATGCTTTTAGGATTCATCATGTTCTTGATTATTTTGAAACAATATATGGTATTCCTCCAATGGACATGTCACACTATGGTTAACCCACTCACTGACCTATATACCTTTGGGTTTTTCCAGTTTTTAGCTAGCTATTAAGAACAAAGCTGATATGGGGTGCCTGGGTAGCTCAGTGGGTTAAGCCTCTACCATCGGCTCAAGTCATGATCTCAGGGTCCTGGGATCGAGTCCCACCTTGGGCTCTCTGCTCAGCAGGGAGCCTGCATCCCCCTCTCTCTCCTCCTGCTGTTCTGCCTACTTGTGATCTCTCTGTCTAATAAATAAATTTTTAAAAAACTTTAAAAAGTTAAAAAAAATAAAGCTGATATGAATATTTTGGTACAAGTCTTTCATACATATGAAACAAACAGATACATGCTTTCATTTTCCTTGAATAAATACTCAGAAGTGGAAATGCTGGTCAAATGGTAAAGGTATGTTTAACCTCATTAGAAACTGCCAATATGATTTCATAAAGTGAGGGCATAGCTTTGGGTTTACACCAGCAATGAGAGGCCTGTTTCTCATCCTCACTGACACTTAAGTTTTTGGTCTTCCATTTTCGATGTTCTACTGGATGTGTGGTAGTATTTCATCTGGTTTTAATTTCCCTTTCAATTTTGTAAGGATACTTAGCAACTTTTCGTTCCTTCTCTCATCACATACAACCTTTGGCGAAGCAACTATTCAAACCATTCGCTGTTTTAAAAAGTATTTTTTCTTACTATTTTATAGTAAGAGCTCTTTATTTATGGTGAATACAAGTTCTTTATCAGCTATGTTTTGTGAATTTTCTCCCAGAAGGTATTTGCTCTTTTATTTTCATAATAGCATATTTCTTAATTTTTTTAATTAAATTTATTTATTTTCAGCATAACAGTACTCATTATTTTTTTACCACACCCAGTGCTCAATGCAATCCGTGCCCTCTATAATACCCACCACCTGGTACCCCAACCTCCCACCCCGCCCTGCCACTTCAAACCCCTCAGATTGTTTTTCAGAGTCCATAGGGCCATCTGTACCCCAATGTTTATAGCAGCAATGGCCACGGTCGCCAAACTATGGAAAGAACCAAGATGCCCTTCAACGGATGAATGGATAAGGAAAATGTGGTCCATATACACTATGGAGTATTATGTCTCCATCAGAAAGGATGAATAACCATGAAAGACATATTTCTTAATTTTAATGAAGACCACGTCATCATTTTTTGTCTTGTTATGCTTCATGCTTTTTTTTTTTTTTTGGTGTCCTATCAAGAAAGCTTTGCTTAACTCAAGGCCACAAAAATGTTCTCCATTAGATTTTTCTAGATTTCCTAGATCTTGCCTAGTTTTCACTCTTTAGTCCTGTGATCCATGATGACTTATTTATTATGTATGGTGTGAGATAACAGGGGAGGTTAATTTTTTTTTGATATGAGGTCCAGTTGTTTCAGCACCATTTGATAAAAAGAATTTTCTTTTTCCCATTGAATTACCTGGCAGGTTTCTTGCAAATCAATTAACCATATAGGTGTGAGTCTATTTCTAGACTGTCTATTCTATTCCATTAAACTCTACATCTATCACACTATCTTAATTACTGTAGCTTAATAGAAAGTCTTGCCAATAGGTTACATACTCCAGTGATCCTCACTTTCAAAATTGTCTTGACTATTCTGGCCTTTGCATTTTCATACAATTTTGAATCAAATAATCAATTTCTTTAAATATCCCATTGAGATTTTGACTGAGACTATTATTTCATTGAATCTCAAGATTAATTTTGTAAAATTTGACATTATAGCATTATTCGGTCACCAGATGTATGAATACTGTACGATTCTCCCAGTAATAGTTGGTAACTAAAACACACAGATTGTTCTATATTTATCTCTATTTAATGCTTACAATATTGCAAATGGTATCATTTTTAATTACAGCTCCCAATACTTGATTGCTACTATATAAAAATTCAGTATTATATTGTGACATTATATTCTGCCATCTTAGTTAAATCACTCATTAGTTTGCCTACCTTCTTGTAGATTTCTTGGATTTTCTACATAAATGATCCTATTGTCTGCAAATAAGTATAGTCTTCCTCATTCCTTTTAAATCATTTTACTTTTAGTTTTTTTTCTTGCCATATTGCACTGGTTAAGATCTCCTGTACAACATTAAACAGAGATAGTGACAATAGACATCCTTGTTTATTTCCTATCGTAGGCACGAAACTTTTGGTCTTATGAATGACACAGCTGCAAGTTTTTCATCAAGTTGAGGAACTTTCCTTTCTACAGCTGTGCGAAATTTTAAATCATAAGTTAATGGAGAGGCTGAATATACTTATCCATATCATTTAGGTATCAGTTATTCCAAAATTGAGCCAATGATTCAATGCAATTTCAACCAGATTTTCAAAATGCTTTCCAGTGGAAATTGAAAAGCTGTTTGTAACATTTTTGTGGAAATGTAAAGGATCTAGAAATGTTAGTACAACTTAGAAAAAGCTTACTTGAAAATTGGGAGGAACCATACTATCTGATTTCAAGATTTATTATTAAAGAAAATATTATTATAAAGTTGTAGTAATCAAAGAAGTGCGATATTAAAGTCAAGATAGATGAACAATGGAACAAAATAGAGAAACTAGAAGTAGACCACCCCTTGTAGATATGGTTAGTTTCCCTCTTTCAAAAAAGAGGGAAAAGTTACTTGGTGGAGAGTAAAGTGCCATTTTAACAAATGATGCTGGGAAAAGTGACATCAATATGCAGAACAAAACAAAAACAAAACTTTAATTCATATCTTGTAATATTTACAGAAATTAATTCACAATGTATTATGGACATAAATATAACACCTGAAACTATAACAGTTCTGGAAGAAAATGTAGAAGAACGTTTTTCTTAGATATAATACTAAAAGGAGGGGCACGAGGGTGGTTCAGTCATTAAGCGTCTGCCTTCGGCTTGGGTCATGGTCCCAAGGTCCTGGGATAAAACTCCACTTTGGGCTCCCTGTTAAGTGGGAAGCCTGCTTCTCTCTCTCCCACTGCCCCTAGTTGTGTTCCCTCTCCCTCTGCCTCTCTCTCTCTGACAAATAAATAAATAAATATCTTTTTAAAATTACTAAAAGGAGAAGCCATTTAAAAATGATAAACTAGACTATATCCAAATCAAAGACTTCTGCCCTTTGAATGATATATTAAGAGAATGAAGAGACAAGACACAGATTGGGAGAACATATTTGCAAATCATATACCTAAACATATCTAAATTACAGGACTTGTATCCAGAATATATAAAGAACTCCAAATATCTCATTATAGGAAACAAATAATCCAATACTAAATACCCACAGACCATTAAGAGAGAGAATAGAAGTCCCAACATGTAACAGATGTTGTAGAGGAAGGAAGGGAGAGAATAAAGGGAAAATAATATTCCAAAAGACCACTGATAATTTCTAAAAATGAAAGAAAGGCATGCATTTAAATTAAGAGGGATGGCAGAGCCAAACTAAAATACAAACCCCACCACCACCAATGCTATGCTGACATATTAGAGATCTACCACAGGACATTAGCAAGAGAAAATCTACTTATCTTTACAACTTTGCTTCAGAACTTACTTTAAGAAATCAGGTAACACTAGATTTGTCATCAACAATATTGGCCACAAGAAGACAATGGAGCACTTATAACTGCTCAGGAAAATACTTTAATTCTAGAAATCTATACACACACATTGTGATTTCAGAGTGAGTTTGGACATCAAAGGTCTATAACTTTAGATTGTTTCTGAAAATAACTGCTTCTCAGAGGATGAACTACATCAGGAAAGAAAATGAATCCAGACATAAGCAGGAGTATATGGGAAGATACAGTCAACTGAGAAGGAAGAACCACTGGTTGTCAGGTCTAAGTACATATTTATTATGAAAAAAAAAAAAGAATTTTAACAGTAATGTGAGCTAAAATTCCAGGCAGCTACCACATGGGTTGGTAGAAGCTAGGGGGAAAAGTGAGGAAAATGAAAGTGTTCTACGGTTTTTTACATTGCTCTAGAGGAAAGACAGTTACTGATTAACTGAATCAAGACTTTTAAAGAAATAAAAACTACAATTAATTACAGAATTGTTTCACATAGGGAGTGCTCAGTGAATGTTGTTTTTCCGTAATAGCTCTTGACAAAGTTTACCATATTTTGGATATGACATTTTGGGGGGGAGGGCAGTAGTAATGACTTTTTTCACCTGAAATGCACTAAGTAAATATACTTTAAGATGTGGTATTTCAATGTTATATTTTTAAGCAAAGACACATTAAACAATTTATTAGACACACTTTCTAGTCAGAGAATATCATATGGAACGAATTTAAACTGTGGGTCATGGTTCAATGAACCAAAACATTTTTATTTGGGAATATATGCCAAGTAAGAAGGATAAAGAACAGCTTCCTCTTCATCTCGTCAGTCTGTTGAATATGTGTGCATTATCCGTATGTTTTGATGTGCTTTTGGATTTAGCCTTCATTTTCTTAGACAGATGTTTTTCTGTCCTTTGATTTTATTTCTAAGAGCTTGCAAGATAAAACATGAACTCTAAAATGTTAACCAAGAAAGAGGTACAGAATGATGAGGACACCTTCCAGAAAGTGAATCCTTGCACCTCTCCTCCACCATCTAGCACGCATTCTGGAATTTTCTTTTCATCTTACAGTCAGCACAACAAACTTGTATTACATTATATATCTTATTGGTTTTAATGATTGCTTCTACCTTATATAAAGTTGTTTGACTTGTTCAATTTACACATCTTTCTGTTTGTGCAAATTGTGTGGGTCTCTAGGGTTGAAATGGAGCACATTTTTTTTTTTTTTCAGTAAAATTGGTAGATATGAGTCTATCTCTTTCAGCTGACACTTAAAGAGCTACAAGTTATCACTTTTGCCATTAATAAGAAAAAGCTGCACAAAGTAAAAATCAACAATTGTTCTTAAAGCTATCAGAGAACTGAGGTACCAGAGCGTACGGCCACTCCAAAATCTAGAGACAGGTGCATCCAGAGAGATACAGCACTAGAGATATACTTACCTGGAGCTGAAGCCACTAGAAGCCATAAATTGTGAAACTACTTCCTTTACTAGTGATTCTGATTGCTGTAGTCTGAGTGCTAACTAGCTTGATCATGACAAACTGCTGGGTGCTGCAATCAGAGAGCCCACACACTTTCTTGGGTTTTCCTTCCAGGAAACCCACAGATTCTCGCATTGAGGATCCAAGAAAAATCTTCTATGGGGCTGACAAAGGGAGTGGAAAAGCAGCAAACACAATCTTCTCCTTTCCTTTTCCATAATAAAGGCTTATTTAATCTCAGAGATGAAATACTTCATGACACAGCAAAACGGAAAATTTCTCTCACTCGGGGAAAGAGATGTCCTTTCCACCTTACTCTCTTCTAGCACTCGTATGTCACTGACGGAGGAGAGGAAAAATGAACTGGGACAGAGCTTCAAGGAAATGTCTTCGAAACTTGACACAGGGAAAGTGGGGGGAAGTTGTACGTCTTGAGGAGGGACAGAAACACTTGTGAAGTCCACACTATGAGACAGAGGTCCACTAAATGACTGAGAGGTCTTCCCTCGCCCACACCCAACCACCACACCAGCAAACATTTGGTATAACAAAATTGCAGCTGAGAAAGCTGTAGGACGGAGACTGCCTCTGAGAAGTAATCCAAAGAGAAGGCTTAAAGCCAGGGGAGGAAAAAAAAACAAAGATGCTAGACAGTTATGGAGTCTCTACTCCCTATAGGTACAGCAAACATTAAACACAGCCCAACTCATGGCCAGACAATATATATCCTCCATCCAAAATGTCTATTTACCTCAGGAGTTATTATTCATGCATGTCAATTTTCAGCAAAAAAAAAAATGAAAAACCTATCAAAAGGCAAGGAAAAAGCAGTTTGAAAACAAAGCAATCATCATAACCATATTTCAGATAGACACAATTAACAGATAAGGAATTTAAATGAACAGAAAAGAAATTTTAAGTAACTGATTAATCTGTTAAGGGTTCTAATGAAAAAAAGAAGAGAGACAACATGCAAGATCAAATGGGTATTATTAACAGAGTGGGGAAAACTACTTTAAAAAATCAAAAGAAAACATTAGAAATCAAAAACACAGAAATAAAGAATGTCTTTGACAGCTCCCAACTGGGCGCAACAGAGCTATAAAAAAAAAAAAAAAAGAAAAAAAAACAGTGAACTTAAAGATAGGGTAATAGAAACATCCCAAGTGAAACACAAACAGTAAAAAAAAAAAAAAAAAGCTCATCAGAATATCCAAGAACTGTGAGGTCCAATTCTCACAAGCCAAGACTGTTAAAGAACATCCCAAACCCATAGTCATTTGTTTTGTAATCCAGTTGGGCTGAGCTGTTGGTTCCCAGACAAGTTTTCCTTCTGTAGACCTTTATGAAAGCTTGAGTGACAAGCTTTGTGACATGGCTCCAGTCCTTCACTATCTCTGTCTTGTGCTCCCTGAAGGGAATCAGTTCTGAAGGTGATTCTAGAATCCATTTCAAAAATATGGGAGAAAAGACCGAAAATGACTCCAAGTGAAACATCCCTGAGGTTTCTTCAGGGCAAACTCCCTAAAGGGAGAGGAAAATTCATTCCCAAGGGGCCATTCTTTATCATAAGAGGGGAATCCTAGATTTCTGGCGTTGGGAAAAGCTGTGGACAACATCCTTGGACAAGATGTGGAGATCATGTCCCAGAGAGATTAAACGACTTGTCCAAGGTCATGGTTTCTTAGTCCCAGAGAGGAAACAATACATTTTTCTGAAATAGCACCCTTCTTACATTTTAGTCTTTCACCCCTTTAGCAAATTTAACCTTTTCCATACAGCTGGTGAGATAACCTACTGATCATACAAGCTAAATCAACACAAGGGACATATCTCAGAAAATGCCCCCAAACTGCTTTCCTTTTCATTGTTGAAAACTGTGAGATGAAAGTCTTTAATAACTCACTGCACAAGAGGACCATTACTGTCAGAATATACCACTCAGCCATATATTATAGCCTTTTACTTCTCCACACAAAATTGCTTTGAAATTTACATTTGCTATAAAGGATTCAAGTCCATCACTATTAATTTTCTTCTACAAATTATGTTTAATTATCACCTCTTTCCACCTAGGAAGAAACCCCTCTTGTACTCCTGTCTCCATATAGCTCTCAAGAAGAGTTTCCTCAGCATGAATCTTTGATGCTGATTTTATATCCCTTACTTGCCCTTCCTCATCAAACTCACACAGCCTACTTAGAGATATGGAAATGAATGGTTTGCCTGGCTCCGCATTTCCTGCATACATATGAAATCTGGTCTCTCTATGCAGGAAAAAAGAAAGCTAACATTTTCCAGCTTTAGCCTATGGACAATTAAGCTAGAAACATTCCATTTTAAAATTCAAAGCAGCTTTGAAAGTTGGCCCATGATTGATTGCTTAACAGCTCATATACTATGTCTACTAAAGAAACTTCTTAGAGATTCAGCTGTCTTTTTGCTGTTTCAAGAATCACCTTTATTCTCATGCAGTTTTGGAGCCCTAGATAAAACTTCTTTAAAAGAAATAGAGGAATCCAAAAATTATATTATTTTTTCCTTTAATTTTTATGCTTCCTTACTACATGGTATCATAAATAGCATGGTGCTGGGAATCAGAAACATCAACAGTCAAATCATAACTCGACCAAAAACTTCCACAACTTCAGGCAAATCACTTACCTCTGAGTCCCTGTCTCAGTCCCACCTTTCAAATTTAACTAAGTTTAACATGTATTATGCTCAGCACATTCAAGGAATTCAAACCGTAATTGTCTTCTCCTTCCAAATTCAATGAAGCAGTACTTTTGTCTAAAAACTTTTGTCTGCAACTGATCAAAACTCAACTCAAACTAGCTGAAACAAAAAGGGAATTTACTGATTTACAGAACTAGGAAGTTCTGGCATGTCTCTCTGGGTTTAGACATAGCTGGATTAAGCTTCCCAAACAATGTTGTCATGGCTCTCGATTCAGTTTATCTCTGCTTGCAGTTGTTCTGAACTGACCAAATACCTGGCAAAATAATCTGTGTAATTTATACAACTTTAGCCCCCTTTCAACAGACCCTCAGTCGAAAAAACTGTCTCCTCCTATTTATATATCAAGTGTAGGGAAGTTTCTTTTTTTCTTCTTTTTTTTTTGTTTTTTCAGTATGCCAAGATTCATTGTTTATGTGCCATATCCAATGCTCCATGCAATACATGCCCTCTTTAATTCCCACCACCAAGCTTACCCTTTCCCTGATCCATCTCCTCTCTAAAACCCTCTGTTTCTCAAAGTCCACAGTATCTCATGTTTCATCTCACCCTCTGATTTCTCCAACCTCACTTCTCCTTTCCTTTTCCTGATGTCCTCCATGTTATTCCTTGTGTTCCACAAGTAAGTGAAACCATACAATAATTTACTCTCTCTGCTTGATTTATTTCACTCAGCATAATCTCCTCCAGTCCCATCCATGTTGATCCAAAAGTTGGGTATTCATCCTTTCTGATGGCTGAGTAATAGTCCAATTGACCTTCCTTGAATAGTGCACCCACCTCTATCCCAATCTCTGTGGCCATGTGGAAAAACTACTCTGGTGAACCTGAGTAAGGATCTGTCGTTGTCGTGGAGAGCAAAGTACCATGATTTATAGTCTTATCAGGATTATATGGAGTGAGGGATCCTGAGGAAATCAGAAGAATGACCTTGGATATAATATGAGTGAAAAAAATTGAAAATAAATAAATACTAAAACTTCCATTATGCTTGTCGTCAATCAACAAATAAGTATTTGACTTCTTTTTTCATGAACTGATTTTCTTTTTCTCCTCTAGATTGTCTTGTTCTGGGACCTATAATTTATGCTATTGATCAACAAACTACAATCCCCCCCCAACCAATATGGCCCACTGCCTGTTTTGTAAAGAAAGTTTTATTGAAATACAGCCACATCATTCCCACAATGCCCATCATTCCTTAACATGTTGTCTATGGTTCTTTTCACACTACAACATCTGAGTTGATAGTTGCAACAGAGTTCATATAGACTGCAAAGCTTAAAATATTTACTATCTGGCTCTTTTCAGAAGACTGTTTACCGACCCCTGATCTATGTTTTAACAACAAAGGTAATGAGAGAGTCAGGAAAAAAATGCTTACTTAGAATATTTGCTTGAAATAAAATAGAAATATTGATGACAATTAAATGTTTATGTGATTTGCACTCACAGTCTGTTAGCAATAAAAGTATTTTAGAAGTTAGAAGAATATATCTTGTCAAAAATTGTTCTCTACAGAGTAGATGCTTAGTACATATTTTTAATCCATATTTAACAGCACAGCCAACCACTAAATTCACTCAAACCCCCAAATTAGGAGCCATTCTTGGTTCACTCTTTTCCTTCATGCTCTAACTCATCCATATTTTCAAATCCTCCTAGCTCTGCCCTGAATAGCTCTACTTCTCTTCATTTTTTCAGCTTCTTCCCTAGTGCAAGCCAACATCATTTTTGTCTAGATGGATGCAATAGTTTTCTAATGAGTCTCCCTCCTCTTGTTCTTAATCATCTACACTACATAATCTCCTCAACAGCCAAGAGGGACCCTTTCAAAAACAAATCAGGTAAAACTCTTTCCTTTGCTAAATCCATCCAATCACTTCCCTCTTTGCTTAGACTGAAATTCAAATTCCTGTCCTTGGACTACTAGTCACTATGTTGACTGGCCCTCACCTACCTCTCAACCCTGACCAGATTAACTCTAACCTACTTAGCCCCCCTCCAGCTATGAAAAGCTTCTTTGGTGGGAGGAGTCAAGATGGCGGAGGAGTAGCTGACTGAGAGGACATCAGGTCACAGGAGTTCAGCTATAGTTATCAAACCACTGCAAACACCTACAAACGCAACGGGAGATCAAAGAGAAGAAGAGCAGCAATTCTAGAAACAGAAAATTGACCACTTTCTGAAAGGTAGGACCTGCTTGGAGAAGTGAAGCCAAAGTGACAGGAAGATAGTCTGTGGGGGGAGGGGCTGGCTCCCAGCAAGCAGTGGAGCAACAGAGCACAAAATTTGAATTTTTAAAAATCTGCTCCACTGAAGGACATAGCTCCAGAGGCTAAGCATGGGTGAAGCCCTCGCAGGACAGTGTAGTCTCAGGTCCCGCGGGGTCACAGAAGGATCAGGGGTGTCTGAGTGTAGCAGAGCTCACAGGTATTGGAGCCGGGAAGCTGGCTGCAGAGACGGAGCTGAGGAGTGAGCTCTCAGCTCGGGGTTACCTTAAACTGTGATCTGAGGGACAGTCAGACCACTGCTCTTTGAGCAGGGACCCCACAAGTCACAGATACAGGGAGGCTCACCTTCCTTCTCTGGGGGCAGAAATCTGCTGGGTTTGGAGACTCCAAACCATACTGTGTGCCAGAGATAAAAATGCTCAGTCACAGGCTGGGTGAGCTCAGAGCACTGCCAGAGACCAGGGAGACCTGAGTGATTGAGCGCTATTCCCCAAGGGTGCACTGAGGAGTGGGGCCCTGAACTCTCAGCTTCTGGGCTCCTCCAGGCCGGAGACTGGGAAGCCGCCACTTTCATTGCCATCCTCCAGAGCTCTATGGAAAACATTCAGGGAGCAAAGCTCCTGAGAGCAAACCCGAAAACCCGAGCAGATTACTTAGCCCAGCCCCTGGCAAGGGCAGCACAATTTTGCCTAGGGCAAAGACATTTAAGAATCATTGCAACAGGCCCCTCCCCAAGGAGATCAGAAAGAACATCCAGCCAAGACCAAGCTCACTGATCAAGGAGAACAGCAGAATTCCAGTGAGGGGAAAGCAAAGCTTTCCTTTTCCTCATGAATACAAAGGAATTCATGGCTTTCTCCCCACTATTCTTCAATCTTGCAAAGTTAATTAAATTTTTTTAGTTTTATTATTTTCTTATTCTACTTTTTAAAATTTTTCCTTTTTCCTCTTTTAATGTTTTTTAACTAGTTTATCTTAACAATATCTTTCTTTAAAAATCTTTTTAAACCTTCATTATTAAAGTCATATTTTATCCTTCATTGTATCTAACTTTATTTTTTGTATACATATAGGGTTTTTCCCTTCTAAAAAATTTTTGGGATACAATTTCTTCTAATAGATCAAAATATACCCTAAATCTAGCACAGGGCTTTGTTTTAGTCTCCAGCCTGAGCAAATTCTCTCCACTTTCCTTTCTTTTTCCAACCAACTTATCTCATCAATTCTTTTTTTTAGAATTTTTTAAAAATTTTCATCCTTACAGTGATATTCCATCCCTTCATCGTGTTTACCCTTATTTTTGTGTATATATAAGTTTTTCTTTCTTTAAAAAATTTTGGGAGGTAGTTTCTTCTAAGACATCAAAATACACCCCAAAATCAAGTGGGTGGCTCTATTGTATTCACCAGTCTAAAATTAATATATATTTTTTAAATATGTTTTTAAAATTTTTTTAAACTTCTTTTACACCCTTTTATCTCCCCCTGATTTGGGGTCTCTTCTTATTTGGTTAGCATCCATGTTTCTGCCACCCTTTTAGTATTTTATTCTCTCCTTCATATATTTTATTTGAATAAAATGACAAGGTGGAAAAACTCACCACAGAAAAAAGAACAAGAGGTGGTACCAAAAGCTAGGGACCTAGTCAATACAGACATTGGTAATATGTCAGATCTAGTGTTCAGAATGACAATTCTCAAGGTGCTATCTGGGCTTGAAAAAGATATTGAAGATGTTAGAGAAATGCTGTCTGGAGAAATAAAAGCACTTTCTGGAGAAATAAAATAACTAAAATCTAGCCAAGCTGAAATCAAAAAAGCTATTAATGAGATGCAATAAAAAAAATGGAGGCTCTTACTGCTAGGATAAATGAGGCAGAAGAGAGAATTAGTGATGTAGAAGACCAAATTTCAGAGAATAAAGAAGCTGAGCAAAAGAGAGACAAACAACTACTGGAGCACGAGGGGAGAATTCGAGAGATAAGTGGTACCATAAAATGAAACAATATTAGAATAATTGGGATTCCAGAAGAAGAAGAAAGAGAGAGGGAGGCAGAAGGTATATTGGAGTGAATTATTGTAAAGAATTTCCCTAATATGGCAAAGGGAACAAGCATCAAAATCCAGGAGGCACGGAGAATCCCCCTCAAAATCAATAAAAATAGGTCCACACCCCATAATCTAATAGTGAAATTTACAAGTCTTAGTGACAAAGAAAAATCCTGAAAGCAGTCCAGGACAAGAAGTCTGTAACATACGGGGCACTTGGGTGGCTCAGTGGGTTAAAGCCTCTGCTTTCGGCTCAGGTCATGGTCCCAGGGTCCTGGGATCGAGCCCCGCGTCAGGCTCTCTGCTCAGCGGGGAGCCTGCTTCTCTCTCTCTCTATCTGCCTCTCTGCCTATTTGTGATCTCTGTCTGTCAAATAAATAAAATCTTTAAAAAAAAAAAGTCTGTCACATACAATGGTAAAAATATTTGATTGTCAGCAGACTTATCCACAGAGACCTGGCAGGCCAGAAAGAACTGGCATGAAAATATCATCTTTCTCACTATTTCTCACTAAATGAGAAAAACATGCAGCCAAGAATACTATATCAAACTAGGCTACCACTTAAAACAGAAGGAGAGATAAAAAGCTTGCAGGACAAACAAAAACTAAAGGAATTTATAAACACCAAACCAGTCCTACAGGAAATATTGAAAGGGGTCCTCTAAGCAAAGACAGCCTAAAAGTGGCGGACCCAGAAAGGAACAGAGACAATGTACAGTAACAGTCACCTTACAGGCAATACAATGTGACTAAATTCCTATCTTTCAATAGTTACCCCGAATGTAAATGGGTTAAATGCCCCAATCAAAAGACACAGGGTATCAGAATGGATTTAAGAAAAAAAGCCCATCAACATGCTTTCTACAAGAAATTCATTTTAGACTCAAAGACACCTCCAGATTTAAAGTGAGGGGGTGGAAAACAATTCACCAGGCTAACATCAAAAGAGCTGGGGTTGCAATCCTTGTATCAGATGAATTAGATAATAAGAGATGAGGAAGGACACTATATCATACTCAAAGGGTCTGTCCAACAAGAGGATCTAGCAATTTTAAATATCTATGCTCCTAACATGGGAGCAGCCAACTATATAAACCAACTGTAACAAACTCAAAGAAACACATCAACAATAATACAATAATATTAAGGGACTTTAACACCCCCCTCACGGAAATGGACAGATCATCTAAACAAAAAATCAACAAGGAAATAAAGGCCTTAAGTGACACACTGAACCAGATGGACATCACAGATATATTCCCATCCCATCCCAAAGCAACTTAATACACATTCTTCTCTAGTGCACATGGAACATTCTCCGGAAGAGATCACATTCTAGGGCACAAATTAGGTCTCAACTGGTACCAACAGATTGGGATCATTCCCTGTATATTTTCAGACCACAGTGCTCTGAAGCTAGAACTCAATCACAATAGTAAAGTTGGAAAGAACCCAAATACGTGGAAGCTAAAGAGCATTCTACTTAAGAATGAATGGGTCCACCAGGACATTAAAGAAGAATATTAAAAATTCCTGGAAACAAATGATAATGAAAACACAATTGAAAATCTTCTTTGGTTCCTAGAATATACCATGCCCATTCCCATGGTAAAACTTTTCGATTCCCTTCCTCTGCCTAGAACTTTCTGCTCTCATCCCTACGTGGCTGGCTGATTTGGACTAATACTATAGAAATCAATTCAAAGGTCACCTCTTCATGGGATTAATAGATATTTTCCCACAACTTTTAAGGCATATATATATATATATTTTAAGGCATAAGGTGATATTCTGTTTTCTGTTTTTTTTGCCACATACATTACGAGGTTCACATTAGGTAGAAATACAAATTAATTGACATCCATAATTTTATTGTTTATGACTGTTTATGATGGTTTATTGTTTATCTCCTTGATTTCATAACATGATCTAGATGGTAGAGTGATATGAACATGATGATATATGCTGGGTGAATGACTCCTTTAATATGATATAACAGTGCAATATTCATACATTTCTTATTTTCATAGATTTGACTAATTGTTTCTTAATTAGCTCTACCTCATCTACTTCCTTCAATTACTGAAGTTCTTTGAGCTTGTTGTTGAGGTTAACAATCATTGGCTAAAATAGACTTGACACTGATGTTTAAGATCAAATTAAGAAACTGCACTCTGTTTAGATTACTCAGTGAAGCCATATGTTTTGAGCAAAGAGCTGTTGATTTCAGATAACTCAGACCAAAAAAAAAAAAATCATCATTAAAATATCAAATCTCATGAGTTTTTAAAACATTGTGAGACAGGAAGCATTTACTGATTTTTCTGTTGCAGGACAGAGTTTTAATTAACCCTGAATATGACCTTGGTCCATTAGGGTGTTAGCACTACATAATATAAGCTTTTATTGCAATATGACTGACCTCTGCTGGTTCATAGTTACTCTGAATATTCAGTTGAAATGGATGTATTAATGCAGGTTAAAACTAGTATTGATTAATACACTTTGGATGCAATCCTTCAGCCAAGTACTAACCACCTTCCAGAATATGTCAACCCCTTATTTGTTCACAAAGATATTTTAAGAACTTTGAGAATTTTGGCCAAATGCCATAAAAAATGTGTACATATGCTTGATTGGCAAGCAACATAAAAAATAAGAAATGGGATTTATCTGTCATGATTTTTTTCTTAATGACCCCATCTTAGTTCCTGGTGGGAACTGCTTTTTCTCCCCAGTCCTCATAAGGGAGTTTATAATTTTCATCAAAAATATCTCAGAGATATAACTTGTTTTGTCTATCCTTTTTGGAAAACCAAATGTCTCTCTCTCTCTTATCATCAAGCATTTCCTTTAATGTTAGGGGTCAAATTTATTTGGAAGCGGTATTCATACCTTGAGATATAAATCCAGCCACTGATGTGCTAGGCCCTCAGATAGAAACACAGCTCATTCCCCTACTATCTGGCTAACTATTTAGGGTCTCCACTGTCACACATCAGGCACCACAGATTTCATTTGAAAAGCATTGCCTTTGACCAAAAAGACCAAAGAAAATGTGAGTTTATTTTGCACATTATATGCATTGTTATGATAAAGAAGGGTCAGAGAAAGAGTTCTAGATGTTTAAAAACAACAACAACAACAATAACAAAACTTTGGCCTTGTCACCACAGAATTTGTAGCATTTTCGTGGAATCTCATCAGGTAATTATTATTCAGACAAGAGTTACAATAAGCATGTCTACAACTCAGTCATTAACTTTTGAAACTTAAGGATGAACTTTAATTATAGGCATTCCTGGAGCTTGAGTCCTCTCCAAGTGTTTCTTAGACACATGTGGCCAGTTTTAGAGAAGAGGAGAATCCTTCAATAGATACTGAATGTGGTTTCCATAAATGGATCAAAAGCAAAATTGAGAAAACCTTGGCAATTTTTCACCCCACCTCTATTTCCCTCTCCTTCACAAGTTCTAGCCTTTTCTTTTTTTTCTCAAGGGCTGGGTCATCTTGCTTCTTAAGAGCTGCCCCATACCCAAAGAGACACTTCCAAACCCTGTACATAAAATTCTGTGTCCCTGATTTTTTTTTTTTTTTTAAACAATAGACTCTTAGAAAGGAGATACTGGGAAATACTGTAAAAGCATTTTGAAGGACCTTAATATATATTGCCAGAATGGCATTCCATTTTTTCATCTCAGAATTGAGACCTCTTGCAGCCACATAGTTTAACTCTCAAGACTGAGAACCGAAGCCAGCTGTGTCAATATGATTTTACTCTTTCTTCCTGGAAACTGATGCTCATTAAGATAAGGCTATAAACCAATAAATAACTTCACTTTAAGCTTTAGAAATTGTTTGAAAGCGAAGTTATATGAATAATTAATTTGTTCATCTGGATAAACAGACACCCTTGTCAAAACAATAGATCGTTCATGGGGCCAAGCACTCACATATCAAATTATTTTTACTTAGAAGACATACTTAAAGGTCCTTATCTTGCTGTGCTCACCAATCTTAAACTATGATATCATACTTTGGCTATTCCCTTTCAGTTCTTCATGCTAAACACCTGCCTTAAACTACTTGAACGCAGATCCCCAAACCCTGTGGATTTGAACCTATGACCACCCTCTTCTGAGACACAATTAAGACTCTGTCAGGGTAGGTTCTCCCTTACTGCTGTATGCTTAATAAAGTTAGCTTTGCTTTGGCCTCAGTTTATTCTAGTGATCTTTTAGGAAGTCAGCCATTAAAAGGTCCAACAAATATGTATCAACTCTCTTACTTTCTGGCACCTTGCTAGACACTGGTAACTAATGGCAACACTATTCATATAATCCTGGGAGGGAGAAATGTACTAATCAAATAATTACAAATATATAAATTCCAATTGCTATTAGTGTTGTAAGGGAAGACACAAACTGCTTATAAGAGCAAATAATGAGATAATTTGATGCTTTTAGGTGGAATAAGGAGACTGCATTGAGTAAGTAATATTTGATCTGAGATTTCAGGGATGAGTAAGTCTAGGAGAAGCCTTAGGAGATCAGAGGGGAGAGGTCATAAGGGACAATATATAAGCATATAGACCAGAAAAGTTGTACAGTTTAACCATCATCCATAAGAGTATGAGAGTCTCTGTTTTATTATATTATTGACATTAAGTATTATCATATGTTCATCTTTGTTAAATAAAGAGATGAAGAATATCCCATTATCTCTATTTTTAACCTATTGTTGACTGGTGAGTTGATGACAAAAAAGGTAATTAAATGTTTTTTTTTTTAATTCCCTCCATATAAATTCTCTCTTCAATCCTTGATCTCAACATATCCATGGGGATTCCTGTTTTTCTGATCTATTTGAATGATATTTTATATATTAAGTGATAGTGGTCCATCACCATAATTTTTACAAATGTTCCTCCTAGTTTGTTGTTGGGTTTTAATCTTACATTGTTTTGTAGATATGTAGAGCTTTATTTTGATGCATTAAATTCATCAATATTTTCATTTGTGGCTCTCCCTTTGTTTTTCCACTTGCAGAGACTTTCTGAATCCCAAGACTTAAATAATCATGTAAATATTTTGAAGACTTATGATTTGGATTTCTACATTTAAATCATGAAATATTTGGTATTTATTTTGTAGCACATCATCTGTTAGGAATCTAAATATATTTTTATCCCCTTCACAATTTTCTGATTGTCAGGATCTGTTTGTTTTCTAATCTTGCCATCCCCTCTCCCCAAGTGTTTGATAATTCTTTTGTCATATTTTGCTTTTTTAAACAGTAGAGTCTGTTACAAAGCAGCCTATTCTACTTCATTTGCCTGTTTGTTTATCCCTGGGGCCACACTGATTTAATTATTGGAGCTTCACACTAAGTTTTAATATCTGGTTGCAGCCTATTCCAGCTCTCACCTGGTGATTCCTCCCCTAGCACTTCAGAAGAACAGTAGCAAGTTCTGAAGAAACAAATCCTTTTGAAGTGCTAATCGGAATGTGTTAACAGATTCACCCTCTTACATTGGAATGCCTTTCCAGATACTTCTAGAGTACGCGTGCGCGTACTATTTAACCCGCTGCTTCAGGCTTCCGGAGCCCTGATCCAACGCACTGAAATCTAAAGACTGGCATTTGAGGTCAGATATCCCCACCTTCAGGTGTCTCCTTGAGGATGTCTTTAAGCTTCTGCTTTCTCATGACTAAGGTGGTGGGCCCATGCATCGCATGAAGGTATTGCGAGGAGAAGGTAACCAGCAGAAAAGCTTTTGTGGGTAAGAGGCCGAGATTGGTCCTAGAATCTGGAGGTAGGTGAGGCCTTCACTTTGGTGCCCTGACACGGCCACAGTCACACCAGCCCTCCCATTTTATTTTCACGGCCCTCCACATCTCACTGGGTCTCTTCAGCCTAGAAAACTCCCAATTTTTAGGATCAAGTGCTGTAATTAATAGAGTAAAAGCAAATACCTCAATGGTGAAAAGATACCACAGTACAATCCCGCTATAAAGCGAAGAGACTGGAAAGCAAACAAGACAAAACAATGGCCCTCCTTAAGCCCGGAAGGCTTGGATTTGGGGATGTAGAGTTTTCTTCAGGAGCAGAGAGGAGACAGATAAGGGAAGAAAGGGAGAGAGAGGGAGAGAAACAGAGAGAGAGAAAGAGAGATCTGCCATTGGGTCAAGCAAAGAGCTCACAGAAAAATAAAAACAGAAATAAGAGTGGACCTTTTTAGAAATTCAGCTGGCCCCCTCGCTAGGGAGTGGAGATGAATTTCAATGAGGATGAAAATCCCCACAGTTTTCCAGGAGGAGATCTCTTTTCCTCCCGACTGTAAAGGCGGATCCCGGAGAGGCCTCCCTGAAGGCACGGTGGCCCTCCCCTCCTCTGAGGCTGGGCTCCAGGTTGTCACACACCCCAGCAAACCCCAACAAGTTAATTTGTAATCTTAGGGGGAAAATGATGGCCGCGCTGTGTCTGTCACTGAGCGCTCTCCCTGCCAGTTTAAACAGCTGATTAGTTAGCGCCACTGGAATCGATCCGCATCAGTTCCACCTGCATGCACCCACCAGGAACCACTTTATTGTAAATCAATCATTCTGAAAACATCTCACAAAGGGGCCAGGCTTTGCTAACAAGCCGTCAATTCCCGCTGCCTGTTGGCAGCACCCAGCAAATGAGGAGTGCAACCAACATTTACTCAAAAATTATCTCTTTCAGGTTCTTCTGAGCCTCGACGGGAGGTGGAGAAGCAGGGATGGCCTGGGGCTTCGTAATGTAGGCACATGCCCAAGGTAGATTAGTCTCCCTGGAACAAGGGCCAAGGTTTGACCAGGCCCACCCTTTAAAAAACAATGGGCAAAAGATTTGTATGGACATTTCACAGAAGAAGATTTATTTTTGGCCATAAGCATGTGACAAAGTGCTCAACAACCTTAGTCGTCTCGCATACGTAAATTAGCACCTCACTGATGAAAGTACCACACAAGCCAAATAATTAAAATTAAAAAGACTGACCATGCCCAATGTCGGTGAGGATCTAGAGCACACTGAGTTTTTAAACGTTGTTGGTAAGAGTGTAATGTGAGATAACTACTTTGGGAAAAAATGTTGCAATTTCTTATAGAAGTAAGCATACCCTAGCCTATCACCAGCACTTCTACTCCAACATATTTACCTGCGAGAAATGAAAACATAACGCATATAAAGACTTGTATACATTCACAGCAGCTTTCATTCACCCTAGAAAGAGCATAGGTATTCATCACCAGGTGAATGGATATACAAAATATGGTATATCCATACATAGGGGATACCACTCAGTGATTAAAAGGAATGGATTTCTTTTTTTTTATTTAAATATTTTATTTATTTATTTGGCAGACAGATCACAAGTAGGCAGAGAGGCAGGCAGAGAGAGAGACGAGGAAGCAGGCTCCCTGCTGAACAAAGAGCACGATGTGGGGCTCGATCCCAGGACCCTGGGATCATGACCTGAGCCGAAGGCAGAGGCTTTAACCCATTGAGCCACCCAGGCGCCCCAAAAAGGAATGAATTTCTGATACACACAGCATGGGAGAATTTTAAAACATGCCAAGGGGGAAATTTACACAAAATAACACTAACTCTGATTCCATATATGTGATACATAGAGTGAACAAACTAATCTATGGTAGGGGAGAAGATCATAATATTAGTTGCTTCTGGGGAGGTGGGGTTGAGGACTGACAGAAGTGGCATGAGGGAACTTTCTGGAACCAGGGTCCTATTCTCTACCTTCATAGGAGTTTGGTTTACACAGACATATGCATATGTTAAAACTCAGTGAAGGGTCCACATTATATTGTCCCTCCAATTTCAAAAGTAAGAGAGAAGTATAAATAAATATTGTTTAATTAATGTTAGATGTCCTGAAGTATTTGAGGTGACGTGTATCAGAGTCCACTTACTTCAAAATGCACTTGAAGATGAATAACTGGAGAGCTATAGCATAAAGCAGATATAATAAAAACTAAGTAGGGGTAGGTTGGGTGATTTACTGTGAAATCCTTTAGACTTCTCTGTATGTTGGAAAATATGCATGATATAATGATGAGGCAGGGAGAAATGAGACGGAAGGTCTGCCTTACCTGGTCAACATTATGCCCTGGACAGCTTTGTTCCCTGTCCGAATGTCCCAGAGTTCTTTAAATCAATCTTTACCCTTATTCATTGACCAGATGAAAAGATTAAATTTGGGCTTCCCAGAAACAAACCTGCCAGATAACACAGGGAACACACTTCTCAGCGAAAAGACGTGCAGGGAATATTATAATTGGTTTCCAAGAGCTTTCTACAAAACATGTTCAACTGTTCTTCGTTAAAGAGATGGAACAAAGGCATTTTGTCTTGAGATGTTCTCCCCCTACCTTTGCGGCTGCTATTTGAATCTCAGTATGTGGGCAGGAAAGCCAAAGAACACTGTGCTCCCATTCTGGGTAATGGAGAGCTCTATTGTTTGCATTTGGTTAGAAGGCATGAAGGTAATAACCTGATTTTGCCAAGTGTGGTCCAGACAGCCTCATACAGGAATGGCTCAGCTCATTTGCTGACAGATGATTGCATTGTCAACGCTGCGTGGTTGAGGGTAATTGTGCGATGATGGCTCTCTTGTAAACCTTGCATCAGAAGGCAAAACTCTGGGTATAGTTTGAGCAGTGGGGAGGAGTAAAATTGGACTGTGAGGGAGAACAGCTGAATGCCTGTGGCCTCTCCTCTTCAGTGAGGGTTTGTGGAGGCACAGATGGGAGAAGAAGCTTAAAATCACTGGGGAGAGTTATGGTAATGAAACATCACAAGGTAATGGTGACAAGTTAACATGGTTAGAAGGAACCTTGGATTGATTAGGACTTGGCATCCAAGGTGACACTGGATTTCAGGAGGCCGTAGGTACAGTGAAACCACTGTTTCTGGTGTAGGAGCTAAGTACCCAGCCGCGAAATTCGCTTTGCCCAAGTTCAAGTCTCAGCTGGCCACTTACTAACTCTGTGACCTTGGGCAAATTACTCCAGCTCTCTAGGCCTTTTATCTTATCTGCAAAAACGGTTTAAATAATCATAGCCCACACACGGTTGCTATGAGGACTGAGAGTGGCATAGAAAGCAGAGGACGCCAGCCATATGATGGCATCTTGGAAATGTTCATTGTGACGGGAGGCAGACTGCCTTTCCTCCGGGCCCTGGATGAGCTTGAGTTACAGTAATACAATATTGGGCTCCGAATATCACTCTGCTGCTTGGCTACTGTCTGCCCTCCATTCAGGCTGGAGACTTATTCTGGGCATGGGCCATCACTTATCCCAGTAAGCAGTATATATGCAAGGTCTCAGCTAGTTTGTTTTAGGCTGAGCAAGTACTTCTTAAAGATTCTTTCAAGGAATTAAGGCACAGGGTTCTTACTCTTCTGGGAGGTTATCGCTAACATTTCGAGGCCTTAGCTTCCTCTTCCTTGAGTAAGAAAAATAATGCCAGCTTCTGCACAATTACTGTGAGGATGAGGACAATACGTATGAAGTGTCTGTGGCCATACCTGACACATAATAGTTGCTCAATAAATGATATGCTATTATATATAAATAATACCTACATCATTACATATCCACATGCATATATGTATGTGTGTGTCACATGTCAGTGTATATATATATGCATAGATATACAGCACAGAAATATACATACATATAGCTAGAGCAATAATACATATACGTAGTTATAGTTGTAGCAAAACTATAAATCCAAGGGGCGCCTGGGTGGCTCAGTGGGCTGCCTTCGGCTCGGGTCATGATCTCAGTGTCCTGGGATTGAGCCCCACATCGGGCTTTCTGCTCAGCAGGGAACCTGCTACCTCCTCTCTTTCTGCCTGCCTCTCTGCCTGCTTGTCATCTCTCTCTGTCAAATAAATAAATAAAATATTTTAAAATATATATATATATATAAATCCAAACTGTAATTGCATAAATGAGGGTTGCAGGTGAATATTTATTTAAACAATGAGTCCCCTTTTCTTCAGGCAACTTAGAAAACATTGATCCAGCAAATGATCCGCTCACCTGTGTCTGATAAACTCTATTTAATTCTACCTGATTCTACTTAGAAGTGACATATATTATAGTAATAAAGCTTACGAGCTATTTAATACCTGATGAAGAGCAAGGGTTAAAAGAATTTTCTGGGAAGCACTTATTAACAGTAATAGGCTAGTTGTGATAGCAGTGATGTTGATGGTAACACAAAATACAAAAAGTACTGCCAGTTTAACAGTTTATGTTCATTTAAATCTTCCCTCTGAACACTTTGAAACCATCAAGAAAAAAAGCATGTAACCTAAACTCTACATTATCTTGGATGAGCAAAGTAAGAACCTGGGAAACTATGAGACTTCACTCATTTCTTCATTTCATATGATGACGTACATGTGCTCAGCATAGTGCTTTATGTTTTGGGTAAAAAGGAGTTAAGACATTATAACTGTGTACAAGGAAGTAAAATCGAGGTCCCACCTGATGTATCCTAGAAACAAAACTTTCCAGTTCCAAAAAATTTTGTGAATTTCAACCTCCTGCTTATTCCCTTGGTGGAAATTCTCAATGCACCTGAAGCATATTAAATGTTCTAAGAAGTCCTAGGAAAGCCTCCTTATTCAGGTCTGTATTCCAAAAATTATTTGACCACAGAATCTCTCTGCCAACAAGATATGCATTCCTGTAACTTGGAAAATCTGCAATACTAAGGAACAGGCATACAAATACAGTGATGGCCAGTGACAAAGGCTGGGACACTTGGCAGCCTAAGCAGCCTGAGAATAGAGAGGACCGAGTGTCAGATCTACCTCTGCATTAACCAAGGATCAAGAAAGTCTCCCACAATTCAGCCAAGGTCACTTAGCCAAATGATGGAAGCACGGAGATCTTCCCAGGCCACAGTGCTTCTGAAAAGAAATGACAGCCTTTCCACATTCACACTTCCCATTCAATAGAAGTGCTCCAAGAAGTGTGACATTTTCAAGAGTTTTGTTCTCTTTGGGAAGTTCAGCATTACTTTTTCCACATGTAAAACAAGGAGGCTGAACTTGTCATTTCTAACTGCGTGCTGGCCTGCCATGATTCTGTGCTTTAAACATTGACTCTGTGTGGTTTGGGTAAGAGCCAGTGGCCCACAGACCAGCACAGCAAGGGGTTTCTGTTGGAACTCCTACTTCAATCCAGCTGAAAGGCAAAGCTCTTTGCAAAGGTTTATCTTGTGATTCATTTAGGCTGGAAAGGCTCACACACTGTGTCATAACAGATACCATGAAGAAAGAAGCTTCCAGGTCAGGTCCAACTAAATACAGCATGTGGAACTCAGAAAAACGTAGGGTAATTACCTTAAAACCTCCACGTATGAAGGACTTCACCATACCAATGAGTAACTCTAGATTACTTTACAATTTAGAGTTCTGTCCAATAGAAATACAGAGAAGAGTTTTGTATGTAAGTACCTGTACCCCATTTTCATAAGCCACATTCCCATACCACATCCCTCTTACACAGTCTTCACAGATATTATAAGCAAAAATAGGTTACTCAAAACATCCTCTCTAAACTTACGGTCTGAATCCATAATCTCAGGAGATCATATCTTTAGGAAAAGATTTTTAAAAATGACAGAGTTAAGGAATATTTTAGGGACATGCTTGCTCAGTTAAAGAACAAGGAAAAAGAGGGAGAAGTCACGAATGGTCTTCAAATTTCTGACTTGAGCAACTTTGTGATTTAGAGAACAATTTTATGCAGGTTTCACTAACAATGTAATTTGACATCATCTTTAATTAAAATTGGCATTCCAGGACTGTTCACATTTGTAGTATTGATAGAGAATGAGGTCTGATTGTCCTCACCTAGCAAACCAACTCTTGAGGGCATTCATAGAATTTTGAAAAGCTTACTTTGCATGCAAGTTTCTTCTGCGCTAGTATTATTAAGTCAAAGCACAGAAAAAAAATGCACAGTGGGATAGATCTGATGCTAAATCTTTCTATAATTAATGTCAACCTCTATGATTTAGTTTCAGCAAAAACATTATTTATCACACTGAAGTAACTGTAAATTTGAATTGTATTTGTTTTATCATTTTGTTTTCACTTAATTTTAAATTATTTTTCTTTATAGCTAGTAGTTTTCAAATCTCTTTGTTTTATAACTATAAAATATATGCAAGAGTTATATATGTAAATAATTTTATTTCCAATTTTATGTTTATGCATTTATAGAAAATTATATTCAACACTTACATAACACCTATTATATGCCAGGGACCGGATATAAGTGCTTTGCAAATATTTTAATGCATTTAACTCTCATAACAATGTTGTGAATATAGGCACTGTCATTATTGCCACTTCACAGATGAGAAGAATGAGCCAAAGAGAAATTTCAGTGATTTGGCAAAGGTCACATAACCAGTAAAGATACAAGATTCAAACCCTGACAGTGTGGATCCTGAGCAAATCTATGTTCTTAAATAACATTAATAATTTAATGTAACATGTCTGTGCATTTTTTTCCTTTTAATATACTATTCAGGTTTCACTGTAATAGTCCATTTGATTCCTTGAGCAGAATTTAGAGAAGATATAATCTGGCATCATTCTTTTTTGATCCAGGAGGAAACATAAGCCCAGAGGTGAAGAGGTGAGTATTTGGGGCGAGATTCATGTGTTTCTTTGCAATATTCTTTCAGTTACTTCACCTGTATCTGATCTCCCAATTCAAACTGTAAACAGACAGAGTTAGTGTCCTGTCTATCCTCCGGAGACCGAGGACAGCACTACACAGAATAGAAACCTACAGAATTCACCATTGGCTCAAACAGGCTAAACTGAAACTTAGATCAATGAGGGATCTAATTGGCTGAGGACAGCTGGGCACATTTCTCATCTCTCAAGTGTCACAGAAGGTTCCTAATATGAGACAGCACTGGTCTGCTGGGTTGACCCTACATATCCAAATGCCCATTCTTTTCCTTGTCCTTTCCCCCATTGGCCTGGAGACCTCTTACTAAAGCTGCAAGACCCAGAGCAAACACCATCTCCCTCCTGAGGCTTTCTGTGATCCCATCAAGCGAACCTGCCAATTCCTGTGCCTTCCCTACCTGCTGTGTCTGCCTCTTTGCAATACTTCTTAAACTGCCATATAATCAGCTTTATTTCTGTCTCAATGGCTGGATCCTTAAAAGGCAGGGACTATGTCCCATTTATTTTTGTTGCCCCAGCACCTAGTGTTATGCAATATATTGTATCTTCCCAAATACTTGTATTGAAATTCTAGCCCCCAAGTATCTCCGAATGTAACCATTTTGGGAGATAAAGTCTGTAAAGAGGTGATTAACTTTAAACGAGCCCATAATAAGAGAGGAAGAGGCACCAGGGATTAGCACACACAGAGCGAAGGCGATGTGCTACACACCTGTAAGAAATGGAGAGAGCTGGGGCACCTGGGTGGCTCAGTGGGTTAAAGCCTTTACCTTCAGCTTAGGTCATGATCCCGGGGTCCTGGGATTGAGCCCTGCATCAGCTTTCTGCTCAGCAGGGAGCCTGCTTCCTCCTCTCTCTCTTCCTGCCTCTCTGCCTACTTGTAGATCTCTGTCAAATAAATAAATAAAATCTTTAAAAAAGAAAGAAAGAAAGAAAGAAAGAAGTGGAGAGAGCCTCAGAAGAAAATCACCCTGCAGATTCCTTGCTCTTAGACACCCAGCCCCTACAGCTGTGAGAAAAACAATGCCTGCTTGTTTAAGCCCCTCAGTTTGTAGTACAGAAACTCTAGCAAACTAATGCAGCTAGCACAATACATTCGTGTTGGTGCTAAAGATAGCGGTAGACACATACTTATATTTATAATTTTATGTCTATATCTATATCTTAAAAGTGACTCATCCAAGGCCACAGAGCAAACTGGTGAGAGACTATGGCTACAAAAGCAGCCTTCTCCACCTCTAGATCTCCATCTGCTTTCAAGTCTGAATTTTATATGATTATGTGGTACAATTTTTGTGATTTTTTTCAGTTTATATGAGGACCCTCCAAGAAGTATAGTGTGTTGGTTTTGACATCACAAACCACATAAAGAAATTCTTATACTTTGGGAGAAGATGCATGACTGATTTGATGATATTAGGATCAATAAAAGACTAAGGCAACAAAAGTGAAGTGTGTGTGTGTGTGTAGTTTCAAGCAAGCACTAATGTGTGTGTTTGCGTATGCACACAGTCACACACATGATTAAATTTATCAGAATTATCTTGGGCTCTTGTTGGAACCATGATCTCGTTCATACTTTGGGTATTTTCCCAAATAAGGGCCTGTGCTTTGAGCAACAACTGTAGGCAAGAGGTGGGGGAGGTATGTGATCTTACAAGAACAGAATGGGAGACAGAAAATCAGCAAAATCTAGGACTAAGACAGCCAGATGCCTGCCACTGGATTCATCTGTGGCACACAGAGAGAGAAATGTGGGAAGAGAGAGATGGTGGGAGCCATCAACGCACATTCAGGGATCATATCCCTGAGAGACCTGGCCGAATTCTTTACTGCACCCCTTCCTCAGACTCCATACACCTTCTAAGTCCTTCTCTCCAAGCTGTTGAGGCTCAGGAAATGTTTGTCAGATGGATCAAAGGGCTGACTTTTGTGTGTGGGAACACACACAATTCAATTCCCAACACTAACAGACAGTAAACTCGGGCTAAAACATGGCAATTTTATGAGACTCTTGGCTGTGGCAACTTTGTCTTTCTTTTCTTGGTTTCTCCTTTCCATTTCCACCCCCTATTGACTATTTGTAAGCACCACAGCAAGATAGCCCGGCTTTTATACTTTTTTCTTGAATCTCCTCATCACTGTGTGGGCCATGGGAAGTCTCCATTGGCTGATTAGTCATTTGCTTTTCTATTTTTTTTCCATACAGTTGAATAACTCCTATGGTCCACAGGGTGGGGAATTTGGCATGTACGAACACCACACACACACAATGAATGGGAACCTTATTTGTTTAGGACATGGAAATAGAGTCGGGAAGAAATTTAAAGCCCTGAAAAGACCAGAATTTATCCTGACTCCCTGGTGGTTGTATAGGTCAGAGAATAAATGTAACCTTGAGTTTTCTGGGTCCCTGCAAACAGGGTAAAGGCATTCAGACCAGGGGATTAGCTAGTCTGTTAGTTAATGCATGAAAATGGCTTCACAATTTTCCCCACAGGAGGTTGGTGAAGGGGTAGAGAAGAGGGATTAGGTTGGGGGGGGGCGCTTGAGGAGAGAAGGATGCTGATTTTTGGAAGCAAAGAGAGAGGACAAAGTCAGAGGCACATTGGAATCTGTCCTTTGGATGACTGAGGGTAGGATGGGGCTTTGATCTATATTTAGTCCCCAAAGCTCAGAGCTGCAAGACAACCTTTGTTATGCCAGGGAGACTCATGTTGGACACCAGAACAAGGGCAAGAGAGGACAGTGGGAGAGAATTACAGAAGAGGGATGAGGATACACGGGGAGGGGCTGCAGTGGGGGGAAGGGGAGTGCTCTCTTTCTCTTTCCCTCCTTTGTGAAAATACAGACAAGTCCATCAAACCCGTGGCAGGCTGCTGGGATGAGAAAGATACATAATATGATAAAGCTTGGTAGCAGGCATGTGTGATTGAACAGACCAATGAAGAGATAACATTTGAAAGCTTTACTGCTTGGAAAGCTGTTAGCAAGCTGGTGTCCCCTTCATCATGTTTAATTTTACTTTTACTACCCTTCATTTGCTTTGACGGGTTGATGTTGCCATGGTGCGGTTGGAATTCTCATAAAAGTGCTGTTACCCTTTCAAGATGGCCATTTTTTTCTAGGGTTTATACCACATTTTATAGTTATGTCAGAAGGTTTACTTGGTTTATGAATTCTCCAAGCTGTAAGATTGCTCTCGAAAAACTCCGGGTTGCCTTCAATTCTTGCCATTTAATTTGTGATCTTTTAACAACAGTCACATCTTTGGGTGATGTTCCGACATAATTAGAAATGCATCTTCTTGTTCATGCAAGTCAACAAAGGGCACACGGAGAAACCAAGCCCACTTTCTGTAGGTGAGAAGTCCCTGAGTATATGTAGCTGTCTCTATGCTTCTGAATATTGTACTTGATGCATAAAATGGTAATAAATAAAATACTGTGACCAACTATGAAATCTGATGATTAATATTGAACAGTATAACGTGATGACTCCTTTATTTCCTCTCTAACAATTCAAGGCTGGTAAACTGCATAAGAGAAACACATCTTTTACTAAATTCCTACTGAGAAGCCCAGGATGTAGGTCATGAATAAGACTCCACACAAGTCTTCAACTTCACCAGTTTTTAATAGTCTATCACTTATTCAAAGAGATTTAATTACTCACTGAATATGCGTCTCAGAATTTTAAGAAGGCAGAGGAATTCAAGGCACTCTCTACTACATTTGAGAAGTAATCCAAACTGAGAATGCCAAAGGCAGCATATAATTACAAGACATCGTGTTAAGTCTGATATGGAATATAATTCCAATGAATTGGAATGTGGCTTTATGTTAAGATTTGATGTGAGACGTCAGAAATGTAAAGATAAACAGAGTCTATCTTTCAGGTTTATGCTGGTCAATAAATATTTAGTGCATTCCTCCACATTGTCGTACAAGATCTGAAAAGTGGAAGTAGTTTTAAGAAGTGGCAAACTACCCATCTGTATGTGTTTCCTATTGTTGCTCTAACCAATTACCACAAACTCAGTGACTTAAACAATACAAAGGTATAATCGTAGAGTTTTGGAGGTCAAAAATCTAAAAATAGGTCTCCCTGGGCTCACATCACAGTATCAGTAAGGCAGCATTCTTCTGGAGTCTTTGAGGGAAACCCTCTTTCCTCACCTTTTCCAGCTTTTGGAAGGTACCTGCATTCTTCAGCTTATGGCCCCTTTCCTCCATCCACAAAGCCAACAATGCTCCTCTGGCCATAGTCATATCTCCCTCTGACTATCTTATACTTTCTTCTTCCACTTTTTTTTTTTTTTAAGATTTTATTTATTTATTTGTCAAGAGAGAGAGCACAAGCAGGAGACGTGGCAGCCAGAGGGAGAAGAAGCCTCCCCACTGAGCAGGGAGCTCAATGCCAGACTCGATCCCAGGACCTGGGATCATGACCTGAACCAAAGGCAGACACTTGACCAACTGAGCCACCCAGGTGTCCCTCCTCTTTCACTTTTAAGAACCCTGATGAATACAGTGAGCCCACCCAGATAATTCAAGAAAACCTTATTTTGGGGCGCCTGGGTGGCTTAGTGGGTTAGGGCCTCTGCCTTCGGCTCGGGTCATGGTCCCGGAGTTCTGGGATTGAGCCCCGCGTCAGGCTCTCTGCTCTGCAGGGAGCCTGCTTCCTCCCTTCTCTCTCTTGGCCTGCCTCTCTGCCTACTTGTGATCTGTGTGTGTGTGTGTCAAATAAATAAAATCTTAAAAAAAAAAAAAAGAAAGAAAACCTTATTTTAAGGTCAGCTGATGGGTAGCATCAATCCCATCTGCAACCTTAATTCTTCTTTGCAATGTAAAATAACATATTTATAGGTCTGTGGATTAGAAGGTGAACAGCACACATGTGGGAGGACCACTTGAAAAGGATAGAGAAGGCTCTCCCTTAAAGTAGAGTGCAACTACATGACCAGAAGTCAACTTTCCAGCATAGACATTTTATGATACTTTGACATTGTACAAGGAACTGAAAATCTCTAACTTTAGCTTCCCCACTGGTATCATGGCCATGGCAACATTTTACTACCAGCCAGCAAGTATGTTTAAAGTGGCAGAGCAGGGTTCTTGAGTGGTTCAGTCGGTTGAGTGTCTGCCCTGGACTCAGGTTATGATCTCAGGGTCCTGGAACTGGGCCCTGAGTTGGGCTTCCTGCTCAGTGGGGAGCCAACTTCTTCCTCTCCCTCCTCCCCTCCCCTCCCACAACTTGTGTGCGCTCTCTCTTTCTCTCAAATAAATAACCAAAATCTTTTAAAAAATAAAGTGGCAGAATATCTGATCATATATGCAAACAGTGCTTATTTAACCTTTCTCTATTTTACATTTTAACAACTCTGAATTTTGCTATTTATAATAACAATGACCCTTCAATATACATCACTATATAGCACTGATTATTTCCCTGTGATAATGTCCAAGTTGTAGCCACACTGGATCCAAAGATGTGAATACCTTGAAGGATATTGACAATTTCCAAAAAGTCAGGGTTGTTGCAAGTGTGTATCTTGGAAGAAGCACGGATGAAACAAATAAATCTGCTCATGCTTAGTCCTCCTTTGTTCCTGAGGCCTATCATGAAACGTTTCATGATTCACATTTTTTTGCATCATGATCACCAAATGCAAAGTTAAACCTTGATTGTAACCTGATGAGAGACCCTCAAGTCGATGACCCAGTTAAGCCATGCCCAGATTCCTGACCAAAAAAACTATGAGATGATAATTCTGTACTTTTTTAAAAGCCACTGAGTTTTGCAGTACTTCATTACACAGCAATAGATTGATCATATAGTTCTTGAAGGAATGCAGTTTCTTGCCTTCTTAGGAGACTAAGACTTTTCTCATAATGATTGCATAAGAAAGTAGGTTAGGCTGTGGGTTTTGAACATTCTCCTGCTCATGGCCCCTGTACAAAGTGGCTGGAAGTATACTGTGTCCTTCAGGCCAACCAGCTTACGTTTGGGAAGTAGGGAATTGGAATATGCCACCTTTCCATTGCCCACATGCAGAGTTTACTCCACCTTAGAAGAAATTTCTGCAAGAAAGAAAAATAAGAATCAAATGGCGCTCGTAGGAGAGAGAGTTTTTGAGCTATAGTCTCACTGGTGTCCTTAATTGCACATTTTTATTTAGGTTCAGCCAACTGGCATTTAAACACCATTTTAATTAGGTTAGCACTGGAAAAAGAAGAGTATTTGGTTTGAGTTTCTTGTTCCAACTTCCTTTCTTAATTGCCTTTTCATTCAAGCCGAAGACTTATGGTGGCAGCCACAGCCCAGTTGAAAAACAATTCATTGTATCAGTGACTGGGCCTCATAACAGAGCACCTTAATAAGACCAAGTCCTGTACTTCCTGACTCCCTAAGATGGATTATGTTCATAGTCCATTATTTGAACGAGGGTATCTGACTTATGGCAAATCTATCTGAAACAGCATTGTAGAACTGTATTTTATCTTTAAGAAATGTATTTTATAAAAGTAAGATATTTACTCCTGTTGCAGGAAGGAATTTAAGCAGAAAAATTTCTCTCTAATGTTTGTTGAATCATATGAGAATGATGAGGGGGAACGGGGTGATACATCAACCAACTAACTTGAAAAACTCAGTTGTATTTTTATTTCAGGAAGAAAGGCTGAGCTAAGGGTGCCCTGTGGTATTGCATGAAATACTTTTCTTCTTTTTCCAAGTCATGCATATCACCCAGGAATTCACAAGGGTAGCATCTCTGTTCTCTATTACTTAAATTTGCACAAGCATGCGATCAATTCTGCTTTCCTTTCCTTCCTCTTTAGGGCTTGTGAAAGGAGTTGAAATTTACAGTCTTTGAGGATGGCAATCTTTGTTTGCAATCATAGAATCATAGAATGTAAGAACCAGAAGGGACCTCTGAGATTATCTGGTCCGACCCTCTCATTTCACAAGTGAGGTAACCAAGACCCTTTAGCAAATGATTCCGTCTGTGACTAATGCTTTTAATGACACTCGGAGCCCTTAGCCAGAAGAGACCAGGATCAGGAATCACAAAGAGCAAAGAAATCATGCACACGGGTAAGGAGTTTTAACTTCATTTCAGTACATTTCTTTTCTTTTCTTTTCTTTTTTTCTTTTCTTTTCTTTTCTTTTCTTTTCCTTTCTTTTCTTTTGAAGGAAGTTTGATCAAGGACAGAAGGCCAATAGTGGCAGAGCCCCAGGTTTTCAGCCTGGCCTCCCCATTCTCTAAGTCTGTGTCCTAGGGAAAATCTCTTAATGTCTCAGTTTCTGCATGAGTAACCAGGGAAAAAACAGTAAGGCCAACCTCTCAGGTCGTGGTGAAAACAACGTGAGCGACTGCATGGAAAGCTCCCAGCACAGGGCCCCACTCTTAACAAGTACTCAAGAAATGTGTGTGATCATTATTACTAGTTCTTATGAGAATCATACCATCCCAAATCTGCTAACCCTTGAATGTTGGGGCCGATTCCACGTTAAAACCTGTTAAACCCCTAGGGCCTGCCTGGGTAGGCAGGTTGGTAGACATTTTGTTTGTTTAATAAATGTCTCAGCAGTTACTGATAACAGTTCCAGGTAACTGTTGCTAAAACGCACACCTAAAACAAGGCCATTTTGTTTAATAAACGCCTCAACAGTTATTGATATCAGTTCCAGGTAACTGTTACTAAAACACACACCTAAAACAAGGCCAGACAGGTGGAAACATCCAATCAGCCAAGTCACATATGTAGAGGTCTGCGGTTGTGCCCTATAAAACTAGCTTGTAAGACCAAGGGGTCGTTGCTCTCTTTGGAGGCGGCCTTGGCCGGTCAGTCTGACTTCTAATGCTTGGCATAGAATAAAGCTTTACATAACTTTCACTTTCTCTCAGCCTCATTCCCCTGGTGGGTCAGTCTAACCTCTAATGCTTGGCATAGAATAGGGCTTTGCATAACTTTCACTTTGTCTCAGTCTCGTTCCTTTGATAACGGACCCAAAGTTGACAATAGCAAACCATGTCACCTTTTGGGCCTCAGCTTGGCCACATGTAAACTGAAGGAATTTCAGCACTAAGACTCACTCAATCTTGGGTTCTTCTCTCTGGCTGACCTGGATTTGGAAGCAACCTCCTCAACTTACAATGGCCTCTTCCATCAGCTCACACCCTGTCTCTGCACCACTGAACCAGAAGTGCCATAAGGGTAAAGCTCACAGTTGATTCTTCTGTGCTTTTCCTTTGGACATAATACAGTTCTTTGACTAATAGGCTCCCTTATTAAATCAACACTTAGCTAACTTTTATTACTTCTAGAGACAAGGCCAGCTTGATAGGTTAATGGCCAAAAAATAAAAGGTCCTAGCTAAACAGCAGTTGAAGATAACATATCAGAAAACTCTCCAGAGAGCCCAGGATTAATGCCAACAGCTCAGGCAACAGTGGACTGTCTGTGCACTTGGGGCTGTGGGAAAGCTGGTAGGAGGAATTGAGACAAGAATTGGACCAAGACATCAATTGAACAGTTGGAACCAAATAGAAAGATCAGTTTTAATGGAAGGGAGTCTGTGGAGGCAGGTTAGGCTAGGTCTAGTGGTAGAGAGGGGTACAGTAATACTTATTCGTTACTTTTTGTCATCCCTGAGGTAAAAGAAGAAATGGTGTCTTTGCTGGTTTTTAAAAAAGTACTTGAAATGTAGTTTTTAAACTCTTTAGTTACAAAGCACATGTTCTAAGGAGTGGCCCTGGCATTGTTTTTCACACTTCTTGTCTGCCTTCCACAGAGCTTCAGTGACAGGCAAAGGCTTTGGAGAAAACAAAGTGCAGTGCTTGGCTCACTCAAATGGACTGTCCCCGTTGTCAGGGCTTAAATTTTAAATCATTCTGGCCGCCCGATGTGGAACCCAGCAAAGAACCTTTGTCAGGAAAAGGTCAGATGCAGTTATTAACACAGAGTGACAACCGTACTTCAGAGAACAATTGCCCTCTCCCGTCCCTGCAACCTTCATGGAAGTCTTTGCTGACAATCTCTTCATTTCCTTACATTGTCAGCAAGATATTTAACAGCCCCTTGTCGTCCATCTTGCCTCTCTCAGAGGCCAAGAGAGTGCAGGGTAACTTGGGAGAACAAAATAAAGAACATTTTAATCTCTGGCCAGGTCAATTCATTGCTAGTTGAGTGAACATTTACGTTTCTGTCATTGTTTTTGCTTTGCTAACAAGATTGAGGCAACTCTGAGCCACAACTGTGTCAGTTTAGACCTGGAAAGAGTTCTATCCATCCCCCTAGGAACCCCAAAGAGTGCTAGAATTCTTTGACCCCATGGCCAATATCGTGATTTATATGGGTCCATTCTCCATCATTCTATGTACCTGAGGTCTCAGTCACATAGGAAGATCTTGGTTTCTGGTAACCTTGGGCCAGGTCAACCCATGCGCTACTGTGATTTGGCCACATGATGCATCCTGGCACAGCATGATGCTCTCTATCATGAGGTTGAATTGTGCCTGTCCTGAATGGATGTATTAATGCATTTCCCTAGACTTACAGGACTAGGTCAAAATGAGCAAAGTTGTGAGGATATTTTGCTGTATAGATGATGGAGAAGTGACAGGGTTAACCCTTCCTGAATAATACAGGTGTAGGAGAAAGGCAGTAATGCAAAATCTTGTAGCCAGCTATGATTATAAGCGTCCTATATCTTGATCTGGGTAAGCAGGACCTTAGAAGCAGAGTGACAAACTGTACTGACAGCCTCTTTTCTAAATGTGTATTCGTGTGTGTGTGTGTGTGTTTGTATACCTGCATGTGAGCATGCACATATTTCCAAAGTCCAAATAGTTATGCATATAGAGGGACGAAGAAGACCAAAACAATGGAAGGAGAAATGACGTGTAGGCTATTGGCAGCCAGCATTTTTTCATGCAAGTACTCAAATCAAGTAATTACCATGAATTACCAGTTGCTGGTCTAGATGCTATGTATGGGTCAAGCCACTGTCCTCAGATAGGGGGAGGGTCTCTGCATCTCTCTGTTTTCTTTGTGTGCTACTACTATCCACCCTTGAACCAGCCAGCCCTGTCCCCGTTAGATTTTATAAAAAGCTCTTTCCCCAGAATGGTGGTGCCTGTGGAGGGAAGGGAATCTTCTCCAGAGAGCATGTTGAGACCAAGAGAAGCTGTGATATCTGATAAAATGATGAGCTCCCCGGGGAAATCTCCACAGGCCTGGCACTAGCTCTGTGATTAGTCTTGTCCTCATTGGGGGATGCACATTGCCTTTTTCTGGCCTCTTGGAAGGAATAATATATGATTTGGATATTACTCTGCTATTGACGTGCTGGCATTTCTGCTTTAACAATTTTAAAAGAAACAAGAAGGAGTTTACAGTTCTGGGTACTTAATAATCCTGGAAGACAGCTGAGGATGGTTTCAGGAATGCATAGTACATACCGCCCCTCACAGCCAGTCTTCCTTAGGTCATTAAACATAGCCATAAGGATTTGCACACCATCTAAGAAAAGAGTTGTGGATGAGGGGGATTTTCAGTAAGATGGGGTTAGGGATCGCAAGTCATATTCCCTCCACACATGATTTCCTCATGAAGATTGGAAATTTTTAATTGCTCTAGTGTGAGCTGACCTGTTTCATAGTGGTACAGTGGCAAGGACCATAACTGGATGTGAACTTTCTCCAAATCTGTAGAATAACAAGTCTTGCAAAAATGAGCCCACCTGTGCTTTGCCCACTTGAGGGTAGACATAGGTACCACAGGCAGAGCTCATAGTTTTTGAATCACTTTTTGGAGATGTCCTTGGGCATCACCTCTAATAATGTCCTTATTCTGTAAATAAGTCTGTACCACTTCCGGTCCATGACATGAATTTGTTTTGATTTCTAATGTGGAGAGGTGCCAAATGAGAAAAAAACACTACCACTGAGTTGAAGTGGAATAGAAAAGTTTGTAGTTAGACCCAAAGATTGTTTATAACATTTTTAATAATTTTTATTTGACTTTTTAAAAAATGGACTTGTTTATAAAGTTTGAATTCTTACTTCTCACCCACTAGTGATTATTTGTTTGCTTTTTGTTAGGCATAAACTCTGAAACCAAAACCAAAGCCAAACGAAACCAAACCAAACAAGCCCAATCTTACGGGAAGACACACATAAAGGCAGAAACTATGGAGTGAAGAAGGAGCAGTCTAATCTGAACCATTGCTATATTGTCCACGTGGCATAGTTCTTTTGGTGGAGTTCAGTCTGAAGTATTATATTAATGTTTCAAGGGAGAAAAATGAAGGTTCTAAAACTCCAAAGAAGTCCCCACTTACGGGATAGAGGTGTTTGGGAGTAGCATAGATGGGGAGGCCTCTCTTCTTGGCTTGTAGATGGCCATCTATTCCCTGTAATTTCCTAGTCTTCTGCTGTGTATGTCTGTGTTCTAATCTCCTCTTTTTATAGGGAAACCCACCATATTGGATTTGGATCCACTCTAATGAGCTCATTTAACCTTAACTATGCCTTTAAAAGAAATCCTATCTCCAAACACAGTCATGTTCTGAAATACTGGGAAATGGGACTTCAACATAGAAATTTGGGAGGGATTCATTTCAACTCATAACAGTGTGTGAGGGCACACAGTATCTTCCATCTTCACATCTTCTTCTCTCCTGTTTTGGGTCTCCTCCCTGATGCTTGTTTCACTCAAGCTTGTCCCGACTCTCCGGGGAAGCTAAGTCATATATACATGGGCAACTCCTTTGAGCATCCTGTTTCCTTCCCCATCTATGCTCCCAATAGCAGTGTCCGTGGGCTATTTATTTCTTACTTCTTCCCAACACTTCATTTTGTTAAACTTCTAAGTCTGATGATGGTGAAATATCTCAATTTCAAAATTTGCATTTTCTTGATCTTTCTGGATTAGATTGTCTACCTTTCATGGGTATTGGTTACCTTCTTGGTGCTTCATCTTTAAATTGCCTATTGTCATTTTAGGTAGGGTTGAGTAACTTTTCCTTACTGATACACTGAATCTATTGTATATTCTAAATTCAAAACTTTGTCAATGATATTTGCTGTGAGCACCTTCTTGTTTGTGGCTTGTCTTTTCACTTTTTTCCAAAGACTTTGATGAAATAGGAAATTTTCCATAATCTTCTGTCTCTTACTTAGGATACCTCCCAAAAGCCTTTAAAGATATTCTTCACATATTTTTACCTTAAATTTTTAAAGTTTGACCTTCATACTTTTCATCTTCTAGGGAAAAAAATATAAAGTGTGAGGTAAAGACCTGGTTTTGTTTCCACGTGACTGTGACTAACCAGTTACTTCAACATTATTTACTTGCTAGAAAGTCCCTTTCCCACTATTCTGTATAGGCATACTCAACATGGAGCTCCTATGTTTATTTGTGGCTCTAATTCTGAACTACTAGTTAATTTTTTTTTATCTAGTCATAAATACCATAGTGTCTTAACAACTACTTTGTTAAGACTTATTATTTGATAGGCAATTCCCACTCATTTTTTTCCTTAATCCCCATTACCTATTTTAGCCCATCCTCTCACCCACCTCCCCTCTGGCAACCAACATTTTTTGTCTCTTTTTTTCTTTGTTTGTTTTGTTTCTTTAATCCTACATATGAGTACAACCATAAAGTATTTGTCTTTCTCTGATTGACTCATTTCACTTAATATTATACTCTCTAGATTCATCCATGTTGTTGCAGATGGCAAGAGTTCATTCCTTTTAGGCTGAATAATAGTTCATTGTGTGTATATATACCACAACTTCTTTATCCATTCATCTATGGATGGATACTTGGGTTGCTTCCATGTCTTGGTTATTATTGTAAATAATGCTGCAGAAAACATAGGTGTGGATAAACATTTTTGAGTTGGTGTTTTTGTTTTCTTTGGGTAAATGTCAGTAGTGGAATTACTGGATCATGTGGTAATTCTATTAATTTTATGAAGAACATTCCATACCTTTTTTTACAGTGAATGCACCAATGTACATTCCCATCAACAGTGTACATTTTCTCCACATCCTCACCAACTCTTGTTATTTCTTGTGCTTTTTATTTTAGTCATTCAGACAGGTGGAAGGTGATACCTCATTTTGGTTTTAATTTGCACTTCCCCAATGATAAGTGATGTTAAGCATCTTTTCAGGTTCCCGTTGACCATCTGTATCTCTTCATTGGGAAAAAAAGAAATTATCTGTTCAGGTCCTCTGCCCATTTTTTAATTGGATTTTTTTTTGGAATTAAGTTGTATACATTTTTTAAAATTAAATTTCAGATACTCATCCCTTATCGGATATATCATTTGTAAATATCTTCTTCTACTTAGTAGGTTCCTTGTCATTTTGTGAAATGTTTCTTTGGCTAAGGAGAAGCTTTTCATTTTGGTGTTTCCCTTCATAAATTTCCCCCCTCGTTTTGTTTTTTAAATTGACTTCTTATATCATTTATTTTTTATATTTTTTATATCATTTATCTTTTTATATTTTTTATATCATTTATCTTTTTCTTTTAACTTTTTCTTTTTCATATTTTTATATGAATTTAAGAATCACCTTGTCAAATCACTGCCTCAGTTTTGCATTATAGGAAGGGAGAACATACCCAGGTGCTGAAAGTGACTGATTGGTTTATGCAAATATAAAACTTTAACAGAAGACAGCTGGTGCTCAGCATATCATGAAAGTGACTATCACTGACCCAATGACTCTGAGAAAATGTACAGCTGTGAGTGCTGCCAAACCCAAAAGCCACTGAATTCTTGTTGCACTACCTTGCCTTTATGCCGAAGATGTCATCACATGGCAGGCAAAGGCAACACTTCCATCCAAGATGGTATTTGTTGACACTGGCCTGTCTTGGCACTTGAAAGCAGGTTCACAGCAAGCGTTCTTGATCATTTTATTTGCCATCTGCTTTCCAGCATAACTAGAAGTTGTTTTCCCTCACACACTTAGACTAAAATGACATGTAACTTATACATAAATTTAGAGAATATGAGAAATTTGGGAATATTGAAATTTCTAAAGAATAAACACAGTGTATTTCTTCATGTATTTAGGCATTTTTTGTGTCTATCAATAAAATTATTTTTTTAAATCCATGATGTTCTGAAAGCGTTGTTGCTGTTAGAAATTATATTGTTTTAAATTGTACATTCTTAAAAGATTTTATTTATTGATTGATTGATTTATTTATTTGACAGAGAGAGAGAGAGAGAGAACATCAGCACAAGCAGGCAGAGCGGCAGGCAGAGGGACAGGGAGATGGAGAAGCAGACTCCCCACAGAGCAGAAGGCCTGAGATGTGGCTCAATCTCAGGCTCCTGGGATCATGACCTGAGCTGAAGGAAGAAGCTTAACTGACTGAGTCACCCAGGCTCCCCTAAATTGTATTTTTAATTGGCTATTTCTAGTATGTAAAAATACTACTAATTTTTATATTGATTTTCTATCTAATAATCTTACTATTTCTAATACTTTGTAGATTCTCTTGGGTTTTTTAATCATAGAAAATAATATTCTTGTAACAGACTTTGCCCCTTTCTCTCCAACTATTATATGTTTTGTTTCTTTTTTCCTCTTATTGTGTTGGTTAGGAACTCCAATAAAATGTTCGAGGATGTGATAGCAGGAATCCTAAATTTGCTTTTAACTTTAAAGGTTTCTAACATTTCACCATGCAGTTAGATACTTCCAATAGGTTACAGAAAAATACCATTTTATCAGATTAAGGAAGGACTCCTTCATTTTGCATTTTGATAAGATCTTCCCTTTTTAAAAAAAAATCCACAATGAGTGTTCAATTTCATTAAATTCCTTCTCAGTATTTATTAAAATGGCTATTTTTGCTTCTCTTTACTCTTAAAATCTCATGATTTACATAGAGGGATTTCCTGATATACAGTTCTCCTTGCTTGTTTAATATGGGTATAGCTACAGCTATACATCTCTCTTAATATATGTATTGATTTTATTTGATAAATATATGATAGTATGTATTACATATTTCATACCTAAATATAATCATTATAGATTTTTAATATATTCAATGGCAATATGGTATATTATGTAGGACTTTCATCTAATGAGCTATACTTGCATAGCTTTTATAAGTAAATGAACACACTGTCTACATCACATATATCAATTTCTCTATAAAATATATGTTGAAATATATGTATTTAAGATAAAAATTTGGTATTACATGTGTTTAATAAAATACTGACATATATAATTAATATTATTATACTTAGGAGCCTTACATCTATGTTTAAAGATAAAACCAGTCTATAATTTTATTTTAATTTATCTTTGTCTGATTATATTATCCATTATAGTAACAGAAGACAGTGAGCAAGACATTTTTCCCTCTTTTAGTATCTGAAACTATAAGACACATTTCTTCAAAGATAGCCAATTCCCCATAAAACTGTTTTGTTGTTGTTTGAGAAAGAAAGTAAAATTAAAACCTTAAAATTGATTCCGTTTTTGATGGTTATAGATTTACTCTGATCTACAAGTTTTCTTAAGACAATTGTAGCAATCTGTAATTTCCTTATCTATAGTCCATTTCATCTACATTTTTCAAATTTATTGCCATCATTATTCATCGCACTTTTAAATGATTCTTTACTTTCAGAGTATCTAGACTTCAGTCTTATTTGGCTTTCCTAATATTATTTATTTCATTTCATCCTTATGTATATAATCTAAGATTTGTCTGTTTGGGGTGCCTGGGTGGCTTAGTCAGCTCAGGTCATGATTACAGTGTTGTGGGATCCAGACCCTAACTGGGCTCCATGCTCAGCAGGAAGTCTGCTTGTCCCTCTCCCTCCTCACCTGCCCCTCTCACAGCGTGCTCTCTCTCAAATAAATAAATAATATCTTTTAAAAAAAGATTTGTCTGTTTTATTGATCAATTTTTTAAAAAACTTTTCACTGTATTGTATTTACTGTCACATCTTTTTATTTTCTGCATCTAACTTGATTTTAGTTTTCATTTCATTTACTTTGACAAACACTCATAATTTGCGTCACTTTGTCTTTTTCTTTTTTTTTTACAAAGTGGCAGGATTACCTCTCTTATATTCAGTATCTTTATTTTGATATTTTCAAATATGCACATAACTTTACCACTGTCTAATGCTTTAGCTGCACCTCACAAGCCTTTACAGACAATATTCCTACTGGTTTTCTAAATGTGTCATAAGTTATTTGTGGTTTCTTCTCTAATTCAAGTGTTAGTTAAAGACAAGAATGCTCAGCTCCAACCTTATGTGTGTTCTTATCTTTTATTTTTTTTACAATATTTTATTTATTTATTTGTCAGAGAGAGAGAGCACAAGCAGGGGGAGCAGCAGGCAGTGGGAGAAGCTGGCTCCTTGCTGAGCAAGGAGCCAGATATGGGACTCAACCCCAGGACCCTGGGACCATGACCTGAGCTTAAGGCAGATGCTTAATCAACTAGGCCACCCAGGTGTCCCTATCTTTTATTTTTTAATTTCTAACTCTATTTTCCTGTGGTTGGAAGAGATAAGCTGCATGATACAGATAATTCTGTGTTGAGATTTTCTATCTATGTTTATGGGGTCCATTAGGTTGAGCTAAAGTTTGAGAAGAGGTGGTTAGGTGAACATGGCATTGAATAGGGAAAGCAGGATTATTTGCTTTAATATTCAGGAGATAATTGTAATTGTATTTCCACTCTTAAAATGTTAAAAGCAAATATACATAATTATAATTTTTAAAGAATCTATAATTTTCAGTGAGAAAAGAAGGATGAACAAAGGCAGGGACAATGTAAACAAGATGCAAGAAAAAGAGACAGGAAAAAGAAAGACAAAATGAGAAAGCAAATTGAGGGAAATACCTCAGAGTCAAGACAAGTAGAGACAGACTAAATGTACTTACTTAAAACAATGACTCTCCTCAAGGATTTTGATGGATTCCTTTCTCACATTGAGGTCCTTCATCCATTTTGAGTCTACTTTTGTGTGTGGTGTAAGGAAATGGTCCAATTTCATTTTTCTGCATGTGGCTGTCCAATTTTCCCAACACCATTTATTGAAGAGGCTGTCTTTTTTCCATTGGATATTCTTTCCTGCTTTGTCGAAGATTAGTTGACCATAGAGTTGAGGGTCTATTTCTGGGCTCTCTATTCTGTTCCATTGATCTATGTGTCTGTTTTTGTGCCAGTACCATGCTGTCTTGAGGATGACAGCTTTGTAATAGAGCTTGAAGTCCGGAATTGTGATGCTACCAACTTCGGCTTTCTTTTTCAATATCCCTTTGGCTATTCAAGGTCTTTTCTGGTTCCATATAAATTTTGGAATTATTTGTTCCATTTCTTTGAAAAAGATGAATGGTACTTTGATAGGAATTGCATTAAATGTATAGATTGCTTTCGGTAGCATAGATATTTTCACAATATTTATTCTTCCAATCCATGAGCATGGAACATTTTTCCACAGGCAGCAACCTCTTCGACCTCAACCGCAGCAACATCTTCCTAGGAACATTGCCAAAGGCAAGGGAAGCAAGGGCAAAAATGAACTATTGGGATTTCATCAAGATCAAAAGATTTTGCACAGCAAAGGAAACAGTTAACAAAATCAAAAGACAACTGACAGAATGGGAGAAGATATTTGCAAACGACATATCAGATAAAGGACTAGTGTCCAAAATCTATAAAGAACCTAGCAAACTCAACACCCAAAGAACAAATAATCCAATCAAGAAATGGGCAGAGGACATGAACAGACATTTCTGCAAAGAAGACATCCAGATGGCCAACAGACACATGAAAAGTGCTCCATATCACTCGGCTTCAGGGAAATACAAATCAAAACCACAATGAGATATCACCTCACACCAGTCAGAATGGCTAAAATCAACAAGTCAGGAAATGACAGATGCTGGCAAGGATGCGGAGAAAGGGGAACCCTCCTACACTGTTGGTGGGAATGCAAGCTGGTGCAGCCACTCTGGAAAACAGCATGGAGGTTCCTCAAAATGTTGAAAATAGAACTGCCCTATGACCCAGCAATTGCACTACTGGGTATTTACCCTAAAGATACAAATGTAGTGATCCAAAGGGGCACGTGCACCCGAATGTTTATAGCAGCAATGTCCACAATAGCCAAACTATGGAAAGAACCTAGATGTCCATCAACAGATGAATGGATCAAGAAGATGTGGTATATATACACAATGGAATACTATGCAGCCATCAAAAGAAATGAAATCTTGCCATTTGCGACAACATGGATGGAACTAGAGCGTATCATGCTTAGCGAAATAAGTCAAGTGGAGAAAGACAACTATCATATGATCTCCCTGATATGAGGAAGTGGTGATGCAACATGGGGGCTTAAGTGGATAGGAGAAGAATCAATGAAACAAGATGGGATTGGGAGGGAGACAAAACATAAGTGACTCTTAATCTTACAAAACAAACTGAGGGTTGCTGGGGGGAGGGGGGTTGGGAGAAGTGGGGGTGGGGTTATGGACATTGGGGAGGGTATGTGCTTTGGTGAGTGCTGATTCACAGACCTGTACTCCTGGGGATAAAAATACATGTTTATAAAAAATAATAAATAAATAAATAAACAAACAAATAAATAAATAAATAAATATTTCTGGAAAAAAAAACCCACCAAAAAAAAAAAAAATGACTCTCTGACTGAATACAAAGAACTACTCAATTTTAAGTTAATTCCATAAAAAAATGATGCAGAAAAGTGGAATACAAACTATTTGGGGAAAAGATAAACCAGAAAAATATCGTAAAAGAAAACTAGTGTGGGTTTGTCAATATCAACAACATATAATTTAACCTTTGTATGACTAAAAATTAAAAAAAAAAAAAAACACCTATAGAAAGAGATGTCTGGGTGGTTCAATTGGTTGAGTGTCTGACTCTTGATTGTGGCTCAAGTCATGGTCTCAGGGTAGTGTGATCAAGCTCCATATCAGGCTCTGTGCTGAGCGTGGAGCCTGCTTGTGATTCTCTTCCATCCCTCTCCCTCTGCTCCTCCCCAGCTTGTGTACATTCTCTCTCTCTTAAAAAAGAAAAAAAGAAAAAACTATAGCGATAAGCAACAATTATTCAAGATGATATAAAAATCATGAGCGTATATGTATACAACAACATACACACATACAATCAAAGTAGAAGTTTTCCCACAATTTTCTCAGAAATTATTAGATAAAGAAGACAAAAAATATATCATGAACATTTTCTTATATCATTTAGATCTTTACTTTTGTTTTTAATGCCCATATAGTTTTTCTTAAATAGATTGACAAGGAAAATAAATAGTCTCTTTTGTTGAACATTTAGTATGATACCAATTTTTTGCTTTGCAAAGAGCACTGTAATAGGTACACATTTTGTGCTGTTCTTAGACTCCTGTAGATTTGAATTTCTATCTGGTATCATTTTCTTTCATTCTAAAGAACATCCTTTAGCATTTCTTATGGTGCAGGTCGGCTATCAGCAAATTCTTTCAGTTTTTGTTTGTCCAACAAATTTATCCTCATTTTTGAAGGGTATTTTCACTGTTTATATGTTTCTTGATTTCACCACTTTAAATATGACATTCTATGGTTTTCTGGGCTTCATTGTTTTTAAGAAATCAATATTAATTCATGTTAGTGCTTCCCTGTAAGTGAAGATGTAAAGCATGTCTTTACTTTTATGCTTTCAAAATTTTCCTCAACAATTTTACTACATTGTGCATAGAAGTATGTGTGTGTGCATATGCATGTGTGTGTATTATCCTGCTTGGGGTTTTCTGGGTCTCCTGAATCTCATAAAAGAAGTGTTTTTTAAACTACATTTGGGAAATATTGGCTATTATTTTTTATTATTATTAACATATAATGTATTATTTGCCCCCGGGGTATAGGTCTGTGAATCATCAGTCTTACACAATTCAGAACACTCACCATAGCACATACCTTCCCCAATGTCCATTATCCGGTCACCTCATACCTCCCCATCCTCCAGCAGCCCTCAGTTTGTTTCCTGAGATTAAGAGTATCTTATTGTTTGTCTCCCTCCCAGTCAAATCTTGTTTTATTTTTCCCTCCCTTCCCCCCATGAACCCACTGTCTCCCAAATTCCTCATATTGGAGAGATCATATGATTGTTCTCTGTCTTTGATTGACTTATTTTGTTTAGCATAATACCCTCTAATTCCACTCATGTCATTGCAAATGACAAGATTTAGGGGGTTTTTGATTGCTGCATAGTATTCCATTCTGTATATATACACCACATCTTTATCCATTCACCTGTTGATGGACATGTAGGCTCCTTCCATACTTGACTATTTGTGGACATTGCTGCTATAAACATTCAGGTGCATGGCCCCTTCAGATCACTACATTTGTATAGTTAGGGTAAATACCCAGTAGTGCAGTTGCTGGGTCATAGGGTAGCTCTATTTTCAACTTTTTAAGTTTCCCAGAGTGTTTCCCAGAGTGGCTGTACCAGCTTGCATTCTCACCAACAATGTAGGATGGATCCCCTTCCTCCACATCCTCGCCAACATCTGCCATTTCCTAACTGGTTAATTTTAACCATTCTGACTGATGTGAGGTGATATCTCATTGTGGTTTTGATTTGTATTTCCCTGATGCAGAGTGATGTTGAGCACTTTCTCGTGTATCTGTTGGCCATGTGGGTGTCTTCTTTGCAGAAATGTCTGTTCATGTTTTCTACTCATTTCTTGATTGGATTGTTTGTTCTTTGGGTGTTGAATTTGATAAGTTATTTATAGACTTGGGATGCTAGCCCTTTGTCTGATAGGTCATTTGCAAGCATTTTCTTCTAATATCTCAGTTGTCTTTTGGTTTTGTTGACTGTTTCCTTTGCTGTGCAAAAGCTTTTGATCTTGATGAAGTCCCAATAGTTCATTATTGCGCTTGCTTACCTTGCCTTTGGCAATGTTTCTAGGAAGAAGTTGCCACAGCTGAGGTCGAAGAGGTTTCTGGCTGTGTTCTCCTCAGGGATTTTGATGGATTCCTGTCTCACATCGAGGTCTTTCATTCATTTTGAGTCGATTTTCATGTGTGGTGTAAGGAAATAGTCCAGTTACATTTTTCTGCATGTGGCTGTCCAATTTTCCCAGCACCATTTGTTGAAGAGACTCTTTTCCATTGGGCATTCTTCCCTGTTTTGTTGAAGATTAGTTGACCATAGAGTTTAGGGTATATTTTTGTGCCCTCTATTCTGTTTCATTGATCTATGTGTCTGTTTTTGTGCCAGTATTATACTGTCTTGATGATGACAGCTTTGTAATCGTGCTTGAAGTCTGGAATTGTGATGCCGCCAACTTTGGTTTTCTTTTTCAACATTCCTCTGGCTATTCAAGGTCTTTTCTGGTTCCATATAAATTTTAGGATTATTTGTTCCATTTATTTGAAAAAAGTTGATGGTATTTTGTTAAGGATTGCATTAAACATGTAGATTGTTTGGGGCATTTAGCCCATTAAATATTCAGGGATACTATAGAAAGATATGAATTTAGTGCCATTGTATTGTCTATAAGGTGGCTGTTACTGTATATTGTCTCTGTTCCTTTCTGGTCTGTTACTTTTAGGCTTTCTCTTTGCTTAGAGGACCCCTTTCAATTTTTCCTGTAGGGCTGGTTTGGTGTTTGCAAATTCTATTAGATTTTGTTTGTCCTGGAATCTTTTGATCTCTCCTTCTATTTTCAATGGCAGTCTAGCTCGATATAGTATTCTTGGCTGGGTACTTTTCTCATTTAGTGCACTGAATATATCATGGCAGTCCTTTCTGGCCTGCTAGGTCTCTGTGGACAGATCAGCTGCCAGTCTAATACTGTTATAGGTTACAAACCTCTGGTCCCAAACTGCTTTCAGGATTTTTTTTTTTTGTCACTGAGACTTGTAAGTTTTATTATCAGATGACCAGGTGTTGACCTATTTTTATTGATTTTGAGGGGGTTTCTCTGTGCCTCCTGAATTTTGATGCTTGTTCCCTTAGCCAAATTAGGGAAATTCTCTGCTATAATTTGCTCCAATATACCTTCTGCCCATTTCTCTCTTTCTTCTTCTTCTGGGATCCCACTTATTCTAATATTCTTTCTCATATGGTATTACTTATCTCTCAAAATTCTCCCCTCTTTTTCTCAGCTTCTTTATTCTCCATCATTTGGTCTTCTATATCACTAATCCTCTCTTGTGCCTTGTTTATAATAGCAGGAAGAACCTCCATTTTTTATTGTACCTCATTAACAGCTTTTTTCAATTTCAACTTGGTTAGATTTTAGTTCTTTTATTTCTCCAGAAAGGGATTTTATTTCTTCAGAAAGGGATTCTCCAGTATCTTCCATGCTCTTTTTGAGCTCAAATAGCACCTTGATAATCTTCATTCTGAATTCTAGTTCTGATATATTACTAAAGTCCATATTGATTAAGTCCCTAGCCATCAGTATTGCCTCTTGTTCTTTTTTTTTTTTTTTTTGAGGTGAGTTTTTCTGCCTTGTCATTTTATCCAGATAAGAATAGATGAATGAGGGAACAAAATATTTAAAAAGTAGCAATGACCCCAGAAATATACACCCTAACCAAATTGGAAGAGCCCTGAAACCAGGGGGAGAAGAAAGGAGAAAAAAAAAAAAAAAAAAAAAAAAAAAAATATATATATATATATATATATATATATATATAATCACACACACACATACATATACATTTATTATATATATATATGGATATGAGTATATATGAATATATATTATATTATTTATTATATATTGAATATATGTATGTGTATATATATATGTATATATACCACTGAATAGAACAGAGCCACACACTTGATTTGGGGTATATTTTGGTCTGTTAGAAGAGACTCCCTCCCAAATTTTTAAAGAAAGAAAAACTTATATATGTACAAAAATAAGGGTAAACACAATGAAGGGATGGAATATGATTGTAAAGATAAAAATTTTAAAAGATTCTAAAAAAAGGAATTGATAAGATAAGAAATGGTAGAAAAAAAGAAGAGAGGAAAGAATGTGATCAGGCTGGAGACTAGAACAAAGCCATGTGCTAGATTTAGGGTATATTTTGATCTGTTAGAAAAAACTGTATCCCAAAATTTTAAAGAAACAAAAACCTACATGTATACAAAAAATAAGGTTAAATACAATGAAGGGACAGAATATGATTATGACAATGAAAATTTTAAAAGATTTTTTGAAAAGGTATTGATAAAATAGTTTTAAAAAGGTTAAAATAGAAAAGAGGAAAAATTTTAAAAATAGAATAAGAAAAAAATAAAATAAAAAAATTTAACTTTGAAAAACTAAAGAATCATGGGGGAAAAGCCATGAATTCTATGTTCTATATTCCCCTACTCTGGAGTTCTGTGGTTTTCATTGATGGGTAGACTTGGTCTTGGCTGGATGTTCTTGCTGATCTTCCGAGGGAGGGGCCTATTGCAGTGATTCTCAAATGTCTTTGCCCAAGGTGGAATTGCACCACCCTTGCCAGGGGCCAGGCTAAGTAATTTGCTCAAGTTTGCTCTCGGAGATTTTGTTCCCTGGACACTTTCTGTGGAGGTTTGGAGGAGGAGAATGAAGATGGCAGCCTCCTACTCTCCGGCCCAGAGGAGCCAAGAGCACGGGGCCCCACTCCTTAGTGCACCCTCAGAGAAAATCAGTCAGTCCCTCCCATCTCCCTGGCCTCTAGCCATGCTCTGTGCTCCCCTGGCCTGTGACTGAGCATTTCTACCTCTGGTGCATGGTCCCGTTTGGAGTCTCCAAACCCAGCAGATTCCTGTAGCATGTTCCTGCACCACTACCCCCAGGGCAGGCAGGAAGGTTAGTCTCCCTGGATCTGCCACTTGTGGGGTCCATCCTTGAAGAGTAGTGACCCAACTGTGCCTTGGATCATGGTTTAAGGTAACCCCAAGAAGATAGCCCCCTCCTTGGCTCCATGTCTGCAGCCAGCTTCCCTGCTCTAATACATGGGGGCTCTGCCACACTCAGACACCCCCGGTCTTTTTGTGCCCCTGAGGACCTGAGACCACACTGTCCCCGCAAGGTTTCCACCCCCTGTTTAGCCACTGGAGCAATGTCCCTCAGTGGCGCAGACTTCTAAAAGTTCTGATTTTGTGCTCAGCTGCTCTACCGCTTACCAGGGAGCTGGCCCCTCCCCTGAGGTCTATCTTCCCGTATGTCACCTCGGATTCACTTCTCTGCATGTCCTACCTTTCAGTATGTGGTCACTTTTCTGTTCCTAGAATTGCTGCTATTCTTTTCTTCGATCTCCTGTTGAGTTTGTAGGTGTTCAGAATGGTTTGATATCTATCTAGCTGAATTCCTAGGCCCAGTTGAAATTTAGGTCTCCTACTCCTCCACCATGTTGCCCTTCTCTACTATTGGCTACTATTCCTTCAAAATATTTTTCTGCCTTATTGTCACCATTTCCTGCCTCTAGACTCCATTACACATATTTGGGGCTGATATTGTCACACTGATGCACTGTCACTTTTTCTCAACTTTTGTCTTTTAACATTTGGATAATCTCTACTCATCTCTCTGTTTTGTTTCTTTCTATTGTCATTTCTGATTTGCTGTTAAATGTCTCTATTTTTTTTTCCATTTAGATTTTTTTTTTAATTTCTAGAATGTCTAGTTTTTTTCTCTATAGTTTCTTTTTCCTGTACTATGAGCCATGGCTTTTTTATTTCTTTTCATGTCTACTAGGTTTCATTCTCTACTAGATGTTTTTAATGATGAATTGTAAAGGCTCTAGATTTTATTATATTCCTCTGGAGACAGTAGATGTGTATTCAAGTATACAATTTAATTATGGTTATTCAACTTACATTTGTGTGGGCTTGGTTTATTACATTTTCTTAGGTAGACTTGTGAAAAGCCTGCACTTTTTCTCTAGTTTGTTGTTGCTGTTCTTATTGAACTTGGAAGGACTCACCCTTCAAACTCTGCCCTTTCTACAGGTTTTGTCAGATCTTGGTTTTGATAGGGAGGTTCTGAGTAGACTTTCTAGACTAACTGTCTATTCTTAAGGTTTGCCCTTTTTGGCATCTCAGTTGGATGCCAGAGATATTAGCAAGGAGTTAAGAAAGTGTCTCCACTCCAGCCAACCTGGACTTCCTTTGTTCCCTAGCACCTCTTGACCTCTAGTCTATCTGTTCTACTTTCATCTCTGGTGAACTTGCTTTTTGGAAATCTTATTTATTTTGTCCTGTGCAAGTACTTAGTCACAGTCTTCTGGGGAATTCCTACACCTACTTCTGGAAACTCATCTCTGCACAAATTTCTTCTTTCTTGCGTCCTAACCACAGACTTAGATTCTGCAGTGGCCCTGAACTCTGTTCTGTACCTTCTCAGTTCAGCAAGTTTCTTTAACTCTGTTTGGACTTTAGCTTGCTGCATCATGACCTAAACATGGTTCTCATGCACATCTAGAACACTTGTCCTTAAATGGGGCCTGCATCTTTTGTGTTTCTTCTTCAGAAATCAGTTTGGCCTCCCTACTACACAGAGCTTTATAAACTTTGTGTTGTCTATATTATTAATAATGGGAGGACTAGTTCCATATCAGTTTTTCTGTCATAGGTAAAAGCTAAATACAGATTTTTTTTATCCTAGAAATTTTACTTGATCTTTTTTTATAGATTCTGAGTCTCTAGCAAAGCTCTCTATCTCTTAATCCACTTTGACCATCTTCATCTCTTTTGTCTTAAACAAATTAATTGCTTTTATTTTAAAGATGTTGCCATCCTAATCATCGTGGGTCTGTTTCTATTTTCTGTATTATTTTTCCTTTAGGTATTTGGTTAGATAGTTCTGTCTTTTTGTGTGACTAGTAGTGTTCTGTTTTGTTTGAGGTATAACACATACCCCCCCAAAATGTGAAAATCTTAAATTTATAGTTTGTTGCATTTTTATATGGATAATAATCCATATAATCTTAATCACCAAGATTAAGATATAGAATATTTCAGAATCCTGGAAGACTTGCTTGTACTTCTGCCCAGTCACTAATTCTTAGAGGTAACCATTATTCTGGTTTCTGTGTCTACAGATCAGTTGTTAAACTTCATAAAAATGAAATAATATTTTATGTACCCTTTTGTGTCTAACATCATTCACTTTATGATGTCTTTAAGTCATCCATGTTGTCCTGTGTATCATTACTGTGTTTTCCCCCATTGTGTGTATTATTCCATTGTCCGGACTTGCCCTATGTTACTTACCATTCTATTCTTGTTGGACACAGAGCTTGCTTCCAAGTGAGGGTACTGAGATATGGTTGTTATGATTATTCTTGTATATGGTTTTTTAAACATTTAACCTCTTATTTCTACTGGGTAGAGACAATTGTATATGGATCTTTAGTTTTATAAGATATTTCCAGATAATTTACCAAATATTTTGTTCTCATCTCAGTGGAACCTGTTCTTTGGAAGCTTTCCAATAATCTTGCTATGTGTAAGTACAGCCCGAATCTCACTCACAGACCTTTAGGGCATCCCCAGATATAAGATATTCTTATTTTACCTCCTCAGTCGACACTATCAGTTCTAATTTTCCCCATTCTCATGGGCATATACTAGTATTTTGTAACGGTTTTATTTGGCATCTCTCTCTAATCTTCCTTTATGTTCATTCATTCTAACATTTTATAAATATATAATAAAAATCTAGTGATGCAAGCTGATACTAACATTTTTCTGAAGGGAAGGTAGAGTTGAGTTTGGAAGGGAAGGTAGAGTTGAGTTTGAAGTGATGATGTCTCCTGCAGATATTCCTGGTGGTCCCCTGACTGTAATCCTGTGATATGAGGTACACATCTTCCCCTAGGCCTTCCTCAGTCCTTAGTTTGTTGGAGACCTCCTCACAGGTCTCTATCTGTTAGAAACCTAGCAGCACTCTAGGTGCTACTCAGTGGCAGAATTTCATATATGTGTATGGTACTTATTTAAAGAGATATCTATTTCCTTTATTCATTTATAATTGAAAAATTAAGTTGAAGTGTAGTTGACATGTACCACATTGGTTTCAGGTGGACAACATGGTTGTTCCATGAATATATACATTATAAAATGCTCAACCCAATATGTGTAGTTACCATCCCCAACCATAGAATTTTAAAATGGCATCAGATTCACTTTCTTTCTCCTTGATGGCCTCCCTTCAGTCCATAGGAAACACTCAAAACCCTATGCGGGTGGATGCAAAGATAATTTTCAAATGCACACTCTATTTCCCTCGGCCCTGCTGCTCAGGTCAGCAGCTGAGATCCTCAGACAGGGTCCCACCATCGTCAGACTCTAGCTGATGTATATCAGCTCCCCTAGTGGTTTCCCATAACTCATTAACTGGGGACATAGGTTCTTCCCCTCCTTTCCCTTTGGAAAGGATACACAGTGCAGTGCTCACTAAAGAAACTCTCCTCTCATAATCCATTCTTGACAATTGTATGCCCTCAGAGTGGTTGAGGGGTTTCCAGAGTCATGAAACAAACTCTCTTATTTGCTTTGAAAATTTACATTTCAGTGTGTCAACTCACTTGGAAATTTTACATTTGTGGTAGTGTGGTAGGCTGAAGAGTTGCCCTACATATATGTCCACATCTGCAGACCATAGTCTATTGTAATTATAGCAACAGGAAACTAGCACAGGTCTCTTGGTGCCTCAGGCAAAATTTCAGATTTTGCATGTTGTTGCTCAGGAACAAAATGCCGGTAGAAAACTGGGTTATTTGAATAGCTGGATTCACAGCACATGCAGCTTCTAACTACAGGACATACATGAAGTACTTAGAAGGACTCTTACATTCTAAGTTCTACTCCCCCACGGGCAGTGCTGACACACACAGCAGAAAGAGTAAGTGTCCCTTTTGTGCTCTACCTGGTGGCAAATCCCAGCTCTCTCAGTATTATTAGCCAAGTGACTATGGGGATGTTACTCTATCTATTTTTATTTATCTATAGAAAAAGGGATAGAATTATCTACCTTTCCAGATTTGTCTGAGTATTGAAGTTATTGAAAATTGGAAAACCTTTTACTCAGTACCTGCCATGTAGTAACAGATTTGAAAAGCACAGCCACTGAACAACTAGTAGTGAAATATTTGATGACAATCTTGGTGACATCTAGATTCATACGGAAGTCAATTTGGAAGCATTTATTGAGCACTTACTCAATGCTCAGGATAATCTTAGGTGCTGTGGAGGATTTAGAATACTAACCCATAAGGTCGTTACAGAGGAGATGCCTTCCAGCTTCCATGAATAAGTACTAGGCCGGTCAGTGGCAGCCCAGGGGGGTGAGATGTCTTCCCAATTGCAGAAGACAGTGTCTTTGTGGAAGGTAGTCAGCTTTGAAATGTCAGTTTCCTTCCTGGTAAAAAATAACTGCTCACCCGATATAAAATATATTTAGTAGGACTATTGATGAATAAATCATAAAAGAGGCACACTTGAAAGGTTAATATTGACATCCTGTAAGACATAACTTTATATGCAGCACAACTATTGATCAAGCTGTGGTGATGGGCTGGAATGTTCCAGTGCGGATCATTTACAGGAGGGGCAAAGCCAGGGCTCAGAGGACTCGGGCACTTTAAGAAGGTGAAACTTTGTTTAGACACACATTTTGGAATTTCCAGTGCAGCCCATCAGCTGATTTGTTTGTCTCTTGCAACTATGATAACAAAAGCTATTTCCTGTGTCCAAGAAGAAACATTTGATATGCTTTGTTTAATGGTCACCCTCCCATTTACCGAGATAAAGGAGTCAAGAATCTCCCAGGGGCTTGAAAAGCGCTTTCAAAGGGAACCTGTGTTTGACTTGTTCAACCCACAAAAAACTGAGAAAAGAAAAGCTTCTTGGTGATATCTTGAGCCTTTACTAATTCCTTTCTGACTAATGGACATCAACAAGATTATTATTATAAGAAGATGCATCAATTAAGAGTAATGTTTATTTAATAAAATTTTTAGTAAAAAATTAGCCCAGAAATCAGTGAATGGCCAATAATTATCCTGGATAGAAGGTAAAATGAGTATATTTGCCTTAGGGAGGTGAATGTACAAAGGGTACTTTTCATTTCTTTTTTCTAACTGCTGCCTATCAAAAGAACAATGAAGGAACAAGTGGCTAGGTCTGGTTGTTTTTTGCATAATTACATAAGGAAAAAGAAAAAAATGTTATTGTATACATGCACATACACAAGCATATGTATAGAAGCATATGCTGCTATACACAAAACCAATTAGGTTATTAGATTTATTAACTTTAATTTTTCATTTCAAAATCATTTCAAACATATACAAATGTTGCAAAAGCAGTGCAAAGAATTCCTGTACAAACTTTATCCAGATTCTGAAAATGTCAGTAATATAATTATCATAATCAAGAAATTAATGTTGATAAAATATTATTATCTAAACTATAGATCTTATTAAAATATCATCAACTGGCTCACTGATATCTATTTTCTGGTCTAGGATCCAACCCAGCATCACACATTACATTCAATTATTACGTCTCCTTAAAAACCATTAATCTGAAACATTTCTTCAGTGTTTGTCTTTCATGACTTAACACATTTTTTTAAAAGTACTGGCAGCTCTTTTATAGATTGTCCTTCAGTTTGGGCTAGTCTAATATTTCTTTGATTCAACTGAAGTTATGCCTTTTGGGCAAGAATACAAAAAAGGGATATTGTTCTATGTAGTACACAATTCAGAAGTTTTACCTCTTCTTTACCAATGCTTAGCAGTCAATTTGTCCCATAACTGGTAATGGTAACTTTGGTCACTTTGTTGTAGTGATGTTGCCCATTATCTTTTTCTTTTCTTTTCTTTTTTTTTAGTCTTTTGAGAAGTTCCTTCAAGACTGCTTAAAAATCCTGTTTATCAGCCCATCTTGTTCCCATCCCCAGTTTTAGTATTGATTGATGATACTTACCTAAATGATCATTATTGTTGTGATTTTTAATTTCCATCATTCCTTTTACGTTTATTGCCTGGAATTCAACTGTAAGGGAAAATGTCCCCTTCTTGCCCATCTTTTAATTTATTCAATTAGTTATTAATAATAGTATAAACTAATGAATTCTTATTTTATTCTCTACTTTCTCAACAAGTTTCTGATTTATCCTTCCTGAGTTTCCTGGGCTTAATGTGTGTATTTTGCTATTTTCTCTTACATCTTACACAAAAGCTAGCCTAATACAGAAATTCTTTGGATCTAAACCTTTGATACAAGTAAACTTTTTGGGTACTAAACATTCTTGTGTATGGCAAGAGGTATGGAACTAATCTGACCTTTTTTGAGTTGGTTACCCAACTGTCCCAGGGCCATTTATTAGAAGTCCATCTTGGCCCCACTGATTTGAGGTATTGGCTTTATCATACACAGACAGCAGCTACCCCCTCCCAGTGTCACACTCTCTAACTTGCAAACAATAGTCTACTACCTTTAAATTCTTGATTTCTAAATTTCCTTCTTAAGAAAACTCCCTGTTTCCAGTTCTTACTTTAATAGTCTCTTAATTCCTATCTGACCTTATCAAAACTTCAGTCTCTGATGAATTAATCCTACCACTCTCTCATAATCCCTTACTTCTGTTTGCACGCTGTCCTCATTCAGGTAAGAGTCTGTCATTTACTACAACAGTTCAGTGCTTGAGCTCTCAGAAGCTTACAGGGTCAGGCAAGAAACATTAATGATTGAAACCGGCAAGACACAACACAGCAAGAACGTGCAGGGATGTGGTGAACCAAATGGATGTGCTCCATCTAAAAGCATTCAAAGGCATCGTTTTAATACAATGCGCGAACCCAAAAAAAAATTGGTGTCCAGGCTAAATGTGCCCATTTGTCTCTCACCTTATTTCCATTTATTGCTATCCTCTAAAACCTCAACTTTTGTTGAACCCACTATCTGCTTTCCCCATGTCTGCATCCCGGTTACTTCACATTGCAGAAGGAAAAAATTATACCGTAGGACTGCTCAGGTTCACTTTCAATTCACTATGACATCTGGAGGTGGGCATTCTGCACCCAGCAGCCATTCTTCCACATTTTCTAGAAAGCTTTCTATTCCTCTCTCAGACACGACTATTTCATGTTTCCCCCTTCATGTGCCTTCTTATTAGAATGCTTTTAGCTGCAATAATAGAGTTGCCAACTAAAACGACTTCTGTATGTAAGAAATCCACTCTCTAACTTTCTTTACTTGTTATTTACTTGTTTATTTCCTTAGCAATCATTACAGTCTACAAATAGGGGTTTTGTGTACTGTTTCATTTTTTTATTTCCCTCAATGAGAACTAAACTCTCTGGGGATTAAGATCATATCTCATAGTGTTCACCAAATTCTCCGGGGTCTGCCACAATGGTCGCTATACATTAGATACTCAATAAGACTTGTTAAATGAAGGAATTAATCGGGGCAAATGCTCAGCACATATGAAATTCCAAAAAATCCAGGACAAAGAGTTGTTGCAGGTGAAGTCTAGAGCAGGGCTTGGCAAACTTTTCTCTAAAAGGCCGGATAATAGATATGTTCAGCATTACAGGCTAGACAGTCTCTGTCACAAATATTCATTTCTGCTACAATAATGGGGAAGCAGCCCTAGGTAATACAGTGGGAATGTGGAAGCGGGTCGGAGGGGGGAGCTGGATTTGGACCACAGTCATGGTTTGCAGACCTCTGGTCTAGATGAACAGATCTTTGCACCAATCAGAGACCTGAGTTCACATTGCTACTTGTAGATGCTCAGGAGATTACATAGGAAAGTACATATTCACATCTTTATTATTTCCTGAAAGGCAGCATATCCGAGTGGTTTAGAGGGTGGACTCTAGAGCGAGATTACTAGGTTCAAGTCCAGGTCAGCCACTTACATGATTTGTGACCATGAACAAGTCATGCCTCTCTGCCCTTCAGTTTTCTCATCCTTAAAATGAAGATAATTACAGTGTCCATGTCATAGGGGTACATGAGGATTAAATGAGGTAATCTTTGTGAAACACTTAAAGCAGAGCTTGGCACACAGAAAGCGCTAGATGTCTGTGTTGAATAAATGTAGAATAAGTCTTTGGTTAGCATTTCGCTTACTTTGTCTCATTCTTTTCTCACAGAGGCCCAGAGAAGTGATATATGTATTTTAAAAACATGGAAAGTGGGATTCAGAGAAACTAACTAAGAGTCCTATGGTCACAGAGCTAGTTAGTGTTAGTATTAGGGCCAAAGAAGTACATTTAGAGATTAAAAGCTCTGTGAAGAGAGTGTAATACATTATCTCAACTCAATAACAATTCAAAATAAAAGTAACCGATACAGATTGGCTTCTACATTGGTGTTCAAAGATGGCTGCAAAAACTCTACCATGCTTCTCAACCTACCTCTTGAAGCTAGGTGGATTTGAGCCTGCTTTGACCAATGGAGTTTGATGAAAGTGACATTGTGTGATTTTCAAGGCTAGACCATAAAGGGCCACTCAGCTTTTGGCCTTGTTCACTAGAAGACAACCTCTTAGAACTCCAAGCTGTAGTATAGAAAACCAAATTACCCTAAAGTTGCCATGTTGTGAGGAAGCCCAAGCCACATGGAGAAGCTGTGCATATGTTCTTAAGTCAATGGTCCCATTTGAGCCCCGTCTTGGAGTCATCCAAGCCCAAGAGCCATACATGTGAGTGAAAGCCCTCATGTGAATCCAGCCTCTGGCTATGGATTAACTCACAGACTTTTAACTCTTCCTTTCTGAGGTTCTAGATATCATCCACTCCCCGACCTGTGATTGCCACAGAATCTATGAGCAAAATAGTTGGTGTTTTATGCAACTAAGTTTTCGGGTGCTTTGTTAGAACAGACATAAACAGGACATTTTCCCAGATTTTCCTAAACTACAATTATAGTTCAGCTTATTAATTCTGGTCTTCCTTCGTTCCTCAGTGGTCCTCTTTTGCTGCTACCCTGAAACTCTTTCAAGTCAGCAAGCATTATAAGGCTTAAGATTTAAACCCAGAAACTCTTCCTTTGAAGCAGGGCTGCTGACTCCCATGCTCTACTAGCAGATCACAAGCAAGTCATTTCATTTTGGAGGAGTCAGTTCTCTCTAAAATAGTAAGCAAAACCAGTTTTGCAAGATTGCCATGAGAATCAAATGATACCAGAGGTGTAAAACTGCTTTAAAGGAATTTAGACTCCAGACCTTTGGCAAGAGACCTGGGGTAGAGGGTAGTTTTAATCCCCCCAGAGTTCCAGCCCAAACAAATCAATAGTGTTGATGCCACAGCCATCACAAGAGCAAGCACACTTCTCATCATACGCTGGGGGCTCCTAAAGGGTCTGTGTGTGTGCACGTGTGTGTAATTTAATAGCAGACCAGCCTGGTGATTTTGAAACAACTCGAGTGTCTGACATGAAAGCGAGTGACAGTACTTGGAACGAGGGCCATGAAATGCAAGTATATTGCAAATCACTCGACTGTGCTGTCAGGGGAATCATAGTCACCATATATATTTTCTTAAATGTAGCTTCCCAGCAAACCTTTCATAAAATTCATGACTGTGACTGACCTCTGCTACATGCTTGCCTCCACAGCTTCCCCTGTAACCCAGGCTTATAACGCATTGGTGGCAAATCACTGTTGATTGGCTGCTCAACAGCCATTCCCAGAGCCCTTCTCCCTTTCTTCCTCTTTCTACAGTGTCCTGAAGACTATTATTTGCCAACCAGTTTTCCATGCAGCTAGGGGTAGCTAGTGTCTATAAGGAATAAACGAAAGTCTTCTGGGAAATGACTTTTATAAAATATTTCTCTTTCCTCATATAAGGGTACATAATGCTGGCACAGCTTTTCCCACTTAATCTTTCCATTATCTTGACTGAATAATGGATGGAGCTTTAGCAGCCATCTTGTGATAATGAGGACAACTCCAAAAGCGGTACCTGCTGTGACATCTTTGCACCAACCACCTCTCTCTGTAAGGAAAATAGGCCCAAGTTTGTGTAAGCCACAGAGGTTTTATTTTCTTTTACTTGGCAGAGACAGACAATTCTGACATGACTTGGGCCATGTGCAGTTGAACACTTTCCATAAAGGACTAGGTAATAAATACTATCATACATGCATGTATATACTCACATCTATACTATCTATCCCTATGGTAGGTTCGCAGGTAACTTCTACTTTCCTACCCTTTATGAAGATGGTGGAAACAAAACCTCTTGAGTGTGAAGTCACTTGGAGGCTATACATTTCTCTCTCCCTCTGCTGGCCATGACTTCATAGACACTCCCTCTATATTGCCACTCTGCTGGCTGAGGTCATGATCTTCTGCCTAGACCCCTGTCGCAGCCTCCCTGATTCTCTTCAGTTCTACAGTGTGGTGCCTCCCATCCTCTACACTGAAGCCATTGAGGTCTTTCTAAAAGCAAAGTCTCTGCATGTATTCCTGTGAAAGCAGTATTCCACTGCTCACTCATGAAAGTTGGAACTTCTTCACTTTCCTGAAAAGACCTTCTATAACTTGGCCTTTGTGTCCCTCTCCAGTTTTTCCTATAGCCAGCTCTTTTGTACCACCCCCTCTCTTTTGTACCAACTCGTCAGCAACAGCCAACCCGAACTGAAAAACCCCCTCTTGCACCATTCAAGTATCTCTGCCTGGGTCACTCCCTCTCACCCCAGACTTCTCTGATGTAAGCCCATACACACTCTCTATTCTAGATTTGTTGTTCCTGTCATGTGTCCCCACAGCAACCTACCCAGTAGCTGGAGAAGCAAATATGCAATATAAGCAAATATTTTTCCAACTAGATGGTAAGCCATCTGAGATTGAAGCTTGAGTGTATCTTGTTCACTGTTGTGGTGCCAGTGCCTAGAGAAGTATCTGGCAGGCAGGCTTAGATGGAGGGAGGGAAGGAAGGAGAGATGGAGGGATGGAAGGAAAAAATGAACAAATGAACAAAAAGGAGGATATTTGTCTTTTCATTCTGGCCTTACTTAATTCAGTGGCTGCTGTGATAGACTATGTCAAGGTCAGAAGATAGACAGGGAGATTCTTCAGTTACCACTTGGGGCACTTGTTAACTGGCTGACCTAATCCCCATTCCAAACTCCTTTTTTTAATCTTCTTTCCAGGCAGGACTTGCCATGGATGAAAATGCTGGCCAATGAGACACAAGCAGAACTGTGTTGAGGGATTTCCAGGAAAGCTTTGCTTTGTTGATTGAGGCAATACCCTTTCCTCCTTATTTCTGTCCCTTTGTTTCTGCTGTAATGTAGACTTGATGGCTAGAGCTATAGCAGCCACCTTGTAACCATCAGGAGTAACTGGAAGAATCATAAAGACCTGGACCATAACAAATAATTTGCCTTTTATTCATCACTTATCAGAAAGCTTTTGTATAATTGGGTTTTACTTTTCTCATTCAGGATTTAATCATAAATATTTTCATATGTCATTAAACATTTTTCCTAAGTATCACTTAGATTGTTCATGTACCATTACATTGAGTAAATATACCACAGTATAATTGACTGTTTTCTTATTGTTGTGAATATAAGTTTTTTTTTCATTTTATGTATTATTCAGATTTGAGGAATCAAATACTACAGGCAGCTATGCAATGTAATAAGCTGCCGTGGTGGGTTGATGTTTGGATGGAGACTGAATTGAATGTCCTCTGGGTTTCAGAAGATGTGATGAAAGGGTGTGGAGCTTGAAGGGTGAAGCCAGAGCTATGCTCTAACTTATATTTTCTAAAGCATGGGTAAATAGGACCCAATGCCCTAGTATCCACTCCATCTGTACGATAGGACTCAGGCCTGGAGAGATTGGGGGCTGGACTGAATTGGAAAAGTGTTACCTAAGGAGATCTGGAGCCACATAGCTGGTGTGGAGAAACAGAATCACCCTTGACAACAGCCAAGATGGCTGCCACAAATTAAATAAATTAAAAAACGGATATAGTAAGAATGGAAACAGGAAAATGAGAAACGAAGTGATCGGTTGAGAGATCAATGAATTATAAAGTAAGTGGTATGGTGGCAGTCCAAGGCTAAAGCTACAGACACTGAGGAGACACTGCACACGATTTACCCAAAGCCTGGCTACCGTGGCAGGTGGATGCAAAAACTGAAGGACCCACTCCAGCTAGATAACCTTACTCTTCATTTCTTTGACCAGGTTTATATATTTTATAGAATAAAACTATTCTCTTTTTCTTTTTAGGATAAAACCATTTCTATATGAAAAATAAGTAAAGATTGCTTTCATGGAAGTGAGATTGGGAGGGGCTGGCCCTATATTTTCTGTCCTTCTACTGTCCCCAGTGGGAGACATGAGAATGTTTGATGGGTATCAAAGGGGCATAGACCATTCCACTTCATTCGTCTGAATAAATCAGGGCAGGGACAATCTGCAGTCCTCTTTGAGAATTTGATGAAATCTAATGACCCTCTACTCAGAGAAAAACAATGCCCATATGCACACGTTCAGAAAACTTGGCTCACAGTTTTGGAGAGTGGAGAAGCCCACTTGAAAAGCAGAAACATTGACTCAGAGGCCATAACAGCCTCTTTCTCATCTCTCTGCTATTTAGCAGTCTATTTTTAAGAAATATATTCTTGGACCCAACCCTATGACTGGGCATCCAGATATGCCAAGGGGCTCAGGACACTCTCTTCCTGCTAGTGGGACTGAAATTAAAAGCTAGAGACGAAGAAATGGGGCAAACATGACTACTGATGGCCCCCAGCAATAGTTCATATGGTAAATGTTCTTTTTCCTCATCCAGGTGTTGTGGACCACTCTCTTCCCAACTTCCCCCTGTGGAATCCCCATGCTCTAGTGCTGTCCCCACACTACAGAATATGCCCCACTCTTTTGGGGATAATCATCAGATGCTCATCGGTTCCTCTCCTGGCTGAGCCCCATCCTGCTTTTCCCTGTAAGGATGCTATTCATCTACTTGTGTGAGGGTAATCTTCCCCTGCATTGACCTTCATCTGGACTCAGTCCCCAGTTCATAATTTGGTCACAACCTGGGCTTTTTTGCAATTATATTTCTCCATGGGAAAAGCCAAAGGTAGGGATTCACAGAATAATAATTCAACAAAGAATGACCACCATGTAAATGCAAAAGTTAAGAACTAAACTTGACAAAACAGATAGTGACAGCTGCATTCAGGGGAAGACAATATTAACAAGGGCTGTATAAGACGAGGGAGGGGGTGACAGCACGATGCCTGGATTTAGGCAGGGCCTTTAAGACACTACAGTTTTGGAGTTTACCATGTGTTCAGCTCTGTTCTAAATATCTCACTACACAGGCTCTTCTAATCCTCACCATAACCCAAGGGAAGTGCTATTTTTGTACTTAATTTGCAGGTGAAGAAACAAGCTCAGGGACAGTAAGGAACTTACTCAATATCACGGAGCCAGGATTTGAACACAGATTCCGTCTGAAGCCAAAGCTTTTACTGCACTCCAGAATATGTGATCGATAAGGCCTACCAATAGTAACTGCTTTGACAATATTCATTGAATAAATGAATGGTTGAATGAATGAATGAATAAATGAAGCCACGATGTGACGACAAGAAGGCTCATACATCTCAGGATTGGATGATACATCCACAGCAGAGCAGGACATTTAAATGGAGGAGGTGATTGACCAACCACTAAATCAGTGATATTTATTGAGTGCTTACTATGTGTGAAGTGCCTTAACACTCCATGACAATCCTCTTGAAGTCAACAGAAATATACTGAGCTCTAAGACACTCTGCCTGGCCCTGTCCTGGGCCCTCAGGATGGCAAATTACCTGCAAGCATTCACAGCCCAAATGGAGGACAAAGACCTGTAATGTTCTTTGCCCCGTAAATAGGGTTATCTGGGACCTTAATTTACCTACTCTCCACTCATCCTCTACAACCATGAGCAATCCATCAGGAGCTAGATTTCCTTGCCTCTGGGGATTTGAGAGTGATCAATGGCTTGGATATAGTAGGAATCCACCTCCTCCTCCAGTTCTCACAAACTCCTCATAATAGGCGCCCATAGAGTGTGAGCAATTTACAGTATAATGAATTTGTTTTATTCTGGTTCAGCCTGGGCACCATGGCCCCTGCCTGCCTCTCTGTTGTTTTATTTACTCCTCGGCCATTCTCATTCTTGTAGCTATTCCCTTTAGCTCTCCTTTTCTGTAAGGTCATTCTAAGGACAGGATGTTGCAATGGTCAAGATGAGTTGTGAACAAGTGCAAGTCAGGTGTGTGCTGGTGATTCTCTCTCTTCTTTTGGGCTCTCTGAAATCTGGCCCATAAAGAAAAATATCACACGCTCAAGATTTAGAGCCCAAATTCCGATTTTGAGGTCGGTGTCATTCAGATGAATGCCCCTGAGCCAGGCACAACAGAACAGTTACTGAGAGAGATAAGGTGATTCAGTGTCGTACCTTGGTGAGCTGTAACTCACAAAGGGTGGGGGGAGACATTTTTGTAACCACTAAAATGTGTAAGGCCAGTCTCGGCCCTATATATTGCTGTTTTCCACAATGGTTGTTCCCTGGAAAATCCATCTCTTTCACCACAGGGTGCTAGGGGCATTGAAAATTAGTCAGTTTGCTCTACTGGCCTTGTTAACACTTGTGGCAGGACATTAATACAGGATAATGGTAATCACATTGGTGTTAAATATCTGCAGTTAGGGCAATAGCTTTGAATCTCAACCTACAACTTCTGATTAATAGCAATACTGATGGTGGCACCAGGAAGATGGACTCCTTAGCCTTCTTGTCCAGACAGTATAAACACTCCAAAGCTAAACGCTTCATTTTTATGTGAATGCAATTAAGATTAGCTTCTAATTATTTCTGGCACATGCTCTTTGATGCTAGAGTCTTCGAGTCACAGTGGTCAAAGGGTAATGCATCATAACAGGTTACAACATCCCCAAGGATTTCTTGATTGACATCAGAATTTTTTCCCCTCCCAACTGATTGACACAATGGCAGGTGTGATGTGATGGCTAAGCTTTTAGCTGTCCATTAAAAGATATTAAATAGGGGAGATGTGGCTTTAATGATTAGCTTCCACATTTGGGGAGTGAGACCAGCTGGACTATGGAGAGGGCTTTGGGGAGCTAAGGTACCTCAGGGATGTTGAAATAATTTTTCAGTTGAGTCAGAGCAAATTACATGAAAAATTGATCTCCCAAATTTCTGGAATATCTTCTTCTTTTTTTTTTTTTTTTCCCTAGAGGGACATAAATGGAAACCAAAGGTTTACAGTGAAGCAACAAGATAAACTCCAGCTAGAAGAAGAAAATTTGCCAATGAGAAGAATTTGTCTTTGTCTTTGCAGAAACATTGTGCAAACAGGTAGGGAAATGTGTTTATCTTTAAAAATGGGCCATATATTTCAACCATTCACTGGAAAAAGGAGCAGATGTGTCTCAAGAACTACGATGCACTGTAACCAAATGGGTATGTTTCGGAAGGGTTGCTGAATGGACATCCCACTATGTTCTAAAATTCTGTGTGCCAGGAGGACAAGATCTCCCTGACCGTCTGTGACTAAGCTCCTGTAGTCCTGCTACTTGCTCATAACATTGCTTTGGTTTGGACAGAGGGTCTTCAAATGCATATTTGTTCATTGGAGTGTTTGAATTTTTGGAGGCAAGAAATCCATGGATTTATAGCCTGCTGTCCTTCCTGGGGAACAAGGACCTGGATTTCCCCTGTGTCTGTGGCAGATGAGCCAACAGGAGGAAGGGAGTATTACTAGGTAAAGACAATTCTAAAATCCTAGAAAGGAAGTCATCATGTTGTTGCTTAAAAATAAAACCCAGGCACACCTGCTCAATGTGTTTGGTTAGGCTAACAGCTCTTAATCTTCTGGCCTTGGAGTTCTCCATCCAACAAAACCAGACAAAAACTGAGTGTCTGCCATGCATAGTGATGCTAGAATCCAAAGAAAATAGGCTTTTTGAGGGGTTCACTGTGCAATGAGAGAATAGGATATAATATGGAAACCAAATAATGAATCCATAATGCTAAAGCACTTGGAAACAGCATTCACCAAATGGTGTAGAAGTACAAAAACACAGCTAATTTCCTGGGAAGGGAGAAATGATCCACAGTGTCAACAAAGGCTTAACAGAAGAGTTGATATTTAAGCTGAGCTTGAAAAATAAGTATTGTGGTGGCAAACACAGTGGCTCAAGTGGGAAGCGCAACAGTGCGCTTAAGGGAGTGTGTCACATGATCTCCACCCATTAGGAGCTCCCAGCAAGAGAGAGAGGAGAGCCACAACAAGGTCTCCAAGGGTACATTTATTTACTCTGGAACTGTTTGTTGAGGATCTTCTCTATTCCAAGGATTGGACTATGTTTATCATGATGATGTGGATAGAATATTGAGGTTCGCCTTTTCTTTTCTTCTTTGTTCTCTCTTTTTCATCTGCTATGAATGTGACTCTATTATAGAACTCTCTACTACATAATTTATCATATATATCACATATTTTATCCAATTATATTAAATATACTCAATATAGGATATTATAGATACTATTATATATGTGAAAGTAACTTACAAGAAAAGAGGTTAAAGGAGTTTGTATTTATAGTAATTTCTATTTCTGTTGCTAAGAAGAGGTCTGCTCAAGTGGGGAAAGGAAAGGATTGAGGTCCCTTAAAAGCAACCATATATATATACTATATATGCATTATATAATATACATAATATATGTACTATATTATATACATAACATATGTATAATTATACTGTATTATTTGTAACATAACTTATGTATATATAATATATAGTTATGTTTACATAATATATATTTGTATAATTATATAATTGTATTTATATAATTTTATATATATCCAAGCCTTAATTTTTTAGTAGTAATTAATTTCTTGTGCCGTGTCACAGTTGGTCATCCTACTAAGTTTACTTTTATAATATCATTGCTGAGCACTTATTGGAGATGTGTGTGAGGCCAGAGGAGAAAGGAAAGAAGAGAGGAGTAAAAATGGATGTGCAGATGGGCACTAGATATTCGAGACCTTTCAAGATCATTACCTTTTAGGAGTGATGAACCATTGTAAATACTTAAGTTGGGGGTGGGGTGTGGTGGTGACATAATCATGTCTAAGTATTAGATATTGAATATTGTCAGAGGATGGACTAAAGCAGGAAGGTGGGGGGCCAGTCAGAGCATGAGATGTATGGTAACATATTTTGAGGAACCCGGCTATGCCAGCAACTGGGTGAATCAGTGGGAAGATCGAAATGGAGAAATACTCATTGACTGGGAGCTGGTTAGATGTCAGGTGTTGGTGCAGAAGGAAGACATTGAGATTAGTGCTAAGGATTCCCCCTTAAGCATGGGGGGCAGGGGGTGAATGTAGTGCTATTTCTGACTTAAGACATCCAAGAAGAAAGAGAAACATGAGGAGATAACGTAAAGTACAGTTCTGAGCAAGAGGAGTAGGAAATGTCTATAGCTGTCCAGGAGAAAGTGCTAGATTTTAAATCAAAGATAGGCAAAGGGTGGGAGAAGAAAAGCCATGGAGGAAAAGACACATGGTCAGAAAGCCAGGAGGAAGTAAGGGAAGGGAACCCATATTCTACTAGTATGTTTCAAATCAGACGCTGCTAGAAACTTCACCTAGCAGCATTTGGTCCTCAGATAATCCTAAAAATATATATATACATAATATACATATTATGTATATATAATATATATATAGTTATGTTTACATAATATATATTTGTATGATTATATAATTGTATTTATATAATTATATATATTTATATATTATATATATATTTTATATATTATGTATATTTTATATATCTTATTTTATACATGTGGTTTAGATGTTTTGAAACATTAACTGACATTTTTCCTGCAATCTCTGTAGCCTTCAGTCTTTTCCCATGTGGAACCCATTCATTCATAGAATGAATATTACAAAAGAAAGTAAGAGAAAAAGCTTTTTGATTTTAAAAAGCCTAGGACTTTAATCTTCAAAAATAAATAGCTCTAGAAAATTTGATAACCAAGAGAGTTGTGTCTCTGATTCACAGTGAGAGCCCTGGGAAGTGGGAAGGTCAGGATGTGTGCCGCAGAATGGGCCACAGGCAGCTCGAAGAGTTCCCCATGTCTCAGCAAACTGCAACAGCAGTGGAAAGATTCAAGCTGAGAGTGGTGGGGAAATGGGAAAAGGTCTTAAAGGGCCCCACCGAGTGTCTTACAGACCAATAAAGTCAGGGAGCAGCAAACTGGCTTCTGTCTACTCACAAAGGGCATGAAATAGCTCAGATAGGGGTGAGCCTAATGAGGCTTTGGGTTCAGGAATGAGGCTTGACTCACAGCTACCTGCATGGACAGACAGAAAAGACCTGATGGAAATGAACATCTCGGAGATATCAGTATGGGTGAGTCCTGACTATAGTCCAGGATTAGAAAACCTCAATCCAAATCTTAGAACTATAGGAGTCCCCAAGACAAAGCAAGAATCCAGGGGAAAGAAAAGGGGAAACCCTGGAAATGATTAAGATTGACTATTTGCCCTTAGTCAAATGGGGGATCCAAGTATCAGAGGAAAATAAATGAAGTTCTGTTTCTTGTACCACTGAATTTGCAGTCAAAGATTCGTACTATAATAATCAGTACAACTGTATTGGGGAGAGAAGATTAAGGTGACTTCAAAGATCATGCAGGTAGACAACTTGTATGTAAGTTTAGATCTGCCTGGCTCCAAGATCCTTGCTCTTGCTACTATTCCATTTGTAATGTACATTTCCATTTTCAAGAGTCAAGAGAAAAATGGTCAGCTGTGTCAGACTTTAGGGTCTGTCCAGGAGAAGGCCCCTTACCTTTTTTATGCTTTTATTTTGTTGTAGTGGTGAGTGCAGATGATGGAGTAGATCACCCGAAGACCAGATTTGGATCTTTGTCTATAAGCCTTCCATTGACCCACCTACTTCAAGAAGCTAGCAATGAACCCACAGCTTCCTCTGACACACAAAGGTAGGAGTTGGAGTTGGGTATGAACATAACTTTGGAAAAGAAAAAGTAAAAGAGTTTTTCGTTTTAGAGTAATTTTTTATCATTGTTGTGAAGTAGAAGAAGTCTGTTGAAAGGGGGAAAGAAAAGGATTGAGATCTTTTAAAGCAATAATGTCATGAAAATTTACCATCTGCCAGGAGCTATTTGCTAGTGCTCTTGAAAGTGTGACCAGTGGGCCAATATCATGATTACCACCAGGAAGCTTGCTAGAACTTAGGCTCCTCCACCCCACCCCCTGACAAATCAGCTAAATCAGAATCTTTGGAAATGGGGCCCAGAAAAATATGTTTTGTAATCCCCTCCATTGGCTATAATGTACACTGGACTTCCTGAAAGGCTGCTGAAGAAATAGAAAAGCAATGACCTGATATGAGGAAAGGGATTATGAAGAAAGATAGGTTCAGGAGAGACTGGAAATCATAAGCATGTAAAATATCGCATCATCATGGGCAGCGGATTCTCAATATGCGCTCTTGGTGGCTAGCTTGGAGACAGACCCAATGAGAAGGGATGGGTGTATTGACCCAGAAGACATGAAAATTGTAGGATACATGAGCACAAGGTCAAGAAGAAGATGAAACTGAGGAGTCTAAGAGAGTGTAGTTGACTTGATTAAGCCACATTAACCACACAGGCAGGGTGGAGATAATCATTGGGGAGCCCTAGCTGAGGAGGCCATGATGTCTAAACGTCACTTTCCTGCAGGGTGTGCCAGGAACGGTGAGGGAGGTGACCAGATACAAGGGAGGTGGTGGTACAAGTAGGTTGCTGAAGTGGAACGGAAGTAACAGACAATGGAAAGCTTTTTCCTCTTACTCACAATTGCTCCCATGCTTCTTCTGATATCACAACGAGGCCCCATCCTTGGCAACATGGGGACAAATTACTGGAAAACCAAAGAAATAATCCCCTTTCTCTGGCCTCTTGACTGGTCTTACATCTCCTCTCCTCTCGCCTTCCTGGAATTCTAGGGTTTCGGGAAGGTGAAAAAATCTGCAATCCAGTCCCGTCTCCCCTACCTGTGAATTAAAATGGAGCATCAGGAGGGGCCTGCAAATAAGCCTCGCTGCTCCATGAGAGGTTTTTTCCTCTTGCCTATCTAGAGAAATCACTTGACTTCTATGTATTGCGTTAGACCACTGTCATTAACAACAGTGGTGTCATTTTGATGTGCTCTGTGAGGCAGTGGGCGCTTTGAAGTTGAAAGATAGAACAGACATAGATAAATAGGACTCTGAGCCGTCTGCTCTTGCACTATTATTGCCGGCAATTATTTCACCGAGTGACACATCTGATAAAAAGTCAGCCACCTTCCTCCAGGAAGCATCTCAGCAGCTACAACTAGGGACTTCTGCCTTATTTCTTTCTTTCATTTCTTTCTTTCTTTCTTTCTTTCTTTCTTTCTTTCTTTCTTTCTTTCTTTCTTTCTTTCTTTCTTTTTTAACAGACAGAAGCTTGTTAATTTGCTGGCTGGAGCCTTCTGCTGCTTGTCGTCCTCTTCTGTTGGCTCTTCCTCCGTTTCTGGGAGTGGGGGGCGAGGTTTTCCTTGCAGGCTTCATGGCAGCCAGCACGGGTGAGAGGCTGTTTCCCGGGATTGGCGGGGTGGTGGCCTGTCGATGGGTCCTTTCTGGACCCTTTTTTTGCTCAATTCCTTTCAGCCTGTCATTACTTTTGACAGTTTTCCTTTCCTAGTTTTGGAAATGCAGATGTGACTTCTTAGAAACTGAATAGCTGTGTCTAAAGAAGACCTGGCATTTGATGGGTAGTTATTTTGATCACTTACAGCACTATGTGCATGGTACTATCTGAACACAGCTCCCAGTATTAACTCTCTCAGTCTTCGTGAGGGTGAAGATGATCATACCTGTTTTGTTCAAACAGGGAAACTGAGGAATGGAGATGAAACAGGCCACGCAGCTAATCGTCAACAGAGGAAGACTCAAACCCAAGCATTTGGGCTGCAGAGTACCCCCAACTTCCTTTTTGGCTGTGCTATGCCCTGTGGAAGACATGCCTGGCATTGGTCTGGGATAGAGCATGTGGTATACAGTGTCAGGAGTTAGCAGGAATGGAGTGGGGCTCCATTTCAGAGGTTTCCACTGAGACTTGTCCCTCAGTGCTTGTTCCAGAAGGATAGTTGCTTCAAGTGGCTAACGCTAGGACCTGAGTTGTTTTTTGTTTTTGTTTTTTTTTAGTTTTTTTTTAAAGATTTTATTTATTTGACAGACAGAGATCATAAGTAGGCAGAGAGGCAGATAGAGAGAGAGAGGAGGAAGCAGAGAGCCTGATGCAGGGCCTAGTGTCCTGGGATCATGACCTGAGCTGTAGGCAAAAGTTTTAATCCACTGAGCACAGACTTCTTGAATGGTGACTTCCATTCACACAGGACCTGCTGTGTTAGAGGCCCTACAGCCAGGACTGGGACAACCAGCTCTGGTTAGAGAATCTTACATGGGATGGACTAGAAGCATCCATTGATGGGGTGGTAGTTCCAGTGACAGTGATGGAGTAGTAGCCCCCATGTAAATGAGTCTGTGCAATGGGCTCAGCAACATGGGGGATGTGAACCAAGGCGTGGCCAGTTGTACTGGGCCTGGGAAGATGGATGCTCACAGACATTCTTTTTACTTGGCTGCCTAAGGACAGGTCCAGCGGCCCTGACTCTAGTCTGGCTTAGTGCAAAGAGGAGAGTTTTCTAAAATCCTGACATCTCTGTTTCCAAATTTGACATCCAAGTAGCTTGTCTGGGTAGTCTATATCTGTGTGCATTTCCTTTTCTTTTTGTTCCCCCACAAAATTTATTATTTAGGCAGACTTCCTGCTTTAAGCAAGGATAAGCAAGTTCTGCTTAAGCAAAACCTGCAACTTTTGCCATGGCCTGATTCCCTGTCATGACTTATAGATTGTGTGGTTTAATCAGATGGAATGTTGATGGCAATAACTAAGGCTGTTACCTAGAACTGAATAAGTGTGCTTTCCACCAGTTTTGCACAATAAATATGGTAGAAACTGTGACCTCTTCACCTCTTTCTTTCCTTTCCCCATTCCTACTCAGGGTTTGGTAAATCTGGAAAATGAAGTACATTACCATCCTAAGAGGTTGCAATAATGTTGAAAATATGATCAGGCCAAGGTTTATTTGTCTTGTAGAGGTCCCAAATGTCCATTAATTGTTGTGATGTGTGCTATGATTCCCACTGATTTCTACTATGGCTAGGAAAAGAAGAATTTGAAAAGTTGAACTTTTCAAGAGTGCTATTGAGAAACCAAAGCAAAAGTCATCAAGTTACAAGAGGATGGCAAATGTAAATTCCAAGCTGCATCCTGAAACCAAAACAGACATGATCCGGACATGAATTATGCCAGGAAGTGAGCAGACTAAATAGAAAGTATAGAAGAATGTATTATTCCTGAAGCACAGGGACAGTCAGTTTTACATCAGCCTTGGGATCTTGAGGTGGAGGTGGGAGTGAAGGTAAGTAGCTGTGGGGTAAACAAAAATGGTGTCTGCCATCAAGTTTTAGGGATCTTCTAAACTCATCCTTTCTTCTGTGGAACAGTGTTGTCATTTTTTTTTTTAAACACTTTTGGGCCCTGTTTTCCAAGGAGGTGTAATACCCACCCCCAGATTCAGAAGTAGACACTTGATCCAAGCCAGGAAAGGGAATATGTATTTCAGACTTTTCCTGAAACCATCACAAATGGGGGGTTGCACAGCTGCCCAGTTATAAGTCTGGAGCTGCTGTAGGTCATCTTTCCACCACAGTGAGAGAGCTTGCCTGAGAATTAAGTCAACACAGAGGAAAGCAGAGTCTAGGGACACAGAGACAAAATTCTTATGATATCATGTTAGCACCTGGATCCTGTTGTACCTGAAGCCATCACCCTGGGCTTTCAGACTCATAAGCCCACATTTTACTCCTTTTGCTGAAAGGAGTTTTAATTATGATTCTGTCTTTTGCAATTAATATAAAACCTCATTTATTCTCTTGATGCCACAAGAAGTTCATAACTAAAAGTAGTTTTTTGTTTGTTTGTTTGTTTGTTTATTCCTGAACCAAGATCACCCAGACTTATTGGGAAACAAACATTTAAAGTTCCAAACTTTTTTTGAAAGTGCTGAATAGTGAATATTCTAAGGTTTGTGGACCAAGAAACCAGGCTGAGGATATCATGTAGAAAATCATGTAAAAGTAAAAAGATGTAAAAAAATGTAACCTTTAAAAAAAATGTGAAAACCATTCTTAGCTGGATGGCAGAGAGAAAGGAAAAAAGCAAGAGGGTGGGGAGAAAGAGAAGAAGAAGGGAGGGAAGGAAGGAAGGAATGAAAAAAAAAATGAGCACCCTCGATTTAGCCTGCAGGCCCAGCAACAGCAACAAAAATGACACATCTTATTTGGGACATTCTTTCTGGTTCTGTCTCTGAGAAGAAAGAAAGAGATCATTTCATTTTCATCCTGCAAGACTCAGCGCAAATATCCCCTTGCCATGGAGCTCCCTGTAGCTGCCCAGGCAGGGTCTATGCTCCCTTTCTTTGTGCTCAGAATCTACCATGCTCCTAACCTCTATGTAATCCCTTCATACGTTTCAACATTTAAAAATTGTGAAACTGGGGCGCTTGGGTGGCTCAGTGGGTTAAGCCGCTGCCTTCAGCTCAGGTCATGATTTCAGGGTCCTGGGATCGGGTCCCGCATCGGGCTCTCTGCTCAGCAGGGAGCCTGCTTCCTCCTCTCTCTCTCTCTCTCTCTCTCTCTCTGCCTGCCTCTTTGCCTACTTGTGATCTCTGTCAAATAAATAAATAAAATCTTTAAAAAAAAATTGTGAAACTTCAACATGACAAAATGATATAAAAATATTAAAATAAGCATTTATATAAAATGTGTAAAACCAAGCATACTGGGGCGTCTGGGTGGCTCAGTGGATTAAGCTGCTGCCTTCGGCTCAGGTCATGATCTCAGTGTCCTGGGATCGAGCCCTGCATCGGGCTCTCTGCTCGGCAGGGAACCTGCTTCCCCTTCTCTCTCTGCCTGGCTCTCTGCCTACTTGTGATCTCTCTCTGTCAAATAAATAAATAAAATCTTTTAAAAAAAAAAAAAACCAAGCATACCAGTTAATGCATTACAAATATATCTGATGCCCATTTTAGACCCTTCCTCAAACACATTATCTCCCTCCTCTACAGGTACTACTGCCCAGAATTTGGCAGCTGTCATTCTTTTGCATTTCATTACAATTTTACACCATCTGCAATTACTCTTATATATATGTGGGTATAACATTGTTAAATACATTTAAAACTTTATGTAAAATATATGGGTTCTTCTAAAACTGGCTTTTTTTCCTTTTTCTTTTTTCCACCTCAGGATTGTGTCTGTGAGAGTCATCAAAGTTGATTTATGTAGCTATAGTTCATTAACTTTTACTGCTCTATTGAAACACATTTGATGAATATACCACAATCTGTCTATTTTCCTGTTGATGGACAGCTAGGTTGCTTCCAATTTTTCTCACATGCAAAAATGTGCTGCTCTGAAAATATTTTGCCTGCATCCTTGCATACATCTGTGAAGGTATCTGTATAGTGTACACGCAGGAGAGGAATTTGTTGGTTGTAGGTCATGCACATCTTCAGATATTCTAGAGATTACTATATTTCCATCCAACCTATAGTTTCCCCCTTACTAGAGTACTTGGTGTTCCAAATCCGTATTAGAATTTGGTGTTGTCAAAAATTTTACTTTTTTTAATGGAGGGTTGTAAACATACAAGATACTGACAGAACAGTATAATAGACCTTTGTGTTTCCATCATTCAGTTCCAAGAGTTATCACCTCACAGCCAATCTTGCTTCATTTGTACTTTTATCCACCATATATCTCATATGACATTTTCAAGCAAACCTCAGGCATAGATATCACTATCATTTAATCTGTATATGTTTATTACATTAGAACTGTAAGAAATATTTTAAATAATAACCCAATAGCATTGCCATACCTTAGAAAATACTTTTTTAATAGTACATTTCCAACAGTGTCATAATCATCACAAAATTTGTTAATAGTTTGTTTTAACCAGTATCAAACGAAATCTACATATCACTATTGGTTGACACATCTCTTATGTCTTTTTTAGGCTAGAGATTCCCTTTCCATTTTTTTGTTTGTTTGTTTCCTCTTCTGTGTTTGTTTTATTAAAAAAGTAGGCAGTTGGTCCTCTAGAATTTCCCATAAACTAGGTTTCACTGATTGCCCCTCCCTGACGTCTTTTGACATGTTCCTGGAAATTTCTAGTTCATTCTACAGGCTTAAGAGTTAGTGTTGCATTTTTCCATCACAATGTCTGGTTGTCTCACTTTTTTTGACTTTAGCATTTGATGCTCAACTCTAGATTCACGGATTCATTTGGTGTTACAAAATACTGCATTCTGATTCTTAATTGACTAACAGGAATACTCAGATAAAAGTATCCCTTCTGGGAGTACCTGGGTGGCTCAGTGTGGTAAGCCTCTGCCTTCAGCTCAGGTCATGATCTCAGGGTCCTGGGATCGAGCCCCACATTGGGCTCTCTGCTCGGTGGAGAACCTGCTTCGCCCTCTTTCTGTCTGTCTGTTGCTCTGCCTACTTGTGATCTCTCTCTCAGTCAAATAAATAAATAAAATCTTTAAAAAAGAGTATCCCTTCCTCTACTATCAACTTATTTAGTGATAAGGTTCATATAGTAAAGTTGAGATAAAGATGACTCATTGCACCATTTACCAGTTTTTGAAAAATGATTTGGTTTACAGCCATCCTTCAGTGACAACTAGTAAATTTATTTTTTGCATTATCTTTTATTTATAATAATAAAAATGTATAAAAGCTCATGAATTCAAGTTTATCTGATGGATTTTAATTCATTTTACTTCTTGCTCTTTACAATGCTCAAGATTTCTCAATTTTGGCTAATGGAGCCCTCTTGAATTGGATCCAGAGTGTCTTTGATAGTTTTGATACCTTCCTTGATGGCTACCATGACAGGAGATTCCATGTATTATCTTGTATTTATCATTGTCCAGGTGAAGAATCATCCACTTCCCTCAAGGAGCTCTGGTTTCTTCTAGGACAAAACAGTATTTGGAGTCCAAAAGCTGGGCTACTGAGGATTGTTCATAAGATATTTTAATTCTTATTAATCTGATGGGTATATAACAGTATAAATGTATAAAGACTCATTCTGATTTTACTTTGCACTATCTAAGTGATTCCTTAGGCTGAGTGTTTCTATGAGTATTTTTACCATTTAGGTTTCTTCTCCCATAAATTATCAATTCATATCTATTGTTCACTTTCTTCCATCGGACTGTGGTCTTTCTTATTAACTTCGGGAAGTTCTTTATATATTCTACATACCTGTTCTTTGTTGGCTATATTTCTTCAAAAAACTTCTCACAATAGGTATACTTTTTGCTGTTGCTATACTCTCTTTAGTTAAGAGGATTTCTTAATTATAATGCCTTTAAATAAATTTTTTAAAAAATAAATTTAAAATTTTTTTTAATTTTAAAAAAATTTAAATTTTTTAAAAAATGAATTTTTTAAAATCTCTTATGGTTTATACTTTTTTTTGTATCTTGAAAAAGACCTTCCTGAAGAAAACAGTGTACTAAGTGGAAGTCTTAGAAGACTTGCCGATCCTCTCCTGAGTAAAATGACTAACTGGCAAAAATTGTGAAAACAACCATTTAAAGTTTCCAGACATATGCTCTAGGACACACAGTAAAAGAAGAAACATTTATTCCAGAAAATCTACAAAGTCTTGGTAAGAAAAGTATGAATCTGTGGTTCTGGATGCATGACCCTCTCTTCCCACTCCCCTTTCTGAGCTCTATATTGAGCACTACTCTGACGGGTTTAGTCAAGATGATAAGGAAAATCTGTGTTCCAAGGTGGCGGACCGAGACAGTAGGGAATCCCAGTCCCCACCTCGGGGTCCTTCTGGGTTCTTCTTCCTGCCCCGCTTGCGGTGCGCAGGCGCTAAAATGTGCCACGTATACGGAAGCAGAGGTGTATAAATTACCAACCTTGCTTGCGCTCAGGGTATCACTCTTCTCTGGCCCACCAGTGTCGAATAAGCCTGCTAGCCTCCAAGATCTCTGAAAGCCACTTGGTTCTTCCGTTGGGCAATCCAGTCCAGGTTCTGTAACAAAGAAGATGAGGCTCCCTCTCCCACCACTTCACCGTGAAGGACGACTGCATTTCCGTGACAAGCCACCAGGATTTGTCATCCCCCTTCTACCGTGTGGCAGAGACCAATTTCCAGGTGAGTGTGGCCAAGATATAAGGGCTCCCTTCCTTCAGCCAGGCCTAATTTATAGGGCAGAGGCTTTAGACCAAGAATACTGATTGCTCTGATCACCCTTGCCTGAGCATAATTGTCATGCAAAAGTTCCGTGCACGTGGAAGCGAGAAAATGCCAGGGGCTACCTTGCTCTTGAGGCAGAAGTGCCCCTGAAAAGAAGCAAAGCCACTGTGCCTATCCCCACCCTCACCACAGTGGCCTTGGAATTTGGCCCAATTGAAGAAGCAGGAGACAAAAACAGAGCTAGCTCCAAAGCTCTCCCCAGGGGAACTTGCCTTATTTGGACCAGAGCATGGGAAAGTTCCAGATTACTCTTAATGGAAAGCAATTAAGAGAGGGCTGCGGGCTGGGTGAGAGCATCAGCTAACGGTAGGCCACCTGGTTCACTAGAAAGAAATCTGGGAAAGAGACAGCTATGGAGAGCCACCCTAGGGTTAAAACAAACCTCAACTTGCTTCAAAAACTGCTCCTATCAAAGGCTTTTATTTAATTAGATCAAATAATGGTACAATTTAAGCTCTTGGGTATATTTAAAAAACAGAGCAATTAGTGTGCAATTCATAAAGCCTAAACAGCTGGGTGTGATACCAAGAAAGAGAAATAGAGAAAGAGACAAGAAAGCTTCACAGAGAAACAGAGAGACAGCCATAAAGCCCTGCTAAAATTGCCATAATCTCAGGGTGACATCGGCACGCTTTAGGTTGAGTCCCCTGATGAGCAAAGCCGAGGCTTCATACTTCAGGGAGAAATAAACTTTACTGAAAGAGTCTATGCAAGTCGGGAAATGAAATAACAATCAAACAACAAGAAAAAAAAAAAGGGTCTAATAAGAGGCCATATTAATGAGGTTCGTACTTTAAAAATTCTATGAATATATATTTTTCCTTTTCTTTTGTTTTTTTTTTTATAAGACATAGAATTCGATAGTAATAATTATGGCAAGGTATTGTTGGGAGGAAGAATCGGTTCTCTGAGTTGCTACAACGTATTATCTAAAATGTCCACTTGTCAACAAAAATTATGAGACATGAAGAGGAATGTGTGAACCATACAACAGAACCACCTGTGAAAGGGCCAAGATGTAGGAGGTAGCAGAGCAAGACTTCAAAGCAGCTTTTAAAAATTCAAAAGGGGATGCGCCTGGGTGGCTCAGTGGGTTAATCCTCTGCCTTTGGCTCAGGTCATGATCTCAGGGTCCTGGGATCGAGCCCCGCATTGGGCTCTCTGCTTGGCAGGGAGCCTGCTTCCTCCTCTCTCTGCCTACCTCTCTGCCTACTTGTGATCTCTGTCTGTCAAATAAATAAAATCTTAAAAAAAAAAAAATTTAAAAGGGGGCACCTGGGTGGCTCAGTTGGTTAAAGAGCTGACTCTTGATTTTGGCTCAGGTCATGATCTGAGGGTCCTGAGATCAATTCCTGCATTGGGCTCCAAGTAGAGCCTACCTGGGGTTCTCTCTCCCTCTCACCTCCTATTCCAATTGTGCACTCTCTCTCTCTAAAAATAAATAAGTAAATCTTTTGAAAAAGATTTAAATAACTAAAGGAAACCATGCTTAAATAAGCAAGGGAAGGTAATGATGAAAATATATTGACAAATAGAAAATATTAATAAATATTAAAAAGTTATGTATAAAAAAAGAAAACCATGTGGAAATTTTGGAGTGAATAAGTACAATGACAGAAATGAAATGTCCTTCTGTACAGGAAGGACCCGAGAGTGTATTTGAATGGAAAGAATAAACACCAGTTTGATGATAGATTGTTAGAGATTTTGCAATATGTAGAGTGAAAAAAGAACGAAGAAAGATGAACAGCATCTCAGAGAAATGTGGGACACCACCAAGCCCACAAATATACATAGACTAAAACTACTGAACAGAGCTGTGAGAGAATGAGTCAAAAATATGTTTAGATAATTAACAGTTGAAAACTACCAAGAGAGGTACAACATTCCAACTTTACCTGGCTGCCTCTGGGAGTCCCATTAACAATGTTTTAACTAATGTTTAACAAATACATTCGGCTTATTTTATATCTACTTATCTATTTCGACTTCTTCCTACCACCTTAATTGTGCTGCCTCCTTACGTTTCTTTTTAAGAAATCTTTTCTGGTGGATTTCTGATTAATCTATTTTTTGTTGTTGTTGCATTTTCTTCTCTACTGATTTGGGAGTTTTACACTCAGTTTCATCTGTTAAACTGTTACTCTTAAATTTTACCATCACAAACTAAGTTTAATAATGTCTAAGACCTAGGAATATCTCTGACATTCTTCTGAACAGTTTGAACAACTGTGAACATTATATAACTCTGATCACTACTCTATATCTATTCCTCATATATTGTTAACATATTTTTCTTAGCTTATATTGCTTTCCTCTTTTCCTTAAGTTTAATTTTTTTCAACTTCCTTTTTTAAAAAATTTCTTTTCAGTGTTCCAGAATTCATTGTTTATGCACCACACCCAGTGCTCCATGCAATACGTGTGCTCCATAATACCCACCACCAGACTTCCCCAACCTCCTGTTGGGTCCCCCAATAATGGGTCCATGGTCAAAGGAGCGAGACTGATACAAAGCGAAGGTCAAGCAAAGCTTTATTTCGCGCCAAGCATCGAGAATCAAACTGACTGGCCAGGGACATCTCTTGCAAAGAGGCGACCCCTCCCTGCCTCCCAGCCTAACTTTTATAGAGCAGAGGCCATGTGGTTGGGCAAGCCACACACAGGTGGTGAATGAGATTGTAACACACAGAGAAAGCTGCCCAGTCATGCTAGGTTACACACGGGTGGCCAATTGAACTACAATTCACCCTATAGTAGACATTTGACCTAGCCTATCACCTTGGTCAGAATTGGTGCCCAAAAGGCAGGGCCCACATTCCTTGGTAGCTAGGGAGACAGTATGCACGCTTTACTGAGTGGATGTCTCCACCTGACCCGACTCATCCCTGCATTTGGGCTGTTATCTCTACCTGACCTGACCCACCCTTGTATTTGGGCTTTGTTACCTGGAACTGGTTTCCCAGACTTGCTTTTAAATAAGTTCCCCTGGTGGGGGAGGGGCAGGGTCAATTTAAGTTTTACTGCCTAAACAACAAAATGGCTGTTCGACCGAGGTGGGGCCGCTCTGGCTAAATAGGCCCTTACACTCCCACCCCCCTCTTTATTTGCTTCTGTATTTTACAATTTCCTTTGGGGATCATTATTCTTATTCCAGACCAAAAGAGGATTCTTTGGAAAAACTAATAAACTAATAACATTAATTTTAAAAAGCACATAAATTATCAATAATGAAATTTTTAAAATGAAGCATCTCTTTAGATTTTCCCAATATTAAAAAGAAAATAAGAGGATATAAATAAGTGTATTCATGATATAAAAAAACTTTATCATGATATGATAAAATTCATGATATGAAAGATTCCACTTACTGTGCCATCACAGAACACTAAAGACAAAGACAGTATCTTGTATGCATCCAGAAATAAGAGACAGATTACCTAAGAAGGAAAGACAGTTCAAGCTGTCTAAATTAGACTGGAACTACATTCCTTACTAAATTATCATTTAAGGTCCAGTGAAAAACAAAGATTTTTTCAGGCAGTGAAAAACTAATAGAGTTCATCACCAATAAATTCTTCCTAATGGAAATTAAAAAGGTGTTTATGTGAGGCTTAAAAACAAGACACAAATGACCAATAATAAGGATTTTTAAAAAAGGTATCTATAGTTAACAATACTATGTTATACCCTTAAAAATCTGTTAAGAGGGCAGATCTCATGTTAAATGTTCTTATTGTAATAAAATATAAGTAAAAGGGATTAAAAAGAAAAAATAATAGAAAAAAATACACCAGACAGGAAAACTATTCCTCAGATTAGGAAAGCTATATTAACAGACAAAAAAGGCATAAATTAAAACATTCCTGTAAGAAATCACTTAAAAATATTCATTTAAAAAATAAAATGTCATGTATAACATAAACCTGCTTGTCAAGACAAAGATAGTTTATTTATTTATTTATTAGTTAGTTAGTTTTATTAACATATAATGTATTATTTGCTTCAGGAGCACAGGTCTGTGGATCCTTGGCCTTACACATTTCACAGCACTCACCATAGACATACCCTCCCCAAAGTCTATAACCACAGCCACCCTATTCCTCCCCTCTACCTGCCAGCAACCCTCCATTGTTTCTTGAGATTAAGTCTTTTATAGTTTGTCTCGCTCCCTGGTCCCATCTTCTTTCATTTTTACCTCCCTACCCTCCATGACCCCACCCTGCCTCTTAAATTCCTCATATCAGAGAGATCATATGATAATTGTCTTTCTCTGATTGACTTATTTCGCTGAGCATGATACCCTCAAGCTCTAGGATATTTTATATATATATATATATATATATATATATATAAATAATTTGCAATGATGTGGAAAGACCATTTTTTATATATATATTTATATATATATATATAAATATATATATATATAAAATCTCCCATATATTCTTTGTACATTCATCTGTTGATGGACTTCTGGGCTCTTTCCATAGTTTGACTATTGTGGACATTGCTGCTATAAATATACAGGTGCACATGCCCCTTTGGATCACTACATTTCCTAAGTGGTTAATTTTAGCCATTCTGACTGGTGTGAAGTGGTATCATTGTGGTTTTGATTTGTATTTCCCTGATGCCGAGTGATGTGGAACATCTTATCATGTGTCTGTTGGCCATTTGGGTGTCTTCTGTGCAGAAATGTCTACTCATGACTTTGGCCCATTTCTTGATTGGATAATTTGTTCTTTGGGTATTGAGTTTGATAAGTTCTTTATGGATTTTGGATGCTGCCTCTTTATCAGATAGGTCATTTGCAAATATCTTCTCCCATTCTGTCAGTTGTCTTTTGGTTTTGGTGACTATTTCCTTTGCTGTGCAAAAGCTTTTGATTTTGATGTAGTCCCAATAGTTCATTTTTGCCTTTGATGATGTTTCTCAGAAGAAGTTGTAACAGTTTAGGTCAAAGAGGTTGCTGCCTGTGTTCTCATCAAGGATTTTGATGGATTCCTATCTCAGATTGAATTCTTTCATCCATTTTGAGTCTGTTTTTGTGTGTGGTGTAAGGAAATGGTCCAGTTTCATTCTTTACATGTGGCTGTCCAATTTTCCCAACCCCAATTGTTAAAGAGACTGTCGTTTCTCCATTGAACATTCTTTCCTGCTTTGTCGAAGACTAGTTGACCATACAGTTGATGGTCCATTTCTGGGATCTCTATTCTGTTCTATTGATCTATGTGTCTCTTTTTGTGCCAGTATCATACTGTCTTGATGATGGCAGCTTTGTTATAAGTTTGAAATCTGGAATTGCGATGCTGACAACTTTGGTTTTCTTTTTCAACATTCCTCTGGCTCTTCAAGTTCTTTTCTTGTTCCATATAAATTTTAGGATTATTTGTCCCATTTATTTGAAAAAGTTGATGATATTTTGATAGAGATTGTGTTAAATGTGTATGTTGCTCTAGGTAGCATAGACATTTTCACAATATTTATTCTTCCAATCTATGAGCATGAAACATTTTTCAATTTCTTTGTGTCTTTCTCAGTTTCTTTCATGAGTACTTTATAGTTTTCTGAGTACAAGTTCTTTGCCTCTTTGGTTAGGTTTATTCCTAGGTATTTTACGGATTTCGGTGCAATTGTAAATGGGATTTTAATCCTTAATTTCTCTTTGTTCTGTCTTGCTGTTGGTGTATAGAAATGTAACTGATTTCTGTGCATTGATTTTATATCCTGACACTTTTCCTGAATTCCTGTGTGAGTTCTAGTAGTTGTGTAGTGGAGTTTTTTGGGTTCTCTACATAAAGTATCATATCATTTGCAAAGAGTGAGAGTTTGACTTCTTCTTTGCTGATTCAGATGCCTCTGATTTCTTTTTGTTGTCTGATTGCTAAGCTAGAACTTCTAGTACTGTGTTAAATAGCAGTGATCATAGAGGACAACCCTGCCATGTTCCTGACCTTAGGGGAAGAGATGTCAGTTTTTCCCCCCATTGAGAATTATATTCCCTATGGGTTTTTCTTAGATGGCTTTGATGATATTGAGGTATGTACCCTCTATCCCTATACTGTGAAAAGTTTTGATCAAGCAGGGATGCTGTACTTTGTCAAATGCTTTTCCAGCATATTTTGAGAGTATCATATGGTTCTTGTTCTTTCCTTTATTAATGTATTGTATCATATTGATTGATTTACGGATGTTGAACCAACCTTGCAGCTCAGGAATAAATCCCACTTGGTCGTGTTGGATCCTATTGGCTAGTATTTTGGTGAGAATTTTTGCATCTGTGTTCATCAAGGATATTGGCTGTAATTCTCCTTTTTGATGGGATCTTTGTCTGGTTTTGGGATCAAGGTAATTTTGGCCTCATAAAATAAGTTTGGAAGTTTTCCTTCTATTTCTATTTTTTGGAATAGTCTCAGGAGGATAAGTATTAATTCTTTATATGTTTGGTAGAATTCTCTGGGAAGCTGTCTGGCCCTGGGCTCTTCTTGGGAAAATTTTGATGATTCCTTCAATCTCCTAACTGAATGTGGGTCTGTTCAGATTTTCTGTATCTTCCTGGTTCAGTTTTGGCAGTTTATATGTTTCTAGAAATGCATCCATTTCTTCCAGATTGTCGAATTGGCTGGCATATAGTTGCTCATAATATGTTTTCATAATAGTTTGCATTTCTTTGGTGTTGGTTGTGATCTCTCCTCTTTCATTCATGATTTTATTAATATAGATCCTTTTTTTTTCCTTTTTGATAAGTCTGGCCAGGGGATTATCAATCTTATTGATTCTTTCAAAGAACAAGGTCCTAGTTTTGTTATTCCGTTCTATAGTAGTTCTTTTGGTTTCTATTTCATTTATTCCTGCTCTGATCTTTATTATTTCTCTTCTGCTGCTGGGTTTAGGCTTTCTTTGCTATTCTTTCTCCAGCTTTTATAGGTGTAGGGTTAGATTGTGAACTTGAGACCTTTCTTGTTTCTTGAGAAAGGCTTGTAGTGCTACATACTTTCCTCTTAGGACCACCTTTGCTGCATCCCAAAGATTTTGAAGAGTTGTTTTCATTTTCACTTGTTTCCATGTATTTTTAAAATTCTTCTTTAATTTCCTGGTTGACCCTTTCTTTCATTCATTCATTCTGTAGATGCTCTTTAGCCTCCATGTATTTGAGTTCTTTTCAACTTTCCTCTTATGGTTGAGTTCTAGTTTCAAAGTATTGTGGTCTGAAAATATGCAGGGAATAATCCCAATCTTTTGAAACTGGTTGAGACCTGATATGTGACCCAGGATATGATCTATTCTGGAGAATTTTCCATGTACACTAGAGAAGAATGTGTATTCTGTTGCTTTGGGATGGCATGTTCTGAATAGATCTGTGATGTCCATCTGGTCCAGTGTGTCATTTAAAGCCTTTATTTCCTTGTTGATCTTTTTGCTTAGATGATCTGTCCCTGTCAGTGATGGGGGTATTAACATCCCCTGCTATTATTGTATTATTGTCGATGTATTTCTTTGATTTTGTTATTAATTGGTTTATATAATTGGCTGCTCCCATGTTAGGGGCATAGATATTTACAATTGTTAGATCTTCTTGTTGGATAGACCCTGTAAGTATGATGTAATGTCCTTCCTCGTCTATTATTATACTTTCTGGCTTAAAATCTAATTTATCTGATATAAGGATTGCCACCCCAGCTTTTTTTGGATGTCCATTAGCATGGTGAATTGTTTTCCATACCCTCACTTTAAATCTGGAGGTGTCTTTGGGTCTAAAATGAGTTTGTTGCAGGTAGCATATCAATGTGTCTTGTTTTTTATCCATTTTGATACCCTGTGTCTTTTGATTGGGGCAGTTAGCCCATTAACATTCAGGGATACTATAGAAAGATATGAATTTAGTGCCATTGTATTGTCTGTAAGGTGGCTGTTACTGTATATTGTCTCTGTTCCTTTCTGGTCTGTTACTTTTAGGCTCTCTCTTTGCTTAGAGGACCCCTTTCAATTTTTCCTGTAGGGCTGGTTTGGTATTTGCAAATTCTATTAGATTTTGTTTGTCCTGGAAGCTTTTGATCTCTCCTTCTATTTTCAGTGGCAGTCTAGCTAGATATAGTATTCTTGGCTGGGTACTTTTCTCATTTAGTGCACTGAATATATCATGGCAGTCCTTTCTGGCCTGCTAGGTCTCTGTGGACAGATCAGCTGCCAGTCTAATACTGTTATAGGTTATAGACCTCTGGTCCCAAGCTGCTTTCAGGATTTTCTTTTTGTCACTGAGACTTGTAAGTTTTATTATCAGATGACCAGGTGCTGACCTATTTTTGTCGATTTTGAGGGGGGTTCTCTGTGCCTCCTGAATTTTGATGCTTGTTCCCTTAGCCAAATTAGGGAAATTCTCTGCTATAATTTGCTCCAATATACCTTCTGCCCATTTCTCTCTTTCTTCTTCTTCTGGGATCCCACGTATTCTACTATTCTTTCATCTTATGGTATCACTTATCTCTCAAATTCTCCCCACATAGTCCAGTAGTTGTTTATCTCTGTTTTTCCCAGTTTCTTTATTCTCCATCATTTGGTCTTCTATATCACTAATTTTCTCTTCTGTCTCATTTATCCTAGCAGTAAGAGCCTCCATTTTTTATTGCACCTCATTAGTAGCTTTTTAAATTTCAACTTGGTTAGATTTTCATTCTTTTATTTCTCCAGAAAGGGATTCTCTAGTATCTCCATGCTTTTTTGAGCCCAGCTTGCACCTTGATAATTGTCATTCTGAACTCTTAAGTCTGGCATCCTACTAATGTCCATATTGATTAGGTCCCCAGCTTTCATTATTCCTTCTTGTTCTTTTTTTTGAGGTGAGTTTTTCTGCCTTGTCATTTTATCCAAATAAGAACAGATGAGATTACAAAATACTAAAAGGGTAGCAACTCCCCTGGGAAAATATAGACTAACCAATTTAGAAGAGACCCGAAACCAGGGAGAAAAAAGGAGGAAAAAATATATATATATATGGGTGTGTGTGTGTATATACACACACATATATATGTATGCATATATATATTTGTGTGTGCTTAATATACACCAACCTAAACAACACAGAAATGTAAAGTGAAAGCAAAATTCTTTCATACATCTTGTAATTTTTCCCTCTACTCCTGTCCTATCTTGATAATCACGGTCTATGGCTTGACCTATTTCCTTCCAAACTTTAATGAATTTACACATGCCTATTCACATAACAGAAGTAGGATCATAATATACATTATGTTTTTTCATTGTATGTAACATAGGCTAGGAATCAGCAAACTTTTTCTGTAAAAGGTAAGACAGTAAATATTTTAGGCTTTATATACCATTTAGTCTCTTGTAATTACTCATTTGTGCTGTTTCAGTAAGAAATCAACTATAGATGATATACAATGATTGACATAGTTTTGTTTCAATAAAACTTTATTTACAATACAGGCAGCAGGCTATATTGGGCCTCAGAGATGAATTTGCCAACCCCAATATACATTAATCCACCTCATCCTTTTTACTGGGTGCCTAGAACTCCATTAAGTGGATGAATAAGTTCACTTAACTCACCCCTCACTGATAGAGATCTACACCCATTTCTGATAGGAGCCCTCTTAATCAAGCATGACTTATCAACTAGCTGGGTTAGTGGATGCTCTCTCTCCATCCATCTGGGAACATGCTCACTGCTTTCTGTGGGGCACTGGCATTTTATGTCTGCTCCTTGTGCTTCCACCAGCTGAGCTGACCAGCAGTCTCAAGCTTGTTTAAACATTTGTACTTGTTACTGTAGTATGCAGTATAATTAAACAGTATACTAACCAATGAAACAGAGTACTTAAGAGTTTGCTGATTCTATACAAAGTTGTTTATTTTTGAAAGACCATATTATGGTAAATAGCTTTTTTAAAAAATCTGTCAAATTAGGTATGGGTGAAATAACTAGAACAGGTAGAAAATCAAGGAACATGAGGTTGGCAGTGGGTGCAAAAGACCTACGTTAGCAGTTTGAAAAGAGGAAGCCATGCCACCAGGGTGCATCTGGGCATAGGCACTGCCCTGCTTCCTTGACAACTTTCAGAAGCTGCACTGGGCAGGGGAACTGCCTTCTGCCCAATGAGGCCCAACACTCCCACCTTATCCAGCCATCTTCTCTAGTTCATAGGGGATGTATTATCTCTGATTTTTAGCTTACGTTTTCAGACTCTCTGACTGTGAACATTTAGGAAGCATGAGGTTCTGTTCTCTCAAAGGCCCGGTCCATTAACATTTAAAATAGTGCCTATGCTGGTATTTACATTTTGATATCGTTCATGCTTTATTTCTTTTGCACACTGTCTATTCTGTTCCCCCCAGTTTTTCTCCCAGGCAGAATCTATCTTATCTGACATTGCAAAGCAGTTAACATTGATTCTGGTGAATGGTCTACTTTGATTTTTGCTACAGGGAGATTTTAGCACAAATTCACATATACTGTTTTTGCAACAAATAGAAAAATATGTTCCGCATTCATTGTGCTGTGTATGCCGAGCCTGCTATTTTGTAACTCACTGTCTCATCTCTTTTATTTGCTTTCTCTGTCACTGTCGATCTTTTTCTAATACTTCATCTTTTATGCAGACTCCTTCCTTGGAGCCGGATTTGGCAGTGGAGTTTGCCTAACTAATGGGGACCATATGTTCTGCAATTACACTCTCCCCAACAACATTCAGATTTGTTAGCAAATATTGGAGAAGGCAAGTTGAGAAACTGAAGTACAGAGACTGGCAGGAATTGGCACATCCTGACAGGTAGAACTGCTCTTGCTGACCCCATGAATGGAAATCTGGTTTGGGCCAGTGTTGTCTTAGGTAGAACAGGGGTTTGTTTTTGAAAGTTATCAATCCATTGGTAGGTTGTTCTTCAAATGGCTGAGTGTCTTTTATGTGTTTCTAACGGCTATCATGCTTAGAAATGATAAGCATTTATCATTTCTAAAAATGATAAAAAAAATTACCCCTCTGGATCAATTTTTAATACATGACTATTACCTATTTATCTGTTTATTCCATCCCTTCCCAGACTGGAGACTGGGATCATGAGGTTACTCACTGTTGTATCCCCAGGTCCCAGTAGAGGAATGTGAATGCATTAGCTAGTGAGTAAATATTTGGCTGATGAACAATAAAGTAATCCCTAGAATTTGTTAAGTGCCCATACATTATATACATTACGTGTGTATAGCTTGGATGGCTTTCTCCACTCTCTATCTCCTTCCTTTCCTCCAGGTTAGACAAGTCTTAACCTTGGGGACCCAGCCTCCCTCAAAGAATTCAAACTCACAGGATGCTGAAGATTTAAATCATGGCCCTGAAACCACAGTGCTCATTTTTAAGAGGTCTTTTCTATCTCGAGACAAAGTTTCACCTGTTGCCCTGCTGGGAGTGAGGGCAGGCAAGATGAGTCAAAACTTTTGTAGGTTGTCCTGGGTTTTGATCACAGAAGTGCAGGGGGAAAGCACTTTGCTTTGCTGTGCACAAGGCAAGAAAGAGTAGCCAGCTTGGAAGCAGGTGGCTGAGGAGAAAAGGGTTCTAGCTTTCCAAGGGCATGTTTGAAGGCTGCCTCTCTGTCCTTAGAAGCTTGCCTGTGGGAGACCACTGCAGGAGCCTGTGGTCCCACTGGCCATGGCCTGGTCCTGAAGTGTTCTTGGGCACCGCATCTAGCAACAGTGGCTCTCCCTCTCAGCCATTGTCCATTGTTGCCTTGGGCTGGCACCACCTGACAGCCTCCTTGAAGCTCCTTGGACCTGTAACCGTCTCTTTGCTGGAGCTGGAAGGGCAATAGAAAGGCAAGCCCATCACTCTTCTTAGTCCAGAAACTTGCCTTCATCTGAAAGAGCTAAACTATCTGACCGCAATTCAGAGACTTTGCCCCCACCACCACCCCCATCCCCCCCCAAAATTCCCCAAAGACATGGGTGCTACAGAAACACAAAGAACACTCGTCGTTTTAGAACACAAATACATAAATTTTTAATCTGCGAAAAATACAAAATGAAACCATGTACAAGTTATGTACAAACCCTTTTTACAAGACAAGAGAGTTATCACTGGTTGTTACAGATGACAGAGTTGGGTAGATCATTTCAGAGCACCAGCATTTATTCTCTCCTCCAATTCCTGTTCATAGTAATTAATCATAATCATAATCATAATCATAATGCCGACAAGCAAAAGTTTGAAAGACAGATGAATAAGCCACGCTCTTTTTCCTTAATGAACATGTAGGCTGACCTCTGTAGAAGTGTACTTCTTTTTTTTTTCCTTTGTCCCCTGAAGAAACATTGAGTGCAGGTTTTGGGTGTTAAGTGGGGAAAGGTTTCTTTTTCAGCATCTGGGGGATGGGATGTGGGCCAGAAGTTTTAGGCAGGATGCGACTATGCCACCTGGGAATGGAACGTTTTTAATTAGAAGTTCCAGGCCGGGGTTTGGTTTATGTCTGAAATGTTGCAGTTCTGGTCAAATGTGTCTCCGGCTGTACTTAGCGGAAGGAAGGGAAAGGGAGCAGGCTGCTCTGGGGCAGCAGGGCTTTGCTTTAGTGTGGATGTGGGGCTCTGTCAACCTTGTTGGCAGGGATCCCTTACCTGCTGGCTGCCTCTCACATTGACCCTGAATCCCGTGTGAGGAAAGCTCTGGTTTGCTCTGGCAGATGTGCATCCAGGCCGTGCGTACATTCCCATCTAAGATTCTGAACAGTCAGCCCGGCCATGCTTCCTAAGGCAGGCACAGTGGAGAGCTTTGGGGTCACTTTTGTCCCTGTTCTGCTGAAGAGCAAGGAAGAGGAGAAGAAACACAGATATCCTCGAGGGGATAAACAGACCAAAGGAAACCTTTTTAAACTTAAAATCTGCTAGAAATTCAGGTTGGTTTTCACCACACCAAAAAGCCTCACTCCTCCTGCTGCTTGCCCAGAAAAGTCACCAAAGCAAAGTGATTGTCACATTTGTTCTAAGAATGCCAAAATCAAAGCTTCCAGTGTGTGCATTGCTCAAAAGGGGATGCAGAATAGTGGGGTGACATGAACAGCGAGGGGAAAGAGGTGACCCACCTCAAGATCCCTCTCCTTTGAGTCCTTCTCCGGGAAAAGTGTCAGTGACCTAGAGGATCTGCCCACATTGTGTTTCCCATGGTGTCCAAAGTAACACATAGTGGCCGACTGATACCCCAGCCTGAGACAGGCCTCATGACGAGCTCTGGGGTTAAAGATGAATAAGCAAAGTCCTTACCCTTATCACGTGAGTCCTTGCACTTCTGAGTCATCCCTCTCCAGTACCACTCATCTCCAGCTTCATGTATAACCCACCCTTTCTTGGTTTCCCTTTTCTTGCTTCTCTAGTTCTGGAGTACCGTGGATCTCCCATCCCAAGAGTATCTACTTATTTTATTCCTTTTTGCCCCTATAAATATGGCTGTAAGCCCCTGAGTCTTCTGCCAGATGGCCTTTCAGACCTATGCTTTCTCCTTTGGAAGATTCAGCCATGCTCCCCACTTCACAAGGACCTCTGTGAATCTGACCTCCAAATCCAGAGCCTGCTGGAAGCCTCTCCCCAGCTCCACCTGCCCACTTTGTCTGCAAGGTGTTCCTTGATGGAAAGCTCTCAGCTTCTTCTACTCTGAATGAATCCAATATGACATTGTTCAGCTTCCCATATTCTCTGGCTCCCTTTCCTGTCTTCTTTTCTTTCCTATTCCTCCACGTGGTTCTTCTCTTGGGGTCCAAAGTCAGTGTTTCTTTCACAAAGAATTTTTCCAGAACCAGTCACTGCCCCGACACCCAATCTGCCGACCAGCCCCCCCCCCCCAACTAACTCCAACTAAACTTCTACAATGAGTATGATCTATAACACTCATCTGAGGAAGGTAGGTTCTTCATATACTGTTTTTGACTTGGAATGTGCACCATTGAGAACTCCATGCAGCTGAGAAAAACATTTAGCTTTGCACATGCACTCCTGATGACTTCCAGGAGGAGCTGACATCTCAAAACTTTCAACCTAAAAAATGCACAGGCATTGGTGTTCATCACTCTGTTTAAAACTTTTGGTGGCTTTCCATGGCTTTCTAATTCAAGTCTCAATCTCTTGGCTTGGCCCTTCAGACTATCTATTTCCTGAGGTCTCATCTTAGGTTTCTTCAGCTCCCCTCTAGGATCATGTCACCAGAGACAAAATGCCCTATGTATTGAAATCCCGTTCCCACCAATGAGCCATGAACCATTAAGTCACCTCTTCCTGGAAAACCTTCATTCTCTACATTTCTCCAGCCATCTATTTCCCTTTGAAATACCTCCAAAACCCATCAAGCACTATATCACTCTGCATTCTACTCAAACTATATGATTCAATACAATATCTCCTTCCTTTCCACCCAGAGCACTAACTCTTGCCACCACATACCTGCACCTGGCTGATGGTGCTTGAAATTGCTGTTTATATCATTTTGTTTTTGCTCTTTCTTCCTAGCTTCTAGATGCATTTCCTGGCTTGGCCTATCTTTAGATACTTAAGTCTTGGGCCCTTTTTCAAAAAATGAAGCAAAATAGGAAGGTCTGGTATAGATAGTCTAACTCAGCATTCCTCCCCCGGTCTAACCACATGAGGCTGTGATACAATGCAGACTCTAACTGGTGTTCGGCAAACGGGTTGCGGCTTCAGGACACAGAGGCTCCTTTCCCTCTGTACATGTTCCAGACGAGCTTGCCAGAGCAATGGCAAATTAGGCTCTGTAGTTCTTTGGGAAATAAAATTAAGGATAAAAGTATAGGCTGAACTGTCTTATTTTATGGCAATTTAAAAAATATGAACAACTGGTATTACATGGGCAACAACCAACTAGAGCAGACTTCACCTAAAAAACCAATATGGCCACACTCATATAAGCTGGCTGGAAATCATTTCTAATTACTCTTCTCTCATTAATAAATCCAAAGGGCCATATCACCACTTTATATGATCATGGGATTTAAGTGCCAAATCATCTCTGCTGGATAGAAAACTAAATGTGCTTTGGGAACGTGGGGTGAGTAGGGGAGGGGGAGAAAGGGAATTTACCAGATGAGTTATAAGTGAAATCTCAGTTCCCTTTGATTTTTAAAGAGAATGAGTCAAGCCCTAAATAGTGAAGTTCCTTTGAAGGACCACAGTGATATTACTACCATTCCAAAAGCCACAAAGAGGAACAGAATAGTGAATAGACAGACTATAGGGACAGAAGAGAAAATGGACAGATTCTACCATAGAATGCCATGTCCAAGTTGAATGGATCTGTTTGGTCTCCTGTGAGTAGGCTGATGATCAAATCAATTGATTTGATATTCTTTTTCCTCTCTCTTCCTACCTTTCTTCCTCATTTTGCTTTTTCCTTCCTTTCTTTCTTTACTGAGGTTCTCTTTGAAAATGAAGAATGGTAGATCAAAATTTGACTGATGAATGGAAGAAAAGAAATCAAATGAACAGGACAGGAAATGAAGTGAGAAGATGGGTTGCTTCCTAAACCCCAGATTCACCTGTGGAAATAAAAATGAGGAAAAATCATAGGAATCTAGGGGTCATGAGACTCTAACTAGAATTGAAAAGTGGAGATACGGGTTAGAGATGAAGGGATTGACTGGAACTACTCTTGGAGCCAAGAAAAGGGAAGGCAGAGCTGAGATGGGAAAGAAAATCATAGGAACAAACAGAAAAGTCTGACCTGATGTGACCCAGGAGAACCTGAATTTTGAAACTGCATTTTGAACCTAAGGAGACTCCAAAGTGTGAAGCAGAGGCATGAACTTAGCTTCCACATGTCCAGAGCAAAAACTGTACATCAGGAGTACTGCTTGGGTGCTGTAACAAGAGGCCCATCAGCACAGGACAAGATTGTTTCCAAGGTCTATTCTAAGGCTCCCACTACTATCCTAACTCACATCCTGCCAGATCTGAAAGGCACCTTAGGGCCATTTAGGTGAATCACTCTCATTTACAAATGAGGTCCCTGGGACTCTGACGGTTTCATGAATATTCTCCAAGCTCATAGCTAGTTATTTGTAGATGTAGCTCTTGAACACTCATATTCAACCCAAGTAAGGAAGTCCTACTCTTGCCTTTCAACATGAAAATAATCCCCAATTTTCTTATGCTTCCTCTTATGCTTTTATGTTTATGCTTTCTTAGGCTTTATCTCTTTCCCAACTTGAACCAAAGAGTTTTAATCCCCTGTTGTTTTAAGTCTTTAATTAAATTCTGTACAAAATACATCATAAGATGCCCCAACCTTTGAAAGGAAAGAGCTCTGGTGTTCCCCAACATGCCTTAGTCACAATCACTTATCTTTGAAGTCTTTTATATTAGTTCAAGGTGACATTTTGAAATGTAAAATTGCTTAAATGAAAGTAAAAGTTTTCTTAAGAAAGATGATGATGATGGTGATGATGTCTTTGTAAACAGGTGATTTCCACTTCTTAAATAGCCTCTTGGTGGATCTTTGATTCCCAAAGCACCCAAGAGACTTTAGTTTGGGTAAGGACTTTTGTGGAACCCTGAACTGGGATGGAAGATCATAGTCTTATAAGACAGATGGTACCAATGATGACCGTCATTGGTCTTAATTTAGTCAGAAAAATGGGAATGGTTCTGTCACGGTGGGGTTGAAAGATGACCTCTTCCTGGCCAGAAGGGTCAACACATTGAAACTAATCAGGAAGACCTAATATTGGGTTGGGTCCTTCAGTGGTCTTATAATCTTGTTTCTGTTCTTGTGTCACTTTGAACCTACCAGGCACCAGTTTTTGCCAAAGGAGCCACCAACCATTTTTGCATACTTCCTCAAGAAAACAAAAAAGCTCATTTTTATTTTCTGTATCAGAACGAATTCTTACTGAATTTATCAAAAGCAAAACAACATGAGCTTGCTACTTTACCATAGAAGAAAACAGTTTCCTGCCAGTTAGGTTTTGGGGCAGCCCTTTGCTATAGGAAGCCATTTTAGCCATTTTGGTCAAAAGGAAAAAAAAAAGTTTTCTTTCAGCAATACTTGAATGGAAAGAAAAGGAAAGGGGAAGAAAGAGAAAAGCAAAGCAAAGGAGTTTAAATCCAAATCTCTAGCCAATCAGTTCTTGGAGTTTTCACTTGTGTTTTCAGAGTGACTTGGTGTGGAGAGATGGGTTCGAGAAGCACAGGACACTGTTTCTTTAAGAGAAGGTCCTTTAGGTGGCCACCACTGCCTGCCAGAGGACACCAAACAGTTATGACAAATTCAGAGATGGTTATCAGGAGACAGTGTGAAGAAGAGCCCACCAGGGTTCATGAAGGAAAGAAGAGCGTGGGTTGGTGTGAACATACCAAGGTGACCCCAATGCAAAATCATTATGTAGAAGAAGGCCTAGCTTTCAGGAAAGTTGTGAAATCCAAACAAGGGATTCACCCCCACAAACCTGTTTTACTTCTGTGGGAAACCAGGAAATGTTCATAAGCCCAGATATAGACTGCTGACGTCATTTTAGTCATTTTAGTAGACTAGTGATTGGTTATAAGTAGTTTTTTAACAATCCAATTGGACGTACATTATATTCACGATACTTTTATAGAACTACTTCTACAAAATGTGACAATAGGGTAAACACAGTCTGACAAGTCACTTCAGGACAGCGCCTACAGGGCAGAAGCACGACTACATGGGCTCTGCAGGGAGTAGACAGGGGGAGAAGCTCATTTTGCCTATACTGGCCATTGGAGTACTTAGTGGACATATGTTTTCATGGTGATTTCATTGCTTGGCTCTGATCTGAGTTGCACTAATATCCTAAGTACCACAGGGTCATGGCCTAAAGAATTAATGGAGGAGATACCATGGGACTTTGGGGGGATATTTTGGTAAGTTTGGTTTCTTCAAGTGTCCACAGTTTACATTTTTAAGAAAAGAAAAATCACTATCACATCCATGCTTCTCCATAGACCCTGATGACTGTATAAAAGATTGATCATTTTGAAGTTGAAAGATTTGCTAAATCGTTTGGCACGTAACAGTTGCCGGGACGACTAGACACCAAGCATGCAAGCCACGGCAGAGCTCTGAGACTTGGTAATTGTGTCTGATGGCTAGAAAAATCTTTGAGCACAGTTGGAAGTGGCTGAGACATTTGATTTCATTGCCGGTCATTTTCAAAGGCCTTTTCTAACAGTCGGGATTGAGTGCATTCATTGCTTTCCTTTTGTCGTTATTATGTTTTACACCGTTGCAGCAAGTTTGTGTGTTTTGTCCCAACAACTAAAGGAAAGCCTGAAAAAATAAAATGAAATCTGGGCAAAAGTAGTCTCCTTGATCGTGAAAATGTTTCTGGCTTTTAAACAAAAACTCATCAAAAAGAACGAACGTGTTATCATATCCTGTTGTGAAGTAAAACTATCCACTGGTGTTTACACACTTTCAGGCTAAAAGCTCTGAGACTTGGAGCGTGGGGAAAAAGTCCACCAAACCCTTCCAGAATTGAAATTCCTGTACTTGCGAGGGTGGTTTGGACATAGGAAATGGGAAGCATAACAGCATGGAGGAGTCCCCACCATTCACACAACAAACGGAGCAGTATCTGGTGTGTATCTAGTCCTCAAGGTCAATGTCCCAGGCGTGCTCACAACCCTCCTGGCATCGTTCATGGCCGGATCAACCTCATCTGGTAATTGTAGAAAAGCTGCAAGAAGGTCTTTCCTTCAAATATACAAACAAAGGGATGAGCAATACAGAATGAAAACTAAGGCTACAAAAATATGACTTTCAACTGAGAAAATAAATAAGTTTCCATTTATTAAGAGCTGGTGTCAGTGCAGCTAAGATACAACACCCATCCAGGAAATTCACCTGCCCCCTTTTTTGTCTTCTTTTATGAATTTACTAAAATACATGTTTACATCATTGGACAATTTGAAAATTGTTTTAGTAATCCATTGGCCTTCGTTACAATTAATTGTGGTGGTGACCATCATTCTCCTCAAAGGAAAAGAGAGAAAGAAGAGAAAGATGTATTAAGGAGTCTGGCCACTTACTCATGTTGATTTTGCATTGTTTAGATACAGGGAAGATATTTGACAATGAAAAAAAGAAAAGAAAAAATATATTTCTTTCTAATAAATAAAAATAATTTAAAATGCTAGAGGCTATACATGACTATTTTAGTATGTTCATTTATAAATGAAATCATTTTCTTTTCCAAAATACATGGAAGCAATATTCAAGGCAGACAAAGAGAAAGATCTGTCTACTTTATTTTTCTTGCATTTCTCGCTTATCCTAACGTCTCCACCAGTGATTCAGCATGTAAGAGGAAGAAAAGTCACGTCACCATTTATGAAGTTTGTCAGGCTTTAAAAAAATAGTTCTGGTCTCCTGGGAGTCAACATTCATCTTCAACTTCTCTGATTGGTGGAATCAAGCTGCTTGTGGATTTATATTGGTTGATCTGGTTAGCCATGTGGGTACTCATGGGCTTGATTTGAATGTTTCTGGGATAGGCATTATCCGGTTCATCTGTAAACCATTTCTTTTCTGCTAAAGAGCAAAACGGATAGAGAACAAGAAGGAGAAATGAGAAGCTTAATTAGTCCTAGGGTAAAGCCTTTGGAAAGTTCATTGAAAAAAAATGCAAAACTGTAATCGATAGAAGCTGACAGTGAGTAGTTGCTAAGAGATAGTGCAGTGTAGGGAGAAACCCAGAACATGGGACACCTCTGCTGCCTGTGGCAAGTGATGACCAATGCACCCTTGGGATGTAGGGGCACCATGGGTGGACCTCTGAGCATGAGGAGGGGTTGGAAGAGGAGCTCCAGCAATGTTCTCCGGGATTCTTTTAGTGGTCTGGAAAGCTTTGGTGGCAAGGAGATGCTGAATACATCAAATATTGGGCATGAACATTGTGCCTGAGGAAAAATTTGTGTGTTCACTGATTTGAGGGGAACATAGAGGACATTGTCCCTGACCGAGAGCCAGTGATCTAGCATCTTAGGCAGGATCTCAGCCTGTACCTGACTTTGTTACAGACATACTTCAAGTTACAGCTCAATACACCATTCTTCTTATTTTATTCTTTTTCTTTCTGTCTCTCTCTCTCTCTCTTTTTTTTTTACCCTCCAGTTTTGAGGGTCTTAAAGTAAGCCCACAGATTGTGCTGGGCAATGAGACTAAACATCAGAATAGCAACCAAAGTTTGAAGAGGATTTTGAGATGGCTTTTATTTCATGAAAGAAAACTCTATGTTGGTATAAAGTTGGGGAAGGAATTCCTAGTGGCAGTATCTTAACCGACTATAATAACCCAAGCTGTTGACAAGGGAGCTTGACCAAGTCTTGGCATTTCATTTCCACTCTAAATACAGAGATGGCTGAGAGAATGCTGAGTCAGAGCGATTGGAGGACTGGGCGGCGTGGGGGGTGGTTTGTGCCAGTGGGGGGGGGGGGGTGCGCTGTGGGGGGTGGGGTGGGCAAGAAAATGGCCTAGCATCCTCTCGGCATTTCGGTGCTGTTTTACACAACTCGGCCTCACCCCTGCCTTTTTTTTTTTTTTTTTTTTTTTTTTTTTGGTAGGATTGAAACTTTCTGGATAACTGACCCTGTGTTCAGACATGAAGACACTGGGCAAATAGGACATTCTAATTTGGGACTCCTGTTTGTGACTTAGGAAAAGAAAAGAAAAAGGGGAAAAGCTTTCAGGCACACCCACGGCTCTAGAGACAATGGCCTCATTGCTGCCTATCAGAACCAGTCACAACAGCCTGGTCAGGGGGCCGGGACTGATCTGTTAACCAAAATCGCTCAGCTGGCTGGATAGAAGAGTGCGTGGAGGTACACGCGCATGTGTGTTTTTACGTCTGTACGTCTGTCTGTCTGATAGCCTAATGATCTATAAATTCAACACCTGCCGTCAGCTCACAGCCGCTCTGCTGCTTTCTGCTGGATGCGTCCTCTCTCCCGCTGTGTCAAGTCTGAGCCCTCCGTGTAAACACTGTCGCGGGAGCTGGGGTGTGCCTCCGGGAGAGCCTGCTCACTACCCTTTGTTCCACAGCTCAGTTAACCCTCAGGAAACTACCTTCTCTCCCATCATTCTCTGCTCCCCTTTCTCCTGCTCTGGCCCTCTCACCTATTATAATTAAGTTCACTTTGATTTGAACAGATTGGACGATAGGAATTCATAATGCTACATCCTCACAGTGAAACTAACTGATTAAGTGCTTTAAATTATTCCCCCTGACAGAATGATAAAGTTACAATCTGTTCTGAGATGATCTACAGCTTGCCAGACTCCTACAGCTTCTTTCTACATTCATTTATCTTTTTGTCAAGCAGAGTTTTTTTTTTTTTCCTAAGCTTCAATTCCATAGATCTTTTAAAGTCATCAGCACATCTGAATTATTAATGAGGCTTTAGAGGCAAGGTTCCTGATGGACTGGTTAAAAAAGGTTGTATAGAAATCCAGGACTGTGTACACATCAAAATAATTTCAGCTCCATTTAAAAAACCATTTAGTTCAAGTGTGACATAGATGAACCATTATGCATTTGTGGAAACCAATTTTTTGTGATCTACGATTAAACTAACCTTTCAGAGAGGAGTAGAGTGTGATGGTTATCATGTTTTAAAAGCATTGCCAGGCCGCTGAAACAATTTCAAACTCCGACTTTTTCCAATGGTTTATGTGTAAAGATGGTTTTCAGAAAAGCAGAACCGGGAGTCTGTGCTGTTTGCCTGAGCTGCCCTTGGTTTTGGCTGTGCCACTGCGGGGACTGATTGTGCAAAGGGATTTAGTGCGAGGCTGGACATGCCAGGTTGGAAAGGAAACTGAACTCTGCTGATGGAAACGAGTAGGTCTTTTGGGTGAAAGACCTAAGACAGCTGCAATTTGCTGAAATTTTTACAACTGCTGCAGAGAATAATTGTTCAGAATTTAGTCTTTACAGTTCAATTCAAAGTTGGCATTTTGACCTTTTGCAGCAGAGAGAGAATATCAATTTCTTTCTGCTGTCAGTAAGAAAGAGAGCATTATTTCCCCGTTTAAGCTTCATTCTCTCTTTCCTTCTACACTTCTTGCCATAGGAGAAAATCTATGCAGAGTAGCCCCTGTGTTTTGGCCACTCAGCTTCCACACGAGAAGGAGTTATGTTCCGGCACATCCTGGTAATGAGTCGAGGTTTTCATCATGCCTGAGAAACGGGCTTTTTAATTTGGGTGCCTTATGAGATATAAATATGTATGTTGTTGGAGACTTGTTTGGATAGGATGTTGAGGAAATTGAAATATACCAATGCTCTGAGCATCCTAGTAAAATATCCAGGGGCAGAGGTATTTTATGAAGAGATTCTTCCCAAAGGGCATCAGAGGAACACACACTTTAATGATCGTTACTCATCTGCTTCAACAGAGAGTGCTTCAAGTAGGACTGTGACACTTGGGTTTATTGAATCTTGCCTTCCAAAAAGAGACTGTGCCCGAGGAAGGCTACAACATTGGCCAGGAGGAAGAATTCTCAGGGAAGGGATTCAAGTAGGTACTGAATATGTACTCTTGGTCCAGGATAAATCCAAATCCCTGAGTTTATCTTCTCTCCCTGCCTCATCCCACAGGCCAGAAAGATTTCTGGGAGCTTCATTTTTGTCCCTGAGATGGGAAGGGCGACAGATCTGGCTGTGAGGGCCTCCTCCCTCCACAGAAAAACAGCCCCATTTGTTAACAAGCCTCTTTTGAGGCTGCTGAGCCTGACATCATCACGGCAAGGGTCGTGTGTGACCTGCCCAGATCAGCGATGGGAGGCGTGGCAGTCTCTGAAAATGAGCTAGTCACACGAGATACAACCCAGACACTGACTGCAGAGAGATGATTCTAGAAGAACTGGCACTGTGGTCGGGAGACGGCATCTAGGGAGACCAGCTGGCCCATGAGATACTCACCAAGGATTGGCAGGGAGGCATGAGCTAGGGAGATGTCCTGGAGCGGGAAGGTAAGATCAAAGGGATCTGGGGTCTCACACGGGAGTTGCTTGGCTCCAAGCAAGTCACTGTGTAACTGAGCTCAGTTACAGCTTCTCTTCTATAAAAAGGACCTGTGATCAGATCTTCCTAACGCTGTTGTCTAGATAAAAGGGGCTAGTGCTGGTGCACCACTTAGCACAGGTCCAGATGCCTGGTAAGTAAGTGTGTGCTCTTGAGCGTCTGTTAGTAATGGCAGCCGCCATGACGGCAGAGGGGCAGAGTTCATAGGCCAGTTTTCAATGCCATTCTGCCGCTTTGTGGCTGGATGACTTTGAACAAATCTGTCCTACAGATTCCTTTGAACAGAGAGGTGAACTGCGTGTACATCTGAGCTTGTGTGAGGATCGAGTGAGTTACTGCCTGTAAACTGCTTAGCAGAGTCTGGCACTGAGTGAGCACTAAGGTGTTAGCTTGTCCTGTGAGGTTAGCAGTAACGTGAGTATTCTCAGTACTAAAGGGCTCCCGTGACGATGAGTGGTCCTTTTCCGTGTGGCCGCAAATGAGCTGGGGGAAGAGATCTAAAGGTCATAAACTGGAGGGTTGGCCTGCAGAACGGGGCTTTTGGCAGTAGAGACGACAGAGGAAGATTTGCTTGGGTTATCTTCGTTTGGAAGGAAATGAGAGGAAGGAGTGACCCAGTGTTCTTTCTGGTGAGTCTAGGGTTGCTACCCTGCCATAGGACCTGCATCCTTAAAACACTGGTTTTGTACTCAACAGGTGCCCTGCCCCACCTACAAGCCATCTGTGTCTCCCATTGCTACTTCCATCATGGAGATAGAAGGGTCCACGGTAAGAGCTACGATTTCCTCAAGCCACGAAGAGCCTGGAGGAGTGGGCTGTGGGAGGTAAGAGCCCCAGACCTGGGCTGCCCTGACTGCTTGGGTACCCGCAAGCAGAAAAACAGGCTGGGCTGTGAATACTGAGCCTCTTTGCTGGCTCCGTGGGTTGTCAGTTCTGTGGGATTTCGCTTTTTCACATAACTGCTCCCCAGAGAAGAATGCATGAAAGGAGAGACGATAATACAGCAGAGGTATTTGGAATAATTGGTCCTCTTCCTGCTGTACCACAAGCTGAGGTTTAGAAAGGGCTTAAAAGGAAAAGGTTCCATGTGGATAGAGACAACAGCTGAACACGGTAAGCCCTAACCAGGAGCTGAAGCCTTCAAAGACAATGCTGGACGGGTTCACAGCTCACTTTGCCAGGAGGAAGGCTGGCATGTGCCCTCTGCCCCTCACACCCCAAGGCCCTCAGGGGATCCCACCCATGCCTACTGCCCTCTTCCCTCTTTGTGGGCAAAGTATGGCTATTTCATAGAAATGAAAACCATCCCTACCATAATTCTATTTGCCTCTTTTAACTAAAGTCTAACGCTGCCATTCGCTGGGCAGAGCAGACTGCCTGCTCTGGCCTTTTTCTGGGGCCTTTGTGCAGCTGACACCCCATAGACAGACTCTTCACTCTTCCCTTTCCGGTGGCAGGGGACCATTCCCTCTCCCCTCCCTATGCAATAGATGTGCGATCTGGTGGGAGACAGACAAGCAGTTTAGTGACAGGTGCCCACAGCTTATTCTGCATCACCCTTTTATGACAAAGCAGGGATGGGCTGAAGAAGCTGAGTGAGACACTGATTTTTACCCTGTCTTGACTTCCATGGGCCCTGAAGTTTCTATACGCTCCTCTTTATCCTTCAGGAGCCTGTTGCTATAGGAACCTGACAGGTTGATTTAATTGTCTCTATTGGGATGCAGACACCTTTAGGCTTTCCCCATGCTGAAGAAGAGCCAGGCAAAGGTTTTACTGGTCATCTGAGATCTTGACAATGCTGGCAGGAGGCAAAGGCAGTACCTCTGTCTCACTGTATTTATAAAGCTATTCTCCCTTTCAGCTATGAGCCCAGCTCCAGAAAGTGCCAATAGCACAGAACATCAGGAAGCACCCAGGGGGCATTCATATATATATATATATATATTTTTTTTTTTTTAAATAAGTCTAGGGAGTAAAGATAACTGATAACTTGATGAAAGGCCTGAAAATATTTAAGACTAATTTATTTTAACATATTTACTGAGCATTTATATGAAGGGTCTGGGTTACAACCTGTAATATTCATACAGAATTTGAAACTTCTCCCAGTTGTGGTAGAACTGTCTATAGAAGGGTCCAGATTTCTCTTTATCCATTTGAACTGGCTTCAGGAAGGACCCTGGACAGGAGTCCTTAGGGATGTTGATGATTTTATGATCATCTGAGTGAGGGCTGAGGCTGAGAGCTTCAGCACACCTCGTGGTCTACTCACTTATTTAAGGTTCAGCCCTGTCAAAGCCTAAAGCAAATTGGACTGAATGGTTTATAAATTGCTTCTCTTGTAGAAGGGTACAGATAATTGAGTTTCTAGCTGTTGGTCTTTTTAAATGCATATACTTTCTCTTCAAATAATTCTTTCGCTTTCTACCTTTACCCCTTTCTTCCTTCCTTCCCTCCTTCCTTCCTTTTTTCTTTCTTTCTCCTTCCTTCCTTCTTTCCTTCCTCCCTTTCCCTCCCTGTGTGTCTCTCTTTTTTCTTTCTCTTTTCTCTTCTCCTTCCTTCTTCCCTCCCTTCCTCCCTTCTTTCCTCCATCTTTTCTTTCTTTTCCTTTCTTGTTTTCTTTCTTTCTCTTACTTCCTCTCTTTCTATGTCATCCTTATTCTTTCCTTTTCTTTTTTTCATGGGGAGCAAGAAGGGGCGAGACATAGTATGAGAACTTGTGTGCTTCCCTTCTAAAAGAACCTGAAAGGGGAATGAGGCAGTTTGGAGTCACATGGAAAACAACGGAGGAGATTCTTGGTTCTAGTGAGGGAAAGTACAACAGAGTAGTTTCAGCTAATAGAAGAGAGGTCACAATGATACCTATTCATCACTGAATGTATCATTAGCCACACACTACAGTCAACTCTCAATTGTGTGCCCAAAGTCCCGGGAAAATTCCAAAGTTTCATCTTATGTCACAGTCTGTTCCCATTCCATTCCTGTCACAACATCATCTCATCAGAGCTGCTAACAGATTGTATATAAAATGCATTTTGGAATTACTTCCCTCTATCTGCCCAATCCCTTGTTGGGATGAAGCAAATGCCGGAAAGGCAGGTGGCAGGAGAGACTTGGATAATGCAGGGCCTGAGCCGTGAGGCCCCAGATAACTGGGCATGCTCTGTGAGCTGATACACACAACTGAGCAGTTTTCATTTGAGGGCCTACTAACCACACATAAAGGAGATCAATGCTTTTGTCACTAATAAACCTCTGGTCTAAATTAAAAGGAGGATAAAATATGAACCGAGAAGCAGGTTGGCCAAATGGAATAGCTGCAAATGTTTTCCAGCAAAGTTTATCACCTGGCATCGTACTTTGATTTAGCAGGTCTTGCCAAGATAAACACAGAGATGTGGACAGACCGATGGGGGGCTGGGTTGGGGTGGTGGTAATGGGGGGGAAGTGGAGGAAGCTGGGTTTCTTGATGGGAAAATGCTTTTGGACTTGGAGCAAGGTACCAAGGTGGGCAGGGAGGCCACGTGCAGATTTAAAGGCAAGCCAAATGGAGAGAAGTTCCCCCCAAATTACCCAACCCCAAAAACCAAGAACACCAAAACAAACTCTAAGGGGTCTAGCAGTAGCAGCAGCATAGCCTCATCGCGCTGAGCAATTTAGAAAGTGGAGGAAGAAGGAGAAAGAGGGAAGGAAGAGGAGGGGAGAGGGAAGGGGAAAAAAAAAAAAAAAGCAAAACAAACTAAATAAAACCACAAACAGAACAATATAAATAAAAATAAACAAACCAATAACAGAATAAAATTTGTAACTCCTTTTTTTTTTTTTAATTTCACAAAAGTTTTCACAAGGACAACGTTATAGAAGAAAACCCCCAGCAGTGGCTAGGTCATGCAGAACCATTAATTGTCATACCTTGGCCCATTCTATTCATCCTTGTTGCACTTTAGAGAGAGAAGTAAGCTATGTGAGTTTTACAATGCTTTTAAACTGTCATATTTCCTGTTGAGCACTTTAACTGGCACATTCTTATAGTTATAAATGTTCTATGGGCACAACTTTATAACCTCCTTTGCAAAGAATGCATGAAAAGCTCTTCAGGATCCCAAACTGGGGTATGTATATGGGTGTGTATATATATACACACATATATGTGTATATATGTGTGTATAGATATATAGAGAGAGATATATATATAGTTCTATATAAAAAGATAGTTATACATAATATAGAAATCCATGTATATAGGGAAAAAATAATTTGAAAAAAATTCTTCCACTCATAGGGCTTTTTAACATCCATGTATGCAATTTTGCCCCACCCCATTCCTGGTCTGAATACTGCACTGCCCTGTCTTTGGTATGGGGGCAGAGGTTCAGACTGAGCCTCACCATTTTGTCAGTAAAAGTGCTTGTCAATTCACACAGCAAGCAAATCTCCAAAGCTATCATGCTTGGGGGGAGAGGGGGTCCAAAATCTAAACTCAAAGCATTCACCATAAAAACACCTTTTTAGAGATGGTACAGGTGTGACATTTCTCTCCTCCCCTCCACCCCTATTCTGCTCTATGGAATTTTTTTTTTTTTTTTTAAAGTAGACATTTCAAATCGGTATACACCAGGCCAGGGCCAGTCCACACATACATGAATTCAGTTCCAGTGGAGGTGACCGATTTGAAAGAACTACCGCCCTGTCCAAAGCCTGATTTGCATGCATACAGCATCTAACAACTCTATATTGAAAAGGGGATTTTTCTCCCTTTCCTCTCATGCTTACTAACTTAAAAAAAAAAGGAAGGAAAGAAGGAAAACAAAAGAAAAAAAATTATACCAAAATGTGTGTTTGGCTCACTGTTGCACACTTCTCCCCCACCTCATGACGACAAGGAGCAGCTCGCTGCTGTTGTCGTCATTCGCCTGCCTAAGTGAATCGGCCGTGTTTGAGAAACTGGGGAGGGGCTTTCCCACTAGCTCCTTGCTTTGGGACAGTCAGCACCATGCAGCTGGGCCAACCGTCCGAGGTGGTGGCTAGCTTTTGTCTTTGTTGAGTCAACTGTGGCTCGATTCCCCCTACCTTCTGATTTATTTAGCATGTCAGCTCCTAGAAAAACATGATCTGCCGCTGGGTTTATCTTCCTCACGCTCTACCGCGGCCCCAGCCCTTGCTCCTACCTGGCATCAGGGCCCTAGCTAATCAAACAAAGGGGAGTAAAAAGGTCCCCTGAGAATGCATGGAAAAATACTCGCTCTTTCCTGAGCATTATTTATTCTGTACATAAGGTAAGTAATTCACCTTTTAAAAGATGTAAAAGTCCCAGGAAGGCAGTTTTTAATGACTTACATCTGATATTTATGATACATATGGCTTTTCATCCCAAATGTCAAAAGTGAAAGAAAAAAAAATAGCTAGTCATATGGCATAAGGAGACAGAATAACAATTTAATACGCAATCAAACCTCTGTTCACTTAAATTAAATGACTAGAATTTGATACAGCCACTAATGGGATACTATTCTTTCCTCCACAGTAAGGGCAGAAACGTTCACACGAACTCCCAGAGGAAGTGAGCTCTGGGACAAAAAGGCCTTGGTGAGTAAAAAATCTTGGATGTTCTCTTATAAAAGCAGGTGCTTAATAATCATCTACACAAATGGCGAAAGCCTTTTAAATGCTTTGCTAGACTTCAGTCCAGAGAGTGGAAACAATCGATATGTTTTTGTTGCTGTTTTGGTTGCTCCTTTCAAATAAATGTGTATGTATATATTACTGCATGTGTATTACAAAAAAAAAAAAGGAAGGAAGGAAAACAACAACAAAATCAAAACCCGAAGCACCCTGATAATCCTGGTAAATCAGAACAAACTTTTCTTCTACGCGGACTAAACTTGCTTTGCATAACTGACATCGATCACAGTGGCTCTCCCCTACTCTGCGAACCGCTTCCTGCAGTGAGCTGTTTATGTCTGGAGCATGCCTTTCGGTTATTTCTCCCCTAGAATCATAAATAACTTTTGGTCCTTCTGCTTATTTGCTGTTGTGCTCAAGGGTTTTATGGTGGTGAAATAAAAATGACAACCACATGCACACTATCATACATATGCAAATATGTGTAAAAAAAAGGGGGGACTACAGGGGAAAAGGGGGAAAGTTACTGTTGGAAACACCCACTGGGGAAATGAGTGGCAGATACAGTTTCACACACGGTGGCAGTGGCTACACATATCAGAGGCGCTCTTCCTGCACGTACTTCTGTTTGTCTCGGGACTCCCGGGACTTGGGTCGGTTCTGTCGGTTTGCCGTGGACGGGATGGAGTGCACGGAGGAACTCTTCTTGCTGGAGGACTGGGACGAGTGGGAGGAATGGGAGAGGCTGGCCCGGGACTGGCCGGCGTTGTGGTCGAACTGCATCAAGCAGAAGATCAGGTCTGTCGGCACGAGCTCAAACTCGTACGGGGGGTTGGTGATGACATACCTGCACGGGAGAGCAGAGGGGTCAGGGCAGGAGGATAACTGGGCGCATAGTTCACCCCCCTCTGAACCAAGAGACTCCTCGGGTCTTGAAGAGCATCTGGAGGATGGGCTTCTAGCTGGTCCAAGGCCTTCAACATTGTCTTCCAAGCTGAACTAAACCTTCCTCTCTTTGGCTCGGGGCAGGAGGCCCACACGAGGTCTGGCAGAGATGCTGAATTAGTGCCTATGACAGGAGAACCAAACTGTGCTTCCTATGGTCCATGTGCCCCTTCCAATTCAATATCAAGTTCAAGTCTGATTCTGAGTGCCCCAAATGCACTGCAGCTTTTGTTCAGACACACACACAGGATCCAAAAAAAAAAAAAAAAAATTACTGTTTCCTCTATAGTATTACACCTCAAAGTGGATCCTCAAGCCAGACATACCAAGGAGTCTCACTTCTGGCTGTATACTATAATCTTTATATGTTAAAAAAATTATCTATCTTTTCAATCCAGAGCAATTAAATCAGAGAACTCAGAATATTTTTAAAAAAGCACCCCTGGTGATTCTTTTTTTTTTTTTTTTTAAGATTTTATTTATTTATTTGTCAGAGAGAGGGAGAGCGAGAAAGTAAGCACAAGCAGGCAGAGGGAGAAGCAGGCTCCTTGCTCAGCAGGGAGCCTGATGTGGGACTTGATCCTAGGACGTTGGGATCATGACCTGAGCTGAAGGCAGCTGCTTAACCAACTGAGCCACCCAGGCATCCCACCCCTGGTGATTCTAATGTGCAAGCAAAGCTGAAAAATACTCATCTTAGAGCATTGTTTCTGGAGGTGTATTATACAGACACACTGAGTTTGGTAATTCTATGACGTACTTTTAATTTAGGATCACTGTGAATTTATTTTAATGCAATTTAAAAAATATAAAGAATATAAAGAAAATATAAAGAATATAAAAATATAAAGAATTAAAAATATATAGAGCATACAAACTGTTATATTTTTCTGCTTAAATTGATAATACATAGTTTTCTTAAAATAAATACATGACAGTTTAAAAAGTCCATTAAGGGGCACCTGGGTGGCTCAGTGGGTTAAAGCCTCTGCCTTCGGCTCAGGTCATGATCTCAGGGTCCTGGGATCTAGCCCTGCATCAGGCTCTCTGCTCAGCAGGGAGCCTGCTTCCTCCTCTCTCTCTCTCTCTGCCTGCCTCTCTGCCTACTTGTAATCTCTGTCTGCCAAATAAATAAATAAAATCTTTTAAAAAAATAAATAAATAAAAAGTCCATTAAAAATATAGTCAGTAAAAATACAGGCATCTAAGATATGGCAGAGGAACCATCTACCTTAAACACTAGCAATATGAAGTATCTGTTAGGTACCAGCGGAATGATCCCAGTAGCTGGAGTTAAGAGGAGATGCTCCTATTCAGGAACTAACCTATAAAACTTGATTTCTTCCCACAGTATCTTTACATCTGATATGAGTGATTAAAGAAAAAACCTCCCATAACCTTCAAATTCAGTGTTGGATGTAATGTGTACAGAGTCTGTTTCGTACTCAGAGCACGTACACAGGTATTCATTGTCGTCATTGTCGGGGACAAGAGAAGGTATTTCTGTCTCTGCATTTGGGTTGGGAGAGCAGAGTAGAAATATACTCACCTCTTCGTGCATTGGCTGGGGGTGCTGAGGTGAGCATCTCTCAGCCGGTAAATTCCAAAACAAAGCATATTATACGTTTTCAGAGCTTTGCAGAACAGATCACCATAACAACCACCATCCTGGGAGAGAAGGAAAGAATAGAGAGAAACGTTTTTATTTGTCTGAAAGCAGAAGTCCAGGGGGAACAGACCCTTTTCATGAAAGCTCGTGTTGGTGTCTCCTGGGTTGGAGGGTCTGTCCCAAGGGACCGAGGCTAAAGAAGTCATTGTGATTAACAGCTTACATCTAACACTGGTCATTTTTACAGATCAGATAATGATGGGGTTCTCCGCCAGTTCTCGCCAGTTTTCCATCTGTAGCAATGAGAGCCCTAAAGAGAGTGTGCCTCTCCCTCATTTGAAGTGAGGGTATAAAGCCTGAAGGTCTCAGATGTATGTTTGGCTGGGAAGAACCCAGCTCTGCGAAATAGTGATTATGTTTAGCCCCAGCTCAGCTGTAATCACTGTGATCTGACCGTGTTGTCAAAACGGCTCGAGTGATAATTAAAATCACTGCAAGGAGAAAAGACCCCACCAGGTACTATGGTGACAGACTCTTTCAGGGAAAGGACTGTGTGAAAAGCACAATTTACAGACCTCAGAGATGGCACTGGTGGTAGAGAATGTGTTTCCCCAGGAGGCAGGGAGCTGCAGGCTGTATAAGTGGGATTCACAGTCCTAATCAGTTCACGGTCACCTTCCAAGGGTCTGGGGTCTGATGTGGAATGTGAAAGCAAACCCACTCACTTGGAAATACTGGCTTCATGCAGCCAGGTGGCTTTAGGTGGGTGTTGGAACAGGAAGGGCCCTGAAGAATGACTTCTCTGGGAATAAAGTGGCTGCCTTTTTCCTCCCTGTCATTGGAATTTCAACATGGCCATCGTATGACAGAACACAAATGGGGCAAAATCTTACCATTATTTAAAGTCTTTACCTTCCAACATTCATCAGTAAGTCAATGACAGATCCCAGTCTGACATAGGTCCTTGCCCATAACCACACCAAAATATGGTGCAAGTCGGCATCAGGGTTTCAGAAGAAATAAAGAAAGTGACCCTTTCCCTGGGCAACACTATTATTGAACAATAAATACATTTGTTCCCAAGACTTGTGGCTCCACCCCTTGAACACATCCATGGAGGTGGAGTAAGGGTGAGAAGCATGGTCAAGTCTACAGACTTTGGCCAGAGTATGTGAACCCAGTGGGTGTGTGGGGCCCATAGGACCACAGGTGCTGGTCATCCCCTCTGCGGCAGGGAAGGCGTGGAGGAGAGTGACTCGGTCCAGCCTCAGAAATGCAAAGACCCAGGTCCAAAATTAGAGCCATTAAAGGATCCACGTGAGATGCTGTTTGTTTGGCCAGTGGCTCTAGATGCATGTTGGTGTTTTAAAAACTTCCAAGCCCTGAGTCAAACCCAGATACAAACACTCTGAATCCCAGGAACTGGGCATGGCCATCGGTGATTTCTAAAAGTTTCTCATGGCCTAGCAATGTGCCTTTGGGGTGCAGCAGCCCTGAAGTATGTAAGACCCGTGGAAAGGGGGTCCCAGCCTTGGCCGCATGCTGGAACCGCCCAATGACTCCTGACTCATGGTAGAAGACACCTACGGGAGTGAGGAAGCCTACAGGCTCTGAAGCCAGGATTTTTGGTTAAGATTCCTCATCGGGCCAATCCTCTCTCTCTGAGCCTCAGTCTCCTTAGAGTGTCTGATGATAGAAACTATGTCGAACGATTGCCGTGGAAATAAAAACGAACGACTGTATGTAAAGCACAGGGCCTGCTAGCCAGTAAACCGTAAACATCGCCTTATAGTTATTTACCATAGAGACCAGAAAAGGTAGGTGCCTAGCTCCTCACTCTCTGGCACCCTGTTCACTCAGCCCAAGTTATATTCCCATTCAGTGGGCTCAGGGAACCTGTACACCATGAACTCACCCCCAAGTCCGCAAAGGGTCCATCCAGCAGTGCTAACTGGGCCACGCGGCAGCGGTCCCTATTGGCCAGCGTCTGGGGGGTGCTGTAGCCCCCTCGAAGTGCATTCTCCTCAGCAATCAGGGCCTCAAGCTCTGGCGTGGCTCCCCCGGTCACAAGGGTCCGGATTAGAGTCAGGATATTGTCATTGAAGTATGTCTGGGGAGAGAGTTGGGGGGAGAAAGTCCTTTAAGCAAACACCCTAACGTCACAACAACAGACATCCAAATTACAACTTTTCTTGGTATCGCTTGTTTAAAGTTCTGGCCTGTCTCTTCAAATAATTTTATGTGGGAAGTGAAAAGACAGCAGCCTCCAATTATTCCATTCTTTTCTCTCCTACTTGGTTCTGCCAGGAGAGCCTGACTTTTAAAAAAGCACTTCAGGGAACTTTCATTAAAGGGCTGAAATCTAAATGGTTCCTGTTTACCGTGATTGGTGTGACTAGGAATGCAAATTCTGCTTCCTCTCTTCAAGTCCCACAGGTCTGCTAAGGGACTTTGGATTTGTGACACGAAATGCAGCCTGCCCAGGCGCTATCCCAAGTATAACTACCTCTGAGGTCCTGTCACCTTATGCCAGGAAGTAGCCTTCTCCAGCAGTGGCAAAACTTCTTCCTGTGTTGGAAAGAGATGCCAAGAGCATCACGGAGGCCACACGTTCTACAATACTACATGCTTTGATAATAATCTAACCCAGAAACCTCTCTCGATTAAATATGCCAGATAAAATTATGAGGAGGAGGATGCCCTGGTGTGTGCACTTTTTTTTTAAAAAAGTCATCTCAATAATCTGAGGCAAATATAGCACATTAGAGAAGTTTCCCTCAATTGTACATTTGTCTCACATCTGAAACATAACAGGTCTGTCAGGAACAAAACAATGGGAGTTTAAAAAAATGAATAGGGTGTCAAATAAAAGAGCTCAAAAAGACATTCGTCATCCAGACTAATTCGAGAAAAATCTCAAGTAAGGGTCTGCATTCCATTTTTCATGGTAAGAAGAAATCAAGCAGGTGAAATGAATTCAAACCAGAGTTTGCCTGTGGCTTCTGACAGGGTACGGACCTTTGGGAGTGGGTTAGGAAAGACAGCTACATTTCACCTCAGCGATTTCTCAGACACTTGATCTGGCAAAATGTAGTGGGGAATAAACCAGATAAGGATGGGTTCTCTTGTTGGGGGGCCATCACTTGTTCTCTGTCTTGGAGGAGGTTGACTAACCAGTTCTAGGCTTTGATATTCTCAACTGCAAAATTACCACAGTCATTAAGATCAAGTACATATGCAAATTATTCGAGGAGGACCTCTGAGTTCAGATGATAGCTACTCCAGGGCCAGGGTTCACTTTCTTCATTGAAATACTTGAAAAACCTAAAACCCGCAGAGCAGAGTGATAGCCAATTCCAACAGCAAAGAAGACTAGGAATGTTACTCAGGAGTCACCTAAGGATAACGCATGTCTCCTCCACCAGAGCTCAGATGTGCCCTGGGGCACAGCAACAGGACAAGGACAAGCACAGGGGGAACTGTTGCTGTCTGGGTCAAGGGAAAAGAGTCAGGCGGTAGGTTTAACACTGGCTTCACGTCTTAGCCACTGTGTGACCATGGAAAGTTGTCATTGTTGTGCCTCGGTTTCATGATCTGTAAAATGTATGAACAGAGTGGTTATAAGGCCGATAGAACTAATACACGTGAGGCACGTTGAGTAGTGCTTGGTGCCCAAGCAGCACTGATAAATACTTCTGACGGGACAGCAGGGACTGGGAGCTTTCCTCTGTGAGAAGACCTGTCAGCTCATCCTCGGCCTTCCCTTCATTTACATTTGGGGTGAGGGATGGGAAAACCAAGGCCATGTATTTCATCCTTGAACCTGTACTTCTCAATCTGCTTCCATTTGAAGACCCTGTTTGGGCTCAGGAATGACACAGCAAAGGCACCAGGGCCCTGCATCCTAGGATGGGACAGTAGTAATGGGAAGAGCCATCAGAGGTGTGTTCTAGTGGAGGTGGCCTTGGGGCATACCCGCAAGCATTTCCAAAATTTTCAGAGGTAAATCCTCTTCCATTACAGTCAGCACATTGGTAGAAGCAGGAGACCCCTCCTTAACACTGTGGCATGATAAATGTGTGAGTTCTGGGCATGGAACTTTGACAAGGGCCTTTGCACTCTAATTACCCTTTTTAGATCAAGACCAAGAGGAGGAATTTATCAGCTTGCAAAGGGGGAGGCAGAATATTCATGACCTTGTATAGCAAATTCTGTTTTTTTGGTAGAGAGAAATAAAGGTAGAGAGAAATTTAAAAAGCCAGTATAAATAGTTTTTAAAGGGAACCACAGTATTTAAGATATAAACGAAAAGCATCATTTTGACTGATTAAATGGTTGCTGGAAGAAGTAAAAGAAAAAGAAGCACCTGTTTTAGAATTCAATTTTTAAAAATATAGTTTCTATAAGAAGTAAAAGATGAGATTATAAGAAAGAGGACTTCATATAACTTACCCAATTTTTATGTAAGATATTTAAATTAAAACGGATGTGATTAGAGATAATTAAAAGAATCCAACATTCTTTCATGACAAAAATATTCGATAAACTAGAAGTAAAAGGGAATTTCTTCAACCTGATAAGGGACATGTGTCAAGAACCCAAAGTTAGCAGCAGACTTATTGGTGAAAAACTGAATGGTTTCCCCTCAGAATCAGGAACAATACAAGGAAGTCAGCTCTAACCACTTCTATTCAACACAGCAATGGGAGCTCTAGCCAAGGCTAGAAAGAAATGAGGTAACCGTATCGGAAAGAAAGATGTAAAACTATCCCAGTTTACAGAGAATATGATGTTATATATAGAAAATTCTAAGATATCTCTTAAAATTCAATTATAGATAATAAATGTGTTCAGCAAGTTTGCAGGTACAAAGTCAATATACAAAAAATCATTTGTATATCTATACATTTATAATGAATACAAGAATAAAATTAAGAAATTCTATTTATAATAGCATCACAAAGAATAAACACTTAGGAATAAACTTAACCAAGGAAGTACAAGACTGGTACACTGAAAACTACAAAATATTGTTGAAACACATTTAAAAAAATCTAAATAATGGAAAGGCATCCCATATTTATGGATTGGAAATCTTAAAATTATTAAGACCGTATTCCCCCAAACAATTTACAGATTCAGTACAATCTCTGTCAAAATACCCAAAACCATTTTTATAGAGATGGAAAAGCTGAGTCTAAAATTCATATGAGGGGCACCTGGGTGGCTCATTTGGTTAAGCATCTGCCTTTGACTTAGGTCATGATCCCAGGGTCCTGGAATCAAGCCCTGCATTGGGCTCCCTGCTCAGTGGAGAGTCTACTTCTCCTTCTCCCTCTGTCTCTTGCCTTGCTTGTGATTTCTCTCTCTCTCAAATAATAAAATCTTGAAAAACAAAAAAAGAGTAAAATTCATATAAAATTGTAAGCACTCCAAATAACCAATCTAAAAGAGATAGAGTTGAAGGACTCATACTTCCTGATTTCAAAACACACACACACTACTACTATAATCAAAAGAGTATAGTATTGACATAAGGACGGACATGGGACTGAAATGAGAGTCCAGAAAGAAGCTCATATGCTTTTGCTCAATTGATTTCAACAAGGGTACCAAGACCATTCCCTGGGGAAAGAACATAGTCTCTTAAACAAATGGTGCTACAATTCTTGGGCTTCCATATTCAGAAGAATAAAGTTTAACCCCTACCTCACACCATATATAAAAATTAATTCAAAATGGATCAAAGACCTAAATGTAAGAGCTAAAACTATGAAACACTTAGAAGAAAACATAAGGTAAATTGTTATGACTTTTGATTTGAAAATGAATTCTTGAATACGACACTCAAAGCACAGGCAACTGCCTCAAAAAAGATCAATTCAACTTCAAAGTTAAAAATTTTTGTGCATCAAAGTACACTATCCACAAAGTGAAAAAAAAAAAACTTACAGACTGAGAGAAAATATTTGTAAATCATATTTCTGATATAGTATCCAGAATATATATATAATATATAATCTTATGTAAGATTACATATATAAAATCTTCTTTCCAAACAACATAAAGACATATAACCCAATTTTAAAAATGGACAAAAGACTTAAACATTTATCAAAAAAGATATACAAATGGCCAACAAAATAAATGAAAAGATGCTCAACATCAGTAGTCCTCTGGAAAATGGAAATCAAAACCACAAGAGATACTTCTTTACACCCACTAGGGTGGCTATAATCAAAAAGACATAACAAGAGTTGGTGAGGATGTAGAGAAAGTGCAGCCCTGACACTTCTTTCTGCTAGTGGGAATATAAAATGATACTGCCACTTCAAGAAATAGTTCAGCAGTTCTTCATATGGTTAAACAGAGTTATATAACCCAGCAATTCTACTTCTATATATACACCCAAGAGAAATTTAAAAAATATGTTCATATGAAAACCTGTATACATGTTTATAGCAACATTATTCATAACAGCCAAAAACGGAAATAGTCTAAATGTCTATCACCTAATGTATGCATAAATAAAGTGTGTTGTATCTGTGCATGAATATTATTCAGTTATATGAATGTTATTCATACAATAAAAATGTACGAAGTACTAACACCTTGGAAACATGTTAAGTGAAAGAAGTCAGTCACAAAAAACTACATATTGTATGATCCATTTATAAGTACTGTCTAGAAGAAGCAAATCTATAAAGATAGGTAGTACATCAAGTACCAAGCTTAGGGCTTGGTCGGGAGGGAGAAGAGTTTAGTGGGGGATGCTTCAGCATATGGAGGGTTTTTTTGAAGCAATGAAAAAATGTTCTAAAATTGACTGTGGTGATGGTTGTACATATTTGTAATTACACTAAAAATCACAGAATTGTACATTTTAAATGGGAGAATTGCATGGTTATTATATTTCCATGAAGGTGTTAAAAGAGAAATAGTTAAAAAGATAACTAAACTTATAATGGCCAGATTTTTATCCATTAAGAAGCAATAATTAATAATACTGTATTGTACAGTGAAAAATTTAAGTAGGTAGATTTCATGTGAAGTGTTCTTACCAAAACAACAGTGAAAAAGAAGCACTATGCTGTAGAACTAAAAATCACATAGACACAAAATCAATGATGTGGAAGTAAGAGTAAGAAGTTGGTTGAAACTACATAAAGAAATGTGTAGAGATGTTTCTTTGCTTTTCTTTTCTTTTCTTTCTTTTTTTCTATCTTTTTTTTTTATGAGAATGCTGGTAGATATTGAAGAAAGACAACAGATGACAAATTGATAAATAGCAAGTATTCACAAAAGCTAACACTGTAAACAAAATTCGAGCAGGTCAAAATGAGTAAGCAAGCAAGAAAACAAATGAACACAACCTGTCCTGAACTGAAGAATGAACTGAGGATATGGATTGAAATGGCTCACCAACTGAATGTGGCCATCACTTAAATCTGTTAACAGGTGAATATTTAAATTTAAAATATTACATGAAGAAAAAAGGTGACATAACACAATGCTGTAAGGAAGAAAAAAATGTTCATGATCAGGTTAGCCAGAGACTTCTCTAGAAAACTTAAGAATGATACCAACTGAGTTTTAAAAGGATACATTTATTCCAAGAATTCTACATGCAGCTAAATCATCAATAATTTGGGAAGGCAATCGAAATACTTAAAAAAAAAAAAAAGCATTTTTGAACCTCTAACTGTCTAAGCATTAATTGATGTACTTCATTAAAAAAAAAATGTTCAGGAACAAAAATCATCATCCTTCAAGATCATTTGAAACTTCTAGAAATTAAAAAAAATGAGCAAATTTTGTTTAAAAATACTGACGAAATATATTGAAACATGGAATTTAAGAAATGATGGTATGTTTTATTACTAAATGCAAATGTCAGAAATAATTCTTGAAAGAAAAAATGACAAAATTATTTGTTAATATGCTAATATTAATTTATTTTCAGAAGTCAGAAACATGAGGTAGGAGAGAGGAGGATGGATATAAAGGAAGAATCAGAGCTAGATTTTTCTAGATAATAATGCTTAGAAAATATTCTTTCAGACATATTTATAAAATGTAAATATGTCTAAAATCAAAAATAGAATATAGATAGTTTACACATCACTAGAGAAAGTATTCAGACAAAAATATAGTCTATATACCCAAAGCTGGATTATAAAAGACACAATTATAGAAGCATGTATAAAGCATAAGGCAAAATTATAGCATTATATTTTAATAACTAAACATAAATGAGCTAAGGGATTTGATTCAATTGCAAAGGTTCTCAGATTTATTCAAAAGCCAAAATGAAAATCAAACTCTGATATTTTCAGAGAGAAATAGGAAAAAGCAAAAGAAAACTGTATTTCAAGGGAAAAATTTTAAATGTTACATTAAGCAAATTTTAAATGTTACATTAGCTTTGTATTGATAGTTAAAACTTAAAGATATAACCTACTTATGCACAGAATAATATAACTGAAATATAGAAGGTAAAACTAATTAACAATTAGAGTAAAATAAAAGTGGACTGAGGGTGATATGTAAAATATCACTGTGTTTCTAGCTTTCATAGCTCAAACAGACCAAACTATGAGAAAATTAAGGGTATAATAAAGGCAATTTAGTAGATTTGTGCTTAACTTTGCAATATTTTTAGATAGCTTCCAAACAGTAATTACAAAAAAGCGATCAACGGCTCAAAGTATAAAATCTCAATATATACAGTGAAATATAAGCTGCAGAGTCTACATTTAGAAAATTAAGATAATAGAAATAAAAGTAAATACCCCAACCTCTCCAAGTTCAAAAGAAAAGTATTCTAACATGTAACTATAGTTCAAGATGGAAATTAAAACTTAGAATATAGAGTATTTAACAATTAACTATTTGAAAATGGGATATAAGAATGTCATGGATTAAGGCCAAACTTACAGAAACAAATTCAGAGCTTGAAATGATTTTATTATTAAGTGCAAAATAATTATAATAATGCTAAGCATTAAAAGAACTTTTATTGTCCTTTTTATCTTCAAAAAGCAGAAGGATGAAATAATAAAGTATCAATTAATGAAATCACAAGAGGATATTTATTAAATTGATAAATACAAAAAATCCTTGAAAAAATAAACAAGACTATGATAAATATAACTTAAAAAAATGAAATTAGAAATAAGAAAGAGAACATAGTGTCATATAGGTTTAAGAATTAATACTCCTGGGGCACCTGGGTGGCTCAGTGGGTTAAAGCCTCTGCCTTCAGCTCAGGTCATGATCTTGGGGTCCTGGGATTGAGCCCCACATTGGGCTCTCTGTTCAGCGGGGAGCCTGCTGCCCCCTCTTTCTCTGCCTGCCTCTCTGCCTGCTTGTGATCTCCATCTGTCAAATAAATAAATAAAATCTTTTAAAAAAATTAAAAAATAGAATTAGCACTCCTATTCTGGAAGCTCTCTTTAGTATCACAGCTCCTGGTCCCGTCTAAGAACAGCTACTATTGTTCAAGGGAAAGCAAAATAATGATCATCCACAGACAGAGGAGATTATTAGGAAAAAAATAAAAAGGAATACCATGGTCCTTAACATGTTAATTCGATGTTATAATGTCATATTTTTCCAGTAAAATTTTAAGTCTGACATATAGCTATTAATAGAGTCAACTGGACTTATTTATTTATTTAGAGAGTGTGTGTGAGTCAGGGGAAGGGGTAGCAAAGGGGCGGAGAGAATCTACACAGGTTCCATGCGGGGCTCTATCTCAGGACCCTGAGATCATGACCTGAGCCAAAATTGAGAGTCGGAAGGCTTCCCTGACTAAGCAACTCAGGCACCCCTCGAGTGGACTTTCTACAAACTTGATACAACTGTGCTAAATTTCCTCTAGAAAGAGTTTATGAAATTGTCCTCCCAGGGATGATAATATTAAATATTTCATAAATTAACATTGTAGACAACAATGTAGACAACAGTAAAAATGAGAAGACCCATCAACCAGAATAGATTACTGAGAAAAACAGTTTAATAGTTCTATGTACAAACACAGGAGTTGGCAAATCTGCTCCTTGGGCTAAATCCAACCTGCCACCTGTTTTCTTAAACTTTTATTGGGACCCTGACATACCCATTTGTTTACAAATGGGCTTTGGGGCTATAATGACAGAAGTCAAGTACTTTCAGTGGAGTCTGTATGGCTTTCAAAAACCTAAAATATTCACCACCTGGCCCTTTAAAAAAAAGTTTGCTGATCTGTTCTTTAATATGATAAGGAAAGCATCATACACCATAGGGAAAAAATGTTTTTTCAAGAAATGATTTAGGGGTAACTGGCTATCTGGAAAAAATTCTTCAACAATATGGTAATTATTAAATAAATCATGATATACTTATATTACTTACATTGTCCAGATACTGATATTATGTTTTCAGAGAATATTTAATGGCACAGTAAAAATTATATGATGTGATAGTAAAATATGCAAAAAGGCAAGATTCAAATAAACAACATGACATAAAATTCATGTTAAAAGGGCAGACCTCAACTGATAACAGGTTTATTCATGTAAAAATAGTTGTACTTAGTACCCCAAAATTCTATTTGGTGACTAAGTTTTGGTGATAGAATACTGATTGAGTTTAATTTCTCCTATAATTTTACTTATTTCATCTATTTTGACTGTGAAAATATATTTACATTAAATTTCTAAAAAAGGAAATGAAATTTATGTGACTCAGTAGCAAAAAACCATGAAAAAAATCCTCTTCAAAACGGGCAAAGAAACTGAATAGACATTTTGCCAAAGAAAACATACAAATAGCCAACAGGTACATGGAAAGGTGCCCAACTTCCCTAACCATCAGAGAAACACAAATCAAAACCACAATGAAATATCACCTCACCACTGCTAGGACGACTGTTGTCAAAAAGGCAAGAAATAATATATGTTGATGAGGATGAGGAGAAAAGGAAAGTCCTGGGCGCTGAGGTTGTGAATGTAATTCGGTGCAGCCACTATGGAAAACAGTATGACTGTTTCTCAAAAAATAACAAATAGAACTACTAGATGATCCAGCAGTTCCCCTCGGATGCAGACTCAGTAGCTCAAAGATACAGCTGCAGTCCCACGTTTGCTGCACACTTTTTAAAATAGTCAAGACATCCAAACAACCTAAGTGTCCATTGACAGATGAGTGGATAAAGGAAATGGTATAAGAGAATATTACCCAACCAGAAAAAGAGAGAAATCCTGCCATTTGCAACAATATGGATAAAACCTGAGGGCATTAAATTAAGTGAAATAAGTCCAAGAGAGAAATCTGAATATTGTATAATCTCACTTATATGTTGAAACTGAAAAAAAAAAAAAAAGTGATCTCATAGAAACGAGAGAAGAGATTGGTGGTTGCCCAGGGCTGGACATGGGGAGTAGGGGAAACAGGTGGAGATGGTCAAAGGATACAAGTTTTCAATAAGATGAATTCCATTCAGAATAAAGAAAATGTGTACACACACACACACACACACACACACACACACACACACACACACACAGAGGAATATTATGCAGCCATCAAAAGGAACAAAATCTTGCCATTTACAATGGCATGGATAGAACCAGAGGGTATTATGCTAAGTGAAATAAGTCAATCAGAGAAAGACAATTCTCATACGATCTCACTGATATGAAGAATTTGAGAAACAAGACAGAGTATCATAGAGGAAGGGAGGGAAAAATGAAACAAGATGGAACCAGAGAGGGAGAAAAACCATAAGAGACTCTTAATCTCAGGAAACAACCTGAGGGTTGCTGGGGGGCAGGGGGCAGGACAGATTGGGTAGCTGGGTGGTGGACATTGGGGAGAGTATGTGCTATGGAGAGTGCTGTGAATTGTGTAAGACTAATGAATCACAGACCTGTACCCCTGAAGCAAATAATACATTATATGTTAATTTTAAAAAAGATGAATTCCAGTCACTGCATAAAATGATTAAGTTCTAGGTATGAAATGTATAGCAGGGTGACTGAAGTTAACAATACTGTATTGTATATTTAAAAGCTGATAAGAGATAAGAGAGTAGATTAGATTTTAGAGAGTAGAGTAGATTTTAAAAGAAAAGAGTAGATTTTAAAAGTACACACGCACACACACACACACAAGTATACAGCAATGTGAGGTGATAAATGTGGAGGTGATAACCCTATTGTGGTAATCACTTCTCAATATATATGTATATCAAGGCATTACACTATATACCTTAAGTATACATAGTGTTATAAGTCCATTATATCTCAATAAAACTAGGCCAAAGAAAGGAAGAAAATGTTAGAAAAGAGTTAAAGGCGAAAAAGTTAAAGCAAAAAATAACCTGATAAAGATATAGCTGAACATTGAACTGACTTCAGGATACCTGACAGTTCTCTTGTTTGGCAGGCACTTCTAAAAGCATAAAAACTATAGAATAATTCACAAAAAAAAATGCATTTACATTATTACATGCAAATTAAAAGTTTATATACTTCAGAAATTACCGTAAACACAATTAAAGGGCCTCCTAAAGAAAATGATAATTAGTGCCCGCTAGAGCATGCGGAATGGGATTTAAACACCTGTGATGGCAGTAGGAATTTATAGGAGGTAACCCAACCGCCTGCACCAAGAGCTGGGAAAGTGTTCCTATTGGTTAAAAACCCAGTGAGTTTGCCTCAAGATAATAAATTGTTTCTTATTCAGAGATTATGTACAAATAATGTTCATCACAGGGTTAATTATTGTTAAAACAAAATTAAAGTGAAATGTCTCACAATAGGTAGATAATGATTAAAGAGGTTCTGGAATATCTATAGAGTCTCAAGAAGCCCTATGGAGGCATTGCAAGTCATGATACCCAAAAATAGGACATGATTAAATGTTTTGGATAAAATACTAAGCATTACAAGAAAAGGTAGGGGGAAACAAGATATAAAACGGGGTGATTCTTATTTATCCATTGGGGAGGAAATATACTAAAATATTAATCATGATTATCTTTGGGTATTGGAACTATGGTTCACTTAAATGTTTTCTTTATATATTTCAGTGCTTTCAAAATATCCCCTACTGGACATGAATAACTCTTCTAATGGAAACAGTGATTTCTAAACAAAAAACACTGTTAAGTTCTGCTTTGCAATGATGAGTCAAGACAGTCAACACGAAAGGTTATTGTTTTGCCAAATTTCAAGGATTTGGCCTTAACGTTTTTCCCCTTCTGTGTTGAAATCAGTTACACTATAACAACACAGACTTTTTGATCAATCAGTTGCTGATTTTTATTGAGCATCCACTAATCCCTAGGTCTTGGTTTGGCTTGAGATCGTATTGTATTCCACGAGTGTGTCATGCTCAAAATTTCCCATCAATTATTCAGGTATCATTTCAGGGTGGGTCACAGGGTTCCATGGGCGCCTTAATCGCCCTGAAACCACTCATAACACTGAACACAGATTTCAACCCTCCAGCCTGTATCCTAGATCGTCCTCCTTGATTCTTCCAAGCAGGCATCAAGGAGCAGCTCTGTGGGCAGCAATATCTGCTATGACAGAGAATGATGTCTGTCTGTCTGTCTGCAGAGCACTCCTGCTCCGATCTGGTTGCCTCAGTATTCAGCTGCAGAGAAGAACTTTGGATATTCCATGAGGGTGTGTTCTGACTGTGCATCAGGGTTTCTTTGGATCTGAGTAACTCAGTGCAAAAACAATGCTTTTCTTGAAAAGGGGTATCTAGTTGGTCAAAATGGAAGGCACAGATTTCTTCATACGTTGACTGATCTGCAGCTAAGCAGCCAATCCAGAGCTTTCTGCATAGAAAGTGGCTGTTTCAGTACCACATGGCAAAAATAGATGCTAGTCCCTCAAATGCCAATTATTACAGACAATTCCTACAGAGAATGTGCTGGTTAGAACAAACTTCTGTACAACTCAGTCAACCCAGAGGGCGTCATTCCTTTCTAGATTAACAGAAACACTAGAACTAAAGAAACACAAACTTCTGAAGGGCAGATTGTAATATAGAAGTGTGATCTTTCCCCTCCTGAGCTACCCATGTAGTCTAAGGAATGGGGGAGTCCCTCTTCCCACTACCAAGGTTAGGATTCTACCCCTAGTCAGGGAAGAGTTTCTTCCCAATAAGACAATACAGCACCTCTTGTAATGTGTACCGCCCTCAGAATTCAGCCAGTATGGTTTTCAATCCCTGACTTGCCATTCAACACCTAACCTAGGACAATAGGAATTTGCTCTGCCTCTGGTTCCTCATCCATGTGACAGGGACACAGAAACCCAAGCACAAGCCAGTTTTCAGGATAGTGTTAAATGAGATACTTTGTGCAGGGCACCTGGGTGGCTCAGTGGGTTAAAGCCTCTGCCTTCTGCTCAGGTCATGATCTCAGAATCCTGGGATCGAGCCCGCATCAGGCTCTCTGCTCAGCAGGGAGCCTGCTTCCATCTCTCTCTCTCTCTACCTGCTTCTCTGCCTGCTTGTGATCTCTGTCAAATAAATAAATAAAATCTTTTTTTAAAAAAATGAGATATTTTGTGTGACTCTGAAGGCACGACAGATAATAAATGGTAGCTTAGAAAAGTTAACAACCAGCTAGCAAGGCAACCCATTTGGAAAATGCCCTCTCCCTGTGTTTCTGTGTTGTCATCTCTCATATCAGAGAGCTGGCCCAGATCCCACGGATGGCCTGCTTGGCTGCTGAACTTTGACGTTTCTCAGATCCCTTATGCAGACGGAGTAACAGGCATGGAGGAAGCTGGGGAATGCTGGGCAGAGGACCTGACTGCACGGGAAATCTGAGCCCGCAGTGCCACCTAGCCTGCTCTGAGGACACCCCTCTGCGCCCGTGTTTCTAACACCCTGGTGCATCTCCCTCTTTTTATTTTTTTAAAGTATAATTACCAGAGCTTATGTTTCACAGTTAATGCTGTCAAGCCTTTTAAACTAATTGGTCTTTTATAGAAAATTTAACTGAAAATTAACACATCTTTTAATAACATTGCCTTAACTTTAATGGCACTTTGCCTTTTGTTTATAATTGCTCTAAAATTGTCATTTTCCATGCCATAGCTGCCATTTTTTTAGATTTGCTAGTTTTCATGTTGTAGATTATTTTTAGTATTTTTCTTTCATGAGGGATAAGAACGATTTGTTGGGGTTTTTTTTGTTTTTGTGTTTTTCCCCCAATCCCGGGCCTGCCTGGACTGACGTGACAGGTGGTACCTTCTGGGTGCACCAGAGCACCCTTCCATTTGCCACATGGACACTAGTGCTAGCTCCTCAGCCTTGATGGCCTGTCCCTCCCGTCGTGAGCAGAAAAAATGAGGTTCTTGAGTCTAAGGAAAAGGATCAGGGAGGAGTCTTGTTTATACAACATGGCACCCAATAGCTTGGTCTGATGGAGAACTTGGTCTGTTCCTTAAAACCCTCCTGGGGTTCAGCCAAAACCCAAGTACAATTAAGAGAGCAAAGCATGTGGGCCCATCTTCCAGATGGCCACATTCTTCCGTCTTACCGACATAAGCTCAGTTATTTCTGGCAAACAGAGACCACCTCTGATATCAGAGAATACAGAAACATAAGACATATGTGTGTGTGAGTACATACACATATATATGTACGTGCAAACATAAAATAAATCTACTTCTTTGTAGTTACATTTGATCTGAAGAAATACTTGTCTACTCTGTGAAAGATTTTCATTGGCCTTTCTCCTTATCTGATTATCCCAACATGATAAGGCACTGTTAACATCATTCCTTTTAACAGTTGGACCCAACTAAGTCCCAGACTGTAGAAACGACATGCATGGGCTGCTGGTGGATTGGGACTGGAACCTGTACGTCCGAATTCCTGGGCCAGTGCCACACTGTTTCTCCTGTAAGTCCTTGCCTTTTTTATACTAATTCATTAACCATGCAAATACCCACCCTGGGTATTGGTGAACTGGGCAAAGCAAAGACACGCCTGGCCCAAAATGCTCATACTGAAGTTTTTCTTGGACTCCTGGGTGATTCATTGGGGGGGGGGGTGTCCCCAAAATGGTGAGGGTTCAAAGAAAATGGACATCATGTACTCATCCTCCTGACTCCAAGGACAGGCATAGGGCCGGAAGCCCAAGGATGCTGTTTAACCACAGTCATTCAGGCTTACAAAATTAGAAGCCGGAGGCCTGTAAGTCTGGTTCAGTGGGAGGCACAGGCGGGGGCAGTGGGATGAGTGAAGCAGGCCTGGGAGAGTTGAGCAGGGAACAGTGTGGGCTGTAGTGAAAGGACACATAGATCAGCTCTAATCAGTTGGTGCTTTGTGGGTATCTGGAAATCTGCTTTGTGACTCCAATCAAAATAAGCTGGAAATCCATATTTAAGTGTAATCTTACAATTTTAAAGTATTGGCAACAAATTGCACTTAAAAGGGGAAAACTTCAGGAAATGCAGAATTTGTCTGCAACGTGCCATATTGGGACTTCTATGAGAGACGATTCCTTAGAAACCAGATATCAGTCCAGGTCCTCATGCCAGTATATTGTGCTGTTTCTCTTCCTTTCTTCTCTCAAAATGAGTTCACGAGGATGGAGTGTGGGGCAAGAAAATAATTGGGGGTTACTTCAGGAGTCAACTCGTTGACGGGTTTGCCCTTCCAGCCAGCACACACAGGAAGCAGTGACCTCAGGAGGATCCTGGCGGTATCCAAACGAAGATGACTGAAGGGTTGAAACCTGGGATGTGGTCTTTTGTTCTCAGGACACTCACAGTGTGGACGACAGCTCTGCTTGTCCTTCCCCTCAATCTATTGCATTCCAAGCACGGCAGCCTTCAACGACTCCCTCTGAGCCCCAGAGTAAGCTCAGTACCACTGTTCAGCTTTGTCCCGATCTTTTGACCTTGGAATGCTCATCACCCTGGCCCCCAGGTGCTCTCTTCTGACCTTTCAGTGTCAGCTTCCAGGTTTTCAGTTGAGACAGCTTTACTCTGACCACTGCAACTACCCAGGTCTCCACACGCATTCAAATGATTTCATTCTTCAGAATAGTTTTGCCCATCTGATATTATTCATTTACAACTACCAATGGTAGCTATCATTCCTGATTTACATAATTATTGCCCACTAGAATCAAAGTTCCAACAATCCGAGGATAGGGTCTTCCTCTTTCTTCTCCATTGCTAAATCCCCAGGATCTGAATAGTGCCTGGCATTTAGTTAAGTGTTCAGTAAAGGCAGTGATCAATAATAATAAATATAATATCCAGATAGTCGTGTGTGACACATCGCACTAATCACTTTACAGCCTTAACTCATTTAATTATCTCTATAATTCTATGAGGTAGGTGCTATTATTATCCCCATTTTAAAGAAGATAAAACTGAGGCACAGGGAGGTGATGTTGATGCAGTCAGTAAATGCCGGTGCTGGGATCTGCATCCAGGCAGGCTAGTCTTGGTTCATGACTTTTCTTCTGTCCAGGTAGAGCTCAAAATGGGGCTGTGGGGTGGGGCAGGGTGGTGTCTGTCGCAGAGAAGTCTGAACACTTGAGCTCCGGTTCCAGCTCTAAATCCAGAGAGGCTTCCTTTCATCTTCTCCATGTGTGTGTAAGCAGCACGCTGGTACCACTCTGAAAAATACATGGCTTAGTCGTAAGCCTCTTCCTGGAGGCAGATAGCCACAAGCATAATTACTCCCTCCGATCATGTGTTCCTGCCATTGATGAGCCACGAGGCCATGTCTGCAACATCGCTGACTGCTCAGGGACGCCTGTGACGAACCAAAATATTATTCTTTGAACCAATGAAGCAGTGAGCGGCAGGAGTTGAGTTATGGAGGACAACCTTAGAGGATGTTTAGACACACGATTAAGTGGCGATTTGGGGGCTGGAGAAAGGAGATCATGGACATCTGAGGAGGTGTGCCTGTGCAGACGTCGCAGCGTTGCTTGTAAACGGATGCCTGGGCTGGAAGCTTACCTCCGGCTCCTGCTGCTTGGAGGAGTCTCAGTTTATCAGTTTACAACCCTGCCAACATTTTCAGTTCCCTTCTAGTTACTGCCTTGGCTCTTGAGTGATCTCCTGGTTTTTCAGAAATTAGGATTGGGGCGGAATGCAAAGAAACCACAGGTTTCCATCAGGAGGCCGGGATTCAATGAGGTCTGCTGAACCAGACCCAGTCAAGATGTCACTGTGGAACTTGTTCCTCTCAGACAAGGAAAACCAGGCATGGACCCATTGGACGGGCGTTTTGACTAATGGTCACTGTCTGCGCATCAGTTAAACACGTCTTATTTCAGGTTGATTCGCATTATTGTCTGAAAGAGCAGACACTGTGGCTAAAGTGCCTTGCGCAGTTCTGGGCCCTCCATGAATGAAGCCGACAGTGACGGCAATGGCCGATACTAGATTCCTGATACTTTTCTCTCCCTGGCTGGAGTTCAGAAGGAATGCTGTGGGCAGGCCCATGGGGTCCAGACCAGCCTTGGCCGCTCTCTCCCAGACACTCTCATTTGCATTTCAAAGATTAGAGATGGCTTTTTAAACATTTCAGACTAACCCACTTTGATTTCTCATCTGAGTTTCCAAGAACTGACTCCCCAGTGGTGCTATAGACAAGAGCACAATAACAGCCCAGATCAGAGGTGCCACCCCCGCACCCCATGGCCGCCCACAGTGCCCCTTTGGTTATGTAGGGGTGAAGTTCTTCGCTGCTTAAAATCCATTTTATGGGCTTATTGGTATGAGGGGCTGGCTACGTGGGTGTGGCCCGCATAGTCACCCATGGGCCATGCGCAGAAGGGCCCCTCACTTGGCTCTGCAGTCATCGTTTTGAAATTCTTAATAATGTATGCAAAAGTGGCTTTGCAGATTATATAGTTGCATGGACTGTCCTGCATGTCTGATACATAGAAACATAAATAACTGTATAAGTTTGGGTTTTATAAAATGTTAATAGAGCATTTTGAAGCTCTTGAAAAAAAAAAAAAGCTACTGTATACAATTCAATCATCTTTTAGTGAGACCAGTCTTCTATAATCTCTCTCATTAGGAACAGGAGTAAAATGAAATTTCTAAAGAGACGAATTACAGAAATCCGTTTGAAACAAAAGACCAGTACAGACAATCTGGCACTGTATGAGATCACCCTGTAGCTTTCATCATTCCTTCTGGCTTGCTTAAGGAGTTTGCCCACACTGAGCCCAACATCACTAGCAGACAAAGAGGTTAGGCCCAGAACCACTGGGCCATCAGAAAGAAATCACAAGTCCTGGGAAACTGAGAGTGCCTTCTCTAGTGATCCTTTTTCTCTTCTTCTTGGTTGGAAAGCAAAGGTCTGGCATGACGCCTAGTCAGCCTTAATTCAGATGAATATTGTTTCATAATTATTTCTAGATCCATAATTCTAATTTTTAAAATAAGATATGTTTGCAGTTGGACCACATTCAGGAATATAGAATAACCTAAATTAGTCTTAAAAAGCTTTATGTTTTTTCTTTCCTCAAATAGAGGTTCTTCTGGGATTAGCTTTAATGAATAGAGAAGAATAATGCATAATTAGCATATCAGTTGTTTAACACATTCAGGAGAATAACCTTCTTAAGCACTTTAAGAAATGTATGTGTATAAAAACTCTCTGAGCTATGTTTATGGTTTTAATGTGTTCAATAAAACTCTTTTTCATTGATTCCTCAAAGGTCAGTTTTTATCCAGCTTATGTCTGTATTTTCATAAATTGCGAATTTGAGAATTCCAAAATAAAGAGGCTTTTCTCTATAATAAATCAAGACACTCAGTGGGAACACTTCACAATCCCCACTTATAACCCATTCTAGTGTCTGCTTTTGCCTTTTGCAGTTCAAGAGAGCTCCATAAACTGGAGCCTACTTTTTAATTGTTAGTTGTTTTTGGTCTCAAAACTAAAAGAACAATGCCTTGATTATTTGGTGCATATCAAGTTATAAAAGAAGCCAGTGATGCTTTTGATCCCTCAGCCAGCCCACCCTCCTGTATTTTCTACTACTTCATTCGTTCCCTGCAGCAGGGAACTGGCCAGGCCTGACTCTCATGCATCGTCCTCTCCCAGGGCTTGCATCGCAATGACGGGCAACGACCTAGGAGTCACCCTTGACACTTCATCCTGTTCCATCCTCTGCCCATATTCAACCTATCCTCAAGCCCTGTCAATCTTCCTGACCAAAACCACTCGAGTACCCATCTCCTTCCAGCTCTGCCAGCTCTATCCTCATCCAAACTCTGACAGTCCCATATTCTGATTTCCTGCCGCCATCTTGCCTCCTGAGCCATCCTCCACACACCAGCCAAGACAATCCTCTTAAAACATAAACCTGATCACACCGGCTTGCCAGCTTAAAATCATCCTTCAGTGCCTCCTCATTGATCTTAAGAAAAAAGCCAAAGCCATGAAAATGGGTTTCTTGGTCTTACAGGTCCAAACTTGCCTCATCTTCTCCTCTTCCTCTCTCACTGTGGCCCAGCTACAAAGGCTTTCTTTGCCTTCCTTAAATTGTCAGCTTCTTTCACCACTAGGACTTTGCATCTGCTTTCCTTCTGTGTGTGTGTGGGGGGGTACTCTTCCCCACAAAATCTCCCTTCTTATCTTCCTCACACTTCCAAGAATTCATAATTAAACGTTTATCTCTACAATGGTCTGGCAAATGTTGTTATGCCCTTCTAGATCACCATCATTTTGTGTGGTCATGCTCTCCCCTGGAGCTCCAGCTCTAGTCCCAGGCCGTTGACATTGGAGGCTGGAGGTGATCCTCTCCCATGTCACACCCACTCACCGCACTCATGAGCGAGTCCAGGACGCTGACTGCAAATGCTGTCCCACATGCAAATGGCTGCGTGAGGTACAGTTCTGTGTCGGGGTCATCATCATCGTCTTGGTCCAAAAACTGAACGTTAGTATCATTCACTAGAAAAAGTATGAAATGAGAATTAGCTCAAAAGACCACACAAACACACACACACACTGAAGCCAGGGAAAGAGCAGGCTACTGATTTAACAACACTGAAGTCACTGGAAAGGAGAGAAAAGCATGGGAGAAGCTGTCAATGAATCTTGGGGTGGGAGCCGGTGGACTCAATGGACTGCTCTTATGTGATTGTTCAAGCTTCCCAGGCCTGGAGAGCCAGTGAGGTCAAGCAGCCTTGCTCCACAGCAGACCACCGGAGAACGGCTGAACAGTGCTGGTCAGTCCTTTGGTATAGTTTTAGAATCATGACCGAAAAACACCTCAGAGGTGTTTTTCGGTCACCAGGTCCTTTGAGAGATGGATGTATTTCAAGGATGAGTAGCCATGAGTAGCCATGCTGGGATGCTAAGTTTAGCCACAGGAAAAGAAAGCAACTTATTGAGACCAAAGAGCAGAAGACTAGGAGCACAGCAAAGGCAAAAAGCAAGGAATTTGCCTGTAGGCAGGACCTACGGCCTGCCTGGGGTCGGCCCAGGGAGGGTCAGGTATCCCTAGCCCTGAATCCAGGCCCACGCCGACAGGCCCTGTTGGACAGAACAGTGACCCCAGCTGGGATGGATCCCTGGCTGTCTCCGGCTGCTTGATGACAAGGACTTGCTGTGCATTCCGAGCTGCATGGGGATGCCCACGTTCTCCCTTTCCCCTTCTACCCAGTTCAATCTTTTAGATGCTGCAGCTCTAAGAGAAGCAGCATTTGATGCTGTAGTTCATTTCCATCTGAGGATTCCTCAAGGACTTCTCCGGCAGGCATGTGCAGACTGATTGGCTGTGTCACTAGATGTCTTTAACTTATTAAAAATTAAATGACAAATTAATTTCCATTCCCATCTTGGCTTCAGAAATTATCAGTTTTGCAGGGCAAGTAATAGGGAAGAAAGTGTGTGGTGGGGGAGGAGATGAGCACTTGTGATTTCTGGATAATTATGACACTTTTAGGAAAAGAATAAATGAGGTTTCCTTCTTCTGATTCCTTTCTAAATGTATCAGTAGTGAATTCTCTTTCCTAGAGTTATTGTTTTAATTTTTTATTTCCTGAGCATAACTTTTTGGATAAGTTTGGTTGTTTTTTTTTTTTTCAACCTTTGCTTGTTTATTGTATAAGACAGAATAAATGATAATAGGATATCAGGCTAGGCATGGAATTAGTTTTAAATGACACCATCTTGTTTCCCTAGAGAAAAATTTTAATGGGGGAACATCTTTGCTCAGCAACACTTGAATTACATGCTGGTGGGTAAAATTACAAAATGCAGGATCAGACAAGTAAGCTTTAAACCCAGCCTCTGTACTAACTCTGTACAAGCGATGCATTTTATTATCATTCTGGACCTTAGTTTCTTTCTCTGTAAAGTGGGAGAAATACTAGCAGCTCTCATGAGACTGTTGGGAGGCTCCTAGGAGATTGTACCTGGTGAGCCTGGCCCAGGACCTTGATAAGCATTAGCTTATCTCAAGATTGCCTTTCTCATTAAATGCTCTGTCTACCCTACTGTTTGGAAAATTCCCAGCTTCCCTCCGCCTCTCTCAGAAGCAAGTAAGGCCTTGCTCAGGCATTCTATAGAGTCAAATGGTAGCTTTTCCGCTTCTCCCTCCATTTGCCACTTTGTGAATCAGAAAATGTAAACTCTGGGCAATATGCAGAGGAGCATGGTTTTAATTACTTGGGATAGCCAAGGATGGTGTGTATACTGACACTCTGAAAGAGGTAGCGTCTGTTCTCTCTTTTCAAGAGCACGTGGAAGGCTGGTAGTGTACTTGGAGGGGAAGTGGTCACTGGAAGGGAGAGGTGACAGATTGTCAGCGAGCCAGGTGTCTCTGTCACTGGGATGCAGGAACCAGGATTCCATGAAAATCCTGGGCCTAGTCTGGGAGCGTCTCAGAGGGAAATCAGTGTTACCCAAAGCCTACTTCAGTAATTATGTGGTGCTAACAGGTGATTTTTTAAACTCCCCCCGCCCCCCCGCAAATGTTTTATGGTCATAGATGACTGGAAACCAGGTTAAGTAGCTTTAAACAAATGTCCTTCTTGTGGAACGTCTAGAAGCTTCTGGCCCACTATCATCAATTGAAACTCTCCAGGTGGATGAAGACTGGAATATACTACATAGTTTTTAAAAACCTGGCTTCCCTCTATGCTTTTTTGAAGGCATTTGACTGGTTTGGTGTGATGCAGACCACATCTCAGAACACGTAGGTAAATAGTAAATATTGGTGGGGTATGGGGAAGCGAGGTGGTCAAACGGTGATGGTATGCTTGCTAAAGGTGGTATGACCACCAGGAAAATAGAGCTTAGTGCAGGCAGTAAGGGCGGTGTGAACACACGGAAGGTTGTCTGAACTCAGAGAAGAAATCTGGGGAGGGAACGAAGGCTAGGGGAGAGTCAGTTATGCTAACTGAATGCCTGCATCGTTGCTTCAGATTTGGGGCTCCAAGCCTTCTCTTTTCTCTTCCCCTCATCACAAATCGAGATATCCTAGTTGGTAGCACACAAACTCAAAACACAAAAAGAAATCCCCGGCAGTCGTGATTTTGAAATGCAGCTGCAGGTTTCTGAGAAGGAGATAATCTGGATGAATTTTCCAACCAGTGGTCTGGGCTGCACGAGCTCCCTGGCCTCTTACAACCCTAAGGTCCCAAGAAGAGCAATCCAGAAACCTAGGCTTTTAGCCAACTTCTCTAAACATGAAAAAGATGCCTCTCCTGCTGCTGGAAACAGAAAATAGTGCGATACTCCTTGACCTGAGTGAATTTGTCCTGATAAATAGCTCCGTCTACAATAATGCAGTGCTGAATGGCGGACAATTTATTCCTTAGTTTCCAGACACCTCACAAGCAAGATGACTGTGTTAAAAGCCTGCTCTCTTATTTTGAAATATATTTGGGGGCCAAGAGAATGGCATGTTCGTTTCATCTGTGAGTCATTGGAAGGCAGGTGCTCCCCACCTCCCCATCCACCCCTCTACAGAACAGCACTTCCGCTGTCTCTATTTAGAAGATCAATCCCCAGTTCTGAGACCTGCTGCTGATGGGCGCCTTTTACAGAGTTATTAACCAAGTCACAGGGAAGCGTGAAGGGCCTGACAGATGTAGTCATGACCAGGACCCTTCATCTTCCTGGTGTGTCCACTCTGAATCTCTGGGAGGCTCTGGACAGCCAGGTAGGGGCCACAGGGGAGGGCTGGGCCTCAGTGGCCACTAACCCTTTGTCCTTGGCACCCTTCTTGAAATCTAGTTTTCGTAAGAAAATGTCCCCTAGGAACTGGCTGCTTTTATGGCTTTAGGACCAGAGCTTCTGAGAAAAGACCTCAGAGGGGGGGAAAAAAAAAAAAAAGGCAAATAAAGTCAGAATAAAGGAAAATAAACAGCTGGAGGGAAGGCTCCGTCTTAGGTTTCTCATCTTAAAATTTTTATATTTCTCCTTTGACTTCTCTGAGAGCTGTGAAGACGTGTCAGTCAAACTGACAGCTTGTTGGAAGAGGACTATAAGGGAGAAGGCGGGAGAGCAGAGGGACACATGGAAGGGGTGGGGGGAAGGCCCAGGCCAAAGGAAATGAATTAGAGCAAAGATGCTTTGGAAACAACTGCCAGGTCAGATGGGTGTGATCAAAGCTTTACTGATGCTGTGTGGGGAAAAAAATCATTAAGAAAGGCCAGAACAAGACAGTCGATTCCAACCAGAGCCACAAATAAAACACAGTCAAAGCAGTGCCATGGGGTAGTCTTTCTGTTACAGCCCATGAAAGAAAAAACAAGCCGATGAGAGTTGGAAACACCAACAACAGAACAAAAGGAGATACTGATGTGAAGGAAAACAGTGCTTCTTACCCAGTTCGGTTATCATTAGAATGTGCGTCCCACTGTTTTTTTCCTGATTGACTGATACCAAAGGCAACTTGCCAGGTTTAGCTAATTGGATACAGCATTTAAGGGTTGGGGAAAGGGAGTGGAGGAAAGTACAGAAAAAGAAGAGCGTGAGGGAGTAAAAGAGGACACATTGTAACGTAAGGGGACCCAGCGCCATAGGTGGTTAGTAGTCTTGGTCGGGGGGGGGGGGGGGGGGGGGGGGGGGAAGGCACCACTCAGCAGCTTTGCAAATTCACAGATGGTAGGAGGGAATGCCACCGTGGGTTTAAAAGTTGCATTCCACTGGCCCGTGATCATGGCCGTCCAAGCTCCATGATATTTCAGGCCAGAGTGTCATTCACGGACAATGGCCTTTAGTTGAGAAGTTCAGCTAGGATAAATTAAAGGCCCATTGCTTCCACCCAGTTCTCAGAATGGGTCTGGCTTAGACCTGAGGCTTTGTACCTCAGTGGAGGGCTCTGATTGCAGGAGCTGTCTGGAGGTGCTTCCAATGAAAATCACCAGAAAGAGTCCATGGATTATGCCTTTCCTCCTTTCCTCCCCCTTCCCTAATTTATGCCCCAATCTCAAATCCATCATCTCAAGCTTCGTTGAGAACAGTGACCAGCATAAAGGAAACTGTCTATTCATCGCAGAGGAAAGATAGATCAGTTTTCCTTTTGGTATTGTCATATTGTTACCCATACCTCTCTCCACCTCCCCCAAAACAAACCCTACTAAAGCCCTCTATGATGAAGGAGCTAAGAACAGGCTACCTGCATACCCTATGTGGCTGGAAGAGAGGACAACAATCTGCCCAAAGCTGAGATTCACTCCTACCTAGTTCAGTAATGATGGGGATGTTGACCCCAGTCGTTATAGATGGTTGACGTAACATCCCGTGCACTGGGCTGTTATCTGGAGAGGATCTGTCCATTCCTGGAGGTGTGAACCCTAGTAGAAAAGAAAGAGAGGGAGAAAAGTCAGAGGCATGGAAAGCTTGGGAATACTATGAATAATATACATACACAATAAAAAATAGTTTATGCATTATTTACAGATCAACAATTAGCATTCACGGAATATACTCTTGTGTGTTGCTTTTGTGAAGTACAAAGTAGGAGGCCATTATAAATAATTCTAACCTGCCTTGATAGCACCCTAAAATGAGTCTCTACACCAATTACTGATCTTGCTCACAGATTTTTTGCTCCCCTCACCTTCCAGGCAGATAAGATTGTACCTCTGTGCCTCCACGTGACACAGGAAATGCTTTGGTCCATGAAAAGTGGACAGAACAATACCATTACTTCTGGTACAAATATTTGACTTTCTGCCTCCCTTCCCAGACTGTGGCAACCATGGGAACTTGGGTTACTATGGAGACAAAGACTGGGTAGCAGCTCTAGACAACAACCCAGACCACAAAGCATTCTGAGTGAGTAAAGAGGTGATCTGTGTTGCTCGAAGACACTGGGGATCATGGTGCTGTTGTTATCACAGCATAACCTAACCTACCCTGACTATTACCATAAACTAACCGATTATTCTCTTGCCAGTGAGTGACTCAAGTCAGAGATCTTGACAGATTCTGGTCAAAGGGAAGTGGGAAGAAATTTGCTTGGGGGCTTTTAGGAAGTGTTTGCTTGCTCTTAAAAAGAACACACAGAATCTCTTAAGAGAGTCTCTTTTAATTCACTGGACATTGCTGTTGTACCTGTGGTGCCTGGAACCATGGCAGCCATCTTGCAACTGGGATGGGCATCAGCAGAAAACGAAGCCAGCTTAATGAGACTGGCTGAACGAATGATGGAAAGACTTACTGACAGAAATAACTCCTTGAGGGAGTGCCTGGGTGGCTCAATCAGTTGAGCATAGGCTCTTGTTTTCAGCTCAGGTCATGATCTCAGGGTCATGGGATTGAGCCCTGCATTGAGCTCTGTGCTGGGCATGGAGCCTGCTTGGGATTCTCTCTCTCTCCCTCTGCCCCTCCCCTACTCTCTCACTCTCTCGCAAAATAAATAAATAAATAATAAAATAGAAAGAACTATCATTGAGTTACTGAATTAGCTAACCTTAGAGCCAAAACCAACTGACCTCAGTATTTTGTACTACATGAGACTTTATATACAGTATATATAAATGAGATTATAATATATACTATGATAATGAGATCATGTGCATATTTTATATATAATAATTATATGTATATGTACATATTATTTTTTATTGTAAAAAATCCTGAAGCAGGATACATTGGTTTTATACACACACACACACACACACACACACACACAGAGTTTTATATGTATGTAATTGATTCTTTCACAACACAGGTTTGAGCTGTGTGGGTCCACTTATATGTGAATTCTTTTTGATAAATATAATGGATCCCTATAAGTGTAATTTCCTTATGACTTTCTAAATAATTTTCTTAGAAATCTAATTTTCTTCTCTCTAGCTTACTTCATTGTAAGAATATAGGATATAATACAACATACCAAATGTAGGTTCCTCGACTATTTACCAGTAGGGATCCACTCACCAGTAAGCTCTTAATAGTTAAGTTCTGGGGACTCAAGAGTTATGCATGTATTTTCATCTGTATGGGGGGGTGGGGGGGCTGGTGTCCTTCAACTCTCCCATTGTTCAAGGGTCTACTGTATATATTTTTCCTTTTGCGTGAGCCCAAATGAAGAGTTTTCTTTTCTTTTCCTTTGCAGCAGAATTCATTCTGACTACCACTCCCCTGGTTTGTCGCAGGTCCCAGAACTCCCCAACGTGCCAAACACAGACCTCATACAGTAAATGCGGGCACAGGACATTGGATAGTAGCCTACTTGGTTTCTGACTTTTGCCATTTGGGCTTCTCAGACCCAAATCCCAAGGACATGTTAAAATGAGCTTGACCCAGCCACGATTTCGAGGCTGAGCAGATGCCTCTTTAAGCATGTGCATAGAGACCTATAAACATTAGATATTTATTTAACCCCATATATTCATTTGGCAAAAATTAATTTTATCCAGGCATGCATGTGGCAAGTGCTACCATCAACTCTGTGCTGGCTGTAAGACTCAGTTTTCTCCGAAACTTAGAGGACAGGCAGACAGATGTTCACATTCACTTTGGTTTCCCTTCTTTGTCCTTGGGGGATTGGCTAGGTGGGCTTACCAGTGAATTAAAGATTTGCGGATACAAAGTCACTTGCTAAGTTTCCAAGGTCTCTTCCAAATAGGCCATTTGGCCAGATCCCTGACTTGGTCTCCAGTATTGTGGCAGTGGTGGGCTGATTCTGGTTTACAGTTCATGTGAAGCTCCGTCTATCCGGACTGAAATGACAGGTGCTCTGTAATTGCCTGTTGTTTTCAAGGTGCATAATGCATGAAATGCCAGCACAATATAAAAGGGTCTCCCTATTTCCTGCTCTCCTGTGTATAAATTTCATACTATTGAATGCCATACTTTCAGAAAGAAAAGTATGATTTATTGTTCATTCCCTGATTGCACTTAATTTTACTCTTTATGTGGGTATACTGTGCACAGAGTAAGTAATGTCAAGTGACAGTATAATGTCCATCTTTCTAAACTTTGGAATGTGTATCTTTCAGCCAACCACATAACCAAGAACATGCATTTTAAATGCTAGCTGTTTTCTTCCCCAGAATAGTGAAGGGGGAAACTAAACTGTTTCCATCAGAAGTTTCACTCAAAAGCATGAAAAACTACAAGTGACAGCTGTGCAGATTCGGTGGATGTGACGTTTTTGAATTTCTTCAACTTGACAAGTAAACACCTTAAATCGGTAATGCTATATGCATAATACATGGCCTGTATTTTGACATCCATCATCAAATGCTGACTTGAGAAAATACGGGTTTGTACGTCAAGGAATAGCACCCATAAAACAGGGAGAAATGCAGGTCACACGGTATTAGGAAAACTGTATTTCATTACAGAACCTGCAACAAGCCACAGCATCCTTTTATTTTATCTTATTTAAAGATTCCATTTTCAGCTGTGAAAAGACTCAACTCCTTTGCATGAAACCTTCATTTAGAAATGACATGCTTGCTCATAGGCATATTTCATTTTGCTTTCATATTCCATTTTCCCCTTCAGTCGCCAAGCCTGGCTCCATTAGCATCTGCAACTGACAAACTACGGTGGGTGTCCAAGACATCTCTCCATTAAAAGTTCCTTCTCTTTCCTATGCATGACCCCAAGAACAGGGTGCTTTTGTTGGAAAGAAAACTTCAGCAATGATAAGGTCTTTCTCTTTTGCTCCTTTTCTAGCTACATATTGTTCACAGCAAAAGGCAGAGACAAAAGAAATAGATTTCATCTTTTTTTTTCCCTCCCCCTCCTGTAGGGTTGTTTGAAAGATAAACAGAATTCATTAACATTGTTTTCTTAGAGGTCCTAATATGGAAAACCTGTGGTTTGAAATGACAGGGCTGACCCAGATTCCCTAAATGGCCTTGGAGAGAAGAGAAATTCAGGTACCTTCCTTTGGAAGAGAGTTGGCACTCTGGTCTTTGATGGCATCTACCCCATTCGTCATAGCAGCTGTTGATAAAGGGGCAGCTCTAAATTGTGTCCAGTTGTCTTCCTCCCCACCCCATCATTGTTTGCTGCATGGACACATCTTTGGTTGAACTTTAAGTCTCTACATAAAACAGCTCTCCAGTTCCACATGAGAGAGCATGGGCCCATACAATATACTCCAGGGATCATAATCTACAACTGGAGAATGGTGAAATGAGCAAACTTTCCTTTCAATAGTTAAACTAACACTTGAGAAATTAATTTCAGAAGCAAACACTTATTTTGCCAAGAGAGAGGACGAAGAATGTTGGCGTCTGAGAGATAGGATGAGAAGTTCTTAATTAGGAAAAGATCCAAGTTCAGTCACTCTTACGGAGATGGCCTCCTGATTCTTTAGATGTATCCCCCTTCTCTCTGTTGAGCACAGCCAGAGGAGGCAAGTTTGGAGCTAAAAATGACTTCCAAAGATTACCTGATCTCATTAAAGTGAAAGCCCCTCCCCATTCCAGTCCTCTGGGGCAGATGAGAGGGGCTTATGTTTCCTTTCCATTCTTTAGGCATTAGCCATAAATGGGCCCAACACGCCCCCTCCTAAGCCTGCTCACTCAGCATGCTATATGAGAACTTCAGGCCAGAGACTGAGTTTTCTATTTTTTTAAACTCCCTAGATTGTCTTTGGAATGCCTGCCCATAGAGAAGAAATGGGGTGGAATAGTTAAAAGTATGACCTTTGAAGTCAGATGCCTTGGGTTCGAAATCTGATTCATTTACTTCTGAGCTACAAAACTATGAGCATAGCTCTGACTCCGTAAGCCTCTGTTTCTTTGTCTATAAACTGGAAGTATTTCATATGTAGGGCAATTGTAAGGATAAAATGAAATAGTGTATTCAAAACATTTAGTATAATGCCTGGTATAAAGCAAGTACTCAAAAATTCGACTACTGGTGATAATACTTCGCTAGGTACACAGTAAGTATTTGTGGAAAAGTATAGCACCCATCACCACTTCTTCCCTATGGATAAAGAATCAAGGAAGCTTTTGGCATTTTTTTTTTTTAATTTTCGTGTAGAGAAAACCCTACAAAATTAACGGTAAGACAATGAGCAGTGTGAATCCATTTTTGTAGGAATAATTAGATCACTTCAGTGATAAAAATGAATTTCAAAATATCTAATGATATAATTCAGTAACTCAAAAATTTTGAAAGATTTTTGTATAGGGATATGGTTAGGATTTTCTTTAGGTACACTGAAAACAGGGGCCAGTTGTTGAGAAAGACTAAGAAAGTCTCTTAATTCCTGACAGCAATGGTAGAATCTGGAGCCTCCTTTTTTCAGACCTACTCTGCCCCTACTCTAATTATTTAGGAATATAAAACTTCCTTCTTGAGTTCCAAGACTCCTAAAATGGTTTTTACTACTCTCTGGCTTCTTTTCCAGCATTTGCGTTCCTAATGGTATGTGCCACTGGTGGATTCAGGTGAACAAAATCAGCAGTGTCTGCTGTTCTTTTCATGATATGGGTTATTCCCAGGAGCTGGTAGCACTCAGCCCCCACAACAGAGGTTACTTTAAGTAATTTAAGTGACCTTTAGTTAAAGGAGACAAGGCCATTTCAGTTACAAAGTTAAAGAATTAACAAACACTGGGACCATCCCAAGAAGTTCAAGGAGAAGAGATAGAAGGGGATACAAAGGAGTTTTTTATTAGTTGTTTTGGGCATCTGTGTGCAGTATCCACAAGGCACCATGTGGTTGTGGGAAAAAAAATAAAAGGCAGTGGCTCAGACAAGATTTACCCCATCAGGAATGGCTAGACTTCTAGACTTGGGTTGGGTTCCAGGGTAATGCAGAGAGGAGTGCATTAGAAAATGAGGCTCAACATCACTGTCTATAGGGAAGTCAAAACAAAGGCAAGAGTGTTCTAGAACCAGACTGATTACGATCATTAGGAATGAAGAAGATAGGTGTAAATAGAACTTCATGAAAATAATTCACCAACACCTATTGAGTGCTTACTATATACTGAACTCTGTTCGTGTAATAACTATAGTTCTCAGAGCCATTCTATGTAGATACAACTATTTTGCTGGTGAGGAAACCGAAACACAAGGAAGGTAAGTAACTGGCCCCGTGGCACACACCTAGGAATTAGCAGATCTAATTAGCTGAACCTCAGTAAATTGACCCCAGGTCTCCTCTAAACCACCAAGCTATGTCTTCTATTATGTGTTAAAACTGAACTCAGGGCTTTTCATGGGCCACCTCATTTACTCCTCTGAACAACTCCATGAGGATGGGCACTGTTAACATCCCCATGTGGTAGATAAGGAAAATAAGATTCAGAACAGTCAAAGAACTTCCTCAAGCACAACCAGTTGGTAAATGGCAGATCTGGGAGTTGACCAGGCAGGCTGACATTGGAGCCCGTGGATAGCCATGTCCATGCTGCCATTCCCCCTGTGTGCGCTGCTCCCTCTTTCTCAAGGGCTGACCTAGGTGGGCAATTTGGAGGCCTGACCTAATCTCGCGTTTTTGTTGTTAAGTCACAGGGCTTGACCTCACAACCCTGAGATCAAGACCTGAGTTGGTATCAAGAGTCGAACACTTAACTGACGGAGCCAACCAGGCACCCTGAGCCAGTCATACTCTTTTGTGGTTTTCACTTTTAAACAATAGCAGATAACAACTGGGACCCATTGTAGCTACACTTAACTTGCTTTGATATGATAGCATGCACAACTCGGCACATATAATAAATGCTTTATTACAGTACTTTTCCATGGGGGAAAACACAAAGTACTTTCTAAATCTTCCCTGGTTAAATCCCCACACTTTTCCAGGGAAAGAAAGAGAGAGAGAGAGATGGAAATTCTTATCAATCACCTCCCCCAGAATAGATGGAGAAGTGAAGGTAAGTGCCTCTCCCACTCCCATAGATTTAACATAAAGGAATTGGTTCAAATGGTGGGCCAAATTATCTTTTATTGTGTGCATATAAATGACGGTTAGAAATCCATATGCTACGTTAAACTAGGGAAATAAATTAGGCCAAGTCATCTAGCTTTGCTGAGACAGGTATTCAATATGTAGTTGTAAAAGGAAAAGATCACCGTTAAAAATGATCTATAAAGACATGTTAAAATCAGGAGAAACATCTCATATTACATCATCTATGAGATGAATTAAATTTCCTGTTAATGCCAGGAAAAAAAAATCCTAAAGTGAAATGTCAGATGAAGTGAAGATCAATAAAAATATTTTGATAAGGAAATGCAACAATGCTATTTAACACATGATTGGCAACCGCTGAAACATAAATTATCCAAATTTCCCATTGCTGCTTATGGGAAAATTATGCAGATTAGAACTTGATTAGGCTTATATCATGAGACTCAATTTGGACTTTTAATCTATTAAGCTCCAATAAATGAGGCATTTGAATAGCTCCCCTGAGCAAGTATAGTAATAGCCACAGTAGTCATTTTGTGGTATGTATTCCAACAAATTCTTCAGCAGCTGAAGTCAAAAAAATTCCATGTATAGCAAGCAGCATGACCGCTTTTGCTGCCTAACTTGTAAGGGGACCATCCACATACACAGTCTTGATTTGGAAGACAGATTTTGGAAGAGTCTGCAAGAGCAACCCAGCCAAGGGAAAATCTTAGTTGAACCTCGTAATATTTTTTTCATAGTAGTTCTTGGGACCTCCTACAAAGTTGGAGTCCCAGAGTCATGAAGGCCAGGCAGCTGACCAGTGTTGAGTCAATAAAAAAAAGATAATCTACCAAGGCAGCATCTTCAGAGACTGTCCAAGGGGTACTCCGCCCCACTGCTTTCTGTTTAAGAGCCTGAGATGTGCTAGCCCAAGACAGGGTGCTGGAGGACAAAGTTTGCGGAGCTGGGGTGGGGGTGGGGGATGGCGGGGAATGTCTCTGCCAATTTCGACCAAATAGCTCATGTGCTTGGAATTGATAACTGCTCCGAGCCTGATCCTAAAAACAGAACTTAGAAGCCACATGAATAGACAATTCTGAGAAACTTAAACCACACCTTTGGGTTTCCTTGGCCTCTTTACCAATCACTCTATGTTAGAGACCCAAGAGCTTCAGAAATCCTCTAATTGGTCTCTCCATTTCACAGATGAAGAAACTGAGGCTCAGAGCTAAGAAGTTACTGTACTCAAGGTCACAGAACCAGTTGGCAGAACCAGGATAGCTGATTCTTTGCTTCCCTCCAAGTCCTTCTCCACACAAGGAACCCATTCCATAGTGGGTGGGGCAAGGCGGAGGGCAACATTATCCCCACCCTGGCCACAGGAGTGACAACATGAAGACAGTATGACTTCACAAGGTCAGCAAGATGGTCCCCTAATATCCTCGGCACACGGCTGGTTTAAGATGACTCTGTCCCCCAAGCTGGGGCCAACCTATGCTCTCCCCAGGACTTGGTGTAAAAGACTATGGGTTTTTGCTGTGGTTACAAAGCCAGAAGGAGGTAAGTATGGGGATGTGGGTGACCAGTTAGCCCAACATCAATGGGTGAAGAGAAGAGGACAGAGCTCTAATGCCACAGTCACCTCAGTTCTATGATTCTCTTTTCGTTAAGCCTTTTTGAGTTGACTGTATACCTCTTACAACCAAAATACTCCAGACAGAAAATCAGTTTGCTTGGTGAAATAGCTCATGCATGTCTGATTTTGTATTAAAAGAAATAACTGTATCTTCATTTAAACTGTCCTTTCACTTCCATTGACTAGTCAGGCACAAAACATGGGTCAGTGTAACCTCTATTTCTTCTATTTACAATAAGTAACATTAATATGGTTTGATGGTACTTTTTGCTAGATACCATATTTGATGAATACCTCGGGAAGTTGATGCTACCCATTGTGTAATCTACCTCATTTTTTTTTTTTTTTAGAATTTGTGTTTTGGGTCTGAACCAACCAAAGCAAAATCAATCAACGAACCAACCAGCCAACCAACCAAAGTTCTCTGTAGCTGTTTTCTCATTAAGTTTCATTGAGCAGACAGTGTCTTTCCTTAAAGTAAGCCTGAAGAGATGACTGTCCCAATACCTATCTCTCAAAAGAAAGGAGGGAAGGAAGTTAAGAAGGAGAGAAGGAAGTTAGGAAGTTGTTAGGAAGTCAGGAAGGAAGGAAGGAAGGAAAGAAGGAGGAAGGAAAGACAAAATTACTCATAACTCAAACACAACTAAGAACACAAATTTGGAAAGAAATATAGTATTTATCTGGTCTAATGTCTTCATTTGCCCCAGAGCTCATGGTGTCATAGTGAATTTTCCACAACTTGTCAATTGTTTTTTTTTAATCCCCTCTGCATTCATCTTACAATTTAAAAATAAGACAAACTTTGGCGATACAAATTAAATGACTTAAAATTGTATGTGCCCTTTGGCCTAAGCAATTTCACTTCTAAAAATACGTGTATGGCCATAACTTTCTTATATTAAAGGTTTGGTTACAACAGTCTTCATTCATAGTTATTAAGTAACAATGTTAAATTGAAAACAACAGGAATGTCCTGTTTTGGGAAATTAATTATGTTAAGTATAATGCACTAAACATAAGGCAGAAAAATATTTAAAAACATAGAAAATGGTCATGATAAAATATTTTGTGGAAAAACACAGGTTATATACTAATATATATCATCCCTTTTGGAAGGGGAAAATATATCTAACAGAAACAAGACTAAGGTATCAACACTAATACATCCAAGGGGTAAAATTATAGGGAATGTGTGTTTTCTTCTTTTTGCTTGTATGTACTTGCCAAATTTTCTAAAATGAATATATATTATTTGTACCATGAGAAAAAAGTGATCAAAATTATAAATTAATAAAAGAAAAAGCTTGAAAGCTCATGGGATCTTTATGACTTGAGATATGGTGGGTGGATGTACCCTGTTGAGCTCTAAAGATCCTTAGCGTTATTTTGAGATCCCACTTGGTTTGGAAGTTGGGGGGAACTAAGGTTCTAGGATAGAAGTAACCAGATGAAGTTTACACGTTAAAAGGAGAGTCTGCAGGGTGCCTGGGAGGCTCTGTCAATTGAGCATCCAACTCTTGGTTTCAGCTCATGTCGTGATCTCAGGGTCATGGCGTTGAGGCTCACTGTGGTGCTCTGCGCTCTGCTTGGGATTCTCTCTCCCTCTCCTTCTGCCCTGTGAGTCTTCAGGGTTCCCAGGTCTCTGCTGTGTCAACCTCCACTTTTTAAGGGCCACTCAAACTCAGAGGAAAGGTCGCTAAAGGCTCATCATACCGCTCTAAAGAGCACTAAGCACCAGGTGTGGGGAAGGAGCAAGCAGAGCTGATATCCCACACAGAGGAGTGGCACCTACTGATTCCCATCCCAAGGCTCACCTACTTCAGAAATGCAGTTTCCTCTCTTCCTCCAAACCCAGCTCCTGCCCCTCTTTCACCACCTCCAGGAAGCCTGCCTTGACTAACTTCTCTCTCACATTTGGTTACTTCACAAAGACATCTTTTTCTGTACTTTTTCCATTTTCTATATTACTTTAAACTGAACAAATAAATGACTACAAATTATGTATTAATTACCACATTCTAATGTTTAAATGTTTTTTTCAGTGTCTTTAATGTTTCCTTTTTTTTTTTTTTTGGTCTCCATACTTGTTAGGTTCTTCATTTCAATAAGGCGTGACTATGCCAGCCTTTTTCTTTATTATTATTATTAATTAGAATTCCTGTAATGGACCCTCCCTTTTTACTGCCACCACAAGAGGTCAAAGGCTGTTTTGCCACTAATATGGGGTCTCCTCTTTCATGCTGGATCACATTTCCAGTAAACTAGAGGCATGCTATGCCAGGGAAAAGGTAGACATATACATTGTGAGACAGTGATATGCAGTGGATACTAATAAAACACACAGAAACTTCCCCTGTGCTGCCAAGACTATATAGCATTTCGTTTCCATTACATCAATTTTTTTTCTCCCCCTTTTGTGAGCATTAATCAAAGAAATGCAAAGAGCTCATTAAAGTGATAGATTGACTGAAAATGTAACTGCCTTTACATTATAAACAGTTTCTTTATGTTCTCAGTGCTATGGGCTTTGTTTTCCAGCATTTGTCATGTAGTTCAAATGTCCTTTTACTTTTTAAAACACCAAATGCCTAATGGGCCCCGGTTGTTTGGTTTAATATGAACCAATGGCCAGTGTAGCAAAAACCAGAGCTATGAAATCCCAGGCAAACTAAAACATCCCTATCTTAAGGGCACAGAAAATTAAGTAGCTGTAAGAGATGGATTTGCCAAGTGATCCAAGGCATTGCCAAGCAATTCAGGAAAAGCAGATTCCCATCCCCGACAACTTTCAACCAGCTGTCTCGGAAGGGTTCTCGAGACAGGACGCCTGGCTTGAGAGAGCAGCCCAGGTTCCAAACATTTGATAGTCCTTTAGCAGAGAGCACTGTAAATTTTTTCTTTTAAGTTTTAAAGGCTTTCCTGAATATATGTTTCTGCTGGCAGATGAGTATATAACTGGGATCAGGTATGCCTCATACCCACAAATCTTCACCAAAGAAGAGGCTGATTGGTGCTAATTTGATTTTGGAAAAGTCGTTTACACTACAATCAATATCCCTTGACCACAACCTGAGATGAACCATAACGCTGAAGTTTAAAAACTTGAATTCTGGAGCTAGACTGCCCGAGTTTGAGTGTTGCCTTGTTTGGTTTCTAGTTTTGTGATTTGGGGAAATTTTCTTAAATCCTGCATCTCAGTCTCTTCATATGTAAAATGGGAGAGTAACAGGTCAGGAAGATTAGGTAAGTTAAATAATACAGGCAAACTGCTTACAACAGTGCCAGGAACAGAGTCAGCACTTCCTAAGTACTGACCTATTTGATGATGATGGTGACAATGATGACGATGATGATGTCAACAACAGATTAGTAATACTGTCAGAGACATGGACAGAGAATCAAAAGACATGGGTTTTAAACCAGGTCAACCCTTAACTCCCTATGACAACTTAGAAGGACTCAATGCCTTATCCAAACTCAGTTTTCCCATCTATTCATTTGAGGCAATTAAGGCAACGCCCAATCCCTTCTGGTTCTCAAAAAAACCTGTTGTCCTAATTCTGGGGCTTCGTATATGACGTGGAACCCTGAAAACTCCGGGTTAATCACTGGTGTTCAGGAATGACCACAGAGTCATCCATGGGTCATTTTCCTGTTAAGGAAGTAGAAGACACAAGCCCTTTCTTCCAGTTATCCTAGCACACAGTCTCTATCAACAAACACATGAATGTATGCATACAAGAGGCACACTCTAAATGCACCATATCACGGCAGCCATGCAGCTTTGCAAATCACAACTCAAGGCATGACGTCATATCCTCTTTCAGGAGTCACCCATGAGGCACGACCCTCCCATCAGAAGCCTACTCAGTAGTAAGACAATCCAGGTTCATCTCTTAACGCCATGATTATAGTTACTGCAACCACTCTGGTCCTCAGTGTCTTCATCTGGAAAATGGGGACAACTCTAAGGTCCCTTCCAGCTCTGAAGTTTATGTCTCTTCCATGACCCCAGATTTTAAAAGAAAACGTGCATAGAATACACTAGCAAGGAGAAGCAAGACGATCTCTTTTCAGAGGCTCTAGTATAGATCCTGCCTTTCAATTGTATTTTATACCTTTGCCCAGAGAATGAAATTGCAGGGCTCAAACCAGTGAGAAGGATGTACTTTCTCCAAAGTTGCTATAATGGCCAAAAAGGCCATAAATAACCATTTATTAAACAAACAGTATGGGCTAAAGGAAGAGAAAGCGCCACAATTAGGCCCGTGGGGCCTGCAGGCATGGTACATAACAGTGGGACTCTCTCATAATCCCAGCAATATGTTACCAGTTGTTCCATTTTCTTGAAGCTATCTTCATAATCAAGATGCTATCCCAGCCATTGTGGGCTTTAGAACTATTTTTAATTTTAATTTAAAGAGCAATTAAAGAAAGACAATGGATACTCGGGATAATAAAGTAAGTGATTAGCAGCATGCAAATGACAAAGGCTTAATGATAATACGGTTCTAGTCTCCAAAGGGCTTGTCAAGAGAAAGCCCTTTCTACATGTGGTTGTTCAGCTAATGTGTCTCAACCCACAATTACAACATTGCTGACACCATTAACCAGTGAAACAACATCACTTCGCGAAATCCTTGTTGTCTCATTAAAATGGAAAGGGTCAGGTAATTTACCAGCGTTGTATGTCTAGTTTTGTTGTTGGTAATTAGCAAACATTACCCAGCATGGACTCCCACTGGGAACTGGAGAAACTTTGTGAAATATTAAAGAGGAAAGTCTTTATATTTCACTAGAAAATTGAGAAGAGATGCAGTAATATTCTCCCTGTCACGCCCTTGCATTTAGGAAAAGTAAGGAGCACGCTGGAATTCTTTTAACTTAGGGAGACATGATCAAAAAGCACTGGGAAGTCACTGCTCAAATCAATACCCTGAACCAGGCTGGAAACTGGCAGACAGGGTTCGCAAAAGGTGGTGGGGTGGGAGGACAGGAAAATTGCAAACTACATCTTTATTGCTCTTACTTAGGTTTTTTGAATTAATCTTCTTGAAATAGAGGAAAGGGGCTATAAAAAGTTTTCTCTTTGGAAGGCTTTGTAATTTAAATAAGCCCCAGAACTGTTTACTCAAAAAGTTATTGATATACATTTTTAAATGTCGAGATTGAGGAAATATATCCCAGTGCCAGGACTTCCTGCCTTTCTGCTTCTTAATGAAAGCCTCCACAGGCACGGGAACCTAGACCCCGCCCGAAATGCTGGCCAACCCCTCAGTGTGTTGTCAGGAAGCAGAATGGTATCTTATTCTTTAAATGGAACTTTTGGAACATAAAACACATTCCAATAAATGTGAACAGAAAATTATGAATTCATTAAACTACTTTGGTATCTCGCGCTATATATAATATTTATATTCCGACTACTGTAAAATATGCTTTAATATCTTTAGGCAACTATAAGGACTTAAATATTTATAAAATGGCTAAAGATAAAGTATGGCCCTTTTATTCCTACATACAGATGATGTAAGGCGTGCAATCAAAGACAATAACACTCTCTGCCCATTTGTCATCTTAAAGGAGCCGATCACTGCGCCATCCCTCGTGTGCCATCTACATAAGAGTTGTTGCCGACACAGGCAACTCCAGAGGACTTTGCGTCTTAAAAACTACCTAGAGTGCTATACTTCACAGAAAACAGGGCTTTCTGAAAATGGAGACAAAACAATAAATTTGCAGGCAAAACAGCTCCAAGAGGGGCTTCAAAATACTGCTGTATTTATCTCTGGGACATCTGGGAACAGGAAGCATTTTGATTTAATATTTCATAACATAGAAGCAATTGCTTCCTTGTATGGTATATAATTAATGCTCATAAAAAGAGGGTTTTTAAAAAATCTACAGTATCCTAAATGCAAATAGATAGATAAATAAATAAATAAACAAATGAATGCACGACACACCTGGACTTCCTTTAGAAACGTGAAACAGCCTCATATAATTCAATAAAAAGAAAGCCACCATGAATTTATAATCACCTGGGGGCCTATTAAAAGTAGGTTTATAGATTAAGTGTAAAACTTCACCCATGACATTCCTTCTTTGTCGCTATACCCAGGGTTTGATTGATTTCCAAACTTCCTCCATTTCCTTCTCTGCCGATTAGGCACCCACCTGCCTTGACCTCTCCCGTGTACCCATAGCTGGAAACCACCTGGAAGTTCATGAGTCAAAGTTCATTTCTCACATAACTCATATTTTTATAATGTCCACGACATGCTTTGCAAACCTCCCTGCAAGCAGCCTTGGGAGGCGCCCCAGTCCATGGAGCTGGAAGCTTACAGAATCAGCAGCCCCGTGTGAGAATCATACATGGTTACCTTACTCGCACTGCACCTTGGAATCTCTTTTGCCTGCTTCCTATCCCCAGGGTCAGCTTTAATTGCTCTGGGGCGTGGCTTGGGTGAGGTTTAAAAGCGCCCTGGTTGGAGCAAGCACATGGGTGGCTCAGTGGGTTGAAGCCTCTGCCTTCGGCTCAGGTCATGATCCCAGGGTCCTGGGATGGAGCCCCGAATTGGGCTCTCTGCTCAGCAGGGAGTCTGCTTCTCCCCACCTCTCTCTCTCTGCCTGCTGCTCTGCCTACTTGTGATCTTTCTCTGTCAAATAAAGAAATAAAATCTTTAAAAGGAAAAAAAAAAGTTCCCTGGTTGATCACCACGTGCAGCTAAAGTGGAAAACCTACAGGCTAGGCAAACTTGTTGAACCTGTATGCAAATATTTCTGCATACAACTACGGGGAGGTAAGGGAAAGAATAAAGAGATGATCCATCATTTTATTAGGTACTTAAAAGGATCCAAGACTCCTTCCGTGATTAAAAACCAGAAGTTCCCCTGGTCTCCTGGCTGAGGCCCAACATAATTTTATATATATATTTTTTAATTTATTTTTTTTTAAGGACAAAAGAGGCCAAGAAGGGAAGACAGTTGTCACTATCACTTAGCTGGAGCAGCATAGGCCATCCTCTGCCAGTGCCAACTCTGCAGACTTGCAGTGAGCTGTGTGAGGCCGAGCCTCTCTGCTTCACAGAAAACCTTCCATTGTGAGGGGCCACACTAGCCTATCTATGGAGGGAAAATCCCATGGTCATTGTCAATCAGCCCCTGTTTTTCAGCTCCCCTGTAAACATCTGTAAATCTACTGCACCTGGACTGCCCACCTCCCAGAGATGTTTTGGTTGCCACCACTATTTGTTTTCTGTGCGTTATCTACTGACAAGCAGAATCAGTGGTTATTCTGGCCGCTAGGGACAAATGGATAACCCTCTCTTGCCATTTGTTATTTTGGGGGGGATGGAATGAAAGACCATAGTAAAATTATCCAAACATAATAACAACAAAAATAGCTAACGTTGCTTGATTTCGAACTGCATCGCAGTTACTAAGAACTTTGTGTACATGCATTCAGATTGTCAAGGGTGGTTGTGAAAGTCCTCTGAGTAGCACCACTGTAGTCATCCCAGATGTCCCAGAGGTAAATATAGGAGGCCCTGTGTGGTCGTGAAGGCTCATCTAAGTAGCCATCACTCATCCATGGATATGGTATATATTCATATTTATTAGTGTTCCTTTCATAGCAGTTAATGGGCAAGTGTGTTGTTCAAACACAATCACATTAGGACATCTGTCAATATAGGAAAGTAAAGTGTCTTAGGAGTGACTTTCTCTGACTCATGTGAAGGTGCTGGATGGAATAGAGAAAACCCTGTGTCTTATTTACTTCAGAGCAATCTGATGAGCCAGGTGCAATTTGTGTTTGCAGAGGAAACTGAGCCACAGAGAGGTCTCATAGGTGGCAGAGCTCGCATTCAAACCCAAGCTGTTAGCTCTAGAGCTCGCACATGCCAGTGTTCAATCTGATAGCAAATCCTGTTTCTACAGCTGTTCTTGTTTTACAAAAACCCCTCTGTGGCCATCACCTCTGTAGATTCACACATGATCCCCAGGGTACTTAGGTGGGGCCACTTTAACAAACCTTCCTTCATAGATGAAGAAATGAAATTGTATGAGAGTTTATACAAAATCAAATAGCACATGACAGCTACAAGGAGGATTTAGAACCTGGTCCCTGACCCTACAGGATTGTGTTGTCACTCTGACAGCCCCATTTGCAATTCAGCATCCTAAATTAGAGGGACAAAACCCATCCACTGAACTATTCCTGCCCAGGCATGCCGGTGCCATTGGCTAGTCTGCTGCAAAGAGAAGTGTCCCTCTTGCCTGGCCAGAAAAGCTCTCTGAAAACATTCAAAGTTCCCTGGGGCAGAAAGCAGAGATGGTTTCTGCCCTTTACTGAACTTTGGAGGTCTCGGTCCCATAGCCTCTTCAGGCCTTGGGCTGGTATTAGGCAAAAACCCCCGCAATGAGCCCAGGCAAAGGTTGAGAATTGGGAGCTATTAGTAAAGGTGAAAGGACTAGGGTAATTTACTAGAGAACATTTGGACAAGTCTGACAAGTTCAATGTCCTGGATCTTTGTAGCCCTTGCCCGGTGGCCAGCAGTCAAATGAATGGACAGTGACTAAAGCCTGGAAGGAAAGGATGTGGTATTTAACAACCTATCCAGCTGTTTTATCTCATTTGAGGGCAAGCAAAGACAGCACAGACTACAAACAACAGAAACGGGGATTAAATCATTCGTTTGCTCACTCCACAAACCTCTACTAGGTGTGAGGTGCCGGGCTACACATTTCAATATATTTGTGACAGTTGGTGGGGTGAGGAAATGAGTGAGATGACAGACCAGGCCATCCAGGTTAACAGTGACCTCACCACCTACAATCCTTTCCTCTGATACCCTGAGACCTTTTAAGGCCCCTCTGTTTTGTCACCAGCAGACACACAGCCAAGTGCCCCTTCTTGCTTGGCCCTTCTAGCTTATGAGCCTTCTCTTACTCTGCCTCAGCCTCTTCCATCTGCCTGGAGACCCCTTAGATATTGATAATCATTCCTATTTTCAAATTCAACTCCATTTACTCTAGAGCCCCTACCCCCAACCACTGCCACCCAAAGCAGCCTCTGCCTTCTCCTAACACACCATCCAGTGACATCTGTGTGGCTTTTCTGTCTGGTAGAAACTCTTTACTGGAGATACGCAACAAGATCTCAATGACTACTATGCTGCTGTTCTAGAAACTGGGAGATGAGTTCCACTAGAACATTCCTTGAGGTATAATTGAAATACTTAAGAACCACTCCTAGTCCTTAAATATTCTATAAATCCAGAACCAAAATAATTTATAAATCAGTTGCTTTCTTTGTAGGGCCCTTTTTAGGAAAAGAAATATTTTTTTTTCTTTTCTTCGTATAAGTTTTCAATTATAAATAGAAGGATAAAGACAAAAATCCACTGGTAAGGCTCATTTGCTGGCTCATGGCTTGTGTGTTATCATCACAATATGTGGATCAAACTCATTGCCTCAGAAAATTACAAATGACTCACACCAGGAATTTTGCAAAGTACTCTGGAATGTTCCAGAACCCGTATTGTTAAATATATGTGTTCAAGTTGTGCCATACAACTTATTTTATATGTCTGCATAATTTATGCCTGCGGATCCCATTAGTTCCATAACAGCACGACCATGGACAGAGTGGGGACACTAACCTCAGCCATGGGGTATAGCATTCAGGAAAGAACTCCTGATTGACTCATCCTTATCCAGAATCTCATCAGGGAGGGCCCTTAGAGAGTCCACAGGATGACAATTCTTTTACTTTTCTTTGGTTATATAATTGCACTTTCCTCCCCAAGGACCATTTATCTGGACCATTTTCAGAGTATCATACACCACCTGAAATCCTAGGCTTTGGGGACTAGCGTGGTCTGGTTATTCTCATCTACTATCTTTTACAGAAATGTCCACTTGGAGAGTGGGATAAATCAATAAAAGCTGGAAATATTTTGTGAGTGTCTGGACAACAGAAAGCAATATCTGGGTCTCAAACCTTCTACCCTTATACTGACTGCTCCAAAACCAAAACTGTGTTAACAGGGAAGAAAGCTCCAACGAGCTGCTCAGGGAAGCAGGCTAAGCAGAGCTCTTGACACTTCTCTGTCTGTGTAGCTTTTGTAGGAAGGAAGACGGAGACCAGGAGAATCTCAGTATCTCTGATTATCGGCACAAGGAGGGCCAGGGGCCTACCTACAAAATGGAGTTGCGCACAACAAAAACATTAAAAAACAAAACAAACAAACAAAAAAAACCCCCCTCAGTCCCTGGGTGCAAGGAGAAGTTTGAACACAACTGGGGATGCTTCCATGACCCTTAAAAGCAGACATATGGATTCAGACCTGTTCTCATGAGACTAACATTTGTTCTCTTGTATGGAGTTGACCAATGTGGTGAGGAAAGCGTGGGCTTTGGAATCAGTTTGGACATCAACTCCACGTGCTCTTGACAAGCTATGAGACTTTGGGCAAGTTGCTGCCTTTTCTGGGGCCTCCGTTTTCTCATCTGTAAAATGGAGATACATGACCTCTGCCTTAACAGGTTTATCAGGAAGATTACATGAGATATTGCCTATGAATGCGCCTGGGGCATGACGCCCTTGGTAAAAAGAGCACTTACAGCTTTTAAAAAAAGAAGGATTAATGACACATGCAAGTGTTAACGGGGAAAGCCTGATGTGAGGTCGACGAGTTCGGCCCAACTCCAGTACCACTGCACATCTGTTTTCCACCTCTGATGCTCAGATTTTTTTCTGGCTGCTGTCCCAAGCTGGGCACAGCCCGAGAGGGGAGCTCTACCTGCTCTGTGTACAGTCAGAGGGAAAAGGCGATTTGGTTAGCTTTTATTTTTCATCCCTCACTTCCACTCCCCAAAGAAGATCCTCATGTCCGGAAGGCCGAGAAACATCCCCAGGTTCAGCAAGGAGCCCAGGCTCTCCAGTGTCCTGTTAAAACTACTCTTGGTCTATGTTTCCTTGTTTTTTGTTGCGGGGAATCTGTTATCAGAATAGTCCATGGCGGTCTGAAAAGGATCCCTCACATGGTAAAACACGCTGCATAAGACAAATGCTCCCGAGTTGAAGTCATTTAGAAAGCAGCTGCACGTGCTGCTTTGCTGGCGTACACGTGCCCTCCCGGGCCAAGATTAGTCTCGCCCGTCCTCTGAGGAGGTGCACCAGGGCAGGCCCCGCTCTGGGCTGCTCCAGCCCTAAGCCCGATTTTCTTTATTGGTTAGTAAGCTCTTTTAATGAAATGTACTGCTCTTATTATAGAGGACTCAAAATAAGATCTAAATCACAAACCAATAAAAGAAAATTATTGGGCTGGGTATCTAAAGTTACTACCTAGAGGCTACTCCAGCATGGTATTTATAAATCTCTAAACAGTTAAGTATAATTGTCTTTCTGGTTTTGGGGACTGAAGCCAACAGCAGTTTCTGTTACAACTGAAGAAAAATACTTCAGCACGGAGCTTTGTTCATTCGGTGGGTAGAGAAATGGCTTCTCCCCCACGTCCCTTCAGAACTGAGAGAGAATATCATGGCAATGAATGTTACATAGGGAACAGCTGAAAAAAAATGCTTCTCTGGTTTCGGGGAGGGAGAATGTGTATGAGGATGTGTGTCTAGGTACGTTGGTGAGTGGAAGGGCTGGGGAGCGGCCTGGGCATGCAAGGGTGAGCCTGGGGGGAGGGAAAAAAAGGAGGAACACTGGGAAGGATGGATATCGAGGGTAATATGGGAGTTGGAGATGGGGTGCTCGGTCAAATGAATGGAAAACCCAGGGCGCCTGGGTGGCTCAGTGGGTTAAGCCGCTGCCTTCGGCTCAGGTCATGATCTCAGGGTCCTGGGATCGAGTCCCACATCGGGCTCTCTGCTCAGCAGGGGGCCTGCTTCCCTTCCTCTCTCTCTGTGATCTCTACCCTTCCTCTCTCCTACTGTGATCTCTCTCTGTCAAATAAATAAATAAAATCTTTAAAAAAAAAAAAAAAAGAAAGAAAACCCAGATGTGCAGCTGCTCACCCACTGCGTCCGAGACACCCAGACAGTGCCATTCTGGAAGGATGTGAAAGCTTCCACTAAAAGACCTATTAGAACCCCAATCCCACCAAACACCACAGCGCTCTCTCTGGAGTAAGAATGTAAATCATGGAAAACACAGATCCCCATGTAATAAAAATAAAAGACCACAGAACCTCCGTTATAAAGGACCAAAGAACTCATCTGATCCAACACCCCTCTCAACACAAAGATCATGTCAGTGACTGTCCCTTGGCAGGTGGACATGTGGTGACAGAAAGCTCAGTACATGTGTAGGTAGCCCATTCTGTTCTGGAACGGTCTTCTCCTTATGGGAGGCCACAGTCTGGCTCTCCTTCATCATTATCCATCAGTCCTGGTTTTTCCCATGGAGCAGAAAATAAAATGGCCCTTTTAGCCTACTACCCCCTGTTCTGTTAACTGCTTGGCAAGTGATAGCTTGTCCCATCACAACCCCATCCTGACCATCCCCTTGGCGGCATTCTTGAGTTTGTTAGTTCTTCCCTTCAAACCTTCGTAGTTCTTGACACACTCCCTCTCAGAATGAACAAGATGAAACAACCACTACTCGAAATAAATCACATTTCTATCCACAAGGTTCATGCTGCCTGTCTCCAGTGATTATTTGGAACTTAATGCTCAGGGGTTTTCATTACATTTCATCCTGTGGCTTTTGTCCCCAAGTTCTAGGTTAGAAAGGTCCTTTCAAATCCTGACTTCTGCCATTCAATAATTTCGAGGTCCAAATCCACAGAGTCTCCCCCAAAGACAAAAGAGAAGTCACATTTTCTTCTCCGGAACAGTAAAAGATTCTCAGACTTTAGGATATGCCCTATGCCCCCAATTAATGCTGTCTCTCCAAGGATCACAGCCATACTTCCAAAGAAAAATGTCATTCCCTACTTGAGGCTCTTAACCTTTGTTGAAATGCAGGCAAGGGAGAGCATCTGCTTATGTGTGGGTATCATTTAGTGTCACTGTGGGTGAGGGTCATGGAGGACTAGAGGAACCAAGGGGGTGTGTGTGTGTATGTGTGTGTGTGTGTGTGTGTGTGTGTCTGCACACACATACATGCTTGTGTATCTATTGGTGTGTTTGTGTACGCCACTATATATATTTTTTAACCTGATGACTATAGAAAGGCATAGAATATAGAAAAATAAAACCTAGATGGGTGAGGAAAAGCAGCCAGGGGACATTCATTCCGGGTTTGCGATATATGTTTTCCCTTGGAAAGGTGGAGCCCAACTCAGCTTGTGGATCCTCAGCTCCCACCACATTTCTCTCTGCCCTAAGATGTTCCTCATTCTTTCACCTTTCACCTCGCTTTCCTCTTTTTGTAAAGCATGAGCAGTGGGGTGGACTTCTAGCTGCGACCCTCTTCTGGAGGCAGGACTTCCTCTCCACCCATCTGCCTTTCACGGCCCCCAGTTTTTCTGCCAAATCTACATAGAAATGAACCCTGGCTAGATCCCAACATTACCAACACCACGTTCTCCCTCAGCCAGACCCTCCGTGCTGAGGCCTCTTCCTATAAGCGCCTCAGTGTCCTCTGTCACCGAGAAGGAAGCTCACAATCACGGCCTGTTTTACATCGACTCCGTCCTCAAATAACATCCCCTTTCTTTTGCCAGTTCAAGGTTCCTGGTCTCCTGGATAACCACAATCCCTACTCAGTCCCCAGCATCCTCTTCTTTCCCACTCCAGACAATGCTTCATACGGCTGCGAGATCAAACTCCCTGAACCTAGGGTCCAATCCCATCACTCTCTTGCTCTGAAACCTGCTGTAGCTCCCCAGTGCCTACTGAATTATTTATAGCTTCATAATTCAAAAATTTTTTTTAAAAATCCCTCAATGCCTAACCCAAATTTCTACCTCAGGTGTCCTAGGTGTCCTTGCTGTCTTATACATACCCTGCATTCCAGCCAAATTTTACTCATTACTGTCCCCTGAACACGTCTCCAGGTCCGCCTGCCCCTTACTTCTATTCTCTGTGACTGCAGCCATCTCTATGTGTTTCCACCTGCTGAAATCCCATGCATTTTTCCAAAGTGTCTCTCAAACCCGCATTCTTTCTCTTCCTGTCCCACACTAGCCTCCACAGACTGTAATTCTTTCCTGGTAATAGACCAGCATTCGGAGGCGGAGCTACATGCTTACAGAGGAGGCTGCATGGACAGGAGAAGGGTTTCATGCACCCCTGTCTCCCTGGCAATGTCTGGCGTGCACAGTCTGGGCACACAACAGGTACTTAATAAGCGTTTGTGGAATTGGATTGACACCTTCAGGACAGGTAGCGTGAATCTGAGGAATGCAGAGCATATAATAGGAAAGGGAACCAGAGAAGAACCTTAACACCCCAACATTCAAATTTAACCCTAAGGCTGAAATACACATGCTCCAACGGCTTGAAGAAACCCAAGCTCTTGAGGGAGCACACAGCGGTCTCTGGGGGTGAGCGATGCTGCTGTTGTTCAGTGCAGCAGTGCAGCATGCTGCTGGGCCTTTCCATGGCCCTCTCTCAAAAGCTATAGTCAGAAGGAAGGCCTGTCCGCTGGGTAACTAATATTGTTCACTTACCATCATGAGACACATGACAGAGACAAAATGGCAGATACAGCCGGTTGGTAGAAACCAGAGCCTGGTCTCCAGCACATCCCCTACCCCTTTCTCTCTACTTAAGGCTTTTGAGTCTCAGGAAGCTGATGAAAATCCAGACAATAGGAACGAAAGAAGGCAGACTAACAAGTTGAGCCAAGAGCATTGTCCTAAAGACGTAAAATAGTTTCAAGTTTGGGACCCCTGGGAGACCAGGAGACCCCGGCTAAAACCATTACTTCACTCCACAAGGCCTAGTTTTCTCTTCTTTCCAATCAAAAGGGTAACCTCCTTACCACATACACCTCTTCTGAGGATCAGCTCAGGCAGGCTTTCTTTTTTTTTTTTTTAAGATTTTATTTATTTATTTGACAGAGAGATCACAAGTAGGCAGAGAGGCAGGCAGAGAGAGAAAGAGGAGAAAGCAGGCTCCCCGCCAGCAGAGAGCCCGATGCGGGACTCGATCCCAGGACCCTGAGATCATGACCTGAGCCGAAGGCAGCGGCTTAACCCACTGAGCCACCCAGGTGTCCCCAGGCAGGGGTTCTTAACCCTGGCACCACATGGCATCATCTGGGAGTTTATAAAACTCCTCATGGCCAGGTTAAACCACATTTACTGAGGTGTGACCCAGCCATAAATATTTTTTAGAAGTTTCTCAGATGATTACAATGTGCAGCCAAGGGTGAAAAGCAGTGATCTGAGAAATGCATATCATCTCAATTGGCAAAATGCCTACCACAGAATGGCGGCAAACGTTCATGAGCATTAGAATTATTATTAGAGTTCTTGTTGGTGTTGATGCTGCTGGTGGTGCTTATGGTAGTCAGACAGCCTTGGCTTTGGACTCTGAATTCTCATGTGGATGAATGGTTTTCAGTGTAATACAGCAAGCTCTGTTCTGGCTCTGTAAGGAATATTTCATTCTTCAAGCTCATCATATATTCCTCTCTCAGATCAAACCTCCCACACTTCAGCTCTCCCATTCCTTTGCCTCACACCTGTTTGTCAACCTCATGAGGATCTAGTTCCTGCTTTGTTTTGGCCTCTTGGTCTGTAAGCCCCAGCACTGGTTTGACTTTTCTATCCACCATCTTAGACCTGGTGGCCACTCATTTTCATTTTCTCTCAACAGCTCCATGGAATCCTTTACCTTCTGTGAATCTCCATCCCAGACTAAAGCCATTTGGTATGTTTTCTGTTGTTTCTGCCAAGAACTGCAGAGAAAATATCAGAGCTGTGTTGACCAGCCTCATGGCACCATCATCAGTCCAACCCCAGCTGGCCCTCACCAACGCTTACTCATGCTCTCGCCTCGCTCCTGTCATCTCCCTCACATGTTTATTGTAATGTCTGCTCTGAACCTTTGTCACCATCGGTTCCCCATCTCAATTGTCCTGGGCCCTCAGATCTTCAGGGAAAACCAAACTGGCCGCTTTGTGAAGGAAGGAGAGCCAACAAACTGAGCTGCCTCCGGCCTCATCTTCCCCATCCAGCCTTCTGTCTCAGAAGGACAGGAGTCACTCTTTCTCCTTTTCGAGGCCACAACATCTTCTCGTGCTTGTCTCTGTTTCTTCTTATATCATTTAACAACTCCCTCCTAAAGGGTCAAACTTTCCCTCTCAGTGGGGTGTCACCTCAGTCCACTGTAGCCAAAAAATATGGTGTCTTTCTTCACATTCTAAAAACAAAAAGGAAATCTTTTCTTTGACAAGATCCTCTGAAGTATCCTATTTCTCTCCCTACCAGCAATTGAAGGAGTAATATATGGTTTCAAATGATCACCTCCCATTAATGCTTCAGACCCCCGAATGCCAGCATCTACTGGCAACAAGTTATTCAACTATTCTTGCCAAAGTCATCAACAACTTCTTGAGTATCGAACGTGCCTTTGTTTTTTTTTAGGACGTCATCTATAGGACTTTTTGTAGTATCTGACAGTGCTAATCATTGCTTCCTTTCAAATCAGTTCAGCCCAACACATTCCTATGGCATGTCAACTCTGTCAGCTCCTGTGTTTGAGGCACTGGGGACATGGAGAGGAGCAAATGAAGAAGAGTTTTTGCCTCTCAAAGAGCAACATGCAGGAACAAATAATTTGGATGCATTCTAAACTGCTATCTGGAATTTATTCAACTCTCTTCTCCTTTACCTTTGACAGCATCCACTCCTACTTCCTTAAATTTTTGCTCTCAGCCCCTTTCACTGGATTCTCTTCCTGTGTTTGTCCCTTTGGTGCTGACATTTCCAAGGTTCTAGGTTTGGCCCTTTTCTCTTAGTTGCTTTGCCTTCTCTCCCTGGGAAATATCCACATGCAAGGCCTATACCCTGTCTATCACCAATGGTTTCCAAGTCTGTACCTTCAAACCTAACTTTATCCCTATAGCTGTCTGTTTATACCTCTTGTTAGATATCCCACTTTCAACTGAAATGGACCAGGACCAAATTGTTTACCATTTGCCACAACCCAGTGTCTCCTCTTGAGTCCTCTTTCTATCCACCCCGTAGCCAACCTCAAGAAACTCCTTATCCTTGGTAAGGAACTGACTTGGTAAGTAAGAAGCTCCTTACCAGCTCCTTATCCTTGCTCATCCACACCTCCTTTCCACCCAACTGGCCTTTGATGCACTCTTTTCTGTTTCAAATGCATCTCAATTTCTGCCTTGCCTTTGTGACTGACATCACTGCAGCTGTCCTGTCCATGCTCACCCAACCCTTGATGTCTGCTGCAACTGTCTCCCTACATAGCTCACACTGCCATCTCATCCCAGGTCTAAACCACGCTCATATTCTTGCTTGCTACCTCTTTAAAAGATGGATTTAATCATCATCTTCCTATCATCTCTGCCCTTAACAAGGCTATAAGCCTATACTCTAGTCCTGCACTATCCAATATGGTAGTCACTAGCCACATGCCTTAATTTAAACGTATAAATTAAGTAAAAGGGAAAGAAAAGCAGTTCCTCAGTCACATTATCCCCATTTCAAGTGGTCAATAGCCACATGTATTCAACTCATCCACAAATGTCACTTCTTCTTGGAAGCTTAAAATACATAAAACGAGGAGCCTTATGTACTCTTATATTTCTAGTCTCATCCTTGTCTCTTGCACCATAATTGCTCATGGGGGCACCTCCTCCATTCACCTGAGCCATTGAGGAGAGTGAATGACTCAGTCCATGTCATCTTTTACGGTACCTGATGTCTAGTGGACACTTGTGTATTCTGCCCTCTTTCTCTCAAGAGTTATCCTCCCTAGAAGATGAACCAGGAAGAAACCCTAGGATGCTCACTTCATAATGTGATAGAAAAACACAAAGGGAAATCCAATCCCATACTCCCTCTTTTCAGACACTGACTCAAGAGGCTGAGAATGGACCCTTCCGTCCTCGGCTCACCCTCCCTTTCGAGATCACACTCCGTTCTTGTCTTTTAGAACCACAGGGAAACGGTCTGGCAAGAGCCACTGTTGTACCGGTTGATTTAAATTGAAATGTTTTCCCCAGATAAATGCGTGCTAAATAATACACCAGCTCTCCAGCCAAAGGGAAGTGACAGGCGCTCTGTAAATAAAGGCACTTAGTTACTGGTAAAGAGCTGTAAAGTGGTTCTGAGCTGATGTTTGCTGACCAGCAAGAAGCAGCTTCACCTGCTTTATATAATTGTCACCGCAGTCTTGCCTGCTGTATATTAAAACTGCATCTCATAGACCCAACTGTCACATCGGATATACCATCTGGCATGGGGTAGGCCACCTCTCCCTGTGATTGTTTTTGACAACTGGGCATCACATCTCAGATCTTTCAGAAAGTGTCTGGTCCAGAATCCCTAAGCTGGGTCAGTTCTGACACCATGTGGCTAGAACAGTGACACCAAAAGGTAATGTTAATAGAGGAGAAGGAAAAGAGGTTTTGTTGGTCTTGGAAACCAAGCAATGCACAGTGGCAAGTGTCTGAACACAGATCTCAACAAAGAGCCTACCTCCTCAGTGTTAAGACCCGTTTTGCATGTGACACTGAATTACATTAGAAAAACATGCCATAAAAATGCATAGATGTTTTGGCCCCGAAGCACACGTTTGTCCTGAGTCCACATTTCTGTCCTGCTGGGTTCGGGAGAGATGGTCATATAGCTCTCAAGACAAAGCAAAGGAGGGGGTTTTATAAGGACTACAGAATAAATCGTGATGAAAATTGGAGAGCAGTGGCCAGAAACCTCTGTTGCTATCACTCAGGGGAAGTTAGACTTGCTTCCCCCAATGAAAAGAGGAACACAAAATCATTTTGTACTCTGTAATTCCAATTCACCTGCAGTGTGGGGATGACAAATGCCTAGAGGAAGGGTGGTGAGAATTTCAGGCCAATGAGCATTCCTGCTGGTCCAGAGGGTCTCAAGGAGAGACACAGTGACAGGGAAGCCTGGTTTGTCCCTCGAGCCCTATGGGCTGGGACAGACCCAAGGTGTGGGCTGCCTGATGGGCAGCCCAAGGTGAAACCAGAGAACTCACCCATCAGAGGGAAAGTCACTTCCTGGGCTGATGGCCACCGCTTTGGAAAGTCAGAGTGTTCCCAGAGGAGTGTTAGAAACCAAGGACGAGAGAAGAGCAGACAGAGCAAGAAAACAAGGGGAAATGTGGGCTCAGTGTGCCTATAGTTCTCGCAGTCTCTCACTGAGAGCAGAATGGTCTGCTTGCCGGTTGCTGGAGGCCTGAGCCCCACCCCACTGCGGACCAAGAGTGAAAATTGCCAGGAGCCCTAAGATACATCCTCTGCCTTCTTTTGGCCCATGCTCACCTGCATGCATGTGTATGTGTGTGTGTGTGTATGAGTGTGTGTTTGGGGTGCCCTTCTGTCTCTCTCTCTCTCTCTCTTTTTTTTTTTTTTGCAAGAAAAATAAGCTCCCCTTCCCTTTCTTTGTTATCTCCCACCAAAACCTATTTTCCTTGCTTATTCCTATACTAAAGGGAAGGAGAACTGGATATGTGCAGAGGGGAGAAAACACATTTTTACCAGTTTGGCCATTATATAGGATCTAAGAGGCTGGGGTCTGGTTTGTGAGAGCTGGAAGGAACACCAACATCAGATACACACGTAACTCAATTGTGCATTGAGATTCTGATCTATGGGCCTTGACAATCCCAATTATTGAATTGGGAGAAAACAGACCTGTATTTTCCTGCCCCTCCCGCTCGACTCCATCTCCCCCGCCCCCAAAGGGAGTGTTTCTCCCGCTTCCGCTTCTTTCCATTCCCCTTGCTAGCTCCTGCCAGGAGAAGAGGAGCGTCTGATCGGGTCGGTCAGCGTGTTCACTGGACCGGGTTTTATTAGCGTGCAGATTATTGTGCCTTAAAGCAGTGCACATGAGTCACCTGGGGACCCCCGTTAGAATGCAGATTCGGACGCAGGAGGTTTGGGATGGGCGTGAGAGGCTGCATCTCTAACAAGCTCCTCAGGGGATGCCCGTGCTGAGAGGACACGCATGGAAGAACGGACTTAAAGGCAGGAACCACATGTGGCTTGCCTCTTCCACTTCCTAGAAGGTCAGCTTACTGTCTCCTCACATCGTCAGTCACCTGCGGTCCCTGCATAGGGAGGGCAGGCAGGAGGCAGGCTTTAGCTCTCCAGGACACAGTGGGGTAGGTGAGACTCTCTTTCAGAGCCTTTACATATCGGCATCAGGCTTCAGACCAGATCAGTGAGGGCTACCTCGAGCCACTCCTAACAGACACATGAGAAATGCTCCCCATCCCTTGGCATCAGGGAGATACATATCAAAACCACAGCGAGATACCACCTCACACCGGTTGGAATGGCTAAAATGAACTCAGGCAATGACAGACGTTGGTGAGGATGCGGAGAAAGGGGAACCCTCCTACACTGTGGGTGGGAATGCAAGCAGGTGCAGCCACTCTGCAAAACAGCATGGAGATTCCTCAAAATGTTGAAAATAGAGCTACCCTATGACCCAGCAATCGCACTACTGGGTATTTACCCCAAAGATACAAATGTAGTGATCTGAAGGGGCACCTGCACCCCAATGTTTATAGCAGCAATGTCCACAATAGCCAAATTACAGAAAGAGCCCAGATGTGCATCCACTGATAAACGGATAAGGAAGAAGTGGTATAGATGTGCAATGGAATATTACTCAGCCATCGAAACAAATGAAATCTTACCATTACAACAACATGGACGGAACTAGAGGGGATTATGCTAAGCGAAATAAGCCAGTCAGAGAAAGACAAATATATCATTTCACTCGTGAGGAATATAAGAAACAAAACAGAAGAACACAGAGGAAGGGAAGGATAAATAAAGTAAGGCAAAAACGGAGAGGGAGGCAAACCATTAGGGACTATAGCTAAGAGAACAAAGAAATTGAGGGTCGCTGGAGGGGAGGTAGTGGGGGAATGGCATAACTTGGTGATGGGCATTAAGGAGGGCACTTGTTGGGATGGGCACTGGGTGTTATATTTAAAGTGATGAGTCCCTAAATTCGACCCCTGAAATCAATACTACACTATAAGTTAACTAACTTGAATTAAAAAAAAAAAAAAAATGAAGACTAGAAGCCACTCTATGCCAAGTATGAAGAAAATTAGTTGTTGTTACAACCATTGAAAGGGCTGTAGGAACAAACTTTAAAGAGGCCACCGGCAGCTGTTTCACTTGCAACATGAGGTGGAAGTTTCCACAGGAGATGTGGGAGACCTCAAGGCACCTGGACGAAGGCCACAGCAGCCCCCTCAGTCCCTAGGAGCGAAGCCAGTGATGCCGAGAAAAACTCCCCTAAGAGCCGCTTTGAACCTCGTATCTGCCCAGGGTCGGGCTGCCGCTGCCTCCAAAGAACGAACGCCTCTTTGCCTTTTCCAAATTTCAGATCTCATCCCTGGGCACCCTCTCCTTGCCAGATGCTGGTCCAGAAGTGTGCAGTGAAGAGGATTCTAGGAATGGCACTGTTGAGCAGCTGCGGGAGGAGGTGGTCCTGAGCTGACAGAGGACCACGCACGGGCAGCCTGATGGGTCTAGGTGGCCTGACGGAGCTGAGTTCTCCCCTGCAGGGGACACGGCGCTTCCCACCCCAGCAGCTCTAGCGCTAGTTCTCACCGGCCGCGCTCCCTCCACCTTCGGGCCTGGAATGATGGGATTCGGGCCCCCATCCGGCCCCCAGGGCCTCCCATCTGGTGGAACACTTACGACAACGATCCTGGCGTTCACAGCAAGCCTGCACCGAGGCCTCGTGTCCCATCCTGCCGAGGCCCTGATGACTGAGGCTGTTTGTCACGAGGTCTGGCTGTGCTGCCTGTCTGAGACTTCTAAATGACATCTTTACTAGCAGCTATCTGCCCAGGATCCCAAGAGAGAATGACAAGGAAGGCAGAGGGAGAGCAGAGAGAAGGCAGACGTGAATCATTTAACTGTCATGCCTCCTGTAGAGAACGTGCGGCCTGATGAGCACCAACTCTAGCTAAATGACTTCTCGTGTCCATATTGTCCCCACTGTCCAGGGGTCACCGTCCGCGGGTCAGCATATAACAGGGTAAAGCTTCACATCCCCGTGCAGCAATAACAATGGCAAAGCTTAACATAGCTCAAGGGCAAAGACATATACTGGAGAGGAACGTGAGGAATTCTCCTGGCAGCATCTTTCCAGGGTCTGATGCTAAGCAGGTGACCCTGATCACCAAACCACCGTTCAGGAAGACCACGGGGGTGGCAATTGAAAGGCTGCTTTCCTCTCTGGGACAGCAACCTATCATGGATATGGGTGTTCAAGGTCTCAAGTCTGTTTCCCAGGACAGTAAGAAGAGGCAGCCGATGCCCCTTTGAAAGCCAACCCAGCGACGGCGGGTTTCACTGCCAGGCAGGCTGATGTGAGCCTCTTTGAATTACTGAGTGAAGGATATCCCTCTTGCCAGCCCCTGTCCCCTGTAGGCACAGCAGAGAAGTATTACAGGCTGTCCTTACCTTGGGAATTAGCCTGCAAGACCCCGATGCTGTCATCAAACTGCATAGATTTGATGTTGAGTGACGCCAAGATGCATTCCTTGTCCTGCAGCGAAGTATCATCAATATTATTCTGATTGGCTGACAGGATAACGCACATGTCACAGAGGTTGATGTTGACGGCCCTTAAATCAGCCCGACTTAATGGCGTACCCTTTGGCATAGAGGAAGGGGAAAAAAAAAAAAACAAGAAGCAGCCAAAGTGAGTACAAGGGACAAGAGGGAAAGAGGGGGAAAAAAAATAAAAACAAATTAAAGATCGGGCCAGAGCTTTGGGAAATTATTTAACAAGTATCTTTTTTATGCCTTGACATTAAGCTGGCCTAACTACGTTCAAGGGAATAGGAGCTGTGTGCTAATCTAAAGGGTAGTCAGCGCTGATGGCGGCATTTCAGGCTTGCTCTCCGCACTCCGTCAAGCCGTTGCTAACAAACGAAGGAGAGGAATAATGCCAGGGTCCTACATCTTCTTCCTGCCTGGAAATTGTCTTGATTTAAGAAACTGTCCTGTGGCAACCTCTGGCTTTCAGAACCTAACGAGAGGGTAGGTTTCAAAGGCCTGTTTATTTAATAGCAGGTCACTTCTGTCTCGGGCAAAAAAAAAAAAAAAAAATGCAGCTCCAACTAGAATTTCCAATGCAGCCAAGGGGAAATAGCCAGCGAGCACGGTGTGATCGGGGTGGGGGTGGGGGTTGCTGATGGTGCCGCTTATTAACCTGGGGGAGGTGGGAGGGTTGGAAGGAATGTGCATCTTGCAAAGGTGGGGGGAGAGGAGTTAAGCTTCAAGTCAAATGACTGTATTGCATATTTTCAGCAAGAAAACAAAACAAGAGGGGAGCCTCTGTGGCTCAGTCAGTTAAGCATCCCGCTCTTGGTTCCGGCTCAGGTCCTGATCTCCAGGTTGTGAGACTGAGTCCCTGGCTCTGCATGGTACATGGAGCATGTTTAAGATTCTTTCTCCCTTTCCCTCTGCACTCCCATTCTCCTTCTCAAAACAACAACAACAACAACCACCAAAAAAAAAAAAAAAAAAAAAAAAACCAACAAAACAAAACCAAGAAAATTCCCTAATTGACCAACAACATAGGGATGGTTGAATACACCACTGGCCATACAATCAAGGGAAATCCATGCAGTGGGTAAAGAGATCAAAATAGTTCTCCATGTGGCAGAGCCTTGGAAGGATCTCTGAAACAGTGGGATAAGTGAGGAAGGGGGAGCCCACAAAAAAACAAGTCCTAGATAATTCAAAAAGTATGATTTCATTTATGTAAAAAGAAACCCACAAAATAAAAGTATATATTCATGATTATACTTATAAATGCATGTACCTTCCGAGAGAAATTTCAGAAAAAATATACACTAAAACTAATAATAGTAATTACCTCTAGGGAGGAGAATAAGATTGGGGATAAAGGAAAAAGTTTGTTTTTGACTTTACATACTTCTGTCTCATTTGAATATTTTATAACAAGGATGTATTTGTATATTACCAGTGTAATTAAAAATAAATAAGCCAGTAAACAGATTTTTTAAAATCCCATAACAACAAAAAGCGCTGGGGGGGGGGGGGCAGGGGCGGTGGGGAATAGAGCAAGGAGGGAATGACAGAGAGGTAGATAATGCAAGCTCAGGATTACTGGTAGAGGGGAGAGGTGTGACCTCCACATGCTCTGTGTCGCTAGGAGGGATCGTAGCAGAACGGATCAGGCCATCCCATATCAGGGTTTCCCGGGGCCATAGGACCTCATTCTAGAGTTCACATACTTGGATTTCCAGCCTGAAACCAGCTTCTACTTTGCCAACATGGAGCTCTGAGATGCCTTCAACTCACTGACTATATGGGGGGTAGGGGTTCTGCCAACTACCAGATATCCCCGGATCCCTTCCTCCCAGTCTCCCTCCTGGAGAAGGGACTGTGAGCTGACAGAATGTGGCCGCACAGATTGAGACCATCAACTGCCTTTTTTGTCTCAGTGAAAGTCATGATTCTGTTCTCAGCCCCCAAAATACGGCTACAGAGTGATATGATGGAGAAGAGGCATTTAGTGCTATGGGGCTGAGAAGCAGCTAGTTCTGGGCTCTGGAGCAGTATGTTTTGAATGGAGAAGAATCCCTCTTTCCAGGGATCCCTCGGTACAAAAGTGTGACCAACTTCCTGAATCATTTTGCCAGTTCATAAGCCTCAATTGCCTACATCCATATTCTTTTAATTTTCACCTTGTAGGGAATCCAGCAGTAATTGTGATATAAGACAATCCCTGCACAGTTGTATACACATGATTTCAAAACTCAAGAAATACAAATGACATACACAGGAACACCAAGTTTCTGTGGGCTGGCTCCAGATGTGGGTCACTGTGTAAACAATGAGATATAGAAGGCAGCGATGAAGGCCCATTTTGTACAATGATATTGTGCTTGAGTGTGCTAAATTTTGGAGGGTTTAAAAGGGACCTGCAAATATGAGAGCTTATTCATACACAGATCTATCGGTGAGTGCAGGTATGGAGGGGTACACAGAAGGAAACACACATGTATACACCACACACAAGCATGTATACACACACACACAGACTCAGGCAGGTCAGCAAAATAAGAAGCTCTTTACAAAATACTTCTAGATGCCAGTCCATGGGTCCCCAGTGGACCACGTGGAAAAGCACATGTAGGAAGACAATCATGAGCATACATACTCAAGTCTATGATGCCTGAAATTAGAAAGGTATATATCCGTTTACGGTCTTCTATGCATAGGACTATTTGTTTTTCTTCAGGTGAGTATTTTTAACTACATGTGTTAACTAAATCAGTTTACTCATTTACCAGATCTAGAAATGTTTAAAAATTTATGAAAAATATATTGATTAATGATTAGGAAGTAATTAGATGACTCCAAGATCATGTACCTACCCCATGTCCTTACACTAAATTATGGAGTCTCAAAATGTTCCTTTTAGATTTGGGTCCTAGCACTTTTTAAAACCAAAGATATCCCATGCCCATAGGTACACACATACATACAAGCCCATCAAAACATTTCTAGGCTTCTAAATGAATGGGAGGCAGGCAGTGGCCAGGAGAAGGGGTTGGCAGCAGGAATAAAGAAAGAACTGTTAAATCCACTTAGTTAAAAACAGAAAGTGGTACAACAAGATTTACAGAAGCATTAATAATGTCATTAATAAGAGGATAGAAGAAGTTCCATAAGTAAATTCTGCTATAAGCCTCATAATATCTCAAAGCACTAGGTTTGGGTAGACAAGAGAGAGAGTGTAGAGACACTGATATGGTAATGCCTTCGATACCAGCCTAACTTCATGCTCGATGAGCAGCTGAACTTGGCTGCAAATTCCTTTTAATAAGGTCTCCCAGGGTTTAGCTATTCCTAGACAGAGCAGAGGGGAAGGGCTGAGTCCTGGGGCCCATAACTAGATGAAGAAGCAGACGCATGATCAAAGCTACAACTACCATATCCATGTGGGATTTTCTTTTGTGAAGGAAAAGAAGGAAAAAGCATCCCTAATGTGACCTTAGACTTACAGGCAATATGGACACTTTGGGGAAGTTATGAAGCGTCTCCCATTCCCGCTTGAGGTACTCAATGGAGCCCACGAATACGATGTGCTTGAGCTCGTGGTAATGAAAGTTGCTGGCTCGGAGTGGCATCACCAGGTTCCGGAGGCCAATCAGGGCTGAGCTGACATCACCAAAGATGCAGACCACGACGTGGCCGCTCAGGACGGTCATGGCAGCTTCGCTTCGAGTCTGCAACAGGGAGACACAGAGCAGCATTGGAGAAAAGACCTCATAGGTTGCAGCAAGGGTTAAAAAAAAAAATCAGTTTCATCAAGATAAACATTTGCTGAGTGCTTACTATGTGTGTTTTTTAAATTTCATTAATGTTACAGATTACAGACATGCCATATATTGAGTATGTGTATATGCATCATACTGGTATAATAAATTTATATAAACATATATCCATCCATACCATGACCTTCTTTGACCAAAACTTAAGAAAGTTATGACATAAGACATAGGAGTCGGTAGCCTTTCCTGAGGCAGGGTGGATAAAAGGGAATAGTAATATTTATGTTGTTTAGAAACAGTAGTCTTAGTTTCCATGAAATTGTTGGTAACATAAGCTGCCTTTTCTGGCTTTCTTGCTGAAATGATGATAAAATGGTAAGATCCATGCTAGTCTCAGCTTGAGAAGTCTGAGTTTTGAGTTCTGGACTCACCAATGGGATTTCACACTGTATCAGTACATCAGTAGGTAGAACATAATATCCTAAGCCAGGGGATGGCAATATATGGCCCACAGGCCAAATCTGGTCTATACCCTGCTATTGTTTGGCCATGGCTGGTAAGGAAAGATTGGTTTTTACATTTTAAAATGGTTGGGAGAAAAAAAAGATTTTATAATATGTGAAAGTTGTATAAAATTCAAACTCCAGTAAAGTTTTATTGCAACACAGCAACACAGCCATTCTTATTCCTTAGTTGTTGCCTGTGGGCGCTTTTATGTTACAACACAGCTGATTAGCTGTGACAGAGACCGTGTGATCAGCAAGATCTAAATTACTCATTCTATGATCCTCTGCAGAAAGAGTTTGAGACCCCTCTCTACTGCTGGTCTCTGGTTTCCAGGGACATTCCTGGAGAGGCCCACCTGGGTAAGTCATCAGAGGAAGACTCCCAAAGAACCATTAGAAGGATGTAGAGCTGCACCAGCAAGAGCAATAAGCTTGTCTTCCCCCGACCCTAGGCTTGATCTCAAATGAATGAATAAAATCACCCCAGTGAGTGAAGGACCCCAACTTCCCATGCAAATGTTTAGCCACTGCCACACATTTGCTCACTGTGTTAGCAAAGAAAGCAACACAGGAAGCCACTTAGCGGCCTTTCTCCACTCCTCCTTCTGGTCCAGTACCTCCCATCCTGACTTTCTTCCTCCTAATTCTACCCACTGCTTGCCTGGATGGCCCCATATGGCTTACAATGCTTTGGGGGAGGCATATTAATGTCCAGTGCACATATCAAACTCTGCTGGATTTAATCCCTAGAATTGACCGGTGTATTGATTGTTTAAATGCCAATATTACAATTCACAACAATGTCAGGGTTATTACAGTAACCCCCAAGGACGAGAAGAAGCCAGCTTTCACTCCCTGATCGTTAGAATAAAGCAGGGGCTGTCACCATTATTGGTTTCCCTCTGCAATAGCACAGGAACACCTAAGACAGGGACTGTGAGATACATCTTAGAAACAGCGACTAAGGAGGACCCACTGGGAGGTCAACACCCCACATCACTGCTTCATGGAGAAGACCTAGAGTTAGTTATCTCAGCTGCTTGGAAGTCTGAGTGCCTGGATACTGTTAGCAGAACATCCACCAGCCTGTAACATGCTGTGATGGAGTTTCTAATTGCTTTTAAGTGGAGTCTAGCTCTCTTCAATGAACCTGAGGAATACAAACTGGATCCAGAGTTGGGGCTAGAAACCTACAATGCAGGGTGGGGGTAGGGCTCTGCTTAGCAAAGTGGCTGACCACAGGAGCTGAGCTCTGTGGACTGAAACACCAATCCTTGCACTGGCCACAGTAACATCACTGGAAGAATCTTGCCAAGATCCCAGTTCCCTGAGAGTCGGACTCTGCCCAGCTTGAGACCTACCAGAGCAACTACTCAGAGGTGTGTCTGCTGCTTCCCACACATCCTTGAAAGCCTCACCCAGATGGGGCCTTACTGGTCTAAATGCTTCAAAACACAATCTGTCTGCATAGGAAGACTTCACTGGCCACTTAGATACATCCTAGTCCCTCTCCCCTAGATCTGAAAAGCATTTTGTGCCTCTATAACACTTAGCTTTAAATACATTGCTTCATGGTAACATGTTACGTCTTCTAATTAGATGATCCTTTCCTCCTCAAGACGGAGGCCACTTCATGTTTTCTAACTCCCAGAGCTGTTAGTGTCCTGCACCCAGGGGGGTCCATGCAACCCCAAAGCATCTTCGCACAGCTGGTTCTTCTGAGTATTCTCATCTCTGCTCCCCTGGGACTTCAGAGAGGGCTTCTTGGACCACACTGTGGTCCTAGCACCTCCTGGGGCCCTTTCTAGCCCATGGCCCTCCTTGATTGTCTTCATAGCCCTGTATCACTTTTCTATATCCCTTCGTTTACTTGGAGATCTTCTCTTGGCCTCCCCTAGAATATAAGCCCTGTGACAGCAGTCATCATAAGGGGCCTCACCCCTAGCCACAAGAGCAGGGCCTAGCACATAAATGGCCCGTTATAAATGTTCCTTTCAATGATGTTATTTTTCAGAGGACAGAAGCAGTAACTCACTTCCCTAAACTCTTTCATGCCAGAAGGGACTTTCTTTGTATGCCAATCAGCTATACGTGCTTCAGGAGACTGGGCAAGCCATTAAACCCTGGATTCCAGCTATGAGATCCAGCCCTCTACAGCCACAGATGGGTAACACCAGTCTGAGTTTGGGTCAACAGAGCAGAAGCGCGGCGAACACATCACGATGTAAACGCATGCAGCCTCCTCATGAATAGAACCATTTATGCTCCTCCTGCTAAATCGGGCAATAGCTGTTTCTTGAGAATTCTGACTTTCTGGGCTTTTGTCTGCAATGTTCACACCTCTAAGACAGCCTCTAGCACAACCCTGTATTGGCTCTTAATTGCTTTATTATAATTAAACTGAGAAAACACACACACACTCACACACACATTCAGATAAAACACGGGAGAAAATCCAGTGGATTAGAGTACAAAGCCTTTCCGAGGAACTGGAGCAGCCCTTTTCTAAGAAGGGCGGCCATGACATCAGAAATGATAGGATTTTCCTGGCTGACACAAAGAAGCAGGGCACAGCAATCTGCAATGAGAAGGCATCTGACCTTCCTGATTATTAATCCATTTTTCATGGATTAGGAGGACAATAAACTGTAGGGAACCTGATGTGGGCTTTAAAACCTAAAGCTGTTAACAGGACAAGTCCGAAGAGTAGAATGGATTATTATCTATGCTGACATTCCTAGGAGAGACCAGAAGAAGCCCACTGCTGCTACCAATGTGACCCAACCATGAAACAGGGCTCTGAGACCCCACATCTGAGGTGGTCCCATGGCTCATCATTGTCATCATCAACAAATGCATTTTGTATCATGTGCTAAGAAGGATCCCAAATGTACAAGGCTATTAGAAGAAGCCTTGTTCTTCTTCTTAGAAGACAAGACATTGTTATAAACAAGTAACATTGTTTATTTTATTGGTACCATTCACAATTCTTCCTGGTATTTAATAATAATAATAATAAGGAAGAGGAGGAGGAGAAGTAACTCTATTGAGTCACTGCAACACTAGGAGTTAAGGTCAGTCTCATTTCTCATCTTCTTACGGGTAAGAAAACCGAAGTGTAAAGAGGTCAAGGAGAGTCACATCCATAGGAATTAGATACATACTGCCTCCCATGATGCCTTGCACACAGTACAGGACTGCCCCATATTGTAATAAGCCAATAAATATTCCAGAGATTAAAAATTCCATCCTTGGTACATATTCTGATGAGAGCTCTAGCTGCTTTCATCTGAGTCCCAAATTTTAATGATCAAAAAATAGTTACAACCAGGGACCATATCTTTGCACCAGCCAGTTAGGGAAACCTCATTCCTAGCAATGGTAGTTTGGGACCGAAGTGGATGGCACAGATTCTGTGGCCCACCACTCACCAGGATGACTTTCTCTATCTCCTTGGGTGCGCACCAGTGAAACATGCCAGTAGAGTCGTACTTCTTCACGTTGGAGTCCATGTTGTCAATCTGATCGTTGCCGGGAATTAACAAGGGGTCATGCCTGGGGAGAAAAGGACAAGAAAACCTAAGTGGAAAATGTAATAAATTATAAATGGAAAGTGCCCCCTGAGTTACATCTCAGAGGAATTGAAAGATGCACAGGAAGTGGCTGTCACTGAAGGCCATTCTTTTGCTTGCAGAACCCGTTCTTTGAAAGACAACTGCCCCAACCTCCGCCACCACCTGGAAAGGCAGGCGACCTTTATCAGCTAGTAATTCTGCCTTTCCCCTCCTGTTCCCATTTCTCTAAAATGGCCTTCACGTCATTTTGAGGATTTAGACTCTTTTCATGGATATCTCTCCTCCTTCCTCTTCTCATTTTACCAGCTATCCAGTCTCCCTGGTGCTTGCATGTATGTGCGTGCGCGCGCGCACACACACACACACACACACACACACACACACACACACACTCGCTCACGCCAAAGGGTTGTTATTAGCATTGGCAATGAAGAGGAAGGAATAGGAATAGAGCCTCATGCTGACTGACTGGCATGAGGATGGAAAGCCAATTACCTGCTCTTCCTGACTACAACTTCTGACGTGATGCTCTTCGCAGTAAAAGCTTTAACAGGCTGCACTTTAAATATTTTAGCAATTTGCCCAATCAGATTTTGCTCTCCCCGGCTGAAGCCCTTTAAAGATTCAGCAGCATGTCACTTCAGAGCAGATTGACTACCAAATGCCCACATCTGGAATACATGATTTCAATACTAAACAACACCCTCTCTCCTTGCCTTGACAACTGTATTTGCCCTCGCCATCCGATGATGGTCTCCCCTACCCCCACTGTACCTCCCGACTGCAGCCTTCCTTGGATGAGAGCTCAAGCTCAGACGCATCTTAATAAACTTGCCTTGAATTCACTCTCTTGCCTTGTTTACTGGCGGAAAGGAAAGATGCAGCTAGCTACAAAGGCCGCACCTCCAATGGGCTGGCAGAGCCTTACCGACAACTTTGGGAATTACAATAAAATCGGGCGGGTCTAACAGGCTCAAAGCATAAGAGACATAGTCCCACATCTTGGGCCATATCCACTGTCCAGATTCCATCTCTGGTAGTGATTCCATATCTCAGTTTTAGGGGTAGGTCATTAAGGTTTCTACAACACTGACCGCATATAATTAGGACAAGTCCCAAGCATACACATACCTACTTGTCCTTACAGGGGAGCTCTCTTCTCTAAAGAATATCACTATTTCAAGATAGAAAATATAAATAGGTTCAAATTCCAAAAACTTACTATAATGTGATTTTGCCTTTTAAATCACCTATTTTAAGCATCAGTGGGTGACCATTTAGTTTTTAGTATTTCTCCCCTTGATGTTTTCTCTGCTACTTCTCATTTATATGTCCACTACATAGTGAGTGGGATAGGAATCTCTCCTACATGATCCACAGACCTAGAATTAAGCTTTCGGGATATCAGGATATGTATCATGAACACCATCCCCAATACTCACTCTACCCCCTTAAGATGGGAAAGTTCTCACTGCCTTTACTTATTCCTGAGAATCTCTTTTAGGCGATACCAAATACCAAATACTGTGTGAGGCAATCCTGCAAAGTTGTCATCAAAAAACATGCTAGATTACTATAGGAACTGTCATATCTAATCTTCAAAGGAGAAGAACAATCCACCTTGGAATAGCATCTCGGTAGCTGAGCTGTTGAGAGGTCTGAAGGTGTTGTAAACCACCAAGCCACCTTTCAAATACCAAACTCGGTCAAAAATGCTAAAATAAAAAGGCAGTTGCTCCTAAGAACTGGTCACAGATCAGGGCAAGAGCAACTTTTGTTTTTGTTTTTTTTTTTCCACCTTGAAGAATCTATAGATATCCGTCTATGATAGGTAGGTGGACAGAAAGCACCAAAGAGAAGAGGTTTCAGAAAATGAACAGAATGAACACTTCCCAGCCCTAGAAGAACATATTCTAGTTGTAAGAGGATCTTAATAAATTTTCCTGGAATAAATAGAGCCAGCTTCAAATTCTCTTGACCAGTAAACTGGTTACAGAGGAAGTATGATCTCAAAACATCCTGAGAGCTGCCCCTAATGCCTCCAACTCTCATCTTACGAAAGTAAACAAACAACCCTGATGATCAGTTATCCTTCAATGAGAGGGAAAAAGACAGTATTCTACTGTCAAGTCTCACTAACTGGGGTGAGGGTCTGGGAAAAGCATGTATAATTTCTTTTTAAAAAAAAAAAATGCTGGGGCGCCTGGGTGGCTTGGTGGGTTAAAGCCTCTGCCTTCAACTCAGGTCATGATCCCAGGGTCCTGGGATCGAGCCCCACATGGGACTCTCTGCTTATCAGGGAGCCTGCTTCTTCCTCTCTCTCTCTCTGCCTGCCTCTCTGCCTACTTGTGATCTCTGTCTATCAAATAAATAAACAAAATTTTAAAAAAAATGGTATTTGTTCTCCAAGTATAGTGGACATACCATGCTATATTAATTTCAGGTGTCATTTGACACTAGGGTTGCAAGCCATGATTGGCACTGGGATATCCAGAAACATCTGAGAAGTCTCTGTGGTCTGCCATGCTGCTCTCTGTACTCCCTACACGCCTCTCACCGTCATCTGGATAATAAAAATGTATTACCCAGGACTGCCCCCAAAGGGTCTAAGCTGAGGACCATTAAAAATCTCCCCAAACAAAAACATTCCCTTTTCTGGCCAGCCATGGCACCAGGCCTTTGACCTTTGATTTCTTGAATCATCAAAGCAATGAATAAACATGAATTTTCTATTTTGATCTAGGAATGGAGGCTACCCTGATGATTAAGATGCAGTCCCTAGTCAAAGAGAAGGTCATAATATAGCAAGAGAGAGAAATGTCAATCAATAGTTGTGATACAGTGTGATGAGTGTTATATCATATAAGGTGGCATGAGAATACCAAGAAAGAAACTGTTAATTGCCTGGGATTTGAGTAACATTAAGGAAGGCTGCCCAGAGAAGGGAACATTTTATCTGATCCCTGAATGAAGAGGAATTGCAGATTTTAGTGTTGATCTACAAGCAGCCATTAGAACCCACTCAGAGACTTGAGGCCCAAATAAGCCCAAGGATGGTCCCCCAAACCGTGGCCGACGTTCCTCAAAGAGCAGATCGAATCCACTGATTGCATATGACTAATTGAAAGCAGGCTAGGAAATGTGTGGAATTTAGATAGAAAAAAATCAAGCTTCCAAACATGAAGAATGTCATAGAAATGGAAGGGGTTTAAAAAAAAAAAAAAAAAAAAAAGACGTGTTTCTCAAGGTACTGGATTTCTCATCATGTAAGTCATTCCAGAAAAGCTGGGATACGGAGATTTCATTATAAATGCTGGGTGAACCTAGAAGAACTTCAAGGTTTAGCACTGCTCTCTTACTGAGAAAGAGGTTGCTAGAAGTGTTCTGGAACTATTGGGCCACCGCTGGGCATCAGAAGGCCAGGGGGCACTAAGTAACTGAAGAAAGGTTGTTGTTGGAGTGAAGATGGGAGATAAGAAGAAATAAAGACTGAAGACTTTAGAGTTCCATGAAGGATCATGGGTGTTCCTCATCCACTGGGTTCTATCATCTAGAAGGAAGCTTGGAACATGATTCAGTTCAACAACACAAGGGTCCATAACTACTTTGGGCAGTACATGAATTGTACATGAATTTCCTTACCATTTCTGTTCCTGTAGTTATTCCAAGTGGCTTAAGTTGACTTAAACTGCAGAGATCTCTGACATAGGTGAACACTGAAAAGCCAAATGGCCACAGGAACTTCCAAACTAAGGTTTTTGGAGTTTACATCAATAAAAGAAAGTTCTAGCATTTGCCACTGAGCACAACAGCCAATAGTGCTATAGTCAGGGGAGGCCCCCTCCTCTAGGAGAAGAACCAGACAGTTTATTTTACCTGGAAAGGAAGTCCTCCAGAAACCTCCATGAACAAAGCATCCAAGGAAAACTTATTTACAAAATGATTAAGAGAACCACATTCAAATGTTCTCAGATGATTCCTCAAAGACCACTTAGTTGGAAGTAAGGAGAAATACTAGATACTGTCTTTCTGGTCTTAATTATTTTATGCATTTTCTCAACTCCTCTAAAATGCACTGTAATTGATTCAAGACTCATTTGTCATTTATCATGGAGCCAATGTACATGCATTATTTTAAGGTAACAGAAACTCTGTGAGGTAAGGTCTGCCTGCTGCATAGCTGGTCAATGAGCATAATTCTGTCCCCCACAAACTCTGTGTATCAAAGTCTGAACTTTTTTGTGTGTGTGTGTGACTGGATGATACAGTCTTCAAAGAGGTAATTAAATTAAAAAGAGGTCATTAAAATGGGCCCAATTCAGTATGGCTGCTGAACTTAGAACAAGAGGAAATTTAGACACAGGCACATAGAAACATGTGAAGACACAGGGATAAGACAGTCATCTAGAAGCCAAAGAAAGAGACCTAGAACAGAGCTTTCCTTTACTGACTCAGAAGAAACCAACCCTGCTTATACCTTGATCATGGACTTCCAACATCCTGAACTGTGAGAAAAATCAATTTCTATTGATTAAGATTTCCAATATATACTACTTTGTTATGGTAGCCGCAGGAAACTCATCAACAGTCCACCTTGGAAAATGGGTACAATGTATTAGCTATCGGTCTCTGGAAGTGACCCCAGCTGCCCTTCTTGCCCCTCAGTTGCATGTTCACTTCAGGGAGAAAAGCATTCTTCCACCAGTTTAGAAATACACAGAATTAGACCAGAAATACACAGTATCTTATTCAAAGAGTTTGGACCAATACCGCTCCCTCCTCAGGCCCACCCCACCCCAACATACATATACAATTACATGTGGCTCTGCCCCAGAGGGCGCGTCTCTCCAGTCTTTAACTTGCAACGACATTTTTGGATCAGTACCTATGACAACCCAATTCAAAGGAAAGAGGAAGCCTGTTAATTTACTCATTTGAGGAACATCTGGGTGGCTCAGTAGGTTAAAGCCTCCGCCTTCGGCTCAGGTCATGATCCCAGGGTTCTGGGATAGAGCCCCGCATCAGGCTCTCTGCTTAGCAGGAAGCCTGCTTCTTCCTCTCTCTCTCTCTGCCTGCCTCTCTGCCTGCTTGTGATCTCTGTCTGTCAAATAAATAAAATCTTTATAGAATTAAAAAATAAAATTAAAAATTTAATTTACTCATTTGAACCAAGAGTCTTTCTCCAAAGGTGGTAGAAATCACTGAGAGCAGGAAATGACTTTTTTCTTTCTTGACCATATAGCATAGTGGCTTCAACCAAAATATCTGTCTGTCAGTCCTGGCTCATCTACTACTTGCTACATTGTGCCATGTCTCCGTTTCTTCATCTGTAAGATAAGGGTGTTAATCACCATCATTACTTAATGGACCCCATTTAAGGGTTACATGAGTAAACACCATCATACCCTTAGCATAGAACCTGACTCAGAACGTGCCCTCAATAAGTGTTAACTACCATTATTATGATTATTGTTCTTTCTACTTTGCTAAAAGCTTGCTCATGTATTTGTAGCTCTTAGGAAGGGAGGCAGTAAGGATAGCACAGCTCAATGATGTAAACATAAGGTTACTACCATTATTTCTACTACCATTGCTACTACAAATGGATAGCCACCATGAGTTGAATTGTCACAAACGTTGCAAGGGGGAAACTTTCACCTCCATTTTATGATCTACTCATGACTATAACACTTGCAGGAAATCTCTACTATTATTACCCATCTGTGTGGTTGGGAAAGAGAGTGGATAAGTAACATGGCTAATGTGGCACAGCCAGTGAGAGAGGCAAGGTTGGACCAAACAGGTCTTGACTGGAAGCCAAGGCTGCTTAGCCCCATCCCACTACTGCCCATTTTCAGGAGGCAGCTGGATTTTGTTCATTCTCCACTGCAGAGCTCCGAAGCACGGTGCCCTGAGCTGCAAAGACAGGCAGAGTGGCACAGCGTGGGGTGAGGAGGGATTCATGAATTGCAGAGCTTGTGTGAATAATCTGCAGGAATTTACCCCATGAGCCTTTCTCAGGACAAGGTGCTAAGCAGAGCCTCAATAATCAATCAAGCCTGGGAGAGCTTTTGCCATGTTCCAGTATCTGAAGGCTCTGTTCAGGAATACCCACATTTTTATAGCAACTGAGGAGTCCCAGTGAGTTCAATTTTTCATAACTCTGCGTCTTGAATCTTAGCTCATACCCTCAAAGTCCACAGCTAGAAATTAAGCATGCCTGACTTCAAATAAAAAATAAAAGATCATTGTTTTGAGGATTTGCAGAGCAAGGAATGCCACTTGCCATTAATTAATCTGAGGAAGTGAACTAAACGTCCTTCTACAGCAGAAACACAAAAAGCTTGCCTTGAAGACAAGTGCCTAAAGCAAAACCACAAATCCCTTTCCTAGCAAACCTGCTGTGGGGAAGCCAGTATTATATTTTAAAGAGCACAGATCCCCTTACAGGCAAATACAGCAAATCCCAGTTCTTCCGTGGCAGTGGGTTCAACACTGGCCTTCAGAAATTTACATTAAAGTACAAGTAAACAAACCACCAAAAAAAATAAAATAAAATAAAATAAGTGTGAAAGAGGAAAGTTACAACATGGTTTTTGAATTGCATCCTTTGCTTGAGTGCTTGAGTTTCGGGAGCTCATTTCTCACCTGGTAAGGGCTCTCCTGTCCTTCCAAGAATCCCAGGTAGGCTGGAGCCCCCTACAGTATCTCCCTGGGAAACCAGAGGCCAGATAAACTGTGAGAGAATTTCTCAGCCCAAGGCAGGCTCTTTGTCCCATGGCAAAGACTAATTCTGAGGAGTATATTTATCATGTCAAGCACCACTGCAGGGCTAGGGGGATATTTTTGAGGCCTCATGCTTTGTTTCAAAGGTTCCTCCTGAAACTGTCCTCCTCTATAACCAGGGACAGAAGCTGTTTGCCCTTCCTAGGAGCTCCCATAGAAGTAAGAGATGCTCCTTCTGAGATAATAATTTGCATTTTTGTCTCATCCTTTGGATGCTGAGCTTCTTGAGTGCAAGGAACTCCTATCTTACTCTCTGGTGAGTTTCCAGAATCCCGCAGAAGACATTGTACATGCTCAATAAACAATCACCTAATGAGAAGAACTGATGAACAATCTCTAGTCCCTCACTCCAATCTCTTGACTCTTAAACCAGTCAATGGAAACTCACCAGACCTTTTATGGAGACCTGAAAATGTGCTCAGTGATAGTCCATTCACCTCTGATATCTTGCAACAATTTGTTGGCGGAACAACTAAAGCTCTTGTACTGTTTTTCACTTTACAGAGACTATATTTGAAATAGGGCACCTTGATCTAAAGGGAGACTCTGAAAATACGACTTAAACAGGTCCGGCTGTTTAAGGAGTGGGTCTAGAGCCACCTGATCAGCAGGAAGGACTCATGTTTGATGGCCAACAGTGGTCAAGACAGGCGTTTTTAATGAAGCAACTATTTAGTGCTCCATTGTCAAGTCTGAACATTTCTGCAAGAAAGGTCCCTATTACATTAAGCTTCCTTTGCTGTTCTGATTTACAGAAGCAGTAGTTCTCAAACTGTGGCCCCATACCAGCTGCATCAGCATCACCTTGGAGCTTGAGAGAAATGCAAATTCTCAAGCCCAGCCCAGACCTACTGGATCTAGCTGCTTGAACAAGAGGCTCTAGATGATTGTATGCATGCTGAAGTTTGAGAACCATCACCATAAAGTGTTGCCCAGATGGAGAAACTATATGGTTCAAGTCAATTCTACCAAAGCTAGCAATTGTTTGCAACACACAGACCGGAAGTCTATGATTCTCTCCAGCAAGGCCAGGGCCAGAGTCATGCAAGTGAAGGGTCTAGGTGCAGATTTTAGGAGGTACCTCCTATGTATGGCTCTCCATAGTTCTGGCCCTTCTATCCACATGGAGAATCATAGGGCTGAAGACAAAACTACACTCAAGTTGCCTATCCTGACTCTCACTGTGTGACTCTCTGGAACTTGAAAGGTTGTATCAATACCTGACGGGGTTCCCCACCTGCACGCCTCTCTCTTGCTTACCTCCACGCCCATGAGTTAATCAGCAAATAAACAAACATAAAAAGACAAATGAAGGGGCATCTGGGTGGCTCAGTCATTTAAGTGTCTGTTCTTGGCTCAGGTCATGATCCCAAGGTCCAGGGTGAAGCCCTGTATCGGGCTCCTCGGCCAGCAGAGAGTCTGCTTCTGCCTCTCTATCTCCCCGGGTTCATGCTCTTCCCCTGTCTCTCAAATAAACAAAAATCTTTTTTTTTTTTTTTTCCTAAAAAAAGGCAAGTGAAATATTAGTTCTTGTAAAGTACACTTATAATTCAGTTTTCTACCCTCCTTTCTCCTCATTTCCTCTTCTACTCCATAAAAACACAAGGCGATTAGTAACTAAGTCCTCCACTGCACTGCTCAAGAGTGACAGCCGTGCAAGTGAGTCTCTGGTTGTGAAGACAGTCTCAGGTGGTCTCCTCAAAAGGGCTCATATTTGGGTTTTCAGCACCATAAACAATCTGCCTCATTCTGGGGTACATTCCATTTCTAGACCAATAGGATTTCCTGCTATGTTGGAAGGATATGGGCTTTTGGTTCTGGCTCCTACCTTCACTCATCCTTCAACACTGCCCCCACCCTCCTGTATAATGAGCATCTCTCCTGAGACACAGCTGCCCCCATTTCTACCCCCACCCCCACCCCCACCTCCCACCCATCCTCTTCATGGCTGTCCTTGGAGTCACCTTGACAAAACATTCAGGCCAGGCTCTAGCCACTCTGCCAAAACCAGCATCACTTTCAACTTCTCCATCTCTTTACATCTTTTTTCCTGCCTAACAAGTAAACAGTCAAAAACTACTGCGACCTCCTACATCATTTCTCGTTAGGCCGCCACCATTCTAAAAGGAAGAAGAAAATTACTGCCTTTATGTCTGGGAGACAACCTAGGAGGACTGATATGTTCTTCAGTCCTAGAGGAGAGCAGGCAAGACGCTCTTGAAAGGAGAGGATGGGATAATGACCCGCTGCTGAGAATGCAACTTGTCCAGAGACCTGTGTCAAATCCGCCCCAAGCCCTGGTATGATGAGTCCCACTATTCCTTTCTTCTCCAGTCCCATGGGGGCCTGTCATTGGCTATTTATTTGTGCATTCAGAGGTGAATTTACTTAGCTAAGCTGTCCCTGCCTGCCGCCTTTATTCTGCCCAGTTGGAAGGAACAGCGAGAATGGCATTCTGTCCCCAAATCTGACAGGGCTCAGGACATCTTGCCATTTTCTATTACTAGAACCTTTCAAGTTGGCAGTCCTAATAAAAAGACCCCATGGTAGGTAGGATTCAAAAGAGAGGGATAGGACTTAACAAGCAGATGAGTTTATTCCACTTAATGATCAGTAAATGCCCAAGAGGCTAATCGGTTTTCCTCAAATCCTACTTCCCTTCCTGTTCAGGAAGTCAACCAATCTCTAATATTTTCTAGGCCATGTGACATGAAACTCCCCTCACCATGTTCAATTTCTCTGTTTTCTGTATTGTCGATTAACCATACCAGCCTGGCTGGGACCATCTCTTTGGTAAACCGTCTACCCAGCACATCCTGCATGAGTCCTCATGGCTCACGGCCCCTCCATCTGACTCCAAGTTTCCTAGGTCCTGGAGAAAGAGGTGAACATGGACTGATGTCAGGAATGCTGTGTGTCCTTCTTCGGAAGACTGTGGCCCACTTTTGGCTCAGACCCTAAGTGGTCTGGCATCCGAAGGACCTTGGCAGAGGCTGGCGCTGGCTGGGCCTTCTGCTCACACCTATTTATGTAACATGTGTCCAGAAAGCCCCTGAGGGAGGCTTGGTTCTATACCTTTCCTTATACTGCCACCAGTGAGCCTCCCAAAACTCTGTATCCTCAAGACGTGCAAGGGTTTCCCAGTACCAATGATAGGCAAAGGCCTTCATGAGTGGGTACACGAATACTTACAGCATGCCACGTCCGGTTATACCCCTCCAAGAAGCCCCTGCTCCAGCCACATCAAGCCACTTACTATGGCCTGAGCACTCTCCTTATTTCCTCCATTGGATGGAACAGTGAAAGAGTTCATAAATGGGCTTGGAAGCTAAGCTACCTGGGTCCAAATCTTCTTCATTGGGTAAGACTCACTAGATCCACCAGACTTTACGTCTCCGCCACGCAGCGTCTTCATTTGTAAAATGGGGGAAAGTATAATTCCCCCATCTTATGGAGCCATAGTTAAGATTCAGTGAGTTCACAGGCATAATGTTCTTGGAATGATGCCTGGTACCCAGTAAGCCATGAACAAGGGTAAGCATTGATATTATGAGAGAACTACCCCTCATCATCGAGGGGTAGGTTTAAATGAAAGCTCCTTCACAAACCAGGCTCTGCCTCCCAAACCAGAAGTAAGGGCAGCTCTCTTTGTTCTCACAGCCCACGTCAGTACATCTCCAAGCTGTTTCTACTCTGTTTTGCCACACACACTTGCCCGTCTCCTATGTTACAGGGATTGTTTTGAAGAGCAGAGACCTACTCTAACCCATCCTCTTCATGCTCCTCAAAGACTTCCTACAATCCCAAATACAGTAGGCTATCAAAAAGCATTTGCTAGATGAGAAGTGAATTAATTTAAGAAAAGGAATCAAAACAGACAGCTGAAACAAACAACATTTCTGGATCCAGTTTGAGGGTATAGCATGGGAGTCCAGGCATTGACTTGATACCGTCTACCTGCTGGAGAAATACTCTTATTATCCACCAGTGTCTGTGAACACAGCTCCTTGAAGGTGGGCGTGGAAAGAATGGAGCACAGTTGTAAGCTGGGTGGGGAATGAAGGAAGCCACAAATCTGCTTCGGTTGTAGTCGAAATGGTACCCAGTGTGCATTCCCTAGCCCCAGAGAGACATTGTAGACAGCTTTCATTTGATGTCCAGTGGGGTCTCCGAGACCCCTGAAATTAAAAGCACTCAACTTGGCTATCCAGAGACAATGTTCTTGCCCTCTACGGTCTTGCAACAGAAGGAAAGTGCAGTCTTCCTCCCAAGGCACAAGCCTCACTAGCAGGGACAAGTGGACAATGAGGGCCTGGTGACTTGAAAGGGAAACAAGGAGAGGTTCCTTAAATCATTGCATGCTAAGAGATCAACAAGGAAGGCATATAACAAGAACCTGGGAAACCCCATGGTCTTCTCCTCTTGGCGGGTTTGTAAGCCAAAGGTCATCCATCAAGACATGGGGCGCACTGTCTTGGAGCACAGATGTTGCCATTTGGCTCAGTTGGGCTGCGAGAATTGTTTTCTGTCAGGGCGACTAAAAACCCTAGTGCATCAGGATCCAGACACACAAAACAAGGCTGTTCGCCTAATGGTTGAGCGGGGAGCAAAGTGGCACTGAAAAACCAGGGTGAGTCTGATCCCAGAACAAAGGGAAGACAAAGACCACAAGCGCAGGGTCCCGGCAGCTCTTCACTCCAGCCAATGGTTTGCAGGGAACCCTCACACAGGAGCCTGTTTTATTTGCAGAAGCCACAGCGGTAAATTCAGGCCCATCCTTGCCTATTCTGGACTCTCAGGTTTCTCTTGGAGCCGTTCCTATCACTGCTCATAGGCCACTAAAACCTTCCCACATTCAGAATGATCGATTCTGCTCAAACAAGCCAAGCCACAAACTCATGTCGAAAAACCCACTTCAGATAAGTCATTATCTTCCTTTATGGATTTTTCAGGTCAGAAGGAATAGGACCTAAGAGTCCTATCTTCTGTAGAGTGGAAAGGGAGTCTGGGAAGAGGTGGGGTGACCTGGAGAAACCACGAGAAGCGGCATGAGCTCCTATCTTGCTTCTCAATCAACAAGAGAGGCATAACAAAATTAGGTCCTGGCTGCCCGCGTGTCTGTGCCGGACATTCAAACCGAGCAAAACTGCCGAGTAAAGGGAAAAGGAGGGCTCAGCACCCGGCCTTTGCCTCCATGACAGAAGACGATGCAGAGCACCTGGGACACAGAAAGTCACGTTGAAGGAGGAACGTCAAAGATCCTCTGACTTGTCATGGGACCGCCTGTGCCAGCTGAGCTGCTGCCGAGACCGCAGTGGGCAGGTGGGTTAAAGCAGTCACAGTGGCCAGAGAGTAGCCCAAAGGCACCGACACCAGAAACCCAAGTTCTGTAGCTTGGCGAGCTTCAGCTCGCCGCCTGACCCACGTTTAGCAATTCTGATGCACTGCGGAGCAGACAGCCCCAGCCCGGGATGACTGCTCCCTCAGCCCCTCTCCAACAGGCAATGAAAGCAAGACCCACTTTGAAAATTCTCCCCCATCATGCAAACTGACATAGGCATGCTTTTCAAAAACCCACAGCCAATCTGTTGATCATTACTTATTTACAAAGGCCTTCGGGCAGAAAGTCCTGTAAAAACCATGCTTGATACGGTATACACTAGCTTTTTCTGCTTGTGGAAAAAAAAGTCCCCCCAAGGCTACCTCAAACCATCACTTTCTATTGCACATAAAATGTAGCGTGTAACACTAAAGTATTTAATATATATGGTATAATATATCTACAGGAAAGGCATTTGTGTAGAAGTATGTTACCCTGGATTTGGTAATTTGATGTTTTGCTGAAGGCTACGACTTAAAAAAGCTTCCACCTCGTACAGAAGACCTGTCATCTTGGTACCCAAGAGCCAACAGAATAAAGAAGTACCCTTAAGCAGCAAAACTTTGACACAGCTTTGAAGCATATGAAAACAGTATAACGCCTCAGAATTATTATTACTCAAGATCAAAGAAATGAGCCATACTTTACATAGCAAACAGGGACAGGGAATTTGGCTCCAAAGGTTTCAGATTTTTCAGACTTCTCTTTATTTATTTATTTGCTTCTCTCTAAATTTAGGCAAAAGAAAGCGCCTGGGCTTTTCTCTACTTTAAATGGGTAAAACTATTAGCATTAGATAAGGCGATTACCTAAAGGTGAGGAAATAGGAAATGAATGTTAGCATGACAACTGGCATCATAAAAATGAGAAGCTTGGCAGTTGGTGCATTTTATTCCTCCTCATAAACTGTAAACAAGCATGTAAATCAGCAACACCCCAGCAAGACTGAGCGAAGGGGCAGGCAGAGGGCTGTTCGGGAAACATCTCCCAGGAAGAGATGATCCTAACGGAAAAGGACATGGGGCTGGGGGGAGTCCTCCTGGAGCCTGTGTCCTCGACAGCAGGGAGAAGGACGGCCCCATCTGCGACCTAGAAGGGTGGTCATAGAGGGCCAGGGAGATGCAAATGTGTAGAAACAGGGAAGAGCGGGGCGGGGTGCGGGGTGCGGGGAGCTGGTGGGGAGAAGAATGGACATAATTTAATGCCGGTAATCAAAGGGAGGAGAGCAGCCAATGTCCAAAGAGAGAGGGAAAGAGAGAGAGAAGAGACGAGAAGAAGAAAGAAGCATCAAGCATCAAGATGGCAGGTGCTTCCATGGCGGTAATGACTTAGGGATCACTCCCGTTTCATCACGTTGGTGCTAGAGAGTTAGGATGTTAGAGGAAATAAGCACTGGGATTGGCAGGTGAATCAAAAACAACCAGGGGATATGAAAGATAAAGAGGCCCAGAAGAGAAACCTGCAGAACTCTGTTGAAACTTGGTTTCATTTGCTATTTCCAAGAGGAAGCCACCATCAAGAAAGAAAGAAAGAAAGAAAGAAAGAAGGGAGGGAGGGAGGAAAGAGAGGGAAATTGAAGGAGGGAGGAGAGGAGGGAAGGGAGGTAGGGGGAGAGAGAGAGAGAGAGAGGCTACACACACGCTCTATTTCATAATTAATATTGCTTTTAGCCGGAGCAGAACTGGATTACTTTTGAACTTTGCTTTGGCAAGTCCACAGATTATTAGACTTTTTTTATGAGTCAAAATCAATTAACAGAAATTTGATTTCAATCGACAGGATAAAAGGAAGGTAATCTTCAGGTTCATTTTTGATTGTGATGATACATCTCACATATGGCCTTAAGTACAGAAAACAGTCCTCGGAGGGACTCCAGCAGAAAGAGACTCGCCGGAGGCGAACTAACCACACGCATCCCTCTGATTGGTTGCCGGCGTCATTAGTGCCACTGCTGTTTAGGAACTACACATAGACAGGACATGGTGACAGCTAAGACTTTAAAGCCTATGTATTTTTCAAACAGCTTTTCAAACTGTTTTTCATGACAGAATTTTTTTCAGCTCTATCATTAACTGCTGACAAGCTGACAGAATAAATACTCCAGCCTTTAAGAAGCCACCTAACGATGGGTCCCCTCCCCCGTCTCGTGCTTGCCTTGCCGGGGGAGGGGAGGCTCTGGGCCTGGGTGGGGTGGGGAGGGGGCCCAGAGGGGCGGCGAGGAGCCGGAAGGGTGCCCCGCGTGGCCTCTCCTCTTACCTCATCAGCTTGGGCGAGGAGCTCGGTGAGTTCCGCATGCCTCCATTCCGCTGCTTTTTTTTGGGGGACAGTGTTGATGGCTGCTCATCTTCAACTGGAAAGACAGGCAGCTCATGAGATTATGAACAGTTTGAGGGCAGACTGAGAGATACAGGCAAGATATCAAAGGACACACACTCACGGCTCAGTCACTCACTAGGAACTCATGGCTGGCTTTTAGGACCCAGTGACAAAGACCAAATGTGTTAGTCAAAGAGGCCAGCTTAGAAAAGGTGAAATGATCACCTCTTAGCACTCCAGCTTTTGAACATGCACTTGAAACAGACTACACCAGTTTGTAAGCGCCCTGCCGTAAGAGAGAAAAGAAATCATGATTTATCTGTATATAGAAAATATACATATATATATATATATGTGGAAATGCTCAATCATTATTCTTAGAGTTAATTGTAGTTACTTTGCTAAGTAATAGAATGGGTTTTTCCAAAACCACAATCAGAGATAAAGTTGTATGGGAAACGGCAGCAGAAGAGCAGCTGATCGTACAAATGAACCAACTTAGCAGGTGCCTCATCCGTGCACGCCAGAGGAAGAGCCTTGGAGAGGGGCAAGGATCTGAGGCCTTGACAGCCAATGTTTCAGTTGGGGAAGACTGGGAACATTGGTGCCTGCTGGCTCAAGGATCCCCAGCCAATCCTGGCTCTGTCCCTGCAGCTCCCTAGAGGGAGAGCGTGTAGGGGGCGTGCACATGGGATCCCTTCTCCACTCATTAAGACTGGGCTGTGAGGTTGGAGAACCAGGCTGGAGAAGAGCACCCGAATAAAAGGAGGAGGTTGCCACTGAGTGATATCTCTGATGATGTGGTGGTGGGGGAGGTGGGGCAGGGAGGGAGGGCAGCAGAGGGCGTTGGAAACCAAAGGCTGTTTTCCAAATGTCTAAACCACACAGATCGCTAAGCAATGTGAAGGTTCACTCACAAACAACACAGCACACTCTACTGCTTTTGCCCAAAGACACCCACTAATAAGCTTTATAGATGTATTAGCTCGCATCATGCTTCTTTTTAAGAGCGCGGCTTGATAATTAGCAGATGCGCACCCAGCCCCTCACCCAAGGGCATCAGCGGCAAAATTCTAGCCCCGCTCTGCCCACTCCCACCCCCACCAATTCAGGCTAAAGCTGTAATGTCAAGAAGGAAAAATAGAGGGTCCTTGGATTCTTAGAGTTGACTGCAACACAGACTGGGAGGAAGCACCCTTGAAACCCGGAAAGCACGGCAGTAACCTTAAAGCTAAGAAGAGAAATATTAGCAGAGGTGACATCAAAAGAAGTTTGACATATGTTAATGGTGTAAGTCTTAGGTGGGGCGCGGGGGGTGGTGGGGTGGAATGCCATCTCTGCTACTTGACATTGCCCGGGAAGACCCATATCGGGGCATGCGTTATATGGTACTTCCCTAAAAACCCTAAATAAATGTAGTATATTACAATACATGGTTCCAAGGGATTTTAATAATCTAACTATCTCCCAAAGCTGCTTCAAAGTACGCCACTTGGTCCATTCCCCTATTCCATTCTTAGTCTGGGGTTGACTGTATTCTGGCTGACACATGGAAAGGGAACAAGAAAGCAGTTTGAGGTGAGAGCGATTCCAGAAGCAATGAAGGCAAGAAAGCACCTACAAATGCCCACAGCCCACTCACTCTACCAGCTGCTCCCTCGCCCCATCCCATCCCCCCTGAGGCCCAGGCTCGGGCTGCGACCCTATCAGTCACTTAGGGCTCCAGGCAGGAACTGAGTGGCTGGGGAGGATATCGCATCTTATCAGAAATGAGTATCCACAGCAAATCACACAGAGACTAAACAGCACTTAAAAGATTAAAGGAAATAAATACAAGCCACATAAATGGTATTGAAAAAAATCACTTAGAGTTGATACACATCTCTCGGCAAGCAAACAGGCACTCTGAGCTTGACCTGAATTCATCTTCCTTTCCCAGGATAGGGGGCCAGGCATCCCAGGTTAATAAGGGGGTAGAAAGGCAGTGAGTGACAGAGAAAGGGAGAGAAAGACCGAGAAAGAGGAGAGAAAGGGAGATAGGGAGAGAGGTGTGTGTATAAGTATACTTTTGCATTTTCCCCATGTAAGGATGGGGTAGAAAACCTTACATCGATTGCACCCATAATACAAGTTCAGCTTTTAATATGGACCCCTTGCAATTGCTGTATTGTGTTCAGGGTGACCTAGACTAGTTGAGTCCCATGACAGACTAGAGAACATGTGGGCATGTGAGTGGGTCTATCTGTGGTGAAAGACCTCTTTCTATCATACAGGCCTTCTTCTGTATCATATAGGTCTTCTTATGGTTAGCATGACACACCCAGAAAGGTCTTTTACTCAACCTAGGCTACTGTTTATTTAAGGCCACCAGAGGTTGCCATGGTTTTGTCTAACTTATTCAGTGGGTCCATTTCAGTAAGGTCCTGAACAGAAGTCCCATTCATTGGCAGTTCTGTTGGATTCTTTTGCTTAACTATTGTCCCCCATTTGCACTGGACCTAAAATAAATAAGCCTCTTTGGTTAAGTGCCCATGATCCTCGCACATTGTCCGTTTGTTTACCTGCGGTGATCTTCACATGGAAGACATGTAAGTTAATACCTGTTACCCAGCTCCAGAGAGACACTTTGTTCTAGTGCTCAAGTTATGCCTCCTTCTAAGCAAGGAGCTTATTTATTTTCATTGCAATTCAGAAAGATCATCCATCATAATCATATTGCATTTAAACCGGGATTTGTTCTCTTAAATGAAACTCATGTTCAAAGGTTTCCTTCTGCACTCACAGGCCTGGAAATGCAGATCTGTTCCCTGAAGAAATGGGGGGGGGGCGTCTTCAGCTTAAATATATGAATGTTGTGTAATGGAGACCATTACATATGGCTTAGATCCCACGAGAGAAGCAGTGATAACTTCTTTCTCATAAGTAGGTTATAAACCATATTTAATTATTATCCTTTATATGGATTCTATCAATTTCTGCATATTTTAAGAAAGCAGATCTAGAAAAACTCTTAGTTAAGCTATAAAATATAATTTTCATTTCGTGGTGGCTTCTGTGACTACATGAAAGGAATAAAAACTAAATTAAAAGAGCGCCTGAAATTTACTTACTTTCATGAAAGACAAATGTATCGAAGTAATTGGCCACTACCTCATGCCAACGCACATTTACGGGCTCCTACTTAGCCTGCTTTTTGGCTAATTACCATACACCCCTGTCTCTGGCATTTTCACTCGCATCAGGCTGTGGAAGCAAGCGCACGACGATACGATCTTTGAAAGGAACCTGACTTACCGGCTTCTTTAAAACACAAACAAGTTCAGGAATCCAATGTGGAATTTTTATAGGAGCTGAACTCCATCCAGTCTCCAAGTGCTCATAAAATTCAAGGGCTTGTTTTTGCACATCCCTAAGTATAACACTTAATGTGCTGTTGTAACTTCCCAGCGCTCACTTGTCTAATAGGCTCTGAATCTAACAGTTTTACAGTTGGGGAAGACTCAGTGCTAGAAAAATGTCAGGCAAGTCTAATGAGGCTTCAGATCCCTTGGTTTGTGCTAGAGTTTAATTTAAAGTTACAATGATGTTTTAACATGTTTGCTTATACTTCACTAAAGAGGATTCATTATTTCAATGACATAACCTCCAGACAATGTTCTGGGAATTGATTTAAGATGTGGTGGTAATTCCAACAGCCTTAATGCAGAGTCGAACATCTGTAACAACATTTTACTCGACTTTTCATCGGCATTCTGTTTTCAAGCAAAAGAAAGGCAACATCCTCCAGAAACACTAGCCAGAGCTCTGGGCTTATTTCAAGATGATCATATATTTTACTGGATTTTTTTTAAAAGATATCCCTTTCTTTATTGGTCTCGCCAGCTTGCAAACACTGTGTTGGGGTTACCAATGCCTCTTTGCAGGCCTTTTGAGTAAAATAGGGCAAGGATCCCAACTTTCAGCTTTTCCAGAGAGCCTAGCGCTGCTGTGTGATGAGCCCGGCACTCAGGTCCAGCCTGAGGGCACACTCCCTCTTCTCCATTTCCTCCACAGGGTTTGGGGGGATGACGCCAAGGTGACACTTAAAGGTGAATTTGTTGGCCGGAGTTAAAAAACAGTTCAAAGCAAATAACCTCGGAAATGCAATAAAAGGCAAACATAAACATAAACATGAGGCGACTGGCTATCTCCATTACGTTATGAGTCACCACATCTGGAGAAACCCACATCTGCACACACTTAGCAGGTCATTAGTAATGTCATATTCACACTGGAATCACTCAGAGTGAGCGGCATGCAAAGTGGCTTGAGCGCAAAGGCATCTAGCTAACAGGGCTTCCGAAGAACGTCTTGAGCAAGCTGCTAGATTGGAGGCCGGTTTGTTTTAATTGTTATTTCTTGTCTGCTATGGCTTTTCTCTTTGGGATTTTGCTGCCCAACAAGCTGAATGAACGCATGCTGAAATCGACAACAGTACATCTGTCTTCTTCAACCGAGCTCAGCATGTTAAGATAGAACGCTGAAGGGTGCAGTTATTTAAAAGAGAGACGGGCTCCCGAACTCCTTCACCTGGCTCGGCCACAAGCCGAGGACCGTGAGTTGTGTCCTTGAACTCAAATGGGTCTTTGGGATAGCGCGATCTGGCTGCAACCTTGACTGCCAAACAATAACGAGAAAAGAAAACGGAAATGAATCCTTTGTGAAATTTTTCATTAGGGAAGTTCCAAATGAGTTTTATCATCGAATAGAATTATAGCTTTACGAAAAGGGGAGTTTCTTCCTCGCAGCTCAACTGCAGTTTTCTTTTACCCTGATGGCTTCTTGAAATTCTTTTTGCTGTGTTTTTGTCATCAATGTCAGAAAGGATAATATGTCAGAAAATAATCTTGTTTGTGCAATAATTTCCAAAAACCTACAGAATACCCTTCCCCCTGTGACATACATAGACACCGAAAACTCAGTTTAGTAGCAAGACCAGACCCGTTATTTCCTGAAGTCTGCTAAAATGCATCCTACTAAATAATCATTATATTCCGAGTCATCAATCCTCACTGTGAAAGTATCGTTTTCATCTCAAACAGCAGGCTGGGTCAGCTTGGTTGTGATTGCTGCCTAACTTGTGTTAAAAGCCATGGGTTTGCCACTCCTAAGAAAGGAGGTATAGCATCTCCTAGTATCATGAGTGATAAAAAAGGAAAGCGGTTGTGTGTTTTCCACCTTTCAGGATGACAATCTTGTTTCACCAAAACTGAAGGTAAGGAGAGAGGGTCACGTTGTCAGCCCAGGGATGTAACAGTGTGCTTCCTATTTTCTCTAGGTTTGCCAGGCTTTGTCCCCAAGAAAAATCCTATAAGTCGCGGTAATACAGTCTTTTCCCAATATACAATTCACAACGGATAAGACTCCCTAGCTGACCCAACCTCTCTCTGATATGACAGAAACCCTGAGACTTTCACCAGGAAATCCAAGCTATCTAACTCTCAAGGTCTTAGAATGTAGCCACTAAAGAGCATGCCCTGGATGGGAGCACAGAATGGCACCTGCTTTCCGGAGGGACTGTCTTGTCATCCTAGACAACCAGAACCCCAGTTGCCTGTGACACAAACCAGATGGATGAGAAGATGCAGATGCTTCCAGAAGCAATGAAGGAAAACAACAAGAACAACACGTGCCAGATAAAAAATCTACACTGTGAGTTTGCTTTGGTAATTGCTACAAAGGAACACCTGGCTATTGGTTCACGATGAATCCCAGAAGTGGGGCATGTCGTGTGCCCATCAGTGGGAGTGAGCAGAGAAGAAGGCTAGGACATGGTAAAGCAGGCACTGGAGCCAAGTTCTACGCCTAAAGGGTCATGAGCAGCTCAGTATCAGAACATGGGGGAGTTGAAGTGTGTGATATTCTTGAGATGAGAGCTTCTGGTCTGAAAACCTTGGGATAACAGATATCCCCCAGCAGATCGGTGAACACTTTGCAGTATTATTGATAAGACCAATCAATATGCCTATTTTTTTGAAAGATCACGGAGAATATGAATACACAGATAATGAAAAGAGGAAGGATGCTGTCTCTCAAAAACGATGCCAACAATAATAACATCGCCAACACAGAACGCATGTAACTGTCTACAACTGAACGATACCTTTATCCTTTACATTATCAGGCAGGATAATTTCACAACTTCTAGCTGAGAAATAGGAAATAGGTTTATTTGGAAAACCTAGAGGATGTGGTTTGAAAATAACATTAGCTTGCCATTACGTAACATGAGGATGGAAAGTCTCTGTACGTAGCCCTGTGGACCCAAGCCCGGGCTCAGGGGCAACTGTCCCCAGGTAGGCTGGCAGGGCAGGGAGGGGAGGTATGTTGCAGCTTTTTCATTTCTGGCTTTTGTAGAGCTAATAGGAGAAAGGGGAGGGAGACTTTAAGGAACAATAGGTTATGTAGAAGTTAATCACAGGGTGTATTTCTGGCTCTATTCACTGCCTGGGAAACCTGAATTGTGTAAGTTTGAGTCCATCAACACAGAGTAATGAAAGAATTCAGCTTCTACATGGGAGAGAGGAAAAAATACTACATAAATATACTAACAGAACCCACATGACCTGGACAGCAATGTTCCCTACGGAAACACTGCAGGCCTAATGGATCCTCTGAAAGCAAACAGGGCGGATTAGATGTTACCTATGGAAACCATGCTCCCCCCCCCCCCCATCTCAAACCATAAGCCTCACGTTCTATATGCATCCTGGTAGGAGTCCGACATTCATCAAGGTCCCCTGTATCTAGAATCTCAGCTCATATATCTTCACTAAAAACCTGACCTGCTCTAATAACTTGCCCAATGCTCTTCTTGGTACTGGGTAGAAAATTCCTTTTGGAGATCTGGTTGCCTTTGGCTCTCTCTCTCTCTCTCTCTCTTTTTTTTTTCTTGGAACAGATTATTTCTATCATCTCAAGGGCAAAGAAAAGTCTCAAGCAAAGACTAGATATTAGCTTCTCAGAGATGAGACACAAAGATAAACAATGGAATTCTAAGAACAAATACACAACTAACATAAGAAATGCGAGAATTTCCTTAAATTATCGCTATGAGTTTGGAGATGGGGAAAGCCGGAGAAGATGGAAGATAACTTTTACTTTGAATCCAACTGGGGGAAAAAAAAAACACACACAGGAGTCCCACGAAGCACCCCTTCTCAACTTTCCTTCTCTCCCTGTTCTTTACTCTGATACCAATGAGATGCTAATGACTTTGAAGCCAAAAAGTATATGTAGCAGACTCCTTTCTGTAGCTCTGGCGTGTGCAGAACCTGTTTGTGGGGGATGGGTTTCAGAATAGGGATGAGCTTGTGAAACTCCTGGCACCAAGAGCCGCTTTCTTCCTCCTTTTATTTCCCAAGATCCTAGTCTGGAACATGCTTTTGTGTAACTCCATACGGTAAAACTGTCTTTACATTTTTAAGTGGCTGGGTGAAAAAAATCTAAGAAGAAGAATATTTCATAACACACCAAAATGATAGGAAACTCAAATTGCAATGGCTATAAATAAAGTTTTATTAAAACATGGCCACAGTTGCTCAATTTACCTACTGTCTATGGCTGCTCTCACTGTACAACCGAGTTGAGTCATTGCAATTGAGACCCAGGGGGTCCGCAAAGCCCGAGGTATTTACTACCTGGCCCCTGATAGAGAAAGCTTGCTGACCTCCGCTCTCATTTATCTTCTCACATTTTCCTAGCCGTCCAATTATTGAAAAGGACAATGTTTTTCCCCATCTACCAAGACGGCCAAACAACAAAAGAACACACGTGGAGCCCACATTAAGTACACAGATCTGGGGAAGCTGGGAGGGGCCGAGGTAGCTTAGTGATCCGACTATCCCTGCCATCCAACCCACCAGGAGTCCGGCAGGTCCCCTGGTATTTGGGGAAACCAGTCAGGTGAGTTTCCCATCTTCCAACTCAAGCGATGTCCGATTTGTCTCCCGCGCGCTTTGAGAATCAAGGCCAACCCCATCGACCAGGAGCAATTCCTGGAAGCTGTCAGTGCGCGCCGCAAGTCCACCCTGAGAGAGCCCGCACAAGACAACAGATTAACCATTAGACTAGATATGTTGAAAATATACAGCTTCAACCTTTCCCCAGCTAGCTCACAGCGATATATAGATGATTATTTCAACCGTCAGCTGCCGCACAGATTTAAACCCCTGCGCAATAACTCCTGGATTCATCTGCCCCTTGTCAAACTCGCACGGCTTTAGTTGGAGGATACATGGTGTGGCAGTTTCACTGTGAATCCAGAATGATCCAGACGGCTGCTGTCTCTTTGTTAACAGGAAGCCAAACTGATGAGTTTGTAATGCATTTCTTATCAAAGGTAGTCTCGGAAAGGAAAATGCGCCCCATCAGTTCGGTTAGAATTTCACATATAGTAGATTAGGGGCTTAATCAGAACATCTCTGTTATTTTCACGAGGAAATAGATAACTCTGCACCCACCCCATTAAAATCACTTTATGCTGATGAATTATGTATTTATAAATTTATAATTACCTTTGATTTTCCCCTTCCTTCAGTATACTTAATAAAATCACCAGCGAGAGCCCAGAAAACAATGGCGCTTCGTAGATACGAGCATGCTAATATATTTTAAGTTAATGTCGATCTTTTTGAGCTGTGTGTCTGAAATGATCATAGCAAATACAGGGATTGTAATTTTTGACTCCTATGTTTAACAAAGACAAAATGGACTGTAATAGAGTTTATGGAGCCTGTAAAAGAACTCTTCCTCTAATATGGTTTATGATCAAATAGATTTGGATTTACCACTGGATAGATCAGGTCCCTCTAAAATGTACCAAGAATGCATGACTGTGCACTACTGAACACAGTTCCTGGCACGTGGAAAGTGCTGTCAATTTTTTGTTGTGCTTATCAGTATGGAAATGCCAGCATTAAAGTCACTATTTGTCCTGTCTTTATTTAAAATTCTGATATTTTATGCATCGTTTTTGGTTTTTGGGGATTTTTGTTTTTTGTTTTTTTTTGCATTTTGATTTTACAAAATTTTTCATGAAACTCTCCCTTGATTCCTGAGATTTTTAGTGTCCCCTTAAATGTGGAGCCCAAGGCAAGTGCCTCCCTCTCCTTACTCAAGCCCTGGCCATGCCCTGCCCATTTCTCCGGAGTGTTCTCAAGAACCTGCTGGTTCTGCCACCCTGCCTGTCATTACAGAGATGTTAGCTTAGTTTGTATCTGCATGTGTGTTTATATACTCCCTTGTTCAGAAGTGGGCAAAGCAAATATAAAACAAGAGTTATTCTTTTGATCACTTCATGCTGTTTGCATGAGATTGTTAAGGAAGACCCTTGCAGGAAAGGTTTCCTTGTGGATTTACAAATTGTCAGACAACCAAAGGAGTGGAGAAAAGATCGTGCTGCCTCAGGAATCTGAGATTTGCCACCTGCCCGGGGTGAGAAACAGAACAGAGAGAAGGGGTCAGGTCTCTCATGGACTTAATTTCACACTTCACATCAAATTCTCCTGGTTAACACAATGTTGATTTACATTTTCACTTTGGGGTAAAAGTTTTTATTTGCTTATATGTTTTGATTCAGATGTTACCTTCCTTCTCTTTTTGTTTTTCCTCCCCTGAAATGGCTTCAAGCAAATATGACTGGCAGCAAATGTCCACATTTCATTTCCATTTTCACGTTACTGTTTACATCTTAAAAATTAATGTTTGCTGCAATAATTCTATTTGTCAATTGTGGGTACATAAAATTGTTTTCTAAACCGTAAGATGTTATGCAGGTGAGGACCACCATTATTATTAATATCATTAATATTACTTGTTCATCCATAAACACATCTTCCATTGAGCCGGTTGTGTCAAGAGCCACCTAGAATTCTAATATGTATTCCAGATGGTTGCACTGATATTTTCTCTGAAACTCAGATAAAGGTAAAATGCATGGGTTTTTAGTGCAAGCTAGGTACACTCCATGGCCTGATGAAGAATGTTCTGCCAGTACACTTTAGAAATACTGTATGTTTTTAACCTTGGGAGGTAAGGACCAGTCTGGATTGTGATTTTACACTAAACACAGCATTTAGTATATTTCTTAAGGGCATAGTCACCTTCTAAATATGCTCTTGAACTATAAAATCATTATCTGCATTCTACTATAATTTATCCTCAGACATATCCTGAGCAACATTTTAAAAATGCTAGTGCATGGTAGGCTCCTTTCTGGTCAACACAGACAACAAGGTATAGAAGGCAGGAGGAGGGTTGGAAGGGTTTTAAAGATATTCTGGTCTCATTCTCTTTGGGCTCAAGGCTGCACTAATATGCAGACCCAGAGCCAGGGCCGGGGCCCAGGGCTGCCGACTTCTAATCCAGACCAGTTGCGGTTAGACTTCTGGTCATCGGAGTAGCAGGAGGATACAAGTTTCTAGTCAGGCCACCTGCCTAAGTCCCCACCTCTGACCTTCACTAGAGCTCTGATCTCAGACAAGTTATTCAACACCTCAATGTCACAAGATCTGCTGTTATCCCTGCTGGACACATGTGGACAGTGGGATGTGGGGATGTTGGGGGGCTAAAAGAGATAATCTGCATGCTGACAGCCTGAGGACCAAATATGGCCCCGACATGCTCTGCTTGGCACCATTCTGCTCCTCTAAGGGATTTTTGGGTATAGGGCAATCTTTAAGTTTGAAGCTTGTCCATAAAATTACGCACTACTAACTTCTGTTTGAAAAATCTTGCAGAAGACTGGGCTTCTGTTTCAGGAGGGTAAAGTGTCTCATAGAGCATGAGCTCACCAGCTGGTCAAACCCCCTGGTGCTGCCTGCTCTACCCCAGCCACAGGGCAGGCATTCCTAGTTTCCATCTCTGGCCCTGGCTCCAATGACACACAAGTGTGCCATCCCAGAGAGAAGGATTGTGAGGTATAGGATGTCCCTCCCCTTAAGTCAACTCATATTGTAGTAGAAGAAAGACTAACAGCTAATATAGACCATGCAGCCACACTGCTAGGTTCAAACCCAGGTAATTGGCAACCTTACCTAGCTTCAGTTTTCTCACCTGTAGAATGGGAATACCCAGAGCACTTTCCCCATAGGGTTGTTGTGAGAAGGGACTGAAAAACCAAGAAGTGTTTAGAAGAATTCCTGGCAAGCTTAGGGTAAATATTATCCATCATTATTGACTGGGCTTTGAGTAATCGACGTAATTAGAGCTCTCGGCCATTGGGTCCTTCTCCACAAAGCCACTCTGCTCTTTTGACTTGGTTCTGCTCAGACGGGTTCTTGCTCTCTCCTCCGCCTGGAGCAACTGATTCTGTGTCTGTGTACTAGGATGGGTGAGATTCAATACCCATCCCCCTTCCTCTGCTTTGGTTTGGTTGGCACCTCTGTCCTAGATTTCATATGGTCTCAGTGAACTGCTGAGGTCAAAATAATTAGGCTATGCCAAGTGTCATAAAGACAAAAAAAGCCAGAAAACATTTAAATGGGCCTCAATTGGAGAAGGCTGGGACCATTCAGAGCAATAACAAATGAAAGTCAGATGGAAACGTGGAAAAATACCACTGTTCCCACTAAATTACATGAAAAATACCACTGTTCCCACTAAATTAGCATGCTGACTGTGAGGGGCTCCTTCCCTTGAATTTCTTGCAGGAGTTCATGGGATGGGGGCATGCATGTGGGCAATGGTGAGGGTCAGGAGAGCCATGGGGCAGAGGGACAGTGACTCTTCCACTATTCTTTCCCACATGTTGTCTTTTCACCTACCTACTCTGTCCATCCTTCAACAAATAGGTTAGCCTGCCTCCTCCAGGAAGACTTCTCAGGCAACTGTCATAAGACAGAATCCCTCCTTTCTTTACAAATCCCTTGGCATTTCTCATTTTACACTCCTCTGACATCTCCTTATTTTTTTTGCATTATAATTTGTTTTCTATTTCAATATGTCCTACCCCCCAACTAGACTTATAAGCTCCTTTACTGTAGTTTACACATCTCTGAATCTCTCATAGTGCTAAGACCCTGGTAAAGTTCCTAAGAAATAGATCCTAGTTGCTGGAAAGGTGATGTTGTAGAGAGAAGCAGCACAAAGAGGAGCCCAAGTTTGTCCCAGCCTGGATCAAAGGTGTGGCCTTGGAAAGACACTTCCCCTCCTAGAGGACTGGCATTCATTAAGTATAAGGGTCTTTTCAGCTCTAATTTGCAATGGTTCTGGGCTTAATGCTCTCTTCTGCTACTTGACAGATATCACAGGAACCAGCCACTACAGAAGTCACAATTACGATCCAGCCACAAATTACAATCCAACACTTCCTATTCAACCAAACTCCAAAGTATTACAGAATAGGAAAGCAGAATTCTTGATCCAAGAAGAGGGTAGCCTAGCTCCTGGTTCTCAACCCCGCCTTTCAACAAAACAGACTGGAAAACTTCAGAGAACACCAATGCACCAGTCCCACTTCAGACCCTATTCAACAAAACTCATGAGAATGGGAGCTGGGGCTGGGCATTGCTTTTACTTTTTCTTGTTTTAAAGATGCACAACAGGAGATAACCTCAAGTCTAGCTGGGGAGACAATTGATTTTATACACACACACACACACACACACACACACACACATTTACATGAAATAACAGTACAAAAATATTGCCTGATAACGTCAGGTGGGGGATAAGAGAAATGCCTCTTATAATGACTGCTGGCAGATACAGGTGGTCAGGAAAAAAAAGTCAGACTTGAGACAAGGGTGGGGTGGACAGAGCTGTTAGCTTTGTTTAGCTACATGCCCTCTGAAACAAACACGGGGACTGGAACACTCCGGCCACAGAAGCCACGACACGGAAGCCACCCCATAGTGGCAGCACTGGGTGGGAAGGCGTGCTAGGTGGAGGGGACGGATTGGACAAAGGCGAAGAGATGGGAAGGTACTAAGCTAGGGAACTGTAAGAAAATAAGTTGGGCTAAAGCAGGCAGTTTTATCCGAAGGCACAGTTGGGGGTATAAGGGATAGACAACATAAGGCTTTAAATTCCAAATGACAGAATGGTGAATATTAGATGCAAATCTGAATTTTTCTAGAAGTTACTTTTTCTTCAGTTTAAATACTCAGATTCTGAGAGGGCAGCAGGTGGTCTGCATCTAGGCAGGGTCTATTGAAAGCCCCTAACTCAGCCTCCTTTCTTGTTGCCCACTTAAAAATTATAAGGATCCAAGATAAGATATGCGCGTGTGTGCATGAAACTAAACAGGAGAGGGAGGCCCCTGGCAAGAGTCCAGTTCCCTTGGAGGTCTCATTTTTACTCTGGAGAGTGTATTTAACAGGAAAATAAAGTTACTTAATGTCTTGGAAAGGAGTCCTGTGAAACTCACACGGCTGCTTCCCCAGAGCCGGGCCAGGTCGATCTGACCTTTATTTACTCTGGGACAGTATCTCCCCATCTTCAGCTATTCAAGAGGATCCTGTCCCATCTAAAAGGAACTGGGGAAAACCAACAGGGTTTTGACTTGAACAAAAATACTGATTGCAGTCAACACAAAAAAACTGATTGCAACAGTTTGAAAACATTTTCAACGGAACTAGAGCTTTCAAGGGGATGCATTGAGAAGGAAATATTCCCCCAATTCTCTACTCCTTGGCTTTACCTAACCAAGAACATTTCAGCATTTTCTCTGTCAAAAGCATATAAGTGAATAAAAGAAGAATGTACATAATGTTGTTTGGACCCTTGACCTGCACCCCTTCAACCAGGAGGCCAAAAAATTCTTGGGGCAACTGGCTGCCTCCCTTGGTGGAACGTGTGACTTTTGATCTCGGGGTTGCAAATTCAAGCCCCAGGCTGGGGGTAGAGATTGCTTTTAAAAAGAGAGCAAGAAAATACTAATTAGTTTTCCCAGATTAATGATTTCAAAATTTTAAAAAGGAAAACAAGAAAAATACTTGTATTCAAAGTTTTTTGTAGTCTGAGAGGTAGCATTTAATAATAAATACAAAGAACAACAAAAAAAAAATGAGTTGTCCTGGGGTGTATTTTAATTCTTCCCTTATATAACCCTAATAAATCCATTGTCTCCTATCCTCTCCTGTCTAGGAGGCACACCCCAACACCCTGTATAAAAAGAATAGTGTAGGTTAAAAAAAAGAAGGAAAAAAAAAGCATAGTTTTGTCTTTCAAAAAAAAAAGGGAAATAGGCTGCATGTGAATGAAAGAACCAAAAAAGTAGTTTTTCTTGTACTTTTGTTGTTTGGCTTCAGTGACTCCCAAACTGATGAGATGATCAACCTTTGTGTGGACAACTTTGTTCTAAAAAAAAAAAAGAAAACAAAAAACAAAAAACAAATAAAACCTAAAACCTTTGATCCTGATTTTCAGAAATTTAGTTGCAGCCCAGAAAGAAAGCAACATTCTTTGGTTAACTCGGATTCTAAAGTAATTCTTGATGAAGGAGAACCATGTTAAAATTGTTCTTATACAGCACACCAATCCAGTACCTAAGCCACCTTTACAAAAATATCCCTCATTATCCCGGTGTGGAACGAAGCCTAGGGAATTAATTTGTACAAATAAGTATTAACTAAAAATGGGGACTTGCCACATAATAATCAGAAGGTGGAGGTAATCCAGTCTTGGGGGTAAGAATCTGACATTGAGCGGTTACCTTTTAAAAACATAATAACATTTATTGAACTAGGATTTGTTCCAAATGAGTATTAAATCATGCTAGTTGAATTTAAAGAGATCTTAGCAATGGGGAGGTGTTGTCTTAGTGGAGGTATATCTCCTCAATAAGCAAACACACAAACTTTTAGAATTCATTCTGGAGAAATAAAGGAATAGCTGGAAAAGTAAAAGAAGTGTGTGGGGGGGGGGCTACCCAGACTACCTACAGGTAAAGGGTTTCATTTCTAGAAAAGCAGCGCCACCTGCTGGTCAACTGGCCTTTCAAACCCCGCTGTGGTTTGCCGGCCGCTATCTATCTTGTAATCTATGCATAAAATACAGCAGTATTTTTCAGCTGCTGTTATACATAAGAATTTTATTACCAGTCGGCAGATTTCTAACACACTGGTTGCAGTTTAATAATCCTCTATTACCTGAAGTATGGGTTATATAAAAACCTAGAATGTTAATTGTTGACAAACCAATTCTAATATGTAAAGCACTGTAAGTCACCCAGTAAATATCCAAATAAATCGAAAGGGATAGCTCTTTTTCCTCTAACAACGTGTTATTAAACAACACAACTTGATCACTTACATAAAAATAATGTTCACGCATTTGGATGTACTAAGAAATCGGGAAAATGCATTATAATCTTACTGAGAGTTTTTCCTTCATTTACAATTTAGAGGAAAATTTTTTTCTGTGAATATTTTTTTTTCCTTCCTTTAAAAAATGGACCTAAACCCGGATGTCATTTAGGAAATTTTCTCATATAACAAAACCTGAGTTATAAATAACTAAGATTACATCTATAAAACGCTATATTTTTTAAATGGCAATAGAGAAGTCATGGAGGGTATAAGTCACTGATACAGTGAGCAGAGAAACACTACCTGTCATTTTTCAGAAAAAGATCACACAAACGCGATAGCAAAGGAACACAATAAAAGGAAGAAACAGGAATGTGATAGGTGACTCTGATTATATCTGCAAAGGAAACTGTGATATAAATTAACACCCAAGCACCCACGAAAGGCATATTGTATGTAGCTTCCTTGCCAGTGATCATTACGTAGCAGCGAAGACCAGTGATTTTGTAAGAACAGACAGAGTGTAGGCTGTGAAATCTGGTGGTGATAACTAATGACCACACAACTTACAACTCTGATTTGATCTCTAACCAAAAAATAAATAAATAAATAAATAAATAAAAAAGTACTCTGCAGGATAGATGTATGCAATAGGGGCCATATTTTTCACTTGAAACAAATAAACCCCACAAGGGATCAAAGGGCCCCAGCAAATGAAAAACGACGGTTCCTATGGTGCCCTGATTTGATCTCAAGCAAAACTACCATGCTGATAACATTCCAGAGTTTAGGAGGAGGGCAGAGCATGGGTAAAGGATTTGGGCCCCATTTGGCCCCAATTCTCATACTAATCTCACTAATGAAAAAATCAACAAGAAGCAGAGCCCGACTATTTATAAAGCAATTTAGGAAAGGTGATGAGGTGATGTCTCAACACCAACCAGACCTCAAAGATGGGTTGAGATCAAGATCATCATCAAGAAAAGAAATTCCGATAGAATTTGAAAGGAAAGAAATGTCATCTCTCCCCACCATCTGTTCCCCTCTTGTTTGCTTTCCAGCATTCCTTCCATCTTCCAAGAATGCACTGTCCAGGTCCATTCCTAGTTTCTGTAGGGATGGAAAAGTCAGAAGGCAGTTTCAATAAGATGAGGATGATGAGATCAAAGTCAAAGATGCTCTATGAGATAGGTCCCCTTATTACCTCCATTTTACAGATGGGGAAACTAAGGGATAGAAAAGTCCAGAAACCTGACCAAAAGTCCCACAGTAGTAAGAGTTATTGTTTGCTTAGATAAGAGGAGAATAATAAAGACTCCTACATGTGCAAGTCATTCGTCTTATTATAGCAATTGGCACGCCCTGAGGACCCATTTGGTGAACATATCAAAACATGACTGCTCCAGGAATGATTTCCAAAGTCCCCAGAAAACATACAAATCCTCCTGCTTCCCTCCCTTTCCCGACTTTGAGGTTCCCTAGAATTCCAGGCTTTAATTGCTAAGGAGAATCACTTAGCTCACTGCACAGTGAGATGAATGGCTTGGGAATCCCCAACTAGATAACTGAGAACAGACAGGAGATGTCTGCCTATTGATAGTCGGCTTCATCGTCACTGAAGAAATCTGTGAAGGACTGGTGCTTCTAGCAACTAGTCCCTTGCAGAGGTCACATCCATCTCTCAAGACCTCCAGACCACATGACCTGAGCTCCTTTCTCTACCCTGTCCACATGCCTCGCAAGTTTCGTTCGGTCTTTTTCACAGGGTCTTTCTTCTCTGCAGGTCATCAAACCTCCTTTTCCAGTAACACCTGTTTAGGGCTTTGGCTTTGAAGGCATCCTTGCTGGGTGTGTTCTCCGAGTTGGACTTGTTACAGGCCGTGTGTGAAATTTGCTCATCTGCACTGAAGAAATGACCAGATCCAACTTGACAAAATGAAGAGAGCAATTCAAAACCCCTCAAAGCTAAGAGCATGAATGTTTGGTGCATCCTGAGAGCTCTGTGAGCAATCTGGAAAGCTCTCTGTCCCCTCCTGGTCTCTAGCAGAATAAACAGAATGAGGACACTTCGTAAGAAATTGCCATGAGACACACTCAGCCTGTGGATACCTGGAGGTGGGAAGAATTACCGCCTGAGCGCTCTTGGATTCGACCTGCCTACCTGAAGTCAGAGTCAGTAATGCCCATAGTCATGTGTGGCCTGCAGTCTTTCTCCACAGCTGGGCGAGCTAACGTGGCCATGCACAAATGGTCACAGCTCTCTCCACACCAGGATCTCTCCTCGTACTGGCCCTACCCGAAGCCCTAGGATTTTTGTGCTGTCCTCACTCACAGGAAAACGAGCAGGCTTATTAAAGGCAAATGTCACAAGTCCTTGGTTTTCCAGGACAAATGCCCTACATACACATGTATCTATCCTTCATGCGGTAGTAACCCTCTCTCTCCTCATCTGATACTTGGGTAGGATTTTGCCTATGGTAGTTTAATTCTGTCTAGATCTTTTAAAATCTGGATCAGATTTAATTGCTTCTAGATCTTCTTTCCCAATATTTAACTTTCACAAAGAATATGGATTGTACCTGCTAGTTGATAATTTTCAGGAGCCATCAGTTATGCCCTTGATTTTCTTGCTACATTTTCCATTATTCTTCTTGTATCATATATATATGTATATATATGATACCTATATACATATATATGCGCATGTGTGTGTGTGTGTACACATTGCTAGAAGTTGTTCTGAGAGTTTTAGGAAACTTCATGGATCTGGGCAGTCCTGTTTCTGGCACACCATCTATTCTTTCAACTGATGGGTTGAGAATCCCTTCATTTATTCATTCTTTCACTCATCAAATATTTACTGAACTGGAATCCTTCAGCCCATTTCCTACTCGGGTATTCTTGCCAACACACGAAGCCCAGCCAAGGATGCCAGCATGCTGGATTTCTGACCTTGGAGGGAAGGAAGGCAGCCCCTGTGTCCTTCCTTGACTGAGTGCAATCCAACAGGCGCCGGCCCAGAAAGCTGCCATTGGCCAAAGTGAAGATCCCTCTAATGCAAGCAGTCAGCTGCACTCCCCGAAGAGGGCCCACACTCTGGTCTACAGATGCCCTCCTATGCACTGCGGGTGCATCTTGTGTGGCTCCAACTCCAGGAAGCAGTCTTTCTCACTTCACTTCAAAGTCTCTCAGTGCAACGGACCAGCCCTAACGTAGATCTGCTCCAGAAGCTTCCACTTTGAGTTTGCACAGGGCATTCTCTAGGAAAACTTGGTAGTACTTGGTCAAGGGAGAAGTCAAGGGAGTTTCTCTGTTGCCATTACCCTTGTTTGCGGGAGGACAGCGCCTTCTGTGGGTGATCTGGTGAGAGGATCCTGAGAAGAATTGCCTTGGAGTCTCCAGACTCTTCCCCCAATTTGTCTGAGCTGGGCTTCAGAAGAAGGTCTCCACAGAAGCTATGTCTAGAATAGCTTATCTAGAATAGCATGTCTAGAATCTCCCTCCAAACCGGGTACCGTCTAGCTACTTACAAAAAGGAGTCTTTAAAAGTCTCTGGGATTTTAAATGGGCGGGTAGCACAATGGCGGACTAGTGTCTGCACAAATAGTTTCCTCTTGGGCAAATGGCTGGCTGGGGAAGCAGAACCCTTATAAGGAAATGTGGGGACGGAAGATTCCCTGATTATCTATGAAATTCGACATACTGGTTCAGGAGAAAGCCCCCGAGAGAGGAGAAACGACACAGCCAAGTGGGTGGGCGCATCCCGCCTCATTCCACTTCCAGAAGTTGGCATTCTCGGCACACGTGCCCCGGCACTGTCCGGGAGCCCAGGACACTAGAGCTCTTCTATGCCATTTTAACGACCCTTTGGGGTCCATGGTGTGTACAAATCCTACAGCCACAGACTGCCAATGTACAGTCACAATGAACACCACGGTCTGGTGCACAGAGAAATAAAAAGGAAGAAAAAATTTTGCCGTGGTACTTAGACGAGCCACGTGACTCCCTCAGCCTTTGTGTGGCAGCGCTTCACAGAAATGTGTTTTGTATTTCCACTGGAGTAGGATAAGTGGTTGGAAACTACAGTGGGTTTTCAGTGAATGGGATGTGAAGTACTTCATTATTTTTTTCCTCCATTGAGGTAAGGAGACATGCCGTCTCCCTGAGAAAGACAGGAGGAGAAAGGTCTCCTTGCCAGACACGGGGATTTGAAAACTAATTTTCATGAGAGAGCTGAAGCTACCGCATGCAGCTTGAGCCAAGAACCTCGGGGCTGGTCCCCTGTCCCTGCTGGTGGTGGCCACGAGTTTCTGAAACCCAGCCTGGGCCAACAGCATTCATGGCCCCAGCTGGGACCTGCCAGCCTCTGTCCCCGTCAACACACTCAACACGTGAACCTTATTGGAAATGGGGAGGATGGAGAGGGAGGAAGAAGAAATGGGGGTTAGAAAAAGAAAATAGATGGAGGAGAGCCCAAGACTGGGAATAATGGAAGCAGCCTGGTAGGTCTGCAGTCCCAGCGGAGGCTTTAACTTTCCCTCCAATGGAAGAAACCCCCCCCCCCCCCAGCACAAACAGGAATGACAACGGCGGCTGGGTCAGCTGGGGAGAACTAAGCCCAAGAAATTGAACTAATGCAACTCAACTGCTGCAGAGCCGTTAATTAAAACTTTCTTTAAAAAGATTTGAGGGGCACCTGGGTGGCTCAGTGCGTTAAAGCCTCTGCCTTCGGCTCGGGTCATGATCCCAAGGTCTTGGGATCGAGCCCCACATCGGGCTTTCTGCTCTGCAGGGAGCCTACTTCCTCCTCTCTCTCTCTTTCTGCCTCTCTGCCTAATTGTGATCTCTGTCTGTCAAATAAATAAATAAATAAATAATAAAAATAAAAATAAAAAGATTTGAAATTCTCGGATCTGCATGTGGGTAATGTGCTTCCGCGGCAGAGTCCTGGCGGCTGTAGCTCACGCCTTCCTTCCCCGGCCTTCTCAGAGCAGCTTCCTCGGCCTCCTCCTACCACAGCCTCTCCTCTGCAGCTCTTCCTGCAGAAGGGGGGCGTCTCCCAGCGGCCTCACCAGGCCGGCCCCTTCTTCCACTGCTGCCCCAGAAGACCTCTTAAAACAAAGCGTCTCTGGTCCTTTTCCTGACCAAACACCTCGAATGCATTCTATCATACTACAGATGAAGAACAAAACCCCTTCAGGGCTCCCCTCCCTGCAAACAGGTCTTAGGCTCCAGTCAAACAGGGGGAGTGACCAAGCGGTTCCACCTTGCAAGGATCTGAGTAACTCAACTAGCTCCATAGCCCATGGCACTATCCAGCGTGTTCTGGAATCCCAGCCCCAGCTGCCGACTCAGGCAGGACCCCGGGCAAGTTATCAAACCCTCTTCGTACCTTAGTTGTCTCATCTATAAATGGCAGTTTACAGGTGCCACCGTTTACAGCTGCCTCGACCGCAAGGAACTGTTCCTACTCAAAATGAGGATTAAATTTGTATTTGTAAAGGACATCGTGTCTGCAATGCAGAAAATGCTATGTGTTAAATTTGACATATACCCACGTATACAGGCGCGCGCACACACACACCCCCTTGCTGTGTTGGCAGAATGCCTTGAGCGCACAGTAAGAGCAGACACTACCCTAAGGCCAGTCTGCATGGGAATCGAAGTTAAGCACTGACCACCTAAAACCACCACGTTAAGCAGCCTCGGGGTCTGCGTGACGGAGGGCCGGTGTAATAGCAGACCTGCCTGGAGAATGGGCCCTTTACTCAGACAAGACAAAAACACCAACCGCTCCGCAAAAAGGGAAAGGGATTTCTTGGCAAATCTTAGCGAGCCTCACCCTTCCCTCTTCACCTCTACCTCTGATCTTTTCATAAGTTCCACATCCAGTCCCCTCTGAAAAAAGCTCCCATGAGGCTCCTCGCTTCTGGGCTTAAATAAGAGTCAAAGATCCCAAACTCGAAGCTCCCTCCTCTGAGCTTGATGGCAACTGTCCTGAATTTGTCGACGCCCATCTCAGACGAAGGAAGCATCTGAGGGAAGCGACGGGCACCATCCGAGGAGGGAGCATCCCCCCGCATGAACAAAACCGGGGGGACCTGCGCATCACGCGCTCATTTCCATCTGGATGGGACTTGAAGGCAGGACGCGGGGGAGCACATGCTGCCTCGCCCCACAAGACTCTCACGAGGGACTTTACACCATTATTGGGCTGATACTAATTTGAGATGATGCCCAATCACATCACAACAAATTAACCACAGACACGTGGAGGCAATCAACTCGGGGGGCTACCCTGAACACCGGCTGGGGGATTCCGTCTCCACGAGCCGCTCGCTCCCACAGATGTTTCTAAAAGCCTCTTCCCAGAGGCCCATTTAGAGAGAAATTAAATGCAACTTTGACTTAATTAACGTTTTAAATGATAATGAATACAATGTAGATTCATAGGAGGCATTTACATTGTGTTGTAAAATTGATAAAAATTTAATAACTCTTTGTTAATAAGTTATGTCTCCCCAGACCCATAAAGCCTAAGGCACTGCAAACTCCAGACTGGGTCTAATCCAGGCTCCTGGTGCAGGTGGAGGAGGGAGGCAGAGATGGACTTGACATTTGCTCCAAGCCTGCTCTAATTCAAACCTCTGCTTGTTCATCAGTACTTTATTTCATACAGTAAAGGTCAGGATTTGGGCTCAAGGCAGCGCCTTGACAAGAGAGCTCAAGTGAAAGGCGGACTGGCCCTGGCATCTGTCGCCGGAGATAGCAGAGGAAGGGGGAGATGGAGAGCTAACTGGCCACATCCGTCCTCCACCATGGAGGTAAGATGGGGAATCTGCTGCCCAGTGGTAGGAGCTGTCAGTCTGGGTATCGTGACAACCAGCCTCGGTCCAGAGGAAAAATGCAAACATAATTTCCATGTCACCTTGTAGAAGGACCTCGGCTCAGCCTACTTGTGGCAATCTGACGTCTTTTCTGGTTTGTCCTTAAAGAGCCGAGTCACTTATTAAAGTGTCGTACTCCTGGGAAGAGAGGTGTCCACGTGACAGAGGCACACGCGAGGGACCCTTCCGTCTTTCCTTCTTCTGACCTTTCTACTTCTTGTCTCCTGTTTCAAGGGATTTCTTTTGAAAAGTTGGCTGCCTTTCACCCAGGTGGTGCCTCTTCATCTAACTGAGATGGATCTTCATATAGCATATTTACCATAAAGAATTCAAAAATACTTTTTTGCCGGGGGGAGGTGGGGGAATGGAACACAACGAGGTCCCCAGGTATAAGTCAGCTACATCACCTCAGCTGAAGAAAGCAGCTATTGATTATGAGAGAAAACCTTTGGAGATGGGCATTTCAAGGGGATTCTTTTTGAAGGCGATTTTGCCACATGTGATTTTGGCCTTACAATGCTGATTTAACGAGCTGACCACTGTCTGAGCACATGGAAGTCATCTTTCCAGTCAACCCTTGCTAAATGTGCCTCCCACAGAATCGGGCGAGAGGCACTGGCTTCTGTAACCCTGCCTGCTACCAACAAAATTGCCCCAAGATGCCCTCCCAGGTCCATCATTGGTCTCTCAGAACGATGACATGGCTGTCTGGCCCTATTCGCCGTCCTGTTTTCAGGTCCTGCAATGAGGTGCGAATGGCCAACTCAGGGAAGGCCGGCCAGGGCTCGTGAAGAGCCGGAGTGGAACCTGAAGGCTCTTGGAGTATTTGCTGTTGTGGAAGGAGGAAAGGAGAGAAGGAGTGGAGGAGACAGAGAGACACGTCATAATCAGCATGTGCAAGAAAAATGGGGAAAACTGCAGGCCCAGATAAATGAATGGGTTTACCAAATGCATGGGAAACTATGATTACAGCGATTTCACTGGAGTTTCCTTTGGTTCTCCTTTTTCTATCTTTCTATCACTATGTTCGTGGTGGGAAGAGTCTTTGGTTTCAGGGCCCAGAAGTAAAGTAAACAAATACAATGCTGGGCAGGGGGTGGGGGTGGGTGGGGGACCTGAGGAAGTCACCCAAAACTACACATAAGAGGCATCAGATAATGATAGGCTGTTGATGTTTAAATACAGCTTATTAACTCAAATCCCTCTTGAACAGGCAGTGGAGGCTGTCAGTATAGGGTGTGTCCTGCCATAGACATTTTCCTAGAGCTATTTCCACCCCTCGCCCTCGTATCTGATTTTATGTACTTCAAAATGCCATTAGTTCACTCGAGTGACTTTAGTTCTATTGACAATGTTAATTCTCTGCCCATACAAACCAGAGGCTACTTGGGATAAGCTGATTTTTGTTTATTATCTGACAAGACTCAAGATTACACAAAACTGATTTCGGCATGGGTCCCTTCAACCTAATGGTATCAGACTGCTCCTCTCAACTCAACCATCAGAGTTGAATGCCTCCTTGTATTAGATTTATACCCGAAATAAAAGTCACGCGCCATTTAAAATTAGCCACAGTAGTTTGCAAAAGGGTGTGTGTAATTGTGCAGGTTTAAACTATTAGTAAATTGAAAGGTTGGTGTGAGTGATCGCACGTGTACTTAAGCTAAAACTATTTCCAAGGGTGAGTCTAAAGATCTGTTTCTCTTCCAGAAAATGATTAATTTGTTCATGCCGGGGCTGCTAACGGTTTGCGGCCAGCGTCATGTCACACGGGTCTTGGCAGGCCTGAATCAATAGGGTCCTATGTTGTCACTGCTTCAAACTTTCACTGTCCCTTTCTATTAGACTGAGTGATCAGATATCAGGCAAGACTGAAACAGCACAAAAAAATTCTGAACAGAGAAGAAGCACAATTCTATAAAATTCTCTGGAGGCAAAATGGAACTGATTAGAACCTACATCTGTATTATTTACGTGTGTATGTGGCCTAACATCGTTTTTTTAAAAATATGGTCCTAGAACGTGGCTACTCATAAAACGTCTGGGCCCATATCATCTTGGTGTCTTTTCGAAGAGCCGGTACTCCCGCCCAGGATCGTCTGGAGTAGAAACAAAACCAGGATGATGGGAAAATGAAGCCGTGTGCACAAACTTCAGCCTCTACCGTATGGAATGATTCAGTCTTGCCAAAAACATAGTCTTTGATGAATCCTTACTGGTCACTATGGGCTTTACTTTTCTGACACTGTTTCTTTCTTTCTTTTTCTTTTTTTTTTTTTTTTTAAGTCTTCTGTGAAGGGGTCCTTCTTCCCTGAAGAGCTTTCTGTTTGTACACTCTGGCCTTACGACTCTTGAGTCCAAAAAAAGACCACTGTCAGAACAGAACGTGACTTGGCCCGACCCATCTTCGGTAACGGGCCACACCTCCGAGGAGAGGTGCCCTGAGCAGGCGGGCCCTGCTGCTAGAAGGCAGATCTTTAAAACTGTGTGAACACTTTTAATATATTACTACTCCTCTGGGAACTGGCTACTTTTCTTCCCACTTCAGAAAACACATAATGGGACTTTGTGTTTCAATTTAATGTCCCTTGGAAACGGAAATCTTTCCCCTTATGAGAAAAAAAAAAAAAAAAAGCAAGGAGGGAGACTAAAGGCAAGAGAGAAATGAATTAGGCAGTCTCCAAAGCACACTGGCTCAACTGGGAAACAGCGACCAAAGCAAGCTCTATAATGATATAATGACCTTTAATGAGTGTCTTGGGAAACAATACGGCCCTAGCATAAAAGACAAAGGGCAAAACCCATCATGGCTCTGCTGACACTAATTCAAAATGATTTTCAGAACAACTAAAGAATGTAAGAGAAGTAATCTGACCCGCCCATCTGACCTCACTTTGATTCAAGGGCCCTTCTCCTGCCATTTCTAATTGTCAAACCCCCTACATTTCACATCTGCTCATATTTAATGAAAAGCCCACTCTCACCACTGCTCTTTGAGTCAACCAGCTCCGTCAAATGGGCACCACCCAACCCCACCACCAGCAAGGAGAGCCCAGGGATCGCTATTGGAGCTCTGCCAGTGGAATTCTGTGTAGGAATAGACATTTTTTAATTGGAGAAGGAGGCCTTACGTGGGTGCGCGAAGGGGCTCAAATTGGAATGGATTTTTTTTCTACCTTCTTATTAATGGTCAAATGTGAGAGGACTCACATAGGGGTGGAGTAAATCTGCTTTCATTTGATGGCGTGAGGTTGGCGGGGAGGCTGACGAAACAGGAGGCAACCAGCCCCCCCCACCCCCAAGCTGTCAGTACCAGTTAAGCCTTCCACATAGAGCCCAAAGCTCCATGTTTTCCATGGTGGAGCCGATCCGGGAGGGTAGGGAAGGACAACAGTCTCACGCACAGGGTATTTCCAAGAGGATGGGACAATCCCACCCTAAGTTTTTCTTCTCTTGGCCTCCATCAATGCTTGGATTAAATTGCAGAGTTGAGAATTCCCTCCAATTATGGTTTCTCCTGGATGAAATGAAATTACACATGCTGGGTATTGCAGGCCTCACACAGGGGACACACATGTTACTGTGATTGGTATGGGTGGTTCTTGCCAAGACACGACCACATATAGCCCGAATGGCTCCTTCCTTTTCTCCCCTGAATCCCTGGCCAAGGTCTTAGAGCAAGACGGTTATCTGATAACAGAAGAAGTTGTGCCTTTAGGCAAACGGGTAATCCCGGTGGCTGGTGGTTACGTTCACGGCCATCAGTCAAAGAGGTGGTCAATCTGTGCCACCATAACTCACCACTCTGCTCTCCTCACCACCACCCCCATCTTGAACCTAGTGTCTTGCCATACATCTTAGACAAACAAATTCCTTGTGTGGTGGCGACCAAGTTCACCTTGCATCATCAAAGGAACTAGCAAGAATTCTCACAATGAGAATAAAAGGGTAAAGATTTATACTGGGGCATCAGTACCAAAGATTTGAAAGGAACTTTCTTCCTAGAATTTTAGGCAAATGTGCCTGGGACAGTCCAAAATCCCTCTCGACACAACCTCTTTTAAAAATGAATCCTGTTTCTTGGCACTGTTCTGGAAGGACCGTGAATTTTGAGGAAGAAAAGATAATTCTCTGGTCCTAGATATAACTTTTCCGAGTGACTTGAAAATAGTTAGATGCACAGATTTTGCCTCAGACCTGAACAGCAGGTTCAAACCCCAGCACGTGGCCTGGCATACCACTCCACCAGAGTGGTATGAACCTGGGAGCCTCTACGGGTCACTGTCCCACAGGCACCCCATGCTGGCACTACCTTCCACACCAGCACAGGTCAATCAGCAAGTTCTTTGCAGGAATAAACGTGCAAGAGCGAATTGCTCTTCCTGTTCCCCCACTCCCTTGCTGCCAGAGTGAATTAACTCCTGCTGGTGAAAGTTTAGTTCATCCAGCCCTGGGCACTGAGAAGGAGAGAGACCAGGTGGCAATATGGTCACCAGCCAGTGTGCCAGGTGCTTTCAAGAGGAAGGGGCGAAGCCCAGAAAAAAGGACTGCCTTCTGTCTCTCGTGCTACCGAAAATGCGAAAATAAGGTGAGACCCACACTTGAAGACATCCAAGTCTTCACATGGAAACACGGCCTCTTCTGCCCTTAGAGGAGGACCCACAACCCAGCCCCTCAGTGTGTGTGCTGGAGCTTTCTGTAACATCACCCAGGAGCCATCAGTAAAATACCGCAAAGTCCATGCTGTGGACAAGGATAAGGAAGGTCTCAGGAATCTGCTGCATGTCAGCGTTGCTGGCTGCCAGCTGCCAGACCTTGACTGGTTCTTTACCATCCCTGACCTTGTGGGTGACCAAGAAGACTGCCCTCAAGGTCCTGTGCAGTGGACTCAGGGAAATAGTGGCAGTTCGTGGCTTATCGTTTTTGTTGGTTATTTGAATTCACAATTGCTACAGGAGACCTTAGTTAAGTGCAAGATTCTGTTTTGGGAGAAATAATGATCCTTCGAATTAATCGGCTTTCTGAGGAAAGCCCTGGACTGCACCAGTCAATATAGGCTTACAGATTTCGAACACGCTTTTCCAGAACATAGGACACAATCTGGCACTGGAGGAATGAGATACAGGTTAAAAAGACAAGGTTTAAAAAATAAAAGAAGAAAGAAATCCACATTCCTCTTAACCCAGTTGTATTTTGGAAACGATCTAAGCTCACTAAAAGCAATTTTATGGTAGACTTGGCTTGTTCTCTCTACTTGTTCCCTCTCCTTCCTCCCTGCGACTCAAGCCAATGTATAGCTTTGACCCAGATATTAAGATATGCATTTCCACGCATCTTTGTGTTAATACAGTATTTGATTTGCTGTCACATTAATTTCCATTTATATTTATTTAAAGAGGGAGACTACCACTAGACTCTAATATCACCGTCCTGCACACGCCATTACTGTTGGGTCGGCGGCTCCGGGAATGCAGGAGAAACAATAGAAATGACCGCCGGGCTGCCATCTTCCAGCCTCCCCCCCTTCCCTAACCCTTAACTCTCCCACCAAAAGGATGTATGCCCAGGTCACAAGTAACCCGATACCTATGCAAGAAACTGGAACATCAAGACTCCCCCAACCCTCCAATCCCCGAATACCATACCTTATATGGCTGTGAACCTATTCCCTGTCTTAACGCAGATAAAAGACCCACTCGACCCCCTCCCGGTGCGACTTCCCCGACTCCCCTTTCCAGAGTCACAGAACCTCGCCAGAGGGTGCCCACCTCCTCCCGGTGTGATTTTCCTAGCTCCCCTTCTCCTGAAACTTCCCCGGAGAGCGCCTTTAATAAATCTTGCCTTATGCCTACCTCGCCTGGTGTCGTATTTATCTCACCTGTAGAACCTTACAATTACCAGAAGAGCAACGAGTTAACAGAACAGGAAGGGAAGCCTTCCCTGGCAGGTACGTGGGGACACAGGCAGCGAGGACGACCTATCTATCACCACATACAAGGTCACACTGGGAAGAAAACATCAGCTGGACAGACACACAAGAACCACAGGGCACACAACACAAGACGGGGATGATACCACAGACAGCACAGACACGGAACTCGTGTGTCGGGGTCAAACTTACAGGTACGGAAACTGGTGGAGCAATCATTAACAGAGACAGAAGAAAGTGGGAAGGTTCTCTCAAGGGTGTCCATGTTAGCACGCACACGGCCTGACATGCATGAGCAGTCACGCTCAGAACGTCCGCAATCAAAACAACATGCCCGTCTCATTCTCTTGTAGATGGACATCTTGGCTATCACCATGTGGTTGGATGGGGGAGAGGAAGAGCGGTAGTTAATGGCAAGGTCACACACAGCAAGGCCGCTAGAAGGGAGCGAAAGGGATTTAACACAGGTCTTAGTTCACATTAACAGTCTTGACCCAGAAAAAAAAAAATGCAGAGTGACTGCTGGTAACAGTTTGGTTGGACATCAAAAAAAGTAGCGAAAATATAGGTAAAGTAGGTGACTACAGGAAGCGGGCATGGCTGATTACAATCGGGTTCTTGGATGAGAAGAAGAGCACGTTAGAGACAGCAAAAATGTAACCAACATTTTTCCCCTGGTACAATTAATACAGGAGGTTAAAATCTACACACAGCCAATCAATTAATTGCTTATTGGGTACAATAAATGGTTTTTGCGAGATGCAAAATATCTAATATGCAGGCTTTCTAATTTCCATCCATTTCTGGGCATTAGGCAGAGCCTAGGACAAGCTTTCATCAAATTAGATGTGAAACGATTACATGTTAATATGGAATCTGAGGATGCCTCTGCTGAACTTCCCCAGAGTGAGTTTACATGATGCCTACAGGAATTTAAATTTACTCTTGACAGAACAAATATCCAAATCTGTCCATATAAGAAATGCAGCTACTCAAGGCTAACGCTGCATATTTGACATTAAAGGCAGTTCACAAATAAGAAATCACCAAAAGCATATGAGATGTTGGTCTATTGGAATGCATTTAGCTACTCATGGGTGTATTTTCTGCTTAAAGCTGGGAGAATCGGAAAATCGCATCTGCTTTTCTCTCCCCACCCACTGAACATTCAGAAAGCCATCGGGCTCTCGGTTAATCATAATTTTTTCTTATATAGAAAATACTGGCCGAAATAGATTAGAGATTATAAAACATGAAGTCAGAGATTAGGTCCCACGTCAAATATCTTACTTATATTTGTGGGTAGCATTAATAGCTCTTCTAAAGCTGATATCATAGGTTCTGGCCTGCCTGGGAATCCAGCTTGCGTGCTGACCCCTCAAACCCTTCTGGACGTCACCGTAGCGGTTTTTGGGACACTTCATCCTTATCCTTCAAGCCAATTTATATTTCAGTCCGAGGAGCTTTTTGTGCCTCATTTGGATGTTACAACAGGCAAACGTGTTTGCTCATCACTTAGCATGAACCAGTGTGCTTCTCTCACAGGACTGTAGAAGAACTTCTATTTATTCCAAGCGTCATCACCAAAGAGTAAGCCTGAACTGGAGAGGTGTTACTCCTGGCGCCCACACCTTCCATTTTAAAAGTCATTTTTTCCCCCTCTTTCTTTTTCTTTGTGGAGAATGGTTGCACTCTTACTTTAAAATACGGCTTGTGGTTTTGCCCTCTTTGAATGTTACAGTCACCAGGAAGAGGGGTTTAAATCTCTCAAATGGGTCAAGTCCTGTTCTAAGACCTTTATGACTTGCCATACAGTATATTTGTCAAGCAGGGGTAACGTTATGATTGTGAAGAACAGGCACTGGGGGAGATGAATGAGAGGTCCGTTCCTGTAAACTTGGCTCCCATTTTTAGTGACATGTTCTTTTAGCATCCTAGCGAACTGGTTGTTCAAATCACCATCATGCTCCCCAGCCCTCTTCCATGCGTGGTATACATCATTCCTGAGCTGAGCTGAGCTTTTACCAAAAAAAAAAAGGAAAGAAAGAAAGAGAGAGAGAGAGAAGGAAAAAAAAAAAAGAAAGAAAGAAAGAAAGGAAAAACGAAAGGAAAAGTTCCACTATAGCATTTGAATTGCAAGACTTCAGCAGGCATGGCATGAAGGCACAGACACCCCAAACGGTAGGAATTCAAGTCAAGAAAGAGGAAAAAGTCTTCAGCTGAAGACACAAAAGTAAAATTATTTTACACACATCCAGATACAATGGACAACTGGTAGACCACTTGCTTATTTGGGGTCTGGTTCTTTTACTGGAAATATTGATTTGTTATTTACACAGAGGTGGGAAACAAAGATAATTTTTTTGTTTCACTGTAAATAAATCGTTTTGAAAAAAATTTAATCAAATGCTGTAGCAGAAGAGAAGCCCATCAAACTCTGAAATGCTATGCTTCTCATTAGCAACAGTCCCTGGTTTTCATTTCCATACTGCCATTTTGGGTTCATATACAATAATAGAATCTGACACATTTATAGGGAAAGAGAGTTCTTCTATATATACCGTCTTTAAGGACAAGGGGAGGGAGGATGAGGCGGAATAACTTTGAAACGATTCTGTCAGAGGTAAGCCCATCATAATGGCTGATTTTAAACCTCGTACTTGATAAGGGCTTCAGGAGGAAACGCAACTTCAACCCAGGGCCTCTCAGGAACTGTTTGCAACGGTTATTGCTGGCTGTTCTGGAGACCATGCATTGTTCTAAAATTTCATATTGTTAGCATGCAGGAACAGGCTGAAACTGGTAATCGAAGCAGCAAAAAACCATTTGCTATAAGAAGATTAAATGTTAATTATAAGCAGTCACATTCCAAAGCAGCATATGCATAAAAAAAGCAAACATGCTATTACTCGTCATTCCTCCCCAGTGATCATTTTCACACTCATACCAAATACAAAATAGAAATCTCAAAAGACAAACAAGCACCACCACAAAAAAAAAAAAAGAAAGAAAAGAAAAAACAGGAAGAATGACCAATGAGAGGCTCAAAGACAAGACAGAAACAGTTAAAAAATGATTGAGCCCCACATGTTGACAAACCTTTGTGAATTACAATGTCTAGACCAAGCTGCCACCGACTGGGAGGGTGGCTCTCTTGCTCTACTTCCGGAATAGTCCATTTTCATCGACAGCTCCCACCCGCAAGATGTCTTCACCTATACACTTCCGGGCCTACCCTCTTAACAGGTAAGGCCGATCTGACCTCCCTTCTGGTGGAGTGTGATTCATCAGGCTTGACGGATGTACCTCCCAGCCAGGAAGAGCCCTCCTCCAGGCCATTAAATGAGTCGTGAACAAGCACTCCTCAAACTAAACACGTCTGAGGAGTAGCTGTTCCATAGGATGTGGACACTGAGTGTAAAATTACACTCTCAAGTTGTAAAATAAAATTTTATCAAAATTAAGTCATGGCTCTCCTGACTTAGAAGACACTACCCCTTGTCCCCTTCAACTGTCTCTAGCTTCCTAATCCTCCTGTTTTGTTTTAGCGAATCACGGATATTCACAACCGCTGGTGTTTTATTTCCATTTCCCCGTGACTGTTTCTTTTGCTAGAGCTGATGTAGGTTAGAAGGTTAATTTCAGATATCAGAGTGCCACTTAAAACTCCCGAGGTTAGGTTTCAAAGAGCAACTTTGAAAGTTTCAGTATTTATTTAAACCAGAGCTAAATTTCTTAATCTACTCCCTGGACACATAAAGTGACCTCTCACCCTTGGTGTTTGCTGATTTTCTTTTTCACACAGCCACCTAACACTCTCTTCCCAAATCCCAAGCCTCGGAAAAGGGAATTTTCCCCAGGATTTCAATGCAAATGTAGATGCAAAGTAGATCTAGGAGGACATCTAGTGGATCCGTATGGAAGAGCAGCTAGCCAACGGACTGAACAAGCTGGCCTTTCTCTGCAAGGGAGCAGGAAGGGGACCCTGGGTGCCTCCAAGAATTGACATCTTTGCAGTGTCATTTCAGTCCAGTGGTTCTGGACATTCACAGCGGACGTTAGGGGGCAGTGGGGACAAAGCAGTGAATTCTAGGAGTTGGTTCAAGAGTGGCGACTTGCACACACATTGGCTCTGCCGCCACGGCCAGTAGACAGGGACCACTTCAGCAGCAGCTGGCTGGGTCTCCTCGAAGCCCTGCTGCAGCTTCCTGAGACGGGAAACAGACAAGAGCGGGTCTTCGGTAGGCGTGACTACTGTAGCTACTTGTCATTCCGTCTTAGGGCTTTTGGAACTTTATGCCTAATTAATTGGTCCCCTAGGCCAACTTAGAGAGGGAAAGCAGAAATATAAGCCTCTGGGGACTCCGTTTCTCTTTGGCCCCCACCACAAGGTTCTTGTTCTTGGACCGGCGCCACCGATTCCAAGAGGTTATGTGGTTGCCAAGAATGAGACCCTGGTTCTCACCTCCCTCTGAAGAACTTTGTCTCAGCCCTTTTACAATTTGAGAAAAAGCTTTTATGTGCTTTCCTTCACCAAAATGGAGTGTCTATTCCTCCAATATTTCCATTATGACTTCCTAGTGCTATTTGTAGAGATAAAAATGAGGGTGTTGCCCTAATGGACATCATCAAGGCTATCTGTTTACTCCTAAGTGTTTAAAAATGGGGGATTTCTCAGACCTACTCTCAGACCACTTTTCCTGTGTCTTCGAGGGTCATGATCATGAGAGAAGAAACCTGTAGAGAAGTGGCTGGTGGAGATGTGGCTCAGTTACTGCTCCTTCCCTGCGTCAAACGGACAATGAGCTGTCACGCTCAGGATCTCTGCCGGTTAGCCCTTCTGAGCCAAGCCTGGAACGAAGAGGGAGTTGGACTCCATCCTGTGCTCAGCACCATCTGCCTCCTGCATCAGCAACCAAATTGCCAACCAATTTCCAACGGCCGAATCTTAATTTCCAGGGTGGGCTGGAAGGGGCAGGGAAAGCAGTGCTGGACTGAGAGGGTCGGGTGGAGTTTTCCAACCGCTGGAGAAAGTTTTCTAGGTTCGAATGGAGCAAGTTCACAGGAAGACTAGCGTGGAGGAAGAAAATACCCGCTTTCAGTTCACAGGTACTTCTTAGATCACAACGACGTGTTTAAAATCAATCCCAGTGGAGGAAGGATGAATTCCAAGCCTGAACCCTGAAGCTGCTCTCCACAGGCTCAGCAGCAACTAAAACTAGAACTAGAAGCATCCACGGAATGAAAATGTCCACCGGGGCAGAGGGGTGATGCATTCGTTGGATGTGGGGCTGGGAATCGGCGAGCGTTCTTTCCAGTGCTATAAATGAGGAATGATGTCTTCACTTAGTAAAATTCCTCCTCTTAGTTCCTACAGGGAGAAGAAAGATCTTCCGGGTGGTTTACCAAGAACAGAAAGAGGGGGAAGAGAAAGCTAGTTAATGTCAGTGGCACGGAATCTACAGAACTCGTCAATCCTGCCCTCCACAGCACACCGTGGCTGTGCAAGGCGGAGGCATTTGGCACTACAGTTGTTGGGTGATTGACATCCCCTTTTCTGTCTGATTCCGAAGGATCATGAGGTAAAGTAGGCGCCTCTGCAGGTATCAGAATGGCACATGCCCTCGAGCCATCCTTCCAGGTGTTCTGCAGATAAAGGGAGCCACAGAGTCCATTTTGGCGGCCTTGTGTGACAGATTGAAGACGTCATGGATTTCTTTTGTCTGTACACTAAGCATTCTAGAGCCTCAAACTCAGAAGACTATCCAGAACCAGATGACCCCCCTCGCACAGTGCAAAGGTAATCAGAGTTCTGAGTGCTGAGATATCTCCAGATGCCAGGACCGCTGGACTGAACCAATCTGTAGGCTGGGTGCCGTGTTCAGTGGAGTCTCACCGACGTGAGTACAGACCCAACAACGCTCACTCCTGGTGCCACTGAGGGCAGCATGGCTCGGAGTCACCCACAGAAACACTGGCCCTGAAATGGCCACATCTTGTTGGGTGAGAGGGGCCCTAATCTGTGAGTAAGTCAGGGGCTCAGAGACTTACATTCACTCGTTCCGACTTCTACCTAGCTCACTAATGAAATGGAACATGGTCCTTGAGCCAACGTTTCCACCTGAAACGAGTAAACGGATCTTCCAAAAAGCTTGACTAACACCCGTAGCAGAACTGGGTATGTCCTAGTGGGTATCGATTGGAAGGGGAACTTTATTTTAAAAGCAAGGGAACTTCATAGACTGTAGGAAATAATTACCACTGTGGAAATACTTGTGTCCAGTGAGGGGGCTTAAGATACTGACAATCCCAAAGTCTGGTATCCAATTAATTCTCTAGCAAGCACTTTCTCACATAGAGAGGTATGCATATTGTATTAAATACATTGCTCTCTCTATAAAATATCTCTATGCTTATATATAAAAATGTTCATTTTTACATATAAAGTACTGGTACATATCTCATATATATCACAACATGGGAATATATATGTAGCATATGTGTTTCCTTCAGGATACGAATTCAAGCTCAGTAGCAGAGACCAGGTCTGATTTATCAAAGGCAAGCATGACAATGACCCCCAGTTGACGAGGCATCTACAGCTAGAGTGGTAATTACCTCAGCCTACTCAGTGTCCCCTAAAGGTCCCGAGACAAGGCCTTCAAGAGAAACACTGTGGTCAAGCTCTTATTTTCAAATGGAAAAATAAGACAGCGCCAGAAGCTGGCAAGAGGCTGGGGGATGGAAAGATGAACGGAGGTGTGGGGACGGGGAACGGGGGGGTCCCTGCTCTGGGGTGGGGGTCTCTACCTCCAGGCTCCTCTGCAGACCATGTTGGATGAGGGAGTTGGGGCATGATGTCACTGCTACATGCAACATAAATACCAAAAGAAAAAAAGAAACTGAAACTGTACAGAAAATAAAAGAAGTATCTCTTCTAGAGAAAGACAGGGGGAACTGGACTCCGGGCTACTGGGAACCCGTTTTACTCACAATATATCACTACCAGTGTGCAGTTAAAATAGAGTAGGGGCCGTATTCCAAGGCAGCAAAGAGAAAAAAAAATAAATCAAAAATATGTCAATGATTAGAAGTTCAAGAAAATTCCTTCAAACACATCAATTCAGACATGACTTGTCCCCTGGGAGTCCACCCTTTGGCAAACTTTTACAGGCTGGGGGAAAAAATGTAAATCATTAGACCAGGTTTGTTATACAGAAGAAGAAAATGGGTAAATAGTAGATTCTGAGAACTTGCTCCTTGGCCAGACAGTTGAATTTGACTCTCTTCCTTGATGGAATGCTATGAAGAAATGGAAAGAAATGCAAAAGTTAAACTATACTGCCACAGAATTTCCAGAAATGGAATGTCCACACTCGGTATTTCTCCAGATAGTATGGCATGAAATGTTCAAGGTGAATGGGGAGGTGGGGGTGGGGTTGGAAGGGGGAAGAGCTAGGTTGGGAGGGGAGGGTTAGGAAGCTGTGGATAAAGACCAATGACTGTCACCAGCTCTGACCTCATGGAGGTGGATCATTCTAGGGTGAATTATTAACACCTGGCCTAAGAGGTTTGGACCAACGACTGTGTGGGTCAGCTGCCCTCTCCAACCTAAGGCACTGGGCAGTGCGCAATCAAAGGCACAGGAACTTCCCCCTCTCCCCCACCAATGCATCATTCACAGTTCTAGCTCCTTCTAATGAAAGTTTCTTTGCAACAAAAAGCTATCTTCCCTAATTTCCTGTCTTGCCTGGTATGCATGGGGAGGTTCATGTTTAATCATTCACTTTATTCTGACCACCCCTTACACATACACATCTGCATCCTGCCCTCTGGAACACAGGCTGTTATGGCCTTTTAATTAGGAAGAACAATATTTGGACAATTTTGATTGTTATCAAACATTAACCTCACAGCCAGAGGCCTCTATGAGATGAAGGGTCCAAGAGGGAAGGGGGTACAGAGAGCCAGGGGCAAGACCCCCGTCATGCCGGCTCCGCTTTGGGAGGCAGTCCTTCCATGACAATCCATGCCATGCATGGGGAGAGAGCACACACGTCACCAGCTGAACCAGCTCTAAGGGGAATGAAGAGAATATGATTATTTCAAACAATTGTGTGCCTCTCCCTCCAGGACGAAGTTAAAGTCAACTGCTGATGGCTTGCCTGGAACCAGGGTGCCAAAATATTCTAGAGGCCAAATCCTCATTTCTAGGGACCTAAAAGCTCTCTGCTGAGTTCCATTGTAGTGCCTAGTGGGGAACACCCAGTATCAGAGACATTTTCTCCCCATCATTCCACCTTCTACCCTTGCCTTTCTAGAGTCTGTTCTCTGCCCCGTCACCATGGAGGTCATGTAATATAGGACTTGATGATGTTGTGTCCTAGCTCAAATCTCCCAGTGGCTATATCAATTATAGGACTAAAACCCAAGATTTCTCATCATAGCCTCTGACTTCCCCTATGACCTCATTTCATTCCACTCCTTCCCCATTTCCACCAGCCCCCCTTCCTTCCTTCCTTTCAACACTTCAAACTTTTTCCTGCCTCTTGACTTTGGCCCTTGCTACCAACCTGAACCAAGTCTCAGCTTCAATGTCACCTTCTAAGGGAGGCCTTCTAGACCTTTCTGGCTAAAGCAACATCCTGACAATTTCCCTATACCCTCAGTCTCCTGTCTCTTCATGGCATTTGACTCTATATGCATTTAATGGTTTGTATGATCATTGTTTGTCTCCATTCACTAAAGTGAAGACTTCAGAAGAACACTGATGTTATCTGGTTCACCCCTCCATCCCTGGCACCAAGAATCCACCTGGCACAAAGAAAGCACTCATAAATATGTGGATGGCTAGTCAATAAGTGAATGTCAGTGGTACTCCATGGGACCAGGTTCTGTGGCACATGTCTGGTCATGAATAATTGGCCCCAACACTCTCCTGCATTTCCCAACTCCCTCCACTACGAGAGTTTCCTTACAAAGGAGTTGACCCTTCTGTATTTGTCACTCTCGTTGACTTTCATCTTGGGATACTGTGTTCCTCTGATGGAAATGATCTGGGGGATGCCTGGTTATCTGAGCTGTGTTTCTGTGTGCACGGCCAACCAAGCAGGGCTGGGATGGAAGTCCTGGTGAGGAGAACCTTTGGCGTCGATGAGTTTAGGGGATTGGAAGTAGAGTGGATTTGTTCTGGGCGTTACACGCACTTAGATGCTCCCCTTAGGTTGTCAGAATCAGAGAATTCTTAGACCTCAAGAACTTAGTGTCTCTTTGACTGAGACCTTAATAAATACTCATCTTAGTAAGGTGTCAGAGCTGGGTGGGAACGGGGCCATGCGTGTAGAGTCAGTGGAGAAAACAAAACAATGGGCCTAAGCGGCCCCAAACTTGGGAACCAGCCTTGGAGGATTTCTACAGAAACTCTTCTGGACCAAGAGCGCTCCCGTGGGTATTTGCCTAAGAGATCGAGTGTCTTTGTGCTGCACCAGAGCGATATTTATATCTTACTGGTTTTTCATTACTGTGACCCCTTTAGGAATGCAGTGAAAAAAGCCCTAACTTTGGTTGGCATATCCCAGGAATAGTGCTCTTCTATCCGGTTTCTGCTTGTGAAAAAGTATTTTATGGGGCGATCTTTCATAACTGTGATTCTACTCTTCAGACCCAAGGTCATTGCCTTGCTCTTCTCTCTTGCAAAAATCATCAGAACACTGAGTGCACAGCATGGAAAGGCCTTTGGGTGAGACTGAACCCCTGTGTGTTGGGTCTGTTTGACTCTTAGCAATCTCATCCTCCCACTAAACTTGGAGACTTAGTTTCCTCTTTTTGTAAAATGGAATTAATGACATCCCCTGACAATTACCAAGAGTTAGGGTGAGGATCAAAGAAAATAATGATCATAAATAAGGCGCTCTGAAAACATTAAATCACCATAGGAAGGCATCATTATTATTATTGTTGTTTTCTTTAGGGTCATGAACAATTTCTATTAGGCAATATAACATAATGACCTCAAGAGGCATGGCTTTCTCGAGGCATGCCCACTTTAAGTCCTGGTTTCTTGGGAGCTCATGATCCAACATTCCTGACTTACCATATCTTTCTCAAGAGGTCCCACTGACAAGCTGCTTTGGAAGAGATTTGAGATGGGATATGCCAGGATCTACTGAGCACAATCTAGTCTACCCCAAGGAGCAATGATGTTTGAGTTTGGTTACTGGAGAAATGGCAAATAAAGCTGATTGGTGATGCCCAAGTTCTCTTCCTGGGCCAGTCTGAAGAAACTACAAGGGAAAATTCTGGATCTTGGTATCAAACCTTACAGCAGTCCCAAATGGAAAAAAGAGTCAGCACCCATTTGGGACAGCGTCCTCGGACTCAGTTTCCCTTTCAGCCCCAAAGCAGCCATCCTCACACTTGGTGGTCCCACATCCACTGGAAATCACTATGTAAAAATACTTCCTCCTCCATGGTCTTAGCTGCCCTCCTTTCCTAGACTGCATTGACCACATTCAAGTGGACACAACCACCTGGGCCTCCCTCCAGGGTTCAGAGGTGGGGATTAGGCACCAGGTTCACTCAAAGGTGTTGATGGTGGTGATTTTCCATCCTCTGCTCTAATAAAGCAAGGACAAGCATTTTTTCATGTCTCTTTAAACTGCTGGGTGAAACATAAACATATTCAAGAAACCTCTTGATGTTTAGTGTTTCTTTAATAGGAAAAGGAGAAGGGAAACAAATTTGGGGAAAGGGAAAGGGGGGAGGGGGAAAGAAACACTACTTACGCCGTTTGCAGCCGCATTTTTTTATTCTTTTGGGATCTGTGATGTCATCGTGACAGGCCTTGCAGTAAAAAAATGCCCTGGAGAAAGAGAATGGAAAAACTGACACATTTCATAATCTGCTCGAATGAAACGAGCACCACATTTCCTCCACCGTGGTGCCAAATTAATGAAACACGCCGGCACTAATTTCCTTTCATCTTTTGAAAGGTTTAGACGTTTACAGACGGAAATGTTTGTTGCAAGACTTTTTATTTCAAACACAGGATTCTGCAATTTGAGTTAGTGCTTCTTTTAATAAACTTTCCTTTGAAAAGGAACTGGGGGAATGGCTGCTGATGGGACACCCTGGGTCTGCTCGTCTTTCATTGTTGAGCACAGCATCCAGTGCTGCTCATGAGAACATGTGGGCAACCAGTCCCAGGCCCTTGGTGGGGAAGTTGAATCCATCTCCGAAACCCTCGCTGTCTGGTCAGGTATTTAGGGAAGGGACCGTAAGGAGAGAGTTCTGCCATCAAGTAAAAACTAAAGCCTTATCACTCAGAAAATACATTTCTTTCCAAAATGAGAGAGGTTAAAGACACAGGTGGACAGGCAAAGACAAAAGCTGTGAGTCAAAGGCATCCTCTGTCAAATTTCTTCTGGCAGTTCACAGCCCATGTTTGCTCCCATACTGGAAGAACCAACTCCCATACTCTCTGGCCCTGAGAATATGTAATAAATGGAGGTTTTCTTCTCAAGGTAAAGCACAGCTCAGCTGAGCATTGCAATGGGGTGGGCAGAGGGCACTCTAGGGTTGGGTATCTAATGAAAGCAACCAATAAGAAAATCCTCTTGGGGGCACCTGGGTGGCTCAGTGGGTTAAGCCTCTGCCTTCGGCTCAGGTCAGGATCCCAGGGTCCTGGGATCGAGCCCCACGTTGGGCTCTCTGCTCTGCAGGGAGCCTGCTTCCTCCTCTCTCTCTGCCTGCCTCTCTGCCTGCTTGTGATCTCTGTCAGATAAATAAAGAAAAAATCTTAATAAAAAAAAAAAAAAAAAAGAAAATCCCCTTGACTCACTTAAGTGTCAAAGTGTGATTACCAATCATGTTGGCTGTGTCAAAGATACTCTGGATGAGACAAAAAAAGATCATTCAAGCACAGAATGCAAAGGACCTAGAAGAACAGCATTGAAGGCCTAGATCCTTTCAGGATAAAGGATTACTGGGATAAGATTTCACTGGAACAACCTCACAAGCTCTGGATATGGGGACCAACAAAGTCCTTGGCTTCACCATTCCCAATGTGAAATTGAATGCCAGGGATAAACATGGTCTTCCTTTGACCAAGACTATGAAAAAAGAAATACAATTCTTTTTTTTTTTTTTTTTTTTTTTTTAAAGATTTTATTTATTTATTTGACAGAGAGAGGTCACAGTAGACAGAGAGGCAGGCAGAGAGAGAGAGAGGGAAGCAAGCTCCCTGCTGAGCAGAGAGCCCGATGCGGGACTCGATCCCAGGACCCTGAGATCATGACCTGAGCCGAAGGCAGCGGCCTAACCCACTGAGCCACCCAGGCACCCAAGAAATACAATTCTTGACCATTCTATTCCTAGTTTCCTTTTTATGTTTTCACAAAACTTGCACATGATTGGCACTAGGTGCAAACCAATATTAAGACTTTGGTATCTGGAAGAGACCTTGGAGATCCCCAGGACTCCATGTCCCCATCTGTAAGTTGAGGAGGTTGTCACAACCTGCCTAAAGTCATCCTGAGCTGGGCTCAGCTGGCTGCAGGACTTCTAAATCCAAGCCCAAAGCTCTTCATGCATTAGCAGCTCATTCACTGTTTCTTTAAATGCCAGTGTTCAACCATGTTGAGAAAGAAGAAAGAAAGAAAGAAAGAAAGAAAGAAAGAAGAAAGGAAGGAAGGAAGGAAGGAAAGAGAGAGAGGAGGGAGGGAGGAGGGAAGGCAGGAAGGAAAAAGGTAGCTAATTATTTGCCCTGAGTGGCCATGTGGCTAAGAAAGGGGAAGGATAGGAATGGAGGAAGCCATTTTGTTTCCGCCATTTTCTCTCCCACCTGATGTTCCTCCATATAATAATAACGACAAGAGTAACAGGAAACATTTATAGAACACAGACTGTAGGTCAGGTGCTATTCTAAGCACTTTATAAGGATTAATGAATTTGATCTTCAAACACTTTGAAGGAGTCGTGATTATTATCTCTGTCTTACAGACAAGGAAACTGAAGCACAGAGAGATTACATGACTTGCCCAAGGTCATGCACAGCCAGGATTCAAGTCCAGACAGCCTAGTCCCAGAGTTCAACATCTTAAAGACGTTTCTAATAGATGATGAAACAGTGATAAGTCTGATTAGACTGTTGAGAAGATAATGTAGATTTTTACTTCATGAATTAAAGCTAGATTCTGAAAATAAATGTAAAGTTAAAGAGTGAGACGGGGCAAGGGAGTGGGGGTAGGGAGGGTCTCTGGTCCACAGTCCTGGAGACACATCCCCTACCTGGAGGGAGCACGGTACCTAAGCTCCAGTTGAGTTTTGCCAGGTGGTGCTTCTTTGCAAGCACCATGCTCTTCCCCACTCACTTCTATTTCTCTCATACTCAGCTGACAAAGTCCTCCCCTTACTGCATACCTCAACCTAAGCAGCCAAGCAGTCAGGAAAGGAAACACAACTGTGCTGACTGATCTTACTTAAAATCCATGGCCATGGATTCCAGAGGACTTTTCACACACCTCAGGCCTCCTGCATATCCCCTTCTTCCACCTCAACCCTCTCTGCTCTCCTCCCCACTTCCTCTCCTGCTTAACTCCACCCCATCCCCAAGTGGCCCTCAGTTGATGACCTTGACACACACATCATCGAGAAGACCAAATCTCCATACCCCGGAAAGCCAGTGTTTAGGGTCTCTTTGTTCTCTGGTGTCCTCTTCTGTTCAGCCAATGGGAAGAGCCAGCAGGAGACTGGAGGATGGGAAGGGAGAGTTCCTCCCTGCTGAATCACGAGTTGGTCGTAGCCCCATCTCCACACTAGAGAGGGCTCAGCTCCTGCCAAACAGCTTTTCCTACACTACAGCTTCTCTCTCCAGGCTCTGATAGTTCTTTCCGCTTGACTCATAGATTCAGGGCTGAGAATGGCTCCCCTCTATTGCTATCTCTGGGGTGCTCTGCCATTCCTTGTTTGTTCTCCCTAACTTTCCGCCCACAACTTTATATGGTCCCTTCATAAAACTCCTCTTTTCTTATTTAGGTGTGTCATCTGCTTCTCGCTAGGACCCTCCCTGCTACAGCACCCAAACTGACACCTCCAGCCTTCATCTTTCCCCCCAAACTCCAGAATCTTAGATCTAACTGCCTTGATGACATCTCTATGTTTATGTTTGGTTACATATCGCCTACTTAACATAGCCAAATAGAATTCTTAATTCCCTATACCCCAAACTTGCTCCTTTTCTAGCTTTCCCCTTCTTGGTAAGGTGAGGAGCCAACATCCACCCAACTGCAGAAGCTACAAATCTAGGCTCCATTCTTGATTCCTCTTTTTCTGCCTTCCTTCTTATATGCAGTCCACCAAGGGCCCCACAGACTCTAGTAAAATATATTATGACTCGGTCTCCCTTCTCTTCACCTTCACTCACTCGTCTAGCCCACGTTATTCCCCCTCAGTTACACAATGTAGTCTCCTTGTCTCCGGGCCCCCTCCCTTGTTGCACTACATCCCATTCTTTAGAATAAAAGGGAAAGAACTTTCAAAAAATCAGCCTACATCACGCCCAGCTTAAAACCATCAATGACTCCATTTTATAACAACCCAACCCCTGCATCAAGTCCTGTGGGAGCGAGCCCTGCCTTTCTCTCTTACCTCGTCTCCCCACACCACTCCCTCAGACACACTTTCCATCCCTTGGCTTCCTGCACACAACACTGTTTCCACCTTGTCCCCTCTTCCCTTCTCATCTTTGTGTGATGGACTCTTTCCCATCACCCCCATTTCTGCTCAAATGTGGCTCCTTTTAGAGCAGCCTTCACTTAAACACAATCTAAATCAGTGACCCAGCTGCATTAATTCTTTGATTAATGTACCATAAATAAACAAAACTGCAATTCTCTCCTCCCTAGAACATGAGCTTCTGGGAGCAAGGGCTTTGTTTCACCACTGCTCCCCTGGCACCTGGTACAGAGTGTTCTAGAAAATGAGTGACCTACAGACATTTGATGGATGAACGAGTATGAGAATACTGCCCAGTAACGCTAGATCTGCAAGTTTTTCAGGAGAAACCAGGAACAGGGATTTTTAAATAAAAGATGAGGAGGTCTTCCTCTTGGCAACTAATTTATTTGTTAAAATAGTGAATCAAACGAATTCTGTCTGCAAGCCAAACTCGGTCAATGGGGCACCAATTTGTGATTCCTACATCATAGACTATGGGCCAAGTTCATTTAAAAAGGAGAATATTTAGGGCAAGGAATAGGGGACAAATGACTGAATGTTCACCCCAAAGTGAATTTTCTAAGACTGGAATGGATGGTTTCACTCCTCTTTTCCTATAACAGTGCATCTGAAAGTTTCTGTGAGCTAAAATCCATTAACTTCTTGGGTTGCTTTTTTTGTAGGAGAGGGTACAAACTCAATCCTGGATCATCATAATCAACTTTTCCATTTTTACAAAACTTGTTTAGTTTCATTCAAATCTCCAAGGCCCTTTCTGTGGTTTTCTGCAGTCTTCATCTATTTGAAATCCCCTAACTGACAGCATTTGCTCTGACACATCACACACTATGGAAAATTACAGGCTGGTGTTGTAGCTGATTGTGTCAGCATGTATTTGTGAATACCATAAAGCACTGAAATGAGACATATTGCACTCCCTAATACAGGAGGTAATTTGTTTTTTGGACTGCCTGGTATTTGTGACATTCATTAGCGAGAGATGCAATAGGAAATAGAATTACACAAATGGGAGTTTCGTGTTATATTTGCTATCTGGGAGGTACACGTGATCTACAGCACCGCTGTGCTCCCCAGCACACCCCACCCCCCACCCCATACAGGCTGTTGAGATGCTGCCTGTGTGTCTCACAGTCTAGAGGTGAGCACAACCTTCTATTCCAGGGGACCTGGTCGGGGTTGTTGGGGGGTCCTCAGTCCCATTCATCCCCACTTTCTGCTCAGGTGGACCCAGTTCTCTAGGTACTCCTGAAGAACAGTCAAGGTCCATGAACGGGATAAGAAGGTTTTCCTGTTTCCATCTGAATAATGGCAATTCTTTCCCAATTTGTAGAAGTAAGTTTAAGCCATTAGCTCAGTTTAAAGAATTTTTCTTTGTTGTTGTTGTTGTTGTTTGTTTGTTTCTCCACTGCATTTTTTTTTCCCTCTAAAAGCTTTTATAACTAGTATGGTTAATTGCAGGAGTGGGTGAAGAGGAAAAAAGTAATAATCATCAGCTGTCGAATATCCTGTTTCTGTGCTCAGCATGTCAGGCTCACTTCTTGGCACATCATTAAGAAGGTAAGCTCTGGCACTGGACTTCCTGGTTTTAGATCTTGGCTTTACTTCTCATGAGTGGTGGGGCTTGGGGCAAGTTAGCTCACCAATCTGCACTGTGGTCTCCTCATGAGGAAAATGAAAATAGTAATGCTACCTATCTCACAAGGTTGTTGAGAGGATGACGTGAGTTCATGGTAGCTGGTACTTAGAGCAGGGTGGGCACACATTAAACTCTGCATATGAATCTGCTAGTATTATTAAATTTGGTAGAAAGTGTGGGTTTGGGGAAAAGGAAAGACCATTTCCAATCTGGGCTCTGCCACTTGCTTATGTGCTGTATAACATTTGGACAAATCATTTATCCCAACCTTACAGATGAGGAAACCAAAGCCCGAAGGGTTGTAGAAGACTCATCTTATGAGGTTATTCTGAGGACTAGCAACAACAAATATAGAACAGTTAGCACAGGCCTGGCTTTGAGTGGGAACTCATTACATGAAAACAATAGGCTTCCATAAATAATTATAGGCCTTTCACAATTAATCATTTATTTGAAATATTTTTCATAACATAATTGTTAAAGTGAATGACCAACTATCGGAGCCACATTTTCTGCTAATAAGTTTTTCAGAGTTCATAGGATAGACTCAAATATAATAATATTCCATGGTGTCCTCCAAAGAGCCCTGTGATTGTTAGGCTGCTTAAACAGGTTTAAGGACACTAATAAATGTGTCATAAAACACTGAGGTCAAGGATATCCTGAGCTGTACCTACAGAGGCTCAAGAATTGAACCTGACAACTTCAACTTCTTTCCTAGAAGGCCACAAATAGAAATATAGCTAATTGAATATTTCATGTGAAATTAACCCAAACCTTTGGAGACTGCATTTGGCACTTAGATTAGAAAGCTGATAATACACGAGTAAATCTGCCTAGACAAGGGACTAGACAAGGGACCAGTTGTCCTGTGTTATATTGTTGTGGGTCATCAAGAATCAGGATGACTCTGAGCACTTGCTTCAGTTCTCTGGGACTCAATTTCCTCCCTTAGAAAATTTTATGTATTACTCTAATTCAAAGATGTGGAATCAACTATGTGAAGAGGAGTCCATGGAAACATCTGAAAGCATAATCTCTTTTTCCTAAGACTGGGCACCACTGATACCCATGGACACATTAAGAAGTTTTGGGTGTAGGGTCCTATACATATTGAAAGCATGCCCATCACGGTGGATCAAGAGGTCTATGGCTGGGCCAGAAAAGAAGGCAGATAAATAAGAACTCTTACCGTTTAACTTCTTTGGCATCACTTGCGATGAAAAATCCTAAAGTGCCTTCTTGGATCTTAAGATGGTTTCCAGGGTTAATTAATATACTGCTCAGTGAACAAAAACAAACAAAGAAGACACATTTGTGAGGTCATGTTCTGAACAAAACCTTGAAGACCACATTGTACTATTAATTGTATAGGGGGCCCACTAGTCTAGTGCTTTTCCCAAAGATGTTGTCTAGAGCTTGATGTCCACAGTCCCGGACATTTCAGTGGATGATGCCATCATAAAGCTCTACTGGTCAATTCCCAGATTGGCATACTCCCAGTTTCAGAAATCAAAGCACATCTAGGTTTCAGGGCTGGGGTGTATAATGCGGTTGCCATCGTGGGCTTCTGATCTGCTACGCAGCCCTTTAGAAACTTCTATTGATGGTCAACATTGCATGTTATTGGTCTAATAAAACTATTGCTGTAACAATTTTCCATTAGATGACAGAGCATTAATGGGACCCCTATATATGCATCCAGCAACATACACGTACACATGTATTACTGCGGGGAATGGTACACGACACCTGTAACCAATGCAGAAGCAAATATCACATCTGCACAATGTTGGTAAAGACATGTACGTGGGATCTGAGGGCAAACAGTAAAAAAAAGAAAAATGCCAGCAGTTGGAAATGATTCCAGTCTGCTTTTACCAAAATGCATGGGAGTGTTTGAATAAAGTGTGTGTCTGGTATATCCCGATTAGGGCAAACTGTAATTAAAAAACAAATGCAAATCATTCCTAAAAAAAACTTCCCTTTGCAGGGAAGTGCAGACCTAAATATAGACAGTCCTATTTCAAAGTTTTATAAATAGATTAGCTGACCAAGTTGTGCTTGGACTGAAAAAGAGAGAGAGAGAGAGAGAGAGAGAGAGAGAGAGCGAGCTACGTCTCCTCATCTAATAAATGGGTGAAACAAGTTTAATTTTCTGCAGATCAAGAACAGAATGCAGGAATGTATTATAAAGAGACTGAGAGGCTTTGGGCTTAATGGACAGGGAATTTAGGTACTCTGAACGTAGCAATAGATACAACAGAGGTATCTCTGATCTGAAAAGCCGGCTTTGAGGTCGTAGATGTTCGGAATCAGGCTAAAGGAAGTCCGCAACTGTCTAAGACAATCAAAATGGAGGACGATAATTAACATGTAATTTTTCACTGCTGGCAAAACCGTTCCAGGAAAGTACTGCAGCCAAAGAGTGATGCATCTGTAGTAATACAGGAAGGACCCAGGTGAACTTTTGTTCTGCCGGGAGGACTCAAGAGTGGATCATTATGGCAAAATAATTGTTTGTGGTCGCAAGAACATCCACTATTACCCATAATGAGACCTGACAGAAGGAAACCGATCCTGTGTCATTACTGTTATTAACACTAAATAATAGCCAGGGACCATGATGATTGGTCTGTTCTGCCGTGGAACCACAGGCTACAGTGAAATTCTTCACAAATCAGGAAGCAGCAGACCACACTAATAGCAACAGCTTGCAACGGGCAGCGGCACTGGACAGGCGCCTCCTAATTACCCCCCTGCCAATTCTTTACATTGGTTTAACAGCCTTCTGACTTCTCATGATCATGAGGGGAAAAGGGTCAGAGCTTATATAGCTTAGATGGACTCCTTTTTCAAAGCCAATTAAATGCGATGTCGTAGAGGAGCAGAATTCTGGATTTTGCACACTTTCTTACCCTCTTTGCTGTAAGGCAGTATGTGGACGCCCTGGCTCTGTGATCAGAAATTGCACCCAAATTCCAGTATCTCCACTTAGTAGCTGTCTGGCTTTGGGAAAATAACTAAATCTCCCTCAAATTCAATATCCTCACCTACAACGAGGATGAAAATCATAGCTTTTCTTCAGAGGATTGAAGATAAAAGATACTGCACAGAAGACTCAATGCATATTGGCTATTGTTATTATTTATTATTACTGCAAAAAAAAAAGGTAAAGCATATTTTGTTTTCAATGGAATTATCATGTTTTCTTTAGCGGGCCCCACAGAATGGAACACAGAGCTTCTTATCAAAATATCATGTCTGTAATGAGATGAATTTACAGGGTGAAGAACTGTACATTCCAGAATAGTGTACAAGAGCATACATGAAAAATTCTGGGTATGTATGGTGTCTAAAGAAGCTAATTCCTTAGAGCTGGAAAAAGCTCCATTTTGGTATGTATTTATACCAGAGCGTAAAACAAGTTCTGAGTAAAAAGAAAATCCTATCTTGAGTTCAAGGATGCAATTCAAAAGAAGAAATTTGACACTCATCAATGTCTTGGTGACATATATGTGCAAAACAAGCCTTGCACGGGAACCTTTTCCATATTATGTGCTTCATTAATTGCACTCCAGTGATCAAGCCCACTGTATCATGGGAGGAAGCCAGTGAGAGCAAGCTTCCTATCAATGAGAAGTTTCTTTTCATGTCCTCTGTTCTTTATCAACAGTGAACAAGAATCGGCTTCCAGTGAGAATGTGGGATTGTCATTCCAGGGACAGCAGGTTGAGATCATTTATTACAGCCGGAAAGCCTGCTGTAGTCAAGAGAGTGTGGTCGCAGGGAGAGATCTGGGGCACTGATGGGAGGCAGGTTTGTGTTCAAACGTGTTGCCCTGCCAGGGCTGGTTAAGCGAGCAAGTACCTGTGTCAGGCCTAGAAGTTCAGACTCTGGCCTGGGGTACGTGGGTGCCACTTGGCCTCACTCTTCTACTTTGTGAAATGGAGTGAATAATCTCAATTACAGTGTCACTAAGAGAATTAAAGTACATTCTGTGTGCTCAGTGTCTGCCACGTAGTAGATCCTTAAGGCACGGTCACTATTAAAAGTAAGCATGGTTATTAAAACAACTGAATGAGAAGCAAACAATCTCCTGCACGGTCTCAGCTCTCCATTTTGCCCTTGGTGCCAATCAGTTACCGGGAGACCCCCTATTGACATTTGAAAGGTCTTTTTACTGACTGCAGTATCTAAAACATGATATCCCTCGATGACATCTGGAGATGGGCTAATTTGGACTGGCTTTTGCCTGCAGAGTGGAGTGTCTCTCTGTTCCTCAAACCTCATGCATCGCCAAGGACATCACTGCCCGTGTGATTCCAGGGTGCCTTCTCATTCTCTTCTGGAGAGGGCTTAACAAGGAGCAAGAAGCTTTAAATCATCTCTTCACATCATGTGTGAGGCTGTAGGCTCACATTAGCAGGTATCCAGATCAGGCTAAGGCAGTCTTCTGGGTAGGAATTGAAAGAATGAGCCCAGACCTTGTGAATAATGCAGGAAAGAAATCCAGATACATAACAATGTTCACTGTGCTGGATTCCACTAATGTATTTAAGGGTTTGGCTAGAGAAACATGTGCCCCTGATTCCAGGGCCCACTGCAGAAAATACTCCCTTATTGGAAGGGTACAGGGCTTCAAAGACTCTTTGAGGAAATGTGTTACTCTAACACTGTAGACATTAATTCTTCTATCTACATTCCAAATCCAGAAAATTTAGATAAAATGTTAATCTTCCTCTTTTTGAAAGTATAAAAAAGATAAGGATCCTAGACAGAAGTAATTTTTTCCCCACCAAAGTGCCTATGGCCCTCGGAATAGGTTATTGACCTCCTACTGGGAATATGTAAATCTTTCCAAAGGTCTTTGATCTCTTAAAAGCATATCCAACATTAAGTTTGTTTTGTTCTTATGACTGAAAGAAGTCTCCCTCCCTGTGCATCACGTTAAATCAGTCATTGGCTCCAATTTTGTCTCATTCACTTGCTTATCAGAGATAAACTTCAAAATGTGTCATGTAAAGAATCAAGAAAATCTTTAAGAAAAAGTCCATATATCAATGAGCAGAATTCCAATAGGGACCTCTTCGTGGCAGAGATGGACTCTCCCTCATTTCAAGGAACACATAAATTATCCTCTTTCGCCTATGGCCTTGCTAATTTCAACAGAAAACATTCAGTGGCAGCTGGAGGCAAAGGGTTTCTCTAGCTCCTTCCCCCAGGAGTCTTGCCCTCTCTTTCTCTTTGGCTCTCAGACTACTTTTGTATCGAGATTCATTCTTTGGCTCCTCGTCCACTATAAGGACACAAAAACATACTTTCTGTGGGGAACCCGTAGTTGAAAAAGAAGAGTGAAAAGCAAGATCACATTTTATTTATTTTTGTAAGTAAGTTTCTTGCAGCTGCCAGCTTAGAGTCCAGTATGCAGTAGGCACTCTTCAACTACGTGTGGAATGTATAAAAAACATAAATCATTGGTCTCTGCTCCAAAAGTGTTCCTTTCCCTCTCCAGTAAAGAGAAAGGTAGTCACACATGTTCTTTCAAAGTGGCAATTCTTCTCAGTCACGCCTACTAAAGGAGTGACCACACCTTTCCAGGGGGGTGGCAACTGAGCTAACAATCTCCCAGATGCACTAAGTACAAAAATTTAAACATACAGATGCGTAAACACTCACTTAGGGAGGAGGAGCAATTGATTTCAACGTTGAAAGCCCTCTTCAGAGTTGAAATAGAAAACACCAGAACATAGGACTGGCTAGCAGGGCTCAAGTCCACAGAAAAATGTCCCCGTCAGGTTCCTGAGGGAGGGGAGCTCGAGACCTCAAGCTACAGTGCATTTTATTGTGTATGTCTTGCTGAACTTTAGTCAGGTTGGAGACTTGGGGCTTGACGGGGCAAAATGATTTATTCCTCTTCTCCACCACTTATGCATAACAACTAGGAAACATCTACTCATTCCTTCTTCAATCATCATAAACTTTGTTTGCTGTTTTCGGAGACAACCAATGATGAATAGTTCAACTGAACCCTATTTTTTTAAAGAAATCGTTTATTCATTATGGGTAACTATGACAGGTGTGTATTTCTCCCTGGCCACCCCTCCGCCCCCTGCCTCAATTTTTGGTAGGTGTAATGTACCATTCCCCGAACAATTACGGAACTATCAGTCACATGAGAATATCACCGTACTTGATAACATGATAATTATATCTGTGTCTAGCAAGCTGATGGGACTTCATTAACTAGAGCAAGGGAATAAGAACCATCTGAGACTTCAGTTCATGCTGTGCCCAGATGAACGACGCCACTGGGGAGTGGCCTCTTTGACCACCCACGGTCATGTATGATTGCTATTGGGTGGGACTTGGAGCCAATTGTTCTCCTCTCCGGAGCACAACCGACCTGCGGTTTATGGGCTGTGTGAGGGCACAGCCTACAGAAACCACGAAGCTCAAATCGTATTGCCTTTCTGGAACTTTCCATTTTTTTTCTGGGCTTTCAGATATATGCTGCTGGAGTCCCACACAACTAGACACACACACTTTTACTTAGAGACTCTATGTAGGAGACACAGTGTGTATTCCATGCTTCGATGTATTTGAGCCCAGTTTGCTCACACAGAGACACCGTAATAAAGATTGCTCCCAGTCGGTCAGACTCAAACGTCTGCCACCACAGCCCGCCATTATATGGGCAAGGAACTGTTCAGCCTGAACCCACCACAGTGAGTTTAGAAGTGGCATTTAAAAATATATTTGGCACATAGAAGCCATAGGGGATAGGGAAGAGACAGTTCGTTTGGAAGGGAAAATGGCCGCTATTTGGTTCTGGGAGCAAGCCATGTCACTTTGTGGTACACTTTACGACAAGTCATGCTATGTCACAACATGCCTCCACCACAAGATAAAAGGACTCAAAGGCCAAAAGCCAACAGCAGAGGTGCAACCACTGTGGACCTTTGAAGATGCAAAGTGTTGCAGTAACTTCTCGCAGTTGGATCATAGCGTAATACCAAACTGACAGGAAGCCACCTCTATTGTCACGCATCTACTCCAAACATCACAGAAGAAATCAGACTTTGGAAAGAGTTCCGGACAAATATCCCCACCACACATACGCACAAACACACCACAGCAATTACAAACACGAACACATGACAGTGATTCCAACCACGGAGAGAAACAACTCTTGAGAAGATGAACACAAAGGCATCCCGATCGTATGTTTTCAACAATACTGTTTTAGAGAACACATTATTGAAAAACTACACTGGAAATATCAACCGAAAAAGTTAAAAGAAAATGCTATTGATGAGGATTTGGTCATGCTTCGTGCAACAGAAAACAGCAGCAAAACAGAGTGACGTCACATGGTGAAAGCAGAGATACGTCACATTAAGAAATGTGCCCAAACACACTAGGGAAAAAAATAAAGCCATGAGTTTATCTCAATAAACAGTACTCATTCACTAGATCAAATGTGACAATCTGGCAATCCGGTAGCAGAGTTCTAAGTCTGTACCGAGGACTGCCCAAGGAAGAAAATATGGAAAATGTTATCATCAAAATAAGCGTAAGGACAAAACAAAAGTTGAGTGTTAGCTGAGCTTGGTCTCTGTTTTGTGGATAAAAGGACACGATCCCTGCTCTACCAACAGGAAACTGGACATGGGGAGGAGGAAGTCACTGGGAATGTGGATGTGGTATGCAGACAGATGGCACCACAGAGGCTGGTGGACACTGAGACACATGAGGACAGGACAGAAACAGACACCAGGGGCTGGAGAGGAGCATTCTCCTTCTCAATATTGATGGCACTGGTTCCCATCACTGGGGCCATGACTGAACACAGGGATTATACCTGTCGTGTTTTAAGTCTCCTGCAAAGAAGTTAGTGCGTTATCCAAAAGAATCAACAAACTGAATGAGAAAAGCAATATGCTACTTTCAATTTTTATGTGCTCTCATTGGAGAGGGGTTAAATATATATATATGTATACAAATACATATATATATGTCTATCAGACAAGGGAATGAGATTATATGTATGTGTACGCATATATATAATCTCTATCTTCCTGAATTCTCAGCAAATGGTTAGTCCTGTGGTTAGCAGTGAAGATAGCAGGTGGGGGTTGGGAGAAAGGTTAACGAAGAGCGCATACCGCTTTCGGCTTCTGCAAAACGACAAGAAAAGAATTTAAAATCAAACAATTTGATAATAAATTGACTGACACCAGAAGGAAAGAAGGAACAAAACCTTTGTTTTGAATTACTTGAAGGATGCATGTGAAAACAAGGTTTTTCAGCAGAGCATGGAAAAACAGCGTCATGGGGTAAAACAACAGAGGAGATCGTTCAACACAGGCTGGGGGCAGAGGGGTGGAGAGCAGAGGCTGGGTTCTCTGAATTCTAGCACCCAGCCACTTAGAAAGTGGAAGAGGGAAAGAAATGGGAAATTCTTCACTGAAGGAAAAAAAATCAAAACTCTTATCTCAGGAAGGGTCAAAAGCTCAATTCTTTTTAGCATGGCTATTGTGTTCGAGAAGTTCGGTGTTTTCTCAGAGGCATGATCCACATTCCCTCCAACACACCTTTTTCCACAAGAACCAATGTGCTTCCACACTGAGACCAAGCGACATGAGGGGGGTTAAAGTTGGCAACGGCACACAGAAAGCCAAAAACAAAGCCAAAAAGTTCTTTTTGCTCTTTTCTGAAAGGAAAAAAAAAAAAAAAGCTAAAAATCTCTATCTATAAATATGGCTTTGTTGAAAACATCTCCGATTTGTGAGTTAATTGGAGAGCCCATCAAAGAAAAGACTTTGCCTTCAGGGAAAGCTCCTAGTTAATTTTCTTAGAATAGTGACAGCAGATTCACACTGAACCATTAACAGGCTTTTTCCTCTCCCTCCTTGTGACCAAAAGGTGGCAGGTGGGAGACGGCTGGTCAAGGTTCAGGGGACACACTCCTGCCATGAAGTTATACCAAGAGGGTCAAGAGGTGCCTTCAACATTAAGCGCCGCCTACATCATGACACTTCTCTGAGAGATGCACAGAAGTGATAAGAGTGAAGACTGAGTTACACAGATTTTCGGATCATTTGCAAAAACCTAGGGACACCTGTTTTCCCCCTCCGCAGGCACCGGTGGGAAAGCAGTAATCCCAGAAACCCCCACTTTACCTGTTGAACAGCCAAGAGCCAGGACTCTGGCTCCCAGTTTCTTGCACATAATATTCTTCACTTTGCCAACACAAAGAAGAAAACCGTATCTATACATCATTATTAACTGCTATGGCCGGGTTTAACACATGGCCACCAAATCTACCACTTCTACTTGCTCTTGGTTGATTTGGAGTTTCCAAAGAGCTTAGCCTTTGATCAGATTGACTTGGTGGGCAATTGATCTGGTGGTTAAGGTAACAGGGAACATTGGATTGACTTGCTTACAATCCAGTGTTTTGGGGGTTTGTTTGGTTTTTGTTTGGTTTGGTTTGTCAGAAACACAGACTGTATGTCTGGAAGTCTGGCTTTATTGAGTTATTCATCGCGATAATGAAAACTCCTTAGACGGCGAGAGGAGGCACCTTTGAGTCTTGCCTTGCACTCAACATATTAAGGCACACGTGGGCGGGGCTCTGTACTTCACACTTGAACAGCCACAGGAAGACTTACAGGTAGGAACGACCCCGGAGGTCATCTTAGAGCACAAAAGCCCACGCAATTCTCAATGAGCTCTTTCTTCCAAACCCATTGATAAAAATGGGGAAGCAAAAACCTCATCTGTGTTTTATCCGTAATGCATACAGTCCTGCATCAACACAGTCCCCCGTTAATGGGGTGCTTCCTTCTTCCACCGTGAGCTCATATATTGACTGGGCTGTTATCTATTTCAACCAGACCCAGTCCCTCATCAGTCTGATATGCACATAATTAAGTGCAAAATAAATAAATAAAGAGGGCTCCTGCCTGTGATCCCTGCTCTCCTGGCTAATTTACATGAAGCCAATATTCCGCCACCTGGATTTCGGCTGCACCGGGAAAAGCCCATATGGTACACAATAGGCTGCTTGTAATTTGGCTATCAAGAGAGCTGGTGCATCCCATCACGGCCCTGCCCCATCCCTGCTGTGAAGGGGGCCAGAATCCACCTGCTTCGTGATCACAGCAGTAAACGGGGTTTGAGGACAGGCCCCGTCCCTGGTTTTGTGCAGAGAGGGTGAAAAGTATCACTTGGGCTGATCAGGTGGAGATCTGGATGCCTCATCGCTTTCCTCTGAAGAAACATTTTCCAAACGCCCAGTGGGCTTGAGATGCCAGGTGGGTCTGCCAGAGAGGTGACGGTATCTGGTTGGGCATGCCCTGAGATGTGTCAGAGATGGGTCACATCAGGGGCCCAAGCACATCAATAACGCGTAGGAAAGGAGCGGGTGGGCGGAGCGCTCCGAGAGCACTCTCACCAGGTCCTGCATGTCAGCCGGCTGCTCGGCTGCGGACTTACCGGCTCTCCCGGTTGGCGGACTTGTACTCAATGGCTATCATCAGGAGCTTAAGCTTCACAAAACACAGCCTGCAACGAGATGGAGAAACCTCCCCGTCAGTGCTTCTGAACAGCCAGAGTCACATAACAAACACGATTATGACCTCTCCATCGCCTGATGCGCTCATTATCCCGGGGACCCTCATTCCACAGTCACTGTGCCAAAGGGAGGGGGTGGGAGCGACACCTCCCCGTCCTCCCCATTAAACCTGATTTCTCGCAAGTGATAAGGCGCTGAATGTTCAAAGTGCAAATTGCACTCGGGTCTGGATGTCTAGACACAGACCCCAAGCAGGGATTTGTGCCTGGGGATTTATGCTGGGCCAGATTCATTAGTTACTCGGTCGGGTAGTAAAATGTTAACTGCAGGGGGAGGGAGGTATTTGGAGCAGCTGGACCTGTTATTTGGATTCCATTTCGGTCTTTTGTACAAATGGCTCATATTGTTGTTCCGAGCAGACCCCTGTGTGCTCAGAATGATGGTAATAATCCTTAGCCTCCATGTAACTGCCCAGCACATGACTGTGGGCACCGGCACTCCTGGCCGCATCCACATTGCCTCACCTCTTCTGCCCAGGGCTCTCATCCGGGGCTCTCGCCCTCAGCCCAGCCTGCTCTGAAGCTGGCTCGTTCCTGCCTCCATGCCTTCACGAAGATGATCCCTACACCCCAAGTGCTTTCTCTTCTCCTGACCCATCCCCCAAGCCCCCATCAAATCCAGCCTTCTGTGCAACTCATCTGCAGACCCCCTCACCCTTGGCTTTCCATTCCCAGAACCCATCCAGCGCCCTTGTCTGCCAAAACCTCCTTCAGCCCTTTCTCAGCTACATACTGGCCGCGGCTGCTCCCCATGGCAGTCTGTGCCTGAAAGCCATCTCCTCAACCAGTGTGGCTTCCTTAAGAATTTGGGGCTTACGCAGAATTTCCCATCGTGCTGCACAGGGAACCACAGACACAAAAAAGCTCAATAATCACATGATTTCCCCTCATTGGGGTTCTAAGAAAATAACAAAAGGGCCAGTAAATATTCATGCACAAAGATGTTCAAGGTAGTAACATTTATGCAAAGTAAAAAAAAAAAAAAAGGCAACCTAAATGTCCAATAATAAAGCAGTGGTTAAGTAAAGTATGGTACAATATAGTTTTAGCATTCAAAATGACTTTTTGAAGAATATTCAAAGTCTAAAATTAACAAATAATATTATACAGGTACAAACATGTAAATAATGTGATATGATTCAGTGAAAACGTATATTTATATACTCACAGAAAAAGCACACAGACAAAAGGATTACATTATATATGACAAATTTCTATAATGAGCATATGTCTTAAGGACTTTTTGGATAATGAAACATTGGTTGACTGACAACCAATAACCAAATGACAAACATTGGTTGACTGACAGGTTGAGAAGTGAGTTGATTACTGAGTTGTAGTACTATAAGCGGGAGGTTGCATGGGGTCACAAGGCGGGGCCATTCCTGGTACTCTCATTTAATCCCCACAATATCCCCGAGAGGCAGAGATGGCCCCAGTTTTTGTGACTTTGACAGCCATCTCTATGTTACAGGTGATGAACCTGAGGCTCAGAAAGCCCATGTAACTTATCCAAGGTCCCCAACTAGTATCCGGCAGGATATACATCTTTAACTCCAGGGAAACCTATTTTGTATTTGGAAAGATAGATAATAAGCAAATATACAACTGAATAAATGATGAATTTCCAGATGAGGAAAAGCACAATGCAGAAAACAAAACAACCTAAGAGAACAAACAGTAACTGGGAAGACCCATAAATATGGAAAACAAATGATGGTTGCCCTACGAGAGGGTTGTAAGGGAATGAACAACATAGGTGAAGGGGAGTGGGAGGTACAGACTTCTAGGTATGGTCTGAATGGGGCCGGGGATGAAAGGCACAGCATGGGGAATACACCCAATGATATCGTCACAGCGATGTGTGATGATAGATGGAGGCTCCACCTGTGGTGAACGTAACAACAGAATTGTCCAATCATTTTCTTGTACACCTGAAGCTAAGGTAGCACTGTGTGTCAACTCCAATTAAACAACAACAACAACAAACCCAACCAAAGAAAACAGTGACTGGGAAGGGGTGTTCTCTGCAGGCGTCCAGAGGGACCATCCTGAGAACGTAAACTAGAGCACAGAGCGCAGGAGTTGAGGAGAAGAGGCAGGCAATTAAAGGATCTGGTGAAAAAAATCTTTCCAGGGAGTGGAAGCAGCAAGTGCAAGGATCCTGAGGCAGAAGGCAGTCAGGGTGTCTGAAGATCAGCAACAAGGACAAGTAGACTGCAGCCGAGTGAGGAAAGTCTTAAGGGATAGTGATTAGGGCAGGGAGCTAGGCAGGAGCAAGTTTGTGAAGACCACTGGCCACAGCAACAAGCTTGCCAGTCTGTGGTTTACTCTCAGTGAAATGGGAGGCCTTTAGCTGGTGGCAAATAGAAAAGCAATGAGGTTGGTGAAGGCCTCGTACCCTCCAGTGGAAATAAGACCAATTGCTCACCCCTACATATGAGGTCACAGTCTCCCGTATTGCTTTCAACAGACAGTCAGATTTCAAAGACCACTTCATCTAGGCGTTTTGGGCTCTCCTGGTGATTTGCAGGTTTGCTGATTCCTGCCAGCGGACTCTAATGACCTGGGCTTTGTGCTGATTATGCAGTTTGCTGAAACACCAACTCAAGTATCCAACTGCAGCTGGAAAAATGCTCTTCTTAATTTATGTTCCATAAAGCACTGCTAACACGCACCCTTTATGGGGCTGTTACTCCTGGAGCTTAAATTGTTTAAAATATCAGATGGCTTATGCAATATTTGTTGAACCAAATTACCAGATTAGGTAACCACTTTCTAATGTAAATAGCAACTAAATGCCAAAATCTCAAGGAGAAAGCCCATCTTAATTTAGCAGAGATCATGAAGAGGCCAATACATTGATATCCCAAGAGTGACTGGCCACCCTGATTTGGGACTCTGCGGTTCAAGGGATCATGGATCTTAATTGCTTTTAACGACCTGATCTTGTTGGTAGAAGCAAAAATGTAGTCCACAGTAATGGTGCATTATGTCTTTCTAGGCACTATGACGCCATTTACCAACTCAATATAAAAAGAGAGGAGCTTTCTAATGCAGGAAAGTCAATAAAATTTACAGTCTTGTGCACATTCCTTAGCCTAGCACAGTGGACCAGGAGATCTGAGTCCTCTTTCATAACTTCCGAATCCATATCTGAGAGGATTCCATATGGCTTTATAGATACCTCTTTTTAAGAAGCTCTTTGACCCAAACCCAACCTTTACTCACTGGCCAAAGGGGTGGAGAGGACAGAGTGATATCGACGAAGTGATTATATGCAAACAGCGCCACCCCATGGATTATGAAATTCAGGCCCTTCAAGACTTGTTGGGGCTGCCCTTCTCGTAGAGGTGACAGACTTGAGGTCCAACGAGGGGCAACCTGCTCCAGGTCAAATGGCCTTTGGGAAGAAAGGCCAAAAGTGGAAATCAAATCTCAATGCAGTGTGCTACACAGATACTTCTTATAAGAACAAAGCAAATGAGATGGTGGCCAGAAGACCAGCATGATGTCTTGGTCAGCACAGCCTTTTTGAAAACCCAGAATTAGATACTAACAGGTTATCTCATATAAAAACTAGCCTTTCAGCTTTCCTTGATAAATCATAAATGGCCACGCTGCAGACACTCTGTCTGGCTAAAAGGGACTCTAGCTTTGAAGCACTGACCCTCTCTGGAAGGAACACAAACTCTTCAAGATGCTACAGTCCCCAGCACTCCCCAATGATCCTGCCTCTTCAGTCTTCACTCTTTGTGGCTCACTCCTGCCCCCTAAGAGGCACCTAAGTTTTTAATTCCTGCTGTAACAAGTACCTTCTGCATGTCCACAACACACAAATCTTGCACTATGTCTCCGCTCTGCTAAAAAAAAATCACAGTTTTCTGCTAGATCCTGCCACAGAGAGTTAGCCAATGTCCAGGGACCGGGGCTTAAGGCTGAAGCACAGGTGCCAGGAGGTAAGAACAGACCAAGGCCAGTGAACAGGGCACCGGTGTGTAGTGTGATAATCACTTGTTTATTCACCTCTCTGCCCTCGAGTTGAGCTTCTTCACGGTAAGATGCATGCTTTCTCTCCCCGGCATTTTGCAAAGTGCAAAGAGTAAGCATTCAATGCATGCTGATTAAATAAATGTATGAATGAATGGAGGGCAGAATCTCTTGACTGCTGGGAGCCCACATTAAGAGAGAAAATAATCGGGGCACCTGGGTGGCTCAGTGGTTTAAAGCCTCTGCTTTCAGCTCAGGTCATGATCCCAGAGTCCTGGGATCGAGTCCCGCATCGGGCTCTCTCCTTGGTGGGGAGCCTGCTTCACTTCCTCTCTCTCTGCCTGCCTCTGCCTACTTGTGATCTCTCTCTGTCAAATAAATAAAATCTTTGAAAAAAAAAAAAAACTTTAAAAAGAGAGAAAATAATCAACTAGGAAACTAAGCAGAGAAAGTTTGGGAGTTGAGCATCGAATCATGCAACAAGATGCCTCGTAACTTGCCCATGAGAAGCAGAGAGATTGGAAAAGAAGGATGTCAAAAGAAATAATAGCAGTGATATGTTCTGGGAATCTAACATTTGCCTCAAATCAATATGCCAAAATGTAAATATAATTCTAAGATCCAGGCAGCACTTTGTCCTTGAGACTCTCCACAGCTCCTGCTACCAGGGGTTTACTCCCCAGAACATGTCTTCAGACTACTCAGATTTGATGTCCCGAGATGAAATACTGACTTGTATCATCAACACCATTGTTTTTGGTAAAGCAAACGGGGCTTTGCTCCTCCAGTTCTTTGAGTCCTTCTTAGGGCTTTACTCAGGGTCTGCACATGTAACAGACTGGAGCAGGGTAAGAAAGGGGCTCAGGGCGAGGGAGGGCATAAGAAAGAACCAAGAAAGCCTTTGCAGTGTGCTAAACAGCAGCAATTTACTTCTTGGTTTCTAAAATAAAATGTCCCAATATGTCCAAAACAGGAAGTCGTTGCTGGTTGTGAAAATAATTACAGGGGAACAGAAATGACTTTTCCCAGAAAAAAAATGTCACTTGTCACAAAAAGGTCTTAAACCAGCAATCTGCAATAAAACTGTTGTAATAACAAGTTAGATTGCTTTCTTGATAATTATTAAGTAGAGGCCTACCAAATTTGACAATGACATTATATAATGCCTTTTTTTTTTTTTTTTTTTTTTACTGCTAGCATCATCTGTTAACTACAGTAGTTTCAACCCAGATGTTCCTGAACAAAGGCTCTTAAGAATTAGAGGCCAACTGTTTCTACCTACCTAGAGGGACATAAATTGTTCTTGCCATTAAATCAGCCCCTTTGACTAGAAAGATTGCTTGCTGATGTGAATCAAGCAGAGAAACCCTTCATAGAGCCTGTGCCTTTGAATGTGCTCAAGAAGGGGACACAAAGACGTTGTTTGGGGCTGTTGAAGATGGGTCACCCAGGAGTGACAGCATGAGGAGAGATGAGGTGCCTGCATGGTGGCCTCCAAACTCAGTTCCCCTCCCCGAAGGGTGGGGCCCTCTTCAGTTATCCAGAGGGACCCTGGCAATGTCAGGCTGAAGCACATCATCAGAACAGATGCCCCATGTAAATGCTGCACATTGGGAAACCAGATCTTTAGCATCTAGGGGCTAGAAGGAAAAAGAGTCACATTTAGGAGCTTTGATTTAAAATGATAGGCTCTTGAAATGGAAACATCTAGTTAAAGGAAATTTGAACCAGCAGGATTTATAAGACTCAGGAGCAAGAAAAAAGAAAGTGATTTAAAATGCTCGCGGGTATGTTGTTCGGATTTCATTTCCCAATAGCTCTGATAGAGGTGGGGTGGTGAAGGCTTCGGCACAGCCCTGCCCACACACACACACACACACACACACACACGTGCGTGCTCCATGCTCACAGTTTCTCCACTAGCACACCTGAGACACTTGAATTTAGAAATAATTATATTCTTTGATATGGACAATTGATATTTGCCTAAAACATGAATAAATGCATTTTAGAAAGCTTTGCTCTTATTAGTAGTCAGAAACAAAATGTAAACTCTGTGTGTGTGTTATGTGTACCAAACATCAAGTCAAGCCCCTAGCATCCCTTTCCAACCGGACTGCCTCCTTGACACTCCTGCAGAGAATTCTAGACATGCCACTGTCTCTATAGTCTTTGGTTACAAGTCTTAACAGACTCGAGGGTCATCTGTTTATTCCCTAAGATGTAGGAAGATTACTGGTCATCTCTGGGTCCCTGTAGTAGAAAATAAACATAATCATAATATCGTACTCCCATCTGTGTTCATATATGTTGTCTTTTTTTTTTTTCATATATGTTGTCTTAATTACAGTAACCACCCCTCCAAGTAATTGGAAGATAGGGCCAGTTTTTTGAGGAGAAATATTTTTTAAAGACAAGACTTGAGCCCCTCCACAGATACTCATAAAATGCTCATTTCTGCAGACTGCCTAGATAAATCTATTACATAATAATCAGGTTTGCCAGCTTCTCTCCTCTCCGTGTTCAGATTCAGAAGTCTTTCTCTAAAATCTAATGGTGTCATAGAATTCAAGTGAAACTAGCTGTAGTTTTCATTGTACAGGAGACCGGGCTTTCTCCAGGCGGTCTTGGATTTTCCTCCAGGGGCTTCACTGGAAAGAACTGTCCATGCAAAACAACACAGCATGAAAGCCTGATTTTCTTCTTCATTAGGGGTCCTGTATGCAGGTGGATGAGGGGACAGAGAATCCCCCTCTAGCCCCCAGATGGTCTTAAACCAGCGCAGAAGCATCCTTGCACCTGGACTGAGGGCAGGACTCCTGCCGTTTGGCCCAGCGAAGATCTGACCGGAGGCCCCCAGGTTACCCAGGCATTAAATACTCCACATGGAATATGAATTTTAACCGCTCCATCAGCTGCAGGGGGACAGAGAGAGACACACTGTATTTTAAATACATCTTTTGTCCTAATCCCCTCTTAGCTGTAAAGCCTGATACAATTAAGGTTTTATTTTTGCAAGTGATGAATGACTAATACCCTCAGTGGGAGATTCAGGCCCTGGTAAGTGGTGTTCTTGCAGCCAACTAGACTCAGAACCTGTGGTTTCCTCCTGCTCCTCCTTCCCTATCACTCTCTTCTCCCCTCTGCCCTCACTTTCTTATTTGGAGGGAAGGGGGATACAGCCTCACATTTACAGTTCTTATGATAAAAACACTATCGCTGTTTCCCCCAGAAAACATCACATGTCCAAAAAAAAAAAAAAAAAAAATCGATTTGTCTCCTTCTCCCATCCAAAGGAGAAATCCGTTTGCTCTCCTTGGAAAATCTCAGAGACCTGGGTGTGGCTCCCAGATTCCTGCCTGCCCACTACTGAGAATTCCCTCTTCCCTCTTTATTCCCTCTCTGAATCCAATCTCCTCAAAAGGCACAGCTCAAGTGTCCTCTCTTCCAGGAAGCCTCTCCTATCACCCCCAGTCTATAGGGAGCTCTCTCTCCCCCTGTAGCTCTCAGCCTCTGTCCTCTAGTAAGTGCACCCATCAAGTACTTATTCCTCAAGCATTTATGGGTGCTTAGTACCCCCTGAGGGTGGGTATCCTTTTCCTTAGCCAGAGTGCAAACGGCAGCCACGGCAGGGAAACACAGTTCTTTATTCGTCATTATAAGTATTGTTATTAATCTTTTAATGTGTATGTACTTTATTCGATCTAATTACAGGTTTCTCTAGATGGTGCCATGCCTGGCACAATGGCACAGATATCCTAAGTTCATTATGTATCTAGTTGATTGGCAGGACTTTTCTAAAGGGTAAGAGTATATATAACCCGAAATGCCACAATGTGTCCCTTTCTTTCTTGTTATTTACATTGTCTGGATGGGGCAGGACAGATGGTGGGAAGAAGAGAGGTGGGAAAAGGAAAAAGGATATTAGCTAGTATTGAGAGATAAGTAATATGTCTATTTCAAGTCCAAAGTCAGGCAGCTGGTCACGATCAAAGGAAGGAGGTATGCAGAAATCAAATATCTGGTCCCAAATGACACATCCACCAAGTAGCTCAAATGCAGGTTTGAGTCTGGGCCTTTGCAATTCCATGGGTCACACTCGGTGACATTAAGGAGCATCCTACTAAGGGACCTATGCAAAAACAAGACCCTTCAGTGGCAACCATGGCCTCATATCCCAGCTCCTCACTTCCTACAGGCTTGGCATTGGCCCCCTGCACCTTTCACAGTCACTTGTTTCCCTGGGGATGGTGGGGAGTGGGAGGGAAAGTGAGCAGGTGTTTTTCTGGTGTTCAGAAACCTTCTCTTCAGATCCCAAAGCTCCTCTGCCTTGATCATACTATCACACAAACCCAAGGGCAAGCCAGCTATGCGACATGAAGGGGAGATGTTCAGAAGTTGCTGGCTCTGAAAAGGAACATCCTAAGGGCATCCTGGGAAAGGTCCCGGACATGCCCACCACGGTCGCCAACAAGATCTAGCGAAATCTTCGAGCGCTGTGTTCTGACTTGTACTGGTTTTCCCTAGGCTTCTTGGCACTTGGCACGGATCTGTTCGCTCCAGCTTCAAGGCTTTCAGTATTACAGGGCTCAGTACCCCCAGTGCCTTCTTCCTATACTGATTTGGATTAGGCATGGGAAGAGGGCAGAGCCGTCAGTGGTCTACCTGGTGTGGTCATGTGTAGACTCATCCTACCACCCTGGACGTTGTAGAACACCCCACGTGAAGCTGGAATGATGGCAAGCTTGTGACATGTGGCCCACCTCTAATTCTGCAATTTTGGCTAAAATCGGAGAGAAACATTCCATTGACTGAGCCCAAAGTGGGGAATGAGGGGAGTTTACTCCAGCCCGTGGTGTGGAGGGATAAGGTGAGTGGTGGTGGCGGCAGGAGGTGGGGGAGGGGCCCTAGTCATCAGACTTTGGATCAGAATCACCTGCCTTGCTTGTAAAAAGTACAAAATGGGGGGAGGAATTCCCCCAGATATTAAAATCTAGAGCTGAAGCCTAGAAATCTCTCCATTTAGTAAGCTCCCCAGGAGATTCTTAATTAGGTGGCTTTCATCCAGCAGCTACCCCAAACTGCTCTCAATTATACAGACCCAGCATCAGAACCCTGGCTCCACTGCTTGGGTGCTAGGTGGCTTTGGAGGGGCACCCACATCCTCTGAGTTTAGCGTCCCCATCAGGATAAGCCAGGAACAGTGATATTAACATAAACCACAAGATCGTTGTGAAGATAAAATGAGAAAATGTAAATGAAATATTTAGAAATAATACTGCATTTTGTCTAAATGAGTGACTGGTTTTGGAACAAAGCTGCATCTTCTGCTGATACAGACGGTGAAGCCAAAAGGCTGGTACAGAGAAGTCCAAGGATACAGCTGGTATGGGTCCCACCTGGGCAGGAGAGAACAGCCTTGAAATCTGTAAAAATCTGTAAAAAGCTTGCCTGGTGGGGGGCCTTCTGTCCCTCCTGCCTCCCCCCCCCCATTCTGTTCTCTGGGGAAATGACTTCAAAATCCATTCATGGATCCTGTTCCCTTATCTTTTTATGAAACAGCTCTCCTGTGGCCCCTCGGTGGCTCAGTCCGTTAAACATCCAACTCTTAGTTTCAGCTCAGGTCATGATCTCGGGGTCCTGAGATTGAGCTCCTTGCTGGGTGTGAAGCTGCTTAAGATTCTCTCTCTCTCTCCCTTTCCCTCTGCCCCTTCCCACCCCTCTTGCACATACCCTCTCTCTCTCAAATACATAGAAAAATGAAATCTTTAAAAAAAGGGGGGGCGGGGAAGTCTCTCCCAGCTTCTGAGAAAACTCCAGGCTTTCCTATTCAGTGATCCCACGCTGCAAGGGAGCATTCTGCCGGCCCAGGGGAAGAGCAAATTTATTTCTTTTCATGCTTTAAGACGTTATTGGCTGCATATTGTTTTAATGCGGCGCATAATTACAGAAACCGCTCTGAAAATCTGTATATTTTATCTGTGCTTTATTGTACCCAGAATATTCCCCAATTCTTTTTTCTTCTACATGAACCGGCTTAAAATATATTTTGGAGTCCTTTTTGTCATCTTGAAATTGAATAGCCAATTCTTACTGTAATGAAAATACTTACGCGCCAGCCTGGTGATATACAGCACTACAGTCTAATTACGGCTGTGCTTTAATTAACCTGAATTGAAGAGTGTTATCATTAAACTGCTGGTAACTTTGAGTTATGGCTTTTCTTTAATTTAAAGTAGAAAACACAGATAATTAAGCCTCCAGATAATCAAATGCTTGAGGAGAGCGTCAATGTTTTGGGATGTTCCTAAATCTCATTAAATGTCCGTCCTTTATTGATCATCCCTACCTCTGCTGTATCATTGTGCTGAACGAATAATAGCACTAAGTTGAACACATTCTCACTCACATCAGAAGTTTGGTTTTTTGTTTTTTTCATTCCAGAAGCCGTGTTGAACAAATATGAAATTCTCAGACAACAAGGTGTGTCTGAAAGATACTCTCCTTCTCACCACATGTTCTAAATGGGAAAATCAATCAAAACCAGCAGCCACTGGGGTCCAGCTCCTGAGCTGGCTCCGAAGGGCAAGGAAGTCTCACACCACCCAGTGTGTCAGAGTCGGCAAACTCACGGGTCTACGGGGCCAGGCCTGCAATATCGATGCCCCGGGTTTAAGGCATCAGAGAGGGGAGGACCCACACTTAACCCTTCCTTCTAACAAACTGGAGCCAGTTAGCAGCCGGTGGAAATGAAAGTCCTGTGTTGGCTCCTCAGATACTCGAGAGATGCCAGACATCTCATTTTTATGTGAATCACCTCTATTTTGAAATATTGGCAACTCACTTGAAGACCTGAAACGCTGTGTGGGGCAAATCTGCGAGTCCGATGTACCTTGTGGGATCCCAGTTACAGCCTCCAGGGGGAGTGGTTCTAACCTTCCAGGTTAACACTCGAAAAATGAACTGACTTCGTTCCCAGGAGCAGAATCAGAGAAGCGGTGGGAATGCAGGCTTCCAAGGAAGCACTCATGGTAGACATATACAGCGGGCAAGCCAGGGAAAATCAACAGTCAAGGAGCACATCTTTACACACCTCCCCAGCTAATGCCCCCTGCACCATAGGACCCCTCTGGGCATTGGCGCCTTTGCAGGGTGCTCAGGCCACCCCTACACCATATAGGAAGCCTCAAGGGTTTGGTTTGGTTTGTTTGTTTGTTTGTTTTTAATAGAACCAGCTTCTATTAAAAGTCCTGAATTCTCCCGGGCTTTCTATCCCAGGCAGGCCAAATTCCAAGGAGGAGAAAATCCCCTGGGACAGCCTCAATGTTCCAGGACCAAATGCCTATGAACGGTTAACTTCTTTCTGTGGCAGAAAGAGAAATAGCTCTAAAAGAAAGGAGCACATGGGAGTTACAATAGGGCATCCATTTTCAGAAAATAACTCCTTCCGAATCAATTACCTATTCACTTTTCCAGTCCATTTAGCATTTAAACTTTCGCTTAGAGACAGGGTGAGAAATTTCAGTAAACAGCCAGACCATTTTGGATTGCTTAGGGTCTGGGCCCAGAGACAGAGAGAGTACACCTGCTGTGTTCACTGACAGGAGTCTCCAGGCAAACACCAAGATCCCAGATGCTCCGTCCTCTCTCCGCTGTGCACAGAGCACAAAGCTCTAAGACAGAGGAGCCAAGGGCCCCCAGGACTATGGCCTTCAGACCTTCCCTTCCAGAAGATGGGTTTTGTTTGTAGGCATCCAGACAGCTCAAGGGAACAGCTTTTCTTCCTCAGGCTAGTGGGTTCCCAGATTCCCCTTTCTTCCCAGTCTTTATCAGTGAGACTGAGGTTATCAAGTCTTTTGCTGAAGTGTCAGTGGATCGGGCTTGATATTTCAGCATTCCCAGGGAGTCTGTGTTTTCACAGGGGACAAAGCCCCTGTTTAACTTACACCCAACATCTGAGATTCTAAGTGGGAAATCTGAGGCATCATCACGATGGAAGTTTCTCGGGTCCTGGAACCCTTAGAACTCTTGAGGCCATATCCCTTATATGGTCATCCACTTTACTTGGAGAAGCCATGGCAGGCTGGGGCTGCCTCTTGCTTAAATCCCTCCCCCTGAGCCAACACAAGGAGAAGCTAAGCCCTCTCGTTATCATACCATGCCGGTTGTCTGTATAGGGGCTAAATTACTAAGGGCTATCTCAAGGTTCCCTTCCACGTATTTGGTCCCACATTTCCTCCGCAGATCATGAACGTGCTTCAAATAATGGCTTCTCTGATAGCTCTATTACCTGATTTGACTGGAAAATATTAAAATTCATTTCATCAAGTGGCTAGCAAGATTTGTTTTCATCCTGGTAAAATCAGAGACATGGATTCCTAGCACCCTTCATAATTGTGTCCTACGTAGCAGAAGCCAAATTCAAGACATGCAGGAAAACTGTAGTGCATAATTTAATGCAAATGATGGATCTAACCATAAGGTTCTCAGAGCTACAGGAAAAAGCAGGGCCAGTGAAATCCCCAAGGCAGGGACCACATACTGACCCACCTTCCTGCTCACCACTTAAGACGGAGCACACAGGATATCCTTGGTAGTTGTTGAGTACCCTGACTGTGTTGGGCAGAGATGAGGTGTCTTTCCTGCAAGGGCCACCTTAAACATCCCTGAGGGCCAAAGAGCACATGGTGAATGTTCACTTACTCACAAACGGTAGGGAAGGACAGACCCACGAAGGCACTGGAGAGATATTCTGTGTACATTTCATTTGAGACTCCTTCCAAGTAATATTTCTGCCACGTGTCTTCCTCAATCTAGGAGAGAAGAACACAGGAGGTTTAAGGTATGACAGTACACCATAAAAGGGAAACCAGAGTTTACCATTTGGCCAATGAATGAATGCCCTAGTTATGAGATGGCAACAATCTTCAGCAACCAAGAACACAACCACACCATCTACAGCAAGTTTGCTATGACCCTAAGCTCATAGAAAGGAAGGACACGTCCTCTAAAGCACCACTCTTTTCTAACCTGTATGATTCCCAAGGGTGTGGAGGCAAAGGCACTCACCCACAATACTGGTTGACAGGCAAATCGATACAATTTTTCTAGAGAGCAATTTTGCAACTGTTAACAAAAAATTGTAAAGTACATGTTCCTTGACACAACAATTTCATTTCAAGTATTCATAGCAAAGAAACAGATAGACATATGTACAAGGACATTTGTAGAACATCCTTTTAATGAGAAACTGGAAATAACCACAAATGGTACATTTTTCAATGGAATGCAAAGAAACAATTAAAAATTATGGTGAGAATGTGTATCTGTTCATACAGAAATGATATAAAAATACACGTGACTAAATATTGTTGATAGTCTGACCCTACTTAAAAAAAAAAAAAAACCTATAATTATCTGAATGCTTGTAAAGCCAAAGAAAAACTAGAAAATCTTTATACCAAAACACTAATCATTGTTATCTGAGTGGTAGAATGACACTTTTTTCTAGAGATTTCTGTTATCCGAAGACTTTTACAATGACTGTGTGTGCCCATGTGTGCATGCACGCGCGCGTGTGTGTCTGTGTGTGCGTGTGTGTGTGTGTGTGTGTAAAACAATAAAACAATACGTATATTTCTACTTTGGGGAATAAAAGATCTTTCCAACCACACCCTGAATATCACGAAAAGTAAAATGTAGTTTCAGAGAGGTCTTACTCCAGATCTCATTAAAATGTCTGGGTTTTTAAATTATTTCTAATTAATCAATCCGAAATGGTTTTCTCAACATCCCTCTTCATGCTAAGCACTTCTAGAAGAATTTTACATTGGAATTGATCTTTAAAAATTATAAAGTGAAGAACAACAAGAAGGCTGAGTCCCTCTGGGAGCTCAGGGAGCTCAGGATTCCCAAGACAGGCAGGCTGTGTGGTCCCTGGGAGTCTGCAGCCTCCCACGTGCACCTCTACTGTGTACATAAGAGAGAGGAGATGAGAGCTCTCCAGCCAACAGGAAGTGACTTTTTACAACATCTTGTGCTGATGTTGAATTAAAACTCTTCTTGCCTATGGCCCAATAGTCAGTTCACTAGGGAAATGCAATGTTGGAAGTTGAAAGAGACTTGGAAACAGTGGGAAATGAACACCGACCATGTACTTGGTGGCATTCTGGAATACAAAGAAGGCAGGAATCAGTTAGAAATAAATTGAATGCTCCCTGCTTCTACGCTATTTGTCTGCTTTGCGCAAGTCTGGATGATTAGAGTATGGGGTTAACCTCATTAGTTTGAGCTGCTTCTAACCTACTCCCACACATTAGACATTAGCTATGCAATGCTGCTGGGTATGGATTGTTTATCTACAAATTGGTCTTCCCCAGAGTGGGGTCCTTAAAAAAAAGGCACTCAACCATTTCTACTGCTAAACTGTATGATTTTTAAAAATTAAGGAATGTGTTTAACTAAGCATAAACTTTTTAATTTCCCTGAATCCTAAGAGTTCAACTTTTTTTTTTCAAATAAAAATAATTTCTGACTTTATAAGCAAAGGTCATTAATTCTAACTAATTTGAAGACAGCTTTGTCTGCATTAGTAAATAAACTGAAATACAGAATATTTGGGGCATTATAGTATCATAGTTTGTTTTATTGGTAAATAGGATACTTATGTGAGCACTTGCCAATTATAAACCCTCATGGTAGAGCTTTATGGGAAAATAGTATTTTTGAAACGGAATAATTCAGCCTAATCTTTCGGCAGAGATATTCCCTTTTATAATGGGCTATTTGTGTTGCTACTTTTACAGTTGATTTTCAAAAACAGTGAAAACACGAACTTTTATCTCAATTATTATTGACTGTTGGTTGTATTCCTCAGTTATTATAGTTTTAACATGGGTCTTTTAGTTATGGTCAGTATTTTCATGCCCGTGTGTCCTAACAGAACTACTCTTTTGACCAAATTTTATTGTAGGTTAATCATTAAACATTTTTACTAAGTAGAAACAAAGATTTGCAGGATAACAATATTATTCATGTTTGTTTTGAACACGGCAAATATTCATTAATTCACTCAGCAAATATGTATCAAACATATCCAGTATCTCAGGTCCTATTCTAGGTGCTGATTAAATCTTACTTAAACTGGTATTTATTTTCCTATATTTTTCTCTTTGCTGGAAGAAGCACCAGGTATGTCTAGCTACATTATATCTGACCAGATATACCTGACTTTTATTGATTTTTTTCCCATATGTTTTTCCTACAGGTTTTGTCTTTGTGGCTTATCTAGAACGCCTAAGGAACTCAATGTCAAAATAACTGCAAATATATACAGAACTTTTCTGGAAAGAAAAACGCCTCTTCTACATCCGTATGTGGATTCTCAAATGGCATCTACAATGTTAGATACAGTAGTGCTGAACAGATTCCTCAAATACTGATGGGTTTCAGTTCATTGTTATAAACTTTTAAGTCGCCACATCTCTTTTTTTTAAAGGATTTTTTCAATCTATTTGAGAGAGAGGGAGAGAGAGAGAACTAGAGCACACAAGTGTGGGGAGGGACAGGAAGAGGGAGAAGCAGACTCCTCACTGAAAGGAGAGCCCCACATGGGGCTGAATCCCAGGAACCTGAGATCATGACGTGAGCCAATGTCAGATGCTTAACCAACCGAGCCACCCAGGTGCCCCAAGATTCCCTCATATTTAACACTGTTTTCCATACAGGTAAGTCAACATGCTTTTGATGTTTCTGATAAAGGTGTTATGCACACATATACACACACACTTAAAAATGGTTAAAACGCTAAATTTTATGTTATATGCATTTTACCACAATTAAAGTAAATAAACCCGTATCTATAATTGTAAGAGCAGAAGAGTCAGTAATTATAATTAATACTAAGACTTCTTAATCTGTAAGGGCAAGAATGACAAGTTGGGACAGATCAAAGACAAGGATAGGCCAGGGACATCAGGAGAACCAGGGAATGAGCACCAGCCTGTGACACAGACACAGTGCACGCCATGGGCTCAGACAGCCAAGCTTCATCATTATCCCAAGGCAAGGCTCAAACTACCTATCACTTTTTACCAAGGTTTACCTTTCTAAGTCTCAAACATGGCCTCTTTAATTTAACTTTGAAAAAGCAAGGATGAAAGTACATATTCCTTTTTCCTCTGTCAGCAGTAATAAAATGCATGCTTTTTTTTCTTTTTCTTTTTCTTTTTTTAAAGTAGGCTCCATACAAGCTCCAATGTGGGGCTTGAACCCAGGACCCTGAGATAGAAACCTGAGCTGAAATCAAGAGTTAGGCCCATAACCCACTAAGCCACGCAGGCACCCCTGAAATGCATTCTAAAGAACAGAAAAATAAATGTAAAATGTGTTGAGTAGAAAACATCTGTGCTTTACACGAGTGAAAAACGCAGTGAAGGAAGGATCTAGAAAGGGTGGGACAAGTTATTGTCATTATGATTTCCCTTTTACAGAGGATAATACTGAGGCACAGACAGGTTAAGTTCATGTTCCTAACCACCCACCTTGTCATCTCTTGCTAGAGATGACAGGGTAAATATATAAGGAAGGAGTGGGGCTAGGACTTTAGGGGGCAGGGTGGATTTGCTGCACATAAGTACCGAAGGGGGAAAGACTGGAATCAAAGCTCACCAAGGTCTCAAAATCTTAAACCCTGGAGCCCATGACCTTCTGAGAGGTTGATGAGGAATAACACTAATTTTGAGCCGTGCTGAGAGGGGGGTGGAGCCTGGTGGCATATGGAACTATCCCAGCCTACAACTTCTTTCCACACTGTCCTCCAGATTTGTGTTCTGCAGATATTTTTAACTGTAATGTAATGTACACACTTCCCAGCAGAAAAATGAAGGAATGGGACCAAAACTGACTTAAGGAAAGGTGCCAAAATTAATTTGCCAGCCATTCAGTAATCAGTCAAAGGCAAAGCATTTCCCAAGGCAGCGATCTCTCCTCTGGCTGTCACATCAAACTCCAGCTGTTTCAGAAGAGCAGAGACGAGCAGATGATGTGCTGTGGCTCTTATTCATCAAATACAGAACCTTCAGCGAGAAAGGAAATTGAGCCATTGGGTTGGCTCCTATACATTTCTCACTGGCTTATTTATGTTCTCTTCATTATCTAATTTTTCAACCGGTCTAATCCACCCCCCACCCCCCAAGTAAATGGTTGTACATGGATTCATGGGCGGCCAGCTCTAGCATCAAAGAGTACCTTCCAGCTGGAAACAGGAGCTTTGGCTCCAAAGGAAGTAACACCTACTTGATCCTAGATTCTGCATGTGTTACTAATGGTGGGTCGGTAATGACACCTTTTATTTTTTATGCTTTTTCTGATTAGAGTGAAACTGTGTTTCTCTAATGCTAACAGCCCAGTGAATGTGAAAAATCAGCCATCCTGGCTGGGGTAGGCGACAACCATGGCACTTTCTGTTTCCAGCGAAGAAAAGACTCTGAATAACTGTGGTGACTCCAGTCAAAGAATTTTGCTAACATCGATCCCCACATCTGGAGTCATGTAAATAATTCCAGAGATTATCGCATACCAATCCTTATTTAATTGAAAAGGAGTACACTGTTTTTACCTAAGTATATTTCTATAATGCACCTCAGAAATAATGGATTAAAAGAAAATGATAACAACCAATGATCATGAGGTTAATAGCTGTAATAAGAAGAGGTAAGTCGTTGGGGCACCTGGGTGGCAGTCGGCCAAGCACCCGGCTCTTCATTTCGGCTCAGGTTGTGACGTCATGATTCTTGAAATCAAGCCCCATGGTGAGCTCTGCGCTCAGTGGGGAGTCCGCTTGAGATGCTCTCCTTCTCCCTCCCCTGTACTCCCCCACCCCCCTTCCCCATGCACATGCGCCTTCTCTTTCTCTCACAAATGAATAAACAAATATTAAAAAAAGACGAAGAGTTGGGTCATGACATACGCACTAACATTGCCCAGCACTAGTAGTAGGAGACTCGTGCGTTAGTAGGTATTTGTTGCTTCATTACTTTTTATAATCTATCCAAATTCTACATTAATCTTTTTCCTCTAAAGGATATACAATTTTAAATCATAAAGCTGCTTTAATAAGAACTAACCAGTCACATCTGAACAAACATCTGTACATAGAAATTACATAATACGTCGTCACTGTCCTTTAGGATGTCCCAGTCTGCAACAGAGTGCAGTGACATAAACTGACAGATGTGCCTTAGATCCCATAAAAACATATTTATTCCTACCAAAAAAAAAAAAAGAAAAAGAAAAAGAAAATGCCCACAGGAAGTGTCAAGCCCTTCACTACAATAATAAACACGGGATCAGCATTTATAGTCTCCAGGCTGATGAGTGGGTGGTCATTAAAACGTGTGGAGTCATTTATCCCCATTTCTCAAGAGCACGCTCTGTCACTGAGAAAAACCTGATTTAATGTTACATCTAATCACTTCTTGCCAGAAAGAACAATGTTCAGGACAGTTGAGCGTTAAGGAGCCTTTATCATTGGGCTTTCTGGATTCTCTCTCTCCTCATTTCCTCTATGTTCCAATGTTAACACACTGGCCCCAGTTTTTATCAATGGGTCCACGGCTATCTCTTTCGCCTTCTCTTTCTCAACATTCTTCAGTATAATGGCAAATCCTGAAACTGATTTCTGGAATTAAAAAACAAAACATTCGTGTCTTGCTAGCTTAGGTAGGTCCCCATAGGTGCCAGAACAGAGAATGCCTCGCTGCACAGCTTTCTGGGGGTGGAGCAAATTGGTGATAAAGTTGAAACCAAAGGAGAGAAGCAGAGAAGAAAGGGAATGAACGGAGATTTGCACCTTCTCAGAATGTGTTTCTTCTCTGGGACAAATTGCACTTCAACGCTGTACTTCTTTGACATGCCCTTCTGAGAGCAGCCCTGGATTTCAGGGCCTCCATAATGACCTGGCAGTCCACAATTATGGCTTATTTCAGATTGCATTCTCCAGAATGTGCAAACAGGACAAAAGGGTTTCAGACTCGTCCAAAGGCTTCAGGACAATGTCAATTAAAACAAATTATTTGGGATTTGATGGAATGCCAGAGAACTGGTTGCCTCAGCACTGAATGAATAAATAAACAACTCCAAAGATTAATTTTGGGTGGACGTGAGCCAAATCTCTTCATCCCAGACTAGTGGGCTGTAGACTATCAAAAAAGATTTCCTCCATCACTATGAGAAAAAAAAAAAAATTAGCCCACATGAGGTATTCTGAGAGAGATTAACACACCACACCACATGCAAAAGTGTAAGAATATATGGCATTTTTGCCACCGTGTTATTACCCCCAACCCAGATTATTCTGAAGACACAAAGAGTGCTAGGGGCATCAGAGCTAAAGGAAAGGCGAGTGTAAAGAACAACATGAGAAAAGCATTATTATTTAGAAGTGATTTAAGAAAGCATTGCTTATGTGGCTGGAAATTGGTATTTTCTTTCAATACCTAAAAGGCTTCCCTTCTCTTTCCCTATTTTTCTCTCTAGCGTAGAAAGATGCTTAAGAGATGTCAGACCCGGTTGAAGGCTGGCCTATTCACTCTCTGTCCGAATAGGACTTGGGTTTTGCAATCTTGCTAATGGTTAAGAACATCCTCATTTGTGCTTCCAATAATAAGGTTCTTAAAATATCACTAAAAGGATTCTAATCTGGGTAGAGCATGCAGGAAGCAAATGTTCTCAGGCAGACGCCTGCTGAGGAACCCTCTGAAGGATGGTTCGGCCCCCCGCACGCAGGATTAACCAGGATGGAGCTTCTCAAACCATGGGAGGTAGGGGGCTTGCGTTTTTGTTTTCATTTCTAAGATCCACTGTTTTTGCAGACTCAAAACTACAAAATCTAAAAACAACAAATTCTAAAAAGAGAGAGAGAAAAAAAGACAAGGCATGCAAAGTACAAGTCCAAAATTTTTCTCATTTGATACCACCAATATAAAAATAATCTATCAAATTGCCCTTAAAGTTGCCTAAGAAGTTAACTCCCACTTTCTGTACTTTCTTCCTCGTGGAAGATTAGCCAGTAGTTCACAGCATCCATCCACAGACCCAGCCACAGACAGAGTGCTGGCCTCAGTCTTTCTTTAAGACCTAACTTCCCACAGTTTCCCACAAGCTTCAGCAAAGTAGAAGTATTCTCAACTAAGATTTCCCACATGAGCTTATCAGAACTTTTTTTTTTTTAATATTTTAGTTATTTATTTGACAGAGAGAGAGATCACAAGTAGGCAGAGAGGCAGGCAGAGACAGAGAGGGGTAAGGGCTCCCTGCTGAGCAGAGGGCCCGATGTGGGGCTTGATCCCAGGACCCTGGGATCATGACCTGATCCGAAGGCAGAGGCTTTAACCCACTGAGCCACCCAGGCACCCCTCATCAGAACTTATTAACAGGTGTTATATCTTGAACATACAGAGTGGAGACAGGGTCCCCCATGAAAAGGTAGGTTATTTTGAGAGCAGTAAATTCTATCTGAATCTTCAGTGCCTAGAATAGTGCATGGTACACAGCAGTAGCTCAATAATATTTGAATAGGCGAAAAAAAAAATTGAGAAGAATTGGATATAAAAAACCAACCTGGGAATTCTTTTTTTTTTTTTAACAGTCAAAAAAAATTCTATTAAATTCCTCAGAATGTCTTATACATAAGAATCTACAACAACACAACATAAAATGAGCAGAAATGTTTCCAAAATTTTAAAACTGGAATCAATAAAAGGAAATAATTAACAACAACACATTTGAGTGCGATGGCTAGGATCTTAACATGTTAATAGGAGCTGTAAATCTCTGTGGGACTTGGGGGGGAGACGTGGTATTTAGTCACATGCCCCTTTATTTCAAGGAGCAGTTCACAGAGCTAGGCAATGCTAATCTAGAAACTTTCCCCATGATTTCCTGTCACTTTGTTTCCCTTGATCCTTCTGTCAGAAATATATATCTCCATAATATCTCTCCATTTTTCAGCTGTCAAATCTAACTCTTTCGGGAAAGTTGTCATCAGATGCCCCCTCACTGGTGAGGCTTTTCCTCATTTCCCCAGCATCATGTGCTCCTCCTCGCCTTATTGCGAAACCACACTGAGCCCACCTCTAGGGGTTTGGAAGGGCTCGCTGAGGTGATCAGTATAGAAAGTCGGGAACACCACCTGGCCCAGAGTAAGCCCTCGGCATGTGTTAACTACCATTAGCTACCATCGTCGTATTGGAGTTCTCTGATACTCCATGAGAGCTTCAGCCCAGTGGGATTTTGAAACACGAGCCCCTCCCCTAAGCCCTCAACTTGGTCTCGTCCTGCAAAAGCAACAAAATACCTTCTAAGGTGCCTATATAAGATGTGTTTAATTTATATTTGTTGAACTGAAGTAAGCAAGAGAAAACTAGAGAAAGAGACACAGAGAAGTACGCCATTTCCCCAGGCATCTAACCACAAGTAAGCACTGGAAACGTCACAGCGTTCAGTGTTGCACCATGGCATGAACCAATTCTTGCCTCCAAATGCTGAAAAATCCTGTATTCTTAGGTTCTAATAAGGAGCAGGTAGAATTGGGTCATTTTTCAGCTTCCCAGGAAACTTCTTACTAGGAGTGATATTTTTTCTGGAAATTTTTGTCATCACAGAACATCTTGGGCTACTTAACAAGTGACTTACGGCTTTCTAAATTCTTTTTTTAAGATTATTTATTTATTTATTTGACAGACGGAGATCACAAGTAGGCAGAGAAGCAGGCAGAGAGAGAGAGGAGGAAGCAGGCTCCCCGCTGAGCAGAGAGCCCAATGCGGGGCTCGATCCCAGGACCCTGAGATCATGACCTAAGCTCCAGGCAGAGGCTTAACCCACTGAGCCAACCAGGCGCCACGGTTTTCTAAATTCTAAATTCAATATCTTGGAGGCTTAAATTTGACAGAAGGAATTCTCAAGCGCTGGTACACTGCCACCCATCTAACTGAAGGTCTTCCTCCTACAAGCTTCGAATCCCACTGCCATGCCTGAGGACAGCAGCCTCCTCTTCACCCTTGTCTCATGACTCCACTCTCTTCCCCATGGGGCTTAGCCTTCTGTCTTCTCCTTGTTTTCACTTTTATGGCTTGCAGTGTAGAGTTAAACAACAATCCAACAGGATGTAGACTGAGGCCAGCAAAGGCTACATCTGGCAATTCCATTACTCACAAAGTCTAAAATGGAGGCAAAAACAACGGTGGGTTCGTTGGTTGTTTATTTATCTATTTTTTTAATTTCTGGATGAATAGGAAGGGAGTTAGAAAAGAAAAACATTCAATTCATCACAGGAACTCGCTTTTGAAGAGACAAACCATTAGAGCATTGCCTCTGTCCTAGCAGGATCCTCAATGTTCTAGATAGTTCGGTGAGAATCCCTCTGCAGTTATTCCTGCGGTCACTCGGGATAATTTCTCACCAGTGGCCACTTCGGAGGTTTACTTAAGAAAAGTCTTCTGAAGGGCGCCTGGGTGGCTCAGTGGGTTAAAGCCTTGCCTTCAGCTCAGGTCATGATCCCAGGGTCCTGGGATGGAGCCCCATTGTCAGGTTCTCTGCTCAGCAGGAAGTCTGCTTCCCCCACCCACCCCCACCTGCCTCTCTGCCTACTTGTGATCTCTGTCAAATAAATAAATAAAATCTTAAAAAAAAAAAGAAAAGAAAAGAAAAAAAGAAAAGAAAAGTCTTCTGAGGCTCTGAGTCCAGGGCTTCTCAGACTCTGAGGTGCTTATAAATCATGCAAGGGTCTTAGTGAAATGTGGTTTCCGATGTCCTAGTCCTGAATGGGGGCCTGGATTCTGCCTTTCCAACAGGCTCCCAGACAACAACGATGCTGGCTGCCCAAACATGAACCACACTTCAAGTAGCAAACAGCTACTCCCGGAGACAGTGAAGAACAGAAAACAAGTGTTCTCCACGGTGCCTGTGAGGACCAGAGATTAAGGAGAATCAATCACAGTCCAAAGCATTTAAAGTGGAGATGAAAAAGAGTGCTTCCCATGAGTATCACTAAATACTGGAGCCAGTTACAGAGAAAGCTTGAACATAACTAAGCACTGAGTATCCAAGTGTTTGGGCTGTTGTGGTCATTAGTCTAAACAATATTTCATGGGTCCAGATTTATCTACTCAGTCTCTCTCCATTGATTCCGTGACCCCGGGGATAGTTTAGTCTCCATTTCAATGTGGGCTGTGTAAAGACAGAACAATGAGATGGCTATATTTAATTCAATTAAAAATAAAGTTTCAAAAAATGGCCCTGATTTGTATCCCTGATTTCTATTCAACGTCCCCATTTTAGGACACAGTGTTGAGTGTGAGGACGAAAACACTTGCCAACTCAGTCCTGGTTTAGTGACAGCAGATTCTGGATACTTATGTCTCCTATCTCTGTACAATACGGCCTAATAAAGTCGAGCCAAAGAGACTAGATTTCATTTCAGAGCAAAGGGTTCGGCCATAAACTTTTGCTTTCTGGCTGAACAGAGCCATTCCCGTCGCAAGCATAAATTCTGCTAGTTTTAGGTATCAGGGTGATTGGGAAGCCAAATGAGTTATCTGTGAGCCAGGTATCCAAGGCAGAGGCACCCGCTTTATTGTGTATTCATTGTTATCTGGAAAATCTCTTGCCAGCTACAGAATATTTTCACAGGAAGTTAGAAATGACTTCGGAAATTCCCCTCTGTGGCTTCCTAGAGTGGATTTTAGGCCTCATCAAAAAGACATTTCGTTCAGAGATTGAAAGTGGGCAGCCTGTAAATTGCTGAGGTATTTAGCTGGGCTTAGCAGTTTCCTTTTAAGGGGGTGGGGGCAAGATCCTCAGTGGCACAGCAGTGCAGAAAGTACCAAAGCACATGTAGGCTCTGAGTTCAAAATCCTAACCTCCCCATGCACCTGGGCTAAGCTGTACAACCTCTTCAAGCCTCAATCCCCTCAGCTGCACAATGAGAACAATAGCACCTATGTCCTAGGAAGATAGTTGAAATGAAGTGATGCATGAAAATGTTTAACATAGTGCCTGGCAAATGTGTCAAGTGCTCTTGTGGTTGAATCACATTGAAAGATGGCATTTACCAAGTGTGCACCTTACAGGGTTCTATAAATGTCAGCTCTCATGTTAAGGAATGAGTGATAATGATGGTGATGGCAATGTGGTGAGATGGTGATGGTGATGATGGTGACAATGGTGATGAAGGTGATGGTGACGATGGTGACAGTGATAATGATCATGATGGTGATGGTGATCATGGTGATCATGGTAATGAAGGTGAAGGTGATGTAGTGAGATGGTGATGATGGTGACAGTGATGGTGATTAAGGGGATGGTGACAGTGATAATGATCATGATGGTGATGGTGATGGTGATAATGAAGACATCTCTCCTGCTCACAAAATGAAACATAGGCCAGTTAGGTGGATGCTAGCTTTGAGAGTCATGGATTCCTATTGCTTAACTGCTCCTAGAAAAGCCTGGAACATCATGACTATCAAATGATCCCCTTGATGAAGGAGAAATGCTAAGCAGCTTGAGTGTGTTCCTAAACGATAGCAGTGTTCTCTGGAGATCCTCCCAACAATCTGCCCTTATAAACACACATTTGCTAGTGGACAGCAAGTTCACTCAAAATGGGTATGATGATAAGACAGAAGGTACATATTTGGAGGAAACGATGCCCTCCAAAGTAGGAGAAGGGTCACATGTCAACATTACCATTAAGCTAATGGAGGAAGACCCTGACTGGCCTTCTGAAAGAAGCCGAAAGCCAGCAAGATCCTGATGGGTAGACTGGATTAGCTCCTTCTCGTCCCTGGACTTGACTTTTGCCCACATCCCTCAACTGGGGTATCCTTACACTCTCCTCCTATTTCTCATCCTTCTCCCTAGCAAAGGGCTTTGCTCCTTATTTCTGGCCTCACCGCCTTGACTGATTTTGAACTGATACTTGGCACATCCTTGGTCCACAGGATGGGCATACTAATTAACTGGTACTTGTTAAAACATTATTTTTTAAAATACTTATTCAACTCATATTTGGAGGAGAAGCTAACGGGTGGGGAGATAGGAGAGAAGAATGACTGCTCATCAAAGCCTTCATCCTCTACTGCCCTCATAATTCAAGCTTGGCCCCAATTTTGCATACTTCCCTATCAAAAAAAAAATGCCTTGCAGTTATTGGATCCAACCTTTTCTTTTCTTTTTTTAGATTTACTTATCTGCTTATTTATTTATTTATTTGAGAGAGAGAGAGCATGTATAAGCGGGGGCAGGGAGAGGGACAAGCAGACTCTGCTGAGCATAAAGCCAGACATGGGGCTCAATTTTGTGACCCTGAGGATCATCTTAGTTGAAGCCAAGAGTTGGGCCCCCAACTGACTGACCCATGCAGGCACTCCTCGATTCATCCTTTTTAAGGCAAGTTAAAAATATCTGCTGTTCTTTGGGGAAAGGGATCCTATCCCTTCCCGGTCAAATAGTTTACCAAAGTATTCCTTCCAACTGAAAACTTTATGCCTCCTGAGAAGAGTTCTAGAAGGCATGTTTTTATCCTGGTTGTATTTCTAGGAAGATGTTAGCACTCATTATAGTTCATTATTCCCAAAACACTGCCAGGAGAGCCCTCATCTTGAAGTTGGTTTAGCCTTGTGATGATCCTGTTTGGACAGGGAGAGGTCTCTGTCCCTCTACATTCACTGGTCCCGTGAGCAAGATCAGACAGTACATTTCAAGCCCCCAGGAACAAATTGGGAGGTTACTACTCTCTCTGAATTCTTCCCAGGTAACTCCAGGTAATTCCACTGCAGGGCTCTGTGTCGGACAAGGCTGCACTAGCTAGTTGGGCTTTTATTATGTACGTAAATAAGAGTCAGTGAATCTCCATCTAGTGCAGAGGCCTGGGAAAAGCCAGACAGATGCACCCTGTTCTCACCTGTAAAATCTTCTAGCTCAGGGAGCTGGGGTAGAGTTTTTGATGGGAAGGTTAAGAGGGTTGAGGGAAGCAGTATTATTTAGACTGATAAACAATGCTGCTGTCCTATAAAATGTATCCAGTTGGAAAATTCTGCTAACCCTGTATCTCCCTACAAAGAGTTCCAGAGACCTCTCCCACAACATTAGTCATTTACAAAGATGTTGGCAACACAGAAGTGTAAGCAATATAGGAAGAGACAGCTTTATGTCACCCTAGAAACTGGTTCCGTATGAGTCTCATCCCTCTATCTTCTCCCATCAGTGACTCAATCCTAGCCTAGTCTCAAGTCTCATAGCAAATAGAAACCCAAAGTGTATGACCTGCTCCTAAGAAAGGAGAAAGGGGTTAGGGGCTTTAACACACTGGCAATCATTCTAATAATCCTCTACATTTTTCCACTTTTTACAGTCGGGGAATATGAAGTTCAGAGAGGTCAAATAAGCAGTCAAAGGTCTTATAATATGTCCTAAGTTAAAGTCTTACAATGCTCTCCCTACCCAGCCCTCTGTTCACTACACAGCTCTCCACCTCCCTTCACATTTCACAAGTGAGGGAGAACAGGCAGAGTGAGGGCCATGCTCACAAATCTGGGGAACACAGTGGCCCGTGAGTGTCTCTGGATAGGGAGACACCATCCAACATCTTGGGCTGATCAAATCTAACTCTTAATCTGAATTCTGAAAGGGGCACCAGACATTCTTTCATTGGTTCTTCCCATCCTGGTTTATTCCAGGAGAAGAAAAAATACCCAACCACTGAAAGGAATGGTCTTCTCACTGCCAAACTTTAGCTAAAACAAGAAACCAACAAGAAACTCCTTTTAAAATAATATGTTGTCACAGTCTAGAAAAAGGAGAAGCTCATTAAATCCATTGTCCTAAAGAGCAATGCCATAAATATGAAGGCTAGGAATAAACAGAGACTTCTCTTGGTAGAGTGTCAGCAAAGAGCTTTCGCACACCAAGGTCAGTCAGCACAGATACAGATATTATTTCTCAGTGGGCAGAGATACCCTATCTACTGACACAATATGGGGGAAAGGAAAGAAGGGATATCTTTTACTCATATGTCAATTAATTCCATCTACTTCCCACCCTCCTTCCCATCCCCTATGGTACATAAAGCATAGCACTGAGGCAAGGCCCCTGTATTTCTTAGAACTTCAAACCCTAATAAGTGGGTCTGAATCACTCTTGTTACCATGAAATACATGTGGTATTAATGATAAAAACTAAAAAAATTATACCCAGTTGAAAGGTTTTATTGCACACTATTTTTCAAGATGGCAGATGGATGCCTAAATTGATCTCAGTGTCATTTTATTGTTGTCCCAAAGTTTCTCTAAATCAGCCAAATGAGTCTGAAGTTGAAATAGCCACCTCATATTGTTCTACCAGGAGAGGCACAGGATTTCTCTGTAATGTAGCTTGTCATATTACGTTATTTATAGCCTCTGATGGAAAGGTGGATAATCTCAAACCCACCCCAAAGAGAATGATTACTGCATATGCCAGAAAGATCTGATGAGGACAATACTGTCCTGGGTCTGACTGTAAAAGACAATCTAAGCAATATTGGGGGTTTGGTTCTGGATAGGATGGAATAAGTTCACTCTACCCTGTACATTTCACTGAATGCCTTTATTAAACCAGACAGAATGTATGCAACAGCCATCTGAAGACTCTGAGACGTGAACAGTAGCAGGCAGAACTGACCAGAATTGGAAGTACCACCAAACTGGCAGTGATTTTGCTATTATTTTTCCTCTTTATCCACTAGCTTGGCTTCAGAATCTACAAGTGAGGACCAGGATATGGACAGAGAAAGCTCCAAGAAAGGGTCCTGTTCCAGCTCAGAGACCGGGCAGAGGAATTGCTAACATTCAGAAAGAATGGAAGAAATCATGTTTTCTCTTTTTTCTCTTTTTCTTTTCTACTCTTTTCTTGTACCTGGACCCCTAAGGCATTAGCAAGGGTGGCAATGGGAGCTGTAAGGAGATTAAGGAAGGCAGGAAAACCTTCACTGGATGAAGGATCTGAGGTTCCAAGACAGTGGGGCAAAGCACTGTTGCTTATTGTATTTGTCATCCCATTGTCTTGTCCCACATAGGCACACAGAAGCAGGAAATTTATAGTAAGCAGGGTAACTAAAGCCCCATATTTCTGGTCAGAGGATAAAAAGGAAGGCCTGATGGAAGCTGACAGCTTCTTGGTGATCACAGAGAAAGACGACTTGGGAAAGTAGTCCCTTACAATTATTTATGAACTCCTGGGCTTACCATGAGCTGTGCATGGATGAAGCTGACCCCATACAACATATACAAATTTTGAGAATAAGCTATAATATAGACTACCCCCAGCCTGAGGCTGACATGGGACAGACCAAATCATACTGCCAGTGCTTTGAAAACTCATCTGACCCTGGAATCACTACCCATAGAAGCCTGGCCAGAATGCATAGCCTAAAATCAAAGAGGGCAGTTACATGGCAAAATAAAATTATCACATTCTTTGTAAGATGAAAACAAGACCCAGTTTAAAATTAAAATAATCAAAACGTCTAGGATACACCAAAAAATTATTTGGCTTATGAATGACCCAGAAAATCTCAACTTGCATCCAGTGTCTAGATGGCACAGATATTAGAATTACCTAACAAGATCCATAAAGCAGCTATTTTAAAAATGTTCCAACAACTGAGAATACTTTTATTAAGAATTAGGAGACACAAAGCCTTTATGAAGAAACAAGATAAGAATAAGAATCATATGAAAATTCTAGAATTGAATAATATAATGAGTAATACACTCATTGGATAGGCTCAGTAGCAAAATGGAGATGGCAAAAGAAAGAATCAATAAACTTGAAGTTAAGGCAACAAAAACTGTACAATTTGGAAAACAAAGAGAAAAAAGATTTTTTAAAAATGAAGACAGACTTATGGTCCTGCGGTCTATTAGAGAAAGGTCCAACATGGAGTTCCTGGCTGGCCCAGTCAGTTAAGCCTCTGCCTTCAGCTCAGGCCGTGAACCCAGGGTCCTGATATCAAGCCCCACATCAGGCTTCCTGCTCAGTGAGAAGTCTGCTTCTCCCTCTCCCTCTTCTACTCCTCCCCATTTGTGCTTTCTCATTCTTGCTCTTCCTCAAATAAATAAATAAATAAAATCTTAACCAAAAGAAAAGAAAAGAAAAAAAAGATAAACGTCCAACATTTGTGTCATAGGAATCCCAGAAGGAAAGTAGAAAGAGTATGGTGCAGGAAAAGTATTTGAAAAAATAATGAGCAAAACTTCCCAAATTCCACCAAAGACAAATCTAGAGATACAAGAATCTCATGAGCCCCAACAGAGTAAGTCCAAAGAAATCATGTTCAAACACAGTACAATTAAGTGACAGAAAACTAAAGACAAAAAAATCTTAAAAGCAAACAGAGAAAAATGATTCATTACTTATAGATTAATAACAATTCAAATGGCTACAGATTTCTCATCACAAGCAACAGAGGCAAAAAGAAGAAAGTAGAACAACATTTTTGAAGTACTGAACGAACAGATGTGTCAACCCAGAATTCTGTATCCATCAAAAATGTCCATCAGGAATGAAGGTGAACTAGAGACATTCTCAGATAAAGGAAAATAGTACTTGTTTCCAGCAGACTGCTTGAAGGGAATTGGTAAAGAAAGCTGGAACATCAGAATGGAAGTGATACCCAAGGGAAAGCTGGAACATCAGGAATGAAAAAAAATAAAAAACAAAAACAAAAAAGGAAAAATATCAGGATAAATATAAAAGACTATACTTGTATTGAGTTCTTTAAAATGTGTTTAATGGTTGAAAGCAAAAAATCATAACACTGATGGAGTTGCTTGTATATGTAGATATGATACATAACACAACTACAACAAAAAACTGGGGAGATAAAGAGACCTATAGGTTCATAAGGTTTCTACATTCCACCAAAAGAGGCAAATCTAAGTATCCTGGAAAGTTTAGTATGTGCATTACAATCCCAAGGGCAATCAATTAAAAGATTACATAAAGATATGTAATAGGAAACACTACAGATAAAATGGAATACCAAAAATGTTCAAAATAGCCCAAAAGAAGAAAGTAAAGAGGTAAGAGACCTACAACAGAGGAAAAAGAAAACAAATAACAAAATATTAGACCTACATTATAGCTAAATAGTCTGACACAACTTTTAATGAACAGATTCACAGATTGGAATTTTTTTAAAAAAATGACACAAATATAAGCTGTCTATAAGAAAATCACTTAAAATTTAAAGATACAGTTTCATTGAGACAGAAAATAATGAGAAAAGATTTTTTTTTTTTCCTCCCATGAAAACACCAGTCAAAAAGAAAGTTTGAAGGGTGCCTGGCTGGTGCAGTCTGTTTAGCCTCGGATTCTTGGTTTTGGCTCAGGTCATGAACTCAGGGTCATGAGACCAATCCCCACATTAGGCTCCATGCTCAGTGCAGATCCTGCTTAAGGATCTCTCTCCCTCTCCCTCCTCCCCACTATGCGCTCACTCGCTCTCTCTCTCTCTCTCTCTCTCAAATAAATATATCTAGGAAGGAAGGAAGGGAGGGAAGAAGGGAGGAAGAAAAGAGGAAGGGAGGGAAGAAGGAAAGAAGAAAGTAAGGGGAAGAGGAAAAGGGAAAGGAGGGAGAGGAAGGGGGGAAGAAAGAGAGAAGGAAGGAAGGGAAGAAAGAAAAGGAGAAAGAAAGGAAGAGAGAGAGAGAAAGAAAGAGAGGGAGGGATGGAGGAAGGAAGGGGGAAAGAAAGCTAGCTAGCTAGTTTGAGTGGGTTGATTAACATCAGATCTGAAGTCTACTAGACTTCAGAAAAAGAGAATTACCAAGAGTATTAGGGGTAATATGTAATGATAAAAAGGGCCGATTCACCCCCCGCCAAAAAAGCAAGAATGCAAATGCATATGCATTTAACAAATTTCAAAATACACAAAGCAAGACCTGACAGAACTAAAATAGACAAATCACTATTATAGTTGGAGACTCCAGCACTCTTCTGACTGTAATGTGTAGAAACAGCAGACATAAAATCTGCAAGGGTATGCAAGGACTGAACAACACCATCCACCAAGTGGCACTAATTAATGCTAGATATTCATAGAAAACTCTATGCAAAAATAGCAGAATACATATTCTTTTTAAGCTCACATGGAACATTCACCAAGATAGAGCATATAAAACATACTTTAACAAATTTAAAGAATTTGAAATCATACAAAGGTTCTTTAAGGATAATGGAATCAGACCACAAATCAATAATACCATAATAAGAGGAATACATCAAAATACTTGAAAATTGAGCAACACAAATTTAAATAATCCACTGGTCAAAGAAGTCTGAAGTGAAGTTGAAAAAATATTTCTAACTGGATGAAAATATATATATCAAAATTTGCAGAATAGAGGTAAAGCTGTGCTTAGAAGGAACTTTAGCATTAAATGTTTATGTTTTTTAAAATCTCCATCTTTAGCATCTAGAAGACTAAAACAAATCCAAAGCAAGCAGAAAAATGGAAAAATAAGGAAAATAAAACCAAAAGCAGATTCTACGAACCAAAATAAAACCAAAATGGAAAAATAAGGAAAATAAAACCAAAAGCAGATTCTTTGAAAAAACCAGTAAAATTTACATGTAGTAAGATTGACAAAGAGAAAAAAAGGACACAAATTACAAAATTAGGAATGAGAGAGAAGATATCACTATAGATGCTGTAGATGTTAAGTGGAAAACTATGAACAACCCTTTGCACATAAATTGAGTAACTCAGATAAATTAGATTAATTCCTCAAAAACCTCAAATTGCCACAACTCACCCACAGTTAAATAAATAACCTGAATAGAGCTATAACTATTAAAGAAATTGAATTAGTCTTTAGAAACCTTTGGAAAAAGAAATTCAGGCCCAGATGTTTTTACTAGTGAATTCTGCTGAACATTTAAAGAAAAAAATTACACCAATTTCTATATCCTTCCAGAAAACAGGAGAAAGGCATAGGCTTCTCAACTCATTTTATAAGTCAACCATTACCCTGATACTAAGACCAGACAGAGACAGTGTTAGAAAATCCATGGAATATCTACTCACAACACATATACAAAAATCTTCATAAAAATATTAGCAAATACATCATACTATGACCAAGTGGGGTTTATCTTGGAATGCACAATGGTTGGTTCAATATTCTCAAATCAGTCAATGTAATTCACCATAGTAACAGTCTGAAGAAGAAAAATCACATGCAGACAAACCATTCAGCAAAACTCAACATACATTCATAATAATAAAAAATACCTCTCATTAAATATTGAATGGAAAAGAACTCCCACAATCTCAAAATAGGGTCATTTATAAAACAGCTATAGCTAGCATTATAGTTAATGGCAAAACACTGGATGTCTGCCCCCTAGAAGCAGGGAAAAATCAAAGCTGTCTACTCTCACTCATCCTACAAGAAGGGTTAATTAGTGCAATAGGGTTGCATCATAGCAAAATAATGTGTATTTCTACATACCACCACTGAACAATTACAAACTGAATTTTTTAAGATGCCATTTACAGTGGCTCCAAAAAATTATAATAATTATGTATAAATCTAACAAAAATGTATAGAATCTGTTTGCTGAAAACTACAAAACATTGATGAAAGAAGTTTAAGATTACCTAAAAATGGAAAGACAATGTTCATGGATTAGAGTCCATGTTCATGGATGCCAATGCTCCCCCAAATTGGTCTCTATGTTTAACACAGTTCCTATCAAAATACCAGTAGGATTTTATTGTAGATGTAGGCAACTTGATCCTAAAATTCGTATGAAAAGGCTAAAAGACTAGAATAGCCAAAGTGATTTTGAAAAGAATACATTCGGAGGAATCACATTAACTAAAGCCAATTTCAAGCTATAGTGGATTATTCCCAGACGGGAAACCTAATGGAATTTGTTTAATTGTATTTTGAAGGTAACTGGGGCTGGTTGAGCCTTTCTTTCTTCCATATTCTTCCCTTTGGAATGGCAGTACCTATAATTGTTATCCTATGGTTGTCCTATCATTATATTTTGGAGGCAGAATGCTTGTCTTCTAGTTTTGCAGATCAGCAGTTCAAAAGGAATTTTCCCCTGGAACGGATCATATCCAGAGACTTATCCACATTAATTTTAATGATAAAATTTGGGGCTTTTGAGTTGATGATATTTAGATGTGGTTCTGAACTTGAATCAGTCTAAAATTGTTGAGACTTTTAAAAATATCAGGTGAGAGCTCCTTGGTGGCTCAGTCAGTTGAGCATCTGACTCTTGATTTCACATGGGCCATGATCTCAGGGTCCTGGGATGGAGCCTGACTTAGTGGGAGTCTTCTTATCTTCCTTTCCCTCTGCCCTTCCCCTCAGTCATGCTCCTTCTCTCACTCTCTCTCAAATAAGTAATTTTTTTAAAAAACTAAGAAGTTAAAATATAAATAAAAATGTGGAATGAATGTATTTTGCATGTAGGATGGACTTTTGAAGCCAAAGAATAGATTGTGGTAGACTGAATAATGGCCCCCAAAGATATACCTGGAACCTGTGAATGTTATCTTGCATGGCAAAAAGAACTTTGCAGATGAGATTAAGTTTAAGGATCTTGAGATGGAATGTTATTCTTATATTATGCAAGATGGCCATAACTGTAACATCAAGTGTTCTTATAAAAAGGAGGCAGGTGGGAATTTGATGAAAGAAGAGGAATTAGCAAATGGGACATTGGAAGCAAAAGCTAGAGGAATGTGAGGAAGGTGTTTCAAGCCAAGAAATGCAGGCAGCCTCCATAAACTAGAAAATCAAGGAAACAAATGCTCCCCTAAAGCCTCCAGAAGGAACCAGCCCTACAAAAATCTTTAGTTCAATGAAACTAATTTTACACTTTGGGCCTCCAGAAAAAGAAAAGAAAAACATTTGTGTTGTTTTAAACAACAAAATTTTTTGGTAATTTATTATAGTAACTATGGAAAATTAATACACATGGTTTCATTTCTCTTAGGTAGACACCTGGGAATGGAATTGTTGGGTCATATGGAAACTCCGTATTTAACATTTACAGAAAACCCCAAATCTTCAAAATTAAAAACTTTTATCCAGGAAAGACAGTGTTAACAAAATGCAAACTCAAGATACAGACAGGGAGAAAATATTTACAAATCTATCAAGATATCCAAAACGAATAACAAACTCTTAAATTCAACAGTAAAAAGCAAACGACCCAATTTTAAAAATGGGCCAAACACTGATGTAACACCCGATGCTGGCAAGGATGTGGAGCGAGAGAAATTCTCATTCATTGTTGGTGGGAATGCAAAATGGTACAGTCAGTTTGGAAGACAGTTTGGCAGCTTCTTACAAAATTAAACATATTTTTGCCACACAATCCACTAATTGTTCTCTTTGGTATTTGTCCAAAAGAGTTGAAAATTTATGTCCATATAAAAACTGGCACATGGTTGTTTATATCAGCTTTATTCATAATTGCCCAAACTTGGAAGCAACCAAGATGTTCTTAGATAGGTGAATGGATGAATAAATTATGGTACATCCAGACAATAGAACATTCAGCACTAATAGGAAATGAGTTATCAAGCCATGAAAAGCCATATAAGAATGTCAAAAGCATATTACTAAGTAAAAGAGGCCAATAAGGAAAGGCAAAACTATGGGACATGTAAAACATCTGTGCTAGCCAGGGATCAGTGGGGAGGAAGATTCATCAGTTGTAACAAATGTACCATTCTGGTGGTACATGTCAGTAACAGGGGATGCATGTGTGGGCCAGGGGATATATGGGAAATCTCTGTACTTCCACTCAATTTTCCTATAAATATAAAATTGCTTAAAAAAATAAAGCCTATTTTTAAACATTGGCCAAACACTTCACCAAAAAGGACAGACAGATGAAAAATTAGCAGTTAAAGGGATGTTTAACATCATTAGTCATTAGGGAAATACATACTAAAACCACAACAATATATCCTACACATCCACTAGAATGGCTAAAATAAAAATCATGATAATACTAAGAGTAGACAAGGACGCAGAACAATAGGAGCTCTCACACAGGGCTGATAAGAATGACAGATGGTACAACCATTCTGGAAAAACTCTTTGGTGATTTCTTTTAAAGGTAAACATGCTTACCCTCTAATCCAACAATCATACTTCTAGGCATTTCCTCTAGAGAAACTGAAACTTCAGGTCCACCCAAACTTCTACACAAATGCTTAGATCAGCTCTATTCATCATCTCTCCAAACTGGAAGCAACCTACATGCCATTAAAGAAGTGAATGGATAAACAGGGGCATCTGGGTGGCTCAGTCAGTTAAGCATTCAACTCTCGATCTCAACACAGGTCTTGATCTCAGGCTTGTGAGTTCAAGCCCCATGCTGGGATCCACGCACAGAGCCCACTTAAAAAAATAAAAATAAATAAAGGAATGAATGGATAAACTGTGGCACATCCATAAAATGCCACATTACTCAGAAAAAGAAAAGAATGAACTATCAATACAAAACCTGGATGAATCAAAGGAATTGTATTTAATGGAAAAAACTAGTCTCAAATGGTTATATGCTGTATGATTCTATTCACAAGACATTCTCAAAATGACATAGTGATAGTGACAGAGAACAGATCAGTGCTTGTCAGGGGCTAGGGGTACAGGGAGGATATGAAGGCACAGTGAAGAGGGTGAGGGAATTTGGGGGGTACTGAAACTGTTCTGTATTCTGATTCAGGTAGTGGTGGCATGACTCAACGTATGTGTTAAAATGTACAGAGCTGTGTACACACACATACACACACATCGATTTCACTATAAGTGAATAAAATTAAAGAACAAGATAGCTGGACAATTAAAATTACTTCTAAATCTTAGTGGGACCACGTATTTTTTTTTAAGATTTTATTTATTTATTTAACAGAGAGAGAGATCACAAGTAAGCAGAGAGACAGGCAGAGAGAAAGGGGGAAGCAGGCTCCCCACTGAGGAGACAGCCCAACACAGGGCTCGATGCCCAGACCCTGAGATCATGACCTGAGCCGAAGGTATAGGCTTAACCCACTGAGCCACCCAGGCGCCCTAGGGACCACGTACTTTAATAACCATTTTACTGAATGGAAAATGACCAGAAGAAAGCCTAGGTTAATGCATGTGGATTTATGTACCAATCTTGAGGACAAAAATCCAGAGCTCCACCCCCGTGCCCAAGCAGTTTGAGTTACTTAAATACTTTTACTTTGATCAGAAGGAACCTTCAAAGATTAGGACTAATTATCCTTTTTCCCCTTAAAAACTTTCCTTTCTTCCTTTTATCATCACTTTTAACCCCTCTGGACCTCACACCCTGTTTACTGATACCACCTGTGTTGCTGGAAATCAGCACACTGAATACTGACCCAGTCATTCCTCGCTCCACAAACCGGGCAGCCTCTCCCTCCCCTGCTCCGCCACAGCACTTGGGCAACAAAGTCTCTCACGTAACAAGACATTAAGGTCTAGGGAGGATAGTAATACCCTGGTCTGGAAAAGGCCAATGCACCATGGAGGGAATGGGGTAGACCTAGGTATTTTCTACCTTTGAAAAAGACCTTCATTTTTATAGCATGTAGTTTGGCATGGTTGAGGAAACTGAGGATACTACTTTTACAAATACCGCAAAGTGATTTCCGTTCTTAGAAGGTACTGGTTTGAATACAAAGCCAAGCAATGTCTCTATCAAAACTCTTCTCTCAGGGAACCACCGTGTAATATCAGGGAAAGCACCGAGCAGAGAAGCCAACGATCTTCCTGGAAGTCAGTCATCTTCGTTTCCCCTTTCCCTATTTCTTCCTCCTCCATGCACAAGGAAGGGTCCAAAAACACCAGATCCTTGGCATTAAGCACCCCTTGCCAAATGATAGCCAATAAAATGCTTGTGTATCTAGTCAAATAAAATGTAATTTAAGTAAAAACGTGTATCTTATAGGGGCACCCGTGTGGTTCAGTGGGTCAAAACCTATGCCTTCAGCTCAGGTCATGATCTCAGGGTCCTGAGATCAAGCCCCACATCGGGCTCTCTGCTCAGCGGGGAGCCTGCTTCCTCCTCTCTCTCTGCCTGCCTCTCTGCCTGCTTGTGATCTCTGTCTGTCAAATAAATAAATTAAAATCTTTAATTAAAAAAATGTATCTTACAAAGTGTAAAGTGCTTGGCAAACTTGGGATACTATTATAATAATAGAGTTCTTGACAAAATACCCATTGTATCAAATCAATGGTGGTTCTTTGCTTGGCATCCCTGAAATGTAGAATGGTTGCTTCAAAATGCTAGGGTCCTCCTCGTTGTTCTGGGCATAGATTTAATATCCGGGATCACGGGAGGGCAATGATTACTAAAAGATTTAACAATGGAATCTGAGATGTATTCTTAATGGTTTAATAGCATTTTGAGACTTTTGCTTGAAAAATCACCAATGGTGGGTGGCACCCACAATTAGAACTTTGAAAGTGGGGGAGGCCAGGAGGATGCAGCCTGTGAATGCCCAGGTGTACACAGAAATGCGTGCAATTAATTAAAGGCTGCTGGTCTCCAAAAAGAGATCTTTTTGACATTTGCGACTTTATCAAGAGGGCCTTATTTTACATTATTGGCCATATCCTGCCAGCTGATAAGGGCAGGGTGAGAGGCAGCTTCTCCCGGTGTTCGTGGTTGAGTACTGGCCACTGCAGCTCCTGTGCCCCGGTCCTCACGGAGCACGGCGCTGTCTGCATGTTATGTAATTTTTTGGTGCTGCCTTCCCCTTTTGTTCAGTCTGTGCCAAGAGCCAAATAAAAGAATCCATATGTGATTACGGCTATAAAAACCAAAAGGAAAATATTAGACAAAAATTTAACATTTTGGGGTTTCTAAGTTTGTTTTACCTTTAATGCTAGGCAGACAGTTTACACAAATCATTTTGCTGCAAAGTAAAGAGTAATGAGTTAAATGTGTTCCCTGTCACCATCAATCATGTACGTTTGCCTTTGATTGACCAAACATATAAGACACATGAAATGACTTTCTAATCAGGTTAGGGGGAGCAGGGAGGGAAAAAGGGGAGAAAATGGGGAGGGGGAGCGTAAGCCTCTTATTTTATTCAGAAATTCCATTGACATTTTCTGGCAATCTTCTAACATGCTGTATGGGCTTCTCTTTGCTAATAATGTTTGCCTTGAGAATTTGTAAAGGTCTAAGAACTCTTTAATTCAATGTTCTAGAAATTACCAGGGCCAGAGGGGAACGAAATCCCCATTAATAGTTCATGGATTAATTCTCTCTTCTTTCAAAATCATTTTCGGGGGAGCTGGTCTCTCAGGTGGGCGTTCGTCCTCTGCAGCGTGGTGAATGGCTCCGCCCGGGGAGGCAGGCGGTGCCGCTGGTCTAATGAGCGCCGCCACGGAAGGAAAAAGACGACGCTCAATGATGTTGACCCAAATGGGATACTGAGGCTTAGCCAATTCCTTTCGGTGCATGGGTGTTTATTTTGATTTGTGAATTTAAACAACACACTGACTGGATTCTCTGGCAGTCAAAACGGTTTATAACCCAAAGTAACCAGCCTCCGAGCATCCTCGCCAAGCTCATTATTTCAAGTTTCCATGTGGAGTTCAAGCTCTTTAATGTGGCGAGGGAACTACCTACGGTAGCAATGGAGGAAGTTTTCAGCACCAAAATCACCCCCAAATAGTCGCTGCGGTCCTGGCCCCACCCAGCTGTCTGTGTAATCAAGGCTGGCCAGGCGAGGCTGAGACCAGCTGATTCATTTACTTATTCAACAGGCATTTCTTGAGGACCATGTGCACTGGGTGCTGCTCCAGGCCCTGGGGATTGGGCAAGGAGCCCTAGGCTTCACAGTGTTGACACTGTCTCAGAGAAAGGAGGCAATAAATGAGGCCATGAAGCCACGTAGGAAATCAAAGCCAGGAACGCAGATGAGGACATAGATACACAGGTTGTGGAGCGGAGAGTGATTTTGAAAATATGCTTCTGATGTGTTTACATATGGAAACTTTCTTCACCCCATGAAGTCAGGGAGAACCTCTAAATCCTTGCTGGAGACTGTGGTGAAGTGGGACATCTCCTCCCTGTAGGGACTCCCGGGAGCCCCAGAAAAATGTATGAGCTTAGTTGCTTCTTTTTGATTCTCCTGCATTTGCCAGGAAAACTGCTGAATGGCAAATCATCTCTCAATTAGAGATATGCCACATTAGGCTGTAGAACTCAACGCTGTGGAGATGCCAGTTCTCCCCAAGAGAGCTCAGAAACAGACCCACACATACACTGATGTTTCAGTAAACGGGCCCCTGAGGTACTGATAACGTATGGCTTCTTAACTTGTGTCCTGGTTAAAAGGGAGTTCTGAGTTTGTGAATATTTAATAAGCTGTCCATTTGTTAGATGTACACTTTAATGTTTATATTTTCTACTTCAATTAAAGATTTGTTGTTAAGCCCTTTTATTTTATTATTTTTTAAAAGATTTTATTTATTGATTGATTTGACAGCGATCACAAGTCGGCAGAGAGGCAGGCAGAGTGAGAGAAGGAAGCAGGCTCCCCGCTGAGCAGAGAGCCCGATGCAGGGCTCGATCCCAGGACCCTGGGATCATGACCTGAGCTGAAGGCAAAGGCTTAACCCAGTGAGCCACCCAGGTGCCCCTGGTAAGCCCTTTTAAAAATGCAACTCTAATGGTTTAGAGAAGGAACTCACTCCGAAATTAACACAAACCAAAGACGGGGGGATCTGATAGAAGGAAACCAGGAAGCTACTAGGGGAAGAGTGTTTCAGCCAGAGGAATAGCAAATGTGTAACCCTAAAGACTAGCCAAAGGGGTGCAGCTGATGGCAAGGAGCAGAAGAGCACTTAGGAGATGAGGCCGGAGAAGGTTGCTTCGGACTTAGAGAACATCGTTAAGAACTTTTTCCTGGTGAGATAGGACACCATGGAGAGATTTATGCAGGGGGTGAGAGCATCTGGTTCATGCTTGTGAAGGATCGTTCTGGGTGCTCTACTGAGGATAGACCGGAGTAGGAGAGGGAGAAAGGCAGAGCAGGGAGGCCAGTCAGGAGGCTTATGTAATGCTCAAGGAGAACAAAGGATGGTGGTTTGGATCTGACAGGAAGAACGGAAGTGGTCAGAAATTTGGAAAGTCAAAGCTGAGAGGATTTCCTGCTGGACTGAACGAGGTGCATGAGCAAAAGAAAGAAGCTGGGGATGGCTCCAGATATATTCGTTTGAGCAATGGGAAGAATGGCATCGCCAGTGTCTCCGGACAAAGAAGAGGAATTCAATTCTGGGTCTGTCAGGCCTCAGATGAGATGCAAAACTCAAATAGAGATGTTGAGTGGCAGTTAGATAGATGACATTGCATTCGGGGGGAGGTTCCAGATGGAGATACAAATTTGGGAACCCCCTATATATGTAGGACTTATGAGAATAAACCTTATGGCAAGTGAGTATATTCGTATCATATCTATAGAAGTTCACTCTCATGACAAGTTGTGATCGGGATGACATCACCTGTGGATATGAAATAAGCAACAGGCCGCCTCTCACTTGTAACTTACGCTATGTAGATTTACTTTGTGGGAGAAACCCTCTACTCTGGCACCAGCAGCATCCCCTCCCAGAAGCAGAAAGCCACCTTGACCCTTATCAGTTGCAGCCCTGGCCCCCTTTCAGAGATCCCATCACCCACCTCCAGCCCACCCCACACTGGGCTGAGCCTTGTTGCTTGTATCCTCATGTGGATGAACACCTCAGGTCTGCAGAGCTTACATCCATCAGCCAATAAGAACTGTTTATTTTCTCCCAGAGGCACCTACTGCAGTCAATTAGCTTTACTCCCTGAATACAGCAGCAAGTAATATCACTTCCTTCTGGAAAACCTGGTGATTTCCTTATCCCGATTCATCCCAGCTAGGTCACATGTTTTAATACAGTGACTTCTGCCCTTTATAGAGCTGGCCGGAGAGAAAGGCCAGCAAGACCCAGAGAATGCATCTTGGAAAAGTGTGCCCATGCATCCCAGTCATAATAGAAGCTTCCTGAAGCTTTTGAGTGCCTGCTAGCCATGAGAATGACAGTGTGGTTAGCATCCTGCATGGAATACAGTAGGTGCCCAGGGAATCTCTATCAAAGCAACGATGTCTAACCACAGAAAGCAAAAATTCTGGCAATAGCTAAGTTCCCCCTTACTGTATTTCCTCTTATTTTAAAATATTTTATTTATTTCTTTGGGGGGGGGAAGTGGAGGAGGGGCAGAGGGAGAAGCAGACTCCCAACTGAGCAGGGAGCCTGATCCATGGCTCAGTCCCAGGACCCAGGGATCATGATCTGAGCCAAAGGCAGATGCTTAACCAACCAAGCCACCCAGGTGCCCCTACCATATTTCCTCCTGGTATACTTAAAGACCTGGAGCCAATTTGCTTGGTTTGACACGTGAGTTTGTCAATTCCAGGTGTTCTGGCCTCATGTAGTTTACTGAACTTCTCACAACCCACAGTATCTGCCACTGGAAAGTGGGTATAATAGTGCCAGTGGTGGGTACAGTCATCGTGAGAATTAAATGACTGATGTCTGTAAAGCACTTAGCCTAGGACTTGGCACAGGGTTAGAACCCAAGATAGTTCAGGTATTATTAGAGTCTTGATTTATATTTCCAGCTCCTAAACCATATTGTTTTTATATATGCATATAAAAAATGACACAGATGCACATAAACATCACCGAACTAAAGGAATTAAAATGATTCCCTGGCCTACAACTTGTGCCAGCTAGGACTATGTATTGCTGAAAGTTTATCTTAATGAGATAATATCAAAAATGGGCAAGTGGTTTTCATGTCCAGCAAGGTCCACCTCGGCCAAGATACACTCTGGAGGCACCTGGGTGGCTCAGTGGGTTAAAGCCCCTGCCTTCAGCTCAGGTCATGATCTCAGGGTCCTGGGATCGAGCCCCACATCGGGCTCTCTGCTCAGTGGGGAGCCTGCTTCCTCCTCTCTCTGCCTGCCTTTCTGCCTACTTGTGATCTCTGCCTGTCAAATAAATAAATAAAATCTTTAAAAAAAAAAAAAAGATACATTCTGAGTAACACACACCCAGTTTTCCTATGGCTTCCTCAATCAGAAATAGAAAAGGTGACAGAGAAGACCATGTTGTGATCGATATCAAGTAACATTTCACCCACAAGAAATAATTACAGGGTACATGTTATGTACCAGGGTGTGTGTGTGTGTGTGTGTGTGTGTGCACGCACATGCACACACACACATACACTCAAATGGTAGCTTAGCAAAGTTAAAATGCTCAGCAATCCTGAGAATAATTTAAATCTGCTAAATTTTGAAGAGTCAGTACAGACTGAAAAGAAATGTTAAGAGCTAATCACTCTCTAAATTATACACAACACCTACATATACAATTTATCATGCCCAGGACAGCTAATCCTAGTAAGAACAATAGCACAATTCACAAAGATGGCAGGTCAAGCCTCAACATGAAACCACACATGCTGAAGAGAAACTAAAGTATTACATGCTAAAACTCTAAAACCAAGAAAAAATAAAAATCAATGGATCTTAAAATACATCGAAAAGAGGAAGCCAAGTGGAGGGTAAGTGTGGCCACTTACTCAGGGACTCAGGAGCAAGGCAATGGCAGAGCGGCTAAATAAATAAGTTCATTATCTTGGTCTTTAAAGAAGACCTTAGGAAGATTCTCACTTGAACCTGACAGGCAGGTGGTAGGAGATCCGATAGCAGTAAATACACAGGATATTCCACACCTGGTTGACAGTGGAGATACAGACTAGTCTCAGGAACCAGGACCATTGCCTTCCTTCCCTGGAGGAACTCAGGGCAAAAACTGGGTGCTGCTGGAGAAAATGCTTACCCTAGTATTAGCAATAGGCTGTGGGGTCCGAGGACCCAACCCGTCAAATTGGCCAACCTGTGCTTCTTTCATGAAGTTATTTGCTATCAGGTTATCATGGATTTGTTCAACAAATCCCAGCATACCAGAAACTTCAGAGGCCATGCCTTGAAGGTTAAGCAGAGCAAATTACATACGAATAGCCAGGAAAAAGTCTTTAACGGTAGTTAGCACACTTGAATTCCTTATCCCAAAGATGTGGGCTAAAAAGACAGATGCTCCAAAAGTTTAGATCAATTCAGAGATGACACAGCCAACATGGGAGCCAGGAGTAAGGGCCTTTGAAAGTGATATTGCTCAGGGGACACACAAGTGTTCCCCATATTTTGCTGGTACCACTGGCCTGGGTCCCTTGGAACCCCTGCATAGCAGGAGCCCCTCCCTCTTGCTAAGCTTTATTATCCTCCCTTCCAGCCTTGGCTTTCGGTCTCATGGACACTAAAGTCCCCGTGGCCGGCCAACTGTGCTTCTGCCTGTGATATATATACAGAGTACAATGTATTCTGCAGAACCAAGAAACAGATGCTGTACCTGCCCAGGGCAAGGGAGAGGCTGAGCAACACACTCCACCTCTGGCTTCCAGAAACACTAAGTGTTCTCAAGGGATGAAATCCGCCAAAGCCTCATCCCACCTCTCTCCATCCTTGAGGCCCTCCTGTCCCTATGGAAGTACTAATGAATTCTCTGCCGGAGGACATGGGGGATACTGGGGCAGGAAGCAATTTCTGGCAACGATCATCCATTTCTAGATTTCCTTTTCCATCTGCCCCCTGCCCAGTAAAAATGAGTGAAGATACTATGACCTCGGGAATGGGAGATAATATATAAAACCTGCCAAGGAGACCATCATCAAGGTGTTTATCGTGACCTGAGGGAGACAAGGATCGGGGAGCTGGAGGGTCAGTGCACCAGCATGACGCCACAGAGTGGGGAACACATGCTTCCGGCAGTCCTTATTTTAAGTGAAAACAATAGATGCAGGGAAACCTTGCTATTTCCAGGTCATGTGCCTTAGCAAATTCCAACACAAAGACCACCTGAATGTCAAGAGGCCATGTTCAGAGAGCTACCTCCGAACACGGGGGACCTGGCTCCGGGCAGAAATGACACAGTAACATAACCCTAGGAGGGAAATGTGTTTTCAGTTACACCACGGCCCAGCCGGGCCTCTTCCACAGGCTCTTCCTAAATAGGAACTTGGCAGTGGGATTCGCTAGGCTGGAGGGGACGTCCTTGGCTCCAGAGGTGAGGCCCTGCAGGGTCTTGAGGAGAGTTGGACAGAAGTTCTTTTTCCCTGCTCAGTAATAACACTGAGGAATCAGCGTCACATCCATTTTATTAATTTTCTTGACAGGCAGCTCCAGTTTCCATGCAGGCACCACAAAATCAAAACATACGCATGTCAAGTGCCCCATGTGCGGTAGGGCCCTGCCAAGACCGTGTTACATCAACAAAAGGAAGCAGAGCCCAGGTCTCAGACCTCGTGCTTGGGCCTGTGGGTAACTCCCTGCTGGAGAAAACCACCAGAGCTCAGATGAATGAGCCAGAAGAGCTCTCTTGGTGACAGTCCTTTATCCTGGGGTCTGGGTTCCTTGTGTTGAACACGAGAGCCGTGGGAGACACAAGGCTACATCTGGCTTTGGGGTATGCTTCTCAGTCCCGCCACACAGACCTCCCCTGCCAACTCCATTTAGCCTGCATTCAGTTTCATCCAGGCAGGGGAATTGCAGCCCGGATTAAAGAAGCCATTAAAAAAAGAAAAGAAAGGAAAAGAAGAGAAAAGAAAAGAAAAAAACCGCAATACCCTTATTTGTGTGCTGGGTCTGAGCCTGGAGTTCTGTGGAGTTGAGGTCTTTGGGCACATAGGGAGCTGAAGGAATTTTTTGATCAAGGCACCCTTTGCTAAAGTGATAGAAGGGACTCCAGCACAATTTGTCCTCTCACATAAAGGATTTTTATCTAGGAACTGCCTATGTAATGTAAATTAGGTGGGTAGACAGGGTAAGGGCTGAGAGAAAAGCCCTGCTCTAATGCCACGGCGGGATGCCCCGGGTGAGCCCATGCAGGTAGCCGGTCCGTCGTCTCAGCCCCACTCTTCCCGCCCATCCTTCCCACCGCCTCCAGGGCCATCGCCTCGACTCCCCCAGACAATGGACCACCAGTGCCACACACAGCAGTAATGGCAGCCAAGAACTGGAGGTATCACACCTAGGATCACAGGGCTTCTAGCCCCCATCAACCTAGGATCACAGGGCTTCTAGCCCCCCTCATGGGACCTCCTGGTAACTCACAACTTTCCCACCTCCATGCCTACTCCTGCAGGAAGGGGAAACGGAAGCCCAAATCCTGAGCTGATGACCACCAGTGCCAAGTCAGAAAGGCCCACATTGGGCGGGTTTTCCTGTCCTGGTCTGCCTCCTTGACTGGTCTAGGTTAAGAACAATGCAAGGCTGAGGACGGGTGTTATCCTTACTCCAAAAGCCCTCTTAGGAAGGGCCTGGGCCTTCAACCCAGTGTCCCGGAAATGGGCCTGCCCTGGCCTGGCCAGTGCCCCGGCCTGGCCTGTGAGGAAAGAGTTGGGTCTTTCATTGCCTGGGTTGGTCCAGCAGGCAGGGGCCACTCTGGAGACGCTGGGGTGGCTGCCCAGCCCGCTCTGCGGGGTGAAGAGGAGACGAGCAGAGCCAGACCGCCCATCTCATGGCACACAGGGCGCCGCTGCTGAGGAGTCGGCCCCTCATTCCACTCTCCATTCAAACAACCGTGGCATGTCAGCCCTGCTGGCCTCCTTGATTGTGCAGAAATAAATAAATGAATTATGTTGTTGGGGTTTGGGCTTCAGCACAAACACATGGTCTGCATTTATCTGCACAGTGAGAGGTCCACCAGCCACTTGATGTAAAAAAAGCAAAATGATAATTCTTTTCTTTAGGCACTCTGGTGCCATATGGAATGTATATAAATCATATTTTTGTTTTAACAGCGGAGGCTTTGTTGATAGATAAACATGTGGTTTATCTAAAAAAAAGAGAGGATTTGTGCTTTGAACAATCATTTAATGGCCGTGGATGTGCCAAATAAAAATAAAAACATAATTTTGAAAGAAGTTGGCCTCGTGCCCAAATCTGTAACAAGGAATTTCTCCTTAACCAGAGTGGTTAAAGCCCGTCGATCTGTTTTGAGTTTAAGCTGTGCTCTCTACTCAACCCCACGACAAACTGAATCCGGGGCTAATGGGCTCTAATAGGACAAGACGTTACCTTTATGAATGACCTCATGGAGAAGAGGTTGGCGAGCATGGTGGAGAGGCCTTGAGCCAGACAGCTCTGGGCTATGAACCCCAGCTTCAGCTCCGCGAGGCAGATTGCATCATCTCCCTCTTTCCAGTTCCAGCTCGGGATGTTTAGCAGATGGGCCTGTAGAAGCAAACACAAGGTATGAGAACTGAGGTTGCTAAATGTTCAATGGTTGCAAATCTCCTCTGGGAAATGCACCACTGCCCGACGGCTCAGAGGCGTTTAGACTCATCCTTTCTTTCCCTGGCCTGAGCCTGCTGTTTGCTATTTCATTCGACTCCCCTATTCCGTGGACTTCAGTCCTCGGGGTTCTCTCTGGAACACTGCTTCTGTGCCTCCCTAACCCAGGTCTTCCCCTGGGATTTGTCATGTAGCCAACAGAGTCCAGAGGGAATTTCCTCTTGGGACAGACACATCAGCCCACATTACTAGAATAACTCGCTAGGTTGTTCATAAAAGAGCTCCTCAAACAGACTCGGACCCTCAGTTGTCTGTGTGTTTTAGAATCTTTTTTTAATCTGCATCCCCGAAACTCCAGGTCAGTGGCCCCCAAGTCTGAGTGGGCCTCAGAATCACCTGGTGGGTTGGTACACATATTGCCGGCCCCTCCTTCACACTTTGTGATCTAGTAGGGTGCAGGGCGAGGCTGGAGAATTCGCATTTCTAACAAATTCGAGGTGCGATCTGGGGACCACATTTTGAGTAGCACTGACCTAAATCATCAGGCAAATCACAGTGAAGACATATTATGATCTCTTGCAGATGGACTGATCCTATGTAACAGGTCACACCCGAGGATAAGGACACAGACACACGCTCATCTGATTAGTTTTAAGCAGCATGAAGCAGAGTCAGAGATCATCCATTGGATGAAGGAGTCAAAATTCAAAAACTTTGCCAGGATTGGAAAAATGGGCAGAAAAACAACCAGGAAAAATTTTTTAAAGTCCTAATGTCAAGTGCAGCATTTAGGTTCAAAAAAAAAAAAATCAATGTATAAATTCAAAATGAGAAGATCTAACTTGGCAGTAGAGCTGAGGGGGAAAGAAGGGAAAAAAACTTAAGTGTGTGGGTAACTCAAATCCCAAAAAAAGGCCAACTGTGTGACAGATTACAGAGAAAGCCAATGCTTCCTTGTTAGAAATGGTCTCCAGATCAAGGGAAACGAATGTTTCATTCTGTTGTGAACCGGTCAGGCTGGTTCCAGAGTACTTGATCCAGTTGTAACAGTCAGATTTAAAGAGGGAAACTGATCAATTGACTAACTTCCAGAAAAAAAATGACAAGCACAAGGAGAGGTGGGGGTTCTGGAAAACGTCTTACGAGAAACAGTTAAGAGAGCCAGCAGTGTCTGGCCTGAAGAAGGACCACACCCTCATGGAGACAGGACGGTTACCTCTGAAAGCCTCAGGTGCTGCTCCAATGAAAAGAGATTAGGCTTGTCTTGCTTTGTTCCAGGGGCCAGAATTAGGACTGACTGCTATATGTTACAAGAAAGCAGTTTTTTGGCTTATTTTATAAAGGAACTTTCTAAGGATGTAATTTGTCTAATAAATGGAGAAAGCTACCTCCCAAAATGCAAGGTCTTTGTCCCAAAAACTCTTTAAGTGTTTTTCCAAGTCATAAGAGAAAGACCGCTTGCTTTGCATTTGAGGTTGTAGCTGAAAGCCGTACTAGACCCCCCGTGGGTGCCAAGACTTTATGGCTCTGAAATGCCTATTTTTCTCCAGGTACCAGCAAACACCAGGAGCACCCAGAAGGCTTCCCTTCACTGTCAGGGTAACACACTACGGCCGTACCTACTAGAAGAGAAGATGCCATTATGGAAATAAGAACAAGTCCAATGGCTTCTTGCTCTGCTATCAGAAATTCCCCTCTTGTGAAATTCCTTCCTCAAAGTCCTGTGACAGTTTCACAAGTCCTAAGCCAGCAGTGACTCCTGGGAGAGAAGACCGTATCCTCCCTAACGAGAGCATGGTTAAAGAGTTTGGTGTGTAGGCCATGATGGATAGTAATTTCTGCCAAGCTGAGTATCAGAGACCTTTTCCCATCACAGGCCTGATTCCAGCGGATCGTCTTGCCCCTTACACTGTTTCTCTCCCAACTCTTCACTGGCTGGCAAAGGCTACCTTCCCCCTTTACTAATCTTCATGGCACTTTCAAGCAAGCAAATGAACAATCAAACAAAGCCTTTTCCAGAGAGGCTCTCATATCCCCATGTGCCAAGTTTTTGAAGGTATGAAGTCCAGGCTCTTGGGCCTTGGGTCCCCCCTGTCCCCATCGGGTTTGAGTTCCTTAGGCATATTTCACATGTTATTACATGGGAAAGTCAAGTCTGTTTCAGTTCTCGGGCTTCCATATGGCCTCCTTTCATGGGCTGTTGTATCTTCCCCAATTGTAGCAGGGAGCAGGGAGGGATGTACCAAAGGCCAGGAGGAACAGCTGTGTGCATGAGATGAAGAGAGGAAATTTCACAAGGAACTCAAATCCTCTGTTTCTGACACTTCTGTCCTTCATCTGAGGGATATCTGGGTCCACTGGAAAATGCCAGCATTATTGCACAGAGGTCTAGAGGCAAATCCTGGATCTGAAGAATGAGGCCTGATAAAACAGGTGTAGCAGGACCAGGGTCCCCCTTTGATCAGCCCCTGGACCACTCCTTATCTCAAGAAGGAGAAATGTGAAAATATGCTCTCCTGGGAAACCAGTAGAGGTCAAGTCCAGTTCCAGCCTTCCCTATCCATAAATAACTTTGAGAAAGCCACCATAAGGAACAAAGTTCATTACAGAGAAAACACTTCAACACTATTGCCCAAGAATCTAAGTGTTTTTTAGTGAGAAAGCTCAAAGAACTTGCATCACCATTGGGCCATTGGGACTTGGTTTCTAGGTCCTAGACAAAGACCTTTCTTTCTAGAATCTATTTGGAAAATTAAAAATCCATTAGCAGCCAAGTCATCGGAAGTGATACTTTTTTATGATATCATCAACTGTTCTTTCCTTGAAAAGCTTCAAGACATTTACAACACTCAAATCAAAAATGAGTGCCCTGTGCCATCTTCTTTCTGTGTTCAGAGACATCTGGGCTGGGCTGAGTGTTTCTCTCCATGAAATCAGATCCACTTTAGAAAACACCAGTCCTTCTAGAAGGCCTGCTGTGAGGAACCAGAGTTTGGTTCAGTGGGGTGGGCTCTATTTACAGAGAGGGTGACAGTTGGCCATTCTGTCCTTAGCTCAATGCCTGCCAAGTGACCACGAGTTGTACTCACCAGAGCTGCTCTGTCTGGGAGAACACAGACTCCCAGTCTGGAGTCACACTGGGATGCTACCATGCACAGATGGCCAAAGGAGGACTAAATGTGATAATAGATGTCAAGCTCTTTTAAAACCATAAAATAGGCCACAAATATCTAAGATTATTATGATGACAAACTCAGGACCAATTTTACTTGGAGAGAAGTAGGCAGCTTGCCTACATCCCTTTAGGCCCTGGAATACCAGCATCATTAGAGCACAGGGAATTGAAATTCTTTATGTTTTAAGTCTCATATCCAATTATGGAATTAACTATCACTTAAAGTGTGTTGTGTGCAACATAAGTTTGTTTGTTTTTTTAAAGATTTTATTTATTTATTAGATAGAGATCACAAGTAGGCAGAGAGGTAGGCAGAGAGAGAGGAAGAGAGAGGAAGCAGGCTCCCCACTGAGCAGAGAGCCCGATGCGGGGCTCAATCCCAGGACCCTGGGATCATGACCTGAGCTGAAGGCAGAGGCTTTAACCCACTGAGCCACCCAGGCGCCCCGACTGCAACATAAGTTTACATACACATACCAGGGTCTTTCAAGAAAGCAAGTTTTAATGGGTGGAGGCCTCTGGGCATTTATTCATGGATGAAGAGAAAGGACAGAGAGAGGAAGAAAAATAAGACTGTAAGGCAATGGGGGAAAAACAGATTAAAGAGAAGGTGGGAGCATCTCAAAAAATAGCACAGTTATAGAGCAGGGTGACAAGTGTCCATCTGCAATTCCATGAGGAATGGGATGACAATGACCAGCGGACTTTTTGCTCCCTCTAGGAGAGGGAAATGAAATGATCGAGAAAAGTGGGCTCATCCATTACTCATCCTATAGGGGCAAAGTCTCACACGTGATTTTGCCTGACTCTGAAACCCCAACATATTGGGGTGATTCTAAGCAAAAATGTGTTTTTGGCACAGTTCCTGAAAATGTGTTTTCAGGATCGGTTGCCGCCTTCATCATTTTTTCCTGAATAATTACCATGAAAAGGTTTGTACCAGAGTCCTCAGCGTGGACCAGACATTCAGCGTGGCTATGGTCATGTGAGTACTGACCAGGTTCCATCCAGATCCTAGGTCCATTCAGCTACTTGGACTTTGACAGAAATCACAGCTGAAATCATCCTGAATTTCTTGAAGAGGCAGCATCCATACTCATTGCAAGGGGAAAAAAAAGGAATTGACACCCATTTCTAAACTACTACATTAATTTCCCTCTTCAATCTAAATTCAGCCAAAAACCTAAACAACAGCTTAAAGCACTCCCACACTGAATGAAATTTCAAATCATAAATGAAAGAAGAGTTTATTGCCTGAGGAGCTGTCTCCAGCCACAGGCTTGCTAATAAAATTCCCCTCCACCTATAGGGGCTGCTATCTAGAAACTTCTCCAGACCGATGCTTGTGAGTCCCCGATATCCTCACTTTATGTCTTCCGTGTCCTTGGGTTTTCCAGAGATGAACAGGACAATGGGACCTTAGGTGCCCACCACCAAGCCCACTGGCTGGAGTGCAACACGTTCTGCCGTGGAAGCACCTGCTGAGGGCCGGGCAGTGGGCAGCAGACCCGAGCGGTAGGCCGGTCGCCGACAGCAGGCCCCACTTCACAACGGCCTCTGATGGGCCTCCACACAGCGAAATGGGGCAGCCCTTGCCAGCAATTAAGAAATAATGGCATGGCACTGGTGCATTTGGCAGAACAGGGTCTTCTCTGGGTCATCTGACTGCCTATTTCGCAGGGAATATGGCCTAGAAGATGGACACACGCTCACTCATAACCCAGCGGGGAGTTATTGTGCTCAGACAGAACACCTGGTTCCAGGTACCGAGCAGCCTCCGGTTTCCCAGCCTCATTACGGGGAATCACCCGTTCCACATCAAACGGAGAAAGGTGCCACCTTCCCTCCCCCAAAGCTGTTTCCCTGGGAGCTCAGTGACAGGCAGCGTGAAGGAGCAGTGCCTTTGAATGAGAGACTGAGAAGTAATCACAAGCGAAACAGCATAGACTCCAACGTTTGTTTTCTTCCCCATCCCCTTCTAAACTAGAACAGGAGGAAAATTCCTTTATGTCTTATCTCTGGAGAGCAACTTTTTCCCTCGGTTCAACCAAGCCAGTTCTCCTCTGCAGCAGGAGAAGGCCATGTTCCGCATTCTCCACCCGGTGCGTGGTCTGCTCCTCCATGTCACCTGGTCTCTGGTAGCAAGGCCCTATCACTCGCCTGGGAAGCTCTCTACCCCGGACTACCCCGTCCGTCCCTGAGGGCACAAGGCAGGACTCCTTCACTTATACACCGGACTACAGAAGAGAGTAAAAGGGCGCCTGGGTGACTCAGTGGGTTAAACCTCTGCCTTTGGCTTGGGTCATAATCTCAGGGTCCTGGGATCGACCCCAGCATTGGGCTCTCTGCTCAGCGGGGAGCCTGCTTCCCACCCCCCTCTCTGCCTGCCTCTCTGCGTACTTGTGGTCTCTCTCTCTCTGTCAAATAAATACATGAAATCTTAAAAAAAAAAAAAAAAAAGAAAGATAGAAAGAAAGGAGTACAGTACATAAAAAGTGGACATTGTTGAAATTGGGATCTAAGGTTAAATCAATATTCCAACCTGGGGGTCCAACAGATGCTGCCTTCCAGTGAGCAGCGGTCAATAAGGTGCTTGCACTGAAGAAAGGCCCCAGGGAGGTATGTACCCAGCACCCCTTGTCTAGCCCTTTGGATTACAGCAGCACATGTGTGCACATGTGTGTGGGGGGGTGCATGTGTGTGTGCATGTGCACATGTGTGTGTGTGCACATGCATTTGTGTATGTGTGCATGTGTGTGTGTGCACATGCATCTGTACAATGAGAGGAGAGAGACCAGGCATGCTTGTGCACCTCTGAGCTTGGGATGGGCCCGGCCTCTCGCTGTCCTACCTTGTTGTGATACTGCAGCATCTGAGTGATGATTCTTATCTTCGGGTGGTAGTTCTTTATGGAGATGACTCTGAAAAAGAAAGAACCACAGCTGAGGCGGGGTCTGTCTAACTCTTGGAGTCTGACGGGAACACGAATTTGACCATACCCAAACAGAGTGAATGCGGGGCCAGCAGCCAGGACCATCCAGAAGGCTTGCCGGCACAGGGCCTGGTTAAACGGTGTCCATCACTGTACCCCATGGCAGCATGAGAAAGAAATCAACAGAATGACCACAGACTGTGCGTGGGGCAGGAAAGAAGAGAGCGGTTCTCTGGTGCCTTGGTGTCGCGTGTGGGCCCGTTTAGTGGCACAGGTGATCCAGAGCAGGGTCACGGGCTTACGGCCTACAGAGACATCTAAATAAGGCGGCCTCAAGCCACGGGCCAAGGGAGGTTTGCAATCTCACATACCCTGGGGACAAGCCTAGAAGCAACTTGCTCTGAGTCCAGTTCTCCAAGTTAACAACTTGAGATAACAATGACGAATCAAACAACCAGCCTGACAAATGATACTAAACTGTCACACACACAAGGCCACTGACAAAAATGATTTCTGAGCAGGGCTCTTATGTCGGGATCAATGACTCAGCCTTTGATAGATAATAGAGTCTAAGTGAAGACTTTAATGCTGGTGGAAAATAAAAATCCAAGGCTGGCTGGACGGCCACCGTCTGATAGAAAATTCCACTCTCCCTGCCCCCTAGCACCCAGGCAAACTGCCCTCAGTCTATACTGCCGATGAGTCACTGCCCTCCCCCAATCCACCCCTGGCTTCTGCTCCCTGAGACTGGGCTACATATGGAGGAGTAGAAACACCTGGATTCCAGTCCCGATGTACTAAGGAACTGGGTGACCTTCAGGAAATCCCTGGGTTCTTTGTGACTGTTTCCTCATCTGGACGTTGGGGGCAATGGTACCTGCTTTATTTATTTCACAGGCTTTGGTATGAGCAGCAAATGAAAGACCAGATGTGGAAATGCTTTGAAATCATTAAAAGCTCTCGCCACGTGTAAGTTATGGTTTTTGTCATTACCGACTCTGTCAGAGGTGACATTGCACATTTCCTTCTGTGACAAGGAAGGCTAAAGAATGGAATTCCACAGGACGGCCCACCGAGAAGCCTAATCAGAAATGCGAGTGCGTGTATTAGGACCACCCCCACAAACTCTGCACCAAGAAACGTCTCTGTGCGGGGAGAAATGGAGAGAAGGCAGGGAGCAGTTTTATCTGAAAAGCTACAACTTGTGAATTTAGGAAATGGATCGCACAGAAGCCTCTTCCTGCACAAATTCACCCTGGGCTTTTGCTCTTGAAGCAATTCATTTTATTTTTGAAAAAGTGTTGTGTTGGCTCTTGCTTATAACTCAAGGACTTTGAGCTTCAGTCAGCCCTGAATTCCGTTCACTGCCAGAGCGGGGTCTCCTGCATTAGCTCATTTCAAATGACTCTTTGACATTTTAATTTCAAGAGGGGCAGATTGGTCTCATTAAAAGAAGGAGAAAGGAGGATTATACAAATAAGGGGAAGACAGAGCCCAGTTTTTAACCCTGAACTTTCCATTCCTTTTGCTGCCTGGGCCATAGTTCTGATTCTGGTTACTGCATGGCTTCATTACATGTCTGATGCTACCTCTGTCCTGTAATTTTCATACGGTGGCGTCCCGCCAAACACCCTGGTAACTTACAAGTCTTCATATCGGCCCTACCGCAGCCTGGGCTTAAATGAAATATTGCCATTCAGAGAAATGCCCATTTCCAAACTATTACTCATTTCCATTATTCACTATTGGAAGGGGGCGGGGGAAGGCACTAGCCCCAAAACTTCTCCAGGGGTCAACACATTACACTTTTCTTTTGTTTTTATGTTTGAAAATCTCAAGATCAGGAAGACTAGTTCCTGAAAGGCTACGTTTTTATCATTTCAGATGACATGAAAACGTGGGGAAGGATGGAAATCCTAGTTCAGGAAGGGGGTTCCTCTGGAGCACCCGATGGTGAGCTGTTGTAGTCAGTTTCCAGCTGTGACTAGTTTAGGGGGTGGACCCAGGTGTGGCCACCTGTCCCCATTCCACCACTCCCGGCAGGCTGGCCAGCGCCATGGGGATAAGAGTTCATGCATCAACTTCCTTAAAACAACTGCATGAAAACATATTGCCAAAGAAAAGCGGGAGGAAGAGAATACTGTGCCAGATGTCGCTTGCCAGACACAGGCACCAGATGCTGAGGGAAAGACGTGCTCATCCCCGAAGCACCAGGGGAGTCCCCCACCTCAGTGATGGGAAAGCTCATGTCACTTGGGGACACCGATTAGAAGCAAAGGAAGGGAGATGGGAGCATGGTGAGGATGCCACTTCCCCAGCCCTCATCCCAGTACATTCCCAGGCTGCAGCAAACCAAGCTGTGGGGAGAGGGAGGTCTGTCTGGACCACAGGACGGCTGCTCACAATTAGGCAAGAGTTCCTGGGAATGTAGTGGGAGGGAATGTTTTCTCTTAGTTCATCTCTTCTCCAGAAGCATCTCTGTATTATTCCCTTTGCAATATAGGCTGGAGGGGAGAATTGGAATCCTGAGGGGCTTTAACTCTCTGGAGCTAAATATCTTTTTTTGTCACTCCATTGCCGAAGAACAGTGTTCTTTTGAAATGAGAAAAGAATAGGAAGTGTGGGGGTCAGCCATGTCAGGTCAGGCCAGGAGATGGCCTTCCATGGGCCTCACCCATTTCCAGGGAGGGCACTGGGTGGTGGTCTCCAGAGTGTGTCCCTGCCCACCCAAAGATGTTCTGTAAAAAAAGGTGCTGGGGTTGGGGGGAAGGAGAGGGTTGGAGTCAAATAGGTTTGCTAAGTTCTCTGTCGATCATTATCTTAGAAAAGCATGTTAGTATTAAAAGCACTGAGAAGGCTTTCAGTGAAGACACTGTTTCATTCTGGGAAACTGGCTGAAACAAGCCCATCAGTCAACCAACTCCTCTTTGAGGGGGATATTAATCAATGCCACAGACACACTTGGAAAGTTCCAACATGGAGCTTCTCAAGCTTGGTTGGCACTACTGACATTTGGAGCCAGATAATTCCCTGCTGCGGGGAACTGTCCCCTGTGCGTTGTAGGATGTTGAACAGCATGCCTGGCCTTTACCTCCTGGGATGTGAGCAGCGTCATCCGTTCATTACAACAACCAAGAACATCTCCAGATATCTCTAAGTATCTCTGGCGGACAAAATCACCCACAGTCAAGTCATGGCAGGTCCACCCCCCTTCGGGAAAATGGTACCTTACTTCAAGCCTACACCCATCTCAATCTCTCTTTCCTAGTCCTGTCTGAAACATCTCAAACACAAGACCCACTGTGAGCCCCAGGGGTCCCATCTGCCAAGGATAAGCTTCCTGTCTATGATGCCTTGTGGCACTGCCCTCCACAGCCACCAGCACCTCAGCTCCCCCTGGACCTATATTTGTAGAGTGGCTCATGAGGGAAAAAAGTTCCCACAGAGATGATGCTCTGCAGAGAACCCGAAAGGGCAGCCTAGGGGCTGCAGAGCGCCAAGCCCAGAGCCTTCCCTGGCCTCCCCAGTGTTACCTCATTATGTTGGAGGCGTCTTCAGCATCAGGGTCAGCGCAGTACTTGTTGGCAAGGATGAGGCACGCGTCTGCTGACTCTATCTAAGACACGGAAAGGAAAATCACAGAACACAAACATATAAATAGCCATGCCTGGTTGCAGTCTTTCTCTGTCGACAGCTTTTGGGGAATCTGGTGCTTTGCAAGGAAAGAAAAAAATAATCCAGAGAGATTATAGTTTTTGTCGAAAGTGTAGCTCGCAAGTTCTTGTTATGGTATAAACATTTCATCTTGTTGTTGTTCGAGGGTACAACGTGGACCTTCGTAATTAACTTCTCATTTGGCACAGTGACTTAGATGTAATCTTTCCAGATTTCTTTAAATAACAATTAACGAAGCCTTTTAGTCCCTTCTCTGCCTTTTTTCCCTACCAATGGATCTACCCCATCATCTTAATTTTTCTGGTCGGGAAATGGCGTCAGGTGAGCTAAATCCCTTCTCTCAGGTTACCAAGTTAATTGAATAGTCAAGGATTCAGATATTGAGACTCCAAAGTCCTTCATCTGACCTTTTTCACATCTTAACTGTGGAACAGGAGGAAATAAGAGCCCTAAATCAGATAACAACTCAGTATTATTTAGTATTCAATTAGCATTCAGATATTCGAAAGACAACCAATCTATGTATATGAAATGATGTGTTACAGATGACCTCAAAACCTACTGACTTCTCTAAACATGAGCCAAAATAAGATTTATGCCTTTGAGGGAATGATGAGTTATGCTAATAATTGCTTGCATCAAATTAGGTCCTTGAACAGTAACTATTTTCTCCAAGTTCTCATTAGATTTCACATTAGTCATAACTTGGATCATGTCTGGATAATATTAAGATTAACTGGACTTTATAAGCATAAGAATTCTTGTTCTGGCTCAGGTCTGCAATCTGTCCCACTTGATATGTTGTACTTAATAGACCATTCCTGCATTTTGGTGGGAGGCCATTGTTTCCTCCGCGGTATGTCACAAATTGTCTCTAGTTTTCTTTAATAATCCAAAGAATTTACCCAGATCCTTCAGCTTATTCATGTTTGCCAATGACATTATTTACTAAATTATGTAGTGACCACAGTTAGCATTTAGAAGTCAGTGGATTCACAATATTAGTCTATATCCACTGCCATGCAAATATTGAATGTGTTTACAAAATCTATATAAAACGAGCAAAATAGCAGATGTCACTTTGCTCTATCCTTTTACTTTATAAGCCTCACGTCTGCTTTATAAGAAAATTTTTAACTTAACAGATTTTGGAATGAAAGATTAGCCCTTTACCAAGTGATATCAGATATCTGCATGTTTAGTTTTATGCTTTTAGTCTTTGGTGGCAGGGAAAAAAAAAAAGGAAGCTAAAAATGTTTTATGGCCTGGCAGAATTTTATTTATACTTTATCCTTCATGTTATGCTCCTTTCCAATGTAAATAATAGATTTCAGAGCTACACAGAGACCAACTTAAGTATTTAAGATGGGAATTACTTGATTATTACATTGTATATGAGGTTACCGAATCCGTACAACTGGTCTACTTCCTTGAGGAGTGCTGACATTGAGAGAACTGGCAAAATAACTTTCATTTTATGACAGTCCAAGTGAGGGAAGTAGCCTAGCAAGTGCCAGAGGAAATGAAACTCTGGGACCAGGGAAAGGGGGATGTCAAGGCTGGTGGCATCTGACTTATCTCATTAGGGGTGCAGAGGTGACTCTTGGCCATCCTAGGAGGCATGTGCCATCACCACAGAGTCAGTCCCCTCTCAGATGGAATAAAAGCAGAAGTCACCTCTTACTTCTTACCTTGACTCTTGCAAGATCATGTGGATTGAGGACTGAACCCTGATAAAATTCCACCTGAGTAAAATGTCGTTTGAACAGAGCCTCAAGCTCCAGGTTAGGGGAAATGCTGGCAGGGAGAGAAGAAACAGCCATTAATATAATAGACTCCGGTATTTCTGCTTCCATGGACTTCTTTCTCTCTGACTTCCAAAGAGAAAGACCTAGGAAAAGGCTTTCACCTTCAAAGCAGCCCCTTTCCTTCCCAGAAATAAAAGGTTCACCCTTGAGAGAAATAAAACCCCAGCCCACTGAAAACCCAAACCATTACCAAGGTAAAATAAAGAGGCTCGCAGTTTTCACAAAGTCGGAGGCCTATGAGGCGAACCGTCTTCGACTTTGTTAGCAACAGAATCCCGACTTTATGAATAGAGAGACGGAGCTGTGACATCAGAGATTAGCTGAAGGCGCCCCCTGGCAGAGCCTCCTGCCATTCCATCCCTCAAAGCCTCTTCTCTGGTTCTCAGCCACATGGACTTCTCATCCCCCAGGGCCTGGATCAAAACATGTCACCTCTGAGCAGCCACAGACCGAGTTAATGTACTCTCAGTACTGCTCTTGATTCACACATGTGTCCACTATTCATCATTCTCGGTGCTGAACTGTCCAGACATCATTCCCATTGGAGGACAAGGATTAAAACACTGATGGACCCACTCATCCATTTATTACTTCTGTGGAGATGAAAGATTTCTACTTTCTATAAGGTATCAGGCTAGGCGCTGGGGAGATGATATTTGGTTCAAACCTACTAGGTTCCAAGAACTGTGTTCGTCCATGCTTGCCTAACATTCATTAAGTACTTAGTAGGAATTGTTAATGTTTTCCAGCACTTACTATGCGGCAGACACCGTTCCAAGCACTTGACAAATATTAACTCATTTAAACCTCAAAACAACCCTGGAGGAAGGGATGTTATTAACCTAAATCTTCAAGAGGTTAATTAACTGGGCCATCTACTACAGTGCTGGCACTGACAGATGCTGGGGACATGAAGGTGAATCCCAGCAAGTAAAGCATTGGCCACTGGCTTGTTGATTCAGTCTCAAGCCATGGGTGAGAGAGAAACCGAGCCTGTGCATATTGGACCAGTCTTTGAGACCCATTACTGGTTGGGGCCCTCTTGGGAAGTCTGCCTGGTCATGCAAGAAATGCTGATCTCTCCTTGAAGCAAGTGCCCAGTGCAATTCTGCCTCCTGATGAAACTGACTTCAGTCAGTGAATATAGGTTAGATGTTGAGCTCTCATTGTTGCACACGTGCTCATCTTGAAATCCCAACTGATATGAGGACAAAACCTACACACACTACTTCTCGTGAACCTCCCGTAATGCTCTGCAGAGGACAGGCCCCTCAGCTGGTAAGGACAGGCTAAGCACCAAACTGAATCTGTGAGTTCTGCTCCTGCACTCATGGCCTGGCTGGTCCTTTCAGAACTTGGAGAATTCAGTGTTGAGAGGCAAAATGCTAGCACTCAGACATGGTGGTCAGTTTGGTATTCTATGGACAAATGTCAAAAAGAAGGAGATGCACAGAACAGAAGCTTATAGGGAAGTCAAATTCCATGGGATCTCAGGGCAGGATTGAGTCCTGGGCCTACAGCCCGCTATGCAGTCAACACCAACTCATAAGCTTTATCCCTAGATAACTTGGAGTTAGTGCTGGCACTATGGTGGCCCAATGTCCATCAAAAAAGATGGTGCCACCCAAGTTAACATGCCTAAGTCTCCAGACTCTCTATCCCTTTGGCAGACTAACTTTTACCTAAAAGGGGATCAGGTGAAGCTTAAAGTCCCAACCATACTGAGCAGGAGAGGTCTTGCTTTCCTCAACTGTACAGCAAACATAGTAAGACCTATCTTCTAAGTTGCTTATCAACCTAATGCATGTTATCTTCCACAATAATAGCAAATATTTATTGAGCACTTACTGTGTGCCTGATTCTGCTCTGTATACTTTATAAGGATTATTTCTTTTCATTCTCCCTACGGGGTAGAATGAAACCACTGTGATCTCCCTATCTTATGAATGTGAAAACTGGGGCCCAGGGAGGTTAAATAACCTCTTCGGCAAGATTCATATAGAATACTCTGAGTTCACAGCCTGCACTTTGACTCCCCGTGTTGATGAAGGGAGAGACCGTATGCACGGGCAGGGACCAGCACAGGGTCCTACACTGAGGTTTCTAGAAATGGCCATTGTTGCTGCAGCTGTTAGTACTTCATACCCTGCTTCCTCTTGTTTGTGTCTTGCCTGACCACTCTGTCCCTCCTGCCCTTATAAAGAATCCACACTAGACAGCTAATCATTCCACACCAGAGACTGCGGACACACCTGGATCGAATTGATCCAGACAGCTGAAGGGACAGTAATGACGTGTTTGACCCATAATGAACTTCACTCTTCTTTGCCAGAATTGCCTCCCCAGAAGCAGATGCCATTCTCACCACTGAACTAATGTGTTGGTTCCCTTTCCATGGGTTCCATACTGTCCTCTCCAAGGAGGCCATCTGGGGTCATGGCCGATTAAACTATGCACTGAACCCCCCCAACATGGCGCACGCACCACCACTCCTACAGACACTCCTCCTCAGGGTGCCTGGTTGAGTGGAAGGTCTCGAAACAGCAGGGGCCCCTTACTTGTGAAGAAAGACGATCTCCACATTGACATCATCCCGGTCCTTGTGCAGGAAGTCCTTCAGGAAGTTGGAAACACTCTCCAGAGTGATGTGTCCGCAGACCACAATATGCCTGAACAGGAGAGGCCAGTTAGATGGGGCCAGCCCCGCGCTGACCCAGCACCCACCCCAGGCAAGACAGAGGAAGCGCACAGCTGCAGGGAAGCATTGCTCTCCTCCCCAGACCTCCGTGAAAGCCCAGCTCCCATCCCCAGAGGGCCGTGAGGCAAAGCAGCGGTGCTGGCAGGTGCTCAGAGACTCCTTGGCAGAAAAGGCATATGGCTTCTCACCTGATGCTGCACAAAATCCTATTAAAAGCCCAACCGTTTGGCCAAGTGGTTTTATGCATTGAACAATAAGTGACATTATGCTTGTGCTTAAATGCTGCATTATCAAGTCCCTTGCAGATTCATATCTTTCCCTTTCTGCCCACAAAGCGTCCTCTTGAGAGATTTACCGAATGAGTCTTGGTTTATGACATAGAGCTTATCAGGTAATGAGATAACAAATCTTGCTGAAACGATGATTTTGTGTGTAAGAAAGCGGACTTTTATCAGGGTAGCTAATGTGCGGCTTGACACGTTATGGGCTCTGCTGGCCATAAGCAGTAAAAAGGAAATTTTGCATTTTTCCGCCATAACTCCTCCGACAATGGGGGCATGTAACACTTTACAGTAAGTGAGCATTACTCAGGGCTAAATGGGGATGGGACGCCTATGGAATCGCAGATCACACCACAAGCTGTGCATCCCCAGACAGCTGCTTCCCTGGGCTGCCCAGGGCTTCCACAAGAGCCACAGTGTTCTACTTCAAGATGGGGAGAAGCTAGAAAGGGATGAGGCAGGAATGGTTTGCCTTGATCCAGCAAGGTTTGGACTTCTGTTTCCAGAGATGGTGGCTTCCCCTGGAGAGATGAGCCTCTCTTCCAGAACTGCTGGGACAGTCATCCTACCCAACATCTTTGGGCTCCTGGACCCATCTGATGAATCTGAAATCTGAACCAATCTGGCTACCCGGTGGCCCGTAACATTTAGTATCTGACGCTCCATCAGGACTAAGCCCTTTGGTGCAAGGGCTAGCCCCATGACCCAAATCTGGGGCCCGACTGTGGAGAGGCAACCTTCTGGCTTCTAATAAGAAGACCATAGCAAGGGGCTCAGCCCAGGTCCCTGTGCCTCTCGGGCTGCTAGGGACAGAGGCTGAGTCCCTGCCCAGGTTCTAAGGCACGGGCAGGGGGTGAACACTGAAGCACGTAATTTCGTGGGAAAAAATTTTAGAACGGCTAGGCCCCCTGCACCTCATAATTGCTCGGTGCACATTCCAACAAGGCAGAAAGCTCATTGGCTGGAGGCAGCTCATAATGGGAGGAAGTGATGATTGCTTATGCAATGTTCCATTAGATGCCATTACAAGAGCCTGCCCTTTCGCTGTAATTTGGTGCTTGACTAAGTATGTGAGAATAAGGCAGTCAACTCATTGGTGAAAGGATAATGATGCAGAACAAAGAGTAAATCAATAATATGCACAATGTAGTTAATAATATCACCATTATGGACTGTTATTGTTACGGTGCCACACTCACTCAGGGGCCGGGCAAGCAAAGGCCATCCTGGGAAGGAAAGACTGTCTGTGGGCTGCCTCAGAAGAGATGTTCCAACACGATCACTTTGTTTTCTAGCCAGGACCAGCCAGGTTCAAGGAGGTCCCCTGGCCACCTCTCCAAATGCCCCACACCCACATGACTAACTCCCTCTGGAAATACATCGGGGGTCAGAACACGGGACATGAACCAAACACTTGGATTACATACATTTCTATCCTGCCATCTCTTAAAATATTTCTTGTAGCACATGTGCATTTATATGGACAAAAGAGGCCGCAAAGGGATTTGCATGTTTTGCATAAGATTTCTGATTCTGAATTTGCCAGGGGTGTTCAGAAAGTGACCAAGACACAGGGTGTCCTGATCTGACATCCAGGGCTGCACGGGGACAGTTGTAATGTTTTCTGCCCACAGACTTCCATGACTGCAAACAAGTCCAGCATGAATCCGATGTATGGGCACCTCCACAGGACACATACGTGGTGGAGGTCCTCCCGTTCACCTGGATGTGAGAATAAGCCAGACGGGATCCCTTGCTCTGCCACCAAGGATGTGTGTAATCTTGGGCAAGCTCCTTATTCCCATCCAACAGATGAGGGATCCAAGAGGTTAATGCCACCCAGCCAGCTTCCTGTCCCAGGCACAGCAAAGCTCAAAGTTCTATACCAGTAGAAGCCTGGTGATTATTCACACTTGGACTGGAATCAATGATAGGTCTGGGGAAATGCCTGAACATTCATCCTTCCCATCCTGTACGCAAAGGACTGAATGAACATCTGCCAGCATTCCCTCTCCCTGTTCTGAACTCATTCATCTCTAGGACAGATGTGTGAAAAGTGGAAGGGAAGGAGATGAGTTCACCCTCTCACCCTTGAATCAAAGGCCCCGTCAGCTGATTTATTCAGCCTTAGAGAGAGTCAGGGTTCTCTTAGTTGAAAATGTGCTGGGTACATATAAAATATATTCCAATGCAATCAATATTATCCCTTAAGCCTTTAATTAGCTCTCAGTTCTCTTAAGAAGTAGACAAATGCAGGCAGGAGAGGAGAGAAAAAAAAAAAAAAGGATTGACTTTTCTCATTTGAGGCTAGCTGTCCAATACCATTCTAGACAATTGAGAATATATATCTTTTAGCTACAGCATGATTTCTGGGGTGGAGAGCAGCCTTTATCAAAAAGGGAGGAAAAAAAAAAATCTTCCTTCCACATAATTGGTATTTTTGCTCAGAAAAAGCGAGATTGATTGAAAGCAGATTGCCTTTTTGCCCAAGGAGAGTTATTAGGCACATTATCATGGCAACCTTGGAGAACCCATATTGTTCCAATCTGTCCTATATCTGATTTGAAGATTTATGACTTCCCCCCTTTGTGCCAATAATCATTTCCCTCCATTTTGTTTTCCATAGAGTGGAAGTTATCAAGAAGCCCACATATTGAACATGTTTGAATGCAGTTAGAGTTGATGGATGGGGAGAAGTCCCCTCTCTAAGTCAGCATCTGCATTAGAAGACCGGCTCCCACCAGCCTGTGTCTGAGGGAGCACGGGGGGCCCTGAAGGAGCACAGAGCGACGGATGGTGAAAAGGGAAAATTTACATTCCAGAAATATTATCAGGACTTTTGAAAATTCTAGGAACCAGCGTTGGGGGAAGGATGTTATTGCAGGGAAAAGAGAAGCATAGCTTGTTGTATCCCCAGTGACTGAAAATACAATTGAAAGTATTCTAAGACTGGGAGCAGGGTGTGCCCGCCTTTGCGCAGAATGATGGTTATTCACAGTGCACGATTTGAAGGATGCCAACAAGATCCTCATCCAAAATTATCTGTGCCCGATTCCATGACATCTACTATGTGAGATTCATACTACAATAGCCCTGTGTTAGCTCAGTTCAGACACTAAATAACTAAATGATCTTAGGCAAGGTACCAATTCTGTATTTTACAACGATAAAGTTAGATAGAGTCTTGAAGGGGCTGGAGCTAGTACCTGATTCATGAGGTTATCTTGAGGATTTATTTAAATAGATGATGGCTATTGGAAGTATTATTAAATGGTAGGATTCATGTGATATCTATAAATCAGTAGGTAACCGATGTAAAGTTCTGCAGGGCCTCTCGAATCCCATCTGATCCTCAAACAACCCTACTTTCTACAACCTGCATCTTTGCAGATAACCTCTCTTAACCTCAATTTCCTTAAGTCACATGCCTGACATCCCACAGCAAGAAAGTGACTTGCCCAGGATGTGACCCAGGTCTCTGGCCCTAAGGCTCATTGGGATGAAAGTGATGGGTGCAGAGAGCAGAGGCTGGAGTATTTCAGCTTCTGCTCCTTGACGGCGGGCAGGGCTGGGCCTGCAGCATGTCCTCCTCATCACAGAGTGGAGGGGAGGCTGAAGGGATTCTCACTGGGCCAGGAGAGAGGCTTAGCCTGGGAAATAGTATGGAAAGAGATCATTCTCACTTAAAACATCCTCCTGTTATAGGATCACTCAATGTTAGCTGCACATGCTCAAGGCAACAAAGGCTGAACCATGGCAGAAACTCTAAACCAGGTTCTTTTACACTGAAGCCACATAATTTGGCAAACCAAGGGATGGCAAGGTGATGCAGATATCCATCTTAGACATCATATGCTATGTCCAGCCCAGGACTGCCTCACCAGCCCAAGGATCCTGAAGATAAACAATCCATTTACGATGGAGAATATTTAGGAAAGTTATACTAGGATGGTAACTAACACTATTCCCAAAGTGGCTCTAGATTTGAACTTCTTTAAACTATTGGCATTCTTAATGATGGGTTTCAACAGGGCCTGGTCACGTGGTTTGTGAAGACGGCCAACAACCTAAATCAATAACCATTTCTGATCTAATGGGACTTCTTTGTTTTTAAAATTTTGTCAAGTTCTCTAAACAAATCTTTCTTGGGATAAACTAATGTTAACGGTTGGATTAAAGGATTCCTCTCCGATGCATGAAGAAGTGTCTGAAATGCTAGAATAGTAGCAGATGGCATTTTGTGTAATGGAGTTGGTCATCCAGTGTAAGCAAGTACGCCTGGTTTGGGGGCAGGGATCTGTAAACATGGGCTGGACCGAATTAGGTGTGGGAAACCTCATGTGTCATGGAGCAAACATGGCATCAGTGGTTGAGTGTAACAACCACAATAAGGATAGCACCTGACTATTAGCCACCGTATCAGGGTTTATCAAACTATCAAGTGCTTGTTTCATGGGTATGGGTACATCTTCACTAAAAGAATATGGATGTGCTTCTCCCATCATTAAGCATCTCCACCTTCAGAATGAAATCCCAGGCATTCTCCTCCATCAGTCTACTTCCTTTCCTGGAGATGGTGGAGGGAAGCCAGGATGCCCCAGTTGAGTTGGGACATGTTTCAGAACACAGTTCCACTGGTGCCTTTCAGAATGGACAACTTCGGAGAGGTGACCTAGGGCACAAGGCATAAGAGAGGGATGCCGGGGGGCAGGGGGGCACAAACTCTTGAAGGCTCCAGTGAATGAAGACTCCAGAGACCCACTGAAGTTGCGTTGAGCTAAATGAGAACTAAAAGTGTTGCTTAGAGCCAGTAACCTTGAAAAAGGGAACTGTGACAGCGATGGGCCCCACTCCACAGACTCACATCATCTTAGTATCAGAATGGCCCTTCCAGAATGTTTAGTCTAGTGCCTCCACTATTATTTTAATGTGGAAACTGAGGTCCAGAGTTTCAGAACAAAATGAGGGGCAGAGCAAGTGCTGCACTACCTCCTTACTTTAATGCCTTCTAGAGAGAAAGAGGGCTGATGTTGCTAAAAGGAGCCTGAACTGGGAATCAGGAGACTGGGGCCAGTCACTACAAAACAAAGGGCCCAGACAGAGTGGGCTGTACCCACAGACACTGATGGATTCCCCCTACCAGAGTTCCAGCTCTCTGCCCCTTCTAGTTCATGCTACCAGCGTATCTTGTCTAGACGTCTGCAGTACTTCCTAATTCAGTTCCCTGCTCACCCTCCCCACCACTCCCACCCCTTCGAAACAGCCAAAGAGCAGGACTGAGGCAAATCTGACTGCATCAGGTCCCCCCATGGGGCAGGGAGGTCTCAGATCTCTCTTTAGCAAGAGCCTCATTCTAGGAAGACAATGTAAAATGCACAGCTCTGGGCTGTTTATTTTTAAAGATACTATATCCATTTTTACTGGAACAAGTATAAAGAACTTAAAAAACCCATAGCTATCCTGTCACAATAAATCACACAGAGTAAATTGAAAATCCTATACAGCTTTCCCTGAATACATTGTGCTCACTTTGTCAGAGAGGCAGATGAAACGTGGCATATATTGATCTAGATGTCTCTGTAAAACTATAATATTTATATCAAATACATATGCTAGAATCTCTTCTGTCTTTCTGCTGAGACTTCTAATCATGCTCTTTCCACCCACCCCCCTTCCGCCCGGCCACCACTGGTAGCCACCAGCTTGATGGGAATGAATTTTAAGAAGGACTTGTCAAGGCAATTCAGCAGCATTTTATCATGCAGAAAGCAGGGTACAGGTGGTGAGAGGCCCTACAACTCAAATCACACAGTGGTCAGTACTCTATGTTGTCCCTCCAAGGTTGAATTGGAACCATTCAGTGTCCACACAACTATTTCTCCAAGGCGCTCTCATTCAAGCTGAGGTTTTGGCAGATTCTGGCCTTGATGTTCCATTGTCACCTGTGGTGCTTTCTCTGGCTGTTTTTTTACACAGCCTGACCTGGTTTGGGTTGTGTCCTTCAGGGTGACGGTTACCGAGGCTTTCCCCTGAGGTGCAGGACCCCACTGTCCGAAAGGAAGAAAGCTTATCCACCTCCCGCCTTCCCACTTCCTCCTGTATGGAGAGCCTGTTCCACAGGAACAGACTTCCACGTACGGGAGTTCACCTTTGGCCAACAAACGCTAGCCCCAGGCTGTGTGGCTCCCACCCTTCCACCCTACCTTGAGACCTGGCTCAGGAACCCCAAAGCTTGCTGGGCTTTCTGGAACTATCTACTGACCAAGAGGCTGGTTGGTAAAGTGTGCTTGTCTTGGCCACCCTCTGCCACCACAAGTGTAGAAGAAACCTAACGGTTAATCTCGAGCCTGTCAGATCACTGGCTGCTTCTGCCACCTCAGATCTACTAACCAGGTTCTGCTAACTTGTACAAGAATAGTCCACGTAAGGAGGACAAAAATAAAAACAAAACAACTGGGAATGTGTCTCGAGGCCACAATGTCAAACCCTGCCTGTAGCCATTTCCCGTTAACACAAATGGAAAAAAACAAAACCAGCAAACGAAAAGCCCAAGGAGGTTTAGAGATAAGAAAATCTCCTACCCAGGGCCACAGCTAGTACTTTGCTAATTACAAAGAGAGGAAATGCCTTCTCCCTCCTAGTGAGGAAGAGAATAAAGTAATCATCTCATCCAGCTGTCAATAGAGCTATTGTGGAAGAGACAGGCTGTTTTGCTGTTTCCCTAAACAGGGGCAGAAGGCTGAGCAAATAGTTCCCAACAGTGCAGCAAAGGCACCTCTGTAAAACAGAGCCCCAAGGTCATGGGACGGACTCCTGGTAGCTCCCTCAGTGAATAGGGAGATATCCTGACCAGACCATAACTTTCTGCACAAAGCATGTGCCTCTTCCCATATGCAGATGGTCAGGACCTAACCCACACCAGAGGAGTCTGCATCTATGCCTCCCACATCCGACATCACGATTAGATCTCCACAATCAGACCACACATAAGGGATGACCACACCTCTTTCGTAGCTTATTGCTACAAAGGAGCTTCGGTCTAAGTCTTAAAAATAAATTCTGAGGGGCACCTGGGTGGCGCAGCTGGTTAAGCATCTAACTCTTGGTTTCAACTCAGGTTGTGATCTCGGGGTCATGAGATTGAGCCCCACATCAGGCTTCAGGGCTCAGCACAGAGTCTACGTGAGACTCTCTCCCTCTACTGCTCACCCCAAGTCTCTCAATCTCTCGCTCTAAAATAAATAAATTTTTAAAAATAAATCAATAAATTCTGACAACCGCAATGTAGGAGGCACTGGTTATACTGACCTGTCCAGCAGGTACCCTCTCTTCTGTCAGTGGTACCTCATTTTTAATTTGGGGAACCAGTCCTCTCTAATCAGATACAGGCTTGGGACCTTGAATCAAGGTGCCTTGCCTGAGCTAGGCCAATCAATGCTTCTCAGTCTTGCACGGACTGACCTAAGTCCCAGTGGGATCCCTCCTGCCTGAAAAACCCTGTCATGACTGTCCCTGAATTTCTGCTTGCCTGGCTCAAACATGTCCTTTCCGAAATCTTTGCTCATCAGCTTTCCTCTGAATACCTCTGTAAGGTATTCTAACCTTCTAAGAAAATGCCTTTTTTGCTTAAGTGAGCAAGAATCCATTTCTGTTACCTATAACCAACGAGCCCCCCACTGGAAGAGCCACTTTTCACAAGGACTCAGTAGGCTGGTGGTGTTTGGTTTCTTTCTCTCTCCTCTTTTCCTTCTTGGAAGAGGACTTATTCAGCCATCTGAAGTGGGCAATTCCATACCTGCCCGGCTCTCACAAATAACACAGTGTCTCTCCCCAACACCCTTGCCCTTCCATGTTTTATTCATCCCATGACTGCAGGCTTGGTGGCCTCTGGCCATTTTCAGGTAAGTCGGTCTTGCTTTGACCTGATTCTTCCAATCCTAGATGGTGCTCTGCTCTTACAGAGAAATCAGGGCGCTGAACAGCGCTCTCTTCTTATAGATCAAAGTAGATTTGCCTGTCTCCACTGGGTGGCGCTGCTTCTGAACACAAGGGACCCTGACAAGACAAGACTAGGGCAAAGGTGAACCACACCCTTCGGGGATAAAGGTAGAATAGAGGGAAAACAAGTTCGAGCAAAGAAATGGTTCGTTCTTTGGCCCTTGTGGAGGGGAGGTATGTTAGCTTTGATGTAAAACGCCAACCCCACTTCCCTGCCAACATCCCTGGTAAATCATGCACCATGGCCCTAGAGCAATCTTGTTGGGACTACTTTCCCATAAAGACAATCAAGTTGACACATTGTGGCCCTGTTCCCCAGTCGTACTCAAGGGTGTGGCCCCAGTCAGCCCACATCGCTAGCTACCCAGTCCACCCTGAGTAGACCCAGCATTCTAGCTGGCCTCCAGCATCTGTTATACACATAAGAATTGGGAGGAGTCCACAGGTTCCAGGGCTCACTGAGGCATAACACACCACCAGGGGTCGCTGTAGAGGATGAAAAAGAGGGGGTTTGGGGGAGCATCAGCAACTTCCCCACCCTCTCAAGTCACTCTGCATCTATACTGGACTGGGTCCACCATTAGATCTACAGGTTTTGGGGGGCACAAGTGCCCCTGCTATCTTTGCCCCAAACTAAGGTAATGGGTACGTTTTAACAATATGAATTATCAACTGCTGTTAGAAGCACTCCCTCTAAAATGTCTGCAGCCTTCATGATTTCACTGAAGAAGATTCCTGCCAAAAAAGCATTTCACTGGAATGATGCTCCTACATCATCAAGCTACTGTTTAGAAGCTTGGATGGTTCCGATGGGTCAAAGTCTCAGGTAAGCTCCAGGAAGGCATAATCATGTGTTCTTGCACATCCTTTAACCACAGCACTTAGCACAGTGACTAGGGCACAGCAGGGACTCGCATACTTGTAAGCTGAGCAAACATGCTGGGATGGGAACTTTCCTAAATCTGTTCTACAGCCCAGCTGGCATTTGCCTTTGAGGTCTGTAGTTAAGGTCACAAAACCTCTCTCAGAGATGGTCATGAACCTGTCTCTGAATGTCCTCCCTGTCCCCTAATTAAGAAGGCACACAGAGGGGAGATAAGATTGCCTTTACTGAAAATCGGTACCCATATCTGGAGCCGTCCCCATGGTTCTGGAGTGGGAGCAGGTCATTGTTTCGCAACACTCACACTAGATGTGGGAGTTTGAACCCTGAGAGACACAGAATCAGGTTTCCATAAGCCTCACACTGCAACAGCCTCTAAATTTCTTTTAATAGAAAGAGACAATGGGCTTGGACAGTTGAAAGTTTCCTGGTGCATGACGGCAGCATCAGTGGGACAAACCCCAAGTCTACTAGGAACCACGGTGCACAGCTCTGGAAAGACTTCTATCACAATGCACGACATAGCAGGAAGGCAGAAAACGCAGTGCAACGCGCTCTCGCATGGTGGTGTTTCTTCTCTAGATTTGGAACCTACCCAGAGAGGATTCACCCAATCAAACGTGAGATTGAGCAGAAAGACTCTTCAGGGATTATAATTAGCAAAGTCATATTTGGAATTCTTTTTTTTTTTTTTTTATAGAAGAAAGACTATCTAAGAGCAAAAGTCTAGGTTTGAATATGACTTTTTATTTTTTCTAGGTACACAGTTCATCTCCCACCTACATTTCTATTCTTGTTTTCAGAACAATAGCTGGAACATTTTGATAAGTGTGTGGAAGGGAAGAGAGACAGCAGGAAAGTGGAGGAGGGGAGGGGGACAAGCCCTCATTCCATTAGTATTATCAGGAAATTGATTTAATATGCATCCCGGTCTCTTTAAATAGAGCTTCAAGTTTGAAAGGGACTAAAGATGTGGCTTGCAAGAATCCAAAGCAGATGCAAAGAGAGAAGCACCCACCTCCACACCCACCAAGACCCCTCGCATCAGAAGGGAATACCTAGCATATTACATTATACGACACAGCGTCTAATGACACTTGCTTTGGGTATCTGCCCCCTCGGTTCTGAATTTCAGAAGTAGTCAAGGGGTCATTTTCCCAAAGTATTAGGGCAATCTCAATTCTTTTTTCCTCCCCCAGAAGTTTAATGCTAATCAAAGCAGAATGTCTAATCAGTCCAAGATGGTCTGTCAAGTTGAATTATCTGTTTGTCTTGGTATTTACTGTATCTGTCTGTCTACAGTTCTTCGTATCTTTGTGAAGATCAGTTATTGGGGCCTGTGTTTCCTTCTGACTAGAATGGCTACCAGATGATCCTTCCTGGTGATATGTTGATGATTTGCTAATTTATGGCTTTTAAAATCGAGGAATCTGAAAACATTGCTGGGAGTTCAGCCTGCGCATCACGTGGGCCGCGCAAGGAGAGGGCTGAACGGCTTGCTTGTCAAGGGATAGAAGTTTGTGTGAAAAGCAAAGCCTCGGTGACATTTCAACCAGATTGATGTCTGTGATCTAGAAATCATGAATGGCATCCTATAGGAAACACCCCCCAAAGGAGTAGACCCCCACGGACCACATCAAGCTGTGCAGAAGGGAGAGGGAGTACTGCCCGCGCTGTGTGTAGAGGGGAAAAGAAAGGAAAGGCGTATGGTACCAGGCCCAAGGCAACACCACACGAATTAACCCCACATCCTATTCCCAAGTGCTAGAGTCAGCCCTTATCAGAAAGAGTCCAGATGGAAATGTTATCGTAGGAACACGGCCACCTCTGGGAACCAAGAGGGCAAACTTATGTAAGCTCTGAGTTTGAACTCCCCAACCACTTTGGTGGCCAAATAATGTATAGCTCAAGAGGGCTGTGGCATATTTGGAAATCTCTATGGGTGTGACTACATTTATCCCCAGTGCTTGTGTGTAGCGAGCACACAATAATTACATGTGGGATGATGGTGATGAAGGCAGGACTCACGCTAGCTCTCCTGGGGAGGGTGTCGACTCCAGGGTAGATTAAGTGAGTCTTTGTAAAGAAACACCGTTGACCTTTGAACAAACAGGGGCACCGACCCTCGTGTGGTCAAAAATCTACATGTAACTTTTGACTCCCTCCAGAACTCAACTATTAAGAGCCTACTACTGACCCAGAAGCCTTACCAAGAACATAGTCACCTGACACCAATTTCGTAGGTGACATTTATTACAGACTGTGTTCTTATAATAAAGTAAGGTAGAGAAAAGAAAATGTTACTAAGAAAATCCCAAAAAAGAGAAAACACATTTACTGTACTGTATTTCTCCCAAACAGTCCACATGTACATGGACCCACGCCCCTGAAGCCCGTGTTGTTCAAGGATCCACTGCAATGTCTGTCCTGGCACAGTAGCTCCTCTAAGGTGCCAAACCTTTAAAAAACAATAAGCGGTCTCGAACCACAACGGGCAAAGCTGGAGTGTGGTTGAGAGAATGGAGTGGGACTTCAAGACAGCCAGGCAGGAGGGAATAGAAAGTGGTCTCAGAAAGGAACAAAAGACACACACAGAGAGAAGAGGAGGCAATTTCTGATGTGAGAAGAGGCACAGAATTAAATAAGAACCCAATAATAAGGAACCAGGGAAGACTGCCCTCTCTCAGTTAGTCAGTGAGGATGACTATATAGGCAAAGCAGAGCCTGAGAGGAAAATAGGATTTTAAGACTTAGTCCCGTGAAGGTAGAACCAAAGATGGATGGTTGTAAGAGGGGTTCATGTAATATGAATTTTAAAACTAGGGTGTTGGCTCTCCTCGGCTTAGGAGAACCAGAAGCGGGGGTCAGCAGCCAGGGAACAGGCTCTACCCGGCCCTCCTTTGAAATGGCACCTCCCAGGAATTCTTCAGGGTAACTCATCCCTGTTTGTCTCTACAGCAGAATTTTAGTCTTTTTTGTTTTCATTGTTTGCCACAGGCATTAAAATTTGTACTTGGTGGTTTTGTCATTTATAGCCTGGCACACTGCCTGTGACCTCCTGGTGACCGCAATGACCCTGAGGACAGGTCCACGGGTAGCTTGCTCCCTGCTGAACCCCTTGCACCCAACACAACCCACACTGTGCCGGGCACGAGGGTACACGGCGAACCTCCACAGACTGAAAAGGATCCGGTAGCCATGATGACAGGAACAGAGAGGGAGGCAGGAAACGAACTGTGCTCCAGTATTTCTTAGGTCATGAAATTCTTGTTAAATTACTGAATACTTTTTAAAATATGACCACTACATTAAAGAACATAATAAAGTATCTGTTTTCATTTTTAAGTAGAAAAGCATGATAAATTCTGCCAACCTCTATGGCGTTAGGGCTCCCACCTACAATCCAGAGATGACAACTCACATTGAAGGCAGAGTCTGCCCTAACTCCCTCCTGAAGGACAGAGGTACCACTCCCACCCAAGGCTCTGAAACAAGCCCAGAAAGTGTACCTAACACAGGACTTTCCAGGAGGGGCTCCTGCTACTCTAAGTCTCACTGACAGTGAAGAGACCACCCCCAGATCAGCCACAGAACCTAGCAGAACAGGTGGATATGTCTGCCAGGACTGGGAACATTCTTCTCAAGATGCCACTCAGATAGGTTCTGCCGGCGGGGTGGGGCGGTGGGAGTGTCCACACCTGGCAGATCACTACAGTCCGCCATGGCTGGTAACCTAGGAAATGAACTCCCCAGAAAGGTGCTGAAAATGTTGAGACCCACAAATAAGGCACAAATCTCATTTTGGTCAATGATCCCTCCTTCCATCCTTGAGAGCCCCTCATCGTTACAAATGTACAAGAGATAAATACATTTCTAGTCTCACCAAATGGGAAAAATCAAGGAAGAAATGGTTTTGTCCCCTCTCCACCTTTGGTCCTTGACCCTGGGGGTGGGGGGCAAGACCTTTAGAAGCAATAGGCGAGCATAAGGAAGAGAGAGGCCCATAGTGATACTCGGGCATTTCTCTTCTTCTCCATCATGTGCACAGTGTTGTGCACCCCCTGCAATGGGCAGGGGTGGAAGAAAACATACAACCACAGGACCATGGGGTTTAGAACAAAAAGACGTGTCAAGAGATGATCGCTAGAGGCAACACAACCCCATGAAGCAGACTGCCCCTGGGTTCAAATCCCAAATCTATCCTTTATTTGCTGTGTAATATCAGGCAAGTCTCATAATCTCTCTGTTCCTTAATTTCCTCACCCACTGCAAAGGGAGATGGTAATGCTTTCTTTATGTGGTTGCTATGAGGATTAAGAAATATGCAAGTTTGTAGGTATCACTACGGTCCAAGAAGGCAGTCTCAAGTCTTTGGGTCATAGTGATTCCCTTTTCATCAGCAAGTATGTGGCATTCCTCTGTCTACATAAAGAAAAGTTCTGAGGGAAGCCATAGCATTTAAGTTCCACGGACAGCTTTCCTATATTGGAACTAAAGCCATATTGGTCTGTGACAATTGCTCCCCCAACCAGAAGGGGGGCCCAGACTCTCCATGAGCCAGGAGACCCTTCCTTCAAGTAGACCTCATTCGCTTTCCTGGCCCCCTTTTGCCTTCATCTTGTCCTCTATTATTCATTTTCCTCTCTCTGTATCTTCTCAGCCTTTGGCTACCAGAAACCAGTAGAATAATCCAAACACATCTCTTTCTCCCTTCTCCCAAACACCTGACCAAGGACTGCCTCAGTTTGGGGCCCCAGAAGCCCATCATGGGAAACACAAGGTCTGGATGGCTCCCCAGCTGGGCCACCTTTCACATCAGATGGATTCCTCTCTGTGGATGATTATTTTCCATGGCCCTTGGCCATATGACCTCGGATCATGATCTTGTCAGTTCTCATAAACTAAGCAGGAGTGGCTGAGTCACATACACAGAGGAAATCTCTGGGGGAAATGGCAAGGGGCTATGGGAGGAAGAAGAACAAACCGGGATCCCAAAGGCCATGGGAGCCTCACCCCCCTGCTCGCCCACCTCTGAGCAGCTTTGATTTTACATGGAGGAAAAGAGAAGGAGCAATGTGCCCCCTGGGGGATGCAGGCTGGACTGTAGGCGGTCTACCCTTCTGAATAAAATCTGGGGTCTCAGCCCAAGAGGCCATTTGTCCCCAAGACCTCCAGCCCACAGAGACTGTAGGCATAGGCCACACATGGGACCCCTGATTACTGACACCCAATTCCTATTCTTAGGAGCCCCGATACATCGTAATAAGATAAAGTAGAGAACAGTGGATGCTCACATGTGCACATGTCCCCACATCTACCACTGGCTCTAGAGGTCCTGTGGGAGGTCAAGCGAGGAACATCGATACGAGTGTTGGGAAAAGCCACTCGGGCCCTTGATCCCATGTTGATGGTGAAGATGTCTGGGGATGTGATGTGGACTGTTTACGTTACGCCCAACACATAGAGGAAAACTGAAAATGAGGCGCCAACAAAAATCTCCATGTTCTCCGATATCCTGAAATTGGGTGTTGCACAAACAAAACCTTAAACTTCTCTGCCTAATTTTTTGTGTTTTTGGTTTTCTGGTTTGGGGTTTTTTTTTTTTCCCCTCTAAATCATCTTTAGATTTCAAAGTTGTACATGTCTGTAGCTTTGGGTCACACGTTCCCTTAAATTCTTTGACAAGTTAATTGTCAGCGCATCGTTGGAGAGGTCCTTCCTACGTAAAATACGCACACGCAATCCCCTCTATTGTGTATATGTTTTAATTACATTCTGGGCATTCACTTGATGAAACCCTGGGGAGAAGAGTATACGTACGTGCGTCCATAAGTCTAGTGTGTAGATTTTTGCATACACAGAAACATGGGGCAAAGCATGCTATTTTAAGAGTCTGAACTCTATCTTTCAACAAAGTTTAGCTGCTTTCCTTTTGCAAATGCATTTAATTTTATCTGGAAACTTTCTGACGTTAGAAATAGAACAACTGTAGTTTCTCATTATGTTTGCTGCCAGAGTCCATGCTTGCTTGCTCAACTAAAGACCTTATATTGCTAATTACTACCACATGCCCATATCCCAAGCGAAAGAAAACTTATTGATTCTGACAGCCCATTCTCTCAACACTGAATTCCAAATGAAAACTCAAATTTTGGCCAAACATAACATTTCATCAATCTTGTTCTACTGACTGAAAAACAACATCAAACAAAGGGTGCTAATGGCCCTTTATTACTGTTCCTTTCCCAAGCTTATATTTTCTGATGAAAGATCTAAGTGACCAAAGGGCTTCTTTAAACTACTTAGTAATTAGCTTTTGAACCAGGAAACAATGCGTAAAGTAAAATGAACGGTCCCGGTCCCGGCGTTGATGACAGGACCTACTCTCTGTCCTCGGGGTCGGGGGACATCGGAGACCCAAAGAGAACATTAAAAGCAAAGTGTGTATTTTCATAAAGGGAGAAGAGAGAAAGCGAAAGAGAAAAAAAAAAAAAAAAAAAACAAAACAGGCTAAAAGGCCATGATAAAAGATGACGGAGACAGACAGAACAAAAGCCACGGGAAGTCTGTGATCTGAAGTCATCAGCCCTCGAGGGTTTGAGTGGAAGTGCCAAGGCGAGAAAGATGACCGGATCGGACCAGGGGCGGGTGAGAGGCCGCTGCTCTGAGGCCCCCTCTGGGGCACCCACCGACAAAAGCCACCAGTCACCCAGCCCACCCACACTGGACCAGGAAAACTAGTTAGAGAAAAACATTGTACCCGGAGTGAGAATCAAGATATATGGTCCATGTACACATCGGGGCAACTGACTTTATGGGTTTCTTCGGGGGCTGTGATAAGGAAATGCTGGCTTAGAGCTAGTGGGGTGGGAGGCCATACAGAGAGCCCAGTTCCTCAGAACGCCTTCTGCTTTATGGCGACCTGCTCACACCTTAGAGGCGAAATGGGCAGAGGAGCTGTTTTCCTCTTGGCAATGGAATAAATGACCAATGGGAATCTCTGGACTTTTCTGGCCTTTTGGATCCAACCAATGGCCCCAAAATCAGAACAGCTTGGTTCTCATCTCATCCAGGGCTGTTAAGGTAATAGGAAGAGGAGGGCTCCATTAGAGGGAAGGTGGAGGAATGTGCTGCCGGCACGGAAGAGACGCCAACTGGCCTCCTCTCGCCCACTGTCCTTTGTTCCTTTGAAAGGGAACTGGTGTCCTGTGGGCAGTTCAAGAAAATGAGTTTTGGGTTGTTTTTTTGTTTTTGTTTTTGTTTTGTTTTTTTTTTTGTTTTTTTTTTCCCCACCTCCTCATTTTCTGTACAAAGGACTAGACCCCTGAGCTCAGGAGGCTCTGGGATCACCCACAAGAGATGAGATCTGCTCCCTCCAACAGGACGGGAGGAGGTGAGGAGGAAGGGCGGTACTATGGTTTTATTTTCTCTTAAAAAACAAAACAAAAAGAGTTCATCTGAAAACGTGTCCGAGGGGGGAGACCCAGTTCTGCAATCAGAGCTTGTAGGACTGAAAAAACTGTAAGGTCTGTGTGATAAGAATCCTCCCATTTTGATCTGGATGGTAGGTACTGTGCGTGCACGCAGGGACACATCCCCTCGAGCTGTGCCTTAACCCTCAAGTGTGCCTCTTACTCTGTGGATGTTTGAACAAAAACAAAAACAACAAAGCTGAGGACCCAAGAAAAAGCTTTAAAAAAAAAAAAAAAGTGAAGTAAAGAATGGGTGCCACCAGCCCTGCCTGGCGCTCCGGCCAAGGACAGAGAGGCTGAGGCCCCGCTGTCGATAGAGGAGTCAGGCTTCTGGTTGGTGATGAAGGCTTGCAGTGATTCGGAGATTGGTGGAATGACTGGACCACAAAGTGAGCCAGTCCCCCAGAAGAAAGCGCTGAGGTACAGGAAGCCCAACAAAAGCCTCACTGGGAATAGGACCCGTGCTCCAACATGCCACAGATAGAATGTGTCTTGCCCTGAGGAATCTCAACAACATAACTGTCCCTCTGAGGATAAGCTCGGGGCCTCCTGGCTGCAGAGAATCGTTTTCCTGGCTGCTACAATGCCTTGACGGTAGGCCAGGCGACCTTGACCCTGCCCTCCCTAAGGCCTCCCTGCTGGAGGACAATCCCATGTTACTGCAGCACTAAAATCAAAAACAAACAAACAAAACCCCAAGGATGGCATCACATTTGTCTGGGGAACCAGAATGTAGTCCCTGAGGCTGTTGATGGGAAGAATGAATGAGCTCGGCTTCCTGGGGAGGGGTTAGAACAGAAAATACAGGCCCCGTCATCTAGGAACCCTTTCCAGGAGAAATGCAGTATGTGTCTCGGATCGATGGGTAGGGAAGAGAGCCATGAACGGGCACACGTCTGGGTAGGTGGTCCACGGGGGAAAGCTTCCTGGGGTAATTCTGACATCACAGCCCACACAGAATATGGCCCTTCCCTCACAGAAGCCTCTGAGGGAGGGGAGGAGAGAGCAGGATTCCTGTGTCACTGCCAGAGGGGCTCTGGAAAGTCACTCAACCCCATCTCTTCTGATGCAACTGACTTACTTTCTGCCTCCATGTTTGTTAAAAGTCCCGCCGAATTTATTCCGATTCAGGATGAGAGCAGCAATTTCGGGCACGTAGCGGGCAAACATTGCCTACATGCATGAAACAAAGAAAAAAGAGCCAAAAAAAAAAAAAAAAAAAAAAAAGTGGCATGCAGAGAGGATTCTACCACAGCGGAGGCAGCAAAACCTCTTGGCATACTTACTTTCTTCCACTAACCGCACTATAGGAGCCCCCGTATTTCTTGCGGTTTCCTATTAATTCTATGATTTCAGGGACGTAGCTGGCAAACATGGCCTGAGGAGAAGACAGGAGACAGAAGAGAGACTGAAAAGACAGGCCAAAGAAAGGGGGTGACCTTTTCAGAAGGGGAGGGGGCTCTAAGATCCGGAAACACAAAAGGGTTAGGACTGCAAAGGTATATACTAATAAAGTGGATTATAAAAATAAAGGCACAGAAAGGGCAAGCTCCTGAAAATACACAGGACAAAACAAACATTAGCCAACCTGGACAACTACCAAAAAAAAAAAAAAAAAAAAAAAAATCACAGTCAGGATAAATGCAAGGGAGACAGGAATAAAGAAACTGACATTCAGCGTTTCTTGCTGAAAGGAAGTCAGTACAAGGGGTGCATGCTGGTGAAATCACACACTCACACACACAAACACACAAGGGCAGGAGAAGACATTTCTAGTTAGAATTCACAGGAGAATCAACGCCGTTTTGAGTGACGAAAGACAGTAAACACCAAAAGAAGATTAAAATGATACATACACTTTTTCTGTTTAAAAAAAAAAAAAATCATCCAAAAGTACAAAAGGTAAATTTAGGAAATCACATAGGAGGACAGAATAGCAAGGAGAAACACAAATCTGCCATGTTTTGTCCAACAAACATTGTGCTTGTGGCTGGATCGGTGGGTCTCGTGACCTGCAGGGACCGCCCCGGCGCGGAGGAAATGCTTGCGCCAGTGGACACACGCACATGTACCTTCATATACATTTTGTAAATGTATATGTGCCGTATGCATACAGAACAGAGAGCTGGATATGCATCCTATAAACGCATGTGCGGTGTACACACGTGGAAGCCGTGTGCGAGGGAGGATTCTAATCTCCGCATACGCGGCAAAAATCTCAACTTCAAAATGGGCTACCTTGAAAGACAAAATGCAGCAACCGATGTGTTGCCAGAAATCCCCCTTGAACATTACATCACAACCGACCGTTACGACCTGCAAAGGTCAGAAAAGCAAACAGCGAAACTTTCTGATGTGGTCGGGGGGGGACACCCCACGGGTCGCTGCATCATGGAGCTGGTCGGCTGCTTAGGAAACCGCACTGGGGTCACGCAAGGACATCCCCCTGCAGGAGACCCCTAGGCTTCCCGTCCTCCGCAGGGACCCTACTCTTCAGGGCAGGCCCCAGCCACAGTGTTTGTTGGAAGTTAGGGGAGGATCGTGAAGGGTGTGGGGGAGCTCTTGAAACCGCAAACTATCTAGAGCGTGTCCACAGCGTAGACTGGTCGGGGACAGCAGCTGTCCGCCCTGAGAACCAGCTGCTGAATTACGTTACCAAGGGACAGACACTCTCACTTAATAAGTGAGCATCCCTTTCTTGAAGACCATTGGGTTTCCTCCTGGTGAAAAGGCTGACCCCGACAAGGGGAGGGCGCCTGGGTCTCTGGGAAACGAGTCTAACATACCTAAGAAACACGCAGGAAAGTCACCATTGCGTTTGGGTTTACTTAGCCCGGAGGTAACGCTAAGGTGATCACTTGCTGGTAATGTGGAAACACAGAATCTAAAATACAAAGCTTTAAAGAAACGGATCGTAGAAAATATTAATGACCATAAAAATCGACATCGTAATAAAGAGTTTTTACCAGTCCCCCGAGGATGAAGAAGACCATGAAAAGGCGCCCAAGCGTGGTTTTCGCGTAAACGTCCCCATAGCCAACAGTGGACATGGTGACCATGAGTAAGTAGACACATTCCCAGTACGTGAGAGCCTGGTTGTTCTGGAAATTCTCCCATGGGTCCCCTGAATTCTCCACCTAAAGCAAGGGGACAGGGAAGAGAAAAAATGACATTGTGTGCATAGGATATACCAGGAAACCAAAACCTCTAGGGCCTCAGCACCAGGCGTCTGTGGCCCCGGGTGAGCTCTGCAGCAATGACTTGGAACCTCTGAGCAGGTCATGGAGAAAGTGGGGTGGTAACACACAACTGTCTTCCAGGATGATGGGGCAGAGAAGGGGAAAGAGCAGAGATGACTATCCCTACCTAGTCTGGTTTTCTTCTCATTGTTGAAGATCTGAAGACAGCAGAGTCTGAAGGCATTGCCTCTGGCCACGTTTTACAGCATTACCTTCAAGGAAAGAGCCAGAGAGCCCTGCCCTGACCTTTCTCTGTGAGTTCCTGCTCAGTCTCCGAGGGCCTCGCTCATGTGCTCCCGAGGAAATTTGAGACTCTCCCACCAGGGGCCTTCTCTTTGCATCATTTTGACCAAGGCGTTGCCCGGTGGGCTTCGCTCATTCAGACCTTACACCTGAAGCCCCATTAGCATCTCTCAGAGTCAGACTCTGCTCTCCTGGCTTTGCAGAATGTCAGGAATGGCTCTACCCTGCAGAGGGCAAGAATTTCCCCGAGCGCACGAAAGTCGAGCTCTAGAGAGTGATTTGCTTTTGCACAACCCCTTAGACTGAGGGTCAGCAAGCTTTGTCTGTAAAGGACCCGATAGTAAATATTTTCAGCTTTGTGCAGCCTACAGATTGATCTCTGTAGCAACAACTCAACTCTGCGGTTGGCGAATCAGCCAGAGGCAATACTTACGCTCAAGGGGGAAGTGCATGAATTAGGAGCCTTTTGTCCCCAGGGGTACAGCGCACCCAACTCCACACAACACCTTACCTTTCCGTCAATTTGATCCACCAGCAAAGCTGTGAGGGAGGCAAGAGAGACACTCGAGCTACTACTCTCAGGAGAGAGGGAGAGATGCGGCCGGATCTCCAGGTCTTCCCGGGATCTCAGCCCTGCCGTACACCACACGGGCAGTGCCTGGGATCCACCGACATGGCCCGTGTGGGCAGCCAGCCCCCAGGCCCCCAATCCACCAAGCCTCTGGTTCTTCCTCGGCAGAAAGTTTCCAAAACCAAAACCTAGCCTCTTTCACACATCACTTCTCGAGCTCAACGCGCCATATTCATGGAGCTTTCCTGGTGGAGCAGAAGCTACTTCCCAAAATATACGGTGAGCTCACCCCACGGGACTACTGAAGACCAAATACGGTGATGAGGGTATTACCTACGAAGAGTGATTTCAGCCCAGAATTCCATCAGCATAAAAGGGTGGGCGGGGAGCCCTCAGATCTAGTGACTGAATGAGAGCCCCAGCTTCCATTCCAGGCCCGCCTCCCACGATAATTACATAAATCCCAATGATGGGAGGTGACTAAAGGCACCTTCCTCCCCTTAACACAGATAGAGGCTTAGTAAAGGGAAGGCACATTTACTCAAAGCTTCAGAGTGAGATGAGGCCCCTTCCAGTTTTAACAGTTTGTGCTTGTGCGAAACACACTTCCAACAAAAGCTGTGGTCCCTAAAAGCAGGAATAAAGGTCTTCCTTGAGGAGGTGCGAATAACTTGACTTAATAATGGAAGCCTTTCAAAGAGTCATTAATTTAGAAGAATTAACATTTTGGAGATACAAAATAACTTGACAAGTAATCAGGCAAAAGAATCAGAGGTGGCTTTATGTAAGGGGGAAGCGGAGAGAAACTGAGGGATCTGAATTTGTTGTTTATTAAGAGATGTGGGTCAAACGCCCAGCCTTGTGTGAAGACCTTTTCAAGTGTTGGCTGAGGACGCACTGCCATCTTGTGGCTTACTGGGGTTACTGCAGACAGGGTGAAAAATCCACCAAACCAGTGAACTGAAAAACGGAGGTTAATGAAGCGAACATCATTCACCATTTGGAACTAGTTTAAGGTAAAAGGGTTGGAAACCCAGACAATGGCGCAGTTGCTTCTCCTGCTCCTACATTCTGCAGCGAGGCTGAAGTGTCCTTCAGAGAGAAAAATTTAAGTCATAAAATGACGCAGGGACGGACTGACTGCAGAAAAGCCAGAGCTGAAGCCTCGTCAAGGATACTTACCAAATGGATGAACCCCGCTGCTGTTAGCCATGTGCTGATAAATATGGAGAGCAGATTCACCAGCTTGATGGAATTACTGTGCAAAAGAGACAACAAGCAAAATCCCCAAGTTACAAGAGAAGACCATGTCCGGGCTGCCTTCCAGAGTGACAGCAATCTTTAAAGGACAGGCCGCCCACCTCTAGTCCCCAGTGTTTCCTCCATCATAAAGGAAGGTCCTGGAAGATCCTGCATTGGTAGGTAGGGACACGGCCTACCTACTGTGTACATGACATCTGGGCCATGAAAATGGGTTTAATTTTTCTTTAGTTAAATTTTATTTTGAAAATTTTTATGTCTACAGAAATATGGAAAGAACAGTATAATAAACACTTCTTCTAGAGGAAGCAATTAATATTTTGGACATTTTGTTTGTATTCTTTTTTTTCTTTTTCTATTCTTTTTTTTTTTTTTTTGGCTGTATCATTTACAAATACAATGTAGACATTTACAAATACAATGTACATAGCATGACGTAACCCTCAAATACTTCAGCATATAACACCTAAGAAGGACACCATGCAACACACTCTACAGTTGTCATGCCCAAGAAAATTCATGTGAATTCAGGAATGTCATCTAAAAGACACTCTTTCTTTAGAATTCTCCAGATGCCCTGAAATCGTTTAGTGATATTTTCATTTTTTTTATCCTGCTACAGGAACCAGTCGAGATTCAGAAATTGCATTTCGTTATTATGCTGCTTTCTTTATTCCAGGGGTCAGGAAACTTTTTCTATAAAGGGACAGATGGTAAATCTTTTAGGCTTTGCCCGTCACAGAGTCTAAGTCACTAGAGTCTAAGCACCCTGAAAGCAGAGGCCTTGTCTGCCTGGATCCGTTTACAGTGAGTGCCTGGCACATAGTAGGGCCTTTATGCATAAATCCTGAGTGAACTGGTCCCTCCTCCCCCTGCACTCTTCCCTCTTGGCTTCACCCTATTCACTCCCGCTGGGGTCTAGCTCCTTGAACAGTGTTGTTGGCAGGTCACTTCCCTATCCAAAGGCTTCCTGTTGACTAAAATGTTATTTCCAAACTCCTTCCCTCCTCAACACCTGCTGAAGTTTCAGGTTCACCTACCACTTCTTCAACGACAACTCTTGAAACCTCCATCACAGCCAAACGTGGGACCTCCGTCCGTTTATTCTACTGCCAAAGATGGTCCTTCCTATCTTTGCAAACATTTCCCTTTCTTCAGAGCCTGATGCAATCCCCACATCCTTGTTAAAGTCGTCCCCGCACGTGGGATACCAAGGGACTCCTCCTGGCTCTTACTCCTGGCCACTCACTGGTAATCAACCCCATTGTCCGAACACTTTTGTAATGTTGTTTTAGATTGCTGTCTGTCTCTTGTGTTCCTGGCTGTATCTTGCGGAAACAGACTCTATTTTCTACCTCTTTTAGTCTCTCTGTAGCGACGGAATGCCACCCCCGGGTGGTTCTGTCCATCATTCTTGACTGATTGTTCTCTGCCCTCTCCTACTTCTTTCTCATGTGGAACCCATGATTTAAATCCCAAGAGTTTCAAGGATATAGTAACAGTAATAAACAGCAATGGTTCACACTGCTCACTCTTCTAAGTACTTTCGGTGTATTCCCTCCTCTACTGTTCATGATGACTCTGTGACGTCACCCACACAGGAAGTAGTGAGTTGGAATGTGAGCCAGGCCACTTTGACCAGAGTGCACCCTCTTGGGTACTACAAAGTCCTCTTGGTCCCTGGCCTACAGAGTCATAGACTGGTGTCCGTCAGAGTCTTCCCTGGTCTGTCCCTGTGCCCCATGCACAGGATAGGAAAAGCTCAGAAAGAGCTGTCCCAAGGAGGAGAGAGACTCTCTTGGACATATTGATGAAACTCTTGAACTTCACAAAAAAGAAACGGAAAAGAAAAATTCTGGTAACTATATCTATCCTGGGGTCACTATGTGGAGGAAGGCAGGAGGGGGCTGAAGTCCAGGGTAGCCCAGGGGTTGAAGGAAGAGCCCCTCAGTGGAGGTCAGATGAGCAGTTCCAGAACAGGGGATGAGGCTAGAGCCCAGCTTGCCTTTATCTTCAATTGTCTTTTCTTCACAGAATTGAGCAGAGCAGCCCATGGTCTCAGTTTTTTCTAGAGTTGGTTCTGACAACTCCAGGAAAATAGAGCCAAATATTTTAAATATTTGTTTGATACTGATCTTTTGAAATGTGTGGAATGACTTCCTTCTGGTTCAAAAACAGAAAAACAATAAAAATGTCCACTCCATCATTCTTACTCATCTTGACAGTTGCCAGATTATAAAAGTTGCCTATAAAAATTGCCAATATTTATTGAGTCCCTATTTTATGTGCTAGGCATCGTCTTGAATTCTTCATTCTGCTCAGATTTTTACCATTCTACCTTTTGATGCAGGTACTATCACTCTTCCCGCTAACCAAATAAAAAAACTGAGGCTTGGTATACTTAAGCAGCTTGTCGGAGAAGACACGGTTGGTAGGCAGTGGGATTAATATTCAAACCAGCCCTGTCTGACCCAAACCCTATAATATAATCCCAATGTAATAATTGGGAGAAGCTACACAGGGTTCTGTGTCTATTGCTCTTGGGTTTCCTACATCCCTTCCTCAAGGACAGCCCCATCCTCAGCCTCTGACCTGGGTGGGTGTCACTCAAAGTCTCCCACTTCCCCTACCTGGGTGGCTTGAACCACATAGACCAATTGGAGGAGCTCTCGGCTCTAAATGGCTATGAAGTAGAGTTTATCGGAAGCATTTTTTTTTTAAAGATTTTATTTATGTATTTGACAGACAGAGATCACAAGCAGGCAGAGAGGCAGGCAGAGAGAGAGGAGGAAGCAGGCTCCCTGCTGAGCAGAGAGCCCAATGTGGGACTCAATCCCAAGACCCTGGGACCATGACCTGAGCCAAAGGCAGAGACTTTAACCCACTGAGCCACCCAGGCGCCCCTATCGGAAGCATTTTTAAGGAATGGAGTGGGAGAGAAAGAATCTGACTCCTTCTGAGATTCAGGAGCAAAAAAAGTATAAGTCTGGGGCTCTGGAAGGCCATCTGCCCTGGAGAAAGCCTGCCTTGGAACGTGACCTGGAAGAGATAAAGAGAAAAGCAGAATCCTGATGGGAGACTTTGAACCCCTGGATCTAGACATGTCTATTCTGTCTTGAATCCCCATCATTATCAAGGCTGGTTCAAAGTAGAGTCTGTCCCTCACAGTTAAAGCCATCTGCTCACGACGGGAGGGGTAAAATCCAAATTGTTCTCGGAGAATCTAACAATTGATCGAGTCTGTAAAGTAGGTCCGGGACCATTTCTACCTAAGAAAAGAGGGTGGATCCTGTACCACCACCAACTGCTCAGCAGGATGCTTAGTTCCATGGCTCTGCAGGTTCTGGATGGACCTGGCATTTACAAGGACAAGCACAGATCTGCTAAACCCTGGCCTTTGTCTCTCTTCCCAGATGTTACCATGGGTCATGCAACCATCTCTAGGTAGTTTCTGAAGCTGTGAATGGAAATCACCAATTCACCAAAATAATGTTTAAAATCTTCTATTTCAGCCTCTCCTGAAAGCAGAGAGATACCAGAATTCTTGCCTTTCTGTTCCCTAGAGCAGCCTGTCAACCCCAGAGGCCGACTCACTGGACTTCCAGAGCATTCTCGCTCTAGAAAAACAAGCCCCCACCTCTCCCACCCAGAGACTGTCAGAGTAGAAATAAAATGTATGGATCTAAGGCATCCACCCAACGAGCTATCAGAAGCAGAAACTCTGATAGCCAGAGAACTCCAGTTCATTGTTGCAGCTGGAACATCAACTAGTTTCTCAGTGGCAAGGCAAACTCCGGCACACTCCTCTACTTGGTGAGTCCTCCAAGGTGTGAGCTAACACGGGAGAGGGAGAAGCAGATGAGGAACAGGTGGCCTCTCAGAGAAGCATGTACATATGGTCCCCGACTTCACAAGCATTCAACTTATACCATTCTCGGTGTGAAAGCCACATGCCTTCAGAGACACGAGATTTTGTGTTTTGAATTTTGGTCTTTTCCCAGACTAGCGATAGGCAGCATGACTTCTCTTGCGACCCTGGGCAGTGGCAGTGAGCTGCAGCCCCCAGTCAGCCACGTGACCACCAGAGCCCAAAACCGACATACAACCGCTGGTTTTCACTTTTGGTACAGTATTCAGTAAGTTACAGTATTCAGTAAGAGCCCAAAACCGACATACAACCGCTGGTTTTCACTTTTTGGTACAGTATTCAGTAAGTATTAAGCAGTTGATTATGAAAGAGGCTTTGAGTTAGATGGTTTGGCCCAGGTGTGGGCCAATTTAAGTGCTCTGAGCACATTTAAGGTAGGCTAGGCTAAGCTACAATGTTCCAGACGTCAGGTGCAACAAGTGCATCTTTGACTTGGGGTATTTCCGACTTACAGTGGGTTCATCCAGATGTGACCCCATTGTACGTCAAGGAAAATCCGTGTTGTTCATTTTCCGAAAGGATAATTAAATACCAAGCTGGGTCGCCTGCACACTCCCAGATCCTTGGAACCCGAACAAAGCAGTGCCTGACCAATCACCATACGGAGCCCTCTTTTTTTTTTTTTTTTTTAATTTATTTATTTGACAGACAGAGATCACAAGTAGGCAGAGAGGCAGGCAGAGAGAGAGGAGGAAGTAGGCTCCCTGCGGAACAGGGAACCTGATGCGGGGCTCGATCCCAGGACCCTGGGATTATGACCTGAGCCGAAAGCAGAGGCTTTAACCCACTGAGCCACCCAGGCACCCCCGGAGCCCTCTTGAGATATTAAAATTATTGTAGCCTTTGAGCCTCTTGGTGCTTTGGAAAAACAACCTAAATACGATGATTATTAATTTCTAAATGACTGTCATAATGCTATTAATAGTGCTTAAGGGAATTCTTGCTGTGCGTAGAACGGTTCATCATTGTCGCGGAAAGCGTCCATATTCAACACTGAAACCTGATTATTTTTATGGCATTAACATCATTACAGATTGCTAGCACCAGGAATTTGCTTTCCAAATTAAACTGTACAACCAATCATCTAAAAGCCCTGTGAAAAGGATGCAAGATTAAGTCTTAGTGGACTTTCTCTATACTCTGAAATTTGAACCTTACCAGGTCGCACAGGGCTCCTTGGGAGGAGGGAGAGGGTAGCAGGGTTAAGTTTGTGTGTTCTGTATGGCAAAAGGGTCACTGGAAATAGGCATAGGTTTGTAACCAAGGTCACAGGTCTGAGCCAAACATGAACTTCCCAGTGGTTAGAATAGTTAGAATATTGGAACCATTCACATTTAAGCCCCTTTCTCTTGCCTTGAGGGAAGAATGGACTCGGGGCCTTATCATGAGAACCTAACTCATCTAAAGGAGAAGTGAGCTGGGGAAAATCAGAGGGGGAGACAAACCATGAGAGACTGTGGACTCTGAGAAACAAACTGAGGGTTTTGGAGGGGAGGGCAGTAGTGCATTGGGTGAGCCTGGTGGTGGGTATTAAGGAGGGCACGTATTGCATGGAGCACTGGGTGTGGTACATAAACAATGAATTTGGGAACACTGAAAAAAATTAAATTAAATTTTAAAAAAAGAAAAAAAATCATTTTCATGTTGTCTGCAATCATTTCTGGGTCCCCAACTCATGAGTTCTCAATAGTCATTAGAGAAATTTACATGACTGGATACAGTGAATGCTCCAAGGGCAGGCACAGATATCTTTCTGTTCCTGCAGACTGGAGATCTTTCCAGGACCACGCACATGCTGGAAGAGAGAAAGTCTGTCTCTTTCTGAAAGCATAGCGACAAACCCAGAGCTAGCGTGCGCGGTCTTTGCCCTCACTGTATTTATCAAGACATGTTTTGGTTAACACTGAAAAATGTCATTCACTTTCTACAAAACAGAGCAAATCTGTCCCTGCTCAGCTTGTCCACTATTTTCCTCCTTTGTGGCTGAGTGCACAGCCAGGTGTCAGTGGCTTTATTTTGTTTCATTGTTACCTCTGCTGGACAGATGCAAGGTATCCACCCCTGAAAAGTCAACTCGTGAGACCACGCTGAGATGACTGGGCTGAACTATAAGCAAAATCAAGTTCTGTCCCTTCTGCCCCTTACATACCTCTCCACCCCTCTTCCTGCTCTCCACCCTGAGCTGCACAGCTTAGGGCCATTTCCTGGTACCACGTGCTTGGACAACTGCCCCAAACGGTCTAATGGTCTCCAGTTTTAGATGCCTCAAACCCATCATACAATTGGTGGACGAGTCGATCTTTCTAAAGCATAGATTTGACCACATTCCTGTCCTACTTAAACCCTTCAGTGATCCCCTCTCACTGTCCAGTTAAATCTGTGAAGCCCAGGAGCCTTCACGGTGTGGCCTTCACCTGGACACCCCCACCATAATGAGCCCATCTCCATAATGAGCACACTTTTTAAAGAACTTAACCTTGGAGACGTTTCCAAGGTCATATTTGTAGTACCATGATTTTAGTTCTCCAAATGCCCTCCCAAAATGTGTGGGCTAGGTAAACAACAGTGCACATGCACCATAGAAGAGTCTGAGGGAAATAAAAGTGACGTGGGAGAATGCTCGTAATGTTTGTCTCAACCACAGGTGGGGGTGGGGAAGTTACACTTTATGCTTTTCTAGATCTTGGGGTCATTCCCACAGGGCTCAATCCCACAACCCTGAGATCATGATCTGAGCTGAAATCAAGAGTTGGACGCTTAACCACTTAACCGACTGAGCCACCCAGGAGGCCCGAGCACAGTCTACTTTAATAATTAGTAAGGCCACTGTCATTTGAAACAAATTGTTGGCTGTCTCCTGTTTTCATCATCAACATGTACACATCAAGTGAGACGCGCGGAATGACAGCCTTTAAAACCGAGCTCCTTATTTTGCTCTGGTGCAGAATAACTACACACCCTCTCCTCGGTGAGTCTGCTCGCCAGGGAGTAGGGTCACTGATGCACTGCCAAAAACTTGGACAAAGACATGGAGGGGACTCTGTTCCCTTCAACAGGCCATTTTCCAGACATGGAGAAGGTAGCCACTACCCCTCCCCCCATTAGCTGGCAGTTTAAAGAATGGCCCTGATGCTGTCCCATCACTGTGACTTGTTTCTTTCATCTGTGTTTTCTCTGTCATCCTGTTCACTCTGGTTTCCTTTGCTGCCCACTTAGTTCTCTCTCTCTCCCCCATATACTTCTTTGCTCTGTTTCTTCCAGCTCTTTGCCAAGCAAGGCAGCCAAAGGACAGAAAATGAAACTGCAATTTCAAGCCATTATTTTAAATCACATTTGCAACGTCTCTATCCCTTCCTAATGCCACAGATCAGTGGGGGCCACCCGAGAAAGGCAGACAAAATCCCCCTAAAAGCGATTCCTGGGCTGCACCCACGCTCCTGGAAGATCACCGTGAACACAGCAGAGTACAGAGGAGTCACCAGGAAATAAGCTCTGCGCCCAAAGCCCTATAAAAACCAAGGCTTCCTCTTCTCAGCATCAGAGCCTTCAGGATCTGGGCTCAGGGGTCCACAGAGGGAAGAAGCTGAGATTAGCCAGGCATCCAAAGAGAGAAGGGGCTCACAGAGTTGGTGTAAAGGCTCTACAATTAAGTCACGTTTCTTACAATTAAGAACTTTTTAAGTTTTATTTTAAGTCCTTCCCATTCAGTCAAGTTTCCTTCTGTGCCTGGGATCTGGCCCTAGCCTGCCCTCCTAATGTCATCTTTGTTTTCCTGACACAAAGCCCCCAGTATCCAAGAGCACAGGCAGGATTACTCAAAGAGCCCCCAAGGAACCATTTCTCTCACCTGTATGCTTTTGTCACTTCAGTGATTGGAGGTTTCTGGCCCTCACCTGCCCAAGCCCAGCCCTACTTGGATAACACTCAGAAGCTCACCTAAGACAATCCCTTTTCCTTAAGAAGAGCCTTGACCAGCCCACACTCATGTCAAGCCTGATGTCATTCCTCTCCTCTGTACCTCACCGCCACCCCCCCCACACCCTGATATACTTGTGTCCCAGCACCAGCCCACCACAGGTCTTGCTGGCTCTCCCTCCTCTTGTACTCTCTGAGAGCAGGATGCTACCCTGGTCCCCTGCTTGGCTGCTGGTACGAATGGACACTCAATTCAGGCTTGTTGAATTAACTCAATCACCCACACATGCACCAGGAACCGACACAACCCAAGCTGTGGGGTTATGCTCAAAACCGCCTCTACCATAGAAAGAGTTGAACTGAGTGGGAAAGTAGGGTTCTAGGGAAATGCTGTTTGGAGCTCCAGAGAGCAGACCCCCAGCAGCCTGTCACTCTGGGACTCCTCCCTAAGACTGCCCTCCCCCAACTTGCCCTAGCTGGCTGCTTCAGCTCTCTCCCCTGTGCTCTGGGAGAATGAAACAGCCTAACTGTGGGGTTATCGGTCGGCATGTTGGTGCTATTTCCTGCACCTAAAGGAGAGGAAGCTTCTCCAAGGAATGGGAAATTGATGGGTCTCTTCACAAAAGTCCAGGGAAAGATATTTTATTCACCTGGCTTATAGTCTTCCCAAGTCCAAAAACGATCCATACAGAATGCAAGAAAAACAAGAACACAGTTTTCTTTCCACGTTATTCCTTGGAGTCACGGCACATTCTTAAAACACTGGTGTCAGAGAATTAAAAGCCCCTGAATTTATGGTGTACACACAAACTAGGGAACAAGGGGCGTTACAGCATGTTCGAGAATGTGGTTAACTCCACAAAGCCTTCCCCACCAGAAAAAACAAGTGTCTCTTAAATACATTTCCTGCGCATGGCCCTGGGTACACACTGGTTCTACCCTAAAAAATACAGTTTAGCAGGGCAAAATATAAAAAAATATAGTTTTGCAGGTAAGCATCAGGGTCACTAGCTTATCCATACTTCTAATTTCAGGAGTAGAGTCAATTGCCCCCAAGACCATAAAAAATTAGAAGGAACCAAAAAAGGTTACTGTCACTCAGAAGAAATACAAAAAGTAACAATATTCACTCTATCTTAGGCATACTACATACTATTAAATGGAACATCAATAAACACTCACACCAGGGTAATGTAAGTGCAGGGTGGGGGGACCCACTTAGAGAGGACTCCTATTGTGGTTGATGCTCATTTGCTTTTTACCTTGGATAACAGGAAGTGGATTTACCCCACATGCGCATGAAGAGTTGGTGAGAAGACACCAGTGTGGAATTAAAAAAAAAAAAAGCAAAACAAAAATAAACAAACAAAACATGCAAACCCCAAAGATGGAGGCCAAAGACCTGCCGCATGTGTCGGCTGTGACAGGTTCAGGAAGCTGAGTCCCAGCCTCGGGGACTGGGAAAACAACGCTGACTCCAAGGCCCCCGAAATGCAGGTGTATTAATTATAAATCACAAAATCCAGAAGTGTCCTGTTTTTAATCATTTATCAAACACGTCAACCTCAGAGGAAATGGAACATTAGCAGTGAGCTTCTTAAAGTGTAATTTCCTACAAGAGAAATTTATGGCCTATACTTATTCTCCATTAGAGGACGTCTAACCTCTTTTATTAGTTTATTCATCAAGGCAGCCTGGTTTCGGGCCAGCTCTGCAAACCCGCAGGTCATCTGGAAAGGGGTCTCTGGGGAATTTTTCCTCCTGGTCCAGTAGTGTTTTCCAGATCATAACACAGTTAACAGAAGTAGTCATGGTACATTCGGCGGGAGGTTTTTAGGTATTCCCCAAAAGGCAATTCACAGAGCGAGCCCCAGGGACTACCGTGGCTATAAAGTGAACATCTAAAATGTACTTTGAAATGAAATGATTTTCTGTTTGCCGTATGAGGCTTGTGATTGCCTCTCAAAGAGCACTGCTTCCATTGCTTTTACGTTCAGGTTCAATTTCTTATTTAGTGATGTAATAAAGGGGCGATTTAGAACCCGCAAGCAAGGACTTCCCAATCAGTGAGTTGCTCGATCTCTCATCCACTGGGCACCGTCTCTCCAGGATGCTGTGGCCTATTTCCAAGCAACCTGCACAGCCCCCCAAAACTGTCTCCTTCCCCACATGCACAGCTATTTCTCTGTTCACCAGACAGTCCCCAGCCCTGCAGAAGAGAGCAATCCGAGCCCTACTCTGTGCCTTCTCCAGACCTCTGTGCGAGATCACTCTTCCTGAGACTAACAGAATTCTCAGCTTGCGGTGATGAAAACAAAAACACCCAATATGTACAAACTGGTGTGGGGGGCCAGAACGAGGGGGAAAAAAAATGTGAATAAGGACATCTTACCTTGTTTTAAGGATATTCAGAAACTGCAAAATTTCTGAAAACTGTATCAGTCTGAGAGCTCTTAAAAATCTCAAACCTGGAAAGAGAAATGAAATAGAGACACATTATTCTCACTGCGTGGTTTTAATGTTCACACTCAGCCGTTTGATCTACAGCTGCCAGGGTCGAAGGGATCTGAAGTTCTTACAGACGATTAAACCATCCCATACCTTGGTCATAGTCCTTCATTCTGATTCTTGACTGGTTTAATCCATGCTGGTAAACTTTCTCATTAAAGGAGGCCTGTTTTGAGCCACGTAGAGAAAGGTCCGGTGGGGAAAGCCCCGTTAAACGAGGCTTCTCCTTTGCTCATCTCAGATTTAAAGCACTGTTCCTAAGTTGCCTACTCTTTTGAGAGGATTTTGTCTCTGAAAAACACTGGGAATGGGGCCAGGTAACCTTTATGCTAAGAGCAGATTACAAACAAATCGGATAACCTGATGTCTTTGATTTCTTTTTTTTTAAACTTTATCTTCACCTGATAAAATGAAGAGTAAAGGCTACAGTGTGATCCATTTTCTAGATCCATTTTCTCAATTTCTCCCCCAATCAAAAAAAAAAAAGTCAAATTGGTAAGATCTCACACCTCATAACTTCAGGATCCAAAACATATATATTTCCGCTTTTACTAAGCATCAAGATAAATGCCTGTCCTTTCTAAATTGGCAACCTCTGCTGAATGGAAACCAAGAGCCAGCATTTCTAGACAGCAGAAGAGGGACAGGTACCAGGAAGGAAGATACCATCCAGGATTAGAGAAAATATAAATTATTGTTGTGTTTTAATAGCCTGGAGTAAAATACATTTCGTTGAAATCAAATTCATGAGTCAAAAACATTCTGAGTCACTCATGCTTGGCCATCATGTAAGAGAATTACTGAAAAAATGCTGATTATCACAGCTTTGAGAGAGTTTCAATATCACACCCTTTGCTAAGGGGATTTTCTTGTACAGATTTTCCGAAAGCATTTTGTCGGGTGCCCCCACATGCCAAGTGCAGTACTAAGCCCAAGGTGGGCTAACTTGTTGACAGGCAGCTCTTGGCTGATGGGTGAGACTTTTTTCTGCCCCCATATGTGAGGCAGGAAGCAGTGGGAAGAGGCTGGGGGAGTCACTGCAATGAATCGAGGAAAGCAGACAGATGCGAAGTTTTCCACTCTATGGCTCCACTTTGGGCCCGGTTAGATTTCGCTCTGTTCAAGCATTAGGGGACAAGGAAGGACTAACGCAAAGCCCAGGAGGGGGGGGGGGGAATCCTATTGCACAAGAGGAAGAAAGGGATAATAGCTCAAAAGGGAAATTTCTCATCTAAAAAGGATTTACCTTCATGAACAGAAGATTTTCTCAGAAAACGCTGGCCTTCTATGCCAAATGATATTTAGATTACTTTTATTAAACCAGAAAGTGCAGAGATGAGAGGGGATGTTGATGAACTGAAGGCCCAGGAGCCGAAACACAGTCCTAACAGAACTGATGAAAGGTTCACTTAACGCAGCCGAACGCTGCAGAGAACAAACCTGAGAAATAATCCCAGAACACAGAGAACATAAGGAAATGGGAGAAAAAAGGATGAAATCTAAGAAAATGGAAATGGAGGGGAGATCACAGAAATCCAACTTATGAATAAAACATGTTCCAAAAGGAAGTACAAACAACCTGTAGATCCTAAGTAATGGGCGGGACATAATTGAAAAGAACTTTCTAGAAAGGGAAAAAGGACTGGAGAGTAAGAGCCAAAATGAATGACCAGCTCTTAGAAACTCACATCCAGAGTCTTTTCTTCAAATTTTAAGTATTAACATAAATTAAAAAACAAAGTGTCAGGGTGGGAAGAGGGTCACCATGAACGCCACAAAGACAACATGATGTGATAGTAGATATAAATGACAATGGACAACACTCAGACTCTTAAGACAAGGAGAATTTGGCCCAAGACTTTTATGCCTGTCAAGCACTTGTTCAACAATAAAAATAAAACAAAAAATGTCTTCAACAGCCCAGGACTTCCCAGAAAATATATTGCTTGTGCAAAATATTTTCAAAGTTCTCAAGCCTTATTAAATCAGAATTGAGTGGCAGAGGCTGGGAGGTATACTTGTAATAAACTCTACTGTTGGTCCTAAGCATCCAGCCCAACCTGATGGCTGGTCTCAGTCCAGCATCATCAGCACACACTGCTGGGAGATAAAGTGACACACTGAGAAATTTGAGGTAGAAGACTAGCAGCACCGAAACCAGTAAGGACACAGAAGGATGTTTTAGTGTCATATTAGCCACTAATGGCTTCAGCCTAAAAATCCTGTGTATGCATATATATGCACATATATATATATCATATACAATATATAACATATTAGATATGTAGTATATATGGTACATATATTACATATATAACACATATACCAAATATATGGTACATATATTACATATATAGTATATATGTAAATATATATTTATGTATACATATATATTTGCATATATATTTTTTTCATTTATGGAAACAAAAATAGAAAACAAACTTTGAACTGGATTTCTTTTTACTGTAGGTGATACTGCTGCATCCTCTATTATTTGTCTGCAGCGTCCCACATTTTAAAGTGACTCATAAATATATAATAGAATAAAAGCTTCCCTTGTTAGGGAGCTATATGGAAGTAAGGGTAGGAAACAGTGAATGCAGCAGCCGAAGGTCCTCTAGTCTTGCCAGAGGTGAACTGTAGATCTAGATCTGAGCATTTTGCCAATAAAAAAGCAGGGAGACACTAGAAGATTAACAATGTACAGGAGAGAAAAACAAGCCAAACTGCCTACAGAGATAGTCATCTGAAGCATGGACCTTTCAGCTCCCTGCTTTCTGCCCTGGACCCCGCTGGCCGATTCTCAGCACAGCAGCCAGAATGAACCTGGTAAACAATATAATAGATCATGACTCCCCTCTGCTCAAAATCCTCCAAGGTCCCCATTTCACACAGAGTCAAAAGTCCAAGTCCTCCAAGGGCCTATAAAGCAACACCACCCCATTTCCTTGCGGATCTGACGGCCTCCTCCGTCTCCCGGCATTAGCCTCCTTCCAACCTGGCTGCCTTCTGTTATCCATCTCTGCCGGCCCCCCTCCAAATTCTTACTCTTTGTGCCCGCTTCACTTTTCTCCACAGCATGAGGAAGCACTAGCGTCTTCTTTACCTAAGTGATTTACTTTCTGACTCCTTATCCATAACATCAGTGGGCTGAGGGGAGGAACTGGTGTCTGCTTTGCTCCTGGCTTTGAATTAGAGCCTGGAGTAAGGTGAGTGCTTGGTAAATATCCACCTGAGCTGAATAAATAAATCAGCCTTTTGAAAAAGAATGAGCAGAGGGACTCCTGGGTGGCTCAGTGGGTTAAAGCCTCTGTCTTTGGCTCGGGTCATGGTCTCAGGGTCCTAGGATCGAGCCCCACATCGGACTCTCTGCTCAGTGGGGAGCCTGCTTCCCCCTCTCTCTCTCTGCCTGCCTCTCTGCCTACTTGTGATCTCTGTCAAATAAATAACTAAAATCTTTAAAAAAAGAAAAGAAAAAGAATGAGCAGAGAATTAAAGGTACATACTCTGCATTCAGAACACGGAGACCGCCCAAGGAGGGTGGTCTTTCCCTGAAGAAAAGAGCCATGAGTGCTGAGGGCTCACAGGGGAGGGCTGACACCCTTAGGACATCTGAAGCCCCCTAACCAGGGAAAAGTCATAAACAATGGTCTTTCTGCTGTACCCAGAGATGTCCTATAGAAGCACAGACAGCAACTCAAATTCCATAAAGGAGACCAAGAAAAGGGAGAGGTGGAAAGGGCATGGCTAATTGACAAATCATTCATCTTCTTTGCTTTATAATACTGTATTCTTATCATTTATTCCCTAAAACTTAAAACCTCTGAAAGAAAATGATACTCCAGGAAAATAGAAAATGACTAGGACCAAGATGTAAAGAAGAAAGTATGTGTGTGCCAAAAACCATGATTTATGCCCCCACAAAGATCCAGATGAATTCAAGTGAGTTCCTTTAAATATTAAGAAATAGTAAACTTCTCTATTATATCAACAACTAATTAAAATAGATGGTTCTCTCATTTTCTATACTCTGTATTAGTTTAGAAAGCTGGAATTACCTGGGCACAGGTACTTCACATTTTTTTTTTTAAAAGATTTTTTTTTATTTATTTATTTGACAGACAGAAATCATAAGTAGGCAGAGAGGCAGGCAGAGAGAGAGAGGAGGAAGCAGGCTCCCTGCTGAGCAGAGAGCCCGATGCGGGGCTTGATCCCATCACGACCCAAGCTGAAGGCAGCAGCTTAACCACTAAGCCACCCAGGCGCCCCGGTACTTCACATATTGTGGGGTACTAATGATGAACTAACTATAAGAATCCTAATAAAACACTTCTATATCGTATCTGAGACTATATTAAATGAATAACACACATGAGCTGTAGTGGATACTATGAGACACAGCCCAGGTACCTTCTTTGGAGATCTTTATTCTTTTTTTTTTTTTTAAGATTTTATTTATTTGCCAGAGAAAGAGCACAAGCAAGGGAAGCAGCAGGCAGAGGGAGAAGCAGACTCCCCATTGACCAAGGAGCCTGATGCAGGACTTGATACCATGACCCTGGGATCATGGCCTGAGCTGAAGGCAGATGCTTCACTGACTAAGTCACCCAGGTGCCCCAGAGAGATATTTATTCTTTCCTGACTCATGAAGAGGGCTCATCTAAGATTATACACTTGCCAAGGATGGCCCCCAATAACCAGGAGATGTGGGGAAAAAGACTCGCTGCCCTGTTTCCATTTGGGACAACCCTAAAGAACCATGTGGCTGTAGAACTCTACATGGCATTGGCTGAGGCTTCTGTTGCAACTCTACCAGAGCTGAAGCTCTCCACCCACTCTTAGTACCTTCATCTCTTGGCCCATACCCTGAAGACACAAAGGTTCAAAATCTTTGTGATGCAGCAAAAGCAGTTCTAAGAAGGAAGTATATAGTCATACAGGCCTATCTCAAGAAACAAGAAAAATCTCAAATAAACAATCAAACCTTATGCCTGGAGGAACTAGAAAAAGAAGAACAACAACAACAAAAATAAAACAAAATTAGTAGAAGGAAGAAAATATAATAAAGATCAGAGTAAAAATAAATGAAATGGAGACTCAATAGAAAAACAGAAAAGATCAATGAAACGTAAGAGCTCATTCTTTGAAAAGATACTCAAAATTGATAAACTGTAGTCAGACTCATTGAAAAAGAGAAAGAGAGGGGGAGAGAGAATGCAAATAAATAAAATAAAAAATGAAGAGGGGTGCTTAGCTGGCTCAGTCAGAAAAGCATATGACGCTTGACCTTGGGGTTGTGAGTTTGAAACCTCCGTTGGGTGTAGAGATTACTAAAAAATAAACTTTAACAAAAAAAAGGAAGAGGAGAAGGGACAACCAATACCACGGAAATACAAAGAATTATAAGACATTACTATGAAAAATTATACACCAACAAAGTGGATAACCTAAGAGAAATGGATAAATCCCAAGAAACATAGTCTTCTAAGACTAAACAGGACAGAAATAGAAAACCATGAGAGAATATGGACTCTGAAAAACACTTTGAGGGTTTTGAAGGGGCGGGGGGGGCGTGGGAAGTTGGGCACACCTGGTGGTTGGTATTGTGGAGGGCACGTATTGTATGGAGCACTGGGTGTGGTGCATAAACAATGAATTCTAGTACACTGAAAAGTAATTAAAAAAAAAAAGAAAATCAGAAAAGACTGATTTCTAGTAACAAAATTCAATCTGTAATTAAAAAAAAACTCCCAATAAACAAAAGTTCAGGACCAGGTGGCTTCAAAGTTAAATTCCATAAACAGTGAAAGAATTAATAACTATCTTTCTCTAATTATTCTTAAAAAAAAATAGAAAGGAATGGTTCCAGATTTATTCTATGAGGTCAGCATTACCCTGATACAAAAACCAAACAAAGATACTACTAAAAAAAGAAGAAGAAGAAAAGAAAAGTATATGCCAATATCCCTTAGGTACCTAGATGTAGAAGTCTTCAACAAAATATTAGCAAACTGTATTTAAAAATACAAAAAGGATCATTTACCAGGATCAAGTGGGATTTATTCCAAGGATGGTTCAATATCCACAAGTCAATCAACATGATACATCACATGAACAAAATGAGAGATAAAAATGGTATGATCAGGGCACCTGGGTGGCTCAGTGGGTTAAGGCCTCTGCCTTTGGCTCAGGTCAGGATCCCAGGGTCCTGCAATTGAGCCCTGCTTCGGGCTCTCTGCTGAGCAGGGAGCCTGCTTCCTCCTCTCTCTCTGCCTGCCTCTCTGCCTACTTGGGATCTCTGTCTGTCAAACAAATAAATAAAATCTTTAAAAAATAAATAAAATAAAAAATAAAAATGGTATGATCATCTCAATAGATGCAGAAAGAGCATTTGAAAAAACTCAATATCCACTCATGATAAAAGCTTTCCACAAAGTAGGTATAGAGAGAAATACCTCATCATAATAAAGGCTATATATGACAAACACACAACTAACATGACACTCAATAGTGAAAAGCTGAAAGCTTTTCCCATAAGATCAGGAAGATGACAAGGATGTCTACTCTCACCACTTTTATTTAACATACTACTGGAAGTCATAGCCATAAGAATCAGGCAAGAAAATAAAATAAAAGGCATCAAAATTGGTTAGGGGGAAGTAAAACCATCATTATTTATAGATGACATACTATTAGACATAGAAAACCTTAAAGACTTCATTAAAAATCTATTAGAACTGATAAATGAATTCAGTAAAGTTGCAGGACACAAAATCAATATACAGACACCTGTTGTGTTTCTATATACTATTAATGAGATAGCAGAAAGATAAATTAAGAAAACAATCCTAATTACAATTGTATCAAAAAGAATAAAATAGGGCACCTGGATGGCTCAGTGGGTTAAAGCCTTTGCCTTTGGCTCAGATCATGATCCCAGGGTCCTAGGATCAAGCCCCACATCAGGTTCTCTGCTTAGCAGGGAGCCTGCTTCCTCCTCTCTCTGCCTGCCTCTCTGCCTACTTGTGATCTCTGTCTGTCAAATAAATAAATAAAATCTAAAAAAAAAAAAGAATAAAATATCTAGGAATATATTTAACCAAGGAGGTGAAAGAATTCTACTCTGAAAACTATAAGATATTAATGAAAGGAACTGAAGACAACACAAATAAATGGAAAGATATTCCATGCCCATGGACTGGTAAAATTAATATGGTTAAAATGCCCATCTTACCCAAAGCAATTTACAGGTTCAATGCAATTCCTATCAAAACACCAATAGTGTTTTTCACAGAACTAGAACAAATAATCCTAAAATTTGTATGGAACCACAGGAGACACCAAATAGACAAAAGAATCTTGAGAAAGAAGAGCAAAGTGGGAGGTATCACAAACTCAGACTTCAAGATACACCCAAAGTTACAGTAATCACAATACTATGATACCAGCAGAAAAACAGACACAGAGATCAATGGAACAGAAGAGAGAGCCCAGAAATAACTCCATGCATGTATGGTCAATTCATCTACAACAAAGGAAGAATATACAACAGGGAAAAGACAGTCTCTTCAATAAACGGTGCTGGGAAAACTGGACAGCTACATACAAAGGAATAAAACTGGACCACTTTTTTATACCATACACAAAAATAAACTCAAAATTGATTAAAGACCAACATGTGAAACTTGAAACCATAAAACTCCTAGAAGAAAACCCAGGCAATAATCTCTCAGACACCAGTCTTAGCAATATTTTTCTGGATATGTCTCCCCAGACAGGGGAAACAAAAGCAAAAATAAACAATGGGGCTATCTCAAACTAAAAAGCTTTTACACAGCAAAGGAAACCATCAACAGAACAAAAAAAAACCAACCTCCTGAAAGGAAGATATTTGCAGATGATGTCTGAAAGAGGTTAATATTCAAAACATATAAAGAACTCATTTGACTCAACACCCAAGAAAACAAATAATCTGACTTAAATATGAGCAGAGGACCTAATTAGATATCTTATTCCAAAGAAGATGTATAGTGGGCCAGCACACACATGAAAAGATGCTCAATATCAGTGATCATCTGGGAAGTAAAAATCAAAACCATGATGAGATATCACCTCACAACTGTCAGAATGATTACAAAAAAAAATACAAGAAATAACAAGCATTAGTGAGGATGTGGAAAAAAGGGAACCCTCATGCACTGTTGATGGAAATATAAAATGGTATCAGTACTGTGGAAAACAATGTGGAGTTTCCTCAAAAACAGAAATATCGTATGATCCAGTAATCCCATTTCTGGGTATCTACCCAAAGGAAATGAAGACACTAATTTGAAAAGATACATACATCCTATGTTTACTGCAGGATTATTTACAGGAGTCAAGGAGTCAAGATATGGAAGCAACTGAAGTAGCCATCGATAGATGAATGGATAAATAAAATTATATATATATATATATATATATATATATATATATATCACACACACCCATACCCACGTATATATACAACAGAATATTACTCAGCTGTCAAAAAGAATGAAATCTTGCCATTTGTGACAAGATGAGTGGATGTAGAGTATTATGCTAAGTGAAATAAGTCAGATAGAAAGACAAATACTATATAATTTCACTTACACACGGAACGTAAAACACAAAGCAAACAAACAAAAACACACTCATAAATACAGAGAACAAACTGGTAATTGCCAGAGGGGAGGCTAGTAGGGGGACTGGAGAAACCAGTGAAGGAGATTAAGAGATACAAACTTTTAGTTATAAAATAAATAAGTCGCGGGGATGTTGTATACCTGAAACTAATATATGTTAACTATACTTCAACTTTAAAAAGGTACCCTGGAGATTATATATGAGAAGAATAAGTATTTTGATAATACAGGCAGCACATAGGAGGTACTCAGTAAATGGTAATTTCATCATGCAAAGCCACAGAATTAAAAAGCGTAGGATTGTATACAACCCAACAGAAAAATCAGCAAGACAAACAGAAGTCCAGAAAGACACACACACACACACACACATATTCACTCACTCACACACCATATATAATGTTATTGTTATTTTAAATTAGAGGTAAAATGATGTTGACAATGATGAAATCTACACTTATTGATTGTCTACTATTCTTAATTACTTCTTGCATGCCAAAACCTTTAACTATATAGTTTACAAGTACAACAGAAGAAAAACAGCTAAAGATAAACGGACAAGACAGTGTGTCCAGCACACAGTTTGTAGGCAACAGAGCCAGGTCTCAACTCAAAACTGGCTACCTGCACAAAGCCCAAGCTTGGAAACATGGCCCTGGCACAGACCTCTGCCAGTCAGTTCCAACCGCAGAAATCAGTGCTCAAGTAAACACGTTCAACACTGAGATTCGCTTGCCAAAGGCTGCTAGCAATTTGCATTTCTACCAGTGTGTAAATGGTCATCTGCCCACATGCCCACCAGGTTAAGTACTGTGATACAAGGAAAGACGGCAAGGAGGGAGGGAGGGTGGAGGGGAAAGGGAGCCTCACCAATGGAAAGGCCCCAGATAGAAGTGCATCACTACTCCAGGTTCCTTTTCCATGTCAACAAATGAAGTCAATTATTTTTCACATAATTATTAGTCATTTTATCTTGTTCTTTAAGGTGCCTTATAGGGGCCTTTGCCAGATGACCTGTGTCTTCATCTTATTAATATATCTGGGCTTTGTTGGGGTACCTGAGTGGTTCAGTCAGTTAGGTGGCCTGCTCTTGCTTTCGGCTCAGGTCATGATGGAGCCCAGCCCCGGGCACCATACTCAACGGAGATTCTGCCTGAGGATTCTCTCTCCTTCTGACCCTCCCCCCACTCATGTTCTATCGTTCTTTCTACAATAAATAAGTAAAAATTTTATATATGTGTGTATATTTTATATATATGTATATATGTATGTATGTATGTATGTATGTATGTCTGGGCTTTATTGTGCTGTGGACATTATGCTCTCTATTATCTTCCACAGTTCATCATTCTTCTTCTATTGTTGTTTAAAGGATTTTTCTAAGTCTAAAATTTTGCTTAAGGCGGGGTTTTCTTTTTTTTCTTTTCAGATTCTAAAGTTTGTTACATGGCCTGATTCATCAGTCTCCCATCACTGTTTCTTTTTGTTAAAATTCAACAATGGCCACCTCTAACATAGAAACAGATTTTTTAAATGCATCAACCGTTCTTTATACATTTAAGGCAGTGGTTCTGAACCTTGGCTGCATATTTCAAACACCTGGAAAGTTTTAAGAATTACTAGTAACTGCATCTATTCTGACTTTGTTGGCCTGTTCAGCCAGGCAGAGGGAATTCTAAGCTCTGAGATGAGTCTGAGGAACGAATCAAGGTTGAGAAGCATTGCAAACCTTCTGTAAGTGGGCAGATAGCAAATATTTTAGGATCCCTCACAAGTTCCCACTCTGCTGTAAATGTGTGTAAATGAATGGGTGTGGCTGTTGTAAATGAGTGGGTATGGCTATATTCCAATAAAGTTTTATTCAAATAAATAGTCCAAGGGGAATAGATTGCTACACTGACATTAGAGAACCACTATTCAGGGGCACCTGGATGGCTCAGTGTGTTAAGCATCTGCCTTTTGTTAAGGTCATGACCCCAGTTCTGGGATCGAGCTCCATAGGGGGCTCCCTGCTCAGCAAGGAGCCTGCTTCTCCCTCTCCCTCCACAGCTCCCCCTGCTTGTGCTCTCTGTCAAATAAATAAATAAAATATTTTTTAAATTAAAAAAAAATAATAGAAACCCACTCTTCAAATTCCACATGCACACAGATCACCTAGGATTTGTTAACATTCATGTTCTGATTCCGTGGGTCTGAGATGGGGCCTGACACTGCACAGTTAACCAGCACTAACATGGTGCAGATGCTCTTGGTCAGAGACCACACTTTGAGAAAACAAGGCTGCAGGGCAGTGGTTCTCAGACTGTGCTGCCAATGCAATCTCCCAGGGATATTAAAACAATACTGACACTTGCCTCCCCCTCCCACACATTCGGATTTAATTGGTCTGGGGTACAACCTAGGTGTCAGAATTTTTAAATTCCCCAGATGATTCTAAAGTGCAGCCACATGTGGGAACCTGTGGTTTAGAACTATGTATTCTTTTAACCTTGTGAATCTACCTGGATGTATTTGTTTATTTTGGTCAACAGAATGCGAATGGAATGAAGCTTTATTTTTTTTCTCAAATACTTAGCAAATTTCCCTACCTGAGTAATCACTTGAATAATCTAAAACCATTAAGATACCCACCAAGCATGCCACGTCTCTACTTAAATTAATTTTAAAGAGCATACTTGTTAACTGTAAGTTAGAAGAAATCTATTGTATAATAAGAGACTACAAATAAAAAATGCATTCAGCGTGGGGTGCCTGGGGGGCTCCGTCAACTGAGCGCCTTATTCTTGATTTCCGCTCAGGTCATGATCTCAGGGTTTGAGATCCAGCCACAGCATCAGGCTCCCTGCTCAGCAGGGAGTCTGCCTGAGATTCTCTCTCCCTCTTCCTCAGCCCTTCCCCATCCCACCCTGCACAGCATGTGCTTTTTCTCTCTCAAAATAAATAAATCTTTAAAAAAATGCATTTAGCTCAAGAGCTTAGGGGAAAAGTCATCTTAACAATGAGGAGGTAGACGATTTCTATTTTAGTGTTTATAACTGAATAATAAGAAAACCAATAAAGATTAAAAGGGATAAAAAAAATTTTAAGGGAACAAACGACAACAATCAAACAAAATAAAATAAAGTACTGGCTGATCCAATAAAGATGCAAATAGAAAAAAAATTCATGCCCAGTTCTATACTAATAAAACTGCAAGCCTCAGTAATAGGGGATGACTTTCCAAGAAATGTAAACCTTGAAAGCTGATACGACCAAAAAGGGAAATAGCTATAGAGTAATAGTTGATATATAAATAGAAAATTTACTAATATCTTCCTTTCAAAGACTTTGCAACCATGTAATTTATTATTAAATTCTTTAAAACATTTACATTTCATTGAAATTCTAAACTAACCCATAATACAAAAAAGAAAACTACTAAAGTTGTTTTATAAAATAGACACCAACCTGGTGCAAAAAAACCTGATTTTTCAAAGCACAAAAATAAAACAATCTCACTTGTTAATTTTGCCACAATTCCACATAAAATACCAATATACATAAAATACCAATATATATAATTCATCAGTAGATTAAAATATATATAATTCATCAGTGATTAAAACAGTAATCTGGTTCTAGTTAAACCAATAATAGTGCTGGTTAAACATAGCAGGTTGAACGGAATGCTTTACCTCTGACCCCTCTCAAAACCTCATTAAAGTAATACTGGAATCCCCCAAGGACGAAAAGAAGGGAAGAGAGACTATAGCACGTAAGAGAAAAGCAAAAAATGTTGGCAGATGAAAAGTCGATATTCGGTTGGAAATGAATTTGGCAGAGCTGAGAAACATAATTTCACATATGCATAGCATATAGAGTAACTGTGTGTGTGTGTGTGTACATACACACACATAGTTATATATAATGTACATACAATATTTATTACATATTATTAAATGAATTTCTAGAAGGAGAAAATAAAGGCAATTGGAAGCAGGCAAAATGCAAAATAACATTAGAATCACGTTTCCCAGGCCAAAAGAATGACCTGCATCCTCAGGTTGAAAAGGTCTGTTAACTGTGCAGCAGAATGAATTTTCAACAACCCAAATGTAGACATATCATGGTGACATTTCAATGTAAATAAAGATACAAGGCCCTCAAAACAATGACAGAATAAATTATTGTCATAATTCCCCTGGCTGCACTGGATGAAAGGAAAAAAGGAAGATTATCTTCATAATTCTCAGGAGAAATCATTTTGAACCAAGAAAGACATACTTAGCCAGGTAGAAAAAAATATAATAATAATCCAAAAGTAGTGAGATACACGGGGCTCCTGGGTGGCTCAGTGGGTTAAAGCTGCTGCCTTCGGCTCAGGTCATGATCCCAGAGTCCTGGGATGGAGCCCTGCATCGGGCTCTCTGCTCAGCAGGAAGCCGGCTTCCTCCTCTCTCTCTGCCTGCCTCTCAACCTACTTGTGATCTCTGTCAAATAAACAAAAGTAATGAGATACAAAAACCGATGGGGGAAAAGAATCAAAAGAACTGATTAGTTTATGTGTTGACTGAATATTATAAAACATAATAAATAATAACAATGATCCCGAAATTAAAATCTCTGGATGATATTACATGGAAGATGTAGATATGGAGGAAGGAAAGCAGTGGAAGTGAGAAAGGTGAGCTAAAGTTGTCATCTTACTTGTAGGGAAGACACTATATTTTTTAAGTTTATTTATTTTAAGTAATTTCTACACCCAACATGGGGCTCAAACTCACAACGCTGAGATCAAGAGTCATGTGCTCTTCCAACTGAGCCAGGCAGGCACCCCAAGAAGAAGATACTATTAATTATACACATTAACAGGAAAATTTAAGTTTGTGCATCAAAAACTTAAGAATATACTTGGAATCACAAATTCAAAATCTTAGAGAGGAAAAAGAACTAAAAAATTTGATCAATCCAACTAAAGGAAAAGAATTATGAAAAAAGAAACCAAAGAAAAGCATATTAATTAGAAAATATTATTGTAACAGCAAAAACAGCCCAATTATATTAGTCATCACAACAAAATCAAATGAGTTAAATTCATCTATTAGAAGACAAAGACTCTCAGATAGTAGAAAACCATCAACAACACATTCCAGATGCATGCTGTTTGGAAGAAACATATTAAAAACAAAATATAAAGAAAATTTAGAAATGAAAACCTGAAAAATATGTCCCAGACAACTGCTAACCAAAAGAAGAGGCAAATAAAAGTGATAATAGTATTAAATAAAGTGACAGCTACTATGAAAAATTATGAAAGAAACAGAGAGTAATTCCTCATCTTGATAAAAGGAATACCAGCCAAGAATGTGTAACAATGAAAAAACTTTCCACACCTAAAAACATACCTTTGAGATATAAAACACAAAATCAGAAGAATACATCAAACAAATAAGAAACATTGGCAATGCCACAGCACAGTGGGAGATGTTAATGTTCCTTTTCCAGAAACTACCCAAAAATAAGCACAAATAAAGAATATTTGTGTAAATTTAATTCCTTTGGATATATTCATATGTATTTACCAGGATGGGTAGGCAGACACATCTATTACTCATTAAACTAGGAACACGCCTTCTTTAATAAAAACCACTGAAGGGGTGCCTGGGTGGCTCAGTGGGTTAAGCCGCTGCCTTTGGCTCAGGTCATGATCTCAGGGTCCTGGGATCGAGTCCTGCATCGGGCTCTCTGCTCAGTGGGGAGCCTGCTTCCCTCTCTCTCTCTGCCTGCCTCTGTCTACTTGTGATCTCTCTCTGTCAAATAAATAAAATCTTTAAAAATAAATAAATAAATAAATAAATAAAATAAAAACCACTGAAAAGTCACAAACACTGACCACGAATTAGGCCACAAAGAAACTTCACCAAATCCCAAAATGCAGAAATCACAGAGGCCATTTAGAGACCACAAAGCAACAGAATAAGAAAATCACAAAAAGGCGGGCAAAACAGACTGTATTATATAGAGAAGAATTGAACGTATGAAAAGGGAGTCATCACAAATGGAAAGAACGTGAGCATTAAGCATTCACGATGGAAGGACTGGTGAATAGTGGTGGTCAAAAGAAAGAGCCATCTCATGCCATTGTTGAAATTAATTTGGGGTGAATTGAAATGAAATATAAATAAGCCATAGAAAAGCGAAAGAAAATGTAATTATGTATTAATTAGCTCTCTGCAGAGAGGAAGAATAGTAAACTCAGATGCAAAAGCAATCTTAAAAAACCTATAAATAGCAGATCAGCCACCATAAAAATACCAAAATCCTGTATGTCAAAAAAAGCACTGAAGATAAGATAATAACATTCACTAAAAATAATATGATATAATAAGAAAGAACTCTTTGTAATACCAAAAACATGTATGGAAAATACCCTACCCCTAGTTCATAAATAGGTGAAAAATCATAAAGAGGCACATCATGAAACAGTAAGGATAACTAGTAAGCAAACATTAGAAATTTTTAGACTCGACTGAAATAAGAGAAATCCAAGTTAACCAAAAATACAGTAACATTGTGTTTATTCTACTTAACTAGTAGGATATCTGAGTTTCACCTCCTAGAGATGACTCTACAATGAAATAACCTTATAATTTGATGGTGCAACTGTCAATTCATTCAGCATTTTCAGAAAGTTATTCTGCATTATGAATCAAACTAATTCCATTTCTGGAAATATAGCCTAAGGAAATATAAAAAAGTATAGGGAAATGCCACAGGAAACAAAGACGATCTTTGTAAAACTGCTGATTAAATAAGAAAAATAGACAGAGGCTTAATACCTAAACGTAGATTTTCTTTAATATCGTCCATCTTCTTCATGTGATATTATACAAGTTTGAGAATCATGTAACGGGAGAAATGCTTATGACATAGTGTTAAGTTAAAGAAGCAGGGGGTGGAAAGCAGCAGGGTGGTTACCAGAGGCTGAGGAGTGAAGGAAAGAGGAGTTTATTTAACGGGCAAAGAGTCTCAGATTTGCAAGATGTCACGTTTTGGAGATGCATCTCACAACAACGCCAGTACACTTAACACCACACTCAACTGTACACTTAAAAATAGTTAAGATGGAAATTTTTATGTTCTATATTGTTTACCACAATTAAAACAAAAATTAACAGTAAACATTAAAAAAAAAAAAAGTAGTCATATATAAAGGGCATGTTCTCGGGACGCCTGGGTGGCTCAGTCGCAAAGCATCCGCCTTTGGCTCAGGTCCTGATGCCAGGGTCCTGGGATCGAGTCCCACACCAGGCTCCCTGCTCAGTGAGAAGCCTGCTTCTCCCTCTCCCACTTCCCCAGCTTGTGTTCCCTCTCTCGCTATCTCTCTCTCTGCCAAATAAATAAATAAAAATCTTTTAAAAATTAAAAAAAATAAAGTGCATGTTCTCTATGATAAAACTATAAAAACTTCAAATACATGAAAAACAAAAACTAAGAAAAGAGCATAAAACAATGACAGTAGTTATGTTACAGATGCAGGATTTTTAAATTAATTTTCTTGAGTTTTTTTAAAAAATTTTCTGTAATAGGTACACGTAAATTTTTTTATTCGTAATTTGTAGTTGTTGCTGTAAAGTTGATGGCAAGTCAGGACCAAGCTCAAGTCCTCTGGCTCTGAGGACTTGTCAAACAATCAGGTCTCTGTCCCTGTCCAAGAATCAGGACCCTGAAGCCAGTGGCTCCAGACAGGGAGGACCCCCAGCCACTGCTGTCCCTTCAAAGAATCAGACCTGGCACTCAGGACCCAAACAACCAGGTTAGGATGGTCCTGAGAACAGGTGTCTTGGCATCTCCACACTGGTCAGTGACACCAGTGAAGGGATTAAGACCTCTTCCTCTCTTCCTCAGATAGAAGCCGCACTGGTATTCCAGCAGAGATTGAAGGACACGGAGGCAAATAATGAATCGTTCACCATTCAGGGTTCCCATGAACCCAGGGCAGAAAGCACTCGGGAGAATCCTGTAATCAAGGTCCCATCCGAGTAGAAGACCCAGGAAATACCCAAACCATGCCTCCCAGCTTGTGCTGGAAACCCTGCCGGTCTATTCCAAATTTGCTACTTTCCATTCTCTTTAACACCTTAATCTTTAAATCCAAAAAGCTGAAAGTTCCAAATAAACCCCTCTCCTTTCCAATCCCTCTGCCCCCACATAAATCCTGAAGAGCAGTTATTTTTCTGGTGTCTGACAAGGTCATAGTCTGGTCTTACAGCCAGAGAGCTCACACTGAGGCCAGGAGTCCTCAGGGTACCACCAGGGCAGATGAGATCACAGGGAGGCTTCTCCAGGGTGCTCCCCTTCTCCGGGGTGCTCCCCTTCTCCAGGGTCGTCACCCAGCTGCTGCCACCAGGTCCTACCTCCCACTCTCAGCTCCAGGCCCAGTTGCTTGTCAACCCCAACAGAGTGAGTGGAACCTCTCCTTTCCAGTTGGGGAGGGGGCAGGGGGCGTCTTTCTCGCTCCCAAGCGTCCCTGGGCTTTTGTTCCTGCAGGCAGAGCTAGTGTTTTATAAACGGGGCTGCTTACCTGCCTGACCTTTTCAAACCTTTTCCCTTGGTAACTGTTCAGGCTATTCTGTTCTGTACCTTATCTCAGTCCTGCTTCCTGGCTGACAGATACTAAACATCAGTTGATAGTCAAACTGGGATTGTCATTCATTCATTCATTCATTCATTCATTCATTCATGCCAGACATGAGCAGTGAGAGCCTCTCTGTACCAGTCTCTCACTGTTCTAAACCCTGAAGACACCAGGTTCCTACCTCAAGAGACTTCCATTTGAAAAGGGGAACCAGAAAGTAGTAAAGAAACACATTTTTTTGAGTAAACAAGCACATCTTGTTGATTTGGTCTCTTAAGTATATATGAACTAACTCATCTTTTCCCTCCCCACTGCCAGAACCCTGGTCCCAGCTACTGTTACCTCTAGCTAGGCGGACAGCCCCAAGCACATCTTCCTGCTTCACCACCCTACCTCCGACCATTCTCCAGACATCAGTCAGATCACATCACCCCCGGCCAAGAGCCTTCTCACTACAAATAAGTTGCAGATCCTTTACTTTGCTCTGGAAGGCTTTATATGATCTGGTCTCTACTCATTCCACTTCCACTCTCCCCTTCCTCTCATCTCCCACACTGTGCCTCTACTCCTTGAAGGGCCTTCCCTTCCATCCCTTTCTAGAATGTTCTTCCCCCTAAATCATGGCAAGGCAGGCTCAACTGGACAATGGCAATCTGAAGCCCACCACCCCATTACCCTGCCCTTCTTTAGAGTATCGATCACTATCTACCATGATCTTATTTGCTTGTTTATGTGCCCATTTTCCTCCACAGAATGTCAGTGAGACTGCAGTAGGCACCTCATGCACCTGCTCACCACCGCGTCTGTCATCTTCCAGAGCAGCGATGACTGGCACACAGTAAGCGCTCACTGCTGAGAATGAATGAATGACTGGATTTATGAGAAACCCTTCCAAAGGAAAGTAAGAAGACTGGATACCAAAACCTGTAGTATTACTCAGTTACTCAACTCTTCGTCAGGAAATGGTCTATTTCTCTTAGCTTACAATCCCATCATTCCTGCTCATCTCGCTACCTGCTTTCATGGCGGTCTTCACCGACGCTGGATGTCTGAGAGCATGGAACAGCTCTTTCCTGAAGTGAAGGTAGAGGGGAGGTAACAATCCAGCCAGGACACCCACGGTCCCAGCCAGGGGGCATGAATATTTATTTAGACTCCAGGTGAAGTCCATGCAGATGTTTCAGTCCTAGGGAGCCTTTTAGGCCAGTTCTGCTGGGAAGGATTGACCAGGATTCACCTATCACTTGCTTCCTAATTGGAATTTCACTGTACATAATTAGATAATAGAGAAGGAGTCTGAGCTGTGCCTATCTGCATCAGAATTCTCAGCTGGGCTCCAAAGGCACAATACTTCATTTTAAAGAAGCTCCTGGTACCACTAACTTCTCTGGAGATGAAAGGTATCTCTTTCTAAGTCGGGGATCTTTAGGTCTGGAAATGTAAATTCAAGCCATTAATTTCAAACTCCTATACATTATGGATGACCAAAGAAAACCAAATCCCTCTCCGAAAACTGTTGAGACAGAAGAATCTTCCCAGAGGATGCCTCTTTGATCTCTGCTGGGTAAGAAGAATGAAGCAGCACACAAGACAGGCAAGACAGCGTCCCCATGGTCCGATATGAGGACATGAGAAAGCAAGCTGAAATGGCACCATTGTCCTTTAAAAAAAAAAAAAAATACTGTTCATAGCTCCAAAAGCCTCTTCTAAAAATGTTGACTCACTGAAAATTGTTGCCACTTAATAAGTAAGAAGAAGGTTATTGCCATCATTTGCCAAGCTTTTCCAACATTTCTGAAATATATCCTTTAATAGCTCAAAAACATTTGGGAGCCCTAGAGACCACCCACATTCATCTAAAAAGGAAAGCCAGGATTTCTGCCTGGCTGGAAACATCTGAGTTCAGGGGTATGCCAAGCAAAGAGGAATGGAGAAGGCTATCACTTGGCCACTGGATAGCACCCTAAATCCAGCCTCTAAGAAGGGCACTTGTTCCTGGAGGCTGCCCAGAAACACGGGATATGTCTGGGGGGATAAATGCCAGGGATGGGAGAGACCTTACCCCAAGAGGCGCAAACCCTGCTGCAGGACACCAGAGACTGCCAGAAGTTCTGCTGTTCCTCCTTCTCAGGGCTGGCGAGCCCAGACCTCACCCGGTAGCCATTATGGAACAAGTCTCCCAGGGACTTTCTGCGGCGCCTGGTGGGTTTGTAAACCTCTGTGCTGCTGCTGTTGGGTGGGTGATGGTAGACCAGAATCTTACTGGGGATCATGGTGGAGGCAGAGAGCTGGGCTGGGCTCCAGGTTCCCTTCAATTCGTGTCTTACACAAGCTAATGTTCTACAAGGACCTGGAGGAGTCTGTGTTTCTCAGACCCATGCTGCAAACAGGTCCTCTTGTCTAGCACAGTGTGGCTCACCAGCATTTATGTCCTGGTGGAGAGCCCCTCCTCCCTCACTCACCAGTACCCTTGCAAAAATCCTAGCACACTCATGGCAGCAGCATGAACCCTCCTCAGAGAGGCAGCTGGGAAGGGAGGGGGAGCACTAGGGTCCATTATGTCCTACAAGCTGATCAATCAGCTTCACTCTGTAAATTAACACATAAGCTCCTTTGGACAGGGTTTAGGGGGATGGAAGAAGAAAAGGCTATAATTCCTCAAATCAAGGAGCACAGAAAGGGCTGGGGGGGGGGTCTGTAGTTTTCATCTTTCTGGGCCATTTCTTTTATTTTAGTGATGTGTGATGATCGAAGGCTCTTAGGGAAGACTCCCTTATAGGATATGATGCCCAACTAGAGAGAAAAATTGAAGGGCCCCACTCCTTCCGTCCCACCTCCCACCACCAACATAACCCAAATACATAAATCCTCTGCTAATCTCACGTGTAGGACTGAGGCAGAGGAGGGACTTGGGGCTTTCCAGAACATAAGAGGAAACACTTGTTAGAGCTCCTGCCCCTACCCTTTCCCTATCTTGTGGTTCTTGGCATTTCCTTTCATTACTAACATCAGTTCCCTCTTTCCCCTGGGGGCACTGAGTGTAAACAAAAATATAGCAGGGACAGAGAAAGTATTAAAAATATAGACAGAGGGCGCCTGGGTGGCTCAGTGGGTTAAGCCGCTGCCTTCGGCTCAGGTCATGATCTCAGGGTCCTGGGATCGAGTCCCGCATCGGGCTGTCTGCTCAGCAGGGGGCCTGCTTCCCTTCCCCTCTCTCTGCCTGCCTCTCTGCCTACTGTGATCTCTCTCTCTCTGTCAAATAAATAAATAAAATCTTTAAAAAAAATATAGACAGAAAAATATCTGTATTCATAAATTTAGTCAAGACTCCCCACAATCTGCCCCCCACCTCTTTTTCTAGCCTTTATACTGCCTTCTAGCAAAGCTAAAATGATCAGATGGAATTTTCAGAGAGAGCAACATTATTTCTCCTCAGTATAGATTAGTTCGTCCCCCCAATCATGACATATTAAGTGTCCATCATGTGCCAAGCACTGTGATGAGTACTGGGTGTTCAGCAATTGACAGGAACCATACAAGTTCAGCCATGATGGACTGTATAGTGTAGTAGGAGAGAGAAGCAATATAAAATTTCTATCAGAAATTTATTTAAATAATAGTTTGAGTAAAGTGCTGCAAAGGAAAAGCATAAGTAGCTATCTGTATGAGTGGTGTGTGTGTGTGTGTGTGTGTGTGTGTGTGTGTGCACATATGTGATGCATATTTGTGTATCTGGATGTGTATCAGTAGAAAATGTTGTGATGTGTATATCAAAAATGGCTTCACATTGCTCGTGAATCCTAACAGTCCTTTGGCTAAAGAAGCAGCATAATACATATCCCCAAGAGGGAAGAAAATGGTCTGTTCCTGACCTCAAAGGAATTCAATGTGTCTAAAATGAAACAACTGATGAAAGTCTAACTTTATAGTTTAACAGTTCCCTCGAAAGAATCAAAGTGTAACTATAGGTCCTATAGACGTCAAAGGAAATAATGAAGGAATATTATAAACAATATTATGTCTACAAATTTGAAAAGTAAAAGAAATAGATAAATTTTGTTACAAATACAGTTTTGGGCGGGGCACCTGGATGGCCCAGTGGGTTAAGCCTCTGCCTTTGGCTTGGGTCATGATCTCAGGGTCCTGGGATTGAGCCCCACACCAGGCTCTCTGCTCAGCAGGGAGCTTGCTTCCCCTCTCTCTGCCTGCCTCTCTGCATACTTATGATCTCTCTCTCTCCCTCTCTCTGTCAAATAAACAAATAAAATCTTAAAAAAAAAATACAATTTTTTTCAAAATGACATAAGAAGAAATGAAAGATCTAAACAGCCATGTAGCTGTTAAAGAAATTGAAACTTCAATGAATAGCATTCCTACAAAGAAAAATTCAGGTCTAAATGATTTTCACTGGAGAAGTCTACCAAACATTTAAGAAGGCAATAAAATCTACCTTATAGAGAAAAAGAAAACATTCCCCAAATTGTTTTATGATGTCAACCTAGCAATGACACCAAAATCTGACAAAGCATTAGAAAAAGGAGAAGGAGGAGGTGAAGGAGAAGACAGAGGAGGGCAGGGGAAAAAAGGAGGAGGAGGAGGAGGAGAAAATGAAGAAGGAGAAAGAGAAGAAATTATAGACCATTATACCTCATCAATATAGGCACAGCAATACTTAAATACATACTAGTAAAATTATTCTGAAATAATTCATCATGACCAAAGAAGTTTATCCTCAGAATACAAGATTACCTTAACAAATGAAAATCAATAATGTTATTCACCACAATAACAAATTAAAAGTGAAAAATCACATGACCATTTTAACAGACATGAGAAAAAATTTGACAAAGTACAACACCCACTTTATGATAAGGACTATAAAGCTACCCGTGATAAGAGTTTGAGACAGTGTGTTATGGCCTAAACAAAGACAAACTGATTAATGAAAGAGAATAGACTCCCGAAACAGACCCATATAAACATATGAGATGATATACATACATATGGGGTAGGGAGAGAAAGAGAGTTAATTAATTTATAACAAAAGCACCAATACAACTACATAGGGAAAGGAAGGAATTCTCAACAAATGTTGATGGAAAATCAAGATCTCTGTAACAGAAAAGAAATGAACCTCAGCTTTCACCTAACACTATATACAAAATCAGTTTGGAAGGGATCACGGACTTAAATGTAGAAGCTAAACATAAACCTTCTAAAAAGGAAGACTGGAGAGTATCTTGAGGACACTATGTTCTTATGACACAAAATGCACTGACAAACACTTGCTAAATTAAATATAATTAAAATTTAAAACTTTTCATCAAAAGACATTTCGTGACTTTAAGATATAAGCTACAGATTGGAAGAAAATATTTTTGATACACTTACCTGACAAAGAACTTAAGGAAATGCAAATTAAAACCTCAATAAAATATCACCCCATTAGAATGGCTACAGTGAAAAAGTTGACAATACCAACTGCTGGCAAGGAAACAGAGCAACTGCAGTTCTCATACTTTAATGGGAGGGCTGTAAAGTACTATAACCTCTTGAAAACTGTTTGTCAGCTCCTTAAAAGTTAAATATACATCTATCCTATAACCCAGGAATTCCATTTCTAGGTATTTATTCAAGAAAAATCAAAAAACACATGTCCACAAAATCACTTGTACAGGATGATCATAAAAATTGTATTCAAGATCACCAAAAGTCAGAAACCATGTAAATGTCCATCAATAGGTGAGTAAATAAACAAATTGTGCCACATCCACAAAATGGAACCGTATTAGCAATCGAAAGGAACAATCTACTGATATACACAGAGCAACATGCATGAATCCTGAAAGCCTAACTTTGAGTAGAAGGAGGTAGACACAGAAAGGAATACCCTGTCTGATCCCATTTCTGTGAAATTCAGGCAAAACTAACCTATAATGACAGAAATCAGGACAGTGATTACCTATAACTGAGGAAAGAGGGCAGTTATTAACTAGAAATGACAGAAGGAAACTTTTCTGAAAAATGAAAATGCTCTATTTTGGAATGGGTGATAGACAACTTCATACAAGTGCATACATCAAAACCCATTGAACTGTACCATTAAAATCTGTGCATTTGATAGTATGTCTCACACACTTCACTAAAAATATTGAGATGGACTACCTCCAAATGACGGTGACCCCCTGTCTCCAGAAGTATTCAAAAAGTGGCTGCTTGTACCAACCTGGGGAACATAGAAACTGAGATTGATGTCTCAGTAGAGATCATCTGCTCTAACTTATCAGTTCCCTCCCAACAGTAGGGTAGGCAGTAGGGTCATGAAAGTCCAACAAATCAGAGAGAGGACTGGCTTAACAGAAAGAGAAAAGAATTTATATATTCAGGCTCTTTTAATCTACTTCACAGATTAAATAATGTACGAGAAGCCCTACACAGGTACTGACACAAGGTTGTCCTCAGCAAATTCCCCTCCATCAACCTACCCAAGTTCTAGGGCCCAGCCGAATTGCTCTGTTTTCTGCTCATGGAATACCCCATCATTGATGGGTAACCTGGCCACCAGGGATCAATAACCCAATCCCTTCCTATCACCTCAGAACAGACCCTCCAGTGCTTCATAAGACTCCACTGATATGATCGTGACAAGTATGGCTTCTGGAGCCAGATGGCTGGGATTTTGGTCCTGGCATCTCTATTTCTGAGCCAAGTCATCTTGGAAAAGTTATTCAAACCCTGCCTCAAGTTCCTGGCTCTCAAAATGGTAGAAACTTCTCAAAATAACCCTCTTCACTATAAGAAAGGGTTTCTTATAATAATTTTTAAAACTTCAAAGAGAATTCTTATGCAGACATATGCAGACACTCAAATAAACTGGGGCTCATTGCTCTGGAAAGGTGTGCATTGCAAAAAAAAAAAAAAAAAAAAAAAAAAAAAATTTGTCCTAAATTGCATCTACATTTTCTGCACCCTTCACTGTGTCCCATAGTTGCTGCCCTAGATCATCTGCCCCAAGGAATTCAGTGAGGGTTTTACTTGTCCCCTAGAGCCCAAATGAATCTCTTGAGGTGGAGGGGTGGTAAGGAAAGAACATGAGGATATCAATCCAATCTTTTAAAAGTATTGACCAAGCGATTAATTCTGATACAAGCTAAACTCTTCAGTGAAACCAACAGATAATCCAGTTCCCTAGATTCTGTAGTTTTTCAACTAACCCTATACATTTATTCAATTAACACCTATCTAGAGGAAAGGCACGACTCTGGAACCCAGGATGATGAAATTCAAATCCCAACTCGGCCATTACCAGCGAATGAACACTGGCAAGTTCCTCCCACTCCCGTTGTCTTGGTTTCCCTACTGTAAAATGGGAGCAGTAAGGGTAACCTACCTCACAGGGTGGTGGTAAGGGATATAAATCACTGTGTCTATAACAGTTAAAATGGTCCTCGGTATGTAGTAAGTGCCACTGTTTGCTATTAACATCATGATGAAACAGATACTGGGCTAGGCACGCTAGGGATACAAAGTGATTACAAAGTGATACAAAACCCTCAAGGGATTTATGGTATTATAGAGCAGCTTACACTCTACAGTTGTATTTAGCTCGATAGGAAAGATGACTACGTACATTATTTTATTTAGGAGAAGACCCCCAAATTAGCACTGTTCTCTCCCTTGCTCCTTGATGCCTGAACGTCCACTGATGGAACAGCAGAGATACATAGAAAGAAAGACCTGGGCTTCTGATATCAGATAGATGTGACCTTGTACCCTGGCTCCCTTTCTCATGCAATGTGAGAACTCAGGCTGGTGTTTTGAACCCTGCTAACCCACCACCACACATCCCCATAAGGGTAATACTTATGCCTCTAAGGGGGACACACAGTAGGTGTTACACAAACACTCTTTCCCCTCCTCCAAAGCCCCTGATCTCGGTCCCTCTTCCTAGGGTCCGATGATCTGGTCTCTATTAAAACGTACATTTGGGTGGGAGGTTGGGGGAACCAGGTGGTGGGTATTGGAGAGGACACGGATTGCATAAAGCACTGGGTGTGGTGCAAAAACAATGAATACTGTTACGCTGAAAATAAATTTTAAAAAAACGTACATTTGGCTAGGAGTCATTGATCCCCCAGTGAGGAAGAAGGGGTTGGTGGTGCTCTTGGTTGCTGGACAGCTATGATGCCACCTGGGCATGGGAAAGGGGAGCAGGTACAGGGTATAGAAAGGGGCAAACTGTGGACCAAATTGAGAACTGAACCAAATCTACTTGCTGGTAAGTCATGACTCTGTTTTTAGCTGACAAAAGAGTATTCCAATGTCTGATTTGAAATAGGAAAGATTAAAATGTCAAGGCTGAGTCTATGATCAGGCATATATTACTGTTTATTCCCCAAATCCCAGACCATTTGAATTAAGTGCCCTAGGTCACCTCCCCATCCTCTTAACTCTTTTTAAAATTGGAGACCGGAACCTGCCAGCTTTGCACAGGCTTCAAGTCACAAGGGGAAAGATGCTTTGCTTTGGTCCCTGGTTTGTCTATTCAAGAAAATATTGCCTAATCTCCAGTTAATCTGCCTTCTCCTACCTCACTCCATCTTCTTCCCTCTTTCTCCCTCCTCCCTGAGAACGAACTGTCTGAAGGGTAAAGTCTGTGACTCGGCCCATTTCCCTCTCCCCCTCATCACCAGCTAGTGTCGAACATCACTAACTTCTCGGTCCTTGCACTCTACTCGCATTTCCAAAGTAACAGCCTCTGCCTGTCCTGACACACCATATGTGATGCTGGAGACAAATGAATCCAACTACATCCAATATCCTCTTCTTTTCCCCAAAATGAAAACCCGAGCTCAATGACGAAAACTGGAATAATCCTCCCTAATCCCCCTTCCCACGCTGAGCCCCAGCTGGAAAGCTGACACATGGCCCTGAGCTTCCCTCCTGCCTGACATTTGGACCCACAGGAGACAGATGGCAGTCCCCAGTCACTGAAGTGCCCACAGGTTTGATCGGTGAGATTTGCACACCCCCCCCCCCGCCAATCTACAGTAGGGAGGACTTAAATCAGTTTGCATGGTCAAGAAATCAAATCAAAACAAAACAAAATGCATACCTAGGGATAAACTAGGACAGGGCTCCTGCCAACTAGAAGAAGAGGGGCTGAATGTTATGTGCCTGGGAGCCTCAGGACAAGAGCGAGGCAAGAGAGGCACCTAGCGCACAGAATTCAAGGAGGCACCCTTTTTTAAGGCCAAATCTGCCCTCGTCTTGTCCTGTGAGTCCTTAAATTTGCAGCCCACGCCCTTCTCCTGCCTGACCCTCATCCCCTCCCCAGGCACCTGTAATGAGTCTATTTCCAAGTTCACCTCTGAAAAGGGCTCTGAGGTTTCTGTCGCCTGTGGCAAGATCTTTCATCATAACCTACGGGGTTATAATGGTTGTGAACTGGGGAAACCTATACAGTCAAGGCAGAGAGCAACGTTATCCTAAAGTTAATCTTGAGCAGAATTTTTGCGCCAGTGGCTTTGAATAAAGACAGAGGAACACAGTGAATTATATCTTCAATTACAGTTTACAAAGAACAGAGGCACTCCTTCCAAACGGGTACTCATGATTTAGCTCTCTATAAAGGCGAAAAGCAGAACGCTGAATCTTAGGTTGGTGAAAACATTTTCACAAGGGCCTCAGGTGCCACTGGATTTAGCTGTGTTTAATTCTGATGCTCAAAATTAAATGACGGTAAATTCAGAGGATGGAGACAGAGTATTTGTTTGGGCAGGGGAATGACCTACCACCTCAGGTGAGCCTGAGCTATGTTTTGCTTTAATGCCTTCAATTAACACCAGGATAAACTTGGATAATGGAACTCAGGGGTCAGCACATTTTTTCCTACAGAGGACCGACACTAAACATCTCAGGGTTTGGGAGCCGTACAATTTCTGTTGAAACTGCTCAGCTTGGCCACTGGAGTGTGACAGCTAGCCAGAGACAAAAGGTAAGAAGATGAGCTGGGCGACAGTCCAATAAAACTTTATTTCCAAAAATAGCTGGCGGACCAGATTTAGCCTGCAGGTGGATCTTGCCAATCTCTGATCTACTGACACTCTGGAGGGAGGAAGCAATGGTGTATTTGCCAACAGGTGCCTTTTCAAGTGAATAACACTTAGTCGTCCCTTCTGTTTCTCCTTCATTCTAACACCTGAGATGTTGTTCATGTTTTCCTAGATTAATTCAGGTATTTACACACCATTTCAATCTATGAACTCCTGGAGGTCAAGGTCTTGTCCCTTTTACCTGTTTATACTTTGTAACATCCAGCACAGCTAGGCGTGCTGTACCCGTGTAAGTTTCTTCTCTTTCAGGACATAGTGATTCACATCTCTGGTTTTGATAAGTGAGGACTTGGAGATACATTTAACCCAACAGGTGAAACAGTATCTTCCAAAGGATGGATTGCCACCCCCTCCTCAAATACATCCTTTTCCTAATAAGTCCTGAATAAAGATATGGTAAAGGCATACGTGAATTTGTTCTGACCAAAAACAAGTTAGCAAGTCCCACTTTGGGATTCCCAAATCCTCGGCTCGGGTCTTATTTCAGCCTTTCTCCCTAGACATCAATGTCGATGTCACTTCTGCCTCCTTCTGTTCATATGCCCAATGTCCAGACCGCAGTAGCATTCAAAACACACGTGTGGAAGGAATGGGGAAGTGAGCATGATGTGGGTTGAGCTTGTATACCCTCTGTTATGCGGGAGGCCTCTGCCAACCCGTTCTGACAACTATCCCCGAGGCAAGACTTCCCACTGTTGTGCGGCTTAGTAGACACCCACCTTTAGCAACACTGAGTGACCTAATCTGGCTCCCATCTCAGCCTGTGTCCCCAGCCCCACTTTGTCCCTGAGTACGGGAGGTCATTGATCAGAGTTTGAAATCTCAGGCTTCGTGGACCCGCCAGTTCCCGCGGGCCTCATCCATTTCTGCATCCCACTCTGAGTGACAGAGGATGAGCCCTGAAATCCCGATCCCTTCACGGAACCAGAGCAGGCGGCACAAAACTATCTGCTTATTGGTCACGTGGCAACAGATAATGTCTGGAGAGTCCTCACAGCGTACCCCTTCCCTGATGAAGACGGATCACACTTAAGCAGTGGTTCTCGATCTCTACGAAATAGCTCCCACAACACAGGAACGATCTCACAGATAAGACCACGTGTGGCAAGCTCGCCTCCGCCTATGAAAATGCCTGCCAAGACATGATGTATGTGGAAATAAGTAAGGTGGGACCCTGCTTTATCATTAGCAATAAGTGGATTCTTTCTTCCTGCCAGAGTGGGGATGTAATGAACAAGACACTCTTAACTGCGGCTTAAGCTGCTTTTCTTTACCAACTGCCTGAAGTGTGGGTCTGCAAATGAGATGAACCCACCATGATTTTGGACTGATTATTTCATAAAGGGGTAAAACAGGCCAGTTCTTTCCACTTCTGCCATCAGATGCCTTCCTTGTGGCCCTTCCACTAACTGCAGGAGGGAGATAAATGAGGAGATAAATGGGCACAAGTTGCAAACCCAGCAAAGGGAGGGGAAGGATATACATAAAAGGAATGAATGAATCAGTGAAAAGTCACTGGGTCCCCATGCCATGTTTGGTCCTTTTCTGGGAGGTGTTAGAGCCACAAACACTATGAGACATGTGGTCCCCACCCTAAAGAAAGACAAACAATAACAAAAACTTGAATCAAAAATCAAAAATAGCTCATAACGAATCACGATGACTTATTGGAACAGACTGAGATTTTGAGACTGAGAGCATGATCCACAGATAATGCAAAACCTATGCTGGTTGGCAAATTAAACTTCCTTTCCTAATGCTTACTTCAAAACTGCTGAGAGGGACAAAGAGGACAATAAAAATAAAAATAACTTGAGACTTCTTGTGGTTGTGAAAAGGATACCTACATGACAATTTGGAAAACTAAGCGGTTCTAGTTTTGAGAGCATTCAACACAACCTGTGACCTTACACAAGTCATGCCCCCTCTCTGTGCCCAAATGGGTTTCTCATGGGAAAGAAGGAAGGAAGGAAGGAAGGGGGGGAGCAAGGAAGGGAGGAAAGAAGGAAAGAGGAAGGAGTAGGGTTTACTAGTAGATAATCTGTAATGCCCCTTTCAAATCAAATTTCTATAGCTAAATGTCTCTGTGCTTCTAGAGGTCACTCATGAACAAAGAAATAATAGCTCAAAAATAGCCAAAAGAGAAAAAAATTAAAATATTCTCACAAATCTACACTTTCTGTAGCTACTCGGTCCCCAGGACCAAATGTTCCCGCACGTGGATGCCTGAGTCACCCGAGTCAACTCCCCATGCCTTTGCCCAAGCCCGCCTGCCCAGCTGGACCACAGGCATTTGAATGCTGGAGCACTGGGCTTATTCAGATGCTAATTTCTGAATGATCCCTCTCACACCAGGAGGACAGCTTTGGAACAAGATGTTACATCTCAGTGGCCTCACCTTGTAGAACAATTTCTTTTTATAAATGCTAATTGCACCTCGTTAATTAAGAGAGATGTTATACTGGGCAAGAAATCATAGAGTCAGCACATCCTGCAATTCTCTCCAGCATTTATCACGGGCCGAAACCTTTATCTGATGCATTTCTGTATGGCGTAGAGGGCAGCACAGCAGCTCAACATTACAGCTTCTGACTTGGGGTCACCATGGGTCTGGTCTAGAAAGGGTCTCTCGGTTTAGAAGGGGTCAAGCATCCAACCTCAGTGAAATCTGTAGAGTTCTGTAGTTAAAATCAGAGACTTGGAAGATTGGAAGACAGGCCTGGACTAATTTACTTGTCTATTATTCAAGACAAAGAGGGTTGTTTTTTGGTTTTGTTTTGTTTTCCATCTTGTCATCTTATCACCTAGGATAGTGCTGGACACACAGTGGGTGCTCAGTCCAAGTGTTGATTAAATTTAAATCCTGGCTTTACCATTTGTGAATGATGACGGAGGTGTTTTCTGTAGCCTCTTAGAGACCCTGGGGGATTTTAATTTGTTTTTAGTTTGTTTTTGTATAATGAAATATCTCAGCGTAAATTAACCAGGAAGCAGAATGTGAGCAAAAGATTCTATTGTGAATAGTTTATTTGAGAGGTGACCTCAGGGAACCCAGGTAGGGGAGTGGGGACATAAGAAAGGGATAGGAAAGCAAGCAGCAATAAAGAGTTGACCAAGCAAATATCACTGCAGATGACTGGAGAGGAGACTGGGCAGCCACTGGGGAAAGTATGTGCAGAGCCCTCTCACTGAGGTTTGGGGAACCAGAGCACAGATCTATCACCTCTCATAGGTCACTGGATGAGGGGAGCATAAAGATCTGAGCCTGGGTGTCCTGGAGGCAGGCCAGCAAGCAGTCTTCAGTGACCAGAGAGAGGTCTCGGGCAAAGAAATGTTATTGCTGGCAATTCAAAATCCAGCCACCTGCACAAAGGAGAGGCCAAGGGGATACAAGTGGGGGACCAGAAGGGTCTCCCTTACCAGAATAATAAAACCTACCTCTTGGGTTATCTGGAGGCTTAAACGAAATAGTTATAGGGAAGGTCTCGTCATTATGACTACTCTCTGCACGGAGCCTCCCCCGACCGAGGGCTACTTCTGGAAGGCCATGGCCAGTGGGAAAACACTGCCCCAAGCATGTCTGAAGACAACACAGACCCAAAGAGATGTCCGGTCCTGTCCCCTCGGGCACTGACCATGAGCATCAGCATACTAAAGGACCTGGGAGTTCTTGCGGTTGAGAAACCCTCTAATTAAACTAGGATTTCCCAAACTTACTTGACCGTAGAATTCTCTTTCTGGAATGCCTACCAACTTTCTGTGTAATCCACAATTCCATAAAACACATGTTGGAAAAAGAAGGCCTGAAGCTGGTAGATTTTACCTAGGAAAGCATCCCGTAATTTCCAGTTCACCCCCAAAATTCTGCTCCCAAATATGTTTTCTTACTGTCATCCAAATCTTCTGATTTCACGTCTTTTCTTGATGAACTCAACCCCACCCCGATGATTCCTTCACTTTTCATTTCTCAGGCTCACGGCTGGTACTAGCTTGCACTATGAAGTCACTCTTCCTGGGACCCATAAGTACGGTTTCTATCTCCAAAGAAGGACTCCTTGCAGTCTGCCTAGAGATGGTTAGCGCCCGCCAGGCCACACTTCTTTCACAGGCAGCAATCCCTGATGGCTCTACCACTTACTTTGACCAATTAAATTACATTTCCCAGCATCATTTGTAAAACGGGTTACTATTTTACCACTTACTAACTTTGACCACTTACTACGTTGACCGATTACATTAACTTTCCCACTTACCACTTACTCTGCCGCTCCTCTAGCACTCACTAACTTTGACTGATGAACTTGCTACGTTTACTAACTTTGACCAATTAAATTAACTTTCTACCACTTACTAAAGTTGGCTGATTAAATTAACTCTCCCAGTGTTACTTGTAAAATGGGAAAACGAGTCTAGCACTCAATTTGCTATAAAGGTTGAGTAAAACACAGCACAAAGCCTCCAATACTGTGCAGCATACAGCTGGCACTCAGTGAATGCACCTGCCCCTCGAGTCTCTGCCTCTAGCCACTCCCACAAGAACCCTGATTCAAGTTCTTACTGACTTAAGAGAATTGTCACTGGAAGAGACAATGGAATGATGAGAATAATTTGCCAGAATAAGTCAAGCCCCTTAGTGAGTATATCTGTATCAAATCTGCCTGCTACTTTCTGATCTCCAAAACGTGTGTGTGCATGCGTGTGCGCGCGCACACACACGTCCCTGTGTATCTATAGATAGATAACTACACAGGGATAAAGAGGAAGAGCGACTGATAGATCAGTCTGTCAATATCTATATAGCTACCCATCTACAGGTACATAGATAAATAACTCACAAGAGACCGTACGAGGTCGGGCTCAAGTTGCCCCCATGTTACAGATGCAGCAAGTGAGGCACAGAGAGGTGACACAGCTTGCCCAAGCTCACCCAGCCCCAGGGAACAGAGCTGGGCTTTCTCGCAGCCTGAAAGTAGTTTTCCCCACTTCCTCTCTGAGCTGACAGTAAAAGCAAAGAAAGGATCTGGGTGAGGACTTCACACTTCAAAATGCTTAACTAAGGGGCCCCTGGGTGGTTCAGGTCCATGATCCGGGGGTCTTGGGATGGAACTCAGCAGAGAGTCTGCTTTTCCCTCTGCCCCCACCCAACTCCTGTTCTCTCTCTCTCTCACATAAATAAATAAAATCTTCTAAAAAAATGCTTCACTAAGACGACATGAAAATGAAAACTTTAGTTCCAGAAGAGAGTGTTATAAAGCCTTAATGAAATGAAAATAAGCACGTGGGGCAGGGGTTGGGGGGGCGGGATATGTGGTGGAAATCTACACGTGGTCATTTTCTCTTTTCACAGCAGAAGGTTCACCACTCTTAGGTTGCATTTCAAAATATTGTTAAAAGGAAATCTGATTCCATGTTCACCAGTTTTGTGAATTGTTTTCTCATAATCAGACTAGCCTGTTTTAGGAACTAAAAGTTACAAAGTTTAGCAATTGCTGTATTGTTCTTCCAAGTTTCTTCCTGTCACCTTCAAATAAACTTAACATTTTAATTTTTAAAATGGTATGAATACTAACTGATTTTATATAAATCTCTGTTTAGCTAGCATTCATATACCTCATGCACAGAGAGACGGCTAACATGACCTTCATCTAGTTATCAAAATTTGTATTTTCTCTGTTTTAGTTTGTTTGATGGATTCTTCTTTGCACTCTCTGTGTTGCTCCATTTCTCTTAAAAGGAGAATGTATCATTTTTATAAAAATTATAAAAGATTGCCTTTGAAATTCCATAATTAAGATGTTCAGACTTCTCTTACTTTGCCCCTATTAAAAAAAACAAAAACAAAAACAAAAACTTCGTTGTGCTGGAACAAAAGAAGAGCTTCCTTATCTTAGAGGGACTGGAAGCATTCTTTTGTGGACCACATAAAAAACAAATCTCCTCATCCCGCCTTGGGGCTTGGCAAAGTTTCTCGGTGTGGCCACAGTCAGAGAGGCTCTGAGCTTGGGGCTGTAATGTCCTCTAAGCCCCACTGACTTTAATAGGAAAAGAGTCCTGGCACCTCTTCGGGGACTGCTGCAGTAAGCTCTGGCCTCCGATCACCTTCATCACAAATGTCCCAGCAAGGTCCTTCTGCACAGCACTGATGTGCCTCCCTTCTTGTTGCTTCTGGTGCCCTGTGGGTCAGGGCCAGGCGGGAAATGAACCAGGAGCATTAAGACTCTGATCTAGAGAAGCATGTGGTCACATCAAAGAAAGAGCATAAACGGGTCCTACACAGGGAAGTGATCAGATTTCTAACAGGCTCAGGGAAAACAATCAGGAATAACTGGAAAGACAGAAATGAGACGGAACAAAAGAAAATGCATTTTGAGGAGGGAAGTCTGAGGTCATCATCCTCAAGAGTCTTCTTTGAGGTAAAAGGGTTGCATGCAATGAGAGGGAAATGAGACAGGCAGAGCAAAGGAAAAATAGGGATCCTAGCCACTGGCTTAGGATTAAAAGAGGTAATGTTTCCTTTGATCTTTGCAATAACTCCTGAGATAGCCAAAGCAAGAGCTCATCTCCTTTTTACAGATGAGTTGTTCAAGGTCAAACCAGAACCAGACCGGCAGAGTTCCTGCCTGGACCACAGCTGGGTCCCTGACTCACATCTGGGGCTTTTCTCACCTCATCACTGGGCTCTGGGGGTGTCTTCCCCTTCTCCCTCCACCTTCTCACAGAAGTAAGAGTTGTAGGAATCTGATACTCCGCAGAGTCCAGTAACACCGACCCCTAGCCTGGCCCAGCCCCGTTCCTCACTAGCTCCACAGCAGGGATCAAAATCAGGCTGACTTGAAAAGCTTGGGGTAAACCCCATCGACGCTGTCCTGCAGAGCTCCTTCATGTCCCAGGAAGGAAGGACTCCCAGGGGGAGCTCAAGTTTCTTGCTCGGGATTAATGTGAGTTAAGGTAATGCAAGTCAAGCTTTGGTAGATGCCCAGGCATAATTTCAAGGGAAGAAGGGGTTCGAGGTGACCGGTCTCTTTTGGGGAGAGGCGGGGTAGGATCGCACAGCCTGAATATTGCAGCCTGGCCAGCCAGCGTACGAGGGTAATAAGTAACCCTCAGCCCCCAGCCCACGGCAAGAACTGGACTGATAACCTTGACCAACAGCACATACCACCCATCCTATCAGTGCAGATTTAAGCAAAAGGCATTACACATTAAAAATAACCACACTTTATAAAACTTCCTGTTGTGTGAGTTTTTTCTACATGCTTTTTCAAAGCAACTGGCTTGGTATATAAATCACACTGTGTGCTGCAGAATATATGACACAGCTGTGAATTACAAGGTCATAATTTTACCAGCAATTTTAGATGCTGCCATAAACCATCCAGGGTCTGAAGAGAGCTCTAATACATTTTGATTTTTTCCTAAGCACCCAGAATGGCATTCTAGGCCAGCCATTCACAGATGCTGCATTTCTTGCTTTTGTTTTAGGGGAAAAAAAGAGCCTAGAATCCCCATCCCAACCCCTCCCTTCTTCTTTTCTTCTCTAGTATATCGCTGCCTTTTCTCTTTCTTAAATTGCGGGGCATTTAGCCTTAGACAGATGTTCCCTCAGCTTTCTTGGGAGCAAGATGAGTTGAGCCTTGGGCTATGACTTAGAAAACTTCCCACTGCAGTACCCTTTTTGCCGAGGACTTGCCTAAGGGGGTACAGACCTGACCTTGGACCAAGTGGTCCTCTTCAGTCTGATCAGAAACAATTTTTCTGTACCTCCTGCCGTGACCTTTCTTTCCCTCTTCAGCTTGGGTTATAACTATTTTCCTGACTTTTCTCAAATATTTAGGCCTTAGTACATGTGCAAACACTTACTCGGTTTGACCTTCCTCTGGTCCCCTTCTCTAGCTGTCATGGTCCAACTTTTGACTCCAAACACCACCAAAAATGCCACTTGTCTCAGAAAGCCTTCCCTGGCCCCGTGAGCCATTGCTTCTGTATTTGGTCCCAGAGCACCGCACTGCCGCACTTAGCCCAACACACAGGAGCTCTCCTTCTCTCTCCCTGAAGACAAAGGAGCTCGCGGGTCCAGGTGCCATCCCTTTTGTTCATTCACTCATGTCCTCATTCACTAAGCACTGAGGCTTCCTTTTAATCACTTTGGTAAGACTTGATGCAGTGCCTGGAACACAGCAGGTGCATAATGTCTATTGAACAAAATGAGATGAAGTGAAATGAAGGAACAGGCCGATGAACCCCATGGACCGTGCACCTGCAGGAGGTGGTCAAAGAGAAGGATCGCAACGGGGTAACAGGGCAGGCTCTCCTCCAGTTCCCCGAACTTCCCCAAAGAGCTTCAACTACCCTTTCTTCCCCAGGGTAAATCCACTCCAGTTAATTCTACCACCAGTGCAGATCCATCAGCTGCCTTCAGACAAACACTGAAGCTTCCACACAAGTCCACTTACTGGTTCCCCAAAGCAGCATGCAAATTCCTCCCCCAGCTTACCTTCTTTTCTCTTGTCTGCAATGTCCTTTCTCCACTCCATTTAGTCAAACCCTACCCACGCTTGAAACCTCATCTCAAACCCTATTCCCCCAGCAAGTCCCCCTGGTATAGTAGCTCCCTGCTTGCAACTCACAACACCACGGGGACCACGCAGGTGGCTCTCAAGCAGAGAATATTCACCCCATCTGAGCATATACCTAAATTAACTGATCAGCACTGAGAACGCAGGACACATCAGAGCTCTTGGATCATAGTGGGAGCATGACTGATGGAAAGACTCTTCCTTCTAGCCCTGGCCATGCTACTTCCTGGTCTTGTGGTGTTGGCTCCATCACAGAGCCCATGGAACACCCCTGTCCACATCTGCCGAACCAGTGAACAGCAACCCCTACCTCACACAGTTCATTACATACAGTCATGTTCACAGAATGTTCTCACAGAATTGAACAGCTGTAGAAATGGTGTATGTCTTATAAATATACGGAAATCAATTCGAGCAGCCCCACGGGCCCCACTTCCTTTTAGGCATCAAGGCCACTACTTTTCTATCTTACACTCCCTTGGTACCAAGCTTCCTTTCAAATTAAGAACTGAACATTCAAGTGGGAGTCTCAACAACTCATGATTTAGGTCTGCTTTCACTCTCACCAAGGAATACACACAGGGAGCTGAAACCCTGCTCTTGACTTAGAAGCCTATTTTTCTAGGGACCCCATCCCTCCAAGGCTCTTTCATCTACTGGACATCGATGGAAACATCATCTGCCCTCGGCCACATGACAACCTTCAAGGGCAGACGCTGAATAGGGAAATAAACAACAGTTATTTCACAGATGCCTACTTCCATTCATTGAGGGCAAGGTAAGCAGGACAGGGAGGAGTCTCCATTTGGGCTCACTGGTATATTCCACTGGTTTTAGTGTTAGCTACTACATTGTGCCAACAAGATGCTCAGTCTGAGAAAGTCAAGCAAAGCAGCTTTGACCATTCAGTGACTGTCCTACTCAGCTGAATGTCATTATAGATCATGTGTCTAGGTAAGTATATGTCTCACATGGTCCACACATGCACAACATGTAAATTACGTCTGAAGTGAAGAGTGCATTTGCATGCATTCCAATGTATATCTTCTTATGTTTACTATTGAGTCTCTTTATCCATGCCTCCGTTCTACTTAGTTATCAAGGACTTCAAAGTCCTGTTGTAGACAAGGTATTTTGAATCCCCATATCCACTACTAGATTAAGCCACTCTAGGCTGACTTGTCTTTCATTTCACAGGGTATCCCTCACAACAAGCACAGTGATATAATCAATACGTTCATTATCTATTGAATGAATCATTTATTCATCCCCAAACCCTGGTCTTTTCTCCCTCTGCCTTTTTTTCCCAGGCCTCAAGAGACACAATGAATCTGCTCAAATTGTTATTACATTGGGTCCAGTTACAATCACCCAAAATCAGTACGCTGGGTGTCCCCGTTCCAAGCATCCTCTTATGCAAAAAGAACTAGAATCCTATGGGCAAGGAACTGGAAAACTGACTGAAGCTAAGAAATTATCTTCCCCCCAACCTGCAGATAAGGCTGTGGTCTCAACAGCCTTATTTTCAATGACCAAATAAAATCTCCGAGACAATTAAGTTGCTGTTTAAGGCTATTTGCTCTGGAATCACCAACAGTACTCAGAAAGACGGCAAAATGTTGGTGATGAGGAAATAAAGTACTTGCTGGAACATAATGGATTATGGAATTAAGACAGGCCAGAAACAAATGAGGAAAGTATGATACAAAATCTCTCAAGGTTCTAATTTTATCTTGTTTCTATGTTCATTAATATTTTTCCGAACCACTTTCTACTGTCAGGAAATAAAATCGACGCAGAGTTTTATTGTTTTCTGACTACCGTGTAGAGATCACATCTTTGCCTCTGGTTTTGATCAAGATTAAAACTGGGAGGAGCCAAGCCAAATGAGAAAAGCTGGGAATTTTTTTTCTAAGGTTTTCTTTCTAAATATTCTTTTCTTTCTAAAAAGCCACAGGCACTCTCCAATGGGCAAAGAATGAGAGAGAACGACCAGAAAGTTTTGGGGCACTGGATAGGTAAATTGACTTAGAGATAGTGGGGAAATCACTCCATCTATATTGACTTTCCAATCTGTAAATAAGGACTATTTGAAAGAAGCTTGTGATGTTTTGAAGGTGTAGTCTAGAAACCTCTGATTATTTTTAGAGTGCTTTGCATACTTTAACTAAATGGACTGTGGGGTCCTTATTTACTACACAGTCATGACTCATCCTTCAAAGGTCTGACCTGCTGAGCGTAACGATCTTGTCTTTGATCAGGTGACTAATCATCATTATGACTGCCAAGAGAAGCCAGCCATACCAATTCTGTCTCCCAAAAGAAGTACAGAAATAATTATTCCTGTTTGATAGATTCAGGGATTAAGTCTCATAAGGAGAAGTCTTTAAAAATCACCAAAGAAGGAAGCTCCAGAGATCCAATTATTCTCTTCTGAAGCCTGCCTTCCTTCACTATTCTCTGTGAGGAGGATGGTACCATTCATGGGGAGAGAGCCAAGCCAAGCCAAGCTTTTCCTATTCCTTCATCCTCCACATATCCATCAATCACCATGTCTACTAGTTCTTCTTCTTCGATATTTCTCTTGATTTCCACCTCCTCTCTATAACTCTCCTACTGCCTTAATGATCATAAGTCCTTACGGATTCTTCCCTAGATTCTGACGTGGTCTCAGCTAGTCCCGTCCCCCGTCTCAACCCAACTCCCTCCCGGTTTCTCCCACAGGATGCTCTCCACACTCTTTCTTGCAAACTACAGAATTCTAGAGGATTTTCAAGGTGACACTGCCAAGATCAGACGTCCACATTTCAAACTTCTTCACATAATACTCAAAGTCCCGGCAGATACGGCCCCTGCCTCCTGGAGTCACCTTTCCAGGGCCTTGCCCCCATCACACTTGGGTCTCACAGGAAAAAAAACTGCTTCTGCATTCCTCCACACATAGCTCCTTTCCTATCACTTACTCGTCATTCAGGCCTCAATGCAAGCAACACCATCTCCACGAAGCTCTCTCATCCTTCCACAGTAGAGCTGACCACTCCCTCCCTACCAAGCTTAGGTCACTTCACTATATTTTTATTACACTTATTTTTTTTTACATGTATCTTCTTCAGTTAGATGCTGAACCAACAGAGGACACATACCATGTCTTATTTCTACTGTATGGCCAGTGCCTGATACAGAGCGTGGCTCAGAGAAGTGACTTCATAAATGCTTGGATAGATAAATGAATCAATCAGTTAAAATCTTCATAAGACCTTTCACAATTAATCTATTCCTATAGCAGGAATTGGTAAACCAGAGCCTCTGGGACAAATCTGACCTGTCATTTCTTTACAGCCTGCAAACTAAGAATGTTTCTTTTTTACATTTTTAAATAGGTGGCAAATGTTATAACAATACTTCATGGAACAGAAACACTATATGAAATGCAAGTTTCAGTATCCATGAATAAAGTTTTCCTGGGATACAGCCATACCCCTTCTCTCACATCGTCTGTGGCTGCTTTCCTACTACAAAGATAGATTTAAGTAGTTGTACTAGAGACTTATCAGTCGTAGAGCCTGAACACTTACTAGCTGACTTTTTACTGATCTTGGCTGATCCCCATCCTATAAAATGGAACATGGGTGCCCATATCATTTTGTCATTCATTTCATTGTTCACTCAGTGGATATCTGATATCTCAGTGAGCATCCACCACATTGGTCAAGTGTTTTGCCAGGTTCTAGAGATAAGCCATAGAGCCAACAAAGTTATCTGCATGATGCAACTCCCAGTCTGGGTTTGCAGCAGGAGAAAAAGACCAATCAGATCATCTTACAAGTACCTTTGTAATTACAGCACTGATGGGTGTCAAGGCATGGTACCAGAGATAGCCTCCCATTATGCACTAAGAGTCAGTGTCATTATCAAAGACTGCCAAACCTGTGTTCACGCTTATAGCATCCAGGTGGTTTTTCCGTTCTTCTGTCTGTTTCTGCCTTGAGACCTTTCATCCTTAATCAGATTTTTCTTCTAAATTGACTTGGGATAAGTTTCTGCTCCCCATGTGACACTTGTCCTCTTTATAACCTCAGCACCAGAACAAAGTCTGACCCACAAGAGACACTCAGGCATCATCACTGAATAAATAAATGAAAGAATTAATTAATTGGAAGAAATGTAGGCAAATTCCTTGGCATCCCTGGGTCTCAGTTTTCTCCTAAGTGCAATAAAGGACAAGATGTTCCCAAGTCCTTCCAGTTTTGTGCTCTGCAATTCCTCATGTCCTCAGAGCGGGCCCCCATCTGGCTTTCTGATTCACTCATTTCCATGGACATAAGGCAGCCTCCCTCTGCTTCTGCAGCCCGATGCATCGTCTCCTGAATGACACATGAACCCTGCCCAAGGCAACACAGCCCACACCAATCCATTCCACAGATCACTGCTGACAGTGAACAGGGTGAATACTTTGGGGCTTTAGTCAAGGTCTGCTCAAGGTCTTCGGCACAAAAGGTGGCTGGGCTGAATACATACCAACAGAAGAAAGAGAAGACCCTGGCTTCATAAATTGGCCCACCGGATCTAAAACCAGGAAGCTGGGGCGCCTGGGTGGCTCAGTGGGTTAAAGCCTCTGCCTTCAGCTCAGGTCATGATCCCAGGGTCCTGGGATCGAGCCCCACATCGGGCTCTCTGCTCAGAAGGGAGCCTGCTTCCTCCTCTCTCTCTCTGCCTGCCTCTGCCTACCTGGGATCTGTCTGTCAAATAAATAAATAAATAAATCTTTAAAAAAAAAATTAAAAAATAAAAAAAATAAAACCAGGAAGCTTTTCTTTCCATACCGATTTATAAACTGCAGCTTCAAGACCGGTGGGCATTGTCAAGCACACACACACACATACGCTCGCGTCGCCCCACATACATGTACACGCTCATGATCATTTTTTAAGGGTCCTGGAACATAAGGAGCTCTGAAAACCTGATCCCAGGGTTACTTGGTGCCTCTTTCCCCTGTTGGAAGCAGTTGTTTTCCTTTGGTATCTCGATCTCATGGAAGTGGTATGAACAAAACACATTTGCACCCACGGGTCATCTGTTTTTTTCTTGCCCCGTTAACTGTCTGGTGCTACAGCTGCCACTGTCACATAATTGAAGTGCTCCTTGAACAACCACAAAAGCTCCCGGGATTCCTGTTAGACCTAAAATAACAGAACCAACCATTTGAACACGTTTCCTCCTTGAAAACCCTAAACCTTCCATATGGCAACAGGACATCCAGACTTCTGCTTCTCCGTGTGTTGTGGCTCTCTCCCTTCTTCTGATTTCTTCCCATTCCCCCCCATTTCTAAAATAGTTTTCTCCCCCCAACTTTGCTGAGATGAAGTCCAGCCAAAGAGAAAAAAAAAAAAAAAAAAAACAAAACAAAACAACAACAACAAAAAAAAAGGAAAAAAGTTAAAAAAAAAAAAAAAAGAAATATCATAACATTAAAAAAAAAAAAACAGGCCTTCTCTTCCCTCAAAATGAGTTGATACAAGGAATGATAACTCAGGATAAAAATATACACTACTTTTTTTTTGGTGTCTTTTCCAATTACTCTGCATCTGCCAGGCGGCTGAAAGCATATCATATGAAAAGCTCTATTATCTTCCCCAGAAATGACCTTTGGGACCCACCGGATGGCAGTCAATGGTGATATTATGCTAACTCGCCTCCCAGGAGGAAGGACTGAAGTCGGAACACAACACTAGCCCAGTGCAGTCCCTCCTTAAACACCGCACGTCCGGGTCATATATCCGAGCTGCTTTATGGGCATACGTGTATTATATGACCACACTCAAGTTTATTAATAAAGCTCCCATTTCTGTTTAGGTTTGACAAACGTATCCATTTTTCAAAGCCAGCCAGCTCTGACATGCAAGAAGGAAAGTGACAGATCCTTCAGATCCTTCAGGAAGCTGGGGCGCCTGGGTGGCTCAGTGGGTTAAAGCCAAGTCCAAAACCAATTCAGTCAAAGGACAGAAGGAACTGATCCAACTGGGCTTAAAAGGATTATATAAACAATTCAGGACTGGCCTTCATTTTAGGGGAGCAGGTAACGTCTTCACTCTGGAGTCAGGCTAGGGTTCCCCTCTCCTCCACCTGCCTGGGAAGTCCACTGAGGCTTGATTTTGTTATCGGCGGTGGTTTTAGTGTATGCTTAGCCCGAATACCTGTGCCTACTTTTCAAAATCCTAGCTATTGACCTACCTTTTGTCTTTCTTGGGCTTTTCCACATTGTTGGGGGACCTTATGAGGGATATGTTATCTCTAAGAGTTAAAGACAGAGCCTATTTCAGTCAAGGTTAATTCCCCAGAATGGAAAGAGACAGAATCTTGAGAACTGCTACCGTGTGTTTCATTCCCACTTTCTCCCACTAGGGGGCAGAACGACACAACAAATCTTTTCAGACCGGTGGCCTGGAAAATGCAGTTTGTATCGAGGTGAGGGACTTGGGAGCGGCTTTGAGGGCTAGGGAAGAGGACAGACATTTGAAGCAGGTCACTGCAGGGAAAAAGCATGTGACATCTGGGTTTCCCCCAGGTCCCCTTCTGCTTGCTTTGGAGCCTGGATCCCTCCTCTTCAAAGGACTAGAAGCACTTTTCCTAAGAGGGGGGCAGGGGTGAGCAAAAGCTATTGTCCCTAATGAATAAAAAACAAAAATGAGAATAAGAAGTCCTGAGACAATGTGCACTTTGCTCCAGATGCCCTAACAGTTGAAAATGGATTCTGTCTCAGTTCGTAAATTCAAACGAAGTGTTTTAAGTCACCTAAGATACTCACCTACCACATTAAGGATATTTATCAGTTAATCTGCTATAACCTGTTCAGTGTTGTCAGCAGATGCCAAGTCATGGCCTTTGTAAGGATGCTGGACCACAGATGTTGTAAGTAGGAAAACAGTCTAGTATGACTGTTTCCTATAGAGGAGACACCAGAATTTCTGTGTCCCAAGAAGACAAAGAATGTTGCTACCTAGACCCCTTTTTAAAGGGGAAGTCACTGTGGCCAAAAATAATTGTTCTCAAGGAGGAAAAGGAGAGTAGAGAGAGGAAAAGGAGAAGCCCTTCTGGACAAGGAGCTGTCCACACTGCAAGAATCAGACAAACGTGACCAACAGGGCAACCCTTTCAGGAAGCGTTACTTCCTCCCCAACTAGAGACAGACTTCACCTGGCATGCTTCCCTTATCTGTTATCTTCCTGTCCCTGTAAACAGTCAGATTTGCAAATTATAAACATCTGGGTTTACAACCAGGGCTTTATTGACTTAACTTTCCCCCAGCAGGAGAAAGCTACCTCACTCACAGTTTAAATGCCAAGCCCTGCAGGGCAACTAACATATCGTACTGGTTCTAAGGTTTGTGGAATGAATGAATGAAGCTGGGAAGGGCAGTAACAATGGTGACATTGAATAGAGTCTCCTAACTAGAGCTGAGATTTGAGTAAGGTGAGTGAGTTACAGAGGGAGCAAGCACCTAGAAGGGCTAGGACTGAACCAGAAGTAGCCCTAGCAGTAATGAAAAGCTCAGGCTCTGAGGTCAGAAAGACCCAAGTTCAAATTCTTGCTGAAGTCACACAGCAAAGGAGATAGCTCTCCCATCTAGACTCCTCTAAGCTCATGGGTCTTCTATCCAGAGCTATTAAGAGGATTAAATGAGATAGATAAAGAGCCTAGTCCACTAACTGCTACATAATACTTAGGTAGCTATAATAACAATAGTAATAACAACAGCAAAAATCAGGTGTTATTTTATTCCTAGTACATCTCTTACTGATTTCAGGGGCAAGTTCATGCCCAGTTAATCAAACTGATTCGCAGTTTTGAGCAAAATACTGTAGCAAACATGTGAAAGAATATAAAGGAATATAAAACACAGCTGCTATTCTAAAACAGGAAATCAGATCCCAAACTTCCTATAAAGAGCCAGACTGCAGAAATTTCAGGCTTTCTGGATCATAGATCTTTGTCTCATTGCCAAAGATAACAGGTAAATAAACAGGTGTGGCTCTGTTCTAATAAAACTTATGTACAAAAATGGCCAATGGAGCAGTTTTGCCAATTCCTGATCTAGTGAATCACCCAGGACGTGCACTTCGAAAAAATACCTTATATATGACTTATAAAAATACAGTCAGCACCAGAAGAGAGGCCATGAATGATTCAGATGATAATCGTTTTAGAAGAGGCAAGATCGTGACTGCTCGAGTTCAGGTGAGTAGAGAGGACGGGTGAGCACGGGCTACACGGGGGAGGTACCAGAGTCATAGAGACGGGATATCTCTGCAGCTGAGGCGGGTTGGTAAGTGGGCTGCTTGGTGACAACAGGGGAGAGATTCGTAGAAAGAGGTAGAAAGGGAGACTGGGTGAGAATAAAAAAGACAAAGGCTCTGAGATTGAGTTTTGACAGAAAGGAAGAGCTTGTTCTGCCCCTGGGCTGGCCAGGGGGAAGTTTCGCAATCCACCCAGGAGATAATAAATGAATGGTACCCTTTGTGAGTGGGTTGCTGAATTTTTATCTGGCCTTAAAGAGAGAAGTTGAATTTAGCAATTGTCATATGGGAGCCAAGTGTCACCATACTGGTATTTGATATTTATTTCTAGTAATACAATGTTTTCATAAAAAATAGAGCTTTGCTCATCAACCATCATTCGCCCTTACTTCTGCCAGTCGGCCCAGGTCCAGGCTGGGGCATTTCCATGACTCCCGGTGGGATAACTGGGAAAGAGTGTTGTTAAAATAAATTATCCTGGGGGTAGAGAGGGGTCAGGGCCTATCCTTCCTCAAGGGAGGGAGCTGAGAGTCTCTGGCCCAAGGGGAGGGAGGAGGTCAGGCTTCTGGGGAAGGGAAGGAATTGGGACTGGGATCTCTCTCCTTCCTTCCTCTCCCCAAGTTTCTAACATATCCTCCCCCTGTTTTTCTTATTAAGTCAACTCTACCCCATTTACAGGGATTTTAGAAAGAGATACTAACCCCAACGGACTCTGGAGGAAATATCAGTGCCTAATAAACACAAGCAAAGGTCCTTATTCTCAGCGTACCCCAGGACCTGGCAGGCCTTAGAAAAGGACTACATATGTGAGACCAGAAGTCTTTCTACAGAGCGCTCCTCTTTACCAGTTGAAATTATAATGTGGAATAATATCACATGCTTGGTATCTCTCAAGATGTAAATGATTCTGATTTTAATTTCAAAACACACTAAGATAAGGGATTAGATCAATAAATATATTGGAACTTTGGTACCCAAAAAACAGTAAGATTTACTGGAATACGAGAATCCTGGAAACTTGCCAAACAGCCACTACTAGAATTCAAATGAAGCCTCGTGCTAGGCCAGACCAGCGGTTCTCGGAGTGTGGCCCTAGGACAGGGCAGCAGCATCAGCCATTGCGTGGGAACTCGGTAGCCATGCAAATCCTCAGGCTCCCCCCAACCCCGTGTATACTGAATCAGAAACACAGCTGTCTGGGTTTTCCCCAGCCCGCCCAAGTGATTAGATACAGCTCAAGTTAGAGAATGGGCTGGTCTTTTCAGAATAGGTATGTTCACACATCCTAAAGCCACTATCCTTGATCATGACCGAGGTGTCTGACTCCATAGATCTGGGAAGCTGCTTCAGTGTTTTGTTTCCATTTTTTAAGTTTTTTCAGGTATTCAGCTGTGTTCCTGAGCAAAGAGCCAGCACTACAGGGTTTCCCAATCCTGGCTGCATGCTGGAATTAGCTCAGGAACTTTAAAATATTCTGATGGCTGAGTTCCACCCCAGTGGTGCTGATGTACTTGGTCTCATGTACAATCTGGCTAAGGGAACATTTCAAAGCTCCGCAGGTGAGTCTAACCTACTACCAAGGGGATGGGAATCTACATTCATGTGTTATTGTCGCTAATACACACCTCAGCATGTGTAAGAATCACCTGGATAATTTATTAAGTCAAATTCCTTAGTCCTACCCCTTACGGAGTCTACAGGTTTGGAGCAGGGCCTGAGAATTTTTATTTCTAATGACTCCCTAATGTGCTGGCCTGCAGACGACACCATAGTAGCATTGCCCCCAGGAAGAACATGCTAAGTTTTTAGATAGCTGCCATCGGCCCTGGGTTGGGCTGGCCAATGTTCCTCTTTCTGTTCCTCCTCTGAATTCCCATCCATTGATTATTTTTCCTTATAAAGTACTCACCCGATTTAATGATCAACATCTTAAAGGCACGATCTGGGTTTTCCTCCTTAGTGAGCCACTCTTAGGAATCAGTGGCTTGCACACAGTAGGTGTTCAGTTGGTAAGTGCACTACTAGGATCTCCGAGCTGCTCTCCCGTGTTCATTTTCTCCCTACCCGGTTTGCTGGCCAAGTCAATCCACCACGGCCCTATCTCATGAAGAAGAATCAAGGCATCTATTTTCTGAAGATGATGCAAAGGTAAATATACGTCCAGTCCTCGAGATTTAGGTTGCTTGAGCTGGCTGTTCCAATAATACCCCAGATGAAGTACAGCCATCTGGAGAGGTTTTGGCATCTATGAAAACCTACTGCTGAATTTGTTCCTTGAAGACATTCATTTTGAGATGTTATTTCCAATTTGGCATATAACAGAGCTGTACACGTCAATGAAGATTTAGAATCCCAGCTACCTGCAGAGGGCATCTTATTTAAAGTGTGTCCTGACAAAACAATATCAAGGGAATACAATCGGAAATCTCTTAGGGAGGAATAATTTCTCTAGAAGCAGTTTCAGCTGCAGCAGCGGCTACCAGGGCAGCAATCAGCTTCCCCCAAACCAGCTAAACTTTCAGCATGCCATTTTGTTGGAGCTGCCTTCCTTCAGAGTCCAGTCAAAGGGACAGAATTCAGTGCATTCATTTCTCTTGCCAGAATACAGCCATCCGGTCCCAGTGCCCTTCCCAAGGTGCATGGTATCACTGAGGACCACCCCTCGCTCCCCACACACCTGCCCCTCAAATTAGCTCAGACAAAAAGCAGAGCCCATCATCTCTATTGTGACACTATTTCAAGAGGGATTCAGGGTGGTAACAGATTATTTTTTATTTATTTGGTACTTGCAGAGAATAAACCAAGAAGCTCAGAAAAAGGGAACTGGGGAAAAGGGGAAAAAATGTTTTAAGGTTACAAAAAGGAGAAGACTCACAGGTTACAGAAATTATATTAATTCAATTTTTCCAAAAAAAAAGAATTGAGTTGTTTTTCTTCTTAATTTCCTTTCTTACCTGGGAGTAACAAAGAAATTCTGTTTAGGGGGTCCCTCACCTTTTGTCAAGGAACTGCGACAAGGAGGAAGCAGCATTCAGTATTTGACCTGATTAGACAGGACTGTTAGACTAATTTTTTGTAAGTATAACTATAATGGCTAGTTAATTTTATTTTTTTTAAGATTTTATTTATTTGACAGACAGAGATCTCAAGTAGGCAGAGAGGCAGGCAGAGGCAGAGGGGGAAGCAGGGTCCCTGCTGAGCAGAGAGTCTGAGATGGGGCTCGACCCCAGGACCCTGAATCATGACCTGAGCTGAAGACAGAGGCTCCAACCCACTGAGCCACACAGAGAGTCCGCTAGTTAATTTTATAGTTTGAGAGCCAGCACAACAGAACACTGGGGAACATAAACCTTGGAGGTAGACTGCCTGAGTCCAAAACTTGGCTTATTATGTGACTCTTGGTAAGTTACAGGATCTTTCTAGGCCTCGGTTTCCCCACCTGGAAAATGGGGCTATAAATGATCCCTATTTCATAGCATCACTTGAAAAATTCCCTGGGATAATCACAAATTGTATCACACACATGCACACATACATACACACAAATATGTAAATGTCAGCCCATCCAACACTACCCTGGTTATGGAAGCCTTTTTCTTTAGAGCCCACATTTCCTCTCTTCCTTTCCTACCTCCAAAGACATTTGGCTCCCGAAAGGGAACCCAGACTTTTTCTCTTATTATCATTTTAAATTAAACCACTAACTACAGGAGAGGTCTGCTTAAAAGGTTTGGGGCTTTAGTGCTTCTGTGTCTGGCTGCCTCAGGTCACTTCTGGTGGCTCTCAAAGGACCTTCCTTCCAGGCCCTGGGCAATGGAACTGGGAACCTTCTTGGGGTGGCAGGGAAGAGGGTGTGCGAAGAATGGGGAGCTCATGGTCATGGCGGTTGGCTCACATCAAGTAATCGGATGCCGGATACCTTATGGGCATGCAAAATGAGCCTATCCTTACCTCTACCAAGCACCAACTACCCACTGAGTTTGAGCCAAATTGTCTCCCTTCCCTCCTCCAGTTTACTTAATCCCACAAGGATCCAGCAATGTCCTAGAGAGCCCTGTAGGGGGAACCAGAGACCTTTCTTTTCAGAGCCTAAAAGACCATTTCAAAATGCAACAGAGTCCTGGGGAGAAGCTAGGGCTGGAGCCAGTCCCAGGGGCTTCCCGAGTACCTTTTATTTTCCCCCTACAGAGGCCTTAAATAATTTCATCTGGATAGGGTGGTGAGGAGTTTCCTCTACTAATGATATCTCTACATCCGTCTATTGGTCCTTTCACTAAAAATCACTTCAGTAAACATTTGTTAAGCTTCTGCTGTTTACAGGAGCATCCCAGACAAACAAAAAGTAAAAATTCAGGGTAAGGTCTATCACAAGACACATTCTAGAACAGCGTGGTCCAGTAAACTTCTGTGATGATGGAAATGTTCTGTATTTGCGCGATCCACCCCATAGCCACTAGTGCTATGAATTCACAGTGCTAATGAATACTTGAAACATGGCTAGTATGACAGAGAAACTGAGTTTTTATTTCATTTAATTCTGATTAATTGACATGTAAATAGCCCAGTGTTGCTAGTGGCTACCCTACTGGACAGCACAGTCCAGACTGGAAAGCCTTGCTACTTCAAATACAGTCTCCAGACCACAGGCGTCAGCATTACCTGGAAACTTGTAGAAATGCCGAATCTCCAGTCCTGCCCACGCCTCCTGAATCAGAACAGGCATATTCTACCAAGATCTCCTGGTGTCTCCCTGCATGCAAAGATTAGGAAGCACTCTTCTAGGGAGAAATTAACTCCACATTCATAGTCAGAAGATGCATACCCATGGTTCTCAACCTCACTGCATTTTTGATGCAACTGGAAAGCATTAAAAAAAAAAAATGCTGAGCCCAGGGCATCCCCACCCCCCCCAACCCCGAGACTCCAATTTAATTGGTTAGAGTTTTGGCCTGAACATCATGAGTTTTAAAACCTCTCTGGGGGATTCTTGTGGACTGCCAAATTTATAGCCATCCCAGAATAGCCTAGAACAGTGGTTCTCCAAATTGGGTGAACGCAGGGAGGATCACCACGAAGGCGTGGAAAACACAGATTGTCAGATCAAACTCTGGGAGTTTCTGATTCACAGGGTCTAGGTTGGGTTCTAAGAACCTGCACTTCTAACAAATTTTCAGGTGATGCTCCTTCTGCTAGACTGGGAACTATACTTTGAGAACCACTGACCTCGTAGCTTTGTTTTGCTTTGTTTTGTTTTTTTAAAGGTTTTATTTATTTATTTGACAGAGGGAGAGATCACAAGTAGGCAGAGAGGAAGGGGGAAGTAGGCTCCCTGCCAAGCAGAGAGCCAGATGCAGGACTCCATCCCAGGACCCTGAGATCATGACCTGAGCCGAAGGCAGAGGCTTAACCCACTGAGCAACCCAGGCGTCCCTGGCCTCGTAGTTTTAAAAACATGGGCTTCAGAATCAGATTGAACTGGGCTGAGTCCTGGATCCACATTTACTACCTGGGAAGGTTACCTAACTCCCAATCCTCAGCTCCCTAAATTGTGAAATCAGACCAACCATATTTACTCATTGGGCTACAGTGAGTGTTAACTCAGATAATGCCTCTGAGATACCGAGCCCAGTGTCCGCTTTTCACAAGCAGTCGGTAATTGTTCATGATTATCATTATGGTGAGAAGACATACTCACTCATTCATTCAACAAGGATTAATTACATTCCAGGCACAGTTCTAGGCACCAAGGCACAGCAAAAAAAAAAAAAAAAAAAAAAAAACCAAGATGGTCAATGTCCTTGCACAAGGCTGTTGTGGACCTTGCATTCTAATTGATAATATGACACAGATGATCATTTTGCTCTTACAGCACTAATCATAAGAGTAAAAGAAATGAAGGTCGGCGGGGTGCCTGGGTGGCTCAGTGGGTTAAAGCCTCTGCCTTCGGCTCAGGTCATGATCTCAGGGTCCTGGGATGGAGCCCACATTGGGCTCTCTGCTCAGCGGGGAGCCTGCTTCCTCCTCTCTCTCTGCCGGCCTCTCTGCCTACTTGTGATCTCTGTCTGTCAAACAAATAAATCTTTAAAAAAAAAAAAAGAAAGAAATGAAGGTCGGCTAATTCATTCCAACTGGAAGAATGTGAAAATTTCACAAGGGAGGTGGAGTTAGGGCTGTGCCTGAATGGGGAGAGAGTTGCCAAGGAGGGAGATGGGGCAGACACTCACTCCTGAGGGAGCAGGAGGGAACTTCAGCAGGGGGGCTACAACTAGCAGCCTGGTGGATGGGGGGGAGGGGCAGGAATTTTAAAAAGTGGAGGGGAAGGCTGGGAGTGAAGGCTGTGTGCCTGGAGTTGCCCACCAGGGGCTGCCTACCCTCTCTGGCCACATCACATCCTGCTTTTATGTTTTTGGCTTTGTTTTGTTTTTTTCAATTTCAATACACCGAAAATTCCTCATGTCAGGAAACAGAAACCAGGTGAAGGCTTTCACCATTGAGTCTTCTTATCAAATGCAGAGGTTAGTCCACAGAAGCCTGGCTATTCACCTCACTCAGCTGCTGTGGGATTCTTCAAGCGAGGGAGTGGCCCTGTGGCCAGCCACCCTGCAAGTAGAGGGCAACAGAAAGCCTCCTGAGATCCCAGCTGCGCCCTGAGACAACGACCAAGTACTTGCAAAGGAAAGCCTTGTTGGGGCTCCACACGCTGCCTTCCCTGGGAAAACAGTGACACACGTCACAACTCAGTGCACATTCTGAAATTCTGGTTTCTCTCCACTCTTTAAAGTTAAGAAAAAAAAAGCAAGAAAGCATGAATTCTAAGGAAAGGAAGTGGCGCCCAGAACAAATGGGTGAAGGGTGGAGAGCAGGCATGTCTGCCTAGTAATTCTCCCGGTCCCAGGAAAAGAAGAAAAACAAAACCATTACATGGAAGTGAGGAGTAGGGAAGTTTCCAGGCTCTAGCGAGACTTCCCCAAGTGTCTCTTTTCATAACACGTCAGAAAAGTATGAGGCAAGGGTGCGGAGGGCTCAGAAGGCCTGCCAGAGGGTTTGGACTCCAGAAGACTGAGAAGAACCACAGCCTCTATGATTTGGGGCAAGTTACTTAACTCTTTTGGGCCTCAGTTTCCACGCTGGCGAAATGGGAATATTAATAATAATTCCCCTTTGGCAGAAAAACACCCCCCCCCTCAAAACTTTCATGATAATCTTCAGAACCTGGGAATATGGTAATTTACATGGCAAAAGGCAATCAAGCAGCAGATTAAGGTTGCTCCTCTGCTGACCTTCATATGGGGAGATGGTCTTAGATTATCCAGGTGGGACCCCAACGTAATCATAAAGGTCCTTGGAAGTAGAAGGGGGAGACAGGAGGAAGAGTCCGAGGAAGGTAATGACGGACAGCACGATCAGGGAGAAACAATACCGAGGAACGTGGGTGGCCTTGGATGCTGAGAAAGGCAAGGAAATGGACCCTTCCTCCGAGCTTTCAGAAAGGAGCACAGCCCCGAACACACTTACCCCTGCACCCAGAGAGACCCGAACGCACTTACACCTGTGCCCAGAGAGACCTATGCCGATCTCTAACCTACACAAGCGGAAGAAATAAACTTGCGTCGTGTTAAGGCACTGCATTTGGGGACACTCGTGTCACCGCAGCGAGAGGAAATGAATAGATCCATTCTGTAAGATTGTAGGGATGATGCCGGGCACAAGGAAGGGCGCTTTCTCATTGAGGCCGGCATTATCATTGGTGGGCACCTGCCATCCTTCACACAGGGTAGGCTGGGCTCCTCTCCCCCGAGGAGTGCGCACGGCCCCCGGCTCCGGCCCCCGGCTCCGGCCACCGTGCCCACCACGGGCTGCGCCAGCATCTTGCCGGAGCCTCCTCACGTTCCTCCACCCACATAAGCTCTTTCTCCTGTGAACTCCCAAGGCCCTGACAGCCTGTACCTGGCAATTTGGGACTTAATTATACAGCGGGCAGTGTTACCTGCTGTTGCTCCATGCGTGTTTATTTTGGTTCCAAATCTAGATTCAAAACCTCAGTCTCAAACAGGAACTGCGTTTGTCCCTTTCTTGTTGTTATTATTGTTTTAAAGGACCTGTACTTTTCCTTCTTCTTCTTCTTTTTTTTTTTTTACAGACCTGTTTTTATCATCTTTTGACACACAAAGGAACTGTGCCTGGCATATATTTATAAACAGATATTTTCATTCATTTTAATTGCCCTGTGGCTGGGCACTAACTCATTTTTCTATTTTTTAGGAGCGTTTTCTACTTTGTAGTACCGTTTGCCGAAGGCACTGACGTCTAACATGGGCTAGAAGAGCAGGTAGGTTTATAGTTTACAGCTTTTCCCCCCTGGGTTCAAGGTCTGTGGCTCCTTACCATCCCCCGATTTCATGAGTCAGAGAAGAGAGATGATGGTGGAAATCATAGCAAGACCAGGAAAGGGGGTGGCCAGACAGGCTCCCTTCATCTCAGTGCTGAGCACACAGTAGGTGCTCAGTTAAAGCTGGTGAGGAGTGGCCAGTATGCGCGTGATTATTTTTTTCTCTACTCTCTTCTTTTAGCCACACAAAATGACCCTCAGCAAAACCACATAAATAAATACACAGGAGGCACAGGCCGTTGACCCACCTTGGGGATACAGTTCCCCAAAGAAGGAGACAGACAGAGGAGTTCTCCCCAGAGCATGTTATTCTAGTCTCAAAATAAAATACATCTCTCATTTCAAGGTACATTTATTTTAGTTAGGTAGGGTAAGGATTCTGTGAGAGAAACAAAAATGAATAAGCTGGCGTGTGGGAACAGGAATTAAAATAAGCACCGACTTGCCGCCTGCCAACGTGGATGTCCTCACATCCCACTGCCTTATTTTTGGTTCCGTTCTGGTTTGTTTTCTTCCTCGGTACTTTAAAATATGATAGGTAGGTTAGAAAGACAAGCCCGGGATGGTCCTGAAGCACGTCCTACAGGCAGGGATCCTTCACTGACTCTGCCTCCCTGGATCCCCTCAGCAGCCCTATGGGGAATTACTCTTATTATCCCCCCTTCACTGGACGGGAGGAAAATGGAGTTTAAGACCAGCAAAACGACCTGGCTCGGAGCGACCCACGGGCCAAGCCCAGATGTGAATCGAGACTGTAACCCCGAGCTTGGCTTGACCTATTCTGCTCTACTGACCGCATGTGTGGAAGCCCCGAGTCTCTCCCTCTCTCTCAGAGCAGATCTGATCCCCAAGGTGGTTAGGTACCCTGGGACTCAGGAGACATGCACAAGCTCTCTGTGTTCCCTGGGTCCTAGTGGCAACTCTAGAAACTGGAGGTGGGTGGGGTGCCTGGGTGGCTCAGTGGGTTAAGCCTCTGCCTTCAGCTCAGGTCATGATCTCAGGGTCCTGAGATCGAGCCCCACATCAGGATCTCTGCTCAGCAGGGAGCCTGCTTCTCCCTCGCTCTCTGCCCCTCTGCCTACTTGTGATCTCTCTCCGTGTCAAATAAATAAATAAAATCTTTAAAAAAAAAAAAAAAGAAAGTAAGTAAGTGGAGGTGGGCAAGGAGGAGTGGGAAGGAGAGGAGGAGGCATGAGGATGTGTGTTCTTAAAATCTCTTCCCCTCCCTGCCTGCCTGAAGTGAAGCTCTCTGAGTAAGGAGAGATGGAGAGGTGCCAGCAGAAGTGAGCAAAACCTGCTCAATCACCCCAACCCGGGTGTTCCTCAAAACCCCCAATCTTTTAAGGGTGAGGACAGAGGCAAGAGCAGCATGAATATGGACATAAATTCAGACCAAATCTCGGGCAAACCACCACCTCCCGCCACTCCTAGGCTATGTGACCTAGGACAGGAACGGACACCTCTGATCCTGCTTCCTTACTGGCACAATGGAGGTAAAGAATTCCCAGCTTACAGATTTGCTCTGAGAATTAAGGGAGTCCATGTGTGTGAGGGGCTTATCAGAGCGCCCAGCACATAGGAGAACTGGAATTAGCCGTTATTGGTACTACGCCGCCAGATGCACTAAGATAACACATGCAATAAAGTACATGAATACGATGCTATATAATATGCAACCATATATGATGATAAGAGATCAAGTGTGGTGGGCGATATGCCCTGGGGAATATAAGGGTGGGGGTCACGGCACTCATCCGGTTTTGTACCCACATGGTTCCAGCCACGCAGGGCTCAGCAGGTGTGTGGGGAGAAGAGAACAGATGGCGGCTTCTTCATCTTACCCCAAACCTCTGCCGGTAAAGGCAGCACCTTTTCATCTTCCAGAAGGAGGGAAGCACTTCCTGAAATGCCCCCACTTAATAGGATTATTCCTTTTGCTTTATACGCCATACCTAGTGGGAATGTTCATTTTCTCTCTGGCAGCTCATCAGCACAATAATTGTTTCATGATGTAATAACCTGTGTATTAAATCAAACACGGGAGCCTCCTGGATAGATCTTTATACTGAATTCTATTTCGTGACAGGCTGCCCAGTTGTGGATCTCACCCAAGGGATTCAGTTACTAAAGAACCACAAGTATTTCATTGAAGGTGCCTTCTCCTATAAGAGGAGAAAGATTATTTCCTGTTGTTGTTGTTATTATTATTATTATTATTATTATTATTTCATAGTCCAGAAGTATGTTGGTCTGTTGTCAGTTTCAACACACTTATGCTTCCTAATGGACTATATAATTTGCTTATTTATTAGGTTCATTTTTTCCCTGTTTTTCCCTCACTGCAATGTCACAGGGTAGGATGCTGCCTATTGTACTCACTGCTGTTTCTTTTTTTTAGTGGGGGCCAGGGGGAGAGAGCCTCTTAAGCAGGATCTAACCCCAATGTGGAGCCCAATGCAGGGCCTGATCCTACGATCCTGAGATCAAGACCTGAACCAATCCCAAGAGTTGGATCTCAATTGAGCCACCCAGGCGCCCCATTATTCACTGTTGTTTCTTAATCATCTGGAAAAGTGCCTGTCGCATAGTAAGTGCTTAATAAATACTGTTCAGTTAACCAACAAATTGAAGCACATTTCGGAGCATATTTTTTTGAAGAGCAACCATGGCAGGTACAAGAGTGTATCTCATGTCTCCTTTTTTTCCTTTTTCTTCTCCTTTTCCTATTCACTCTGGTGGATTTTCACTAGACAAGAACGCAACTCCAAAAATCGGGATTAAATCATATTCACAAAAAGTCGTGAATTTTTAACATCCAAGTTCTCTTCACACAAAGACGTTTTTAGTCTCCCAAGGAGACTCAGCTCCACACCCTTATCCGGGGTGAGAGTGGCTGGCTGGCTCCACCCAGACCTAAAGGGGCCTCTTCAATATTTAGGGCCACAAGGGACCAAGAGAGAATGGACCCGGATGTAAAATTCCGATTTGCGTAGTGTGAGGACTGGAAGGTACTTTAAGTCCAAACTTCCCATTTTTCAGAAGGGAAAACTAAGGGTCCAGAAGAGAAAACTGGTCATTGCAAGGCACACAGTACTCAGAACACAGGCAGGAAGAAAAGGCAGATTCCCTCCCTTCCTTCCTTCCTTCCTTCTTCCTTTCTTCCCTCCCTCTCTCTCTCTTACTCTCCTCTTCCCTCTTCCCCTGTCCTTTTTCTTGTCTGTCTGTCGTTTTTGAGGGTGTGGGCACGCACGTGGGTGCTTATGTGTCTACTCTTTGCAACAGGAGGGTCTAGGACGAGCCCTGTTTAGCAGCCCATACATAATTTTGACTCAGAAATGTGGATGATTTGATTTCACTCACTTCCCAGTCCTTCCCCACAACCTAGATCCCAAACTTCCCATGCAAGAGTCTTAGAGGCATTCTGAGCTGAAAGTACCTGAGAAATCAAATCGACTAACCTAACCCGCTATTTTACAGCCGAAAAACAACAGGCTGAATGAAGGAAAGTGAGCTCCCCAGGTCACAAAGCCAGTTAAGAGCCAAGCTGCGGTAGCTGGGGCCCTCAGCACCAGGACATATTCAGCTCACTGTCAAGACGCTTCTCTGATTTGTGAGTGGCTCTGACGGTCCCATCATGACGGCTGGAAAACCCAGCCTAAGCAAGCACGCCTCAGATCAAGGAGGCAAACTTTTCCACTGAGCAAGTGAATAGAATTCTAATGAGAAAACTAGTAGAAAATAGAATCCTTATGGGATACCCACACAGATACACACCGATATGTGCATACATGATTACTGCATACATCATACAGAAAGGGTGCTTCTTTTTTTAAATACTTGACACTAGGCATGTAATAAATTCACAGAGCTAGCAAGGACATCAAAAACATATTGCTAGTGGAAGCAGATCTTGGCACAACATTTTTGAAAAATGAGCCATCAATATCTGTACAAACTAAAATGTATGCATTCTTTGATCCAGTAATTCCTCTTCCAGGAACTGGGAACCATCTAGAGAAACAGAACTATCACAGATATGTGCATGAGGATGTTTATGAAACTACCGTTTACAGCACAAAAAGGAAAAAAAAATCAGGTGCTCCATCCTTAGGGATATGGCGTCATGAACCGTGATACACCAATTTGTAGAATGTTGTGTGACTCTAATAAAATGAATTATTAGAGAGCTCAAGGGACACCCATCATTTATCAGTTTGTGAGAAAACCAAACTGCAGTGTAGCGGGATGGACATGCTTATTTGGACGAAGACCACCACCTCTCTCCTACACGTCTGTGTGCATCCATGTCTGGGACAAAGGGACAGGAAGGAAAGATGGAGTCTGTTAAAACTGAGCATCCCAGGGAGAAGGCAGGGGTGGGTGCAGGGGGGAAGATATGATTGCTATTTTCTTCATACATCTTTAAATGTTTATGCTGACTACAATAATATATATTACTTTGAAAAAAAATTCAGACAAAAAATTTCTAAAGGCAAAGATGGAAGAAACCCAGAAAGAGTCCACTGGATCTCATTTCAGTCTCCCCTTTCCCCCTATAGACACGCAGTAGCAAGAACACTATAAGAGAATTATTCAGGGCAACCAAGAGAAGCTCGAAGCTGCCTCTCTCTGCCTCTAGCTGCCGTGACCATGGTTTGCGCTAGTTACTTCTCCCATCCAAGTGTCCTGATCCTGAAGCAGGAAGTGACCTGCCGGGAACCAACAGGAAGTGACTTGCCGAGCAGACACAGCAAATGAGGTGTGAACAGAGCACCAGCAAAACTCATCCTTTACCACAGGAAGGGGGCTCCATCTCCTTCAAGGAGAGGGTGGCTCAGGATGCTTGACGCTACCCTGCCCCACAGAAGAACTCACAGCCATAAATAAGCCAGGCAGGACCCACTCTACATAAAACTAAGAAGCAGAGAGAAGCTAAGTTTGGCAGTCAGGCCTTCTAGGCACCTGAAGCAGCTTCTGGAAAGGTGGCCTCATCTCCATGGGCTTCTGTGTTCGGTCCTAACTGCAGGTTGAATGAAAATGACTGACCCACGGAGTCAGAGGTCCTGACTGGAACAGTGTGACCACGAGGTTTCCACTATGACAAAATTGCCTTTCCTGAAGCCCTAACTGGGCCCATCTTCCGGGGTGAGTGTTCCAAGGAGAAATGTCATCACCAACTCCCATAACTTCAAGAGTCGTGCACATGAATACACAAAACTTTCCTTCTGTGGGGATGGCCCCGGCCTCTGATCCACCACAGCTCAGAAACCAGAGGGAAGAAGGGAAGAGAGGTCGACTTACCAAGCCAACTTCTGTTTAAGTACACAGACACAAACACTGGGGGGACCGTGAAGAAATCTACCACAGAGTTCACTTCCAGCCAGAACCACAGCTTATCATTGGCTGCAATAAACTGGGGAGAGAGAAATGGAGAAAAATATGAGAGGCACGACGCTGGCATTCTAAGTATATGCTTTTGCCAAAGGCTATGTTTTGGGTTTTCACCGGGGCCTGGAGGGAGATGGTCTGTCCTTCTCATAGCTATACCAATCACAGGCCATTTCTGTCTGAGAATTCGGTTATACAGTGTTTTCTAAAGAGTGACTGTAGACTCTGTTAACCTTGGAGAAATATTAGGCAATCAGTTTTCCTGTGGTTTTCAACAGCATTATAGGAAAGTCTGAATGGTCTCACCTTCACTAGACTCTAATGGAAACAGAACTCTCAGTAAAGCGTGTACGTACTCATCCATGCACACACACGTGTGCATACACGTGTACACACAATCTCCGTAATACACATTCTGTACAGCTTACCTCATGGACAGGCTCTACTACAAATCCTCCAAGCCCCTGAATGCTACCAATATCCTGCCTCGATTCAAGCCTCACAGCTGAATCCCTCAGGATTCAGCTAAGTGAGCCCCAATAAACATAATTTTAAGAGAAGTTTCCTTTTTTTTCCATTTAAGACAACAATACATTTATATTTTGAGAGATGAGAGACATTCAGCCAGGAGAGACATATTAGCTACGTCAATCCCTGTTTCTCTTCCTTGGAACAAGATTTTAACATGTACTTCCGAAAATGTGAAGTTAAGGAAAAAGCTCTCTCAGACACTGCAAATCAGAACATGGGTCTGTTTTCACCCCTGGAAACACCGGGCTTCATCTCTGCAAGAGCGGAGGCCGGCGGGGCACGGCCCCTGAGGACAAGCCGCCCCATGGTGACAGAGTTGTGGGATCAGACTTACCCGCAGACCAAAGTAGAGAAGGAAGAACACGTTGAAAGCCATGTCGATCTGTAATGTGAAATCTTTGTAGAAATTCTGGCAGGATTCTATTGGGCTATTAGATAGGAAGAAGAAAAAAGCAAGAGGTAAATGAAAAATTTCGTCACGTCTTACACATACAGTGTAGTACTGGAGCTCGGGGTAGAGGACAAAATGAATCTCCATCGACTAAAACATTTGGTCTTTCTACCCTCTGTGATAATCAAGCAAGCATGGCCAAGGGGTCTTTCCATTCAACCATTCAGTCTTTTGTTCTTTTGTTTGTTTTTGTAATCATATATTTATATATATATATATAAATTATGTTTATTATCATTCAACAGTTGAGCTAAAAATCTTAAAAGGATCATGCAGACACCTTGGAGGAAGGACAAGCAGGAGAGACCATCATATTCCTTAATTCCACATTAACCCTTAAAGGACTGACTTCTTTCTTTCAGAGGACACATACCAAAGCTCCGAACAGTCCCTCACACCCTCTAGCACATTGGAAGTAGAACCCATTTTCAGTTAAACACAGCGGCTGTGTTTGAGACCTCTTGAAAGCCATCGGCTGATGAATAATAAAGGACCCAGGAGCATCTCAGGAAAGCTGTGGCAGAGAGGATCCTGGTTGACGTTCTGGCTAAACTAAGTATGGACTTGATGTATAGCGCTCTGATCTGGAGAAAGAAGCATTGCCCAACTGGTAAGTTCAACCAAAATGTTGAAGCAGTACTCTAAGGGTTAATTTTTTCTTTTTCTTTTTCTTTTTTTTTTTTTTTTTTGGCATGCAAGTTAATGGGCTTTGTGTGTGTCAAGCAGCCAATGCGAACCCCCAGCACACCCTGCTTTGTTCAAGAGTAGACGGTTCAAAAAGGTACTACTATACAAACTGGTACATGGCTTCCGTGTGCTTTCCCGTGTCAAACTGATCAGAGGATCAGTGTGGGAAAAGTCCCAAGTTTGGGGCTGGGTGGGAAGCAGGAAAGCCTCATAAAGCATCTGAAAGCTGTGGATGAAAATTCATAGTAGACTGTTATCAGTAAGCAAATGGTACCACTCGGGGCCAGAAACATAAAGAAGGTGAGGTGAGGGAAAGGGGAGGGAGTATGGGGAGAAGCAAAATACTTTCCCTGGAAGGAAAGCAACGTGGACCTTTGGGCCAGGAGGGCGCTAGCCTGAGAAGTGCAGTATGGAGGATTTCCGAGTACCACCACTTTGGAAATCGCTATACGCAATACCAGTTAGTATAGTTGTACTTCTGCGAGGACAATGCTTGGTTGTTCAACAGGCAGGAATCTGTGCAGTATGGGAATGCAGGGCCCACAGAGAGGGGCGGTGGGTCGGTCTATGGGGCTCTCCAACCATATTACATGCACTGGATTTATCCATTCTTCATCTCTAGAACAAGTCAAACATGCCCTTTGTCATCTCCTACATCACAAATAGGCGGGAAAACCTCCAGACAAACATGGGATGGGGGGCATCTACATTTGCATTGACCAACTAAGCAGACTGAAGAAAAAGCAAATGCTGGAAAACATTTCTTTTATAAAGGAAATAGCAGCTCCTAGGTTTTCGCTAAGGTGGGCAAGTGGGAGGGAAGACAGCATGGAATTTGCTTCGTCCTATGCTGGAAGCAGTCAGGAGCCCAAAAGCTAAACCACTGCTTGTTGCCTCCTCCCCTACTTGGGTATTTCTTTAAATGAAAAAAGGAAAATCCAGACCTAGAGTTAATAAGAGACACTTCTGCAATCCCCAAGCCAGGATAGTGTTTTGTTTCATGTCAAAAACAAGACCCACAAGGTCCACAGGTGTCAGAATTCTTAGCTACTCTAGTCACAGTGACAAGAAGTACATGAACTAAGTTGACCAGAAATCCACTACAGATTCCAAGGGATGAAGAGACAATGCATCTCTGTGATACATAAGCTGCTGGTATGATGGGTTCCTGAAGAATAGATGGTGTGTGTGTGTGTGTGTGTGTGTAAGAGAGTGATCAAAGAGTGAGGACGGGAAGCTCTGTTGGTAAATGCTGCACTCGTGCTTTTACTTGTACCAGTAGTGACTTCAATGTGCATTTAAAATCATATTCATCAAGATGGACGGTCATAGTCAAAGGGATTGAGAGAAAGTCTTGATTCCCGGGTCTATTTTTGGAAAACCCACTTTCACTTCACCAAGGTCAAACAATAACCTTACTGTTGCCCACACAATAGTTATTGGTGATATATTTGGGGGTCCTGTGAATTTCCTAGCTTCCAATAATTCCATGGCCTTTGTGGTTAATTTGGTAGCAAATTTAAAATGCATCTAATAGGTAAAACATTTGCTAGGCTGTGGAGGGGAATGGGATAGTGGGGGGAAAGATGTTAGCTGAATGCCATTGAGGATATTTTGGTTCAGCATAAACAGAAGCATATGTTCAAAAGAGCATAAGGAATCAGATGGTAGCAACTTCTTTCCATTGATCCTTTTCTTCCCTGTCATTTCCACTGTTCCTTCTTATACTGCCCATACTCAAAGGCAGTAAGAGAGGGCTTTCTGCTCAAGGACACTGTGTTGAAAAAAATATACCACAACAGCACCCCTGATTTACAGAAAACAGTACTGCAAACATAACACACCTTTTCCTTAGTACTTCTTTCAAAAAGTTTGAACTGATTCAATCACTGTTTCATAGTATTCCTTGAGTCCTAGACTTTGGGCTGAAAAATGAAAGCTGCTGGTATGAGCAGCCTGTCCTCTGGCTGAAGCTTGCCAAGGACACCAGTACACTCTGCTAAGAAGGAAGAGACAAAAAACAGAAAACTCTGGGATAAAAGAGGCCGAGCCTCTGCGACCCAAGTGATGGGGGGGAGATCTGTTTTCTATCCCTTTTAGCTCTTTCCCGCTTGCCACGAGAGTCCAAGGAGAAATGTCCTGCCTAGTTTTCTCAAGTGGCAGTAGAACTGTTTATCAGGACCCCCTCTGAGATAAAGCCTCTGAGTGCCTGCACACAAACTCACACAATCAGAGACCATAGAGCAGAGATTCTAAAGCCCCATCATTTCATTCCCTGAATGGAAACAACCCACAGAGAAGTTCACCGATCTTATAAAAAGAAAATATATAATTCAACAATAAAAGGGCTGGACATATCAGCCAGAATTTATTTTCCTCCCCAAAGAGGTTATTATATTAATGATTAATGCTTATTGTAGGATAGAAAATGAAATACAAACTCCTCTTCCTTCTTGTGTACACTAGAGTTCCTTGTCTGGATACACAGAAGTTTCAAGAGATAGAAAAGAAATCCCCCCCACACCTTTTTTTTAAAACAAAAAATGGTGACTCCAAAGTCCACACTTAAATTTGGATCGCCACTGCTACGAGGCATGCCCACGTCAGAAGAGGCTGTGTGTGGATATATGTTGCCAATAGAAAAAAAAAAAAAAAAATGGAGTTTTAAAAACTGAAATAGGGATACTGGTTCTGATCCTTGTAGTAGTAAATGGACCCTCCCTAAATTGTTCCTGGTTAAACTAATGACTTCCCAATGAGAAGACACAAGTTAGTTGGTAAGCTGGTGGATTCCTCATTCTTCGACTCCCACAGTCCATGGGTCAAATGTGATACTAAAACCTTATGGTTAGTGTTTTCACCAGGACTCTATGATTGGGACACCTTCAAAAGAACCTCGATCAAGAGCTGCTTATGGTTTGAATGTTGAGTGTAGGAGAGTCATCTTATTTCCTCTTGGCCATCCAGTAAACATATCTGTATCATTTAGTTGTCTATAGAGGAAAAGGAGACTCATCCAGGATGGTAAACATATCTCTTTCTTCATCTATTTAACAATATAATATCTAGTGAAGACCCTTGAGTGGGAAGAGCCAACAGTCCTTCTTGAAACTGACGTAAGACCTTGTCTCTCCAAAGTCCAGAGCAAGCAATGGCTAGCCAGGTTTTCTTTCAAGGGGCAGGCACTAAGGAGGAAAAAAATCTCACTTCCAGCAGTTGGTATCCTGTGGATACCTGCATCATCACCAAAAGGGTAGTAAGTGCCCTCTCTTCTCAGGCTCTAAACTCCCCTGGTGTTACCTGAAAGTCTGTTTTCCTGACTCCCTGGGTCTGGCTGCTCAACCTAGTGAGGATATTTCTCTAGGACAGTGGTTCTCAAACTTTAGTATGTACCTGGAAGGCTTATTAAAACACTGACAGGTCCCTTCCAGAGTTTAGTAGGGCTGGGGAGGAGCCCTGGGAATTTACATTTCTAACAGTTTCCCAGATACTGCTGCTTGTCTGGGGACCAAACTTTGAGAACCACTGTTTCAGAAGAACTTTCTTGCAACTACACACTAATTACAGGTGTTGCTACTTGAGAAGATTCCCATTCAGACCTGAACAGAGATGATTAAACATTTGAGCCCACCCCCAGATCACCAGCTGCATACCACTTAACTAATTGCTGAGATCAAGAGGTTGAACAGGTATTTTCACTTTCAGGTGGGAACAAGGAGTGGGGGGGGATTAAGATGATACAGAGAAGTAATTACCACACCACATGCGAGCTTCACCAACGAGATTCTAATTAACAGAGTGCCTGAGGAGCACATTTTTTAGTTTAACATTAAAAGGAAAAATGAAGTATAGATGGGGAGAGGTTACGGAGACCATCATTTATAAGAGATCACATAATGTTAAGCAGTTTAGGGACATCAACAGCAGCACATATCTGAGATGATTTAATAAATAACCACAGGAGAGGGAAGGGACTTAACTGAGGAACAAGATAGCACTTTGTGAAATCATTTCCAACATTTGAATTCTCCTCGCTCTTGTGGCTAGTCCCTTTTTAAATTGGACGGAGCCTTCTCAATTCCCACCAGGATTACAGACCACCAGAGTGCAGGTCCACAGCATCAGACATGAGTCAATACAGTAAGTTTAATGATTCCAGACTCTTCTCCTAATCTCACCTCTGCAATGTTATCAGATTAATTTAATTAAAGATGTCATTCATCTGCCATCATGGCTCCCTCCTGCCTCAGATATCAGCTCTAACCCTGGCTGTGATGAACCTCTGAAACTCAACCTCACCACATGTCCTATTTTATTTCCTATCATCTGCTCCTCGCCAAGTCCTTTGCTACTATGAGCTAGTACCTTCCTTATCTCATGAATGTGACCCAGACATTCCAAATTCTAAATTCTATGCTTTTGCTGTGGCCTCTTCAAATGTTCCCCCCTCTTTGGGTTCAAACCTCAGGCAACCTTCAAAGCCAACTGAAAGGCTGAGAGAGCTCAGTAAATTACTCATGCCCTCACTGACCTTCATCATCTCTGAATCCCTATAGCATCAGGAGCGAGGAATTCTGAACTTATAATGTTGATTCTCCTCTAATCCAATATAATACCACCTGGTAATTGTATAGAGCTTGCACGTACTATTGCATTTGGTCCTTAAAACCTGGCAAAATAAAGCAGACCATTTTTTGTAATCCCTGTTTTGCGGACTTCTGAGAAGTAGAATCTCAGAAACCCATACAGAATCATGTAGCTAAGTGGAAAGGTTCAGGCGGAGACCCAACAGACTTTCTGCCGCACCAGAAAGGAGACTTCTTCTCCAGAAGAACTGCAACATCCTTGGAGAGGTAAAAGAAACATAAGATACAGCATCTACTATCTATAGACACTGGCATGGGGCTTTTTCAAAAACAATGAGGGTGCACTGATTTATAGAGGAGGTGAAACTGCCCCAGGAAAATTTAACGTGTTTGCCGAGTGGTCTGGGAAAATTCAGAGGGAGCTGACCTGTCCAACTTGTGTCTAACCCTGCTCTGTAAAGACAGTCATACATGACATTACTAACCCCCAGGAGTGCTTCTGGGGCCCGTGAGGAACTCGTGGCATCATGGAGCAAGACCCCATCTGCTGAAGTAAGTTCCTCTCCTAGTTATCCATCTGCTTAAAGGTGGATGACCTTCAAAATGCTCTAATTTTCTCTTGATCCTCTCTTATTTTAAAAGAGCAAGAATGGATATAGTAATGGACAATGTTTTGATACTTTGAACACTTCTAATTATGGAATAGACTGTAAAGTTTTGCATCCCATTCTAATCAACTGAAGTAAAGAAAAATGATAACATCATATAGTCGTGGAGACTATAGAACTTCTCTGCAGCTGAGAGGGAAAAAATCTAAATGATTGGATGTTTTTCTAATAACGTCTGGATATACTGGATAAGCAAAGTGCCTACAAAGTAGAAATAAAAGCCTCCAGCTGATCAGAATTCTATGAGAGCAAAATATTTTTAAAGGGAGGCAATTCTTTGTAATATACTCCAAGTTATTGGTATTATTATTACTCACATAATTTTAGATCTCAGACAAATACCTTCTAAGTTAATAGTAATAATGGATTTAGTGCAAATGATAAGATAGTAATTAACCATTGAGAAAGTAATAATCTTTATGTAGAACGTTTGTCTTCTAACCTAGACAGCACTCCAGGTCTCGAATGGATCCAAGTTGAAAGCTTTCTATGCTTTAGCTTTCATTAGTGCCCCCATTTTAACTACCTTGTCAAAGTTATGTACTCAAGAGCTTATCTTTCCAACATTAGTGCTTTTAGTGTTTACACTGAGTGGAGCATATATTCAATAACTTGTGTAGGCTCTATCTTTTTTTACCAAACAGAAGCCAGCTTCTTCTGCTGACCATCATTTTGACTTTATCCCATATTATCTGAGTAGATATCTTCTACGATATTATTATTGTTGATGGGGGAGTTTGTGTTCAGTCACTAATCAATATGAATGACAATGACCTCAAAAGGAGACTTTTCTAAATCTTAAAACCCTTGTTTTAGACCTTGCTATGGTTCTAATATGAACAGAAAACGTTTTTTGTTACTTGATCCCAAGCCAGTTGGTTAAATGGCTTTGTTGGGAAATCTTCAGTTATGGGTTTGTGTCAATAGGTCTATTAATCCTTCTGACAACATCAGACTTCCAATTATGCCTCCACTCAGTTGACGAGATGTGAGCCAATACCCACAAATATATGCCTCATTAGGGTCATGGTGAAATGAACTGGAACAAATGAAAAGGTGGTATATAAACCCTTACTGCTCTGGAATCCCATGTGCTCTGCCCTCTTGAGCTCGGACTGTTATGGAGAATCCTGGAACAATGATAGTGGTAGACTTCAGAGCAGTTGTATGGCTCAGGGTACCTACCTGAATAATCGTCCTAATAATTAAACATTCGTCAAGGAGACAGAATTACATAGATCACCGATGAAGAGGACAAAATACGTCAGTTCCTTACACACTGGATTTCTCAGTGAAACACTGATAATCTGTTTTCATGAAACTCAGATGGTGAAATCTCTGTCGCTTTCTGACAGAGTTCCTCTAAATTTTCTCCCAAGGTTTCAAGATGCTATCTGAGCCTAGGGTCTTTTTCTCATCTTCACTCCTTATCATTTTATCCATTTAGGCACCCAAAAAAGTAAATCGAAAGCAAAATGTGGGCACCACAGACATTACTAATCCCTAGAAGTGCTTCCAGGGCCCCTGAGGGGTAGTGGCTTCGTGGAGCCTAACCCCATCTGCTGAGGGTAAGTTCCTCTGCTTGTGGAGAACATAACTCTTAGTTACTTGTGTGTTTCAAGATGGATGACCCTCAAGACACCCCAGTTTTCTCTGATGGAGTTGAGAAGTTGACCTCGAGCATGGATAAGTTAGGTCGTTTTGTAATTCGATGGAAGAGTAAAATTCCAGCTCTATTGTTATTAGCTGTATTACTGTAGGCAAATATTCTGAATTCCACACCTTGATTTTTTCATCTGCAAACTGGAGATAAGAATACAAACCTCAAAGCCTGTTTCAAGAATGAAATCAGATAATGAGGAAAGACTAAGTGCTGAATAGGTGATCGTTATTTTTAAAACTAAGGTAATAACAATAGTGATAAATAAGGACTGTTTGTAGAAAAATGCCAAAAAAGGCAATCATCCAAATGAACAAAAACTGATAGAATCAATTATTTTGCACTTAATTTTCCCTTTGTACCTGCTTTATTGCTTCCTTATCGGGTGCTGTAATATAATTCAAATGCCCAATAGGTTGTGCAGGGAGTTAACATCTGGTGTCATTCTATACATTAGAGCATTACATTTGGGTAATATTAAGGAAGGAACACCAGGGAAATTATATTTCCATGAAGGCAGCCACATAGTCTCATAAATATTAAATAATTAACCAAGATTTCCTGACAGAGAAAGCAATGAGTCACTTTAATGAGTGGCCACGAGAGGTTGTGTATTTTTTTTTTCCCCCAGGTCTTTAGCGGAAGAGAGAGTTTCATTTGCCTGGTTGGCTTACCGTGAATCTGGAGGAGAGGCAGGGGAAGCAACCAGTCGTCTGTCTCCTAAAGATCTCTTCCAATTCTACGTCGATAAGATCATGTATTTCTTCACTGTTGGACTCTTGGAATGATGTCCAAGACAACCTACCCACTAATGCTTATTTTCTCCAATTTGTCTACAGACTACAATTATTTCAATCACAGTTGTTATCAGACTAGAATTAGTGTTCATATTTGCCAGCAACTTTTATGTAATAAATCAGAGTTAAGCTACTACAAGAAACAGAGTCTTGCCAAATGAGTGCTGCTTTGGTTCTCACTGAACTGTCTGAGAACCCATGACCAACTGCTTCTTACTCTTATTTCTCTACCTCCTTCGACTCAAGCCATCTCTTCCTCAATAAACTCTTGGTTATTTAGTAGAGGGATGGGATGAAGTAGATAATTCAAATACACACACACACACACACACACACACAAGTACTACAAAACAGACTGAGAATTCTTCAAGGGCAGGGTCAGTGAGATGTACAGTTGTAGAGTGGCACATGTGGGCGGGGACACATGCACACACACGGGCTCATACCCACAGCCTTCCAGCACAAGTACATGAGCTCTATCCAACCCCAGCCTCCCTCTGGGGCCATCCACAAAATAGGATTGCTTGGGTGAAATGATTAGAAATGGGGAGAAGAGAGAAGTTGTTCCAGGTCTGAATGAAGAGCAGGGAACCCAGACACATTGCCTGGCAGGGATGGGGGGGGCAGGTGGGGAGGGGGTTCTGCAGTAGCCCTGACCCCTGGAGCCAAACTACTCTCATATCTACAAAAATGTAGACCTGAAAAAGCAAGACAAGAGGATCCATCCTAACACTACTGGATATTAAATGTTGCCACACATGTGCCGAGAGGCCCATAGACAATCATCTCTTGCCAGTAATAACCACTAGTCAGCGCCTAAGCACTAGGGGGAGGGGAGAGCAATCGTCTAGTGTCACCATTTCTTAAGGAGAGAACAACCAGGAGGAAGCAGCCTAGGGGCACAGTTTCAAGGCACTTCGTACTCAAGTCTTCCTAAATAAACTATGAAGATCTCATAATTGCATAGCGAATGGTAGGGGCCCCTACGGTTGAGCAGGTGGGTTGGGATTCCCACATTATAATAGTCTTTCAGATCACCGTGGGACCTCTTTGAGCTGTTATTGGGCACAGACTTCAAAATCCTCCTGTCTGAACCTTCTTATCCTGATGTCTATCTTGGATTCTTTAGGGTATTTGCTGGTCATCCTACCAGTCTCCTACATAGCTTATGCCCTATGCTCCCACCCCTGTCCACCTCCCTGGCTTTAAGGTAATCCTGACCCACCTGAACAGCCTGACCTTGGCAATGCCTCCTTATTATAAGTCTACCTGCAAGGATTTAAAGTGGGAAAGCCAAAACTACCGAATCTACACAGCCAAGCCCAGCCTGCTCTGGGTCCAAGACTGACAGCCTAATTAGATGGGGCTAAGAAGGCTGCAGGGAGCAGATCTTTCTCCTATTCCTTTCATGGAACTCCAATTTCCTGTGAGCAGCGGAAGAGACCTAGATCTGCTATAGTTTAAATCCTGCTATCTTCCAACCACATCTGGACCCAAGCAGAACGGGCACACATCTCCTCGGTGGTCTCCTCCGAAGAGCTTCAATGACAAAGAACGCCAGTGTTGGAGACCTGCCTGGTACCGATCTGGGGAGGCTCGAGAGCATTAGGGAAACAATAATTATGTAAGGAAATAGTGGTTCCATTTATCTGCTCTGCTTCGCTTTGAAGAATAGAAAACACTGTTCCATAACATATATACTCACCACCAGGACACTGGCATTTGTTAAAAGCTACGCATGAATGTATATGTGATGCTGAAGGACAATTATGATAGTTTTGTTTCTGACACATCCTGAGTTTGGCTTTTTTTTTTTTCCTTTTTGGTTTAGTTTTTTGTTGTTGTTGTTGTTTTTAAGAAGACATCGAAAAAGACCTGGTACATGTTCTTCTGACATCTGGCATAGAAAACAATTATACCTTTATATTACACAAGGAAATAGCCGTGTCTTCGCTCTGTCTTTGGCTGACAGCTGAGGCGTGGACGTTTTGTAAGTATTCCTATTTAGGAGTTTTGTTGGGAGCCCAGCAGCTCACAGCCAAAAAGGAGAGTCTGAGATGTTGCTGATTAGAAGTCATGAGTCTGCTGAGTCCAAAGCAGGCGTCACGCCTTAGGAATGCAGTAAAGTGACCTGGGCAGTGGGTACAAACACTACTGCAGAAAATCAGAGGTGACAAGTTACCTTTAGAGACAAGTTGTCATCATTAACACAGATAATGGCAATGGCTTGTGAAGCCCTATGATTATATATGATTATATCTTCAAGTACACACTACTCTGATTTCCTCTTTACCTCATGGAAATAACTTCTTACCTCCAGGAACATTTCTTTTCCTTCATGTTTTCTTTCCCATTTACTTCTGGTTAGCATTGGAAACCACTGATCAAAACTGTCCTGCTCGTATCTCAGAAATAATAGCTCCATCATATTAATGGGGTCTACCTGACTTCTGGATCCACATTCAGAAAGTAATATCAAGAGCGGTGTACCCATCGGGGTAAAGTTTCTTTTTCCTTGCTGCCTTCTGTGTTCCCCTTTTAACTCTATTGCCATATCTCTGATTTTCTCTAGAGTCGTTTTCCCCTCATTGTAAGAATAAAAGCTCTGTGAGAGATCCAGGATGCCCCCAGGAAGCTGAACTGAAGTCTTGTGATTCTCTCCTTTGTCTCCATAAATGGATCCATTAAACCCTCCTCTATGTTGGGTTTCAGAAAGCCTTTCATTTTATCTGGAAGTACTGCATTTTTCTGAGAAAAAGAAGTGATCCCTTTACTGAAGAACCCCAAAGAGAAGAATCAGTTGTTTCCTTCACCAAACCCCCAGATGAAGGAAAGCTTTGGCAAAGTGAGAGCATGTTCTCGTGCTGGTCAGGATCACCTGCTCCGCATAGGTCTACACTGTAATTCCATCTAAGCTCCTTTCAAAAAGGGAAATGCTTCCATTCAAAGGGCCTTTGTTCCAGTTACCAAAAGAACATGTTATGAAATTCTAAGCAAAGTCTATTTCTGTAGGGCAAATAGGATATGTTTAACAGAATAAGGGAAAAAACATTGTGGAAAGAACTTCAATCTACTGAGCCCCTGGATAGGAGGAAATCAGGATTCATGAGGAAGAACAAAACACAAGATATAAAGCTTACATTTCTGTGTCACTAAGACTTCTTAGTGCAGAGTTTTAATCTAAGAGGCTCTAGCAAGATGGTTCCACTAAGAATTCTCTAGGAATTCTCATTCCTGCTATAGGATCATCAGAGTTTGGTCATGCCCACCTGTCATCGTTCTCAAATGACAGTCGAGGTATGTATAAAATGTAAAGCATCTATTTATGTGAAATAACAAAAATCCAGTTCAAAAAATAGATCCTAACAATTATTTTTTATAAAAGTTTATTTTGAGAATAAAACGGGGGTGGGGGGGAAGAGGAGAAAAAAAAAACATGTTAAAATATAAAAAGAAAGAAAAGCACTTTTAAAGGGAATCATTAGGGGCGCCTGGGTGGCTCAGTGGGTTAAGCCGCTGCCTTCGGCTCGGGTCATGATCTCAGGGTCCTGGGAGAGTCCCACATCGGGCTCTCTGCTCGGCAGGTAGCCTGCTTCCCTCTCTCTCTCTCTCTCTGCACCAGCCTCTCTACCTACCTGTGATCTCTCTTTGTCAAATAAATAAATAAAATCTTTAAAAAAAATAAATAAATAAAGGGAATCATTAGTCAACCCTAAGGCAAAAATAGATCTCAATGAGAAAAAACAATCACAATTACTAATGAGTTAACACTGAATGCAGTGCCAACGTGTTTCGATGAGTATGGTATTCCTTCATTGGACAACCATTTGACATCTTTTAAAGTTGAATTAGTGACACTCCTGTTTGCACAATAAACTAAGACAAAAGCCAGTGATTGTATTTCTCAGGACATTTAGCCCAAGAGTTTTTGTGTGTTTTTTTAAATTTAAATACACATATTTAGATACTTATTAATCTCATTAGCTCTAAACAAAACCAAACTAGGTAACAGTGTTCAGAATGACGTTATAAGGCACCATAATAACTGGCCATTGAGAGCACATCCACACAGAGCTGGGAACTTGCAGGACTGATCATCAGGTCAGTGGTTAGTTACTTGGAAAACTGACCCTTGCTTCTAAATCCCACATGGTTAGCCTTTGCTCAGAATACATCTAAAACCAGGAGGTTTATTTCTCTCATTCCCATTGCTTCAGTCTTGAGTTTTCAAGGGACAGGGTGGCCTTTGTTGGCATCACAACAAATTGGGGGCCCACAAAGGTGTCCAAAGAAAACCCTAAATCCCAGAGCTTCAGTGTACTCGAACGCTCGCTGCTTCAATCCCACACATGCATCCAGTGCTCATGACATTCAGGTCCGGGCCTGGGGGGCGGGGCGGGGGGGCGGGTGTGGTGGCGGGGAAGCTAGCAGCATGCATGGGCAGTGCAGGAAAAGGGTCTGGTTAACCTGGAGGCAACAACCGGAAGGGTGAGGTTGCAGCATGCAGTGAAACCACAGCTTGGCCTTAGCTGCCATGCAGAAAAGACCTACATCAAAGAGTCTGCAGTGCGGCTCCTGGGTAAGAGTCGATATGAGAGAGGTGAGTTACTTCAGCAATGAAAGACACGGGCAGAAAAATGTTCAAACCACTCTAAACAGAACACTGTACAGAGCACTGGCATTACACGCGCGAAGAGGCAGCCTAGGGGACGGGGAGGGGAGACGGAGGAGGGAAGGCGAGGACAGAACTGGTCGTCACGCAGATGAGATGGTTTCCCTGGCCATCCTTTTCGAATGCATTTCTTGTCAGAATGTATGTTGCTTCAACAAATAACCTCATTAGAGTCTTTAACATCAACCATAATTTTTAAGATGTTTTGAAAATCCAGGAGAAGCAAGGCATCAGTTACATAAAGATACACACCATGATTTCCTGTGGTTACAGTTCGTTTTACAAGCAGAGCTGAGCTGGTCAGATAAATAAGAGACAGTTAAGTGCCAACATCCTTAACACGTTGGTTACAGAACTCACAGTGACTCCCGAGGTGTAACATGGCAGATGAAGCAACCCAACGCGGTCATAAAAGCTTGGGGCAGTGCAGAGTAGGTCACCCTAGGCAACTACCACCCCAGGAAGGCTAGACTTATGACCCTGAATTTAAACCCACTCCCAAGGGGTGCCATCTTTTCTTCATCCCAGCATGCATGGTAGGTCAGAAGTAAGTTCATCATCATGTACCTTAGTCAAGGTGAGACCCCCCACCCACAGCCCCCGAAAGTGTTTTTATCAAAATTGACTGATGAGAGAAGAAAAAAAAAAAAAGTTTTTCCTAAAGGAATAAAAATAGTACTGATTCAGCAGGAGCCCATCTAGTGCTCCTCTGAGGTCAAGGCCACATGGGGTCTCTGAGAACTGCCTTCCTGTGAACTGCCTGTTTCACATCTGCTTTCTTTTCTCCTCCCCCTTTGTCTCTTGTGATCTCTGACACACTGAACACAATGCAAAGGATGGTACGGTTTAGCCCTCACTCACAATTTCTTCCTCCTGGTTCTGATCAGAAATAAAGGGAGGAAAGGGCGCTCCTCTTAAAATGGGCTCCCGGAGCTCAGCCTTCTCCCCTGCAGGCATGATCACAGCCCCAAGGGGGGACACAGACTCCGTGTGAAGGAGCAGGATGCGATCTCAGCCTCACATGTTCTCTGAGAGCTGACCGTCCACTAAGACAACGGGTGGAAGACAAGGGTAAGAAAGGAGCACGGAGCCGCTCCCTGTCCCAGCCTCTGCACGCCTCAAGATATAGCTGTTTCCACTTGGTCACCACTCATTTCTTCTGATGAAAAACCGAAAGCTTAAGTGGAATGACATGTTTTCAAAGTGGTTATAGTTTGGAACAAAACTGTATCAGTCTGTACATTCATTCAATAAATTCCTCTGAGGTTCTTTTGAGACAGGCACTATGCTAGTTTGGGGGACATAAAATTCAACCAAACATGGTTCCTGTCCTTCAGTCATTTTCCATTTGTAGAGGAGTCTACCCAGACTTTAATTTCTGGAAGCATATATGCAACAGTGCCTTGCTTCAAAATCCTACCACAGGGCCTTAAGGATGTTACTTCATCTCTCTGGGCCTCAGACTCCTCATGTAGGTAGTAGGTAACTCCAGGCAGATCGTTGAGAGGAATAAATGAGTTAGTAAATGTTAATTGTTTTGTTAGTGGCTGGCACATGGAAGATGCTGTGTCATGTGAGCTATTACAATCATTAATAGTCAAATACAGATAAGAAACAAAGGGCTCCAGAAAAGGTGGCCACTGCTTAACTTTTTGAGGTAGGTTATGAGTGATGAGTACAATCTGTCAGGGACAGAAGGCAGGATACTGAAGCAGAGGGATAAACATGGGCAGAAACCTGGAGGCACCAGAGCACACAGTGCATTCTGGGAATGGAGGGGGGGCCTCCATATGACCAGAGCCCAAGTAGACTGTAGGGTCGCCAAGAAACGGGGTCGGACAGAGACTGAGGTATCTGTGCCCCTCGGTGGCAGCATGTCTAGTCTTTATCCTATTGGAAACAGGGAGTTGACAGAAGCTTGAATGCAGGAGAATAAGGCCATTATCTTGTAGGAAGTTAACTCAGGTAACGTTATGGAGAAGGAATCAGAAGCAGGAGCAGGTGGAAGCAAAGAGGTTAATTAGTCAAATTAAATTCCAAAAGGAAAAAAGTCACCGATGCAGATAATAAGATAAAAACTGTCGCCGTGTCACAAAGTAGCCTAAGATCCTGGAAAACACCCCTTCTTCAGGGCAGGATGCTGCCAGGACCCCCTAGGGAAAGGGATTACCCACCGTCTGGCTCCAGCAGCCACCTAAACACGTGGCTGCTTCTCTCACCCCAGTACTCCCCACCCTAAGAGTCTTTGCGTCACAGAGCATGCATCTCCTCCTCTTTGGAAAGGACCTCCTCTATTTAGAAGCTGTTCTCTCTGCTTTTTGGAGAGCAGTCTCTAAATTATACTTAGAATCTCCACACGGTGGACAAACTCTAGTACCTTTAATGGAGGGAGGGCACCCGTACGTACTAGCCACTTGCCAACGATGACAAATTACATGTGAACGCAGCTAGGCACGTCCAAGAGTTACAGCTAACACCTTCTCTGCTCTACCTTCTCTGCTCACTGTCTAAAGACTTGGTTAGCAGTTATCGGCAAGCATCATACTGCACTACCTCCTGAATATCCAATCAAACCCTAAGTGCATCTGGGCTTCCACAAGTTTTCTTTAGAGACTTGGATTTCCTCAGATCCTTGAGAGCTGCTGAGAACATGGATTTTGAAAGGTGCAGCTTTCTTTTGGTTAGAATCAAAACAGCAAGAGGGAGAGGGGCCCTTTGTGAGAACGTGTCTCCCTTTAAAAGTTATTAAGTGTGGTGGTCACTAAGCCCAAGTTTCAAGGACAAATGTGGTGGGAACTCTGTACCCTCAGCTGACGAGGCAGGGACAGGAAAGATGTGTTTGCGTATTGCTGTGACCATGTGATCATACTTCTTTGATGGGTTCCCGTTTGTTCTAAGTGCATTCTAGGTGGAAGCCAGGAGCAGAGGACAAATGCTGACCTGGGGGGTGGGGAGGAGACAAGAACCCTTTGCACTTGGGACTTGAAAGGAAGAAAACATGATGAGCTGAAATGATGGCAGAAGCCCAGACTGGTACTGTCTACAGTGACTGCTGCTGCGTAATTAGCAGACACTCAAGGAAACGGGCAGCTCAGCAGGAAGGCATCTTTGTGGGGCAGCCGCTGCCGCAGGGAACGATTCCAAAAGAGACTGTGATAGGTCTTAACTAAAGCTAAAATAAAAGGTCCCACCTAGGTGGCTGCTGCCTCTGAAGAACGGAGGAAAGAGTAGGTATGTCTTGTCTGGGAAGAGGGTGAATGTTTCTCAGCTACCGAATGCCTCTCCTTTTCCCTCCCAGCTGGGAAAAAAGATGGACACCCAACGAAAGCTGTTTCCTCCCTACTGCTGCCCTAGTAGGTGAAAAACACAGACACGCAGACCTCCCAAGAGTGGCATGAGGACCTCTTCACCTCCCTGCAGTTACTCTCCTGACACTTCTCAGACAGAAATTGACTGGAAATTTGTGAGAGCTAAGACCGCCTGTCCATGTCCCTGATGCCTTTCCCAGCAACTCAGTTAGTAGACCTGCTTCCCCTTGCTCTTTCAAAGCCTGTGCTTCTGCCAAGAATAAGGATGCCTGTGTGCATCTGTGTAAGATTTGAGATGAGCGTGTCAAAGTGAGAGTAACTTTTCAGTAGGTAGCAAGTTTACAGTTTGATCAGCAGATCCATCCAGGCTTCAAGGATGCTGATATTTGGAGAAGCTAAAAAAAGCAAACAGATGATTTAAAAAAAAAAAAAACCCACACATACTATATTTACAAGTGGTTTACTGAATAACAGTTGGCTTTTAGTGGATTTCAAACCCCAGTCTAAGTCGTTTTGAAATTAATGCCATTTAAAAAAATTCATTCAGTGTGACCTTGTAAAAATTTTGGTGTATATTTTTCCATTTGTTTATTTTTCTTTTAAAAATTTAGCTTCTCACAAGGGAGTTTTCTTTGTGCCGATGGAAGATATCAATCTTCTGATTGGGAAGGGAAAAAAAAAAATCCAAATGATAAGTGCCCTCAAACAGTACAGAAAAAAAAAAAAAAAAGAAACTGCCTCTAAAAATGGGTAAAGACCTAAAAAATGTCCATACCTGAGTACTGTGTTGTGTTCCCATCGATCTCCTGGTTTTAATAATGCGCTATGGCTATGTGACATACAGTAGTATGGTTGGAAGAAGGGTACACAGAAACTCTGTATTGTTTCTGTAACTTTTTGAGAATCTTAAATTATTTCAAAATAAACATAAGAAAAAAATAATGAGTTACTTTGCCTGCTTGGTTTTACTTTAGTTGGGGGTCAGGTTAGTGGTGATTAAGAGGATCAAAAAAGATATATAAATGCATTTCTTTAAAAAGTGTTTATTTGGCACCTGTTACAGGAGTAGTACTATGTTCAATCCAAAAAGACACAAAAGAGGCATAGGGTAGACTGGAAATACCAATCAATATTCACTACCGTCCTTCCTTCTCAGAGGAATGCTAATGGAGGCAGAGATGTCATTTATTAACTTTAAAAATTATCAGAGACAATCTCTCAAGACAGAACGAACTGTCAATAAATGTAGGTGTAATGTGATAAGGAAGCTCCTAGAAATCACCCACAGCTCTCTTCAGGTAAGCAGATGTCAGGTGACAAGCTGTCACTCTCCTCAGGTAAGCAGATGTCAGGGGACAAGCAGATGTCAGGTGACAACTGTGTTGAGTAATGCTACTACTGATGTTATAATGACCACATAACATGAAGCTGGTTCTGGACGAAGCTACTCTTTACCTTGGTTTTTACACGTCTTTCCCTTCCCAGAACTCAATGCTTGCCTTACTGAGGAGTCATTAGCTGATACCTGCTTAGTTAAGGTACGAGGCAATACTAAAAAATTACTGAGATTTTTCTAAAAGACAACTAAAAAGTCTTCAAGAATGAATTTATAATTGCAGATTTTCAGATAAGTTGCAAGTAAGAAAGAGACATATTCTGGAGTATAGGGGTCTCTGTAGCACGCCCAAATCACCCAAGGGTAGCCATCTACTCCACTAAAATACTGCTGGTTTGTGGCAATTCTACTGAAAATAGAATCAAGACCAAATGAGGCAGTAAAGATGGATCCTTAGAATGCCAAAGACTTCACAAGTAGCAGGTCCACTGCTTTATCTTTCTGAGAAGCTTCCTCTACTGGGAACAAAAGAAAATTGGAGAAATGTGCAAAGAATAAAATCTCCTGGAACTGAAGCCCCACAAATAAAAACCAGGGAAGAACCACTTCAGTCCTTCCTGAAACAGAAGATGGGGCACTGCTGTTAAACTAACACTGTGATTACCTGCAGGTGGTTGGGTTCACAAGGAGTCAGCAACCTCCACCTTTCTCTAGCTGTTTAAAGGATAAACAAGAAAACCAATTCGCCCTGGAAACAAACGAGTTATTCAAACCTCTTTCCGAAAGAGCTGGGAAAATCCCACTATGCAGAAGGACCCTATCCTAACTACAGTAATTTTCCTTAGGAATTTCTTAACCAGGGGAAGACAGAAACTCACAGAATGATTCACTGGCATCTGTAAGAATGCATACCAGCTAAGGAAGATGGGCTGCTGAACACTCTTGTGTTTCACACCCTTGCTATTGTCTAGAAAACTCTTCTTTATCCACTTTTGAATACCCAGCTCAGTAGTTACCTCCTGCAGGAAGACCTCCCTGATCCTTCCCTCACCTGGAGTTAACAAAGACTTTTCCTGGGTTTTTTCTTTCTTTCTTTCTTTCTTTCTTTTTTTTTTTTTTTAAGATTTTATTTATTTTTTTGACAGAGAGAGATCACAAGTAAGCGGAGAGGCAGGCAGAGACAGAGGAAGGGAAACAGGCTCCCTGCTGAGCAGAGAGCCCAATGTGGGACTCGATCCCAGGACCCTGAGATCATGACCTGAGCTGAAGGCAGCGGCTTAACCCACTGAGCCACCCAGGCGCCCCATGGGTTTTTCCTTTCTTGATGAGTGCTTCTGTTGTGGCACTTATCATTCAAGCAGTGGTCATTGATCTGTTTGCTCACCCACTTCCCTTCCCTGCTGGACTGTGAGCTCGTTAAGGGGACAGGATTTGTTCTTTATGTCTGTGTTTCCATTAGCACTGTGTCTGTGGCAAGAGACAACTGATATTTAGGGAAGACAGGGAAAATAAAAGATGGAGGGAAGAAATGGAAGGATCTGGGGAAAACTGATTATTAATCCAACACTATCAAGATGAGGAGCCAAGCCTACTAGAGAGATCCCATCTTCTGACATGACTTTAAATGGCCCCAGGATATTGTAGGTATTAAATCATATGACAATTATATCAGCTATAATATAACTAAAATCCTCAAAGTGTACAGTGTATTCAATGGACTGATATATGGATTCCTCCTATGCCCCAGGAGTGTTACAGGTTACTTCACCGTGATGTGATTCTCACCTACGAGAAGATTCTAAGTCCATAGCAGGATTCACCACTCCATGAAGTCATTGGACCTATTAGCCACAAAAAGCCAAAGCCCCTAGAAGATTGTTGGAGATTCTGAACCCTTAAAAGGAACATCTCCCCTTGGGCATTTGATTTCTCTGTGTCATCAGACATCACTAAAATAAATGCCTAAAACCAAATTAAAACTCATTTCTCTTAAACAAATGGATGTGTTTTTTTTTTCCTTTTATGGGGACATTCTCCTATCACTGGGTGGCCAGGATGGAAATAATACATACAGATGACTGGAGTCTTAATTCATTCTTTCCTTGTTTCTTCAAATGATATATATTTTTGTTGTAGATCAGAAAGTTTGGCCCCAACTTGACATGAAGCATATTAGCAGCATAAGCCAAAACCCTAAAGATGTCTGCCAATCAGATGTTAGGAGGTAAACTTGGCTCTCTCTAGCTGATCTACTTCTCCAGGAACCAACCCAAAGAATCTAGTGTTGAAGTAACAATAGAAAGAAACAAATTAAAGGGTCCTTGTAAAAACCCAGTAAGAGTTTAGATGAGCATTTCAACCTAAAAGTTCTACTTACAGACAGACCAGTCTTACTGGATATGAACCAACATGCCCCATTGTTCAAGTAATGGTCAGTACAATATATTCTAACCTTCAAAAATGACGGTAATGATTAAGGCAATCTTACATCAGCAAAGAAGCATCCTATCACGGTTTTTACCCTGTGCTGCACATGTGATGAAGGTTCTATTTGAGACTACCTCTGAACCAAGCTCATTCGCCTTGTTTAAACCACCTAACATTGACTTTCTTTTCATTTGTCCTCTCAAATCAGCACATATTTTGATGGACAGCTCCTTCCAGTCATCATTCTCCCTAAATATTAAGTGGATTAAAAAAACCAGTATTATTTTCTAAAAGGATGTGAAATTGCAATAATTTTCTAAGTTGCCACAAGCTTCTGAAACACCATGCTTTGTGTAAACAATTCTAAAGAGACTCTCTGTAGCTCTGTGTGAGCTAATAGTACAGAAGAAAAGATGAAATATTTGTTTATTATGAGTAGCCACAAAATTAAAAACATCAAAACACTTGCTCAGATGAAACTATGAACAACTTGATGCCATAGTGGGAACAGAACAAACTAAAGCCGTTCAGTGGACCATTGGCTAATGAGCCAGTTTCACCAAAAGGAAGGACAACACTAGTTACATTTAAAGCTTAACATTGATCCCATCAATTATGAAATACCTTTCCTCAGTTAAATAATTATCTATTAGTACTAATGCAATTAAATTAGAACATCATCACTGAAACTGGGGAAAAAAAAAAAGTTAATGTCATTGTGTCCTAACTCACTGAATAGTTAAAGAGTTTTTAGAATTCCCAGGCTGACATTAACTTCATTGTTTTTCAACTCAGTGGAGGTGTTTTAAAATTCCTGGAGCGGAGTTGTGATATTTAAGTGAGTTAAAATATGACAGGTGCTTAGGCGTGGTTTGCTGGCATCTCGTAAGGGCTCATTAGCTGCTACCCGCTGATGTTGTTGTTAAAGGCAATGCCACAGACCAAGGCTCTGTCTGCTCTCTTTGCCCTGCCAACTGGACCTCTTTTGCTTCTGGAGAAGCCCCCTATACTGCACCTTATTCTCGCTCTTGCCCACCGAGCTCCAAACACACTCACCTTCGTTCTGTTCCTCCAAACCCCCAAGTTTTTATCCATCTCTACTGGAACAAAAGCTCCATGAAAGCAGAAAACTAACGTGTCTTGTTTATTGCTTCACCAGAACATAACCTGGTGCCGGGGATGTGGTACTCAATAATCTTGGCTAAACAAATTTAGAGAATACAAGCAGGATCAAGGGAAGAAATAAAAGCAAACCGGGAACTCATTTGCCTTGTTTCTCTTGCCAAACCATGATCATTAGCATTAAGGTGCTCCCACCTCAGTTCCTACACATATATGACTTTTGTACCCACATCAAGGGATTTTCGTCTCTTATTTCAACAGAAGGAGTCCCTTGATAATTTCATATGCTATAATAAATGCCCCTGGAAGGAGGTTTAATATCTAATTTTTGATATACACTTAACCACATACTTCCAGTCTCACTTGAAGGCAAAACAGAACATTTTCTTGTCAATTGCTTTTCTAGGTCATATGAATAAGAAACTGACAGCCTGTTTCATATTAATCCAAAGCTCTTCTTACTAGATATATTAGTCAAGGAATGCCCCTAAATAAATTTGAGCCCACTTATGCAAATCTCCCACACTTCAAGTGTGCTGACAATGAGGAAATCATCTAGCGCTCCATACATATTGGCATATAGGATGTATAATTTTGGAGTTAAGAAAAAGTGCTCTGGATGGAGGCCAGGGGCTTAAATTCTGATCCCCATTAGTAACCATGTGACCTCCAGCACTGAAACTTTGAGGCTCCCTTTCTTCATCAGTGGAAACATAGTAGTGGTACTGAGTAGAACAATCAGACAAGTTTGTAAAGGGCTTATCTTTGCACATAGTAAGTTCTTATAGAAACTGCTTATAGGCCTCGAGAGAGCAAACCAGAACTAAAGTCAGAATCCCTTAAATAGCTAGCTAAGCCAGGACCTGACCTCATGAAAATCTGATAAATATTGGCTGAAGGAACAGCCTCATGGCAGCCCTCCCCTCCCATCTCTGCGGATAGCTGCCCCAGTTGTGTGGTGTTCTGTACACTTAGGAGATGCACTTCGTAGAATCTCTTCCTTGAGCCTCTTGTAGACAGGATGGCATAGATGCTTAAGTGGGGAAGTGCCCCTGAAAAACTTATGCCAGTTCCAGCTCATGCCTTTACACCCAAGTCCATTCCACTTTCATCTCTGCATTGGCACCTCTGTTTAAAAGGGCAAGCCAGGAACGGCCAGCTCTGAGCTAAGAATCTGGAATGCAGATTATCACAGTGCAATGAGGTGACATGTCTGTGTAAACTGCTTAAGCTTCTTTCACTCATGTTTAGAAAACAGCTCTGGCTGCACATCTTCCGTTTGACATGCTCCAAGTTTTTGACAAGAGAAGTGGAGAGAGAAATGCAATGCTATTGCAAACCTGTTGATAAGCATCAGCTTAACTGTACTTGATCTGGTAGATTTGGGGAGATGAGGGAAGAGATATATTTGGGCTAGGGGGTTCTAGCTGGACACTTCTCTCTTAGTTCTAATGTCACAGTATTTATTTGCTCAAATTCCCAACAGAAGTACACAACCCTACCTTGGGTGCCCCCTCCCACAGCTACAGGCTGACCACAGTAGGCACTGAACCTCCATGCTGAAATAGATGCCCAACATTGCACAGCAAACATGAGATACAGCCCTGGAACTAAGGAGGAACCCAAGGACAGGTGCATACCTGTAGATTAGGGTCCCTTAGATTCCTCTGTCCATCTCAGGAGCTTCCACTGGCAAACCCACAGAAAAGAAGGCATTAATATGCCTTCATCTTAGACTTCAAAGCACATTTTCCCTCATTTGTTTATTGTGGTGATGCTCTTTGTTCATTTTTAATGTACGGGAAAAAGCTAACCAGGTACACCGAATCTCCAGCCTGACCCTCAATAGCATCGAGACTTATTTTTATAGCAGTGTTAAGCACGCACACCAGCCATTATGTGTACTTTTGAAGTAATCCTCATCTTGTCAACTGCTGTAGGATCCTGGGGCAGATGCTGAGCAGTTCTGGTGCTCAGTGGTTACTCATCCAAGCCCAGTGGGTAATTTTCCCTAAGTATATATGGGTTTAAATGGCACCTACCAATTATATCCCTTTGTAAGAGCACGCATGCGGTGGGCCCGCTCTCTCAGATGCAGGCTGGTCCCACCTCCCCAGAGCGCGCTCTGCCCTTCCTCCCCAGAAGCACCAGGGCAGCCCTTCTCCGATGCAAGAAGAGCAGAAAACACTGACTAGTGCCGTCACCACCCGCCTCTACTCTAGTTCTGTGACCTGAGCCAGGAAAAACCCACTCCCAGACAAGCCCCCCACCCCGGAATATCTCCATAGAAACAACTGGTCCCTGTGAGACAGTCCACAGTGTTCACAGGCACTCCAGCTCACAACTACCCACCAACCAAGGACAAGCCACATGAAGAGTCATGAACTTATTCCCTGTTCCAAGTCCTGGGTTTCCCTCCTATTAAGCTTTGGTTTCACAGATTTAGTCTCGAATGCGACACGTGCCTGGTGCTAAAGTCCTAGCTTCAGGTAACGACCTCGGAAGGAGTCTGGGGAACCAAACCAAGGATGAAGGACAGAAAAAGTCAGAGTGGGTCAGATAAGGAATAAAGTTCAAATAATAAATCTGAATTCTCTTAGCACTGATTCTGTGCCCCCCACATTAAATGATACTGTACTATTTTATTTTATTTTTTTTTAGAGAGGGAAAAAGAGAGAGTGTGATTGGGAGGGGCGGAGAGAGGGAGAGAAATCTCAAGGAGGCTCCACACTCAGCATGGAGCTCAATGCGGGGCTCAATCCCGCGACCCTGAGATCACAACCTGAGCCAAGACCAAGAGTTGGACACTTAACCGACTGTGCCACCCAAGTGTCCCGATGTTATATTTTTAATTACTAAATGTCTAACTTGTTCTCTTCCTCTCCTTTCCTCGCTGTCCCCCTCCACCATCCCCTCCCATCAACCCCCCTAGCACCCTCTCTCTCCCATCAATATCGCTCACTCTTTGCTCACTCTTTCTCCCTCTCCTTCTCCCCCTCCTTAATAAGGAAAGAGAAGCAATCTGCTCTTCCAAGCATAACAACAGTGCATCAGTATTCTTGACTTCGACCTCCTTGATTCTTCCCACCACACTCTGTTGGAGAGGAAAATGACAGGAAACTTCCAGATCTCCTGCCATGACCCTTAAAGATCTGTTCAGATCACATCACTCCTTTCGCTTGCTAATTAGTTTCATAAGCCTTCCTCCTTTCTTGTTTCCTATTCTTGTTTTTGGGGCAATTGCCAACATATGCACAGTTCTGGATTTCATTTTAAGTAATTCGTAGTTGACTATCGTTTATTTGTGCAATTGGTATAATTAAATCTAATTACATAATTGGTGAAAGACTGAGTAATCACATAATTAGAATGTGCAATAATAACTGTTGAAATCCCATTGTTATGACGTGCAATGATACAATTATGATGTGTAACAATGTGGTATAATTCACAGGGTACCCTGCAAAAAGGAAGAAGAGCTTTAGTCCTGCATGTGGGAAATGCAGCTAAGGTTGAAAACCTGGAAAATAGTTGTCAGCGTCTAGGCTTGGACTTCTTATTCATTTTCATCTCATTAATCTAACCCTCCGAGTCTACGCTCTGTGCTAATCCAAGGCTGCAGCGCAGTAAGCACGAAGAAAGTACTTGCGGGAGCAGAAACACCCATGTCTTCAAGGACCAGGTCGCTGAAGTGATCAGCCTTAAAAATAAAGTGGAAGAATGGGGGAGCCTGGGTGGTGCATTCAGCTAGGCACCTGACTCTTGGTTTTGGATCATGTCCTGATCTCAGGGTTGTGAGACTGAGCCCTGCATTGGGCTCCCTGCTCAGCATGGAGTCTGCTTGAGATTCTCTCTCTCTATGCCCCTCCTGCCCATGCTTTCTCTCTCTCAAATGAATAAATAAACCTTAAAAAAAAAAAAAAAAGCAGAAGGTGCAAGGGATCAACTTGAATCTCTGACACTTTCATTCCCATAGGTCAATTTTAAGTTCAAAATTGTATTCAGGATAGAAGAACCACACACATAATTAGACGTGGGGCTAACAACTATGGCTGGGGCTCCAGCTCCCAGTTTGCAGTCTTCCCCATCCTTCCCATTTCCTGTCATCTTCTTGATAATCATAACATCGATGAACCATGGGAATGATGGACTCTTGGTTCCTTGCTCTGCTAACCGACCATAAACTAACCCTCCATTGCACGCCACCCACCCACTTCCACAGTCATGCTCTGGACCTGGCCAGCAGCAGCAACTACAGAGTATCTGCTATCTCCCCCCTCAAACACCTGGGTCTTCAACCACAGCCTCTCACTCTGTGGGCTCACCTGCTCAGGACTTCCCCTCTGGCATCCTTCTTCAGCCTCCAGGAAACCTCCACATCACCAACTAAATTGCCAACCACCACCCCCTACCCCCAGCCATTTGCTCCCTGCCCTGTCTCATGACCCTCCTTTGTCCAGCCTGATTCCCCCCACACCAGCATTCTCACCACCCCTCTGTTGCCGCCCTCCATCCTGAACAAAGGCTTCCCCCACGATGGACTGGACTCTTCTTCTGGACTCCAACCAGCCCCTAAGCAGTTAAAAAACCCCGGTTAAAACCACATAACAGAAATGACTGCTTTTACTCTAAATTCATGATCTCACACTGCAAACTGACCCTCAAGACTGATGGGCCAACTACTGTCTTGCTTGAATTGGTTTGCTTTCCAATTCCCCAAAGCCACTATTTCATAGTTTCTCTTCTCCTCTGGCCTCCCATGGCCTTTTGGGCACCACCATGCTTAGCCCATGGCCTCGCTTCCTAATATCATTAGAAGAAATACTACATGGAATCAGATCAAGTTTCACCCTTTCCCCCCAGCAGCCCTCCAAGCCTGCACTCACATGCACCAGCCCCTCCCTGGGGCCTCCTCATTCCTTGGCACCAGTTTCCTTCCTCCCACAAAAGGGCAGGCCCTCCGTGGATGCTCTGTTAGCTCTGGCAAGTCTCTGTCCTCTTGCCGACTCTCCCCCTCTACTAGAGGGCTGGCACCAAATATACACTTGCTCCGCCATGTCCCATTAGACAAAATAAAAACATTCCTTGATCTCACATCTCACTTAGACACTCGACTCTTATTATCTTTGTAGCCAGCCAAATTTCCAGAAGCGCTCCTTCCTTCCATCCACCTCACTGTGGCCAACCCCCCTCACTCGCTAATTCTGCACTTAGCAAGGACAGAACAATGCCCATGTAGCAAACTCCACACGTGATTCTGGGCCCTTGTCCTCCCTGACATGCATCTGGCAGGGAACTAGCTGGTCCCCCCGGAAACACTCTCCTCCCCAGGCTCTCACCGTCTCACCCTCCAGGTGGTATTCTTGTTTCCCAGCCAGGCTGCTCCTGCTTTATCCAGCCTCTAAGTGGGGATACTCCTCTCTCCCCCCTGGGAATTTCTCTTTTCTTTTCTTAAATAATGCAATCCATTCCCATGAGTTCAAACTCATCTTTATATTTCCTGAACATATAACAACAACTCCAACCCAGACTTTCTTCTAAGTTCGGGCCTCTCCTCTTCCATGTCTCACAGACTTCTCGAATGTAACACCTCCAAGAAATCCTAATTTCTCACCCAACAACGGACCCTCCAATGCAGGCCTTCCCTTCTCAGTAAGTGGCAGAAATCTTAACCTGGTATTCAAGCCAAACACCTACAAGGTCCCATGATTCCTCCTTTCCCTTCACTCCACAGCTAGTCCCCCAGTGAGTCCCACCCAAAGTATCTTTCTCATTAACTCTCTGCTGCCCACCCATTCAGTCAAGGCACCACCATCTTTGCTGATGTTCTCCCTTATCTTCAGAGCATGATCACCAATTAAAACTGGATTTTATTAGGGGTGCCTGGGTGGCTCAGTGGGTTAAGTCTCTGCCTTCAACTCAGGTCATGATCTCAGGGTCTTGGGATCAAACCCCACATCGGGCTCCCTGCTCGGCATAGAGCCTGCTTCTCCCTCTCCCTCTGCTACTCCCCCTGCTTGTGCTCCCATGCTCGCTCTCTCTCTCTCTCTCTCTCTCTCTGTCAAATAAATAAATATTTTAAATTTTTAAAAACTGGCTTTTAATATTCATCTGATATATTTTGCTCTTTTTTTTTCTTTTGCCTGTCTCTCCTACTAGATTATAAGCATCCCCTGATTATGTTTACTGGCTTGCTGATTTACAGCATCCAGCACTGATCAGATAATTAAATTTCTACTGAGTGAATAAATGAGTGGCCACAGTGTTTGCATCTATAAGCATCAGCATCACTACCTCAGAGCAATCTCATAAGGATCACTATAAAAGCCGGGGATGAAACAGAGTTCGTAATAAAAGAAGATAAAGGTTATTTCAAATGTTAAGCATAGAGATAGCACACCACGGACTTATGTCTCCCCGAAAGTCATATGGTCAACCCCTAAACTCCGCTGTGGTGATGGTATCTGGATGGGGCCTTTGGGAGATATTGAGGTTTAGATGAGGCCATGAGGGTGGGGCTGTCATGATGGGATCAGTGCCCTTATAAGAACAGACACAAGAGAGTTGGCCATGAGAAGTTCTGCCAGCAGAAAATAGGGTTCTCACTAGAAGCCCACCATGTTGGTGCCTTGATCTTGGACTTCCCAGCCTCCAGAAATGTAAGAAATAAGTGCGCTGTTTAAGCCACCTAGTATAAGGTATTTTGTTATAGCAGCCCATCCTCACTAAAACATCCTATGACCCAGGAATTCCACTACTAGCTATATACTCAAAAGAAAAAAAAGCATACACCCACAAATCCTGCACACAAATATTCATAGAAACTTATCCATAATAGACAAAAAGGTGGAATCAACCTGAATGTCCACCAGCTGACAAACAGAGAGACAAAATGTGGCGTATCCATACAGTAAAGTATTATTCGGAGGAGGTACTAATACGTGCTCCAACATAGATGAACCATGGACACATTATGCCAAGCGAAAGAAGCCAGTCACAAAAGGCCCAGTATTCTAAGAGTCTATTTATGTGAAATGTCCAGAATAGGCAAGTCCATGGAGATAGAAAGTAGATTAGTGGCTGCCTAGGATTGGGAAGGTTGAGGTTGGGAGAAGGGGAGTGACCGATGATGGGTATATGGTTTCTCTTGGGAGAAGTGAAAGTATTCTAGAATTAGAATTCTGTGAATATACTACAAACCACTGAATGATTTAAATCAGTAAATTTTAAGGTATATGAGTTATGTCTCAATCAAGCTGTTAATAAGAGTAAAAAGAGGAAGAAGACAGAGAAGGAAGAAGAGAAGGAAAGGAGGGAGAAGTTATACATTACACGCGTAATGTTTAACAGGTTCACGTTTAAAAATATAAATACTCCATTTGGTCTAAGTTGTCATCAGTAAGATGGACACTGTTTCACGTGTCACAGGGGAGGAAAACAAACTCCACCAATTATAGCCTCAAGAAGCTATCAATTTTAAAGATACTCCTTGATTTTGGAAACGTTAAAATATGGTTTTAATATTTGTACCTTAAAATGGGATACGGTAGCTTTCTTAAGGTCTAAGTCTCAGCTCCATAACCATGAACTCACTCACTAAAACAAAACAAAACAAAGCAAAACTAACATTTTTCAAATGAGTACTAAAAGGGGGGTACTGGCTTTGCCTGTGACTTTAGCTTTGTGTACATCATTCGGTCCTTAACAACTACCTTTCAAGACAAGCATAATGTTCCCACTTTGCAGACAAGGAAATGGGCTGCAGAAAGTAAGCAGCAGAGCCAAGACTCTAAGCCATACCTCTTACTCTGCCACATTACAGATGAAAAGCTCAGATGAGAAAAACCTCATGAGCAGAGGCCTTCATTATGAGCTTCTTAATGAACCGTGTTTTTCCTGCATCAGCTAGAGAGATGTAGATGCCAGACCCATCCATCATCCCCCACAGCTTCTTGGTCAATTCCTCCCAACACCAACTGGTGTCTATTAAAGGAATGTGCATTATGATTCATTTGGGGCCACTCTTGGGCTCCCTACCTTCAATATGTGGGTTTGCTGTGAAGTCTACAAGAGCTGCAAGAATGAAAACAGTGATCCTGAAAGACGACACAGACAGGACAACATGGAAAATGAGAAGCTCATTGAGGAAAAAAATGGTATGTAGTGCAGGTGCACCTCAATTTGTGCTGCAGATGTTTTCCTGAAAATTATGTGTAGATCAAATTGATTTATAAACCAAATCCTATTGTAAATTCAACCAGAACAGGGTGATGAAAGCTTGCAGTGGAAACTTTTATAATGAGAAAACTCCTTTTGTGCTGAGAGCAGTCAATTTCCAATCTCTGTTCTGAATTCAGTTTCTTTCTTTTTTTTTTTTTTTTATTCCTGAAAGTGGGAACCTATATACATATTTCATAACCCCTTTGGACCTTTGGTGGGCAGCAATGTCATGAGACTAAAAGATCGCTTAAAGACTTTAAAAGTGTGCCCGGATTCTACCCTTGGTGTAACAGTCCTTTCCATAATGCTTTAAATCTCTATCTCAATGCAATAGGAGAGCCGGAGGGTACTTCCTAGAAGAGATGTTCAGGAATGGAATTCTAGGACCACCATTGTGGGGGGGCGGGCTGCAAAGGGGGCGGGCTGCAAAAGGCTTACAGGAGAAGAGAATTTCCATGGTGTCTCTAAAAGCTGTGAGCCCTTCTCTCTTGACAGCTGGGGGGGGGGTGTTCAGAGTTGGAGGAGTCCACCACCCCATTGCAAGTAGCCCCCTGGTCATCTTTTATGGCCAAAAGTTGCAAAATGGCCACCCACACCATTTTGGAAAATTGGAAGTGTTACATTGAAACAAAACATGGATTTCCATGTTCACTTGAATAAAAAGAAGACATGAATGATCTGCTCTATGTTCCCACCGGGGAATAATTCATTAGAGTTGACCTACAGGCAGCACCCCCCTCCCCTGCCAGGCCCTGTAACTCCTTGGTGCATCATGTCTAAGGGGCATTTTCACTGGAACCTCTAAAGGAAGCCCTGGACAGCTAAGTGCCACCATGCGTTTCAACTACTTCAGTCCAGAAGCAGTTCCATTTGATGCCAATCCCATGAATACCCCCCAAATTTCCAAGTCCTCAAGAAGGTCCTTTCTCTACTGCTGGGTCAGCTTTCAACATTTATGAGACTACTTCTTTTTCCTTTCTAAAAAAAAATATACATTAAATTTTCTATTTTGGGGGAGGGCAGAATCCATCTTAAATTCTTTCAGCTCCTCTGGGCTCGAAGTGCCTACTTGCCTGGTTCACCTTGTCTAGGGACAATTAGTACTCTCTGTCACTGCTATTCCCAGAATCAGCACTGGAGTCATGCCCCCCAGAACTTTTACTTCACAGACGTACTTAATAAATTAATGTTACCCTTTTAGACCACAGGGCCTAGAGAGAAGCACTAATTTCTGCTTTCCATCAGCCTAATACAATTTGGCTGCCGTTCTTCTAGAAGAGCCTATACCTGCATTTCTTTGAAGCACTATTAGCAGTAAGCGAGTACCAGAAACTTAATTCACAAAGGCACAGGAACACAGGTCCACTGTGCTCAAATGGAAGAAGGACAAATTCCAAACCCAGGCAGGCCTGGCATCTTGAGTACCAAGCGGTGTGCTGCTCTGAGCCTTAGACATGGCAGGCAAAGATCAGCATGATTTTTTTTTAACTTTTTTTTTTTTAATTTATTTATTTGACAGACAGAGATCACAAATAGGCAGAGAGGCAGGCAGAGAGAGAGAGGAAGGGAAGCAGGCTTCCTGCTGAGCAGAGAGCCCGATGCATGGCTCAATCCCAGGATCCTGGGATCATGACCTGAGCCCGAGGCAGAAGCTTTAACCCACTGAGTCACCCAGGCGCCCCAAAGATCAGCATTTTTAAAGCTCCCTATCCAAGGTCAGATTTTCCAGTGACCTTGATGCACGTGGGAACTGCCAAGATCCCCCTGGTCTGTTCCCTGTCATCGCAGCTGTGACCCGCTGCTGCCAAACGCTGGCTGAACATGCATGACCTGCCTCGCACCGTTCTAAGCACATTCGCTGGATTTGCTCTTGATTCTCATGACAACCCTGGATCTTTGGTTCTTTTCTACAAGTGGAACACCCGAAGCTCAGAATCTAGATAATGGTAGTAACTCTTCCGGAAGGCACTGTTCTAATCCCCTAAACATGGCAGGCGCTTTGACTCCAAAACTCTGTTTCCCACCTTAGCTGACTGGCTCAAGGTCACCCCACCGCAGGACTCGAGCTGAGAGTGTATATACCCAGTGTGGTGAGAATCTAGACCCTGTGGAGGAGCCATGTGCCCTGGTGCCTCTAGGTCCCTGGGGAGCCCAGTCTTTTCTGCAGTGTCTCCAAAGATGACCCGACAGGGTCTGGGATGAATGTTCTACCTTCTTCCAGGGTGAGGCTGGGAAAAACTCTCCTTATCTTATTATCTCTGAGACCTCAGGAGATTAAGAATGTCTAGCAGAGGAGGTAAGCCGTATGAAGGAATTCTGGATTATTCTGGTGCCTATAAAGTGGTCTCTAGGGATCTTCTCCAAATACAAGGAGCAGGAGCTTGAATCAGGGGTCTTTCCTGGATTTGAAACTCCATCTAACTCTGAAATAGAAAAATTGCCCAAGCTCTTGGATCTAATCCTCCTTACCTACCTAGCCATATATTCCAGTTTCCTTTTAAAAGTCTACCTGAGCACAGGGGCTCCTGGGCTTCTCAGTCTGTTGAGCATCTGACTCTTGATTTTGGCTCGGTCATGAGATCGAGCCCCGCATCAGGTTCCACACTCAGGGCAGAGTCTGTTTGAGATTTTCTTTCTATCTCTTCCTCATCCCCTCCCCCTTCTCTTTCTTTCTCTCTCTCAAATAAATAAATAAAATCTTAAAAATAAAAATTAAAAAAAACTCTACCTGAAGACATAAAATGGCACGTACCCTCATGAGGTTGCCCATTTTTTTCTGTTTAGAGAAACTGGAAAATCTGGTACTCTGAGAAGTCTCTAGCAGCTACTGACCTGGCCACCAGTATCTGCATTTTACTAATAATGGCCCCAGGGAGCTCAATAAAATTGTCAATCACTCACCTCCACTGATCTTAATAGAGAGCGGATAGGTGGAAGGTTTATAAATCAGGATGAGCCATTTGGTTCACCAAGGGAAAAGATAAATAAACCAACACTCCAATTAATTTTAACCTGAAAAGAAAATGCTTGTGAATAGTGCTTCAACCAAGTCCGTAGGGTCTGAACAGCCTTAATTATTCACAATGCAAATTGCTTTTACTGCTTGCTGGATAATTTCTTAATGCCTTCCATCCTGCTTCTTCTTCACACTCATCTGCTCTCCATCTTCCTGTCCTCATCCCTGTTCTTTATTCCTGAAGAGCCAGAAGGAAAATTCTGGAAATGGTCTTCCAATCTCCCAATCTTTTTCTTTAAAAATGTTTAATGACTCTTTTACTTTTAAAAGATTTTCCCAAGATCTTAATTAGCTTAACCTGGGATCCTGAGACTCCCCTAGTTCTAAATAATCCCCAGATGGGCTTCAGAAATCCCATGGACTCCCAAAAATTACATGCAAAATTGTGAGGAGTTTCCCAGCCCTCTGCCCACCCAGAGGTGCACATTTTTCATAAAATTCTCAATGAGGTCTATGTCCCCCACCATGTTCCAAAAACAGAGCATTATGCATTAAAGGACTAATCTGTACCTGCCTAACCATTGTATCACATGAACTTTAATGATGTCGAGTGGGAAAGCCTACACTTTAGAGCCAGACAAAGTCAGGTTTGAATCACACCTCTGTCACTTCCATGTTATTAGACACTTCCCTGAGCCCCTGTTTGCTCATCTGTACCATGATGATCCTAAAAACAACCTCATTACAGGATTACTGGTGATTAAACAAAATAACACATGAAAGCACGGGGCATTCATATACAAAAGGGGCAAAATGAAAATCCTCTCCACCGGAGAGAGAAAAAGGGGAAGATCTAGACTCATTAGCAATGAACTTGCTCTCTAGTCATTGGGAGATGTGTCTTAGGCTTTGTTACAGGTGAAGTTCAGGGTTCTACAAACATCTTGGGCTTTGTTACAGGTGAAGCTCCCAGTCCCTGGGAAAGCCACAAGAATTAGATAGTAGGAGCCTTCTTTTTGAGCATGATATTAAAATGTCCAATCTGCACTAAATAACATTAAGTTAAAATAAACCTCCAACATGCCACTTCCTCACCCACTCTACCCACTGCCTCTACTCCCAATGTAATATGACAATCAAGGTCTAAACCTTTCAATCATGTACAGTGTGGCATTGCATCACTGTCAGGGTGCCACCATGACCTGAGGGAGCCTGCACAGTCAGCCACCAGGTATCCTGCTGCAAGATCCTCATCTTCTCCATCCCAGCAGGGGGCTAGTTGGCTGCTCTGGGGTATACAGCAATGGGGTGACTCGAGAAGTTTTGGCTGCTGGAGCCTCCAGGAGAGTAGTAATGATTCCAGGAACATCTTGATTAGTTGGCTCCTGTTTTATTGGCCAGATTACAGATTTCAGGGGGAGAGGCCAAAAAAAACACTGGGAAAAAGAGGACCCCACTCTGCATTTCTGCTTCCCAAGGCAAAGTTGCCCCAACCCCTGGGGGAAAGGGAGAACTTTAGCCTAATTAGCTGAGACTAGGTCAGGGATTGGAGCTATTAGCCACTCTCTAGATATCTGATTTTACATTATAAACTGGACTGTGGGGTATCCTACTGCAGGACTGAACTGCCTTTAAATATTTATGCCATTTCTCTTCAGCTTGAAATAACTATAATTCAGAAGCCATTTAGAGAGGTCATAGTTTTTCTCATCAGACCATGTAACAGAGAATGTGTTGATTTTCCAGATGGCCTTGACCCAGCCACTTGCTCATCTTGGTCTTCTCAGGTGATCTTTGCCCATCTACACTGTCATTCTTAAAATTCTTTATTGTCAGCCACACTCCCTGGTTAGAGAAGACATCTGTCCCAAAACAAATTTAAAAGAAAGTGCAAGAAAGCTAGATCATGCCTAGGATGAACCAAGAGTGAGAACCCCATAATAGTGGTGGCCTGTTGGGATACCTTCTTGATTGCACATGCAGACATGGTGGCAGGAAACCCAGAAGGGAAGAAGACTTGGGTCAATGGCTCCAGGAGACACTGCCCGGGCAAATGAAAATCACTAAGTCACAAGTCCATTTTCTCAACTGTGGGTATTTTGCCCCTTCTCCTGGTTCTGACTGGTTGTCATGCCTCCTTCCCTCCCTCAGTACTGGCAGTGGTCCCCTAACCAAGGATAGCTTCTCTAAGCAATACCAGTTTCAGACAGGATATGTTCAAGGAGGGTCAGTTCAAGCCACAAATGTGGTGACCTGGCCGAGGTCATGGGCAGCAGGCAGAAGGAGGTGAAGAATCTCAGTGGTATGGGTTCACCTGCAGAACCAAAGAGCTCCATAAACCAGAGATCTGGGGCAGTAAGGAAGTGTGTGGGAGTCTCCACTACTTGGAATATTGCCTGATATCAGAGAAGTTCCAGAATAAAGCAGTCCTCGATCAAGCTGACTATGCCTCTCCCAGCATGAATCTGATGGCTACAGAGGGGTTTGGGAATTTCCCCACCACACTTCAGCTATTGGCTTACCGCTGAAGTCGCAGCATGGGGCAAGGGGTACGTTCCACGAGTCCGCTGATCTTAATCCCTGCCTGTCTCTTTCCTTTTGCCAAATTTGCTGAATGACTGGGGTGTTACAGTTCCATGGACCCAGACACACCTGGGGTTTGGCTGATCTAATTAGCCCTAGATGTGTCTGCTCCCAAAATAGAGAGTTAATTATTCTAATATCTGTTCTAACCAACAAGCCATGGCCTGGACCCATGGCTCAGAGACCCAAATTGGAAGAGGAGCCACATTCCTTCTGAATGGTTCCTAAAGGTGTTCTATCCGACATGACTGTAACTTTGAACGCTGAAGCTCCGTTTGAAGATGGAGGTGAGCACGTGGATCTCTGTACGTTTCTTCTTTCCTTTGCATATAGGTCCCAAATCCCTAGATGCAAATGGAGAGCACTGGTGATCTTGCCTCCTTTGTGAAGATCCTCACACTACAGGAAAGGGTGGGGCACTCCCAACACCCGGAGACCGAGCCCAGAGATCAGGCAAGCAGGACGGCTTCTCACTGGATGCTGAAGACCAGGATGCCTTGAGAAGAGTTGGGACCCAGCTCAAGCCTCAGCTCCCTAGAGCAGCTTTCCTTAGCCCATGGAGGTGCTGACCACTCCTTGACCTCACATCCACCCTGCCCTAGACTCACTCCCACTGTAGCCTCAGCTTACAGCATCTATCCCTGGAGTTACAGCTACCAAGATTCAGATCTCGGTGGCACCATCCATTACCTGTGTGACTCTGGGGGAGCTCCTTAGCTTCTATGAATCCCAGTCTCCTCAACTATAAAATGAGGGTGATGATAGTGGTAAGGTTCAGATAAGTTCATAAGAGGAAAAAGCCTAGAACATAGGAAACACACAATATACTGTTTGCTGCGGTTGTTACCACTGCTACTACCTGTCAGATTCCATGTAAGATTGTGAGCCCCTTGAGGGCAGAAAACTTTTTCTGTACCCGCCTGTGGCCACAACACCCAGCACAAAGCATGGTACATAAGGTTCAATAAATGTCTGATGGATGAATGAATCTAGTAGGCAGTGCTGGGCTCTTGACTCTCAGGCTTAATAGGCCTGGGTTGCCTTACTGAGTCCTCCTCTGAAACATCCTGAGTGAAGGAGGATGTCATGGGGCACACCAGGCAGACACGATCTAGGCAAGGTGAGGACAGAGGAATGAATGTGGCAGCACTGAAGTTGACCAACTGTGTGTTCTTGGGCACATGGCATTTCTTCTCAGGCCTCGGTCCCCCTGTTGGTGTGCCTAAACAGAGGCTGAAACTGTTAGGAAGATGGGATTATTATTTCAGGAAGAGCAAAGTAGGGAAGAGGAGCATGCCCCATCTTTCTCTACCTGCCCCAGAAGACTCCACTGTGACTAGGAAAACCAACAAGCTCTCAACAGACCCTGTGCTGCAGAAGTCACGGAGGAAACCAACTGGTATACCCGGTCATTCTCGAGGGGGTCCTGTTGCTCCTGATACCAATCTAAGGGCCAGTTTGTCTCCATGGTGGGCCCTGGGCTTTCAAGGTCACACTCTGCTTCTCCCCAAATCCATGTGGCAGGAAATCTGTGACACTCCTGCAGCTGCTCACGGATGACTCACAGAGGTGGCCTGGACTGCTGCTCTCTGGGTAAGCATCATTGGAGAGGCATCTGTGGCCTTCCTCCTGGGACCTTAAGAGGAGGCAGGAGCTGGGACCTGGCAGGCAGCCAAGGAGCCATGGCGGCCGCAGGTCCAAATGCAGGAGAGCAACACTCCCTTTTGAAACTGGAATTGCTGAGGTCCCATCTGCAGGACGGACAGCACTCTGGGCCCTTCTGGCAGGCTCATCCTCTCACCAGGGCTCTGACTAAACAGCCCTGTGATGCTGCAGGCTCAGCCTCCAGATTCTGGCTCTACGGGTATCCTCTTGGCAGCGTCCTGGGGGCCTCTGTTGCCAAGCCCTGTAAGACTGCCAGACAGGAGGCCCTTGCTTTCCCAGAATCTAGAGGACGAAGGGGGTCCCTGTACAGCTGGAAAAGGCATGTTCTAACAGTCCTTTGTGACTTTAGACATGGTATTCAATCTCTTTTGAAATGCCAAATAACACTGGAAGAGGGACTGCTATTTTTGTGGTTTTTTCAGGAGAGGTCATGAACTAGTAAGAGTTTGGGAACATGGCCTGGAGGGTTCCTGCCCCTGCTGTGTGTCCATATCACTATTCTATTTATAACTGGCATTCGCCTCCTCACCCTAACAGCTACACAAGGAAACAACACAATAATCCAGGTCTAACAGAGGTACACATCCCTTTCCCCTACCTACTTCCTCCCTCAGATCTGGAATATTCTGGACTTGCAGCAATAGCTGAAAGAAGCTGACCAAATACACTGCCCAGAAACAAAGGCCCCCTTCCCTCCTGGTCTGCATCCAGGAGACACCCTATCTGACCCATCTCAGCCTCCCACCGGCCCCGGCCCCTTTCCAAGCACGAAATGGCAAGGAGAAGGCCCCCCCGCCACCACCACAAATATTTGTCAGGGTGATTCGGTGAGGTTCAGCACTGAAAGCCATTTCTTACTCAGAAAATCATTTATCATGGACAGTCTGTCGAAAACAATCTCCTTTCAAACCCTTCCCAGGGAAAAAAGAACTGACAACTGGCACTAAGTAATCTACAACACGGCCACTGGGACTCATTTATCTTTCCCTTGCCCAGCCCAGGACTGGATGCTTTCAGGAGAGAAGACGAATAAATCATATCAACTCTGAGGAAACCTGTTCACCCCACAAAAAGGGGCTCCAGGTGAAAGAAGGAGCTCTCCAGACGGACAGCCAGGAACTCCCGGGTGTGTCACTGGAGATTCTCTGTGGTCTCCATTTTACTAAGCCCATGGCCAAAAACGATAACTTTGGTATTCCAAGAGAGAGATGCACCTTCCCCGTTACAAAATAGGCCCTTTGTGTACTTCCAATTCATCTTCAAAGCCAGAATTCTCCTTCTTCAGGAGTAATGAAGGAAAAGGCTTATTGCTTTTTTATATAATCCAAGTTCCCCTTTGCCTGAAGCAGCATTTCCTTTGCCAGACCATAGCATGGAGTTTACGGCATATTAGATAATTATTCTGTGCATGCCATTTCCACTGACGTCAACAGCCTGGAAAGAGCCAGAATACCAAGCGATTTGAGGTCCATGGAGAAAAGCAGAAGACAGAAAAATTTCCCTGTGAAGTTCCAGGCAATTTTTTTGCAATTAGTTACAGATAGGAAAAGCGATCAATCAACTTCCCTTACTGAGTGTCTGACTAAACCCAGGTTCTGGTTCTGAGGTTCACCAGACCCCAGAAGATGCCTGTGAACTTCCAAGTTCTATCATTCTAAAGCTCTGGACTGTCAGTGACTTGGAAGGTACTGCCGAATGCAAATTATGGCATAAATGCTGTACTTCCTGGGATCCAAATTAAAACAAAACCACCTTCGGAGATGGGTGGTTCTTTCCAGTTCCCAGAAAGATTTACATTACTTCATGATTATAACAATTCTGAGTCTGAAATAAATCACTAGCAGTGGTACCTGTGTTGTTTTAGTATCAAATTGTCCCCAAATGGCTTTCATTTTGCTGTCACTATTGGGTCTGAAATCCTGACTTTGGAAGAAATAATACGTGATTTTGCCCAAGAAAAATATAGGGATTAAAGTGAAAGGTATGGATTCGAGTCCTTCTTCTGCCTCCCCCTCACTGCTACCTCAAGTAAGCCACTTTCGATGCCCTGAGCACTGGTTTTCCGCCCGCTCAATGGGAATGGCACAGGTACATACCTTATTGCCTGTTGGGAGGATTCAGTGAAGGGGCTTAGCACAATGCCTGTCACAGAGTAAGCATTTAATTCTCAAATTTTTATTAAACTTTCAGCCAGAGGTGAATTAGGGAGTGGCCCAACTGGGCAGTTTCCTGGGTGACAATCTATATGCTACTCAAGAGATCACTAGAAAAATAACAAGATGGAAAAATGGGATTTTCAGGGAGAGTAGTTATTATATGTGAGCAGGAAGAATATTTGGAAAAGCCACTTGAGAGGAGATGAGACTCTGCACGGACACATTTGGAGTCCAGAGGGTCTCTGAACTGCTCAGGCAGCTGCCCAGGGCCTCTGAGGAAACTCTAACATCATTTTCTCCCTCCTCTTCTTTATCTTCACCCACACAAAGCTCAGTCTCTCTACTAAGTATCTAATAAATATGTAAAGAACACTGATTTGAAGGGATACAAAATTATTGGCCTGCTGAGGTATCTCCTTGGTCCACCATTCCCTGAGCTAAGTGGGCATTGGGCCCAAACACTTGCTGCTTTTCTGATTCTCTCTCATTGTTTAACCACCTCTAGGGATCAGAAATTACAGCTCAGGCCACTTGTAGTCACAGAGTGACCCCTCATGAGTCACTTCCCATGGGACCAGTCCAAAAACCCTCATTATCACTGGGGCCAAACCTCAAGGGAGGAGTGACCCTCGGTGCTCACTCTGGGAGGACCTACAGCGCTGCAGGCCAAGAGAAGAACAGTCCATCATGAAAACTGCACCACCGGGACTTACCAGTGGGTATTATTTGGGAGACACAGCTGAGTTTTGAGCATAGGGATTATATTACATCCTAAGTCATTAAATAGCTGTTGATGGCTCCAAAGTTAATGAGGCCATTTGTGACCAACAGTTACTCATTTTTTAAAAATAATAAGCAGGCCATATTATGGAAGGAACACAGAGATCAATAACCACCCCTGTTAACCAAGTCTATCCTCAAATACGGACAAAATAGAGAGTAAATAAAGGTGGGTCATTCACCTGAGGAATCTCAACATCAAGAGTTAGCCCACTTTATCGCCCTGATTTTGTGCCCAAGATTCACCTCCCTTGCCCGCATCAACTGGTATACACATAGAAAACAAAACCTTAAAACTTTACTATTAATGTCATCAAGGATAACTGGGTAGGCCATTCGCTGCAAAGAAAACCCTCTATGATAAGGTCCAATAGCAACAATAGTAAGAAGAAGAATTTGAAAGCAGATTGTTTAAACCCACCGCTTCTACTCTACCTGTATTGATCATTGAGAAGGAAGAGCATTTATTCAGCCTACCTGCCCTTCAGGCATGTGCTGGGAAGTCACTCATCCCTCACCCCAGGGTTAAGGCAGGTGGTATCATGGTCATTGTACAGACAAAAGACACACAGAGATTATAAATTGCCTAAGGTTATATTCCTAGAAAGATGCAGATCTAGACCCGAATCCCAAATCTGTCTGAGTCCAAAGTCTGTGGGAAACAATTTGGTCAGTCCTCAAAAAGTTAAACATAGAGTAATCAGATGACCCAGCATTCTAAGAACTGAAATAGGAATTCAAACAAATTCTTGGGCAGACATGTTCATAGCAGCATGATTCAAAATAACCAAAAGAGTATAAACAACCCAAATGCACATCAACTGATGAATGGATAAACAAAATGTGACAAATCCATACAATGGAATACTATTCAGTCATAAAAAGGAAGGACATACATGCAACATGGATGAATCTTGAATACATAATACTCTGGGAAAGAAGCCAGACATAGATGAATGCTTCCACTTAAATGAAACATCCAGAAAACATAAACCCGTAGAGACAGAATGCAGACAAGTTGCCAGGGGCAGGAGGTCACTGCTTATGGGTATGAGGTTTCTTTTGCAGGTGGTATAAGTGTCTTAAAACTAGAAAGAGGTAATGGTTGCCCTAATCAGGTGACTATATTAAATATTAAATATATATTAAATACCACTGAATTGTACACTTTAATATGACTAATGGTTAATTGTATACTGTGTGAATTTCACCTCAATTTGAGAAAACAACCAAGACTGGTAAAACAGAGGCACCTATGTGGCTCAGTCGGTTAAGCGTGTGCCTTCAGCTCAGGTCATAATCTTAAGGTCCAGGGACTGAACCCCATATCAAGATCCTTGCTCAGTGGGGAGCCTGCTTTCCCTATGCCTGCCACTCTCTCTGCTTATGCTCATTCTCTCTCTCTCTTTCTCTCTGACAAATAAATAAATAAATTTTTTTTTTTTTAAAGAGCAGTAAAATATAGATGATTTCACAAGTTCTCTAATTTGACTCTATCCTCTGTGGATGAGGAAAATGAACCAGTGGGTCTGTCTAACTGAGAGTTAATACAGGAAAAGGCAAAGTTCTTTTGGTGTCGTTGGGATTAGAAGTAAGCCCTCTGTCAATTAATTTTAGGGGGCTGGACATACCAACTCCTGAGGAGCCCTGGAAGAAGAGGGAAAAAATATCAAGGGAAATATATCTCCCTCAAGCATAACTGAGTGCATAGCAACTCCTGCCTGTCTGGCTCAAGGCTAAGGTTCTGGGGACGTCTTCCTCCAACCCTCCATCCACCCAGGGAAAATGCCTTCTGTTTCTATGAGAACATGAGCCATGGAGGGCTCACCATCATGGAAAACCTTGGCTCCCCACAACAGCGCCATGCACCCGCTCAGGAGGAATCCGTTCCATTTACTTCTGCTTGAGGTGAAGCGAATAATCTCAATTAACAATGTGATTACTTCTTTAATTTCCAGAGCTCGTTCATTACTGAAGCCATGCTGTCTCCAGAGAAGGACCTTAAGTAACAAGGATTTTAACACGCCTGTACTGACAATTTACTTAGCCTGGGCTTCAGCTGGGACCAGGTGACTGAAGCAATCATGGTTATTTTATCCATTATTTTGCTAACATTCTCAAAATCCTATAATACCCACGGCCCTGAAATGACATTTTCCTCTCCTTCACTATTTGTACATGTGATAGGGAGAAAATTGTGCTTGATGGACATGTTTAAGATACATAAATTCTTGAATAGATTCTTTCCTACTTGCTCTGATCACAGATCTCTTTCCACTGAACAAATTCAGCATCGGCATGAGAAGTGACGAGGCTGGGGGTTCATTCTCTCTCCCTGGCGTGGCTTTCCAAAGCGTGTGGCTTTTATGTTCTTTCTTTGCATGCCCGAGACGGCATGTGAAAATGCGGTGAGTGTGTGTGCATACGCATATGCACTCTGTTAAAAGCTACAATGAAATTGATAATGATGGCACGGCTCTCCAAAGAGTTTGTAGGGTTTAGGTATCCTCTCAACATTTCTGTAGCTTGTTACTAAACCTCAAGTCTTCTAGGAGGAAAAATACCAGTTATTAAGTCAACAACCTAGAAGTCACTCTTCATTTTTTTCCCTTTTCAACTGAACGGCTCTGTCTGTCTCTGATACTTCCAGTGTGCACTCACCCCCTCTACTGCCTCCCTCCCAGCCCAGGGCATCATGCTCTCAAATGGGACTAATGAAACAGCCTCTGAAATGCTTCCTTCCTTTAATCCTGTGCCCCATACCCAGTTCTCCACATCACATCAGAATGACTTCTTCTGTGGGCAACAGCTTTATTGACCTATGATTCATACACCATGCAATTCCCCTCCCTGAACGATCTGATTCAATGGTATTTGGTATATTCGCAATGTTGTGTGGCCATCACCAAAGGAAACTTGAGAATATTTTGGTCACCTTAGGAAGAAAGCCTGTACCTTTTAGCCACCCATCCTCCATCTTCGCACTCGTGCAAGCTGAAGCAAGCACTCCTCTATTCTCTGTCCCTCTGTATTGCCAGTTCCGGACATTTCATATAAATGGAGCCATACAATATGTAGTCTTTTGTGACTGGCTTCTTTCACTCAGCATAACATTTTCATGGTTCATCCATGGTGCAGCATGTATCAGGACGTGGTTCCTTTTTAAGGCCAAATAAGATTCCATCACGTGGTTAAACCACATGCTCTTGATGCGTTGTCCCCTGACAACCTAAGGTTGTTGCCATTTCTTGGCTGTTATGATTAATGATGTCATGAACATGTGTGTCCAGGTTTTCATTAGTGTTGGGTACAGTTCAAGAAGTGGAATAGCTGTGTCTTTCGGGAACTCTATGATGAACTTTTTGAAGAATTTTCAGGTTGCCTTCCAAAGCTACTGCACCAGTTTACATTCCCACCAGCAAAGCACAGGTTTGCAGTTGGTTGACTTTCTCACGCGTACCAACACTTGTTATGAGCTGCCTTCTTGAGGATAGCCATAGGAGTGAGTGTGAGTTGGTATTTCATTCTGCTTTTAATTTATACTTTCCTAATGATGACTGTGTTGATGAATATCCAACCTTTGCTCATTTTTTAAATTGGATTGTATTTTTATTACTGCGTTTAGAAGTTTTTTTAATATATATTCCACATACAAGTTTCTTGTGAGATATATGATACATAAATAAATATTTCCTCCCATTCTGTAGGCTGTCTTTTCAATTCTTAGTAGTGTCCTTGGAAACCCAAAGTTTTCGACTTTGATGAGGTCTAATTTGTGGATTTTTTTTTTCTTTTGTTGCTTAGGCTTTTGGTATCATATCTAAGAACTAATTGCCAAATCCAGTGTCACAAAAGTTTACCCCTATGTTTTCTCCTTAAAGTTTAATAGTTTCAGCTCTTACATTAAGCCTTTGACCCATTTTGAGTGAATTTTGCGTATGCTGTGAGGTGGGGGTCTAACTTCATTATTTTGCACACGGCTCATCCAGTTGTCATCCCAACACTGTCTTTTGAAAATGCTACTCTTTCCCCATTGAATGATACTGGCATCCTTATCAAAAATCAGTCAGCCATAGATGTATGGGTTTATATCTATACTTTCAATCCCATTCCATTAATCTATATGTCCACTATGGCTTTTTAAAAGTATAAGTGACATTATTCATCTCAGTAGAACAGCTCAACCCCCAGTACAAGTCACTCTCTACTCCAAGGGCTTTTACCCAGTAGCACAGATTATCAGGAGGCCCTTGCATAATATTCAGGGATTCCATGACCTTAACCTCTATCTCAAATTTAGGCTGTTCTTCAATTATAAATGCAGGCAATAATTTAAGACAGTATCAGTGACACTTCTGACTCGGTTAGCAATAAAAATCTAGGGTATTTATATGTAAGATTACAATTGATGCTTATGCCTCAAAATATCATTTACATTAATCCTACTTTAAAATTAAAGGGGCATTCTTAGAACTGTTGCACTTGATCTTGATAAGAATGTACAAAGAGAGAAGCACGTATACTCTATCATGAGTTTGATTTTTATATTCTAATAACTGTATCTTCATGTAACTGGTTTTCTTATCATCCATTGTTTTTATATTATGCATTTATAAATATTCTCAAAAGAGAGAAACACACTCCACTGGACTGACAAAGAAGTCCTCAGCACAAAAATGTTAAGAGACCCTGCTTTTCCCATTACCAGTTTTATTTTCTTCCCAGCACTCATCATCAACTGAAATTATCTTATGTATTCATTTGTCGATATGTTTATTATCTTTCTTCCTCTGCCACTACCGTTGGCAAGTGCCTAGTGCTTAAGATAGTGCCTGGCACGTAACAACCTTTCAACAAATATTTATTGAGTTAATTACCAAATCATGAGACATTTTCTAAACAAGAGCTAAACTGTCGGCTTAATAAAAATCAAAACGATTGGTACCAAGTTAGTGAGGTATAATTCACACTGAAAATAATTTCACAATCATAACATCAGGTTTAATAAATGCCAATATAGTCTATGTCCTGTACTACTTGCTTTATATGGAGTATTCATTTACTGTTCTCGGTACTAAGAAGCAGAAATTATTATGATCCACATTGGCAGATGTGGATAGTAAGTCTCAGAGAGGTTAATTTCTTCCCAAGGGAACACAGCTAGTAACTGACAGCATCAGATTTTGCAACCAGGTCTACCTGCCTCCAGACTATCTGTTTTTAACTGCAACAAAACACTTCTAGGGGAAAAAAGGTGGGGGGGAACTTCAGAGAAAAAGAGAAAGATTTTTTTATTGTTCAAATGAGAAAGCTGAGATCCTGTGAAATTAAGAAATATGCCCTGGGACATAGAGTTCAGCAGAGATTTCCAGTAAAATGTTCTTTCCGCTGTCCTGTTTACGCGCTACAGCAGGAAAACCCCTTAGCAAAACTATAGCTAGCAGAACTGGGTGCTAACAGATTGCCTGCATGAAAGGATGAATTTCTAAAAAGGTTGACTTTGCAAGCACAATTAATACTAGGAGCTATCAACTAAAGTCTGTTCTTTCTTTTCCTGGGGTCAGGCTTGCTTCTCCAAATATTAGGACTCGGCCTCATTCAGGACATTAAGCACTTCATTAAGCTGAAATCCAAGTTAATTTGATTGCACAATTACAAACTGTCCCTTGCTAGAGATGGTCTCATTTGTCAGGTGGCAAGGGGGCAGCATGGCCTGATGCATGCCGGATCTGCATTTTATCCCCAGCTTGGGGTCTTGGGTTTTCTGGTTTTGACCTCATCAAGTCTTACGGGGTTGGTCAAGGCGGGGGGGGGGTGGTTAAACTGGATCAGGGAGGCAGATGTTTTCCTTACCAAACCTGCCAGGAGGCCCCTGGAGGCCCATCCATGGGGTCTGCAAAGAAATAGGGCACAGGACTCCTGGTCACCTAGAAATGGCAGCAAATGGGCTCAGCCCAAAATCCTGCTGTGCCCTGGGCAAGCTCACTCACATGGGGACCATGCATCCAGGTGGCCCTTTCCCTGTCCCCTTGGGCAGCTTTACTTTACCAACTGCAGGCTCACCTGCTCAGCTATTAAGCTTGGGTGTACACAGGAATGGATAAATCACTATTTTCAACAGTGATTTCGCTAACATTACCAGACACTGGAAACACTCAACTCTGTGAATTAGCATTTCCCTCTCCTCTGCTACTCTTGCATATGATTGAAGGACCCACCCCAAATCCTCTCCAGGAGAGACCCCCCTCCTCAGGCAGCAGAGTTCCCTCACTAGTAGAAACTACTAGTGAGAAACTACTAGAAACTACTAGTAGAACTACTAGAGTTCCCTCTAGTAGAAAAATATTAACCTTGCCAGAGAGAAGTCTGGCCTTGGCCCTCTGCCTCTGCAATGCAATCTCCAAGTCTTTGGATGTCAGGCCTGATTAAAAGTCTTTGCCTGAGTGTCTCGCATTAGCCAGGAAGTAAAAAAGCAATTGGCAGGGTGGGGAGGAGTGGTTAACCACACCAGAAAGTCTAACAATGTAATATACGGTGGGGGCTTTGGGTCACATGGCTATTTGTCAACTTTCAGACGAGATCGGGCTTGTTCAGGGTGGTATGGCCGTAGACTATTTGTCAACTTTCAAAAAAGACTGGAGACTGAGGTCAGTCTATGCTATGGACAGTCACCCAGGTTTGTATGTTGGAGCTCCCAAAAGAACTCTGACCACCTGGCTTGGTGAGCTACCCACACTGGCAATGTTCTCTCTGTGTTGTCATATATGGATGCCGGAAAAGTTAACACTGAATTAACTGAGTTAACAACGTTAACACCATGACTCCACAGGGAGAGAACAACGGAAGCTCCTGCTCTGGCACTTTGCTGGGTCTGCCCTATGTACCTCTTCCCTTGGCTGAGTTTAATCTGTGTCCTTTCCCTGAAGGAAACCGTCTTTGAGCATAAAAGCTTCTAATGAGTTTTGTGGTCCTTGGAATTATCAGAGCTGGGGGTGGTCTGGGGAGCTCTTGGAACTTGATGCTGCTGGTAGTGGAGGGGAAGGATGGTCTTATGGACTGTTCATCCTATGCTCTCCTTCCATATTATCTCATTTCCACCTGTGCCTGGACCCTGACTGCAGCTCGGAAAGCACACTCTCTTCTGGACTCAAAGCTAACACAGCTCACACAACATTTTCATAAGACCCATAGTAAGAAACAGATTTCAAGGCAAGAGCCTGTAGAAACACATACCTTTATACGGTATACACAGTGCCACGGATAGAACTGAGACAAATTTTCACCCAATCACAATGACCTTCTGGAGCAGTATTTTCACCAAAGGCTATTCAATCTCATCCTTGAGAAGTGCTCATTGTGACCCACTCTACAGCCTTCCCCAGCCGCTAATGCGTCAAGAGCTGCAGCCTTAAGAAGCTTGGGTCCTGCGCACCACCTTGATAATGAACCACATCACTGCCTTGCAAATTCTTGTTTTGTTTCCTAATTTTAATGAGTTTACATCTTGTCTCTCTAAAGACCTGATTAAAGCTTCAAAACAAACCTCAAAAGGACAACAGAAATATCTAAATTCGGGGGGCTGCGTTCACGCTGGGCACGGCACTCAGAGCCTTTTAGGGGCATGATCTGATGGTGTGCGCCCACGGCTGCCAGGTACATATTACTGCTGTCCCTCGTCACCATTTTCACCTGTTTCACACCAAAAAAGGCCTTACAGTTTGGAAAGCCTAAGTAGGTTGTCCAAGGACAAGGACTATGAAGTGGTAGAGCAGGGTAAGCCCGAGGATGGTCTGAGTCCGGATTCTGCTCCTAGCTCGTAGGCAGCGCTGGCCTTCCTTTCTATCCATTCTCATTCCAGGCCAGAGCCCTCCAGTGACCTCTTTGTCCCCCCATGGACAAGGCAGCAACAACACACATGAATGCACAGAACTGGCCAAGCAACTCGGGGTGGAAGTAGCTGGCAGACGTTTCCTCCAGCCGACACCCTTTTCAAGCAAGGGTCGCTGACCTTCTGCCCCTCCCCGCAGCTGCCAGGCCTGTCTGTCTTGGTTCCCCTCACTCCTTTCAAGGGAGTCTCCTTCTTCCGGAACACCAGTCACCCCTGACTGCTTCCCCCCACCCGCACCAATTAAACTGTCACAGTTGGCTGGCTTGGAGACAGGTTCAGGCAGGAAGAAATCTGAAAGAAGCCGGGAACTTGGGAGAGATGGGGCTTCTCTCCAGAAGCTGCTCTTTGGTTTTTCTGTCACACCAGTCTACAGACGGGTCGGATGAGCCCACAGACGTCCCACAGGGACTCTGCAGCCACAGGTGAGAGACACAGCCTTCTGGAGAAGTGGCAGCCGCTTGTGTCTGCATGGGCATCCCAAACTCCATTTTCAAGATTTCAAATGCAGCGGGGGAAGGGGTATGACTGCTCAAGATGAGAAAACACCCCACGGAGAGTCTCGTGATTAGACGTGTTTTATAGGCCAGGAAGGGAGGGTTCTCAATCTCTGTTGGATCGTTGGGTATGAGGACTGCCCTCTGTCTGGCACGTGGTCTTCATAGCAGAAGAAACAGCAGTGCTTGAGCAGATGAACCTACCCTGCAGAGCAAGAATCCTTAGCATGGGGTCCATGGACCAATTTTAGAGTCCCTTGCAACCAAAGTCCCTTCAGTCCCTCATCAGTCCCTCATCAAATTTCTGAAGTGGTGCTTGACCCACAGGAGAACCATCACCATGGCACAAGACAGTCACACATATTGCCTTCTCTAATTTTACTTGATGTAGGGACCAACATACTCATTCATTCCTCCTCTGAGCATATGCACATGAGTGTAGACACGCAGTCACTGAATGCCCCATCTGTATCTGCTCTCCAGCCTCACCAAGTACCCAACGACAGACTGCACGCCAAGGCACGGATAGGCAGTATGGCCACCTGGAGGGCACCTCCATTATCACTGCCGCTCTCTACAGACCTTGCCTTAGCCTTCCTGTTCATGCTTTTATGAAGAGGGCAAAATCCTTACTGGACTCCCCACCCTTCCTTCTGATGCTAGTGGAAAAGCCTGTGCCAGCTAGAGCCATCTCACGACCTCCATGACCTTCATCGTTCTTTATATACGGTCCCTGAGTTTCCCTCCAAGGCATCAAGATCGACTGTGTCTCAAACTGGGCCATGGGTTCATCTTTGGGCAAGAGGTAGGGGGAGCAGAGAGAGAGAGAGGTGAAAATACCAGCTCTCAAAGGAAGAGACAGGGGCTCTCTGGGCATAAAGAACATGGACTGAATATCTTTAAGAAGGACAAGTGCCTTATAGTAGATCCCAACATCTAATGGCCCTGGAGTCCTAGTTACATTTTCTTCCTGAGAGTAACGTGATAAGTAAAAGGCAGTATGAGTATTTTCCATTTGGAAACCAGACTGATGAAGCAGTTTTACTGGAGTCAGGATATCATAATGGAATGGCCATCTTTTTTGTAGCTCTGAAAATATCTGAGCTTTATAATCAGAGTCTAACAAAGCTACCTTAACATTAGCTGCAAGTTTCCCTGTAAAAAGTGAAAGATAAGGGGATGAACCTGTAGCTCAGACTTGGGACCAGAGGTAGGAAGAAAGATCCAGAAATGCTTCTGATTTCATTTTTGAAGGGGCCATAGCATTAGAATTTCATCAGTAAATGTTGAACTGAATGCTAAGCAAATTGCAAAGTTTAAGGTTAATAAAAAAGTACAGCCAAGGGGTGCCTGGGTGGCTCAGTCAGTTAAGCGTCTGCCTTTGGTTCAAGTCAGATCCCAGGGTCCTGGGATGGAGTCCCACAATGGGCTCCCTGCTCAGCGGAGAGTCTGCTTTCTGCTTCTATGTCTCCTACCCCTCTCCCCTGCTCTCATGCTCTCTCTCTCTCTCTAGCTTGCTTTCTGAGATAAATAAATAAAATCTTTATAAAAAATATAGCCAAGATTTATCTATGTTAACTCACCCATTAACTATACCCACATAGGCTAGAAATTGAACCAAATTTCATATAATGTGTCCATTTAGACAAGTAAGTCGGAAGATACTCTCCAATACTTATCAATTACAAACGTGTAGTATAATCAACTCTGCCTTGGTCACATTAATACACCAGCAGACCAGATAGATTTGGGCCTCTTTTCTTATAAAGAACCTGACAATTTAAGGGGGTTATGTTCACTTCCATTTATGTCCTGGAAAATACACTCTTGTGACTTAGCAACCATGTTTAAAAAGCTCTTGCAGTTCTTAAACAAACAGAGTGTATGTTTATGAGGTCCTAACGACGTTATTTTCAGGGATGACGTTGAGTTCGTGATATGTAGCTTTAGGGATTTACAGTAAGTTGTGGGTGATTTATTGCTGTGACATACAGTATCTGCCTAGAGAGGAGTGGACACTTACCTAAGCAGCATTTGCAAGTGCGTTAGATGGAAACAAGCCAGAGCACCTGGAGACCATGGGCTCCTTACTTCAGAGAGGGAAGGGGCCCTTTCCAGGGAATGGAGAATCAAGAGTTAAGAAGGTTTTTTGGCACTCAGAGAGCAGAGCTAATTCAAGACCAGAAAGAGAGACAGTTTAGAATAAAGATTGAAGACGGGAGGCCCAAATCTGGCCTGCAGAAGTGTTTTGTTTGGCCTGCAGAGTACTTTCAAAGATCTGGAGCCGTGGGCAGTATTTTAAAACTGGAGATTCCGCATAAAGCCTGGTTTCCTCTCCTCTCTCTGAAACGCAGAAAGATCAGACCCCACGAGCCTGTGTTCTGCTCAGGGACAATCAGCTGGAGTTGGGAAGCCACCTTGGGATAGAGGACTGAGCTCTCACCGCAGCTCAGTCCCCACCAGATCCTCCCACTTTCCTAACATCGGCCTGCCCCCCATCTCCTGGAGCCTACCAAACCTTGTTGGAGGGAGTGGTATTTTTCACTGTAGTGGTCTGAGCAAACAGATCCCCTAAACTGGCAAGGCTCATTTTCAGAACGAAGGATGGACAAAGCACATGTTTTTCTCTAAAACTCATCAGAAGATTATTAGGTTTTCTGAAGGAAAAAAAAAAAATTTGGACCTATCAACAGGTGACATTTTTTGCTTAAGGCTGGGGTGCTAAAAGTTCCTATTTCCCAAAGCCGAGTCAAAAGACATGGTTTGAAATGGAATGTTTATTTTTAACTTCCTCATCTGAAACAATTAGGTGACACTGAGAGGGATAGGATATTAGGCCTCCATCTCTGGGCTTGTTTTGTTATCTGTGAAAATTTCCAGATGGATAGGGCTGACAGAAAAGGAGGAACCAGAGCCAGCTTTCCATCAGGCACAGCAGACACAGTGCCTACAACCCACCAGACTTCTAGTGACCTATAATAATGCCTTAATTTTCATTTTTCTAAAATCAGAAGAAAAAATAAATATAATAATAATGAATACATGATACTAAATCCAGCCTGGATTATGTTCATCTTTATAGGAATGCAGTCACAAAATGTAACTTTCAATATTCTGTACAGAGAAAGGGACCCAAGAAGGCACAAGCACCTACACCCATGAAGAGCATCATGTGACCCACCCCCCACCCCACCCCCGCCCAGGCAAACCCTGGTCTCCAAATGTGCCTCGACCATCTGGTCAGTAGCACCCCCTCCCTCGGCCATAACATTCCTCCCACCACATCCTGGGATGCTCAGAACCTGGCAAGTTCATAGACAATGCCCCTGAATGGCGTATTCCACCCTGACCTTGGTTTCAGAAAGGTGGAGTGCATGTCTTCCAGTCAGTCATTTCTGGAAATTTCCAGAGAGACGTTTCCAAAGATTTCCATCAAGTGGTACTGAGGAACAGGTCTTATGGCCATGAGGGATGATTTCTTATCTGGTTCTGTGATGCTACCCCTTGAAACACTCTCAATTCTTTAACCCCATAGCTCATGGCAAGGCAAGGCTTTGCTGGGTTCTGCACACACTGAAAATAAAAGTCAGAGGACATAGCACAGGCCATAATGAGAGGCCCCCCTGTGGATCCCTAGAATCAAGAGGAGATGGAGTTTTCTACCTCCTCAACACAAAACCTCCCGAGAGCCAAACCATTCCCAAGACCCAGCTGTCTCCTCGGCTTCTCTACTTTCAGTCCCTCTGTAGTGCTCATGTTAGAGAGTGAAGATACACTGCCTAGTGAAATCTCACTGTTGTCTTGCTTTGTTACCTCATTCTTCCTATCTTTATCTTTTTCCTGTATTTATGCCCTTTCACCCTCTATCTCTTATATGATGGCTAGACTTTCTGACCCTTATAAAAATATATATAATTTAAAAGTCCTAATGAAAAAGATCTAGACTGAGGCATAGTATTCTCAATCCTCCATACCTAGCAAATGTCTTACACACAGTTCATACTTAATAGGGATCTCTTACCTGACTGATACCTTTAAGGGCATGGGTTCATGGCTCTCAGCTCTAGGCAGCTCTAGGTCCGCCCCTGGCCAGCTGGGTGTCCTTGAGCAGGTCACTGAGGGTGCTGAGGCCCAGGGAATGGTGGCACCAAGAGGAATCTGAAGTTTCTTTAGTAATCTCTGTTCTTATTTTTTTTTCTTTATTTTTTTAATTTTTTATTTTTTATAAACATATATTTTTATCCCCAGGGGTACAGGTCTGTGAATCGCCAGGTTTACACACTTCACAGCACTCACCAAAGCACATACCCTCCCCAATGTCCATAACCCCACCCCCCCTTCTCCCAAACCCCCTCCCCCCAGCAACCCTCAGTTTGTTTTGTGAGATTAAGAGTCACTTATGGTTTGTCTCCCTCCCAATCCCATCTTGTTTCATTGATTCTTCTCCTACCCACTTAAGCCCCCATGTTGCATCACCACTTCCTCATATCAGGGAGATCATATGATAGTTGTCTTTCTCTGCTTGACTTATTTCGCTAAGCATGATACGCTCTAGTTCCATCCATGTTGTCGCAAATGGCAAGATTTCATTTCTTTTGATGGCTGCATAGTATTCCATTGGGTATATATACCACATCTTCTTTATCCAGTCATCTGTTGATGGACATCTAGGTTCTTTCCATAGTTTGGCTATTGTGGACATTGCTGCTATAAACATTCGGGTGCACGTGCCCCTTTGGATCACTACGTTTGTATCTTTAGGGTAAATACCCAGTAGTGCGATTGCTGGGTCATAGGGCAGTTCTATTTTCAACATTTTGAGGAACCTCCATGCTGTTTTCCAGAGTGGCTGCACCAGCTTGCATTCCCACCAACAGTGTAGGAGGGTTCCCCTTTCTCCGCATCCTCGCCAGCATCTGTCATTTCCTGACTTGTTGGTTTTAGCCATTCTGACTGGTGTGAGGTGATATCTCATTGTGGTTTTGATTTGTATTTCCCTGATGCTGAGTGATATGGAGCACTTTTTCATGTGTCTGTTGGCCATCTGGATGTCTTCTTTGCAGAAATGTCTGTTCATGTCCTCTGCCCATTTCTTGATTGGATTATTTGTTCTTTGGGTGTTGAGTTTGCTAAGTTCTTTATAGATTTTGGACACTAGTCCTTTATCTGATATGTCGTTTGCAAATAATTCTCCCATTCTGTCAGTTGTCTTTTGATTTTGTTAACTGTTTCCTTTGCTGTACAAAAGCTTTTGATCTTGATGAAATCCCAATAGTTCATTTTTGCCCTTGCTTCCCTTGCCTTTGGCGATGTTCCTAGGAATCCCTGTTCTTATGATGAGACTTGAGGCCAGACCTCCCATGCTAGGTTTTCCCATCAATCTAGAGTTGGGACAGTATTGTCCCTTATAGATACACACACACAGACGCACATACACTCCTTTCTCCCAAATTCTATGAATAGTGACATGTGCATCAGAAAGTCCCAAGGGCATCTTTGCTGCAAGAAATTCCATTTTTAAGCCACAAATGACTCGTCATTGACCATAGTGTCCCCAACGCTACTATTTGTCAGGGCGTCAGGAAGAAGGACAGGGAGAATAAAAACAGAGAGAGAGGTCACATCTCCATTCTCATGTGCAGCCCGTAAGACCTATCATAAAGTTGTAACAGACTGTACCAAACCTCAGCACAAGCATGGCGGTGGTATAAGCATGAGCTTTGTCCTTGGGTTTGGATTAAACCGTTCTGAGTGCTAACCTTTCTCTCCAGATGGCTCCCACCCTGCTCCCTTGGCGGTCCTGAAGGCATATCTGACCATGACCTTAGGTAGAGGACCAGGGAGAAAATCCAGCCCTCAAGCATTATAAATACACGCTCACAGCAGAAGACATAAACAACTAACTGAATCTTCAAAGGAATGCATTTTCTTCATTTTCCCTAAAACAGTCCTTCTGTTACAAGAGCCAAAAGGGCTGAAACAGTGTCAGATAATCCAAAGTTCTCTTCTGAAATTCTGGACAGTGGTGAAAGTTGAAGGAATAATTCATTCTAATTTTGGAGAGGAGAGTAAATATGCATTTATAGACGTAGTTATCAGATAGTGTTTTCATAGGGAAACAAATGAGCCATTGGGCAAAATGTCCTCAAAAGTCATGCATAACAAATTCCAGGAAAAAAAAAATTCCAAACAAGCCAAACCAAAGCACTCAGCCTTGCTAACCTTCCACAACACAGCTGAGCTCTTACCTCCCCTCCGAAATAGTACAGAAGGGAAAAAAAAAAAAAAAAAGGATCATAAATCAAGGAATTTCAGAGCCTCTTGCCCAGGGGGATGAGGCAAATGAATCCCAAGTGCTCACCTGGCATTATCTTTGTTCTGTTCCATGGCCCTAAATTTGCCCCCATGATGACAGCCTGAGACTTCAAAATGGGCGTAAAAATCACTATTTGTTTTGCTAGTCCATGGGTAATATTTGCCATCACATCTTTGTTCACTTTATATTTGGTAGAATGAACCCAAGGGATCAGGGACAAATGGGCCTGAACTGGAGAGATCTGTGCTGGCTCTAGGTCTGCCCCTGGCCAGCTGGGTGTCCTTGAGCAGGTCACTGAGGGTGATGAGGCCCAGGGAACAGAGGCACCAAGAGGACTCTGAAGTCTCTTCAAGCTCAGACATGTCATTCTCTCAGGTTATCTTTTGTAGCAAATCTGGAAGGTCTAGCTCTGTCTTCCCTCCCACTCCTAACATAGTCCCTGAGTTTTTCCAAGGAAATGCTAAAGAGGAGCAGGTCCGGATGCTTCTGGACACGGTCACAAGTGGTAGCTCTGTATCACCTGTGCAATGAGAAATGAGGCATGCAGCTGAGACCACCTCACCCAGAGGGAAGGGAGAAGAACAAAGAGGAGCTACCCTCCGGCATATCCTCCATATCCTCCACCTGTCTCCTCTACCAGGTTTGTGCTCACCTGGTTTAGAAAAAAATAAAAAAGAAAATGGCATTTTGGAAAGCCAGAAGAAGTAGCACAGCTGAGCTGGGGCTGCACCCTTGTCAGAGAATCTGGTGTTGCCATTAAAGGTTAAACTCTGCCAGGGGACAAGGAGTTCCCATTGGGAGTTATTTACAGACTCTTTGCCCTGAGGGGGCCTCCCCTTCCCCCACCCCTCCCAGGGCCCAGCTCCTCCACCATCTGACGCTCCATTCTTTCAACAGCTGCGGGCTCTCCCGTTGTGCTCCCTTCACAGATGTGCAGTGCTGTTCTGAACATCCTGCCCTTGAACTTTCCCTACCCATAATTTTCCAAACCAAAGCCTGGCAATAAAAATGTCAGTGAGGGACAGAGAAAATTGGGGGGGAGTATGTAAAAAAGGAAGAAAAAAGGAAAAGAACAGGGAGATGCTTTGCACACACAGGGACTTGTGTTGACTTCCTCAACGGAGGTTCAGTGCACAGCAGGACTCCTCAACGAGGACCTCAAGGCAGAGAACGGCAGGGAGTTTCTCAGCACAGCACCTAGAAATGTCAAGTTCCATAAAGGAGCTGGGGACAGAGTGAGGTGGAGAGCTTTCTTGCCTATGCCGTGGGCTCTCCAGCTGTTCTTCCTGTGGAGGGGGGGGGGGGGGGGGGCGTGCTCATGCGGAAAGTGAGAACAGCCTTTGTAGTGATTTACAGATGACTTTGTGCTGTCGTGGAGGTGACAACGCGATCCTCGCAGCTCTGCCAGGTGTCCGCTACAAAGCTGGCACACAGAGGCACTGGGTCGACACCTGTGCGACGGCCAGTAAGAATAAGACCGGCTCGAGGAGATCGGGTATCCGACGGTGCTGCAAAGATCTCCACAGAAACATCTCTGGGAACAAATTCTCCTTGGGTGCATTGCTTTGATGGTACTAACTTTCTAGGAACACAATGCAAAACTACAACCAGTTAATGAAATCCTACAACTCTCTAGAGAGATAAAAGAACCTGTCTGATGGAGAAACGGGGACTCTCTCATTACCTGTTTTTGTGTGCCAAAATGACAGGCACAGAGGACAAGGTCAGTACCATGGGAGGAAGTGAAAGGTCTTTCTACTGGGAAAGAATCCCGTAAATGAGAGAAGCCCTTGAGAAACAATCAGCTTTCCTTGTTCTGTGCTAACTCGACCCTATTCCATCACCCAGCGCTGCCTCCCCACTGAGAGAAAAGAGAAGGGAGTCTCATTAAGCCATAATTTAGGAAGAAATGAATCCAGACCTAAACAGACACCAGACAGAACACATTCCACAGACATGTCCCACATGTCTCGTGTCCTAGGAAGGAAGCTTGCTAAGACTCCCGTAGGCACTGCTGACTTGCAGACTTGGTGACTCCAAAGGTAGAATTTGGAAAGATGGAGAACAAAAGAGAAAACAGGACCGATGAGTCAGGTACAGAGGCTAAGCTACTCCTTGTTCTTACAACTCCTGACTCAAGGCACAGACTCACTTCCGAAGTCTGGAATCATACTTCGAGACCTGGAAGAGAGATGCCTTTAGACGTGCTGGTTCAAATCCAGACCCCATGACAGATGAGCTCTGTGGGTTCAAAAAAATGCTGCATCTTCAGCCTCCTCACCTGCCCAGCAGGAAGAGTAGTCACACCCACCCGATCAGATCGTTGGGAGAATTCAGTGAGGTCATGTGTGGTGTGTACCGTAATGCTTAGCACCATACCTCGCACAGTCTATGATCGGGGAATATCAGTTCTCCCAGCCTTTCTGAGGACAACTTCCAGGCTGGAGAACTAGAGCCCCTCCTATGAGAACACTCAGTGGGTAAGACTGCTGGGGGCTGGCCAGTTCTGCGAAGCCTCTGGGTATCCCCATCCTATCAACGGTACCAGTTTTCTTTTCGGAGAGGATGAAAACAACCTGTCAATTTCTATTCCAATCTTAAAGATAACCTTCCTTAGCCATACCTAACCCTAAGCAATTTTACCGCGTGGAACATCTTCAGTGGTAGTACACTGAAGAGGTCTCAAATGAGCGAATGACTCCAAGATGAATGAGCCGATGAATACACACGCAAAATGTTATATGAATGTTGGAGACCTGGGGAGGACCATTTTCACATCATAACACTGCCATTAGCCTGGAATCCAGCCCTTGGATGAGATGCTCTCCAAAATTTGTACTGTTCTTCCCTCCTCCTTCTAATGTCCATATCCCCAAAGCAGCATCGCTGATATGAGAAGCCAAGAGCAAAGACTGGTGAAACCAGCAGGCGCCCACACTGTTTGCCAGCAATTTTGGAGCAGACAAAGTCATTAAGGAAAATTTTAACAATGTATAACCTTTCAGCTTTACTCGGCTAACAGCAGGTAGCTTGCCTTGCAGAGACATGAGCCTGCACTGAAGTCACCAGCAAGCAGGACTTGACCTTCATTTTCAGTATACGCAGTATTAAATATTCATAATCCACAGAACTGTAGCATGAGAAGTAGCTGAGTTTAAACATGAATCAAAGGAATAAATATCTCCCCACAGGTGAGTCATCCTTTCCAAGAATGCCCCTGGAAAAAAATGCAAATACCCAGGGCCTGAAGCCTCTGTCTCTTCCAACTTTCTCTTGAAATTCTAGAAGCAGCAGGAACTGCTGCGTTATGCAACCCATGAATTCTGCACTCACACTGACATCGTTGGGTCTTTTTTTTTTTTTCTTATCTATTAGAAAAGAATTACTGTTCCTATGTCAAAGAGAGGAAACAGACAGGGATGGGGCCAGCAATGGTGACATTATCACCCAGAGGGTGTCTGGGGCACTTTTGACTCGGTTGTACAATTTTTAAAAAATCTTTGCTTCACAGAGTATCAGAGCATGTGGGAGGAAAGGGTCGGCGTAGAGATCAAGAGACATCAGAATTAGGAGCTGGAGCAGCGCAGGCCTTAAATTGGGCAGAACACCTTTAAAAAGAAATGAAAAAAGAAACTGTTCTTTGGGGCAGTGTCTGCCTTGTGTGGCTTCATTTAATATCTTTTGAGGGAGGGGATTACTGTGTTTGGAGGGCTTAACGCTTCTCTGTGTCTGTAAGGAACTGACACTTGTGTCTATCCAAGAGTTGGTGGAACAACTCCCCCCTGCTTGGGTGTTTCTAGAGAGTCTACCACTGGGATGATGAAGCGTAATTTTAACACAGTTTAATGTAATTCTCTTTGGCTTTCAACTCCAGGAGCTCTAAGCACAATCTGTCCTAGCTAGACAGCAATCACTTGAAGCTGCAAGAGTGATTCTTCCGGGGCGATCCCTCTAGGAAAATTAAGACCCAAGGAAGGGCCCCTCGAATCCTTGAATGAAAAAGGACTGCTAAGGGAACTATCCCGGCCCAGCAACGGGAAAGGAAAGATGCATAGGCGAAGCTGTCTTTGGAAATGACTTACCCACTGCCTCTTCAGAGTACAGTAAGCTTGGAAAGGTTAACAAGATCACAGAGCCACCAATGATGACATTTAACTGAACTGCCTTCCCCACCTGCTGCCACACGGAAGGGGAATCACGAACCAGCCAGCCTACCAGCCCATTAGCACAACCAGATAGACCTGCCTGACGCTGAGCCAGCAGGGCAGCCCCCCAGAGCCTTTTTCCTATATTAATCAGCCTTTCTCTCGCTCTTCAAGGGGCTGGGTGCAGAGAGACTTCACACCTTGAACTTGTGCTGCTGGAGCATTCCCCACCATTGTGGGGGAGGCCAGCTGTGATTAAAATTCACTGACACAAGCCACCTCACAATGGTGTCTACCCAATTAGGCTCATGCAAAGGGAAAGCCTGTAGACTTATTTATTTGACTGATATATGTGAAGGGCATAAATGCTAACAAAAATTGATCTGAAGAAGACTAGGTTTTTTGAGGGTGATAATATCGTGTAAGTTCCCAAGGGAAGTTTAAAGCTCTCTTTCCAAGACGCCCAGATGGCCAGCCAAACTACAAGTGTGTCTAATCGATGAGAGTTTTGAATGGAAAAATGGATTTTAAGAATCGACATTCAGCTTTCTTAGACATTTTCCGTTTGCATATTATGTGTGGCTAGAATTTCATTTTCTCTTATTTACTCTGCTTGATTACAATGTCTCATAGGTTTGTTTCATTGTTGCTGTTGTTTTATTCCCGGGAATCTATGGACTTGCCATACAGGTTACTTCACAAATTTTACTTCTTCCCCTTACTTAATGTGCACGCGCTTCGCGGAGACTCCCCAGAAAGACGGAAGGCTCCTTGGTATTGGCTCTGCTGATCAGGTCACCCAGAGGACAGAACCTTGGGAGATGGCTATAACCAAACACAGCAATGCAAATGGAAAGTAGAAGGGCTAACATCAATAAACATAAGGTCTTCTTATAAACCAGGGCTCGCTATGCCAAACCACACAGGTCGGTCACAGAGAAGAAAGACTAAGGCTAGGACAGACCTCAGGGAGAAGAGACACAGGCTTGGTTCTAAGATTATTGGCATTTTTGCTGAAAAAAGAGGAGAATAGGACTGAATGTCCATCTTTGGAATACACTCTTTCCAAGTTCGTAAAAGAAGCCAGAGCCAGACAGGGCTCCCGAGGCTGGCTTTCCCAAGACTTGGCAAAATCAGAACGAAATCCCAAGGACACTGGGAAGGGGCTCTTGGCCTTGGAGAATTCCATTCCTTTCCAACCTCTCACATGGAGCCGAGAACACCAGAATCTACTGAACTAAAGACTGCCTCTCAGTAGACACTGTAAAAAAGGACACAATTCAAATTCGTCTAACAAGAGCATTTTATTTCTGAGAAATACAGAGGAGCTGAAAGGGTGGGGAAGGGAAAGAAGGCGGCGAGGCATCTCTCCGAACCGATCGCCATACTCACCCCCGTGTGAGGGTTTGCTCTGTCCGGGGCAGACACACGACATGCCCAAACCCATTTGCTGAGCCTGGCATGGAAGCGGACAGGGTCTGCACCCTCTGGCATGTGAGAACACGCCACTCCTGGGAAGAGAATGAGGAAAGAAGATGAGGGCTTTAGAAGATCTTTGATTCAATTCAAATATGGTCCAGAAGCATTAAGATGAGATATTTAAAAGAGGCTTACCTTCCATGCCATACCAGTTGGGAGTCTTCCAGACTTAAACAGCTCTTCTCTTTCTTGACTGGGAAGAGCTGATGGAGGGCGCATGTAGAATCTTGTCTTCCGGAGGCTTTTGAAAGGACCCTCTCCCTAAGGCAGGGGAGAGCAGTCCAGCTTTGTGCATGGGGACGGGCTGAAGGACCTCTGAGATTCTCAGACTTGGCTGATTCCCAGAGGCGAGTGATTCAAGGGATGCTTTCTTTATTTTCCCTGACATGGCATTTTGGCCTCAGCACCCTCAGCACTGCACAAAATCCTTTGGCTGGTGACCAGATGCCACTGAGAAATTCAGAATTTAGGCGTGCATGAAATGACTACCATCCTGAGCCACAGAAAAAGAGCACATAGCTCAGAATTCAGGCACACCGGGGTGTACGCCAACAAGGACACAAAGCAGGTTCCTGGAGTCAAACTCCAGTAGGCAGCCATACCACAGATAGAGTTCAAACAGGTGAAACCACTCTAACAGTGGACAATGCTGGCCAAGAGTTCAAGTTCATGTCACACAGAAAGGCGCATCAGACCAGCTCAGCTCTAGCTTCCCAGATGCTGTCAGCCTCAAGCTTGCAACAGAACAGTTGGAACAGATGAGGTACCCCGGGGTGACACCTGCAGGAAGCAGGGCAGAGCTGGCTGCCACCTAGCAGCTCTGCTCTGTGACCTCTTTTGCCTCTGATAAAGTATTAAACTCTGTCACAAGACCCCACCGCAGGCTCACCCTAGGCTACCAGTTCATTCAACTGGCACCCCAGGGGTCTGCGTGAATGTCCGCTCTGGGAAATGCTAGATGGCCGTGGGCCTACACCTCTGGGAGTCATCATGAACTCCTCCATCCCATCCGTCACCTTCACAAGTCAAGAAGCACTAACAAGCAATGTTCCCACGGAATATTCTGCTTGATAGCAGCAAAGGACAGAACCACGCTTCCTAATCTGACCTCCAGTAAGATGACGGCATCAGGAATCCCTCATGAGAAGAGGCCCTTTCCACCCATAGCAAGAATGGCTCAGACCCTCGGTGGCTGGATATGTGCAACCTTCCTGATGGCTGAATACTCATACCAGAGCCCTCTTAGTCTCTTGATGTTGTTAGTGCAAATACTTCAACAGGAAATAGCTATTTGAAAATAAATAGTACCCAGCAAAAAGGCTTACCCTCAGATACCACTCCCTCCCGCTTGTGCCAGCAGTGTCAAAGTAACCTTCCTCGTGAGAGCTTGTTTGCCCAGTCAGAAGACCAGCCCAGAGTAGCCCTGCCTTCCACGGACAGCCTTCCAAATTTCGGTGTTAAAGTAAATCCCTTGATCAATGCAGAAGCTCATGATTGTTTTAGCAAAGAGGGCAAGACAACGTATTTGAATACTCACTTTGACGAATCTATGAAGTATATTACAAGTGCACCAATGCTCAGAGCAAAGACTAAGACAACCTGCAAAAGAAGAGGAAAATGTCATCACTTAAGAGCCGACACCAGGAAGCTTCGTATTTCGTGTTTGGGGTTTTTTGGACACACGTGGCAGCAGCTGGGAAGCAGGGTTCTGACTGCTTTCTGGGGCCCCCTTGGGAATCTCAGTCCCTGGAGGCCCCCACCGGACGCCCTGATGTGGCCTTCACACCTTGCAGCGGGCAGCAACCTCAGTGCCGGCCAACAGGGGTCAGGGCAGACTCTTAGATCTATGGCTCTCATCCTGCCCTGTCCTCAACAGGATCCAGCTTCTCCGCAACTGAAGTCAGCACGCTCTGGTGGGAAGGGCAGGCAAACATTCAGGTGACACAATGGGTCATGTTATATGCAACCAGGGCCCAGAGGAACTCAAATATGGGAATATCAATTTTTCACAGCTCTGCCAAGATACCACTTGGCAGTGGATACATACCATAAAATTCACCTATTTTAAGCATACAGTTCAATGACTTCGAGTAACTGACCAAGTGGTACAGCCATCACTGTCATCCAGTTTCGAACATTTTCGTCAATCCCAGTTACACCCCTCACAGGGACACGCAAGAACGGTCGGTCCCTACTCCTGCCCGAAAGCCTACGCAAACCCTGATTTACTTCCTGTCTCCAGGCAAGAACCATCAATTTGAAAAGCACATATCTGCTGCTTGTACGTGTGTGTGTGTGTGTACTTATAACATCTCTCAAGTATTCTGGAAACAGTTTAGGTGAGGAAAGCCAAAGCTGGTAATACATTAGAGCCAGCTACACAAGCATCCCTGTTCATGTTTACACTCTTCACTCAGAATTAATCCCTGCTGATCTAGAAGACAGTCTGGCATCTCCCTCAAAGACTACCTGTCACATGGAAGCCCATCCAAGCCATATGTCGCCGCTGAGGCAGACACCGACACTTCTGCCCCCTCTCTCCATCCCAGTTTGTTTATTTAGTCTTTCACAGTGGAGACCAGTAGGGCATCTAAATGGATGCTCAGAAATAAGAAAGATGCGAAGATTGAAAACAAAAGTCAACACCACCGCTAGACACAGTGCCAGGGCGCAGCAACGACCTTTCAGACACGCTATCTCCTAAAGGGACTTTGGAAGGAAAGAAGTGTCAGTCTCCTCTGAGTATCTACATATTGCCATCCCTCTGGCAGCAGCTGGCGGAGAGAAAGGAATCCCAGCTTATGTAATGACTGGGCATGGTCAAGCCGTGTGTGTGTGTGTGTGTGTGTGTGTGTGTTACAGAGAGAGAGAGAGAGAGAGAAAGGACAACACACATATCTGTACTGTGTGTGTGCACCAAAGCGGCGGAGCGGAAATGAAATCTACATACAGCATTCGCTGGAAACACTGCAGAGCCCCATGGAGCTGCCGGACGGGCGGCCGACCGCACAGTAAACACCGACAGTGACAAACAGCGGAAGGAAGACACAGCTTCACAGCACCTGACAAACTATCCTTATGAGAGGAAGTGGTAAAGCAGTACACCACTGGGGCTTATTTAATTCTTCCATTTTGTCTCAAAAACTAAACCACGCTGCAGCTGAATCCAAGGCAGCACTGCAGTCTGCTGCAGGCGATCACCAATCCCCCCAGCAGGCTCACCCCAGACGCTCCCCTCACACTCACTCATTCATTCTTTGTAAAAGTCATCCACAAAAACAAACAAAAACACAAACAAGCCTGGCTTTCCCCCCTCTATTATCTGAATGAGGCACCAAAACAAATAGCTTCAGATTAACTTTGATCTGTGTTGCTATTTCTGAGACATAAGCGGTTAGATCCTGGCCCCGACCTCATTCTCAAAATGCTGCAAAGGGAAGGGGTGTGGCCAGGACACAGGGGAAGGACCTCTTCTTCATTCATAAACAGCTGACCGAGACTAATCTCTGCTGGCTGGACTGTGTGTATGTGTGTGTGTGTGTGTGAATCCTGAGCTGGTCAGAGCGGGCTATACCGGCCAAGGAGGGGAGGGGAGGGAAGGGCAGGGAGGCAGGGGAGAGGGGAGGAAAGAGGATGGAAGCCCTTGCAAATGGCATCTACATCATTATGCAACACTCTCAGAATCTCAGCTCTCCTGCAATGGTGAGGATTTCCCAGCACTGGGGGGCCAGACCAAGTAGCCGACTCTGATTTGTCCCAGCTGCCTTCACTTGGCCTCTGTGACGGGGAATAATGTGCAGCTTATTTAAGCAAATCAGCCAGTGGACAGGAGGGGAGGACTCCTGCTAGCTTCTTAAGATGCAAACTCAAATATCAGCACCTCTCTGATAGGGTAAGGGAGGGAAGTAATCCAAAGGCAAATGACCTCCAAGAACTGAAGATCCTGATGAGTGAGCTTGTTCTTGGGTCCACATGGTGGGCCAGAAGCCTGGTTCCTGAGGCACAGGGTGTCCAACTGTTCCACCCACCCGCCTCCACGACTGACGTGATCAATGGGGAGCAGACCAACTTCTCAGGATTAAGGCAACTAGGCATGTGATTTTTAAACTTGCTAAATGGCTCTTTATCATGTCAGGCTTGATTGCATGGTCAACCTGGATCCAAGCGCTACAGAAAATGCATCAGCCCCTTGGCTTACACCATGAAAGCAGGAATCCAACAAAGATTTGTCTTCTACAAGGCCCTGGCAAAGGACTAGCACTCTCTCTCTCCATCCTTTCTACCTCTCTCTCACTCTGACAAATCGCCCATTGTCTGAGAACCCTGCTCTAAATATGAAAAAATTAGGTCCAACTGCAAACAATGGTTAGATATTTAGCCTAAATGCCAGTGGTTATGTTATAGGGCACCCAGAAATAATTATCTAAGTATTTATTTCACATCTGCTATATTTGAGGCCCTAGGAAAAGTGGGAAAAAGTCCACTTGGAGCCACGAAACATACTCCTTTGTGGAGTAACCCTTACATAGTAACCTATGTTACATTACGCGATGATGCAACTTGTGCCGGGTTGTATGGCAAACGTATAGTCAATCTGCAATGAGGTATTGACTAGGTAGAGATATAAATCGGAGAAGTTAAGGATGGGCGGGAACCATAGGGGCTCTTGTCTCAATATGGTTTTTGTTCTCAATGTGTCCCTTCTCCATACCTGTCTTGGCTACTCTAGCACCCCTTCAGTAAGGGGGGAGGCCACTGGGAGTCCTTCCATGTGCCTCAATAGTCCCAGGAATAAAAGGCACTTAGTCCAAGGGACATGGTAAAATGAGGCCACGAGAAGCACAACACCTGAGATGGAGAAGCGCTAGCCCTCCAGCAGCAGGGTCACAGAAGACCCCTTCCAATAACCAAGCACTTCACAAAACTGTTGCCAACAAGACCTTGTAAACACAGTCTGACACATGGGACAATATGAGCATTCCCTCTCGAGGCACACTGTGTGCTGACCTCCGCCAGAGCCTTCATAGCTTTTCACAGGTTGAGGTCCCCAGATCATCACGGCTACCTGGAACGGCGCGAGCCACCGTATTCTTAGGTTGACAAAAAAAATACCTACATGCTACATGATGATATGAAGTACTGAGCGATATTTACGGAGGTGCCAGATACCTAACAAAAGTGATTTGATTAATGTCATTGAAACAAGGGTACCCTTGAGTTATCTGTTCTCAGAAATGGAAGGTCAAACACTACATGTGTTTGCACAGAAGAATATCAGGAACAGACCCACAGTTACAGACACGCATTGTATTAAAAAAAAAAGTTTGTCCATAACGCCTGGCACCAGGAGCCTGATGATAAATGGAGCACAGAGAGGGGATGTTCACAGATATTTTCATGATGGTCATTCCAGCAGGTCCTGGAGATCTCTCAAATGTCTCAGAAAGTTCATGAAAATGGAAAGCAGGATGGCAACGCACAGAATATCCCCTGTCAGGTCACTGAGGATCTCCATGGAAAGGACATTCCCAGTAAGAATGAACACAGAATGAATGAATCAGGAAGGTGGGCTCTTGGACATGTTGCCTGTGCTAGAAACTGGTTTTCCAAGTTGTTAGAGTTCGACCCAAGTGCTTTCAGTAGACACTAGTCACGAGTCTGTGAGGGCCTCCAGACACTGACTGGAGCAAAGGCTCAGAAAGGCAGCTCCCATCACAATCCCCTCCCAGGAGTGGCATTTCTTAAAAAACAGAGATGCCTTCCCCCTGCCCTGGAACCCGAGAGTGGCCAGCTGGGGGGATGGGCAAGCTGGGTACTTCTATCTTTCACAAGCTCCACCAGTGAATCTGATATATGGCCAAGAATGGGAGTCACTGAATTAAAGCCATTAGGGGAAACCACTTAGCTCAAGTCAGAGATTAATTTACAAATGTCGCCTTAACAATTAGCCCATTAGAACATATGTATGAGGCCTGGAGGCTTTGAGAATCATGCTAGGAGTACTCTAGAAAGGACAGAGAAGAGGATGGATTAATTCTCTCCTGAGCAGGTTTTATACATTTTCAGCTCCCAGCAGAACAAATGACCCTAATTAATGATTCTGCACATTTAATTGGGGCCTAGCCAGTCACTGGCAGCAGCGACCCCTCCAAAAATGGACCATTTTCTACATATAATCCCAAAGGCACATCACTATTTTTTTTAATTGAGGTATAATTTATATACAATAAAATTCACTATATAAAAACAATAGATATGAGAACTCCCAAGGCAAAACAATGTGGGGATGTTTTGTTTATGAGTGATAACATCATTCCACCCTCCAAATTAAAATGTTTGGTCTGGTGAATTTAACAGCTCCGACAGACATTTATTGAACCCCTTTGTACAAAGCCCAGAGGGAGAGAGAGGGAAAAAGAAAACAAAAAGAGCAAAGTCAGGCCTGGTCTTTGCCCTCAATGAGCATGGAATCCAGAAGTTGAAATTACTAAGGTGTCCCCTGTGGCTTTGATAAATGCCTCACATACGAACGGACATTTCTGGGATGTCCAAGGAAGGAGAGGGCCCAGAAGCAACACCACTACCAGCACAGACCCCCGAAGCGGGAGGGGGAGGGGAGGATGGAAAAGCCAGGGAGATGAACGGAAATCCCTGACACCCCCACTCCACCAGTCTGCTGCCGGGAAAGGCAGGCACCAGCACATCAGCAGACAGATTCCTGGCATTGAGGGTACAGGCCCCCTTGGGTTGGAATCCCCACTGCCCCCATAAGCTGTATGCTCTTGAGCCTATCACTTCTCACCTCCAGGACTCCACGTCCTGACCTGTGAAATGGGCCTTTGGAACAGATGGTCCTGAGATCAGGACCTAAGTAGGTTTTCGCTCACAGTGAAAGAACTCAAAACTTTTGGCTGGAGAAGGCAGCGTTCTTTGATGCCAAGGAGATGTTATTTGTATGTCATTGTAACTCGGCACAATGGCCATTATGCGTGTCCCTAATCTGGGTCAGAGGGTTTCTTTCAGATAATCGTAAGTGGGAATCCTATGGACACTCGGATTCATGGTTTTTGTGTGTCCTGTAGCACAATCAATTGCTCAAGCAGGTGCCATTGCACGAAACTACAACACAACCTAGAGGGGCCACTGGCTGGCCCTCTCGTGGCTCCGTGCCTCATTCTGCTCTTGCTACAGGGAAAAATGAGTGGGGGAGGTCTTGCTCAGTCTTCTTTCCTCCTGCTTCTGTGAATCTTTGAAAAGCCCACGTTTCTGTACGTTTTGCCCAGAGAAGCTCACACTCTGAATATCAGTTTTTTCTTAAGGAAAAAAAAAAAAAAGGATATGTTTTTCTTCCCAGTCTGGCCAGTATACTAATGTTTTCCTTACCCTTCAACCACTCTCAAGAGAAGACATGATCTTGCTACCAAGAAAGGTATTTTTGTTATCCCAAATAACAAAAGATTTGTAAAATATAAAACCAATATTTTGACAGTGCCATTTAAACATCCAAAGGTCCCCTAAGTTTCCAAAATAACATTCTGGCACATTACTTTTGACTTATGAACTGCTTATACAAAAAGGCTGCAAGTTGATTCACTGAAAGCCAAGACTCCAAACAACGGTTTAAGTACAGATATGTTCAAGATGAAATAATAAAAGAATAAAGAAGTGCTTTCAGTAGTCATTATTTAGAATTATAAAATACGTGGGATTTCCAGATAAGAGTAAAATTGTGCTTTATACAAATGTACAGAAGCCTAGTGAAAACGTTGATGCCTTTGGGGGCATTTAAATTGGTGCTTCCAATAATGCAATACTTAAAGCCATACTCATTACAGACTAGACTGGACTGTTAGGACAAAAGATACAAATTGGAGAGGACTTCCCACCCCTTAAATTGCTCCAAATGACTTCCATGGCTTTGGGTATAAAGAAAAAAAAAAAAATCCCAGCTTATAAGACCCTGCAAATCCTGGCCCCTTTCCTCTGCTATAAACTGAAATTAATTGAAATTTCAGGTCTTCTTATTCACCATGTGTGGCTCCCCACCCCAACTACCACAGGACCTTTGCACAAGTCCTCCAAAAAGTCTTACCTCTATTCATAAACCATTCATCCTTCAGATCTTTGCTCTGCTCCCCCCATGAACACAGTAATTTGTAGCACTTAGCATGGCAAAAGTTTTACATTTTTTGGTGCAATCACTTGATCAAATCCTCTCTCCTCCGCTGGACTGCAAGTTCTATGAAGACAGTTTGCCTGTCCATTTTTGCTCATCACTAAACTCCCAGAAGCTAGCAAAGTGTCTCAATCAATATTTGTTAAATAAATGTGTATTTGGAGAACAGTCAGGAGAATACATTTGGACACTGGGTATAATGAAAGCAAAAGAGAGCTGGAAGGACATGGACCCTCACAGAGTAAGACTTTGGAGCTTAAAACCCCAGAAAGAGGTGAGGTATAGTACCCATGAAGGCAGGATCCAAGGGACTCATGGCTGGAGTGGAGAGCGACTGGAGAGCATCACGGTTTAAGAGGTCGAGGATCTGGGAGGCAAGGGGGCTAGCAAGGAGGATCAGTGTGCAGATCGGAAGGGGACGGCTGCAGCTGGGGGGAGGGGAAGGAAGGAGGAGTCAGGGAGGGAGCCACCCTGAATGGGATGTCGGCATCTGGGAGGTCAGACAGGGTAAGGACTCAGCAGGATGGCAGGAGCCTCAAGAGAAAAGGTTTTGCACCAAGAAGGAAGAGGCTATGGAGGCCCAGAGTGTCCAGGGGTCCCTGGGCTATAAAGAAACAAGCCACCTACAAAGAAGTGAGGGAAACTTTGTCTCTCTGAAAGACAGGTTCAATTATAAGGTGGCAGATATCAGGAGTGCTACAGGAAGAAGTTGAGAATTTAAATTAGGATCGGGACTGGGAATGTGTGAAAACAAAGTGAAGTACGTGTCATAAGGAAGTAATACACAAAATAATGTAAATATAAATGTATAAGCAATGCATGAATACAGAAACACGCACACACACACACTGCAAGGGACACAGAGATAAACTGATACTCCTGGGTCTCTATCAATATTTATTAACCAATCACATTCCTAGCAATGTACCTCTGCCCATTTCCAAATTAGGTAATTTCAGAATGACCATAGGACCATTCAGGACCATTCCAAAATCCTGGAAAATAATAGGGTTCCTTCTTAATGCAAACTACTAAAAACAATTTTATTGTAAATCATACATCCGTTGGCAAACAGACTAAGCACAATAATGAGCTTTTTTCAGCGGGGAGAGGAGAATTTGACTAATATGGAATAGATATCAAGGGTCTGGATTCTTCTTTCTTTTTTTTTTTTTTTTTAATTTTCCCCAAGGAAGTATTAGGGGCATAATCATACATCAGTTGCACAATCTCTTCCCTCCCGAGGGACCATGTTGCTATAACTCCGGGGCACAAGTTGTGCGTATTTCTGCAGGTCAGTGTTTCCCTACTGCCATGGAGATGTCAACAGTGTTACATCTTGGGTTTCGTTAACCATGCTCGTTTCATTTTGCACAACACAAATATACAGAAGAGTTAAATGTGCTTCTCTAAAAGCCCCAATTTATTATAAATGAAAACAAGAAACTGAAAGGATCGAAAGCAATTGGAACATTGGGTCAAAACTTTCCTGATAATTGAGGTTTAATGACACTAAAATCTTATATACCATGGCATCATATAACACTTAAAATGTTGATTTTCACATTTTTTCAAAGATTTTATTTATTTATTTGAAAGAAAGAGATCACAAGTAGGCAGAGAGGCAGGCAGAGACACAGGGGGAAGCAGGCTCCCTGCTGAGCAGAGAGCCCAATGTGAGACTCGATCCCAGGACCCTGAGATCATGACCTGAGCCGAAGGCAGAGGCTTAACCCCTTGCGCCAAACTGGTGCCCCTGATTTTCACATATTTTTATGAACAGCATTAAACTGATAAACTGGCAAGCTTGATAAAAGCCTTCCATTCGAGGGCTAAAGTTTGAGAGACCTTTCTTGTCTAATGACTGAAAATCCTGGGGGAAAATTTCCATATGCTGGTGGAGCTCCCAAGTTTGACCCTAATGAGCTTGTGGGGAAATTGTCTCGCTTAAGTGCATGATGGTTTGGCCAACTGGATTTTAAATTTAATTAGATTCATAAGATGAGAAAACTTGTATAGAACTGTCCAGTCACCAGTTGCCACTTACCATCACCAAGGACTAAATTTATGGCCATCTTTGGCTTCCTTCTCAAACCGTCCTTTTCTTACAGAATACTGAAGGCAAACATGGAAGTGAAAGCAAGGACTCAAAAACATACTTGTACACCCAAATTTGTAGCAGCTTTGGAAGCAACCCACATGTCCACTGATAGATGGACAGATAAACAAAATGGTGTCTATATGTATCATGAAATACCAGCCTTGAAAAGGGAAAAAAATCAGACATACACTACCACATGGGTGAACCTTGGCAATATTGTGTTAAGTGAAATAAGCCAGACAAAAGGACCATCATTGCATGGTTTCGCTTGCATGCAGAACCTTGAGAAGTCAAGTTCACAGAGACACAAAGTAGAATGGTGGTGGCCAGAGCCTGCGGGGGAGAGGGGGATAGGGAATTCTTGTTTAATATGTATAGAGTTTCTGTTTAAATTGATCAAGAAATTCTGGAGATGGACAGCGGTGATGGTTGTACCACACTGTGAAGGTTTGTTTTTTTTGTTTTTTTTTTTTAAGATTTTATTTATTTGTCAGAGAGAGTGAGCACAGGCAGACAGAGTGACAGACAGAGGGAGAAGCAGGCTTCCCGCTGAGCAGGGAGCCAGATGTGGGACTCGATCCCAGGAAACTGGGATCATGACCTGAGCCGAAGGCAGCTGCTTTACCAACTGAGCCACCCAGGCGTCCCACTGTGAAAGTACTTTAAGCTACTGAACTATATACACTTACAGGTAGCTAAAATGACAAATCTTACATGACGTTAATCACAATAAAAAAATAGAAGAAAAATTCTGAGATTCTGCAAGAAAAAATCTATCAGTATATTTAAATTTCAAAAGAAACAGAATCGTCTTTCCTGAGGGATACTAATATCTCTCCTCTCAATGGCAGTGGGAACCTGTATGAAACTTTTACTATATACATGTGACTCCTGCCTCTCTGGAATGTTTGATCTTATTCCTTAGTAAGCTGGAATTTCCCCTTGGTTCCAGAATCTATCCCTATCGAGCCGCAGGGAACCTACAGGAGTCCCCACCTCCCCCTCCCACTTTCAGCCCCATCTATTACAGTTACACAAAGAAGACTATGAACTTCTCAGGGATCAGGGTTTCTGACTAGAGCCAGAACCTAATATGTCTTTGGGTAAACGTAGCTAAAGTCCCAGATATGACAGGGAGTTTTAAAAGAATATATCCTTTATCACAATAGAAAAGAGAAGAAAAGAAAAGAATGTACACCTTTGGCTTACAACATTTTAAAATCTGTAACAACCTCTAAAAGATAACATCATGGACACAAGACATTTGGTCCCCAAGGTCTGAACTTCAGGGCCAAACTGTAGCAATGGCTTACTTACAGCCACTTAGTGGGTTAATAGGACCTTCAAGTTACCCCTAGAACAATCTAAACTTTCTATCTTTTACAATAATCATTTTGCCACCAATAGTGTTGCTTTTAAAAAAAGATTGTCAACGCAACCTGGAAAGCAGGGCCACCAAAGGCCCTGCACATCAATAGTGGGTCAAAGATGATAAACAATCACTCAACTGACAATAAAACATTGACACCAATGTTGACAAACCTTCAAAATCAGTGCCCTGTCCCACTATGCCCTGCCAGGCTCGACCATAAAGGCTCACGTTCATGTGCTTGGTTCCCAAAGCACCATATTGTTTTTCCTCTTTTGTAGACCCAACAGCTGACAACAAAGGGGTTGACCTTGGCAAACGCCATCTAGATAAGAATGAAACCAGGAAGCCCCCTGTGCTAAGGTTTGTGGTAGGTTGAGATCCTAGTGTCCAAAGAGAAGGTACTAGCTTGTCTACTTCTGACATCTCTCCCTCCTTCCCTCACCTCTGGGAAAAAATTCTTTTTGAATTTACTGTGGTACTCCTACAAACAAGCTGCCTTTCTTGAAGGAAGTAGAAATCTTCATGAGATAGCATTTCTCATGCTCACACATTCCCGTCCCAAAAGCATGGAAAATCAGAAGGCAAGGGTCAGTGGTACACATCTCAACTCGTGCAATTATGGCTGTCCTCGGTGGGGGAGGGGGCCCACACCCCACCCCATCACTGTTCATTTAGAAAGGTTGGACCACAGCCCCAGCTGCCGCCCTACTTCACGCAACATCTCACGCATCTCCCCATGGCCCGGGGACGATCAGATGCTAATGATGCCACACAGCAGAACCACAGCTCTGGCTTACCAGAGACCAAATCAGAAAAACCACAAACTCCACTTGCATGGGGCACGCGGTAGGGCTGGAGGGACGGGAACATGGTCAGGTAACATAGCTTTCCTGCCTCTCTCGGCATCGCTCTTTGGAAACAAGGAGAAAAAAACTAGGTAATGCTACTTGTTGTCTATTCAAGGCCATTTAAAAGGAGGAAGAGGACGTGTATGTATGATGTTCAGGTCTCCTTTCTACTTCAGTCTCTCTATAGGCAGAGCAGGCACACAGACTGTCTTCAGCAAGGGAGGAGCCAAAAATTTGGGAAGAATTTTGTATTCCCTATTTTTAAGAGCTTTGACACAGTTATCAAGGAGAAATCAGAATTGAGGTGGATGTCCTTAAGTCTTTGTATGGTTTGCCAAATTTTCTATTTATATGAACCATTTATATGAAGGTAATGAGAACCATTACCTTCTCAGGGGTTTCGGGGCTCTTGTCACCATCTGGCTGTGTATTTTAGCACAGCCCCATCCTGATCACTTAATTCCCCTCCCTGTCTACTCCATTATAAGATCTTCGGGATGCCTGGGTGGCTCAGTTGGTTAAGCAGCTGCCTTCGTCTCAGGTCATGATCCCAGCGTCCTGGGATCGAGTCCCACATTGGGCTCCTTGCTCAGCAGGGAGCCTGCTTCTCCCTCTGCCTCTGCCTGCCATTCTGTCTGCCTGTGCTCGCTCTCTCTCTGACAAATAAATAAAATCTTTAAAAAAAAATCTTTATGCACAAGAATTCATTTTTCTGAACTACCCACACCATTCCACAGCTCCCCGGTCATTCATTCATTGCATGCAGTTACCAAGTGTCCACTACAGACTCCGAGGTAAGCTGGCACGGGATACAGAATAGGAGAGAATGGTCCTGCATTATAGAACTTGAACTCTCCTTTTGATTCTTATGCAGAGGAGGATGACAGATGCCAAGATGAGGTTCCCAGCATCAAAAGCCTTTCCAGACATTTATGCTATAGCCTAAGAGTAGTTTCCAAATATGAGTATGGATGGGAACTATCCACAGGGCATGTTAAAACACATATTGCTGAACCTCATCCCAGACACTGCAGTTCGGTAAGTCTGGGGGAGCGTGAAAATTTGAATCTTTAACAACCTCCAGGCAATGCTGATGTTGCTGGTTAAAGGACCATATTTTGAGAATCACTGCTTTAGGCCATCAGAAAAAATTTCCAAAAGTCAATCCTTTCCAGATATTCTGTCTTCTTTGAGTATGGGTATAAAAACATTTTAGATGGGTTGTTTGGGTCTGTGCTATTTGGACAAAATCCCCTTAAAATATCTGTAAATTTTGAAGGCTTCTAAAAGGGAGAAAACTGGCCAGAACTCTCTCTTGAAATATTATTCAAAATCATTTTTGTACGCTAGTCCAATGTGCTGGACAATGCCAACAACAAGTTTTGGTTTTGCTCTTAATTAAACTGATATATCTTCTCCATAAGAAGGTATGTCATGAATTTAGATATGTCACTACTGCTGATAAAACTATTAAAACCCCCATTTCTGATACATAAGCTTAGATTTCTGAAGACATACTTCAGCCAAGACTTGTAACGGTGTGGCTGAGGAGACTTGTTTCTGAAGAAAGTAATCAAGAAGTACCACAAATGGAAAACGGGATCTCATTGATAAGCAATTCCCTTTCTTGTTGGAAAGAAGTGGTGCTAAACAACAGTTGTCCACAAGTTTTCCAAAATCAAAAGAACCAAAGATCATGCTTCTGCGCATTTTTCCCAGACATGTCTAAGACCGAGGAAAGACAGACCCAATTCCCTTGGTTCAAGCTCCACCTCCTGCCAGAAATTTCTGGCACTAATTTGGCTTTCCTGTGTGCTCTGGGCTGACCAGCCTTCCGAAGAATGCAGGTCTACTTGACATATTCTCTCCAGAAGCAGCCACAGTTATCATTTGAAGCTCCCATTCTAGATGTTGTTTGAAATGCTGTTTCAATTACACACAGGGTGACTGGATTTTTTTTTAAGGCCTCATTTCTTTTTCCTTTCTTCCTTTTCTTTCCTTCCTTCCTCTCTCTCTCTTTCTTTCCTTCATTTCTTCTACTGTAAAATCAAGTCATTCAGAAGCAGACAAGGTGGCAACTCTTAGCCTTCCCTAACTTCATCTGCTGCTTCACTGAAGGCAACTCCTGAAAGACTCTGAGGAGACTTTCCCAAAGCACTCTCTCATTCTTCATTGTTGTCACCTGTTTTCCTCTCAGTCTCTTGCCTGTGTCTCTGTAAGGGCAAGCAGTGTGTCACTCGTGTCTCTGTCTCCACCATCCATCCATTCATCCAACCAGCCATCCAGCCATTCATCCTATAAGCATTTATCGAGTGACTACTGTATACCACACCTTGTGCTAAGCCTGGATATACAGCAGAAAACCAAAGAGGGCTCTTGCCTTCATGGACCTCACGGTCTAGAGGAAAGACAAACACTCAACCCACGGTCACACTAGAGAGCAAAAATTGTACATGGTAAAGAGGAGTCTGAAAAGGAGTAGAGAGCTTTCTCGACTGTGAGGTTCAAGGCAGTTTCCCCAGGGAGGAAGGATAAGAAGGTGTCAACTAGCATAAGACAAACATTTTACATGCAGAAGCTTCTTGACCATTGTCCCACTGATGCTTGCAGAGTGAAAGGAGAGACCAAGATGGTGTTAGGGTCAAATACACTGAACTAAATGGAAGGAGAACCCACTGTTCTCAAGAAGGAAAAGGTAATCTCCATTGTGAGGATGGAGAAACTGAGGCAAGGGGAGCTTAAATGTGAGTGTGATAGGCACAGCTGGGCCTCAAATCCAGGTTTGACTTCCTATCTTTGTTCTTTTAATCCATGACACCAAAGGTACTTCCTGAATTTTAGCTTATGAGGTTGTTAGTATCCCCCAAACCTTCACCTGGTGGAACTCTAGAGTTCCATCAGCTCTTTCAGAGTTCCTTGGTAAAGAAGCATCAAGGCTGGAAGGTTTTCTTGGATAGCTATGATAGTAGACCCCTCCCCCACACCAAATGGGGACAAAAAAGGTAAGCACTGACCCCCCCCCTTTCCCCCAAACCATAAACAACCCTCTCTCCCATCCCCAAGGAAATAGCATGTTTACTGCTTTATGTATACATGATCAGCATATTTTCCAGTCTTATGCCCCATAATGGAAAATTCTTTTATGAAGTCTTAATTTAACAGTGAGAATCATTAGAGATTACTTCCTTTGAATTTTGCATTAGCCTTCTTCCTTGGCCCTTTTAAAAAGCACAAGGGATAAAAAAAAAAATCCATACGAAGTTGTTAATGATTTAATACAGTGATGTTGACATCACAGTGTACCTGTGATCCATTGGGGCTATTCGTCATAAATTCTGTTTTTGTTAAATATTTGTTGAAAATTTTCCAGATATCCTGATTCCTAAGGCTTGAGCGATGACTCAGAACTCTGCATTTTCAACAAGCACACTGTACTCCCCTTTCCCTGTAATTCTGACACATTTGGAGAAACATCCACTTAATGCATTGGTTCCCTTATGAAAAGGAGAACTTTAAAGTTTCTAAAAGATCTTATTTTTTATTTTTTTAATTTTATTTTATTTTTCTGGTGTTCCAAGATTCATTGTTTATGCATCACACCCAGTGCTCCATGCAATACGTGCCCTCCTTAATACCCACCACCAGGCTCACCCAACACCCCACCCCCCTCCTCTCCAAAACCCTCAGTTTGTTTCTCAGAGTCCACAGTCTCTCTTGGTTTGTCTCCCCCTCCAATTTCCCCCAACTCACTTCTCTCCATCTCCCAATGTCCTCCATGTTATTCCTTATGCTCCACAAATAAGTGAAACCATATGATAACTGACAGTCTCTGCTTGACTTATTTCACTCAGCATAATCTCCTCCAGTCCCATCCATGTTGATAGAAAAATTGGGTTTTCATCCTTTCTGATGGAGGCATAATACTTCATTGTATATATGGACCATACCTTCTTTATCCACTCATCTGTTGAAAGGCATCTTGGTTCTTTCCACAGTTTGGCAACTATGGCCATTGCTGCTATGCACATTGGGGTACAGATGGCCCTTCTTTTCACTACATCTCTATCTTTGAGGTAAATACTCAGTAGTGCAATTGCAGGGCCATAGGGAAGCTCTATTTTTAATTTCTTAAGGAATCTCCATAGTTTTCCAAAGTGGCTGCACCAACTTGCATTCCCACCAACAGTGTGAGAGGGCTCCCCTTTCTCCACATCCTCTCCAACACTTGTTGTTTCCTATAAAACCCAGATCACCAAACCATACCCCAAAGCAATGACACCAGCCTCCCTGGGAGGCAGGAAAAAGCATCAGCATTTGTCTGCTGTCTTAGAAAATAAAGCTTCTCAGTTAATTCCAATGTGCAGCCTGAGTAAAAGCACACACTGCATGTATATGAGAATGATTGTCACCTGAGCAGTGGGTGGGAAGAATCTCCAGGCAGAGGGAAGGGGAAGATTCCACATGAGTCAGGAGTCTGGGCAGATGGAAGCCCAATGCAGGCAGTCAGGGCTCTGCATTGGCAAAAGAAGAAACCATCTGGTTCCTCCAAATCCCCACTTGAGTGATTCTAGAAAGATAGTCCTTAGTGAACTCAGTCTTGCTGAGGAGGAGCTCCACCTCTCTCTCACACGCCCACCACCCCCGTTGACACCAAGGCGGATGGGGAGGCTGCTGCATCCCACACCTCTGGGGGACACAGATGGTATGTGAGAAGGGGCCTGAGCCGGCGGCCTGCACTGATTGACCATCTGCTGCCACCGGGATTTCAGTAGCCTGAGTGTCTTGGCAGGTGGTTTTTCTGCAAGCAGAGCCACCTGACTCCCTGTGCCCTGGCACCTCTGGGTCCAGGTGCAGGGTTTGGCCCCGACGGAGGGGATGGGTGGACAGCTGCTTCCACCCAGCAGCAATGCAGGTCTCAGTTCTGGCCATGAAACAGGCAAGAGCAGAACAACATGAGCAGGATCCTGTTCAAAGATCAAAGATCCCTTACCTCCAAACATGTCCACACCCCCCCCTTTTTTTTTTAAGCAAAATGGAGGTTATGTGCAATGTATGAGTTCCCACAAATGTCTGCCTCTCACAAAGCTATGTCACAACAGCTCATGTTGGTCCCTGGGAATGGGAATGAATAGGTGAGGTCCCGGGGGTCCATGGAGGGCTGGTCATCAGGATGATGGCTCAGTGTCCACAAAAAACACAATAGGTTCTTTCCCTTTGACCAACCACCCTCTAGAGTGGCCTGAGGGCGAAATTTAAGCCAGCAGCAACCAACAGAAATAGAATTCAATCTACATCTGTCATTTTAAATTGCCTAGTACCCACATGTTTAAAAAAAAATTTTAAGTGATATTTACATTTTAAGTGATATTTACATTAAGTGATATGCACGTGTAACCCCGTATATGTCAAATACATTTTACATCAACATGCTATTTATAATATAAGTCATTAAGGGGTTACTAGAAACAACCTGTGTGCGCCCACTACACCTACAATACAACAGTGTCTTACGTGATACAACAGTTGCGGCATTTAGTGCAAATGAGTGTTAGTGAAACAACACAGTTGTGTTTAACAGAAAAATATTTTGTATTGCTTTGGTGTCAAGGTTCACATTGAAATGAACCTAAGTTAAGTAACATTTAACTTTAACTTTAACTTTAACTTTAACTTTAAAATAAAATGTAACTGAAGACTCTGTCCTTCAGTCCCACTAGGTCACAGTTCAAGTGCTTAACAGACTCAGGCTGCTGGCTACTGCATTGGACAGCCCAGAGAGACGGTTTTCATGCTTACAGAGAGTTCTGCTGGGCAGTGTAGCTCTAGAGCCCTTAACCAAGGAAAAAGGTCCCTCTTCTCTTTCTACCAATCCCGGATGAGGACACTTTGCAATGTTCTGAGTGATGTGGGTGATCCCTCCTCTCCTGGAGAGGAAGCACAGTGGTTAAGGGCTGGACTGTAGACCCAGACACTTAGCAGCCATGTGACCTTGAGTAGGTCACTCCCTATGGCTTGGTTCCTGTATCTGTCAGAGGAGAGTAAGAAGAGAACTACCTCAAAGAGTTATAAAGATTAAATAAGTTCATATTTGTAAAGCACCCAACACAGTGTCTTCCACATAGTAAGTGCTCTATAAATAAATGTTAAATATAATTTTCCAGCATGACGCCCGCCGGTTGGCACTGAGCACACCAATAACTCTCATTCCAGAATGATCTTATGGAAAGACACACACACACACACACACAAACTTCTCACCTGTCAGTAGCTACCAGCTTTCTGCCAGAATATTCACTGAATCACTTGAGAAATACTGAGGTTTTACCTTAATGCAGAGCCTTCCAGACCCATACCTTAGGAGAAAAGGAACTCAGATAGTCTGAAATGTTATACAATGTTTGTCCCTTTCCCATCCTCCAAATCATACTTTCCTGGTTCTTCAAGGCAAGGACAGAATTCCACCACATTTGCAAGCTCCTTTTCCTTATTCAGGCCTGAGCTCAGGCCAGCTCCTCACGGAAGCCTTCCTTGACTACACATTCTAAAGTTGCATCCTGGGTGTGCAAGTGAGTGTGCATGTGTCTGCAGGTGCCCACAGCACTGGTCTGTCCCCTCACACAGATTCATTTCCCTCACTGGCTTACCAAACATGGAAATCACTTTGTTTATTTACTTCCCTACTTGTCTATTGCTTGTCTAACCTCAAGAAGAGAGAAACTCTGTACAGACAGAGTCCTGTCTGTTTTGTCTTGGCTATAATCCCAACACCCAGGTTGCTGGATGGAACATAGTAAATGCCTTATATATAGAATCACAGAATGAAAGAATGTATAAATGAGTGAGTGAATAAATGAATGAATGAATAATTGAGGGAATGAATGAATGAATGAATTCCCTCCAATGACGTATAGATTCCCCAACTTCCCTTTGCTTGGTATTCCAAAGCATAGTTCGTTCTTCATATTTTGAGAACTCTCTATTCCATACTACTCAATATATATGGTTAACTATTTTTGTGTATGTGCCTTGTCTCCTCATCTAGACGACAAACCCCTTGAAGTTGTGTCCTAAGTGTTAACATTCCTCCCTTGGCTCTCTTAGCGCCCAGCATAAGGCACATCCTCAATGAATACGTGTTGACGAATGAATGGGAAGGACCAAGCAGAGTCCCCACAATTAATCTTCTTGGTCACACATATTGGACTATTTCTGCAGATCATAATTTGCAAAGTGAAGCAAATATATAAATACATACATCTCTCTGTATGATATTTCTCATTCTAATTAAATGAAGCTATTTTTGTAACTATTTTCCAGTCTAGGAGTAAAACTAGTACAGAATAATGCTAAATGTTAGATCATTAAGTCACTTTTCTTTAATCATATGGCAGTGTTTCAAAAAAGCTTTGAGTCATCTTCGAGATTCTTTGCCAGGGGTACAGCACGCTACAGTTAAAATGGCACTTATCTCAGTAAACACACTACTATTGCAAATGATTTGTTCCAATAAAGCAATTTCTTGGCAAAGGGCTGCCTTTTCTTCTAAACCCCCTACCAAGAAGAAATACATGGAACCATTAAAAACACCAGAGACAAGAGCGCTTGCAAAGTTCCCTTTATCAGAAGTCACCAAGATATATCCCCCCTAAGGTAGAAGCAACACCAATTGGTCAGCCCTCTTCCCCAATTTCAAATCCTATGGCACCTCCTTGATGCAAATATTTTCTATAAGACAGCTGTAAATTGTAAATAAGCCCTCAAAACTTATATTAAAGTACTCTACGGGTATTGGCAAACATCCCTACTTGCTTTCTCTCTTTAGTACTCTTCCTCTGCCTCCCTCCCATTCTTTTTCTCCTCCTGTCTTTCTATGACAAAAATCAGGAGGTTGATCGCATGCAAACATAAATTCCATTCCTACAGAAAGCTGAGTTCTTGAGCGATTAAGCATACAGACCAATCATCTGAAGTGGGGGGAAAAAAAAAATCCCATAAAGGCTAAATTATTTTCTGATGTACTTATTCCATGAAGGGTCTATTATGATAAGATATTATACTTGCAAGATAAATTGAATTCACATTTCTGCAACTCATCTACTCCTACAGAAACGCAGATAAAAATTTTATAGCAACCTGAAAAGGTTTGTGAAAGGGATATAAAAGAGATCGATACTCTAAGAGTTTAATGTCAAATTGAAACAATAGAAAAGATGGTCCAAAGCAAGGACTCAATTTCCAATTCTTTTCATCCGAAAAGAAAAGTACCACACTAATCAAGGAAGCGGAGGAGAGAGTGGTCATTCAGGAAAGAGAGCTGTCGGGAAGGAGCCGGTGGAAGTGTAATTGAGTTGCGAAGGAAAAATGCATTGAATGTGGGGAGTGGAAAACAGTCCACTTATCATTTCTTTAATTCACACACATTTATTGATCTCCTACTATATGCTGGGCAACATTCCCAACACAAGGAATATTGCAGAGAACGAAGGACCGAGACCCCATATGCAGCTGATAATCTGGTAGGGAGAGGACCCTTTCTAGAAACTAGTTATAACAAAACATGCACAAGCAGCTGTTTATATGACCGTACAAGAAAGGGAAGGGTTTGCGTTCTTTTTTCTGCTGCCTTTCCTTGAGTCGTGACATTAGGGTGACGTCTAGCATTTTTCTGGGCTTTGTCAAGATTGGTGTTACAAACAAGGAGCTTCCTCTCAGAGTCTATCTTTTCCTTTCTCCTTCCCTCTCTCCATTATTAACCATAGGAGGCAGTTAACGACCATGACAAATCATAAAAGATTTCTCCTAACTCCTTCAAGTGTGACTATCCTGATTATAGCCTGCAGGTACAGCCAGCCGTGAACCACACGCTATTTATAGGCTTAAAACCCAGGCAGAATTTGTGTCACTCGTGACGAAAATGCAAGCGTCTCCCCGGACCCAGGATCCTCCTCCTCTTCTGTGAAACCCCCACAGGCAGTGAGGGTGCCCACACAGTTCCTCCCAGAGATGGGTTTCATCAGGGTCCCCTCCCCCAATCCCAATCAAGGAGCCTACGCAATTACAGAGCTAATCATTTAAATGATGCTACTGAGAAACAAAGCCATTTTCCTTGTTAAAAATGTGTTTGCTGTCCTATCCATTTATCTCTTTCCTTGGCAGGGCTCTGTATTAATTTATTGCCCAATAAAGCACAGACACTAGCAGAGTTGCTGAGCCATGCCCGGTGGAAGGCCCACTATTTCATCCCAGCAAAGGCAGCCCGTGAGCCAAGAACACGAACACGAGCATACCAGGCATCACAAACCTTGGCTGGCTAATCCTGGCTTCATTTGCTGTCCCAGAGATTTCAAAAGAGAGGGATGTATACAGCTTTGGGAAGAATGCAGGTGATTGATAATTACCAATTATCAGAGGAAATGGAGCTCAGTTTGGTCTGTTAGCCAAGGCTAAGTGCCCTTGGGTTTCCTTTCTATTGGACGGTGAGCCTCACTGCCACAGGCAAGCTGATGGTGGGCTTTGCAGGGAGAGAGGCTGAGAAAGGGAGCTTGGCTGTGGGACTTGTCCTGCCTCCATGTCCACCATTCTAGGAGATTGTCTCCCTCTAGACGAAAGGGTGACATTTGTTGCTTCCTCGGCACTTCACACCCAGTGATGAATCGTAAGGTCCCTCTTCAGATCTACGCTTCAGGGCAAAACCTTGGGTAATGATTATCATGTGTATGAAGGGCTTATCATCTGAGAATCTCTTTCATGGCTGGTTGCTGGATGGTCATAGATGGTAAACTATACCGAAAGCAGGTTCTTCCTATATGGAAAGGCTTGACCACAGAGAAGCCTTTACTGATGGAAAGTTCATGGACAAAGCTTTGAGGGAATGGCCCTGGGCATCTGGTTTCCCTTCTCAACTTTCGGGATTACCTCTAGTTGAGCAGTAGGTTCAACGGGGAATGCACCCAGGAATCTGGCCCTTTGCTCAGCGAGTGAGCTCAGATAGTACCGCTAACAAAGGAAGAAGTCCTCAAAGCCAAGAGAATGGAACACCAAGGATGGCTCCATGGGTTGAAAAAAGTGGCTGAATGTTACTCTGGGGAGAAATCATCAAAGACATCTAGCACTAGGCCTGCATTTTAAGAGAGGAACCTGAGACCCGGTTAGCAATTCACTTGTTTGGGGCACTACTGTAAGAAGAGGCAAAGGCAAAATTGAGAGGCTGGATGACGAGGAGGACGGAGAAGGCCTAGAAGGTCTGCCTTCAATTTGTCATAGACCCCATGGCTGCTCCCGCAGAGGGTACAGCTCAACAAGCTACTCACAAGCACAAGACTTATAAAACCACAACAAAACCCCCAAAGCAGATGGACATCATTGACTTCTGCAGGAAGTTCTCCGCACGCTACACTGCTGAGAACCGTCCTCACTCGGCAGAAGGGCAAGAAGGAGGTGAAAGGAACATGCAACACTGCCATGAAGAAAAAGAAAATGGCGCCCACCAAGGACCCACCCATTTACACAATCCCCTTTCTTCCACGTGTCTTACCAAAGGTTATGCTGGTTTCCGTCTCATTTCCAAGGGGGCTCTGGTGAAAGCTGAGGAAGACAGTGTGGAAAAGCCACTGATTTTGCAGAAAAAGGCCATCAGTTCACTGCAGCAAGTCGGGAAAGTGCCAGGGAGAGTACTCAGCCGCCCACCACATGTAATTCCTTGCCCCTCTGAACCTCTGAAATGGCCCCTGTGCACTGTCCTCCCTCCGCACCTCCACAGTCACAAATCCGACCAGTTTGTGGGGCTCTATTTACAAAGCTTCTCCTGGCCACTCCTATCCCCACGGACAACACGTATATCATGGGCCTCACTGGTTCACCGGGCTGCTTCTCAGAGCGGGAACAGCAGCGATGCATGGAATTAACGCCTGCCATGCGCTTTTGTTCAATTTGACAATTACCTCCATAATAAGACCCCTCAGCAGCCACCCCTTGTACACCTTCCACCAAGATGCCTATTGTATGCTCTGAGGCCCCCTGTGCTAGAAGCTCCCAGAGGTTCCAGCTAACAGGCAGATCCCTAGGCCTAACCCCAGATCTGCAAACTCAGAATCTTGATCCGGTTGAGAATAACTCCCTGGGAGTGCCTCCTATAGCAATGGGTGTACAGCAGATAGGTGGGAACACTTGTCCCCACGGCCCCTGCACACACCACCCTCCCTCCCCTGTTCATGGAGAGGGGGTGGGGTTTTCACGTGGGGAACCTGATTTTCACCTTACCTGTGTGGTCCCAAGGAAGTCTGTTAACCCTCTCAGCTTCCTTGTTTTCCCCTCTGAAACAGACACTACAGGTCTGTGGTCCAAGGATGTGAAGTTTTCTGCACAGACCCAGGCTGAGTAGGAACTCAGGCAGAGTGTTTGCATTAGGAGTGAGGTCCTTGTGGGATTCACACAGGTTGAGCCAGTAACTACCCTGAACCAAATCCACAGTGGTAGGTATCAAAAAGCTAGTGACTGGGTCTGGCTTGAGAGTAGACTAATTACATAATAACTATATAATATCTTAGAATATATACAATATATTATAGGATAAATTAATAATATAATATTAATAGTAGCAAATATGTATATGGTACATCTTTTGGGTTGGGCACTACCCTAAATATTTAACTTATAGTAACATATCTAATCTCCACAAAGAAATTATTACTATTACTATTATGTCCACTTTATAGCGAAAGAAACCATGGCCCAGGGCTGCTGGGCCATTTGCCCAACATCCCACTGCAGGAAATGGCACAGAGCTGGGATTCTTCTAACTGCCGCTCTTCCTGACGCAGCTGGTGGCTCCACGGTTCATCCCTTCTCCTCATCTCTGCCCTGGGACCCGCTGAGACCTTCTCAGTAAGTCATCCTTGCCTTAGAGAGGTCCTTGCCTCTCCCGGAAGAAGCCCTCCCCTCTTCAAGGGAGGTCAGGAAGGGTGAGGAGCTATGGACACAGCCCATTCCATCCCCTGGCAGTATTTTCTGGGCTGTGCTCCAGGCCAGATCCTGACCAGAAGGAATGTCCTCTGGACCTCTGCTCCTAGGGGTTCAGGTTCTGGGGCCCCTCCCAATAAAGAGGCTAACTCATGCAAAATGCAGAGTCTGTACCCCGGTAGCTTTTCCGTGATGTGACTGGGCCAGGATGGGGGGACTATGCAGATACTCCATGCATTTTTAAGACTTTTGAATGATTGGTGTTATCTCCCCAAGGAGAGGAATTAGCTAAAAGGATCACATGGTCCACATGCCAACCCATCAGAGAAGCTGGGACTGACTACAACAGAGACACCAGCACCCAAGTTCTGTCCCTGCTAGCTCACCTCCTGGGACTGAAGTATCTCCAGACTGAGAGGGGCATTTCTCTAAGGACTCATTCTCTGGACTTCTGGAATCACTAAAATGGCCCTGATCATTTATCCATATAACTGGCTCTTCCTTCTTCTTCTTTTTTTTTTTTAATTTATTTATTTGACACAGAGAGAGAGATCACAAGTAGGCAGAGAGGCAGGTGGGTGGGGGGTGGGAAGCAGGCCCCCTGCTGAGCAGAGAGCCAAATGCGGGGCTCGGTCCCAGGACCCTGAGATCATGACCTGAGCCGAAGGCAGAGGCTTAACCAACTGGGCCACCCAGATGCCCCAACTGGCTCTTCATTCTAAATAGTCTTAACACATCATACTTCTCCCAAATCCCAGAGCACCAGCCCATGTCTAAGACACCATCACCTTTCTCCAGATTGTTACACTGTCCTTCTAACTCATCTCCCTGCTTCTACACATGACCCTAACCGTGGGTCAGTGGGAGGATGCTGGTGTTCACAACCACCTGAAAAGTCTGCAGTTATCATGGACTACTGAGATCCTTCAGTTTCTAACAGTTCATCCAAGGAGAAAAAGAATGCGGGAGATGGTTTCTTTCCATCCAAACAATGAAAGGTTTATACCCTTCCATTAATCAATGCCAGGAGTTGCCTATCCAGGCAGATCACCACTGTGCGTGCCCCCTTTCAAAAATGAGCCTGGCTTATTTCTCAAGTCAGTCCTGCTGATTATATGTATATAATCAGTGAACTCTGTTTTAGAACTTCGTGACAATCCACGTAACTTGGTGCAAGTCTAGCCAATGCCATGTGCATTTAGGAAATTGGAAAGAATGTGTTCAGTAGCCACCTGCTAGGTGTTACAGAGGACAAAAAGGAAACATAAAATAGGATTGTCTCCTGTAACAAAAATGTGTGTCTCACAGGGAGACAAAATGAATACCCAACAAATAGACTGACAATCATATCAGATTGTTATGGTTAAATAGAGCATCAGTGGGAGAGAATAAAAAAAAAAAAAAAAAAAAAAACCTTAGGAATTGAGAAGCAGAGGAGCAGTGAGGCCAGACTGGCTGGGGAAACAATGTATCAAAAATAAGTGTTGTGATAAATGTGTGAAGTGTAATTGAGACCTAGAGCTGCCTCCCGAAAAGCAACAAATATCTAGTGCCCTGTTGTTTCCCAGGCCCCCATTTGTCTAGAGATAACAAAGCAGTTTTCAAACCTCAGCCTCATCGGAGTATTACAGAAACTTGGCATGACAGGGAAGACAAAAGTAATCTTCCCTCTCATACTGGGTCACCCAAAGGTACTCAATGGTATAAGCAAGGGATCTAGGATTTGGTGTCGTAGAAGTTAAGAATCACAGGCCTTGATCTGTAGAAGAATATGATCTCAACTCAGGGGAGAAACTGAGGGATATTAAGTCATAAAAGTCGTAGAAGTCGTAGAAGTTAAGAATCACAGGCCTTGATCTGTAGAAGAATATGATCTCAACTCAGGGGAGAAACTGAGGGATATTAAGTCATAAAATGTCACAGCTTAAAGAAAAAATAAGTCTTCCAGCTGCTCTTTCTCTTTCCACTGTGAGTCAGTTTCGAGAAGTGAAGCTGAGCAGACACACAACATATCACGTTGCAAATAGGATAGGACATTCCTATATAAATGGCTATTACTCCCCCCCCCCCCCCCCCCCCCGCAGAGCGAAAATAGTGCTGAAGACCTCCTCGTAATGAACAGCAATGGAGTCTATTCTGGATATGCAGATCTCAGGAATGTTCCCACACCTTTATGGTTTTGGGTTTTTTTTTTGTTGTTTTTTTGTTTTTGTTTTTGTTTTTTCTTTCTGGAAGCTCCAGCATTTTCCTTCCCCCCTCCTGCAACACTGGGTCACTGGAGCTGTGCCTGGCACAGCCGATGAACACGAAGCTCTGACAAGACTAATTGTGAACTTATAGCAGGTTTTATGAGACTATTGGATGCTCTACTACATTTAGAATTAATTATCCCATCTACTATTTACTTAAACATTTTTAAGGAAAGGAAAGAAACCAGGGCGGATGTTTTAGGCTTTTTTATAACAGATCTAAGAAATACCCAAAGCAGCCCCTGAAAATCCTTAGTCTCAAGGTGAGGGTCCCACCTGCTACAGTGGAAATTAATGGTGGGAAGAGAGAAGAGATGGAAGAGAAATCTACCCAGAACATCAAAATCCCAGCAGGAGTACAAAGGGCAAGGCTGAACAAATTAATAATACCACTCTGCAGTTAACTGGTACCTTTCATCAGGGAAGCTCAACGTACTTTACAAATAACACTTATTTTCCCGTCTCAGAGAGGCAAGGAGATAAATGGCAAGCCCAAAGGTCACATAAAAAGTGTGTCATGATTTTAAGAAGAAAACCCAGGCCTTAAGTCCCCAGCCTCTGGTCTAATAGGTTTCTCCCTTCCTCTACGCCCCGAGTGCATCTCCCCTTTGTTATTTCAACCAACGACAGTGTCTGAAAATGTCCAGATTCTTGCTCCTCCAATCAAGAATATCACAGACCAAAGTCCATTTGAAATCTGAAGGAAATCTTGTTCTCATACTGAAATTTCAACTAGAAAAACAAAGGCATATCTAAATTCACCAATGTTCTAGAGACGCTCCAAAGCACCAGTGCAGGGGAAGACGTGTGCCTTCATAGAAAAATTTGCATGGTTGGACCAGAGAATACTTCTTTGGGCTATCTGATTCTAACTGTATGGAAATTTTTTTTTAAAGATTTTATTTATTTATCAGAGAGAGAGAGGGAGAGAGAGAGCATGGGCAGACAGAATGACAGGCAGAGGCAGAGGCAGAGGGATAAGCAGGCTCCCTGCCGAGCAAGGAGCCCGATGTGGGACTCGATCCCAGGACGCTGGGATTACGACCTGAGCCGAAGGCAGCTGCTTAACCAACTGAGCCACCCAGGCGTCCCTAACTGTATGGAAATTTTTTACCATTCTGTAAATTGTGGATATGTGATAGCAATGCAAACAGTTCTTGGCTGGGGCCATGGAAACTCTGGCCTGTCCAAGAGAGGTTCAACAGACTCCCCCTCCGCTTGTAGAGGAAACAGCTTTGCTTTCATTTGTACATTTCTTCTATTATTCCTGAGCTATAAATGTGTCTGTTCTTTTCAACGGGTTCCCTCATCGATTCAGTAGAATAAAAGCTTTAACACATGTTCATTCTGATAACTGATAGTCGTGATTTTTATACCCTTTCTGCGAAAATTAATTTTTAACACCAATCAAACCTCAGAAGTGCTCTACCCCAAAGTTAGAAACACAGATGGGAACAGCAAGAGATGTTAGAACTCAGAAGAGAACTGAAGGAGAAAACAGAAAAGTTGAAAATTTCCTTTGCTCGTGGTAGAGCTGTAGATCTCTGAACACAAGGCAGGGGATATTTTTCTTATGGGAAAAAAAATCCATAAACTAGAAAATATCTGTAACTTTATCCTCTATCCTGTCAATACCCAAATCTTGTTAATACAAATATAAGGCATATTACCTGGGCCCAAGACCTCAACTCTGACAACTACCAAAGACAGAGCAGAATGCCAACCAAAAAACTGCCAGAGCCCTGACAAAGCTCTGGGTTAGAAAAAGGTAAACTCCTTCTCTGGATGTGCATAGCTCCATTCTGGGTTGGCATATGGGACTTGGCATATGGGACTGTATTTGAGCCCTTTCTTGTGCCTTCAGCTAAGCACCCTTGGGCAGTGCTCAACCTATACAACCATCCATGGTGGCCCTTGATAGAAGGAACACTCACACCTCAAGACCCAGAGCTGTAACAGGAATGGGCAGGTAGAGCATGGCTGTTACTCAACAGGGCAAAAGAGAAAGTAGGAGGCCCGTGTCTGGGCTGACCTGATCCAGACCACTGAGGTCCAGTTGAATTAAAGGTAATCACTGACTCTGTAACACCCTGCTCTAACCACACATTGGAACTGGTGACTGCTCATGGATACTCTTCTCAGGGCGCCAAGAAGTGCTTGGGCAGCAATAAAAGGGAACGAAGTACTGATATATGTTACAATGTGGATACAACTTGAAATCAGTATGCTAGGTGAAAGACGCCTAACCCATGAGACCATATTATTACATGATTCAATTTATATTAAGTGTCCAGAGTAAGCAAGCCTATAGAAACAGAAACATAGCCTCGTCATTGTCTAGGATGGGGGGCTGGTGTTCTTCCCAAGACACCCCAAACCTAGATGTTGAGACACTGATGCTGTAAAAGGGACCAGGAGTTCAGGGCAGGGCTTAGCAGGAAGGTAGGCCTTAGTCTCCCAACCCTATCACTGGCTACTTCTGCCACTCTCCTTAAAATACGCTGTTAGAAACCCTTGTTTCCCATTCCTATCACAGCCTTCCTCCCCAACCTTTCTCCACCTCCATTCCAGGGCAGATCCCAAGCCTTACCCTCCTCATTCAAGACAGGATAGCAGAGCAAACTCAGTAAGGGTCTGACCCCCATCGCTGCTGTGACATCTGGCACGAGGCCCCTCCCCTTCCACAAGCACCAGCCACACAGGCCCTTCCTCCGTGATGCAGGTGTGGTATGCCTTCCTCCATCCCCCGACGAGGTCTTTGCAAATGCCACTCCCTCTGTCTGGAATATTCTCCCTGACCCTCCTCCACCTAAGACTCTTCCAGCAGATGACACTTGTTTGCCCTTCCGAGGTCAAGCCAGGTGTTGGTCTGAAAAGCCTTTCCGGGTGTTCAGTCTGTGGGTTCTCACAGCAAGACAGCTCGTGAGTGTGTGCACATGGACCGGTGTATTCGTATGCTGTCAGCTAAATCCACATGGTGCGGGACTCTGTAGACTACGCAGGGCCCAGGGGATCAGAGGGGGAGACAGAGCTCTGCTATGGCAGAGTTGTTCATGCATTCTGTCCTCGAGCAGTCTCCCGCGGGGCCCAGCCTCCAGAGAGAGCTCGATGGCTTGATGAGAAACACGAGTGGCTGCACGGCCTGGGCCCCTGAGGCCGAATATATTCCCACCTCTGGCAGGATGAGCTGCCTGACCGTGGGAGTCAGACCCAGGAAGGCTGGAGATCCTTTGTGGAATCATGTGGTGATGGGAAATAGAGGCTTTGGAGCCAAACAGGCCTAGGTTTAGCCACCAGCCCTTTCCTACCTGTTGGTGCCTCAGTTTCCTAGTCTGTGATGATGGAGGCATGAAAGGAGACAATGGGTGTGCAGACGTGTGACGCTGGCACCGTGCCTACAGCTCAGTGAATGTCCGTCCGTTCTCTCTCTTCACCTGCGACTTCTGCTTTGTCAATAATTTCAAGACGACGATATTTTCTCTTGTTCCGAGTGTCCAGACTGTCTAGATAGAACCTACTTCCACCTGTTGTGTTTCCAGATCGGCCAGTCCCCATAGCCTGCAGTCCTGCGGCCCAGAAAGAAAGGCCAGCCGAACCAGAGCAAGCCAGCGTGGCGCTTATCAGCGAAGCGACACACATCTGTGCAGACTGACAGCTCCACGAGGACAGCTGCTCTCTCTCTCTCTCTCTGTGTGTGTGTGTTTGTGTGTGTCAGGTTCTTGATAAATTCCACCAAACGCCAAGAAGTCTCTGATCCCTTCACACACTTGTCGTGCTGGGTCAGAATCAGAGGCCACATCAGGGAGTACTCAAGGAAGATGGCAGAATGCCAGCTTCTGGCCTGGAGGCCCGCACTGCAGAGCACAGAGGGAGGCGCCGCTTCCATCCACGAAGGCACTCCTCAAACACTCTACTGAGGGTTCCTGCGCTGGGCACGTAGGTGGATGCCGAGGATACAACCACAGCACAAGTTACAAACTGCAGCTGCTTTCAGGAAAGGCCGTGGCCTATCAAGGAGGCAGACACTCCGTCAAGAGTCACCACCAATGAACAAGGGAGCCCAAACTGAAATGAGAGTGTGAAGCGCGGAACACGGTTCTGGGAGAGCTGCTCACGGAGGAACAGGAGGAAGGGAAGTGGCCCTGGAGTTGCCACCGAAGGAGAAGTAGATGTGGTCCAGGTGGAAGACACTCGATGCAGGGAAGGGAGACCAGAGCAGAAAGACGTATCCAACAGGGCGACAGCAGGTGCGAAGCCGGGGACGAGAAAAGACTACGGACATGGGGAAATCGGACAAAGCCAACGTGACTGGAGCCCAAACACTGAGGAGGAGCGTGAAACACGGCGCTTGGGAAGGGGAGCACGACTGCTCGGCGTTGTGGAGCGGTGAGTGGAGAGGGGCACGGTCGGAGGAAGCAGGTGCGCCGCTAGCCCTCGTACCACAGGAAGCAAACATCTAGAACCAAAGTGCCTGGGATGAGATCCCACGGGCCTCCTGGAGAGCAGACCAAATTGCCACTTCACAGAGGCTGAGACTGATCACTGGTCATTTTTTAAAATTATTTCTTAAAAGTGATATGGGCAGGGGCGCCTGGGTGGCTCAGTGGTTAAGCCTCTGCCTTCAGCTCAAGTCATGATCTCAGGGTCTTGGGATCGAGTTCTGTATCAGGCTCTCTGCTCAGCGGGGAGTCTGTTTCCCCTCCCTCTCTGCCTGCCTCTCTGCCTACTTGTGATCTCGATCTCTCTCTCTCTCTCTCTCTCTCCGTTAAATAGATAAATAAAATCTTTTTTTTTTTTTAAGTGATATGGGCATACTAAAATGTTAAACTTAGAGCAGAAGAAACTCTAACGTGGACCATCTTGTAATTCTCTTTCAGGGCAGACTCCATGAGGCCATGAACACTGAACTAAAGGGCGGTGTTATTTCTCTGCAAATATATGTAATTGCCTTTTAAATAATTCTCAAACGAAGGGTATAACAACAGGTGATAAACATTCATTTATTTCTCACAGTATCAGAGAATGGGACCAGCATTAACAAAACCACCTTCTCCTGTTTGCTCATGAAACGGCCTTAAGCGTCTCATTTATCATGAGTTTCTATAAGCACTAACAATTTGTAAAATGAGTTCATTACATTCTTGGAGGTTTAATAAAATCTACCAACTTAGGAAATTTCCTAAAAATTACCCAGAAAACTTACCCCAAAAGGAGTAAATGCACGCAGCGGAGCTGAACGTCACGTAGATTTACAGACAGCATCTATTACCCCATACAGGTCGTGCTGAGAATGCTACTGGAAGAGTGCTAGATGGGCTCTAAATCAAGTCTAGTTGCAAAGGGATCCCTCCCTTAATGCAGAAAACCTTCAGAGCAATGTATAAATATTGGCACATAGACAAGTCAGGCGTTCCAAATCCATAGGCTTCAGGGATGCCGACTTCGAGAGAAAGAATTGTAAACTCTAGTCGTTAATGAGCAAAGTAGGGATTTTAAGAACATCCATCAATCTTCAACAGTCGTTGGTGTGTGGGAAGCAGTGAACGGACAGGAAACAGAGGTGACAGTCATGCTGCCACACGGGGATTACACATGGGGCTCGACTGCCCACGTATAGGTTGGTGTTTCCTCGCTCTGTTTTTTTAAAATGTGTTTTTCTTTCTCGTTGCTAAAAACTCAATTTGCCAACATTAGTCAATTGGAATGTGTAGAGCTTTCTCTTACTCCATTTCCCTGGTCATTTGCTGGGGATGTTATTAGGTATGAGATGGGCATAAGAGGGAAGTGCCAGGCTCCGGGGTCAAACGGCCTGTGGTCAGATGCTGGCTCAGCCCCTTACCAGTCCAGCGTCCTTGGAAATGTCAGCCACCACCCCACACTTCCACGTCTTCTAATAAAAAGATTGTAATTATACACATCTCGTGGCATCATTTGGATGATTAAAGGGAGGGGGTATGAAATATACTTGCTTAGCCTCTCTGCGAAGGTTAGAGATCACGATTGCTCCATTTATTGGAAATGGTTGCAGGGTTTACAAGAAGGAGGAACCCAGCCTGACTGCCTCCTCACAGAAAACTCACCATCCTCTATGCCAGGGTATCCTAACCTGTCCTGTCCCTGCAGACAACATCTTTTAACTGGGTTCCACCTGCACAATTAACTATGTAGTATCCTTTTGCCTTTAAATTGCCTCCTTCTAAATGTATTTCTTCAATGGAACTTTATACTACTCCCAGAAATGGAAAGCCTGTCTCACTTGCCACAACTAGAGAGTAACCCTATACAGCAAAAAAGAAAATCCAGATGACTTCGATTCTCCCTGGATACCGTTAGTCTAGCAAAGACTCAGAGCCTGAGGCTTGACGCTGACTACCGCAGTTCAGAGAGGCGTTACAGATGTGGGAGAACCCAGCAGAGACTTCCTCCCTGCGCTGCACAGTACGGAGAAGGAAGCATAGCCCTCTCACCACATGAGTCTATATCCTGTATCATGTGATGCTGGCTCCACTGATCAGCTCAAGTCCTGGTAATACCCATCTCTCACAATATCACCTCGGTGACTTCTGTTGCAATTTGTGGAATTTTATGAAGAAATAAATAGTGCTCCATACCAGTGAAGGATATTTCCAGTAATCCCTTGAAAGGAAGGTTCCCAATTAATTCTAGCCTATTCCTCCCTAAAAGTGCAGAGTAAGACATTAGAATTCTTGGAATTTGTAGACTAGTGAATTTCTGTGGCATAGAGCAATGTTATTAGCTCATCAGTTAGTCTTTGCCAATTTGACTGGAGATGTGTGTGTGTGTGTGTGTGTACACGGGCATGTACATATATGTGTATGAGTCTGCATATGGATGCGGGCACTCCCTAAACTTTATGCAGCATTGATCAGAACCCCATGTCTCCTGAGGTTAGGCTTCTAAGCCTGATCATATCTTCCATCTTGGCCTGTGAATGCTTTTGACCGAAATATTATGTGAGTCCACCAGTACACATGTCTCTTAAAACACCTTAAGTGGAAAGCATTGCCTGCTAAGGATTAGAGTAGACATGTAATCACGTTTCATACTGAACTACGGCCTTCATCCAATACAAATGCCACATTCACTTAGGAAGGGTGTCTGAACACCATAAACAGCGGGAGAGCTGAGGGCGGTTTCCCGAATCAGCCTGCTCAGCAAATCTGAACTCATTCAGCCACAGACCCAGTCCATTCCCACTTCAGGGTGCGCACTGCTCTCTGAGGAGGTACACGGAAGAGCGAAGACACGGACGCGGAGGGCGGCCCCTCCCACTGTGTGTGATCGCCTTGTGCTTCCTCGTACTTGACAACTGGACACGCTGCACAGCTCATTCAGCAGCACCCCACGAACAGCCGTCACCTCCACGGAGCCTGCACCAGCACAGACCCCACACCCGTGTGGGAAGGCTCTGAATCAATGGGAGTTCCTCCTCTCCCACCTGTCACCCGGAGCTGAAGCACGCTAGGTGATGCGGCCCCATCCAGAAACCCCATCAACAGCAGAGAGTCCCAATTTAAGATCCTAAATGTGACTACCGATCACTTATATGGACAATGGAAGTCACCTGATCTGTGGACGGAGCAAAAGCCAACAGCCCCAAACACCTCGGCACATCTAAGAAAATGTATTTCTACGTCTAAAGCCGTTTGTTTTCTCGAGGGGAGTTGGCATGAGTATCACCTGCAGGGAGGGCGAGCGGTTTCCTGGAAGGGGCGGGGTGCTGGCATGCTCAGTGCTGAGCCAGGGGACACGTGTGCGCGCTGAGAGCACACAGCGTGCTTCTCCCGACTGCCGGCACTTCCCGAGTCAGCTCCAAGGGCTGACAAGTCCCGGGATCACTCAACACGCAGGCAGCAGACTCTCAGGGCAAAGGGAGTTAACACTGCCTTATCTTGAGCTCCACTATTAACAAACTTGTCATCACTAAACTGGGCGGTTAGTCACTGGAACCGTTTGATGGAAAGAGTGAACACAAGAGAGAAACAAGTGGACCCAGATGGGCGAGCCGAGATCAAGTGGCAATAAGCTGTTCTCTATCCTGGCCAGTGAATGAAAGTTCTCGCAGAGGACACATCCTGGGTTCCTAAACACTACTCCATATGTTGTATATGGTGGTCGTTATGCTGATAAATAAACACAGAAAATGTGCTTAATGCTAAAAGTTGATGGGGGCGCCTAGGGGGAGCAGTTGGTTAAGGATCCTACTCTTGGTTGTGGCTCAGGTCCTGATCTCAGGGTCATGAGATCCGGCCCCATGCCAGGCTCTGTGCTCAGTGTAGAGTCTGCTTGAGATTCTTTCTCCTTCTCCCTCTACCTCTCCCACTTGTGCTCTCTCTCAAATAATCTTAAAACAAACACACGCACACACACACACACACACAGAAACACACACACACACACACAAAACACCAAAACTCTGCTCAAGGAAGTGACATCTTTCTCCAGGGACTTGGGTTTGTTGATCTGGAAATTAGTTACAACTGTCTTGACAAGGCACGGGAGTCCAAGTGACCAGCGGCTTCCAGTGAATAAAGAGCCCCATAACAAGCAGTGTATACAGATCATCCGTTTTCTGTTTTGCAGACTGAAAAAAGGGACAAGAGCAAAGAGATGTCTCTAGTCCTGGTTCTGCCACCAGGCACAGTCCTAAGCCTTTGCAGACCTCAGGCTTCTTCTCTTCACCGTGACACTATTAGACTAAGCAACAGTGATCAAACTGAACGGGTCCCAAGCTACTACTACAGTCCACATGTGGAGCCCTTAAAAGCAACTGGTGTTTGGTAGTTGCTTGATATATACAGACTAATGTAAGCTGCACACTGATTATATGAAGGAGACAGTATTGACATCCACACTTTACAGAAGGCCGGAAATGTCAACAACTTGCCCAAAGGTCTGCTCCGCCAGCCAGATGCCAGGTGGGACCTGAAATCCCTGCGGTCTGGCTCAGGAGCCCTGCTATTAACTCTTTTGCTATCATGCCTCGAGACAGCAGCAAATAAAAGCCATCAGTTACAGCTAATCGACTGACAAATATCCGACCAGAGAGTGGAGGCTTAAGTACAAAAACATATCCCACCCCCATTTCAACAGGCCTTTTTTTTTGAAAGACAAAGAGATGGAATTACATAACACAGCCTGAAGCTCATGTCTCAAACGTGAGCGTTCCGCACTGGCTAGACCAGAAGAAGGTTGACCAGACAACCGATGTGGCTGGTTCCATGCAGCTTAGCCATGGAGTCCATAGTTCCTTGGTGCTTTGAGGAAGAATGCTGCATTTCGCTGGCTCCCCTTTTTGGAGGACCAGAGCCCTGTTTCGCAGCAGTGACAATCCTGGACCTAAAACGGCAGAGAAGATCTTGACAGGCTTATCTCCTCTGCTTCCTTGGGAAGTTTCCTGTTGGTTGTCAGAGGGAGATCACCAAACTGATTCTCCCAATTACCTCCTTGGCAGGCGATACCCTGGAGCAGTGCCTTTTCCACTTTGAATCCAGCAGTCTCTTGCCCCCGTGCCAACAGCCCCATTCTCCTGGCAGAGCCCAGCCCCAGAAGCCTGGGGGCTCCTGAGGACACAGATGTGATTTCGTGTGAGGTCAGTGTCTGAGCTGGGCCCATGGTTCCAGCACACCATGCTCTGTGGATAATATTCTGATGATTAGCAGGTGTCTGGATTCCCAGCCGGCCTCTCTGCAGGCACACAGGCTACACCTGCATTTACATAAGAGAAATGGACAGCCATCACCAGAAGTTACCAAAAACCACTAGGTGTTGGTGTCTGGGACAGAAATGAAGGTCTCAAAGCTGCCCTTTAGTCCCTGTCCCTGCCATCAATCTCCTCAGGTGAGTTCCTGTTCAACAAACCATTCGAATTCTTCTAAGCTTACCCAAAAAAGAATAAGGACATGATGCAGACGACCACCTGCTACAATCAAAAACAACCCGTAAGAGAAAGCTTTCTTGAAAGATCACACGCTAGGGTTCTATGCACTGATATTCTCAAAAAGACAAAATTACAGTGATGGAAAACAGACCAGTGGTTGCCAGGGGCTACCAGGGGAGGTCAGGAGTTTTATGGGATTAAGTGAAGGGACAATCTGTATCCTGATTCTGATGGTGGTTACCTATGTCCATGCGTGTGCTGAACTGCAGAGAACTGTACATAAATGGAAAGAAAGTCCATTTCACTGTACAATAATTTAAAAACTAAACATGTTTAATGGGTGCATGAATAGATTTTTCTCCAGAAGATGACTTTTTATTTTTTAAAAATTGGATCATTCTAGGAACACTATTGAGTATCTAATAAGAACTTAAAGTGGGCGTAGTTGCAGGGGAGATTAAATAAATAGCACATTGGAGCACACTTAAAATACAAAGAGACGGAGCACCTGAAGGGAGAGGTAGTGCTGGGAGAGAGAAGTCAATCAGGCTTTCCAAGCCCGGCTCCAGAGGAGGGTCTGAGCCCCGGCCCTGCTCCTGCCACGCCTGCTGCCCTCACAACTCCACTTTCCTCCCGAGAGAGAAGGGGGCACGTGACTGGGGACCATCCTTTCATGCACCTCGAGTCTAGCCTACAATCACTTCTGTGCTCGGACCCATCCTTGGGAGCTAGCTGTTTTCCTTCAACACTGAAAGCAGGGCAAGTTTGTCCTTTCAAACTGGAAGTACTATGGTCATGAATGATTTCTGGTCTTGTGGGAAATTCCACTTTCTGAAGGCTGACGGTGCTTCTGAAAAAGAAAAACACAATGACTCCACCTTTGAAGAGCAGGAACCCAAAAGACTTAACCAGGACTTTTCAAAGTGAGGACAACTCTATGTCATCACAAGCTTGACTAAGCCCAGTTCTGTGAAATGATAGGGAAGAGGCTGTTTTGAGACCTGCAGCGTATTTTTCTTGGGTGTCTCTTGAGGCTGACAGGGAGTGGCAAAGGAAAGAAGACCAGGACATTCGATATCCAGGATGTTCACCAGACACGAAGTGTTCTTTAAAAGGCGCCCTTCACCTACCTTCACATGAGCGACTCAGACAGAAATCTTGGAAAGTGAACACGCGCACACCCCACCCCACCCTCCGCCCGCACTGCAGCTGCCCGCGCATTTCTTCTCCGCGAATTCAGCTCCAGCCTCCATGGGCTGTTACCTTCCCTTCTGCAATTCCATCGAAGTCACTTCCAGAAATGCTTAATTACGGGGCAGCGCCATTGTTACATTAGAGGTTTAAATAAAAGTCCCTGGATTCCAACCTGCTGCGATGTCCAATAATGCAAGGGACTTACAGAGCTCTGATAAAGCACCAGTCAACCCCAACACTGAAATGGGAAAAAACTGTTGCAGCTCAAAACTCAACCCTCAAGCAAAACTCTGGGGACAAGAAAGCCAAGGCACCGCCTCAGCAAAAAAGAAAGGAAAAGAGGAATAAAAGAGAAAAAGAGAAATGTGCATTCCATAAATTACCTGCAGAAATCAGTTTAAGCAGACTACAATTTTACTTTTTAACACAGACAACCTATAAGGCAAAATGTATATAAACCCACAATTACTCCTTTCACAGGACGGATCATCAAAATGAGGAGATACAATGGCAAGTGGCCAACCACAGCCTTGGCTCCAACCATACTCTTCCGAGGACGGTAATCAGCAGGAGGGAACCTAAAAATCCAAACAGAGCTGCACTGAGCCCTGGGTGGGAGCAGGGACGGGGGGACATCAGAGCCACCTGCCAGTGTTTGGGGGAAGGAACAGGAAAGCGTTCAACATTATCAGGCCTCGTATGTGCTGGGGCTTTATCTTGGCTTGTTCATTTCACCATTTCATGATTTCGTGTCCCCTCCATGGTGTTCTCAACTCCACCTTATAGACAAATAAAGGCTCTGATACACTGAATCAATGCTCCTAGGCCACTGGATAGAGGTCATCAAGCTTGTGGACTTTGGCTCCAGTCTTCTAGCACCCCGAGGCCATGAATAAATCCGGAGCACTGGGAAGGGTCCCAAACTTAAGAAATTTTAAAAACTGAATGAAGGAATGAAAGTTTAAAATTGCCTTCAAAGGAATTCCTCAAGCAACATAACCCCGCACATACAGAATTGACAGCAGGCTCGGATTAAAGGGATCGTGAAGGAATGTTATTTCCAGAAATAAGAATCCTTCTCCCTTCCCGGGGGTTGGTGGCAGAGAGAGAAGACACAGAGCAGGCTCAGAACCTGTCAGGGGGCCACAGGGTATGACTGTCAAGTCCAGGCCTCAGACAGAGCTCCTTCCTCTTACATTCTGGCATTTTAACAGGGGTTAGCCCCATTAGAACGGACATTGGAATGGACTCGTGTGGAATGGCACGTTCGTACATCCTTTCGATACTTACTTATTGGGGATCTATTACCCGCTAAGGACTGCCAGAGATGCTGGGCATAGAGGAAGGCACCCGTGAACCGCTTCCCCTCATAGCTGTTCCTCACCTCTCCCCTGTTCTTGGTTCAAGAGGCTAACTCCTACAGACTATGTGATCTTGGTGGCACCCTTGCCGGTGGTCCACTGCTGGGCTCTGCCGGTGGTCCACTGCTGGGCTCTGCTAGTGGGAGCACTGGGCTACTGGGGGAGGCTGGAGAAGCCGGGAGGTTGCTCCTCTGTCTCTCTCCTCCACCCTCTCCCTCTCTCAGGCGGTGCTTCTAGGAGCAACGCAAGCTCCTCCATAACCCCTCCTCCTCCTTTTGCCTTCGGCCCCTCTCTCTGCCCAACCTCTGGGTTGCCCTGTGGTGGCCTATTTGGCCCTTCCACTCCTCCTTAGACCAGGTACCTAGTTCTCATGCTGAATTCCTTCTCTTGAAGGCCCTGCTTTCCTGACTGGACTCAGACCCCCAGAGGCACTGACGATGACTAACCAGATCTCCACCTTCTTAGAATTTACATTCAAGTGGGGAGACACCCAAAGGGCAAGAAAACAATCAAATAAACAAAGAAATACTAGTTCCTGGTCATTTTAGGGAGGATGAGGGAAATCAGCAGTAAGGTAGCAGAAGTAGGGGCGGGGGGGGGGGGGGTGGCAGGCTGTGTCCAAGGGTGAGGGGTCATCTCCCCCAAGAGCCAAAGCATGCACTGGTACCCGACTGTGAAGACCAGAGGAAGAGAATGCCAGAAAGATTAAACAGCATGGCCAAGGTCACAAGACAAGAGCTACGTTTGTGTGTTTACGGAGCCACAAGAAGGCCAGTGTGTTTGGGGCCTGTGAGCAAGTGGTAAGTGAAGACTCTGGACATACACAGTCAGGGACCAGATCGTGGTGGTCCTTGGACGTCATGGTAAAGGGTTTAGAATTTATAATTGATCTGATTTACATTTCAAAAAATATCACTCTGGCCAATGTATAGGGAGTTTTCCTTTTGTCCACAGAGAAAAGGATTCTTAACCCTCCTCCCCCAGATTATACCCCCATCTAGATACATCACCCCATGACAAAGACCTAAGAGAGAACTAACCATCCCCCTAACCAACTTGCTCAAAGACGGATAGAGGGGGTCACCACAGCAACTGGAGCATGCTTTTGGGGAAACAAACTTGGTTCCCTTGATAACAGTTCCATCATGTTCTGAGGTCAAAAGGAGAAGAGAAGTAACCACTCATGTGCATGACGGCTCCAACAGTCGGAGGCCCTGCTGGGCCCCTCCTCAACCATTCTGGAAGGTTCCTGCTGGAAATCCCAATGCACACTAATATAGCTTGGCATTCCGAGGTGGTCCACTGGGCTATCCAGACTTTTATTTCAGGATTCTGGGAGTCAGAATCTCCAACCTACGCCCTCAAACTACGAAGAAAGCTGCCAGGTTCACACTTCGCTTCCCGGTTATTTCTCTGCTACATCAGCCAGTCCTTTTCTCATTTCCTCAAAGTGACAAATGGATGCTGCCAAGCAAGGCTGAGGGAAAGGAGAAAATAGACATGCACTCCCCGTTGTGCATTCATCCCCCAAATGCTACTAATCTGGCATTTAGGTTATTTGCTCCTTTAATCAGAAAGCCATTAAGAAATCTCTGCCAGGTTTCTGTACACAGTTTTTCTCTGATGAAGCAGCAGATCTCTTTCACAAACAATAGCTGTCCTATCTATCCAGGCACTCTGGGCCCAGGCAGCACGGCTGCAATCTCTGGCTAGTGCAGAACGCCTTCAGGGCCCATCCCTCCCAGAACAGCCCGGCCCCGCGGGACTCAGGTCAACATCTCGACACTGTCTGCCTCCAGGAACTTGGGGAGACAAACGGAATCCACGGTTTTCAAGGAGACACAACGATGAGTCTCCGGCATTGGACACGGGATCTTGGGATGGGATGCTTCAGAAACTCGCCTTTGTGCAGTCAACATGTCTGTCCTGATTGCAGCTCTGGGGCCAGGTGTGTGGTGGTTGGCCCAGTAGGGGGCACTTGTAATCCTGGCCTTAAACCTCAGGGTGATGGGAGATGGGGTCAGAGACAGGGCTCTGAGGAGGTGCCCCGGGGTGATCAGTGAGTGTCATGACAGAGCCCCGCTGAGTGTGGCATCTGGCCACACCTGGGCCCACGGCCTCCTGGTACTTGCTGATCTATTCTTCTTGGAAGGCAATGGAACAGTAACTATCAGTGTCCAAGGAGCACATAACCTGAGATCTGGCCATGCCGCCGACAGGAGTTCACCCCATAGATATGCCAGCACCTGTGTGCGAAGACGAGTGCAAGAAGGCCTTTGCCATTGCATCATGTGCTCCAGCAAAAAAGTAGTAATGATCATGAGCTCTCTGAATTGGGGGCTGGTGGTGAATATTCTGATACATCAACGCACTGGAACATTATGTCGCCATTAAAAAGGGCACCTACACAAACCTTGATAAGAACAGATCACTAAGAAAAATAGTTGGGTAAAAATGAGCTACCATTATGTGCTATGGTGAGTGCTGTGAAGTGTGTAAACCTGGCGATTCACAGACCTGTACCCTGGGGCTAATACATTATATGTTAATAAATTTTTTTTTAAAAAATGAGCTATCAAAAAAAAAATGAGCTATCATGTGTGTTTAAAAATCAAAGAGTTGGGACGCCTGGGTGGCTCAGTTGGTTGGACAACTGCCTTCGGCTCAGGTCATGATCCTGGAGTCCCGGGATCGAGTCCCGCATCGGGCTCCCAGCTCCATGGGGAGTCTGCTTCTCTCTCTGACCTTCTCCTCGTTCATGCTCTCTCTCACTGTCTCTCTCTCAAGTAAATAAGTAAAATCTTTAAAAAAAAAATCAAAGAGTTGTACACATAGACACACATGTGTGGGCATGTAAACCTGTCTATACATGGATTCTCACTGGAAGGATACACTGAAAACTGTCAATGAACATAATTGCCACCACTCAGCAGGGGAAACAAAGCACTAGAAACCAAGTGCAAGTAATATTTTAAATCATATCTGTTTTTGTAAAGTTTCTTCCTTTTCTTTTTTCCCTTTTTTTTTTTTTTTTTTGGCAAGTACATATTTTGTCTCTTAAAATTACTGTTTTAAATGAGCAAATGTGAGGCTCCTTGAAGCTTTGGCAAATAAAACAGAGAACTTGCTGACTGGAAGTTGAGGTATACAGAATAATGGCTCCCCAAAGAGGACCATTATTTTCATCCCCAAACCTGCGGATGTTGCCTTACTTGGCGAGGGAGATGTTGTCGATGTGGTTTAAGGACCTTGAGATGGGGAGATTATCCTGGATCATCTAGGTGGGTCCTAAATATCATGACAGGGCCGTCACTAGAGAGAAGCGAGAGGCTCAGAGTCAGAAAATGAGATGTCACAACAGAAGCAGAGGTCAGAGTGATGTGCAAGAGGCCAGAAGTCAAGCAACACAGGGGCTTCTGAAAGGACAAAAAGGCAAGGACATGGATTCTCACCCAGAGCCCCGTCCTGCCAACACCTCGTCATGAACCCACTGAGACTGGTTTCAGACTTGTAACCTCCAGAACAATAAAGATAATGTGTTTATGTTGTTTAAAGCCACTAAGTCTGTGGCCATTTGTTAAAGCCACAATTGGACACAAAAGATAGGAGTAAATCTTTAAAACAGTCTAACTCGTGTTTTAGAAGGGGGACAATCAGACAGGTTTGCCCCAAACTGGGGTTCATCGGCCCTGAATGAAATTCCTGCTGGAGACACAGGTTTTCCATAACACTGTCTGTTACAACAATGTTTGATCAATGACCAGCTTCTCCATTCATCGGCCTGAGAGCAACAGAGCCACCATCCCAGCCCCACGCTGGGGTGAACTCAGCATCCATCTGGCCTCTCTGCTACTCTCTGAACAGAATGGCAGCTCTCCTCTAGCATGTGTTAGTCCCATTTGCTCAGGCAGGTGACACAGCAACAGGAAGGGAACAGATGAGAGACCCTACCTGCCAACCTGCTTCCTGGGAACTATAAATCCTAAGAGAAGGTCTAGGGGGCTGATGTGCAGAGGGGCAGAGCTCTTTCTGGGGCTTTAGAAAAGCCCCCCTGTGAGCACGAACTTCCCTCTGCCTTTGAACCATTCACCTCGTTGCACTTGAGGAGGACAAAGAATTGTCGCATTGTTCCAGAAGGTAAGACACCCCTCATGGTGAAGACTGAAGACCCAGTCCCGACGAAGAAAACTCTGGTGGGATACAGAGCAAACTGTGTGTGGGTATGGTGGGGGGAGGTTATAATCAGAGCCTTCCTCTGGCTTCTGGAGAACTGCATAACCAAGAGAGCTCTACTGTCTCTCATCCCAAGGCTAGAGCCAAACCAGGCGGCCCTATGATACCCACTATTATGCAAAGTGACGCCCAAATCAATAGCCTCGACTCACATAGGATGTTGTTCCCAAAATTCCCGGGTATCTTAAACAAGAGGTTACAAAAGAGCTAAAGACAGAACCACAAGCACTTCAATGGAAACTTGACAGCTGTTTCCCTCTTGCTGGGGGAATATGGGCCTTTATCAGCCTCTTTCATTTAAGTGACAGCTTCGTTCTAGCTCCGTGGTTGTCATGCATGTACACGGTGCTGCCCTGGTGATTTAGAACCCGTTGAATCATCATCTCATTAAGTCAAAGGAGATTAGTAAGTGAACCCATTTTGTAAACTGGAAGGCGCTATACACATGTCGGGTGGCAAGACTAGGAAAGCCCTAAATACACACATAATTAATTTGGCTGCGCTCTAAGACAGATGGTACAAAAGAGACAGCCTTTACCTAGGAGAAGAAGGGGAGAGAAAAAATAAAACACGTTTCCTTCTGCAGCCAGGTTATATCTGCTCTCGCATGCCTCAGCCTCTTTATTCCTCAGATCTGAACATCACAGGAGGGGAGGAGGGAAGATGCACTGCCTTCCCTGGTTAATTTCTCCTGCCTGGATTCCAAGAAGAAAACCCAAATGAAGAGATCTGTGCATTAAACAGCCCCCAAATGAGAACACACAGTGATCCCAGCAGTGATACCACTACTCTCCAGGCAGCAACTGGTATCCATCCCAAAGGCCTTTTGCTCACCATTCCCACCCTAACGCAGGCCCTTGAAACTGTCAACAATAGAGCAACCTCTACTTGTATATCCAGACCAGTGTCATGAACTGAATTACAATTGTTGTTGTAACCTAGCATGCTCTGCTGACCCAGAGAAAGCTGGCCAACAAGAACGGGGTGACCACAAACATCCCTCCAAGAGTCGGGGGGAGGGGTTTATCCGAGGGGCATCTAGAACCATCAGAAATAGCCAAGGAGCTTATTAAAAATGGACGCTTGGGGCACCTGGGTGACTCAGTGGGTTAAGCCGCTGCCTTCGGCTCGGGTCATGATCTCGGGGTCCCGGGATCAAGTCCTGCATTGGGCTCTCTGCTCGGCGGGGAGCCTGCTTCCTCCTCTCTCTCTCTCTGCCTGCCTCTCTGCCTACTTGTGATCTCTCTCTCTGTCAAATAAATAAATAAAATCTTTAAAAAAAAAAATGGATGCTTGTACTCCACAGCAAACCTACCATAATGGAAAAGAGGGTGTCCTCTAGGAAAAAAAACCCCAGATGATTCCACTACCCTGCTGAGTTTATCCCCCCCCATGACGGGGTGACCTCCCAAAGGTCCCCTAATTTCAGGCTCCCTGCCACTCCCTGCCTGACAGCCAGCAAGTCATGAAAGGAATGGCCCCCGGCACCCCGTGGTGTTCTTCCCAGTGCCAGGGAAGTGACAGTCACCAACCCCACAGCCTGACTGGCCTCCCAAGGTGTGCAAGGCAAAGGGGAGAGCACAGGACGCCTTCACTGTGGACAGCTGAAGCAGGGGCTGACCTGCACAGAGAGAATCCCGGACACCCACCTTACGGACACCCCAAGTGTCAGACGGGCCCCTCTGCTTATGAAATAATGAGTAATAATGATAACCACCATTGTGACCGTTTGCCCACACATAGAGGTTTACCAGCGCAGGCTCCACGGGTGTGCCATCTTATGGTATGTGGCACCTGGGGCTTTCTGAACATCCATTGCAGAACCAACAGACTATTAATTTAAAGTGCGTGTTGCAATGGAGGTGGTTTTTGGAATGTGATAGGGAGAGAGAGTTACAGACCACACACTAACTCCCTAACACCAGCCACCCCACCCCACCTGACCTACTGCTGCCGCGCACGTGTGCCCCTCGTCAAAACAACCGATTCCAACGCCAGCTATGTGCTGCCCGGACTTATTAGACCTTTCCTTCCATCTGAAAGTCTCCCCGCGGAGCAATCCTGTAAGGTTTACAGTGAGGGTCCTAAGGCGACTGCTGCTCTGACAGCCCAAATGAGAAGCAGAAAGGACCTCCTTCACCAGGCCAGCGTCTGGATTTCTCATCTGGCCCACTCCGGGAGCTGCAGAACCCTGGCCCTCCTCCAGTGAGCCGCGAAACGTTATTCCCATTCCGGGCCCAAATGGATGCTTTCTGAGAAGTCACTGCAGCCCATCAGGCTTTGGAAAGCAGCTTAAGTTGTTTCCGTACTTTCCATTACCCGTGGTGTTCTGGAATGCGGCGCCTGCGACCTGCAGCCTGCCTTCCCATCAAGGAGCCTGAGAAAAGGAAAAACAGGGGAGGCGAAACCTGCACAAGCCAGGCTGGGTTCAGGAAGTCAGGACAGCGGTAGCTCTCTGTGGTTCCTGGCCAGCCCATCCCTCCCCTCCCATTTCCAGCATGCACCATGGAGCAAACTGTCACAGAAAACACAGACTTTTGTCCTCAGAGGCCCCAGAGCAAGAGGGAGCTCAAATTCCTTCTCCCGAGCCCTCTGCCACCGCGGAGGTCCACTACAATGGTTCCTCATGAAGCCATGCACAGGCGGTCAGAGAACTGCCAGGAAGTGGCTGGGAGGCCTGCTCACTGCCCAGTGATCCCTCCTCGGCCTCATCACCTTGGCTCCTGTCCCTTGGGCAGGCCTCCACCAGCTCATGCCAAGGCCCTATGGAATTAGAAGAAGCAATCCCTTGAGTTCAGGGCCTGGTGAGGGATTTCATCTTGGTGAAGATGTCATATTGACTCATGCCCTCAGCCAGGCTCCGTGTGCAGGACACAACAGAAGTCAACTATACAGTACGCTCCTGTTCTTGGGGGGTTTCGGGCTCTGCTGATGGGAAAGCCATGTCCTTGGACTCTGAGAAAAGGCAGCCTTGGTTCTCATGACATTTTCTGGACACGCTCTGAAAACCAAACTTTTTAAATTCCAGTTCTGTTCCTGACCAGCTGTGTGGCACTGGACAGATCAACTTCTCTGTGCCTTCAATCCCTCCCCTATAAAATGGGGACAATGGTAGCACCCGTCTGGTAAGGTTCTAGGGGGGATTAAATGAGCACATTATGTAAAGCACTGTATTGTTATGTTATTAGATCAATTTCAAGAGTCATATTTTCTAACATGTGATTGTAAAGTTAAAAGATATCTTATAATCAATGCATATTTTAATATATATTTTTTTAAGATTTTATTTATTTATTTGACACAGAGAAAGAGAGATCACAAGTAGGCAGAGAGACAGGTGGAGGTGGGGGGAGCAGAATCCCCGCTGAGCAGACAGCCCCATGTGGGGCTCAATCCCAGGACCCTGAGATCATGACCTGAGCCAAAAGCAGAGGCTTAACCCACTGAACCACCCAGGTGCCCCTTAATACATATTTAATATAGAGTTTATTCCTGTCCCTATTTTTCAAAAAAGCAGTTATTAAATCAGTGGTGCATCTTAGTAATCAATGTATTTTAGAATCAAGAGAACAGAATTTTTGCATTACCATTTCATATCTAGCAACAAATGCAATGTTCACAACTTCCTCCTTCTCAGAGAATTTTGCAGCTTAGTCTCTACAAACACCGCTGGGCGTGTAGGTGCCATTCAAGCCAGCATCTCCTTCCTCCTACAGCATCTTTGACCCTGCCTCTGCTCTCAAACCCAAACTCCTGAGGAGCTCTTGGAGGACTTGCGCTTCTCTGTCCTGACGGCTTCCTGGGATCCTAGGGAACTCGGCTCCCTGGAGATTCTGATTTAATGAGTGGACGTGGGGCCTGGGCATTAGGATTTTTGAAAGACCCCTGGAGGATTATACTGTGCTGCCCGGATTGAGAACTATAGCCCTAGCCAGTCCCGTCTCATTCTCTTGCCTGAATTCCCCTCCAGCCCAGCAGCTAACTAGTAGCTGGCAGCCGCCTCTTAAATTCCAGGAGAATCTCAGCCCTCACTAACTCAGGTCACAGGACCCCATAAAAAAGGAGAGGTTTGGGACGCCTGGGTGGCTCAGTTGGTTAAGCGGCTGCCTTTGGCTCAAGTTACTATCCCAGCGTCCTGGGATGGAGTCCCACATCGGGCTCCTTGCTCGCCAGAGAGACTGCTTCTCCCTCTGCCTCTGCCTGCTGCTCTGTCTGCCTGTGCTCGCTCTCTCACTCTCTCTGACAAATAAATAAATAAAATAAAATCTTTTAAAAAAATAAAGGAGAGGTTCTTCTTCAGGCAGGGCCTTTGTTGGCTTGGGATGGAGTAAGACCTGGAAGACAATTTTAAGCTGGGAAATAAGGAAAGCTTCCTTAATGTGATTCTCTTTCTTCCTAGCCAGCTAAGCTCAGATACCTGGATAGTAACCTCTTTGGAATTTTATGGAAATCTTTTGACTTACAAATGATTTAATTCTCAAAACCAATCATGCCGAGAATGAGAAATAACTCCTATGCTGGTTCGACTCCGTAAGAAATGGCAAATGGTGAGAAGAAGCGTCAGGAACAAATTTCTTCTAACAACATTAAGTAGATCTGTTTCAAGGTAAACTAGATCCACCTTTAAGGGATTTTCCCCCTGTCCTTTTTCTCTTGCAGCCATGCACCAAGTTTTTCTCTTTTGCGCAGACCTTGATCCCCCTCTGTCTCGGCTCCATTCCGGAGTCACACTCCACCAGATTACACACATCACTCATTTCGCCAACCACGAAGATGCTGCCCCACTTTGGAGAATTAGTGTGTTAGTTTCAACTCCACTTTAATTGACCCCCTAGAGGGGTGTGCATACATTTCCACGTGTGCTCAGCATTGGAAATTATCTGATTGGGTGCTAAATGTTTAATTCTCTGAAAAATTGGCAAAAGCTACACTAAGCATCCAAGATGCTTTTAAATCACAGTAATGGGAACATCTCACAAGGACCTGGATGTTTTCAACCCATCTGAAAGCAGAGCCCCAGTGAACCTGGGAGCATGATGGTGAATCAAAGCCAATTCAAGTCAGGTGGGGTGGCCTCTAGTCCCAGGCTCCAGGGTCCGGGAGCAGAGTTTCAACGGTCCACGTGGAGAGGAGTCACTGGCACTGGTTGGCACTGGTTGCCAGAAATCAGGTTGGGTCCTTTACATCTACTATCTCAACTAATGTCCTTCTCCCAGTCACTGGGACATAGGGATTATATTCAGGCTCCCGCAAGGTCACAGTGATAAGAAACAGCAGACCTGGAATTCAGCCCCGGTCCCTCTGACTTCCAAGCCTCCTTCCACCAAAAGGCAGAGTAAACTTGCTCCTAACCCATGGATCCAGACCTGAGGAACAGGGTGTACTTCTCTGAATTCCAGAAGCTCATGGCTGAGAATTCTGGGTTTTTGCAACCTTGTATTGGCTCCCTACCCCTCGCCCCACAGTGCTCCTTAATCACTTAGCTAATGCTGCCCTGGGAGCCATCCTGGGTCCCCCGGCCCTCCCCCAAGAAGCTGTTTAGGTTAGACGAACCTCTCTGGCCCTGGTTTCTTCACTTTGAGATGGAAATAATACTACTTAACATGTCCCTCACAGCTCCACTGTCTGCCCTTTCAAGGGTGTGTGTCTTATAAACCCCATAGGGGTAAGTCTTGTCTTTCTTTCATCCCCTCAGGCCTCGCTCACTGTAAGTACTTAATGATCATTATCTCATAATGGATTTTGAAGCCTATTAAGGGCATTTTCATAACTGAAGGAACTTCTGACAAATGACTACTACTTACCTCAACCACCCACTTGCGGAAAAATCCGTAAGTGATGTAAGTGATGTAAAAATCCACCCCATTCCAGAAAAATCCATAAGTGATGTAAGTAAGTCTAATGCCACGTTGCCTGTTGGCCTCCATAACAGTGCAGTGTGGATGCAAGGTAGCACGTTCCCTCCCATGCTATGCTCTCAACGGCACCCCCTAGGAGCTGGCTAGAAATGCCAATTCTTGGGCGCCAACCCATGGAATCCAAATCGCTGGGATGGAGGCACTGAAGCTGTTTGAACAAGATCATAATATAATTTTTATTAGACTCCTGAAGCTGTAGACCACTAGTTCGACACCTTGCTTAGGCACTGGAGAGATCGTCTGGGAGAGATTTTTTTTTTTTTTTTTTAAATACCAAGAAGGAGGGCCCAATCCTGGAGATTCTGATTTAATTGATGGGAATAGACAGACACTGGAATTTTAAAAGGTTCCCTGAGCTAGTATGCACAGACTTTTCTCACCAGCCCTCTCTGGTCCTCACCACTCCACCAATAGGTCTCTATCATATTCCTTTATATCTCAGTCACCTTCAAATCCAAGTGGTCCTAGCAATATACACAGTTCTTTTAGATCTTCAAAGACAAGATGTGTAGCCCTGGGCAATAAGAATTTTAGCAAACACTTCTGTAGGACCTATTATGTTCCAGGAACTAAGTATACGATATAGGTTAAGTGCATGCTAACCCAAGGATTTTAGCTATCACAACCCTAACACTTAAGTACTAATATTGCTCACATTTTATATGTGAAAAAGCTAAGGAACAAAGAGGCCAAGTGACTTGTCCAACTTAGCAAATTCCAGACATTGAGCCCATGAGCTTTGCTCCAAATTCTGTCCATGGAATTATACTGTTTGTCTTTATCAGCAATAAAATGGAAGATTACAACTAATTTCCAGCCCTGTCTATTGACTTTAAAACAAGATCAGCCCTTTCATATTCAATTAATCATCCCTTCTTATCTTCCATATCAGAGATACGACTGGCAGTTTGACAGATATCTTCATGCCTTGACCCAAAGAAGTAACAAACATGGACATTTCAGGCCAATGCTAAGGAATCCATAAAACATGTTGATGGTCCATGGAACCAAGATGGGTCTCTCAAATCATATCCCAGTTGCCCAGTTTTCATGCTCATGGAGCTGGACCACCTTACCTTCCAGAAATATATGAAAGGAAAAGTGATAGAGTGGAAATAGAAAAGAGATTAAATGAGGCCACACTCTTCACCCTGTAGGCGACTTCTTCACTTGGGAAGGTCTTTGAGAATGACTGAATGCTATTAGCAAGGGACGAGGAAAAGAATACTACCTTCCCATCTGTTATTGCTTAGTAATGCCAATAACCATGTCTTAGAGACTCTTAGGTTTCCAGAGATGATCCCACTGAAGTTCCCATCCACTAGGGGTCACAGCTCCTGCCTTCACCTCCACAGGAGAGAGACCCTGGTCTCCACCCATGGTACACAAAACCTCTCCGCCCTGGTCTTTCAGATGTCTGGAGTCAGTCTCTGAGGCCAGGAGTAGGGAGCTCTGACAGCCAGATGAAAGAGGACTCTCCTTATTTGCTTTATTCTAGAGAATGAGCCTTCTAGTCAGGGCCAATATGTCCTATGATAGTGAAAGGACACGGGGAGAGCATTTGGGGCTGAATGGTCACAGAAATGTTTGCTTTCGTGTTACATCACCAGTAGTGAGTCACTGGCTGCCAGCTGCCTGATTCTGGCCCTTTCTGGCCCCTCAGTAACTCAGTACTTATATCCACCACAGCCCTCAGCAGCCAATTATTATGTGCCCAAGGGGCAGGATGGACTTCCACTACTCAAAGATGTTACTCCTGTTCTTCTAGCTCTAAAATACATGGTGGGATAGTTTCCATAAACACTATCCGTCCTCCTTGTGGGTTGCTCGTATCCACCAGGTAGTCTCAATGAGGGGATTTCCAAGGGCCTGAAGACAAAGGCTCTGCTTCTGGATCACACGGCTCCAGGAAGAGAGGAGGGCTAAGGAGTGGCACCAAAGGAGAAAGGAACAGATTTTCTTCCAGACTAAAGAGAAGTAGTAGTTAGGGCTTATGAACAAGAGATTCACAATGTCCCAGTGGCAATAAGAAGGCGAGACCTTGGTGGGAGTGGCTGTGTGACCTGGGGAATGTATACCAGCAGTGCAGGTTATTTGCCTGCCAAGGGACCCAGATGCTCCATGTGCACCATGGGAGGCGGCAGAGCCTCAAATCCGAATGGACGTGGATGTCACACAGCAAACATGTTGGCAGGGACCGGGTGCACACGTCATGAGCAGCCAGAAACCTGTGGCTTGGGCTCTTTCTCAGACTCAACAGCTATGCCCAACCTGGAGTAGGGGAAATCCTCCCAACAGACAGGGAGGTGAAAAGTCAGAGTGAGCTTTCAGTTCATGAGATCATGAAAAAAATGAAGATGACATTGTTTGCACACCCAACTTTCTAAACCGAGTCACCCAATTCAAGCGCTTTGCCATGGGTTAACCTACCACCCGAGTCTCTGTTCAAATATCCTTCCTCCTCAAAAAGCCCATCCATTTGTCTTTCTATCCTCAAGGTCTAGCCACAGTGCCATGATTTCCACAAAATCCTCCCTTACCCCAGGTCTCAAGGTCCTCTTTTCTCACCTTTGCCTGTGTCTCTCAAGTCATCAATTATAGTGACAATTTTCCTGTGACTTAGATTCACATCGTCAACTAGAGAGCACACTCCAGTGGGCAGAGTTCAGCCATTGTATCTCCCCCTCTGCCTATCAGAGGGCTGGACCTACAAGAGATACCCACTAAGCCCTGGGCTGACCTGAAGAACAGACCATGGCTCAAAGCACAGAGCACAAATCCAAACTCAAAAGGTGCTCTTTGGAAGGCGAGCTGGGGCAGGGTGGCTGTGGCAGTCACGTCCCTCTGCCCAGGAGGAGCCGGGCTCTCGAGGAACCCTGCGTCCAGGAGCATTGCTGCAACTCGCAGGCAGCACTGTGGGACTGTCATCACCGTTCTTCTCTAGCTACCCAGAGTTAAGCCACAGGCATACCTCATCTGCATACAGCCAGGCTGAAGGCCAAGTGCACTTCTCCCAGTAAATACTCAAAGCACCTTCTCAGAGACAAATCTGACCAGCACCACCCTACAAGACCTGCCCATCCATCCCTTTCTCCTCTGCAGTGCCAACCCCCTGCCTGATACAAGGGCATCTAATTGGGTTTGCAGGACAGAACACATGCAGGCAGAGAAAAAGAACTCGAAAAAATGCCTGGTAAAGGCTGAGATGGGCTCACCTCCACATCACCTTACTGAGGGACACGTCAAATGACCACCCCAAACATGGAGAGGATCTCTCCCCTTGGAGGGCACAGCAGTGGGTCAGGCTCTGAGGAGGCAGGTGTATCAAGCCCCAGGCACCTAGAGCTGTCTGGGCAAGACCTCCTCCTCTCTCTCATGGGTCTATTGGGGCCCAACTAATAGCAGTAAATCTCCAAAACACTCAGCACGAGAACGGTCAACACCATTTAAGTCCATGACATACTCTGCAGACATCTGTGTTGGTAAAATGATGAAGGTCAACAAGCACGCTAGGCCTGCTCGTGAATGATGTCATCACACCCCACAAGGAGACCAGGGCTCCGAGCAAGTGGGGAGACGGGGTAGGGACAGCATCTGCCTTCCTCATGATGCGCTGTCAGGCTTGCCCGGCGTCAGCACTTTATACACATTCAATAAATAACAGCAGAAAAAAATAAACATTCCCCTTTTAGAAATGAGGAAATTTTACCTCTCTAAGCTTAAATGGGTTGCTCAAGGTCACAGAGCACACGTTTCCTAATTGCAACTTGAATTCTGGTCCTTCCTCTTCCAATTTACTCCCATCCCATGGAGTCACATCTTGGAGTATGAGGAGAAGGACACTAAGGTGACATTAATTAGCACACCCTTTATTGGTCACGAGCAGGCCCTACAGGCACTTTTCTCATATAACACATGTAATCTCCACAATGACCCTAGACCATAGAGCCTAGCATGCCCCCCATTTGCAGAGGAGGAAAAAGAGCCAGGAGAGTTTGAATGACTCAGCCATGATCATTAGGCAAGGAAGAGACAGAGGCCATACTACTGAGAGGTGACCCAGTAGTAGCTATGCACAGATACTGCCTCAGGCTGCATGGGTTCAAATCCCAACTGAGTCTTGATTTAGGGTCCTAGGCTCATTCCTCTATCCTACTCTGTTCTCCTCTTGGCCAAAGGCCACTGTGTCCCAAAGACCCTGAGGAGGAAGTTTCCTGGGATGCCTGCTGCTCAGAGAGCCAACATCAGATGTGATGCTAGAGCTATGGACACATGTGTTAAAATAATAATAAAATGATTACTTTGCCGTTTTAATGTAAGCCTGGTTTAGGGGAAACGAAATGAAAACTAAGAGTCAGGACACTTGGTTCCAACTCTGTCACTGACATGCTGGGTGACCCTGAGTTGGGGGCCTGGAGTGGAGACTGAGAATCTGCACTTCTGACAAGTCCCCATGCGATGCTGGTCCACAGACCATTCTGAGTAGCACCACCACTGAGATGATTTGAGCCAGACCTCTCATTTCACTGTGCAGAATCTGGGACCAGAAAGGTTGACTAATTTGCCCCGAGTCACACAGCCTGTCAGTGACAGAGTTGGAACCAAGTGTCCTGACTCTTAGTTTTCATTTCGTTTCCCCTAAACCAGGCTTACATTAAAACAGCAATCAAAATACTCATTTTATTATTTTGAGTACAATTCATTGAGTTCCAAGCGCTTTTTCTCTTTCATCTCCTTTGTCTTTAGAATCACCTTTTCAGGCTAAGGATGGTAGTCATGATTTATAGAGGAAGAAAGAGTCAAAAAATTAACAACAACAATAGCAAAAATTGGCTCCAGATTGCAAGCTAAAAGGTAGAACTAGAGTCCACCAAGTTCTGCCCCATCCCATCTGCTCCTTCTTAGGCTCCTCAGGCTCTAAGAAGGGAAGCTCGCTCTGCCAAGTGCAAAACACAAAATCCCACAGTCACTTAGCTTACGAGAAGCAGGGGCCTGGAGACCAGGGTAACATTAAGATAATAAAACAGTAAACAGAGATTTATAAAAACAGTTAAGGAATCATATCCAGGAGGAGCTAAAGCCAAGCCTCCTGAGTCTCTCACCACTCAAAGACTGTTTATCCTTCTCTTTCCAAACCCTTTCAGGGGTTGAAGACCTAGATCCACGTGTCTGACACCACAGCCCAGTAAATTCTGTCCCCAAGAGTCCTGGCTCTCCACAAACAAAATTAATAGCCTGCAAACTCTAAATGGGTGATTACAATCTATAAAGCAGCCCATAAAATGACATCATGGGGATTCATATTCATTCTCTCCCACTGATTTCCACTATAAATTTGCTCGGTTTATGAGTCGAAATAGTTTCTTCTGCTATGTGCCTGGGAACAAAGCAGACATCTAAGACACAAACATCCGGCCGAGTTGCCTGAAGCTCCTTTCACCTCCAGTGGTTCCCCAGTCAGTAGGACACCCAGCAGGAAGCTGTGAAGAACCTCTGGAAACCTAAAAGACTCACCACCTCTACAAACATGTCCTGAAACCTGCTGAGTTGTAGGCCTTGTGCTAGGTCTTGAGCAGTAGGCAACAAGACAGGGGTGGTGATTCTTGCCCTTGGGAACCTCGTGAGTGACTGGAGGAAAGACATATTAAACATCTAAGCCCCTACACAGATAATCGATGGTAACTCAAAAGGTACTTCAAAGAAAAATTACAGCAAGCTATGAGGTATGGAATGGGAATAGCCATTCTGGTCTGGTAAACAATCACGACCATGAAGGGTGAATGGGAGGGAGCTAGGCCAAGGAGAGAGACAAGAATGGAGAAGGTAGACGTCCCCATAGAGGGAGCCACATGGGTAGGGGCCAGTGTTTTTTGTTCTTAAGTTACATTGTGAAAATCACTTAGGGAATGAGAAAAGTTCAGGACCAGACAATCCACAATGAGGAGATGGATTTTCTTCTACATACAATGGAGACAAGTGAAGAGCTTTTAAAATGGAATTAACATGGTCAGAAAACCATTTTAGAAAGGTCACCCTGGCCACGGTTGGAAGGATGGATTTGATGGACAGGTTGTGCCTAGGAGAGAATGTCAGTAGATTTTTAGGCCACAACGGCAGTCCTCTGTGCAAGAAATGATGGCAGCCTGAACTGGGTAAGAAGCAAATGGACCACAGCAACGCCTAGCAGGTAGGATGGACTGGGGCTTTGCTGTTGTTCAGCACAACACAGGGCAGGGCACTGAGGATGTGCACGAGAGCTAAATGGTGATCGTTTGCCTTTTGCAACATACTCTGAACCCAATCTCATTAGCCAGGGTCACAGCTGGAAGCCACTCATCACCTACAACGGGTACGAAGAGACCACCTATCCCGGTCATCATGGCAGATGTATGGCAACACCAAGCAGTCCCCAAGCTAGATGGAACTCTTAGCTTGCAAAAGTACACTGGAGGCAGAACTCTTTTCCTTCTGTTTCACTCAGGCTCTGTGACTGCCCCAGGCTCAACACTCGTCAAATGGGGAGGCAACAGAGAGGGCGTGGCCCCCTGCAGTGGGAACATTTTCCAGTAGGCTGTGCAGGGCTCTGGTTCCATATGGCTCATCCAAAGCCAATCTTTATCAGCCTTCTGAGGTTTCTCCAGCTTCTAAACTCCAAGGACATTTAGATCAGCCCTAGACATATCTACCCTGCTTAGATTCCATTTATAACCGTAATTTATACTGTCTTTACTGTTGTCCAATAATTGCTTGTTCATGAATCACATTTCCCAAGAAGACTTTAAGCTACTAGAAAATAAGCCCAGGCCACCCAGCAATGCGATGCCACACGGGAGCACCAACTAAACATCAGGAAATGGAATCAGTGGACTCGAGAGACAAACAGCTGGGTTTGGAAGAAGACGCTTAATGGAACTATCATGCTGCCAGATAAACCGAGAGGAGTGAGTAGGGGAAAGGCTCAGAGAGCTGTGCTATCCACAGTTGTCCTCACGTACTGGCCAAGACAGCTGTCACCCCCCAGGTGCCTAGAGATGGCGGCTTCCTCGAGCATTTGACCTGCAAAGAGGTCCCCCAGAATGATCCAGTCATTCAGTTTCACACACGACCCAAACTATGGCCCAAGCTGAGTACGACAGATGAAATTACTGCCCACGGTGAGAGCATAATCACAGGCCAGACCTCCCTGTGTCTCACCCACCACGGAAGGAAAGACCCTGCTCCCTTACGCTCAAACATTAGCTTGGCTTCCAGAAATGCCTTCCCATTTCTTAATGTCCGCCGTGATTCCAGGTAATTCCTCTAAGTGCACTAATAAGTCGCAGCAGCTGTTCCAGATACCGGCAAAGAAGAAGACTCCAGCTGCTCCCTCGTCAGTACTCAGGAAATGAAGCAGGCCAGCTGGAAAGCTTTCAAACACAGAAGTGTGGCTAAAACGGCAGCCCACGGGGTCATTTCACCTATGGGTCTCTCCATCACCAGGCATCTCTTTCCTGCCCTGAGTCCACTCTGATGCCTCAAGCAAGCAGGCTCAAAATTATGGGCCATCTTCCTCTAAGATATCCGCTGTAGTTAGTCTTGAAAGCCCCATGAAAAGGAACCTGGAATTAACGCTGAGCCGCTCCCCACGAAACAGCCCCGAGTGTTGGAGAGCTGCCTAATGCCACACAGCTGGAAGGCAGCAGAGTCGGGATTTGAACTCCGGTCCTACACTCTCCAAAGCCCCCTGCTTCCTTACCCCGTGTTGTCCCCTACTCCTCTGGAAGCCACTCTGTGCCCGGTACCCAAAGGAGCCTGGCCCTCCTAACAGGATTTTCCCCATCTGGGCCAACCACGTGCCAAGCCAGTGCATAAATACCATTGTTGTGACGAAAACTGTGTTTCCTCACGGGATCCAACATCAGCATCTTTGCACCTGCTACTTTCCTTACTTAGGAAGGATTTTTCCATGACGCAATGACAGAGTTTACAGCCAGCAAAGGGGACCATGGACACGCACGCACACACAAACACACCAACACTTATCTCATAGCCTCTTGGCCTAAATGACCCCTCCAGATGTTCCTATAAACCAGGTGTTTCAGAGGCTGGCCAGCGTCTCCCTGACAGCGGCAGGCACAAGCCTGACTAAAGAATTGCCATTTGAAAGCAAGTCTTATAAAAGCTAAGCCAAGAAAGGTTATCTCATCAACCTTGACACATTGCCCTCCCAGCACAGGGAGATGCCTCCCCACCCCCACCCCATGCCAGGTGGGGAGCTAGATGGGAGACCTCACCCACGCGGACTGCCCAGCTTCAGTTTTCCCAACTGGTGGATGCCATCTCCAAAATCAGTGTGATTCCCGCCCCCCCTTCAGAATGAGTCAGCGGGGATGTGGGGGGGGGGGGGCGTGGGGGCGGGGTGCGGGGAGGGGGTGGTAGGAAGGGTACAGCGCAGGTCCGGGCCTCACCCAGATCGAGGCTCAAGGATCAGCCTCAGTCATGGAGGACTGGACAAGAAGCCTGGGCAGTGAGTCAGGAGACTGAAGTTTTAGACCTGTTCTTGATGACTGACGTGGCCTGGGACAAGGCCCTGCCCTTCTCTGGCCTCAGTTTCCTCGTTGATGATTCTCGGGTCCCATGCTCTGGGATGGTTCAATTCAGTCAGTGGCCCAGCTGGTGAGGCAGGGAAAAATCGCCTTTCTTCCCTTCCGGATAAAGAACGCAAGGCGTGAGGTTTATAGGCTTAGAGTTGAATCACAGTCATGTATGAGGTAGGGTTTGAGCTGCATCTTATTGATGGGTGGGATTCAAAAAGGCAGGAAAACATGGGGTGGCACAAAGACATGAAAATAGGGATTTGCTTGGCTTTTTTTTTTTCCCAGGCTCAACATGGAGCCCCTCAAGGGGCTTGAACTCACAACCCCAAGACCAAAACCTGAGCTGAAATCCAGAGTCAGACGATGAACGGACTGAGCCACACAGGTGCCCCTGCTTGACATTTCCAAAGGAATCTCCAGGGGTGACACTTTGGATAATAGCCACAGATACCGCCAAATGGGCCTCTATTTTTTTTTTTTAAGATTTTAATTTGTTTATTTAACAGACAGAGATCACAAGTAGGCAGAGAGACAGGCAGAGAGAGAGGAGGAAGCAGGCTCCCTGCTGAGCAGAGAGCCTGATGCGGGGCTCGATCCCAGGACCCTGGGATCATGATCTGAGCCGAAGGCAGAGGCTTTAACCCACTGAGCCACCCAGGTGCCCCAGGCCTCTATTAATAGGGAAAACTTTTGTACTGTTGGGCAGACAGGCATTGGCCAAGCCCCCAAGAGTGCCCCTTCAGCTGTCCCTGCTGCTCTAGTCCCCCATCCCTCCAACTACCCCAAGACCCAACAACCAAAAGGTCAATGCTTAAGGTCTTGATCCAACAGGTGCCCGTACCACAGTACCCATGGGCCAACCCAGAGCAACATGGCGCATTATTAAACATCACTAAACGTCAGGTATCATGGTAGACATATTGACACTTACTACTCCCTATAACCATCACATCAAACCCTACAGATTAAGAAATAGTCTTGGAAAAGTTACGTGACTGTCCAAGGTCATTTGGCCTATGAGTGGAAATGGCAAGACTTGAACATTGATGATTGGACCAAGTCCTTGCTCATTTTGTAAAACCTCAGTGCCTCTGACTAGCCTTGGCCCATAGACAAACTTTGGAGACAACAGAAAGAATTCGGCCCTCCATAAGGAAGATGGTTTTAAGATCAAGACTTGTTAGACAGTGGAACAAATTATTATGGGAGCTTATGCAATTGCCTTCTCTAGAGAATCTTATAAACAAGTGGGATTAGAATAGGCCAGGGGCAGAAGGATGGCGGAGATAGCCTAATAAGGCCCTTCTCACCCCAAAACTCCTCGGTCCCCTATGAAAAGTCTATTGACTTCTAAAGCCCCAATTTTCCTCCTGGAGGACTGAGGAGACTTAAAGATGTCTGAAAGCAAAAATAAATGTCCTTTTTTCCCTCTTTCCCCCACTCCAGCTCTTCGTTTTAGATTTTCTCCTGGCAGGTTTGACAAACAGACCCTTTTCAGCCAGAGCTGCTGTCAGTTCAAAAGTTGAACTCCGGCATCTGAAGACCAGAGTCTGCTCGAGACTGATCTCTTTCTAAAAAAGGTACTTAAATTCTGTTGGAGTCTCTGGCAGGGGGGAAAGTGGTGTAACAGAGGGAAGAGGATGGCCGCAACGCGCCCGCAGGTCCACCTTGCTAAAGCCTGTGCCATTTAGGATAGAAGCTGTCTGTCGCTGCTCCTGTTTTCTCTCATGGCAAATAAGGTGACTGGTCCCAGCACCCCCGTCAAGGCCCAGCAGCAGAACCAGCAGCAGCCCTTGTCAGAGGAGCTCTAGTCAGTGGCGAGAGCAGCCTACTGTCTGGTTGCCATGGCAATGGATGCTCCTTCCTTCCTGTCTCTTGGCTCCAGGGAAAGACAAGGACACCCAAGAGAAGACAGTGGCAACTAGAGGGAAAGGAAGTAGCAACAGGCCCCCTTTCCTTGTAGCCCAGGCAGCTATCACCCCACGTGTCGGCAGTTACAGCTCTCATTGATCTTGGGCAAGCCAGGGCCCAGCTCTGGACCTCTGTTTGTTCATGTGTAAAAGGAGAGAAGCAGACAAGAGAGGACCAACAAAACCTTTCCAGCTCCAAACACCCAGGATCCAGAGACTCACAGCCCCAGGACAGTCAGTGGAAATGGCCTTGCCTCATCTTTGCAGCTCTCAGCATAGAAGATATAAGGAAGCATGGCATTTCATAGAACTGGAATCTATTTTACTCACTCAGAAACTACAGCCTGAGTCATTCCCCCAAGCCATTCTGCCTCCCCTACCAGGGTCTCCTCTTCAGGAGACCATCTCTGTGGGTCATTCAGAGAGCGGACACACCCACCATCACACACATTCCTGAGGGTGCATGGGTCTCTGGGGGTTCGCTCAAGAGATGGTCTGGCAGGTGAGTCAGAATGTCATGGCACCCTATCCAGCAACTTGTATCCCACCTCACTGATGTCATTGGGTTCAAGCCTCAAATTCCACTGTGCACAGCTCGCTAGGTGCTGGCCCCTGTTATGATGGTCAAGTGAAGAAACTCAAGACAGAAGGGCACCAAAAGAGATCATTCTGTTGGTTTGGACAGTGCTGGATGAAGTGATTGTGGGGGACATAAGGGAAACTCCCTGGGGAAAACGGTAAACAATGAGCAGAAGCAGGGAGCTGCCAGGCCAACAGCCCCTTGGGTTTGGGGAAGTATCTGTAATTCTGGCTGATGGGCATACAGTAGAATGAGGGGTGTGGCGTGAAGTGAGGGTGGGAAAAAAGGATAGAAACACAGATAAAGAGCGTCAGGAGGTCCAATGACATTGTGGTGTTTCTAGGGCAGGACTTAGGGGAGGACCAGGGATTCTTGGGGGGGGGGGGCTATAAGCCATTGCTCAATGCTGGCTTTGGGGAGTGGCAGGGGAACTGGAGAAGAAGGTAATTGCCCTTACTGAGGGCTAGATTGTACTTAGCCTTCCCCCATGGGACTGTGGGGTCGGAGGGGGGCAGTATTTGTTCTGTTTAACCATGAAGAAAGAGTAACCCAGAGCCATGGAGTGCCTGGTCCTAACCAGCCAGGTTCTCCTTTCCAGGAGTACACAATCCAGCTGGGGAGCAAAATAAATAATAGTGAAAAATTAGCACAGGATTCTAAAGTGACGTGTGGCCACTCTCTCTGCGTCTTTAGAAGGCCAGAAGTTCAGGAAGAATCCACATTGAACGGGATATCTGAGGAGAGTTTCTCATTACACGGGAGTAGTAAGGAACGTCTAGACCCTCTCCACACCCCTGGGCCCACTTTACCTCTAACCCATCTGAGAAATGGTCAAACAGAGCATTTTGGGGCTCAGGAACACTCTCAAACCCTAGCATAAAGCTGGTCTAAGCATAAGAAATCTGATTAGCTCCCAACACTGAGCCATCTCATTTACTAGTCCCTGCAAGTCGGTCCACAGGATTAGCAGTCTATATGGGACACTAATCAATACACAAGCAATTATGGCTCTTTCTTTTTTTTTTTTTTAGATTTTATTTATTTGACAGAGAGAAATCACAAGTAGTCGGAGAGGCAGGCAGAGAGAGAGAGGGAAGCAGGCTCCCTGCTGAGCAGAGAGCCCGATGCGGGACTCGATCCCAGGACCCTGAGATCATGACCTGAGCCGAAGGCAGCAGCTTAACCCACTGAGCCACCCAGACGCCCCGCAATTAGGGTTCTTAATACCTGTGTGAGAGCCCAAGAGGACAGGGCCACCCCAACTGCACCAGCCTTGTTTCTGCAGCATACTTTCACTTTGAGTTTGGTGTTATTAATTGTAGCATGTTAAATTCTCTACTGGACTAAGGCTTTAGGGCTAGATACTTTGCCCAGAAACATCAAGAAGAATGTGCTGGAAATAAAGCTTCATGGATCCTCTCTTCCAAGAGAGGGAGCTGTTGGGACCCTCACAGTCCCAGGAAGCCCAATCAGTATCCCCATAACTAGGTACTCTTGCAGGACAGGGGTCATGTTCATGTCTGCACATGTCTGTGCATCACCAGAGCCTAGGCAGTATATGTTACATGATAAGTAATGAATGAGCAAGTGAATCAATGAGTGATTAATAACAGTTTTCAGCCAGTCAACAACTTTTTATGGGAGCCTACTATGCACAGAATTTGCATCCTAATATTATGGTGATGATCTACATTGCATTCACAGAAGACTGGGGTTGAAAGGGAATTTGGAGGTGTCCTAATCTAGTGTTACTTTTTAATGCAACCCATTAATGGATCATGAATTCGATCTACCTAATGAGTCCTGACCATGACTTTACAAATGAAACGGAATGGAATAGAATGAATGCAATGGAATGAATAGAACAGAACAGAAGTAGAGTTCAGAAGAGTACAATAGAACAGAGTATAGAAGAATAGAATAGATCAGAATGAATCACATGTAGTAAGGGTCAGTATAGATTAGCTAGACTTGTGTTGGTGGACTCTGGGTGTATGAGCTGGATGTACCCTGCCCTAACAAGTCTAAAAGCCACTAACAAATTCAGCTTTCATCCAGTGATTTCACGACCTCAGAGACCACATCCGGGACAAGTGATTCCTTTCTGGGTTCCTCTCGTTCTAGGAAATGAATTTCATCCAGGATCAGCCCGTTCCACTTAGAGACCATCTGGCTGCGGGAATTGCCACCCAGTTCAGAACACACCACAGACACAAACACGCAACAAACCAAAACACCATTTCATGAGGCAATACTATGTAGAATGAGATGCACTAGATTTCATTTTATTCTATTTCATTTTTTAGTTATGTTGGTGATAACCTATTAAGTAGATTTTCTAAGCTGCTAATCCATCAGAGCCCACAGTGACACTGGACTAGGTGGGGTCTGATAATCTGAAAATGGCAGGATGGGGTTCTAGGACAATTTTCACATCAATCCTGTTTCTTTTCATTATGTTCAGCTGTGTGCCTACAATGGGCTATGTGCTAAGAAAGATAACTGCTTGGTGAGCTGGAGCCCAGATACTTTGGGGGCGCACAAAGGAGTAGACACAGCTTCTGCCTATTTCTTATTGCCTCTGTGGACAAGCTCATTGAGAGAAGACTGTGTGAGTCTTGTATAGAGCATGTTAATAGCTATTGTAAATGCATGATTATTCTTGGTTCTCTTGCTGGTGGCAATAGAGCAGCTATCATGGGTTTCCTCTTAAGACTTGACAGCAAAAACATTTCAAAGATTAAAAGTTAGAAGCGAAGTTTAAATGGTGCATTTTTTTGTTTTTGTTTTCTTCCCCCCTCCAACCCAACTTGGAAGAATTTGTCTTTGGAGAACCAACCTAATCAAATAAAGTAGAATCAATTTACTGGAGACATAATCCAACTTGCATAATTGTCCTGGCTGGTTAACACCACAGCTGTTCACAGGACATGGTTCATTAAATAATGAAGTCTTCATCAGACTCTCCTTCACTGGGCTGCAGTTCTTTTCCCCCATACCATCAAAGAAATGCTGCCTTCATTAGCATGCAGTGTCACTGATTGCCAAGGGGATAATTGGGGGATTTATTTTTATGACATTCTATTCACCAGACATCATCAACTGCATTAACCAAAAGACACTGTATTTTCCCCAGTGGAGAATCCTATCACTAGAGAACCACAATAGACTATGGGTTCTCTGTGGGCAGGGACCACATCCCTTCATCTTTCCATCCCCAGTCCTAGGCAAAGAGCCTGGCATTTGTGGGTGCAGGATAAATATCTGTTGAATCAAGAAGAAAACAACTCCAGTGTGGAATCCCTCAAGCTTCACAAGAGCAATGCTTAGAAGTCTGGCAGCACCCTGGTTGCAATGAACATTTGGTCTCAAATTGTGTCCCCTTCCTTTCTGGTTTGTTAATTTTCCACTTGACTGAACCAAATTGTCCAAGTTCACATGAAAGCAGACAGGACTCTCAAAATCCCCTCTGGCCAACAGAAGATTCAGCCATGCCAACTTTGCTGTCTTCAAGCTCAGAGACACACTTAAACCCTCTGGGTGGAGGAAAACCTGGGCCAATCTCAGGCTTACTAAAGAATCCCACTATTAAAAGAGGCCACCAGAAGCTGGGATACTGAGAGGTAGCAATGACCTTGTAAATTTCCTGAGGCATGCAAAGCCAGCTATTTGGTTTACAAAGCATGGGAAGAGAGACTCTCTGTAAAATTGGCAGATTTGTGGCTTAGACCAACTCAAACATATTCAAACATAGCTAGTCCCACTCCCTGAGTTTCTGATTCAGGCATTTGCATCTCTAACAAGTTTCCAGGTTGAGGCTGCTTCTCCAGGCACCCCACACTGAGAAGCACTGGTTTAGACCGATGATTATAAGCAGGGTTCCGGAGCAGCTGTCTGGGTTGGAGCCCTGAATCTACCACTTACTAGTCTCAACTTTAGGCAAGTCCTTTAAACTCTTCCATCCAATGGTACCAAATGTCAAACGAAAGCACCAAGAGCATCTTTTCCACAAGGTTGTTGTGAAGGTCAATAGAGAACATCCATTCCTTAGCAGGGTGCATGGCAGACAGAAAGGGCTCAATTAAAGTTAAGCACATAAGAAAGAAATTTCTGGTAGAAAGACAGCTGGACAGGGAAGCCAGGCATCCATTCCAGTTCTAGCTCTGCCAACACTGCTGTGGGATCCTGGGCAAATGGTTTCCCCCATAGAGGCTTCACATCTTCATTAGTAAAATGAGCACACTGGATGATTTATAATGGACTAAGACCGCCTTTGAACTAGAAGCTTCCAAAACCCTTTGCTTCTCCACCTACCATGCAGTGCCCAAACACTCCCTGCCACCTCAGGCTTCCCACTGCCAAGTCTCCAACAGGATATTTCCAGATTGCCTCGGAATCATTGCCTGAATCCTCTACCCCAAAGGGTCGTCCTGCTTGGCTGTATACCACCCCCCACCCCACTCAGCTAACATAAACTAAGGGGTCTTCCTCCTCAATAACTTAACCCAGGATCCTTGCTGCTGAAGCCCTATCACATGCCATTGCAACGCTTTCTCTCTTTTGTAGCCAGCTCCACTGAAAGCACTCTCTGATATTCTTTTGTGCTTACAGTCTCCACTGAAAGATAAGCGGGATTCATGGAAATTCAGAGGGGAAAAGGGTGGTTTCATTGAGAGTACTGTGTTCACAAGGGTCTTGGAAGATTAGGCGTACACTCTCAAAGGAAGATGCCGATCTGAAATTTATTTCCATAGCCCAGTCTGGGGGAGAAGAGCCTTGGGAGGAGATTTGAAGTCCAAACGCTGAGCTAAAGATACAAAACTCATTTCCCCCTCTGTATTTCCATTAGCTCCATTCCAGCCTGCTGTACTAGCGTTCTGCTAACAGCTGATGATAGGGAGAGGGTTCTTGTTGGCACCAGGCCACTGTGCATTTTGCTTTTATCAGATACTGGCAAAATTTCCCCATCAAGGAAGATAAATTCGAGGTGTTATTAATAAACCTCTGAATGTGGAGATCAGATCTGGCTGGCACTCTTAATGATCCCATCAGCAGCGAGCCATTTCCAGCCCGAGGAGCCCAGTAATTTACGATGCTATGGAAGGCAACCTGAAGGCCGGAATCTCCTTGCCTAGCTCCTTGGGGAATCTTGAGCCCAACTGGGGCTCCCCTGGGGTTGGGGGGACTCCCCCACGCTCCCAGGTGAAGCAGGAGCTGAGGGAAGAGGGACACTGACAGAAAAAGCCCTGGATAAATATCACTAACATTGTTCTACATCCAGAGTGCTGCGGGGTTTGTGCTAATTATCTCAGTTAATTTTTTTAAAAGATTGATTTATTTATTTGACATAGGAGGGGCAGAAGGAGAAGGAGAGAGCATCTTAAGCATATTCTGGCGTTGAGCACAGAGCCTGATGCAGGGCTCGATTTCATGACCCTGAGATCACGACCTGAGCCAAATCCAAGAGTCAGATGCTTAACCGACTGCGCCACCCAAGCACATCTCATTTAATTTTCTAAAGCTCAGTGAGGGAGGTACTATTTTTAGGAGAGGACACTCCAACTAAAAGAGGTTATCATCAGCTAATATAGGCATCATTGTATTGGCTTGCACCTACCGAGCGCTCTCCAAGCGATCAAACTTCAGATTTTGTCTGCATTTCCCAACAATCCGACCACTAAGGCACTGCTGCTCTCCCCACTTCTGAATCAACACTTAATGTTTACAGAGGCTAAATGAGTTGCTCAAGGTCATAAAGCAAAGATGCTTAGCCAGTACTGGAATCCATGTCTGTTGGATTCCGAAGGCCATGTTGCCACGTGTTGCCCCCATTACAGGGGTGCGTAGGGGACAGCACCAGAGAGAACCCCCCAGCCTCTGTCATCCCAGCCACTGCTCCCTGCTGTCACACATGGCTCACCCATGGTTCTGCCGCCTTCCCACAAGAAAGCCGCCTGAGTTATTGGCCACATCACACTGGAGGCGGTGGCACCAGCATTTGGTGGAGGGCCTGGCACCAGGAGGCATTCTTTAAATCTTCTATATATAAATCAACGGATGAGCAGTCCCCACTCATGTCCTGGAAGACTTTACAAAAGTGCCTCATTCCACTCTCCTTTGGGAGAGCTAAAATTAGGCTCCAGAAAAAGTGAGTTGCAAAGTTCACTAAGAGGCCTTAGAGTAAGGCAAGTGGGGATACTAAAGGAAAAGGAACCCCCCAAAAAATTCTGCAGAGGGGAGAGCTGAGCACCAAGGTGGCCATCTGCCTAAGACTTGTAATCATAGTAACAGCACAGACATGCTTAAGTCCTTAAGCCCGATACAGTTGTTAACACACTTCATCTTCATGGCAACCCACTTTACGGATAGAAAAAGTAAGATCCAGCAAGGTTGAAACACTTGCTCAAGGGCCTACAGGTCATGAGTGATAGAGCTGGGATTTGAACCCAAGCCATTTAGCATGGCAGCCTGAGATCTCTACCTCTCCGCTTACTGCATCCCAGATGTTGGCTGTGTGCAGGGATGGGGAGGCTCTCCCAGGCCAGAGAGCGCTCTCCGAGAGTCCACCACCCCAGGCCTCAAGCTCAGGCTGAGAGGAAAAAGCACGGCATTTGCAGCAGCTGGAGGTTAAATTCTGAGTAATTAACATGTTTATCCATCATAGCAGAATTGTTCCCTGGAGAATTCAAGTGTCATTTCACTATGCCTTTAATTCAGGAATGCTTTTACTGTGTCTTGCCAACAAATACCATGGGGGAGAGGGGTTGGCAGTTCCTTGACAGAAAAGGGAGGGGGCAGGGCTTTGACCTGAACCTAATGGAGGAAATGAAATATCTCCTTGGGGTGTGGCATCCGAGCAGGGTCCTGTCTACCCAGAACAGTTCTGTGCTGTTCAGAGCTCTCATCCACATGGCAAGCCATATCTTCCAGTACTCACCCCCCAGCTCTCCTCTTCTATTTGTGTACTGATACAACCAACCAGCACATAATGGTTATCTTTCCATTCCCAGTAGTGCTCAAAGAGCTTCACAAAATATTAACTCTTATCAGCCTTAGGAGGTTTCACAGAGGAGGAAAAGGAGCACAGAGAGGTTAAGTAACTTGTCCACAGTCACAAAGCTAGCAGGAAGTAGAGTAGTCTGCAGTCCCAATCTATCCAATTCAGCCTTTCACCCCCAACTCACCCTACCAGAGCCTTCCCTATCTTCCTGCCCTGCTGGAGACTGAAACCTGTCACCCCAAGCACTCCCTCACTTGGGGCCTGACAGCCCAGCCACACAGCCCTTTTCCCTACCAACTCCCATCCAACACAGACTCCCTCGTGGTGTTTATATTCCACGTGCATGTGTTTTGTCTCCCACTAGTTTTTCATCTCCCTGAGGAGCAAGACCATATTGTCAATTTCTATGGATTCCCAGAACATCATAAATACTTCAAAGTAATAATAACAATTGCCATTCGTGCATGTGAATACGAGCTCCATGAGAGCAGAGTCCTTTGTCTGTCTGTTCTCTGCTCCATCTCCAGGGTCTGGTAGAGCGCCTGGTACAAAGCCGGCTCTCAGAAAATACTGCCACTGAATGAATGAACAAACACATTAACTTAGCACTAATCATGGGCCAGGCATTGTATCGAGACCTCCATACAAACTCGGTTTTATCATTGTGGATGACAGAAGGAATGAATGAAGTCATGTAGGTAAGTGAGGAAGTGAGTAAACCAATGAATAAGTGGCCAAGGGAAGATATTCCAAGGCTGGCATCCTGTCCATTGCCCACAACATTCCACTCTTCACGGGTGTTTTGTCTGTCTGCCTGACTGCGATCCCTCCCCCAACACCTCTGCTCCTGGTCCAGGGCTCCTAGGCTGCCATCCACCTCTGGGCATATTCAGGGAGCCCATCTCCAGAGCCAACTATTCATCAGCACAAGTGAGAATGGTCAAGGAGCCTCTGCTCCTCTAACAGGTTTAGAAGTCAAGGCCATTCCCTGACACCATACAGAAAAGATAAATTCAAAGTGGATGAAAGACCTCAGTATGAGACAGGAATCCATCAGAATCCCAGAGATGAACACAGGCAGTCACCTCTTCAACATCGGCCATGGTAACTTCTTTCAAGACACCTCTCCAAAGGCAAGTGAAACAAAAGGGAAAATGAACTTCTGGGACTTCATCAAGATAAAAGTTTCTGCACAGCGAAGGAAACAGTCAACAAAACTAAGAGGTGGCCCACAGAATGAGACAAGATATTTGCAAATGACATGACAGTTAAAGGGCTGATATCCAAGATCTCTAAAGAACTTCTGAAACTCATCACTCAAAAAACTAATAACCCCGTCAAAAAATAGACAGAAGACATGAACAGACACTTATCTAAAAAAGACACACAAATAGCTAACAAACACATGAAAAAATGTTCAACATCACTAGCCATCAGGGAAATACGAATCAAAATCACAATAAGATACCACTTTATACCAGTTAGAATAGCAAAAATTAACAAAATAGGAAACAACAAATATTGGCGAGGATGTGGAGAAAGGGGAACCCTCTTACACTGTTGGTGAGAATGCAAGTTGGTGCAGCCACTCTGGAAAAGAGTATGGAGGTTCCTCGAGATGTTAAGAATAGAGCTACCCTACAAACAAGCAATTGCTCTACTGGGTATTTACCTCAAAGATACAGACAGAGTGAAAAGAAGGGGTAGATGTACCCTCATGTTCATAGCAGTGATGTCCACAACAGCCAAACTGTGGACGGAGCTGAGATGCCCTGCAACAGATGAATAAAGAAGATATGGTTCATATATACAATGGAATATTACTCAGCCATCAGAAAGGATGAATACCCACCATTTGTAACAACATGGATGAAACTGGAGATTATGTTAAGTGAAGTAAGTCAAACAGAGAAAGACAATTATCATATGGTTTCACTCATACATGGAACATAAGCAATAGCACAAAGGTCCATAGAGGAAAGGAAGGAAATCCGAACAGGGAGAAACCAGAGAGGGAGAGGAGTCATGAGAAATTATGGAACTGAGAAACAACCTGGGGGTTTCAGAGGAGAGAGGACAGCAGGGTGATAGGTATTGAGGAGGGCACGTGCTGTGATGAGCACTGGGTGTTACACTTAACTGATGAATCACTGAACACTGCATCAAGGACTAATTATGTACTATACAGTGGATAACTGAACAGAATTAAAAAATAAAATAAAATTTTAAAAATAGAAGTCAAGGCTGGAGGCAGAGTGCAGAGAGCTGTTCTCCCTGAGCAAAGACAATGCCCCCCACCATGTCCTTCCTTGGTTACCTGCCCATCACAAGGCTTTCCAGCACAAGGCAAGAGGCAGAAATGCACTCACTCATGTATTCATTCACCCAGATACATGCCTCAAGCATTTGGGCATCTACTGAGTCCAGAGAACTAGTTCTGTGCTCTGCAGGGGATATATATATATATGTATATGAATAAGAAATAGTCCTAGACCTGGAGGAATTTATGATCTAGGAGGAAAAAAATAACAGGTATATTAACTGTTGTTAATGCTATGCAGGTCTAATAATAATGTTATGTTGGCTGTCTCTGGCTTATTCAGCACCTGGACTGAGATGCACAGCCTGTGATGTGTCCCTGAATAACTCACACCCTGAATGTGGTACTTGTTTGAGACCCTCCCTCCTTCCCCCACTCCATCCCATGCTTTCAGACACAGACAATAAGTAACAACCCAGACTGCTGAAGACTTCACAGGTAAGATGGAGAAAGGATATAAAATGCATAAATGAATCTAAAAGGGGATTCTGAATTCATCTCAGTTCCTTCTAAGCCATGGTACAAGCAAGCACTCCTTCCCTGACCCTTCCCCTCACAGTCCCTCCAGGTACAAATGTGGTCCTGATAAGTCAAAGTCCTTCACTCCCCCAGCAAAAGCCTCTGGACCCATACCCTTCTGCTACTATAGGCTTCATCTCTATGGCCATCCTCAGGGATATTCACCCTATTCCAATTCTTTCCTTTTTTTTGAGCAATTGGTGGAATACTTTCCAGCCTCTTTTGAAGTTAGGTGTGACCAAGTGGTTTGCTCTGGCCAATGAGTCATAAGAAAAGTGTGTACCGTTTCTGAATGGGAGATTTCAGCCAGGGCAGAGTACCACTGTCTTGGGCCAGGATGATTTTGGAAGCAAATGCCAAGATGGAGCTTCTATTGGTCTGTTTCACTCTCTGACGTTAATGAAGAGTCCCCCTCTTTCCAAACCCCTGCTCTTCTTGACTGATATCACATATGTATGGAGCATAAATAAACCTTTCTTGCACTGTGCCGTTTGTTGGGGGTGTTTGTTACTTAGCAGAGTATGGCCTAACCTGACTGATAGAGCCCAGTTGATGCACAACAGTTCAGCTCTGCCCTGATCTACAGGTAAGCTGTCATACTCAACTAATTCTGTCATTCTCCACACACAAAAAAAGATCCTCCAGGTAACAGAATCCACACTGTGCAGAAGTAATTTATGGCATCTTTTGATAGCTTGAACATTCTCCTTGAGGTCTCACCCTTGGCTCTTAAAAGACTCATCAACATATTTTTCTTAAAAAAATGGTATCGGCACAAAAAGGAATTCTGGAGAAGCGTCTTCCTGATACAAAAGAACTATGCTCTGGTAAATGCCATGAGAAAGGTGGCTGTCAACACAGTGAGATAAAAGAAATAGTGGAGTTAACTTGGACACAAGACACCTTCAAGAGGGAGGTGATATCCCCCAAATCTTCATAAAAGCTCTTCTGGAAGAAAAAAAAAGGGAACAATTCCCTCAGAATCTCATTTGAAAGTGGCTCTGAACTCTAAAGCTGAGGCTGAGGTACCAGGCAAACATGAAGAAATAAGAAGGAGCTCCAGTGGCTTGAAGAGCTCTGCATCACTGGGCTGAACCCTCTTCACCAGACAAGCGTCAGAGCCTTTGCATGCCCATCCACTCCCACCCACCTCCCAGCCCACTCCCCAGACCAATATGCAGAAAGGCAGGTACTTATTGATTTGGATGCCACCTCACTTCTCTCTCCTTCGTACCTGCCAACCCCTCCACATCTGAGGAGAACAGACAATGCACTTGACCTATATATGGCAGGACACAACTCCAGCCTGAAAGTTACAAGAAAAAAAACCAGAACACAGTTAAATGTTCAAGAAGCATGTGTTTAATGTGATAGAATTCAACTCCAGAACAAATGCTGACCTCTCACCACCCAAACTCATCTCCTTTTCCACATTTAGCGTCAAAGCTCTCAAGCTATGCAGGTCCTCTGCTCCAGCACCCATCCCACTCACACTTACCCCACTATACTCTGTCCTAAGTGGTTCATCTCTCTCCTTCACATCTGCCATCAAAATGTATCTGACTTGTGTCCCACTCTCTCAGGGGGGTTCTAAGGAAGCCATATTTATGCTGCTAATGACTTACTCTTTTTCCCTCCCTAAGAAGGTATTTATATTTAAACAAACCCCTTCTGGGATGACATGTCTTTAATGTAAAGTCATGCACATTACTCAAAATGGAATTTTTCAGTGTGCAATCAGTCACAAAAGACAGAAGACCCTTTTGATGTCATGATGGACAAAAGACCTCTTCCTGAGTGCTCACCATCTATGTCATTCTATATATCACATATGAAAAAAAAAAAAAAAAAAAAACCTCTTACACACAACTATGAAAATACCATGTAAGAGCCCATTCTCAAATAAGTGACTTTGCCATTGCCAGAGGAGAAAGGATCAGATTAGTTAGCTCTAATGAGTGGTAAAAGTCCCTTAAAGAGAAAACCACTTCTCCCACAGACAGAAAAGCTGCTCTAAGAAGCCCAAGTCCTGAGGATATTGTCAGTGAACACATACACAGGCTGCAGCTTGTTATTAATCAATTAATTCTCAGCTAGCTTTGTCCCAAGTCAGCCAGCAAACAGAATAAGAAGAGATTTATAAGCTGTGTGCATTTAAATTAATATTTTCAAATGGTAGGAGTGTGTAATTAATACTTTCAAAGAACACATTCACACCAGATCAGGCAGTGGTGTTAGATTTTACCCATGTCAATATGCCTCTTTTTAATTCCTTTCTGGGAGGAAGACAACAGCTCTACGTTTGTTTTGTTTTGTTTTTCTTCTTCTGAGACTCAAAATAACCATGTTCTTTCTGCTTCAGTAAATCACTACCGCAGCTTAAAAGAGTTCCTAGAAAGTTCTCATTTCATTCAGTCCTTAGGAGGAGAAGCAAGTTACAAATGCCAGACCTTCATGTACAAGTAAGTCTGCTTCACAACAATATCATCCTTATTAATCAGGATACACAAGGTTGTGCTGAAGTAACAAAGAAACCCTAAAATTCCAAAGACTTACTTTTAATCATTTATTTCTCACTCAGGCAAAGTCATATGGGATTAGGTGGCTCTTCAAGGTAGTTTGTTTTAAAAGGAGGAGATCCAGGCTTGTCTTAACTTATGGTTCTACCATCCCAACATGGTCTCTATGACTGCTATGAGAGGGCAAGGAAAGCATGAGGAAGTAGGAAGGGGCTTTTAACTATCTCAGGCTGGAAGAAACACACACCATTTTTGCTCATACTCCACCCAACTGCAAGCAGTCTTGGAAGAGTGAAAGAGTCTATGGTTATTTAGTGATCATCAAATGTCTCTCCATACTGGTTATCAGTAGGCAGTGTGAGGACACTTTAACTACTTAGCAACTGCTAACTTCCAGCCCTTAAAGTTTGTGCTCCAAGTCCCTTATGAAATCATCAGTAGAGGTGACAAAAGGATATGGAATGCCATGAAGCTCGCCAGGAAGGTGGCAGAGGTATATTTATTAGAACCTGAAATTTTCTTCTTTTGTCCACTAAGTATCCCAGGAGTGCCAGATAGAACTACTTCCTGTGCTTTGGGAAGAGGAAAATAAATCAAAGGAGGGTCACCTTGAACTTTTGATGAAAGCTCTGCTCCTTAAAAGTATAATAAAAGCTGTCAGGGTAGAGAAGGGAATGAGAACTGGCCAAGATCACCCACGCTGGGAAGATTTCATCACAAATTTACTTCTGCCTGGGAGCTGGTAGATAAATGAGACTGTTGTTTCTAAACACTGGAAGGAGGACTGGTTGTTAAAAAAAAAAATACAGTCTAGAAGTTCTAAGTTGGATATTCTAGTGTGGAATCCAGGAATCTGCTTATTAACAAACAACCCCAGGAGATTTGATACATAGCCACATGACAAAGCCATTTGACAGATATTGCCCTGGAGAAAAATACAAGGTTTCACTAGCACCAGGACTGACTTATTCAGTCTTAAAAAAGACCCAAGACCAAACAATTCGTTTAGAGCCAACCAAGATCAGCAGATCACTCAGCTCCCATCAACATCTGACAGAGGCAAAGGGGCTGAGGCTGGTCTGCATTTGAGAACAGACTGGCACATCAAAAAAGTGGTGGGGCACCTGGGTGGTGCAGTTGGTTAAGTATCTGACTCTTAGTTTTGGCTCAGGTCATGATCTCAGCGTCATGAGATTGAGCCCTGCATCAGGCTCTGCACTCAGTGCAGAGTCTGCTTGACCTTCTCTCTCCCTCTCCCTCGGCCCCTCCTGCTCGTACCCTCACTCTCTCTCTCTCAAATAAATAAATCTTTTTTAAAAAGTGACTGGCCCTGTTGTTTGGCAACCAAGGCTCTTATAGTTGGATTTTCCCTCTAGTGACAAATGGGAACGCCCTAGAAAAAATGTTTATAGGCTTTGAAGAATGGGTTTGAGATGGGAACAAAGACTTTGCCAATGATAAGCACTGGACTTTCCATTCCAAGCCAGTTTGGTAACTGACTGGGAAACAGGCACATAGATGGGCCTTTGGAATAGGACTTTGTTCTGGATCTGTGGGTTTGCCCTTCTCAACTGTGGTCAGGCCCATCACTATAAAAGAGCATAATTTTGTGGCAAGATTCCACACCTTCTGAGCTGTGGGCAGTGGGTGGTGATATGAACATGGAGATAGCCTGTGTGAGCTGAGAATGCTAACTTAGCAACTGAAGAAAAGGTGCATAGTAGGCAGGCATATTTATAGGTGTTTTGCACTTCTCTCTCACGCCTCATGTATCACTGTAAACTCTAGAGGTCAAGTTATCATGTCAGGCTGGTGGGATCTCCCTCCTGATACAGAATGAAGGACCTGAGGCAAGTGAATTCAGGGAGAGAGGACTGAGGGATAAGGGTGTTCCAGACTTTAGAATGGGCTCAAAGCAATAGTGCCATCCACCAGCTTAGGACTGTCATAGTCAAGCCCTGGAGGCAATTTCTGGAGAGAACATTTTATCAGCTTCTGAGTTATCCTCAGGTAGATATTCAGATGGTGAATTACTGGATCTAGCTGGGCAAGAAAAGAGGGTAAGAAGCCATGTCTTTTCTGGGGATTCTGGGGGCAAGATGAACAATGAAGCAAAAGAAGCAGTTCTCCAGAACACTTGTGACTCCATTGCAGACCACTGCAGGCTACTGGAGTAGAACAGGACCAGAGAGTGTAGAAGTCACTGGACTCCACCCATCCTCCAAAATGACCCATGCCCTGAAGCAGGAGTGTAGTGGCTTTAAGGTCAGGTAGATAAGGCCACTTCCCAGCTGAAAAAAATCCTCAAACCATTCTAGTTTCCTCATCTATTAAATGGGACAACAAGACCCACCCCACTGTGTCCTGGTGAGAATTAAATGATGTAATGCAATTAAAGAACCCAGCACCAAGCTTGACACATTACAAATACACAAGAGCCAAGGTCTTAGCTTTCTCACCTAGAATGGCACCCACTCTGATCATCTCACTGAGCCACTGGGAGATGATAAAAAAGCAAAAGCCCCATAAATAATAAAATCCTTGTGGCTCTGTAAGCAATTTTTGTCATGTTCTTAGCATTCCTGAGTGTACATAGCAAGAGTTCAATCCATGCTCCATCCTGTCTGGAAATAGTTTTTGTCAGAAGCTGGAAAGCCAGGACAGGTTGGAGGCATTTCAAAGTGTTGAAGTTGTCTGGTCTTAAGTGGCAACTTTAGGGCTAGCAAAGAAGGAACTAGGGGAAGCCGACTTCCGAATAATCAGTATAGCTCTGGGGACTCCGCACACATGCACATGTACATGTGTATGTGAGAGAGAGACATAGACAAAGGCAAAGACAGACAAGAGACCAGCTTTGAACTGACAAGGATGCTTCCCTTCATTACTGTGTGGATTTAAACTGCCAAGACTATGGACTGGCTAGACCACCAAGAAGGAAAGACAATAGGAAAACATAAGGCCACTCAGGATGCAAACACCTCATCGTGGCAGTGCAATAAATGAATTCACCCTTTCGCTAAATGTCAAGTTAATATTTCTCTTGGCACCAGCTGTGTTTCACCCTCCCCTCCTTCCCCCTACAGCAAGCTTGGCCTCCCGGAAGCCTGCCCTTCAGCAGCCGCACAGCCTCAGCACTGGGAATTGAGGAGGGCAGGAGTGGCAGGCACGGTAAACACAAACACACCCAGTCCAGAAGCAAAGCGGAAACAGCTTTTGTGTGGAGTGATAGCCTCTGACAGTCCTGAGCTCTGGCTGGAGGGAGCTCTGGGCTTCAGCCTGCAGCTCTGGCAGCTGACTGTCCCAGGGAGTGCCACTAACTGAAGATCCCCCTGTCCTGCTCACAGGCAGCGAACAGACAGGCAGGGAAAGAAGATGACCTTCAAAGCCAGTTACCAGCTGGGACCACGTGCTCACCTGCACTGCTCCAGGTCTTCTTGTCTCCAGGCTACCCTCAACAATATCAGTAGTGTAGCCCCAAAGAGAGGACTCGACAGGTTTGACACTTGGCTTTACAGTATGGCTTGCCTACCTAAGATTTTGGCCCTTTTGTGTAATCGGTGGGCTCCATTCCTGTGAACTCACATGGTCCTTTGAGTTTGCCCCTTGCCCAACCCCATCAACCAGGACGATGGTTTATTTTGAGGTCCTTTCCCCTATTCATTTGTGCAGGGTCTGTGTCTCTCACCTCTGCACACCCAGTGCCACTTTGCATGAGGCCTGGAACAGAGAATGGGCTCAGTAGACTAGAAGGTCATTCATTCATTCCTCAGACCACTCTACACATCATTCTCTTCTAACTTCCTACCTTCTTCACTGCAAAAACCATTCAACTACTGCCTATTTCAGTGTCCTCCCCATCCTGTTCACTTCCACTGTCCTTATCACTCTTCACAGCTTAGCTCAAGGCCCTCTGCAAGTCTTACCTTCTCCATGAAGCCTCTACACTGTTCTGGTTTTTCTAAGCTTCTATTGTACCAGATTAACTGCATTCCCCATATGGAGCTTCATAATAGAAGGCTTTGTAATAGTTATTTTAATACCTCTGAACCTAATCTGTAAGCATGCTCAATAACAGGTCTGCCATACATTTTTAAAGAAGACTAACAGAAAGCATGTAGCACAATGCCTGGCACATAGTAAGTGCTCAAAATAGGTTTTTGTAATAATGGTGGCAGTTTAAATACACATGATGGTGACAGTGACAGTGGTGGTAACGGCAGTGATGATGGTGATGGCATTATCTCTGTTTTTTTTTTTTTAAGATTTTATTTATTTATTTGACAGAGAGAGATCACAAGTAGGCAGAGAGGCAGGCAGAGAGAGAGAGGAAGAAGCAGGCTCCCTGCTGAGCAGAGAGCCCGATGCGGGACTCGATCCCAGGACCCTGAGATCATGACCTGAGCCGAAGGCAGCGGCTTAACCCACTGAGCCACCCAGGCGCCCCATTATCTCTGTTTTATATCTCTGACCAGAGGCTGTCAACCCTCTGCTTATTTTGTCTTGACAAACTTCAAATCTTAATCCCAATGCTTTACACGTAGTGGAAGTTTTATCAACAACGGTAATACTACTGAAAATATTTTGTTATTAATATTAATCATGTTTGCAGTTTGACAGCATAGAATCATGAAAAAAGCATTGGACGGGGTCAAACGTTGATTTTTAGTTTGGCTTTCCTACTCTGGGCCTCAGTTTCCTCTGCCATATAAAAACGAATTTTTTACAAGGATGTGTGGTTCAGTCCAGCAGTGATATTGCAATTCTGTGGTTACTAATGAGATTAGTTGACACCAAAGTGAGCCCTCCCTCCATCCATATGGTCATCCTTACACAATAGGTCTTGGTACACAAATCCAAGCCTACCAGTGAAGAAATGGAAGAAACTGGGATTTATGTCAGCCAACCAACAGAACACCAGTGCTCCCTGAGATATACAAATGCTTTCTGTTTTAAAGGTTACTCCAGGCAGCATGATGGCTGACATTCCCCCTCCCAGCAGCGCGTTAGCAACAGATGTCGCAACAAAATGATCCACACTGGCGATGCCTATTAATCCTCCTACAGGGCATACCCAGATTCGCTTCTGAGCTCACACTTTATGACTCCTAAGGCAGCTTCATACTGCCATCCCTGGCCTGTAAAGTGTCACCACCCTCTTGTCTAAAGAAGCTTGGATCATAAGCAGAACAAGGGACTGAGCATCAACTGTATCAAATACCAACCAAATCTCCTATATCTCTACTCAGAAAAGGTTATCCTTCCCTTTCTACTCTATAGATCCCCTGAAGGTAGATACAGGATTACCCTGAACTTCAAAGTGTGGGCTCTGTTCCACTAATTATGACATAACTGGGTAATCTTTTTACTTACTTTTAGCAATTTACTTAAGTCTCTCTGTGTCCCATTTTCTTCCTCTATAAAACTGTAATACATTGTCTAGGAATGTTGTGGTTGTGGGAATTAAATAAAATAATACATGCAAAACACTCAGGGCAGAGACTAGCTCACAATATGCGTGCAATATATATGCATTATCAGGGCCCATGGCGTCATTATCATGTAATGATATTGAAGAACAGGTAGATGAATTTCTATATTTGATTTTGGCACCAATTACATTAAAAGACCAAAATCTTAGGTAGGCCAAGCCATACTGTAAAGCAAAGTGTCAAGTCCTAATGAGGCCAGAGAAAGCAGAAAAGGACCAGTACCAACAATGCAGATTATCCTTGGAAAATGTTTAAAGCATTATACACTCTGATGTGAGCATGTGTATATTCAGACAATGCTAGTGTGACTTACTACAATGCTTAGAAATGTGTCTTATGGAAGATGGAAGATAAACTGTGCCAAGAATACGGGCTTAAACTAAGTAAAACATTTGCCCATTCCAGTACCTCAGGCCCTGTCCATGGTCCTGAAATAGTCGAGTGGACAAAGGCCAACGGGAGTCATGACTTCTGAGAAACTGCCAAGGAGGAAAGAGAGAAATTCTTTGGAATCATTCAGATAAATGCAATCATTCAGAATTAATGTGTTATGGCTTAATAATTGGGCTTCCTCACCTATCGTGCTCCTGATCCTAAACTTACCATAAAACAAAAACAAAAACACAAAACCTTGCAATGCAGACCAGAGCTAACACAAATTACTTAGGGAGTCACTGGCTCTCCTCTGTTGACCTGTATAATAAGAAATCGAACAACATAGATCTTCTATTCTGAAATGAGTTAATTATTCTATTCTCTGATTTACCTACTGCAAAGAGGTAGCAGAGAATATTTATTGAGAGAGAGGTTCTGAAAACAAACTGCCTGGATTCCAATCCTAACTCCTCATTTATCAGGAGGTAACACTGGGCAAGTACCTTCACCTCTTCGCGTCTCAGTTCACTCATCTATAAAAATGGTCATAAAAATAGTCCTCAGCTCATAACATTATTTTTAAGTTAACTAAGGTAATGTACCTAAATTACTTAGGAAGTGCATGCATCATAGTAAGAACTGAGTATAATTATTATTGTTATCAATATTATAATTGTCTTTGTTGTCATTAATGTCAAATCAGACTTAACAAAGATGAAACCTTTTTTCCTCCTATATCTTGGCTTGCATGAATGCCCTTCCTTCTCTCTGCTCCTATTAACTACTCCTTTCTATCTTGTTCCTGAGCAAACTCTTGAGACAGATCAAGTAAGAAATGAAGGAAGTTTACTCACCCACCCACTGAGCTCCACATAAAAGGAACGCAGACATTCCTTAAAATGGGAGACAGCAAAAACACAAAGGCCACAATTCCCCTAAAAGCCATCAAGAGCTCAAGTGTCCTCGGTCCACATCACAACAGAGCCACTCTCCACCCCTTGCTCAGCCATGCTTGAGGCCACACTCCACTTGCTTCTCCATCAGTCTGTCAGCTTCTAGAGGAGCCCAGGAGGCTCACAGGGCTGACAAATCTGTGCAGATCACCAAAGCCAAGGCCCTGGCTGCATGGCTTCTTTGAATAATGGTCAATGCTAACTCAATGTTCTCAGTCCATGACCCAGAAACTCTAGCAGTCATGATGAAAGACAAACAGTGATAATGACCCCATCTGATACTGAACTCACAACACCTTCCTAAAGACTACCATGTATCTAACTTCCTTCAGTCTTCTTAGCATCCCTTCAAAGTAGGCAATAAGTGACATCCCCATTCTACGGAAAAGGTAGCTGAGGTCCAGAGATTGATGTGCCTTGGTAAAAGTCATACAGCTACCAATGAATGGGAAATTCAGGACAGCCCAGGCTGGCCCTTCAGGCAGGAAGGTTTAGTGGGAAAAGTATGGAAAAGCAGCCAGACGGAACTCTGAAAACCAGTTTCACCACTTGCTACCTGCATGGGAACTGACCTAATTTTATAAGAACACATTTTCCTTATCTGTAAAATGGAAATAGTATCTCCCATTCAGGATATAGGAGGGTAAGCAATAATGTGAGCAAAACACTGAGCCTACTGTCTGGCATAAAGATGGGGTTAAATAAGAAGACACTCTTGTCATTGTCGTCACTGTCAAGCCAGCCAGTTCTCTTTCCAATGTGCAAAGACACACAGGATCTGCACTAAAGGAGGCAGTAACATACAAAATGCCAGTGTCCTACTGTCCCCTCTGCACCCATGCACCCTGATGGACTTGCCAATCACATGCCTGAACTTTGAAAGCTGTTATCGCATGTGGCTTGTCTGGAAAACTATTACATCCCATTCTGGCCTGGCTCACCCCACTTGGCATATCCCCAGGCTCCTAATACTGACCAGGAGTAGGTCTGAACATGAGGACTAATGAATAACTTAGAAAACCCTGCTCAAGCTTTTGTTCAATTTATATAATAGTCCTTTACGACATACAGTATCAGGGCAACCACAGGTCAATGAAACACATCCATTTCCATAAACAGATGTTCGTGTCTTCCCTAGGTAGAACCAATAAGGATGAAATCATGCTGGAGAGGGAGGCAGCGAAGGTATTTTATGGCATCAATATTCAAACACCACAAAAATCCCAATTTTTATGTAATAAATATAGATAGTATCAAGAAGCTACATAGTCTGCCCCTTCCCCCAAACTGCCCTACGGAGCACTGCAAAGGCTTTTTTAAACAAAGTATATTTTGGATTAACACCCAAGCTTTTCCAGGCTGCTAGTTCCTTTCATTTAGTAGATAATCAAGAGCTGTCTGTAATCAACTAGTGATACCATGCACATAGATGGGATGCCCTCCAGGCTACAAATAGTCACAGGACTCAGTATAATTTTCAGGGCCCTGGAAACACATTGTGGGATAAGACATAGTCCCAGCCACCCAGGAAGTCACCACGCAGTGTAGAAAACGACTTATAGAGGCAATAATGGTGTGGTAGACCCGGTGCTTGGGGCAGCGGGAGCATAACAGAGGGGCATGTCTGCTGAACTTTGAGCATTTAGCTCGGAGCTGAGACCTGAGGGGGAATAAGGGAGGAGAGGGGGGAAGTGAGAGGAAATTGTCCAGGATCAAGAAAACACTGGAATAAAAACCCATTTGTCACAGAGCTTGGGGACCTCCATGCAGCCACGGCACAGAGGTGGTGAGTGGCAAGTGATAATCCACAAATGCAGCAGCTCCCAGTGATCCACTCAACATTGTTCTTCACTTGCTCAAGAGCCAAAACGGCTCCCAGCTGCTGCCACCTTCTGCCAGCAGTGCTGGTTCCAGGTGAGCTGTTCTGCCCAGGGGTCGTGGTTGATTCGGCGTCTCCTTCCGGCGGCTCAGCCCTGAGAACCCCAATTGCCCACCTGCTGCTCTAACTCTCGCTGCCCCTCCACCTGCCTTCCTGGGTGGCAGAAGACAGCCCTGCCATCTGCTTCCCTCCCCAGAGCACCAGCCATGGAACACTGGGGATTTGTGGGGTCAACAGGCAGAGCTCACAGAGCTCTGGAGTGACAGGGAACTGTGGGATGGCAGCAAGGAAGCCAGAAATGCCAGGCTAGCAATCAAAGGGAGAGAAAGGGAAGCAACAGAAGCACGTGGCTCTCAGAAGAAAGTTATTTAATCAGCCCTAGCCCAGCTTCCAAACTTTAAACTCAGAGAAATACTGGACTCATTTAGCTCATGACTGAGTCTATGTGCTAACCTCGCTAAAGGCAATGCTTCTTCTTTCAAAGGCAAAATTAACAAAAAGGAGATTCTTCTCTTTCACCAAGTGGGGCCCTTACTACAGAAAGACTCATCAGTCCTGAATAAAACAAACACAACTGTTCATTCTGCTTCTTGCCTGGAGCTCCAGGATGACCTCACAAGGTCAAGGTGGGTCTCAATCCTGCCAGCCAATTCCAGAAGAGAAACCAGCAATGATATAGACAATACAAAGCAGAATGTGTGTGAGTCACATTATCTTCGACTTCCCTAGACAGAGGGACTGTTGGCTTCGGTCTTAATAGACTAAACAGGTGAGACACAGCATGCTTCAAGAGGGGCCTGGCAAACAACCCAAGTCCTCTCAAACCACGTCCCCACAAACCAGCCCTATGCCTGGCATTCAAAAATAAACCTTGTGTCTAAATTCGAATTATCACACTGCAATGAGATGGCAGCATTTCAACTCCTTTTGGGCTCAGAATGCTAACCAGAGGCTCCGAGCATTTGCTCAAAGGACCCAGGCTTCTCAAGAGGGATCTCCCCAGGGCTAGAGCCCCAGTACATCCTGACTTGATGGATATTTCGGATGAGGCATACTCTTGTTACCTGAGAACACGATGGATTGACTACAGCTGCTAAAGCGTTGCCTAATTGAGGATCGACTTTCAAGAGGATGTGAGTGTGAGGTATAATTGGCATATTTTTCATACTTCTGAGACTAAGCTGTGAGCTCCTGAGGAGGCAGAACCCACTGCATCTCACCCAGCGCCCGCAACATAGAAGAGTATTTCAGTACATGCGTGTCTGGATTGGACAAACCAATGAAAGAAGCATAACGTTAGGTGAATTACTGAAATGATAAGCCAAAGCAAACCCTTCTTCAGATATCTGATCAGTATTTACTCAAAGATACCCCCCAGAAGGTTCGCAAGCCACCCAGCCGACCCCATAAGCCCCCCTTTCCTTTGCCTTGTGTTATTTTTCTCCAGGCTGCTAATTGTACTGCCCAAACTATAAATATTTTACTGGAGATGTGTTTGTTTTCACACTCATGGAAGGAAGGTCCAAAGAGCAGGGATTTTTAGCTCATTTGTTTACTGCTGTTTCCTCCTCACCTACTAGAGTTCCCTAAACATTTTCGGAGAGTTTTAATCATCAGACTTTGAAAACTTGCTCCATCTCTAAACAGAAATGACTGAAGACATTTCTAGTCCATGCACCAAGGCTCTTTATGTGTGTAAATTAATCAAACAATTTGGATACATTTGAGGACCCTTATTTGAAGCAATGTAACCGTTCCAACTTGCATGCCTTTTCAAAAATCTTTGCAGTTTCGTCCCAATGTACTATTTGAGCTTTATTACACCTTCATCATCATCTTCATTGCCACAACCATCAACACCATCACCATCGTCAACAATGACAGAAAACATTTATCACTGTCTACTGAGTATAATGTGCTTTGGTAATAGTTGTTTGGGGGACATAAAACCAGTAGGACACTGAGGTCTCTGTCCTTGGACTGCCTGTCTGATGGAAACATCAAGACATACTTAAGTATGAAACATATAGTGTTAGATGAGAGGTTAAAGCAGTGCTGCTTGATAGAAATATAATAATGCAAGCTACCTAGGTCACTTACATTTTTCTAGGGGCCATATGAAAAAGTAAAAAGAAACAAGTGAAATTGATTTTAGCAATATTTTACACAACCCAGTAAATCTAAAATATTATCATTTCAACACATCCCCCATATTTTTAAAAATTTTGTCAATAAGCTAGTTTACCTTTTCTTTTTATAGTTATCATTTGAACATATGACAGAGCACATCTCACATGGTACATTGGGACCAAGGGTTTTTAGAGTAAAGAGGAGAGGAGGACCTTCACGGGGAGGGGGTGGGTGTAGAGAAGGCCCCATCAGGGTCACCGTCCTATCCTCCCTTCTTTTTCCTTTCCTTCCCCTCCACCCTCCTCTTGGAAGCAAGAGTGTGGTTGCAGGCACAATAAAGACATCCCCAAAAGAAAACAAGCAAACGGTGGGCCCAGTCCCACCCACAGAGAAAACCCCGACTCCACCCCACTCTTCTCTTTATTCTCTGAGGCACAGTCAGACAAGGTACAACCCTGTTCCAGTACTAATGAGAGATCTGGGTCTTTGCCCACAAGCACTAAAAAAAGTTCCCTGTGATCTCAAAAGAAAAGTATATTCACGCTTTAGGCAACCCTGGGGACTCAGAGGTGTTCTCGGCCCTTGCACACAACAGACTACCTGGAAAAAAATTTTAAAGATGCCACAAGCACACACCACTAGATTCTGATTTCATTGGTCTAGAGTGAAACCTGGGGATTTGGGGCACCTTTTAAGGGCTTCTAGGTGATTCTTATGTATGTCTCAGGCTGAGACCTGCTGGGCTGGGGTGGAAGAAGGGCAGGTTGGAAAAGAGGGAAGGAGAGCCTGTCGCGCCGTCACCCACAGGGCTCAGCATCGTGCTCTGTGTTGTCTCCCACTGACGCCATCCTATCAGGCTGCGCACGAGAGAGGTATCACTAACCCCATTCTTCAGGTGGGGAAACTGAGGCTCTGAGAGGCTAAGTGACCTTTCCAGGAAAGGTTAGCAATTGGCAAGGAAAGAAACCGGAACCAGCGGGTGGCAGGGGAGAAAACGAGCAGCAGATGCGCTGCGGAAGGTACTGAGACCCTGGGAGACTTCCAAGTCCCGAGGAGTTTGAGCACAGAAAGTGCGCGCCAGGGAGGGTGCCAATATTGACAACTACACTTGTTTGGTATCACACAGTGAAGTCATGATAAGAAAAGATGCCTCAAAAAATAAACATTATCCATTTCCACAATGGAGGAGCTTGTCTGCCCTTATCAGCGGCTAGACTGGAAAGAAGGCCAAACAATAGACAGGAAAGAGTAATTGGGCTGGAGCAGAGATATGCCCTCTTTCCTACCTCATAAAATCACCAAGTAGTAAAAAAAAAAAAATTCATTCAGTATCTTAAAGAAAGGAAGAAAAGGGCAAAGAGAGACAAAAGGAGAAAGAGAGAGAGAGAAGGAGGAAGGGAGGGAGGAAGGAATCTGGTAATACTGGAAGAGAAATCAGTCGTGCCTGACAGTATTTAAATTGAATGTCTGTGAGCATGGCTCGTAATTTCTGGTGAAAGTAGAAGCTATTAAAAAGTCGATGCACAAGATTAAAATTTAGAATGCTATTTTAATAATACTGAATTCTACTCAATTTCAAATGGCTGTCATTTTTAAGCTCCACCAATTTGAGAATGTTTGATTGATGGGGCTGGGAGCTGAGTGATAGGAAGCCTGAACTCGGTGGGGTCCAGCTCAGCTGACACAGCCGGAGAGGACAGAAGCTCTCATCCACATGGAATTAAACTGACCAAGCTGAAGAGCCAACTTGGAGGCTATCTTCCCATCTGTCAAATGGGAGCAATATTATCTATCCTAACTAAACAGACAAGGGGGATGAGAGGATAAATGAACCAATGCTAAAAGCAAAATACTATGAAGGCCAAGGTTGTAGATACACCTGCCCCATGTGGAGCTTGGACGAGGTCATCACTCATGGGCCATCTCTTTCTGGAAACTTCTTCCACTACACCTCCCATGTCTAACTTAGTCCATCAACAAGTCATTGGACCAGTTAGTGCTAGGAGAGGGCATGTCTAGGATGTTCTGGAAGTCAGAAGCAACTCCTATGTCACTCACCGCCACAGATCCACCACTCTGAGAGACTCAGGTTATGGTTGGTGCACCAGCACTGTGCCTGATATATAGTGTGTGGGTCCTCAATAAATATTTGTGGTGTCTCATTCAACATACTTCTTGCCCTTAGAAGTACTAGAACTCCTAGAAGTTCTGACTTTACCTGGGGTAACAAATAAATAGTCACCAAACAGATTATTATGAGCACTAATGGAGAGATAATCAGAGTGCTACACAGAACAGAGGGAGGGAAAAAAACAATATTTCTACTTGATCTTGAAAATTCAATTTAATATCTTCCTCATTTGTTGTTATCCCTGGGGTCATCTGTAGTGCTGTTCCCAAGTATCTCCTGCTCCTTACATCCGGGGCACGTGACAGGGCTCTATTTCTCTGCTCCCTTTGAAGCTCAGCTAAGCCGTGCAACCTACGACGGCCAATGAAACGTCAACAGAAGTGGCCTGAGTCACAGCTTGGCAGCAACTTCAGGAGCCGTGCACAATTCTTCATGTTCTCTTCCCCCGCTACGACCATAGTGGAAGCACCTGTGAAAACGCAGCCTCCAGAAGCCTGGCTTGCAATCTAAAGCATGAAGAGCGTGAAGCCTGAGTGGGAAACACACCTTCACTGCACTGCCCTCCTAAGACTGGGGGCCGTTTGCTACCCGAGCCTGTCTTCATGCACACAGTCACGTGCAGAGAAGCCGCAGCAAAGCACCCCTCAGGGAAGGCGTGAGGGAGCCGGAAGGTTCTTGGGAGTGACAAGGAAACAGGAGTCTAGTCTCTCCAGTCACACATTCTGGTACTTTTTTCCAAAGATTTCCTCTGGACCTTCTGAGAAAACGGCTCTATTTCCAAGAGTCCATGAGTCAGGAACCGCATCTATCTCCTGTAACCTATGCAGAAAATGTCTTTGTGCCTCATGGCCATTGTCTCAAGTTAGGGGGCTGTGTCCCTGGCTCAATACCACACTCCACACACACAAACTAGAGGCCACAGAGTGACAGGCCTCCCAGACCCTTTGTCTCTCTGCCTGGTTGGCTCCACCGGAATCTTCCTCAGCTCCGCCCCCTCTACGGCAGGCGGGGCCCCACCCAGGTCCAAAGTCCTGTCCCCACCACCGGGAACTCTCATTTCTGGGTCCTCAAAGCCCGTTCCCACCCACTCCCCTCCAGAAAGTGCCACCCGGGACTCAGCCCTTTCTGTTCTCCTCACGCCACCAGTTCAAACCCATCTGACCCGCAACCATGCCCTGATGTAGAAACAGCACCATTCGTTCCTCTGGGCAAGTCTGGCCTCTTCACAGAACAGATGAACCTCTGAAACTTGATGCCCTTATTTGTGAAATGGGGTCATAGCTCTGACCTCCCATCCTGGGAGACGATGCATCTCGAGTGTCTGTCTTGGCACCTGGCATGTAATAGGTGCTCAAGAAATGTGAGACTCCTCCTAGCTTCCCCTCTCCATAAAAATGTCTGAGCTGAGAGGGCAGGGCCAGCTCTTACCCGCCCCCATGAAGCCCAGAAGTGCCCCAGGGATACCTCTAATGCATGTTTTCTCAATGAGGGCAGGTGGGGGGATGATCAGGGAAAAAAATGTTTCAAAAGGCTCCACAAACAGGCACTAATGAGAAATCGGTTGAGAATCACTGGCCTAATGTTACCTCCAATCAGAAACCAGGCAGCCTCTCTCATGCCCATCTCAGCTGAGCCTCTTATCACCCGTCTCTTACATTTCCTCTCTTGTGTCTCTTCCAAATCAATAATATGATATTTTAGAAAATTCTGTCAAATCCACATTCATTCCTGCTCCACCCCCTCCCCGGCCTCTCTGCTCCTCCACTGATCTAATCTGCTGCCTCTCCGGGGATGTGAGCCGCGCAGCTGGCTGCAGAGAAAGCAGTCACTGAAGAGCTGAGAGACTCCAGGCTCCGTTTTGCAGACACGACAGACGTGACTGTGTCGATAGCTACCTCCAAGCAGCCGCGAGGCAGGAAGGAGCTGGGCGCCCCTGCCTCCCCCGGACCTCCACTGCCCACCACTCTGCTCGGCTCAGAACGGTCAAGGCCTGCCTGGGTCTTCCAGAGAACTAAACGAGCTTGCCCAGGGGGTGAGGGTTACTGCTGGGTTTGAGCTTTGGCTGGTGGGCTGGACTGCGGCAGACATTGTCATTTGGCTCTCCCAAGGTAGACTCCTAGCCTACCTGTCCTAGAGGCTGTAAAGCTCAAAAATCCCTTCCAGCCTCTCTTGCGGCTACGGATGGCCCGCTGGTATTATACTCCGCATGGCGTGACATCCAAGAAGGTGGGAACAGCTTACCCTGAAGTGGCCACTTTCCCTTTCCCTCCTACCTCAAAATACACACAAAATCTGAAGCTGCCTGTTTGTCTTGTAACCATGAGCAAAAAGCCAAGGGAAGCTTGACGTCCTAGAGAGGTCAACCTTGATATGACAGAGCCTCTCTTACTAGTACCAGCAACCACCTTTGTCTAGATTTCTTTTTTTATGTAGGAAAATGCTTTTCTCTGTGGGGAGCCTGGGTGGCTCGGTGGGTTAAGCTTCTGCCTTGGGCTCAGGTCATGACCTCCAGGTCCTAGGATCAAGCCCTGCATTGGGCTGCCTGCTCAGCAGGGAGTCTGCTTCTCTCCTCTCTCTCTCTCCCTTTCTCTCTCTCTCTCTCTCTCTCTCTCTCTCTCTCACACACACACACACACACACACACAAATAAATAAAATCTTTTAAATAGTGCTGTTCTCTGTTATTATCCAAAAGCATCCCAAGTAACACAGGGGTCAAGGGTCAGATGCATCCTTCTCACCCATCTGCCTTCCTGAGTTCTCTCTGCAAATACATCTCAACTCCAGAAGAGAAGGTACCATGCATCTCAGTGTCTGGGCATGCAGGGGGGGCTTAGATGTGCTCTGCCACACAGCCACACTCCTGAGTGATGGCTTTCTGCATGGGAGAAGCACACACACATTGCAGTAGTGGGCCTGGGCTCCAGTCCTGACTCTCCACCAAAAGCTGTGTGATCTTAGATAAGATGTCTGACCTTTCTGAGTGTCTACTGTTTTCACTCTAAAACAGAGTTGGAATAGTACTCCCATCAGAGTTCGGTTGTGAAGATTAAATGAGATAGAATGTGTGACGTGCCTAGCTCAGTGCCTGGTACACACTAGGTTCTCAGCACCAGACAGTTCCCATGACAATTTTCTGTTTTCACTTCTGTTTCCAAGAGTTCTCCCACTACCCAGTCTGCCTCTGATTCTGTCCTTCTCCAGGCTCTGCAGCGTCTCTGTCTCACTCTAGCTTTTTCTCCCTTCTCCCCCACCCATTCATTCTCACACTGGAGGGATGTGCAAGGTGCATCATTTGCCCATGATTCTGAGAGCTCACCACATGCACACACAGTGCCAGGTCCCCACACACAACAGGCTCAGGATCCTCTGGAAACAGGGGCTCTCGCAGCAACTGGGTTTGGCTGAGGCTTTAAGCTCAGGGCCTGGGAGTGGAACCCATGGACTCTGGGTTCCTTCGAGAGTGAGGCTGCACTGGTGCCCCTCATGTTCTGGGAGGCAAGCAAGGGCAGCCATGAAGGTCAGAAAAGAACGCAGAGGTCATGCACTGCTCAGCCCCTGAACCTCAGGTCAGACCAAAATGGCAGTGCTATTAGGGACCCTGTGCCCTGCCCCGCCCCCAACAAACACACAGGGGCTCTCCCCAGCAAGCTGACTGTACACTGGGAATTCAATGGGGATAGGAAATGTATTGATTTTACAGATCGTGGTTGAGGAAGGGTTGTTAACTGCTTCAGAAGAGGTCCTCTCCCAGACCCAGGAAAGGCCCTTCCCAGGCTCTCCGTCAAAGCTCTTCAGGGGCTGCCTGTTCCTCAGTGATGGGGGAAGGGGACTTTCTGCAGGGACCAGCTGCTGAAGGGGTCAGGGCTCCTAGCAGAGAGGAGATGGCTCAGGGAGCGAGGGGTCTGCTGTCCCTCCCTCGAATCACACTGTTTCAAGACTGCATTGATCAGCCCAGTCTGAGGACTTCGGAAGAAATCACAGATCTACAGACTGGTTCCCATCTCCCGCTGGGGCCAGCCCCAGGATCCCAGAGCAGAACTCAGAGCAGCTCCTTCTTTCAAAAAGCTCACTGCCCCAAATGGAAAGCAAGATGTTGGTACATAATACTAACCCACCACACAGAGAGTCCTCTCTCCCGACCCCTGCAGGCCTCCATAGCACCTGAGCCCTTCCTTGGTGAGGTAGGCCAATCGCCCCTCACAATCTGCAATGGCTAACATCTACGAAGCTTTTATCTGTGCCGGTGCTTTTGTTCTCGGTGTTTCCCACACGCTCGCTCCCTGGATGAAAGGCTCCCAGCAGCACTACCCTGTTCTCCCTTTACCAACGGGAGATAAAGGCCCACAGGGGATAAGGGACGGGTCCAAGGCCACACCCCTACTAAATGGCCGAGATGTGCTTGAAGTCTGGGACAGCCTTTTCACAACAATGAGAACAACAGCAAAATTATTTTTTAAATGGTTTCTTGACGAAAGACAAACCTATGCAGAATTCACCATATGCCAAGCATGGTTCTAAGTGCTTGACATATATTAAGTTATTTTAAAGTCACACTAACCTTGTGAAATAACTACTAGATATTACCTCGATTTTGCACATGGAAGTGGAGGGACAGTCACCTGCCCAAGGTCTCAGTGATTCAAAACCCTACAAGCGTGAGTTCAGGGCCCTGCCCCCAGCGGAAACAGCACCCTGTGAGCCCAGGGGCAGCCATGCTGGTGAGGGATCAGGTCAAGCCACCTCCAGGCTAGACCGCACGGGGCCATTAAGGACTGGCCCCCAAACGAAATGTTTCCTCCTTGGTCTCACAAAATGTGAAAGGTGCTATTATCGCAGAAGCCAAAGCTGCTTGCAAACTACAGAGGTGACACGAGGTAAATTCATTTCCTTCCTGTCAAGAGAAACTCAACAAGGGTATAATCAGGAGCTAATGTGTGCACTCGTGATTGGGCCCATCATCGAGGTGGCACATAACTGAACAAGTCCTCCATGCCCAGAGGAGCAGAGCCCCATCACTGCGAAGTGTCAGTCATCAGGCCAGCATACGTTGCTTTTTAATAACATTATGGAAATCTTGCTGAAGGACTTTGGGAAGGACAGAGCCTTGAGGGCGGGGGCCTCTCGGAGCCTTGGGGAGCTCCAACCTTGAGAAAAGGACCTTCTGTCCCCATGCCACGCCAGTCAGCTATTTCCCTCAGGAACTCCTCCTCTAGGCTGGGTGGGTTTATGCATCATGGGCATAAAAACTGACCTGGACCCCTTCACTGAATGGACCCCAAGGGACCCCAGTGAGTAGCTAGACCAGGTCTCCAGGTTACTGAAGGGTGTCCAGGGGCCATCCAGGAGACAGACCCCTCTCCTCCCCCACCACAACTGGCAACAAGGTAATTCTTACACAGGCCTCTCTTCATAGGAGTTAGAGGAGTACTTTTCTGAGTATTTTACAAGTATTAACTCATGTAATTTGAAAAACAGTTCTATGCTGTACCTATCACTCCTATCAGACTATAGATGAGGAAACTGAGACACAGATGGTGGGTAGTAGGTTCTATTTAAGCCCAGAGAGTCTGGTTCTGAAGTCCATTGCCCTAGCCAGACACTTCACTGCCTCTATGAGCCGACCCTGCAGCCGGGCTCTGAAGGAGGGGAGAGAGGAAGAGAGAAGTGAGGACAGGAGGGGAGCTGCCTCCCTGCCGGCGGGGGTTCATTCATTCCCTTTTTTATCGGGCACCTTCTTTGCACCAAGTACTGTTCTAGGCACTGAGGATACGGTGCGGATAAACAGACAGGAGATCACAGTCTAATGAGAAGACACAGATAATACAGAAACATATAAATAAGATAATGTCATAGAACGGCAAACACAATAAAGAAATAACACAGAGGATGGGGCGCCTGGGTGGCTCAGACAGTTACGTATCTGACTCTTGGTTTCGGCTCAGGTCCTGGGAGGGCCTGGGCCTGGGAGGGTCCTGAGAGGGTCCTGGGACCAAGCTATGTGTCAGGTTCCATACTCAGCAGGAAGTCTGCTGGGGATTCCCTCTCTCTCTCTCTCTCTCTCTCTTGCTCTCACTCTCTCTCCCTCTGTCCCTCCCCCCTCTCTCATTCAAATAAATCAATCTATCTTTTTTTTTTAATGAAATAAAACAGGAAAGTCAGATCGAGTGACTAGGAATGGAAGAGGTGTGGAAGTTACCTTAGAGGGGAAAGTTAGCTTTAAAGAAGCAGGAGCAGGCCTACCTGAGGCTGAATAATTCGTTTGGTAGAGGTTTTCAAATGCCGACAAAACATAGGGAGTAGGCAGTCTTTGACACCCTTAAGAAGCCACAATCAGAGACGCATGAAGCCACAGAGAGCGAGAGTTCCCCCACCCACTCTGGGCCTGGACTGCCGGCAGCTCTTTCTTCCCTCTTGTACCAACCACACTATCACAAGTTCCCAACCTCCTCGGGGGCCATCCCCAGGAAAGAGAGTGCTGAAGCACCACCCCCTTGTGGGGATCCCCTGCCTTACACAGAAAGTGATGCTCCTCTCCTGGGTTCCCTGTAGAAGCTGGGAACCTACAGGAGCCACTGGAATATTCGATGGGACTTACTGCCTCAGCCACAGGCCCAAAGGGGACATTAATGGAGATAGCAGGGATGCACGAGGGCTCATGCCCTGAGAGATGGAACTCAGCCAGGATAACCGGATAGTGAGCCATCTAAGGAGCAGGGAGTTAATAGGTTTTTCCAAATGGATGGTCCTTAATTTCAATTCGACCAAGTGAAGGGGATCAGGTGAAGGAAGCCAGGTGAAAACGAGGATTAATCCATCTATCAAGGACCTTTGGTACTGAAAACATGAAAAGATGAATTCATTTGTGAGCCATAATGATTCACTAGCAGGAAAACTAATTATCTTGAAGCTTGTTTGGCCCCAGAATCAATCTCTATTTAACTATATTTATTTTTGGCTGCTTACCCTGCTTGCCTCTCTCAGAAACTCAAAGAGTACTTTCTCTCTCTCTCTCTCTCTCTCTCTCTCTCTCTTTCTCTTTTTGGTAAATTCCAAAGATTTGCTTATCTCAGAATGATCTCTGTAAGTGATGCTTATTTCCCTCTCTCCTGTCCTCTCTCAGTAGTACTAGCCTCAGCTCTACTCACCACTCCCTGGTGTTCTCTCTTCTCTCCTCCATTTATCACTACCTTGACATACATGACTTGTCAGTGTATTGGCTTTTTAGATAATCTGGCTCTTCCCCTGGAATATAAGATGGTAAAGCAGAGACCTTCCCTGTCTCCACTATCTTAACACCTGACCGATGGATAGCCACTGAGTAAGGAAACAAAAAGATACTTATAATGGACGCATGCAGCTCTTAACCCTAGTCCTCAGAGCAACCTCCATTTACTATTACGGATTATTCCCATTTTACAAATGAGGAAACTGAAGCACAGAGAATTAAGTAACTTACTACAAAGGTAGCAAATAAAACAGTCCAGGTTTGAACCCAGCAGTCTGGCTACACAGTCCATGCTCTTTTCACTTAGGTATTCAAGAAATATTTGCAGATTGGATGAATGGCTGCCAACCTGCTTTCCCTCCCAGGCTTATTTGGGACTTTTCTTTTTTTTTTTTCCTTTTTTTTTTCCTTTTTAACTGGGCTCTCTATGCATCAGGTATGGTCTCATATTCTCTATTCATATCACTCTGTTGAATTGTCACATACTAGCCTGCTCTCCTTGGCACCTGCCCCAAGTCTGGTACTTAGAATCACATCTCACTGACCCTGCCAGGTTCTCTCAGGTCCCCCTTTGCCCAGTCCTGGTCTGCAATCATGGACTCAGTTCCTTCAGAAAGAAAAACCTAAACAAAGATTCTGGAGGAGGTATTTCTCCTGAGAAGCAAGTGGCTGGGCTTAGTGAGTCTGAAAGACCCCCCTCCTCTGTCCAGGAACTGAATCCCAGAGAAAAAGTTCTGTTTCATATCTATATTCACCTTTAAGCCCGAAGGACAAAGGCAAAATAAATAACAGACTATCAGTTGCTAGATGCTCAGAGGGGAGGGAGGGCAGGAAGAAAGTAAGATGCTATTCCTACTAAGTTGGCTCTGAGAGTGGAGAAGAACCCAGTCAGGTTAGTAAGAAAGCGTAACTATGCAACACAGACTACCCCCAATTCAGGGCTCCCTCGTCCACCATGCTGATCCCAGGGCCCATTCTGTCCATGATGGGACTGGGTGTGGTTGTGGTTGACCTCACTGATCACAGCTTTATGACCTTGCCTTGAACAATGTCTGGCACACAGTGGGTGCTTAATCAGTGCTGAGTGACTGAATGAATGAAGGACCCCCATTCCGCCCCTGCCTTGGCCCCGCCTTCATCCCCACTCCCACGATTGCCCAGCTCTACCTGGATCCTTCCCCTTGGATCCAAGTGTTGGATACATTCATGGACTGGCCAAACTTGTATACACACTCCCTTTCCCCCAAAGGACACTTACAGGACTCTGAGCCAAAGAAGGTAAACTAGGTGTATCCTGGGAAACATGCCTTGAGCCCTGCAAACGGCTACTCCCGAAGAACAACCCTCAAGAACAAGAGTGCCGCGGTGACTATCCTTCCCAAACTGTGGGCCTTTGCAGTCTCAGGCCAGAGCCAAGTGAAGCTCTGCCAAACAACTTAAACCCAATCATGCAAAGCCAAGTGCACTTTCATGTCCTAGGAAACAAAAACATTCCAACTGCTCAGCATATCCAAATCAATACTCCCTTAATCACTCCCCCTGGCTCTTCCCCTGGACTCTGAACACCAACCCCGTAGGAAAAGCCTGGTAGTAATCTTGGATTCTCCCTTGCTTTTCTTTCCTCTCTCTATTCTAGTGTCTTGCATCTGGTACCTCAGGTCATTTGTTTTGTTCTTGTCCCTCAGGCTGAAGGGCACCCATGGTCTTAAAATTGTTAACTAGAAGTTATCTGGATGATTCAGATCAGGAACACATTCAAACGCTCTGGTATCCTGCAATGCACTGGATTTTTTTCCCCCAGTTGGCGGAAAACTGGCTGAGTACTTAGTCTCTCAGTTCATCTCGCAGGAAACAGTCTATTCCAGTACCTGAAGTGTTAAGTAGGTAACCAAACTCACTGTGGTGACCCCACACTGTGTCCTATGCTGTGGCACAGACTCTAACCCCCACCAGGCAGGCTCATATGAAGGGGCTACCATCTCCGAGGGAACTGCCGGACCCAAGAGTGGACTTGGTGCATCCCTTCTGCTGAAAGAGCACGAAGCTTCTCCCTTCCCCTTCTGGCTCAGGGACACTGTGCTCCAGCCCAAATGACAGCACTATCCTGCGGAGCCATGGTGAAAATGTCCATTGCCAGACTGCCCTGCTGACCGAGGAACACAGCCCTATGCTAACCCTGCCGAGAGCCCAGCACTTGGCTCTACGGAAGAGGAATGGGAACAGGGTTTCCATGGAGTCAGGCTGTCAGGGTTTGAACCTTAATTTCACAACCTATGGCTTTATGACCTTGGAATGACACAGAGCCCCAGTTTCCCCATCTGAGAAATGAAGAGTACACCTCCTGCTGGGGTCGTGAGGATTGCGTGAGATCTTGTGTGGGAGGCAGCCTGACACAAAGTCTGATGCTGAGTGTCAGACTTGCTGAGCACTAACCATACGCCGGCCTTGTGCTTGACCCTCACACACGTGATATCATTAGCCTTGTTGTGTCCAGGAGATACGGGTATTCCCACCTCTATTTTATAGCAGAGAAGACTGAAGATCAGCGAAGTCAAGTGACCTGCACAAGGGCAAGGAGCTAGTGAAGGATCAAACTAGGATTTGAACCCAGGATCTACATGGAGGGTGCCTCCCACCAGAGCTGACACCAGGCCCGTGTCGATGCGTCCCCATGAGGCTCTGACTGACAGGCAGCTCTGCAGGGGTGTTTGAGGATCAGGGGCTTGGAGCCAGCAAGCCTGGCTTTGCATCCTCTAGGCACTATGTGCCCTGGGACTCTTTACTGCTCAGGTACACTGTAGCATGAAAGAGGAACAACTGTGTTTTCCCTCTGAGATGGTCACAAGGCTTAAATAAAACACTGGTGCTTTGCAAACTTTCACCCAAGCTAGGTTTTTGGCCTATCCTGTGCTTTCAACATGAGAGCGGCATGAACACCACTTAGCACAGTGTCAAAAACTTTAATTAATCAATTAATAATTAATAATAGAAATAATTTATGGTATTAGTCATAAAAATAGCCAACACATACAGAATACATAATATTTCAAAAGAGGTACTAAAAGCTTAACAAAAGCATTGAATCCTCAGGACAGTGTTATGTGGTAGGTATTTTCATTAGCCCCTTTTACAGATGAGAAACCTTGAGGCACGTAAAACTTCACTAACTTGCTCAAGGACACAAAACTAGATGCTGAAAACTGACAGCCTTGTTATTCACTGGGCTGCGTCCAGACTTTATTCAAAGGATGTGTCAGTCCGGGTAAGCAACACGTTTACCCAGAGCCCTGCACAACACCCACATCCCGGTCTCTCTGGAAACCACGGGGATAAACAGATGCAAGCTTGTCTGGGTCACTTTACTATTAGACGTCCATGGTCTCGAATATGTAAATGCGCATGGAAATCATCAAGTGGAAGACAGAGTACGCAGGTTTCTTCCAAATTTGAGGGGCACCAGTGTGTCCGGAAATAGGATTTCAGAAATACCACTTCTGAGTCATTTACTCTAGTCATTTACTTACTGGAAACACTAAATACAGTAGTACTTATCCATGGTTTCAGTTACCCACGGTCAACCGTGGCCCAAAAATATTAAATGGAAAATTTCAGAAATAAACAATTCATAAGTTTTAAATTGGGCACCATTCTGAGCTGCATGATGAAATCTCAGGCTGTCCTGCTCCACCTAACCCGGGGTGTGAGTCATCCCCTCGCCCAGTGTCTCCACACTGCATATGCTAACCGCCCCCTTGTCACTCAGTAGCCCCCACAGTGATCAGACCTACTGCGGTGCTATCACAGTGCGTGTGTGCAAGGAGCCTTTGTTTTACTTAATCATGGCCCCAAAAGCACGAAACCAGTGAGGCTGGCCATTTGGAGACGCCGAAGAGAAGCTGTAAAGGGCTTCCCCTAAGTGAGAAGGTGAAACTTTTCTATTTAGTAAGAACAAAAATCGTGTGTTGAGCCTGCAAAGATCTCTGGTAAGAACCAATCTTCTCTCCATGAAACTGTGAAATAGGGAAAAAAAATCTGTGCTAGTTTTATTGTTCTTAATCTCTTATTGTGCCCAATTTATAGATTATAAATAAGTCTGTATGTATAGAAAAAACATAGTATATATAGGACTTGGTATTATCTATGGTTTCAGGCAGCCTCTGCAGGTCTTGGCACCCAAAGATAAAGGAGATGCTATTCCACAGGCAAACGGAGAGAGAGAAAAAAAGTAAACAGCCCAAAAGTGAACAGCCCTTCATGTCTTTTGTCCTTTTGTCCTTTTGTCCACATCTGTAGAAGTGTGTCTGCCTACAGACCCAGACATCCATGCACTGAGTGGAAGGCCCTCGGAGACTCCAGCAACGGGTAGCACCAGGGAAGAGAAGTCAGTTTGGCACAGTCCTGGGAAGTGAGGCTCTGGTCAGAGCCCACTGAGAATCAATGGCCTTTTTAACACAGGTGTGACACTCACCTGGGCTGCTGGGTCCCATCTGGTGGGAAAAAAAGGTTTTTATATCTCTGCTTTTATCCTCAACATGCTCCAGAAATATATTTCTGTAATTCCCTTAGCTGATCAGTATGAAAAAGAGAATACTGAATATTCCAAAAGGGATCTGACAGAACAGGGGCACATTCATTAGTTGCTAAACTTCCCAATGACTCCTAGAAATTGGCACGATTGAGGCAAATTAAGTGCTTCCGTCCCAACTATAAGCTGCCACGGTTCTTTGAAGTGTATCTTTGCATCGCTGGCCTTGCAAAGGAAGGTACTGGAATTCCATACAAAAGCAGCATCTCCCTCCTTCTTGCTCTCTGAGCAAATCTAAAATCTGGTGCCAGATTCCTTGGAACAAATTCTAACGCCAAGAAGGCTTTTCATAAGATTACAAAGATTGCATTGACCTTTGAAGAGGAGCTCCTTTTCTTAATGCAGTCCTTGGAATTCTCCCCATCCTCCCCTTGGGCAAAAGGGTAACATCTCCCCCCATCTCTAGGGTGGATACAGAGAGAAGAAAGTTGCTCCCAACCCACTGGGTGAGTCAGCCCGGAAACCAAGTTTAGAAAATAAATTCAGTCCCTTTCCTCCCCATCATCCGCTTTCTCCTAAAAGAAACTGATCAGCGGTTCTTCTGCATATAGAGTCGATCTGAAAATCATTAGCAAAGGTTAGATAAGAAGCCACAGCTCTGGTTTCTTTGGTTTCAGAACAAGAACAGAAATGACATTTACGGAGCATGGCAGGAACTGTCTGAGATGGAGACTAGCTATGCCTACTCTCTAGCTATACATCGAACATTTACTAGGGAAAATTTACTGTTAGCCAGTTTTTTGTTTTGTTTTGTTTTTGTTTTTTTTTCAAAGAGCCTGACTCTTCCAGTTGAGTTTTCAGTAAGTTTATTTATATGCTCATTTCACAGGCAAGAATACTGAGGCCTTGGGCACATGACCCGTTAGACACAAGAGTCAGCAGAGGGCAAGTGTTCAGTCAACCTGTGCAAGAACCAGTTGCACCTGCGGACACTCTGGCTGCAGGTGTTTCATTACAGGTGACAACCTGAGAGGCAGAATGAGCCCAGGGGGTCTCATGCGTCTTGGGTGAAGACCATGGCAGCCTTCCAGGTGCTCTCACCAGAGCTTGCAAAGCAAGAGGAAGGGAAGCAACCTAGAGTTCAAGCTAGGCTGAAAACCCTCCTGAGGGTCTTCCCAGGAGAATTCCTGAGAGGACACACAGCCACCAAGAAGACAATGACATATGTCTATGGCCATACCACCCTGAAGGCGCCCGATCTTGTCTGATCTCGGAAGCTAAGCAGGGTCGGGCCTGGTTAGTACTTGGATGGAGGAAGACAGTGACATGGAGGCCAGGGCTCAAAATCTCCAGCCTGGCCTGGGAAACCATGAGCCAAGTTCTATTAGGATATGCTCTGCTTGAGACAAGTGTCTACGGAGCACCCACTACCTCACCAGTGACTCTGAATGACCCTGCGTCCCTGTCCCTACAGACTCTCTTTAATGGGGCCGAGTGGTATGGAGGCCATTCTGTCCTCTCTGGCTACCACCCTGATTCCAGGAGTAGCACGGAGTCACTGTTGTGACTGAAGGACATGCTGGCAAGGTTCGGTGGGCGATGTTCTGGAGTAACTCACAGATGGGCAGAGGGTCTGGGGGGCAGCGATTAGTGAGCCGTGCTTCACCTTTCCTCCCCTCAGTCTCTGCTCCACTTGTATCTGGAAGGCCTGCTGGGTTCCAGCCAAGGAGTAACAGCAACAAAGATTTTTAAGGAGTGCCCCCCCAACCCCCACCAAGAAGAAATGAGTTTGAGAACCACTAGGATAATGCTTCTGGGCAGCTATATTCAAAAGGCTACAAACATGTAAAGAGGTATTATTACATTTATTACTGTGATATGTTTGGAGTATTACAAATCTTTTAGGAGTTTTATCAGTGAAAAGAGTTAAGAAATTCTCATCTTAATGTCACCAGGCAGCTCTGAGGGGACTAAAGGTCAGAGGGCACCAAAAAGAGGACTCCTAACATGGGCTGAAATCCCCAGGATGCCACGAGTAAGACTACAAGGACATTTGGGGAAGATGATCCTCTTGTGCTGGGACTTCTGGCCTCCGGAAAATCCTACAGATAGATATGCTCCACCAGACCCCAGCCTGTTTGGTAAGCCAGCTGCAGACAATTTGGAACACAATGACCCCCACACTCCCCAGAGGCCCTGGGTGCTGCTGGATGAGTCTATCTCAGGCAGGCACTCTAGCTAGCCCTTTCCTGCAGGGGCTCTGTCAATCAGACCTCAGATCCGGGGGGCCGCCCTTGATCCCTCCCCTCCATGCTTTCCTGTTAGCTTTTCTTTCCCTTCCCCCAAAGGACTGAAGGATTTAGAACCCTTGTCTAAGTATGTGAATTAAACTCTGCCAACTGATTAAATTAGTCATTCTCAAAACTAGGTCCAGGCAGTCCCCACGAGGTCCACAGAATTTTTTTTTTTTTTTGCAATATTCATGCAATGATGCTCATCTTTCTGGATCTGATATTATTGGGTAACCTACTGATATTTAACCATAAAAAAACAGCAGACGCCACCCTGATATTATCAAAAGCCAGTGTGTTTTTGCAGTCATTTCCGGTTGCCTGCTTTTTGGAGACAAATGAATAGACCGGATGGTTCCTAAGTGGATTTGCACACCAGAGTGGTTGACAGCCAGAAGCATTCTAGTTCAAATTGAACGGGAGTATTTAAAAGTCCTAGACCAGTGCTAGGCTTGCCAGGCAGTATTCGAAAACGGTCTTCCTAAACCCCACCCTCACCAAGATAAACAAGTTTCTACACTGGCCACCCCCATGCCAGTCAGCTATGGGATGAAACACACGTGATGTGCGAGGTCACAAAACAGTCATTTATATTTCTCTGTAAGATTAAAATAACCCAGGGCAACCCTCCTGGGTCCCCTCCCTCTTTGGGAGCTTTGTACTATCACTTTGCTATCACTCAATAAACTTTGCTTTGTTTCTCACCAAAAAAAAAAAAAAAAGAAGAAGAAGAAAAAAAAAAAAGATTAAAATAATCCAATTTTCAATGAATGGCTTTATTGAATGCATCAGATCAAAGAACAATATAGTCTCTTGTTTCTCCTGGCATTAGTGTCCTTGGAATTGCAAGGGAAATATACACAGGGTGAAGACAGAGAAACAGTTAATATTTGTTGGTCTGGGGTGCTATGTCACCAAAGCTAACACGCGGGTGCTCATTCCCTCTCCCTGTCTCCTTCATGCCAGATGCTGTGTAGCACAACTTCCTGTGTGAATGGAAATGCTGTCGAATACAGGAGCCACTAGCCACATGCAGCTACTGAGCACTTGAAATGTGGCTAATGAGACCGAAGAGCTAAACTTGTCACTTCATTTAAATTCCAAAAGCCACATGTGGCTAGTGGCCACCACATTAAACACTGAACTCATGCAGAATTCAAGGCCTAGGGGTAGGTGTGTGTATAACGTGTGCGTGTGTGTGTGTGTGTGTGTGTGTGTGTGAGAGAGAGAGAGAGACAGAGAGAAAGAGAGCACATTTTAACAAAGCAAACAATGCTCCTTCCTTCCAGAGCGAGCAATGCTCTCTGGACAGGGCCCAAGGAATAGGCATGGGGTTGGGGGGAGTGCGGTGATTGGACGTTGCAGGCTTCTTGCTTCTCTAAGGTCTCCTCAAAAGAAATTTCCTTAGCACTCCCTCTGGGCAGGATAGCACAACATCCATTAGGAAGAAGAGCACATGCGGATAGAGACACAACCAAAAGTACAGACATATTAGAGGCAAAATATAGACGCAACCTTGTAAACTGGTTGATAATTCAGAAGGTGACAGCTCTCCCCGACTTAGTTGGAAATCCAAATGCCAAATGGGAAACCTCAGTCTCTTCACGTCCCGGAAAACAATCCCCTGAATGCAGAATTAGAACTTGGTGACTATTTCCTAATCCAGCCCTTTGTATTTTTCATGAAGCTTAAAGGAGATTAATGGGGCAATCAGAATATTACGGATGAGACCCGCACGCATTGCAAAAGAGGGCATGATGAATGGCTGGGAAGCCTCCAGGATGGAGGGGAAGGGGGTGTATAGGAGCTTTGGACAAGGAAGCTCTGAGCCATGTGTCCTGTCCTTGTCCCGATAGCCACCACCTGCCATGATGCCCTGGGAAGGCATTCAACCCTCCCCCCCCAAGATCCACTGGCAATAAGAAGGGGCCCCATCCCTGAGCAGCTGTGAGGTTCAGGGGGTGGGGGACAATACTGGCGGCAAGCACTCCAGCGACGATCAAGCTCTACTCAGATGACTCACATTATTATTAAGCAGTTTGATCAACATAATTATTATTAATAATGGTAAATAGTTATCAGGTGTCTATGCTATGCCAGAAGGCATATATGCAACATCTCTGAGGCTAACAGCAGCCTTACCAGATAGATCTAGTTATCCATATGGTTAGTGCTTCCAAGACACCATGTCAACTGTTTACCATATATTAACTCACTAAATCCTCACATCAACCCTCTAATGTGGATATGATCTGTATCCATATTTTACAGACGAAGCAACTGAGACCACAGATGGAAAGTAAAGGTCATTACCTTCCCAACTAAATTGGAAGGCCAGACGACACAAGGAAACCTCAGAAACAATCCTCTGAGTGGAAGATTAGAATCTGGTGACTAGTTCCTGATCCAGGTCTAATAAATGAGAAAGCTGGGACAGAAACCCAAGCACAGCTTGTAAACAAAATCCTAAAAGCCAGGATTTAGACACAGGCAGTCTGACTATAGTCTGTATTCTTGGCTCCTATGGCACATTTCCTCTTCTAAAGTGACAACGTCAAGACTGGAAACCCAGGCCTCCCCACCTCTAACTCTTCAGCCTTTCCTAGAGCCATCCAGTGTGCTGTTTTTGCCAGCTCTGGTTAATAATGGCCTTGGCTATTTCTTCCTCCCACCAGTGCAGGATGTCTTGGGAAGGCTTCTCCTTCTTCTTCTTTTTTTTTTTTTTTTTGCCATTCCACAACTGAGAATAAATTTAGCTACCTTGGTAGAATGGAAAAAGTAGTGGTCTTGAAGTTGGGGAAGAATTTTAGAAAATGCTTTGCCCAATTTTTTATCCTCTTTGAAGAAAGCAGCCCTGTAAAAGGCCTAAGAGATGAGCTGCTATAAAGCTCTGGCTGTCCTGTGTGGTGCATACGCCATTACGCTCAGAGCATCCTGGTCTGACCACAAAATTCACTGTATACTCCTAGAGAGTGGGTGTTCTGGGTGTTCTCAGACAAAGTCAAAGCAAGCTGGTCCAGGAGACAGGCTATGAAGAGACAACAGAGAGGAAAACGGTAGTTCAATGGCTGGACTACCCAAGGTCAAGCTTGGAATTTGAGGTACCACAGACTGAGCATCAAAGGTTATGTGCCGTAAGTATATGCCACCTTTCCTGCTCAAGAGAGAAGGAAGATATAGACTTAAATGCCATGGTGTACATTTCTTTGATGCCTTTCCAGCATCCATTGTCCACTTTCTCCTTCCCTTGGTCTCCAAATTCCATTTGGGAATCCATGTGTTTCCAGAGAAACTGATGCCATCCGTGTATGTCCCTTGGCAACAATGATTGGCTCGAGACTGGGCATGTGACCTGAGCCAGTCCAAGCTGAGTGCCTCAGGCCTTTGGCTGGGAATGCTGGGACAAAACCACCTTTCCTTCCTGATGAGCATGGCAAAGGAGCCCTGTCAGCCATGTTAGCACCCTGAAAGGAGCCAGCCTTGGATGAAAAGACCATTGCATAAGACACAACAGAGAGAGGGAAAGAAACCAGACCCCTGGTGATATGAGTGAGCCAGTGGATTAAGCCTCACTCTAAGCCAGCCCTAATTCTGTGCCTTTCAATGAGATGAGACAATAAATCCCCCTCATTGTTTGAACCAGCTTGTGTTGGGGGTTCTATTCTTTGCAAATGAAAGCATCTGAGCAACAATCGAGTCTCTTTGGCCATCCAGTAAAATGAGAAGGCAGGGTACAAAGCAGTATTAGATCCCCTGAAACAGACAACTCTACCTCAAACAAAACCCATGTATCATTCAGTTAAAGCACAAATTCCCTCTGCACCATACCCACGTGGAAACTCCTACTCACTCACGAAGGCCTAGCTCAAATGTCCCTTCCCTCCTCCTAGACTATACTCAAGAAAAATTAATCACTTCCTTCTGTTTTATCTTTTATTCCCATTGAACATATTACTCATTCTTTTATGTAACTGTAAACACAAAGCAGTGACATACTGTTCAAGGGCACAGAACAGGCCTGACACATCCCCATATGCATCAAACCCAGAACAACTACTTAAGTGTGGAGGGTATTTCAGGTCGCATTGCCTGTGACAAGTCACGCAACACTCCTACCCTCTTTCCTTCCCTATAAAATAGAACTAATACTATAGTTCATAGGGTTATTGTCAACATATGACTTAATACTTATAAAGCACACAACTGCCTGGTACATAGCACCCAGTAGAAGATAGCTATAGATATTTAATAAAAACTTGTTCTGTTAATAAAAATTAAACAGTTCTATAAGTAAAGTTAGAGTTTTTTGTTGTTGTCATTGTTGTTGTTTTAATTTCCAATAGCTATCACCTCTTAACTGATGGCCAAAAATTAATAGTAAGCCTAAAGGGTTGAAGTGATTTCTTACCTCTGTAGTTGGGGAAGACGTGTGGGCACAGAGCTTGCCTTGCCTTCTAGAGCAGGTCCCAGTTGGTAAATCAGGCTCTCTGTATGCCCTTCTAATGTCAAGGAGCAAGATGTCAGAAGGACCCCTCCAACAACTGAGGTACATTATAGGAAACCCAAAGAGGAAGAACTCATCTAAGAAGATCAACTGGCAAACATGGGTTCACACCTAGTCTGGCCCCTCAGATCAACATGACCAAACCATATCACACCATAGCTCTGATCTTTATCTGCCTACTAACCTATTGCCCCATTGGTAACAAAACTCCCTCACTCTCAGTCCTTGTAGTGCAGGAAGGGCCCCAACTCTACCCTCCAAGTCCAGGAGCAAGTGCCCACCAAGCTTGCCCACTAGGAGAATAAGATCCATCTTCCTGCCCATGGAGCCTGGCTCAGGAACGAGCATGTGAACCACCCTGTTCTAATGAGAGCTGGTTCTGAGCCTTCTGCTGGAGCTTCTATATGCAAAACAGAAGTCATTTTTCCACTGAAAACTCAGAGTAAGAAAAGACTATGACATGCATTTCAGAAGGAAACCTGCCTGGGTGTAAAACCCACACAGAAGGAAACGGAAGTATGAGATGGAAGGAGAAATGAGTGAAAGAGTAGGAGCAAAGGACCTCAGGACATCAGTGGACTGACTGGAGTTAGCTAAGTTTTCAGCTAACTCTGAAGCCAACCTTAACCACTGAGCTTTCCAGTTACTGGAGTCATCAAACCCTGCCCCCACATTTTTTTGTTTTTGTTTTTGTTTTGTTTTGTTTTGCTTATTAAGCAACTGGAACCAGATTTCTCTTACTTGCCTACAAAAAGTCTTGGATGATACATGCAGTTACCCTGGTGAGGCTTCATGTCATAGTTAACAGACTCTGGCTTTGCACCATGACACACAAGGACATGTCCTTCTGGCAGCATCTTCTGGCAGTTTTAGAACCAGAATGGGGAGTATCTAGGGAAGGTCTGCTTGGTCCTGTTTAGGTAGAGCCCACTGAAAAGAAGAGAGGATAAATCCAGCCTTGATTTCTAAGTCTGATCTTGTAGATTCTATTCAGCATTTTGTATCTTCCTCTATTCCCCTGGCTCCTCCCTAGCTGAATAAAGAACCGTTTTTTGAGCAAACATGTGTATTATTTATTTAGCAGAGCTTTCCTCTTTATTGGAATGTGGGATTTATTTAAAAATCAAATTTCCCATGAGATATAGTCATTTAAGTTAAGGGAAAAGCTAGCCCTTCTTTAACCTGTGTTTTATGGATTCCAGAAACTTCTACAGTTATGACAAACGTCTTCGATTTTACTGCAGGATTCAGGTTTTCTTCATTACTTAAAACATCAGAGAAGGATTAGTCACAAATATAATCTGGGAAAACCCAGAAAGAACAACCCAAGATTTCAAATGTCAGCTTAAGAAAGAACGAGTAGCTTAAAAATAAAAAGCAAGATGAGGGAAAGTGGGCTGAGGTCTCCGGAACTCCAAGTCACAAAATCAGCTTAGAGTCTGAAGGAGCTTACGGATGATCAGATTTAGGGCACAGAAAAATGTTTGGGTTCTCGATACCTTTTTCCAAATAAAATACTTAAGCACAAGCACAACAGAAAAGCAGATACGCGTTTTTCAAAGAGGGACGTTTGAGGAGGAGCAGTGAGGGTCAGCTGAGAACCACACCCAGGACTCCCTTCAGCCCAGCTGGTGGCCTCAGACCCTGTCCGCTGTCTGTGCCACTCTTCAGCACCCAGACCTGCACACCTCTATCTCAGCTGGGGCTGCACTAGTGGGAGTCCTTCCAGGGAAGCTTCCAGAACTAGTCTTTTTCAGCTAGTGGTCTATTATAAGCATACATGGTAACGAGTGGGACTTATCTTATTGGCTTGTTCATAGTAGATCTGGTTAAATACACTTACCAGTCTCCTGCCCCACTTTCCCAAGCCCCACCACCAGGGCAGGATGCAATCTATGGGCTGGCTATTATCTTTCCTACCCTCCCATCTGGAACAGGGCACCAGGACACTGGCTAGGACTTAACAAATGGTTGCCCCCAGGACACTGCTGACCTCACCTCTTCTTTATAGGCCTCAGCGACCTGACCCCCCAACCTCTTTCCCCCAGGCCACCCTCTCCCTGCAGGAGCCTGCCAAGGAGGACATTCCCTACCACCCCTACACTTCTTAACCCAGTCTTCTCCAAAACAAGTCCACCAGCTTTTCAGGATTACATTGCTAGGACCCAAAGGGAGGGAGTGCTAAAGTATCAAAAGCTAGGATGATTTTATAAAAAGGAAATGTTCTACATACTGGTAAAACAGACACGAGGCCTTCTCATGACTATACAGGCTTTGTGCGTGCGTGGTTCTCCCTTCTCATCCCACCGCCCCCAGCCTTCCTTCAACTGTGTAGGTCTCATTCTAGAAGCCATCCTCATTCAAGCCTTCTCTCTCTTATGATATGAGTAGAACATCCTCAGTTTCCCCTTGATGCGAGGAGCAAGCCCCAGGGTGGGTTTGTGCCCATCCCACATCCCCAAGCTCTCACTCCTGAATCTAACAGGAGCCAAGTGTGGCACTTCCTCAGGAAGACTCGTCCATATCCCAGAGGAGGTGATGTCCTATCTGCTTTTCCCACTGTGCTCACGATCGACTATCCAAACTCTACTCCAACCCAGAGCCTAAGAGAGGCTCACTGTCCAGCAGGTGCTTACAAGCTGGGAGCGTGCAGTGAGACCTCCCTTCATGGAAGCTCAAACCCTCTTGCTCAGTCTGTGGGGTGTCATGGTGCATAGTGCATTCGGTGAGTTCTGTACCTGCAGGGTGGGGGTGTGGGCTGGCAGGAGGGCGCAGAAAGGTACGCCGGGCAGGAGGAAGAGCCCACCACAGGATGTGGAAATGAGGGTACTATGTCCGAGCCAGGGTGGCAACGACAGAGCTGCTGTGTGTGTGTTTGTGTGTGTGTGTGTTTAAATGGGTGCTGCTTATTTGAATGTGGTATCTGTCAAGGCTCAGTGAGGATGACAGATGTCTCTCTACTCTAGGAACAAACAACACAGCCCTGTGGGGGTGACAAAAACAGTCTCAGCCAAACCAGATCAGAGAGGTGCAGCTCTCCGGGAATAATCAGAAGACAGCCGCGTAGGAGTCCAGAATCTACCCCACACCTGCTCCCCTAAAAAAAGCCTGTTCTCATTATGAAACCTTAGAGGGTAGCTCCAGCTCCAGGAACAAGTGTGTGTGAGCCTGGGTGGCCTCATTCACTATCAGAGGAAACACTCATTCAAGAAAGACCAAGGCATGTCCAGGAAAGGGTCTCCAGATACTCAGCCCACAGAGGCAGTTCCCACAGGATGTCGGCTCCATTGGCAACACCGCTGAGCCTCACCCTCAGGGAGCCTTAATCCCACACCTCTCAGTGACGTAAGCCAATAAACAATGAGTTGGCTACTCCACTCTGAGTACCTAGAAGAGTGTCTGACCCATAGTAGGTACTCGATGGCTATTCGTTGAATGAATAAATAAATGCCAAGATAGGAAAACTGGCAGGAAGCAAAGCTATTTAAAAAAAACTAAGCAGAGTAAAGCGATAATAATAATAATTAATAATATCAACTACAAAGGAAAGGGAACTGATCTAAACACCCCAGAGTATAAACTCACTGTATATGGTAAATCATGCTAGCAGTATTTTAAATATTTCATGGAACTGACTATGCACAGAAGGGACCACCCCAGGCTGAAAAGAGCTTGTGGTCTAATCTTGGAGAAAAGGAAGAAAAATATATAAAGCATTTAGGTAGGCTACAATGCAGTAGCTGTTCTAGAATAAGGTCTGCAGCCATAATTCTGCGGCGGCCAGAGAAGCCCTCCCAGAGGGTGAACAGGTGGGCCTTGGAGAAAGAAAGGGAGCCTAGGAAGAAGTGGGACAGCCAATGAGGATAGACAGGACAGCTTCCAAGAACTGTCCCCTCTGTGGGCCCAGGGAACAGAGAGCCTCTGGGCTTCCCAGCCCTCCCAGGGGTGGGGAGGCCAGCCTCTGGTGGAGCACGAGGCTCTATCTGGGTTGGGGAAAGGCTCCTTGCTTTGTGCTCTGAGGGTTTCTGGGAAGTAGAGTCAAGGCTAGCAGGGTCTCACTCCACCTTGACCTCTGTGGTGCCAGGGAGGGAGCCCCCTCCACTTCGGGCCACTCTAAAGATAAATACATGCCTGAGCACCTGGGGAGACGGGCAGCCTCTGCCCAGGTGAGTTCTTTGGTCTGCTTTTTTCATCTTCCCATCCACTTTTCAGATGAGTTTCTCAGGGCTACAAAGGGAAACTCAGAGGAAGCCAAGTCAAACCGCTTTGCATTTTCTTCCTGCCTGGCACTTTCCAAAGCACCTAGCCCAGCCCAGGTGATTTCAGGGCGTCAGGCCCTCTGTAGGCACTCAGAGGGTGGGAGGGAGGAACTCAGGAACAAAAATATTAGCACAGTCAGGGGCCTGAACCTCTTCACTGCCAGGGTGACAGAATAATCTGGAGCCCTGACAGCTCTGGTTGGAGGGGCTTGTGAGGGAGTGACCCAGGGTTCATGAAGTCATGTGTCAGGGCAACCGGTAGACAGTGCTGGGCTTTGGAATCACCACGCTGTGGACATAAACCTCAACTCAATAACCTTCCAGCAGTTTGATTCCCGGAAAGTCACTCAACCTCTCTGAACATTAATTTTCACATCTGTCAGGTGACTCTAATACCTGTCTTGCAGGTCTGAATGGCTTCAGGTATAAATGGGCCTTTGGTAAAGGAGAGCTATTTTAACTATTAGCATCATCATCATCATCATCCTCAAGGTCAGACATATCTCAGACCAAGCCCCGTACTTCCCAAGTCTGCATCCAAGCCCTCCGCTCCAGCAGACAACAATGAGAAGGGGGACCCAGAAGTAGGCCCAGAGAAGTCACAAGCCGTGTGCGCTCCCGGCCAGGAGACCTTCCTCCCAGGGAGGCCACTTGCCAGCCAACACAGTGGCTGGCCTCTAGATTTGCTCTTGACAAAGAACAAGGAGGCGGAGCAGAAGAGCACAGGAACTAACAAGATGCCGAGAGCTCGAAGATTCCAGGCAATAGGAAAGATCTGTCCACCTGATTGCTCCAACACCTCCCACTGCAACTGCAGAGCAACTGTGAAGATGGGGTGAGAGCAGAAGGAGGCGAGGGCTGGGGGTGCTGGTGGTCCCAGAGCAGTGCCTGCAGCTGGGAGGGGCCTGAAGGACTTTCTGTCCCCAGGCGGGACCGGGGACCACTGCCCACGACCAGCCCACATGGGCCTGTTGTTGTGGGCCAAGAGCTGCCCCTTGCTACCGCTGGACTCTAAGCAGCAGGGATGAGAGGCTCCCCACGCACAGCCAGGCGGGGAACAGGACGCCCAGTCACCTCCAGCCATTCGAGCGGAGGCTGGTGCCGTGGGATCAGGAAACCGTTTCTGACCCAGCCCAGGAAAACCGAAGCCCAGTTCTCTGTTGCCTGAGAGCAGAGCACACCCGTAGCCACGCCGGGCCCACCGTCTCTTTCAGCACGCTACCAGCCGCCTTGCCTACCCATTAGCACCTCAGCTTTCTCTCTTGTGCTGTCTGTTCCCCAAAGACCTTTCACATCCATTATCTCACTCAGGCTCCCGGCAGGCTGGCAGAGGACAGGCCAGCAAGGCGGGCCAGCTGACGCTGCTTCCCAGGGAAGAACATGAAGGCCCACTGACACGTCAATGCTGGGACCCCCCCCCCCCCACACACACACACAGTCAGTGACCCTTCGTGGCACCTCCCTCCACCAAGGGCAATGACTTAGCACCAGGACACATGCTTGAAAGAAAGGCGTCCAGGCCCCTCTCCCCAACATGCACAGGCATACAAGGAGCAGGGAAAGGCTGTGAGACGATGTGGAGAGAGCCAGAAAGGTGGCACTTAAATCCACTTCTACTGGGACTTAGTCCGTTTGGGCCACAATAACAGAGTACCACACACGGAATGGCTTAAACAACACACATTTACTTCTCACAGTTCTGTACGCTGGGAAGACCAAGACAGAGGCTCCGGAAGACTCGGTGTCTGGTGAAGACCCGCTTCCGGGTTCACAGACAGCCATCTTCTCCACCATGTGTGCTCACATGGCGGAACACTGAGGGAGCTCTCTGTGCCTGTTACACAGGCACCAATCCCATGAGGCCTCTGCCCTCACGACCCAATCACTCCTTAGAAGCCCCACCTCCAAACACCTGGGGTTAGGTTTCAACATACGGATGTGGGTGGAGGGAGGGACACAAACACTCCATCTATATCAACCCCCTCTTGCCCATGTGCCGTTGGGTACTTTATGAGGCCACCCTGAGCCTCAGTTTCCCCATCTGACGACATGGAGTGTCACTGGAGAGGCTACACGGGATGGCATGGGGAAAGGGCAGAGCACAAAAGATAGCAGACTCTCCATAATTTGAGATGTCTTTGGATGGACCTTGTCTGACGCCCTGCCTCAGACCTGGTCGGCTACCCAGCTCATGGGGCAGCTGCAGCCTTGGGGAACGTGGGAGCTGTGGTCCATCTGCCTGAGCTTCCCTTAGTTTTCTCTGCCATGGCCCCTCTTCGTAGTTAGAAAGGACTCTCCCCTGGACGTTGAGCTTACAAAAATTCATGCATCAGTCAAATGGGTCTCTGGCAAATCTCTCTACCTGCCGCTTGCTTGTACGGAGGAGGAATATTATAAAGGGCTCCTGCCACTCCCCAGATCAGACTGAAGTGGGGGTGAGGAGCCTATGTCCCCTTCTCAAGTTTTTACGGTCCTCCTGTCAGTGGGAAGACAGAGGTATGGCTGGCTTAGCTTGAGCAATCTCCTAGTGGGTACCCATGGGTCCCAAGATGGCCAGACCAAGCAGCAGACAATTCTAATCCTTTCTTGTGTTGCCAAAGTGACTTACAATATTGAGAGTAGTTTCAGTTTCTTAAGAATTTTTTTTTTCCTGAAAAATACATGGTGCGCTTCCTCAACCCAGCTTATTCCAGCTGACACCACAGCTTCCCTGTTTCTCTTCCAATCAAGAGTATAATTCAGTCAAGTTGCAATTCTAGTTCAGGCCACATGGCTGACATTTTCTGGATGCCCACTCGGGGAGATTCTCAGACCCAAAGGCGTAATGGGTCTGGGTCGTGAGAACAGTCTGTGGCTTCAGACAGACAGAACCCCAGGAAGCCCAGAGACTACAGCATCCATCACCTGTCCCCAGCTCCACAGCAGGGACCAGAAGCAGGAGAACCAAAGACAATCATCGACACTCACCTCTGCTTTATGCCCGCCCTCAGCACTGAGTGCACAAGCTCTTCCCATCAAAATGGCATCTGTATTCTTAATGACCGTTTATTCAATTCAACCTCATCTGGTCCTCATAAATGGAATTACATTAATTCCTTGCTCGAAGCCCTTCTCTGGCTTTCAGTAGCACCCAGATAAGATGCAAAATATTTCCTGTGGCCTGTGAGGCCTGGTGCTCACGGACTCCTCTCCAGCCTCCTTCAGTCAGACCTGTCCTGACCCACCACACTTCCCGCTCCCTGGCCTTTTTATTCCTTCCTTGAATATTCGCAGCTCTCTCTTGCCTCAGGACAGGACACAGCCTTTTTCTCCTTTGTGTCTAAGTGAATTCCTGCCTCCCATTCTGATCTCAGCTCAAATGCTGCCTCCTCCAAGACAACTCTCCAGACCACTCCCCAATGCTACTTATTCCCTCCCCCTTCTCTCTTCCAGACCTTTTAAAATCAAACTTATTAATATGCATTATTATACATTTCTGTGCTCATTGTCCTCTCCTTCCCTACCTTGTAAGCTCTGTGAAGCCAGAGACAATATCTCATTTTCTCTACCAGCTCGCATCATGTCTGATGCTTTGAGTAGATTCTCAACAAACCTTTGCTGAAAAAAATGTGCTCATTTGCTCATTCAACTCCCCAATGTCTAATTTCATTCATGCAAAGAATTTCCAAGAACCATGCAGTAAGAGACCACTGCAACCAACCCTGGTACTGGAGACTTACATTAGCTCATTTATATTTGTAGTTACTAACGCTGCCATTTTAAAATGAGTAAATCCTGGGGCACCTGGGTGGCTCAGCCAGTTAAGCATCCAACTCTTGATCTGGGCTCAGTCCATGATCTCAGAGTCATGAGACTGAGCTCCACATTGCCGGGCTCCACGTTCGGCAGGGATTCTGGTTGACATTCTCTCTCTCCCTCTGACTCTGTCCGTTCCCCTACTGGCATGTGCTCTCACCCACACACTCTCTCTCTCCCCCTCTCTCAAAATAAATAAATAAAATATCTTAAGAATTAAATAAAATGAGTAAATCCTGACTCCAAGAAGCTAAGTAACATTTACATGTCATGGGGTCAGCAAGCTGCCAAACCAGAATTGGAACCCCTGGCTCACAACTTCTTGCTTTTCTACCAAATGACCTAAGAGACAATAAGCAGGGGCCCAGGTCTGACCGGGTGACATCTCTTAACTGTGTTGGTCCCCAACCCTCTGGTAGCCAGGGTCAGACCCAGCATGGCATTGTTCCTCTGCCCCAGGAGAGAGGGTGGCTTAGGCCAAGAAATGGAATTGGCATGTTTACCTGCCTCCGATTAAACACAGTTTTTACTTGACAGCAGTTGCTGAAATAACTTGCTCTATAAATAAATAGGAACTGGGCTAGAATCTGAACCTGCTTTCCAAACTGACTCCTCTTCCAAGGGAGCTGCACAAAATCCAATCTGCTCAGGAGGAAAAAATGGAACAAGGGAAAAAAGCGTTTCAGTCTCTGCGGCATTTTAACTGAGGATTAATTGAAGTTGCATGCAGCCGGGAAGGTACTGTCGAGGAGTAATTGCCAGGAAAATTGAGGTTCAAGAGCCATCTGCATAGAAGAATCAACTAAGGTTATCAACCAAAGCACAACTGAGGGTAGGAGTGCCTGGAGAAAATGACAGAGACGTCACGACTTCACACCCGCAAACCCCAGCCCGGGAAACAGGTACACATTGTCTTCTGGCTCCTCTCGCTGCCTCTCTCAAAGGCACTACAACCCACTGTGGGGTTATTCACAGACATCTTCCACTCCCAAGCCTTGAGCAACCGAGATACTCTTTCCCAGGACCTTCCAGAGATAAGGCTTTCATTGACTTGTCCAAGATCTCTCAATAAGGTAGGTGTCAGCTGAAGCAGACTGAAGCCCAGATGTTCTGACTCTAAAAAGCCTCTTACTCAACACTCGTGCCTCCTCTTCTCTGGTTGGAGGTATAAAAGGTAACTAGAAATAAGTGATAGTATGGTTTCCCACCGACCGTCCATTTGACAAAGATGCACCCTTCACTATGTATTTAAACCTACCCTTGACCGTAGTAGTTCTGTTTCCTCTTCTTTCCCCTTCCCTTGCTTTTCACTGTACCCCAATCCAGCATTTTATCCTGCCATCTTCACCCTGGTATGTGAGCTGGCAGCATCCTCCTCAGAAGAGTCCCGAGAACCTAATTCCTGTGTTTTGTGCTCTGTGATGGCTCTAGAAACTCGACATGCCTCTCATGGGGATCACGGGCACTTTGATGGGTAGGAACCAGCTTCCTTTTGCTTTTTCACTAACCCACTCTATAACCACAACTTCCCAGGGTCTCAGCAGTATTACCTACCAGATGGGAAGAAAAATCCCTGCCCAGGATCCCACATAAATGCACAGTATCTAAAATAACAACAACAACAATAATAATATATAAGCACTTGAAGAAAAGAATAAAACACTAACAGACTGGACTGAGGTGAATAATTCACTGTATCTCCCTTAGAACCTTCCTAACTTCTGTAGTTCCAAAGAAACACTTTGCAAATTGTTGGCACTGACAACTGGTGAACTGTTTGTTCAAGCCTTTTGCCCATTTTTCAGTTGGGTTGTTTTCTTGCTGTTGAATTTGGAGAGTTCCTTATATATTCTGACTATACAAAGTCCTTTGTGTGACGTGTGATTTTCAAGCATTTTCTCATATTATGTAGCTTACCTTTTCACTCCTGAATAGTGTCTTTCACAGCGCAAAAGTTTCTAATTCATTTTTTAAATTATTTATTTATTTATTTTGGAAGGAGGAAGAGAGATGAGAGTGGGAGGGAGGAGCAGAGGGAAAGGGAGAGAGAGAATCTGAAGCAGGCTCCACGCCCAGTGGGAAGCCCGACATCGGGCTTGATCTCATGACCCTGAGTTAATGACTTGAGCCAAAATCAAGAGTCAGAAGCTTAACCAACTGAGCCACCCAGGTACTTTATGGAAGTTTTTAATTCTGATGAACTTCTGATGAAGTGCAACTGACCCATTTTTCTTTCATGGATCATCTTTTTGGTGCCATGCTTAAAAATTCTTTGCCTAGCCAAAGGTCACAGAGATTTTCTCCTATGTTTTCTTCTGAAAGTTTTACAGTCTTACTTTATTTCTGTGGTTCATTTTGAATAAATTTTGTATGAGTGTGAACTTTAGGTCAAGGGTTTTGTTTGTTCATTTGTTTTTTTGGTTTTTTGTTTTGCCCTTGAATACCCGTTTCAATTCCATTTGTAGAAAAAACTGTCCTTTCTCCACTGAATTGCCTTTGCACCTCTGTCAAAGAACAATCTGGTCATATATGCTGTGGGTCTATTTCTAGACTCTCTATTCTGTTCCGTTGACCTGTGTGTCTATTCCTTTGCCAATACCCCCATTGTCTTAATTATTATGGTTTCATAATAAGTCTTAAAAGTGGGTAGTGTGATTCCTCCAAATATACTTTTTTTCAAAATTATTTTAACTCTTCTAGTTACTTTGCTTTTCCATATACATTTTAGAAATTGACTTTAAAAGCCCTATTTAGATTTTGATTGGAATTGTATTAAATCTATAAATAAATCTGGGGAGAACTGACATCTTTACAGATGAGTCTTCCAGTCCATGAACATGGTATGTCCTTCTGTTTATTCGGGTCTTCAGAATCATTATTTTAACATCTCTGGGTAACTTCCCTGCACATCGGAGTCTCAGAAGCATACTGCTCTAGCATGGAAATCACAGTGAGGTCATTTGGGAAGATTTCTAAATTATGGATCCCTGGGTTCCACCTAGACCAACTGAATAAGAATCTCTGAAGCTGGGCTAAAGCACTGGAAGTTCTTCAGTTGATTCTAAATGGCAGCCACGTGTGAAGCCCTACTCTAGACTCAGATAAAGGCTTTGTGAGAATTTGGACTCCCAAGGCTCTGGCTCCCTGCTCATTATGTCAGTCTGCTTAAGGCCATTGCTCCATTGCTTCTCAGTCCCACAGCACATTATAATAACCCAAGGACAGGGGTTATCTTACTGAGAATTTTCAAAGGAGGAATTTTGATAGATGGATTGACCAAACTCTCTCTCAGCCCAACACATTCCCCATACTCAAGGATTGCCTTTCCCCACCCAACCCAAGAACTGGAGCAAGATTCCAGAAGCCCATTTTCTGGCTATTTTTAGTCTTCAGAAGCCTCTCTGGAAGATACTTAAATAGCACAAGACAGAAAATATGTGTGTGCATAAGAGAAATGTCCGATTGCAAGGGTCTGATCAATAAGATTCATGACCCAAAATACTTGTTTCATGGCAAGGGAACATCTTCTGCTTTCATAACCACCCCCTTACCCTGCTGAGTCAGAAAAACTGCTCCATATATAACATCTCCAAGAGAAAAACCCTCCTCTAATCTCTAAGTGCAAATGGAAGTTTCCTCTTTCTCTGTGGCTCCTTAGAAATGTTAAATGCATGTCTCAGTTACAGCAAGGTGGGGCCTGACATATTGGCCTCCAAAATATGAACCAATTGAATGCAGTGTGAGGAAAGTTCTGTTTCTGCTATCTTTTGATAGATTTGGGGGAGAGAGGAGCAGATATAGATAAAAATGGATATAAAACTTAATGCTTCCGTTTTGGATGTGCACCAACCCCAGTCAGCCAAAAATAGATTCGGTGCATCAGTAATATTTCTCTTTGAAGCTGCAGGTCCTGGGGGTGGGGGAACTATGAACATTCATAGAGAATAGAAGGGCAGAAAGATATGAAAACAGAAAAAGCTGCATTCTAGGCCTCCAGGTTGGGGGCCTCAGTGACAGCCATGCTAGAATGCCTATATTTCATACAAAAAGCTCTTCCAAGAATGATGAGAATGCATCCTTTCCCACAAGGCTGCCAAGTTCATTCTCAGCCCTGCTGCCCCTGACCATCCAAGGATGACATATCTCTGATTTCTAGCTCTTTGTTTAAAGTGAAACATTCAAAGACCTTGGAAAACATAAAATTCCAACATGCAAATAGCTCAAGCACAGAACTACAACATGCTGAAGTCAGACCAGACAAGCCCTTGGTTTCCTCTCTCACCCATCTGTGCAAAGATGGAAGTGACCTACCCAAGGTCACACAATGGTTTAGATACAGAGCTAGAGGAGGTACTCAGTCTGGGCTGGAGCAGCAGAGGGATCCATGAGAAAAGAACCTGGCCTTAGGAATCTGACTGGCTTGGGTTCTAAGACCAGCCTTGCCACTGACCAGCTCTGTCAAACAAGCAGACCTCCAACGTGTGGAGTCACAGGGTTCTCTACTTCCCACGGCAGCATGGAGAATTAGAAAAATTAATGAGAATGTGCACGATGTGCCTTTTACACAGAGGGTACTCAGTAAACAGCAGTGACCTCTAAAAGCCTGGTCTGCTGACTCCTAGGCCAGTGCTCTTTTCACAGCCCACCATATGAAGACCCTGAGCCATTCCAAGACACTCACTTGGGTTAAGGGTTAAATTTCCTGCCTTCCTCATGAATACAGGACAGCATCACCCTGGCTTCTTTTTTTTATAATTGCTGTATAATTAATATAAAGTATTAAATTAGTTTCAAGTATACAATACAGTGATTCAACAATGATCCTGATCCCCTTGAACTATTTCATCGGTCCCCTCAACACCTACCCACCACTGGAAATCACCAATTTGTTCTATATATTTAAGAGTCTGATTTTTGGTCTTTTGTTTTCCTTTGTTGATCTGTTTTGTTTCTTAAACTCCACATATGAGTGACATCATACAGTATTTGTCTTTTCTCTAACTGACTTATTTCACATAACATCATACCCTCTGAGTCTATCCATGCTGTTTCAAATGGCAAGATCTCATTTTCTTATGGCTGAGTAATTAATATTCCATTATATAAATACACCATATCTTCCTTATACATTCCTTTATTGATGGACGCTTGGGTTGCTTCCATAACTTGGCTATTGTCAATAATGAAAATAGACCCAATACCACTAACCATCAGGGAAATGCAAACCAAAAACCACAATAAGAGATTGCCTTAAACCTGTGAGAATGGCTAAAATCAAAACCACAAGAAACAAGTGTTGAGGGGCCCTCGTACACTCCCGGTAGGAACGTAAACTGGGGAAGCCACAGTGAAAACAGTATGGAGGTTCCTTAAAAAATTAAAAATAGAATTACTATATGATCCAGGAATTCCACTACTAGGTATTTATCCAAAGACTACGAAAACTCTACTTTGAAAAGATATGGGACGCCTGGGTGGCTCAGTTGGTTGGACGACTGCCTTCGGCTCAGGTCATGATCCCGGAGTCCCGGGATCGAGTCCCGCATCGGTCTCCCAGCTCCACGGGGAGTCTGCTTCTCTCTCTGACCTTCTCCTTGCTCATGTTCTCTCTCACTGTCTCTCTCTCAAATAAATAAATAAAATCTTTAAAAAAAAAAAAAAAAAGATATAATCACCCCTGTTTATTGCGGCATTATTTACAACACCCAGGCTTCTTTAAAGACAGCAAGGAAGAAACTGGATTTGTACTATCCACCAAACCCTGCACTGAACACCTCACTCCCTTTCCTTTATGTACCCTTCTATTCTAGGTCTGTGGTTCTTGGTCAGGGTGAAGCTCTGATCATAACTGCACAAGGGCCTGACCCTGATGCTGCCCACTCCTTGCTCAGTTCTCCAGGTCAACACTCTCATCTTCCCTCTGCCATCTGCCTGGTGACACCCAAGCCTGGAAGGGCCTTCAGTGACCACACTGCCTACGGAGAAGTTACATGTCTGTTTCTTGACCCTTAGAGGGATTTTTTTTCTTTATCTTTTTTTTTTTTAAACTAATAATTTGTAAAAAGCCAGCAGACTTCACAAAAATGTAGGTTTCTGACTTCCCTTGAAATACCACAAACTGGCCAAATGGTCTCAGTTAGCCAGAGCTCCAAGACTGCTTCCCTCAGCTAGGAAGACGCTTGCTGTGAGGACCAAGCCCCCTAACAAGGCCCCTTCCCTGTATCACATGAGTTTCCCAGCCCCTGTGAGCATCTGAGCGTTCAAGCCCTGGGACAATATGGACTTCTGGTTTCTCAGCTGGACACTCAAGTTACTCCCGCCGCCTCCCCACTACCCCTATGCAAACTCTCCTCCCAGGATCCCAGGAAAATCTCCCACTTCCAGGCCTCTAGCTATTCCAGTCATTGCTTAGCATGGCCTTTGGGCTCTTTTGTTTACTTGGCTCTTGATGGAGTGTCTCCTCTCCAGAAATTCCTCCTGACCACCCACGCCACAAAGAGCTCTCCTTCACCCAAAGCCTGAGCAAATGGTTATCATACCCACCACTGCATATTGTTAGCTCTTTCTGTAAGTGTGGCCTATTTTCCCAGCCAAACCATTAACATCTTGAGGAGTTCACCAGGTGCTTCTACTTGTTTGCCTGGCTCACCCAGGGGGCCAGCCATAGGCTTTGTATAGAGAAGGTTCGGGACAAAGATGAATTGTTTATTCAAGTGTTATCATTCATATCATCACTCAGCTAAAGGCTGGCCTCTCCAGCCTCATTTGTCTTCACTTCTTTTCCTCCTCCCAAATAAATGTACCTAAGACCCTAGTCTTCTGAAAACACTCCAAAAGAACTAGGGCTTGTTTTCTGCTCCATGGATGAATATCTTCATCTCCTCCACTCCCTGCACATGCCCCAGGGACAAGCACAAAACTAGGCACATGACAGAAGCTCAGCAAATATGTATTTAATGAAAAGTACCTTACTTTTTATTCCCACATCTTTGCTTATACTTCTTACCTGGCCAAGCTGGCCCTGTGCCCTTCCCCCTTTCCATGAATGTCTCCATTCTGTGGGGCTTAGAGATCCCCTATCCAATGTTCGTGTCTCTTCTGTTACTCTTCCTGTCAAAACGCCGTCTGCCTAGCTCCCACAGATCTTTGCTCTTGCCTGTCATGGCCATTACCAGATGGTGGCACAGTTACTTACGCAAGTCTGCCTCTCCTGTAGACGTCAAGTTCTCCTAGCACCAGGACCGTGTGACCTCCTTCCATGTGCCTTCCCAGCTCCAAGCCATAAGTCAGCACACTCGGCCCATGAGGGAGGTAGTGTGATCCTCATGCCACCAATGAGGGAATGGAAGCAGGGACTCGGGCTCCGTGCATACATGCACGTGTAGGGAGAGTGGAAAGAGGCAGGGAGACGATGAGTTTGGTAGGAAGACTTGGATTTCAGGATTAAAGCACAAGAAGGGGGGCACGTGGGTGGCTCAGCGGGTTAAGCTTCTGCCTTTGGCTCAGGTCATGGTCTCAGGGTCCTGGGATCGAGCCCCGCATCGGGCTCTCTGCTCAGCGGGGAGCCTGCTTCCCCCTCTCTCTCTCTGCCTGCCTCTCTGCCTACTTATGATCTCTCTCTCTGTGTCAAATAAATAAATAAAATCTTTAAAAAAAAAAAAAAACTGCTTTAAAGCACAAGAAGGGCAGCATGTTCTTTCAATGTCATAGTCAGGGCATGGTTTGACAGCCCTCCCTAGGGATGTCTCAATATCAAGGGCAGGGAGCACCTTTGTTTGGCTCATTTAAAGGCTCAGAATCTGTGAAGCTGTATGTTCCCATGTGGGGTTTGGCCCAGTAGAAAGATAAATGATTTCTGGGCAGTAGGAAAAACAAACCCAAAGTAATGGTTTTACTGCCCTGATAACCATTAATTAGATCTGTGTCAAATCTAGAAATTTCATCTCAACATTCCTTCCCCAGCGCCTATGTAACTCCACTTTGTTATCCTGTGGATCTCCTCATCGAGGAACTAAACGCAGTTTTTGACATGTGCACAGGCTAATTGTGTCTGAGTCACATTTTTAACTTTCAGAAGATCCTACTTTGACACCAAGCCTGACGCTAACCCCGACCGTGTGGGCAAGTCTCTCCTGTCCCTCTTTCAGGCTCAGGCTCCTTGTATGTAACATAGGAAGTAGGTCTAGATGGTGAACTACAAGCCCTAGGGATCTTTGAGTTTAATCCAGAATCTTAGAATAATTTCCTCAAAGGGTTGAACATCGTCTAGAGTTATTTTCAAAAACAACTAACACTTCTCCGGCCCGGGCATCCCACGCTAGTCTGTCTAATTCGCACAGCATGACGTAGGCGTTGGCGCCACTAGACCCACCGACAGAGGAGGTTAAGCAAGCTGAAGCATACTGTTTTTTAATCAGGGGACACTACATTCATCTCTCTGTCCGTGTTTCCTCTGTCAGGAGACACTACATTCATCCCTCTGTCCGTGTTTCCTTCCATTCATCTCTTCCCCTGTCTCCTCAGCCAGCCAGCTAAGGCAGAACAAAGATGGCTCCCGCTCTCACTTTAGATCTGTCAAACTGGCTGAAATGACATTTAGAAGAGGTAGTGATTGCTTCTAGCTGTGAGGTCTAAGAAGACTTGATGCAAAAGATGCCATTTTGAGCTTGTCCCTGACGTTAAGTTTAAGCAAAGCTATTTAGAGAGAGCTCCTGTGAGCATCCTTGACTGAAAGAACTGTGGGTGGCAGAAAGGACGGGGGGCAGGAGGAAGGGGACATGCCCAGTGACCAGGGAGAGCTGTAGCGGGCTGCGGAGAAGGCCATGGGGAAGGCGGATGGTGGCAGATGGGAATGGAGAGAGAGACTGATTGGTCTCCATGCATCTGATTGAGAATCATGATAAGCTTCCTTGACCCGATGCTCCTCCATCCTCCCCAAGACCTTGAGTACCACGTGTGGGAGCGAATGAGCAGAGACAAACCAGAGTCCTGAGCTCTTGGACAGTTAACAATCATGGAGGGAATCTCCTCCAACCACTAGCCTCTCTTTCCCAGCACGTGGCCCTTAGCTAATCTAGGCTGGTCTGAAAGCCGTTGTCATGCAGAGCTACATCAAAAGACTCCGGAGGCCCAAATATTTAACAACCAGAACACTCCCTCCATCCATCAGTTTGGTAATTCTACCCAAGGCCGGGGGGGGGGGGGGGCTATTGGGGTTTCTTTTCTTTTCTGCCCTGCTCATTTCTCATAAACACGCTTTGGAAACCCACTGCTTTCCAAACATTTACACATTTCTCCCTCTTAACACATCCTTGACCATTGGGTTAAGTGGTAGGTCACAGGGGCTGGATGTCAAGGCCTTGGAACCTTTGGGTTTTATCCCAAGTTGCTTTCAGATGATTTCCATGCCAGCCTCCCCCGTCAGCAAGCATGGGGATCATCAGAGTCCTCTAGACTTGCTGATGCCCTGGTCTGCCCTGCACCTTCTCTCATAGGAATGTAAGGTAGGGCAGGTACAGACCCCTCAAAAAGGCACAGGTGTGAGAATTCTTATCAGCTGGGCTTCTGCTGGGCAAGACAGTGGCTTTACCCATGACCCCTAGGGCTGAACGGCTGCTGGTGTTTCACAACACCCCAATTCCCAGAAAGGGGGCTAGATTGCCTCTGCTGGGGGAAGGAAGCTGCCCATGCCAAACTTCCTTAGACCCCAAGACCAGAAATGTCACAGAAGGCCTAAGTCAGCACATATACAACATCCCTGCCCTTTGGAAGAGCGCAGTCTCCCTTCCAGGGCAGCGACCAGAGAACGTAACCATGGCCAGCAGAGATGCATCAAGGCGAGGAGGAAGCCATGTAGGCTGGAGCAGGGGGGAATCTTCATGGAGGAAGCGTGGAGAAACAGCATCATGGGCAGAAATGGCAGGAACAAAGGCAGGGAGGTGAGCCGAGGCGAGGGCAGGCTGGCAGAGGGCACTGATCTCCCACGGTCCTGTGGCTCCTGTGGGCCCCGGCTCCCAGCTCAGGGGCAATTCTGTATACAGAGAAGCACACAGCCTTCAGAGTTGGACCTGAACCTGGATCCTGGTGCGAGGTCCTCAACATATCAGAGCCCTGCCTTCTGCATCAGCAAGCAAGGTGCTGGCACACGGGGCCTAGCGGTGCCCAGGGGAGCACTGAAGCTGTGGGGGAGCAAGTATGTGCCGGGGGCTATCGGCCCTCCACACCTGCACCCATCACATTCACGTCTGAGCCACCAGACTGCAAGCATTTTATAGACAGTGAGCATGCCTTTGGACTCCATCTGCAGTGCCCTGACATAGTGCCTTCGCCATGAGACAACCATGGTGAACACAAACCACCCCCACCCACTTCCAGGAGCGGCCTGCTGGCAGGGCTGCCTCTTTAAGGCATGCTCAGCCACAAAGAACTGCCTGGCCCAAGCGTGCCCTTTGGGGGTACAACCCAACGGCTGCCTGGGGCTGGGGAACAGAGGCCCATGTCTGACCCTCTCAGGACAATGCTGGCAGACCATCTCAGTTCCAGCTGTCTGCACGGGGTTGGCCGAGGCCACAGGCCCCCACTGCAGCTCCCCCGCAACGCTGCCTCTTTCCACTCCTCGCACGGGCAGCGGTCCCTCGGACACGCGTAGTAAACATCCGGCACACACTCCACTCTGCCTCAGAGTCTGCTTCCCAAGAACCCCACCTGCAGCCAATCTTGTGTTCGCGGATTGAGTCAATGTCCAAAAACAAGACTCACTGCCCACTACATCCAGACACCACGTGCCCAGCCCGGTGGTGCTCCTGGTCCTTCTATGTCCTAGGCACACCTGCCGCTGGCATGATCAAAAGACCAGGATAAGGGAAATGGCATGTGGGGGACTGTGACCACCCCGACGGCCACACTTGCATATGAGCAACATCCCCTTCCAGAAGAATCAGGCAGCTGGGTGTCTGCCAACAGGGTCTAGGAGGTTTCAGGTAAAGGGTGGGCTGTGGAGACCTTCTCCACCACCAAAGCCACCAGGTTCACTTTCTCCCCATAGCTGGGACAGTCAGTCCTGGGGAGGAAGAAGGGAACACAAATGAAGCAATGAAACACACGGAGGGAACCCTACAATTTGACGGCGCCTGCATTTTTATCCTAAGAGTCACTGAGGGCCTTCAATGGTTCAGATAAACAGAAATGATGAAGGATGGTCACTTCGAGGCATTATTGGGAAGGTCACCCTGAGGGCAGAGGAAGCCCTTCCCAATAACCAAAGAAACAGAAACATTTTTTTTTTCTAGAAGATAAATGGCCAATTTCAAAATAATTATTTTATCAACTGCTGCATAAGCTTTTTTTTTTTTTTTAAGTTAATTAAAAAAAAAAAAAAAAAGGCCAGACATGAACTGCTTCACTTTTCAAATGAGGAGTTGGAACATTTAGATTGGAAATGCCAGTAAGTACTTTTGGGCAGTGAGATGAAGAGGAGAGGGAGCTGGCCCAGCCCACAGGCCCTCAGGCCTGCCCAGAGCCTGCTCAGAGCGTGGAACAGAAGGGGGAGATGGGCAAGAAGCAGAACCTAAGGCAGGTCTGTCCACAAGTCATTGCAGGACAGCCTCCTTGGCCCATCCTGGGGCAGAACCAGCTTGCCTTGGAAGTCCCAGGAAGTCAAATGACGATGGCATTTTCTACTTTGGCCCACTCCCACCTGCGCCTTCTCCCCAGCAAGGGGCTTGCCAGGAAGGACCCAAATCTCTAGCAGTCTCACCTGCAGTCTCATGAAGGAGGCCTGCGTCCTGTTCCACTTCCAGGGACAAGGATGGTCCCTCCGCGATTCCTGTCTGTGGAAAAAGAGGTAGGCCAAGAAGCCGCAGCTGCTGGTCTTCCTGCCTCGAGGGTACAAACTCCTGAGTGTACAGGAGGGAAGCATTGCCTGAGATGGGGCCTGCCTGGTCTTCCAGAGAAGGGGGCACAGGTGACACTCCAGCCTACCCTCCCCTAACCCTAACCCTGTCGTCAAAGCAGCTAGGTTTTTGTCGGTTTACACAGAGCTTTGGGGCTTTCCAAGTATGAAAGCAACTGCCTTTAAAGATCTCCCTGACTAGAGATCTGGGGAGCAGAGGCCATACATCAGCCCATTTAGTGGCTGTGCAACCATCAGCAAGTTACTCAACCACTCTGAACCTGGCATAAAACAGCAATCTGAACAGTGTCTGCCTTGTGGTCTGGGCGTGAGGGTTAAAGGAGGCCCACTAAGTATTTCAGCTCCTGCCTGGCTCATGGTGAGTTCTCAATAAGCATGGAAAGCCACTGATGGCATACAATATTTTCTTTAAACGAGCATTTGCCCTTTCTAGTGCCTGAAGCAGATGAGCTGTCAGTCCTAGAGTACAAAAGGCAGAGAAGCTTTATTTCTTTTACTAAGTTGAAAAAATTCCCAGTGTTTAAACTGCTTGAAGTCCGAGAAAAGAAGCCATAGTTCTGAACATGCTCTGTCCTCATCCACCTGAGGCGACACTGGTCACCACAGCCCCAGGGGTCCCAGAAGCCAATGAGCCATGACAATAAAACGAATTGCCTCCTCCCTCCAACAGGAGGGTTCGCAGGAACCTCGGTGAGGCTCCGCGGTGAGGTGGTAAAGCCAATGCTCTTCTGCAGACCACGTGTTGGCACCTCCCCACGACCCCACCCTCCTCTCATAGGCCCCTGAGGTCTGGGGGCACTAGGTTAGCTACAAAACGTTTAATAAGACATTTGCCTTTGCCTTGAGTCTTCAGGGAGAGAAAGAACTGTCTCTTGCTACTGTGAGAGCCACCAAGCTGGAGAGATCACTCTGCCAAGTTCCCCGTTCTCTGGCTTCAGCACAACAGCTCATGTGATGTCTCCTTCCAGCCATATGTATTCAGGGAGAAAAAACAAAAACAAAAACAAAAACAAAAAACCTGGCTCAGGAATCTGGAGACCAGGATTAGGTCAACTGTCACTACTGGTTTGCTGTATGTTGTCAGGCAACTGACATCACTTCTCTGATCTCCAGCTTCCACACTCTAAGGAAAGATCTTCGTTCCAGGTCCCACTCCTTTTAGGACATGTGAGATGTCCAAATGCCAAATGAGGTAACTTAAGAGTGAGAGCATGTTGACAAGGGAAAAGCACCATGTGCAAATACAGGGCACTATTATCTTCATTATAAACCAACTAATCTATGGGGATCACTTGCCAGGAAGGATGTAAAGAAATAATTTGAGGACAGAATTATTATTCGTTGCAGGACTATTTGTGTAATGTTGTCAATAAGAGCTCTTGGCCCCATTCTCTGACTCAAATTAGAAGCCTTATTCTGTGGCACCTACGTGTACCTTTGTTGTCATTGTTCAATTACAAACATCAAAATGAGGTGCAGGTGATACCCTTGGCAATTGTCTGGTTTCTCCTGAGAAGTTCTTGCTTCCTAAGCATTGTTTCATTTGATGTTTGGGGAATGACAAGGCTTTCCCCTGACACCATGGATAGAAAACACTGTCTGTTTAATGATCTCTACCTTAAACTGAGTAATAAATAACCAAGAAAGACAGCAGACCAAGTAAGAACTCTTCGATAGGAATAGTTAACAGAATTGTGATCCACTCACCCCCACCAAAGACAACTATCCAGGAGAGAATCAGAATATTCTTATGGTTCTAATGAAGGAAAAAGCTACCTAGCGTATTGTATTTTAAAGCGAGAAGTATTAAAATCATCAACAATTTTTACACCAAAGTATGAAACGTCCTTCTATTCGATTAACAAGAAGAACATACGAATTCTTTCCCATGGGCGTTTCAGGGATACTAAGTTAGGGGGCAGTGGTGGGAGGGTGGGAGGAAAAGTAAAGGAGACAGATGAATAAATACACAGGCAGAGAAAACAAGAGTGATAGAAAAGAGAAGTGAGTAAGAAGACATCTCGGACACAGAGAAGAAGAGAGAACCAGACGTAGGTAGGCAGAATACAGTCAACCAACCAAAGGACAATAAAATGAGAAATAAAGTGTAACTGTCATAAAGTGACCCCTAATTTGGAAGATTATCACTAAAAGCTTTTAAAGCTACGTTACAGATGTACAAGTACAGGAGTTAAAGGGTATGTAACCTCTCGCTAACTGCTTCCTTAATGAGGTAACATCACGTCAAGACTCCCTCCAGCGCAGGGGCCAGCAGCTCCACATCCCTGCCCAGAATAGCATGCCACATAATTTCTTTTTAATTTTATTTATTTATTTGACAGACAGAGATCACAGTAGACAGAGAGGCAGGCAGAGAGAGAGAGAGGGAAGCAGGCTCCCTGCTGGGCAGGGAGCCCGATGCGGAACCCGATCCCAGGACCCTGAGATCATGACCTGAGCCGAAGGCTGCGGCTTAACCCACTGAGCTACCCAGGTGCCCACGCCACATTATTTTTCAACAGAAAACATTTGACGTCTGCCAAGGTCAGCATTTCCCTGAGGGCTGCCACTTACCAAGGCAATTTCCTCACCTGTACAGTCCTCAGCATGGGGATGAACACGGTACCCACCCCATCGCAGGAATGTGAGGATAACAGGTAACAGAGGGAGGGCACTTGGTACCAAACGCTGCACTTTCTGAATCCTTAATCAACAGTACCATTTGTCACCAGCTGGGGTTACAGAGGGAGACTAGAATGACTGTGTGTATAAACAAAAACATGTGGAAATTTTATAACATCCTCTGAAAGGTCTTTCTTTATTAGGTTAAAGGTATGCTACTCAGCACCATGCTCTTTTCATGCCCAAAGAAGGTTCTCCAGTCTCTATCAAAAACCCACATACTGCATCTTCTTCCTGCCCCTGGGCTTCCACATGGAGCCCTCCATCTCAGGGGGCCCCCCTCCCCAGGAGTCTTCCTCAGAAAGCCCAGCCTGGAATCTAATTTTAAAGCATTCCCCTTACTTCAGGTCATTGTTGGGCCTACGGTTCAACCAGAGTCCCTTGTTTCCTTCCTTCATTTCCCTCACAAAGGAGTCCTTTCATCTGGAACCCTGAGGCATGGCTCCTTTGAAGAGACGGTCTTCCAGCATTACTTTCTTGTTCAGCCTACCTCACCAAAGAATGAAGGCACATTTCAGGAGCTGACAGAAAATGCACATCCTTCTCTCCCTAGTGTCCTAATCAGGAATGTGGCCTCCCTCAAAAGTAAGCATAAGCAAGCCATAGATCCACACCCAGCCAGAGCCTAACACATTGTAGGTGCTCAGATGAATGTCAACTGAAGGAAGGATCATGTCTCCCTTCACGGCTTTGCCTCCAGCAGTCCATTCCTTTAGAATACCTGATCCTCTCCCCTCAACCTAGTGAAACCCTGCTGGTACTTCATATTAAAGATACCCTCACACTTGGAAGGAAGGATGTGCCAAATGTCTACCCTGTCTTTTTGCTTTAAGCAGCATGGTGGGCCTGATGACGTGAAATGACTTGAGGACACTTAGTCCCAGACCTTAGGATCTCTTACAAAGTCAATATTGATAGCTTAGTCCTGAGCAACTCTATGCCTTTCTAATCCCAGAGTTCCACTGGGGTGAAAATGGCTTTCATATTTCTCTCCAACAGACTTTGAATTAGACAACCAAGGAAAGCTGACGTACACCAAGATGGACCTATGAGACCCCATTAGGCTCTCAACCACTCATTCAACATTCATTGGCTCAGCGCACCTACTCTGTTCCAGGGACTAGATGAGAAGGATACAGCAGTAGTCCAAGGTGAGACAAAATCCTGCTTTTACAGAGCTACTATGTCTCCTAGTGGGGATGGGCGAAGACATGTAATAAATAAAATGAATAAGCAGAGTATATACTATATTAGAAAATTATGACCGTGATAAAAAAGAGAAAACAGGAAACAGGAGTAATTTAAAATAGGGAGAGATTTGCTTTAAAAAAATGATGGAAAGATACAGAAAATACAAAGAAAACTCCTTCAGGAAAAGGATGATTCTTAATGCTAACTTGCTATGTAACTTGGGCACGTCCCCTGCTCCCCACCAAGCGCCAGTCCCCTTCGTGAAGAACTTCCTGTGCTGCCTTCTAGCACTGACGCAGCACTTACTTAAACAATAGGCAGCAATTTGTTTATTTTATTTGTTTATTTGAGAGAGAGACAGAGTGAAAAGCGAGGGCGGGGAGGGCAGAAGGAGAAGCAGGCTCCCCACTGAGCAGGGAGCGCATTGTGGGGCTCTATCCCAGGACCCTGCGATCATAACCTGAGAGCAGACACTTAACTGACTGAGCCACCCAGGTGCCCCAACAGGCAGTAATCTGAATTGAGATGAGAGTATGTCAAGGCCTAATCATTGCAGTCTAAAGTTTAATGACATGAAGAACATCCCCACATCTGCTGATGATCCCAGCAAACCCTGCATGCATGCCTGTTGCCCCAAATAATCATGAAGGCAATCACTCATTCACTTGTGATCTTATTTTCTTCAACTGTCAACTTAGAAACAACTTTAAATCCAGGGCTTCCTTCCCCAAAGGTACCCTCGAGACACCCTCCTGATAGGCACAAACCCCTACAAAGGGTCCTAAAATGGGACTCTGAGAGCAAGGACTCTGGGCAACCCACCTTCAAACACCTGCTTCTCCCGGAACCACACAGTGAGCACCACGGGCTGGAGTTCAATTAAGTTAGACCTGCCCTAATGAGGTGGTACCCAACAAAGGCTTTCCTATTTGTGAACCTTTTATTCCCTCCTTATTTCCCGTGAAGCTGACACAAGCCTCAGGAGAAGGCCATTTATCTAAGAAAAGTCATCTTGGGACCATCCAAAGAAAGAAACCCATCCAACAAGCACTCACCCACATCTGATTAAAAGCTCCCTTTGGTGTGATTCCTTTGTGTCTCAGAGTCAGCATTTGGACTGCCAAAGAAGCAAGGGTGTGCAGGCTGGGGAGTGTCTGGAGGCTCCGGGAACAGACACTGGCCCCCCTGCCATGACTGATGAGAGCTGATCTTCATTAGAATCCTCCTATGTGCCAGATAGTTCTACGTGTCCTGTATGTAGCAGCTCAACTCCTAACCCAATAAAGTAGGTGTTATTCCCATTCTAGAGATGAAGCCATAAAAACATAGCAAAGCAGCTTGTCCAAGGTCACCAAGTTTGTAAATGGGAGAGAAGTGCCCAGATCCTGCATTTACTCACTAATAACTACAGAGCAGCACTATCAAAAGAAAGATAATACAAGCCATATATGTAATTTTAAATTTCGTAGGAGGCACATATTTTTGATGCTTAACCGACTTCCTTACAACCAAAAACAGATTTAAAGGCAGTAATATTCCAAGTGGGGGAAGAAATCTTCAAATTGCTTTCATCTGAGGCTCAGATACATCGATTTTCTTGAACATTTTCCTTTAGGGTTGGAGTGTTGGCTGCCATTTCCCCCTCTTCCTTCTTCGGAAGCCTTGATCCTGTTCTAGGATATAGGGAACTCCCCACAAGAGATCGTGGCCTCACTTCTGGGTAGACCTAGATAGTCTAAGCCAACCGGGTGGTCTCGTTCCTTTGTCCACAATCGGTTCAGGATGACATCTGACCCTTAAGATAAATAGAGAAGTGTCTTGGGGATTTCTGGAAAAATGATTAAGACTCCTGAGAAAGAGACATAGAAGAGATGGTTCCTTTCCATTCAGACTTTTTTTTTTTTTTTTTTTTTTTTTGCTTTTTGCTTTAATTGGGGTAAAATACACATAATGTAAGACCTATCATTCTAACCACTTTTAAGTAAGAATTGAGTGGCATTCAGTACATTCACACTGCACAGTCCTCATCACTATCCATCTAAGAAGCACATTTTTAAAAAGAAATGGGTGACATTAATTTTAATAAGGAAGTTTATTCAACCTGAATTTGGTTCTAGATAAATCGTCTAAAATGTTATCAAGATGCAATCCATACAAAAATCATTAAGTATTCATGATATTTCGCCATCTTTCTTTTCACACTAGATTTTATACTTCCAGCCCATGCCAGTTTGGACCGGCCAAGTTTCAAGTTTCAACAGCCACCTGAGGTTCCTGGCTCCCATGTCAAACAGCCTAGGACTGGAGCTTCTCAAGCCTAGGCACTCTCGGCCAGCCCATAGGCCTCCCCCGGAGACAGTAGCAAGCCACCTGCTGATGAGAGCAACGTGACCCCCAACGAGCACTCCAGAGTGGCTTGTGATTCACGGTAGAGCCCTACACAGTGTCTGACAGTCATGGTTCTAGATCCACATCTCTAACGTCCCCACTCCGGGGATGTCCATCATCATGCTCACAGACAGCAGAAGCTTGGGGGCCTATAGGAGAGCTTTTCCTAATCGGCCAAATCTTTTGCCCCTAACTGCCCACCTGTGGGTCTACGTCCACACTGAGAGAATGACCTCAGCCACGGAAGCACAGAAGACACCTACGTAGCCACTCGGGCATTCCCGCATGGAGCCAATAATAAGTAAACACATACGTGGAAAGAGACAGGAGTGTGCGCAAGGGGCTGAAGCAAGTTGTGGTTGCCATGGAAACCAGCCAGGCTCTCTCCAGACTGTTCCCTGAAGCCTTGATCACTTAGTGGCTAATGAAGCCCAGTGGACATTGTCCCTGTACCTACAGAAGCCTTCCAAATGGGCCCATTATGGTGAAAGCAGATCGAAAAGCAAATGGTTAAGTACTTTTTCCATCTATCGTCACATTCACTTCTTGTCCTCAGCATGGCCCAGAGGAGACCAAAATAAAACCACCTTTTCCTCAGAGAGAAATGGCAGAAGGCCATCCTGGAGTGACAAAAGGGGTGAGGTGGCCCCAAAAAGGGAAGCAATGAAACTCTGCCTCCTGTCTACCATAGAAAATGCTTGACAGGACAAATGGTTATGGCCTCGGTGATTTACTACCTGCCCAACCTGACATGGAACTCGCCCCGTATGGCAAATCCCTGGTTTGAGTTGTTCTTCCTGGAGCCATGTCTTTGGGATCTTCCAGGTCATTCTTTCACACCGTCACTCATTCTTTCACTCATCTTTTTTTTTTTTAAGTTATTAAAGTATAATTAACATACAGTGTTCTATTAGTTTCAGGTATATAAGATAATGACTCAACAAGTCTACACATGTCTCAACACTCACGAAGATAAGTGAACTCGTAATCCCCTTCACCTATTTCACCATCCCTAACTCCTTCACCCTCTGCTAGCAACCTTCAGTTTGTCCTGGTGTTTTGTTTGTCTCTTTTTCTTCTTTGTTTGTCTGTTTTGTTACTTAAATTCCACATATGAGTGAAATCTTATGGTATTTGTCTTTCTCTGACTTATTTCACTTAACATTGTACCCTCTAGGTCCACCCATGTTGTTGTAAATGGCAAAATCTCCTTTTTTATGGCCAAGTAATAGTCCATATGGGTATGTATAAGTATACATACGTATCACATCTTCTTTTTCCGTCTATCAATGGACACTTGAGTTGCTTCTGCATCTTGGTTATTGTAAATAATGTTGCACTAAACACGCAGGTGCATATATCTTTCTGAATTAGTGTCTTCGTTTGCTTTGGGTAAACACCCATTAGAGAAATTATGGGATCATGCATAATTCCATTTTTAATTTTTTGAGGAACCTCCATTCTGTTTCCGACAGTGGCTACATCAGTTTGCATTCCCACCAACAAGGCATCAGAGTTCCTTTATCTCCACATCCTCGCCAACACCTATTGTTTGCTGTGTTCTTCATTTCAGGCATTCTTCCTTCGCTTGTTCTTGATAAGAAGCACCACGTACAGCGGAAAGAGCCTAAGCCACCGAGTCACGGGAACCTAGGTTTAAATTCCAATTCTGGGGGCAGCTGGGTACTTCAGTCAGTTAAGTGTCTGACTCTTGGTTTCAGCTCAGGTCATGATCGCGGGGCCATGAGATCAAGCCCAGTGTCCAGCTCTGCCCTCAGCAGGGATTCTCTGCTTGGGATTCTCTCCCTCTGCCCTTTCCTGCCCTCACTCTCTCTTTCTCTAAAATAAAATAAATTAATAAATCTTTTTAAAAATCCAAATTCTTAATCTTAGTGGATCTGTGGTCTTGCCTAAGTTATGAAGAAAATCTCTGTTCCTTGGTTTTCTCATCCGTCACATGGGGGTGAGATCAGAATAAGGGCTGCTACTCGTCTTTCATACAGCTAGAGCCAAAATGTTTAGCCGCAGACTTACATCTCTGTCCTTTCCCCTAGACCTTGAGTATTGAAACTGGAAGTCATCCCACTTGGATCATTAGCAACTACTGAGCACAGAGCCTGGTACTTCCAGATACTCAATAATTTCAGCTGAATGAACAACCGACAAAGTGCTTTCACATGTATATATTCTCTCTCTCCCTTTTACCCTCTCTCTCCCTCTCTTAAATTTCATTGTCACAGCAGTCTGGTTCAGGATTATTTTAGCTCAGTATAAGAGACAAAGGGATTATAATATTAAAATACAAGTTTCCTGTTCTCAAGAAATCTGAAATTTTATTATATCTATTTAACAAACAATTTATATAATATTTAGCCTGTGCCAGCTACTGTTCTGAGCACTTTACAAATATTAGCTTATTTCATCCTCATAATATCCCTTGGAGGCAGGTACTACTGCTGATCATGGGCCGTAGTTACACAAGTACCTGGCAAAGCAGGAGTCAAACTCAGCCAGGCTGGCTCTGGAGCCAGTGCCCTGAGCCATTCCGCCAGGGCCTTTGATAGGGCACAGAGGTCACCTGCAGGAGTGTAAGGGAATCGTGAACAAGAGTGCTGGGTTACATGGGAGGGAGGACCCTGCACCGCACCTTAAGGGTGAGCAGGATTTGAACACATGGAGTGTGTGGAGAAGACTGGGGGCCAGAGGATGGTAAGCCCTGACCCTCTGCATAAAGAGTCTGGGTTTGAGGACATGGGAAGCTACTGAAGGTCCCTGAGCCATGGGGGGACCAAAGCAAAGCTGTCTTTAAGGAGGCAAATGGCATCTGGCAGTGGCATGCAAAGTGGGCCAAAGGGAAGAGATGGGGCAACTGGGGAGAGTAACACAGCAGTTGCTATGAATGGAGGAAGGAGGAGGTGACAGGGCTTCAACCAGGACAACGGAGGCAGCAGCACGGGGGCAAATTCAAGGATTCTGCTACTGCCAGGATGTGAGATGTCTGTATCAGTTTCCCACCACACAAGCACTCAAATCAGAAACGAGTTCCACGGAGGACTCACGGGGTACGTTCTTAGCCACCCAGCCTGGCACCTGGGCTCCCTGCAGCACTGCCTTCTAAAGAAGGTGAGATGTGCGTGGAAATGGAAATGACGACTTTTACAGTTGTGCACGGCTGGCTGCTGAAGACACCATTCAAATCCCAGCCACCCTAAACACGAAAGCTTGCCTGGTATGTGCAATGATAGTCCTGTTTGTTACACGGCCCTATCCATCCCAACCCAGCCTGGGTCTCTCCACTAATGGAGCTTTCTACAACCATCCCCATTAGCCTGGAAGGAGAGAAGCAAGAACTAAGGGATGGACAGTGAGGTTGGAAGTGAGTTATGGCCCAAGAACACAATTTATCAGCCTTCTTCCGAGTTTTACCAATTGTCCAAAATCCTATATCCAGCCCCAGTTTTGCATAAATTCCCAGGGAAGGTTCTGTCTGGCATCAGAATGAAAGAGATGCCAAGGTGCGGGCACAACAGAAGACTCACAAAACTGGCAAAGAGAACTTGGCTTTGACAAAAGCCAGAGTTTTCCTTATTATTTATCTATCATATTTGAAGCCTTGGAATCCCATTTTCATCTTGATGGAGGCAATAAAATCTTAGCAAACTTTTATGGCTCCCAGGATAAAAGCCCAGGACTCTACCCTTGCTCCCATCCAGCCACTCTTGCAGACTTTTAAATTCAAGTCAGGGCAGATGCTGCTCTTCGTCCGAGGCAAAACGTATTTATCTTTGTAAGCACAACCATTAAGATGTGAGCATGAATATCTGAGAGGTGAATCGTTAAGGAAGAAAACAGGAAGAAACAGGAGGTGAGGCTTCTGAAGACTTAGAGGGAAGGATGACGCAGGAGCCCCCACCAAAAGCATTTCATAGAGTGTTGGGGAGCAGGGCGGGGGACAGGCATCTGCCCGGATGGCGAGAGTGGAACCCGGGAGTGGGCCAAGGGCAAAGCTCTGCAGTGGGAAAGGCTGTGACGTGACCCGCGCGTGCTCCGTGCTTAAGGGAGGTTTTGAGAGGGGACCTCACAAATGGGAAAATGGTGCTAGCATTTCTGTTTGTCTGTAGAATCACCGTGGACCTGAAATCCAGCCCCTCTGCTTCTCCAAACACTAAAGCAAGTCTCCAGGTAGAAATAAAAAGCTGAAATCAGGCTACAACATGAGAAGGAAGGAAGGAAGGAAGGAAGGAAGGAAGGAAAAGGAAAAGGAAAGAAAAGAAAAAGGCAGCTCATCCAGGAAGCTGAAAACTTTCTGCTCCTCTGGGACCTAACCTATGGAGCTGGGGTATCCAATGCTAGACAGCGGGAAACATGGGTTCTTGTCCATATCCTGCTCGGGACTGACTACGTGACCTTGGACAAGCCGCCTCACTTTACTCAGGAGAATGACCTAGAAGAGAGACACCTAGGGCATCACACGGCATAAATCACACCAGCAGTGCCCCCCTTTCAAGCCACAGCTAGTGATGGGAATCTCTAATCAATCACAACAGTCTGGAAAGTGGAGTCCCAGTTCGTCTTTGCTGCCGAGCCTTGACTCTTCAGCAAAGCATTCTTGGAACCGCTACCAGTTAATCAGAGTGGGCCCAGGAGATGACACGTTCCCCAATCCCTGGACCAGATCTCTTCTAATCCTTGAACACCAAAGCAGCAGAACGCTGCGTGTTGCATGTATTCTCATTACAAATCCCCTTAACGAAGTTCTAACTCTCTCCCTCTCTATGGCCTTCTCCCAAGTCTTAGCAGCCCAGGCTATGCAGCAAATGCCAACGTTGAGGCCCTCGCTGCATGTCTGAAGCTCTGAAAGTGACCTTGAGCATTTTCCTTGAGCCTCTTTATCTAGGGTTCCCCCAATTCTGCTAGAAAGTACCTCCTGGGGCCAATGTCCGCTCCACCCTCTTAAGGAGTTCATCTGGGTAAAGAATTCTACTTCTTTTCCAGTGCTTTGCAATCATGGAATAGAAGACAGCCTAGAGAAGTTCAAAGACATTTATTAGTGTTGGTTCTTTTGAAAATTATTAAAGAGCCTGAAATTAGAAATTCAGATTTTTCTCCAGATCCCTAAGAACAAATAGCTCGCTTATAAATGGCTTAGTGCGTCTGTTTCATGTACACAAAATTATCTTTCAGGAAAGTGGATTGTTTTTCATGTCATTTTGCATCTCTAAAATATACCACCTATGGCAAAAGGAGAGGAATTAGAGGTCTGACAAAATCTACCACAGAAATAATTAGCACTAGAGGCTGTCTGAGAGTTGAATGAAAGAGAATCCAGTTTCTTATTTATCTCTGGTCTCTCTATCTGGAGCTCTCCATCACACCCCAGGGAAGAGGAATTTCATCTTTGATGCCTAGAAGGATGGCTTGCCTCGTTGCCTCCACAAGGTGTGTCTGCTGGCAAGGACCCTGAGCCCCCAACCTGGCAACTGACTCAGGATCAGGGTGCTATGGAAACCTGCTTTAGCCCTGAAACTTTCTGGGGAAACAACCAGATACACCCATTGGTTTGCAAAGTGGGCACTGGTCACAGGAACAGTGACACTCATTCTTTACTCCCAAGGATTCAGAGAGTCTTTGCTTAAATCAGGTTCATTAAATGGGGAACACTGGAGTCCACTGAGGGTTTGTTGTGGGTGTGTGTGTGTGTTTAAGCTCATCAAACTTCACCCAAAATGAAGCTTCATTTGGGGAACGTTCATGACGCCCAATCCACTGATCACCCACCCACAGCGTTTGCACCCTTGCTGGGAATGTAGGGTTCACCTAGCAGCTCCCGCCAGCCTCTGGGGTATGCCACTTTGCTCCTGAGATTTAAAAAAAACGACTTTCATGACAGTGAGGCTTCCTCACTGCTCAACCCCTCTCGGGTACCTCTGTCGCTCACCATTTTTAAAAAATGGGCCTCTTCTTTAAAGATTTTATTTATTTATTAGACAGAGAGAGATTGTGAGCAGAGGTAGAAGGGTAGAGGGGAGAAGTTGGGGAGCCCGACATGGGACTCGATCCCAGGACCCTAGGATCATGACCTGAGCCGAAGGCAGACAACTAACCAACTGAGCCACCAGGCACCCAATGTGCCTCCTCCTATATGTGTACAGGTACCACTACTACCTCCAGAAGAGGAATGGGGTTCCAGGAACGTGTGAGTTACTTCAACAGCACTTCTGTCACAGCAAAGGACAGAAGCTGTATGTCACTCAAGGTCTCCCCAAACAGAGTCAGGAAGAAGGCTTCTCTTAAAGTCAGTGTTGGTGCTAGTGTGGTTACCGAGTCAGAACACGCTCCCCTTGGAGGATTCCGACTGTTTAAAGATAAGTCAAGGAGGATCCAAGATTGAAATGGTTTCAAAGAAGCCCACTTCCCCTGGGAGGACCTGGCCTTGAGGAGGTGACCTCTTCTCTCAGGACATCTTTCCTCTAGCCCAGCTCCACAGTCACAGGTCCTGCTCCCTCTGCTAGATGCTTTCTTTTCTGCATATTGAGATCTGCCTAGAAAGGAGTCTGAGAGGAAAAGAATCTTAGGGGAGTGTGAGGCAGAGGCCCTCTCACACAGGGAGAGTTTTAGAGGTTATTTGAAATGAAACAAGAAGTCAGGGGAGGGTCCAAGAGGGACGTCCTGTGCAATCTCCTGCTTCTCCTCAGTTGCTCCAGAAGATGAGAAAAAGCTCTTCTTTTTCCTGTTGTAGCTCTCCCAGCGTTCATTGCAAAGAACACACGGGTCAGAGGTAAACCCTCACTGTCTTTATGGACTGAAGGATGGTAGAGGGAATGAGAAAACACAGACACATTTGCGACCAGAAGGAAACTAACTATTGCTATGCTCTTGTTTCATTCATAGAGACACCAAGACCTTGAAAGGGAATTGACTTGTCCAAGGTCACCAGGAAGTTACAGCAGAACCAGGATAAGAACCTAGTTAGTTTTCAGCTGACCACAGTTCCTCAGATGAAAGAAAGTGGTCATCACCTCTACTTTTATTTCCCAAATTGATCTCGAACACTGTCACTAATCCCCAAGGCCCAGAGAGAAGCACTGCATGAACCTGGGTGAGCAAACGGTTTTCTTTTTTTCAGATGCTCTATGCTTTCTTCCTGGACAGGTCCAAGGTCTAAGAAACCAAGTTGCCCACCTCATGGCTCAGAGGGAGACGATAACCTTAAGGCAGCATTCCCCAGAGCCCAAGCAGGTGTCTGTGCAATTAGGCGGCTCCTAAAAACAACCCTTTTCCTTTGCAGGAAGCTATTTTCCACTCCTAGGGCACAATCCCAGGCAGGAGGCTCTGTGAATGCCCTGGTCATATAATTACCTCCAGAGAGATCTAGCATGACACACCAGGAGAATGTTCTGGGTACCTCCCAGTGGGATTCCAAACCCCACGCCTTCCTGAGCAAGTCAGGGTTCAGAGGCGAACGGAACTAGCAGGCACATGTGGCAGCCAGGAAGCCAGCAGAGTGCCCTCTGAAACGCCACCCTTTTGCAATTCGCCCTCTGTTTCAAGCCTTTATTTATTTATTTATTTATTTAACAGAGATCACAAGTAGGCAGAGAGGCAGGCAGAGAGGGCGGGGGAAGCAGGCTCCCTGCTGAGCAGAGAGCCCAACGCGGGGCTCGATCCCAGGACCCCGGAATCATAACTTGAGCCGAAGGCAGAGGCTTTAACCCACTGAGCCACCCAGGTGCCCCTCAAGATATTTTTAATGTAAGCATAGCCCAAATTGAAGAGAAGGTGGAGTAGGAACAGGATCTTTTCTTCTCCCTTTTTCAATGAGCTGCTCCCCGTTTCCCTTAAGACCGTCACTTCACCAGACCTATATGCCTGGGGCTAATAATACATTATATGTTTATTAAAAAATTTTAAAATTTTTTTAAAAAAAGAAAGAAAGAAAAAAAAAAGACTGTCACTTCACCAAGAGCCACCAAAAAGAAAGAAGAAACAGTTCAAAACAGAGATGGGGGAAAAGGTAAAAATGCAGACTCTCTGCTGAGGCAGGCTGGGGACAGACGAAGGAGAGGGTTTCTTGACCCATCAGAGCAATCTGCTGGACCCCGGATTCTCCACAGACCTGGGTATTGAGTTTCTGGATTCACCTGCGTCCAACACACACAGAAGGCCCAGAGTTCTGCTTGCCTGAGGAGGAGGCAAATAGAGCTGACAGGTAAGTCCCAAGCCCTAGGGAAAGACCTGCGTCCCAGCAGGCTTGGGAACTGGGAACCAAGCTTCCATTCAAACAGGCCCCCGGCTTCTGGGCATTGTCGTGATCTTCTATATCAGCACCAGGCCAATTGTATGAACTAAAATTAACTGGATGAGCAAAAACATGGGCCTGCTGCTTAAAAGGCCTGAGCACATTTAATGGAGCTTTCGAGTGCCCTAATTCCTTAAGAAAGACAGACAAGCAAATGTCCTGCCCTAGTTCCCTCACTACTCAAACGCTAGAGAGCACTTTTTTTTTTTTTTTTTTTTTTTTTTTTTGGCGATAAAATTTTTAGGGCAAATGGTGGATTTCTGTTGTTGTCATTCTCCTGAAGTAGTTGTTTTTCTGGAAAAGACCTCATTCTGGACCCAGACCCTAAAAATGGGGCTTCTAGTGCACAAAATCGGGATGTTTGGGGCCTACAGGCACGAGTCAGTCTGCCTCTTCCTAAACATAGCCTAGTAAACTAAACTTGGAAGCATCAGCTTGTGTGTGGTCCCGAGTGTGACTCTATAAGCACGTGCCCCCAGCAATGACAACGGCTGGCGACTCTGTCATCCACGTCATCCCTATTTTTGAGTCTCCCTGCTAAATAAGCTTCTACACAGCTGAAATGGAGGCTCTAAGGAGAGTTTCAGTCCACCTGGGCATTTTTCTGGCAAAGAGGGGTGGCTAAAGCATGGGTGTCCTCCAAAGGCCCTAGGGGAAAAGCCAAGTGAGAAAACTCTCCCAGCACAAGATGGTGGGCCCCAAATACAACCATTCCATTTCCTCCAAAGCCTCCAGCTTTTACTGGATGGGAAAGAAGTTAGTCATGAAACACATTTGCTCAGGCTCCCCAGGGCCAGCGGCAAGCATACACAGGATGTATGACCAGGACTGAAAAAGTCAGGCTCCCAGGCCTGTCCAAGGATGGATGGAGAGGTTGTGGGCTCTGATCTATGACCAAAGTACTTCAAAAATCTTGCCACCTAGAGTACTGTAGCAAAATGTAGGCATACCATTTGCACTTTCAACATTCAGAATGATTTCACTTTGCAGATTTTGCTAGAAGAACTAACATGTGTCCAGTGCCTTAAATAACATCTGACACCTAGTAGATCTTCCAGGAATGTCTGAAAGAATGAATGAATAGCTCCAGGGAGGTGCCTTGTATGTACAGCAGAATATGCGTCCTCTTCTGGTGACAGGACACATTCCTGCATCCTTCCAACAGGTTTGTGGTGCTGCCCACCAAAATGAATGTTGAAGACACCTCCCTGTATACTGGAGATGACGTGTTCTCTGAAATTGGCTCTGTCTGTCAGCCTCATCCCATACCCAGGAAGGACCACACAAGGGGACCACAGTGAGTGCCCTTGGCCCTTTTCCTATAAGACCTATTTGTCACCCTGCTAAGGCATTTCCTATGACACATGCTCCTGGGATGCATGGCTCCCAGGGTGAGCCCAGTCTGCACTGCAGGCCCCGGCCAGCTCCAGGAGGCTACATGAAGTGAGAATTTCCTGGCCGACTTGACATTGGTGAGTCAGGCTGGCATGAGGCAGCTTCAGAAATGACAGGGCCTCAATTGTGTGCATGGAGCAAGCACCATCAGCTGGCTGGACCCAAACCAAGGTTGCCTGGGACATTCAAGAGCCCTTTCAAATGGCCATGCCCAGAGCTAGTTCGGCACTCTGAGTGGATATCTGAGTGTGGCGAGGTCCAAGTGCTGCTCCAACTCTGCTGCGGGAAAGGATTTATTCTCCACTCCCCGCACAGCAGCCCATTTCCTCTGAGACATGTCATTGGGGTCACACAACAAGGGCAAAGTAATAACAGCTAATGCTTAGTAAGCATTCAACATGTAATAGCCACGATTCTAAACATTCTATATACATGGATGCATCAAATCCTTACAAGATTAAGAAACAGGGATTATTACTTTGGCCACTGGACAGATGAGGAAACTGAGGCACCAAAACTGAAGCCACTCGTGCAGGGTCAAAGCCCTAGAGAAGGGCCAGCTGGGACTCAGCAGAAGGGCTGCAGAGGCTGGGTCCCTAAGCACACTACGGGACCATGCATAACAGCCCCCAGCCTCCTTTCCTGAGGATGCATGTCCCAGGGTGGGAGAAAAAGCAGGAGCTGGAGATGCCGGGAGGCTGAGTGTTCTACTTATCCTCCTTGTTGGTTCCAACCCAATGAGAAAAAGACACAAGGAGCCAGATGGAGAACAAGAGAATAGGAGCTCCCATCATAGAACGCTGGCTCAGAGGAGGGCAGGTCTCTTGTCTCCCAGCCCATACCCAGAAGCTGCAACAGGAAGAACAGAAGCAGGGGTGACTGGCACAGGAGAGCCCTGCAATGCCCTACCTTACTGATCAGGCATCTGCAGGGCACTACATTCAATTCCTGTGCCAGGGAACACCAGTGAAGGCACGTGGATGAGACAGATGGACAAATGGATGTCGATGAACGAATGAACAGACAGATAAGGTAGGAGGACAACACAGGCACCCACTCCCCCCAGAAACCCCCGGAGGAGAGAGGCAATGGGGCACAAGCACAGGCCACCGAGCCCAGAGGACCCTGGGGGTCATAGACAAACAGCCAGGCTAAAGCAGCCTGCTCCTGGGCCAGGAGGCTTTTCCTCACCCCATGAGCTATCTGAGGATTCATTTCTGAAACTCTCCTTCATTTTCACAGGGGAGGCCAGAGAAGTCAACACCCCAGCTAGTAAAATTAACAGCTGCTCCTTACAGAAGGTGCTGGGGAGGCTGGCTCACAGAGCATGTGGCCCGTAGACCAGCAGTGCAGACGAGCAGCTGGTGTGGCCAAGATGTGGGGCCTGCAGGCCTGAGCCAGGCGTGTCCTCCGTGGCAGGGACTGGACTCTGGCTGCTGGGCAGGGCCCGGGGTAGGCTGAAAGCAGGAGATGTAGGCAGGTGAAGATAAACGGACCCTGCTGCAGAATTCCCAGACGCACGCCACTGAGACCCATTAACTGAGCCAGCTGGGAACCTGCTGCTGAACTTGGGGGCCTGGCTCTGTCCTTTGTCTCCCCACCTCTGTGACATCATTTGGTCAAGGTTGTGGGCCTAAATGTCTGCCAAAGGGGCTAGATGGTACACCTTATTCATGAACGTGTGCTGTGGGGAACTGAGGGGCAAATCCCGCTAGCTGCTTAGAAATACTGATCATCCTGGAGCAGAGGGGGAGTTTAATGATTTAGTTCGGGGGCTGGCAAACGTCTTCTGTACAGGGCCAGACAGGAACTATTTTAGGCTGGTGGGTATTTTGGACTCTGTGGAGACTACTCAATTCTGCATTGCAGTTCAGGACAAAAGCAGCCATAGACAATATGTAAATGAGTGAACATGGCTGTGTCCCAATAAAGCTTTGTTTATGAACACTGAAATTTGAATTTCATATAACTCCACATGTCACAAGATATTCTTTTGATTTCTTTTCTTTTTTTTAAACACCATTAAAAATGTTAAAACCATCCTTAGCTTACAAGCTTGGGAGCCAAACAGGCAGTGAGCTAGATTTGGACCATGGGTTGCAGTTCACTGATCCCTGGACTACTTAAATGTTTCCCAAAGTGTGTTCTTTATGATGCCTATAGGTTTTTCCTAAGGAAAGGGTTTAATGGTGAAATAGGAATGGGAAATGTTGGGCAAAGCAAAGCCTTTCTGCCTTTTTAACGCAGGACTTCTTTAAGCCTTTCATGTTGATATGCATTGACAAATCTCAAAAACAGGAGAGAAAGGAAGTCTGTCCAAGTTCCAGGAAACCCATTTTTATCCTAGAGCATCTCCTAGATCTAGTTTTCTGTAGAAGCCAATTAAAGCAGCGAGGATGAAGTCTAAGCAACCAACAGCAACAGCACCGAGGATGAAGTCTAAGCAACCAGCAGCAACAGCACCAAATGTGATCCTGCCTGTCTTTGAACTTCTCCAGTGACAGGCAGCTCACCACCTACCATGAGTTCCTGCTGGATTCAGTGACTTCTCTCACTCATGTTTTCCCACCCAATGGTGCTGGGTCATAAGTAACAGACCTAGGGCAACCTAGTGCACCCTTCAAGGTGAGGACAAACATTTCCTGTTTAATGATATAAAGAAAGCAGCCCTTCCTTGACCTACTGATTCATATCCAAAATATAAACTCTGCATAGGATAAAATAAAAAGCCATTATTAAGTCCTGGAGAGCAACTGCCATGCATTTCTTTCCAAAGACGCCTCCTTAGGGGAGTTTAAAAAGAAAAAAAAACTCAAAATCCCGATCAACTCCCAAGTGCACAGATGGCAGGACCTTCCCCTTCACTATGAGAACATTCTTACAAAGAATGCAGGCCCGTGACATCTCTGGTCTTTCTGCGACATAGCACATTTGTAGGTGATTATAAAAATTTTATGTAGATTTGCCTGAAATGTAATAAAAAGGGGAGGGAGTGCGGATGAGAGGAAAAGAGAGATGGAAATGTGAGCTGTGCGTGAACTTGCCACCAGGCAGCCCTGGAAAAGAAAAGTACAGAATGCTGATAAGAAATGTCAGCTGCACCATGAGTCACCTAAAGGGAGAAATGAAAGCAATAAATGTCACATAGTTGATTAGGCACATGCCCACGTGCAATGCCATTTTGTCCAACCGGTCCAATTTCACGTGCAAATGGCATAACAGAACACGTCTATTTAACCCTATTAAACCGACAGGATTATTTCTGTTTGAAAGGCGTATTTGATACATATTTTCTTTGGGGCCCCGGGTGATGAAGATAGAATGGCCCAGCCTGTGTACAGAATGTGAAGTAAAATGCCACACGGGCAATGCATTTAGGAAGATTAAGGGCAAGATTGGTGTTTTTCTTTCTCCTTCTTCAACAAATCATCCCGATGACAGCAAAGCAAGTAGTCTATCTTCTCAGTCTATGGATTAGATCTAGATGCCTCCTGGAACAATATTCAAATGTAGTGGCATGGGAATATGGGGGAAAATAACCAAAAGGAACAGTTCTGGGAGTTCTCTCTTTGCTCAAGGAGCTGATCATTATATGGACAAAAACCAATCTTTGAAGAGAAGCAAAAATTACTGAATGTATAAAGGGCTTGTAGTACGGCCCAAGCAATGTAGACATGTAGACCCAGCTTGCACCTTGAGGTGAGGCCATGAGTGGCCACGGGACATAGTGTTTTCTTAGAGAGACAGTCACTCAGAGATCAATGTAGGGATTAATAAATAAGAATGTTCGGAAATAAAATGCTTAACAAAGATGGTGTGAGTGTGTATGTGTGGCAACATTTAGCCGTCTGTGTTTCTGTGTGTCTGTAACTTTCCTCATTTTAAATGGGTTCTCTGGTACTATAACTCTTGTGACATATTACCTTACAAGGTTCCTTGTTAAGGAAGTTCTTTCTGCCTTTTGATATACTTACTAAACAAGCAAGCAAAGAGACCACGGGTCAGCAACCTATGGCCACGAACAACAGTCTGGGCCACCACTTGTTTTTGGCAAGTTTTATGAGAGCACAGTCACATCTGTGTATTGTCCACAGCTGCTTTCAAATAACAATGGCAGAGTTGATAGTTGTGACATGGTCCCTAGATCTGCAAAATCTAAAATCTTTACTATCTGACACCTTGCAGAATACCTTCCCAACCCTGAACTAGACTAACTCTACTACTGACTTTGGCTTATGATTCTGTAATGTACAACCAAGCAATACAAAAGCCTACTCTGTTTCTTACCCTCTTTATTTATATATACCACCTTAATCTTAGAAAAATGTAATTAGCTCACCAACCAATAATGCAGCATAAAACCACAGACACGTAAAATGTGAGGAGGAAGGTAAGACAATCAGGACAAAGGGAAAATGAGCCAAAGGACGCAGAGATGTAGTGAGGGGGATGTGAAGTTGTAGAATGCAAATCTTGAAGTGCTATGTGCTTTCCATGGGCCATGAACTTGGCTCGCAGCAGCTGCTACAAGTAGAGGGCCATGATCCCTTTCCCAACTTGAAGTGTTCCCTGAAGGTCCACCAGGAAGACCACAGCAATCCCTGGCACGAAGAACTACCTATCTCCTGAGACTGTGCATAAAAGGAACAGCAGATGTGGTGAACGAAGGCCCCAGCAACACCCCAATGGCTGGGAGGCATCTCCACAGCATTTACTGTTACACTGAACAGTCCCGTAGCCAACTCCACGTCCCAAAGTGGGCTTTACACCGATTCTTCCAGTACATTCCCAAATTTTGACATAAGCATGCACCCCCTCTCATAATCAGAAAATAATACATATCTTTCATTTTAAAAAAATAAAGGAAGGAAGCCGCAACACTTGTCAGCCTGGTGCTCACTTCGACACAGAACCCCTCAGCCATGTGCTCCAAGAGGAGACTCAATCCGGTCTGGCTCTTCTCCTGAAGCTAAGCCTGAGTGCCACAGCGAGAGACAAGGCAGGCTATTCCGAGACCCGAAGCCGAAGCTCCAGGTGGGAACTAGGAAAAGCACTGCTGAATGGTGACTATCATTTATCCTTTTGCACACGGAGCCCTACAACTTTAAATCTACTCTATCAATATAAATAGTTCACGCCCTGCATCTCTCTTGCTCACGGCTTTACGCCCAGGGCCTAGAATAGTGCCAGGGGCAGGTAAGAAATAAGTACTTAGCTGCACGAACCATGTGTTCATCTGAGAGAGCCCAGATAGCAGGTGTGTCTACAGATGTGCTGGGGTTGTCTTGGGGAATCTTCCCCAACCTAGGCCTTACCCACAATGCCTAGCTCTGAGACTCTCATCTGTGACAACGAGACAGGTAAGAAAGGGGCCCAGGTGTGGAGGCCAAGCTCCTGAGCCATGTGTCAAAAAATAAAATAAAAATTGAAAAGGGAAACTCTGAACAGCTGGATGTCTAGTCTTGCTTCTGTCCCATTGTTGCAAGGATAAACATTTGGACAGCTCAAGACAAACACAGCTTTGGGTTCTGCACAGGCAGGGCCGCGTTCTGGTGCGCGCTGAGACTTCCCCGTGAAATCTGCTCCCTCCTCAGAGCAAAGCCCTGCCTTCTCCTGAAGGAGAGACCTGTTCTGGAGGTATGGCCTGGAACTCCCAGATGCCTACTCTCCGTGAAGCAGGACCTGCTCTGCTCTGAGAGAGCCAGAGCGGCCTGGGCAGGATTTTCTCCAAGGAGACCTTCAGAGAGCAGCTGGCGTCACCGTGCTCCTCCATGCAAATGTTAAGAGAATCAGGCCAAACCGCCTCAGGACCTAATTGGCTCAGACAGTAATGGCAAAATGTCACAGCCAAAGCGACAGCTGCCAGTGGCTTAGAAAAAGAAGAGGCATTGTCTTCGACTGGGAAGTAACGACATGGAAAGAGCACTAGACAGGGAGTCCAGAGGCCTGCAGGCTCAGGCCCTGCTGGGTCACTTCAGGCTGCATAGCCTTCAGCAAGGCTTTGCCCTTCCCAACCCTTGGGTTCCTGGACTGTGAGATGGAGAAGAATTCATTGACAAGACTGGCTCTCTTGCTTCCTTGTCATTAACCCCTACAACCCAACAGCAAAATCAGGAATATGGAACAAATATAACATGCACCTTGCCATGATCATAATGTGTAGGGCCTTGCACTACTCTCAAGCTTTCGAGAATGTTACTGTGAGCAGGAGTATCAAGATAGCTACTGGGGCACTTGGTCTGTGAGTTCTGCTACCAAAACACCTCCTCCCACCTGCCTGTACCACACGGAGCTCGTTCAGGACTTGCTGCCGTGGCCTGTCCCCAGCACCAGACCTCACAGTCCTGCCTGACCCTCACACCTCAAGCTCCCGCCTCCCCAATCCGCCCTCCACCTGTCCGCTAATATTTCTCTCTGCACAACCTTCCATTGTGATGCCCCTCCCTCAAAATCTCCTTTCCCTACAAAATTCAGTCCAAATTCCTTAGCTGGGCATTTGAAGACATGACAAGCTGTCTCCAGCCCACCTTCCCGGGTCTCTGTCCCCTCGGGTGCCTCTGTGTTCACGGCCTGGTCCTCGCTCCCTCCACGCCATGTCCTTTCTCTGCCACCTCTGGAATGACCCCCTCTCCTCAACAGACATTCGTGATGTTAGCTCACAGTTCAAACTCCAATGCTTTCTGCCTTATTGTTTATTATTTAGGTATTCTTCTCAGCTTCGGGCCCACTCAGTGGTCCCTTTCTTGTTTCCAAGCTTTTATCTTTGATGTCTTCTCTGTCACAAAGCATGGGCTCAGTTCATCTTGAAATGGAAGTTTTAGCCCAAAGGATCTCCTCCCTGTGCGGTGCCACGAAGGCTTTCTTGATGGTCCCCATGTCCCCACGCTCAGCGCCCCCTACGCACACCCACACGAGGCTTGTACTCATCGCGTTTCTCCTCCAGACGTTCTTTCAGTCATTTCTGTCCATGGTGCAATGGAATTAGATCATATTGCGTTCCACAGGGCTGGAAAATACGCCTGGCCGAGTCATCCTCAGTAACTCTTGGCTGATGCTGATGACGATAATTAGGGCTGTCTAGAGGGCCACAGTGGCCACGTGGAAGGGACAGGCGTCGCATCTGGGCAACCAAAGTGTCTGCTGAGCCTCGTCCACAATCACTACCTCAGGTACAGAATGCACTGCCTGCGTTTCTTCCCACATGATTGCCCAGACCTGGAATTCCACCTCCACAAGCTTCCTACACAGAATCCACTCCTGCACAAGCACAGAAGAGCAACGGAGCCTTTACCAGAGACTCTGCAGGGAGGGGACGATGGGGTATGGCCCGCAGCAAGCCACCTTCACTTCCTCATTAGACTCTCCGTGCCGCCCCGTCTCTCCTGGTCCTACCAACCTGGGTCGTCTTGCTCCAGGCAGTAACTGGCCTCACTGGTTCCTCTCTCCTCCTCTCCCAAGCCCCAGCTTTAAATCTCTTCCCTTTCTATGTTTCCGTCAATAGACAACAGCCACGGCTTCACATCCAGACTCTCCAGAAGGCTCGGCTCCCGAAAGCTCCCTCCATTAACAGAACCTTGACCTCCTTGAAGGCTGTCTGGCCACCACCTTTGTGACACAAGCATGACATTCAGTGTCTTATCCCCTCCCTCAAGCAGTTTGTGAGATATTTATTCCGAACGTAACATAGAGCTCTCCCCAAGAAGGATCCTGAGGGGTCAACTTTCACCTCCTCCCTACATTTTCCATCACCCTTCACTGAGCTTTTGCCAGGAAGCATCAAGGTTTCCAGTATTCCTGCCCCATCTTTGATTCACCCAATCGTCAGAACATTCCCATTCATCCTTTGAGCCAAATGAGTCTTGACCAAGCCCCAGCTTCAGGCCCAGAAAGGGCAGCTTCCAGAATTGTAGCAAGAAATCACTGGGAATAGAGCATCCTTCTCAGGAGAACCCCTGTCCGAGAGCAGACCCAAGAGAGCCGATGGGCACGTACAGAGAACTCACCGGATCCTGGCATTTATCCTTTATGGGCTCTCTGCAGAATTCTGAGCACATATTGCTTCAACTCCCTTCTCTTCTCCAAGATTATCAAGCTGTGTACATGTGCGTCTATGTGCCTGCTTGTGGATGTGTGCACCCTTGTGTGTGCGTGCCTGCGTACACCTATCCTGATGGCAGAGGAAATGCTCTCCATCCTCCCAACAGACCCTCATTGCTCCAGATGCAAATCCCCCCTCAAACCACTGGCTTATGTACACAGAACCCAGCCTCCATTCCATGACCCACTGTTCACCCCCCACTTCCCAACAGTCGAGGCCTGGAGAAGCCCCAGGAAACATGGCATCCCTCTAAGCAAAGGCATCATAGACCAGACAGCAGGCCTCCCCAAGGGGAAGGGAGTTGGGGACTCACCAGGACTCTGCCAGTCAGTGTCTGGGCAGATATCATCACCCCCGCCCAGTCCTTCACAGAGGTCATCCAGCCGACCTCAGCTGCCACTGCCTCCTCTTTTTCGTCCACTGGCTTGAGAGTGCCATCCGCCTGGCTTGAGCCATTGTTAATCTTCTGGGCCTCCTGGCAACAGAGAGAACAGGGTTGAGAATAGGAACCAACTGGGTTTATTAAACACAACCTACCCAAAAGAATCAAAGTTGGAAAGGTCCTGGCTGATGTGGGAACTGGCCTGAAAATACAAGGGGCAGGGAGATGGAATGCATGATGGCTTTGGATTTCTTTTAAATCTTTTTCTTAAAGAATCTTTTCTTTATTTTCTCTTAAAATATCTTTGTGAAAGAAAGAATGAAATTGATCTCTTTCCACTTTAAAGGGAAAAATAATCACGAAGCTCAGGATGGAAATCATCTCGTCTAGGGTCGGGAATAACTATGAAGGAGGTGAGGTTGACATGCTGTGGTCTCCACCCGCCCAGCCTTCCTATCCAGCTCACAGGAATGCTCCATCTTTCTTAAGAAAATCCCCAACTCCTCATCTCGATCTGTGTAGTTCAAAAAGAACTGAAGGGGGGCGCCTGGGTGGCTCAGTGGGTTAAGCTTCTGCCTTCGCTCAGGTCATGATCTCGGGGTCCTGGGATCGAGCCCCACGTCGGGGTCTCTGCTCATCAGGGAGCCTGCTTCCCCCTCTCTCTGCCTGCCTCTCTGCCTACTTGTGATCTTTCTCTCTGTCAAATAAATAAATAAAATCTTAAAAAAAAAAAAAAAAAAAAAAAAAAAAACTGAAGGCCCACAATGGCTCTAGGAATAGAGACTGATTAATTAGACCATCCCATCCCTTAAGCAAGAGCAATTGAACCAGTGATGGTTACATGACCCATGGCAACCCAATATACTTCAAGCCTGGGACTTTTGCTAGAAAGAGGAGGAGAGGTAATCCTTCCCTGAGAATGAAGCCACCACAGAGGAAGCTATAAGTGACAGAATACGGATGTCATCATTTGAACATCTGAATCCAGCTGTGCCTGAAATCCACACCAGACCTTTTTAATTACAAAAGAGAATAAATTGTGGCTAAAAACATGCTTGAGTAAACAAGGTTGACTTCCTCAGATAAATGAGCCCCACGTGGGGCCCTAAATCACATGCTTTTATATGCAATGTGTCCTCTGCCTACTTCTCCCAGAGAGGTTCAAAACTTACTCCCTTGCCTCCCTCATGTCTTTGTTCAATTGAATCTTCTCAGGCCACCCTTTGAAAACTCCAATTTGCCTTCCAATAGCACCACCTTTCTGTTTTATTTTTCATTCACTGTGATACTCATTGAGTATCAGCCCCTTCCTGGGCCTACGAGTGACAAACAAAATACAGGACACCCAGAGAAAACTGAGTTTCAGATACAATACAAATTTTTTACATGACACATAGCTATACTAAAAATATATTCTATAACACACATATTTAACTGGGCCCCCTACTTAAATATCCACTGAGATTATGTTTGCAGGAACAGATGAAGAAAAAGATGCTGGGCCAGTTATGTTCACCCTCAAATTTAAAAGCTTAGAATCAAATTTCAAAGCAAACACACTGAGTTGGAGCAAGGGAGAGAAACCAAGGCAGACGTGAAAAGCTTGGTCTGCAGGGAGTGGGGGTAAGGCAGAGTGAGGAAAGGAGAGCTGAGATGCACGGGATGAGTCATCCTCCTGGGGACTTGCAAGCAGGCCGGAAGCTACTCCTGACGCACGGTTCTCCCCTTCCGGCCTCCATGGGCTCGAGGGAAGTCGAGAAGCCAGAAGGCGCCTTAGCAGCACTGGGGGCTCATGCTGTCTCTCCTGGTGTGTGAGGTCCCCGGGAAACTAGAACAATGTGAGAGGAGGCCTGTGGGGAGCCCCAGGGTGGGCCTGCTCAGGGCCACCTACTTACACCTGTGGACTCTGCCACCCAAGCCACCTAAGGCCAGTCTTAGTGGCCTGGTAGAACCCCGAGCCTTGACCACGTGGAGATTCTGCTGGTGTAGATTCAGCTCTCCTGCCGCATGGGACCACTGGGACCCCGCACCCCCTATGATGGGGACAATATGGCCTGCCGCATAGATGTTGGAGGGATTAACCAGGGTCCAAAGGCACAAAACACACTTTCAGTTCATTAGCCCTACCACCTCCCGCCTCTCCTTGAGCCACTGGCACTAGAAAGTAGTGATTCTCAAGTTCAAGTGGGCATCAGAACCACTCAGAGGCCTCATTAAAACACAGTGCTGGGCCCCGTGTCGGAACCTACCGGTGCTACCAGCCCAGGAACCCCACTTTGATAACCACCATTCCTAATCATGTTGGCACGGCTTAATCATCCCTGCCTGATCTAAAATGGGACACGGGCCTGAACCCCCAGCTCTTTCCAAGCCCCTCTCTTCACCTGGAACAGAACACCACCTGTTTCTTTCAGAACCCGGGGTTGGGGGTGGACAAGGGAGAGGTGGGGGCAGGGCAAAACCCTCAAATCAGAGGCTCTGTGTCTCCTTCCAAGCAATGTCCACCACACCCCACCCCAGCGACCTGTCAGAGCTGGTCCACAGCCACAGGCTGCTCCTCAGCCCAGGAGGCTCAGGCTCCACAGCCACCTGGCAAACAGACAGACCTTGGAGGAGAGAAGCTGCCTGGAAGGGGCCAGGAGGCAGGGAGATCCCCCCCCCCAGTCCCAGTGGTTTCAGTGCATCAATAATTCAGAGCACAAGAGGTATACTGCAGAGAATGCCCTTTGCCAGCCCTCTTAACTATTGTTTTACAAGGCATTCATTATTTTAATTACTTTATGATAGGCCAGGAAAAACACAGACTAAAGAAAGATAATGCCCGTGTTATTATTTGTTTACACTAGATGCTGTGGGCTTAATTACAACAGTGGGAGGCAGGCCTGGGGGACTGGCAGGACAGCAAGGAGGCCAGGGCTCTGGGGGGCCTGCTGCCCACCGGCCGGGGTTGCCACCTTTGGCCTCCTCCAGCCAAAGCATCCCTTGCTAGCAGCAGGTACAACCCCTTCCTCCAGAGAAGAGAGGGCAGAGGCCTGGGGAGGTTGTGTCTTTGTGGAGACACACGGCAGGGAAGGAATTGTAAGGGACAGTGCCCAATACGACAGTGACTGGCCACCACTTATCAAGCCAGAACAGGATGCCATCAACCAAAAATTAAGTGCTTTCCGTGTACAATCTTGCTTAGAGCTTACGATAATCCAGCAGGCAGGTGGAGTTACCCCATTTCACAAACAACGTGACTATGAGCAGGTATTGCTTACAGGAAGGCACAGAGCTTGAGAGGGCTAGAGGCAGACAGCCCACCGGGGCTTGGTCAGCTCTGGCACTGACGAGCTCACGAGCCTCACCTCCTCCATGTAAATGGGGATCAGCAAGCCAACCCCAGCAAGACGGCGGCGAAGCTTCTGTCAGATAAACCATGTACAGTGTTTGGCCTGGTGCTGGGCAGCCAGAGTCCCCAAGACAGAGCACCCACAGATGGGACTGGTTGCCTCCAAGGAGAGTCAAAACTGAACGACATTGTTTGGTGGCACTGAGAGGGACGCGAGTGGACCCAGGCGGGACACTCGCCAATCATGGAACGGAGGAGAAGCGAGTAGAACTTCTAAAAGCTATGATTTTTCAGTGAAGCAAGGGGCCCTTGGGAGGGCGCGATGACTTCTGGAGGGACTCCAGCCACGTGGCACCCCCTAGGACAGTGGGGGCAGGGATTCCTACAAAGAGTGGGCCCGCGACCAAGGGGCCTCTTAGATCCCTTCTGATTCTGAACTCCATCAGATCAACCTCCCACGCGAGATGCGGAGACTGAGGGCCCGAGGGAGGCTGCCTCCTGGGTCCCAGGACACTGCTCTCTCTCCTATGAGGAGGACCGTGCTGGGGGTGGGGACCAGTGGGCAATGGTGCTTTGCTGAGTGGCAAAGAGGGTGTCCATCAAAACTTCCACCTCCCACAGCAAGAAGGACTCAGCGGCCCTTCCGGGAGGGCTCCTAAGCAGGAGTCAGGCTCCCTGGTATCAGGAGAGCCCTGGCCCTGATCCCCGCTCACCCTCCAGGAAGACCACGGTGTGCAGGTCCCTCTGTGCGTGTGGGCATGTGTGTGAGACAGAGAGACCCCACAAGCTACAGGCTCCAGCTACCCTAGTCTCAGACAGGACAGCAGAGATTTTCTGAAACGGAGAGAAGGATGCCTGAGGGAGAAGAGAAGAACAGGGAAGGAGGAGCAGCGAGAAAGAACAAGACAGGAGCGCGTCCTGCAAGATGCAGATCTGGCGACAGCCGCCCCCTTGAGAAAGGGGCTTGGTCTTAACTTCAGAGGCCACTCCTCCCTCCAGCTCTGCCCACTCTCCCCAGTTGAGTCTTCCGGAAAACAGGCCACAGCTGCCTCCTGCAGACAACAGGGGACCTCTAATGCCAGTGCCCAGATGGCAGGGTGGGGAGGGCCACAGGGCAACAGTACAGGTCCAGGGGTCTGAGGGCCCGGTGGACCAGTCCCCTCCTGCTGCCTGCTCACACAGGAATCTCTCGCCGGCCTCACCCCTGCTGTGCCTTCTCCCTCTTCCTTCGAGCAGCATGTCCCTTGGTGACTTCCTGTTGGCGTGGCCACAGAGGGCCTCAGTCCTCCTCTATCACCTGTGTCCAAGGGCCCGACCAGACCACACTTCCCTGGTGCTCCCTACACAAGAGCACATGTCTGTTGGATGCTCGGGCATTTTTTCCGATTCGTAAGATCCAACACCCCAAAGCCTCAGAAGGGACCTCAGTAATCCCTTCAAATGCCAACGCCCCTCTCTATACACATGACAACACCGCAGGCTGGAAGGGAAGCCATGTGCCTGGTGCCCCCCACCCCCACCCCCTCTCTTGCTCTTACCCTTGCTGCTTCCTGAGCAAGATGGTGCATCCCCTCAAATCCAGCCCAAGGGAACCAGCCACTCCCAACCACATCCGTCCACTGCACCAGCCTGCAACCTGGAGGCTGAGTGTTCCTGGGCCTGGCAGAAACTACTGGGCCAGGCTTTGCATGGAGGGGCCGTGGCAGGGAGTAACCTTTCTTGTCTTCAAAGGGCCTGGCTTTCCCCAGCCATGAGAGCAGCCCTGGCCCAGTGCTGGAGAACAAGCACATTTTACTCCCAGGACCTCCCCACCCCCAGCCTCCACTCTTCAGTTTGGGGTATCCTCTCCATCTCCCATCCTTCCTGAACTGTATACCCAGCACACTGCAAACTTCAGGTGTGGGGTGTGGTAGGAAGAACTCTGAGAATCAAAATACTCAAATCCAAGTCGAGCTTTTCTAGACGGCCTTAGACAAGTTAGTTCATTTCTCAAAGCCTCTTCTATAAACAGCAATGAGTGTTGCCTTGTCATCTGATGAGTGGAGCACAGCACTTAACTGTCTTATGGGGGGTGGTGATGGTGGCATTGCCTTCCTCTGGTTTGGACAGGAAGCAATGCTGCTCTGGAGAAAGGAGTCCCAGGCCCCCAAAGCCAGGCCCTGAAGAACACATGGCTCAGCTCTCAGATCCCCGCCCAGCTGTATCTTGCAGGGCAGGGCCCCCATTATCTCCCTGAGCCCCAACAGGATGTTGGAATTGCCAAGTCCTGCCAGGTGGCCCACTGTGCTCGCCCCACCCTCCTGTGAGCTCCCGCCGCACCTGCTCCTGCCTAGCTAGGCTCACTCATCCTGGGGTACACTTACACCCACACCTGTCGGGCTGAGCCTGGTGCCAAGGCCACCCCGGGCACCACACCTGCTGGGTGACTGCAGAGGGGAGGAGGGGTCAGCCACTGGGAGGAATCCAGAGTCCCCGTGCCGCTCCCTGCTGGGGCTGCCCCCAGAAGCTCCGAGTCTGCCTCGGTTTGATTTCATCTCAGCAATCCGGACACCGGCTCCTCGTCCCAGATCTGGGAAGTGGCTTGAACAGTGCTCATCTGGGAGGAAAACTACTCTTAAAAATGTAAGTCAGATCGTGCTGGTGCTGTGCCAACACCCTCCTGTGGCTCCTCGTCCCACTTGGAGGACAAGTCACAGCCTTCACACAGTCCAACGCACCCAATCTGTCCGCGCCTGCCGCCATCCTACAAGTCTCCCACTCACTCACTCTCTCCAGCCGCGTCAGCTTCCTTGGGCTGCCAGAATGTTCCAGACCCATTCCCATCTCGGGCTCATTGCACTGGCTGCTCTTCCTGCCCCCAGAGAGCCCCACGGCTGCTTGCCTCACCACTCTCAGGTCATCGTCACCTTATTACTGACAGCTTCCCTGCCCGCCCTGTCGAAAATGACACCCACCCCACACTGACCACCACTGCCCCCCACTCTATTCCTCCTCTGGGCAGTTATACCACTAGCCTGCCTGCTTCAGTCCTCTTTCACTGTCTGTGAACCCCATGAGGGAAAGACTCAATGTTCCTTTGGGTCATTGCCGTGTCCTCAACGGTGCAACGCTGTGAGCTCCGTGGAAGCACCTTCCCCATCTTGGTGAGAGACAGGAGCCAAGGGTGGGAAGGAAGGAAGGAAGGAAGGAAAGAGGGAGGCAGAGAAGGAGAAGAGCCGCAGCACATGGGAAGTCAGTTCCAGGCATGCACAGCTTCTAGAACAGGTAGGATTATGGATCAGTAGTAACGAGACCACTGCTGGCAACCGTGGTGGAGCCTGACCACAGTAACTCTGTACTGAGGCCATGTCACAGAGGAGGGCCTATGGCCCAGGAAGATGCAGTCCGACTTTCAGCCCAGCTGTCTGACAGCAAGAAGAGGTGAGTGCCTGTCCTGACGTCCTCCCAGGGAGACCGTGAGGAGCAAACGGGATCAGATGTGTGGAAGGACTGTGGGCCCCCGCACAGGGCCCGTGAGAGTTTAGAGTCATCACGAGGACTCAATCTGCCCCACTCCAGGGTATCGCATGGACGGCAGAGATCCTTCTGCAAGGTCCCTGTGCCTTGAGAGGGTGGTTAAATCAAGGACAGAGACACACGGTTCCTTTCTTGGACAAAAACCAGCTTGGAGCCAAAGACCACCCTTCGTGGAGCAAATGCATCAAATCAGAAATGAGCACGGCCAAGCTGACAGGCCGCGAAGCCTTCCTCCTAAGCACCAAGGTGCCCGACGCAGATGTGGCCGGAGGAGGAGATGCAGGTGATCTTGAGTCCTGCAGGGCCCGAGGCACCTGCGGGGGAGGAATCAGACATGGACCCACCTCCCCCACCATCCCTGGGGGCCCGGTGGAGTGGGGTGGAGGGGGGACTACAGCAGGGGCAGGAGCAAGCTCCATTCCCAGAAATCCCAGGCCTCTATCCTCTGTCCAGAGCCTTGCACCACGGGATATTTCCTGGATGCTCAGCTTCCCCAGAGCTGTGGGGGAAGGACGGACTGGAATGCCCCGTCTGTCCTCTCCCTCCTGGGTCTTACAGGGAGTCCTACTCCATCCTCACGTTTCCCTGGTCACCATCGGAAACTCATTTCCTGGAGTCTGTTGAAAGATTCTGTTTCTGAGTTATCCCTTCCCCCTTCCCGGAACCCCAACTCTCACCCCATCTCCAGCGGCAGCTCCCCACCTCTCCTGCACCCTCTTATCCTTGAAACTGACCCAGCAGCCCCGTGAGCAGTGGCCCTCCGCTGAGCACAAAGCAGGAGACCTTCTTTCCCGCTGGAGGACTGGGGGCGGGCTGAAGGGCTCCAGGCTGGAAGGTACGAAGCTGTCGCTCGAGCTCCACCTTGCCCGGAACACACTGTGCCGCCCTGAGCAGTCACCCAGCCTCTCTGAGCAGAGCCCTCTTGTGAGAAATGAGAAGGAGCTAGGCAGTTCCTGGGGACCCAGCCTCATGTATTCTGTGAGGCACCCCAGGGGGTCAGCAAGGGAGGGCAGAAGAGGCAAGACCCCTGCCCCCCCGCCCCCGCCCCGTGAAAATCCAAGCATCTGCACACGGAGCCTTTTCTCCTCTGAGGGAGGTGTTTCCTGTGGGGAAGGAAATGTTTAAAATCCACTGAGTAAAAGTCGATAGATCCATTGTAGCTTTGAAAAGATGCTTTATTTCGGGGTGCCAGGTCATGATCCCAAGGTCCTGGGATGGAGCCCCACATCGGGCTCCCTGCTCAGGAGCGAGCCTGCTTTTCTCTCTCCCTCTGCCTGCTGCTCCCCCTGCTTGTGCTCGGTCAAGCTCTCTCCCTCTCTCTCTTTCTCTCTCTCTGTGTCAAATGAATAAACACAATCTTCAAAAAAGAAAAGAAAAGAAAGAGAAGATGTTTATGTCATGGCAATGATTATAGCATTCTGGGGGCACAGTCTGGCCCAAGACCCAGAAACGCCTGAACGTCAGTATCTGTAAATGCATGGGGCTCCCGGGACCTCCACGCAGGCCACTGTCTGCCTTCCTCCACCTGAGGCCTAAACGCTGGGGAATGGTCCTCCAGACTCCCCTGCTCCTTCCAAACAGGCCAAGAGGAAAACCCTTCACGGCAGCCTCTCTCACATCCTGGGCGTGTGGCTCAGCACGGGATTTTCCCAGGTACTGATAATCCTGTGTATTAGGGATCAGACCGATTACCTAAAGCAGCTCAGACAAATAAAGCATAATGTGGGCACCACCAGCTGGGGTGTTCCTGACAAGAGCTGTGCACAGGGAGGAAAAGGAAGAGGGGCTAGCCTTGACCTCCAGCGGTGGGGGAAGCAGGGCAGCTGAGGATCGGGGCCCCACCTAGAGCTGGCGTAAGCTCCAGGTGAGAAGCTCCAATTATCCAACCCCTCTCTTGCAGGTCAGAGCCTCCCCTGCACCCCACAGGGCTCCCCATTTGCTCTCCGGGACCCCACATGTGCAGGAAGCAGCACGTTGCCAGAGGGCCCTACCCAGCAGCTATGCCCTCTGCCAGAACATACAGGCTCCACCTCCAGGGAAGGGATAGGGCACCCACAGACTCAGGTCATAGGAACTTTAAAAGAAGCTCAGACAAAGCCAAGTGCTCTGGGATGTCAGGAAACCACCCGAGTTTCCCAGGGTTTCTCCACCCTCATAAGCTACTTCATCAACACAGGCATTTGTAGCTATAGCTTCCTGGGTTCACTGGCCAGTTTCTCACGCCTAGGAGCCCCCTGGGCTGTGTGTGAATAACCGCTCTTCATAGGTCTTTGTGGGAAAAAAGGTGACAGCAGAAAAAGGCTGGGTGACCTTTAACAAGGCACTTAGCATCTTTGTGCCTCCGGTTTCTTTGTCTCAAATTCAAAGGGGCTGTGTAAACGCTCCCCAAGGCTCTGTCTGGCTTGCAAAGCACCCGATCCTGAGGTCTGGATGGCAGGCCCCTCGTTTGCACGTGTCTCTGAATGCAAAGGGCTAGGGGAGCAGGAGGCCCTTTCCGACCCCTGCCGGGCACACACGGAGAGCTGCTTCCCAGTCTCCCAGGGACTGAGGAGGGGCTGGCCCTCAGGAAATCCTGCCTTCCCTCCCGCACCCACAGGCCAAGTCCTCTACTGGCGGTTTTATACCATCTTATTTAATCCTCATAGTAAGGCTGTAAGGTAGGAATGTCATGAGACTCAGAGAGGCTGAGTAATTCCCAAGATCACTCATCTAGTAAGTGGCAGCTCTGAAATTTAAATCCAGTCTATTCTAAGCCTAAAGGCCACGTTTTTCTTCTATTCCTTGCTGCCTCGGGATAGGCAAAATGTACAAGGAAGAGAAGGGATCTCCTCATAAAATGCTGCTTATTACTACTGCTGAAACAATCATCTTATACCCCATGGCTTCCAGCAAACACAATCTTGCTGTTCACACATCTAAATCTAGTCACGCCTTGTGCAGAGGGGGAATTGGAGAAATGGCCCAGGGAAGGGAATTCCAACCTAGGAACAGAGTGACCCATGGGACACAAGGTCCCGTAGTGAGATATGTTCTCAAATGGCCATATTGGCTGCTTAAACCTGAAAGTTAAGCCCCAACTTTTAGGACGAATGTATATATCTCAGCCAGTACTCAGCACACACAAACTAACTAATAATCTCCTTCTCCTGCAACTGGCTTCATAAATGAGAACATGCTTGACAGTCCAGAGTTCACTACTGGGGCCTCAGAAACTGGAAGTGTTTTAGCAGAGACCCCTGCTCTGATACCTCAGCAGAGTGGCCCAGGCTGGGTCCAAGTGGGTCTGTTCTGCAAAGACATGGCCTGTGTCTGCCCTGGGAGAATGGCTCATTAACCACGTAGATGAGAAAACTATTACAGGGTGTAAGTCAGAAGACAAAAATCACGTCTGTTTTCTAGTTGAGGAATACTTTGTAATCACACTAGGCAAGTCAGGCATTTTTCCTTCAAGGAGAGTACTCAAATCCCCTCCAAAAAATTTTGTTTTAGTGAAATGAATCTCAGGGTCACAGAGCCATAGAGGTCAAAGTTGCAAGGCACTTCGGAACTTGTGCAGTCTGATTTTATCCCTTCAGAAAGGAAGGGCCAAGGGTCACGGAAGGGTAGGAGACTTTCCAAGGCAGCCTGTTCGTAGAAGAGACTGTGAGACTGTGTAGAATCCCACGTGGCCGAGAGACGGCACGAGAAGCGTGGGAGGCAAGGGTGTTGTTAGAAAGCCAGAGTCGTCCTCCTGACTGTCCCTCCTACCCACTGTGCGATCTAGAACCCCATCCTAGCTCCGCTTTCTCACTGGAGAAACAGGCTCACAAATGCCTTCCTTGGAGAATATCTGTGAGTCCCAGCCATCGGACAAACAGAGCAGGAGAGGAGGGGTCAGTAAACAGTATTACCAGCTGAGTGACAGACCAGGCGCTTGTATGGCCGTAGAAACAAGCAGCTCAAGGTCCACAACTAACAGAGCTGACCAGGATGTGAATCCTTATTTTCCAAACAGCAAAGCTCATTTCTGTCCACTTCACCAAAGCGGAGGCCAAATCTGGCTTCTAGTCAAGACAGACCGGAGATGCATAACTAAGACCCACAGGAAATCCAAAACCCTCGTTTTCGTAAGAGAAGGCAGAGATCTCCATATCGCAGCCAAGTTAACTTCTATGACTCAAGTTGGTTGGGGGGAAAAAGGCACATGAATCAAAACAGGGATGTGGACGTGGTTGGGGAACAAATGAATGGTACCCGAAGACAAGGCGTTTTACACAGTTGACGGACCAGTTCACCTGGTCGGGGAGGGTCAGGGACTATTCCTCTCTCTCACCTTCCACCTGGCTTCCGAAAAGCAGCCCAACACCATTTGGACTGTCCTCTTCCAGAGGGCTTACTGAGAGGGAGACAGTAGAAGGTCAAGAGGGGAGAAGCAGAAGGAAGGGAGCCCATCGCCACCTGTGGATCAGGAAGCGGACCGAGCCCCTGTGGGCTCGGCTCTCACTCTCCACAGCAAAGGATCCTGGGAGGTTGGCTCACAGGCCCTCTGCACCCAAGGACCATGCATGTTGGGCCACACCACAGTGCCGCTCCAGGAGGGAGTCTGGAAATGAAAAGCAATAGCATGGCGTAATGATGTATGTCAGGGAAGGATGGCCAACATTCCTCTCCAGGGAAGAACTGTCCTTTTCTGTGACATTATGTCATCACTCCTTTGTTGGGTATTAATATGCCCTTTTAATGAAATGACATGATGATAGAGTTGGCATCTGACAGTTTCTTTTTTATGTCCATGCTTCTCAAAATAAAAAGCTGGCAACCTTGGGATAGTCTCTATGTTCTTAAGCGTAACTGAGTAGCCCATGTAAAGTCTAGGAACTGCTCACCTCGTCCCTCATTCTGGGAAGTTAAGGCCCAGAGAGGCCAGGCTTGTAATGGCCACAGCTCCCTACATGGAGCTTTGGGTGTATCTGCCACACCCATCAGGGACAGCCCAGGGCCAAGAAAGGGTAGGGCCCAAGGGATAGACACAAGGTCCCTCAGGGCTCTAAGAGCTCCACAGTACCCATCAGAAGAGCAGGAGACAGGAAAATGGATCCACTTTCAGGACTCGGGGCCATACCGAGGGCCCTGAGTTCCCAGCCTCACTGACAGCTTCTGAAGTCCTCATTCCTACTGCGATACGAAGTGCCCAGAACCAACGCAGCTGCAGCCATGGCCCCACACCATCAGTTGGGGGACAAGTGGGGAGAAGGAACCTCCCAGCATCCCCCGCAGGTGGGAGGAACTACTTGGGTTGACGAATGCCCACCATATCAACAGACAGAGCAATGCGACTTGAAAAGGGGAGTAACCTGTGAGTAACCTCAGCAACGGCCCAATGCCCCGAATGACACAGACCACGTCCATCCCCTTGGCTTGCCACCCTTTCCCTCATACCTAACCTTGTGCACGGAGATGCACGCTCTCCATCAACCCCCATGACACATCCACCGCTGGAGGCCAGGGTCTTGGCCCAACTTGTTCACTGCCTACCCTCAGAGCCTGGGGCCTGCCTTGCACATGCAAGGGGCTTAACATTATGCTAAAAGAATTATCGGACAATTTCTGGGTTTTGTTTTGTTCTGCCTTGTCTTCCCACTGTTCATATTTTCTGGAGTCTCAAAATCCTCCTCGGTTCCCACTGTCTGCTGCCTAGAACCCCTCAAGGCGGGCTCTTCAGGCCTGTCTGCTGCTTTCCGGGCTGCTCCCTGAGCTGGCTCTCCCACTGGTTTTCCCTGATAGGACTTGGTCCTCCTTAGCACCAACCTCTGTGCTAGCCGTTCCCACTCCTGGGACACCTACTCCATTGCTCTCCCTCAATCAAACTGCGGGGAGCCAGTGTACGTCCTCTCCCTGGCCACAGCCCTTCCAGCTCTCCCTACAGTCGGTTCCTCTCACCTGTCACCAGACAGGCAGAGGCCAGCAGTCTAAGCTGTCCTTTAATCCACGCATGTCACATTGTCCCCATTAGCCTGAAAGCAACTTGAAGTCAAGGCTCAGGGTGTCTTGGCATACAGCTAGCGATTAATAGATAGCTACTGATCGAGTGAACTCGAAATCTGCTTCGTAGGCCCTGGAAAAGCAAGCCCCCTCCCAGGCACCGCTGATATCCTGACTAAACCAGGCCAGTTTCCACAGCGTGAGGCCAGCACCAGCTCCCAACCATTGCGCCTCGGCAGAGCTACGTTTTCAAACACAAACACCGAATCCCAAGCGAGATCAGATGTCATGAGGCTTCGGAGAGGCACATGCTTCCCCAGGCACGTCAGTCAAAGAAAATGAATGTTCTTGTTTACAAAAGGATTTGTCCCACTCCAGGAAAATTTCCACCACGATTTAGGACCTAATCCAGCATGCGCCGGTAGACCGCTCACCGAATGAACGTCATTCTGCCGCTTCCATTTGCTGAACGCGGGATGGGGTTTGGCTGTAAGGTCAAAAGACTGCTCCCAATTAGGTGGTCCTACTGCCTTTCCCAAGCCGCAATATGACCCCCATTCAGGAAACCGAGGCCCAGCAAGTCCGAGAGACCTCAGGAGGAAAGACAGATGGCCAGAACACCGGGCCTACGGTGCACTAGGGACCAAGCAATGGCAAGGGCCACCCAGCATGGGCGCCTGGGCTCAGACGTCCGGGGCTCCGCAGAGGTGCCCGCCTCCCGTGCTCTGACTCCGCACTGGCCTTGGAGAGGGTGGGCTGGACTCTGAAACCTCAGCCTCCTGTGCTCCTGAGTTCCCACAACCCTCATCTGGATCTCGGTTTCCAGCACAGCGGCCAAATACAAGACAGTCTGCACTGGCTGTGAATGTGAAGCAATAACAATGATTCAATGACCGGGGGAGAAACGAGGGGACTTCTATTTCTAACCGGTTCAGATGACGGCTTCTCCTTCTGGATCCCTGATGGGAGCCGGGAACAGTGAGCACCCCTGCACCGCAAAGCCTCCGCTCTCTACTTGGCACCCCTAGACCCATCATCAATCTCCTTCCCGTGACCTGGGACCCCTCCAACGCTGGGCGGCAGGGAGACGCTCAGCAGCTGTGAGAACCTTCTTTCTCAAAGCAGGTTTTTCCAAAATTATATCAGGTTTCCTTCTACCCCAGCTTGTCAGCGGGGGACTCTTTTGCCTAACATGGTTGAGGAATGTCTTAGAAACTGGTGTGATTCAGTCTGGCTTCAGAGGAGGTTTTCCACCCAGACAGAGCACACGGAGTGTCTGGAGAGCCGTGGCTCACTACCCCCAGGGGCACCCGCACCCTGGCCCTGGCTCCGGACCTCAGTCACCAGGGCACACTTGAAAATGTGGCAGGTCCAGCCCTAAGATGAAATTAGATGTAGAAAACACGTCGAAAGGAAGCTTCGCACCCCCCCCACCCAGGATTGTGAGATGCCAAACCTAATTCCAGTGTACCCAGTATAAATATTGAGGAGCAACTGGAGAAAGTGAATCAAAAGCTGAAATCTCAAAAGGCACACCCCTTTCTTCCAGAACAGAGGACAAAGCCATTCAGCCTTCTCTTCGGATGGAAATTGCTTTTCCCCTCCAGCCTGTTCAGACTAGCCTCCTTTTGCAAATACAGACCATAATCAACAGACAGGGGCCCAAGACAATTGTTAGAAAATGCAGTTTGCAAAAATGTCTGCAATCTGAATGTCAAGTTTACTAATGAATTACTACTCAACTGTTGTTAGTTCTGTACACTCTCCCCTGAGAACCCACAATCTCCCTTGGACGAAAAACATGCTTTCCCTCCATTAGTGCTCCATCTGCTGTGCTCAGGAGGGCCACACCAGGTGGGCATGGGGACAAAGACAACACAAGGGGGAAGCTTCCTGTTAATCTCACAGGTCTCCTACTGTAAAGATCTCACAACCTGGGGCCCCTGTCTGAACACTGTGGTCTTCACCCGAGCAGGCATCCCGAGAGCCCTGCGTTTCCATAGTAACAGTCAGTCCAGCCCCCAGAACTCCCAGAGGTGGGACATCCTTTCTGTGGGCAGCTCTGGAAGGAAGATCGGATAGTTGCCTCCAATCCCAGTCTCTGTTTTTCTTCTCCTGCTATGGCTGCTTTTCTAACCATAAGTCTGACAGAGATAGTTTTTAGCATTTCTTAGCATTGACACATCAAAGGTGAAAAGCTAGCCAAGGAGAAGGGACATAGAAGTTTCTGGGGATACGGGCAATATTCTATTTCTTGACCAAGTTGGTGGTTCTAAATGTCTTGTCATCATTATTCACTACTTTGTACTTTTATGTTTATGTACTTTTCTGTATATTTGTTTTATTTCACTATTTTTAAAAAGATGTTAAAAATACATCAGCCAAATGGTTCTTAAGGGACCCATCATCATCACCCACATTTATTAAATATCTTTTGGCACAGGACAGAAGACTCAGATTACAAATGACTCTGTGTCACAGTCCTGGACAACGGAACCAAGAACCAGAGCAAACTTCATTGAAAGTCATGGGTCTTGGGGCACAGCCAGGAGCTAGTCACCAGCCAGAAGGAAGACGTCAAAGCAGAGGTCAAAGGCAACCAACACAGCCATAGAAGGGATGGGCTAGAACCCCCAAGAGGACTAGTCAGTACAGCAGTTGCTATTGGTTCAGGTTAAAGACTGTGCCTATAAACAAGGTCACAGGGAAGGGGGTGTGTTTTATGGTTTCTACCTGCCACAGAAGGTCATAAGATGAAGTAGGCAGGGCCCTGGCCATCAGAGCAAGAGCCTTCCACTCACTGCACTGCTCCCCCAGCCCTTCCCTGCACACACCTCACACCATCATAAACTCATCACTTTGCTCATGTCAGATTCATTACCTCTCCCCTTCTTCCCAAATCTCACAAGTTCTTCAGGATGCAGTTTAAAAGCCACTTCGTCCATGAAGCCTCTCCAGATCTCTTAATTAAAATTAGCATCTCCCACTGGTGTTTGTTCAACACTTACTCTCTGTTCCCTAAGAGAATTACTTGCTGCTCTGGTTTAGGAGACCTCATAGCATTCGCACACTGTGGATCTATCCATCATTCCCCCAGCTAAGAATCTTGAGGTCAGAAACCTGATTGTCTTAGTTTTTATAAATACAGAATATAAACATATTATCTGTAGAATCTATTCCTTATGATTTTATTTATTTATTTGAAGGAGAGAGAGCATGAGTTGGGGGGAGAAGCAGAGGCAGAGGGAGAGAGAGAAGCAAACTCCCCACTGAGCACAGTGAGGCTTGGTCCCAGGACCCCAAGATCATGACCTAAGTCAAAGGCAGACACTCAACCGACTGAGCCACACAGATGCCCCTATGGAATATATTCTATACTGGAGGCGTATGTGTGTATGTCTACATTCTTATTCTACATCTAGCGCTCTGCCAAATGCATATGTAGGAGGTGTGCAACAAGCAATCAGTGTTGATTAATAGACAGGTTTAAGAGGAGGCAGGCCCAGCATCTAAGACTCAGGTTCTCTGGGTTGTCAAGTAGCGCACAGAGCCTGTGGTGGGTGGGGAGGGCCGGGGAAGGTGTGAGTGTCACAGATGTCACGCAGAGCCTTCCAAAATCCACTTCTCTCCACCCCCAATTCTATCTCCCTCGATGGACCGCCTGCGCCGTCCACACTTGCTCTAGTCCTCCATCCATGCCCACACCAAAGCCAGAGAGACCTCACAAACTCTAGATCACCCATATTATGCCTGTGCTTTAACTCTTCAGTTAGTTCCCACTGTTCTCAGAGTAAAGTTCAAAATCCTCAGCATGGCCTTCTGAGATGCTCTTATATGTCTGGTCTTTGCCTGGCTCCTTGATGTTCCAGCCATACTGGACTTTCTTCCATTCCTTCAATGAGTGGTCCTCCCCTCTGACTCATGGATTTGCATGTACCATTTCTTATAACAACCGTCTCTAACCAGTCATTTTCTAGACCTCCTACCCATCCCCAAGATCTTTCTCCAGAGAGCCTTCCCTAATACCCCCTCCACCTCCATCTCTGTGCGGTCCCCTGTAACACTCAAGGCACCTGCAAATACTTGTTCACAGCCTCTTTCCTTCATTAGGCCAGGGGTTGGCCAACTATTTCTGTAAAGGGTTAGACAGTAAATATTTTAGGCTCTGTGGGCCATATGTGGTACAGTCCCTATGGCAACTACCCAGCTCTGTCATGATAGAGCACAAGTGGCCATAGACAACATGCAAACAGAGCAGAGAGATTCTGTTCCAATAAAATTATATTTATGGACATTGAAATTTGAATTTCATATAATTTCACATTTAAAATAAATAAAATATCCTTCATTTAAAATTTTTTTCAACTATTTAAAATATGCAAAGACCATTCTTAGCTCACAGGCCATACAGAAACAGATGGCAGGCCAGACTTGGCGCATGGCCTGTACTCTGCCAGCTCTTGCACAAAACTATAAGTTCCATGGAGAGAAAGAGAAACTATGCCTTGTTCACGGATGTATTCCCCCAGCACAGGGCCTGATTCCTAGAAGGTGATTCATAAAAATTTGTTGAATGTCTTGATATGTGGATGAGAGCACTGTTTCCCAGTGTAGACTCTGCAGAATGCCAGTCCAGTGGGAAACACTACGCAGAAAGGATTCTCTTACCAATGAAATCCGTCAAGGTTACAGTTCCCCTTCCTGGAAATTTTCCATGTTTAGTGCATAAAGCATATCAAAAGCTCAGAACTAGTCAAGGAACTTGTTTAACTTAGACCAATATTGTACTTCCCAAAAAACTCATTTGACCAAAGAACTTTCTACAGTAACCCAAACCTACCAATATCCATGGGCAGCCCCATTAGAAAGCAGGACAGTGAGGACAAAAGGCAAGAACTTACAAAAACAGTCCTTAGACCTCACTGTGCATCAGAATCTCCTGGAAGACCTACTAAAACAGAGATTGCAGGGCCCCACCCTAAAGCTGCTGCTTTAAGAAGTCTGGACTGGGGCCTAAGAATTTATATTTGTCACAAGTTTTCAGCTGATGCTGATGCTGTCAATCAGTCTGGGGTCTCCACTTTGAGGAACACTGATCTTGTGGGAGAAAGGTCCCTCAAGGAATAAGTGCTCCACCTGAGGTTTCCTCCTCCTTCCTATGACCCAATTCCCAAGAACACCCCAACCTGTCCACCTCCTCACGCTGGTACAAGCGTTACTGAGGTACAAGAGGTACTGAGCCATCTTCCTAGCATCAGGGCAAGGCACCTGTAATGTTGCATTATGTACCCCCCAAAATATGTTGAAGTCCTCTTAAGCTCCAGTGCCTGTGAGTGTAACTTTATTTGGAAATAGGGTCCTTGCTGATGCAGTCAAGTAATCCAGTATCACTGGTGTCCTTACAAGAGGAGAAGAAAGAGATCCAGGGAGGAGGATCCATGTGAGGACAGACACAAAGGAAGAAGGTCAATGACCGCAGAGGCAGAAACGAGTGTGAGGCAGCCACAAGCCAAGAAATGTCCAGGATAGACAGCCAGGACCAGAGCCAGGAAGAGGCAGGGAAGATTCTACCCTATAGGTTTCACAGGAAGTACGGCCCTGCAAATCTCTGATTTTGGACTTCTGGTCTCCAAAACTATGAAAGAATAAATGTCTGTTGTTTTAAGCCACCCAGTGCATGGCAAACTTTCCCTCAAATACGGTGTTTCTTGACATCACAGATATGAGAATCATATAACACACACATACACAGGACCCAGTGGAAGCTCTGGCCAAGCCTTAACCTTGGTGGATGTCCACAGGACTTCAGGGGAATGATGGGCCTCAGCCCTCTGATCCTGTGGCCATCTCTGGATCATTGCTAGCTGATGGGTATTTGTGCTGGGGTCACTCTTTGGAAATTAGATGATCTAATTAGTAAGATGTTCTGTTGGATTCCTGCCCTGGGGCTGGTTTTGGCAAAAAGCATGTGATTTTTTTTTTTTTTTTGGTCTGAAAATGTCAGTGAATCAGTTAAGGAGATTTGGCTTTCCTCATCCTGGTTCCACTGGTCCTATTTCTTTCTCATTGAGAGACATGCACAGAGAACTTCTCAATGACAAATAAAGAGCTTCCTTTCCTCTGGTCTGAGCTAGAAATGCCTTCTCTAATCGACACAGAAACAACTAAGCAGTAGATATTTTCACAGCCTGAGCACCCTGGTTTTAGCCACAAATTATATCCCTCTCCTTCTGGAAAAATAAGGGGTATAACATTTATTCTCCAAAGACGGAGACGTAGTTATACACCCAAGGAGCACATAAGGGAGCCAAGAAAGGGAATGTGGATAGAGCTTGTCATTGTTGATGGAGAGAAAGGGCATGCCAAGGGATGGGGACTCTGTATTCTCGAGCTTGGAGGCCACAGAGTGAAAAGCCAGAACCAATCAAACACCTTCCTTGGCTCTCCAACCCATGCCAACCCAGGGCTGGCTGCTCACATGGATTCAGTGTGAACTTGAAAGCCTTTGAGTCTTTGAAAGCCTTGAGCCTTTGAGTTTTCTGCCACAACAGATCATGAGATTTTCAAGATGCAATCTCCCACTTCAAGACCCTTAAAAAATAAGAGAGGGGTCTGATTCTTTGAGATGGGTGGAGCACGTGCACGCACACACACACACCCCCCAGAACTTGAGTACTCCCTCCATCATCCCTTCCAAAGACAGCATCTAATCTCAAATATCTAGTAGTTCCATGAACAACACATCAGTCTCTGGCTGGAAGAGAAGACTTCTGGAACATCCACCTCCCAGGCACCAACCAGAGTTAAGAATTAAATCAGTTAGAGGAATGGCATGTTATTGCAGAGTACCCAAGCCCTGGGTTTACAGATTTGCTTCATTTTATGTATGTTTTGTTTTGCATCAAAATCTCATGTATAGCAGATTAACAAACTTTTCAAACACTCCAGTTTTTGAGCAACAAAATAATAAATGCTTAGCAGGGGGTTTGGGAGAATTTTGTGATGTTAAATGTTTCTGGAACATTACTAGTAACTTATAAAGCAGTTACCACGGCCAGGTACGAATCTAAGTAGCCCACGTATACTAACACTTTTCAGCATTATGACAACTTTACTAACTACTCCCATTCTGCCAAAGAGGATCCAGGGGCACAGGGAAGTCAAGACCCTTGCCCATGGTCACACAGCCAATGAGCCACTGAGCTGAACCCAGGCAGGCTGGCTGTGAAGGCTGCGCTCTAATCACGGGGACCTCGCCCATCTCCATAGGATGTCTCGGGGGTAGGAATGGAGGCCCAGGCACTCATTCCTCAACACTCTACCTGTGCACCACCCAGAGAAGGAATTCTCACAGCGGGTTCTCATACAATAAAATGTAGCCTCTCCTTCTAGGAGTTGAAGCTCTGTCAAAGCAAATACGAAAAATGCCCCAAATTAAATAAAAGTAGAAGGTAATACTGGAAGAGAGAGCATGGCGGAGGCCTGTTAGGTGGTGGGAGACAGTGTTCACAGGAGAGGCTGATGTCATGAAGGCAGTGGGCCTCTGCCTGGCCTTGAAGGGTGAGCGCAGTGAGGGCCTCCTTGTTCTTTCCCTCAACAACCCATTAGCATCCTCCGTCCGACCCCCTACAGGCTTAATTTCACAGGTGTTTGCAGATGTATTTGTTTAATGCCAGAGGCCCTTGCTAGACCATGAGCTCAGGAGGAGAGGCGATGGATTACTGTGTGCACCACAGGACACCAGGGCCCAGAGAAGAGCAGGCACAGGGGACGTATTTATTGAAGAATGAATGATTGAATGAATGAATGAATGTTGGAAAGGTGGTGGTTGCCTCCTGAAGGAGTGAATGTTACATGTAAAGACAGCGCCCAGATCTACCTACCCACGTAGCCGTTCCAAACCCTTGGTAACCCTCACCTGAGTTTTCTCTCCCGTGGGAAGTTTTCAAGACCATGACAGCTCCCCTAATCCCCTTCCCCGGTTCCTATAGTGCTTCGGTTTAGCCTTATGCAGTGAGTATCTCCACAGGCCTGCCTCTTCCTTCACGTCTGTGCATGTCTAGGGGAGACCTGGACATCCAGTGGGTGCTAAGACCAAGTCCATCGATGGCCTGTTGCTGAAAGCCTCTCTCACTGTCCTCATTTATTCCCATCAGCCAACTGTCAATCAGTCCACACCCACCCCCAGAAACATGGGTATCAGGTTGGGGCCCCCCTAGCCTGGCGGTATGGGCTGCCTCTTGTCTTTCCTAGGCAGGAGGACTTTTCCTGCTCAAAGCAGAGCCACGATCCTTAGTTCCCCAGTGCTTACCCAGGTCGCTAAAAGCCCTAACTTTTCCGACAGTTGCAAAGGCACGAGGGCATTTAGAAAGGCATGAACCTCTGCTGGGCCCTGCATCCTGAGTGGAAGCCTCTCGAACACAGCACTTCAAATAGGGGCTGACATGGGTCACGGGCTCTCTGCCCAGTCAGGGCCTCGGCTCCTGTGATGGAGAAAAGATGGGGAGAAGAGCCCGGTGTGGGGCAGAGAGAGCCACGACATGTCTCTGACCTCAGCACAACCAGACAAGGCCGGCAGGAGGCAGTTCGGAAGCTCCCACAGCACCTAACAGAGCGGGCTCTCAGCCAACCCCTGCTGATGGACCTGCTGATGGCTCGGCCCCCTTTAAGCCACTGCCCAGCAGAGACTCAAGGAGCCAATACCGCAGGCCTCTCCCCAGAGTGTTTGCTGCCTGACCTCCCCCCAGGGCAACGCTTTCAAACCGGTGACCTTCCCCCACAGAGCAATACACTCGCTGTGTGTCGTGACCTGGACGCGTCTAGGACATAAGTAATTGCAACAACGAACTCATGAAACAACACCTAACCTTATTACCAGGGATGTACTCTTATATCTTGTTTTCTTTCTTTCTTTTTTTTTTTTTTTCAGCATTGGTTGTGACCTGCTAAATTAACTTTATAATCCACTTACAGGTTGCAGCCAGAACTTGATAAATTCTTCTTGGGGGAATTCAGCTCTGTCACGCGGCACGCTCCATCTCCAAGCACAGTGCACAGCAATTCTTTCCAAAGGAAGAGCTAGACAGCAGTCTACTGCAGGTGAGTGGCATGGTGCCTTCCCAGCCTGGACCGTCCCTGGGACCCTCCCCTAGAACTCGGAGCCTGGCTGGAGCACTGAGGCGTGGAGACTGGATACCAGCTGGGAGCTAAGGACTCGAGAGTCCAGATTCAGCACTCATGGGAGGCAAAAAAGTGAGAGCAGGCCTTTAGAGTCTGCTGGAAATTAGTCCAAAGCCTAGCTCTGCTAGGTACTAACTCGGATGGGTTCTTAAGCTCCAAGGAGCCTTGGTCCCCTCACCTGGAAAGGGGACTGTTAATACCCACCACAGAGGGTAGCTATGAGGGTCAGCTGAGAGGCAGAAGGTACTTGGCAAAGTTCCAGGACTTGTCATACCGAGTCCTGCGGACCAGCAGTAGGAGGCCTATGCTGCCCCCTCTAGGCCTGCCCCAAAACCCGCCAAGGGCTTTCCCTGGTCCTCTCTGTGTCTCCATATTTCACAGATTCTGCCACCTTCAAAAGAAACAGCAGGACTCCCTAGCACATGCCTAACACTCAGTAAGTCTCTGAACCAAGCAGGCAAAGGCCTGGAGTGTTCCCCAATAAGTCATCCATCAGGGAGCGTCCTTTTGAAAAGGGTGTTTCATACAATCCCCTCCGGGGCCAGCGGTCGATAAAGTCCGTTGCATAAATTTCACTCCCTCAGTCTCCTCTGCTATCTCTGCACACAGAATAATGCTCTACTCTCTGTGGAGGGGAAAGACATGGACGGCAAATCCCAACATGGCTTCCCCGAGGCCTCCTGGGTGACTCCTAGGGACAGAGCCTGCCCGTCACTGCCTACGCTGCCTTCTGAGGGAGCAGTGAGTTCTCCATAAAAGGCGCAGACCCCTCACGATGAGGAGGCCCCCTGTGACGAGAATAAGCAGCGGGGCGGGGGAGAGAGAGGGCAGGCACGAAGTGAACCCCGACCTCAGCCTGCAGGGTTGGCGTGGCACAGGACAGCAGGGCGACCCTCAGAGACTGCGCACTTCCGACCCCCGGGGAGGAAGGGACCCTACAAAGACCGCACCTCAAGGCAGGGCAGGCTGATTTCCCTCAAGCTGTCCCCAGGAAAACTCACTCCTAGAAGAGGCTAATAGGTCATGACAGCGCCTCGCTTCAGATATAATGGCCCCCGTCCCACTCGGGTCTCTGTGGGCCAGCCTGTGATAGAATTTCCATTCCTTGCTGTGTCTTGGTTACGGGAGAAAAATGTGTGTCTGAAGAAGCGGGGAAGTGGGGGTCAAGAGGAAGCCGACAAAGCTGGAAGACCTTGAGTATCCATAAAAACCATCAGTGATTTTAAAACTTCATAAAGATGATGGGCCTCTGTGAGTTGGAGGTTCTGCCTGGGATCTGAGCTCCATCTGCGGGAACAGCTCCTGGCAGGCGGCGGGTTCTGAAATCCAAGTTTCTCGGGCAACACAGCAAAGTGAGCTCCCCCAGCTTGGCCACTGAGGGTGAAAACAAGACCCAGGAAAGAAGACTTCGTGTTCTTCTCACCTCGCCACCAGCCTCCGAGCTGCCAGAAATGCCAGACCATGGTTACCGAACATATGGAAACACGGATATGCGGTTCTGGAGCCAGCAGTGGGTGGATATGTACAAGGAGGAGGCAGAGGGGCCTCACCTCTCCTGCCTTCCAGAAAGCAACAGCGTTCAAGGTCTAGAGGTCCCGCAAGGCCCCGCACTCCACCGGCGTAGTGCAATGGAGGGTGTCACACCAAACCACCCAACTGGCGAAGTGTCAGAGCTGGGAGAAGGGTAGGTATTTTAGGGACCCCTTAGACCAGGGCTTCCAACCACACTCTATACCATACACCTTTGCTGTGGGCACCTGTCGTGAGTATTGGGTGCCACTAGCCTCCAGTCTCTAGCTACCGAATGCTAGTGGTACTCGTCCTCCCTCCTGAGTTGTGACAATTAAAACATCTCCAGACATTGCCAAATGTCCTTAAGGGGACAAAATCACCGCCCATTGAGAACCACCCATCCATCCTGGCAATTCTCAGAGCAGATTCCAAGGAACAGTATTAGTTCAGTAAGCTCCCCGATAACACAAGGATTTCATGATCAACTAAGATCGGGAATCACTGCATACAATACTTGCACCCCCTGGGGATGGTGATTCCCGACGTTCATATATTAAAGGTCCTGAAAAGTTCTGCAGTAGAAAAAAAAAAATAGGATAACCTGGTTTAATCTAGTGTTTGGCAAACTTTATCAAACAAAACCCTCTATAACCTATTCGCATCTTTCAGAGTAATGCTCCAAAGGCTGTATTGTGAGATTCTGGTCCGTGTGGTAATATGTACATGTGTGGGGGCAACCATCCCTCCTAGTGACCAGATGAATGGAAGCAAGAAGCTGCTCATATTTGTAAGTATCATTACCAGATGAGTGGCAGGGCCACGGCCCTGTCTAGAAGCCTGGGGTCCTGAGTCTGAGTCTACTTCCTCCGACAGACGTGATGTGGATGCTGTTCACAAAATAGGAGTCCGCTTTCTCATGATCATGTCACAGTTTGGCTCTCTCACCACCATTCAGAACATCCACCCGGGAAGCTACAGCTAGTGAACTACCAGTATGAACATTCCCCCAGGAGACCAAACAAAGCCGGTGCCTTCTGCAGGCAGAGTAGACGAGGACCCCATTTGGTAAGGACCATCACCAGGGGAGGATGCCAGGAGGGGTCACTTAATATCAAACCCGCGGACTTCACCAGCCCATGAAAGTGCAATTCCCATTAGAGCCACTCAACCTAACCCATCACTGTATCAACACAATGCACCTTTGTATCATGGTTGGCACAGAGCGGGCCTCAAAACAGGCTGATGGAAGGAATATGTCAGCCAGGAAAGGTCAAGCCTCCACCACTGCCATGCCTTGATTAAAATTCACAGATCATCAATAACAGAGTAAAGCCTCCCTACTCACCTCTATCCTGTCTCACGGTTTTCTTGGGTCATAGTCCTCTCTAGCCTTTCTGGGCTGCAGAGAACTACTCTTTTTAGGGACAGCAGTTGTGCCCTCCAGTGAAGTGACCACCGTCCTGTCTATCTTGGTACTTGCACCCATTCCAAGAGATAAGAGATCACTTTCCAGCTCTGATCAGCTGGTCCAGTGGCCCTTCTGAAGGCAGCATGTCAAGGTACAGTTTCCTGTCCCTCTTGGACACCCCCTCCCCACACATGCGATGACTGATCTTTAACTCCCCTGATGGTCTCAGCTGCCAAGACCAAACACTGGAGGAGCCACAGGTTGGCTCCCATTCTCAGATTGCAAAACTATCAAATAATAGCCAGAAGGAAAGTGTTGATGGTGTGACATTCTACAATTTTGCACGAGGACTGAAATAGAATCGTACCTCTAAGCCTCTGGTGTCCCAGGGATCCTCTTTCAGCCATGGGGAGCAGAAGAGGAGCCCAGGGATTGCTCGAGGTCCTTTGTGGCTTTCCAAGCAGAGGGTGTTAAGGATAGGGGAATGGGGGAGAGGTCTGAGTTGGAAGGCAGACCTGGGGCCCCTCTCCTGGTTTACCGCGGCTCCAGCCAGTCTGAAGAATACAGAGGTGACCACAGGCCACTGAGCTCAGCCAACAGCTGCAACAGGAATGCAGCAGCAACTGCTGGATGTCTGCGGCTTCTTCCTGGAATCTGTGCTGCGAGAAAACTGCCAGCAAAGGGCGCAGAGGACTGGGAAAGCACACGGCAGGTCTCGCCCACTTCCACGGTTCCAGACTCAGACAGCCACAGCTTCACTCCCTCTCTCTCCTCCCCTACTCGCACCCCGGCACCATTGAGGTACTGTGGTGCAATAATGCTTACAGTGAAGCCAAAGGGACTTTGCCTTCTGGGGGCTTATTTATTGCTTTGCACAAAATGTGCAATAATCGCCTAGTGTTCTTTCCTTCAACCCATTTGTATCGGCGCCACACTAGGCCCTGAGCATCGGGTGAACCAGACAGAGAAAGGTCCTGCTCCGGTGCTGATGGATTCTGTTATGATGCCTTCCACCTACAAGCAGGTGTCCTGATTTCACTTCCTCATCCCACAACTGCCGAACTCAAGTACAGTCCTCAAGGGTCAGACTCAGAACTTGAAAATGGGAAGAGGCCTTGGAGATTAGCTTTGGCATCACTGTCACACCAAGGAGCAGACCAACAGCCAAAAATAAAGAGACTCACTCATCTGGTCCAAATCCCTTTAGTGACCAATGAGAAAATGGAGCCCCAGAAAGTGAAAGTTATCGTCAGGTGGGGAAATGGTGGCCAAGCTGGCCAGAAGGCAGAGAACTCAAAAGGCTCTCACCTTCAACCCAGAGTTTTCCTGACCCCATCGTTTTAAAGGTGGAACATTCTGGTACAACTTACGTGTGGAACAAACATTCTGGTACAACTTAAGCAACAAACTATTCAGCTTTCAACAATTTTTAAATTATCAAGCAAGAGGCAAAACTAACACAGAGGGACGAGGGTTGGGGTGAGGAAGAGGGCCAAGAAAGGTGTGAGGCAAGGGATTAAGCTAGGGTCACAGAGGGGTCAAGGTCAGGGATGGAGTAGTGTCAGGGTGGGAAAAGATCAGTAAAGTCTCTTCACTGTAAGAAGGAAGCAATGGCTTTGTACTTCAAAACTAAGGAAGCCCAAGTGCTCGGAAATCAGGCCACAATCATTATGTCTGCTTTTATCTTCCATAAAAAAGTGACTTCATTTTTTGACAGATGATTTTGACATCCCAGTCCACCCAGTAGCATCAGGCAGAGTGAAGCACCATGTCTTTGCCATCCCAAACCTGGATCCCAATGGCCATCTGTGCTATTTTTCCCATGGAAGAGCTGAGTGCTAGGATACTGTACTGCACCAGGACCAGTATCCTTCCCTCCACAATGGGGGAGAATGGTGGGCCCCTGGCCCAGGATTCTGGCTCTGGACAGCCTGGAATAGACTTGCATAAGAGCAGAACTGGGAAACGTCATGTTCTGGAGAAGCAGCCATTACTGGGAACCCCGCTCCCCACAAACACCTTGAGCCCCTACTCGGGATATCAGCTCAACCATCTCCTCAGTGTTCGTGAGTCATGACGAATGTGAATTCTTTCACATGAAGACATTCCACATTCAACAATAGCATCTACCAACGTCCTTAAAACCCCAAAAGACCAGGGTGTGTTAGCTCCCACTCCTGGACCCCCTGGCCCAGCACAGGCTGCTGGAAAACAGGTGGCTCGCTGGCATGTGTGTTATCGAGTAGATGAATAATAGTAATGCACCAGGTCCCCATGTCCTGTACAGGATGACAATGATGTTGCCCTTGTCTTCAAAGCTGACAGAAGTTGCCCCGATATTATTTGTCAATGGTGAGGTCAGGAATGGAGTCAAGGTTAGCAATCCAGAGACTAATCCAGGAGAATGACTCAGTCGGTGCCTCCTAAAGGGGCTATTCTCACGTCCCCCTCACAATCTTTGCCCTATCCCCCTGCCACCTACACTACTAACAACAGCCTTTTAAGTGAACTCATATTTTAAATTAAGTAAATATCTTTCATGAAACCCTGTAACACTACTATATGTAAAAAACTGGTATTCCTTATTTAAAAAAAAAAAAAAAGGAGGCGATAACCTTCAAAAGAAACACAATGCAAAACAAATCCAGATCACGTGATTCCGGCTAGATGCTACCACTGGTGAAGGCTCTAGCCTGAGGGTGACCATGCCTTTGTTCAACATGACAAGGGTGAGTGTTGAGAGATGCTCCAAACACCAGAATGGGACCTCAGCCCTCAGATCACCAGAAAGACTAGAAGAAGACTGAAAAGGAACGATCTTCCTCCTGAGACTCAAGTGCACGGATAATAGGAAGGTATCTGGCACAGTGCCCGTGGTGGGCTTCCCCCAGTGTGGGGGGAAGGATGTCTGTCAATGTCCAGATTCTGTAACAGCTGAAAGCCATGACTTTCGCCAAAGAAACCAGGCGCAAGGGAAATAAACGTTCAACCGATGCTGGATTGCTGGCTGATGGAGGTTTACCAGGTTTCTGTCCCCTCCCCGCAAGGTTAAACACATCCCATCATCTCCACGTTACAAATGATGACATAAAAGAACAGAGAGAGGAGAGAATGCGCCCAGGGCATCCTGCCGGCAGTGAGAGCAAAGTGGGGGAATGGAGTTCCCAGCATCCCAGGTACAGCTGAGCAACGAAAGCCAAAACAAGCAACACTGGAGAGGCTCACGGAAGCCGAAGTCTTAACTGGAGTTGACTATTGACACTACAAGGAGATTCTTCCCTCTCCAAAAGCAATCCATTGTAGACTGAGTTTCTGCAGAACACATAAGTGTTTGTTAACAGATTATTAACTCCTTGGCAGATTCTCAAGCTCTGAAAAAAATTAGTAGGGAAAGGAAGAGGGAGGGAACTGGAATCCCCGCTCCGTTGGTTTGCCAGGCTTTCTGTTAAAGGCTTTACATACAGTAGATCTCATTTAATTAATTCTCCCAGCAGGGTTAGGAACGATCACCTCTGTTTCATAGAAAAGGAAACTGAGCACAGAGAAGTATAGTAACTCACCCAAGGTCACAGAGCTGCCACGGCCCCTAATGCATGGTCTGTTTCCAGCAGCACACAGAGTGGTCCTCCCAGGGAAGTACACTTTATATTTTGTTATCACCGGTTACTGTAGACATATGCCCCACAGGGCATAGTAACTCTTTGAAATGAATATACATAAATGCTAAGAATGGCATACATGATAAAGATGACCGTATTGAGCTTAAAACTTAGTACAGGTCAGAGGCATCAAAAGAGCTGAACGTACCAGGTTAGAAAGGGAGGGGATTCCTGGTGCTTGAAAGTCTACCGTTTCAAGCCTACCTCTTTACACATGCACGCACACGCGTGTGCACGCACACGCGCGCGCGCACACATACACACACTCCTTCAGCCAAAACGTTCTCTGTTAGTAGATGGGAAAGCAAGAGCTAGGGAGGCTTTTCCAGCTTATCCGCAATGCTTAGCGTCCCCCCTCCTAGGCTCTGGAACTTATCTGGCCAGCCAGACGGCAGAGCAGAGAGCTCTGTTACCAGCAGTGGGCCTGGGCTGCTTTTTGAGCTGGATTGGGCCACTGAATCCTCCTTCGGGCAATAAACTGTGGATGTAGAAGAGAAGCATTGTGTTGCTTCGCAGTTATCAGGTGGGGCAGGATGGAAGGAAAGGGAAAGGAAAGAGGGAGGAGAAGAGAGGGGGACAGAGAGGGTGGAAGGCAGAAACTGGCTAAAATATATGGTCAGTGGCACAAGATAAAAAATAAGAATAGGGTCGGTTTTTTTTTTGTTTGTTTGTTTGTTTGTTTGTTTTGCGAGGGGGTGGGCACCTGGGTGGTTCAGTGAGTTAAAGCCTCTGCCTTCGGCTCAAGTCCTGATCCCAGGGTCCTGGGATCGAGCCCCGAATCAGTCTCTATGCTCAGCAGGGAGCCTGCTTCCTCCTCTCTCTCTGCCTGCTTCTCTGTCTACTTGTGATCTCTGTCTGTCAAATAAATAAATAATCTTAAAAAAAAAAAAAGAATAGTTTTTTTGTGTGTGTGATTTAAAGCATTTTTAAACACCAAAGACAGAGAAAGCGGCTGTGCTCTGTTCTGCTGGTGGGATCATGACTGGTTTTTTCCATGTCTTTTACAGTTCTTGTTACATAGTTTTGACAACAGGTATCACGTTGGGGGTGAAGGGGTATAAGAACATTCGTGGACAGAAAATTCAGAACCACTCACCAAGGGGAGCTTAATTGTGACTCCTAAAGCACAGTTATATACAGTTATCTTATGTCATCCCCTTCCGCCCCATGAGAGCCGGAAACAGGACCCCTGGACCAGGGAGATGGGATTTCTTAAGAGTTTGCATGAGGCTTCTGATGGGAGCACTTCAGAGAGAGGGGCCACCGATATGGAGGTGTGGGACCTGCCCTGGGAGCCAGGACACTGCCCTGTGGACAAAAGGAATGGCTTCGGGCAAATCCCTTAATCTGACTGGCCAGTGTCCACTTAAGGAAGGGGCTGCACTAGACCAGGGTGACAAACGTCACATGCTCTGAAGGGTGGGGCTGGAACATGGGAGTGAAGGGACTATGGTAACCTAGACGCCATGTGTACCTGCCACTCCAACCCAGACACTTGCTAAGCTCTGACAGATCAGCAGATTTTCTTCTTTTCAAGAGATGCTAGAAATCTATACCTTCTTGTGGACTCTCTGAATTTTTTCTTGGCATCTCATTTTGCAAAAAATACAATCACCCCAAAGGAGACAAGCCCTGGACGTGTTCTCTGGGTTAGACGTTCCATAAATTCCCTGCAGTGTGGTGTGTCAGGGAGGCCTGCTGTTAGTCCCCTGCTTTATGACCACATAGCACCGGCATTCCTGGCCCCGTGGCTCCTCCAAGACACCCCTAGTCAAGCAAGAGGAAGGGGAGTCGAAAACTTCCTCACAGAACTAACCAATTCAGTGGCTAGAGTGGGGAAGAGCCGCTGCAAAGGTCCGGCTGGGGCACCATTCAAGGTTCCTTGGCCCCAGAGAAAGAGGACCAAGTGCCTGGCTGGACCATTCAACCCCACCACATCCTGCCCCAGACAGTGTGACTGGGCATCTGAGAGCGCAGCCGGAGCCCAGCGAGGCCCTTCCGGTTCCTGCCTATCAAGTGAGTATCCCAGCATCGCACCCCCACTCCCGCCTTTTCCAACTTGATCAAGCACAAGACTTCTGATTTGCTAATGAGTTCTCAGGTGGCACAGCTGCCACGGGTCCTAGGACGGCACTCAGAAGCAAGGGGGCACATCTACAGCTTTCCTCCCTCCTGCCCTTTCTCTCTCACCCTGTGCCCGGCAAACTAGGCTCCTTTGTCCCCCTGGCTCCCTTCCCTCCCCTCTTGGATCTAATAACCCTAACTGACAGGGGAGTCCCTGCTTGCTGCCTTGACTGTCCATCCACCCACCCACTTCTCTGTGGAAACCCCTGTCCCAGGCTTCTCCTCCCTACAAGACCACACTCCTAGAATAACTCTTTCATGCTACTAATAACCTTCTACCAGCCTAATTCATGCCCTCTTCTAAGGCCCTATCCAAACAAAGCTCTCTAATTGATAATAATCATGTAGGCTGGTACTTATCAATGAGATAAGCATATCAGACACCATCCCCAGTTCTTGCCTAAGACATCCTTTCAATGTATTATCACCTATGATATGTTCTAGGATTATCCCCATTTTTGCAAATGAGGAAATTGAGGCTCAGAGAGGTTAACTAACATGTCCAAAGTCACACAGCTAGAAAGGGGTGGAACTGGAACTGGCCACCCAGTCAGTCAGTCGCAAAGTCCTCACTCTTCCCTCCCACATTTGATTATAAAAAAAACCTTCAAACATACAGCAAAGCTGAAAGACTTTCACAGAGAACATATGACTATTCATCACCTAGATTCCGACGTGAACATTATTACATTTTACTATTTTGTTTTATCTCAAATCTATCCAAAGGTTGTCACCTTTGCTTCTATTTGAAGAGCAGCCTGGAAAACACTTTGAAGGCTTGGGTCAGGTGTTGCCATTTCTGAATTAGAAATCATCTGTCATCTTCGGAAGCCCCGTCATCACTCCCCTCTCCCAGCCTAGGGGTGGGCTGGGACAGGCAGGAAGGGAGGTATTGATCTCGGGACACCTGTGCACACCATCACACCATGTGTCCCAGCCAAACTGCCTTCTCCTCTGGCACAAAGCAGGGAGGGAGGGCGTTTGGGAACAGCCCCTCGAAATACCTCCCAAACCCTGAGGGGTCTTTTGGAATGTGGCTGTATACAGCAAAGCCAGCTGTGCGCACCTTCAGAGGCCTTCGTCCTGTCCCAGCAGGATGTGAACAGTACCCTTGGCTCCGAGGCCTCTATGGTCTCCAGCGGCACGTAACCTCGGGCTCTAACACAAGGCCCAGAGTGAGATGGGAAGGTTATCAGGGGAATTTCCCATCCCAGGGCCCTTTTGTCCACCTCAAGGGGAGCCCATTTCCATAAAATACAGTGTGAGTGGTCCCCTGGGATTCCTGCAAGGCCATGGCCTCCCTGCCACCCTGACTCTATCTGCTCCATGGAGAAGATGTGCAACCATTTTAAAAAAAAAAAAAAGGCTTTTTCTCCATGTCCCTGGCAAAGACACGCAGTGGGATAGCCTCTGAAAAGAAAGACCTTGAGGCCCTTGGAGCACTGGGATCTCAGTCCTGCCACCTTGGGCTCTCTACCTCTTCCTGCTGTGTGACCTTAGGAACCCTCTCCCCCTCTCTGGGCTGGAGCTTGTTTATCTGCACAAGTGGTATTACATCAAATGGAAAGGACAAGTCAGTCTGGCCCATCTCTCATGTCCAAGGCAGAGGCCCGGGGCTGGCTGGAGGGCAAGTCGACACTTCAGCACACACTCTGGAGCCCTGCTCAAAGTCTTTTCTTTCAAAGTATTAGCTCACTAAATCCTTACAACGATTCTGAACCAGGTGCAATTTTTATCTAAGTTTTACAGGTAAGGAAACTGAGGCATCGAGACAGGGAGACTTCACTAAGGTCAGACGGTTAATAAGAGGCAGAGCGAGAATGAAAGGCAAGGGCAGGCTCTGGAGTCCGTGCAGGTGGCCAGCACGCCTCCTTGCCTGCTAGAGAACCCAGAGACCCTCTCTTAGCCCTCCAGTGATACTCCGGCCAGTTAAGGTGGCAAGTCAAATATCAAGACTTAAATGCTGATGAAATATTTAAATTACTCTTTGAGATAATAGTGGGGAAGATACTGCCAGGCAGAACATGATTAATTGCCAAATGAAAGCATTCAGACAGAATTGCTCTAAAGGTACAGGGGGAAAAAAAAAAAAGTAAGATCATTCTGAGATTATAGGAAGCCAGGGAGACTGAATGCAAACTAGCTTTTGCAGGGTGAGCAAAATTTGAGCAGGCGTAGAGGAAACATTTCAGCAAGAGTCAAAATTCAAAGAGGCAGCTCCCCTCTTCAGAGGTGGGGACCCCCAAATGACTGACGGTGGCTCAGGGGAACAGGGTACAGAGCTAGAAAGACGGGTTCAAGGCCAGGCCGGAGAGGGCCTCAAACACCAGGCAAAAAAGTCTGAAATTTACTCTGTAGGTAATAGGGAGCCATGCAGGAACTAGAATGAGGGTAGAGCGGCATCATGACCAAAATGTCTACAGGTGATCCACTGCCTACGCTAGTGGGTGGCAAGGGGTGAACTTGAATCGTCACAGGTGCTGGCCAAGGAGCCCTTGGATCTTGACAAAGAGAAGCAAGAGGTTCCGTCATAATATGCCTCAGACCCTGACCAGGTAGGCAGACACCTGAAGTCTTCTTCTTGGGCTTCTTCCTGGGGCTGTTCAGAATTCAGCACACTGTGTCATCTGGGAAGTAAGTACATGTGAACCAAAGAGCCCCCCAGAATGACACCCAGTGAACAGAGTTTTAATGCTATTTTTAATCCTTCTGCTGACCAGAAACACACTGGGAAGAAATGGAGCATGAACACGGACAAGAGGCTCTGCAAACTGCCCCCCTCCGCCGATTAGCCACACGGCGACCCTGCAGACTCACCATATGGCCCACCAGTCAGGCGGCCCCTTCTGATCCTGGACACGTTGATCTGCTTAATTATTTGGTGGCTATAAATAGAGGGGTTGGACAATACGCTGGGGAGGGTTTTTTGTCTTGCAAGCAAAGAAAGGGCTCCCAAGCGACAGAATGAAGAACGCGAGAGTTTCATGTACTCTATCCAGGCCACTTTCCCTGGGTGCAAGCCCCAGGCTTACAGCAGCTTCAAAAACGCCCTGGGTCCATCGGGCACCCGCCCCTTTCCCAGCAGAACCAGATTGGCCACTCACGGTTCTCACAGGGGGCCGTGGGGTCAGGAAAGAGACCCTCCAGGAAACCTGAAAGGTCCTTTTGTATGGAGGTTATCTCCTTACACATGGGGTCGAGACCTAGCTCCAGCCACTCAGGGCCTTTCGTGCATTACCACCAACTGTGCCATGTTCAGCCGTCACTCCAGCCCCATCCCACGCCCAGACTACAGCAGTCACGCCAAGGAGTGGACTCTCAGGACCCAGATCCAGGAAGTGAGCCCAGTGACTACTCAAGGGCAGGAACAGCGGTTTTGGATTCCCGGTGCCCGCGAGGGGAAGGTGACACTCAGCACCTCCTACCCTTCCCTTGATGCCTAGACCTGTGCCATACTCCAGCCCAGCACTAGCCACCACGCCTGCCCACTGGTGTTTTCCCCTTCCAGGCGGCCTTCCTGCAGGCTGCACACTCTTGTCCCAGCTCCTCGGCTGCCCTCCCAATCCAGGAGCTCCAGTGTGCACCCAAGTTTGAAGTCAGAAAAGCCTGGATCATGGCCTTCTGGAGCTGCTACTTTACTGGTTGTAAGAACTAGGCCAAGTGGCTCCAACACTCAATGCCTCGGTTCCCTCAACTGTACAGTGGGCACAGCAATGGTACTGACCTCCCAGGATTGCTTGTGAAGCCAGAAAGAGAGAGCCTGTAAAGGGTTTCCCCCGGAGCCTGGTACATAGTAAGTCTCCCTAGTGTCACTGGCCGCTTCTATCAACATCCAGTTCCCACCCCCAGATGCACCAGACTCAGCGTATGCTCCCTGAGTGGCTGGTTTCTCTTCCTGCCCTCTTCCCCCTTCACACCCCAGCAAAAGAGAGCAGGAGTCTGCACATTCAGCATCTGTAGCTGGGCCGCACCCCCCCCCCCGCCCCGATCCTGGCCAGTGTGAATCTGAACACATTGTTATACACTGTCTGACACCTATTGTTTACCCTCTGCCATTGTCCCTTTCCCATCCTTGCTGGGGGTGGGGTGGGTAGGGGGGCTTACTCCACACAGGTGATCAAGGTGCCAGGAGAGTCCTCCTTCCTTGCACATGTCTGCTATTCAGCTAACATTTGTGCCCAGCGACACAGATACCATGGTGACAGCCCAGGGTTGCCCGAGATTCTGGAGGGAAAGGGTACATGCAACAGATGGGAAACCAGGTGAGAGAAAAAGGCCCTAGAGGCCACCAGTCTCCCACCAAGGTATCAGACTGCCTCTACATGAATGTTGTCCCCAAAGAAAGGTCTTCTTGGTGGTCCCAGCAGGCTTCTGGGACGCTCCCACAGACAGGGGCTCAGACCCTCTTGGTCCTGAAACCCCTGTATTCATGGAGTCTTCCACAGACACCTACCTTCATGAGACCCATTGCTAAACCTCCTTATGGGCATTCAAGGCTACTTACAGGTTGTGAACATGGCTTGGAAAATTTGTTAGGAAAGCTAATCTGGGCTGGGCTTCTGGTGACAACAGAGGACAGGGTGAGACATCTGCCCATCAGAGACAATGGTAGCCTTCATGAAATGCAGAGACCCCTGCACATGATGGACCAGGCCCAGCTGGCCCTTCGCCAACTCCGGTGGGACACAGAGTCAGAGGCCAGGGCCAAATCTCAATGGCACCTCTTCCTAGCTAGGTGAATGCTGGTGATACGTTTAACCTCTCTGCGCCTCCATTTTCCCATCGAAGAAACGACAATTTTAAAAATGCCTTCTGCAAGGCACTGCTTTGAGAGTTACAAGGATATCATTTCAAAAGGTAACAGACACATAGTAGGAGCTTGCTTCATGGGGCTGAGACTGGCCAGCATGTGGAAAGACTGGGGTGACCTGTCCAGTCTCCGTCTGCTCTGGCAAAAAAAAAACTTAGTCCTGAGAATCACCTAATGTTTCCCCAAAGTGAGTTCTCTGAGGATGAGTAGCAAGGCAGAGGAAAAGACCTTTTCTCTCTCTTCTTCAAAAACAGCAGGCATCCAGAGGAAGTCTAGTGTAGGTGGCCAAGTAGCTAGATCCTTGAATAGCATCTAATGTCTCTGATTGGAATTAATAATGAAAAGGAAACCTGTTAGCTGACTTGGAGTCACTTTCATCTGCCACATGGCAATGATATTCACTAACTAATCAGCTGTGAGACATACACTGCTACGCAATCTGCCATAGGTGTCTCCATGCTAAGAGGCAGAGGTGGTCCCAAGGGTGATGAACAGCCCCTGTGTTCCCATCCACTTCAGAAGTTATCCTGGGCACTTCCCAGGCATTCCCAAAGACCCAAGGATTCCTTGCCCCAGTGAGCAGTGCTGAGCCTGGAGGCACAGTTGGGTGGCCTATCCAAAGGTGAAGACCCACCCACCCTGAGCAAGAGAAACACCACCCCTCCGAGAGTTACCCACTTCCCACTTTGGTCACCGTGGGCAGGGCTTGGAAAAGCCCCACTGGATGGCACCAGGAATTCCCAGCGAGCCATGAGCCGCAGTGTCACCATCACCATTTTTTCTCCCTGGCCAGAGGCAGGACATGGAGAGATAACCAGGCTCTAGACCATACTGTGAGAGTTGGTTTCCATAGCAACCCAACTGTGGCAGCAGGAGCACCCACTAGAGACCCAAGGCTTGCCCCAAACAGGACGAGAATGCTGGAATCCCAGCAGCCAAGACCCCACAGCAGGATTTAGAGATGAAAAACAAGCTCTGTTCAGGTTCAGAAAAGCCCAACAAAACCACAGGGGTGAGAAATGGGGCTACTATCTTAGCTTTCTGTCAAGGCAGACTCTAAGAATATCTTGTGTTCAGAGCTGTTGAGGGCCTGGGGGTTAGCTCTGCTACCAAGGTTAATGTGAATGACCAACCTCTGGGTCTTCTGCAGAAAGACTCCTTCTCTCTCTCTCTCTCTCTCTCTCTCTCTCTCTCACACACACACATACACACACACACAATGCAAGCAGGGGTGGGAAAATAAAAAGACACATAGCTCCCTCTGGTTAACTTGTAGATGGGAAAAAATGTAGATGAATGACCAATTTCAACAAAATCCTTTAATGAAAATTTCTGATTAACTGTACCTTTGGACACTTCCGTTACTGCAGCCACAGAGTACTTGGGGCTTTGGTCGTGCGGTATTTCCTAATCTACCTGGCACCGAGTGGGAGGGCCCCGAAACCTGAAGCCCACACCAGGTACGAGCCGTACAAGTAGCAGCCAGTGATCTGGCTTCTTGACTGCTGATACAGAATAACTCTGGAAACTCAATCACACAGGGCTGCACCGGGGACCTGCCTCCTGCCCACAGATGTCACTGCAATCATTAGTCAAGGCCAAGAGAGGTTACCACAAACAGGCCACAGGGCCATTCTATCTGTGCTCCTTCATCAAATCCCAAAACACCACGACAATATTCGAGAGGAAATCCAACATCAAGGGACAAGGACTCAAGATGTGGCCCTTGCCAGCCAAGGGACAGCATGGGCCAGAGAGCCGGCGGAATGGCAGGAGGCCAGAACAGCGCGTGTGAGAGAGAGGATGCTGTGTGAGAGAGAGGTGTCGGGAGAGAGCTGGCTGGACCCGGGTTACCTGCCTTCGAGGCGTGGTAATTCTGTTTCTGTGTTCTCGTCATAGACCCCACAAGCCCTGGCTAAGGAGACACTCCACCCCAGACCACCAGGGGAAGCAGAACAGAGTCGGTGCCTATGAAAATCCCTTCACCTCAGGGGCTAGCTCAGAAATCTAAATAGACAAGCTTTCAGCCCAAAAACCAGGCTTTCTTCATCAGAGGGGCTAGAAGATGCCCCGCAAACAGGTGCTGCCTGGCTGCTAGCTTCCCAGATGCCTGTCCAAGGCTGAGGGTGGCCCCCCTACACCTGGGAGCTGGGATGCTTTCTCTGGATCCCCGCACCACCCCTCAGGAGAGCCTATGAATAAGGCTCAAGGAGGTTCTCAAGGCTCTGGTCAGCTGCCCTAGAAGTCACCTCAACCTTTGTCGACATGAGCCCTGAAAATGCAAGTTTTGTGGAGGAGGAAGCAGATAATCTTCCCAGTTGCCAAAGGCAAATTGGCTGGAGGACCCAGAGGAAAGGCCACTCCAGATCACTCAGGAAGACACATCACCAGGCTGACATCGCCTCCCTAAGGGTGACAGAAAAAACAGGCTTGGAGGGGGAGGTGGGGGAGGTGGTGGGGGGGAGGGAGAAAGCAACCATCTGGGAAGGGGACTCACACGGACGGCCCCCTGGGCTGCTTCTTATTGGCAGCAGAGTCTCTGCCCCCAACAGCCAACCTTGGACACTGCGCATGCTGGCTCTTGGTGATGACGAGCTATTCTTCTTTACTCACACTCTTGGGCTCATGTGAAGCCCCTCCACCCCGCCCCGGCTCCTCTCTGACTACCAAAGCCTGAGGTATCCTTCCTGATTCAGGGGGTGCCCCAGTTCCCTCGTCAGGTGGCTCCTGCCTGTGGGCAAGCCCTGGTCTTATCCTCCTTCAAGGGATCTTCAGGGTGTGGGGTCAGCAGGCAGCCTCCAGCTGTTCGGCTCCATCAGGGTCAGACTCTGCTGCAGGCAAGGCTTCACCCAAGGTCCCACCATTCCTGAGCCGGTCGGCATCTGCTGAGTGCCTGAGGTGGAGGAGAGAAGCCCAGCTCTTCCAGCCGGGAGACGTCAATTCTGTTGGTCACTATTCGCCCCGAGGTCTTTGCTGGGCTGCTGGGGGCTTCGCAGGAGCGGCCCTCCACTTGTCCCCATGGCCACGGCTGCCTCTGCCCCCCTTCCTTCACTAGTGTCGGTCCCCTGCAAACATGCCATGTCCACAGTCAGTCCATTTCCAACACACCCAGTTAGCACCAGTGCCCGGTGCCCTCTTACTATTCACTGGCTAGCCATGATGAGTACAGCCCGGGGTTCCTCCCAGAGAAGATGCTCGAGGAAGTTTGCCCAACAGACGGAATCACTTGAGGTTACTGTACTTGGTGACCAAGCCCTCACAGAGCCAGCCCCTGTTCCACACACACTCAGAGGAGCTGTCAGGTAGACTAAATGGTGCTGAGGCCAGCATCCTCACGCATCACCCCGGGAAACCCTTGGTCTGGCCCTCTGGGACTTGCACAGCACACCCGCTCTTCTGCCTCACACGCGCGGCCTGAGAGCCACAAGGAGACGCTCCAGCAGGACGTGCTGGAGCCCTGGCCCCAGAACAGTGGCTCCCTGGGTCCTCCGTGTCCAAAGTGATGGCTCAGCCGATTTTCCTGGAAGGTCAGCTTTAGCGGCACCTTCTCACCAGCGACGCTGCTCCTGGGCGCGAACAGCCGTGCTCCCCGTGGCACTTTAATCAGGGTGGTGTGACAGCATGGTAGATGTTAAACAGGTTATAATTAGAAATGTTAAAACAACCCACGGCTTAGTGTTACTAAAGATATTTGCAGAGTTTCGTGCCACATAAACAGGAGGGTTTCTGGTGTCATGCCTCCCATCTTGAGCAGGCCGAGGTTTCGAAGGGGACGCTCCGTCTGTGTGCATCCAAGCTGGGACTCCTCTGGCCTGATTCTTCTCTCCTTAATGTCAGAGTTCTCAGGAATAGGAATCCAGGTGTGTCTATCCTAACGAAGGGGGTGAGGATATCTGTTTCTCCAAGAGCCTAGACGAGCTCGCTAGGATATAAGCTTAGTGCAACAGAGGCTGTCTCCTGCTTTCGGGACTCACAGCGCTGTGATTCTGTCAGGCTGGACCCAAATTGTGCAGAGAAGGACCAGCACTCCTCAAAATGAGGGGAGCGCTTTCCAGCACAATTTCAGCCTGAGCCTGTGGCTTCCACATCCCATAGAGAGCCACGATCCGTCGTTCAACAAAGACCATACCTGTAACGGTGCCTACCACGGGCCAGGCCCTTTGCACATACCCACTTCACCCTCACAATCCAACAGGGGGATTCTTGGCACACCCGGCTTACAGATGAAGAAACCAAGGCCCAGCGACTGGGTAACCAACCCTCCGTCACACAGCCACACCCAAGCTCTCATTCAAGTCTGTCCGAACTTCGTTTGGCTCCACCAGGGCTTATTTCTGAGCTGAGAGTGGGGAAGGAGGAGGGGCGCCCCTCTTACTAATCACTGCATGAACTTGCACATGGTTTGAACTTTTTATAAAGAGCAGGTCATCTTGTATTACTTTGTTAATCTTCAAGACATCAAAAAGAATGTATAGGCAAGAGAAAGGATTCTATTTCTATAGAAGAAATGTATCATAATTGGACAGTATCTGCCAACAGCCAGAAAAGTTTCTGACTTTTGCTATGAAAATTTCATTTCTGGAATTCTATCCTGGAAAGGGGGGAAAAAAAAGCAGAGGAGGGCAAAATTCTATGTAAAAATGTTTTTAAAATATTACTTCTAATAACAGATAAACTGGAAAGAAACTAAATGCCCAACAGAGAACAGAGATGGGACAGCTTCATGATGGCCTGAGGCAGTGCCATTAAAAATATTTTTGAAAGGTCACTAGCAGCAGGAGGAGATGATCCTTACCTGTTTCTGGCCTATAAACCTAACTAGTCACATGTATGAAACCAAGCACAGGTGACCTCCTCCCTACCACCTCCCCCCGAGAAGATACAAAGAATCTTTGAAGAGTTGGCACCTTTGGAGCAAGGTTTCAAGATTACGGCAGATGGGTGAGCAGAAAGCTTATATTTTTCACTTTATATCTTTATGAAATATTTGAATACCGTAATGTTACTTTTATTCTTAAAAAGCAGTATTTTTTTTAAAGTTTTATATATCTTATGACCTAATTACATTTTCAGAATAACATTTCATTGTAATAATAAAATACAACTGCTGTATTGTAGAGTTACAGAAGAAATTGCTTGATCTTTATAATTTTTTGTTATTTCCCACGTTTTCTATGATAAACACGTAAATTTATAAAAGCCTCTTTTTCTACTTTAAGATGTCCTGTTAGTAAGAGGATGTACTACTAGTAATAAAAACCTTACACATTTCAGAGTTTCACCAGTGACGGCCTGCCTGCCTTACAACCACCTTAACGGTCCCACTGTCCTGAGTTCAAGGAGAGATAAGGGGCTGCAGGAGACCCACTACAAGAAGCCAGCTAATGAATGTAACAGACCCAAACTCTTAATGGCTTAGCCCCAAATCCCAACTGAAGCCACTTCCCACCAGCCCTGGACCCCTGAAATACAAGGGCAGCCTGACCCAGAGGTACCCTCAAAGTAAACAGGGTAAGACCCTTCTTTTATTTTCACCACATGCAATACACTGGCTACAGAACATTAAGCAGAGAAAAAGGAAACACCAACAAGAGGTCACATATGCTCTGTGGCAAACACTGAAGGGATCACAAAGATGGCTCAGACCTAGATACTGTCCTCCAAGGACCGTACAGTCCAGTTAAGCAAGTAAGAACTTAAGTATCTCAACTCCCAGGCAGAAAATGACCAAAGCCCTAACAGCAGAGAGATGGGAGAAGGGCAGCTGGGGCTCAGAGGAAGTAGCTCACTTTCAGTCTGGGCGACAAGGGTGGCTTCCCAAAGAGATGCCACGGGATCTGGGTTAGAAGTCTGGATGGAGTCAAATAGAGGCCAGGTGTCCACCTGCCCAGGTGTGGACACTCTCTGCAGCATGTGGACCACATACACTAGTGACTGTCCCTCCTGCTTGTGGGCAAGTCTTAGAGCCATCACCATGCGGGGCACTGATATTTTCAGAGACCAACGTACCCCATTTCTTTTTCCTCCCTGTGCATATAGCTCAATTACAAACCCGCAATAAACAAAAGTTTGTGGATGTTCACAAAATGCTTTTGAAATTCACAACTCCTTTGTTGTGAATAGGAAACCAGGCCTAACAAGAATTTTCTGTGGAACATTTGTGGGTCCGACTAAACGTCCCACCGATGTCTCCTTCCCACCAAAGCTTTGCTAATAGCAGTGGAAATAAAAGCATCGATCCAATATTTGGTCACTGCTCTGGATACGAGCTGGCATTCCAAGACTGCAAAGTGGTCTTTTAACAAAATTCAACAAGACTGTCCCCTCCCCACTACCCACTGATGATCACATGGAAAGAGCCACAAGGGAAAAAGACAACGGGGTGGACAGCCAAGGGAGCAAAAGTGCGTTGACCTCTAACCAGAGCTCTTCTCTAGGTGGAGGTAGAGGGGTTAACTTTTGGAAAAGTTCATTAGACAATGCAGTAAGTGGGTTCATTTAATTGGAGTATGAAAGGCATTTTGATGGTGATGGAGAGGCAATGGGATGATTCATTTACAATCAACAAAGTTGTACCCATCCAAGGTGGTATTCATCCGCCCATCCAACTACCCAGGGTGTACACTTTAGAAATGCACAAGGAAAACCCTTCACAGAGTGGAGACTAGGGTAGTTAAAAGAAAGTCCTGCTTCCTGTCTGCCCAAGAATGTGACACCAGCACAAAAGCTACTGGCCACTGGCCACCACTAACACCAGACGGAATGTGAGGACTGAATAATCTCTAAGTTCCCTTCTTAAAATGAGGCCTTTCTCAGGAATAAGTTTTAGCCTCCATCTGCTTGTGGAGATCTTTTCTTATCTCAACGCAGGGACCAGAAAGCATCCTTGGTCTTGCACCTAATCTGTTGTTTTTGTTTTATTGATTGAGCTGAAGTCCCAACTCTTGAGTCCTCCCTAATCTAAATGCTGATGAAGATACTGGATAACATAGCATCTCATTTAAGGGCCAACAGAACTGCTTTCAAACTCCAGATTTGGGAAATTTCCTTTAGCCCTCAGCAGTTTCCCCTTCTGGAAAACAGGGCTGACAGCACCCGCCTGAGAAAGTTGCTCTAAGTACAGAAGGAAATCCTGGCATGTAGCAAAGCCTCACTGACATGAATTAAGGGTAAGTCATGGTAAAGGAAGCCCTGTAGGTTGACATCAGTTCTTTCACAGCTGGTCGTTCCAGCCTGACCCATCTGAATGGAGTCCAAAGCGACCACTACTGGCACCTCTAAGAGATCACAAGCACTCAGCTTAATAATCCGATCAAAAATTTTTCCCAAGGAAAAATAAAAATAAATAAAAAATATTATTCCTAAGGATAAGCCACAGTATCATTAGAACGGAGATTCCAGAATCCTTCGTCTAACACGCACTGAGAAATACTAGCGAAACAAGAAGTTCCAGAACATTCCAGGCATTCTCCACTATTCAAAGATTCTCCAAAGGAAGTAGAAGGGATGAGATTTAACCACCCCCTCCTCAAAACAACTAAAAAATCAGAAGCATTGGAAATAGGGTTTGCAGACACTGGAGCTCAGGCAGAGCAGATCCCTGAGAGACAATGAGATTTAACCACCCCCTCCTCAAAACAACTAAAAAATCAGAAGCATTGGAAATAGGATTTGCAGACACTGGAGCTCAGGCAGAGCAGATCCCTGAGAGACAAACAGGAGGAGCCCATGATTGTCCCAGCCAGTCACCTGGAGGGTGTCTGGGGGATATGGCACAGAGAAGGGGGACCCAGGCAGAGCCCAGAGCTCTTGCTGAGCTGAGGAGATGAGCTGGGATTCCAGAGAGGCTGAAGTGGCTAGAATTCACAGGGCAAGGCATCAGAGAGGAGAAAGCTGCCAAGAGAGTTCTCTATAAAGATCAGCAGAGGGGACTCCTTGAGTCTAGGTATTGATCAGCACAGTTCTGTGAGGAAACTGCCCAAGGTGGAGGAAAGAAACATCTTGAAGGGGCACACAGAACAGCATGGAGTTCACACAGCGTTAGAAATAGGTCATGTCCAACCAGCCACAACAGAAAACCTCAAAATTCATGAGGCACCAGGTTACAGACCAAACTGTGTCCCTCACATTCCTGTGGTTAAGCACTAATCCCCAGTGCCTCTGAATGTGACAGTGTTTGGAGACAGGATCTTTAATGAGGTAATTAAACCAAAATGGAGTCCTTGGGTAGGGCCCTAATCCAGTATGACTGGTGTACTTCTTAATAATCCGAAGAAATTAGGATACAGACCACACAGACAGTGAGATGATCATGTGAGAACATAAAGGGAACACGGCCATCTGCAAGCCAAATAGAGAAGTCTCAGAAGAAAAAACCCTACAGAAACCTTGACTTCAGACTTCGAGCCCCCAGAACTGGGAGAAAATCAGTTTCTGCTGGTAAGCCACTCAGCCTGTGGTGTCTTGTTATGGCAGCCCTAGAAAACTCATCTAGGTACTCAGAATGGCATTGCCTCTGTGGTGGGGAAAAAATCAGCCCTACATCAAGGCAGCTCTGGTCCCATCTAATAAAGTTTTAAAAGCAAGACCCAAAAGGATCAAACCTTCTCCATGAGATTTAGCTGTGTCCCAGAACAAAGCTGAAGAATATTTATAGGAGTACTAAAATATCCAGCACCCAACAGGGTAAAATTTACTGTCTGGCATCTAATCAAAAATTACCGGGCATGCAAAAGAAGCAGGAAAATACAATCCATAATGAAAAGAATAATCAATCAAAAGACTCCCCTACAAAACTCTGCAATCATATCCGTCCTATAAGAAGTGTATGGCAAGACCCTGCCATGGGACCCACTTGATCCTAGAAACACATTTTTAAATGACTCTCTAGCCCCTTGCAAGAGACTTGTTGTCTTCTTCATTTCAAAAAGGGTTCATTCTAGGTGGAGAAGGCAGAGAAAAAAAACAGAAAACACTCACTTTTCTATTTTGTTTCTCTGTCTGCTAAGAGTGTCACCTTTCCAGAGTAGTGATACTATCCCCTCTTGTTCACCTTCTAACTCTGGGGCTATTATTTTACAAGGGTCTAGAGCTATCTTTAGCTCTTTTTACCAGCTTTAGTTCATTCTGTGTTTCAGCCTTTGACCCTAAGTCAGATGACTCTTGATCACTCTTCATAAGGGCCTGTTAAAATCAGAGTTTGTCAGTGAACACTGCATATGAACATGTGCTCTCCTTCTGATGCCTTCTCTTTTTCTTCTTCATTTGGCAACTACTGATGTAGTTATTTCATTAGGGAAGCACCCTTAAAATGCCATGGTCAGACCCTTCCCTCACTCTAGGGCTCTAGTCCCTTGTAAGATTCTCATATGAACTGCTGTCTAAAGAATCTTGAGGAGCAAGAAATCCACAAAGAAACCCAAGCACCCAGCATTGTGATTCACAGTCATCCATGCTATGGGAGCAGAACGATTAGCATTATGTCCAGAGCATGTCCTCCCTGTAGTGAGGACATTTGATAGAGCTGGCCAAGCCCTTGGAATGATGGATCTTCATGGATACCTTGCAATAGTGCACTTTAACTTCCTTCTTGCCACTGCCATTTCAATGCTCATTCCTTATAGACATAAAGTTCCAGATAATATACCAACTTTGGTTTCTCACTTATTTATGCATTCTTTCAATTAAGCAAACTATATTTACTAAGTACATACTATGTCCCTGGCAGCACTTTCAAATCCTACATCCCTTTGGAACCCCATACCAACCCTGAGAGGTGGAACTTCCATTTTAGAGACAAGGAAACTGAGTCGTTTAAACCAGATTATTAACCTGCTGGGGCCACCGGTTAATGAGATGAAACCCAGGACGCCTTGAAGTAAGCCCTCCATGGACAGTCTTACACACTGTAATCACTAGCGGTCACAGTGATGCATTGGAATGTCCCCTGCCCTCCCTGCCCAGCCTGCCCCAGACCTCCTGAGAATTTCCCCTTTTGATCACTCCTTTGCAGTCCAGAGGAGCAGTGATTTCTCCCTTGCAGTTCAGAAAATCGACCAGAAAATGACCTTCACCTAAATCTATACCTGCCCTCACTACTAAGGGGATAGAGTACCATCAGGCAGGCTTGACGGGTCCAAGATGAACTCAGGAAGGGCACAAGAAGAGCTGTACATTGCGACCCTCCACCCCCCTCATGAGCTACCTTCAAAAACACTTCCATCAAGCGCCACTTGCCCACCAGTCCTGTCCCCTGTGAAAGGACAGGCTGGAGAAGTGACCAGCCCCTGGTCACAAAGAAAGCGGAATGTAATTTCCTCTCCCATCACTGCTGTGCTGGATGGAAAGTGGGTCAGAGCTGGTCAGCCCATTCATTTAATCCAAACTCCCCCTCTCCATTCAGCTTTTAGTCTTCAGAGCTTTCACTCCAAGGAAGTGCTATTTCCTCTGCAAAATAAACAAAATAAATTAAGCCTGTGCTCTTTGCTCTCTGGGCTTTTGTGTGACTGATGGACTGAACAGAAACAATCTGCCATCCTCCTGGCATCTCAGAGGCACCAAAACACCCAGCCACTGCTCGGGGGAGCAGAAAGCCAGCTTCCAGCCACCTGCCACACACCTGGCTGAGAACACAGCATGGTAAAGGAACGGGCACTTGGCCACCCATTTCACCCACAAAAGCAAGAAGAGTCTGCATGGGCATGGCAGGGTCAGTCAGAAGAGTCAAAAACTGTCAGGGCAGGAGCTCTCATTTGTCTTAAGTCATATGGGCCTATTTTTTGTTTTGGGGTCCTCATTCCCTCCCCAGGGCCTTTGACTGGCTCTTGCCCCCATCCGCCATGCTTTTTCCTTTGGAAAGCAGACTCCTCCTCCCTCACATGTCCACTTAGGAGAGGTCTTTCCCATCAAAAGTAGCTCCCATCCTCAACCCTCACTTCTTTATCCCATTTCCCTGTTCTGTTATCTTCTTGGCACTTATCATGGTCAGAAATTATTTTGTTTGTGTCTTTGTTCTCTTGCTTGTTTTCTAACTCTACCTCTGCTTCTGTGATAGCAGGGTCATCATCCATCTTGATCGGCACGGTCTCCCCAGTACCTGGCAAGATGCCTGGCACCTGGTAGGTGCAAGGTTCATGTTTATTGAACAAGGGAGATGGAGTGAAGGAGACCTGGGTTTTGTTCCCCAGGCCAGGTCTGCCTGTGTCCCCCACTGTGTGGTGCACCTAGACCAAGATCCAGATCGGTGGTGTGGCTGCCACAGCTTCAGGGGCATGCTGGATGGAGCATTTCTGTGAGCCTGAGATCAGGAAGGCTGGCCAGCTAGAGGAGACACACAGCTAGCTCTGGAGAGGCAGAGAGCAGCCAGAGGACTTTCCTAACGTACTCACATAACCAGGACAATTGAAGGACAATAGCCAGTTCACACAAAAGACCCTAAACCAAGAGGAAAAACGTGTTCTTTGCACCCACAGACTTCCCAGGAGTAAGACCAGTGCCAGGGTGGGGGGTGCATCTATCGATTGTGCTGTGTCTTTTGGTGAGCACTGGGTGACTTGAGAATCTGAAGAAAGATACCAGCTCTTTCTAGAAAATGCGTGTACGTACATGGAGACAAAAGAGTGCCTACATTCTCCAGAGGAGCTTGGGCTCCCCAAAGCTCCTTTGCAGGCTCTGGGATGAGGACATCTCCTCTAAAGGCTCTCTGAAGCCCCCATGCTGGTCAGTCACCCTCAGACCCAGTCCCGAGTCCCCCTCTACAAACCACACTTTCTCCAACACTGTCCCACCTCCATCCCCTTGCCCTCTGATTTCTGGGAGATTTGGCCAAGAAGAATACAGGCAAAAGACCATTTTTCTTCTTGCACAGAGGAGGAGAGAAACCAGGACACTTCTCCCTCTCTCTCTGCCTTGGGTGGTGTCTCCACAGTGCCTCTACAATCCCTGGGTTTCCTGCTGTCCCTAGAGTCACTTCCTCTGTGGTCCTGCCCCATCCAGCACCTTCCAAAGTTGCAGCATCCCGAGACGCTGTGGACTCTGAGCTCCAGGAAACCAGCTCTCCCTGGCCACCACACCCCCAGCCCTAGGGATGCTAGCAGCTTCTACTACTGCAGTTCTGGGGGTCACCTCTCCATACTTTTGAGCCCCTCCAGGACCTCTTTCAGTTCCCCATATACACTCCTACTGCACTTGCTGGCATGAGCCCTGGTTTCCTGAAAAGTCCCTGATGGCTCAGCCTCCCTCCAGCATGAACAGGCTGGGAGGCGCTGAGCTTCTGGCAAGGCAAGCCTGAGCTGAGGGAGGTTCGAGAGGTTGGAGGGAACGAGGAGAATCCACATGGCCTGCATATGCAGTGCCCCCAGCCTGTCTAGTTCCATTCCGGGAAACAATCAAAACAGGAAGAACCTCACAATCACCACCCAAACTGTTTCCTGCTTTTCGGCGGTCAAGGGAAACACACGTGAGGACCTCTGCAGCCATCCGCTAAATCATACTCTTGATCTGATCCGATGGCCACCAGGGTAAGCGCCCCCAGCATCCCCTTAGCGAGCGGCTAAGCACACCCTGCCAGAAGGACGGGAGTAGGCAAAGGTGGCTTCAGGGCACGGGCATCCTGGGCAGCCAGGAATGCCCATCCTAGCATCAGAGACGCATGCCATCCTGATTCTATCAGCCATGAGCAAGCTTCCCTCCAGCCAAGGACAGGGTGCAGCCGGGGCACCGCACCTGGGAATGGCACCTTACAGTCTCACTGCACTCACTTCTAATGACTAGTCCTGTCTATGAGTTCCCTGCCTCTTTCCAAGCAGCGTGCATGGCAGGGAGGGCAGGCAGCGGGCCAGGGGAGCAGGCAGGATTATCCGCACCAAGAAATGAGGCAGATAGGCTTAGTGGCTTGCTTGAGGTCACACAGCCACCTTGACACAGAGTTGGAATTAAGATCCCGCCTGGGCAGGGAATGATTTGAACCACCCTCCCTTAGCTTGCACACACAGACCCACACAAACCTCAGCACCCCCATGAGGTGGGGCTTCCCCTAGATGCAGACCCAAGGTGGGGATTTCAGTGCAAACTGAATCATATGAAAGTACTAACATTCAACCATTTTTTTTTTTTTTTTACCAAAAAAAAGGGTAATTTCATATGGCTGAATGAACAGGTTATTTGGATGCAACTCCGGGGAAGAATCAGGGGGGGAGTGGGGAAGGTGCAGAAATCAACGCAGGGTTTGTTAACAGTGAGGACACTGCAGAAGACAACTGAGCCAGACTCAGTCCCCCTGGGGACCTCTGGGACACAGGGCATAGCTGTCCTTCTCTACACGACCAGCACCAGCCACATCTGGCTACTGACATTGAATGACTGAAAATTCAAGACTGAGTTCCTCCGTCTTGCCACACTTCAAGAGCTCAGCAGCCACGTGTCACCAGCGGCTTCCACATCAGACAGCACTGATGTAGAGCATTTCCCCCAACCCTGAAGCTTCCGTGGGCAGTCCTGGTGTAGAACGTGCCTCAGAGGTACGCCACTGAGGAGCCAGATGCTGTGCTCCACGGCTGGGCCCGGGCCTGCGGGCGCTGACTTTGTCCAGGCTCACCTCGGCTACGAGCCATGGGTCGGGCACCGAGCTGGGGCAGCTGCACAGGAGAGGAGTGGAGGGGGCTAAAGGACGGGGCAGGGCACCCACAACCCCTGCTCCAGCACGGACCCTCCCTGCATGGGACTCTCGGGTCTGGGCAAAGCCTCGCAAGGAGCAGGCATCCGAACAGCTCCCTTCTGATACCACTGTGGCCCCAGAATCCACTAGCCTGATGAGACACCATTCTGCCCCGAACAACACACCACCGTGAAAAACACAACGCAGGCCTTCCAAGCATTTACGACCTGCAGCAGACAGCTAGGACACAGACCACAGCACGTGGCAACTGTACAAACACTGACCGATGATCTTTTTTTTTTTTTTTTTTAAAGATTTTATTTCTTTGACAGATAGAGATCACAAGTAGGCAGAGAAGCAGACAGAGAGAGAGGGAGAAGCAGGCTCCCCGCTGAGCAGAGAGCCCAATGTGGGGCTCGATCCCAGGACCCCAGAATCATGACCTGAGCCGAAGGCAGAGGCTTTAACCCACTGAGCCACCCAGGCGCCCATTGACTGATGATCTAAATGAGGAAGTCTTCGCAGAGAAGCTCTTGTGAGCAGTGCCCAGCTAATGACAGGCAGGTGCAACGTCCAAGAACAATCTAGAGCTTCCGAGGTACAGTTTGGATACTGAGGATCCCCAAAGGCAGGGTGGTCTCTGGACATCCACTTTATGGCAATTTCCAAAGCAGAGCTTTGACGTGTCACTACTCCGGACAAGAGCCTGGCAAGGTCAAGGTGGCACTCTGAAGACCAGCACCAAAATCTTCTCAGCCCATCATCCCTCCCCAGGGTCCTCTCTCAACACGGCACAGTGGCCAGGGCTCCAGCCTTCTGGGCCCCACTGCGGAGGTTCACGTCCCATTGCCGACTTCCTAACTGCGTAGCCTTAGGCGTGGTATCTGATGCCTCTGGGCTTGAGTGTCCTCATCCATCAAGGGGCCACTATAACAACACCTTCTTAATAGAGCTGTTAGGAGGATTAAATATGTCCATATTTATAAAAGCACTTAGAAGAGGGGTAGCAAGCTTTTTCTCTAACGGGCCAAACAGTAAATAATTTAGGCTTTGCAGGCCAAATGGCTCAGACTGCCGTTTGTGGAGTGATTCATTCAGTTGTATGACTGAATGGTTCTAGGAAGATAAGGAGATGATCCAGGGTCTTCATTTCACAGGTAGGGAAGCAAGGCCCAGAGAGCCCAAGTGACTTTCTCCAGATCACACAGCAACGATCAGGACGAGACAATCATATACCAACACATGGAAACATGGATACACACTGACACTGACATCAAACACACACGCAAATGAACACTCATGTCCATGAACACAGGCGGACAGACACAAGCACACACTGATACCTAAACACACACACACACTCCCTGATGCTTTCAGCTCTTACTTTTACAGACGGACACAGCATGCCTGCCCAGGAAGAGGCCTACGGTCCCTGAGAAAGGGACTGTGTCCTGTTCACTGCCCTCCCACTCGGTGCCCTTGGGCAGCCTGCCCCTGGCCTTGAACCCAGCTGGCCCTCACGCTTAATCAGTGAAAGAAGGCATGAAGTTCCACATCCCCAGGCCAGAAGTGGAGCTTGGTTAAGAAGTGCCGGCCACTGACCACGTCGCCCTGGGTTTAGAAGCCACCCTCCCCGCCCCCGGAGAGGCCCTGTCCAGCCCGGCCCAGCCTGGGACCCAGCCTGCCTCTCCCTGGCCTCGTGGCAGTGTTGCTTATGAACGCCTCGGCCACAGGTGGGAGAAGTTGGGCCAAAACCCAAACCCAGTCACTTGGTAAGACTGGTTTGGGACCAGAGTCAGAGGTCTCCCCAGGGTGGGGAGGGCATGGCAGGAACCACTGGCCTAAACCTGGCAGCCTATCTCTAGCACAAGGATTTTCCAGCTGAACTGGAAAGAAAAACCATCCTACCAGAGAGTGGCATGGGTCACGGCCCCCTACTTAGAGTCCCTTCAGACTAGCATTTTGCAAAACAGTGGCTCAGTGACAGTCCCCCGACCCTGCCTGGCCTGGGAGAAGGTCCCTTTTCCATGCCTTGTCCCCAGCGGGAAGGTGAAGGGCTTATGGGCCCTGCTTCTCAGGCCCATCACACTGCCCTTCCGGACCTGACCTGTCACGTGCCCTGGGCCTGTGTTTCCGCCACATCTACCAAAGGGGGTGGATCACCTCTCCACCGGGAGCACGGAGGACCAAGCCCCGAGGGAGACAGCCTGACTTGGGGAGCGATGGGAGTAAGGAGGGCGCAGTTCAAGAAGGCCTTAGGAAGCTCTCTGTCACACCGCCCCGGTGAGCAGGGACGCCGCTCTGCCAGCACAGTGACGGATAGAACACACTCTAAAATACAAACCAGGTTAGCACTCACAGGGGCCTACAGCTCTGGAGGGAGCTGGTCCAGTCATTCAAATCTCCGCGGAAGAGGGACAGGGAGCCTACAGCAGGCAGGCTTGTGTGCCGGGGCCTCTCGGACACTAGCTAAGATGGGATGTTCACTTCAAACACAGAGCAAGAGGAGTCCAGAGGAAATGGGCCAGGGAAGCACTGGGACAGCAGCCCAGGCCTTCACAGCATGAGAGGAAGAAAACTCAAGAAAAAGCTAGGGGCACACCACTCAGTGAGGAAGCAGGAGACGACAGAGGGCTCGCTCCCACCTGACCAGGCTGCGAAGACCCCGGCCTCCTCACTTCACTCCAAGCAAGAGCCTCAGAACAGCAGCAACAGCATCACCCGGGCCCTTGTCAGAATTTCTGAATCTCGGGCCCCACCCCAGACCTCCTGATCTGCATTTTCACAAGATTCCCAGGAGATTCCTGGGCATACCAAAATTCAAGGCATACTGGATTGGAGTCAACACCTCTGAGTTCTATTGCCTTCAAATTGCTGTGTGACTTTCTGAGAACTACCTGACCTCTCTGAGTGCCGGAGTTTCATTGTCTGGGCTACTAGGCCAAGAAGGCTTGTTTCTCTCTCATAGGTTCTAGGAGTTTCAGGTCAGCCCCTCCATCTGTAAGCCTTTGGAGGAGAGGGGGGGAAGATCTCTATAAATAAATGATTCCATGCCTACCAGGCTATGCTCCCTGCCCTCTTCTTAATGTTTCTAGTGCAGAGAGAGAAAGGTGGAGAGATGATCCTTGAAGGACACACTGAGGAAGATGGTCTCTTAATTCCATTTTAAACCTCAGTGGCTCTTAATTCCAAAAAAACAACAAACACAAAAACATTAAAAAAAAAAAAAGGCGTTAGGGCCTCTTGCTAATGGGGAAGCAACAAATCTGAGACATGCTAAGTAAGCCGGAGCTTTGCAACTAAAAATCCCAGGTCTGGCACAGTCCCTTGCCTTAAGGCAACTCATGTGTCCCTACTGAACTTCCATTTGAGACAGGAGACCTCCGAGGTCAGAGAGGTTAAGTGAGTGGGACAGAGCCACCCAACCGAAGAGAGGCAGGGCCAAATCCAGAGCCTGGCTCCCTGCCTTCTAAGGCAAAGTCTCTTCAGGGCTTCAGGGTACCCGGGTCCCTGACAGCCAGCTCAGCCCGGTGTGCCCACAGACAGGAGGTGAAGCCATTCTAATATTGGTCTGAGTTGCACAGAATTGAGCAGATAAATCTGCCATGAGAGGAAATTGCATCACGGAGCTGAGACGGAACGTTTCTAAATTATTGCTTATCTCCTTCCATCAAAGTCATTGCTTCCCTCCATGAGCTCCAGGGGCTGCGGCAGCCAACCACGGGTCTTCTACACAGGACTGGGGTTGTGTGTAGATCTACAGGGTGGGGAGCAAAGGGACATGGCTCGGGTTCTAAACCAAAAACAGAGGAAAGTCTTAAATACACCCAAGCACACACAGGTAATTCAGAGGGTCCTCTCTTGGAACAGGCTTGGGTCCTCCAGGGCTCCCACCTGTGACCCAGTCCCAGTCTCTGAGGAGGCTGGGAGTAGCAGGGAGACCTCGGCAGAAGCAGGGCTCCTTGCCTACTGCTGGCTTCTGAGAGCACCAAGAGCAAAGTGCTTACTCGGCCTTCCAGGTTCCAGGAAGAGCCCTTGGGCTAGAGATTCAGCTAAGGGCAAAGCTGGTGGACCCTGACGCAGGGACACCAGGCAGTCTGCAGGAAAGAAAGGCATCCGGGCTGGGCCTTCCATTCTATGGAAGCCCTCCTGTCTGTGGAGCCGCCTGGCTCTTCTCGGGCCTTAGAATTCATCTTGCATAGAAATGCTTGGGGTTTGGAGTTGGGGGAGCCTGAATTTGAGTCTGGACTCTGTTACTCACTAGCTGTGCCCACCTCAGGAGAGCCACTTAAACACACTGAACTTCAGCTTTCTCATCGGTAAGACTGGCATAGTAACAGCACTAACTTATATAAGACGCCACATACAAAGCATCTGGTGAGCACCGGGCAAACAGCAGGCATCTAATTAGTGTTGGCACCTTCCTCCAATGAAAAACAAACGAAGACTGTTCAGGGATGGGCCCTTCCAGAGAACAATCTCTCCCCTCATATCGTACATTGAGAGTGAGCCAGACCCACCCAGATTCCCAATTCCATCCCTCAGCCACCCCCGAATGACAGGGAGCGCTGCCCACATTGTGGCATTGGGGCTGGCAAGTCCACGCTCTGGCCCAGCCTAGGGAGATGCCCCTGGGATATGGCCCTAAATGTAGCCTGGCAGGGAATGGAACCACCCCCAGAAGTGCTCTCGGCAGGGGCTCAGCTGGCAGGAGATGGGAAGTCCAGCAAAGGCACACCCTTGGCAGGAACATTAGGAGCGCACCACAGCTGCTGAAGGTGGGGGCAAAGAGCAGCTGTGTGGCTCAAGGTGACCCACCCGTCCCCAGCTCAGAGCTCCCCGCCCCTCGGAAGCCTGGCTGCCTGTGCCTCACCCGACATACTGCCCAGTACAGCTCCTTGCCCGGCCCTCCCCCACTTTCCCCTGGCCTCTCCAACTAGAAAGAAGGGTCCCCACGGGCAGGACAGTGATGGGTATGGCTGTGGTCCCCTGGAACAGAGTGCAATGACGGACCCCAGGTCTGTGCCAGCTGATGGCTGGCAGAGATACCTGGGAAAAACACCTAGCTACCTGAACTTGTTTCTTCAGTTCCTAAGCAAGACTCATCCAACCACTAACCTCCCTCACTCATTCAACAAACAAGCATCGAGACCTTCTGTAAGGCACACGCTCTGCAAAGCCCTAGACTGGATCCCGGTCCTCAAAGAGCTTATTCTCCAGTGAGACACACAGGCAAATGAAACACACACACACACACACACGTTATATACATCACATACATGCTAAGTTGTGATAACTTCCAAGAAAGGACTCACTACATTTTCCAATCAATCACTGAGGGCTTCAATAGTCATAGAAAATGTAATGCATGAGACAGGTTGAATCTGGCCGTGGCAAGAGAGTAAGGGGACAGAGAGGGACAAGAAAGGAACAACCATGAGCAAATATCCCTTCTGCACCTGTTCACAGAGCCAAGGGTACAGCCATTACATCACACAGAATGGAGATGCCCACAGGAGGCAAATTATCCCCTTCGATTTGAAAGCTCTCATTGACAGTACTTAAAAAGGGAGGAAAGAGGGACGGAGGAGAGACAAAAAAAGGGAAGGAAAGGAAAAGGAAGAGAAGAGAAAAGAAATTAAACAGACATCTATGCCAAGAACACAGAGCCTGTCCCAAGATCTCAGAGTGACCTCTCGGCAGGACCGTGAAGGACACCGTGTTATAAAGCCACTGCCACCTCCCTCGGACACGCAGCATCACCTCCCATAGCTCTTGGCCTTATAGCTCCATCTGTTAAAGCAAACCACACGATGCAGAGGCCACGGCTCCGCTGTCACTAGGACAGGGTGGGCTCCACATCAGATCAAGCAACCACACTTTCATCACCTCCCTCTTTCCTGATCATGTTCCCTCACGACAGAACAGGGCTCTGCCATGCAGTCGTCCTCAACCACGTGCGGGCAGTGGCACTCAGCAGACGTAATGCCGGGCACTCAGAAGACCCGAGGACTTCTGGGTGTCATCGAGGACAATCCGAGAGGGTTCTAGATACTACATTACTACACTTCATTTAGCTTAATCGTCAGCCACAGGATCAGGTGACACAGCTCTCAGTCACAGCCCCAAAGTCGCAGGCCATTTGGATCTGCCAAGACCCATAAAGGTCCCCTTTACAATAACACCTCCATTGAAATGGGGAACGTAAGGCTGAGGCACAGGACCTTCCCAAGGTCACAGCTGCTTCCTGGAGAATCCAGAACCCAAGCTGCCAAGTCTTGGGGGAGGAAGCAGAGCATGGCAGTACAAGATCACGGACTGAGGAGTCCCAAAGTTTCGGAATGTCTACCCCAAGAAGGCAGGCAGGAGCTGTGCTGGGGGCCCCCGAATGTGACCTCAAAGTGATCCCTGATGAGGTTACATGCATATCACAGGATGGGGAAAAGATACCATTGTCCATCAACTTTACACTTTTGTCCAGTAACCAGATCTCATCCCTGGAAGCACACTAGAATTGGTTTATGCTTAATATGCTTGCATATTAAGTAATTGTCCTCTGCATAGCATGATCATGTTGTATTTGCCTTTTTTTTCTTTTTAAAGGAGTTCCTTTGTTTAATTCATGTAAACATTTAAAATAGGCCACCATTGCATTGCCTTGCTTTGGCATGGCTACATTACTTTTTTCAGGACTTAGAGAACCAGAGGAATCTGGAATCAGACTCCCCGACTTCTAATCCTGTGGCCGTGCAACCTCAGACACATTACCTAGCCTCTCTTCACCTGTCAAGGGCTGAACTGTATTTCCTCCCGCCCTCAGAAAACTTCCTGTTGCATTCCTAACCTCTAAAACCTCAGAATGTGACTCTATTTGGAGGTAAGGTCTTTAAAGAGGTGATTAAGTTAAAATGAGGTGTTAGGTTGGGCTTCAATCCAACATGACTGGTGTCCTTACAAGAAGAGGTCACAGACAGGTACAGATGGAAGATGAGGTAAAGATACAGGGAGAAGAAGATGGTCATCTACACGCTAATGCCCTCACATCCCCCAGAAGGAACCAACTCTGCCTGATATTGGACTTCTGGTCTCCAGAACGGCTGGAAAATAAATGTCTGTTGTTTAAGCTCCCCACCCCCAACCCCTGCCAACCTCCACCCCATTGTGTGTGGTACTCGTTACGATACTTCAGCAATCTTGACTTTCCTCGTCAGCAAAATGCAGAGTAATAGTCCCTTCCTCTCACCGTTGTGCTGAGCACCCCATTCCTCCCACTTAGTAAGTGCCCAATAAATGGTTCTCACACTTGTTATTACAAACACCTAGCCTTAACCCACCCCAGTCGTGGCAAAATGATGATCTTAGTCTTCTATGTAAGCAAAGAGGCTTACAGTGAGAGCACCAAGCCCTCAGCAGTGCAGGTAAGCCTCCTCCCTCACCCCAACCACCCCACGCCAAACCAGTCTGAATTCCTGGACGTGCCCTCCGGCACCTTCTGTTCCTCCCACTCATCAGGCTGCCTCTCCTGCTCATCTTTGCTTTAGGGCCCTGCCTGTTGCTCCCCACGTTCTCCCCACCCAGTACCTCCGAAGTCCCAAGTAGGCAGCCTGGTTCTCCTCCAGTTTATCAACATCAGACCCCACGGGATGTGGCTCCAGAAAACGGCATTGAGAGAAAAACACGTACAGGCCATCCGAATTCCCACACTATGGGAGTCCTTTTGGTTTACTGGAGACAGAGGATTCCTGGTCAAGATGGTCTATTTGGAGATGAGCTGGAGAGCGGACATGGCGCTGGACAGTGCTCCCTGCCATCCAAGGTAACAGAGAGACACCACCAGTCTGAGACTCGAGCCTGGTTCTCGTTTGTCTTCCAATGGGCCCCTGCACACAACGGCCACTAGAGGGAGCGCCTGAGGGCCCAGGACTAGTTAACTGAAAGGTGGTAGAAAGCTTCCCATGGGTGTGTGAACCCACCTAAAGCTGAATGAGAGCCACTTGGGTCAGGCCAACGAAAGAAAGGGCCGGAAGACCTTTAGGAATCAGGAAGGCTTCCCAGAGGGATCCCCCAAGAACCCAGAAGCTTGGCCAGACTGTGAAAACCCCAGCAACCTGCTGCCTCAGCAACTAGCTAGAGACTCTGAGGCTTCCAACCCTGCATGGCTTTGGTGATTAAAATTAAGGTCATTTAGAAACCCAGAAACCAAACCTGTTCTGACTCTGAAGGGAATTTTAATTTGTTGATGGATTTTCCCGCTGACGATTGGGGGGAAAGATAGCAATTCACAATGGGTTTGAGGCCAAAAATAGGGCCACATAAGCCAGAGAGTCATTGATAGCTCCTCAGTCTTTCTTCAACTGCATTAAGAACAGCCTGTCCCAGAATGCAAATTTTTCATTTTTCTTTTTTCATTTTAATCAGCTAATAGCAGATGAAAGCCTAAGACTGCTGCCAAAATTCTTTATTCTCATCAGTCACAGAGAGCAAGGAAGCAAAGGCTGGAGGCTTACTGGTGTCTCAAGCTCTGTGCTCTGAGTCCCTTTTGGAGAGGTACAGGATTTGGGGGCTGGGGCAGAAACCCCAGGAGCCGTCTTCTCCACCGGACTGTTTCTCGGGGAACTGGGAAAGAGAAGCAAATGGAGGTCTCCATCCCCCGTGACCGTTCTGGGAAGGACCTTAGGAATGGAAACCTGTTCATTTATTCCACAGAGAATCATGAACAGCTCACACGATGCCATGGCTACACTGAAGACGAAGATGGACACAGTCCCTGCCCTCATTGAGGGTCCAGCAGCAAGGACTCTGACTGAGCGCACCAAGGAGGTGACTTATGCCATAGACTTATGTCATTAAAGTTCCTCTCTGGAATGCAAGCTCGTGCAGCCACTCTGGAAAACAGCATGGAGGTTCCTCAAGAAGTTAAAAATTGAGCTACCTGGGGTGCCTGGGTGGCTCAGTGGGTTAAAGCCACTGCCTTCGGCTCAGGTCATGATCTCAGGGTCCTGGGATCGAGTCCCATGTTGGGCTCTCTGCTCAGGAGGGAGCCTGCTTCCCCCTCTCTCTCTGCCTGCCTCTCTGCCTACTTGTGATCTCTCTCTGTGAAATAAATAAATAAAATCTCAAAAAAAAAAAAATTGAGCTGCCCTACAACCCAGCAATCGCACTGCTAGGTATTTACTCCCAAAGACATAGATGTAGTGAAAAGAAGGGGCACATGCACCCCGATATTCATAGCAGCAATGGCCACAATAGCCAAACCACGGAAGGGGCTGAGATGACCTTCAACTGATGAATGGATAAAGAAGATGTGGTTCATATCTACAATGGAGTATTACTCAGCCATCAGAAAGGATGAAGAGCTACCATTTACAGCGACATGCATGGAACTAGAGGGGATTATGCTAAGTGAAATAAGTCAATCAGAGAAATACAATTATCCTATGGTTCCACTCATATGTGGAATATACGGAATAGGGCAGGGGATAATAGGGGAAGGGAGGGAAAAGTGAATGGGAAGAAATCAGGGAGGCAGACAAACCATGAAAGACTCTTGACTCTGGGAAACAAACTGAGGGTTGCGGAAGGGTGGGGGTGGGCGGATGGGCTAACTGGGGATGGGCATTAAGGAGGGCACGTGATATGATGAGCACGGGGTGTTATATGCAACTAAGTAATCACTGAACATTACATCAAAAACTAATGATACAAAGAGCCCCTTTGTTGGCTATTTGAACTTAAATTAAAAAATAATTCCTCCCCGGACACTACAAAGGGAAGACATGGGGTAGGAGACACCATGTGGAGTGTCCACCCGGAGAAAGGGTGAGTCAGGAGACGAGTGTGCCCTAGAAACATAAACCAAAGGCCACACCCCTTCTTCTGGGCACCCAGAGCTGCGGCGGGAGCTTGGTCACCACGTGAGGCCTCTGGGTAGGAACTCTCCTCAGCAACAGCGCCCGTGCTCACTGAGGCTGCTCTGTGTTGAGGACAGAAAAGAAAAATCTAATTCCCGAATCTTATTTTTAGCAGCAAGCCAGGCAGAAGAGCAGAAATAAGCCACTCCACTATAATCCCGATCATCATGAACAAGTAATTTCACCATTTTAAAAGCTTGCCCACAGAATCTACCATCTTGCAGGGTCTAACCTGGGAAACTCTCATCTTGTTTCGAGGGATAAGTGTTTCTCTCGGAGAGCCACTGAAAGTGACCTCCCTGAGAAGTGCAATTTCTAGGCATTTGTTTGTCCCAAAACTTGGATTCCTCTATTGGGTTCCTTTAGGTAATGTAAGCGCAGCTAGGCGAGCTGAAGGGGCCAGCAGGAGCAAAGTGGGGCGGGGAGTGGGAGTGGGCATGTGGGCATCCGAGTTCTCAAAGGAATGCCCCTCATTTGTCCAAAGAATAAGTACACACACACACACACACACACACACACACACACACACTGTATTTGCCTTTAATAGAAAATACACAATTTTTAAAGGAAACAGAAAAATTGGTATTTGGACCATTAGGCCAATCCCACTCTAACAGCTCCACTGAAACACCTTCTAAAGCTTGGTTTTTCCACCTCTGAAAACTAACTTACTTCTTTTTGTTCTGATGTCGGTGTTGGGCTCTACGATATACATATCTGTCCAAGCAGAAGCAGCTGCCTAACCTTTCACCTGTGACACTGTGGACAGCTTTGGGGTTTGTGTTTTCTTTTTTTCAAGTGTCACACCATTTCCTCCTCCAAACAGGAAAGGAGGCAGATAGAATCTAAAGATGAAGGAAGCGGGGACGTTTGCTCAAAGTGTCACAGAGGGTAGGTCAGCCGCAGAGCTGAGTCTTAGGTGCACACATTCTCATCAGCGTGACACTGAAGGTGTGCCCGCTGTGAGCCAGGGGACACAGCCCTACATAAGACGCTCTCAAGCTCTCCCCGACAGGAGAACCCACAAATGCGGCAGGAAGGGCCTCACCATTCTCAGGCCTGGCAGGGTGAGGCTGGCAAACCAAAACTGCCCGAATGCTCATTTCCCAGAAGAACCACCCACCAGGGCATTCGGCTTTATCCTCCCATCCCGTGGCCTGACCCAGGTCCCCAGCAGGGGCGTGGGGGCTAGTGCTGCCCCTCTCACAGGAAGATCCCCTCTATCAATACTCAGCCTCCATCTTTCTCCTGGCCAAACCAAAGCACAGGTGTCTGTTGAGTGATTTCTTTTTAGAAGTGATCTCTTTTCTCTAAAATTTCTCAACAAGACCAGCTGACTACAATTGGCCAAGTTCCATCTAGACCTGGGATTACAGCTGATGCCATGAGGGAAAGTACAGGACCCCAGAACTGAATATCACATTCCTCAAAAACCAGGGCAGAACCAAATCCCAAGAGCAGCTTCTGGAGCATAAACTGCGGCCCTTATCCTGGAGCAGGAAAGGTCAACAAGAGCATCAGCCCCATCTTCCAGACCTCTGAAGAGCTGCCAAATGGTTAGACACATTCTGTCCATTCCCAAGGATAGACCAGGCAGGAGACGGATGGTTTAGAAAGGAGAAAATTCCTTCTAACTTTCCAAGGAGAGGAGGGGCCCCTTGGATAGAAAGGGGCTCCCTGGTGCTGGAGGCATTCAAAAGAGGCAGGATGGTCCCTCAGTGAGACCCTGGGGCAGTGATACAAGTGACAGGTGGAAAGATGGGTTAATGGAACCTTTCAAATTTCTTCAACTCTGAGAGCCTCCAATTGGACAGAATGGACTCAAAGCCCCCAGACACCAGGTCACCTGCCTACAGGGATCGCCTCTGGGCCTAAAAATAAGATTCCCAGAGTCTAATTCAAATTAGATCCTAAAAAAATATGTCACTGTGGCTATAAATAAGTCTCTTTGAGGGCCAGTTGATATGATTATTTTAATCAGGTACATTCCCTAGAACTGCCTGCTCCCTCTTGGGCCCCGAATGTATTCTGAGCAGGCCTGGTCCTCCCGCCCTCAGTCCAAGGCAAACCCATGGAGCAGCCACCATTGGAGGACTGTGGTGGGCTCATTCACCAATGCTCCCGATGGAAGACAGGGTAGGGAACGCAAATGCCCACAGAGACCGGACAGACGGCAAAGGGTGTAAATTAGACACAGCGTGACATGAAAGGGAGTGATCGTGGTTGAAGAGGTCCCCCCAAAATCCGAATGTTGAAGTTCTAACTGCCAGTACTTGATAGTGAGACTGGGTCTGGAGACAGGGTCTTCGAAGAGATGGTTAATTAAAATGGGGTCTTTAGGGTGGGCCCTAAGCCTATCCGACGGGTGTCCTTGTAAGAGGAGAGGAAAATACAGACACACACATGAGGAAGACGACATGAAGACCCAGGGAGAAGAGGGCCAAGGGGAGAGAAACCAACCCTGAGGACATCTGGATCTCAGATGTCCAGCCTCCAGAACCGTGGCACAATAAATGTCTGTCATCTAGCCCCCCCAGGAGATTTGTGGCTGCAGCCCAAGCTGACAATACAGGGGGAGTGGGCCATAGACCCGAGGGCTTAAATTCTTTTTTTTTTTTTTTTCCCTCTCTCAAAGATCAGCCAAATAAAATGGAACCCTGGACTTCACTTTCACCAGTGCACAGCACTCTGATGAATTTCAGGGCAAGAAAGGCAACAATGAGGTGTGGGAGAAAGGGCACTGCGTTCCTAGTCGGGAGGGCTGGTCATCCAAGCTATGTGGCCTTGGGAATTTCTCAATCATCTTAGCCCCCATTCCAGCATCAACTAACTAAAACAGACCTAAACACAGCTAAGGGTCCCTCTAGCACTAACATCCTCTCAAGTCCTCAGGCTTAAGGACCCCTGCTAGCAAGGGGCAGCTTTGGGGCCCAAGCCGGGATGGGGAGGCCCCAGACGGCAGAGTGAGGCAACCGCAGGAGAAGAACACAGAGGTAGGGGTGCTGTGGCAGAGCCACAGGTCTGAGGCTTCAGTTCCTGTCCCGCCCCTGTCTGGTTCCTCCACTTTTCAGGTGCATGGCCTTGAGCACCACCCCCCTCCACCGACCTCCCATCTGTGAGTCAGACAACTTGAGTGTACGTGCTAGGGACCAGTAACACATCCTACCACACCCAGCGCGCTCGCTGTCATTAGTGGACGAGAAGGAAGGGCAGACACCGAGGGGTTTCTCAGGACCGATGTCCTCTTCTAGCCATCCCACGAGGCAGTGGCCCAGCAAGGCCGGATGAGTCTTCGGTCAGAGTTGGAGCTGGAGTGCCCATCTTCTCCGCACCCAGTCCTGGGCGCCAATGACCGCAGGACCCTAGAGATGCTCTCAGATGGCAGCCCTGTGTGGGGTGAGGTGCTGAAGAAACCACAGCGCACGCCCCTTCCACAGGATCCGTGCAAGGCTAGAGTGACAGTGTGGAGACCCCGACACTTTGCACTTTACACAAAGCTTCACCAAGACCATAACCCAAGTAGAAGCATTCCCATTTTACAGATGAAGAAACCAAGGACCAGGGAGGTTAAACAAGACAGTGCAGAAGAGTGCGAAGAAACCCAGGGCGTGGCCGCTTACTTTGCTTGACCTTAAAGTTATTTACTACCTTATTATCAAATTATCTGCCAATGAAGTCAATGTAGCTTGCAGCAGGCAGCTGCTAGGATCACAATGTGACCTCAGGGCTTCAACTCTGAACACCCTATGACCACACATCACAGACTCAGATCATCTCAGACCTGGAAGCACCTGGGCAATTCCGGATCTGACCCCCTCGGTATACAGGAAAGGAAACTGACATTCCTGAAGTGTCTGGCCCAGGGTCCCACCATGATTCCTCAGACCACCCTGCCCTATCCCACGTCCCTTGAAAATATTCCTCTCTAAAAATGAACCAACCACAGAGAGAAGTTCTTTCGGGACTTTGGGTTGGGGAGAAGTTTCCATCCCCACTCTCAGCAAATCTGGATCCTTCCTCCAGGCTGCATGCTGCTGGCCTCCTGCAGTGACTTTGAGCAGGAGAGCAAATGTGTCAAGTATTCCTCTCACAGGATAAGGCTGCTGGGAGCCGCTCAAAGGACTGGAATTAGAAATTCTAATTATTAGAACTCTCCGAATGCACCAAAGGACGACTTATAATTAGCACATGTCAAAAGGCCAAACCCAAAGGGGACACATTATAAATCAGAAAACAAAGATGGTCCAGAGAGGGACTGGGGAGCTAGGCTGCTTGGCTTCCCGCCTCTCCCTACAGCCCTAAATCCAATCTACTTCCCACCCTCCAAGCCCCACTTCCTCCTAGTTCTGGCCTCTCTTCTGCCTTGCCCTGGGCCCCGGCCTGGGGACACCAATGAAGGCACTGCCACCCTCCTGGAAGGCCTTCAGCACTGGGACCACCTTATTCAGGACCCCTATTCTTGAGCTGGCTAGAGGATTGTGGCTCCTGCTGTCAGGGATGCAAATAAGGGCTTAATGACAAGACTCCTGTGGGAAAGAAAGCCCCAGTGCCATGATAATGCCATTACCTGCTGCACAGGTGTGGTTGTCCCTGGGCGGCCTTGCAGCCAGAGTTGCCCTTGTGATTACAGCCCAGGGCACACTCCCCAACTCCAGAGTGGGAGAGGCCAGCGTGGAAGGGAAGAGACATGTTTCCTACAGGAAGGAAAGAAGGGAGGGAGGGTGGGCGAGCAGATAGTGAGGGGGGAGTAGGGAGGGGGAGGGAGGGAGTGGAGAAATGTTTCTTCCACCGACCTATATGCCATCAAATTTTCCCAATCACTTCCTGCGTTAGTCACAATACTCGAAACGGGGGGGAGGACACGTAGTCAAAGATACAGCAATAAGACATGACCCTCCCCTAGAGGAATTCACATTAGTGCAAACTCAAAAGGTTAAAGAAAATTAAGTTTGTAAAAAAGAGACACCAAAGGAACTCCTGCCCGGAGGCAGGGACATCTGGTTTCCAGAAGAAGCCCTAGCTGTGCGACTTGCCTCGCGCAGGTCATTTATCTTCCTTCAGCCTCTATCATCTGCTCCACGGAGATAATACCAACCTCGCTCATCCCACGGGTGTTGCTACGGAGAACACATGATAAACCACAGAGACAAGTCCATGGGGAAGTGCCTACAACATAACTCGTCATCACAACATGAACCAATCTCCATGCTGGTGGCCAGCAATAAAAAGGGTATCTGTGTTTTCCCACCTTCCCTGGATTTTTACTCAAGATGGTACCCAGGTCCTTGGACCAACGTCGCTAGAGTCCAGAAAGGCAATTTATCAGGCCACCAAGGAACCTTCTAGATGTTGATTTATTTTCCCATACAGTGCATCTATGCCTGGGAATGACAAGAATGTTTTACTCCAAGAGCAATGAACCCCATTTGTTTACTAGCGGCTGCTTGGAGCACTGCATTAAGAAGGATTCTGAACTTGCATTTTGGCTTCGCCAGAAAGCATATCCTGAAAGATAAAGGATGTCCGTCATGAGGCAGGGATAAGAGGTGGCTCTTGGTCATTTATGACTTAGATGATACTCCCTGTCCGCCACACCCCTTGTCACATGCCTCTATAGTTACATGCCCCAGTCATTCAAGAGTGCTGACTGGTGGTCCATTCTCTGAACCTGATGCCTTCTGTGTGAATCGTTAAAATTAAGTTCTTTGAGCCAACAAAGCTAAAAGCTTGACCCCAGCAAGAAACAGCTATCCTTAATAAATTAGTAGGTCCTCGGTCCCTGTGCAAATGTGCTGGCTTGTCTCAATCATGTTATGTATAAGCTGAGAACAAGACCTCATAAATGTGGATGCCATTATCTGGGTCTGTGGACCTTGGGCCCCGCCACACACACTCACCCGCCCCGAATGCCCTGCAGGTACCAGATGTCCCGTGGCCTTTCTTTCTGTGGCATCTTTTTAGTCTTTGCAATGTTCTGCTCTCAACACTTTTCAGGACAATACTTTCTTGGAGTTTATCACAGGCTTAACGGGGACAGGATCCCTGCCATTTGCCCTGCTCATGTTTCAAAGGGGACCTCTGGCCATGTCAGCATTTGGTGAAGTCTTCCTTCCTCAGTTGCTCTGCTCAGTTTTATAAAACTTGGTTATGTCTCGGCCAATTCTCAGCAGAGTTGGTTTGCAGTCAAGCCGTGCACTACAGTGCGGAAGGAGAGCTGGGCAAGTGGACCCCGTGATATGACCAAGAAGGAAGGGAAGAGGTTGTGTCCAGGCCCCCCCAGCACCAAGGAGGCCCCAAACACAAAAAGCCTTAGTGAATCCTCAGGAAAGAGGGACACTGGCATCATCCTACATTCACAGTTAGAACCACAGACTGTTGGGGTCAAGAAGCAACTGGGAACCCATCTAGTGACTACAGATATGGAAACTGAGGCCCAGAACAATTAAACTGCCCAACGTGCTAGGATAACCCAGGAGTCGTGTCTATAGAAACAACGTCACAAAACCGTGTATGTTCTTATGGAATTCATAAATGTGTGTTTTGCGATTTCAGATGGTTTCCTTCTAAGTCATCCCATAATATTCTCAATATCCAACATTATGCCTAAAAGCCCTTTCGTTCGCAGGGCTAAAAGCACATTGTCTTGCACACCGGAGGTATCCAAGTCTTTTTAAATAAACAAAAAAAAAAAATGGGTAATGTATGTAACTCTGAAGAAATATATTCAGTGCAATTCTATTTATAATAGAAAAAGGGGGAAACTAAAGGAAAATATAAGGAAAAGGGTTGAGTATCCATATCACGGGTTATGATCACTTAAAAATATGTTTATGGGGGGGCACCTGGGTGGCTCAGTGGGTTAAGCCTCTGCTTTAGGCTCAGGTCATGATCTCAGGGTCCTGGGATCAAGACCCACATCAAGCTTTTCTGCTCAGCAGGGAGCCTGCTTCCTCCTCTCTCTCTGCCTGCCTCTCTGCCTGCTTGTGATCTCTGTCAAATAAATAAATAAAATCTTTAAAAATATATATATGTTTATGGGGTCCCAATGCATGTGAAAATACTGATTATATGACAATGCTAAAGAAAACTGCAGAACACTAAACTGTACATAAGCTGTGATGTCAGCACTATAAAGAAAAAAAATGTATGGTAATAGTATTGGAAGAAAATAAAGCAAAACATGAATGGCAATAATGTTTCTGATGGGATTATAGGTGATTTTATTTCTCTTCTCTTCAAGCCTCTGTTCTTTGCAAATATTTTACAATGTGTCCAAAGCACTTTGGTAAGCAGGGGAGGGGGACTAAGAAATAGTAAAGAATGTCCAGTGGTATACCCATCCTTGTTGGAGTTTGAATTGAAGAAACAAAATTTATCTCTTCTCATGCAGGTAAGTTGATGAAGCAGAAAAACACAGAAGCTGGCCGAGGAGGCAGGCTCCCTACCCCTGCCCCTGCCCAGAGGTCACTCCCCACTCCGAATATTTGTGTCACTGAGCAGATGCTATCTTGGGATGTCACCTAAACTGCCACCCACAATCTTATCCCTGAGGCTAGCAAAAATTGTCAACCTTTCATGTGTGTCTCTCTTTCATGCGTGTCTTCCCTCCACTGGACTGGGAGCTCCTTGGGCAGAGGAGGCAGTCCCTGCTGTAATTCCCTATGCCCCTACAGAGCCAAGCTTAGAGATTTCTTTTCAATACTTGACACCTCGAATCTCAGGAAATCCTTGCTCATCGACTAACTAATTGGATAAGTTAAAGAGAATAGTCCCGTAGGGCACCTTGGCCTTCAACCAAGACAGAAGCTGGTGCACCTCCTTCAGGACACACTGACTTCATCAATCAGGACGTCAATGCATGTCATCCGTGATGTTGGCATCTGCCCCAGACAGGACTGAGCCACCAACCAATACATCACAGGGCATTCAGACCTCAGGATGTGTCCCTCACTACCCCCAGACCTGGGCAGGCTACAGGCCTGACACAGGAGGATTGATCCTGCTCCTACCCCACAAATCATAGCAGACTAGATCTTCTGCCAGTTGAGCCAAAGGTAGTCAGAGCCATGTGTACTTCTCTGTATATTACAGCATCTAGGCAAATAAGGAAACAGACCCCTCTCTTGGAACAGTTCTATCCTTTAAGCCTAAACTTGCCCCAGAGATCCTGCGTATCTGGAACCTTCTCTGAGGTTCTGAAACCCCATGGCCTACTATATAGGCTTCTTCAAGCTTTCCCAAGCACAGGCTTTATACTCGTTGAAAGCTCTCCCTAAGAACCCTACCCACTGTAATCTCAACTCTTATGAACCTTTTTTCTCTATATATGATGAACACATTAAGACACAGACACACACACACTTACCTAGTTTATACATGTGATTTCCCTTAGTGAATCTTACAATCATACATGTAAATATGAAAGCATATTTTCTGGGTGGGTGGGGCCTGATCACTTAGACTTCCTATACCTAGCATGAGCCAACAGCCTTAAGTTAGTAGATAGATGAACAAGTAGGTTTGTTCACAAAATGGTCATGTGAGAACTCCAAGAAACTGCTGGCAGCAGCCTACATAGGGAGGTCCTCCAAAATCCAAAGCCTTCCCAAATCCAAGGAGAGATACAACTCCATCACGATATGGCAGAAATAAGGTAATAATGCTAGTGATGATTTCTTAGAACCTATAGGCGCTAGGTACAAGGAATCTGATATATATCTTGTTAAGTAAGGTATCATTATAATTATTATTCATGATCATTGTTCTTCCTGTTTTGTGGAGATCAGAGGGTTATCCAAGGTTGAGAATATTTCATTTGGGATCTGTTGGGATAATGCCATAAACTGTAAAGGGCTGCTGGTCTTAGGACTGCCCTTCTTGACTACAACTGGGGTTAAGTCCAAAATTCTGGAACACAGAGAGTCAGGGATGACCCATGATACAGGTGGCTTATATCAGACTCCAGCTGTTCCCAGGAACCAGATCCTAGGCAGAAAGTAATGGTTATGATTCGCCTTTTGCTAAAGTGCTCAAAAGACAACTCCCATCCTTCAATTTTATTTAATCAAAGCAAAGAATTCATAAGAATCTGCAGGCATTCATTCATCAGACCGATTAAATATTTGATAGCCCTGCAGTTTAATTTTTTATGGCTCAGTGTGTGGTGGGAACTGTTCCCAGGGAGGCCAGCACTGTCCCCACGACGGAGCAGAGCTGCTCCAGGCAGCCAGAATCAAAAGCATGATGGGGCTCTGCTCCTTTCCTGCTCATCTGCCCTAACCACAGTAAGGTACCTGTTCTGGAACCCTGGGCCAAGGGGCCACAACTACCATTTTCTAAGTTCTTAAAGAGAATGTGCATAAAGGAAAGAGAAGTTGCAGAGAGGCAGGGCTGAGGACCTCACAAGGTCAGGGAGAAATTCAGAGGACCCCAAATATCCAGGTCCCAACAAAAGGAGGCAGCCTCCTCCTTCTGTCTTTGAGATCACCCAAGCACACAGTGGAAAAAGCTTCTGGACAAATGTGTGTCAGCACAGAGGTAAAGTAATCCCATCCATACCCTGGCCAACTACTAGCACGACGGGGCCACCCCATACCTTCCACTGCCCCTTCCAACAACACCCAGCCACATGGGTCTCCCTTACAGCTCACATGGGACTGGAGACTCAGAGCAAAAGCACATTTGGAAGCCAGAATGCTTCGTAGCCTCCAACCAGGGAAGGTCTCTCTCCCAGGCCTCTGATTATCTCCAAAAGGAAATTTCAGCACATTTTGTCTCCTATACCCCAGAATGCTCAAATCACATGCAGCATGTTTTCAATCTCTGAATTGCCCCCAACCCACCCCACACCCCGAGTCCCTCCCTCCATTTCTCCCCCAGACTCTTGCTCGTGCGCACTCACACACACACACACACACACGCACACATACACACATTCCTTTCTCCCTGCCACAGAAAGAACTGGTACCTTAGCCTTTAGCTGATACCCGGTCAACATCCATCCAATTAATTTGTTCAAGGGTTTAAAGGGGCCAAGAGAGAAGACTTTTGCATTCCAGCAGCCATCAGAGAGTTCTGCTTTAATTTCTTTTTAATTGGCTGCACCACTAACAGCGTATCAGAAATCTCTCTGCTCTGACCCTTCTTTTCTCCTCAACTCCCTTCACTCCTACAGGGGAAGGACATCCTGGCAGCTTGCTAGAAAAGTAAAGAGATGCCACTGCACAGCCCAAGTCATTTTGCCTGCTGTCCCTGCTCATCAGCAGCCTAATGAGGACGTGCGGTTGTGACACAAGTTTCCACTTCATCCCTGTGTGGCTCACTGAGGCAGGGAGGAGGAGGAAAGGGGTGAGGAGAGCTGTTGCGTCCAATGGTAAATAGCAGGGTGGAGGGCTCGCCTCCCCCGGGCTCTAGGGCTCTAGCTCTGCGCTGCAGACCCACTCCCAGGGCCTTCAGTACTCTCTGGGAAGACAGGAGCCGTCCAGCAGCCTGCGATGGCCAGCCCCGAGCCCCTCTGGTGGTGGGTGTGTTGTCACTGGACATCGCCATGGAAAAAGTAGGGAAAGCTGCTTGTCCGTTTTCCTTGTTTAAGAATCTGGTGAAATGACAAGCAAAGCTTATCTCTGCACTGGGACTCTTCACGCAGCAAAAACAGCACTGAGACACTGAAGGGGAGGAGGCCATTTCTTTGATGTCTCCGCACAGCCGGCCAAGCAATTATCATAATGGCAAAAGGACAGGCTGGATGGCCTCCCCCCTCTAGGAAACCAGACAGTTTTCATGACTTGTGGTTGACATTTTAATAAAGGATCAACATCAGGCCACAAGGGGAAGCAAGTTGAGAACAGAATCTGACCTAAGAGGGTCAGGGTGGAAGGGAAAGAAATGACCTAGAGAAAAACAGATCCTTGGGCCAAAAAGTCCCTGTGCGACGCAGCCCAGAGGTCCAGCACAGTGGGATTCCTGGCTTTATCAATTGGGACAAAGTACAAGACACCCCCCCCAGTCAATAACTATGCAAAAACATCTCGTATTTGATCGGTAGCTTACAAATTACAAAGGACTTGAGGCAACTTACCTCATGGGCTCCTGTGAGCTGGGCCACATTTTATAGATGAGGAGACTGGTTTACCCAAAGTCACAGAGCCAGTGAGTAAAGGAACTGGGAGTCAGACTTTACAGTCCCCCCATCGCCCCACCCCACTTACAGAACTTACTGCTGCCCCATCATAATCCAATTAATGAGAGAAACAGTAACTCACACTAAATGTTCCGCCTGGTGGTAAGCACTTTACATCAATTATCTCCTATTTTAATCTTCGTATTGAGGTTGGGAGAGAAAGGATATAGCCCTCATTAATCAGATGGGGAAACAAGGCTCAGGGACATTAGGAACTTGCAGAAGGCCCTAGAAGCAGCCAGGGCAGAACCAAGATTCAAACTCTGAGCTCCTGCCACTGAAGCTCAGTGGTTCTCCATTTGCCCTGGGCATCAGAATCCCCTGGAGGGCTGGTTAAACCAAGGCAGGCTGGGCCCCAACCCCAGACTCTCTGATTCTGAGGGTCTGGGGTGAAGCCAAAGAATGTGCATTTCCACCAAGTCCCCAGGTGGTGCTCCTGGCTGCTGGGCCAGGGACCCCTCTTTGAGAACCGCTGATCTGCCTGCCACAGCCTCCTGGGGCTCATCAGGGAACATACTCATCCTGCTAGAGACGTGGTAAAATGGGTGTGCAGAACGTGACTGCACCAGCTACCTCCACAGAGCGAGGGCCACTCTCCTGACACTAGCTAGCATCTGTACAGTCCACAGCATCCACGAGACACAGAAGCACCGACCCTCGGCACCAGCTGAACATCCACCGAGGGTTGCTCTACACGTTTACACTAAAACTCGCTCTGCGCTCCACCCGGACCTCCCCCTGCTGAAAGTGATTCTAGCATCTATCCTCCAACCAAGAGATCTCATTGGCATTAAAACACCTCTTCTTCAGAAGCAGGGAGAGCCCTTCTGGAGGCGCGGCTCCCATCACCGTGCACCTCCCCACGTGTCCACGCGTGTCCTTCAGTTCCCAGACTGTGTTTAGAACACAGACATCATGAAATGTACACAGAAATCGCCACTTAAGAGGATGGCAAAAGTAAAATCGGTGTTTTAGTATTTTCTTCCTGTATTCCCAAACACAGTTTTGTGCATTCTGCTTTGGAGACCGCGCTGGCTTAGAGTTCAGTGTTCTCACTGAGTATGGAATGGGATCCCAGTCCCAGTCCCAAGATCTGACGCTGAGAACCTGCCGATGGCCCCCTGTCCCTGATCGAGAATGGCTGTGTTCTTGTTTGGGAAAAGTGTGTTCCGTTAGCCCCTCCGTGAGTTACCCTGATAAACCCCCAGCCCAGCACGAGGGCTCCATAAGGAACTTTCAGCCAAAGCTTCTCAATAATGAGGGTCCCTTTTCCAACAGACGATGAGAAGCATTGAGGAGTGTAGAGAGAAAACAGAAGCTGCCTATACACACTACATCTCACTGGGAGAGAACAGGAGCCCGAGCCCCCCTTCTACAGGCTGTGATCGTGAGTCAGAGAACAGGCCCAGGATCCTTCCCTACCATAACCATGGCTGAGGCTTATGTGTGCTGTGTCCCCCTGGCACCAGTGTCCCTGCCAATCAAATTAGGCATCCAGTGACCAACCATCCCAGTCTGCCCAGTGTAACTACGGGGCTTCCCTGGATGCCAGGCCTTCACTGCTCAAACCAGGGCTGTCCCAAGCAAACCAGGATGGTTGGTCACCCAAAGTGTGGACCAGGCAGCGGTTCTGGGTGAGCCTGAGGGTTTTATCAGCCCCACCCTGTAAGGCATCTTAGCAGAGCAGGAAGGAGTCTGCGGCCGGTCCCTGCTCTCAAGGGCTAGGCAATCCACTAAGACAGAGTTCACAGTAGTTGCGGGAAGAGGCCCTTCCCTCAACCTCACCTTCCTCCCATCCCTTGCCACCACCCATTTGAGCAGGACAGCACTGTAATTAACAGAGGTCCGGGGGGGGGGGGTGTCACTCAGTATTCTTTCATTTAAAAGGGAGCCAGTTATACTCTCATTTATGAGGGTTGTTTTAAAGACCAAAGGAAGTCACACACAGAGTGCTTCAAAACACAGTCTGAGAGCATGTGCTCCATCAGCACAGACAATCCTGAACCTCTCGGCTCTTCCAAACTGTTATGAGTCGAAGGTGTTTGCACAGAGCAGGGATCTGCACCCAGGAGACACTCCACTAGCAGGAATGGTTAGGAATACTTTTGTTATTTAAGATGCCGACAGCGAGTGTAGTTCTGCACCTGCCGGGCACTCCTGAAGCCAAAGACTACAAGAGGGAGGGTGTGTGGAGAAAAAAGCACAAGGAAGCCAGCCCTGAGCCCAGGCAAAGCCCCACTGCTTCTCCTAGCCCCACTCAGAACAAGCAGCTCCTGTTTCCTCTCTCAGTTTCTAGTTAGCACCCACAGCCCTGAGCAGTCACCACGGAGGGGCTTCCCTCCCTCCTGAAACACCTAAGTTCTCAAGAAATGTACCCGGGCCTCTTCCCCCTGCTGCAAGGGCATGTCCCCTCAGGCCATTAAGACCCTGGCTAAGCATCAGCTCAGGACCACTTAAGGCTCTTGGAAATCAGCTTTCTAAGAGCGTGGCAGGTTCCAAGAATCTCTATAGGTAAGAGTCAGCAGCATTCCCCATAAATTCAAGGGGCAAGTTGACCCTGGGGACCAGGGAGTATCCTCTCCTGCTTAAGATGGTCTCTATCCAGGAAAGCCCTAGAAGCAGGCATGTATAATAGAATCCAAATCAGGAAGTTCCCCACAAAAACCTGGGCCTAAAATTCCACCATTAGGCATTCACTTCTTTGATACCGACATCTTTCTTCAGGCAATACATTGTTGTTGTTGCTGTTGGTGATGGTGGTGGTGGGGGTGGTGGTTGCCTACTACGTCCCCAGAACTTGGACACACTTAAAAAGGGAAAACCAAAAGTCACCCCCATCTCTGTCCTTCAAGATCTTACTGACCAACTAGAGACACAAGCCACAAAGAAGTGCAATACACAGAGAAAAGGAGACACAGTCATGCTCATCTTCAAAGGGCTCCTACCCAAATGTCCCTTCTCCTGCACTCCCCTTGCACTTTGAACACAGTATCCAGGAAAAACAACCGGATTAGCTGGCAACTGCTCTCAGTGTATAGTTCTCTCACTGTACTGTGAGTTCCCCCAGTCTGTTTTTATCCTTTTATGCCCCCAACTCGGTGCACTGGGACACCGTAGGCATTCAACAAAGATTTGTGTAGCTCTTTAATTAATGACTATTTAGATAAAAGTAAAACTGAAATGCAAGGCATTTGAGAAGGGCAATAATTTAGGACCGTGGTTCTCAAAGTGTGACCCCAGGCCAGAAGCCTCCCCTGGAGACTTGTTAGAAATGCAAAGTCTTGGGCGCCTGGGTGGCTCAGTGGGTTAAGCCGCTGCCTTCGGCTCAGGTCATGATCTCAGGTCCTGGGATCGAGTCCCGCATCAGGCTCTCTGCTCGGCAGGGAGCCTGCTTCCTCCTCTCTCTCTGCCTGCCTCTCTGCCTACTTGTGATCTCTCTCTGTCAAATAAATAAATAAAATCTTTAAAAAAAAAAAAAAGAAAGAAAGAAATGCAAAGTCTTGATCCCTACCTACACCTCCAGAGCCACGGATTCTCCAGTCGTGGCTGGTCTCTGTTTGAGCAAGGCCACCAGGTGATGCTGATGCCTGCTCAAGCTTGAAAAGCAGCAGCTTCAGACTTCTTCAGATTCCTTCTGTGAAACAGAATTACTACACACTTCTTCATCTGTTCACTCAACACCCATTTATTGAGCACCTACACAACAAAGGCCAAGAGGAGTATCCACTGGCTCTCTGGTGGCCCATGGATGTCCACAAGGTGGCAGCAGATGTGGTAAATCCCCTAAGATGTTGCCCCCAAAGACCCTCAAAGGCTTTCCCAGTCAACATGAAGAAAGACCACCATCCTGGCCAGCTGACTGCCCTTCAGGATGTCCTGCGGGGATGAGCTCCTCGAGCAAAAGGCTGCTCTGGAGAGAGGGGACAGATGGCATCCTGACACCCAGGAACAACAAGCCTAGACCTCGGTGGAAGGGATGGGGCTGGGCAGCAGCCCCACCCCCAGCATGGGCTGTCAGCACCTGACCTTCAACTGCTCTGGAGCCCAGGGCCCAGGCTAGCCAAAGGGCAGGGCTGCAAAAGGGAGCAGGACAGCCCGAGGCTAAGAGGGCAGAGCAGCCAGGCCAGCGACCCTTCTCACCCCTGCCCTTGTCCTCACCCCTCTCCAGACTCAGAGGCAGGCCCAGACTAGGGACCAGGTGGTGACAGGACTTCCATTCTGGAAGGTGCTGGGGTTTCATATGCGGCCCAGCGTTCCTCAGGCCCAGGTGACAGTGGTCTGGGGAAGCCAGTGAGATGGAAGGGAGACTGTGCTCCTGTGCAAAGTTGCCAGGCCTCCCCCCAGACCTGGTGTCCCAGGGATCGAGCTCACTTGCTGACACTTCAGCTGAACTATTCTCGTTATTTAAAAAAAAAAAAAAAAAAAAAAAAAGGACAGCTTGGCTGCCCTCTTGGCTTACAGAGCCTCTAGCCCAGAGTAGATGGCCAGTCCCTCCCAAACACCTGTGTGCCAGGGGCTAGGGATGCCTGCTCAACTCTCCGGGCCCCCTGCCGCGTGCCGCCTCCACCCTTCAGGCAGAGGGGCCTGTAAGTACTGCCGAAAGCCTCATGCAGGAGTGGGGAAGTCCCATGCCCTGTGTGTGATCTCTGGGTAGTGGGTAGAGACTGTAAGGTTGCCAGGTCAAAAAGAGGATGCCCCTGTCACACCTTAATTTCAGACAAACAAGAAATAATTTGTTAAATTTGTATATCCCAAATATTGCAGAGGACATGCTTAAATTTTTAAAAGTTCTCTTAATTTAGGACACCTGAGTGGCTCAGTCAGTTAAGAAGCTGCCTTTGGGGGTGGGGGTGCCTGGGTGGCTCAGTGGGTTAAAGCCTCTGCCTTTGGCTCAGGTCATGATCCCAGGGTCCTGAGATCGAGCCCTGCATCGGGCTCTCTGCTCAGCAGGGAGCCTGCTTCCCCATCTCTCTCTGCCCGCCTCTGCCTACTTGTGATCTCTGTCTGTCAAATGAATAAATAAAATATTTTTTAAAAAATAGCTGCCTTTGGCTCAGATCATGATCCCAGGATGCTGGGATCGAGTCTCTGGCTCCCTGCTCAGTGGGGAGTCTGTTTCTCCCTCTGCCCCCTCCCCCACCACTGCTTGTGATCTCTCTATTTTACGCTCTCTCTCAAACAAAATCTTTTTTTAAAAAATATGTCTTACTTATCTGAAATTCAAATGTAACTGGGCATCCTCTATTTTTATTTGCTAAATCTAGCAACCCTTCTGTATTAGCGAGCCAAGAAAACCTGGCGCACCCCCAGCAGAACTCGGGACATGACAAGACAAAATGCCCTGAAAGTGACCAAGTGTGGAGCAGGAGCTCAGTAACGTGATGACAGTTAATGATTTGCTTCACACGGCGGGATGACGGCACCAAGGTATAGCAGAAAAAGACCGGGCCTCTGGTCAACCAACTCAGTGTTGGGTCCCAGCTCTGGCTCAGATGTGCTGGCTGCCCTTGGCCAGTCACCGCTCCCCACCGGGGCTCAGTTCCCTCATCTGTAGATGAGGGCAGGGCTTCTCAGCCCTGACTGTTTGGGTCCGGACAGTTCTTTGTTTGGGGACGGGGGTGCATCATGTGTACTACAGAATATTTCCCATCCCGGTTGTGCCAGACGTCCCACGGGAGGGCCAAGCTGTGCCCGGTCAAGAATCACTGGGTTAGAAGATAGTACGTCCTCATGTCTAGGGTCCTGTCGACTGATATGTGGGTTTGCAGAAATGATTCTTCTTAAACACCCAGCGCATATAATGGATATAACTTACTAAGTTCTGATTACAGGTAAACCCTTCAAAACGCATCCCACCTCAACCCTGACTCTAGCGTTAGAAACTGGCCTAACTGGTTTCCCATGATTCCAGCTTTTTGACATTTGCAGACAGTAATGCCTTAATAATACCCCAAAATGAAACTGCCACCACCTTGACTGAAAGCAGTGACTACTGGCACCTCTCAGGCAAAACCCCAGTTTATTTTGATATTGATGTAACTACTACTACTGATCTCTATAATGTGTGGGGGCTCCTACTACATTCCCGGACCCCACTAGGCCCTTTGGATCGATGGGGTTTTTTAAGCCCCGCATCAGCTCGTGGATGCCAGTGCTATGCTGATTCACCTGAAACAGCTGAAGAACCAGCTGCAGAGAGAGGGTAAGCAATTTGCCTACGGTCACAGAGTCCACCTGACGGCAGAGCCTGTGAGCTCTCCACTAGAGAAACTTTCCACCCCATGCAGCTTCCATGGGGAATGGGAAATTCCCTTCCTCCTGGGCCTCCACACAGGTGAAAAAAAATTGCAGGCTTTCCCCTCCAGAACCGCAATCTCTAGCGGCAGTACAAGGCCAGTGGGCATGAGGGTACAGCCAATGTAGAGATGATGCAGTTCTCCTCTTGGGCCACACAGAATGCCAGGCCCTAAGGGGTTGCCACTGGCTTGTATGTCTTGACCTTGCCTTTACCTTGCCCCCCTCACTGTAATTCCAGGGCCTACCACAGAGCCAGCCCCATAGCAGGCGCTCAAGAAATGCTTGCTCATGAATCCCTGAATGTCCCTTCATGTCAATTATGGGGACACTGGGGCCCACCTCTTCCCAGGCGGGTCATTACCTAAGGGAAAACCAACCTCTGGTTCTCAGGTTCTTTCTGTCCTGCATCCAAAATCCCTCTCCCCTCCAGTGCTGAGTCACTTTGTTTTTGTAACTTGCTCTAAGAATCCCCACATTCCCTTCTATGTTATGAGTGAACAGAGAATTGATTGGGCTCGAGTGACCCAGTTGCCTGTTGGCCCAAAGGACTGGCACGGAAGACCACTGAAGAATTCTGGAGCTGTGGCCTGGAACAAGGGCTTGGCCAATCATGTGTCCATGCCCTCAGTTACTGGGGCACCTTGAGTGGGGCTGCCTCACTGTTCCGTGGCCCAGTTTCCCCCTTGGACAGCAGGCCGAGCGAGGTTCCCCCCCACGATGTGCTATTATTACCTGGCACACCACGGAATGAGGCCACTGCTACAATGAGGCCACCCCACCCCCAAGATTCTTCAAAATCCTCCTCTTTGGGGCAGCACAACTGGGCAATGTAGGGCAGCAGCCGCCCCAGTTTGCCGAGGACTGGGGGATGGACGTGGGCCTCGCGGGGACGGGCCGGTAACCATGGCTCTGGGACACCCAGTGACGACAGAAGGAGGCACAGAGCAAAAGGGCGCAAACCATGGGCCTCACCCTGGGGGAGAGGAGTCTAAAATCACACACATACACACACACACACACACACACACTCCGGGGAATCTAATTTTAGTAGTCATTCGCTCCAGCAACGCACTTTGCAAGCAGTTATTTTGAGAAATGCTATTAGCCACTGGGTTATTTTTAATACCCCTTGTGGGACAGGCATTTGTGACACAAACAGCAGCTGAAAGGCAGTAAATTCGGGGCCTTGGATGTGTCCAGGGTCTAGGGCTAGCCCCTTGGGACAGCAGATGGAAGGACTGGGCCCTGTGTGCCCGGCTGGGTCCCCTCCTTTGTGACTACCACTCTGTTCACCAGGGACGGGCGGCTAGAGCCGAGTGAATGAGAAGTCCCTCCTGTCTGTAACAGCCAAGCCGCTAAGAGGCCAGAAGACTGCAGTGGTCCCCATGAGCCTGCCATCCCTCAAGTCCCACCACAGCCCACAGGTCAAACCCGCCACCTAAACTGCTCAACCTCCCACGCCCTCCTGGCAGCTGGCCTCCTCACTCCCTGCTTTCCCAGATCTTCCCATGGCCCAGACTGCCCTCCTCCCTTGGAGCACCCCCCTCCCCCATCTCCTAATCAGCCCATGCTGAGCGCCACACCCCAAACACCTATCCTAAAAGAGCTGTACAGCCTTGTTGGCATTCTGCCTCAAAGAGCTTACAGTTCTGGTCACCTGTGCACATGTGTTCCCCATCAAGGAACTGCTGCCACCGACCAACTGTTAATGATGGGCTAGGCATCCCGCTAAGCCCTTTACAAAGCTCAAGGGATTCTAAGGGTCCAAGCCGGTACCCTCATCATTCCAACTTTAAAGAGGAAGAAACTGAGGTACAGGGAAGTTGTCCAAGACCTCATAGGTGGGTGTAAGCAAGGCCACATAGCATGGCGATTCAAGGCCCAGATTCAAGACTGCTGATGCCAAATCCCAGCACTACGCCTTAAACTTTAGCCAGTTCCTGACACCCAGTCTGGGGGTGATCTTTCCCAGGCTCCTCAGAAGATGGCATGTGCCAGCCCCTGTCGAGCCCCTCCCGAGGTGCCCGGCACATAGCGGGCACGGTCTGTGGGTCAGCTCCTGTCACTGCAGGGGAGGCAGAGGGGCCGGGCTGTGAAGCAAATGTTTACCACATACCTCCAATGTGCCGTGCGCTATGCCGGTGCTCGTGAAAGTATACGAAGAAATTACATTGAGAAAAATGAAATCATTTGCCTAAGGTCAAAGCTGGTAACTGGGGATTTGAACCAGTAGCTGAAAACAAATCTTAGGTTTTAACTAGAATCCTTTGCTCCCTGTCTCGTCTCTGGAAAAAGTGATGTATCTTCACACTCCCCCCAAAGTTCCCGGCCCTGGGTCAGGTCCTTTAAATGGACTCAATAAGTACTCCAGGTTTCTGTCAAGTCTTTCTAAACGGGCCCCTGCATGCAGATCAGGAGCCCCCCCCCCATCCCAGGGAGCCCTGGCGTCTCACCCCCTTTTCCATCCACCCCTGGCAGGCATGGTGCTTCAACAGCAGAGGAAAAGCCACAGAACACTTGAGGAAGCCTCACTGAGGGCCAGGGCCTGGTGTTTGGCTAACAGTGAGCTGCCCGTGGGGACCCAAGGCCCAAAGGTCAGGAATCTGGGACAACCAGACATGCCACTGCGTGCTGGAGAAGTCCAGAATCATAAGGCATCAGGCGTGAGCTGGAGACAGGATGGCAGAGAGAATGCAAGCCCGGCTGAGCAAGTGCGTGAGAGTGAATTATGTGTGTGGTTCAATTTTAGGCACTAGGCAGATTTATAAAGCTCATCGCCCTCCTAGAGTTGCCTGCAAAAGGCCACACGTTTAACACCATGCTCGTCAATCAGCACAGGAGGGGAATGCGTGCCTGAGCCGGGGCTGGGAGCCCGGGGGCTGCAGCAAAGAGGTTATCCCTGTCCCTGGTGGCTCAGGGTCTTAACAGAGGTCGCCAGACTGACCCCTATGGAACACTGGGGGAACCAGCAAACACAGAACTCCGATATGGTGCCTTTCAAGCTACCTCACTTCCTATGGACCTACTGTGTGCAGGGGACCCCGGTCTAGCTCTGATTGTATAACACTGAGCAAATCACTCCAGCCTGGAGTCCTGTTCCCCTCCCTGCCCTGTGAGGATGAACTGGTAAAACACCCCATGCAGGCCTGCAGATTGGGGCTACAAAAGACAGGCCCAAGGCAAATGGTGGCTTCCAGTGTGCAAGCCGAACAAGACAGGGGGCGCTCTTCGCCCTCTGGGACATGTTAGTAACATAAAGGAAGTGGACTCAAACGTGCCGAAGACAACCAGCACTGGCTGGGGGATAAATACAAACTGACTGTGCCATCAGGGGAATGGGATGACCGTGGCAGAGGACTCCAAATGCCACGGACACTCACAACGCTACACTCGACTTAAAAAGCTGGCTTCTGCTCAGCCTGTGCCTCGTACCAAGCAGACCGAGAGCAACCCAGGGACCTAACCCTCCAGCTTAGGGCGGAGGGCAAGCTAGGCACTGGGGGAATCCCTCAGTGGGGCCGTGCAGGAGCGCAGCCCAGCTGCCTGGTTGGACTCAGCACACACAGCCCGCGCCAGGGGCAGCTTCACCTGCTACCTGACCCCACAGCGGTTTCAGCAAGGTCTGGTCAAGCAGGTCCACGGGCGAGGAAATGGGGAAGAAAGACCCCAGAGGCAAGCTGTGAACTGGCCACCTCTTCCCATAGGAGCTTCCCACATTCTCTGCAGGTCAGAGAGCAGCTCTTGCTCCCAACGGGGGAACTCGCCAGGGTCATATGGTCACACACACTACCCTTTGACATCAGTGGGGGTGGTTTTCCAGGAAGTGGGGAAACGTAGCATACACATTTGCCAAGGGTTACCATAACAACATACCACAAACTGGGGGGCTTAAACCACAGAAACATATCATCTCACACTTCTGGGGCCGGAAGTCTGAGATCAGGTTGTCTACAGGGTCTTTATTCGGCGGGGGGTGGGGGTTGGGAGGGTCAGGTGCTTGTAAAGGCTGTGAGAGAGATGTTAGCTTTAGATCCTTTGCTGGCAGTCATCGGCGTTCCTCAGTGTAGAGATGCATCGCCCCAACTTTCTGCCTTCCTCTTCACACGGCATCCTCCGTGTGCATGTCTGCATTCACATTTCCACTTCGGATAAGGACACCAGTCATACTAGAGCAGAGCCCAGCCCCATGACCTCCACTCAACTTGATCATCTGCAGGGCCCTATTTTCCAAATAAGTCACATTTATAAGGACATGGGCTGGTAGTTCAAGTACCATTTCAGGGGGCATAATTCAACCTATAAAACTTGGGTTCCCCAAAGGAAAAACGGTTTTTGTTTTTTCGTTTTTCAAAAGCCAAGTTGGAATTCCTAGCATCACTAATGTACTGGGGCAGAGTCCTGAGAAGCAGGCTAGATGTCTAAAAGGACTTCCTGGCTCCAACCCAGCCCTGGGCTTTCTGGCCTTGTGCCTCCATCTGCTGAGATGGACGCCTTGCCAGTTGGCTCCCCTTTGGTCCGTCTTCTTCGCCCTCCAGCATGCTGCTGCCTGACTTTGAACCCTACCATCAAGTGCCACCTCTATCACGCCTCACCCCCATCCTGCTCTACAGCCCCAGGAGCTGCCCTGCCTAGAAGACAGAATGTGCCCCCCAACTACCTTCTGCACCCCAATAACATGCACCAGTGAGCACATCAGCTGAGTTCCCGTGACTTCTCAGGCCATATTCTCATTCACAGAAGGAGCAAGAGCACACTCCCCCAGGCATCACTCCTGGAATGTTCTTCTGAGACACTGGAAAGTTGAGGCTGCCCGCTCTCAGAGGCTGACACATAAGGACAGACAGTGGTGCTGTGGCCCGAGACTGAGGGGTGGACACAGGAGCGAAGGGGCCTGACACTGCACAGAGGCAAAGAAAAGGCCCTCAGACTGGAGACGGACATCATCATGCCCTGAGTGCCCTCTGCCCCACTCCTTGCGGTTTCTCACAGAAGGCTGCCAGTCTCTGGAAGTCATCCTGCTGGGGACAATTCCTGGCAGCAAGATGGCCAGACGGTCTCAGTGAGAATCGGTCTGATAAAGCAGCAGAGCCCTCCTTGGAGGCTGGGAGGCCCCAGCCTCAGGAGGCAGAAGGCTTTCATGGGGGTAGACAAGGCTTCATCTCCAGCGAAGACTGGAGATGGCCTGAGGACCCCTTGTCTATCTCTTCTTCTTCCTGAACCCCAGGGCCCCTGAATCATCTTCAGTGTTGCTACACCCTCGACCGCACAGCCCGGTCAGTCCTCAGCACCATCTCACTGACAACAAAATCCTCTTACCTTTCTAATCAAGATCCTCTTCACCAGGGGACAGAGCTTCCAAATGGGAGAACACTTCATACATGTTACAGAGAATGTTCCAGAAAAAGCACTCTTCAAGGAGGAGGTTTTGAGTACCCTGCCAGACCAGCAACACCACATTTATTGACTTACTTGACTTCACAAAAGCACTGTGAGCATGTTATGAATATTCCAATTTTATGGGTAAGGTAGCTAAAGCTCGGAAAGGTTAAGTGAGTTTCCTAAGACACAGAACTACATAGAGGCCCAAGGCCACCGTCTATACCACCGTGGACATATTCTCTCCAGACCCGCAGTCCACTGGCTGCCTTTACCTGGCAACCCCTGAGTACCTTCAACCAAGCCTCTCTCAAGTTCAACACTCATTCATTGCCTGCCCCCACCTTCCTGCTCCCCTTCCTCACCCACCTCCCACCGTGACCTGCTCTTCCTATAGTCTTTCTCACTAGGCCATCACCAGCTACTCCACTGGCAAAGCAAATGAAAGTATCAGTGTTTGCAGAGGTCAATGCATGGCAACAAGCAACATCTCAGAGAGCAAACCTCAAACTTGCCTGGGGAATCAGCCACTGAGCTGTCCTCGCTCTCACTGGAAAAACCCTGCACCATCCCTTAATGAATTTTCTGAAGCAGAGCGTGCTTTATTTATTTATTTATTTTTAAGATTTTATTTGTTTATTTGACAGAGAGAAAGAGATCACAAGTAGGCAAAGAGGCCGGCAGAGAGAGAGAGAGAGGGGGAAGCAGACACCCTGCTGAGCAGAGAGTCCGATGCGGGGCTCGATCCCAGGATCCTGGGATCATGACCTGAGGCAGAGGCTTAACCCACTGATCCACCCAGGCGCCCCCAGAGCGTGCTTTATTATTGTGTCATTTATGAATACGCAAAGTTCAACAGGGAGAGATTGCCATCATTAGCCTGGGAGTGAAGACTGTTCGCAGATCACATTTGATGCATCTCGACGGTAAGTAGCTTCATGACTCTCCATCAAGTAAGCCTCAAGGCTAGGACTGTGCCTAGCACCAGACACAGACGGACTGGGAAGTGATACACCAAGTCCACGCTGGTTCAGGGTAAGCGAGCTCACACCCTCAGTCTATTCCTGACAACACTTCTCTCACCTTCTGACAATGAATCAATGCCACATGTTATGTCCAGACCCCCAGACAGTCCTCTCAATCCCGAGTGCCCAGTCTGAGACCATGAGATGTGTAAGGAGGGGGGCAGAGCATCCACTCTTTTTTTTTATTCCTTAAAGATTTTATTTATTTTGCCAGAGACAGAGAGTACACACAAGCAGGCAGAGAGGCAGGCAGAGGCAGGGAGAGAAGCAGGCTCCCTGCTGAGCAAGGAGCCCGATGCAGGACTCAATCCTCCACTCTTTATTATGAGGTCTCTTGATCTCCTAAGAGAGAGCTTAGTTCAGCATGACCTTGACCACCAGGACCAATGCCACAGAGTCACAGAGTCAGAGGCTGTGATGGTTCATCCAACTCAGCATGAAATCCAGAGCCTCACCCCCAGTCTTCCACTAAGACTTACGATCTGAGGGGGGGGGGGGAGTGGAGAAAGTGGGAGGTGCAATCAGCAGGTAAAAAATCAGAAAGAAATCCTGATGACCCCCCTCCCCACTGCCAGGAGCATGGGCAGTACGGAGAGACAAGCCCTTGCCACTGGCTTCAGAAGGAAGCGTCCATGTTCAGGTGACCACGGTGACATAAGCACAGACTTGCAACACCTTCCTGTCCAGTGTCCTGTGCACACAATCCACCGAGGACAGCAAGCCTGGAAAACCTACAACAGCTGAGGAAACGAAGAAAAGGTGCCACCCCAGTGCCAGGAACCGAAAAGAACGTCGGAGAAAAATATGATGAAGAAAGGAGAGAGGGCAGTGCAGTCCTGGGGACAGCCTTCTTTGGGAGAAGCGGCAGCAAGATCGTGCAGCAAGGAGTGGAGGTCGCTGGGGAGCTGCAGAGCAGAGCTGCCAAGATCAGGACGACAGAACGGGGCAGAGATGGTGAGCACACCTGGCTCCCTCTTGTCACCAAGGCACGACAGCAGTGTGTGTCAGCAGCAGCCCCGGGAAGCCCCAGGAATCACATGGCAGGTACACTAAGAAGAAAACTGGCTGGGGGCAAGGCCTTGTCCCTGCTGTGGCAGGTGGCAGCTCCAGGAAGAAGGACAAGTTCAGGCACAGTCTGTACCTGGCACGGTAGCCAGGTCAAACAGCCAGCCAGATGCAAACAGTTGGCTCCTGGTGTGATGGGTTCACCAAACTCAGGGAAGAAATATCACGGGGATTAAGTTTCCCTTCTGGAAGTCCTCATGGTGGGAGCTCACTTGCCCTGCCTTACAGTTCGCTGGGTCATGCAAGACTTCCTTTCATCAACCACGGCCCTGCTGTAAGAGCCAGGAAAAACATTCTATCAGCAGTGTAGTGGACAGCACTGGGACCCAGGAAACGGACCCTCCTTATAGACAGGCAAACACCGTCCACGTTCATGGATGGAAAACATAAAAATCCTCCCACCAGACCTGCAGAAGTACTCTTAAAACACAGAAAGCAGTGAATGTAGTCCTCAAAGTGAAGAAGAGATTTGAAAAGAATCACTGGTTGGAAAGGTGGTGTACCATCAAGGCCAAGGGCACAGGCCCTGTTGTGAACCCTGGCCCCCAGCACTCACCACCCGGGGGAGGCTGAGCAGGGATCCATCTCTCTGAGCATCTGGATCCGGATCTGCAGAGTGAAGATATTCAAAGCACAGGTCTCTCAGCCTTATTCTAAAGCTCATCTGAGGTCATGCGTACCAAATGCTTGGCACGGTGCCTACAGCATAGTAAGTGCTCAGGAAAAGATAACTCTGAGGATAACTGAAGCACCAAGAAGCCATCCATTCCATGTCTGCAGTAAGAGTTGAGAGGGCTCATCTCTGAAACAAGATGTGTGGTGAAGGACAATTTTAAAAAGGATTCCCGAGGGGCATCTGGGTGGCTCAGTCAGTCAGTTAAGCATCCGCCTTCAGTTCAGGGCATGATCCTGGAGTCCCAGGGTTGAGTTCCGCATCTCGGGCTCTCTGCTCAGTGGGGAGTCTGCCTCCCCCTCTGCCCCTCACCCCGCTTTTGCGTGCGCTCACTTGCTCTCTCGCTTGCAAATAAATAAATAAAATCTTAAAAAATAAACAATCAGCCCTCCCAAAATAAAGAGGAAGAAGGACATAAGCAGAAATACTATGACATCTAAGACCACAGGTTATATAAAAGATGACAGCTGGGGCACCTGGGTGGCTCAGAGGGTTAAAGCCTCTGTCTTTGGCTCAGGTCATGATCCCAGAATCCTGGAATCAAGACCCACATCAAGCTTTTCTGCTCAGCGGGGAGCCTGCTTCCTCCTCTCTCCTTCTCTCTCTCTACCTACTTGTGATCTGCATCTGTCAAATAAATAAAATCTTAAAAAAAAAAAAAAGATGACAGCTAAAAAGGACAGGCAATCAATTCAAAATAAACTGAACAGCAAATTTATGAAAATGCAAGAAAACTTTCCAACACTGAAGACAGACCTGGGTCTGAAGATCAAAAGGCTGACAGATGACCCAGGGTCTACTATGTATTTATTCATTTCATGGTGAAGAGGTGTAAGTTTCCCAACAAAAGATGGTGGACAACCTAGGAAAGGAAGAAAACTCAGATTGGTAGTGGGTTGCTCCCCAGCAAAACTCAGCAACGGGGCTAAGCTGTCCTCAACACTGGAAGAAACAAGGTGCAATGAATCAGAATAAATGTTTGAGAAAGCTTATATAGGCATTATGCTTCTCACACGTCTGAGAAAGACATTAATCAGAGTAAAGGCTCCAATAATGGGAATGCCTCTGGTAATAAAGATCTGGCAATGAACAGGAAGATCCATTAGTTCTCAATTATTATAATTGTGACGTATCACAAAACAAAATAAGTTAAAAACTAAGCTTCCTTAAAGAGAAGGTAAAATGTAAAAACAAATAAAATGCAATAATACAGTAGAGGCTTAAAGTGTCAGAATATACAATAAAAATATGAACGTAGTATGACAGGAGTAGAGGAATAGAAAGAGGGAAAACTTACGACCATACATGGTAGAGAGTCAAGAGCTGCTGTTTCCTTCTGTACATTAACCATTAGCAAAAGATGACTGAAGAATATTTTAAAGACAGATTTATTTATTTATTTATTTATTTATTTATTTATTTTAGAGAGGCAGAGAGCATAAGTTGGGGGAGGGACAGAGAGTGAGGGAGAGAGAATCTCAAACAGACTTCACACTGAGCGCAGAGCCTAACTCCAAGCTCAGTCTCACAACCCTGAGCTCATGACCTGAGCCGAAACCAAGAGTCGGATGCTGAACCAACTGAACCACCCAGGTGCAACAAAGATAGAACTAACCTTATACCAAAGCAAAGTATAAAATCAGGGATGCCTGGGTGGCTCAGTCAGTTAAGCGTCTGCCTTTGGCTCAGGTCATGATCCCGGGGTCCTGGGATCAAGCCCCACGTTGGGCTCCCTGCTCAGTTGGGTGCCTGCTTCCTCTCCCTCACCTCCTTGCTTGTGCTTTCTCTCTCTGTGTCAAATAAATAAATAAAACCTTTCAAAAAAAATATAGGGGCACCTGGGTGGCTCAGTGGGTTAAAGCCTCTGCCTTCGGCTCGGGTCATGATTTCAGGGTTCTGGGATCGAGCCCCGCATAGGACTCTCTGCTCAGCAGGGAGTCTGCTTCTCCCTCTCTCTCTGCCTACTTGTGATCTTTATCAAATAAATAAATAAAATCTTTTTAAAAAGTATAAAATTAGGGTGCCTGGGTGGCTCAGTGGGTTAAGCTGCTGCCTTCGGCTCAGGTCATGATCTCAGGGTTCTGGGATCAAGTCTCGCATCGGGCTCTCTGCTCAGCAGGGAGCCTGCTTCCTCCTCTCTCTCTCTGCCTGCCTCTCTGCCTACTTGTGATCTCTCTCTGTCAAGTAAATAAATAAAATCTTTAAAAAAAAAAGTATAAAATTAAATTTAAAAATTGTTCATCATAACAAGACAAAGGAGACTGCAAAGAAACAGAAGGGAAAAAAAGAAAGAAAACCAGAAGGCAGAAGGGTCAAAGCATATTAGCTTTTAGCTTTTAGAATTAAAAAACACATATATACATCACACACACACACACACACACACACACACACACACACACACACACGGCATGATGCCAGGTTGGAGGCACTGGTATCCAGATCAGGAGAAATTCAAGATAAAAGACATCAAACCTTAAGAGGTTCTGTGTGGATAAGGAATATAATCCAAAATGGGTGTCTAAAAGTCAAGGACAATGCACTAAGTAAGAAAGCACCAAAACATACAGTAGCAAATTTTTTTCTCAAGTAAGCTCTACACCCACCGTAGGGCTTGGACTTATGACTCTGAGATCAAGAGTCTCCTGCTCCACCAGCTGAGCCAGCCAGGCCCCAGCAGCAACTTTTCCAAAGTAAGAGACAAGGGACAGAAACACAGTAATAACAGGAGAGTTTATTAAACTGCTCTCACTCTTTCATAAATTAAATTGGCCCAAACTAAACATAATTATGAGTAACTGAAAGAAGAGCATTCATGGTGGGAGACTCCATCCCTCCTGTTTCACAGGGTGGGGAGCCTGGAATGGGAAAGATGAGAGGATAGAACAGTGGTCCTCAAAGTGTGGTCCCTTCCCCCTCTGCCCCCACCCCATCAGCATCACCTGGGAACACAACAGAAAGGCACATTCTCAGACTCAACCCAGACCCAACCAGAATCAGAAACTGTGGGGCAGCCTGGCAGGTGGTTCTGATACAGTTCCATGCTGAGAATCACTGATGCAGTGATGAAGCCCATAGGTTCCCCAGGCCCTGCTTAGTCATTGCTGGGTGACTTCAGATAAGATGCTTAACCTCTCTGTGCCTCAGATTAATCACCCACAAATTGAGAAGAAGAAAAAGAATGACTGCCCCCCCTCCTCAGTATGGCTGTGAGACACGATGAGATCACTTCTGCAAGGCGCTCACAGTGCCTTTGGGGAAGCACTCACTGACGGCTCTCTCTCTGATTCAGGGATACACAGCAGGGCCACCCTCAAACCCCACTGCTCTTCTGCCCCCTACCCGGAGTTTCGTGAACCTTCCATACCCACTCCTCCATGCCTGTGCCTGGGGAGGACTACCACCCCCTGACCTTCTTGTGGTTGGTTCCTACCCTGCTGTGTGAGGCAAAGCCATAAACCCCTCCCTGACTCTCTCCAGCTAAAGCAGATGCTGGGTGACTCACTGAGCTTGTCATTCCTGGGCCTCTTTCCCCCGCCCACATCGCCCTCCCTTCCTGCTCCCAGCCCCATTCCCCCTCCCCCTGGAGAGTCCGCAGAGCTGGGCAGAGGCAGACCCAGATCCTGCACACCCCTCCCCTCCCTCAGTCTCAGTGCACAAAGGAGCCCCAGGACACTGTCCTTAAGTGCCAAACCCAGAGCTGGAGGGAGCAGGACCAGCAAGCAGGACAGGCCCTGGGCCACACAGCAAATTCTCTCTCTCCCTAGGCTGACCAGAGTCAGGTGCGTCCTAGTGAAATGAACACGTCCCAGGAGGCAGGAGACGACCGCTCATAAAGATGCAATTCCGATTTGAGATGTGGCAGTAATTTCACTGGTGCTGACTATGTGTCATCACAATTAGATCATATGCTCGAGCATTTTCAAGCTACAAGTGCCCAAGGCAATCAACCAGTGTAATGTCTCCTCTGCCTGGTGAAGACTCGGGAGTCCCAGAGAGGCCTGAGGCAGCCCCAAAGTCACACAGCAGAAGAACCTAACAGAGAGGACTCAAACACACTGAGGACAGCTGAGGGCGCCAAAAGAAGCTTCTTTCTACTACATAGGGTTGTCCTGAAACACAACAGCCCCAGTCACTGGGAAGAGACAAAAGTCACAAAAAGAGTTTCTCCTGGATACTCCACTGATAGTTGTGCTCCTGTCACAAGAGGTGTCTCTCTTCGATAGCCCTTCTCTTACATGGAGAAGATGTGTTGTGTGTCACTTTGTCCATAGTTAAACATGCCCAGGAAGTTGGGGAAACTGAGGCCAGAACACATTGAGCCAATTGCCTCTGAATCCTTTCTCAGGTTAGTTCTTTCACCCCAAATGCCTGCCCCTCCTCCCACCTGCCCCAAAACTTCCACACATCAGGCCCTTACAAAGCCCTCTCCTCCAGGAAGTCCTCTCTCTGAACTTTGTCTTACCCATAGAGGAATCAGGTCTCAGGTTTAACATACGCGGCCCGGCTAGTCCTCGGTTGTGTCTGATCTGGAAGGAGCGAGCACCACCTATATGTTTCTCATACCCCACGGACATCGAGAGAAGGACCAGCTCTGTCTGATGGCAAAGCCCGAAGTCTCACCTCACCAAGGTCAAATGTCACCTCTACCCCTCCCCCACCCTGTGGGCAAGCCACTTGAACCCTCTGAGCTTCAGAGGTCCCACCTGGAAATGGCATTAATACCTTCCTCCTAGGTTATTGTGAGAAGTAAATGAGAGTACATGGGTAAAGTTCCAAGCACCAAACAGAAGTCGCTATAATGAAAAGATAAGGATAAGGATGATAATTAGCCTCAGCGTATAATACATACTTTTCAAATTAGTTTGATTTGTCCAAGACCACTTGGCAACACTATCAACGAAATGCCGACAAATCAGACCCTTTGGGGCTACGACACTGCAGTTACATCGACTCTAATCCCTCTAGGTCAGAGATGGAGAATGGGGTGGTAACAATAAAATCCATCTTCCAAACCAAAACCAACCTGGCCAGCTCAAGAATCCCAGGGAAGTATACAAAGGACAGTTCCAAGGTCAAACTACCATCTCTTCATCTTAGAACTCATGGTCTCCTTTCTTTGAAGCAATGAATATATAGTTTACAAAAAGGCACAAAGGACACATCTATCTACAGGTCTGAAGTCTGTTGGAGATGTGTGTCCAACTCATAGGAGGAAAACACATCAAAGGCAATGTACAAGGGATATACAGTTGATGATCTCATGACTGAGACTAATTACTGGCCCAGGTAAAGCAAGCTACCTGGAGAAGAATCATGGCAGCCTTCCCATAGTTTGATTTCTTGATCCCCTCTAACACTGTTTTCATACATGTTGAGGTTTTTCCTCCCTCTCTTCCAAGAGGAGAGTCAGTCCAACCCCCTTAAAGAGAGAGTAGACCGACCTGTCTCCTAGCACCAGTGACTTGGAGAGAACAGTCACTTCACTTATATCCCGAATACATCCATATCCCACCCAGCCGGGGAACTCCACGTGACCCAGGGTTTCGTGCTAGGCTACTAAAGAAAGATCCAGAGAAGCCTGGTAACTTTATTTCCAATTGAAGAGATCATTAAATTCACAGTATTTTAACAACTAACTTTCTCAGAGACTCTGAGCACATCCTCTGGAGCCTGTCTGCCCCCAGATGTTAAATGGATCTACCTCCCATATCTGGCCATTCGATACTGGTCCTACTAAACTCCAGGCACCCTTCCAGCGGGGAGGGAGATGGGAACAAATCAGGCAAGTCCCTGCCTGCATGCGGTTGGCATTCTTTAAAACCGCTTCTCAGGAAACCCAAGAGAGCAAACAACTGGCCACTGCCAGGTTCGAACTGCAAAGATGCAGACGGATTCTCTACAGCAGAGCAGGGTTCATGCCATATTAGTTACAAGGTATCAAACCCAAAACCTTCACTAGGCATCTTACAAGAGTTGTCATCACAACAGCCTTCTGGATCAGGTGTCTACTCAATAAGTCAGGCACCGAGGGAGCAGACGTGTGACTGGACCAAGGTCGCACATAGCTAGACCAAGTTCATTATGATGAAGGGCTGGGGTGGGGGTTGCAGGGAAGAGTGGGGTGGGCAGGAACACAGGTTGGTGGGGTGTGGCATGGGAGGGGCACTCCACAAGGGGATATAACTCAGGAGCATCACAGCTGGAGTGCTTCCGATTATCCCTTGTTTGGGTTATACTCCTGCCTGAAAGAGTAGGTTTCTCACACTGATGCCCACGGGTTTCTACGTCATCAGCTACGTAATTCATTCCTCGTGTCCTTTTCAGTCTCATCATGTTTCCAGCACTCCTGTGTTCCCCTCTGGAAAGACAGAGTGGGAGTGTCCCTTCTCCCATCGCCCTCTGGATAGAGTTTCTATCCATAGAGCTGCAGGGATGTGAATTGAACCCTGTGCTGTGCAATCTTTAAATAACAGTCTACACCCTGCTAAAGATCAGCCATGGCGTGGGCAGACAGTGGGGGAAAACTAGCAACCAGGTGGGGTAGGGGGTAAAGAACTAGCCCAGAACCTTACAGACTTTTCCATCGCAGCCCGTGAAAGTGAGAAGAGTGAACACCAACCTCCCACCTAGCAAGAGAAGCTTGGGTGAGAACCCGAGGCAAGCCTTCAGCAGGCAAGAAGCTTCTTGAAAGTGTCACATTGTATCTTTTAAAATGTATGCATATTTGTGTTTCTCCAGTGATGACTGTGATTGAATATTAAAGAATATTTATTCCAAACCTTCAAAAAGAACTGGTTCTCCAGGAAAGCATGCCATGTTTAGATTGAGGCTTCCAGCACTCCCCATGAGGCTCTGGGCTGTGTACTTGGAAAGCTGGGAAGCATGGATCCGGGAGACACGGGTCCCCTGAGATTGTGTGACCATCTGTTCATTCATGCCATCCACTCACTGATTCATTGCCCAGAGGAGCCCCAGGTTAGTGGCTGGTGGCTGAGTCAGCAGCTCTCAAGGCGATCATCTTCTCCACCTACTCATGAATCACTAACCTGCCGCCCCTTGCTACGTGCCTGGAAACAAACAAGCGTGCTTAAGTGCTGCAGTACCTGGGCTGCGAGTGGCTCACCAGCTGGAACCGGTATAAGTGAGGGGAGGGCAAATGGGGCAAGTGTGAACACCACTGAATGCCCTGGGTCGTTTGTTCATTTCCTTCCTCAAATACTGCTGCATGTTTGCCATATATAATGTGCAAGGCACTGTACCCAGACAACACGGGCACTCAGTGGTGAACCCAAGTTTTACCAATACCAAGGAGACAAGACTAGGTACAAACATGCTGTGCTTTAAGACAGGGGATGGGGCAGGAGGGTGCTGGGGAGAGGAGAGAGAGAGATTATTTCTAGTTTGGAGCATCCTGGAAGAGGAGGATTTGGCCCCAGGCTGTGAAAAATTAATGGAACCTAAGAGTACACAGACAAGGAAGCAGAAAGGATAAAACCAGCTACCACAGGAGACAGGGATAGGGCTAGTTCGGTGGGCTGGTACCCAGAGACATAAAGGGGTGGGAAGACAGGGAGGAAATAGGGAGATCTCTGAATGCCAAGAAAAAATATTTGAACTTTTTGTTTTCCTTTGGCTAATTAGAAGCCATGAAGGAGTATTTGATGAGGAAAGTCAAGTAACCAACTGAAATTTAGAACATTTGATCGGGCAGTCAGATGTATAACTAATCAGAAATGAGAGTCATGGGGCACCTGCGTGGCTCCGTGGGTTAAAGCCTCTGCCCTCGGCTCAGGTCATGATCTCAGGGTCCTGGGATCGAGCCCCACACTGGGCTCTCTGCTCAGCGGGGAGCCTGCTTCCTCCTCTTGCTCTGCCTACTTGTGATTTCTGTCTGTCCAATAAATAAAAAATCTTAAAAAGAAAAAAGAAAAGAAAAGAAATGAGAGTCAGGCACCCAGCTGGAAGAATATTGCACGGGTCCAAGCAAGCAGCAATGGAAGCCCGAACTGGGCAAGAGGCAGCAGCAATGGAGAAGGGGCATGCATGCAGGCAATGACAGGGAGAGTCACTAGCATTTGGCAACAGACTAGAAAAGGGCAGGGAAAGCCAGTCCTGGAAACCACAGGCTCTGTCGAAAGACACATTCTTTCTCCTCTTGGAGAATGGTGACATGGCTCCTTCATCCATCCCTCTTCAGTGAATCCGACCCCACCAGCTTTCTTCTGAAAGTTCTGAATGTATCAAGAGGGAGCCTCCTCGGTCAGGCCCATGCCTCATCCTGTTTTCCTCTCATCCTCTCCACACCCAAGAGGTATAGCTCAAGGGAGCCCCTCTCCTCTGGGCATGGTGCAAGCCAGGAAACATGCCCTTTCAAGAACAGCCCAAAGTCAGAAAAAATCTTCAGGGCACCCTGTCAGGGCTTCCTACACAGAAAGACACCAAAGAGACAGAGCTGATATTCCCAAGTACTATGCACATGTGTGTGTGGAGAGAGAGACAAAGACAGACAGACATGGGGGGAAAGCTTTTTAATGTGGAGAGAAAGAGAAAAAAGGAGAGGGAGCCAGAAAGAGAGAAGGAGACAGTCTTTTCTCTGGCCCAGGCTCAGAGCTCACAGCCCCTCCCACCACCAACAGAGCTTGATTCCAGAGGAATAAGCCGTTCATTCCAGACCTGTGTTTACTCTGCCCGCTCAGAATAAAGAGCAGCACACTATTCCCCAAATGGGCTAAAGCAAGCAAACATCTGTTTCTCCAATCCACAAAAAAATTAATAATTTTTAAAAACAGAAAATGCAGTGCAGCCTCTAAATTAAAAGGTAAATGGCTCTATAAAAGACCATGGGGAAGGACAAATTCTTGCAGCTTAGTTTCACTCCCTGTTGAATAGAAGAACGCCTGCTAGAAAGTAGGCACGGTTTTCTCACACCTTGAAATGTTCTGTCAGCGTATTTCGGAAACAAGCAACACAGGGACTCTCAAATGCTTCCCCCTGAAATGAGGTCTGGGGGCCGAATCACGAAGCTCGGTGAACCCCGCCTGAGCAGCTCAGCAGACAGCCGGCGCTGCCTCAGCCCAGAGCTGGGCTGGCAATCATCCTGATAAAAATCTCCAGACTGGAACCAGAGCGCCAATAGCAAAGGGATTATCCCTGAACCCGCTGTTCTTTCCCGCAGGCGGGCTCCGAACCCCTGGCTGGCCAGAGCACTAATCAGCCCTGTCCTGGCTTGCTAACCAGGCGCCCACTAACCGTCTGGGGGGGAAAAAAAAGAAATGCACAGGCTAAGACCCAGCTCTGGGATCTGAAGGGCCCAGGCTTTCTCTTTCTCCCTCTGCTTCCTCTAGGCTCCCTTTAGGGAAGGTAATGAAAAAAGACACTCTTTCTCACACACTTCTGGTGAGATTGCATGAAAGCTGCATGACCTTTCTGGAAAGCAACTTGGCAATGTGTACAGAGAATCTTAAAAACATGCACATTCTGGCCCAGCAAATTCCACATCTAGGAGTCTGTCCTAAGGAAACAATCTGTGGTGTGAATAAAAATGGACATATGCAGACCTTAACTACAGCACAGCCTAAAACAGGGAAAAACTGGAAAAAACTTACACAACCAACAACAGGATGATGGTTAAGCAGACTGCAGTGCAGCTACTTGAGAAACTAATGTGCATCATTAAAATGCACATCTCTGGGCGCCCAGATAGCTCAGTTAAGAATCTGACCCTTGGTGTCAGCTTAGGTGGTGATCTCAGGGTGGTGAGGTCAGGCCCCCCAGTTGGCTCCATGCTCAGTGGGGAGCCTGCCTGAGATCCTTTCTCTTTCTCTCTGCCCTTCCCCTGGCTTGCGTGCTCGCGCTCACTCTCTCTCTAAAATAAATAAATAAATCTTTTTTAAAAAAGCATTTTCAACAAATTATTAATGAAATGGGAGAATATATATATACATAAATGCACAGAGAAGAGACTGATATGCAATATATCCAACTATAGACTGCGATCACTCTTAGAAGGAACCATTGCTTTCATTTTTATCCTTTCTAAAAATTGCAGTAAGATACACGTAACATGAAATTTACCACCGTAACAATGTTAAGCGTGCAGCTCAGTGGCATAACTCAGTCTATTCAAATTGTTGCACAACCGTCATCATTATCCATTTCAAGCCCTTTTCCATCGCGCCAAAATGACACACTGCACCCATTAGACAGTCTCCCCACACCACCCCAGGCAGCCACACTTCTCCTTTCTGTCTCTCTGAATGTGAACGCTTCAAGCGTCTCACAAAAGCAGACAACACAGTATTTTGTAACTGCCTTCTTTCACAGAGCTTAATATAGTCCAGGTTTGTGTCAGAATTTCCCTCCTTTTAAAAGCTGAATGATAGGGGCGGCTGGGTGGCTCAGTAAGTTAAGCCTCTGCCTTTGGCTCAGGTCATGATCCCAGGGTCCTTGGATGGAGCCCCACATCGGGCTCTCTGCTCAGCAGGGAGCCTGCTTCCTCCTCTCTCTCTGCCTGCCTCTCTGCCTACTTGTGATCTCTCTGTCAAATAAATAAATAAAATCTTTTATAAATAAATAGATAGGTAGACAAATACCGAATAGCAGGGGCTCCTGGGTGGCTCAGTCAGTTAAGTGACTCTTAGTTTCAGCTCAGGTCAATGATCTCAGGGTCAAGAGATCGAGCCCCGCATCGGGCTCCACACTCAGCATGGATTCTTTTTGAGATTCTCTCCCTCACCCTCTGCCCCTTCCCCAGCTCATACAGGCTCTCTCTCTCTCTGAAATAAAATCTTTAAAAAAAAAAAAAAAAAGCTGAATAATATTCAAGTGTATGTTTACCCATTCTTCCATCAGTGGCCACTTGGGATAATTCCACCTTTTGGCTACAGTGAATAATGCTGCTATGAATGTGGCTGTACAAATATCTGTTTGAGTCCTTGCTTTCATTTGCTTTTGGTATATATCCAATAGTGAAAGGGCAAGATCGTATGGTAATTTTATGTGTAATTTTTCGAGCAACTGCCATACTGTTTCACAGCAGCTGCACCGTTTTACATTCCCACCAGCAAAAGTTCCAATTTCTCTACATCTCCCCATGCTTGTTATTTTCTGGGTTTGGGCTAATAGCCATTTTAATGGGTGTACATTAAATGTGTTTTCAGGATTTCCTACCAGGGGCAGGTGTTATGTTTACAATCAGAAAAACAATGTTGTCTTTTTAAACTCAGCTGGGGAGCAGCTCATGCCCTACTCCTGCCCTTAGCACATCACAGTACCACCTCATGGTATAACGCACGGGTCTGGTCCTCTGTTCCATGAGTGTCCCTGTCTCCTTCCTCGGGCTCCATGAGGTGAGACAGAAATAGAAAGAGAAGAGATTTGGGGCTCACAGAGTCCTGGGGTATGATCCCATTTCTACCACCTAGCCCCTGTAAGCCCAGTAATTTTACCTTTCCATGCATCCATTTTTCATCTGCTAACTGGGGCTAATGATATCACCTCCTTATGGCTGTAAGGCCTTGCAATGTGCCCGCCATAAAGTTGGTGTTTGATCAGTAATGATCCCTGTTCATTTCTAGAACTGCTCACAGCTTCTGCCATGGGAACAAACACAGCATACCGATGAGTAAACACAACCTGATTGATTAAAATTCATCATCATTGTGAAGATCCCAATTTGATCATTTGTATCTCCCCCAGAAGCCCGTATGGAGTGCATTGTTTCACGAACATTAGTCCTGTACTTGCTCCCCACAAAAGGGATTTAACAGTCAAATAAGTTAGGGAAATACAAACACAGTTATCTCCAAAAAGAGTAGAAGAATAATCACCATCTTAAAGGTCTGCAGTAAAGAAACATACAGATCACGGATACCTTTTGGCATAACACCTGGTAGCGCCCCATGGAACGGACTCTGAGAGATGCTGCCTTGTCCCTCATCCCACGTACAGCCTTCAAATCCTGAAGGACACACAGCCTTGGATTTCTCAATACAAACCGCTGCGAGTATGTCAGGATTGATGAGAGCCAATGGTCTCAAAATTTAGCAAGCCTGAGGACCTGGAGCACTTGTTCACCCAGAAAGGGCCAAGTCAGTATCAGCCTCAGTTTCTGACTGAGGAGATCCAAAAGAGAACCTGCATCTCTCACAAATCTTCAGGTGCTACTCATCCAAGGAACCCTGACTTTACAAACTCTGGGCAAGACAGTAAAAGAACTCTTCGCCTGCAAGTTTAACACAGGACCAAAGTGAAATCTGTATACAGCTGACCCTTGAACAACGGGGGTGTGAACTGTATGGATCCACTTACACGCAGATTTTTCTGGAGCAGAGTACTGGAAATGTGTTTTCTCTTCCTTATGATTTTCATAATAACGCTTTCTTTTCCCTAGTTTACTTAATGGTAGGAATACAGCATAAAATACATACAACATAGGAAATCAGCTGTTCATCACCTGTTCATAGGATTGGCAAGCCTTCCAGTCAACAGTAGGCTACTAGTATTAAGTTTTAGAGAAGTCAAAAGTTACACGTGGGGTTGGCATCCCAATCTCTGGGCTGATTGAGGGTCAAGTGCACTTGCAGCAACAGCAAAGAAATTGAGTCTAACTCGGAGCGTGAAACTTGTCCCCTTTGGGGACAAGTTCTTGGAGGAAGCATGTCATAGTAGTTAGATAATCAGACTTCAGAACCAAAAAGAGCACATCTGCAAATCCCGGCTCCACAACTGCCCGAAATGAGCACGGACAAGTTACTGAAACCCTCTAAGATGTAGCTTCACCTTCTAGTTCACAGAATTTCTGTGATGCTGCAAGTTGGCATCCCAACATACAGGATGCGAGGGAGAGTGCCTGGCACTTAGTAAGTGCTCAGTAAATACTGGTCGTTCTTTTCAGTTCCTTTGTTATTTAACCCCCAATCCAGGAAGCCGCTCAGCATCTGTGTGCTGTCGGTGACACCTGAATGTCAGTGACTTGGGCAGATGCTGTCGTCCCCCTTCTCCCACCCACCGCCTTATACAAAGTACACCTGCTCTCTTTGTGGACCCTGTTGGGCCCTCCCACACTTGGGGCACCGGGGCTGGACTCCTGCACACGGCCACCTGCAGATATCTGTTATCGCTGGTCATCGTCCTGGAGACAAACCAAGTGTGGGTCCCAAATGTTCAAGGACAGCAGCACCACGCACAAATCCCAGGCTAAGGAATCAGGCTGGGAGGGGCTGAACTTCATCCCCTTCCCCAAATTCACATATTGAAGTCTTAACCCCCAGTTCTTCAGAAGGTACACCAGTGGGACTGGTGCCCTCAGAAGAAGAGATTAGGATACAGCCAGGTTCAGAGGGAACACCACGCGAAGACGCCGGGAGAAGGTGGCCAGCTACAAGCCAGGGAGAGAGGCTTTAGAGGGAATCAACACCCCCAACGCCCTGCATCTCAGATGTCCGTGGAACAATAAATGTCTGTTGTCTCACCGACCAGGCAGGTATGGGGTATTTGTTATGGCCACCAGAGCAAAGGGCTACAAGGGCCCACGGAGAATCTGCTCAGCTCGCCCCATCCCAGCATCACGCCATGTGAGAAGGAGGCAGGCGGCCTCCTCAGACACCACAGCTGAGGTGAAGAGAGTGTGCAAGTCCTTAAACTTGGGGCTCTGATTGCCACTGCTAGCCCTGTAGCTTGCTGGCCATGGGACAAGTCATTGGTACCCTCTGAACCTCTGTTTTTTTCCTTTGTCTCTTATGGGGCTCCTCTAAGACTTGAGGCAGTATATCTCATCTAAGACTCAGAGTCCAAGCCACCGCTGCACCCTTAACTCTCCCCAGCAAAAATGCAGTAGCCCTCCCAACAGCCCCTTCTGCTTCTACTCGTGCCCTTGCTTCCTGGCCTCACCGCTGCAAAAGCAAGCTTTTAAAAATGTCCATCACCTCACAGCCAAGTAATTCAAAGAAAACAGGGTAAAGGGTGTGAGGGAGGATGGGCAACTCGGGGTGAACGTGGAGGGGCTCCACGTGGTGACTGAAGGAAGAAACCAAGCAAGCCATTTTCTGAGCTCTGCGAGGTTTGCAGGCCAGAGGAGCACACACCGCATTGAGGATTCGTCTACTCCGTGCGCGCTTTATCTGCTCCATCCAGCCACAGGAACCACATCAGTTACAGGCGGCCGCCGTCCTCCCGCAGCCAAGCAGCAAGGGCCCCTCCTCGAGGGTGGCCTGGGCTGAATCACCCTCCTTGCAGCAGCCCTCCTCCCCTCCTGCACCTGGGTCCTTCTCACTGCCATGCTGCCTGCCCCGGGCCTGCACTCCCGCGGCGGGCGGGCCTGTGGTTCACAGATGGCCCATCACTCCTGGTGCCAGCAGAGCACCACCCAAGCCTATCTTTAGAAGTTCCGCAGGCTGAAAAATCCATTTACCCACCCGGCACCTGGACTCGGAGCCTCCCCACTACCATCAGTGGCCGGCAGCCTGTGGCTTCCCCCGGCCTGCACTGGGGCATCAGGGCTTGCTCAAGGTCTGGAGGGCCTAGCAGGTCCCCCTTGCAGACTTATGAGCCCGAGTATGTGTTGATCTGCCCTCAAAGGGAGGCCGGGCCTCACCAGAAGCTGCAGGTAAACCCCAGACCTTGGAAAGTACTGGCAAAGGGAAGCAACTCACTCTGTGTCCTGGCTGCCCAGCTGGCACATTCCCCAGGTGGTCATCTGATCCTAATCCACGTGTGGTCCCATGAAAGCAGCCTGCCCAGGTGGTGTGAGCTCAGTCTCCTCAGAGCAGGGTCCAGAGGTGACAGAATAGAACACGACTCCCCACTTCGGTAAAGACTCAAGAGGCAAATTCCCAATGCCTCCTCCCAGTCCACCCCAAGCCTTGCCACTTTCTGGAAATGACCACATGTGAATCCCAGAGGCTAAAGGGGACCCAGTGTTATGGGGTGTGAGGAAGGGATCACCACCTAATTAGACCCTGACTGTAGCAATCATGCCTGCTTGCTTGCTTGCTTGCTTGCTTGCTTTCTTTCTTTCTTTCTATAAAGCTTCACTGAGGACCTGGCTTGCTGAGGAGCCTGGGTGATAGGGAAGCTGGGGAGTGAGGGCAGAGAAAAGGAGGCCTGGCCACGTCCCTGCCTCCGGCACTCGTGAGCTCTCTGTGCTCAGCCTCCGAGGTTTCCAGAGGGCTCCAGACCCTCTACCTCTTCACCCACATCTGGACACACCATTCTTACAGAAGCCAGGCAATGTCTTCCAACAATGCATTCTAGGACCTGCCCACCCCCACATCTCCCTTTTTTTTTTTTTTTTTTTAAGATTTGTCTATTTATTTTAGAAAGAGCATGCCTGGGCTAGTTGCGTGCAGAGGGGAGGGCAGAGGGAGAGAATCTCCAGCAGACTCCCTGCTGAGCACAGAGCCTGACACAGGGCTCCATCCCACGACTCATGAGATCATGACCTGAGCCAAAAGCAAGAGTCAGACACCCAGCTGACTGAGCCACTCCGGCACCCCCCCCCCATTATTTCTGATATACAGTGAGACCCAGCTGTTCTGAAGCAAGTAAAAACAGAGAGGGGGCTCCCACCCACTGGCTTCTCGTTGACAAATGAGAATGATCTGGAAGTGTTTAAGGACTCAAAAGCCATCCCTGAGAACTTGCAGAAACACAAAACTGTGTTTGTTTCCTAAATGCAAAAAAGGGGTCCAAGCTTTTGTGTCCACAGGAACCAGACTGTGGTAAGTAAGGGACTGTCCATGGCAAGGGCCACAACTCTGCTCAGCCAACTGTCACCATGAGGGAATCCATGGCCCACAAATGTCTGTAATCTTTTTTCTTTTTTCTTTTTTATTTTTTATTTTCAAGCAAAGCTAGAAACCCAGTTTTGATCTTTTAAATCCTAAACCTCCCATTTTGTAAATGTAGGCAATTAATGCAAAAAAAAAAAAAAGAAGAAGAAGAAGAAGAAGAAGAAAGCACAAAACGAAACTTTGAAACCATGCAGGCCAATGCAAGCACACTTGCAGACCACCAGTCTGTCCCCTCTGAAAGGGAGGACACAGGGACTGGATTCTGGGGAGCACATTCGAAGGATTCCATCCTTCTCTACTTTTCCCCAGAGAGGGCTTCCTGGCCTGCCTCTCCAAAAGCAGCACCAGACAGAGAGGGAGGGTTCACCGATAAGCCCCGGAAATTTTGCTCCCACCACTTTAAGGAAGGAACAGGTGAGTCACTGTCACAGTGACTCTGTCACGGGAATCGGAGTGGGGGTCACGCAGCCACAGGGCTTGCCCCCACAACAGTGTCAACTCAAGGATGCAGCCTCTGGGGCCTGTCTTGCTTCCTTCTTGGCCTGGCACTTAGAGAACACGAAAGCAAGAGCACATGGCACCCCTGGAGCCCCCAGCTGCTGGGAACTAGTTCCAAACACCATGAGGGTATCATTTCCCTAATCCCTGTCACTCACCCCTCTGCCTACAGTGTCTCTTTCTCCTCTTCCCTCTCACTTGAGGCTCATTCCTCTTCTTCCTGAAGATTCTGCTCAGGATTCAACTTCTCCAGAAAGCTGTCCCTTAGGCAGGGCTACTCGCCAGCCCCCAGGTTCACCAGCCCCGGCCCATCCCTCTCGGGGCACTCAGTATTCCCATATCTGGCTGGTCACCTCACGGGCTAGGAGCTCCTCAAGGGGAGGGCTGGCTCATTCCATCCCATGACCCCCGGCAGCCAGCACAGATACCGCGGAACACAGAAGAGGTTCTGTCAAGAACGGAAGCAAGCAATGCTGTCAGGGGGCAAGTATTTTCTGAGCACGGCCTGGAGCCGGCACCACACAGGGAGCACCCAAGACCCCCGAGATGAAGCCCACGCGTCCAGTGGCTTCAGGGGACCACAATCATTTGGGCGTCAGATGTTTAAGAAGTTCCATCCAAGGGACACCCCCGACTCCCCGTGATTCCCCCCCCCATGGCCCCACTCCTGGCCTTTCTCTACTCCTGCCTCCAGCCCCTCCACACACTGCACTTGCCGTTCCTTCCACCCACAGTGGCCTCAACAGACCCATGCTCCGAGCTCACCTTCCAGAAGAGATGGTCTCACTGCCCCGTAGGAAAGCACCTCCTCCTCACCACTTCCGTCCCTTCACCCGCCTTTCTTTGTCCTACTGCCCCATCACTACCTGACTTACTCTGTTCACTTAATGATCCTGCGTATGGTCTGCCCTACCCCTAGACCATAACCCAAGAGAACAGAACCTGTGTCTGCTGCCTAGGACAGTGCCTGATGCACCTGGGGCTAAATGACTGAATTTAAGAAGGAGAAAGTAAGATCCTTCCCAACAGCACAGCACGAAGCCCTCCGAGACCCCCACACACTCAGGAAGTAGCTAGGACCCCTGCCTCCTCCGCCTCCTTTGTTGTCAGCGAGCAGGACACCTGCAGAACTTTCCACTTCTCACACCTCATCACATTTCTGTGGCTCAGGTGCCGCAAAGCAGGGCAAGAACCCCTCTGGTGGAAAGGTAAGAAGAGAGGATGAAGGGAGCTGAGGAGAGGGCAGCGGCTTGAGTGCAGAGAGAGGTGGGCAAAGGGGTCGAGAGACCCCCAGCCGTGGAAGTGTGTTTGGGGAGCAAATGTGTCTGATCAGGGAGTGGAAGTGTGTGGGCGTGGGGGGAGGGGTGACAGTATTGGTGGGGGTGTGTAAAAACAGGCGAGCCAGTGAGGGGAGGCGGGCTCGCGTGTGTGGGTGTGTACAGGTGTGCTCCTGGGGGCATCTGCACGTATGTGAATGCAGGAGTGTGTTGGTAGGAGAAGGTGCTGCTGCTTCCTCTCCCTGGGGCAAACTCCAGCTGAAGAGACTGAGATGGGACCCAGGGGGGCCACTGCCCTCGGATCTTCAGCAGGAACTCCTCCCTCTGCTGCCTATGCCTGGCCTCGAGCAGGCTGTGTGGGGAGAAGAGCACGTAACTAGAACCAGGCCTTCTCTATTAAAGGACCAGAAGGCAACTACAGGGCAACCAGACAGTCCAAGCAGCCCCTGGAGAATGGGCCAACAGCGAGCATGGGTACCTCAGGCCCCTAGGAATGGGGCCACCAGCGTCCCTCAGGAGGAGTCCAGGCTCCTGGTGATTTTGCACCAGGGCTGAACATACAGCTCTGGATTCCCCGGAGCCTGCGGAAAGTGAGGGAAGCATTAGAGCAGTATGGGTGCTTTTTCATTAACTGCACATCCTACAAGAATGCCTCAGCTTCTGGAAACAGCAAGTATGGAAACAGAAGTACAATGACAGGATGGTCTTCCACTGAGCTAGGGTTCCTGGAGCAAGAAGCCTGCTCCCTGGCCGCCCCATCCGGAGGGCTGTGAGACTACGACACAAATACCTAAGGAGTGCTCTCCGCCTCTCCCCTGCCACCTACCCGCTCTGACTCCTGCCGGCCCGCCAGTCCCCTCCCCCACCGTCCGCCTTGCTCACAGCCTCCAAACACAGGCCTCCATCCACCTCCTCATGCGACAAGAAGGTACTGACGCTCAGTACCTCCCAGTTGTTCCTGTGGGTACCAGCGACCCTGCAGTCAGGGAAGCAGACCCTGAGCCCCGGCAACAAAGCAAGGTATAAACCCAAGCTACGCTGGGTGGTGACCAGTTCCCTGGAAGAGATACAGCCGGGATCGCGGCGGGTGAGTGGGCAGTTAAACAGAGTAGCCAGGGGAAGGCTCCAGAGGCTCAGCTCCCTCCCGCCCCAGAGGCTTCATAGATGCTGTTTCCACAGGCCCGAAGCACTGTTCCCCCAAACGTTCCCCATAGTTCCCTTTTCCAAGGAGGTCAAGCTCATTCCCTGCGATGATCACGGCCTGTCCACCTATGTAAAGCAGAGGCCCCTTCACATCCCGACCTCTCACTACCCCTTAGCCTGCTTCCTGTTCTTAAACTGCTTATCTGAAGTTAAATCATCATTCAGCTACTATGTTCCTGCCCTCCCCACTGGAATATAAGGTCCAAAAGGAGAGAGGATTTGGGTCTGTGTCACCACTGTATCCCCAGCACCTAGAACAGGCCAACACCCTACAGGCCACATGGGGCCCAAGATGCTGCCATCCAGCTTTCCTCTGGGTTAAGCAACGCCCTCTCCAGCCACTTTTCTGGGGCACCGGGTGGTCACAGAGGAAGTCATGGACGTTAACGTGAACCCACCGTTTCTCTCTCTGGGGACCACTTACAAATCTAAGACAAAGTGTTGGTTTTGAGTGAGGGAGCTGAGAAGGGAGAAAGCACAGGACAGAAGGTGAGGAGACCAGGTGCTGCCCCAGCTCCCCCCCAGCTTTTGGGTAAGTTTGCTACGCATCCCTTCCTGTCTTGCAGCCGGGAGGGAGCACCATGGTCACCTAAGGCCTGGGATTCCAGGGGCCGGGACGGATCAGTGGGGAAAGGACACCAATTGGGCCACATCCCTCCTCTGCCACCAAGGACAACAGGCATGTGGTCAGGTCTCCCGGGTGGCTCTCCGCAGGACAGTGAGAGAAACAAAGTGGGGGAAAGCCAACAATGGTGAGAAGCCACGTGCCCTTGTATTAATGCGCACTCAGGGAAGATCATCTCCCCGTTGCTAAGCACTAGCTGTACACACACAGTTACTATTAGAAAGTTAATCATGGAAAATGCTGAGGTTTCTTTCCCCGGCCCGGCATCTCTCGGCTCCACGCTACAATTTCATCTTCCATATAGTGTTACCGGGCAGTGCCACTGGCTCCGTCCGCTCCCTTGTCCCAGGCCTCTGTGACCTTTCCGTTCCCTTCAAACTCCATCTGCCACGTCAGTCCCACAGACCTCGAAGACACGCCGGCCTTGGCCCACGCCCGGCCCGGGACAGCACACTGGCCTTTTCCAGGAGGCCACACCAGCCAGCGAAACGCTCCAGGGGGGGAGTGAGACAACTCATTCCATCCCCCAAGTTGCTTTAGGAAAAGGGAAAACATCACCAGCCCCTCCCTGGCTGCTGACACCCCCCATACACCATCTCTACCCAGAGATCAAAGTCTGGAGCAGAAGAAGCTTCTCCGTCCGGGCCTCGCAAAACATGGACTGTTGCCCATTTCGCACTTTCTGAAAGCTCAGCAGAGAGGGGAGTCATGTTTGAAGGCCAGCCTCATAAAAGGCTTAGTACCTACTTGTCAGTCAACACCCCAGTGAGCACATAATTGATTTTCTTGTTTTATGACTATTTGCGGTCACTGCTTCCCATTCCATTAGCGTGGATAATCGAGAGGGGACTGCAAAAGAGTATTAACATCCCAGCCAAGGTCATTTGGCTCCCTCTCGCTGCCTCTCTCACGCAAAGACTGAGTTATTGGGGCCTTTATTAATAATAGCAAGAACAATAAATAACACGAGTGTTTATAAAATACATGAATCCTGCTAGTACCTCAACAGGAGAGGCCTCCCTCGGTGAAACACAGAATGGAAAATACTTTCTCGGACTCAAGCTAGGAATCTTCTGACAGTGTGAGAGCTTTCTGCTTGGGGACACCAAGAACAAGCCAGGAGACGTGTCTGAGGTTGTACAGTGTGAGGTCTGGGACTGGCCTGGGTTGGGTTCCAAGCTCCACCAGCTGTGTGACCTTGGGCAAGTCACGTGACCAGCAAGTTTCCACACCACACAGGGACTAGTAAAGATTGAATGACAGGGTGCCCTTAAAAGGCTTGGCGAGGTGTCCACGCATAGCAGCACTCCCTAACCATTAGCTCCTATTTTAATCTTTACTACTAATGATAATGGTGTGTGCTCTTTAGTTCCCCCACCGACCCAAGAAGGGAGAGCAGAATGGCGTGTCCTCCACTGTCCCTCAGCCTCAGTGCAGTACCCAGGGAGGCCACTGGTCACCCCGTACCACACAGTCCTCTGCTTCCAGCACCCACCTCAGCCCTCACCCTCCCTCCTGTCCTCAACTGAGAGGAAAGGGCAGCGCCATTTTAAATAGACAGGATGCGAGGCATCCAAGAGACTTTCTCAAGGACGGCCCTGAGGGAAAGGCACAGACGACAGCTCAGCTGGGGTGCCCAGGTTCCTGTGGGCATCATTTCTCCCAACAACCCTGGTCTTTGGAAGATACCACTAAGGGCTCGGCTGCAGAAAATACTTTCAAACTTCTCAGTCTAGTTATTTCCCCAAAGTCCAAGAGCTTGACTTCCCATTCATTTTTCTCAACAAACACGTACTGAGCATGGGCTCACTTACTGTGCTGGGCTCCGGACTGGGCACTTGGGAGACAGTGGTGACTAAGATACCCAAGGTCCCTATCCCCAAAGGACTTACCATGGGAGTCAGGCAGACAGGTGATCAAGTAAACAAAGAAAATAATTACAAATTGTGATAGGGTTATGAAAGGAGCAAACAGGTGCTAAAACAGAACAGCAAAACCATACACCACAAAATTTTACTTACATGTTATGTTTTCTGCATATTTTCTCTCTCCGAAATAGAATTAAGCGCCTCACAGGCAGCAGTTTATGTCTGTTCGCTAGCATATGCCATGTACCTAGAATGATGTGTATGGATACACAATAAACATCTGCTGAATGAGTGTCATTGGATGGCCAGGAAGGTTTTCTGTCCCAGTGGCTTTAAGCTAAAACATGACAGATGAAATGGAGCCAGCACACACAAAGCAGGCAGAACAATAACCTAGCCACAGAGGACAGCACATGTAAAGGCCCTGAGGTCAGGAGAAACTGCCATCTTTGTGTCACCCTCATCCAAAAGCAACCTTTAAAAAGCCACAGGAGGTCCTATCTTCCACCCAGCACATCGCTCTGAGCTCCACTTACACATTCTTGCTCTCATCTGGTTTCCTCCATTTTCTGGTGCCTGATGCCTAGTGGTAGCAAAATGTAAGGTTAGGGGCGTGCACACTCATGCCAGGAAACCAGGATTTCAACCCCAGCTCTAACACTTAGTGCTTCAGTGATGTGGGCAGGTTACTTGACCTCTCTGTGTCTCAGTTCCATTATCTCTAAACCATGGATAACAGAGAACCAATTCTGAGAGCAGCTGTAAACATTACACAAGTTAAAAGATGTGAAGCTCTCAGCTCACTCCCTGACACCCAGGAGGCACCCAATAAATGTGAGCATTATTGTTGTCTATTTTTAGCATTGTCATCGTTATTATTAGATGCACCCTCTCTACCTGGCCCCTTGGGAGAGGTAACGGGATAGGTGAATGACATCCACCCCCATACCTCATCCAGATTCTCAAAGGCCCAACCCCTCTCGCCTTGGGGGCAGGTATCTGTCAGACGTGCCCACCCCACATTCTCATGAAATACCATGATTTCTGGGGACCCTAAGAGAACGTAGGGACCATGAGCCATTCTAACTGGCCCCATGGGGCCACCTCTGCCTCCTTAGGGCAAAGTAGGGGGATCCTGTACTCCACAGAGGGGGTCTGCAACCACGCCTGAGATTTCCATTCCCCCAGCTGATAGCCCTCCCTCTATTTAACTTTGTAAAAACAAACAAAACAAAAAAACACCTGCAAATGTTTTGCCTTTTCAAATCACCTCTCCTCCCGCTCAACACCACCCCCCGCCCCCAAATCCCAGTAATTTCAAAATTGAGTAACTGTTGGGAACAGCAGTTAAAGATGCTAATTTAAACACACACACGTCAGACAAGGCAAGCTGGGATCGTTTTCTTAGCAACAACCCCTCACCCACCCCTCCCAGCTGTCGCTGCCCAGGAGCAAGGCTCCAGCAAGCTGGCAGGGGAGCAGGACAGAAAGGGGCAGAGTGTGGGGGGGGGTGGAGATGGTGGGGCTGGCTTCCGGCCTGCTTCCGGCCTTTACCCTCAGAGGGCGACCTTCAAAGATTCAAACTCTGCCCAGCTGCCAAGGGAATGAGAAACAGGTCTCAGGGCTACCAACTATTTAAGCAAACCCGCTGGATCGCATTCTGAACTTACAGAGCCGCTAGCGCAAAGCACGGTGAGACTCCTCTCCTTGTCGTTCACATCATAAACGTGAGCCTGGGTCTCCTCAAGGGGCAGTCACACCTCCAGGTGACAATGTAAAATGTCCCCTCCTTCCCACGGTCCTCCAGAATCCTCCTCCCCACCTTCAGATGGGGGTGATTCCCCCAACTCTCTCAGCCTCTTCGACATCTCACTGATGTAGTAAGTTCACGGTCAGGCTAGCGCGTATCTGTGCCCTCCTCTCCTCACCCCAGGAGGGGCACAGCTTTGGGGAGAGCAGCCATGTCTTACTGGACCTTGTATCTTGCCTCCCGCACTCACACACTGTCTGCCAGAGTGCCTGGCGTGTAGTAGGCCCTCGACGAAGCATCACAGATTGTTAAGACGAATTACTTTATAGATGCAAGGGTAGCGCTGACCCAATTGAAGGGACAATCAAGGAGGAATAGTAAAAGACAAAGCAGTAGATAGATAAGAGAAGAGAGAAAAAAAAAAAGAGAAGAGTTAAATCATGAAAGTGTTAAATAAGACTGTCCCTAATGGGTCTCACTGGTAAATATGAGCTTTCTCATATGTTGGGTTTACTTAACACGGAGGTGCAGGAATCCTCATATAAAAAACAAAGTCCAGGGGTGCCTGGGTGGCTCAGTTGGTTAAGTGACTGCCTTTGGCTCAGGTCATGATCCTGAAGTCCCGCGATCAAGTCCCACATCGGGCTCCCTGCTCGGCAGGCAGTCTGCTTCTCCCACTGACCTTCCGCCACTCATGTTCTCTCTCTCTCTCTCATTCTCTGTCAAATAAATAAATAAAATCATTTAAAAAAAAAAAAAAACCAAAGTCCAAAGCTAACACATAAGTAATACAAGCCAGGTAGCCCCTCCCTGGGAGAGAAACTCCCTGAGTTTGGTAATGTGTAGGCCTGATGGTGTCAGACGGGGTATACTGTGTGCAGAAATGCTATGAAAAGAACATATATGGGGGCCTTCTATCTCTAGGTTAAGGGTGTATTTCAAGAGATCATGGAGATGGTTTGTTTCCTGATTTTGGCTATTGGCCACACGGTTGGGTACGGAGATGCATAGACTTTATGGGATGTTCATTTTTCCATATCATAGTACAGTTCAATTAAAAAAGTAAAAAAGAAAACGATTAAGCAATATTTCCCCCATGGAAACTTATCTTCACTGCCCAAGTGAAGTCAATGCAAGAAAGGGGTTTGCTTTGCAAAAATTCACTCTGCAGAGAACTCGGCTCTTACAATGCACATAGCAAGATAAATCTCCAGGGCACAAAGGCAGGCGGCAGGGGGATGGGAGATGTTGAAGGGGGATGTGGAATGCTTGAGAAATTAAACAGATGTGGAGAACTTTCCATCGACATGACAAGAGGAGAAGCTTTGATGGGGTTTGCTCTTCATCCCTACGCTAACCAGGCTCCAGAATCCAAATGTTGAGGAAGCCAAGAATGTGCAAACTATACTCTCTCAGAATAATAAGAAGGCTATTCCTTTCTCCTCTGGGAACCTTCAAATGTATTGGAGTTTCTGACACTCTCAAGATGGCAGAGGAAACAGAGCCTGATTTTAGAAACTTCAACATGATGGTGTCACCGGTGTTCTGGGTTCTGAATGATTTATAGTCCCGGTGACCTGATTGTAGAAGAAAAAACAAAAATGCCAGGCACACTGACACAGCTGTGGGCTACTTATTTCGCTTTATTTAGGATGGCATCTAGGGACCAAGGGATCTGGGTCTAGTTGTCACAAGCTACTCCCCGCTCACTTTTTTTTTTTTTTTTTTTTTTGCAATTGACACCACACCACAATGGACAACCAGAGCCACCCTTATGGTAAGTGAAGGCTCTGAGAAGTGCCCTGAGAGTTAAGCAGGGGGCAGGAGAGGACATTTCCTCCAGACCCCGTGGCCAAAGGCAGTCATGGATGACCTGCGTGGACATGAGCTCCAGCCTCCCTCAACACCAGCGGGCTATGCCATCATCACTGGCTGATTTCCTAGCCCAGTCAATACCCACCATCAAGACCACAGTCCTCAAATAAGGCTAGACACATTCGCTCTCAGGAGGGCCTATTTTTCTTTGGACACCCTGTCTAGAGGATCCTTAGCATGACTTCATTTTATACCTACATTGTACAGGTTAAAATAAGATTCAATTAACATTTTCATGGCCTCGTGCAGTTTTAATCAATGCGATTTGACATTCATTTGCAGAGTACTAGTTGTGTTCCAGACGCGGTTGTAAGTCCTCAGAATCAGATAATGAGATGAAAAATGAGAACTCTCCCCAGAAGAAAACACATCCCCAGCTCTGGCTATGCCCTCACGGCTTGGAATGTGTTCTCTTGTGGATGCCTTAAGGCTTCTTTACTGTACTTATGCTCGTAACACCCAGACAGGGGAGACTTAGGGACTCTGTGGTTGATCAATACATTTATTAAAAGAAAATGACAGACCCTACAGTGTAAGATTAGCTGGAACACCCCCAACCACCATGCATGTCCACACGGTTGGAGCCTGAGTTCCAGGGTGGATCAGGAGACTTTGGGCAAGTCAACCCCACTCCTGGGGCCCCATTCTGTTCATCTGTAAAACGAAGGGACTGGAGCAGATAGTCTTGATTTCTCTCCCAGGTTCGAGCAATCCACAATGCCTTATGCATCAAGGTACATGGGAGCTGCCTTTTGCTATCTGTGAGTGCAAGAAAGAGCTCGACATCACCCCCCCCTTTTTTTTTTAAGATTTTATTTATTTATTTGAGAGACAGACCGTGAGAGAGAGCATGAGCAAGGAGAAGGTCAGAGGGAGAAGCAGACTCCCCATGGAGCTGGGAGCCTGATGTGGGACTCAATCCCAGGACTCCGGGATCATGACCTGAGCTGAAGGCAGTCGTCCAACCAACTGTGCCACCCAGGCGTCCCGACATCACCCCTTTCCTCTTTCGTAGCATGGGCCCATTTTGTTCAGGTTCCTACGTCTTCTCTACACTGCCCTGGGCCTCAGGTAAGCTGGGCCAATTCCCTTGTCAGCTCCTGAGTCCTGTCTGGTCTACATCTAAAAGCATTCCTATTCTACTTGGTACTGACTGACTGAGTGGCAGGGAACTGGCCTACAGAACAGATGGAGAATTGGCGGGGAGACTTCCAGAAAAGGTCCCTCTCTCTATCAAGCCCTCACTAGAAGAGACTGTCCCACCACATCTCTGGACATTGCGGTGTCAGGATGTGATGCCTGGACCTGCTGCAGCCATTTTATAGCCATGAGACAAATGAGATTTAGGATGAAGCTGTTACTGAGGAGGAGCCATGACCTCAGACCTCACTCAGCCAGACCCATCCACACCAGTCAGCCCTCACCCCCACCCATCTCTGTTCTACTTGCAGGAAATGTACTTCCTTACCATGTAAGCCAACTTGAGTCCATGGTCCCCACTACTCACACCCAAACACATGCTAGCTACTGTAGTGGACCACCAAATTGAAAAGGATGAAAAAATCCTGAAACACACTTAGCACTAAAACTGATGAAGTCCCAGAACCTAAGTCAGGTTCGGTGGGGTGAGGAGGTTCGGAGCCGACGACTAAAGAAAGAATTCTTAAGACGTCGTTGGTGGAGACTCCTGTCTTGCAGGATTGCGATCTCAGCAAGTTAACTATTTATCATTTTATGGCAGTCAGGGGTGCCTGAGGAATGCTACACATATGGAGGGGAGCGGATGAAGGGGGGGGTGCAAGGCGCCAGCTTTTGCTTTGTCCTCAGCCAGCCTCCTGCTCCCTCATCAAAACTACACTCCACACAGCTGAATCCTCCTTTCACGTCTAGGACACCATCTGAATGGAGGTCACCCTTTCAGATAAATCCCTGACATCTCGTCCATTTCTTCCTCATCCATACTTTGTAGCTGCTTGGTTTCCAGACAAATGCAAGTGGCCTGCACATTCCACCAAGAAGCAGCACTGGCTTGCCCTTCTCCATGGAAACAGGGAGCACAGCCACAAACGCAAGCACAAAGGGCAGAGGAATCAAAACTGGCAGAACGGTGTGTCGTGTTGGTGATTCTGAGCCTGCAAAGCATTACTATTATTTGTTCTGTTTTACCTGTGAATGAGTCCCAGAATTCTCAATCTGCTGACTAGCTGAGATAGATTTTAGCTCAGTATCAGGGAGAGACACAGGTTCCCTCCTCTCTTCCTGTCTCCCTCTTCAAGCTCCCACTTCTCACCCAGGTAACAAAAGAAATGATAACTAAAGTCAATGAGCTTGGGGCACCTGGGTGGTTCAGTCATTAAGCAGCTGCCTCCAGCTCAGGTCATGATCCCAGGGTCCTGGGATTGAGGCCCCGCATCAGGCACCCTGCTCGGCGAGAAGCTTGCTTCTCCCTCTCCCACTCCCCTACTTGTATTCCCTCTCTCGCTGTCTCTGTCAAATAAATTAAAAAAACCTTTTAAAAAATAAAAATAAAAAAGTCAATGAGCTTTACATGATGCCACCATGAGCAATCAAAACACCTCCCATCTTCCATTGTCATTTCCTTTTTAAACCCTGCGGGGGCATTGTGTACAAATATAGTAAACAGCATGGAGGGAAATAATGCTGCACATGCTTTCAGGAGCACGTCATGTCCCTTTAAGACAAGGCCCACTGTTCAGTTCCATTCTAGGCCAGAGCTCCGGTTTCAAGCCTGCGGTCCCCTTACGGCCTCATGCAGTATTAATATGGCCCTGGCGTGCTCCCAAATTTGTATTGTCAACCATAATCTGGGCCAGCTCCCACAAGACAAACTGGTTTGGGGCTCCCTTTTCATCTCCCGGGAGGGCCCTCCCCTTCTCAAACCCCAACCACCCCTTCCCCAGGGTCCCCCACCTTCCGCTTCAGCCAAGGGAACAAACAGAGGCCCGTCCACAGGCCATTAGCAGCCCCAGCGTGATGTGTCCTCTGTGAGTACTGCTCACACAACAGCAGATGAAGACTGGCCCGTGTGACGGAGGATGGGGAGCAGCACTCAGACACCAGAGCCCAGCCCAACTCAGGGTCACCTCTGCAGCCGGCAGGCACCATGAAAACCCCCGGACTGGATGGACCCCGTGGGTTCTCCTCTGATCGACTGAAGAAGCACTCTCTCCCTGACCCTCCCCACCACTATCTTTCCATGGTATTTGTAGAAGAGCCCATAAACCATCTTCATATACTGAAAGGGACAGAGGGGAGGCAGGTGACTGCAGTGGGAGAAGCAAGTATAGAAAGAACAGAAGGGAGGGCATACAGCTGAGTGGGCCCCGAGGCAGCCTTCAAACCCGGGGGCTCACGTGGGCTCCACACTGCACACACAGCCTCACCGTGCAAGACAGACACAGCCGGCAGCCTCGTCTGTGAACGCTCCCATGTCTGAGGCATCATATGGCATGTTGAAGAAAGACCAGGCTCAGAAGACAGTCTGTCTGGGTTCAAATCCCCACTCCACTACTTAGGAGCGGTGTGACCTTGGGTGTGATGTTTAACCATTCCATGCCTCAGGCTTCTCCCATGAAATCCGGGAACAAGAAGAGTGCCCACCTCCTAGGGTTGATAGTGAGGGTATAAAAACACCCCTGGCCCCCGGTAACTGCTCAGTGTGTTCCCCAGAGCTTGGACCCAACAGCACCCATGAGAAGGGCATGGCTCTGAGCGGAGAGTGAAGCTACAATGTGCCCTCAAGAATCCAGCAATTTCCTCAATATGTGAAATGCAAAACTACCATTATAACCCAGCAATTGCCCTCCTAAGGTATACGCCCAAAAGAATTAAAAACAGGTGCTCAAACACTTGCACACAATTGTTCACAGAGGCATTATTCACAAGAGACAAAGACCGAGATGACCCAAATGCCCACCAGCAGATGAAGAGATCAACACTAGGTGGTATATCCACACAATGGAGTGCTCTGGAGCCAGAAAAAGGAATGACGTGCAGATACACAGATGAACCTTAAAGCGTGCTCAGTGAAGGAAGCCAAACACAAAAAGTCACATATAGTGATTCAACTTCTATGAAATACCAAAATAGGCCAATCCATAGAAGCAGAAAGTAGATCCATGGTTCCAGGGGCTAGAAGAAGGGGGATATGGGAAATGACTACTAATGGGTGTGGAGTTTCTGTTTGGGGTGATGGGAAAATTCTGGAACTAAATGGCAGTAATGGTTGTACAACCCTGTTACTACATATTTTTAAAAGGTTAAAATGGTCAATTTTCTGGTGTATATATATATATGAACCCAGAAAAGGCACAGCACACAGACCCTCCTCCCCGAAGACCTATTACCTGATGAGGGTTTGAGGGGACCAAGGGACCAGGATCACGGGCTGGGGGCTGGTTTCTCACATAAGCTGTGCTGCCCGTCCACTCTGGGCCTTCCTTGTACTCTCTTCTCACCAGGAATGCATGCCTGCCAACTCCAGAACACTTCCTAACTCCTGTCATGCCCCAGGACCCAGCTCAGGTGCTGCCTACTATGTAACCCTCTCCCCCCAGCCACCTCTTCCCCGACTGGGTGAAGTGGGATCCTCCTCACCGCCCCCCCACCCACGGCACCATGCACTGCCCCTCATCAAAGCACCCATGTTCTAAAACGTCCCACTGTTGCTCCCCAACTTGACTCTAAGTTTGTTCCAAGCAAGGGCTGTATCTAATTCACTCTTGGATCCCTAGAACCTAGCGCAGAATAACTACACAAATGAATAAGTTAAAATTACAGACTACCATCTAGAAATCATGAGAAAGGAAATAAGTAGTATAAACAAGGGAGATTTAATTCCTAGATAACCTAACCCCACCCCCACCCCAAAACCTCCCTGGGAGAAGGACCATGAGACCCCAAGCAGGCAGTAACCGGGCCAGTTCAAGGCACCAGAGAATGAGCCTTTCTCAGGAAAGTGGTGCGCTGGGGGACCACAAGACCCCGAGCTCAGTTTAGAGTGAACAGCCTGCCCTTGGCCTCAACTACACTGACCCAGAGAGCCAAGCACTAGGCCTCCCCCACCTCTTATCTCATTTAAACGTGCAGAGGTCAAAGCATTCGATATGATAGAGGAGGAAATTTAGACCCTGGGAAGTGAGCCACAGGTATGCAAACCTACAACCACAAAAAGCCAACACGTGGTTTTAAAATTCACTTCCTCTTCTTCGCATGGAGTCAAAACAGCAGCTCCCTAGCAGGAGAAACACAGGCGATGCTCAAGAGGAAACCCTCCCAGTCCCTGGGCTTACATGCCTGAGGTCGGGCGGGTTCTGTTCTAAGAACACACTCCGAACAATGAAGCTATCGCCCACAGTGAGAAGAAGCAGGACAGAGGAAAGAAAGATCTTTAGGGAAAGACATGTAAAGATTTGTCCCCGCCACTGCACTAAGTGCTTGTGGGTCCCTGAGGAAGTACCTCTTAGCACCCTTTTGTTTGTAAAATCATTTTTTAAAAACATCACATGAGTCTCCTAGAAAATGAAACAGATGGTCTCCAAGATCCCTTCTAGCTCTAGGGCTGTCCCTCTGAAATGACTAACACTTGCCCTGGAAAAATCTGGAAAGGTGGTCATCTCGTCCAGAATCACTTATCAAGATCCACAGCTGGGAGCAGACAGCATCCCTACAGGATGCGGAGTGTGAAGTCGGGCTACCAGCAAATTCCCTCTTTGAGCTTCTCACACCAGCGCCCCACGTCATCCCTGTGCCAACACCAGACAAGAAGGCCAAGGCACGCGGACACTGCTCCTACCCCGTATTCTGAGATTTTTAGTACAACGGAGCTCCATTGTACCTAGAATTCTGTCCTCTCCACCCACCTTCCTGATTTCTGCCGTGTCTGCCTGTCCTGCACTGAAATTCACTGCACTTTGGTCTTTAAATCAACTTTCAATGGTGTCCCCTTTTTAAAATTAGCATTGTCCTGAGCAGTAGTAGCTGCAAAAGCACAAGCTCTCTTGTGCTAGCTCTATTTTTTTCACAAGCACATTCAAATACATAACTATAATAAGAAATTCGTCTGTGTCCCACCTCAAAGGATCCCACCAGTGTGGGATGCTGCAAAACACAGTCTTCACTCATTTGGTCTTTCCCCACAGACCTCTTAGGTCAATGCTCTTTTCTCTCGATTTAGAGAAGGTAAGCCGGGCCTTGGGGAGGCTAGTTTCTAAGGCGACGCGGCCAAAAGCACCACTGCCCGCCTCAGACTCGGGCTGTGCCTACTTCCAAATCCCAAGTCTCTGCCACTCCTGTAAGAACCCAGCTTGTCTGTAGGCTACGGAGGTGCATAAAAGTCAAGAGATTGTAAATAATGCTGATGACCTTTATCACCTATTCTTCTTAATCCTGTCCTAAGAACTTGACAGTAAGATTTTCCATGATAATCTGAAACAAGAGTAATTCATCTATGCATGAGCAAAGCTGACAGCCAGAGCACGGGGATAGACAGAGTAATGCATGAGCCCAGACCGGTTGGCTCTGTGGGCAGGTGCCCCTCCCCTACACCAGCAAGGTCACAGTTATTCCCCATCTGGGCATGCTGGGCTCAAGCTGTCCCAGTCCAAAGGCTGCACCAGTGGCCCTGCCAGCCCTCCTGAAAATGCACAGCTTAGTCACAAGGGACTCTGGCTGTGCGTGTGTATGACTCAGCACACATTCATCAGGCCTCCTGGGAAAACAATGGCAAGAGCACATGGGGTCAGTGGTGTTATCCATGAATGCAGGAATGCCCGGGTCTTTGTACAGCAAGCCACCAAAGAAAAGGGCTTCCATCCCAGTCTGGAGAATGTGAGAACTGGGAAGGCCAGCACTCATTGGCATCTGGTCTGACCCCTGGTAGGATGGCAAGAAAAAAGCCAGAGCCAGAAAAGAGACAGCAAGGGACTTTCCCAAGGGCACTGAGCTGTGTGGGGCCAGGGCTGGACAGAGCATCCCTGTCTCAGGCAAGAACCTGGGTCCTGGAATCACACAGCTTCGGGCAGAGGCAGCGTCCACAGATACAGTCTTCCTCTCTGCTCATGCTGGATGGAGGGAATTGTCAATTACAGGGCCATCCCCTAAATTCAGGAATCAATAAAGTGTAAGTGGAGAGCCCTATGAATTCAACAACAATAACAAAGAAAAATGAAGAGGAAAAGCACGCAGCTCATTATCCCTCTGAAGCATTTTCCACTAACCAGTCAATATGCATCAGAAATAATCTCCTACAGAAAGCAGCAACTGGGGGGAAATGCACTAAATTGGTGCTCAGAGAGAGAGAAGAGGCTTGCCACGCATTTCAGCCTGATGCAAAGCCCCCTGAGTGCTGTGCAATATGTCAACCGCACAAGGATTCCCCAAGCAGGCATGTGATAACACGTCATTCGATGCCTTTGAGCCTCCCCACAATGTGTACAAAAGGAACAGATTCTCCCCTGCAAGGCACTGGGCTCCCTGGACCATCTGATCAAGTGAAGAGGGCAAGAGGCTGCCAGTACATGAGGGACTGAAATGAAGCAAATGAAAAAGGAAATACAGGGGCGCCTGGGTGGCTCAGTGGGTTAAAGCCTCTGCCTTCGGCTCAGGTCATGATTCCAGGGTCCTGGGATCGGGCCCCACATCGGGCTGTCTGCTCCGCGGAGAGCCTGCTTCCTCCTCTCTCTCTCTCTGCCTGCCTCTCTGCCTACTTGTGATCTCTGTCTGTCAAATAAATAAATAAAATCTTTAAAAAAAAAAAAAAAAAAAAAAAGAAAAAGGAAATACACCCTGTACAAAGCATGCTCCTGATGGGTAAGAAGGAGCAAGGGTCAATATATTTCTTCCCAGGTCTTATTTATTTTTTTTTTAACTCACTGAAACCTGGAAAACACTTCCTTCCAAGCCTCACTCATCAGGAACTAACCAATGGCCAAACCCTATGCAAAAGAAAAAACACAAACTCTAAAATATTGCATGCACTGACTGTTTTTAAGATACAGTTAGGATCCTCTTGGTGTGTTTTCACCATGGTGGTGGTGGTAGAGGTAACGAGGTAGTTTGACTATTTACGGTAGAATTTCACAATCTCTTCATTCATATAAGCTCTTGCTTATAGACAAAGCAAACAAGACGTAAAGAAGCAAATGACTTTTTGAAAGTAACCCAGCAGGCCAACAGCAGAACAAAACCCAAGTCCAAGTGGAAAAAAATCTAGTTATTTTAACAAAACCCTCTCCTGGCGCTGGGGGACCCTGACTTCTGAGTCCAGGGATTCTGGGTGATGCTGATAGATGCGTCCCAAACTCGACCATGTCCCTTTGCGTATGTTCTCTCAACAACCTGAAACCACTCTCTTCCTTGGCTCTTCTACCATCTGTAATTAATTAATTCTATGATTCTTGTTGAGAACTTTCTCCTCAGCAGGGATAGGAGGTCTATTTGTAGAAAGAACGCATGTGCATTTCTGACGGACAGATGAACACTCGTGCATTCAACAAACACAGGCTGACAACCCACATCATGACAGGCCCTTGCCTTCTTCACCCTGGGAAATCACTCAGGGTTACTAACATGTCCATTGAGTCCTAACAAGTTCATGTCACACATGTGGGGATTCAATAAGAGAAGACACAACCCTGACTCCTCCTTCCCAAGGAGCAGACAGCCTACGGGAACAGAAGCCAATGCATGTAATGACACTGGGGGGCGGGGGGGGGGTGCTGAATGACATGGTGGACAGGGCACAAGGAATGCTGGATCTCTCTGGTCTAGTTTTGCATCCCCACTCAACGGTGACACAGCCTTAGACAAATATTTTAACTTCTCTTGGATCTGACTGCTTAATTTGCAAAAATAAGACAAACAAGAGGGAAGGCATCCCAGAGTTGGGAACACCCAGGGCTAGAAGAAGGGTTCAGGAGAATCATAACCTCCTTGAGTGACGGGGCCAGTCTTTCTTCCATATCCTACTCACTCCCCACCACTCTTCATGCCAAGCCCTCCCTTCCTTCTCCACCATCCCTCCCCCCTTAAGATTCACCCAACCCTATGAAGGGGTCACTCTTCTAGTCACTGACCTTCCAAGATCTCAGGAACACCAAGTAGCATTTCCCAAACCCTGACAAAGCAGGGTCAATTGTCCCCTGCTTAGGCTTTGAGTGTGGGAGAAGCAACTGCCTATGGCTTATTGACAGCTCAGGGCAGAAATACCAGAGGGGTATGGCTGTTCCTTCCCACCCCATGCCCACCTCTACTGGATCTATAAACCCAAATCTCTGTGGACACTTGGGTGGCTCAGTCAGTTAATTGTCTGCCTTTGCCTCAGGTCATGATCCCAGGGTCCTGGGATGGAGTCCCAGGTCAGTCTCCATGCTCCACAGGGAGTCTGCTTCTCCCTCTCCCACTGCCCCTCTCTCCACTCATGCTCTCTCTCTCTCTCTTGCTCTCAAATAAATAAAATCTTTAAAAAAAAAATACATACACACATACATACATACATAAATCCAAATCTCTGAAAGGCATCCATTTTCCTAAGCTCTGTGCCTGCCATGTCCTTAGTCCTGCCTAAAGAAAGGAGAACCCTTCCGTCTATCGCTCCGTCTACCCCAGGGCTGGCCTACTACACTACCCAGTGCTGGCTTCTGGGCCTGCGGTCCTTGCCAAGGGCACTCTTGAATGTGGCAGCTGTGTAAACCCAGGCCAGGCTTCCCATCAGGGAGTTACCAGGCCTTCCCCAGCCTCTCCTGGGCATGGAAAACTCCCAGCCCCACATTGCCCCTGGAAACCTAAAGATACCAGCTTCAGGAAAACTGAGCTCCAAGATGACTGTTGTTATCTTAGTTATGAAGCCAAACACTTTTGCAAACAGCCTAAACATCCCACACTGGAGGAAGGCTAACAAAGAAATGGTGGCACAGCCATCCTCAACAGCATGTAGTCATAAAAAAAAAAAAAAAAAAAAAAAAAAAGGTTTACAGACTTACAACAGGACAGAATATATTTATTAGAGTAATGGGGGGCAGATACAAAATTGGATAAAGTTCGATCACAGCTAAGGAAGTAACACTCTGAAAATCTGTACAAAGAGGGAAATGCATCAAACCAAGAGGGGTCTCTAGGTAAGAGACAAGGTCCCTCCTCTGTGTTTATGTGTATTTATAACAACAAATATAAACAATACCTTTGAAGCACATCTCACCATTTCTCATGGAGGAACATAAACTCAGAAAGATCAGGGACCTTGGCATCAAAAGATGTGGTTTCTAGGTTCAGGGCTATCTGTTTCCATGGCATGTGACCTTGAGAAGTGAAAAGCCCTTTGTTTCTATTTCTTACTTACAACCACAACTTATACCTACAACCTACACCTATAACCTACAACTTACATCTACAACCTAAACTTAGAACCGACATCTACAAATTATAGTTACAACTATACCCGCGTCACGCCTGTACCTATGACCTAAATCTACAAGCCACAGGGACACTGTAAGGGTTGTAGAGCTCACCCAAGTGCCAGGACTTCTAGGAAGATGTTATAGGGAAGTAAGGCATAAAATTATTATGATTTCTTGAGATCAGCCCACATATACACACTTCCAATATCAACAACATATCAGTTCACGAAGTGGGTCTTGATTCCAGGGGAAAACACCAATGCGCCAGAAAAGTCTTATCAGGAGTCAAAGTTGAAATGAACACCATGTGACTCCTACCCAACACTGCTCAAAGCCTAACAAATTTGATTCAAAAAGTTTATTACCCAGAGCACCCGGGTGGCTCAGTCAGTTAAGCATCTGCCTTCCACTCAGGTCATGATCTCAGGGTCCTGGGATCGAGCCTCACTTTGGGCTCCCTGCTCAGCAAGGAGTCTGCTTCTCCTTCTCCCTCTGCCCCACGCCCTCACTTGTGTTCTTTCTCTCTCTCAAATAAATAAAAGCTTAAAAGAAAGTTTATCAGCCTTCTGTTGAAAAACAGAAGAAGCTTTAATTCAGTTTTGTTTTTGTGGGTTTTTTTGTTTTTTAAGACAAGGAAAAGGAAACATACTGGCAGTTACATTTTGTGTAATTATTTGGTTTGGCCATGACCTCTGGGCCTAGAAACAATGGTTTAGAATTTTCTCCCAAGTGAGGGCATGGTAGTTGGCATCTAGGAGCAAAAGAAAGCCAGCACCCTTTCTTGTTAAAAATCTGAGAACATGGGCTTTCCCAGATGGCTATCCTACTGTGCTCTTTCTTCTTGATGTGTTCAGAACTCACTGAAAATACCGCCACCAAGATCAAGGGTCCCCCTAAGACAAAGGGCCTTTTCTCTCTCTAGAAGATGTCACTTGTCAAAAGTGAACAACTCTACTCTTCTTTCTTATCTAGTTCGTAAGGTCACAAGAGGTGGAGGTCAAGGCTGGGGCATGACCTTCACCCTCTACCTCCCACTGAGACTGGATTTAACTTCCAGCCCCACTAGGTACTAGTAAGTAACCACTGGCAAGTCACCTCACCTCACACCAAGCTTCCATCTCCTCACTGGTAATAGGAATACCAACGTTTCCCAAGCACCTAGAATGTACTAGATACTAAAGCTTACATCTAAAAACTTATCCTTCCTTGCAATGGTGCTATTATGAGAAGAGCAGTAGGTACTATTACTATCATGCCCACCTTAGAGATAAGGAAATGGGAGACACAGAGGGGAAGGTACCTTGCTCAGGGTCCTACAGCTAGTTGGCAGCAGAATGGGACTGAAACCAGGTGATCTGTCCCCCACACTCTTACCATTTACCCTGTAACATCTGTTGACTGGAGAAAAAAAAAAATGCCACTTGACAAGGTCATCATCTGGACTTTAAAAGCCAACTATTTAGAATACCACAGTAGATCCTCAACAAATAGTAGCACTGCTATTTCCTCCCAACACAGCCAAATCTGCACCCTTCTCTCAACAGCCAACTTGAGAGTGCTTCCTGTTGGATACAGAAAGGATGCATAACTCAACATACCCAATGACTGGGAAATAGAAAACAAAACTCAAAGCCACTGCATAAAGTGTGAGGTCCCAGGGGCACAAGCTGGGTCTTCTTCGTTGAGCCATCTGCACAACCTAGTAGAAAGCCTGGCACAGAGCAGGAATTCCGAAAAAGCTTACTGGTCGTCTTGCATTTCCTTTAAAGGCACCCCCTCTTCCTTTATGTTCCTGTTTGTTTCCAGGAGACAACCCTAAATGGTAGGTATCTCTAATTCTAAAATCTCCAAGGGAATACACAGAACCCCACAGATCGGAGGAACCATGTCCCCTAACACCAGCCCCCACCAGATCTCTGAATTCTCTCTAGAACCTAGTTTCCCTCTGTCACTCTCCCCTTTCACTTCTCACTTCACTGGCAGGACATACCTTGCTTTTGGTCCATCCCAAGCCATGCCCCACCAGATGCCAGCCTAAGGGACAGTCCTTTCTGCCCCAAGGGCCACTCACTCAGTAGAACTGAGGTGAGTCTGCAGGGCCCATGCCACACTATGGGAGAAATCTCATCTTCACCACCTCCCCCCAGGCCCACCTTCCCCAAATAGTCTATAAATGCCAGCGCAGGGCCTCACAAGGGTTCTTCCATGCTCTGAGACATGTGAGCTGGCTTGGAGAGGGTCTTCCATGTTAAGATCCTCCCATGAGTACGAAAAAGTAAAACTACTCAGAATTCTTTCTTCTGGCTTAGAGTTGTCAGAATTTACTTGATGATCCCTGAAATCTTTCAGTCTCTCTTGCCATGTGTATCCACCCCTCCTCCTCTCTCTAGTTTGCCTGTAAAAGAAGAAATAATCTTCAAAAGAAAAAAAAAAACCTCCCTAACATAAAAAACTGGGAACAATCTGTTATTAAGAATGTACAAGCTCCTAAGGAGGCTTTTAGAGTCCTAGTGGCATCGCTGGCCCCACTGTCACCCAAATCATCACAATGGGCCACTGAGACCACATAGTGCTGCCTGCTCCTCTGCTGGCTTGAACGTTCTTTATGGCTTTCCCTCCCCCCTTAATTTTTTTGGCGGGCTCAGCAGGAACACAACAGACTTCTGTTATGATGATGGACGCACTGGTTGCTGGCAGAGTGGGGCCTTCGAGGAAGCATTTTACACACACAAAGACACCCTGAGATCCTCTACACACACACACTCATATACTCTATACACACTCATATACTCTACATATACTCTATACACACATACTCACACAACTCCACACACACTCACACACACTGTATACATGCTACATTCCACAGCCTCCTCATAGGTACTGTGTGCGCTACACCCTACACATACATGTACACACGCACTCACACACTAACCATTGGCCACCAGCACCGAGGAACCCCCATGGTGGCCTTATGGGCCAGGACACCCTGCCAAGCAATTTGGCCATTGAGGCAGCCCCGTACGCCAATTTCTCTCACCACTTCCAACTCCAGAGCCTTCATTGATATCCTTATCCCCATCTGGATGCCTTAAGCCAGACCTGAATTCAAATCCCAGTGGACTAGCTGTGTGGCCTTGGCAAAGTCACTGAACTGCTCTGGACCTCAACTTCTTCTGTGTGTCCTGGAGAATGGCGGTAGCAAACTCCAGAGCTAATATGAAGCCAGTCCTCAACAGCTCAGCCCGATCATGGGCCCTAAGTCTATCAGCCCCCTGGCAACCCCCCTACCCTAACCCCTCCCTCCTTAGATTGCTGGATCTTCCACAACCTGATGATGAATAGGTTAAAGCCTGAACCCAGGGGGATCCTGCTACAGCCAGAAAAAAACCACCTCATGGGATTGGTCCACACCTGTGCGGGGCTGGCTGTCGAGACACTGAGTAAGCAGGATGCCGAGGGGAAGTGGTTAGCACAGGGCCTGGCACGGACTCCCTAATGAATACAAGTACCCCCCCCCCCAAGCCCAGGCTGCTCCGACAGCATGTCCCTCCTCCTGCTGAGCTCCTAGTCACGGTCCTGCACCTGCCCGTGGGGCTGAACAGATTCCAATACAGGCCAGTTGGTCTGGGAGGCCCCCTGGGAGAGGCTGGGGACTCCCAAGACTTACACGGTCCGTGCAACAGCTCTCCCACCCTAGAAAGGAAGCAGATATTCCCCCCAAGGAAGTCCCTTCTCTTAACTCTCTCCCCTCTCCAGAGCCTGCTAGACCATTCTCTCATTGGCACTTCCCAGCTCCCAGGGGGAAGCAAGGGCATTTTAGAGATGGTCAATCACCCAAGTCAGACGTCCAAGATCTCATGGTGATGGGGATGGAATTAAAACCTAGTTCATCTCCTGACCCCTTCCACTAAAACACCTGCAATTCTAATTTTACAGGTTAGGAAACAGATGCCCAAGAAGGAAGTGAGTGGCCTAGGATTTCCCAGATAACGGATCACATCAGGGCAGCATAACCAAGGCTGAAGACAGAACTATATCCTTCCAAAGGCAGATCTGGGCAATACCTTCAAGGATGGGACCTAGCTCTGACAGCATCCCTCACCCCAAATGTCCAGGCTTACCCTACTCCTGTCCCCTACTATTTCCAGGGCCATCAGAGGAAGACAACCCAGGCCCTGGGGAGTCATGGGTTGGTCTCTCAGCCATACTTCTCTGTTCTGAGCTCAGTCTGTGGGCACATCACCCCGTGAACGTCACCCCCTCCCAGAGTATCTGCACCACCTACCTCCAGGAACGCCACAGCCGCCGACAGAAAACAGAGAGTAGCTCACTGCCAGCCCAGCCCTGCTTAGTAATCTGCCCTTTGCATTGCCGGGGGAACAGTGGGAATGCAGCTTCAGTACCTGATGGTACATCCAAAAAAAGCCAGCTGAGGGGGCCCACAGACTCCCACCTGTCCTCTCCCACCCGCCATTCTGGGAGGGTGTCGAGGAGCTGCTGTTTCTTTTTTCTCCCATCCCAAGGAGATCAATATGTTGTGCAAAAACATCTCCACCCAGCCAAGTTCTCCTTTACACCTACCTCCATCTGGACCATCCCTCACAGCATTCCACTAATTCACCAATAATGCCTCCTAGAATCATCATGATTGATCTCACAGTGCCAGGCTGCCTCCTGCCTGGCAGTGCCCCAGCCAGGGGGAGTTGAGCAGGCACATTCATGCTCAGCCCACCGGAGCTGTGGGTCAGGAGGTTGAAGCCAGAGGGGCCCATGCACCAAGAACTGGCTCTCAGGGAAATAAGGCAGGGTAATGCATCAAGGCTAGCATGTTTGAGAAGGTAAGTTCAGCTTTGTATCCATATAAATGCCACTAATTATTGAACACCCACTCTGTGCTAACCGCTTTGCAAAACTTTTCTCATTGAATACTTAGTACAACATTTTACAAATAAGAAAAAAATCATGTATAAAGATGCTGTCATGAGCTCAGGGACAAAATACACCAGGATGCAATGCTATCTTCCTTAACAGGCAGACCCTCCTTTGGGAAAAACTGTCACTGTTCAGACTAAAAATTTTTCTGCATAATCTTCATGATGTTCAGGTTCTTGATAGATAACAACCTCACAGGTAAAAATAATCCTTAGCAGCTCTTTGGGTAAAATGATGATATTAATATTAATTGTAGTGTTGGCAGTTGTAAGAGCAGCACTAGTAACTGGAAATTATCATGCATTTTAATAACTATCAGGCACTTTGCACGATCTGTACATATAGAATTTTATTAATAATCCTGTATCGGGGTGCCCAGGTGGCTCAGTCAGTTAAGCATCCAACTCCTAATTTCAGCTCATGTCGTGATCTCAGGGTCCTGGGATGGAGGGATGGAGCCCCACATCAGGCTCCAGCTCAGCAGGGAGTCTGCTTCTCTCTCTCTTCATCTCCCTTTGCCTCCCCCCACTCATGTTCTCTCTCTCTCTAAAATTAAAAAAAAAAAAATCTTAAAAAAAGATAATAATCCTGTATCACTTTCAATGTTCTTAGAAACATTTTTGGCCAAGTAAAGTACAGGCATACCTTAGTGATACTAAGGGTTTGGGTCCAGACCACCACAATAAAGTAAATATCACAATAAAGGAAGTCAGTGAGGTTTTTTGTTTCTCAGTGCATATAATCATTACACTCACAGTATAGTCTACTAAGTGTGTGACAGCATTATGTCTAAAAAACAATATATATATCTTAATTTAAAAATATTCGATTATTAGGGTGCCTAGGTCAGTTAAGCATCTGCTTTTAGCTCAGGTCAGTTAAACATCTGGCTAACTAGTGGCTAGGTGAGTTAAGCATCTGCTTTTAGCTCAGGTCCTAAATCCCAGGGTCCAGGGATCGAGCCCCACATCAGGCTACCTGTTTAGCAGGGAGCCCGCTTCTCTCTCTCCCTCTGCCTGCCACTCCCCCTGCTTGTGCTCTCTCTCTGTCAAATAAATAAATAAAATCTAAAAAATAATAAAAAAACAAAAATACTTGATTGCTAAAAAATGCTAACCATCATCTGAGCTTTTGGTAAATTGTAACCATTGATCACAGATCAACATAACAAATATAATAATAATGAGAAAGACTGAAATATTGTGAGGATTACCAAAACGTGACAGGGAAACCCAAAGCAACCAAATGGTGTTGAGAAAATGAAGCCAACCAAACCTTCAATTTGTTAAAAAAAAACAGTATCTGCAAAGCATAATAAAAGTTCAATAAGACAAGGTATGTCTATATGTTTAAAATATTAAAAGGAATCACTAAGAACAGAATATGAACTATATACTGTGAACCAGCAAAGGAATAAAGAATGGGATGTGGAAATATCCATCAATATAGAAAAAGAAAAAGAGGAAAAAAGAAAAGGATTGGTAAAAAGAGACCTAAAATAAAACAGTAGGGAAAAGAACTCAGAAATTGTATCAGTGATTATAATAAACATAAACGGATCAAACCTACCCATTAAAAGACAGAGACTGTCAGACTGGTTTAAACAATTTGATTACAAGAGACATAGCTGAAACAAAACCTCATTAAAAGACTGAATAAAAGGACAGAAAAGAATAAATCAGGCAAACACTAACCAAAAGAGAACTGATATAACATGTAATTAATGTCCTTCAAAACTACTACAGGTCCTCAAAACAACCTTCAAAATACTGTAGATTTGAAATCCATGTTTTGCATAAGAAAACTGAGGAACAGAGAAATTAGGTTACTTGCCCAAGGTCACACAGGCAGCAGGGGCAGAAAGAGAATCCACCTTCAGGTTTCTATCACTCCAAATCTCATGTTCTCAACCACCACACACTACTGTTCTAACATTACCTTGGGAAATATTTAACGTGTAGGAAATACCTATGACATAAGCAAGCATATAAGTAAGGAAAATGGAGAAAGTATTCTGAGTCCTTTAAGAAAGAAGAACAATGTACTGGTTCTCAGTGCTGGAAGTAGATTACTTAGAACATCTAAGAAGTTCTAAGAAAGGCTGGTGATTTGGGCTCCACCCCAGTCCAATCAATACAGCATCTGTAGAGCCCCATGGCCCAGGTGTTCAGTAGTTTAAAAGCTCCCAAAGTGACAGTAACATGCAGGCAGGATTGGGAATAATTTAACTGTACACATACTCAAGGACAGCCTGTTAGAAGACAGAGGGCAGTTTTAGGTTACTGTGGAAAGCAGAAATTAGATGACCCTACAACCTCCTTATCTCTCCAACCAATAGATTAAAACCAATAGATTAAAAAAAAAAAAAAAGCAAAAACCTTCAGAACAAGGAGAGATAATGTGACCCCTTCTTCCATATGATGAGGGAAATCACATCTGGGACTATGTGGGAAAAGAGCTAACAGAATCCTTATACTAACACCCCCTCCCTGCTTCTTAAAGAGAACAGAATGAATCACAGAATCTCAAGGGTGGAAGAATCTTATAGGAAACTTCAAACGGAGCCTAGAGACTTGGCTGACTGTAAGAACTGCCTTGTGAACCTCATAAAAATATATAGTTGGCGTTTAAATAACATGGGTTTGAATGTGAGGATTCACTTATATGCAGATATTTTATAGTAACATACTGTAAATGTATTTTCTCATCCTTGTGATTTTCTTAACATTTTCTCAACTCTACTTTATTATAAGAATTCAGTATACTATATATAACCCAGAGAAAAATATGTGTTCATCAACTTTGTGTTACTGGTAAGGCTTCCAGTCAACAGTAGGCTATTTGTAGTTGAAGGTCTGGGGGAGTCAACGGTTATACCCAGATGTCTGACTGTATAGAAGGTTGGCGCCCCTTTCCTCTGCCCGGTTCAAGGATTCATTATAGATCTCTGTGTTCTACTGATAGGGGAGTGTGAGTCCATGTAACTGGCCCAAGATTGAGAAACAATAGTTTTTAAAAGATATTCAGAGACTTTTGGAGAAAGATGGTAGAGTGAAGCCACATCACAATAACTCCGTGTACTAACACATAATTAAGAAAAACAAAACACATACCTTCCTCAAAGAAAAGGGGAGAGGGGTGGGAACCAGCATTTATCAAACAAGGAATGCTATCAACATCTAAGGGGAAGACCTGGGGGGAGGGTAGGGGAACAGGCTTTGGTGTGCCTTATGAAGCGGCTATCCCCACACCACCCCCAAGAAGCATTCTTGGTGAGGCCATAATCCTGAGACCTTTTATGAATTGCTATCATTGTTACACAACTATTCCTACTCTTTAGAAAGAAGCAGACCATGGTTGCAATGTTATTTTTTTCCCCTTTGTCTGACTTGACAGGAAAGAGTTGAAAGGATAAACTGGAAACTGCTAGAAGACACTTGAAAGCTGTGGTTTCAATTATTCAGGGTCCCTCCCTCCCTTTCAGATGAGCATATGCTCGAAGGCTCAATGCGTAATTCAAGGGATCATCTAAATGTCAAGGACATACCCTCACAGAAGACATTACACCCACCATGAGCAGAATGAACTTGGGAACAGGACACTGAACAAAATCTCAGGAGAGCAGCACACTGTCCTAACCGAAGGAACACGCAGCTCTGAGCTCCCACCCTCCCTCATCCCCATGTTCCCTACAACACTCTTGGGCATCAGAAATCATCTCAAACTGCAGTTCAGATACCAAGGTAGAGGTTCCGAATAAGTTACAAAAGGAGTCATTTTAAAAAATTGAAAGTCATTTTAAATAAGCATTTGTCCAATATCAGAGCAAATAGAAGGTCTAGACAAAGCTACCTAAATTCAGCCTAAGCAAGATAGCTTCATGGTACTTGTATATATATACTAGCCAGGGTAAAAATAAGGAACCCAGCATACAGAAGGCAAAGAGCCCATCTTGAAGAAAAGAGAACCAAAGAAACAGAGGAAATTCCCTACACATGTTTAACGTATAGGAGAAATTAATCGGAATATATATTCACTAAAACAAGAAAAGTCAGATTGCCAGGAAATTAGAGCAAAGAAAACAAACTGAAGACCAAAATGACCTTCTTTTAGATTGTGGCATAAACTGAACACAGAAAGACGACCAGTAAAAACTGAATTCCTCCGTAGGTGAAAGGCTCAAGACCAGAACGCTCTGGGACTTACTAGATATTATCAACCTTGACGATATAAAAATAATGGTAGTAATAAAATAGAGCAGAGGCAGGTGACAGGAGAAAGTATGGGAGTGCACCTTGCTGCATCTTTTATAGCGTGCACTGAAAAGTCTAAAGTTAAAATCAGACCTTGACCAAAAGGAAGGACTTCAACCTTTCAATATTTTTCGCCATCTCAGTGAGATCTTTTGGAAAATAAGTTTCAGCGAAGAAATATTAATCCAGAGGGCAGCACTTTGTTTAGAGGCTTCCTCTTAGAAAATCAACCAAAGTAAGTGAATACTCCTTTTTAAAATTAGAATGGAGAGTGTGATCCTATTATTCTAAAATTATTCCCATCAGTCTATGGTCTATGTATCTTTCCAGCCATATATATCCATAGAAAGATTCTTCAGTGATTTCCTCCTACTGCTTAAGATTATCATACCAAGGTGGCAGGTTTTTTAAATTATTTTTACAATCTCTCTGTGCATTTTTTTTGTAGTGATTATTTTGAAAAATAATTGTTATTTGTAAAGGAAGGAACCCTCAGGTGGTTGAGATGGTCATGGCCAAGTCTGAGGACCACTGAATGCAGCCCAGGAATCTGACCGCTCAATCTGGCCCAGAAATCTCCGTGCAGCCCTCCTGGAAGGCAGCCAACCACTTGGCCCACCAAAATCTCCAGGGAGGATGAGGCCCTCACTCATCTCCAGTCCCCTCCCACCGCAGGGCGACTCTCACTGCACAGTACAGCGAATCTTCCCACTGCTGCTACCCTTGCAATCAGGTCTTCTAGAAATAATACCTACTTTTTCTTGAATTGCCCTAACTGGGAGTCAATCACGATATTCTACATTCTCCTTTAATCCTCACAGGGAACTGATGAAGTTACAAGGTTTCATGAGTTTTTCTTATTTCCTACCAAACAGACTGGGCCCTGGAGAAGTGAATTCTCCCAAGGCCCCAAGGCCAGAAGGTCATAGGTCTGGGCTCCAAAACTCTCAAGTCCATGTTTTTAACCAAAATGTTTTGTTAGAAATTGCTCTCTGGAGGGGCCTGGGCGGCTCAGCCAGTTGAGCGTCCGACTCGTGATTTCGGCTCAGGTCATGATCTCAAGTGTTGTGGGATCGAGCCCTGTGTCAGGCTCCCCAGTCAGTGGGCAGTCTGTTTGAGATTCTCCCCCTCTGACCCTCCCTCCAGTCACCCAGGCATGTGCGCTCTCTCCCTCTAATAAATCTTTAAAAGAAGAAAAGAAAGTGGTCCCTTGTATTGGTTCAAGGTCCATCTTTTTCTATAACATCTAACCAATGGCACTTACTCTGCTCCCTGGGGACACACCAAAAAAGGCTAACCCCTTTCCATATGGCACTGCCCTCCAGTATAGGAAGACGAAAATCCCATGACCCTCCTCTGCCCAGCTTCTTTCTCCCCAGGTGATCCCACACCAGGTGCAGAAGATACAGGAAAAAAGAAACCTGCAGTTTTCTTCTGACCTGTTATGAAGTCACTGAATGATGAATTTACATGGAATCATGAAGTTTCCAAGATGTTCTTATCTATACGCTATCATTTAAGTCCCACTTTTAAGGAGTTCCTAAGAGTTGAGTTCCCTGGGAAAATCTCTCAAGAGAGTATCATGCCACAGACAACTCCCAACTCTGCAGGTTAATGGATGGGTGTAGTGGTGTGGATAAAGTAATTTATATCTGGCACAGAAGTGTATTATATGCATTTTCCAATTTATCTTCCTAATTATATTTTTTCATAGATTCATATTTAAATGAGTTTCTACTCCCTTAACGCCTGCTGACTGACAGTGAGGGGAGGGAAAGCAGGATGAAAACATTAAGGAGATTTTTCCCACCAAGTGTAAATCTTCCCTACACCATCGCTGAGAACTCTCTGGGTTGGGTGGGGGCCATAGGGTTGGGATGGAGGGAGGGCTGTCTTCAGTTTCTAAGCACCCAAGTCTGATTTCCACACACAGCCAGATACACCAGCCTGTCCAGCCAGTAGCATATACTACCTGACGTCTCCCATGCCAGGAGGCACAGGACACCCAGGCACAGGGGGTCCCCCAGGCCCTGCCTAGAACACATTATCCTAGGAGTGCGCAATTCCCAGCAAGGTCTTGCTCCAAGGAAAGACTCCACTACTTTGGTCTTACACAGAGGTCAGCAGGCCTCCACCAAAATGCACACCTGTGTTGGCAGTGGGGCCATGGCACAGGGCCTGGAAAACATGGCTTCATGCCTTGGTGTAAGAATAGAGACCCAATATAGCTCAGCCCAGACCGAGTCAAGCCGCTGACCCCACTACCCTGTCCCTAAGTCCTCTCCTATGGTGTCCTTGATCCTCTCCTGCATTGTCCTTGAGTTCATCTCCCTGTCCCCAGATCTAAGGCCCCATAGGCCCCTTGGGTATAGGCAAGATTCTCTACTTCCTCCCATGGCTTTTCCCTAGGCAAAATCTGAACTCACTTACCACAGCCCATCCTTCCCTTGCAGGGGAGGGGAGACACCCAACACCGCAGCCCAGAAGGAACCTCCACAGGGAATCAGGCAAGAGCCAGACGCTAAAATTACATTTTCGCACTCCCTTCTCATTCGGAGGGAAGTCTGTGTAGGGCTGGGTGGGATCACACAGTCTCTGCCGTAAATTAGAGAGCTATCTCAACAGTCTCCCTCTCCTCTTCCTCTTTCTTCGCCCTGTCCCGTCCCCTCTCTGTGCCTTCAAGGCCTCCCTCTGCTGAATCCCCAGCTTATGCCTCCCTCTCATTCACAGTGTGTTAGGGACACTCAGCTCCATGGGGAACATGCAGAACGCTCTGGTTCCCCCATTAAGAAAGGGTGAACATTGCCACTGCCCAGCACAGACATACCGGACACAGGAGACAGCAGAGGTACACTGTGCGGGGTAGGGCGGGGCGGGTGGGGGGGGCGCTCACATAAGAGAACAATGCAAGAACATCTCAGCCTCAAAGAATCTACAAAAACACCAGCACAAGGGGAGGGCAAGACAAGCTCTTCAAAGCATGTAGCCCAAAACGTCCGAGTCCCGGGCCACTCCTGTCCCGTTCTTCTGGAAAAGTTCCCACAAGAAGGTTACCTTCCAAGATTCACAGACATGCGGCCCTCCTCCTTGGTGCTGCCAGACCCCACGGTGGCTGAGTATTTCCAACGGGTAGAGGAAGGGATGGTCCAACTCTCAAACATGTCTATTCACCAGGCAATCATCTGTCTTTTCAGGACCTCCTTCACATTTTAAAACATTACTGCTGGGTGGTTACTCAGGGAGGCCCACGGCCAACCTCAAAGATGTTGAACCAAACCTGGAGAGTTGAACTGAATTTTTGTTTGTCTTTCTAGACTGTCTGCTATGAGTCAGGCACCATGCTAGGTGCGTTTGCACAGCGACCCTCGGTCTCCCAGCAGCAGTGGGTATAGTATCAGCACCCTCTCCTGCAGGTGAGGGCTGAAGTTCAAATAGGTTAAGGAACTTGCCCCAGGCCATTCCAAGTCATGGCACACAACCAAGACATAAATCTAGTCCCAGAAACCATGATCTTCCTACCACACCAATGTTTCCCCTAAAGAGTGCCCATAACTCCACACAGGAACCCAGCCCAGCCTGAATAATCCATCAGGGCAGAAGAAGAAAACTCCTCTGTCAAAATGAAAGATGCTAATAGCAAGAGTATTTAGCTGGGAGGGTTCAGATTTCCATAAAAATCTCCTTGTGCGAAGATGAGCTGAAAAAAAAAAAAATCCTGCTGAATCTGCCTCTTAGAAGCCAGTACATTCTGGAATCCAGACATCAGTCCTCACCAGCTGAAGAGCCCCACTGCTTCCCCACCAACCTGCAATTCTCACCATGAATTTATTGAGGAACCACACAGGGCTTAGCGAAAGGAAAAGAACGGGTCAATTATATTTCACTCTACACACTAAGCCTTAAATATGATGCCCAACTTCAAACAGCCCTTGCTTTTCATTTTTCTTGGCTTCATGAAGGCACTGAGGGTGGTGTGGGGCCAAGAACACAAGTGTCTGAGCGTTTACAATGACCCAGCCTCACCCCAGACCGGCGCCCCCATCCAGGTCCACCCCCGTGTGGCTTTTCCAGATCAACTGGAGCCTGGGCAGACAGCCAGTCTTTCCATGCACGGTCAGCCTCCTGCACGGAAGGCACATGTTCCCAGCACCTCTCCTCCACAGGTATTCTGAAAAGACGTCTGAAGCAGAGACCGAGAAGGGAGGTCAACATGGCATGGCCTTCCCTTTGGATTATCTGACTCAGGCAGGACCCAGAACCGGCAAGATCCAAGGAAATGGGCTGACCTGAAAGGGGAACAATCAGAAAAAGGCTGGGAAAGCCAACAGCCCTCGGGTCAAATCTGGCCTGGCCTTCGTTTCTGTAAATAAAGCTTTATTGGAACTAAGCCATGCTCGCCTGCTAGGTATTGTCTGTCGCCGATTCCAAGTGACAAAGGCACAGTTGAGTAGTTGCAACAGCATGGCCCACAAAGCCTAAAATATTTACTATTTGGCCCTTTACAGGCAAAAAAAAAAAAAAAAAAAATTGCAACCCTCAATTTAGAAAAAACTTCAGAAGTGGTTGGGCCTATTTCCTGAGTCTTTTTAAAAGCAAATAATATCTCTGGAATATATTTAGTACAGTCTTGCATGGAGGTAAAAGAATGGAAAAAAATAGCCCTGCAGGGCCCTTGCAGCCCCACAGGGAGCCAGAAAGAGACAAGATGCCTGGTACCCCGTGCCTCACATGACAGACGTCCAATTTGAAGGGCAATCCGTGCACCCCGTTTGGGAGGCCAGATCAACACATTGTACAACCACACAGCCTCACCCTCCACCCACATCCAGAACCCGAAAGCATCAGGAAAGCAAGCAGTCATCTGCGCCACCCCACTCAGAGAGGGGCCAAGAAGTCCGCCTGATGTCGTTCCCCAGCAGGATCCGTGCAGCAGACACCACCCGCTCCAGAGCCTCCCACGTACAGGGTACACACACGTCAGCACACATAGGGAGGCCCAGGGCAGCGGGCTGGCTGAATATCTGGGAAGCTGACCTACAAGCAAACCCACCTTTTATTTAGCCCCTGCTCGGGCCAACACATGGGCATGACTCTTAATCAAGGCCCTGGCACATGGGGACAGGAGCACTGGGACGGTACTCAGGAGACGAGGCAGGCTGCCCACAGACTCTGCTGCTAACAACTCATACAACCTTGGAAGAGTCAGGTAGTATGTCAGGGCCTCAGCCTTTCCCCCTGTCAAATGGGCTAATACCATCCACTATGCCTAACTCACAGAGCTCAGACATAAGGCAAGTTATTACTGAACATCTATGACTGGTCAGACATGGTTTCTGAAGCATTTGAGGTATCGTGGCAAACACAACAGGTAAAAGCCCTTCCCCAGGCAGTGCGCTCTCTAGGGCTGGGATGGAAGCTTCTAAGAAATGCATGTAGAATACTCTAAAAAACCATGATGTGCTACACCTGCACATGGTTGGGGGACATTATCTTCCCACTCTGGACCAATTATGGACTGGACTCATGCACACAGCAGACCTGCTGGGAACCCATCACTGACCATAGTCACTGACTAGGAACTGTTCTACATGTCTTGTCATGTAGTAACCGTACAGTCACAAGCAGCTCCCAATACCACACAAGGCACTATAAACACACAGCCCACAAACAAGCAAGCTGGGGCCCAGAGCAGGGAATCCCCATATTCCCAAGATAACACAATCAGGAAAAGGCAGCGAGAAGATTTATAATGCAGGCATTCTTCTACAAGGACACTCATACTAACCACTGCATTGTCCTGCCTATACCAAGAAAGAAATGAATTGTCCTGCCCCTCTTGATAGCTCCCATGCTGGCTAGAGGAGCTGAACTTACTGTGCCCCGTTCTGCTATCATGAACTGGAGGAGTAAGGCCATGCCACCCCAGGCTAGCAGGAGTGCTCCCAGAAGGAAGAAAGGAAGCTCCATTCTAGGATGGAGGTCTTCTAAGAGAGGACAGCTTCTAACAGGACAGCTGAGCCCAGGAGAGAGGCCTTAAACTGACCGGGAGGTGGTCCTTGCATCTCCCTCCCAGGGCCCCTCTCCTGGCTGGGCATCTCCAAACAGGTAGACCTCTCATTGTAGGCCGCTGTGAAAGCTGTGACCCCTGCCCACGGAGGCAGGCCAAGACTAGGACGCAGGCAGGGATACATTATGCCCCGTAAGGTAGTGATCTGGTTCTGTTTTTTCCCTAGTGCCAGCCCCTGTTTTCAGTAAAGCCCTGTGTCAATGTCCCAGGCCAGATGTCCAGCAACACCAGGAATTAAGGAAAGGCTGAAAAGCCAGGCCACCCAGCTTGGGCCACAAGGGTTAGAGGAAAATGGTGCCCCCTTCGCTAGTACCTCGCTGGAAGTACTAACAGATGAGACATTCCTCAAGGGAAAGGCACAACTGGAGGGAGCTAGGGATATGCAGCCACCCTTGGCCCGCATGCAGTATTTTTCTCCACCGCCCATGCTGAAGGATCAAAGTCCTGGCTTCCTGAGGGAAAGAACAGCTTCCTTTTCAGAAGAGGAGGATGCTAAGAGGGGCAGAGAATGGAACATGGGGGAAGGGCTGAGATTCAGGGACTGTGCGGGGATCCCCCTCCCAGACATCCAAGGGACTCTTGTGAGCCGGGCAATGGTGTTCACGCCTCATGTGCCCGTCACCAGCACCAGGAAAGCAAAGCAGAAAGGAAAAGAAGGCAGAGACAAAACCCTCTCTTTGGGCAGTCCTGGTGCTACCCGTTGGGAGGATGGCGCATCAGAGAAGACAGAAGACTGGCCCTGCTCCCAGGTTCGGACGGGATCCCCTCTGACACTGGTTCTAGCTGGAACTGCCTCGACCCAGTGCTGAGAGTGCTGGGCCCCAAGCAGTCTGCATTCTGCCGCTGGAAACAGTGGGAAAGCCCCGGGGCCTCGGGGATTTCACACTCTTTCCTCCTGCCTCGCTTTCTCTTTTATCTCCTGGATTCACATACTGCTGAGCAGTGGACAGGGCTGTCAGCCTGCCCGTCTTAGCTCAGTGACCTCATGCAGGCGTACAGAACACAGGAGCTGGACGGGGCCTTGGAAAACATTCCCGAGCAAGCATCTCAGACTCGGGCACGCCTCTCCGCCGGAAACCGGGTTGTGTCTTGTGTCTAGGCAGAAGCGAGGCTGGGGAGTGGGGAGGGCTGGGGGTGCTGGTCCTGAGCATGCTTTCAAAAGGGGAGCATTTCTAAGGGAAGATGCTGACATCATCGCTAAGTCCGTGAAGAAAAGAGGCTAGAAGCAGTGGAGAATAAGACCCTGAGACAAGCAGGAAAGGTACTGTGCACGTGGGGTACTATTTTTATATTTTATATGTCGACCCCCAACCTGGCACAAGCCCCCAGCCTTTGCCTCCCAGACGGAAGGCCCCAACCAAGGTTTCGGTGTCAGGGTATATAAGACCACTCGGAATATATTCATGGAGCGTGAAATTGATTCAAGGATGTAGAGACGGTATTATTAACGTATTAAATAAAACACATCATGGAGGGACAGGAAAAATTTGTACAACTTCATAAAGTAAACGTGTGCATGGAGCAGACAACTTTGGATGATGATCCTATATTTTGAGGGGACAAATGAAGAAAGAGCCCATTTGCCTTTTATTCTTTTCTCACCTTAAAGGATTTCAGTAGAAGTTTCTCAAAAGCACCAAGCTTTTTTTTTTCCAGTTTTACTGAGATGTGACACGTAACATGGTGGGAGTTTAAGGTTATTACTTTGTAATCGTTTCTAATGTCCCCAATTCACAGATGAGAAAACTGAGACCCAGAGGAAAAAAAAAAAAAAGAACAGAAGCAGACTAAAATCCAAAGCCCCTGAATCCTGTGATCAATGCTCTTCTCAGCGAAGTATCACTCCACCTTACGGGGTCCCACTAAGAAACCAGGAACCGTTTGCAACTGAACTTACCCTGCCCTGTGACTGGGACAGCATAGCACAGAGATGCACCCTTAACTAAATAATTCTGCTCAGCGCAGCCAAACTCTGAGATCCCAGCCAGTATTCAGCAGATAGTACAGACTTGATTCTTTAGGAAAGACCCTCTGAGCACGGTGTGTGGGGGGCAGAGACCGTACCCTCCAGCCTGGCCAACATGCCTATTCCAGCTACCGCTAAGATGCCAGGTGGTACCTGGACGTCACCCTCTCCCTCCAGCGACACTGGGAAGTTGATTCTGCAAAGGGACCCTCCATGGTTCAAACAGGACAGATACTTGCAGAATCCACCAAAAGGCCAGGGTGGCAAGGAGGAGGTCAACTGTCAGCAACAGAGGCACCAACCTCCCAGAGCCTCAGTAAGAAATTAGTCCCTGGACAGATCTGCAATTTCCAGGCACTTCTGAAAGCTGGAAGAACAAGGAAAGGGCTCAGATAACAGAAGGCTGGAGAGATTGTATCCAGAGAGACAGGAAAGACCTAGGAGCAGAGGGCCCTGCCGGGACACAGGGTGGCAGGAAAGCAGACGGCACTGCGTAGGATAGGACCCTAGCTCGCCTCCGCTGTGGAAAGGCAGCACGTGCACTGGTTAAACCAGGGGCTTCTGCTGGTTCAAGCCCCTGAGGAGGCTTGACTCCTAACTCCTCCATTCACCAGCTGTGCGACCCTACTATGGTTCTTTAATTCGCTGGGTCTGTTTCCTCATCTGAAACCAGGGACAATAACTGTGTACAGACATTATGTGTGTGGGGAGGATGGGGAATGCAGGCTGAGCCCTTGGCTTCCTCCAAGTGGTGGCTATGACACATACCCACAAAGGTTGCTGTCTACCTGACAGCAGGTAGGACATGGCAGGCAGGCATGTCCTGGCAGGCAGGACATGGACACATGCACTACAGCTCTCTGCTCCTCCTCTGTGTTTCAAACATCAGGTAGTGGGGCACCTGGGTGACTCAGTCGGTTAAGAATCTGCCTTTGGCTTAGGTCATGGTCCCAGGGTCCTGGGATCAAGTCCTGCATCCCTGTTCACTGTCCCCAGGGGCACGCCCATACCAGGCCCAGAGCGTCCTGCTGACCCACCCTCAGGGCTCAGTGTCGGCAGCAAGAGGAGCCTGCTTCTCCCTCTCCCTCTGCCCTTCCCACTGCATGTGCTCTCCCTCTCAAATGAATAAATAAAAAATCTTAAAACAAAATGCAAAAGGTAGGAAGCAGCCTTTGCATTACTACCCCCTCCAACAGCACAGATATTCACATTTTAGTGACAAGAAGGCAACGCCCATTTTCCCAATAGCGAATTAGTGATGAGTGAAATATGAAGTCTAAATTTTTTTTTTTTTAGGCCATTTGGGTCTCCATAAAATTACTTCTGTTTTGAATTTTTGAAAATGTGGCCCATCCCTCTTTTAAATGTTCCTGAACTGGCCCTCATGAGTAAATGGTTCTTGCCATTGGCCCAGCTCTTCCCCTCACCCCTGCACGGGAGAAAGGAGTCCTGAGGCAATGAGGCAGCAGCGGACAGGGACAGGGTGATCCTCCCCACGAAGACAAAAGCTCCTCTCCCACTGGGTGCAGGGTGAGCCCTCGTCCAGAAGTATGCTCACCTCCTGCTGGGCACTTACTTAGCCAGGTGCCCTGCGCCATGGACCAAGTTGTTCACCCATTGCACACGCCTAGCCAGAGCCTAAGTGCCTCTGTGGCCCACAGGAGCCACTAAATTGTTCAACAATGAGCCCACCTCAAGGTCTCAGGTGCCTCCCACTCCCAAAAAGCGGCTTCCGTCTCAGGGCTGTCCCCAGGGGCACGCCCATACCAGGCCCAGAGCGTCCTGCTGACCCACCCTCAGGGCTCAGTATCGGTAGCAAGCAGGAAGGTGTGGTGGCCAGAGGTGAGGTCAAGGTAACTTCAAAGACATAAGATCCTATCTGAAGGTCATCGGGCCCCTCCTTCTGCCTTGCCCCACTGCCTAGTTGATGAGTAGAGAGTCCCATGGTTCTGACACACAGAAGCACATCAGAACCACCCACGGAGCTGGTCTAAATAACACAGATTTCATACTCCACTCCTGGACGTTGCAAGTTAGGAGCACTTGAGTGGGGTTTTATTTTTTTAGGTTCTAACAGGTGACTCTTACGGCCATGACTAGAAACCACTGGCCTAGGCCCCTCTCTACAAGCAATGGGAAGAGAAGCCCACAGGGCGCCCTCTGTGTGGCAATACAAGCCTTTGAAATAAGCTGAACAGCTTCAGAGCCGGATTTTCCACCTCTGGGGGTGAGCCTACTGTTTCTTTAATCCTCTGAAAGCCCAACAGAGCAACTGTCACGGGGGCCCTGAAGACATTTCCTGAGAAGAAAGTCCTCTCTGATGAGGTGAGGAAGACTCCACAGAAACTACTTCTGCAATTTAGAAATGGAGAAGACCAAGAGAGAGTCCAAAAGAACTTTGGCCTCCATCTTAAGAGCACACATACTTCACAAGGCCTTCCTATTCCAGAAACATTGTCATCAGCAAAGACTCCCAGCACTTGAAAGGCCCCGACTTCACCATCATGGCACAAAGCCCACGAAGTCAACTGCCAAGGTGAATCCTTGTGGACTAGGCAGCTCCTGAGGGACTAGGGGAAGGTGGGAAACAAGGAGGATGTAGGAGGAGTCGATCACAAAGGGGGTCGGGTGGGGTTGGCAATGACATCTTACCAGCTCCCCCATCAAGGGAATGTGACTTTTCTGAGAAAAAACATACGCTAACAAAAACTTTATCGACAACACCTTTTCCCCTATCATGTCTTCACTCTGGCACACACATTTGCACACATACACAAATATGCGCACGCACACACACACAGGTGTGCACCACAGAAATATGGAGCAAAGAGCTCTCCTGATCGGGAAGAGGAGGGCATTCCTTCCCGGGAAGGGTAGTGGGGAAACAGGGAGACGGAGCCATGTGCCTGATGGACATCAGGGAAGGAAAGGATCAGCAGGGCCCTTCTTCACGGGCCACAGTCATTATATGACAAAGTCACAAGACCTCTGGTGCTTCTGGAGACTTGATTTGAACCCAAATAAAACTGAGGGTCGCTTCTGATTATTATAAGAAGTGAGTCTCCAGGCTGACAAGCCCACAGGTCGGGGGCGGGGGAGGGAGTGGAAACAGAATTATGTATCTTGAAGAAATAACCTGAAAACTAAAATCAGGGAACAGCCAACCTCCCTTCTAAGAGAAAATAAAAATCGTTTATTCAAATGACACTTCAGTGTCACCTGTTTTTTCAACCTTGGTGTTTTGAACCCAACATAAAAAACAGTTGTCAAACTTTACTTCAGCCAACCTCACGACAAGAAAATCTAAGGGTTTCTTGTAGCTTTAAGCAGAGTCCTGTACCGCGCATCTTGAAGTGTTCCAAGATCCCAGTCCCCACGCTGGAGTAAGAATGATGTATGAAGCCATATAAAAACATCATTTTCCATTTGGCACAGAGAGTGTGGAATAAGACTTTGGAGGTTAAACTAAACCGATGAGATGGGAACAGTACAGGGACCCAAACTTAGCTCCCCTGTGCCCCTTGCACACACACAGGCCTCACAGGGGTGACATCTAGAAATGAAGTTAGTGCTAGAGAAGCCAGGAAGCTTGGTTGTGTCTGGGGGCCTCTGGTTCTGTGCTAGGGTCAACTAGGTAAATCCCAAAGAATAAGATTCTTGATCATCGCGACCTAAGAACTTAGGCAAACACGGACATCCTATAAATGAGCAATAGCAAAATGCAGGTTTTCCAAAGCATTCTGAGCTCCTCTCAGAAAGGGCTGGGCGAGAATCCAGAGGAGCTCTGTGGTGTGGCCAGAAAGAGCTTGGGCTTCAGATCGAGGTTCTAAGCCACTTGTTACTACCTGTCGTCTGGGGGACTTTGGACAAGTGAGTGAGTCTCGCTGAGTCTGTTTCTTCATACAGCCACCTGGGTGGCTCAGTCAGTTGAGCATCGACTAGTGATTTCAGCTCAGGTCATGGTCTCAGGGTCCCGAGATCGAGCCTCGTATCAGTCTCCATGCTCCACAGAGCAGTGTCTGCTTGTCCCTCTTCCTCTGCTCCTCCCCACACTCACCCTCTCTCACACACACACAAATAAATAAAATCTTTAAAAATGGAAATACCAGGGGTGCCTGGGTGGTTCAGTGGGTTAAGCCTCTGCCTTCGGCCCAGGTCATGATCTCAGGGTCCTGGGATCAAGTCCCACATCAGGCTCTCTGCTTGGCAGGAAGCCTGCTTCCCCCTCTCTTTCTCTGCCTGCCTCTCTACCTACTTGTGATCTCTCTCTCTGTCAAATAAGTAAAGTCTTTTAAAAAATAAAAATAAAAAAATGGAAATACTAAAAAATGGAAATACAGTTTTTCAAAATGAACAAGAGAAATTGAATTGAAAGTCGTAATTCAGGTGACAGAGGTCTGTCTCCTAAAGAAGCATCAGTGTTGTCGATGACAACAAAGACAGTGATAGAACAAGGACACTCCTCACTCAACTCAAAGCCATGATCATGCTGTATCGTGCTGAACACAGGACCCTGGGGATATGAACCAGATCCATCCAAAACCCAGGATCATGACAACCATGGGTCGCAGGGTCATGGACACACCCAACCAAGTGTCTCCTGTCCAACAACAGGGGACAGTCTTTCATCAATACCCCATGGTTATGTGGTGACGATGCACCTGTGTGCCAAAACACACCAAAAAAATGCAATCACTGGGGCATTTCCCCAGCTCCAGCCTCTCGCCCATCGATCACAGACACGATCAAACTCCGATGCCTCAAACCCATCTCCCACGGGCCTTCCCAGGGCCAAGACCGAAAATCACCGAGGCAAACAATCATGTGCTCTATTTGTTGGTCCTCTAGCTGTAATTGCTGGTTGGTTGGAGACTAATATAAATAACTCACTCAGATAATTCTGGCAATTAAGTCTAGCAAAAGAGCAGGAGATGGATGTGACATGCACAGAGCACAGAGGAGCAGAAGAGGCAGGTTTCTCAAAGGTAGGGAGAGCTCTGCAAGGAAATTAACTCCAGAGTGGTTTGCAGGGAATCAGGGCTCAGGGCTCATTAGTTCAATCTTGGCAGCTGACAATCACTTCCAAAAGGCAGTTTACTCTGGCCCCAAAGCTTTCAAGAACACTATGAATGAAGGCCCACGGTTAGCCCTTCAATGTTGAATTCAGGAGTTACGAGCATCCTCCGGCTGGGAGGGCACAGGCTCGTCCCACACAGCATGTGCCCAGGGCATAAAGGATGTGGGGATAAATAACAAATACCCAGACAGCCAGAGGGGACAGAAACAGGCCTCTAATGCTAGCCCATCTGGGTTTACGAGAAACAAGTGTGCTGTTCAATCCTGTTTATATGGTTCATGGGAGACTCTGGAGCAGTGACAGAATATCATTCTCATGCTCTTTAGGACTTCCAGAGATGAAGAGGAGACCCAGAAAAGACAGTAACAATGTGCTATTAGCAGAGGGGCTGGGTGATCCTGAATCCCCCTCACCAAGGTTTTCAAAAAAACTTTAAACTGTCTGGCCAAGTTAAAAAATTCAGACTGCCAGGGCAAAGTGATTTTTTTTTTTCTCTTTACACCATTCTATAAGCAATTAAGTTAACATCCCAATCTGGAATTATAGGAAGACTGCCCCAAACAAGGCATATGTGTGTGCAAATTATAAGAAATTCTAAAGAATAGCAATATTAATAAGAATTCTTTTCTTCCACCTTCAGCAGAATAATTTGCAAAGTTCTACCTCATATGACCTTCACAACAAACCTGTAAAGTGGGTATTCTTATCCCCTGGTATACATTAAAAAAAAAAAAAAAAAAGGCTCAGAAAGTGGGTTCTTGCCTCTCCAGATTTCAGATGAGTCCCGGAATGTTTGTAATTCTGGTCTTACAAAAATAAGAACACCGATGGCAGGACAGGCCTCTTGAGTCAGATGGCCCTCAAGTGGCCCCTCAGTCAGCGTGGGGACCAGAGGGGCAGAGCCTGAGTGGAGAGCTAGCTCAGGAGATCTGACCAGATGGATGTGACCAGGGCTATACCAGGGGAAGCGAGAACAGACAGGAACAATGGAGCCCCAGACGGGAACGGAGAACGCCAGCGCGTCCTTCAGCAGCTCACCTGAGATGCCAGAGACCCTAAGGAAGAAGACACCAGTCTCCAGGCCAGTCCCAAGGAGAGAGGCTCTTCTGACAAAGTTACTATCAACTGTGCACCTTTTGTCCACAGACCTGCCCCTCACCTGGCAGAAACTCTGCTGCATCTCAAAGGTGGCCCGCACAGCAGCCCTGGAGTTCCAACAAGGTCGCTGCTTGCCCACATGGGAGAGGCGAAAGCGCAAAATAAACCCCAGACGCAGAGGCTTGGAAGTAAGCATCAAGCCAGCCATCTGGACACAGAGCCGCCGGCACAGTCTCCGTGCGCTGGGCCCCGAGGCCTCTCCAAGCCACGCCACTTTCTGATGAGTGATGCTGAAATGGTGCGGCCTATAAGCCCCCCGCGGAGCGCAGGTGATACAGCTCCATCTCCACGCAGCTGTGTGTGCTTAGGCTCCCGCGCTCCACAAGGACTGGAGAGGCGGATTCTGGCCACGTGCTGGGAAAGGCCTGATGGGTTCTGTTGTTGCCTGGGGGCTTCAGCCCTAGAGGAGCGCCCCTCTCCAGGCCTTTGGGCAGCCCAGCCCCTGTGGCCCCGCAACATTCCGAGGGCGTTCAGACCGGTTTCAGTCAGTCCATATTAAGCGGGGACCTGCGAGGCTGGGGCTGGGGGTCGAAATCTCTAGAGAAACCCCAACAGGGCTAAAGGTTGGAACGTTCGCACGGGTGCAGATCCACCCGCTTAAAATACTGAAACACTCCGTCTACGTTAGTCAGTAGGTGCTTCTCTGAACCCCTGCGTGCTTAAAACCATCACGCTGCCCACCCCCGCAACCCCCGCACCGCGCGACCCCAGACCTCGCAGCGATCCTGCAGCTGAAGCGCTGGCGCCAGGTGTGCAGCGGGTGGGCGCCTCCTCGGGACCGCACGGGTGCACAGGCTGGGCGATTACAAGGCAGCGTGAACCCTCCACGCGTGTGCGGCCAGCAGGGCCACGCCTGACCCGCAGCACTGCCCTGGCAGGAGGGCTACTGGACCCAGCTGTGCCCAGGGCCATTTCTATCCTTCTCCACGTGGGGAGAGGCCTCCCTGCATTTCTTCTGGGACTGGGGACTAGGGACGCAACTACAGCCCCACATGTTCTGTTCATACCTTTGAGTTTATGGAAATATCCACTTGATTTCGAGGAAAGGGGGAGGAAAAAAAGGAGCAGCACCTGGCTCGACCTCTGGGCTTGAACAACTGGCTACTGTCTCACACTGTTTCTGGCCCAACAGAGAGAAGCGACTGTCTCCCACCACCACCACCAATGTCCTAATGGCACACCAGCCCTCAAGGGGTTAGGTGTTTACACTGCACGTGACGACCCAACAGTGGCTCACAGGACCAACTTCACAGCTGGCAACCAACATTTTTCAACTGAAACAGATAACAGCCTGACAGGGGCACCTGGGTGGCTCAGTCAGTTAAAGCGTCTGCCTTCAGCTCAGGTCATGATCCCAGGGTCCTGGGATCGAGTCCCACATTGGGCTCCTTGCCAAGCCAGGAGCCGGCTTCTCCCTCTACCTGCCACTTTCTCTGGTTTTGCGCGCGTTCGCTCTCTCGCTCTCTCTCTGACCAATAAATAAATAAACAAATTTTTTAAAAATGGAACAGCACAGAAAACAGAATGTCTACCTCATGGAAAGGCGCCCTGGAACTCTGGCTTCATCATATTCACCGATATAGGTAGTGAGTTGAGAAAGAAAAAGTGTCTCTTGTTGTGGGTCTCAAGGGGGAAAACAGAATCTGAAAACCCCAATCCAGCTAATCCCACCCTGCCACTGATGAGGAAACTGACCCATGCAAGGCCACCGGAGGACGTGGCAGGGGGACGTGGCTGACAGCCCATGGGATGCAGCCTTTACCCCTCTTGGAAGCAGCTCTGGCTCTGGACATGGATATCAGGTTTCCCGGATGCTAAGGAGCCAGCTCTTCAACCCCCAAGAGCGGCACAAAAGTGGTCTCTAGTACGGCTCTGACTTTCATCAGCAGGCTAAACCTTCGCACCCGAACTTCTGGTCCCAGCCAGGAGGCCTTGACCAAGACGCAGCTGTCGGGGCCTCCCATTCCCCTAGCCAGGCTGAGGACGGTATGCTTCATGTCCGGCCTCCACCTCCAGAACCCTCCTCCGCCACCTCCAAAGTTGCCTTCAGACCCATGTTCATCAATGAGAAATAGCATAAATCCTGGAGGAGAGACTCCTGAAACCACATAAAAAACATAACTTCATTTTCCAAAAGGACCTGGTTCGATAAGAGCTAACATTCATTGAAAATTAACCATTTGGCAAGCATCGTGCCAGGGGCTTACACATACTATCTCCCCCAGTGTATAATTACGTTATCTCACTTGACATAAGCCCTAAATGTTAATATCACAAACACGCACACAGAGTCATCATCTCTATCATGTGTGTTCTATTCTAAGCATCCCATATGCATTGTCCAATCTCGCCCTCAGCTCGAGACAGCAGGTGCTATCATGCTGCCATTTTGCAGGCAATGAGTTGAGGTAGGAGAGGTGACATGACTTACCTGAGATCACACAACTAATGGATGACAGAGCCAAGACTGGAACCCAGTCAAGTTTCAGAGCCCAACCTTGTATCTACCTCTACTGTTTATGATTAGCTCCATCTCCAGGTGCAGAAACAAAGACCCAGATGAGTCCAGTCATCATGCTGACTCTACCCAGAGACTACCTGTAAGCCAGGGAGACAGCTACCATATTTATCTGTGGGTAAGGCAGGGCCATGAGCATCAGGACCAACATGGATGGGCTTGGGCTGAAGAAGCTGTCAGGGCCAAACCTCAAGTCTTCAATAACTGCCCCCTGGGGGAGGTCCAGAGGCTTTCAGTGAAACAGCCAGAGTGATAGAGATACTCACACAACTTAGGACAACAGCTATTTTATTTTGTTTCTTAATTTTTTTTTTAAATTTGAGTGTAGTTGACACAAATGTTAACGATAGCTCCAGGAGGATAACACAGTGATCCAACGTCTCTGTATGTTAGGCTATGCTCACCACACAAGGGTAGCTACCATCTGTCGCCATACAATACTACTACAATCCAGTTGACTATATTTGACAATGGCTCTTTCAACCAGAAGGGAAGTTTTTTAATTACATTATCACTGTTGACTACTACAAATGGCCCAGATAAGAGAGAGCTAACGCTCTTACTTGACTCTTTGAATTTTGGTTTGTTAATTATAGGGCCGGGGGTCTGGAAAGGACCCTAAAACATGTATCATTCAATACCACCACATTACTGATGAGGAAACCAGGGCGTCTGGGTGAAGTGTCACGCCCAGGGCCACACAGCTAACAAGTGACGGAGTCAAGATGAAATCCTAGGGCTCGAGGACTGGTCACTTCCTGGGTCTGTCCATGGTGGTTTGTCTCTTCTCCATCCATGCTGACTCTGCTCAGTAACTAGCTAATGCGCATGTCTAGAACCCAGCCCGCAGCTGATCTGGCACACCCGGACAATCCCGGGATCCTGAGACACAGGCTCAGCTGTCCAGATTTCCACCGGCGACTATGCCAGTCTCGTGCGTATTTAGATGTTTTGAGTAAGCACCTGAATTCTGTGTGACCGATTTCAGCATCCACTGGAGGCAGCTTCTAAATTTAGAATTAACATCCCAGGCAGTCTGTTGCACAAATGTACACTTTGACTGTTGTCAGAAACAGTACAACTGACATCCATAAAACAGTTCCTTCATTCCTTAATAATATTGAGCTGTGAAAATGAGGCATCTCAAACAAACAAAGCTTTCTCCATGATGTCCTTTAAAAATAGCCACAGTAGTCAAGGACAGTCCAGATTTGTTTTTAATGAAAATTCCGAAGGGTGCCCATCCTTATTCTCACTTCTAGTGCAGCTCCCTGGGCCTGGCACTTATCTCTAGACGCTTGTCACTACCCAATCTAGAGCATTAGTAATTGAACATTTGGGGTGCCAACCTATACGCTATGTGAGAAAACCACCTTTGCAGAAGCTGAGTGTCTGTTCATTTTCATCAGCACCTTCTTTGTCTATCCCAGCTAATTGCTTAGACTCCCTTATACTGTCTCCCCTGTCCTCTGCATATTCATTCAGTTGTGCCAGGAAAGGGAGAGGCCTTTCACTGAGGACCTCTCCACCCAGTAGACACAGCAAAGGCAACAATCCAGGGGGACTCACAGTCCACGTTGACTTGCAACCTTCCATCAAAACACCTTATCATCCCTTAACAGAGCAGATGGAAAAAAAATTACTCTTATGCTCTGAAATTTTCCATTCTTGATCTCAGCCCAAAGGTGACTTTTTTATTTTTAAACATGAGCCAAAAAAAAAAAAAAAAAAAAGTTCAACTATTTTTGATTCATACCCGGGCTAAAGAAACACACTTTGTTCTTGTTAAAGCAGGGTAAGGTTTTTTTTTTTTTTTAACACATAGGTAACTCACACAACTGAGCTTCAAAAGCCCAAACATTGCAACTAGCTAGTGTTCACACTGGTAGCCCCTTTGCTGTAATTGGAAAGTCAAAAATCAATAGCCAGGTTGAGAGGGAGCTGGGATTCCACTTTCTGGATCCCATTTTCTGTCCTCAGTTCCACTAAACAGTTTGAGAACCACATAGAATTCTGAAATCTTGAAACTGAAACTAAGCCTGAAGCTTTTCCTGGATGATGAGGGACAGGGATAGGACTGCCTCTGTCCCAGGCCCTGCCTTCTTCCCATCCATCCTACCCACGCCAGCCCCTTCCCACACTGTTCCTTCTACTCCCAATCCATCCAGCTACTCCCATGTCCACGGAAGAAGGGCGGGTGGGGGCAGGGCACCTGGAGGAGAAGCATCAGGAGTGCAAATCACCCTTTACCTAACCAACCCCATAACCCCGTGTGCCTCCCTCCTCCTTAATGAACCTCCTGGATTTCAGCTGCAAGATTCTCCTCTCCACTCTCTATCCTGCTTCACATACACACACTGCTGGCCCGGAGGGGAGCCCACATCCATCCATCCACCCTTGGGGTGGGGGGAGGGGCCTGCCTCCATCCACCCTTGGGGTGGGGGGAGGGGCCTGTGTGCCACACACTTGACAAAACCCAGGCCCAAGTCCTGCCTCTGCCACTCACGAACAATGTGCCTGTGAGCAAGTCGCAGCCATTCCGCACACGGGGCCTGATCACATCTGTCCTGGCTGCCCCACAGTGCTGTTCTGAGAGGCAGGGGAATCACGGAAGCGAGCCCACTTGGGACTCAGCCCTCAACATAAACGTGTATTCCTATTAATAGGCTATAGTGCAGTACAGTGCGGTATGTTCCTTTAGGATAAAGTCCAAGAGATACTGGCATTAAGTGAATAACGTCAGGCAGAAAACAAGGCACTAAAAGAGAAGAATACATACTGGGATCTATAGGGCTCAGTGGCAGAGCAATCAGCGAAGGCTCCCTGGAAGAGGAGTCTTTGTACCCCACCTAGAGTGGCTCTCACCATGCTGATCCAAGACCAAGAGTTCTTCAAGGGCATGGGGCCTGCCTCGTATGCCTTGGTTTTCCCAGCCTCTTCCTGGCACCCAGTCGCCTCATCACGAGGAGCACTGAGTGAACAGAAGGATGGGCAGATCCCCGAACGAACAAGGGACTCGGGCACCTAGGGAGCAGGACAGAGTCCCAGGGAAGAACACACAGGTCAGGAGGGCTTGTTCAGGGCATGCTGCAGACCCACCAGGTAGAGGGAGGCTCGTGGAGGGCAGAGGAGGAAGGGGCACTCGGAAAGGCCAGCCGAGGTCTGAGGGCGGAGGCGCGGACGCTGGGGTAGAGGAGACCTTCAGGCTCCTGAGCACAAAGAGGAGCAAAGGGAGTTCAGAGTGATGTCACCAAATCAGTATTTGCGGAGATGGCTGTGGCAGCTGCGTGCAGGGCAGCCTGGAGCGGGAAGCACAGTAACCTGGCAGAGCAGTCAGGAGGCAACTGCAATAATTCAAGCAGGTGGTGAGAAGGGCCGGCGTGCCGCATCCCACTGCTGGCAGCGCCCGTCTCGGAGGCAGCAGGAGCTCCACCACGGCCACACTCGGCCACCGTCTTCATTAGAGGGGACCTCAAACGTCCACCCGTCCTCCCGCCTGACGCCCAGCCCCGGCTTCCCGAGAGTGGTCACCTTCCCCCGCCTGAGTCCCGCTCGAGCTGAGCCAGTCCATTTTTAGATAACAGCTCCCATCGTATGCGCTCCCTTAAAGGAGATAAACAGGGGGTGAGGTGGGGGGTGGGGGGGAGCAGGCAGAGAGCCTCCACAGCTGAGCGCCTTTTCCCAAAGTGGTATCTTCCCGATGATTTCAGAAGCTAACATGTGGATAGGACAGTTAAGGCTGTGATTCGAAAAGAAGGTAGAGAAAACAGTGGGAAAGAAAGGGCCGGAAGGTTAACCCACGTTCTGTTTAAACAACGGTGAGACCTGGCGGGGAGGGATCTCTGTCTGATGACAGGCCGCCTTGATTCCAATCCAGCACCTGCCACTTCCTAGCCTGTGACCTTGGGCACCTAGCCTCTTTGTGAGTCAGTTTCCCACGTGTAAAATGACGTTAATGATCGTTCCCAGCCCACAGGGCAGTCATGAGAATTAGATGGCTGACCAGTGCAGGACTGGGCGCTCGGGCTGTGACTGCTAAGTGGGCGGGTGACCTGGATGCTGGAGGTACTCTGCTAGAGGCTGTCCCCCCAAGCCCAAACTGGCTCTGACTCCCAAGGCTCACCAGCAAGCCCCCTGCACTGTGGTGTCCCCCAGCAGGAGCACCGCCAGGACCCCCAGCTCCCCACTGGGATTCCAACCCTGGTTCTCTCGCCAGGGGACCCCCAGAACAGGCTGATGCCTCTTCCCCGTCCCAGACCTTCAGACATGGGAAGGCCACTGCCTTGTCTCCACAAAATAGTCTCTTTTCTACAATGCTTCTTTGTGTTTCTCCCTCCCTTCATTTCTTTTACACTCACCTGCTGCACAGAGAAGATGAGGCATCAGAGATAGCTAAATAAGAAGGAAGTGTTCTTTAAACCAAATAGCAAAAAAAAAAAAAAAAAAGGAGAGAGAGAGAGCTTTGAAAATTATTGACTAGGGGGCGCCTGGGTGGCTCAGTCAGTTAAGCCTCTGCCTTCAGCTCAGGTCGTGATCCCAGGGTCCCAGGATAGAGCCCCAAGTCAGGCTCCCTGCTCAGCAGGGAGCATGTTTCTCCATCTGCTTCCCCCACCACCACCACTCATGTGCCCTCTCTATCAAATAAATAAATAAAATCTTAAAAATAAAAGAAAATTATTGCCTAGGAATGTATCCCGTGGGCTCTGGAGGCCTATGTAAATGGAATCCCTTCGGCATGAAGCTGCTGCCCTCCGGGGAATGTCCCTGCGTCCCACCCCCAGGAGCTCTGCTCCAGAGAAGCTGGAGGTTGGCTTCAGCTCCCCCTGAGCTCCCAGGGCCCTGCTCAGGGCAGCCACCTGAAAAGCCCAGCAGCCGGAGCACTTCTCACCACATACACGAATGCTGTGGGAAGCATCTGAAAGTAAAGTTTCCAATTACTGCTGGCATTTCTGGAGTGTCCTGCTGCTGGCTGCAGCTGTCCCACGGAGGGCCAGTGACGTCATCTGCAGGCCTGACTGTGCTGAGTTCCAAGGCTGGGCTGGGCCCATGTCACTGGGGAGGGGGAACCTGCCATTTCCTCCTGAAGCCAGCCGTGCTCAGTATCACTGCTTCCCTTCCTGGGTAGAATCCCATTGTCATGACTTGGATTCACACCAGCAAAGGTCCAGAAACTCTTTCAAGGCCCAGGACAACCCTCTTAGATAATTTCTAAAATCTTAGTATATTCCAAGCTTTGGTGTGGGTCCAGGCAAGTCCAGATGAGACCTACACCCCCAAATCGCACTGTATGCATTTCACAGGATGAATAAGAAATGGTCTGCATTCCTCTGCTAGAGAGAAGGAGAAAAATACAAAGATAAGAAGGGAAAGAGAAAAAGGGAGCAAAAGCCAAAGCAGAAGAATGGGCGGGGAGAAAACGAAGGGGAAAGGAAGAAAGGTGGGAGAGAGCGAGAAAGAAGATCCGCATGCGATGCTCTTTTAGCCTCTGAGTTGCCCTACAGATACCTCCCTTCCAGGAGCTTTCCTTCCCTTCCTCCTCCCATTGTTCCAGGAGCTCAGGTCATATCCTCTGGTAGAGCAGACCAAGAGGACAGGGCACACCATGCCTGCAGGACAACATAACAGATCTGGCCCGAGCCCAAAAATAGAGTCCAAGCTCAATGCAAAACTCAGATTTCACATGGGTTGGGATGAGATGCATTGGGAATAGGATTTGCAGGCTGTGCCTTACCAAAGATCCATATCTGTCACCATATTAACCAAATCCAGATCCCGCTTAAAGTCAGATCCCCACCATCTATTCCCCACCTCCGGACAGAAGGTCTGACCAGGGCCTCGCTCTCGGAGACTGACCCCTCTGCCTTTCAGCCAGTCTGGCTGAAATTAGATTTATTAAATTATAATTTAATAAATTCTAGGACACTTCCCGAATGACAAGGAAACAGGAGAGACTACTTATTCTTCGGAATCCAGAGAAATGAAGGGAAAAGGGGAATCAAGACCCTTTCAAAAACTATCAGATAGAGCCTTCAGAGAAAATCTTGTGGAGTCAGATTACAGAAGAGGAAACTGCATCTGAGAGGTTGAGAAGTAACCCAAGGTTCCATGGCCGTTAAAGGAAAGCCCGCCTGGGTCCCACATGCTTTTTTCAGTACATTATAAACACATTCAATTCTGCAAAACTGCAGATTTGTTTAATGTTGTCTCTGATGTACCCTTTTCCAGAATTGCTCCCTTTATGTTCCTAATAACCTGTAAAAGTGCATGCTTAATGCCGAAGATCGTGTTTTCAATTTAAGTTATTATATTGTTCATTTCTGGGTGTTTTATTCCTTTCTTCTTCAAATATCCATACATTTTTCAAAATAGTATAATGTTTCTTGCTCATTTTTGTCAACAACTTAGTTTTTTAACGTTTAAAATATGTTATATATCCAAGTGTTCTTATCCATGAAGCCCCTGGGGATCTGATGCTTCTATTTGCTATTTCTGCTGACCTTCACTCATAGTGACTTGTTTCCTTGTCTGTTTTCTAGTTTGCGGGGAAAGGCCCATGGTTGAATGGCTGATTTTTATCTACAGGAATCTTTCAATGCTTGAGCTATGAGTATGACCCTCTAGAGAAAATTTTTCATTTGATTCTGAGAGACCCTATGGAATGCTATCAACCCAAAACTACATCAGGTTTGTTTCACAGCTTGGGGTGTCCCGGGTCACACAGGTAGTATTAATTCAAACCTGAACCTCATGAAGGCAGATCTATGATGACAAATTCTCACAGAAGACATGGTTTCACCTTCCCTCAACCATGTCAAAAGAGAAAAAGGTAAGGTCTCTTATCTTCTCCTTTTACACTACCCCTACCACTCTCCATCGTCTCCCAAATGTTTGCTGGACCACCTGTTCCCTGAGGATATAGCCCCTCCCACCACCTCCCAAGGGCTGGCTTTATGAAGGAATCTCATTTCTAACTTCCCACCTGGCAAGGGCCCAAGGTCTGGTCTCCTGGGCCTTCATTAAGACCATGTTTTCAATGCTGGCATAAAGTCTGACACTCCCTCATCCTGATTTCTTCCTAAACATATGAGAGAATCTCTGATGGTCTGGATCTGTGCCTTCTACTGTACTTCACTGAAAGCTGGATACACTTCCTCTTATCTCAGGAGCCTGGAGTTCCCATGGCCCTCTAAAGCATATCTTTGAGCTTAAGTGTCTGCCTTAAAAAGCTTTGAAAACTTTAAGATTTTGAAACCTTTTAGGGTGGGGAAGAAGCAGCCCCAGCAAGGTTTTAATGACCTACCAGGCTAACAGTAATGAAGAAAAGTGCATTCCACTGTGCAGTCAGCAGTTTCTATTAAAAAGCATCTGAACTGGGGTGCCTGGGTGGCTCAATGGGTTAAGCCTCTGCCTTCAGCTCAGGTCATGATCTCAGGGTCCTGGGATCGAGTCCCACATCAGGCTCTCTGCTCAGCAGGGAGCCTGCTTCCCCCCACCCACCCCGCCTGCCTCTCTGCCTACTTGTGATCTCTGTCTGTCAAATAAATAAATAAATAAAATCTTTTTTTTTTAAAAGCATCTGAACAATTATAAAGAAGAGAGAACAAAGAGGAAGAAATATTAGAACAGAGCCAAGTAGATGTGAAAGGAATCTACAAAGAATGCAGAGACATTCCTGTCTTTTTATTTTGCCTGGTTATTACTCATCTGTGGCACAGCAAAATAAAGATGACAACTTCTCAGCGTGTGTACGTATACATGCACACATGCACGCAAGCACACACACGACGTGGGCCTTTGATAAAGCCGGAAATAAGTGCATCATCTAGAGAACAATTCAGTTTTCTAAAGAAATCAGACCACACCAAACACCTGATATCAGTACAGGCCACTAGAGTTTTCATTGATTATTTCATAACCTTCAGTCACATCGTACACACACACACACACACACCCTCTGTTCTTCACAGCTTGTTGACAGTCAATGTTCTGATAATGGGTCCTCCCCACTTTCCTCTACCTACCACTCTTTCTTCTCAAAAGCATTCACTAATTACTCAGTAACACGCTCACAGACGCTTCAACTGTGTCTGCAGGCTCCAAACTTCCTTCCTCAAAACCATGGAGCTGGATATGTTTCAGAATTCCAACTGTTTCAGATTTTAGAAATTAATCAGGTGACTCTTCGGGGCTGGGACCACCAATCATGGCCACACACACTACAGTTTCTACAAGGACACACAATCCTCTGAACGAAGCTGGATGAATAAACACCATCAAGAACCTCACATCAGTTTGGGGCAGGTTTGCCCCCCCACACACACACACATACCAAGATTATGTGAAAACCTTTACTTTTCAGAGCTTTGGAGATTTGGAAGTTGTAAACAAGGTGTTGTGGAGCCAGATCAATGGATTCTCTCTCCAAACCCTTCACACTTAAATCCCCAGCCCAAAACTGCTGGCGACTCAGTTGCAAAATTCATGCTCTGGTTCCCAGAAGAATAAGACAAGAATAGTGACCAGGAAAAGGAGAAAAGCATTGAGATGGGGGATGGCCAAAGAGAGCCTGAGCCTGGCCAACCCCAGAAACCACAGGTTTGCAGGCATAACACCACAGAGCATGTCAGGAAATGGCCCCAACTTGTCCCTAGCAGAGTCTCGAGTGCCATGGTCAGGCTTGGGCAGGGTGAAAGACGGCCATCAGGACAGCTGGATTCTAGTCTCAGAGCTGGGACAGTGCTGCACAATGCGAAACAAAGCCACAGCTTCCTCCCAGTGGGTGTGAGGAGCCAGATCCACCCGTAATTTACAAATGGCAGGAATTAGCCCATCCATTGATCAAGAAATTTACTTAATGGAGTAGGAGCGATATTTTTGAAATAAGATGGAGTAGAATAAATCCAGTACATCAAGTTGGCCCATGTGGTAAGAACGGTTTCATAAATTCTTGTTCTGTGATATATGGGTATATAGATAGACAGAGGTAGAGATATATACATATATACTCCTATATGTAATCTAGTATGTTATATACACATATATGTATACATGTGGGCATGCATATATATATACACACATACATACACAATGTCCAATGTGTTTCTTTTTGTGGGACGTGGTCTAAAACATTTCAAATTTACTTGCTAAAGAATTTCTTGTGAAAGGCAAAAATGAACTATAGGGACTTTAAGATAAACAGCTTTTGTACAGCAAAAGAAACAGTTGACAAAACCAAAACACAACCAGCAGAATGAGAGATGTTTTCACATGACATACCAGATAAAGGGCTAGTATTCAAAATCTATAAAGAACTTATCAACTCAACACCCAAAGAACAAATAATTCAGTCAAGAAATGGGAGCCCTGTACAGACATTTCTCCAAAAAAGACATCCAAATGGCCAACAGACACATGAAAAAATGTTCAACTTCCCTCAGCATCAGGGAAATACAAATCAAAACCCCAATAAAATACCACCTCACACCAGTCACAATGGCTAAAATCAACATCAGGAAAGGACAGGTATTGGCAAGGATGCAGAGAAAGGGGAACCCTCCTACACTGTTGGTGGGAATGCAAACTGGTGCAGCCACTCTGGAAAACAGCATGAAGTTTCCTCAAAAAGTTGAAAACAGAGCTACCCTATGACCCAGCAATTGCACTATTGGGTATTTACCCCAAAGATACAAATGTAGTGATCCGAAGGGTCACATGCACCCGAATGCTTATAGCAACAATGTCCACAACAGCCAAACTATGGAAAGAAACTAGATGTTCATCAACAATGGAAAAAGAAGATGTGGTGTGTATATATACAATGGAATACTATGCAGCCATCAAAAGAAATGAAATTGTGCCACTTGCAACAATGTGGATGGAACTAGAGGGTATTATGCTAAGTGAAATAAGTCAATCAGAGAAAGAATTATCATATGTTCTCACTGATATGTGGAATTTAAGAAACAAAACAGAGGCTCATAGGGGAAAAGAGGAAAAAATAAAACAAGATGAAACCAGAGAGGGAGACAATCCATAGGAGAACTTTTCTTTTTTTAAAAGATTTTATTTATTTATTTATTTATTTATTTGGCAGAGAGAGAGATCACAAGTAGGCAGAGAGGCAGGTGGGGGGTGGGGAGCAGTCTCCCCGCTGAGCAGAGAGCCCGATGCGGGGCTCGATCCCAGGACCCTGAGATCATGACCTGAGCCGAAGGCAGAGGCTTATCACTGAGTCACTCAGGTGCCCCTCATAAGAGGCTCCTAAGCACAGGAAACAAAGTGAGGGTTGCTGGAGGGGAGGGAGATGGGGGGATGGGATAACCAGGGGATGGACATTAAGGAGGGCATGTGATGTAACGAGCACTGGGTATTATATAAAACTGATGAATCACTAAACTCTACCTTTGAAAGCAATAATACATTATATGTTAATTAACTGAACTTAAATTTCTTTAAAAAAGAATTTCTTGTGAATCTTTCCGAACATATACCCTGTGAATGATTTCTTCTAGAGTTACATAAACCAGGCCTGTCTGTACTAAGGTCATCCCAGACTGGAAAGCAAGAAGAGGTTTTGCTAAACCCTTTGTTTTTCAAGATTTGCTTTAATGACAAGGACCTGACTTCTCACTTTGTCTCTGCTGCTTACTCACTATGACCCCTTGGGCACATACCTAATCTCCGGGCCTCAGTTTCCCCATTTCTGAAATGCGGAGGTTGACCATCGCAGACGCCCCCAACCAAGAGCAAATGTTCATATAAAATGGAAGAAATAATGGTCATGAGAATCCCAAGAATTAATATTTAACAGTCTCAGGCACTTGGTAAGCGCCATGTAATTTTGTTTGTAAAATTAAATTAGGATTACTTTCCACATCTGGTGTTTCATGATGCTTTTGAGTCCAGTATTTATAATGCACACACAGCTTCACCCGCTTGTTGGAGCCAATGGCTACTTTCAGAAGCCCTAGACCCCGAAGCTGCAGAGCTTGGGTCTGGAGACCGTAACCACCCCCCTTTCTCCTGCCTCATCTTAGTCCTTGAAAAGCTCAGCTCATCCCCTCCATAAATTATGACCAGAACTCTGTGTTTGTTACCCAGCCTCCTGGGAGACGGGCAGTGGCATAGCAGAGGGATTATTCCGGGTAAATATTTCTCTAAACTTCATTCTTGCCACGACCAGTGTTCAGAATGAGGGGGCCAGTCTCCCAACAACCCCCCATTCCAACCCAAGGGAGCCTGGGATGAGGCCGACTTCAGTATGTCCCAAGACAAGAGAGAAGGATCCCACCACAGGGAGGCTCCTGCTGTCGGTGGAAGCAGGAGGTGGCAGGTGGTGGCAGGGGGCAAGGAGAACTCCTGAACTGGGCTCTCAGGGAGCTAGTGAGCGCCTTGTCCAGAACATCGCTATTACAGCAAGCAGGGTATCAACTTTACAGCACTTAGTACTTGGATCCAAAACTGCCACATTCTAATTCCACCCCTCAGCCCGCTGCGGGCATCCAATCCCACTTCTGCCCCAGCAGGAATCTCAGCGGCACCTTTCCTGACCGATGGAGGCCCACCTCCCTAGGCGCTTCTCCAGGCCCCAGGGAGCTCAGAGAAAGGCTCCCTGTGGCACACAAACTGGGGTTATTCTGCCCAATTCTCCCCAGTCGACAGCTGAGAAAACTGAGGCTTATTACTGCATGGGCCTAAAGCACTGGTCCTCAATGCTGTCTGCACGTTCGAATCACCCGGGGAGCCTATGGCTTTCCCAGGGTCCCTGCCACATGCACATGCTCTTCAGCGGCCCCAATATTTCCTTTGTTTACCTTCCCAAGGGATTCCACCGGGCAGCCAGGGCTGCAGGCCAATGCTCCCCCAGTTCTCAATCTCCCCAGTGCCCCAGAGTCTCCTGGACCACCCCACCCCCAGGGCTTCTGATTTGTAACAAGCCTCCAGGATGATGCTGCTCCAGGGAAAGAATCGGTGCTTCCCTGGTGGTCCAGTGAGAGCAACAGCACTTTGAGATCCAGGACTCAGAGCCTACATAAAAGCCTTTGTTTTCTCAGCTCTGGGTGGGGAGAAGAACTCCTCACTTAGGAAGCACTGCTCTAGAGCCCAGCTCCCCAGCTTCCACACGCACACCTGGGAACCTGGCTGAACTCCAGATCCAGGCTCAGCAGGTCTGGGGTGGGACCCATGTTGCCGGTCCTCTAACCATGCTTGGTGTGGCAAGCCCAGACCACCATGCCTAACACTCAGGGTCACGTTCTTCCCATACTTCTCACGGCAGGCGTAAGGCCAAGGAACTCGCCCCTTCTCTAACAGAGTTTGCCTTCCCGACACTCCCACTCTGACGTCCTTGCTCTGTGGCACAGGAGAAGGCGAACGTGCCTCTGTCCCAGGAGATGTCCTAGGTATCTCGTCCTTCCCTGCACCCTTGGCTTCTCTCCATACAAATCCCATAGTTCCCGTCCCTTTATCCCTTCTTCCCCAAACACAGCTCTCCACAAGGGGTGTGCTTCCTGGATGCCTACCATGTGCTGTGTCTGCGGACCCAAGGGCCGAGGCAAGGGAAGAAACAGCATTCCTGTAGGAGGGGGTGTCATGAGAGCTCCAGAGAAGGGACACTAAGAGTTGGAACAAGCGGACTGTGAGGGAAGAAGCCCCAGCTGCCCATCTTCAAGCCAGGGCATCTGGGGTACAGGCCCAGGTAGGAGAGCAACATCGGCCTAGAGGTGCTGCCAAAGGCAGACGAGAAGAGGGTTAACAATACTTACGTTGTCTCACACTACTGTGTGCTAGACATGGAGCTCTCAAGTGCTCTACAGGTGTGTCACCTCTTTAATCCTACCAAAATCCCAAGAAATGCTCATTACTGTGGTGGCCCATTTTACAGATGAAGAACGGAGACAAGACAGGAAGTAACATGCCTAACAGGGAGTAGGAGAGCTAAAGTTGAACTCCAGGTTGATAAGGCTACACTTTCAACTGCCACGCAGTCCTGTCCCATTGGAGGCTGGGAGGCACCTAGATCCAACGTTCTTCCAAGATCAAGGTTTCTGTGCAAGATGGTCACTCAGGAGCAGGTTGCTTCTGGAGCCATCCTCGTGTAGTAATAAATAACACACAATTTCAGTTGACTTAAGGTACTGGGCTATTCTAAATAATACATACATATATATGTAAATTATTTATATATAATTATATAACAGAATATGTAATTATATAATTATAATACATAAATACATCTGTCAAAGGAGTGTACGTAGGTGCACGTATCTCTTTAATCTTACAACATCCTTATTAGGCAGATAGTAATTCCTCCATTTCATAGATGAGAAACTGAAGGAGGAGAGTTCCAGCAGCTCTCCCAGGGGCGCACAGCTGTGAAAAGCCGGGATTGGCGCTCTGACGGCCTTGTTCCCAAGCCATGCTCTTGATGCCCCACTCCACTGCTCACAGTGGCTTCCTCTGACTAAACTACCAGTTCAGAGCCCAGTTCAAGGCTTCTAGGTGCCGTCTGTGCCCACGCCAGGCCCAGCGCCATCACTGAATCCTTTGTAGGTGCCTTGATAAATGCCTACTAATGACCAAACAGGTGCCTCCCACCCTATTTATAGCTACCAGCATGGCCAACTGGCTATAATTAGCACAGCCTCCCCCAGGACCGCAGCTAAATTAAGCCAATGGGATTAGAGGCGAGAGCCTCGCACAGTGCCTCCCAACCTCCAGCGAAGAGCAGTCCTGGTTCACAAGAGTCCCAGCCAGTATGCCTTTCTCTTGGATGGTACCTTGATCCAAGGGTTTCCCAATGGCCTCTAGTGGCCTTAGCTCAATTCTCAATATCCTGATATCCCCTAATCAAGTCAAAAGAAGATGAGTGATCCCCTTCTTTGAGGGCCAAGGAACCGGGAGTCTGGTCCTGGCTCTGCCTCTGATCAGCTCAGTGGCCAAGGGACTCTACTTCTTTGGCTTTTGGTTTTGCCCCATGAAATAAAGTGGTCAGATGGGTCCATTGCTGAAGTCCCTCCCAGCCATTTTGCAGAACTCAACAGGGTGCTGCTGGGGATGTCCTGGGGTTGAGATAGATGCCAGGAAGCTCTGGACAAGGGCCTGGGGAAGGTGATACCCACCCACCAGGGAGGAATCTGACCTGAGAGCCCGCTGTGACTTCTCAGGCCGCTGTACTGTGGGCCTGGGGAGGAGAGATGCATGGCCTCTCGCCATCTCCTCGATGCTGAAGAGGGAAAGGAAGAGATAGTTTTAGAAGAGAGCTCATCCTTCCCTGTCACTCCAGGGCTTCTGGCTGCCAGTGCTCTGCTCATTCAGGACTTGGAGGTCATCTCCTTGGTGGCCTTCCTGGCCTCCTGATCTAGACAACTCACCTCTCCATCATTCCTACCCACCTTCCAGAGCACCAGGGAGGACTGGAAACTCTTTCTCACTTATGTGTTAATGGGTACATTGTCTCCCCCACTGGAATGTTAGCCCCAAAGGGACAGAGCTCAAGTCTGTCTTCTCTATCTCTGGAGTACATGGTGTAGACCAGCCACACGGTCATGTCTCCAGACTGAGTGAACCATTTCCACCCCAGGCCCTGCTTCTGCTGTGCTGAGCATCTGGCTCCCAAGTTCTCAGAACCTCTAGGCTTCTCCCTACTTTTTCTATCCAAACAGTGAATCCCCAAGCAGGGAACCACTAAACCAGAGAGGTGGCCCTAGAAGGCTTCCTGGAGGAGATGACTTCTGCAGAAATGAGTCAGTGACATCTAGCCCAGGAAGGGGAAAGGATAGAGAGAAGGAACAGAAGTGAAAATGGTCCATGCAGGAGACAGAAGCAACCACAAATTCCTAAGAGCATAAAGGGTAAGAAAAGTGAGGTGGGGTGGGAAGGCAGGCAGGAGGCAGGGACTGAAGCCTTAGATGCCATGCCAAAAAGGCATGAATTTTATCTTACAGCTTGGGTGTCAGCAAACTTCTCTGTAACTGATCTGGGCAACTACTCAACCGCCATTGTTACATGAAAGCAGCCACAGAAAATATGAAAATGAATGCACATGGCTATGTTCCAATAAAACTTTATTTATAGACATTGAAATTTGAATCTGTCATGATTTTCATGTGTCAAAAAATAATACTCTTCTTTTTGTTTTTTTCCAACCACTGAAAGATGTATAAACCAATCCTCAGCTCATGGGCCACAGAGACTGAGGTAGCCAGCTGATCTCCGCAGAAGGCACTGGGAAGGTTTTGAAAGGTTTCATAAAATGAATGACGAGTCTAGGGGACATTCTCACGGTCCAGGTGACATCATCAACCTCTTTCATAGTTTGTGGAGGATGGGCCGAATGGGTGTTTTTCCAAAGGCCAGGAAACCCTTTAGAAGGTCCCTGGTATGGGTTACGTGAAAGAGAGATAAGGACCCAGGAGAGAAAATCAGACACAGAGTCTCCTTCTGGGAAGTGGTTTTCATTCTCACCCACTGGGGCAATGAGGCAAGTGTCCCCAGCTCTTTCTTGCCAAAATTATGAGCCACTACCTCCTATGAATGGCAATGAAATATAAACAAGCATGCAGAGTTTGAATCTGGATAACAGCCCTTCATCCCAGCAAAGCAAATCTATACTAATCACTTTACCTCCCCCCAAATACTTAGCTAAACTTTTCATTAAATGCTGTTTGAAAAAAAGAAAACAAAAAAACAAAAAAAACAAAACCTGGGGCGCCCGGGTGGCTCAGTGGATTAAGCCTCCACCTTCAGCTCAGGTCATGATCTCAGGGTCCTGGGATCAAGCCCCACATCGGGTTCGCTGCTCGGCAAGGAGCCTGCTTCCTCCTCTCTCTCTGCCTGTCTCTGCCTACTTGTGATCTCTGTCTGTCAAATAAATTTAAAACATTTTTTTAAATCTTAAAAAAAAAAAAATAAATATTTTTATAAAAAATCCTCAATGTCTATAATAATGTGACTGTGCATACATAAGAAATTGCCCTTGAGGCGTCTGGGTGGCTCAGTCTGTTGGGCGTCCAGACTCTTGGTTTCGGCTTAGGTTGTGATCAGGGTCATAGGACTGAGCCCCATGTCAGGCTCTACCTCGGTGGGGAGTCTGCTTGGGATTCTCTCTCTCCCTTCTCCTCTCTCTCCCCCCATTTACACTCTCTCGTTTCCTCCTTCTCTCTCTTTCTCAAATAAATAAATAAATCTTTAAAAAACACAAAGAAAATGCTCTTATTTTTTCAGAGAGGCATAGTAAAATCTTTAGAAATTCCGTGATGTCAGGAATTGGCTTTTTTCAGCAAATTAAAAATGAATACAGCAAAAAGACAGCATCCATTTCTCCTGGCCGCCCTCCAGCCTACGGCTCGCGGAACACAGGGCACGGCCTGCGCACGTGTGAGATGCTTCCCGCTCCCTCAATGGAGGCTTCTGTTCTTGGCAAAGATGAAAGTTCCAACCACAAGCAGGTGAGAGCAGAGGACTAAGCCCAAAATGTTTCTTCAGCTGAGCCATTACTTGAGGGTCCCGCTGCCCTCCACAGTCCTCTGCCCATGACCCAAAACAAGGTTGTCCATTTCTGACACGGCACTTACAGACACTAACTTTATCAAGCCCTCACCATGTGGCCTAATGCTGAAACCTTGCCCCTGAAACAAGCCCCTGAAGGATATATGATTTATTATCTCCACATTGCAGATGAGGCACCTGAGGCTTGACAAACAAACTAAGCAGGCCCATAGGTCCCCACACTTGGCCTAATGCTCTTCCATCACCATCTTAAAATCCTCAGTAATTTTTCTTCTTATTTAAATTCAATTAATTAACATATAGGGTATTATTCGTTTCAGAGGTAGGGGTCAGTGATTCATCATTGCATATGACACGTAGTGCTCATTCCATCCTGAGCCCCCCTTACTGCCCATCTCCCAGTTCCCCCATGCCCCCCACCTCTCCGCCAGCAACCCTCAGTTTTTTTCCTAGGGTTAAGAGTCTCTTACGGTTTGTCTCCCTCTCTGTTTTTGTCTTATTTTTCCTTCTCTTTCCCTGTGTTCATCTGTTTTGTTTCTTAAATTCCACATACGACTAAGATCATACGGTATTTATCTTTCTCTGCCTTATTTCACTTAGTGTAATACCTCTAGTTCCACCCACATAGTTGCAAATGGCGAGATTTCATTCTTTTGGATGGCTGAGTAATATTCCATTGTCCCTATACGCCACATCTGCTTAGCAATTTTTCAACAAGGGACCTCGAATTTTCAGCACTGGCTCCCACAGGTTAGGTAGCCCATCCTGCTGAAACTGGCCCCAGTCACATGGCTCACTAATGGGCCCAGGCCATTAGACTCTAGCACCGGCCCACCCAACCACAACATAGTTAGAAATTACATTTGTGAAGGGCCTCCTTGACTCCAGGCTCCTAAAAGCAAAGCTAGCCAAGACACCAGGATTTGTCTGACATCCAAGTTTGGACTACTGTCCAGGCAGGACAAAGACTGGGTGGCCTGGGCCAATCAGCCGCTAATCACAATTTGCCTTCTCCTACCGCCATCTCCCTCATTGGGGAACACATGGTCGTCCCCACTCACTTCCCAGCAGCCTTGAGCTGGTGACGGGGCTGCACAGGGCTGGCCTTGGAAAAGCCACCCTGTGTTGCCTGGTCCAGCCCTGCCATCTGGCTCTGACTACAGGTGCACGGCCCCCATGAGATTCAAAGGAAGACTTCAGGAAGCAGCGGAGTTTTTGGAGGGGTGGAAGACAGCCAAGACAGAGGCAGGCAATTATCGGTTTCCTATAACTGGGCAAGAAAGCCTGCTATAAAAAAAGAAAGTTAAACGTCTCCTAAAAAATTCAGCAAACGGGGAGACATGCTCTTGCGATACAGCTTTGCCGTTCCACTTCTCAGACTTTCCAAAGGTTGAGAAGATTGGCAATTTCTGCTGCGAGATCAAATGTATGTCAGCCCAGCCCCACCCAGGCAAGAGCTGAGTCCATCCCCAAGGTCACCGATGGCATCATTGACACTGAACTCAGCATGGAGCTAGTGAGCCTGGGGTTGAATCCCTGGCCCTGCACTCACTGGCTAATTAGCCTTGGCAGGTCATTTAATCACCTTCACCTCAACATCCTCTTCCATAAAAGAGAAATAACAATGGGTTATTGCTACACAGTCAGCAGCACTGTGGTTGGGGGTGGGGGTAGTCTCCAACCTTCTTCTGGCTACAAATATTGCTCACAGGTCCAGGACTAAGGGGTACCTCTGTGCCAAACTCATAAGCAGGGCTGCTCTTGCTGACCTCTGACCACTCGGAGCCTGGCCTCAGTGGTCTTTGTCCACTCCTCCTTGGTCCTGACCCTTTGCTACTGCTCCCTGGACTCCCAGGTTGGGCTTCTTCCTGCTCAGCCCCATCCTGGCCTGACCATAGCTGATTCCACTGTGAGCAGTTGAAGACTGTCAGAAATCAGGTCAATGTACCACTGGCCCAGTTTCACAGAAAGATGGATGAGGACACACGTGGCCCCTGGAATCCAGGTCCTGGCAAACACAGACCCAAGAGAGCCTGGGTGGGTATCATTTCTCACACAGGGACACTGGTTCAGAAGGCAGTATCTCTGGGGACTGGTCCTGGAGAGTCTGACCCAAGAAGAAATGGTTATAAAACGTTCAGCCTTTGGAGTCCACGTTGCTCTAATTTTCTGAGATCTGAAGTCAGAGTAATAGGATAGCCAGCTTCCTAACAAAAAGTCCATCAATGACGGAAACCGGCCCATCTTTCTCTGATCAATGACCCAACCGTCCACAGGGAGAGCAGGGTCCAAGTTTGTCCCGGATTTGGTGTAACATCCTTGGTTTTGGGGCTGAAGAAAGGAGAAGTTGGGGTGTTGACTGCTTATGGCTCTGGGGCTCTCTCCCAAAAAGGCCATTCATGTCACTCATCTTCCACAGTCAGTGCTGGCTCAGTGCTCGCTCAGAAGGAAAGACCAACCTCACCTCCTAAAGGCCTGGCCTCCAACCCCCAGCCCTGACCACACCCAGGCAGGAGAAACTAAGGAGGGTATACCCCAATATTCATTGAAAAGGAATTTTCCATTTCTGAAAAGTAAAATCTCATTCATAAATGATACAATTTCCGGGGGCTAAGGTAGAGGTGGGATGATTGACTTGTTTCCTCCTTCATATGTCATGCTTCCTCATACCTTATCAAGGACCTGATCTGGTGATGTTTTTGTTGATTTCTTCAGTTGCTTATCTCAGTTTCCAAAACCTAGCAAGCAGGACTTGTGTACCCTGCAGGCAGCAATTTGGGGCCAGAGAAACTCTGTCAGACCACCGTGCTGGCTCTTTGCTAAGCCCTGACTCCCTCCGGCCAGGCCTTTGTCCCCACCACCCACCCAGGGTTCCGTGGCAACAAGCACCAACAGCCCAACATACAGATAAGAGCGTTAGCCAGTGAGTAATGTTTAGGTGTCTCTCTAGCCACAGAATGTGGTACCTTTAAGTTGCTCAATACATGTTTTTAACCAAGGAAATTCTCCCTGGAATCCAGGCCATGAGGCATTCAGTCCCACACTCTGTCTCGACACAGACACAAAGGGTGAGCTAGGGGGAACGCAGTCATCTGATACGCTCTTGGAGGCCAGAGATCCAACCCAATCCTTCAGGTCCTGAGAAGTCCTGCAGAGGTGCCAGCACTCCCCAGAACTCAAGGCCTGCATCCCCCTTCCCGGGTCACCTCCAGCTCCCTAGCTGCACCCAGCCGAACCCAAAGAACCCCAGAGCCTTCTTCCCGGGCACAGCCCTCCTACTTACCCACTCCAGCAATTTGTTCATGTTCTTCTCTCACCCTGAAATGCCCTCCCCTCCCTTTACCTTCTCTAAACCGTCCCTCAAAACCCAGATGTGATCTCTCCCTGCTTCGAGTCCACAGAGCGAATCTTTGGTTCTCAGTATACCCTTCCTGAGCTCAGGTCACACACCAACAGTTCATTCCATAACCAGGATGAAGGGGTAAAATGCGTCCCCGCTGTCAAGCGGCTCCCGCTCTGGTGGGCAGAGAAGTGAGTCACTGCCGCTCGGGGTCAGAAGTGGCAGCGTCAGGTGCCCCAGCCAAGGGCACAAGCTCCACGGTACGACGAGCAGGTGGGAATCTCCGCGACGTGACGTACCAGCTGCGGGAACTTAAGCAAGTCACGTAACTACAAGCATCTCGGTTTCCTCTTCTCTAATTTGAGAACTGTTGTGGCTCTGGTTCATCGAGTTGCTGTCATGATTAAATGAATTACTACAATTAAAGACACTTACTATTCTCAACAATTCCCGTAAGGAGTGAAGATAAGCCCAAGGGATACTGCTTGGTTTTGTACCGAGCTCTTCCCTGATGCCCCTCACCGGATGGGAACTCCATGCACGGAGAAGGCTCTCCAGAAAGATTCCTTAACCTGCCGTGAACCTGTCACCTTTCTCTGTTCCTGTTACCCTTTCTGTCCTTGTCTGTTTATAAAAACCTATATTCTTCAGGGACGAGCCGAGGCACCCCATCCATAATGAGGCTGACATGCTTCCTGAGTCTCCAGGAGAATGGCTTTCCTGCCCTGTGTTTGGGTTTCGTTGGCCCTCAAAACGGCAGGTCCTCACCACCTCCAGTGACACCCTTTTGTGCAGGGGCACGAGATATGCCCCACATCAGTCTGCAAGCTCCTAACGGATAAGATTGCGTTCACTCATGCTTTCTTTGGTTCTTCAGGGCCAAGCCTGTAGTGACAGAATGACTCCAGCAGTGCTCTTTCTTTGCGCGAGAACACCAACACTCCTCCCTGAAGCCTCTTTCTCATACGCACAGAAGCCCGAATGGCCTTCCTGAGCCTCATTTTTATCAAAAATAGAAGTCAATTTGGCTGCACTCTATATCACAATGAAATTGGCTGGCCAAATCAAACAATGTGTTTATCAGCCCACACTTTCCATCCGCTGTATAGAATACAGGGCCCCAATTTTCATCTGAACATCGTATGTAACACTCTCTGCTTCTGAATCTGAAATCAGCTGGTTTCTCTCATCACTGGAGACACTATGCCAGACCTGTCTCCATTTGTAATATGGGATCACGCGGTCAGTCTCTCTACTGAGCTACTCCCGTCCACGCTCTTTGCTCCAGGGACTATGGAGGGGAATAGCATCTAGCATTTAGACACAGACCCACTGTCTTGTGTTTGACAGCCTCTGCTCGTGCTCCGTATGCAACGTGCTCTGGAGCCCGTGCGGGCCACTCTCCGCGGTCCACATTCATGGCCAACAAGTACCGTCTGGGGTAGGTAACAGTTTTTGTTCCATTTCATGAACAAACAGGCGGGGAGTCATAAATTAAATGATTAGCGCCCTCCTCAGTAGATAGTAAATGTTACTGCTTATTAAAAAGCTAATAATCTATTCCATTTTTAAATTAAGCAATAAGCCTCTCCTATAAGAAATTGGAATAATTAAGCCTAATATTAATGGACTGAAATCATGAAGAAGGAGGGGAGAAAGTTCTAGAACCAACAGTTTTTCCCCCACATACAGCATGTCGGTAATGACATAACAGGAGAAAGCTTTTATGCACAGGCCACCAGAGTGTGTATTTGCCAAAGCCAAGGTTCCCATATAGGCTCACGTGACTGCAAATTTCTAAGAAGTACCGTCTTCCTGAAACAGCCCTTACTAGTGACTCCAACCTCCATCTTTATGTTACCTCTTTTTAGTGTTTATCTCTCTCCATTACAGACTAAGAATTTTCGACTCCAGTTACAGCGCTCTGACCAGAACCCGGGCTTACAACCCCCGTGGGTGGTCTATGGACCACTCTCTTTCCTATGCTCCCTAAAATGACACATCCTGGTGTTCCAAATAACCTGGCACGATGTTTCGGAACAATGCATCCTTTGAAACTATTTCTTCAGAAGGAGAACGTTCCTGCCATGTTAATGGGATAACTGGGCACCGTGTCTGCTTGAACACAACACCAAGGCGGCCGCATCACACCCTGAAGAAGGCAAGGAGCACGTTCTGAGGCCGCAGAGAACAGGCCTGTGTAAATAGGCAGTAGAACTCACCAGGCAGAGATGAAAGAGTTGCACTTCTCTCCGAGCATGCTAAATGGGAAAACAAAACTCATTATACAAGCTAAACCTCTTCTATATTCTTAAGTGTCCACCCCACCCCCCTGTCCCAGCCCCCGGCCCCAGCAGCATGCACTTCTACAGCCTAGCATGACTGGGATACCCCAAAGGGGAAGAAAAAAAGGAACCTTTTTGCATAAGCCTAGGGACAGGAGAGTAAAGAAAAGAGCTCTGGAGAAGCGCAGGAAATCTGTGTGGTGAGCATTTCTAAGGAGGTGACTTTCTGTGTCCACAGCCCTGAGGATATCTGTAGCAGAATCAGTCAAAGGCACACACTGGACTCGCTCTCGATAAAAACCCCCTGCTTCACAGACCCTGGTTTGCCTTCCTGAGCACTTGCAAATCTTACAGCGATCCACGAGCAAACGTTTCCTGGGCACGTCCCAGATGCAGGCCTGATGTCGGAGATAATCTCACCCACAAAGCCTCTCACAGACTTAATCTTATATATGTGTGTGCCACTCAGAAAAAATGGAGACCTAGATCTGCCTTCGAGGTGTTTCCAGTTTGTTTGAAGAGATAAGAGTCTTGTGAAAAAATAAATACTGGGGCACCTGAGTGGCTCACTTGTTAAGCATCTGCCTTCGGCTCCGGTCATGATCCCAGGGCCCTGGGATCGAGCCCCATATCGGGCTCTCTGCTCTGCGGGGAGCCTGCTTCTCCCTCTCCATCTGTCCCATGGCTTGTGTTCCCTCTCTCACTATCTCTCTCTGTCATAAATAAATAAAAAGTCTTTAAAAAAAAGATAAATACTATCGCAAACCACACTGTTTCTACTTAATGTCCCTCAAACTGTGGTCAAAATCATAACCACATGAGGAGCTTGTTAAAACAATAAAGAGAGAGAGAAACCTGGCCCCATCTTTCGACTTTCTACTGCCACACGTCTGGGGACTAGGCTGCTGGGTTTTTTAACAAGTGTCCATGAGGATTAAAAAATAACAACAATACAACTGTCCTGAGTGGCCAATCAGTCACCCAAGTTGGCCAAGGTCCAAAGACTCTAGCAAGGTCAGACCCAAGGTGGATCTATAAGGGCAGACAGCAGAGAAGCAGAGAAGAGTAAAGGTCGGGGTGGGGCACAGCATCCCAGCAATGGGGCAATAAATATGTAGGGGACATCACGCAGAAGAGTATGGATGCAACAAATAGGTAGTGGCCAAAATAAAGAAGGTCATGAGTGACAGGCCAAGTGTGTACCATAGCCTGCAGGCAGAAGGGAGCCACAGAGAAAGGTGAGTGCCGGGTGAACCGCAGAGATTGAGAAAGAGAAGTCAAGTCCTAAGCTGGTTTAGAATGGTCAGGAACACCAGAATCAAGGCTGTGGTTCTACTAAGATAATTCCAAATCCTATTCCATCCTCACCACAGATCAATGGACTCAGCAGGGCAGGCAATAGTATCATCTTTCTATAGAAAAACCTGGGGCAGGAAGCCTTGGTGGCTCAGTCATTAAGCATCTGCCTTCAGCTCAGGTCATGATCCCAGGGTGCTGGGATCAAGCCCTGCATCCCTCTCCCGGCTCAGTGGGAAGCCTGCTTCTCCCTCTCCCTCAGCCTGATGCTCCCCCTGCTTGTGCTCTCACTCTCTCAAATAAACAAATGAAATCTTAAAAGAAAGAAGAAAAAACTGGGGCACGGGGTGGTCCAACAGAGGACTGAAAGCTGGGGAAACCAAGACAACCAGGGAATGGCTCCAGCCCAGCACACTTAATCTTGGACAAATCGGCACACTGCACTTTTGAGCCTAGTCAACATACATCTATTGAGCACCTACTATGAAGCAAGAAATGGAAGATGCAAAGATAAATGACACTCCATTCCTGCCCTCAGAGGTTCACCTTCCTCTTCAGGGCCTGGTCAACTTTTTCTGTAAAGGGCCAGATAGTCAATACTTTAGACCATTCAGGCCATTCAGTCCTTATAGCAGCTGCTCACCTCTGCCACTGTAGTGCAAAACCAGCCACAGCCAATAGATAAACAAAGGGCCTAGCTGTGTTCCAATAAAACTTTAATGACAAAAACAGGCGGTGGGCTGGATTGCACCTACAGCCTATAATTTGCCCATCCTTGATCTAGTGGGTAAAACAAATCTATACATGGCCACTTAAAACAAGAGAGGAGTTACAAATAAAATGCCTTTGGAACACAAGGGAAAGAGAGCAATTTGGTGTGGCCTGAAATAGTCAAGGAGGTGACATTTGAGCAGAGTAAGTAAGTCACTTAGCCTTCGAAGGTCTCAGTTAAAACGTGAAAGGGTTGAAAAAACAAAAAAGAAAAACATGAAAGGGTTGAACCAGAAGCTCGCCGATGTCCCTCCTGTTCCAACCTTGTGTGATGTGGATGACATACTGCCTTCCTGCCCGGAGTCTTCCAACCACACAAGCGATACATGGCCTCTCCCAAGCTTCCTGATGCCTCCGCCTCCCCTCTGACACCCATTTTTGAATGTCCACTTAAAGGAATAAAAACTTCTAAGTGAATCTGGAAGTTTGAGCACACACGTATGCATGTAAACATTCCTAGCACCATTTCGTGTCCAGTGCAAACATAATTCAGTTACTTGTCTCTCAGCATTCTCCTACCATCCCAGAACGTCTCTCTCCTGAAAAGAACCCTTCTGCTCCAGGGCAGACGCTCCAGTGAGACTCAAAGGCTCTACTTGACCAAGCGCCGGCCTCAAGAAGAGCATGGAGCCAGGAGGAAAGCAAGAGTGGCTACAGCCCTCACCAGCCCCCGCTGAGCTGGTGCCAGACGGGAAAACAGAAATAGAGCCACGGAGCCCAACAGCAACACCTCAGCGGGTGCCAGCAGGCAGGGAGTGAGGCCCAGGTAAATAAACACATTCGGACAGCCTGTGCAGTATGGACGCATCCAGGCCTCAGAGTGATCGCATCCAAGCCAGCCAAGGTCAACTCCCATCAAAGGCTTAGTCAGCCTCCTCTTCTGGGGGGCTCTGAGTCCCCTGGTCAGGACTGCTCACTGTACCAAGAGGACTAGACAAGGCCACGGTGAGGCCAGAGGCCAACGTGGCAAAGGCAGGCAAAAGGCGCCCACAGACTGCGGTGGCAGCCGCGAGACAGCTGGACACCCACCCCCACCTGGGTAAATCCTATCCCACTCGAGCCTGAACTTTTCCTCCAGGAAGTCTTCCTGGCTTTTGCTAATTGGAAGTGGCCTATTTCTCCTCTGAACATCTAGAGAAGTGGTTCTCAAAGTGGGATCACTGTACCAGCAGCTTCAGCATCACCTGGGAACTTGTGACATGTGTGATTTCGTAGGTCCTACGCCAGAGCGAGCGAGTCAGAAACTACGCTGGTGAGACCCTGCAATTCATGCTTTGACTAAGTGGGTGACTGTGAAGTCGGCTGGAGCTTGGACACCACTGATCTAAGTCCAGAAGCTAGACCACTGACTGACTATGGTGTGGCCACTGGCTCTTCCCAGGCACTTCCCTGGGCTCTCGGTCCACAAAGAAAGTAACCCCATTTTAGGGGCTGCATCCCGGGTGGCCAGCACAAGACGTGCAAAAGTAAAAGGCCAGCAAAAGCACATGTTCAGCTAACATGTGTGCGATCTCACAAGTTTGGTCTCATATACTACCACCAGGGATGTTCTCAAGTCACAGATTCTGAATGCAAGAGGCTTCGGGGCCCACCCGGCCCAGCCAGCCACCAAGGCTCAGCCACCACCCAGCTCTCTGGGTCTCCCCCTCTTCAGGTCAGACGCTCTGCTAACACTGGGCAGCGCTGCACCCCATCCGTTCCCTCGGCAAATGCCAAGCAGAAGTGTCGGGCACGCTAGTGGCCCCTGGGGCACGTCAGTGAACCCAATGGGCAAGAACACTTGCTCTGAAAGATCCAACCGTCTAGCCCTGGGACAGACCCAATCAACAGTAAATGAAATCAATGCATGTTCACCCCAAGGATATTATCAGACAAACCCAAACTGGGGAACAGTCTACAGAAACAACTCAAGGGTGCACTCCACAAATGTCAAAGTCAAAACAGATCAAGTTGTGTTGCCGCCTGGAGGGGACTAGGGAGACAGGACAGGTAAATGTGATGTGGGATCCAGGATGGGATCTTGCAAAAGAGAGAGAGGCCATCAGTGGGAGCCCTGGTGATATGTGCAGCTCTGTGTCTGGGGAGTCGCAGGAGACCAGATTCAGTTTCCCAGGCACTAGCTCTCCCATGCCACGGCCCCCTGGGGTGTGGACAAGATTCTGAAGCTGGGTGGAGGGCAGATGGGGACTCCCTGCACTAAGATGACACTTTTCTGTATGTTTTAGGTGGTGAATCCAATCCAGAAGCAGGGATCAACATGGGGGGGGGGGGCGGTTTGCAAGTCTCATGTCCAAATAGAGGGGTTCCCACAGGTCTATCTAAAGGTGACATGTGAGAAAGACCCAGAAGCAGGAAAAGGGTTGACTGGGGGTGTGAATGGAAAGGAGGACAAACCTGTCTTTCCAAGGCCTCCAATCACAGGTCCCTCTGCTGTGCAGACCAAAACCCGACTACTGTCTGAATACTTGAAGCATCGCTGGGTGCCTCCTGGCCTTCTCTCCAGCAGGCCCTCAAGGCCCTGCAGCGGTGTGAGCCCTGGTGGCCAGCGCCCCCTGGAGAGGGCAGTCAGAGAGTGCACGGGGTGGGGGGGCTGATGAGGACCACAGTCAGGAGCTGGGACCCCTTCCACATTTCTTATTCGGGACCGGCCCTGGTCTCCTTTACTTGATGGCAAACTACTTCAGTTCCTACCCTCTGTTTCCCTGGATGCTGTGCCCAAGCATCTGGGCTTCCCTGAGCTCTGTCCAAATTTGCCCAGAACCTTGTGCAGTGGAGCTCTGAGTGGGGTCAGTGTGAGTGAGCAGACATGAGTCAGAGCTGCAACTCCACCTAATGACTAAGGATAAACGTCCCACCCAAAGTTCCTGGTTTCTAGCGTTTTCAGAAGCATGGACCATCAGAGCGCAAAAAGCAAAACAACCCACTCTGTAAAACTCAAGAATGGGCAGGCCCAGGTTCCAGGGGCCTCCGACAATCTCTTCCCTCCAGGTGTTATTTTCACCATCTATAAAGCAGTATGGCTGGATGAGTTAATCCTCAAGATTATTTCCAGAACATTCCATGATCATTAAGTATCAAATTAAATTGCACATGGTAATTGCAGCTCTGAAGTACCATGTGGGGTAGTCAAGGTAGCAGTGACGAGATCTCTGATTTCCTACCCCAAATGAATCACCAGGGTTGCAAATGACAGTTGTTACTATTAATAATATCTTATATTGCCAAGCGCTTTCGCATTTACAAAGCACTTTCATACAAATTATCTTGAGTGATCCTCCTAAGAGCCCAGTGACAGTGGTAAGGAAGATGCTAATTCTGTCGCACAGATGAGAAAACTGAGCTCAGCAGCCATTCGATGAGAAGTGACAGCACTAAGCCCCAACCATCGGCCCTTGGACGCCTCTTCTTTCTGTTGCTTGGTGCTGACTTTGTTACCACAACACACACAACCACCTAGGATTCTGTCTCTGTAGGTTCTGACTAGGTTAGTGAAGGCATTCTCACTGCAAGGAAACCCACGTGTCTGCCCTGGTGGGGAAAGCTTCCAAAGTGTGCCAAGAACTGTGTTGGCTTCGTCCCTCTAATGGGCTCTTGGAGGCACAGTCCTTACCCACAGGGCAGGTGAGAGCATCCCACATTTGTTTCCCTGCTGCTTGAAATAGAACAGATGAGATCTCACAGCTCACATGTTGAGCTCACCGCAACATCAGATGTTTTAAAATAATTAAATAAAAGGAAATGGGAGCATGAAGAAGAAAGCCCCAATTTCAATCTAGCACCACACACAAATGGTAAGAAAGGGATGATTGCCAAAGTCAAGGCAAAGAACAGCTCCCCTGGAGGGTCCAAGTTTATGGCAAGTCTGTCCTACCGAAGACACCTTGGCCAACCTTCCTACCAGCCGTCCTTCCTTCCTGAGTATAACCACCCCTTGTCATTTGGGTGCTACTTACAAAGGGCAAGAGATACCCTCCCCACTGCCACAGCAGGGTAGAGGATGCTCTCTGAGCAGCCTCTACGGTCCCTAACCAAAGAGCCCGTTTGGGTGGTGCAAAACCTTGGCTCAGGAATACCCAGAATGGGTGACTGCCTCTGCATCATGTTAGAAAGGGCAGGCCAGGGGAGGGCGTTGTTCTCAAGCTTACCCTATATACAGCTTATGTCCATACCTCAGTGCCACACCTCGTGTGGGATACTTACCTTCCGGGGCCTCAGCCTCCTTGGCTCCAAATGAGGGTTAAAAGCATTCACCTTACCTCTCTTTCTCAGAGCAGGCAAAGGACAGAGTGAGATCACACTTAAGAAGATACTTTGAAAGCTTACAAGTTCCATGCAGCGCTAAGAGACCACAACACAACAAGCCCCTGGGGTCAAGACCGGCCTCCACTGCCCAGCCTCCCTCCAGTAAGACGGGACACAAGACCAAGTTCCAGCCAGAGGTGCATGGGCACAGCATCCGGCCCGTGAAACCCTCCCACATAATCCTCTTCTCTCCTGTCCCCTCTGCCAGCTGAGGACCCAGAGGAAGCCTCTGGGTATCAAGAAAAGGCAGAGCCAGAAAGAGAATGAGTCTGGATCCTTCGCTGGACACCAGGGCACCTGCCCCATTAGGAATACCTGTGTTGGTTGTAACCCTCGTTTGTGTTAAGTTACTGTTGGAGTTTGTCTGAAATAGCAGTTAGGCCACCTGCACAAGCACAAGGACCCAGTGGAGGCTTTGCTTTGAAAAGTCCCACAAGGAGGTTGTAATTCAAACAAATGGAGAAAGGAGTTACAGCAGCAGAGAGTTCAGTCTCTTCCTTATTTCCTCAAACCAACGATGGGATAAAAACGAGACCATAAGAAAGATGTCCCCAGGCTGAAGGACTACACAGTCCTATAGTTCTTTTCTTTTCTTTTTTCTTTTTTTAAGATTTATTTATCTATTTTAGAAAGAGAGAAAAAGAGAGCATGAGTGGGAGGGGCAGAGGGAGAGAGAGAACCTCGCGCAGACTCCATGCTGAGTGCAGAGCCAACACAGGGTTCCATCCCACGACCCTGAGATCATGACCTGAGTCGAAACCGAGAGTCAGATGCTTGACCGACTGAGCCACCCAGTAGCACCCCCACAGTTCTTTCTCTCTCTTTTTTTTTTTTAATATTTTTTATTTATTTAACAGATAGAGATCACAAGTAGGTGGAGAGGCAGGCAGAGGGAGAAGGAGAAGCAGGCTCCCTGCTGAGCAGAGAGTCCGATGTGGGGCTCGATCCCAGGACCCTGAGATTACAACCCGAGCCGAAGGCAGAGGCTTAACCCACTGAGCCATCCAGGCGTCCCCCCACAGTTCTCTTGTTATGTCTGAGTTTCAGTTGTGTGAGGAAAAGTCAGTATTACACACTTTTCAAAACAAATGATCTACTGTTTGTTGTGGAGACATACTTTTCCTCCAACACCTAGATTTCCACTCCTGATAATAAAGACAGTGGGGATTGACCTCTAACTAGTCAGAGAGGTTAGATTATCTGACCACAGTGTCAAATGTCTTCATAATGTGGACAGACCATACCGGAGGAGGCCAGATAAGGAACTAATAATCCAACAGGAAAATTAAAAAGTGCAAAGGATCTGAAAGTTCAAAAACATAAGACAGAGGCCAACCTTAAACATCTGGAGAGGGGTTTGTCCTTATTCATGAGAAATAAATACCAGATGAAATAAATACATGGTGAAAATGAGGTACCTCTCACCCATCAGACTGGCAAAAAAACAACATTTGTGACAAGATCCTGTGTTGCAGAGGGTCTGGGGCGAAGGCACTCTCTTGCACTACCTGTGGATGGGGACATCAGTCCTTCTCCCGAGGAAGGTCAGTTTGGAAATATCTATCACCATGCGAGCAGCAAATCCCTTCCAATTCAGCCGCTCCACTTCTAGAAATCTACCCAACAGATATCCTCATACATGTGCAAAAAGACTCACGCACAAGATTATTCATTGTTTGAATTGCAACAGATGGAAAACAGCCTAAATGTCCAACGGTACAAATCACACGAGTACATACAGGCTATTAAACAGATGAGAATCGGCTTCAAAGTTTACAACATCCCACTCTGGAATGTCATGGGTGGGGAGGAAGGCCAAGCGAGCACACGCCCACCGCCACCCTACCAGCATTCTCAGAGCTCACAAGACTCCGATGCTAGGAGGAAGCCTCATCGTTCAGAAGCTACAGGAACACCACTCAGTATCTGACAAGGTGTGAATCTCTGTCCGTGTGGCTTCTCGCTGGTGTGCTTATTTTAAGCATACGGAAAATCAGACATAATGCAAACAACACAGCAACAGCTGTGTTTTCATCTTCTTGGCTGTCTTGACGTCACCAACATCAAATACAAGCTCCAAAAAAGAGCTAATGATATTGTTCCCAGCAGCACACCCCAAAAAGCCACACACCTTCCCACCAGCTGAAGGATTCCAAAGCTGTCCTTTTTTTGTAGGTGTGATTTCCCCTCTCCGCGGGGTAGCTCTTTAGCAACTCAGGGACAAAGCCAGCCATCTGAGACTTAGGAATGGTTCTATCATAAAAAGCAAAAACCTTTCTGGAGAGAAATCTAACAATATCTATTAAAATTAAATAGATATACACCCCTTGACCTAGAAATCCCATACTCCAACATACACAATAAAAGCACCAGTATGGGGACGCCTGGGTAGCTCAGTCGGTTAAGCCACTGCCTTCAGCTCAGGTCCTGGGATAGAGTCCCACATCAGGCTCCTTGCTCGGCAGGGAGTCTGCTTCTCTCTCGGCCTCTACCTGCTTGTGTGCTCTCTCTCTGACAAATTAAAAAAAAAAAAAAAGGCACCAGTATGGAAGGCAACATAATACAAGGATATTTATTATAGCACTGCTATAGTGGGGGCGGGGTGGGGGGGAGAACCTGGAAGTCCATCAAAAGAGAATGGCTCAATCTATATGGTACATGAGTATTTCACAAATATTTTTGAAAATGAGATGTCCATCTTTGGACCTGGAGGAGTGTCTACAATATATTATTAAACAAGAAAAGCAAGTTCCAAGGATAAAGAATATAACGAGATCCCCTTTTTATTACACAACCATAAAGCCCTCTCTAATGCCCACAAGGCCCTACACGATCTCCCCTCCTCCAATTCCTTCCTCTTCCTTCCATGACTTCATTTCCTACCTCTCTTCCCATTCCACGCCCTGCTCCTGTTGACAGAGCATACTACCAGGCACAACCCTGCCACAGGACCTTTTTACTTACCCTCAGCCTCAAAGCTAATCCCAGAGATCTCCCACATGTGCATTCTCACCCAAATAAAAATATTTTACAGAGTACCCTTCCCACCAAGCTCTGCTGCTTGGGTATTAAAGGACAAGGCAAACTTCTAGAGACAGTGAGGTCTGAAAAAGCCAAGTGGAAAGGAGCAAACAGGAAGGAGACTTTCCTCTGCCTCCTACTCACTTAGTGACCTTGGGCAAGGCCACTCAAATCTTTCTGAGGCACAGGTTCTTCATGTGTAAAATCCAAAATAAAGTTCCTGTTTGGCCCCAGTGGGCTGGACGTATGTGACAGTGCTTTATCACACTGCATAAATATTCCTTAGGAGACAACACTCCTGTGGCTGCCACATGGGACAATGTCAAAAGCCTGAGGAGAAGAGCGTAGGCTTCTTCAACTTTGTTTCCAGTGAGTTACCATTGGTCTATGAGAAAGCTATGTATTCTATACTTGACTTTGGCCCCCTGGCCAAATTCTGTTACTTCTAATAATTTATAGATTCAGAGTCTAAGATTTCCTCTAGCCAGCTGATTAGATCCCCAGCAAATAATGACATTACTGTCTCTTCCTGTCTGATGCTATGTTTCTCTTGCCTTTCTCTTGTCTTACTGCCCTGGCTTGGACCTATGGTTCAACAGCGAACGAGCAGAGCTGACGGTAGACATTCCCATCATATTCTTCGCTTAAAGGGAATGCAGCTCATGTTTATCTATTAAAATAACATTCACTATAATTCTAGTTGCTATCCAACAGCAAATAAGAAAGTCCTCTTCTGTGCCCACTTTGGGATGTTTTCTCATAAAATGTCAACCAGATTATATTGAATGCATTTTCCATAATCACAAAGATCATCACATCTGTGCCCACTTCGCCTGTCTTAATAGAGGACTGCTCAGCACTAGATACCCCACCCCAATGCTGACTTTCAAGGTCAAGTGCAACAAGGCCTGTGACCTTGGACATAATGATGTCATTCTACCTCAGCAGGCAGAGCTGTCCGGATAGTCACCTCCACTCTTCAACACTAGAACTCTCTGGGCTAAGCTCCACCTCACCGGTCCCCCTGACACCCAGGCCTTCACCTGTATGGAGGGGACATCAACAGAAAGTTCACTGCCAACCCATCCCCATATCAAGGAAAATCATCCCAAGTCTGTACTGTGGGAAGTGGTCTGATTCTATCATTTTCTCAAGATGAACAGCTCATCATTTTGATGTAAATAGTTCACCATCCACCTCGGCATGTCCTATGATTCATGTGAAACTATTTCAAAATGGAACAAAATGTATGTATGCCTTAGAGGTAGTGAGCTCCCCACTCCCAGGGTATGTAAGCAGAGGTGGGAAAGCCCCCATGATATTGTTACAGAGGGAATTTTCACACATGATAGAAAGTGGCCTGGGTCTCCTCATCTGTAAAATGGGGGTGACAGACCCATCAAAAGGAAAAGGAGGAGGAGGAGAAGGCAGTGGTGGTCCTATGGGTGGAGCAGCAAGTAGGACATACTGAGCACTTCCAAGCAGATGACACACATTTCCTCACTTAGTCCTCGGTAGCCCTTTTATGTAATGTGATACGTAGAGAAGTTACTACGAAATACATGCACACACACACCTTGTTCAAGGTAACAGAGTCTGCCGGTGACAGAGCCCAGGGCTGCACCAAGAGCCTCTGCTCCAGGCCTCAGGCTCCCTCTGCTGTATCACTCCACCTCCCTACAGGGCATGAATCTGATTGTTAAACTGCGTAACACAGTGAGAGCCAATAATGCACACTCCATCATCCGCCTCCCCCTTCACCCGGTGGGAGTTGACCAAAGGTCCCTGCCACAGAGCCAAGGCCATTTTCTCATTTGCAAAACAAAGGAGAGATTCATCCTGAACCTTCATGTAAGGGAAGTTCTGATTGTGTGGCCCTTATGGCCAGTCCTTTCCACCTTTTCAAAATATATTCAGAAACATGATCTCATCTAAGCTTCACACCCCTGAGAGGCAGAGAGTTGACAGAGAAGGTCACTGAGGCTCACATCTGAAGGTCTCGTGGCTGGGCTAGCATGCTCATGTCCAAGGACACCAGGGGCCATCATTGTCTCCATCCCAACCAAAGCCTCTCAGATTAAAAAGAAAGGAAAATCTCACAAGTTACATTAAAAAGCAGAGCTACAATTAAGGCTATGTTCAAATCCAAATTTGTGATGTTGATTAATGTGTGATATGTACGCCATAGCTCTTTGGTGACATGAATGAGGAACAGCAAGCCCGTGATCTGGCCAATCGAGCACAAACAATGCCACTGTATTTGGGCTCAAACCATATGACCTTTCTAACCTTGGTATATATACCCATTCTCCTTTCATAATCTGGGAACCAAAATATCTCTTAGTGGCTCACTCCCACCAGCCTCAAGATGAAGGAGCTCCTGCATTTGGGCCCAACACAGATGGCAGCAAGCCTTTGGAGGCTACAGCCTAGCTCCGATGGTCTGTTTATCATTGGAGGTCATCACCATGGTGCCTCCCCATCCCCTGGGTCCTGGTAAGCATCAAGGCCAATTTATTTGCTAATGATTCAACCAGAAACCATGTGGGCCTCAAGAAAACCCTCTGGCCCTCAAGGACTTGGCCAAGGTCAACCTGGTCAAAGGATGAAGCAAATTAATTGGACCCAGATCCAAAGCAGGTGGCACAGACCATGCTAACGTTCAGTTCCAAGAAGTGCTGCGTTCTGAGCAGTGGGTGGAATAGACGTCCAGTCCTCGCTTTTTTGCTTACAAGGAGATCCATGGCACCTAAGAAACTGACCTTGCTTCTCACCAAAGCCATACTCTACTAAAGGGCACTAAGAATGAGGCCATCCCCTATACATATCACCATCCCAGTTAATGGGAGGTACCTTCTGAATTTATTCCAACTTGCAAGGCACAAGAAACTCACCAACGGTTGGCCACAAAATCTGATGGAGGCATCCCAGCTCTCCCATTGCCAGCTGCCACTGAGGCTGAGAAAGATGTCTTGATGGCAGTAAATTTTCAGGTTCTGATGACACCAATGTCCATTGTAGACAAAAATACTCAGAGAAAAGGACAGAGACTCACTCTTATAGCATGACATGGAGATCAAAGAAATCACATGTTGTATGATCCTGTTCATACGAAATGACCGGAACAGGCAAATCAAAGAGACCAAAAACAGGTCAGGGGGCTACCAGAACTGGGGGGGAGGAGGGAACGGGGAGTGGTTGTTCCACAGTAGGGAGTTTCTTTGGGGGTGACAAACACGTTCTGGAGCCAGATGCTAGGAATGAATTCACCGTCAACTCTATGAATATACTAAAGACTATTTTAAAAGGGTAGGCTTTATGGTATGAGAGTGACATCTCAATAAAGCTATTATGTTTTTTTTAAAGATTTTATTTATTCATTTGACAGACAGAGATCACAAGTAGGCAGAGAGGCAGGCTGAGAGAGAGAGAAGAGGAAGCAGGCTCCACGCTGAGCAGAGAGCCCGATGCGGGGCTCGATCCCAGGACCCTGAGATCATGACCTGAGCCAAAGGCAGACCCACTGAGCCACCCCGGTGCCCCTATTATGGTGTTTTTAAATTGTGTTGGTAGACAGAGAGAATCTGAGCGTACCAAATTGGGAGGGGCTTCCCCGCCCCACATCTTCCCACTCGGAACCCCTACACTGATACGGGTCCTCATATCCTAAGCACTCCTGGCAGCCCTACAGTGGGTGGGACCAATACCCACACACCGTCCTTCAACTGTCCAGCCCTCAGCAGTACCCCCCACCCCAACCCAGTGACCGCCCTCATCTCCACCATAGGCTCAAGGGTTCTAAGCCACCAAGACAGGCACGGGAACATTCTCAGAACAGTCCCAGGAAACACCTCTGGAAATACTCATTCATCTGGTAGGGATGCTGGCTGCTTTGAGAAAACCCAGCCCAGGACAAGGAAGGAGATAAAGCCAGAGAGACGGCCACCATCCTTCTTGAGAAGCTGGAGTTGGTAGGAAGCAAGCGGCACGCCCGACCGCTGACACCATGGCTGTGGGACTCCAGACCCTGTCGAAGGAGAGGTACACTTTGGGGCTGCAAGCCTGACAGACTTCAGAGGAAAACAAATCAGGCATAAAAACTGCTAGAGGTTCCATTAGCAAAACAGAGCAAAAAACAGGATTCCCACATCCCCCCTGTTGCTCTCAGGGTCCCTTATCCTGCTAAAAAGAAAGCAACAGGCCCTGATATTTGGGGTGCCAGGGCTCTCAGGAGTCCCCGTAGGGCCAGCCTCCCTCTGGGCTTCCTTCAATGTTCCTTGTCTCCCTCTCCCCTCCACCTAGGCAGGGATTTCTATAGCATGCCAGGGGCAGGTGGGAAGGGGGGGCATGTAGGGGAGACAGCAGGGAGTTCAGGACCGTGAGAAAGGAGGCTGGGGCAGATTTCCTTCCGATGGCTGACTTCAAAGATGTGGGGTAGCGCATAAGAACCAAACACTGGGACAAGGGCTGTGTCCCTTTGGGAGGACAGGGTCTGAGCACCTATGTTAGCAGGGGAAGGGTACAGATCCATCCAATGATGGGACACCCCACACCCACCCCTTGGGTCCTGATGGGCATTTAGGGGAAAGGGTCAACCGTGCTGCGGCCAGCGAGACAGCTGGGGCAGTCTGTCAGCCTGAGCTCACACCCACCCCCTCCCATTCCACGGCAGCCTCCTTGTACAGCCCATCTGTCCCAGGAGTGCCCGACACTCATGCCCAGTCATAGTTTCTGAGAGAGAGAACAGCCTCAGGAGCAAGACAGCTTAGGGGATCCTGAGCCGACAGCGGGTGTCGGTTGCCTGCGTCCCCATCCCGGCTCTACCGCTCAGTGGTGTGATCTTAATTAAGGAAGTTACTGACTTTGCTCTCTAATTCTAGAAGGAGGATAATAATGCTTCCCACCTCAGAGGGGGGGTCTGAAGCTCTTACAGTAGTGCCTGACACAAAAAGATGTGCAGTGAGGGCAAGACATTAATGGGGACCCACTGACGACCTCTCTGGGGAAGCCACGGGCACGGGGTAGGGGGGGTGGGGCAACTCCTAATTTTCTGGGGGTGGCCCCACACTCCGCAGCAAGTTGACTCTTCAGCCCCAGGGAAGCGGATGCTGGTGGTGACTCTCCAGTCAGGTCACAGTCAAAACGGTCAAAATTCACACCGAGATTTGCATGACACTAAGCCTGGACCTTTAGCTACCTACCCCAAACTGCATCCTGTGAAACCCACTCTATGCCCCCCAAAAAAAGCCTTTCTCCTCAGGGACAGTGGGGAGCAAGGAAATAAGAACTGAAAAAATAGAACAGAATAGAAAAGAATAGAACAAAGCAATCAGCAGACATTGCATTCATTAGTTTTTAAGCTACTAAAGTCTCCTCTTCAGGTCCTTCGAGGTTAACTTACGCCAGAGCTTAAAAGCCAGGCGGTCTTTCCCTTCCTATAGATTAGCAGATGGCTCTCATCCAAAGTGGACAACCAGAAAACTGACACTTTTTTCTGAGGGCTTTGGCGTCACTGGAAACCCCGGGGTCTGGCCTCCCAGCCCACCCCGCCCCAACCCCACCTTTCACAGGCAGCACAGGGTGCCCACTGCACACCACTGCGGCCCACAGAGGCTCTGGGACATCTCAAGGCCTGGCCCTGAGGTGTGGCTCCAAGAATACAGGGCCCATAAAACAGCCTGCAGGCTGGGCACCCGACACGGCCATAAAAAGCCATAGTTGTGACAGCAGACACCCCTGCGGCTGGAGCAAAGAAGCCAGCTGCTGGGCTCCTGTGACCCGCAAAGGGCTGTTCCCTCCCCCAGCACTCCACCCAGCTGCAGCCCGGGGACACAGGATCGCGAGGTCCTCAGGGGCCACCTGGCTGAAGAGGCACTTCACGGAGGGCTCCCTAGCTGCCAGGGCCCGCGCCAGACGCCCTCCCGGAAGGAGGTCAAGTAGATACAACAGGAAAGAGCTGGCCCCCTGCCTGCAACTGCGAAGAACTCTGAATAGTCCCCTTCATCTCTCCTAAGCCCAAAGGTGCCCAGCAGGTCAGGCGTGATTCCCACCTTCAGATGGGGAAACTGAGAAGCTGCACAACTAGGACGTGACTGCACTGGGCTTCGAGCCAGGTCCGTCTCCAGACACGGGCTTTGCTCACCTCCTTGTCAGTAGCTCCTGAAGGCACTGGGTGCCAGGATACCCGGGATGCTAGTGGAGGCCTGGCGGTTCTCTGAGAAGCAGCCTCGCGACTCAGGGCATGTCAGCATCCGGGGCACTGTCCCCGATGTGCTGCGACAGCCTACAGCAGCGTCTTGGGGCAAGCCCAAGCCGCCATGGCTGGAGGGAGGCAAGGGTGGCTGCCAATGCCTAGCCCCCTTCCTAGGAAGCTTTTCCACGCCGCAGGTAATGGTGACGGGAGCAGTTCACTCTTAGCCCATGCTTTTCCTAAATGTCATGTACTTTACCCGCATCTGCTCACCACATGGACGCGCACGCTCTGTGAGGGACGTGCTTGGTTTTCGCAGAAAATTCAGGATTATGGAGGATTCACAACTTGTCCAAGGTATACAACTACAGATGGCAGAGCTGGGACTGAGTTCTTGCTCCTCCCCACACCACCCACCTCTCAGGGGTCACACCCTTAGACGTGCCCACTTGGCCACCATCTTCCCAGATGCACCATAACGGCTGGAGCCAGGGTGCCCTGTCAGGCTCCACTTCCACCCTTTGCTCAAATCCCCTGGCCTCCCTTGGCCACCTATGCCTTCCTTGGCCACCTATGCCTTAGGCCTTTGCAGGTAAGACTGATGAGAGGCCAGGTAGGTTCTAAGCTGAGGGTCACCCGGCCCTGCCCTGTACCCACTCCTGTTGAGAAGCAGGGGATGCAAGAGTCAAGGACAAGTACATCCTCCAGAGAAACACCCAAACCCTGAGGAGCCTTAAAAACTACACCCAGCCAGGGGCACCTGGGTGGCTCAATGGGTTAAAGCCTCTGCCTTGGGCTCAGGTCATGATCTCAGGGTCCTGGGATCAAGCCCCGCATCGGGCTCTCTGCTCAGTAGGGAGCCTGCTTCCTCCTCTCTCTCTGCCTACCTCTCTGCCTACCTGTGATCTCTGTCAATAAATAAAATCTTTTAAAAAAAACTATACCCAACCTGGAGTCAAGAAAGATGTGTTTGCACCTGGCACACCCTTCTTCCTAAGCCCCTTCTGGGGGCCCCAAGCAGAGGGGTGTTGAGCAGGCAGTATTGCCCCATCACTCGCTCTCCCTTGGTGACATAGAGCTCCCTTCCCAGAGCAGTCAGAGCCACTAGGGATTTACTGTGTTCAGCCAGCAAAGCCTTGCAAAGAGACATCTTGGTTGTCCAGGGTCCCCTTGGGCACCTTGACCATGGGGAAGACCCTACAAGACCTATAGGGAAGCCGACCTTCCAGAGACTCTCACCCCACCTTGGCAGTGGTCATGCTCCATCTCCCTCCCCATGACTGCGTGTCTGTAGTAAACCATCCTGCCCTGGCCTGGCGATCTGACTCCGCTAACTAGTTGGGGCAGGAGGAACGTGTGCAATGCTGGATCTGGGATGAAGAAAAGAGCTGCAGGGCAGGGAAGGAACAGATGTCAGGAAAGGGTGTGAGAGGGATGTCTGAGGCTGAGGAAACCACCTCGTGTCACTCAGCAGTGAGAAGGGGGAAATTAGGAGTGTCCACGGAGGACAGCGGGCAATACTGCAGAGTCAGGCCAGCCAAGTAAAGGACCAAGTGAAGGACTGGTCTTCCTTGTTGGTTTTCAAGGTGCAGCTCCACTGCTGGGGACTCCCCAACCTTCAATCCCTTTACAAACACCATCTGTTGACAGTCTGTGGTCGGCAGCAGCACGGCCCCACAAGCTCCACGTCCTAATCCCCAGAACTCATGAGAGGGTCTTATCTAGCCAAGGGGGCCCTACAGGTGTAACTAAGTGAAGGATCTTGAGATGGGGCGAGTGTCCTGGATTACCCCTCGACGTGAGCATGAGGGTGCAGAGAAGAGGGAAACAGAGCACAATCAGACAGCAGACGAGAAAGCAGGAGATATGGTGGTGGGACCAGAGACCACGGCGATGGGTTTTAAAGATGGGGACAACCCACAGGACCATGACCACAGGCGGCAGTTGGATGCTGCGGAAGGCAAGAGAAGGAGCCCCCGTCAGAGCCTCCAGAAGGAACCAGACCAGCAGACACCTTGCTGTTAGCCCCATGAAACCAATTACATACAGACTTCTGGCCTCTGGAGCTATGGGAGCATAATTGCCAGTCCTTAGCCACTAAGTTTGCAGGAATTTATCACAGTGGTGACCAGAAATGGAAACACACACTCGCTCCACCTGAGAAGTCAGGACTCGCTCTCCATGCTCAGCGCCATGCTGGCCACTAGAGGCGAAGTGATGAACAAAAGAGACCCATCCCAATAAACCTAACCAAAGAGGTAAAGGAACTGTACTCGAGGAACTACAGAACACTGATGAAAGAAACTGAAGAGGACACAAAAAGATGGAAGACCATTCCATGCTCTTGGGATCGGAAGAATAAACATTGTTAAAATGTCTAAACTGCCTAGAGCAATCTATACTTTTAATGCCATTCCAATCAAAATTCCACCGGTATTTTTCAAAGAGCTGGAGCAAATAATCCAATAATTTGTATGGAATCAGAAGAGACCCCGAGTTGCTAAGGAAATGTTGAAAAACAAAAATAAAACTGGGGGCATCACGTTACCTGATTTCAAGCTTTACTACAAAGCTGTGATCACAAAGACAGCATAGCACTGGCATAAAAACAGACACACAAACCAGTGGAACAGAGTAGAGAGCCCACATATGGACCCTAAACTCTATGGTCAAATAATCTTTGACAAAACAGGAAAAAATATACAGTGGAAAAAAGACGGTCTCTTCAATAAATGGTGCTGGGAAAACTGGACAGCTATATGTAGAAGAATGAAACTCGACCATTCTCTTATACCGTACACAAAGATAAACTCAAAATGGATAAAAGACCTCAACATGAGACAGGAATCTATCAGAATCCTAGAGGAGAACATAGGTAGTAACCTCTTCGATATCAGCCACAGCAACTTCTTTCAAGATATGTCTCTAAAGGTAAAGGAAACAAAAGCGAAGATGAACTTGTGGGACTTCATCAAGATCAAAATCTTCTGCACAACAAAGGAAACAGTCAACAAAACAAAGAGGCAACCCACAGAATGGGAGAAGATATTTGCAAATGACAGTTGATATCCAGGATCTATAAAGAACTCCTCAAACTCAACACACACAAAACACACAATCATATTAAAAAATGGGCAGAAGATATGAACAGACACTTCCCTAATGAAGACATACAAATGTCTATCAGACACATGAAAAAATGTTCATCATCACTAGCCATCAGGGAGATTCAAATTAAAACCACATTGAGATACCACCTTATACCAGGTTAGAATGGTCAAAATTAGCAAGACAGAAAACAACATGAGTTGGAGAGGATGTGGAGAAAGGGGAACCCTCTTACACTGTTGGTGGGAATGCAAGTTGGCGCAGCCACTTTGGAAAACAGTGTGGAGATTCCTCAAGAAATTAAAAATAGAGCTTCCCTATGACCCTGCAATTGCACTCCTGGGTATTTATCCCAAAGATACAGATGTAGTGAAAAGAAGGGCCATCTGTACCCTAATGTTTATAGCAGCAATGGCCACGGTCACCAAACTGTGGAAACAACCAAGATGCTCTTCAACGGACAAATGAGGAAGATGTGGTCCATATACACTATGGAGTATTATGCCTCCATCAGAAAGGATGAATACCCAACTTTTGTAGCAACATGGATGGGACTGGAAGAGATTATGCTGAGTGAAATAAGTCAAGCAGAGAGAGTCAATTATCATAAGGTTTCACTTATTTGTGGAGCATAACAAATAGCATGGAGGACATGGGGAGTTAGAGAGGAGAAGGGAGTTGAGGGAAATTGGAAGGGGAGGTGAACCATGAGAGACTATGGAATCTGAAAAATAATCTGAGGGTTTTGAAGGGGTGGGGGGTGGGGAGGTTGGGGGAACCAGGTGGTGGGTATTAGAGAGGGCACGGATTGCATGGAGCACTGGGTGTAGTGGAAAAACAATGAATACTGTTATGCTGAAAAGAAATTAAAAAGAAAAAAAGAGAGAGAGAGAAAGAGACCCATCCCTGGCCTCCTAGAGCTTACAGGTGCTCTCTCCTCCTCCTCCTCCATCTTCTCTCCTGGAGCCTCGGGGCCTGGAGCAAGCTGCCGTCTGCCCCTCTGAGTCTCTGCCTCCTTCCCACTTCCAGCCCATTGCTTCCAAGCAGCTTTGCTGGGGCCCTGGGCACACTCCTCACCCGCCCAGGCCTGGCTGGCAACAGCCCCTCCTTCAGACTCCGCTTCTGCAGAGTTGCCTTCCCTGAGCCCCACCCTTGCCCACGGCCCATGCCCACAGTGTGGACTTCCACATGCGTCCACTCGTGTGTGCACATGTGTACAAGGGGGCAAAGATCTGTCTTCCTATCCCTCGGCACTCTCTCGCCAGGGCAGACTAAACAAACAGTTCCCATGAGTGAGTGACATCAGGTGTCCATTTGCACTAGGCCTACAGTCCCTGCAGCTCAGCAGACAGAAAGTTTAAAAGAGAAAGAACATGGAGGTCCTTAAATAATCAAATTTTTCTTTGGGAAAAAAAAAAAAAGTGATCAGCTGATCGGCACTCTCAGGCCTGAGTCAGAAACAGGAGGGAGTCTGGATTCAAGTTTCTGAAAAAGAGAAGGGGATTAAAACCCCAAACAGATTTTAAAGGCTTCATAACCGAATGTCACCATGCCCTTTGGGCACTGGTCAAACCCTCCTAGGGCAGAGGCTGCAGATCAAAGATTTGGAAGAGGGAGGGACCATTCAGAGAAAGCAGAAATGAGGTGGTCAAAACCATCACGTCCAGTTAGCCCGACTCTCACCCAGTTCCCAGTCCTGGCTCCGGCCTCCTGGGCCTGGGGCACGGTGCCCCCAGTCCTGCATGGCTACCTCTCCCCGGGCAGAGCTCAGCTCAGCAAGTGCCCCCACAGAGAGGCCTTCCCTGGCCACGCACTGTGGCAGCCCCTTCAACACCCTCGACCCCATCACCCTCTTCCGTTTTGTGCACTGTCTCCTAGAAATGATCTCATTCATTCACTGATTATTACCTGCCCAGCCCTCACCCCTGCTCCCCACCCATCCACAGCCCTTTCCCTTGCTGCTCTCACTGGGCTTCAGACAGTGCCTGGCTCATGGGGGTCCTCGAGAATGCACAGTGAACCCTCGCTGGGATACAAAACTCCATGCCTGTCCTCACAAAGCCCAGCCTGGTGGCTCCCTGAAAACAGCCCACCGGCTCATGCGTCTTTCACTAACATAAAGCCTTTCTTCCCCGGCCAGCAGCATCATCCTTTACCATCCGTTTCAAGTCAGGAAAGATGGGAATGGAGAATTCCTAAGGTCAAGCACAGCATATCCCACTCAAAAATAACTCCCTGGCTCCATGACAGAAGCCAGACACAAAAGGCCACATATTATGGGATACCAGGTATGTCATTCCAGACTGGGTACATCCACAGACCTAGAAAGTAGATTATCCAGAGGCGGGAGGAGGGAAAGGGGGAGTGACTGCTGAATGGGTGCAGGGCTTCCTTGCACAGTGCTGAAAATATTCTGGAATTAAACAGTGGCAATGGTTGCACGCTTGGTGAACATACTAAAAATTACTGAGTTGTGCATTCCAAAAGGATAAATCTCACCTCAATTAAAGGAAAGACTCACTGAATAATGCAATGGAGTGGTCAGAACAGCAGATTCTAGAATCAAACCGTCCAGCCTCAGTTGTGAACTTGTGTGAATTCCAGCAAATGACTGGGACTCTCTGTACCCTGGTTCCCCTACCTGTGAACAGGAGTAATAACCACACCAATGTCAAAATGGTGTAGTGAGGATTAAATTTGACCATCACTTGCAGGGAAATTTGGTTGATTGCTTCCTAGATGTCCATCTTCTCCCTTCTTCGCAGACCCCTGTTTTCCACTTAGAGGTCTTCGAGGTTCTGAGGACACTGACCATGCAGCCTGGCCTCAGGCTGTCAGGTTAGAGTGACCCTCAGGACCTGTGCAAGGAACGCTGGAACAGAAGGTCTTTAACTCCTGCATGCATGAAGATAACAGCACTTGCCCTCCAGAGCTGTGGCAGCTACCTGGGAAGCCAGAGGCAAAGAAGCCTCTGGATGAGACCACCAGTAAGGAAAGTAGATTAGAGAGACAGAAAGAAGCTGGGTCTTTGGAGACACTGAGCCACTGGATCAAGCCTCACCTGAAGTCACTCAGCCTTTCAATTATGTGAGCTAATGAAGTCCCTTTAATGTTTAGAACAATTTAAGTCAGTATTCCTACTACTTACTATCAAAAGCATCACAACTGACTCAGCTACCTAAAAATCCTTCTCTCTGGGCCTGGCACAGAGTTCCCTAGAAGTGTAAGCTATTGTGAGTTTTTTCCAAATTTCTCCTATGCTATTCTCCAAGGTCAATGTTCACCCTGATGTCTAGAGATGAACACTACTGGCTTACAACCAGATACTGGCTTAAAACCTTACAATTCGATTCCACGTCCCTCTGACGGCAAGCCCCGGACTACTTTACCAAAGATCCTAAAATCAATGCAAACAAGTATTCATGATGTCCTTTACTGTGTGCTCGCACACGACCAGGTAGACCAGAGAAAAGTGTAAGAGGAGAATGAATAAGGCTTATAAAACAGACAGAGGAGTTTACAATCTGGTCTGGAAGGCAAGCTCCGGGACCACAAGACAGTAAACATGTATCTGCCTCCTCTGGTGATTTAAGCAATTCAACGTGAACACTAAAGGAGTTTGAGGAAGAAAGAGATGAAAGTCCTAGGACGCTCTGGTGTCTCCTTGCTCCCTCTGCTCCCACACAGGGGCCTATGCAGAGCGAAACACACTCCCTCTGAGAACCTATAGAGGAAACAGCACACCAGAACCCAGCACCAGGCCTGGCCTCACCCCCACAAACCCCAAAGATCATGTACACCTGCCATGTACGTGGCCAGAAACGTAGACACGTGCCCGGTCATGCACACCAAGCTGCCTGAACTATTCAAGGATTCAGCCAACTTCTCGTCCCCCAGGTTCTCTTCTTCCCTTCCAACTAGGAAGGGGAGGCTTGAAACTCTTATTCTGCAGAACCCAGGAGCAGGTGGGGAGCCTCAAAGCCAGAGAAGGTGAAATGTAATGATGCAAAAAGAGATCAAGATACATGAATATTCATCCTCCTTTCCCTGATGATAGAAACCCGATTTGTGAGAGTTCACTGAGCTCCATTTCCTCTGAATCCCTCAGAGCATTCAGAGTCTGCATCTCATAACTCTGCCTGAACATAGCACACAACGTGGGGTGCTGGCCTCCAACAGCGGCTGGTTCCACAGGTGCATCCAGAGGTAAAAATCCACCAACCTGTGCTCTGAAGATCTGTGCGTGCCTTCTAGATATGTAGGCCTCAGTTTAGAAATTGAAAGTCAAAAGACTGGCAGATTCCTTCTCATCCTTCCAAGCATGTTTCAAAGGTGATATTCTCAGGGGAGCCTTCCTCTCTTCACTGCCGAGAATAAGTCCGCAGCTTGTCACCTCCCCCTACACACATCCCTGACACAGCTCCTGGTCCCAAAACAAGACAATGAAGCTCAAGAGTCCCCCTGAGACCTTCCCAGGACAATAAAGCTGAGGCTGACTTATTTCTAGATCCCCTGCCCTGTGCAGATGTACACAGTAGGTGTCCAATAAATGTTTGTTGCAGGAATAAATGACAATCTGGAGCTTTTGCCCAAACAATAGGACCGTTAAGTTCTCAAGGTCTGTGCCTTCCACCTCCCAGGAGGCCTATGTGTCCCTGGGCTAATTAACTTTACCTCTCTGAGCCTCTCCTCCTGAAGATCAGCTTTTCAGAGTTGCCGTGAGAATTTTACCAACCAAAATGCAAAATGGCCAGCTCAGAATGGAACATGTTGTAAGCTCTCAGTAAATGGCAGCTCCCCTGCCCCCAACCTCCCTCTATCACAGCACAGGGTTTAAAACTTCCAGAAACCTGATAAACTCTGGTTGTCTGGAATTGACCAGTCCCACCCGTGGGTGCTCTGTGCCTCTTTCCAATACACTCTGTGTCTGGGTAAAGAACTCAAAGCTACCTGGTTCCAAAACAATGCTTTTGTCTGAAGTCAGACCCGATGGGGGTAAGCCATGAAGACATCTGGGTCAACTGCATTTGGCCGCCGAGTGGCCATCCTTAGAGGAGGCCGTGCAGGCTACAAGCTGGCTCACGCAACAACGCCAGGATGCACCCAGGGGTTAATGAGCAGAAAATAGATGCCAAGATTCACCTCTGTGCTGTTCCTCCCCATGTGCGGCAAAAACTATCATCGTTCTGTTCCCTGACAGGATGTTTGCATTTGAGCTAAAATTGCCTCCTCCGCCCAATTTGCTGCAATTCGGTTCTACACAGTAAGATGAGGGACTTGGCTCCTCTCACCATGGCTGGTGGCCGGCCCGACAGAGGTCCCTTCACAGGGGAAATGAAAGAAAGCAATGGGCAGGGGGAGAAGAAAAGCACAAATCTGTCATTTTATCAAACACAGGCAAAGACCGTCTGCAGGTGGGAAGCTGCTGTCCAACCCTTCTACAAACAGAGCACACAAAATACCCTTTCTTCTGGGGACACCGGCCAAGCCACTGGCAAACAGAGTGGGGAGAAGCTACCTTTGCAGGCATCCACACCCTGGCCGTGCCCGGGCTGGACGGGCGTCCCGTCTCCTCAGAGCCCAGTGAGAGAGGCTGAAAGGCTTCCAGACGTAAATACCCACAGTGCTCAAGAAGCCACAGACAAGAAAGAGACTCAGTGCCCAAAATACAATTTTTTAAAAGATTTTATTCATTTATTTGATGGAGAGAGAGAGATCACAAGTAGGCAGAGCATCAGGCAGAGAGAGAGGGGGAAGCAGGCTTCCCACTAAGCAGAGTGCCCGATGCGGGGCTCGATCCCAGGACCCCGAGATCATGACCTGAGCCGAAGGCAGAGGCTTTACCCACTGAGCCATCCAGGAGCCCCCCAGAATGCGATTTTAACCCATGTGGAATACTAGTCCATTCATCAGCAAGAGTTTGTTCATGCCCGTTTGTTCATTCATTCACGAGTGTCTACCAAGTACCCTCCTTGCGTCACATGTCATGCTTGGATCTGGGGACACAGAGGAAATACCCCGGAGCCCACAGGGTACCCACTCCTGAAGGATCCATTGTTAGGAGTTTATATCTTGCCAGAGAGCTCAGCAAGTGAAGCCACGCGGAACACTCCAGGGCAACTCCTCCCGCCACCTAACCTAAGGCAAGGGCTCAAGGGCAGGTTTGAATGGATCTACTCCTGCCAAACAGCATCGCTGCCATTAAATAGAATCGCTCCATTAAAACAGTGGTCACTGGGGGCGCCTGGGTAGGCACAGTGGGTTAAAGCCTCTGCCTTCGGCTCAGGTCATGATCTCAGGGTCCTGGGATCGAGCCCCGCATCAGGCTCTCTGCTCCACGGGGAGCCTGCTTCCTCCTCTCTCTCTCTCTCTCTCTGCCTGCCTCTCTGCCTACTTGTGATCTCTGTCTGTCAAATAAATAAATAAAATCTTAAAAACAAAAAACGGTGGCCACTGTGTACTGAGCATCTCTCAAGTGCTAGGTAGAACTTTCTCTGTGGTCTGCATCTTACAGGCAAAGGAAGTGGAGGCTTGGGCAGGGCAGACCACTTCCCCAAAACCACACTGCCCACCAGTGGGAAAGGTGAGAGCTAAGCCCAGATCCTTGTGCCCCAAATCCTATACCTCTCCATGTCACCCAGCAAGCAGGAAAGAGCACCCATGTCTGTCCCTCGCTCGGTCCCAACTCAACTGGGGGCTCCCCAAGGAAGCACCACCATGACTAATGTCCCTGGGATCCTCTTCCCAGCCTGGCCTGGTATGGAACAACTTAGTGATGGTGACAATATTTGCTTAACTGAGTGATTGTGGCAGAATAAACTTGAGCTGGGGGGAGGTGGGATGTGGGAAAGTTGGGAAAGAAAGATGATCCGGGAGTCTTCCTGGAGGAGTTCAGTGTATGAAAAGATGTTTTTGGTGCCTCTGAACACGTAATCCCCAGGAGAGGAAAAAGTTTTGAGGACAAATACCAGACGTTATGTAAACCTTAAAACAGACACCTGGCCTGCTTCGGGGTATCAGAGTAGCACATATTCCTAAATGGGGGCATCTGTCAAATAAGAAATAGACCTACCCAGGCAAGGCGGCGGAGGCTCAAGAAGGCCCTCTTCTTGGCCCTTCCAGCCCGAGAGATCCCCTGGTCCGTTTGCAGCTCCCTCGGCTCCTGTAGCCATTCACAGGACAGGAAGGCCACCCAGGACCGAAGACAGATGGGTCCAACCGACTCACGGTCCTCTTCACAGACCTCGGCCTTCTGGAGAAGCCCTTTCCAGACTCTCCCTCACTTTCCATCCCTTTCGGCCCCTCGGCTCTAGTCTCCATCTCTCTGAGGATGTGGAAGGTGCGTGGTACAGAGCAGAACATTGAGGAGCAAAATCAGAATCCTTACAAAAACACAGGGGGGATCCGTTGGACAAGGGACCCTGAGAATCACCTCCTCCAACCTTCATTTTCCAGGTGAGCAAACAGAGTTGTCCCCAAAAATGACCCTTTTAAAGTGAGGTCTCTCATCCTTCAAAATTATTCTTTTCCCCCTCCCTCTCCTCCCTTTTCCCTCCTTCCTACAGTGGGTAGGGTGGGGGTGATGTGGCAGTAGAGGGAAAGGAGTATTTCTGAGTCCCCTTTTCTTTTACCCTAAGCCCTGTCATCTTCTGTAGTATCCAATGGAAAAGTTACCAGCTCCCCATGGGCCCATCTTGGTTCTCACTGCTGGCCCCTGGCGACCGTGCTCCCACAAAGTGTCCCTCTCCTCCTACCTCAGCAGCATCCTCACTGAGGCTCTGGATGGAGGAGAGAGGGCTGAAGTAACTTCCTCACACAGAAGCCCTCTAGGGAGCACCTCAGAGGTGCCGAGTGCTCCCAATGATCACCTCATTTTACCCGCACAAAAACTATGTGGCAGATATTTTTAGTATTCATATTTTACCGATGAAGAAAGTGAGCTTGGCACAGTTAAGCAAATTGTCCAAAGCCACGGAACGAGTGCAAAGTGGAGCTGGGATTCAAGCCTGCCTTTGTCCCCACTCCAAGGCTAGGCTATGAAGTTCACAAGCCTGAATTTAAGAGACTGAAGTTAACATTCAAAATGAGTACTCTGCCCCTCTGTGGTGGGGAGCGGGGGAAGGGGGGCGGATTACACATCCGTTCTCGTGTTGCCAGAACTCAAAAGCACTTGGGGAACTTTTCTTTGGAAATCACCTACAGAGGTCATTTACATGTCTCCCAGAATTTTCAGATTCAATACATCGTAATTACACATGTGGGGGGACCAGAAGGAGTTTTCCCACACTGGCTTCCACGCTTACTCGTTATGCTTGCCCACAAACTACCTCAGTGTCCTAACATCACAATGACTTTCAAATGCTGAGAGATGTCACCCCAGCGACATTCAAAAGAATGCACAAGTGCTATCAACAAGTCTGTTCCCAAAGACGGACCCTCATTCTCCAAGTAAGAATGAAACCATTTGTTCTTTCGTGCTTGCATTTATTCAAAGAGCATCTTGTGATGCTGGACGCTGTGCTAGGTTGCTAAGGAAATAGAGATAAACATAAAAAGTTTTCAGTCTTGGAGTTCTCGACATGGGGACAAGATTTCAGGCAACTTCTGCAGAGGACCTCGAGTGCGCCAAACTCTACATTCGCAAACACGGACGAACAGTCCCAGACTTCGGGAATGATACATTCCAGCAGGGGGACAGGCATGCCAGCCATCCCTCTGGAAACTGGTAAACTAGAGAGTTGTGGAAGACAGAGTGACCGCCTTAGCTACTGTCACGGTCCACTTTAGGAAAAGGGTCAGTCCCCAAAGGGCACCAAAGCAAAATAACAAGCATGATCTACGATTAGACAACATTTGTTACATATCAGCTGCTACTCTAGGCAATTAACACATATTACACTCTCCCAACAAACTCATGAAGTGATTGCTCTTATTAGTCCTACTTTCCAGGTGAGTAAACTGAGGCCCAGAGAGGTTAAGCAACTTGCCGAAGGTCTAAACGTCACCAAGTGGCAGAACTATGATTTGAGGCTAAGCTGTCTGGCTCCAGAGGCCCTGCTCCCGATGACAGCACTGAACTTAGAGGGACAAGAGATGCTCATTGGGGCACGTAGGTTCTGGTCTGCTGGGTTTTAGAAAAGCAACCACGTTCTACTCACGTTATTGCTCATGTTTGGTCCCCCGTTGTCTCAGTGATGAACTCTTGAACTCACTCCACTTAAACAAAATCTGAAGGGCGTGGGATGGGGTAAAGTGAGGTGACATTCCCAAGGGAGAAGCATTTCACTACGGGGAGGAAGATGAGGGACCCGGAAACCAGCCTCTGCCTCCACCCCCGCCATGCTCTTGAGGGTCCAGGCGAAGAGCCAGCCAAAATAATATTCAACGGGGAAGAGAGCTGAGCGGCAGTCACAAGGCAGGGCACAGGCAACCGCTGTCAATGCCTCCCCCTGACCGTGGTGGAGAACGAGGGGCAACCCCATCTGGTAACAGCCAAGATGCCTTTGATCTCTCTGTTCTCTTTGTAATGCGGAGAGGTGGGCAATTTACCCCCATGCTCCCCTTGCTCTAGTGTCTAACAAGGAGAGACGCTGGCATGTTGAAAGCAGTAAGAAGCAAGCTTTCTGGAGCCAGAAAACTCTGAGCTGGAATGGAGACCTGCCACTTATGAATGGAGACCCCTTGGCCAAGTACCATAACCACTCCAAGGCTCAGTGTTTGCTCATCTATAAAATGGGGATAAGGGTCATAATATCTCAACATAGGCTTACTGAGAGGATTAAGTGACATAAAGCACATGGAGCGCTTGACACCATTTGTGACATCCAGCAGAGCCCAGGAAACATCCAGTAATATTAGCAGGACATAGTAACAGTGGCAGAGGCAGCTTTGGATGGCAGAAGCCCTCACCCCAGTTTTCCCCCAGCGTGGCCACTCTGGAGTCCCTTCTACAGCCTGGATTCTTGAAATCCATTTCCTACTCCTTCTGGGTGCCCTGCTCCATGTCCCAGGACCCCTTGCTGTTAAGATACCAGTCACTAAGTTCTAGTCAATGGACCGGCTGGGCAGAAGTGATGTGAATGGTTTACAGGACTGCTCCCACAAAGCCACCCCTCGCGGTCCTTATTTCTCACTCCCCTTCTGTCAGGGGATCCTTGGATGCCAAGGATTCAGCAGAGACCATCGTGGCCCCCTAGAAGATGGCAGGTCCATCCACAGGTAGGAGGCAAGGTTCCCAAATCACCGTGTGAAAAAAGTCCCATCCCCGCCTCATCCCACCCCACATACGCCACTAATGTCACTTTTATATAAGCAACACATGAACTTCTACTGTGTTAAGTCATTGACGTGTTGGGGTGGCTTGCTACAGTAGCTAGCCTTGCCTGACTCATACATGTAATTAATCATGCCTTCAGATGGACTCACAGGTCCCTGTTGACTCACTGCTCCTGTGACCACTGCATGCACCAGAGAGTCTACATACCATAATACGGCTGCAGAGAGAAGTCAGCAGCTATGACTGGTCAGGCATGGTAAGCACGTGAGGAAGAACAAGCAGCAGCAACTCAAGAAAAGCAGTGGAGGGACCATTGGTCTAGAAGAATGAAGACAGCCCAGAAGGAATATCAGCTGTGCTCATGGTCAACTACAAGTTCTTCATAACAATAGTGTAGTGTCCTGGAAAGAGCATGGTCTTTGAGGCCATGTAGACTAGAATCTAGGTCTATCCATGACTTCCTTAGGAAAGTAAAACTCTCTGAGCTTTAGTTTCCACATCTGCAAAGTGTGGGAGGCAGCCCCTGCCTCTGTGTTCCAAGACACCATGTTCGTATCTTGAAACTAGCCATGGTGGGGATATTCATACCATAGGAATTGGCAAATACTACAAATAGGCATTTTCTTCCTAGAGATTAAACACTCACCAGCCCATCAATGGATAAACAGGAGTCAGCTAAGTAGAACGGGAGAGGAAAGACAAGGAAAGAGAATTCCAGGCAGATCGAAGATCATCTGTGACAAGAAAAAGTCCCATGTGGCTGGCTCTAGAGCATGGGGGAAGAGAGGCTAAGAGGAACCCAGGGAAGGGGCCAGGAGCCAGATCTGGTAGAAGGACCATCCTACATGATAGCTATTTGTTCTAGTCATCTATTGCTGCATAACAAATCACCTCAAAATGTAGTGGTTTAAAACAATCATTTTATTTTGTTTACCAATTTTAAGTCAGGAAATCATGAAGGGATGAGCTAGCTGGAACATCTTTGATTGTGTCAGCTGGGGTTGGAGGATCCATTTCCAAGATGGATTCTTCCCACCATGTCTGGTGCCTTGATACTCCTTGGAGAGTATCTCTCCCTACCCCTCATCGTCATACAGCACCTCAGACTCCAAGACTGTCCCTGTAGCTTGGGCTTCACAGGATGGTGATCTCAGGACAATCAGACATCTTTTTTTTTTTTTAAGATTATTTATTTATTTATTTATTTGACAGAGAGAGATCACAAGTAGATGGAGAGGCAGGCAGAGAGAGAGAGAGAGAAAGAGGGAAGCAGGCTCCCTGCTGAACAGAGAGCCCGATGCGGGACTTGATCCCAGGACCCTGAGATCATGACCTGAGCCAAAGGCAGCGGCTCAACGCATGGAGCCACCCAGGTGCCCAGGACAATCACACATCTTATAAATGATGGCTGGCTTCTCAAAAACCAGTGTTCCTGGAGACCCAGAGGGAACATGGAAGGGTTCTTCTGACCTAGTCTCAGAAGTCCTAGAGTCATCCCCACCTCATTCCACTGGTGACAAGCAAGTCACAGGCTAGATTCAAAGCAGGGAGATACCCAAGAGCATGAATACCAGGAGGCTTGGTTTATCAAGAGCCTTCTCTGAGGACTAGCCACCCTACCATCACTGACTGGCAGACCCGCACCACCTGCTCTCCAGGAGCCCCAGGAAGCTACACAGGTCAGAAAAGGAGAACTACCAGCCCTGTCCACAAGGGGCAGCAGAGGCATTATGCTCCACGAGGATGGGCAGAACACACAGTGGGGAGGGTCAGAGGACAGAGGAAGGCCTGGCTCAGACAATGCAGTGCAGAAGGCTTCCCAGGAAGGTGACACTCCCAGCAAGTGAGCCAAGCCTCAAAGAATGGGGGAGGTAAAAAGTTAAAAGGGAAGGTGTGAGCCATCCCTGAGGTCATACCCGGCCTTCTACCACACCTGGACCACCCATGGTCCAGGCCAGGCCATCTGCACAGTTCCCAGTACATGCATGTCACTCAGCGCAGGGCACTCTCAGGCAGCAACACAGCCAAAGCAGCTCCTGCCTCTGCCAGCTCATCACTAGGCCCATGAGCCCCATCCAGTGCACCAGAGCTCAGGGAGGGGCCATGGGGTGTAGACCTGTTTACTCTGGCCCGACCTCCTCACCCAGAACCAGCAGGCACCACGACCAGCAGAAAGGCCAGTTATGCAAGCGCCCTGCAGCAGCCTGCCAGCCCCAGAGATCCGGCCTGGCCGACAGGCCCGGTAGTGATACCGCTGTGGCCTACCGGGCAGGCCTGGGCTCCCACTGCCATTTTCCATATAGGTGCAGGGTGCTCTGCTGACAAACACCTGGGGACAGCAGAGGCCGTGGGAGGGAGCTAAAAATAGCACAGTTGGCAAAGGAAAGGCCTTTTCCAAATCCTCTGGATCCTGTTATTCCTCGTGCACATGCTCTAGGGACACACACAGGCCGGCCCCCAGCATTCGCTCTTCTCCAGGGTAAGAACAAGTGTGGGCGCCAAGGAGCCCTTTTCCATCATGTCAGGACAGCACCATTGTCAGAAGTCATAGAAACAGCCTGTCCCAGAGCTGGGCCAAGGCTGGATCCACTTTCACACCCCTATATCCCCAGTGGTCTCTGTCTGGCCACCCCCTCTCTGACCAATTCTCAGAGTTCTCCACCTCTTCCGGACCTCAAGTTCTTGATGTTTCTCTTACTTGTTTGGCCATTGAGAATTAAGAGCCTTGCACTTTTTAAAACTTCTTACATAAGTGTATACAACCCAGCTAGACACTTTAGAAAAGCCACCTGTGTGGACGTGTGAGATGTACACTGCACAATTCCAGGGTCATGACTATGACTGGTGAATGGTGCCCCCAGGAAGCAGGTAGTGTGGATACTGGCATTGCCCAGGAGGAAACAATGCCTTATACAAGTCTATTTCCCTGGGAGAAGGACAGCCATGCTAATAAAGACTCACAGACTGACCACTTCGTCTCCTGCTTCCAGATATTCCATGCATGGGCTCTGGCAGACGCAAGGCCACAATACCCAACGGTCTAGAAAGAAATCCATATTGTGATACAATAATGTATTTCCAGGCTGTGGAGGTGGAGAGTGGTAAGGAATCGATCTTTCAAAGGCAAGGGAAGATTCATAACCACTGCATGAGTTAGCACTACCTTCTTTTGAGTGCACAGATTAAATTCTCTGCCCTACTGACATCTGAAATGTGCTTTATTTATAACAGACTGGGGAATTCAGATATAGTTATATGCTTTTCATAGAATTCCCATTCTTTTAATAACACAGTTTCAGAGTTTCAAATATGAGCAAATAGCATGTGGGAATAATAATGCATCACGCCACATCAGGACGCTTACATTCACAGTTTAATGACAAGGCTTTGCCTGTGGGTGTCAAACTTTTCCACTCTTCATGCTCTCCTGCAGGGGCATGCACAAATACACACATACCATACACACCTCAAGATTTTAAAAATACACTTGAATTCAGCACCCTACTCCTAATATCTCCTGTGCATAGGTTAATATCAAAAACAGTGGTTGTGGGGAGTCTGGGTGGCTCAGTAGGTTAAGTGGCTGCCTTCAGCTCCTGTCATGATCCCAGGGTTCTGGGATTGGGCCCCACGTCAGGCTCCTTGCTCAGCGGGGAGCCTGCTTCTCCCCTGCTCGCCATTCCCCTTGCTTGTGCTTGCTCTCTGCCTCTCTCTCTCACTCACTCTGTCAAATAAATAAATAAAATCTTTAAAAAAAAAAAATAGTGGTTGTATTCAAAACTTCAAGGAAGACTGATACTTGGAAACATGCCCCATATTTATTCTGCACCTCCAAATACCCCCCAAAAGAGAGATATGGCACATGTGCCATAGTTCCTAAAGTCTATGTATTATCTGATATGAATCTCAGAGAAGCCCTAGAGTTGTGCAGCAAGCAACCTATACAACTGCACACAGCATACCTGTCAATCAGGTAGAGAAAAGGTGATGATCCCATGTTCCAGAAAGAAAGAACAAGACTTAGAGAGATTAAAAGGACTAGATAACCTCTAAGGTTCATTTCTATCCTCACAGTATATAATTCTCTGAATTTGTCTAAGGGATCTCAGACCTCATTTAGGGACGATGCAGGAATCTCCACACACCAGCTCTTCTTTTCAGTACTATCTACGCCCTCATGTTTTCCCTCACTCTGTGGCATGGATGAGCTTGCAGGTATACAGGGCAAGGGGGAGACACACAGGCTCCAGTGCCTGCCTGCCTGGACTCAAACCTGACTCCACCCCTCACGCCTGTGACCCTGGGCAAGTTACTCAATCTCTCCATGCCTCAGTTTCCTAATCTGTAAAGTGATGGTAGCGCCATCACCTATTTTGTTGGATTTTGTGAGGATTAAGTAAGATAATACGTGCAAAGAGCCTAGATATCACCAGACACATAGTAAGCACCCAAAGTCTGTTATCCAAAAATTCATCTAGATATATAGATATATTCTATGTGCCTCAGTGTTCTGATCTATAAAATGGGAATTATAAACATGGTTACTCCCTAGGACTATTTTGAAGCTTAGCTAAAATAAACATAAGGAGCTTAAAACAGTGATGCATAGTAAGTACTCGAAAAAAGAGTTTGTTATTAATTTTCTTCCCTAAAAAGTCCATTACTCCAGTTCACATGGACTTACCAAAACAAAAGCACCAATAAGGGTAGGGAACCATGCCATGTCTGCGGAGGAGGAGCACATGGCCAAGAAAGGCTGTCTGAGAGAGGACTGCTGTTTGCTACAACAGGTGACAGACAGGATGTATTAGAGATTAGAGGTCTTTGTTTTAAATTGGTTCTTCCTGAAGTCAGGAAGTACAGTACAGAGGAGTGTAGGTGAAGAGGTGCCCTAGAGGTGGGGAGACAAGCAGGGAACCGCTTGCTTGCTGGTTTCTCTTTTCACCATTAGAATCCTTTGAAAGCCCTGCCTTGCATTTAAATAGCACCATCCCCTAGAGATGGCTGTTTCAGCTTCATTACAGTCTGTGTTCATAGAGTACAAATAGAAACCTTTGTGATTTTATTAGTTTCCATGCAACTCAGAAGAGATTTGCATGATAACATTTCAGCTCCTGACTTAAAGAAGGGAGCAATTAAAAATATAGCGCTGGCACTGCCTGTCACCAGAAAATGAAAAGGTACCCAGAGTTGTAGAAATCTCTGTCATATCTGGTTCGTGGCTATAAATCAACCATTCAGTACAGCAGATACAATAACTACCCTCTCAATTTTCAGTTTCGTTTTGTAAGAAATACTCACAGGATGTCCGCACCCCCTGATATGAGCGTAACGACACGACAGAAAAATCTAAAGAAGTTCTTTTGTCCGGGCATCGTCAAGCCCTACACACATCGCCAGTTCACTCGGTCATACCCAAAAGCTATCTGGAACCTTGCAGATCTGTGAAGCGCTGGTGTCATGTGTCTGTGACAAGTTAAAATACAATCCGTGGCCCCCGGTAGCATGATCTTACTGATGTTATGTAACCCAAGACTACTTGGTCCATTGTCCTGTACTAGCCGCTCACAGTTTGGGGGCGGGGAGATTTCATTTCAGAAGTTATTGAGAGTGTGGGGATCCTCCCTTCAGATACTTGCTCCTTTACCATGGAAGCTCTGATCATCCCATCCTGACTTCTGGAGGCTGGAATGCTCCATGGAACAGAGCCAAGAGGAGCATTCTCACTCCAGAGTTGCCTTCTGGGGCAAGTCAAGGAAAAGCATCAAAGAAGGTTGACTTGCCCAACCTTCTCTTTAATGAGAGGTTTCTTTTTATGCCCAACCTCCACAAAGCCAGCCTATCACAGCGCACCAATTACAGTCTGTAATCTAAGTCGTCTTCAGCCTTGCCTCCACACCAAAAAGTATAACTAAAACCCCAACAGTGATGTGGCTCTTTCCTTAGAAGTAATAGCAGTGTCCTAAAATCCTACTTCTGAGATTTTTTTTTTTTAATGACAAGTTTGAGGGTATTCCCAAAAAGGTCTATATCCTTAGATCATAATTCTTAAATATGCCACCTCATCAAAGCCAGTACTGATGTCTCGGGGACACATCAGTCCAATTTCACTCTCATGATTTATAATAGAACCACCCAGCCGCCCCACAAATGATAATTTTAGAATCTGATGGAAGAAGTGGTTATATATTGAGATCACTGAATCAGAGAACATATAAGAAAACTGAGGCCCAGCGACAATGACTTGCCTAAGACACCAGAGCCACTCATAGGTCAAAAATCAAAACTCCAGCAGCCTTTAACTTCACTCTAAGAATAGACACTATTGGAGCACCTGGGTGGCTCAGTGGGTTAAACCTCTGCCCTCGGCTCAGGTCATGATCTCAGGGCCCTGGGATCGAGCCCCACATCTGGTTCTCTGCTCAGCAGGGAGCCTGCTTCCCCTTCTCTCTCTGCCTGCCTCTCTGCCTACTTGTGATCTCTCTCCCCTCTGTCAAATAATAAATAAATTCTTAAAAAAAAAAGAATAGATACCATTAAACCAGGCTCCAGGGGCAGAAGGAGGGTTGTTCTGTCTGTTCTCGGTGTGGACACCATCTAAATCAAAAGAGGTCAGGCTGGGTGCTTCTCTTGGGGCTGCCATTTACCAACCCCTAGAGGAAAATTACTAGCTGCCCCAAGGACAAACATGAGCACCACAGTGAAGAATGTGTCTGGGAAGAAAATGTGCCCAAAGATAATGGGAGGTCATCTCCAGGAGGTAGGGTTTGAAGGAATTTTTTTTCCTTTTTTTTTTTTTTTTTTTTAAATTCTGGTAAAACAGGCATAGCATAGAACTTAACCATCCTAACTGTACATCTAAATGTACAGTTCAGGAGTATTAAGCACATTCACATTGTTGGGCAGAATGTTTCCATCTTGCCAAACTGAAACTTTGCACCCATTACACAACTCCCCGTTCCCCTCTACCATAGTCCCTTGTAACCACCATTCTACTTCTATCTTTACGAATTTGACTATTCTAGGTAATTCATATAAATAGAACCATACAGTATTTGTCCTTTAGTGCCTGGCCCTTTTTACTTAGCATAACATTGTCAAGGTTCATCCATGTTGTAGCATGTTTTAGAAATTCCTTTCTTTATACGGCTGAATAATATGCCGCTGTATGTATATAGTACATTTTGTTTTTTCATTCATCTGTCAGTGAACATTTGGGTGGCTTCCACCTTTTGGCTTTTATGAATAATGCTACTATGAACATGGGTGTGCAAATATCTTCTTTTGGATTTGTACCCAGAAGTGGAATTGTTGAATCATATGGTAATCCAATTTTTTTTTTTTTTGAGGAACCACCAAACTTTTTTCCACAGTGACTGTATCATTTTATATTCCCATCAACAGTGCATAAGGATTCCAAATCCTCACAGCTTAGCCAACACTTGTTATTTTCTGAGTTGGTTTTTTTTCATAGTAGCCATCCCAGTGGGTATGAGGTGTCTTTTTTTCTTCCCTGATGCCTTGCTGTACATTGCTACAATGAATATACAGTCCACTTACAATTAAGGATAAAAGTATAAAACACTGCAGTTAAAGAAATCTTAAAGATGGATGAAAGACCTGAATTTAAGACTCGAAACCACAAAACTGCTAGAAGAAAACACCGGCAATAAGCTCCGTGACATCAGTCTTGGCCATGATGTACTCGATTTGACACTAAAAACAAAGGCAACAAAAGCGAAAATGGACAAGTGGAACTACATTAAACTAAACAAACCTTTGTGCAACAAAGGAAACCACAACAAAATGAAAACGCAACCTACTGACTGGGAGAAAATCCTTGCAAATCATATATCTGATAAGGGGTTAATATCCAAAATATGTAACGAACATATATAATTCAATAACAAAGGAGAAACAAAAGCAAACAAACTGATATTTAAAAATGGGCAGAAGATTTGAATGGATACTTCTCCAAAGAGGGCATCCAGAAGGCCAACAGATGCTCAACATCACTCATCATCAGGGAGATGCAAACCAAAACTACAATGAGAGGCGCCTGGGGGTGCTCAGTGGGTTTAAGCCTCTGCATTCTGCTCAGGTCATGATCTCAGCATCCTGGGATCAAGCCCCACATAGTGCTCCCCACTCAGCGGGGAGTCTGCTTCTCCCTCTCCTTCTGCCTGCCACTCCCCCTGCTTGTGCTCTCTCTCTGCCTCTCTGTCAAATAAATAAATAAAATCTTTTTTTAAAAAACTACAATGAGCTCTCACCTCACACCAGTTAGAATGGCTATTATCAGAAAGAGAAAGAGAAAAGGGAACCCATGTACACTGTTGGTGAGAATGTAAACTGGTGCAGCCACTCTGGAAAACACTACGGAGATTCCTCAAAAATATTTAAAAATAGAATTACCATATGATACAGCAATTCCATTTAGGGGCATTTATCCAAAGAAACCAAAAACACTAATCAAAAAGATATATGCACCCCCATGTTCATTACAGCATTATTTACAATAAGCAAGATACAGAAACAACCTAAGTGTCCACTGACAGAGGAATGGATAAAGAAAATGTGATAGATGACAGAAAGATAGACAGACGGACAATGGAGTATTATTCAGCCATAAAAAAGAAATCTTGCCATTTACCATGGATGGTACTGAGGGCATTATGCTAAGTAGTAAAAAATAAGTCAGACAGAAAAAGAGAAATACCATTCGATCTCACTTATATGTGAAATCTCCAAAAGAAAAAAAAGGGTCAAAGATAACAGAACAGACTGGTAGTTGCCAAAGCTGGGAATGCAGGGTGTAAGAAATAGGTAAAGAAAGATACAAACTTGCCATTATAAAATCAGTAAGTCATGGGGATCTACTGCATAGCAAAGCAACTATTATTAATAATACTATGTTGCATATTCAAAAATTGTTACAAGAATAGATCTTAAAAGACCTCATAGCAAGAAAAAAATTCTGTAACCATATATGGTGACAGATACTAGACTTACTATCGTGATCATTTCACAAGATATAAATATCAAATTATTATATTTGTACCTGAAAGTAATATAGTACTGTATTCCAACTATACCTCAATTAAAAAAAAAAAAAAAAAGAAATCTTATGAGGAAAATAGGATTGAACATGAGCTTAAGGAAAGGATGCCATTTTTAAGACTGAAACAAACCACTGACTTCTCTTGTGGGCTAAAGACACCATTCCTACACCCTTTGAGAATCTTACACTGATCAGCTGGGGCTGCAACAATCCACAGGAGAAATGGCCATAATTCATGGGTAGACAAAACAGTTCCTGGGAGCCCTTTCCTAAAACACTTTATGAAAACACAAAGAAGAAAAAAAAAAAAAACAATGTATATAAAGCTGTTGTCAGAAAATGTTGGTCATGAAAATCCCCAGCACTTGGATAAACCCAGCCATCTTCCAAACCTTCCTACAAGCCTGAGAGCCCTTTCTCTGAGTTCTCCACTTGAGGATCACTGGATACCCACTTTTTCCCCTTCCAGAGCCATAAAGGGTCTATACTCCAAAGTCACATAAAGGGAAAACAAGTCAGGGCAGCGGGTTCTCCCCAAGAAGGGCAGGGTTCTGCTCCTGAATAACAGGTACAAAAAAAGATCCCCATGGGGCCTGGGACCCCAGTCTCTGAGCCACGGGCCACCCAGGCTCCATACTATCACTTAGCTAGACAATACTTCTCACTGGAAGTGCTAAAATCTTCCAAAAGTGAAATCAGTCCTTCTACTGGTCTTTACATAATGCCTCACTCCTTGGAGGTAAGGTCACTTACTCACTCATTGTCCTGACTTACTCATTAAGACAAAGGTGGAGGAACTAAAAACAAAATCCATCTGATTACATATTTAACCGACCTCTAACTCTCCAAGAGAAGTTCTGTGTTTCGTTGTGTGAGCATCTCCCTCTACCCCTACTCTCCCTCGCCTTCTCCTCGTCAACGTTCTCTTTTTTTTTCTGGTTTCTTTCTGTTACACAGAATAGGAGAAATGGCGACGGTGGTATATGGAAGCCAAGAGAAGAGGTAAGAAGAGTGTGTGGGAGAAACAACCCTTAATCTTAAGGAGAAGCTCTACTTAAATGGTGCAAAAAGAACAGAAAGTCTCCTTCGGGAACAGCCAACACCTAAAAGGCAGAGTTCAACGGAGGCATCTTCACAGAGGATCCACACTCTACATCTGGATTCCAGGAATGGCCCCAGAATCATATCTGCTCCCAGCCAAACCCAACACTGAACTGTGAAGGGAACTAAACGTTGGAACACAGAGCATGTGTCACCAACAAAAAGGTAACCTGAAGGCCGGGGCACAGCCAAAACCTCCACCCACAGCTTCCAACAAGACCAGACACATTCTGGAGGGCAAATGATCAGAACCAACAGTGAAACGGGCCACTTTCCAAACTTTGGGGAAGAGGACAAGGAGAAACGTCACAACCCCTGGTGAAGGACACCAGGAAATCATTAGCCTGAGAAGGGGAGACGCCCCAGCAATATTGCCGATTTTAACCACCACCCAGCCCTGGGTCTTCTTGGGCTGGATTTAGAACCTGAAATCTATCATCCACCAAGATTTGTTCTGTGTGTCATGGAAACAGACCAGGAAAAAAGAGGGGTTAGTGCCAAGAGAAAGATCTTTCCATTCATTCCAGAGTGGGTTGTCCTCCATGAAAGAGCGGCCTCAGAAGATCATGAACAACTCCAACCTCTCTGATGACGGCACACAGGGCTCCCAGCACTGGCACTGGGGAGGAAGTGGAACCCAGGCCCTAAATCTCCCTTCCACCTCTATGCCTTCGTAATGCCATGTGCTTCTAAGCTAGCGAGATCAAGTCCCTGTCTGCTGTCCACTGATGTGCCAACTCCAGTCTCTGCTCCCAGACTTGGCAGGAGTCGCTATGGAAGAAGAGAAGGAAGGAGGTAGGGCCGCAGGAAGGAGAGAAGAGAGGAATACAGGCATTTCAGCTAATTACCTTTGAAAGGTCCAGAGTAAACCAGATCTGGGGCCCTCGGAAAACCAGGTAGGGAGGCCCATGAAACAGCAAGGAGAATACAAAGTGAATGAGACGTCTTAAATAATTTCGCATTTGGCCATGTAAAGAAGCATTAGTCATACAGGTAATGCGATCTTACAGGGAGATGAGGATGTTAAGTATATCCATTCTGGACCTAGAGTGTCAACTACATTTCCAAATTGGCAATTAGACAAAGACAATCACCAAAGAACGCCGAAAACAAAGCACATTCCATCTTTCGTTATTCTGAAGCTGCCTTTCCCTCCCCTGCCTGACCCATCCAGCGCACAAACACCTGTCCATCAGGAACTAAAGCCTTGCTGGCCACTGGCTAAGAGAGAGACCTGGGTGGTACAAGTAACTGAAACCCAGGAAAGATTCAAACATCATCGTGTCACCAAATCAAGCCCCTCCCTTTCACCCAGACTTTTTCAGTAGCTTCTAATGAATTACCCAGAAAAAGCAGCAAAATGTATTTGCACCCACTGCACTCCCACCCAGCCCCCAGCTCAGCACTGTGGAAAGGGCCTTCCCAACACAGGGGTGTGCTTATGTTTATAGGACTCAGTTCCTGCCCTCAACGGGTTTGCAGGCAACTCAGAGACCAAACATCGGCATGCCCCAGGAGAACACAACTGGTTTCTTCCTCTCACCCTGTCACAGAAAATCACAACGGGGTCTTCTTTTTTCCCTGGCACCAGCTCGGTTTGGGGCTCATAAAAGCAAGATCAACAACCACAATCATAACTGTAACATTAATCTGAGGACCTATTCTGGACATTGTGCTCAGCCCGTCTTCATTCTGACTCTGATGATGCTTTTGGCTGAGAGTTTACTCCAGCTTCTCTTTGACAATGGAACGACATGAACAGAACACCACAAGGAAAAAGTCCCTGACAGTGGGAGCTGCAAAGGACCGTGCTAAGGTGACAAAAGGAGCTCCTTTCCATGTCACCTGCTAGAATCCTTCAGAAGAACAGCTGGAGGGGGGAAGGCCCTGGGCTTCCCCTCACCCGCCCTGGTCTCCCCACACTCGGGATCTGTCTTGAGTCCAACCCTTTTAAGCTGAACCCTCCATTTGGGAAGGCCCACCCAGGTCCCTGCGGAAAATCAGGCTTACAGTTCTGCTGCCCGCTGACTTTAAGCACCCAGAGGGAGCGGCCGGCAGCCGGCTTCCTGGAGCTTCACCACAGTGCGGCCCTGGCAACACCACGAGCCTTTAATTTAGCAAGAAGGTGGTTTGGCTGAGTTGGCCTCCCGGACTTCGGGAAGCCTCACCCCTTGCCGTGTAACCGACTGGCACGAGGGAGAGCCCACACATTGCTGGGCGGGCCACACACAGACCACATTCTGTACGTCCTCAGAACATGGCCCTGGCAGCCACCCCCGACCCCCAGACCAGCAGCGCTTGTGGGTTCCTCGGGAGCAGGCACCCGAACAGAAGCTCTCATAGGAAGGGCCCAGACACAGCACATAATGGCCCAGAGGGGCCTGAGCTCAACCCGGTCTGCATAGCAGGGACCCACTAGCCACCCTCTCCCACTCCTGTCTACAATACCTCAGAATCACAAGCTACATTTTAATGGCTCCGCAGGGGATTCCTATGCATAGTAAGGTGGGAGAAGCCCCAGGACTAGACCAACAAATATTCTCTCTGGCCCTTGGAAGCAGAGATCTGATATCCAACTGAACGAACATTCCTTGAGAATTCTACCCAGAATGCTAGGACATCCCTGCTCTGAGGCTAAGATTCCTTCCCTGTGCGCCCAGGGCCAGGAGTCACCCCACTCAAGAAGCATTTCAAAAAAAGAGGCACTTTCGGTCTGCTCTCTGCAGGGTCCAAGAAAGGCTGTGGAATTTCAAAGGTCCTGCATGAGGCCTGACCTTGTCTGACCCCTGGATTCATGTCCACGAAGGCCAGGATTCCCCGCAGGGCCCGGGAGCTGCAACGTCACTGCATAAGGGCAGTCCTTTCCACCGGAGCCACAGAAGCAGCCCTCCAGGGGCTCCATGGCTCTGAAGGCCCAAGAAGGTGGGGTGGGCTGCTGTGATACGCAAGTTGCCATGGCACCGCCACCGTGAGCTAGGACACCCCGGCTGCCCACTTCGAGCAAGGGGTCCTGGCACCGCAGTCCAGGGCCAGCCTATTTCAATGGCACACTTCTCTTGCCCTAGTGAGACAGAGAGAGAGACCCAAAGCAAGCACTTACTCCCCACTACCAGGCACCCAATGAATGTCCCATCCAGGAAGAACAGTAGCAAGGCAAACAGAGGTCCACTCGGTCTTGGCCTTGGAATTCTTTCTGCCCCACGCCAAATGATAGGGCAGCTCTTCCTTTCCTCTGATGCATGCTGGGTTACGTCCCCAGCACACTTGGAAACAGAGTCAGTCCAAGGCTTCAGGGCACCAGTGTCCTCCTAGGAAAGTCTATAGAATAGGGCTGGATAGAGTACCTACCCCACAGGGCTGTGCTCTGTGACAACCCCCAATTTGCAGCTGCGGAAACGGAGGCACAAAGCAGCAAAGTCTTTGCCCAAGGTCATAGGCTGACTCTTGGGTATGCCACAGCGAGCTTGATGGCTGGGCAAGTCAGCTCAGAGGGAGCACAGTTAAGCTCAGCTTAACCAGTTTCTCTACCACACGACTTCTCCGAGCCTGTGATGTGACTCTCCAAGGGGCTGCTCAGGTGTGCCATGACTCACATTGTTTTTCACAAGGTAAAGGCAAGTACTGCCCTGAACACACTTTGGGAAACCCTGTTCTGAGGAAAGCTGGTGCAGGTACAGAGAACCCTGGCCAGGGAATGGTGACATCATCGGACATTATCAGGGAATGATGATATCATCAGACATCATCAGGGAATGGTGACATCATCAGGGGAACAGGTCTGTGAGCTCCGGACTGGGGTAACAGGGATGGATGTGGTCCCTTAATGGTGTGACATTGGCCAGCCCTGCCCATCTACCAAACAGCTCACATGGTCTAGGTCTACCACTCCTAGATCCAGGGGGTCAATATAGTCGACACCAGGCCACTGAGGTCCCCACCATCCAAACAGCCGCCGTCAAAACACAGGAGCCCTCACTGGCTGCCCCGCTCCACCCCGCAGCCTGCAACGGCCGAGAGCCATGAGCCCAAATCTCGGTCTGACCCGAAGTGGTTGTTGGACCCACGGACGCGGACTTCAGAGTCTAGAGGTTCCTTCTGGGCCACGAAAAAAGTTCTATGTGCTGCAGTCTGTGCGCCCCTGGGGCCAAAATCGTTGAAGGAATCGAGGAGAAAATAAACAGACCGCTCCATGGAGCTAGTTACAGGGAGCCTGCTCAGTGCCAGGCACGGGCTGGGCACTCTATATCCACAGTTTTTACTCATCATAAGCATCCTACCAAGGACGCACCATTATGCTCCTTCTACACATGAAGAAATCGAGGCTCCAGATGGCTGCTAGCCAAAGACGACCTGCTCATAAGTGTGAGATCCCGGATCAGCACTTGGGTCTGACTGCCCAGTCCCTCACAGAGTATGCATTTCCACAGAGAGAGCCAGGAATGGGAAGCAAACGCCCTCTGCTCAAGGGAAGGTCAGTGGGAACTCCCCTGTGACTGGGACCGGAGAGCTTCTCCAAGGCCACACTAAGTGATCTGACCAGAGAGAATTAGCTGAAGGTCGTCCAGTTGCCGGCAATCTCCAAGTAGAGGTGAGGCAGCAGGGCCAATCTGGACTCAAGAATTCTGAGGCACTGGAGCTCCAGCCCTGATTGGATACGTTGGACCAGACCCTGGGGAGTTACCAAGCCATAATGGGATCTGATATTTATATTAGTCATGAACCTGACAGAGAAAACGTGTTGTTTTCTCAGACACGGCCATGGAGACGACACCTCAATAATTCATTACATGCACACCGGGCTTGATTAAGCCCAAACTTCTACAGGGAGGACAGCTCAGACTGAGAGCGGGTGTAAGCCTAGTTCTGGCCACGTTCAAGTTCCCCAGAGGAAGCCACAGCTCCCTCAGAAAGCTGGCCTCGGTTTCCCCAGACTAATCTGAAGAGAAGCAGACCATGTGCTGGAAGAGGAGAAGGCGGGAATCAAGATGCAGAGGCACTCCAAGGCTGAATTCCTAAAGAATGTGCCAGAAAAACTGAAAAACACATTCTGGGCTAGAAACTTTTCTCATAGTTTCTCAACTCCTTCCAAGCACTGACACTGAATCACAGAGCAGGAAGGGGCATCAGAAGCTGCAGAATTTAATCTCCACATCTGAAACACAAGGAAAAAGAGCCCAGCGATGTTAAATGACTTCTTCAAGGTCACGGCCCTCTCCAGGCTGCCTAGGCTGCTCACTGTTCACTACAGTCTCAAAACGTCACAGCCTCGTGAGCACAGACCTCTGATGAAACCCAACAGAGAAAAACAATAATGTGAAAAAGGACGGCAAAGAACACAGTTCTGGATGATTGTGCCCAAGTTCCCAACAGGGGAATATGTGATTAGTGCTCTCATTCCCCCTCCAAAAAAAAAGTCCACATACCATTCTTTTCAAAACAGTAAAGTCACTCCCCACTGGAGATTCAGAGGCCAAAGGTGTGAATCAGATGAGAAGCCCCATGAGACACGCCCATAGTCCCGGCTTCCTTTGATCAAAAAAGATGGTGCTCTCCCAGAGGCCAAACACTTGTGATGTCAGGACACCCTGTGGAAACTGACCTCCCATGGAATTTCAGATGCTAGACACCTGCCCTCGGAGGGACCCCAGCTCCTCGTCAAACCATCTCAGGACTGAATGAGGGTGAGGACGAGCACAGCTGAGGGCCGACAGACTTCTATGCATAAGCAGTCTCGATTTGCTTGGGAAGCTTAGCTAGCACTAAAATCATTTTTCCAAGCTTAGGCCAGATGTATTCTTCTGTACCGCACTTCGACAACTATCAAATACTTGAAAAGTGAAAAGAATGAAGAACAGAAAACCATGATGGCAGTAAAAATACAGCCCTCGGGGATAGAAAGAAAAGCTCAGAAAAGGCCTAAGTTACTATTAACGAAATGGCTACGCATGGTTCATTGACCAAATCAACGTGCAGTTGTTAAGAGATTCTGTGCGTGTTTTAAAGTGCACGTTAATGGTATTAAAAGTGACCTGACCTCGGTCCTCCACTCGCCTCATAAGCTCCCAACCAACTGCAAGCATCTCTCGTCCCAAGCTGATTTTTTGTAGAAACTTCCAGTTAAGTCAGCCAGTCTCAGAGCTACACAGTATAGCCTAGTAGACAGGGATCGCTTTTTCTAATGATCATTGCCAAAAATCTCTTTTCTTGAGACGATTGACAAAAGTTATGCTTGGTCATCATTTATGAAAGAGACTCTGTGTGTGAACAGTCCCATCAACATTTCCTCCCCGGGATTGCCGTGACATCCATGGACCCCTAGGGTAAAAGGGCGTGGAAGCCGTGTTTAAGACCCCACAATCACAAAAACACCGCAACTTATTTTGACTCATTGAAAAAGTCTTCGTTCCGATCGAGAATGCCCAATTCCTTAAGGAGGAGGAGGTTGTTAAAAACTGCTCCCAAACCACTCCGTGGTTTTGAACGTTTTAGATGCCCGCGACCAGGAGCTATCCCTCCCCTAAGGCCAGACATGGACTCTCAGTAAAGGAAAAAAGAAAACAACTCCAGGACTGAAGACCGTGAGAGGAGGACATGAGAGAACATGTCTACAAATGAGGAGTTAAGAGGAAGGCTAAGGCAAGAAGCATGGTCTCGGGGTCTCATGGTTCGGAGTCTGCTTAGCCTGTTTGCGTCTCTGGAACGTGGGCAGTTTCCCACCTGGACAAGTAAGGAGAGACCTCTGTGTGGAGGAGGTAACTCCAAAGCTGCCTGGCCAACATCTGGAAGCCTCCGGAGAAGTGGGAGGAGGAGGAAGAGAGAGATGGCTTTTATTTTTCTCCCTTATTTCCAACACACCAGTATTTTCCAAAACACAAATGTGCTGCCACAAAACACAGCTGAGCTCCAGCACCCAGCGCGGTGTATAATTAATGATCAGGAGAGAGAGAGCCTGGGTTCCTCCTTGTCCTTCACCCACAGCCCCTGGCTTCCCTACTTCCCATAGCAACTAAGGAGGCTGCTACAAGTTGTGGAGCCCTGTGGAAGTTTGAGGGGTCCTGGCATTAACTTTACTAGAAGGTGTGCGACCCAGACCTGCCTCTACCTTGAACGGGTCCCCTATTCCCTTTGATCTCCCCTCCCTCCGAAAATGTTGGCGCCGTGAAGTCCCCTTACTCAAACACAATGCAGCTCGGTCCCTCTTTTTTCCAGTTCTTTCTTTTCCATTCTGCAGTTTTCTGTGAAAAACTGCCCCGGCCCCTCACCTTCAGCCAGTGCGCGGAGGGGGGTGGGAGGGGAGGACATCTCTAGGGACACGGCGACAGACCAGGCAGTCAGCCTAGCAACCATACTTAAGGTGTAGTGAGCCTCGGTGGTGGTGGGCGTCTCTGCGCCAGGAATAGCTAAAGCCGACATCCAGCCACCTCAAAAGCGCCGGGGAGGAGGCTCCGCGCGAAACCGCGGCCTCGGAGGCTCTCGCGCGGACCTCCTTGCTCCAGCTCCCGCCGCCGGCGGCATTTCCGGGGACCTAGGGAAGGTGGCGTGGGGGCGAGAATACAGAGGCTGAAGAACTTGGGGCGGGGTATGTTCCACGAGAATATCTAGGGATGGGGAGGAAGGTGACATCAGATGTGCGACCTCGCCACATTCCTAAAGTGGCAACCTCCGTGGGTTGCCTCCAAAACTGGGATGCAGCTCCCCAACTTTCCCTCGCTGTCCCCGAGGTCCCCACACTTCCTCTGGCCAGGTTCCTCCCCCGGGATTCCCCAGTCCAAAAAATGTTCTCCCCTGCCCTAAGGGTTTCCTCTGCCGTCCGACTCCACGAACTCGTCTCCCCAACAGGTTTCTGGAGTGCGGGCCGACGTGCTACCCCCTCTCCCACCACCAGGAGCCCGGCCGCGGCGGGTGAGGCAGGCGACACACGCACCGGGTGGCGCCCCCGCGGCCTCGGGCCCCGCGTGCTCCGCTCTCCCTACCCCGCATCCCGGCCCCCGAGCGGCGCACGTTCCCCCCCCCACCCCCGCCCGGCCCCAGCCGCAGCCGCCCGCGACCCAGCCGTAAACAAGGGGACGGGACTGGGCGTCCGCGTCCCGGAGCGCACCGGTCGGGGGCCACTCCTCAGCCCCGGCGCGCCGCCCGCCGCACCAAGCGGGGCGCGGGGAGAGCGGAGGGAAGGGCAGGCGGCGCGGGGAAGGCAGGCAGGGATGGAGGGCGGCACGGCGCGGTGAGGAGCGAGGAGGTGGGCTGGCGCAGGGGGCGGGCGCCCGGGGCGCGCGTTACCTTCGTCTTGCCCCCGCAGTGGCAGCAAACGGTCCACAGGTACTTGAGCGTCCGCCAGAGCAAGATGATGAAGAGGCCCCCGAAGAAAGTCACCATGGAGGAGGCCAGGAAAGCCCACCACATGCGCTGGCCCCGGCTGTCGCACGGCACCTCCATGGTCACCGGGATGATGAGCGCATCCATCTTGGGCTCGTGGACCGAGGACGAGGAGGAAGAGGAGGAGGAGGAAGAAGAGGAGGAGGAAGAGGAGGAGGAGGAGGAGGACGCGTCTAGGCTGAGATGGTTCGCGTGGATATTGCTACTCATTCTAAGACTGCTGCCTCCGCCGCCGCCGCCGCCGCCGCTGCTGCTGCCGCCGCCGCCGCCGCCACCATTTGCCATAGCTAGCAACGGGCAGCCGGCGCAGGGGCTCGGGGGAGCTCCTCCCGCCGCCAGCGCCACCCCGAACACCCATCAACAGCCATATTGCTGCTACTGCTGCCGCCGCCGCCGCCGCCGCGGAGCGCGGAGAGGGGGCGGGGAGGCGCCTGGGCTCGGGGCGCTGTGCGCGACCTGGCGGGGTGCGCCGAGATATATACCGCGGGCCGCCGCCGCCCGCCCTCCCCCCGGCCGCCCGCCGGGGGGGAGGGGATGGAGCGCGCGGGCAGCTCCCCGCCCCGGCCCGCGCCCCGCTCGCCCGGGGCTACGCCGGCCCCGAGCGCAGAGAGCCAGGGGGCGCCGCGGGCCGCCCGCGCCCGGGGTCTGCGCCGCCCCCGGGCCCGCCCCGGCTCCACGCGCCGGCCCGCCGTGCGCCACGCGAGTGCGCTGCGCTCCGGACCGGGACCCTCCCCGCGCGCAGCCGGCGCCGCTCACCCGCCGCTCCTGTCTTATTAGGCGGCAACTAGTTAATAATGGGTAATCAGCCCCCTCCTCCGGGACGCCCCCGCGTCAGCCAGCCGTGCCCGGCTGCGCTCGGCTCCGGCTCGCCGCCCCTGCACGCGTCGGGCCACGGAAGGTCCGCGGCGTCCGGCTGCCGGGCCGCCCCGGCCGCTAGCCCATGCCCCCCGGGATCCCTGAGCCGCGTCGCCACGCCGCTGGGCCTCCTCGGCCTCCGCTCGTTCTTCCTCCTCGCCTCCTCCGGCTCCTCCTCGTCCCCGTCCTCGCCGCCCGAGCCTCTTCGGCGCGCTCCCCGCGCTCCCCGCAGCCGCCAGCAGCGGCAGCTGCAGCAACTGGAGCGGGCGCGGGCTCAGGCGGCCTGAGGCGAGAGGGGAGGAGGCTTGCACCGCCGGCACGCCTCGGCTCGGAGCTGGACCGGGGGCAGACTGACCCCTCGGCGGCCCCCGGGCACGAGCCCCTGAGCCCCAGAACGCAAGGTAGAGCGCCCCGAATCAAGACTCGGGATCGGGCGCCTCTCTCCAAGGTGCTGCGCCCCCAGCCGAGCAACCCGGGGGGACACGAAGAGGACGGTTGGACACCTATGGCCGTTTTTTGCCAAAGGATCCCCCGGTGGGGAGGGAAGGAGCTATCGACACCACAAGCCGGACACCCCCCAAATTCTCGGGCTTTGGGAGTGAGGAGGACCCTTCTGGATATACACCCTAGTTCGACCCCCTCTGGCCTCTAGTTCTCTCTTCCCTATCCCCTTCCTAAGTGCCCCAGTGCGCCACGCATAGCTGGAGGCTGGCGGGTGGTCTTTGGCCCTTGACAGCAGCAGGTGGTTTTTCTGCATTTTCTTTATTAAGGGACAGAGGCTGCCTATCTCTTCGGTAAAAAGAAATGAGCAAGGGGGACCTGGCCTCAGGGATGGTGCAGGCTACGATAGACAATTGAGTTCCCCAAAGTCACTCCCCCTTTATCTAGCCCCAGACCCCACTGTGTGAAGAGGGCAGCTGGGAGAAGGGGCCATTCAAGCCTCCCTTTCCCCATTTAGGGTCTTCCCTCCTACCCCCACCTTTAAAGAGGAGGGGAAGCCTGGTTTTGTTCAGCAGACTCTATCCCTACACCACAGGGGAAAACCTCTTGTGATGCTCTCAAAAATTTTGCTCCCTCTGTACACTGCTCTTCCTCTTGGCTACCAGCTGGACTACAAGTTTTTCTAGTGCTAATTAGGAAGAAGATGGTCACACTCTCCCCTCATTACCCACAGTGGTTTCCCCAAAGTTTCCAGCTCATTAGTTTAAGACTAATTGGAATTATCAAGTTCCTTTCAGCCCTTCCTGTGGTGAGGGCCAAGTTAGCATCCTTTACTGTATGGGCCCAGCCCTGCTTCTGCCTGAGCCAGAGCTCAGCCCCGCCCCTTGCCCCTGGAGGCCCTAGGATGCTGGGATGCTGGGGAGGACCCCAGAAGGGAGGCTTGGCAGGGCAGAAAAGCAGAAGGGAAAGTTTGCAGCTTCTCCAAACCTCATTCAGAATGTGTTCATTGGGCTCAGGACACATACCCATGAGAAAAGAGTCAGGGCCAAAGTCAAAGGGGGAAATAGAAGGAGGTAAGAGTTCTTGAGAATTTGGTACTCAAAAATCAACACGTAAAAGGGAGCAGCACTGGCTGTAATACACAACTGAGAAACCGTTGAACACTGCACCAAAAACTAATGATGTACTACTATATGTCGGCTAACTGAACATAATAAAAAATAAACTTAATCTTACTATTCAAAACAAACAAAGCAATGCATAAAAGGGAGTTACAGATGGTGTTTTCCAGAAAGTGAAACTGTCACCCAGATAGCACATGTAGCCTCATCCCTCTTGTTCAGCAGCCTCTCTCAACACATCTGTGCTGCATTAGTCCTTGCAAAGACCCTGGGTTCTTCCCAGCACTGAGTTAAGGGTCGGCCCCAAAAGTGCTATGGAGATGTTGCAAGAAGGTAACTGTGACCTTAAGACTCCTTTGATTCATTAGCCCTCTAAATGGCTGTACCTTGCTCCCTTTGGGCCTCAGCATATGCCAGGAACGTTAAGGACTTTCCTTAAATCAAGTACAAGATTTGAAATTTAAAAATAAAATACCCACAACATAATAAGAACCGGAATGACAGGATTGTCTGCTCGCAGGGATATGAAACCCCCAGAACGGATTCCCTTCTCCTTAAAATTGAGCTTTCACACACGATGACTCTTCTCCAGGCATTCCTGGACAGCCCCCATGACCGGAGTTCTCCTGCAGTACCAGTCTGGGGCTACTAGCGAGAAACCACTGGTTGCTGTGACGTCATCACCCCAACTGCAGAATCCCCACCTGTGTTTCTCCCCCACTGTCACCTTCACCATCCCATCGTCCTGTCTCCTGCTCTCTTCATCACCTCCGCCAGGGCTGGCTGAAGGTTTTAGCAACTTCTGTTAGACGAAACCTATGCTGAGTCACAATTCATCAGAGATCCTTGCTATCAAAGTCAGTATCCTACCTTGCCTACAACTCCTGTCCCACACCACCTCCCGAGATGGCCTGACTGGTAGGCAGTGAATGAGAATGCCACCATCCACCAGAAAGAGCCCTCATCAGGCTTTTGCCTGCCTCTCCCACCACCAGCTTCGGGAAACCCACACCTGGTCTAACCAACTGGGGAAAAGGTTCTACAAGGTGGAATAGAACCTCAAAGTTAAAAGAAACTTCAGTGCCATGGGTTTATCATGTTCCCTCACTTGTAAAATTGGAATAAAAACAGGAACTGCTCTTCCTACCTACCTACAAATAACAAAGGGTTATTTGTAAGGAAGAAAAAGAAAACATTATCCAAGTCTGGGTTGTAACTACTGTGCCCCAAAACACAGCCAAACGCCAACCACGGCTTCTGACCCCCAAACCAGAGCTCGAGTGTGTACAGGCACCGGATGATGGGGGAGACAAGTCCAGGCAAGACTATTGCTCCCTGCCCCCAATTTGGTGTTCTCCACCCAACGAGCCCCTCGGTTGGGATAAGGACTGGGGCCAAGTGTCCCTGCTCTCTGCTGCAGTCATTACGCTGTGGCCTGGAGGGCCCCACCAGTAGATAGACTCCAAGGCAGAGGAGAGAGAGGATCTTCCAAATATCCCCAGGGCACTTACCCTCCATGAGGCGTGTCTGCAGGCTGGGGACCAGGGACCATCAGGCAAGCACTGACAGCCTAAGCACAAAGACCAACTTCAGCCTTGTCCTTTCTGAAAATAATATAGGCCACATATTTATTTCTCAGTACATTTATAAACTTCTCAGAGGAGAGGGCGACCTCTTTGTCATGTGAACATGTGCCTATGGCTGCTCTCAAAACCAACCAGAGTTTCAGGTTTCTGAAGTATTCTCATCTGAACGGTCTAAACTGACGTAAAAGAAATAAATAAAAGTACATTAGCATGCAAACTGAAAAAGCAGAACGGCTAAAGTAATAGCCAAGGAGAAAAAAAGAAGCCTATTTACTTAAGTGTTGGCCCAACATCATAACTAATGTACACTGGATTTCTTTTTTTTTTTTTTTTTTCCGGCCTGGACCCAGTTCCAATACTCTTTTTTTGTTTCTTTCCTATTTTTTTTTTAATTTTTTATTTTTTATAAACATATATTTTTATCCCCAGGGGTATAGGTCTGTGAATCGCTGGGTTTACACACTTCACAGCACTCACCAAAGCACATACCCTCCCCAATGTCCATAACCCCACCCCCCTTCTCCCATCCCAGCAACCCTCAGTTTGTTTTGTGAGATTAAGAGTCACTTATGGTTTGTCTCCCTCCCAATCCCTTTGACATAACTGATCATGGTGGTTTTGCTGGGGAGCCGGGCAGACACCGTAAGTGATCTAGCGCCCTCTGGTGACCATTTCTGGATACTTGCCATTATTTGGTGACTGAAAAGGGGGCCCATTAAAACACTCAGAAATTTGATGTGAAAATTTCAAAGATCATGCAACCATAAAAGTATTAACGACCCAGGAGGCACCTGGGTGGCTCAGTGGGTTAAGCATCTGCCTTCGGCTCACGTCTCAGGGTCCTGGGATGGAGTCCCACATGGTGTTCTCTGCTCCGCAGGGAGCCTGCTACCCTTTCTCTGCCTCCCTCTCTGCCTACTTGTGATCTCTCTCTCTCTGTCAAATAAATAAATACAATCTTTAATTTAAAAAAATATTAACTACCCAGTTTTCAGTCCTACCACGACAGGAAGCATTGTGATACAGACGGCTAACAGGGTGGATAGTACTACCGTGTTTTAATGACAGAGCTTCTAAGCTGTAACTAGCCTTGGTAACTTACCACTCCATCCATTACCATTGTGTTCTATTCTAAATTGTTTAAATATTCTCCCCTTCCTTACCCTCTTCAGTCTCCATAATCTCTTTGTGGTGTAATAAAGGACAGTAGCCATTCTCCCATTTTATAGCTAAGAAACTGAGTCTTCGATCTGTCAAGTTATTCAGCACGACAAGGGTGCCCATACCTTTGGAGCAATTTCTCTCTTTGTGACTTATACTGGACCAGGAAGAACACAGTGGCCCACTGCTGAAACCATGCCCAAGAGCCTCCAAGTTCCAGAAGGGAGCACTGGTCCCCAGGATGAGGAGAGAGACTCAGAGAGTAAGCCTTGAAGTGTTTATTTATAATAAGTATTTGTTTACTTCTACTTATAAGAATAACTCAGACTCAAAGAATTTGGAAAAAAAATTTCATAAAGGAATATAAAAATTACCTAGAACCCCACAGCCCACCAATAATCATAATTGATACTTTCATATATTTCACATTATCTTCTTAGTGGGGTATATTTTTGAAAGATTAGGGTTAGATTGAACATCTAACTTTTATCCTATTTTCCCTTAAAATTAAATTGTAAGTATTTTTCTCCATATCATGATATATCACCAAAAGAACACTTTTTAATTGAATAATATTTCATTAGATGGCATACTGCTTACATTTATGTTATTCCTCCCAAAAAAAATTTTTAAGATTTTATTTATTTATTTGACAGAGAGAGACAATGAGAGAAAGGGAACCCAAGCAGTGGACGTGGCAGAGGAAGAAGCAGGCTTCCCGTGGAGCAAGGAGCCCAATGTGGGACTCGACCCCAGGGCCCTCGGATCATGACCTGAGCCCAAGGCAGATGCCTAACAAGTGAGCCACCCAGGCACCCGGTTATTCCTAAATTTAACATTTTTTTTACATAAGTCCTAAAACTCTGTGTAAATGATCCACAGTTGTCGAAAAGATAGGCTGAAGATCTCTGCCAATATTCTTACATCCTAGACACAGCACCTGTCTTCCAGCGACAGCTCATGTGTGCGCCATTCTGTCTGTGGGATACCTCCCAGCCTTGCCCCAAATCACTGGCCTCAGATCAGCCAATGCTGAGCGAAGAATGTGAAGAACCGTGTCCTAGCATCCTCTGCCGTCATCCCCAGGGCCAGCCAGGATACAAACTTGCAATATAGTCTCCCTACACTACCTCGTTGGCTAGGTCAAGGTAGACCTAGCTCACAGACCGTGACCTGCTGTGAATTCAACACCCACTTGCATTCCACAGGACTTCCAAAATAACAATTCTGTAAATCCCCATCTCCTTTTCATTCTCGGATCTATGCTCCTGCACCCCGAATGCCCGTTCTATAGACCTTGCTTCTGGGAGGTAGACAGGGCAAAATCTAGTCTACTCCTTTTTGTTGGTGGGAAAAGAAGGGTCCAAAGGTGAAGAGAGTCTCCTTGATACCACCTGACCTGTTCCTATTTCCAGACCAAGAGAATTTTTTTTTTTTCAGGTAGGTTCCATGCCCAATGAGAAACCTGAACTCAGGACCCTGAGGTCAGGAGTCGCATGCTCTGCAGGCTGAGCCATAGAGCCCCCAAAACCAGACCAAGAGACTTTCTAATCCTTCTCAGAGAAACCCTAATTCGGTCCTTGCAAGAGCAGTGGTTCAAGATCTGGGCAGTCTAGTACACAACTCATCCCTCAGGCCACAAGGTGCTCTAATGACTATACTATATAAGAGACTGCAGATGAGCCCAGGGCTTCCATCCTGCCTCTGCCCAGAAGCTTGGGTCCCACTTGCATGTAAGGACAATGCTGAGACTATTCTTCCCACTTGTAAGCCTTGGAGCATAAGGAAAGATGAGTCAAAAGCCAGGCATTCCGTGGGTTTCATGGACTTCTAATTCTGACTTGCTGTGTTGGTGTCTGCTTTGGGCACAACGGTATCTAGAGCAGGGTCGGTCCATTCCTTCCACGTTGACAACTGGCCTCCCTGCAGGTCCCATCCTTCCTTCGGCTTTAGTACCTATCTCACAGTTGTCAGCCTTTCTACTTCCCAAAGAGGAGATCGTGATTTCGCGGCTTCAAAAATTATAAGCTATGGTATTTTTAAGAGAGGTAAGGCCATCTATGTGAGACCCAAGAAACCCTGCTTCTGCTGTGTTTTTGCAAAACTCAACAAGACAAAAACCCAAGCTATCAATATCCTGGGAGTTGCAGAAGAATCAAACGTAAAGGAAATGGACCAATAAACCGGCTGCTGAGTTTAAAAAGGGAAGTTTATGAAAAGGTTTCATGGAAGGGGTTTGCTATGTTTGGGCAGAAGAAGACAGGTTTCAGGAAGGTAGGAAACACAATTCTAAGAATGCTGCCTGAAGACAAGAAGAAGTAGATCCTCACCGTTGGCCAGGTTCTGAGTCCTGAAGTCTGCCACCAAGGGAATTCTTCTTTTGCGTGGCTCTCCTAATTCAGAATTGCCTGGCCATTCTAGCAAATTAAAAGTCACAGAGGTTTTTTCCAGGTGCTAAGGCCACTTCTGTCGGGAGGCAACTACTGAGTGCTTTTTCAGCTCTTCCCTCCTGGGGACCTCTGGCATAGGCCAAAGTACAAGCTTTCTATACTTGAGATCCTTCTGGAAAGACACCTTGCGCCGTGCAGCTGGAACAGAGCAGACTGTTAGAGGCAGATGCTGCCAGGTCTGTGGCTGAGTCTTTGCTTTCAGAAAGCCTCCAGGAGCCAGCGTCAGGACCCTGTGCTAAACAAATTTTCTGCAAGATGCTACACTGAATGGGAGGTTTACAAAACCGTCCTTTTGGTTATCGATAAATCTCATTTTGTTCTTGCCCCTTACAACAAAATCAAAAGCTGTAAGATGAACAAAGTAACCCACAAGCTGCCCCAACAGTCCTGGGAACTCCCTGGGTGATGGATAGTCATGGACTTGAAGCTTTTTATTTGACTTGCTCTTGGCTCTTCTATCAAGATCTGTCTTGGTGACACTCTACTGAGACAGATTGGCTGGTATGCATAAGTGGCTTTCATTTCAGAAGGTAATACATATTCTGCTTAAAGCACAATGGCTCGGGTGGGAATTCCAGCCCCTTTATCATTATTGTAACGGTTCCATGGTTCATAATCTGGTGGCCATTGAAATGGCTTCCCATTAAATTCAATGGGGGAGACAATTTAAGTCAGAGCCAGCCTGAAGCCTGAACAGGATTGATGCCCACATTGCACCGCCCAGACCGTTTGCTCTGCTCCTTCACCCACGGCCCTTCCGGGGAGACTGGCGTTCCCAGCACCTGGGAGCCGAGATCGCAGGCAGAGGAAGGGCAGGTAGGAGTTCCTGTACTTCCTTGCGGGGCAGTTCCAGCCGTGATTACCCACAAGAATACCGCTCGATGTGGCCCCAGATTTAATGCCAGCACTTCCCCAACTCTCAGATCATCTTCACAACTTGACCATCATGTGCCTTTACTAGGATTTACTAGCCATCTCCAAGTGACTCCTCGTAGTTACCCAAATTTATTTCAAAAGGAAATTTTATAGCACTAGCTTTGGGGAAACCAGCATTGCCATAAATCCACGGTAAATCAAGGGTAATAAAAACACAAGATAGAAATAGAAATATATAAATAATAAACAGAAGGAAAGCACAAAAACAGACATGACGAATAAAAATGATGTTATCAGATGAGAGCTTAGAGCTGTCAGTGGAAGGCCCTCACCCTGAGGCCTGGGCTTCCTCTGCTAAATGGAGAAAATGGTGAGTGTCCCAGAGGTGGTGGGGGCAGGCTGGTTGTCTCCGTGGCAACTAGGTTTCAGAAAAAACTGAGCAGGGTAGGGCTCTCTCTCTCCCTGAATACCAGGATGGAAGCTGAGATAAACTCGCCCTTTGCACCGCCTGGGGTCACTCAGCTCATCCTTTGAGAAACGCTGTTGTTTCCCGTTTGAGGTAGTTCCTACAGGATCCTATCAAAGCAAGCATTACCTTCACCATACAAGTGTGGCAACTGAGGCTCAGAGAGGTCAGGTGCCTTCTGCAAAGTCCCACAAAGGGCTTGCATTTGTTCTGAGGCCTTTCTACAGATCAGTGGACAACAGCACCCTTGGGGGTCATGCCGGTACCCCTTCTCTGGACCATCAGAACTCTAGAGCTGGGAGGATCACTGAGGTCTTTTGGTCTGACTTTTCTTTTCTTTAAAGATTTTATTTATTTATCTGGCAAACAGAGATCACAAGTAGGCAGAGAGGCAGGCAGGCAGAGAGAGAGGGGGAAGCCGGCTCCCTGCTGAGCAGAGAGCCCGATGCGGGACTCGATCCCAGGACCCTGAGATCATGACCTGGGCCGAAGGCAGAGGCTTAACCCACTGAGCCACCCAGGTGCCCCTGTCTGACTTTTTCCTTCAAGAAGGGAGGGCAGTAAGGCTTGGACGTATGAAGTAACCTGCCCAAACTCTTTGCTCACCAGTAGCTGACCTGAAGTTCGAATCCAACTTTCCCATCCCTTATCTGGTGCCTCCTCCGCCCTCTCAAGGGCCACCAGGTCAGCAGATGGGCCTGTTGAGGACTGGGGTAGGGGGGCCGTGAACTTTCCTCACCAACCTCCCTTCTGCTCCCAGCAGGTCTCAGAAATTCCTTCTTGCTGACCTTTCTTTAAAATGCTAATTTAGGTCTCAGACCTCCATGGGGCCCTTTACCCCATGGGGATCCCTCTGCCCCAGTGGATCCCCCACTGTGGGTCAGCACAGAGGACTTCAGAAGTCTCCTAGGCTGGTTGGAGGCACCAGGAAGCTGGCTCCCACAGCATCTGGGTCTCTGTGCACCCTGCAGGGGCAAGGGTTTCCTAGTTAGCCCACCAAAAGTGCCCCAGTGGGGGGTGTTCAACACAGCAGGTGCCTCTGGCAGCCCAGCTCCTGGGCCTCTCACTGGAAGCCGGTTACAGCTTGAGGCCAAGATGGGAGCTTTGAAGAACCTCTGTGGAATGAGCCCTGGGGTTGCAGGCAAGCCAGGGCCTTTCAAGGCCACAGGGAGGCTGGTGGGGGCGAGGGCATGTAGCAGGAAAGGGTGTCCCTGTGGAGAGAAAGAAGGCCTGGGGTGGAACTGTGCAGAAGTTCACAGCGACAAAAGTGGGAGACCTGGGAAGCCTGGGAGAGGCATTTGGAGAGGAGAAGGAGACAGAAGAAATAAAGTGAAACGTTAAAGGAAGGAGAGACAGAGAGACAGAAACCAAGTCAGAGAGAACTAGAAAGAGACATGAGACCAAGAACAAGAAGACATAGAGACACACGGCTGCCCCGAGCGGGTCGCCTCTCCCGAGTGCTCCCCTTCCCCGGGAAAGCAAACCACAACTGCGGCTCTCATTCAAGCAGGTTCCAAAGCCCCAAAGCTTCAGCAGTAAGAAAATTCATTTCCCCTGTAATGGAATGACGCCAATCCCAGCAGGTTAGCCTTCCCATCCCCTCCGGCACCCTCCCCCTCCCCCAATCTGGGCTGTCTCATTGTCCAGGAGGACAGCTGCTTGAGATTCTGGGTCTGCCTACAGGATACACAGGTCCAGGGAGACCCTGCAGCTCTGTAAAGTCAGCCTGGGCTGTGTTAGTAGGAGGTGAGACGAAGAAGGAATCCCTTCATTACATGTGCTCTGCCCCTGACAATCAGACTCAGCAGGATGGATAGCTAGAAATTGCCATGCGGCCAAGAGAACCTCCCATCAGCCAGGCAGTGACGCCTCGTCACCATTATCAGCCTTCAGCATGACCGGCTTTGAGAGAATCCCACCCAGCCTAGCCCGCCTGTCAGGGAAAGTGATCAGGACACTGATGTCTCTGCTGACTCTGTAGTATTTTAAGGCCAAGGGCGGAGCCAGAGAGGAAGAGAGGGAAGAGTCGCGACCTAACATGTCCTCATCCCCTTCTCCAGGGCTCAGCTCCCCAACTCTGCAAAGGAAAAAACATTATTTATTTATTGGGTAAATATTTATTAAGCACCCGCCATACACCATGCACTGTGTGCTGTGACAGCTCCAATAAACAGTCTTCCCACCCAGAGCAGCTCTCCCAGCACCACACGAGGGGTCCCTGGAGGACGAGCACGAGTAGTAAAGTATTTCTACATCATAACCCAGTGGAAGTACAAGCTCAGCCCTGGAACAGCTATACAAAGCCCGCTCCGGAGTTGACAGAACTGGGTTCAAATTTCAGCTCTGCTCCTCTCCTGGGCTGTGGGGTCCGGGTTATGTTTCTCAGGTTCTCGAATTTCAATTTCCCCATCTGTAGGGTAGGGGGGAGAGTGCCTCCCTGATGAGTTCTTTGAGGCTCCCATGAAAGAATGCAGATCAACCCCTTAGCTCAGAACCTGGCACGTGGTATCTCTGGACCCTTTACTGTCGTTTGCTACTATTAATAAAAGGAAGAAAGTGGTTATTTAAACCTCTTCTGGCTTTCTCAGAGGCTCCATCCTCTGAAGCATACAGTGAGATGCCTCCCTCTGCACTCTGGTCTGTGGCCATGTTACCTTGTCTTCACACCCTTGTCTCAACCCAGGAACAAGGGTGTTCCTGCTTAGCCAGCTCTGTTTGCCATGAAATGTTGCCTCCTCTCCTGCGACTAAAGAACTCTTCCATTCCCTTTTCCCTCCTTCCAGAACCTTTGTTCAGATCTCTTCCCCAAGGCTAGCGACATTCTCTGGTCCCAAGAACACATTCTCAACAACAATAAACATCTCAAATTCTCAAAGCAGAAAAGCTTGGAAGGAACACAGGTAGAAAAGTAGGTCCCCTTCCGAGGAGGGGGTAAAGAGATGTAGATCTCTTTTTGTAGCTTATCCATATCATTAGCAAAGATGATTGGTTGCTGGGTACCTCCTATGCACATGAAAGTATATTAATTGCTGGGAAAAAAAGATACGCATCTCACCTGGGGAGGCTGGGAAGGATTCCCAAGGATAAATTCATTGAATATGAACTCACAATCCACAATTTCAAAATCCATGAAAAAGCAATCACATCATGAACAAAAGTCAATACATGGAAGGAAGCCAAACTCATATAACACTGCCAAGAACTTCAGGTAAGAGAATAATGGGATGGAGACCATTAAATTAATGACTTTAAATTATTAAAAATCTAAAAGAAGGAAATAGAATATAAAAAAAAAGAAAGAAAAACTAAAACTGGAACAACCACAATACAAGAAAAAACAGTATTTGGAAAAGAACCAAAAAGAACTTAAATGAAATTTCTCTTAATGACTACTGAACTATTAAAATTCAGTGAGTAGAATGAATAATAGATTGGACTTGGTTGAACTTAAGAATTAGGCAAATAAAAACTGGTCTGAGAGATATACCAGAATGTAGTATAGGAAAAGAAAAAAAGAAGAAAAAAAGAGCATTGACCTGGTAAACACAGCAGATAAAATAAGAATGCCTGTCATGTGGTATGTCTAATGAGAGTTCCAGGGACACCTATGTGGCTCAGTCAGTTAAGTGTCTGCCTTCTGCTCAGGTCATGATCCTAGGGTCCTGGGATCGAGTCCTGAGTCAGGCTCCCTGCTCAGCTTCCTGCTCAGTCTACCCTTCCCCCTTCCTTGTGATCGCTCTCTCTCACTCTCTCTCAAATAAATAGATAAAATCTTTTTTAAAAAAATGAGAGTTCTGGGAAAAGACCACAGAGGAGGGGGAGAGATAATATTCAAAGAGATAATGGCTGAGAACTGATGAAAAAACAAGAAGTCACACATTCAGGAAACACAAGTTCTAAGCAGGATAAATAAAAACCCACCTACAGATGCCTTGAAGAGAAACTATAATTCACCAAAGTCAAAGAGGAAAATATTCAAAGCAACAAGAGAGAAAAGTGAAATTACACACCAAGGAATGACAATTAGCAGACTTCTCAACAGCAAAACTGAAACCAGGGACAGCAGAACAAAACCTTCAAAGGACTGAATGAAAATCACTGTCAACCCTGTGTTCTACAATAAATGACATTGGGATTCAACCGTGAGGTTGAAATATAAGGTTTTTAGACAAGTGAAAACTGCGAGAATCTGTCACCAACAGACTCTCCCTGTAAAAAAAAAAATTTTTTTAAGATTTTATTTATTTATCAGAGAGAGAGAAGGGGAGAGAGCGAGCACAGGCAGACAGAATGGCAGGCAGAGGCAGAGGGAGAAGCAGGCTCCCTGCTGAGCAAGGAGCATGATGTGGGACTCGATCCCAGGATGCTGGGATCATGACCTGAGCTGAAGGTAGCTGCTTAACCAACTGAGCCACCCAGGCGTCCCTCCCTGTAAAAATTTCTAAAGGATAAACTTTAGAGGGTGAACAAGCAAACCCAGAAGAAAGTCACAAAGAAGCACTGATAAGCAAAGACATGGATTACCATATAGGGAATACTAAACAGGCTTAATTTATAAAACAACAACAACAATATTATTAAGGGTAAAATTTGGAACCCAAATACTAAACATAGTAACATGTGAGTACATCAGCCTTAAGCATATCAGTATTCATCAATTGTTTGTAAGGGGGCGGAGGTAGACATTAACTTGAGATTGTGAGGTCAAGTGAACATGTTAACGTTTTAGGGGTAACCACTGAGAAAAATGAAAACCAAATGGACAGCTCCCAAGTCGAAGAAGATGAAGAGGGAAACGAAGGTAGAAAAAAGGAGGAGGAGGAAGCAGCATGAAGTAGGGAAAACAGAAACAATAAGAGAAAATGATGGCTAAAATCCAAAAGACAAAAATAACAAGTGCTGGTGAGGATGTGGAGAAAAGGGAACCCTTGTGGGCTGTTGGTAGGAATGCAAATTAGTACAGCCACTGTGGAAAACAGTATGGAGGTTCCTCAAAAAATTAAAAGTAGAGGGCACTTGGGTGGCTCAGTGGGTTAAGCCTCTGCTTTCGGCTCGCGTCATGAGTCTCAGGGTCCTGGGATGGAGCCCCACATCGGGCTCTCTGCTCAGCAGGGAGCCTGCTTCCCCCTCTCTCTCTGCCTGCTTCTCTGTCTACTTGTGATTTCTGTCAAATAAATAAATAAAATCTTTTTTAAAAAATTAAAAGTAGAAATACCATACAATTCAGCAACTCCACTTCTGGATATTTATCCAAAGAAAACAAAAATACTAACTCAAAAAGATGGCTGCACTTCCATGCAACATTATTTTTTTTAAAGATTTTATTTATTGGTGGGAGAAAGAAAGCACAAGTGGGGAGTGAGGAGGTGTGGAAGAAGAGGGAGAAGCAACTCTCCACTGAGCAGAGAGCCCATTGTGGGGCTTGATCTCAGGACCCTGGGATCACCTGAGCCAAAGGCAGATGCTTAGCCAATGGAGCCACCCAGGCACCAACATTACAACATTAATTACAATAGCCAAGATACAGAAACAACAAAAGTGTCCAATGATGGATGAATGGATAAAGAAGTATTTCTACTTTTAATGGAGATACACACACACACACACACATACACACACACACACACACACACACACACACAATGTGATACTGTCAACCATAAAAAAAAAACAAAACAATGAAATCTTGCCATTTGCCACAACCTGGATGGACCTTGAAGGCATTACGCTAAGTGAGAGAAGTCAGACAGAGAAAGACAAATACCATACGATCTCATTTATATGTGGAATCCAAAAGAACAAAAACTAGAGAACAGATTGGTGATTCTCAAAGGCTGGGGGGGGTGGTATATGCGAAATGTAGTTAATAATATTATATTGTACATTTTATATATGAAAGGTGTTAAGAGAGGAGGTCTTAAAAGTCCTCATCACAAGAAAAAAAAAACCTCTGTAATTATGTATGGTGATGGATGTTAACTAGACTCATCTTGGTGATCATCTCATAATACATACAAATATCAAATCAGTATGTTCTACACTGGAGACTAATATCATGTTATAGGTCAATGATATCTCAATTTTAAAAAAGAGAAAGTGGTGAATATATTCAAACATATCTAAAATTGCAGAAATGTAAAGAGATTCAACTAAAAGAATTAAAAGAATTCCCTGAGGAGCGCCTGGGTGGCTCAGTGGGTTAAGCTGCTGCCTTCGGCTCAGGTCATGATCTCAGGGTCCTGGGATTGAGTCCCGCATCGGGCTCCCTGCTCAGCAGGGAGCCTGCTTCCCTCTCTCTCTCTCTGCCTGCCTCTCTGCCTACTTGTGATCTCTCTCTGTCAAATAAATAAATAAATAAAATTAAAAAAAAAAAAAAAAGAATTCCCTGATTGGATTTAAATTGTTTCAGAGCATGTGTGTCCCAGAAACACACCTGTAATATAAGGACCCAGAAAAATTGAAAGTAAAGGACTGAAGAGAGAGGCACCAGAGAAATTCTCATGGAAAGAAAACCACATTGTTATTTTATTCTCAGACAACATAGGATTTAAGATAAGAACGAGCAGAGTGGACACACCGGGAATGGTGAAGGAAGAGGAGCTAGTGACAGCAGACAGAACTGTGGGGTGAAGACACGAAGGGAGGGTGTGTCTAGCACATTTCAATGGCCCACATTCAAATAGGGGTAAACAGAAATTCTTTTTTTTTTTTTTAAGATTTTATTTATTTGCCAAAGAGAGAGAGAGAGTGAGAATGAGCACAAGCAGGGGGAGGGGCAGAGGGCAAAGGAGGCTCCCCACTGAACAAGGAACCGGATGTGGGACTCGATCCCAGGACTCAGATCATAACCTGAGCCGAGGGCAGATGCTTAATCAACTGAGCCACCCAGGCATACCCAGAAATTCTTTTTTTTTTTTTTTTAAGGATTCTATTTATTTATTTGACAGACAGAGATCAAAAGTAGGCAGAGAGGCAGGCAGAGAGAGAGGAGGAAGCAGGCTCCTCGCTGAGCAGAGAGCCCGATGCGGGGTTGATCCCAGTGATGAGGGAGCACGAGGCTGGCTGAGGACAAAGCAAAAGCTGGTGCCTTGTACACCCCCCTCCATCCACTTCCCCTCAGTCCTATGTGTTGCATCCCTCAGGCAGCCCTGACTGCCATGAACAATAAGCAAATAGTTAACTTGCAGAGCTCACAATCCTGCTAGACAGGAGTCTCCCTTGGCTTGCAAATGTCCTAAATCTCACAAAGACGATTGATAGCAGGATTGTGACATCCCACCAAAAAGTCTCCCAAGTATCTTAATGTTAATGGCTGGTCTGAAGACAACATTGATCAAGCCGCAAGGGCAAGGCCTGCAAGGGCAAGGCCTCCGGTAGGCCTCCGATATCCTGGCACCTTGTAGGCCCTCTTTAGCATATGAAAACTCCCGTTGAAACCTCCCTTCTCCTCACCTTCCCCCAACCGCAAGGTATATAACATGCCTACCCTCACAACCCGGGGCAGCAGCTCTTCCTGCCCACGGGTCCTGTCCCCATGCTTTAATAAACCACCATTTTGCACCAAAGATGTCTCAAGAATTCTTTCTTGGTCATCGGCTCCGGACCTCAGCCCACCGAACCTCACCTAGGTTCTAGAACTTCATCATCAGGACCCTGGGATCATGACCTTAGCTGAAGGCAGAGACTTTAACCCACTGAGCCACCCACGCGCCCCCATCCCCAGAAATTCTTAATCATATCATGATGTTCTATTATTTTTTTAAAAGGCACATTTTGTGCATCTCGGTGACAGGGCCCCATGCTAACTAGTCTGTACATTATTTCCACTCCCCCCAATAAACCTCACCACGCAGCATCTTGTGGGTTGCTACAGGAAAGAGAACCACCCACAGCACAGACCAATGGGAACAACCACTACCAAAGGTCTCCCTAACTGGCCCGGCTGACCACCCACAGCCAGGGCTTCATCCCAGGCCTTTGTGAAACCTTGGGCATCCCCTACTCCTGATGGAAACCCCTGCTGGGATGAACAGACGGTCTGGTTTCCACGACTCGTGTATCAGAGTTCTTTCTCCTCACCACAGCACAGGCCACCTTGGACATCTCTGGAGAAAGCATCACTGTTTTCATCAAATCTGTCACTGACGGAAAAAGCCAGCTTCCTATCAATACATCTTCTTAGAAACCCTGAGAGGCTTGAGTTAGCCAGGGAGACTTGACTGGTTGACCTCCTGCTCAGATCCCCAGGACATAGCCTGAAGGGAGGTGACTTTTTGGGTTACCTTGGCTGCTGCTGCTGGCAATAAAACAACAAGGAAACAAGACAAAACACTATTTTTTCTTTTTCCTCCTGCGTGCTACACTCAAGCCAGGGAGGCTGGCTGTGGGAAATCAGCTGATAAGAGAAACCGAATACAATAAGGCCATTTATCCTGAAACAAACTGGCCCTTCAGTTTCCACGGGACATCTCATAACTCACCCCTTTAGGGAAGCACCTGCAAGTCAGTTGCCTTGCTCTCTGGGCACGGAGCACCATTAACTTAAAAAATGGACAAAGTGTTGCAGGAGAGACAACTCATCAAGTGTGGTGCTGGGAAAAGGGTGGTGTAGGTTTCATTTATGGAAACACACTGGCTACTTGCAGGCTGCGAACCTCCTCAGTGGAATCTTCTGGAAAAAGCTTCTCCTTCCATCTGTCAATCCCACCAGTGGCAGAAATGAAGCCTCCAACTTCCATCTGCAAAATACCAGTGCTTTTGCTTCTCTGCTTCCTCTCAACTTGGGATCCCTTTCTCCGAAGTCAAATGAGGAAGGAGCCCACAGCCCTACCTCTGGACCCTATCTTTAAATATCCTGTGATCTAATTGTTTTTACAACCAAATTTTCATTGGGTGGTTGGCCCTCCTCTGGGACCATGTAATTACCTGGCCCTATTTGCAGGTTTAAGCGCATGGCCCTGAGGTTACCGGAACACTGGAAAGGGTTTTGTTCTGCATACGTTGCCTCTGTTGCCAAGTCATTCGTAAATCATTAACCGGTTTTAAAAACATGTTCCATAAAAACCTTCTTCTGGGTTTCATCCAAGGTGGTGAAGCCAACATGGTCTTGGATGGATATTTCAGGAAAGCCAGGAGCAACCGCAAAGAAGTGTGGTGCCTAATCATGGCACTTGTCTGGATATTGTAGGAAAATTTTGACCAAAAATACCTTGAGAAGACAGACTGACCACACGACCTGGGGCAGACTGGCGGTGTCAAGGTGTTTAGTTTTTTCCAAGAATGGCACACAGACTACGGAAGGGTTGAGTTTTCCTTGGAGAAGGCCTATGTCTATACCAGGGGACATTCTGGCAGTACGGAAAATAAAGACCACCGCCACTCCCAAGAAAAGCTACCGCAAGGCAATGGCACAGAGGGAAAGATGGCAGAGTCAGGGGCCATGTGTGATGGCAGAAGGATCTGGGTTCCAATCCCAGCTCTGTGTCTTTCTAAAAGCGTGGCCTTGGACAATCGAACTAACCCCTCTGATCGCCAATGTTCCCATCTATAAAAATATAAACCATTGTGTCAGGATTAGAGCAGATCATAGATACAGAGTCTCCAGTGCCGTGTCTGGTAAACACTTCAGCGAGTGCAAGGAGTTGTTAGAGTATTATTATTATAATTGTTTTCTCATTAGTAAGTCCTTATAGCTGTAGAATGTTTTAGAGTTTGTAAAGGAACTTCCTAGCCTGCATTTCTTCCCTTCCTCCCTCCCTTCCTAGAAAACCTGACTAGGTAATTTACTCATACAATTAAAAAAATCAAAACAGTATAGAAAACACAGCCTTGTGTCTGTCCATTCGCTCCCTTCCTCACCGACGACCCTTCAGGCAACCGCTTTGTTGGGTTTATGTACCCTTCAGTATTTCTCTACACACATACAATACGTATATACTCAGATATTCCTCTTTTCTTACACAAAGGTAGCATTCTATATGCAATATTCTGTTCTTTGATGTTTTTAACTTCACAATAAATCTTTACTATGGACAAGTCCCCCTGCAGACCTTTCCACACTAGCATAGGAAGCTCCAACCTTCTCCCTCCCTCCCTTCCCCCCTCCCTCTCCCTACCCCCACCCCTCTCACAGCTGCACTGTATTCCATGGTGTTTGCCTAACCCTCTAGATGTTTCCAATGCCCGTCTTCTGTTATTCCTGACACCACCACGGTACAGAGGCCCGGCTCCCATCATTCTGTCCAAGGGCAGGCAGACTCTCTGAGCAGTGGTGAGATCATGGACTCAAGGGGCATGGGCAACTGTGATTCTGGTCAGCACCGCCAACTGCTCCCCATCCGTTCTGTGACATTCTCTGCCCGCCCCCCAAACCCAGTGAGGGGAAGCTTTCCCTTTCCATTCTTTGGCTAGCTAATCCCTCTCCTCACCTCCCCCGCATGTCTCCAAACATGCCTAGCCACTGTTTCTTTCTTTTCCCCTCGTACCCACGTTTAAATGTACAATTCAATGGCATTAAGTACATCACAGCGTCATGCAACCATCACTGTCCAGCTCCACGATGTTATCATCAGCCCAGACTGAAGCTCTGTCCCCATTAAACAAGAGACCCGATCCCCCCTACTCTCCGGGGAACCAAGCCTCCTGAGATACTCCTACTTGCTTGTAGAATCATAGCATTCCTTTAATGATAAGGGGGAAAGCTTTCCATTGTATGGGGAGAGATCAGCCTGACAGCAATAATTGCCCTGGAAGAGGAAACCAAAATCTTTTTAAATTTCACATAAACTTGTGAATAATTCATTTCTATATGAAGCTTTCCACGCAGGGTGGGGCGGAGGGTGCCGGAAGAGGGTATGGGGATAGCAGAGCTCATGGAGTGGGGAACGGGGCTGGGCTCACAGGGGGAAAGCTGGGTCTCTGCTTACCCCCACCAACAATAAGACCGCCTTGTCAAATACTCAAGGGCAAAGTCATTTCTGCATCAAGAAAGTGCTTGATTTTCTAAGCCTTGGACCATGCTTTCCCAGGCTCTCAAGGCTTGTCAGGATTCCTCATTCCAAGCTCTAAACCTCCCAAGAACCACAAGCCAGAGGGCTTGGGCGCAAAGAGAATGAGCTTCTGCGAGAAAAGGAGGTGGCAGGAAATGGAGGAGACACTAACAGAGACTGTGCAGGCACAGCAGTCAGTCAGGGGTGATGAGGACCCCGATGCTGGAGATAGGGATAATGTCGATCGTGGATAAACCTCCCCCGGATCAGCTGCTTGTTCAGCTCCTAACTACTGCAGCTTCCTTATTCTGACCTGGAATCTGTCCCCCTCCGGCTCCCCTTCAGGACATGAATTCTACCTCCGGAATCACCCAAAATCTGACTGTTCTTCCAGATACACACACAGGTGCCAGTGAGTTATAGAGAGCGACCGTGGTTCTTTCCGGCATCTCCTCTCCTGCCACCTGAGCGCCCCATCGTTCCCAGCCATCCTTCACAGAACCTGATGTGCAGAGCCTGGGCCAGCATTCTGACAGCCGGAAACATGGAAGGCAGGGAGGGAGCTGTTCTGCCCCGTGCAATGGAGATGGGGCCCAGCGGAGGAGTGGGTAAAACCAGCAGGACCCGGAGACTGAGAACAGGATGAAAAATGAGGATCTCCCTGGTCAGAGGCCCAAACAAGGGATTCCTCAGGTCTCGCTGTAGACCGCAGATCCGTGAGGCGTCCACACTGGTTTGTCAGCTGTGTTGGCCCCGGGGCCAGGCGATGCCAGGACTCCAGACGGCTCCATTTAATTAGTATTTCTGAGGTTCGCCTCAGGGGAGCCTGTCCAAAGAGGGTATTACGGGAGGCTCGAGCATCCTCTCAAAGCAATCCTCTCTAACCTTGGGTGGAGAATTAGCTGTGATATGACAACTTTGAACTCCACGTCCCAGGAGTCAAATGCCACCTTGGACCGGAAGCTCTCTCTCTCTCTCACTTGCCAGTGATCACCTGGTTGCAGCATGGGACACAGCAGAGCAGCTCTGTGTGGGGTGGGAAGGACAACAGTGCAGTGTTACTCTCGTCCCCTGGAAACCCCTGCGGACTCCAGAGCCCAAGGACAGCGATGGCATCAGCATCAAGCCCTACTAATGGGCCACAGCTCGTAGGTTGGCAGACCTTGGTAGTTGAATCCCAGTTACTCTGTGTGTATTTGCACATCTTTTTCAGTCTGATGCGATTTTTCAGCTCAGATTATCCAAATACCTGCTCACTGCTGCAACTTAATAGCTTACCCCCCTAAACATTCGTTCCTTCCATTGAGCAAATATACTTTATCCATTTTCTCTCCTGCTCACGCCCCTCTTTACCACCAAAAACCTCCCCCAGAGCAAATACCACATCAACACGTGCTTCTCTATTAAGCCCAGCAACATTTCCACAAAGGAAAGAAAGTGGCCTTTGATACACAGAGGACAACTCCAAGAAGGGAAGTTGATGGCCATGGGTGTCCCCTCTGAGGGTGTCATCACACAACCATGAACAGAATAGTGATCTCGGGCTCCCTGCTTCTCCCGGTTCACTGACCACAGGGCCATGCAGCTAGTGGCAGGAGGCCTGGTCAGTGTGAAGATTCCCCATTACAGAGAGTTCCCAGTCTTGTTATTCCTGCACTGCCCCCTCCAGGTGCCCTTGCCAGAACACACAGTGCCTGAAAGGGTTCCCCTGCACTGTGTATGGATCTGGAGGTCAAGGGCAGGCTTTGTTTCTTGCCCCAGGTGGAGGCTATGTGTGGCTGCACGTAGCCAGCCTTGTCCCCTCCCGGGCTGTGGCTGCAAGTTGTCCCCAGCGAAGCAGCATGCCCCCATCCATGCTGCCCGATCTCCCTCCCAGCCTCCTTCTCTTTTCTTTTTTAGATGGCGGCAACTGCCCGAGTTAGCTCTTCTAAGTCAGTTCCACCTACTTTTGGTTAAACTCCACTCCTGGCTTGGTCATCGTCCAAGACAAATTCAGAAGCCACAGGGTGCTGGAGCGTTGCCCTCGCGGACAGTTGCCCAACAACAGAACTTCAATTAATTTCTCAGGTTGCCGGCAGGACCTCCAACATGGGAGGGGACTTCAGCATCCAAGCCTGGCGGGGCTCTTGGCGGGCATCCTGGGTGGACATTTAGGATGCTGGGGCCTCTTCACGTCTGCCTTTTACTACGTGGACCCGTTCCTGATTCCGATAGACACACACTCTCACTCACGCACAGACAAAGCTTGCGAATTCTACATTATTTCCCAAAGTCAAGAGTCAGAATGAACAAAAGGTGAGAGGGGTGGTGAGGTGGGCCGAGACAGAAGCAGAGAGAATGACATTAAGAGTCTGGCTCTGGCCCAACTGTCACACTCAGGCCCCTGCCCAAGCTTACCCCACATCTCTGAACACTTGCCCTACCTATTCCCCAGCACCTACAGTGCCTCCAGAATTTTCATATAGAAGACCTTCAGGATCTGCTGGGAAGGGGGCTAAGAGCTTGTTTTGAGGCTACTGTTAGGTGTTAATCATGCTGTTTTGATTTTGAATAAGTACTATTTGAGGTCACTGATGGGCGTGAACAGGGCCTTCCTACTGCCTAGCCCTATCTCCACTCCAGTTGGTGGGTCATTCTCTAACTCCTCAACTCGTGATGTCCATGCCCATGTACCTAGCTTTGCTCCAATCCCTCCTTCTCCTAACCCAAACATCACAGACGTGCCCAGGCTTGGCTTTTCAATGAGACCCAATTAAATACCATTCAGTGACCATCACTTACTTGCTTGGCAGCTGGGGATGAGATCTGGATGATGCCAGACACTGCCTAATAAAGCCCCAAATCTATTCAGGACTTTATAGTTTGCAAAGCTTTTATCTCCAATATCTTACTCAACATTCATGGCAACTACTTACAGCAGCCAGGAGCGGGTCATCATCCTGTCCGAAAGGGTCATCGTTCTGTCCAAAAGGCAAGGAAACAGCATGGACACACAGATTTTAGACACACGGACCCAAACTGAAATTCCACCTTTGACAGCTACTGCTTTGTGAGAGCTGAAACAGGTATGGGCCTCAGTTTCCCCATCTCTAAAATGGGACTATAGTTCCCCACTTTGCAAGATTTTTGTCAGATCTAGAGATAATCTGTTTACGGTGCCTACCAAAGTGTGCGGAACAGAGATAAATGCCTAAATGGTGGCAACTTTGATGGTGAGGGTGCTGAGGACAATGGCAATGATGGTGGTGGTGGTGAGGGTGGTTTTTCGGTTTATATTTTCTGGTTTTTTTCTACAGATCGTCATGACTGGTATCATCAAAGGGGGGGAAGTGCTCCACGTCCTTTCAGGTACTGCTGGCGAGCACTTTATTCTCCTACTCTAGGACAACATGTTAGCTCTGTGGAAAGCCCCTCATGAAGCCAGCAGCCACGGGCAGGTGCCGTCTGAGCACCTGGCCAGGGTTTCATTCCCCTCGCTTGGTCTCTCTCTCCATGCATTCGAGTCCAGGTAATTGTGCCCAGCAGCCACTAGTTCCCATGTAATTGTCCTCAAATTGCTCCGGGTGGCCTTTCCAGGCAGGAGCTCTTCACAATTAGTCCACACATCGAGATGTTGAAAGACAAGTGATTATTTTGGGGAATTACTTGTAGCAAGAAGATACAGCTCCGATAGGACATAATAGAGGCCGTGTGTTAATTACAATCAGCAAGATGCTATCACATCATTTCTTAATCCACAGCTCATTAGGCATTCCAGCCCTAGCTCCTGTCATTACCAAGGGCTTGTTACAATGTGCAAAGACAACGGCATCGCAAATGAGCACAATTTAAGGACTGTGGGCATGTACTCACATGCAGGTGGTCAGCAAGCATCTTCTTAATGAGCCTAATTTTGCCTTGGATCCAAACTACTACATATACACCTATGAGGGCAAGCACACACATGTACCACACACGTATGCATGTACACACACACAAACACACGCACACACAGAAGCAGGCACTCTCAGAACATCCTGTGAAAAATGTCCTAATGCCTCCTGATTACAATTCTTCTGCTTCACTTTCTTTTATTTTTTTTTTTTAAGATTTTGTTTATTCATTTGACAGAGAGAGACAGTGAGAGAGGGAACACAAGCAGGATGAAGTGGGAGAGGGAGAAGCAGGCCTCCTGCTGAGAAAGGAGCCCAATTCAGGGCTCGATCCCAAGACCCTGGGATCATGACCTGAACTGAAGGCAGACGCTTAACAGCTGAGCCACCAGGCCCCCCTCTTTGATTTTTTTTAAAGAAAATAAGAATTATTCCCTGATTCTTGGTGGAAATGCAGGCTGGTGCAGCCACTCTGGAAAACAGCATGGAGGTTCCTCAGAAAGTTGAAAACAGAGTTACCCTACAACCCAGCAATTGCACTACTGGGTATTTACCCCAAAGATACAAATGTAGTGATCCGAAGGGGCACGTGCACCCAAGTGTTTATAGCAACAATGTCCACAATAGCCAAACTATGGAAAAAACCTAGATGTTCATCAAGAGATGAATGGATAAATAAGATGTGGTGTATATATACGATGGAATACTATGCAGCCATCAAAAGAAACGAAATCTTGCCATTTGCAATGACGTGGATGGAACTAGAAGGTATTGCGCTGAGCAAGATAAGTCAATCAGAGAAAGGCAATTATCATATGATCTCCCTGATATGAGGAATGTGAGAGGCCAAGTGGGGGGGTTGGGGAGTAGGGAAGGAAAAAATGAAACAAGATGGGATCAGGAGGGAGACAAACCATAAGAGACTCTTAATCTCACAAAACAAACTGAGGGTTGCCTGGAGGAGAGGGGTAGGGGGAGGGTGGCTGGGTTATGGACATTGGGGAGGGAATGCGCTATGGTGAGTGCTGTGTATTGTGCAAGCCTGACGATTCACAGACCTGTATCCCTGGGGCTAATAATACATTATATGTTAATTTTAAAAAAATAATTATTCCCTGAGATAGGAAGCCAAAACTCTCAATTATTTAATATTTAATATTTCCTGAGGGCCTACTGTGTGCCACACCTGCTACAGGCATGAGCGGGGAGTGGGTCAGAGACAAGAAGAACTTGTCCTCCTGCGGGGTTTTTTTTTAATCTAGTTAGGGAGAAAGCCTCGGTGCCTGCAAAACAAGGAGCTAAAAAAGTGAGAGCAGGTGGAAAATGAGGGTATTACATTCTAAATGCTCCTGGCATTCTGAGAACCCAAAGTCAAACCTGGGCTTAGCCTAGAGGGATGAGACAGACATGGGACAGAAGCAGGGAGGAAGGTGTTTGTGAGGAGAGGGAAAGAGAGAAAGTGTGTGTGTGTGTGTGTGTGTGTGTGTGTGTGTGTGTGTGTGTGTTTGGGTGTGTGGGCAAGCATTTAGCAGGGGATGGGGATGGATTACAAAGCAGCAAAGACCCAGAAAATGATCTCGAATATGAGATTAGATGTGGGGTGAGAGATGGGGACACTGTTTTAGCCTCTTAAGCCAAAGAGTATAAAGTGATGACAGGAGTTAAAATATTTTTGAAGGTCAATCCAAGGGCTGTTTACAGATTCTTTAAAACCCTGTTCTTTTCAAGAAACTTCACTTAGTTTAGCCTCACAGGATCTTAATTTCCTTTAAGAAATAAGAGGGAGTAAAGTGGGAAAGTGAGAGATAAGAGCGTGCACGCATGTATGAATCTTGACCAGAAACCTGATAGGTCTTCCTAGTGCTAATCTAATGTTCTCTGGGCTAAAGTGTTGGGGGTAAACAGACAGGGAAGGATGCCCTTGGCCTCTAGAAAGTTTACAGGAAACCAGTTCCCACAATCTTGTTTTAGAACCTCTAACCCTGGCAGGATGCCTCCAGGTCAATGTGATTTTTGACGAAGGGTTTTTCATGCTTGCGGAGAGGGTATTTGTGGATCACTTGTCCCCTACAGCTTAAGGGGGCCCAAATTCCTAAGGGCAGAGGCCTCAGAATTAGTCTCTCGCTGTCCATCCTGTGAGTACAAGCTGACGCTTTCCTTCTGCCCCGCCTCCCAAGCCAAGTCATTTTAGGAACTGGCCGCAGGGGGCCAGTGCTGGGTCAGCTTGGAGGGGTGGGCAGGAGGCTCTCAGGGATTAAGGCAAGGCGAGGGAGACCAGGTTTGGTTTCAAAGTAATATTCACCAGGATATTGGATTCCGTTTGAAAGAGTCACTCATGGAGGTGGCCAGCCCTTTGAAAAATAATAACCCCTGAAGATTTTCCATCCTGATAGTGAAATCGAGTCGCGCAATGGCCAGCCGCCCCCCGGGATTGCTGTTCCACTTCGCTCGGGCAGAGGGGAGACAATGACACCTGAAGGCCAGGGAAGAGAAAGCCAGCAGCAGCGCTCTCTCCAAGTCAGCGTCCAGGTGGGACAAGAGAGTGTTCGCTGAGCTCCCCAATTTCCTGAACCCACAGAGATCCGTGTGGAGCAGGCAGTGAGGGGTGCCAGGAGACCATCCTGCCAGCCCATACACTGCTGAATAGCCAGTGGTGACCATTACTTCTCTACAGAGAAGGCTTTCGGGGTTCTGGGAACACCTGTGTGGTGTAAACATGGACAGAGGCCCAGGAGCTGGATGTGGGGTAGTGGCAGGAGGAGTGGGGTAGGGCAGGAGGGGTGCGGTAGGTGGCCGAGGGTTGATCTGTAGCTGATTGAAAGGCCCCTCGTGGGTCCCAAGCAGTCTGGGCCTGGGGAGGAGGTGGAAAAGTAGCTAAACTTATTGACCTCTCCATTTCGCCAAGGTCATGCCTTCAGGCAAATGTGGCCCTCAGTCTGGCTGACTCAGAAATCACCCTTTAGTGCAGAGCCTGAGCCTAATCCCTCTTGTCTCTCCTTACTGTCAGGCCAAACTCTCTGCCCGTCCCTCTCAGAGAATGCCGCTACCTCCTTTCCAACTTCCCCTGAGGCCACTCCCACGCCTCCTGTGACTCATCCTCCAGGCAGCCTCCCTGATTTCACCCTGTCCAGGCGGCCCAGGACTTCTCTGTACAGTGCAAACCTGGGGGAGGGTGGTGAGGCACCACAGAAGGAGCATGGGAGTTGGAGTCCCCCCGGGGCTGGAATTCCAGCACTGACGCTGCTGAGTGGGGTGCGCTCTGAGACTCCATTTCTTGACGTCATTCTGTCTCACTCTTGAGTTGTGTGGAGGACTCAGTGAAGTATGGGAAGTATGACACAGGTGAGGTGGCCAGCATCCAGCCCGGCACACACTAGATACTGTATTATTTCTCTCCCTTCAGAACATGGGCCTCTGAGGGTAAGGACTGTGTACTCTTGTTCTCTCCTGGGGACCATCCCAAAGTGGCTAAAACAGGACCGTGTGTAGGAAGGTCCGCCAAGTCCCCACAGTAGCCAGAGCCCAGAGATCTGCATTACCCACCACAGGGCCACCAAGCAAGAGGAGAGGACTCAGCTCCCAGGGGCCAGCGCTGCATGACCGTTCCCGGGGGCTCCGAGACCCTGAAGCTGAGGCTGCGGACAATCAGCTGAAGAGCGTGCAGGCCGCCACCCCCTCCCGCTACTACCCCCAGCTCCCCCAGGCCTACCCGCCTGGCCAGACTCCCACCCAAACCTACCCTTCGCCAACAGGGGCAAAATTAGGAGCAACTTCTATGGGGCACAACTTGCCTCACTCTCTCCCTTCTTCCTCCTCAGCCGACAGTTTTCAAAAAGTCCCATTTCATTATCAAGATGGAAAATCTTCAGAGCTGCTTTCTGAGGGACGGACAAAGGAACAGGAGCACAGCCCGACGGAAAGAACCAGGAGGCCAGGACGGAATCCTGCTCTGCCATTCATTAGCTGAGCCATCCTTGAGCCAATCACTTCTCTGAACCCCCTTTTCCATATCTGTGAACGGAGAATCAAGAAGGAAAATGTGCAGGGTTTTCCATGAGAGGGTAAAGCAAGATAATGTATACAAAAAGGCTTTGTTAACACAAAGGGCTATAAAAATGTGAGGGGCGGATATCAGGAAAGGCATATTTTATAGGAGACAGTGAAAGGCTAACTGATTGTGTCATTTCATTGGCCACATAGTGATTGTAGGTTTCCTACATGACAGGCAGGGCCCTAGGCTGGAGGGACACAGCAGTGATTCAGAGGACCTGTTTCTGCCCCAGAGGAACTTCCATGCTAGCTGGGGAGACAGAGAGTGTGTGTCCTATGCCACGTAGCCAGTGCTAGGAAAGGCTGAGTAAGTGGGTTTGGGGAGCTAAGGCAACTGGGGTTACTACTAGACAGAGCCTGGTCAGGGAACACCTTTCTAGCAAAGGCTACTGCTTGTCCTCTGAGGCCTCCTATAGCAAACTCGCCCTGCTTCTTCTGAGACCATTGGATTTTAGCCAATGGATGGCGATGGACCCCCTCTAAGGGTCTTCAGGGAATAGGAATCTACCACTCGTGGCATTGCTAAACATTGCTCTAGAAGTCCAAGCCAGGGCAATTAGGTAAGGAGAAAGATAAGATGCAAATACGGTGTATTTGAAAGGAGGGAGCAGATTTCATGATTTGAAGATATGATTATATATCCAAATCAACTGAAAAGCTTTAGAAACATACAGAATTGATTTGGGCGGTTTCTTCTTATACAAACAACAGTCAGTTATAGAATCTACTGAAAGAAGGATCCCATTTGTAATAAGAATAAAGATAAAAGACCTAAGAGTGAATTGCACAAGAACCATGCAGCATCTGTATGAGAAAAGCTCTAACCCTCCCATGAGAAATTTTAACAATATTTGAATAAATTAAAAGCCATATATTCTTGAAAACAAAATTTTAGTGCTGTAAAAATATTCAGTTTTCCTCATTCAAAGCAGTTCCAGTTAAAGTATCAACATAATTTCTCTTGACTACACAAACTTATTTTCAAGTTCCTCTGGAAAAGAAAATATGAGAATAGCCAAGAAAGTGACAGGGAAAAATGAAGATGGACTTCCTCACCAGGTATTTTAAAGTATGTGTCATAGGGATGCCTGGGTGTCTCAGTCAAGTGTCTGACTCTTAGTTTTGGCTCGGGTCCTGATCTCATGGGTCATAGGATAGAGCTCCTCACTCAGTGGGAGTCTGCCTGGAGAGTCTCTCCCTCTACTCCTTCCCCTGCTTGCTCCGGCACAACCTCTCTCACAAATAATTAAATAAATCATTTTTTAAAAGTATTTATCATAAATCTGGAACAATGAAAAACACTTTGGCACAGTACATGAATAGACAAATCCACCAAACAGAAGACAGTCCATATATAAACCCAAACGCATACGGGAATTTGCTAAGTGACAAAAGTGTGATTCAAATCAGTGATAAAAATTAGATTATTCAACATATGGAATGGGAACAAGTTCCAAACAATTTAAAGGGGGGGGAACCCCTAAGCTGGAAACCCACATTATACCTACACTAAAATGACTTACGAATGAAGCAAAAAGTTGTAAAGAACAATATAAATCTTAATGTTCTAAAAAGATATATAAATGACTTAAAAAATAATCTATGGGTAGCAAGCTTCTCTCCAGGCATAACACAAAAGGCAAACATCATTTAAAACAAAAACAAAACCCAAGGGGCACCTGGGTGGCTCAGTGGGTTAAGCCTCTGCCTTTGGCTCAGGTTATGATCCCAGGGTTCTGGGATCCAGTCCGGCATCTGGCTCTCTGCTCAGCAGGGAGCCTGCTTCCCCACCCCCCTGCCACCACCCCTATCCACCTCCCTGCCTTTCTGCCTACTTGTGATCTCTCTGTCAAATAAATAAATAAAATCTTTTTTAAAAAGACCAAGTTTAAAAAAATTATACATCTGTATGAATAAAAAATAAATAACATCTAAAAACAAGACATGTATTTGACATATATGTTAGAATAGGCTACTTATTAGGTATTTCTTATATTAGTTAGAGGGGGCTGGCTACTATTTGAAAAAAGATAAACCGTAAAATTCATAATGGCTCAATTAACTAGTGGTTTCCATTAACAGCACAGAATAGAATGGATCCCCACCTCTACATTATCCAGAGACTAGGCTGGCAGAGTGTTTGCCCCCTTTGACCCTTGGGATCATGGAGGAGGGTTGGTGAGAAATTCTGCCCAGCAGCCATTTTGTGTGTGTGTATGTGGGGGGGTGGGGAGAGATCGATTGATCCAGGCTGGCAGCTCATTGGCGGGAGCTCAGTCACGTGGCTCCACCTCCCCCCCCCCCACTCACCGAGAACGGCCTGCAAAGTGCAGTCCCTAGCTGGTGACCTCTTCCCAGGGGACAACGCCACACGGCAGAGGGGAGAGCACACATTTCTAGTCAACAGTCACCCAAACCTCACTGTGAATTTATGTCACACAAAGACAAGCAAAGGGCAAGAACTGGTAAATTACAGTTTCAGAAATCTGCTTAAAAAGACAAGCAGAGCAAAGGATATGAACTCACAGTTCATAGGAAAGTAAGTGCAAATATCGATTAAACACAGAAAAGAAAGGCTGAAGCTCACTCTAAACAAACAAACAAATAAATAAATAATAAATAAAACAAAAACAACAGCAAGATACCACTTTCTCTCGATCAGACTAGTATGGATGAAAAAGGTTGGTAACAGTGAGCAGGTATGTGCGCAACACACTTTTACGTAGTGTTGGTAGCAGTATAAATTGGTGAGACGATTTTGGAGAACATATGCAGTATCAATAAAAGATTTAAATATATATATATGTATAGGTATATATACATAATCTTTTGTCTAACTCAACAATTCCACAGCGAGAAATGTATCCTAGAGATACACTAGATAAAGTGCAGCGAGGTACTCGTGCAAGGAGGCTTACTTAAGCATTTTACTTACTAGCAAAGAAGCAAAATGAACAGACAAAAACTGGAAACAACTCCCATGTCTACCACCAAGAAACATATAAGTTAAGGCATATGGTAACAATTAACTATGCCATGGTTACTATGCAGGTTATAAAAAGAATGATGCAGAGGCATTTGCACTAAAATAAAAAGATTTCTAAAAAAGCCAGAAGAGGCTACTTCATCGGTCTCCACCTGCCAGACTTACCAAACCATGTGATGTTCTCCTTCCCTCTGTGAGCCCACTGTGGCATGACCGGGGCCCTCTCCAGCTTTCCAAGGCCCTTCCCCCACAAGCTGAGTAGGATGCTTGGCCGGAATCAGCTGTGTTTGTTCTCAAACCTACTTACCCCTGTTGTACCTGTTGTTGTTAATTCAAACTAAATACTACAAAACACCAAGTAAGTCTGAATATAAAAATGAGAGTCCCTTCTGTGAAAACTAAGGTGAATACTTTGGAAATGCCCAGTTTGTAGGTGTGGAAATGTTATTGCTCGAGCTGCTTGCTTTCAAGAATCTCTGTCTTTTAGAGATTCTCTGTTAGCATGGGCTGCCAAAACAAAATATCAGCGACCTGGTGGCTTGTACAACAGAGTTTCTTTCTCACCGTTCAGGAGACTGGAAGTCTAAGCTCAAGGTGCCAGCAAGGTCGGTGCCTGGTGTGTGCTCTCTCCCTGGGTTACAGATGGCCACCTTCTTCACGATGTCCTCACGTGGCCTTTCCTCGGCAGATGTGGGAGGAGAGAGAGAGAGTGAGCAACCCTTCTGGTGTCTCTTCCCACAAGGACACTGATCCCATCGTGAGGACCCCACCCTCATGACCTCATTTGACCCGCATTACCTCCCGAAGGCCCCGTCTCCAAAAAGCATCACATCAGGGGCGGGGTCTTCAACATAAGAAGCTGGAAGGGACACAGTTCAGTTCATAGCAGATGCACACTGAAATACTAGGGATTCAGCAAAATGACATCTGGGATCTGCTTCAAAGTAATAGTACGTTGGAAGGACAGATAGAGATAAAATGACCTTGGCCTTGATTCAATAATATTTGAAGCTGGATTATGGGCACAAGAGGGTTCATTATACTCTTCTGCTTATTTTGTATATATTTAGAATTTTCCATTATAAGTTTTTTTAAGAGCCAGATTATTATATATTCGTGTTTATATATTAGAATAAAATATTTAAAGCAAGTGTATAAAATTTTTATAATGATTGTCTTAACCTGCTCTTTAACTAGGAGTGATAGCACCAGATAAGAGAGAGGGCTTCGGCTATATTGTTAGAGGAAAAATAAAAGGGTACAGATCCAGTATTATTATATTACACTTAAATATGCTAGTACTATGCATCTGCGGCATGTTTCAATTTTGCCCCAAAACTCAGATAGAAGAAAGATGACTTTTTTTTAGTGCTTTTCTGAAACCAAACTTAATCTGTTCTAGTCCTTATTTGGCAAAGGTAATAAAAATGTTAATCTCGGACTTTCTGGGACTTCTCATCCCATCTAGGGAAGTCAAGGATCTAGTTATGATCCTCCTGGCATCTTCAAGGTGGTAATGAGACACCCACAACCCAAAACTCTTAAAGCCGCAGACCCCACACCTTTACCCGGGTGCCTGAGGTCCCAGTGTCCTTCCTCAGTTCCGGCTCCCAGATAGCAAGACCCGACTGCCCGTGCATCCCATCCCCCGCCTTCACGCAGGGCACGTGCAGCAGGTGAACCAAGGCCTGAGGTGTTCCTGCCCAGCCACCGCACAGGTATCCCCAGAGTTCATGCTCCTTGCACAGAGAAAGGCAGCCCAGGAAGGAGGTGGTCAAGCCCTTTAGGCACTACCTGGAGGAAACATCTCTATCCCTTACTGTCTCTCTCAGTTACTTTTGCTTTTTAAGCAAACTGTGTTTTATCATCGACAGTTCAGAAAAGTTCTTTTCAGCTTCACGAACTATTATTGGTAATTCTTCAGAACTGTTACCAAATGTGGGGAAACGTCTATCAAGCTTCTTTCATATATATTAGCCGGAAAATGTCACGACATTTCAAGTCTTCTGAAGTGTACAAGTCAGTGCTTTTTATGATGCTCCCAATTACCTTTTGAAATGCACCTGCTGGAGCTTCCGGACCCTGCCGTTTCTGAGTCATCGGTTAAAATGCTGATTTCTTAGAAGAGGTTGCAAGGCCGTCATCTTTCTTGGAAGTAGACGTTGGTTTGCAGCTGGGGAGAGAAAAGAAAACTAACAATTCCCGAATGCCTACTGGGTGCGATACTATGGACTCGACATAGATTTTATCCTCTGTATGCTGCTGGGAGGTAGGTATTCTTGTCCACTTACCTTTACGGTGGGAAAGGGCACCCCTAAGTTGCATGTGGTGAGGCTGGGATCAGAACCTGATACCTTGTGGCTGCAGACCCAGGACCACAGACAGCCCATAGCTCATGAAGTGGGAGCTTTTGCCCTCAGCCAGGCTGAGCACAAGACCCCTGAGCACCCATCTGGGGTCCCTGGACCTGTGCATATTTTTTTCCCTTCTGTTTAGAAAGTTCTGGTCATTCGCTCTGCTTTAAGCAGCCATCAGGACCATCTGACTGAGGGCAGTCATTTACTTTAGGAATGTTGAAGAATTAAAAATAACACACACGAAAAGACCTGTTCACAGTGCCTGGCCCATAGTAGGTCTTCTCTACGTTATAGCCAATACTGTGGTTGTCATTATTCCTTCTTCCCACCCCCTCTCCTTTCCTTCCTGCCATGCACGAAAGCAAAGCAAACAGCAAAGGTTAACTGGCTCCTCCCTGCCTCCTGGCCTTCCAATTTGGGCTGCTAATGAGCAGATGTTCCTGGAGATCAGAAGTGTGGGGGAGAGGAGAGGCGGAGACTCCTTCCCGGGCTCCCTCTCCTCTAGGAGAGGCGTCTGCAGACCGAGGCCACCTGGAGCCTCGGAAGGAACACCTCAGCTGACGTGCACAGCTGGAGGCCTGGCCTGGCTCTCTGGTTCTCCCATTTCATGGCTATAAATATTGGCTTCGCTGAGTCACCTTCCCTTGCTGAGCCTCAGTTTCCTGCCTATAAAAGGAGAGGGTTGAATCACGATGGATTCACTCTCCTCACCAGCACTTTCATGCAGCATTCCCTGAGTGCCTACTTTGCGCCCAGCGCTGGCCCAGGCAGCAGCGTGCAGCCTGCGAACAAGATTCAATCGGCCCTACCTGCCCTCCGCTTAACAGAAAGCTCTCGCAGCCCAAGCTCTTGGAGTCTCAGGATCCTTGGTGTGTTTCTCCATCCCCAGACTCCTGCTCAGAGACACTTCTCACACCAGTTATTAAGTGACAGAACCAAAGGTGTTGAGAGCAGACTTTGATGGACCACCCACCCTTTGCAGGGAGAAACCCAGAAGACACTGACCCCATCAGGGAGAAAAAGTAAGCAAACCCCAGTTAGTGAGCAAACCGCAGTTAGTGAGTCCCCCAGCTCCTTGCCTGCTGCCCTCTGCAGTTTCCAGGAGGCTCTCTGCCCTGCCTGGGGGACTGAGCAGGCAAGGCACAGGAAATCCCATTCCTGATGCTTAGCCGCTTTCCCCAGCCACAAGGTCACACAGCGGCTACAAGGAATGAGTACGGGTTCCCACAAAGACACCTAGGAGAAGCACAGCAAGAGAGTTGGAAGGAGTGTTACTCTGGGAGGGGAGGGTCAGCTTTCAGGGCATGAGGTCATGGGCCACACAGGCTGAGGTGTTGCAGTGTATCCTGAAGGACTTCCTTGCCTCCACTCTGGTGGCCTGGCCTGTATGCCACCAACCCAAACATTCCAGAGCCACACCAATGAAAAGAAACAGTGGCAGCCAGTCCTCAAAGGCCAGGAAGCCAGCTCGTGCCAAATTTCTATCTGCTTCCTGCCCACTGCAAGGGGCCACAGCACAGTGGACAAGCACACAGGTGCTGTGGCCACGTGTCTGGGTTCAAGTTCTGGCTTTCTCACCTACTCACGGTATGATCCTGGGAAAGTTACTTAACCTCTCTGTGTCTCAGTTTTCTCGCCTGTAAAGTGAAATGGTAATAATAACTTCTATCCTGTAAGCTTGTTGTAAGGATTAATGGATTCTTAGATTGTGTGTGTGTCTAACATTCCATTGAATCCTCATATACACAATCTTCATATACGTTATGGACATAACCCTAGTATATCTTATACATGATCTTCATGTACATTATATACATAACCTTCATACACATTATGTAACCCTCATATATATTACATATGCAATCCTCATATATATAATACATAATATTTATACATATATACATAACCTTATATGTATTATGTATATAATCCTCATCTATATTATACACAGTCTTCATAATATACTTTAGCACGGTGACTGGCATATAGTCAATGCATCCCATAATATACTTTAGGACGGTGACTGGCATATAGTCAATGCATCCCATAAGCATTCATAATATACTTTAGGACGGTGACTGGCATATCGTCAATGCATCCCATAATATACTTTAGGACGGTGACTGGCATATAGTCAATGCATCCTATTGACTATGGATCCCATAGTCATGCATCCTATAATTCCATAATGACTGTGTTGTCAGTATTGTTACTATTCCTTCATGAATATAACTCTTCCTTGTGTATAGAAGGTAGAGCTTACAAATTCCCTTCATATTCATTGTCTCAAACACAAATCTGCACACTTTATTCTTTCAGCCACTAGAATGTAAGCCTCATGAGAGCAGAGAATTCGTCATTGCTTCATTCATTGCCATATCCTCGAAGCCTAGAATAGAACCTGGGACAGAATGGATGCGGAATAAATATTTGTTAAATGGGTGGATGAATGGCTTCAACAAACATTTCTGGAAAACCTATGTATATGCCAGGCACTGAGGCTTCAAAGGTTAGAAACTATGGTAAAACACTGAAAAACACTGAAATCGGGGTGGGGGTGGGGTGTCTGAGTGGTTCAGTGGATTGAGCCTCTGCCCCCCCCGCTCTGATCTCAAGGTCCTGGGATCGAGCCCCACATCGGGCTCTCTGCTTGGCGGGGAGTCTGCTTCCCCCTCGCTCCCTGTCTGCCTCACTGCCTACTTGTGATCACCCTCTCTCTCTCTCTCTCTCAAGTAAATAAATAAAAGAAGTCTTCTTTAAAAGAAGACTGAAATCAATTGGTAATTCACTTGTGAAGTGCTAAAATGCATGACCCCGTGACAGACCAGCCCCAAGAACGGAGGGTCTCAGCAGCATTTTGCCCCAGCATCCCCAGGGGACCACTCTCAGCTCAAGTAGAGATGGTGGCTCTAGGGCTCAGGAAACCTCTGGGGGAGGGTTGGAGGGAGGGAGGGAGTGAAGGACACATGCCCTGGAGGGTCACTGTGCTCCTTTACCCTATCAGCAGTAACAGTGTCTGATGTCCACTGGGTACCCTTAAGGCTTTGCTTTTAGTTTTTGCTGTTGCATCTTAAATAAACTGCTTCCATGTTTCCATGGAGTCCTCTCTGCCCTCCCTTCTTAAGGCTATTTTGGTCTGGGCTTTTTGTATCATCTAAGACAGACTGTCCCACCCTTTTTTTATGCTCACTACAGTCTCCATACAGGGGCTTGAACAAAGCCATCTCTGTTAGACACAGTTGGAGGGAATGGTGGAAGAAGATACTTTCCTTCCGCCTCCCCTCGTCGTTGCTCTTCCTCTTCTTCCTTGGATGTGGTGGACGGATCAGCGACTTGGGACTTGAGCGACACGGGTCCAAGTCCCAGGTGTGCAGTGGGGAAATACAAATCAAAGTCCACTTCATGCCTGCTTGGCAGGCTCAATCCGAAGAAAGGGATGTGTGGGTGAAGATGCCGCAGGAGCCCTCGCCCCCTGCTGGTGGGAATGTGAACAGGGCGCAGCTACTGTGGGGGAAACTGTGGCAGTCCCTCAAAGGGTTAAACGTAGACCTACCACATGATTTGGCAGATGCACCCTTAGGTGTTGACCCAAGAGAAATTAAAACATCTGTGCCCAGCCGTTCCCAGCAGCATTATCCACAGTGGCAAAAAAGTGGAAACCATCGAAGTGCCCATCAGCTGATGGACAGATGAATAAAACCCCGCATATCCACACAATGGACTGTTCCTTTTCAGCCATAAAAAGGAATAGATGTTCTCATACATGCTACAGCATGGATGGACCCTAGAAATATGCTAAGTGAAAGAAGCCAGACACCCAAGGCCACATACTGCGTGATCTCTGTGAAATGCCCAGAATAGGCAAACCCGTGGAGACAGAAAGCAGATTAGTGGTTTCCAGAAGGAAGTCCATCCCCTAAATACATCTGGTTGAAACATGGTCATCTTATTAAGTCCTTATCGTACCCTCAGAAGAAACAGAATTTTATTTAAAAGTCACCCGGGATTGCCTGTTTAAAGGACTCCTTCTGGAAACCCATCCTGAGTAAAGTACCTAATTACCCACTAATGCACATTTCCTTCCTCCGGCCTAATCTTTGCATGCTGAACTTGCTCCAAGTCAGGCTTTGCTGTATTCTGGAATTGGTGCTGTGCTCACCAGAACGTCACCCTGCCGGCTGCCTGCTGGTGAATGTATTTCAAAGCACTTTTCCAAGTATAAACAAAGCTCCAAACGAAACCTTCTTCTCTCGATGTCTGACTCTCTGTGATAAATTGCGCCCCCACCCCGCCACTCTGTCTTTTGAAAGTGCCCCTGAACCAAATCAAATGAGGACAGGCTCCGTCTCACAGGCCTGAGTAAGGAAGCAGACAATAATCTTTTAATGGAATCCTATTTTTCAAACCGACATTTAGCCTACGCGAAGCGGACATGGAAGCAGAGAGGATGGGAAGTAGGGGCACAGACAGGCTCTGAGTGCCTGGAGCAGGAGGCTAACAGCAAAGCAAGCTTGGCCTGTTGGGCTGGCAGGTGCTTATGGTGGAACAAGCCAGCAGCTGAGATGGCCGTGACCCCATCTCCCTCCCTGGACAATGGCTGATGAAAGCCCCCTCAAAAAAAAAAAAAAATCATTTGGGGGTGGGAAATTCTTAAAAATGAAGTTGGAAAGAATATTAGAGCTGCAAAGACCCTAGCAATCGTTCTCTAATCCAACACCTCATGTCACACACAGTGGAATGGGGGTGAGCCCACAGGGAGAAGGAAATGGCCAAGGGGTACTTGGTGCAGGTGATTGGGAGTGAGGTCAAGGGAGCAGGCATTAGACAGAATCACCCAGGGAGGAGGCTGCTCACTTCTCAGTCCGTTCCCAACCATTCTGACCATCTCAAGGAGAAAGCCTTCATGGGACCAGGTCCATCTTCCCATCTCCATCTGGATGGATGTAGATGACGTGGTGGGCTACAGTATGCAGCTAGGGTTTGGTAATACCGCTTTAGTTTGTTGTGTTGGCAATGGTGAGTTTGTAAGCATTATTTTCTATTTATAACATGGAATTCTGGCTTCCCTTTATGATACCGGTTTCAAGTTTTCTTTAAACATACATTCATATCCGGGGTACCTGGGTGGCTCAGTGGGTTAAAGCTTCTGCCTTTGGCTCAGGTCATGATCCCAGGGTCCTGGGATCGAGGCCCACGTCTGGCTCTCTGTTCAGCAGGGAGCCTGCTTCCTCCTCTCTCTCTGCCTGCCTCTCTGCCTGCTTGTGATCTCTGTCTGTCAAATAAATAAATAAAATCTTAAAAATATATATATATATATCTCCCAACATAACAATGTCCCGCCTGCAGCCCTACTGCTGCCCCTTGTTGAATCTCTAGGATTTGACACCCCCCACCCCAGCCTGGCATATCCTGGACTGAGCTCTGTCAGTCACTGACGCCAAAATACGGATTTCAAACTCGAGTTTGGTGACGTTACTTGATAATGCTGAGGTCTCAGCTGAAGGGTGGGAAAGACTTTTCTCTCTGACTCTGTGCTTGGGTGGAAGGAAGGAAAGGACCAGGGAGGCCAGGTGACCCCCTGGACGGACAGGCCTTCCAGGCTGTGTTGTGAATCCAGAGAGGGAAGGAAGGAGAGGCTGGGACCCCCCTGAACACAGGCCTCTAGGACCTCCTAATTTTCTGTGGCAGCCTGTGTTGCAGAGGGACCTTGAAGCCCACGGGTCAGCCTCTGAGGTTCTCACTGCTGCACACGCATACACACACACACACACACACGCACACACTTGCACACAGATACACAGTCACTTAGGGAGTCCTACCCAAGAAGCAAAAAAAAGTCTCCCTTTCCACAGAGGACTCCTGGTGCATCACTTTGTGGCCTGGCCACCGTGTGTTTTCAGGGGTCCCTGTGGCCCCGCTGCCGGGAGAGTCCCCAGACACCTCGCTGTTCCAGGCCTGCTTCCTCCCCATCAGCTCCAGGGATGTGCTACCTCCAGCAACCCTTCAGGCAGCTCCCAGACACAATCTTCCTGACTTCCTTCCCAGCTCCTTCTCCTCAGCTACCCTCCCTTTCCCTCCTGTGATCCAGGTCACAAAGCCCTTTTCTTCATCCTGGCACAGCTGCCAATCAGCACACAGAAGGGAGAAGTGAGAAGTGAGCAGACCAACAGACAGCAGGAGGTGATGTTTCCAGGCTTTGCAGAGGGGTCCCTCCTGCTGGGTGCTAGAACCAGTCCCCATCCCCTTTGATGGCTCAGGAAGTCTCCAGCACTGTGCTGTGACATTTATCTTTGCACCCTGCCCCCCCCAAACTCTGCCCCAGTGGGGGCCCTTCCCTCACCCAGGAAAAGTCAATTAAGGTCATTCTGTGCCAGCTCAGAAGTCCCTGGAAACACAGTCCCTGTCCTTCCAGCTGGATCTCAGCTCACACATGCCTTCCTTGGCCACCCATCTGGGATGGCAGTGACTGGGAGAGGCTGGCCCAGGGGCTGGCCCTGAACACCTGGGAATTTTCCAAGCCCTGGTGAGAACATCTATGCAAAGAGTTGGATTTGGTTTTTCCTACGTTTTCGACTGATCTGAAGCAAAGAGGTAACATGTGTTTCCTTGACCCAGAATTTTAAGCAAAAAGTAATTTCCCACTTTCCAGCTCAGACTTGATTCAAATCTCTTGTCATCCCCCACTCCAGGATCAGGAACGGAAGTGGCCAACCAGCCCAGGACGAGGGGTGGGGGTAACCTGGAGCAATGTCTTCTGGGCCAACCCCCTCTCTGGCAGTCCTTAGAAGATGACGGCCTCTGTTCTCCTTGCCCACTCCCATCTGCCTGGCAGTCCTGCACAGGGTGGCGGAAAGCTCACACCAGAAATGAGTCAGTTACCTCTAGAACGGGACACAGCCCAGTCCCCACAGGTTAAAAATAAACAGAGGCAGGTGGAATGGCGTAGGTTCCCTGAAGCGAAGGCAGACCGTCCTCACATTCCCAAAGACCAGCTCTATTCCATGGTGCTTGCTGGATGTGGGAGAAGCCAGGGAAACAAGGAAGAGAGAAGATGGGAATCATTAGTCTCAAGACTCTCTTGTTCTCCTGAGAGGAGTGAAGAACGGCATAAGCTTTCAGGGGACCCTTGCCATGCCAACCAAAATATTTCATAAACAGGCAAGAATAATTCATGGTTTAAAAAAGTAATCCAACAGCAGTTATCTTTGGGGTTGAGGGGCAAAGGCTGACAGAGATGGGGCATGAAGGAAACTTCTGGAGTGATAGGATTTTACCTCAGAAGAAAAAAAACTGTAAACAAATGTTAAACTCTCGAACAACGCTGTCTAATAGAACACTTCAGCAGTGATGGAAATGCTCTGTGTCTGTGTCTTCCAGGACAGACCCTGCCCATCCCTGTGGCTGTGTGGAGTTTGAAATCAGGCTACGGAACCATGTACTGTGGCACACGGGCTCTCACAGACCCTCACAGCCCTGCAGCCGGCCAGGGCGCGGCCATCTTCTTCTTAGAGACAAAGGCGGACTCACCCAAGGTCATACATAGCAAGGAGCTTGTCAAGGGCAGAAAGCTCAAGTCTCCCGATTCTGAGCTGCACTCTTGTTCCTCGAGCACCACAGATGGAGAAAGCAGCTTCAGAGACGGCACCCTGAGGTGGAGGGGAGAGTCCCAGGAGTCCCAGCCAGAAGCCAGAGGTACTGCGTCCCAGCCCCGGGAGCACAAGCTTCTTTCTTCGGGGGACAACCTCTGGTCTAACAGTGACAAATGGGAGTCCATGTTGACCCTTGATGTTTCATAACCCACTTTCACACACAGTTTCCCATGTCATCCTCAGAACCTGGAAGACATCCATTCTTCCTTCCCGCCCTTCCATCCGAGTGGTGGGCAGCAAATAAGGTAGCAGGGATAAGTTTAGACTCAGAGTCAGACTGCCAGGGTTGCAATCCTGACTTACCAGGCTCATGAATCTGTAACACGGCACATCTTAACCTCTCTGTGCCTCAGTTTCCGAAGCTGTAAAATTGGAATGATGATCGCACCTGCCTTGCTGGGATGTCATGAGAATTAAGTGAAGCAGTGCGATCACACAAAGCCCTCGTTATTAGTATTGTCATTATTGCTGCTTCTGCTATTATTTGTCGAGCATCGTCAGTGACAGCGTGAGGACAGGAGGTGGTGCCGGGGGCTGGTTCAGAAGCCCCAAGGAAGGCAGAGCCCTGGGCGTCAGGGTCGGCACCAAGCCATCCAGGCTCTGCAGGAGGGGGGATGGAGTTACCAGCACCCTCTCTCCCCTCCCAGAGCAAACAGCTGAGCTGCACTTGGCTCTGAAGGTCTGCTCTTACAGAGAGATTACCTTTTGCTCATGAATCTCCCACCTGGAAAATGTCCCTTCCTGAGCTGACTGGTGTGATGAATCACTAGGTCTGTCACTGCCATAGGTCACAGTCCATCTCTTGTGGCCTAGCAAGCAGCACACTGGCCCTCCTCTCTGGAGGCTGCAGTCAAGAGGGGAGGCTTACAGGATTGAATTACTGTAGGAAAAAGGGACTTCTGGGGCCTCCCACCTTACCACCAGCCCACCCAGGTGGGAAGATGGGCAAAGCCATTGCCAGTAACCCGTGTGTGTGAGCATGTACGTGTGGGAGAGAGTCTTTCTATTCACACAGCATCTTGCTCAGGAGCTAATTCGGTAGTTATAAAGGACTAGAAGCACAGGCATTTTTATTTCTGGTTTTGAGATGAGACCTGAGTCAGTGAGGGGCTATAAGACCTACTACCCAGGATCAGCTGTGTTAAATCTTGCTGAGTGTTACCAACATCCCATCAATGAGTACATGTCTGGAAAGTTCCCTGAAAGCACCACCTAGAAGCAGAATGGGCACTGCTGAAGTTAGAGCCAGAAGTCCATCCAACAGGGTTCCCTGTCTTCATTTTCCTTGGCCCCACACCCCAGGCATTGCCATTGGGCCATTCGCCCGGAATAACTACCCCCAGCAGATGGGTGCATACTTCGTTCTAGCAGGCAGACCAGTATAGACAACCTCTTTGTGCTAAGCACTGTGTCTGGGGCAGGCTGGGGGTGGGGTGGACGGTCACAGGGACACAAGTCGCAGAGGCTGACTTTGCAACAGTAATAGGCATCCAATTGCTTAGACACCAGGGCTCCAGACCAAGCTCTCACGTATGCCTACAAGTGGGGAGAAAAATCTGTTGATATTTGGCTACAAAGATAATGCTTTGTAAGTTTAAGTGACATTGTATGTCTTAATAATGGTAATAGGGACCATGATGGAGTACTTCCTGTTTGCCCAGCCCTCTGCTAAGTGCCGTAGACAGCACAGCCTCAATCGGACCTCACCTTCACTGATAGACCTCTTGTGAAATAGACATTCCTCTCGTCAAAGTCTTACACACAAGGAAGCTGAGGTTTGCCAGAAGCCACCCGCTCAGTTCCTCGGTGGTGGTGTCAGGATGTGAACCCAGGCTGTGTGATTCTAGAGCCTCCTGCTGAACTGTCATTGTAGGTCTCTCACTAAAAAACACAGCACACACCAAGTGAAATGTCCCATTGAAAACCCATCTGATGAAGTTCCTCTCTATTCGATTTACTAATCCTCTGTCCACCCCAACCAAACATAAATCAAATAAACCAATCTTGACCTACATGAGCATACAGGGTTCCTAGGCTGCAATCTGGGTCTTGAACATCATTGTTCCATTTTGTGGCCAATTCAGAGGGCCCCTGGGCTGGACGTCATGCTATGTCCAGGACATGTCACCTAGGGTAGATGGGGCTGGGACTTGAAATAGGACACTGCTTGAAATAGGGCTCTGTCCTCTATGTCCTGGGGTAGTTTCATCACTTCCCTGCAGCCTAGCCTTATCTGTCCAGTTGGCTCTAGAACCCTGCCCTCCCCAGCACAGCAGAGATGACATCATAACACATAACTCTATCACTGATTGACCGCTGGCTACGCGCCAGCCACCATTCCTACCTTATCTAACTTGACCCATGCAATGACCCTGTAAGATAGGCACTATTAAGGCCCGCATTTACTGATGAGGAAGCTGAACCTCAGTGCAGGGTTGGACAAGGAATAAGTGGCATGCATAGGTCCATTCTATACAAGGCCTTGCTCTTACACTGATGCCCTGTATCCTGTAGAGCTCCAGGAGGTCAGGCCCAGCAGAAGAGTGGAAATGTGTCCCAGCTCCTAACACCTGGTCTCACTGGGTGGTCTGTTCTTGGCTTATCCCATTCTCTTGGTCTTAGGCTCACTGATTCAGAGGTATAGAAGAATCCACCTTGAACTAGAGGGTATTAGGCTAAACAAAATAAGTCAATCAGAGAAAGACAATTATCATATGATGTCAATGATATGAGGAATTTGAGAAACAAGACAGAGGATCATAGGGGAAGGGAGGGAAAAATGAAACAAGACAAAACCAGAGAGGGAGACAAACCAATAAGAGACTCAATCTCAGGAAACAAACTGAGGGCTGCTGGAGGGGCGGGGGCAGGGAGGGGGTGGCTGGGGGATGGACAGCGGGGAGGGCATGTGCTATGGGGAGTGCCGTGAATGGTGTAAGACTGATGAATCATAGAGCTGTACCCCTGAAACAAATAATACATTATATGGCAATAAATTTAAAATAAGAAGAAGAAGAAGAAGAAGAATCCATCTCCTCCACCCTTAAAAGCCCACTTCTACCTGATGGTGCCCTTTTCTGGAACATACTGATTTATCAGCCAGCTCTGTGCAGCTCTCAATATAGGGCAGGGTTTTGATGAATGTCAATACGGAAACCCATGAATGTTCCAACCCCCGCAGCAGTGGAATGCGGGCCTGGTGAAGCCTGGCGGGCCCAGATCAGACACTGCTTCCCCGACACCAAGGCGGAACATTCGGCATTCCCTAGCTGGCTGGGGCAGGTCTGTGCGACTGCCTGAAATGAAGCAGGTCCTGAGACTCATCAGGCAGACTGATGCGGAGCTGCCTGGGGTAGGAGCTCATTAAGGGTGTTCTTCTTCCAGGACGGCTCGAGAGCCACCTCTCCCTAGCGCTCAGCACGGTCCCATCCGTCTTCAACCATCCCCACCCCTGATGCCCCCGTCAGCACACTGCTGTAGTGGGAGGTCCTGTTCTAAATGCTGACGTGCACTAACGCGTTCATCCTCATGAGAGCTCTTAACCACACACCTGTTTGCTGGGAGGAGCCCCGGTTTATATTGTTCTATCGTTTCGCCTCATATCACATCACACTGTCTGAACTGGTAATACAATTTCATGGTGAAAAATACAAAGGGGATACAAGGATAGAAGTGAGCCTGGACCCAGGATGAGCTCTCCTGCAACAGCTTCTAGACAGGAACCAGGTGGGTGTCCCGCTTCCTCCTCCAGCGGCCAGAGCTCTCCACGGACCCTGGCTGTGGCCTGGAGCAGAGCTGAAGCCTCGCCAGCCTTGGGGCAGAGCCGTGGAGCCCAGGCTAAGTTGATGCTTCCCATACTTGGATGTTCCACGGACCTGGTCTCAATTTTTGCCCCACTCACATAGTACTTCTACTTTTTAATTCTTTACAGAAGAATTATCTTTAAATGAGCTCACTTTAATTTAAACAAATTTTCAAGGAAACATAGTCTCACTATCCTAAGAGAGACCATGTGGAACAGCTCCTAAGAAGGTGGGCTCAGGAAGGAAGCCAAGCTTCTGGCATAGCCCTCGCCATAAGGAGGAGAACGCTACCAAAACAAGCACAAAGGAAACCAAACAATTCACGAAACATTAACCAGAGATGATCTGTCTGAAACCCAGTTTTCTCTTGGTTAAAATTGACATGAAGGAAGGTTACAAGTGCTGAAAACCTATCAACCCCAAACAAGATGTAGTCACGAGTATTGAGAACTGAAGGGAGAATCACTGTCCTCGCCTGTGATGCAATGTTGTCATTGCCTCCCCTGTGTCCTACCTAGAATCAGATTGCGTATTACCTGTATCACGTGGGCCACGCTCCAGGACATGTTAGACGTGAGGTCTAGCAGGAATCTCCTGGGGGTTGAATCTCTCTGCTGCGACTGTCTTCCCCAGTAAGGATCACCACATCCAGTGAGAGCCGCTCTGCTCTTCGTGGGAGAGTGTTGCTTGTGTGGACAGCCTAGAGGCAGGAAAGGGGTTGAGACCAGTGGGTGAAAAGGCACCGGCCGGAGCCTCAGGGGTCCCCTGTACACACTGCAGCGTCTGAGGGAAATTTCATATTTGCTTTATTAAATGTTTGACCCACCCAGTGAAAAATGCAGACAAACAAAGATAAAGCCAAAGAAATCCACAATTAGCTTAAAATGCACAAGGTAGTAGATGACATTAAGGAATTAGTATTAATATTGCTGGGCAGGCTGATTTTGTGGTTATGATTTTTTTTATTTTTTTATTTTTTTTTAAAGATTTTATTTATTTATTTGACAGAGAGAGATCACAAGTAGGCAGAGAGGCAGGCAGAGAGAGAGAGAGGAGGAAGCAGGCTCCCTGCTGAGCAGAGAGCCTGATGCAGGGCTTGATCCCAGGATCCTGAGATCATGACCTGAGCCGAAGGCAGCGGCTTTAACCACTGAGCCACCCAGGCGCCCCTGGTTATGATTTTTTTTAAAAGTCTGTGTCTGTTACAGAAATCTACCAATGTCTTGGATTTGCTTTAAATTATTCCAGTGAAGAAGGAGGGGGAGGAGTAGGAGGAAGAAGAGGGAAGAAGAGGAGGAAGCAGGGCGGGGAGGAGAGGAGAAGGAGGGAAGGAGGAGGGGAGGAGGGGAAGGGGAGAAAGAAAGAGGGGGAGGGGAAAGGGGAGGGGGAGAGGGGGAGGGGAAGGAGGAAAGGGAAGAAAAGGAAAGGTGGGGAGGAAGAAGATAGAGGTCTGGGGGATGAGGGAGGGGGCAGCGAGGGAGGGGAGGAAGGGGAGAGGAAGGAGGAGGGGAAGGTCAGGAACAACAGCAGAAGGAGAAGAATATATTTTTGAAAGGATGAAAGAGAATTAATATGTTAATATTAAGGAAACAGAGCAATGAACACATAGGAATTTATTATGTTTGATATGTATGTGATGCATGTGTTATGATTTGTACATATGTTCTGACACATAGATACATACATACACACATTTCCACAATAAAATTTTTCTTAAAAAGTTATGCTTACTATATTCAAAGAGATAAAAGAAAAAAAATAACAACGTTAGCAAAGAAAGAACTAGAAACTACAAAAAAGACATACTGGATTTGAAAAAGAAACAAATAGGAATTCTAGAACTGAAAGAATACAGCAACTAAAAGTAATAACTCAATGGAGAGGTCAATATTCCTAGCAGAGAACTAATGAATTGGAAAATTAGTTGGGAAAAAGGTTCTTCAGAAATAAACAGAGAAGGGAAGATATGTATGAAAAATACAGAAGTTTTTTTTTTTTTAAAGATTTTATTTATTCTTCAGAGAGAGAGGGAGAGAGAGTGAGCACAGGCAGACTGAATTGCAGGCAGAGGCTGAGGGAGAAGCAGGCTCCCTGCTGAGCAAGGAGCCCCATGTGGGACTCGATCCCAGGACACTGGGATCATGACCTGAGCCGAAGGCAGCTGCTTAACCAACTGAGCCACCCAGGCGTCCCCAGAAGTATTTTTATAAGTAGGATTTTTATAGTCAAAGACCAAGGTTCTGGGGTGTCTGGGGGGCTCATTCATTAAGCCTCTGCCTTCTGCTCAGGTCATGATCCCGGGGTCCTTGGATGGAGCCCCGCATGGGGCTCCCTGCTCTGTGGAAAGCCTGCTTCTCCCTCTCCCACTCCCGCTGCTTGTGTTCTCTCTCTCACTTTCTGTCAAATAAATAAATAAAGTCTTTTTAAAAAAATAAAATAAAGCAAAAAACTTAAAAAAAAAAACAAACAAAGATGAAGGTTCTAATTTCTAGGGTGAACTCCAAAAGAGTATTACAATTTGTATAACTTCCAAGGTAACAGAGAGAGTGAAAGGAATGATAAGATACTCAAGAAATTCAAAAGAGCAAGAAAAGAGGAAAGGGGGAATTAGACCATGCAGGAAAAATAGAAAGCTTGCTAAAATGGTAAATTTAGACTTAAATATATTAGGAACTATATTAACTACTTAATTAACATGCCAGTCATTTATTACTGATATAAACTGTTAGTATTTAAATTTATACTATTATACCTATATACAAATAACATTAAAATATATGCATTTAAGTCTATACATTTCTCCATAAGCATACCTTTAGCTCTAACCTACATATTTTGATATATAGTATTTTCATTATCATTCAATTTCAAATAATTCACAATTTTCATTGTGATTATTCCTTTGGTTTATGTTTATTTAAAATCAAGGTCTAGGGGTGCCTGGGTGGCTCAGTGAGTTAAAGCCTCTGCCTTTGTCTCAGGTCGTGATCCCAGGGTCCTGAGATTGAGCCCCGCATGGGGCTCTCTGCTCAGCAGGGAGCCTGCTTCCTCCTCTCTCTCTCTCTCTGCCTGCCTCTCTGCCTACTTGTGATCTCTGTCAAATAAATAAGTGAAAAATCTTTAAAAAAAAAAAAAAAAGAATAAAAGCAAGGTCTAGATTTCCAAATTTATGGTAAAGTTTTAAATTTTTTTTTAAAGTTCATTTCTGACTTAATGACATTGTGAGGGGTTAAAAAAAAGAAAAGAAAGACTCTGTGTAATTTTAATCCTTTGACATTTTTTGGATATTTGGTTATGGCCCAGGATATGGTCAAGTTTTCATAAATATTCTATGTAAGTTTGAAAACAAAGTGTGTCCTAAGGTTGTGGGTGCTATCTATGTTCCATACATCCATTGGCTCTGGTTTGTTTAAATCCTTTTTACTTTTGTCTAATGACCTTATCAGTTATAGAGAGAAGTATGTTAAAATCTAATTATGATTGCCAATTTTTTCTTTTAGCTTGTCAATTTTTACTATGTATTTGAGACTAAATTATTGAGCATATAAATTGAATTGCCTCAATTTTCTGGTTCATTTGCCTTCTACATGGAATTTAAACATTTACAAAGAAATAATGCCAAATTTTACCAGATAGTAAAAGAAGAAGCTCAGTCCAACTCAGATTATGAAGCCTACAAAATTTTGATACCCAAACTGACAGAAACGCTAAGGGAAAAGAAAACTATGGGCTGGGGTGCCTGTTTGGCTCAGTGGGTTAAAGCCTCTGCCTTCAGCTCAGTCATGATCTCAGGTCCTGGGATCAAGCCCCACATTGGGCTCTCTGCTCAGTGGGGAGCCTGCTTCCTCCTCTCTCTCTGCCTGCCTCTCTACCTGCTTGTGATCTCTATCAAATAAATAAATAAATAAAATATTTTTTTAAAAAAGGAAGAGAAAACTATGGGCCAAATCTTGTCCTTGAGATTTAATGTTTTATTAATGTAAAATTCATTAATAAAATATTTGCAAGTTAATTTCAACTGTCTCTGAAAAGGATAATACACCCTGACCCCACTGAGTTTTATTCCAAGAACACAAAGATGGCTTAACACTGTGTCATATACCACAGTGACTAAATAAAGGATAGAAATCATGTTACCATCTCAATAGATTTGTTAAAACCATTTGATAAAACTCAACACGGATTCACACTTTTTAAGAAAATTCAGAGAAATAGAAATAGCAGGGAACTTTGTTATCTGATAAGATGTACAGTAGATTTCATCATCCTAGAGACTCAGCAGAAGGCAGACGGCACCCTCAAATGGGGTGACCTGAAGAGTTTAATACAGTAACTGCTTACAAAGGTGGGGGGGTGTTTAAAGAAACTAACAAGGAGCAAGGTAGTATCCTAGAGCTAGTAATGGGCAGGAGGAACTGAAGAGGCGAGAGAAAGAAGCAGCTACTATAAAATGGGAAGAGTGACTCTATGGAGGGGGCTACATGACAGAAGCTGTGGTCTTTGGCAGGACACACCTCATCTATGTGACGTGGCGGTGAGGTAGTCCAGGGAATAAACACCTCAGCGCAATTCTCTCCTTACCCTATCTCACACCAGTGCCTATAACTGACTATAACCAATTTAAACCAAAAGGGCAATGGATTCCATTGACTCAGTCCCTACAAGTTGCCTCTTGGGGTACAGTGAGCTGGAAAAGTAGGGAGAATGGATCTGGGAAAGTAAACAAAAAGCATACAGCACAATCTAATTTACTCACAAAATGTGGAAAATTTGCCTTTTTGAGATTTGGAACCAGACAAACACGTTCCCTTCGATTCAACCTGGTATAGAAAGTAGCCTGTGTAATAAGGCAAGAAGAAGATATAAAAGACACAGAATGAAAAAGGGAGAAATAAAAACAATCAGGAACAGATAATTTGATAGTGTACAGAGAAAATCCAAAATAACATGCAAATAAAAATGTCAGAATTAATAAGTTTATTCAATAAAAGCTCAATAGACAAGAAGCAACTGCATTTGCAGATACTAGCAACAAATAGGGAAAAAAAATCTGATATTTAGGAATTCATCTAAGTGTAAGACCTTGCAGAAAACAATGAAACACTAAGAAGACCAACACTAAGAAGATCAATACTTTACAAAGAAGTAAAATAAACAAAGCTGTGTACGAGTTTCGTGGATTGGAAGACCTATCCTGTATATTTAATATAATCTTGATCAAATCCTAATAAGGAACTTTGCCAAACCTGTGTGGAGAAGTAAATTCGCCCACCACAAGGGTAGACTGTGGCTGCCTCAAGTGTGTCTTGCATATCTCCACCTATACAGAAAATAACCAACCAAGGACCCCAGTGACTGCATGCATTAGGGAAACTACAGCAGATCTGTTCTAGGGAGACAGGGACCCTTCTGATTGCCAGGTTTGGCCCTCAGAATCTCCAATATCGTCAAACTTTTATCTGACTATCCAATTGCTTACAACAATTCCACTCAATTTTCTCTTCTCCTCTCTATTTGGAACCAGATTTGCACTGCAGTCTGACAGCTCTCTCAGCCTTAGTCAGTTCCCTCCCTATTTTCTCTCACATAAGCATTTTCTTTCATGACACTTATTTATTAATTTTTAGTGCCATCTTGGTGTCTGCTTCTTGGAGGACCCAAACAAACACAATAGCCAAGATGTTCAAGAACAAGTTGGGGAAACATTCTTGACTTCATATCAACATTTGTTATAAAAGCACAGTACTGAAAACAGTGTTGTTTGGGATGCCTGGGTGGCTCAGTCAGTCGAGCAGGATCAGGTCATGATCTGAGTCCTGGAATCAGGCCCCTGCTGAGCAGGGAGCCTACTTCTCCCTCCCCTTCCAACTTGTGCTCTCTGTCGCTATCTGTCTCTCTCTTCTCTCAAATAAATATTCAAATTTTTAAAAAATAAAAAAAAAACAGTGTTGTTTCAACACAGGGTTGGACAAATCAAACCAAAGAATAGACTAGAAGGCCCAGAAATCTTGCAATGTATGAGCACTCCCGCGCACATACACACACACACACACACACTTTTTAACAAATGTGGCTCTCAAATAGTGGAAAAGGGGCTGTATTTTAATAAATAATACTGGATATTGAGTTTCCATATGGCGAAGATAAATGAAACCTCTATTTCCCACTTCACACAAAAATTAATTCTAGGTATATTGTAAACCTGAATGTAAAAGAAAGCAATAAAGCTTCTAGAAGGTAATATGGGAAACTGTCTTCACAGCCCTGATTTAGAAAAAAAAGCTTCCTAATCAACACACAAAAAGACTAACCAATAAGGCAAAGGTTGTTATTTGGACCCCATTAAATTAAGAACTTCACGTTCATCCAAAGCAGCCATTTAAAGATTGAAAGACAAACCACAGAGTGGGAGAAGATCCTTGCAACACGTATAATTGATGATGGGATCACATCCAAAATATAAAAAGAACTCCTACAAAACAGCAAGAAACAAACAGTTCAAGAGGAAAAAATGGCAAGAGTCTTGAACAAACAATTCACAAGAGGAACTCAGCCCCATTCATTATGGGAAAAATGTACATTAAAATCACAGTGAGATATCACCACATACCCACCAGAACGGGCAGGAAGTACAAAGGTACAGAGGCTGACAAATATAGAGGCGTTATCAAAGTGTACCAATATACACTGTTCGAACTGATGAAGCCAAGTGTGGCTGAGGCTGGGAAGCAATGGGGACCCTCATATTGAGAGTAGAAGTGTAATTTTGGTATGATCACTTTGGAAAACAGGTTAGCACTAGGCACTGTGATGGAAGACAGGTACACACTAGAGTTCAGCAATTCGACGTTTGCTGGAAAATGCACACCCATAGCAACGGGATTCTTAGTCCCAAACAGGAAATCACTCAAATGTCCATGAATAACAGAATGAGCAAATATATTGTGGTTAACTTCCTACAATGGTCAGCTATACCAAAACGAAACACTCCTGCTACATAACGAAAACACTCCTGCTACATAGACATATACACATGAATTTCTCAAACAATGTTAAAATGCACATTTCAAAACATACACACAGAGTAAGGTTCTACTTATAAAAATTCAAAATGAGGGAAAATGGTATTGCTTACAAATGAGGACACATATGGCAAAGTGATAAAGAAGAGCATACTTACCATAAAAGTCAAGACAGTGGGGTCTTCTATGAGAAAGCCATATATAGTCGTTTGGTTTGTTTTGTTTTTAGGTAATCTCTATGCCCCAATAGGGGCGTTATATGACCTGAGATCAAGAGTCGCATGCTTTACCGACTGAGCCAGCCAGGTGCCCCAGAATCCTCTAGAAGAACCCGAGGGAGAGGTCGCAGGAAGGGGCATGAGGTGAGGCTTCCGAGATGCTGGCAGAGTGATAAGTACACGCGTTTGCTTTTTTATTATTTATTGGCCCATAAAGTTTTGCTTTATGATAGACTTTTCTGAATGTTTGTCATATTTCAAAATAAACTTGACTTGACTTGACTAATTGATTTGGCAATGCGAACTAGCTTTGCCAGCTCGGATATTTGGTGGGCATTTTCCAAGGTTTGGATGAATATATGTTGAACGTTTGCTCTGAGACAAAAAAATTTCATCAAAAATATTATGTTGATAAGGGCAAATTGAAATTTAAGTTTGGATTCTTCCCAACTCTTTTTGTGAATGTCAGTTTAAACAAATGTCGCCCTGAGAAGGAATGAGAGGGTAATTAATATTCATTTGATAGGTCTTGGTACATAGCCTTTGTGATGTATTTCCCAGAAATTGAGAATGTGAATTCCTCTAATGACTGAATTGCAAATCCTTTGCAAATCAATGATTCCTAATTCTTTGCTTTCAACAAAACTAAAGAAGGACTTAGTCAAAGGATTAGCGGATAGAGCATTAAAAATGTTCATTTTTTTAAAGATTTTATTTATTTGACAGAGTGAGAGAGAGAGATCACAAGTAGGCAGAGAGGCAGGCAGAGAGAGGGGAAAGCAGGCTCCCTGCTGAGCAGAGAGCCCAATGTGGGGCTCAATCCCAGGACCCTGAGATCATGACCTGAGTCAAAGGCAGAGGCTCAACCCACTGAGCCACCTAGGCGCCCAAAAATGTTTTTCTTTTTTTTTTATGATATTTCATTGTGATTTTTAGCATGTATCTCATAAAAAGTTCAAAGAAATATATGACAATGCTATAATAAAACATACTCTATTTCTATTTACCTGTTTCTGTTAATGAGGGTTTCCTAGTGCTTACTTCTACAAAAACCATCAATAGGAAGAGAAATTAGCTGAACCCTGTCTTGTTCTAACAGTAATACTCAACCATAGATAAATGATACTCACCCTTAGATAAATGAACCGATTAATTTTTAAGTGCCCAATTCATGTTATTAAGAAATTAATTTCCAAATTTTTTAAAGATTTTATTTATTTATTTGACAGAGAGAGACGCAGCGAGAGAGGGAATACAAGCAAGGGGAGTGGGAGAGAGAGAAGCAGGCCTCCCACCAAGCAGGGAACCCCACGCGGGGCTCCATCCCAGCACCCTGGGATCATGACCTGAGCCAAAGGCAGACGTTCAATGACTGAGGAGCCAAAGGTGCCCTAATTTCCAATTTTTAAGTTATATGTTTATTATTTATAAAAACTTTATATTGTTTTGCTCAACTGTATATTTATTAAAATTGCAATATAGTTCAATCCAGGTCAAAATTTTCAGTCTCTAAAGATACAAGATTTTAATATGTGTATTGTGTATGTGTATATAATCTTATTGCAGAGACACAAGGTAATCTATAAAAGACTTTTAAGCATAAAAAACATGTTAGGATGAAATTCTCTAAGATACATAGAATGGAAATAAGAGTTCAAGAAAAAAATGAACGACCTAAAATATGACTGCTAAAGATTTTGCTCATGATATTTTTTTATTTGAGTACAGTTGACGTACAACATTACACTAGTAATTTAACAAGTTTATATATTAAAGGGGCACCTGGGTGGCTCAGTGGGTTGGGCCTCTGCCTTCAGCTCAGGTCATGATCTCAGGATCCTGGGCTCAAGCCCTGTATCGTGCTCTCTGCTCAGCAGGGAGCCTGCTCCCCGCCCCCCCAGGGCCTGCCTCTCTGCCCACTTATGATCTCTCTCTCTCTGTGTCAAATAAATAAATAAATAAAATCTTTTTTTAAAAAGCTTTATATATTATGTTCACCACAAGTGTAACTACAACCTGTCTGGTTACACTGCTCTTACAATGTCATGGACTACATTCCTTATGCTGTCAGTGCCTTTTATGCCCATGATTTATTCATGCCATAGTAGGAAGCCTGTATCTCCTATTCCCTTCACCCGTTTTGTTCCAACCTTCACCCTTCTCCCCTCTCTCAACCATCAATTTGTTCTCTGAATTTGTAGGTCTGATTCCACTCTTTGTTCATTTGTTTGTTCTAGATTCCACTTAGGAATGGAAGCATATGGCATCTGTCTTTCTCAGCCTGACTGACTTCCTTAGCATAATACCCTCTAGGTCCGTCCATGTTGTCTCAAATGGCACAATCTCATCAATATTACACATTTTTATGACTGTGTAATATTCATTGTATGTCTATGCCACATTTGCTCATGTATTTTTTCATGTATTTTTTTAAAGGATGGTATTAGACTGGTATGAAGTTTTTATTTCTTTAAATACATTTTAAAGTGATGTGACAGCTTTAGAATGTTAACAGTTTCAGTAAGTCAATTACATTCTTTGCAACAATTTAAACTTAAAAAAATTATAGATGTCAACTTGAAACCTCTACAGGGGTGCATCATTCTTTAAGCCCAATGACTTAAACAGACTCATGGGTCATTCTTGTAACATAAAAGACGCTAGAGACAGACAATCTGGGCTGGTCTGGCAGTTTCTTGAAATCACCAGAGGCTCCGGATCCTTCAGTGCTTCTGTTCGGCCATCCGTGGAAGACGGCTTCTACCCTCAAGGCCACAAGAGGACTCCTGGAGCTTCATCCCTATGATCTGGGAATCCCAGGGAGGGGCCACAGCAGCTTTGCCAGAAGCCCTACTGTGCCACATCACCTATCCACTCCTGTCAGTCGGGGAGCCTAGGAAAGCGCATTTTACAACTGGGCATAATGCCCGAAGCCCCTGTTACCAAGGGAGAAGATGAGAATATATGTTTGGCAGAAAATTAATAGTCTCAGTCACATGGAGTATGGGCCATGACGGTTACATTGTATAAAGATGCATGTGCATTTGTGCATTGTTACCCCTCATGAATGATTTATCACTGGGTGGGGGGATTTCAGGTTATTTTTACTTACTTCTTTTCTTTATTTTTACTTACTTCTTTTTTTACAATCAACATGGTAATTCTTACAAAAACTTTACTGATATTGTCATAAGTTAAAAGGGGGAAAATGGGAAAAAGAAGGAAATAATCAGACTTCAGAATCAAAAGACCAGAGTTTAACTCCGCTCTGCAGAATGACTTAGGCACAGATCTTCCTCAGTGTGAGCCACAATTCCTTGCCTACCAAAGGAAGGTTGGTTAGATTTTTCCATTATCTCTGGCTTACGCTGTTTCTGATGAGAAGTCACAGTCATCCTGATTTTCATTCCACTATATGTTAATTCTTTTCCTCTGGCTGCTTTTTAAGATTTTTTCTCTGTCATTAGTTTTCAAGTCATTCTCTGAAGTGTCTGGTGTGGTTTACTTCGCATTTATTCTGTTTGCCATTGTTGAAATTCTCATACCGGTATACATTTTTATCCTATTTGCAAAACTTTCTGTCCTTATTTCTTCAAATGAAAGCTCTTTGCAAGTCTATGCCCACTTATTCTACCATTTCTGCAATTTTCAGGTCTATCAACTGCATTTTTTTCTTTCCTTTTGATTTAAAGAATGTTTTATTAGATGCTGGACATTATGAATGATATTTTCTTGAGTACTGGAATTTGCTGTCTTTAAAAATATTATTTTGGGGGCACCTGGGTGGCTCAGTGGGTTAAAGCCTCTGCCTTCGGCTCAAGTCATGGTCCCAGGGTCCTGGGATCAAGCCCCGAATCAGGCTCTCTGCTCAGCGGGGAGCCTGCTTCCTTTCTTGTCTCTGCCTGCCTCTCTGCCTGCTTGTGATCTATCTGTCAAATAAATAAATAAAATCTTTTAAAAAATAAAATAAAATAAAAATATTATTTTGTTCTGACAGTCACTTGTGGATCTGCTTGGTACTTTCAAAAGAATTTTTGTAAAGTCTGTCAAAGTACATCTAGGATAGCCTTTGCTATCTAAGATATCTTTGTGACATCCCTTGTAAGAGCTCCCAGTGTTCGCAGAGGTTTTTCTGTTCTGGTTGGTCTGAACTCAAGTCTTCTAACCTTGTACATGATCTAGTAGTTATTCAGCAACTTGTTTTGTTGTACCTCCATATTGTTCTTTGTTCTTCTAGGGTCTTACCCTACACACAACCAGCTTGGTATTCAAAGATTAAGGGGATCCTCTTTGCCACCCCTCAATTTTTTTTTAATTGAGGTATAATTCATGTATCATAAAATCCATCCTCTTAAAGCGTTTAATGTATTGGTTTTTAATATATTCACAAAATTGGGCAACCATAACCACCATCTAACTCCAGGACATTTTCATGACCTCATGAGGATCCTTCTGGGAGATTTCCGGAGTTCTGTGTCTGCTCTCCTCTTCGATACTCTGCCCCACAAATTCCAGATGCCTCAGCCTCCTTGCACTCAAGACCTTCCTTGCCTAGCTCCGTGACACTGCTGAGCCCCCTTGGACCTTCCTCCCTGCTCTCGTTTCTGGTAAATGCCTCTAGGCAGAAAGCCAAGGCTCTGCTGGCTATTGTCCAATGCCTGAAAACAATTATTTTTTTTTCTATTTTTGTAGTTATTTATGGGAGAAGGGTTACTCTGATATAATTCCTCCATCATGGCCGGAAGTGGAAATCTCAGTTATTTGATTTTTGAGATTAAACCTGCTTGTCATTGTGCTTGGCTTTAATAAATACTAATCATAGTTATTTTTTTTCAAAGATTTTATTTATTTATTTGACAGACAGAGATCACAAGAGAGGCAGGCAGAGAGAGAGAGGAGGAAGCAGGCTCCCCACGGAGCAGACAGCCCAATGCGGGGCTCGATCCCAGGACACTGGGATCATGACCTGAGCCGAAGGCAGAGGCTCCAACCCACTGAGCCACCCAGGCGCCCCACTAATCATAGTTATTAAGTTACTATTTTATATATTACTAAAGTGAACATTATCTTTTCAGTATTTCTTATACCAAACTCCCATGGTCTAGTACACACAGAGTGGGGGAAGGGAGAAGTTCCCTCAGCTACAGCTCCGTGCCGGCTGCACAGTGTTCCAATCTAACTGGTGTGATTCCACGCCTCCCCCTGCACCCGTGTCATCCTGATTAATTTAGTTAAACCAGGCCTAAGCTAATTAGTGCACAATATTCTTCTGGCCACATGGATGGTTCTGGAATAGATTTGAGGGGAGAGGGGAAGAGGAATGTATCTTCCCCTTTCCTAATATTTCCTTCCCTTAGAAAACCCATTAATGTGGTTTTCGACCTCTTTCTACCCCCTTACTTAATTGTGTCCCAGGAGAAATAAAGTAAACTCTCTAAATGAAACCTAGTGAAGAATAAATTCAGCCCGCTCAGCCCGGCTCAGCTCTTCTTCCTGTCAGAGCTGCCCATGGAGAGCACCCAGTCACCTCCACTCCTCCAAACCGGGAGACTTACTCACCTGATAGTTTGCCCACATGGGGAGACCCCAACTGGGTGAGCAGGCTATCCTCACTGGGGGGTTCTAGAAGAAGATCCACCGTGTTCTCATCCTAGGTAATGGCCTCCAACACTATCCAGATTAAAAGTAATATTTTACATACCACAATTCTTGTAACTCAAGATAGAGACAAGGAGGTCCCCTCAGAGACCATAGCGGATATATGGCCCAGTTCAGACCTGTGAGATACAGCAGCGCATCTGGTGGGTAATGTGGGGACATTCTGCCCTTCATCTCAAGGATCTCTCTTTTACTGTGGGTATGGCGAGAACCTGTGTGTCCCGCAGCCACAACAGCCAGCCTCAGGATGGCTGCATGTGAAGGAGGAGAGAGCAGAGAGAAGCCCAGGGAAATCCCAGTGCTAGTGTCTGCCCAGTTACAGGAATCAATACATCTCCTTTATTTTCTAAGCCAGTGGGTTTTGCTTTCTTTTACTTGTCCACTGGAAGCACCCAGCAGACACATCCCTCCCTACTCAGTGTAAAGTACTTTTACTCATACTTCATTTGATCCTCTCACTGTGGTCAAGAGTTACAGTAGAGGAGGAAACAGAAAGCCAGCAATGCAAACAACTTGTTCAAGATCCCATGGTAGAAAGATGGAAGTCAGGGATGGAACACACAGCCAGGTGTCCCTACTCTAAGCTCAGTGCACTCTCTGCTGGGCCACACCACCTGTGCCAGCGGCCAAGCAGAAGGTGTCCTAAAGGGTCGGAGGGCTTGCCACACTGTAGGTGTCATGTTCGGGATGAAACCAGGCTTGGGGCTGACCTCAAAGAGGGCAGTGGCCATGGTCTCCCCAAGTCACCTCTGTGCCCTCCTCTTTGCCCAAGAGGCCTGGGATCTCAGAGAGGATGACCCTTAGAACTGATGCCCCAAGCATGGGGTCTTGGGTTGGGCTCTTGCTTGTTAATGGAGAGACTCCTGGAGAGCCAAGGTCGTATTTCCAGAGTAGAGGGATCCCAGAGGACAGTGATCGAGGAAATTGGGAGTGAGTCTGATGGGGTTCCACTGAGTATGGGCCTGAAGATAGGCATTTGTCAATTAAACTTAAGAGCTAAAAAACAAAACAAAACAAAGCAACAGCAACAAAACATTTTGAGAACAGCAGCGGTAATAGCATCCAGCGCTGGGTACCCCTCTGTCCGGCAACACATTGAAATATGAAATTTTTACCAGTGGAGGACATTCCCTTAACTTGGCAGTCCAAATGCAACTCCCACCTTGCCCCTCAGCACCTCTGGGGAGCCGTGAGTTATTAAGCATTCTTGTTCTTTATTGTGATTGGGTTACCACGCAGTTCATGGAAGACTGGGAGAGGAAGAGCCTTGGGCAAGACAGGAGGGACTCCCAAAAAGAGGGGTTTGGTCTCCATGACATGGGGAATACCTGCTCTCTGAGCATCCTTGGACCTTCTTCCTGTCTGACCAGGAACAGGGCAATCACTGTGGGTCTGGAGAAGGAAACAAGCCCACTCAACCGTCAGGTGCTATAAGGAATTACTCCTTCCCCTCCAACACTCCTCCCCCGCCACCTGGGGTGGGGGGAAGCCAACAGGAAGAAACATTTCCATTTCCACCTGCTGTTCTCAGAGTCTTTCTCTCATCCCATGGTCTGCTTCCATGTCAGGAGCTGGGGCTGGCTGGGCTGAGTCCTGCTGTGGGTGGGCCAGCCCTGAGCTGAAGGCGGAGGACACAAACATGTCACTTGCCCGGGGCTCTCTCCATGAGGACATCTGGGTTTCCCAAGATTCATGAGGCAGAAGGGCAGGAGTGGAAGGAATAGAATGGGAGCTGCCAGTCTCCCAGGGAGGACATCACCATTAACCTGAAGTCAGCGAACCACACTGGTTGTGTTGGATCAATAAAGGGACAATTAAAAAAAAAAACAAAAACTAAACCCCAAATCTCTTCTTACTTGGTACAACAAATTTCCATGGAATCCAACAGCCCTGGTTTTGCATCTGGGCTCTGCCACTCCCTGAGCGCGACCTCACACAAGCTACTCACGCTTCTGTGCCCCAGCTTCCCTCGTGTAGAGAGAAAGGATGCCACCCATGCCACCTCACAGGGCTCTCCAAGGGGACCACTCTCCAAGGGGACCATGCACAGAAAGCACTTCATATGCGCCCAGCACGGTGGGGTGGGGGGGGGGGCGTTTGTTAAATGGGGCTCTAGATGGGCAGGAGATGGGAAATACCTCAGACAAGTAAAATGTAGATTGTGGGTGGGGACGATTGCATGGACATTTTGTGAGAACCAACAGTAACATGGCAAACCCTGAGGAAACCGTCACTAGACCTAGGTTTGGGCAGGCGAGCCGCTTACTAAGGCTTTCCGGTTGGATCTAAGGGTTCTTCGGGAGCTTTCACACAATTTCATGGCTGCTGACACCTGTGGCTGAACTCCAGAAGCTGGAGCGTGCCCACCATCGAGTGGAGGAGAGTGTCTTCATTTGCAAAAGCTCCTGGGCGCCACACAAAGGCCACACTCTCCTTGGGGCTAAGAACCATTGACAAGGAGGGTCCGAGCGATTTGGGTCCCTTAGGAAGTCAGATCTTGGTCCACCAGGTCCCATCTTTCCCCGTCTCTAACCAGCTCCTTGTTCTCCTTTATCCTCTGCCCTCGCCATCCCAGCAGCCTGCTTCACTGGAGGGGCCCTCAGGGTCACCTGGCCCCACCACCTCACTGACAAAGCACAGAGGACCAGAATTGGACCAAGGCTTGTCCAGGTCTGCACAGGAATGTCGGGATGGCTGTGGCTGTAGGGCTCTCCCAGACCTAGGGAGCCCAGGACAGAGTCCGTCCCCCACTCCCACTAACCACATGCTCTGCTGTATGTAGACAGCTCACAGAGCACACACTTGTGTCCCGTGCCTGGTTCACGGACATGCCACCCTGACCACCGAGCCGGCCTCACAGACAGGGGTGAGGAGCCTCTATTGTTACTGCTCTTATTTCTCATCGCCTGTCCCCGTATCATCCCGTATCATGGAGGTATTAGCATCTTGTCTTACAAGAGCAAACTGGGTTCAGAGGGTCATTTGAAGGACTCTTCCCACTCCCCACAGACAGTAACAGTGCTGCAAGGCCAGCTGCCCGGACTCCAAGGTGCGCCCCACTGCCTTCCTGCAGTCTGGGACATGGACGGACCCTGAAACGATGAGATGCTGGCCTGGCAGCAATGACTGGGACTCTCTGCTATTCAGACCCACTGTCCTCCTAGCACTCTGCCAAGACCAGCTGCCAGGTCCTTGAAACAACCCACAAAGAGAGAAAGGCCAGTCCCTCGGTGGCCCCGAGATGGGAGGCCTGGGAGCCCATCCTGCTGCTTCCCCCTGCCAGAGAGATCATCGGAGTCCCCCCCAGTGAGGAAGGCAGGGATGCTGCCCTAACCAGGCATAGCTCGTGCTGCCATCCTGGGCAAGGAAACCAGTTGTGCCATGCCCCATGCGGGTCCAGTGCATTCTGCAACTGCTGTTTCACTGCGGGTGCTCATTGTGGCTTGTCGGTCTCCACCAAAAACATAAGTGTATCGTGGAGAGGAGTGGGCCCACCCAGCAGAGCCACACAACGGGGGAGCAAAGGGAGAAGTCAAGGCAGAGCCCACCCTGCCAGGCTCTTCCACCCCCCTCCCCACCCTGTTCAGAGTTAGCAGAAGGAATGACAGGGCTCAGGAAGGGAGGCACTTCCCAAAAGCTGCAGGGCAACCCGCTTCTGTCTAATCCGCAGGCTCTAACCCCGGGCTCCTCTCCACACCCACGGAATCCCTGCAGTTGTAGGCCTAATGGGGGCGGACCCCTATGCATCTGTTTTTCCTATGGAGGTTGATAGCTTTCAACAGATTTTTAATCCTCTGAGCAGAACACTGTAGCGTGGACAGATGGAAATAGACTTGCTGCCTCCCCAGGTCATGGGTCCCTGCAGTGGGAGTGATCAAGGAGGGAGGGGACAGAGCCAGGCCATCCTCCTGAAACACAGAGTTTTTGAGGCCCAGTGTCCAATTCCAGCCCTCACCTCTAGGCCTCTGCTGAGGGGTCCCTTCCTCCAGGGAGCTCTCCTTGATCTTCATGTCCACTTCCCCACTAGGCAACGGCCTTCTCAAGCGGTTCCCTGCACTAAACCTCAGATCCCACCGAGGCCGTGGGCTGTGCCTGTTGGGTTTCTCAGCCCTGCCTGTGACAGCCTGTAGGGGGCCTGGCACATGGCAGCAGCTGGGCAATACCGAAAGAATGAATGAATGAATGGTAGCCTAAATCAGGTAGGCCCACATCTCTGAGGCTGACAGCCTAAATCAGGTGGCTGTAAGGTGGCCCACATCTCTGAGGAGGGTTCTACGTTTTATTTTTTAAACAACTGAGCTAGAGGAGAACTTGGAGTCACTTCGTTTATTCCTGTCCATTTACAGGTGAGGGAGAAGCTACGGTCCCAGACCAGTTGGGCCTGGGCTGGCGGAATGGGGCTCTGAGACCCAGGGCTGGGGGTGCAGGGTGCAGGCGGGCCTCTCCCATTATCTGAGGGCCCTGGGCATGTACACACATGAAGAAATGCAGTAACTGACTTGTGAAACGAAGGGCCATCCTAAACGTCCACATTTAACAGCTGCAACTGTTCTGGCCTCGTGCTGCGGGCCCTGTCAGGGGACCTCCCCCATCATACACAGACCCTAATGTGGAGGTTGTGTTCCTCATCTCAGCTGGAGGCCCTTTGTGACTGGGGGCCTGAGCCCAAGGGCCCTTGCCCATCCTCACGCATCCCCAGCCCCAGGCTGTGATCGGCCCCCGCTATTATTTCTAAGTGTCCACGTTCAGGGTACCGGCGGCACTCAGGCCATCTCAGGCTCAGAGAAGCCCAGATGCCCAGCCCAGAATGGCCCAGTTCTGGGAGTAGTGCAGAGCTGGGCCCACATGGCCATCCTGGCTGTCCCTGGGAAAGCAGGAGCCCTTGGGGGCACATCCGGGCAGGGTTCAGGAATGGCCACACCCCTGGGCCTCTCTCCTTCCCACTCACCCTACAGATAACACCACTAACTGTTGCTTCTCCAGGTGGGGGCCTTGAGGAGGCCTGAGGCTACGTGGCCGGCTCCAGGAGCCCGGCCCATAGACTGGCCCGAGGGGAGAGGGACGGCGCCCTCCCTTCCATCCCTCTCCACCCAGAGCAGATGTGCTGGCTGTGCTCCCTGCCCTCCGGGAGGGATATTAAAGCGCAATGTCCACCACACAGAATTTATCATCTAGTTGGGGAGACATGTCAGGCCAGAGGAGCACAAAGTGAACACGCTGAAACACCAGCCAGCAGAGGAGAAGCTTACTGGCAGTCAGGCCCGTCTGACTCAGGAGGAGGAAGAGGAGAGAGAAGGAAATGGAAAGGCCTGACCCAGGCTTCCAGCGCTTCCGAGGTGCGCAAGCACAGCCTCCTGCAGATGATGCCTCGGAGACAGGGTCCTGTGTGTGAGCTTTGGGGCTGGGCAAGATGGTTTAAATACCCACACCTCCAGGGGCCAGGTGCATGACCTCTAGCGAACCACCATTCTTCTCAGAGGCACGTTTCCTTAATCTGCAGAAGAGGGCTGCGAACTCTTGCCTTGCTGTGTTGTTGGAACAATTACATTAAATACTGGATGTGGGGCACTTGACACAATGCTCAGAATAGAATCTATTCTTAAAAGCAATCCACTAATAATAGGGAAGCAAGGCTTGAGAATGATTATTTTTAAAAAACATAAATTAAAGGAGATTCAGGCTCATTCCTCCGAGAACATCCCTCTTGGTTCTTACTTGCATTCTGAAGTAGAAGAAAAAGGAGCAGCATGGCCACCAGCTGAGGAGGGAATGGCCCACCACTCCCCACCTATTTTAGCCGCACCACGGCCATGCAGGGATCCTGCAGAAATGACATCAAGAGCCCTTGCACTGATTGCTTGGGGGCTCTGCATTCCTCTCCTTGGGGGCACAAACTCATTTACCCCTCACAGCACCCCTGCGAGCAGGTGCTAGATTACTCCCCTGTCTTAGAGATGTGGGAGGCAGGACACCCAAGGTCACCCTGCTTTTCTGTAGCAAAACTGAGACTGTAGAGGGGCAGCCTGGCCCCAGAAGCACTCCTCCCAGCCACCAGACAAAAGCTGCCTCTCTAAGGCGGGCACTGCGTTCACCCCCATTTCTCAGGCAATTCATTTCTGCAAGGTTGCCTGGCGAGTCAGGGGCAGAGCTAGGATAGTCAAGGTCATGAGCTGTGACTTTTAGTCACTTGAGGGTTCTCTTCAACCCGGAACCCAGAAAGTAAAGGCCAGCCCCCCTCCGGTAGTAGGAACGGCGCACAGTGAACCAAGGGCCCTGTTGGCCCCAGATTTCCCTTGTGTAGCAGAAGCTGCTCCGTGGTGAGAAGCAGCGAGCCCATCACACAAGGAGAAGCAAAGTGGGGGCTCTGCCAGCAGATTGCAGCCCTCGTTCTGGTCATTTCTGAACCCCAGCAGCATCCTTCCCTTTCAAAGATCCGGTTGTTCAAATTCAGGGTTTTATTCCACAAGCCAATAAAGCTCCCCTGGGGCCCCCAAGTTGTGGTAAGTTGGTACCATCCACTTACAATCCAAATGGGTTCTTGCCTGGAAGGTAATGTGCAGAAACAAGCAGCTGAAACCAGAAGACACGAGGACTGGGAAGACTCACAGAGAGGCAAAGAGAAGGCAAGAGAGCTACAAGGAGCACAAAGCTAGAGAGGGCTATTTGCACAGCCTCCCAAAGCCCCAGCACCGTGTGGATCCTGATATGGTTCCTGAGCTCGGTCTCTAGCCCTCGGGCTGGAAACCACGTGCACTGGCACTTTTGAACATTTCCTGTTCCAAATGCATGTGAGTTTCACAGCCCTCTGAATTCTATGTGTAGACACCTATATCAGTTTCTCCTTAGAGAGGGTTCACTTCCAATAAATCTGCAGACCCACTAGGGAGAAGTCCCCATCCTTCCGAACCCTAGCATACTCTCCCAAAATGCCTGTTCACCCCACCCCCCAACTCCACTGCCCCATCCTAGCTGGGCGCTTCTGGGAAGGCAGATGGTATTAGCACAGAGCTGACCCCCAGCCCAGCCCTCAGGAAGGCAGGGCTGGTGGTGAGTCAGCAGGGTCTATGCAGAAAGCAGCTGGTCCAAGGAAGCAAGATGAAACCTTCTTCATCTAATTGCACACAACCCCACAGGCAGCACCACATGCGGGCTACCCCAAGGCTGCTGTCAGTCACGCGTGCATTTTAATTTAGCTGCAGAAGGGAGAATGAGCTAAGTGCACAGGATGATGCTTCCATTAGAGAGAGAAAAGTGGTGCCTGGGGGAGGTTCCCTGAATTTGAACAACCGGATCTTTGAAAGGGAAGGGTGCTGCTGGACTTCCTTAACCCAGCCCGTTAACCAAGAAGCTCTCTCTGGGGACCAGTTTCCTTGTGCTCACTCTAATCCTGCTCCCACCAGAACTCCAGTCATCTTACAATCAGGATCTGGTCACATTCCTCACCTCCCTTTTTCTCCCCTGCTCTAATTTTACTGCCTCTCAGAGCTCAAAGTCAAGGAGATCTGATCTCATTCCAGCAGTCAGTCTTGGACTGACCCCCGTTCAGAGTGTGCGGCTGGAACAGACCTTACAGCTCATCTGACAAAATCCTTCCCCTCCAGTGTTAGTTGGGCGCTTTGATTCTAAGATACAGAAATTGACTCTAGCCAACTGACGAAAATAAAAAATTATTATTTTTTAATGAATTTAAGGCAGATAGGAAGATCATAAAATTGAACAAAAGCTGAAGATTGGGTACCTGATAGGACAGGCTCAAGGGGTCTTCAGAGCACGGGACCCTCAACAGTCTCTTGAGGGGCACCCCTGCAGCCTTTTTAACTGCCCCCCACTGCTTTAAGGAGGTACCAGCTGTTTTCAGTGTTTAGGTGGAATCAAACCCTCAGATACTGCTGGGACCCACTTTGGCATCAGAATCACCTGGAGGGTTTCCTAAAACACAGATTGTTGGGTCCCACGCCCAGAGTTTCTGACTCCAAGGTAGGAGTCTGGAATTTTGCATTTGTAACAAGTTCCCAGGCGATGCTGGTGTTGCTGGTGTTACTGGTGTGGGACGACACTTGGAGAGCAAACCTCTGTAGGCAAACCTCGCTTGGGTTGTGTGCCACTCTTAGCTAAGGGTCCTAGGTCATCTCGAGAAATGGTCCCACCAAGGCTGCATTCAATGGAATCAGCAAGTCCCACAGGGCTGTGCTCAGTGGGATTTCCAAAACAAAATCAGAATGCTAGGACTAAAGGCGGAACGGGTGTTAGCTGGGCAGGAGAAAACACAGATGTGTACTATTAAATATAGAGAGCTCTCAGGCTTCCCTGGGTTGGGTTAAATAACACCCACTTACTTCTGCAGCTCTCCACAAAGTATGCTGATAACCCTCCTTGTGATCTGGAAAAACAAGCTCTCTTTGTCAGGCAGGCAACATGTTTTTTGCAAGCCTGATATCTGACCAGCCCAGTAATTTTACTGGCAATATAGTAGCAAAAAAAATGCAAACACAGTCCCAACTCTCCTGTAGATTTCCTGAGTAATCAAAATGAAACAGTTCTAAAGATAAGGTCTCTACAGCATGCAATAGTGAGGGTCTCAATATCACCTCCCTTATTCTAGTTAACATGCTTCTATTAATGCAGCCTGAGAGGACTTTAGGTTTCTCAGCAGCCACATCCAACTACTGACTTATTATCATTATCCAAAATTATTTAGTGAGCATGTATAGTGCACCCAGCCCTATGCTGGATGTCACAGGGGTGCAAGAGAAGCAAGAGGCCAGTCTCAGCCCCCTTGGAAGCTGCCAGCAGTCTCACTGAAAGGTTCACTGGCAATTGGACAATATCTCCAGATCTCATATTGGACACCCAAAAAGTCACCATTACCTACCCCATTAGGAATACCTAGATCCTCTGCATCAGTGTAGCCCATATTGGGAGGTAGGAACACAGGCCAAACAATCCGGCATCATATTTCTATGGTGTGATATACAGCCTGGCGCCCTCTTTGAGCCTACACCCACTGAAGCATACACCCCTTAAAGGGGTTTATGAATGGTCAGCTCTAAATCAGGAGTGCAGAAAGAGCTGAAGCATCAGACGATCCTGAGCTGGAAGGGTCTTTATTGATCAGCTTAGTCCAACCATCTCATTTAACAGAAGACCCCGGGGCCCCAAGAGGTAAAAGGTGTGAGCTCACACAATTGGTGGAGGACAATCAGGATCCAGAACCCAGCCCCCCTCCTACCATAGAACCCAGTGCTCCGTCCACTATACCACCAGAAACAGAGGCAGGTGAGGAAAGGGGTAGAGAGAGGAAAGAGGAGACATTTTGCTCTGGAACTAGTGCACCCAGGAGACGCTAAGAGAAAGGGTGCCAGAAAATGCACTCCAGACCTATATCACTAAGCAAATGATGCAATGTGAGCAGCGTATCAGGGCAAACCTGCAGTGCCAGGAGGGAAGAGCCTGATACCACCCACTCTTCAGACCGGCAAGGCGGATATAACTCAAGAGCTCAGAAAGCTTTCCTTTTTAAATGTGCAATGCCAAGGAAAGGAGACAAGCGAGCTAATCATCAGGAGACAGGGCACCGGGGCCAGATGCATTAAGGTGATCTATTGGTCAGATGGTCGATTCAATTACTTTGCGAGGAAAGGTGGCTTTGAACCAACTTTGCGGAGGAAAGGTGATGGGGACAGTCTCTTTCCAAAGCCAGGGGTACAGGGATGTGTGCCAAAGAATGATGGAGATGGTGTGGGGTGGGGGGTGGGGGCGGAGCATCTGGGTGGGTCATAGGAAGACACCCGTCCCCTGGAGTGCATGATTGTATGGCCCTGTTTTCAGAAGATTACGATGGAGCTTCCTGGGTCAGTGACAATAAGAACTAAGACACTGCTCTAAGCACTTTGTAGGTATTAGCTTCCCACAACAATACCGTAAGGGAGGCATGCTTGCTTATCCCCATTTTAGTCACACAGAGGCTCAGGATGTTGTTCTGGGTCACACAGCTTGTGCAGCTCAGCTAGGATTAATCCCAGTATTCTGGTTAGCAATGCCTAAGCTCTCCTCTGTGCCACCTTCGATCAGGAGAATGGATGTGTGGCTGCAGATGCCCCCAACCCGCGCATATAAATAAATCTTTCAGAGTACCGCAGGGATCTGGCTTCTGACCTGCCATTTTGGGGCTGGTCTCAACTTTCCAACTTGAACTATTTCTTGCCAATATCAGTACAAAGTCCTTAATCTGGGCAATAATAATTTTTTTCCTTTTGCTTGCTGATGGGAGAGCTCCTATGTATAGCCAAACCGTGGAATTTGGGTTTCTTACAAGGCAGAGAATTGGCACAACAATATGATGTATAATGGCCAAATGTTCCCTTCCCCTGTGTTTCTTACTACCCATGGTGCACTGTTTTTGACCCTCAATTCAGGGAGTGGCCACCTCTTTATCTTTTTTTTTTTTTTAAAGATTGTATTTATTTATTTGTCAGAGAGAGAGAGAGTGTGTGTGTGAACACAGGCAGACAGAGTGGCAGGCAGAGGCAGAGGGAGAAGCAGACTCCCTGCCCAGCAAGGAACCCGATGTGGGACTCAATCCCAGGACGCCGGGATCATGACCAGAGCTAAAGGCAGATGCTTAACCAACTGAGCCACCCAGGCGTTCCTGCCACCTCCTTATCTTAAATAAGATGATACATCCCATGTCGCAACACTTCCTAGCCTGGTGCCATGTGAGTCACCAAGGGGACACCAATGGGTCACATACTATCTCTGCCTTCAATGAATTCAGTCTTCTGGATAGACGGAGTGCCAAGGACAGTTAAACACAGTTGAGTGGCACAGCAGAAATGTCCAAATGCTTTGGGAACAGGACGAGAGCCTAGCTGTTGGGAGAAGAGAAGAAAAAGACGTTCAGCCAGGGACAGAGATCTGATTGTACACAGCAAGGCAGGCTGGACAGTCTTGCAGAAGGTGGGAGACACTGGCAGGCTTGACGTGATCTACGTTTTAGAAAGACCACCCTCCCAGCTGCATGGGATGGGGGCTGGAAGGGAGAAGGACCAGAAGGAGACCAAGCAGTTAGGAACGGACTATGGAGTTCAGGCAGGAGATGAGCATTCAACCAAGGAAGAAACACTGAAATTGGAAAAGAGACAGTGGATTCAAGGAGAAACTCAGAGGGGATATGAATAGGGCTTTTTTTTTTTTTTTTTTTCCAATCCTGTGGGGTTCACTGAGATTGCAGATTCGTATGCCACGCAGAGAGCTTTGGAGCGGACTCTGATCATGCCTGAGGAATCACGGAGACCAGGGTTGCAATTAGGTCATGTGGGGCTTCCAGGAAACGCAAGTCTAATCAGCAGACCAGAGTTCTGATCACGCCCGTGTGCTCTCGTGCAAGTGGCCTGCGTTCCCTGAAAGTCGCCCGCATCATCTGCAAAGTGAGAATCATCACATCGACCTCTGAGCTTGTTACAGCAGCAGCTCACATGGGGGCAATCTTGCCTCACCCCTTTTAGCTCTCCTTACAATGACATCAGCCTCCACCATTCACGGGGCACCATTCACGGGGTACCGCCAGGTGCAAGTCTAACGTGCAGTAACACACTGTGAGTCCTCACAACCACTTTAGGAGATAGGTACTATTATTAATGTCATTGTGCAGATAGAGAAGCTGAGGCAGGAGAAGTAGTAACTTGCCAACTTCACCCAGACCTTGGCAGAGCAAAGATGTGAAGTCAGGAGGGTCCCCCCTTGTAAATGCCTGAGTACTCACCTACCCTCACGTACAGGAAGCCTAGGCTCTCCCTCCTGAGCGCCCCCCACCTCCCTTTACTCAAGAATCCCACTCCTATGGCCCAACTTCCTCACACCAGCCAAAGAAAAACTCAACCCCCTGCTGCCATTGCAAGAAGCTACCACAAGGTATCGTTCTTGAGAGGCAATCCAGGAAGGTTGGTTCTGGTGGTCTGTGGGAGGGGATGAGGAGCCCTTCCTGGTTCAGGTTCCCCACTAAACTACAGTGGGGTCCTACACTGAGCTCCGAGGCTTCACTTCTTCTGTAGTTCTCACCACATGCTGAGATATTGTTCCTCAAATCATTCTGGGGGTGGGGGACTCTGAATCCAACAGGGCATCTAGTCCCTTAGAGGTTCAGCACCACCAACACAGACCCCCCTTTCCTATCTTGTGGGTCCCTTTTGGATCCTCTGGGATTCTTTCCTACCAGAATGCCATGGGCAGGGCCATGCCAACTGAGCTCATCAGGTCCCCTTAACTTCAAGTTTCAGGAGAGACTGAACTTGCAATCCAAGTGCCTTTACACACTGGGCCACTTGTGCAAACTGGTTCACCCGCTCTGAGACTGACTACTGAGAGAAGCAGCATTTTCTACACACACACACACACACACACACACACACACACACCAGGATGTCTGTTGTACCTTTTTTGCCCCTTACCTATGCATATAGCTAACAGGGGCTCAAGTGACTGCATTCTGAACAAAAGCCTACTCCAGAATATACAGTTCTGTTCACTGACATGTGGAAATGCTAGGAGCTTCTTTCCCTAACCATGTCTAAAGGGGCAAATTACATACTTAAAGGCCATTAGGATCCCTCTTGGATACCAAGTGAAAGCTTCTCACAACAGACATTAGAACAGGCCAGGGGACACCAAGACCTTATGGAGTGCCATGAAAATTTCTTTGTGGAATTATCGCAGAGGGTCGATGAATGCAGTTTTCTGTCTCAGGCAGAAAGAGTCAAAAGAGACACAAACCTCTTCATAAAACAGAGGGTCTAATACCAACCCTCTGCAAAAGGAGGAGAATGCTGAAGGAAATCACATGTATCCTGAAGTTTAACTGTGATTAGTGCAGCCAGATTCAGCAAATAAAAGCACAGGATATCCAGTTAAGTTAAATTTGAATTTCAGATAGTAAAAGAGGTAATTTTTAGAATACGCGTGTCCCTTGCAGTATCTGGGACATACATTATTTAAAAAAATTATCGGTTGTTTATCTGAAATACCAATTTAACTAAACATTTTGTATTTTATCCATCATACCTAGGTCTAAAGTATAACCATGATCAGAAGCAAGCCCATATCCTAAGCAAGAAAGGGTCAAACGTATTTTAAGAGGTCAACAATTAAAATTCATTTGTCTACTAGACACTGACTAGACCGTCTTTTACTTTTAGGCATTGGAACCAGATAAGGAATTACAAACATAGATATATGGATGCTTGTCCTTGGAGATTCATTTTAAACTGTGTGGATGGTGTTCTAATATGCAACTGGGGTTAACAACCCCCATCTTAAAGAGTTGTCTGTACCTGCCTATTCAGCAGAACACTTTTCTCAAGTGGTCAAGGAAATAAGACTGGTGCACATTCTCTTCAGTGATGTTTCCTTAAACTCATAACTCACCGTGAGTGTACAGGGACAGCAGCTCTGGATGTGCTGAGAAGAACTGGCAGAGATGGATTGGCTACAGGTAATTCTTGTTGTTAGCAAAAATAACATTTCTACAGACACCTGGGTGGGTCAGTCTGTTGAGCCTCTGTCTTTAGCTCAGGTCATGGTCCCGGGGTCCTGGGACTGAGTCCTGCATGGGGCTCCCTGCTCAGCCAGGAGCCTGCTTCTCTCTCTGCCTGCTGCTCCCCCTGCTTGTGCTCCCTCCCTTACTCTCCCTATCAAGTAAGTAAATAAAAGTCTTTTAAAATAAATAAATAACATTTCTAGTCCTACTCTTTGTCCTAGTAATTCCCTACTAGGGAGATATTCAGAAATCAAAGAAAATATTTCTTTTTTTTTCAAAAAAGATTTTCTTTATTTATTGGACAGAGATCACAAGCAGGCAGAGAGGCAGAGAGAGAGAGAGGAGGAAGCAGACTCCCCACTGAGCAGAGAGCCCGATGCAGGGCTCAATCCCAGGACCCTGAGATCCCAGAACCCTGAGATCCCAGGATCCTGAGCCAAAGGCAGAGGTTAACCCACTGAGCCACCCAGGTGCCCCGAGGAAAATATTTCTATGAAAAGATGCTAATCACACTATAAAAATGAGAAAAAGTATAATTTCTGTAGAACTCCAACAGTAGGAAAATGGCTAACCAAATTTTGATATATTAATGTTGGGATATGACAAAGCTAGTAAAACCATATTTTTTCACAGAATATTCTTAGTGATAATGCTAGCAACATGATTTTAAGAAACAGAAGCAGGATGTTAAAATCCTATACTAATTCTAATTAAAAGGGGGGCAAAAGAGTGAAATTAGACACACCACAACATTAACTGATATTTATATCTGGTGGTATTCTAAGAGCATATATTTTCTCATTTTTATTTTTCTGAATTTTTCAAAATTCAGTACAATGAGCAGCTTTAACTTATAGCAAGGGAAGTCAGTGTTTCTTTAATTAAATAAAAATATCTATTTATTTTAAGGATTTTATTTATTTAACACAGAGACAGACAGAGAGAGAGATCAAGCACAAGCAGGGGGAGTGGCAGGCAGGGGGGAAGCAGGCTGCCCAATAAGGAAGGAATCTGACATGGGGCTTGATCCCAGGACCTTGGGATCATGACCTGAGCTGAAGGCAAACACTTAGCCCCAGGCACCCCTAAAAATATTATTTTAAATGTCAGTGTTAAGACTTAATTCTCCTAATAGCAGACTTGGTGATTCAAACTAAACTCTTAAAGAATATAGCTAAAAAACAAAGTATTTTTAAAATCTTAAAAGCATCACAGAGTTCAAAAGATAGTTTGGAAAAAAAAAAAAAAAAAAAGTGACCTGGACAAAATCCCAGAAAAGCCTGGCAACTGGAGAGGCTAGTGAGATACTTTGGATTCTACTACCTGAAGCAAAGCTGCAATTTGGGGCTTTTGGTGGCCTTAAGAGATTATGGGGGAGAAATGTCAGAGAGCAGAGCTCTGAAAGTATGGGACCCAATATACGACTTCTGGCTTTACACTTCCCCCAAAAGTGTACACCACAAGTAAGAATAAGCAAAAATAAACTAGCCCTGACACAGATGAAAATCTGCCTTCAGATTATTTGGGTTTCTGAGAAAGTAAGAAAGCCTGAACTTGGGATGGAGGTGGCCTCGGGTTGGTAATGCTCCCAGTCGCACGGCTAAAGCAATAGCAAATCCACCCTCAGAAAAGAACACATCCTACACAGTAGTTGTCCCAGCATAATGACCAACACACAGTCAGAGATAACTGGGCATATGTGAGGATAACACAGTGAGGCCCACAGGGAATTCAAATAATGCAATTGTCAGCTGAGTCTATAAAATATATAGGCTTACTATTTAAAATAAATCAATAAATAAAGTTTTACTAGTATTTTATCTCAAGGAAATAAAAGCCAACCTAAACCATTTGGGCAGATAGCTAGAAACTAGGGGCTCCTGGATGGCTCAGTGGGTTAAGCGTCTGCCTTCAGCTCAGGGCATGATTCCAGGGTCCTGGAATTGAGCCCCGTATCAGGCTCTCTGCTCATCAGGGAACCTGCTTTCCCCTCTCTCTCTGCCTGCGTCTCTGCCTACTTGTGATCTCTGTTGGGCAAATGAATAAATAAAATCTTAAAAAAAAAAAAAAACCAAAAAACTAAAAACTATAAAAAGTGACATAAGAGTTATGTAAGGGGAAAACTAGGATCTTTTAAAACTGCAAAATACAATAACATGAAAATTAAGAATTTTCTGTCCTTTTTATCTTTTTTAGAAATTTTACTTATTAATTTGTTTGTTTATTTTAGAGACAGAGCACGAATGTGGGAGGAACAGAGGGAGAGGGACAAGCAGACTAGACTGCTGAGCATGGAGTCCGAAGTGGGGCTGCATCCCACAACCTGTGAGATCATGAAATCAGAGTTGAATTCAGAGTCAGATGCTCAAGCAACTTCCTTTTTATCTTTTAACAACTTTACTGAAGTGTAATTTACATTCTATGAAAGCTAATTATTCACAGTGCACACTCTGGTGACTTATACTTGTGCAACCACTACTGTAACAGAAAAACAAAATATTTCCATCGCCTGAGACAATTCAATGAATGGCTCAATGGTAGATTTCAAAAGCTGAAGAGAATTCGTGAAAGAAAATGTAGGTCAGAAGAATCCATGCAGAGAATAGCCAAGAGGATGGAAAATCAAGCAGAAAATCTAAACAGTAAGTTTTAAATACCTCTAGTTATGTCTGTGATCCTGACTAAAATTATAAAATTCTGGGGAGAGGCAGATTATAAATTACATCAGTAATTGTGTTGGTTCCCTACTCCTGCTTTCTTCTGCCTTCCAAGTCACAGAGTGAGAGCCAGAGGTGAGACCTGCATGAGCATAGAGTTTTTTGCACTGCAGGAGAGACCCTGAAATTAGGAATCTGGCAGTTTATGTAGGCTACACCAGCTAGCACTCCCTCTTTCTAAGAGAGAGTGGGGCAGGGGAGAAACATTTGCTCTGTGGTCATTTCCTGTCTTCTGGAATTAAACAAAGGGCCCTAGGATTCCAGGTTTTATCCCCCTTTGAAATGTAAAGGAATTATCTAAGAAGTAAAAGGGAGAAGCCGCATCCCACAAGGTTCAGAGAAGGTAAGTTTTGTTAGCTTTTGAATGGGAGCAGATGGCTTCAGTTCTAACACCCTTCACCTCAAGTATTGATAACATTTCCTTGGAAAGTCCTCGCTACACAGAAACATGGAGAGGTTCATTTGCTACAGATGTAGACATAGAGGATATAGTGAGAAGGTCTGACGCCTGTGTTTTATTGGCGTCCCCAAAGAAAAGAGAGAAGGGGAACAGAGGAACATGTACAGAAATGGGGACTGAAGAGTGTCCAGAACCAGTCAAAGAAGTGCTAGGGTGTGAATGTGCCCTTCCCCCGCCAAATTCATATGCCGCAATCCTAACCCTCAAAAATGATATCAGATGTGAGGCCTTTGCGAGGTGCTTGGTCCAGGAAGACAGAACCCTCCTGAATGGGAGTAGCACCTTTTAAAGAGGCTCCAGAGAGAAAAACACAGCCAGAAGGCTCCAGCTATCAACCAGGGAGAGGCCCTTACCCCATCATGTTGGGCCATGATCCTTGGAACATGAGAAATCCACTCAGTATGTGGTATTTGGCTATAGCAGCCTAAGTAGCCTAAGACAGATGCCAAAACACATGTTCAAGAAGCCAGATAAATCCCATGGAGAAAGTTTTTAATTAAAAAAGAAATCCATGTCTACACACTTCTGGTGAGACTGCAGAAAGCCAAAGATAAGGAAAAACCCTTAGAGAAATCTTTAGAGCGTGCCATTTAGGCTGACAGCTGAACTCTCAGAACCTCCAGACAAACCAACAAAATGGGATTGTAGGAGACAGCAGAATGACCGTCTCCATGGGCTGAAAGATTTAACTCCCAACATAAAACTCCTTACCCAGAAAAAAACCATCCACAGGAAAAGCAACCATTGGCATGAACTGAAGGTATATTCAATGAACAACACCTAAGAGTTCACCACCACACACCGGTGTGCGTTCCCTTCCACGAGGCAGAACTCACTCCCATGTGGCTGAATTTAAACACCCATTGGGTAAATAAAACAATAATGATTACACCAACCCCCCCCACACACACCCACACACACCTTCATATACATGCACACACATACCTTGGTATACACACACACCTTCGTACACACACACCTTCCCCCCACATATATACACACATATATACAAACACACACCTTCACACATACACCCTTTCCCCCCACACACATAGACACAGGTATATACATACACACATGTACACACATACACACACCTTCACATATACACCCCTTCCCCCTACACACACAGGTATACACATATACACACATACACACATATACAAACATACACGCACACATAGGCACACACAGATACCTTCCCAAACACACACACACACACACACACACACACAGACACCTTCCCTTTATTTTCCCTTTTTAGTGTTCTTTCCTACTGATCCAGGCTTCCTCTGATATTTCCCTTTAGCCTGAAGAACTTATGATCTCTTACAATGAAAGTCTACTACGGTCAAGTTCTTTGAGCTTTTTTCTGTGGGAAAATGTTTTCTTTCATTCTTGAAGTAGGTATTTTTGAATGATTTTTCTTTAATTTCAGCGTTTTAAAGAAGCCGTTCCACAGTGTTCTGGATTCTACTGTTTTTGATCAGAAGCTAGCCATCATTCGGGGGCACCTGGGTGGCTCAGTGGGTCGAAGCCTCTGCCTTCAGCTTGGGTAGTGATCCCAGGGTCCTGGGATTGAGCCCCGAACCGGGCTCTCTCTTCTGTGGGTAGCCTGCTTCCTCCTCTTTCTCTGCCTGTCTCCCTGCCTACTTGTGATCTCTGTCTGCCAAATAAATAAATGAAATCTTTAAAAAAAAAAAAAAAGAAGTTAGCCATCATTCTTATTGTATTGTTAAACTTGTGTACCATTTTTCTCTAACTGTGCTTAAGATATTCTCTTTAATTTTGATTTTCAGTATTTTGACTGTGATGTGCCTGGGTATGGTTTTCTTTGTATGTATTCTACTTGGATTTTCCTGAGTTTCTAAGATCTGTCATATTTTTTGATAATTTTTGAAAATTCTCAAGCATAATCCTTTCAAATATTCCCTATGCCCCATTTTCTCCCTTCTCTTTTGTAGGTACTCTAATATACATATGTTATAGTGTTTGATATTGTCCTACAGCTCTCTGAAAGTCTGTTGTAACTTAATTTTTTCTGTCCTTATGCATAAGTTTGGACAAATTTTTTTAACCTATCTTCACATTCTGCTGTTAAATCCTTCAAATGAAAATTTCATATCAGTTCTAGAATTTTCATTTTATTCTTTTATGGAATTTCAGATTCTCTTGCAGTTTTCCATATTTTTACTTATTTTGCCATCTTTCCCACTAAACACCTTAACAGAATTATACTTATCTTAAAATTTTTGTCTGCTGGATCCAACATCTGAGTCATTTCTGGTTCTGCTTCTATTGGCCATTTTTTCTTCTTGATTAAGGGTTATTTACATGTTCCTGCCTTTTTACATGTCTCCTAGCTTTGACTAGAGCAGACATAATTTGGAAAGGATTTATGGGCAAGTGTGCCTTGAAAGGGTGTCTATCCTTCTTTCCTGTCCCTGCTGCTGCTACATACTCCAGGAAGACTCAGAAAAAAAGTGACAGGTGAGTGCTCCTAGGGAAATCTCTCTCCACCGTTACTCCCTGCCCTTTACCTTCCCCAGGTCAGAGCCATGCAGTTGGAGAAGTCTTATAAATGAGGATCTGCAAATGGGTGCCATTTTGCAGTTAGGTCTTTTGGAATTTCAAATTCATCATGACAGCTCGTGCAAATTTCAGGTAGTTCAGCTAGTTTCTCATTGCAACTCCCCAAATACCCTATGTATGATAGGTTTGCTCTTCCAAGATTCCTATAAGAAAGCAGCCTCATGTATCACGCTCCTAGGAAGGGCTCTTTACACTCTGGAACTAGGGCATTTTAAATTCTTTGCATCCTCTGCTCTCTGATGAGTTTTTAACAACTATGATTTTGTAGCTTATTCAGTTTACATTGTTACAGTGAGAGTAATGGTCCCTTGCAAATTTCCAAAGCCCAACTGTAAGTAGAAGTCCAGATGTTTTTCTGAAAGGCTTATTAATTGAAAATGCGGAAAGACAGGATGAGAAGACGCCTCTGACATCTGTAGATTATGAGATTATCCATCTCCTCTCCATATCTGGAACCAAAGACACTAACTGGACTCAGGGAAAACACTCCCAGGTCACATGCTAGGTCTGTATCCCTGCTGAGAAAATCCAGGAACGCTAATGTAGTCAATGCCCACTGCAACAGAGCATCAGCCTTTAAAAGGCCACCTGCTTTAAAATGGAATTTGAGGGAAATGAAGTAAAAAAGATTTTACTCCGATTTCACCAAATGGGATTTCTGATATCATTTAAAATGCCCTTTATCCTCATTTCAATTTATTTCTACCTCTTAATCCATACTGGACTGGCACCAAACTCAAAGCAAGTTTCTCTAACAAACCTACTGAGTCTGAAAAGATAGTTTATGCATGCAATTTCACATGAGGAAAAATAGAAAAGGGGGCTGGCTTGAGAAGCCCCTTGCGGCAACAATTCCTCTGAAGCAGGAGCGAGGACACAAAATCTGAAACACAAACATCTTCCCCCGAACACTCAGTCAGCTGCTCTAGGTCTTATTATGTAGAAGGATACATTTAGATTAATAAGAAATTACTTAAAGATCCATGCTTAAACAGTTGTTAATAGTTCAGAACATTATGGTCACAAAATGCTTTTTAAAAATCTGTTGAGGGGGCACAATGAAGGTGGCTGCATGGGCTTTGAAATTCCTCAGAGCCTCCCAGGAACAGACATAACAATTGGGACTGGGGAAAAAAAGACATTTTAGAAGCAATGCTTAAAAGGAAGAATGAAGGTTTAAATACAATGATCTAAACTTCTATACTAAGAAAGTAGAAAGAAAAGAGCAGCTTAAACCCAATATATATATATTCTTGAAGGCAAGAATAGGAATAATGAAATAGAAAATAGGCAAAGACAGAAGCCAATTAAACCCAAAGCTCTATTTTTAAAAAATGTAATACATTTGATAAACCTCTAGAGTCGTCAAGAAAAAATACAAATTACTAATATTGGGAATTAAAGAGGAGACATAACTACAGGTCCTATAAACACTAAAATGATAGAGTAATAATATATGCAAATGTACTCCTACATATACATCAACATAATGAAATTACCTACCCTTAAAAGAGGCAAATTACAAACACTGAACATAAAAAGGGAAATCATTTAAATGATCCTATGTCTCTGAAAGAAATTGAATTCATAATAATTTTTTAAAAACCCTTTTCACAACAAAACACCAGACCAGAGAGCTTCATTGGTGAAGTCTATCAAACATTTAAGGAGAAAACAGAGCCAATCTTACACTGAAACTTTCAGAAGAGGTGAAGGGATATCATTTTATTTTTTTTTTTTAAGATTTTATTTATTTATTTGACAGAGAGAAATCACAAGCAGATGGAGAAGCAGGCAGAGAGAGAGAGAGGGAAGCAGGCTCCCCGCTGAGCAGAGAGCCCGACGCGGCACTCGATCCCAGGACCCTGAGATCATGACCAGAGCCGAAGGCAGCGGCTTAACCCACTGAGCCACCCAGGCGCCCGGAATATCATTTTATAATGTCAACATTATCCTGATGAGAAAAAGTCATTATTATACAATTATAGATGACTATTTCTCATGAACACAAATCCTTAACAATAAAAACAAAAAAAAAATCAATTGAATCCAGGGATATCAAAAAGGATAATACATGTGACTTGGTGGGGTGTGTCCCGGGAAAGCATAGGTGACTTAACATTTGAAAACTCAGTGTAATCCAAAACATTAACAGAATAAAAAAGACAAATTCTCTGGGTGGCTCAGTGGGTTAAGCAGCTGCCTTCGGCTCGGGTCATGATCCCGGCGTCCTGGGATCGGGTCCCGCATCGGGCTCCTTGCTCCGCAGGGAGCCTGCTTCTCCCTCTGACTCTGCCTTCCACTCTGTCTGCCTGTGCTCGCTCTCGCTCGCTCTCTCTCTGACAAATAAATAAATAAAATCTTTAAAAAAAAGACAAATTATAATCATCACAAGAGACACAGAAAAAAAAAAAAAACCTGTTCATTAAAAATAACAAAAAACAAAAAAACGTTCTCAGCTAAACACTGAAACAGAAGAGAACTTTCAAAACCCAGTAAGAGGTATCTACAAAAAACCTAGGGCTTCAGCATCTGAACAGAAAAATAAGCGGAGGGAGGAGAGACTTGCCTAAAAAAGGAACAGGACATTTCCCAAAAAGTTCACATACCAGAAGAGGTTAAAAAAAAAAAAAGTCTCATGATCATAAAACCACTTACAATACTAAGTGCTCCAGAGAAGAGACAGTCTGCAGACAAAAGTCCTTGTAGAAATCATGAGAAGCACATATTAGAAGCAAGGAACAATAAAGTATCAAGTGGCAATAAATTAATTTATATTCTTAATCCATCAGACACACATAGATTGAAAAAAGAGCAAGTGAACGGGCAAAACGACAGGAATCTATCCAGCCTAAACCCCCTCTACCTACTCCTCTTGACCTTCCTTTGACTTAACCAGAGAAAGCGAGGAAGCTGCTTTTGAACCAGACTAGAATGAAGGTGACAGCGAAAGTAACACATCTGTAAAAGGAGAGAAAAATTCAGCAAAAGGTCTAAAGACCCGAACGATAAAGTAACGAAGGAAGCAGAAGAGCCCGACACAGCCGCAGCTGGCCGGAAGGGCTTAGCAGGAGCCAGAGCGCAGTACTCCCAGCGGAGTCCTAGTAACAGTCACCGACCTTCTAGAGGCCAAGCCCAAAGCCACCGTGGCAGGGCCAGCCCAGCAGGAAGTCCGGACAGCGACAAGAAGAAACAGAGGAGACGTTGTTTAAAAATAAATAAATGTGAAGCATACAGGCACTGACATAGGATTGGGGGAAAAAAGCCAGAGACACAAAAATAAGAAAAAGAAGTCCAAGAACAAAGATAAAGAAAAGGAGAAGAAAGATGACCAAAAAAAGAAATCTGTCAGTATAAGAGGATGGATTTTTTAATGACTTTTAAATTGACTTAAGTCATCAGATTGAATTTAATGTTATAAAGAGATTCAAGCCATGTAAATAATGGAAAACCTGTTCACACTTAGATACCACTGCTTAATTATTGGATGTTTGCTTCAGAGTTTTGTAACACAAACTGTGGTATAGAATTGGGAGCTATAGAATTGGTATAGAATGAGGGGCTTTGCTAGGGGTGGAGTTGACTGTGAAAATTTCACATTTGAATCTTTCAGTTGTCTGGCAAAAGCTGGTATCCGTTCCAAAAATGTCAGAATAATTTGCTGAATTCATCACAAACCTGTTAGGTCATTTAAAAAATTACAATAATAGTTTTCAGTGAACTTAAACACACACACACACACACACACACACACACAGAGAGAACACAGAGCTGTCATTATGCTTGTGATAAAAGGATGAAGCCTTTCTAGCTCAGATCAAGAAAATGTGTATCTCACCATTCTATTCAATATTGTACTAGAGTGCCATATGACAAAACAAAATAGAAAGAAATAAGTTACAGATTAGAAAAAGTAAAACTCTTTACAAATGACATAATGATGTATGTATGTAGAAAATCCTAAGAAATATACAATGAAATGACTAAAATAAGAAAAGTTATAAAAATTATAAAATATAAAGTCAGTAAATCAATCGTATTCCTAAATATTGACCATAAATGATCAGAAAATTAAATATTAAAACATGCTAGTCATATAATAGCATCACAGGCCATATAATAATTTGGAAAGAATTTAACAAAATAGGTACACAAGACCTATATATAAACAAAAAAGATTGTTAAAAGTAAAGAAAACTTAAATAAATGGATGTGTCACGTTCATAAGTTGAAAGACCCAGTATGGTTCACATGTCAGTTCTCTCCAAACTCATCTACAGATGCAACACAATCCCATTCAAATCCCATCAGGATTTCAGTAGAAATTGACAAGCTTATTCTACAAGTTTACAGGAAAATGCCAAGAGTCTAGAAGAGCCAGAACAATCATAAAAAGAGGAACAAAGTAGGACTTGCACTGCCCAATTTCAAGACTTAAAGCTACGGTAAACAAGACAAAATGGTAGATCACCGTGAGTTCATCGCTGTTCTTCATCTGCTGTAAAATGAGTTCCTTGGTCAGAAGCAATGCAAGATGGAAAACCACCATGGTGAATAAGATACTCTATAGTACATGGGTCATAGTTTTGAAAGAAGTACTGCAGACAAGAAAAGCAAATCCATATCCAGAGTGTCTCTGCCATGAGATCAAAATCCTATCCCTTACATGTTGAAGGTAGCTCACTGCTTTTCCTACAGGATAATGCTACACTGGGGGCTCAGCATTGGTCTGTGGGCGGCAGATTAGGCTTTGGTGAGTGGACAGTCCATGTTGTTGAGCCTATGCCCAATCTCGGTCACTGCTACCTGGGCCACTCTGATCTCTGAGGCCTTTGGGCAAGGACAGAGGTGCTGGGAAAAGGAGCTAACCGATGTCCGGAAAACAGATCATTTTATCTCCCTGATTATAGAAACCCTTCTCTGCTGTAACTACTCTTAAGTGACCACCGGGAAGCAACTCTTCGCATTCTGAGGCCATTTTAAAAAGGTCCGGCCACACACCTGTTCCCCAGGATGCCTTGTGATCAATTTTTAATTGTGCCCTTTCCAAGTCCCTGACCAGCCAGCCAACCATTGCGAAGAGCACATGGGGGTTCATTAAGCCCTCTCTGCTACTGTATGTGCTTAAAACTTTGCATAATAAAAAGTCTTTAAAAATTCTAATGAAAGCTACAGACAACTTCCCCTTATAAATGCACTCAAGAATATAATGTAAATGTCACCTGGCCACACTAGCCTTCGAAGTTCTGTGTAAACCCAACTTACAATGACTGTGAGCCCCACCCACCCATTCCCACAGCCTAGGAGCACTTTCTAGAATAACGCCACCATTATTCCAAGTCTTCTAAAGGGTTCCACATATTAAACCACAAACAAGGCTGAAGCTGACAGCCATTCCCTAGGGCCTCCAACCCTTGGTTCTCCTGTTCTAGCCCCCACCTCTCTGTATCTACTGCCTGAGAAGCCACTTAAAGAGGCTTCATCATTGCTGCTGTTGACAAAAAGACAAGGATTAAGACCCATTCCAAGGTAAAGGAGGCTAAAATACATGACAGTTAGTGTGACATAGGATCCTGAATCTGGACCTTGGGGAAGGGCGCAGAAACAGCCAAGAGTCACTATTGAGACAGCTGAAATTATAGTACAGGATGTGGATTAGATGATAGTATATTCACGTTAAATTGCCAGATTATGATCACTGCACGGTGGTAATGGAAGAGAGTACCCTCATACTTGGGAAACACACATTGAAGTATCTGGGGGAGAAAAAATAAAACCTGTACATTAAAAGTTTTCCCCCTTAACCCAGGCTCTCAGCCACGGGATTTCCCTCCCAGATGTTATCTCATTTTTTGATATATCTGCCCAGAGGTAGTTCATGCTTTTGCAAGCCAACAGGTTTTAACATCTCCCTTGTGCCAAAAACCAAAATGAGAGCATTTTCTACATTCTGTCCTGCATTTGGCGGTCTTAACACGATGTCCTGGAGATCATTGCATAACAGGACACGAAGTGCCTCCTCATTATTTTTTTTTACAACTGAGTAGTGTCCCATGGAGAGATGGGCCGTGATCTATTTAAGCAGTTTCCATTTTACAGACCTCTGACTTGTTTCCAATCTTTTGCTGTCCTTTATTAAGACCAAGCAAAATAGCCACCCTGAAGGGACTCAGGACAATTTGGGAACATAAGCATATAATAAAAGTATAATGTTAATTCATCAATAATTTTGCCAGGGATTATATGTTAAATGGCTACTAATGAATGCACATTTTTAGGTCATTAATCAGGAAAATAGATTGGCACGTGAATGATTTATGGTTATGATAAAACAAGGATGTGTACAGAAAGGTCAATGTCAGCAGCTTAACTGCTGCTTAACCATTAACCATAAACTTAAGTCTGTCTTAACCATTAAATGGGTCTGAAAAAGCATTTTAACGCAATGGGACCATTTTTTCAGAACTGCGCCAGACAACGAACTCAGTAATTAACAATCCGGAGTAGAAGTAGAGCAACTGATGGTGGCGGTCTTACTGAGTCATCAACGACAGTGTTGACTGGAAGAGTAGGTTTTGGGGTTCATTAATGAAAGACACAGAAAAATACAATGTCTTAGAGTTAAAACAACAAGTAAACTTGCCTTCCACGGCACTCTGCCACGTAAGGCTATATCGGAAGGAGAGGAATTTAACTGTGAGCCAAGAGTCAAATGCGGAGTAAGTGTAGCTCTCCATATGTGTATACGCACTGATATATATATGTTTTGGGGTGGTGGGATTTTTTTTTTTGTCATTGGTAATATAAATTCTGCGTCCACCTTTATCTTCAACATTTTTTCCTTTGGTTCTTGAATTGCGAAAGATAGTAATTTAATTTAATCTAGCCTTAGACAATATCCCCCAGAGCTCCAGCACACTCAGGCAACTACTCCTGACCTAACAGCCCCTCTTCTTCCAGAAATCAGAGCTTAGGACCCATCCTTTCTTGACATACTTTTCTCTGTCATGACAATAGCCTTTCATGGGTTTTCACTCCTCCAACTGGAATTAGGCCTTTGAGGGTAAGATCCATACCTTAATCTTTTGGGCTGTGCAGAGCCTGCCCAGCTGAGGCGGTGATAGCCTCCCACCTTCCAGAGGCAGCCCAGCAGAGACGCGATGCACAGTGCGGGCTGCCTGGTGCAGAGGGATGGTCATGCAAACCATGTCCCCGGCGCCCCCAGATGCCACAAGGAGGTCCCCACGGGAGCAGCTCGGGCACAGGGTTCAAGGGCATCGCACCTGCGTTTGGAGCCACCAAGCCTAGTGTTCCGGCTTTATTGGTCAGAATAGGCCAGGCCATTCCACCAAACACATGTGAAATCATGGCAGCCAGCGGCAGCAAGGTTTCCCTCCCAGTGACAGGCAGGTGCAGGCAGAGTGCACCGCTCGCCTGGGCAGCAGTCCGCCAGGGGGTGGCTGGGGCCGGGCTGCTTCTCTAGGGTGTCTCCACCATCTCAGATCCCTCCTCTTTCATGGAGGGTAAAAGCCGAGGATCTGGCAAGAAATTATGCTAGACGTCATTTCTTGCCAACTGCCATGGCCTGACTAGAATGGGAAACACCGGTTCGCGTAGGCCAAGGAATGGGACGGCCAGTGTCGGGCCGAAATCCACCCTCCCTGAGATTTCTCGAGGGCCCTCTGCCGCCTTCAGAAATCCATTTTGGGATTCCCCCAGCCGGGGTCGGCTCACTGTCTGCACTTACTCTCCCTGACTGATCCGCAAATTGGAGGCTCAAGGGAATGTCGAGGTCAAAGGGCACACACCTGAGCCCAAACTACAGGCTCCCTCCCACCCCACTGAACGGTGTGCCTTGACAAGTGACGAGGTCTCCCCTTCTGAAAACTCCAGGTACTAGAGTAGCTCCCTCACAAAGCTGCTGTGAGGATTCAGTAAGTTAACAAGGGGGCGGTGCCTTGATCATGCGGTCTAGGATTCCTCTTCCCCTAAGTATCCAGCCCAGGGAGGCTGCCCACCAGGAGGTGCTCACGAAGACCTGAATGGGGAGAAATGACTGATTCTAGAGCGCTGGGGCAAGGAAGTAGCCTTAAAGGAATAAGAGCTTCTCCAGACACGATGGCCGTGTTCTCCTTGAATGAATGAGAGCTGAGTCCCACGGAAAGAGCCCTCTGGGGACCTGGATGTTCCTGTCACAGGCTCCCTGGAACCTCCTTGTCTGAGTCCAGCCACGCCTCTCCTTTTAAAGTCAGACCTTTAGGTGTTTGTCTGAGCCCAGGCTGCCCCTTCTGGGGTGCGGGTAGAGTGGGCAAGCCTGTGGGAGCCATACCTGTGCGCAGAGAGCATGCGCACAGGCAGGGTCTAGGCTTGGGCTTAGGGTGTCCAGAGGGAGAACGGCCACTCTGACAACCCCCAGGTCCTGCCGAAGATCTTCCACTCACGTGTAAGGAACCAGACTCATGGAGAGGACAGGTAGAGGACATTTGTTGCCCAGCAGCGACAGATGGGCCTGCACTGAGTCCCGTGTTTGCCACATTGCTTGCTGACACTGTGAAAATCCAATCCCTGGTCTCTGCACCAACACCTCCTCTACTAATGCAGAGACCGCACTGCAAAAGAGGCAGTCTCCTGTGCCAGACCCCCAGGCCTGCCTCCCTACCACCCCCGTTTTAGTGTGCTCCCACAGAGGAGGACACAGCAATGGCACAATGGTGGGGAGGAGTCTCTCCTCAGGATAGCTGTGAAATTCCTGGGGGACAAGTCCTCACCCTGGAATGTGCCCTTTCCAAACAAGACCAGCTCCAAGAAAGGAGCATGTTTTCAAGTAGAGTCCTCTTTCTCTGGAGAAAGATTTTCCAAATATGAAAGGATGAAGGTTCTTGTTTTGCAGGCAGCAGAAAAACAGTGCAGGTGGTCAGGGGAAGACGTGGGGTTATGGACACAGGGACTGGACCCTCTGGACCCAGCATCAAGCATTCGTTCAATGAGCAGGGCCAAGGGCTCCAGGAGAGCCCACCCACTACCCATATCAGGGTACGGAAAAGGGACCAGGCCAGTGCCACGAGTCTGGATCTGATTTTCTCATTTACTGGTCACAGAACCTTTGTCCATGTTAGTGTCTGAGCCTCAGTTTGTCAACTAGAGAGAAAATTCCTTCCCCAGACTGCTTCCCAGGGTTCTCCTGATGAATGGGGCGGGGAGGTGGGGGAAGCCTATGAAAACACTTTGTGACCCAGAAAAAATTGTTTAAAAAGAAAGCTTTATGGGATGCCTGGGTGACTCAGTGGGTTAAAGCCTCTGCCTTCAGCTCAGGACATGATCTCGGGGTCCTGGGATCGAGCCCCGCATCGGGCTCTCTGCTCAGCAGGGAGCCTGCTTCCCCCCCTCTCTCTCTGCCTCTCTGCCTACTTGTGATCTCTGTCTGTCAAATAAATAAAAATATAATCTTAAAAAAAAAGAAAAGAAGAAATCTTTGTTATCTTTGTAGTTATTAAGCTAAATGCCAGCTCTCCAGGAACCTACAATCCAGTTGTGGAAATAAATTAAAACACACGAAGCAGTTAAAGTAGCAAACCGTGACAGTCTGCACTTGGCACAAAACAGTGTTATCAAAATTACACACAGTCAATGTCTTGAAGAAGAGACAGGTGTAGAATGAATCAGATGGAACAAATTTCATGGAAATGGTCGGGGTAAGAACTGCAGTGAGTCCTGGAAAAAGAGAAGGTTGTGGAGAAATTGGCAGAAGAGGAAAGACTTTAATAGTGTGGGTGTGTGTTTAAGTACAAAAGTCTCATGCAAGGCTAGAGAAACACACTCGAGACTACGGAGGGTGGGAAATAGGTCTCCGCCAGGGGTTGGCAAGCTGGGAGGGTTCAGTAAGTCATTGTGTGTGTGTGTGTGTGTGTGTGTGTGTGCGCGCGCGCGCGCGCGCGCGTGCGCAAAAACTGTTTTTTTTTTTAAAGATTTTATTTCACAGAGAGAGATCACAAGTAAGCAGAGAGGCAGGCAGAGAGAGAGAGGAGGAAGCAGGCTCCCTGCTGAGCAGAGAGCCCGATGTGGGGCTCAATCCCAGGACCCTGAGATCATGACCTGAGCCAAAGGCAGAGGCTTTAACCCACTGAGCCACCCAGGCACCCCGCAAAAACTGTTTTTTAGCATGCAATCTGAGAAAGATTTTACATTTTTAAAAGATGTTATACACCTATTAGAATGGCTAAAATCAAGAATACTGACAACACCATGTACTGGTGAGGTTGTGGAAGAATGGGAACTCTCACTCGTGGCTGGTAGGAATGCCGAGCAGTACCCCCACTTTGGAATAGAGTTTGGTGGTTTCCAACAAAATTAAACATACTCCTACTATATGATTCAGCAGTGACACTCCTACCAAAGGAGCTAAAAACTTATGTTCATGCAGAACCCTGCACACAGATATTTACAGTAGCTTTATTCATAATTACCAAAGCTTGGAGGCACCCACGATGTCCTTGACCAGCTGGTACGCACAGCAATGGAATATTGGAATACTATTTAGAGCCAAAGACAAATGAGCTATTAAACCACACAGAGACATGGAGGAAACTTCAATGAATATTACTAAATGAAAGAAGCCAACCTGAAAAGATTCCATATTTTATGAATCCAACTATGTGACCTTCTGGGAGAGGGAAAGGCAAAACTATGGAGACCGTGGAGAGAGGGGTGGTTGGCCAGGACTAGAGGGGAGGGAAGAATGACTCGGTGGAGCACGGAGGATTTTTAGGGCAGTGCAAGGACTCAGTCCGGTACCATAATGGGACATATAGGTCACTATATACATTTGTCCAAACCTATAGAATGTGTGACACCAACAGGGAGCCCTAATGTAAACTATGGACTTTGGGTAATTATCTGTCAATGTACGTTCATCAATTGTAAACAAAGGTACCACTCTGGTGGGGGATGGCAATAATGGGGGAGGCTATGCACGTAGGGATACATAGACGATATATGAAAAATCTCTGTCCTTTCTACTCCATTTTTCTGTGAACCTAATACACTCTAAAAATTAAAGTCTCTTTGAGGGTTTTGGAGGGGCAGAGGAGGGGAGGTTGGGTGAGCCTGGTGGTGTGTATTGAGGAGGGCACGAATTACATGGAACACTGGGTGTGGTGCATAAACAATGAATGCTGGAACACTGGAAAGAAATTCTAAAAATAAATAAAAATTTTATCTTATTTTTTTTTAAAGATTTTTATTTTATTTATTTGACAGAGAGAGATCACAAGTAGGCAGAGAGGCAGGCAGAGACAGAGAGGAGGAAGCAGCCTCCCTGCTGAGCAGAGAGCCCGATGCAGGACTCGATCCCAGGACCCCGAGATCATGACCTGAGCCAAAGGCAGCAGCTTAACCCACTGAGCCACCCAGGCGCCCCAGAAATTTTAAAAAATTAAATGTTATAAGGGAAAAAAATGTTAGAAGAAAAAAAGAGGAGGATGGGGGTGCCTGGGTGGCTCAGTGGGTTGAGAGTCTGCCTTCGGCTCGGGTTATGATCCCAGGGTCCTGGGATCGAGCCCTGCATCAGGCTCTCTGCTCAGCAAGGAGCCTGCTTCATCCTCTCTCTGCCTGCCTCTCTGCCTACTTGTGATCTCTGTCAAATAAATAAATAAAAATCTGTCAAATAAATAAAATCTTTAAAAAAAAAAAAAAGAGGAGGAGGAATGACATAGACCATATATATCCCACAAACCTCAAGTATGCAAAGAAAGTTTATAGATCCCTGGTCCAAAGGACAAATATCTAGACTGAATGACAATGAAAATACAATGTAACTAGGGCAGCTGGGTGGCTCAGTTGGTTAAGCATCCAACTCTTGGTTTTGGCTCAGGTCATGAACGCAGGGTCGTGAGATCAAGCCCCACTTGAGGCTCAGTGCTCAGTGCACAGTTTGCTTGAGATCCTCTTGTCTTCTGCTCCCTCTGCCCCCTCCCTGCTCATGCTCTCTTTCTTTAAATAAAATCTTTTTTAAAAAATAAATCATCACAGGGGTTTGAAGTGGCAGGGGGTTGGGAGGTTGGGGTACCAGGAGGTGGGTATTAGAGAGGGCACGGATTGCATGGAGCACTGGGTGTGGTGAAAAAATAATACTGTTATGCTGAAAATAAATTAATTAAAAAAATACAACATCACTAAATTTCTGTTATGCAGCTAACACAGTGCTGACAGGGAAAAAGAGGAAAAGCCGGACATCAGTAAGTCTGATGTCCCATGATAGGAAACCAGGAGAAGAAGGGCACACTAAATCAGAAGTCACCCTATACAGTGTAGATAACTTGAATAGCCCTATATCCACTAAGGGAATTGAAGTTATAATTTTAATATTCCCCCCAAAGAAATCTCCAGGCACAGATGTCTTCACTGCTAAATTCTACCAGACAAGTAAGGAAGAGTTAACACCAGTTCTACACTGTCTCTTAGGAAAATAGGTAAGAGAAACCTTGCTAATTCACTTCTTTTTAGCTTTATTGAGATACAATTGACAAAAAAATCATATGTACTTGTGGCATACGATGTGATGATTTGGGAGATGTATACACTGTAGAATGACTGCCACAATCAATTTAATTAACGTATTACCTCACAGTTACCAGTTCTCTCTGTGTGATGAGAACACTAAAGATTTGCTCTTCTAGGGATGTCTGGGTGACTCAGTTGATTAAGCATCTGCCTTCAGCTCAGGTCATGATCCCAGGGTTCTGGGATCGAGTCCCACTTTGGGATCCCTGCTCAGTGGGGAGGCTGCTTCTCCCTCTGCCTGCTGCTGCCTCTGCTTCTGCTCTCTTTCTGACAAATAAATAAAACTTTAAAAATATATATTAAAAAAAAAGATTTACTCTTCTAGCAAAGTTCAAGTACAGTATTACTATGGTGACCATGCTATACATTAGATCCCCAGAACTTTCTCATCTTTCTTTTCTTTTAAAGACCTAACTGGCTTTATTAAGTGATTTATGAATCGGGCAGCATTCTCCCTAGCAAGTAGAGAGGACCTCTGAGGAGTTGTACAAAATGGAAGGTTTGTATAAGAAGGAGGGTGGGGCAAAAAAATTATAAGCAAAGGATTTAAAAAAGGGTTGTTTCAGGCAAGGTGACTTTCCCTTGGTGGGGGAAGAGGAAGGGGTTTTATCATGCAGATTACTCCTTCTTTTGGGCAAAAGAGAGGGTCTAGGTGATAGATCACCTCATTGGTGCTTATCAGAAAATTCCTGACTGACCAGTTAGGACCACTTTTCTGGGGGACATTGAAACTGCGGCCAGGTTAGGTGTCAATCCCCCAGCTTTGCAATTTGGCCGAAGTGACATCATTTTGGGCGTGTGGCTTTCTTTTTTTTTTTAAGATTTTTATTTATTCAACAGAGAGAGAGAGATCACAAGTAGGCAGAGAGGCAGGCAGAGAGAGAGGAAGGGAAGCAGGCTCCCTGCTGAGCAGAGAGCCCAATGCGGGGCTCAATCCCAGGACCCTAAGATCCCCTAAGATCATGACCGGAGCCGAAGGCAGAGGCTTTAACCCACTGAGCCACCCAAGCGCCCCTGTGGCTTTCTTTTTAACAATTCCTCGGTTTTGATCAGGCTCAACTTAAAGGAGAGAAGTGATCCAAATGGAAGGCACTGGTGCCACTCTCAGCTCCTACTCTGAGGTTCTCGGAAGTTTTTGCTGTTTGTGTGGTAGCCGGAAGTCATAAGGTTTTATCTGACCTCTGTGATATTCACAGGCCACAGCTTCAGGTTCACATTCTTTAAGCCAGTTGTTTTCTTTGCCAGAACCCATTCATTTAATAACTTCAAAGTTTGTATCTTTTATTTATTTATTTGTCAGAGAGAGAGAAAGTGCTCACAAGCAGGCAGAGAGGCAGGCAGAGGCGGAGAGAGAAGCAGGCTCCCTGCCGAGCAAGGAGCCCAATGTGGGACTCGATCCCAGGACCCTGGGATCATGACCTGAGCCGAAGGCAGTGGCTTAACCCACTGAGCCACCCAGGCGTCCCCAAAGTTTATATCCTTTGACCAACATTGCCCCATTTCCCCCAAGCCCTGGCCCCTGGCAATCACCATTCAGTGTTTGTCTTTCTATATCTGGATTATCTCACTTTTCATGTCCTTCAGATTCATTCATGTTGTCGCAAATGGCAGAATTTCCCTTTCTTATGGCTGAATACTATTTCAGTGTGTGTGTGTGTGTGTGTGTTGATGTCTTCTTTACACATTTAGCTGTTGCTGGACAGAGGTTTCCATATCTCAGTTGTTGTCTGTTGTGAATAATGCTGCAGTGAGCAGGGAGGTACAGATATCTCTTTGAGATTTAATTCATTTTATAAAGCCAATATTGCCTTGATGTCAAAATTACAAAAAAAAAAAAAAAAAGAGTCAAAACACTAAAGATCAGGGACGCCTGCGTGGCTCAGTTGGTTAAGCAGCTGCCTTCGGCTCAAGTCATGATCCCAGCGTCATGGGATCGAGTCCCACATTGGGCTCCTTGCTCGGCAGGGAGCCTGCTTCTCCCTCTGTCTCTGCCTGCCACTCTGTCTGCCTGTGCTCGCTCTCACTCGCTCTCTCTCTCTGACAAATAAATAAAATCTTAAAAAAAAAAAAAACACTAAAGATTAATATCCCTCAAAAACCCATAACAAAATATTAGCAAAGACAATTCAATAATATATTAAAAGTATTGTACAACATGATCAAATAGAGCTTTATTCCAGGGATACGAACTTGGTTCAAATTTTGAAAATCAGTCAGTATGTTCTATCGATACTGACAGGCTAAAGAAGAAAAATCACATGATCCTATCCATTGACACAGGCATTTGAGAAAATGCAATACTCATTCACAAATAATCTCAGAATACTAAACATAGACAAGAACCACTTCAACTTAATAAAGGGCGTTTCCAGGGAATACTTTCAAACCCGTATTATGAGGCAAGCATTACTCTTATACCAAAACTGGATGACACTCTAAGAAAATTATAGGCTAGTATCCCCAATGAGTACAGATGCAAAAACTCTCACAAAATACTATCAAATAGAATTTACTAGCATGCTAAAAGTATGATACATCATGATCAAACTGGATTTATCCCTGAGATGCAATGAAAATTCAACATAAGCACATCAATTAATGTAATATACCATATTAACAGAATGAAGGATAAAAATCATATGATCTTCTCAATAAATGCACTCAATTAAGTGTAGAAGGAATGTATCTCAACGTAATAAAGGTCATATATGAGAAGCCCATAGCTAACATCATACTCAACTGTGAAAAGCTGAAAAGTTTTCCTTTAAGATCAGAAACAAGACAAGGATGCTCATTCTCACCACTGTATTCAACATAGTACTGGAAATCATAGCCAGAGCAATTAGGCAAGAAATAAAAGGCCTCTAAATTAGAAAAGAAGAATAACATGGTATTGGTTTCCCAATAATATAATCATATCCCTAAAGATTACACACACACACAAAAAAAACCCAGTTAGAATAAATCCAGTAAAATTACAGGATACAAAATCAATATAGAAACATCAGTTGCATTTCTTCACACTAAGAATAATTGGAGAAAGAAACTATAAAAACATTCCTATTATAATAGCATCAAAAATAACAAAATAGGAATAAATTTAAGAGGATAAAAGACTTGGGGCACCTGGGTGGCTCAGTGGGTTAAAGCCTCTGCCTTCAGCTCAGGTCATGATCTCAGGGTCCTGGGATCGAGCCCCGCATCAGGCTCTCTGCTCAGCAGGGAGCCTGCTTCCTCCTCTCTCTCTGCCTGTCTCTCTGCCTACTTGTGATCTGTCTCTGTCAAGTAAATAAATTAAAAAAAAAAAAAGAGGGTAAAAGACTTATACTATTAGACCTATGAAAACTAAGACATTGATGGAAGAAATTGAGGAAGACACAAATAAGTGGAAAGATATACCACATTCATGTACTGGAAGGACATTGTTGAATTATGCCTACTACCCAAAGCAATTTACAGATTGAACACAATCCCTATCAAAATTTCACTGGAAGGAAATTTTACAGAAATAGAGAAAACGATCCTCAAATGTGTATGGAACCACAAAAGATCCCATAGAGCCAAAGCAATTTTCAGAAAGAAAAACAAAGTCAGAGGCATCACACTTCCTGCCCTCAAACTCTATTACAAAACTACAGTAATCAAAACAGTATGGTACACACAGACCAATGAAACAGAATAAAGAACCCAGATACAAACCCAATTGTATAATTGGTTAACTAATCTTTGAAAAGGGTATCAAAAATGTATGATGCAGAAAGAAGAATTTCATCAACAAGTGGTGTTAGGAGAATTGGTTATCCACATCAAAAGAATTAAACTGGACCCTTATCTTACACCACACCTAGAAATTAACTTGAAATGGATTAAAGACTTAAATGTTAAAATCTCAAACTATAAAACTCCTGGAACATAGAGAAAAGGCATTGCCTTGGTGATGTTTTTGGATATGAAATCAAAAGCAAAGATAACAAAAGCAAAAAATAAGCCAGTGGGACTACATCAAAATAAATCTTCTCCAAGCAAAGAAAACAATCAGCAAAATCAAAAGGCAACCCACAGATGAAAGAATTTGCAGACAATATATCTGATCAATATCCAAAATATATAAATAATTCAATAATGACAACAAAAAAAATCTCATTTTAAAATGGCAAAGGATCTGAATTTTTCCAAAGATATACAAATGGATAACAGATACACAAAAAGGTGCTCATCATCACCAGTCATCACAGATACGCAAAGCAAAACCACCAGTGAGAGGTCACTTCACACTCATTAGGATGGATGGCATTTATCAAAATGACAAGAGATAAGGGTTAGGGAGGATGGGGATAAAAGGGAAACTTTCATACTGCTAGTGGGAATTTAAATTTATACCATACAAAAAACAGTATGACAGTTCCTCAAAAAAATCAAAACTACCATATGGTCCAGCAAAACCCCTTCTGGGTATGTATCTGAAGGAAACAAAATTGGTATCTCGAAGATATATATATATATATATATATATATATATATATATATATATATATCTGCACTCCCATGTTCATTGCAACATGACTCACAATAGCCAGGCTACGGAAATTCTCTCAGTGTCCATCAATGGATGAATGGACAAAAAGGATGTGAGATGATTATATGACTGGCTATTTGAAGCAACATAAATGCACATTTGCAACAACATAAATGAACCTAGAGAACATAGTGGGCGATACAGAGAACAACAAATACAGTATGATCTCACATGTATGTGGAATCTTTAAAAATAAATAAATAAAAGTCAAACTCATTGAAACAGACTGTAAAATGGTGGTTACTAGAGCCTGGGAAGTGGGGGAGATGGGGAAATATTGGTCAAAAGGTACAAGACTTCAGTTATAAGATGAATAAACTCCTGGTATTTAATACACAGCATGGTGACTACCTCCTCTCCCTGCATATATTTGAAATTTGCTGTGTTAGGTACTTGAAATTTGCTGAAAGAGCAGCTCTTGGCATTCTTACTACTACTACACACACACACTATGTGAGGTGATGGATATGCCAATTAACTTGATGCATCAATCATGGCACAAAATTTACATATGTCAAATCATCACACTGCATAACTGAAATATATGCAATTTTAGTTGTTAATTATATTCAACAAGGCTAAAAAGTTAAAGAACATCTATAAAAAACCTATACTAACATCATACTTAATGGTGAAAGAGGGATTATTTTTCCCTAAGTTCAAGTACAGGACAAAGATCTCTGCTCTCACCACTGCTAGTCAACATAATGCCAGAAGTTCTAGCCAATGCTAGAAAAGACATAAATTTGTCCCATTCGCAAATGACATAATAGACCTCATAGAAAACCCTCAAAGAATATACTAAAACAAGACAAAAAAAACCAAAAGACAACACCTAGCTCTTAGAAATGATAGTAAAGTTGTAAGATAAAAAGTTCAATATATTGTACTGCTCTAGATCCATGGGAACTGAAATGAAAAATATAATTGCACTTATAGATGGGAAAAATCTTTTAAATCCTTAGGTATAACTATAACAAAATGGGTATAGGACTGAATGGAAAACATGACAAAATGCTGATGAGAAAAATTAAGGAAGTTCTAACTAAATGCAGAGAGATAGCATATTCATGGATTAGTACATTCAACAGAGTGTCCTCAGTACATATGTATGCTTACTGCAATTCCTATCAAAATCTCAGGAAGATTTTTTTTTTCATATGTAGACATGATTATTTTAAAATGTTGTGTTAGGAAGATAAAAAGGCAAGACACATACTAGGAGACAATATTTGCAAATCACTTATTGGATAAAGGACTATGTCCAGAATATATAAAGAACACTCAAAATTTAACATTAAAAAAGGGGGGAAAGTCCCATTAGAAAATGGGCAAAAAGGGGCGCCTGGGTGGTTCAGTGGGTTAAGCCGCTGCCTTCGGCTCAGGTCATGATCTCAGGGTCCTGGGATTGAGCCCCGCATTGTGCTCTCCGCTCAGCAGGAAGCCTGCTTCCTCCTCTCGCTCTCTGCCTGCCTCTCTGCCTACTTGTGATCTCTCTGTCAAATAAATAAATAAAATCTTTAAAAAAGAAAAATAAAGAAAATGGGCAAAAGACATGGAATACTGCAGCAAAGAAGAGATACAGATGACAAAAACAGCACATGAAAAGACATTCTACGGCCATCAGAGAAATGCAAAATAGGGCCATGGTGAGCGATCACTGTATGCGGAGACCGATGCAGAATTTGGAAGGCAGAGGACTGCAGGGAGCGGAAGGAGCAATGAGGAAACGAGCCCTGGAAATCTGCAGAGGGATCCCCTCGACTTTTTGGCTAAATATGAATCTGTACGCATACAGGGTAAAACCCAATAGAGCTGGGTAAGGACGACTAGAACATTTTCCAGGGAGCTTTAAGCCAAAGCGTTCGCAGAGATCACACAGGGCTAGATATCATTTTCATCCTACAAGCCAGAGTGGAGCGACTTCAGTGAGTTCATGGGGTACATGAGTACAAACCCCAGAAGAGTCACATCTAAATAGTATAACTATTACCTGAGAGTACAAGATAATCTAGACTTGCCCTTAAAAATCTTAAAAGGAAAAAAAAAAAATCTTAAAAGGTATGCTTCGAAATGATTGAGATGAACCATCTGTATCTTAACCGCCTTCCAAAACAAACCTAATGCTCTTAAAAGTAATGCGATAGAGTACAGCCCAGTTAATACAAGACGGAAAGGCCCTGCTAAAACTACAAGGTATATGAAAACGAAAGAAAGTGTTACCCACAACTGGGTGGGAAGCTAATGAGGAAAAAAAATCCAAATCACCTACATGATGGGAATGTATCGGAGAGACAGGAGCCAACTTGAAGATGAACCCAGTGAGTAGGTCTGGGTCAATTTAAACAAGAAAAGATAATGATAGCAATGGATTACAACATATAGGATAAAATAAATATCCATGAGTCCACATTAATATAACTGAATAAATAGGAGAAAAAGATTGGTTCTTTCTTTCCAGTAAAATTCAAATGTATAAATGTAGAAGAAATGATAGAAATTTAAAAAATCACCATTTGGGAAATGCCACAGTCATAATTATTGCTAGCAAGAATTTTCAACAGATGTTAAAATTAGTGGGCCAAAATATGATGAAAAAGGAAATATTTCATTGGTCTAAAATATGTCCGCAGAAGATACTTAATAATAAAAGAAAAATGATGACTTTACAAAGGGCAAACCTGGCAGACCCCACACTGAGCAAAAGTTAAAAGGTTAACACCGTGAGTAATAAGACACACTGATATCCTCTACCTCTGGATAAAATACCCAAAGAGGGTGCAACAAGAATTTGCGGTGTTTTTGCCAAACTTGCATAAACTCAACCTAATCGTGAGAAACTATCAGACAAAGCCAAGTTGAGGAAGATTATGCAAAATAGCACTACATAGGTGTTGAAGTCATGAACTGTCTTAAATTGGGGGAGACTAAGGACACATGATACTGAAATGCAAAGTGGGATCCTGCATTGGATGCAGAGCAAAAACATGATATCAAAGGGACAGCTGGTGAAATCTGAAGACGGCCTATAGGCTCATAAAGAGCCCTGAATCGATCAAATTCTTTCTCCTCTAAGATCAGGAGAATGTCCTTAACCATTTTAGTCGATATTTTACCAAATACCCTGCTCATTACAATAAGGTAAGAAAAATAAAAAAGATATCCAGATTAGAGAGGAAAAATTAAAATTGTCTTTATTGATTGTTGTCACACTCATATGGATAAAAAAAATCCCTAAGAAATATTTTACAAATCTACTGGAATTAATAAGAGAAAGGTTGCAGGATACAATCTCAACATACAAAAAAATTATTATATTTCCATTTATTATGCAGCAGCTACAAACAACTGGAAAATGAAACAAAAGCAACCAAAAAATGGAGTATTTAAAATTAAAATATAGGCAAGATCTAAACACTGAAAATCTATAAAACATTCCTAAAATTTAGAAAGACTTGAAGAGATATACCATATTTATGGGCTATGGGCTAAAAGACTAAATATTGGGGCGCCTGGGTAGTTCAGTCGTTAAGCGTCTACCTTAGCGTCTGCCTTCGGCTTGGGGCATGTCCCAGGGTCTTAAGATCAAGTCCTGCATCAGGCTCTCTGCTCAGTGGGAGGTCTGCTTCTCCCTCTCCCAACTCCCCCTGCTTGTGTTCCCTGTCTCCCTGTGTTTGTCAAACAAATAAATAACCTTAAAAATAAATAAATAAATAACAAGACTAAATATTAAGATACCAATTTTCCCCAAATTGATCTACAGATCCAGTGTAATGCCTGTCATTATCCCCAGCAGTCTTTTTGTAGAAATTGATAAGCTGACTCTAAAATTTATATGGAAATGCAAGGAACCTATAATAGAATCTGGAGGACTTAGACGACCTGATTTTGTTTTCATACAGCTGTAGTAATCAGCAGAATGGAGAGTTGGCTTAAAGTAGCCATGCAGGCCGATGGACTATGAAGTTCAGAAATGGACTCCATTCATATGCAGTCAGTGGACTTTCAACAAAGATGCCAAGATAATTCAGTGAAGGAGGGGCGCCTGGTTTGCTCAGTAGGTTAAAGCCTCTGCCTTCCTGCTCGGGTCCTAATCCCAGGGTCCTGGGATTGAGCTCTGCATCGGGCTCTCTGCTCAGCAGGGAGCCTGCTTCCCACCCTCCCTCTGCCTGCCTCTTTGCCTTCTTGTGATCGCTGTCTGTCAAATAAATAAATCTTAGAAAAAAAAAATTCAATGAAGGAAAGGGCCGTCTTTTCAATAAACAATGGTAGAACAACTAGATACCCTTAACTAGTTGGGTTAAAAAAAAAAAAATCTCAACCCTTACCTCACACTACATACAAAAGTTAACCTTGGCTAGATTACAGAATGTTTATAACAACTTTACTCATAATAGCCAAAATTTGGAAACAATGTAAACCAAAGCAAGTGAATAAATGAAGTCCCATGTATTCCAACATGGACTGTCACTCAGCAATGAAAAGGAACTAGTGACAAAGGGAACATGGGAATCTCGAAACCAGTACGCTGAGCAAAAGAAGTCGGACACAACAGAGAACATACAATATAATTCTATTTATACGAAGCTCTAGTAAAGGTAAATCTCGTTGATTGCACCAGACAGCAGGGCAGTAGGGCCAGGGCTGGGTGGTGGGCATTAACAGCAAAGGGCCATAAGGAAAAGTCCCTTTATCAGGATTGTAATGATTACAAAAGCGTAAACATTCAGCAAAGCTCTTCAGTCTAAAGGTTTTATATGAGCCTTTTTTACTGTATGTAAATTATATCTCATTAAAATTGACCTTTAAAAATTAACCATAAATATTACAATTTTCTGCTCATCCTGGCAACCTCATCCCCTGTATCTGTGGTCCTCAAAACCTTAGTGTGCATCAGTCACCTGGAGGCCTTCGTTAAAAATTCATCTTCCCAGGCCCAAGCCCAGGACTAGGTGGGCAGCCTGGTACTTGGCATCCGGGAAGAAACATCTTTACACGATTCTGATTCAGGTGACCTCAGACCACACTTCGGAAAACTGGCCCTGAGTGGACTTTGGCATTACATTTGTTTCCTGGATCAGACTCAGGCCATGTTTGATCATCTGGTAAGATCAGGTAAGAGCCCTGAGCCGCCCTCAGGCCCAGCATTTCCAATGGAGGGCTGGCGTTGTCACTGGAGCTCAAAATGGCAGATAGTGTGATATCCTTTCTTCAGAGAGAGGCTGCCTGGGTTTTAATCCCAGTTTAAGTGACTGATCAAGCCATGGCTCTGGTCTCAGAAATGTTAAGTATTTTCTGCCCTGTCACCTTTTCTAAGCTGGCAAGGAGGACCAACGGAAAGTTCTTGAATAACTGTCATCAGCTCTGGCAGTTGGTATGCTTACCCCTCCCCACCCCCTGCTATGTTGCCAGGGCAACCAGGCCAACTCCCAGAAACCCTCAGGGGTGCTGCCCCCCTCCCTGAGGCAAGACAAGGTTTAGGTTGAGGAGAAAGTGAAGTGGGTAGTCACTTCAAGGGTTTAGGGACCCAGGCCCTAACAAGGTCTCAGAAATGCAGGAGTCTCCTGAAGCTGTCTTTCAGAAGCTGAGTCACGAGGAAGCCTCAGAGCTGTTGCCAGCCTTGGGAGGAGCCACCAACTGAGGCAACCGCTGAGAAGAAAATCCTTCCACTCAGTCCTGAAGGGAAGAATACTTTGCCACCATGGGTCCCCAGGTGGGGTGAGCCCAGGTTTCTCACAGGGGGAGTAGATAGAGGGGCATGGGGAATGGTGAGGTGGGGATTCACCAGAAGCTCCAATGAACCTAGATATATATGAAAATAGAAGAGGACCAAAGCTTTTAGCACGAAAGCAGGAAGAGGGTGGCAAGGGAGTAGAGGTATAATGATCCCAAGGAATCAGCCTCAGGAGGCCACAGGAACCACACACAAATGTGGCTCTGAGCTTGTTGGCATTGAAAGCAGAGAATGGAGCACAGAGGTGACAGCAGACTAGACTCCTGGATATAGTAGAAGGCTTCTTCAGGAAGGGAAATTGATTTTGTGACTCCTGAGCAAGGCAGCAAGCCAGAGCCTCTCCTGTTTCCTTACACTTGAGACAGGGAACTCTTAGTTCAGGGAGAGGATAGTCAGGGGTTACCAATCAAGGAAAATGAGAAATGGTTTAGCTCAAAAGGAAGTTGACCTGAGGCTATTGCCTTGAAGCTGATGAAGCCTATCCCTAACGTCAGGACCCCGCATTTGCAGGACCTGTCCCCCAGTTCACTCCCTCCTGGCTGCCCATCCAGAGAATGTTGTCCAAACTGGATTTTCTGCTTTTACTGATTTAACAAACTCAAATCAATTTGTGGACACAGACGGAAATTTAGATACAAAAGCAAAAGCAGTGAGCGCCGCACGCTGGGAAGCGAGCCCGGGGAAGCATCTGGACCTCTTCTCAGACCATGCATTGCTGGGGACGCCAGGAAGGAGCTGGCTGGCAGGACAAGGAGCACCAGAAATGCCTCATCAGTAACCGCGGAGGGGTCCCGGGTTAGAGGGTTAGACAAAGTTTACCCTCTCCCGCTTCCCATCAGTCTTGAGGTCTAGCTGCGCTTCCCTCCCCTGCAGCCTACACCCCAGGATAACCTGCTGGGATGTGGGGATAGTGGGGTCAAGGGCAGGCACAGGAGAATGATATAATTCTCTTACCTAACCTTTTTCATAGCCCTCTGGACTTGATCCTCCCAGCAATATGTACCTCGATCCAAGATCAAAAGCATATTTTACTTCCCTGCCTCTGCCCCATCCAGGAGCTCATAAGTTGTGCACAAAATACCTGGCAACCTGTTCCTGGGGATCTGATCCGAATGCAAGTAAAGAAAAGAGGAGCCAAGAGGGAACTCTGAGTGTGTTTCCAGCCCTATTATAATAAGACGCTAGCAAGCACACACAGTCCCATGGGTCAGTGAAGCAGCACAGGAGGGTTACCAATGGTCAGGAGCAGAGACGGGTGCAGCTTTTAGGTGGGCTGGAAGTTTCCAAAAACAGGAGATCGTCTTTAAGAGAAATGATGCAACATTACAAATACAAAATAAATAAGGCCCAGAGCTTGGGGGGGGGGGGTGGGGCTAAAAGTTAAAGACCCAAGAACCTCAGGGTAAATAGCCAGTGGTCTTGAAAGTGGCTGGTGAAGGTGTTAGTGAGATGAGACTTGAGTTTGGTGAGCCCCAAAGGATGGGCAGGATTTGGAAAGACCTGTGCGGCAGGATGAACAGAGACTAAAGAATGCCAGAGAGCTGCCCGGGAGCCCCAGGGGCAGACCAGTCCAGCTGGACAGAAACTTGGCAAAGCACAGGTGGAGAGACGAAGGCAAGGAATGAGCTAGTCAGCCTGGGAGGCCTTGAGTACAGCCCATGGCATCTGAATGGGATTTCACTGGCAACAGGAGCCACGAATTTTTTTCCCCCCGCACATGTTGCTGAGTGACCTGAATAAAATGTTTTGGGAAGACTAACCCAGCTGTGTTGTTTTAAGGCAATGAAACAGAAGCCTTTATTTTATTTTATTTTATTTTATTTTTTACAAGAGTCTAGGGTTTGGGGACAAGGGCTGGCCCCTAGGTTGTGGCTGTGTGGAAGGGAGTAAAAGGAAATAACCACCTCGATGGGCTTTGGTGGTTTATGGCCCAAGAGAGGAAGGACTCCAAGATGACTATAGAGTTTCTGCTGAGTGTTAGAGAAGAGCTACATCAGGAAGGGGTGGGGGGAAACCAAGGTCAAGGGCAAATTCGAAGGGAAAAATGGGATTCTAGACATTTGGACTTGAGGTGATGGAGGAACTGTGGATTTTTAGATGGTCATCGGACATCTGGGAGGTGAGGAATGTAGAAGTCCCATTCGGTAATCAAAGCGTCCATCCATCCATTCATTCAACACGCATTTGTTGGTAACCTCCGCCACAGTCCACCCTGTGCTGGGTGTCAAATGGTGTAAGAGGCAATGTGTTCCCTCCCCTTGGATAATTAAATTTAGGCTCTCAAGAGAGAAGAGACAGAGGGGCAACTAGTTGAGTAAGGCAAGGTCTGTTGGGCATGGAATGAACATGAAGTGGGGTTGCTGGCTGTGACATGTCACCCTGTGTCTTCCGGAAAGTATTTGACTCCACTGACCTGTGGATCCATATGGATACCTCTTCCCTTCTCCCCCACCCTACTTGTGTTCGTCCCCAAAGGAAGGACTTGTGTGAAAAGAACGGTTCCCAGAGCCCACAACTGTACTCTGGTCAAGGGTCCTTGAATAAAATGGGTCATAAAGACAATGAGAGGGATTCACAGAATGGAGAAATCCCTAAGAATTTCCAGAGGAGGTGGGACTGAATCTGAATCCTAAATGGGGAGGGGTTTGCATACGTGAAGTGAAAGGGGAAGGCAGACCTGGCTCTAAGGATAAGCAAAAGTCAGCTTCATCTAATAGAAAGTACCTGATTTGATAGTGGGCAAATCCTTGCTAACTGGTAAAACCTCGGCTATGAGGAGGAAACAGCAGCCATCCCCACGGCCGCTGTGTTGAAGCAGAGAACCTGTTCCCTGTGAAGGTGGTGTGATTCCATATGGCATACTTGGCCTGACCCTTCTTGGGCTGGTCCCTTCCATCTGGAATGGCTGCACCAAGAAGCAAGCATCAGAAACTAAAGAAGGGGAAACAAGTCGAGGTGTGCAGACAGACGGACTGACAGGGGCCAGGGAGGAATAGGCGGCAACTCCAAGATATCGAATGTAAACTCCCGAATCCCAACTCAAAGATGTTTTCTTGGCAGCAAGCTTGTTTAGTGCTATTTTTGCAGGACCTTAAAATGAGTAGGTGATCTTGTGCGTCCTTTTTTTTTTTTTTAACTTCTATCACTGAAGCGTATGTTTCCATTTCCTTGCTTCATTAATGCCCTTTCTTGAACATTCTCTGTGAATGTGTATAATACACATTTTAACGTAACACATGAATTTTAGGTATTTCAGATCAAAAGAGCCACGGTCGAGGGCTTGATTTCTTAAATTGCCCATCAAGTTGGATGTCTCGCACTTTTCTAAAGAAAAGACCGTTCACTGCATCCCTTCCAACGCACACCTCCGAGATGGTCGTGTCCCCAGAGACGCCCCACGTGAACTACCATTACTCTGTCTCCTTGGCTGCCTTTTGCTCTTAAGTTTTCTTTGCCTCCCATGAATAAGGTGAAGGCAGGAAAGATCAGAAAAAAGGAAGAAGTAGCAAACCAGTTAATTTTGCCACATGCCCCTACGCAGCCGCCAGGGTACGTTATGACACTTGAGGCCACGAGTATGTGGCTCCTCCGTGAATGCTGGGTCCCACACCCACAGACCCGGGGCCCATGTGGCATGTCTTGGTCCGTGGATCAAGTGATGGATAAGCTCACACTCATAGCCTGAGCTAAGGAGAGGTGCTGAAACCCCAGTGGCTTTGCCTCTAACTTTTATTGCCAGTAGGCAAGGAGCAAAGCTTCTGGTCCTGACCCCTGAAGAGTTCTCACACCGAAGAACCCTCTCTTCTGGGAGAAGCTTGATCACACTTAAAGCTGCTCCTAACTGGAATTGGGAACAGGACCTTCGATAAAAAGTAGGACCTCTTCATTCACTGATTATGAAATATTTCAGCAAACTGAAAAATATTGAAGATGAATGCCCATATTGCCCCCCACCTAACTTGAGCAAATCCTACTATTTTCCTTTCCCTGGTTTAGGTTTGTTTTCCAAAAGTAAAATGCTACTGATGTCTATGAGGCTTCTGTTCTGGTATCGGGGAAGACAGATAACCTAAAGAGCTTCCTGCAGCAAAACACCTAGAAAATACTAGGTACAACTTATGCAATTTAATTCTAATGCAGAGTGGAGCTTGCAAGGACAGGGAAATTGCCCTGGGTCAGAACACCAAGAGAACAGAACTCCATAAGCAACTGCTGTTGGCTGCCTACCATGGGAGAACATGGTAGCATGGTGCCATGTTTCAACAAGCTTGGTCTTCCAACGCCCACACACGGAGGGGAGACCTGGACTTGCCAGGGGTTGTTAGAAGTAAGACACTCCTCACACAAAGTTGTGACTCTCTCAAAGCAATACTTACTCTCAGATAAAGTGAAAATTAGAGAAGTTCCCATGGGAAGACAAGGGAATCTGTCTTTTCTTAGTCTGGATTCTGCATAGAAAAGCCTCCCCCAGAGAATTCTTGACTAATGTCTGGGAATTGTAGGTGTTGGAGTTTAAATACATACTCCACTTGTACTTGGGGAACTAAAAAAAATGGACATTGAGCTGGTGATATCCTTAGGTTACCTGGCGTAAGCAAATGAAATGTCTCTGTACAGGACCCCCTCAAAAGTCAGTGCTCACAGGGGTCCCACAGATAAAACCCTTCTAAAAATGAGCTCATAATCCCAAGAGGTAATACACTTAAAAGAACAATTCACCCCTTGGATTTTATTATTTTTCTCCACTCTTTTCAGCTACAAGATACCCTTGCTGTACGATACCAACTGTTCCTCTTATGCAGCAGAATGAGGCCCTAAGAACTGTGTGCCCCTCTGCTATCTTGTTCCTTCCATCCCTGAGAAGGACCACTAGCATCCCTGATAATTCCCATGCATCAGCTTAGACTTAAAGTATACTGAGTCATTCCGTAAGTGATATATACATTTGTGTGCAATCTCAAGCGTACAGATGAGGAGAATGGTGCTCAGTTACAAAGGACTGACTCATGTCAGAATTGAGTCGAATACAGGCCCATTGATTCCTGGCCTCCTCCTCCTTTCCACTTCACTATTTTGCTTTTCTCTTTCTTAACAGCCAATATGTGCAATATTAAAACTAGTCTCACTTCTCTGATAATACACCAACACTATCTGAGCGAAAGCACCTGAGAAGTCAGTTTAGAAAAAAAAAAAAAAAAAAAAAGGATGACTAGTTCCCAAGGCACATGATCTCTGATTGCATGACTGTCACTTGACTGTCCCTTAGATCATGGCTGATGTAGAGAATGGAGGAGAGCTGTGTCGGGATTACAATGTGAAGTCCATTCAGAAGGGGAAAGCCACATGTGATCAAAAATGACCACTGAAGGGGCGCCTGGGTGGTCCTTAAAGCTGCTGCCTTCGGCTCAGGTTGTGATCCCAGGGTCCTGGGATGGAGCCCCTCATCAGGCTCTCTGCTCAGCGGGGAGCCTGCTTCCTCCTCTCTCTCTGCCTGCTTCTCTGTCTACTTGTGATCTCCGTCTCTCAAATAAATAAATAAAATCTTTAAAAAAAAACAAAAGACCACTGAAGGTCTCCTAAGTCATGTGGAAGCTGAAAAACCCACGGGTGGTGGGGCAGTGGAAGGACTGGGGGGGAGGAGGATGGCGTACGTCAAGGACTCTGCTTTGCTAGGAGCTGGTGGCTAAATGAAGTGCACATTCCACAGTCCCGACAAAGACTGAGTGTCCCCCATGACTTGGGGGAAGACCCCTGGGAGGGACCCTCCAGGCGTCAGCACCAAGGGATGGTTGTCAGCATTTCAAGGGCAGGGCCCATGTCTGATTCAATACCCTTGTATCCTGAGCACTCAGGAAAGAAGAGGGCACACTGTCAGCCTCCACGAAAAAGTCCCAGGGTGTGACGCATTATCTGGGCAACACAGCAGGGTCAGGCCAGAGGCCAGGGAGTGATGGCCACGCCCCTGCCCAGGATAACCAGCAAATCCCCAACTCTGTGAGAACCCTTTCAAGGCAGGCAGGTGGGAGAAGGCGGAGAGGGAGAGACGTGAGGTGGGGAGGCTCTGAGCTCTCCACCCACAGCGAATGGGGCTGGCAGTCCAGCTGGAGACCCCGGAACGGCCGTCCCTCTGATGGCAGTGGGAGCAATCCTCACACATGTCCCCACCCCTTGGCTCACACTTGGCTCCGTACTGTTTGCAGCTCTGAGCTACCCTAGCTGGGCAACAGCATGTGCTCCGCCCCTGCAGCCTTCTCCTTGCCCGATCCACTGTGACCACTGGGAACATTCTGCCATCACTGAGATGCTGATGCTGTGTGCCTGGAGAGCAGAGCCCCAGGCCCAGGGCTGCCCAAGGGAGGAGGGGGCCTGAGGGCTAAGTGCAGGCACGCATGTGGGCTCGGGTTCAGGGCCTGTCCCTACAGCAGACCTTGCTGGCAGAGTGAGTGTCCTGGCTGGGGCCCTATGTCCCCTCACGACCTCCTGAATCACCACCTGCCCTTGGAGTGGGCCCTCCCAGCCACACACTCTGTCCTCTTTCAAACTAGTGTCTACTGATGGTGATGTCAGAAAGATAGGGCAGGAAAGTGGGGAGGTAAGGGGTGAGCATTTCTGAGTTCTGGAATGGACAGACTGAAAAATCAGCCCTCACCTGGCATAAGCTTCTCTACAACACAAACCTGTGTAAGCCCCCTCGTCGCCACACAATCCTTAGACCCGCTTCTAGGAAAAAAAACACATTTCTGTCTGTCAACCATGAACTACCATGCATTCTCCCTTCTACACCCTACAGTCCTGCTCTCCCTACCTACCCGGCTCCTTCCTGGTCTTTCGGTCGGCACCGACCTGTCTTCGCTAACCCTTCCCAGGGCCCCTGCCCACCCACACAGGTCCTCACCCAGGATGTGGCAGCTCCCCTGTGAAGATGTCCCCAAATGGCTCAGACAGAGAGAACTTATTTTCTGTTCCCACATTCAACATTTCCTTTTGTAGTCTTTGTCCTTGGGGGTCCCTGAAGTCACTTTAAAACCCAAGAAAAAGACACAAGCCACTAAGACTTGTGAGCCCTTAGTAAACTCCTCCCCCAGGACTTCAGGGCAGACAGACCTGTCTCAAAGGGTTGCATCTTACCAAGACTCAACCCAACTCACAAGGAATCCCTTTCCCCAACCAGGCCATCCGCCATCTCACCCCACCTCTGCACTCTCCTCTGAACACCACAGTTCCCACCACCTCAAATGGTGCCCACAAGGAAGGGCTCTGTCTGCAGAGATGGGCTCCAACACTTGCCCTCAGCCACACCGGCCCTTTGTTCCAGGAGTTCTCCATCCCCATCTCCTGCTTGGCACAGACCCTCTTCCCAGACGCACTGAGGGATCCTGACCATACAAGCCACCTTGGCCCCTGGGTCCTTGCCCCATGGCCAGCATAAACAGGACAGCAGGAAAATCCCAGAATTGGAACAACCACCCTCCACCCCCAACGCTCAGCAGAGGAAAGGGACAAAGCATTCGACACCCAGCAGGGGGCACCACATGCAAAATGCTCCTCCCAGGGAGAAGGCAAGAGGGCAGCGAGCTGTCTCGACAGAGCTCTACCAGGGTGCTCAGGCACAGCTGGCACGCCTGTCTCCCCACAAGACTGTGAGCTCCTGGGACAGGGACCATGTCTTATTCACCTTTGTTCCCCTGTGCCCAGCACAAGCAGTCATTCAATGAATGAAACAATGGATGGCACCTGAAAGAAAGGTCCACTTAGGAGCCAGAGAGGGTGGGACCTGACAAGGCAGACGTCTCTAATCACATCTCTACCATCCACTGGGATTGAGCTGGATCTCTTCATTTACGATGTGATGGGGATTTCAGGGGTAACCAACAACTGGGTCCACCCAGCCCATCATGAAGACAGGCTATCTCAGACACTGACTGGAGGGAACCCAGTTTCTGAGAGTCGCCAGGGACCGCCCCTCACTTCTGTGCTCTACCTGAGCCCTTCCCATAGCTCAAGGCCTATTTCAAACACACTTTTGCTGGGAAGCCTACCCGAGCTGCCCCGTACCACTGCCTCTGCCTGACAAAAGGAGGTCGCCCTTGTCTGACCTCCTTGGAGCCTGGTGCCCGGATGGCCCACTGGAGTGTGGAGACAGGATAAATGTCGGGAAACAAACCAAACAAAATCAACAGTTAAGTAAGCAAGGAATTGGGGCACATGCCTGCTTGTTGCTATACTCTTCTTGGAAGAGTTCCCTGGAAACGGAAGCAGTTCTTGTGGTGCCATGGCTATCTCTGGGGAGGACAGGAGTGGCTGGGCACCGAGCATAAGCAAGGGAGGCCTGTCTTAACTGGATGTTCTTCACAACATTTGGGTCTTTACCATGCGCATGTAATGATTTTTTTAAAAGTCAGTAACTATAATATCAAACCACAGAGAAAAACCGCAAATTCCGAAATGCAGAAATCGTTAGTGGCCATAGTCATAGACCAGGTTATGAAGTTCCAACAACATCAAAACAGAATGGAGGACAAGGATTACTTAACAGAAGGCTGAAATTCTCTTCTCCAGCAATAAATAAAGTCAAGAGTACAATGAGCTACTATTTTGAAAGTAAAAAATACTACCGATTTAAATAAGACAAAAGCAGGATTTTTTAGAGGAGGCTTAATATTTTGTATTAACATTTATATTATTATTTCTTAATATTGTTCAGGAAGTATTAAGAGGAAATACAGGAAGAAAATAGGCCAGAAGGAGGGTAGCCAGCAAACTAGGGAGGGAGGAGAAATCATCAGCCACCCTGAATCCTCAAGAAATTTCATTTCTGAACACGTTCAGCCCTGAAGTGTCATCATTAGGAATACTCAGTTTATTCGTGCCTTACCAGCAGCTTCTCAACTGGCTCCTTCCTCTGACCCAACGTCCCTCACCTCCGATCCACTGGGACTTACCCCTCCCCCGCCCGAAGCTGCCATGTTCATTTTAAAACTGTAAGAGCTCCCCCAGTGATCTCCTGTGGAATATTCTGGATCTCATCCTGTGTCTAGCTCCATCCTCCACCCCTCTCTCCTGGACCCTAGTCCCAGCTCCATGGACCCGAGTCTAAAACACACCCCACTCTGCCATGCTACCAAGACTCTCACCAGCTGTCCCAGGGGCCCATAGCCCACCTTCCCACATGGCCAAATTGGATTCTTCAAGCTTTAGCTCAAATGTCACTTCTTCTGTGAAGCTTTGCTAGACTTTCCCTACAAGTTTCTCTTCCACAGGGCTTTGTTCATGCCTTTCGTGTAGGCATTTCCATGTGTTTTGTGACATCTGCCTCTCCCCAGGAGTGAGGGCAGAGCCTATGCCTGGTTTGGCTCTGTATTCCTAGCCCCTCCCACCCCAGCACAGAGCCTGGTGCCTAGACTCCCCTCCAGTGAAAGTTGAGCACCTCAAGTGACTTTTTGTAAGAAGCAAAAGAAAGCTAAAAGACTTCCCAGCCCCAACAGACTGTTGCTGTTCATGACGGTACTGAGACAACCCCTTTGCTTGGCTGAAGCTTATTTTGCTCTCTCTTTAGGACCTAGGTGCACTGCCAGGGATGTCTAGACTCTGTTCACAAAAAGACCCAGCCCCCTTTCCCTTATGATTCTCCTTCTCTTTGATGGGTCTTGCCCAGGTGGGTTCCCACCCAGGTCCTTGCACACATGTCTGTGACTCCACCTTGTGCCCCAGGACCTGGGTCTGGGCGGAGGCCATACTTAGCCCCTGAGGCAGTGTCTCAGTCAAAAAGGAGAAAAACAGATGCATTCACTTATGCCTCTGGTTGTTTGTCTACATTCCTCCGGCTCTCCTGATTGGATAGTCCAAACCGAAGTTTTGTCTTTGGATACTCTTCTACAACCTCAAGAGAAAAACATGATGGGGTGGCTGTGCACCCACTACAAGTCTGTGTGAAGGTGACAGGCCCTCCCAGCATCACCAGCACCAGATAGCTGTCAAGATCTTAAGGGAAGGGCCCTGGCACCCTGAGCACTCAGAAAAGAGCCTGGCACATGGTCAGCCCTTCATCGAAGTCACCTGGGTGATGAATTACACAGGCCACACAGCAGGGTCAGGCCAGAGGTTATGAGCGACTCCCACTCCCCTGCCCCAGTCCAACCTGCAAATCCCAGCTGGCCACGCCCATGTTCCAGGCAGGCAGCGGGGAGAAGAGGAGCTGGAGATGGGGAAGGTCTGAACACCCCACCCACAGCTCCTAGCACAGGCTCTATCCTTCAGAGGCCTGAGTCCAAAACTAGCTTTCTGGTACACGCTTGAATCTGAAAAAAATGAAACATTTTTCCATCTTCAAAAGAGTTTGTTTTAGACCACAAGCTTCTAGAAAGCCAATTTTCCTTTCTGTGTAACGGCAAGCACTGCACTTTTTATTCATAAATATTATTTGATAAGGAGAATACTTTACAAAATGAATAAATATTCCTGGTTGGTTATTTTAGGAAGTAACTTCTAGAATGAGAACTCTGTGTGTCGGGCGGAGAAATCTTTCTTACCTCAAACAGAGGGTGATGAATGTGCTTCCAGTGCATAATCCTGAAAAAGGAATCCTTTTTATTAGTCATAAAATTAGTACCCTCTCAAGACCATATATAGTATTTTAATTTTAAACCTAAGTTTGTCAGGGAAACTCAAAGGAAATCATTCCCCTGCTCTTCCCCTCCAGTATTTCAATGCCCACTTAAATCTCTATAAGGATAACAAGCTCAGGACCTCTCAAAAAATCCTACCCTGTTTTCAAAAATTTCTATTAAATAAATGTTTCCTTACCGGCAATCCAGTACTTTGTCCTTAGAATACTGTTTGCTAACCAAAAACACCCCGAGACTCACTACCAAGTGCTGGCATTTAAACTCTGCTTCTGCTTTGTAAGAGGCCTACACATGCGGCCCCAATCAAAACCCTACAGCTGATCTCTGCTGACAGGCTGACGGGCAGAGGCACAGTTTTAAGTGAGGAATTTGACCCCCGCCTTCCGTAAAGAATGTCTGTTGGGGTTAAGCATGGGCCCTGGGGCTCTTAGCCTCTTGAGTTCTTATCTTTAAAAGGAAAATGTTATGTTACATATATTTTTTTAAGGTGATTCATGTTAAGTATGGCAGATTATATTTTGACCCAAACTTACCCAATCCACAAGGAATCCCTTTCCCCAACCAGGCCATCCGCCATCTCACCCCACCTCTGCACTCTCCTCTGAACACCACAGTTCCCACCACCTCAAATGGTGCCCACAAGGAAGGGCTCTGTCTGCAGAGATGGGCTCCAACACTTGCCCTCAGCCACACCGGCCCTTTGTTCCAGGAGTTCTCCATCCCCATCTCCTGCTTGGCACAGACCCTCTTCCCAGACGCACTGAGGGATCCTGACCATACAAGCCACCTTGGCCCCTGGGTCCTTGCCCCATGGCCAGCATAAACAGGACAGCAGGAAAATCCCAGAATTGGAACAACCACCCTCCACCCCCAACGCTCAGCAGAGGAAAGGGACAAAGCATTCGACACCCAGCAAGGGGCACCACATGCAAAATGCTCCTCCCAGGGAGAAGGCAAGAGGGCAGCGAGCTGTCTCGACAGAGCTCTACCACGGTGCTCAGGCATGGTTGGCACGCCTGTCTCCCCACAAGACTGTGAGCTCCTGGGACAGGGACCATGTCTTATTCACCTTTGTTCCCCTGTGCCCGGCACAAGCAGTCATTCAATGAATAAAACCATGGATGGCACCTGAAAGAAAGGTCCACTTAGGAGCCAGAGAGGGTGGGACCTGACAAGGCAGACGTCTCTAATCACATCTCTACCATCCACTGGGATTGAGCTGGATCTCTTCATTTACGATGTGATGGGGATTTCAGGGGTAACCAACAACTGGGTCCACCCAGCCCATCATGAAGACAGGCTATCTCAGACACTGACCGGAGGGAACCCAGTTTCTGAGAGTCGCCAGGGACCGCCCCTCACTTCTGTGCTCTACCTGAGCCCTTCCCATAGGTCAAGGCCTATTTCAAACACACTTCTGCTGGGAAGCCTACCCAAGCTGCCCCGTACCACTGCCTCTGCCTGACAAAAGGAGGTCACCCTTGTCTGACCTCCTAGGAGCCTGGTGCCCGGATGGCCCACTGGGGTGTGGAGACAAGACAAACGTCGGGAAACAAACCAAACAAAAGGAGTATCAAATAAATAACCAAGGATTCCGTCCTCCTTGTTTTGAGTCCTTTGTTTCCACAGCTGAACTAAAAGCTCCTGAGATTAAAACCACGTTCTCCCCTTATCTCCCCACAGCTCCCCGCCATGGACTGGGCTACGAGGTCTGAGATTGTCACTACACTGCCTGAGCGCAGGTTCCCTCAGGCCTCTGTCTCGGCTAGGTCCTAAATGGGAGCCTACCAGACACAAGGGAGCCCACCACAAACCCCACAAACCCCCACTCCCTGTTTCAGGAAGGAGGCATCTTTGCTGTTTCTTCTTCTTGCAAAGTACAGTGCTGGTACACATACCTGTCTATCTGTAAAGCAGATGAGCCCCCCATAGCTTCAAATCCCAGCTTTAGCACTTCCTAGTTAGATCATCGAGGGCCAAGTTATTTCTATTTCCATCTTGGGCTTCCTCATTTATTGAATGAAAGTAAGACTTTTTCTAGGTCACTGTGAGGATACAAATAATACACATAGGGATCTGGTGCATCGTAAGCCCTAAATTATCATGAATTCATGGTTAGAACAAAGAGTGTCAGTCAAGCGTGCTCACTGACCCAACAGGGCTCCAGAATGCCACTGCCCTGTCCTGCTTTCCCCACCAGCACACCCTCACATGAGACAACAGAAAGGCAGCCTTGCTTGGAGAAGTGACAGGAGCCCCCGCCAGTCATGCTAGACCAGGTCACCTGGACTGCTCTTTCTCCTTTAGTCATTTTTCTGTTCAATGTCCTCGTGTCAGGCTTAGTATATCTGCCCCAAACAATCCTCTCCAAACCAGAGCCTAATATCCTGGCAGTTGAAAAACACTAATAATAAAACGTATCTACACTAAGAACCAAAATATGCCCCAAGTGCCTGGAAGGGTTTGGTTTTTTTCATGCAGTGTCTTCAGCATCAGTGCATGGGTTCTGGAACATCTGTTTTCATTGCTCTAATACATTCTCTTCCCCCCTTTTTTTTTCTTTTGCCATTTTGGATAACTCGAGGTTCAAGAATCTCTAGACAAATGAGGTATTGTTCCTACATTTTTTAACTATGATATAGAGATCCTAACCTTTAAAAAAGTAACCATGACAATGCTATAGAAAAGTTCAAACAGAGTGGAACCTATCACAGAGATAATAAAGGGTGAGGTGGTCCCAGAAGAGCATACAGGGCAGGGCGCTCCAAGCAGGGAGAGCGTACCTCGGGCTCCCGGCTCCCGGAGGTGAGAGCTGGAGGCTGTGGACTGGACTGGAACATTCATTCCAAGGAGGTAGCAGAGAGGGGAGTTGAAAAAGGTATAGTAAAAACACCAGACAGTGGTTTAGGACAGGGAATGGGAATGTCACCAAAAAAATAATCCATGAAATAATAATTCTTTTTTCTATACCAGAGGCATGTATCGTTTTTTGTTTTTTTTTTTTTTTAATCAGAGGTCTTTTATTGTTTGAACCCTTCACAACAACAAAAGGGGTTTTTGTTGTCGTCCTATTTTACTAGTTTGAAAGATGAATAAAGTTAAAAAAAAAAAAAGTCAAGTCAGTTTTAATCACAACTTTAAACTGTGCACCATTCAGGGGCACCTGGGTGGCTCCGTCGGTTACATGTCTGACTCTTGATTTCCGCTCAGGTCATGATCTCGGGGTCCTGGGATCGAGCCCAGCATCTGCTTCCTGCTCAGCGGGGGTCTGCTTGAGGATTCTCTCTTCCTCTCCCTCTGCCCTTCTCCTCCCCCTGCACTCTTTCTCTCTCCAAAATAAATATCTTTTTTTTTTTTTTTTAAAAAGAATCGCTTAAAGACTTTCTCCTCGCTGTTACCCATCCTAAGCTATAATATCATGAAACTTTTGCCAGTCTTGATTGGTTTCCTGTCTGCCTTAAAATGCTTGAGCCTAGATCCCAAACTTCACAATCTCCGAAAACTTCCTACTTTCCTTTTCTGGGACACTGCTAAGATCGTCCAAGTGTTCTCTCTTACCGCAGTGAGTTCGCATAAACTTAGTTGTTGTTGTTTTTAAAGAGCGAGGGATACAATACATAAGAGTAAGACTTCACGTGTGCATAAGGAGACTCCATGCATGAGAGAGAGAGACTGGGGCAGGTGTCCGTCAAACCCTTAGAGCACACGGGGAGAGGAATGTGCTGAAAGCCTCTGGGAGCAAAGGGGGACTTTCCTTCCTCACGCGATATTCCTCTGTGCTATCTGAATGCCCACCATAAGCACCTATTTCTCTGTGACTTAAAAATCCAGTGTTGAAAAGAATGAAAAATTGAAGCTATAAGTTCAAAGGAACATGTTTGACTCAAAACACGTCCTGGGTCGGAACTAATTTTTTGCTGGTCAGTATAACCTAGGCAGGGAAGTGTTTTGTTTTTGGAAAACTTTGTCTAAATCATAAAGTATAAGATTCATAATCAGACTCTCATTCAGCCCACCCTTAGGAGAAAATGAGCCAGTGGGGCCGGAAGGCCTGGCCCCTACTGCAGAAAGGCCTGGGGGGGGAGGCAATGGGGTGCCAGCCCTGCTCTCCTGCTCAGGAGCCAAGTATAAGGGACACTAGAGGAAGGCTCTAGTGTCCCAGTCAGACCCTCCTCTGCTTGGTCAGACCACACTCTGAGACCCAGTCAACCTCTGAGCAACTTTCCCTATAACCCCAGTTCAACGCATCCTAGTCCGGGCCAAGAGGCATGGCCACTATCTCATAAAGTTCAGCTGCCTTATCCAAAGGGTGGACATCCTGAGTCAGCTTGGTAATAGACTCCTCTCCAAACTCTACATGGTCAAGGACTCCTCAGGAGGCTGACTGCTCTCCTAGGGGGCTCTTCCATGATCCCTTTCCCCCAGTCCTATCTTTACAGATGGGAAAACTGAGACTCAAAGAACTTGGGTGGCTCTGGCCAAGGTCACGGTGATTCGGCGGAGGCAGTACCCTCTTAATGCTGACTCCCTTGGCTTGAAAAAAAGAAAAATCTCGGCACTTTGAGATTTCTGTACTCAGAAAATACTTTAATGCTTCGTACAAGGAAGAAAACTCCAGTGGCTTACTCAATACACATGCCCTAAGCCAGGTTATGAGCAGTCTAGTCAGGCTTTCGAAGGAAGCCAGGATAGCGGTGGCCATTCTGAGTCTCTCAAGAAGGCAGCCTTGGGTGGGATGGCCCCGACAGCCCCTTGTGCTACTGTTTGTTCTAGTTCTGACTAGTGTCACTAAGGCTTCATGAAGAAGTCGTGTTAGTTGTCATTTTGAACAAGTAGGTGTGAATCAGCAATCCTAGGCTGTGTTCTCAACCTCCTCCCAAGACGGCTCCTCTTCAGGGACCCAAACATACATTGCTAAGAGTCAGTTTGGAGAGAATGTGAACTCGGCCTCCTCCTAGGTCCTCTCTGTTGGAAGCAGTCCTCTCCTGGGGGCTGAGCAGCTCAGACAGCTGGTGGGAGAGCTCCACGTGCAGGCTGAGGGGCTGCCCGCCCACAAAGAGTCATGCAGGGACATCTGGGGAGGGGTCCGCTGTCCTCTGGGATTTCCCCACACTAGTTGTGTGTGTAGGCAGGGACCTGCGACAAGCAATCCCAGCCAGGAATGGGACTGGGGTGAGTCAGGTGGGATCTGTGCCCAGACAGTCTACAAGACACTCCTCACCCTGCCTGGCATCTCAGAGCCTCATCACACAGGAGTCAGAGGCAATAGCCAGAAAGTTCTTCCCCAGACTGAGCCACAACCTCCCTCTAGAAACGTGTGTCATCCTTGGGCCTGGTTCTGATAGTCCTTCAGCTATGTGAAGCCAGGCATCACGTCCCCCTTAAATGTCTTTGGATTCAACCTCGGAGTCTGCCGTAGGCTGAAGTGTGCAACGTCTTCAAAGGGTGGCGCAGGGACTCAGGGAATCTGCCTGCTTGTGTCTTACCCCTGTGCCAGCACTTGGCCTGCTCTAGGGGTCAAGGTGACAGCACATTGTGTGGCATTTTCATGTAGACTTCCTCCTGACTTTCCGCCTTCTAGATGAATAGGGCAGCAGGCAGTCTAGGACCTGTCTTAGGGGCTCCTTATGCTGCCTGAGACTCCCTGGAGGCCGTCCCGTCTGTTTCCCTGGCCCCGTGAGGCAAGCATCAGGAACCCACCGTACTATTTTGCTGCCATTGTTTCTGCTGCTCCTATGCAGTGTTGGGGCTGGCCGCTGACCCCAGACAGTGAGACACACTCTTGCCCACGAATAGGATGGTGTTCTTGATGGTTCAGATCCCCCGCTGATGTCGCCAGCTGGGGCTGTGATTCTGCAGACACTCAGTTGCTCTGTCCCATGGGGCCAACCCAGTTCTTCACCATGACAACACCTCCCTGGCAGTCGTTTCTTTGCAGTGGCCCACAGCTGTGCACACTAGGGCTGGGCAGTATTCCAAGGGAAGCTGCCTCTCCAGAGGAATGCACACTCCGTCACCGGTCCCTGGGAGCTGGGGGATTTGTTTTCAGAACTTATCCCCACAAGGCCAGGCTGTCCATTCAGTTCATGTATACACAGCTAAGGGGTGCTTCTCAGGAGATCTTCCCCAAGCAAAGATCCTAACTCAGGCTCCTGTCTACCCAGAGAAGGAGCAGGGTGCTTGAAGATTGCAGATGGGTTCAGAAAACGTTTAAAAAACACTTCTTAGTCCACCAGGCAACACCTATAGGTCTTTATTTCTAGAAAGTCCCTTCTGTTAGGTCCCTTATTAAACGAAACGAGACAGAGACAAAGTGAAAGTTATTTAAAGCTTTATTTTATGCCAAGTGTTAGAAATCAGACTGATCGGTCAGGGGAACGAGACTGAAACAAGGTGAAAGTTATGCAAAGCTCTATTCTATACTAAGCATTAGAAGTCAGACCGACCCGTCAGGGCCATCTCTGAAGAGAGTGATCACCCCCAGCTTACAGGCTCAAGAATTGACTGACTGATCGGTCAGGGCCACCTCTGAAGAGGGCGACTCCTCCCCATCTTACAGGCTACCTTTTATAGAGCAAAAGTGTGGCCACATATAGGTGGCCAATGAGATTGTAGTCATGTTAGGTCACACGCAGGTGGCCAATTGAATTACAATTTACCCTATAGTAGCTGTTTGACCTAACCTATTACTCTGGTCAGAATTGGTGCTCAAGGTTGGCACCCAAACGGTGGGGTTAACATTCTTTGGTGGTTAGGGAAAAAGTATGTGTGTTTCTTACTGATTGGATGTCTCCACCTGGCCCGATTCGTCCTTATATTCTGGGCCCTATTATCAGGAACTGGCCAACCTGGCCTTGTATTCTGGGCTCTGTTAGTAGGAACTAGCTGACTATATTTTTTTAATTAATTAATGAATTAATATATATATATATATATATTTTCAGCGTAACAGTATTCATTGTTTTTGCACCACACCCAGTGCTCCATGCAATATGTGCCCTCCCTAATGCCCACCACCTGGTTCCCCCAACCTCCCACCCCCGCCCCTTCAAAACCTTCAGGTTGTTTTTCAGAGTCTATAGTCTCTCATGGTTCACCTCCCCTTCCAATTTCCCTCAACTCCTTCCTCCTCTCCATCTCCCCTTGTCCTCCATGTTATTTGTTATGCTCCACAAATAAGTGAAACCATATAATAATTGACTCTCTCTGCTTGACTTATTTCACTCAGCATCATCTCTTCCAGTCCCGTCCATGTTGCTACAAAAGTTGGGTATTCGTCCTTTCTGATGGAGGCATAATACTCCTTAGTGTATATGGACCACATCTTCCTTATTCATTCATCCGTTGAAGGCCATCTTGGTTCTTTCCACAGTTTGGTGACCGTGGCCATTGCTTCTATGAACATTGGGTAGCTGACCATATTTTACTGGTTTCCCAGACATAGGCTTCTAAGTAAGTTTCTCTGGGGGGAGGGGAGCAGAGTCAGTTGAAGTTTTACTGCACAAACAACAAAATGGCTTTTAACCAAGATGGAGTTGCTCTTGCTAAATAGGTCCTTACACCTTCTAGTTAAAGTCTAAAAAACATTTTCTTGAAAATGATGCTTTTTTTTTTTTTTTAAATGATGCCTTTAAAAGGAATCTCTTCCAGTCAACAGGGTCTACTCTGGAAATAGATGGCCTCCCATTCCTACCTCGACGGCATGGGGAATGGAGAGGTAGGAGGGAAGAAGGCGCCACGTTTGGGGAGTTCCCAGAACTGAGGAACCTCCTGTGAGATGACATTTTAAGTACTGGTGTCCTTGTCCTAACTGACCAGATGTCTCCCTCTGTCTGCAGATGAAGCCACAATTACTAGGCCATAGAGTCACGGTGTCATCAACGGTCCCATACCTGTCACTGGTCCTGCGTTTATATTCAAGTGGACATTGGCAAGCCTGGCTGTCTCAAGCTTCCAGCCACGGCCTAAACCAGCCAGCACAGACACTGCCTCGAGCGCTCACATGCCGTCTGTGTAGGGCATAAGGAAGCTAGAAAGGCAGCTGTCCTTGCCCTAAGGATGTCCTACAGCTAAGTCCAACTTCAGAGCCCATGGTGCTCCTCAGGTCTGGCTGAGTTGGAGGACAGGCTCCACATCCCGTGTGGGTTCCTCTTTCCTCTGGCTCCCCTTTCCCCTAGCAAAGCTCTGTGCCTTATTGGATCAGTGCACCCACCTTCTTCTGTGGACACGGGTCCCCCTCCCAGGCCTGGGCCAGTCACCCAAGTCTGGGATGGGGATGGACACCTTCTCAATTGCCTGGCAGGCATTCTAGGAAAGGCATTAAGGGCACAGACTCTGATTAGCTGTACGATCTGTGAGTTTCTCAACTTCTCTGTGCCTCAGTTTCCCCATCTGTAAATGGGAATAATAGTACCCACCAAATAATGCTGCAAGTTAATATACAGGAAGCACTTAGGGAAGGATGGCACATAGTAAGGCCCATGAAGCTGTTACCGCTACTGTTATCTATTCCAGCATTCTCAGGACACCATAGCTCCTCCCTCCTCCCGCTGCCCACAGTTGAGCTGTACAACTAGTTGAGAATCTCTCATTCGACGCCTGGAAACCAGACTCACCCACCCTTACCAAGGATCCTCCCTCTCTCACACTTCTTTCTGTTCTGGGGTACAAGTGTTGACAAAGGATGAGAGGCGGCCCCTAGCCTCCAGAGGCTCCTAACCCTGCAGTGACACTAATATCGGGGAGCAGGGAGTCCATGCCTTTAAAACAGAAGGAGCACCTGAAGGGCTCTGAGAGCTTGGCCAAGTCTCCGTGTCCTTATTCCTAACTGATGAGGCTGGGGCTATATTGTCTCCATTTTTCTTTAAGTACTGATGGTTTAGGATCTGGCTTTTTCTAAAGGGTCCCTGACTTACCTAGGGATCTTCATAATGCACAGAACCTAAATGTGGGGACTGTGGAAAACACCCAACAGGACAAAACCCTCAGCATGTATGAGGGTTTGAAATCTGAGCTAATTACAATCAGAGTCCTAAAAATTAAGTTCTCCACATAAATGGGCTGGGTTTCCAGAGGACCAACCCTCACTTTTCTAAAGCACCTGAACTTGGAACTCAAAACCATAGGATGGTAGGAAAGAAAATAGCCCCAGTGTTTTCGGCGACCTCCTCATCCTCTTTGAAGGCAAAATTTCAGGGAAACCCAGTTACAAACTGAATCTGAACAAGTGGCAAATGGAGGAGAAGAGCCCCTTGGGTGGTAAAGCTGTGATGGGAAGCGGAGAAGCTGTTGCTCTACAGGGGAGCCTAGAGGGTCCCTTCTCGGGGCTTCCTCGGCTGGTGCAAGGGGGCCACGTGGGCTCTGGCCCCACGGCTGGCAGCGCTGGCCTCGCCACCCAAATCCCGGCTACAAGGGGACTCGCGGTCTACATATTTGTACTTGACGTATGTTGTGCACCTGCGTGGCACTTCCCAGTAACGAGGGATTCCAAGGAGCAGCAAACAAGTCACTGGGGCAGTTTTCATGACCATCGTTTGCCTACATTCTTGTGTGCAAAGAACCCAGCTCGGAAGCCACCTCTCATTTCATCAATGAGGACATTATCACCCAGTCTCCTTCAGGAGAATCCTCTGGGGGCAGAGCTCTCCCCAGACTGATTGCTTTCGGCAACTGCCTCCCCAGCCCACCAAGGCTACTCTGCCCCTGGGCTGTGACCTGGCAGTGACTGAGCACAGCAGAGGTAGTCGTGCCGGCAGGGCCGCTCCTGCCAAATAAATGCAAGGCTCTTCTAGCACCTTCCAAATGCGGCATGTGCTCACGGCCTTTGGTCCGGTGGAGATTTTCTCAGAATTGCACTGCAGTTTGAGGTGCTCCCTCTGTCCTTCCTTCCCTCTCTCCCTGCACAGGTGTCAGCTCTCCCTGCGTCCAGCCGAAGGCTTCTCTGCACACCAAACTCCCTCCCCGTTTATCCTTCACAGGCGTTTGCCCCAATAAACCTCTTGTATGTCTAATCCCATGTTGGCACCTGCTTCTCAGAGGACCCCAACAGGCACCCACTTCACAAGGCTTTTGCCTATCCTTTCAAAAATAATGACACCATCCTCAATGTATGGTATTGCTCATTTTTTCATAAAACATATTCTGAGCATTTTTCCTGGCTATCAAATGTCCTGCAAAATAGGCTTCTGAAATGGCTGCACAGTATTATATGTTATGAAGGCACCACGTTTATCTTAAGGTATTCAGGTTCACGGAGTACCTTTGTTGCTTGAAGCTGCCCAGCACCTTTTGAATAGCCTCCGTCCATTTGGGAAATCCCTCACATTAGGGGGTCCTGCCTCCCTAGGCTAAAAACCCACATTTGCTTTCTTGGGCTCCCTTGCAGCTAGGGTAGGTACAGACAGATGACTCTACCAGACACGCTCACAGGAAACTTGAGTTAGTCGCGCACTGTGTGGGAAACATTTTCTATGGATGGCAGTGACAGAGGTGTGTGGCTTTCCAGGCAGTGGTCCCTGCCAGCTCCTCATCCTTTGAAGACATTACCGTATTGGTTGTGAGGAAGGAGCAGCCCCACTTATAAAAAAGGATACTAAAAATCAAAGACAAGTGTTTAAAGTGGCCCATTCATTGTTAGATACAAATCAGCTGAGGAATTTTGACCCTTAAGCAAATGCCCCGAAATTACATACCATGTGACAGATCAGTCTCTGAGAGGCCAAGGACCAATGAGTCCCAAAAGGAGGATGCTAGAAGCAGCACTGGTTTTATGAGCTGTGTGCAGGGCTCTAGAAACATGAACTCGGCTTCAACGGCTGGTTCTCTCTCTTTTGGCTATGTGTCTTCGGGCAGGCAACAAGTCTGGTTTCCTTTCATGCCTCCTTAGCTCTTTAACAGTAGAATTAGATACTGCTTTTAACAGCAGAAAAACTATTTTTGTAAAAAAGGTCTACATTAAATAAATAATGGTCCATTCATCCCATAAATCCTTTGCACGCAGTCATAAGAACAAGGCAGAGCCCCAGGGTTTGATGTGGAAGGGGCTCCACGGTATTGGTGGGGAGAATCAAGCCACAAGGTTGTGATTTTATTTAGGCAGAAATGTAAGGGGAGAATTCACGAGTCTGTCTTCTGCTGGTGTGGGCACGCACTGCGATGGTGGTTATTTAGAGGAAGAGGGGCTAAGGGTCGGTCAAAATAACTCTTTCCCAAGCATTAGGGTAAGAAGTCCGAACAGAGAAGTCTGCTTTTTGGTGACGAAAACCCACGACTCAATCTCTCGGTCTAACACTCGAACCTGTGGTCATGCTGCATCACCTTGACCCTGCCGCACCCCTTTGAAGGAAAGGACACTGCACACACAGACCTGTGCCTCTGAAGAGTCAAGATTGCGTTGCTGCCCCCAGCACGCTCACATCTCGCTCTGTTCCCTCACGGAATTTCATTCTGAATCCATATTCAGATCCCAAGTGTTTCTCAAATGTCTCTTACAACTTTTTTCCTTAGAGTTGGTTATATGTCTCTTAAGACACCTTTATTTTTCCTTAGAGCTGGTTATATGTCTCTTAAAACACCTTTAATTTAAATCGGTCCCTTCTATCCATCTACTGCCCCCACCACACACACTTTAGAGCTGGCCATTGAAGAGACCAGGTGATTGCCTTGTAGAAGCCTCCTCCTCGGAGATTTGCCTGATTATCTCTCCATTCCCTAAACGTTCTATAACCTGAGCAGCTGAATTTAATGACTTGATGAGGTCCAGGTGAAACATTTTGGGTACGAACGCATCCCAGGTGCCGATGCTGCGTCCTCATGTCACACCATCTCATCCGAATAGCTGGTGATTTCATTACGAGATTGAATATACCCACGGACAACAGCCAGGCCATTTATAAAAGCAGGGCTTGGACACATAATCTGTAGCCACCAGCCCAGGAAGCCAAAAAACCCCTATAACAGTTGGCCCCAAATGACTAAGATTTGATCGATACCTGCCGGCCAGTGTCTATAATTTTTGCTCTAGCGTCTAGCTTAGTGAAACCAATTAGAGAAGGCCCAATATGCACCCCGAACCAATCGTGCAGGATGCCCCACTGCTAGTTAGCCTGCCTCCAGCTTCCTGGGACCAACAGACTGATCAGCGCACACCTGAAGCCCTTCCTCCTCCACTGCACAGCCTTCCCACGCTCCAGCCTGCCTCTGGGTCTCTGCCAAAGGCAAGCGATGGGGGCTGACTCCCTTGCTATGGCTAGCTGGGAGTAGCCCTTGCTTGTTCTCATCTGAGTGGCCTGTATTTATTTCTACAATTGTTACTGATGCTAAGTGCAATCACAGTTAAGTTGATACCAGCCAGACCTCTCCCAATGTCAAAGACTGTGGAATCGAACTTTTCCATTCGTGCCCTGCTGAACACCATTTGCGGTTTTTTGCTGTGTGTCTACATTATTATTTGCAAGAAAAAGATGGCTTAATTTGTCAACTAGAGTTTAATATTCTAAACTAAGAAAAATTAAACTACACCCTTCCAAGTACACAATGTTAAGTTTTGCGTGTCTGGCTCAATAGAGCAAAGTATGTCCTGTTGTATTAAAATGACGGGATATCACCCTCTTCTCATTAAACATGTGGTAAATTAAGCCAACCTCCTAAAAATTAGTTTAATTTTAATTTGAATAAAAGGATGCTACAATCAAATCCTGACCGTTAAAAACGAATTTTAACCCTGAAAAAAAGGTCGAGTCCAGAGCCTAGGAAAGGCAGCTGACAGGATGCGTGGCACAGAGTAGGTGTTCCCGTGGAGGCACACACGGCACGCGACCCGCCTTTTCTTCTTTCAGGTCAGGTCACGATTCACAGCACACCCTAAAAGCAGCACCCCACCCTTGCTAGAGGGCCACCAACCTCCACGCTCGTGCCCAGTGGGAAGTGCCCCATCATTTTCCTCCCTGGACAGCATCACACGCTCTCTCACTTCCTGGGTCCCAAGAACAACAGTTGGTGTCCCTTTCTCCCAAGTTCCCCCGTTGATGTTTCAAGGTCCGAGCCGACACCCGGGACGCAGGACATTCTGCAAGGATCGAGGGGGTGAGGCAAGACGGCCACTCTCACTTGTTGAATTCCAGCAGAAAACCTCCACCCGCTAGGACCCCGGGGTACCCAGGGCTCTTTCAAGCACAGAAACCGCTACCCATAAACCCCAAAGCAGGGGCTGAGCCTTCTCCTAGCACCCCCATTCGAAAGTGTGGGCCCAAAGTAGAGCCTCCAGTCTGGCTTGACACAAAACACTGTAAATGTTTTTCTTTCTTTTTAAACCATCCCTGCTCGCAACTGCCTAAGAGAAACAGGACACGGTGGTAGCTAATACAGTCTCAGGGCTCGCCCCCTTTACACACTTCTCCTTCACCCCAAACCTCTATCACCTCTGGCCTTTCCCCAGGGGGCTGTGTGGCATCTTAGCAGAGCCTTCTCTGTCAGGGAAACAGGCTCTGTGTGGCGGGATGTGAACCTTGTGCGCACTTCCCATCGGCTTCTCTTTGCCTGCCCCGAGGCTACCTGTCTGAGGGCACTCTGCATTTCCGGTCCCAAGTGGAACAGCCCCATTTGCTGCCACACCGGTGTGTGCCTTAGAGAGCAACAGGCCACACTTGGTGCTTTGGGTTCTGTGGGGAAAAGCAGGAAAGAGAACACTTTGTGCGTGCTCCTTCGGGATGGTGTGGAGGGAGATGTCACATTTGTTTAGCTGCTATCTGCCTCTCGAAGCCACAAACTGATGAAAATATGTCCTCTTCCTGGGGTGAGGAGTGGAATGACCCTCAAATGAGACTTCTCATGTATAAAAATATACATGTTTAGATCTTTTCTACATTTAAAGCAAACAAAACAAAAACCTCCAGGAAGCTCTGATCATCACATCCTTCGAGAGAGGTCTTCTAAATCAAGGGGGTCCTTTCTGTCCCACCCGCTGAAATCCTGGAATCCTTTACCGGTCCCTGCCCACCTCAGCACTGATGTGTTGCTTCCTGCCATGGACCATCCTGTGTCCTAGGGGGTCAGGAGGCCTGCAGTGGGGAACCCCACAGCAAGGAGTCCAAGAAGCCCTTTCCGGCCGGCCCTCAGACGGACCGGCTTACAAGGGGACACACCCCTCCCCAACTGCGGGCCTCCTGCTTTTCATCCCTGGGTTTCCCCCTCATAGCCCGGTTGTCCTATCTGACTACCTGAACGCGCTTGAGGCACTGAGTGTCCCTGGAGGATGTCTTCAGCATCGGAGTCCACATGTTGGATGATCCTGGCAGCTAATGTAGTAACAAGCCTGAGCACTGTGACCGGTGCCTTTTCTAGGAAAGTTCCCGGCGTCCTTTCGAGAGCTTTGAACCCAGCACGTGAAGGTGTGTGCTCTTATCACCAACTAGCTGCTATGGGGACATCAGAAAATCTTTCAGTTGGGAGTTTAACCCCTCTTGGGTACCTGACAGAACCACCTGTGGGCCTTCTTACCCTCTGCTACTGCAGCAGGGAAGGCTGGGTGTCCACTGCCCCTTGGGGGCTGCATTCCCAACACTGATCTTGATACCCACCAACAGTGCTGGCTGCTGTTGTCTGGGCACGTTCAGACATTTCTTAACTTGCTCAGCTAGCTCCTTTCCTGAGCCCTTGAACGACCTCGTGATGACAGCCAACACAAGGATCCAACCCAGGGCTGCACGCCGACCCAGTCAGGGTGTGGGGCAGAGCTGTAAATGACCAGATCGACGACTCGGTCAGTTCCTTCTTAAGGACAGACACCACGAAGGCTTGCGACCTCTGTGAACATGATCGGCGCTGGCAAGTATCCGCAAATCCAAGCACGCCACAGTGTACCAGGGGCACACATGCGTATGGACACCACTTGGATTGCAGTCGTCTGTCCTGAGCTCCCCTCCTGGGGCAGAGTGGTTGCTGCTTCCACTTCTGCTGGTAAAGTAGCTTGATGGTAAGCAGTAACCCCTGACCTCCTGTGAATACCACCATTGTCAAGAGCATCACAGGAGCCCTCTATGCCGCAGCATGGGAACCCGAGCCCGCCATCACAGAATAAAGCACCACTATGGCAGGGAGGCCAACATGTTCCTGTCCACCCCGGCACCTGGGCCCTCCTCCTTGGACTATTGGGGAAACAAGTGAGCAGTCCACACAAGACCCAGAGAAGTTCTGTTGGGTCCCTCCATGTTCTTTTGCATCTGTAGGCATTTTGATTGGCTCCTTCCCTGCGTTCTTAAAGGCAAATTACGTGGGCTTTGACCTGAAATAAGGAACCTGCTTTCTTGGACACACACCTTTCAGATTCAACTCTGAGATTTTTAGTTTTAAATAACTATATTCCCTGCAAATGAAGATGACCTCAAGCAGCAGCCTCTTGGAGAATGACTGGCTTAGCCTAGCCTCTGTAACATGTACAGATTGTTTAGAATGCCATTAAAAATGTAATTTTAAAAAATACACTGATTTCTTAGAAAGGGACTTATTTAGAAATTTTTAAATGTTATCAAAAATAATATGTTTCAAACACGGAAATATAAAAACAAGTTATTGTACTTCAACAGAAAGGTCAACTTGTCAAACGCCAAAGTGAAACGTACATTACCTTCATTCTAAGTATTAGCAGATAATCTTAAAATATAAGCCGTTTGTCAAAAAAGAGACATTTCCAGCAATACTGTGCAATTTTAGAGTTATTCTTATTTTCATAGAGAACGAACACTAGCATGCACCGTTGCTGAACTCAGAGGACCTTCTGATTCTCTTCTTTTTTATCAGTACATATTCTTGGATGGACACCAGATGCCAGCCCCGTGCCGCCACGTGCTACAGAGCCCTCCCATCTGCAGGTGGGCTCTGGGGGTCCTGCCAGGCCCTTTACGTCCTCACAGTCACTTAGTTCTCAGAACCTCTGTCCATTTTCCATGCACTCAGGCACGCATTAAGTACCTTAGATGGTTCACGTCCCCAGCAAGGGTGGCATCGATAGAGAGCAACTCCCAAATAAGCAAAAGTCTGCTTTTATCCCAAAGGTAACACAGTGTAAGAAAAGGTCATAGGGAGGGGAGCCTGGGTGGCTCAGTGGGTTAAGCCGCTGCCTTCGGCTCAGGTCATGATCTCAAGGTCCTGAGATCGAGCCCCGCATCAGGCTCTCTGCTCAGCAGGGAGCCTGCTTCCCTCTCTCTCTCTGTCTGCCTCTCTGTCTGCTTGTGATTTCTGTCAAAATCTTTAAAAAAAAAAAAAAAAGGTCATAGGGAATTGCCTGCAACTGCCTAAAACCTGAGTGTATTTATCTGGGAAGTACAAACTCCACTTTGAAGATAAAGTTAAATTAAGTTTATTTTTAAAAAGTCTATAAACAACAACAAACTTAATCCGAATGCCCATTTGTGGGGAACTGGTTAAGTAAATGACTGGCAAATGCCCCTGTGAGGGGTGCCTGGGTGGCTCAGTGGGTTAAAGCCTCTGCCTTTGGCTTCATGCTCCCAGGGTCCTGAGCTCGAGCCCCGCATCGGGCTCTCCGCTTAGGAGGGAGCCTGCTTCCCCCTCTCTCTCTGCCTGCCTCTGCCTACTTGTGATCTCTGTCAAATAAATATATATTTTTTAAAAGTTAAAAAAAAAAAAAGAACATACCCTGTGTATGTGTTGAATACCCAGTGGTGCTTCTGGAATTCTTTTTTAAAAAAATGCCCCAGTGATTTTTTTTTTTTTTTAAATGTCACAACTTGCCCAGTTACTCAAACACAAGGCATTGCTGTGAAGGTATTTCCCGTGTCCATGAAAGCCCCTAATCAGCTGACATTAAGAGCAGGAGAGTATCCTTGATAATGTGGGTGAGCCTGATTCAATCAGTCGAAAGACCTTAGAAGCAGAAGCCTGGAAAGGCCTGGACAGATGAAACCTCACTGGAAAAAAAGGGAAGAAACTGCATGTGTGGACACAGCTTCAGCTCTCTGTGGAGTTCCACCTGACCACTCTTCCCTCTGTTGGTCCATGCCAGGAAGCCCCACCTGCCCCGGGACCTTTGGGCGGAATCCCCAGCCCTGTGGACCTTATGCCCAGTAGCCAGTACTCCCACTCATAGAAGCCCATTGCTTGAAACGGATTTCTGAAGTTCAACACATATCATACTGGTTTCTACTGGCCTTGCCTCTCTGGTAGAGGTCTGATGAACATACCAACTGGCAGAGGGCATGGCCACTGAAGGAATGAGTATGCGTTTTAGGTCCTTCCAAGCCCCCAGTGAGAGTAAAAATAAAGCAAAGGACATGAAAAGGTGTGAGCCTTAATTCTGGGATAAAAAACAAAAACAAAAACAAAAACCACAAAAACCACAACAGAATGATACATAAGCTTAATTTTGTTCCTTTATCAAACCCTCATTAAGGCAAAATAAATATTGGAAAAGGATTTTTTTTTAAGATTTTATTTATTTATTTGAGAGAGAGAGACAGTGAGACAGAGCATGAGCGAGGAGAAGGTCAGAGAGAGAAGCAGACTCCCCATGGAGCTGGGAGCCCAATGTGGGACTCGATCCTGGGACTCCGGGATCATGACCTGAGCCGAAGGCAGTTGTCCAACCAACTGAGCCACCCAGGCGTCCTGGAAAAGGATTTCTTTTAAAAAGAGAAAAATCTGGAAACCTGGGGAGAGCAGAGGAACAGCCACCACAAAATCACTTTAGAACATGAACAGGAGACGGACCAGTGGCAAGTTATGTAGCTGAGATGAGCATGCTGAATCTTAAAACAACTTGAGAAAGCAAGGAATCTTTGAATGGAAGGAACTGGGGCATTGTTCCTTCTAGAACTCGGGGTGGAAAGGAGGGCTTAAATGAATTCAGGAAGACCAAAAGAGACCCAAGTTTCGGGGCTCCTACATTTCCCTCAACTCGGCAGATGTCAGGGAAGTTTTCACCTTGGAGAGTGTAAGAGAACTTTCTGGACAGACCAGAGGATTGGTGCCACACTGAAAACAAACGAAGTGGCTGAGTGCTGCCGCCATATTGAATGCTGACCGTAGAGTGCCAGCCTTTCCCCCACGATGGCTGCGCACGTGCTGCCAGGCCAACCCTTCTAGTCAGGGCCCGAAGGACTCCTCCGGGGAATCTGAGACACCAGAGGTCCAACCCTCTGAGACCAAGACAAATGGTGGGGGCGGGGAATGAAGAAATTAGATTTACGAGAAAGGATAAAGGAAAAAAACTATCTTCAGATAAAACATCATACCCATGAGACAAATACAGAATGACACAAAGATGGTCATTCAGAAAATAAAGAGTTCTTGGAAATTAAAGATATGATAGAGTTCTCAAAGGTGAGAACTCCCTAGAAGGGACTGAAAGGAAATGCTGAGGGGATCTTCATGAAAGAATGGCGAAATGAAAAAATGATGCTGACAGATCAGAAATGGAGGGACCCAGGCCAGCATGTCCGACACATGAACAACCGAAGCTCCGAGAAGAGGGAAGAAGCCCCCACGGCAGCTGTCGGCAGACGCAGGCCTTATTATCCGGGCTCTTGGCATCAACGCACTCCCTCCCCAGTCTCCTGACCTGAGGGTAGCAATCCGTAGACAGCGGTGCATACAGACTGTTACTTTTAATCCAGGACTTTTCTAGAAGACAGTGTCAGAAGAAGGTAAACCGAGTCACCCTCCCAGGGAGAAAGAATTCCCATCATGAATTGACCCTTCCCCCCTCACAAGTGGCAAAAGGGGCAGCGATCCATCAACAGAGAGGAGAGCCAAAGAAATGGTGAAAATCCCTAGGAAATGCTCAGGAGAGCAGAGGAGAGGCGTGAGCACGAGAGCTGCAACCAGACTTCATGGATAAGGAGGCTGCTTGGGGCAGGGCCTCAAGACAGAGACGTGAAGGGCTATTCACACAGTGCCTGTCTTCACTGGCTGAGCTAGGGGAAGAACATCCAGCGGCCCTGGTGCACATTCTCATTTCCACTCAGCTTCTTTTGACGTGAGCTGCCAAGCATCCTGCCCTCCAGACCAGCATTCCATCCCACAGACGGCGTCCCTGACTTTCCAGAAGAGTCCAGTGGACGGCAGGGGTCAGCCTGCCCACGGAAAACAGCAGCCCAAGCCCTCTGGCCACGTTTCCACCAGACAGTGAGGACGTGGTGTGTGGAGGCCCCAATACCCCCAGGACCCATTCCAGTCCTCGATCGCAGACTTCCTCAGAAGGGGCTCTGGTAAATCCCCCAGGACACCGAGGTTCACCTGGACCCAGAGATCGCGCGGCTGTTTCTGGCCAACTATCCCTAATAGTGGCCATACTGTTCTCTCCCCATGCAGCTCAGTTTGTCCTTGACGCCAGGTGTTGTCAAAACTCAGTGCTCTACTGTTTCACAGTATCTCCACTGGGGTTAAAAACTAGAAAGCGAGGCAATTACTGAACCACAAATCAGCGCAGTACTCACTCTGGTGGAAAGGTAGAGAATTTGACCACGTTGGGCATAAGAGGTCCTCCAAGGGACGGATACGCTGCCCACTTTATGACTGTTTAGAATGTACAGTCACATTGTACATGCTTTTCTGTATGTAGGACACATTTCACAGTTAAAATTACATATATAATTGACACAGTACATATTATATAATAACATAGATATGATCATATATGATATATGATGAATATATATATTCATATACTAGCAAAGAGAACTTAGGGGAGAGCCATCAGAGGGCAGAAACCATACTCAGGAAGGTACGAGCCGAGGCAGATCCAGCCTCACAGCCCTGCTCCCTGTGAGACCATGGAGGCCGCAGGCTCCCTGTGAGCATATGCCGGCTCGGGGGTAGCCCTGCAGTTGCTTGCATTTCTGTCCAGCCTGGGTATCTGACCCAGGTGGTGCTCTGCTCCGTCCATCCAGGGCGGGCAGCAGTGCAGCTCTCTTGCCCCAGCACCTTTGTTCTGGCCAAGACAGGCCGGAGACTCTGGGCCAGTGCTTGGCTCCTAGTCCCGGCCCTTTGGTTTCCACTCCTGCGTATGAGGTGTCCAGGGGCTCCTCCAGCTTCCGAAAAGGCTCCCCAGAGCAGGGGTTCTGCTAGAGTCCCATTCGCCACCTCATCCCAAATGTCAGTATGGGAAAGGGCCTTAGAGATGATCTAGTCTGCACGGCCTTCAAAGGCCGGGTGCTGAGGCTACCAGTGCGATTTGTCCGAGGCCTCGTGGCTGGAACCTAAAGTTCCCTCTGCTTTTCCAGAAGGATCTGAGCCTGCACAAGACAGACACCAACTTGGGGCCGAGACCTACCTGCCTGTGCACCCCTCCCTGCTTCCCCAGTCTTGGCAAGCCTTGGAGACGAGCGTAATTCCCTCAGTGGAGCATTTGTGATCTCAGCAACTTAGTTGGCCTCCATTTTTAAGAGACAGTGTTTTTTCCCCCTCGTAATTATAATCGAAAACCACATCCCCTACAGACAATTTGGAAACTACAGAAAAATCCCCAAGAAGAAATGGTCACTCAAAAAGCCGCATGTGCAAGTCGTTAAGGTTTTGGCCTCACTGGGCTCTTGAAAAGAACCATTCCTTAAACAAGTAGCTGACTACTCCCGTTTGCCCGGTGGGCGACAAAGTCCCTGCAGCAGCTGCCCCCCTTGGGTCAGCACTGCCCCTGGGCTGTTGAGGAGGTGTGGGCAGCCCCATGGCCAGGCACACGTGGGCAAGAAGAATGTGCCCTGGGTCCCCAGCCAGCTGCACCAGCCCACACACCACCACAGTCCCACAGAGCACTCTAACTCCCATGACCACAGGTGAGGCCAAGGCCACAGGTGCACAATGCACCCTTACTCAGCCAGAAAGGACTAAGGAGGCACCAACCCCAAGTCTGCCCGCATTGGCCAGGTCACTGAAGCCGCACGGGGCTTTTCCAAACACAATGCCCCCTCCCCCACCTCCTCTAGGCAAAAAGAGCAGAGGAAGAGGGCTCTTCCCAGTCCAGGCTTCCTTCCACCCTGGACCACCCTGGAATTGTAGAGAGTGACACTTGGTATCACAATGTAGCCGCCGTGCCAGGCAAGGCCTTCTTCACTCTGGGGGCCCAACCTGGGACTCACCCCCTTGCAGACAAGTCTCTGGTTGAGAACATCAGGGGATCCCTGTGTCCTTCAAATCCCTTTTGCTCTTTGCAACCCTGAATATAAGTACCCGTGGGCAGGATTTGGACCTTACATAAATCAGCTGCCTGGCTGCCACCACCATCCACACTATGCTGGACGGGTGGAGGGGACAGACAGACACAGGGGAGGTTAGGAGGGGAGGTTAGAGTCAGAGGTGCTAATGCAGCAGGGAAAAGGGGCTCCAGGGGATCATGAGGCTGGAAAGGACATCTCACGTCAGCCAGTTGCAGCTACCTGCTACAGAGGGGAGGAAAGCCATCTCACACATTTAGGAATACAAGAGAGCCGAGGGGTGGGGAACTGATGGAAAACCAAAAGACCGCTATCTCCACGACAACCAGTTACAGAAATTGACCTTTATTTATTGTACTAAAGTCTGTTTAACTTTTGATACAAAGTAAGGTTTTAGTACAGAAAATCCCAGTCTGTCAGAACAGTACCTGTGCACACTGTACCGTCACAGTCCCGCTCAGGCTGCCGCTTGCAGGAACAGCCTTCGGGCACTGAGGAGGGCCTCAGCCCACTGTCTGTCCTACTTGTCTGAGCTAGAAGGCGCGTACCTGTGAGACCAAGGGCAGCACGGAGGACTGACACGTGTCTCTTTGAACAACTGTGCAAGAAAATAGATCCCTTTTTAAAAAATGTCAGTTTGGCTAAACTACAATCTAGTGTCTAGAATTACAAAGAATAAAATGAAATCAAAGATTTCTTGCTAGCAAAATGAAATGTTAAGAACAGTATTAAAATATAGGTCCTACCCCAGTGTCGCTTACACGGAGCCCAGTACAGTACCTATTATTAATAGGACGCACAGTTTAAGGAGGAACCACATCAAATCTTCAGCCAGAGACATCCAGCATCAGAAGTGCAAAAAAACAAAACAAAACAAGAACCCAAAAACAAAAACCCCAAAGACTCCCTCATGGGGTCCTATTTCTGCCGGGAGTGCTGTCACCGGGACTAAGAGGATCCCCAGCTTCTCTCTACATGTCTGAAAGCGAGGACACTCCTCGTTATGCTTCATCTAAGAGCTCTCGGTTCCAAGTCTGAGACATGAGTGTCTTCCTATCAGAGAGAGGTGATGTACCTGCCCCAGCCTATGGAGTTTAAGAATTACCCTGCAAAAATTGCACTGATAAAGCGGTCATTATTTACAGAACCTAAAGAGGACCCAGTGGCATGTGCCAGCCCTCGGTTTACACCCCGCCCAGAACCACAGTGTGGCGGCGAGCCCAGGGAGCCCAGATGGCCCAGGGAGAAGGCAGACGTAACGATCGCAGACAGAGAAGAAATGAGAGGACACGGAAGGGGGGACAGAAAGCCTGAGCGACAAGCTTGCGAGACGCCAAAATGGCCTTCCTGGTGCAGGAAGGGAGAACACAGCCGCTGGTGCCTCAGCCCCACAAAGGCACTGGTCCTGTGGCCACCACGTCTGAGCCCCTGCAGTCGCCATGACCTGCCAGGAGAGGTGCCGCTGAGAAGCAGGAAGTTTGTCGAAGCTCTGGTCCCACCGACGAGAACCTTCCAGAGCAATGTGGCCACTGCCGAGGTTCCAGAGTCATTTTGCTGAAAGCAGGAACAAAATGCAACACCAAAACAAAACGGGAGAGTGACGGGGTGGGGGGCAGGGCTGGGCACCGACAGCACGGGGCCGTTCAAGTAAACATAAACAACCAATACTTAGAAAAGGCTTGTAAACTTGTGATCTGAAAGGTTCTCTGCAGCATCTCTGATCGGCTGGCTAAGGTAAGGGTGGTGTTGAACCCCTCTATCAAAAGTCTTCTGTGTTTTTTACTTTGTCTTAAAGCACATGTGTGAGAGGAACACAGTCTTCGGTCTGGGGCCCAGATCCCAGTCCCCTGTGGCCCTCGGTCTACAGAGGAGGTGTTTCTGGAGTCCGTGTGCGTGGATCCTTCCCTTGCGTGCTTATATACAGATAGACGTGTACTTTGCAACCACTGAGCAGGAGCCGGGCCAGGCTTGCGCGTGGGCAGCCAAGCCACAGCCACCCCCAGCATGGCCTTCTTCTACAGTGGACAGGCTGGAATCCACAGGACTTTACTTTGTTCCTGATTGACCATTGCCAAGATCTGAGTGCAAATGCTCGACAGGGCTCCTCCCTGGACGACCCCTGCAAAAGAGCCCCCAAAGACACACATCATTGAGCTCAGAGCCAGACCCTGGGTTCGAGGCAAAATAATACATCTGTTACTCTTTCTGGTTTTCTGCCTGTTCGGAGCTACTTGGCCTGCCTTCCTCACGCTCTTCCATCAGCAAGAAATTGGGGAAGAAAAAGAAGAGTTGAGTACAAATAACTTTGGCTCTTTAATCTAAGACACTGACAACGTGGGCTCAAATGAAGGCTGGTGTCAAATTTTGCCAGGCTTCACGGGTGCTCGTAATAGGGACGACCAGGATTTGACCGCTTGCATTAGCTGCACGCCCCCCGCCCCCAACCCCGCACGCCCTGGGATGGGTCTGCCCCCTCCTGCAAGGGGAGTCCGGCACCCTGGAAGGCAGTCTGGGCTTGTGTTGTGACGGTCCAAACAGCAGCTGGAGTCTCCAGGAAACAAGAATGCGTGCCAGGACATCCCAGAGCCCAGTGAAGATTCCCAGGCAAGATGATGACACGTCCCCAGTTACGGCCCGGCCCTGCTCTGCAGGCTTTTACCACCACAGGTCCTGAAGACACTAGCCCGGGCTCTCCGTGTGCCCCACGGAACGGTGCCAGTAGACAAAACATGCCCGGCCGCTTGCCACAAGGTAGGGACAGGAACAGACAGGGAGCCCTTAGAAACTGCTGTGGAAATGTGCCGAGAGGGGCACCGGATGGCTCAGTCAGTTACGTGGCTGCCTTCAGCTCAGAGGGTCCGAGTCCCACAGCGTGCTCCCTGCTCCTCCCTCTGCCCCTCACCCCGCTCGTATGCACTCTCATTCTCTCTCTCTCTCAAATAAACTCTTAAAAAATAAATTTTTCAAGGGGCGCCTAGGTGGCTCAGTGGGTTAAGCCGCTGCCTTCAGCTCAGGTCATGATCCCAGGGTCCTGGGATCAAGCCCCGCATCGGGCTCTCTGCTCAGTGGGGAGTCTGCTTCTCCCTCTCTCTCTGCCTGCCTCTCTGGCTACTTGTGATCTGTCAAATAAATAAAACCTTTAAAAAATAAATAAATTTTTTAAAAAAGTGCTAACAGTAACTTTATGTTTGTTGAAACAAATAAAAAGTCAAAAGTTTGTAAGTTTTAGAGTTTTGAATTTTTCATTTCTCTAGTAAGTGTTAATACATTTGAGTAAATACTGGTTTATGTCAGATTAGAAATGAAAACTCACACACGCATATGTAGAAGCTCCAAGATGGGGTTCTGAGGCCAACTGTTTTTGCATGAGAAGCAGGAAACGAGATCCTAACAGTCTGCACAAGTGAATTAAAATCACTGCTCCTGCCTCCATGACCCCAGTGTGATTAAGCCCCTACTGATGACTGAGGTTAGCAGAGGGAGGAAGCCACTAGGCATGATGGCAGCCAACAGGCCAGAGCCATGCTGCCTTCGGTTTGCTGTGCCTCAAAGACCAAAGCTGTCGAGAGTGCAGCTTTTCTTGGCCAAACCTCAGGGCTACACTGGACTGCACTTCACTACCCTTCACAGAAAGTGTGAAGACCAGCCAGCCACAGCCACCACCGCCAGGCTGCCTGCGCGGGACCGCTGGAGCCCTCCCGCACAGCACTGCTGCTGGGAGACAGACCTGCCACTGCGTGGGGAAAAACCTGGGGGACGAGGCCGGGGGACCTCCCTTGTCAGCCTGTAACACTCCGCTCACTGCCCCGCACCGGCCAGCAGGACAGCTTCGATGCCGGGGACCGTGGCAGCACCATGGGGCATCTGTCCACGCTGCCTGCTCTTCCTCTCCGGCCCAGAGGCGCACCTACCTGTGAAGTACCGACTGTACTCCTGTTCGATCTTCTGAGCCGTCTCAAACTGCTCTTTGGAATGCCTCTGAGTCACCTTGTCCTTCAGGTAGATGGGGTCTCTCTGCTCCCTGTCGGACACCCAGAGAAGCAGTCTGAGTGTCTCACCTCCCCAGGCCCTTCTCTTTGCTTTGTCTGGAGTAACAGGGCCTCCGTCAACAGGGTCGCCCCGTAAAGCACAGCGACAGCCTGCGGGCCCCAGGGGGAGCTCTGCATGGTAGGGGGAATGGTGAGTACTCCAGTGCGTGTGTGTGGAAAGCAGCTGGCCCCTAGGTGCAGGCACCAGAAGCTTGGAAGCACAGAAAGGCAAAACGGATGGAGGCCCTGTTCGGTGGTCAGCCCAACCAGCACAGAAGCTGGGGCTCAGGGAAAGCCAAGGCTCATCCATGTCCCAAGCTAGCTCCTGGCCGACTGGACCCAGCCAAGGCCACCTAGCTGCTTGCGTCCATGTGAGCCCTAAGCTGAGAGGCAGGAGAAGGAGAGAGAAGGCTGGGATGCCCAGGTAATGACGCAGGGAACCATGGCAGCAACCACATAGGGCCAAGGGCCAGTGGGGACGAGGACTGTGCCTGGTTAGCACTGCCTGAGTGAACATGAGACCTTCTGGCCATCTCCTTCTTCCACGCCCACCCCCACTGCCCTGGTGTCTGAGCCAGCAGCCTTACCCCCAGCAAGCACCCCGAGCCCACCAAGCCCCCGAAGACCCAGTCACCTACTTGATGTGTTTGGCGCTCTTGTAGTGGATGAAGATGACGATGGGGTAGATATGCATGTGGTGCAGCCGCTCGATGGCATGGGGGGCGATGTCCAGGAGACAGTGCCGGTTCTAAAGGGGGTGCGTGGCCAGTCAGGGCCTGGGGATGGCCCTAAGGACACTGGAGTCCTGCCATAGATGGGACCCCCTCCCGCAAACATTGCTCTACCTCCCTGCATCAATGAGCACTTGAGGACCAGTCTAGCATGAAGACCACGTAGGGAACCCAGGGAGAGTGTCATCCCACAAAAGCTCTCCCCACAAGCTGTCAACTCTGATGGTGGTGACAGCTAGGAGCCAGGGCACAGTAGGGTCTAGATGGCCTGCCTCTGACAAGACACAGGGAGCTTCTTAAAGCCCGACCCCAGCCCGGCCTCAGAAACCTCACCGCCGCCAGACTGAGCAAATGAAGATGGGGAGACCCAGTAGGACCTGCCTTGGGGAAGGGGCGTGTGTGTCTGCTGGCTGTGACTAAAACATGTCTTGGGGACCCCTGAGCCTCCAGGTGGAGTGTGAGCCAAAGAAAGACCACGGGCGCTCTGCACAGGGTTCTCCTTGATCCCCAAGAGCTCCACTGAGGGAGCCCAGGCGCCAGCCGGCTTTCTAACTCCCTGGGGCGCATCCACACTCCCTGCTGCGAGAAGCCACCTCCCTCATTCGGTGAGGAGCAAAGCCAAGCCTTATGAGGTGCAGTGAGCAGCCCGAGAAGGACAGGGCCTGAGGCGTCCACACTTGATGGCTGCTTTTCCAATACCCCTTACAGGTTTCCCCACTTTTTCTCACACTCCCCGGCAAACGGACCCCAGTACGTTCAAGAGCCTAAGGACGCAAGGAAACGGTTCTTAACCCTTTCAGGAGCAGGGCCCTGATGGAAACTGGGCACCCTGTCCCCAGAAAAAAGCACACATACAGTTCTGCACACACGCTGAGCAGGGCAAGACCCTGTCATAGAATCCGCCACATGGGGCTTTCCGAGAGCTCAGAGCTCTCACCAGATCCCGAATCCTCAGAGGGAGAGGGGTGACATGGGCACAGGACTAGTGCCCTGTTTATGACGGTGGAAACACACAGAAGCAATGGGGCAAACCCTGACAGAGGGTAACTTGGACTAAAAGGACACGGGTGAGCGCACTGAAGGCCCGAGATGCACAGGGCAGAGGTCCAGAGCCGCGGGGGGTCCACACCCAAATGCTCTGACCCTACCCCTGGTCTAAGCAACGGGTACCTTTTCTGTGATCTCCTTTATGGAAGCCACTGTGGTCACATCGAAATGGCCACTCCTCCGCTTGTAGTCGACAAACAGGCAGTCTTTGACACCCCGCTCGATGGCCTGCTGAGAGGCCTTCATCACCTCTGCAATGCACAGACACAGGAATGAGATGCCCCCGGCCCAGGGAGCCGTCACAGCACATTCTGAGCAAGAACACTGTGCAGAAAACCTGTCCTCCTGTCCCTCCTTCTGGAGAAACACACTGATGTGAGCCACTCAGAAGGGCGCTGAAACACCATGGGACCCAGCTCCAGGAGACGGGTGGACAGAACCCGGCTGGCAGCGAGAGTGCCCCTTACCAAGGGGGCATCTGCAGAACTTGCCGGGCGCCTCGTTCACCAGCATTTCCTTCACCACGTCCAGTAAAGGCCCCAGGATCAGGACAGGCCTCAGGGAGGTGCAGTCTACTTTCTGGACCCGCTGATAGGCGAGGCTCACGGAATCTGAGGGAGAGAGGGGCAGTGTCATGGGGGTGCACCCGGAGTAGAGGGAGGGAGTGGGAGGGAGGCAGGCAGGCCCGGGGCCCTCGGCTGCCCTGACCTTGCTCGCCCCAGGCAGGTCCACCCCCTCGGCCCATAAATCCCGAGCCAAGCCAGGTGAGCAGCTCAGCAGGGCTCGCCTGGGACTTGGCTGGTGTAGCAGGAAGAGGCAGACCAGCGCACGCACGGTCACTCCTGCAGCCAGCACTAGTGTCCCTGCTCTGTGAACACCCAAGACAGCTGGTCTAGAGCAGTCATTCTGGCACTTCCTTCCCCTCAAATTCTTCCTCACGTGTCTCAGGCCTGCTCCCCTTGACCCCACTATCCATTGTCTGCTCTAGGCATGCAACCTGCCCTGCAGGCAGGTGTGCTCATGTGACCCCATGAGCAGAGGTGAAGCTCCCAACTCCTTGCCCTCCTCCCAGGGGCTAAAAAGGACAAGACCAGGGCTGCCCAGCCAGCCCTCACCCTGATGAGGAGGACAACCTTTAGAAGCATGGCAGAGCTACAGGACCAACGGGACTGGGGTCCCTGGATGAACCCCAGGATAGAGCTGCCTTCCTGGGGCCACCAACCAGCTGGGATTTGATGGGGGCAGAGAAATCACACTTCGGCTACTATTATCTGGTCTGGGTTACAGGAGTCACATCAATCTTTTGTGTGTAGTACATAACCCCGCTGCCCCCTGCACCACCACAGTCCCTGAATGAATAAACAAATCGTTGCCAAAAAAGGCAGCCTAACACCAGCACCTCCCCATATCAGTCACTGTGCTGGCATCTCAGAAACACTTCGGAAAGAATACAAAACACAGTCTCACCAGTGTCACAAGTCAGCAACTTGGGAAAAGCCCCAACGACCACACAAGTGCTCTCGACGCTTGTCCAGGTGACAGAGCCAGAGGTCCCAGGGAGCAGCAGGGGTTAGAGGCATGCGTGCTGGCCCCAAACATGAAGAGACCAGCAGGAGGCCCAGGAGGGGCACGACAGGAGCTGTCGCCCTGGCCGAGCCTGGCAGGCCAGTGGACTGAGGGCAGGGAGGGCTGGGGTGGCCTCTGGGGAAGGGTCAAGGGGAGACTCAGCCCAGATGGCCTGCAAAGCAGCTGAACGCCAAGGCTGACTGGGGACGGGGCTGTGGGTGCACACGCGGTGGGGGGCCAGGTGCCGCTGGAGCTCCACTCGGACCAAGCTCCTGGGCAGAACTGAGGGGCAAGTGAACGCAATCTCTCCCCTCCCTCACCCACACCTACACATGTATTCTTTTTTTTAAAGGCCTGATGATTATCCACGTACACCTCTGTGGCTTTCCACAGGGCACCTCGCAGCGGGCTGGCCAGGTGATCTGTTCCAGTTGGCGGGGCAGGCTCTGGGAGCCCCATCTACCATCCAGAACGTCTGTGCACTTCTGACCGAAGCCTCTGAGGAGTCTCAGGGCAAAGGACTTTCCAGGAGAAGACAAACACATCCCCCTTTTGAAAACTGGAACATTACAAGTAAAGCCAAACAGCTCCTCTGACCCCTCTTCCCCCATCCGTCCTGGTCCCCAGCAGCTCCTCATCACCACTGTTAGAAGCTGGAAGGATGCCCTTCCAGACGCTGGTTATGCTCACATGTTGATTTTGACATTCTCAGGAAAGACTACAAAATCTGCTATATATGTATGTGTTCATCGAAAATGACATAACAACGTCAACATTCTGCACCTCCCTCTTCCGCTCCTATTACGTTTCTAGAATGCACCCCTACTGATTCCTCCTGCTCTCCTGTATTCCTTCCGAACCTCCCACACACAAGTGCACTGTCTCTCTTCGTCTCTTTCCTTCTGTATGGACACTAAGTCACGATGCCTCCAACTTATTTGAGCAAGAATCATATTCTCCCCTAACGACTATTAACACTCCACGCAGTGGGAGACCAATTTAGAAGATTCCTGTTCCTCCCTGAACAATCTGCTTCGTTGGAAGTCCTCATAATTACAGAATTAGAGAGCTACAGAGCATCTCACAAGTCATTAAATCCAACCAGCAAAAATATAAAACTCCCTGGGAAGGATAAATGTACATATAAATAGAGAATCTGGAAGTAACGTAATGTAGGTATGCAAATCACTTTAAATCTGGCATAGGTATTTAAAAGGAACAGCATAAAAGTAATTATAAATCTATGCTAAAATATACATTGATATAAAAGACGGTAATAGATGTCATCAACAACATCAAGGGGAGGAGGACACAGAGGTATAACACAGAATTTTTATAGGAGACTGAAATTAAGTTGTCATCAGTTTCAAATGGATTGTTACAGGAGTGCCTGGGTGGTTCAGTTAGTTAGGTGTCTGACTCTTAATCTCAGCTCAGGTCTTCACTTCGGGGTCATGAGTTCAAGCCCCATGCTGGGCTCGAGCATGGGACAATGCAGAGCATGGAGCTTACTTAATAAAAAATAATAAAGTAAAATGGACTGTTGTAACTTTGAAATGCTTTATGTAATTGCAAAGTAACCAAAAAGAAATATCTATGAAATATACACAAAGGGACATGAGAGGGGAATCAAAACCTGTCACTACAAAAAACAAACAAACAAACAAATGAACAAAAAACAAAGGGAGCCTGGGTGGCTCAGTGGGTTAAAGCCTCTGCCTTCAGCTCAGGTCATGATCCCAGGGTCCTGGGATCGAGACCCGCATCGGGCTCTCTGCTCAGCGGGGAGCCTGCTTTCCTCTCTCTCTCTCTGCCTGCCTCTCTGCCTACTTGTGATCTCTCTCTGTTAAATAAATAAACAAAATTAAAAAACAGCACAGCACAATAAGCAGCAAGGGAAGCAAGATGGACAAAAAAGCTATAAGACACACAGAAAACAATTCCAGTGGCAGCAGTAAGTCCTCCCATATCAGTAATTACTTTAAATGTGAATGGATCAGCTCAACGGATGAATAAACAAGATCCAGCTACATGCGTCCAGGAGAGACTCACTTTGGATGGAAGGACACACACAGGCTAGTAGAAGGGAAAGAACAAGGGCAGTTCATGCGATGAGGAATCTGATGAGAGCAGGGTGACCACAGTTAGAGCAGGCCAACTAGACCTTAAGGCAGAAGCTGTTGCAAGAGACAAAGAAGGGCATTACATAATGATAAAAGGGTCAATTCTCCAGACAGATCCAACAATTACAAACACACATGCACCTCACACTAGAGCTCCCAACTGCGGGAGGCAAACGTCGAGAGAACTGAAGGGAGAAACAGAGAATTCACAATACTCAGAGGGAATTCGACGCCCCTACTTTTGTTACCGATAAAACAGCCAGAAAATAAGGAAATACTACGGACCCAATGGCCTCACAGATGTGCACCCACACCCCAGCCAGCAACAGCAGAGGACATATTCTTCCCAAGCGCACACAGAGCATTCTCCAGGACAGACCACCTCCAGGACAGACCACCTGGTAAGCCACAAAACAAACTTAACATTGAAGCTATACAAAGCATCTTTTCTGACTACAGTGGAAGGAAACTAGAATACAACAACAAAAGGGAAACAAGAAAATAAACCTATGTGGAAATTAAACAACTTAGTCTCCAACAACCAAGGGCTCAAAGAAAAAAAGCAGAGGGCATTTCAGAAAAGTTCTGGAGACAAATGAAGCCAAAAGCACAGGATATGGACACTTACGGGATGCAGCAAAAGCTGCATCCAGCTGCATCCACATCCAGGAGGAAAGTGTGTAGTGGTAAATGTGGATATTGAGAAAGAAGAAATCAACAACCCAACTTTACACTTGGAGGAATTGGCGGGGGGAACGAACAAACTAAACCCAAAATTAGCAGAAGGAAGGAAGTAATGAAGAGCAGAGATAAATAGAGAATAGAAAAACAATTAGAAAAGATCAATGAGGGGCGCCTGGGTGGCTCAGTGGGTTAAAGCCTTTGCTTTCGGCTCAGGTCACAGTCCCAGGGTCCTGGGATCAAGCCCCGCATGGGGCTCTCTGCTCAGCAGGGAGCCTGCTTCCTCCACTCTCTCTACCTGCCTCTCTGCCTGCTTGTAATCTGTGTCTGTCAAATAAATAAATAAATAAAATCTTTAAAAAAAAAAAGATTTAGAAAAGATCAATGAAAAATCAACGAAACCAAGAGCTGGTTTTTCGAAAAGATCAAAATTAGCAAACTCTTAGCTAGACTAATGAAGAAAAATGGAGAGACTTAAATCACTGAAATAAGAAGGGCCATGATAACCGATTCCACAGAAATGAAAACAAATTCCACAGAAATTTTTCCATAGGAAAAAAAAAATTTTTTTTTTCTAGAAAAATTTCTAAATTTCTAAAAATTTCTAAAATTTTTCTAGAAAAATTTTTTTCTATGAAAAAAATTCCACAGAAAATTTATAGCAAATTACCTTGAACAATTACATGTAAACAAATCAGACAACCTGATTAATAATAATAAATAATAAATTCCTAGAAACACAGAATGTATCATGACTACATCATGAAGAAATTAAAAAAAAAAATCTGAACAGAGCTACACCAAGTAAGGAGACAGAAAGTAACAGAAAAACTTCTTCACAAGAAAAAGCTCAGGACAAGATGGCTTCTTCACCAGAGAATTCTACCTAACACTTAAAAAAAAAAAAATTAGTACTGGTCCTCTTAAAGCTCTTCCAAAAATTGAAGAAGAGGGGACACTTCCAAACTCATCCCAAGACATAATAATAAAACAACAGACAAATATCCCTGATGAACAAAGATGCAAAAATCCTCAACAAAATACCAGCAAACTGAATTCAGCAACAAATGAAAAGGATCATATGCCACGGCCAAGTGGGATTTATACCTGGAATGCAAGGATGGTTCTTAACATACAAAAATCAGTCTATGTCTTACACCACGTTAAAATGAAGGACAAAAACCACATGATCATCTCAACTGACACAGAAAAAGCATTGACAAAATTAAGTACACTTTCATGATAAAAACATTCAACCAAGTAAGAACAGAAGGAAACTACTTGAACATAAGAAAAGCCATATATGAAAAGCCTGTAGCTAACATCCCACTCAAAGGCAGAAGACAGGAAGCTTTCCCTCTAAGATCGGAAACAAGGGCAAGGATGCCCCACACTTGCCACCACTATCCAACACAGTACTGGAAATCCCAGCTGGGGCAATTAGACAAGAGAAAGAAAACAGGCATCCACATTGGAAAACAAGAAGTAAAATTATCTATTCTCAGATGACATCATCTCAATGTAGAAAACCCTAAAGAATACACACACACACATGCACATGCACACACACAACCTGTTAGAACTAACGATTTCTGTAAAGTTTCAGAATACCAAATCAACATGCAAATATCAGTTGCACACCTATACACCAACAATGTCCACTCTGTAAAAGAAATGAAGAAAACAAACCCACTTACTGTAACCTCACAAAGGATAAAGTACTTAGGAATATGCCTAATCAAGGAGGTGAAAAACTTGCAAACCGAAAACTACAAAATACTGCAAAAAGAAATCAAAGAAGATACAGATAGATGGAAAGACAGCTGTGCCTGTGGACTGGAAGACTCAGTCTTGTAAACATGCCCATACTACCCTAATCAATCTTCAGATTCAACGCAATCCCTCTGAAAATCCCAACAGCATTTTTTTTTTTTTTTGCAGAAAGAAGAAACAGCAAAATCAAGCAACAGTTATTGCCACTAGGTGTTCACGCCTAAAGATAGTCTTTGTAACTACATTTAAATGTGTGAACATCCATTCCTAGTTCCAGGCCATATAAACAGACATGGCCCACCTGCTGAGGTCTGCCATCCCATCCTGAGAGAGTGGCAACGGGCCACGAACAAGGATGGGATTCACTCAACTCCCAGTACCCAGGCCTTCATTTAAAAAATAAAAATGGGAGCAGGCAAGGAAGAGAGAAGCTGTCCTACATGGCCAGCTTTGTAGCCTGCCTGCCCAGAAGGGCAACATTCAGGACACTGGACACACACCAGGGTCCCATGAGTGGCAGTCACAAGAACCTGTGGCTTTCCAGGACAAAAGCACCCTTTACATAAGGACAATCTGCCAGGAGATGTCACACTCCCTAATCTGCAACTCTGGCCCTGGTGCAGTGCCTGGCCAGGGAAGATCTTGTAAGAATCATTCATGGACACAAGAAGAAACCCAGAAAAGGCCAAAGAGCTGCAGAGGCTGGTGGCTCTTGATTACCACCAAACAGCCAAAGTAACCCCCAAAAAACCCAGAAGCAACGCACTGACAGCAGACTGCTTCTGCCCCTCCCACACCCATCCTTCCGACAGAAGCTACATTACTGTAGCTGGAAGGGCTCCAGCTGAAACCCCGCCCTTCCAGGCTCTCTTTCTGAAACAAGCGGCCAGTGAGGTGTGAGTCGGCAGTCGCAGACTGGGACTCCCAGGAAAGCAGTTTAAGGAGGCACACTCAACTGCGGCACACTTTGGCCCCATCTTCCTTCCTGCTATCTGAATCTGGAAGTGATGGCTGGCGCTGCAACGTCACGTGCTGCCAGAGGAAGCCACGCCCTACAGCTGCCAGACCCTGAGGACAACAGTACCACCACCCCGACTACTGGGACTTCTAGGACTTCCATGCAAAAGCAGGGTAAACCTCTATCTTGTCTAAGTCATTGCTGTGCGGTTTCTGTGGTCAACGGCAAGCCTAATTCTGAGAGCCTGCTGGAAGAGTGAGCTTAGCCACTTACCTTCAAAGAGTGGAATGGTGTCGTTGGAAAAGGTGTCCAGGGCAAGGAGGTCTTTCCCATCTTTGGACCCACTGCGTTTGTGCTTATGTTTCCTTCGAAAGAAGGATCTGCGTGCAGCCGCTGACAGCGTCTTTGCGGCGTTGTTGTCATCTTTGACCTCAGACATGCTGAGTCTCCTGGAGAATTCTTGATCCATCCTGTGGGCACAGGGAACGGTGGTGCTGGGAAGGGCCTAGCAAATGCCCCCACCCACCCCACCCCTGCCTGTGCAGAGGAAAACGCTATGCAAAATGCAAGAAAGCAGGCACAGAAGGCCACGTTCATGTGAAAGTCCAGAACAGCACACTCTACAGGGACAGAGGTAGAGTTCCAGCTGCCTCAGATCGGGGAGGGGGCAGGAAAGACAGAAAGACAGGTGAGGTGGCTGAGGGCTGAGGGCATGCAGGGCCACTGCTGAGCTCAGAAAGCTCTGAGATGACAGTGGGACGGTGGCACACAACTGTAAGTACTCTAAAAGCCACCAAATCAGACACTTCGAGTGAACTGCATGGCACAGGAATGTATCTCAATAAATCTGTTAAAAATAAGAAAGTTCTATTTCCTAAGTTGCCCCTGTATAGCATTGACTTACATACACCATCAGATTGCTCTAGAAGCACAAGTGGTTTGAGCAAAACATACAGACCAGAAGCCAGGGTGCAGGGTGCAGGCCCTGATCCCTGGGACAGCTCCAGAAGTGGGCTCCTCCCCTTCCAAGCCCAGACATGAACACTTACACATATTTGCTGGGGATCTGGCCGCGCTGCATCTTCTGGGCATTCTCGTCCAGCTGCCAGGCCATCCAGGACCCAAATGTGCCCTGTGGCAAGGTGTCATCCACATAGAGAATGTCATCTTTTTTAAAGCTCAGCTCGTGCTCCACCTCTGCCAGCCGGTCATACAGGGCCCTGGCCGGGCGACAGAGAGAACGGGATCAGGAGGAGGCTACCGGCTGCTGGAGGGCCCCCCAGCCACACACTTCAGCAGCCGGTCTCCTGGGACAGCTCTCCTGCTCTGAGCTTTTCCCAGACCACGATCAGGACCCACCTCTCCCGATGCTGGGGGCAATCCCCAGAGAAGGGAACCCCCGACTTTATGTAACAGAACAACATTGTCTTGCCCTCCCCTAAGACTGGGGGTTCCCTCACATCCATCAGATAAAGAACGTCTTGCCAAGGACCAAAAACCATATCCCATCTTCCAAGCGGGGCCTTCACTCCCTGCTGCCAAGTCAAGGTCACTGGTTCCTATAAAAGCGAAACTCCCCAGGATGGACATATGTCATCTCCCACCAACGAGGGTGTCCTAGATACAGAGACTATATCTCACAGTACACAGCTGATCTGAGGCCTCTCCATGGCCTCAGAGCTTAGGGAATGTGAAGGAATCTAGAGCCTCTTCTAGAAAAAATATGCTGCCTATGCCTGGCTGCACACCAGTCACACCATACTTCGGGCAGGTGCATACCTTGACACTCACACACGCTGCAGACGGATCTGCCGACGTGGGGCAGGGGAGACCAGGAGAGGAGTGCAGCATGTAGGAAAATGGGGCTCTATACCCTCAAAATTTCCCAGGCCCCAAACCCTACAGAGGGAGCCCTGGAAGGCCTCAAGCAAAGTTTCCCTAAGTCACAGGCATCTAAGTCACAAGCCGTGAGCACGTGGTCTGGGGCCCACGCAGCACGGACCGCGGTACCATCCTCTGCATTGCAGAGACACTCACCAGCAACAGTCTCCTCAGGAGGGCCCTCCCCCGGCCCCCGGTACCTGATGTAGAAGCTGTCGCCAGGCAGGCTCTTGACCTTGGTGAACTCCTCAGGGCGGTACTGCACCTTGAGACGGACACCGTCCTTGGGCTTGAGCATCTCCACGTAGACCTCCTCCACCGTCTTGTTGCGCACGTCCAGACCGCCATACTGCCCGAGGACAGGAGACTGCGCTCAGAGGCCAGAAGCCAGGGGCAGCTTGGGCCCCCGTGAGCAGGTGGTGGGGGAATGAGGCAGATTTAAGGTCCCCGTCTCGGGGACTCTGCCTGCCTCGTCTCTGCAGGTAAGACTGAGTCCTCTGCCAGGGTCCGCTCTGACCTCAACAGCGTCTCCCAGGAGAAACCCTGTGCTCGTCCCCCAGCAAGTGAGGGCTGCGCAAACACGGCACTTCACCTTGCTTCTGCTATCTGTGTCTTTGAATACCAATGAACCATCCCTCCCATCAAATGGGAGACCCAGCAAGAGGGAGAGGACATGCCATTAGACCCCAGTCCACTGCTGACATAGCAGAGCACCCTCCCTCCCGATTCTCTTCCCGATTCCCTCCCCGACACGACTGCCCAAGCCAGGGCCCCACCCGGGACCCTGTGATGCGCCCCGAGGGTCCCAGCAGCATTCAGCACCAACAGGGGGCGCCAGGCAAGAGGCCGTGCTCTGCTCCCCTACACTGCAGAATGGAGGAAGCCAGAGGGGCTGGCAGAGAGGAGCGTGGCTAGCTCAGAACTCACCTCAAGGATGAGGTCCCCTGGCACAAGGCCCTCAGGGCCCTTGGCAGGACTGTCGTCCTCCACCTCTGCCACGAACACCCCGTGCAGGTTCCCTCCACATAAATGGACCCCAAGCTCCAGCTGGGACTTTTTGATGAAGACAACTCGCGGCTCCGGGGTCTTCTTGTTGGCATCTCCCACCATCCTTAGGGGAAGGAAAAGAAAGTCCCTCGGTCACACACAGGGGGAGCAGGGTGTGCAAGACTACGCAGTGGCTAATATCCCAACAGCTGGCCGCTTACTCCGTGAGATCCCCCAGCGGTCCCATCCATGTTCTGGTTCTAGCGACTTAGTCTACAGGCTGGAAGCTGAGGTTTGTAGAGGTGAAAACATGGCCCCAGGTGAGACAGCCCGCTAGGGACTGAATGGAAATCCATGCCGCTTTCTGGCCCAGCTGTCCATCCAGTGCCACAAGCTGCCTCTCTCCCCACCTGGACTACACCTGTTCTAACCTAGTTCTGCCTAAGAAAAGTCAGAGGCGGTCGCAGAGCCCAGGGCCAACAGACAACTCGGCAGTGTGTACGCAGCAGCTTCTCTGGCCCAGGGACCGTGCGACACCACTAAGAGGGGGCCCCTAGCCATCAAGGAACCCACAGCACAGTGAGGGAGACACTGGAGAGCACAGGGAAGGGAAGAAATGGGACAGCAATGTGCACCTGGGGACAGGACAGCTGTGGCGACCACAGCCAAGGCCCAGTGTGATGAATCCCGGCAGGAAACGCAGAACGGGCCACATTCTGAGGGAGGCGGGAACTTGGTCGAGAAAACAGCTTTGCCCAGGACTACGGAACCATGGCTGCATGGCCTGGCCTGTGCAGCCCTCTCCCCATGTTCCCACCGGCTCCTCTGCACCTCTGTCCACAGCCCCCATGTGCACGGCTAACCCCTGCTCACCCTGAGCGTGTTGACTTAACTGGCTCTGCTCCCTGCCACACTCTCACTCACTGCCCCAGTGTGGCTTGCACCAGCCCTCCCAGCGCGTGCTGCACAGGCCTGCACACTGGCCTGTCCCTCTCTAACCCCGGCGCTCCCTGGGGCCAACCGCGGGTGGTGGCCGTGGCTCAGGGCCTGGCTGGGTGGTGACTGTGGTGTCCTGTCTAAGGATAGAGTCAGACGACGAGCGACTGAGAAAAGGAAGGGAGGCAGAGCTAAGAACAAGTCAGTGAGGGGAAACAAAAGAAAAACAAGAGTGAGAAAGGGCAGGAGGGCAAGAGGAAAGGAAAGGAATGGCACGCTTCCCACTCCCGATCGTGACGGCCTGTGATATGGTCTGAGGCACGGGGGTACGCTGGCAGGGTGTGCTCAGGCCACGACCACAACCACCCGCCCCCACCCCCAGGCCGGGTTGCAGCGACAGAAGGCTCACAGCACACGTTTGCTGACCTGGAACTGGGGGTGCTCTGCTTGGCCGGAGGGGTGCCAGGGCCCTCATCCTGCTCCATCAGCGGATCAATGACAGAGGGGTGCTCCGGGGGGGCGGCACTGCTCCCCTGGAGTGTGCAGTGGGTGCTGGCAGGGTCCAGGTGGGAGCTGGGGACAGAGGGCAGAAGCAATAAGGAGCAGCACATGGTCCCCGGCCATCCACAGCCACCCCCTCTCCGGCGTGGACCAGAGCTGGGCTGGGAGCAGAGAGACTGGGTCACAGGGCTCGGAGCCCTGAGAAGAACAGATGCTTTGGGAGCTGGGACTCAGGTCGTCCACCCTATAGGATCTGCCTGTCCTCAACCTGGGGCTCCTCTCTGCAGGTGTGGGCTGGGGGCCCCCCACATGCCCTGCAACTTTCCCTCCGTTTGTACATCCCATCGCCCCTCACTGAGCTGGGCAGTATTGTGAGTTAGGGGCAGGCCCTCCCCTTCTCCCACATGCCCGGCAACCCACGGCTCAGAGGCAGGACAGGGGGCCAGAACACTCTGTGTGAGAATCCCACCCCAGGGCCTCCGCTCCTGACTATCACACACCTGCAGGCTGGCTGCCTGCTGCACAGGGGTGGGGGACCAGCCATGTGCTTCCACACCCTGCACCTCAGGTATCCTGCTTCACCACCTCCACCTCCTCTATGTTCTTTTTCCACAATCCGGGGCTGGCCGACTCTTCTCTTACGGAAGCTGAGTGGCCGGAACAGACGGTTGGCACCCGGGCTGCGCCCTCTCTCCTCCCCCCAGCCTGGACGGGCCTTGTGGGAGGCCCAGGCCCTCACCTGGACCGAGAGTGGCTGCTGAGCTGGTGCATGTGTGGGTTGTACTGGGCCAGGATGGTGATAGTGTCACACTGCTGCCCAATGATGAGCCGGGCCTGCTGCTCCGTGGCACTCCGCAGGTTTATGCCATTGAACTAGGAGACACCCGGAGCACGCTCAGTGACGTGGCGGGGGCTGGGCCGCAGGGGAGCACAGCTCTTCCCAGGGAGGGAGGAGAGGACGGAGAGAAGGATACAGTGCCCGCTTACCTCAAGTAACTGATCCCCATACTCCAGGCCAGCCTGGTGAGCGATGCTCCCCCCTGTCACCTTGGAGACGTAGACCCCGCCCTTCTCTCCACTCACGATGGAGATGCCCAGCGGCTCCGAGCCCTTCTGCAGCTTCACGTGGCGTGGCTCCTCTGCATAGGGCCTTGGAAGAGAGCCAACAGTTTCGGGGACTCGGACACAATGGAAAGGTCTGGGGCAAATCTGCAGTCAGGCATGCAATCAGCTACGCAGGAAAGGTCAGGGACCACCGGATGCTCCTACGATGACACAGCTGGATGGGAACGCAATGGCCCCACCTCTGTATGGCAGTGAAACACTTTCCCACAACCTCATGCAACACAAACACAGCACCCCCAGATGGCCACAGAAGCACGCAGTCCCAAAGACACAGAGAATGAGCCACGTGAACTATAAACACTGACACAGGCAGAGAAGCAGCACAGAGTTTCCTAACGTGAGCAAAGTTGCTGCAACAAAATGTGCAATGAACAAACCCGGTGGGCTCTCCAGATGCCCCAGGAGAAAAAGAAGGGGCTCCTGGGGTGACAGTCACCCAGGAGCAACCATATCAAGTATCAGTTTTTATATTTACCAGTGTACAGAGTGGTGTACGATGACCATGGAAATGAAGCTGCCACAAACCCAAGCCATTAGAAAGGGAGTGGGTAGGCTAGGAGCAAGGTGGGGACCATGCACTTGCTGGCCCGGGGTGGGGGTGGGGCGGGGAAGCCATCCGCCGTGCCAAGGGCACAAGGGGGCTCGGGCAGAGGCCTCATGGCAGGCCAACCTCAGACTCCTCAGGGAGGAGAACCTGGGCCTGGTGGCCACGGGCAGTCTCAGGAGGGATCTGTGGTGGTGGAGACATCTGGAAGGTGCACAAAGGTAGAAGAGAGGGATGCTCAGAAAAGGATAACAGATGCCTGGAACCTGATAGACAGAACCTGACAGACATGCAGCCAGGTGACACAGAGCCGTCCTGTGAGGACAGTGCTATGTGCTGCCCTGAGTTCTTCCTCTCAGAACAAAGTCACAGCCAAAGGTGAAGGGAGGAGCTGGCTGGAGAGCCATGTCCTTGGGCTCCCCTCCAGAGCATGTGGCTGGGGACAGACTCACGTGCTAACGGAAAGCCAGGCCCCGGAGCCAGCCCTCCCCTGCCAACCAGAGACACAGCCATCTCTCAAGCTCAGCGGGCCTCAGGCTGGGACACTCCCACCCAGGGCCCGGTCCTCTGGCGGTCTGAGAACAAAATCCTTCTTGACCTATCCCTTTACCTTGTCCCTTCCCAAATTCGCCCTCACCGCAATGCCCTCCCTTGACCCTGTGGCTCAGACACCTCAGTCCCTGGCCTACGACTTCCAGACGCATCACAGGTCACAGTGCCAGGCAGTCTGGAGTTGCAGAAGCCCTTACTCAGCAGCCCGCAGCCCCATCCTCATAGCCCCAGCCAGCGTCGGAGGACAGCACAGAGGGTGCGCGCAGCCCTTGTTCCAGTCTGGGGCTCCTCACCCCCCACTGAAGACCCTTTCCTGTCTACCACCTCCAAAACACACGTCTATCTCAATAGAGCAGGTACCTGACTCACCTAAGAGCCCGACGAAGCCGTTGTGAATGACACAAATCAGGCTTTACCAACATGGAGAGATGCAGAGGACACACACTGCGGGAGCGGACAGGTGGGCGTAATCCCATCTATATACATCTGTACAAATACGTGTGGCCACTCACACGTGGAGAGGCTTCCAGGAAGGGCCCTACCGAAATGTGAACGACAGCACCTCCAGGTGAGGGGACTTGAGGTAATCCTTACTTTCCAGTCCCCTGAGGGATCTAAATTTCTTATAATATGCACAAACGTTTTCTCAGAATAAAGCTGCGTTATGAACGAGGTTTATAAAGCATACTTCGCAATATTACAAACCCCTTGAAATGAGAAAGTATTCATGTACAGAAAATGAAAATAGTGAAATGTGCCTTTAAACTATACACATACACACACACGCACGCTTCATAAAAGGGGAAAAGCAATTGAGATTATGTGTGACTTTTCTTCTTTCTACTTTCCTCTATCTTCCCAGTTTCCTCTAATTAGAAGCTACACAATAATGTACGTTAGAATCAGGGGGAAGGAGCTGTTTTGCCTCCAATCGGGTCACACAAATTAAACTGTTTGCCTCTGACGAGATTCAGACCACGAACAACCCCCTCCCCACAGAGCAGCTCCCGGTTCCCTGCACACTTTAGGAAGCTAACTACGGGACACCCAATGGCAGGTGAATGGCCCTCTCTGCTTCTAAGGAGCCCACTTGAGTTGGCAGAGGTTCCGGGCTCCGTGACCAGAGCTGACCCACCCGACCCCGGATGTGGCACAGGTCTGGCTCCCGAGTGCGTCACGGGGGTGAGAGGTTTCCACATGAACTGCACCCGCTTCCCCTACGGGCCCCCATGCACTTCTGGGCTCCCGTGAACAGTCAGTCGCTAGTTGTGAGGGTACTTGTTAGGTTGTCTTACAAATTCAGATTTTACAAGTCAGATGGTTTTCTTAAGGCAGAGGCCACCCTGCAGGGTTCCTTCTGTGGCTCACAGAGACGACGGCCTTCAGCATTTTGGATTTGAGTGGACACGAGTGGTTCTGTTCCTTTTAAGTGATTAAATAAAAGCAAGTTTCAGTTTAACTGGATTGCCTGAAGACTTACCATCTAGATGGGACCTCTTAACCATAAATTCGATCTGGTAAATTCTACTCTGAAAGAACAGAGGTGGGTGAGGGGCACAGAGCTTGTGGGGAGAGGGAGGGACCCCTTAGATGTGGGGTCCAACCATCTGGACTGACGTCAGCCTCAAGTTACCTTGAAATCTCAGCAGATTGGCCAGCATTTCAAAATGAACCAATAAATGGCTAAGCTATACTTTTACGCTTTATATACATTTTTTTCCGGTATGTTTTATTTCACACACACAAAAAAAGCTTGGGAATGAGGAGAATAAGTGATGCAGCTGTATTCTGGAGCCAAAAAGCAAAGAGTAAGAATGAGCCCTGATTCTAAGGAAGGTAGGCCAGTCACCAACCACGTGACCAGACAGGTCACTCCCACTTTCTGGCCTCCGTTTCCTTATCTGTAAAAGAGAACCAGTGATGATGATGACGAGGACGAGGACGATGCATGAAGCTCACGGGGTCACTGTGAGGATTTTCATGACTTATTACACGGAAAGTGCTTAATCAGGGGCCAGGGAAGCCGGGAACGGTGCCATGACATTGTCACGGCCAGGTGGCTCCTAGTGTCTGCCGCCGCAGCTCAGCCCCTCCCGCGGACACTCTGTGGAAGGAGCCCACCCTCTCCTCACCTTGCCATCTATGCGCACCCCACCTCCTGGCACCATGCGCCCGCAGGACTTCCTTGTGAAGGGCTGAGGCAGCACGCCAGAGAACGCTAGGTGACCCGAAGCAGAGAGGTCTCGCCCTGGGATCGACTCAGCCGGCACCCTCCAATGCACCCGCTGCTTCCACTAACAAGTCCCCTCCCTCAACCAAGCCCCGGCCCGCTGTGGGGATGCGCCACCCACTGCCGTGCCCGTGGGACACATGCCCGGTCGTGCTCACCTGTCCTTCCTCCGTTCCCCGAGGGCCGCAGGGTTGACGGCAATTCTGGGCAACGTGGAAGCTGAGGTCTGGGACTGGCTACACGAGGAGGACAGGGTGTCGATGCTCAGGGGGGACTGCGGAGGCGTGCTGCATTCTGAATGTGACAGCGAACCTGCCAGGAGAGATGCGAAGGAACTCAGGCTCTGTGACCCTCATCTCTGCCCACCAGGGCCCAGACCAAGACGGAGACACGCCCCAGGCACAAGGCTCCACACTGCAGCCACAGCACATGGCCTTGAATTCAGGGGCTGGGCTCCACATGGCCTTTCTATCTAGCCCCCCGACACCGGGCCTGAGGCCGGGCTCAGCCAGCCTGCACGGACCGGCTGAGGTGAGGAGGTTACACACTGTGCCCAGACGCTGCACTGTGAGGCCAGCGAGCCGGCAGGCGAGGACGGCAGTGCGCGTTCTCACCTCTGTCGGAACCCACGATAGACCGGGGATATCTTGGCGTTGACGGGATTTTAATGCGTTCTGCCTTGAACTGCAAGTTGCTCGAAGACCCTGTGGTTCCACGAGGAGACAAAGCTTCAGGCATGTGATTAAACCCGCCCTCGCTCCCTTACCACCACGTTAGTAGTTTGGAAGGAGCAGCAGCCAAGACAAACGCAAAGCAGGCCCGGCCATGAACCCTAAGGGGGCCAGAGCGTGAACTGGTCCCGAAAGGCAGATACTCAGTACCCAGTGTGATCTGAGTGAACTGCGCGGGCCTGGACTGCTCCAGAACAGGCTCACAGCAATCTCTCGCCTAGCCCCAAGTGACAGACGGGATGGTCTGTCAACACACCACGTGGCTAGAAGCAGCACCACCTGAGTCCCTCTAGGAGGAACTTGCTGGTCTCCCATATGCAAACAGCGTGATAAACCCCAGAATCTCCAACAGGCTCAGGGACAGGGAGCGAGGTTCATGGCCCCAGCGGTTCCCTGGAACAGCCGCATGGCTACCAGGGAAAGACCCAGAGACTCAGAAGGCCGAAGGACGGGGCTCCCAGTGCAGCGTGGGGCCAACCTCGGCTCCGGGAGCAGAGAAGGGCTGGTGTGGCCAGGCCACCTGGAGGTCTGGCCACAAGGATGCAGGTAGAGAGAGAAACAAGGCTAGTGCCCCACTATGGTGAGAAGGTTCCAGTGGCACCATTACCAAGGCGAGCGCTGGAGGGCAGAGAGTTGGACCCGTGGGAGGTTCTCATATCTGAGTAGTCGCTGCCAACCCTGTGGCTCAGGTCTAGGCTCAGGCGTCCCTGGTGCTGCGCGCTGCAAGAAAACCAGACAGCTAAGGCGCTCAGAAGGAAGGCCGGGACTGGACTGGACACAGCCACTGGGGAGAAACAAGCAGCAGGCCCCAGCCAAGGCCTCCCTGAACCCGCAGAAGCCACCTGTCGCTAGGTGGGAATAGTGGACTGCCATGCTCAGAGGCAGCATCCAACAATGGCCCTGCCCACAGAGAACAGTCCTGCTGTGCCCATAGAGGACTGGCATACAGACCTGCACAAGGACTGGGCTCACCAGGAGCAACGGCTTCCACTGGGAAAAACAGGCTCTGAACCTGTCTGGACCTAGAGAAGTGGAGCCTCTCCTCCGGGATGAGTGGGAGAGCCTGGGTGGGCATCAAGGACCTTGGACGGGGACCTGCACACTTCATTCAGGACAGCTGCCTAGGACACTGGAAGGCAGAGAGTCAGGCCTTGCCCACCTCAGGAGGGCCTACAATCAAACCCAATGATGTCCTTTTCTAGCTGTGTAATGAGAATGTCTCTTCCCTGCCTAAAGCCTAGAGTGGAAAAAAATCCAAACTCTGCATCATGGCCATAGGCCCTATAGGACCTGTGCCCTATAGCCTATGCTCTCCTCCTAACTCACTGTGCCAGTGCAAGGTTCCTCATTCTGTCCCAGGAGCCCAGCACACTGTTCCAGGGCACTGTTCCCTCCGTCCTGGGGACTCTACCCAGGTCTTGAGCAAAACTGGCTTCTTCACCTCCCTATCTCCGTAGCAACCCCCTCCCCTCCCCCAAGGGGCCCTTCCCTCCACCCAGTCTACTCCCCACCCTCTTCCAAGTCAGAGCCTAGCTGGCTGCCCTGCTCTGCAGTCTTCAGGGTGACTCAGCACCACCTGGTACCACTCTGGAATGAGAACAGTCCATGCCATGTAGTAGGTGCTCAATTAAAACTTGCCAAACAACTGAATGACCTTGAGCCAGTCCGTTCACCTTTTAAGGCTCAGTCTCCTAATCCATAAAACAGAGACAACAACAGTCCTTAGCTCAGGAGGCTGTTATGGCCCTTAAATGAAGTTTACAAAGGTCCCAGCACAGCGCTGGCATGTGAGCTCTTAAGCACCAGCTACCATCACTCTCTCTCTCTTTAAATACCTCTTTGAGCTCCATGCTGGTGAATGAAGAGAGGATCCTTAGCGTTCAGTCTTCCTGGGGCCCCAGCGCTGCTCTAACCAGCCAGCCCCTCCCGGCTAGGCAAGGACACTTCTCAGCTTGTGGGCCACTCTCTGCACCAATGGCTTTATGTACCTGTGACCATGGCCAGCTGGGGAGCACGGAGGAGTGGGGTGATTTCACATACCTGGGATGCAAACCCTGGGGGCCGACCTCTCTGGGCACAGGTGGAGAGCTGCAAGGACCGACCCTGTGGCTACGCACGGTGTAGACAGGGTTCCTCAGCATGGAGCTCACAGTGGCGCTTGGGGTCATGCTCCGGGGCACAGTGCCTAGAAATGGGCTGGGTGAGAATAATCACCCCAAAGCACCCAGCCAGCCCCAGACCTGTGCAAGCTCTTGGCTTTCTCCACCCGTAAGATGGGAGAACTTGCTTTATCACTTCCTATTTCTCAGGCTGCTATGGGAAAAAATTTCTTAGCCATGAAAAGTTAAGGAATGTCCCTGATACAAGACTGAACATCCCAGACAGGGCAGCCATTGCTAGTTCTCTGGACCTCTGGGCTGAGGACACAGTGGCACCTTGAAATGACCGCCTCCCCTCTCCCTAGGAGCAGGCAGGCCTCAGAGCCCACTGTGGACCCTCTTCCCGACCCCAATGACTCACCCGCAGATGCCCTGCCAGGGTAGAATGGGGGGTTGCTGTGCCGGCTGGAGTGCCCTGGTGAGTACAGGGACCATTCCTGGAGCTCTGGGCAGAGCTCTCCACTGGCCGGGATGCACTTCTGCTCCTGCAGGACCCAAGACAAGAGACAGTGGCTGGAAACGGACATGCACAGGTGTCTGCAGGTCTGTCCCCTAAGCACTAGCTCTCCCACTCGGACACACAACATGACAGCCAGGACAGGTCACTGCTCATTCATGTTGCCTTAAGACACCTGGACAGGAAGCACTTCCTTGGATACTACTCTGGAAGAAAACCACAGAGTAAGAATCTGTTCTCTGGAGGAGACAAATTGGGTGCAGGAGGTGGAATGCATGAGAGTATCAGGCACGTGTGTACAGTTGCTCCTGCAAACTCGTACTACAGGCTCAGGGTGCTCGTCTGCAGAGAGTCACATGGGTTTGTCCCCCGGCTCCCAGCAATTTCTCCCATCTGGAAACAACTACAGTGCCCACAACACAAGCCAGCTGCCTCCTGCTACCGGCCAGCAGACTCACAGGTGCTCTCGTGGCTCTCCAGACCCTTCCAGGCAGGTCCGGGTCACAAGTGCAAAAGCTTCTCGATGAAAAAGCAGATCAGACACCACACCCCAGAAAATGCTCCTGTCATGGCATCACATGCCATTAACACACACACTCCCCATCACTTTCCAGCCTCCTATGGAGGGTTCCATCCCACTGGCACCCACCAGCCACCCCACTCCCCTTTTCCTCGGGTAGGTGCTTAGAACGAAGGCAAAGGAGCCAGGGCTAAGCAAGAGGCTGGGGACACCAGCTCAGGGCCCCTCCCCGCACCCTTGCCCATCCTCACCCCAAGGCTGGGCCCTACCTCCAGGAACTGAGCAGGAATCACTACGGGAGCCAGCTTGGGCCGGAAACTAGGAGCGGACTTAGGGCGACGGCGCTTCTGCCCCAGCTCGTCCATCTTCTGGGAGGTGAGGTCTCCATCACAGGACTTCTTGGCAGGCAGGTAGGAGGAGTCCCCATCCCCTTCGGGGTAGTAGCTGGAAGCAATGCGGACCCTGCCCTTGCGAGGGGGCGAAGTGTGCATGGGTTCCCTGGGGTCCATGTCAGGGGGCAGGGCGCTTGGGGGGCTGGTGGATGGGGAGCTGCCCACCAGAGTGGCCTCCGACTCGGAACTGGTTTCCAGTCTGTGCTGGAACTTGATGGAGTCACTCCTCCTGGGAGGTTTTGGGGGTGTCAGAGGCCCCACCCTCTTGGAGGGCTGGGGGGAGTGAGCAGACCCAGGGCCAGGGAGTAGGTAGTCTATTTTGGAGGGAGTCTGGGGGCGCTTGAAAGTGTTAGGGTCAAAGATAGACTTTCTTTGCTTTGGCTTCTTATAAACAGAGAGCTTCTCGGGCCCTGTTGTGGAGCTGAGCACGGCCTTGGGCCAGGTCCCGCCACTGCTGGAGCCCTCAGGGTCTGCCTTATCCAGGGGGGCCTCTGCCGCCCCGCAGGGGCCCGCCTCAGTCTCGAAGGGCAGCAGGGGTCGCCGGCTGCGCACGTCCACCAGCCCATAGCCACGCTCCCCAGAGGTGTCTGAGCGGAAGGAGCTCAGGCTGCGCTCCGAGGCACTGGGACAGGCCTGGGGGGAGACTGGGAAGGGCCCCCCAGGGAACGGCTTATGCAGGAAGGAGCTGCTGCCTCCCGGGGGACCCAGCTCCCTCCTGTCCTCCAGCCTGTCTGCGTAGAAGATGTCCGTCTGCGTGGAGTTGTTGTGCTGCAGCAAGCTCCGTTTATTCTGAGCCTGGACCTCGGCGCCGTGGGCTCGGATGCTCAGCATCTTATCAGAGTCCTTGATGTTCTCAAAAATGTTCTGGCCACTCCACGAGGAGCTCTGAGGGAACACCTATGTGCGGATTGCAGAGTGAGAAAAAGCGGGTAAGACTGCAGAACCAGGCGCTGCCTGCGTCCCTGCGCAGGGAGTGAGGCTCAGCAACGGGCCACACACCCCAAAGTGTGCCCGAAGAGTCTCTACGATCACCTCTTCACTCAGTTCAGATTCAGGTGTATACCACTATCCTCAAAATGTCCTTTGTGTCTTGTTTTGGTTTTTAAACCAGGATCCCGTCAGGGTTCACACACACCCTGCACTTTGTAAACCAGTACCTTTGTTTCAAGGACTCCCTGTGACCCAGCAGAGCCGCCAAGGCATACGGAGCTGAGGCTTTGCTGCCGCACAGCCGATGAGAGCAGAGCCGGCATTGGGTGTGGGTCCTTACCTTCAGGAGGGAGAGGGTCAGGGAGTCCTGGCAGCTACGGAGCAGAGATTCACACTCATTCAGAGACTTGTTGTCCAGGGCAATGCCATTGATCTAGGGCCAAAAAGAGAGCCCATCAGGCCCACCACCAGGTCAGGGTCTCCGCCAGCCCGTCCGGGACGGTGGGCCTGGTTCTCCTAGAACGGGCCCAAGTCTGGAGTTGGCAAAGGAGAGAAAGCCCCTCCCCAGTACGGCCTGAGAAATCCAGTGAGGCAGCTTGTGAGGCAGAGAAAACATACAGCTTTAAACCATGCGAGAGGCAGGTGCTCGTCCGACTGGGACCAGAATAGCAAGCACCCTACGGGGAACGACCGGACTCTGCTGCCGCCTACCACGTGAGGCATGACCGCAGCGCAGAACTCCTTCACGCACAGAACGGAAGATACACACGGCTGCTCCCCAGGTCGGGAGATGAGAAATGACATCATGCTGTGGAGGGTCTTTGTAGACTATGAAGTGTCGGGTGAGATGCTGTGGTAGCATCCCCGTTCACAAAGATTTTCCTAATCCCGTAGGCCCGAACCTCTGTCCAGACCTCATTAGATTAGCGCCAATCTTCTGAACAAGCATATGCGCCACAGTGAATGGTCAGCCCGGGAGGCACCCAGACCACGGAGTGCTGCCCAGCAACACAAAGAACACGCCCGTGGTAGCCCCACCACCTGACGGCTCACACGGCTTCACGCTGGAACAGCCAGTCTCAAAGGTCACCTACTGTACAATTCAACTTAGGTAGTATGTTCTCGTGGTGACAAAACTATATGGATGGAGAGCAAATTAGGTGCCAAGGGTTATGGAGGGGGAATGGAGAGCCAGGCTGTGGACGCTCCCACTGAGGGCTAACACGGGAGAGATCTTTGTGCTCATGGAGCAGTTGTGAATCTTAATTTTTTGTTGTTGTTACTTAAAACATGATAATAAAATGACACAGAGTGACACACACGACTTCATTGTCAAACCCCTGGTTTGGATATCATTTAGTCACATAAATGTAACCAACCGTCAGAGGAAACTGCATGAAGGGCACAGAGGACCTCCCGTACTACCATCGCCACATTATTTATTTTTCAATATGATTTATTCAATGTCATACCGAATTCTATCTCTATTTTAAAATCAAAAGTTTAAAAAAATAGGCAGAGTGATTATTTTGGGGCGATGGATTCATTTTTTTTTTTTTCTTTACAACTTTTCCACATCTTAAAATTTTTTCACAATGGCCACGCTGCTTTCAAATTTTGGCATCCTCTGAAATCTTTAATACGGTGGAGATGAGAATCAATGAGCTCCTACACCCTCTGCAAGCAGGACCAAAAAGGCCACCATCTCTTTAACCACACAGGGAAAGATCATGTTAACTGTTAATGCTGATACCCACGGATCCCGCAATTCACGCCCCAGGGAATTCACCCTGCAGCACACTCCCGTGGGTCCCCGTGGATGGATGCAGCAGTGCACTTGCAGCCCTACTCGTAAAAGCAAAGATGTCCTGCTGTCCATCCGGAGAACTGGTGAGTGGCTTGAGCTGCTGCCACTACAGAATAAGCAACTAGTAAGTTACTGACATGCCCTAGACAGATCTAACAATGTGAATGCAAATGAACCTGCATGGGAGGCTGTGGGAAACAAGAAAGGAGGTTAGCAGCTCAGGATATTATGATCCCATCTGGGTGTTAGGAAAGGAAAAGGGAAAAATGAAGGGAGAAGGAGAAGGGAAGGGAAGGCAAGGAAAAAGAAAGGAAAAGAAAAGAAAAGGAGATACAAATGTTTTGAATATTTCAGGGTGGGGGGAAACCAGAATACTGCCATTAGGGTAGGAACTGGTAGACGGGGACTACAGAACCAGAGCAGGAGTCATTGTCATGTGTGCCTTCCATACAACCAGGATTGTGTGTATGTGTGTGTGTGTTGGTGGAAGTGTGTGACTTCCATTTTAATGAGTCAGTTAGAAATACTAAACTAGGGAACCTGGGTGGTTCAGAGAGTTAAGCCTCTGCCTTTGGCTCAGGTCATGACCTCAGGGTCCTGGGATCGAGCCCCACATCGGGCTCTCTGCTCAGCCCTTTTCTCTCTCTCCTCTCTCCGCCTGCCTCTCTCTCTGCCTACTTGTGATCTCTGTCAAATAAATAAATAAAAACTTAAAAAAAAGGAGGGGTGCCTGGGTGGCTCAGTAGGTTAAAGCTTCTGCCTTCGGCTCAGGTCATGATCCCAGGGTCCTGGGATCGAGCCCCGCATCGGACTCTCTGCTCAGCAGGGAGCCTGCTTCCTCCCTCTCTCTCTGCCTGCCTCTCTGCCTACTTGTGATCTCTGCCTGTCAAATAAATAAATAAAAATCTTTAAAAAAAGAAAAGAAATACTAAATTAGGCTCCATAATCTCACAGCATTTGGGAGGTCTGATCACCAGGGACGCCATTCAGTGTCTGCCAAACGGCGGTACACACAGGTGATGTCCAAGGCAGGGCTGTATGCAGTGGCAGAAACCGAAAATAATATGTAGGTCCACAAGGGGGCGCGCTTCCAACTACCGATAATCAAACCTCAGAACACCATGAAGTGGATAAAAACACTGAAGGTGAATTTGGAAAGCTATCCATGGTGTGGAAAAGCAGGATGATCACACTATTATATGCTAAAAAGCAAACAAAGCCAAGAAAACTTTATCTGTGTATAGAGATTTGTATGAACACTCTCGGCCTGGCTGGGAGCTCATCTTGCAACGGGGAGTAGAGATTTTTCTCCAGGGGCAGGATTAAAGGGAAAAGAGGGGACTAATGTCTTATACATTTGTGTACTGCTTGACTACTTTGGACACATACGTCTTACTCTGGTGATTAAAAAAGAAATTTTTAAAAATAAATGGATATAATGTTTAATAAAAGGGTTTTTTTTAAAATCACATACAAAAAATAACAATCAATTAATCACATAGAGATACCTTCTTTTTTAAAGCTCATGTAAATAGGGGCACCTGGGTGGCTCAATCGGTTTAGCATCCAACTCTTGGTTTCAGCTCAGGTCGTGAATTCAGGGTCATGAGATCAAGACCACTCTCAGTGGGGAGTCTGCTTGAGATTCTCTCCTTCTGCCTCTCCCCCCACGTGCGCGCTCTCTTGCGCTCTCTCTCAAATAAATAATTTTTTTAAAAAAAACTGATGTAAATATACATTCATGTGTAGAATAAAGTCCATCTCATTAAGGTTATCTGTAAGGTAGTACTGTAAGAGGGAGTCGTACTTCCTTCCTAAATCACCTCTGTATTTCCTGATTTTCTACTATAAATAGAAACACATTATCAGTAAAAAAAAAAACGTTTGTTAACATTAGAGAACAAGGCAAACTGGTCATTACTTTGTGTTCAACCTCCCAGATGTCATCTAACTGTCCATGTGGGGCAGACAGCCCTGGCCCTGAGGCTTACCGCCACAATCCTGTCTCCCACGGCGAGGGACCCCTCCTTGGCGGCCGGGCTTCCAGGCACCACAGCAGCAGCGTACACGCCATTCTCCAGACTGATACCGCTGTCTGCAAAACCCACCAAGGGCAGACATATGCGGTCCCCAGTTAGCCCCGGCCCTGATCGCCTAGCCCTGGTTGTCCCCCTCGTCTTTGTGAGATAAATTATGAGGGGAACGTTCGTAGACTGCGACCTGTCCACCCCAGCACCCAGGCCAGATCGCACCCACGCAGGGGCTCAGTGACGTCTGCTCTGGTCAATCAAATACTCGGGAGACCAGCAAGACCCAGGACGCAGGTGGCCCCCTACTGGGGATACACATGCTACGTTCAAGCGGCATCCATGCCCCAAGAACAACTACACACCTGAAAATGCACACCTCCCCCCTGCACAAGGAAGGGGGGCCCTGCCATCTGGGGCGCCCCGCCCACCTCTGTGGGCCCACTACCTTTCTGTCCACTCAGGTTGATGTACAGTGGTGTGATCACCTTCCCGCCCAGGGACTTCCGCCGCCGCACGACCATGTTGATGGCACCCTCCCCATGGAGGAGGGCCTTGAGGGCCTGCTTTTTGTCCTTGTTGATGAGGTCCACGTCATTGATTCTCAGCAGCCAGTCGTTGACCCTGAGGAGGGGCACAGCCAGGTCAGTGCCCTCGCGGGCCTTGGGACCAGTGGGCAGGCCGCACCGTTCCAGTCTGGGAAGATGAGGGCGGGAAGCGGGTGCCCCACCTACACGCTTAGACAGATTTCCTCTTTGGGATGTCAAATGGCTACACTCGCAGAGGCTAGAGCCAGACTGCCAGGGGGCGATCCTGGCTCTACTACTTACTAGCTGTGTGACCTCCCTCCTTCGGACCTCAGTGTCCTCATCTGTAAAATGGGGGCAAGAGCAGTAGAGAACCTACCTCATAGGATTTTTAAAATGAATGAGTTGGTTGATTATACAAAGTGCTGCATAAATCAGTATTTAGCAATTCATTATCATTCCTCTTTCATGGAATGGGCATGTGATACACACCCTACACTCTTGCACATGCCACACCAGAACTCTTTCCTAACTAGAGAAGTGAAGGGCAGCACCTGGGGCCTGAGGAATGCTCAGACTCACGGGTGCCAGTGAGTCACAGTCTCCATTAACAACAACGTTAGCAGTGGAGACTGCCGGCCTGACCCTGCTAGGCCCTCTCTGGGTCCTTCTCAAGGGGTAGGAGGGGTCCCCTTCCCTCCAGAGCCTGGGCCTCCTCAACTCTTACCTTAAGCGGCCATCAGCAATGCTTCCTTTGTCCACTTTAGTGACAAATATCCCACAGTCCCCAGGCAAACAAGGCTCATTCACACCTTCTGCCATATCGAACCCAAGTGCTTTCAAGTCAATATCCTCCTGTCAAAAGAGCAGCAGCCACACACTTTACACAGCAGTGATCAGAGACAGGTCGTTCTTAAACCTCAAGCCACTTGCCCCACTGTGAGCACTTGCCCCTCCACGCCAGACGGGGCACTCAGTCCCCAGGATAAAGCCCAGGAGCAGCTGCCATTGGCCTCTTCAGCCACTGCAGATACACGTCCCTGCAGAAGGGCTCTGCTCTGCCCTCCTCCTGCCATGCCCCATGCCAGCATCTGCCACTGGAGAGGCCACGGGCACCAACCTGCCAGAAGCTGGCATGGATAAGTACAGGGAAAAGATGCATGCACCCCAGGAAGAAAAGCTGCAGCCCCAAAACTGACAGCCATGAACCTGGGAACCTCACAAGTGGGCTGTCCTCTCCCGTCCCCCTCCAAAGTGTCCCAGTTGGGAAAGCAGAGGAGAAAAGACATTAAGGCCACTCACCGTCTCCCTTTCGAACTCCACAACTTCCGTTTCCCACTCCATGGAATCTGTGTCGATGGCTGAGTCGTGGGAGCTGTGGGCCATCAGCTGCCGGAACCGGGCCTCCTTCTCCAACTGGGACTCCATCTGCTCCCTAGGAACAGAGAGAGCCATGGCGATGGTCCCCTGGGAGGCGAAGGTCACCATGAAAGCTAAATGGGGCTCCTTTTTTTTTTTTTTTTTTTTAAAGATTTTATTTATTTATTTGACAGAGAGAGATCACAGGTAGGAAGAGAGGCAGGCAGAGAGAGAGGAGGAAGCAGGCTCCCTGCTGAGCAGAGAGCCCGACGCGGGACTCGATCCCAGGACCCTGAGATCATGACCTGAGCCGAAGGCAGCGGCTTAACCCACTGAGCCACCCAGGCGCCAATGGGGCTCCTTTTGCTCTCGGATTAGATGCCAGATTATAGGCCAGTTTCCCAATAAATCTGGAGCAGCATGCCAGGCAGGGCTTCCTGGATATCACTGGGTTTTCAAAGGGGTTTTTCAAAAAAGACCCAAATTCATCCCAAATTTATCCAAAGGTTTAATGCAATTCCTCAGGAAATGGCGGCAAGACTTTTTGTGGATACAGACCAGACTATTATAAAATGCAGAGGAAAAGAAAGGTAAGGATAAAGAAGAGCTAAAACAATTTGGAAAATAAAAAACTAAGTGGGAGGAATCAATGTCCTCAATTTTAAGACTTTTTCTACAGATTCCTCCAGTAATCAAGACTATGTGGAATTGCCAGCAAGACAGACACAGAGACCAGTGGGACAGAAAAAAAGAGTTCAGAAATAGCCCACAAAGCACAAGAGATACAAAAGTACTTCAGCCAAGGAAGGACAGCATTCCACCAGGGAGGCAGGAGCCCCTCCATGCCCACAACAGGAAAACTAAACCCCAACCCAGACACTGGGACTCCCATAAAAACCAACTCAAAATGTATCACAAACTGAAATGCAAAAGGTCAAGCTGCAACACATTTAAAAGAAAACATAGGGACAAAATCGTTGAGGTGTATGGCTAAGGTTAAGGACGCCTAGACACCATACAATCCATTAAAAATTAAAAATCAGTAAGTTTGACCTGACCAAAATAATAAACTTAAGCTCTCGGAAAGACCCAATTAAGAGATGAAAAAAGACCGAAAACTGTGCCATCCCCTAGCACCTGACACTCTTGGTCCTAAAACCTGTGCCCAGATGACCTTGCCAATTCATCAGCGCTACCCGCTGGGCTCTGGGCACACTCGTGACCTCCTCCTGGTTTCTGCTCAAGTGCACACGCTCGCACGTCCACACCTTTGTCTGGACTGTGCTCTCACTAGCCAGCTCCAGAATGCTACTGAGCCTCAGGGCAGAGCCCCAAAGTCGCCTTCACGAGACCCGGCTCCCACCAGCCCTGGGCAGCCCGGAGCTCTGGGTTTCCTGCTCGCTGCCCCTGCTCATCTCACACCCACTGGGGTGTGTCGGCTGCCTCTGCAGACCGGGGGCTTCCTCACCAGCACCGCTTAGAGAGCCCAACAAAGAGGAGGGGCAGATCCAGGGATGCGTGACAAACAAGTGGAATTCGACTTTCTTAGAAGTCCCAGGCAATTCCAGCTCCGTTAGAACGCACAGCTGCCTCCCATGCTCAAGCCCCCAGGATCCAGGCTTTACCTTAATGTGCTTCCGTCACTTGTTAGACCCAAAGTGGGTCCCTGGAGAGAGTGTGTCACTTTGCCTCTTAGCCTGAGATTTTCTTTAGAGTCCCCAAGCCCAGGAGGTTCTGGGTTTTTATCTGGTAAATGAAGCTGGCTGGCTCATGTCAGAGTTACTGAATGAGGAGGGAGGGGAGGCTGTCACTCTGTCTGAACGGCGCTGCTCTGGCAAGGGAGCTTGCACGCTCGCACTCATGCTCCTCACCGCCCTGCACCACCCTATCAGAATGGGGAGTCGTGGCTTCTGCCCTGCAGGGACAGCTACTAGGTTCTGCCAATCTCTCTCTGCAGCTGTGATCTTTGTATCTTCAGTCCACTGCCTAGGGTCACCGAGTCTCACATCACAATCCTGGGTGCAGTGCCGTAACTGAGGGGAGGCTGTCTGACACCCCAGACAGTCTCTTCTGAATGGGCATCCTCACACCACAGGCAGAACGGACCACCAAGTGGTGATGGTTTTCCAAACACCGCACCACGATGTCAGCGCCTGGTTCACACAGCTGTCGCTGTCCGACCCGCCTGTGGTCTGGCCTCCTGTGTGCAGTGAGCCCCACAGGGCAGAGACCTGGTCCACTGTTCGGTGGCTTCCCCAGTGCCTCCCACAGGCCTGGCCCGTCCAGTGCAGGCATGTGGTAAATCCCTGTAGAGTCAGTGAATGAACGAGGTAGAAAGGGAATGAATGAATGAATAAATAGACAGTACACACTTGCCTGTCTCCAAATGGATTGCCTAGGCACAGAGACCTTCCTTTCTATGTGCCTCTGCACATGGTGCCTGCCCACCTCCGCGTGCTCACCAAAGGGCCGCCATCTTCTGTGATGGTCTAAGAATTTCTCATTAACTTTCAACATGCAGGTGGCATTCAGACCCATTCTACAGATTGACAGAGTAAGGCAGAGTGAAGGGACAGACAGCTGGCCAGCACGCAGAACGGCCCTGCCCTGACAGGAGAGGGGCCACCACGAGCCCCACCGGCAGGCACCCACCCCCACATACTTGAGCTCCTTGAGCTCCCGGCTGACGTCATTCTTCTGCTTGCGTGTGTCGTCCAGGCTGCGCAGAGCTTCAGCCAGCTCGCTCACTGCCCGGTCCCGCTCCCGCCTGAGGTTGTCACAGAGAGTCCTGGCAGAGAAGGCAGAGGCCGAGGTCACTGTGAGGGGCAGGGGGCAGCCTACGGTGGACTGTCGCCCCAGCCCCCACAGCCCCCAGTGCCCACCTCGCCCTCAAACGCACTGAGGGACCGCTGGAGAGTCTACAGGTAAGGCCGCCCAGGCCGACTCCATCGAGGGGCAGAGAAGATACAAGGGCCAGGAAAGGGGACATCTCCGCAGTTACTGGACAACGGGTCCTGAATGTCCAGGGCTCACCCCACTGCTTCACCCTTAATGTGCCTACCTGAACAGCCACCTGAGCCCCAGCCCACCTGGCAGGCCCCTGGATGCCAGCACCTACCACAAGCCTCACATCTACCCACAGGCAGGCCTTTCTAAAGCTGGCCCTGACCCCACATCTAGACTGAGCCCCCGACTCGGACAGGACCCATGCCTCATGCACCTCTGCAGCCCTGAGCTCTGTCCAGGCGCAATGTGCAGGCACCTCCCCACCAAAAGACAGGTGGCTCCTGGCACCGCAGGACCACCTCAGCCGTTCACAGAGCAGGTAGGGGCAGGTGGCCAGGCAGCGGGGGAGTGCTTGCTCTGTGCCATCTCCAGAACGGCACCCTGTCATCAGACGGCCCTACGGGCTAGTCCCCACCTCTCCATGGCCCCCAATTCCCTCCTCCCTGAACCCTCACCCGCCTTGCTAGATAGCGGTCTCTCCTCCCAACAACCACAAGGGATCTTTCTGAAACTCTCAATGACCAAGTCACCACAAATGCCACCACAGCCCCTTGCAGCTCTCTGCCAGCCAATAATCAAGACTATACTCAGGGCTTCCCTTTCGTGGCCCCAGAGCCCACCCTCAGGAACCCTGTCAGCCACCTCTCTTGTGACTCCCAAATCCACAAGCAGGCCCCTGCCCTGAGCATACCATATGCCTTTGTTCATGGCCATGACCATCCCCCGCACTCCACCTGGAAAAGTTCCACTCAGGCCCAAGTTCTAACTTGAAGGTCATGCTTTCCAGGGAGAAATCCCCACCTGGCCCTCCATATCCTGCATGGCCCCATCATAGCTCTGACCATGGCCCTGGAATTCACCATCTATATTTTCTCCCTCCCCTGTTGCCTGGTCCAACAAAGCTGCCCGTGGCCCCCAGAGCGCTAGCCTGGGGTGGGGGTGGGCATCATACCCGCCTGGGAGCCCTGGAGGCAGTTTCTCTCTCAGGGTCTCCTTGTACAAGGGACCTAAGATCCTGGCACACAGCGGTGCCCACAGAATACCAACTGAAAGAATGCACTCTTGATACATCCGTGTCATCAGAAGTCCCCTAAGAAAGAAAACTGTCTTTGTGCCCTTTCATGGCTGGGGGAGGGTCTCACCCAGACAAAGTGTACACGCAGATGTCTAGGTTGAAATGAGACGAGAAGCAGAGACGTAATGAGCACGTCTAATGTGATGACGCAAGGCTCAGGTGAGAAGGGAGAAGCCGAGGTCACGCCCACCTTACTCGGACATGCAGCTGGTGATTCTGACCCTCCCCACCGACGCAGTGCTTCCCGGGGAGACAGGGGCCCACGCCAGCCCAGGGCTTCCCCATACCGGATGCTGTCCCGCTCCGCCACAATCTTGTCCCGCTCCTGGAAGGCCCAGTCTCTCCGGCACTTGGCCACATCTGCCTCCTGGAGGGCTTCCTTCAGCTCCTGGCACAGAGCCTTGCATTGCTTTCGAAGGAGTTCAGCCTCCTTGTTGGCTCTCCCGGCATCTAGTGTCACCGTGTCTTTGATCTGGTGGGGTCAAGAGGTAAGCAGAGAGATGGTTACTGAGTCTTCTGGTGCAGAAGTGCCCTCTAGCTGGTGCGGGAGCTGGGCCTGAGCCCTCAGGAGCAGGAGGGAGGGAAACATGGGATGCCAGCCCAAGCCCATCCCAACACACCCCTGCTGCACCTGCATCCCCAGGGACCACCTGTCCCATAGTCACACTCGAGTCACCTAATGACACTACGCAGAGTCCCAGCCAAACTCTCCCAGCCCCGCAAAGAGCCTGTCCCAGCACCCCAGCCCCTCCTGAGCCACGGTCTCCGTGGCCCCGGTGAACGCCTCCCCTGGTGTGTGGCTCCCACACTCCTCCCGGCCACTCGCACGCTCCTATCTTGGATGGCCCACCCCGTCTCTCTAAAGAGGTCTCCTGTCAAAACACAATGACACAAGGCCTGAATGCAGTGAAGGCTGCAGATGTCGATCATGGTGGTCCCCAACCCGTTGGTCTGCAGTACTCATTTTTATGCTCTGGCATACAGAGTTATTTTGAAATCTAAAAATACACCATTTTTTCTGCTGGTGAAGTCCTGCGTGTCTCAGTTTGTTTAAAAAGCTGAAATCGGAAGCATTTGCATCTGGACACCGCCCAAGGCATTACATGCTCAGCTACTGTTCCAAATCAAACTCTTGGAAGCACCTGTAGAAGCAGCTCCCTCTGTGCCCCGAGAACCCTTAGATGACGCTGGGAAAGTGACAAAGGGAGCATCTTTGCTCCCACCGCAGCTCATAGGCTTCCAGAAGCAAAATACCAACAGGACACGAGAGGAACAGGGTCTGCGAGAGGAACAGTGTGTGCACCGGGAACCCCCCACCTCCAGTGGTAGGAAGCCGGAAGACAAACACAGCAAGAAGACCTCTGCTGGCACCGAGGCCCAGCTTCCACAGCAAGCCCGGCAGGCTGCCTCTGCTCACACGTGCTCAGAGAAATCCCAGAGGTGCATCCGAGACACGAGGACGAGGGGGACAGAGGGAAACACAGAGTCAGTTTATAGCCATCCTGCATCTCTCAAGTAGAGTCAAGAGTCAATAGGAGCTGGAGAAAAGTCTGCTCAGAAAGTACACCTTAACTCCAGGAGGACACAGCGGCGGGTGCACTCTACATACACCTTCAATTCAAATTATTTCCGTTCTTTTTCCCACTTTCTTTTTTTTTTTTTTCAAATATTTTATTTATTTATTTGACAGAGATCACAAGCAGGCAGAGAGGCAGGTAGAGAGAGTGAGACGAGGAAGCAGGTTCCCCGCTGAGCAGAGAGCACTATGTGGGGCTCGATCCCAGGACCCCGAGATCATGACCTGAGCCGAAGGCAGAGGCTTAACCCACTGAGCCAACCAGGTGCCCCTGACTTTTTCCCACTTTCGCACAGTGCTGGGGGTCTGTTCAGTTTGCTATTTTTTGGGAACTGGTCATTACTCTTACAGGTGTCAAGAATTTATTATAATAAGGAATAGGTTTAATGATCACATGTATTTAAATTTACATTTCACTCAATGTTCTATAATATATTAATAGAGTTTCATATTTGCAACATGTTGCATGCGGCTCCACTGAAAGGTCTCTGCACTTGGCCCTGGAGAAGCATCTCCAGGTGAGGGCCGGAGGTGGGAACACGAGAGGCCAGCCCCAGGTGTTAGGCAGCTCCCATCCTCTCTCTCCATGGTTGGTCTCCAAAATGAATTCACTCCCAAAGCGCCATTTCCAGATGAGAAACACAAGAAGTACAAGACTTCGTTTTACAGAGAGGGGAGAACAGTGAGGCATCGTAAAGGCACCGTAGCACTGGGAGCTGAGATCCTGGTAACACTGAGGAGGGCCCAGGAAGAGACTGGCCCAGGTCCTTCCTGTTAGTGGGGAGCTGACCTCCATGCCTGGTCCCCCGATTCCCACTCCCAGGCTTCCTCCTCTATACTGTGCTGTCTCCACGTGGCAGCTCTTAGTCTGGAGCAGCGCCACAGAGATCTCCTTCTGTCCGCCACAGGTGATCCAAGGGGCCGCAGGCAGGGACTGGACCTCAGGAGACACTCACCTGGCCCAGGCACAAAACCAACAAGAACAACCCCACAGAGGCACACGCGGGTCCCAGGGAGAGGGCAGTGCTCCCTGAACAGACCGCTCTCCCTGAGCATGCCCGTCTCTTCCATCCGGGCGTATCTCACAGCCGTCCCCAGACGTGGGAACGTTCTTGAAATGCCCTCCTGCTCGTCCTCCACCTCCAGCAGTCCTCCCTCCCTCACACATGGCTCCCGCTCGCCCCCAGCCCCAAGCTCAGTGCCACCAACAGCTCTGGAAGTCAGAGACGCAGCCGCATTCAGGGGCCGCAGGAAGGTGAGGACATGGGAAGCCAGTGCGGCTTAAGGGACCTTGCTGGCCTTCCCATGGGACAGAAGCTCTGGCAGAGAGGCTGGTCCTGGGACATAACCTGTTATCTGGAGGAACCTCTGTGTCAGGCAGCGGTGCCCCACAACTTCCGGGAGGTAGAGACCAGCTGCCCACGCAGGTCCTCCGCCCTCGCGAAGGCAGTGACCCTTCACTGCACCTGGTCGCCAGGGGCCAGAGGCTGGGACAAGGGCCGTAGATGGGGAAGCTCCCGCGGCCATGCTCATTCAGGGAAGGGGGAAGCAGGAAAGCAGGTAGCATCCAGAGCCAGACAAAGAGCCAGACAGGCCCCCTGAAGCCCTCCTTTCGCCTCGTACTCCAGAGAAGAGGGCAGAGAGGGGGGAGGGCAGCGAGAGAGGGAGGAGCAGAGAGAAGGGAAGAGTGTAGAGAATGCATGGTCTGTCAGAAAGAAAAGAACCACCTCCTCAGCTGAGCAGAATGAAGGCAGCTGCACGATCAGGGAGGTAGGCTGGCTAGAGAGAGGGTAGGCTGGAGACAGATGGGGTCAATCCCAAGGGCCCTAGTCAGGCCCTGGGAAGAGAAGACCCTCCCGACCCCACCTCAGGGCTGGCACGGCCAAGGCCGCAGACCTGGCCTCCTCTGGCCAGGTGGGGTGTGGTGTTGTCTGAAAAGCCAAACAAACTCCAGAAGGAGCCAAGGGTTTCAGCTCTGGAAGCTGCCGGGGTGGGAGCAGGGCTTCTCCGCTCCGACCTGCTGACTCGGAACAGTGCCTAGAAGAGATTCCTGCCTCAGCTGACAGGCACACTTGACGTGCAGCCAATGCCCCCTGCGAAGGCCCGGAAACCGGCTCGGGCTGAAGGGCACTCGGCATGCTGGGAGAAGCGGGGGTGGGGGAGGATGACAGACCGCCCCCAGCTGCCTGCACCGCGGGAGGCCCGGAGCCCTGCGCACTGCGCACTGCGGGGAGTGCACAGTTAACCTCTGTAACTGCGGGGTGGGGGTCGGGGGAGGCTGATGGCCTAGCACCTTCTCGGCAGGTCACACATTCTCCGCAACCGTGTCACTTAGTGACTGACTCATAGTTTTCTTCTCACCGTTTTGTTTTCCTTATTTAATATCAACACTTCCCCCCAACGATTCAGCTCTCAGACACCAAAATGTAAAAAGTGAGAGGATGCTGTCTCTAGAACGATGACCAAGTACCAACACATTATCTCTGCCCATTAAAAATGCCCTCATCACGCACGTATTCCCTTTCACGAGGCTTTCACCTCTGGGGTCTGGAGAAGTCTCCCTCCCCTTGTATGAAGTCGCTCTTATTTGGCCCTTTTGCCAATAGAAACAATTTCGTGGGGTTCACTCCGGTGCTAACAGGGCAGTGAGACTTGGAGGATCACAACCATCATCTTAATGATAAAGGGAACCTCTACTGCCACAGCCACCCTATAAGGCTCTCTCACGTCCATTTTGTAGATGAGGAAACTGAGGCCCAAAGAGGCAAGAGGTCCCATAACCAAGGAGCGTCGCTCTCCAAGCACTGCCCTTGTCCCTTGCATTTCCGTGGCCCCAAGCACTGCCTGGGCATAAGGAGGCATCATAGTGTGCAGAGAGACTCACAGGCCCCAGTCACCCCTCAGGAGTCAGCCCTGCCTCATGCTCAGTCCAGAGGGCTCTGGCCGGGACAGTCTAATGAACACTGCCTCCCGCCCAACCTTTAACCCCTTGCTTTTTGCGTCTCACAGACCAGTCTTCAAGGCTGCATTGTAACTGACCCAGAATGAAGAGGCAGGAGTAGAGGACTGTTCCAGTGGGGAAAAGTCTGCTGTGATCAGTTGCAGCAGCTCTAAGCACAGCCACCGCATCACCCAACAGGATAGGAGGGGACTCTCAAACAAAAATCCATGAGCCAATACAGGCCCCCGCAGCACACACCTGGACTTGGGGGACATCGTGTCAGTAATGAGGCCACGTGGCTCAGGCAGGAAAGAGAATCCTTGCTGATCACTCAGGAGTCAAGCTCAGTGGCCCAACTCTGAGGCCACTCGACCCTAGCCCCTGACCCCGATGCATGTTCCCCAGGGAGCAAGGCTTTAGAAGGGTCTCGGGCTCAGTCTAGCACATCTTCCCAGTAGGAGCCCAGACCTTTAAAGAGCAGATTCCTCAGATCTAAGGGATTGGGTAGGAGGGGAGCAGCATCTCTGAGGGCGCTCTTCCCCGTTCACAAGGCCAAAGGTATCGATGGCTTTGGGCACTTGACCTTGGCCTCTTGCTTCCCAGTGAGCAAGTCTTTTAGATGTTCACTGACCGTCAGCACAAGGCTGATCTACGATCCCTTAACCAAGGGCTGGGTATGGGAGCGTCTATGCGCAGAGCCCACACATGTCTGTGTGCGTCAGCGGACTGTCTACATCACTGTAAGCTCCAAGGCCTGGCCCACAGCTGGACTTCCCTTTGCACGCCCTGTGGCCCACATTGGAGCTGGGTCCCAGGTGTGAGCTCAGCAGCTACCCAGGTGACACGACCCAGCACGCAGGCCTAACAGGAGAAGCCCTCCGCTCTGCCAGGGCAGACAGCACGGCCATGACAGCCCTGCTCTCACACCACTCTCCCAGAGGCCGGGAGGCCAGCCACACACACACTCCGCCCCGCCCACCTGCCGCAGGGCCTCCATCTCCTCGCTGGCCGCCTTCTTCTCGGACGTGCTGCTCTTGAGCTTGGACTCGGCCAGCTCCACCTCGGTCTGCAGCTTGTCCAGCTCGGAGATGACCTGGTCGCGCTCACTCATGATAAGCTTGTACTCGCTGTACACCGCATCCCGCTCCTCCTTGTACTTCTCCGACTCCTTTGCCATCTTTGCCTGCATAGTCCTCAGCTCGGTCATCTCCGACTGCAGCAGCTCCATCTCCCACTGCAGGTCCTTGTTCTGGGCCGTGGCCTTGTTCAGCTCGTGGTGGATCGCCTCGAACCTGGGGTGAGAGGCAGCTGTGACACAGGGGCAGGGGCCCGCCCAGGCAGCGCTGCTGTCCTGGACACTGAAGCGTGAAGGAGGGAGTGAGGTCATCCGCACCTCTGAGAAGAGGAAGCCACGGGCACCAGTGCCCCCGGACCTGGAATTTTTCTCAGCCTTCTACAAATACCAGAAGTTGATCCGAGGACTTCACGCCCTCTGCTCTACCAGAAATATCAATGTATTTCTTCCACAGTCAAGCTATATTATCTTTTAAGAATAAAACAAAACAATGCTAGAAACACAGCATATGAGAGATAAACATGGCCTTTATGAGCATTTAATCTGACCACCTCATTTCCCAGATACAGACAATAAGGCCTGGGTGTGGGGTGACTGGTGCAAGAGAACGGCTCACCCCTTCCAGCCCAGGAGGCACCTTTCACACAGGTAAGCCTGCAAGTCAGAACCCACAGCTCTCCAGCAGCATTTCTGAACACATGTTTTTTAGAATAGCAATTCTTCACGGAATTCCACTGAGAAAAAAGTGTGTTCTCTGATCACCTACGTTGGGAAACACTGTGTCCCCTCCTGGAGCAGCTGGCTAATGCAGAATCCCAGAAGGAAGGCTCTGAGAAGTCTTGCAGTGCAGACACCTGTCTGAGTGGAACTCAGCAATTCTTAACCCTTTTCACACCTAGAGTACACCTTGCACAGGACACCAGAGTGCGCTCCAGGGGACTGGTGTTCGGTAGGACTACACCTTATGAAACACTGTTAGAGGGCAGGGGTCATTTCTCTACAAACCATATATACCATTTTAAAAAAAAGAAATTTGGGGGGCACCTGGGTGGCTCGGTCAGTTGAATGGCTGCCTTTGGCTCAGGTCATGATCCTGGAGTTTTGGGATCAAGCCCCAAATCCAGCTCCCTGCTTGGCAGGGAGTCTGCTTCTCCCTCTGCCTGCTGCTCCCTGTGCTTGTGTGTGTGCTCTCTCTCTCTCTCTCATTCTATCTCAAATAAATAAATAAGTAAATAAAAATATTTAAAAAAAAAAAAGAAATTTTAGAAGAAACAGTGCCTAAGACAATTAACTTTCCTGTTTGCTGGGTGGGTATGTGACACAGAGGGAAGAGGCTTATGGGGAGACCTAAGAAACAGGGTGGTCAGAACACATCAGAACTGCTGGGATGTGGGGAAGGAGCACAATTCCCAAGCCACACGGAGAGCCAACACAATGTTTCCCAAATGTTCCAAAAATATTTTTCAAATCAAAAGGCACAGCTCCCTTGCCACCTGCCCCCCTCCAACCCTCTGGAAGTGGCTGGAAGCCTTGCAGATAACAATAAGCCCATGAAGGGAAGCGGTCCTAAGGCCAAGTCAGCCCACCTGGCCCTCGGAGCACAGGTTGCGGATAGCAGGGAGGTCCTTACCTCCTCAGGGAGAGGGCACACTGGTGCTGCAGCTGGATGGCCGTGTCCCTCTGCTGCGTCAGTGTCTCCGCCTGCTTCAGCAGACGCTGGTTCTCCTCCTCCAGCTGCTCCAGGCGGCTCAGGTCCGAGTTGTGGATGGCCACCTTCTCGCTGTACCTCTTCCGCAGGGCATCGTAGTCCTTCTTGACCACCTCCAACTTGTCCATGGCCGTGTCATAGAGCTTGTTGAGAATCTCTGACGACCCGTTGAGCTTCAACACCTGGGGGCCAGAGCGTCACACTTACCAAGGGCCTAAGGACAGAAGGAAGGACAGACTCACCTCTCGTCTGCCCGACTAGGGGTAGTATTGCTGACAAAGGAGGGGAGGCCCAGCTTCTGGCCCTGAGGAGTCTTGAGGTCTGATTCCACGGGCCCTGCCATCATACTGTCAATTTACTCATTCACAAATATTTCTTAAGTGTGCAGAAAGGAGTTCTGAATCAGGCCCGAGACTTCTATCCTAAAAAAGGCCTGCTTACGGGGCGCCTGGGTGGCTCAGTGGGTTAAAGTCTCTGCCTTCAGCTCAGGTCATGATCCCGGGGGTCCTAGGATCGAGCCCGGCATCAGGCGGGCTCTCTGCTTGGCAGGGAGTCTGCTTCCCCCTCTGTCTCTGCCTGCCTCTCTGCCTACTTGTGATCTCTCTCTCCCTCTGTCAAATTTAAAAAAAAAAAAAAAAAAAAAGCATGCTTCCAAGTCAATCCTTGGCTGGCATTTGGGAACCGGAATGGCTAACAGTTCCCTACACTCAGGTAAAATGCTCCTCAAGTGGAAAGCAGGGTTCCAGGGCCCTGGATGGGGTGAACGGTGTGGCTTAGGCTAAGCACACGCCTTCTTCTGGGAGTCCAGAATTTCAGTACCTGCTAGGCAGAGAGTGCCTGGGAGGTAGGAGCCCAGGAAAATCCCTGGGCCGGGAGTAGGTCCCAATTCAATGAGAGAAGAATTAAGTGTGTCCCATGTGACTCCTCAGGGGAGAACTCCTGGAAACTTGCACCTGCCTTCCTCTGGACTTCGCCCCATGCACCTCTTCCCTTCGTTGATGTTGCTTTGGGTGCTTTCGCTTAAATAAATTTTGGCCCTGAGTATGATTATATGTTGAGGATTGTGACTCCTCCTAGCAAATCACCAAACGTGGGGGAGGTGTGGAGGATCCTTAATACAAGTATCTATGCTGGACAGGACACATAAGGACTGTGGCTTGTGGACCTTTTATCCTCATGCGAGGATACAAACACACAGTCAGAGACACATAGGTAGAGAGAAAGAGAGATAAAAATAAAATAACTTCAGAGCATTAGAAGGGCTATTAAAAAAAGAAAGAAGGCCTAAGGCTTAAAGAGGCCTCTCTAAGAAGGTGACTTCTGAGTCTGGATACAAACAAACAGTAACAGTTTGAGCACAGGGGGGTGAGCAAGTGCAAAGTCCCTGAGGCAGGAACCACCACACATGTCCTAGGCACAAAGAAGGACAGGGCCCCAGGCAGAGCCCAGTGAACAAGGAATTGCACAAGTGGGCACACACAACTTCAAGGCTCAGGGCAAACAAAGACTGTATCCTGAATGAGATGGGAACCATGAGAGGATTTTAAGCAAGACAGTATTCTACTCCAAATCAGACACTGAAGTTCACTCAAGGTGCTGCTCTAAAGAATAAGAAACAAAATGAATGCACTGGTTGCCAGGGTCCTGCTGACTTCTGCTAAGCACCCTGGTGGACCTGAGCCCTTGGGTGAGTCACTCCACATATCTGGGTTTCAGTTTCCTTATTCCTCAAATGATAGGAGTCAACCAGAAAAGCCTGCTTAACCGTTCCAAATGCAACAGACCAGGAATCATCTGCTTATTCGGCACAAACCCTGAGTTACCAGATTTCTGCGGCCCCAAGAACCAGGACATGTGACAAATGAACAATCCACATGAAGGGAGGGTTCGCCCTCAGTAAAGAGGATGAACAAGAGCTAAAAGTCTAAAGCACAGAGACAAGGAAAGCGAGTCTATTCCTCTGAGACCTAAACACTGGCTCCTAGGACTACTGACTGCTGGAAAGGAAGGGTACCCCAGAAATCAGCTCAGTCAGGGTGGGCAGTATTTTTCCCTTTTTCTTCTCTCTCTCTCTCTCTCTTTTTTTTTTTTTTTTTTTAGCAAAACTCTTCCTTCAAAGAAAATCTTACAAGGCAAGGATACTGAAATACAATCCCATTTTAAAAACAGTACATATACATAAAAAACTAATGATGTACTACATGTTGGCTAATCAAACAATAAAAAATTAATTAGTTATTAAGAAAAAAAGCAGTACGTAAGTTCCTCGGGCAATTAAAACAGTCATTGTTTTGTAAAAAAGCTTCACTATGAGGATGCCTGGGCGGCTCAGTGGGTTAAAGCCTCTGCCTTCGGTTCAGGTCATGATCCCAGGGTCCTCGGATCGAGTCCTGCATCGGGCTCCTTGCTCCCGTCAAACTACAGCTCTCCACGCCCCCTGCCCCAGCCCTGGCAACCCCCACTCTGTACCTTCTGTCTCCCTGAATCTGATGACTCCAAGTACCTCAGACAAATGGAATCATACAGTGTTTCTCTTTCTGTGACTTATTTCCTTTAGCATAATGTCCTCAAGGTACCTCCATGTTGCAGTAGGAGGCAGAATTTAATTCCTTTTTTAAGATGAATATTCCAGTGTATGCATGTATGTATGTGTGTGTGTGTGTGTGTGTGTGTGTGTGTGTATACTGAGTTTTGTTCATCCATTTATTTGTCAAAGGAAATGGGTTGTTTCTATCTCTTGGCTATCATAAAAATCAGATTTTTAAAAATAGTATTACCCATCTCATAGAAAAATCGGGGCTCTTTTAACTTGCACTCCCAATTACCAGAGGGACCAACTCCCCTTATGATTCCTGTTTACAGACTGTATACAGGTTCCCTTCTATGAGCTGCCTGGCCGTATCCTTTGACTTTCCTTCCTCTCTCCTTCCCCACCTGCTCCTTTCTCTCTTCTTTCTTCCTATAGGTCCTATTTTTAAATTCCAGGTACTAATCCTTTCCCAGTTCTATTTATTAAAAACTCTTCTCCCAATATGTGTCTTATGTTATACTAAAGTTTCTCATTTTGATAGAGTAAAATCTATCAATCATTTCTTTATGGTTTGGGTTTGGTTGTTTATTTAGGAAGCTCCTTCCTACCCTGAGATCAGGAAGATACTCTATTATTTTTTTTTTTAAAGTTTCAGCTTTACTTTTCACATTTAAACCTTTAAACTACTTGGAATATCTTTTCTGTACGTTGTGAGATGGGGATATAACATTATCCTTTTCCGTGAATCCCAGAATAAGAACTGAGCCCGAATCCAGGACAAAGTGAGGACAGCTGAACATCTCCAGGTGCGGACAGTGAGTGCGGAAGGACACCGAGTACATCACCCATACAAGCTCACAACACACAGAGGCATCCCACAAGGACTTACGCCCACGTGCACTCAGGACGCAAAGAGTGAATGGAGAGTCCTCCTGACCTCTCGGTCAATCAGTGTCCCTACCCGTGCTAGAAAAGGTCCAGCTCCTACACTGGATTGTCCTGACCTGTGGACAGTACCTCAAACATTCCAATTATAAAATCACTTCAAGGGACCCCTGGAATGGCTCAGTTGGTTGGGCGCCTACCTTTAGCTCAGGTCATGATCTCAGGGTCCTGGGATCCAGCCCCATGGTGGTGCTCTGCTCTCAGCAGGGAGTCTGCTTCTCCCCTTTCCTCTGCTCCTCATACCCCCCCGCCCCCGCTGTTGCTTGCTCTCTCTCAAATAAATAAATAAAATATTTTTAAAAATAAATAAATCACTTCAAATGTTTTACACTCTGAACATCCCCTAAGCCAAGTGAGAACCCCACTGGCTCTGAAGGCATGGACTGGTTTCTGCAGAGCAAAGGACCTGCTGCCATTCTGGGGCTTGCCCGCTAGGTGGCAGCCCTGGGTAGGCTGGCCGAATGCTCTCCTCCCGCAGTTGCCACATCTTCTGAACTTCATCAAGAAACAAACTAGTTCTAAACACAGCCTTGACCCGGCACAAAGACGTCATCTTGGGCCTTGCTACTTCGTGGGGCCACAACAGAATCTGGAATCTACACCTTTCTTCCTTGGGAAACAGTCCCCCAAATGTTCTCTCTTCCTTGAGAAACAGTCCCACAAATGCACCAGTGGTGAGGAGCTGGGATAGGAGACTGCAGGACAATCCAGGGCAGTGAACCGGCTGCCAGGCAGGGTGACGAGTTCCCGGGGAGATAGCGTCAATCAGGGGAAACTCCAGAGCAGACTCAGAAATCTCTTCTGATCGGGCGCCTGGGTGGCTCAGTGGGTTAAGCCGCTGCCTTCGGCTCAGGTCATGATCTCAGGGTCCTGGGATCGAGTCCCGCATCGGGTTCTCTGCTCCGCGGGGAGCCTGCTTCCTCCTCTGTCTCTCTCTGCCTGCCTCTCTGCCTACTTGTGATCTCTCTGTGTCAAATGAATAAATAAAATCTTAAAAAAAAAAAGAAATCTCTTCTGATGCTCAACCCAGCTCTGACCTTATGGTGGGATCTGGGATCAGAAGGGACCCCAGGACCATCGGGCTAACAGCCTGTGTTGTTTTCGCCATGGCCCTGCCCGGGTGAACACTCCACAGGACCAGGGCTTGCCTATTATGAGCTGAAGTCCTCCTTCCTCAGCTTTTACCGTCTTGTTCTCATTCTAGCCCTAGTCATACAGAAAGATCCCTTTCCCACAGGGCAGCATCCAGACATTCAAAGAGGCTCATGGCCCCCGAATACTTCTCAACTTTTCTACAAGCAGGGCTCAGAATATGGGCAAATGTGATCAAAGCCTCTGCAGAAGTTTGGAAAAATCATGGCCACAGGTAACTCCAGAGAACTGAAAAGCTATCCCATCTGTTAGTGTAGAATTCTTCCTTTTTATAACCAGATGAGCATGGTCTTATTAGATAGTTCAACCTTCTCTCTCTCTCTCTCACACACACACACACACACACACACACACACACAAACACACACACACTTTTAGCTTCCCAGCAAGGCTAATGGAATTCTAAGTGAGAGAGAATATCTAATTTGGCACAGAATTCTAAAATGAGACAAGCAAAATCTTAAAAAAAAAAAAAAGGGGGGGGGGCGCCTGGGTGGCTCAGTGGGTTAAGCTGCTGCCTTCGGCTCAGGTCATGATCTCAGAGTCCTGGGATCGAGCCCCACATCGGGCTCTCTGCTCTGCGGGGAGCCTGCTTCCTCCTCTCTGCCTGCCTCTCTGCCTACTTGTGATCTCTGTCTGTCAAATATATAAATAAAATCTTTAAAAAAAAAAAATAAAAAAAATAAAAATAAAATGAGACAGGCAGTAAACTTCTCATCTCAGGCAGGCGTGTAAGTCTTTAGAGATGACTCCCCCCACCCCTGGCCCAAAGCAAGGGTCTGGTTCCATCCACACAGCAGGATGGAGCAGCTGGGCTGTGCCCCACAAGAAAGCCAACAAGAAAATGGCCCTCATCTTTACACTGGTCACAGACACTCGCCCCTCTGGGCTTCTGTGAGGCATGCCCTTCAGAAACTCAGAAACTCCTTTCCTGGGATACCTGAAAAGAGTCAATTTTCACGAATCACCAAAAGCTGAGGTGGGGGTGGGTGACTTCACTGTTGTTTGTAATTTTTTTCTTTTTTAACCAAAGAACAAGTATCACAGTAGTAAAGAAAAAAGATCCTCTATGTTGCTCCCCCAACCAAGGCCTGGCAATCTCCGACCAGCTCTCTTGGGCATTTCAGAAGCACCAAGAAGAATCCAGATGGCGCATTCTGACTGAGGGACCTGGAGATGGAGCCCCAGGCCGCAAGCCACCCCCCGCACTTACACATGCAAACACACGCATGCACACAGGCAAAGTAGGAGAGGGCCCGGGCCCCAAGCCCCAGGCCCATGCCCCCACCACCCCCGCCAGCCAGGGCCGCCTCATTTCCTCAGAGATAAATCATGCAGAGGGCTGGGAGCCCCACAAATCCCTCAAGCAAACACGCAAGTCAAACAGCACCATTTACCCTGCAAGGGCCTCTTCAAGTGTACAAGGCATGGGAGGAGCCAGGCAACAAAACCGGCCTTGTCCGATGGGGTCAACCTTTGCCCTCGGGCCCTGTGGGGAGGAAACCTGTGGCCACCCCTGTATCCCCTGCTTCCTCTGCTGCTGGCCTATCCAGGAATGAGCTTTCCACAGCCCGGCATTCAGCCCAAACCCGGTGAAGGTGAAATGGCCTAGGCTGGTGAGAGCAGGTGGTCCTGGCACTCAGAGATGTCCCCTCACCCCTACCCCCACCCCTGCAGCAGCCAGCCACCTGTCCTGGTGCCATCATAAGGTAGCACTTGCCAAGGGACAATGGTCCAGCTGAACAGAACTGGGGAAACTCACTGACCACTGTAACAAATTAGACCCAGAAGGGTCACAGCTATAAGGAAGGAAAGGAGAAGGAGACATGGGCTGGAGGGGACAGGGGTCACCTTCCCATGTCATTCGTGGGGAGAACAGGAAAGGGGGGGAAGCTAGAAAGCACTTTCAGTCTGGATATTTGTTCAAGCTGTGAAAGTCCTCAGGATAGTCAGAGAACAGGAGACAATGAAACTTTACGCCTCATGAGGGCAGACTTTTTTTAATAACAAGGTGATAACTGGGTCCTTTTGCTGAGCTGTAATCCACACACTGTATGATTCACCACCTTGAGCGCCCCAGTCAGCGGAGCTGGTATATTTACAAGGTTGTGAATCCACGAAGTTGTGCAGTAACTATCGCTACATAACCCTAGAATATCGGCATCCCCCCAAAAGGAAGCCTGTGCCCATTAGCACCCACCCTCCCTCCTCTCACACTGGCCCTCGGCTACCTGGTGTCTCTAGAGAATCAGATACTGTGTGGTCTTCCGTGACTGGCTTCTTCTGTTTAGCACAAAGTTTTCAAGGTCATCCGTGTCAGAGCGGGTGCCACTGCTTCATGTGATTTTATGCTGAATGTTACTATTCCGCCATACAGCACAGACCACACCTTCGGTACCCACTCAATCGCCAACGAACATCTGGACTGCTTCCCTTTTCTGGCCGCTGTGAGAAATGCCGCTACAAGCATCTACACTCAGGGTTTTTGTGTCAACAGCTGTCTGCAGTTCTCTCGGGTACACAGATTGAAGCGGAATTGCTGGGCCATATGGGAACCGCACGTTTCATGACGGCAGGAGCCACCACACCGACTGCAGGGGGACCACGCCATTTGACACCCCGCAGCAGGTGGGGACTCTGACCACCAGCCCACCTCCTCCAGGAACAGAGTCGACCCCAGCCTTGATGTGACCCAAACAAGAGCAGCAATGACAGCAAACACTTCGGCAGGCACACAGCATCACTGCTCTGTGGGTGACATCGTCTAACATCTGGGACGACTGTCTGAAGCCAGGTCTGCGGCCCTGAAAAGTCCCATTCCCCCACTTTCTGGCAAGGCTAGGGGCCCTCCCTGAGGCTAAGACAGAGCCAGAAACACATCTGAAATGAGAAATCACTCAAAGAAAAGTAAAATCCAAACTAAACCCAAGACAAAAGGCTGAGCCAAATCTAGAAAGGATGGAAAAAGGCCCACAAATAATTGAGCACAGAAACGGTGGGGTGAAGGTAAAAACCGGAGGTAAAGCCAGCACTCCCGGCTCCGGGAACAGAAGGCACACAAACTGTCCGCTGAGACTAAGTCTGCCTCTCGCTGCGATCTCCCACTGCTGGAAAAGGGAGTTAACAGAAACAGAAAGGGAGGCAGCTAGAATGAAACCATGGTATTGTGGTGCTGCACTGGAACTGGGAATGTTAGTGCAAACTCACCGTTTTCAATACATACGCTACATACTGAATACCCAGATACGAGGGGGAAGGGGAGACAAGAGACCCGGAAACTCAGATACCCCATTCCAGCTACTGGCACAATGTGGGAGCCGCGATAGATACGCCAGCAGCTATGTGCACACCTGGCATTCAGATCTTGCTTCTAAGCAAGGAATGAGGACTTTCACTACAAGGAATGAGGACTCCTTGGAGAAATGGCTGATTCCCAAGGCAAGAGCAAGAAATGAAACAAGCCTGGGATGACATCTTGTACCAGACAGCAAGAAAGTGTTCAAAGAGTGAGAAGGGCCTGTCAAAAAGTCAGAGAAACCTCTTGAAGAGGCTCCCACCGGCCATAGTGAATCACAACCCACTGAATAAAGCAGGAAACCATGAGTCCACAGAGAGTCCATCAGACAGATGGCCACAGGGAAAGTAAGTAACTCTGCAGTGGAGAAGCCTGGAGACATCACCGGCATCGAGTGACCAAGGGAACGTCACCAGTAACAAGTCCTCACCAACCAAGTCCCAACCTCTAAGACGCAGCGAGAAGGTGGCAATCTCACTTCTGGGACACCAAGACACACAAACAGAAACAAACCAGGAAGATCAGACAAATTCAGGTGGAGGGACATGTGTGCAAACAGCCGGCCTGTCATCTTCTGAAGCCATCAGGTCAGGTAGGCTGAAGCCTGAGGAACTCTTCCAGATTGAAGGAGACCCAAAAGACCTGACAGCCACACGCCACACCATATTCTGGCCTGGATCCTCTTCCTGCTAAAGACACTGCACATACAACCGGCAAAACTCAAATTGGGGTCTGATGACTAGAGGGCGTCATGTACCAGCGTTACCTTCCTAATGTTGATGCTTGTGCTACTGCCAAATGAGAGAATAGCCTTGTTTATTAGAAGCATGCAGACTGGCAACTTGTTCTGGAAAGATGAGGGGTAAAAATTCTTGGGGCTGTACTTGCAACTCTTCTGTAAGCTTGTGATAGTTTCCCAATTTACAGAAGTTTAATTGTAAATGAAAACAGAACAAGAGAGATAACATCATGCTACGCGATCAGATGAGCACGGATGGTCCCCGAGGTGCTCTGTGCCGAGCAAGCCCTGGCAGTCCTGCTTTAACTCGGGGGCCACGGATGATGCCGACGGGGATGGGGAAGCTCTGCTCCTTGCTGGGACTGCGTCCGACTCCAGACACGTGACCATCTCCACGCAGAACGTGGCCCCGGCCCCTGCCGTCAGCCCAGGCAGCTCCATCTGCAAGCTACAGGAGAACTGGCCAACAGCACTCTCAGCAAGCTGGTCTTCTCACTGGCTCTCTCCTCATGCTTCTGTCCATGTGAAACAACAGCTGAGCAAAGTGAAGAAACTAACCCGGAACGCAAGCCAGGAGCAAAGAGGCCAGGCCCCCACCAAAAGCTAATGACGATAACTCCTCCATCTCGTATCTGCACAGGGCTTCAACACCTCCAAGTTTCTCCCCATCTGTAAGCTCACACCATCCGTACAAAGGGAGGAGGCGACAGATCCATGTCTCCTTACTCGGTCCAATTCCTATTCCACACTGAACTGCAAGCACCTCCCCGCCGGCAGCCCTCACAGCATTCGCGGTGATACACAGATCTGTGTGATCGTCTGACTAGCATTAGTCTCCCCCTCTGGACTGCAGAGTCCAAGAGTGTCTGTTCACGGATATCCCAGGGCCTCACATTAGGCAGACACTCCAAAAATACCTGCTAAATGATCACAAGGCTATGTGAGCGAGTGGACGGATGGACGGTAGGTGGGCTGCTGAACGGGCGGAAGGATGGAGAAAGAGGATGGATGATGGGTGGGTGGATGACGGGCTGGGAGGGTGAGGGATGCATAGAAGGATGGGGGATGGGTGAGAGGATGGAAGACGGGTGCAAAGATGGCCGGGAGGTGGGAGTACGGGTGGGAGGACGGGTGATGGGTAGAAGGACGGATGATGGGTGGAGGATGCATGATGGGTGGAGGATGGAGGATGGGTGCAGGATGGAGGATGGGTAGATGATGGGTGGAGGATGGAGGATGGGTGCAGGATGGAGGATGGGTAGATGATGGGTGGAGGATGGAGGATGGGTGCAGGATGGAGGATGGGTAGATGATGGGTGGAGGATGGAGGATGGGTGCAGGATGGAGGATGGGTAGATGATGGGTGGAGGATGGACAGGAGGTACAGGACGGATGATGGGTGGGTGGAAGGATGGAAAGGAAGTGGGAGGACGGATGATGGGTGGGAAGACAGATGATGGAAGTAAGGGTAAATGATGGGTGGGAGGATGGCTCTGGGGTAGAAGGAGGGATGACGGTGGAAGGAAGGATGGGAGGATGGATGGGAGGGAGGATGGGAGGATGGATGGGAGGACGGATGGGAGGGAGGATGGGAGGTGGGAAGACAGATGAGAGAGGGAGGATGGATGGAAGTGGGAAGACGGATGGGCGGTGGGAGGATGGATGACAGATGATGGGTGGGAGGACGGGGGATGAGTAGATGGATGAGGGGGTAGAAGGATGCCCAACCTTGGTCTGCTCCCTACCACCCTGCCCGGTTCTACCTGCTGCTGTTGGGCCCGGAGGTCACCGATCTCCTTCTGATCCTCCTCGTGGAGCCGCTTCATGTCCTCCCACGACTGCTGCAGCAGGTTACGTTCCCGCAGCAGCTGTCCGTTCTCCCGCCTCAGCATGTCCACATCATCCTTCAGCTGGGTCTGGTCGCTCAGGAGCCGGCTGTGCAGTGTGCTACAACCCCATACACACGGTGAAACGCAGCCAGCCTCCAACCCCTGCCAGCCCCACTTCTCTCACCCCTCCACATCCCAGTACTCCCAGCACCCACGATGGGAGACCATAGCAACCAGGGCAGCAGCACTCAGAGGCAGGCCAAAGCCTGGTGTCAGCCAAATACCAGAAAGAACCACACTGCCTGTAAAAACCTAATACCTAAAAGGGCACATGGATGAAGACCAAGGCAACGAGATGAGCCCTTACCTGGTACAGGCCTGGCCCCTCTAAGTACTGAGGCCTGGGCAAGGTCAGCAGGTGGGCAGGTAAGGCGGGTCAATACCCTCAGAGAAACCCCAGGAGACCAAAAGGGAACAGGCCCATCTGCCTCTCCTACAGCAGGAGCTGCAGCAAAGCTCTGGACAGCGACCCACGAGCCCAGCCATCTGTCTGGCTTCCGGCCTCATTTTCAATCCCTTTCCTGCCAGTTGTGCTTCTGCGGCTGTCACTAGCTGGTATGAAGAGTTCGCATCTCAGCTTGTACCTTAGAAAAACCGAGACCCAAAGACCCCAACCCGCCTGCTGAAGGCCCACTAAGTGCCATGAGGCAGTCCCACTCACTGATAGAAGTCGGTCTCCTTGGCCACCTCCTCGCACCTCTTCAAGGCGTTGGTGTGCTGCTTCTGCAGGCTCTGCAGGTCCGACATGGCCCGGACGCACTGGATCTTCAGCCGCTCGTAGTCAGGATTCAGCCTGTGGTAGGGCCTGACCCAGACAGCAGCAGTGAACGCAGGCCCTGGGATCACTCCCAGAGACAAGGCATGTCTCTGCCCGGGGAGCCTCCAGCCCAGTGTCCCTGGATACCGGTCTCCTGCACACCCCCCCAACCACCTGGCGCGTGGTCAACTCAAGACATCCTGGCCTCCCCAGACTCACAGGAGGAGAACAATGATACATGGCCTTGGTTGCCCGGGCTCTTTGCTCAAGCCTGGAGAAGGTACTGTCTTCTCTAGCAGCTCCCGGGGAGACCACACAACTGGCCTTCACCCACAGTGGGCACCCCAGAAACCCGTGAGGAAGCTTTTCCTCTTTTTAGGAAAGTGTCAATCTTGGGAACTTATCATCAAGGCCCAGACCAATTACATTGGCATCCTTGGGGTGTCACACCTTGGGGGTGTGACCCAGACACCAGAATGGGGACTCCACTGTGCAGCTACTATTGAGGACACTGGCCGGGAGCACTGCTTCTCTGTGTCAGAATGTGTTAGAAGTCCAAATCCTCAGGTCAGTTCCAGAACTCCTGAATCAGATGCTTGAGGGGCAGGACGGAGGGAGACCTAACCTGGAACCTGAGCTTTAACAAGCCCTCTGGTGACGCCAGTGCACGCGTCAGGGTGAGAGCCAGCCCTACAGCCGGCGTCAGTAACCCTGCTCTGCGGAAGGCTGGAGAGCAAACACGGCAGGCTCTGCCAGCCATCCAGGCTCTGGGGAACCCCGTGCTCTGCCTCAATGACACGAAGGCAGGCACTGGACAATATGCACTCTAGCACGCCGTGTCTCTGCAGGCCTTGCCTCTGTGCTGAGGACCGTATTGTCGTCAAAGTAAGCTCAGCTGGCTGGCTTTGCCACCCTGATATCACCCCAGAGGAACTTCCTCAGGACAAAGCACACACATGCCTGATGTTCCTAAAGGCAATCCCCTTCCCCTCAGAATCCCTAGGAGAATCTCCTAGAAGGATAAATCAAACTGTTTCCCTCCTCCTCCATGAAGCCCTCCTGGGTGGGGGAGGTGGGGAAAGACACTCCCTTTGCCTCACCCTATGGACCTGGTACCCACATCTAAATCCCAAAAAAGGAAGTAAAGATTTTCTCCAAAACCACAAAGGAGTGGAATATACCCTCCTAAAACACACACGTGGCGGGAACAATGAACACTGGCACACACAATGATCCATGTAGCAGTAAGAGGAGGGGCGCGTGCAGTCACACAGATGCACAGGCAGATGCTCGAGGGCTCAGCACAGGGACAGCTGCCTCCATGAGGGCAGGACCACAGACAAGCAACAGAAAAGGATACTGAGGAAGTATACTGCTCTGGTGCTGGAAGGCAGAGGCCTTGAGAGGGACAGTGACAAGCCCGAGGCCACGCAACCAGCTCATGAGGAGGCACCAGAGTGGGACCAGGCCCCACCAGCTGCTGCCAAAGCTACCCACCGAATCGTCACCTGCAGAGGACAAGTACATGACAGACACCCACACTTCACAAGCTCTGCGTCATGTGACTCAGGCCTGGACAGGGCTGATCTGCCTCGGGACTGGGCTCCAATCTGGCTTGGAGGAAGCTTAACCTCCCCCCACCCAGGGCTGCAAGGACAGCGTTTCCAAGGGACAGGGGAGTGAGGCAAAGGGACACTCTGGCAGCACAGCACGGACCCCGGGGAGCTAAGGATGAGTGCCTGGCAGGGAGGGGCTGGCATGATGACCTCGGGGGAGTAGCCCTGGTCCATCGGGCCTGGGCAGGGGAGCAGGTGCGATCACTACCTCTTATCAAAGGTCGTCCCATGGGTCGCGAAAGCCAGGCGCTTCCGAAGTTCATTCCTCTCTCGGGTCATCAGCCGCAGCTGAATGGAGAGGTTCTCCACTTTCTCGTTCACCTGACGGTCTGTGAGGAGGGGAGGCGGGGATGGCGCCTTCCCGGTGGTACCTGGAGAAGGGAAAATAAATAATACAGTGACCCGACATTTAGACAGCACTCGCTAGGTCTGCCAGGCACTGTTCTGAGCCCTGCGTCAGCTGTGCCCAACCCTACCAGGTGGGTCCTGCTGGCATCTGCCTTTCAGATGACACCAAGTCTGGAATAAGAGGGGAAACAGAGACCTAAGCCCAGGCTGTGTGCTCCAGCACCCCAGGATCACCCACCCATTCTGCTGGCCCTGACTGGGGACCTCCACTCTCTTCCCAGCATGACTTTGACACCTCCAAGATGGAACCCTCTGGGCCCTGATCTGCGTGTTTTTGCCTGGTTTGGAAACAGTAGCTATCCCCAACCCCTGGGCATAGAGAGGCCAGCCTAAGGCCTGAGAAGAATAGAATGCATGGCTTGAGGAAGAAGGGCCAGGTGGGACCCAGAGAAGCTTCTGGGGCCAAAGGCAGCTGGCCCTGAAGCTGGGGCCCAAGGTCTGTGTTCCCACCCCCACCCCAACCAGGGCTGAATATGCTACACAGCTCCCTTCTTCAACCTCTCCAAATGCCCAGAGGACCTGCCCCAGGCAGCCCAGGGCTGTGGGCTCAGAGAAGGCTCTCCAGCAAAGCCGCCCATGGCTAAGTCAGTATGACGTGATGCAGGTAAGTCCTGGGGCCTCTGGCTGCCCAGTCCATCTCAGGCCCTCATCACCTGCACCCAGGACTATCAAAGGAAACCCCATGCCTTATGCTATTACTAAGGACCAGTAGTAGCACCTCTGAAAAGATCCAAATCCTTTTCTAAGAAGGAAGCATCTCACTCAAATGTCCCAAAAAACAGACAAAATCCATGGTGCTTTTATCTTTAACTCTGTCCACACATTCACCCAGGATATCCATTAACCCTCAGGGATCCGAGGCAGGGTCACAGGAACTCACAGCAGCCATCGCATTTTATGGATGTGACCTGGGAGGCCAATCACCCCAGGGAACACAGTGTCTGTCTCCCCAGCAGCCCTAGAATGTGTGAAGGGCAAGATGCAGGTCTTCTGAACCTGGGCCATCTTGATCACCAGTCCCCCAGCTGATCCTTTTGGCCGAGTGCTCATGTAAACCAAGCGTCCCCCAGAATAAAAAATGGGCACTCAGTTGTGGCCTAATGTCCTCCAGGAGTGCCAGGGAAGATGGGGACTTGGACACTTTGGCAGGGGAGGCAAACCAGATCACGGCGTGGGACAGGAGCTCCCACCTCTCAGCTCAGAATTATATTATTGGGAACCCCAACCACCTGATCTGGTACCCCCAAAAGTGCATTTATTACAGACCCACCACCACTGTAGTGGTTGGGGCTGCTGGGCTCCAGGCCTGGCCCAGATGGGTCAGAATGCCATCTGAGGTGTGGCCCACGACTAGCACTGCCCATGAGCATCTCCCCTGAACCCTACACAGTTCTACTCCACAACCTAAGAAGCCTCCCCTCACCTTTTCGCAAAAGACCCTGATCCTCCCCCCTGCCCCCAGAGGTCTGGAAAGCAGCTCATTACAGCTGTACAGGCTTCCTCCTCTGGCAAACGAAGTCACTTGTATGAGCCTTGACCCAGAGCCAGGTCTACACTGTCAAATGACCTGCAACAGCATAGCCGGCACTTGGACAGATGAGGCTTCCTCTGGACATATGTCCAGTACCCCTTCTGCTGATGCCTGTGAGTCACGCTCTAACCAACTTCAGGGGGCAACGATCCATGTGTGACAAAAAAAAACCCAAGAGAGTGGGATGAAAAGACAAAGAGCTCCTAGAAATGGGGTATTTCCATGTTCACGGTCATATGCCAACTCACACAGCAGCAGCCTACACAGATGTCCCGGGCATTAACATCCCAAACCCAGGTGGGCACTCACACTGTCATCCCTGTCTACAGCTGAGAAAATGGAGGCCCTGCAAGATCAGGGAACTGACTCAAAATTGCACAGAAAGAGCCAGCAATGCCCAAGGATGGGAGCCCAGGCACCTAGGTCCAGAGCACACGCTCTCTGCCTCAGTGCCCCACTGCCCCCCGAACAACAGCCACGACTAGTACTTACTTCCTGCCTGGCATTTTCTAAAATGCATCCCAAACCCTTAAGGAAGCTACTGTTGTTAGTCCCATTTACAAATCACAAAACAAAAACTTATCAAGATCAAATGAACTATCCAGGTCATAGAGCCAGTAAATGACAGCACTGAGTTTTGGACCTCCTCCTACCTACCTGACACCAGAGCCCAAGGTCTTCACCTAAAGGTTCACAAACTTTTTGATCTTAGGACTGCTTTACATACAATCTTAAAAATGACTGAGGACTCCTAAGGGCTTTTGTTTACATGAGTTATAACTCTCTAATGAGAGCTACCAGATTAAAAATTAAAAATAAGAATTTTAAAAATCTATTAATTTTAAAATAACCGAAAATCCATTCCATGTTGACATAAAATTTTTTCCTATGAAAAACTAACTACCCTTTCCATTACAAAACAAAAAGTGTAGCAAGAAGAGGGACATTGGGGCTCCTGAGGGGCTCAGTCAATTAAGCATCCGACTCCTGATCTCAGCTCAGGTCTTGATGTTGGGGTCGTGAGTTCAAGCCTCGTCCTGGGCTCCACACTGGGTGTAGAGCCGACTTTAAAAAAAAAGAATGGCATCACTTTGCAACTTTCTAATGCTACTGGTGTCTGGCCTCATAGAGATAGCTGGAGTCTCTCGGCCGTGCAGCACCGCACGCAGGACGGATGCACCTGTAGAAAAGTCTGCTTGACAGCAAAGTCTGCTGAGGATGAGAGTCAAAAAGGCAAGTGGTATCTTGTACCTTAAGAAAACAGTTTTGACCTGACAGGCCTCATGAAAGGACCTCAGGGACACCGCGCCATGCTTTGAGAACAGGTGCTCTGTGCCATAATCAAGTCCAAGAAGTATCACAGAAACATGAACTCGAGAGTTCCAGAGATGAAAAGCACATCAGGCTCAGCAACTTGCCTCCAGGGAGATAGGATTTTCACCCCACTGGGGGAAGAAGGCAAAAGAAAGATGCAGCCCTTCCTTGGCTTTTGAGGAAGCTGGAGAGAGAAGCAGCAGGACAGAGATCGGGGTCATCAGGTCTGTCACCACACACAGCCACCGTCTCCTGCACAGGTGAGGACCTGAGGGGAGCCGACCATTCAGACAATGCAGCGCACCGACACTGCCCCACAAAACCTAGGTGCTGGGTTCTATGCTGAGTGCACTCTGTCCTTAGCTGATTCAGCCCACGGCACCCTCCCAGGGACGTGCTACGACCATCCCCTGAGAACCTGACACCCACAGAGACTGCACAGCCAGGTAAGCGGTGCATGCCCAGACAAACGTGACGCAGGCTCAAGACCCAGGGCCACCACCCTGACACTACACTGCCTCCTGACAGGTAGCACTCCAAAGGGCTGAACACACCCGAGATACATACAGGTCTGAGAAGCCATCAAACTCAAGGGGGCCCTGACTCAGGAGACCATGCTGCCTGGATGCCTACCCTTCCACAGAAAGGGGGGTGGAGGGCCACAGGGCACCTCAGGAAGAATCCCAAGATGGGCTAAGTCTGGGCATGCCAAATTAATGGCAAGTGGTCCAGAAAATCCTCTCCATTCACAGTCAATTAAAAATAAAGTTTTTCTGGGGACCTGAGTGGCTCAGTCCACTAAGCATCTGATGTCAACTCAGGTCACGTTCTCAGGGTCCTGCGATCAAGCCCCATGTCGGGCTCGAGCTCAGCAGGGAGCCTGCTTCTCCCTCTGTCCCTTCCTCTGCCAGCGCAATTTATACCTCAATGACGTGACTTCTTAAAAACCTACACTAACAACAAAACCTGCAATGTCCCAAACAGAAGCCACCCTCCCAGGAGTGGTGTGGTCATTGGAGTTGTGGACCGTCAGCCCTCCCCACCCCCTCAGTACCTCACCACAGGTACAGCAGACAGCGTAAAGAACAAGCAAATACGAACTCACATCAGGTGAGTTGTCCACAGAAACTGCAAACGACTTTCCCTCAGCTCTCCTATCTCTGCATAGTTGTTCTTTTGGATTCAAATGCAAAAGTGTCCACTCTCCCCGACTTCACTTCTTTCTCTTTCCAATCTGGAAGCCACTCAAAACAGCAGATTTTTTTTTTCTTTTTCTTTTAGGATTTTATTTGTCAGAGAAAGAGAGCAGAAGCAAGGGGAGCAGCAGGCATCGGCAGAATCAGGCTCCTCACTGAGCAAGGAGCCCAACAGGGTCCTGGGATCATGACCTGAGCCAAAGGCAGACACTTAACCAACTGAGCCACCCAGGCACCAGAGAAGATAGAGGTCTTTCTTCCTTTTTGTATCCAGGATGGGGTCCAAGGGGTAAGGGACTTAGGCCGCATTAAAATGGGGGTGCTTCAGAGATCCCAAGAGAGCAGGCACAGGCCCTGGATTTTGGAGACAACACCAGGTCTTGGCATGAGAGGGAGAGCAGGAGCAGAATCCGGCAGGGGGCAGAGCAGGCCCCTTTTACCACATGAGTCCTAGCTCTGCCTCCCAGTTGCCATGGCTGGTGCGGCCACCTCCACAGACCGCTGAGACTCAGCAAGCTACTTGGCAGCTGGGTAGTCTCTGCCAGAAGCCCCTTTGTCCTTAGCTCCCTCACCACCACATGTCAGCTGAAGGCCTCCCCCTCTGTCTTATTTACAGCTAGACAAATCGCAACTCTGCTCCAGAGCCCTATGGGCCCATGGTGCCAGAGCCGAGGAGAACACTGGTCATGGCCAATAGCAGTTCGGTGGAGTGGGCATGCCCAGCTAAGCTTCCTAGCTATGTCCAGGCCCCCGCTCTCAGGGGAGAAGCGAAGCAGTGGCAGAACGTGGTCATCAGGGGCAGCAGCAAGCAAAACCAAGCCACCGTCCTCTCCTGCCCAGGAGAGCCAGAACCATCAGGAGAGACACGGTCTCTCATCATGAACCAGGGCTTCTGAAAGCACCTAATGTCACCAACATGTGAGAAAGTACATCTCAGGCCTAGCCAGACCTCCTAACTCAGAAACCCAGGACGTGCAGTCAGCACTCCCATCCAGGTGATTCTGATGTCCGCTCAAGTTTGAGAACCTCTGGCCTGGACCAAAGTGGCATCTGCTGGACAGCGGCTTTCTTCCCCCTCGTTTTACTGGCTGTCCGGTAGCTACTGCCCATTGATGACACGCAGGGAGGGCCCCTTCCCCAGGGAGCTCAGGGAGATGTCCCCCCAAGTCAGTCAGGACAGGACAGAGGCCCAGCTTCTCCCAGGACTGGGCGTCCAGCAGCTGCAGCCATGCCCACCTCTCATGGAAAACACTTGCTCTCCAAGCAGATGCTCAACTCGGGGTCTGTTCTGCAAAAACCTGAACCAAGAGAGGCAAGCACTGGCCTCTTGCCCTCTTGCTTCCTCACTGCTCCTACTTCTGAGGCACCATTCTTAGAAGCCCAACACAAGGCCGACCTACTCCGTGAAAGGGACTCTGACGCCCCTCGTCAGACGTAGCTGCTCCTGTCCCTGGGCTGTTCGCTTCCTTCGATTTTTACTCAGAGCGCAGTGGCGGCTGGATTCCCTCTCTGGTCCTATGGCCTGAATGCCAGTGTCTCCCCACCAAGATCCCAACAACCCCCCAGGTGTGGGATTAGGAGGTGGGGCCTTCAGGAAGTGATTAGGTCATGAGAGAGGCTCCCACATGAGCAAAACTAGTGCCCTCCTAAAAGGACCCAGAGAGCTCTCTCCCCCTTCTCCCCGTGACGACACAGGAGGAAGACGCCATCCGTGGAGCTGAAGCAGGCCCTCACCAGACGCGGCATTGGCCTCAACCTTGAACAGCCAGCCTCCAGAACCGTGACCAACAGATGTCTGTGGTTCCCCAGCGGCCCAGTCGATGGTGGTCGGTTTTGGCAGCCTGGATGGACTGAGACACCCAGAGGACTGTAGGTCAGGGGCCAAAGCTCTCTACGACCACTCCAAGCACTAAGCATGTGCTCCAAAAGAAGTGCTCCCATTCTTTGGAGGAACTGAGAAAACAGGCCTCCGACCCAAAGGCCCAGGAAAGGAAGGGTCAGAAGGCCCAAGGAGTCGAGGTGAGAACCTGCCTGTGTGATGACTCACCGCACTTCCCATGCCAACCAGCAGCTGCACTTTCAAGGAATCTCCCCTAGGACATAGAGGAAGGCCTCCCTCCAGCTGCTTCTCTTGCCAACAAGCCAAGAGACCTCTTTGTTTAATAAGAAACCTTTCCTGTTGCCTCAATCTGTATAAAATTTAAAGCTCATTTTATAAATGCTACCCAAGAATGTCTATTCTCCTTAAAACGTCCCCAGTTGTTCCAGGTCAGAAATAGAAGGCACCTGAGAAATCAGGTCAGGATGAACGGAGAAAAAAAATATCAACTGCCTTAAACGAATGTGTGCTCCCGGGGCAGATCCCTGAGGCCTACCCACGGGATGGGTTACCTACAGACGGGCTGCATGGGCTGGGGGAGGCCTCCAAGAAGCCACACGTGCTCAGCTGATGAAAACTGCTGAAAAAGGTGTCCACAGAAAGAATCTGGGTTAGCACAGGCTTAGTGAGCTGTTAGCCATGTCCAGCTGAGAGCCGAAAGGGGACAGGCCACCTGCAGACCTAACGGTAGCCAGGCAGCCGACCGGGCAGCAACTATCGCAGAGAAGACGCAACACCCAAGGCTTCCTCTACCAACTTTCCCTTATGTGGACTGTAACTTGTCATTCTTTTTCCACATGGGGTTTGTTAAGGAGACATAGTGGGAAAGGGGAGGAGATTTCGATTAATTGTTGGTGTTTTGGTTTTTTAAAAATTTTATTTATTTATTTGCAGAGAGAGAGTACACATAAGCAGGGGGAGCAGTAGGCAGAGGGAGAAACAGGCTCCCTGCTGAGCAAGAAGCCCCATGCAGGACTCGATCCCAGGACCCTGGGATCATGACCTGAGCCGAAGGCAGACCTTAACTGAATGAGCCACCCAGGCGTCCCAGGGAGGTGATGCTTTTATCGTAAGACATTGCCCCTCCTGCCTTGCCTTAGCTCTGTGGACAGACTGTGAACAAACAAGAACAGCCAGTCTCCATCCGCCTAGGGGAAGAGCATCACCTGTCATCAGGTGAGGCTGAGCCAGGAGAAATCCTCCAGGAGGCAGAGAAGCGGTCCCCATGGCTAACCCCATAGCTCATACCACTCCAAGGGACAGGTCCAAGCCAGCCACAGACATTCCAGCGCCCTGGCCAGGGAAGAAGTCAGGCCAGCCCACCTCAGACCAGGAAACCTGTTAAATGTAGATGCCGGGCACCATGCTCAGAGCTTCTGATGCAGCAGGTATGGGGCAGAGCTCAGGAACTGGCATCTCAAACAAGGGCCTGAGTGCTGCTGGTCCAGGGACCACATCGCACGAGCCACTGCTCAGGGCACAGACTAGTGATCCAGCGCAGTCAGTGTGAGGACAGCCTGCCGGGAAATTTCTGGGAAGGCTGCTTTGCTGATAAGGAGACACGAGAGGACCCTTTTCATCTTCCGGACCCTTGTGATGACAGATGTTCTTTCGTCTGCTCTGTCCAGTATGGAAGCCACGAGTCACAGGTGACCAGAGAGCACTTGAAATGTAACAAGTGTTACTGTTGAAACTAGAAACGTTCATTTTAGTTCATTTTCATTCAATTTAAATAGCCACCTGTGGCCAGTGGCTCCTACAAGGGACCCTGCAGGCCCAGACACTGTCACGTCTAGACGTGGAGCTGCGGCTACAGGTACCCCGCCATCAGCATGAGCCAGACACACACAGGGGCTCCCAGAGCCCCGTCCCAGGATGCTCAGCCCAACCTCAGTGGCTTCTTATGTGAGAACACACGTTTCTTTGTTGTTTAAGGCAGGGTGAGCAAGTATTCCCTATTGCTACAGCCAAAGGTCTCCTGGCTGATACAGCCACAAGGACATTGAAGTCAGCCTGCAGAACTGTGGGGCTACTCTTCCCAATGATGATGTCAACTGCTGGCATAAGAACGAAAGAAGCAGGGCATCTCGGTGGCTCAGTCAGTTAAGCATCTGCCTTTGGCTCAGGTCATTATCCCAGTGTACTGGGACTGAGCCCCACGTCAGGCTCCCTGCTCAGCGGGAAGCCTGCTTCTCCCTCTCCCACTCCCCCTGCTTATGTTCCCTCTCTTGCTGTGTCTCTCTCTGTCAAATAAATAAATATAATCTTTAAAAAAAAAAAAAAAAAAGGATTGGAATGGACTTTATGGGGAAAAAGAAAAAAAGAAGTAGTACAAAAGAAGCAAGACTTTGGTCTCAAAGAGGGACCCAGAAGAGGGTCTGACCCAAAAGGATGCAACCAGACCATTCAGCATTCAAGATCTGGGCACCAAAACCCAAGGCTCAGCCTCCAACAGGAAGTCCACAGCACTGCCTTCTGCCTGCTTGCCAAACAACATCTGGGGACACTGCTGACCTCTCCTTCCCAAGGACTGAACCAGCTTCAGGTACGTGTGGAACCAACCAACAGGTGGTTGACATGAAGCTTCTTCCAGAAGCTGCGAAGCTCTAGCCGCATAAAAAGTATCTTCACACTCCTGCTTGAAATTCCACAATTAATTGGTGTGGTTTAAGTAACACCTCTCTCTTTGGAAAGACTAATGCAAACATTTCTAAGAAAGGTACCATGTTAAGCCCTAAAGTGTCGACGAGATGAGTCTGTCAGCTCTCTGTCAGATCACTGCCCCTTGTTCCCGAGTGAGCATGAGGGAGGCAAGAGAGGTGCACTCGGGGTTGAACAGCTTCGATTTTCCTAAAGCCCACATCGCCGTTCCCCCCATCCGGACTGCCCCACTCCAGGGGCTTCCTGGGGACTGGTCCCATGTTAGAAATTCTAACAACCCCACCATTGGGCCGGCGGACCCACAGCAGGCAGCACAAAGGCTAAATAAAGAAGCTCTGACCTATGGTCCCAGAAGAGTCCTCCCTGAACCCTGCACAGGGATGAGGGACCTGTGCCTGGCCTCACTGTTGAAATCCTGACCCCCTAGTAAACGTGAATGTGACCTTATTGGAGATACAGTCTCTGCCGATGATCAGGTGAAGATGAGGTCAGCCTGGAGTAGACTGGTGTCCCTCTGAAAAGAGGATATCTGCAGACAGACACGCACAGGGGGAGAGCACCATGTGAAGACAAGGGCAGAGACTGGGATGACACACCGGCCGGCAGGAGGAAGGACAAAGGCCCGGGACAGACCCTGCCCCGATGCCATCTGAGCCATGAGAGAATGCACTTCTGCCTTGTCAGCACTTCGCTACAACATCCCAGAGAGCACTGCGCTCCCTCCCTCCCGGCACCAGCCCCACCGGGCTGAGCTCGCTCACTGTCTTTACTCACAAAACCATCTCCCCCGCGGACCCTAAGATCCACAGGCACAGGGGCCACGTGTGCCCTAGTCCCCATGCATTCCAAGCCCACTTGTAGCTCAGCAGAGGTACTGGCTAAGTGCCCGTCGAATTAACACATTAAAGGTCTGCCCCTGACAGGGTCTGGAGTCCTCCACAAGAGCATCCACTTTCCCATCTGTCTATGCGCAGGGGATAATAATTGGACTGGATGACCTCCAGGGGCCCTTCCCACTACAGACACTCCAGGACTCTCCACCAAAGGTGTATCCATCCATCAGGGTCCGATCGGACATGAGAAGACACACGTGTTAAACAGAGGGCACGTGATGCAGGAATGGGTCCCAGAGGTGCGGGAAGGCTGGGAGATTGGGACAACCTTCTTGCTGGGATGTTTTCAGGGAAGGGAAAGCAGGACGGGCTGTGGGCTTCTGGAGACACATGGATGGGCTACTCCTGTCCCCAAGGCAACACATGGCCGAGGGGACTGTTCCTGCTTACAAAAGACAGTCCCAAAAGGGGCCATTCTCATGGACAGTGGTAATAAGGCACTAGGTTGGGGGCAGAGGGACAACAAACACACTGAAAAATCCCAAACCCTGACAAAGTGAAGGAATGGTAGGACACAGCTTCCCCCCAGCACCTGCCAGCACCAGATCCCTGCCCTCCTCCATTAGAAAAATGTGCTGCTGACGGGAGAAGGTGTGAATGGAATCAACAGAAGATGGCCCCTTGAATGATCCAACAAGTGAGGCCGACTTCCCACTCTGGAGACTCAGGGCTACCTCAGCTTGCACCCAGCCTCTCGCCCCGGATCCACCCGGTGCCCTCCAGGAAGGAGGGGTGCCCAGGGGTACTCACCCACACTGCTGAGGGAGCTGCTGCTTTCTGAGTCTGAGGGCATGATGGACAAGACGCTGTAGGTGGAGCCTGGGGACAGAAGGACAGACCATTTGTTACTAATTCCAAACTACTGTCAGACCAACTGAGTTTTCAGTCAGCACCAGACTGAGAAACACCACCAAGTCAGGGACTAGAAATCGGATCTAAGGGGCCAGGCAGGTGTGGTCAGCAGGGTCTAGTCCGTGGTACTTCTGCCTGGCCTCCCACCTCACCTTTCCACTACCCTCCTGCCCTGGAAACTATCCATGCACAGAGGGAACTCGAAGCCAGTCCGTTGTCTCTCCGTAAGACTTCTGGGGAAAAGCTCAGCAAGGAAGCAACATGCCCCAGGTTAAAAAAGGGTCTGGGGATTTCCTGCAGATCTTTATCAGTACCATGCTGGCTTCCGTGCAGTGAGGAACAGGGTATAAGTTAAACATCTACGAACTATTTGTTCTTTCTGCCTCAGTATTCTGCTCTTGGGTTCTGACTATATTTAAGCTCAGTCTTTCATAATTTAGTCAGCGACTGCCCCCTTATTAAAAATTACTCATAAAATTATGAGCAATTACACCGTCACCAAAGCCAAGGAGCCTCTTTTTTGGCCAACACTTAATGTTGTTACCTTGGTGTTGGACACACAACCGCACCACAGTTCAGTTTGAATTCGAGGGTTTTCTAAGCTAGGATGTTACCCGCCTCGCATCAGTATAGTCTCTGGGTGAAGAAACCCCATTTCCGAATCAGCGCTCATCCGCACATGAGTAACTGGGTCACACTGAGCAAGTTGCTTGTTTTCTGCAATTCTGCTCCCTGGCCTATACAAGGAAGGGGTTCAACCCTTATAAGATGGCTTATAAGACACCTCAGGATTACACTTTCCCCGGATGGTGTGCTTTGTCTGTGACTACAGGTGACACCAAGTTAAAAGGGAGAACCCACCCCAAGATTATCTTGGGAACTGAGATGGTGGGTCAAAGAAAACAAGAATAATGGCAGGAATGCAATGTTTTGTCCTTGGAACCAAAAGAACTACGGAGGGAAGAGGTGTGTGCGCCATGCAGAGCAGAGTGTAGAGAGGGTGAGCTAGAGATGGGATTTTTGCAGTAAAGCCTTTGAACAAGCCTCAGGGCTCTGAGGAGAAAAAGCAGCCAAGAACTAATGAGATCCAGGGCTCCAAAACCAGAAAGGTGGGGGCTAGATTTGAGGCTTCTCCCCCACCTCAACTCTTGACTAGCTACCTAATACTCGCATACCCTCTCAAAGGACAGCAAAGGGATGAAGTGGGGGAGAGGAAGAAGGAGACTCATGGGGGCGGGGAGGGAGGAAACCACCAGGGTGATAAGAGACCCAGAGCAGAGGGGGAGGAGGAGATGTAGGGCAGACAGACAGGTAGCCCTGGTGTACCGGCATGCACGGGAGCTGGCAGGTGTGCCCCCTCACCCACCCAGAAAAAGAGATGAAAGCCCAGAGCAAAAAGAAAAAAACGAGGAAAAGGGACTCTGGTAACGGCGAGAACTAGGACAGTGGCCGGCATGACTGGTGGACTCGTTATCAAATTGTCTGAGACTCTCTTAAAAACCTGTGGGTGTTATGCTGTTCTATATTTGTCCAAACCCCTGGAATGTGCAACACCACAAGTGAAACCTAATGTAAACTACAGAGTCTGGGCAACAACGGTGTGTCAGTGCGGGTTCGTCGACGGTAACAAACGTACCACTCCGGGGCATGGTGCTGACAGTGGGCCAGGCTGTACACGTGTAGAGGCAGGGGGTCGGGGGGGGAGGGAATTCTTTCTGCTTTCCCCTCAATTTTGCTGTGAATCTAAAAGGCTCTAAAAAACTTTTTTTAATTACAAAAAAGAAGAAGAAGAACCTGTGGATGTTTTGCATGAACTGAAGAGGAAGACTTAGGGAGAAGACAGATGTTCTGTCTTCAGACAGGACTGTCAAAGGGCTCCATCTGTGCCGAACGGCATCGGGCAGCAGGACAGAACATGGCAGGGTGCTGGAGAAGGCCGCGGCTGGGGGCGCCCAACTGTCAGGCCTGGCTAGGTCCCAAGAGACCTGGGAAGGGCGGGACCTCCTCGACACACACCTCACTTCACCGAGGCCCCCTGCCCGGCCTGGCCCAGAGGCCACAGGAGGGTTCTGCCCATCACTCAAAGGGAGAAGGAACCAGAAAACCCCATTCAGCCCTGAAATTCCTTGATCCCACCAGAAAATGAATCGCAATGTTCAATGAAATACCTCTTGTATTTCAAGTTTCCACCTACATGATTCATGTTCCTGCCCATTCAACCTCTCTGTGTTTTTGTCTCAACAAAACAATGAGCACCACCAGTTTCCCCAATCATCTCTCTTCTCATACCATGAAGGGCAGTAAGTATTGCGTAAGGATTGGTGAAATAAAGTCAGGTAGAATTCGGGCACTCCGTGGGTATCTTCAAAGGACAAAAACGTCAACACAATGCCGATTTTCTCAACTCAACCGACAGTCTCTTTATTTTTTTTCTTTATGTAGACAAGGAAGGCTAGCCAGTTGGTATGTTGGTGGACTGTTTTCGAAAGATGCCTACTCAGAAAAGGAGGCACAAATAAACTCTCCCACTCAAACCTCCCAGATCTCTGAGCTGGGCGCGATCGTGCTTGCGCCACCACGCTCCCTGCAGAAAGCCTCGCTCTTCCTGACTACAGGCATCAGCAGAGCCCGATCTTCCAGTAAAGCACCCCTCCTCATCAAGACATCTCTTTCCTCCCCCATGGCCAGTTTCCACTGTTAATTACACTTGGCAGACATCCTTGTCTCTCTCCGCCCATCTCCCTTCCTGGCTGGGGGAGTCAACGGGCCAACCAACACATTCTGTTCTTCTTCCCTGTCCCTGAAGTCCTCCTGCCGAGGTTCTGGGGCATGACCTGGGGTGACGTGACATCTCTATCTGCATCTCTGGGCATCTCCGCCCCCGAGTCGGCTGGCAGGGCTCTTAGGAGCTGGGGGCTGGCAGGGAGTGATGCAAATTGGACAGGGCCCAGTTTTTACAATGTTCCCAGGGCCTTAGACGTCATTCAGAGGGGGAAAAGGGCCCAAAGACGACGTTGTCTTGGTCATGCTTTGTCTCTGCTGCTATTGTTGTCTTAAAAAGCCTATGTGGTCAGGATGTCGGGAAAAGGCAAGAGGAGAGACTCTCCTCCAAAGTCACGTGGTGTCCTTTCAAAGCCAGTGGTTTTTGAAGGGCAAGTGTCAGGCGTTATCTACCTCTGAGGTTTCACAATTGAATCTGGAGGCCAATAGGAGTCTCATCTCACAGGTGCACACTTCCCAGCCCCCCCAAATTTCCTCAGGAGTTCCACAAAGACACCCATTTCCCACATGCTCTGAAACCTAAGGCATATGCTCCACTGGCAGAAAGGCCCAGATTAACGAGGGCTATGAAATCGGCCTGGCTCCCCCACTGGCACTGACCCCACTCCCTCCCCGTGCTCCCCCATGCCCCCACAGGACAGCCAGGCACTGCCACTCGGGATGCTCCCACAAACCCAGACAAGCCTGTGCACAGATCCTCAGAAGACTCACGAAGAAGTCAGATGACCTGGAAACATTTCCAGGAAAGGAGAGCAGAGCATGAGCCTAGATTTTTCATGGACGGGTAAACAGAGAGAGACACAGGGAAGGCCTCTACTGCCATTGGGACTACTGGGGACCCAAGCAAAGGGCAGGTTCTGATGTGGGCGATGAGGGGGGCCTGAGACTCTGCATTTCTAACAAGCCCCCAGGGCATGGGGTCCACAAAATAAATGCAGGGCAGCAGGGCACCAAGGTTCCCCAGAGTTATCAGGTGGGAAGCCAGTGCGAGCTATGGCAGAGGCCCTGAAACAGAGGCCGGGCAAACCCTGGGACCCACGCGTTGTCTGCATCCTTCCCAAGAGCCCAGCCCCTGCTGTGTTTACTCTGTGACTCAGCCCCACTGGGTCACGGAGACCACTTCAAAAGAACTTCCAGTAAAATCACCCGAGCGATAACGGAATGGCCCAGTCCGCAGGCCATGGGGCCCAAGAGAGACAAACTTAGCTTGTCACCTAATACACCCCTCCATTCACCTGGAGCTTATAAAGGCCCCGTGACTCATGCTTCCTCCCCATGAAAACCAGAAGCATCGAAGGGACTTGATTCAGCCTGGAGCCAGCACGCAGAGTCCTCCCTGTGCTCCAGGAGGGTGAGGAGAGGCTGGCCCGCCAAACGGATCCGAGACAGCGCCAAATCGCTGGGAGCACCTACATCCCCCCCACAAGCATCTGCGAAGAGGAGGCTGAAAGCAAGCTGCAAGTCCACTGGAAAGGCAGGCAGCCTGGCCCTGGCACCCTCTCCTCGTCACACCTGAGGATCCCCAGCCAGGGCACAGATGACCGTGGGCTTCCGAGTTCTCTTACTTGCATGTGCCCATCAGGTTCCTGCCATGAGCCTGAGCCCTACAAGGCCCTCGGACCAGGCCTGGGAAAGAAGACAAGCCAGGAGCTCAACAGGCTACCCAGCTGCTGTGAAACTCTGCATAAGTCTCTGTTCCTCTCTGAGCCTGGGTCACTCGGCTGTCAAGGAAGGCAATAATGACTAGAAGTCCCACATGGGTGCCAGCCTACCTGGGCTAAACTCCCAACTCTGTCACACGGCAGCTGTGTGCTTTTGGGTTATTCACTCGGCTCCCCCTTGACACCATGTGCCCATCTGTCAAAGGAGTTAGTAAGAGTACTTACTTAATAGAGGAATCTACAGAGTTCACGTGAAAAGGGCCTGAAACAGCACCTGGCACGAGTGCTCTACGTGCTAGCTGCTGCCACTGTAGTCAAACCAGACCTTCCCACCCTGCCGTTCTCAATCCTCTGATTACTGAAATTGATAGCTGTACTAGAGTGACAAGGTCAAACAGGTTAGGATGACATACTGCCAGACTATACAGTACTCAACTTGTAATAATAATAATAATAATAATAGTAACAGCAGCTAATAGACACTGAGCACTATTGAGTATCAAGTTGTGCTAAGCACTTGGCATGCACTGACCCAGTGAATTCCTAAAACAACCCTGAGGCTGTCATTAGGCCCATTTTACAGAAGGGAAAACTAAGGGTTAGGATAATTAAGAAACTTGTTTAAGGTCTTGATAGAGCCAACAGGAGTATGGACAAGATAAGCCCAGTTAAGCCCAAAGTCTTCAATCTTGATCCCTATACCCAACACTGCTACCAGGCTCTGAAGGTGGAAGGGCAGTCACCAGAAGCTTCATGGAGGAAGCAGCCTGGAGCTGGCCCTGGAGGATGGTAAACTTGGACAAGCACCCGAGAAGCCAACTCAGCTTGGAAGAAACACAAGCAGAACCTGTCCCCGTGTGCAAGCAGAAAGTCTCCGAACAGAGCCAGCCCCTCTGGATCCCCACCCCACCCCACCCCAGAGCCACTCCCTGCCCTCCTTCCCCCACCAAGAGGACACTCAATAGGCATTGCTGAGATGGCACTGTTGAGCCAGAGATGGGGACTAAAGCGGGGAAGAGGGTGAGAGGAGCCATGGCTCCATGGCCCTGACACGTGCTATTGCTTCCTGCCCACCCTAACAGCCATGGCCATGCTGGGGGCAGAGGCCAGTCCCAGCGCATGGACATACTCAACCAACAAGCACCAACTCCGTGAGCTGCAGAGACGAGGAAGGAGGCAAGAGCATGAAGAGCGCTGTGTGCAGTGCAGAGAACACCTCCCTGCTTCTGAGGTAGTGGGAGGGTGCCCCCCCATCTGCCAATGAGAAGCCCTCCTGCAGAATAACAGGTTCAGTGCAGCCACACATCTCCCCAAGGCCTCAGCTTCCTTCCCTTTAAAAATACGGCCCAAAGGGCGCCTGGGTGGCTCAGTGGGTTAAGCCGCTGCCTTCGGCTCAGGTCATGATCTCAGGGTCCTGGGATCGAGTCCCACATCAGGCTCTCTGCTCAGCAGGGGGCCTGCTTCCTCCTCTCTCTCTCTGTGATCTCTTCCCTTCCTCTCTCCTACTGTGATCTCTCTCTGTCAAATAAATAAAATCTTAAAAAAAAAAAAAAAAAAATACGGCCCAAGGCTGTAGACACAGAGCAAACTAGGAGGCTGACAAGCCCCAACATGTCAAAGAGGTATGGGGTGACCACGGCCCCGGAACTGAGCAGCCAGAACATGGCACAGCCGTTAAGGAAGTCCTGCTTCCTCTGTGCCTGCCTCAGGATGGGAAAATCACCTTCTCCCCAGCATGCACAGGAAGGCCGGCAACAAACAGGAGGCCTGCTGTTCTGGGTCAGGTGAACACACACACACACCCCCGCCAGTGTGCATAATCCACCCCCCCGAAGTGTCAGGTGTGTAAGTAAAAACCCCATTAGTCTTCCCACCTGAGAAACAGCTGCAGTATTCTCTGCAAAGTTCAGAACAAGAATAATGAGTTTGCTAAGATATCACAGTAAGGATGCTTACTTCTCCCTTTTTGAGGTCATGACAAGAACCAGTAGCCCATCTTTCAAAGGTGAAAGGGGGCTGTTGAATTCCTAGCTAAGTGGAATGTTAACCTCCAAGTGTGCCAGTGAGACGTGTGCAGGGGTAGTGTGAAGGACACCTGCGGGGCTCTAGGCTCACTCCTTCACCCCCTCTCACTGGACTCTGGAATCAACCAGGAGATAAGGCACTGATGACCTGACACCCTGACAGAGGAAACTCCCAGATGTCAGTGCTGTCGCCTGTGACCCAACCCCATCTCCCACCAAAACTGCCTCCCAAAGCGGAAGTCTGAAAAGGTAGGGAAAACAAGACATGCGTACCCAGAACTGATCACCCATGAGATTAAAATAAAGACCCTTCTCTTGCTGTCAGGCCCTTTGAGTCCTCCCCTCCCCCAAGGCACAAGATGATGGAAGTTTGTTGAATTTCCAGAGATTAAAAACAGCAGTCAGAAAGCTTCCTTCCCCTCATCAGCTGGGAAAAGCTGGAGGCTTTCTTTGTTGTCTCCCTGTCAGAGCAGCTAAACTCCAGGATTGGAGTAGCGGGTGAAACTGGGACCATCAACTTGGTGCCAAATGGGAACACCTCCCAGTTCTGGATTTCTGTCACCCAAAACAAGCCCTGTTTTCTATCATTTCCCAGTTGGGCTGGGTTATATTTCCGCACCCAGGACGTGGCCCAAGCAGGGTCTGGTGGGCTCCCTGGGAGGGAGGCTAGGTCAGCATTTATAGCTGGAGGTGGGGGGTGGGGGGGTGCTTGAAACAGGTGTTAAGAGTCTCCTACTAAATGCAATCATCTAGGGGTGCCTGGTGGCTCAGATGGTTAAGGATCTGCCTTCAGCTCAGGTCATGATCCCAGGACCCTGTGATCAAATCCCATGTCAGTCTCCTCCCTTTCCCTCTGGCTGCCACTCCCCCTGCTTGTGTTCATTCTCTCTCTCTCTTTCTCTCTGTCAAACAAATAAATAAAATCTTTAAAAATAAAATAAAATACAATTATTTAGAGGCATATTCCCCACCAATGAATGTGACCAAGCCTGACCAGCATCCCCCAAACCAGAGCTCATGACCACGAAAACGACCCTTGTGAAATCTCATGCCCCTGGTGTAGCAACAAGGGTACAGCAAGAGGGAACAGGGAACCCGAGCAACACAAACACCCAGGGGGCCACCAAGCCGCCACGATGCCGCTGATGGACAAGTCGCTACAGCACATCTGCCCTAGAATAAACTTCTAACCAACACCGTACGTCACCATGGGCAGGAAGCAGCTCCCTGCACGGCACCTGGCACTGCCAGCTCCCTCCGGCTCTCAACTGGGACTCACCTCTCTGCTACTCAGTAAGGGGAGAAGAGGCTACCTCCTCCCCACGGACTACCACCAGGAGTGTGCAGCCCTGTACCATCACAGGGCACCAACACAAGCGCCAGCTCTGGCCCGGCCCCCACGCTGTGTGGACTGGGGCAAGTGCTTTCCACTTTCTGGGCCTAATGTCCTTGTTTATAAAGCAGGAAGAATGATGAGTATGAGGGCCAAAGGAGTAAAGAGAGGTAAAAGCCCAAGGACAAAGCCAGACACAGGGCAAACACCCTAGGATCAAGTCCTGCATCAGGCTCCTTGCTCAGCAAAGTCTGCTCCTCCTTCCCCCTGCTTATTCTCTCTCTCTTTCTCTCTCTCTCAGACAAAAAAAATGAATAAAATCTTAAGAAAAAAAAAAAAAGATCCCAGGGTTCCTGGGATCAAGCCCAGCAGTTGCGCTCCCTGCTCAGCGGGAGGACTGCTTCTCCCTCTGCCGCTCCCCCCTTATGCTCTCCCTCTCTCTAATAAATAAATAAAATCTTAAAAAAAAAAAAATTGGAGGAGGGGTGCCTGGGTGGCTCAGTGGGTTAAGCAGCTGCCTTCGGCTCAGGTCATGATCCCAGCATCCTGGGATCGAGTCCCGCATCGGGCTCCTTGCTCCGCAGGGAGTCTGCTTCTCCCTCTGCCTCTGCCTGACATTCTCTCTGCCTATGTTCGCTCTCTCTCCCTCTCTCTCTCTCTGACAAATAAATAAATAAATCTTTTAAAAAAAAAAAAAAGCCTCTGCCTTCAGCTCAGGTCATGATTTCAGGGTCCTGGGACCCCCATATTGGGCTCTCTGCTCAGCGGGGAGCCTGTTTCCCTCTCTCTCTCTGCCTGCCTCTCTGCCTGCTTGTGATCTCTGTCAAATAAATAAATAAATAAAAATCTTTTTAAAAAAATCAGAGGCCCTCTTTGTCCTCTTCTACCATTCTGCCTGGACTCAGCCAACTCCAATCCATCCCTGGCCTTCCCTGTAGGTGTCTCATTCTGAGTCACAAAGAACAAGCTGGAGCACTCGGTATGTGCCTGGTATCCCTCCAGCCAGCCCAGACCTTCTCAGAGTCCTCACTACTACCTACCTGCACATGAGCGGCACATTGTCAGCACACCTCAAGAGAGATGGAGAGAGGGCACTCTGTGCAAGGCACCAACCCTTGGTAGGCATGTCCGCCCTGGGGAACACAGAGCCCATTCATTCACCAAATGCTCAACAAGCACCTCCTGGTCCTGTGGGTGCAGCAGAGAATGAGAGACAGAGTCCCTGCTCTCGTGAAGCTCACAGGAATAGGGGGAGAAGAACAGAGCTAAACTAATAAATGTGAACTGCATCAGGTTATAAGCACACTACGGAGGGTGACTGGGGTGGGGTGGACAGGTGGCTGTTGTGGTACAATGTGGGGGGGTCTCTCTGAGGTCACATTTGAAGAGAGACCTGAAGGAAGTGCAAAGTGTCTCAGGTAGAGAAACAAGTGCAAACCGTACCTGCACTTCACCCCCTCCCTGAACTTCCCTGGGTATCAAAGAGACTGACAGAAATGAGTCAGACAGATAGGGAGAGCCATCAACTAGGCACCTTACATATCTGAGCTCAAGCTTTTCTTGAATGCACTAATTACCACATTCTGACTACTCATAGCAGCTGATATTTATTGAGCACTTGTCACAGGGAAGGTACTATTTATATGGATTATTTCATTTACTCATCCCAACAACACTATTAGAAATGGACTAATAACTCATTTTCTAAATGGTGAAATACAAGCTCAAAGAAACTAAGTAACTCACCCACATCCCCAAAGCTACTAAGTGATGAATCCAGATTCAAATTAAGACTCTAGCCCCATATTACTTCCTTTCCACCAGGGTAAGAAAAACGAAAGTCACCAGTACCTTGTCCCAGCAGAGGGTGGGAGCAGCCATCCCCCTGCTCAGGTGAGGAGAAGCATTCAGGAGTCACAACTGATGGGTTAGAAACTCTGGCGAGGCTGTGCCAGAAAGCAGCTTATGGGCCAGCATTTGGCACTGTGGCCAACACTAGCTTTCCAAGAGTGGGAGGGAAGAAAAGAAGCAAGAGAAAGACAGGTTCCAGTCATCTCTGCCATACCTCAGCTACCAGCCTTGTCCTCCTGTCCTGGCTTCAACCCCTCCAACCCTGTCACTCTTACAATCACCTGCTCATCCTGGTCCACTCAAGGGAGACCAGCACAATCTCTGGATACAGAGCCAGATAGATATTTCCATCCTGGCTTAGAAGGCAGCAAACAGAATGAACCAGTGGGGTCTGGGGAACCTGCTCATGACTCCAAGGCCAAAGAACTCCAAAATGTCTCCCTCCCCTGTCCCCTTAATGCCACGTCATCCCCCAAATGGCTATTTTCCATTCATCACAGCTCAGGGTAGACAGAGGAGTCACCCAGAGGGAACGATGGCTCTGGAAACAGCCCAAGTCTCAGGGCGTAAGGGGTGAAGTAGACAAGGACGTGACACCAGCCTGCACAGATCAGGGACACTCAGCCCACAAAGGCCAGAGAGGAAAGCTCTTGCTCTCACCAGCAATGAGCTGCTGCCTCTGCCCCTTTTCCTTCAGCAGCAACAACAGCACCCTCCCCATTGCTTTGCATGGTGCCCCCAAAACTACTGACCACCGGGGTGCCTGGGTGGCTCAGCCAATTAAGCATCTGTCTTCAGCTCAGGTCCCGGGGTCCTGGGATTGAGCCCCACATTGGTCTCCGCGCTTAGCAGGGAGTCTGCTTCTCCCTCTCCCAGGTCATGAGCGCTCTCTCAAATAAATCAATAAAATCTGAAAGGAAGGAAGGAAGGAAGTAGCGGGGAGGAAGGGAAGAAGGGAGGAAGAAAGAAAGAAGAAAACTACTGACCAGCACGCTGGGTCCCCATGAGTCTGAGACCATGGAGAACTGCTTATCTCCCCTCCACACAACATTCCTGCTGAATCTGAACCCACCAGGACCCCGGCCACAGCGGGGGGAGGTACAAAGTGCATAGGACAAATGGCACAGGATCAGAAGCTGGATGGACCTGGGTTCTCCCTGGTTTGGTCACCTACTAAGAGGTGGCCAAGGCGAATTATTTTTCTGAGCCTCAGCTTCTTCATCTACACACCAGAGCTATAAAAAGTCCTTATCTGTATCTCACAGACTGCCGTGCTGGTGAATAAAGTTACAGATACTGAAAGTGCTTTGCAGCTGGAAAGGAACTGCTCACAAACACAAACCTGCCCGAGACCCATGTGCCCCTGCTCCCTGATGTCCCTGTGCACTATTCCCAGCTGCCTTCACCCCCTCCTCACTGCTGGCCTCTTCTCTTCCAGAAACTCCTCCTTTTCCAGTACTCTTATTCAAAACACAATGCTGCAACAAAACACAAGGAAATGAGTAAAAAGCAAGGACTGTGTTAGATGCCAACATGACCCAGTGTGATCTATAGACTCAGTGCAATCCCTCTCAGAAATCCCATGACCTATTTTGCAGAAATAGCAAAACCCACTTGAAAATTAAAATGGAGTCTCAAGGAACCCCAAATAGCTAAAACAATTGTAAAAAAGAAGAATGAAGGCAGAGGACTCACACTTCCTAATTTCAAACCTTGCTCTGAAGCTACAATAATCAAAACAGTGTGATAACAACACAAAGACAGGCAAATGTACCAGCAGAACAGAAATAAACCTTCCCACAAATGCTCAAATCACCCTGACAGGTGCCAGCACTAGCCAATGAGGAAAGAACAGTCTTTCCAAGAAATGATGCTGGGAAAACTGGATATCCACATGCAAAAGAATGAATTTGAGCCCTTATCTAAAACCATATACAAAAATTAACTCAAAATTAATCCACATCCTGAAGATCAGAGCTAAACTTATAAAATATGATTAAATATAGGGCTTCAAGACATTGAATTTGGCAATGATTTCTTAGATATGACACCAAAGTCATGGGCAACCAGAGAGAAAGACATAATGGGCTTTATGAAAACGTTAGAATTTTATACACTGAAAGGCACTACCAACAGAGTGAAAAGGCAGCCCACAGAATGGGAGAAAATATTTGCAAGTTACATATATGATATACGATCAAGGATTAATATCAGACTAAAAAGAGAACTCCTAAAGCAATTAAAAAAAAAAAAAAAAACCTGATTCAAAAACAGGCAAATGAGGGGTGCCTGGGTGGCTCAGTCAGTGAAACATGCAACTCCTGGTTTTGGCTCAGGCCATGCTCTCATGGTCATGGGACTGAGACTCAAGCTGGGCTCCTTGCTGGGCACAGAGCCTGCCTGAAAGTCTCTCTCCGTCTGCCCTCCCCACCCCCCAACACATGCGCACGTGTGCTCTCTCACTCTCTTTCTTTTCAAAGGTTTTATTTATTTCAGAGAGAAAGACAGTGTATGCACATGAACATGGAAGGCGGTGAAGAGGGAGAGGGAGAAGCACTGAGCTTCCCTTCCACCGAGCAAGGAGCCCAAAGTGGGTGTCGATCCCAGAATCCTGAGATCATGAGCTAGGCTGAAGACAGACACTTAATGAACTGAGCCACTCAGGCGCCCCTCTCTCTTAAGGAAGAAAAAAAAAGGCAAATGACGAATACTTGGACAGACACTTCTCCGAAGAAGATATACAGCCAACAAGCACATGCAAAGATGCTCAACATTACTCATCCTTAAAGAAATGCAAATCAAAGCCACAAGGAGCTACTCCCTCAGCCAGCTTGGGGTGACTACCATCAACAAAGCAGAAAGTAACAAGTGTGGGTGACATGTGTGGAGAGACAAGAACCCTCCTGTGCTGCTGGTGGGAAGGTAAGACAGTATAGCCACTGCGGAAACTAGTATGGCAGTTTCTCAAAAAATTAAAAATAGTATTATCACAGGATTCAACAAATCCACTTTTGGGCATATATCCAAAAAAACTGAAAGCAGGGTCTCAAGGAGATATTCCTATATCCATGTTCACAGCACTACTCACAATATCTAAAGCATGTGAGCAACATGAGTGTCCATTGCCAGATGAATGGATAAGCAAAATGTGGGACATGCATATGCTGCCGTGTTAGCCAGCCCTAAAATGCTAGTAAAGTCAGGGGCACCTGGGTGGTACCGTCAGTTGAGCATCCAACTCCGTTTCGGCTCAGGTAATGACCTCAGGATCATGAGATTGAGTCCTGCGTTGGGTTCCACACTCAACACAGAGACTGCTTAAGATTCTCTCTCTCGGGACACCTGGGTGGCTCAGTCGGTTAAGCAACTGCCTTCGGCTCAGGTCATGACCCAGAAGTCCTGGGATCAAGCCCCACACCAGGCTTGGCGAGAAGCCTGCTTGCTTCTCTCTCTCCCTCTGCCCACCGCTCCCCTTGTTTGTGTTTTCCCTCTATCTGTCCAAAAAAAAAAAAAAAAAACCTCTCTCCCTCTCCCTCAACTGCTTGTGTTCCCTAAAATAAATAAATAAAATGTTGTGGGGAAGAAAAGCTAGGAAATTGGGACATGTTATACAACACGGGTGAGTGTTGAGGACATTATGGTAAATGAAATAAGCCAGTCACAAGAAGACTAATCCTGTAATTCCACTTATATGAAGTACTTGAAGGAATCAAAATCATAAGAGACAAAGTAGAATGGTGATTATCGGGGGCTGGGGTGAAGGGAAAAATGGGGAATTACTGCTTAATGGATATAGTTTCATTTTTGTAATTTTTCTAAAGATTTTATTTATTTATTTATTTGACAGAGAGAGATCAGAAGCAGGCAGAGAGGCAGGCAGAGAGAGGGGGACGCAGGCTCCCCACTGAGCAGAGAGCCCGATCCCAGGACCCTGAGATCATGCCTGAGCCGAAGGCAGAGGTTTAACCCACTGAGCCACCCAGGCGCCCCATAGTTTCATTTTTGCAAGATGAAGAGTTCTGGAGATAAATGGTGGGGATGGTACAATATTATGAATGTGCTTAATACCACTGAACTCTATATTTAAAAATGGTTAAGATGGTAAATATTGTTATACGTATTTAGCCATCCAAAAAAAAAAAAAAAAAAGACAAGGGTTTTATTTCCCTCTCTCTTATAGTTACCCCAAATCCTTGGGGACAGTTTGGGACTAACACAGTCTCCATGGGAGACATCCCACAGTGCCTGGAAGACGTCAGTGGTAAGCCCACAGCCGCTACCCTGGCAATGTGAAGCCCTCGGGTCAGAAAGAATCGAGGGAAAGGGGAGGGCCAGATCTAGGACTTACCCAGCAACCGCACGGTATTGTTTTGTTTTGTTTTGTTTTGTTTTGTTTTTCCCCCCACACGGTATTGTTCTAGACACATACAAAATCCTGGGACAGACACTCTGCAAGGATAGGGGAAGGAATAAAATTTTCTGGAAGAGACACGGAGACCACTCAGGGGGACAGGACGAGCCAGAAAATGAGATCTAGACAGCAATGGGGTAGAGAGTGGTCAGAGCACTGGTCGCACCAAATGCTGGGGTAGGACACAGAAGGCAAAGAAACGTCTGATGTGGCCTTCTGGAGGTCAACAGGGCTCTGCCAGTTAAATAAGGCAATTGATTGTCTCCGGTTTCTCCAGAACTGAACTTGGATCCGACCAGAAAAGGCAAGAGGTTCACTGTGAAAGAACAGCAATGTCTTGTGACAACTGCTCCAAGCACTGTATTAAAAGAGCTTGAGCCACACCTGCAACTGTCAGGGAGGAAGCCCATAATGGATTGGTTAGGTCTGCTGAGGGCACGATGGGAAGGCATGTGCCATCTCCACCTGGGGGGCTCCTAAGAGCCAGTCAACAAGAAACGCTATTTCAGGAGCGCCTGGCTGGCTCAGTTGGTGTAGCATTTGACTCTTAATCTCAGGGTCCTAAGCTCAAGCCCCCTGTTGGGTCTAGAGACTACTTAAAAATAAAATTTTAGAGGGGCGCCTGGGTGGCTCAGTAGGTTTAAGCCTCTGCCTTCGGCTCAGGTCATGGTTTCAGGGTCCTTGGATCGAGCCCTGCATCGGGCTCTCTGCTCAGCGGAGAGCCTGCTTCTCTCTCTCTCTCTGCCTGCCTCGTTGCCTACTTGTGATATCTCTCTCTCTCCCAAATAAATAAAATCTTAAAAAAAAATAAAATAAAATAAAATTTTAGAAAAAACAAAAAAGCTGGGGGGTGGGTCTGGGTGGCTCAGTCAGTTGAACACTGGACTCTTGATTTTGGTTGGTCCTGAGATCAAGCCCCACCTAGGGCTCTTTGCTCAGCCGGGGGCGGGGGGCATTGTCTGTTTGAGATTCTCTCTCTCCCTTTGTTCTTGTATGTTCTCTTACTCTTTCTAAAATAAATAAATCTTTAAAAACAAAAAAAGAAACACTATTTCATGGTGCTCAGTTCTTAGAAAGCTTACTGTAATTTTTTTCAAAAGATGTTATTTATTTGAGAGACAGAGCAGAAACACCCACCCTCTGCCCAGTGGGCAGGACACCCCCACGCCTGTGTCACTGTGCCTGCTCTCCCTAAACCCAGCACAAGGCAAACAGTGAAAGTTTGAAGAGTGAGTGTTGGATCCCCATTTTCCAATTACCTTCAGTTGTGTCAGAGCTCACAAGGACCCCTGTCCTGCCTGGCCCTGACATTATGCAGATGTCCAGAGGAAGCACGATGAGCCAGGTCACAAACGCACATGAGCAGGGGGAGGGACAGAGGGAGAGGGACAAGCAGACTCCCCGCTGAGCAAGGAAGCCAAAGTGGGTCTTGATTCCAGGATCCTGACAACATGACCTGAGCCAAAGTCAGATGCTGAACCAGGTGCCCCACAATGTTAGCATGACTGACTACCAATTGGAATTAACTCTAAAATCCAATCTGTTTCTCCATTCTTTAAATGACCAGGACCAAAAGGGCCCTCAGGGAAAAACAAAAGGACAGTGATCTCCCATGTATTCTTTTCTTTTGAGGTCCTGAGAAATAGAGAATGTAAAGAAGGGCTTGGCCCTTCAGGCGCTTCTGGGAGCCAAAGCAAATGATTTTCTTATCCAAGAAGAGGGAGGGGCACCTGGGTAGCTCAGTCAGTTAAGCCCTTCGGGTCAGGTCATGATCTCAGGGTCCTGGGATCGAGTCCCACTTCCAGGGCTCCCTGCTCCGCAGGGAGCCTGCTTCTCCCTCTGCCCACCCTCCATGTGCACACTGGCGCTCTCTCGCTTTCTCTAATAAATAACATCTTTAAAAGAACACTTAATGCACCCTCCCTCTTGAATGAGGGGACACCATACAGAAGGGTTCACCCTGTATTTACACAGTGCCTTGTGTGGATTTTAAAAAGGTGACCTCCAGAAGTGGGTGAAAAGAATCCATTCCTGAAACCACAGGGACGTTTTACACTGTATTACAAAAAGAACAGCTGCACATACTCACCCGCAGTCACACAGGGGTGAGGAGGGGTGAGGAGTTTCTCAACACCTGTGGTTACAGACCCAGCGCACCAACACACTCAGGCAGTGAGCGCTGCTCTCTGCCTCCACCCCACCTCCCACAAAATAAGGGGAAACACCTCAAACAAGTTTCCCCCTAAAAATCCTTCTATAATGTCCCAATTTCACACCTACTATTTCAGTGAATCTGGTGCTTCCATTTACCTTCAACCTGAGCGCATAACCAATCTCACGTCCTAATGTCCAGGAAACAATACCATGGTCATTCTTCCCTCAAATGCAGAAAGCCACCCACCTGGGGCAAAATCTGGCCACAAAGGGTCTTCCAAGTGCCCCGAGTCAACCCCAGGAAATGGGGGAGGAAATCAGAGAAGTATTTCAAATGCACAAAGGGATGTGGGTTATCTTTCCTACACAGGCGGCCCTCAGGAGAGAAAGTAACAAGATCTTGAGTAACAAGAGAAAATTTCAACAGAGAAAAAGCCAAAATCCACATCCATGACCACAGAGCACAGCAAATGAAACCAAAGTGGACCAGCCCCCGAAGATCCCAATCTTCTCCTAGCTCCTGGTCCACTGGCCATCAGCTAGGAGCCCTGAGAGCAGAAACACCCAGCCTCCGCCCGGTGGGCAGGACACCCCCACGCCTGTGTCACTGTGCCTGCTCTCCCTAAACCCAGCACAAGGCAAACAGTGAAAGTTTGAAGAGTGAGTGTTGGATCCCCATTTTCTAATTACCTTCAGTTGTGTCAGAGCTCACAAGGACCCCTGTCCTGCCTGGCCCTGACATTATGCAGATGTCCAGAGGAAGCACGATGAGCCCGGTCACACAGACAGCTGGAGAGTGGAGACAATGCCAAGGCCAGCTTCAGAGCCCTCCATCACTATAGCACCATGCATAATGGAAATAATAGCTGTGAAGGGCTGAATTGTGTCCCCTCCAAAATTCACAGTTTAAGTTCTAAGCCCCAGTACCTCAGAATATGACTGTTAGAGATAGGGTAAAAGAGGTGATTAACTTAACATGAGGTCAGTAATCTGGGCCTAATCCTTATAAAAGGAGGAAGTCTGGACACAGACATGAGCACACACACAAGGACACGGAGAAGACAGTCATCTACAGCCATGGGGAGTGGCCCAAGAAATCCCCAGCCAACACCTTGATTGGGGTCTTCTAGCCTCCAAGACTATGAGACAATAAACAGTTGGGGTCTGAACCCGCCTGCGTGGGCTACTTTGTTATGGCACCAACACAGTTACGACTGTGCCAGGCTCTGGGCTCCTTTTCTAATACAGACACCCAGTATAGTGCCAGCCATGAAAAACCATCATATTACTGTTATCTCACCTAAATTACACGGTGCTCCAAGAAAGAGGTATTGCTATTATTCCCAACTTACAGACAGGGGCCCTGAAGCTCAGATAGATTAAGGAACAAGATCACTTTAGCTGCACTCACCTCCAAGCCCTGCCCCTTTAACTATGGCCAAACTGCCTCTAAAACAAACCCCTTGGCTCACCCTCACCCACTCAGCAGTCATAATATGATTCCCAGATGGGCCCCACCCCCCAGATGACCAATCTCTGAGGCCACTGAGCCTTCTTCCCCAGCCCTCGGCCCCCAGCAAATACTCAGGTTTAAGGGAACTCAGGCTTTCTACCTCGTAACAGTTCTTGGGTCTACCCCTCCCGCCTCTTTTTTTTTCTTTCGATGAGCATTACTTTGATAATCAGGAAAAAATTATTCTTAAGGAAAAAAGGTTAACACAGTTAAGGAATTCTGTAGAATCTTCAGGCTGTGAGCAAATAAATAATCAAAAGGCATATATCTGGAACTACTATTAAGAATAAAAAGGGGATTGGGGCACCTGGGTGGCTTAGTAGGTTAAGCGTCTGCCTTTGGCTCAGGTCATGACCCCAAGGTCCTGGGATGGAGCCCAGGATGGAGCATCGGGCTCTTTGCTCAACAGGAAGCCTGCTTCTCTCTCCCCCTCAGCCTGCTGCTCCCCTGCTTATGTGTGTGCTCTCTGTGTCAAATGAATAAATAAATAAATAAATAAATAATAAATAAATAAATAAATAAATTTTTAAAAAGGGACTAAAATAAAACAAAACAAGCAGCCCTTGCCAGCATGCTATCCGCTGAGATAAGATAAGGGACTCAAGGGGTAGAAAGGAGAAGACCCCCAAGACCAACAGTCCCAGGCAGGTCATCTCCAGAAAAACATCCATTTTTAAAAGCACGTTCCATTTCAACACATTTCAGAAAAACCAAGAAGAGACCTTGAGGGGCAGACAAGCAGGCTCCAAAGCCACTCACAGCGTGCGTGTCTGCAGCTCAGGCCGCGGTCGCCCGTGGCCAGCCAGTGATCTTCATCGGAAAAATTCAGATCTCAAGTGACAGACGGGGCTCAGACAGGGGGCTACCATCAGCATGCAGCCCAGCCAAGTGCCAATTTTCATATTTCCTGCAGCCTGCTGGGCCCCCAGCTTCTTAGTCAAAATGGAAACTGTCAGACAGGATTTTGTGCAAATAGGCACTTTCCTTGGGGGCAAACATTCTGAGTCTACAACTTGTTCTTTCATTTTCCAAGCTTTCTGTCCACGGCAACTACAACAAAGATGAGAGAGGCGGGCAGGGAGGGTGGCTGGGAGCACTGGGAGAACAGAGCAAACTCAAGAGTGCAGAAAGAGCTCGCTGAGTTACCAGAAGGCGAAATGCAGCAGGAGCCTATAGGCTCAGCCCCCCACAGTCCCAGAGAAATGACCATGCCGGGCCCCTCCTCCTGCAGCTCCTATGTGCATGTCCCCATCTGTGTTAGCCCATCTTGCCTCCAGATGACCTGGGAGAAAGAAAATATGAAAGGGTACACACACACACACACACACACACACACATACAGTTTCAAGGTGGGGAGCAACAAAACTATGAGGACAAAGGAAAAGAAGCAGAATTCCCATCTGAATGGGGTTAGAGGAGTGGGTTAAAACTATTACTAATGCTCATTGGGCAAAAGTGTTGAATGCGGGGCACCTGGGTGGCTCAGTGGGTTAAGCCGCTGCCTTCGGCTCAGGTCATGATCTCAGGGTCCTGGGATCGAGTCCCGCATCGGGCTCTCTGCTCAGCGGGGAGCCTGCTTCCCTCTCTCACTCTTTGCCTGCCTCTCTTCCTACTTGTGATCTCTCTCTGTCAAATAAATAAATAAAATCTTTAAAAAAAAAAAAAGTGTTGAATGCAGTTTTAGTTAATGATACCAATTCTTCTGGAACCATTTTTTTTTTCAAGATTTATTTATTTATTTGAGAGAGAGAGAGAGAGAGAGAACACAGGAATGGGAGTGGGGGGTGGTGGCAAGCAGAGGGAAAGGCAGATTCCCCACTGAGCAGGGAGAGCCTGATGCAGGGCCTGATCCCAGGACCCTGGGATCATGACCTGAGTAAAAACCAAGAGTCAGATGCTCAACCAACTGCGCCACCCGGAGTCCCTGGAACCATTTTAAAGGGCCAGCCACTTTTTTATAGTAAGATAATTCCCTGGAGCCTCATCAGATAGCCTCAGAAACAGCTAGGCATGTGCCCAAATTCACCTTTCTGTAATCAGCATGTGTGAGGCAAGTGGAATTCTGAGGCCAGAACTTCTGGGAGGACCAGCCCAGCCCCTACTACTAAATACATCTTCCTCTCAAGTTTCATACTTTAAACCCAATTAAACCGCATCACCTAATGTTTACCAAGCTCCCATGAGATGTGTGGTCTTTTGAAATGTGTGGTTGTGGTATGTTTGGGGTTTGCATTTGGGTGGGAGAGTGATGGAAGGATTCCTTCAAGATAACTGAAGAATTGCCAAAATTGAAACACTCCAATCTCCTTAAGTCTCATTTCCCCTCTGGTGATATCTCAAGGAGACACGGTAAAAACCCAGCCATGAAGAAGGGTGAGAGCTCCTAGGGGACCTCCCAGGCCTCTGCCAGGGGGGTAAAAGAATCCATGAAATCTCTTGATACAGGCACTGGAAAACACTGTCTTCAACAGCAACCAAAAGAGGAGAGGAATGGTCCCTGCAACTCTGTGCCCCACACAGCCATCATCAAGGAAATGGGTCCACTGCGGGCCCCCCAGCTCAGAGCTAGCTGCCCTGGGACCCACCCAGTGCAGCAGGCCTGCGGGTGTGCAGTCACCTCGCCCATGCTGACGGCCACTCTGTCCACCAGCTCACCACAAAGGCCACTTGTTTCCCATGAGTGCCCAGAACAGTGGCTCAACCAGTTGGCCCAGTCAGGGACTGTGGTCCTGGTAGATGGGTGGTGACAAGGGCTCACTGTGACCTCAGCAGACAATTAGTAAGGCAGTGTCAAGTTACCAAGCACCTGCCTGGCTAGGAGGCTGTAGGATTCAGCTTCCAGGGCCAGGAAATATCAGGCAGGGTCAGCTCCAGGCTATTTCACCTCCACCTCTGTCCCTCAACACTAAGCATCAGGTCCTCCCAACACTGAGGGCTCACAAGGAGTCACAGGAATAACAGAGCAGCTCTTGGGGTGCAAGGTAAAAGAGTACAGTTCTCCAAGGGGGTACCTGGAAATGTGTAGGGACATGGTCCAGTAGATGCATGACGGGGAGGGGCACCACCAGCCCCCCACGGGTGGAGGCCAAAGATAATGAGCATCTGAAAAGTGCGGAAAGATCCAAAAGCCAATAGCCCTGCTGAGACAAGCAAAGTCAATCCCAGGTCTCCCAGCTGCTAACCACACCTGAACCACCGCACTCAGCACAAAACCACAGTAAACGAGACGAAAGAACCAAGAGTTGCAAAAAAGGAATAAGTAAAGCTCTGGTCTTTACATGCCCAAAGGGCGATGATGAGGAAAAGGAGAAACTCAGAGACAGACTGCAGCCGAAAACCAAGAGATAACAACTAGAAGGATCCACCAATGAGAAGGGCAAGCAGCTTCTCGAGGTGGGGTGCCCCCACCTTGCTGCCACTGAGCCACCGCAGGAGGCCACCCAGCAGGACTGCATGGCATCTTCAGCTGCTGGGAACTCCTGTCCACAAGGGCCACGCAGGTGCCCACGTCCACCATCCAGGCACCCCTCAGAGTTCAACCGTTCCATCGGCCTTCTGATTCACCTCATGTCTCTAGGATCCCAGCTCCACGACCAGCCACTGTGGACAAGGTCCCTAACACCTGTCTACTCCTCCACTTCCTCATCTGCAGAAGCCTGGGAGGATGAAGAGAATACCAAGTGTCCAGTGTCTCAGCAGCAGAGCCACTCCCAGATTTTGGAATACCAAGGAGCACCAATCCCCACAGTGCTCCCAGAGCCCAGCTGGGCCATCTCCCAGCTCCCCGCAATTGCTGGCTACAGAACAAAGCCTGCCTTGAGGATGGCATTCGAGGGTCTTCAAGGACTGAGCCCAGCCTATCCACGCCCCAACTGCTCCCCACCACCACCCAGCCCACTGGCCAGACTCCAGGGCCACTTGCTTACCACTCCCCGCGTGTGCCCATGGGTTCTACCCCATCCCCACCGCCGGCACAGTCCTAGCCATCCCTCCAGGTCCAGCTTTAGAGGAGACCTCTCCAAGGAGGCCTCCCAGATCCCTCCAGCTGGAAATCACCTGTTCTGCCATTACCCTGCTTGTACTTGCTCATGGTTCTAACGGACGTCTGCCAGCCTGGCCCACGAGGCTAAGGACCTGGGCCAGCATTAGGGTGCATGGTCGGTGCAGTCTTACAAACCCACACCCGGCTTCATGCTCTTCTGTCATCGTCTTGATCCTTAATGATTTATGAGCAGGGGCTCTCTATTTTCAATTTGCACCAGGCAGCAAATTAAGTACCAAGTCCTGCTGATGACTTCCCAAAAAGAGGCTTCTGTTAACCTCTATATTGCCCCCAGCACCCAGAAGTCGCGTTACACAGCAGGGATTCAGTGAGGGAGGAGAGGAGGTGAGAGTCCAGGTATCTGTGTTCTGCCAATAGTGAACGTACAACCCCGGCCCGGCCAGGCTGGGCAGTTCGCTCGTACGCAGCAAGCTAGCCTTCCCCTCTCCCTCCTCCTGCCCCACAGTGCTCACACAACAGACAGAGCGATGCCCCTCCGCTCATTCTCTAGGCTCCCATTCCCCTCCAGTCCCCACCACATACACATCACTCCACAGGACACCATGAAAAAGGCTCTTGGACCCAACTCAGTGCCTCTTCTTAATGAGACACTGGTTTGCTGAAAAGCTCACTGTCCGAGGAGCGTTGGGGACACAGGAGCACGGGCTCAGGAGGCATCTAGCTCTACCACTCACTGACTGTACGAGCCTTAGCGTGGGGCCAAGGAAGAGGTTACCCCGGGGGACAGACCCCTGGAATCTCCCCTTCCAACCTGACCCTCCTTCAAACCTGGTCGCAGTCCTGCCCCCTGCTGCGACCTGGTTCAGGGATTCGGGGTCACAGTGACCTCATCCCGCTCCTACAGTCTGTGCATGTGGTGCCCACAAGCCCAGACTCGGTACAGACACACATATCGGCCTGATGTGGCCTTGGGAACCAGGGATGCTACATTAGGACACCCTGGCCAATGGACTCACACCCAGTCCAGGCTCTGATCCAAAGGAGCACATCTGACATGTGCCCTCAATCCCTCCCTACCCAGTGACCTACAGCGATCTGTTGGAACTGGCATAGAGCCATACGCCAAACCAGCTTGTGAGAAAAACACTCCCTGGCCATACAAAACACATGTATTTGGCCCATTGGAGAATGAGTAATTGTTTGTGAAAAGAGATACAGAACCCAAGAGACCCTCCTGTCTCCATCTGACTTGAGAGCACCTTAAACAAAATTTTGGCTGATGCTAGGTGTATTTTAACCCCCAGGATAACACTCCTTTCACAAACAGAATGTAGAAGACAGAAGGGACCCCGAATAACATGTACTCCAATGCACCCATTTGACAGATGGAGAAACTGAGGTTCTCGCAGAGTCAGGACTGCGTACCTCCACGCTCCCAGAGCACACCCTGCTCTGCTGGGCACCGCACCTGCCCACTGCATCAGCGCAGACTCTTCACAAGCTACCACCCACACCACACGGTGAGCTCCCCATGACCAGGGTGTTACCGCCTTCGTGTCTGTGGCTCCAGCATCTCCCACAGGACCAGGCCAAGCATCTGTGCTCAGTAAATAATCACTGAACACACAAATGACCCACAGAGGTACTCCAGCCTCAGAGTTGGGCAAACAAAGCCGAATCTGGTGCCCTGGCTTCCTGCTCTCCTCTCAGACTGAACACAGTGCTGGGCAACTGGGTGAAGGAACAAGCACCAAGAGTAGTGTGCTGCGTGCAGTGGGTTAGGGACGCTGCAGGGATAGGGACGTTGTGGGGTTAGAGAACTGGCCTGGAGGCCACACCTGCTTCCACCCCTGACTCTGACACGGGTGTGCGGGTCATGCGACCACAGGAACAGCCCGCTCTGAATGGAGGATCGACAGAACTCACCTTGCCTACCTGCCTGCACCAGAGCAAGGTGAGAGAAGGAAAGTGCATGGGCACTGAGGACCAGGCACCAGTGAGACTGAGATCCCCGATGATGCCGCATCTCCCCACGTCCCAGCTCCTCACGCCTCCTGTAACCCTGGTACGCAGCAGGAACAACAGACCGCATCAGCCTACTGTACAGCTAGGAAAATTAGGTAAAGAGAGGCTGTGCTAGCCGCTGCAGGGCTCCCTCCACTTTAACAACTGTCCTGGGGCAGGGAAGGCTTCCAGGAATGCCTGCCCCCAGGCAAGCCATACCGGCCAATCCCATATCTCTCTGGGCAGCAACTCCTGACTGTGAACCGCTAAGTCCACAGCCAGTCCCTGGATGCCACAGGGAAGTACCAGCTGTGGACCATCCCAGGCCCTGGGGCAGAAGGACCGAAGTCCAAGGAAGCTCAGATGGTCAAATAAAAAATAACCAAAGAATAAGCACACCCTATGGACTAGAAATCACTGCAGACGCCATTACGTGCTTTACCAATTCTCGCTGGAGAAAACATTACTAATGGCAATGGGGGGAGGGGATGACAGCTTTAGACCCCATCTACCCCTGAGCATAAGCTGAGGAGCATCCCCAACCCCCCCCTTCTCCTTTTCCTAACATGGCCATATCTTGGGTCCTTCCCCCTAATATACTGATTTCTCAATCCCTCGGGCAACTAGAGCAAGTAGGCAAAAAACTTTTTTTTTTTTTTTTTTTTAAGATTTCATTTATTTGAGAGAGAGAGAGCAAGGGCAGGGTGAGGGGAGGAGAGGGAGAGGGAGAAACAGACTCCCCACTGAGCAGGGAACCCAACATGAGACTCAATCCCAGGATCTTGAGATCATGACCTGAGCCAAAGGCAGAGAGAGGCTTCACCAACTGAGCCACCCAGGCGTCCCAAAACCTCTGTTTCTAAACTGCAGGCCACTGACCAAAGGCTTTTGTACAAAGAGCTGTGGGTGGAAGTCGAGGCAGAACGGCCGTGCCCACCCATATGCACCAGTGCGTGGTGGCTACCGTCTCTATCGGAAACAGAATCTGAATCGTGCCTAGCATGTGTATGAGGACACGCGCACAAATACAAAACGGATCAGATGTCGGCGGGGGTGGTCAGTGTCCCAGAGTGGTCACCAGCGTGAGCTCTGAAGCCTACCCGCCTGCTGGGAGTCCCAGCTCAAACACGTTCTGTGTGACTCAGGGCACCTTCCTTAACCTCTCTGTGCTGCACGTTCCTCTCCCATGAAACAGGGATAATAAAAGAGCCTACCTCCCAGGGTTTCTGTGAGGATGAAACGAGATAACATTTGGCACAATGTCTGGCATACAATCAAAGCTCCATTTTCCCCCAGTACAATGTTAATGGGGTTGCCTCTGGGATTTTGTGTGCCTTTCCTTTTTCTTCTTCATTAATTGAATTTTCTACATGAATGTGCATGCTTTATTGTCAGTAAAGAATAAAGCTTTTTTTTGAGATGGGGTAGGAAGCACAACTCATAATCCCAAGTAACCCTTTCCTCGAAACACAGTCCTAAAACAGCCTTCTCCTTGCCAGTCTGTTTTCGGGGATCTTCTTGAGGCCAAGCCCCGACTTTTCTGCTCCCTGATTCTCACTGTATCTCTTTCTCTACCGGTGCGCACCCAGTAAGGCTCAAGCCGGACCTTGCGTCGCAGAAGCTCCTCCCCGGGGGCGCACACTGCAGCCTTCCTGCTCTGGAACGCCACCTTTCCTTTCTCTTGCCCTCCCCTCTCTGGTGCTTGCCTCCCAACCCGGTCCTGAGCAGGCTTGTCATATACCAGTCTCCTACAGCTCCCAGGAGGATGAGCCTGCCAACAGCACCCCCCCCCGCCCCCTACCATGGACATTCTTAAGGGCAGGCCCACTTCCTTCCATGGCAGTTTCAAAGCCACTCACCCAACTTCTCTTGGATCGTCGTGACAACCCTAGGTATTGTAGATGAAGGGTTCAGGGAAAGGGATGAGACAGCCCCACAGCTGGACTTAAAACCAGTCTGACCAATTCCAATCAAGGACCCATTCTTAGTTCTGAGGGAGACCTAGAGCAGGCCCTCCACCAACGGCCAACAGAGAGGCCTGGCTCTGTAAGGTCAGAACCATACTGGCCTGCCTCCCTCCCTCCCACCTCCTGTCACGCCTATCCCTCCTCCCCCATCTTCAGGACTTCGCTCCTCCCCTGGCTGGGCTTTGGTACTGGGGCAGTCCCCCCAACCCGCTGCAGCAAGCAGCCGTTCTGAGGGTGTCCAGAGCTAAGGAGGCCAGTGACCCCACACTAAGTGGGGAAAGAGGAGAGGGAGATTCTGATTGTAGAAGACACCACTAGTTTTTCTCTGTTTTATGTCAAATGACCTGTAACACTCCAGGCAATGGTATATTTGAGCCCTGGGTACTTAAAAGAATTTAGCAGTACAGTTTAAAATGTCCAGACTTGGAGGTGTCAGATTTCATAAACCAAAGAAATTCAGAACACATATGCGGACTTCAAACCGGGACACTGGAAAAGTCTCTCCCATGTGGAGACCACAGATTCTGTTTAAATTAAAAAAAAAAAAAAAAAAAAAAAAAGGAGAGGGGGTTCTCCCAGTCCCCTTCCATGATTCCAGAACTCTAAGACTGCCTAAGGGATGTCAATGAGTAACATATATACGTCTGCATCTGTGTTACAACACTATGTTCTAACAAAGATGGGTCAATCCCGGATAACCAAGTTTATAATCCATGTTTTTAAAATAACATTAACATACCAACCAAATACAGGTTTATTAGAGCCTTGATTTTTTAAAAATCTATAAAGGCATGTTTAGGACAAATGGGGGAGACTTGAAAAGGACTGCAGAGTAGAACGTACTGTATTGGCATGGAATTCCTCCCGTAGTGCAAGAGTGGTGGTGTGTCACGTGGGAATGTGTCCGGGCTCCCACGTGACACACGCTTCAGTGCTCATGGGTGACGTGTCCTGGTGTCCACCATTTTTCCCCAAGCAAATCAGCAGAAACAATCATATATGAATATACAGGGATTGACCGAATGAAAAAGCAAATGTGGCAGGCTGTTTCCCACTGGTGAATCTAGGTGAAGACCGTACAAATGGTTACTTACTATTCTTTGGACTTTTCGTGCATCAGAAAACTTATAAAACAAAATGTCAGGGGAAAAAACAGTGATGTTAGAAATTTGCTTAAGGGCGCCTGGGTGGCTCAGTGGGTTAAGCCGCTGCCTTCAGCTCAGGTCGTGATCTCAGGGTCCTGGGTCCGCATTGGGCTCTCTGCTCAGCAGGGAGCCTGCTTCCCTCTCTCTCTCTGCCTGCTTTCTGCCTATCTGTGATCTCTGTCTGTCAAATAAATAAATAAATAAATCTTTAAAAAAAGAAAGAAATTTGCTTAAAACAAAAATATGAAAAAAGACTCATGATACCACTGTCTAGATAATTCTTTAAAATTGTTGCTATTTAATTGCTGATTTAAAAAAAAAAAAAAAAGATGAGTAATGCTGCATGTTTTACCTACCCAAGAAGGAAAATACTCTAAAGAGCATTTTTTTCTCTTAATAAATGAATGTTTAGGCAAATAATACATAAAGAAAAAAGTCTATTGTCCCGTTTTCTAATGGTACAATGACTTAAAAAAAAGGTGGGGGGAGGGAGGGAGAGAGGAGGGAGAAACAGATTCCCAAAATGAGGGAGGGTCTGTCCAAAGATAAGCGACATGGGAAGAAGCCTGGAAATATCTTACCAAAACATTCTGGCCCCCTTGCCTATAGGTTACCTGAAGGCACGGGAACTTCCAGGCAGGGCTCTCCTCTCCATCTCCACTGCCCATGGGCAGCACAGCCATCTGGGGTTGCTCAGAGAGCCTCAGGAGCCCTGTGACCACCAACTGAGGGTCCAAGGGCATGGGCCCACCCAAGACCACTCAGGGCCATGCCAACTCGGAAGGAGCACCTTCCTCCCCACATGAAGACAGAAAAAGGAAAGCAAACTCTGCTGGATTGTTCATTAGGACTTTAAAACCTGTCCCCAGAGGGAGACGGAGGCAGAGGTGCCATCTGAGGAGGGCAGTCCTGGCAAAAGGAAGGAAATGACCAGAGGCAGCTAGAGGAGAGGCAGCGGTACCCAGCAGCAGGGGCTGGGAGCACCCGCACAGAGCTCACCATGGCCTGGGGATTATAGCCAGCAAAGGGCCGCTCCTCCTGCCAACAGAGTTATCTTTAATCCAACCCCCGGATGACACCATCTGGCACCAGCACAGGAGCCGCTCCAGAGGGCACACGAGTCACGAGGCCGGGCCCCGGGTCTCTGCTTTCAGGCTGGGGCTTGCTCCTTGCTCCCGAGGAAGCAGGGCTCCTGCCCCTCCGAGGCCGGCTGTCGACAAGCCCGTACACGCCTGAGAGGGCGAGGCAGGCGGTGAGGAAGGGCCGGGAGCTGCTGTGCTCTGCAGCATCGCCAAACCCCACATGCAAGGACAGGAGGAGGGAAGGCGCTCACTGGGCACACGGGTCTCGTGCCAGCATGAGGCAGCGGTCCTAGGATCTTCTTTCCACCCAGATGTGGCAAAGAGGTCTGCGACCCCAGAACAGCTGCATGGACAGGCTGTGGCGGGCTGCCTGGGATTCACAGCAAGAGGAATTCTGGGGGCAGGCAAGGCCAGTAAGACCACTGAGACTGACCGGCGAGGTCCTGCCCAGGACCTGCCACCCCTGCATGTGCTCTGATAACTCATGGACCAGCCCGGAGTTCAGTGCCACCTGCCACGCTGACTTCTGAAGGCCTGCCATCATTTACAATACAGTAGCAACACTCTCTAAGACCCAGTGTGCTCATTCGCATCACCCTGCAAGGGGCTAGCTCTGTGCCTGCCCCTGTGAAGGATGTGGGAGAAGAAGGCATGGGGGAGGTAGGGACAACAATTGGGAAGTCTGGAGGCTGGCAGGGAAGGGAGGCAGGTAGCCCCTCCCCTAGGTGCAGGCTCGCCTTCCCCCACTCCTGTAGCAGCCCTAGCAGGCAATCATCCAGGCTCTCCCAGGCTCAGAAGCACATCACCTCCAAAGGCAACCATCCCCTCACTGACCAGTTCTTTGTGCCCAGTGCTCTTTTTTGTGGGCAACTAAAACCTACCAGCCGGAACTGGTAGCCAAAACTCCAAATCTAACAGTTGCTCCATTTCCTGCCACCACTCTGCCATATACCCTCTGAATTCTAACCATCAGGGGAGAAATCCTGACTCACTAGCTTGGGACTCTGAGCAAGTAACTTCCCCTCTCTGTGCCTTAGTTCCCTCATCTATAAATGGGGACAATAACAGCCCCTCATCTTCTGGTAGTTAGGAAGAGTCCTGAGACATCAACAAAAGCTACCTAGCGCACACCAGAAGTGGTCAGTAAATGTGTACTATGGCTACACTATGGCTGCCATCACGCCAACTGTCACCATCGTGACCCAACCCCCAGCCTTTTGATAGTCATCCCACTTTCTCATGACCAAACTCGAGCCCCACAAGTATCCAGTTCTGTAGCTTCCCTTAGGGTTATCTGGCTCCCTGGGAACACACTTCACACTCTACTCTCTCCTGGCAAACCTTTGCCCAATGCTCAGGCAGGCCATCCCAGCAGCCCAATGGAGCTGGCAGACAAGAAATCCAAAAGGAGATCATGTGAGAGAGGATTCTTCTCTTGGCCTGCGTCTCTAGCCTAACCACCCCAAACTCCAAAAGTAGCCTCCCAAAGACTACCGAAGTTATCTCTAAAACACACAAACACCCAAATAAATAGATATAATCTTATGAATCCCATGCTCCACAACCTTCCATGGCTCCTCTGGCCTATGAGGATAAAGTCATAAAGTCTCACCTAGCATTGCAAGGAGGAAAACAAACATTTATGGAGCGTGTGATTCTTTGCCAAGTCCTAGGCTACACACTACACATTTTATGTGTATTATACCATTTAATAACTTCCTCTAAGGTTGGTCTGATTACCGCATCTCACAGGGGAGGAAGCCAAGGCTCCGAAATATTAAGCACCTGGCCTAAACCACACAGTTGGGATGCGTCAAAAACAGACTTGGAGGCCAGGTCCATGGCCCAGGCCCTGCCCACTCCAGCCCCTCCCTGAACATCCAGTCACCACAAGGCCCATGATTACCCAGAATGCCTGGCTCCTCCTTGACTCACTGCTCTTTCCTCCCCTGCCTGGAAGGCACCTACCCAACACCTGCTGATTTTGACTCAGTCCTCAAAGCCCAGCTCTCCAATTACGTCCTCCACGAGATGGCCCTGAGCCCGACTCTCCCTTCCGTCAGACAAAATCAATCCCTTGCTTGGCTGTGCTTCATAGAGCTGTCTCTAACCACATTAGAGCACAACTTACCAGTCCCCAAGCCAGAAGCACTGCTGTCTGCTTCTGCTTCGTAACACAGATCATTCATCTCGACACCACCACAGCTCGGTGTGCTGGGTTGAATAAGTGAATGAATGATCTCCCTTCTAGACTTACAGACCAGGAAACAGGACAGTCAGAGGCGGACCTGACCTTTGCAGGGACAACTGGTAAACAGCCTGTCTAGAGTAACCTGCTGGAGATTACACATGGCAAACAGTACTTCCTTAGCTGGGGACACCGGAGCAACCCCATCAGGACCACCAGCTCCAGTGTCAGGATGCAGCATATCCATAGGGTGCCTCCTGGGGGCCACACTGCTGTGGAATGACCTCCCGGCCTTCTCCATGGCCCCCCGATGCTCAGCCCTGGGCCTCCCGGCACTCTCCCTACTGGACCCAGGAGGCGGTGATCCAGAGGCAAAAGCAGCTCCTCTCTGCTGGCCTGGACAGAAAGACGCCAGCGCCTGGAGGGGCCTCAGCCAACAGCACCTGCTCCAACAGTTTATCAGTCCCGGTCCCCTTGGGGAAGAGGCCGAAAGAGGAGCTCTGCGTCCTGACCCACTTTTCCCAGAGCTCCCTTCCCAGATCTGGCCTGGCCCAGTGAGATCCTTCTCACCTTGTGACACCAGTAAGAGGAACGCTCACATACATACTTGTACAAAGAGTATTCCAGCTCATCAAAACCACTCAGAGACTTGCGCTTTACAGGAAAATGGTGCCTGAGGCAGGTCCCAAACTGTGCTCTTCCGGCTCGGACGCCTCCCCGGCTGGCGTGAACATCACAGTCCTCCCTCAGACAACACAGAACAGATGGGCTTCTCTGCTTCCCTTCTCCCGGCAGCTCAGACACGGAGGAAATGCCGTGTGCCCTGAGTCAGGGTCCCCTGCACACTGAAAAATATGGAAGCAGAGACCAGCCCACGCCCCAGGTTCTGTTTCAGGAGACCTGGGGTGGGGCCCAGGAGTCCCAGTTTTCAGGAGCTTTCAGGGGTGGGGGGATTCTGAAAAAGACCACCTGCGCCGCACCTGGACAAACCTAGCAGTGACTCAATCAGTGACATCAGCCTGGCAACGTGCATCAAAGATGTCCAAGCCCGTTGACGCCACAGCACCGCGTCCAGCAACTTCCCCCGATGACAGAGAGAAACACACAAATATCAATGCATCAGGACAGTCACTCAAGCATGATTTGTACTGAAAATGGGAAATCTCTGAACCTCCATGCGGGGAGAACAGGTGAGACCCATCAGAAGAGGGCAATACTGTACATCCACAAGAAGTGATTTCCTTTCTCACTCTAGAAAAAGCAAATGTATTGTGGTTGTCTCCAATTAGCAAGATGGCCTACAAACTTATTTTCCTTTTGATTATCTACTTCTCCTAAATTCTCTACCATAAGCATAGCCGATTATATAATATTTTTTTCAACCAAGTAACTTGTGGGCACCTGGGTGGCTCAGTTGCTAGGCATCTGCCTTCGGTTCAGGTCACGATCCCAGGGTCCACAGATCAAGCCCCGTGAGCAGGGAGCCTGCTTCTCCCTCTCCCACTCCCCCTGTTTGTGTTCCCTCTCTCATTGTCTCTCTCTGTCAAGTAAACAAATAAAATTTTAAAAAATAAATAAACCAAGTAACTTTTCTGTTTTAATTATCAGCACCAGACCTAAAATTTGAAGCCCAGTTCAGTCAGAGCAGGAAAAATTACAAGTAGCACCTATTCCAACCATGAACGTGACAGAGGCACTCCCTCCCTGCCGTATTTCAAGTCCTACTCCAACACTTCCAGCAGCCAGGAGCTCATTCCCTTTCCTAAAGCAGTATCTTCTGGCAATTAAAAGATAATCCCTTATCCTAAACAAGATTCCACCTTCCTGAAGCTGAAATCCCGTCTCCCTCTACTGTTTGCATGATGCGGCATCACACGATCAAAAAACACACAGAACAGAGCTGTTTTTTAATGAACCAACTTACAGGTTGCCTGCCCATACTCTCCCCCAATGACCAAGATGAGAACGTGGGGTTTTGCAAGCATTGCTGACGCATATTCACAATGCCAAATTCAAATCAAGCATTGTTCATCTCTTATCCCCTACGATCACCTAGATGATTAAAACACCTGTGTCCCTACTGAGTCCATTGTTCCATGAACAGCTGCCCTTGCCCAGTGGCCCAATACCAGTCTGGGGAACTCTTCACAGAGGCCATTTTTGAGTGAACAATCTGCTTGAGGGTGGCAGCTCAGCCACACAGATGCCACAGCACCAGAGGCTGAGCGATCAAGCGGAGCCAAGATGGTGCAGGCAAGAGGCCCTGCCCTCAAAGACAGCAACCTGCAGGAGAAGTGATGGTCTTCCTTCCCTCTCTCGTTTTAGTTCCTCTTAGTCCCATTTCCTTGGCCATTCTCCTCCCCCACATCCACAGGCAACCATTCTTTTGTGTTTATATTGTGTTCTTGCAAAATGGGTATTATCTGTATGGTTAACTTACCTACTAGCACAGCATTATCCATCTCTACTTACTTCTTCCTGAGCACTATGCTTTGAAATCGATGCTTTGCCTCGAGTGTCTCATCAGTCATTTGCAACTGCTGCAGAGGTCTGTGGGCTCAGGCCTGCCACTGCACACCTCAGCTCTCCCAAGGATGGACGCCACCAGGCACTGTGGTGAACCTGTCCCCTCAGGGACCGGCATGACAGGCTGGGGGATCCCCACCCAGGAGGGGGACTACAGCGTAGGATCCTACAAGAGTCTCCAGAATGGCTGCACCAGCAGGGGTAAGTTCCTGCACCCCCAACACTCTGCTGTGCACGGACAGCCGCCAGCTTGCTCACTTGCTTGCTTTGAGAGAGAGAGAGAGAAAGAGAAAGAAAGAAAGAACATGCAAGTCAGGGAAGGAGCAGAGGAAGAAGGACAAGTAGATTGCTTGCTTTGAGAGAGATAGAAGAACGTCCAAGTCGGGGGAGGAGCAGAGGAAGAGAGACAAGTAGAATCCACTAGAAGCATAGAGCCTGATGCGAGTCTAGATCCCATAGCCATCAGATCACAACCTGAGCTGAAATCAAGAGTTGGATGCTTAACCCACTGAGCCACCCAGGCGCCCCAGCATCCAGCTTTCTAGCTGCTGCCAGCCTAAGAGGTGGAAAGGAACAGAGTTCACAGTGGATGCTTCGCAAACCTGCCAGAACCACAGCTGCTAGGAGAACAGCAGGAAAGGCCTCTGCTACAGAGAGTGTCAGTGGCACAGCCTGGAAACAACTGCTCATTAACACAAATCTCCATGGGGAGACCGCACTGCCTTGAGCTGTCAGACGGCTGGAGCACAAAAGGCATGCACTGACTTGCAAAATGCCATGGATTCACCTGCTCCGTTTGGTTGGCAGAGGCTCCTCCCAAGGAAGTCTCCTGTCGAGGGGTGGGCAGCAGCAGATATGTGCGGCTCACTTTGTTATCTGCAGTCACAGGTCATGGCTCCTACCACATGTGACACCCCATGTGATCAGACAGCACCTGAAGCAGTCCATACCTGTTCAATGAGTCCTGGCAAGGTCAAACTAACTGCTCTAAAGGTCGCCAAACGCTTACTCTAATCTCGGAGTGAACTTCCTCACAGATCAGGAACCTAGAGTTTACAGACCAGCACTGGTCTGGAGACCACACCCTGAGTGTGGGATAGAGTGGGAGAACAAACCAAACCACCCTGGCCTGGAAGTCACAGTTTAAGGGGCCACTAACACAACAACAGGTCAGGAACACTAACACCAACATAAAAAACAGTCTATGCTTACATAGTGCCAGGCACTGCTCTAAACAACTTACAAACAGTAATTCCTTTAACCCTTTCAGTACAAGGTCCCACTACTACCCTCATTTCACAGGTGGGGAAGTGGAGACACAGACAGGGAAACTGACTTGCCCAGGTTTGAGCCCAATACGTGGCTCAGACACAAGCTCTAACCAGTCTACTGAACTGACTCCAAAGGGACACAGCCTCCCCAAGCTGTCCCCTCCCTTGTCAGGGGGAGTAAGGAACCCCCAAGGGTTGTTAATGAGACAAAATGGGACCATAGACACAAGAATAACAGACAAAGCATCCAGTGCAATAGAAACATGTACCATCTGCAGAGCATACAATCATCTACGTGCACACGACTGTTTCCCAGCACTGTTTACCTCCTTTTACACCAGCTCTGGGAAAGAGGTGTTGTCACAGACCCCAGCAGACAGACAAGGATAAGGCCCAGAGAAGCTATGGAAACCAGCCAGGGAACACCGGCTAGAGACCAGTGATCACTCATCCCCCTCAGCCACCTCACTCCTTAATCAAAGAGAAGGTCAACGGAGGAACGGGACATGTCAACGCCGCCCATGCCCTCCAGCCCCGTGCACAAGGTGCCTCACAGAGAACCAGTCACAGGGAGAACGACTGGAAGCAGCAACCAGGCCTGCCCTATGGCTCCCAGGGCCTGGTTAGCCTAGCCTCACTTTCCCAGTGGCTGCTGAGTGCACACCCCAAGCAGAAGCCTGGAATTCCCATAAAGACCCACTACTCACAGATTCCCCTCCAAGTCTCCTGCTCTGACCCCGAGTGTGCCTTCACCAGGCCTGCCTTCCTCCTTGTGCATCTCCAGGGCCCATCCAGCCTCTCAGCCCTCTACCCATGCCCAGCGCACTGGACACCCCAGTCTCCTTGAGGCAGCCTCATCTGTTCCAGGTATCTGTATGGCTGGACAGCTGCTCCTTCTGGCTGGGGACTTCCAAACAGACAATAACCCCCTAATTGGCAGGACCCATCCTCTCTTCCATTCTTCTGAGAATCTTAAAGACTTTTACAAACAGAAACAAACGTCATTTGCTTCAAACCACCAAAGAGAAGGTGAGGAGTAGGAAGTCAATAAACCGGGCTGATTATTTTCTGGCATTTCCAAAAGCTCCGGGACAGAGAAACAGAAAAGAAAAACCTTTGGTGATCAATAGGATATATATTCCAGCTAAAAGGAGTGTCCCATACGGGTCTGTGGTGCTGTTCACAGGTGATGCTAGTGTCTTTCTCACCTTTTCATGCTCTACACTTAGCAGAACACTGACCAGGGACATGCTTCCCGGATGATGGGTGGGCAGATGGATGGACACATGGACTTGACAGGTAACATCCGGGTCTAAATCTGGGCTCTACCCTAAAGTCAGATGATCTCACGCAAGAAGACACTGTGGCCACCTCTAGCAAGTTTTCACAAGAAGCCTTCAAATGAGAGGGGTTGAGAGCAGAAGAATGTGCTTATACAAAATTCCACAACTTGGCACAGAAAGTAAGGACTACTACTGCCTGCTTTGTTTCCTCTCCCTGGGCTTGAAAAACAGGAGAGAAAATAGGACAGGATATATAAGGGCAGTTTGCCATTTTCTATCAGATATGAGTTAGGAGACTAAACAGGCTTCTGCACTCTCACATGCACAGCCCCCAAATTCTAAGTTGCTTCAGGTTCAGCTCTCATTTTTCTGCAGAAGGACCCAGACCCAGCACATTTTAGTTTTATCTACTTTCTTGCTCTTTCCTAGATCCAGTCCCCCTACCCAGGGTAGCCAAGGAAGTGGATTCCAACTCAGCATCCATGGGTCTTTACCCTCTTATCTCTGTTCAAAGCTTTCTCCTTAGAGCCAGAGGCTCCACAGAATCACGTTCCTGCTTGAACTCTGTCCTGGGACTAAGCAGTAAGAAGCCACAGCCGTCAGCCTGGAAGTTTCTGCTGTGTCACAAAAAGAATGAAACAAGGAGGTACCTCCTGCCAATAGCAAACCCATCCTCTGACTCAGCACTAAATTTAGATGTCACGTCCTATGCCTACATCCAGATAGTCTCCCCGTGTGACAGGTGCTGAGTCAATGAATGCTTGACAAGGAGAGGAGGGGGGGTCCGAGGCTCAGGACACAGACATCTTACTGGGGACCTTCATCGGATGGGCCCAAGTCCAGAACAAATGCAGTCTTTATAAAGAAACGGACAAGGAGTCCAAAGCCTGCCCAAGCTCTCAGCAGCTGGTGGCCCCGAGCAAGCCGACAAGCCTCTCTTGGCTCGGTTTGCCTGTCTGCAGAACGTAAATACCAACGGCACAGGCTGCGAAAGATTTTTCTCAATGGTCAGGAATGAGAAGCTAGAGCACAGTTCCATGAACTGGGATGCCTGTGACTTGCTCACCCTCACTGGAAAGCCGGGTGCCTGCAAAGCCAGGCCCAGATCAGGAAAAACCAGCCAAGGTTCCCCAGACTCCCCACCCAGTCCATGGCTGGCAGAGACACCTTGGAAGGAGCCCCAGCCTAAGAAGACACCTGGGTCCTGTGCCCGCTCTGCCAGGGGCTTGCTCTAAGAGCCTGGTAGAGTCTGTGCCTACGGGCTGCTGTGGCTCATTTACAAAAATAAGCTGTCTGGGCAGAGTGGTCCCTAAGACCCCTTCCAACCATAATCCTCAACAATCTTAAGCTGCTTAAGAAACAGAAACAGAAAATGAAACTTCTGGCCAGATAAGAAGAAAAAGAAGCTACCCAGAGTAAGAACAGAGATTACCGGGAGTACTGAGAAGGTCATTATAATTTTTTAAAGCAGGACTTCTTACATCACGATATAAAAACAAAATTAAGTTTACTTCTGTTTGTTATCACATCACTCCCTACTGGGGGGACAGATTTCCACACATGGACAGCCGACTCACAATGGTCAAAATGATTAAGACGAGGGTCCCTGGACATCTTAAAGAGTCAGGCAGGTATCATTTCAACAATTAATCCAAAGCTGACGCAGAAAGAGCCCCAACTGACACACCGCACCTAGAAAAACGCTGTGAGCACGAGAACACACGCTGGCTGGAGGTGGCCACTGAGATAGCAGCTCAGCGCCGTGGCGGATGACCTACGATGCCACTGCTTCCCACTCAGGCGGCCCCCAACCCTGCTGGCAGCCGGGGGGGCTAGTTACGCATGCAGCAATGGCTAACAGTTCTCTTATGCAAAGTGGGGGTCATACCAGCTAGTGACGATATTGAAAATAGAAGAAGAAAAAGAAAAATGTTTCAAAAAAAGGTAATCCTGTCCCACTCCAAGGGACCCCAACAGATGGGGTTTCACTCAGCTCCTGCCCATGAAAACTCTCTCGGAAAGCAGAGAGTGGGGATTTTTTCTTAGCCGCATTGTGGTCATCTGTCATTTCTGAGAGCATGGTTCATCCCCAAAGGAAACCTACAAAGGTAAACAAAGGAGGCAGGCAAAGACAAGAATATGTCATGGAAACGAAGCTGTCACCGATGGCAGCCTCTGGGTCCAGTCATGACCTGCCAACCCAGTTCAGCTGAGGCAAAGGAAGGTGAGGCTTGTGGGGGGCTCCTCTGTCTCTCAACATGGGGAGCATCTCGAAACAAAAGCATCCAAACAAGTGTTTTCAAACTGTGTTCCATGAACCTTGGAGAGCCCCACAGACCTCTGTAGAGGAGCCTCGGGGAGGACACGAGGGAAAAAGGAGCTCCGGGCCTCCACATCCAACGACCACAGCCCCTTTCTGCCTGCTTTACACATTTGCCTCTCATATACAAGGCTGCTCAAGGAAAAGAGCCCCACAGCTTAAAAAAATAAATAAATAAATCACAAAAAAACACTTACACTTCATATGTTTTCATTTAATTGTTTGTAACAGGGATGGCCGGGTGCCTCAGTCATTAAGCGTCTGCCTTTGGCTAGGGTCATGATCCCAGGGTCCTGGGATGGAGTCTTGCATCTGGCTCCCTCCCTGCTCAGCGGGGATGCCTGCTTCTCCCTCGGCCTGCAGCTCCCCCTGCTTGTGCGCTCGCTCTCTCTCTCTCTGACAAACAGATAAATAAATAATTTAAAAAATAATTGTTTGTAACAGCCTTGTGAGGAAAGAGAGGCTGAAGAGGCTTCTGGCTGGACTCCATGCCCCACATTCTGAGCAACCACCCTGTGCTCATTCGCCATCCACAGGGACTCTCAGGAAAGGACCTGCAACGGTCCAGTCCGTGGCTGGCTGGCACGTGGTCTTCCGTGAGCAGAAGACCAGGAGAAGGGGAGCTGCCCAGGATGATAAAAGAAGCTCAGAAGACAGTCGTCAACTAAATGCAATGTGTGAGCCTTATTAAAATCCTGATTTGAGCAAACCATCTATAAAAAGGCATTTCTGGGACAAGGTAAAGAGTATCAAGTGGGTAGAAGACCTTCAATTACCATGAATATTGTTGGCTATAAACATGGTCTTCTGGCTGTGCTCTTTTAAAAGGCCTATTATCTCCTCGAGCATTTATGGTAAAGTGGTACCTGGTCTGGGGCTTGTCTGACATTGCTGCAGACAGCTAAAGTCGTTGGGGTGCTCCAGAGCTGCGTGCATTTGAAAGTTGTGTTATATGGGGCACCTGGGTGGCTCAGTTGGCTAAGCGTCTGCCTTTGGATCAGGTCATGATCCCAGGGTTCTGGGACTGATCCCCGCATCAGGCTCCTGGTCAGTGGGGATTCTGCCTCTCCCTCTCCCTCTGCCTGCTGCTCCTCCTGCATGTACGTGCTCTTTCTCTCTAATAAATGAGTAGATAATATTTTTTTTAATTTCAGAAGAAGTTTTCTACCATTTTTTTTAAAAGATTTTATTTATTTATTTGACAGCGATCACAAGTAGGCAGAGAGGCAGGCGGGGGTGGGGGGGTTGCTGAGCAGAGAGCCCAATGCGGGGCTCGATCCCAGGACTCTGGGATCATGACCTGAGCCGAAGGCAGACACTTTACCCACTGAGCCACCCAGGCACCCATGAACAGATAATATCTTAAAAAAAAAAAAAAAAATTCTGATAGAAAATTATTTCCAACATTAAAAACACTAAAACAGGGGCATCTGGGTGTCTCAGTCGGTTAAATGCCTGCCTTCAGCTCAGATCATGGTCCTAGGGTCCTGGGATTGAGCCCTACATCGGAGTGTCCCTGCTCAGCCGGGAGCGTGCTTCTCTCTCTGCCCCGCCTCCCCCCTACTCGTGCTCTCTCTCTTTCTCTCTCTCTGCAATTAAAAAAAAAAAAAAAAAGAAAGAAAGAAAGTTGTGGAATATGAAATCTAAAAGAAAACGAGGGAGGGAAGCAGGTCCCTCCTTAAATGGAACTCAGTTCTACCTCCCAGTATCTTTCACCTGTCAGCCTGTGATTAGCTCTCTGGGATCCAAGAGAATCCGGTCTCACCACTGTCTGGTGTCCTTTGGAAAACAGGCATCGAAGGCCCTCTAAGTCTCCTTTCCTCCAAAATGAGCTCCTCCTTTGGTCCTTCTATGCCATTCCATGGCAATGCCCTCCTTAAAATGTAGGCTCCAGGGCCAAAACACTGAAAGTGTGTTTCTGAGCAGCCCCAGAGGGGCAGGGCCTCCCAGCCCATGCACACTCTGGACAGACTCTAACTCCAAGTACGGCCTGTGCCCTGCAATGCCTCTCAATTCCCAACACAGGCAGACCCTGCCTCTCCAGTCAAGGGCAGGATGCTCCCAAGAGCAGCAGTGGCTCCAGCAGCTTGCACTTACCCCACATAAATCACCTCAGTCCTCACCAAAGCCCTTGGAAGAGAATGCTATTAGCCTTTTTACAGATAAGGAGAAAGAAGACCCAGAAAGAGTAAGCAACTTGCTGAAGTCCCACAGCCTAAGAAGGAAGAGCCGGGATTTAAACCCCACAACTGGTTTAGGACACCCAGCAGTGTCTAGTCCTGTGGCCTCCCTCCCTGGCTCCAAACCTACCAGTGATGCTCAAGCCACCTGGCTCATTCCTGTTTGTCAACTGTCCTCCTAGCACTCCCAGGGCAGAGACTATGTGCCTGCTGTCCAGCCCAGCATGGACAGTTAGCCAGTCCCAGAGCTGCAGGTATCAAATCACCAGAACAGATAACAAGTCCTCATGAGGCGCCCCCGGAAACCCTGACTGGGGACCACAGCCCAGTCCTGCTCACTCAGACCTAAAGAAGACGTCAAGATGCAGCACCTGGCTGGCTCAGTCTGTGGATCATGTGAATCTTAACCTCAGGGTCATGAGTTCAAGCCCCACATCGGACACAGAGCTTTTACTTAAAAAAAAAAAGAAGAAGAAGAAGAAGAAGAAGACTGCAAGAGGTTTAACCATCTCAAAGATCAGCCACCATGAGATCAGACCTCATTCTTGACAAGCCACACTGGAGAAATGGAGGCCCAGGGAGGTCCCATACCTTACCCAAGATCACACAATCTCAACATCTACTGGTCCCAGAATCTACTGCATATCTAAGTTATCCACACATCCAAAAAAAATCTACTTTCCCCGGAATCTCACGTGCCTATTTCAGTTGGCACTGGAATTTAGAAGATGGGGAAGCTCAAGGTCTGGTGGGGCAGTGGTGGGGCGGGGGAGCAAGCAAGTGAGGGAGCTGGAAGGAAGTTTGAGGAAACGATGGTATACACTGATGTTCCAGTTCCATGCCCTGATGATAAAGTTTCCCAAAAGTACACTTCTCAGAACTCTGATGTCGCAAGATACTCAATGAAAAAAGATGTGTGGTCAAATCCATCTGGGAAACACTGCTGGGGAACCCACTCCAGCGACATCCCGAGGCATGCTGGCCTATTAGTCCTCTCAAGGAGCTCCCAATAAAGGATGCTGTGTGACCTGCTCACAGCAGCATTGCTCAAATGCTTTGACCACAGAACCCTTTTGTCAAGCAACACCATGAACATCCCACCAGACCAGGGCTGAGAAGATATTTCCTGGGGGGAAATGCTGACCTAGGCCTTTCGAAAGAAAATCTTGATAGCCATTACCCTGGATCCAAGTCTGAAAAACCAAAGAAACCCAGAATGGGACAAGGAGGAAGTGTGTACAGAGCAGAAATAACTAACATTCTTCAGGGCCTTTGGGGATGGAGAGATATTAGTACTGGAAACAAGACGGAAATGTGTGAACACTGCTGGCCTGCCAGATATGAACGCTGCTGGGATTGTACAGTTAACTTCTAGCCTCAAGAGTCACAGGGGACTCCTGAAACTAAAATCTTTCTTTCAAGTCCAAAGAAACTGTCCTGAGACTTTTCAAAACAGGTTGCAGGCAAAAATCCACAAGTTTTAGAAGAAAAAAGGAAAGAAAATGTTGGATCTAGGATGCTAGCCAGGCCATTTGCCCTTGAGTCAAGATGCTGTGGAGAGTACGGATTTCATAATTAAAACTCAGACAAACAGTATGACGGTTCCTCAAAAAATTAATCACAGAATTACCAATAATTCCCAAAAGAACTGAAAGCAGGGACTCAAAGAGGTACACCAAAATTTTGTACAATCAAAATTGTACACCAAATTTTATAGAAGCTTTATTCATAACAGTCAAAAGTGGGAAGCAGCCCAAGTGTCTACTGATAGATGAATGGATAAATAAAATGTGGTCTGTATATGCGAAGGAATATTATTCAATCTTACAAAAGAAGGAAATTTGGACATTTGTTACAACATGGATGAATCTTGAAAACATTATGCTCAGTGAAATAAGCCAATTGCAAAGCAATAAATATTATATGATCCTACTGACATGATGTTCCTAGAAGAGTCAAATTCACAGAGACCAAAAGTAGAACTGTGGTTACCAGAGGTGGAGAGAGGAGAAAACAGGGAGTTGGTTAATGAGCACAGAGTTTCAGTTTTGCTAGACAGAAAAGTTCTAGAGATCTTTTAAATAACTATGTTAATATACTTAATACCACTGAACCACATACACCTAAAAATGGTTAGGATGGTAAATTTTATGTGTTCTTTGCCATAATTAAAAAAAATTTTTAATCAAATAAAATTTTTTTGAAAGTAGGGAAATTCTGATACATGCTACAAGAGGGACGGACGCTGAGGATATTACCCTAATGGAAATCAGCCCATCACAGAAAGACATACTGTGTGATTTTACTTCTACGAGGTACCTGGAGTGGTCAGACTCAGAGACTGAAGTAGAATGGACGCTGCCAGGAGCGGGGAGGAAGGGGACAATAGAGAATTATTGTTTCATTGGTACAGAGTATCAGTTTTCTAAGATGAAGAAATTCAGGAGATGGATGGGAGCAATGACTGCACAATGGGAATATACAAAATACAACTGAACTGTACACCTGAAATGGTGAAAATAGTATACTTCATGTTATGTTTATTTTGCCACAATAAAAACACAGGGAAAAAATGGTTGCGGGGGTGCCTGGATGGCTCAGTCGGTTAAGCGTCTGCCTTCAGCTCAGGTATGGGATTGGGTCCCACGTCAGGTTCCCTGCTCAGGAAGGAGTCTGGTCCTCCCTCTCCCTCCCCTCACTTGTGTGCGCACTCTCTCTCTCTCTCAAATAAATAAAATCTTAAAAAAAAAAAAAAATTGGTCCAAATGCTAAGTTTTATGTTTTGTAGATTTTATAAAAAAAAAAAAAAAACCTCAATGCAAATGGGTTATGGCTCTTAGTGTGAAATGAACATCAAGGTCAACAGCCCCCTCTCAATTATCCACCAAGGGTTGAGTTGGATGACCAACATGGGATACTCCAAACCTCTCTGTTTAGTTTAAAATGCTTCTGTAGCACTTTCACTGAACTCTGTCTCAAAAAGATGGAGACACACAATTCAGGGATACGCTACCTGGCTCTGATAAAAGGTGAAAAAGATGTAATACCCATTGCCCACCCCTAGCTCAATCCTATTTAAAATTCCTCTCTGTTGAACACATTCCACATCCCCAGTGCACAGACTGAAAGGCAGCTCAACCCTCTTGCTCTATGCCCAATATTGCTGTGGCTCACATCGTCTCAAGGTTACAAAAATTATTAAAGAGCCCCTTTGCACTGGCTGCGGAATATATAGGTGGGAGGGGTGGGAGCAAAATACCTAACAGGAAATATTTCTCTGATGCTGCTTACTTTTTCAGGAAAAAGAAAGCCAGAGTATCAAAACATCACTCAACCCTAACATGAAATCAGAAAACAGTAACCATGGCACAGAGCTAGAAGAAGCCTCCGAATCTTGTCCAACCACGAACTTCCTTGGCCTGAATGCCACCTTGGTAGCACTGAGAGTCCCATAGGACTGAGTTAGCCCTCTAGTCAAGGCTACACTTCAAGTCTGACTATCTGTATTGAAAAGAAAAAAAAAGGGCAAAAACCCAAGCACCAGGTGGCTAAGATGCTCACCCAAGGTCAAGATGTTGCAGAGTTAGGAGCAGATCCCCATCCAGGTCTCTTTCGAGGACACCAAGCTGACATTCAGAATCTAAGTGTGAAAATGAAAGGTCTCTCCAATCCCATAACAGACAATGTGGGCACTCTGCATGGCTCCTGGCAGCCAGCCCCAACATGCTGATACCTGATGGGTAACCTTGGGAACTTCAGACATCAATGTCACACCACCTGCTTCCGTCACAGACATACCGTGGGTGGGGACATCCTTGTGTGCATCTGGGACTCACTCTGGTCTTCCTGCACTCCTACAAGCTTCTGTCACTGTTAAGTCACCACTCAGGAACATATTTCTTAAGAGGATCTGGATTTTCGTGGGACACACCACTCCTTTTACACACAGCACACAAATCCATCCAACAGAAATTTTTTGAACACCTATCTTGGACCAGTCTCTATGGTAGGCATCAGGAAAACATGGAGATTACATTCCACTCTTGGTGACCCGTGGCCACAGGAAAAGCAGCCCTAACATCTGTTCAGCACCGTTTACAAGAAGCTTTCATATAACCCTCAGAAATCTCAGGAGAATCCCAGGTTTTCAGTCCTAAGGCTAGTTGGAGGGCACGCTGCTTAGCACAGTGACAAAATACTCCTCCCTCTTTTTTTTTTTTTTTAAAGATTTTATTTATTTATCAGAGAGAGAGGGGGAGAGAGCGAGCACAGGCAGACAGAATGGCAGGCAGAGGTAGAGGGAGAAGGAGGCTCCCAGTCCAGCAAGGAGCCCGATGTGGGACTCGATCCCAGGACGCTGGGATCATGACCTGAGCCGAAGGCAGCTGCTTAACCAACTGAGCCACCCAGGCGTCCCATACTCCTCCCTCTTATGACTGTCAAATAGCACAGTGAAGCAGTTACTGCTTTAACTACTTGTAGAGCAGGACCTAAGCTTAGAAGGGTTAACTGCCATGCCCAAAGTCTAAAACTTAGTAAAGGATGACCACCTGTCCCACCACTGCATTCCACTGATGACTCTGCCTACGAACGACAGCATCACACGAAGATAGGACCACACAGAGTGGACATTCATCTGCTGTTTTAGCTGCACCAACATCCTTCTGGCTCACCTTGCTTTGGAGAATGGCTCCCCTCACCTTCCCCTATCTCAAGAAACAAAGGATCCAGTAGAGGCTGCCAGTCACAGCATCCCATCACCATACCCTATTCACACGGTCAACTGCTGAGACAATCTCCATCCCCTGGTCCTTGCCACAGTGATTGGGCCTGACATGGACACACATCTGCCTGGGCTCATTAGATGGATCTCCCTTTATTCTCTGATCAGGGGCCATGAAGATGAAGTCCACAGAGTCCTGAGGCCAAGCTCCATGAAAAAGGCCCACAGCATTCAAGGATTAATCATCCAAAAGCCAGTTTCTCCCCCCAACCCTAAGCTTTTGGAATATTATATAATAAATTTCTCCTTTCTGCCTACTATGCTTTGAGCTAAGTCTCCATCACTTGCAATAAAGGTGCCCTGAACTAATATACTTAGAAGGATAAAGAAAATCTGCCCTTCTCTGAGAACCCTCTTTTCAACCCTTACTTTGAAGTTCCTCTGCTCCTTCCTCCCAAATAACATAGTTAAAAGAACCAAAAGAAAAACTACAATGAATGGTTGGAACTTTTATTTATGTCCCTATTCCAGCTGACCTTCCAGGCTGGACCAGATGAAGATGAGGCAGCAGGTACCTGAAGAGGGCAGAGAGAGAACAAAAGGCCCAGGCAACCTCTAATCAATAATAAATAGTCCATACCTGACGATCAGCAGCCAACTGCACTCATCCTGCTGGAAAAGCCTAGCAGCTTATTCCTTGAAGAAAAAATATTCCTCCAGCTTTAACTTGTGACAAATGTCCAGTGTCTAGATTCCTAGTGCCTCCCAAAACCCCTCACCCAGCCTAGCCATCATGGTCACTCCAGATTACCTTTGCACACTCATGCCCCCAGAGCCTGCGCTGACCCCTGCTTCCTAGTTTCATTTCCGCAACCTGAACCAGAACATCTTCCTCTCCTTTGCCTGTGCATGTTCATGTGGCCTCTTCGACCTCTGCTCAAGTCCCAGTCCCTCCTCCAAGGCTTCCTCCAGCAGCCACTGCTGTGTCCACTCTCTGGCCTCTGGTGATCCAAAAGTGGGCAGCTCCAGAGGACACTAGCAGGAGGCACAGTGGGGGCCGAGGAGGAAACCTTCATCTCTAGGCACACGGGGGCAACCACACCGTTCCGCCACCTCTGTCTCATAAAAGAAGCCTAGGGTGACATGATTTGGGGGGAGACCCTCACATTTAGATGGTAATTAGAGCCATTAGAGGTGGATGAGAATACTTGGGGAAAGTATGTGATATACAGGGTTTGGGGGTTTTTTTTAAAGACTTTATTTATTTATTTGACAGACAAAGATCACAAGTAGGCAGAGAGGCAGGCAGAGAGAGAGGAGGAAGCAGGCTCCCCACTGAGCAAAGAGCCTGATACGGGGCTCGATCCCAGGACCCTGGGATCATGACCTGAGCTGAAGGCAGAGGCTTTAACCCACTGAGTCACCAAGGTGCCCCAGTGATATACAGTTTTAAAAGGAGGAAAAAGCCTGCTTGTATCTCTATCACTCAATTGATCTATCTCATTATGTCATTCTCCTGAGTGTCCCACTCCCCCAACTAGGTGACTAGGTGCGGGCTAGAATTACATCCTCCTCACCTGTCTCCACCTGCATCAAAGCCCCACCTGGACAGATCACAGGACCAAGCACTTCAGTCCTCCCCAATCACATTCTGCCCCACCCCACCCCAGTGGCTGAGGCAGGCAGCCTGGCACCCTTAGCCCCAATTCACAGATGAAGACACTGAGGCTCCCTGCCAGACAGGGACCCTCATTCCAGGGGCACACAGTCAAGGATCTCCAAGTGAGAAAACCCAGATTTTAGTAACTGAATCAAAAAGAAAAGACAAGGGACTGAGTGGGTTCTGCATAACCAAACGGGATCCTAGTTCACCTCCAAAAAGACATCAGACACCTGAGCCACTCAAAGGAGAACAAGAATTCTTCCCTCTTACCACAACCAGCGAGGGCAAGAGTGATCACCTCTTCCTTAGAGATCCATGTACTGGGACAAGGAGAGGCTCCATAATTCCAGAGTTTCCCAATGCAGGAAATGGCCTGAAACTGAACTGTGGGGGCCTAATCAGGTAACAGGAAAAAATAACCCAACATGGAATCAAGAGCACTGGGCTTAGCCTCAACTCGGGCCCCTTTCTGCCCTGCAACTTCTGGCCTGTCCTCGTGCCATACAGATGTGAGTGTGGAACTCAATGCAATGCCGACAAGACAGCTCTCATCTGGGGTTGCTACAGAATCAAGAGAGATATGAAAGTATGCAGTAAGATTCAAAATACTGAGCAGCAACGTACCATCAATCCTGAAACAGGAACGTCCCTGCCCTCAAAATAAAACAACACGGTGTGTTCCTTAGTCATACCCTAGGCCTGAGCATGGTGGGTCATAAGTGTCTGGGTCTCTGAGCATGAGCAGAGCACAGGGGTTTGTGTGCAACCTGCCCGGTATACCACCCAGGCCAGCTTCCCCCTTAGTGCCAAGCCCACGTGGGGCTGCGGGGGGCAGAACTGCCAGCCATCATTTGCCTGCAGCACAGCCAGTGCACCAGTGCCAGCCAGTGGATGGGCATCCTGGACCCGGGGCCCACAAGGGGTATGGAAACCACCAAGAAAGGCCCTAACAGGGAGATGGCAGACCGACATACAGGGAAAGGTGCCTCCAACCCCGCAACCAGAGCAGCTCCATTATGCTCTGAGCATCACCCCGTAAGAAGGGCTCACTGGTGAAAAGAGGAAAAAAACAAAAGTTGGAAAACCACTGCACAATAATGCATCCTTTGGGAAGCCTGGGTGCCTCAGTCGGTTAAGCGACTGCCTGTGGCTCAAGTCATGATCCCAGGGTGCTGGGACTGAGTCCCCACATCAGGCTCCCTGCTTAGCAGGGAGGCTGCCTCTCCCTCTCCCTTGGCCTGCCGCTCCCCCTGCTTGTGCTCTCTGACAAATAAAATCTTCAAGAACATAACAATAATAAATATTCATCCTTTACAAAGGTCTCAACACTATTGTTTACTTGCACACCATGTTACCCCTCCCCAGAAGCTCTATCTTGCCATACCAAAAGCTATCCTAATTTTTCTCTAAGGCGTTAACTAAAATGAACTTAACTTCCCCTTGACAACCCTTTTTCTGAGGATTTCGTGACACTCTGCAAACCCACAGAATTCTGTTTTGTTGTAAAACTAGGGTCTTAAATCACTGTGCTCAGGGAAAAATCAAACCCTACTCTGTCCCTTCCTCAGAGGTCAAGACCAGTTCCTACAACCTTAGCCCAAGTGAGGCCCCACCTTCTCTGCCAGGCACAGAAGAGGGGGACCTAATTAATGGCAATCCATCCATCTATTCCAGAGATTAAAGCTAGAGCTGATTCAAACATTCCAAGGAGGACGTGGGTCTGCACGCTAACTTCTTCACTTCCTTGATCAATTTTCTCCCTCAAAAATAGAAAGACAAGGGATGCCTGGGTGGCTCAGTTGGTTAAGCAGCTGCCTTCGGCTCAGATCATGATCCCGGCGTCCTGGGCTCGAGTCCCACATTGGGCTCCTTGCTCGGCGGGGAGCCTGCTTCTCCCTCTGCCTCTGCCTGCCATTCTGTTTGCCTGTGCTCGCTCTCCCTCTCTCTCTCTCTGATAAATAAATAAAAATCTTAAAAAAAAATAGAAAGATAAAAGCAATTTAGAAAAAAAAAATTACCCCAATGAAACTTCCCCGTGTCTTTATCCTCATGGGCTCATCTGATAGCCTTCTTAGCATCCTCCAAACCACCAGCCCAGAAGAGGACTGGGTTTGCCCAGCGACTCAAATATGGCCATCATTGGGAGACCGAACGCAGGTTTGAGGGACATAAATGCTGGAGTCAGAAATCCCAAGGTGGAGACAGAGGACCACCAATGATGTGCTGTGTGGACAGCAGTTTATTCTTTGTGTCTCAGTTCCCTCCACTACAAAAAGTGAGGCTGAAGACAGCCAATATACACTGCAGCTCTTACCAGGAACAGCTTATAAAATCACCCCCTTAATAAGTGAGGTTTTTTACAGCCAAATAAATGGGTCTCATCAGCCTTTGGCCTACAGATACTCAGGGCTCTTTGTCAGGCCTCTCAGTTCACTCTTAAAACAAGGACAAGATATAGAAAAGGTGGCATTTGCCACTCCCTGGCTCTGAACCTGTTAAACAAAACAATAGGTCATAACCGAAAACTCCTGGTGCGCAATACTTTGAGCATCTGAACTACTCCAAACTGCGTTTTTTTTCCCCCTCTGGCAAAGTAATAAGTAGACCCCTCACAGAGTAGCAACAATAAATGTAATAAAGCAGAGTGCCTGTCACAACAGTAGGAGCCTAATAAATGCAGGTTCTCTTCCTTTCTCAGGGCTATGCCTTCTTCCTCCAGCTTCCTTGTCTAAAAGGCTGCCTTTCCACACTCCCAACCAGGCTAGGCCAAGCCTACCACTTCTCACAAACTCCCAGTAGTACCCCCCCACCCCCAACACACACACAGGAATACACTCACAAATCTATCACTCAAGGGCACCAGCCACCAGACTTCCCTGCTCAGGCAGCTCAGCACCGCCGGGGAGGGATCTGAGCCACAGCAGCCACTACTAGGATTTTCCCATGGTGCAATGCAACTTCCCCAACTTTTCCAGGCCCACAGTTTCCAAAGAAACCTAGCAGGCATTGTGCATAATCAAGTGCAAGTCTGGGCGAGCAAACAGACTGAACTCTGGACAGAGGGAGTGGACAGAGTCAGAAAGTCAAAAGGCACCAGTGATCATGAACCTGGGTGGCAGGGACCAAAATTCAGCAGGACCAGTCCTGGCCCAGGCTCCATTCTTCTAGACTGTATCACTGATTAAAGGCTAGCAGGGACTCCCAAATGAACGGCGGATGATGAAGAGCCCTAGGAAAGGGACTGCTGGACATCCCTCCGAGGTCGGCTGGACCTGGTGGTCTCAGGAGCACCCCGATGCCCAGGCAACCGGAGAGTCCGGGCCTGCAGTGCCGGGCATTGTTCACAGCGACGGGTGGGATTGGGGGAGGAGGTGCGAAGTAAGGGACCACGCAAGGCCCCCCTCCCCAGACCGGCCAAGGAACGGAAGCCCCGACCCACCGCCACAGCCCTCGAGAGTTCCCCTTGGGAGCAGCAAAGAGAGATGGTGGAAGGCGGTCCCAGAGGCCGGGCCAGGGGTCTGCCACTCACCGGCGCCCTCCGAGGGCTGCGGCGGCCCGATGACGCCGTTCAGGTAGAGAATGGGCAGCAGGTGAGGCTGCGTCTTCTCCAGCGCCGCCCGCAGGTCCTGGAAGTGGTCTCGCTCCTTGGCCAGGAGCAGCTTGAGCAGCAGCTCCGCCTTGGCGCCTCCCGCCTCCTCGTCCAGCTGCCGCCGCTCGCCGGGGCTCAGCGCTCCCGCGGCCTCAAGCAGCCCGAGCACGGCCTCCACCTCGGTCATGGCCTGGGCCAGGCTCTGCTGACACTGGGCGAGCAGCTCCCGGCGCTGCGGCTCCATGGTGGCGGGCCGCCCCGCCCCGCCCCGCGGACGGCTCCGGCTCCCCGAGGCCGGCGGGCGGGCGGGCGGGCGGCGGCGAGTGGCCTCGGGCGGCGGGCGCTCGGCTGCAGCCCTAGCGCGCCCGGGGCCGCGGGGCCGCGGGGGCCATGGGCCGGGGCCTGGCGGGCTGGGGGCCCGGGCGGCGCGCGGCGCTCAGCAGCGGCCGCCTCCCGGGCTCAGGAGCGCAGCCATGTTGGCTGCGGCGGCGGCGGCGGGACTGGAAGAGGAGGAGGAGACGGAGGAGGAGAAGGAGGAGGCGGAGGAGGGGACGGCGGCCGGGGCGCGCCCCGAGGCCGGGCTCCAGCCGGGCATGCTCCCCCGCCCCCTCCGCGCGCGCCGCCCGCCGCTCCCTTCCCGGCCGCGCTAGAGATCGCGCCCCGGCTCCCGGGCCCCGCGCCGCCCACCAAACTAGACCACAACTCTGCGGGGAAAGTCGCCGGCGCCGCCCTCGCCAGGCCCCCGACGGCTCGGGCCCGGCTCTGCGGCCGCCCCGGCCCGCCTCACCGGGGCCCCGCCTCACCGGGGCCCCGCTGCCGCCGCCCGCTCCGCCATGGCCCGAGCCCCACCGCCGCCGCCGCCTCCCGTCCCCCGCCGTCCCTCTGAGAGTCCCGGCGCCCGGTCCCGAGGGGATAGCGAAGGGGAGGGGTCCCCGCCTCCCCGCCCCCGGCCCGCCCGGGAGGCGGGACGTCGCGTTCCTTCGCTCCGAGGCCTGGCCCGGGGGTGGGGACGCGGAGTCAGGGGACCTGCAGGAAGCAGCCCACACCCCCAGGTCCCCTCGCCCAGACACACGGCGAACTCTCAGGCTATTGGAGACGGCCTCAAGCAAAACCATGCACCACCCCCCATTCAGGGTCTCTAATTTGAGAACTCCAAAATAAAGCCGGGACACAATTGAGGAGGGAGTCCCCTAAATTTGGACATCTCCAAATTAAGACCCCCTCCGAATCTGTGAGATTTCCCCTACTCCAAGGAACCCCTAGAGAATTTCCCAAATAGACTCCCCTGAGTCTCGGTTAATCAGGATCTTTGCCCTCACGCCCATTTGAGATCTTGGTCCCCAGAGTCTCAGAGGGGTTTGGACGTCCTCAGAGGAGGAAAGGATGTGTTGCTAGATGAAGGGGGGTGGGGGGTTGGCGGCGGAGCCCTTGATCATTTTGACAAGATGTCACCCCGAGATCCTAGCTAGTCTAAGAGAAGGCAAATCAGTGGATTTCAGAAACCTTGGACCCTGATGCTCTCAGTGAGGATCTATAGCCAAGAACCCTTCCACCTTCCTTTATAACCTGTTTCAGACACTTACCACCCAAATGCAGGAGGTGGTCCTTAACGCTGGAGCCCCAAGGGATTGCTCTCCGGAACCCCACCCCACCCCGCTAGTGTAAAGTGGGATCCAAGGCCCATTGCAAACGTTTGTGTTGGAGTGAATGACTCTCAAGTACAAACGCTAGGGGCCCAGGGCGCCTTTGCTCCTAACAGTCAATTCCACCCCCCACTTCCTTTCCTGCCTCCAAAAGCAAAATTTTCTCCAAGATTCTGCTTCTTTAAGCGGAAGAGTCATTTTTATTTAATGGAAACAAACTTTATGCATAGCGTTTAGAAACAAGGGGACCAGAATTTGCACTCCACTTTTGGATTTCCCTTTCAATAACTGTGCTAGGTGGGAGCAAATCAATTCCTCTGCCTGATCGCACTTTTCTCCTCTGGAAAACAGAGTGGGAAGAGTATATTTAATCAGGGGTTATTAGCTTTGAGTTCATAAATAAGCTAGAGGATGTCAGTGAAGCTTTTGAAATTATGTGAACATTTTTGTGGACATGTATTTATTTCTGGAATGGGGGACAGGGGTGTTCCTAGCTTTGATTAAATTGTTTAAGACCTCCATGACCAGAAATGGACTCCGAAATGACAGAATTCTTTTAAGAAGACTCCCTGCTCAGATAGTCTGAGCTTCTCTCAGCTGAAGCTCTAGGGGAGGGGAAGACTGGTTACTGCACAGTGCCAGGGTCTAGACAGGCTCCCTCTAGCAGTCCCTTCCCCCCTGCCCCTGAGACATGGTTCCCCCTTCTGGCCACCACCTCTGCAGCAACTGCAGAGCCAAAATTATCCGCAAAGGCATCCATCCCTCAGGACACACCTGAAGGACAAGACCTCTGTTCTTTTTTTTTTTTTTAAGATTTTATTTATTTATTTGACAGAGATCACAAGTAGGCAGAGAGGCAGGCAGAGAGAAAGGAGGAAGCAGGCTCCCCCCTGAGCAGAGAGCCCGACGCAGGGCTCGATCCCAGGATCCTGGGATCATGACCTGAGCCAAAGGCAGAGGCTTTAACCCACTGAGCCACTCAGGTGCCCCAAGACCTCTGTTCTTAGATGGATTAACTAGTAATCTAAGGGATGGAAAGAAGGAAGAAGGGGGGAGAAGGAGAATCAGGAGAGTCATTTGTTTTATGGTTAGAACCAATAGTGAGTAAGTCCTGATCCAAAGAGTGCCTGGGACAGCAGGGAGACATAGTATCCCAGTGTCCCCAAAAGGATGGTGGGTAGCATGCGTGTTTTCTCTCTAGAAGCCTTCCAGAGATGCAGTGAGGAAGCTCATTTGCTAAGAGCATTTTCTCCCAGTGACGGAGACTACTTTCAGCAAACCCTTTATTGGAAACTATGGCATTTGATGCAAAACACAAATTCTTGAGGACAAGGTTTACTTTATAAAATTTAACTTTAGCATTCCTTTCACCAGTGACCTTGTATTTCTGTGGCATTTTATACCCTTCAGGACATCTTCTGACACACTATGTCCCTTGTGCCCTGTTCTGGGTTGAATTGTATCCCCTGAAAAGATGTGTTCATGCCCTAACTCCCAGTACCTGTGAATGTGACCTTATTTGGAAATAAGGTCTTTGCAGATGTAATCAAGTTAAAATAGGTCATACAGGATTTGGGTGGGCCCTAATCCAATGACTGGTGTTCTTATAAGAGGGAAATTTGGACACAGACACACACATAAAGGAGAATACTATGTGTTCTCTCTCCAAGAAGACGGAAGCAGAGGTTGGAGTGATGGGTCTACCAGCCAAGGAACACCAAGGATTCCGGGCAACCAACGAAAGCTAGGAAAGACACCTAGAATGGATTCTCCATCAGAGCCCTCGGAGACACCAGCCCTGCGAAGCCTGACTTCAGACTTCTAGCCTCCAGAACTGTGAGCTACTAGATTTCTGCTTTGCGGTTTGTGGTCATTTGTTATGGCCGCCCCAGGAAACACAGCCCCCTCAGGATGGAGGAAGTTTGAAAGACAAAGCTGGGCATTTCTATTTTACAAATCATCCCAACACCTGACCACTACTGTCTAAGAATTTTTCTGTAGAGGTACCCACTTTTCCTTTTTTCTTCTGATCTTAGTAACAGAGGGCTTCTCCTCCTTGAGAACAGCCCTTTAATGTTCTGGGTACAATGCCTGCACTCTCAACGCATGTGTGCACATGGTCTCCCCCTGCACTGACCCCCATCTCCCCATACTCACAGGCCCCCTTCCCTCTCTCATGTCCTCAGGAAGGAGCCACTGCCTAACAAGGGGACCTCCACAGGCTCATAGACCATTCACTCTTTAGTTGGTGCTTTGCAATCAGCCTTCTGAGCCCAGCTCCCACAGACAGTGCTCTCTCCGTAGGCATTCACCTTCTTTCACACTTCCTGCCGTGTCCACTCTGCTCTCAGAACTCCATGTTCTCCCTCCGACCCCTCCCGCCCCCACTGGCTCCTTTCTCCCCATGGCTGACCCTTCATTCCTCTTGTCTCCCCAGCTCCCTCCCTCCTACAGGCAGTCACACCTGAGCTGGACAGAGATGCGAGATGTGCTCAGATCCCACCGTAGACACTCACTGACCTGTATGCCTGGGCTAGCTGCTTAACTTTTCTGAGCCTCCGTTTCTGCATTTCTAAATTGGGAATAAGCATCAGCATTTGTTAGGGTTATGAGGGTTCAGAGGTGGGGCTGATACAGAGCCCCAGCACAATGCCTGGTATCTGATGGGCATAGAACCCCCCAATGTAGCATTTGAACAGGCAACTTCTGCAGTCAGAATGCCTGATTTAAATAATAGCTTTGCAACTTAATAGCTGTGTGATGTTGGGTAAAACTACAGTGCCTCAGTCTCCTCATCTTTAATATAGGGGTATCAATAAAATTATTAAAGTAGTTAGTCATATATATATATATATACACACACACACACACATACATATAATTAGTTCTCAGTATATGGTAGATGTCACTGTGCTTTTGGCTTCTACTCTCTCGTGCATCTGAGAGGAAAGACTGTGCAAGGCATGTAGAAACAGGTTTTGAGCAGATGTTTCCAGATTCCTGAGTAAAAGATTGTGGCCTCCAGCCTAAAGACTTCCATTTGACTTGTATTCAGATGGCAAGAGCAGGGGCCCCGTCTACCTTGTTCTGTGCCGTACCCCCCTAGCACGGCGCCTGGCCTGTGTTAGAGGCTCAATACATATTTTTTAATTAATCCATGAACATATGAAAGAATAAACAATTCAAGAGTTTTTGCACTGTGGCCCCATTTCAAAAATAATTTCTGCCCCAAACAGAAAGATGGAAAAAGAATACTTTACATATGAGCAGCTTCAGAAGCAAAGCAAGAGAGGCCCTGGGAAAGTGGGCAGCAGGTCTGGAGCTCAGTACAGGTGCCCAAACTCCTCCCACTTGGGAGCCACGCCCCCCCCTTTCCTGCTACAGGCTCGATCCACCAGACCCTGCTGGGAAATCGATCCCTGAGCTAATGTAGTCTTTTGGTGTGGTTTGGTTTGGTTTGGTTTGGTTTGGTTTGGTTTTTATTTGACAGAGAAATCGCAAGTAGGCAGAGAGGCAGCCAGAGAGAGAGAGGAGGTAGCAGGCTCCCCACTGAGCAGAGAGCCTGATGCAGGGGCTAGATTCCAGGACCTTGAGATCATGACTTGAGTTGAAGGCAGAGGCTTAACCCACTGAGCCACCCAGGTGCCCCCAAGCTCATGTAGTCTTGAAGGCAAGGTCCCCTCCAGACTGCAAGCCCGGTCCTGCCAGGGAGCGTTAACTCTTTGATTCAGGCTCATTCTTCACATTTGAACTTAGATGTTATTTACTTTAAGAAGCCGTACGTGCCTTTCTGACTTCCTCTCTGAAGGGCAGAATGGCACCCCAAAGATCTCCACATCTAGGCCCCAGAACCTGTGAATGTGAAATGCGTTATGTTACAAGGCGAAAAGGGGCGGTACAGACGTGATCAAAGTTACAGACTTTAAAATGGGGACAGCTGCCTGGATTACGTAGGGGAGTTCAGTCTAACGACACGAGCCCTTAAAAGCAGAGAATTTACTCGGGCTGGAGGCAGTGGAAGGGGAAGTCGAGAGATTCCAACCATGAGAAGGATTTGACTTGCCACTGGGGGCTTTGAGACGTAGGGCCCCAGTGCAAAGGCCCAAGAGAGGCTATAGAAGCAAGGGTTGGTGTCCAGCTGATAGCAAGCAAACAGACTCCCTATCAGAGCCCTGCCGGCTGATGCCTTGAGTTTTAGGCCTGTGAGACCCTGAGTATAGAGACCAGTTGAGCCAACTGGGACCTCGGACCTTCAGAGCTATGATATAGTAAATATGGGTTTTAAAGCCCTACATTTGAGGCAAGTTTGTTATGGCAGCCATAGAAAACTGACAGTTCCCAAAGACTCTGAGCTCTGCAGACACAGGAACAGTATCTTCTTGTTCCCTGAGAAACCCCTAGTACTTACACGATGCCTGCCGTTTGGTGTATGAGTGAATGGAAACCTACTCTTCCAGCAGGTCTTGCTTTGGGGGTAATTATTTATGGCATCTTTTATAAACAAAATCCAGCTCTCCACTAACAATCTGAGGGGAGGTTTTCAAATGGAGAATCTTAGAAACCAGGCTTTTTCTGCAGACTGGGTGAGCTGGGGCCCCAGAGGCCTCTGACCCTGAATTTTATGTTCTAATAGATAAGCAACAGCTGTTCCCTGCAGAAACAGACCCTGGCGCTCCGCTTTCCGTGTGCAGCAACTCTGGCAGAAAACAAGGCGGCACACGCGAGAGTGCGTGCGCATGTGTACTCGGCAAACGTGGGAGGGCATTGTGAGACTGTTTCGGTGTGAGTGGGGGTCTCTGTCAGTACAAACTGCACTAATATGAACACTTGGATGTGTGTGGGCAGAGAAGTTATCCTTTCTAGGATAGCTTTCCTCCCCCACCCTAGAAAGTGCATGTGGCACTATACCTGACTGTGACATTTGAAAGGATTTCCTTGCACAGCTCTTGAAGTGAATGAACTCCCCCAAGATGCTGAAAATGGAATTCTACTTATGAAGACACTATGTTTCACACAACTTTTTAAGAATGCTGTGACAATGAAATGAACTATATACCTGTTTAGAAAAAATATTAACTTAAGCTAGGCTCTTGGTAGCTTCTCAGATCATGAAGACATTTTTCTTCCAGATGGCTTTTGTTCTTGGTTCAGGAATAGCCCAGAGGCAAATTTCCTAAAATTTTAAAACAGGAAATCTGGGACAGTCTCATTTAGCAATGAGTCTTGCCCAAGGTACTGGGGACAGGGTGAAATCAGAGATTCAAAGCATTTGAGAACCTTAGAAAGAATTAATTAATGTTTAACAATTAAATAAATAGTTGACAACTATTTATTGAGTGCTCACTGTGTGCCATGCCCTAGGCTAGGCCCTAGGGCTACTCATTTTGTAAATGAAGAGCCAAGAGGTTGCTTGCCCAAAACTACACTGTCAGAACTGGGGAAAGGATTCAAGTTCATCACCTACAATCATCGCCCTGTCTAGACTAGCCTATGCCCACCTTGGTGGAGTCTTCAACTTCATTTTGCTTAGTCCTTTTGTGCACCCACACAAACTGTCTGCAGCAACCCTGCAAGGCTTATGCCCCATCTCCTCATCCTTTATCCCTTCTCAGCATTTAAACACTTCTGGGGGGTGGGGCGGGAGAGGCGGTGCGTCTGGGTGGCTCAGTCGATTAAGATTAAGCTTCTGCCTTCTGCTCAGGTCATGATCCAGGGTCCTGGGATCAAGCCCCGCATTGGGCTTCCCCTGCTCAGGGGAAGCCTCCTTCTCCCTCTCCTTCTGCCTGCCACTCCCCCTGCTTGTGCTCGTGCACTCTCTCTCTCTGTGTCAAATAAAAAAATAAAAATAAAACTTTAAAAAATATTAAACACTTCCAGGGGGTGCCCCCTCTAAAGAAAACAGTTTGAAGCCACATTTGGAAAGGTTCTGATATCATGTGATAATATCTTCCTTTAGTGACTTCTCCCAAAGGGTTGTTAATTTGACAACAGTGGTGCTGAAACTCAGGTATGAACAGTCATCTTCATGAACCTTAGTGGGGTAAGAATGGCGGGCCTAGTCTCCCATCTAGGCTTCAAGAATTGCAGGATTCCCCTCTTTAGGACTATGCTACTTCCTCACTTCCTCAGGAGTCGTCGCTAGCTCCCCATTGACTACAGGACCAAGTACACCTCCTCAGCTGGACGTCTAAGGCTTGCTGGCATCTAATTTCATCTATTCTACCCACCCCATTCCTACCCCAATTCTCCAGTGACTGGCCCTCTCTGAGCCCTCTCCTCCCATGCCTCCTCTTTACCTGTCCAAATCCCTCTCATCCTTTAGGATCAGGAAAGCCTCCTGCTGACCACATCCTCCCCTCCCCAGAACTCCAGAGGGGCTTCTGCTTCAAACAACTTCTCTCCCTGTTGCCATGACCCATTTCCTTGCATTGTTGCCAGTTTCACCAGGTAAGGTTCCAGCACCCGAACATGCTGTGACAGGGACTTTGCAGTGTTCTTTTTCGCAGAGCCTTCCTGGGATGGCCTAGGTTGGCAGAAGCCTGACACAGATGCTTCCAAAGTACCTGGGGATCCAAAAAACCCAGGCAAAGGAGCAGAGAGAAGCTAGCACTTTCTACCCTTCAGACCTCATTTTAAAGGTCACTTCTGCAGAAGCCCACACAGTCCCAGCATCTCCCCCAAATTATCAAAGTGGGCTTCCATTCCCTTTGAGCAGGCATTCCTCATGGTTCACATTATCTCTTATAGGACTCTATGTTTAGTGACCACCTCCTGCCAGACTGTAAGCTCCACTGAACACCTGTCTGGCTCACCTGTGTATCCCCAGCATCTCATCTGATGCATGATGGAGGCTCAGGACTATATGTTTAAAGAGAGAATTAGAGAAGGCCAGGAGATTACCTGCTCTTGGTGCCCGTGGTTACGCTCAGGAACATCCTGGGGCCACATCATCTCTCTGGTCTAGACCAGAGCCTCTAGTCTGGGAGCACCAGGGTCTCCAGGCTCATTACAGCCTCAGCCACAGGGCACATGATGACAGTTCCACTTTCCTGAGTGCCAACTACACGCCCAGCAGCCCGCAGTTACCACTCTCTACCACACCCCACTAGCATGTGCCACCATCAGCTCCATTCGCCAGATGAGGTGCTCGAGGCTCAGCATTCCTACCCCTCCCAGCCCACTGGCTGTGTGCCTGTCTCTCATCTAGTAGGGAAAGAATCCCTAGTGCCAGGCAACAGCCAAGAAGCCTCAGAAAATGCATCAGGACTACCCCTGCCTTGCAAGGAATGAAACCCTGCTTCCAGAGAACAAGCTAGAAAGCAGCAGTTGTAAAGCTGCACAGACACATGTCCATCAAATGCAAATGGCCCCGTGGGCCTGCTGAACTCTTGGAGGCGGTGAGAATGAGCCGAAGCCAGAAACTGTCTGCTAGAAGGGATGGTGCAGCCTAGAAACCCTGGTTTGGGTAAAATCAGAAACCACCAGGGCCCTAACACTTCTAGGACATTCGAAATCCTTTCGCACATTCTGTCCAGTATCTCTCCCCACCACCACCACCACGTGGTGGTCACCATGCTTCTAGTCCACACGGAGGCTCAGAGAAGCAAGTCAACCTGCTCAGGACTGCAAAGATGGAAAGCGATGGTATCGGTGTAGACTGGACAGCCTTACAACAACTCCCCACATGTGTCAGCAAGGCTGCCATAGAAGCAAACCTCTTTGGTGCAGAAGCGGGAGCTGGAGAAACAGCTGTGGGATGGAACATGAGCCTCTAGTCCTTGGCAAGAAGCGCCCAATTCTGCATGGCTTTACTGGGGCTGTTCCCTGGGGGAATGCCCCCTCATGAAGTGGGAGGCTCCATGAGGCCAGCACACTCAGGCTGCAGGCCAAAGCAGAGGTAGCTGCTGGAGTGCAAGTCCATGAGGACCTCTAAAAGACTGAAGATCCAGGTGGACAATACCCAGACCATATATAAAAACAGAGCTCTGACCCATGATCCGAACCCACTGGTTCAGGGAGCCAACCCACTGCCTCCAGCAACTTGTCCAGGGAGACAGACAACAATGCCTGTAAGCAATCGGCCCCAAAGAGCTAAGACTTCAGAACTGACAGCTTTCTGGATTTCTGCCTCCCATGTAGGACCCACCAGAGAAAGCCAGATATGCTCCCCTCGCCCCAGGGTGCTCTGCTTCCAACTTCCCTATGCCAAGCCTCCCGTCTGGGAGCACCTGGAGTCTTCCCCTTTCCACTGTGAAACCTGACCACTTCTCTGTGCACCAAAACGCAAGTGACAGGGGCTGACTCCTTTGCTATAGCAAACTGAGAGTAGATGGCCTCTGCTTATCCTCCTCTAGGTGGTCTTCATTTATTTCCACATCTCTTAATTGCCTTATTGCTTTGTGACTCTATTGTCATACCTGTGCAACGGGATAATAATTCTGGGCACAAATCTTTGGGGAAGAAACTGCCTTGGGTTGCAGGAGAGCCTCCTGATACACCCCCATTCCCCAAATCCCCTCTGATCTCCATTCAGTAGCCACATAACCCACTACCCTCTGGTTTGGAGCATGCCTGGGTATACCCACATGTCCAGGACCCTCATTTTTCTCAGGGAAGGACCCTGAAGCCCAGGCAGAAGAAGTGTCTACTTACCCCAGGTCCTCTCCTCCAGAGCTCTGACAGCAAACAGGTGAGCCTTTTCCGGAACTCCACACGTGTCACCTTTACATACACGTGAAAGTGAAGTGAGCTAAAGAGAGCAAAAGTACACCACACAGTGAGTTACCAGGAGCCCAGAAACTTCCCAAACAGGGAAGGCTCGTCACGGCCTGTACATGGAAGGATTTTTCCTGCTTGGTTTCAGGGCGCCCCACCCTGCCTCTCGGAGCCTCCTTCATTCAGGCAACTCACTCCCATGTCCCTTCCCCTTTCTAGGGGGTCAGCTCCACCCCATCACTGGCCGCAGCTTCTCACCACAAGACAAAAGCAACAGGGCACCATGTGGGGGCATGAACTGTTCTCACAGCTTCCCAGGTATCGGCTCTCTCAGTCCTCAGAGCAGCCCGCTGAGTATGAGCCATTACCCACACACTCACCTCACAAATGGGGAAACTGAATCACAGGGAGGTGAGTGAGGTGTCCAAGGACGCACAGCTAGCAAGGAAAAGAGGTGGCGAGAAGACAGATGGGAATAAGGCATTCTCTACCTGAGGTCTAGCACCTTTCTGGGGAGGAAGAGGCTACCCTGTTAATCCTGGGCCAGTCCCTCAGGGCATTCCAGAGGGTGAAAGGCAGCTTACATTCAGAAGGGAGCAGAACATACGTATTGCTAGACAACCACGAGACTCTGCAGAGAGAGCCTGACATCCAGCTTCTGGGGCCCCAGCTTAGACCTCAAGGCCAGGCCCTCCCGAGTGGCAGCCTGACAACCTGAGTTGTTGAGTCTGGGAAACCGGGGCCCCGTACCAGGACTCCGAATGCAGCTTGCGTGCTAAGTTGGGACAGCTTCCCACTGATGTGCACACCAGCCCCCAAACGCTCCGAGTGCCCCCGCTGCTGCTAGGAGGGGCAGGATACACCTGGGAGACCCATCGAGGCTCTCAAGTACATCACTGCCTTCAGTGCAAATGCTGCCCCCTCTATTAGAACCCAGAACTCCCGAAGGCACGGGGCCAAATGCAGCCACATTGTGAGAGACTTGTGTGCGTTCCTAACCAGACTCTGAGCTGCAGAAGGAGAGGCCAGGTTTGCTCATCTCCATGGGCAAACTCCCTCCTGTCGCCCCCTCCCTCCTGCTGACACTTGGGGGACTTGCAGTAATTGTCAGCTGAATGAATAAATTGATGACAGAGGGAGACAGACGTGTTAACAGCTCAGAGGAATTCAAGCAGAATGGAGTAAGTGCTAAATGGTGGTGGAATGAGTCATTATTGCTGACGGGGAAGGAAGAGAGGAAAGGCATTCATCCTCTCTCCCCTGCACTGTCAAAACAGAGCCTTCACTCTTCCTCCCTCCCTCCCTGTCTCTCACGTTCAGAAGACAGCAGAAAAATGCACGTGGATAAAGGATGATGCCAGCACACACACCCACAGAGTCATGCCCTCTGCGACACCCCTAGGGTAAGAGACGGCATTTAGCCAGACTCAAAGGCCTCCTGTGCTCCCTCCACAGGCAGCCCATCACCCACCTCTACCTCTCCAACCTCTGTCCTGAACCTGGTGTGAGCCACTTTTGGCTTTTCTCTATAGTTTGGCCATATGTATATATGTGTGTGTGTGTGTGTGTGTGTGTGTATTTATCACTAAACAACACGTTGTTGTGTCATATGTATATGTATGTGTGTGTGTGTGTGTGTGTGTGTGTGTATTTATCACTAAACAACACGTTGTTGTGTCATATGTATATGTATGTGTGTGTGTGTGTGTGTGTGTATTTATCACTAAACAACACGTTGTTGTGTCATATGTATATGTATATGTGTGTGTGTGTGTGTGTGTATTTATCACTAAACAACACGTTGTTGTGTCATATGTATATGTGTGTGTGTGTGTGTGTGTGTGTGTGTGTGTATCACGAAACAACACATTGTTGTGTCAAGCTCCCAGCTCAGCAGGGAGTCTGCTTCTCCCTCTGCCTCTGCCTCTCCCCCTTGCTTGTCCTCTTTCTGTCTCTCTCTCTCAAATGAATAAATAAAATCTTAACAAATAAATGCATAAAAGCCTCTCTAATAATAAACATGGCACTGAAACCCAGATGGGATGGCCTAGAAGCCCACACAACCAACCCGCTAAATAAAAAGTCAATATATAAACTTAACTGCAACAAATCCGGTGAGAACATTCCAGATAGTCTCTGCCTCAAAAACCTTCCAAGGCTCCTAACTGCTGGGAAGATATGCCTAAAGTCTTGGCTGTTTAAGGCCCTTTCTAACCTGACCCTGACCTACCATTTTAGCTTTCACTTCAGCCACTGTCAACAAGGATCAAAATACAATGACAATAATGATGACGGTAATTCCTAACAAGAGTGATCCTGGAAGTTATCTTTTTTTTTCTTTTTAAGATTTTATTTCTTTATTTGACAGAGAGAGATCACAAGTAGGCAGAGAGGCAGGCAGAGGGAGAGGAGGAAGCAGGCTCCCCGCTGAGCAGAGAGCCCGATGCGGGGCTCGGTCCCAGGACCCTGAGATCATGACCTGAGCCGAAGTCAGAGGCTTAACCCACTGAGCCACCCAGGCGCCCTCTGGAAGTTATCTTTAAATGATTGCGTATTTTGTGCCAGTTCCTGCATTAGTCGATTGCTATACCTTCTCTTATTTAATTCTCATGGCTCCCTTACAATGGTGCCATTTTATGGACATTTTTGCCATGTTATGGACAGGAAACAGGCTCAAAGAAGTCATGGAATGGGGCACCTGGGTGGCTCAGTGGGTTAAGCCTCTGCCTTCGGCTCAGGTCAAGATCTCAGGGTCCTGGAATCGAGCCCCGCATCGGGCTCTCTGCTGGGCGGGAAGCCTGCTTTCCCCTCTCTCTCTCTGTCTGCCCCCCTGCCTACTTGTGATCCCTCTCTGTCAAATAAAAAAAAAAAAAAAAAAAAAAAAAAAAGAAAAAGAAAAAAAAAGAAGTCATGGAACTTTCCCAGAGTCCTCACACAGGTGTGATAATCGGAATCCTCTAGTCTGATCAAACCTTAATCACCTTCAAAAGTGCAGCTCAAATATCCTTTCCTGCCCCCATCTCCACCCCTAAGCAAAATGAATGCTTCCTCCTCTGTGCTTCCCTGTACTATATGCATTCTTATGTGCAGCACTTGCCAACAAATATTCAACAAATCATCCCCGGTACCTATTAGGATGGGTGACTATGTTCCTGTCTTTCTTCTGCCCAGCTGTAGCTGGATATGTCGGTGGAAGGAAATGTGTATCTTTAAAAAAAAAAAAATTACGATTTTAATTATACAAAATAGTCATAACCTAAAACTTAACCATCTTAACCATTTTCAAGTGTACTTAAACTTAGAAAGTAAACTTACTTTTTAATTTTTTTTAAATATTTTATTTACTTATTTGTCAGAGAAGGGGGGCAGAGAGAGAGAGAGAGAGAGAGAGAGCACAAGCAGGGGGAGTGGCAGGCAGAGTGACATGGGACTCTATCCCCGGACCCTGGGATCATGACCTGAGCCGAAATCAAAGTAAGACACTTAACCAACTGAGTCAACCAGGCATTCCCCCCACACCCTTTTTTTTTAAAAAAAAGATTTTGTCAAGTGCACAGTTTAGTAATGGTAAATATGTGTATATCCTTCCACAACCAATTTCCAGAATGTTTTTCATCTTGAAAAACTGAAACTCTACCCATTAAAAGACAACACCTGGAGCGCCTGGGTGGCTCAGTGGGTTAAGCCTCTGCCTTCGGCTCAGGTCATGATCTCAGGGTCCTGGGATCGAGCCCTGCATCAGGCTCTCTGCTCAGGGGGGAGCCTGCTTCCTCCTCCTCTCTCTCTCTGCCTGTCTCTCTGCCTACTTGTGATCTCTGTCAAGTAAATAAATAAAATCTTTTAATAAATAAATAAATAAATAAAAGACAACACCCCCTTACCTCTACCCCCAGGCCCTGGAAACCACCATTCTGCTCTCTGTTTCTTTGAATTTCACTACTCTAGGGACCTCCGATAACTGGAATTATACCATATTTGCCTCTATAATTTGCTTGTTTTACTTAGCATAGGGTCCTTAAGGTTCATCTGTGTTGTGTCATGTGTCCAGATTTCCTTCCTTGTTAAGGCTGAGTCTCCCAGTATAGGTACGTTTCTCGTTTCCGTTTATCCATTCATCCATCAATAGACACATGGGTAGCTTCCAGCTTTGGCTGTCATGAGTAATGCTGCTGTGAACAAGGGAGTACAAGTATCTCTTCAGACCCTGCTTTTGCTTCTTTTGGGTCTACACTCAGAGATTGCTGGATCAGGGCACCTGGGTGGCTCAGTCGGTTAAGCATTCTGATTCTTGATTTTGGCTCAGGTCATGATCTCAGGGTCGTGGGATTGAACCCCAGGTCAGCTAGGTGTGAAGCCTGCTTAAGATTCTCTCTCTCACTCTCTCCCTCTGCCCCTCCATTCTCTCTCTCTCACTTTCTATCACATCCTTGCCAACATTTGTTGGTTTTATTAGAAACCATCCTAATGGGTGTGAGGTGGTTTACTTTATACAATTCTTACTAAATGAGCCCAGACCCTGGCATATCAGAGTATTTATGGAGTGAATGGATTCAACCACAAATGGATGAGATAGTTTTGTTTCCCAGGGTTTGTTTGATGAATAAATAGTATCCAATAGTCTGGTGTCTTTTCTGAGCTCAAGAACTTGAATTTGGATTGTTTGGTGGTAAGACTGCACATTCTCCAGGCAGTGGCTTTCCCCTGAGCCTGGAGAGGTTGGTTTCTGCCTGCCAGGCCCCAAGGCCCACCATCCCTCCTCCGGGTGACCGGCTCCTGGAGGTGGTGGGGAGAGGCAGCCTCTCCTCAGAGTCACTTCCCCAACCTGGCTCCATTCTGCACAAGGCAAACAAATCCAGGAGGAAGACACCAGCAGGCCAGCAAAATCCAAGAACACCCCCGCCCCCAGCCCACCAGGGATGCTCTGGGGACCCGGGGAGGGCAAGGGCAGGAACCCAGCCCCCTTCCCCTCCCACCTCAGGGCTCAGGGGGGCAAAGCAGAGTCACATTTCAGGGACACACCCAAGCTGACTTGAAAGCCCAAACCAGCAGCCGCCCCTGTTCTTGAGAACTCCTCTGGGTGCCTGCAGGCTTATGCTGGGCTGAGTCACTTCCTCACCTTAATTCCCCCTAATACCTTCCCTTTCTCTGCAGCTTTACTCCGGCTCCACTGTCTGAGTGTGGAATGTCTGGGGAAGCTGTGCAGGTGGGTCGGCTGAGAGGTCTGGCCAGATACTGCAGACAGGACCATGACTGGAGTTAGAGGATGTTGGGGGTGCGCACGGGGGGAGGGGGGGGTGCGTCACAAGTGAAGCCAGGTTTCTCTGCTGGCTCGGAACAGCACATCCTCATCTCAACCAGCTCCATCTCTGCAAGCCTGAGCAGAGGTCAACACCTCCAGGCAGGAGCCTTGAGGGGCAGGAGCAGAGCCTGGACGGTGGAGCAGAGGATGGAGAGGAACAGCTGCTCTGCATTTCATCCCGATCCCATGCCACATTCTCTGGAGAACAGGGTCGCATCCTGAAGGTCAGGTTCAAAGGTTACATTATTTGCGCCAGTTTCCTGGATGAGTCTGAGGAGGTCTCACTGTTATCCTGGGCACCAGCGTTCCTTTCATACCTGTAGGTACTCTTTCCTTCCCTGTCCACAGCCAAAGTTTTCTTTTAAGATCCTGGATTCTTCATTTTTATCTTAGCGTTGCTTCCTGTGTCTGCCTGCCTCCGCTTGTACATTCAAAGATAGAAATCAGGGCAAAGTTGATTTCTAGTAAACCTACTCATCCACATAGCTCAAAGAGTCAAACAGCGGTGTAAGACTTAAGAAAAAGAGGTCATCCCTCATCAGAGATACCCACTTTCAATTGTCACGGCTCATTCTCACTCCAACAACCCACTACCTCCTTTGGCCCCCATCCTTCCAACGTTGCCGCATGGTAATTTGGTTAGAGCAACGGTCTGTGCTGAGAGCATGGGCACCGGGTCAACACGATTTCCCTGTGTTTCCACTATGAGCTATAGATGGGCTGTGAGGACTTCCCTTTTCATGCACAAGGTTTTTATTTTCCCCGGAGTGAGTAATTATCCACCCCCCTCCATTTGCTTCCTTTTCTTTGTACTCCATGCCAAACTCTCTCGGTTGTTGAAATCTCCTCTCACTAAACTCAGATGATATTCTACCAATTAAACCTCCTTAATGAAACCTCTCTTGGAGACTTGAGCTGCTTGGGCCTGGTAACGTTGCTTTCCTCCTGCAGTCACTGCCTGCAGAGGTATCCTGCAGGATTCCACCTGGGTTAGAGTCCTGCTTCCTGTGCACTGTCTTTTCTTCTCCTCCTCCTTCTCTTCCTCCTCCTTCTTCCTTCCTTCCTTTATTTATTAAAGATTTTATTTATTTATTTTTCAGAAGGAGAGCGAGAGCGAGCACAGGCAGACAGAGTGGAAGGGCAGAGTCAGAGGGAGAAGCAGACTCCCCGCGGAGCAAGGAGCCTGATGTGGGACTCGATCCCAGGACGCTGGGATCATGATGAGCCGAAGGCAGCTGCTTAACCAACTGAGCCACCCAGGCGTCCCTCCTTCTTCCTTTTTTAAGCAATCTCTAGGCCCAAGGTGGAGACTGAACTCACAACCCTGAGATCAAAAGTCACACTCGCCACCAACTGAGCCAGCCAAGTCCCCTCTGGTGTTTGTCTTTTGCTTGGTACTGCCTTGTTCTGGTGAGTCATCCTCCAGCAGCCTCCTGAGTCCATGAAAACAATTTCTTTTTTTTAATCTTAAATGACTGAAAATTGTCTTCTTCTTCCAAACCTGACTCATAATTTGCATGGATGTAAAGATTTTAAGTTGAGGATAACTTATACCTTCAGAATTTTGAAAACATTGCATAAGTGTCTTCTAACTTCCAGTACTTCTTTTGAGACATTCAGGCCCTTATTTCTGACCTGTTCCTTCATCCCTTTGGGAATTTGTAGAACCTACTTTTTGTCTTCTGTGTTCTGAATTATGATGATTTTTCGTGATACGAGTCTATTATCATCCATTGTGTCAGACATTCAGTGGGCCCATGTATTTATTTATTCATTGTTTATTTATTTTATTAAAGATTTTATTTTTAAGGTATCTCTACACCCAGTGTGGGGCTCGAACCCCAAGATCAAGAGTCCCATGCTCCACAGACTGAGCCAGCCAGGCACCCCTCTAAGGGCCCTTTTAATCTGGACATGCATTTCCTTCATATTTGGGCAAAATTCCTTCAAGCATTTTTTTGACCATTCCCTCCATTCCTTTTCTCTGTTTTTGTTTTTCTGAAACTCTTTTTGTTCATACAGGGGTCCTCCTGGATAATTTTCTTGTCTGTTCCCTTCCACATCCCATGTCTGTGGTTCTGTATTACTTTAGGGGGAGATTTCCTCAACTTCATCTTCCAATCCTTCTATTAAGTTTTTTATTTCTGATATTTAAAAGAGTTTGTTGTTGTTGTTGTTTTAAAGATTTTATTTATTTATTTGACAGAGAGAGAGAGAAGGAGACAGCAAGAGAGAGAACACAAGCAGGGGGAGTGAGAGAGGGAGAAGCAGGCTTCATGCTGAGCAGGGAGCCCGATGTGCAACTTGATCCCAGGACCCCGGGATCATAACGTGAGCTGAAGGCAGATGCTTAATGACTGAGTCACCCAAGCGCCCCTTAAAAAAGAGTTTTTTTAACAAGAAAAATGACTGCTGTAATATGTTAGGAAAAATTTTACATAAACTCTGATCCATCCCTGCTCTAATAGGTAATAAATGCAGGATTCATTACAAGGCATGATATTTTTTTAAAAAGATTATTTATTTATTTATTTGACAGAGAGAGATCAGAGGCAGGCAGAGAGCTGGGGGGGGGGGGCAGAAGCAGGCTCCCCACTGAGCAAAGAGCCCGACTCGGACTTGATCCCAGGACCCTGGGATCATTATCTGAACCGAAGGCAGAGGCTTTAACCCACTGAGCCACCCAGGTGCCCATAAGGCATGATATTTTTAAGAGTTTGGGGGCGCCTGGATGCCTCACTCGGTTAAGCATCAGAGTCTTGATTCTGGCTCAGGTCATGATCTCAAAACCTGAGATGGAGCCCCGTGTCAGGCTCCGCCCCAGCTCCTGCACTTTCTCTCTAAAAACAAACAAACAAACAAACAAATATAAAAAGGGACCATTCAAAAGGGAAAGGAACTCTTTTTTTTTTTCTTCAAGATTTGATTTATTTATCTTAAAGAGAAAGAGACAGAGAGAGCAGTGTGCATAAGCAGGGAGGTGGGGCAGAAGGGGAGGGAAAGTGAGAATCCTAAGCAGACCCCATGCCTTGCATAGAACCTGACATGGGGCTTGATCTCAGGACTCTGAGATCATGACCTGAGCTGAAATCAAGAGTCCAGTGCTTAACTGACTTATCCACCCATGTGCCCCTGAATGCTCCCTTATTCAAGAAACAGTAATACTGTGTTTTTCTTTTAGTTTTGTATGTACATACATCTACTGTCTATATAAAATATGTCCATATGTGTATTGAATAGTATTGTGTTTTTGTTTTAGCAATGCAGTATATTTAAAAAATCTCTAAAGATGGGGTGCCTGGGTGGCTCAGTAGGTTAAAGCCTCTGACTTTGGCTCAGGTTATGATCCCAGGGTCCTGGGATCGGGCCCCGCATCAGGCTCTCTGCTCAGCAGGGAGCCTGCTTCCTCCTCTCTCTGCCTGCCTCTCCACCTACTTCTGATCTGTCAAATAAATAAATAAAATCTTTTTAAAAAACTCTAAAGATAGTAATGATAAATTTTTAAAGTTTTGTTTATTTTTTAAAGATTTTATTCATTTATTTATTTGACAGAGAGATAGAGAGCACAAGTAGGTAGAGCAGCAGGCAGAGCGAGAGGAAGAAGCAGTCTCCCCACTGAGAAGGGAGCCTGTTGGGGGACTCGATCCCAGGATCCCGGGATCATGACCTGAGCTGAAGGCAGCCGCTTAACCGACTGAGCCACCCAGGCACCCTTAATTTTGTTTTTAAACTTGTTCTTCTTCATGCATAAACTGTTTTCTCTAATTTTTTTTTCTCTGCTTACTTTTAGTGTCTGCCTTTCATGGCAGAGGATCTCATCAGAGGACTGGTAACACTGGTTATCTGAGTGAAGGCACCAAAAAGCCAGTTGGAAACTGAGCATGTGCCTGGAGCTTTTTGAGCAGGTGCTTTTCTGTGGGGAATCTGACTGAGCTATATCACTGATGAAGTCCTGGCATCAGCATATCCTCAGGGCTTTTTCCTTGGGTTAGACAGATTCCCCAAAGTAGGCTTTCATAGGTCTCCTGGAGTTCTACTGTCCTGGGAGCCAAGTGAGTAACGGAGGCTGGGCTCCACACTTTGTCTGTAAATATTTGCTTAACGCCATGCTTTAAGTATGGAGCCCCATGACTAGCTTAGCCAGTATGTTCTAATCTGGATACCCTCTGGTTTACTTTCTCCTGAGAATAAACTTTCAGTTTTACGCAATGTTTAAATGAGAGAATAGGAGTGGGTATTTGGGGTGTCCAATTTCTTCTTAAGTTTCCAAATGGCTCTCTTGTTCCTAGCGCGAACTTCACGGTTAAATGCTGTTGCCGCCAATTCCTGAGCCTTTTGGAGATTCCCTGTAGTAAACCTAGTTGCCTTTCACTTCTCCGCCTGCCGATTTTAGGATTCGGCTGTCTCGGACCTGCTACGTTCATTGCCGCTCATTACTTTTTCCAGTATCCAACGTTGAGTAGTTGTGTTGCCAGCTCCATTCCTATTCCTAACACCCGGCTCTTCCTACATGGTCATGGCCTTCTGGGGGCCTCCAGTGAAAGACCCCTCAGGGCTTTGCCAAGGTCAGTCCACTGTGCCTGGGGCCAGACTCCAGCTCTCCCAGTGCTGGATAGCCTCTGAAAGCTCCACGCAGCTGCTCTCTGCTCCATCGCCAAGTCTGGTGCTGCGGGTGGGTGGTTTAGGGGTCAGCCAAGCCTCAGGGGGGATTTTGGAATAATCAACTCTACTGCTTTAAAATACAATATACCGGGACGCCTGGGTGGCTCACTGGGTTCCTGGGCTCCTGGGATCGAGCCCCGCATCAGGTTCTCTGCTTGGCAGGGAGCCTGCTTCCTCCTCTCTCTCTCTCTGCCTACCTGTGATCTCTGTCAAATAAATAAATAAAATCTTAAAAAAAATAAAATAAAATATACCAGGCACCTGGGTGGCTCAGTCATTAAGTGTCTGCCTTCAGCTCAGGTCATGATCCCGGGGTCCTGGGATCGAGCCCCACATCAGGCTCCCTGCTTGGCAGGGAGCCTGTTTCTCTCTCTCCCACTCCCCCTGATTGTGTTCCCCCTCTCACTGTCTCTCTCTCTGTCAAAAAATAAATAAAATATTTAAAAAAATAAAATAAAATAGGGGCGCCCGGGTGGCTCAGTGGGTTAAAGCCTTTGCTTTCGGCTCGGGTCGTGATCCCAGGGTCCCGGGATCGAGCCCTATATCAGGCTCTCTGCTCAGCAGGGAGCCTGCTTCCTCCACCTCTCTCTCTGCCTGCCTCTCTGCCTACTTGTGATCTCTGTCAAATAAATAAAATCTTAAAAATAAATAAATAAATAGGATCCCTGTTGTACGAAAGAGTTATATCATAATAAATAAATAAATAAATAAATAAAATAAAATATACTGATTTTACTTACAACAACATACACTAATTGTAAGAGTACCACTATTTTTGAGAGTACAGTTTTGACAAATGTAAACAGGTCTGTAACCTTCACAACCAAAATATAGAACATTCCTATCCCCTCAGAAAACTTCCTGTGCCCTCAAGGGGGATTTTAATGTAGATTTGAGGGGGTTCCTTCTCTGCATTTCCTCCCCACCACCCCCGCGTTGGCAGCCTTGCACCCCGATCTGCTTTTTCCACCGAGTGAAACTGCCACGGTCTCCTTGGACACTATTTTCCACAGTTCAGGAGACGTTCTCAAGGTGAAGACTGAGATGAACTTTCTCCTCATGATCACAGCCCTGCACTTGTTGACGTTTCTCGTAGGCAAAGAGTTATTTTCATGTATTTTTTTCAGCCTCTACACTTGTTCACATTGGGGTCGAGGAGGGATAAATGTGATTCCAACTATTCCATCATACCTGGAACCGGAAGTATAAAATATCTTCCTAAATACACATTTTATACTTTTTTTTTCCTAACCCCGAGGACATGAAGAGAACACCCCTGCACAATCTTCCTTGTGGCTGTCAGGCAGGGAGCGTTTGTGTCTGGAGCCTTTCTGGACCTTGAAGAGCATCTAGGGATCCTGAGGGAATAGATCTGGTCAGGGGTTCTGGGGTTGTAGGCTCTGCTATGTGCTCACTGGGTGGCCTCTGGCCACTCGAGGGGAGGCGGGTGTTGTGACAGTTCCATCAGCCACCCAGGAAGTCTGGAGAGTTTAGATTTGGAGGGAGCTGGCTTTGCTTGTTGGCTCCAACAGTCACAGTCTGTCCCAAGAAAGTGATAGAACCATGCTGGTCCTCAGTTTTCTTATTTACAAAACAGAGAGAATACACCAACCTCAGAGGATCATTTGAAGAGTTAATGACAGCATTTAATATGTTCAGCGGGGTTCCTGCTACATAACCCCACAGACCAAAGTGGATAAGCAAAACTTGATCAACAGTGGCTGTTGATTGTTATTTTTATGGACGCAGAGATGCTTTTTACCATCTTAAGTACCTGGAAAGCCCAGGATCTAAATCTTCTTCCCCCATCGAACGAAGGCCTTTCCTTGCGTCCCCCAGGACAGGAATGAGAGATCCTTTCTCTCCCTGCTCTTGGTCCCTGGTGGCCCGAGTGGTCAGCTGGATGGCCTGCCCAGGGAGAACAGAGTCTTATTTGGCAGCAGGGGCTAAGGCAGCACCAGGCCCGCTAGCACAGTGTCTTGGGCCATGCACGGGGATGGGGGGGGTGACCCCGCTGGCTCTCTGTTGATGTTTGCCCTTGGGTTTTGCCTTTCTTCTCATTGTGAAGCCCTTCGCCACTTTTCTAGCCTTCGTGATGATTCTGTGAGCTGCCCGATATGTTTCTAAACACAAACAAAACAACACTTTTCTGCATCCTTAGCTGGATTTGGTTTCTACTGCTTGTCACTAGGAATTCTGATGGATACACCTGATGCCAAAGACTAGCAAATTACCAAAAACAGGTCAATGAGACTTGACGTGCCAGGGAGACCAGAAAGTTAAAGGGAGTATGCTTGTCCTGCTGGTTGTTCTTGCAGCACTGAGAAGGCTGCTCGGGAACAAGGAACACCAATAGTCAACACGAAGTTGACCTTTAGGAGAAAAGAAATACGAATGAAAGAGACAGCATTTTTTTCTCCTATCACATTAGCAAATAATGCACCCAAGAATATGTGTGTGTGTAATTAAATTAAAATAGCGGGTACTAAGATAACCCTGTATGTTAACTATACTGGAATTAAGATAAAAATACAATAAACAATACAATAGCTGGCATGGCGAGGATCCTCACGTTCCAGGCACCTCACAGACAGAGCTCTCGGTGTCCCAGGGTTCTGAGGAGCCCAGACAAGTGTCTCCACTTTCCTAGTAGAGAAGCACTTGAAAGACTGCTTCCCACCACCCTAAGCGGCTTTCCTACAGGACAAGAGAGGCAACAGTCATGACTCCCACATGCATGGATTTGTTGGAAAGTAGGACTTGGCTGTGTCTTTAAAAATTGTGGTAAAGTATACATAACATAAAATTGACCATTTTAACCATGTTTAAGAGGACAGTTCAGTGGCATTCAGTACATTCCCATCGTGGTAGGACCATCAACACCATCCACCTCCAGAACTTCCTCATCTTAGGAAACTGAAACTCCGTCCCCATTAAAGGACAACTCTCCATTCTCCCCTCCCTGCAACCCCTGGCACCCACCGTACTGCTTTCTGTCTCTGAGGATTTGACTGCTCTAGGCAGCTCATGTAAGTGACATCATACAGTATTTGTCCTTTTTAAAAAAGTTTATTTATTTATTTGAGAGAGAGAGTAGGTGGAGGGGCAGAGGGAGAGAATCTTTAAGCAAACTCCCTGCTGAGCATGGAGTCCAACTGGGTCCATCATTCCCAGAACCCTGAGATCATGATCTGAATTGAAACCAAGAGTCAGATGCCTAACCGACTGAGCCACCCCCATGCCCCAGCATGATGTCCTCAAGGTTCATCCATGTTGTCGCATTTGTCAGAATTTCTTTCTGACAAATTTCTGACAAAATTTCTTTATATATATATATATATATATACATATATATATGTATATATATATGTGTGTATATATATATATCTCCTTAAAAAGGAAAGAAATATATATATATATAGCCTTAAAAAGGAAAGAAATACATACACACACACACACACACACACACACACGTATCTCTATCCCACATTTTGTTCATCTGTTCGTCTGTCAGGGGATGCTTGGAACTGATTCCACATTTCCCCTGTTGTGAACAGGGCTGCTATGAATGTGGGTATACAAGTAAGTGTTTCTTTGTAGTCTGGGTGTTAGCTCAGTTCTTCTTCTTTTGAGATTTCAATGACATTGGCTTAAGTACACCCACACCTTTCCACCCCTTGCCCTCCGAAGTAAAAATGAACAGGAACCTTCTTTGACACTGTCACTGTATCTAAGAACCCTGTCTCACCTTTCGGAGACCACAGCGACACTATTTCTGGAGTGCTCGGTGCTGTTCTAGGTACTTACAAATCTTACCTGTTTTAGTCCTGGCGGTAGCCCCCATAAGGTGGCTGAGGGTCACTGCCTGCCCCCTGGGGCCTTTTATGCATAAAAAAAGTCTCGTTCTTCTTGGCATATCCATAGCTTGAAAAGCAGAGCAGGAGCTGGATTGGAGTGCCCACTTGGGCCCTTGGCAGAGCCCTCTGGTGTGCAAGCCACAGTCGATTATAAATACACTTGTGGGGCACCTGGCTGGCTCAGTCGGTGGAGCATGTGACTCTTGATCTCAGGGTTGTGGGTTCAAGCCCCACACTGGGTATAGAGATAACTTAAAAAACAAAATCTTTAAATAATAAATAAGTAAGCTGATAACCTGGGTTTATGGTTGAAGAAAGGGAAGCACAGAGGTGGAGGAGTCTGCCTGAGGTCACAGGGAGCCAAGGCAAACCTAGAACAGAATGGGGCCTGCCTTCAGCCCTTATTTGTACTTAGGTATGGTGAGGCCAGCGGATCTGGAGATTATCATCATTGAAAAGATAGTATGCACATAGCATGGTGACTGTCATTCACAATAGTATATTGCATAGTTAGCAAAGATACTGCATATCTTAGCAAAGAGAGTAGATCTTAAAAGTCTTCATCATAAGTAAAAAGGAAATCTTTTTGTAACTATGCATGGTGACAGATGTTAGCTAGACTTACTGTGGTGGTTATTTTGCATATATACAAATATTGAAACATTATGTTATATACCTCGAACTACTATAATGGCATATGTCAATTACACCTCAAAAAAAAAAAAAAAGAAAAGAAAAGAGAATATGTTACTCACAGTTTCCAAGAGGAGGGGCCATGCCTTCCCAGGGCTACACTAGGAAGCACCAGAGGGCAGATGTGAATGGAGAAACATGAGCAGGAGCCTTTCCTGTGGTTTCTGCAGGAAGGATGGGCAAGGCAGAGTAAGCACGCAGGGGATTGGCTAGGTTGAATAATTTCAGTGGGCTCTGGGCTGTAGGGCTGTCCCTCATAGTCTGGTAGCTGGACCTGGGGTATTAGAGCAGGGGAATAGAGGGCCAAGTGTAAAGACTTAATAAGAAGGTGATTTGGGCTCCTGGCTGGCTCAGTTAGTGGAACTTGTGTGTGGCTCTTGATCTTGGGGTTGTGAGTTTGACCCCCACCCTGGGTCTAGGGATTATTTAAAAAAAAAAAAAAAAGGGATTGGAGTCTGGGCTCCAGATGAGTTGGTTTGCATATGACAAATGCACTCACAGGAGAATCCTTCATTATCTCCAGGATTAGGTGAGTTCTGACAGGGGCAGTCTCTCCCATGCATGAGGCCTGGGAATGTCAAAGCATCAGAATAAAAAGACATGCTTCCCATAGGGCCAGCGGGCAGGTTCTTAATTACTTTGTCATTCCTCCATAACACTTTCTCTGGCCAGTGGCTTTCAGACTTTGACATTTCTTGCCTTTTGACAGTGGACCCCTTTTTTCAAGTGAAATCTTGAGGCCACCCCGTTTGTTAAAGAATGCTCCTCTGCCTGAGAGCAGCTGGGCGGAGGGTACTATATGAAGCCCCCAACAGCCGGCACCCACTCATTTCAGAAGCAGCCCAAGAGGCCCCGCTGACCCTCTTTAAGAGAGCGGAAGGTGTGCATGTAGGCTGGACAGGAGCTGGAACTTGAGAGCAGACATAAGTTGTTGTGCGACCTTGGGTTAGTACTTTCCCTCTCATTTTCTCGTTTAAACAGCTTTACAGAGCTATTATCCACATACCCACTTAAAGTATACAACTTCGTGGTTTTTAGAATATTCAGAGTCAAGCCTCTATCACCACAATCTGAGGACATTTCCATCACCCCAAAAGAAACCCCACCCCCACTGGCAGTCACCACCCGATCTTCCCACTACACCCCCAACCCCAGGCAACCACGAACCTAGTTCTTATCTTTATAGAGCCCCCTGCTCTAGCTGTTTCACGTATGTGCAGTCATTTAATACGTGGTTTTGGGTGGTCCTTGGTGAGGGGCTTCTTTCACTTAGCATGACATTTTCAAAAACCATCTTGATTATATCTTGAGGATATCTTGAGGATATAAGTATCTTGAGGGTATAAGTATTTAATGTAGTAAATACTCTGTAAATAATTTTATTTTTATTTTATTTTTTCTGTAAATAATTTTAATTTGGAATATGTGATATTTACATATCTATGATAAAAAAAGTCTGACAGTACATGAAGGAGCATACATGAAAAACAAGTCTCTCTCCTTCACCCCCTTCTTGAGGGCCACCAACTGTTTCTAGTTTCCCGTCTTTCCCTTTGGATAGATTCTGTGCATACTGTAGAAGTTATTTATCACACGGGACCCTAGACTTGGTGGAGATCATTAACTTGCCTGGCTTTCCAGCCTGGTCTTTCCCACCCTGCCCTTTCACCCCCTCCCCCTTCTGGTCCACAGAACGGTGGGGCTCCCTCATTTGTCCAGCTTCCCCTTCCCAAGCCCCATCCACCTGGTAATGATTTCCTAGAGAGTCTCCCAGGGGTCTCCATGGGGACGTTTCCTGCTCCAGTCTCCATGGCAACTCTTCAGGTTGCCATGGTGACACTTAAGTGATTATTTGGAGACCCTTAAATAAATCACCCATGGTGGTATATGCTGGAAGCGTCTGGCTCCGACTCTTAGGTTTGGGGCCAAGGTTGGGGCCCAGGCCTTCAGGCAGGAATGGGAGGCGGCGGGGAGGGGCTCATCCGCTCTGTTGCCCCTGGTTCTAGCGCTGCGAGGGGCCCTTTCTGGGCAAAGGTGGAACTAAGCCTTTGGGGAATCGGGGCGAGCACAAGCAGTTAGGCTTCTGCCGTCCTTGAATAGAAACACTGTGGCAGGAGGGCACCCTCAATGGGACCAGGGGCAGCTTTGAGAAAGCCAGAAAGTGACTGAGCAGGGACTCAAATCTAGGCTGCTGGGATCCAAGGGCCTCACTCCTTGATGCTAAATATTAAGAAGAAATTCAAGATTGAATCCATTTCTTCACTTACTCAACCCACTACGCGCCAGGCACTGTGCTAAGCCTTGAGGATACAATAGTGATCAAACAAACTGAACTACCCATCCTCATGAAGTTTGCATTCTACTGTGGGAGACACAATCAGCAAAATAATTAAGGTAAAACACACAGGACAGGGGTGCCTGGGTGGCTTAGTGGGTTAAGCGTCTGCCTTTGGCTCAGGTCCTGATCCTAGGGTCCTGGGACAGAGCCCCACATTGGGCTCCCTGCTCAGTGGGGAGTCTGCTTCTCCCTCTCCCTCTGCCTGTCTCCCCAGCTCTGCTCTCTCTCTAAAATAAATAAAAATCTTAAAAAAAAAAATACAGGCCAGGGGCGCCTGGGTGGCTCAGTGGGTTAAAGCCTCTGCCTTCGGCTCAGGTCATGATCCCAGGGTCCTGGGATCGAGCCCCGCGTCAGGCTCTCTGCTGGGCAGGGAGCCTGCTTCCTCCTCTCTCTGTGCTTGCCTCTCTGCCTACCTGTGATCTCTGTCTGTCAAATAAATAAATAAAATCTTAAAAAAAAAAAATACAGGCCAAAGACAGTGGTTTACAGACTGGGAAATTGAGAGTGAAAGCAGGCAGCACTGCTAACACCATGTGGAGTGACCACTCAAGTCTTGGTTAGCCTAGCCCAGGACAATTTCCGCCTGACCAGAGGATTTTTCAACAACTCCTTGAATCTACATGTACCCTGAGCTCTGTCTTACTGAAGGCTGAATAAATAGCTTGAGCACCTGGGAGACTGGTGTAGTCTATCTGGAGAATCTGGTTTATTTTATTCCTAATGCCAACCTGGAGTGGTGAAGATATGCTCCCCGACTTGCATGTGGTGAATTGCTCAGGCCTGTTCCTTGGTGTTGGAGCCAACTGATAGGTACAGGGGCAGGACTCCTCTCACCCTGGTTTCTCTGAGAGACACATTTACTCTTCCAGGAAAGAAGTTTGGAAGCACAGGCCCCAGGCATACCATGCACACGGAGTGTTCTGGGCCAAAAAGCCCCCCCCCCCCCCCCGATTATTTATTTATTTATTTGACAGAGAGAGAGAGAGATCACAAGTAGGCAGAGAGGCAGAGAGAGAGGAAGGGAAGCAAGCTCCCCAGTGAGCAGAGAGCCTGATGTGGGGCTTGATCCCAGGGCCCTGGGATCATGACCTGAGCTGGAGGCAGACACTTTAACCCACAGAGCCACCCAGGTGTCCCCAAAAAGCTTCTGGAGGCTTGTCTTTCTTTTTTTTAATTTTAAATTTTTTTTATTTTTAAATATTTTATTTATTTGACAGAGAGAGATCACAAGTAGGCAATGAGGCAGGAAGAGAGAGAGGGGTAAGCAGGCTCCCTGCTGAGCAGAAAGCCTGATGCACAGCTTGATTCCAGGACCCTGAGACCATGACCTGAGCCGAAGACAGAGGCTTAACTCACTGAGCCACCCAGGTGCCCAGGAGGCCTGTCTTTATACACTAGGTTCCCTCTGCGGGCCTGGGATTTGGAGTCAGGTGAAGAGGCCACAGAAAATGCCTTCTGGACAGGTCAAGCCCCAAGAGGGGTTCACTAGAAAGTTCCTTGGACAATGAGTCGGGGAGACAAGTGGCCAGCCTCGGGAGGCGCAGGGGGCTGACACACTCCCAGGGCTGGGGCTTAGCTCAGATACCAGTTTGAAGTTTCTGGAGAAGCTGTGATTGGTCTCCTGCTGATGGCCCTCAGCCCTCAAGGGAGCCAGGCTCCCCTTCCACAGGGGCTCCCCTGCACTCCAGTCCCTCTGCTTACTCTTCTCATCCTTCAGATGTCCCCTCCCCTGAGGCCTGCTCATACCACCGACCTCTATGTTCTTCAACACTGTAGCTCTTCCTTGGCTCTTAGCACAGGGTATAATTGTACACTGGTTACACACTCGTTCACTAATCTGGGCTTTCCAATCTCAATGACAGCCACCAGCCACACATGGCTATTGTGCATGTGGACCTTGAGATGTGCTATGAGTATAAAACATAGGCTGGATGCTGAAGACTCAACGTCTCATTCATAATTTTTATGAATGCTGAATTTTTATGAATGCTGAAATGGTATTTTGGATGTGAATAAAATAAATTGAGATTAAGCCTACCATTTTTTTTTTAATGTATGGCTGCTAGGAAATTTACCATCACACACATTTCTGGTGGACAGTGCCGTGACTAGATTCAGTCCATAAGGTAAGTGGCCATGCAAACTTTGTCCCCACTTTACACCCAGCACCTGGCAGTAGGGGAGCAATAATCAGGGTTATTTACTGAATGTGTGTTTGACAGTTATATTTTCCATCAGCCCAGAAACATTTTGAACAGCCTAAGGGAATGTATAATTTAAATGTCAGTTTATTAAAAAGCAAAACAAAAAACCAAGCCAAACAAACAAAAACAAAAAAACCACCACCAAGCCAAAACAAAAACCCTCAGGCAAAAAATTTGCCAGAAAGTGAAAAGAAAAGTGGGAATGAAGGGGTCCGGGTCTCAGTCTGTTTCTTTGAGGGGTTCAGGGGAATATTTGGACCTTTGTCAATCAAAACAACGATGCACAAAAAACCCCCGTAAAGGCCCTGATAGACCAGAGGCAGATACATGATTGTTTCCCACTTCCTGTTCCTCCTCTTTTCTTTGCTAACAGAAGCCCCTACTTTTAGCTAGGCACATGGCTACCCAGAACCCAGTGGCATCTGCCAGCTTCCCTTGGAACCAGGTTTGGTTAGTTCTGGCTGAAGGGATGGAAATAGAAATATCGCTCAACTTTTGGGAACTTTCCTTAAAGAAAGAGCTTTACCTCTCTTTCCCCTTGTCTTCTGGCTAGCATGCCTGGAAATGGAGCGGCGGCCTTGGACCATGAGGGAGGACAGAGCCGGAACCTAGAGGTGGTGGAGGGGGAGGCTGGCAGGGCCTGAGTCTGACAGCCTTGTGAAAGTGCCATTTCAGCCTTGTAATGCCCACTATGGTCTTAACGTCAGAAGAGAAAATCTTGGAGATGTAAGGCCATGGCCATGAGAGATTTTGTGGTCACCTTATCCCAGGAACAGTGTCCTCCCTGCATCTCTGGTGCTTCCTGGCTCTGTCTGTGTAACTGGAAGAGACCACTCTGCTCCTTTCAGAACAGAGCACTTGAGCACTCTCCAAGAACAAAGTTGGCTTCAAGATGACTTGATTTCTTTACCATCAGATATTGGCAATACCTTCAGAAGGAACAAAATTAGAAAGACACAACAGAACATAGTGTGAAAAATACCTCTGTTCTTCAGTCATTGTTTCTATTGCCAGAGGCAACCATTATTACTAGTTTGTGCAAGACTTTTAAATGGTAACCTCTGCCTTAGAGAGAAAAAAAGTCTCATCTCCTAGGACTTTATACACTAGATCTATATAAATAAGTACATCCACAACCACCTCTATAACAACTCTGAGCTACTGTCCACAACTCTTACAATGAGGTCACCTTTATTTTATGGCCCAAATTAAAATGTTTACGCATTCAGCATGTGACTGCCAAATGTCAGTCCCCTTCTCTAGCCTTTCCTCCCTGGTATGAAATACTTCCCTGACCTAATGTTCGAGCAGACTGTGGGGCAGAAGTTATGACTCGGGAGGCTAGATTCCCAAGGCCACAAAGGACAACTCCATTTGTGGGACTTAAAAGGATCAGAGTTGGGGCACCTGGGTGGCTCAGTTGTTAAGCGTATGGCTTTGGCTCAGGTCATGGTCCCAGGGTCCTGGGATCAGATCCAACTCTGCATAGGGCTCCCTTCTCCGCGGGAGGCCTGCTCTCCCACTCCTCCTGCTTGTATTCCCTGTCTTTGTCAAATAAATAAATAAAATCTTAAAAAAAAGGGGGGGGTCAGTTATGGGTTCCTGGGTGATTCAGTCTGTTGAGCAGCCGACTCTTGATTCCAGCTCAGGTCATGATCTCAGGGTCAGGATATGGAACCCTGGTCCATGCTGAGTGTGGGGCCTGCTTAAGATTCTCTCTTCCTCTGCCCCTCCCCCACTATGAGCACATATGCACGTGCTCTTAAAAAAGAAAAAGGGTCAGAGTTTGGGTTTTAGTTCTTAATTCTCAGACCATGTTTTCCAGTAAAAATACTGATGGTCACCATAACTGCAAACACACTTAAGAGTGTGTCCTTTGTGCCAGACACCATACTTGGGTCTTACATGCAAGATCACTTTGAAACTTCACAATGACCCCATGAGGTACCACTAAACAGCATTCCTATCTTATAAATGAAGCAGAGAGGTTAGATCATTAGCTCAAGTTCACCAGACATAAAGGGGAAATTGGGATTTGCATTCTGATACTCTGTTCATAGAAACCTGGCTCTTAAGCACAAGCTGACCCTTACCAGATGGTAAGTCCCCCCCACACAGGGATTTTCTCTGAGGCCCACACACCACCTGGCACAGAGCAGCTTAGCAAATTTTCATGGACTTAACTTATGAACACTGTACGGGGAATGCAGGCTAAGTATGGGAGCCTTCTTTCCCCACGATTGTCGGCTTGTGTCTACTCAGGGCCTACCCTCTAGAACCCCAGTCCAAGGGATGGAGGCCAATCAGCAGTGGGAAGTACGCTGCAGAGGGCCTGGAAGCAGGGGCTGTGCTGGCTGCAGGACTGGTCTCTGAGCTGGAGGTGCCAGACCTCGCACAGGACCCTCAGTTCTGCAGCTATGACCCTAGACAGTGTTGGACACATATTTGCAGGCTTGATTCGCCACCTCTTGGCTCTGCCCCTTTTGTGGAAGAATTGTTTTTAGTTGCATTGGTATCTGATATACCGGTTTTATTTACTGCTGCTTTTAGTACCTAGAATATAGTAGGCCTTTATTCGCTGAATGAACTTCAGAACAGTTAGGCGAGGCACTTGGCCCCAGCTAGGTGGCACTTCCAGGAGGCTCTGCACGGTGTCCCACTGAGCTTGGATTAGCTACATGATGGGGGCGGGGAGGGGCACAGTGCTCACTGCTGACTTCTAGCTCCTGAGAGGTGGGTTTGTGGCGGGGACACTAATTGCTGTGGGAGTTGGAGCCCATATGTATCCCACTCACTCTGTTCCACAACCCATAGGGATGAACTGCTACCGTTATATGCAGTTACGTTTTCCTAAAAAAGTAGTGTTCTGTCAAGAGGCAACCAAAATTCAAGAAAAATAATCATTATATGGTGTCAGGTTCAATCAGACATGAATCAATGTGAATACCCATGGATAAACCCTGAAACAGAAACACAGCACTGTAATTTGACTCCAACACAGACACAAAGATTCCAGAATGTCTCACCCACACCCAAAGAGCTGAAAAAGCAGGGGGCTGTAACTGAGTCAATGGCTACTTGAATCCCTTTGTACAAAAGATGTAAAAAAGGCAAAGGATTAGATAGTATCACTAGTCGGAAATATGAATTTGTTAATGCATGAGACCATTTAAATGCATTTTTATTTCTTCCCCAACAGGCCTAGAGTAAAATCTCAACCTCCTATGGGACTTCCTTTCAAGACACTGCTCTCTGGATCCGGTGTCATGTGCTTGCATAAAACTAATGCCAGGGCAGCAGGTCACTCCACTGGGGAGTTTGCACACCTACCTAGGGCACACACATCAGGGAGCACAGAGTAGGGTCCACCAGCCAACACCGCCTATGCTAGGGGTCTCTGCAGGGCTGCCGCAGCGATGAGGACCCATGGTCTCTGACTGGGTGGTGTGTTGCTTCATTAAGCCTTCTATCTCCGCAGTGCCACATGCTGATTGATCCCAGGCCCCTGCCCGCATGTAGCACCATCACACACCGCGTGTCCAGGCACCCAGAGTCCTTGCTCAAGCAGCAGGCAGCTCCTGGCGGGGCTGTCTTTATTACTCACAGCCCCGCACATCAGCACATCAGCTCCCCTCCCCACTTCAGAGACATGTCACACAGAGGAAGGCGGGTGCTGGTGCTCCCTTCCACTTGGGGAGTCCACCCTCCCATGGCCCTCAGGTGTCTTCTTGCAGTTCTGGATCTGAGCAGACCCAAGGCTTACTCCCCAGGCAGGTTTTTGGGAAGGCAGCTGTGGCACTCTGTGGCTCTTGGCTGGTTGTATGAGGGAAGCAAGGCCCATCTGAGATTTCAGATGGCACCCCTGAGTAAGTCTGTTAACAGGCTTCATCTGTGTTGGAACCAGGCTAGCACAGTTCAGAGATAAGGGGAGTGGATGTGGGAGAGGGAGGAAGATGAAAAAGTGACTTTTTCACCTTAAGAGAACTTCCTAAGTCAACCTCATGGGTACAGGGCCATGTCCTCAGGGCCAAACTAATTTAAACAGAATTTAAACCAGAGAAGGACCAAAGGTTCAGGTAAAGAATTCTGGATTCAGGATCCCATCAGGATGCGAAAGAAAGCATTCATCCTGACAGCCCCACAGTTGATGGTTACATGAAGTGCCTCAGCAGCATTAACTCAGAACTTTCAGGAATCAGCTAGAGATGTCCGAAGAAGTAGAGTGTGATTCTGTGTACTACAACTTGAATTGTGAGTGCCTGCCCTACTCCCTCCCCACCCACGCATCCACCTCTTTAACAGCCAAACCATTTTCTCCCTCAATAATAAACTCACATCTCTTCAGTCTGCACTGCTGTTTCTTCCAGGGGCGGGATACAAAGAGAGAAATTAGCAATGTTGCTTCAGAAGCAGAGCTTCCTAAGTGCATGGAGCCAGAAAGTAGGGTCAAAGTCCTACTTTTACCATCACCTCACTCCCAACTAAGCATCCTTGGTTTTCCAAGGCCCCCTGGCAAGGAAGGAAGAGCCAGGGCAGTGGGACTTGGCTCTGGATAGGAGAGGGAAGGGCAGGCTTCAAGAAACATTCTCCAGAGAGAGTAGTGAGCGGCAGCCATACCACTTCTCTTGTGACCTTGGCCCAATCTTACGGAGCAAATTCAGTACAAAGCATCATGGTCTCTGGCAGCAAAACCCTTCTGCTCAGATAAGCTGTATACATTTCTTTCTTCTGTTGCACAAAACCCCATCACAAACCTTGTGGGGTCCTCCTGGGATACCCTGCTAGCGCTCCTCCAGGCCTGACACGTGCTCTCAGTTGTTAGATTTAATTTTTTAGGAACCTGCTACTGCCAAATGGGGCACACCGCCAGCTCTAGCTCCCTCTCCACCACCACCTGGGCCTCCTCCCTTCCAGTCTGGGTGGCCCTTTCACCTCTGCCTGTACCCAGAAGGGCCTTACCCCACCTCTGCCCCCAGGCACTTTTTAGCCCAGAGCTCTGCACCTGCCCTGCTTGCTCTGCAGCTATGGGAGGCAGGGCCCCTGCATGGATACCTCAGGGGGTGTGGTCACCGCCCAGGCAATGCAGGGGCCTGGACCAGCTTCACCCCATTACCTCCACGCACACTGACCATCCCCACCACAGTGGGCTCCAAATTCTGGCAAGACCTCTATTGGCCATGAAGAATGGGTTCCACTCTTGTCACAAAGGCATGGTCCACCCATGGAGGTCAGAGGTAGACAAAAACAATGGGGTATGGGGCGCCTGGGTGGCTCAGTGGGTTAAAGCCTCTGCGTTCAGCTCAGGTCATGATCCCAGAGTCCTGAGATCAAGCCCCGAATCGGGCTCTCTGCTCAGCAGGGAGCCTGCTTCCCCCTTTCTCTCTGCCTGCTTCTCTGCCTACTTGTGATCTCTGTCTGTCAAATAAATAAAGTCTTTAAAACAAAAACAAAAACAAAACAATGGGGTGGCCAGAGGCCTCTGTGGAAGATGTTTCAGAGCAGCTTGGGCCTCATGACGGTTTTAGCTCAGTTACAAATCCTAGGCAGTCCCATCTGCTTAACCAGTTTTTCCGGTGATACTTCAATGCTGGCTTTCTTGGTTTCTATAGCCTCTTGCTTTCAAATTTCAAAAGTAAAGCCAAAATAACTCCAAACTCTTCAAATTGAATAAATAAATAATAGTGATAATATTTACATGAGTAGGCCATGTTGAGAGATTCAAGCATGACCAACAACAGAAAAACCAGAACAGGCCCTGGTCTCAGACCTTACAGCTGGCTCTGGATCATGGTGGGATACTCCTGAAAGCCGACGGTTGGAAGGATGAGCTGAGAATGAGCAAAGATGCCTGGCTGGGGCCTCCTGGTGAGGCTAGGGTTTCAAACAGACAAACCTCAGTTCTCCTAACCAGGCACTGTGGTGTGATGAGGGACCTGGGTGAGCTGCTCCTGGGGACGTAGAGGCCTTCTCTGCGTGACGGCATTGGGGGTGATATCAGGGACTGTCCCAGAGAGCACAATCTCTCTGGGTCACCTGCCAGTCTCGACTCCTTTCCAGACAGGACAAGGAGCCGAGGTCAGGAATGGTCTCCTCTTCCCTGAACTATGTGACAAGGGGGATGTGGAATTCGTTTGTGTCGAAGATCAAGGGTCTCCTGGGAGGGCTTGGGTCCCTGTCAGCCTTGTGTAGCAGCTTGAAGAGCCCAGTTCCGATGTTCATGGGGATCCCCATGATGATGCATTCAGACACTCCTGAAATCAAACAGACAGGGCATTAGATGGCTTTTCACCACACAGGTGGGCTCCCAGCTCTCCTCTCCGTCTGGGCCGCAGCTGCTCTGTAGGAGCAGAACCCTGACTTTGCCACCCAATGTTTCCTCAGTTTAGGGCCTAGAAGAAAAGCAAACAGGCTGACGGTAAAGACAAGTGCCTGTGGAAACAGCAGGAGAAACTTGTTCCCTATGCTCAGGGGTCAAGGCTGGGTCAAGCTTAACAGCTTACCAGCACCCCTGTGCTTTGGAAACCCACAGCCCTAATGGGAGACACTTGGAAGGCAAGGCCCCTGCAGAGACAGGAGGAAGGCAATGGAGCAGATTCTTTCTCCGAACTCCAGTCCAGCTTTGGCTCAGACTTCTGGTTCTGTAACAAGCAAGTGCTTGCCTACTCTATTCCAGGCTTTGTGCTATTAGGAGACCAGAGAGACAAACTGCCAAGCTAAAGACCAACGTGGACTGAGGGCTGACTCTTAGTTAACAACAATGTAAAGGGCGAGGAAGGGAAAGATTTCACAGTGCAGGGTGGGGTGACCGTGCCAGGCCACCATCAAGGTGGCAGTGTGTGGGGCTGTAAGGCTCAGCACCCCAATGGTAGGGTCAAAGCGCTGGCCATTAATTCCACTGTCAAGCACACTCACTCTTACTTTGGCCTTGGCCTTGTCCTGTTCTTCTGCCCCAATCTCTTCTCCCTTTTTCTTTCCTCTGACTTATCTTAAAAAATGATATAGTAATTTTTCTTTTCCTCTGTCTGCAACCTGTGTCCCTTTTGAAAAGAGAAGAGTTAATCTTAGGAACAAAGCAGCAGCCTGTCCCTGCCCGAGACCTCACCTGGCCAGCACCTGTTCGGCAAATCCATGTAAGACTGGGAGAGGAGACAGGAAATGGCCATGAGGAAGCCAACCTCTGGTGATAAGGATGGCAGCCAGGCTGAGAATCCCTGCTTGAGCCCGATGAGTATGTGACCTTGGCCTAGCTACTGAGCCCCCTGCGGACTCCCTTCTTCGACATGTGGTGCGGGAGCCAGGGAAGAGCCAGCCGGGCAGCAGGTAGATGGTGACAGCTCTGCTAAGGCCCTTCTCTCCCAGGACGCCATCAGAGATGCACTGGGTGCTGTGGGGAGGCGGCCAGTGCAGGGCGAGACTCGTGAGCCAGTAAGCTAGTTCCCTGTGCGACTGGTGCAAAGGTTTAATACCTGTCCCTATAGATGTGCTGTGCTCAGTGCATGCAAGGTGCTGGGCTGGCAGCTCTCCTTCTCCAGAGGTCATGACAGCAGGGCCACCAGACGCTGCTCCCTCCTGTCAGCTCTGGCACCATACAGGAGGAGCAGGATCATACTGGCCCAACGCATCTCTAAGGTCTAGAACACTCACTGGTGCCCAGGTTGATCTTTTCTTCTTTGCCCCAAAAAGCTGTCTGTACTGACAGAGAAGCCTTCTAACAGATGAAGGGGGATACAGGGAGCCACAGCCAGGATGTGAAGATAAAAGATATCATTTCCAATTCTGTGATCTGTGACTTTATGCCTAAAAAATAAACGCTCTGCCTACTCAGTTTCCTCGCCTCCTGGGAATCCTCAGCCACAGTCTCAGCTATAAACCACAAAGGCCCTCTGATGAAAGTCTTAGAAACACCAAACCTACCACACACGGAGTCCTTCTGCCCGAAGTAGGCAGCATCGAAGAGATGGTCAGCTGTCTTTTCAAAGGAGGCCAGCATCAGCACACTTTCTTTCATCTTGGCCAGGCCAAACCTCGTAATGCCCAGGACTTCACCCTGCATTGGGGAAGAAGGAGTCAGGGTGGTACTCACACCACTTACAGAAGGCCACAGCAAACCACACCCTCTGCCTCCCTTCAACATAGTCAGCCCAAATCGGCGAAGCAGCTGTTCAAGTCAGTCTCGGGTCAGGATAGGACCCTCACTGTAATCTGTCCCATTGGCATCCCCTTGAGGGCTAGCAGTCACTGACGACAGGGATCCTTACACTCCCAACTACATGCTGTTGGAACAAACAGTCATGAACTGAGAGCTAGAATTCAAAATCCAACTTTTTTTTTTTTTTTTTAAAGATTATTTATTTATTTATTTGACAGAGAGAAATTACAAGTACACTGAGAGGCAGGCAGAGAGAGAGAGAAGGAAGCAGGCTCCTTGCTGAGCAGAGAGCCCGATGCGGGACTCGATCCCAGGACCCTGAGATCATGACCTGAGCCGAAGGCAGCGGCTTAACCCACTGAGCCACCCAGGTGCCCCCAAAATCCAACTTTTAAAAAAGAGTACTTCTAGGACGCCTGGGTGGCTCAGTTGGTTAAGCAGCTGCCTTCGGCTCAGGTCATGATCCCAGGGTCCTGGGATCGAGTCCCACATCGGGCTCCTTGCTCGGCGGGGACCCTGCTTCTCCCTCTGCCTCTGCCTGCCTGTCTGCCTATGCTTGCTCGCTCTCTCTCCCTCTGTCTCTGACAAATAAATAAATAAAATCTTTAAAAAAAAAAAAAAAAAAAAAGAGTACTTCTGAAGATGTTTATTATGGCTCAAAGAATTCCAAACTCAAATAATTTAAAAGCCTCACAGTAGGGAAAGAGTTAAGTAAATTTAGGTGCTTTCGTTCAAGCAAACGCTGCACCATCATTAAAAAAGTATATTTATGGGGCACTTGGGTGGCTCAGTTGTTAAGCGTCTGCCTTTAGCTCAGGTCATGGGACCGAGCACCGCACTGGGCTCCCTGCTCAGCGGGAAGCCTGCTTCTCCCTCTCCCACTCCCCCTGCTTCTGTTCCCTCTCTCGCTATGTCTCTGTCAAAAAAATAAATAAAATCTTTTAAAAAAAAAAAGTATACTTATGGGGCCCCTGGGTGGCTCAGATGGTTGGGTGTCTGCCTTTATTATTCACTTATTTATTTTTAAGGAATTTAAAAAAAAAAAAAAAAGATTTTATTTATTTATTTGGCAGGCAGAGAGAGGGGAAGGGAAGCAGGCTCCCTGCTGAGCAGAGAGCCGGATTCAGGGCTTGATTAAGGCAGAGGCTTTAACCCATTGAGCCACCCAGGCGCCCCTGGGTGTCTGCCTTTAGCTCAGGTCACAATCTCCATCCAGTTCCTGGGATGGAGCCCCACATCGGGCTCCCTGCTCAGTGGGGACTCTGCGTCTCCCTCTCCCTCTGCCTCTCTCCGTGCTTGTGCTCTCTCAGATGAATAAATAAAATCTTAAAAAAAAAGTATATTTATAAAAACTATGTGACATGGAAAATAGGCAAAAAGTTACATGAAATAAGAGAAAACCCATAAGCCCACTATTCACTGCAAGTACATAACACAGTATGTGCAGAGAGAATAAGACCAGGAGGCAAGACTTAAAAGTGACAGCCTTTACTACAGGGAGGAGGAAACAGGTCATTTCTCTATCTGCTCTGTCATCAGGGACAGGTTCCATGAAAACCTTATGGCACTGCTACGGGACATGCATACTACTATGGGGAATGGATATGTTTTGTAGAAAAAGAGAAAGAAAATGACCAACCTCATTTCCCACCTAGCCTCCCCTTCAGATCATGGTAACTTATCCTTTACCTGAAAATGGCTACAGAAATGTGAGGAATGGGTTCAATAGGAAATAAACACCTTGGTTTGCCATGGAAATCCCTGGGCTTTTGGCAATGGCTGGTTTTGCTCTAGGATAACATTTCTAATAAGGACAAAAATAGTAATGCCCCACCTCCTGTCACAAGGCTGTAAGTTTCATACCAGAGTTTCACCAGAACACCCAGCCCAACCCCATGCTTTGGTCTTTGAGCAATGGGGACATCCTGTTTTCTTTCTGCGGCGGTCATCACAGCTGCGTGTTCTCCAGGCAGCTGTGAGCCGGCTGGTGTGCCATGCACACCCACAAACCTTATAGGTCATCAGGTCGGAGAGCAGCATCACATGCCTCCTGTCGATGCTCATGCCGTGGTTGACCATCGTGTACTGGATTTCGTTGATGATCGTTGTCCGGGCAGCTTCGATGCCCAGCGTTTTCTCCACCTACAGAGAGCCAGGCTGAGTGCAAGCAGCCTCTTCTGACACGGCGGCCCAAGTCCTCCCCACATCTTCCTCCGCTCAGCGGCTTCCCAGCACACCATAGGCCCTCTGCCAGAAACAGGCTGCTGGGCAATCTTTCGTGCAGACCCAGAAGAAACAGTAGCATTTGTCACACCAGTGTGCTGGGACAACCCTGAGGTGACTCGGGGCATGAATGTTACCTCATAGGTGTTATTGGAGGTGGTGCGGGTACCCTTCACACCGTGGGTGGCCATGACTGCCCGCAGGTTATCACCCTCCACCAGGAGCTTGTATTTCTCCTTTCCGCTTTGCTCGTCGATGTGGATGACAGCTCTGGAAACCTCTGGGATGCCCTGCACCACCACCTGGACTCAGAGACACAGAAGGCTCAAGGCCCAGCGGGGCCGACGGCCGCCCCCCTTCCCCCATCCTGGTAGCCTCTGAAATCACATGGCTGTGAGAACTGGGAACGTCATGCCTGGGTTGTCACCTTGACCAGCCCTGTTTCTCAGTGGGGTTTATCGGGAACATAACAAACCTGAAAGTACCCGGGTGCTGTTAGGGCTTAGGGAGAAAGCACAAGTTCAAGCGGCCGAGCCTCAGTCTACACCAGTTTTACCACAGAACACACAGGAATCTAACAGGTAGAGTTTGTGTGGCTGGGCAAAGGGGGATGTGGCAAGAAAGAAGAAATGGGGACCCCTCTCAGTCTCTGTAGTGACACAGTCCTCAGGTTTCCTGACACCTGGGTATTTGGGCCACAAGTAAACACAGTCTCTCCACCTACAAATGTCCAGGCATTAGGCTGGGTGGAGCCTCCAAGAGGGAACTTCTTTCTCACCTTGGGGAGATCCTCTTTCAGGAACTGCAGCACATAGTACATGGAGCTCTTGCTGTTCTCTCTGGGGGTGACACACACCACAGCCTCGCCATGAACAGCTACGTCACCAGGCTTCACACGGAGCTTGGACATGCAGATGGAATAGCGCACGGTCTCAGCGTTCACCTGCAAGGTGACCAGACACGGCCCGCCCACCCAGGATATTACTAACAGGGTTGGAGGCTTTGATTCCAGTGTTTCTTGGCCTTTTTCCATCACTGCCCCCTGACAAGCCTCATTTTTTCCCCTCTTATTCCTCACTATAAAATCCTAACATGTGACATATTGTATATTTGCTTATGTACCGCATAAGTATGTCTATTTTACTTATAAACAGAGGAGACTTTCTTCACAACCTCCTCTCACCCTAAACCAACTTTCGCCCCGACTGAAAAAGCATGTTGCATTAACAGTAACACACACAGGCTCTGAGGTGGTTCCAGGAGGCAGTGGGCTGGAGAGCAGGACAATTTGTGTTAGTGAAGCCTCCCCTTCACCTGACCTCACCACAACTGCTCACGGGTCACATGCCTGGATGCAACTTAGCCCTAGTTCAAGAGTCACAAGGCACATGGCCAGAGGTAAGCCAGAGAAGTCCCTAGCCTGGAGACCCGACTGCTCAATTCTGGAATCATAGTCTTTGGGCAACACGAACTTGATACTTGAGAGAATGGGCTGAGACACAATGTGGCCAGGAAGACGAAAGTGCCAGAAAGTCACTCAGATTGCATCCCTGCCTCAGCTGCTCTGTGAGAAAGGCTGACAATCTCTCGATCTTTACCTGACCATGAACACCAGTAATACTAAGCCAGACTAGTCCATCCAGCCAAAAACATTGGCAGAGCCAGCCAGGCGCCATGCTGGGGCCCACACATGAGTAAGATACAGGTGGCCCTATATTCCTGCCAGACCCTCTAATATGTGTCACAGCAAACGGCTATCGTGGCCTCACAAAATTCCTGTGTGTCTTTAGGTGGGAATGTGTGCGTGAGGGTCAGGTTCAGAAAGAGAGAATTGGAAGGTACGATAGACTCTTACAGAACAGAAACCCAACAAAGCCTCGCCTCCTCGATGCTTCTCACGCCTGGCTTAGCTCCTGCTCGGTGATCAGTGCCCATCCTGGGACTCACAGAGGATGACCTCCTACCTACATTTAATGACGTGACTCACTTCTAGTCTCAGAAGTCTGATCCGTTCCAGGGAGAGCTTGACGAGGATAAAGCAATCATCCGGAAGAAACACTTCTTCAATATACTCTGAAATCTGTCGTGTCAGAAGATCAGAACATTACACGGTCACTCTCCCTCTTTAAAGAGCATACGCTGTTGATTTTGAGGGACCCAGGACAGAATGGCCCCACTGATTAGAAGGCCCACCACAACCAGAGTTTACATGTGCGTGCTTGCCACACTGCTGCTCCAAGTGCTCTTGTCACCAAGACGGATTTCTTACCTCTCCCAAGAGGGTTTTCTCGATTCTGCCCTTCACGAGGCGAGCGTAGTCTGCGTCATCATCCTTATCCAGCTGTGCTGTGATGATCGGGGTACTGAGAGAAGGCAGGGGTAGCCGTTACAGCCCAGGAAGGAGCCCATGGGGAGGCCGAGACACTATAGGAATCCTAGTGCTAAAACCAGCTACAATTTCTGAAGCACTCACTGGAGGCTTCACATTCTTATCCAGACTTTCTCTGTTTAGAACTCACATGCAACCGACTCCATCAGTGAATGAGGCGGTTTTCGGAACATTCTTCCTGACCAAGTGAACCGACCTCTTCCTCTCTGGTCCTAGCAGGTAGTTATTTCAATTCTGTACTGACACTTCATGCTCGTGTATCAGAGCTTCTGCCACCCCTCTGTCCAATCCTATCACCCCCTTTCCAGGTTGACACCTGCCAATCACTCGCTTGAGCTTCTGCCCTCCCTGTCCTGGCTGGTGTCCCCTGGCCATGCACTCCTGGGAGACCAGAGCAATCAGAGCGGCAGTAGAGCTCCTGCCACCCTGGACGCCCACCAGTGCTGCTCTAGAACGCAGTGTCGTGTTCCCTCATTGGATGCTATCTGTCATCACTCTGGAGGATTCAGATCACAGGTGAACCATCATGAGGTCACAGAATGCACTGTTAACGTAGTTCTATCTTTTCTGGTCTCACATGACCTATAAATCCTACCACGAAATCATTAGGGAGTCAAAGACTGTGGCCACAGCTCAAGTGACAAACTCACCAGTCAAGCTTAGGCTGGGAATAACATCTGAAATTTAAACTGACACAGACATACTGATACAGTCTTTCCAGTCATTCTTTTTTTTTTTTTTAATGTTTCTTTCTTTCATGTGACTTGTGGCCACAAAGAATGACTGCCTCATTTGTGAACTATACCCAGTTTCCACTTATCTTTTCTCAATGGGGTTTTTAAATAATCTGGATCTGATGAAGGCAAGCATGCCACCAGAGCTGACAATACCGCCCACTAGACTACCAGCCGTAGTTAGAGAAGCACATGACAGGCAGCAGGAGAACAGAAGGGAGGTGGAGGGAAGCACCTGATAGCCTTGGAAGCATTGATGATCTCTTTGATCCGGGGCACACCGAGAGTAATGTTCATGGAGGCCACGCCCGCAAAGTGGAAAGTCTTCAGGGTCATCTGGGTGCCTGGCTCACCAATGCTCTGGGCACACAGCGCGCCCACCGCAGAACCTGGCTCCATCTGCGCCCTAGAAGGTAAGGGCATGGAAGAAGAGTCCAGCAAAACTGTTGGGAAGAGGCTTCTGATTATCTCTTTTCAACAGAAAAAAAATGCAGGTGTTGTCTGGGTCAGGAGGGAATATGCTATGAGCCAAGCCATGCTTTGACGGGAAGAACCAGGCATGGATCAGCCAGAGGTGTAGACAGGGGGGGCGGGTGGGGGTGCCACAGTCCAAGGGGCCCAATAATTGACGTGAACGCTGTGTGGCTACTTGTGGTCCGCTTGCAGTGACTGGGCCCAAACATCGACAGCCTGGAGAAGATCCAAGAGCTCTGCTAACAAACGGTGCCAACAGTAGACAGTGTAGCTGGCACCCACAAAGCATACTGGGAGTGACTCCATGGGGTAAAGACACTCAGAAATGCCTTTGCAATTATTTCCGCATCTTGGAACATCCAGCCTGCCTCCCCACTGGAACCCCAAAGAAGAGGTAATGGAACCTGCTCGCATGCTGGCACTGGAAATGCAGTGGGCAACAGGAAGGACAGGAGCCCCATGCGCCTGCCCCACAGTCTAGGCAAATTAGCATCTGTACCTCATGTACTTGTCCCTACAGGTCTCCAGGAACTTTTCGATTTGGGTGGGAGTGATCCGGTCCAACTGGTACAACACACGGGGCTGGAGGGACAGAAACCAAGTGAGGGGTCAGGCTGCAGGACCCGAGCCCATGAAGGCACCAGAGCCCGTTGGGGAAGCCGAGCACTACCTCTGTGGTACCATTGTCGTTGATGCCATATTTATCTCTGGTCTTCTTGATCTTCTCGGAAACGCCTTTGACGAAATTTTTTATTTCCTGAAAGATTACATAGCAAACATCAGTTGTGCATCTGTGGGGATTTGGATGGCAGTTTGTTTTATAAACTTCGGCAGTGTGATGAGCCCACCAGCCTCACGATGGTTCACGACACCCTCTCTGCCCTTTCCACGCAGCCACCTGCACAGCCAGTGGGAGCCACGGCAGGAGAGGCTGACACAGCCACCTCCCCTCTGGGCATACCTGTTGTCTGTATCCTCCCATCCTCCCATCCTCCCAGCTTAGAACGTTTAGAACTTATAAACCCGCAGTTTCTAAACAGGCTTATTTTTGAGGCTTTCTTCAGAAGTTACTGTCAACTGAAGCACCAGCTAAGGCATAGCCTTGTAGATGCCATACACATTTCAAACACATGGTTTCGGCTTGCCTTCATTTCAAAGACACTCCCGAATCCCTACTTCTCTTTCTTTCTCTGACCCTCGCCTCTGCATCACCGCCACCCCCAGTCTTACTTGCCCTTCCCAACAATCAGGACTTGGTAAGGATTCTGGGAAACCAGGCTGGGAATTGAACATCGGGGTGTCTGTGGTCCCCTCTGCATTGCAGAGTAGCACTCTAGCTCCCAGATGGGGACTATATGGAGCAAGGAAGGTGACAAGGACATCATGTGGAGGAAGCACAGGACAGGGCTAGATGCCACAGACCTACATTTTCTCGTAATCACTCAAGCTGTAAAACTTATCTGTTTTGTAATTTGTGGTGTATCTCTGACACAGACAAGCCCTGCAGTCACCCCTAGAGCCAGGATCTAGAACCAGGATTGGCCAGCACTCAAGGAGAACTTATGGAGGAGGTAATGAATGGGCTTTAGAGAGCTACGCCCATCAAAGCCTTGCTCCCAGGGCCTCATGCATCAAGCACTGTGGGACCAACTCTAAGAATACTTCCCAGGTGAGTGGATGGCACATGCCATGCAGTGACAGCAATCTTCCAGAGGCTGCTGTGACACAGGCCTGGGGGCTGGCCATCAGCCACTCTAGTTTGATCCAGGGATGTCTTTTGAGAATATGGGAAAGAGTGGCTAGACTCCACTTCGCCTTAGTAGCCCCCCTGGAAATGTATTTTCCCTCATTGAGTTTGGACAAATAACAGTGGCAGTGAGCTTAACTGTTTCTCTTGAATGTCAGTGCTCTGTGTGGCTGGCTGAGGGCAGATCCAAACATGTAGGCAGTCCAAGGGTGAAGGGAATACCGTCATGGCTGCAAAGCTTTAGGAAGTCTTATTTCTTGATTCTAAGGCAGGCTGAGGGACCACAAGGAGAAGACCAACATAACCCCCTATCCAAAGTCTACTCCATCTATATCACATAGCTGAAAATACCTGTTTTGTGTGAAATAAATATTTTAAAGCAGATGGAACCAGCAGCCTACTCTTGGAAAAAAAAAACCCTACGGGTATTCACGCAGAGCTTAAAACTTACCAGAACCCAGTTCTACCTTAACCTTGCAATAATAAGTCTCCTTAGCCTCCCATAGACCACCTGTGGGAGGTGAGTAACAATCCTAGTTACTATGTTTCCTGAAAGCAAAAACCCTAATTCTTAATGTTTGTATTTTAAGTAGCCTTAACTTTTAATATACAAATGTTCCAAGGCTCATGGGCAGTTCCCAGCCAGCTGCTGCCTGGCAAGGTGAGCCGTCCCCGTGAGGTGGCATTGCATCAACCCCATCACTCTAGAGCGGAGGGCACCGATAGGCTCAGGGAGGTCACAGGCTTGGCCAAGGTGGCAGGCGTCTCCCTGAAGCCAGATGCTTTCTCTGAAATCTGCTCTTGGGACAGGGGGTTCTGCAATGTCATCCTTGCCCACTGGCGATTTCTGTTTCCTTGAAGCTCAGCTAACCAAAGGGCTGCTTGAGGTCCATCATATTCTATCCCTTGCTCATGAACGTAGCTTTCTTGTGATGACTGCACTTATGGGCCAACTCTCTTCCTTCTCCTTGAGAAAGTGTGGAATATGTGAGGGGTACTGTGCCTTTCCACTGTCATTCCATACAGGAAAGGACTTTTATTAATTTACAAGATCTTAAAAGTTTTCAAGAAACTCTCTTTAAAAAAAAAGCTCTCCGGGTTTACTTACTGATTGTGAGATGGAGACCACACTTTGAGGTAGTCAGTGACTGCAAACCAGAGGGGGGAATCTAGACTGCAGGGGGCAGTGAGACAATCATTCCTGTACGGCTCTGCTCAACACAGGCACTCTTAGCTGCTGCTGCCTCATCTTCCCTTTGCATCATTCAGTGCAGAGCCTCTCTGGCATTGGTGATTTCCTCCCCCAGCCTACACATCTAGCTGTGGCTGTGTTCTTTAGGGCAAGTTGCTGATCGGCAGCTGGTCAAGGCTGCCCCACTGCTGACCTAGTAAAACCACAGCGGGAGTCGAAGGCTCAGCAGACCCAGGGCATTTTCATCTGAGGAACTCTGCATACACGAGTAAAAGAACACGCACCAAAAACCATTCCTCAGCTTAGGGGAACTGGTAGGGGAACTGGAAAGGAGGTCTTTCAGCTACCACCCAAATGGACATGCTTCCAGTGGCTTTGCTGAAAGGAACAATTTTCCTTACACAAAAGTTAGGGTGGATTTTCTCAAAGTTAGGCTTAAAAAAAAAAAAAAAAAGCTCACTTTGTAGAAATGAAAACTGAAATAAGCTACTAAGAGTTCAGCTGAATCGATCCATGCATACTAAAAGGGACTCACAACATGACAACTGGCAGGCAATTAATCACACGGTTAACCAGCAGTTACGTTCTCACACTCACTCCACAGCACATCTGCGAGCACAGGCAGTGGCCTCTGGCGGGCCTCAGCTCCGGCACAGGCTGGGGCTGGAGAACACATGAGGGGGTCAGACACATCTGTTCTGGCCCATGATTTTGGACCTGAGTTCATTAGGTGGTAAGCCCCTAGAGGGTATAGACACATTTAGTCATCTTTTGAGGCGCGTGACACGTATTGAGGGCTAGAAGGAGTGCTCGCTGAGGAAGCACACACTGCGGGTCAGGGGGTGGGCACCCGTTAAACCCTGTCAAAGGCAAGAAGGGAGCCAGAGTGATGGAAAGGGAAGCCATGTGTGCCAGAAGTGAGGCAGAAGCCTGTCGAGTCTGGGGCTGGCCGACAGCCGCACTGCTGCAGACTTCACCCCTAATGCTCAGCATTCCCAGCATGCTCAGTGCAGTACCTCGTTATATTTCTCATAGCCTGTCTCAGTTAAGGTCTTTGAGGATAAACAGAAAAGTAAGTAAGTGAACATAATCATATATAAAAACAAAATCACAATTCTAATGTGTTAAAAAAGAAGAGTAAGGGCGCCTGGGTGGCTCAGTGGGTTAAGCCTCTGCCTTCAGCTCAGGTCATGATCTCAGGGTCCTGGGGTCAAGCCCCATGTCAGGCTCTGCTCGGCAGGGAGCCTGCTTCCCCGCCCCCCACGCCTGCCTCTCTGCCTACTTGAGCTCTTTCTCTGTGTGTCAAATAGATAAATAAAATCCTAAAAAACCAAAAAGGTAAGAAGACAAAACAAAAGGCACTCAGCCCAGCCATACTCTGGATTTTAAACTTACTAAAATCTGGAAGAGTCTCTTTTTCCCACCTTAACATATAAAAGAGTCAATATATAAAAAGAGTCAAGAGCTTCCTTACCTAAAACATTTAAGTTTCGTTTTACTGCTGTCATTTCTGACATACTGAAAGGGATAGATATTCCAGACAATCCTGTGCTGCATTTGAGTCACCAGTCGGTACACAAAGGTAACTATTTACTGGTTTTTGTACCCCTTTGCTTTTGATTGTAACCATCATTATAAACAGGAAGGAGCTGCCTGAGCAGGTCAGTGAAATTAAAAAAACAAAAAAACCAACAAACTAAAAAACCGTAAGAGAGGGGCGTCTGGGTGGCTCAGTGGCTTAAGCCTCTGCCTTTGGCTCAGGTCATGATCTCAGGGTCCTGAGATGGAGCCCCGCATCAGGATCTGCTTAGCAGGGGGCCAGCTTCCCTCCTCTCTGTCTACTTGTGATCTCTCTCTCTGTGTCAAATAAATAAATAAATAAATAATATTCAAACAAACAAACAAACAAAAAACGTTAAGAGGCTATCACGGTAACAGTTCCCTGGAAGAAGGAGGCTGGCTAACTCAATAAACTTCGTATTCACACTATGGTAACAGGAAGAGCAATTTAAAACATCACCACTAGGGGCGCTTGGTCAGCTCAGTGGGTAGGGCAGGTGACTCTGGGTTCCAGGCCTGCATTGGTGTGGAGATAACTTACAAATTAAATCTTTATTTATTTATTCACTCATTCAACAGACAGAGATCACAAGTAGGCAGAAAGGCAGGCAGAGAGAGGGGAAGGGAAGCAGGCTCCCCACCGAGCAGAGAGCCCGATGCGGGGCTCGATCTCAGGTACCCGGGATCATGACCTGAGCTGAAGGCAGAGGCTTTAACCCACTGAGCCACTGAGGCACCCCACAAATTAAATCTTTGAAAAAGAAAAAGTAAACACACCACTAGGAAAAAATCACTAGGGATTCACAACGACTGTGAAAAGAGCTGGTCCCTCCAGATGGGGAAGTAAATAAAGGGGTTGACAGGACAAGGTTAAAAAATAATGAGTTCTAAAGGAGTATTTTTCTAGCAGGGTATGTATGACCCATACACTAAGGTCATGACATAAATTCTTTATATGTTGGCTGGTGAAATTTTGCCTGGATCAATCCTGAATTTTTTTTTTTTTAAATAAAATATTTATTTGACAGAAAGATAGCACAAACAGGTAGAGCAGCAGGCAGAGGGAGAGGGAGAAGCAGGCTTCCTGCTGAGCAGGGTGCCTGATGTGGGGCTCAATTCCAGGACCCTGGGATCATGACCTGAGACAAAGGCCGACGGTTAATTGATTGAGTCATGCAGGCACCCCAATCCTGAAATTTTTAACAAAGAAATACTCTTAATGTCCTCCTCCCCAACCTGTGCCAACCATCTCTTGGTGATGGCCACAGTGCTCCCCTGCCACAACCCCCTGGGAGCAGAACTCACCTGCAGAAAGCTGTCCTGGCAGCAGAGGAACTCAGTCTTCTTCATGATTGATTCAGTGGTCAGGACCAGTTCATTTTTACTTAGTGCAGGCTCACTCTGACACGGGAAGACTGCCTCGAGTATCGAAAGGAGATAGTGTGATGTGTATGGGGGTGACCAAGGGTGGGGGGCAATATTAAGAGAAAGAATTTATAAGAGACAAAATGACTACTCTCAGCACGAACTTTTACCAACCTATGATTTTTTTTTCCTTTCAAAACGTATTTTATATCCTACCTTTAGTGTGAAGGTCAAGACGATAGCCCCACTCCACCCCACATAAAGACTTAGGGAATAGTGGGCATTGTTCCGTTACTCCTCAATCTTCACCCCATCCCAGATTTGTATTAAAAATATATATTGTTTTAAAAAAACCCAAACACTTCAGAAGTGAAAAATCCCATCCCTAAGCTTGTGGGATTTCCCCAAAGTTTTAATGGTTGCATATTACCCTAATATATGGGTAAATCACTACGTATCTGATCTATACTTTACTGATGGTTGCCTTTACTATAAATGATGCTGGAAACACAGTCTTGGCACATTTACATCATTTCTGTAAGGCAAATTTCTATAAGTGGAACTACCATGTCAAAAGACACTCACATTTAAATTCAGATCACTATTGTCAAACTACCTTCTGAAAAGGTTGTTCTAAATTATACCCCCAGTTAAAATATGGTTTTAGTAAAAATTTAAAGTAAACTTTCTTCTCAACACCCACGGCTTTTAACACTGGAGTGTGACATGCTGCCCTAGACAGAGAGAAACCCAAAGCCCTCTTTTGTGCATTCAACCACTACCAGTGCTAGGCTTTGAAACTGAAAAAATATTTTCCCTTAATATTTGGGAAAATTAAGCAGAGCACACAAGAAGAAAAATACTAACCCGGTAGCTGGGTAGAAGTAACTGAGGCATTAACTGTGTGTGAAACTCCAGAGGACACCTGCATTCTAAGAACACATCCTCAGAAACATTCTAACCCCAGATATAATACTAAATCTTACTTTGATGTTGTCCAGAACTCTTTTGAACTCTAATGGTTCATCTTTTCCCTCCATAGCTGCAGGATCCAAGCCATCTCCCCCGTAAATGAACTGGATAATGTCACCCGTAGAGCTTCGGACAGTTAGATCATACTGTGAGCAAAGATCTTCAAGGGACTTGACAAGCCTTCTCTGAAGGAAAAGAGAGGAAACAAACGCTCAGTTGCTTTCAGAAGACCAGTCACATGTACAGAGGATGGGATCTGCACACTAAGTTTCAAGGTTACTAGTACTTTCACCAGTTAAAACATTTTATCAGAAATCTTTTAGGGGCGCCTGGGTGGCTCAGTGGGTTAAGCTTCTGCCTTCGGCTCAAGTCATGATCTCAGGGTCCTGGGATCGAGCCCTCCATTGGGCTCTCTGCTCAGCAGGGAGCCTGCTTCCCCCTCTCTCTACCTGCCTCTCCGCCTAATTGTGATCTTTCTGCCAAATAAAGAAGATCTTAAAAGAAAAAAAAAAAAAGGAAAATTTTTAAAAAACTGTCTCCTGACACTCAGAACAGCAAGCTCAAAGTGGCCCAACAGCCTGTGCAGGGGGATTTAGAATATGCTCCAACCTCACGCATCCTAGTGTACTTTTGAGTACATGCAATTTAAGCCTCATCACCCCCAAAGGACTCTGCAAACACTAGCTGTTTCCCTAGGCTGTTTTGCCTTCCCTTTCTTTCTCCCTAAAGTATAAATTAATGCAACAGCTTTGCATTTCTAAACACAACTTAATCCAGGACTCCTGTGGACTTTAATATGAATTACAGAGGATCAGGTACAGGCCCTCTTCTGGGACACAGGGGGAAGAAGAGAGAACAGGGACAGCATTGTGTCTGAACCAGCGGGCAGCAGCCATTTCCCAAATCTGCTTAGGGAGAACCTTCCACCAGTGGAGCACTCCAGCTAGCAACACGATGGTGGCTCAGTGAATTAAAAGAGAGCGAAATTTTCCTCCAGGCAACTTCAAAACAAAAATCCCTCATGCCAGAATAAATTTGTTCTAGGTTAACACAGTGCTCTGGGAAAGTCATACTTTCTACTTCAAAAAGGTAAAGTCAGAAAATAAAGTCAAAACACATTGTGGCAAGAGTGGTGAAAAGCATTTCACAGTCTGTTGGGTTTCTGACAAAAGCAGCACACTCCAAAACTGAAGGGCAATTTCCCACCCAAAGATAACGAGAAGGGAAGTAGATGAGATGAGGATACGCACGTGCAGGAGAGCGTCTGGACACAGCTGCCTACTGACGCGAGTCTGATCCCACCCTCAGCCTTGTTTGCTCTGGCGCCCTCAGCCACAACCCTGCTTTATCAGTCCTGCTCTCCCAGCCTGCAAAGGGCTGTGCTTCTCAAACTGGGGTCCACAGCAGGGAGAGAGGGGACACAAAACCACAGCGAGAGCATGGCCCACAACTGGGAGATTTAACTTCATCTGGTGTTATGAGGAAACAAAAATACTGAAAAAATGTAAAAGCAAACAAGATCATAGAGGACAGAATAGAAAATGATAATTAGAGAATGAAAAGAAATCCTGTGCTTGTGGTCTTGTGGAAGAACAAGTCGGGATGTGTTCTCTCTCCTCTGCCATCCAGGGTATTTTTTACCGCGGCTGGAGAAGCGCAGGCATTGCAAAACCCTCTAGTTTCATTCTCCCCACTAAGCCTATTATCCTGGCACTGTGCAAACAATGGAGAAAGAGCCATCCCTCCAAGTGGCCAAGGCCTCTGCCGGCACTGGAGTTAAGTTCTCGGCGTCAGTTAAAATTATCCTAATAACGGGTTACACAAATAGTTGCCATGTGAGAAGCAGAGTCCTCTCAGTGATCGGGAGGTACTATCATCCCCATCTTCATGTATTGGGACACAGAGGCCCAGTGCGGCTCAATGCTGTGTCCCCAGATGCACTTCCAGTATGTTCTCTGCAGAGCTTTGGTGTGTGTGGTTTTGGCCTTATCTAGTTCCCTCGAGGTACACAGGTGAAGGGAACACATTACCTTTTTAGGCTATTTCTATGGCACCTGAATTTCTCAAGTTTTCCTTTTTAATTGTAGGACTCGATAAATTACAGCTCATGTACAAAATATGTAAACACTCAGCAGTCAAAATCCTTGGAACCCTGTAGTGCTCGGCCTCAAATGGCCTACATTTCTTTGAATTACCTGCATGTACCCTGTTTCAGCGGTCTTTACGGCTGTGTCAACGAGACCTTCCCGGCCAGCCATTGTGTGGAAGAAAAACTCAGTTGGAGTCAAACCGGAATAAAAGCTATTAGCCACAAAGCCTTTGGCAGCTGGGAGCTAAAGAGAGGCGGTGGGGGGTTGGGGAGAGAGAAGAAGAATCAGACAAAAAAACCTACAAGGTCCACAATTTAAAAACCCATTCAAATCACAAAATGCCCCACCTTTAGACTATAAATACCCAGTCAGTGCACTCTTATGAAGGGGGAGACTTTATAAGCGCTTTCCTAAAGGAGGAATAACTTGGCATAAACTATCCTTTCCAGAGGCAAGCAAGGGTGATGTCCCAGTCAGGGCTGGTGCTGGTGCCAGTGGCAGGCAAGTGGACCAAGGGAAGTTGGGACACCCCCAGCCTCTCCTCCAAACTCGTCAGTCTCCTTTAGAACTCTGAGCTTGACATGCACAGCAGGCACCATTCCAATGACCACTTGGCTATCTAACTTCTAGTGAATTCTGATCTTGGGCAGAGACCCTAAAATGTTCCTGGGGCTGTTTGGATACAGATAGTACCTATACACCCTTAGGACAGCAGTCCTGTCTCCTCAGGAGGGGCTGGACAGAAATCCTGCAGTCCCATGGGACAGGAACTGCTGGGGCATCTGTGCTTTAATGGGAGTAAGAGCTGTCTCCAAATACAGAATCTGAGTAACCAAATCTACTTTAAGTTCCTCAACTAGATTTAATAGTTGTCTGCCCCTGAGTTCCAGAAAAAACCCAGCACAGATTTGTCTATCTCTACTTATATCAGCGCTCAAACCACAAAGCCAATGAAACCGAGAGGTCATTTAAAAACTGAGCTTGAGGGGCACCTGGGTGGCTCAGTCAGTTAGTATCTGCCTCTTAATTTTGGCTCAGGTTATGATCTCCATTCAGGTCATGATCTCAGGTGTGAGATTGAGCCCTGTGTCAGGCTCTGCGCTGGGGGTAGAGCCTGCTTAAGATTCTCTTTCTCCTGCCGCTCTCCCTCTGCTCACATGCACAAGCACGGGCTCGCTCTCTCTCAAAAATAAATAAACCGAAAAAATGAGTTTGAGAACTCAAGAGGAGAATCTGGAATTTGCCAGCCAATATATCAAATTTTAGTATCACCATACTTTGATGTCAGTGCCCCCCAAATAAGCATAGAGATTGATCACGCATGAGGTAACTTTATATTCTGACTACTGAATGTAGGCTCGATAGGACCCTGAAATCCTCCTCCTTGGAGAGAAAACAGGAGAGGGTGTTGATCTTCCAGTTTTACAGCTTCGAGTCTTACAAGGCTCCTACAGGACTCTGTTGGGGATGAAGAAAGTAGACCCCTGAGCAGCCCTGGCCTCACAACCCCTCCTCTAAGGGCTCCTTGGCTAGTGGCATGTGCCTCTGTTCCTCTCCTGTGCCATCGGTTGCCCTTCAAAGTTCTGCCTGAGCCACTACACTTACCTTTGAGTGCTTTTCAAAGTGAGGCAAGGACCTGTTTTCAAAGCCATCTGGCACTCGAGAGCCACTGATGGCCTGCTGTCCCACACAGGCAATCATCTGTGATATGTTAATGAAAGAACCTGGGAAAACAGGTCAGGAATATAATACTCGTTTACCAAAATCACATTAACTGAAGCATGAGCAGATCTGTGGGATAAAACAGGACCATGACGTACCAGGCTCCCAGTCTAGGGACAGTAAGAGCCAGAAAGAGAATAGTGTAAGATAGAGCCCTCGGTAACAGAACAAAAGCAGAAGGAGGGTGGGCAAAGCTCAGCAGGAAGTTAGCACTTTGGGACTGGAGGAAAGACTTGTAGGTGAGGCTGCAACCGGGCTGAACTGTGGCAGGACACTACAATTTGGACATGAAAAGGATGAGGAGAGGAATTCCAAAGTAAGGGGAAGAGTGGGAAGGAAAGACACAGGAAAGTGGGGGGCATGTATGTGTACCAGGAGCAGGAAGTAGAATACTGAGGGGAAAGGCAGCAAAGCTGGACTTCATTCTGCTAAAAATTTTTAAAGAAATAAAAGCATGGAGTTTTTCAATCTGAGTGCAGTACCATGAAACCTAACACAGGTTCTAAATAACTATGAAATTTGAGTGTTTTGCTATTGCATTAAATATACTAGTTCAGAAAGGTTATATTTTAAAAATAAGATCAAGTTGGCTTAAAGCATCTTTGAGCTCTTAAATCAAGTTCCTCCAGAGGAGTTAAATTACTTCAGTGCAGACAATTCTCTTTCTGTACATGTGATTTAAAAAGCTATCCCCTTATAAACAGAAGGTCTGAAGTTGTGATGCATACATGTGCTGGCACAACCCTGGCCAGCCGACACAGAGAGTACGATGGTCGCGGCAGCCCAAGATGCACTCACCTTTGGAGCCGCATAGAGCCATGGTGAGTGGGCTGTTGCTCTTGTCCAGTTCCCGGAGGCAGGCGCTGCCGGCGTGGTCTCGGATCACAGACAGCTCCTTCAGGATCAGAGCCTGGCAGGTGGGGGAAGACAGGTGAGAGGTGAGTGGGGGCTCTGCCGACTACCAACATTCAATCTGACGTTTAAGGGAATTTGAAAAAATTTAAGCCAGAGGTCGTATTTCCAAGTAAATTTCTGAGCCTTTGAAGACCAGTATGCCTTATCTATAAAGACCCACATCTTCCACAAGGTTCTAAAATCAGTGCTTAAGGTAAAACTGATAAGTAACAAAACCTTGAAAAATCCTTATTTTTAAAATCCTTTAAATGGCCCATAAGGGGGACACCTGGATGGCTCAGTTGGTTAAGCAGCTGCCTTCGGCTTAGGTCGTGATCCCAGTGTCCTGGGATCGAGTCCCACATCAGGCTCCTTGCTCAGCAGGGGGCCTGCTTCTCCCTCTGCCTGCCACTTTGTCTGCCTGTGATCGCTCTCTCTCTCTCTGACAAATAAATAAATAAAATCTTAAAAAAAAAAAATGGCCCATAAGGTAGAATGCGAATGGCCCTGTATATAGAGAGTGGCCTACAGTACAATACGTCTGTATATATTTTACCGTATGCATCCACATCCGCTTAAATAAACATACGAAATATAAGCTAACGTGTAGCATATAGTGAAGGAGAACTGCTTGTACTATTTATAATATTTACTTCTTGTTTTTTACTTTCCAGGCACAAACGTGAATTCCCACAAGTTAAGAGTGTGTGGTAAGGTGTCTCTACAAGAATATTCTAGTCTTTGAACTCAGGCTGTCCTTTATCAATTCACAGTTTAGGGTGCTGAATCAGTGAGGAGTCAGGTTCCATGAAAGCCAAGTGCTGCTGAAGGCCCAAGTTACAAGTCAGTGAGAAACCTGTGTGTCTCTCTCAGGACTCGGTGAGATTAAGAAGGAGCTAATGGTGAATAGGGCCTACAACTCTTCTTTCTTCCTAGTTCACAAAAAATTCCTTCCATCAGAAAATTTCTTACTGTTTATCTGTTCTCGCAAACTTAGGTGAGTTAAAAGCCCTTAGCCAGGGGCTATTGGAGAGGCAGAAGAGAGCCAGGCAAAATCCCGGTGCAGTCAGACTGCTGATACTGGCTGCCTGAGAGAGAATGTAGGGCTCATAGAGGCTGATGGTCGTTCTGATTCTGACACCTGCTGGTCAAGTTCTCAGTTAACCTAGATCCAGAGGGGACAAGGGCAGGAGAAAGGCATGTGACTCTCGGACATGAATTTTCCCTCTTCTGTGTCCAAGTCTCTTTCGAAGTACATCTGTTGCTTTTTATTTTATTTTTTGAAGATTTAATGCTTAAGTAATCTCTACACCCAACGTGGGGCTCAAACCTACAACCCGGAGATCAGGAGTTGTGTGCTCTACCGACTGAGCCAGCCAGGAGTCCCATCAGACCATTCATTTAAAGAGCTATGGTTGCCAGGCTCTATTGGAAAGATGCTAGAAACAGAAAGGGCAGAAGCACTGGAGTACCAGTTACAGCAGGGGTCTAAGTGTGATGCTGGGGCAAGAGCGGCTCCATGTGGTCAGAGTGAGCCGACGGCCTCACCGACGGCCTCACCGACGGCCTCACCGAGGACTGAGACAGCCACAGGGGATATAAAGGATCTAGTCGAGAGAGTGCTCCCCTCATTAAATGAATGAGCACACACCCAAGGAGCAGAGAGCTGACCTGGGGCTAAAGCCACACCGTGCTGACGTCCCTCTCCCCTCTGCTACCAACTCTTCCGGCCCGCAGCACAGGCCCACGCGGACCACGTGGCTAACCCAGCTGAAAAGCCTGACGCACCTCCAGAGTTTCCTCAGCGGTGCAGCCGGGCTGCTGCTGCAGCTTGCCAGTGTTCAGGGCTTCGATGTACTCGTCACATTTTTTATAGCCAGCATTCAGCAACTCATACTTGGCCTTCAGTAGTCCCTGACCAGGTGTGACGTCACCAATCCCAATGGAGAATCCACGGTTGGCTGCAGAACAGTTGGCAGGTGGAGCAAAAAGAGAGGGCCATGAATGGTCGTCAACCTACTACATGGAAACAAGTTTACACCTTCAAAGAAGGCGTCATGATCCAATTAAATAAAAATGTATCACGACAGTCCCTGGCAAGTTACGTAAAAATGACCAAGACTCACTGAATCCTGTCAGAGACCTTACAACCCAGCGGGGGGCAAGTCCTGCCCCAACTAATTACAATATAAAGGAGACCAATATTAAACACTAAAAAGCAGCCAGAGAAAGCCAGCAATGGAAAGTGAGCCTTGTGACTTCTGGTTCTAAGACACCATCTTAGAGAATTTTCTGCCCACACCCCCTTTCCTTCTTCAGAAATCATTCCCAAACACAGAAAAACCCCATCCTCGAGGGAACTATGCCCCTCCAATGACTTAACCTAAGATGCATAGAAATGGGTGGATGAGAGGCACCTGCCTTAGCAGTGTGGGGAAGGGATGCTTAAGAGTGGCTGTGGATATGAGGACCCACGAGACTGGGAAGGCTCAGAAACTATAGCACCAACTTCTTCAGATGCTGGAGATAATATAAGGGTTGGAAGCAAGGAAACCTAGTGGAAAACCAGTATTTTCCTGTGGGAGATGGAAGTTTGCTAATGGAACTAGAGAACTCTGGACTGGGGGATAGTAGGTGCAAAAAGATGGGAACAACTGGGAAGCAGGGCACAAGGGAAAGTATATTTCATGGCTGTGATCCCTTGGACCCTTTTCCTGCCTGGCTCCCAGAATCCTGGCAAGCAAATCTCAACCACTGGGGGACAGGCAGTTGAGATTGGAAGATATGTTCCTGGAGAAACCAAGCCTCCCTAGAGAAAAGCATTACTGATAGGGGCATTTGGCAGTTCCTCAATAAAAATGCTGGCTTGCAGCTCAATCAAGGAACAAAGAAGCCCATCAATTAACAGACTCCATTTCTAATCAGTGTTTGGTGCCTTACTCCTAAAATTATGAATGGATAGCTAGGGACCACCAGATGTTTGAGGAAAAGTCTTCAACATGAATGACTGAAGACAACAAAGACACAGAAAAATGAAACCCAGGCAGGGCACCTGGTGGCTCCGTAGGTTAAGCCTCTGCCTTTGGCTAAGGTCATGATCCCAGGGTCCTGGGATCGAGCCCTGCACTGGGCTCTCTGCTCAGCAGGGAGCCTGCTTCCCCTCCTCTCTCTCTGCCTGCCTCTCTGCCTACCTGTGATCTCTGTCTGTCAAATTAAATTTAAAAAAAAAAAGGAAAGAAAATTGGGAGGCAAATGAAACTATGAAAAATACTGTGTCTGATAGAGACGATGTATCTAGAGATCACGAACAGGTAGCCAAGGGGTGCCTGGGTGGCTCAGTGGGTTAAGCCTCTGTCTTCAGCTCAGGTCATGATCTCAGGGTCCTGGAATAGAGCCCCGCATTGTGCTCTCCGCTCAGCAGGAAGCCTGCTTCCTCCTCTCGCTCTCTGCCTGCCTCTCTGCCTACTTGTGATCTCTGTCAAAAAAATAAATAAAAATTAAAAACAAACAAACAAAAACAGGTAGCAAAAAAACAAAAATAAAAAAAACCCAAACAACACAAAACCCTGAAAAGCAAAAAATTACCTGCAAGTGAGAACAATGGAAAATATCGTTGGAAGCTAAATAAATGATTGTTAAATTAAAAAAAAAATCAACAGAACAATTCATTTTAAAAGATAAAAGGAAGGTCGCCTGGGTGGCTCAGATGGTTAAGTGTCTGATGCCTTTGGCTCAGGCCATGGTGTCAGGGTCTAGGGATTAAGCCCCATGTTGGGCTCCTGGCTCAGCGGGGAGTTTGCTTCTCCCACTCCCTATCCCCCTACTCCTGCTCTCTCTGTCTCAAATGAATAAACGAAAGCTTAAAAAAATAAAAATAAAAAGAATCCAGAAATGAGGAGATGGACAACAGGGAAAAGAAGATAAGGCAATCAGACAGCCCATCTAGAAGTTCAACTTATGCAATGACTAGAAACTACAAAAAGAAAGAACAAAGATAATTAAGGTGAGAAAATTACCAACAGTAGTAACAAAACCCCAAAACCAAACCAAACCAAACACAAGAAAATTTCCACAACTGAAAGACACATGGTGGCAGATCAAGAGAGCTCACAGAGTGCCCAGCACCATAAATGAAAAAAGATCCATACCAAGGGTCTACCACTATGAACTTTCAGAACACCAAGAACAGGACTCTCAAATTTTCCAGAATGAAAAGACAGATACAACAATGTGAAAATAAGAACAGAAATCCATTTTAATGCAGTTCTGAAGGCTAGAGTAGAGCAGGACCTTCAAAATTCCAAGGAAAGACAGAATTCAATCCAGAGCTCTATACCCAGCCAGAGAAATGATCAAGTGTAGGAGGTGAATAAAAATGCTTTTGGGCATGTAAAAATCTGGACCTACGGCCTGCTCAAAGCCCAAGCTAACAAAGGAAACAGACCAGTGCAAGGAGAGAAGGGAAAGATGAGGGCCTGGCAGAGATGAGTCAAGAGGGCCCAGTGGGCTGTGGTCGGAGTGAAGACACCTGAGAAGCAGCCCGTGAAGGGCCCTTGGTCTAACAACCCTGTCTGATGGGCAGTAGAGACCTATGGCACATGCGAGATAAGAACCCAAGAGCAAATTCAAATCTGAACCAAACTGGTCAGTACTGAGCTAATTTTGTGGAGTGAAGTCACAAATGATTTAGCTGGTAGTAAGTCTCCTTTTGGGTGCACAGTTATGAGTGTGGTGTGTGCGGGTGGGGGGAGTCAAAGGTAAAAGAAGGAAATAGCACAGAGCCCCTAATACCTCAGCAAGTATAGCAATAAAACAAGGATGGTAAGATACTCACAGAGGTAGACAGGAGCCAGCCTCGCAAGCCGTGACATCGCATCGGCCGCTTCGTTCTGCCCCCAGTCTCGCAGCAAAATGTAGAAAATGTTGTTCTTAGATCCGGACCCCAGAGTTCCCTTGTCCATGCTGCCACTCATCAATTCACTGTTCTGGATAGTAACGTCTGCAAGGACAATGATGACCATGCACTTAAATGAACAATTACTACTTAGCCTTGTTCTAAAACAACATGAGGCAGTTGAGAAAATACCTTCCCATATTGAAAATTAAAGCAGAGCAAATAAAAATTCTCTTAAAAATGTTTGAGGAGAAAAAACAGACATCTAGGGACTTTTGAAAAGCATGAAAAGTCCAGTTAGTTACTTTACAATCCTAACTCTGAAATGTACTATTTGACCCTCATTTTCAGAAGTATTGACCACATCATCTTTATGTCACAGGGATATTTTGAGCATCTGATGAAATCATATGCAGTATACTCTATAAACTACAAAGCACGTTGTTATTCACACAAGAGAATGAAAACCCATGGCAGCTGGAAGAGCCTATACCAAAAAATGAAATTCACATCTAGGTAGAAACAAAACACAGTCTAAAACAAGAAGCCAAAAACACCTAAAAGGCTTGAGAATGTATTTTCAAAGTTAACGGTTATAAACCCGAGAAAAATCGGTGCCCTTCAAAACATTTACTCATGACAAAACAGTGCAAGTCTTGACCTTCAGAGACTCTGCAGTTCAGTTCTTCAGTACAAAGTCCTGGAGATCTACTCCCTGTCACAGGCCTGGCTAACAAAGCCCATTCAAAGTCAGTGTCGTTCAGAGTAGTCTGCAGGGGAACTGTTTGCTAAAAGTCCAAGGGGAAGCAAAGGAGCTAGTGGCACAAACCAAACACCGGCTGAATGGCATTGGTCTGTGGACCATACTTTGGGTTGAATTAGTCTAGATGACTTGGATGGTTTAACATTTAAATTCTCTCACGGTTGGGCGCCTGGGTGGCTCAGTCAGTTCAGCGTCTGCCTTCGACTCATGTCATAGTCCCAAGGTCCTGGGATTGAGTCCTGCGTTGAGGCTCCCTGCTCAGTGGGGACCCTGCTTCTCCCTCTGCCTGATGCTCCCCTTGCTGTCAGAGACCTTATTCTCTCTCTCAAATACATAAATAAACAGATAAATAAGTATCTTGGAAAAAAACTTCTCTCATGGTTAAACCTGATCTTCATGTTATAAAAAATTAAATGACCAGGAAGCAGTAAAAAAACAATCTTATTAGTTATACTTTAAGACAATGAGCACATTTTTGGATGTAAAATGATAAATTATATGCCTTAAATAATGAGACCCCTGCTGATAGAAAAAAAAAAAAAAAAAAAAAGTAGGGCCGGAATAAAAGAAATGGCATGAATTTAAAGAAACTAGTCCCTAAAACACATCTGGAGCTCTGAAGAAGAACATTCTAATCACTGGACCACAGATCTACATGATCTCTACTTTCTCAAGAAATGGGGAGTCACACTAAGAGGAGAAAAGCCTACTACATTCCCCCCCCAAAAAAAAGAAAAACCGGGCGCCTGGGTGGCTCAGTGGGTTAAGCCGCTGCCTTCGGCTCAGGTCATGATCTCAGGGTCCTGGGATCGAGTCCCGCATCGGGCTCTCTGCTCAGCAGGGAGCCTGCTTCCCTCTCTCTCTCTCTCTGCCTGCCTCTCCATCTACTTGTGATTTCTCTCTGTCAAATAAATAAATAAAATCTTTAAAAAAAAAAAAAAAAAAAAAAAAAAAAAAAAAAAAACACCTGCCTCAGAGAAACCTCGGATTTGCTTGCACCAGGAAGGAAGTCACTGGCCACCTGCTTTCCGCCCCCTCCAACCTGCTACCTTCACTCACAGGAATCATTGACACAGAGATCTTCTCCTTTGCCACAGTACTGCTTGCCCTTGGTTCGGAGGTTGGCTCTCACCGGGTTGTCATCGCTTGGTCTGAGGATGACACTGAAGATCTGCTTTCCTGTCCACAGGGTGACAGGCTGCAGGAAGAAGGAAGCCACAGTGTTAGCTGGCTGGGCCTGGTCTCAAATGCAGAGTGTTTGCGGGCTAACCTGCCATGAGCTCTCCCAGCGCCCACACAAACCTTCAGTATTGTCGGGGGTGGGAGGTGAACTTTGATTTTTTCATCCTTGCCAACCAATATTGAAGCAATGATTTGGCAAGCCTTGGCGCGGTCAAAGAAGGTGTCTTTAAGGGTGAGGAGATAGGCACCTAGAATGTTGGAAACAACACAACACAAAGAAATGGAATGAAATTGTGAGAAAAATCACAAGGTTTCAATTTTAAAATGAATTTGGGCTATTACTAAAAGAGTGAATTAAAACATTTGGCTGCTTGCTGGCTCTCTCTTACCAGAATCAAACCTCCACAAGGAGAGGGACTTTGTTTGACTCACTGCCATATCTCCAGTGCTTAGAAAAATGTCTAGGGCACCTTAGGCGCTCAATAAAGGCTTACTAATTCTAGGCATAACCAATCAACACAAAATATCTCAAGCTGGTTCACAATCACATTGATATACAAACAACAGAATTAAACACAGGAAATCACACAGCTTTTCAAGTCGCTGAATGATTCACTGTGAATGAGAATCCTGGTGTTCCAGTCTCCTTTCAAGTGAATTCATAAACACACCTGTTAGAAAATCCTGAATAGCAGCAATTAGTGGTTCTCCATTCCTCGGTGTTACCAGATTTGCTTTAGTCTGAAGGAAACAGAAATACGTTAGCCATTCCATCCATCTCTGTGGACTGCATGATGTAGGCCACGGAACTGCACCAGAAAGACGACAAACCGCTGCATATACAGAATAGCCAGCGAGTGGAAAAAAGAGGCTGAAAAATGGAAGCCAGGGGTCCCAATTCCAGCTTTGTCACCAGCTCCTCTTTCCTTTATTCACCAAGGGGAGACAAGAAAATGACCTCAGACATAGCAACACAAAAATCAATACTGAGTGAAGTTGTTTTGGATTCCTACAAGAACTGTGTATGTGTAAGACTTCGTAGTTATTAATAAATGCAATTCTTCAAAGAAAATTCACTTCTATAAATGATGAGCAGCAGTTACCTCTGAGGTCAATCAATTTCATACCTTTCCACAATAATGGCAGAACTACTGAACTTTTCTTGGTTAAGACACTAGGTTCTAACAATAATTAACAACAGGATTTAATTAAAATTTAATGAGTGCCTGCACTGAGCAAAAAGGGGTGCTAGTTGTTCAGGGCATAATTAACAAGTTAAAAGAAGATTCTATGCATCAGAATGCATTTGGTCAATTTTTGCTATTGTTGAGATGTAATTAACAGGTAAATTTGCTCAAACCTTGACATGGCGATGGCTCGTGTTAATTGTGGGTTGCCTGGGCAACCTCACCTAGAGTAAAAGGCCCCCGAAGGGAGAGACCTCTCCTGACTTCTTGAGAATGCTGCACGAAAGTGATCCTCCAACTAGGGCTGGAAGACAGTTGTTTGTGTCTGCTTTTGAGAATCTCTCTGGGGTGGGATAGGGAGGTGGTCTGGGGGCTGAGGACATGAAGCTGGGATCTGCGTATTTTGCAAGTCTCGGGGGTAACTTGGGACTACACTTAGGCTAGGGCCATACCCACTCCTCTGAGTCAGAAATGCTGAGTCAATACAATAGCTGACAATTTTCTTATATGAAATGGAGGGGATTTGTCCCCATGATAACTAAAGATTCTTCCATCCCAATATCCTTGGAGCCTGTGTTTTATGGTTGTCACTTTTTTTTTTTTTAAGATTTTATTTATTATTTATTTATTTTTATTTATTTATTATTATTTTTTAAAGATTTTATTTATTTATTTGACAGAGAGAAATCACAAGTAGATGGAGAGGCAGGCAGAGAGAGAGAGAGGGAAGCAGGCTCCCTGCTGAGCAGAGAGCCCGATGTGGGACTCGATCCCAGGACCCCGAGATCATGACCTGAGCCGAAGGCAGCGGCTTAACCCACTGAGCAACCCAGGCGCCCCTATGGTTGTCACTTTTAACTGATGAAATATGTTATTATCACAAAATGGGCCCTCAGTACAAAGCCAATGCTGAAGTCTAACTGGTTGGTGACAGGCTGTTATCACTAGAAACCAGTTACACAACTGATACCACTGGGAACATTATAAACATGACTTTTTATTACAAAAATAGTATGTTCCTTAGAGAAAAAAAAAACACCCTAAAAATATAAAGACGTAAAAAAGGTGAAAAAATTCCAAAATCCAAAAATACATCTCTCCAAGGAACCAGAGAACTGGTTATAAGATTTTGGTATATAACCCTTCCAACTTCTGGCTATAAATGTTTTTACAAACATAGAAGCATCTTTTTGCCAAACAAAATTGGATCATGTCATACACAAACCCTGCTTTTTTAAGTAAAAAATAAATCATAAGTAGCTTTCATGCCAACAACGATACAAACTATGTCCTCATTTTTCAGGGCTGCACAGGGTTCTGTGGTATGAATGTGACATAATTTAATTTTACCAATTTTTTACTAGTGGACATTGCCTGTTTCTACTGTTTTACTATTACAAGTAATTTTCCAACTCTGATTATGGCCTCTGGAGAGCTTACCAGAAAGGAGATTGCTAGGTCAAAAGGAATGATTAACATACTGTCTGACTATAGGAGCATGGAACTCTGTCAACACCTAACCTGGTGCTCATGATAACTGCTACAAATACTGATGCTTAGGAGGAAACAGGCTAGACTCCTGTCACGCCAGGTATGATCGTACCACCGGGTTCCTCTGCTTAGACTGCTCGTATGCTGACAGTCACGCTGCTCATTCTCCTACTTCTTTCAGAAGGTAGCTCAAGTGTTATCATTCCAATGGCCCTCCCTGACCATCCTCTATGGAATAGGACTTCTCTCATTTTCTTTCCTCCTTGTTGTGCTTTGTTCTTCTCTTCTCAGCACTTACCACCTCAACTATTTTCCATTTGTTTACACTCTACTTCTCCCTATTTGAATAGGGATGAGAACAAAAACTGACTTTCTTATTCTGTGCTATGTTCCTAGAAGAGTACTTGACACATAAGTATCAACCAAATCATTTAAAAAGGCTGAGGAGTCTGAAGAAATGATTCAGAAGAAGAAAGACTCCAAATACACAAAGATGGCCACTGAGGGAGTCATTCTCATGGCAAAACAGGGAAAACACCCTCAAGTTTTAATAGAAGGTAGATGAATTTTGGTATGTTAACCTGGTGAAATTCTGTGAAGCCATTATAATCAATAATTATGAAGACTTTACAACAAATGGGGGAATTTATTTTTAAATTTACATTTATTAAATTTTTAAGGGGGGGAGGGGCTGAGGGAGAAGGATAGAGAGAGAATCTGAAGCAGGCTCCTTGTCTAGCATGGAGCCCAACGAGGGGCTTGATCTCACAATTCTGAGATCATGACCTGAGCCAAAACCAAGAGTCTGACACAAATCAACTGAGCCACCCAATGCCCAAATGGGGACATTTATAATACATTAAGTATTACTATCACAAACCATGACCACAAGTATCTAAATTCCAGAGAAGGAACCAAACAGATAAAAGAGGTGGAAAGAAAGAACCCAGAGGAGTTGTGATATGGAAAAACCTTATCTTATTTAAATCACTTCATTATGCTGGAACATTTGACTAAATAAGAGTAAATTTTTAAAAGAAATTAAAGATCACAGTGCATTTTAGCCACATGAATTTCTTAATAGTTAAGCGTGTACATAAAATCTGCACCACATTAAATACTTGACTTTACCAGAAAAACAATGTGAACTTCAAGCATGAAGAACCCAGGCAGAGGCCAAGAATGCAGCCCCTCCTGCCTGTCTGCACCGAATCCTCCTGTAGTTTAATAGATATGCTTGTAGAAGTTAATTGCCTTCACTTTAGAATCAATACTAACACCCTAAACTAAAACAGATTTAAAAAGCACGGAATCAGAAATAGTGTGAATTGCTTTAGAGGTAGGCACCTGGACAGCGACAGACAAATTGGCCCATAACACAGAAAACCAGAATACTGGAAACAAGGAAAACCTAACCTCTATAGAATGATTTTGTTTAGCATGTCCTTTAGACAACAAACAAGCATGTAATATACTGTTAGAAGATTTTTGTTCAGAATGTTCAACAAAAAAGAAAAAAAAGAGGGTGCCTGGGTGGCTCAGGGGGTTAATTAAGCCTCTGCTTTCAGCTCAGGTCATGGTCTCTGGGTCCTAGGATCGAGCCTCACATCGGGCTCTCTGCTCAGCAGAGAGCCTGCTTCCTCTTTCTCTCTCTCTGCCTACTTGTGATCTCTGTTTGGCAAATAAATAAATAAAAATCTTTTAAAATAATTAATTAATTAATTAAAAATAACTATATGAGGACGGAGTTTAGGCAGTATGCTAAATGTCTGCCACTCGCGGTTAAATGCTTCCAGATATAAGATGGACTATGGATAGAGAGAAGGATGGATTGAAGGGACTGACCTGTGATAAAACCTAATAGTTAAATGTAAACTAAAGGATCTAGGGCTACACACTTGTCTTATTGTTTCATAGCTAGAGCTCGCACAGGAACTTTCCCTTAGAGATGCACATTATAGGCCAGAAGATACTCCCCTGACTCCCCACCTGTCACAGACACTCCCTTACACACTCTAAGGTGCTTTCAAACAGGACCCACTGCCCTTCCCCTCCTCTCAAGCTGTTCTACAGAGGCGGGGCTGCCACCCTACGTACCCCCATCAGCACAAGGGCCTCTGCTTTAGCTTCCTCCGTCTGAGGAAGATGAAGGTTCATCTCATCACCATCGAAGTCCGCGTTGTAGGGCGTACAGACACACTCGTTAAATCTGAAGGTTCGGTGTGGCTTGACCTTGGCCTGTGGAATGCACACACGCACACACACAAAACAAAATGGAGAAGGACTTAAGTCATTTATCCAAAAACTTCATGGTTTCAAAACATTAATACATGGCTTCCTGGAAAACTGGATACTTTAGATTAAGAAAATAAATTTCTAGTACGTTTGGTCCAGTGATAACATGTCACTTGTGGACTTATTCAAGTAGATTTGTGAGATCAAAACAATGCAATGAGTTTAACAAAAGGCAAGTACCAACCTAAGAGCCACAAGAAAGGGCTCCCCTGGCCAATGATGTCACAGTTTGATATCAAACAGATTCATGGCAGAAGTTGATTAAAACACACAGACTAGTGATGCCTGAGTGGCTCAGTGGGTTAAAGCCTCTGCCTTTGGCTCAGGTCATTATCCCAGGGTCCTGGGATCAAGCTCCACATTGGGCTCTCTGCTCAGCAGGGAGCCTGCTTTCTCCTCTCTCTGCCTGCCTGCCTCTCTGCCCACTTGTGATCTCTGTCTGTCAAATAAAAAAATAAAATCTTAAAACAAAACCCAAAAAACCACATACACAGACTAAATAAAAACCCATGAGTTTATAATGACACTGAAAAAAAGGAAAGCAAAACCACACACAAAACCCAAACCAACCTAGTTGGAAGAAACTGAACAACAACTTTCTCCTCCTCAAACTGATAATAAAGGAAAAAAGAATCAGGCATTTATGCTTGTTCCTTCAGGAATTATATTTCTGGATAAGCAAATAACCCTAGTTAATAAAACAAAATTCTTCATTATACAAATGGTAGCTATGAAATGTGAGAGGAATGACAAATTAGAAAATCTCCATTTTTGAAGACCCCATGATATAATGCTGGCAATAATCATAAGTGGAGAAAGCCTTTAGAAAAAAGGTCAATAAAGAAACTTTCAAGGGAGACACCAGGCTAAAGTATCTGATGCCCTAATCTTCTCAGAATACCAAAGAGTGGGGCAGTCAGACAACATATGCCTTCTGAAATAAGGCAAGAGGATTTAGCCAGCAGCACCTAGGAGTTACTCTTGCTAGAAGTTGAACATGAATCTGATCCTGCCTTGAGAGCTATCCAGTTTATAGGAATAAAAGGAAGAATGAAGAAACTCTTAATGCCATGTGTATACATACACAGAACACAGGACATTTCTTCAGGACAAATGACCTGGCCTTCTCAGTAACAGTGAGATTAAAAGGCTGGGGGCAGTTGTTCTAGATCAAGACAGACCGAAGACATGTCAACCAAATGTCACGTGCAGACTCTGCATCCAGACATGGACAAACTAGCCATGAAAAGATTGTTGAGAAGCTTGTGGAAATGTGAACATGGACTGGGTGCTGGACAATACCAAGGAGTGAGTGTCCATTTTGTGTGGTGTGGTATGGCACTATGGTTATGTGTGTTTTACAGAAGTAAACTGAATACACACGAAGAAAGGACATGGCATCTGGGGCCATCAAGGGAAAAAGGGAGAGAAACAGGTGTGGCAAAACCTTGAAAATTATTAAATACAGAGGATGAGAATATAGGAGTTCTTCATAGGATTCTTCCTACTTTTGTATTTATATTTGAAATTTTCACACAAAAATTTTCATTTGGAGAATGCCTGAAAGCCAAGCAAAAGTTTCTAGAAAGGGAAGGCTTTCTGTTTCCCTCCCTAGATCCCTATATTGTAACCCCCATAATCATAAACTGCTTCTTTGGGATTTCCAGACTTAAGTAAAAAGACTGACAAAACATGTTCATGAAGGGAAAAACTAAATCTAGAAAGGCACTAACCAAAAAGCCTGTTTAAGCACTGTCTGCAAACGCTCATGGATTTAACGGCTTTGGAGATAGGACAATTTATGCATATTTAGCGAATCAAAGTTGCATCTAATTTCCATTTTACATCTCCAGAAAAAGGAACTGCTGTTGCTGCAAAACTAAATCACCGAAGAAAATATGCTTGAAGGTCTTCGTTGGAGGGCCACTGTGACGAGAAATCTCCTAAGCGTTTTCGTTCCGTAGTTAATATGCAAAGTCAAACCTGTAATCGACTCTCTGCCATATCTATTTTACGCAAGTCTGTACACACACATATACGTATATATTTCTGTTTGCAAGTGGAATCATGCCAGTCACTTTCATGCTCATTTTCAATTAGCGCCTTTCTGTTTTACTGTTGTGTGTGGATTTTATCAATATGAAAAACACTGAAGGGAAGCTTGAAATGTAGAAGTTTCACTCCAACTAAAAAGTGAGAGTATAGAGTAAAATCAGAAGTCCTGAAAATTTGAGATTACTGGCAATCTTGAGTTTTAGGGGCCTGGAATTTTGCATCGCTGGCCCAGCCAATTCCCACCCAACAGAAGCTAAAAACAGAAACGTCACGCTCACCAGATGCGCCATGATGCTCAGTTTGTGAAGCGATGGTTGCCGGTTGAACAGCACCACGTCTCCGTCTATGAGGTGTCTCTCCACAATGTCCCCATACTTGAGCTCCTGAGCCATCTTTTCCCTATTTCCGTACTTCAAAAACCTGAGTGTGTGATAAGAAACGTGACCTGTGAGAGTAACGCCTCCTCACCGAGTCGCTCCCTCTTCACGTCAGGGTTCAGTCTCGAAAACAATCACATTGCACTGAGCTGAAGGTGCCTCCACCAGCCCGTCAGTTAAAGGATGACGCACTGTCAGTATATCTTCCTTTCATGTATGTTAAAATGTGAAAAGAGTTATGTCTCAGAATCACAGAAATGTAGTAATAAGTCCGCTTCTCCCATAGTGGCCTGTTGGTGTATCTCAAGAGATCCAAAGGCACCAGTGATTAGTGGAAAGCCAGAGCAGGCAAAACAAGGCTGGAAGTACAATAAGTAACCCCACAGAGCGTGTGCGACATAGAAAATGACTGGCTTTCCTAACTCCACATGTTCTGTCTACCTAGATCCAACGATAAATGCTAGGGAATAAGAGGATATTTTGTGTCTATGTGATAAGCAAACACAGCAAATGATGAACCTGCACTCATTGCAATTTAAACAGTATTTTCCACATGCTAACATGTGACAGACGTATTCTGGACTGTATTCTATGGCTGAGTATGGCAACCTTGGGAGCAAGAATGTCGTTACATATGGCTATCCTGGGCCAGCATTACCTTTTCATCTGTGTGTGTCTCTGCTGAATGAAATTGGCTCCTGGGTGAACTTCTGGGCCATTTCGAACGAGTTTCCTCAAAAAATTGATGTTTGCTTTGTTCACCTGCATGAGCACAATAGAAGACATGAGGAGATACCATGAGGTTTCTGTAAGATAGAGCATTATCCTGAGTTGTGTCTCAATCTTGACTTCCCTTGGGTGACTCCAGGAGAAGGAAAGGCAGCATCGTGCTGTCTTGGGTCTTTCTTCTTCCCCCCACTGCAGTTTGTTTATTTATTTATTTAAAAAAGATTTTATTTATTTATCTGACAGAAAGAGACACAGTAAGAGGGAACACAAGCAGGGGAGTAGGAGAGGGAGAAGCAGGCTCTCCGCAGAACAGGGAGCCCGATGTGGGGCTCGATCCTAGGATCCTGAGATCATGACCTGAGCTGAAGGCAGGTGCTTAATGACTAAGCCACCCAGGAGCCCCTTTCTTGGGTCTTGAGTTAAATGACAACAGCAGATTGACACACAGGAACCAAGGTTCCAATCTGAACTCTATCACTGGTGGGGTGAAACGGCCAAGTCCTTTACTGGCCTTTGGTTTCCCTATTAGTAAAATGAGTGGGCTGGACTCAGCTGTAGGGACCTTCTGGCACACACTGTGATCTAAGAACAGTTGGCATCTTCACTAGCAACGATGTACCATGGGCTCCTGAGGTTTAAAAGCCGTGACTCCAACACCACTATGCCCTGTTCTGCACTGTCACATCATGCAACCTCTCAGACAGCAATCTTGTGGGACACCATCTAGAGAAGGAAACTCTGGATTAGATACATAAAGTATCTGAGGCTCTTTTATAAAAGCTTTACCAGAAGATTCCATGAACGGGGCTAATTATGAATCTCAAAAGCAAAGCTAAAGCCCATATCTTCCTATTATTAGGGCTTACAGTTTTCTATACCTCAGTTACTATAAATTCCATTTTATACTCATGATGAGTGTGAGTTGATGTAAAGTGGTGTAGCCTTTCTAGCTATGCATCAACAGCCTTAAAATACTCAAAGTAGGGACGCCTGGGTGGCTCAGTTGGTTGGACGACTGCCTTAGGCTCAGGTCATGATCCTGGAGTCTCGGGATCGAGTTCTGCATCGGACTCCCAGCTCCATGGGGAGTCTGCTTCTCTCTCTGACCTTCTCCTCGTTCATGCTCTCTCTCACTGTCTCTCTCTCAAGTAAATAAATAAAATCTTAAAAAAAAAAAAATACTCAAAGTATTTGACTCAGTGATTATAAAGTTAAAAAAAAAATCCATCCCAAGGTAATTAACTAGGTGTGGTGCTTATTAGTTAGTTACTTTAAAAACATAAGGTAGGGGCACCTGGGTGGTTCAGTCATTAAGCGTCTGCCTTCGGCTCAGATCATGATCCCAGGGTCTGGGGACTGAGCCCCGTATTGGGCTCCCTGCTCAGCTGGGAGTCTGCTTCTCCCTCTGCCTGCTGCTCCCCGTTGTGCTCCCTCTCAAATAAATAAAATCTTTAAAAAAAAAATGAGGTAAGAATGAACTAAGAGGTCAAAGACCATACTACTTGGAAAATAAGTTGTAGCAGATTATGTCTAATGTATCTGTAATTATATATATATACAGAGCCAGACCCATCTGTTGTTGTACTGTTGTAGATGGCATCCACGGTGGTAGATGTATGAAACCGGAAGATAACATACACACACCAAATTGGGGTGTGTGTGCATTACCTGGGATTTCCCAAGTGTCTATTGTTTGGAATCTCAAAATAAAAGACTAGATTGAAAACACAGAAGTGAGTGGCTGAATGGTACTTACCTTCTCAGGAAAAGTAAGAATTTTGGCCACGTGAACTGGCACAGCTACCTCATCAATCCTGAGATTGGGGTCAGGTGAGATGACTGTTCTGCCGGAAAAATCCACTCTCTTTCCTGAGAGATTGCCTCTAAATCGACCTAAATCAATAAAGACACGTCATAGATATCCCTGGAACAAACATGTGCTGTTTCGGATAGTATGACTGCAGAGAACTAGGAAAATCTGTGATTTCCAATCAGATAAGCTGGACATACACTCCAGAAAAAGGTGACAAAGGCAGTAGACTGTTTTCTGCACATTTTGTTGGAAACGTACCCTGTTTTCCCTTCAGACGCTGGACGAAACCTCTAGTCCATTTCTTGGGCGCCATGTTGAGGGGAATGCCTGAGAGCTCGCTGTTAATGTAGAGGGCACACTGTAATTGCAGGAAATCCCAGTCTTCCATGATCATCTGGGTCTTTGCTCCTGATATCCGATGCTAAAAATGAGCGAAGTATGAAGAAAACACAATCCTGGGTCATCCTGACTTTCTTGATGAGCAGTGTTTGCATATATAGGCTCCTAAACTTAGGGACTGAAAGTACTGACCTTTTTAATGACATCATTTAGGAAAATAATTTCTGTCAATTTCATCGTCAGATCATCTTCATTGGTGCCAGACTTCAAATCGCTCACGACAGAGGGTCTGATACACAAAGGGGGCACTAGAAGTCGTGTGAGAATCAAATCAGAGGGCTTCCCAGCTTCTGGGTTCATTAGAAGTAGAGGGACATCCTCAGCTGGGATTCGTTTAAATAAATTCAGAACTACTAAGGGATTCAAGTTTTCCTATGGAGAAGAGGAAAGAAGAATGGAGAGACACGTTAACTTTCCAGTCTGGGCAAGGGTTTACTTCTCCATGCTCTTCACACCATTCACCACTTACCTCAGTGTTAACTATACGCACTGATAGAAATTTCTGTCAGTAACATGCTACAGTGGCAGAGCCCTAAACATGTACATGCCTTTTAATTCAATTATTTAAGCCAGTAATTCCACTTCTAATTATTCCAAAGGGAATGGCTTTAGAAATCAACACAAAGGTTTAGCAGCTATAGGGATGTTCTCTAAAGCTGTTAAGAGTGGTAAGTTGGTGGGACGCCTGGGTGGCTCAGCTGGTTGAGCGGCTGCCTTCGGCTCGGGTCATGATCCCAGCGTCCTAGGATCGAGTCCCACATCGGGCTCTTTGCTCGGCCGGGAGCCTGATTCTCCCTCTGCCTCTGCCTGCCACTCTGTCTGCTTGTGCTCACTCTCGCTCCTCTCTCTCTCTGACAAATAAATAAATAAAATCTTTAAAAAAAAAAATAAAAAAAAATAAAATAAATTAAAAAAAAAAATAAAAAAAGAGTGGTAAGTTGGAAACAGCCTGATAGGCTGCTGGCTAGATAAAACCATCGTATACCCCTACATGAGCAACCATGTAGCCATTAAAAAAATGACACCACAGAAGTTTAGCTACTGCCATGAGAAGTTCATAACATACTGGTAAATGAAAGAAGCATGTGTACGATATGATCTCATTTTGGGGGGAAAATGTGTATCTGTACAGAAAAGAGGAAATGGATGTTTAGCAAGGTGTTAATAGTACTGTCCACAGATGAATGGAATTATAATCTTTTTGCATCTTTGTTTACATTTAAATTTTCTGCAGTGTGGCACCTGGGTGGCTCAGTGTCATAATTCCAGGGTACTGGGACTGAGCTGTACATCAGGCATACATCCCTGCTGAGAAGGGAGCCTGCTTCTCCCTCTTCCTGCTCCTCCCCCTGCTTGTGTGCTCTGTCAAATAAATAAGTAAAATCTTAAAAAATAAATTTTCTGTAATGAACATATATTGCCTTATTATTTTTAAAGATTTTATTTTTCATTTATTTGAAAGAGAGCAAGAGCATGAGCGCGGGGAAGGGAGAGGAAGAAGGAAACTCTCCACTGAGCAGGGAGCTGGAAGAGGCGCCCTATATTGCCTTTGTATCACCTTCATGTTATAGAATTGCTATGTTGTAACAACTTACTCATAAGAACTATGCACCTTCTCAGAGATATTCAAAGATCAAAGATAGGAATGGTCAGCTTGTGTCCTGCTGCTCTAAGTTATATTTTCTTGGGATTAAAGACTGTGTGACAAAGAATACATGTTACAAGCAGAACTTGCTATGCATAACTTAATGAGACAAGCAACAAAGTTAAGAAAAGTCCCATAATCCACTTCTATTAGGATACTGTCCCAAGAGCAGGTTTCTGTGGGCCCACCCTAGACATGACAGCAGACTTGGGGAGAAAGAAGGAATCTTGCCTGAAGATTTGCAGTCCAGGTCCTTGCCCACAGAAGTCCCTTCCTCACCTTCCCTGCCTCCCAGCAACGAGCACCACACGCTACATGAGGCAGTCAGAGGAAATCTGTACTAAGAGTTCTAGGAACAGGGTGAAGGCCAGATGTCACTTACAGTACCAGGGTCAGGGCTAGACAAGAACATCATGTTACTGGGGTGCCTGGGTGGCTCAGTTGGTTGGGCGACTGCCTTCGGCTCAGGTCATGATCCCGGAGACCAGGGATCGAGTCCTTCATCAGGCTCCCAGCAAAATAGGGAGTCTGCTTCTCCCTCTGACCTTCTCCCCTCTCATGGTCTCTCACTCTATCAAATACATAAATAAAATCTTAAAAAAAAAAAAAAAAGAATATCATGTTACTGAGGTCTAGAGGACAGGAGGGCAGGAAGACTGGCAAGAACCTGGAGACCAGTTCCTGGCCAGAGCCATTACTCCAGAACGTCATAACACTTGCCTTCCATAGGGCACAAGAAGAGGGCCCTGATTTATTGTTATATACTAGGAAAACAGAAGTCAGAAACCACTGGAGAGACAGAAGAAGGGCTGTTTGGTCTGAGGCACAATATCTAAATAGCTCGGGCTCCCTGGTGGAGTGTGTGGGCTGTCCTGGCTGGCAGAGATGCTTAGCTTGCTGCTCAGTCTGCTAGGGATGCTGTGGAAGGCATTTCTACCTTGTGGGGTTGGGAGGCAAGACTGATGCTATTTAAAAGAAGACTCTTTTTCTTTCCTTATTAATTTTTTTTTTAAAAAGCAGGCTCCATCTCCAGGGTAGAGCCCAATACAGGGCTTGAACTCAAGACCCTGAGATCAAGACCCAATCAAGAGTTGGACACCCTAAAATTAAAAAAAAAAAAAAAAAGAGCTGGACATCCAGGGCACTGGGCAGTGGGTTAAAGCCTCTGCCTTTGGCTCATGTCATGATCCCAGAATACTGGGATCAAGCCCCGCATCAGGTTCCCTGCTCGGCAGGGGACCTGCTTCCCCGCTCTCTCTCTGCCTACTTATGATCTTTGTCAAATAAATAAATAAAATCTTTTTTTTTTTAAGATTTATTTATTTAATCGACAGGCAGAGATTACAAGTAGGCAGAGAGGCAGGCAGAGAGAGAGGAGGAGGAAGCAGGCTCCCTGCTGAGCAGAGAGCCCGATGCGGGGCTCGATCCCAGGACCCTGGGACCATGACCTGAGCCGAAGGCAGAGGCTTAACCACTGAGCCACCCAGGTGCCCCAGTAAATAAAATCTTAAAAAAAAAAAAAAAAAGGCCCAGTGGGTTAAGCCTCTGCCTTCAGCTCAGGTCATGATCCTGTGGTCCTGGATTGAGTGCTGTGCCGGGCTCTCTGCTCAGCAGGGAGCCTGCTTCCCACCCCCCCCACCCCGCCTGCCTCTCTGTCTACTTGTGATCTCTGTCAAATACATGAATAAAATCTTAAAAAAAAAAAAAGAGCTGGACACCCAACCAACTGAGCCACCCCGATGCCCTTCTATGGAGAGTCTTATCTGAGATTGGCCAACTCCTGGATTTGTGTTAAAACGGGGAGTAGATATACACTAGTCTTCTGGGGACAGAGTCCAGAGTTTAATTCCTAAAGAGGTCTGTGACCCAGAAAAGGTCAAGAACCACGGCTCTAAGGTATTGTCTAACTCAAGGGTGCTGTGCTGCCCATAAAGGGACATGAGGTTCCATGTTCCTGGAAATCAAATGGGTAAACATGTTGGGATCTGGACCATCCTGAGATTAATGAGCTTCAGGGTAATACACTCACCTGTCTGCATGACACCTCTCTCTACAAAAGCTAAAAGTGACTCATGGATGCTTTGTTCACTTTGGTGACTACGGGGCCCTCTCTGAGGGAGGGCCATTCGGAATCTGGCGATGCTGAATTCCTGATTCGCCCCCTCCCTCCTCTCACAGTTGGCGTAAGAACCAGGATGAGCTGATGGTCTGACAACTCTGGAGGCAACGCCACTGCTCCAAGCACTGTAAAGGCCTCAAACAGGACCTCAGAAAAACAGATCTTGCTACAGACCACACTAAAGGAGAAACCAACTGGGGCACCTGGGTGGCTCAGGTCATGGTCCCAGGGTCCTGGGATCAAGCCTCGAATCGGGCTGCCTTGCTCTGCCAGGAGCCTGCTTCACCCTCTGCTTGTGCTCTGTTTCTCTGTCAGATAAACATATATTAAAAAAAAAAATTTTTTTTTTTAAAGATTTACTTATTTGACAGAGAGGGATCGTAAGTAGGCAGAGAGGCAGGCAGAGAGAAAGGGGGAAGCAGGTTCCCCGCTGAGCAGAGAGACTGATGTGGGGCTCGATTCTAGGACGCTGAGATCACAACCCAAGCCGAAGGCAGATGCTTAACTGACTGAGCCACCCAGGTGCCCAATAAATAAGGTATTTAAAAAAAAAAAAAAAAGGAGAAACCAATAGAAATACAAGATGGAATACAAGTGTTACATGAAGCAGAGACAATGAGAAAAGGTTGAGAAAAGGTGAGTGAGATCAAAGGGTCGGAAGAGCAGAAGCTGCAGAAAAGCTAAGGCAAGGGGGCCTCTAGTGAGGGGAGGGAGCAGCATCAGTAAAATAAGCCGAAAGGACCCTGAGTCCCAGCATACACGTGGAGAGGGGAGGAATCCTCACCTGTCTTTACCATGACTGTCATTTTTAGAATTTTGTTGTAAATTAGATCATACAGTTGCATTAAAAAAGCTTTTATTTATTTATTTATTTTGAAAGATTATTTAAGTAATCTGTACACCCAGTGTGGGGCTCGAGCTTATGATCTCAAGATCAAGAGTCCCACTCTTCTGACTAAGCCAGCCAGGCACTCCTGTCACTACTAAGACTTTTTTTTTTTAAAGAGAGGGAGAGAGGGGCGCCTGGGTGGCTCAGTGGGTTAAGCCACTGCCTTTGGCTCGGGTCAAGGTCTCGGGGTCCTGGGATCGAGTCCCGCATCGGGCTCTCTGCTCAGCAGGGAGCCTGCTTCCTCCTCTCTGTCTCTGCCTACTTGTGATCTCTCTCTGTCAAATAAATAAATAAAATCTTAAAAAAAAAAAAAGAGAGAGGGAGAGAATCTTAAGCAGGCTCTAAGCCTGGCATGGAGTCTGACTCGGGGTTCGATCTCACACCCCTGACATCATGAGCTGAGCCAGAATCAAGAGTCAGAGGCTTAACTGACTGAGCCCCCCAGGTGCCCCATCCTGTCATTATCATCATGATAACGTCAGTAGCAGTGGGTAGCAACTGGGTAATGCACTCTAAGCACCTGCTCTGCACTGGGCACTGTGCTAAGGGCGGTATCTGGAGTTCATCTGTTAATCCTTACAATAGTATTAAAGCAGATACTCTTGTAATCCCTGTTGATAGTTGAGGAAACTCAAGTCCAGGTTGGGTCACGTGTCTAGTCACTGAACAAATAAGCAGCAGAACTGGGCTCTAAACTCCCATCCTAAACCACCTCTAGGGTGTCATTTTGGGCAGAGTGGGGTGCGGTCCACAGGGAAGCGGTGGTAGTGGGGGAATGATCTGAGAGTCGAGCTGTATGCTCAAGGCTAGTGACTTAAATGGGAGGGGGGGTTACCTCCAGAGCTGAGTCATTTAGGAGAATGCCCAAACAAGAGGCCTCCCAGGCCATATGGGAGTATCGTGCTGTTGTGGACACAGTGTGGAGCAGATAGCAGCAGCTCGGGCCTGGGCAGAGAGCTGGCCGGGGGAAGTGGTGGTGGTGGGATGCCTGGGAGGCTGATCTGGAAGGAGCAGAGTGCATGCAGGGGGATGGCAAGTAAGGTTGCCCCCAAGAAAGCCCGGACACCCCTCAAACTCACAGACTGAGGCTGCCCCCAGGCTTCTGACAGCTCTGTGAACAGCCAAGAGCCTGCAAAGTGCCTTTCTCACAGCTGTACAAGGGCAAGATCATCTTCCTCAGCTCACACCCTTACTTCCCCTGCAGTAGCTTCACCATAACTGCCTTGAAGATGCTTCTGCTTGAATCAATCGCTGACACTCGGTCTCCCCATTTCCAGGATCACTTCCATTTTCCAGATGTCTGTGCACGTGCTCACTCACCTCTGACCACTTCCTCTCCCGCCCATCTCCCTGGTGGTTGGTCATCAACTCCTGTCCGTTATCATACACAGTGACTCTGGTCTCTGGCTCCTTCATTGCCACCTAGGCTCAGGGTCTGTTTTCCTTTTAACCCACCCCCACAACCCGCACAACATCAAGGCAGAATTCACATATAGTAAATTGCACAAGTCCTTAAGAAACTGACCCATTTTAACATATATACAGCACACACACTAATGTTCAGAACAAGATACAGAATATTTTCATATAAGGACCCTGATAATTCTTTTTATCAGTACCAGCCCTCAGCCCAGGGGAACTGCTCTGACATCTGTTTCCACAGATCAGTCTGGCCTGTTCTTGGACTTGATCTACCTGGAATCGTACATCATGTACCCTCAGGTACGGAGTTCCTTGTTCTCAGCAGGATTCTGACATTTGGCCAGGTTGTGTGTGTCAAGAGTTCACTTCTTTCACAGGATAGTATTCAACCGTGTGGATCTATGACAACTTGTTTATTCTCCTACTAACAATCATCTGGACTATTTCTAATAGTGGCTTTTATTAAGAAAGTTGCGAAGAACATTCTTGTACAAATATTTCCGTGGACACAGGCACCCATTTCCCTTAGGTATGTACTGAAGAGTAAATCTGCTAGGCCGTATGGTAAGCGTAGATGTCACTTTACAAGAAATCGTCAAATGGATGTTCAGAGTGGTGATAACCGTCCACACTGCCTCTGTCAATGCAGGAGTACCAGTCGCTTCACATCCTTGCCAGCAAGTGGTTTTCACTGTTTTTTTTTTTTTTTTTTTTCACATTTTAATTTTTTTGGTGTGTGTATAGTTTTAACTAGCATTTACCTGATGATTAATCATATTGAGCAAATTTTCACTTATTTATTAGCCATTTGAATATATCCTTTTGTGAAGTGTTAATTCAAGTTTTGCTCCCATGGCTTCAAATCAGGTTGTATTTTTCTTGTTGATTTTAAAGGACCCTTTCCTATATTCTGGATAGGAGAGTCCTTTGTCAGATACACAAACGTTGACTGCTTTCTCTCAGCCCATGGCCTAACCTTTTTACTCCGGTAATGGGGTCTCCGGAGGAGCAGCCAGGCTCTTCTTCTGCAATTTCATCAGTTATTCACCACGAACCTTCCTGTTCAATGCCTTCCCTGGCTCCACACTCTCAGAGCAGGCTAAGCTCTCACCTGTCTGGTCCCCAAAACTCCAGTTCCCTTGGCTACAGTTGACTAGGTCATCTCAGACAAGGCTGTCTTAGGCGTTCCTGAGGATTACACAGGAGGCAATCCATGTGAAGAGCCTGGCCAGTGCCTGACCCTAGCAGCAGTTGCTGAAGGCAGGGTGCTTTTATTAGCATTCCCTGGTCTTTCAAAGCCTCAGCTTCAGCATCAGCCTAGACACTGTTGCCTGGACATGCTGAGCTCACGGCCCTTGACTCTGTAAACCTGACTCACCCAGATCCCACCATGTCTTTCCTCAGTCTTCCCTAACCAAGTCCGAAGCGACATCTTCCTCCCCATTCCTCCTGAGTTTCCTGTCTCCACCACTCGTGTGATGGTCAACACTCTGCCCTAGGGATACCAGTTATCTTTTCACAGACTAATTGCCTGTGACGCATCTAAACTGTGGGACCAGTGACAGTAGAACCACTATCTTGCAGTTCCTGATACTCCCCCTAAGTCTGACAGAACTTGGTACTCAGTAACAACTCAACTCGTTTGTTAGTCTTGTATACTACCAATTCTAGACTGTACTGGGGGAATTAAATACTACTCGAAATCAGAGCAAGACCGAACAGGGTCCCTCATAAAATTCTACTAGTTAAATCAGTGCCAAGTTAAGTAATGGGAGTTACCTACAATTTCTTAGATCTCAATACCCACATGAGAAACAGCATCTCTCAATTTATGATCTATACAGCCACAATCTTTTAGGATAAAACACATTATCTGTACCATGAAAAATGTGTTAGTTACAAGGCCCGTCTACCTTAAACATAGTGTACCATAAGCACTTTACACAAAGCATTCCTAGAGATCTAACTTAATCAGACTTCTCATTTTGAAAGATGAGAGAAGATCAGAGAGAAGGAGGGGGTGAGAACAGGTACGTGTGATGCAGGGGGAGGTAGGCAGAGGACAGGCATGTGTGCTCAGGCTTACCTGTGCCCTTCCCAGCAGGGGTTCTACTTCTTTGTTATGCTCAATGGCTGTTTCAAAAGACTGAAGGAAATTCGATACGACAGGATCCACCACTTTTTTGTTGGTTTTGTACTTCTCATGAATTATCTTCAGCAATCCGCATTTCTTTACGGTACCTGTTAAGAGTGATTTTATTTACCAAGTTTGTACTAATGAGATAGTTGGTCAGGCTGCCCCAAGGTTGTAGTCTGGGTAATGAGATCACTGAAAATGCATTTGCTAACAGAGCATCCGTTGCTAGGCTCCAAAGCATCATTTGCAAGAAAAAAACCTGACTTCCCAACACTGCATTAAACTAATAAGCTAAATGGGCCAGAGTGAATGGAAAGGGCTTTCATAAGCCTTTTACGTGTCCTGCTCACCATTAAACGCTCCGCAGTAATGGCAGATGTTCTTCTTTCGGCACTTATCTGAGATTTTCTTCTTCAGTCCACGTTTCTGGAGGTAGGTCAGGCCGGGCCTCTTCAGATAATCCAGAAACTGCTTCTTTTCCTCCTGGGACAGCATGATGTGGCAGCAAGTTTTACAGATCATCTTTTAAAAATTAAAACAGAGAAAAGGATGAGAGATGAAAAAGTCTTCTTTTAAAAATGTCACCCCGGGGTGCCTGGGTGGCTCAGTGGGTTAAGCCTCTGCCTTTAGCTCAGGTCATGATCTCAGGGTCCTGGGATCAAGTCCCGCATCGGGTTCTCTGCTTAGCAAGGAGCCTGCTTCCTCCTCTCTCTGTTTGCCTCTCTGCCTATTTGTGATCTCTGTCTGTCAAATAAATAAATAAAATCTTAAAAAAAAAAAAAAAATCACCTTAAAAAAAAAAAAAAAGTTACCCCTACCTCTTGCCCAGGACACGGAAACTGAGCAACATGCCCAGAGAGCTGGGTGATGTTCAGCATCACAGCTTGCTGGCAGGATTTTTGCTAACTGATTTGTTAATTTTGTGTTGTTCTGTACTGCTGGATTTATGATTATTTTTCACAGTGTCCTATCTGCCATCTACTCAAGAAAAAATAAAGAATAAAGAAACCTTATGCAATTTACTTTACTGCAAGATGCAATATTATGAGTGTAATGTAAACATTCTCCCTATATGTATCCCTAACCACTCACAATCCTAAACTCACTCCAATATCTCTGAGCAGTAATTCCCAAGTTTACGCCTTGAAAACAAACACGTCTGCACCTACCTGTAAGATGCCGATAACTGCTCTGAAGTAGCCCACGTGAAAGCACGGCAACTCCAAGTCAATGTACCCGTAGTGGCCCAGACAGTCAGCCAAGTTCTTCCCGCAGGTTTCACAAGGACGATCTTTCTCACTGGTACCCTTTGGATAAGAGCATATCCAATTATTAACGGAGACTACTGAACCGGAATGTGGGACCAGGTGATTCTGGAAGGCGCAGTGTATTCACACCCCACTGACCAAAGGCTAGATTCCCTGAGATGGTGCAGGACGAATAAGGGAGGAAGGAAGCTCTTGCTTCTTCTGAACCTGGCAAATCATCAGCTTCATCAGCATGTCAAAACACATGGCTTGGGAGGGGGTGAGGCCTTACCATCCTATGGTCAAGCACACCGTACAGCAGGGGAGCATGGTTGTTGTCCTGGCTGTACAGGTTCTTACTCACAACCTGGATGTGGGCCTGCTGGCGCATCTCCTCAGGGGACTTCATTCCAAAACAGATGTGGCTTCTGGAATTAAAAAAAAAAAAAAAACAGGGGTGGTGGTGCCTGGGTAGCTCAGTGGTTTAAGCCTCTGCCTTCAGCTCAGGTCATGGTCTCAGGGTCCTGGGATTGAGCCCTGCATCGGGCTCTCTGCTCAGCGGGGCACCTGCCCCCCCCCCCCCACCGCCTGCCTCTCTGCCTACTTGGGATCTCTGTCTGTCAAATAAATAAATAAAATCTTAAAAAAAACAACAACAAACAAACCAAAAAACCAAAACAAAACCAAGCCAGCATAATAGAGTGCAGAAAATTAATGGCACAAGATGAAATCAGTGTGGTGTATGGGGTCCAGTTATGCTGTGCTTGGGAAGGCTGGTAGAGATTTTACATGTTAGTACAATGGAAAGCCACAGGAAGGTTTTAAACTGGAGTCAGAAAATCTAATTTGCATCTTAACAGGGTCTCTTGGGCTCCTTTGTGAGAACAGATTACATCTGAATATGGGTGGGGTTTGGGGGGTGCGAATGAAGGGCCAGGGTGAATATGGAGAGACCACTAGCAAGGAATCCTCCACGTAAGACACTTGTTTCCCATGAACGGCAACCAACCAAACAGCTGCCCATTCTGTGTGTCAATTTTACACCCTAAACTCCTCTGAAATCCAGCTCTCCAGTGACTCTACCAATCTCATGCAGAAGGACATCATCATCCCCTGCCTGGACCCCTGCAGTGGCATCCAAGATCTCCCTCTCATTCTGTCCCCCAAGAATCGAGGGACGTTTCAGGAGAACTCTATTACCTAGACACTCCCCTGCTTAAAATGCTTCAGAGGTTCGTTATGGCCTGCAAGAGGATTCTGGAACACAGCTTCAGATCTCCTGCTTCCTTCTCATCACCCTTTCTCCCTCCAGCATGCTCCTTAAAGGCTGCTGGGTCTGCACTCTTCTGTTTGAATCCCTTTCTTATTAGGTGTTTGTCCTTGCACTTGCCAACACTGACTTGCCTACCTTCTCCAACTAAAAGAGGCAGTAAGGTCTTATTCGCGTCCTAGCTCTAATACTTATGGCGGGGCCTAGCACACAACACCTTCCTCAGTTAAGCGTCTGTTGCAAGAATGATTGGTTCATCTTTTCCGTGTCAGCTCTAAGAGGAGGCCACGGTCTGATAAATAAGTTCTGAGGGATAAAAGGTCCAGAAGAGCTGCCCCATTTCTGAGACTGCTACATATCACCCAGTGGGACAGCTTTCTAACTGGAAACTCTATCCTTTCGGTCAGCAAATATCGCCTCGGTGTTACATGCTCTGCAGCAAAACCACAATTAGACACAGTCCCCGCCCGAGACTGCGCCCCATGCTGCAGTGGCAAAAAGATCTGCTGGGAAAGGTCATCGTTTGACCTCGGGAGGACTCGTGCGTAGGGCCACAGCTCGCGTCACACAGCAAGCCCCGGGACCATCCCCAGCCTGCAGTCCCCCAGGTGTTGGATTACCCTCTGCCTGACCAATAGTATTTGGCCTATCCTGATACTTCTGAGTTTTGCCCACACCTTCCGCGGACCTCCCGGCCCTCCCCTTCCAACCGAATCTCATCTCCGACTCCTCGAGACCCGGGACCCCTGACATCGCACCCCCTTGCCCCTCATTTCTCCACTCTTTGACCATTCTTGCTTCTCCTTACATTTTCTTGGCCACATCCGTCTCTCGGAACTGTTCCTTCACCATGGTGACGGCTGCTGAGGTACCCTCCCCAATACGCGGGGAACTAGAGAAACGTACGTCCCCGCACCTCCTAAGGCTGCTAGTCGCCTCGCTGCTAACACCTCCGTGGCATCCTGTCGGCCACCGTAGAGCGCCCCACGTGGTCACTTCCTCTTCCGCTACTCGCCGGCGCGTCTGTCAGTCAGGAGAGGGCTTCGGACAGACCGCTTTCCGCCTTCTCCCTACACTGCCATCTTGCGGCACCTCGTTGAAACTGCAGCGGAGCCGGTTCTGGTAATTTCAAAAGCCTTTTTGAGGTTCGTTTCTTCAGGTCATGTGACCCCTGCAGAGACACTGCAAAGCCTTGCCTCAGAACGTTTAGGCCATCAGAGACAAAAACTGCATAAAGTGGAAAATCGTCATTATCCACATCAATACCACCGTAATTAAGATCGATCCTCTAATTTTTTACATTAAGGTGGAGGCTTAAATGAACCTGCCCAGGGAACAGAAGTACCGAACTGGAAGACCACCAAAGGAAATAAATGGGTCAGGAAACAAGGTCATGTGTGCAGTTTACAAAGTTTCTTTGAAAAAGAAATGAGGGGCACCTGGGTGGCTTAGTGGGTTAAGCCTCTGCCTTCAGCTCAGGTCATGATATCAGGGTCCTGGGATCGAGCCCCGAATCCAGTTCTCTGCTCCGCAGGGAACCTGCTTCCCCTCTCTCTCTGCCTGCCTCTCTGCCTATTTGTGATCTCTCCCTATCTGTCAAATAAATGAATAATAAAAAATAAAAAAGAAATGAATTAAACTTATATGATTGATTACAAACCCGAAGCTATAAATCTGTGAAAAGTAAGTCATGGTGAGCAAGATGAAGGGAGAATAGGAGTTGGAGATCATTAACGTAGTCAAGAAATAAACAACTTGCGTGCAGTCTGTGACAACCTGTGGGAGGTGATCCTAGTGTGACATCTCAGCACATGAGACTACCAAGGAAACCACACCACTGTAGGATTTAGTGCTACAGAGCCTGAAACTTCTTTACTATTTGTAAGAAACTCTAGACAGAACTGAATCAAGTGGTTCAACACCTTTGAGTTTTAAGAAGGGATGCTATTCAGACTCCATGGATCCTCATTGGCAAAACACAAATGTAAAACAAAAGCAAAGCAAATTAGACTTTACTTATTTCAGCAGTTAATCACTTAAAATCTCTTTAGAAGAATATAGACAGTACTAACAAGATTTGACGAGTGGCTTTTATCATAGAGGTCAGAAGCAAAGGTTCTGGAATCACAGTCGCTCCTCGGGTACCACCACCTAAAGCTGTGTGACCTTGAGAAAGTTATTTGGTCTTATTTTGTCTTGGTTTCCCCACCTTATAAGAGAGGTAATAAGTATCCTACTTCTTAGAGTTATGGGGAAGGTCAAATGGCAAAATGAATGTGAAAGTATTTAGAATGTAACAGGCACAGAGCAGTCACTCAATGAACATTAGCTATTGTTATTCTGAAAAACGTAGAAAAGCTATCCTCAAAGCCTGCACCTTTGTCGCCTCTTCCACACTAATCTTTGGAGGTCTTAATGTATGTATTTGAACATGCACCTATGTTCCTTATTTTTGCATGGCCATGTCACTTTAAATAACAAACTTATGGATCAAATATTCATAAAAGTCTTTTTTTTTTTTTTTTTTGGTAAGGACTAAGGTTTTCAGAAAAAACACAAATTAAAGAAAGATTTTTTTTTAATTCAGAAAACTACCACAGGATCTCAAAAAAAGCAATATTTAGCAAGAAACTAAAACGGTCGGTTTTGTGCAGTTGAAATAACAAAAGGTTTTGAATTGGTTTCTGCGGTTTCCCTCGCTATAAAATGAGGCTGGTCAACAGGATCTCCTAAGATGTCTTCTAGCTTTACGAAGGTTTAACTCGCATTGAGATAATTTAAACTATAATTCGGTTTACCGTAATTTTAAGTACGGGAAATTCAGGACAGCGAATTGAATTGAAACTGAACGTCTGCCTTCGTAAATCTAGTCTACGTAAGGTCCGTGGGGGCGGGCCTTGGGCACTTTCAATCAGGCATTGGCGCGGCTGCCCTCGCCGGGCTGGCCACGCCCCCACGCCTTCGCGGGGGCCTTCCTTGCGCATTGATATGATTGGCCGGCGAGGAGTGGGTCTCTTTTCCTCTCCGGCTGCTTGAAGCTCGGCCGCCATCATGGTGAGTCTCCCCAGACCCGTGCAGTCATCCGGCACGTATCTGAGCCATCCTTCGTCCGCGGGTCCTGCCATTTGTGCTACGGCCACCCGAAGCCCTGTCGCTCTTTTTTTGGCTGTGTCTGACGGAGGCTGGTTGCCGAGAGTCCCGGAGCCGTCGGCGGGGACCTGACCCGGACACGCCGGGCTTCAGAATCCAGGGCCTGGGATTGCGAGGGCGCTTGCTGCGTTTGTCGGCGTCGTGGAGTCTAGTGGATCGCGCAGGGTGGTCTGAGACTCCTCTCACCTGCGTTCTCGGTTTGGGATAGGCGGCTTGCAAGTGATGGCAGCCCCAGAGATGAAGCGGGCGCCGCCGGCGCCCGGGCGATTTGTGTCGCGTGAAGCTGTCCGCATGTCTAAGCTAGATCACTGTCAACTGGACGGAACCTCTTGTACTTTGCGGAAACCGAGACCTTGGAAAGGGAGGCCTGCAGAAAGCTTGTCTTGAGTACATGACCCCTGAGCTTTGTCAGTAAAGGCTCAGCACCCGTTCGTAATTCCACCGAACGTGCAAGTTCCCTCTTCCCTCCAATGTTCTCAAGAGGTGGGGGCTGTTAGAGTGAACTTACTTCGGTGTGGCTTTTCGCGCTGAAGTAGAAATTCAGCAACCAGTCGTTGCCATGAAAGCCTCTCCTTTCTCTCTTTTGGATGAAATTTCTTTTTAGTGTAAGCATGCTGAATGCCCACGTTCCTAGGTGCTTATTTGTGTAAAAGCTGTTGGGCCATTTAGAAGGGAGTAGGTTTTCTTGTGGGGGTGTAAGTTGGCCATGCACGGTGGGTAGTTGACATGCAGATAGTGGCAGCGTTTATGTCAAATTGTGAGGGTGTTATGAATGTAATGGAGGCCGTAAGGTTTGTACAAGTTCATGTAGTTTTTACTCCACAGAAAGGGTCCTTACATGAGGCTGAGGGTGGTCTCCCTTCGCTCCGCCCCAAGGAGACTGCAAAATCTGGCGACATGTTTGATCCAAACTGGAGAGTTGGGGGTGCTACTGGCTTCTAATGGAAGGGTGCTACTGGACGTTCTAAAATGCACAGGACAAGCCCCCACAGAGAAGTAGTGGGGCCAGAGTAGTAATGTTGAGATTGAGAAACCCTACTCCAAAGTGATTCCCATAGCAAAGGGAAGATTCCATAAAGCTGTGGAGTATGTTCTCTTGATACTGAGCATATGTGTGTTAGGTGTGTCTTAGGAGTTAGGCAGTGGGGGGGTTGTGGTTTTTTTTCTTTCAGTGAAAGCGTTCCCACCACTAGCTCATGTAGCTGTTGAAGGTTTAAAATGTGGCGCCTGCAGCCTTGGAATTGCATCTTAATCGTGACTTTATGTTTGTAAATCATCCACATGTGGCTCGTAGGTACCCATTGGCAGTTCTGTACTTTGGAAACTAAGCAAGGTCAAGAAAAGGTTGAGTGGATTGCTAATTCATGGTTTATGTATGTTTTTAGAACGACACAGTAACTATCCGGACCAGGAAGTTCATGACCAACCGACTACTTCAGCGCAAACAAATGGTAAGGGCGGGTATATCAAAGTTTCATTGTTTTTCTCTTTAAGAGATTCATTTTGTAATAATAAGCACTAAAACCTGTTATTTTTTTTTAGGTTATTGATGTCCTTCATCCTGGGAAGGCAACAGTACCTAAGACAGAAATTCGGGAAAAACTAGCCAAAATGTACAAGACCACACCAGATGTCATATTTGTATTTGGATTCAGAACCCATTTTGGTGGTGGCAAGACAACTGGCTTTGGCATGATTTATGATTCCTTGGATTATGCAAAGAAAAATGAACCCAAACATAGACTTGCAAGAGTAGGTGTTCTCATTTGTTCAGTAGTTGCTGAAGACTGAGTTTTTCTTTTTTTCTTCTTTTTTTTTTATTTTTTTTATTTGACAGCGAGAGAGGGAACACAAGGAGGGGGAGTGGGTTTGGAAAGGTTGGCACCAAATTGAGATCCTTAATTCCAAAAGTCTTGAGTTTGGACTCCACCCTCATAGGTAGCCAGGAATCGTGAAAAGGCTTTTTTGATCATTTTCCTAGTGAACTACAGCAATGAGTGGAGCAAGCTCCCTTAGATTCTAGATTATAAACTATCGATTATTATTTTAAAGCAGTACTTGTGTTTTTCTCTCTTTATTCACTGCCATCAGGTAAGTCTTCCAGTAGAACAGCTGAGGGCAAATGATGGTGTGGTAGACAGATGCTGTACTCATTAGTTGGGTTCCCTCGGAGGCCTTGCTGAGGAGGTGACCTTTAAGCTGAAATCTGTGTGAAGATTTGAAAGCAGTCTGCGTGTCTCAATTGGATTACCTTTCCTGTTTTAGTACAAACAAGCATTGTTAAATGTACTTGAAACACTTTTGATTTGGGAAGGTGCATTTCTTGAGCTGGTTGACTTGCTTATGGTCCCTACCAGATCAGTTAATGCTGAGTTGATGTTCACAGGTCACTTAGAGGTACTCCTTTTTCCTTTAGCATGGTCTGTATGAGAAGAAAAAGACTTCAAGAAAACAGCGAAAAGAACGCAAGAACAGAATGAAGAAAGTCAGGGGGACTGCGAAAGCCAATGTTGGTGCTGGCAAAAAGGTATTGCTCATCAAGAAGAATACAGAAATGTCAGTTGCAGGTCTTTAGTTTCTAGAAAGGAGGGATTTGTTTCCTTAATAACCTTTTTTAATGTTTTTTCTTTTCCCACTTCTTCTGGATTACAGAAGGTAACGTGTTTTGAGACGCTACATGATGTAGTATCTTAACACCTCACTAGAGTAGCTTTGCCCACCCTTTGTCAGCTCACAGATCAGCACAACACAGGGGCCACATCGGTTCAGTGATCCTAGTAGGCACCTTGCAAGCAAGCCCTGTCAGGAAAAAGTTTTCATTTTTCTGCTAATTGGTTTGGACTGTTAAAAGGGGAAGATTAAACTTATTTGCTTAAAACAGATAACTGGTTTAAGAAGCAGTTGAATCAATGTGGCCCATGTTTTCCTGGCATGCTGGAGAGGCAGCTGAAATCTCAGTTGATTTCCTCTCCAGTTAGCCAAGACTTAAGTGATTTTAATGATAAGCAGCTTTTTACCAGCTTTGCCAGCTAACTGTAAATAATAGTTGAATTAAGGTGTTGGGTTGTTAAATTAACAAATAATCAAGTGTTCTGTGAACTTTTTTTTTTTTTTTTTTGCCTTTTCCCTCTACTTTCTTGGATTTCTTATTCATCAGAAATGAAGTGTCTAGCAGGTACTGAGATTGTGAGCACGGTGTGGGGATGCATCACCTTCACTGAGTTTGCTTTGATGCTTTGCATGTGTTGGCTTTTGGACAACAAGAGTTTTATGTAGTATGATCTTTTATAATTTAACTGCTTTGTTTTAAAATGGTGTATAATGAGGAAGGAAGAGAAACTTTTAATCACGTTTATTTTGGAAACTCAAAAATGCATGCTAATGTTGCGAAGTGACCTGGTGGAGGAAGGTGGGTACTCTACTGAGTAGGCATCTTTTAACTTGTAGTTGGGAAATGCTGTGTCCCGGAGTTATATACCCAGGAAACAGCTTTAGTTAACACAGGGCCTGAGAAAGGGCCTCTCATTTTGTCATCAACAGTCTTTCCCTTGGGGACCCTGAGGACTGGTCAATTTCTTTGGCAGCTCTGGTAATAAAATGGCCTAGGAGATCTGGCGAAGCTTCTGTCTAGAAAGCGTTCACTCGGATCTGCCTTTTTCGGTTATACTGCTTTTTATTGATCTCTAATTTTTCATCTGATGTCCATTTTTCTTTTAATTGAAAAAATTCCAAGGTAATTGTATATTCACACCAAAGCCTCTGATATATGATATACTTTCTCTGTAAATTTTTGGTCAGAGTGGTCCACTACCCCGTGACATTTTGCATATTTGAGCAGCCTAAATCATGTAAAGTGGGTTTAAGAGGGATTGGGAGTAGTAGGGTTTTGAAACACTGGTAGTCCTGCCCCTGTTTACTTCCTGTAACAATGACTCCCTGCCCTGCCAGGCAGTAAATCTGGTATGCCTGCCCAGGCCTCTCTAATCCCATTGTCTTTCCAGCCATGGAGTTCTAGTAATGGATGACCTGCCAGAGGAACTATCTTCTGCTTAGAACTGCTCCCTGTTTGTGAGGCTTACACTTATCAACGGTGTTTGCTGAGGTTGCAAAAAGTTAGTGGACTGATCTAGAACCCAAGGACATTTAACCCATTCTCGTCTTCATTCAGCCTTTGGGCCCCGTGTGTTTGTGCTCGTTAGTGTTCGCCAGTGACGTGTGGAGGGGCTCCCTGTGGGGACCTGAGCCATCACTATTCCCTCTTGACATGGCACTGGTGCATTTCATTAGCAGAGCTCTGGAAAATTGGCTGGGAAATGAATGCATGAATGAGCACATGTGTTCTTTGGCTCCAACTAGCCAGGTTTACTAATACTACTTTTAACTGTTCTTGTTTGGATGTTGGAATTGGTTTTTGCTCTTACCTTTTGGGTACAATAGAATTGTTTCAAATTAAGGACTTGTTCTTGTTTGAAGAGCGCTTGAAGCATTTTCGTTTCAGCCCAGTTCTGCCTTTTTATTTATTTATTTATTTATTTAATTTTTTTTTTTTTTAATAGTTCTGCCTTTTTAAAAACTAATTTGCACTACTTTTGGTGGCTGTGAACAGTAGCTTTTAAAGTATTCGGCTGAGACAGGTTTTAAAAGACATAGCTTGATCATTTAGAACTTTCTTTGAGGTTAGTCTCTAGTGTGAGGTGATTCCTGGCTCTTTTGGTGGTGCTTTTGTGCCCAACATGATGTTGCTGAGCAGAACAGGAGGGTTGAGGGTCAGGTATGTGTGCTTCATGTATACGTAGGCAGTGGCAGCCTGGATTGGCACTGCTGTTGGTATGATGATCTCTTCCTTGTGAAACCATTATGCCACTTTGTTTACATAAGAAACATAGTAATCACATGAGGTATTCTCCAAATTGAGAGGAATAAAGAGTGTGTCTAAGCAGTGCTCTGTATACAGTTAAAAAGAAAACAGTTACTTTTAAGGTGACTGATTGCATGCATGTAAATGCAGATTATTTTGGAGTTTGAAAAGGGACTATTAATGAAATGTTTGTTTTCCTTCTTCCCTCCTTTCTCCCTTCCCTGCCACTGATTCAGTGAGCTGGAAATTGGACAACAGGTATAATTCAAGCTTTTCATGTGCATCATTAGGCTTTACTGATAACAATAATTTGAAAGTCTAGAGCATGTGAAATAGTTTGTTTTTTTGTGTTTGTTTTTGCATGTGAAATAGTTTTAGAAGTTGATTCGCAAATACTTTCAAGAATCATAGCTTTTTAAATACTGGTAGTGACATGGTTTTGTTTCTAAAACTTAATATTTAATTGTTTGTTTCATTTCTAATGTGAATGTTTGCAAGCTTTATTTCTTGATGTTCTCATTGTGTTATCGCAAACTTAACCTTTTAGGTCACTAATACCTGTTTTGCATGAGTGTCATTAATTTTGGAGTTAGCTGAAGATTTTGAACTTCAAAGAGTTTTAAAGGTGGTTAACTAACTAAGTTTTTCCTTTTCTTTGTTTCACAGAAGGAGTAAAGATGCTGCAGTGGCTTTATCTTTGGTGATTGTGCAGATTTTTCATGAGAGGATTAATAAACTAAGAATGTTAATGTGTCTGTTTGTTTGAAATGTATTTGAAATTTACTGGGAGTGTCAAGAAAATTACTCTACTGTTAGACTAGATTTAGATTGCTGCCCAAGTTTACATGTTCCAGTACGCTTTTAGTGAAAACTTGGTATGTTTGTTGTTTCTTTTAGTAGCACAAATAATGTAGGTATAGGGTATCAGTAACATGGGAGCATATAGGGCCAACCTCGTGTGCTCATTGTTAATACTTGCCATCAGTCTAGTGGATCATTATCTGAAAGACACACTTGAAATCTGAATTAATTCCTTTTGGTCTTCCTAGAACCTGACATCGTTCTTATTACTGAAAAATTACTTGCCGACCTCAACAAAAAATTATTAGTCCACATTTTCATCATTTATCATGAAGTAAATAGGATCTGCCAAAATTATCTGTGCATTGTAGGTTTGTGCTTGTGGGATAAGTGAATGGTGTATTATGAGTGGGGAATTTGAAGAAGAAGTTAATATAATGAATATTTGGATGTAGTGTGTAATTGCTTGGTAAATCTGTATGTGCTTTTGGTGAAACATGGAGGGTTATGTAGTATCACTTTTTCTTTGCTGAATGTCACTTCTGAGTTTGGTTTTTTCAGGTATCAGAGTTGATAACCAGGTTGATAACCCTGAGCTCTGGGTTATTGGTCACTTGTTCAGCTTTGAGAGGTGTTTTTTTTGTTTGTTTGTTTTGTTTTTTAAAGATTTTATTTATTTTGGGGAGAGAGAGAACAGCAGGGGTACCAGCAGAGGGAGAAGGAGAAGCAGACTCTCCATGGAGCAGGGAGCCTGATGTGCGGTTTGATCCCAGAACCCTGGGATCATGGTTGGAGTCAAAGGCAGACACTTAACTGAGCCACTCAAGGAGCCTTGGCTTTGAGAGATTTGAAGGGCAGTTGTTTTAGGGTTACTGTAAGGGTTGGGGTGCCTTTTGATGAGGGGGTAGAAAGTGAGGAGTTGGGAGTGCTTGGGTATTTGGGAATGGGGTGAAGAGGCATTAATGGCTTAAGGGTTTTGGATTCCATTTTCCCCTGAAGTTGGTATAGGATTGGTTTGTACCTTACATGGGTCCATCTGGGAGTCAAGCTTATAAATATGATTAGGAGCTATGTAAGTAGATGAAAAGCACCAGTGAAACCTCAGGAAATATAAAGGAGTAAAGGACCTGCTTGGTTGAGTAGATGGGGTATTCGGGAAGAAGGAAGGATCATGATAGCAGAAGGCATGAGGATGCTGGAAGGTATGGTTGTGTGTTTTGGAGAACATGGTGAGAGGCCTCAATTGAAGAGGGACATGCAGAATAGAGAGCAGGGATGTAAGGGCTGGACCTGCTGGCTGAGGCCTGCTGATGGTGGGTGTAGTTTCACTTGGAGCTAAGCTCAGGCTGTGCTTTTGGGTTTGTGGAATTCATGGCCCTATGGTTTCCCTTGCTAGGGCCAGGACCTAAGCCTGGCTGTACTGACAGGAGAGTGTGGAGAAGTAGGGGATTCAGGACTGCTAGTGTCAGTTTTCACCAAAGTGGCTAAAAGGTGGAGTGGGGGATTTTTCAGCTAAGTAGTGCAGAAGCCATTCTTGCCTGGTGGCTAACATTGCGGAAGATGGGGTTCCTGTGGCAGCGAGGTTGAGGGAGCAGAGGATGTAAACAGCATGCAGGGGCAAAGAAGGAAAAAGAGAAGGGAGAGCTGGGAGAGGTGACGCCTGGGCTGGCCCAGGGTAGAGCACTGGATGAATTGGAGGTGGGGGAGGTGTTAGAAAGTTGAGGAGCAGAGCTAAGAGAAGCAAAATAAAGGGTATGAGGTGGCTTTGAGACTGGGGTATTAGAGACTGGTGTGAAGATAGAGGGGACAGCTGTGGCCAGCCTGAGTGGAGGTGAAGGTTGGTAGCATTCACGAGATGAAGAAGCTTTTCTGTTGGGATGTACTCAGGAAGGGCAGAGTTGACAGTCATTCAGCCAGTGTAGCCTCTTTGGGGAAGGGAGTTACTATTAACTCTGGCTGGGCTTGGTTTTCTAGGGGAGCTGCCTAGGCTGAGCTATTGCAGAAGTCACTAACTGATACTCTTGTCTGTAAGCTCTGTTGCACAGGCACAACATGTTTGAAACTGGACATGTTATACACAAAGATAGAGATTTCCAGCTTCTTGAAATACCAGGCACCAACAATTTCTCACCTTTCTGTGTGATGATAGTTTGCAAGGTTAATTGCTTGGGTGCCTGCCTTAGGATAGGTGTTGTGCAGTCCATGGTCTCCGCTCCTACAGCTAGCTTGTAACCTCTCTGCCTGCCCTCTGGTTTTGTTTCCCTTCTCCAAGATTCTTCATTTAGTCCAGCTGGGTGTTGGCAGGTCACTTGGTCAACTGATGGAGTAGCTTTTCTTTCTTTTTTAAGATTTTATTTATTTATTTGACAGAACAAGCAGGGGGAGTGGTAGGCAGAGGGAGAGGGGGACAGGCTCCCTGCTGAGGAAGGAACTGGTTGTAGGACTCTCAGGATCCCACATCATGACCTGAGCCAAAGGCAGATGCCCAACTGACTGAGCCACCCAGGTGCCTCCGGGTTAGCTTTTCTTTAAGATTTATTTACTTTAGAGAGTATGTGAGTGTGAGCCCATGCACGAGAGGGAGGTCTGGAGGGGCAAAGAGAGGAGGAGAGAGAATCTCAAGCTGATTCCCTGCTGAGCAGAGAGCCCAAGATCCTGAGATCAGCTAGCAGACCCTGGGTCGGATGCCCAACTGACTGAACCACCCAGGTGTCCATGGATTAACTTTAAATTGGGGTACTCAAGGGTACCTGCTCTGTTGACCGGACTGAAGAGGCTATTTTGAGGCCCAGATGATGGAGGACCTGTAAGAACAGTTTAGAAACTGCAATGCTAAGCAATGTGCGATAGGAAGGAAGGACACACAGGAACTCAAAATTGTGGAAGGTATGTGCTGTTGAACTTGCGGATTTGTAGAGATCCAGCATTGTTGCCCCAGACAGTAACCAGACCATGCTCTGCTGGTCAAAAGTCTTTTTGAAAGAGCCTTTTTGGGAAAATGGAAAGTTGCCTTTCCTAAGCAGAGTCAGCAGGGAGGGAGAGTACTTTCCTTTCCTTAATTTGGCACTGGGGGGAGGTTGTGGATTCGTGAGAGGAAGCAGGGATTTTGAGTGGCGAAGAGGCTAGAAGTGATTCTGAATGGGGTGGTTTTACAGTCTCCAGTGAATACTGGGGTGCTGCTTGGCCTCTTATCCCACCACCGAAGTTGGATTTATAGTTAGCTACATGTGCCCAAGCAGTCAAGCAGCTTTTAACAGTGTTCTGCTCTTTGTTTCCTGGTAAGTTATAGGTCATAGTCTTGGAGGCAAGGCGAGTACCATCTAAATTCTGTGTAATTTTTCTCCTTTATCCTGCACAATAACCCTAAGAGACGGATCTCACTGGGCCTATGGAGGAGAGTTTAGAGCAGTTAAGTGGTGGGGCTGGGAGTAGGGCACAGTTGTCTTGACTCTAGAGAATTTTATTTAATTTTTCAATTTTTGAAGGATTTTGACAGAGAGGGAACACAAGAGGGGAGTGGGAGAAGAAGCAGGCTTCCTGCTGAGCAGGGAGCCCATGTGGTGCTCAATCCTAGGACCCTGGAATGATGACCTGAGTTGAAGGCAGACACCTAAGGACTGAGCCACCCAGGTGCCCCTGACTCCAGTCTGTCCCTGTGCCTTTATTCATTCAAATACGAATTGAGCAGGTCTCTGCAGGGCATGTAAAGTTTAAAGGTGAACAAGACTTGTGATTCGTATACCCACTGTGTGCTCAACAAGGAGCCCATTGCAATGGGATAATTGAAGTGGTAGATGGCCAACTGAATTTCCTGTTGGCTAGACTGCTGTGTACCCTGGTCCCTGTGGGGGTCCTGGGGAGATGAATGAACTAACCCTTCTCTCAAAGCTCAGGGGGTTTAACAACTCACTGCAGTCTCATGGCCTGGTTCCTCACTGTGAAGCTGCACACAGTGCATAATTGTTTTAAATTACATGATAGGAATCTGAGGCAAGAGAATCTGAAGGTTGACTGGGTCTTGGAAGGCTTATGAAGGAATATCACTAACAACCTGATCTGGATGAATGGGAGCAGGGTTTTCTGATCTAAGGTGGTAAAAGCAGGGAGGTGGGAACAAGTAGCAGCTGTGGGGTGAAATGAACCCAGTCATTCTCATGGTGTACAAGTGGGATGAGTTGGGGAGGGTGGGAGCAGAGTGCTTATAGGTGAGATGGAAGATCTCTGGTGACTTTGGTGCCTTCCAGCAGTTTTGCATAATGCACCTGGTACCAAAAACTCCATTTCAAAAATAGACTTCTGATTCATTTGTGCTGATAAAGTAGAGGCTTTCCTGAGTTTTGGAGTTCTGCAGTGTGGGTCCAGGGTGTGAACAGTCTGGTTGAGGGTTAGGGTATAAGTAAGGTCCTGAGGGAACTGAGACTACAGAGGCCAGCAGGGAGCAAGTTAAAAAGAGGATCTCGTACTTAAGGCTAAGGGTTTTTCTTGTTCAACATTTTGTTTGAATAAAAACTACTGGATTGAGTGTCCTTGTCACATGTTGAATTCCTCTGCATGGGGGATACTTAAGCTCTTCATCATGCATAGTGGAGCGGGGATTTGTGCCAGAGGCCAGGCATTGAAAAGATGGCATCCATGCCATGTAGCTTGATGGAAAAGAACTAGATTAGAATCTGGAGACCTGGTTTGTGATCCTTGCTCAGCCTCTTGCCATCCGGGGTTATGGGTGGCAAGGGACTTTACTGAGCCACCATTTCCCTGTGTCTAGATGAGGTACAGGGATGGATGAGTAGTTCCCAAACTTGGCATCTGGGGGCTTGTTGAAAATACAAATGCCCAGACTTCCTGCTCCACTTTCCCAGGTGAGTTCTGGTGGCAGCCAAGAGTCTAAGGTTGTGATTACTTCCTAGGTGCTGCTACGTTATGGGTATTTTGGACTCATGGGTCCCTGAGATCCCTCCTGCCTCTGTGAATTGTTGAACAGGAGAAATGGTCCCTGCCTTCAAGAAGCTGGCAGATGAGGGGCGCCTGGGTGGCTCAGTGGGTTAAGCCTCTGCCTTTGGCTCAGGTCATGATCTCAGGGTCCTGGGATAGGCCCTGCATCAGGTTCTCTGATCAGCGGGGAGCCTGCTCCCCACTCACCCCCACCCCACCCTGACTCTGCTTACTTGTGATCTCTCTCAGTCAAATAAATGAAAGCTGGCAGATGAACAGTAATTTTATTATTGCTACTGCTAGTAAAATAATGACAGAAGAGCTAACCTTTATTGTTTTTTTATGTGCCAGGAACCCTGTTGCATGAATTCTAGGTTTTCCCAGGTATTTGAAATTAGAGTGATCCTGTGAAAACTTTGAGAACCTGAAAAGGTGTAAAGAGAAGAACTAATTTTATATGGGAAAATTTTGGAGTGTTCTCAGATCCAGAAAATAACCTTCCAGCCTTAGGATGCATTTTAGAAAACATCTTGCTAATGGATGCCCAAAGTACACTGAGATAAAGCACAGGTGCTCACAATACCGTTCACAGCTATAGCGTCTTGATGCCGAGATGCTGAGTGTATTTTGGGGCCAGGGGCTTGTGGTGCCTCTTGCTGCTCAGGGAGCGCTGCAAAACAAACAATGTTATTTTCGCTTTTTTTTTTTCCCTGCAAAAGTGAAAATCCTCTTTGGATTTCTTTTGGTTAGTAGAAACAGGTGCTAATGTAGGTTTTTTGAGGGGTATATCTGTATCTCATTTGCCCTTTGTAGCTACTCTATGAGGGAGCTACTAACCCACATTTTACAGATGAGACAGGCTCAAAGAGCTTAAGGAACTTGATCAAAGTTACATAGCTTTGACATTGTATGATAGGCCTGGGGACATTTGTGGAACATCTCAAAGAGCTAGAATTTGTGCTGAGCCTTGATGGATGCAGAGAGATTAGGAGAGGCAGTGGGTCTGAACAGGCTGTTGTCAGCATCACCTGAGAACTTGTTAGAAATGTAAAATCTCGGGCCCCACCCCAGAACTACAGAATCAGAAACTGGGCGGGTTCCCAGCAACCTGTGTTTTAACAAGTCCTCCAAGCCATTTTGATGCAGACTGAAGTTTGAGAACCACTCACTCAGTGAGGGGAAGGGGAGGACATTCCAGAGGGGCTGGCAGCTCCCCAAGGAAGGGTGGTGCTATGGACTGCTCCAATCACTGGCCTTTGCTTTGGTGGCATGAAGAGGTCTGATGAGCCACAAAGACTCCCACGAGGGGGCACTGTGGGCACAGACTTGGAAGCTGCCTGCTTTGTTGTCCTGGCTGCTATTCTTGCGGAAGCATGAAAAAAGCCTGATGCCACATCAACTGGAGAGGTCACTCTTTCTTCTCAGAGAAGGTCTAATGGGGGTGGTAATCTTGTTTATAGGATTCGGCCTTCGTAGGGAAGCTGAACCGGCAGGGCTTTCTGCTGTTCACATGCGCTTGGTGGTGTCTACCCATCCGTGTTGCAGTGTTTCTGCAGATCCAGTGCAAATAACATTCCTCCTTTGTAAGCTGCCCCAGCCAAGGGGCTTGCAATTTATTTGGGAGGAAGAACACTCGAATCCTACTGGCCTGATTATGATTCATTGTTCTCCCTGTAGTGTGATGGCTTGGTTCAGTTCTTGAATGGTTTGGGTGGGGTGCCAGAGTACGGGGTCCAAGACCTTATTCAGGCCTTAGCTCTGTCTCAGCCATACTTCCTGACCTCAGGCAAGTCCCTTTTCTCCTGTGGGCATCAGTTCCCTACTCTCTAGGATGAGGGAGTGACACTGAGAGTGGTGGCTTTCAGTACCTTTCATAAAATTTTGTCCTGGGGAACCAGAAGACAGACTTGTCCTACTCAAGGATCTTGGATTGCAGGACAGCTGCAAGCCCTGTTGAAGACCTCCATTTCCTGTATCCACTTAAGTAAGCCTTGCCAGGGACTTGGTGCAAGGCAGTAAGGTGGAACTTATCAAATTGGATTTTTTAAAAAGTACAGATCTCTGGATGTTACGTTTGCTATAGATTTCTATTCTGCGTTTCTTGGAAGAAGGAAAGATTTACACCCTTTCTCAGCTGCAGTGTGTATTCCGAATATACATTGCCTCGGAGGGAGGGGCTGTCACAGCGGAGGGGGGTTCAGCATTCACCTCATTAATCCAGGGACTGGCCTACTACAGCTCACTGTATCGAGCTGCTGTGCCTGGGCGTTAATCTCTGGAATTGTGTTTTCAGAGGGCTGTAGACCTTCATATCACAGGGCCGTGGGGGAGTCAAGGGAGGCTCTGAGTCCAGCACTGTGCTGGCTCCCGTCCTCTAGGATGTTAGAAAGTTTGGTTAGAAATTGTGCAGCTCATAGGCGAACATCATTGAACTGTATCTCTTGTTCATGGAGGAAAGGTCTTAAACAAGATGCATCTTTCTGGCAAGGCTCTGTGGAGGAAGAAAGTTCTTTAGCTGATCTGGCCCCTCCATTTTGTAGGCAGGTATCACTGCATTTTCTTCTGTTTATGAATGAGGCCATGAAGGCACAGAGTGACTTTCCCCAGCTCACACAGCTCAACAGTGGTGGGCAGAGGACTGAGCTTTGGGCCTTTTCACCTTGAGCTCACTTTCCTTCCAACAACAGAAGGAGCCATTTGCTACTCAGGAGTCATTTCTTCCTTCTCTTAAGACAAAAAACCAAAACATCCTTTGGTTCTCACTTCCCCATTTTATTGAGCTAATACTGACATCTAATATGATTATTTTAAGGTGTCCCGCATGATATTTGATACATGTATATGTTGTGAAATGATCATCACAGTAAGTTGAGTTAAAATCCTTCACCTCGAGTTATAAGTTTTCTTTTTCTTGTTATGAGAACTTTTAAGACTTAGCAACTTTCAAATACACAATAAAGTATCGTTAATTATAGTCACTATGCTGTCCATGACATCCCCAGGGCATATTTTTATAACTGGAAGTTTGTACCTTTTGATTGCCTTTACCAGTTTCCTATACTCCCTACCCCCTGCCTCTGGCAACCACCAATCTGTTCTGTTTCTCTGAGTTTGGGTTTTTTTTTTTAGATTCTACATGGAAGGGAGATTATACAGTATTTTCTTGCTCTAATGCCACCATAGTGCCCTCAAGCCCATCCATGTTGTCTCAAGTGGCAAGATTTCCTCCTTTTTTAGTGGCTGAATAATATTCCATTGTGTGTATTTGTCTTCCACACTTTCTTTATTCATTCATCTGTGCACGGGTACTTAGGTTATTCCCATGTCTTAGCTGCTGATAATGCTTCAGTGAACATGGGAATGCAGATACTGCTTCAAGAAAGTAATTTCATTTCCTTTGGATGCATACCTGTGAATGGGATTGCTGGATCATAGAGTAGTTCTAATTTTAGGTTTTTAAGAAAACCCCATACTTTTTTTCCAGAGTGGCTGCAGCAGTTTTCATTCTCACCGACAGTGCACAGAGTTCCCTTTTCTCCACATCCTTGCCAACACTTAACTCTTGTCTCTCTCTCTCTCTCTCTCTCTTTTTTTTAAAGACTTTATTCATTAGAGAGAGAGAAAGAGCACAAGCAGTGGGGAGAGGCAGGAAAAGAGGCAGAGGGAGAGGGAGAAGCAGACTCCCACCTGAGCTGGGAGCCTGACACGGGGCTTGATCACAGGACCTGGAGATCATTACCTGAGCCAAAGGTGGATGCTCAACCATCTGAGCCACCCAGGTGCCTCAGACTCTTGTCTTTTTGATGATAGCCATTCTGAGGTGATATGTCATTGTGGTTTGGTTTGGTTTGCATTTCCTTGATGATTAGTGAGTTGAACGCCTTTTCATGTATCAACCATTTGTATGTCTTCTTTGGGAGGAATGCCTATGCAGTTCCTCTGTCTGTTTTTAAATTGGATTGTGTTTTTTTGTTGTTGTTTTGTTTTGCTTTTGCTGTCGAGTTGTAGGAGTTCTTTATATATTTTGGATATTAACCTCTTATCAGATACATGATTTGCAAATATTTTCTCCCATTCCATTGGTTGCATTTTCATTTTGTTGATGGTTTCCATTGCTAATTTGATGTAGTTCCACTTGTTTATTTTTGCTTTTGTTGCTTTTACTTTTGGTGTCGAGTCCAAATAGTCATTGCCACCACTAATATCAAGGTGCTTACCCACTAGGTTTTCTTCTAGGAGTTTTATGGTTTTGGGTCTTACCATCAAGTCTTTAATTCACTTTGAGTTGATTTTTGTCTTAAGTGCACAGTGTTAGATAGAGGTCTAATTTTATTCTTTTGCAAGTGGCTGTTCCGTTTTCTCAATACCATTCTTCTCTCGTTAAGGTTACAAAGCACTGCAGTCTTGTCTGGGGCACTTTTCCGTGCTGTTCACCTCATTGCCCTCTGCTGTCTTGCAGAGTATCACTGGTACACAAGTGCTCCCTGAGAAGCTAAGAGTTGAGATGCCTACTGTTGCTCCCCGAGCTGGCTTTGTCTCTGGTTTAGGTGGTGTATTAGGTAAGAGGCCTGAAGGCTGAAGCTGAAGCTGAAGCTACAGAACACTGAGAGCTCCACTTAAAGTGTCTTGAACAATGAGGACATTTATTTGCTTACATAAGAAGCCATCTAGATGCAAAGAGGTGTTCAGGGTTGATGGATGCAGCAGATCAACAGTGTCACGAAGACCTAGACATTTCCTCTGCTTTGCTATTCACAGTGTTGGCTCCATTTCGTAAATGGTTGCCAATTACGGTGGGGGTATTCCAGGTCAGCGGGAAGCTGTCCCTTGCAGGTGGTGAGTCAGGAACCTGGGCTCCTCCTATTTTGTGCCTTCGCCATCTTTAGGGCCTCATGGTCACCTGTATCTGCCTGGCAGAATGGGGAAAATATGGAGGAGAGGCACCCATTCTCTACAACCTGACCAGAAGTCACCCACATCAGTTCTGTTCCTGTCACATTAGCTGGCTCTCAGTCTCCTGGCATACCTAATTGCAAGAGGGCTGGGAAATGTAGGCTAGCTCTAGTTGGGGGAAAGGTGGGGAGAATGGCTTTGGGGGATAGCTACAAGTCTCTGCCATGGCAGGAAGAAGGTAATGGATGCATCATGGGGACTCTTTGAACAGGGTTCTCCCAAGCAAAAGGAATTTACTGGAAAGCTGAGAGGTTTAAAAACCAAGGTGTAGGTAGTCCTGGTGGCCTCCCTGTTATCAGGATTAAGAAATCAGTTCTTCCCTCCTTCCTTCACCTTCTCTGAGTTCGCTCCCACTCTCTTTCCAGGCAGCTTTTTATGCTGTCCTTTCTTTCTCACAGCTGCCCTTTCCATTGCTTCCCACTCCAGGCATTCAGTACCATTCATTAGACCCTGCATCCTACTTATAACTTCACAGGACTGTGACACTGACTGGCCCACTTAGGACAGGGGTCCCTCCCTGGTCCTGCCAGCTCATGGATCCCAGTCTTCACTTAACTGAGGCAGAGAGGCAGTGAGGAGAGAGGGCTGCTGAGGGGTCCACAGCAGCCGTCCCTCACGTTGCTAAGACTTCTGCCTTTTCTCCACATCACTTCCAGACCACCCCATGTTGCCATTTAAAAAAAAAAAAATTCTTTTTAAAAACTACTTTATTCATAATTCATATACCATAATAGTCATCCTTTCAAAGAGTATAATTCAGTGAGCTTCAGTATATTCACAGAATCTAGCACCTAATCACCACCACCTAGTTTTTGAACACTTTCATTGTGCCAGAATGAAACCCTGTGCTCCTTAGGAGTCATGCCCTGTTTCCCCCCATCTCTACTCCCCAACCCTTGGTAACCACTGGTATACTTTCTCTCTCTCTTTTTCTTAAAAATTTTATTTATTTAATTGTCAGAGAGACAGAGTGCAAGAGCATGCACAAGCGGGGAGCAGCAGAGGGAGAGGGAGAAGCAGGCTCCCTGCTGAGCATGGGTTCAGGCCTAAGCCCAAGGCAGACCTTCAGCTGACTGAGCCACCCAGATGCTCCTACTTTCTCTTTTTATAGATTTGCCTGTTCTGGACATTTTCATTTCCTGTAAATGGAATTATACAATAGGTGACCTTTTCGTCACTGGTTTTTTCACTTAACATGTTTTCAGTCTTCGTATTATAGCACGTATCAATATTTCATTCCTTTTAAAAAATACAGCTTTATTGAGACAATTTACATGCCATAAAATTCACCTTATGAGGTGTACAACTCAGTTATTTTTAGTATATTCACAGAGAATGTTCTCACTCCAAAAAAGAAATCTCTTACCCATGAGCTGTCTCTCCCCATTCTCCCTCTCTCAGCCTCTGACAACCACTCATCTGCTTGAAAGTCTCTGTGGGTGAGCTTCTTCTGGACATTTTATGTAAGTGGAATCCTATCACGTGCAGGACTTTATGACAGGCTTCTCTCACTGAGCATGAGGTTCTCCAAGTTCATGTGGCATGCAGTGGTTCTTTGTTCCTTTTCATTGTCAAATACTGTTTCATTGTGTGGTTGATCGTTCTTCAGTTGAAGGACTGAAGACTTCATTCGTTCTTCAGTTGAAGGACATTTGAACTGTTTCTACTTTTTGACTGGTATGAATAATTCTGGTGCTGTCAACATTCATGTGCAAGTTTTTGTGTGGATGCACATTTTCATTTCTCTGGATATATACCGAGGAGTAGAATTGCTGGGTCACTTGGTAACTCTAACATTTGAGGCATTCCCTGACTATTTTCCACAGAGGAAGCACCATTTTCTGTTCCTGCCAGCAGTGTATGAGAGTTCTAATTTCTCTGCATCCTTGTCGACACCTACTATTATCTGTATCTTTGATTTTAGCCATGCAAGTAGGTGTGAAGTGGTATCTCATTATGGTTCTGATTTGCATTGCCTAGTAATAGTGGTGTTGAGGATCTTTTCATGTGCTTATTGGCTATTTCTATGTCTTTAGAAAGTCTTTAACTCATTTTAAAATTGGATTGTCTTTTTATTGCTCGAAGTGTTCCTCATATATATAAGATCAAAGTCTTATCTGGTAAATGGTTTGCAAAATTTTTTCCCCATTCTGTGGGTTGTCTTTTCACTTTCTTTTCTTTCTTTCTTTCTTTTTTTTTTTTTTTTTTTTTAAAGATTTTATTGATTTATTTGACAGATCGCAAGTAGACAGAGAGGCAGGCAGAGAGAGAGGAGGAAGCAGGCTTCCCGAGGAGCAGAGAGCCCGATATGATGCGGGACTCAATCCCAGGACCCTGGGATCATGACCTGAGCCAAAGGCAGAGGCTTAACCCACTGAGCCACCCAGGCACGCCTGTCTTTTCACTTTCTAATGGTGTTGTTTATTTTTTAAAAAATTAAAATATTTTATTTTTAAGTAAATCCTATACCCAGCGTGGGGCTCAGACTCACAACCCTGAGATCAAAAGCCGAATACAAGTTCTATGGACCGTCAGCTAGGTGCTCCTTGACGGTGCCCTTTAAAAGGCAAATGTTTGGGCGCCTGGGTGGCTCAGTGGTTAAGCCGCTGCCTTCGGCTCAGGTCATGATCTCAGGGTCCTGGGATCGAGTCCCACATCAGGCTCTCTACTCAGCAGGGAGCCTGCTTCCTCCTCTCTCTCTCTCTCTGCCTGCCTCTCTGCCTACTTGTGATTTCTCTCTGTCAAATAAATAAATAAAATCTTTAAAAAAAAAAAAATTTAAAAGGCAAATGTTTTACATTTTGATGGTTATCTATTTTTTTCTTTTGTCACTTATGTTTTTGTTGTTAAATCTAACAAACCATTGCTTAACCTAAAGATCATGAAGATTTACTCCTTTGGTTTCTTCTAAAGATTTAATAGTTTTAGCTTTTACATTTAGGTCTATGATCTATTTGGAGTTAATTTTTATAGACGGTGTGAGGAAGGGGTCTGACTTCATTCTTTTTCATGTGACTATTCATTTGTTCTCGTAAAACTTGTTGAAAAGATTATTCATTACTCATTGGCACCCCCTGAAACTCAGTGGACTGTGCTGTCACTTCCTGGATTTTCTGTCTTTGGAAACTCCTGTCAGGGCTCCTGTGAGACTTTGGATGTAACAATAATGCCTTTTATTGAGTATCTAGTGCTCAGTGTGCTAGGCACCTTGTATATATTCTCTTGTGTCCTCACCAGACTTCTGCAAGGTGAACATTATTGTCCTCATCTCAGAGATAAACAAATTGGAACTCAGGATTTTAGTCATTTGCTGAAGGTTGTTCAGTCAGTGGCAGAGCTGGGCCTTGAATTTAGGTTAGTGTTGGCTCCAAAGGCTGCATTCATGCCTGTGGTGGTTCTCTGCTCCCCGGAGGCCCATCCACCTAGTTTGGGTGTCATTTCTGGGGTCCTTCAGGACCATAACTAGCCAGATAGATAGTGTGGCAGGAATTATGGCCTGAAACTTAAATGGAGATTATATGATTTCATGGTGTGATTTGGATGCTAAAAAAAACACCGATTGTTGCCTCCAGCTGCTCCATAGGAAGTGGGCACCTAGACTGAAGGAGGAGTGAGTTCTCTTTTGCCCTGTCCTGTTGGATTGCTTCTTGGGGTTATGTTATTTTTGGAAGCTGTGAAGCCGAGCTTTCAGAAAGAGTATCAGGCTGATATCTAGTGTGGTCTGGAGGTATTTAGCTGGAAATGAGCAGAGATACGTGTTATTGGTTAAGGGCTATAATGTGGAAAAGGGTGAGATTTGTCCCGGAGTGTGGAAAATATGGCTCACTGGTGTGGTTGGACAGGAGGAAATTTTTGAAACCCAGAGCTAATGGAAGAGGGCAGGAGCTAACTTTGGGAGTAGTGAGCTTCTTGTCACTGCTGTTGTACAGCAGAGTCTAGCTGCTTACTTTGTGGGGTTGCTATAGAGGCTCTTTGGGCCTTCTGCAAGGTGTAAGCCTGGGGGATTTTTTTAGGGTTTTCTTTGACCCCCAGAGGCTGTATATTATGGCCTCTGATTTTATGGGGACTTCCTGTCCACACAGCTGGGATTGCTCCCAGCCCAGATCTGTCATGTCTCACTGATCCCGAGGGCTAAATTTGGAATTTAATAACAACACTTTGGATTTATGTAGCCCGTTTCCTTGGAGGCACTTCATCTGTTATCCCATTAATTCTCATAACATCCCTGGGCGGAAGGTGAGGGAGGGTGAGGGAAGAGTCTCTGGCTTCTCCACATCCTGAAGGTGAGAGGAGACGGCTGGCTTAGGTGCAGGCCAGGGGCTGGTGTTGTGGCCCTAATCACAGGCCCTCTGGCTTATTCCCCGCACAAAGACCAGGTTCCGCGCGGGACAAAGGATGTGTTGCCCTGGCAGGAAGCTCATACCTTACACAGAGTATATTAGTGATCTGATTCCAAGAAAAGTTTTAAGATACACCGTGGTGTGTGAGTCTCCAAGTGGACTCTGTCAGGAGTGGGAGTGGATGAGCATAGAGGTGAGAGGGAAGACTGATGTGTCTACCACCAGCTGGCTTGCAGAGCTGGAAGGTCCAGAGACAGCAGGAAGGTTTCCTCAGGGAGAGGGGATTTGAGCCGAGTTACACCAGGGGCTTTGAAGGACGAGCAGGGATGGAAGGGAACAGTGCCCCAGGTGGAGGGCTCTGCTTGTACCACAGCATATTGGCTTTGGGGCTCCTGTCTACTTCAGACTGTGCTGTTTGTTGCTTCTACCTCTACTCAGGCTCTTCTACCTCTGTTCCATGCTCTTCCTCTTCAAGCCTGGTTCTGTCCTCCAGGCAGGCCCTTGGTGAAGACCGCAGCCTGTATCGGGGACACTCTTGGCGCGCCTCTGCTGCTGATTTTCCTGGGCCCGGGCAAGGGAGGACCCGGAAACTCTTGGCCACAGACTGCAGATTGTTGGCAGCTGGAAGGTCTCTTGCAAGTCTTTGGGTACTATACTCTGCTTCCCCCTTTTGCAGATGGGGTGACTGGGGCTTGGAGTTGTAAGCAGGTGAGGAATTTTTCAGGAAGAGAGATGAGCAGATGCCAAGATAGAGGCAAGAGAAGGTAGGTGGATTTGTAGGAGGTAGGAGAGCCAGGAATGGGGAGCGTATAGAAATGTGGCCAAAAGGGTGGGAGGGGTTGGCCCATGAAGGGGCTGTAGCAGGTGTTTCCAGGTTGGACTTGACTTAGAGGGCAAGGGGAAGCCCCTGGAAGATTTTTGCAGAGGAATGGTGCATCAGATGTGCCTCTCACAGAGGGCACTGGCAAGAAATCGAGGCCCTAGTAGTCCTGCTTCTCCTAGTCTCTGCTGGCTGCCCCCACCCATGGATGGCACATAGCCTCCACTTTCACTCCCATGTCCAGTTCATCTCCACATCTTCTGGCTTTTCCTTCAAATGATCTATCCTGAACCTGATTGTTTCTCACCACTTTGGTGGCTCCTCTGATCACAGCTTGCACATTTCTCACCCTGTTCCTGCTGTGGCCCCTTCAGGGCACTCCTGATTACACCTTTACCCCTTAGATGTATTCTCCATGCAGCAACTGGAGTGCGCTGTGAGAATGAGAGATGCATGAGGTCATTCTTGTTCAGAAGCCCCCCAGGGGCTATACATGTCACTTAAAGAGATGCCGAAGTCTCTTCTTCATCCACATGGCCTGCAACCTGGTTTCCCATCTCCCTCCCAGCCACTAGCTCTGCTCCTGCAGCCTGTCAGCCCTGTTCCTGCTCCAGGACCTTTGCATGTGTTCTTCCCTCAGCCTGGCCCACTCTTGTCCCAGCTAACCTTGCGGGTCATGCTCTCCTTTTCATCTGGTCTTCATTCAAGTGTTTCCTTCTCAGAGATGCCTTCTCCGACCACTTTATCAAAGATTGTAATCTTCAAGTTTTCTTCTTGACTTTGGTGTTTTCTCCTCAGCATTCACATCTATTGTCTTCTCATTTCTCTTCTTTTTAAAAAGGTTTTATTTATTTATTTGACAGAGAGAGAGATCACAAATAGGCAGAGAGGCAGGCAGAGAGAGAGGGAGATGCAGGCTTCCAGCTGAGCAGAGAGCCCAATGCAGGGCTTGATCCCAGGACCCTGAGATCATGACCTGAGCTGAAGGGCAGAGGCTTAACCCATTGAGGCACCCAGGTGCCCCTGTTTCCTCATTTCTTGACTACATTCTGTCTAGAAAGGAAGCTTCATGAAGGCAGGGGGTGTGTGTGTATGTGTGTGTGTGTGTTCACAAAACAAAATTTTTTTTTTCCTGTGTGTACATCATTGCTATATCCCCCGTGATTAGAATAATGCCTGGTAGCCAGGAGGAGAAGTAAATATTTGCTGAATGACTCACTGACCAACTGAATGGTGGCTGTATGGCGAGCAGATTGTTCTCGGGGGTGTGAGTGGAGTGGCAAAACCAGCTAGGAGGCTGTGGCAGAATCTCTGACAGGAGATGGTGGGGGTTCTTGGGTCTACAAAACTCCTCTTCCCCTTGCTGTAATGTGCACACTGTCAATTGAGAAGCACTTTGAGGTTTAGTTTGTCCAGTTCCCTCTTTGATCGTGTGGGGAAATTGAGGCCTGTGAAAGGAATTTCTGAGCCTTCCTGTCTCCCAGACAGTATCTTATTGAAGAACTCTGGTCTCTGGGAGAGGGGAGCCCCCTCAGGTGGTGTGGCAGTGACTGAGAGGTGCTGCTAGTGTACTCAGTGGCTGGTTGAGGGCATGTCATGGTGACTTGGCACATACAAAGTGCTTTTCTCAGTGGTCACTATGGGACTGGTGAATATGCATGAGATGGCCCCTGCCCCAGCACTGCTGGTTCAGTTGGAAGCTGAGATGCCTGCTAGCAGTTCACAGAAAGACAGATGTTAGAGGATCTTCCAGTCACCTCACTAGGCATTCATTTTATCCCCTTACCACTCTGCCCACTTGTTTTTCTTGGGGGTGGGGGGAATGGTCCTTCACTGGCCTAAGCTAATAAAAGTATGGCATTGGCTCCTGGAATAGTAATGGCTTGGTGACGTGCAGTGACCCAGACCTAAAACGATTGGTGCACGGAATTGCCCCTGGCCAAAGCAGCTGATGGAGGTTAGGCCAGTTGCAGTTGGTGGGAAGGCTTCCCCTTGATGGCTGGGAAGAGATCTCTCCTGCTCCATGTGGTGCAATTGGCAGAAATGAAACTTAGAACCACTCTACACATTTTGTTACCATGAGGAAAGCCAGCCCGAGGACAAAGTTGAGATTTGGAGCAGGGCAGACCCCTGCTCAAACCTACCCGAAGCACCCTTTGACCTGGACTCTAGTTAGGGAGGCTAATGAATGCTGTCTCTCGTGTGAGGGAGTTTGAGTTGGCTTTTCTGTCTTGATCATTGAAGGAAGCCCAACTGATACTTGGGTGGATAGGCAGTGATGAGGAGCCATGGGTAGGGATGGGGAGCCTGGTGTGGCTGTTCATTGGGAGCATGTTCCACAGCCCTGTGCAAGTCTCTGCTCCTCAAGAAGCCTATCCCATAGTCCTGGAGGGGTAGTGTCAAGGAGATGCCAGCTTGGGCTGTCTGCATGTCTGGCACAGGGACTGTGGGACTCTGGGACTATGGAGAGATAGCTGTCTTTTTTAGAGGGTTACTGGCTTTTTAGCCCCTCTTCCCTTGTGGACACATGCCACTTCGGGAGGGTTTCCCTCAGAAGATGCTGGTTCCACTCCTGCCAGGGTTCTGCAGTCCTGTCCATGTGATGTCTTGTGAATGCCTCCTGGACCACAGGTGGCTCCTTCCATCCCCCCACAGAGGGTCCTTTACCTTTTCTTCACCCCTGGGTGGGCTGTTGACTAAGGGTCTCCCTCCCAGAATATTTCTAAATGCATGCAATACATCAGCTTATAAAGAAAACCAATTCTGTTCAAGTACACTTAGTAAAATATTAAATAATTTGTAATGAAGTATCATATGCTTCTTTATTAATGAGATAATAGTATCTTGTGGCAGGTCTAATACCTTTTAATTCAAAGTAGCGATCGAGAGCATAAAGGACATTCTGAGATCTGTAACATCTGGGGTGTTGTATGAAAATATCTCTGATTTCTGTTGGTGACACAGTTATTGTAACTGATCAGGCCGCTGGGGTTTGTTGTCAGTATTCATGATGAAAAAAAGAAGTAAGTGAAATAAAGATATCATTTTTTTCCCCATCCAAGTTTATGTCCCCCCCCAGCACTCTGTTCACGGATGCCATGGGAGATGTCTGTGGGTCCCAAGTTAAGAACCACTGAGTGACCGTTGTTTAAAAAAAAGAAAAAAGAAAAAGAAAAGCAAAACCCCTTATACACATACTCACATTGTCACTCAGACGCATTGTAGATGTGTGAACTTGCACACCTACTAGAATTTTTCTACCTGCACAGAGTTACAGAGGACATATTGTATCTCTCCAGATGGACCTGGTGTGCACATGGACACACATATGCAGCTGCAGGCACACCCATAGAGACACTGCATATATGTGCATGTGGACACACACATAAGCAGTACATGGGGCCCACCCCACTAAAGTGCATGCCCACGCATGTACATGTATGCTCACACACAACTCATTATACTCAGAGACTTCTGTAGAAATGTGCACAATCGTAGATTCTAGGCAGAGCCTTGGGGCCTGGTGTGACTGGTGCATGGCAGCACGCACAGGCAGAGGAGGTCAGGCTCACACCATCTGGATGCTGCCACCTAGCCTCCAGGCACCAAGAAGGCCCAATCTAGGAGGACGAGAATTCTGCCAATCCTCTTTCCCAAGTACAAACCAAGGGGCCAGGAGGCCTTCAGAGTCTTCTCTTTTCCTTAATGAAATCCTAATCTGCCCCTAAAGGGTGATGGGGATTTGGTTGATGTCACTGTGCCACCATGAGAGGGCTCGCCTGAGCCCATGGGGGCCGTGAGGCAGTAGGCCCAGTATAGCGCAGGGGTGTCCTCAGAGGGAAGCATTCTTCATTGGTAATGAACATTATGTCTGCAGAAACGAATGGCCCAACCTCCTATTCAGTTTATGTAAAATAAAACAGGCCATATGTTGCTGCTTTCAGAGTTTGGGTGTTTAAATTAAATGTTGTTTAATGAATATTCAAACCCATTTGCTCCAAAGTTGTGCTCAATGTGGCGGTGGCTTTCATCCCCCCTCCTTCCTTGCAGCCCCCTCCCTGCTCCAGTACCCAGGGTATTAAGCCATTAGAACGGGGTGTGAACATCCAGGCATCTGTCTTCCAACGGAAAGTTGGATATTAAAATGCCGGAGCAGATGACAGTATAAATAAAGACATACAGTGAGAAGCTCGTCTGGTTATTTTTTTGTTTGGTAATTAAGACTGAGGAGGTTTTGACTTAAGTTCTATCTTCTTGAGAAACCGAGGTGGGGGGCCAAGAGCTCCCACCTCTTCCCACTTTCCTTTATTCGTCAGTTTATGGAGGGCTTTCACATTGACCTCCGTGTGACTGGTTCATCGACAAGTGTCAACTTGGTGGCATAGAGATGTGCAGTGGTTTGATGTTTCTCTAGTCACTGCTTTCTGTTGGACTCTGTCAAATTACCCTTAACCTTACGTGGAGCGGAGGCCATGGCTAAATGGTCAGAACTGCAGTGTGTGTCTCAACTGAAACTCTCCCGTTGGCCCACTGTAGGCTGGGCCTGCTGATGCAGGTGAGGAGGGGGCAGTGTTCATGCTCTCGCTTCTCTTCCTATTGCAGAGCTTTGGGGCCCACCTCTTGGGGGCAGGGACAGTGGGCTGTGGAGGCAGGCTTCCTAGAGAAGTGGTCCCTGTGTGCGGGGGAGGCATCTCTACTTCGGCTTGCTGCCATGGATGACCTGGTGGTCTCTGTGTGGATGGCAAGCTGGCATCCTAGGGGCAGAGTCTAGCTTATGCCAGTGCCATCTGTCCCTGAGGATGCCCTTAGAGGCGGCAGGTATCTTCAGCCCCATGAAGGGTACACACTTGCCTCCTTTCTGTGGGGGGATTGAGGGGCAGCATTTCTTGGGCTGTCTTGTGGCTCTGGCCCACCCTCTCTCTCTACACCTCCATGTGTCTGCACAGGGGCAGCTGAGGCCTACTGTGCCTTCTGATCCGCGCTGTGGGTGCACTCTTTCTTCCTAAGCACTCTACCCCACTGCCCTCTTTATGGGCTCCTCCAAGCCTTCTGTCTTGAGTGATCTCCTGGGAAAAGTGGATGCCTTGTTCTATGCTCATGTAAATCCCCAGGCTCTAGGGGACCCATGTCAGCTTCATCTGGCATCACTACCTCCCTAGGTTTGGTTCCTCTCTCCTGGCAGTGTGAGGTGGGGCTCCAGATAATGCAGCTCAGCAAGCATCCAGCTGGGGAGGGAAATGCCAGCTTCCCCTCTTGTGGGCAACCCCCAACTCCCATTTCTATGAGTGGATCTCTTGAGCCCCATTCATTGAAACAGTATGTTCTCTCTGAGACCAGTTTCCCCAGTGATCCTCTTTTCTTCCTCTCCTGTCTCTTATGTAGACTATGTCTGTCTGTCATGGTTTGTACTGAGGCCTAGTGTTAGAGGGTCTATTTCAGTTTCTTGATAAAACCTTTGGGAAGGTGTCTGCTACTAGTGACTTTCTAGATTATGATACTGACACTTCTTTGTTTTTAGCTATGTCCCCATGACCAGTCTGGGGCAACAGTAAAAATCACAGCTGACATCCTGCAGACACACTGAGGGAGAGGATTTGTGTATGACAGGAACAATTTTAGGAGCATCATGAGGGTTTCTATCCTCCCCTCTAAGCTACCTGTCAAGCCAAAGAGCTCCAGTTGCTCCCATGCCTTTAGTTACCACCTCCACATGGGAGACCCCCAAACCTGTCACCAGCCCTGAGTTCTCTCCATGGCTCTGTCTCTACTTGGAGATCTGACCAAATTTCGATATGCTCATATTCAGCCTCTTTCTCTCTCGTTCCCCTCTCTTCTCCATGATCCAAACCACTGTTTTCTGTGTATTAAGAACTTGCTCAGCGAGCACTGATGGAGCACTCACTAGAGCATCAAGCTGTGTGATAGATGCTGGCGATCTAGTGATGGCGAAGAATAGTGCTTGCCCTCAAGGAGCTCTTGGCCCAGTGAGAATAGTGCTTGCCCTCAAGGGGCTCTTGGCCCAGTGAGGGCCATCCATCTACAAAGACTCTTGGTACGAAATGGAAAGAGGTAAGGCAAGCATGGGGGTAGAGAGCTGTCATGGGTTAGCTCACTAATTGTTAAGCTCCTGGGCACTCAGGAAGAACTTCCTGGAGGGGATGACCTTTGGGCCGAGTCCTGAATTGTAGTAACAGGCAGGGTAAGAAATATTTGAAGGGTATCCTGTGGAAAGAGAAGAGTGAGAACAAAGACATGGATGCATGGCATAGCATGGGGTACACTGAGAAATTGAAGCACTTCCATGCTCCTGGGATCTAATATGTGGGGAGGAAATGGTAAGAGACAGGCTGGTTTCCTTTCTGTGTTCTTGGGCCTCTGTCCTCCCAGTCCCCCATGTGCAAGGAGTTGTGGCTGACTCTCTTTAGCAGGTCATCACCCTGCCATCCATCCCACCAGAGGATGAATGAGAGGTTGAGGTGACTGATCACATGGTATCTTCCCACTTCCCACTTTCCTATCCTAGGTGAGTATAATGATGTCTCTCCTAGGGGAGGTGGGCTGGGGGAGCCATATGATGATGGGAGGCTCTTTGGAGTAAGGCTGCTACCCCATGGCCAGTTCCTGTATCCTAACCTTCCTCTAGGCTCAGCTCTTGGTCTGAATTCTGAATCTCCTTAATCCTTGACTTCCCTTTGCTTTCTTGGTCTCTGAGTTTATAGAATCTGGCTCCCAGATTCCACGTGGCCACTTGAATAGGCAGTCTAGTTGGATCCATCTCTGTTGGTGTTGGCATTTTGCATGTGATAGGATATACCCTCAGAGAAAAGGACCCACCTTTGGGCCCCAAGGTATCCCCATGGGACCTGGTCCAGGACCCCCAACTCCTGGCCTCCACCCAACTGTCTAGGAGGATTGGGACTTTCTAGGTGAGGCCAGCTTGGACACGTCCTTCCCTGCTGCCTGTATATGTGTGCGTGTGTGTATGGAAAGAGATTGGTAGAGAGCCAGCGTTCCAGCTGAGAATCTGTTCCCAGGACTCACAGGAAGCTGGGCACCCTGGGTGCTGACTCAGTCACGTACACATACATTATCCACAGTGGGAGTGTTCCATCTTAGGTGGATAGAAGGCCTGGTCCAAGTCCATACCTACGCATGACTCTCCTAGGCGACAGGTGCAAACTTAGAGAATGCATTTTCATGATAACAATAGCTAAACCATTCCAGAGCTGGACATGTGTAAGGAACCCATTCATTTGTTTCTTCACTCCTCCAATCTGTACTAAAGCTGGTGCTGGGAATTGGGGGATGGTGGGAAGAATAAGATACAGCTCCTCTTCTCCAGGGGTTCCTGGTCTAGTGCAGCTGGGAGTGGATTCTGTGACATGTGTTTGATGGCACTGGGCATCACAGCCAGCCACTGTGTTGGATGAGGAGGGCTTAGCTTTCACAATACACTTATTTAATACCTGTTTGTTGCCAGTCACTTATGATAAAGGAAAGGCAGGCAGATGGGTAGACAGCCTCTTCCAATATTTAAAATTAGATGCATTATCTTACTGAGTTCTTTCCAAACCATACCAGTTAGAAACTTGAACAAAAGAGAGGTTAAGTTATTGCCCTTGGTCACAGAGCTAGTAAGTAGTGGAATCAGAACTTGAACACAAGTCTTTTGACTCCAGACGATTGCTTGGCTAATGATGCAGTGCCTTGAGGAGTTATATTTTTCTTTCACTTGGTGAGAAGACTTTCAATTCTAGGGGACCCAAACAAATAATCTATCATGTCCTGGTTGCACTGAACCTTCCTCAGTGAACGTCAGTAACTCCAGGATTATTTTACAGATGCTTCCTCTTATCTCTAGATAGCTGAGCCATGATGCCCTGAATTCTGTGGCAGCCTAGTCTGCATACTGCCCAGGAACTTAGGGAAGTCCTTGTGAGATATGGGGCTTGGGCCCCTCGGAAAGATGGAAAGAAGGACATTAGGACAAGAGGGGCCAAGAGGCAACCTTGCCCCCTGGGAAGCACCATGCCCATTGTTGTAGGCGGGACCATTGGGTTGCATAGACTACAGTCATGTGAACCAGCTCCTGTGCTGGGCAGAACATGGTGGTTGGAAAAGGACAGGGGCCTGTAGATGGAAAGCAAGGTCAGTGGGGCTTATGGTGGTGGGGTCAAGGAGGCTACCAGAGAGGGAGGCAGTTCCCCTCTGTCTGTATCTCTATTCTCCCATCTCTCTTGGGCTGTGTGGTCTTTGTCCTTTGACCATCTCTGAGCAGCCTTTCTGCTGTTTTCTGCTCTGTAGGCAAGATTCCTTTGCTTACTCATGGCTTCTTTGCCCCCCACCCCCCAGCTTGTTTGCAGATGGCATGGTTTGCTGTGGAGCCCACTGTGGCCATGACTACATAACCCACAGTGCCTATCCCTGTCTAACTTGGTCCAAATTCTTAGGAGGAAAAAACCTGACAGATTGCTGGTAGCCAGCAGATGTCTTAAGAACCTTGATGTTTTTAGGCCAGGTATCCAACTCCAATCGAGTCAGAGGAGAACAGGTAATACAAGCAGGGCCACTTAGAGCTGCCCCTGTAGCTGGGGCTGCGGGCAGGCAAATACACCTGCCACAGGCCAAGGGTCAGTTGAAGCTGTTTGTCTCACTCCAGGCTGTGGGCAGGAGAGCAGAACCAACAGCAGTTTCTTGGGGTCTGATTTTCTCCTGATGGGCAGCTGGCTGCCTCCTCAAGTCTTTGGGCAGGAAGGTTGTACCGTTAAGGAGGCCTCAAAGAGCACAGTTTGCTGGTGGGCTTTTCCTGAACTCAGATCACTTTGAGCCCATAAGGGAGGGAAGGCATTGTGGGAGAACATACCACCTGGAATCCCATTTAATTCTCATAACCTGCCAGGAAAAATGGGCCTGCTGACTCCTGTCACACAAACAGTGACATGTTTATTTGTTGATGAGGCATTTACTGAGTGCTTCCTGGGTGCCGAGGCTGTGTTGGCTGTTGAAGATACGGCGGTATGCAGTGGCTCACATTACTGCGAGCGCACTGTAGAACAGAGACCATGGGAAGGAAGAGGGTGCTGCATATTTATCCCTTTTAGTACTCTGAACAACCCAATGAAATAATATGTGTTTTTAACCCATTTCACAGATAGGGAAAATGAAGTCCAGAGAGGTTAACCTTTTGTAGATCACACAGCTCGTAAGTGGCACAGTCTGAAGATGAACCCAGGCCTGCTGGCCTCTTATCATTTAGGCCAGGAAATCTGTGTAGAGATAGATTTTGCTGGCCAAGGGGTTCTTGGGAAGTAAAGTTCCTATGGCCTTTGTCTTAGTTGGCTCCTTCCATTCCTAAAGGAGTGGTGCGGAGTAGGAGTCCTGGGCATGCCCCTCCCATCTTCCCCCTTCATTTCCAGAGCTTCATTCTGCTTTCTCCGTACTTTGCTAGTCTTCCTTGTGTGGTTTTCCCATGCCAAGGTCACAGAGACTCTTGGCCTTCTTGTAGGCCACATCATCACATCATGTGCTGTGGTCTGAATGTCTGTGGCCCCCAAAATTCGTGTACTGAAATCATAATCTCCCAGGTGGTATTGTTGGAGGTGGGGCCTTTGCAAGATGTTCAGTCCTCAAGAACAGGATTGATATTCTCATGAAGGAAACCAGAGAGAGCTCTCTCACCCCTTTCACCAGATGAGGACCCAGTGAGAAGTCTGTGGCCCAAAAGAAGGTCCTCACTAGGCAGTGCTGCTACCATGTTCATAGATTTCCAGCCTCCAGAAAGGCGAGAAATAAATTCCTGTTGTTTATAAGCCCCCTAGTCTGTGGTGTTGTGTTATAGTAGCCCTTTTTTTTTTTTTTTTAAAGATTTTATTTATTTATTTGACAGAGAGAGCACAAGCAGGGGGAGCAGCAGGCAGAGGGAGAGGGAGAAGAAGGCTCCCTTCTGAGTAAGGAGCCTAATGTAGGTCTTGATCCCAGGACCCTGGGATCATGACCTGAGCTGAAGGCAGACACTTAACCCACTGAGCCATCCAGGTGCCCCTGTTTTATAGTAGCTCAAGTGAACTAGGGTGCAGTATGTGTGTCAGAGAGCCCTGCTGACCCAGATGACCAAGTGGGGCCATGTTTGTGGCTGCCCCTGCCAGCCATTTCCTCTGTGTTCCTGTGGACCTCCCCTCTGCTGGGGTTGTGTGCTCACTGAAGAGACAAGCTGTGTGTGTGAGGGAGAGAGTATTAGACATCAAAGCAGGCCTTGGCATAGGGTCTTTTGATGGGCAAAGTGACAAAGTGACAGTCCTTAATTGGCCAGCATAAGAGCCAACTGTGTCCTACTACATCCATACAGTCCTCTTGATTCCTTCAAGGGCAGCTGTGCTGGGAACCATGTGGCAGCCAGCTCTTAGAGCTCTGCAGGAATCAGGCGGGGCTGGAGAACAAGGAACAGCCTTCCCTCTGATTTTGAGAGCCCAGCTTTCTGGAACTGGGGTGAGGGCCTTCTCCCTTCTCCATCGTACCTGATGGCCTTCATCACTACTGAGAGAAGGAAATTCTGGTCCAGAGTGTTTAGCTCCTAGGCTTTTCTAACTTTTTGTATTCTAGTGATCCCAGAAACTGCCAGGGAGAGTGTTGATGAAGCAATAGTCTTATTTGGGTAAGTTAGGAGAATGGGAGACCTTGAGGTCCTTGCTGGCCCAGGACCTCCATGTTAGCTGTGGAGAGAAGACGAGGCAATGTCAGAGCCCTGACCTGGCAGAAGGACATGCTTTGATGTCATGGGAAGCATGAGTACAGGATCCGGGAGGCTTGGAGCCAAGCTGTAGGAAGGTAGTTATTAATAATAACACAGTCTTATTGTAGGTTGAATACCTTATATAAGCATCTTACATATTTTAATTCATTTAGTGTTCATGACAACCTTATGAAATAGGTTCATTATTACCTCTTTTAGAGACGATGAAATTGAGGCACAGAGTAAGTGACTTGCCCAAGGTCACAATAGCCCTGAGCGGACAGTCAGTGGCTATGCTAGCTGGCTGTGCGATCTGGAGCAGGGCTCTGGGCCTCTTCCCATGGAGTAGCTGGTCTTGTAGCACCCTGCTTGTTGTTGTCTGCTACATTTTGACACGGCAGTCTGGCCTTGGACTCTCCCAAGGGTGTGAGATAGCAAGGGGTGGAGCTCTCTTCCCAGGGACAAAGGAGCTGCCCAGATGATGTCATCGTATAGCCGCCAGAGCCAGCCTTTCCCGGTTGATCACACTACTCATTAATCCTCACGTAAAACACAATTTGGGACCAGGCTCCAGACCCTGTAGTTGCTCTCATGTTTTCATGTGCCTGATAAACGATTCTGCTGGAAGAGGCGTGAAGGGCATCTGTGAAAAGTGGTTCTGAGCAAGATTCTTTAAGACCCTTTTACGAATTTCTATCCATTTTGAGACTGCCCTGGGACTGAGAAATGAGAATGCTCACAGTACCAGGAAGGCCTTTGGTCTAGAGTCAGGAAGCCTGTACTATCTTCTCACTGGAAATTAGGGAGAAGATTGCTTGCAGAGCTGCTGAGCCCATTTTTTTCACTGCACATTGAGGGGTTGGGGGGAGAGGGAGCTCAGGTCCAGACAGGGGAAGGAGGGGCTTGAGGTTGACCGGCATTAGTTCCAGCATTGAGACCCTTAGGGCCACACCTGGCCTTCCTCCCTGCCCAGCTAATGTAGATGGAACACTGTTACCATGCTCCACCTGGATTGTCTCCACTTAATATCTGGACCAACCCAAGATGCTTAAGACTGTTTACAGATAAGGAAACTGAGGCCCAAATGGCAGAACCAGAATTTGGCTCTAAATGCTTTCTTACTTATATTCCTTATGTGTCCTTTTAATATTAAGACCTCTTTATGAATATTTTCCAGAGTGCTTTTTCTTTCATGCACAGACCACCTGGTAGAGATAATTCCTGAATCAACAATCAGGACGGCCAGTTCCTCCTCTGTTAGTCCCAAGTTCAAATCCTAGCTCCACCATGTACTAACTGTGGCCTTGAACAAATCATGTAACTTAAAACCCTGGTTCCTACTTTGTAAATTGGAGGTAATAATGTCTAAATTACAGGGAAGATTTTATTTGTTTATTTGACAGAAAGATCACAAGTAGACAGAGAGGCAGGCAGAGAGAGGAAGGGAAACAGGCTTCCTGCCGAGCAGGGAGCCCAATGTAGGGCTCCATCCCAGGACCCTGAGCTGAAGGCAGAGGCTTAACCCACTGAGCCACCCAGGCGCCCTGATTTATGTTGTTTTGAGCCATGAAGTTTGTGTTAATTTGTTAATAGGAGCAGTAAGAAATCAATACAAGATCTGTATTTAGTATTTTCTACTCAAATTCCATAGGCATTTATAAGCAACCCGTCCGGAGTAGGCACTGTGCTAGGTACCTCACCTAAATGTGTCTCTATAAACAGCGTGATGAATGGGTGCAGGAGCTTCCGTGCAGAAGAGGCCAGCAGGAATCCCAGCCTTACTGCTCATTAGTGGTGTGACCTTGGGCCAGTCATCTGACCTCTCTGAGCCTCAGTTTTCATGTCTGTAAAGGAGAGAGTTTTACACATGAAAGTACTTGACATGGCTAGATACTCAGTAGCTTCTAACATAATTCATATTGCTGCCTGCTTCCTCCAACTCAGATGCACGGCACCATGCTTCCCCAGGAGAGCCCTTGTCTGGGGAAAGCAGACTTGTGGGTTTTGTGTTCAGTGCCTCCTGTCTCTGGGGTTCTCCTGGGGAATGGGCAGCTGGCCTGCCCAGCAGTACCCAGGGCAGGGTTAGTGTCAGATGTGGGGAAGAGCTCCCTTTCAGCCAGCGCTCTTCAGAGTTGGAGCCAGCAACTTGCCCCCCTGGTTTTCAGGGGACCCAGGTGTTACGGCTGCCCATCCTAGGGCTTCGGATGCGGATCTTTGATGTCAGCACCCCACGTGGTCACATGTCGTCTTAGAGCTCACTGGTGTGACTGAAAGATGGGCATCTTGCAGTCTGGAATTTGTGTCTCTGTCCTTGCCTTCATGTCTGTAGAGCTCCACACTGCTCAGGAATACAGGCTTTATTTCAGGACTAGCAAAATCACATGGATTGCACTTTGTTTTGGGTTGGTGGGTTAGAACAGTATTTTGGTAAATGTACACACTGAAAATTGCCCACTTTTTTTTTTTTTTTTTTAAATTCTGCTTTGGCAAGTCTTCATTTTTCACTCCACTCAGAGCTCCAAGATAAAAGTAGTCTGAGCTGGTGTTTCCTCCAGCTAGTATCTATCTGTTTTTGAAGAGGCAGATTCCCCTTTTGAAGCCCTGTCCCATTCAGTATCTCCTGTAATGCTCTCAGCAGCTCTCTGAGGGCTGTATTCTCAATCTGCTGCTCTGATGTTCGAGCAGGATGAACAGGCAAGGGTACTAGGTGTGCAGACGATACCACTCTGCCTGTGGTTCTGGTCGTTTCCTCCAGCATTCATTCCGATTGCTCTGGGCTTGTGCTGCACTGATGGCTACTTATTTGGATAGTATCCCTGGTCATCCCCATTTTACAGGTGAGAAAACCCATATAGATGAAGGACGTGTGCCAGGCATTGCAACTGAGCCCAGGGCCCTTGACTCTGAGATCCCATGAGCTTTTCCCGCCCAAGCTGCCCCTCTTTATGGGAGGTTAAATCACTCTGCCTTTAAAGACCCCATTACAATACCTTGGTTTCTTCTCTTTTTACCACCTCGAAGCGGCTGTAAAAATATTAAAACCAATTGCCGTCATCTTTCAGACTGCTGCGTTTATGAGATGTAGCTTTCAAATGAATGGAAATAATCGGAAACTCCCTCCCCGTTTCATTCTATGGGGGCATTTCAGATTTATACAATATTTCTGAAAGCTCTTATAATAGGGCATATGCACTTAGGGCATTAATGAAGTCGGCTCAGCGCTGGCTGGTCTCATTTCATGGAGCTAATTGTTAAGTGTTTTGCATACTTACAATTGAACTAAATTATTCCAAGCTAGCTGGTTTCAGGAAGTGTTAATTATATTTCAGTAAAGGAAAATCAAGGCTAAAAAATCATCCACTTAGAGCTTATCTATTTATGAACATCTCATTCTAGAGATCTCAAACATATATTTTAACGCCATGTGAATATTGAGATTAATATTTCTTCACCAAAGAAACCTTTCTTCCTTCTTTGAATAGCCCTCCTCCCCCCAACCCATCCTTCCAGCTTTATTCAGCAGCCTAGTCTGGAAGTTGAAAGAAGCCTTCCTTTGTATTTCTGGCGCCTTGAATCTTTAAGTTGGATGCCAGGAACAGCATTAGTTCCATTCATCCTGAGACCAACTGGCCTTCTGTAAATGATATTAAGTAATTAATTTATGGGTCCTGCACAGGCCATTTAGGACCCAGTGCTTCCTTGCTCCTGGGTTCTATTTTGAGGAACTTAGGAGTTTTTACCTGAGACTTGGGTTGGAGAGGCTGAGTGACCAAGCATTGGCACTCAGGTCTCAGAACAAGACGAGGGGATGGGGGATGGGAGAGGAGCAGGTCTAGGGGGATCTACAATGCTTGAATAGTCTATTCACACTTCTCTTCCTACTCATTGGACCAGAAGGTCTGAGTGAATGCCTAACCAGAAGTTAGTCTAGTTTCTTTTGCATCTGTTGCTCAATTTCTTTTCTATTTGTTTTTATCTTTTTGTTCATCCACTCATGTACGCATTCATTTTCTCATTCAGTACACACACAGCGAGCATCACAGGAGAATACTGGACTAGGGGCTGGGCATAGAGAGCTGAGGGTGGCGGAGCACCCCCCCTCAGGACCTCTCATAATACAGAAAGAGACTGGAGAGCTTGTTAAAGCAGGGGTGCTGGGCCTCACCCCAGAGTTTCTGATACAGCAAGACTAGGGAGGGCTCATGATTTACATATTGAAACAGCTCCCAGGTGACACTGATGCTCTAGTCCAGGGATCTCCCTCTGAGAAACACTGGGAGACTCATGGGACTTAGAAATTATATCCCAAGACCATCTAGATTTTTCTGTAGACATACAGATGGCCAACAGACATCATCAGGGAAATGCAAATGTAAACCACAATGAGATACCACTTTACACATGTCAGAATGACCAAAATAAAAAACACAAGAAATAACCACGGGCGGGGATGTGGAGGAAAAGGAACCCTCCAGCACTGTTGTTCTGTTGTTGGAAGTGCAGATTGGTGCAGCCATGGTGGAAAACAGTATGGAGGTTCCTCCAAAAATTAAAAATAGAATTGCCATATGATCCAGTTATTATGCTGGTTGTTTCCACATAGAAAGTGAAAACACTGATTTGAAAAGACACATGTACCCCTATGTTTATTGCAGCATTGTTGACAATAGCTAAGATATGGAAGCAGCCCAGGTGTCCATTGATAGATGAATGGATAAAGAATGCACAAAGAATGCACACACACACACACACACATACAGGAATATTAGCCATAAAAAAATGAAAATTTGTCATTTGCAAGACCACTGGTGGAGCTAGGGAGTATTATGCTAAGTGAAGTAAGTCAGCCAGAGAAAGCCAAATACCGTATGATTTCACTCATGTGGACTCTAAGAAACAAAACAAAGAGACAAATAAAAAACAGACTCTTAAATACAGAGAACAGACTGATGGCTACCAGAGGGGTGGTGCGTGAAATAGGTGAAGGGGGTTAAGAAGACACTTGCCTTGAGCACTGAGAAATGTATGGAATTGTTGAATCATTATATCGTACACCTGAACTAACACTGTAGGATTGGTAAAAAAGAAAAGATTTGTATCTAAATTTATATATATGCATATATATAAATTTATATATATGCTATAAAGCTAGATTTGTATATAAATTTTTATATATGCATATATATGTTTTATATATGTTTATATATTTATATATGATATATATGTATATATATATTTATATATGCTGTAGAGCTTTTTTTGGCTAGCAGATGAGAGAGGCATTTTTTTCACAAAGTTTTTTCCATTTAAAAAAATCACTTTTTGGGCGCCTGGGTGGCTCAGTGGGTTAAGCTGCTGCCTTCGGCTCAGGTCATGATCTCAGGGTCCTGGGATCGAGTTCCGCATCGGGCTTTCTGTTCAGCAACGAGCCTGCTTCCCCCTCTCTCTCTGCCTGCCTCTCTGTCTACTGTGATCCCTGTCTGTCAAATAAACAAATAAAATCTTTAAAAAAAAATCACTTTTTTCTTGTAAATAATGAATGGAAAATAAGCAATATGTGTCGAGAAATGGATGTCGAGTGGCTGGTCAGTCTCATGAAACTGTACAACCCCATGCACAGTAGCCTTCCAGAATGAGATTCAAGTCCACACTTGTACAACATGACAAGTTATGCCTTTGCAGGGGCCTCCAGGGATGCTCACACGTATAGGGGACCTTGGGTGGAGTTAATATTTAAATAGCAGCGATGGGGCACCTAGGTGGCTCAGTGCGTTAAGCCTCTGCCTTCAGCTCAGGTCATGATCTCAGGGTCCTGGGATTGAGCCCTGCATCGGCTCTCTGCTCGGCAGGGAGCTTGCTTCCTCATCTCTCTCTCCGCCTGCCTCTCCGCCTACTTGTGATCTCTGTCTGTCAAATGAATAAATAAAATCTTAAAAAAAAAAACCCAGCAGTGATGCGAATATCATCTCAGTGTTAATCTACACATGCCCCAGTCTACCCAAAGCTTATATAGGCCTGACCTTGATATGTAGGCATGGAAGAAGACACATTAACTTGGAGACAGAAGAGGATCAGGGAAGTTCAGTCTACCTGGGGCTCAAAGGATGAATAAGAGTCTGCTAGGACTGGAGTGAAGGTGGGGTGAAGAATATTTTGGGCAGAAAGGACAGTCTGCAAGGCACTGAAGTGAGAAAAGGCAGGGCTTGTTCAAAGAGCATAAAGAAGGGGTACAGGGACACCTGGGTGGCTCAGTCATTAATCGTCTGCCTTCAGCTCAGGTCATGATCCCGGGGTGCTGGGACTGAGCCCCGCCTTGGGCTCTCTGTGCAGCGGAGACCCTGCTTCTCTTTCTCCGCCACTTCTGCTTGTGTTCCCTCTCTGGCTGTCTCTCTCTCTCTCTCAAATAAGTAAATAAATAAAATCTTTTAAAAAAAATGTGGGTGCAGATATTGCTGTATATGCAGGGGGGAGAAGAAGGAGGAAGGCTGGGAGAGAAAGCAGGATTATGAAAACCTTGACTATTGAGCGGAAAAGCCAGACTTCGTTCTGAAATACAGGTGACAGAGTCAAGGAGAGTGACTCAGGCTGCTGTTGGGGGGGGGGTGGGATTAGAAGAGAAGTCTGGCAGGGCTGGGAGACTTTGGGAGGCAAAGTTAATGAAAATAAGATATAAATCAGTAAATGAATAAAACTTCCGTTCCTCAGCAGTAGTTGCCATGTTTCCAGGACTCATTTGCCACTCATAGCTAGTAACTGCCACTGGACAGTGCATATAGACTTCATCACTGCAGAATGTTCTATTGGATAGCACTAGTTAGATCAGAACCACGCTGTCTGGGTGGGTCCATGCACTACTCGTGGCAGGGAAAGATGGGTGTGGCAAGAGGGGACCAGACTGGAGCTACATTCAGGGATAGCAGGTGGGTGGAGTCGAAGCCGGCTCTTAACAGGGTCAAAATGATGGTAGTGGCCAGAAAAGGCCTAATTAGAGGTTGGAGGAAAGCTGGCACCAGCTGAGTCCTAGAAGCCCAAGAAGGAAGTTTCAATAAGTAGAAGCCACTGGTGAGGCTAGCTAGCAAAGGGCAGAAATGGTGAGGAGAGATGCAGCCTGGGCTGGTCAGCAGCTTTCTCCTGGAAGTTTGAATTGGGACACAGTGACTGAGGATATTAACTGTGGCCGCTGAGGCTGCTGTATTTGGGAGGCTATGAAGGCTTTGTGTGGGAAGATGAGCAGCCTGTCTGTGGAGAGAGTGGAACACAGCAGGTGTATGGACAGAAAGGAAGAGGACCACGCTCCTGAAAGGGACAGAGGCAGACAGCATGGCTTGATCACCTTCTAGTTCCCTTGAGGCCCTCTCTTCTCCCTGTGATACCTGGGCGTTTTCACAGCCATGCTAACCAAGGGCGGGGCAGGGGTGGGGCCAGTTCCGGGAATTTCCCTTTCTTACAACCCAGCGATCTCTAAATACACTGACTCCCTACTGCCCAGCCCAGGATGTGGCACATACAAATGTTTAGTCAAAGCTTGTCCAGTTGTGGAATTCCAGAGAGATTTGAATGATGGACAAGATTGAGATAAGCAGAGGGAAGGAGGAAGCCAAGGCTGCCTCTTCATCCTTTTGCCCATCCCCTTGAATGCACAGGGAAATACTGCTGGCAGGCCACTGAAAGATTTTCTCCTTCCCTCACCCCTTTGGCACCTGGAATATGGCGTCCCCCTCCTTCCTCCTTCCTGAAGCTACACGTGTGGCTGGCACTGTTTCTGATGTCTTGCCTTGCATCACTACACTCCCACATCAATTCAGGTGGTGGTTTAGAGCCAATTAAAATTTATAAGCCACAGGTAGTGAGTGAAATCCCAAGGATTAATTTGCTCAGTGGAGTATTAATCTGTGTAATGTCATAGGCGCTCCTTCAACAAACGTGGCAAGATGGAGCCGGGGAGGTACATCCCTTCCTGTGTTTTACTGTAAATGCTTTAATTGGTCCCACTGGGTTGAAGGTGGGGTGTGGCTCCGCCTCCTCTGAGCACAGTGAAAGGGCAGAGTCAGCTATTTGGGTTCCCCAGCTGAGCTGCCCAGAACTCAGCCCCCCTCTCTGCTATGCAGCAGACCCTACTGCCCCCTCCCTCCACCAGCAGAGACATGCCCTCTCTGACCAGCACTCCCTCCGCCCTGTGCTCCTTTTCTGTGCTGCAGGGGCAAGGCAAGGGAAGGAGCAGTAAGGGGCTGATTCTGTCAGCTCCCAGGACCTGCCACTTTCCAGGGTTTTGTAATTAGAATCCTTCTCAGTTAGGAGGTGCGGTGAATCAGCATCCAAATTAATAATGTGGCAGTGCCCACCTGTCCAGTCAGCCACCTTGCACAAGACTACCAAAGAGTCAGAGAGAGGATTTACTAATGCTGAGAGTGCAAAACTAGGGCTCCGTGGCTGGCTGGATGTGAGCCTGTCCAGTCAGCTTCGATGCTGGGGTTTGAGACACCTGGGTTCTAATTAAATTCCTTTCCCAAGCAGAGCTTGGCTGAAGAGAACCTTGTCTCAAGGGCACTCCGTTTCTTCCTGGAGAATGTAAACTTCAGTGTTGCAAGTCAGAGCAGTTACTGCAGCTGGTGACCCTGGAATTCAGAGGGGATTAAGTGGTTTGTCAGAAAGGTAAGCAGAGGCAGAACAGTTGGGAGCCACTTAATATAATGACTAAGAATTCTGGCTTTGGACCCGGATTCAAGTCCAAGTTCTCTACTTAAAAACTGGATGCTCTTAAGCAAATTAACTTCTCTGAGCTTGTTTTCCTATTACTAGAACGCGTAGCAAAACATCTACCTTGCAGGTTTGCACAACGTATAATGAAGTGTTTAGCTGGTGCTTGCAGATAGCCAACTCTTAACAAATAGTGTCTTTTATTATTGTTGTTAATAGTAGTGATTTAAAAAAAATACCCCAAGTCCCAGTCTCTCTCTGCTTTCCTCTCCCTTGGCCTCTCTCACCCTCACCTGTGCTTGGTGATAGTGAGCAGGATAGGGGAGGGGACAGCTTTGAAAAGGACAAAATTGGTGCTGAAGCAAAAGAGATTATTGTTACTAACAAGCGAAGTTGAAGGCTGCAGATTCCCGCATTCCAGGGATGGAATGGCTTGCTCTAATCACTTTGTAGGGGGGTAGTTCAGGACAAAATTTCTCCTCAGTTTCAGAGGATTCTTTCATTTATTTGAGATAGAGTGAGTGAGAGAGAGTGAGCACAAGCAAGGGAGCAGCAGGCAGAGAAGCAGGCTCCCCACCGAGCAGAGAATCCCACGTGGGCCTTGATCCCAGAACCCTGGGATCATGACTTGAGCTGAAGGCAGACACTTAACTGACTCAGCCACCCAGGAGCCCCATCAGTTTCAGAGGATTCTGACGTTGGTATGATGTTAGTCCAAGTTCACTGTTAACAGAAATGACTTCAGGCTGGTTTAAGTAGGAAAGGAATTTGTTGAACAAGAGTATGACCTATCAGTACATCAGCAGGATAGCTGGGGAAGCAGGATAAGAGTGGCTGGGTACCAGGACCGCAGTCTGAACTGAGCTGCAGGGTATCTTGGTGTGAAGCTGGTGCCACTTCTGTCCCCACTGTGATGCCCTTAGGACCTGGGAGTTGCCTCTGCTTCCGGTATGCATTTTTCTCCTGACCATGCCTCTTCAAGTCATGAGCATGACACACTGGGCTTCAGCTGCAAAGAGGAGAATGGAACTATGAGACAACTATCAGGCCTCCATTGTTTTCTGACTTAGGAGGAGGGCTCTGCCTCCCAAAGACTCATACTGTAGGATGTTCCCTAGTAGGAAGACTCAGCCCTAATGTAACATATGTCAATGACAAATACCAGCAGTCTTCTACATCCCCATGCAGTGGACCATGAGGATGTTGAAACCTTCACTGGCACATTTCTGGCATATTTCTGCATTGACTGGTACTTCTTTGTCTTCTGTTGTGTCGAGAAAGGGACTTGTGTTCCTGGAAGTTGAGGCCCAGATCTCGATGGCATCAACAGGCTGCTTGGGAACTCGGGTCGGGGAGGAAAATGAGGGTATCAGTGATGGCTGGACTTTTCCCTGCCTTCGAAGGCAGTTGGTCAAAAAGTTCAGGCCAACGGCAGAGTCCAGCTGTCCAGACAACCAGTGAATCACAGCCACAGTTGAGAGCAGAGGGAGAGCTGGCAGTGCAGCTAAGATGGGAGCTGCCATGCCTTTCTGGGGACACACTTGGGCTGTGATGCCCCTCCTCACCAGGCCCCCCCATGGGATAGTGTGTCCAGTGGGGAGGAGACTGGCTGGAAAGGCCCTTTTCCTGCTCTGACAGCACACCTTGTGTTCCAGGGTCTTCACCTAACCCCTGCTCCCCATGGGGGATGACCACTGAGCTCTAGGGAAATGAAAGGTTGATTCCCATTGTCAAATAATAAGGACTCTGATGTACTCCAGTCATTCCCCAACAACAGCACTGAAGCAGTCAAACACCAGGAAAAAAAAGAAAGCTAATCTTATCCACACAAGCAGAAAAAAGTATTGCTGTTGCATTCAAATCATGGGTGGGTGGCCGGCTGGATGGGGAAAACCCACGTGGCCTCCCTTGCCTCACCCAAATACCAGGAACCCTTAGGACATTAGTTCTCAGGGGGTGGAGTTCTCTGTATCAACAGCGTCAACATTACCAGGTAACAAGTGAAAAATGCAAGTTGTTAGTCCCCATGGCAGACTCACTGAAGCAAAAACTCCAGTGGTAGGGCCCAGCCCTCTGTTTTAATGAATCAGGGGATGCTGGTGCTTGAGTTTGAGAACCACTGCTTTAGGATTTTGAGGAGAGGCTCTCGTTTTTAAAAGGCCTCAAGTTTCCCCCTCTCTGTAAAGTAGAGTTTGGATGATTTTTTTTAAAGTACAGATTCAAGTAATTCCATGGATCCTCACCCTGTTCTGCTGTCAATTAGCTGAACGTCCTTGGGTGAGTCACAGAACCTCTCTGGGGACCATTTCCTTTCTCAGCAAAGGGACGGTGTTCAGTTTCATGGAGGAGGCGGCACCTTGGGGTGTGGACAGGATTGGGTGACTTTGCTGGTCCCCTGTGGCCCCTGCTGTGTGCTGTGGTGTGTTGCTGTGGCACCAGTATAGACTGTAAACAGCCACATGTCAACAAGGAGGACACGAAGTTATGCTGCATCTGTGCCATAAAATATTCTACAGTGTCATACAGTGTCAGAGAGAGGGGGGACAATGTGTTTGTACTGATTTGGGCTCATCTCTCAAAATAAGTGAAAAAAAAAACCAAGGTGAAGAACAATATATATATTAAAATTTGTGTGAAAAGATACAAATACATGTTTGAGTTTATGTCAGATATCTCTGGCAATAGCAGATCCCTCTTGGAAAGGGCCCTTAGGGACTGGGGTTGGGGATGATAGGAGTGCGACTCACTTGTCACTGAATTCCCTTTGGTACTGTTCGAGTTTTTAAAGCCTATACAGTTGACCCTTGAACAACATGGGTTTGAACTGTATGGGTCTACTCATATGTGGATTTTTTTTTTTTTTTTGGATACAGTTCAGTACTGTCAATGTATTTTATCATTTTCTTAGTAACATTTTCTTTTCGCTAGCTTCCTTTGTTGTAAGAATACAGTATATTATACATATAACATACAAAATAGCGTTAACTGACTATTTATGTTATTGGTGAAACATCAGCAGGCTGTTAGTAGTTAAGTTTTGGGGGAACCAAAAGTTACACGTGCAGTTTCAACTGTGCAGGGGGTTGGTCGCCGTAACCCCCTGTGTTGTTCAAGGACCAACTGTTCTCATACTAGTAAAAAACTGAAAATGCAACAAAAAGCACCTGCAATAGAGAACCTCAGTCCTGTCTGGCTCTCTGATGTTTTGATCTTGGAGCAGTGGCAGCCAAGTCTGCAAGTCAAAGATGAACAAGGCTCCTGTGGTGCCCTGAGAGCGAGGAGGAGAGGAAAGTAGGGCAGCGGGTGTCGGCAGAGTTCACTGGGACACACGCACAAACGGCCCCCTGTCCAAGCCTCTGTCTGCACCGTGCAAGGACAGGGGGACATGGAGGTGCAGAGGGCCTCTGCGGGTAGGCTGTGGACTGGGCCGCACACCAAAGCTCTAGAAGGCAGAGCTGTGCCTTCCAGGCAGGCAGGGCACTGACCTCACTGTGGACTCCAGCGACACTTGCATGATGGGAGTCCAGGACCCCAGAGGCGCCAGAGGGCAGGGCGTGAGGCTGGGCTGGGGCATGGTGGCTCACAAACAGGGTATCCCGATCAGAGTGCCCTTCTCCCTACGTGATCTCCTGGGTACCCATGTGGGGCATTATTGCTAACCCCTTTCTGCATGTGAAGAAACTCATTTTCCCTAAGGACCTGCTCAAGACTGCATTGCTGGTTAATAGCTGAGCTGGGATTGGAACTCAAGTTACTGTCTCTGAGTGAGTGGTATAAACAGGAAAGAACTCAGGGTCCTGGATTTGAGAAGTGGATTTGGTAGACCCGGCAGTTCACAGGCAGCGGCCGACCTGGAGGAACTCCCTCAGGCTGGGGCCTCAGCTGCTCCTCACGGGGAGGATGAAGAAGGCTGTGGAACCCTCTGAGATTGTTCTCCTGCCGCCCAATCCCATTTCCCTCCTCTCATTGCAAGTGCCCGTCAGGCCAGATAAATGCGTAAGATGAACATCCTCTGCGTATTGAAATCCTGTTACTCCTTTAAGGTCCAGCTCAAATGCCTGTCCTCCATGAAGGTTCTCTGATCGGCCCCAATGGCCTGGATCACTCTATTCTGACCTTGCAGGAACCCCAAGGAGAGTGAGCCGGTCTCCTCAGAGTCCTCCTCCAAGCAGAGAGCCAGGATTGGATTCCTTGAGGTTGCCCACCCTCTGGCAAATTATAGGGGCCCAGTCCTGTTTTGTGAAGGCTGAAAGGTCTTCTGCCCTCATTTCTCCACTCTCCAGACAGAAATCCTTTATGCTGATGAGTCTCATATGGTTAGAACAGAGGGCGTGTGATAGGGAGTGGCCAGGGGCCAGTGTTCAGAGTTGGGGCTGGTTGTGAACGCCCTTATTGTGCGGGCTGCAGGCGGACTTCATCCTGGAGGCCGTGGGAGCCATCAGAGGCGCAGTCGCTCTGGCAGCGGTAGGCTGGGAAACCTGGGACTACAGGGAGAGCCTTGATGTAGCCAGCCAGGGACTCAACAGGCCTACGTCTGTGCATGGATCTGAATTAGGCAGAGGGGGGGAGGACTGGGGGATGGCAGCCAGAACTGAGGGGTCAGCAGTCTGGGGAGAGGAAGAAGGAAGAAAGGCCAGGGAGGACTCCCAGTGCTTGGGTGGCTTCTAATGGGCAGGCGGTGGTAACACAGAATTTCAAGTAACAAGAGGGGTCAAAGGAAGTCATAACAACAGAGAGACACACTCTTTACAAAGGAGGGGTGATGGCCAACTTCACAGTCTTCAGAGGTCACTCTGTTGGAGGGTTAGGGGAGAGGTGGCTGGAGCCAGCAGGTGGGAGGCCACTAGCGGTGCTGTGTGGTCGCCTTCTGGGGTGTGACTGTGGCAAAGCCAGACTGCAGTGGGAAGCCGGCAGCCGAGGCATGGCTCATGGGCTAGGAGTGGGCGCTCAGCTCAGGCTGGCTGCTTGATTGATTCTGCTGCTGGAACAACACAAATAGCCGGAAATGTAAACACTGCTGGATCCAGCACAGCGCCCCTTGGCATTGCTAATTAGCCCTGAGATTATTCCTTGCAAGGAAGCAACTACATCATACCTTGGTTCTGGCTGAGCAAGCAAGCGAGGAGGCAGGTCTGGTCAGCAGCGTCTGCCCATTGACACCCTCCCCCTGCCCCCGCCACCGTTCTCTTCAAGAAATGCCAGAAACAGTCAACACAGCCCACTGCCTCCTGCTCCTACCTTTCCAAGGTACCATTGCTTAGGTGTTACTGGTTAAGAGAGGGACTAATTTGTGTAATGGAAAAGTCACGGAGAGAGAATGTGATATAAATGTTAATCGCTTTTTTAACTTCGCATTATGTGATCCGTTAACATTAATATTTAATTTAATGCAGTCAAAAGATTAATGCTTGTGTTTATTTCTAAAAAAGGCAAGGATGCTTCAGGCTGCTTTTCAGCTTGGTTGAGCTTTGGGGGGGAAAAAAAAAACCAACCCACCCGGAACAGAAGAAATGTATTCATGCTGTAATAAGACAAATACCCTCTTCCCCACCCGCTCTCCCTCCTCCATTCCTAAAAATAAGCCGCGGGGTTCTAATGGGGACACTGATTAAATATTCGGCTCTGTAATTTATGCCCAAGTGAATCCCAACAGGAACCAGGGGCTCTGGAAATCTGTTGTGAAATAATTATCCTGAATGACATTGTCGAGATGGTCTGCAAGGGTGCTGTCAATAATGCATTAGCCCAAATCTGTTTGAAATACAGCAAGGAAATTACACGATATTCATGGGAACCTGAAAGAATTATCAGTAAACAAATTTAATCAACTTGATGTTATGCATACCACTCAACCTCTTATTATCTGATCATCTAGGTTTAGAACACGCAGGGGAATTGAATGACGCGGGACGCGAGGCTGAGTGTGTGTGTGTGTGTGTTTGTGTGTGTGTGTGTGTGTATGCGCGCACGCGCATGTACGCTTGGTGTAACCAGCCTTGGGTCTCTGCATTTCTCCTCCTTGGCTGCGTTTTTCTCTCATTTGCATTTTTCTCTAGGTCTGATTGTTGGCTGTCAGCTTTCACCTCAGCCTGGCTCTTGAACTCTCTTTTTTTTCTCCCAGAGTCAGAGCCCTGCTTAGAAAAGTCAGTTGACTGCCTCCCTTTCCTCCAGATGCCTCTTTCTTCTCTTCTGCCTTTCAAAGGTGTGGTGGTTGCCCCTGCTATGGAAATCAGGAGTAAAGAGGTAGGAGTGCCCTCACTGGGGGAGACACTTCCTGGCAGAGAAGAAAGATCCCTAAGTGAAGATTTGCTGCTATTTAGTCTTACACAAGACTTTTTTCCATCTCTGGGCCTTAGTTTTCCCATCTGAAAAATGGATCTTGTATCGGTGGTCTGTGTGATTTTATGAAATCTTGGTAGAAGTTCGGCAGCGTGTCATTTGCTTGGATTTTGTTCCTTGCTGTCTAGATGGGAACCCCAGAGGGAGGGGGCTTTCTCAAGACCAAACGGGAAATTGGAGGTAGAATCAATGTAACTTTCAGACCCACTTCTCATTACCCCTTCATCCCTCAAATCAGAACATTACTTTTTGTCTGCACTAAAAGCCATGGGGAGCATTTCAGAGTGTTTAGTCCAGAACTGAGCCCTAGGTTCCGTGATGGGGGACTTGGGTTGCTCTCCTGGCTTTGCAAGTCCCTTTCCATTTCTAGGCCTAAGTTTCCTTGTCTGTACAACAAAGGGGCTGATGAGATGACCCTTCAGACCCTCTTATTTTAGCTTTGACATTCCACATCACCATCCACTTTCTAAGTTCCCCAACTGGCTGGCTATAGGTTCATACTTTCAGGAAGGAAGTCTAGCTTCCATTTCCAGACTGTAACCCTCTCTTCTCACTTCTTTGTGGAGTGAAAGTACACTGTTACTGAGCATCTGCTGTGGTCAGTGCTCAGGACTGGGCCCTGTTGTGGGGTATGTGGAATATACTTATTGACTTCACTTTGTGCTTGGTCCTGGGCCTGGTATTGGCTTGACTTCATGGAATGTGGGAAATAATACTTGGGGAATGAATAAAAGCTGATTCTTTAAACAGCTTCTTTTGGGGGTATCTACTGTGTGTCTGTCCCTGTACTCGGCATTATGTAGGATAATAGTAACATTTATGAATACAAACTATGTACTAATCACTTCAGTATTTAAGAGCACAGTGAATGGGACTTTCCCATTGCTTGGAAATGGGCCAAGTAAATGTAGGGATAAGAGGCAGAAAACACCTGTGTTATAAAGAACACCAAAAGCAGAGAGGTATAGACTTTCCCCAGAAGCTACTGCATGGATTCTTCTACCTCCATCCATTACTGTAGCCCAGACCCTGGCTTCACACTGTCACAGCCTAGAGAGATGGAAGTCCAGATGTGGCACTGTTCAGTATGGTAGCTGCCAGCCCCAGATGGCTATTAAACCCTTGGAATGTGGCAGGGGCACCTGGGTGCGTCAGTTGTTAAGCATCTGACTTCGGCTCAGGTCATGATCCTGGGGTCCTGGTATTGAGCTTCGCATCAGGTTCTCCACTCGGCGGAAAGCCTGCTTCTCCCTCTCCCCCTGCTTGTGTTCCCTCTCTCTCTGTGTCTCTCTCTGTTAAATAAATAAATACAGTCTTAAAGTTTATAAAATAAACAAACATTTGGAATGTGGCTATTCCAGACTGAGATGTGCTGTAAGTGTAAAATACACACTGGATTGCAAAGATTTAGCACAATTAAAGGAGGTAAAGTATCTCAGTAACTTTTTATATGATTACATGTTGTAATATTTTGGATATATTGGGTTAAGTGAAATAGAATATTAAATTTCACCTGTTTCTTTTGGCTCATTTGGAAAAGTTTTACTTATTTAAGTAATCTCTATACTCACCATGGGGCTCAAACTTACAACCCCAAGATCAAGAGTTGTCCACTCTTCCGACGGAGCCAGCCAGGCACCTCTTTTGGCTTATTTTGATTTGAATAGTAAGGAATTTAAAGTTATGTAGTCCTACATTGTATTTCTATTGGAAATAGAAATATTTAAATTATTTCAAGAATATTTAAATATTTGAATAATTTTTCTAATGGGAGTGGGGTGTACTAGGAGGGTAGTAATGTGGCTTTCTTCCTCCCATTTCTCATGCGGGAGGCTAGAGGGGCATTTGTCCCCACTCCATATAAAGGATTCTAAGAGAATCGCTCACAGAGATGGAAGGGTCCTGGATAAAAGAAGATTGACATTTTAATTCTTGGCTTAGCTTCTTCTTAGCAGGGGAATTGCTGATCTGCTCCCTGTGCTTATTTGAACAGGAGGAAAAGATAATCGGAGAGTGTGGTAGGCAGAAAAATGCCCCCCATCTCCCCCCAAGATGTCTATGTCCTAATCCCAGCAACCTGTGAATTACCTTATATGGTGAAAGGGACTTTGCAGTTGTGATGAAGTTAAGACCTTGAGACAGGGAGATTATTCTAGATTATTCAGTTGGGCCTAATCTGAGTTCTGGAAGTTGGAGAGCCTTTCTGGGCTGCCATCAGAGAGAGATGGTATGACTGGGATGATGGAAGAAGAGGCAGGAAAAATGAGAGGTGTGAAAGGGGTTTGGTTTGCTACTGCTGGCTTTGAATATGGAGGAAGGGGCCATGATCCAAGCAATGCAGGTGGCCTCTAAATGCTGGGAATCGTAAGGAAACAGATTCTCTCCTAAAGTCTCTAGAAAGGAACACAGCCCTGCTGATACCTTGATTTTAGCCCAGGAGATCTGTGCTGGATGTCTGATCTACAGAAGTGTAAGACAATCCATCTGTGTTGTGTTAAGCCACTGTTTGTGGTAATTCATTATGGCAGCAATAGGAAGCAAATACAGAGAGACACTGGGTTGGAGAGAGTATAGTGTTTTGGCAAAATAAAACTGCATGAGTTTCTCTTGAGTTGAGTGGAGCTTTTGGAACACAGCCAGGCTTCAGCCATTCTGCTAAGACCCTGGACAGAGGGAAGGATAGCAGCTAGAGGCTTTCAGGTAGACCACCAAGGGTGGTAGTTGAGGGGAAGTGGAGGACGTCAACTTGGAGCAGCCCTTGGGAGTGTGTAATGGAGAGTTCTCCTTCCGGTGGGGCCTCCCGAAGAGCTCCCAAGGAGAAAGGGCCCCAGGAGAGGAAGTGGGGGGGAGGATGGAAGAATAGACCATAGGTCTTGCCTGGGTGGTATGGGAAGCGTGTGAGTGCTAAATGAGATAGGCAATTGAGGGGCTTTTTTGGTTTGTTTTTTAAAAATTTATTTATTTGTTTGTTTGTTTTTTTGTTATTTATTTGATGGAGAGAGAAAGAACAAGCATGAGTAGAGGGCAGAAGCAGAGGGAGAGGCCGACTCCATGCTGAGCAGGGAGCCCTACATGGGGCTCGATCCTAGGATCCCAAGATCATGACCAGAGCCAAAGGCAGACGCTTAACCAAAGAAGCCACCCAGGTGCCCTGGTGATTGAGATTTTAAACCAGACTGACATTTCTACTTAGATACTGAAAATGAAAGGAGACTGAGGGGTCTTCCTGTGATATCATTACAAAAAACAGGAATGTGAGATTCATCAGGGCATGGATGAAGGCAGTACTTTGAAAGCTGTTTTTTTTTTTTTTTTTTTAATGTGTGGCTAGTTTCATATTCTATTGAATCCAACTATGCATGCATTTAATCCTAAAAATGATCCTTCGAGTCAGTCCCTGTTACCTTCATTTTACATATCATAAAACTGAGGCTCAGAGAGGATAAGTATTGTGTCTAGTGGCACACAGCTTCAGCAGCTAGCCAAAACTCAAACTCAGATTTGTCTGGTTCCAAGTACACTTTTATTTTTTTTATTATTATTATTTTTTTAAAGATTTTATTTATTTATTTGACAGAGAGAGATCACAAGTAGGTGGAGAGGCAGGCAGAGAGAGAGAGGAAGGGAAGCAGGCTCCCTGCTGAGCAGAGAGCCCCATGCGGGACTCGATCCCAGGACCCTGAGATCATGACCTGAGCCGAAGGCAGCAGCTTAACCCACTGAGCCCCCCAGGCGCCCCCCAGGTACACTTTTAAAAGCCATACTTGCTGTACTCTGTCACACTACTCTGATGTAAGTAGAGTACTACTACATCTGGAATGGACCAAGAGAGACTCACACTGTGAGGGAAACCTCACATCAGCTGACAGGCTCCACTAGCCTATTCAATCACCTTTCAGTGAAAATGTTCCCATTCTTCATTCCTATTTTCCTCTCAGAGCTGGCTTAAATAGTTCCTTTGGGATTAATGAATAACTCTTTAAGTAAATGGTCTTTCAGAGTTTTCATTTCTTTCTCCTCTCTCCAAGATAGCACCTGGGTATTTGAGGGCTTTACTGCATTCTCCAGATAACAGAGGGACAGGCTTTGGATTTGCATGGTATCTTCCATATCCAGGAGCTAGTCTGGTCTGCTCCCTGGACTGGTGGCCCCTAAGGTGTGACTTATCTCTTCTGGCCTTCTGGGTCATGTGCTAGTGGAGTCTGTGGTTTTGGCCATTTGCCCTTAGATCACAAATAAGTTCCTGTTGATGATGGCCTCTTTCTCTTGATGCTAGGCCTCTGCCCTCTTAGTACCTTTGTGTGCCCTCCTTTGATTGCTTCTTTGGTGGAGGGTCATGGATCTGCCTGACTCAGTCCTCTGGCCTCTTCCTTCAGCTGCTGCTATGCCACCACACTCTGCCATGTTGGAGAGATTTTGAGTGGCTTTTCTTAGAGAAAAACTCTTGCTAGTAGACATGTGAAGTGAGTGGGCCTTTACTTCTTTGGTTGACTGGCTTTATCCTTGACCTATCTAATTTATCTCTTCAACGTGAGACTGCAGTTAGAGGGGGAAGGTAGAATGCAATGGCCTGAGTGTCCCTTCCATCTTTTGTTCTCATGGCTTTGTGAATGTGAAGGGAGAACATCCTGACTTTTACTTTGGGGAAATATGGCACCACAAGTCATGTGGTTCAAGGGTACTGACTTCATGCCTAAACTCCAGAGATAGACAGATAACTAAGGCCTGGATAACCACACCATTCTCTTCTCCTGGCCAGTGACTGGTTCAGGGATGGACATGTGACCACATTTGTGCAATGAGAGATAGCTCTGGGAACTTATTGGAACTTATAACAGAGGAGTGCCTGTTGGTTTAGAGGGCTAAGTATCTAATTCATGATTTCAGCTCAGGTCATGATCTCAGGGTCATGAGATTGAGCCTTGCTTTGGGCCCTGTGCTTGTCCCTCTCCCTCTGCCCCTCCCCCTGTTCTTTCTCTCTCAAGTAAATAAATAAATCTTAAAAAAAAAATAACAACAAACTTACAACAGGGGCACGTGGGTGGCTTAGTCTGTTAAGTGTCTGCCTTCAGCTCAGGTCACGATCCCAGGGGTCCTGCGATTGAGCCCCATGTAGGGCTCCCTGCTGGACAGGGAGCCTACTTCTCCCTCTCCCCCTGCTTGTGCTCTTTCGCACTCTCAAATAAATATATAAAATCTTAAAAAAAAAACCCAACTTAGGACAGAGAAGCTCCTTTAAAAATTTTAAAAATGAGATATAATTCATATAGAGGGAAATGCACTGGTCTTTAGTGTTTAATGTGAAGAGTTTTGACAAATGTATACACATTTGTGTAAATAGCACCCAGATAAAGGTATAGATCATTCCCATCACCCTCAGAAGTTCCCTCAGGCCCTTTTCCAGTCAATCCCAGAAAGCCTCTTCTTGTCCTTTCCAGTCAATACCACTCTCTTCCCAGTACACACAGTAAAGAAAATCATTATTCTGACTTTTATCATTAGAGATTACTTTTCCTGTTCTACTTTCATTTTGGCTTTTTCATTCTGTTTCACTTATCCACTTGACTATTAGCCTATTACTTAATCCAACATCACAGTACCTTGGTATATTGCCTTGGAGTTAGGCAGTATAAATGTTTTCAATTTTGTTCTTTTTTAAGACTGTTTTTGTTAGTTAAGTTCTTTGAATTTTTATATAAATTTTAGAATTACCCTTCCATTTGTTCAATACAACATCCTGGGATTTTGATTGGAATATCAATGAATCTGTAGCTCAATTTGGAGAAAGTTGACATCTTATCCATATTGAATCTTCTAAACCATGAGTATGGTATATCTTCCCCCCAACCTTTTTTTTTTAAGTTCTTCTTTCATTCCTCTCAGCAATGTTTTGTTCTCACTGTAGAAGTCTTTTATGTTCATTACCAAGTATTTTGTATTTCATGATGCTATTATAAAGGTATTTTAAAAAATTTCATTTTCCAGTGGCTAGTGTAGATGTTCTCTTTTTAGTGTCTGCTAAGCTGGTGGGAGGTGAGTCATGCAAGAGACATGATGGGGAGGTGGTCTCCCTGAGAGTGAATTCAAAACAGAGGGGAGAAGAGCTGAAACCTGGGAGAAGAAACAGTGACACACAGAGAAAGAGGAAGAGAGAGAGCTCTGAAGAAAAGATCTGAGCTCCTGTATTCCATTTAGGCTGAAGCCAGGTCTACCATGGATACTACTGGAGACAATAAATTTATTGATTTTTGCTGAAGCCATTTTGAGCTGGATTCCTGTCACTTGCAACTGAAGGAGTCATGACTAATCCAAGGTCTGACTTGGCCCAGCCTTGCAGGCTTGTGTGTAGCTGAGTAGGAGTTCCATGCCAAAGAAGAAAAGACACGGCACAGGTCACCAATTTACTCTCTTCCCATGAGTGAGAGCTGTGGGGCTGCGGGTCTTCTCATGGGGTGAGGAACTATTAAGTGAGCCCACTGTTTAATTCTTTCCTTTTTTCTTTTCTTCCTTTTTTCTCCCTTTCTCCCTCACTTCCTTCTTTCCTTCCTTCCTTCTTTCCTTCCAAAGCACAGTCTAAACCTATACAGAAGAATTTAAAAAGCAACATTACCTCTGTTAGCTGGTCTGTGGTCCTGTCGTGTGAGATAGAGCAGATCTCCTCAGTTTTGCTGAGGAATGTGGGATTTATTTTTGTCCTTCCTGGGGCCTGTGGCATCACAAAAAGCACTCTAAGCTTTTGAGGGCTGCTTTCTCTGCAACCCAGGGAATGTCACTGCCTTTCATTAAGTTCTTTAAGTTTAGACTCTCCCTCTGGTGATGGGGGAAGGAGTTGGGGGTAGGAGTGGGGAATGTGGTATGGGAAGCACTTGCTGTTTCTGTCACTAGGCTAGCCATCCATCCACCCAGTCATGGATTCTCTGAGCTCTGAACGTTTATTTCAAAGAAAGGTAAAATATGCACTGGGTGTGTTCCATATACATTATCTTATTGGATTCCTACAGCAGCCCTTTGAGGTGGGCATTATTAATACCCTCATTTTTTTCCGACGAGGAAGCTGAAGTTTAGAACATGTAAGCCACATATTAAGCCCAGACAATGAGAAGGTGACAAAGCTGACATTCAACCCCCCCAATGCCCCCACTCTTTGTATTCTGAGAAACTGTCTTGGTTTCCTGTGTGTGGGGGCCATGCTGAGCAGTGCAGGAGGTGGAGAGAAGATGAGCACTGACCAGGTGTGAATCTTGTCATCCAACCCAGCAGCCCATTAGAGGAGCTGACACTGTGTAGATAACCATAATGCAAAGGAGAAGGGAGGAGCATCTACATGTAATGATGTGAATCTTTGGGATACAGGGGCCAAACCATGAGAATTTCAGGGACTTTGCAAAATCCTAAGTTATTTTTAAGACTTCTAATGTTCTGGGGTGCCTGGGTGGCTCAGTGGGTTAAAGCCTCTGCCTTTGGCTCAGGTCATTATCTCAGGGTCCTGGGACTCTGCTCAGCCTGGGGCCTGCTTCCTCCCTCCACCGCCCCCCTCCGCCCCCTGCCTGCCTCTCTGCCTACTTGTGATCTCTGTCTGTCAAATAAATAAATAAAATCTTAAAAAAAACCAAAACTTCCAATGTTTTTCATTCTCTTTATGCACTTTTATATATAACTAAACTTTCTGATGAAGAAATAAGAGATATTAAGTTAGTAGAGTAGAACTGTAGCCTAGAGTGTGTATTAAAACATGGAAAATGCCAGTGAACATAATTGGGTAGTTTCTGAATAATGTCACATTGAGATCTCCTAGCAAGGTTAACAACACTAAGGAATTCCTTGTCTTCCAAAATTTATTTCTTGGAACACCACTCATAGGATTTATGTAAAATATACTGTGCATATAAACTTATTAATATTTATTTTATTTGCAAGAATAACTCACCATTAGCAGCAAAAAGGGCATCAAACACACACTGATAACACAACAGCCTTGAGCAAGACTGACTCATGTCAACCTTAACCTTCAACTCTGCCTGTCAGTCTTTCCTGCTTTTGCTTTGACTTGACATTGGCAGATTCCTTCAAACCAGTAATGCCTCTGTACTGATAGGATTTGATTCTCACAGGAGAATATGATACTTTTCTTGGTTTTCTTCGTTGTTTTTTCTCAGGAGTTGAGATTTGGAGGAATATTTAAATTTCCTGAGAAAGAACAGGAAGTTTCTGAATGGAGACCTTGGTCTTGAGGGAGGTGCAGATACAAGCTAGCAGGTTTAGGGAAGGTAAATATAATGCACAGCTGCAGGACTCATGGCAGACTTCCTGTAGGAGCTGGCACCTGAGCTGGAATGTGAAGGGTGGGCAGGATTTAGAGATCGAGGTGGGTGTAAGAGTAGGGAGAAAGCCATTCCAGATGGACCGCCCAGCTTGAGCAAAGTAAGACTGAGAAGCTGGAAACTGGGGATACACCAGGCAAATTAGACTGACCTTGAGCAGAGCATTTGTGAAAGGGGGTAGTTAACAATACAGCTGGAAGGGTAGAGTGGCACTAAATCCACGGGGGGCAGGGAAGGGGCGATGAAGGTGGGGTCTGCATCATTTACATCTCCCTGTCCTGCAAAGTAGATATTCCAGGGTTATTTGTTTCTTTTGTGATGAGGAGACAGAGGCTTATGATGTGCTTAAGGTCACATGGGTAAGGTGGGGAAGATGAACTCTATAGAACATGTAGTCCAATGTCTTGTCCATCACCAGCACACACTGGAAGTTTCTGGAATGAGGCAGTCTTTGGGATTTTTCTTTTCTTTTTCTTTCTTTCTTTTCTTTTTTTTTTTTTCAAGATTTTATTTCTTTGCCAGAGAGAGAGTACAAACAAGCAGGCAGAGAGGCAGGCAGAGGCATCGAGAGAAGCAGGCTCCCTGCCAAGCAAGGAGAACGATGCGGGACTCGATCCCAACACCCTGGGATCATGACCTGAGCTGAAGGCAGCGGCTAAACCAACTGAGCCACCAAGGTGTCCCAGTCCTTGGGATTTCTTAAGTGCCTCTGAGTTGAACTTATGTGTAGAAATTGAAGGGAAATTAGATTTTGGTTAAATATGAGCGAAGGATTTCAGGAAAAATAGATTTCTGCAACAAGTTGTTTTAACTTTTTTTTTTTTGAGGTCTGTATCTTTCTGTCATTTATCTATCTCTTACTGATGTGAATTTATAACTAATCATAGTTCCCACTTCCTTTTGGCCACAAGGAAATCTAATGTCAAATTTGTGGCTCTGTAAAATGGGATGGTTCGCATTTCTGCATGCTCATCTTAGTCCTTGCTTTGTTTTTTTTCCTGCCTTTTTGACCCTTTGTTGATCATGTTCTCTTTCAGCATTTGACATATTCATTCAAGCTGCCTCAAATTTGGATTTAAGTAACCTATAACTAATTGGGCACAGACTACGAAATGCAAGTCAGATGAGCAGAACAATGTAATATGCTGCCTTGTGAGGTTATGAGCTCACTGCCGTCAGAGGTGTGTAAGAAAAGACTGAAGGATCATTTGGCTCAAAGATCCCTTTGGTTCTGAGAATTTCTGAGAGTTGGGAATAGGTCATTCTTTCACTGGATCCTCAGCCATCCCCCCAACAAGCTGTATCCCAGTGCCCAGAGTAAAATCCTCACCCCCTTGCTGGCCTGAGGTCCTTTGGCTACACAGCCTAATGAGACTCTGGGGGCTGGGGATGCAGAACACGGCAAACGACATTAATAGCATGTGACTAGCAGTAGGTTGATTGAGTAAGCAGATGTTAAGGTTTTGGCTGATAATGATTCATTACTATTTGGGAAAAACCTGATAGGGATGCTCTCACTCTAAGAATTAATTAGTTTATGCTTCATCAGTCGTATTGAGCAGAGTGTAAATGGCCCTTCTGAGTACAGAGCTCTCCAGTTAGGGGAATTAGCATTCCTTCCACCCAGCAAGACATGGGAACAGTGAGCTTCCTTCCGTGGAAGAACAGGCAGAGGGGGAGGGGAGGAACCAGGAGCGGGGAGGTGGGGGTTGGGGGGTAGTAGGGTGGGTGGGAAGCATGCATACCTGATGTTTGCCTTTCCAGCTTCCATACCTCTTCTACCTGATGTTTGCCTTTCCAGCTTCCATCCCTCTTTCTCCACAGCTTATCATTTGGAGAGGTTCCTCTTCGCCACTCTCAGTCTATGCTAGGGCGGGGCTCCTCCCTGGCTCAAGTTGGTTGGGAGATCATGTGACCAAAGCTGGGCCAATCAGTGAACTGCATTGCCTAGGCCACAGTGATTGGCTCACGGATGTATCTGTGTGACCCAATCAGATAAATCAGATACCCCGAGACTCAGTGAGACATTTGATGGGAAGGCCATTCTGTAACTTTTCCCAAAGGGGTGTGAGGTAGGAGCTGCGGCAGCCATTTTGTGATTCCAGCCTTCAATCCATTGAGTCAGTTCGAGAGTTTTAGCCTCCCCAGCTGGTACTATGTGGAGCAGAGACAGCCGTCCCCACTGAAACCTTTCTACATGGTAGATTCATAAGCAAAAAGAAGACTATTGCTGTTTTAAGCTACTAAATCAGGGGTGATTTGTTACATGTCAATTGACCAGAACAGAGTATTTTCCATATTTTGGACTATAGACCAAACTTCTCTTACTGCAAACCTGATCATCTTACCTTTTTGCTTAAAAATTCCTCAAAAGCTTGCTGGTTAAAGATCAAACACCTTTGTGTGGTATGCAAGGCCTTTCTGAGGGTACCTCTGAGATCTCATCTCCCTGCCCTTCCTCTCAGGAATCCTGTCCTTCTGTCACACAGAACTGCTTGTTGTTCCCTAAATAGCTCATGCTCTCTTAGGCAGACACATGCTGTTTCCTCTGCCCGGAATGCCTGTCCTTCCTTACCAGACGACATCTCTGTGGAGGATTCCATCCCTTCTCTTTTATCTTTTTTGAACTGTTATTCAAATGTTGGAGCCCATAGATTAATCACTGTATTTCTAATTCAACTATTTTTGTACCTATTCTTTGGTTTACCATATGGAGAATTAACCTGACTTTATCTTCCAGCCCTTCTTTTTAAAAATGATTAAAAAAATTTTTTTTTATTTATTTGACAGAGAGAGCATAAGCAGGGGGGAGCATCAGACAGAGGGAGAGGGAGAAGCAGGCTCCCCGCTGAGCAGGGATCCTGATGGGGGACTCCATCCCAGGACTCTGGGATCATGACCTGAGCTGAAGGCAGATGCTTAACGACTGAGCCACCTAGAGCCCCTGCACCAATCCTTTTTTATGAACTTCTACTATGTGAAGTTTCTAAACAAATGGAAACACAACCATTGCTAAATTAAGTACAAAGGGTTTATCCTGGCAGCACAAGCCTCCCCAGTATGAATCTACCACACTCCTGTAACATTTCTTACTGTTGCCTCAGACTCCTTCCTCTCTTGCCCTATCCAAGCCATATCCTTATAGGCTGGTCTCCTGGTCCTGCTTCTCCATGGCTGATTGGAACAGCTCTTGGACATATCCCCCAGGCCCATCATTGATAATTATGTTATAGCGAATGGCACCCTCAGGCACCTGGGGAAACCTTCTCTGCCTGTTTGTTGCTGTCTTGCTGATCTTTAATACTTTTAACAAAATATACTTTTCTCCTCTTTGTGTCTTGGTTCCCATTAGACTCATAAATCCCTGGAAAGCAGGGACCATGGCTTAGCTGTCTTCGTTCTCTCCAGAAGCCTGGTGAAGTTTTTTACATTGCTAAGCTAGATGGAACAATCTGGAGATGGGTAGACCTAGTTGAGGTTTCAACTCCCCCAGTTGATGGCTATGCTTGGTAACATAATTAACTTCCCTGGGCCATCACTTCCTTTTGTGCATTTTGTGACTCAAATAGGATATGCCAAACCCTGCACAAACCTAAGGCCCGGTGAAAGTAAGTTTTCATTGAGGACATTGCTGATGAGGCAAGCCGAGCATTAGTCTGATGATAGGAATTTCTTGCAGGATGGATCGATCATGAGACCTGAAACCCCAACGACCTACCAGAGAAACTTTGGCAGTTGCAGGTAGTGGTGGAATTGGCAGGATGGTCACATGTGGAGGTAGAAGGTGAGCGACCAATGTGACAGGAGTTTTGAGTGTAGCTTTTTGGGAAGATGATGTGAATGACCAGGATGGAGTAGTTGTGAGGGGAGCAAAGTTGGGGGCCAGATGAGGCATTAAAATTGGGAAAATGTGAAGTTTGGAGGGTGGAGGCTCCTATACAGATGTTCCATCAGTCAGTTAGAAGTGTGAAACCCCTGGCTCCGAGCAAATCTGGTCTGTCTCCTGTGTTGAGCCTAGGAAGCCTAGGACAGGATGAGATGCCTGAGGGAATGTGAGGACCCATCAGAGAGCTGAGAACAGTGTCTCTGGGGAAAAGAGACAGGTTTGGGAGGTTTGGGCTAGAGTAGCACCTGAGAAAGGAGAGTGCTTTGAGATATAGCAGAAGACCAGGAGGACACCATGTCTAGGAGCCCATGAGGTGGAAATTAAAAATAAATGCTGAATGCTGATTGGGAATTTGGTGGTTTTAAGAGGCTTCATGAGTGTTTTTAGGTGTGGTAATGGTATTGTGAAATGATCTCATGTTTGGTATTTGCTTTAAAACAAACTAGTAGGGTGCCTGGGTGGCTCAGATCATGATCCCAGGGTCCTGGGATTGAGCCCCACATCGGGCTCTCTGCTCAGCAGGGAGCCTGCTTCCCCCTCTCTCTGTCTGCCTGCCTCTCTGCCTACTTGTGATCTCTGTCTGTCAAATAAATAAATAAAATTAAAAAAAAAAAAGCAAACTGGTGGGCTATCTTTTTTTTTTTTTTTAAAGATTTTATTTATTTTTTTGTCAGCGAGAGAGAGAGAGGGAGAGCGCGAGTGCACAGGCAGACAGAGTGGCAGAGGGAGAAGCAGGCTCCCTACGGAACAAGGAGCCCGACGTGGGACTCGATCCCAGGACGTGAGGATCATGACCTGAGCCGAAGGCAGCCGCTTAACAAACTGAGCCACCCAGGCGTCCCAAACTGGTGGGCTATCTTAAAGGAGACACACTTTAGATTGAAAGATAACCACATAGGTTGTAAAGGATGGAAAAAGATCGACTATGCAAACAGTAACCAAAAGACAGCTGGGTTAGTGATAGTATTATCACACAAAAGAGACTTTAAGTTGGAAATTACAGAGAACAGAGAAGGACATTTAATAATGATAGAAGGATGGGAAGGTATAACAATTATAAAAATACATGCCCCTAATAATAGAACCTCAAATACAAAAAGGTGACTGAAGTGAAGGGAGAAATAGACAATTCAAAAGTAACAGTTGGAAACTCTAATACCCCAATTTCAATAACAGATAGAATGAGGCAGAAATCAATAAGGAACTATCTACAGAACACTCCATCCAACAAAAACAAAATACATGTTCTTCTCAAGTGCATATGAAACATTCTCCAGTTTAGAATATTTGCTAGACCATGAAACAAATCTCAGTAAGTTTAATAGAAAAAATAGAAAAATAGAGAACATCAATGAAACAAAAAGTTGGTTCTTTGAAAAGATCAACAAAATTGACAAAATTTTAGCTAGGACTGAGTAAAAAGGTAAAGAATCAAGTGCCTATACTGAAAAATGAAAAAGGAATGTCGCCACTGATCTTACAGAAATAAATAGATTATAGGAGAATAAGATCATGATGGATTTTTCAGATTATAACTGCATTATGAACAGCTGTACATCAACAAATTTGATGATCTAGGTGAAATGGACAAAGTCCTAGAAACACAGAAACTACCAATACTGACTCAAGAGAAATAGAAAATCTGAACAGATCTATAACAAGTAAAAAGATTGAATTGGTAATTAAACTTCCCACAGAGAAAATAATAGTCCCAGATAGCATTATTAGGGAATTCTACCGAATATTTGAAGAAAAATTAATACCTATATCACAATCTCTTTCAAATAGCAAGAGAGGAGGGAACACTCCTGGCATATTTTATAAAGCCAGATATAATATGTGGATACAAGAGCCAGGCAAATATATCACATCAAAATAAAACAATATACCAGTATCCCTTATAACTACAGATGCAAAAATCTTAAACACAATTCCAGTAAATTAAGTTCAGCTACACATACAAAGGATCATATAAATGATCAAGTGGGATTTATCCCAGGAATGCAAGGTTGGTTAAATATTTGAAAAATCAACCAGTGTATTTTATCAATAGAATGAAAAGATGAAAACCACATGATCAGCTCAGTAGACACAGAAAAAGCACTTAACAAAATCCAGCACACTTTTATAATTAAAATCACTCAACAAACTAGGAATAGATGATGTAGAGGGTCAAGGTACTCTTGGGTGGTGCAGTTGGTTGGGTGTCTCACTCTTGGTTTTGGCTCAGCTCATGGTTTTGCGATCCTGGGATTAAGCCCTGCATTGGGTTCTGTGCTGGGCGTGGAGTCTGCCTGGGATTCTCTCTTCCTGTCCCTTTGCCCCTCCCACTGTGCACTCTGTCCCTCTCCCTCTCTCCCAGATAAATAAATAAATAAGTAAATCTTTAAAAAAGAAAAAAAAGATGTAGGGAGTTGAAGATCGCCCTCCCCAATATGTCCATATTCCAGAACTTGTGAATGTCACTTTATATGGAAAAAGTTCTTTTGCAGATTTAATTAAGGATCTAGAGATGAGGGATGCCTGGGTGGCTCAGTGGGTTAAGCCTCTGCCTTCAGCTTAGGTCGTGATCTTGGGGTCCTGGAATTGAGCCCTGCACTGGGCTCTCTGCTCAGCGGGGAGCCTGCTCCTCTCTCTCTCTCTCTCTCTCTCTCTCTGCCTGCCTCTGCCTACTTGTGATCTCTGTCAAATAAATAAATAAAATCTTAAAAAAAAAAAAAGGATCTAGAGATGAGATCATCCTGGATTATTCAAGTGGACGCCAAAGCCAATGTCCTGCTGAGAGATAGAAAAGACACAGAGACACAGGGAAGAAGGCCTTGTGAAGATGGTGGCAGAAATTGGAGTGGTGCAACCATAAGCCACAGAGAGCCTGTGATCATCGAAAGTGGGAAGAGGCAAGAAAGGATCTCTTGCCTTTAGCAAGAATGTGAGCTATAAGATCAAAATACAAAAATCAGTTGAATTTCTATATACTAGCTGTGGACAATCTGAAAATTGAGAAAGCAATTCCATTTATAATAGGGTCAAAATGAACAAAATATTTAGGAATAAATTTAACCAATGAAATGTAAGCCTTGTACAACTAAAACTTCAAGATGTTATAAGAAGAAATTAAATAAGACCCAAATAAATGGACTGACTTCCCATGTTCAAGGTTGTGAAAATTGTTAAAATGGCAGTACATCCCAAACTGACCCATAACTTCCACATAATCCCTGTCAAAATCCCAGCTGGCTTCCCCTTACCACCAATTGAAAAATTGATTTTAAAATTCATGTGCAAATGCCAGGAACCTAGCATAGACAAAAAAGATCTTGAAAAAGAAGGACAAAGTTAGAGGACTCACAATTCCTGGTTTTAAAATGTACTACAGACTTACAGTAATCAAGAATGTGTGGTACTTGCGTAGACATATAGATCAATGGAATAGAATTGAGAGTCCAGAAATAAACCCTCACATTTACAGTCAATTGATTTTTGACAAAGGTGCCAAAATAATTCAATTGGGGAAAGAATATTCTTCTCAACAAATGGTTCTGGGAAATGGAATATCCACATGCAGAAGAGTGGTTAGACCCCCTACCTCATAACATTTACAAAAGTTAAGAGTTAAAACTATACAACTCTTAGAATAAAACAAAATTAAATATTTGTGATATTAGGTTAGACAATAGTTACTTGGGTAGGATGCTAAAACACAAGCAGCGGATACATTGGCCATAATAAAAAATAAAAGAGCTTTGTGCTTCCAAGGGCATCAATAAGTAAATGAAAGCAACCCACAGAATGGGAGGAAATATTTACAAATCGTAGATCTGATAAAGGACTTTTGTTCAGAATAGAGAAAGAACTATTATAACTCAATAATAAAAAGATAAATAACTGAGTTTAAAAATGGGCAAAAGATACGCAAAGACACTTAAGAAGACATACAAATGTCCAGGAAGCACATAAAAAGATGCTCAACATCATTCATTCTTAAGGAAAAGCAGATTAAAATCACGAGACACCACTTCATACCCACTAGAATGATTGTAATAAAGAAGACAGACAATGATGAGTGTCCGCAAGGATCTGGAGAAATTGGAATCTTCATACATTTGGTGGGATTGTAAAATGGCACAGCTGCTTTGGAAAACACAGTTGTACATTTCCTCAAAAATATTACACATGGAGTTACCATATGGCCAAGAAATTCTACTCTTAGTCATATATCCAAGAGTACATCCTCTTGAAAGTTCATAGTGGCAGAATTATACAGAATAGCCAAAAGATGGAAGCATCTGAAATATGTCTATCATTGAACAAAAGTGGTATATCCATACAATGGCATGTTATTCAGCAGTTAAAAGGAATAAAGAGTGGATATATGCTACCACATGGATGAATCTTGAAAACATTATGCTAAATGGAAGCAGTCCGTTACTTAAGGTCACAAATTGTATGATGTCATTGATATTAAATGTCCAGATAGACATAGATTGGTGGTTATCAAGGGCTAGGTGGAGGGGAGAAAGGGGAATGACTGATAATAGGTAAAGGGTTTCTTTTGGGGCCGTAATGAAAATGTTTTAAAATTAGATAGTGGTGGGGCAGCTGGCTGGCTGAATTAGTAGAGCATGTGACTCTTCATCTCAAGGTCATGAGTTCAAGCCCCACCTTGGGTATAGAGCTTACTTAAAAAAAAAAAAGAAAAGATTACATTAAAAATATAATTGGATAGTGGTGATAATTATAGAACTATGTGAATATATTAAAACCCACTGATTGTACACTTTGAATGTTATAGTAGGTCAATAAAGCTGTTAGACATTTCAAATTACTTAAAACTAAATAAAATTAACAGTGTGGTTACTCAGTCACATGAACCACATTGTAAGGGCTCATAACCATATGTGGCTTATGGCTACCATATTGTACAGCGTGAGTCATTGCAGAAGTTCTGCTGGACAGCCCTGTAGTTGCAGAATGGTAGCTGCAGAGAACTGGGGCAGGCACCGCACACCCTCCTAGACATCTTCCTGCGAGGACTGTAGGTGATGTGTGGTGTACTGGTCACTTCTTGGGATGAAGCTGATGAAAATCTGTGTCTATTTTGGCACCTTACAGGATACAGTACTTGGCTTCGTTGAACATCTGCATGTGAGCAGAGTAAAACGTGCATAAGGGAAAGAAATGAAACAAATATACCAAAACATCCAGTGTGATTATTTTGAGTAAGGGGAATGTGGGCCATCGTCTTGCTTCTGGCTATTTGTAGTGGATGGTGCAGCTGGAGTTCTCATCTCTCCCCGCTCACCCATTTTATGATCCAGGTGACATTGTTTGAATTCCTAGAAACAGCCATGTCTCTGAAGCTATGGCACTCTGTATTTCCTCATCCCATGAACCAGTTAAGATGATCTGAACTGGGTTTGTATAAGTCAGTAATGGTGAACGCTGGGGGCTGGGTTCAGGGGCTTCGTTATACTAGTGTCACTACTAAAAAGGAAAAATCCCCTTGACACAGTGAATGGTGATTAGCAGTATTACCTGAAGCAGAGGTTCAGAAATGTGCCAGTTAGCCTGGCAAAGTCCCAGGGGAGGAAGGGTTTCTTCAGAGAATGCTGTGAAGAAAAGCCAGAAAACAAAGGGGGAGAAATGAGGGAGTATTTGGAGTGAGGAAGGTGGGGGCATCAGTACAGATATCTTCTCTCGAAAAATTTGGGGGCTTAAGAAATAAAGAATAGTAATCAAAAGGAGTTTTGATTAACTAACTTGTTTATAGTCTCTCTCTTTATATATTTGAAATATTTTTTCACTTAAAAGTAATACAAGTCGAAAATTGGAAAAATAAAGAAGTGCAGAAAGACCAAAAAAATCACCCATTGTTCTGCTGAGAATGGACAGCATTATTAGTGTTTTTGTGGGTTTTCTGTCAGTCTTTATTCTTTACCTGTTTATCTCTACATATTAGAGTCTACTTCATGCACAACTTTTTTGTCTGCTTTTTACACTGCATATTATTTCCTCATGTTGATAGCATCATGTAATAATGATAGAATCATATAATTAGAATGTCTCATTGTATCTATCTCATTGTATCTCACTGTGTAGTAAGTCATTTTTCCATTTGGAATGATTAAACTGAGGGAGTGAGATCCCAGGGAAGGGGACAGTAGAAAGACAAGGACCCCCATCCAGGTTAGTGCCAGGCCTCATTTGGGGAGTGTGTTGGAGGACAAGTGAAGGATAATTGAAGAAACATTTTGAGTTTGAGAAGGTTGCTGTTGAAGAAAATCATGTCAGAGGGCCTCTGTAAAGTAAGAGAGAAAATTTAGAACAGCTGAGGCGGGGAATTTGGTTGGGAATTGACAAGAAGTGGGTTGAAAGGGTTTTTGGAGGAGCAGTGAGGGAATTCAGCTGAGCCTGGGATTACTTGAGGCCAACTTCTCCTGAATTAATCAGCTACTGAACTCCCTCCTGATTAAGGAAAGGATTGGGTGTGGTGTTTGGGCTGAGTACGCCTCACTGGTTGGAATCCTTAATGATGGAAATGGATGGCTTTGTGGTTGAGGGGGGCTCAGGGACAGATGCATGAATCTGAATGCTGGGTCTGCCATTTACTGATTGTGTGGACTTTGGCAAATCACTCAACTTCTTTGTGTCTTGATTTCTTCACCTGTAGGAAACACAGTCCTATCAATGCCTATTTCTTAATATTTGTTAGGATTAAATGAGAAAAATGAGAAAATCCGTGTCAAGCATTTACAACAGTGCCTGGAACATAATAAATATTAGATAAATATTAGCTATTACTATGTTGCAGTGAACAGAAACTCAATATAATTAGATTAGGATAAAGGAAGGATTTATTGACTCCTATAAGTGAGAAGTATAAGAAACCAGGCATCGGTGGATCCATTTTATTCTCTGGAATATCTTGAGACTTCACTTTCTTCTGTGTTGGTTTACTTCTCAGGCAGGCTATCTGGAAGATGACGACCAGCTTCTCTGTGCTTACATCCTATTAGCTGGGCGATGCCAGCAGAAGATAGAGCACCTTTTCCCTGAAAGCTCCAGCTAAGGGCTTTGGAGCTGTTTCTTACTGGCCTGACTGCTGTTCCCAGCCCATCAGTGACCTGACGACTGTGGCCAGGAGAATTCAGTGCAGTGGTTGGCCAAGCCTGAGTCTCACTTAACCTTTAGAGCTGAATCACATGGTCTGAGGGTAGGATGGTACAAAAAAAAAAAGTGAGATGTTTTTACTAGAGGAAGGATAAAGGATACTGGGCAAGAAGAAATTTCCACTATACCAGCGGAATGGACAAAGTGGAGAAGGACTGTGGAGAAGGCAGGCAAGCAGGAAGAGAACCTGTGTCAGGTGGGAGGCTACTAGGTGAGTGAGAGTGTCATGGAGGGTGATAGAAGAGTTTCCCAAAGTGTGTCCCACTGATTGCCAATTCAAGCAAATGTTTTGTGACAAGGAGTTCTGTGGAGGAGGAAGTCTGGGAAATGCCAGGATTTATACTATGAGATTTTTCTCACTTTTAACACACTTTTGTACATAGTGTTTCTCAGGACAGAGGTATAGGACCTATGGTTCCCAAATATATGGGACTATGGTGCTTTTATTCAATGGAGCATTTTGTGGGATTAGTATCTGTGGACCACGTTTTGGGTAACATGGTAGAAGAGGATGGTGCTGAGGTTGGGGAGTGATAGAAGAGACTTTCTGGAATGTTTGCAGGGGACAGTGGTCTCCAGGTGGCTGCAGGCACTGAGGAGTGGGCCCCTTCTCCTCAACCTGGAGTCAGAGGCATAAGGGAAGGTGGGGAGAGGGGACTGTTGAGGAGTACAGAACTGGCAAAGCTGTCTCGAGCAGAATGGCAGGGCTTGTATGGGCAGGGTGCCCAGAGTTGAGGGGAGGATAATATCTCAGGTGGGACAAGACTAGCACTGGGGGGAGACACCCCCTGCCCCCTTCTCTTAGGTTGCTTGAAGCTCTTTTAGCCAGCTTGTTTAAGTCTAGCCTTTTAATCAGAATGTGGTCACTGAGCTGGATTTGGGGAACTTGGCCTATCGAGAGAAGTGTAGATAAGTCATTTAACTGCCTGCGGGTAAAGCTGAATCTGGTGGACTCTGGGGCCAGGAGAGCCTGAGGAGTTGATGGCACAATGTTTGGGAAACTACCAACAGAGCTCAGCCACTGTAGAAAGGACTGACTCATCACCCAGCAGGGATTCTGAATACACAGAATTCCTCCATCTTTCCCTCCTTTCCCTTTGCCTTCTGATTTTTGTTGGTTATGTTATGTTTGTTCGTTGGCATTGTCATGGCCTATACTAGATCAAGTTCTCTTGTAACCTCAGTTTGTCACATTCCCTAGATTTTGCTCTGTAGTTAACGGCAATCAGGTTTTTTTTTTTTTTTTTCTGCCAAGTCTTGTACAGCACAGGCCTTGTACTCACAAGTTCTTCTTTTTACCTCTTTTGGATTCATTCATGTGTTGGCTAGACTTTATCACTAGGAAGGGTTTGATGGGTACTACCTTTCTGAGAACTGCTCTGTTGTCTTTATATACAATGACACCTCTGCTGGGTTAATAAAAATTTTGATTCACATTATGTGTGCCCCCACCCCTTGATTTCTGTAAGGGTTGTTTTTCTATCTCTTGACGTTGATTGTTGCAAAGAAGACCATGGAGGCAGCCTGACTGTGTCCCCATGTAGCTGACTCTATTTCTCTGCCCATTCGAATATTGACTTCTTATTGAATTAATCTGAGAGGACAAATTTCCCTTTGATCTGCAATTTTGGGTCTTTATTTTAGAAGATTATCTTCTCTTATATCTTTGACTTTGTTTTCTGACTAGTTCTGTTGCTGCTGTTCTTAAAGAAATGGGATATATGCTGGGACTTGGTTTCTGAGGGTCTCATTGTATTCTTTATGTAGATTTCCTCTGGGAACAAGGAGCCATGGGCTTGAAGCTGCTCCTGCTACTCTAGCTCTTACTTGCCATAGGGGTGAGATGTAAAATGGCAGAATGCTCTGTGCATTGATACATGGGCTCTGAGCAATGCTGACCACTCCATCACCTCATTGCCATGTTTGATGGGGCACCTAATGATTGCTACTGTTTGTTGAATACTCCTGTATATTCCTTTCTCAGGGATTTTTGTTGTAAAAGGAAGGAGAGAGGTGGGATGGTCTCTGGAGGGAAAAAGAGGGTTAGAAAAGGCTATGTTTTTTTCTTTAAAGAGCTTGTTTTTATGCTGACAGGGGTGATCCTGTAGAGAGGAGGAACATGATTTGGTGGGAGAGAGAGGAAGGAGAGCTAAAGCCATGTTCTCGACTAGGCAAGGGGGTGGAGTTAAAGCACATCTGGGAAGATAGGCTGTAATTAGACGTTTTGCTGAAGTCCAGAGATCCTGTACTTACAGGACCCTCTTGGGCCCCACCCCCTAGGAGGGCAGCAGCGGGTCTGGGGGAAGAGCCTGAGTCTTTGCCCATGGGAGACTAGAGCCCCCCATGGTCCTGTGCTTCAGCAAAGGGGCCAAGGACAGATGGGGTAACCTGAGACTCAGTTTCCATCGCTTGTAAACTGCCAATGATCCCATGCTCTCTTTGGCAGCACATTTACTCAAATTGGAACAATACAGAGATTAGCATGGCCCCTGCACAGGGATGACATGCAAATTTGTGAAGCATTCCATATTAAAAAAATAAAATAAAATAAAATGCCAATGACCCCAAATATTAAAGTACATATTAAACAAGACAATGCAAGCAGAACATTCTGCAAGGAAAATGAAAGTGATTTCAGTTCCATCATCTAGAGAGAACTGTGTTTACCATTTTGATATATTCGTATACTAGTCTTTTTTCCACTTATGTAAATAAATACTTGAAAATAGTATTCTTTATATACTGTTATGTTACATGCATTTAGCACTTAAATACATTAAGGACAATGTTCTGCGTCATTAAATGTTTTTCTGTAACACCATTTGAAAAAATGTGTCTGTAGGTCATTCCAATTAAAGGACTTAACAGACTCTCTGTTTTAAACAGTTCCTGAGTGTAGACAGCGTGTTAGTTGTTCCTTACAATTTTCTATTCTAGATGTGGCCTGTCCCCTTCAGCAATGTAATTGCTGGCCCCATTGAAGACACGAGGGCAAACTTATCAAACAGGAGGAAGCTGTGAAGTTGAGAGAGAGATGTTGAATGATGGAGTCGAGATGCAGGGGAGACCCCGACTGGCAGGAAGAATGGGCTGAAACAAGCATGAGAAACGGACTAGGGCAAACTCTACTGTCTGAATAATGGCAACAGCTCACAAAGCTAGACTGCTTTATGTGGACATTAGGGGAGAGCTGATGTATATCAGGGGACAAAAAGACAGTGGGGTTGATGTGATGTGTTTGCCCCTCAAACTCATGCAAAACAACCCAATAACTTCAGGATGCATTGGTTTGAGTACAGCATCCAGACCATGGATCAGTAGGTTGTAGATAAGCTGGAGCTCAGACAAACGGAAGGTGTTGAGGCTGACGAATGATCTAGACCACGGCGGTTCAATAGAAATATAATGTGAGCTCACTCACTCTATCTACCTATCTATCATCTACCAAAAATTAAAACATTTCTAGTAGCCAATAATAGATTTTAGGTGACCCAATATATTAAAAACATGTTCATTTCAGTATTAAACCATGTAAATAAATTATTAGTGACATAGGGGAAACTTTCCCCGTAACTGCTGAGTCTTTGAAATTCAGTATGTTTTTTACACTTCCAGCCCATCTCAATTCACATGCTAAATTTCAATGGTTAGAATAAAATAGAGTCCTACCAAAACAGTAAATTGTGTTTAATGGGAAAATATTTAATACTTTAATTTTAATTAAATTTAATTATAATGTTTATTTAAAAATTTTTTTAAATTTAGTTTTTAAAAATTAATTTTAAATTATTACAACGAAATGAATAAACACTGAGCTCCTCACTTGCACTGCTAACACCTCAAATGCTCCATAGCCACATGTGGCCAGTGGCTACCAATATCAGCACAGGCCCTGAAGTTACTCCTCCAAATGTGGTTTGTGTACCAGCAGCATCCGGACTCCCCAGGGGAGCTGGTTAGAGATGCAAGTCTGGGGTGGGGTGGAGGCTGCCATCCAGACCTCCTGAGCCAAAGTTTGCATTTCAAATTCTCTGGATGATTTCTGTCCTCACTACAATTTGAGAAGCAGTGGTTAGATGTTGGGCTATGGTTTGGGGAATGTCTGAAGCAACTGACGATTGTTTGCATGGAAAAAGGAAGGCTCCAGGAAGCTGTATAATGACCTTCCCTTGTTTAAAGGCTGGTGTGTGGCTGGTGAGGGAGATGCAGTCCCAGATGGAAGAGTGAGGACCACAGGTGGAGGTGGGGCTGGGATGGGAGAAAGGAAACCCAACTTTTTAAATATTCCATAGTTAACTATTTCCCTGAATCCTTTTAAAAAATATTTTGTTTATTAATTTATTTGAGAGAGAGAGAGCAAGAAAGCAGGGGTTGGAAGGTCAGAGGGAGAGAATCTCAAGTGGACTCTGCACTGAGCACAGAGCCCATGCAGGGCTTGATCTCATGACCCTGAGATCATGACCTGAGCTGAAAGCAAGAGTTGGATGCTTAAGCAATGGAGCCACCCAGGTGTCCCTCTCATTGAATCCCTGTATCAACACAGCTGGACCGGGAGGTAAATCAGATGATCTGCATCTGCCGAGTTTCTCCTCTCCTACTCGCTGTACATCCTGGAGGAAGAGTTATTTGACCACTCTGAGCCTCGGCTTACTGTCTGTGTGATAGGGAAAATAATACTGCCCCCCTCCAGGGCTCACGTGAAGACCATGGAGGCAAGGGCCATATTTGCTATATTCACTGCACCATCTCTGGGCTTGGCACAGACCTGGTACAGACTCAGCCTGCAGTAATGATTTCTTTGTGAACTGGGCAAAGCTCTGACTTGTGAACGATGGCCGTGACTACTAGTAGCAGGCTTGTGGTTTGAGGTGACATGTTGTGTTTTTCAGTAGACACAAATGAACCCAGCCCCTGCTCTCCTTCATCTCACTGAAAGCCCGTTTTTTATTTACAGTCTCAATTGATCTGGATCGATCTATCGTCAAACCTTTTCATCAGGAGAGTGAAAACAGAAAAGCAAGGATTGCGGCGGGGCGGGGGGCGGTTCTGGGTTCCTTCACCTTCTCTTGCTCAGTGAAAAGTGATTGGCCTGTGGCCACTTTTTTATGATCAAGGCGAAATATCTCCAGACATGGCACTGTGTCACTCCAAAGAGGGAGGGTAACTTAGCCCATTCAAGCATTTCTCTGCGAAAAGACCTCATCCCAGACTCACTAAGCCACATCTGTGCTTCTGTCAAGTAAACAAAGAATATCTACTGCTCTCAGGCAGGCACTAACATTAGCCGAGTGAGGGCTCTTTGGGGATCGGGGAAAGGAGGTTCGCATTTGAAAATGAACCACTGTACGTGGATTTATAGCTCTGCTTTTCCGATGGAGAGGGGGAAATATTTTTCTCTGGGAGATTAGAATTTACTAGTGGATTCAAGTGTAACTTTGGAGAGTGGCAGAGGTATTAGATGTGGCAGTATCACAGTATTGTTTTATTGGCAATTAGATTTCAAACTGGCACAAATGTATGAAAATAAGTCTCAATTATGGGCCTGTGAAGTTTCTCCACCATCTGTCAACAGTTTGCTCCTTATGCCGCAACATGTGTACCTTTGGAGGGGAAATGATTTAATAGCCCAAGTGAAGAGGTACAGCTCACCAAATTATATTGGAGTTTATAGCCAATGCCTGCTTTTGTGATTTCTGATGCAGAGAAAGCAAATTTAAACTTGCAAGCATGCACGTGCATGCATGCTTGCACACATATCCACACACCCCTTTTAGGTTGCAACAGAGTTAGGGCCAGTGGTGTGCTGACAAATGCAGAAGAACTGGCTCTCTAGGGAAATTACAGCCCTGATGTACAGTGCCTGCCTATTCCTTTGGTGTAAACACCCCACAGTGACTGATTTCATACCACCAATGTGATGTCACTGAATGCAGAGTTTGGAAGGGATGTGTACTATCGTCTTTAAATGAGATGGTGGGAGCCAGCTTCAGTGTATCATTGGTAGGGGCAATTGATGGTTTGCCTGTCTAGAATCTGTTTTCCCTTCTGGTAAGAGTGCCAAGATTTTTCCTGAAGGTGTCTACCACCTACTCTCTTCTTGGCCCATGGGGTTTGGGTAGGGTGACCTCCTCACCAGCTCCAGGGGTGGCATGTGACCCAGGTCTGGACCAATCAGTGTATCCCATCTTCCTGGACATTGACTGGTTCAGGGTTGAGCTTGTGGGCCAATCTGGTTCTGGGAGTCAGGCCCAGGACTTTGTTTGAATTGGTGGTCTTAGAGCTAGGGAAGTGTAGCCTGGATTGACTTGGGTCTGGGCATGGAGACAAACACATAGGAAAACAGCAGAAAGAGAAAGAATGAGAGAGAAAGAGAATGCAAGCATGGGCCCCAGTGATATCATTTGCTCCTGGACCCATCCCTACTTCAAGCTTAATGCCTGGACTTTGTGTTTATAAGAATCCACAAATTTGGGGTGCCTGCGTGGCTCAGTGGGTTAAAGCCTCTGTCTTCGGCTCGGGTCAAGATCTCAAGGTCCTGGGATCGCGTCCCGCATCAGGCTCTCTGCTCAGCAGGGAGCCTGCTTCCACCTCTCTCTCTATCTGCCTGCCTCTCTGCCTACTTGTGATCTCTGCCTGTCAAATAAATGAATAAAATCTTAAAAAAAAATCCACAAATTTCCATGTTTCTTTATCAAGTGCATCACTTCTGACAGAAGGAGTCTTAACTGATGAGTTTGTTTTTGGGAGTTATATGTGAAAATCTTGAGGGCCTTTGGGACCTGCTGCTTGTATAGAGTGTGAACCCCAGGAAGCCATGACCTTGTTTATCTTGACCATCATTGCTTTCACAGAACCCAGCACCATGCCCGGCATGTGGGAGATGCTCAGTAAATATTTGTTGAGTATCTTGTGTCAGGTAGGTTTTGCTGTATTATGATGCAGTAACAAACAGCCCCTGCACTCAGTAGCTTATAATAATGGTTTATTTCTCTCTCATAATTTTTGTCACTGAGGATGGCTACCCCTCTGCTCCACGTATCTTCATCCAAGGACCCAGAGTGGGGGAAGAGCTTCCATCTAGGGCATGATAATTTCACAGCAGAGGGGAAAAAGAACAAAGGCAGATCCTTGTGTTGGCTCTTCAAGCTCCTGCTTAGACAAGGTACTTGTCACTTCTTGTCATATTCTGTTGGTATGTGCAAGTCACATGGCAGGAAGGTATGCTCCATCCACAGCAAGACACTGCATGCTACAGGCAGGAGTAGAGGCTTATTATCAATCGCCTTACAGGTTGGGGAGTGAATAATGGGGTACAGAAATATTGGCAACCACATAAAGAGAGACTGTGGGAACACAGCTAGACATTTTCTTGTGAAATTGAACATTTGACTATTCATTGACCCAGCCATGCCCTTCCCAGGTATAGACCCCAGAGAGGCTCTTGTGTGTAGGCATTACATGTATGGAGAAGTGTGCAGAAATGTTTATAGAAGCACGTTTAGTATGGTGCAAAGCCCTCAAGATCTTTGACAATGTCAGTGTCTGCAGACAGGCAGAGGGACATAGACAGCAGGATACACTTTTATACGGAGGAATAACATGCAGCAATTAAAATGGACAAACCTCAGCAATTTGGAACAACATGAATATGTCTTATAAACAATATTAAGTGAAATATGCCAGTCTGTAGAAGACTATGCAGAGTATAGCTACAATTGTATAATTCATTCATATGTGCGAACAGTGCAAAGAACCATAAAGGAATGAAAAACACAAAAATTCAAGATGTGGCTATTTTGCAGGGGAAGGATGTGGATGGGAGAGGCAGATACAAGTTATTGGTGAGGTTCTAGCTCTTCGTTGAATGGTGAGTTGAGGGGTGGTCATTTTTTTTTTTAATATTTTATTTATTTATTTGACAGAGAGAGATCACAGGTAGGCAGAGAGGCTGGCAGAGAGAGAGAGAGAGAGAGAGAGAGAGAGAGGGAAGCGGGCTCCCTGCTGAGCAGAGAGCCCGACGCGGGACTCAATCCTAGGACCCCGAGACCATGACCTGAGCCGAAGGCAGCGGCTTAACCCACTGAGCCACCCAGGCGCCCCAAGGGGTGGTCATTTTAATAGATAATTTTAACTTAAATTTGTTGCATTTATCCTTTCTATTCTCTATCAAATATGCTCAAAATATAGTTAAAATGTAAAAATAACAGCTAGGAAAGGAAATAGTTAAAAAATAGACAAAGGTGATTATGAAAAAGAGTTGTCTTAGAAAAAGAGAATTTCTAGGATCAAACTTGGCAAAATACATTTTGGGGCCGAGTTCAGGGGACTGGAAGAGAAGGGACAGGCAGTGAGCAGGGGCAGCTCAGATCACCAGGCACCCCCATGCCTGGGGGAGGATCTGAGTTTTCATTGGCCCCAATATTATGCTTATTAGGCCATTTCAGGGACTGAGATACATGGAGGGATCGTGCATATGGGCATGGTCTGCAGAGGGAACGCTACCACTGTGGATGAATGCATTGGCTGTTGGGTTTGTTCATTTGGCGTTCTGATTTAATGATCTGTGACTGCGAATTTGGTCCTGTCTGGGTGACAGGAGAAGGTCTTGTTTTGGCCTGGTCAGATTGAAGAGGCCATACTCAGATGGCTGGTGTAGGTAGCCTCCACTCTTGACCACTCTAAGTGAGACTGCATGTGCTGGAAGATTCCCCAATCTGCTTTCCAATCTTAGGCCAGGAGAAAGGACCTGCAGATTGGAGAGTCTGGGTCTCAACCAACACACTTGCCCCCAGATGTCTCACTATCTTCCTGGGCAGACAGTTCATGGTACTGAGGGAGGTATGCCTTGCCATGGGGATTCCAGGGGCCCAAGTGGTCCTTTCCCTCAGAGGAAAACGGGAGATGAGAGATAAGGGGGCTGTGGGAAGACAGGAGATGAGTCAGAGCAGCAGTCAGAGCTCAGATGAGTCTCTACTACTACTTGGCGTCTGAGGGAGGGGAAGCCTGCCCACACTGGCCCTCCCTAGACCTCCCTGACCACCTAGGGGCCATGTGAGAATTCTGCTCTTTGCATTCTACTTGGGGGGAATGCTTGAGATCTTTACATGTTCAGGCTTAGTTAGCTCATTTTTGTTTGATTGCTTTCGTTTGCAAGTAATAGAAACCCAGAAAAAAAATGGGATTTTTGTTCAATACATTTAAACAGGAATACATTCAGCTTTATATGAAACTTGATCCTGAGTTTAAAAAACCAAACCAAACCAAACCAAAAAACAGTCATGGAGCCCCTCTCTCTGTTTCTACTGACTTCTTGGCTCTGCATCCTTGTGTTGGCTTTATTCTGGGATTGGTGATGGTATTTCCTGCAGATACCAACATTCTCCCAGAAGCTCCTAGAGCTCTACTGAGGTCCATGGGGGAAAGAAAGAGCTTCCTTGTCCCTAATCTCAGAAACTCAGATTGATTCTCTTGGGCCTGGCTTGCTCACATGCCTCTTCCTCAGTCAATCACAATGGCTGGGGAATGAGATGCACTGATTGGGGTGGCCAAATCATATGATCTCCTTAATATCGGGGATGGAGTCAGCCTCCCCAGAACCTTGTGGGTCTTTCAATGGAAATCAAAGCCCATGAGGAAGCAGGAAGGGGAATTGGATATGAAGGGGTAATTCACTAATGGTCACTTCTTATCTACTGATGCTTTAGTGAGTATTAGTCATTGGAGGGGCTCTTTACACCTTAAAGATAATAATGGTTTATATGCTATATTGGTGGTTGTTTGCCTTTTAAATTTATGTTAAATTTTTAAACTTTTAAATACTTCAATTTGTAACCGTGGACTTTTTTTTAGATTGAAGTGTAACTGGCACACAGCATTCCATTAGTTTCTGGTGTGCCGTATAGTGATTCGACAACTTTAGACATTTTGCTGTGCTTGCAAAAGTATAGCTACCACCTGTCACCATACAATGGTATTACAATATCATTGACTATATTCCCTGTGCTTTACCTTTCATCCCTGTGACTTATTCATTCCATAACTGGAAGTCTGTACCTCCCATTACCCTTCACCCATTTGTCCATCCCCCTACACACCTCACCTCTGTCAATCATCTGTTTGTTCTCTGCATTTATGGATCTGTTTCTGCTTTTTTGTGTTTGTTCATTTTTTTTTATGTTCAACATGTAAGTGAAATCATATGGTATTTACCCTTCTCTGACTTATGTCACTTTGCATAGTACCCTTTAGGTCCATCCATGTTGTTGCAAATGGCAAGTTTCCTTCTTTTTTATGGCTACATAGTATTCCATTATATAAGTATACTATATATTCCATTATATATAAATATAAACATATATATGCCACATCTTCTTTATAACCATGGACTTTTTTTTAAAAAGATTTTTATTTATTCATTTGTCAAAGAAAGAAAGAGAGTGCATGAGCAGGGGGAGAGGCAGGCAGAGGTAGAAGCAGGCTCTTTGCTGAGCAGAGAGCCCAATGTGAGGCTTGATGTCAGGACCCCAGGATAATGACCTGAGCCAAAGGCAGACTCTTAACCCACTGAGGCATCCCCCTCCTTTTCAAAAAATATTTTTATTTATTTGTGGACATTTTTAAACATATGCAAAAGCAGAGCCAACAACGTAATTTTTTTTTTTTTTAGTTGTCATTTATTTTTGGCTCTTGGGGCAATGTTATCTTTTCAATATGGAAGAAAGCAAGTTCAACACAAAATGGAAATTTGAAGTGTAGGACAGGATAAAGCCAAGGGCAGGGGAGGGAATAGCAAAAGGAAAAAAATGAGATGTTGCCAAAGATGGGAGGGTCTCCTTGTCCCCTCTCTGGAAGAATGATTCAAAAGATTTAGGTGGCAGTACAAACCTTTCTGTATATACACAGCAGAGCTGGGTGTTTGCTAAGAAAGGGTGGGGATGGGGAGGGTCTTTCTGGAGGCTAGTCCCTCTTCCCCTTCTTGGCTCCCTTCTCCAACCAGGGGAAAAGGAAGGAATCCAACATATGAAGGTGGTTATGTAGGAAAAGGGAAGGATCCTGCTTTAACAGGGTGGGGCAGACCCCAGCAAAAGAAACAGCTCAGGACACAGCTTGGAAGAAGACGGGAAAATACAGATAATACTGTCAACACCTTTCCTGAAGCTAAGAGGAGCAGGGAAATTCCTGGAAATTAGGACTCAAGAGCCTGAATACCCCTCTCCAAAACTGCTCTAGAATAAAAAACCCTACCCCTTCCTTATAGGTTCCTCTACTGCTATGAGGTAGCTTTGTTTCCTTTCCCCGGGGCTACCACATGGGCTTAGGATGGTGGCCATCTACTGGGTTTTAAGCACTTGGTTCTAGATGGGATCTGATGAGACCCAGCTTCTTGGAGAATTATCTTATAAAACAAAGGGAAATACCAACTGGACAAATGGGGGAAGGGGACACTGAAAGGAAATACAGGGTTACTGTGAATGGCAGAAATCTAGGTTTCCCAGAGTGGAAGAGAGGAGACCTTCAACAAACAACAAGTATTTATTGAGCGCCTATTATGTGCCAGGCACTGTGTTCTAGGACCACGCCCCTCCAAAAAAGGAAAAAAAAGAGACAGAGTCAGAAAATGTAATTCTGAGGGAGAGGACAGGGGCAGCTGAGGAAGAAGGCTAAGGGAATGGAAAAGCCTGAGGATGCCTTAGGCCTCCTCTTTAGCCTCCTCACCAACATCCTCCTCCTCTTCTGCGGTGGCATCCTGGTACTGCTGGTTCTCGGAGACAAGGTCATTCATGTTGCTCTCAGCTTCAGTGAATTCCATCTTGTCCATGACCTCACCTGTGTACCAGTGGAGGAAGGCCTTGCGCCAGAACATGGCCGTGAACTGCTCTGAGATGCGCTTGAAGAGCTCCTGGATGGCTGTGTTATTTCCAATGAAGGTGACTGCCATCTTGAGGCCACAACGTGGGATATTGCAGACTGCTGTCTTGACGTTGTTGGGGATCCACTCCATAAAGTAGCTGCTATTCTTATTCTGCACATTGAGCGTCTGCTCATCTACCTCCTTCATGGACATCCGCCCACGGAAGATAGCAGCCTCAGTGAGGTAACGGCCATGGTGGGGGTCACAGGCAGCCATCATGTTCTTGGCATCAAAGACCTGCTGGATGAGTTCAGGCACAGTGAGGGCCCGATACTGCTGGCTTCCACGGCTGGTCAGAGGTGCAAAGCCAGACATGAAGAAGTGGAGCCGTCGGAAGGGCACCATGTTGATGGCTAGCTTCCGGAGGTCAGCATTGAGAGGGAAGCAGAGGCAGGTGGTGACACCACTCATGGTGGCTGAGACGAGGTGGTTCAGGTCTCCGTAGGTTGGCGTGGTCAGCTTGAGAGTGCGGAAGCAGATGTCATAAAGGGCCTCGTTGTCAATGCAGTAGGTCTCATCTGTGTTCTCTACCAACTGATGGATGGAGAGGGTGGCATTATAGGGCTCGACCACAGTGTCAGACACTCTGGGTGAGGGTACCACACTGAAGGTGTTCATGATGCGGTCAGGATACTCTTCTCGGATCTTGCTGATGAGCAAGGTGCCCATTCCAGAGCCTGTGCCCCCACCCAGTGAGTGGGTCAGCTGGAAGCCCTGTAGGCAGTCACAGCTCTCCGCCTCCTTCCTCACCACATCCAGGACTGAGTCAACCAGATCAGCCCCCTCTGTGTAGTGGCCTTTGGCTCAGTTGTTGCCTGCCCCAGACTGACCAAAAACAAAGTTGTCTGGTCTGAATATCTGCCCAAAACGACCTGAGCGAACAGAGTCCATGGTCCCGGGTTCTAGATCCACCAACATAGCACGAGGAACATATTTGCCACCTGTAGCTTCATTGTAGTACACAGAGATGCGATCCAACAGCAGGTCGCTGTCACCGTGGTAGGTTCCAGTGGGGTTGATGCCGTGTTCATCACTGATTACCTCCCAGAACTTGGCACTGATCTGGTTGCCACACTGACCGGCCTGGATGTGCACGATTTCCCTCATTGTTAAAATTTATTTTAATTTTTTTGCTTGCCTCAAGGTGTGTATGGGGCAAGAAATTATATGGAATTTTTTTTTTCCTATACTGCTAGCCTCAGGCCGGAAGGATGGGACGTGTCCTGGAGGCTGGAGAAACGAAGTCCAAACGCAGGCACAGGAAGGTTCTGAGAGAACAACGTAATTTAAAAAAAATTAGTACTTATAGGTGTGCTTTTAATTAATTAATTGATTAATTACTTTTAAAAAGATTTTATTTATTTATTTGAGAGAGAGAGAATGAGAGAGAGAGAGACAGAAAGTACAGGAGAGGAGGAAGGAGCAGGCCGAGGGAGAAGCAGACTCCCTGCTGAGCAGGGAGCCTGTTCCCGGATCCCAGGACTCCAGGATCAGCACCTGAGCTGAAGGCAGTTGCTTAACTAACTGAGCCACCCAGGCTTTCCAGATAGTGTAATTTAAACCCATCACCCCCATACCCATCCCCCAGCTTTAACCATTGTCATATATTGATTTTTGACTTTCAGAAGTTTCAAATTTGTACATAGTTGAATCTTGATGTTTTCCATTGTAGTTCATCCTAACGTTGATGTTTATATTTAGAGAGATGCCAGATAGATATTCAACTACATTTTCTTTGTGTGTGTGTGTGTGTGTGTGTGTGTATGTTTAAAGGTATAATGCTGTGAGGTGAGGCTCTAACAGGATTTTTTCCCCAGGTGTCCAATTTTTTCAACTCTGCTTATTGAGTAATCCCTCCTGGTCTCACTGGTTTGTGAAGCTTCACAAGGTTCTTGCATTTGCCAGTGTGTTTCTGGCTACATATTCTGTCGTGTTGACCTGTGTGGTGTTGCACCAATACCCATGTTGAACTTCGTACATGTAAGTTTTCGTATCCAGTATACCTAGCTGTCCCTGGGTTTCTTTTTTCAATATTTTCTTGCCCAACTCTATCTCTTCATTCTTCCAGATGAAACTTAGAGTCACTTTTACAGCTTCTAAAGAAAATTCCCTTAGGATTTTGATTAGAATCAGTTAAAGTCATGCACTAAGTTGGAAAAATAAACATTTTCTCAATAGGCCCTCTTCAAATGTAGAAATACGGTGTGTTTGTTTGTTTAGCTCTTGGAAGCCTCTCTGAAAATGCCATGTTATCTCCTTGAGGGTCACACCTGGATGACTTATGTATTTTGCTGTGTTTATGGATGGGAGTTTCAAAACTTCCCATTTGATCCTCGTTAGTCATTCTCCAAGACTTCTTGTTTTCAAGTTTGAGTCCCTCAGGGGTTTAGATCACTCTTTCTATCAGAACCCACCACTCCATCTGCCAAAGTTTCTATTTGTTCTAAAAATCAAGTCCCCAGAGCGCTTATGTTTGGTGCAAAGAGCATTAGATTTGAGATTTGGCATCAGGACATGCCTGAGTTGCAGGCCCTGCCCTCTCCTTTATCAGCTGCATGTCCTCGGGCAAATTATTTTGCTTCTCTGAATCTCATTTTCCTTATTTGCATGTAGGCATGAATCATTTTATTCATTTTTCATCTAGTTCCTTATATTGTTTCTTCCTAAACTTTTTTTTAATAAAGATTTTTACTTATTTATTTGACAGAGAGAGAGACAGCGAGAGAGGAAACACAAGCCTGGGGAGTGGGAGTGGGAGAGGGAGAAGCAGGCTTCCTACTGAGCAGGGTGCTGGACGAGGGGCTAGATCCCAGGACCTTGGGATCACAACCTGAGCTGAAGGCAGCTGCTTAACTGACTGAGCCACCCAGGCGCCCCCCTAAACTTTTCTTTCTTCTCTAGGAACCTCTAAACTCCTTGGGAAGAGGAGCTGTGCCACCTCCATGGTTATATGTAGGGAACAGAATGAGATAACACTGGGAGTTCGTGCCTGATAACAGAGTCCAGCCAGTGGACACCATGTTAGTTCACTCAAAATAGAATATATTTTGAAATAATCTGGAGTCCTCACTTGGACTATGATTCTTTAATAAAGCTTTGAAATATGGATAATAGTTAATAAGATGGAAATAGCCAAGGTTTATTGAGTTCTTCGGGTGTTCAAGCACCAGACGATATATATTCTAGGTCTGACCTCATCAGACCCCACTGTACACTTTAAAGAAGCTATGACAGTAGGATCACATAGCTAGGACATGGTGCAGCTGGAACTCAAGCCAACTTGGTACTCTGAACCCACATTTTCTTTTATCTTCCCTACAATATCAAATTATGTCTTCACAGTGCTTCTGGCCTAGGAGGTAGTCAGAAATACTGGTCTTGTCCCCTTCTTCCTTCTTGTCTAGGTCCTGCTTTTATTTTATTTTATTTTTTAAAGATTTTGTTTATTCATTTGAGAGAGGTAGAGAGCGCGCACAAGTAGGCAGAGCGGCAGGCGGGGGTTGGGATCCGGGGCGGTGGGGGGGGGAAGCAAGCTCCCCGCTGAGCAGGGAGCCTGATGAAGAGCTCAATCCCACGACCCTGGGATCATGACCTGAGCCGAAGGCAGCTGTTTTAACTGATTGAGCCACCCAGGTTCCCCTAGGTCCTGCTTTTAGTCGTGTGATCCGAGGTCCATTGACCAATATTGATTGTCTTCTCTTCCTCCCTCCATTTTAAGCATTTCTGGAATAGGGCTGTAATCAACTACTTCTCACCGTCGTGTTAAACGCTTACGCATCAAGTCTGTGACACCCCTTGTTCTCCTGACGAGAGTGGCAGGCCACCCTGGCTCTGAAGGACCTCTGAATGGAGGGAAAGGGAGTACAGAGTATGAAGGGGGCACAGAGAATGGAGGTGGAGGAGTAACGGCCTGGCAGGATGTCAGTGGAGAAAAACCCTGGACGTGGAACCAGACACATCTGCTGCTTGGTGACTGACTTGGGACACATTGCTAAGCTCTCTGTGGCTCTGCTTTCTCATCACAACAGTGGGGACTGGATAATTCTGACATGTCAGGGGGGTGGCAGACCTGCATGATGGGAACCCGCTCTAGATTGCGCAGCCTCAGGCATGTGTAGGAGGATGTCTTTGTCATTATTGTACTAAAGAAATAAGAGGAGAAGAAAACAACAATCAGGAAGAGGGTGATGCTTAGTCCCTCAGGCTGACTTCTGGGTGGTAGAAGTACCAATGCACTGTTGGTCCTGTAGGAGACAGGGGTCAGAAGGAGGTTGAACAGATGGGCCCAGATGGTTTCTGGGTCATACAAATTTCAGGGGTTACTTTCAGTTTTTTTTTTTTTTTTAAATTTTGGTCTTAACATTTCCCAGGAATATACTGTGGTCTTATAAAACTAGTAATAGTAACAATAGCTAACATTTATGCACTCTGTGATTTGGATGGATTATCTGATTTAATCCATAGAACAACCTATAAAATAGGCATTATTGTTTCTCCCATTTTAGAGATGGAGAAGGTAATTCCTGCTTAAGTACTCTGAAGTATAGAGCTGGGATGGGGATTTATGCCAGAGAGGCTGTAGAACTTAAAAATCCCAACTCAGTACCCAGGTCCCCCTTAGATCAATTGAATCAGGGTCCCAGGGTCAGTATTGATGGACAGTGCTGAGTGATTCTGCTACGTGGCCAGGCTTGAGAACACTGGACCAGGTGTCCCCCCGGGGGAGCAGCAGATGGTGCTGAGGTGGTAAAGGCAGGGGAGGGTAAGTGTGGGTTCATGTTGGAGATAGTGGGGAATGGTGGCAGCTGTTCTCACTCCTGGAGACCTAGTGGTGTGACCATACCAGAGTCTTCTGCATATTGGCAGTGAATGTGATTTTTCCTAATGGGAAGAAAAGATGGCCAGCAGGCTGTCTGTGTCTGTGTATGAAAGAGAGAGAGATAATGGGCATATATGTGTGTGCATGTGATTAAGTGTTTGTGTGCTCATGTACGCACTTATGTAATTGTAGAAATGTGTGTGTGGACATATGTGTGCATGTGAGGAGGTATATGTGTGCATCAGTGTATTTCTGCATTTCTGATTATATGGATATGTTTGCATGAGTAGACATATGTCTGTGTCTGTATTTGTGAGCATGTGTACATGTATAAGTATGTCTGAGTGTGGGTGTGTATGTGTTAGTAGACAATTGTGTGAATGTGTCTGTTTTGGCTGTATACGTGAGTCTTTGTGTTGGCATAAGCATATGCATGTATGATTGCCTACACAAATGTGCAGGGGTATGTGCATGTGTGTGACTGTGTTTGGGTGTGCATGTATGTTTGTGTGTGTGCATATATGCTATGGACTGAATGTATGCTCAACCTCCCAAATTCATACCTTGGAACCCTAACCCCCAGTGTGATGGTGTTTGGAGGCGGGATCTTTGCAAGGTAAATAAGGTTAGATGAGGTCATGATGGCATGGATGCACTTATGAAGAAAGCAAGAGACCTGAAAGCGCTCCCTCTGCCATGTGGGGATGTAGCTAGATGGCAGCTGTTCACAGGCCAGGAAGACAGTCCTCACCAGACACCCAGTTGGCCAGTGCCTTGACCTTGGACTTCTCAGCCTCCAGAACTGTGAGAAACAAGTGCTTATTGTTGAAGCCACCCAGTCGGTGGTATTTGATTAAAGCAACCTGACCTCACTAGGACAACATAGTTGTGTATTCATGTCCCTGTGTATGCAAGCTTTTGTGTATTTGGGTGTGCATGTGAGAGAGTGTCTGTGGATATGGGTGTCCGTATTGGGTGGCAATGGCAGAGCATGGGCAGGAATATATGTGTGTGCATGTGCCTTTGTGCATGTATACTGTGTGTCTGCGGGCATGTGTATGTACACATAATTGTTTACTTATGCATGGTGTGTAAGGATGCATGTGAGAGAGAATGGATGAGTGTGGGAGTGTGTGATCATGTGTGTAAGTATGTTCATGTGTGTTTGACTACATATGGGTGTTGGTTTAATATGCACGCATATGGTTCTGTCTATCTGTGCATGGTTTTATGTGTGAGTGTGAGTGTGTGTATGACTCTATAGGTGGTATATTTATTTGTGCATATGCTTGTGTATGTGTGTGTAGGTGCCCATTTGTGTACATTTATGTGTGCACATGTCTACGAGGATATGTGTTTGAGTGTATCTTTTTTTTTTTTAAAGATCGTATTTATTTTTTTGACAGAGAGACACAGTAAGAGAGGGAACACAAGCAGGGAGAGTGGGAGAGAGAAGCAGGCTTCTTGCCCAGCAGGGAGCCCAATGCGGGGCTTGACCCCTGGACCCCGGGATCATGACCTGAGCCAAAGGCAGATGACTATCGACTGAGCCACCCAGGCAGCCCTGTTTGAGTCTATCATTATGTGTGGGATTCTGTGGGTACGTGCACATGTGTGGATGTCTATGTGTGTATGCATGTGGTTGTGTATTGTGTGCATGGGCATGTGCACGTGTGAGTGTGTGTGAGTGTGTGTGCATGAGGGTCCTGGGCTGTGGAGCTGGGCGACTTTCCTTTGCTTCTGACAGATGGTCCAGCAAATGAAGCCCTCTCTACCACCTGCCCACTTACCCCCCCCCCAGGGCCTTGCTCTCCCCCCTCCAGTCTAGCCACTTCCTCTCTCACCCTCTCTCTCACATTTGGACCCCCTTGGCTGGTGTGTGGGGAAGGTGAGGTCAGGACAGAGTGGCAGGCCTGGCCTGAGCACACCGTGCAGGGCCAGGAAGCAGCAGAGCTGAGAGTGTTAGTGTTAGAGAGTGTGTGTGTGTGTGTGTGTGTGTGTGTGTGTGTGTGTGTGTATGTACCCAGCAGGGAGGCAGAGCCCAGGCAGTCCCCGCCAGCGCCTGGCCTCCATCCGCAGAGTGGGCAGGCAGCCCAGGGTAGAAGGGCCTGTGCTTTGCAGACAAAAATGCCAGATGGTGGGGATTTGGGGGGGCTCTCCACGGCCTGGCTGCCAAGGGCAAGGAGGTTTCTGGGGCTCTGGAGAATGAGCTGGAGAGTTGCATGTGTGCTGCTGTGTTTTTTTTTTTTTTTTTTTTTTTTTTTTAATGGAGAGTGGGAAGGCTTGTTTTGCATATTTCACAATGTATTTCCCCTTTGGATTTCTATCCGTTTGCTAAAAAATTTGATCATAAAGCTTTAGATGTTTTTTGATATAAGGAGAGTACATATTCCTGCAAGGAAGTCAAAACATTTTTTTTAAACTGAAAATATTTATTGACAAGCTATGAAAGAAGCACCAAATAAAAAAGATATTTAGATTGGCTGTTTCAGTTGTGAGTTAGCTGTAGAGACACAGTGAGGGGCTGGGTTCTGTTTATTTTAGGAATGGATTTTAGCTCCTGCTGATGGGGTTTCAAAGCTTTGTTTTCTGTACAGGGAGTTTTCTGAGCTGACCCACTCCCGAGGAGGTGCTTTGCCATGTCTGTTGGGAAATGCCAAGCTTGCCCATGCGTGAGCTCAGGCAGTGTCCAGATGGTTCTGTCCTTCCACTTCTGGCCAATGTGGCCTCTCTTGTCACACTGGGATGAATGTCACGAGTGGTACAGCTGTGGGCAGAGACCAAAGTCATTTTTTTTTCTTTATTGGAAAAGGGAAACAATGAGGAGAAGGATGATCTGATATGAGTCACATGTCTCCTGGCCCTCACACAGCCCAAATGCGGACGTCTGCACATGGGAAGGCGGCGTGTGCACTGGGGTCCCTGGGAACAAGGAGCAGAACAGGGAGCTGTCTTGGGGAACAGGTGGCTGTCTTTATAGCCTTCCCTGCCTCTGCCTTCCATTCCTTCGTCTGGAGGCTCATATTGAATAAAGTCCTTCAATGGCTTCATATTGAATTAAGTCCACAGTCCTTAACACGGCTCTGGCAGGCCATAGGCACAGCCCAAAAATGCCTTCTTTTTTGTGGCTCATCTGTCCCTATACTTCTCTAACTTGCTCTGGGTTCTAAATGCCATTTTTTTAAAAAAAAAGAGACAAAAATTTATTAAGTTACAAATCACCTGCTCGGAGGCAGGTGGGGACATATCATAAGGAACCTTGAATTTAAGCTTCTCTTAAAGTAACAAGAGCTGGGCTTCACAGTGATCTATGTTTAAGGAAGACTCCTTTAGTGTCCTCATAAAGGACTTGGGCTGAGCAGAGGTGGAGACCAGGTGTTTGGAGGGAAATGTGCTCAGGAGACGGAGGGAATAGGATTTGGTGACAATTTGGATATGTGAGAAGGGGAGGGGATCACTTAGGATGTGTTCAGGTACAAGACGCAGAACACTTGCTTACTTTTAACTTACAAAAGTAGAGTTCATTTTCTCATATCAGAATATCTCTGAGTCTTGGTGGTTGTAGGCAGGGTTCAGTTGTGTGTACTGTCAGAGCCTAGTTTTATGATGTTCTTTGGGCTTTCTCACTGTGGTCAGGAGATGGCTACTAGAATTCCAGACATCTCCTCTACATTCCCTCCCCAGACGAAGAGGAAGACAGTGCCCCATCAGTTCCTTCTATCAGAAGAGCCAACTAAATGCTCAGAATCATCCTCAGCAGACTTCTGCTTAGGCTATGTTGTCTGGACCTGACTCACATGGCCACTCTTAGATGCAAGGGAGGCAGGGAATATGAGAAATGGATTGTCACAATTACACAATTAGCTCAGACTGATTGCAATCCATTTTCTAGGACTGGGCACATTGTCCCCAAACCAAATTATGGCTCTGTTAGTTGGGAAAAAAGTGGGGAATGGATATTGGGAAGGCATCTAACAGCATTGGTCACTAGCAGTGAGGGCACAGGTCAAGGATGACTCCAGGGTTTGGCCCTCCTGGCTTGGGGTGGCATTCAGCCACATAATGGGGGTATGGGCAGTTGCTGGTAGTAGAAAGGGTGACTTCAATCTTGCTTGTGTAACTCAGATGTCACTTTGGGTTACTCTGCTTGTTCAGAACTGAATAAGATTTTCTTGGACTGAGGTTCCTTGAACCTTGAATAGATTTGTTAGAAGCAAATGTGACCCCAAGAGTTTTTTTAAAAGCCTGCATTGCTCATGGTCATCTCTTGCTTTGAGCTTCTGCTGAATTAGTTTAGTCTAGTGATGACTTAGGGACCCTTATGTGCTATTCTTGTCCAGAAGTGTGGGGGGTCAGATATAGACTTCAGCCCTTTCCCCATTACTCCCACCCCTGCTACATCACACAAAGACACACACACATACCCCATTCTCTCAGGCACTTGAGTGTTTAGAAAAATCCATTGAAAGCTTGTGAAGGAGTGATTTATTTTGCAAAATCATAACTTAAAATTTAAGACAAGACATTTTGTTTTTTTTAAATGCCCCTTGACTGTTTCTATGACTTGGATTCTAGCCTTCTGCCATGTTACTTGGTCTTCCTCTCTCTTTGCATCTTCTCTCTCTTTCTGGATCAACACCCCAACCCTTCCTATTTCTTGGGAAGAGGAAATGCTCTGTTTGCAGCCAATAGCCCCTGGGATGTGCCTGGGTAGCTTTATGGTGGTTTATGACAGGTGTCTGCTCTGGTAGGTTGGTGTGCATGCTATGCTTTGTGCTTAGCTCTTACAAATATTGCTCTGGCTTAGCTTCAGACTCAGTTCTGGTTCCCCCACTGCATGTCAAGGACTTGGCTTAGCAAGAGCTGCATTTTGGGGTCCCTTTCCAGGTTCTGTCTGCCTCTTGAGAGAGAAGGGTCTCTTGTGTTTTGTTAGATGTGGGTATGTTGAGTTTGAGGAGCCCCCAGAAATGACATCCACCAATTTCCCCCTTTCGCAGCCACTCTGAGGAGTAATCTGACTGCAGTGCTGGGACACGATACCCTCCCTCTGGGCCCACACTTGAGGCTGCTGAATGTAAGTGGCTGGGAGCATGCTTGTTCTTCAGATGGGGTGGGGGTAGAGGGGGGTGCCACAAATCTTCCCATGGAAAATAAAAAGGTCAAATGGTGTTAATTCATCTGCACAACTCACTGGGCTTAAAAGCACAGCCTGAAATGGCTTCTTGATTGAGAGAAGATGCTTCATTAATCTTGGTTCTCTCATTTGAGAGTGCAGAGAATGGAGACTAATGGCTGACATCCCAGTGTCTCAGGGGTGGGTGGGATATAAGCCTCCAGACACTGGGCTATAATTGCAGAGAATCTCAAGGAGAGGAGGAGCAAGTGGGCCAGGGAGATAAGAGGTGGACTCAGTGTCCCCTCTTTGATGGGTGATGGCGGTAGGGAGGCAGGGTGATGTAAGTTCCTTGCTAGAAATATTAGTGATTAATTCAAGATCATGAATCATGCTGGAAACAGTTTTCTGCATCCTCAGAGTGAGAGCTGTAGCCTGAGAGTCAGGAATCCTAGGTTTGAGTCTGGTTCTTCCATTGCCTGGTTGGGTGACTGAAGCAGATTATTGTCCCTCTCTGTAAAATGCAGGGAAGGGATGAGAGTGCTTGATAATTTCTCGTCTCTCTCTCAGTGCTAGGATGTGTGGCTCTTTACTGAGTACCAGACACAGGAATGTAGCCTGGGGTTTAAGGCAATGCTTCTGCCTCTGTGGGCAGCCATATCTTCTCATAAGATCAAATCTGCAGAGACCTACACAAAGACAACAGGAGGTCAACATACCAAAGAGATGTCACATATGGACAGTATTCTACCTAGGGAGAGGGAGACCTCCTTGTGGTTGGGTATGGGAAGGATCATGAAAGACTTCCTGGGAGAAAGGAAATCTAATGGCATGGGACAGGCTTTGATTGGCAGAGAGGATATAGGTAAAAAGCTTCTACTTCCAAAGATCAGGTATTTATCTTGGGGCCCAAGGGGAGTCATTCATTTTCTATAGCTTTCTGGGATGAGGAAAGAGAAAGATCCTTGCCTAGAAGACAAACCTAGTAGTAGTCTTTGAGCAGCAGCAAACCTTGTTTTGCACTTCTGAGCTTCCACCATCAGACAAGCATTCCTGGTTGTTTACCCACATAGTGACTTTGGGCCAGTGGCATGACTGCTCTGTGCCTCATTTCTACATAGAGAGAAGGAGAATGATAACATAGGTAGGCAGGTAAGTAGATAATTGGGATTCAGTGATTTAATGCATACAAAGTGCTTGTCATAGTATCTGACACGTGATAGCCCTCAATACACATTAGCTGCTGTCATTTTTATTTCTGATGACATCATTCTTGAGTACTTACTGTCCTCAGGCACTGTGCATTGCATTCTAATAATAACTAACAAGTTGTAATAACTCTTTGATGGAAGTATTGTTATTATTTCTGCTTTATAGAAACCTGAGGCACAATAACTTACTCAAATAACTTGCTCAAGGCCATGCCGGTAGTGGAGGTACAATTTGATTTCAGGTACCTAAACTCTTAACCATCCTGCTATTGCCTCTCTTGGGATTACTACTGTTACTTATTTTCAAAAACAAGGCTGCAGGTCTGAGAGACCAGTGGAAGGAGAGGGGTGAGTGGAGGAGGCACTCTAGGATAGTTTCTCTGTTTTTGGCTAACTTAAGGACCTCAGAAGGAGGTAGTGACCTGGGGTGGGGGGCCCTAAGAATATGATAGGCCTGCTGTAGCAGGAGTTTACCGTATGGGTACGAGGTCATGCTGGGGTGGTCAGATCGGATCCTAGGTTGGGGGCAGGGTTTCAGAAATGGGACAGAATCTTCTGAAAGATGAACTGGGAGCAGATCAGAGCCAAACTTGCCTCATGTTTGTAAGAATTAATCTGTCCAGCTTTTGGGAAATGGTGAGTAAACGTATCTCTTTGGCCATTGTGAGATTATTGCCTCAGACTCGTTGAGGTGCCTTGCCTTCAGAAAGCTCCTAGGTTGATGAACTCTTCCACAGATCATGAGTTCTGGGAGCTGATCTCTAAAAGAGTCTTGTGGTCAATAAGCCTTAGAAAGGGCAGCTCTCTCCCTTGTCTGTAGCAGTCACTGTCCGGGTCTCTCTTGTCTCTCCCAGTCGCTGTCAGGCTAGGGCACTGGGCTGGACTTCCAACTGCCAGTTCTGCCTGAGGTCTTTCTGCTCATGCCTGGGGAACGACAGAAGTGCCTGACAATTGATGAGGATTACTAACGCCCTTCCCCAGCCTGGCAAGAGCAGGCCTCGACCAATGACCGGCCACAGCTGGAGTATGAATACTCCAGCTCCCTTGCTTCCAGGCAGGATAACTCGGAGACATGCATCCCATCCATCCATCCATCCCATCCGTCCGTCCATCCATCCATCCCATCCCACCCCAGAGAGCCCCCTGGACAAAGTTCCCATTGCCTGCAGAGGTGACTTGCTTGATAACTCCTCCATCATGACCACCTTCTTTTCCCTGCCTCTCTTCTTTATTTCTCTACCAGGGTTCCTCAGGATCACCTTCCAAATCAACTACTTGTGCTCAAACCCTTCTATCATAGCTTCTGGTGGGAGCCAAGCCGAGATAGCGAACTGCTCAGAGATTCCTATAGCACGTTAAAGCATGAAAGGCTGTGAGAAATCTCCTAGTGGGGAGGCCTATTTCACTTTAGCCCAGTGTTTTCCAAACTTTTTTGGCCAGAGAACTCTTTTTTTTTTTTTTTTTTTTTGAAACCAAACACCTAGTAACTTCCCCTGAAACACTGTTTGTATGTGGTGCACACTGTGGGAAGTCATGGTCCAACTCTACTTTGCAGCAGATGGCTGAGTTGTGTGAGCCTGAAGAGGGAAGTGAGTGGCTGAACCTGCTCTTGGCAGATGAGGCTTATACCCCTTCCCCTCCTGGTACAGGTGCATTTTCCAACCGTCATGTTCTTCCCCTCTTCATCTGTGATGTGGGAAAGTATATTTACTGCACAAGAGCTAACATAACCTGTGTGGAAATCCTAAACCAGAGAAGATTAGGCTTATGTGCATAATTTATTTTGACAGAAGAAGTAGGGGTGAGAGGCACTGGCCTCAAGAACCAGGGAGCTTACTGTCTTGGGCAACTGAGTCATGCCTGGAGGGGAAAAGGTGGCTGGAATTGTCTTAAACCCACCAAGTTTCCAGCAAGAGCCCCCTCCCCCACTGCCATCCCCTCCTCCTGCCCCCTGTCCCACTGCTGATGTAAAATATTAGCTCAGAGGAAAGTTAGCAAGTGGCTTGAAGAGGGTCGGCATGCGTCTCGGAAGGTACTTATCTCATTTTCATAGTCACCGGAGACAGCCAGGGAAGATAACCAGATGTTCGAGCATCTCTTCCTTGCTCTCGCTCACTTACTCTCTCTATCTTTTTTGTAAATTGAATTTAAAGGACCTGTTTCTTAGCAACAGCAGCAGTCAGTGGTTACAAAATCCTCCTTGGCCCTTTTAATGCCCAGGGTTTCAGTAGGCAAATGAACCTCTCAGCACAGGCTGGGGACTGGGGACAGATAGCATGGCTGCAGTGGAAGCCAGCACGTTGGGGGCTATATTACTGGGGGTGGGGAGCTTCCCAGAGGACCCAGAGTGTGTGCAGGAGGGCCGACAGAACCATCTGTGGCTCCCAGGCATACATGGTGGATGATGCTGGTTAGACGGCCCTGGGCCGGAAGGCTCCATGTGGCTGTTCCAGGACTGTCCAGGGGCATCTGTTGTTTTGGATGAAGTGGCTGTGTGAAAAAAGCCCTAGAAAAGCATCTCAGGAAACTCAAGTCTGGTCCCAGCAACATTGTTGTGTTACCTTGGGCAAACTTGAATTTTCCTGAGCCTCAGTTCTTGTACCCATCAGATAGGTAGTAACACCCACCTTGCCATACTGAGGGACAAAAGAGACCAGAGTGTGTGGAAGTTTGAAAGGCGTGAGGAACAATGACAGGGTCAGATGTTAGGAATCTTTCCTCCTTTGGGCTGGAATGCTCTTGCCCTCACCATCTCTGGAGAAAGCAGAACTAGATCCTTAAAGCTCTGAGTTAACCTGCCCACCCGGAAGGCTTGAGGCTGTCTCTTAGACGGGTGGACATAGAAATGATGGGGTTGGGGGAGATCATGCCTGGGGAAGGGGAGGAGAAGGCCTCTCCCCACAGACCTGGTGATCAGAGCACTGAAGGGCTTTGGAGCCACAGGATGGCAGAATATTGGGTATGAAGGACCCTTAGGGGTTTTATTCTAATGTATCCTGATGCTTGTATCCTTGACCACTGAAGTTGAAAACTGATGGCCCATGGGTCGTAGAAGGCCCTGACATGCATTTTGTTTGACCCTCACAGGGTTTTGTAATTTGTTGAATTAATTGTTAGCAGTCACCAATGAGGAGATTTCCCCCCAAAGTTGTGATTTCTAGCTTTTTTTGAACAATCATCAGGAGAAATTTTCACCTCATGTGTTGGTTATTGTGACAGGACACACACTTTCCATCTCCACATCTTCCAGCTGCCTGTGACTGGGGACACTTTGCTCATTTTCTACCTACTCATCCTTGTAGGCAGCTGGGTCTGAGATTCCTGCTTATTGGGAACCTCTTAAACATCTGTACAGTGGGGATGTTAGTAAAATCTGAGAGAACTATTAAAATGAAATAATATGATGCACATAGTGTCTAACACATGACAGGATTTTAAAGGTATTGGTTTCTGTTTCCCTTTAAAAGCCTTCACGACTTAGAGTCATCTGTATGAGTGTGGTCACAGGAACCTGAGGAACCTGGATGATTCTTTATAGAGAATGACCTAGACGCATGGATTGCTTCTCCTATTTATTCATTTATTCAGACTTGACTGTACCAGGGTTTAGCCTCAAAAAAGGCAAGCTCAAGGTTTGGCTGCTTGTGATGTGGATGGTGTTGGCCATGGCTTTGACTTCCGGGCTGCTTTAGTTCCTTTGGTTCATGCACGCATTTATTAGTGTGGTAGGTGTCGTGGTGCTGGGTGCTGAGACTTCAGTGACACAGAAGACACAGCCAAAAGAAAGTCTCAGTCCCCAGGGACAAGATACAATATCTTGCTATTCATTTTGGAAGGGATATCCTAATATCCCCCAAGACCATGAAATCTCTAAAAACAGTTATTCCAGAAGGCTTCTGAATCTTCGTAGGGTTTATGCCCTACCCTCTAGATCTTTACTTGTTGTTGTGCTTGTTCCTATTTATTCTTTAAGTTCTGATTTACATAATGTCATCAGTGTAGTGAACAAGTAAGTTCTGTGGAATGCCTATATGGTCTAGTCCCTATGGATATATCATGAGAAAATGAAGGAGAATGAGCAGGGTCCTGTGACAGATTGAACAGAGGGCTGTGGATGAATACTGCTGTTCGTCCCACTGCTTTGGGTCCTCTTCTCTGCTAGTTATGGAAAAGAAAGCATTTGCCAGATCAGTAGCCACATATCACTTATCTGCAACTATGTTAATTTGTTCTAGGTAAGATACCACATCCAGGGACGCCTGGGTGGCCCAATCAGTTGGGTGATTTTGGCCATGATTTTTGTCATGATACCAAGCTTGTGAGATTGGGCCCATGTTGGGCTCTGCTTTCAGCACAGAGTCTACCTGAGATTCTCTCTCTCTCTCTCCCCTGCCCTTCCCCGACTCCCATGCATGCATGCTCTCTCTCAAGTAAATAAAATCTTAAAAAAAAAAATGACCACATCCAGCTCAGAAGTTGCAACTGGGGCTTCTACTTGGTAAAGTTTGTCATCGTTCACTGTTGTCTGCCATGACAGAGGTCAGACTATTGTGTTAAATGGGAGACAGGACAGAGGGACCAACTCCTCCACATTTTTTAAGTCTTTGGGGATACCGATAATCTCTTCCATTCCCCAGAAAGTGGTAATATCTTTGATTTACCATCTGGGTCCAGGAAAGGGGGCAGCTTCAGCTCCACATAGCCTTTTGTGCTAGAAGAGCTCATTCTATTAGACAAAGAATCATTCCGAAGTTTTGCCCCATTGCTAAGCAGATATATTCCAATTATGTATTTGGGAATTGAGAAATGACCACTGATCCTGGGCCATGACCATTGTTTATCTGAACCCTCATGTGCCTCTACTCTAATGAAGGAGCCATAATGGGACTTTGGGTCTTGGGGTATCTATACTAGCTTATGCCCTCTAACGTCCCTTAAAAGCTTTGCACATTCCATTTCCATATGGTAATTCTCTGTTCCCTCGAGCAAATGAAAGTAGTTCCAGTTGGGAATGACTACTACCCATACTTACTATACTGTTGCAAGGTACTACCTTACGGGGACCAGTTCTCTTTATCAGCTTGGGGTTCTGGGTCTGAGAACTGGGTCAAGTCTAGAAATTGAATAAAGGACTGATTTTCCATTGGGGTATCTAATCTCAGTCTTCTGTTCATGCTTCACCTTGTTTGACTCTAAACATAGATCATACCCTTATTGATTCTTAAGGGCATAATGTTATTTTTTAAAAAGTTTTTATTTATTTATTTTTTGAGTAACCTCTCTACCCAATTCTGGGCTTGAACTCATGATCCAGAGGTCAGGAGTCACCTGCTCCTCTGACTGAGCCAGCCAGGCATCCCTGAGGACGTGATGTTATTATTAGTCACGTCCATCCATCAGAAGTCAACAGAGTTTTTATGTCAAGCGCCAAACAGTAAATATCTTAGGCTTTAAGGGCCACATGGTCCTTCAATATTAATTGAATTGAAATTTTCAATTTCAAAGGGGTCTTTGGACCCCTTTCCTCACAGTCTTTGACAGCAGCTTCCAATAGCCATACCAGCCATGTAGAGGGCCACCCTCCAGGGCTCCTTCGCCAGGGTATCGAATCCTGCAATGTAGAGGGTGCCTCCATATTGATAGACATTTCTTTTCTTTCTTTCTCTCTTTCTTTTTTTTCCTTTAAGGATTTTACCTATTCGTCAGAGAGAGAGAGAGAGAAAGAAAGCAAGCACAATCAGGGAGAGCTGCAGGCAGAGGGAGAAGCAGGCTGCCCGCTGTGCAGGGAGCCCGATGTGGGACTCCATCCCAAGACCCTGGGATCACGACCCAAGCCCAAAGCAGACACTTAACCAACTGAGCCACCCAGGTGTTCCTTGATAGACATTTCTTGATCCAGCTTGAGATTCTGCTTCCCTCCTTCAGCATCCACTTCCATACATGCTCTCCTTGTTCCTATGAGCTGCATCTTAACGGTTCCTTCAGTGCATGACCTCTCTCTCCCCTAGCAGGCTGAGCACTTGCTGGTGAATCCGTGCTGCAGTCTGGCCCTGGTTATGGCTCTCGTGGCCAGGAAAGGAGTTGGGGAGCATCACGGAGAGGGCCAGCATTATCCTCAAAGGCACCCCCCTCAGCTGAGGCATCTATTCAGACTTAAAGCAAGGGGGTGGGGGTTGGGCCTTTTCAGCAGGCCCAGGGGTTCAGGAAAATTGGGGGTTCAAGAGTATCTACTTGGATATCTCTATCCCAAATTTCAGGGCCCTACTTCTTCCTCTCAGGGCCTTGATCTGGCCTATCTGAATTGCTAGGGCTGAGAAGACTTTTCTTATAATTCTGTCCACTCTGTCTGCTAACTGCTGGAGGTGAGGCTCTTTAAATGCTGTTGAAGAAGCCCCCTGCCTCTCACAGTTGCTTTAAATTAATGCTTGCTTGTCCCAAGCTTGTCATTTTCTCTCCTCAAAGCATTGGTGTTCGGCAGTAGCCACCAGTTTGCCAGTCCTTATGCTTTTTCTCCGTTTCTCTCAAACTCCGGAGATACTGCATGAGTAGGTAGCCTTCTCCCTCCCTCCCTCCCCCCATCTCCCCAGGGGGAAGGCTTAGCAACTACTGCTACCACTTATTCTGGAGGGCCACAGGGCCCACAGGGGTTCCCCTCCAGATCTTATGCTCAGATCGCTGCCCAGGTCCACACTGGTATTGACTGTCTTAGGTTGGGTTCCCAGATCCTGAGAAAGTATTCAGGTTTGCAGGATTGACTGGGGGAGGGCCCTTTAGGAAAACCCTATGGGGGTGCACCTGGGTGGTTGAGTCACCTAAGTGTCTTGACTCTTTTTTTTTTTTTTAAAGATTTTTTATTTTTATTTATTTGACAGAGAGAGATCACAAGTAGGCAGAGAGGCAGGCAGAGAGAGTGAGAGAGGAGGAAGCAGGCTCCCTGCTGAGCAGAGAGCCCGATGCGGGACTCGATCCCAGGACCCTGAGATCATGACCTGAGCCGAAGGCATCGGCTTAACCCACTGAGCCACCCAGGCGCCCGTGTCTTGACTCTTGATCTCAGCTCAGATCTTGATGTCAGGGTTGTGAGTTCAAGCCCTGGATCGGGCTCCACATTGGGCTCCGTGCTGAGCATGGAGCCTGCTTAAAATACCACCACTACCACCACCACCACCACCACGACCAACAACAACAAACCTATAGAGAAAGGGAATAAATTAGGACAAGGGAGAGAAAGGAGCCAAGCAAGAATGTGGTTGCAGATAAAATCTAGCTTTGGCCTGACCCTCGATGGTGGGACTCTGGAGTATAAACCACACTGCAAAGCCATCTGCTTTTGAAGGAAGGGGATTAGATTTCTGTACCCTATGTCAGTCAGCAAGCTACTGGCTGTTGGTGTCCCTGCAATAGGGGTGTAACCTCCCTAGCAAGGTGACTTCTGTCTGCCAAGAGCAATGCTCTGGAGGAGAGGCAGCTGTGAATTGCTGTCGGCCAACTAGCAGAACAGCTGGGGGTGGATGGACCTGGGGAGCAGAAACTGCCACATCTCCTGCAGAGAGGATGGAATATTCTGGCACAGGAGAAATTTCAGCAGGGCTGGTTCATACAGAGTGAGACATCCGGGTGGTAGCCCTTGGACCAGGGTGCTTAGCAATGGAGGTGGTAAGAGCTGGTTGGATTTTGGATGTATGTTTTTTTTTTTTTTTTTAAGAACAAGAAACAGCTTACTGAGATAGAATTGACGCACAGAAAACTGCATGTACGGTGTACCATTGCATGTGTCTTGGCAGGTGTATACCTCCCTGCAACCATCTAATAATCAAGACAATGAGCATGTCCCTGATGCCCAAAGGCTTCATTGTGGCCCTTGATGACCCACCCTCCTGCTCCTTCTCCCCACCCCTGGCCCACCAGCCCTCACATCCCAGACAACCACTGATCCTGCTGCCATGACAGGTTGTTTGACGCCTTCTAGAATTTTGTAGAGATGAAGTCATACAAAAAATATGTACTCTTTTCTTTGTTTTTACTGTTCTCACTCATAATTATTTTGAGACTCATTCCCGTCGTTGTATGTTCGTCCCCCTCCTTACGGAGCCGAACCCCACGATAACACAGTTTGTAGACCCATTCACCTGCTTATGGACTTTTGCCCTGTTCCTAGTTTTTGGCTGTCACACATTGAGCTGTGATGAAGGTGTGTGTACAGACCTTTGTATGGACAAATGCTTCCTTTTCTCTTGGGTAAAATGGCTGGCTGTGGGCCACCTGGATAGTATTCTAGGTTAGGTGTATGTTTAATTTTGTAGGAAATGGCCGAACTGTTTTACATTGAGAAGTTTGAGAGTTTCAATTCCTCATGTCTTTACCAACGCTTGGTATGGTCAGTCTTTTTTCATTTGGGCCATTTAGATGAATATTCTGGATATGCTCTGGAAATGTGGATCCTGTGGAACTTTAATGAATTGGATGTGGGCTATGGGAGAAAGAAAAGGAGCTATTTATTCAACAGATGTGAATCGAGTGCCTTCTTTATCCTGCATTATTCTAGAGGCTGAAGGAATAGTGAAGCATAAAGTAGATATAATCCCGTCCCTCGTGGATCCTACACTCCACACTCTCCTTTGCCTGTTTTGGGAGGGTCGGGGTGGCACCTGGGGCTCTGGCGGGGGTGGGAAGAGAAGCTCAAGAAGAGGCAAGTACTGCTGATGGAGGCAGTGAAGAAAGAGGGGGTGAGGGTGAAGCCAGCCCCACATTAGTGGGTCTGATGTAGAAAGATGCCATGATATCCTGAGTCTGCTATTTACCATTAGTGTGACTGTGGCCCAATCATGTTCCTATCTGAGTAGCTTTGGTTTTTTCATCTGGAAAGTGGGAATAATGAATACTTTGGTTGAACTGAGATATTTTGCCAGCACTCAGCCAAATCACGATGCTCAGCAAACTTCCTGAAGTCAGTGACATTGATTCATTCCTCAGTTGTGCTCTTGAGACAGGATCACATGTTCCAAGTGTGGGTTCCAGAAGGGTCTCAGGGGCTGTAAAGTCAGCCCCTGGCCCACTGCCTCATTTCCACCCTCCCTACCAATGCTTCAGGTGCAGACACCCCACCTGTGGGCCCAGAGCAGCCAAGGGGAGTAGGAGTTCTGTTTGCAGCTTTATTTTGAGAGCCACCACTGCAAGATGGCTCAGGCTCCTGGCTCCACAGGGGGCTGAAGTCAGGCTATCTTTAGGAGACACAGCATGTCCCTCCATGTCACTAGGTCTTGGTCATCATGTTGGGAGAGAAGACACCACTTTTGCCTCAACTGTGTTTGTTGTCTGTGGATCCCCTAGGAGCAGCAGGCCCTCCTTACTCAACCTTTGTCTTGAACTCTCTGAGGGGAGGGTGCCAGGAGGGGGCAATCCACCACAATGAGGTTTTTGCCTCATTGTGATACTCATGGCTGGGAGTGTGGCTTCCCTGGGTGCCCTGTGTGTAGCCATGGCAACCACGATGCTCCACTTTTGTTCAGCATTTCCCGGTTTACCCAGTGCTTTTATAGCTGTCACCTATGGCATCCTCTAGATGGGTTTGGAGTGTGGCATCATCGTCAATATCCTAGTTTACTAGCTAAGGACACTGAGGCTCCAAGAACACAGGGAGTTGCTTAGAGTTACTGTATGAGTGAGGACATGAACCCAGGCTGTGGGCTTCCAAGATCAGGATTCTTTGTTAAGCCATCGTTGTTGTCCTGATTTTGCAATCTCATGGCCTCTGCTCTATTCTGCCCCATTTTCTGCCTGCACAAATCCTATTTCTCCTTTGAGTCCCAGCACTTGGCTCAAATGCCTCCCTTCTCTGGGAAACCCCCTCTTATTCCTCTGGATGAACATGAATACCTGGACATTTCACGATGCTGTGCAGAATGCAATGGGCAGGGGATGTGGTTTGGCACAATTCTTAAGGGCGTCCTCTTACCTCCTCTGCTGGGTCACAGCTCCTTTAGGACAGGAATCATGACTCATCCATATTCCCCACATCACAGAGTATAGACTGTAGGAGCTCATCCATAGAGGTGCCTACGAAGTTCTGATTGAACTAAATTCCAATCTGATTCTAGAACTGGACATTTCTTAGAGCCTGAGCAATGTTTGACATCAAACAGACCTTTGAACTCAGAGCCTGGCTCTGCCCCTTGTAAGCTGGATGAGCTAGGCTATTCTTATAACCATCTTTAGGTCCAGTTTGCTCAATATGTAATGTAGGAATAATCATAGGAATAATATATCATGGGAATAATAATCATAATAATGTAAGAATAATCTATTTTCAGTGCCTGGGTGGCTTAGTGGGTTGAGCCTCTGCCTTAGGCTCAGCTCATGGTCTCAGGGGCCTGGGATTGAGCCCCAAATCAGGCTCTCTGCTCAGCTGGGAGTCTGCTTCCTCTTCTCTCTCTCTCTCTCTGCCTGCCTCTCTACCTGCTTGTGCTCTCTCTCTCTCTGTCAAATAAATAAATAAATAAACTTAAAAAAAAAGAATAATCTATTTTGTAAGGTTGTTTTAAGGATCATAAGAGCTAATGAAAATAAAGACCATGTGTATTGTACATTCTGGTGCATAAGGAATGATAAAAAAAATTAGGGGAGGAGATCTCTTGTTCTTTACTCAGCAATCTTGCCTAATTCTCTTGGAAAGACCAAGATCTGCTGCTGTGTGGCATCAACTAACACTATGAAGAATACATGAAAGAATATTCATTAAGCACTTGTCATGCGACCTTTATTCATTCATTCACTCATTCTCTTACCATTCAGAGTTGACATAACTCACCTGGGGGCATCAGAAAAGGGTGGCAGCTACTCCATTTCTTCCCTGTCTCATGATCAAAGCTGTCCTCTGGCTGGAGAAGGTGGGGCAGGGGGGAGATTCTTTACTTTATTGATGAAGTCAGTCATTTCCCTTCAGGCTTTCTTTATTGTGAACTTGAGGAATGTGGCCTCTAGATGTATCAGCGAAGTAGGAAGAATAAAAATATATTTCAGAAACTCCCCCAAAGAACTGATGGGCTCTGAATGTGTCTCTCTATCCAGCTGTTCCTTGCTACGCCAGCACTGGGGGCTGAAGAATGGGGACTACACAAGAGGGAGGGTCTTGGTGGCCTGTGAGGAGGACCTGTCCTAGGAAGCTGCCGTCTGAGGCAGAAGGATGGTCATCGTGAGCTGGGAGGCACAAAGGCCCACAGTGGGTAGAGGCTGGCAGTTGGTAGGGATAGCAGGGGTTGGAGTAGTGGTTTGGCTGGGATAGCTCTCCGTATTAGGGTGACTTGATCAGTCGAAAAGTAGAGAATGCTTAGCTGGGCCCAACCATGACAGTTCCATGGCAGTGGGGGTTGGGGCTGCTCTGGAGCCTGGAGATGGCTGGGTTGGCTCACTTCTGAATTGGCACCAACCAGGCTCTTTTGCCACAAAGAGAGGGTTACTTTGGCCTATGGTGAGGGCTGGCAATACTGGCCCTATGCATGGGGACACTGATGTCCTGTTGGCTTTTTTATGGAGGACAGTTTTATGGAGAGGAGTCTGGATTTACCATAAGTAAATGGAAGAGTAGGAGTGAGGAGAGTCTTAGAATGTGGCAGAGACACTGGTAGCCATCTCACCAAGGATCTATCTTCTCCCCCAGGACCATGTGCTCCTCTGGCCAATGGCTATGAATAGGAGTGAGGGGGTTACTTCTGGGATGAAGCATTGGAGATCTGGTGTGCAACCCTACAGCCATCTCCTTGTTGCAGTGGTGGAGGAGGTCAGGAGTTTTAGGTGGTACAGATGTACGGTGGTAGAAACTGTCAGCCAGGGTCCCTGAGTTACTATGTGGAGCAGAGCCTGCCTCAGACTCAAGTTGGCTCTATGAACAAGCAGTAAACCTAGAGTTCAGTTTCTCTTTTGGTTTGCCTTCCTTGTAATTTTCATCTTACTTTATTTTTCCTTCCCTTCCCCTATGTTCGTCTTGTTTTGTTTTTTAAATCCACATATGACTGAAATCATATGATAATCATCTTTCTCTGACTGACTTATTTCATTTGATACAATACCCTCTAGTTCCAGCTACATAATTGCAAATGGCAAGATTTCATTCTTTTTGATGGATAAGTAATATTCCATTCTCTCTCTTTATACTGCATCTTCTTTATCCATTCCTCCAATTAATGGAGCTTTGTAATATTTTTTAGTCCTTTTATGAGACAAAGAAAATAAGGAAAAGCAGGGATTTGTTTTTTTAAAACTATAAAATTTTCATTATTCTAGAAGTCTTGAATTTTGATCCATCCCCATCTCCTAAACCTTTATGTTACATTAATTTGTTTGTTTAATGAACAGCTATCATGCACTTACTGAGACATAGGTCCTGTGCTTTTGGCACTGGGGTTTCAGAGGAAAGTCCGTGATGGTGACCTGCTGGAGTCTGGCCATTCCTCGGGGAAGAGATAGGAAGTGTAAATGTTTTGTAAGAGGAAGCCCCAGAGGGCTAGGAAAATTCAGGAGGGAAATTTTCTCCCAGGCTGGGAATCAGGGAAAGCCTCATAGAGGAGGCAATGTTTGAATTGTCATGGGAAAGAAGCATGGGTAGAATTTTGACTGACAAGTAATGGGAGGCAGGTAGAACATTCCTTATACAGACAATGGCTGGAACTCAGGCACAAGGGTAGGGGTGAAATTAGACTAATGTACTTCAACAAGAAGGTTGAAATAAAAAAGTGATTGCAGGTTAACCTCTAATTAACCGGAAAATGCTAGTAACTGGAACCACTTATGGAAGATTGTTCCATTAATTAAGGTTTTCCTGTGTGTGTGTGTGTGTGTGTGTGTGTGTGTGTGTGGTGTATGTGTGAAACTACACAGTCAGAGATACACTCACACACCTGTTCAGCCCCAGCTCCCCTAAGGACGCTCCCTCCACATCCGGGGGTGCTGCTCTTTGCACCCCTCTGTAGCAGGGAGGGGAGCTGCCTATCAGCCTGGAAGACACATTTTCGGCATGCCGTGCTGTGGCCCCACGGAGACCCTGTTCCGAGAGGATTGGAAATGTAATCACAACAGTTTTTATTAGCAAAAGAACAGCAGGAGCCCTTCTGCTGTCCATATGGACAGATCCCGATGGGTATTCATGAAGCAGTTTGCCACGGGAACAGCGGTGCTTAAAATTCCTCGTCCAATTACCTTTGAACTTGCCTTTTTTGCTGCAGTGGCTGCTGCTGCTGCATTGTGAAACATCTTGCACCCCAGTAACTCCCTCGAAAAGCGGGGTCTGCCTTACCCTGTTTGGGGTTGAACATCGGTGGGCCAGAGGAGACCTGGGAGCTTGGGGCCAAGTCATGTATCCTGGATGTGCTGGTGGGCATCTCATCTGTCCTATGTTAAATTGCCCAGTTAATTAGAGCCAACAGTAGCTTTTGTAGTAGCCCCTCTGCCCTACTGGGACCTGAGACAAGGTGTCATTCTGCAAGGTCACCCAGGGAGAGGGTACAGTTGCCAGCCCAAGCATTGTCTCCTGACCTCGTTCACATGCTGCTTGATAGAGGATAGGGGGTATGGTGACCAGACAGTCCAGGTGCATGGGGGCATTTCCACTTCCACCTGTCCTTTTCGTTGTTCCTAGTGGTACATATCTAAATATAGACCCAGATTCTGGGGAAGAGCACTCAGGAACATATAAATCTAAAAGAGGACTGCTGCTGGAGCACTGGGCTGGGTGCCAGGCCAGTGCATCTGAAGCGCATCTGTACCACTAGGGTTCGTCTGTTGTTCCACCTCCTGAGCTCTCCGTTTTCTTCTGGGGATCCACCATTCGCCTGCTCTCTGGCAGGGGAGTTTCACTGGGCCAGCTGCCATCCTCTAACTCCAGAAGCGATGTGTAACTTGGGTCTGGTCCAGGAGTCTCATGGATGGGTTCTGGAATGGCCTACTTGAGACAATAAGAGTCTGGCTTGAGCTTTTTGATGGAACTCTCTGTAAAAAAAGTTTTAAGCAGGAGAAATGTAACTCTGGAAGTGTGGGTGGTCATAAAGGGGCCACCTGGAGAGAAGCTTCTGAGAATGACTCCCTTCTGTCCCGTGCTCCACTGTCTCTGGCCACTTGGTACCAGAGCCCATAAATTCTCTTTTGTGCCTAAGCAAAGTTCAAGAACCTTCTAGGAATTAAGATTCTGCCAGGTGACCTCTTACCACAGAAACTGGCACCCCTAGGTCTTTCCTTTCTGTAATCAAATCCATCACTGAAGGCCTTCTCCCTCTCGTCAGGATGTGGCTTCCCAAGCTGGTGAGAAGAGAGTCAGGCATTTTCCCTGAGTGTTGAATCACATGTGAATATGTTAGAGGGGTCCTAGGCTGATCCTGGCTCATAGCAGCAGCTTATTAAGTCGTGTTGATAATCTGACTGGCCACATTTATGGGGCTTTTACATTTCCCATCCCTAAAGGCAGAATCATCCTGGGATTCAGTCCAGAGTGTGGGTTTTGGGATCAGACACCCCTGGATTCTTGTTCTGGATCTGCCATTTGCTGACAATGACCTGGGCGGTCATTCAACCTCTGTAGGCTTCAGTTCATCTGGAAAATGGGTTTAATTATACTCCTCACTCACTGAATGCTTTTGAGGATTGAATGAGAAAATTTGCACAGAGCAGAGCTTAGCACATGACCTAGCATCTATATGGGAGCTATAATTATTTCTAGAAAACCACCGAACAGCTTTTAAACTACAAAAGCAATGGCCAGCAATTGATATTCCATTGGATTTCCCAGTGGGCATGCCTATTTCCTTTTCTTTTATCTCTGCTCCCCCTGTGACATCTACTGAGGGCTGGGTTTTTTCTGTCCTGGACTCTGTGGTTACCCAGATATAGAAGATACAGATACAGTAGGGGATCTCCTTATGGGTAGGAACTACACCCAATGGCCAAGAAAGAGCAGAGTGAAAGAGAGTATGTTTTAATGGAAGAGCAAGAGACAATGCTCCATGCCCAGAGTCAGGGTACGATCTTGCTAAGGGCTTATGTATTCATCACCTTCGGCCCTGGGATGCTTTGTTAGAAGTACGAAACCACCCTTGTTCCATCTTGGAGGTGGAGATGAATTTCTTCAGTTCAGTTCAGTCTTCCTGAGTACTTACTTGGCTCAGAGTTGCAGTACCAACCCCAGCTCAGATTTTCCCTATTTGTTTTCTTGTCAAATGCTCCAAGTAGAAAGAGGGGGGTGTGCCGCAGCATGAAAATTGTAGAAATTGGCAAGCTGATTCTGCAATTCATATGGAAATGAAAGGGACCTAGAATAACCAAAACAATTTAGAAAACGAACAAAGTTGGAGGACTAATACTGCCTGATTTTAAGGCTTACTGTTAAGCTACAGTAATCAAGACAGTGTGGCATTGGCATCATGATAGACAAAGAGAACAATGGAGTGGATTTGGGGGTGCGGAAGTTGGACCAATACATATATGGGCAACCGATTTTTGACAAAGGTGCAGAGACAATTCGGCACAGAAAGTATAGTCTTTTTTAAACAAATGGCTTGAATAGTGGGATAGTCATATGCCAGAAAAATAAACTTGGATCCAAAACTTTTTCCGTATACAAAAGGAACTCAAAATGGATGATAACCCTAAATGTAAAACATAAAACTGTAAGACTTTGAAAAGAAAACAGAAGAAAAACTCTGTGAGCTTTTTTAGGCAGAGTTCTTAAATATGACACCAAAAGCATAATCCATAAGAAAAAAATAGAAATTGGACTTCACAAAAATGTACAACTTCTGCTTTTTTAATGATACTATCAAGGGAATTAAAAAGGCAAGCCCCCAGTGGGGAAAATAGTGTACACTGTATATCTGATGAAGAACTTTTATCCCAATATAGCAGGAAATTGCAATAATAATAATAAGACAAACTAATTAAAAGTGGGCAAAATATTTATTTATTTATTTATTTATTTTGGGGGGGGAATATTTAAATAGACATTTCACTAAAGAAGATACACAAATAGCTAATAAACATGAAAAGGTGCTCAACATATGAATCACTAGGGAAATACGAATCAAAACTATAATGAGATCCTGTTACACGTCCTCTCAGAGTAGCTGAAATTAAAGACTGACCACACCACATGTTGGTGAGGATATGGAGGACCTGGAATGCTCTGTGGGTGGGAAGTAAATTGCTATAACACTGTGGAAAACAGTTGGGCAGTTTCTTAGAAAGTTAATCACACACCTACCATATGATCCAGCCAGCCCACAGGCAGCTCTTTCCCCAAGAAGAAAGAAAACATATGTCCACCCAAAGCCATGCACACAAATGTTCATAGCAGCTTTATTTGTAGTAGCCCCAAGCTGGAAACAACTTCAGTGCTTTTCGGCAGATGAATGGATACACAAACAGTAGCGTTGCTGTACAACAGAATATTACTCAGTAATAGAAATTATTGATACATGCTAACATGGATGAATCTCAAAATAATTGTCTTAAGTGAAAGAAGCCAGGAAAAAAAGAGTAATACTGTATGATTTTATTTACATAAAATTCTAGAAAATGCAAACTAATGGATAGTGACAGGAAGCAGATCAGTGCTTGTTGGGGACTGAGGGCAGGGGGCTTTCAGGGAGGGGCAGGAGGAAATTTCTGGAGGTGATGGATATGTTCATTATCTCACTTGCAATGATGGTTTCATGGGTGTCTATATATATCAAAACTTCTTGGAATGTACACTTTAGTTATGTGCAGTTCATTTTATGTCCGTTATGTCTTAATAATGCTGTTTTAAAAAGAAATGGAAGACATGGTTCTACCAGCAACCCTTGGACCAGATGAGGTACCCCAAGAAAGTTGCTGTCCTGCCCAGGGGAGGGGAGAGATGGAATAGGCTCCTGGCTCCCATGTCTTCCTCTGTTTGTATTTGTCCACTTTGGCCTCACTGCCCCCTCCGCCAGGGCATGTCTTCTCAGTTCTCCTCCTCACCTGTTTAGATGCTACTTGTCTTTCTTTCTCTCTGTCTCTTTTTAAAAAATTTTTTCTAGATTTTTTTTTTTAAATTTTATTTATTTGTCAGAGAGAGCGCAGCAGCATGGAGAGCTGTAGGCAGAACAGGCAGAGCAGGCAGAGGGAGAAGCAGGCTCCCCGCCGAGCATGGATCCCCATGTGGGATCATGACCTGAGCCAAAGGCAGATGCTCAACCAAATGAGCCACCCAGGCATCCTGCTACTTGTCTTTCTTGATCTAGAGGAGAAATCGTCACCTCCATGAAGCCTCCAGGGCCACACCTGACTTGTGTTTTTTCCATCTCATATGTTTGTGCAGCATTTATTTGCATGTTGTTACTCAGATCATTGTGTGTCTTGCTGATTCAGAGACAAATAAATTAAGAAGGGTTCAGTTCAGCATTAGAACTTGCTCTCTCAGGTCCCCTCAAGGCTTCATTAAGTGGTGACTTTGGTCCTGGTGCTTTTCCGTCTCTTCCTGAGTCACATAGTGGTGTGCATATACTACTGTCTCTTGTTAACAGCACCTCCACCTACCCAAGTGCATCATCCATGAAAGCACCCCTCTCCCCCATCCTCAGTCAGTCACAACAGAGTCTTGGCTCTCTCCAAATCCTGAAACAGTTTACTTTCTCTCTCTATGGCCACGACCCTAGTCCAGCTGATACCAATGCATGCCTGTGTCCCTCCAGTAGCCCTGTCGCTGGTTTCCCTATGTCTCTCTTCCCACCACCCCCAATTGGTCTATTCTCAACCCAGCAACCAGAGGGATCCTTCAAGACCTACATCAGCATATGTCACTTCCCTTCATGAAAGTTTTATCCACAGTTTCCCACTCGAGCTCAGATTAGAGCCAAATTCATTGCCATGGCCTACATGGCTGTGCCTGGTCTGACTTCTGCTGACCTCTCTGACTTGGTTCTGTGCTACGCTCCCTTTGTACCCTCTGCACCCACTGGGCTGGTGCCTTCCCCTTCCCCTCTGTGCCCCACCCTCCTCTGTAGACGGCCTTCTTCAGAGAGGACTTCCCTGACCACTTGTTTAAAGAGAGTCCTTTCTCTCTAAGCTTCTTGCAGCTTCCAGCACAGCTGTAGCAAATGCTCCTGTTTGTAAGTGTGCACATATTTGTAAGTATGTATGTATTTGTGTGTACATATTTGTGTGTACATCTTTGTAAGTGTGTACGTATTTGTAAGCATGTAAATATTTGTGTGTACATATTTGTGTGTATGTATTTGTAAGTGTGTACATTATTTGTAACTGTGTACATATTTGTAAGTGTGTACTAAGGCAATGATCACCTCCTCCACTCAGTTGGGAGATCTAGGAGAGCAGGGAGAAAGTCTGCATTTACTGCTCTGTGCTGTGTCCCCAGCACTGGTTTCTCAATGCTTGTTTGTTAAATGACTGAATGACTGACTGACTCTAAAGGGAAGCTTTGAGGGTACTGGATTTTTGTCATATCCCTTGTCCTAGTGACCTTGGAACATGAGGATCTATTTTTCTGTCTTACAATGAGTGTTTCTGAAATCAGGATGACTCTTATAATCTTGCAAATTTTATGCAGCAGTATTTTTCCTCCAGAAAACTGCTAACTTCATGATTCTGTCTTACAATGGCACACGCTATGTCTGGGAATTACAGTGATAGGAAAACCTTTGTGTTGTTCAATAGATAGCATGTCTTATAGAGGAGGGCATCTGTCTCTGTTTTGGAAGCTTTCTCTTGGCCATGACACCTGCTTTGTGACCTCACTTGTGTTACATTAATCAAATACTTAGTATTTATATTGTTCATATGGTCATGCAGCTTCTCCTTAGTGCAGATTGTAGGCTTCTTGAGGAGAGACATAGAGTTTTATACTTCACCTTTCACAGAAAGGAAGGGGAGGAGAAGGGAGGGCCCCCATAATGTCTAGCGGCTCAGCTGTGAGGACTCTTGAACCACGTGGGACCCTCGTGGGCCAGTCTCATTTTGAGACCTCAGGATTCCTAGGCTGGATCTCAGTGCTTCTGCCCCCAGGATATCTTTGCTGTTGGGCCCTCTCTGGTGTGCCATCAGGCTGTACTACCCAGGTCTTGCCTTGTTCATGAGACAAGCATAACTGTTTGACAAAGTGAGCCCTCTCATGCCCGTCCCCTCAAGCCCAGGGCCCTTCTCAGCTAGCCTGAGCTGACACTTACCTCACTCTATTCATCTCCCAGGGCTTGGAGCCCAGCCACTGCCACTAGCCCTCAGACCTCCAGGCCAGTGAGAAATGTTGTGGCCTCCTGTCTGGGGACACAGGCTGGGCTCAGGCCAACTTCGGGGTCATCCCTGCTCTGTTTTTTTGTTAGCTATGCGACTCTGGTGAGGGTTGTTTTTCCCTCAGATCCTCAGTTTCCTTCTCTGTAGGATGGGGGTGATGATAAAACCTAACTCGTAGAATAGCTATAAGAGGTTATGGTACACATATTGACAATGTGTACTGCATGAACATTGGCCTCTGCTGATGCTCAAACAGGCTCAGGCACTAACTGTTAATGGCGCTGGGGGGAGGGCTGTGTGGCTGGAGAAAGGATGTCCTTTTCATAGGGGCCTTGGGACAGCAGCTATTTGCCCACCAAACTGAAAGTCCATCAGTATTTTACTAACTGGTGTGCCATACAGGTGTGCGGCGCCTGGGCTGTAATGTAATAAGCATGAGGCACACCCGTGGTGCTGGGGAGAGGAAAGGGGTTGATTTAGGACAGCAATTTCCAATATTATACTAGTAAATGCTACTAAACACAGGTTTTCTAGGGGGAGAAAATGAAGTCCAAGTGTTTAGTTTGCCAATTTCCATGGTGTAAATATTACCAACACCGTTAACTTTGGGAGACGCGCAGCAGCCCTAAGGATGAAGAGTCTCCATCGTACAGACACAATAGATGTACGTACACTCAACAGTAAAGACAATAGTAAGATGTAGGAGAAGAATTGGGAAGTAATAAGTTTTGAGTGCTTTTTTTTAAAACCTCTGTTCTTAATATAGATCATTTAATGATAAGTTTATATAATTTAATTTTAAATAATGGCTGTGTTTAACAACTACTTGTAGATGTTCTGGAAATGTAAGAGTTGCCTTTGAGGGCTGTGTAAGCCATTTCTAGCACATCTTTGAAGATTTATTTGTTTATTTGAGAAAGAGAGAGAGCAAGCATGAGCGGGAGGGGCAGGGGGAGAGGGAGAGACTCTCAAGTGGACTCTGCGCTCAGTGCAGAGCCCATCACAGGGCTTGATCTTACAACCCTGAGATCATAACCTGAGATGAAACCAAGAGTCAGATGCTCAACCAACTGTGCCACCCAGGCACCCCTCCAGCACACCCTCAACATTATGACTGCCAATCTACCTGCCAGATCTCTGCCTATTTACCTTTCCGAGACTTCAAGTCACTCTCTTGCTTATTGCCTGTAGCTGCTCCTACTGATGCTTGTGGTTGGCCATCTTCACTTACTGCCCCCCCTGCTTACTTGTGAGTTTTCCAGTCCTGGTAGCTGGGCTAAATATGTGCTGCACTGTCGGGGACCTTGTCCCAGGACCTTTCCCTTTTCCACCTGGATACCCGACCACCTCCTTGACCCTCAGTTTCCCTCCTGAGCTGGGCTCTGATGGGACAGTACTCAGTGGAGGAGGAGGAGACAGTGCCTTCTGGGATGTGAAAGCAGGGAAATGTTGCATTTCTTCTTAGGGCTGGAGAGAGCCACCTACAGAACAGGGTTTGGCTCGTGATTGCCAGGCTGCCTGCACCCCTCTACACTTGGCTGCTGTCTTTAGAATTTCTGCTGGGGAAGGTGCTTGGCAAATTAATCCCCCAAATGCACAGAAATCTCTCCTGCCAAATTCAATTCTCCAACCAGTGATAAGTGCTTACCACCGGCTTGTGCAAGCAAAAACAAAGCACAAACCCAGCGCCGGAAGCTGTGGCATTGGGATGGAGAATTTACAGCTCTTTGAAACCCTGCAGATCTGCACTTCACAAAGTTATCAAATGAATTAAAGGGCCAAGTAAAAAAATGGGACTTGCAAGTGGAGGAATCGCTGCTGCAGAAGAAGGATTACCTGTTTGGTTCCAGACCTTGTCAACAGACAGATCTGTCTTTAAGTCTTTATTTCAGGGAAACCTGCTCAAGAGTCTGGTTCTGAGACACTGATCTGGGGGGAGCCGACGTTTTTATCAGACACCTGTCCCTTGTTTTGTGGGTCTAGGACAAGGTGAAGGGAGGAGAGGAGAAGCCAGGCCTAGAAGACAGTGGGACATAGTGGAAAGATCCCAGGCTCTGGAGGCAAAGGGACTTGGGTCGCAAGCTTCACCACTTCCTGCATGTGTGAGTTTGGCCACAGGTCCCAGCTTGTAGCCTCAGGAGCTCCTGTCTGGAAATAGGAGTAGTGCTGTTGTGTGCAATGCTGCTGGAGCTCTGTCTGTGTCTCTGTGCTCTGACAGTTCCTGGCCTCTCCGTCCTGGTGGCGTTTGAAGCACCCACCTGGGGATATTTGTTGAAGGGCTTTCTGGTGGATCTGAATGCACAGGTGGCACGGGCAGGTGAAGGGAGTTAATGCTCCACTCACAGTCCTCAACCTGTGGTTGGCGGGAGCTTCCTGAGGCGTGCTCTGTAAACCTCCAGGGCGCAGTGTGGGGGGACCTGCCTGCACCCCACAACACATCCTGCGTGGGCTTCTGTCCTTTCTTTTTCTCTCTTTCCCCTCCCCAGCTTGTGCTTCCTGGGATTGCATCCTTAAAACCCTGCTTGACTTTGAATCCCTGTCTCAAGGCTCCTCCTGGGGGAATCCAACCTAAGATAAGGATCGTTTTGAGGGTGAAATGAGTAGTCACTAAAAATGATCAGCGAAAAGTAAAGTGCGCAGTGGGGCCGCACCTGGTTGGGCTGAGTGCGTGTCAGTCTCCTGGCCCTCGACCCACCATCTCATCTCTTTCCCAGGAAACACCTGCACCATGGGGGCCTCTTCTCTCAGGCTCCCTTGCTGGCAGTCTGCAGTCTGGGGAGGGAGTGGGCGAGTGGCTATCTCCAAGGCTGCCACCCCAACGCCTGGTATCCTGAACCTCGGGAGGGTGGGAAATCCTGCCCATGGGGTACAAGTGCAGCCTCTGGGAGTTCTTTTGGGGGCTAAACAGACTCAAGGATTAATTAGCTAATGCCTGTGGAGTGCCTCGGAAATGTCAAGTACCGAGTGTGAAGTGCCATCACTTGAGACGGTTTCCCTTCTTAAGCTGCCATGAAAGATGTGTCAATTACCACAGTGGAGAAACTGTTGCCGAGTCCCTAGTTAGGGCTCTAAACCAGGCAAATGTTTGTAGTCCCCATAAGGCGCTCAGGGCCTCCCAGAACTTAGAGGTTGGAGCTCACGGCCCAGCCTCCGGCCTGGTGGGTCGGGCTCTGGGGCGTGTTTGTGGACTCATGGCTCCTCCGCAGAGCCTCCTTCGGAATTTGGCTGCCTCGTATCCCCCAGCTCCACACCCTCCTCACCTGTGCCAGGACCCTCCAACCCACACAGCCAAGACCAGGGTTGCTTATTGGTTTTCGACTGGTTGTCCACTCAGAGCATGAGTCTGAGACCATCTTCTTCCCTTCCCAGCTTGTTCCTCCTCCTTCTGAGGGTGGCGACATAATCCTCCCAACCCCACAGGAGGCTTCCATCATTGATGGCTGGTAGCCAATCACTTACCAAGCTGTTTAGACTCTTCATGCTGATTATGATGTCTGTCTCCTCTCTGCCATCCCATCGCCCCTGCTCTGGTTCAGGCCATCATCTCCCCCAAACCCTTGTTCCTGTCTCCTGGTCACTCTCCAACTTTCAGTCTGCTCACCGTGTAGCCAGCGAAGGCTCATTCTGAAACTCAGTTATAACAGAATCCCTCTCTCTGTGAACATCCAGTGGCTCCCTATTGCTTATAAAATAAAGCATAAACTTCCGTCTGCGGGCTCATTATGATTGGCCTTTTATCAACTTCTCCCATCTTTTTCCAACTGTCCCCTTGCATGTCCCCTGGACTGCAGCCAGCCTGAACTTCCCTGGAGTTGGGAAGCACTTGCCCAGCTGATTATCCACTCACTCAGCAGGCTATCCCTCCCACCCTCTGCAAAATTCTCTCTCTTTTTTCATGGATGCCCTTCCCCTTTATTTGGAGGGGAGGGCCACCCTTCCTGGATCTCCACATGTGTGTTTAGATGACAGATTAAATATCACCTCTTTCTCTTCTCCACTACCATGGCAATCTGATCTACATTCTACAGAGGATTTTGATTTTGTATTACAGCGATGAGTAGGGAGTTAGCCTCATGCCTCCTGTATTAATGCTGTGTCTGTGAAGATGTTTTTGACAGTAAGTCTGGTGCTGTAATATAGTGACCCCTAAATCAGTACAAAAGATGGTTGCTTTTAGCCCCAGATTCCTTCTCCTTCCTTTTTATCTAACTGAAAGTGTATATGAGTATGTCCTTTCTCCTGGCCCTTAAGGAGCTCCTCAGACCTAATCTTTTCCCTCCCTGCTGGTAAATATTAGTTGTTCAGTTCTTGTTGAAATAATATGAACTTGTGGCTTCAGAGACTTGGCAGGTATATTACTAAGATGTGGCTTCTCTTCTTTAGGATATGTTTTTATAAGCTGGGCTGATGGGACATTGCTGCTGGTTTGTGGTTCTGTGGGCAGATATCTGCTTGAAGCTTTCCTGTTTGTCCTGGGATCTTTACAGGAAAGTTCCTGCAAATGCCCTCTGCTTGGAGGGCTTGCATGAGGAGGGCAGGATTTGGAGACTGAGGCCTGCAGTGTAGGGAGCCACGGTCTGGGTGGGCAGGTGGTAACTTACATGGTAGAATCACTTTCTCAGCCACACGGGGGTGAGGGAGCCAGGCTTGTCATCTGGCCCTGTTTGGTCAAGTGGCAGGGGCACTGAGGAGTGAGAGCCAGCAGGCTCCACAGGAATATTTCCCTTACTTCTGGAAAGGGGGCCATCCAGTTAGCCCTGACATTGGGACCAGTTTCTGTTTCTCTCTCCCCTCCTTTCCTCTTCTCTTCTCAAAGCATAATGGGGCACGCTTGCCCTTTAGAACTTGTCTAGTCCCAGGAACACTTGTGACCCAACTCTAGGCTTCTATAGCATTGTGCCCCTGGAGTCCAGACACCTGGTATCCCTGTAGGGTCCTGGCTTTGTAATCTGAAAGCCTGTTGAGCAGATAAGGTCCCTGACAGATTTTGTTTGACTTGACAGTGTTTGCAAGAAATTGGATGAACATTTAAAATTGTGAGACTTGGCATAAAGTTTTCTTTTCTTTCCTTTTCTTTTAAGAATTGGAGGACCTCACAGAACTGGACTTCCTAGTCCTCCATGGCAACTGCAAGCTGCCGCTGAGCCATGGGTGCTGCTGCAGACAGGACAGGCAGGCACCAGCATGCCAACGGGCATCATTGGGCACTTACTATCCTGACCTGTGGCCTGGCCCTAGGTCACAGTCAAGGTGAATATCACTGATACACTGGAGGACCTACACAATCCATAAGGGAGGCCAGAACAATGGCTTCGAGCTGCGTCTATCCAGATTATAGAATGTTGGATTTGCAAAAGCTCTTCTGGGAGTTGGTTCTCATCTCTCATTTGCAGACAGGACCTGGAACTCTGAGCTGGGAAGGGACGGGCTAAGGCCACCTGGTGAGTTGATGGCCAGGTCCCCTTCCCCAGAGCCAGAGTCTTTCCCAGTTACAGAGCGCTCTTGTCTCCCCTTGCCTTTGTGTCCCTCATTTCATGGCCATCAGCTCCATTGCAGGCCTGTGTAGGGAGGCTTGTGATGGGGAGGGATGGGGAATAAAGGGTAGGGGAGGCCTGGGGCCGCTCAGGATAAAAGCTGAATGCAGGGGCGTTCAAAAGCCACTGGGCACTGAGCGAATTAAGCCATGCCTGTCTCCGTTGCCCGGGTACTCTTTATGCATTGCATAATGCCATTGTTCAGACAGAGCCAGGGGCCAGAATGAGCACTGTCTTTGCAGGTAGGCAGCCAGCACCGGCTCTGCAGAAAGAGAGGGAGCAGGAGAGGCTGGAATATTCCAGCTTGAAAACAGCAGCTGTATAATAAAGCCAGGCTGGTTCGTCTCCGGGCCCCGCTGTCCCTTCTCCCTGCCTCAAAGTAGCAGCATGAATCAGTTCACTGCGGCAATGGTCCAGGCGATGTGACTTGCATCCCCATCAGCTACCTGATTGCAGTCCCTGGATGCACGAGGCACTGGATGTGCCTGGCATACCAAACCACCCGCCCCTGCGCCGCAGCTGCCAGGAGCCAAGCTCGCTGGCCCCGCCCGGCCCCGTAAACAGAGCCGGGCATCCTGTGAGGCCACCACTGGCCTTTTATCTTGTCCAGGGCTCTGGGACGGTCACCGAGATTCTGGAGCTGCTTTTGACGGGGACCGCTAGCCTGTCTCAAAGATGCCCCGACAAGCCCCTCTGGTCCTGGGCAGACAAAAGCTTGAAAGGAGAGGGATTGCACATGGTCCAGTGCTGCTGTTGCTAATATGTTATTTTGACACACAATTAATTGCAATTTTGCTTTAAGCAAAGAGTTCGGGCCCTTCCAAGGGCTGCGTGGCACTATTCAGGCAGAATTGGGTCCCATGCAAACCTCGTCCTTCCCAAAGGGCCAGGGGTCACCTGCTACCCACAATGATGCCACCTCTCTCGGGGCCGGGTGTGGGTTCTGAATCAGAAAGCATGCATCAGCCTGCCCAGGGCCCAGCACGGGGCCAGGGAAACCACGGCACAAACGGGGGGAAAGAGCTGGCACAAAACCTTCCGACAGAGCACGCTGAACAACGGCCCTTCCTAAAATGGTGGCGCTTATCCTTCGCTGACAAAAGACTGATTTGAGCTCTCCCCGGAGGTGGGATGAAGCGAACACATTGCCTTTTATCTCCTCGTCGCTTTGAGAGGGGAGACAACTGGTGCAGAGCGTGGTGGGGAGCCCCGGAGAAGGCGCTCTTGAATGAAAGGCATAATCTCCGGTTCCCCAAACCAAGAGGGGAGGCGGCTTTTATCCCCCACCCCGACCGGCTCCCCCCATCCCGGAGGCATCTGAATGGGAGCCGGAGCAGCTAGGAGAGGCTCTGGTGCACAATGCTGCACTCTATTGCTTCTCCCCGGGAGCCCAGAGGAGGCCATGGGCATACAGCGCCTTACTTTGAAACCAATCCTCCAATCAGCTATTTAAATAAGAAATATAATCTCATTGAACACTGAGAGCTGTCGGTCTGAGACGCTTCCATTTACAAGGCACTTGAAGAAAGTCCCCAAAGCCCCAGTTTATCAGGACAGCCAGCTCGGGGCTATTTACTGGGGGAGAGAGCAGTGCTGGCAAGGGAGGAGAGGGAATTGAAGTTGGCTGTTAGAAATCCAGGCTGTCAGCAGCTCGAGGGGTAAACCCCACCCCACGTGCTGGGAGGAGGCCGGACATGGGACATGGGACATGGAGAAGGCGGGACAGCCCATGGGGTCTCAGAGAACCACCTCCACCCAGGGCAATGCTCTGGGGTGTGCCTGCCCGGGCCCAGGAGGCCTTCCAGCAGCCTGAGGCTTGACTGTCACCTTCATCCTTTTGAGTGCCTACTGAGTTCCATCATTGTAGCAGGATTGGTCAGAGGCCGAGTACGGTCAAGACACAGGGGAGGGAATGTCCCTAATAAAACAGGGCCTTGTGCGGAGCAGGCTGGGGTGACTTGCCTAAGTCATCCCTGCAAGAGCCCAGGGCTCCTTCCAGGACCAGCTGTGTTTCTGAGCTCCAGCCTTCCCTCTCTGTGGATTCTGGAGGGGGAGCCCCAAAAAGCTGTGACTGGGGTAATGGTGTGTCCCCTTGACTTGATGGTCAGGATCTGTGGGAATCCTGGTACTGCTACTCACTGACTTTCTAATCCACGTGTCACTTGCTCAGCCAGAGCCTCAGTTTTCTTTATCTGCAAAATGGGTCATAAGGAGTAGTGCCTGGCAGCTAGACTGTGCCCCTACAGGATGGCTATTACTAAACTGGGGTAACCCATGGCTTGTCAGGTGTGGTGCCCTGCTCCAGTTCAGGCATGGCATATCTGGTCAACAGCTCCACCCGTTTTGCCTCATCTTGTTCGGCCCAATTCGTTCCACATGATCGTGTTCTTTCCAAGATACGTGGTGCTGCTGGTCTGTGCTTCCCCAGGAAGTGGAGCTGGAAGGCTGCCGGGAGGAGGCGTGCATTGAACTGGGCTGGAGGGGCGGGAAGGATTTGGGGAGTAGGCGAATGAGGGGAGTAAAGAAAAGACTTGGAGGTAAGGATGAGCAGAAGGGGAGGGTCAGGGAAGCCAGCCTGTGGGGACTGCCGTGCAGGGCAGACAAAGGAAAGCGGAAGGGGAGGTGATGGAAGCCAACCCCTCCTGTCTATGTTGCTTTCAATTATCTGGGCATCCTTGCTCATCTCAGGATGAATTTGGCTTTGAGGCGACCAGCCTTGAGAAGGTTCTCTGGGAAAGCGACACTGCACTTGGGTGTGACCCCAGCTAGTTAGCAGTGGGGCAGGACGGCAGCCCAGAGGGCCTCATACCTGTTTCCTTCCCCTGTTACTGCAACTAGCTACTGCATGCCTGCTGTGTGCCCGGCACTCTTCCAGCTCTTTGTATGTGCACATTTCCCTGTTTAAGCTTACGGTAGCCCTGTGAAGTAGGGATTGTTGTTGTGATCCCTATTTAGGGACGAAGCAGCTGAGGCCTGGAGTCATTTTGAGTCTTGCCGAGGTCACACAGCCAGGAAAAGTCTCAGCGCCTGGCGCTGGAGCCCTTCTGCCGTCTTGCCTCTGAGGGTGCTTGGCCCACTTCCCTCTCCTTTTCTGAAACAACGTGTCCTTGTCAGAGACGAGGAAAGGAGGTCTCAGCTTCATTTGGTATTCTCTTCCTTCTCAGCAAAGCACCTAAGTGCCTTCCACGCTCCCAGAACGTCAGGGAACATCAGCAAGATAGGAGAAGAGGGCCCCCAGACCCGCGCCCCGCAGTGCGGGAAGCGCCGGCTCACTCCGCTGACTTCCATTAAACGTTTGACGCATCGTAGAACTGCCGAAAGCCATCCATCACAGCCACCCCCCTCCGCCCGCCTTCCTGACCTACTCCAGAGAGCAGGCCTACGCCTGTGTTCGCTGGCACTTGGCAAGCAGGGGGCAGGAGAGGGGATGCCACGGACCCTGCCACAGGCCTCGGAAGCAGTTCCCTTCCCCTGGACCGGGGTCTGAGAAGGAGCTGCAGGCTTGGCTGAGCCATGATAATAACAAGAACACCACTCAGTGAAGGCTTGGTGTGTTCTGGGCAGACTGGAAGGCCTTTCGTGTCTCATCTCCTTGGACCCCCTGACCACTGACAGGTGCAGTGACTGTTGCATTCCATAGGTGTGGAGCCCGACATTCGAGAAAGTTTGCTCTGTTGCCCACAGTCACTCTGAAGGTGATAGAGCCACACTGAGCTCGGGTGTGTGAGGTCAGGACCCCCTCAGCCCTCTGCACTCTGGGATGGGGTGGGGAAGACAGGGGCTCAGCAGGGAGGTGGAGGTGGAGCCCCAGACTCCCAGCACACTTGGTGGTCACAGTGCCCAGGGGAGGATGGCCCTGGCCAGGACAGGGCTGAGGGCTCCTGCATAGGATGAGTCACAGGACAGCTGGCCATAGGTGGTGGGTCCCGTCCAGTTGCTTCTCCTGGTACCTCCCACTCCCTCAGTCACCCACTCACTGAGTGGCCAGTCTCTTAGCTCTTCCTGCTAACTCTTCTTAAATCCCCTGCTGTGGCCTGCTCACAGAGGACTGCCCTAGCACCCCTGTTCTGTTTCCTCTCTGCACTGTAGCCAAAGGGACGGTTCCAGAGGCCACATCTGCTTGCTCATGTCTCTGCTGGAAAACCGTGACCCCTCACTTGGGGTAAAGCCCACAGGTCTTCTGTGGCCTGTCTTATAGGGCTTCTCTCCTTTCCAGGCCTCCCTTGCTCCTCATCCCTGTCTGGTGCTTCCCTGGTTTGCTCTCAGCAGGATCACCATCTTACCCCTCGCCTGGCTAACTTCTGCTTATCATTCAGACTTAGATGTAAGCTCTTCCCTGATATGCCAGGCTGGGCTTAGGGGGCCCTCATCTGTGCTTCCCTCCCTCATGGCACAAACCACACTGTCCCCACTCGCTTCCCTGCTTGCCACCCTCTACTGACTTGTCAGCCCCAGGGAGGCCATGAGTGTGTCCCCCGACCCTCGTTCCTCCAGGGTTTAGCATGGGATCTGTTACAGAGTGGACGCTGCACGAATGAATGACTGATGGGATGAATGAAGAATGAATGATGCCTCAGAAGGTAGAGATGAAGTCCTGAAGGAGTGTCAGGGGTCAGGGCTCCAATCCAGGTGGCTCCCTGCAGGAGGAACCATGTGCTTTTTGGAGTTCTGAGCAACTAGGTTTAAGACCAGACCGCACTGCTCACAAGCTGTGTGTCCTTTGGCCTGGCCTCTCTGAGCCTCGGTTGGCTCACATGCAACTCAGTGCTAATAGTACCTCCTTTGCAGAGAACATGTGGAGACAGGCCCTGAAGAGGATTCATGTGCGTTACCTAGTCCCGGGGACTGAGCAGGGAGCCCAGGTCTCCCCCGCTGGTTATGAGGCCTGGTGGTGAACCTGTGCTGTCCAGTCTGGAGGGCCTTGAGGCCTGGGGCCAGAGGGAGAGGAAAAGATAGAGACCCAAAGCATACAACTCCCCACCCTGCCTGAAGGCTTGCCTTTGGGGCTGGGCTCTCACCATTTGGCCAATGTTAGAACTGGCAGGCATGGGGATTTCCCAGGGTGGTGAAGCAGAGGCTGGGGGAGTGAGGAATCTCACCGAGGGTTTGGAGCATCAGGGTGTGGAGGATGGGAGGTGGGGGGTGGGGAGGCAAAACACCACGTATTAGTTACCACTCTTGTGAGGCAGGCACTTTCTTTGTGTGGGGAGGGGCATAGGGAGAGAGAGAGAGATCGTTTTTCTTTTTAAAAGATTTTATTTATTTGAGAGGGAGAGAGAGAGAAAGAGAGAGTGCGCGCGCCCAGGGGGAGGGGCAGAGGGAGAGGGAAAGACTCAGGGCTCCATGACATCATGACCTGAGCTGAAACCAAGAGTCGGACTCTTAACTGACTGAGACACCTAGCCATCCCAAGGCAGGGAGAGAGAATATATTAAGCAAACTCCATGCCCAGAGCAGAGCCCCATGTGGGGCTTGATCTCTTGACCTGAGCCTAAATCAAGAGTTGGATGCTTAACCAAACGAATCATCCATGCGTACCGCGAAGCAGGCACTTTGTCATCTTACTTAATACGGTGATTCAGAGGGGAGCCTGGGTGGCTCAGTCAGTTATCTGCTTGGGTCATGATCTCAGGATCCTGGGATTGAGCCCTGTGTCCTCTGCCCCCCACCCTGCTCATGTTCTCTTTCTCTCTCTCTCAAATATGAAACAAATATGGTCATTCAAAGCCCTGGCTCTAATGTCAGATAGGTTCCCCCAGCTCTGGGTGTGTGACTGTGCATATTGTTGTATAAAATGGGTATGAGATGGTACCCTTGCAACAATTGCAGTGAGCTCCGGGGCCACGTTGCAGAGGAAACTCCCAGCACCCCTGCATGCAAGCCCGCTGCTGAAGGTTGGGGCAGATCTTATTATCCCCGACTCCATATGATGACGTTAGCCCCAGCGAGGTGGAGGGTGAAGTGAGGAGCATCACCCACATGGCCACTGTGGGCCAGGGGGACAACTGACCTGGTGCGGCCACAAGCCAGGGAGTTGGGGCCCCAGAGCCACCAGCGTATTAACACGTGGGTGTGGAGTATTTTTCTCATCACCTTCACGTTGCATTTCTTAATTTAAAGTGGGAAATTCCACATTGGGCGCCTCATCAATCATTTCTGTAAGCTCAGCTCTGTGGAAAGCAAGGAAAACATTTATATTTGCGGCTCAAACTGTTGAAAATGTAAAACAATTTAAATAATATTAACATTTTAACAGCCTCCACTCGTGGCTCTGTGAAATTAACCATTATCTCTTGGAGTGTTTGTTAAAATTCAGCAGTGAGTAAGTGGTGAGGCCCTGTGTGCAGCTGTGTGGTTCCCGGGGCGTGGGTGCAAAGACCTCTCAGCTGGGCTGGGTGCCCGAGGCAGAGAGATGAATGTGACATACCCTCTACCCTCCTGTGGTGGAGGAGGTGATCAGGAAAATGTACTCTGGCGTGGGGTTATGTACTATGTGGGAGAAGGGAGTGCTGCTGTCCTGGGAGCATTGAAGAAGGAATCAGTAGCACTTCCTGGAGGAGGTGGCATCTGTGTTGACCCTTTGCACCAGGCAGCCATTGAACAAGTGGACAGATCATCTGTCCTTGCATAAACCTTTAAGAGCCTAAGAGGTTCTGCAATCTGTTCTGGCAGTGAGGAAGTAGGGTCTCAGTTGTGGTGGTGGTTCTATCTGGTTCTATCCAAGCCCTGCACACTGGTCTGGGAGAGGGATGAGAGGGTGATTGGAATAGACACTTGCTGGGCAGTTGGGTGGCTGGGGTGAGGAGCCTAGGAAAGCAGAGACTGAGGGGAAGAATTGTTATTTTCAAATACTGGGAATGAGGGATGGATTCTTTTGATGATTTCAGTAGGAACAACTGGGCTTTGTAGTTAGGTGTTAGGACTTTTAAGTTGTTATCTCCTTACCTAAGAATGAATGGCAGGCTCCCTGTTCTCGGGGTGTCAAGCAGATGGTGGGTGACATGCCCGGGACTTGTAAAAGGGATTCCTGCATGGGACATTTGTCTAGCCCTGCTGTGGAGCAGGCTGGTTAGATACTGTCTCCTTAAAAGAGAGCCAGACCCGCTTGTTGTCCTTGAGAGGTGTAATGGACTGAATTGTATCTCCCCAAATTCATATGTTAACCATCAAAGTGACTGTGTTTGGAGATGAGGCCTTAAAGATGGTAATTAAGATTCAATGAGTTTATAAGCATGGGACCCTAATCCAACGGGACTGGTGTCCTTACAAAAAAGAGGTATGGATACCAGAGACCTCCCTCCCCAAGAACACACAGAGAAGAGACCATGTGAGAAGGAGTACGTGGTCACCTACAAGCCGGGGAGAGAGACCTTACTGGAAACCAACCCTGATTGCAACTTGATCTTGGACTTCTGGCCTCCAGAGCTGTGAGCAATATAGCTCTTGTTTAAGCCACTTGGTCTGTGGGACTTGGTGAAGTCAGCCCAAGTAGACTAATTTGGGGGCTTCCATTTTGGTGGCAGAGATGCTCTGGTTGCTAGTTATAATGCAGCGCAATATGGGACGGAGTGGGGGTGTGCACAGGGAGAAAGCACCTGGTTCTGTCAGGTGGGCATCAGGGGAGGTTCCCTGGAGGAGGCGGGAGTGCTGGAGCTAGATGCAGGAGGACAAGAAGGAGCTAGTCCTAGGGACAGGGGAAGGGGATGTGCCAGGTGGCCCGGAGAGAATGTGCACAGACAGCGAAGTGTTAAAAGGTTGGTGGGTCTGGAGGCCCGGAGAGGAATCCTGCGTCACTAGAGTGCAGGTGGGGAGGGAATGTGAGGGAGAAAGGACATGGAGGCAGGTGGGGCCCTTTTGCCAGCCAGCAAAGGCCCTTCTGTGTCTTTCAGGGAAGGCCATTTAGAATTCAGTGCTCTCCAGATTCCCTGCTTGCCTGAGGACTCTGTGCTGAGCCAGTAACTTGCTGTATGACCTTAGGCAAGTCATTTAACCCCTCCACATAGCAATTTTCTTATTTGTAACCGGAGGAGAAGGATCCCTGCCCTGCCCACCTCCCGGATACTTTGTGGGCTCAAAAGCTAATGCCTGTGAAAGCACTTTGGCAGAAGGCCCATAATAGCGCCAGAGAGATGGAAGGTGTTATTATTATGTAACCACACTGACTCCCATCTGAAGAGCGTGGAGTCAATTGCAGTCTTGAGGGATGTCAGGGAATTGGCTGCTCTCTGAAGCTTGTCATAGAGACCCGTCTTTTCATTGTACTCCTTTCATATCACTGTTGGCTCGATGAAAGAAGGGGAAGGAATCTTTGATATGTCTAAATATTCCGCTCCCACCAAGACGGGAGGGATTCCGAGGAAGAGCTATTATTAGAGGCTGAGCTGGAAGCAGGCGCCTTTGGTGGATCAGAGCTGTCAGCTTGCATAAACAGCCTCGTGCGCTTTGGAGCCAGCCGGGCTGTTTCAGGTCCCGGGCGTGGGCCACGGGCTCCTACCCTGCTGGGGGAACTGCGCTGGGCTGGCCTGGGAGAAAGGGGGACTGGGCTCCTGGTTCTGATTCTTCATCTACTTTGCTGGACAAGTGGCTCATGCTCTCTGAGCCAGGTGAAGACAGCATAGTCCGTATGGACAGAGAGGGCTTCTGTGTGCAGGGAAAATGAGATGCTGTGCTGCTACACAGAGGTCTGCACGGGCAGAGCAGGGCTCGAGCACAGGCTGCCAACACCCTGGATATGTTGAGGCCAAAATAGTTTTTCTTTGGGAAGGGTATGTTAGAGTTCAGTTCTTCCTAAACTCCCTATCGGAAGCACCCGAGAGTTTGAAAAATCAGATTCCCAGGCATCACTCCAGGCCTCTAGAATCAGAATTTCTGGGGGTGAGGCTAAGGACTTTCTTTAGTGAGCTCCCAGGTGGTCCTGAGGCAGGGGTTCCAGCATTTGGTTTTCCACACTCTGCATTTGTGGGACTGGGTTATCTGTCTGGCTCTAAGGTGCTGGGATTCCATGAGAACAAGGGCACAACCTCTTTCTTCATTTGCCTCCAGGCCACACTTAGCCCCTGCCCCCCAACCAGAAGCTTGAGGGTCCTTGGGCCTGTGGTCCATCTGCTGGGCAGACACTGGCCAAACCCTGGGTCCTGGTCAGCTCTGGCTGGGGACATTGTCTCCCACACCATTCTTACCTAGATTGCTGTGTCACCTGCCTGTGAGCCTTGTAGGGACCAAATGGGGAGAGCTTCTAGAAGCTGAAAAAAGGACCCCACTGAACTCTTCAGTGGCTAGTCAAAGTGTCTTCACCAACTAAGAGCCTCCGGGAACAAGCCCAGGAGATCTGGGATGTCACCTAAATCTGGTTTAGCCTCTTGTTTCAAAGGTGAAGAGATGGTCTCAGCAGGGCCAAGTTGATTACTTTAACAGAACCCCTGTCCTATTGGGTTAACTCTGGTTCCTCCGGGAAATGGGTTAACTGAAAGAAAGCAGAGCTCAGTCATTGTCCAGAATCTTAGGATACTTTGTGTTCTAATGGAGGCTGACACCCTGGGGGCAGATTATGGCCTGCCCCTGGCCTGGCTCTCATGGGTCCCTTACATCACCAGTTTGCAGAACTGACCGTCTTTTTTAATACAGCCCATCACAGCCCCTCAGTTTCTGCCTCTCTCCTGTCCCCATAACCACTGACATCCCCGGTTGAACCTGCTTGGGAGGGTTTATAGACCCCCGTGTCCAGGCTGCTCCCTTGACCAATGAAGTCATTGTCTTGGGGAGATCCCAGGCATGAGTGTGTAGTTTTACAGCTCCCTAGGTGACTTTGTTGTGCAGGTAAGGGGGAGTACTGCTACTCCAGAGTAACTGGTCTCGACCCCAGGGCAATATGGTCCCCCAGGGACATGTGGCAATGCTGGAGACATATCTGATTGCTCCCGGTATTCAGTGGATAGTGGCTGGGACGCAGCTAACCCCTCCTACAATGCACAGGGCACCCCCCTCCCCAGCAGGGAGTAATCACCCGCAACGACAGGTGAAGGGAGGGACATGCCCCATGTGGGTGAAATGTGGAGGTGACTTTGCCTGTGATGCAGCCACTTGGACGCGCAGCATTGCTCTCAGCCCCCTTCGAGGAATTTGCTAGAAATGCAACCTCCTCAGCTCAGGCCTACTGAATCAGAAAACTCGAGAAATCTTGTCCTAAGGATGGAGTGTGGAGAATGTGGCCCATCCGTGAATGTTTGTGGGCGCTGCCGTATCCTGTGGGCGCTGCCGTATCCTGCGGTGGCCCGTTCCATGGCTAGCAACGTGGAGACACTGAGTGTGCTGAGGGGTGAATGGGGAACAGTCACAGAGCTGGGGGTTGGGACAAGGCTGACTGACCCCCAGGGAGCATTCAGGGGCCACAGGAGATGGGGTGCCACCGTGTGTTGGCAGGGGTGGGAGAAAGTGGCTGGGCAGCAATGGGAGGTAGAACCAGGTGAAGTGCTGGGCCGCCCGGGGTGGCCCTCTCCCCTAGCCTCAGTCGACATATCTCTAAAATGGGTGATGGCGCTGCCTCACGGCCTTTCCGGGTCAAATGACACAGTGTGTGAAGAGTTAGAACCCTAAGACTCCCAATGGTACATTTTATTGAGCACCTACTCTATGTCAGGCCTGGACCAAGTACTGTAGAGACAGTCTGACTTGATGTTCACATTGGCTCAAAAGTTCCTGAATCACCCTCAGTCTACAGATGAGAACGCTGAGGCACAGAGCTTGTAGGACACTTGACACTAGGGGGTGACATCTGCCAGCGAGGCTGAGTGGCAGTGAGGGGACATTAGCCTTCTCATGTTGTCTGACTGCGGGCCAGCTTCCATCCCTGCAATGCTGCCCCAGGACGGCCAGGAGAGCCAGCTGTTTGGGCCTCATCAAGCCTGCTCCTCGGCCCTGCCAGGGCTCACGTCGGGTAGAACGGAGTTAGGAGAAAGCCTTCTTCTGCTTCACCTTACAGGGAGGTCATTCTGCACAAAGGAGTGGGAAATGGCTCTGTTACCGCCAGGCCTGGTCCCACCTGCCTCAGCACGCTGGTCAGCCTTGTTGCCCTGAGGCTGCAGTGCCTACCACAACCAGGAGCAGGTGCAGAGGGGCAAGTGGGGCTCTTGCCTCTTGTAGATGCTCCACTTAGAATTCACATGTTTGTTCTCTGCTGTCCTCCATGTGCTCACTGACCCATGGTTAACGATGATGTGGTGTGGGCTGCAGGGAGGCTTCAAGGAGGAGGTGACATTTTCCTAGCATCTTAAAGAACCCTACCCCGCACTGTCACCTGTTCTCACCTACGCCTTGCAGTCTTGCCCACACACCAGTGCCCACATACACAGCACCAAACCGTCCACCCAGCTCCTTGCCAGGCCCAGGAGTTTCAACTGCACCTGTACTCCCTCAGTCCTGACAGCAGCCATCAAAACAAGTCATGGGTCAAATCTGACCCCAACTAGATTCTGTTTGGCTCACAGCCTTAAAAAAAACTCTGAGCTAGGTACAACAATTTAAAAGTCAGAAAGTTGCATATTAAAAATTGCATATTTTTTGCCTTCTCTAGAAAAATGGAAGTCCCTCTAGCAACCAGCTTGTGGCCCCGGGCAGCGTGGTGGTCGTCCCTGTGATAGATGTGTCCCCCCCCACCGCCAGCCACGGATACATTTAGACTCTAACTGGGCCCTGGAGGCACTTGACTTTGACACTGCTGGGTCTCTAAGGCTGGGTCCTGTGGAATTTCCCTGTGAGTGCTGTAAGACACTGTTAACCCTTTTACTCCCTCTCAGGAGAGTGTGTCAGAACGGAGTGAGACTGACATTTGTAAGGGAAGTGACCCACTCATAAACATTGGCATTTATTATAAAATGACTGTGACTCACATCCCACCTGAGTGGACTGCCCGTTGAGATGTGACACCAGAGTTTGCAACACAAAACACTGCCACACACTGTGTTTGGTTCTGCCCCTCAGTGGCATTTCGGAGAAGTTAGAGCTCCGTGCATACTCTGCCCCTACAGCCTCTGGCCTTCACCAGAACCGAGTTTTGCGGGTTCTCGGGGGCCATGCAGCTTACAGTCCCAGATATACCTGCCTTCCCTCTCCCCAGCTCAGGCAGCAGCTTGGGGGCTTTCTGCCTTCAGGAGTTGCTGTGGCCAGGAGGAAAGAGAAACTGCGTGGAAGACAATCCTGTCAGGCTTCCCTTTCTCAAGCCACCGTGAGACAGTGGTGCTGGGAGGTGGGAGAGGAAGGAGGAGGGGAGAGCCCCTAGAGAAACAGGGAAAGAAAGGAAGGGAGGTCCCCCACTTCCCAGGAGGTGTCTTCAGACCCGAGTGGAAGGTGGCTGCTGTAGGGCCTCTCCCTGCAGAGGCCCAGGAGGGAGAGCTGGGGATTTTCAGCCTCCCTGAGGTTTCCAATCCCAGGGTGGGACGCAGGCAGAATGCTGTACACCTGAAGGGGCCGAAGCTGGGTACAGGGGCTCTAGCTGCAGCGTGCAGTGCTGCTGAGGCCTGGAGGGGTTCCCCGAGCCCACACCTTGTGTAGACCCAGGGAAATCTGCCTGGGAGGGAAGAACTCCTGGCGTTTAAGTGACTGGGTGACCTTTCTAGCCAGCAGGATCAGGGCTCCAGAATTCAAAATGAAAAAGGCTTCGGAATTCAAAATGAAAATAATCTGTAGGAGAGGTTAAATGATTTTTCCTATAAGATTGAGTCTGGGGACTGAGATTCTTGTCCTCAGAACAGATAGTAAAGTAAGTCAGTTCCAGAATCACATCACAGGTGGGTCAGGGTAGCTCCCCTGGAGGGCTCTGTGTTGAGAAGGATTCTGAGGCAGTCTTGGATCAAGGGCAAAACAAGCTTTCATTATTAGTGAGCTGTAGCATATTTAAAAAATCCCATTTTAAATTAAATTAAGTTAAATTAAACTGAGGCCCAGAGGTTTGAGCTTTTTGCCTAAAGTTGAGGCAGAGCTAGAGCACTCTTGACGTCAGTGCTCTTTAATTGAAACAATACGGTGTTTTTTTTGTTGTTGTTGTTTTGTTTTGTTTTTTGCTTATTTGTTTCCTTACTTATGCCAGGCTCTGTGTTAGGTGGTGGAGCAGTTGGAAAGAGTGTAATGCTATTAAAACTTACTATTAACTTCCTACCATAATATTTCTAATCCTCATAAAGTACTACGTGACCAGTGTTTCTATGAGTCAGGGTAGGTAACTGCATGTGAACCCCCTCAACTTTTCCTGTACTGCATGTTTAAGGCATGTTCCAAGGTAGGGCCTCCTGGCAGTCTGGCAGGAACTCAGGTTCTTTCCATCTGATGGCTCTGTCACTTCCCAGGGCCCCACCACTGTCTGCTGGCAGAAGGGGAAGGGGGTGAGTATGGACGACCGCGGGAGGGGTTCCTGGGTCGTCTGGGGCATTTCACTCCCACCCACCGTCCACGGGGCAGAGCTGGGAAGGTAGCCTGGAGGTGTGAAGCCAGGCCACAACGCAGGTTGTGCCCATTCTAAAGAGGAAGACGCTGAGACTCTGCTTTAACTAGCTGGCCTGAGGCCAACCAGCCAGTGAGAGGCGGAGTCAGAATTTGCAAGGGCTGCCCTAACAAAGTACTACACATTGGGTGGCTTCCACAACAGGAACTGATTGTTTCATAGTCAGTCTGGAGGCTGGAAGTCCGAAATCAAAGCTGGCCTTGAGTGTGCGAGATAGTACACTTTTGTCATTGCCAGGATTGGTCCCTCTGGGGTCCAGGGGAAAGAGGCTGCCTGTCTCCTAACTGTTGGTAACCTCAGGTGCTGCTTGGCTTACAGGTCGCATTCTTATGTGTTCATCTGGTCTTCCTTCTGTGTGTGTCCAAATTTCTTCCTTCTGTAAGGACACCAGCCATAGGGGAGTAGGGCTCAGCCCAGTGATCACATCTTAACTCGATCATCTGCAGGATCCTCTTCCTGAATACGGTCACACTCACAGGTCCTGGGAACTAGGACCTCGGCATCTTTTTGGGGCTGCAAGTCAACCCATAACAGTTCAAACCTGGGTATATTGGAATGTTGTGAGAATGGCATGAAGAGTCTGCCTCGAGACTTCCAGGGAGGGTAACATGTAAGCTGGGCATTGAGGATTGGTGGGGATTCTGTAGGTGGAGGGGCAGAAAGGGAATTTCGGCCAGAGGCCCGATGTTCAAGCTCTACCACATGTGGCTCACTAAAGGCAGGACCTGCATTTTCTTTCCATCCTGGAATCCAGTTGAGGCCCTAATTCGAGCTTCCACCTTTGAGTCTAAATCGCCAAGAGCTGACTGCCCAATTAGAGGCATAGAACAAATATGGATTGAGAACTACTTTGTGACAGGCAACAGGCTATCCCCTAGGGACTCAGAGACTGATAAAAGAGCTCCTGCTTCCTGGGAGCTCATAGCTCAGGTACTCCCACAATGGGCCGACATGAAAATGTAACCAGTGAAGTTAGTATAAGAAACTTGTAAGTTTGAAGTGAGTGGAAGAGAATGGAACCTTATAGCCATTAATGGGATTTGGCTTGGGGGACTACGAAATCTTGGCAGGCTTCCTGATAGAGGGGGACTCTACGTGTTGGGATTTGACAGAGGGCTTGGTTATGCAGAGAAAGGAGAGGGGAATGGGATTTTAGACATGGGGAACGGCCTGGCCAGGATTGCTGGAAGCCAGGCTGCTTTTGGAGGATCGGAGAGCCTGGAGTGCCAGCCTGGGAGGTTGGATCTCATGCCACCCAAGGGCCTGGCTGTTTGCATTCTTCTGCAGGGCAGACTGCATGTGAGGCCCTACAACTGCAGATGCCCTGGGCTTGGTTAGCATGGCAGCATGCATAGCCTGGGGCCTGCAGAGACCAGCAGGGGTTGGTGCAAATGCCCCCCACCCTCCGAATTCCCAGGTGGATACGGTGAGATAACTGCAAGGATCCAAGTTTGAGCAACTAGATAAGAGCAGACAGGGAAAGCAGGCAACTGTTGTGCTTGACACAAAGAGTGTGTGTGTCTGGGGATGTCCCTGCTAAGATCTTAGCCACTGTCCCAAATTCACAGTTATTAAGTTAAATGACCACCTCTGCAGCGTGTGGGGGGGGGGTCCCCAAGCTGCCCTCACTTCTCAGACCTCTCTGGGAGCTTGGCTTATATGCCCGGTTCCACTGGCCTTCCTCCCTGGCCTTCGGAAGGTGGAAGGGGTTCCCCCGCCAACCCCATCTGCTGGGACAGGAAAGGTTCTCCTGTAGGGAAGGGAGGAGGGAGGTCATTTAGGACTCCTGCCCAGGGCAAGGGTAACCCCTCTCAGGGGCCCAGGAGTGAGGTCCAGAGGCCCTAGGCAGGACCGTGGTCTGGGCGCCGGAGCCAGGGTTCTAGTCCCGGCCCCGCACGGATGCACCAAGGGAATGTGGGCCCAGTGTCGTTCTCTGAGCCTCAGTTTTCCTCTCTAACAAACAGGGAAAGTGAAATCTATTGTGATAATCAAATGTTTTGATATTGGATAAGAAAGAGCTTTCAAGACAAATGTTCTGTCTTCTGAGCGTTTTGGAAAATTTATAAGCAATAAACTTATAGTCTGTCAAAACAAACTTAGTGTGGAAGGGAAGATTGAGGCCAGTCACCCTCCTCCCCACATCAAAGAGTCCCTGAAGAGGAGGCCTCTGATCTCACCCTGTTTGTGTATTGGTTCACAGATCTTTAATTAGATGAGCAAGAACTGGGAAGAGAGCAACCAAAAGTCAGCCATCGCCAGTTAAGGGAGTCGTCCTGAATCAGGACTTAGGCCTGGTAGACGGACACAGATGCCAGTGGGGATGCCAACCCCTGTGAGTCTTTCCAGGAACACACTCATCAAGCAAACGTTCCCACTCAGGCAAGAAGGGCAGCCCCTTTAAGGCGCAGCTCCTCCAGGGAGGCCCCCGAATTCTCTACATGCTGCCCTCCTGCTTATGGCTCTGTGTGGGAGGTGTTTGCTTCTGTTCACCTGTGTTCTTCCCCGACGGTGGATACCTCCAGCCTGGAAGCTGTGTGATGGTTGTCCCCCCAGAACCTGGTACAGGGCCAGTGGGGAGTAGGTGCCCTTGGAACAGGCAGTAACTCAGACTCTTGGCCGAGCCAACGTTGTGGGGCCTGCCGTGTTGGGCACTGCGAGAATCCTGAGGATGGGTCTGGTCCTTGCCCCAAGTGTGTGCCCAGGAGGAAACCCAAGAAGGGTCAATAGAAGGGAGCAGTGTGGACAGAGGGTGGGTGTGCAGGGGACTCTGGGCACTTGGCCTGCATTATGGGAACAGACAGGAGTTAGGCAGGCAGCTGGGAAGAACTGGGACATTTCAGGGGGAATCACAGACATCCTTCAGTGCCTGGGGAATGCAGGGTCTCGAGGAAGCATATCATTTTCTGTCCTCCCACCAGTGGTTTGTACACATTAGTGTCACTGTCTTACAGGTGAGCAAATTCCGGCTTCTCCAGGTTAGATGATTTTCCATGGTCATGCACAGGGCTGAGTTGGAGCTCAGGTTGTCTAAGGCCCAGGGCCATGCTCCTGGGCAGGCCAGGGGGACCACAGGTCATGGGCAGAGGAGGAAATGGGCATGGTTGGTGATTGGTGAGCAGCAGGGAGACCAGGGGGAGAAGGGACAGGCCAGGGGCATGATGGGCCATTCCCCACAACCAAAGAGTGTTTCCCTGTCCTTGCTTACCAGGACTTTCAGGCCAGAGGGCTAGATCTTGCTACCCATTGGGCAGATGAGAAAACTGAGAGTCCGAAACAGTGGGCTCTGCTGCTCTGCTGTAGATTACTTAGGATAGGCTCAGAGAGAATAGGGGTGCCTCCACCAGAATGTCAGCTCAGAGCTTGTTTCCACCATACCTCCAGGGCCAGAATAGTGCCTGGCTCATAGTGAGGGCTCAGTAAATGTTTGCAGAATGCAGAATGAATGAATGAATGAACAAAAGAAGTAGCAAATGAATAAATCTAAGAGCTGTCCAAGCATTTCATGCCTCTGTGTGTGTGTGTGTGTGTGTGTGTGTGTGTGTGTGTGTGTATGTGAAGTTGTCCATGCTGCCCTTAGATCAAGACCTAGATGACCTTAGGAGTTCTAGGAAGGACACATTCTTCCCCAACAACACACAGAGAGCCACAGGGAGTGAATTCGCTAAGGCTTGTTTTGTCCTGGGCGCTGTGCTGGGCTCTGGGTCACTTGTTTATCCAACAAGTGGTGGGAACTGGGCAGGAGTGTCCTAGGCCTTGGGGATATGTCAGTGAATGAGAAAGTCAAGGTCCCTGTCCTTAGAGAGCTTTCTTCCTAGTTGGGGAACACAGAGAATAAGTCAGAAAGCAAAAACAACCCAAAAACAGGAAGGGAGAGGACTTTCGCTAATAATTGCTATAAAAACCACGAAGGAGGGAAGAGTAGTCTGTTTGGGATGTTTTGGAAAGGGGAAGGCTTCTCTTGATTGGTGAATTTGTCTCTTTTTTCTTTTTCTCATGAGTGGGGGGCCTTTAGCCTCGTAGGGAGATGGAACTAAGGCATGCTGGGGACCAGGCTGGGGTCATTGTGGTTATGTGGGAAGGACCCTGTCACTGTATGTGGGGGGACTGCCCCTTGAAACCATGGGGAGGTGGGCTAAAGTCAGGGTGCTGGGGATTGAGGTGGGTGCATGTTGATCCCAGAAAGAAGCACGCGGTGGCCTGGGTGATGGTGAAGGGGTCTCATCTCAGCAGGGAAGTCCCACTGGGGGGAGTCAAAGTGGTGAGGCTTGGATAGCCACAACAATGGGTACCAGGGATGAAATCTTCCTGTATGAAGCAGGGTGGGGAGTTGTTCAAGTTGTGGGGGTGTGACAGCTGGTTGAACTGTGGGTGCTGTTGGTGGGCCGGATGGGCCCTCTGGAGGGTGGCAACCGCTACATTTGGAAGGGCGTCTTGAACTGCTGGCCTCTGCCCCGCAGCAGCCCCTCGTGCCACTGTTCCAGGGGCCCTCGAACTGGCTATTCCAGCTGTGGTCAGGCTGGCTGTTCCAGGGGGCATCATGGTGACCGTTCTAGCCAGGGTCCTCATACTGCTTGCCCCACAGGCCCTCATGGCTATTGTTCCCGAGTGGGCAGTGGGGTGGTCTGCCCCGATGGTAGGGTTAGGGGGCCTGCTTGGGAGGGTGCCATTGGCCCCAAGGAGCAATGGGATGAGGCTGATCCAACCATGGGGGGCTTGTTAGGTGGGATCTGATTATGGGGCCCAGGGCCCAGGCCCAGGGTGCCTGTCAGGGGCAGGATGCGGGTCTCCCCTACAGGTGCCATACCCGGGGGATCCATGCATTTGGATGGGTGTTTGGTGGGATCATGTGGGTGGGTGTGGGGGTTGGAGGTGGGACTGATGGTTGTGGGATGGACTTGACTTTGGCTTCCATTTGCGGCATTTAGATTTGCCACCGCTGCTGCTTCTGCTGGGCTAGGCCATTGACAGACTCCTTGTGCTGCATCTTGAGGGTCTTGATCTGTGGCTAGAAGGCCAGCTGCACTGGCTGGACCACCAGGGAGGACTTGCTGATGAGTGTCCCCTGGTACTGGCTGAGCCCCAGGGCTGGGCTCTGGAGCTGCTGGGTGACAGAGCCGTCAATGTTCCTGAGCTGCAGGAGCCATGTGACCCTTAGCTGCTTGTTCTCCTCCACAGCCAAGAAGCTGGTGCAATAGATGGGCACCAGGCCTTTCTGCAGGGTGTCCGGCTACTCCTGGCCTGCTTGTGCTGGCTGTGAGGGAGAGACTTCCGCATGTCAAGGCCCAGGGAGGCAGCCAATGAGGTGCAGCCAAAGCTCGATGTGCACCCTGTGAGCTGGGATGTGGTTCTGGAGGTGGCCCGCCATCAGCTCACAGTGTTGGGGGGACTTGGCGTTGCCACACATCCAGTTCTGTCTGGCCAAGATGGCATCTCTGGTGCATGTGATGGGCTGCGGCAGGAGGTCAAAGTAATTCATGCCCACCTGGCTCTCCTCCAGAAGCTTCTGTATCTGCTGCTCTACTGCATGGACCATAACCATGTGACAGGCACTATTTGAACTGAGTCCTACTTGGTGCAAATGGACCAGATTAGGAAGATCTGGAGGAAGTTTATTTCAGGTAGAACATGTGCAAAAGTCCCGAGGCAAGCTGCGGCTTACGCTCCGGAGGGACAGAAGGAAGCTGCTATGGCTGGAGCCCCAGTGAGTGATCAAGTTGGAGGAGAGAGGAGAGAAGGCAGATGGTAGGTGAGACCCATTGTGATTGGAGCTTTTGTAATTGCTACATGAAGAGTTTTGGGCAGGCCAGTCGCAACATTTGCATGTTGGAGTGTGGAAAAGTTAAGAAGATCCACTCATAAATGATGTAAGTGTGCCGAATGCTAAGAAGATGTGAAGGATGTCATCGTAGTGATTGTGGGGGACTTGACTCTGTCAGAGGAGGTGACATTGAGTTGGGATCTTCAGGCAACGAGGCAGGGACACTATGGTGCATCACTCCTGCTGGAAGTGGGACAGTGTGGCTGAAACCTACCCAGAAGGGATGCATCCTGAGTAAGGTGGGCAGGATGGTTGGAGAGCAGATCGGGCAGGGGCCTCTGACCATGACGCGGGTCTGGCAGGGAACCCACGGAGGGGTGGGTGAGGCAGCAGGGTCCCAGCAGAGGACCCTGGAGGGTGGGTGGCAGCTGGAGAGGATCACCGTGGACAGATCTGATAGCTTCCTGGGATCCCTTCGGATCTGCAGGTGGGGTTGGTCTTGCAACATTCCTAAGGAGAAAGGGGACACTCTGGGAGAGAGAAGAGACCTGTAGCAGGTTGAAAGGTGTCCTGCAACAAAAGACAGGTCTACCTGGAACCACAAATTGTGATTGTATTTGGATTAAGGGTCTTCGTAGGTGTGGGTAGGGTACGGGTCTCAAGGTCAGATCATTCTGAATTAGACTAGGCCCTAAATCCCATGACAAAAATCCTCTAAGAGGCAGAACAACCCAGAAACCTGCCATGTGAAGACAGTGCCTGAGATTGAAGGGATGAACCCACAAGCCAAAGAACGCCGGGAGCCACCGGAAGCTGGGAAAGTCGAGGCCAAGTCATCCCCTAGAGACTTCGGAGGGAGCTTGGCTCTGCCAATATGTTAGTTTCAGGCTTTTGGCTTCCAAAACTGTGGGAGAATGCATTTCTGCTGTGTTAAAAGCCACCCAGTTTGTGGTCATTTGCTGTGGCAGCCCCAGGAAACTAAGACAGTGCCCCCAAGAAACCCCAGCTGATGTTGCCATGGTGGTTACAACCCACGGTGAGAACGCCGTTGAGGAGCTGTGCTCTGTTCCCATTTGGCTGCGCAACCACTGCCCCCCCACCGGCCCCGCCGCCTATATTAGAATAAGATTGAATTTTCTAGCTTGGGTTACTAAGCTTTCAGATCTGGAAACTGTGGCCATTAATCAGCTGTCACGGGATGTCGTAAACAAGGGGCTTTAAAAACCATGTTTGCTTTTTAGGCTGATAATACTTGGAGGTGAAGCCGGGAGAGTTATACATAATGCATGCATTTTAATGGGCCGCGCACTACAGCCCTCTTTAGTCGGAATGATTCGTTTTAATGTTCAAAATAAATATCAGAGACAATTTGCCAACAAAGCTGATTTTCTCCGCCCGCCATTAACTTAATCTTTATACCTCAGCCTAATGACAGAGGGGCTGGGGGACGGGAGGGGTCTTTGTATTACAAGTAAGTGGGGAGAAACAGTCAGTGTGGTCACGAGCCACGGGGTGGCTGACTGCGTGTCCCAGTTTGCTTTGTGCCCAGTGTCCTGCAGTCATTATTCTGAATTAGGATCGAGAGGCATTGCCAATATCCATCTATTTTTTGACCTACAAGGTAGCAATCTCATATGGTTATATCTAAACACAGTTTCCCAGTTTGTGAGGTAAATGATGTCACAATGGCAATATGCCCTTTACTGTATAGGTGAGGAAACGGAGGCCCGTAGAAGTCACACCCCAGGCACCCTGTGCTCCTGTTCCCAGCCCAGGTGTTTTCCTTTCAGAATGTGTCTAATGCTACTTGCCTCCTCTCGGCCTCAACTTGCCCAGCCCCTGCCTTTTCTTGTGCCTCCTACTCCAAGAGCTTCTGGGTGCCCCTTAGAAAGGCAAGCCTTAGGGGCACACCTTGTTCCTGTCCCTGCTTCCTGGCATGATGACTCCTGAGGAAGAGTCAGCAAACTTATCCATAGCCCACCCTGGCCACGAGCTACCGTCCCCATCAATCTTATAGCATGTACACAGAGATTAGGAACGCACACTGAGCACTAATTAATTAGCATTACTGACTGATACATAATTGGAGTGAGGTCTGATCCCCGCCTTCTTGAAGTCTACTGAAGTTAGGATGGGAGACACGGTGACTGTCCCTCAACTTATAGTGGCTGATTCTTTCAGTTCACTTACTCATGTCTCTGTGCCCTTGCTGGAGGTGGTGGAGGAATTCAGCAAGGCAGGAGGTCTGAGCATGAGCAGGGCAGGTCAGGGCTTTGCTGAACAAAACTGATTATACACCCAAAAGTTACCTTGCAAAACAGGGAAGAGTTGCCTCCCCCTGCAGCCTTCACGGAGATGCCTATCTACTCGAGGCAGGGTGGGTGAGAGTGCCGGTGTTGCGGCAGGTGTAATTGGTTGCCGGAGGATGCCACTGCCTTGCCCTGCCCACCTGTCCAGAGTAAGGCCAGGGTCTTGCACGTCTTACTGGAGAGGCAGGTCCCTCCTCCAGGCTGAGCTGCAGAAGAAAGAAGACAAGCTTCAGATTCCTTCATTCTTTTCTTTATTCACTTAAGAAATAGGAAATCTTCAAGGGCCAGGTGCTCTGCTCAGCATCAGGGCAAATTCACTCAAAAAATCCAGGTTTCTGGCTTTCTGGAAAAATCATAAGACCTGGCTCACAGCCTGGTGTTCTGGCCACTCTCACTAGCATCACCTTCACTGAGCCCAAGTCCCTCCTCAATGCAGCCTTCCTGGTCCCTTAGTCTCTGCTTCCTGTACCCAGACAGAGCATATAATAGAAGCCAACAAAATTCTTACAGTTTGTTGAATGAAACAGACTCTAGATGGTTTTGCTTAAAAGGTCCTGTTCTTCCTTCAACATTTCCACAACTTGGTCCAAGGTCCTCCCCCAACTACCCCCCTCACCGCCAAGGGAGCCCACATTGGGGAGGGAGCCTAATGGACCAGCACCAGCTTCAGGTGTGCTAGGAGAAGTGGGGGCATGGTACTGTGGGCATGGCCACCTTGGTGAGAGTGCAAACTTGCCTTACCCTCTGGAGGGTGACAGGGCCACTGCATCTGTTTACATTTGAAAAGCCTATGCCCTCTCGCCCAGCTGTCCCAGGGCCCCTTTCCGCAGATGTGCTTGCAAACATATACTGAGGGAGAGAGGACGTAAGCTCGAGTTAACGCAGAAACGTTTTTAGCAGCAACTAGGGGCCACCAACACGTCCATCAGGGGCCTGGGGGCAGAAGACACATAGCTTCCATGCCAAGTGGCTTCAGGAGAGAATGGAGGAGCTGGTTTTGTGCTGATATGGAGAGATTCAGAGGTGCTTTTTCAGCAAAATAAAGCAAGGAGCAGAGCAGTGTATATAAGAACACACTTGTGTGTATAAAAAAGGATGGTGTGTGTATAAAAAAGGGCCTTGGCACAGCCCACCTGAGTGTGAATTCCTGCTCTGTCACTCAGCAGCTCTGTGACTTGGGAAAGTCACTCAGCCTCTCTGGGTGTAGTTACTCAGCTGTCAAAAGGAGCTAATAATAGCACCTGATCATAGGGTTGTTGTGAGGACTCACTGTGTTAAAACATAAAGCATGAACAGGTCTGGGCCCAGAGTAAGTCCTTATTATTATTATGCATATATATATATATATATATATATAGTTTTTGGAAGAACACACGAAATGTTAGCAGAGGTTAGTTTGGATATTGACGAGGGTCTGTGTGGGAGGTAAAACTTCCTTTTTATTTCCTACATTTATGAACAGTTCAATAATTTTAAAGAGGCATTTTTACTTCTATTTCAAAATCAGTTAAACACACACACACACACCCCACAGAAGAGGAAGGTATTTCTGTCCAGAGTTAAAATAGGAGCTGAGAGAGTTAACTGAAGAGGTTATAAAAGATCTCCCAGACAAAGAAAAGAGACAGAGAGGATAATTCTGGGTGGAAGGACCAGCTTGTGCAAATGTCCTGAGGCAGGAAAGCTGATAGAGAAGGTACAGAATCATATTTTAGAGACACAGAGGAGCAGAGGGTCCTTAAAAGTACTTACAGTGGGTCCAGACGTCACACCTCACACACTTGAACTCATGCATGTTCTCAGGTGATAAAAAATAGATTATATATTTTTAAGTTGGACATGACATTTCCATTAACCACATTCAAAAACAGAGGCACAGAGAAGTGAAGTGCCTTTCCCAAGATTACACATCCAGCCAGGGGCACAGAAGATCTCTTAACTTCTGGCATCATTTTGTTCTGCTACATAGTATGGGCTTCATCCGTTCCATCAGAGAATGGCTCAGGATAAGGTTTGGGAAACGGAGGCTTGGAGGACAGATTGCTTGTTAATTTCTTTATAGTTGGCCTTCCCACTCGGTCATTGGCTGTAGGGAGGCAGGCTCTAGGAATGGTGTGTTGTGGACTAGCATGCCTTAGGGCTCAGGACAGTCTCTGGCACGCGGTAGGTATGTAGTCAGTGTCAGTTAAGTGACTGAATAAATAAGGTCACATGGGAAGCTAGGGACAGTGGGATCAGGAAGCCAGGTCTCTAGACCCCCAAGGTGGACTCCACCCATCACACCAGGAAGCCGAGACTCTTGGGGCCAGGATGGAGCCTCAGTGTTGTTGGTCGAATTCTTTCCCTTCGCCTCCTCCAAAAAGGGAGAAATGTTGCAGTCCTAACCCCCCGGTACCTGGTGGCGTGGAAATCAGTGTTTCCGGAGATGGAAGTAATGGAGATGAAGTCCTCCTGGATGAAGGGGAGGCCATAGTGGGCCAGGAGGGGCCGTAAATCCGAGACCTGGTGTTGTCATAAGGAGAGAGAGAGTTGAAGCCATGGGGGGGGTGGTGCACAAAGATGAATTCCACGTGGAGGTGGAGGCAGATTTGGGGATGTGCTGCTGAAGCCAATGGAGCCCGGGGATTGGTGGGCATGACCAGAAGCCAGCAGAAGCCAAGGTTCTTCCTCAGAGCCTTGGAGGGAACAAAGCCCTGCCAACACCTTGATTTCAGACTTCTGGCCCCAGAACTCTACAGGAGAATACATTTCTCTTGTTTGGAACCACGCTGTTTGTGATTGTCCAACATGCTGGGAATGAGTATTGGCATCGCACTGGTGCAATATGTGTCTGAGAGCAGGGCCTGGGTCTTGTGGTCGAGGCTGCCCTTTGGGAGTCACTGAATGAGGTGATCTGGCCCAGCCCTTTCACCAAGACCAGAGAAGTCAGGCGCTTGGACTAGGCTGCACAGCTAGTGGGCCTGGGGCCAGCAAAGAGCAGAGCCTCCAAAGGTGGCAGCTGATGAATGATTTAGTTGCCCTGCCTGACACAGGGCCCCTGGCCACCCTGCCTCTGTGGGACCCCTTCCTTCCCGAACAGACCAAATGGTGCTGGCAGGGGTGGAGCATCCAGACAGAGGTGCAGCATCTTGCTTTTGCAGGAATGGGTCCTTTTTCCAAACCTCTGGCCAAGCTGGTTGCACCACTCACCGTGGCCCCCACGGATACCGAGGGTGCCCCCCCGCTGCCTGCAACCAGCTTGCTCCCCACACTTTCACTGAACCTCAGACAGACATGAAGGAAGCTCTTCTCTCCACCACCCCGGGTGAGAGGCCCAGATGCTGCACTCATTGACCTTGTGCCCTTGGGCCAGTCCCTTCCCTTCACTATGCCTTGGTTTCTCTGTTCCAAATGATGTGCTTCAGTGTAGCTTTAGGGGTGGGGGAGGGGGACAGCGTGATGGTGAGGAGAGCCAGACGCAGAGCCCCCTACAGCCAAGGTCCAAGTCCTGCCCCAGCCCTGACCAGCTGTGTGAATGGGGGGCAGGCTGCCCAGCTCTATGAGCCTTGGACTCCTCCCCAGTCAGATGGTGCAAGCCACCCAGCCTCCCTCTTGTCCAGGTGGGGACTAAATGACATAGTGCATGGCAAGTACCCAGCACATACATGTTCCGGAAATGTGGCCATTGCTTTTTCACCTTTCCAGTGTCACTGCCCTTATCCTGATGCCAGGAGCTCCAAAGATAAAGTGCTTTGTACAGCTGGAGATCTCATCCCCAAGCCCGTGCACGTGTAGTCTCTGACCTGTGCTGTCCACCGCAACCCCTGTGGGTTGGACCCACCTGCCTGCCCTTCAAGGCTCAGCCATACTGGCCTGCTCTACTTCTCAGAATTCCCTCAAATTGAGTGCTCTTCCCTCCGGGTGTCCCTGAGGGCCTGGTGCCCCGTGGTGTCGGCCTTCCCACCCCTGGCTACCATCTGCTCTCGCCCCACCACTGTCGGGGCCTTCCCTTCTTTCTCTCCAGCACAGGCGGTCCTGTCTCTCCCCGGCTTCGGTTCCCCAAGGGCATGAGTGCCTGGACCAGGCCCCTTACCTCCCCAGCCCCAGGAGGTGATCGGCCCCATTCTTCAGGGACAGGGAACTGAGATTGAGAGGGTTAAAATGCTGGGTTCGATTCCCAGCACTGCCACTCCCCACCTCTGGGGCCTGGGGCAAGTGACCTCCCGTCTATGAGCCTCAGTGTCCACTTCTGTGCCATGGGGACAGTGCCAGCGGCACCTGCCTGGCGGGGTTGTGGGGTCAGGTGCATTGCCATCTGAAGGCAGCTTCGTAGGGCTGTGAGTTAGCTGCGGCTATTGCTGGACTCTGGTTGCTGTGATCACTAAAGCCTCCAGGGCCACACAGCCCAGAGAAGTGGGGCATCCTGGCTGGAATGGGTCACCTGATGCCTGTGTCCAGCCAGTTTGCCTCTGAGGCAGACCCAGCAGCCAGAATTTACAAATGGGTCATGTGCTGGGATTTTCTGAGGGGAAGGGAGAGCCCAGTGGGAGTCAGCTGTGCCCTTTCGGCCCCTGGGCGTGGCTGTAAAGATTGGGGCAGGCGAGTTGGGGGGTGATGTTCGGATGCCAGAGTCTCCTGTTTCCCTGAGGGCCCTTAAGATCGTGCCTTGCTTCTGCCCTGCTTCACTGTGTCCCATGAGGCAGATGTGCTCCTGGGGAATCTTGGGGGACTGGTCAGCCCCCTTGAGTTGCCTTCCCTCAGAGGAGCTCCTGGGAAAGAGTCCAGCAGGTAGAGAGTGGAGTGGTCCCTCTACTCCCTCTGCAGCCCTCTCTCTACTTTCTGCAAGGTGATGCCTGGCTGAGGAAGAGCATAGCTCAAGTCCCACAATATGGGGCAGAAAGGAGCTGGCCTGGCTGCCAGGAGAGCCTCTGAGCCACCCTTCCCCCACCCCTCCCAGTTCGCTGTGTGACCTCAGGCCTAGCACCTCACCTCTCTGAACCTCAGTCTTCTTACTCAGAAATAAGGGGCTTGGACTCCAGCTCCAAGAAACTATGAAAATCTTTTTCTCTTCCTCAGGAAAGCAAAATGGAATCTTTCATTCCAAGGTGTTGCTGTTACTGTTACCTATGTGTTCGCCACCTTCCCTCCTTTGTCAGGGAGGGCTCCCTTCAGGTATGCCTTCCTCCAGGAAGCCTTCCTCGACCACCCTTCCTGTCCGAGTCGGGGCCTCTCCTCTGGGTGCCCATATAACCTTGGGCTTCCCTCTATCAGAATATTCATCTCTCTGTGGTGCAACTGGTTTTGCCCAGATTGGGAGTGTTCTGGGGGCCGGCGTTGGATGTCTTTCATCTTGGAATTTCCATTCCTAGCCCAGACCCTGGTTAGAGAACTCACTCATAGTTGAACAGTCCTGCCGTTAGAGAACGGGAGGAGATTCCGGACTTTTGGATCAGGGCGTTCTCCTGGGGGGCCAGGAAGAGTGGAAGACCCTGCTTTCTGGGTGTGTGAGGCCCCTCTTTGGAGAATCTTTAAATGGCAGAGCTGGATGGGTGTCCAGGAGGGGAGGGACGAGCTGCTCCCCCTATGAGAATGGTGAGATTTAAGCTGCGTTTCCATCCCAATCCCATCTGTGCATCTTGCTGGAGGCCTCCGTGTGCCCTGCTGCGTCTTGCTCCGTGCTCTGGGCTCCCAGGAGCATGGCCGGCGCGGGCTGGGGCTGCTGGCACGTCCTCCCTGATCCTCCCTTTCATTCCGGCCTCTGTGAACACGCTGCCCTGCGCCCTTGGCCCTCTGCGCTCAAAGCTTCACAGAAGCAGCTCAGCAGGAGCAGGAGCTGCTCTGACCCCTCTAGTCTCTAAAACTCTTGTAAAGGAGAAATACTATGACGGGAGTGTCTTCTGTCAGATTTACATTTTTTTTTTTTTTAATGCCAACTGCTGCTTCATGGGTTTCAAATTGGGGAAACCCAGGCTCCACGGCGAGGATCAAGTGCAGGGAGTGACTCGGTGTCTGCTTCTTTCCCCACTCCCTTCTCTGGGCTTACGGTCACTGTCTGCCTAGCTGCCCAGGGACAGAAGCCACCAGGCCAGCCTGGGGGAGGCTCCTGTCCTCTCTCCCCACATGCTCTGGTTCCCCCATGGTCCTTGTCCCACACCACACACACTCCTGCCTCTGGATCCTGGGGGTCCTGCCTCCTGCCTAGCATCTCTCCCCTCTCCTAACTTCTAACAGTCTCCCTACCCACATCCTAGCTGGGAGCCCCGACTCAGGCAAATACAAAGGCTTGGAGACTGACAGATCTGGGTATAATGCTTAGCTTTCTAGCTGTTAGCTTTTGGAAATTGGATAACTCACTAACCCTCCCTGGGCCGCAGGTTCCCCATCTGGAATGTAGGGCTAGAAGCATCCACCTTAGAGAGTGGCTGGAGGAAATGGGGGATTAGCATGTGTGACTTGCTTCGAGGTGAGCCCAAGGGCAGTTCTCCAAGCCTGGCCCTGGACACAGGGAAACAGCACTGTCCTCACACTATTGATTACAGAAATTGAGAGGAAGAGTTAGAAACTTGTTCAGCAACATGGCATTACCATGACATTTTAGCTTGTTTTATTAAAGTATCTTTAACAAGAAATATCTTGAACAGACTAGAAAATGAATTGATTGGAAATCAAAAATGTGTCTTCACACTGAGTTTGGGAAGCTTTGTCTCATCATGGAAGAAATCTCAAGAAACGGTGTCTATTTTCATTTTTTATTTGTCCATCTGTCTGTCTATCCATTCATCCTTCGATCCATCCATCCATTCGTCTGTGGATCCATCCATCCATCCATCCATCCATCCATCCATCCAACCATCCAACCATCCAACCAACCGTCCAATCATCCATCCATCCATCCACCCACCCAACCATCCAGCCATCCATCCATGTAACCATCCAACCATCTGTCCAATCATACATGCATGCATCCATCCATCTATCCATCCATCCAACCAACCATCTATTATGAATTAAGCTCTCACTATGAAGCTCAGAAGAGGTAGATTGGCTCCTGCCTAACACTCCCCATTTATTCAGTCTCTTTAAGGCAGGAGAGAGAGGTGGATGTGTCCCTTGAATTCCCTCAGCGGGTGGGCAGAAGCAAGTTTTCTTCACAAAGTACAGTTAATTAGACCCACATTACATTTAGTTTGGGAGTGGGCGGGATAGGCCAAGAGAAGCCCCCACCCCAGTTCCCATTACTTGGCCTGGCTTGGCATTTGCCGCCTTTTGTGATAGGAAAACCTGGGCAGGACTGACTTGAAGTCTGTCCTTCATCTTCTCAAAAGTCAAAGTCAGGAGTTTGCTCCCTCCCCCTCACCCCCCCCCCAGCCTAATTTCCTTTTATTATGGAAACTGGGAAAATGACAAGTAATTGCTTGAAGATGCTAGAAAGATTGCATTTTGTTTTGCAACTATCAGCTTGAAAATAATGTTTAAGAGATTATGAATGGGTGATTAACTATTTTTTCCATTACTTCCCTCTCAAAATCAAAACCACAACAATTGTGATACGCACAGTAGAATGGAGGCCCTGGTCTCTAAAACCAGGCGAGAAAGCAAGGAGCCAGTGTCCCTTCTGGGGAGAAATCCTACCTCTCGGGCCTTGGAGAAGACTGGGCCTGGCGAGGTAGCTTCTCTGCATCACCCCGTCCCTCCTCACCCCTTAGATCAACAGCAGCGCTGGGGTCTGCAGTCAAATTTGCTATTTACTGCCTTTCCTGAGTCAGTTTGTTTTGGGTGAAAACAGTCTCTGATGTGACTCTATTGCGCCATTTCAGCGGGTGTTTATCATTTAAAAGGAACAATTTTAATACCTACATTTGCCTTACAGTATGAGCCATAAATGTGATTTAGACCTCCCTTTATAATAGACTCTTACAAGCGGTTGCCTAGACTCCAGAAAACCATTCCTCCAAGTGGTGGCCATGAAAATGAACAGGCTTTTCCTTCTTTTACGGAAGTTTCCCTTTTTAATACCTCTTGAAATTATTGAATGAAAGCTGGGTAAATGGGCTGATTTGTGCATCTTTCTTGCTGGGAATCTGGAGCTCCGGGAATGCCTTGGGAGAGAACGAGTTGTTGAGGGAGCTGCTGCATGGGGGTGTGGGGGGGCTGTTTGTGCTCACCTCTGTGTCTCGCCTGTCTGGGCCCCAGCTTTCTCCTCTGTGGCAGGTTAGTGGTGCTGACGGTAATATGGGCCCCTTACCTCGGTGCCACTCAGAGTGAGGGCTAACAGCATCAGTGCACCTGAAAGCTTGCTAGAAATGCAGATTGCCTGGTTCTGTCCAGACCTACTGAACTGGAACTCTGGGGGGCGGGTGGGGGCCCAGCACTTCACTTTCATTAGTCCTCCAGATGGTTCTGATGCACGCTGAAGTTTGAGGAGCCTTGACTCCTTAGGAGCAGAGCCTGGCTCATGATCAGACTGAGCCCCTAAAGCAATTCATAGGCTCCCCTTAACCAAACGGGGAGGTCCTGGGACGCTGGAGGCCCGCCGTGTGCTTTGGGCCCAAATTAGCTTATAACAAAAATAGCAGGGCCAATCTTGGACACCACAAACCAACACTGGACATTGACAGATGGGTGTGTGTGTCTTGAGATGACAAGGAGGATGATGACAGGTGTAGAAGATAAAATTTTGTCCTGTTCATTGAGAAAGACCCACTAACTACCCATTGTTGTCCAAGACCCTCTGTCACAGCACGCTGCCCCAGGGATGGGCCAGGCTGGTACGACCCAGGGGAGGACAAGAGCCACATGGGAGTGGGGGACACCTGGGGACTGTCTTCCATTTACTGGTGGGCTGGACCATGGAAACTGGAGATGACATCTCCGCAGTTTCCGAGATGCCCCAGGGGGAAAGGAGGCATGGATGAGAGTGAACACTCCCTCAGCAGAGGCAAGCAGACATAAGCAGAGGACCGAGATCCTGCTTGCCATCCAGGGCACTGTGACACCAGGAAGGGTCCCTTTCCGTCCCAATATTCTGGGGCGTGTGCCTTTTGTTCCAGCTACGGCTGACCTTCTTGTGGCCTTCCTTCCGCAGCATGGGAAGGCCGTAACCTGGCGAATGAGGAGAGCCCTCCTGCGTGGAGATACTACTTCCTGCTGAGAAATGCCTCCATTTGGGGGAAAAATTGGATTAATTTTTAGCGGAAGCAGCAGTGGCTGATCGCGCAGTTTTCAAATTGTTGACTATGATATTAAGTAACAGGCAGACTCCTGTCCAATGGATGTTATTAAAATTAACTGTTTTAGCACTACATTTAGAATCAAAACCAATCTGTCACTCCTAAATTGGTTTCTTTCAACTGCTATTTGCGGGTAAAATGAACAGTTTTAACAATTACATCTCCAGTGCAAATCATAAACTTGATTTACAGGAAAACACTTAATTTACTGCATTTGACTATGCACCAGAGCTGCCAATTATCTGACTGTAAATTTCCCTGCTTGGTTATTTGCTTCTTAAATAGCAGCCTTGGTCCCCTTGCCTCACTCACCTGTGGGCACAAGGCTCTAGCTGGGGTTGTACCCCCAAGTGGGGGTTTTGTCTGTGACGAGTTGGGTGCTTAACAGTGGACAGGGCTCTCTAAGGAGCGGAGTCTCTGAGGACCCTCTGTTCTGTGCTGTTGCGTGTTATAAAGCCCTGAGTGGGGTATCAGTGCTATTTAGTGCAGTCTGGGCTAGTCATTAAGGAGGGAAAAATCAGAATGTGTTTGGCGAGGAGCGTAGTCATGCAGTGGTGGCTGCCTCTCCCACAGTTCCTGCCTTCAGTGAGTCCACAGTCTAATAGGAAAGATATGTGCTAGATAACACCTCTCTGTTGTATAATAAATCATCCCCTTAATTGTTGGCTGTTAATGAGCTAAAGTGCCGGGACCCACTGAGTGGTAATAATTCTGCTCAGTGGTATGGAGGTAGGGAAGATGACATGGAGGAGCTTTGCAGAAGGTCCATTTGAACTGGGTCTTGAGGGTAAATAGGAGTTTTTCGTGTAGAGGAAAGGGCATTCCGGGTCCGGGAACAGCATTCTATAGGACTATAGCCAGGTCCTATAGACGTGGGAGAGCAGAGTGCCTTAAGGGGCTGTGTGCTTTGGCCCAACAGGAGGGGAAGGGACAGCCAAAGTGGGTGGGGGTCATGACCCTTTGGAAAGCCAGGTTGGAGCCAGGACTCACCTTTGAAGGACTTTAGAGTCTCCCTGGTTTCTGAGTGAGCCTCTTTTCTAGCTAAGCAGTTGGAAGTCCATGGCACCGAAATGATTCGAAGTCAGGAGGGATTCTGAATGTCGAGAAGTTATAAGGTGGAGGAGGGTTTCCTGGTATTTTGAGAAGTCAGGAAGCATATGCAAATCCCATGCAAATTAGATGCCAGCCAGCACCTGCTCTGTGCTGTGCTTGGGCGGCTTTCTGCTGCAGGGAGGGTCCCGTGCGTTTTAACAAAGGTGAGAGACATGTCTCCTGTATCCTGGGCTGAGCTATGGGACACGCAGGAGGCTGCTTAGCAGGGAAATTGCCCTACGACTTGCCCTATCAGGGGCCTTTCTGTTGGAGAGAGTGTCCCACTGGGAGAGGGAAGGCCCAGCGTGGAGGGCCTCAAAGGGCAGAAGGAAGCTCCCAAGATAGCCACCTGCAGGGAACCCCTGTCTTAGGATTTCGATGACTTGGTTTTCAAAGATGCCAAGATTTTGGCATGGCAGGCTGGCCTGGTAGGGCTGGAATTCCCATCGCTTCTGCACACCCAGTCCTCTGGGCAGTGTCCCCTCAGGAAGAGACCACTGGGATTTAGAGCATCTTCCAGAACTAATGTCCTGTGGTATGAGGGTCTGTTTAAGAGCTTTCTGCTGATTGTTCAGCTCTGACTCCACTTAAGCCCCAGACGGTTGATGACTGACTTGGTGGTGGTGAGGCTGACTCTCCTCCCAGGGGACTTGGGGCCCATCCCCTGCCTGCTACACCTTGAGCAGTGCTGAGGAGCTTCCATGAGTGGAGGGTCCTAGGCTCACTGAGAACAGCGAGTCAAAGCTGGGGACATGCCCCAAAGGAGTTTTCTATCTCAAACTCTGTTTTCCCTCAGGTTTTGTTGTGGTCTCACACAACAGTGGAGGTGGAGGTCAGTGCCTGGCCCATGGAAGTTTCCAGGGCTGACTCTTCTCACTGTGTCATGTGACCTTGGACAAGTCCCCTCCGCAGTAGTCCTCAAACAGCCCAGCCCTTCTGTTGGAGAAGCCTTCCCTAGGGAGAGTCAGCCCCTCCCGACTCAAGGACAGGGAGAGCTGAGCTGTTTTGAGACAGAGGCTGCTGGACAAGTGTTTTGAGGGGCTAGGGGTGTCATGGGTATTCCGGTCTCCGGAAGGATACTGCACCCCCCTCATCCCCTACTGTCCTCTAGAGAGAGACTGGCTGGGGCTCACAGTGAGGCTTGCTGCACATGGGGACCCCATGGGAGTGGCTGACAGCTTGTTCTGCATGCCCTGCTCTCTCCCTGTCTCTCCCGTCTCTATTTTCCTGGTATGCCTGACTCATCCTCTAGGCCTGGTTCTTTCTGTGCTCTCTGTCTCGAATTGCCTGTGTCCTGCTGGCCTCCTCCCTCTGCTCCTGTTCTCCCCCCTCCCCCCGACTCCCTACAGGGCTGCTCCTTGCCTGGGTTTGGAAGTCAGCTTCCCTCTCCCCTTCTCCACGTTTCTCTCTGCCTCAGTATCTCCTGTCTCCCCATCTGCATTCACTCCCCTGTCCCTGCTCCCACACCCAGCTTCTGAGTCCTGAACACTTTGAGGGAAACTGAGGAAGGGTCTCTTCGGAGGGCAGAAGAGCATAAGGGGCGAGGACGGAGAACAGCCAGCCTTCAGCAGGTGGCACTGTTGGGCGACTTTTGCTTGTGAAACCTTTTAGCACTGAAAAAACACACTGGAATCTATTGGCATTTGAGAGACTTCTTCCTTTTTTTTTTTTTTTAAATAAAAATAATGACTCTCATTTCCCGGGCATCATTAAACAAGGTGCAGTGTGTTCGTGTGTGTGTGTGTGTGTGTGTGTGTGTGTGTGTGTTATGAGGATGTATGAATGCAGATATCTGCACGTGAGTCCATGGGGCTAGAAGTATAGGTGTGTGTGTGAGCACATGACTAGACCATGAGCGTCTGTGTCTGTGTGTAAGAATGCTGGAACCTGTGCCTGGGGGAGTGTTTGTGTGCCTCCGTGTGAACGTGGGTTTTCAAATACGGATCAGTGTGGACCAATGTAAGGCCTGACTCTACCTGTGCACCTGTTCGTGCTGGACTCCCCGGTCTGTGCCTATGTGCGTGCAGGGCTGCAAATGTGGTGACCGTGTAGAGATAGGTTGCTGGGGGGAGCACAGAGTGACGTGTCTGTGTTTTCACACATGCTCTCACTGGCAGCAGCTTATTGTTGTGGACAAGCGGGGGGGCCAGGGAATCAGGCCTCCAGGTTTAAAGTGTATGTGAATTTACAGCTGTGTGATTTTAACCGAGCCATTTACCATCTCTGAGCCTCAGATTCTGCATCAGCAGAATGAGCCCATAGCAATCTCTACCTCTCTGGATGCCTAGGAGGATGTCAAGGGCCTGTCACGGCACCGGGCACAGTTAGCCCATGAGGTACAGACCCACCATGTGTCAGCGTGAGGGTTGGGAGGGTACTGCCTCTTCTGTCCAGCTCCACTGGCTGGCAGTGGGGCTGGGTCTGCTGGACCCAGGGGCTTGCAGTGGTTCTCTTCTCAGGGACTTAGAGGCCTGGGGTCGGGTGTGCGCCTCCTGAGGGCCTCTGAGGTCTAAGCAGGTGCATAGTGTCCTGGCTCTGCCAGATAGGCCCAGACTGGAATGAGCCCCGTGGTGGACGGACTGGAGAGGCAAGAGCTGGAAGGGACCGCAGACATCATCATTTCAGTTTCTCACTTAGAGGCCAGATCAGAGGAGCCGGTGCTAGTCAGTGCCTGGCAAGGAGGCCCCCGACTCGTAGGCCAGTGTCTGAGGGTGCTTGGGCAGGCTGACCCCTGGCTGGGAACCAGAGGCAGAGCAGAAGGGAGCTGTGCGCCCCAGCTGCTGGTAACCCTGAGGCCCGCCGTCTCTGACTTCCCTCTTCCCCATGTCTTCGTAATGACCTTCTCTCTTAAAACTGAAAGAGGAGGGAGGGAGACGTCTGTTCTGGTTTTGTACTCATGTGTGATAATCATCCCCCAACTCGGGGCTTCAGCAATGTATTCTTACGGTGCCTAATCCTGTGGGGTGACTGGGCTTTGCTGGGCAGTGGGCTCGGTTGCCAGTCACCCAAGGGATGGTCACTTGCCTCGCGTGCCTGGCCCCTCAGTATCCTTGGCCTCTCTCTGGGCAGTGTCTCCTTCTCCAGGGCCCTCTGCATGACTTGGGTCTCTCCCAGCACAGTGGGCTCAGGGTGGTTGCACTTTTCATATGGCAGCTGGCTCCCAGGACACAGAAAGTGGAGGCAGCTGGGCTAGGCAAGGGCTGGGCTGCACCTTGAACCGGGGTTGCCATTTTGCCAGGTTCTATGGTCCAAGAGCTGTCATGGGCCCACCAGATTCAAGAAGGAAGCAAAACAGAACCCACTTCCTTATGGAGGAGAGCAAATGTCTTGTGGTCGAAGAGCCTAGCGGATGGGAATGGTGTCGTGGGCACCTTTGAAAGTGTGGCCTGCCACAGCATCGTGATAATGTTGGATGATGACTAGCAAATTCCAGTGTCAAGAGCATTTCTTCTCTGTCCTCTTCAATCCTCTCAGCACCTTCTTCGGCAGATCTGTCCGGGCTTCTTCAGTTGCTGTGTGATCTTGGGCAGCTTCCTTGCCTTCTCTGCGTCAGTTTGTGTGCATGAAATAGGATGATCATGGCAAAGCTCCCCACAAGGAGTTGTAAAGCATGGCTTGGCACGTGATAAAACCTCAGATGTGTCATTGTTGTCATCTTTCTCGTCCCCTCACAGATGAGGAAACAGCCTCAGAGAAGTTAAGGAACTTGCCCAGGGCCACACGGTTTGGAAATGCTGTGGCTAGGCCTGGAACACCCGCCTCTCCCTCCCCATTCTGTACTGTGTTCCCATGGAGGCTCTGTGTTGTCAGGAGAAGAGTGGAAGGGGCTGGGAAGGCAGAATACAAGGATGAAAGGTCGGAGGGATGTTGTCCTGTCTCAAGTTCTCTGTTACATGTGCGGGGACTCCCAGGCTCATATCGCTGTCCGCTGGCTTCATCCAAGGGCAATCTGTCTCTATCCTACCACTCTGAATCCAGCACCCCCTCCTGAGAGCTGGGATTGGACCAGCGCCAGACTCCTCCCAGCAGCCCCCCATCCCAGGGCTGCCACCCCATTCCATAGGACGGGAAACTGAGGCTCTGGGAAGTGGCCTGTCTCCTGCAGCTCCCAGAGTTGCCCGGGCAGCTCTTCTGACTCTTCCCGGGCCACGTGCCTGCTGCCCTTTATCCTCTGGGGCAGCCCACTCCCTGCTGGCTTTCTGCACACCACACACCACACCTTTCCTTTCACAGAATCACTTTTTAACAGGTGCTTTTTGAATACTTTCTAAGAAACGTAGCCTAGGGAGTGAAGTCCAAATCTCTGCTCTTGGCCTGCAAAGGTGGGGCTTCCTTATAGGATCTCAATCCCATTTTCAGTTTTATCTTTTTTGGATCCCACAGAGTCCATCTCCTTAGCATTCCCTGGTGTCCATGGGACCTGTGGCCTCAGGCCTCCCTGCTTCTGCACAACTTACTCCTCTAGGGAGACCATGCTCTGACGGCCATGCCTCCCTCTGCCGCAGGTCACATACAGTTTTAGTTGCCTTTTCGTGCCCCTGTCTTGAGCCCCGCACTAAAGGTAAGCTCTTCAAGGCCGCAGGTGTCCTCCCTGTCTCCTGACCGCCTCCTGGGCTGGGCGTGGATACATGCAGGATCCAGCATCAGGGCTGCATTGATGGATAGGGGCACCAGGGAAAGTGGAGGGGTGGGATAGACACTGGATGCTCCCTTGCATCCAGCCGGCGTGGCTGGAGTTTCCCCCTAGCTGGGGAGGGACACCGAGGACAGTAGACATCACCCCTGCTCTGCGCATCTGCCTTTGTGTTCAGTTTGATTTGAACCTGGAGCCAGCATCACTTCTCTCTTAGAAGAAGAGTAGGGGGAGAAGAGTAGGAACTGGCTTCCGTTGGAGCGGCAGACATCCCAGCCAGGCTCGGGAATGACTTTCCACGAAGAGACAAAGGTGGGCTGTTTGATGGATTAGATTTCAGGGAACTGCCTTAGACGTAGGGGTCTTCTCTGTGATCCTTAAGGGCTTAGGGGTGACGGTGCTCCTCCCAGGCAGTGGAAGAGATGACCTCTTTGGGGATTTTCCATCCCTGTGATTTCTAGACTGCCACCTCCCATGGTCCCCAGAGTCCCAAGGCAGAAGGTGAAGTTATGGACAGGAGAGTAAGGGTGGGCGAGGAGAGCGGGGTGGAGAGGGCTCTGTGGAGCCGGGTCCTGTCCTGCCCAGAGGAAGGGAGGCTGCCATGCCAAACCGGCTCCAAAGACTGTTGGAGTCACCCAGCATCCCCCACCCCCACATGCCACAGTTATTTTTAGCACTGGGATGTGCAGAACATGCTACAGAGAAATAGAGTGGAAAATCTGACACTCAGAGCCCTGCTTCAAGGGAGACCCAGCTTCTCCAGCCCGGCGTTTCTCACGTGGCCTGATGGGCATCATTCACGTTTCTGTGCACAGCCTGACTTCAAATTCCAGTGGATTCTCTGGAGCTGACCTGAAACCTTCTCGGTGGGGGCTGGGGTCCTGGGACTTGGCTGGTGGTGGTGGCTCCTGGTCAGACTTTCTTCCTTGCGTGAGTTGTACACAAGTAGGGCCTTCTATACAAGACAAGCTCAGCTATCATTTCCCAGGCCTTTCCAGGCACAGTATGGAGAAGGCTGTGTGGGTTCTAGAATTCCTGTCAGTAGAAGATGGCACTGAGGCCCAGAGAGGGTGTTGTGTGACCCAAGGTTGCACAGACAGAGATTCACAGCCATGATCAGGAAAGCCAGCACCTTGGTTCTTGGAGTGTCCAACCCAGAATGTAATGTCTAGGAAGCCTGGGGTGGAAATCGAAAGCAGCTTGTGAGGGTGTGAGGAAACAGCAGACACAGACTCTGCTTGGAGGAGGGGACGGCTTCCTACCAGGGGCTGATGTAGCGGGTCCTTAATTAAATGTTATTTCAGGTTTTCTTCCTCTTATTACAAAAACATGCATGCTCTTTGTAGAAAATTTAAAAATACTGATAAGCGAACAGAAGAAAATTAAAAACACCCCTAATCCCAGCACTCAGAGATAAACCCCGTAAATATTTTGGTATTTTGGTGGAGATACTGCCAGGCTTCCCCTTTTCCTTCTTGAAAACATTTTCATTTATTTTTAATTACACGCGCAGTATAGGAATGCATTCTTGGTAGCACGATATGGACCAGGCTAGGGTCTTCTGTCCCTCTCCCGCTGAGGGAACCACGGCTGCGGGTTTGATGCGTATCATTCCTGATCTTGCTCGAAGTGCACACACACGTTTCTATCTGTACCTATAGAGATCCACGGTTTTATTTTTAGTGTGTTTGGATGTTTTTTCTTCCACAGAAATGGTATCACACAGTATGTATTGTTCTGTACTTTGATTTTGTCACCTAACTATTAGTCTTGGGGTTTTCTCCATGTCAGTACTTATAGCTGTGAGTCGTTCGTTCTTACTGCTGGGTGGAATTCCGTACATAGATACATCAGAGTTTATTTAGCTATCCTCTGGTGATGGGCTTTTAGATTGCTTCTGCATTTTTTTTTTCCCCCAGCACTATTACAGTGCTGCCTTCGATGCTCTTGGGCAGGCTTCCTTGGGTGAGGATACTTATCCTGGATCAAAGCTGAGAAGAGAAATTGCTGGTCAGTTTCTTTTCACACACATTAAGAAAATGGGAGCCTCTTGCACCAACTGCCATAGGAAACTGCCTTCTCCATTTCTCCATGTTTACTAAGAAGGCAGCTGTGACAGCATTTCCCCAGCTCTGTTCTGGACGGCAGTGACGTCCCCAGCGTCACTAATGGGTGCGCCTCAGGAGGAAAATTCAGGGAAGGTGTATCGTCGACACAGTGTATAGTCGAGGGGTCGGAAATTCACCAGTGCACATCGGTGCGCCAACGGGTGTCCTGAAGTGAAGAAATAAGTTGTCTATCCAGCCTGGCTTTTCCCAATTTGAGAGCTGTAGGAAGCACAGACTGTAGCAGAAGAGACAGTGCCACGCCCACGTGCTCTTGGCCCTGCCACTTCAGTGCGCTGCTGCTCCCCAGTCCACCTGCTGGCACCTGGGTTTTGTTTGCTGAGGGCTTTCTCTTGCTGCCGGAGCCTTCTCGGCTGCCTGGTGGTGGGCTGCAAGTGCTGGGCAATCAACACTGGCCTCTCCTGCCCCCAACAGCCCTCCATCCACGACTGAAGCAAGCTGGTGTTAGATATCCCAATTCCCTCCCCCAAGGGCCAAGTGTGGTACATCGAGGCAGGTGTGTTACGCTGGTCCCACAGTTTATCCAGAGGACTTAGGCTCCAATCGCCCACCCTGGTAGCTGGTTTGAAACACAGCCATGACTGCATGCCTGCCTTCCTGTGTCACCACCCCACTCCTCTGCCTCCACCTGCCTGCATTTGAGCCTTGGGTCTACTCCAGGGAGAACCCCAGTGAAGACTCTGATCAATGATTACTTCATAATAGCTTCCTGAGAATGTCCTGAGTGTTTCTTTCAGCCGATTCTGCATTGTTGGACAATTACAGGTTACTTCCAATATTTTGCTAATATAAACAGTCCTGTGGTAGATATCCTGAAGGCTCGAGAGCTGTATGCATTCTTCATGATTTCCCTAGGGGCTATCCCTAGACACAAAGCCACTGTGTCAATGGTTGTGCACTTTTGTTTTAAGGCTTTGGTAACTATTTGTGACAAGTGCATCCTCACCTTCTCTCCTTGCTCTGACACCGACTTCCCGCCCACCTTCCAGGGCACAGAGTGGTCAGCCGTGGGGGTGCTGTGGAGATACAGAGGTGCAGGGAGGCTCTCTTGGAGGGCCTGGGAAGGCAAACCAGAGGAAGTGCCTGGCAGGATCCAGGAAGACAAGCAGATGTCTGCCTGGGAGTTCTCAGTAAGGGGTTCGGAGCTTGGTGGCTATGGGTGCTTCTCCCCAGGTTTGTGTTCCAAACCCTTCTCATCCTGCAAGGCCCATATAAAACTCTGCCTTTTCCAGGAAGCCTTCCTTGATTGATCCAACCCTTGTGAGCCTCTTCTCGAGGCTTCCCATGATTCACTACTAATTCTATATGGTCCATGCCATCCCTGGGGGGTAGGGATTCGTCTGTAAGAGTCAACTTTAGAAAGGACAGATTGATATACTTGGGGTTTAGTAAATGCTTGTGGTAAGAGCGCTCGCTGGCTTGGGAACCAGGGAACCTGGATTTGAATCCTTCCTTTGCAGCTGACCCCTGTGGGGACCTGTGGGGCTTGGGGCAAAGATCCGGAGATAGTCTTGAATGGAAATGAGCACAACGGTGGGCCCACTCTCTCCCCTCCTGGCCTCTTGTTTTGCCCCCTTCCCCAGGAGCCTCTGTGCCGGGAGCCCCAGAAGCAGGGCCGTCCGTGTTTTGCACGGGGCTGTGAATATCAGCACGTTTGCCTTCTTATCCTTGCAGGTGCAGGTTTCCGGAGACAAATATACCCTCCATTCCCAGCCCCTCGATCTGTCTAAACACAATTTGACATGCGTTGCTATTAGCTTAGCACCTTATCAAATAATGCGGCCTGATCGAGATAAAAGGTTTTACAACCCTTGCTGCCTTTGTTTCTGCCTGCATTCACCCGCCGAGACAGCTAATAATTACCACCAAAGACAAAGAGAAATCTATACGCTCAGCGTTGAGGTTCCCGTGCGCATGTTAAGTAGCAGCCTGAGGACAGAGAACGGGGAGGAGGAGGCGGCCCCAAAGGCAGTCCATGGAGGCCCAGACTGGGACTTGCTCCTTGGGAGAGAAAGCGGGCCCCCGTGGATTCTGGGGCCTCAGGCCCCACGGATTGCTGCTGTGACCTCTGAGGTTTGATGTCCCCTCCTGGAGGTGGAGACAGAGGTGGCAGGTGGGCTCCAGAGCCCTGGTGTGGACATAGCGAGGCCTAGTTAGGTAAGCTGGGGGAAGTTGGGACTGAAGGGAAGGGAGAGGCAGGGGGCGCTGGTGTAGAGGGCCTGGCCCCCCTCAGGGATGCTGGCACAGCATCCGGCGTCTGTGCTGACTCGGCTACTGGATCACACTACGAGCTTGGCTAACCCTCTAGACCTTCGTGGGCCTCAGTCTTTGTGTCTGTAAATGGGGCTCCTAAAGCAGTGTGGTGGGCATTTGGAGACTTCAGTTCTATAGAATTAGTTCGACCTTGGACAGGCAGTTCCGTGCTGTTCTGAACCTCAGTTTCCCCACCTGGGGAATAAGAATCTGATTGGGATGATGGCTACTGGTGTTTTGGGACTCTGTCCCAGGCAGTAGCTGACTCAGCTGGCATCTCCCTAGATTTCTGTTCCATGACTAGGCCTATGTGGGGCCCTGACCGTGGGGACTGAAGAAGGAGGAGACGTAGGCTTTGAACGTTTTCCAGGAAGGCAGTTTTCATCCCAGAACCAACAAACAGAAAGTAAAATGAGAGCTGGGATGGCAGTGTGGGATATCACTGCAACCTAAAGCAGTCTGAGAAGGCTTCCTGGAGGAGGAAGGCATGATTGGGGATCTGAATGGGGGTGCATGCAGCAAAAGCAGTAATATGGACTAAATGTTTGTGTCCCCCCAAAGTTTTTGTGCTGAAACCTACTCCCCAGTGTGGACATATCAGGAGGAGAGAACTTAGGGAGGTGATTAGGTTATGCGAGAGGAACATGGTGGGATTTGTGCCTTCATAAAAAAGACCGCAGAGAACCCCCTAACCCCTTTCCACCCTGCGAAGACACAGAGAGTCCACAAGGCGGCCTTCACTAGACATTGAATCTGCAGATGCCTTGATCTTGGACTTCTGGCCTCCAGAACTGTAAGACATAAATACCTGTTTTTTATAAACCACCCAGTCTGTGCTATTCTGTTACAGTAACCTCACTGGACTGAGGCAAATGGTGTGAGGATCCAGAACAAGGTGGGTGTCGGGGGTTGTGGGTCTCTGATAGAATGGTCTGGACTCTAGCATCGGTGGGCACTGGCCACCTTCCGGGGGCCAGGGGTTCCCGCTGGATCCCAGGACTGGGGGCCTGCCTGACTCCCGTCTCCCCATGCCCTGGCCTGCAAACCAATAAAACCCTGATTTATCGCATTGGCCCATTTCTGTGGTGTAAATACTTCGGCTGTGGCTGACTTTAAGCTGCATGCAGTGTGCCGTCACTGAACATGACTGGGAAGAGATGCAGAGCTGGCTCGTAGGACTGGGGCGAGCGAACTCCAGCACGACAAGCTGGAGTCTTGTTTAAGCTCCAGAAGTCAGATCAGAGACTCACAGAATGTCAGGACCCCAGAGGCAAAGGATGGTGAGCAGCACACGCACCACCTCCACCCCTGCCTGTGCCTGCCCAGACAGCACTGATCAGTAGTGTCTCCGCCAAGCCCAGGGTCCTTCTCAGGAGAGTGTTCCACGACGGCTCTGAACTCACCAGTGTTGATCTAGATGAACCTCCTCAAGATACAAATGGGCAAACTGAGGCCCAGGTCAGGGAGAAGATTCTCCCAAGGTCACCTCAATGGTTTGGAAACGCTGAGGCTGGAAACCCAGCGGCCTGCTTTGCCAACCTGCCCCTCCTGCTCCCTGACACCGTCATCTGTCTCTTTGAAAGCAGCAACAAGGGAAACGGCCCTGCTCCTGAGGAAGACAGCTCTGTGCCTGGGCTGGGCAAGTCTTTTCCCTGAAGCCTCCACTTTGACAGGGACGAGTCCACCTAATCAGGAATTCTTACAAACACTCTGCTGCGGCAACCTGCTCTCTTTGCTCTCTGCCCTTCCTTGAGGTACGTGCGTGTGAGCGTGTGTGTTCATGCGCCTGTATGCAGATTAGACATTTCTGCACACACAAATGGATGTGTTTTTATTCCCTATTAGCCGGCGACAAACTTGGAGCCCTCCCCAGGGAGCAGCGGTCCCTCCAGAGAGCCGCCTGTCTGTCTCCCAGATTTACAGTTGGAGCCAGGGACTGAGTCATGATTTATCCAGGGATTGGCTCCAGGCCAGCCTGTTCATGGCCACGAAGTGCCTGGTTTGCTCCCTTTTCCGTCCCTTTCCTTTGCTTTTTCAAGTAGCTCCACTTAGGCGCGGTTCCTCTGGGAAGTCCTTCCTGATCCCAGACGCTGCCGTCTCCTCTGCCTCGTGCTTTCCTCTGGCTTGACTCCCATCGCCCTGCTTTGGGATTATTGGTTTTCCTGCCTGCCTTCCTCCCAGACTGAGTGCACCCTGAAGGCAGGACTGTGGCTTTCTTTTTGGAGAGGAGCCCTCGGTCACTGTTGGAGAGACCCCAGCACCCCTCTTTTCTCCCTGCCTCTCTCCATAGTTGTCTTCATCTTTCTGCGATTCGGAATCCAGGATTGTTGGGCTGGAGAAGAGGCCTGGGGGTCTTGTTCTTGTGCTTGCATGGCTCCCCATGTGTCTGTCAGCTAGGCATTTTGCTCTAAGCCCCAGAAATAGACTCTGGCTGTTGGGAGCAGGAAGGACAATTTATGGGAAGGGGAACAGGTATTTGCTGAATTGTAGAACGCACGGAGATTGGGGTTCAGGCAGTAGGCCGGGGGTCCAGGATCATGGCCCCCGCCCTGCCATGTCCTGCCAGCCCAGGGCACTGGGAAGCTCTGTGGGTACCTTGGCCATGGCGGCCCTTGGAAACAGGATGTTTGTGCAGCTGTGGCAACAGAATGTAAACTCTGTGCCTTTTGTGTGTGTGTCCTCAGCTAGGATCCAGAATCGCCTGTGGCTGCCTCTAAGGTGTCGAGCTAGGTCACCCCGCAATGCCAGACCCCTAGGACAGTGTGTGGAACACACCAGGCATCACCCCACTGGGGACAAGGTTGTTGAGGCATGTGCCCACCATTTCTGGTCTCTCATTAGCAAAGGTTGTTCCTGGGGCCTGGCTCTCTGGCTCTCTGCCCTGCCCAGCACACAGACCAGACCCCCCTCATGAGGAGAAGCCGGGCAGCCTCGGCAGGACTGGGATGTGTCTGTGGGTGGCCTCCAGACTGGCCTGCGGTACCATGGTAGGTGCTAACTGGTCTCTTATGCCCCTCCCAGACTTCCCTATACAGACAGAGGGCTCCGGGTTGCTGATTCTGTGGTTGTACCTGGTCTGATACTAAACACAGACTCTCACTCTACCCAGGCCTCTCTTATGGGTGGTCAGGAGCCCACCTCACCTCACCATGGTTGGGAGGCCTGACTTGGTGGTTTAATTTGGAGATGGGACTTGGGGATGGGCAGCCCAGACACGGGGTTCCCAGACCCTCAGATGATTAGCTCTGAGAGGAGTCTTAGACACCCCTTGCCCTATCCCTAAATATGCAGATAGGGAGGTGGGATCTCCTTCCACAGTGTTCCCACCCCCCCTAGTGACTTCTGGAAGGCATTTAGGGGTGCATTCCTGACTCATCAGTTTTGCAAAGAGGACTGATTGTTCACCATGCTACCTGGCCAGCAGCCCTATCAGGAAACGTGCACGTTTGTTGTGGGAGTTGTCTGAGTTGTTGCCGGTCCTCAGCAGTTTTGGGCGGTGCTCCAGGGATGCTTTCCAGTAGGGGAGCCTGCACGTGGGCACCTGGAGCTGAGGCAGGGGGCCACTGGCTTCCGCTCTCTGTGAGGGAAGCCTCTCCATGGCTGGGGGTGCTGGGGCCGAGGTGGGGATGGCTGGTCCATCTCTACTTCTGCCCACAGCACGGGTGGGGCAGATGGCAGGCCCTGAGTCCACGTGTGCCACATCGAGAGCTATTACCTGACTAGGAGCTCTGACAAGAGGGGGTCCCTGCAGGCTGGGAAGGGGGGGTGCCCTGATCAGGAGCTGAGACCTATAAAGGTGAGTGAGGCGGCAGGCCAGGCGGGGCAGGAGGAATGGGGAGTCCGTAGTGCCCTCATTGTTAGGCCGTGCATGCTCCTCTGGGCCAAGGGTGATTTCTTGGGCACCGACTCAGAAGAGTGGTCTGTGCTCAGTGTCACTGTCACAGCACTGCCCTTCCCAACTGCTGATGCAGCGAAGCCTTGGCCCCTCCTTTGTCCTTTCTCTGGCCCGAGAAGCTGCCCGCAGCCCAATTGGCTCCCACCCTGCAGGAGTCCTGCCTCTGGTTGGAGGGTGGGGTGGGGGGGATGTCACCTCTGTCCTGGCCAGCTTCGAAGCCAGCCCTGCCAGCTGCTCTTGTCCTTGGGGAAGGGGTGGAGCTGGGCCCTGCCTGTGGGAAGAAAGCAGGCATTTTTTTATTGAGCACCAGCCGTGTCCTTTGTACTATGCCGGACTCTTGAATGCCTTGTTTCATTTCGCCCTCACAGTAGTGGGGGATTGTGATAGTACGTTCCCTTTCCAAAGGGGACAAACCGAAGGTAAGACAGGCATGTTCAGGTTTGTACAGCCAGTGAGAGGCAGAACTGGGGACCTCTTTCTGGGTCTTTCTGTGTCCACGATCCCCTCTTGAGGGGGAGAACGAGGAGGCAAAGGATAAGCTGGATCGCCTCACAATTTCACTTTCTTGGGGGAGTCCTGGGGACCATTTGTAAGTATAAAGGACGGACCAGGCCCTGTGGGGGGTGAGGAGCACTTGATTCCCCATTTCCCAGTGTGAGCTTGCAGAAGCCAGGGAGGAACTCTTTCTTTCCCAAGGGCTGGGATCCACATGGCAATCTTGCTTAGATTCCAACCTCCTCCACTCCAGAATTGGAAGGGACCTCAGGAAGTCCTTGTTTACAAGCCCATTTTATAGAGGAGAAAACAGACTGGAATAGAGAATTGCTTTACTTCCACCTGAAACATGGCCAAGCTGTAGATGGCTGTTCTTTGCCTGGGAGCAACCCTCACAAAGCTTAAGTTCCAGAGAGGGTTTGGGAGGGCTCTCTAGAAACCCTGCTGGCTGGTTTTTAAGTGATGAGCCCCTGGAACTTCAAACTCATTCTTGTGCCTTGTTGTGCCAGTGAAGGCCATGCACATCACTATGCTCTGCACTGGCACCTGATGCGGCAACATGAATGGTCTGGAGTCCCTCAGCCAGGGAGTGGTGGAGTGGCAAGTCCCGGATTTGTGGACTCCTGATCCAGTGCTCCTTCTCTGGTTTCCCTTTTCAGTCAGCAGGAAACACACAGGCTGTGAGTTCTTCACGGCTTTGGAGAGAGTTTGGACAGGTGGCTATAGAATTTTAGAATCCTAAAATCCCTGACTTGTGGAGATGGATGGGGTCTCAACGCACTCTCACCCGTGGCACAAATCCTCACCTGGCCCCTGTTTGAACACTTGTGGTGATGGGGGGCTCACTCTTCCCCACTGCTGGCAGCTTCAGCTGATAACTACTTCATTCCTTCTTGGAGCTGATGGCCATTGGCTGAGATTCATACCCACCTGGGCTCCTGCTGGCCTGGCTCCCCTTTTCTTGGTCACAGGTGGCTGGTTCTCTGGGTATCCCTTCTTTCCTCTACAGATTGAGTTCGTATCATGGCTCTCCCTATCATCTTGTGAACTTGGACATTATACTTAGCTTCTCTGAGTCTTGGTTTCCTTTTGTATAAAATGATGGTAACTTTATTGGATTATTGTGGAGACTAAATGAGAAAAGGCATGGAGAGTGCTTCACTTGGTGGTTGGCATAGAGTAGGAACTCAGTACATGCTAGAGAGTAATATTGCGGCTCCTCGTTTGTAAGCTACGGATGGTAGCTCCTGCCTTGCAGAGTCATGTCAAGAGCTCTCTGAGATGATCTACATTAGTGGTCCACACAGATCTGGGCTCCTAGTAAAGCTGGCCTAATAGTGACAATAGTCTTTTATCATGTTGCCATTGCAAGGGAGCGGTCCTGCTGGAGTGCGTGAGACATGTACTTCTAGGTACTACTTTCCTGACACGCATCTGAGATCTAGCCCTGCCCCTTTAATTTAATATTAAATTCCTTCTTTCCTTCCTTCCTGGCTTATCTCACTGAGGTATATCAATTAGGATCCTTCCAGCTGCACTTAACAGAAGAAAGAAGTCAAAATAGCTTAAAGTATAGGAAGATTTATTTTTTTATGTTATAAAAACAGTAAAGTGATAGTAGATTCCAGTGTAACCAGGAAGAGTTCAGAGCCCGAACCCAGACTGCTTGAGGTGGGATCACTGCTAACTGCAGGACTTTGAGCCAGGCACTTAACCTTTCTGGGCCTCCGTTTTCACATCTGTAAATGGAACTACCAATAGTAGCCTTCTCTCTGGGCTCTTGGAAGGATTAAATGGGTAAACAAATACAAAGTGCTTAAAGCAGTGCCTACCATGTGGTGAGTACTACATTAGCACTGACTGTTGTTTATACCAGAGCCAGGATAGTTCAGGGGCTTATCAAATTAGGGACCCAGTGATGTGAGCAAGGCACTGGATTTTTTTTCCATTGTCTGTTCTGCCACTGTCAATGTGTTGACTTTGTCCTTTGGCTTGGGCCCTCATGGTGCAAGATGGCTGCAGCTGCACCAAGCATCACTCCTCATACAATATTGTCCAAAGCCAGAAGAGAGAGTATCTCCTTTTTCTTAGAGAGGAAAGCTTTCCCAAATGTCTTCCTTTGCATCTCACTGGCTAGAGATAGGTCAAATGTCTAATCCAACTCCTTGGGAAGAGGAGGATGGAATGGCTGTGACCAGCTGAGCTAACCTAGATTCGTCTTCCTGAAGCCACTCATATTTGTACCAACTTTTGTGGGTCTATAGTGAGAAAGAAGAGAGATGCAATGATAAGTCAACCAGCAGTGTCTACTTGGGGTAACAGGTGTGGGGACACAGCCATGTGGCAAAGGATTTGCCTTCATGCCAGGTTCTGCTTTGCAGGCCTTGTGATAATTTTTTGGCTAGTCCTGAAAGCCTCTCTGAATTGGGGAGGGCTGCCATTCATGCTGCCAAGGGCTCAGCTAAGGCCTTATCCATTGTCACTCACAATAATAGTGACTTCATTTATCCAACCTCATTTTCTGTTCTCCATAATCTCCAAGGCAGGTACGACTTTTATCTTCATTTGCAGATGAGCAAGCAGAGGCAGAGAGAGAGTCACTGATGTGCTTTAGCAGAGACTCCTGGTGCCTGCCTGTAACACTTCGGTCTTTCTTGGAGGTTACCTGTAGCCTTGGTGGGCAGTGGCTGGGCGTGCCGATGGCTTCCTGCTTCAGGCTGCTGTGTGCTGGGCAGCCGGGAGGGTCAGGGAGTTAACGTGCCCAGGCACGACCCTTGAGAATTAAGGGATGAAACTTAATAGATTAAGACCTAGCTTCCGTGGGGGACATTTCTGAGTTGTGTCCTGCCATGTCTGGAGGTAGAGATGACAGTGGTAACCCTCTCATGAAGACACAGCCTGTAGCTTCTCTCTCTGCATGGCCTTACTTTCTTGCTTCCTCCCTTGGACTTCTCAGGATCCCCTTGCCCAGATCCTGGGCTCAGGGTCTGCTTGGGGTAAAACCCAAACCAAGAGCCTTCTCTACAGTTGCAGGGTGATCCAACAATGGCCCTGGGATACACACCCACCAGGCTGCTAGCCTCCAGCCTGAGCATGCACCTCTAAGCCACCCCCCTCACCCCGCCATCATCAGAAGAATCCAGAGAACCAGGAGCATCTCCACCTCAGACCCCAAATCCCAGCGCCTTTCTTGAGACCAGCAGCCCCAGCAGCTGGATCCGCCTGTGCGGTAATGGAGCTCGGGGCTCTCTGTGGGCGCAGGCCTGCTGGGCTCCCACAGCCAACTGCGGTGGCTCATGAACTGCCTCATGGGCCAGGACCAGTGACCTGTGAACTGACTCGGAGGGACAATTTGGCCTTTCCCAGCTGGCTTCAAAGGAGTGATTACGGACCATCCAGGAAATAATACATTTCGTGGAAAAGACCGTAATTATGGAGTATTGAGTAAATAATATGTGCTTTTAAAAAGTCTGCAATTATGTATTTATCCTATCTGTAATTAGGGAATTTTTAAAGGGTGCATTATAGGTAATTTAAAAATAAAATAATGACACCACTCAAAACAAACAGCCCTAAACAAAGACAATTCAGGCCACCCCAAACTCAGCTGAGTGATGATTTCAGGAGAGCCACTGTCCTTGGCTTTGGGGAAACCAGATGGCCCATGTTTTTAGGCCTGGGAGGATGAGGTGAGCTTGACCCCCACTTAGGTTTGATGTCAGAAGTTCACCAATGCTAAGAGTCTCTCCTTGACCAGACTTTTCCTGGACTGCCTCAATCCTCAGTGATTTCTTCCTTGTAGGACACAGCCAACAAATGTCTACTGGTGCCAGCATCTTTTCTCATTTTCATTCTCCTAGAAGCGTCAGGATCCAATGTGGTACTCACCTGCCATGGGTAGCTATTTAAGTTTAAATGAGTTAAAATGTAAAAGATTTAAACATTCAGGTCCTTCATTGTACTTGTTGCATTTCGAGAGCTCAGTAGCTGCCCCCAGCTAGTGACCGTTGTATCGGACATTTCCATCACTGCAGAAAAGTTCTATCCCACAGCATTGCTTTGAGTTGACCAGGTACAGAGGTGATATAGACCCGGTCTGAACAACTGTGGTGAAGGAGGTTTGTTTCCTTCCCACTGGCCTGCCTGGTGAGTGCACCCTTGTTCATCCTTCCTTCTGGAAGCCTCCTTGATGTCGCCAGTGGTCAACTCACGTCCTTTCTCTTTTACTTATGACACTCTTTTGCCCATCTTGTTTTCATGCCAGTCTCTCTTACCTAGGGAAACACTTTCTCATTCACCTTCATGATCCTGCTTCCCAGGCCAGGATCTAGAATGTTGGTACAGAGGTCCCAGCTCAAAACTTCGGTGAAAACCTGCTCCCTTCCTCATATCCTTATTCCACTGCTCAGCGTCTGTGTCTGTCCCATTGCTGTTGGGCACATAAAGTACCAACCCAAATGCAGTGTGTCACGGAAGGCTGCCCATACTGCCTACATGTAACTCTTGTTACTTGGCGCTTGTCTCCACCTGGCATTGAGGGCTGTATGAGGGTGGCCAGTGAGGGGAAGACACACCCAGGCAGGATCTAGGGTTGCAGGGTCTTCGTTGGTGCCTGTCTCCTGGTGATGAGGCCCAGGAGCCTGATGTGGGGATGGAGTCAGGGGCAGGTCATGGGGGTGCAGTGTAGGGCTGGTGCTGGTGAAGCCCCAGAGGAGAAGGGAGATGAGGATGTCAGTCGGCAGCCAGGATGTGGCCAAGGTGCTGCTGGGTGGACAGGTCAGCAGGTGTGTCAGTGGCGGGGTGGGGAGACTGGAAATGAGCCCCAGCAGCAGAACCTCCTTCTCCTGCTCTTCAGCTCCTTGCTTTCCTAAGTGGAGCTTTGTGGAAAGGTAATGCTGGTCTTGGTTGTGCTAAGGGAGGCCAAGGGCTGGAGCACTAGAGGGAAGAGGCAGCAGCGGGCAGCCGCTTGGGGCGGCAGTGGGAATCGAGGCCAGACCCTGTCCTCCAGGAAGCTGCAGGTCAAAGCCACAGTGTCTGCAGGCTCTGAGCTTGCCTCTCTCCCTACCAAGGGGGCTCTTCTGGCCAAGCGTTGCAGGTGCTAAGCTTTAGTTCTTTCCCCTTCCCTTTTATTTACAGCATCCAGTTTATTTTACCTCGGCCCTCCCATCGACGTCCCAGAGCAGGGGGTGACGTCTTATTCACAGATCCACTGTGTGCCCGGCCCCACAGGGCACTGAACCAGGAGCTGATGCCCGTAGAAGGAGGGGACAGGTGGGCGGCTACGCCCGGTTGACCGTGACCAGGACTTGAGCCTCAGCCCCATACCAACCCTTTTGCGCCTCTAGCTCCTTCACCGAGAAACACGCCTCACGGTCTTACGGTGGACAACCGCTGGGCTAATGCAGGTGAAAGAATGTTTAATTTTTTAGTTAAAAACTCTACTTCAAATTTTGAAGAGTTGGTGTATTTGTGTATTCAGAACTACAAATAAAATGAGAGAATCAGAGAGTAAACTTCTTCCCCAGCCCCCTCGCCCCCATCTGTCCATTCCTTCCCCCTGAGCTAGACACTGCTTCGAATTTCTCTTGTCCCGAGGGCTCTGTTTAATGTGTTTACATTAAAGCAAACACAAACATATATTTCTTTCTCTCCTTTATACCCCAGTGGTTGTGTGGTGAGCCCACTGCTCTGCGCTTGGGTTTTTAGGTTGTGTTTGTGTATCTGTGAGAAACTACCCACTCTTTTGAAAGACAGTCGCCCCAGAGGAACTCACAAGGGCTCTGGGAGCAGGGACCATGCGAGCTTCTTCCGTAGCTGTCCTTAGGGTGGCCCATGGCCCAACACAGCATGGCGGAGCACAGACTCTGGCCGTCAATGGAAGCACATTCTTGGTGAGCTTGGTGGCCTCTCTTTCCACATCTGTAAAATGGGGATGAAAAGAGTTGCTTTATGAAAGAGTCATTGTTGCCATGATTCAGTAGAGCGCCAGGTGTAGGGTGCCCAGCACATAGTAGGTGCTCAGGAAGTGGCCCAAATGAGAGCATGGTGACTCCCTGAGGTGAGTGGCATGGGTGTGGCCGTGATCAGGGTGGGCTTTGAGGGCTGCTCTGAGGATCTGGCATCTCCCCTCCAGCTGCTGAGGGTAGGCAGGGTTGGGGGTCCTTGTTTACAGCTGAGCTGGGCACTTGGGCCTCCTCATTTGTGTCCTGTCAGAGGCCGAGTGGAAAGTAAATCTTGCCTGAGTAGCAGTGTGGCGTCTGAAGGACCCTGTCAGATCCCGTCAGAAATCCGAGACAAGGCGTCAGGGTGGAGGCCCTTCAGGGGCAGAGTGTATGTTGTTCATCAGCGTCCCGGTCCCCTCCCCAGTCTCCAGGGCTAGGGAGGACCCCCTGGTCACCACTGTCATTTGGACAGGCTCACACTTCCCCACCAAGCCCCTCAGAGCCCACCACAGGTACTGTCGATGTTGGGGAGGCCCCCGAGGCCCCAGAGTTTCCCTATTCTCCCCATGTGTCTCTGGCATGACAGAGAGGAGACCCAGACAGGATGCGCACAGGTGGACCCCGCTTCCAGCCCATCACCCCTGGCCTCTGTCATTGCAGCACACCCTCACTGCTCCTCTGTCCCCTTTGATCTGTCTTCCTCCTGGTCTCTGGGATCACTGTCTTACAGATTCACCTTGATCGCCTCTCTCCTGCTTTTAACAAGGGCATGCCTGGCTTGCTTCCCCTCTGCTCGCTCAGACAGGCTGGTGGCTCCCTCTGCCCCAAAGTCACTGGTCTGGACTGGACTCGGAGTGGGACAGAGATGACCTCCAGCCCCTCTTACTGTTTAGGCGTGTGCTTCCTGTCTTTTACTCCCTAACTGTAGCCTCACATCCTCCAGCCCTGCTCCTGCCTACCTCACCCTACTCTTGGGCCCCCTCTGTGGCTGGATACCAAGCTCCCCAGATGTCATTTCCTTCAGGGGAAACAGTATGCTCTAATAGCTAGGCTGTGGCTGTAAGAGTCACACTGTGTGTCTTCAGATCCCTTATTAGCTATGCGTCCTTTCGCCATGCCCTTCCCTTCTCAGTCTCAGTGTCCTCATCTGAAAATAGGAGGAAGGGTATGTGCCTCTGCCAGTCAGAGGAGCAGGTGCTTGTCCATGACCTTGCAGGGCACCTGGCACATGATCAGCCGTTGCGGTGTGCCAGCGTTAGTGTGACACCACTGATCTCTGATTTCCAGCACATGAAGCAGTAGTCTGACTGTCATCCCACCCGCCTTGGAGAAGAGAAGCCGGCCCAGTGGGCGGACAGCAGAGAGGGTCGTGGTGGTTTATTTTATATAGAAAAGATCCTATCTAATTCATTCTACTCCCTCCAGGCCTCCCCACTCCCATCTGGGCCCAGCCACCTAATCCCTCCCCCACAAAAGGGATTCCCAGGCTCCCAGAGCCCTGACACATAAACCTTGGGCCCTTCAGGCAGGTGCCAGCCACAGGAGTAGTGGTTTACAAGGTAAGGGTGTATAAGATGTGACAGGCCCGGAATTAGCAATGCAATTCCTCTGTCATTTTTATCATTGGCCCCTGCAGGGAGGAGCTGATTAAATGGATATTCAACTCTTCGCATTAATGTGCATCCAGCTTCAATTTGCATTTCATTAGCTGCACAAAAAGCATAATTTTATTATTTGCCGTTGGAAAGCAGATCTCTGCTAACAAGCAGCTACGCGCTGTTACTGAAATATGATGTGACTGACTTGCTCTGCTGTCTTGCCCGTGCTGCCATCCTTGCCCCTCTGCAGACTTTGGCTCTCCGTGGTAGTACAAGGCTGTCTTGGCCTCATCATGGCAGACTGTGTTCTCATTCTAGCCCCAACCCCTCAGAGGGCTTCTCTGCCTTCCTGTGGCCACCAGCTGGGGACCCACGGGTCCCATTTACTGATGCATCTAGGGAGGCAGGGCTCAACTACCACTATCGCCTGGACAGTCACTGTCATCACCGATAATAACAATATGACAAATGCCCTGGCAGTAATTCCACCATCATTACCACCACCGGTATTGCCACAGTCATGACCATCACCACCACCCCTGTCACCTCCATCACTGTCACCTCCTCCACTTCCACTGTGTTGGTACAACAGTAGCTGCCACCATTACTATCACCACCGTCACTTCCACTACCTCCATCTGTATCATCTCCACCTTCACTACCATCTTCTGTCAACTCCACTATCATCATCCGTCATTATCACTTCTACTGCTTCCAGCATATTGATACAACTATGGCCACAACCATTGTTATCACCATCACCATCTTCACCTCCACCCCTACCTTGTCCCCCTCCACCACGATTGTCACCACCCCACCACTTATGTCACAATCATCCTAATCATCCATCACCACCAGGACTATCATTATCATCAATCCCATCACTGCTGCCATCATGACCATCACCATAATCTCCTCCACCACATTCACTGTGTCTGTACACTCTTGGCGACAGCATTACCACTGTCATTGCCATCACCTCCACGGCTACTTTCACCACCACCTCTACTACTATTGCCACCATGATATTTAATACCACCATCCACCATCATTGCCTCTGCTGCTACCTGCCCGTCTCTACCACCACCATGACCAGCTTCATCCTGACAACACCAATACTATCTCCACTACTGTCACCCCTGCTACTCTCATTGCTTCCTCCATTCCAATACTTTGACCCTCACTGCTGATATTATCACCAGCATTCTCTCCATTGATACCATTGCTATTATCATGATCACCACTGCTGTCCCCATCATCTCTACCAACACCAGTGTCTCCATTTCCCCAAATTTAATGAGTTTCTTGACCCCGTGTTATGTTGAGGGGATAAACAGACTGAATGGAACCCTTGAGGGCCCACCAATGCCATGGGGGGATCTGGAGCTTGGAGCAGAGGGAAATGTAGGAAAATCTGTGTAGTGGAAGGGTTGACTTTTTTGAAGGCAGATAGAATTGATCGCTTATCAACTGTGGGGTCTTGGGTAAGTCACATTTCTGAGACTTAGCTTCGTCATCTGCAAAGCAGGGCTCATAATATCCTCTTCATTGAATTGCATATGAATTCACTGAGCACATGGATGCTGATGGTCTATGGAGTGGAGTGGACACTGTCAGTTCTCTCCCCAGATCCCCTTGGGTCTCCTTTAGGAGTTCTTGTCCACGCCCGCCCTGCCCCAGCCTCTGCATGCTGCTTTCTTGTGGCTCACAGCCCCAAGCGTCTTTAGGGGATCACTTGCAGGCTATTCCAGTTACTTCGCCCCAAGGGGCTGAGAGCAGGAGGTGTCCCCAGTGTTGCCTGTAACCACTTTTCAGCGAGGAAGGACTGTGAAAGCTCAACTTCTTTTCTTCAAGGTGGGGCAAACTTGGCGGGTATAACTTCTAACCCAGAGCTCTGTGCAGGGTCAGGCCATGCCGGGGCTCCCCTTGTGACCACATCATTGCACGGCTGCTTTCTCATCCTGCTTGCCCCACTCCCCTGTGACGTTTTCCCAGGAGCAAGTTCGTAAGACATCGCCTGCACATGAACCTTTGTTCATCCCGGGGTCTGCTTGTGCCATAGAACATAGCAGGATTTCAGTGCTCCCCAGTTCTCCCCAGCCCTCTTCTCACATCCTTCAAGGGCATTAGGTAACAGGGCTTTTGCATACATTGTTCAGTGGAAGGCTGTGCTAACCCTGGCAGTTTCTCAGAGCAGAACTTATTATCCCTACTTTACAGACATAAAACTGAGACCCATGCACAAGATCATGGAGCTGGTGAGAAGAAGATGGGGGACTTGAAGGCTGTCTTCTGAATTCAAGCCCAGCCCTCTTCCCACGCAGCTCAGGGTGGGCTCGGGCCTGCGGCGGCATCTATACGTGGTCATTACGGGTCGGTTGCCAGGTAGCAAGTTCTATCTGTTGTTTTTTTCTGCACATCTCGAGCACAAAAAGACTCACCGACCATAAGGGGCTCACCACGGAAGAAGGGGTAGCCCAGCTGGTTTAAAAGGAAGACCATGGAGTGAAAGTGACCTTGTTTCTGCCGGCACACCATGTGACCTGGGGCAGATCGCTTCATCTGTCTGAGCCCTGGTTTCCCATCTAGTCCCCCCAGCCCCTTGATGAGGCAGGGGCTGTTATCATCCCAGTTTTTCACATGACTGGAAGTTTTCCTAGATGTTCTGAGAAGGGAAGATGGGTCAGAACAGAGAATGAGGTGCTCTTATCCCCTTCCCCCAGCTCAGGAATCCTTTGTGCCATGTTTCTGACAAAGGACGCTTGGCTTCAGCTTGCCTACTTCTCCACGCCACGGACTATCCTCACACTCTTGCAGGGTGGGCCTTCCAGGTCAGCCTTCCTCCCACAGAGCGACTGACCTTCCTGTGATTTTCATTCACTGGGTCTGGTTGAGTTTTTGGGGTTGCTCAGAATGACCATGCCCTTTAGGGATTTGAAGACAACTTCCTATGTCCTGAGTCTACTCTTTCCAAGGCTGGTCCCAGTGAAGGGGGGTAGGGCAGCCCCTTACACATCACTGTCTCCCAATCCCCACCTTCCACGCCCACATAATTTCATTCTGCACCTGTGCTCACCAGCCCTCCAACAAGGAGCTCACAGTTGCATGTCAATGCTATTTATGTGTCTGACCACCCCCCCCACCCCAGCCATGAGTTGTGCTCTTCGAGGTTAGTCCTCTTTAAAATCTACAGGGTCCTGCCCCAATCCAGAGTAGCATAATAAAGTGGTCTTTGGAGTCAGACTTGCATTCACATCCCAAGCTCTACGGCTTTGTCTTAGGCAAAGCACTTTACTTCCTTGATCCTCAGTTTCTTCACCTGTGAAATGGGTCTGATCGTATCACCTACCTCCCATGGCTGTTGTGAGGCTCCAGTGACATCATGCATGGAGAATGTCAAGTCCTACAATAAGAAGCATCTGGAACTGGGAAGTGACCTCTCTGTTGAACATGGGTAGCTGGAGCTGGGCATGATCCTTGGGGTGTGTGTGGGGGGGGGGTGGTGTCTCTGAGCAACCCAAGGTTTTCTGGGCCTTTCACCTTCCTGGTCCCACACCATTCTCACTCCAACCAGTGCCCCGAGGTTGGCTGTCTCCCAGTGGAGTCGCCAGGTGGGAGAGGGTGGCAGGCGGCAGAATGCAGACGGAATGAAGTGGGCGAGCTCCGGCACTGAGTGCTGTGGTTTGAATGGATACGCGTCTCCAGACTTCAAGGCAAGCATCTCTGGCCAAACCCACTGTGGAGATCCTAAATTGGCACCCTGTGGAGTGAGCTGTCTGATTCTACAAAGGCAGTATTTCTGGTTTTCAAAGGAACTGAATAATTTAAAATGCACAAGACAAAAAGTGGGATTAAGGCGATCTGATAGGCTCTCCAGGCTGGGGTATCAATTATACACACTCAACTCCTAAAGCCTTATTTGTGAGATTCAGAATTTATTATCTGTCTGAAGCACTAATTACCAGGTTTTTCTTTTTTCGTCTTACAGGTCTCCTTTCAAATTTATTTTCTCATCCATCCACCACTCCTCCCCCGCCACTGGGGCCGAATAACTCCGGTTCCTAAAATGGGAGCTGCCTACTTGAGGACAGACAGAGGGAGATGTTTAGGTTTGGCTTGTCCAACTCTGGGCACTTTGGTAAAGTAGGAAGGAGAGCAGGAGGACTGGGCAGTGTTACGTATTAATAACGGGACCTTTTCCTTTTAAAATGTGCGAGTCCTGTATGAGCAGTGCTTAAGGCAACTAGGTCCATGGGAAGCACTTTGATTTTCCTTTCCTGCCTAACTTCTTGTCTTCCCCACAGCTAATAACTTTCCTGTTCTTTTGCCTGCTTGCCTGTCTGTGTGCTACTTTACCACTCATTCAACTCCAAAGTCTGCTGCTTGCCTATGCCTTCTCTCAAGGTTTTCATGTGCCTCGGGCATGCTACTGGTTTTGTCATCCTGAGTGGTCCTACCTGAGTCTCCGGTCCTGGTGCCCTCGGAGGTGACATTGTCCTGTGCCTGGCTGCCACCTCATCCCGACCCTGCCTTTGTCACCGTCCTTGGGACGCCCTTCCCATCTCTCCTGCATGATGAGGCTTGTCACCATGGCCTCCATCTCCAGTCTTCTGTGTCCCTCTTGGTTTGCAACGTTGATTTGGCAGAATGCATCCGCAAGAGCTTTTAAGGAAAGACCCGTGAGAAGCAAAAACTTGCCATTCTGAAATTCACTCTTGATGACTCAGTCGAACATAGAACTCAGGGTTGGATATTTTCTTTCAGAAATGGGAAGAATTTGGGGGTGCCTGAGTGACTCAGATGGTTTAGCATCTGACTTAGGCTCAGGTCATGGTCTCAGGGTCCTGGGATCGAGCGCCGCAGCAGGCTCTGTGCTTGGGAGGGGGTCTGCTTCTCCCACTCCCTCTGCTGTTCCCCCTGTTCTTTCTCTCTCTCTCTCTCTCAAATAAATAAATAAAATCTTAAAAAAAAAAAGGGAAGAATGTTCACTATGATCATTTGGTTTCCAGTGACATAAAGAGGTCAATGTCAGCTCATTTTCTCATCCTTTGTATATTACCAGTTCTTGGTTTTCTTGTTAAAAGCTTGAGGAAGCCATGGGGTCTTCTCGTCAGAGTGGGAGGCTTCGGAGCCGAGCCCTCTGGGCTGTACTGACACTCTGTTTTATCCATTGTATGGTGCACTTTAATAGAATTTTTACTTTACAAACTCGTGCCCTCTAATTCTGGGAAATTTTCCCAAATAATTTCTTGGATGCCTTCCTTCCCTCTGTTTCGTTGGTTCTATCTTTCTGGGAACTCATAATTTGTATATTGGACTTCCAGGATCAGCCCTCTGACTTTATCGTTTTTTCTACCTTCCCTTTTGTGTCTTTGACCTTCTGTTTGAAATCTTCCTTCCATTTTATCTTCCAATGCTTTTATTGAGTTCTACCACTTTCTTCTCTTCTGTACCTAATTCTCAAATCACTCTCCACATGGCCCCTGAGTGATTGTGTTGAGATTTGGGCACAGGGTATTGAAGTCTTTCATGTTTCTCCAAGGTCTGAGGGAGAAGGAATTCTCTTATTCTTGGTATGACCTGTAGGCCTGCCTATTTCTGTCACGTCATCACATTAAACCTCTCCATGTAGCCGAGGCTGCAGCAATTCCAGCCAACTCACCACACTGGATGCATGAAGCCAACTCTTGCCTCCATGCCTTGGCTCAGACTGCCACTGCTGCCTAGGATTCTCTTTCTCTGGGGGCTCCCGTCATTGACTTTGGTCTGCATACCCCATGTGAACGTGAAGTCCCTGAGGGCAGGAGCAATGTTGTAGTCATAACTGTTTGCCCAGTACTCACTAAGACCCTGGCCCGTGGCATACTTGGCAATACTTGATAAACACATGTGTTTGTCGAGTGCACTCATTATAAACCTCTGGACTAGATTCATGGGCATCCATGGAGGAGTCCAACACGATCTCCGTCCTTGGGTGATTACATAGAGAGGGATGTTCATGGGTGAGCGAGCGCGCGCGCACACACACACACACACACACACACAAACACACACGCGCACTATGTCTGAATATGGCAGATCGGTGCATTATGAGAGGGATACACGGCATGCAGGGAGAATTTTTGAGAAATAAAACTCTCATCCAATCTAGTTAAATTAAACATCAAAGCCTTTGTAAGAGATGTGGAGTGTTACCTCTTTGGACCAGCGTGTAGGCGTGGCCATTTCTGTCTGCAGCCTCTGCCTCTCTAGGTGGGCTTCAGGCTCCCTACTGAGCAGGGCTTGATCCCAAGACCCTGGATTTATAACCTGAGCCAAAGGCAGAGGATTAACTGGCTGAGACACCCAGGTGCCCCAAAAGGAGCCCTGTTTTAATAGGAAGTGACCATTTATTCAGTGTGTTTTGTGTATTGGGCACTGTGCTAAGTATTACAGATATGTGACCTCAGATATGAGATCACAACCTACAGTGGACCAGTGGGCTAGGGACTACTGTCATCATTTTGTCCATGAGGAAGTTAAAGCCTCAGAGAGGTTAAGTGATTAGCTCCAGGTCACATAGGCCAAAAAGGCTGAGGCAGCCAAGACTCAATTCTAGGTCTGATGCCTCTGTCCTTTAACACAATAAGGAAGAAACATGAGAGAGAAGGAGGGCGCAAACGTTTGCCTTTGGAACTTCTATCCTAGAGTTCCTGGCAAGAGGTGTCTGAGGGGAACCAGGACAGAGAGGTGGGGCTGTGGGTTACCCATGATGCTTTTGTCCCGGAGCCAAAGCAAGATAGAGATGTGATCCTGGGAAATCACTGTCTCTGCCCCTGCACACCTTGTGTGACTTGTAGGGGTGAGGAGCCCTACAAGTAGATAGGAGGTAGCCCCCAGTGGCTGTCCTGGTAAGGAAGGAGCAAAAGCAGTGGGAGATTCAGTGGTGCAGCCTGAAGGTGGAAGGGACCTTGGAAACTGTCCAGCCCTAGCCCCTTGTTCCATTCCTCAGGAGGAAGGCTGGCCCACCCAAGGCCGCCTGGTGAGTGAGGTCAGTGACTGGCTTGTCGTCTGGGCCTCTCATTGCGCATCCCAGGGGCTCCTCTCATGGCACTTCCGAGGGGCTTCTCTGGCTCTGGAGGGCAAAGGATTCCCCCAAGAACATAGCTCAAGAACCAAGAACAACTGAAGAGGAGTGTGGAGAGCAGGATGTGATCCAGATTATTCTAAAACACCACCTGGGTTTTTAAGAAAGAGGTGCCTTTTAATTACTTGGTGTGCTTGAGAGTGACTCCAGCCACCAAGGAAGATGTGCCTTGGGAGGCCTGTCATGATGGAGACAGTTCTCATTTTGAAACTTCTAAACGAATCCCAGTCTTGTCACTGACACACTGCTGGGAGAGACTGAATTGGCACATCACTATGGAAAACAATTAGTCCCTATCCTGTCAAGTTGGAGATGCCTACATCCTATGATCGAGAAAGTCTGTTCCTCAGAGTAGAACCTGGAAAATCTCTCCGACGTGTGTTCCGGGAGGAACGGACGAGGATATTCCTGCAGGGTTACCGGTGAGAGTGAAATGAAAGGACACCACGCAAATGCCTTTCACGTGACCGTGGAGGACTCCATCATTACGCTCACACCAGGCGGAAGGAGGGGACTACAGCTTTAAACAACAATGTGGCTCAAATCAGGAACAGAATGGTGAGTGAAAAGAGCAAGTCTCGGAAGACTACACAGAGTATGGTTTTATTTATGGGAAATTTAAAAAGCAGCAGAAGTACTGCTGGGATACAAACATACACAGGGAAATGATAAAGAAGACCAATGGAATGAGAAGAGCCAAGTTCAGGCTGTGGTGGGGGGGAAGGAAGGCAGCCTCTCAGAGGGGTGAAGAAGCCCATTCGTTGTAGGCAGCTGGGGGATGGGTCTATGGGTGGGGTGTGCTTGATCTTGTTTTAACCTTACACAGACTTGGTCATTGTTATCTCTATTCCCTACGTTTTCAAGGTTCAAAGGTGCATATTTAAAGGGACCATTTAATAAAATACAGGTAAACAAACAAACAAAAAATACATATCACTCACTTTCTCACCCTGAAGCGATAAACACAGGTAACCTTTTGGTGGAGGTTGTTCTGGGCTTTTATTGACTTTTATTGGAGTTTGGTCATGCATCTGATCTGTACTGGGATGTATGCGCTCAGGCTGAGACAGAGCTGGGACCCAGCTGTTTCTTCCAGGAGGTGGACCTGGTGATTCTCTTGCCACCGCCCGCCCCGTGGTTGTCATGCAGAAGGGGATTTTTTTGTGGCGGGGATTGGGGGGTTGGATGGAGGAGGTTTGGGAAGTTTTTTCTTCTGAGGCTTAGGAGTGGGACAAAAGAAGAGACCCCTGACTGGCCTACATCCATTTTTGGTGCAGATGGGAGGGGGGATGGGCAGAGCAAATTGAGTGGTGTGATGAGACCCGAAGCTCAAGGAGACCAGCTTTGGGGCCAGGTGCATGTGAGTTCAGTGCTGAAACTGAATGGGAGTGTAGGATGTGGCCAGGGAGCAGTTCTGGAACGGGACAGTCCTACCAAGCCCAGTAGGGGATCCTGTCTATCTGGTACCTCCTCTGTTGGCCCACAGTCCCCATAGGAGAGACAGTCACCCTGGTTCATGTGGGCACATGTGAGGCACCTGCATTATCCCCCAGCAACAACAGGGAGGTGATAGGACTTTCCAGTTCTGCAGGTGGGAGCTCAGAGCCACTAGGATTTGAATATTAATGCTCACATAACTACATTTATATGCACAGCTGTCATTAAATGATATTTGATTAAATAATTTTTAATGGTTGCCATAGTATTCTATTGTTTGCATGTATTGTGGTTAATTTATCCGATCCCTTATTGTTGGGAAATTAAATTGTTTCCCTCTACAAGCAACTCTGCAATAAATATTTGTGAACACTCATGACCATTTCCTAAGGAAGCATTCCTGGAAATAGACTTACTAGCACAATGGGTTTGCAAAATTTTAAGGCTTTTGATACAAATTGCTAAACTGTCCTCCAGGATGAATGTGTGAATTTATACTCCCACCAGCAGTAAATAAAAGTAGCTGTTTCCTCACACTCTTTCCAAGATGAGATATTATTATTTAAACATATATTTTGCAAATTGAAGGCTCAAAAATTATGGTGTCTCATTTTCATTTGCATTTCTTTGGTTTCCAGAGAAGGTAAACTTTTTTCATGTTTACTGAACATTTATTTTTTAGACACAGTTTGTTCACCTTTTGTCATTTTTTTCCTCTTGTCTGGGTATTCATATTTTTCTAACACAATTTGAAGCCTTGCTTTAAGTTGAAGACGTAACTTTTTCTATCATGTGATTTTCATTTTTTCCAGTTTGTCTTTACATTTTTATAGAGTTTTTTTACACTTTATTTTGAAATAAGATCAAGCTTATAGACAAGTTGCAAATGGAGTCCAAAGACCATTTTTCTCCTGGGCACATTAGTGTGCATTTCTTGCAAACAAGGACATTGGTATTACGTGACTGTGATACATCTGTCAAAATCAGGAAGTGATATACCTTGTATGTGGGTATCGGCTCTTCCTGAGACCCCGTTCAACTTTGCCAGTTGTCCCAACAATGCCGTCTGTAGCTAAAGGATCCAGTTCAGAATCACGTGTTGCATTTGTCATGTCTCTTTATTCTCCTTCAGTCTGGAACCATTCCTCGGTTTTTCCTTCATTTTCATGACCTGGACACTTTTGAAGAGCCCAGGCCAGTATATTGGTTGAATGTTCATAGAAGTGTTCTTTCTGTTCCCTCACAATTTGCCTCAGCTTATCTGCATTTGGCAGGATAGCAGAAGTGACGCTCAGCTCTTTTCCTTGCAACCCACCGGCTCACATGTGGTTTGGATGGGTCTCATTACAGGAGGGCGAAGCTTTGAACACCTGATCAAAGCAGGGCCCACCAGATTTCTCCACTCTAAAGGTACTTCCCCAGCTTTGTAATTAATACTTATTTTGTGGGGAGATGCTTTGAGATTTGTTTAAATACCTTGTTCCTCTTCAAACTTTCAATTTATTCATTTGCATAGTTTTATCTGTATAAGCTCCTGGGTTTCTATTTTATTAGAATCCATTATAATATCATTATTTATTTTGATGCTCAACCGGCCTTAGGTTTGGTCAGTAGAAGCCCTTCAAGTGGACTTCTGTTTCTTTTTGAGTTTGTCCCCATTGTTCTTTGAACATTTCCTTTATTTTTTGGCAAACCAAGGTGTTTCTCCTCAGCCTTGGAGTCAGCCACTTCTCCAAGGATCCCTGGTTCCTTTTAGTAAAGAATAGTATTTAGAAGCCAAAGTCTGAGTACTAGGTGTGCTCATTGCTATTGGGGTGTCATGCCCTCACCCTCTCTATGGACACACACATATTTATGCATGCATTCAGATGTTTACAACTGTATTTATTCTCTATATATCTAGATTTGTTGAAGGTATATATATGTTTATAAAGCTACGAGTTTTTAATGCCTCCAATTCTAATTATACACCATGAGGTATATTCTAGCTTGCTTTCTTTCTATTCCAATAACTGTCTTTTATGGCAGTGAGAACATTGGTTCCCACACCATCATCTATGATATAGATGTTGTTTGATTAATACTTTTGTTTGTATTGATTTGATTTGTTTGATTAATACTTTGTTTGATTAATACTTTGTATGTCATCAATCGCTCATCACTGCCACTGTCCTAGGGACATCCCCCCAGGATGAGAAGGACATGCCCTTCTCATCTTGTTCAAGCTAGAACACCACATACTGGGCATCTCCTCACTTTACTGAGGCTTTGATACCTTGTTCTGGTCTGTCTTCCCCCTCCCCAGATGCTCTGAGGCTCCAGATGGGCTCCTGCTCTCACATATACCCCAATTCAGTGCACATGGGCTCAGATACTCACACTGGGCCACCTCTTGCCCACATGTATTCTCCCTTTGCTCTGTTCAGGCTCTGACACCCATGTTGCCCACATCCCCACCCTGCCTGTCTTGATAGGCCCCACCTAGTGGCTTTGGCCTAAAGTGCCCTGGAAGGGAAGGGAAGGGAAGAGTGTATATGGTGTATTTTGATGTAAAAATGTTGTACATTTTAAAGAAAGTGAATCTTTCAGAATTTTTCTTTTGTTTCCTCAACTTAGTTCCATACTTAAGCCTTACCCAGTCATTGTAGCCTAAGTTCCCTCCAAAGAAGAACCTGGGACAAGGGCTTTTATGTAGTTTATTTTGGTTATCGATCCTAGGGAAGAGAATTGAGGGCTGGGAGATGGGAAAGAGGGAAGGAGGGGAAGCCACTACCAGAAAAATGGGGTTCAATCCTGCTGGGGGTCTATCAGGATCTGTGTGCAGTGTGGCTCAGAATCATCTCCCTGACAAATGGAAGAGAGAGAGATATTCACTCTCCAGCTTTATTGCTTAAGGCCCAGGGTTGCCCTAAGGCATGTTAAATCCCTTGTACTTTGGGGTTTGTGTTCACACCAGAATGGCTGAATGGGTTACTGCAGGTGAGCTACAGAGCTGTGCCAGAGAAGCCAGGAGGAGGGAAACGCACACAGAGACAGAGGCGGTGTGGCTGGAACGATGGGTTCACAGATCATGCCTAGTGCAGTGGTTTCTACAGCCGTAACTGAGAAGCTGTATGAAGGGATATGAAAGGTGTCTCATGTATAACCCAAAGATAATATCAATGTTAATCTGCATTTTCTCTTAATACAGTCTGTTTTTTATTTTAATATTTGACCTATCTGGGCTTTATTTTGAAGTATAGTTTTTTTCTTAAGATTATTTATTCATTTATATGAGAGAGAGAGAGCGTGAGCGAACACGAGCAGGGGGAGTAGAAAGAGGGCGAGCAGACTCTGTGCTGAGTGTGGAGTTCAACATGGGGCTTGATCTCAGGACCCTGAGATCATCACCTAAGCCAAAATCAAGAATCAGCTGCTTAACCTGCTGAGCCACCTAGTTGCCCTTGAAATATAGTTTGAGATAGGGATAGAGTTTAAATCTGTTCCCTAGTGGGTTGGGCTATTATCCCCAAACCATAGTTCACTGAATAGTCCGTATTTTTCCACAACCATGCAAAATTCTGTCTTCAAAGTATATTAAAGTTTCAATATTGAGTCTTTTCTATTCCTCCGCCTGCCTATTTCTCTGCTGGTACATACTGTTTTAATTATTGTAGCTTTAGAATGCATTTTAGTATCTGTAGAGCAAATATCCTCTTAGTGATGGTGCTTTTTTTTTTCCCCCCCCTTTGGAATGCATTAATGACTGGTAGTAGTTTATTTTTCTAGAGGAACTTTTAAATCATCACATTTTAAAAATTCTCTTTCACCTTCCCCTGGGGGAAAAGCTCTGTGCTTGCATATTCTTCAGCTAGGCAGCAAACCCTCATTTCACAGATGGCCAGAAGATGTAAAAGCAGAAGATATAAAGATGCAGATGGTGTATTTTCACTCACCATGCTGCCTGCCCGTTAATTTCACCTTCACAGCAGTCCCATGACTTTAGGAAGTGTGGTCATTGTATAGACCACAAGTACAAGGCTCAGAAAGGTTTTGCCCAGGGTCACACAGTGAGTACTGGAATAGGATAAAAGAAGTTTTGTATTTAGAAGGCTCATTAGAAGAGCGTCAGTCCAGGAATCAGGACAAAAGTCTGTGCTTCTAATGGGAAACCTTTGGTCTTTATACCTTTAAATTGAAGACAATTTTCACTGAGCTCCAGAAAGATCTGCCTAGAAGTGAGGGGTATGAGATATTAGAACAGAAAACAGTATGGCATATTCCATGAGGGTCTTTAAATAGAGAGGCTGGTTCTAAAGATCGTGTCCCTGACACCCACATCCAATTCCCCCCTCTTTGATACCCCGCCACCTTGGGCCCTGGTGATGGCTGATTCTCCCCTAATGTGGCCACTGCTGGCTTCTGTAGTGTTGCCTGCCACTAGTCTGCCTGGGTCTCAGCCCCTTGTGGTCTCTTTAGCCCACTTCCTCTTAGGTTTATGGCTGGTTCTCTGGTTATCCCCAAGTTGATCCTTCTGTCCTCCCTATCCAGATCCTACCTAGCTGGGCCATTTCAGCTCTGCAAAAGCACCCCAGGAACAAAGATATACAAATAGAAAAGAAGTGAGTTCCTTTGGTGAGGTTGTTCCTGCCCCCTAGACACTGTTCTTTTCTGTAAATTTTAACATCCTAGAGAAACAGGATGCTACTTGTTTTCTTGATGGGGAGAAGAAGGTGTAACTGAATGTCTTCCCTGCTAGGCATGTATTTATTTATTTTCTATTAAAAATTTTTTTTAAAAAAAGATTTTATTTATCCATTTGACAGACAGAGTTCACAAATAGGCAGAGAGGCAGGTGGGGGTGGGGTGGGGAAGCAGGCTCCCCACTGAGCAAAGAGCCCAATGTGGGGCTTGATCCCTGGGATCATGACCAAGCTAAAGGCAGAGGCTTTAACCCACTGAGCCACCCAGGCACCTCTCTGCTAGGCATTTTAGAAGGCAACTCATTTAGCCTTCCCAGCAGTCCTATAGGAAGGGGTGCTTATATCTACTTCACAGATGAGGAAACTGAGGCCACAGGGCTTATGGAACTTAAATTAAGTCATGTGGCACATTAACTGCAAAGCCAGGGCAAAAACCCAGGTCTGTCCTGACTCCAGGTTCAGTTCCACAAATGTGAGGCTGGCATCCTACTGTGTGCCAGGCACTGAATTTTGGCTCCGTAGCTGCCTCCGTACTGCCAAAGATTTGAGCAGATCAGCCGAGGACATTTTCTGTAGGTCTTTATTTTCCTTAGAGCCGTTCTCCATTCTAAGCATATCGTGTGTTGACTTTCGGAGTCTGAGCTATTGAGCTGGGCATATTTGGAAAAGCTTGGAGCCGTGGATGTACAAAGACCCTGTGAGATGGAGTCCTATCTATTGGGCCAGTCAAGCCTCTTGTGTTTGCTTTCATTTTCCTTTGGCTCGGGAAAGGGTGGTTTGGTTTTGCAAACGAAGGCTGAGGGCTTTTGCCAGCTTGCTAACTGTCTTGTGCCTGTCAGATGTGTCAGACTCACAGAACATTGCTCCCCAGCAGCAGGCCCATGGTTTCTGAGAGTGCCGTCATAGAAAACCACTCATTTCCCTTCGCAAGAGAGCTGCCCAAAGCAGAGATTTCAATATATTCCAATTTAGCCAAGGGAAGCCAGAACATGGATGCTGTTGCCAAGGAAACCACCTCCTTCCTCCCCGTGTGCTGTGCATACGTGTATCACTTCATCTCTCCGCTCTCCAAGGTAATATCATAGCCGTGTGCTTGGGGAAGGGTTTTTAAAAAGGCATATAAAACCTCTTAGCATCGAGAAGATTCATTAAATGATCTCACTCCAGAGAAGCTTAAATTATTCTTTTTAGACCCTTTTATGCCGAGGATGGGGAAATGGCTGAGTCAGTGCTATCTCTCGTACGTAGCCCAGCTTGGTGTCTTGGTGGAAACAGTTTTCAGAAATAAACAAATCAGGGTTCGGAAGCTTAGACAGGGAGAGAGCGTGTGTAATAATAACGAGGCCATCATGTAGCTAGAATGTCACCAGATAATCCCTCCAGGTAGATCTGCCGAGACCACCTTGATCCACGGGCCTCCTGGGTGCAAGGCCACGTTTCACAGGGCAGGCTTCAAAGCACAGACAAGAGAGGGTCTCTGTTGCAAGGTTACCTGTCAAAAGGCCCCTTGTCAGGGAACCGCGTGAGGATATCTGTTCCCCAGTCTGGTCTTGGGCCCAAGTCTGGGGCCGCTTCTGTCCTCATTCCAGTGTCAGTCTTTCTCTCTCTCCTGCTGGCACTGCCTTCCCCTCCTCTTCCCCACCTGTTTTGATTCTGGATGTTCAAGTCAGCGGGACGCACCCCCGTGGCTCACAGCAGAAAAGGCAGTGTGGGCTCCGTTCTTGCTAATCATCTGAGAGCTCTGTGCACTGCCCCTGGTTTCACATCTTCTCTCAGTCCTTCTTGGCTCCTGGCGCTCAGATCCCCTACTGCCCACTGGATGAGTAAATTCAATTTGGCTTCCCTTGTTCAATTAGTGGCACTAGCCAAGGATGTTGGCTTATATTAATGGTTCTCAGCTGGGGGCAATTTTGCCTCCCAGGAGACATTTGTCTGGAGATACTTTGGGTTGTTATCAGTGGGAGGGGGTACTGGTGGCATCTAGTGGTTTGAGGCCAGAGATGCTGTTAAACATCCTGCAAAGCACAGGACAGGGCCCTCAACAAGAATGATCTAGTCCCAAATGTCCATGGTACTGAGGTAGAGAAACACCAGCTTATTCTCTTTGCCTATTCGTTTCATAAATGTATACTGACCGCCTACCATGCATTATTCTCTAAGCTAGGACCCGGGGTCATAAGCCAAACAGGACAGACACATGTCTGCTCATTTTCTCCCTGGAGACCAACCAGGAAACATTAAACAAATAATTTAACAACTGAATTATTTAAGTACAGCTGGTGTCCTGATCTGGTTTGGATTTCCCGCCCCAGTTCTGAGGCCTGCTTTTACATACCAACCCAACCGGCTTTGGCTTCTATGGGTAGTGGACGTCCATTGTTTTCCCCCGCCATGGCCATATGTGGGACAGGTGGCCGTCAGCCCCCAAGTTTCCTTCCTGGCCAGGCCACAGGCTTGCCTAGTGTAACCACATTGTTGCTGATCATGATGGGAGTACAGTTAAGGGACAATAACAACCCTGGAATGTCACAAAAGTTCTAGGATTTTGTTATCTTCTGAAGCCAAAATCCTCTGACTCTACCCTCTCATCTCTTTCTAGGTGGGACTTACCAAGTGACACCACCCAGCCTCCCTCTGACCCAGCCCCCTTCTCTGGTAGACTTGTTTAATACCATGCAATCCTCCAGGGTTAGGAACACGGACTCTCGAACCAGACAACCTGGGTTTGAATCCCACCCCCCGCACCACCACCACTTACTAGCTGTGACCTTGGACAAGTTCCTTAACCTCTCTGTGCGCCGGTTTCTTTTTCTGTAAAACAGAGATAATGGTCATCTCTCTCTGCTATGGTTATTATCATGAGGATTAAAGGAGCTCATACGTGTGGAGTCCTTGATCCACAGTAAGTGCCGTTTACATTTTGTTATTAATATCATTGCCACTACTTTCCCAGCATGTTGAACTGGCGATGCAGACAAAGCAGAGATTTCTATCTCTGTCTCTTGGGGCCACGTGCTTGTCTCCGCAGAGCTCAGCCATTCTTGGAGTGCCAGAGATCTTCTTTTTGTGCCCCTTGGGAGAGCTGGCTGCAGAGAGGTTGACGGGTGCTCTGCCTGGGCATTTTGAGGGTTTCCATGTGTAGGAGGAAGATGACAGTGACTGTGGAAGCAGACGGTTGTCATGGAAATGCACCTGTTCCAGGTCGTTGCAACCTGGGCTCTCTGGGCTTGCTCTGCATGGGCATGCCTGACACCGGGTCTCTGCCTTGCCACTGGTTCAGGGCGATGAGGGACAGAGATCGACGTCTTTCTTCCCTGCTGTTCAGCTGCAGCTGCTTTTTCTGTCCAGTGTGAAGAGCAGCCGGGGCTTTTCCTATATCCCAGGGCTCTGTGAGCATTTCATGAAATGATGGGATCTGAATAACGCTGGTAGCAACTATTGACTGGATGGCTTACTGTGTGTCTGACAAGGTGTGGGTGAGGGGAAGGGAACTGGTGGTTATTAGACATCCCCTTTGAGACTGGGCTAGGAGGCCTTTGTGTGTCTTCTCATTTAAGCCTCCCGGAATGCTCAGGAAGATGGAGTATCCTGACCTTAGCCGTGAGGAAGCTGGGGTGTAGACATAAATCCCCCGCTCAGAGTCTTCCAGGAGGTGGCAGTCCCAGAGTTGGTAGCCATGGTCTGTCTCCCTTTGGAGCTCACGCCATGTCCCTGTATGTGTTGTTGCTTCTGACCCTTTGGGGAGACTCCACAGCATCCAGGAATGACAAACACGGGCTCCCTGTCTGGGTGACCAGAGTCAGCAGAGGTGCTTTGCTAGCTGGGGGCACCTATACTGCCTTTGTTGGAGGCTGGGTGCTGGGGGACTGGGCAGGGTTGGGGTTGCTCCAGGTCATCTGCAGCAGGGTGATGGGACTCCGGGGTACTCTGGGGCCTGCCAGCTGCCCTGGGGCCAGAAGACCTTGCTGTCCCTGTGCCCTGGGGAGACGCCTCCTAGGAGGCCAATGACTTGTGTCAGGACTCACAGCCTGGCACTGACAGTTATTTCTGCTCTTGTCTTTTCCTCCCCTTCCCACCTGCTAATCTCGCTTTCACACACAAAGCCTTCCCCGGCACCCCCGTTTCCCTCCTCCGTCCCTTGCCCAGCTTTTGTACTTTATGATGCGGGACTTTGGTGAGGAAACTCATTAGAGTTATTATTCTGTGCACAGAAATGTGTCTTTCATCCCATTCATATTTCATGTTCCTCCCACTTGATCTTTTGACGCTTTTTAATTCCTGATATTATACCACACACACACACAGCTCTCGTCGGGGATCGTTCTTTCTATAGAGTTGTCATTCTTGCTCTCCGTGCGAGGAGTGCTCCGTGTTATATGTTTATTAATTTCCAAAAAATATTTCGGTATGTCGGGATTGACGCTGTCTGATGCCGACGCAGGGGTCGGGGACGCTTTGATGGGAGTAGATGTGAGAACCGTGCGCAGAGGTCTGGATTCTCGTTCTTGCTGTTGTCACCTTTCTTCTCTAGAGGTCAGGCGCCCGTCTGTGGAACGGGCAGATCCATACCCCAAGGCCTCGTCCAACCCCTGCGTTTGGCATCAATGAGGCTTTTTTGGGAGTAATAAGCAGGTGGTTTAAGCTCTAACTTACGATAAAAGAAATATTTTGGGAGGAGTCAGGGCCACCCACCGAGTCACAGAAATGGCTTTAGAATCAGCCCTGACCGGGCCAAGCAGGGCAGCCCCCCGGACCAGGGAGCGAGGTGCCCACGCTGTTTCTTTAGGCTCTGCGGCTGGGAGGGAAGAGATCCCGTGGCGGGCCCTGGTTCTCGGCTCCGCTCAAGGTTCAAGCTGCAGGGATTGGCTCAGCGTGGGTCACGTGACCGTGGAGGAGGCGGGGCGTTTTGATTGACAGTTGTATTATGAGTCGTGTTCCTCCAATGAGGGCAAGGTGTTCCCCAAAGTAGGAGGCTGTTTCCCTGAAGGAGGGCTCCGGGTTCTGAGTCAGGGGGAGCAATAGACACTCGCTGCGCGGTCGGGGCAGTCGGGGAGGTGGCGTGAGCACCCAGAGAAGAGAGGAAGAGGCAGGTTTTTCTGGCTGTAAATCTTCTACCAAGAGACATACTTCTGGGCCTTAGAGATGGTCCCATGATTCCAGGGCTGGCAAACTTGATCTGGAAAAGACCAGCTAGGAACCATTTTTGACTTTCCGGGCCATATGGTTTTCTCCATAACTGCTCAACTCCTCCGTGATGAGCCTTGAAAGCCGCCGTGGCCCATCTGTAAATGAAATAAAAATAAAAATGAAATAAAGCTTTATTTACAAGAACAGGCAGCGGAGCTGGACTGGGCCTTTGGGTCACACTGTGCTGACCCCTGTGCCTGCTGATTGCTCTCACTTCATAGGGCAGACGGCCCCTCTTAGCAGTCCACGTGTGGAATCTGGCTGTGGTGCGTCAACTTGCCTCTACCTCAGAATTCCCCAAGGAGCCTACTGAGCCTGCAGATGCCTGAGACCCAGACCAGACTTCCAAATCAGAATGTCCAGGGATGGGCCAGGGTCAGGGCCCTAGGTGATTCTGACTTGTGCAGTGTTGTGAACTGGTCTAAGATGCAGTCAAGGAGACAAGACTCTCCAATATGAAGGGGCTCAGGGAAGCATCAGGTAAGACAGGGTGGGCTTGGGAGCTGAGGGAAGGGAGGAGTTCCTCAGGGCTGTGAGAGGGTGTGTATGCAGGGCAGGCTTCCTGGAGGAGGGCCTACGGTATCCTAAAGGGCAGTCTGAGCTGCCATAGTTATTAATGTGACTTTTTCTAGCTGTCCGTCTTTGCTCTTAAAGCCAGGAGGGGAGGTGATTAAAAATCCAGGTGCTAAACCTGAAACCCTTGCTTCCCTGCCTGAAGGCAGCAAGGTGTCTAAGCGGTTTTCTGTTTTCATCCTTCTGATGGGGGCCACACCCATGACTCAGCCTCATTTCTCAGGCTTTCCTCAAAGCCTCTCCTTCCCCTTGCAGATATGTCGTGTTCTCTTCCAGACCCACTTTACTACAAACCCCCTTTCTCCTTTGTCCCAGGTGACACGCACCTGTGCATTCTTCTGGTACTGACCATGTTCTGGCAAACTCAGCTCCTTCTTGCTGTAACTTTTAGGGAGACCAAGAACTCTGGGAGTGGTTCTGTCCCATCTCTCTCTTTCCATGTTTTCTCCCCTGGAAGACACCCTAAAACTTTTGGGGTCTGCTCTGCTGGGGTGGTAGCGGGGAGAGTATGGTCTGTAGGTGTTAGCAGAGTAGTTTTAGCCCTAAAGAGAAGACTGGGCTAATGCTCTTAGGATGTAGCACTAGACTCAAGGCCTCTGGTTATCACTGCTCTGGCCTTGGACCCAGACAGGGAGCTCTGCTTATTACATTAGTAGGCATCTGTGGTCTGCCCGATATTCATCTCTTCCTTCTGGCACTAGAACTTCCTTTTCTTTGAGAATTCCTCTCCATTCTGTGTCCTTGTGGATATTCTGCCATGGCTCCAGAGTGGGCATGTGACCCAGGCCTGGCAAATCTGTGAATCACAGTCCCCAGGCAAAGTAATTGGTCCAAGGATGGGTCAATGGGCAAAGTTAGCCCAATGTTGGCACTTGTGTGGGGTAGTGAAGAAGAGAGAACTCTCTTTCTGGATTTGAGGTTGTAATGCTATCAACCTGGAGCTTTTGGAGTCCTACGAGTAGGGAGAGCGTGACTGAACATGACTGCAGCACAGGAAAACGAAGCAGGGAGCTAGAGCAGAGAAAGAACCAGAGAGCAAGAGAGCAAACACTGTTGTAGAGTGTGTGGTTCCAGTCTCTGGATCCAGCTGGAACTGAAGCCAGAAGACCTATTTGGATTCTTTTCTGTGGTGTGAGTCTCACATTCTCTTCTTGGATTAAGCCATTTTAAGCTGGAAGTAGAGAGTCTTGATTGATAGTTTCCTGATGCTGGCAGGGTGGGTCCCTTGGCAGGGATGCCTGAGCTGTAGGCATACCTAGTCCCCTGTGCTGTTCTTCTTGTCTTAAAAGAAGAGCCCAGATTAGTGCTTACCAGGAACAGGTAAAAATAGTTCATCACAACAGGGTTCAGTGTTAAGCCTTTTGTGTTCTGAAAGCTCTGTGATGGCCCAGGCCCATTCCTGTCCCTGTCCCTCTGGCAGCTCCCAGCATGGTCCTCAGTTTAAATGTGTTGGTTGTCTGGCTGGTTGAGGGGTGGCATGGCTCTCCTCCACTACCCAGTCTCCCAAACATTCTTACCCTGTCCCAGTCTCCTTAGTATCATTTCATCTACCCAGTTTCCAAGCTGGTGGCCTTACCTCCTCGCTGTCCTTACTGTGGTCCCCCACCTGTTCTTGCTTTCCTATCCCCACTTGCTTGGCATAGACCTCAGCCTTTTGCAGGAGGAAGCCACATGGCCCTGGACCTGACAACTCACCTAGGTGGCCTCCATTCCCTTACCTGTGAATAGGGTTGAGGCAGTACCCTAAAAATATGAAGTGCCCCCAAGGATTTGAATGTGATAGGGAGTCACTGGCTGTCTGAGCTTTCAGCAAAGACAATAATGCATGAAATGGAGCAGAACAAAGATACAAAGTCACCTTTAAGGGTGAGGGGGTCAAAATAACTTAGAAATCACTGGCTGAATGTTCATGAAGTCTGAGCACATCAGAAGGGAGACTTCTCAGCCCTTCATAGGAACAGAGGAAGGCAAAAGCTGCCAGAGCTCTGAATGGCTGGCCCAGGCCTCTGTCCGCCTGCCTGGCAGGCCTCTGTCTATCATAAAGAAGGACACGTCCCAGCCTGACGTCACTGGCTCCCCTAGCAATGATCTAGTGCTTGGGCTTCCTGTATCACTAGCCACGGGGAAGAGAATGTGTTGGTCAGACAGCAGAAGCGTCTGCAGTGAATATGCTGGCATTTGGGTTTGGGTCATCAAGCTTGTGAGCTGTGAGTCAGCATCCGGAAGCCTGTCAAAGTCTGGGTACCGATGACTCTGCGTTCTGGTTTGCAGGGCTGGCTCAGGCCCTGGCCCGGGGCTCTCAAGGTTGGGAGGGGATTGGCGTCACCAGTGGGCCTACCCCAGGGATTCTGATTGATGAGGTCGGGGGGCCCTCCCATTATACAGCTCCTCGGGAGGCAATGAGCCCGGGCCCGGGGAGACTTGCTGCCAGGGCGCAGGGACTGTACCACCAAGCTGCCAGCCAGTCTCCTTTCCTGCCTCTGTTGAACCTCCTTACACTGGGTGCTGCCGATTGGTTTCACGGTTCACTTGAGTAATTTGCGCGGAGCCCGTTCTAATTCCCGTGAGACTCCCTGCATGTCTCGATGGCATTGAACATGAGACACTAGACACTCAAGAAGGAAAAATGGCTTCTTTATTTGGAAATTGTGAGCACAAAGGAAAAAGATGTGCCAGCAGTTATAATGCCTCCGAATCTTCCACCTCTGAACCCACAGTTGGGTCTTGTCTTGTCTGGGCTTTGCTGCCCACTGGGTGAGCACAGCTCAGGGTAGATGTGTTATCATGACCCTCCGTATGGCTGGGTTTGGCTGAGATGCCCCCCTTGGCAGTGACATGGCTTTTTAGGACTAGGGAGAATGTGAGCTGTCTCCCAAAGCATTTCTGAGTGACTAGGGCTGAGCCCAGAAGCAGCAGCCCCCACTCCGGGGCTCCAGAGAGACGGGCGAGTCTTTCTCTGGCCCCTCTCCGAGACTGCAGATCAGGAGGGGTTGTCCTCATGCTGCTGCTCTGAGGAGCCACTTGGAGAAGCAAAGATTGCTCTGTGTGACTTAGAAGAGTGTAAGTGTGGTAACTGTAGAGAGAAGGACACTTTTCTGGCGAGGCTTTGTTGGCCTGGACGAAACCGTCACAACCCTGTAATCCATTTTGAGCCAAGGCATAGTCACCTTTGGAACAGTGGACATCATTAGCATGACCTCATTTCCCTTGCTTTTTCCCCTCAACAAATCTCTGCTATCACTTCCACCTCATTCTCTGTGCACTTGACCTCATGTCCTGCTTTGCAGAGAAAACAGAAGACGTCAGATGGGAATGCCAGTCTCTTGCAAATTTAAAAGCATCGTCTGCCATCTCATCTTGTTTGCCAGGGCTCTATTGGAGCAAGGCTAATGCCATCACTTGCTGCTGTCTTAAGGGCCTCTCCTTGCTCTATCTTCATGCCCTCCCTTTACTAAAGAGTCTCATCAGCATTTAGTTATGTTTGTATCTTCTTTGTCTTTAAATGGAGAGCTTTCCTTCCATTTCCTCTGCAACGCCCCCAACCCCGAGTTCCTGTCTTACCATCCTCACCTCTGTTTGCAGCCAGATTTATGGAGAGGATGGTCTACACTCTCCCTCCCTCTTTCCTCACCTCACGTGTACTCCACTGTCCATTATAAGAAGGCTGCTGCCCTCGTGCTCTTCCCAGAGTGCTCTGGACAAAGTCACCTGTGGCCTCCATATTACCGGATCCGAGGGACACTTCTCAGGCCTTATCTTACTCCCACTTGCAGAAACATTTGACTCACTCACCAGTTCCCTTTTCAAAAACTCTTCCCTTTGTTTTCGAGACACTGAATAATCCTATTTTCTTCTTCCCTCCCTCTTCCTACTCAGTCTCCTTTGGCAATATTCTCCCTCTGTCTGTTCCTCACCACTGTGATTTTCAAACCTCAGGGCGCCTAGAAATCAAGGGTGGGGGAGGATTTGTTAAAATAGAGATCAGATTCTTGGGCCCATAATTTACACATTTTAATTTGGTGGTTTTCTCAGGAATCTGCACTTTATCAGTCCTTTTGGGCCTCTGATGCACGTGGTCTTTCGAGCACATTTTGTGAAATCTTGCCATAGTCATCAGTGGTCCTTGGCTTGGGCCTTTTCACTCCTCACTGGTCACATTTCTTTTGAAATCTCACCTGGCTCAAGGCACCAGCTGTCACCTAGAGGCCACTTCTGTCCAGCCCAGTCCTTGCTTTTGAGCCTCAGAAGCACATATCCTTCTGCCTACAAGACAGCTCCAGGAGGATGTGCCAGAGACACTTGAATCTTCTCCAAGCCTGCCTGTCCCCATGTTCCTCTTGCCTGTCTCTGGCAACATTACCCACCTGGTTATCTAAGTGAGAAGCTTTGACCCCACCTGTTTTCTCAGTGCTGCCCATCAAAGACCCAGTCAGTTTCCAAGTTCTGTATATTCTTAACCCCTACATAGGTCTCAGTTTCACCAGTTGCTCTTCATTCCCGTGGCCACTGTGCTGTCCAGGGCTCCATGATTTTTTCCTGGATCAGCCCCTTCTTAGGTTCTCTGCCTCCAAGCTTGTTTTCTCCTGTCTGGTTTCCACAAAGCCACCCAGGAGCCTGTTAGCCTCTGTCCAAACTTGTCACTCCCCTACATTCAGGCTTGTTGTCTCTTGCTTCTGTTTGGACAGAATCTTAGGCCAGCACAAAAAGCCTTTCATGGCTCCTGTCTTGCAAGACCAAGCAGCCACTTCGCAAGCCTGGTCAGTCCCAGAAAATTCAAAAGATCATTGCAAAGGTTAGTAAGCTTCTGTCCTGGAGGTAAAATACAAAGGGTCAGATTGTCAAATCAGGTACGTAAGAATCAGAGACCTTATCTAGTTTTAAGCCTTACTAATAATTGCAAGGATACAAATAATCGTAAGGCACAGGCAAATCAGGAGCTACGGAGCCACCAATACTGTTCCCCAGGACCTTTCTTGCCACATTAGAAAGTGCTCTGGGTTGGATTTGTCAAAGGAGATCTCTGTGTGATACGTGCAAGGCATCCCTTGCTAAAAGGGGAGCTGTTTGGCCGTGAACTATCTCCATTTTATTCCCTGCTAGTTACCTGACTTGCGCAACATTCCCCAGGGAGTCATGCCCTGTAAATCCACAGGGTCCAGGTTTGTTTACTGTAAGTAGTCCTAGACAGATAGGGTACACTGTGCTAAAAGCATTCCATAGATAAGAGCTCTTCTGCTAGCCAAAACCATTAGTGTATTGCCGGGGTCTCTGTCGCTAGTGTGATTATGAGGGGATTCAACTGGGTCATCTTTCTTTCTTCCCCAGTCAAGGTGGCGGTGGCCTGCTTTGGTTCCTGCTTTCCTCCCCTTTCCTGCTCAGTCCACCTCTAGCATGCTGGTGTTTCTCAGAGCTCCATCCTTGGCCTCCATGCTTTTTCTTCTATGCACGTGCCCCAGGGGATCTCTTTTTCCATGTGTATGGCTTCCGATCTCTAAACATAAAGTCTCCCGAATACGTACCTTAGACCCTTGAGCTTCAGACCCACAGGATCCACGGCCCACCAGATCAGTACTGCCCCTTTGATGTCCTGCAGGACCTCAGACTACATGCCCACCTCTGACCCCTTCTTTGCCTCTTTAGATCTGTTCCTCTGCTGGCTCGCCTTTCTGTTCAACCAGTAGCCGGGCCAGGTCAGGCTCACTCTCCTTCAGCTGACTGAGCTTCTTGATCAGTGTGTGTCTGGGGTTGATCCCCAGCGTGGGCTGCAGGAGCTGAGTGTGCTCCTCCTGGCTCTTGGCCAGCTGCTGCATGTGCAGGAAGTGCCGGGCAGCCCCCATCTCCAGCACAGGGATCATGGCAGTGGGTGTCCAGTCGAAGAGTCACCGTCACATTGGTGACACGTGACCCCAACACATTTCTCATCCAAGCCATCAGGTCTTCTGTCTCCTTCTCCGACAGGCGGTCACCGGCAGGGGCCCCATCTTCCAACTTCTCCTTCTTATAGTTGTCAGCAACGACGTCCGTCTCCACAGAGATCAGCTTCTTGTCAAACTCACGAAGGTGGAGGAAAGTCAGCTCACCACAGTGCTCGTAGCAGAAGAGAACCTCCATAGTTCCCCCACACCCACCTGCTTGCCCAGAAACTTTGAATCATTCTGGTTGTCTTGCTAGCTCATTGACTTAGGATAAGTCAGAGAGAGTAGACTCTCTGAGCCTCAGTTTCTGCACGTATAGAATGGTGACCAGGGCAATATCCGTTTCACAGGGTTGTGGCTAGTGCTGATCACCATGGCCAGCACTCAATAAGTGCTCAGTAGTGATCAGCAACTGTCCTTGACTCCTGCTATCTGCCGTTCCCCGTGGCTTCTCCTCGCCCTGTGCTATAATGTATACACGTTTTCCCTCCTGAGGGCCCCTTCACCATTGTCCCTTTGGTGCCCCTGTCCCTGTCTCCACAACAGCCTTGAGAACCGGCCTCCTGGATGGCTCCCTTCGTCTCCAGAAAACATTCCTCAGTGACCCACTGGATTAGGTCACTACTTTGGAAGGCTCTGTGCTGCTCTTGGCCTAAAATCCAAGCTCTTGAAAGTTGCTTAGGAGGGTGGGTGAGCTCTGGCCACTTCTTGTCCCCTGGGGCTCCCGAGCCCAAATGCTAACCAGCTGACACCCTGAACCTTCAGTTCTGCCAACTGTTCGGATCTGCCCGATGCCTCCCCCCTACTCCGTTCCCTCACCTCCACCCCTCTCCTCTGTTCCTGCAGTGCTCTGTGCACCACCCTCACCAGAACACTCTCCAGCTGTGAGGTCACTGGCAGGTTCTGTGTTGGGACCCCTCATGGGGCTGTGAGCACCAGCGGATGGGGCCATGGCCACTTCATGCTCCCATCTCCAGTGCTTAGAACAGTGCTGTGTAGGTTCCTGATAGCAAATGCATGCCATTGTTCTATGATTGGGTCGTGGGAGGGGGTGGTGAGCAAGAGGAAGGAGTCCCTGAGTCTGGGGTTTCTGGCTTGAATGGAGTTGAGACTTCATTGAGGCCATTGTAAGGAAGGTCTGGTTGTACTAGAGTTACTGGGCTTATGAGCTCTTTGGATTGGGAAGGCCTGGGTAAGTGTGGTAGCTGACTCTGGAGAGCAGGTCCCCCAACCCCCCCCCCCTTTAAAAAAGATTTTAGTTCTTTATTTGAAAGAGTGTGTGTGCACACACATGAGCAGGGGGAGGGGCAGAGGGAGAGGGAGAAGCAGACTCTCCGCTGAGTGGGGAGCCCAAAAAAGGGCTCGATTCTAGGAGCCCAAGACCTGAGCTGAAGGCAGATGCCTAACCAACCGAGCCACCCAGGTGTGACAGAAGTCATGTTCCTTGCCCCAACACTTGGCAGTTAGCACAGGGGAGCAAGCCCCCGTGCCCTGCCCCTTCTGCCCTCCGAGTGAGTCCCTACAGTGCTGGGGCTCAGCGCACCATCTGCCTCTGGTGGTGGTGGAGGAGTTGGCAGGTTCTCATAGCCTTTCTTTCCTCCAAGGTTGTGTTGCGCCCTACATGAGAGAGGCTTCACCTAGATCCACCAGTCCTGCAGCAAACTAGCACTGTGCCCCAGTTGGGCTGGTGGGGGGTGGGCATGATTCCCAGTAAGAAGCACCTGCCACCACTCAGAAATCACAGTGAGGGTCTTCAGTGCCCACTAGGGAACAGTGGGAATGAAAAGTCATCTCTACCTGTCCCAAATCTGAAGTTGGTCACAATCCTCTAGGAAAGGATGACTTCTGATCGTGACAACAGTTTAATTGGCTCTGTACCAAAGGGTCCCAGGGAGGAAGGGAGCAGGAGAGGGTAGAGTCAGGCTTCATGCCCTGGCTTAGGTACCTTGCTCCCACCCAACCACATGTGTGTGTGGATGCCCCCTCCATCTTTGGATTACTCCTCTCTCCTATGTCTTGCAAATTCTCTTATCTCCTCCATCTCCTGACTCTGACTGGAGGTGGCTTTCATCTTTGCCCATTTTCTGTTGGCTCTGCACAGGGAGGGGGGGGCCCTGCTCTGGGGAGAGCCGAGGTGGGGAGCACCAGGGATCGGGGAGTGGGGAGGAGCAGGGGGGCTCTTGGTCTAGTCTGGGGCTGATTGCTTCTAAAGCAGCAGCAATCAACCACGCCTCACCCCTGTGAGAATTCATTCCTTTCCCAAGCTCCCCTTCAGATAGGTGAGAAATGTGTGTGCCTCCTATTAACATGAGCGTGACCCCGTTTCTTGTGAGAGGAAGACCCCAGTCTGATTATGCTCAGGGAGCGTCCCCACCTGCCTGCGCTGGGCGGCGTGACCACGGCTCACTCGTGTTAACTGGCAGATGAACGGTCCCAGGTCTGAAATGTCTCTGTAATCAGCCCACGTTTCTCCTGGCTGCAGGACAGGGTCAGGAGGAAGTTCTCGTTTGCCTCACCATAGCTAGTTATATGTGCCCAGCAGTGTTGGAAGTGAAAGGGGAGCTATACATGGGAACCACCAGAAGAGCACTGGGCGGCCCAGGTCCAGCCTGCTGCTTGCTAGCTGTGTGTTTGGGGCTGAGTCCCTTCCCCTCTGATAGTGGAGGGCTGGCCCATTGGATCTAGCAGGGCTTTTGAGTCCGATTCTTGATGATTTCAGGCTATCACAGAGTATAAGCTTAGAACCTCATAAAAACTGGGTTCCACCTAGATGTCTATCAACAGATGAATAGATAAAGAAGATGTGGTGTATATATACAGTGGAATGTTACTCAGCATCCAAAAAATGAAATCTTGCCATTTGCAAAAATGTGGATGGAGCTAGAGAGTATTATGCTAAGTGAAATATGTCAGAGAAAGACCAATACCATAAGATCTTACTCATATGTGGACTTTAAGAAACAAAACAGATGAATATAGGGGAAAGGAAGGAAAAATAAGATGAAAATTGAGAGGGAGGCAAACCATAAGAGATGCTGAACTCTAGGAAACAAACAGGGATGCTAGAGGGGAGGGATAGGGGTGGTGGGTGGGGGGTGGGGGGATGGTAGGATGGCATAACTGGGTGACGGACATTAAGGAGGATATGTGATGTAATGAGCACTGGGTGTTATATGCAGCTGATGAATCACTAAATTCTACCTCTGAAACTAATAAAAAAATTTAAAAAAACCTGGACTCTAAGATTTTCAATGTTAGAGGAGGGGTCTAGAAGGTTCTCTAGAAAACCGAGTGAAGAAGCCAGATCAGTAGATGGATAAAGGCCTTCCCCCAAGATATGATGCTGCTGAAGACCCCAGAAGAGCTTCTCTTCCTGGCAAGTCAATGCCCAGCCTGTCTTGTGTGTCTCATGGGAGGCCAAGGAGGGTGTCTGGGACCGAGGAGGGGACAGTGTATATGTTCCTTTGTTCAGAAACTCCTGTGCTCATCACATTTATTGGGTGTCTTCTGTGATCAGGCAGCATGGGAAAGTGGAAAGAAGGCTGTGGTTATATGGGGCTGAGCCTCTTACTTGTGACCTGGGCAAAGAGCTCTGGCCGCTTGGAGGTGGCTGTGCACTTTGCCTGCCTTTGCTGCCAGTGAGAGGATGCCCTGAGATGCTTTTTCTGCTGTGGAGCAGCCATCACCCCACTCCAGCCCCTTCTCCATCCTCCGTGTGCCCAGCAATATACCAGGCATCATGGCGGTCACTGAGGCCATTCAGAAACTGCCGCTGTCCTTAAGTGCTGCAGATCTGGGGTGGGGCAGCTAGAGGCATGGCCAGAAATGACTTTGATACAGAGTAGGGACCAGCAGCCCACCGTCTGGGGACTGACGAGTGTGACCAGAAGCAGTTTCATGTGATGGCATGGAGTTGAGTCTGGAGTGGGTCATCACTGGGTGGAGAAGGGAGCAAAGTCACCACAGGGGCAGGGAGCAGCTTGAGTTACCGCATGGAGGCACAGGAGAGGAGAGAGAAGGAAGCCCGTGTGGTGGGGTGTGAGAAGGCCAGCGCGCTCTGCAAGGTGGTGCTTCTGTGCAGGCCCTGGGACAGGGGCTCTCAGACCACTCAGCGTGGCTGTCCTCAGGAAGCTGTCCTAGTCCCCGGCGCATAGAACAGCAGTCTCGGGTGGTATTTCCTCTCCCCTTTATTCTCCGGTACTAGACACTGGACTCCGCTAGTCCAGGTTTCTGTTCTTTATTATTTTGCTTTTCCTTGGCTCATAAGTAGGTGGAACGCTGCCATTCACTTGGTCTTGGAATCATTTGCCCTGTCCTCTCAAACTAGTAAACCGCCCCAGCCCCAGTCTGCCCGCCACCTCCTCTGTGGCCTGTAGTTCTCCGTAGCACTTCTTTTGGGCTTGAAAGCCACACATGGACTGATTTGTCTGCAGTTCTTAGCTCTGTGAGGGCAGCGACCTCAGTGTTTGGTTTGCTGCGGTACCCCCAGCCCTCGGAGGACTGCTCTAACCAGGAGGCTTTCAGGGCACAGTTGAGGAATCAGTGGCTGAATGGCAATTCACTTGTCATGGGGCACGTTCATGTGACAAGATGCTGAGTAATTGCCCCAAGCCCTTGCAGTGGTAAGCATTAGAGGATGGTTCTCCAAGGTCCCAGGGAGATGATGAAAACAATCCTGAAGTCATGCAAAGGGCTACACCAGCAGGCTGATGCCTCTTACCTCTGCAGATTGTCATGGCTTGTCCCGAGGTGTGGGAGGGACTGATGGTTATGGTGATGGCAGGGCTGAGCTGGATGGCAATGGTAGAACACCACAAAGGGAGAATGGGTTTTTGACTGACAGCCTTGATTTGAATGAAGTCCTTCAAAATAGCATTGAGAAGAGAAGCCTCCTTTTCCCATGGTGTTGGTTGGTGTCATGATGTCAACAGTATTTCCTAGTCTTCAACAGGCAGCCACACTGGTTTGTGTCTTCTCTGTCACTCAGGTCCCCATGGGCCAGGGATATTCAAAGGAGGGAGTGTCCTGATAGAAAATGTAGCAGAATGTCAGTGGTTATGAGTTGATGTTAGCTTGTTCCTACCCCCGGCACATCTGTGGGCACTCTCTGTGGACTGCCTTGCCCACCTGTCCCCCTGAATGCCAGGTTAGCTCCATGCCAGCCCTGGAGATGGACCCAATGGAGAAGCAGGACAAGGGGAGCAGGAGGGGGTGGGATTAGAGTGGAGGTGGCTCAGGGGAGTCTTCAGGTGCAAGGTGACTCCTGAATATAATTCCGAAGACTCAAGATTTAGAACAGGATTGTAAAGATGCCTGGGTCTATGAGTTTATTCACAGGGTGGGGGAGGGGAGAATTCTAGACACAGAGACCAGCAAGTATAAGTTTGTGTGTGTGTGTGTGTGTGTGTGTGAGTGAGTGAACCTACAGGTAGGTTCCTAGAAGGTGGTGAGAAGGAGAAGGGAAAGAGGTGGCAGGAGAAGGGGCTGGTGAGGGAGGTGACGGCCAGCCTGTGAAGACCTTGAACCCCCTGGCCATGGTGGTAAGTTGCTGATGGCTTTAGGTCAGGGAGTGACTTGATCAGATCTATTTCAAGAAAATCAGTCCCGGCAGCATGTAAAGAATAGAGTAGAGCATGAGGCCAGAAGCAGGACTAGGAAGCTGTGGAGTGAACCAAGGAGAGGAAATGATGGGAGCCTGATCCAGACTGTGGCACTGAGGACAAGGACAGGGGACAGGTAGACTGGCAGGGCCTGATGACTGACAGATGGGTGGGCAGGAGGAGGCCTAGCAAAAGGAGCCAGTCTGGGACCCCTCCCCCAAATTGCCCCAGGGTGCTGGCAAGTGCCAGGAGGCTAGTGGCGTCACTCACTGGGATAGGGACCCCTGGAGCTAGACCACATCTGGGAGCCAGAGAGGGGGATGCGCCACCTCCATGGTGTTTGTGAGGTAAAACTACATACTGTACATTTCATATCCTACTCCGGCTTGAGCCAGGCTCCCTTGGGAAAGACTGCTTCCTGGGCTTCTTCCCCCTCCCCTTTCCCTTCTCCTTCCCTTCCTCCCTGGTACATTTTTTTCAATGTCCTCCCTTCCTGTTTCTCAGACATCTCTGGATGAGCTGCTGGGGAAGAGGAGCTGTGGAATAATGTCCAATCAGGGAAAGATTCCTAACCCAAGATTATAATCAAGGATTCTCCCCATGCCTCTCACATGGTAAGAAGCCAGACTCCATAGCTTAGCTAGAAGCAAGTTCAGTACTTCCCACCAGCAGCAGCCTATGGACCTGATTCTTGCCAGGGCTTCCCAAGCACGTACACAATCTCTTCCCTGATGGGAGTGATCTGTCTGCGCCTCACTCTTTTCTCTGAATAAGTAAGACCTGTGTTGCTGAAGCCTGTGATTGGCAACCAAGTGCACTTAACATGCACCCTGGTTTCAGTGGCTGACCGTCCGCTGTCGATCGACTGCATTTTATTCACCTGCCTCACCTGCACCATGACCTCTGCTGGGAGCCCTGGGTTAGGGCTGTGTCTTTACCTCTCATGTGGAGGTAGGAACCCTGGCAGGTGACCTTTCTCTGAGCACCTGTTCTGTGCAATGCCCTGGGCTTTCTGGGGATGTGCCACAGGCCCTAGTGAGGCTCAGGGACCCCAATCATGTCTTTGGCCCTTAGTCACTGGAGCTCAGAGGTGGAGGCCATTGACCTTGACTGCGTGTATCCATAAGCAGAATGGAGAAGGTTTTAAAAGGCTCCTTGCATCCTTGCTAATTTTTAGGCTGCTTTCATGGCCCCTGTTTGGCTTCTCAGCTCTTTCATCGATGGTGTAACTAATTCTTTATATTTATTAAATTCCCTCTGTTTGAAATTCAAAGAGTGCTCTTGTTTTCTGACCAGATACTGACTGATACAGGTGTTTGATGAGAGTGGAATATCTAGAAGGCAAGAGGGTGTGGTAGAGAGACTAATATCTCCCCCAAGATGCCCATGTCCTACTCTCCAGAACCTGTGAGTGTGTTACCTCACATGGCACAAGGCACAGGCTTATCCTCAGTTACTCAGGAGGTTATCTTGGACTATCTGAGCAGGGTCCATGTAAGTGCAGGGTCTCTGTGAGAGGGAGGCAGAAGAAGAGAGTCAGGGAGAGGGGGGTGTGATGTTGGAAATAGTGGTTGGATTGCTGACTTCAAGATGAAGGAAGGGCCACAGACTGAGGAATGCAGGCCGCCTCCAGATGCTGAGGAAGGCAAGGGAACAGATTCTCCCTTGGAGCTTTTAGAAGGAACACAGTCCACCAATGCCTTGGTTTTAGCCCAGTGAAAACCATGTCAGACTTTTGACCTCTGGAACTACAAGATAGTGAATTTACGTTGTGTTAAGTCAATAAGTTTGTGGTACTTTATTATAACAGCAGTAGGAAACTGATATAGGGGCCAGGATTTAATGTGCTGTAAATCACACAACGGAGTCTGGATCTTGTTCTACAGGACGGAGGGCTTATCACTGCTTAGGAGCCCGAGTGTGCTAAGCGTATGAACTCTGGAATCAGGCCACGTGGGTGTGAATACCAGCCTTGTCAGTGACAAGCAAATGTCTTAACCTCTCGGAGCTGCAGTATTTCCATCTTCAGAATGGGGGAATAGTAGTTCTTATCTCATCAGGCTAGTGTCAGGATTAAATGAGATGACGCATGTCGGGTGTTTGGCACAGCATAAGCCGGGAAAGGAATTGTTATCCTTACTTGTTTTGCAACCTTGGACTAGACAGTGTCTCACGGGGAGACTTGATCTCTACATCTGTCAAGAGGAGGTAACGGGAAGCCCCTTATCCTCCAGACCCCACAGGAATAAGTGGATTTTGTGATAGGATGAATGGGAGAAGGAGCACCCCTGTGAGCCTTGCAGGGGATTCTCCACCTGCCCCTGGAAGAGGCCGGTAACTGTTCACCCTCCCCACCCAGCCCCTGCTTTACCAAAACTGCAGGCGTGCCTGGATCCCTGGGCCCCTCAAGGGCTGTCCTGGTTTTTGCTCCCCTGCACTGTGCTTCGGGCATAAGCTATTTTAGTTACAAATTCCTTGAAATGCTATACCTTCTTGCCCACCCGGACTGACCTCCCTAGGTCCAGCTGCCAGGTATTGATTCTCCCTTTAAATATTACTGCAGCCCAGGAGCATGTATGGATTAATTGACGAGGCTAGGCTTGTACCTGCACACTTCATTAACAGCTGCTACTAATTAGTGGAGTAGTCATTAAGAGACCTATGGGGTTTTGAGGATAATAGTTTTTTTTTTTTTCCATGACTTTTAGGCATATAATGAAGGGGGTGTAAAACACTGTGGTCCTAGGTTGGGATGTCAGTCAGAAGGTGGTCTGTGTTCAGGACTTGCCCCCCAGGAGCATAACAGAAACTACAAAATTACTAGAATGGGACCAGTGTCAGGAAGGCTTTGGAGTCATCTGGTCTACCACGTTTGTCTGCTGGGGCTGGGAGAGGGGCAGGGCCTTATTCTCAAGGTCACACAGGGACAGGGAAGCAAGAGCTGGGATGAGCACCCAGCTTGATGAAGATTAAAGTGTGTGAATTTGGATGACTTATTGACCCTTTTGGAACTTCATTCTTGCTGGATCAAGTGTGTTGGATCATGTGTGTAGAGACGCACAGAGTGCATCCTCAATGGATGGTGGCCATTGTACCCTGCGCTCCTTAGGAAGGTGTATCTTGGCTCAGTCACCGTGCTTTTCTCAAGCTGGCTGCAATTACTCATTGAGCATACATTGAGATGCTTTATAGCAAAGCAATAGAGAGGCTTGACTTACTATTTCCTTCTTGTTTTAGAGATAATGATAATAGTAATTTGAATCACTAACCTTCCCTGTAAGCTTACTGCATGTCAGAAGGTACTGTTCTGAGTGCTTTACATGGATTAATTCATTTTATCCTCTTGACAGCCCTATGAGGTAGGTGTTTTTATTGTTTCCTATTTCATAGAAGTGGAAATGAATGTACCAAACTTGCTTGTGGTCACACAAAAATGAGGTGTTGCTGGGCCCAGTATTCTAGCCCCAGAACTCGTCAGCCTCTTAGAGACGTCCATTTTCTGCTAGGGGAAACCCCTGCACTGCGCACCCTCCCTGCCCCCCCTGGTGCATGCCATATGGGTAGTAGCTGTGTTTGCATTCTCCAGACTTCAGCTGATTAGCCCGGGGTGGGCAACTGAAGCAGAAGCTGCCCTACACTATATGTTCTGGGTGGTCTGGCTCAAAAGCAAGGGCCGGGCCAGTCTGCCTCCTCCGTGAAATAGGATGAGCCTAGGAGTGGGAGGAACTAATGAGCTAGACTTAGAGCTGGAGACCCCTGATGGTCATCGGCCATGAGTGACCACAGAACTGGCCAACCAAGAGGGAGGATGGAAAGGTGCATGGATGCCATGAGAGAGACCACTAGTTATGGAGGGGGTGCCTTGGTGCCTGAGAGCCTCATCGTTTTGGTTCCCATAAAACCTGGCTTCTGCTGGCCTTCTGTTTCGGGATTCTGACAAGGACATGCTTTGGACTGAATTCCCCTTCTGCAGACTCTCCTTGAGCTAGTGTCCCTCTGCTCCTTACAAACTCTAGCAGGAATGATTCTCAGATCTATAGGGCGCTGCTGAGGTTAGGTGGGACTCAACCCCCATCGGCTAAGCCGGCCTCCTGCACAAGACCAGTATCCTAAAACAACATTACAGGGATCTGTGAGGAAAGGCCTCTGGAGACGGGGCCCAGTTGGAGATAAACGTCTGTGATAGTCAGGATAAGGGCAGGCTGCTGATTCGTGATGGTGGTGGGGCATCAGGAGATGAAGGTGTTTTTCTTTCTCATCTTACTGTTCCAGGTGAGTGGCCCAGATTGGCACAGCAGCTGAGTCTCACAGCCATTTAGGGACTGGGTTCCTCAGAGCCATAACCCACCACCCCTGTGAGCCTTGTTGTAGTCTCAGTGGTTAGAGCTGGGAGCTGCCATGCCTGGCTGTGGTCAGAGCCGCAAGAAAGCTCAGAGTGGGGACACCGGCTCTCTTATGTCACTTTCGCTCCACTTCCGGGGGTGTGAACTTAGCGCATGGCCCCACCTAACTGCAAGGAAGGCTGGAACAGCTGGTTTTAATCTGGGTCATCAAGGGACAGAGAGAAAATATTTTTGGGTTTGTGAGCCATATGCCACGCTGCAAGCACCCGACTCCACTCTTGTGTCTTGAAAGCAGCCGTAGACAATATGCAAATGAACAGGTATGGCTGTCTCAATAAAACTTTATTCATGGACACTGAACTTTGAATTTCGGATAATGCTCATGTGTCCTGAATATTTTTCTTTTTATTTTTTTCAATCATTGAGAAATGTAGAAGCCCCTGTGAGCTCACAGGCCATTTGAAAATAGGCAGTGGTCTGATCTGGATGGTCACCTCAGACCTGGCCGTGTTTTGTCAGGGGAGATTGGATTTTGGTGGAGAGTGAATGGTTTCCACAACGTCTATTCCAGGGAGTGCTAAGAGAAGGCCATTTAGAGTGCCCTCTGCCTCCTTTTCTGTCTCGAGAAGAACAGTTTGCTAGGTGGAGACAGCCACGTTCCTTTCTCTAAACTTGCTGGGAGTGAGAGGAAGCAGCCAGGCCCTGGGAGGTCCCCATTGTCAGTGGTCGCAGAGAAGGTTGTGTTGTCACGCATGGAGCTGGCAGCTGGCTTCCTCCAGTGCTAGAGGCCAGTTGAAGTGAGGACACCAGCGGCCAGAGTGAGACAGGGGGCAGCACCCTTGAAGGCAGCACCTAGTCCCCCACTTGGAGGCAGTCAGTCCCTCATCAGCAGGATGTTTCCATCCCTACTGCTGGAGCTCATGGAAGCTGGGCAGGACATGGCTCTGAACTAGACGATGACACTCTGTCATAATTACAAAGTGACAGCTGTCAATATTAAATGTGATCTGGAAAATTGTCTGAAAGGATGAAGATACTAGTGTCTGGTAAGTTTGTTTTCCTTCCATCCCTCCCTCTTCTCAACTACCCGGTTGTGGGGTTGGGGCTTACCGAGCGCAGCTGAGAGCAGTTGTTGAGGAAAACAGAATCATCCCGTGTTTGTGCATCACAGAACTTACACTGTCAGACCAGCTACATATATTTTTGACATCAACTGCCAGTTATTCTCTCTGTGTCTGAGAAAAATCAGAACCGAAGGCGGGAAAACTCACCCTGACGGTGTTAGATGTGGCATCAAAGGAGCCGGAGTTTGAGACCTGGCTCTGTCAGCTCCTGTGTGACCTCCACCAGCCCTGTGAGCCTTCTAGGCCTCAGCCCCCTCACCAATTAAATGGAGGAGAACACTATATGTGCAGGTAGGTTGCTAGAAGCCCATCTGAAAGGCAAAAGATGCATTTGTTCAAATGCAAAGGATGATTTTTCCTTCCCCCTCCGGGCCTCCTTTTCCTCATTTGTAAAATGGATGGGTTGGATGCATGGCTCCTTCAAGTTCTGACATTCAGGAATTGCATCACCAATGGTGGAGTCTATGACTTACTAACAGGAGAAAGCCGGCCTTCAGAGGTGCTGCCTCCTGGCAGGAGGTTTTGAAGAGGCAGGAAGCAGTGGTTTGATTAGGAACGTATTGCTCTCTGACCTTCCCTACCTTTCTGGCACAAAGCACTCTTCCTACAGGAGGCCTTCCTGGATTCCTTCAGGTATAGGTCATCTCACGCTTTCTGAAAAATGTTTGAACTTGATCTCCATCCCAGCCTTTTTTCGGTACTTGCTGGTCTGCCTGTGGTGGGGTTTGATGGTGGTAATCTCCCTAATACCACTTCCGTAACCCTGATCTTAAACCCTAACCCCATCTCTGAGTCTGTTGAATGCGTAGATATGGGCTGGAGGTGCTATGTTGTGAGGCAGGACACACCTGTTTCACATTCCTACTAGGCAAAGGGGCCCTGAAGCACCCAGACCCCCCAGCCAGGAGCCCATGTTGATAGCCATGTCCTCTTGGACCCTGGGGCTGACTGGCTCACAGACCATGTGGACATTCTGTTGGCCTCGCGACCCCCGCTGGCTTCTTGGAAGCAGGTGATGCACATTCTCAAGTGAAGGGCCATTCCTCCTCTCATTATAATACTGATGCCCATCATGGGAGCGAGGCCTCATCCTGGGCCACGTGAGGCTGTGACACAGCTAGCGAAATGTGTGGCACTAAGTTAAAGGTGCTGGATCTTGTTGGTCTCACTGAACTTCTAAAATTCTAGTAAGTGTTTGGCGTGTGTTATGTGACATCCTTCGATGCATCCATTAATTTATTCATCTTCCTGTTCATTCAGCAATGTGGTGAACATGTCCCCCCAGGTACTGGGAATACAGGGCTGAGCAAGAGGGAAATAATTCGTGTGGAGCCTGCAACCCCGGGGAGGAACGTCTACAATTAAGCAAATGACTGCAAAAGTATTGGATGAACCCACAGCCTGGTCTGTGGAGTGGAGGGGGTCAGACAACAGTGCATTGGTGCAGGGCAGGACACCTGGAATATTCTGAGCTGAGGGACAGCAGGTGTGAAAGAAGACAGGTGAGAGAAGTAGCGATAGGTCTAGGGAGCTGAAGGGGAACCCCTGTGTCTGGACAACAAGGTTTGGAGTGAGGGGAGGACAATGTGGTGCTACAGGGATAGACAGGGGCCAGATTCTAGGGGTCTTTGATAAGCATGACACGGTTTGGACTTTCGCCTGAGGGCACAGGAAGCCCTTGGTGCTTTTCTGACAGGCTTTCATTTTAGGAGGATTCTTCTAGCTGCTGTGGGGCTTGGGAGCATGCCGGGAGGGGACTGTTGTAGTCACCCAGGTAAGCCGTGTGCAGAGCTAGGACAGGTGGAATGGGGTGCCGTGGGTAGAGGATGCGATCAGGGGCTCACAGGAGTAAGAGCCACCAGGACTTGGCTGTGGGAGGGAGAGGGAGCATCAAGGCGATTCCTAGGTCTCTGTTTCGAGCAACTGGACAGATGGTGGCTTCTTTGACTGAGATTGGGAAGAAGATGATGGATGTGTTATGAGGTGTCTTGGAGATACCTGAGTGGCTCTGGAGTTTGAGAGTTCTGGGGTATCAGTAAAAATGAGAGGAGCCTGGCCTGGAGCTGGAGCCTGTCTCTCCTGGAAGGCTCTGGGCCATTGGAGAGAGAGTGTAAAGGCCTGGGAAGAGCATAGGAAGCCCTTGCCGATGCTCCGTGGCCTCCATCTATAGGTGAGACCTGTCCTCTTAATTGTCAATTCCATAACACTTCTTGATCAAGCCGGAGGAAGGGCAAAGGTGGAACTTAGAGAAAGCACTGGGACCTGCAGGTTGCTGAGGCAGTCCTGGGCATCCTACCCCTCCCAGCCTTGGGGCCTCTATAGTCACCAGATGGATCGCTGCACCACCTTTGCCCCAGGCTGGGCCCACTGGACATGCTGCCTCCTCAGAGAGGCCTTCCCTGACCACTCGGTCCCAAACTGTGCGGTGTTGGCAGTGCCCGCCAGATCACGAGGTTCAATGTTCTTCAGCTCTCTCTTCCTCAGCAGCACGCCCTGAAGTCCTTTCTTCATCCCTTTGTGTGCCTTTTTTCTGCTTTTCCTGGCCAGAGTGTGAGACCACTGTGGGCAGGACCTTGTCCATGTACTGTGGACAGCTGCTTCTCCAGCCTTCTCCTTGGCTGGTGGTCTCCTGGGCCTCTGCTACCCGCACCGCCCCCCCCACCCCGCCCTCAGCAGCACGATCCCCGGAGCAAGAGCTGGGGGCTCTGGCTTTGAAGTCACCCTGCAATCACCTGCGTCTCTCCCTCAGCCACTCCGTCTGGACTCAGTCCACCAGCAGGACGTGTGTGACCGACTTCCTTCTCCTCCTCCAGGTACTATCCCCTTGCATCTGTGTGCGACGGAAATCTTCCCAGGTGGCCCTTTTACCTGAGACTCTTCAGAGGGAATCTGAAAAAACTCCAGTGGCAGGGAGACGTTTTCCAGAGGCGGGGAGTCTAGCTTCCACCAACCTTTCCAGTTATCTCAACCAGTTTGCCCTTCACTCCCATAAGGCTCCCAGCATCTCCAGGAAGCCCCGCCCTCTCTCTTACCCTGGTGCTCATTGCTTTGCCTGGAACACATAGCAGGTGCTCTGTAAACCCTCCCAAGTGGATCAGTGACCTGTCCAGCAGCTCAGAGGGAGCGGGAACACTCCCCAGGATCAGATTCCCTGGGTTTCTCCCCTTAAGGGGAAGCCTGGCAGAATACCTCTCATTCTCATTGCCTTGCTGTCTTAAACCTCAGACCCTTTCCCACCTCCTAGTATTGGATGCCTGAGCCTCAACCCAGTGCCTCCAACAGCCTCCAGAGCCCCAGCCACCCCAGGCAGCCTTAATTAATTGTAAAATTGATGAAGCAGCCCCCTTTGTTAGGCTGGGCTGGTGTTTATTTGTATTTTCATATTATTATCCTTTTATACTTCTCTAGGCTCCTTCCGCTCTCTACTGACACCTTTTATTGGGGAAATGTTAATTTAAAAATCATCTATAATGCAGGTGTCACAAATCAAAGCTGTTCGGTAATGAGTTGCTCTTATGTCGTATAAAAACAATTAATTAAAACCCTTTCTGAGAGAGCCGTGCCGGCAGATTTATGTTTCCTAGTGTCTCCCCTCGACCTTCCTTTTTAAGGACCCTCATGCACTCAGCTGGCTTCTGTAGGAGGATGGTTTCCCTCCTACCTCTGCCCAGGAAATAGAGTCCCAGCCTGGTGGACCAGGAAGGCATCTGGTTCCGCCTCTTTGCGGCACCGAGGGCCAAGAGGGGCTTTGCTCTGGTCACACAGCCACTGAGTGGTCATGTGAGGCTCAGGACAGCCTTTGCTGCCCGGGTCCTGTTCTCGTCATCCCTGCTGGTGCCTGTCCTGCTGTCCTCCCGACGAGGCTCACTGGCTGGTGGACGTGGGAGCGCCTGCACTGTTGTTTTGCTCATGCTGGTCTAGGAAATCGCACTCATTTTCCCAGCGACAGGCATGCTCACGTCCCAGCCACTTTTCCGTCCTTGCTAACCAGTTCAGCACTTACCTAGGAAGTATAATCCAAGGGTCTGAACTCTGGTCTCGCCTCTGTTCTCGATTCATTGTGTGACCCAGTGTGAACTGCTTCTCCTTGGTGGGGCCCCAGCTTCTCTCCAAAATGGGTACATTGGTTTAGACGGGGAGTTGCAAATTGAAATACCCCCAGGTACCATTAATGAATCAGGCAGGTCTGGTGGGAACAGTGGAGACTGGAGAGGAACAGGTCCCTTCTGAAGGGGACAGCTTCTATCACCTCTGGATGTTCACTGTCACGTGGGAGAGCAGACCCCAGGATGCCCTTTTCAGAACAAGCTGGAAACCCAGCTTAAGGTTTTGAAATGTTGGCAAGGGTGCCAGTCCTTGGTTAATTTGCTCTCAGAGCCCCTTCTTAAGCCTGCCCTGATTTTGCTCTGCATCTCAGGGGGCTGGCCCCTTAAGGGTCCTAGCTTGGTTGCCTTGAGTTGGCGGGATGTTCTAGCTGTTGCTGGAGAGGTGAGAGGCTAGGAGGCCGGGATAAGTCTGGTGTCTCCCTTATCTCCCTACCTTGGGCACCATTTCTGGCCAGGCCCATGTCTTTGTGAGCAACCGAGGTTCCAGGCCAGCAGGGTCAGTGTGGCCTCTGGGCCCTGGTGATACCTCCTGCCTTTGTCCTGGGGGGCTTGTTGCTGTTGCTAATCTCTGGGTTGCCTTGCTGATCTGCCATGTCCTGTGTTTCTATTAAATTGTCTCTGTTTCAAATACCTGAAGTCGTTTATGAGCTCTTGGTTGGACTATGACTGATAGTTAATAATAATATTATTATTGTTATTACCGAACATAGGGAAGGCTTGTCTGTGGGCTAGGTGAGGTGTGAAGAACACCAGTGTGTGACTGGTTTGGGTAAGCTGAATTTCAAGGTCATATCTTGGTTCAGAATTGACCTGGGAAATCAAATAATATCAGCCCTTGTATTTTAGAAGCTTTAATTCTTCAGAGTGAACATATTCTCCAGGGCGTCTGGGTTCTGGCTCTTTGGCCTCCACTAAAAAGCTGGCCTCTGGCTCATTATGCTGGGGTCTCTTCTGGTCCTGCCCGGCCCAGGGTCTGGTTGGTATGCCCTCCTGGCAACAACACGGCACTTCTCCCTGGTGGCCTGAGAGAGGGCTTGGGTGGGCTCTGAGCAGGCAGGTGACTTTCCCTGCACCCCCTGTGCCCTGCCTTCAAAGTCCAGGCCACGGTGCAAGAGTGCCAGTCAGGATGGAAACCCAGAGCTCATTCCCTCACTGCCCTGTGCCCTGCGCAGTGCCAGGCGCTGGAGATGCTCCATGGAGAAGGCCCAGCCCCGCTGAGCTGGGCATTGGGTCCAGCAGGCGTGGAGCCTCCTGCCAGTCCAGGGCGGTGAGCTGTGGCAGAGGAGCCCTGGGTGGGGAACGATCAGGCTCAGGAGCTCTGGTCCTGGCTTCTGGGTTGTTCTGCCTCCATATGGAATATGCTTCCTTTCCGTCTGACGTTGTGTGATTTGGGGACAGTCCAACTCAAAAAGAAGCCAACCATGTGGCCAGCTGCCCCTTGCCCCTGCTGGTGGTGCCGCCTCCCGCCGGCCCTCCTGCCCTCGCGGCTTCCGGAGGACTCCCTCCTAGTGATCTCATCCTCGCCTCTGAGTGGGGCTGTGAAGTGTCTCATCCAGGCTTTTATCTGGCATCCACAATTATAATGTCAAGATTGAATAATCTGCCTTTATCTCCCGGGTGACAGCCATGTAGAAACTTCAAAAGAAACAGTTTTGCTGGCATCTAACGGCTTTTGTTAATTACTATATCCCAAAGAAAATGAAATAAAGGAGGAAGAAAAATGATATTTCTCTGTGACAACTTTGTAAAAATATCAGTGATGAAGAGGCACAGTTTAAGAGCTTTAACTATTCATGCCTCCAAGATCAGGCCTCTCCCCACCAGTGCAGGGGCAGGGGCGTGGCTGAGTGTGCCTGTGCATGCACACACACATGCACACTAGCACACATGCTCATTCTTACGGGCCCGCTCCCCCCCCCCCCCGTCTCATACACACATGCTGTACACACGCCTGGACCCTCTCTCACACACAGAGCCCTTCCCGTGCCTTACGCACCACTGCACGGGCTCACACACCCCTGCGTGTACACACCACACACACAGCACGTGCATTCACATGTCGTACCACAGTGTCACATGTGTTCACACTTACAGTCCCCGTGACACACACCCCTCGCATACTCCATTCAGAGCCTCCCTTTCACGCTCCCTCATGGACTCCCACCATGCATCGTTTCTGGGTGCGAGCCGCATTGGGCCAGGCTCCGTGCTGGGTGCTGGCAGACAGACATGTGAGACATTCTGCTCAGGACAGCAAGGAAGATGCACGAGTGGACCGCCAGGCCTGTTTTTGCGATGTCACAGCATCTTGCTGTCCTGTGCAATGCAGGGGCCCCGAGCGATGTGCAGTGGGTAGGTGCTCAGGCTCTGGGATCCCAGCACGAGCATATCGCAACTACGTGACCTAGGGCAAGGCATTTCACCTCTCTGCTGCCATGTCCTGATCTGTAACATGGGGATAATAACAGGACATTCTGTGAAGGGACATGAGAGGACCAAATGAGATCATGTAGGTGAAGTGTTCCCCCAAATCCTAGCTGCTTTTTAGGGGTGTGGAGTGGCTGACTTGGCCTGTGGGGGAGTGGCCTGGTGTTTAGGGGATGGCTTCACAGAGGAGGTGACACTTGAGTCTAGAGCCTGGAAATTTGGAAGAAAACAAGGAGAACACATGCCAGGCAGGGAGAACAGCCTGTGTGAAGGCTCAGAGGCATGGCCGGGCACATGTTCCATGAATCTTGGGCATTGAGTAGGACTGGACAATAGTGTGGGGTATCAAAAGGAGGATCAGATAGGAGAAGATTCCAGAAAGGCAGGACCTGAGGGTGACAGCCCCTATGTTTCCTTCTGAGGGGATAGGGTTTTCCTGTGGAAGCTGAGGCCACCGAAGGGTTACAGTCTGGTGAGTAATACCATCAGGAAAGCCAGGGGCAGGCAGGAGGAGGTCCCACAGTGAGCAAGGCATGACCCACCCCTTCACAGGGCAGTGGGTGCCTGGTGGCCCTCGGAGTAGGGGATATGGTATGGCCAGGCACCTTTCTCCCTCACTTGGGCCTTGAAAGCCTGGCAGATGACAGTACTTATGTCGTGGGTAGGCCCTGGAGAGCCATAGCAGGTAGAGTCCGCCCTACTCTAGGATCAGAAGCAGCTGCATGGGAGTGGAAGTGAAAAGAAGGTTTCCCAAGCCTGGGAGATTTCAAACAGAATCATTTCCCTTAGGTCTGCTGCCGTCCCTGGCGGGCCTGGGCACTTCTGTCATAAAATTCTCCTTCCCTGTGCAGAGCAGTGAGATGGTGTGTCCTGGTGTTTTGTGTGTGGGGTCTTGGTCCACAGAGGCCAGGGTAGACAAAGATGGTGTCTTTCCACACCCCGAAGGTGGGAGCCAGGGACGGCAACTCGATTTAGGCAAGGTGGCAGTCCTGTTGGCAGGAGGAGGAAGCTGGGGCAGGCACGAGGAAACCCACTATCTCTGCCCGCCTTCCTGCCCATGACGCAGGTGTTTGCCTCCCTGAAGATGGCCGGGGAGTGTGGAAGCTAGAATCTAAGGGAGCCAGAAAGCAAAGCTGCCTGTCTGCTGAGAGAAGTAGAGAGACTAGAGAGACTGCTGAGAGACTAGATCCTGTCGGTTGTCAGACACTTCCAAGCAGCAGGTGCCATCAGTCAGAAGCTCTGGCAGGAGGCTGGGGACTGCTGCAGAGGCTAGGACAGGTGCCCCCTGGAGGTGTGCAGAGCACTGTCTGCACTGCCACACATCCTGGCCTGGCCCACACTGCTTATCCCTCCCTTGTCCCCAAATCTACTTTCTGAGACCTCACTGAAAATGCCCTTCCTGGATGAGGTCAAGAGAGGAACACCAGCTTGGCCAGGGGCATCCCAGAATATTGGCAGGCAAACGAGGGTTCCACCCAAGGTGCTGAAGTAACTGACTTTGGAAATGTGGACAAAGACATCAGGCTTGACAGTGCACAGCTTGAGGCATAGAAGGGGTGCCTTGGTGGTGGCTTGGGGTCACATCATCACAGTGAGCCCTTCCCCTGCCCTCTCCGGACCCCTGGACATTTCTGGCATTGTCAGCCCTCGATCCAGCACGCAGCCCTAGGATTTGGGAGCCCTCAAGGCGCTGAGTCTCCTCCGCACTGCAGCTAGCATCTTCCTTCTGCCCTAGTTAAGCCCGCTCATCCCAGGGCCCCTGTGCAAGGTGGTGGGGAGGGAGATGGGGCTGTTCATCCCCTTCATTCCCCCCCAATTAACCCTGCCAGCTGAGGGGGAGCACTGGCCCTGGATCTAATCTCAGCCAGGTCTGGGTGCCCCCTCCTCCGCCCCTCCTTCCCAGTAGTCATTAGTCTCCCCTGCTGCAGGTAGAGTGACAGGCCAGCTCGGAGCTCCTGAAAAGGCCTTTGTTTTATCGCCTTCAGTTCAGATGCTTCAGAGCACTAGCAGGCCATATTTTAATCTCAGGTCTTTGCAAACAAAATCGTTAAAAGCAGATGGCTGTGAAGACTGCCATGAATATTAATAGATATTGAAAAAAAGGCCCCTTAATCTTTCCATAAATCTTTTCCGAGGAGGTGGGGAAAGACTCGGAAGAGATGAGGGCTGCCGTGTAGCCAGAGGTACCCCGGCCCTTCCTTTTGGGGCTCGATCCTGAAGCTGAAGTAATTAGCATGTGGGTAGCAGCTGAGTCCAGCCTAGAGCAGGATGGGGATGGGTCTGGAGCACCAGGTCTGGCCTGTCTTCTCCACCCCTTCCCTCGCAGAGCCAGGATGGGAGGGGGTCTGGAGGTGAGGACAGGCTCACTCAGCACCTGATTCCTGCCTAGGCCAACTGTGTTGGGGCTGTTCCTTTGGTATTCCATGTAACGTTGCTAATCTATGCTGGTCACCTTCTGTGCAAATTTCTATGCATGCTAGTCTGGCATACATTTGTTCAGGTGGGATTATCATCCCCATTTCACAGATTGGGAAAGACTCAAAAAATGGAAACTATTGGCTCAACATCACAGGGTTATTAGTCAAAGGGATGGAAGAGATATGAAGATCTGTTTGACCGTAGAAGTCTGTGTGATAATAATCTTCTGGGACCACCTCATCCCTCTGGCCCCAGCGCCACTCTTTCCTGGGCACATACTTTTGACTGGACATTATACTGTTCACAATTCATTCATTTAGATCATACATTCCCCTGTCTTTTTAGTTCTCTTTTCAATGCAAACACCCTTGGGAGAGGTAACCTATTAAGTACCCGAGAAACATGAAAAGCTGTTCAGCCACATAAACCAGGACCTGAGTTGAAGTCTTCTTAGCTTAGCCATTTCCTGGCTCTGTGACCTTGAGCCGGCATTTCATTCCATAGAGTTGGTTTCCTCTGGAAGAAAATGGGAATGATGAAACAACCCTGTGAGACTGGACCCGCAAGAATTTGAGGAGATCAAAGACAGGAAAACACTTTGAGAAGCTCCGATCACGGTACACCTGCTGAGGAATATTGTTCTCATTGTTGTCCAAACACCTTATTCATTTCCAGAACCACTTTCATGCTAGGAGGTAATAAGTAACTGTGGGGAGCAGGGGTGATGAGACCCAGGGCAGGGGCATGGGCGTGCTGGGGAGGGGTGGTGGGCGACAGGAAGGGAAGTGGCTGCTCTACAGAGCCAATGACATTGATCTCGACGTTTCTTTTTTTGGCCAGCGGCTTGCTTTGCTTTGTGCTTCAAATCTAATTCCATTGGTGTTTCTCCCTCCTTTCTTCCCCCTCCTTCCTTTCTTCCTCCTCCGTTCTTTCTCTCTGCCAATAAATATTTTCTGGCCACTTGTTAATGTTCCAGGGATACCATAGTGAGCACCAGCGGCATGGTCCCTGCACTAAACAAACAACAAACAAATAGGATTTTTACAAACCAGAGAAGCGCTCCGCAGAAACAGACATGGACTAAACCAAGGACTAATCTAGGGGACCCCTTTTTTTCAACAGCATTAATAAAATCTTTATTCTGGAGCATCAGTAAGCAGTAATGGCACCTTTCCTGGAGTTTATTTATTTATTTTTCCTTTTTCCTATTGTTAATATATATTTTCTATTGAAACATACTTGACATACAGCATTATATTAGTTTCAGGTGGACAGTATAGCGATTCGACAATTGTATACATTATGTATACATTATGCTGTGCTCACTACGATACGCGTAGTCACCATCTGTCACCATACAACATTATTACAGTATTATTGACTATATCAGAGGGTACTCCAAGGAGGGCATCTTCTGTGCTGCTTCTCTGACTGGGCAGTGGCCTAAACCCCACACCGTACCAGGCCCCGCCCTGGGACTGGCCCCGCCTCTCCCCGACTCCTCCCCTGGCCAAGCTCGGCCCCTGGGCTGGCCCCACCCCTGGCTTGGTCCTTCCTGGGAGGAGTCCTCTTCAGGTGGGATAATCTGGCTGTGCCTGTACTCCAGAGTCCAGTTTAAGGGTGTCCCAAAGGCTGAGGAAGAGAGGGTCGGGGTTGTGTGGAGGGCTAGGAGGGGCTCACTGAGTTCTCTGGCTCCAAGTCTTCATGTACATGTTCTTATGGCGGAAACCCAGGGACTAGTTTTGAGAGAAACCTCAGAAATGGAAGAAGAAATCTATCACTCTAGTTCCGTTAAACTGTTGCTATTCCAAATGCGACGAATTCTTGGAGCCTGAGTACAAAGAGGCAGAAGCTTGTCATGTTTCAACAAACATACTTTATTATACTGTATAATTTAAGGTATCATTTTATTCAAGTGACATTCAAACGTGTGAAAAACGGTTGCCTATGCCATAGCCATTAATGAAATCATTACGTACAAATGGTTACGCTTTACCAAGTCATTCATTAAAAGTAAATTAATAAGGGGACAGCATTAAAATTTTTCGCAATCATTACCAGGTCCAGCCTAACCCACTTTTATAAATATTCATCAGCAAAAACGTGCCTCAAGAACTCACCCAGTAAATTAAATTCTCGTCTTGAAGTGTTTTGCTTCTATTAATGGCATCGGCCATGGTACTTTCTTTGATTTGTTTTCCGGAACTTTGGGATATATTGTATGGAAATAATGACAAACTCTGAGTAATCGCTGATAATTAGGCCAAATCTATTATTCCCATGGTATTTACATTTTGATTACTATTTTCCCCCCAAAGGCAACATCTTGAATCTATTCTAATGCAAGACAAAATAGTATCTGAGATTTTCGGGGCTGGAAGAAAACTCAGACATTAACTAGTCCAGTTCGTACCTGATGTTTGAATCTCCTGTCAACATCTGCGCCAGGTGACCCTTTGGCTTCTGCTCAAACAGTTGTAGTGATGGGGAACTCACTCTCCCTTCGGTGGATCTCTCCATTCTTGGACACCTTTGGTTGTTCATCTTTACCTCTAGCATATCCCAGTAACTTTCTAGTGTCCGTGTGTGTCTTAAACGCTGTGCACTGGGGTGGTGAGTAAAAGGACTTGACAGGCATGGGGAAGTTGCCCTGTAAATTTTGTCACACTCTTGCCTTCCCCAGAGTCTTCCATCTCCAGGCTAAACCTTTCCAGTGTATTCAAAACTTCCTCCAAGAAAATGAACTCCAGGCTCTTCACTGTCTTTCTAAATCCCTGCAGAGAAGGCCTTCCCTCTATGGCCCTGCATGCTCCCGACCTACCTTTCTGGCTTTATCTTCACCATTACCCACAGTTTTCCTCTGCTACTTGAATCCAGCCCTGAACCCTGGGAGGGTGTCTCTACACAGACTGTTTACTGAGTCTGAGCCATTGCACAGGCTTTTCTTTCCGCATGAACTACTCTTGCTTCCTTTGTCTGCCTCATGAGTTTCTATTCATTTCGCAGAACCCTGCTTGGTGGTCACTGCCTCTGTGAAGCCATCCCTGATTCCCACCCCTGAGAGAATTGATCACATCTTCTCTTTACACTATTTCTGTTCTTGTAAATACTTAGTACCTCCCAAGGGATCTGGAGGGTGGGCAAAGGGCCTCAGGTTCAGGAGAGGCGTCTTTATTTTTGGCTTAAAACAACATATGAATTATCTTGCTGTTCTGTCGATCATTCCTTGGCTCATGGCCTCCTCCATCTTTGAAGCTAGCAACATGGGGCTGATGGCTCCCACATCAGACTTACAATATTACCCCCTAAAGAGGTTAAATTTGTAGCCTCGAAGCAACACTCCAAGAGAAACGATGGACCACAGAGTATGCCTTATGCCCCATCACCAGCCCGCATTGCATTCAGCACTGTGAAATCACATCATTTTTGCAAATAATATAAGTATCTTGGAAAGAGTATAATCTTCACTGCATTGTACTTCGAGGACTAAAGGCATTAATTTGTGAAGAGAAACATTTAGAACCATCCAGTGTTGGTAACTCTATTTTGACGTAAAGAAAAAACATTAGGAGAATCAAAACACGAGGACAGTGAGGTCCTCTCTTTCTCCCTGAAGTCCTGGTGGGTGCGTGTGCCTCATGCAATGAATTTCCTGGCTCTCTTGTCTGCTTTACCTTGTAGTTCCTAGGACTACATAGGAGGTAAGAGTGAGACTCTGGAACCAGACTACCTAAGTTCAAGTCCAGCTGGGTGACTGGGTGGCTCTGGGCCAGTTACTTACCCTTGCTGTACCTCACCTTGTCCATCTATAAAGTGGGAGTGAATACCAGCACTGACCTCCTGGGAGGCTGTGAGTGCCAGTGCAGTGCCATATGTCCGGTGTCTGGAGTGAGTCTGTGCTCTAAAAGCTTTCCCTACCACGGCTCGAGGAAGGGAGCTCGGTCTGGGTTTGGCCCCAGGGCAGAGTCCCTGGTCCAGAGCCTGGGGTCTGTAAAGGGCTGCTGCAGCTCCACTGACTGCATGGTCGGGGCCCCCTTGCCCAGAAACCCAGCCCAGACAAACCATGCACACCCTCCCTGACAGCCTCCCCTGAATAATGGGAGCATCTGTGGGGATGTTTGTAAATAAGTAGAGGCTTATTTCCAGCTGCTGTTTTCCTCTCTGCCTAGACACAAACCATCAGATAAGGCTGCTCCCATTTTCCTCCTGCCCTCGAAAAAGCACAACATCAGGGGGATCAAATAAGATTTTCCTACCGTCAGTGTGCTATCTATAGCTGCATTTAGTTTTATTTTTCCATGGAGCATCAGCCTCATAGGGAACACGTCTCCTTCCCTCTTGTCTTGTAAAGAACTAAGAGACAGGTTGGTTCTCCTCCAGTTCAAGTGGCTGATCCCACACCTGATAGAGAGTCTAGCGATTGTCCCAACACAGAGATTCCTCTGGCGGGAGGAGTGATTACACACTGGCAAATTCAGGCTTTTCGTCTTTAATCAAGAGATCTTCCAAGGGTAATTGGTCCTATTTATCCTCTACAGGAGGGATCAGTTGAGAAGGCAGCACGAGGCTATGTAGAGAACCTGTGGGGGTGGGGGAGTGGGTATGGCACAGAGAGGTTAAATGAGTTGTGGGAAGTCACACAGCTGAGAAGTGTGGGAGCAGCACTTGAGGGCTGAGTGAGGGCAGTAGAATTAGCATTTTGACTGTGAGGAGTGTCGATAAGATAACTTGCCAGTGGACTCAAGGTCTTCTGGACATTTTGCTGGCCTCAAGCTTATAGAGAAGCAGGTATGTGTGGGTGGGGGCTGGAGGGCAGGCTGGGAAGGCAGGGAGGTGGTTTTTGCAGTCTGATTGGTTCACTATAAGAATAGCCCTGCACCGAAAGGCAGGTGCTTTGAGGCCCAGGGAAAAGAAATCTTCCCCTCCCTTGCCCCAGGTGAGTCACAGAAAGACACTCAGAGCTACACAGAGCCAAAGAAAGATGCGCACAGAGACAAGCAAACACAGAAAGGAGTGTGAAGGGCAATCCCAGACACAGAGAGGGGTACCGGGGACAAGCAAGAGGAGTGTTCCCAGACATCTGCAGACATGCAAGCCGAGATGCAGAGAGAAACACCCCAAGACAGATGGAGCCTGAGAGATCTGCCCAGAGAGATGCAGATGAGAAACAGGCCAGAGAGATGAATCCGGAGGGCAAAGGAGGTGGAGACACAGGAGGGACATTACTCAGAGCTAGGGAGGAGCGGAGACAGCAGGACAGGGAGACAGACAGAGCCAGCCACACAAACCTGAGGGTCATTCCCCTACTCCCAGGCAGCAGGCCAAGGAGCAGAGAAAGTATTTTGTTGGACGATGACCTGGCAGGCTCTGGAAGAGTCAGCTGACAGCGCCCCATGGCTCTGAAATCCAGGCCGGTGAGTCTCGACTGCAGCAAAGGGGCTGGTGTGAGGACGCAGGTCCTAGCTGCACACACGCTGGGCATCCAGAAGCCAGCTGCAGGTGGGCAGTACAGCCCTGAACGCACCTGCCTGTGGCCATTGCACTGGGGCTCAGAGGTATGTGTGGGAGGTGGCAGTGCCCAGCAGCAGGGAGGCCCCCAGACACCGTCCCTATCTGCCTGCTCCAGCCTGGCTTTCAGGGAGTAGACAGCCCACCTCATTGTGCCAGGTCCTAGCTGCACAGACTGCTGTTGCCCTGGCTTCTTCATAAATCTGCACCATGGAAGCTTCTGAGAGGGAGGGGGAGACTGGGGGAGGCTGTACGTGCCAGAGATGCCCCACAGGCAGAGCCGATATGCCAGGACTGGCACAGTTCCCTGCAGAAATGAACTGAGCTCAGGTAAATGTTCATGCGAAGATAACGACCTGTTTAAAAACGCCCCTTCGCTGGCTGGAGCCTCTGTGTCTTCGCCTGTAAATGGGAGAGTGATCAGGTGAGCTCTGCCGCTCAGTCACAGATTCCAAAGTCAGTGTCAACCTAGATAAATCGGGTTTGGCTCTAGAAATTCCTCTTGGACCAGGAGTGGCCCCAGGGCAGGGGCTCTGTGATTTTATTCTCCATCGTGTCCCCCACACCTGGCACCAAACAGGCACTGAATGCACGTGGATGGCAAAGTCAATTCTAACATTTCATTCATAATAATAACTGTAATTTATTGAGTCCTTGCTACAGGTCAGCGATTTGGCTGAGGATCTGCACCATAGTACCCAAACCTGGCAATGGCGCCAGGAGGAAGGGACTCTTAGGACCCATTTTACAGTTCGGGAACTGAGACCCAGCGGGGCAAAGTGATTCTCCCAAGATGGTATGACTGCCAACCTGATTTGTGCACAGGTTGCCAGAATTTATATTTGGAGACCTTGTAGTTTCACCTTGCGATTTTTCATAAAACATATTTTTTTCAGTTGGCACAGAATGTCTTATACCTCTTGCCTCATTTGCTTTGTACAACTGTCAGCTCCAAGCTACTGTGCTTTCTCTTGGCTCGCCATGGCCGTGGCCTCGTGTCTGGTCTCCTTGCCTGCACTCCTGCTTCCTCCAGTGGACTCCCAGGCAGCAGCCAGGGTGACCTTTCCAAAATGCAGGTCTCATTAGATTGCCCCGCGGAAGAGAACTGGGGCTTCCCATTGCTAGTGGGGTAAAGATACTGCTCTTCAATGCAGCACACGGGGCCCTGAAAAGCACACACACACTCTCTTTTTTAAGTTTCGTAATTAAAATTTTTTTTATTTTAACCTGTAGCCATGACCCATGAGGAGGGTAGGAAATCAAGGGTGGTTGGTAAACTGCATTTTCTTAAATCAAAGCAATAGAACAGGCTAGAATAGAAATAGGACAGAAACTCAGAGGTGGCAAGAGTCACTTTTTTTTTAAACCAATCTTTTAAAATTGGTATATGGAGGTAATTAAATTCTTATTTTTTTAAAGATTTTTAAAAAATTCATTTGCTAGAGCGAGAGCGCAAGCAACAAGCAGTGGGGAGCAGCAGGCAGAGAGAGAAGCAGGCTCCCCACTCAGCAGAGAGCCCAACGTGGGGCTCCTTCCTAGGACCCTGGGACTATGACTCCAGTTGAAGGAAGACGCTCAACCGACTGAGCCACCCAGGTGTCCCATATGCAGGTAATTATATGTGTGAACACGTGTGCATGTTCTATGTTCCCAGTCACCATGCAAAATGTATTTCTCACGGCTTTGTCCAAAACTCCCCAAGCCACTGGTTAGGAGCCTCTGGGCTAGTGTCATCTTGCCCTCACCCCCTTACTCGTTTAGCCAAAGACAGAGGCCTTTTTCCTTTAATTTTCTTTTTGCCTCTTCACTTAAATAACTCCACCTCCTCCTTCATATCCTAACTCAAGCACTACTTAGTCATGGAGCCCCCCAGTTGTCTGCCCCCTATGCCACCATGGACCTCCTCTTGCAATACTTTTCCCGGTTGCCATTTGACATGTGGTCCTGTATATATTTGGTCAATGTCCGTCTCCCCCACTGGTCGCTGTGCTCTGTGGGGTGGGCGGAGTCACCCAGAGGAGGACAGGCTGTCTAGAGTGCTCTGAGAGGGCAAATCAGGTTTGCTTTGGCTTGCTGTCATCTCCCATACCTTGCACAGTGCCTGGACCATAATAGGCATTCCTCAAGCACTCTTAGAGTGGATACATTGTGAGAGGCAGAGTGCCTGCTACGGTCTTTACATGGGGGAAACTGAGGCGCAGCAGGGCTTGGAGTGACTTGCCTGAGGCCCCAGCAGATGACTCACTGGGAGCCCTTTGGCTGTACACTCCCACGAAGGTCATGTGGCCCGTGATGCCTGGCTCTGGGTGTCAGTCCTGACCGCAGCCTCATCTCTCCCTCCGCTCCTTCCCCTCGCCCGCTCCTTCCCAGGAGAGTTTCTTCTCCCTCTCCAGCTGGCTGAGCACGATGCATGGGGTGGAGGAGGAGGCCCAGCTCAGAAAGTGACAGCAACAATATTAGGAGTGAAAAAGATCAATTAGGCCCATCGAGCTGATTTGTGAAGCTGATTAAATTAGGAGCCTCCCTGGGGGCAGATTCGCGCTCAGGTTCACAGACCAGCTGCCGGCTGCGCTGTGGGGTACTTGCCAGCTTCCATGGTGAGGTGGGGGCCCCTTTGCCCTGCTCTGTGTGTGCAGAGGGGATGAGGAAAGGGACACTGGGAGGGCATAGACAGGGCCAAGCTCGGCCCCTGGCCCGTTTCCCCTGTGCTTTGTCTTGGAATTCCCCTAACAAGCCTTGAGGGGCTGGGTGGGTTGTCCAACCTGAGAAGGCCTCAGGGAGTTGAGGTGATGGTGTGCAGGGCCACCAGCTGGCAGGTGGAGGTAGAATTGGAACCCAGGGCTGTTTATTCCTTCTGTGTTCTGTCCTGCCCTCTTGCTGCTCTGCTCTCACTTCCGGCTTCAGCATCCTGACCCCGTTTCTTTACTGCTCCTCTAGGCTCAAGGCTCCCCTCCCCACTTGACTAGAGATAATCAGATTATCTCTCCAGTAACCTGACCCTTCTGCTTTGGCCTCTCTTTCGTGGCCTGCCCTAGGGCAGCTCTGGCCAGAATATCCTTGTACTTCAGAATTCATCCCCCTCTCCTGGCCCCTGGGGGGGGGGGGTTGGGGGAACAGAATTTGGACAAAGGCTCCTGTGTGTGTAGGGAAAGTGGAGCCTAGAGAGGTTACCGAAATGAGGTCAGCTTCTCCAGAGTACAAGGGCTAGGGTAGGGAGGGCCTTGAACACCGGGCTGCAGAAAACCGTTTTCCTCAAACACAACCTTTACTGGGAATGAGGAAGGGAGGACCCCTAAAGACCAGGTAGCCATGGGGTGCTGCATTTCTGGATGGCAAATGAGGGCCACGCAGGAGGCAGCCGGTGGGGCAGCAGGTGCCCAGGAAGGAGCACCGCGGTGTGGGTCAGGGGAGCGGAGGGTATAAAAAGGCTCATCAGAGGGGCTTTGCTGCTGGGTCAGGAAAAGGACAGAGAAGCCTGGAGAGGAGAGAGGCTTTTAAGGAGCCCTGAGAGCCCCTTAGCCCTAGGCCAGAGATGTGGCTGTGGAAAAAGGGAGAGGGAACTGCCCCTCACACAGGGTCTGGTATCTCACACACTGGCCTATGTTCTTTCTTAGAGCAAGTTTGTGCCAAATCTGTAATTTAAAAACATACACACAAGCAAAAAATAGGCTTGGGGTCATTCAGTCGTCAGTGGTAGAGTTAGGGTTCACACCCAAGTCTGTGGGGCTTCAGAACCTGGTATCCTTCAGCAGGCTAATTGCCAAAAACCTGTAGAGTACTAGAAGCCTGGGCATGGAGTCAAGGAGACCCACAGTCCTTGAAAGGCAGGAGAGCATGGTCCCTGAGGGCACAGGATTTCAGATCAGACTGGGCTCACTGTCCTGGCTCTGTAACTTGCTTGCTCTGTGGCCTTGGCTGTCTTCCTTTGTAAAATGGGGATAACAGTAGTACCTACGTCATATGGTTGTATGAGGACTGAATGAATGTACACAGATAATTTAGAACTGCGCCTCACTCAGTAAGTGTCAGCCACTGCTATTTGGGAGGGATCCAGGATGCAGAGGGGGAGGCCAGGCCCGGGAAGGTGTGGCCAGGCACAGACCTGGAAGAGAATGTTCTCTGTTGTGCACCCTGCCCCACCCCCGGCTGGGCCCCAGACTGCCTGGCTACAGAAGGTGTCTCCCACCAGAGACGGAAGAGTGTCCAGCTCCAGATTGGAGTCCTGTACCTTCCTTCCATTGAACAGACTTGGAAACCGAGGCTCAGACAGGCTGCAGTGAGTCTGCTCTGTGACTTTGGGCATCTGGACCCTTGAGCCCTAGCCTAGGCCCAGATTCCAAATCCTGCTTCATTCACGGTCTCTGCTTGGCCCCAAGACCCGTTTCATTTTTTCCAAGCAGACACCATCCTCACAGCAGAAACATTTTTCCATAATCTGATTTGCAATTGCTAATGAGAAGCAGGGCTGTTCTCCACTTCTAAGCCTCGCCCTGGTCTCTAATTTGTTTCCAGAGGCTGGGGCCGAGGCTTCTGCCGCCTCTGTGAAATATTAGCAATTATTTCTCAATTACTTCCCAACTGGAAAGCAACTCTTGGAGATGGGGCTCTGGAAGCTGGAAGAAGCCATAAGGATGATTTTTTTGATCTGGCGTGAACCTTGCCGAGAGGCACACATGCTCATTGTCTCCGCTCCAACTTGAGGGCCATGGTGGGTGGCGTATGACTCTGTCCTCTTCTCCTTCCTCACCTGGCCTCCAGCCCAGCCAGGCTTCCAAGCACAGGGGCTGCAGCGAGTCACAGACACCACGGAGAAGGGAGGAGAGCAGGCTGGAGAGGAGCCTTCACTGTCATCACCGGAAATGGCAACTCCATCCCCGCAGCTTAGGTCACAGGCTCAAGGGCCACCCTTGGCTTTCTCCTACACCAGTTCCAATCCATTAGCAAATCCTTTTGGCTCTGCCGTCAGCTCACACCCGCCATCTGACATTTCTCACCATCTCTGCGGCTCTCACCCGAGTCCAGGCCAACATTATCACTCACCTGGTCTGTGTCAGTGACATCCTCCCTGTGGCCCTGATGTCACCCTCCTCCCCTACAGTCCACACAGGAGCCAGAGTGGCTGTTTCAGGATTCAGTTTTAATACAGTTATTTGACCTTTTAGCCATACTGCTTTGCATTTTTAAAAGTGGGTTTTTTTCTTCTTCCTGGGGTCTACAATATAATTCTGAACTTTTCATAGTCATTTAGAGTGACTATTTTACCACTTTACATAAAATTACAAAACTCCTGCGGGGCACCTGGGTGGCTCAGTGGGTTAAGCCTCTGCCTTCAGCTCAGGTCATGATCTCAGGGTCCTGGGATGGAGCCCCGCATTGGGCTCTCTGCTCAGCAGGGAGCCTGCTTCCCCTCTCTCTCTGCCTGCCTCTCTGCCTACTTGTGATCTCTGTCTGTCAAATAAATAAATGAAATCTTTAAAAAAAATTACAAAACTCTTGCAAACATTTGCCATCCTCCCCATCCTGTGTGTTGCAGTTTTCACAGGTGCTATGTCTGATACATGATAAGCCCCAGAAGGACAGTGTTACCATTTTTGCTTTAAACTATGTCATACGCATAATGGAGGGATTCAGAGGGAAAATCATCTTGTAATTTTATATATTTACCATCAGATGCTGTTGATTCTTTTCTGAAGATCCAAATGCTCCTCTTGTGTTATTTACCTTCAACTTGAAGAACTTATTTTAATGTCTTGTATAGTTCAGGTCTTCTGATGACACAGTCTCTATAAATTTTCTCTTATGAAATTGTCTTCATTTTGTCTTTGTTATTGAAGACCATTTTCATAGGCTCTAGAGCCCTGACAGGCAGATGGTTTTTTTTTTTCCCTTTGGCTCTTTAGTGATGTTGTTTTGTTTCTTCTGGCCTCCAAAAAATTTTTTTTAAAAAGATTTTATTTATTTATTTGACAGAGAGAGAGAGAGCGAGAGAGATCACAAGTAGGCAGAGAGGCAGGCAGAGAGAGAGGGGGAAGCAGGCTCCCTGCTGGGTTTGATCCCAGGACCCTGAGACAATGACCTCAGCCAAAGGCAGAGGCTTAACCTGTTGACTCACCCAGGTGCCCCTGGCCTCCAAAATTTTTGATGAGGGGGCTGTGGTTATTTGAATCTTTGTTCCTTAATGTAATGTGTCTTTTGTCTCTAGCTGCTTTTGAGACTTTCTATTTCTTTTTGATTTTTAGCAGTTTGAGTGTATACGTGAATTTATGTCTTTCATTGGATTTGGAAAGTGAGGTTTTTTTGTTTTGTTTTTTATTTTGGGATTATTTTGGCCATTATTTCTTCAAACATTTATTTGGAGCAAAAAATATTTTTTCCCCTCTATTCTTCTGTTCCTTTCTTTCTAGGACTCCAATTATGACTATATTACATGTTTGATATTATCCCACAAATTCCTGACACTTCATTTTTTTCAGGCCAGAAAACAGTGTTTTCTATTGGACTTTTAGGTGTCCTACACTATACCAGCTGCAGTCTGCCCTCTGGAAAAAGCCATAAATGTGGGAAACTTACCACATGTTGGCCACTTCTTCAAAATTTTGACACTCTTCCAAAGTCTGCCTCTTTTGGAAAATTTTCCAGAACTTTCTAGTGGTTGTTTTGGTATTATATCCAGAGTTTATAGGTGTTATAGGGGAAGGTGGGTCTGTTAGGAACTTATACTCGTATACTGGAAGTGGAATGCCTAGAGTGTTCTTTTTAAAATTTCACAGACCCTATCACTCTTCTTCTCAACTGCCCTACTAGCAATGGTTCCCATTCCACTTAAAAGCTAAAATCCATACAAGACCCTCAAGACTTTGAATTATCTAGACTCAGACTTTTTCTGATTTTGTGTCTACCTTTACTCCCTCCATTCTAGTCACGATGGCAGTCTCTTTGTTGTTCCTCAAACATGGCAACCTCACATACATTCCTGCAAGAGACCTCTGTGGTCTCCAAGGCCCTGCACACTGGCCCCTGACTGCCTCCCCAAGCCTCATCTTTAACCATTTCTCTGACTCTTGACCTACCAGCCCTGCTGGCCTGTGGTCAGTCCTGGGTCATGGAATGTCCCTTTCCACCTCAAGGCTGTTTCTTCTGCCCGCAGGGCCCGTTCCTGAACTTTTCTTCTGTATACTTCTTTTGAGTCCTTACCTCTCATGAAAATGACTGCTTCTCGGAGAGTCTTTCCCGAGCACCCCCAACTAGGTGAGGTGATTTTAGCTCTTTGAACACTTTATGCTTCTTGACAAACACTGGAGTCATTTACTTACGGTTTGCTCACTAATCTTACGTGCTGCGAGGGCAGGTGTTTCATCTGGTTTGCTCATTCCTGCCTCCCTGGTACCTAGTACACAGTAGGCACTCAATAGATACCTAGCAACTGGTTGTTAAGACCCTGGATGGAGTTGGAGGCTGGTAGGGAGGGGACCTCTTAGATCCCTGCTGTGTCTACTTAAGCTCATTGTGACCTTGTGTAAGTATCACATGTCTGATTTACGCTTAGAGGCTCTGAGCGGGAAGTGACTTGCCCACATCACAGGTCAGATTCTAGCTGAGAGTTTCTTGGTGTGAGCTCAGACCCGTGAGAGAGGTCGGATGGCACCCAGCCTCAGCCTCCCTGTCCCACTTGCTCTTTGCCCCATGGGCTGACTGCAGGCTTGTTGAAGGCCTGGCAGAGTAGTTCTCTCTTTTTTCAGTGTTTTCCCCCAGGGATCACAGCTGGGCTCCACATGCTGATTGGAGGGAAAAGGCTGGTGTGAGCCCTATGTTTTATACGATGGGGACGGAGGCAGAGGGAGGGGATGGGTGGCAGCAAAGCACTGAGGCCCCGAGGCAGCACAGGACTGCCAAGTTGAGAGGCCTGTTTCTCTTCTTCCTTTCACCGTGACTCCTTGTTTATGGCCAACAAGTCTTTCCCAGAAAAATAGCTGAGCTGCAGGGGCCGTCAGAGCACACCCAGGGCAGTACCCCCTACCTTGGTGGTGAGGACCCCAAGACCTGTGGGAGAAGGTTCAGAACACTCTCTCCATGCAAAGCCCCTTTTGCACTCTGGGTTGAGTACTCAGCTCCGAGATGAACATCTTCCTTAACACAAGTGCTCATCAGACTTGGTGGTGCCTCTGACTAATTGGCATTTAAAATACCTGTGTTCTTTGGGCCTCTGCGTGGCTCAGTCAATTGAGCATCCGACTCTTGGTTTTGGCTCAGGTCATGATCTTGGGGTCCTGGGATTGAGCCCCACATCTAGCTCTGCACTCAGCAAGGAATCTACTTGGAATTTTCCTCTCCCTCTCCCTCGGCCCTTCCCCTGGCTCACATGCAGGTGTGCACGCTTGCTCTCTCTCAAATAAATAATAAATAAATCTGTAAAATAAAGTATCTGTGTTGTTTTAACGATAGATGATTGGTTTACCAGTAGTCTATCCATCCTGTTGAATACTATGCAGGCATTAAACACAGAGATGTAGAAGAGTCAAGGATCTGAGGAGGTGCTCAAGCTGTGTGAGGTGAAAAGAAAAACAAGGTTTCTTTCAAAAAAGAACCAGCATATGTTTCTATTTTTGCAAAAATACGTATCTACATAAACAGATAATGTATACTGTACATAGGAAAAAGCCTGGGAAATTTACACAAGGTAAGGGTTTTCAGTGATGATGGAATAAAGGGTAATTTAGAAAACATTTCCTATTCTTTTTCAAATCGTTTCAAAGAATATGCATTACTTTTGCAATAAAAATTTTAAAATATAGACATTATTTTTTAAAAGGAAGCAAACAAATCCAAATACTGTGGAGGCAAGTGTTTTCGGGATTCAGGAAGTACCTGCTGTCTCAGGGCCTGAATAGTCCTCTCTGGAGAGGTCTGAGGTTTGGGGGACAGAAGGAGCTCTGGCAGGCCACCAGCATTGAGATGAAGAGGTTTCTTGTTCCCAGGGGAACGAAATGGCTCCATAAATCAACCATCCTCCCCATTCCCACTGCTCTCTCCACCGAGAGAGACCAGGGACTCTAAGACAATGGCTGAGGTCATGCTGGCACCTCCTCCAGGCAGCTCTCCATGAATGGTCTGTCTTTGCCCCTCACCTGCTGTGACCTACCAGGCCAAGCATCCTGCACTTTTTCTCAGGGAAGCTGCTTTCTCATCATGCAACAATAGAGTAGCCAAAAGGACATTGCCCCCACTTGTCCAACTTATCCTGTGTCAGGCATGATGTTAAGTCCCTTTGTCAGTAACTTCAGTGAGCAATGAGTCACCCTGACAAGATCAGGAGGCAGCTGCTAGTGACATTATATTGGCTTTAAGTGGGGAAACTGAGGCTCAGCAAGGCTCACCATTTTACTGGAGGTCACAGAGCCAAGTGAGAGCAAATCCAGGATTCCAACCCTAGTTTGTCTGGCTTGAGTGACTTTCTTACCTTGTGACAATATCCACAAAGATCATGGGTTAGCCCCTTCTTGCTAGAGGGCTGTGTGTGTGTGTGTGTGTGTGTGTGCACGCACGTGCGCATAAAGCTATGTCCTGGGCAATGAGGGGGAGGGGAGTGGTTAGTGGATGTCCAGGCCCTGTGTTAGAACTCATGCTCTCTTTTAACAAGCCCACGTGGTTTATCCTAATGACATCCCCATTTACCTCTGAAACTTGGCGGGTGAAGTGATTCTCCCAAAGATGAACTGGGATTCCAATCTGGGATGGTCTGACCTGATTGCGACCCCAGTGTCCTGCTGTGCCACAGATCTTCCCTGGCTGCTGACATTCTGTAGGGCCAAGACAGGTGTGGCAAATGAACACAAACTGGGGCCACATGCAGCCAGTTGCCCGTTTTGGTAGGCTTCTGAGCTAAGAATGATTTGTACATTTTTAAATGGGTTGTAAAAACAAAAATGTCAAAGGAAAATATGTGACAGAGAAATACGTGCCTGGGAGACTCACATACTTACCTCTGGGCCTTTACAGAACGTTTGTGGACCCCTGGCCTAGGATCCTGAGGTTCAAGGAGAATTCTTCGGGCCTGCTTCCCCATCTCCCACACTTGGTGGTCCCAGTGTCATACTTGAGCAGGGGCTGTGGCAGAGAAAGCCCTGGCTGTGGCAGAGGTGAGCATTTGTTTAAATTTTGTTTTTTAATTAAAAAAAAGCAACAACAAAACAACCTGGCGCACCTGAGTGGCGCAGTTGGTTAAATGTTCAACTTGGTTTTAGCTCAGGTCATGATCTTGGGGTCATGAGACTGGGCCCTGCTCAGTGGGGAGTCTCCTTCATTTACAAATACAGCTACTTGCATCTCTAACATATAAGGATTTAATGTATTACCATTTAATCAGATTCTTTGCATAATATTTATTTCTTGTCCGTTTGCCTTGATGATCTCAAAAAAGCCTTTTTCACATTTGCTTTGTTTGAATCAGGATCCAAATGATATTACCCATCATGGGTGGTTCGATCCAGACACGTGATTATATTCCAGGCTAATTATTGTGGCAAGAGGACATCATAGGTGGTGCTTGTACTTCTTATTATACCTCCTCATGCAGCATATGATGTCTAGTCCCCTGCTGTTAGTGATGCTAACACTGTACTGTGGGTTCCAGCATTGCCAGACCAGTGCCTCTAGGATAAGCCTTACCATTATGCAATTTTTGCAAAATTGTGATCACTTCCTAGATGCTTTCATTAACGTGACTTCCAAAATGGTGCCTTTCCTAATTCATTCATTCTTTTCCCCCTGCATATATTTGTTGGGGGAACATATCCCATCAGTGATATCTCTGAAAGTCTGGGGAGGACGTGGGTGTGGGGGTGGCCCCAGGACAAACATGCAAATTTGGGAGCCAGGTACTGTGTGGACCAGAGAGAGGCAGGCCAGGAATTGCTTCCTGGAGGAGATAATACCTGTCCGCGGTCCTGAAAGATGAGGTGATGAGCAGATGGGGATGGGGGCGGGGAGAAGGGTGTAGCAGGAAGGCCAAGCAGCCAGGGGGGCTGGGGAGCGGCAGCAGGCGCCGTGGGAGCCTAGAGGGCAGGCCCTGTGTGGATGCGGGGCTGTAGGTGTCAGCAGAGGCGCGGCTGTGAGGTCGCCCCGGGTGGCCCGGCCCGCCCCTTGGCCTGCGCGGCCATTGTCTGCTCCCGGCGCCGCCTTGGCAGCAGAAGGTGACATCTGGTGACTAATGGCCGCGGCTGCGCGCGGGAGCTCCTCCCTCCCACCGCGCCCCGGGGCAGCTGCGGCGCCGGCCTCCCCTTTCCTGTGCGGGCCCAGGCCACTGCCACTTCCGCCTCCACGGGCCCACCGCCCGGGGCCTGCCGCTGTGCGTGCGCGCCCCTCCTGCACGGGTGTGGATGCCGCCCTCCACCAGCTCCTGAACTCAGCTGCGGGGCTGCAGCTCTTGTGTGCATGCAGACATGGACCGCCTCTGGAGCTTACGTGCACGTGTAGTGACACACGTGTGCGCGCTCATACTCACCCACAGGCTCAGAGCCATGCGTGCTGTTGCACATTCTGCTTGTGCTTGTTCATGCGTGTTTGCAAATGCACATGTGACGACTGCGTCTGCATGATCACTCAGACTTAACTGACGACACATCTGTGCATGCGTTCACATAAGCACACTCATCAGTTCGGGCTGCTGCAGCCATGCCCTGCATACACACGCATCTGTGAGAACACACAGGCAGGCCCATGCACACTCAGGCACCGACAGGTGTTGTCCTTGTCCTCGCCAAAGGCCCAGGTGACCAAAGGCCTCATTCAAATCCTAGACATGACCCAGGCTAAACTAACCACCTCAGAGTATTTACATGATAAATTAGTTATCTACATGTAAAAACCTGCAGATTTCCCATAGAGATTTATATTTCTACCTTCTCTTGCAAAATTGGAAACTCTGGTAATTTGAGGTCTCTTTCTGGCTGGCCCCCAGGGGCTGGGGCTCAGCAACAGGGGCCCCTTGGGGCTATGCTTGAAGCTCTCCTCCCTCAGCTGTCCCTCTACGCCCCCACCCCCTCAGGGACCTCTGAAGCTGCCAGCCCAGGTGAGAGGCTGGGGCTCTGTAGTCAGCTAGCCAGGAGTTCCAACTTGGATCCCCAGTCCTGCCTTTGGGGTCTGATCTGGGGGCAGGGAGGAGGGGGCTTGGTTCTAACTAGCTCTAGCCGGATACCCTTAGTGAGAAGACCCTCCCCTCTGTAGGGTGTTGGCAGGTGTTGCCCGCGATGGGGGAAATTCTGCCATCTGTGTAGTACCCTCTCTGTGTGGGGAGCATTCATTGTTCTGAGAGCTCTGAGAGAGGACGCTGTTATGGTCGAGAAGACGACGGGCTGGGAGTGCTATGACTACCTCGTCAGAAAGTGCAGAAAGGGTGTTCTGTCAACATTGCTGGGTAGGTGGGTGGGTGGGAGCAGAGCTGTGGGTCCCCTAGGTGGGAGGTAGAGAAGGTCCTGTGAAGTACAAATGTCTCCTTTGTGCCCCTGAAGCGGTCTCCTGCCTGACACCGGCACATCTTTCTTCCTTAGGCCATGATCAGGCTCTCTGGCTCTCTCTGTGGCCTAGGCCCTGGTGCAAAGCCTCGGTCCCAGAAGGAGAGACTGGTTCCTGAAGGTTCCTGGGGTATGTGTCTACTACTGGGTTCTGGCTAAACCTGCAAAGGCAGCCCAAGGGGGCCACTGGTCAGCCCCAGAAACTGTCCACCATCCCTCCCCCCAGCATCATCTCATCCACTCAAGGGCTCTGGCAACCTCTGTGGGCTGACACCTCTTCCTGTGGCTTATGTGAGCCTCTGGTCCACTCGCTCTTCTTTACCTGAAGTCTGTAACTCCTAATGTATCTGAAGCTAGCCCATCAAGTGGGGTGACAGGTTGGTCATGGCCCAAGCTCAGATCCCAGCTCTCCTACTTCTTGCTGTGTGACTCTGGGCAAGTAGTTTAACCTCTTGGTGTCTGTGTTCTCCTCTGTAAATAGAGGGCAGTAACAGTACCTGCCTCGAGGATTGCTGGACGAGGACTAAGTGAGGAAATCCACGCAGAGTGCTGATTTTGGTGCCCACCACAGAGCAAGTGCTCCAGAGGCACCAGCACTTACTAACTTGGCTCCCACACTGGTTCTCCCTGCCATTGCCCCTGCCTTGTCGCGGTATACTTTCACCAGCACAAGCTCGGGTCCTGCGAATCCCACCTGTTCCCCGCTTGCATCTCTCCTACACTCACCACCACCAGTCCGAGTTCCCAGATCTTTCTGGAATGTGCGCTGTGCCCTCCACCCGGGTGGCCTCTGCTCTGCTTTGGTTTGGTGTCACCCTTGGCCTGCACAGTTGGGAATCCCTGCCCTTCTCTCACCATGGGTGGCTGAAGGGACAGGCTGTCGGTGGGTCTAGAGTGGAGGGTTAAGAAGTGAAGTCAGAGTCTGCTTTCTCCCTTATGACTCTGTGTCAGCACCTTACACTTAGCAGCCAGTGTCTCCTGCATCCCCAGTCCAGGGCATGCTCTTTCTCCAGTCCATGCCTTTGCTCCAGCTGTGTCCTCTGCTTGGAAATCCCTTCCCCCAGCTCTAGTTCCGTTTGTCTGTCCTGAGCTCACCTGTCCTGCCCTCCCCCCTTCCCCTACATCCTGTTCACTTAGGCATCTCTCAACACATTCTCTGTGCATGGCTCAGAGGTGGCACTTCGTTTGTTGTATTTCTCTATTTCTGTGTCACCTGGATCAGTGCTTCTCAAACGTTAGTGTGCCCATAAATCTCAGAGACCTTACCCAAGTGCAGATTTGATCCAGCAGGTGTGGGATGGGGCCCGAGTGTCTGCGTTTCCAACCAGTTCCCTGATACGCTGCTGCCACTGTTCCCAGGCTGTATTCTGAATAACAAGAACTTAGTGAGTCCCGAGAGGGCAGTGACTTGCACACAATTCATCTTGGTATCCTTGGTACTTTGCTGAGAGCTTGGCAAATGGAAAACCAAATAAATGCTTGCTGAAGTAGAAGAAGGAAGGAAGGAGTCTCATGCAGATGAGAGCGTGTTGGGAAGTCTTCTGGAGGAGTTAATGTCTGAATTGCATCCTCAGGGAGGGGTAGGAGATAGCTGGGTAGAGAGGGCCATGGTGGGTTGGGAAGTGTCAGATGAAGGTCAGGGCCAAAGCACAGAGATGTGCAGAGCAGGGGTGCAAGATATAACTGGGAAGATTGAATGCCAGGAAGGTGGGAGGGGCCAGGTCACTAATGATCAGGGGTGCCTTGCTGCGGGTATAGGAAAGCTGTGACCTCCATTTTATTCTGGAGCCTCTGGGGATTGGCCTGATGTCATCTGTGGGGAGCTCCTGCAGAAGGACAGGATGAGGTAAGAGAGAGGAGATGCAAGAACAAGTGGTCACTCATGGGGCTCCCTAGTCATTCATGTGGAACTCAGGCCATGGCAGTGATGGCCAAGGGCATGGACTAAAGAAGAAGTGAGGAGGAAGAATGGATAGGACTTGGTGGCTGATTGGAAAAGAGGGTGAAGGAAAGACTCCTTCTTCTGGGGGGGGGGCACCTTGGGGAATGGTCATGCAATTGGCAGAGGCTGGAGTATGAGAGGAAGACCTGGTATGCAGAGAAAGATGAAGAGTTTCATTTCAATGCCAACTAGGTGTGCCGTGCCCATGGGGCATCTGTGCCATCTGGGTCAGGAGCTCCTGAGAGAGACCAGGGCTGAAAATGACAGTACAGGAGGCTCTGGCTGACAGATGCTCATTGAAGTTTTGGGAGAGAATGAAATCGTTTGGGGAAATCATAGAGTAAGAAGAGAAGAAGGCAGAGGAGGGACCCTGGAGGAAAACTATTCATTTAAAGAGCAAGAATTAATGACAACCTGTTGGAGATAAAATGGGAATAGAAAACATTTATAATAGCAACAAAAAGATTTTTAAAAACCCTAAGAATAAACATTACAAGAGATGTGCGAAATCTAAGTGGAGAAAGCATTAAAATGCTTCCAAGGGACAAAAAAAGCATTTGAATAATGCTTTTGGATAGGACTAACATCATAAAATTGTCTGTCCTATCTCCAATAATTTAGAATTTAATAAGATTTTCCATAAAAGTGAAGACTTTGTTGTTATTTAGGCTGTCTCAGGTTCCTGTGGGAAAATAAGCATGTGTTGAAAGACCCTTCTCTGTAGATGTTTCTGGATGAGCAGAAGCAGTGGCCACCTTTGTGCTAGACTGTTTCCTCAGGGCTGTTTGCATAGTGAAGAAGCTTGGAAAGTAGAGACAGTGTTTCCCTCTGGAGAAAAGGGCAAGTTTGTTTTCTGTCTGGTGTAATAACCATACTGTCTCCCAAAACCCAGGCAGGCTTACTGCTCACTGCAAGACTCTGGCTCCCCGAACTCCAGAAAGTTGTGACCCAGCTTGCTCACCTGCAGGCATCCCCTGGACTGCTTCATGTCACCCTGTGGAACCTGGGGCTTGTGCAACTGTCACAAACACTGATACTCTGGCTCTTGCTGTGTCATGAGTAACAAAAGCCTTTGTGTCTGACCCCAAAGTCTCAAATCTTTTGCCAGCATCCAGGAAACACGGCAAGTTAACTTCTTGGCTTGTGAGCAGACTAAAAACTCACTCAGACTCTTTATACTCCTTGACAGCACTAATAGCCTTAAAATTTTTGAAAAAGAATAGTAAAGGGGCACCTGGGTAGCTTAGTCAGCCTAAGCTTCTGACTCTTGATTTCGACTCAGGTCATGATCTCAGGGTACTGGGATCGAGCTCTGCACTGGGCTCTATGCTGGGCTCTCTTGCCTCTTAAAAAATAGTATAATGGGAGAACTAGCTGTATCAGAAATTAAACTGCCTTTTAAAGCTCTATTATATAAAACAGTATGGTACTGGAAAACCCAGTAGAACAAAACTTTATTCAGAAATTATACGTGAGAATTTGGTCTGAGACAAATAGGGTATTTTGAACTGAGTGAGAAAATGCATTATTCAACAAATGGGGTTGGGACAACTGGGAGAATCATCTGGAAAAAAAAATTGTATCCATACCCGATATTTTATAGTAGAATAAATTCCATATGAAACAAGGATGTAAATGTAACAAAACGAAACCTTGAAAGTACCAGAAACATGGGAGAATTTTAAAACCTTTTAAGTATGATGCATCACCCAGAAGCTGTAAAAGAAAAGACTGATAATTTTAACTGTTAAAATAGCACTTCTGCATGGCAAAGCCCAACACAGGCAAAGTCAAGACACACTTGGAAGGTATTTGCAACTCCAGTGACAAAGAGCTAATTTCCCTGCCATATAAAGAACATCAGGGGTGCCTGGGTAGCTCAGTCGTTGGGTGTCTGTCTTCGACTTGGGTTGTAATCCCAGGGTCCTGGGATCAGGCCCTGCATTGGACTCCCTGCTCAGCGGAGAGCCTGCTTCTCCTTCTCCCACTCCCCCTGCTTGTGTTCACTCTCTCGCTGAGTCTCTCTCTGTCAAATAAATAAATATAAATCTTGGAAAAAAAAAAAAAAGAATGTCCACAAATCAGTCTGAAACAGATCAACAACACAAAAGAAAGATGGACAGGTGCAAAGACTCACTGAAACCTACATATAAAACAAGATGCCCCATTATTCGTAATAGAAGAAATATGATTAAAGTTTCACTGAGACATTGTTTCCTCTCTCCGGCTAAAATCAAAGCGTCTGCTAACACACTGTCTGGGGAAGTAGAGGCCCCATGCATTGCTCATATGAGTGGAGCCGGAGTGGGTCAATGTGGGGAATTGGGCAAGATCTTCTGACATGACAAATGCTTTTGACCTAACCCCTTCTAAGAATTTATCTTATGGAATGATTCCCACACATGGAAAGTGATGCCTGTGAGATTATTACAACATTGAATTATTACAGTGAGCTATGTACAACATCGTTTGCAATAGCAAAAGACAGAAAACATCCCAAAAAAGCACCAAAGGGAGATGATAAAATTAATTAGGTACATGTGTGCAGAAGAATACTATAGAGCTGGAAGAAAGGACAAAGAACTTGGTGAGGTACTGATATGAAAGACCTTCAAAATATATTGCCACGAAGAAAGCAAGGTAAGTATTGATGTATGTAGGATGCTGCCATTCTTGTGAAAAAGAAGCTATGTGTGTCGGGGGAGAATTTGTAGATGTATGCATGTTTACGCATAATATGTCTACGGAGAAGTATTGGTAATGTTAGTTGCCTGTAGGGACTTGAGTCTTATGGTTGAGAGACAGGATGAGAAAGGAACCTTCTCACTGTACACACTTTTACACCTCAGCAATGTTGAAAACATACTACATCTATCTGCCCCACAAAAAAGAACAAAGAGTGTGGGCAGAAGATAAAGGCGACCATGATGGAGATTAAGACACGCCGTCCCAGGCTACAGAGGAAGCCGGGGATGGGCAGCCTGGAGAAGCCAGGTGAGAAGAACATTCCAAGAAAGAGGCAGTGGCTCATGGTGTGAAATGCCATGAGAGATTAAGGGTTTAGGTAGAGACCTGGAGATGTGTGGTTGGTGTGTTCAACAGAAAACAACTGGTGGAGACACTGGAACCCTCGTGCCCTGTTGGTGGGAGTGCAGCCCCTGTGGAAAACAGTACGACGCTTCCTCAAATAATTACAAATAGAATTACTGTACGATTCAGCAATGCCACTTCTGGGAATATACCCCAGAGGACCTCAGAGCAATTGGGGCACAGCCGTGTTTATAGCAAAATGATTCACAGGAACCTAGACATGGAAGTAACCCAGATGTCTATTGACAGATGAATGGATAAGCAAAAACAAAAACAAAAACACAACCCCCCCCCGCCAAAGAGAGGAATATTATTCAACCTTTAAAAGGTAGAAAATTCAGACATGTCCTGCAACATGGCTGGATGTTGAGGACATTATGTTCAGCAAAATAGGCAAGTCACAGAATGACAAACTCTGCATGATTCCACTTTTAAATATGAAGTACTTAGAGCTGTCAAAATCATAGAGACAGCCACTGGTGTTGCCAGGGCTGGTTGGAGGGGCAGAAGAGGGCGTTCGTGTTTATTGGGAACAGAATTTCAGTTTTGCAAGATGAAAAGAGTTCTGAAGTGGACGGTTATACAACCATGTGAATGTATTTACTACCACTAAGCTGTACACTTAAAAATGGTTAAGATGGTAGATTTTATGTTATGTGTATTTTACCACAATTAAAAAAAAAAAAAAGAGAAACCAGAAAGAAGGGGCTGGTCTGCATTTATGATTTCAGAGTAGTAGAAGTAGGCCAGTTGTAGAGTGTGGCCGGAGATGTGGGTGGCTGGATTGGACAGCAGGAGGAGAAGGTTGCTATGGGTGAGGTTAAGAAACTGAGCATCCCATGGGGTGCCTGGGTGGCTCAGTGGGTTAACCTCTGCCTTCAGCTCAGGTCATGATCTTGGGGTCCTGGGATCAAGCCCCGCATTAGGCTCTCTGCTCGCAGGGAGCCTGCTTCCTCCTCTCTCTCTGCCTGCCTCTCTGCCTAATTGTGATCTCTGACTGTCAAATAAATAAATAAAATGTTAAAAGAAGAAAGAAAGAAAGAAAGGAAGGAAGAAAGAAAGAAAGAAAGAAACTAACTGAGCATCCCTGGTGCTGGATGGGACATCCATGTGGAAACCCAGGTCCCCGGGGTTGGGTGTGGGTGAGGATGAAGGCTGTGAGCCCAGCACCAAAGTCTTCGATGATCCTGGGGGTGGGGCGGAAGCCTGGCTGGTGGCTCAGAGAGGACTGGAGGGGAGGGACTGGAGCCAGGTGGCATAAGCCTTAAGGAGCCGGGCTTTCCCATGGGGTGAGTCAAGGTGAGGAATGAGAGAATGGACCCCTTCCCAGCCTGCAGTATGGTGAGTGTGGGATGGTGTGGTCTTTGCTGCCCAGGGCTTTGGGAGCAGTGTCCTTGCATCAGGTGGGGTGATCAGGTCTGGCTTTATCCTCAAGTCCCCTCTATTACCCCTGGTGTGGCTATGCAGCCTGGCTCAGGTAGTGAGGACAGATTGCAAGAGAAGAGATGGAGAAATCTAGTATGATTCTATCCACCCTTGCTGCCCTCCGTGGTGAGCTTCTGAGCCATCATCTTGGTGGCAACAAACCCACCTCAACTCACATCCTAAACAGGTGACATTGGCTAAGAGGACAGCACTTTGGCTCACCTGGGCCAGGGGAATGGTGAGGAGAAGGGGGAGGCTCTGGAAGCCAGAGCACCCACCTGTCAAAGATGGCATTATTCCTACACATAAACCCCTCAGCAACCTGGAGAGTCAACTTGGGGGAAATCAAGCAGAAATAGGATGCTCATTCAATAGGGGTGAGTGGAGGGGAGAGGGATGTATGACCCCCCGCCCCCGCCAATGTCCCAGAGGAAGGGCAAGTCTTTATGACAGCCAGAAACACGATAGAAAGGTCAGAAGGACATGAACTCATCCACAGGAATTCAAAAACATAAGTCACAGTTCTATTTGCCTAGAAATGGCAGATTTCTCATCAGGAAAAAAACTGAAAACAAAAAAGAGCGATGAGCACTTTAACATGATTTTGTGAGAATGAGCCCTCAGTGGTGGGTCTCTGTGAAGCCTGCCTGACCACCTCTGACTGGTCTGGTTTCCCCACATCCTTCATGCGTGTTCTACCCGAGTGTAAATCCCAGCAGGCTCCAGAGGTTTGGACTTTCTGAGGGCAAGTGAGGGCACGTCTCAGCCAAGGTCTATTGTAAGTAATGGAAACTGACCTGAGTTAACTTCAGCAGGGAAGAAAATTCATTGGAAAGAATCTGGTTTATCTCATGAAAGCAAGTGCAGCCAGACCTCTGGAGGGATGGGGTTTAGGAGTCAACGTTTGCCAAAGCCAAAGTGTGTTCCATGGGTCACTCGTTCTGGCAGATGCCTGAGGAAATGAAGTGCTCTCTGGTCCTATGAGTTCGGGACATGCTCTGTGTCTTTTGCTCAAGGCCCACTGGCATATTAAAGGCTCTGATAAGTCCTGCAGCAAGAACACTTCTTTAATTAGCTAAGTATTTCCCCCAAATATTTGTAAAGTGTAGTTGTTAACAGCAAGACCAAGGAAGTCACTGTGGCCCTCACTGTGTGGTCATGGAGTGGACTTTGCCATGTAGAGGGGTATGCTAGAGAGTTTGTATGTCTAGGAGTCAAGGGTGTGGACAACCTGACTTTGAATTTCTTCAGCCCTTCCTTCCTTCCTTGCTGTGAATGCTAGACTAGCCTGGTGAGGGCATCGGGGAGTTCCTAATACACAGTAACCTGCCAACACATGCAGCTCTTCTGTTGCTTCCTTCTAGTCTCAAGCCTAGATGGGAGTAGCTACATAGGTGAAATCTTCTCCTTCCATACGGATCATTAGGGTTGGAGCCTGCAGATGGGTTTAAACGAGGATTAAATGAGTTAAAATGCCTGTGTGATCCCCAAGAAAGAACTAGAGTTTGATTCTACCACATTCTTGCTGCATGGTTTAGGCAAGTTACTTCACTTCTCTGAAGCTCCGTGTCCTTTCCGCAGATCAGGGTGCTAACAATAATATCTCCTGAGCTTGTGATGAGGATGAACTGAGCTTATTAATAACGCCTTCAAACTCTCTGGTTCACAATAAGTGCCAACAATATTTAGCTATTATAATTGTTATTATATTACTATGGATTGAACACATGCCCTGCCATGAACTTCACAGAGTCTGGGGGAGCTCATGGTTCTGTCTAACCATCACTTACTAGTGTCCACTCCCAGTGGGGACTGGGATACGAGGCTGAATCTAGTAGTTTGGCCTCAGCCCTCATACAGTTCTCAGTCTTGTGGGGTAGAAAAAGTTAAGAGATAACTACAGAGGGATTGTAAGAATGTGGTACTGTGACAGCCCACAGGAAGAGCTTAGCACCAGGGACATGGAGGTGCCTGACCTCTTTGGGTAGCCCAGGCAGTTCAGTGTGACTAGGGAAAAATGTGAGAATGGGTGGCATCGAAGATGTTGGCAGGGACCCTTCAGGGGAGGGTCTTGTATGCCAGACCAAGGAGCTGGGATGTTAGCCTCTGGGTACCAAGGAGCTAATAAGGTGTTTCAATCTAGAGAGTGTCATGGCAGGTGTGTGATTAGGAAGCTCCCTCTGGCAGCTTGGAGATGGGTTGGAGAGGCACAGACCAGAGGCCAAGAAACCAGCTGGGGTACTACTCATGGATATCAAGCTGGGATGGGGGAAATTCTTGGCTAGGGTGACTTGTTGCCACCAGTGGAGTTGGTGGTAGTTGGTGCTGGTTTAGAGGGAGGGACCTGAGCTTGAGTCACGTTGAGTGGAGATTTCCGTGGGCAATCCAAGTAGAGGAGTCAACAGGCGGCTGGTTGTATAGGTCTGGAGATTTTTATCTGGGAGCCATCAGTATTTCAATGGAAATGTTATCCTAGGAGTAGATGAGGTTGTTCAGAGACAGTCAGGACCAAGGCAACCCTGGGGAGCTGGATCCCCGAGGGAAGGCAGGAGGAGACTCCTGCGAGAGCAGAGGCTCTACAGGCACTTACGAGTCCACATCTCTCACAAATTAAAATTCTCAAAGCTGCTGCTCTCCCTCTTTCAGGGAAATCTCCTCTACCCTCAAGTCCTGTCAATTTGTCTTAAACCTGGGCTGTTCTGATTAGACCCCAGCATGAGAAAACCCCAAAACCCTTTAAGTCTACCTCGTCATCACAGTGTTTGCCCATGTCCCTGGACCAGTTTCCACATCCTGCCAATGGAGATAGCTGGCTCTCATCAGCTGCTTCCATCCCAGAGTTGCTGCTGTAGACCCAAGAAGCACAGAGCCGGCAGTGTGGTAGCTGGGAGGTGGTACAGACTGTCCTCATTCCTCGGAACTTGGCCAAGCCCTTCTGTCTTCTGGGGAGCCTGAACATTCAGCCCTTCCTTCCTTGCAGACCTTCAGTGAGAATGAAATGAGCTAAGAATACCCGTGTGATCCCAGGGGTAGAACTGGGGATCCCCGTGGAGAGTGGTGGTGGAAGTTACATGGAAACAGGTGTCCCTTTGCCACAGGAAGCATCTTCAGAAGCAGTGTCTGAGGCAGAGCCAACCCCTTGCCCATGGAGATGACTGGTTGGCAACTCGGTCTCACTTTCCTGCTTCCACACTCTCCTTTCCATACAGGGGCTAGAAGCCCGAGAACTCCTCTTCCAAGAACTTTGCCACATGCACGTTCCAGGTTAGAGTCTTCCAAGGAGGGGCAGTTGCGTGAGATTTGGAAGGTGGGAGGGAAGCAGAAACCCTACTGTTGTCCCATCAGCCATGGCAGGCAGATTGGTGGGCGCAGGCAGATGTGAGATGCTCGAACAAGCTCAGGATTTTCCTGCGAGTCCACAACTTCGGTGGCGTCTGTGAGCACTGCAGCAGTTCCTGTAGCTCTGGCAACTTCTTTACTTCCTGAAGGGTTGCAGAGAAGCTCTATCCTTTCAATATCCAATAACCCTAGCCATTCTACAACTTTTTTAAGCACTGTATCGGTCAGCTTTTGCTGAATAACAAGCCTCTTGAAAAGTTACTCGTGTAAAGCAACATAACGTATTTAGCTTACAGTGTGGGTCAGAATTTGGGCTGGGCTCAGCTGGGCAGTTCTTCTGGTCTTGGTTGGGCTCACTCGTGGGTCTGAAGTCTGCGAGAAGGTGGTCCAAAGGCTGGACCGTCTAGAGCGGCCTTATCTGGGATGACTTGTCTATAGTCCATGGTGGTCTTTCACGCTTGTGCATGTGCTGGTGGTACAGGGTTCCAAGAGTGCGGTGGAAGAAGGCAAGGTTGCTTGAGGGGGAGGCTGGAAAGATTTCTTGAGGGCGGAGCAACATAATGTCTGCTGTATCCTATTGACCAGATGAGGCTGGAGGACCAATCCCAGTTCAAAGCCCATCACATGGCCACAGGGAGAATAGTCATGGTCAGGTTTGCAAACGGTCGACCAGGGCACCTCTTTCCTGTTTTGAATCCTTTCCTGCTTGAAAGATCTGGGAAGTTTCTGTGTCCCTGAGGAAATCTTGGCAGATATATGCAGCACTCTGCATTTCAGAAGGCAGTCAGAAAGCAGAAGCAGCTACTGAATTTCAGATGAAGTGTGGCATGTAGGTCAGAATTTGGCCTTGAGTCCTGGGCTTCACCATTTACCACAAGTTGACACTGGGCCAGTCTCTTCACCTTTCAGAAACTTGAACCCTTTTCTCTCAAATGAAAATGGATAAATTTATGTGCAGCGATCCAATAAATAACTCATAAGGGACGTTTGAATAATAATGGTCATCACTTGCATTTGAATAACCCGAGAGTGTCAAACCTTCCAGCCTAGGGGCTGTTGGCACAGGGGCCAAGGCAGCAGGAGCAAGAGCCCTCCTGATGGGATGGATACAAGTCAGGGAGATGTTGGTCACTGCCTCTCCACCTTCTCGAGTACCCTGGTACATTGTGGGACTTAGAAGTCAAGAATGACTGCCAGCCAAATCTTCCATCTGGGGCCTCTGTGTTGGAATGAATCCAGAGTTTGGAAAAGCCCCAGAGTAGCTGGAGCCAGAACAAACTCCAGGGCTGGCACGAGCCACCTCCCATCCACTGCTCCCATCTGCCCTCTTGGCTCTGGGTGCCTCGAGGCCCTGCTTGTTCTGGCCCGTCCCCTCTCTGCGCCTCATGGGCACAGCTGCCTGCAGGACCACTGCTCAGCGTCTCGTGAAGCCCCCGCTCCAGCTGGACGGGATTCACAGGGATAACGAGCTTGCAAATTCCTGCTGCATCAGCTTACAAGGCTGAAGGTTAGGCTGGAGATGAGGACCAGGGCAGGCAAGGGGAGGAACACACCCAGAGATTCGAATGGCTCCCGTTGAGGCTCTTGTCACACTGTTTCTTGGAGCAGAGATCCTGCGTCCCCGATCTCATACCCTCTCCTGCTTTCGGAATCTAGTTCCGCTGGCGATAGATTTGGGAGGCCAGGATGCAGGGGCTGTGTGTTCAGCAGAGCATAACCAGGGCAACAAGCCCTGTGCGTGGCCTCTGAGGATGGGGCATTTGTTCAGACTTGTTGGGGTTTGCCAGTAGAGAGAGGCTGCTGGAAAGTGAAAAAGTTCAGAGCCATCCCAAAATAAAATGAAAAGTCGTAGAAGGAAATGTACTGGCAGTCAGTGGATATGTAGGAGAAGGGGCCAGGTGAGTCCTTGCAAACATCGAAGTCAGGGAGCTGTGGGGGACAGCAGCGGAGAGATGACTGGAAGTCTTCTGAGAGCCCTTCAGGCTCCTTGTGTCTGTCAGCCGTGGGAAAGGCAGTCTGCCCTGGTGTTTCGGCCATGTCTGTTTCTGCTTAAAACCCTCCAGTGGCTTTTCATCACCCTTAGAATAAAATCATGAAAATTTTCCCACATTATTAATAACTGCAATATTATGTCAGACCATTCTCTGCCCCTGCCCCCCACCCTCCACTTTCCTCTCTATTATTCACGATGCTGTATGTCCACTGCCTCTTTTTTTGATCCTCAGAAACCTGCCGTAATAGTTAGGATGGACTGGAAAATGCTGCAGTAATAAATAAACCCCAAGATCTCAAGGGGGCAGCCCCTATGTGTGTGTTTCTTCCTTATGTGCTATCTGATGTAGGGTCTCTTCTCTCTGGTGACCCAGGGGTCTGTTTCATGATGCTGCAGTCATAGTATGTAGCTTCCGAAGTGGCCACAGTGGGTAATTTATTTGGCCCCAAAGTGACGCTTGTCCCTTGTGCTCATGGTGTGTTCTTAAATGCAGGGGAGGCTGGACAAAGGAAAGGAGCTCATGGGCTGCCATGCTAGCCCGTGTCAGTCAGAGTTCTGAATAGTAAGCAATAGAAAGTGACTTCTCACATTGCTAGCAGAAAAGAAATTTAATAAAACCACATCACAGAGTTCAGTGCATCTTTGGGATGCCTGGTTAGCTGAGCTTGGAGGCTCTGCAGCTGGGTATCACACCCCAAATCAGGCTGCAGAATACCTCTGAGATGATGCTTTTGAGCACAGACACCATGGCTATCCCCACCAACAGTGCTGGTATTGGCCATGAACTCTGTCATTGGAGCCCTGGCCACAGTCACCCCGCTAGGGACCACATGGCAACTGTCCCGGGGACACCCTGGCCAGCCTGCAGCAGGCACAGCCCCGGCTTCATTTTGTCCCTCACTTCTGACTCAGTGTCTTGGAGTCAGTGTGTTTGATCGAGGACCCTCTGTGAGCTGTGTCCTGGCTGCAAGGGGGGCTGATGAAATGAAAATCTGATGTTTTGTGTTCTATCGAAGTAGGCCCTGACATGTAAGGGGACCCCCAAATAAAGTGATGAGTTCTTACTACACTGTCTCCGGGCCTTTGCACTTACTGCTTCCTTGGTTCTACAGGTGTCTGCCAGGTATCCTTAAAGTGGGCTCCTTGATGATTAACTCTAATGAAGTCTCTGCCAGGCGTTCTCATCCACCCACCTCATCCCAAGCTGCAAACACCCTGGACATTCATCTGATTAATTTCTGTCTACTCTGCCCATGTTTACAAACACAGGATTGTGTTTGTGGTCCTTCTGATGGGTTCCCACACCAGCCGTCTCCTAACTCTGCGTCTGTGTGTTTTGGGGCAGAGGGGGCTGTTTCTTTACTTGATGAGATTATGAAATAACCCTGTCTGGGGGATTCCTGGTGTAATGGACTCTGATGCTCTTTCCAGCCTCTCACCTTTGTCTCTCTGGCTGCAGTTTCGTCGCAGAGAGACCGGGGTGGCATGCGGGACTAAGGCAGAGTGCAGAGTGTGTGACCTCAGGTGACAGGAAGAGAGAGTTGAAATGCTCAGGCGTGGGCAGACATTAAGATTTCAGGGGCAGATGGAGGGGCAGTGGGCCCACGGCAGGGGGGGCGGACATCCTTGGGCTCCATGAACACATTTTGGTGTAAGACACACTACCTCCCTCTGCCTCCTTGTCCCCTAGCTGTAGTGCCACTCCAAAGAAGGCTGTCCCCACGAAGTGCACAGAAGAGGTGTGAAGGCCATGCCGAGTGGCTTCCATGGAGTTGGGGGGAGCTGTTTTCTTTGACCTTGGAAGTCTCGTTTACTTTTCTTGATGACATAAAGTTGGAAGCATGGAGGCTGGAAGGAGCTGAAAACAGGACAGCATCAGGAGCCTGCCCCATGGGAATGGAGGGGCACTGCCCAGGGAGCTCCCCAAGGAGCCTATAAGCCAAACTGGCTGATACCCAGCCCAGCCTGGGGCTCTGCTTTGGGACTGGGCTGCATCCGCTGGGGCTCTGGCAGGCTCAGCATGAGGGCAGTCAGGCCTCTTGGAATCAGGTCTGTAGAAAGCAGTCTCCGGGCAGGGTTGAGAAGAGGGGTCACTGAGCAAACACACTTGACCGTTCGGGAGAGGAGCATGGTCCTTGAGTTCCGAAGCCTGTCTGCCCTGTGCAGCCCCAACTTGGAGCCTCCTGCCTGGATTTTGTGGGCAGCCTTTGGTCCTTCGGAAAGAGACAGAGATGGATAAATCATATAATGCTGGCTGATAGCAGAGTTTGTAAAGAAAATGATTTTGGCTTTTCTGGGCCATAGGATTTCTCTTGCGGTTCCTCAGTTCTGCTGGTGCATTGAGGCAGGCAGCCATAGATGATAGGTAAATGAATGAACATGGCTGTGTGCCATTAAAACTTTGTTTGGGAGCACTGGAATGTGAATTTCATATAGTTTTCATGTGTCACAAAACATTCTTTTGTCTCCCCCACCTCCCAACCATTTAAGAATGTGAAAACCATTCTTAGCTCCCAGGCTGTGCAAAAGCAGATGGAGAGCCGGATTTGGCCAGGGGGCTGGATTTTGCTGACCTTTGAACTAGATCATCTCTAAAGACTGTTCCAGCCCTCACTGTTCCACCCTGGTAGAGGAAGAAACTGAGGATCTGAGAGGTAAAGTGGGTTTGCCCCGGGTCAGCAAACATGGCTGGAAGGGAATAGAAGCAGGCTTTCCTCACTTCTGGCTTCTTACCCTGGGGCCCTAACGCAGGGCCTGGCACAGGGGAGGTGCTCAGAGAGCCTTTGTTGAGTGATGGACGGAATGAACACAGGAGTTGCATAACCAGAAGATGACGGGGATGATGTCTTCTGGTTCCTGGATGGGGTGATCACAAAACCTGTCTGAACTGTAGGATCTGACAGTGAGGAGAGACAGAGGAGCTTCCAGCACACGGGGGCTGTTCAGGGTCAGGGAGAACAGCAACGGTTGACGCCAGAAGGACATTCCTGCCTTCTTGAGAGGCAGCAAAGGCTGATCGTGTGGTGACTTGGTTTTCAGGAGGAGACGCTTGGGATGCTGAGTTTATCCGGCTGCTGCAAGATGCAGTCATTACTCGTAGCCTGAGCACTGGCGCTCACTTCATTGAAGAACAGTCTTTATTTTACTCAGTGGAGATCTTTATTGTTGTGGGAGCTGTTCATACCCCTGTGGGCAGCTCATTGTCCTTGTAACTGAGGCTTAGCTCCAAGAAGTATCAAGTCTGATGGGGGCGAGGGAGGGTGGGCATTTCACTTCCTCCTGGTTTGGTTTCCAAGGCAAGGGAAAGGATGGCTGTTCCTGGTGTCTTGTATACATCAGGTGCTCTATAAGAGTCTGACATAGGAATGATACTCTCCCTGCACCTAGCATAGCACCCAGGATTATAGTAGAATATTTAAGGAATACAGCTTTTTAGGTATCCAGTTGCCTCCTAGTTGCTTGCTAATGTTTGAAATTTCCTTGGCAGACTTCCATTTAATGGTGAGGGATAAAGTTCAAGAGTGGGTGTAGGCCCTGGTGTGGGACCCCTGGTGACTGGCGCTTACACAGGCTGTTGGTGATGCTACCATGCAGCAGCTTTCAGAGATGAGTTGGGGAAAAAAGTGGGGATGGCGGAGCAGGGGGAGCAGGGTCATGCCCCGAGAAGTAGCTGCGGGTAGGGGTAGAGAACTTGCTTCTCTGCTTTCATTTCCCATACAGGAGATTTCAGAGGTACTTGATTTTTAACTCCTCTTGCCCTGAACTTGCCAGTGGTAGCATCCAGTTGAATTTCTAACTAACCTGGTGGGCCATGGCCGATGCCGCAGGAAACTGAGGGCAGCTGTAGGTAACTGTGGCTGAGTAAGAGCGTCCTCTCCTGGTGATCACTGAGGGCAGACATGACCCCCTGGCCAGCCTTGTGGTGCAAAAGGCAGCTGGTATGCAAGCCTCTTTGACCTGGCTGACTCCTTACTTCTTGCAAGCTATGTGGACCACTGAACTAGGTGTCTGTGTCCTGACGAACAGGTGGGTGCTGGGGGACTGCGTGTACCTCTCGCAGCTTCATCTTTTGTTCATTCTTGGCCTTCTTGGTAAAGGAGCGCTCCCTTGAGCCCTGTCCGAGGCCTGGTGCTCACCAGCCTTCCAGCCAAACCCAGCCCTTGGAGAGATCTGGCCCAGTTCAAACCCGTGTCCAGAAAAGCCAGAATCACCTCTCCCTAGCTATAGTTTTGAAAGATCTGCTTTCCATAGAAAGGATGACCTCAATGATTTTATTAGTGCTTTAAAAATGTGTATGAGGGACATGGGTGGGGACAGGGGCTATATGGGAAATCTCTATACCTTTCGCTTAATTTTGCTGTGAACCTGAAACTGCTCTTAAAAAAAAAAAATAAGGTCTGTTAAAAAGATGTGTATGAAGGTAAATGATTTTCTGGATTATAGATTGAGTTTAATCCCAGCTCTGCCCCAACTAGCCATGTGACCTTGGGATACATCACCTGTTATTATCCTAGCAGTTAGTGTTGGAAGGAGGGGCTATGAGCGAACAGACCCAAAGTTGAATTCTGCCTCTTTTACCTCTTGGATCCAGGGCCCTAGGCAGGTTTTGCTGTTGTTATTATGTATGTTTTTAAATTCTCTAATCCTTTTAACTTCCTTAAGTGTAAAATGGGGGAGGCGACAGTGGCTGCTTATAGGATGTAGGGCCATGTAAGCTTGTCAGAGTGAAAGTAAACGTTCATCAGATAGTTACTGTGCACCCAGCTGGATTGGTTTTTTTGGTTTGTTTGTTTGTTTGGTTGGTTGGTTGGTTTTTTTTTGCTTGTGATATTTAATCCTTAAAACAGGCTGGTACCATCAATGCTCCCATTTTACAGAAGATGAAACTAAAGGATGGAGGGAAATAGCTTTCCCAAAGCCACCTGAGCAGCGGACCTGGGACTTAGGGCAAACCCCTGCAAAGGGGCCTGGCCCAGACAAATTCTCCATGGCAGCCCCCTTCTCTATGGAGGGGAGGGGTTGGGACTGATGAACATGGAAAGGTCTAGACTTTCATGATCCTCAATCCTTTCCCCCTTCCCACTGCATAATGGATGTTCTCTGCATGCCAGGCCTATGATGAACACAGAAGATAGTGAAGAGCTGGACTGCCAGCTCCCAAATACTTGAAAATGCATAACTGACCAATCTTTAAAATGCATGTTCTGTTGCTTTTTATTATAGTAATATATATCAATTATTGAAAATACAGATTAGAGGAATAAAGATGACTCATAATTCTACTACTCAGATTTAAAAACACTGTTCAGTATTTTGTTGTAGAATCTTCGAGATTCTTTCCCTGTGCATGCATATTTGAAACAAAAATGGACACTTAGGGTGCTTCTTGTTTTGTAAACATTTTTCCTGCCTCCAGATTGATATATAATCAATATCTTTTCATATTAACCTTTTTCCCCTCATTTTTTCCCCTCTCCCCTCACTTTCAGTGGTTACTTAGTTGTCCATTGTATGGATATTCTGTAATTTACTTAACCCATCCCCCATTGTTGGATATTTAGGTTAATTCTAAGAAGTTACAATGTTGTTGAGAAGACAGTCAAGCCAATACAAAATAGTTTCATAAAAGGACAGTTGGAGGGGTGCCTGGGTGGCTCAGTGGGTTAAGCCTCTGCCTTCAGCTCAGGTCATGATCTCAGGGTCCTGGGATTGAGCTCTGCATGGGGCTTTCTGCTCAGCAGGGAGCCTGCTTTCTCCTCTCTCTCTGCCTGCCTCTCTGCCTACTTGTGATCTCCCTCTCTCTGTCAAATAAATAAAATATAAAATCTTAAAAAAAAAAAAAAGTGCAATTGGAACTTGCCAGGTACAGGGTGACAGAAATGTGGTAGAAGTTCTAGAGGGAAGACATGCTTATTGAATGAGCCAGTGGGCAGGGAGGTTTTACGGGGTAGGGAGTGTGGGAACCAGGCCTTGAGGGAGAGGCTGGATTTCGTCTGTTAAGAGAGTGTATTCTAAGGTGGAAACTGACAACAGAAGGTGCAGAGCATGGGGGTCAGGGGTAGGTGTTCAGTCAGGAGGACTTCTATAGGGGAACAACCCTGGAGAAGGCTGTAGGAGGAGGGAGAGGCCTAACTCTAGGGAAAGCCTTAAGTGTGGGTCCAGCAAGAGTGAATGTCAACTTTTTGGGCAATGGGGAGCCACAGAAGGTTTTGAACATAGCTGTGCCATGAGGAGGTCCTGTGTTAGATAGTCACTGTGCAAACAGCTTGGGAAAGGACAGACCTGCAGGAGATGGTCTCAGAGGCAGGAAGGTTTGTTAGAAGGTGGGGACAAGAAGGAGAAGTGATGTGGTCCAAATCCCAGCAGCAGGAGGAGGCGAAGGGAAGGGGGTGGATGTGCCTGGTGAGGACGCCCGCTGCCTGATACCTGCAGTCCAGGGGAGAATGAATGGGTGCATGTGGGCGAGCTAATGGGGCCTCCGGTGGGGCTGACTCATGCGAGCATCTGAGCCAGTGATTACGAATGCTGGAGAGAGAGAGAGAAAGAAAAAAAATAATAAAAAGCAGAGCAGTGGGAATTCTCTCGGACTGAGAAGTTCCAGGATTGGCCTCCCATTTCAGATGGGTGGCATTGGAAGGCGCGACCTGCTGCGTGGGGGCGAGCGGGAAGGGCGCAGCTGGAGGAAGTGACATTTCCATGGCGTCTGCCTGGAACGCAGACTGGGCCACATCTGCTCTGCAGGGTGCTGCTGGGGCGGGCTAGGTCTTTCCCAGAACAGCCCAAGTTTTCCGGTGCCACCCAGGGCACACGCAGGGCAAGGGAGCTGGGCTGGAAGGCCGGTGCCAGGGAGGGGGCCAGGATGAAAGGTCTGGGTCTCTTTATGTAGACACCGGCCCAAGTCTTGATCCTTTGGTTGTTTCCTTGGATATTCAGGTGCTTAACAGGCTGTAGTCAACCTCGTTGGCTGGAAGAGAGCAGCACGGAAGGCAGCCTTCACACCCAGGTCAATGGGGACGCGTTCTGGGGAGGCAGCACGGGTGTAGCTAGGTGCCCTCTGCTCCTCCTTCTCGGTGGGGACTCCAGTTGGCTTTTCCTGTAGGAGTGGTGGGGCAAATGCTCCCCCGGACTGATTGGGCCCTGTTCTCATTCTGCCTCGCTGGAAATTTGGCCGGAACCTTCTCGGGTGTCTCCTGAAGGTCCCTCACTTGTCTATGGCAGATGGCTGCTTCTGACGGTGCTTCTGGTGTTTTCCAGCTCATTGTTTCTAGACGGGCATTTTTTCTTCCAAGCCTAGAGTTTGAGTAAAGTGCCTCTAGGCTCTTCCTGGTCACCAAGGCACGGGCCTTTGCCCCAGGAATATAAAACTTCACCCAGGCAAGGCCTGCTGGTCTAATCTGGATCCTAAAGGACAGAGTCTGTGCTCAGGGATAGGCATTTTGGGGCCCTATCTTTCCCTTTGGGGCTCTAGCCGGAGGTAGATTCCTATGAACCCTCATGCCGTGAGACGGCCACATAAGCTGCCTCAATAAGGGATAGTGCCACGAGTGGGGGTGACGTGGCTATTCTGTGCTGGGGTCTGGGTGGGTCCTATTGTGATGCTGCCCCCACACCTCAGCCTCATGAGCTACTGGCATCACTCTCTTATTTTCATGTTGAGGCTGCCCCTGTGGCTAACTTCATGTTTTGGGGCTGGGGCTCCTAGCCACTGATCCCACACACTAGCAATGGGAGGCCAGCCTGGGACAAGGACTTGTCAGCCAGGTGTGGTTCTCCATTCCCGGCGGCCTGGGGTGCCCCCCCACACTAAGGTCTGGGACTCAAGGTAGAACCTAGATGAAACGGCTAAGGCACACAGGCTCCTAGGTGACCCTGGAGGTCAAGCTCAGAGCTGTGTGGAGGCTGCAGGGAGGAGGGACTTCCTGGCCACGGGTGTTTATGTGCCTCCTGATGGAGGACCTACCTTATCAAGAGGGGAGGAAGCTTCTCTCTTTGATCTGAACTCTGTCCTTGAAGAGGTGATGTTATTGCTGATTCAGTCTCTGCGTGTTTCTCAAGCATCTGCCATGTGTGAGACACTGCTGAGGACTGGGGACACAGAGGCACACGAGGCATGTCTGGTTACTGCGGACATGGGGCCCACCGTGCAGGGGTGATTCAGGACCCAAGCAGCCCAATGTGCTTAGTGCTTTGGAGGCAAAGTGAGGTCCCATAAGACAGGATAACCCTCTGTTGGGCATTCTCTGAATGAAGTCAGGAAGGCTTCGGGATGGGAGGGTGATGGTGATGGTGAGCCCCATGGATGATGGGAGATGGCCGGGCAAAGACTTACAGAGACAAAGAGCATAGATGATGATGTAGAGGCATTCAGGCACATAAGGAAGGTCGGGGGTGGGGGGGTGGGGTGGCAGGGGCCAGAGGAGGACATGGCAGGCTGGTGTGAGCTAAGCAAGTATGGCAGGACGAGGGCGCAGGAGGAGTGAGGCATGAAGCAGGTGGCCGAGGGACACACCTCAGGATGGATTTCCTTCTCCAAAGTGTCAGGGCTCAGTGCGTGCTTCCGGAGCCACAAAGAACCTGAATGACTGGGGTGGAACAAAGAACGTCAGGGAGAATCACCTTGCTCCCCCAGAGTCAGCTTCCTTGGACTTGGGCAAGTCCCCAGACCGGCTGGGAAGCTTTGCCCAGGCCTGAGCTGTAGGCGGCAACTTGGGTGTACCGAGCTGAATTGTGTCCCTGCCACCCCAACTTGTGGCCATCCAGCAGCTGTGAATGCAGCCTTATCTGGAAATCAGATCTTTGCAGATGTGATCAAGTTCAGAGGAGGTGCTGCAGCAGTAGGGTGGGCCCTCATCCCGCTTCCTTAAAAGAAAAGGAAAGTCTGAACAGACATGCACATAGAAAGGAAGGTCATGTGAAGATGGACACAGTGGTTGAAATTAAGCTGCCCTGAGCCAAGGAATGCCAAGGATGACCAGCAGCACCAGAAACTAGGAGAGTGGTCTGGAACAGATCCTTCCCTAGATCCTTCCCTAGAGCCTTTAGAAACAGCATGGCCCTGCCAAACCTTGATTTTGGACTTCTAACCTCTAGAATTGTGAGAGAATACATTTCCCTTGTTTTAAGGTATCCTGTTTCTGGTACTTTGCATGGCAGCCCCAGGAAACTAACACTCCGGACCTAGGAAGGGGAGCCTAGTGCACTAAACCCATCCTATGTACTAAGCCCCTAAGATGCATGTTTTTGTTGAGAAGTGTAGTGAAGGTCCCACCACAGTCTCCATTTTACAGAAGAAGAGTTGGATGGTCAGAGAGGTGAGTGACATATCCACATGTCCACAGAGACACAATGGCAAGGCTGGGATTCGAGCCCAAGTCCCACTAGGAACTGCTCTTTCTGTCCTGACTTTCAAGGAAGCCTTTGGATTGTTCATGGCCTTTTACAAAGAACAGTCAAGGTGCTGGAGTGATGATGAGGAATCAGAGCTGTGTGGACGTGTGCTCGGCTATTTGGTGGTGAAATCCCATGCCTTGCATTTGTCTTAAAATTCTCTAAAAAACCCCCAAACCAAAAACCAAACAAACCCAAGTGGTGGGGCGAGGGAAAGATGAACGAGAACAGAAGGTTGTTGGTAATTGTTGAAGCTGGGTGATGCGCCATGGGGGTTTATTGTATTATTCTCTTTACTTTTCTCTATGTTTGAAAACTTCCATGGTATAAAAATAAAATGTAAAGTCCCAGAGATCCAAGATTTAAAAAAAAAGTGAAGGAAAAAATAATGAGAGCTCTAGAATCAGAGTGTCCAGGGTTCATATCTCAGGTTTATTAGCTGTGTGACGTTGGACAAGTTACTCAACCACACTGATCCTTGGTTTCCTCTGTCTAATGGAAGTCTCACTACATCAAGCCTCATGGGGTGCCGAGGAAATAAAAGGTAGAATCGAAGTGCTTAGCCCAGGGTGGGACCCACAGGAGGCATTCTGCAAATCCTTGCCTTATTGCGATTATGACATGTGCCCCCTACACCAGCCCTGAGCCAGCTTCCTTATGAGGAATGAGGACAAGCTTTGGAAGTGGATGGGCTTGCCCAAGATCCCGTGGCTGGTAGTGATGGAGGCAGGTCAGGCCCAGAAATCTCTTCCCAGAATAGTCGTGTTTCCTTTCTTCCCAGAGCTGCTCAGAGACCTGCTATCTTGGGGTGCTTAGGGCTTTCCCCCAAGGAGGCTCGCTTTCCATCCCCTTGGTTTAGGAAAGAGCCCTGGAGAGGAAGGCGAAGCCACCCCTGGCTGACCCTGGTGAGTCCTGGTCACTCTTTGTTTGCTCAGCTGCGGCGTGCAGGTGGCGGGAGTGACGCTGTGGGCCTGGCTGATGTTTTCAAAGGTGACAGGCCTGTGGTAATGGATGGTCACCAGGGGCCGTTGCTTTGCCCACACTGTTGGTTTAAGGATGATGAAAATCTGACACACTTGCCACAGCAGAAACCAGAGCAAAACAAAGGAAGCCCAAACTGGAAGGGGCCTGGCCTCTTCTGGCTCTGGGAGATGTTGGCTCCAATGGTTCCCAAAAAGCTGTGTCCTGGGTGTTTCTCGGCCCTCCGCTGCCTGGCCGGAATCCTGGCATCCTGGAGCGCTGAGGTCAGCCAGGGTGGAGGAAGTGCCCCACGGCACCTTGCCAGTCCTGGCGTGGGCCGGGAAAGGAACCAGGAGGAGTGGCCCAGCAGGGATGCAGGGAGGCAGGGCAGAGCCTGCACCCTGAGCTGTTTCTGCTCTCCCCACCCCAAGTCGACATGCATACAGGGCGCGGTGCCAGCTGGGGAACTCTAGTCCGCGTCTGTTGCAGAAGAGGGTGCAGGGCGGAGTCTGCTGAGAAGAGGAGGCACAGGGGTCCTGAGGGGTGGTGGGGGCCAAGGGGATGGGTAATAGGAGAAGCAGGCCCTGGCGTCAGAGGCCTGGGTGTGAATTCAGGGCTTTGGCAGGAAACAGAATTCATTCCAGATGGTTCCAGTGAATGAAAATACCACTGCAGCCTGTGGGCAGCATTAGGGGAACACACAAGAGGGGACGAACATCACGACCGCCCCCAAGGCTGAAGGGGACAGGAACCCCGGGAGAGTTGGGCACCCAGAGGAGCCTGGGGAAACAGCCTGAGCAGGACGGGAGGGGGAAACAGCACCCACCCGCTTTCTCCTCTCCCCTCCCAGCTGGCAAAGGAGGGGCTGCTGCAGCCAGTAAGAGCCACCTCCCAGGCCAGAGCAGGGGGAGGGGGCGGATGGAGTGTCACCAGCACACCTCCCTCCTCTCCCCACAGTGGGGACAGTCATGCTTGCCCACAGACAGGGAAGGAGGATTGGAGATAAGGAGTGTGAAGTTCCCAGCCCAGGCCCCGCGGTGTGACAGCCTGAAGGACGCAGCTTCAAACTCTCTCTTTCAGGCTCGCTCTCTCTCACACACACCCCACATTCCTTAACTCTGAATGGCTGTCATCAAGAAGGAGCAGACATGTTCCAGGAGGGCCAAGGGGAAGCCTGAGGACAAATCGTGTAGCTGTCAGAGGATGGTGGCTCCTGGACCAGGCCTGCTCAGGGGGCACTGGTTCTGTCCCAGAAGGCAGGAAGCAACTTTAACCTGCACTGATGGCTCGTGAGGGCTTCCTGTGCACCCGGGCGCCAGCCTCCCCTCTCGTCCCGCCAGTCTTGGGGCAGTGGATTGTTACTTCCCAGTTTTGCTGGTGAGGCTGCTGGCCTCAGAGGGGTAAGGCCACCTACCCAAGGGTGTCCAGGAGCCAGGCTATTACCAGGCCGTATAGGGTAGGTTTGACCTTACAACAGCCCCCAGTGGCTCTAGACAGCAAAGGTTTAGTTCCTGCTCATGTTATACATCCATCTGGGGTGGGTGGGGCTGGGGGGGTGGGCTCAGCTTCTCATCACCCCCGCTCTGGGACCCACGCTGTCAAAACATTCCTGATTCCTGGTCCCCGTGGCAGAGAGGAGGAGAGGCTTCCGGAGGGGCTCAGACTGAAGATGAAGTGCTCGGCGGGGAAGCTGCACATGTCCCTTCTGCTCACCACGCGTGGCTCACACTGGTCACGTGACCCCCATCCAAGCTCTAGGGTCAGGATGGGCCCTCCCAGCATGTGTCCAGAAGATGCGGACCGGGAGTATTTGATGAACAGCAGTGCCGGCTCCTCGGTGAGCCACAGGTTTATCCCAGGCCTGGGCGATGTCCCACAGCTCCTCGGGTGACCTGTTGTAGCAGAGGCTGGCAGAGAGCGACGGCGGAGTGGGACGTCTGGAGCGGCACGGTCTCAGATCCCTTGGAGGTCTTATTCTGGGACCGCCTGCACGGGGAAGCCAAGGTTCTTAAGAAAGATGCCCGTTGGGCCATTGGAGCGAGCTCTACAGCTGGAGCTGAGAGTGCCCAGGGCAGGGGAGAGGGGTTTGGGGCCCCATGGGCCTTCAGAACGTTTCTGTCCTTCCCTTTCCTTGCCCTGTTTCCCGCAGATGGAAAACCCTTTCCTGCTTTTGTAGGCGGGACCCCTCTCTGAGCCTGTGTTTCCAGCTCTGAGTGTTCTTGGACAGGCTGCAAAATGTGTCCCGATGAGGGCCAGATGAGCTCATTCCCTCTGGCTGCCGGAAAACTGGCCGTGCGGGCCCTCTCCTGCTGTGACCCTGGCCTGCGGCTTGCGGCGGCTGCTGCACCCATCCTCCCGATTCAGGGCCCCAACTTTAGGAAATTGAGGAGTGTGATTCTACATAGGGAATTCAGCAGAGACAGGAGGCAAGTCAGCCTTCCTGAAGATTTCCTGAAGCCGCATGCCTGGCCCTGTGAGGGGCTCGGTGCTTGCTGGTTGCTTCCCTGTGTGTGGTTACCCATACCCATTCTCTTTTCGAGAATGTTCTTCATTTTGGGCTACTGTGCTGCTCTCCTCCTGCCTCTCTGGATCCTCCTTCTCAGCCTCCTTCATGGAATCTTATTTCCCTTTTTTCCCATCTGGCCCTTGTGCTATGGTTTCCAGGGTTCCATGCACAGCTCAGGTCTCCCTCTTCTTGGGTCCTGTCACTGGCCTCTACTGTAGCTGATCCTTTGATGAATCCCAAATCTAGACCTTTCTGATTTCCAGATGCATTCATCCATTGGTCTAGCTGACACAACCACTAGGCTGTTTTGTAAGATCCTCCAGCTTCATACGGACCTTTCCCCCAATTTGCTTTTTCTCCAATAATTCTTCCTTTAGCGAATGGCGTACCCATCCACTAGCTGTCAAAGCCGGAAGACCAAGAGTCATCCTAGTTTCCTTCCTCAGACTGTCCCATCAAGACAGGTCCTGAATCCTACCTCTCCGTTGCACGGATGCTGTTTCCAACCTGGATTGTCACTATAGGCTCTTTGGTCCCTGTTCCCTCCAGTCCATCTTCCTGTTGCCATGGGGATTTCTAAACCTTTGGCTGTATGAACTCCTTAATGTTAAAAACCTTCAGGGCTCCCTTCACCCCAGTTTATAATCCAGACTCCTAAGCAGGGAGTTCAGTATCTTTGTGATCCTGTTTTTTCCTCTCCCTCCCCCACCACGGACACCCAGCACCCCATGCTCACCTTCCTACCTTTGTATACACTCTTTCTCTTTCCTGGAATGCTTTTCTCTGTCTCCTCCTTGTCTGGATGGCTAATTCCTGCTCATCTTTATGACTCAGCTCTTCTAGGAAATCTCCGACAAATCCCCAAAGAAGGCCCCCTCCTTGTGGAATCCCATGTGTAAACACAACCTGGGAAGGTCGACGTGAGCGCTGCCTACTTGCACTTCTGCCTCTCATCTCAGTGTTTTTGGAGCACGGTGTCGTGCCCAGAGTTAGACATGATGCTTGGCATCCATTGGGTAGTCAGTCAATTCTTGTGAACAAGTTGACAGGGAAGCTGCCATGTCCCCAGAGTCCCTTGACTGTGGTCTCAAATCCTAGAGGGACCTTGGAAATTATGTGGCTCCATCATGCACTCCATGGACGAGAACTGTGATGTCCAGGTGTGGGGGGGGAGGTTCCCTCATCGGTCCACAGGAAGTCAGCAGCAAGTGAAGATGGGAATGAAAATGGATAACTTTCTCAGGGCAGCATTTTTTACATTGTACCAAAGTCACTTCGACAATTTCTTTTATTGATTTTATATGGAAACACAACGCTCAGTTGAAATCATGCGCACAATACAGACAAGCCAAAAGAAAAGCATGGAATTCACCTAGCAGTTACACTGCCCGCCAGAGAAAACTGTGCTGACTGCTTGGTATGTCACCTTCTCCACCTTTTCCCTGGGGGGCTCAATGTATGTCCATTCTTTAACACATTATTATGACTATACTATAAATATATTTCTTCATGCTCTTAAAATTTTTTTCTTTAATATCTGTTCATATTTGTCAAAGGCTGCCTAGTTGTAATGTGTTTAGGTGCAGCATCATGGAATTCAGTAATCATCGGGAGGGTTCAATGACCTTAAGTTGGTTCCTTTTTTTTTTTTTTTTCCTATTTTAAACTGTACTATGAAGAACACTATTATAGTGAAATTCAGAGGCCATTCCTAATTATTCCTTTAGGATAAAGTCTTAGAAGTGGAATCGGGGTTGAAGGATTTGTACGTTTTCATCTTGCCAAATTGTCCTCCAAAAAGCCTGAGTAATCAGAGTCTGTATTTGCCAGCTTATCATTGAGTCAGGCTGAGAGCAGATGGTTTTCACTGCACCAGGGTTTGAAGGGCCTTGATTTGGTGGCAACTCTCCCTCAAGCCACCTGTGTCTCGGTCTGGAGGTTGTGATCTGACAGCCCCGATCATCTTCTTTTGAATCCATGACGTTTAAAAATATTTGAATCAGGAACCAACTTTATACATCAGTACATTTTACATTGAAAGTCTAAATTCCCAGCTCCTGTTTCTGAAGGGCAGCTGTGGCTCCCCGTCTAGATGAGGCTTGGGCTCCCCCATTTTGCTACAGTCCCCACCTCTCCCTGTTGCCACCCTGCCTGCTTCATTCATTTACTTGCCCGGCCCCTGTAAGCATTAGGATTCGCAACCCCTATCACCATTACTTTTCCCCATTTAACATTGGCCCACCAGGAAAGAACTCCATGCTTTTCATTCTGATTAACTACAGAATTAATTTTTTAAAAAACAAATCCTATTTGTAATAATAATATTCAGGTTAATCATTTAAGAAGCTGCTCTGGAGAAACCCCGAATGTCTTTAACCAATATAAAATACCATGAATCACTTTGGACTCCACAGTGCATTATGTATTTAAAAACAGAAAATTAGACACAGGAGAATTCATCTTAACTTCATTATATATGAAATATTAATTCTCTTCTGGCTTTCATATTATTTACATATTTAATAACATGTTAGCTACAGTCTTTGACTGAGAGCAATTAGAGGCCAGGGGCTGTCTCCTGCCTTAATCTTAAAGATGCCAAAATGTTTTGATGTTGTGGGGAGAAGGAATTGCTAAGGAGAGTTGGATGCTGTTGTTTCCTTTCCCTTTCTACATGTCATAATTTGTTAACCATATTTTCCTCTTAAATAAGATATTGATGACTTTGGTGGCCCAAGTGAGAATTCTGGTCCACCATTCCCATCGCGGGGAGATGATGGCCATTTTGTTTCCCTAACAAACACGGGCCAATATTAATCCAAACCAAGATCCCCTATTAATTAGATCCTCTTAGGACCTCAGTTTTCCCAAAGTGGGATGGAGGTCAAGGAATAGATGCTGTCAGATGGCATCAGGGCTCATGAAGAGGGCTCACACAATCGTGTGTCTCACACGGGGCAGCTGCCTAATGGGAGTTTCGCGTCCCTTCTTCTCCCTCGCCACAGGGAGGGGCAGAGCCCTGGGGCTCTGTGGTCTTTGTGCATGACCTGGCTTGTGGTCCCTGATGGCAATCGCTGACAGTGCACACTAGTGCTGTCAGAAGACCCCCATGATGGACCCATCTCTGGAAGCCACACCTGTAAGTTGAAGCCCTGTGGATCCGGTGAGGGAATGGCCACTGTGGTCCTGAAGGTCAGTGGGACAAGGTCAGGCTTGGCTGGGGACTGGAAGGGTGGGAGGCGCTGGAGAGAAAGGGCATGCACAACATGTGCAAAAGCAGAATGGGCAGCTAGCTCGGCACAGAGGTGACAGTGAACAAGTCAGTGGGTGATGAGGGAGGGGAGGAGGGAGGAGGAAGCTTGTGGGGCACATTGTGTTTGTGTTTGAGATCATAGAGTATCCAAATTATAAAGGACTTTGGGAAAAGGCTAGAGTGGGGGTCACTGGCTGGTGGCTCTGGGCCGGGTAATGCACGCAGCCAGATCTGGTTTAGCCCGTATGTGTTAATTACCATTACTACTTTGGTTAATTTTCAAAATCTTTCAGCTACAGCCTGCATCTTCCAGTTGCCCCTAGTCTCCTCCACTCCATGCATGGAGTGCATTCAGCCTTACCTGGTCCCTGCTCTTAATCAAGTTCCTCCTTCAGTTTTAAGGATGAGGGAACTGGGGTCCCAAGAGTGCAAGTCATTTGCTCAGGCTGTACCCTGGCTGAAACGTAGAGCACGGTCCCATCACAGGCTGCCCCGGCCTGGTCTAGGGCTCTCAGAGGAGCTCGGACGGAGCCCTGTGGGGCATGGGGAGCGTTGCAGGCTCCAGAGCAGGACGGTGAGGCCTTGGGGCCTGGACATCACACAGCAGGGTGCCGCTGGACGTGCAGCCGACCCTGGTTTGAGTGTAGACTGGTGTCTGCTCCCCAGAACCCTGCTGCTCCACATCAAGGGTGGGCTCCCAGGCAGTGGTGAGCTCCCTGCAGCCAACATCGGCTGGCCTCCCACCCCCAGGCAGGGGCCCTCAGCCTCTCTCTTCCACTCCATCCCTAGAGGGACACTGAGACACTAGCATGTTTCCAATCACAACTCAATCCCCTGACAAAGGATTCCTGGGGCTTATAGAGGAGGGTGTCTCAGCTAGTCCAGAACGAGACTTCACAGCCTGATGGGTTTGGGGCTGGGGGAGACTGGGCATGTGTGGAGCTCTCACCATATCCCCCAAATGAGTCTATCAGGATTAGTGTCACATTAAGGAAGGTAGGAGGAATTAAGCATGATTTGTTGCTGGTTGTAAAGTGCTTCCAGACATCACCAATCCATCACAGCCATTCTCCAGAAGCAGGAGCCCAGTGTGTCTGTGAGGTGCTGGGGGAGAGAGCCAGGCTCCCTGCTGATCGGCCCTGGGCTCCCATCCCAGGGAGCAGCGGGGCTGAGATAGAGGCCCAGGCTGACAGGGCTATCAGGCACACTGGTAATACAAATGCCACCCCAGGGGCGCCTGGATGGCTCAGTGGATTAAAGCATCTGCCTTCGGCTCAGGTCATGATCCCAGGGTCCTGGGATCAAGCCGGCATCAGGCTCTCTGCTCAGCAGGAAGCCAGCTTCCCTTCCTCTCTCTCTGCCTGTCTTTCTGCCTACTTATGATCTCTGTCAAATAAATACATAAAGTATTTAAAAAAAAAAAAAAAAAAAAAAAGACCGCCACCCCAAACCAGGCAGCAGGGAGCAACACTTCTCTTCCCCTGGGATTCCTAAATCCATGTGCCCATCCTCTCTCCCTTTTAGCACTAGGGCTGTGGTTTGGGTGATTAGGGTTGAGGGGGGCCCTTATGTCACAGATGGAAAAATTGAGCCAGGAGTTCAATATAGCCTCACACGTGTGGCAGTTAGAGAACAGTTCTCATTCTGGCCCTGACACCTGTGTGCTGTGTGATGTCTGCTTAACTCCCCTTTCTGGGCCTGGGTTTCTGCACAGGTAAAATGAGAGAGTTAGGGTAGAGGAATCTTTAGTTATTTTATCTTTTTTTTTTTTTTTTTAATAATTCTAACCAATCCAGTGTTTTAGAGGACGTAGAATTAAAAAAAAAAAAAAAACCTTCTAAAAATGTTTTATTGAGATATAATTCACATAACCAATTTACCTGGTCAAAGCACAGACGTCAGTGGGTTTGGTGTATTCACAAGTGTGTGCAGCCATCACTGGGATCAATTTCAGAACATCTGCATCACCTCAAAGAGAAACTCCATACCCGTTAGCTATACCCCCTAACCCCGTTTTCCCATCCTTCACCCCTAGCCCTAAGAAACCACTAACCTCTATTCTGTTCCTGTAGATTTCCCGTCTGGATTTTCCCATGAATGGAATCTATGGCTTCTGTGACTGTTTTTTCTCACTTAGCGTAGTGTTTTCTAGGTTCATCTGTGTTCTGGCATGGATCAGCACTTTGTTCCCTTCAGGGTGGAACAGTCTTCGGTTTGCTCAGTCATTCCTCTGTTGATGGATGTTGTGTCCTTTCTACCTGAATAATGCTGTTATAAACTTCGGTGTACATGTTTCTGTGTGGACATATGTTCTCATTCCTCTTAGAGTGGAATTTCTGGGTTGTACGGTAACTGGTTAAGGTTTTGAGGAACGGCGGGACTGCTTGCCAAAGTGGCTGCACAATTTTAGTATATGTGCTGCCGAAGTGAGCACAACGGCTGCACAATTTTATCCTCCCTCCCAGCAGCAGCATATGAAGGTTCTAATACTCCACGTTCTTGCCAACATTTGTTATTATCTGACTTTGATTTAACCATTGTGGTGGGTATAAAGTGGCATCTCACTGTGGCTTTGATTTGTATTTCCCTGATCACTAATGATCTCCAGTATCTGTTCATGTGTCAGGACCCACTGCATGTCTTCTTTGGAGAGACGTTCCTTCGTATCCTTTGCTCATTTTTTAATTGGCTATTTATTTTTTATTACTGAGTTGTAAGATTTCTTCATATATTCTAGATACAAACCCTTATCTGATATATGATTTGTATGTATCTCTTCCCATTGTATGGGCTGACTTTTCACTTTCTTGATGGTGTCTTTTGAAACACAAACATTTTAAATTTTGCCCAAGTCCCGTTTTCTGCATTTCTTCTTTGCCGTGCTTTTGATGTCATATCTAAGAATCTCTCCCCAAACCCAAAGTTATGAAGATTCACCCAACCATTTTCTTCCAGGAGTTTTATAGATTTTCCTTGTATGTTTAGACCTTTGATCCATTTCGAGTTAATTTTTGTATATAATGTGATATAGGGGTTCAACATCATTCTTTTGCACATAGTTAATCTCTTGTCCCAACATCATTTGTTGAAAAGACTATTCTTTTCCTCCCATTGAATGACTTTGGCACCCTTTTTGAAATTAGTTGACCATCGACCAACGAATTTATTTCTGGACTGTTCATTCCATTGATCTATATGTATATCCTCGTGTCAATATCACACTGTCTTGATTACTGCTGCTTTGTAGTAAGCTTTGAAATTGAGAAGTGTGAGTCCTCCAACTTTGTTTTTCTTTCTTTCTTTTTTTTTTTTTTAAGATTTTATTTACTGATTTGACAGACAGAGATCTCAATTAGTCAGAGAAGCAGGCAGAGAGAGAGGAGGAAGCAGGCTCCCAGCCGAGCAGAGAGCCCGATGCAGGGCTCGATCCCAGGACACTGAGATCATGACCTGAGCCGAAGGCAGAGGCTTTAACCCACTGAGCCACCCAGGCGCCCCTATTTTTCTTTTTCAAGATTATTTTTGTTCTTCTGAATCTCATGGAATTTTATGTGAATTTTAGAACCAGCTTGTCAATTTCCACAAAGAATTCAGCTAGGATACTGATCAAGATTGTAGTGAATCTGTAGATAGTTTGGAGAATATTGCCATCTTAACAAAATTAAGAATATGAGATTTCTTTTCACCATTTATCTTTAATCTCTTTAACAATATTTTGTATTTTTCTGAGTGTAAGTTCTGTGTTTTTTTGTTAAATATATTGCTAAGTGTTTTATTATTTTTGATGCTATTGTGAGTGGAATTGTTTTCTTAATTTCACATTTGGATAGTTCCTTGTGAGTCCAGAAAGAATTGATTTTTGATATTGAACTTGTGCCCTGCAAATTTGCTGGACTTGTTTATTAGTCCTAATAATTTTGTAGTGGATTTATTGAGATTTTTTATATACAAGGTCAGGTCATCTGCAAATAGATATAGTTTTACTCTTTCTGTTCCAATCTAGATGCCTTTTACTTCTTTTTTCTTGCCTAATTTCCCTGGCGAGCACCTCTGGTATAGGGTTGACTAGCAGTGCTCAGAGTGGACACATTTGTCTTATTTCTGCTCTATGGAGAAAGGCATCCAGCATTTCACTATTAAGTACAATAGTTAGCTGTGGGTTTTTTATAGGTATCCTTTATTACATTAAAGAAGTTTTCCTTTATTTCTAGCTTGTTGACTGTTTTTTATCGTGAAAGGCTGCTGCATTTTGTCAAATGTTTTTTCTGTGTTTATGGAATAGTCGTGATTTTTCACTTTTTATTCTATTGATAAGATGATGGATTGATTTTTGAATGTTCAACCAACCTTGCATCCTTGGGATGAAGCTCGTTTGGTCACAGTATACAATTCTTTTTATAAGTTTCTAGATTCAGTTTGCTAGTATTTTGTGGAGGATTCCTGGGTCCATATTAATAAGAGATACTGGTCTGTTGTTTTCTTAGGATGTCCTTGTCTGGGTTTGGCATTAGGGTAATCCTGGCTTCATAAATGAGTTTAGGAAGTATTCCCTCCTCTTTGATGGAGGAGTTTATGAAGAACTGGTATCAGTTCTTTGAATGTTTGGTAGAATACAGAAGTGAAGCTTTTGGGGCCTGAGGTTAAGGTAGTTTTAAAATTGCTGATTTGACCTTTTCATTATAGATCTCCAGATTATCTACAGAGGGGCTATCGATTCATTTGTGGGCCCTTCTGCAGCTAAAGGCATCTCAGAGACCCTAGGCTCTATGCATCATTGTGGCCACTGGTGAGCCTAGTCCCATAGCAGGGGACTTCTGGGTATATAAACACATGGTTCAGGCTCAGGACAACCTGTGAAATGGGCATCTCCTCAGCAGGTCAGTTTGCCCTGAGCCAGTCCACCAAAGACCAGAGAAGACTCCCCAGGTCGGTCTGCCTCCTGAGAACAGCAGGCAGGATGGGAGCAGGAGTCCTGGGACAGCAGTCTGCAGTCTGGGCTTTTAGGGGACTTACGTGACAGGGATGGGCGTACATCCCCATTCCGTGCAGGAGTGCTGCTTATGAACCTGGTCTGTGACTTCCTGGCCCTTCTCACATCCCTACTCCCTCCCAAACCCCTCTGTTTTATCTCCATATATCCCCAGTGTCCTGTAGGGCATGCAGGTGGATGGCAGAGGGTCAGGGTGGCCCGGGACTTCTCAGGATTATGTGTTGAATGGAAGAATAGTCAGCACTGCCTCTTGGTTTTTGTCTTCAGACAAGCAGCAGGCAGATCTGGTCCGCAAAGGCACTCTTCTGAGTCAGTGGGCATCAGGTGTCTTCCCCGCCAGGCACACAGGCACAGTACTTACTGCATTCAGGCACTGTGGAAGATGACGAAACATAATACACCTGGTCCCTGCCTTTGAGATGCTAACAATGTAGTCGACAGAGGGGAAAAAAAAGAAAAGCAAAAACTACAGTGGATTCAGTTGAACTAGTCCTCAGATGTCCTCTCTGTCTCAGTCCTGTAATGATGGCCATTGTTGTTCTTATATTCTTGGTGTCAGTAAGAGTGCCCAGAGTGCTGATGCCAATTGGTGCAGGCCTTCCTAAGAAAGTCCCTCTGTGTTCTGGGCTTCTCTTGTTCTCCACTTTTCTTGGTGGGTGGTCCAGTCTCTGATGCCTAACTTTATTTGATCTTGTCTATCTGCAATTGTCTGCCTTGACCAAGTCTAACTGTCTCCCTGTCCCTACCCCTGCAAAGACCCCCTAGGACATTGTGCTGGCAGCCTTTGGCAGCTCTGGTCTTAACCTCACAACCCCTGGGGAAGGCAGATGGAACACACACACATACACACACACACACACACACACACACACAATCTCAATTCTTCCACCAGCGAAGAGCCTCCAGATCACATTCCTTACCACCCACTGTGGCTTAGGGTTAGAGAATTGGGTAGTCTCTTTGTGTGACTCCATTTCTCTGTTGGTCTCAGAGGCCATTTTGGAAAAAAGCCAAGCCAAAGGATTTGGCCTAGTTTAACTGAGTTCAGTCAGGAGCTGGGCATTAACCTCAGGCATCATTGGATAAAGGGGCTCCATAGATGAGCCATGAGGGCTGGTTATTCTCTGTTCAGGAACTGGAATCCAGCCCCCTTTGGGGACATGGGTACTGAGCAGATGGGGTAGGAAGTCAGAACATTAACTTCTCAGGTCTAGGACGGGAGACGGTGGCTCCTGCCTATGGGGGAAAAGGATGAGTCCAGACCGCACGACACGCTTGCAGTGCCATTCGCCGATCCTGCAGATGGAGGACTGCACGTCTTACCCTCACCCTGTTCTGGCATTTTCAGCCCTGACCCAGGTGCCAATGCCCCCAGGCTGGCAATAATCCTGGGCAAAGCAGACAGAGCTGCAAGGCTTTGAACGGTCAGCTAGTTAGCTATTCAACAATATTAGGTAGTGCTGACCCTGTGCCAGGCATCCCTCTAGGCCCGTGTTGCTAAGCTGGGGACCGTTTTGCCCTCCATGGGACATTTGGCAATGTCTGGAGACATTTCTGATGGTCACAACTGGGAGGCTAGTCCTCTAGAAGGAGCTCTCTGTGGAAGCCACTTCCCCGTGAGCTCGCCGGAGCCCTGTGCTTGCTGTGGAAGTGTGCCCCGGCCCTCAGCAGGAATCCCTCCTTCCTCCTGTGACCATGGTGTCTTCTTTCCACCCTGCTATTGGTATCCACCAGGGAGAGGCCAGAGATGCAATGGAACATCTTACAACATACAAAACAGCTTCTGCAACAATGAATGATTTGACCCAAGGCGTCAGTGGTGCTGAGGCCGAGAAACCATGTCCTGGGCATGGGGCTCCCAGTGCTGCTTAATCTAGACCAAATTCCTGTCTTCACAGAGGCGCACTACTGGGGTGGGGGTAGACAGACAATCAGCAAAGCAGGTCCTTGTCCTCCCAGTTGAGTTGCAAAGATAGCGGATTTTTTAGTTCATTTATTCACTTCATTCATGCACCCATTCTCCTGTGTGTGCTGAGATTTTAGTACATGCCAGGCCCAGGGGCCAGCCTTGACAGAAATGCTGTAGACATGGTGCCTGCCTTAGAGCAGTCTACTCCCGGTGGGAAACTGGCACGCACGTGCACACACACACACGTACAGAAACACACACACACACATATAATACACAAAGCATCCACAAATGCATGACACATCATACACACAAAGACATGCATACAACACACACACACACACACACACACAATCCCAGAACCAAGTCATAAGGGCAGAGAGAGAGGGATGACATGGGATTGTAGGAGAGGAGGTATTTATAGCTCAACCTGGAAAGGGGTCAAAAAAGTCTTTCTGGGGGAGGAGAGCTGAGTCATAAATGTCAGGGAGACTTGGACGGGGGAAGCTAGTCCTCTAGAAGGAGCTCTCTGTGGAAGCCACTTCCCCGTGAGCTCGCCGGAGCCCTGTGCTTGCTGTGGAAGTGTGCCCCGGCCCTCAGCAGGAATCCCTCCTTCCTCCTGTGACCATGGTGTCTTCTTTCCACCCTGCTCCTCACCTCCTCCCCCGTTCTTTCCTCTGTGAAATTGCGTTTCTAACCTCGGCTGCCTCCAGCCGCTCCATCACTGCAGGAGAGGCCATCAATCCCCTGACCCAGCCGCAGCCCTGCTTTCCTAACAACCCGAGCAGTTCGGTGGGGAGCTAGAGAGGGAGGGAAGAGCACTGTGGCCCCCAGGGGCTTTACATTTGGTGGGGGCACCCTTTTGACTGTCTTGAATATCTTGTCTCTCTCTCATATGTAAACAGCATTAAAAATAATGAAAGGCCAGGCCCTGCAAGGCCTTGCTATAGAGTTTGCTGGGGAGAGAATCAATAGATGTTCACAGCTGGCTGCCCGGAGAAGGGTCTAGTGAAAGATGCCAGGGGTCTGGGGTCAGCAAACATGGATTCTTGTCATGGCTGTTTCATTATCTTGCTGGTGACCTCAGGTAAATTACTTCACCTTTCTGGGCCACATGCCCCTCATCTGCGAAATTCGGAGAGAGCCCCATCCCTGGGATATCTCATCATGCAATAATATTCTTTAATTGATAGGAACAAAGCAGGAAATTTGAGAGAAAATACGTCTGCGTTTCCTCCCTATCCCCTAGCACTCCTGTCCCCTAGAGGTATTAGTGGCTCCAGCTGAGGGCTGATAAGAGAGGCTGAAGTCAGTAGGGTCCATCAGTCCCCTTACCTTGTGCCTTTCCCATTGCCTGGGATTCCCTTCCTACCCCCTTCTCCCTTCCACTTCCAACAAGGTCTACCTCAGTGGCATCCCTTCTGGGAAGCCTCCTCGAATCTCCAGTCTGGTCCCTTCTAGTCCCCAGTGAACTCTGCTTGCTCCCTTGTTTCATCTCAGTGCTGTTCAGCTTCGCGTCCCTGGCCTGTGACAGATCTTCAGTGGCACAGAGAGTGTCCATCCTGGTGTGGCGGCTAGTGTCTCCTCAGCAGGTCAGTTTGCCTTGAGCCAGTTACCGTCCATAAAGCACGGCAGCGTGTGACTTGGGGGGTGAGTCTGGCATTTCCGTCCCGGGGAACCGACCCCACAGGAGAGGGCCATACACTGGAGCATGGATGCTGATGTGCACCCAAGAGGAAGAGAGGATACACGCTGAGCCCTGACAAGGGTTGCTGGGGCGGGGGGTGGTCACAGACACCTTCAGTTGGGTTTGTTTAATTGTCAAGAAGAGATATCTGCTCAGGCACCTCTCAAAAATGGTTGATCAAAGATACAAAGCTTTCATGGAACTCCAGAAGTGGGACCTGTAGCCCAGGCAGGACTTGGACCCCTTAATTCCTCACAGGAAGGAAGACCAAACGGTGATAGTGTTGAATAGGGCATTGTGAAGGAACAGGCTCTTCGTGGGACGGAGCTCCTCCTTCAGAGCCACACACGGGCTCTGCCCCCCTTCCTCTCACCCCACAGCTCGCCCCTTCCTCTTACTAGGTCTTAGGTGCCAACATGCTACAACTGTAACATCCCTTTCCTCTTGAATTTGTACTTATGGCCATGAGCTATCTAGCCCATGACTTCTAGAGGTAGACATGTGACTTTTCTTGTGTCCCTTGGAGCCAGGCACACATGTGGGCTCAACCTGGGCTGGCTGACGGAAAGGCTGCCAGCAGGGTGTGGGGGGGCACAGCAGACTGGTGTCTCAGTCCCTGGTTCTGTCCTGCCAGGTCAGGGCCTTGGGTACAGAGCACCCCGTCTGCAGGTCTCTGTTTGTTCTGCCACACAAAGGGGGCCATCACTGTGTCCTGCAGACCCCACTGCACAGCTGTGGCCTTTGAATCATTCCACCTACCCTCAAAAATAACTTCTTTCCCAACAATCCATTAATTCTAAGCGTTTTCCTTCTCGGGCCTCGAGGGGCCTCAGTTCACTCATCTATTAAATGGAGTGGTCTCTCTCTGCCAAGTGGATCTGTGGGCTTGGCGGAACTGGGGCTGGGCATGGACCTCAGGTGGACCTTTAGAAGGGATTTCCTTCAGCCCCTCACTTGCACAATCTTGCTGTGACCCCCAAACCTCGGCATGCCAAACCTCTAGCTTATCATCCGTGTGTGCCAGGCTGGTGCCACACAGCCAGCTGTCTGGGAACATCTGTAGGAGAGCTTCCCCACCTGGGTCCATCATGAGCCCACTCCTGTTGTAGAGATGCAGGCTCACTGACCAGGATCTGTGAAACTGTCACCCTGTGTGACTAGCTCACTGGCAGCTAGGGTCACCCTCAGGTTTTCAGAGGAACATTTGACAGTGATTCGAGAGGCATTCTGCTCCTTTCTCTCTTTCCCTCAAGTGAAAAAACTAGAGAGGGAGAAGCCCAAGAAGCATCCCTAGAAGCATCGTGCCCACCCGGCTACGAACGTGAAAGCAGGACACCATTGTCCCTGCGTCTTCCCTGCAGAATTTACAGTCTGCAGCTTGTAAATTACTGGAGGGAATATGGAAAAGCTGGGTAATGATGTGGGAGAGAACATTCCCCAGCGCTGACGTGGGCTTCCCTGCACCAGAGAACCAGAGAGTGGGTAATTGAAGCTCACGCTCTGAACGGTTATAGCAAAGGTAATCTCCATGACGGCGTTTGTAATATCCCCACCGCACCGAGAGGGCTGAGGTGGTGGGGGAGCCAGACGTCGATGGAAGACAGAACCAGGGAGCCCCAGGCTTGCACTTCTGTGAGGCCCTCAGGTCTCAAGGAATGCAGGACCAAGGCAGGGTTTGTCCCCAGGGGGCCTTTGCCCCATGCCAGGGGACCCTGGCCTGGTGTGTAGAAGTGGAGTCCGACCTGCTCTGGAAACTCCATGGGGGTAGTGACTCTGTCTTTCCATGACTGCATCTTTATCTCTAAGCATGGGTCCTGACGCTGAGGAGATCCTTAGAGTCTTTGGTTCAAGAAATAAATGGATGAATTGTGCATGAATGGTGAATGAATAAATTTGTGGTTCAAGGATGAGTGAATTGGGGACTTCCATTCTGTTCACATGGGTTCACCTCTTGGCTAGTGCCTTGGCTTGCCCAAAAGTCAGCTACCAGAATAATGAGGTGATACTCAACCATGTGTCGTAAGAAGCAGTAGAAGGGATTAGGGCTATCTAGCTGTGAGCATGACATACCCCCGTCTTCAGGTTTCTGAAGGTAGGAGGGGGAGCAGGCTCTTCTCCCTGGTATTGGAGGCTTAGAACTAGGGTCAGCGGGGAGAACTCAGAGGCAGATCTCAGCCCCGCCTGCTAACCAGTGGCTCACACTTACTGAGTACTTCCTACGTGCAGGGCACAGTTACTATTGCAGATGGTGGACACCGAGGCTCAGTGTAACGGTTAATTTTGTGTCTCGGCTTGGCTGAGTCACAGGGTGTCCAGATATTTCCTTAAACATTATTTCTGGGTGTGTCTGTGAGGGTGTTTCTGGAAGAGATTAGTGTTTGAATCAGTGGACTGAATGAAACAGATTGTCGTTTCCAGTGTGAGTGAGCCTCATCCAATCCTTTGAGGGTTAGGATAGAACAAAAACACAGAGGAGGAGGGGAAGAGGATTCTTTCTCTTTCTGCCTACCTGACTGAGCTGAGAATCTGTCTTCTCCTGCCCTTGGATGGGGACGTCATGCTGTCAGTCAGGTCTGGTTCTCAGGCCCTTGGAGTCAGACCGGCGCTGACCCACTTGCCTTCTTGGGCCTCCAGATTGCAGATGTCACCTCATAAGACTTCTCAGACTCCGTAGCTGCATGAGCCAATTCCCTATAATGAATCTCTTTGTGTATCTATCCATCTCTTGGGTCTGTTTTTTCTGGAGAACGGAGATGAATACTTAGTGAATGTATTCATTTTTAGAGTTGTTATAACAAAGAACCATAAGCCGGGAGGCTTAACACAACACAACTCTATTCTCTCCTAAGTCTGGAAGCTGGAAGTCCAAAGTCAGGGCAACAGAGCCACATTCCCTCAAAGGATCTCGGAGAGAACCCTTCCTTGTCTCTTCCAGCTTCTGGTGGCTGCCAGCAATCCTTGTTGTCCCTTGGCTTATAGACACATCACTCCAATCTCTGCCTCTGCCTTCTCAGTGCTTGCTCCTCTGTGTCTTGGTCTGGATTTCAGGGATCTCAAGATCCTTAATGGAATTACATCTATGAAGACCCTTATTCCGAATAAGGTCCCATTCCCATCTTCTGGGTGGACATGTCATTTGGGGGGACTACATGTGTCCCTAAAAATCCATGTATGGAAGCTCTAACCCACAAAGCAGTGGCCTTTTGAGGGTAATTACCATCAAAGGAGGTCCTGAGAGTGGGGCCCTCATGATGGGGTTAGTGTCTATAAGAAGAGAACCAGAAAGCTCTCCATCTCTGTGTGCAGACCCAAAGAAGAGGCTATGTGAGCACACAGGGAGGTGGTGTGTGCCTAGAAGCCAAAAGAAGAGGCCTCAAACCTTGTTGGCACCTTGATCTTGGACTTCTGAGCCTCCTGACAGTGAGGAATAAATTTCTGTTGCTTAAACCACCCAGCCTGTGGTAGTTTGTGGTGGCAGCCTGAGCTGAGTGATACGGGTGTCCCTGTTCAACCAGTATGGAGAGGGTCAGCTGTGGTGGAGGTCCGTGGAAGCTGGGGTTTTCTCCATTTTTCTGTGATAGCCTTTGAAAGGGCTTTATAAATAGTTAGCATGGAAGCTACTTCCCTGGGAGATGGTGGCTTCTTACGAGAAAGGGGTTCACCTGGCTCCACTGATCTTGGGTAATGTGGTGGGATCCCCTTGAGACTCGGGAATTCAAAATGGAACCTGGACCCTGCCTCTTGCCTTCTGCCCACTAGCAGTGAGTTCAGAAGGCCCAGGCAAAGTCACCACTGGGAATAGCACGTCAGGCATTTGTCTGATACAGAGGACAGCACCTTCACAAGGAGGCTGACTCATGACCTCCACGGGGTATTTTCAGCCTGTAGAAAGAGCTGGTTGGCACCCTGGTTATCACTCTCCTAGGCTTAGAAGGCCCAGACAGAGGAGGGGAGTTTAAAAATTACTCACGGGCTGATTCAAACCCCAGATTGCGAACTGGGGAGTCAAGGGGACCTTCCATATCTCCCCAGCCAGTTTGCAGATCTGAGCTCTGGGAAAGCTCTATTTCATGCTGGGGGTGGGAGAGGGAGGTTTCATAGAGCCCCAGGTCTTGCCAAATGTGCAATCAGCATTCCCGTCCAGCCCTCCCCCCAAACCAGCCCTCCCCCGGCCTCCCCCGACATCTATAATTCCGTTTGTTGTGCTCGCAAACACCGTGTTGGAAGATTTCATGCTAATGAAAGGGTTTCTTGATTAGGTTACGCTGTTACTGTAAATGTTCCCTCATTATCTATGTTATGGTAGGAATTTGAAAAAGTATAAATTGAGCGTCTTGCATAATTTATAAAACCTGAATGTTTCCTAATTAGTTCGGTTAGGTTAATGATGGTGCAGCGTCACTTCTTCCTGGCCCTTGCTAATGACCTTTCCCCTCTTCATTTCGAACACTTTCCGTTATGTACAAACCCCTCCTCACCACCACCGAATCTAGCCATCAGCTTGCAGAGAGAGCGGCCCCATCTAGCCCCAGGATGGGAGGATGAAATGCCTTGCAAAAAGCGAAGAGCGCCTGTTTTCTCTGCATGCCCCCACCCTCCTTTGAGGCCAAGAGGCAGCCTGCTTAAGGTCGGACGAAAATTTGGCTCAGGCGATCCCCTGAAGAATGCCCGTGAAGTGCATTCCTTTGGCGTTTGCGTAGGGACTGGTCCTGGCCTCCATTAGCAGCTGGAGAAGTGAAAATGCTGGAGGAGATGGGGGAGGGAAAAAAACCCTCTCAAAAGGATTCTAAAATAACATTTTGCATCCTCAAGTAATTCCCAGTTCTCCCTGGCAACCATTCATTTCTTCCGAACAGCAGAAATTTGCAATATGAAAGTGGATTGGCTTCTCCCTCCCTTGGGGCCCCTGTATCTCTTCATCCAGCGCCTTGGGTAAAAAGCAATGCATACGTTTACAATATAAATGTGATTTAATCGACCTCCCTGTCAGGGAGAAATGGCAAGCATATCAAACAAGACCAAGATGTTAGAAAGAAAAATCATAAATTATTCCAGTGACGAGTTTCTGAGCCGCCTCCCGGACTACTAGATGATGCTATATAAGGCTGTTCCTTGAAACAATAATTAAGATAATTCTGTATGACAAGGAGAAAAATGTCCAGCTTTGTATGAAATGTGCTTCATGTTAGCAAGCCGAATGCTTGGTATTGATTACACTCCCCCCACCATCCCCCCCACCCGCCACTACGATTCAAGGCTAAAATTAATTGAATGATGCAACATTTCTTTTCTTGAATCCTTATTTACCGTACATGCCTCCTAGAAGCCATGCAAAGTAGGCTGGCCTCTGATTCTCTAAATTGGTCTCTTCCTTCGGTAGTGTCTGGGAGCACACTCACATGTACACACACACACAACCTCAGCTGGGTGTCCATTGTTCTCTGCTCCGGAAGGCATGATGTCTCCCCTCGGGGGCAGATTTGATGGACATATCTGCACAGCAGAGCCCTAACTTTTCCATTATGAGGCCACCATGGGGGCTCTCCTCCAGAAATATGGGCAGTGTCACGGGGGAAGCACGGTCCCCATGCTGATGGGGCTGGACACACCCCTCCCCCGCCCTTGCTGTCTAAGGAATGGCACCTGGCCTCTGTCTAGCAGAATGGCCTTCGCCCCTCCCCCTCCCCGCCTCTCAGGGTGTCCCGTGGGCCTAGATGGCCCCCCCTTCCCTTCTAGCTGCCGTATCCTGACTCTGTTGTCCCCCCTCCCATGTGAGGCACCTGGCACTGGCCTGGCAGAGAGAGATGGCTACTGGCAGCAGCTCTGCCGGCTTTCTTTCATTCTGACTGCAGTTGCTGCCACGGTGGCTGGTGGAAAGGGAAGCAAGGTCTCAGGTAGTTAATCTGCAGCAAGGCCCCGGGGTGCCTGCAGTGAGGCCAGAGCTGGCAGAGGCTGGCTGCCCCTGGGGGTTCTGGACCTGGGGCCGGCAGGGGGCTGGATTCCAGCAGGCCCTGAACTTGCTGGGTGACTTGAATGAGGGCCTTTCCTCCTCTGAGCCCAGGTTCCCCACGGCAAAGGGTGGGGATGAGGATTCAAGGCCGAAGCCAGGGACAGCGCTGCCGTGTTGTGCACAATCAATGATTTAAAAAAAAAAAAAAAAAACCAAAAAATAAAACCCCAAACCAGAGGCACTTAGGCGATTGTGAGATGAATAAATGGCTTTCAATTTGACAGTCTGTTTGTGACAACCCGGAGTCTTACCTCCAGGGAGCCATTCTTTCCAGAATGATGACAAAGGAGGGCTCTTCTCTTCTGCCCTGGATGCCAAAGGGAGCTTGTGGTCTCACTGAGCCCCTCAGAACTGCCCTTTGGGGACAGGCATCAAAGGTGCATGTGGACCCCCGCCTTAGTTGTCCCCAGGAGACCCGGAACATCAGCCAGCTGTAACTACAGCTCATGGAGCCTGATGGTGACAACCAAATTGTGTCTCAGGGCCCCGGTGGGAGGAAGGCAGCACTGGCACCCAGGGCAGATGGCTGTTGGGGGAAGGCCATCTAGGGGACAGGGTCAGGCAGAACCCCTTCACAGGAGATGTTGGGAGGAGCAGGCAGTTGCACTTGGTGGGACCTGTACCCAGGGAACCTTCGACACCCATTAATACCATTCCCCGGGGCTAGGGCAGGGCGGGGAGGAGACCGAAGGTCTGTTAGCCTGGCTAGAGCACTGGAGGGTAAGGTGCACCTGCCCAAGGACCGGGGCATGCTGGGCACGCCCCCTGGGCAGAACACAGCACCCAGCACCTTGTAGGTGTTCGATAAAGGAGGGGAGCGTCCCTGTGGAGGGGAGCGATGCCAAAGCACCAGTGGGGAGCACTCCCTGCCCCAGGGACCTTCAGATCAGGTGCTTGGAAGGCCACGTGGGGAGGCCTTTTGCAGCCTGAGTTTCCCCCACTGCCTTCCCTCTCTGGGGAGCTGTTGGAGCACCCAGATGGCCTGGGTCACGTTTCTGTTGGAAGCCTGATATCTGGCATGAGGCCTAGCCCAGGCAGTGTCTGAACTGTCCTCCTCTGACCCCGGATGATCCATCAAATCCTCAGACATCTCTGAATCCCCTGCGTGGCTCGTACCCTGTAGGAGCTCGACAAGGACTCGCTGAGTGGTTGGCTGCTTGACGAAGACGCAGCCCTTCTCTGTTGATGAAAGAGCAATTAAGACTTTAGGAGTCTGCCGTCTAGACGGGGAGCTGTCAGGTCTCCCATAAGTGGGTCTGGGAGCTGGTAATGGGAGATTAGGAGCTCCTGGAGAGAAGCAGAGCCTCAGACAGGCCAGAGGGAGCCTGGGGGTGGTCCAGGCTGGGCCAGCAGGCAGGGAGGGAGCATGGGAAAAGCACTGGGCTGCTCTCTCTGTCGCACAGGCTTGTTTGTATACTGTTCTTTTTCCCGACTTTGCACTGCAGTCAAAACAACACTCTTGTCAACTTATTACCTTAAAAATAGTTGAAAAGATGACACTTGAGGAGAAATCGCTTAGAAAGAACAGCTATTCCCTGCCCTACCCCACACCCTCACATCTCTGGCTGTGTATCAGGGAAGCCTTGTGTGCCAAGACCTGGGCTTGAAAGCTGGCCTCCAGTCACTGTGCCCCTTTGAGCCCTGGGTTCCTCACCTGTGAGGCATGAGAATAGATCATTCCTGTTGTGTAGCTCCAGGACTCTGCGCTTAGCCCATCTCCTCACACAGCAGCCTGGGAAGGCTTCCTGGAGGAGGTGGTACAAAAGAGGGTTGCTCAGTAAAAGATGAAGCCAAGAGTTCAACCACTGCAGACTGAGCTTCCGTGTGACTCCCAACAGCAGCAGGCAGGGGTGGAGGGGGCATGGGAGATTGGGGGAGTGAGTCCATTCCCTGCCTTGGTTGTCTGAGCCACCATCATTGTCTGCCTCACTGTACCGTTCCTTCTCCTCTGCATCTCTGATCCTCAGCACAGCACCCCTGCCCCCTGCATGTTCCTCCTGCAGCTCTCCTAGCTGGGGCAGGGGTGCAGCCTTGGATGGAATTTGAGGGATGTTTAATTGCTCTCATTTGTCCATGGGTGATTAGAGTGACTCCAGCTTAGAGACAATTAGTAAATTATTATTATTGGTTTCCATTATTGTGGTGCTGCCCTTTGAGGAGCCTGCTGATTTCATTGAGATGGGTAATGGGAGCACAGGCATCTCCCCTCCATCCATGCATGCCTGGGAAAGCAAGAGAGAGTATACAGAGGGTGCTCATGGGGGGCTCAGCATTTTGTGCCACAGAGCAAGCCATCTGCATCACAAAATACCTAGTGCCCAGGGTCTGCTGGGCCCTCTACAGAGAGCTGAAGAGTTGGGGAGAGGGGAAGTCAGGGGCCTGGGTTGCTGCCTGGAGAGGGCTTTCTGGCTCCCAGCCCACACTGGTCTCCCTATCAGGCAGCCCACCCATCGCCTTCCTCCTTCCTCAGCCCAGTGGGTCTCCAGCCCTGACCCGGGTCAGAGTCCCCTGGACGCCTGTCAGCACAGGTTGCTGGGCCCCACTCCCAGGGTGTCTGATGTGGTGCCTAAAGGGCAGGGCCTGAGAATCTGTATTTCTCCCAGTTCCCAGGGGATGCTGCTGGTCCAAAGAGCACCCTCGGAGAACCCCTTGTCCGCCGGTTCTCACCCACAGCTGCACATGAGAATCACGAGGGAGCGTTTCAGACTGTTTCCAGCGCCCACCCCCAGCCAGGCTCTGTTAGTCTCCCGTGAGGTCTGGGGAGGTTTTTTTGAAGAGACTCCCGGTGGTTGTGTTGGGCAACCAGGAGTAAGAAGTCCGGCTGCACCCTTTCGGGCCACCAGGGCCCACTTGCTGCCAGTCAGAGGAGTTCCTGTCCATCCTCAGAGGCCTGGCGGCACAGGGTCGCCCGGCTCCGAGTCCCAGTCTTGACTTCAGTGCCGAGTCGGCCTTCCCTTCTCTTCCTTCCCTTGCCTGGAGCGTGCTGCTTGCCTTCCTCCTTTTCTCCTTGTAACTTTTACTGAAGGATTCCAGCTCGGTGGGGTGGCGTTTCTGTGTGGCGTTCCTTCCCCTGCATTCATCTTGCTCTGCTGGATCTTTCTCTCGGTGTCTCATCCCATCAGGGGCAGCCCCATGGCTTTTGGCCATTCGCAGTTTCTAGAACGTGCTGTGGTCTGGTCTGAGCCTCAGCCTCCCAGCTGTGTGAGGGAAGAACAGCCTTCTCCTCTGCGGCACGTCTCCCTCCTCCCCCCGGTCTCCTGGGACAGGGGTTGTGGGGACCTTCTTGCTTCCCTCATCCTCTGTCAGTGAAATGGATGGATTTTGCTTTGGCTCCATAGGGCTCCTCCTTGCTGGGTAGCTGTGGTCTCCAGGTGGAAGGTGAGTCTCAATTCCTCAGGGGCAGTGTCCAGGGTCACCCTGGTGCTCTCCACCCTTGAGGGGCTCCCTGGAAGGCCAGCTGAGCTTCCCCCTCCTGCCATGGAGCGTCTGTACTGCCATCTCCCCGGCTGGCAGGTACAGCCTCACCTGGTCGGTGGCCTCCAAAGTGGCCAGGACTCCGCCTCACCCTTTAATTTCTGTGCTCATGTGTGTGTGGAGCCCTGAGGTCATCTTCTGCGCTCTTCAGGACCTAGAAAAGCCAGCTTGGGGTCTTCGGTACCTGGTCCCATTTTCCTCTCCAAGTACCAGCTTCTGTAGCAGTCGTACTTCCTGTGTCCTCTTGCACCTCAAATTCCAGGGGATGTATTTCAAGCCCCGCAAAAGATCACCCCCAGTCAACACCCTGCGGATGGGCAGGACCACTGTCCACTTTTGGCAAGCATACATGTCTGTAGGAGAGACTCTCCTGGAGGCCTTCCTTCTGCTTCGTTTGGAGAAAGAGAGCATTCTGTCTTTTGGATAACAGTGGATCTGCTTGTCCCCGGGCCGGAGGCCTCTGCTGTCCTGCCCCACCCAAGTGGTCCTAGATGGTGGATGCCTGACAAGAGAGGTTTACAGGTGATGGTCCAGTTGGGGAGCTGACCGACTCTGCTTGTCACCAGCTTTCTCCATATGGCATTGGTGCTCCTTCCCACGGGAGAGTCCCATTCGGCACCTGTTATTTGTCTACTGTGTCCTCCCCTTCGCATCCTATCTCCCTCCCTGCCCTGGATATTCGGTGAGCCTGTCTCTCCCAGACCCAGTTCCAGATACGGGGAGGCATAGACACATCTTTAGGGCAAATGATCAGGAATTGGGGCCAGACAGCTCCCCACTGTGCTATTGTCCCCAACACCATACCATGTCCCCCCCCCCCCCCCCAGGAGCTCCTGTTCTGCCAAGTATCCAGGTGTGATAACGGGCGTGGGACTTGTGGAGGCAAGCCCATGGGGTGTGGGAACGCAGGATAGGGCTCCCTCACTAACTCTGGGGCCTGTGGAAAGCTTTCTGGCTCAGAAGGGATGGCATCTGAGTGGGACCTCGAAGGATGAACGCGAGTTTGCCACTCAGACAGGAGGAGAACACTTAATGTTGCGGGGAAGAACACAAGTGGGGGGGCATTGATTGACTGGGGACCTGTGTGGATGTTTGGTGTGACTGGGGTGTAGTGGAAATAGCAGGAAAGCATGAGGAACAGGCAGGGACCAGGCCATGAAGGGCCTTATAGGCCAGGCAAGGAGCCAGGACCCTCTCTCAGAAACAAGCACTTCGGGTGATCTGGGGAAACACCCCTGCCCCCGCCCTGACTAAGGGTTCTGCTTTGAAGGGTCTGGTTGGTCACTGTCTTCACACGTTGGCCCCTCCAAAGCCCCAGTTGTTTGAGTGGCCACCATTCCGGAGAGGAGAGGCCTTCTGTCTTGCTGGCCACAGGGCCGGGCTCGGCGGGGGAGGGGTCTCCCTTCCCACCGGAACTCCAGTGCACTTACAGGGGAGGGAGGCCCGAGCCTCGGGATGGTCTCCGGCTCAGTTTGTCTGGGGAGTCTTTGGCTGAAATATGAGTGGCACAAATCTTGGCTGGGAGGTGAGGAATTCACAGGACTCAAATGATTTACCTAAAAGAAAAAGCAGAACAGCGATTATTTTTTGGAGGGGGACTTAGGCGTGACATTTTAAAAACGCGTTTCCATTTCTCATGTTCTGTGAGCATATGCTTCCTTTCAGTAGGGAAAGAAAAACCCGCATTCATTCCATAGCCATTTATTTGGTATCAGACGTTTTTGAAACCTTGTGGGGCCAACAGACAGGCTGGTCTTTACCTCCCTCTCCCTGTTAGCTGGCCCTGCTGCAGTCTGGGGACCTCTTTCATCTTACCGGTGACCCCTGGAGATGGGCATAATGAACACCAACTTGTGAACAAGGAACTGGAGGCTGAGAGCAGTTAAATCACTTGGCTAAGGTCACACAGTTAAGGAGGCAGCTATACTGGGATTCAAGCCCAGATGTGTTTAGCTCCAAGGGCTAGGCCCTTCGATGCGGATTCTTTTGGTCTGTTGGGCATCTCGGCAGGCTCGGTGTGCCAGGTCTGACCCCTTTCTCCTTGGATGATCCTGGGGAAGTCACACTGCTTGTCTGAAACCTCAATGTTCCCTCCTGTAAAATGGGGGTAATTATACATCCCTTGCAGTTTTTGTAGTGAGAAGTGGAGAGAATTAATGGTTACTTAGGACCATGCTTGATACTAGTGGATGCCTGGCCAGTAAGAGCTGCTGCCTTTTTTTTTTTTTTTTTTAAAGACTTTTATTTATTTATTTGTCAGAGAGAGAGAGATAGCAAGAGAGGGAACACAAGCAGGGGTAGTGGTAGAGGGAGAAGCAGGCTCTCCGCCGAGCAGGGAGCCCAATGCAGGGCTCAGTCCCAGGACCTGGGGATCATGACCTGAGCAGAAGGCAGACACTTAACTGTCTGAGCCACCCAGCTGCCCACCCCCCATGAGAGCTTTTTATCATAGTAGGTAGGGATATGAATTGGTGTTGGGTTTCTGCTTCCTGTACCTACAAGGAATCCATTTCTCTTCTCTGCTTCCAGTTCCTAGCTTTAGAAGGTATAGGCTGTGGCTTAAGCCTCTATCCTCAGACACAGGAAATGGAACCCAGGTGGGAAATAGAGGACCAGCCCAGCCCTCATTCCCCAGTCCCCGCTCCCCAGCTCTCTCCCATGGCTGTTCTTCCCCTCAGGCCCACGCTCAGCCAAGTCCTGAGCCAGCCGGACATGGCTGTCTACACAGCAGCAGCCTCTACCCCATTCAAGGAGATCTCAGGATTAGAGACGCCGTGCCAGGGTGAACTGCAGGTGGCCGGTCTCATAAATACTTCTTTCTCTGTTAACAATCGGAGCTGTTATACTTTATACGGGTAATTCATACTTCCAGCTTGGTGCATGTTGGAGCAGGTAGCTCCACCATTCCCTAGCACACCAGGTGTTTGCCCTGCTGGCTGGCTCCTCTCTGAGCTGACAGGGAGAAGCTCTCTGCAGTCTGGAGAAGCAGCAGCTCCATTTCTGGAGGGCTGCTGGAAGGTTGTGCACTGCGCTCGTCTCAGGAACCTGCGTGCTTTAACCTTTGTTCTGAGTCAGACTGTCTTCTCCCTTGGTGCCATGGGGTTCCCAGTAGAACTGCCTCGTTGTGCTCCCCCTGGGCGCATTGCCCTTGGTGCCCTCGGCCTGTGTTGCGGGGAGGGCAGTAGGGGCATTAGCCCCGAGAAGCTCATTACTGTGCCTCTGGTGGGAGGAGTGCTGCCATTTCTCTCACTCTCAGAACTGGGACAAGTAGAGCCCAACATGGGGAGTTTCTTTTTAGCTGGTGGAAATGAGTCTGCCTTCTGTTGTTTCTTCCTCTGGCTTTGTTCTATGAGGGAGCACCAATGTGGAGCCCTCTGCAGGGAAGCCCAGGACTGTATCGCCAACCCTTCTGTGTGCACATGTCACCCATGTCCAGGGCTTGATGGGGGCATACTGGTCCCTTCAGGCCCCTCTCTGGGCTGGAGGGGCTGGCCTTTGGGGGTCCACCTCTGCATCTGACTTGGTTCTCCCCGTCCCCATCAAGCAAGCTTGGGAGCACGTCTGCCTTGGCTGCCTTTCCTCTCTGCAGACCCGTGTCTTCCTGGCAATCCAACAGGCACAGCTGACTTTTCCTGTTTCCATGGGAACAGAGTCCGACTGTAGCCAGACAACTTACTAGAGAGGCTAAGGCGGAGTGTGTGTGGGTTGAGTGTGAGAGTGTGAACAGGTGAGTGAGTGAGTCAGTGTGTGAATATGTATGGGTGAGTGGGTGAGTGTGAGTAGGTGTGTATAGGTGAGTGTGAGTGGGTGTGTATAGGCAAGCATGTGAGCATGTGTGAGAGTCTGTGAGTGGGTGTGTGTGTGACTAAGTAAGCATGTGAAGGTGAGTATATGGTGAGTGTGTGTGTGACAGTGTGTGGGTGTAAGGGTGAGTGTGAGTATGTGAGAATGTATGTGAGTAGTGGGGGTGCTGCAGGACCCCAGGGGTCTGGCGCAGGCCCCCTGCCCTGCACTGGCCATGCTCGATACCCGTGGGCACCCCCTGGGCGGTAATCGCGCCCGTCCGCAGCTCCTCCATCTCCATCGCTGACATAATATTGCACCAGGGTCCATCCATCTGCATAATCATCTTAACCTGCTCCCACAAGAGAGTTTAAAAGGTCTGGGCTGTTGGAAAATGACCATAAAGCCTGCGCGCAGATACCTTTAGCGGCAGTGCCGACATCTATCACAGGGTAATTACGGGCAGGGAGCGCGGGCCCGGCAGCGGCGGCACGGCGGGGGCTGCGGCCTCTCAGACCTGGAAAGAGGGCAGGGCCGACAGGGGCTGAGAGGCAAGAACCGTGCTCAGGTGCTGCACGGATGGTCCCCTTTCCCAGTGGGGCGCTCAGCTCCTCCCAGGGCAGGGCCTTTGGCTGAGACTGTCTGGGGACTCGCATGGGACAGGCTGTGGCGTCTGAATGTAGAAATAGGACATTCAAGTCTCTTCCCTTTCTGCCTTGTCTGAGGTCTCAGCCTGCTCTCCACACTGGCTCTGTGGTCTTGACACAGCCCTTTCCTTTCTCTGCGACTGCATTTTTCTCTCTGTAAAATGAGAGGGTTGGGCCGGGCCACTGGTTTCCCTCCTGAAGCTCCACAGCGAGGCTAGAAGGGGAAGGCTGAGCAGCTTTGTACCATGTGGGGCCCTCATTTGGGGTCCTCTGGAAACTTCTGTGTGAAGAACAGCTTCCTGCCGCCCAAAGAGCTGAGCCTCCACAGGGGTGTGGCCAGAGGCTCTGGATATGGCCACTTAGGGAAGGAGTGGTGGCTCGTCTCTCCCCAGGCAGCATAACTACGTCCTGGAAGGTGCCCAGCAGCCCCCTTGGTGCTCACGTGACACCTGTGATGAGCGCTGGTTGTCCAGGTTCCTTCTCAAAACTTTGCCTTGGATCAGTGGATGGCTCGGAAGTGGAGGGGATCTCTGGTGAGATGCCATTGGGATGCTTTGCCCACAGGAATCTCTTCCCACTGAGCCACATCGTGACCTATTAGACTCTGCCCAAGGGGAGGGGTGGAGGCGTGGCTAGGATGGGGACGTGTCACCTGTTTGTTCAGTAGTGGAGTTGCTTTTCGGATGTCTCCAAGCAGAGGCTCCAGATGAAAGGCGTTTGAAAGCAGAGCGCCTTGGGTGAGAGCGGGGTAGGGCCCCTCTGTACCTCCCTTCCACCTCCATTTGCTTACTTACTCCCTAGTTTTCCCTTCCTGCTCAAGAAAACCAGCCTTCTGAGCAGGGCATCTGAGGCCTAGAGAGGAGTGCTGAGTGCCAGGGTGGTGCTGGGACCCAGGTCTCCTGTACCCCTGGGCAGTCGTTATGCTAGCTAGCTGTGGCTGTGAGGGTCTAAGTTGCAGGAAGGCACACACTTCCATGACGTCCCTGGGGTGCTGGAAGGAGTAACTTCCCGGAGGCAGGAGGCTTGGCTGTCTTAGATCTGCAAAGTCTCTCTGTGACTTTGGAAATCAGAAACTTCGAGGTGTGTTTGTTTTTCTTTAGTGAGTGAAACTCTGGAGGTGATTTAAGCCATGCATGGAGATTGTTAGGCGGGATAGACTCTGCGGAAGCAGATGAGAGAGAGGAAGAATCCCACAGTTCTCAGGCTAACCGTCCCAAAAAGGCTCTCTCTCGGCCCCAGCACTGTAGTCGTACAGTGAATGGTCTGACTCTGGGATCTCTCAAGGCCTCTTCAGAAACCCCTGCTCTGGGTATGTTGAGATCTTTCTGGAGGCAGGAGAGGGAAGCGATAGGTGGTGGCCATTAGCATGTAGATTAAGACTGGGGCCTGCTTGCTCTATGGAAAGAGGGTGCCTTCTCCCTGCTCCTCAGGTCTTTGGGGCGCAAGAGTAAGTTTGAGGGTGCTGGGCCTGCCCGCTACTTCTGGCTGGTACAATGAGCAACACATCCTGTGTTCTCATCCCCCATTCTTCCTGGGCATCGTCTGGAGACCAGTATTCCCAGTCTCTTCTTGGTGGGAAGAGGGCATGAACCATCTCCCGAACTGCCAGTGAGCAGACCCTCTGGATGTGGCCAAGTCCCACCTCTTCTTTTTGGGCACCTACCTGGGCCTCAAAGAAAGGATGGAGAGGAAGGAGCACAGCACCTGTCCTCAGGGAACGCTTGTCTGAAGGGGGAGGCAGTGGTAGAGTTTCCGTGCTTATGGATCATTGTCCACCACTTAGCAAATCACCTGTTCCTCTTTCCTATAGCTCACAGCTGCCTCTACGGCCCATCCTGTGGGACTGGCAGAAACCCTCCACCTCAGCTCCTCCAGGGTGGTCCTGCCTCCCTGGTAGGAGGGGGCATGGTCCAGTGCCCCCAGACATTCAAGCAAGGGCCCTCTGGTCATCACCCCTGGGTCCCCAGGACCTGCCACTTGTCCTGCCTGCATGGCCCCTTAGAATGCAGGCCACTTTCTGCCACCTTCCAGACGTCTCTAGGGCATGGGTTCCTCTCGGAGGCTGCCCATGGTCCTGACCCCCATGAGACCTCATGGAGTCATTGCTCTGGGCTCTTACTTGTTCCCTGTTGGCATTACCAGGGAGGGGTGGACGGGTCCCCTCTCCTTGAAGGCTAATTGTCCCTGATCTCCCCTAGTCCGGATTGAAGAAAACTCTTGTGGTTTGGGGAGAAATCATTCCTCACTCATGAGTCTTCAGAGATCTCTTGCTTCTTGCTGAGAACTTGGTTCTCCCTCTTTCTTTCTGAGCAAACCCTCCACATTCATCCAACAGATTTAAGCTTTTGGAAGCAAAAGCCGGGACGTCCTCTAGGTACCACGTGCTTTCTGCTCTGCAGCAATCCTCCTGTGAAGCAAGAGACAACAAGGCAGGAAAAGGAAAGAAAATTCAGGAGGAGAAAGACTCCATGAGCTGGTATTTTAAATAGTGTCCAAGCATATTACTTGGAGGCAACACTTGTGAGTGTGAGTGCCCGTGAGTGGGCTCACAGCTAAGGTAACAAGCAGAGCTCAGACGGGCCTAGGTTCTGCTTGCTGACTCAGGACCTGGAGTGGCAGGACAGTTGGCCCTGGGCCAACTGGGAGCCATCCATGGTGGCAGAACAGCATGAGGCCACCCTCAGACCAAGCCGGATGCCCACCAGAAACCTCACTGTGGAGGGACTGTGCAGAGAGAGGGCAGCCAGGTCCTGCGTGGCAGGACGTGAGATTCAGACTAGAGGGGAAGAGAGGGGCTGGGGGAGTGGCCCCAGACAGGGCCCGACTCTGCAGGTCAGACTGAGGGCTTCAAACCTGGTCCTTAGGCCATAGGGAGCCATGGAAGGTTTCTGAGCAGAGGAGTGGGTCATGAGAAGTAGAAAGGTCCTGTCAGTTTGAAGAGAGGAGAGGGCTTGGTGGTGTTGGGAAGTCTTCTTAAAGGACTCATTCACTCCTTTACTCCTGTATAAGCTCACACTTCCCCTGTGCCAGACTCTGTTCCATAGCGATGAATAAAATAACCCAGGAGTCTGTCTTTATGTTGTGGTGGAGGGAGACAGATAAGACTTAACTGACATACGAGCGTATCTGATGTGGGCTCAGAGGGAGAATACTACCGGGTTAGGAGGCTGATAGGGAAAGGCATGCTCTTTCATTGTGGGGGTCCAGTGTGAGAGACCGAGTTCTTCGTGACTCTTGCTAAAGAGGATAAGGCAGACGGGATTCGGGGTTGTGTTACTATAATGGGTTTGGTTAGGGGAGAGAAATTGGGCTCGGTGGTGAAGAAAACAGGAAGAGGGGATTTGCAGCCAAGGAGCAGGGTGGAGGTCCCTGGACAGAAAATTGCCAAGAGGAAATCGTTGGGGGTCGTGGTGTCCTGGCATAATGACCCCACAGGATTCTTGCTGCAGGCAGGCCGGGGTGGTGAGACATGCAGGCGGGTGAGGGCGATCAGGTGTGGAGGGTGGGTATTCTGATGAAACGGACTGAGCGGTTTTCTTGCTGGCGTTGGACCATGCAGAGATGAACAGGGAAGCCCTCAAGTCCACATCCGGTGGGGAAGAGGATTCCGAAGAATCTGACTAGCCCCTGGTCAGGGAGGGCCTCTTAGTTGGTCTCCCTTTTGCTCAGGTCACCACGGCATTAGAGTAGAAAATGAAGAGGATGTGGGGTCAGCTTCAGACAGCCAAAATGGATAGGGAGCACATTCTGGGCCATAGAAATCAGGGAGCAAAGCTTTTGAGGGAAATTCATAAGAGTCATAACCCATCAGTCGTGCTGGCACAGATGGCCTGTGGGTTGAGCTTGGAGTGGTGAGGTTGGGAGGGAGGTGGTGCAAGAGCACTGAGGCCAGCCTGGGGACTCCCCCCTTGCTTTCTGAGCCACGGAAGGTTGCTGAGCCCTGGAGTCCCAGCAGAATGCTATCTTCCAAAAATACAGTGGTGGAGGTCAGGACAGGAACCCGGGAGCGGACTGAATATGCTCAGAGTGGCCCCTCCTTTGCAATTACAAGCTTGGGTCTCAGGGCAGGGCCAGATCAGAGGAGGATCTTCTCCATATCAAAGGGGAGATTAGCTCGGAGCCCCTAACAATGTTAGATGTGCTGCCCTCACTCCGTGGTGACGCTTCTGAGACTGTCAGCTTTATATCTGCTTCTTTTTATCAATACGGGCAAATAATTCTCTAGACATTTATCATTTTAAACTGTCACAGTCCAGTGCCTTTCCCGAGGACCAAAATCAATACTGATCTTGGTTTGAATACTTTTCTGACAAGGTTCCTATTTGTAGATTCACAAGTAGAACTAATGTGTGTTAAAGCTATTCAGTTTGGCATTTTGCAGCTCCATTGACACTTTAAATATAGGCGTTCACCACGACGATTAACCTTACAACTATTAAGTAATAAAAATCCCGCATACATATTTATTAGCTGAATATCCTATCCAGCGTGATGCCTTCCCCAACGAGAGGGGAGGCAGAGAAGGTGGAGAAGCTGCCCCAGAGATGAGCTCGCTCCTTGCAGGAGCTGTCAGGAGGGACTCGGGGGTGGGAGGGTCTCCAGTCCTCTACGGAAGGAGGGGACAGAGGCCCACACGGATCTGGAACTGACAAGGGGTTGAAGTTGGGGTGGGCTGGCGTGGGTGGACCCAGCGGTGGCCCTGGAAAGAAAACCCAGGGCTTCTCATTCCTGGCGTCTTCCCAGGTCTTACTTTCCTCACCTGTGTGATGGGGTCGGACTAGAACTGGTGCCTGCTGACCTTCTTGCAGCGTCACGGCATGCAAAGAGAAGGATACAACTGTACAGTGTCCTAGGGTCATCAGACTGCCTGGGGGCTTGGCCTGCTCCTGGGCCTGCTCTGGCCATCAGGAGGATCAGGGGATCAACATCTCAGCTGGCGGAAAATTCACACCCTTGGCACAGCGTGAGGGGCTGTCCAGCGGATGAGCCAGTGTCCCTTTTAGGGCCGTGCTTGGTGGTGCTCTGTGCCTCCCAGCTCTTGGATGGGGGCACCTGCTTGCTAGATGCTGTCTCTCCCGAGCTAGCATCTAGAAGGGTCCCGAGGACCTACCTGTGTCCTGGCACATGGGGACATGGACCCCAGCATCCCAGATTTGGGCTCAGCTAGAGGCACGGCAGACACCCACTTCTGTCTGTTGCCATTCTGATAGTTGGTGCCTGTGTCTTTCCTATTACTGATAATCTGCATATACCCCCAAGCAAGGGGCTTCACCATAGTACACAGGAGGGCTCCTGGAGTCAGTACTCCCAAATTCAAATGCCCTTGCAAGCCCCTGGGTCATTTATCTGTCCTCACATTTTAGGAATATCCATGAGCTGTGGTGCTGTCCCTGGCCTGGCAGGATGAGGGGGTTGGGGGAGCAGAGAGGCACTGCTCTGAGTAGAACTTAGTGCTCTGGGAGTAGGCAGAGATCAGAGAAGGCTGCCTGGAGGAAGAGTCCTTTACTACAAGCCTCACTGGACAAGCTGAGATTAGTCAGGCTAATCCCAGTGGAGGGGAGTATTTCAAGCAGATGAACAGAACTTGGGATGGGGTGCCAGGAGAGCAGTGAGGAGGCACCTTGCACACTTCCCTCCGGCAGGGCAGAACCCAGCCTGTGCTCTGTGCTCTGGCTCCCCTGGCTGTGTCTGCAACTGAGTGTGGCAGGGATGTCCCAGAAGGCAAGGGATGCACTTGGACCACTGGCTTTGGCCCTGCCACACCTTCTTTAGCCTGTGTGGTCCCTTCCTTTTCTGCTTTACCCATGGCCACACTTGCACTGTGACCCGATGGCCTTTCCTGACTCCCATTCCGTCTCACCAGGGTTTGCCTAATAAATCTCTTAACCTGTTGCATCCCAATTTCGGTCTGCTTTCCAGAAGGCTGGGCCTAACATGAGCAGGAAGTGCTTCAGGAACTGGGGTGGGGTTGGGGAGGGGCACTGTGTTCTGGCCTCAGGGGAAAGAGGGAGGGTGGAACTGTCATTTCCATTTTACAGAAGAGGGGACACATGCTCGGCAAAGCCCTAGATGCAGAATGTCTTTTCAAGTGCAATGTGGCGTGCAGGGGTAGGGGCCATGTTGATTGCTGTCGAAGGCATGGGGCACGGAGGAGACCCTTCCTGGGAACCCGAGCACCCGTCCGTGATGTCCTAAAACCCTCCCAGTGCCTCTGAAAGCTAAGTGCTCTCATCTCCATGAACATTTCAGGAGGTCAGGGCCCAGAGGTGTCAAGAGACGTGTGCTGGGCAATCAAAATCTGTCTCCTTCTCCCGCTCTAATCGACAGCACGATACTTGCCCACAGACTCTGTTTACAGCTGCAGAAACCTTGAAGAAACAAGGGCTCTCGAGCCCCATGCACAGCAGCTAGGAGCTCAAGGGACATGCAGGTGACTCTTCCAGCCCTGTGGTTTCTCTCAAGACCCCGGGCCCTGGCCTGGACCCACCCTCTTTCTGCCCTCCCCGGGGCTCAGGCCGGCTTTCCCACGACCTTGCAGAGGAAAAGTCAGGAGGCCTGGTGTGTGGCTGGCTCTTCCACTGCTGAGCAACCAAGTCGACCTGCGAACCGGTCACCGTCTCCATTTCTCTGAAGCCTGAAAGGCCTGCCACGTGGAGGACAGCCACCAGCTGGAGCTGGGGGCAGCAGGAGGAGCTGACGGGCCCCAAGGCTGTGGGGGGTGGAGGGATCGCGCAGTCCTGCCTTCCAAGGCGGAGGGACTCTGAGGCAGTGGGCTTGCCTCTCCTTCGGGTGAGGGCAGGGGAGCCGGATCACTCCTTCCTGCTCCTGGGGGTCTCTCCCTGCTGTGGAGGGCTGGACTTGCCACTGTCAGCTGGCGTATGCTAAAGTGCTCCTGGTTTTTCTCTGTTTCTATTTTCTATCTTGACAGAAAAATTGTGATTTTCACACTGTCATGAAACCAATAGGTCCCTGACATATGTTTTTGTAATCTGTGTAGCTGATTTCCTGTACTTCTGACAGCTCTATTACATCTCTGACAGTTTTATAAAATTTTTCCTCTGGGAAATTGAGGGGGGCCTGTGCTCCCCGCCCCCCACTCCCTGGTCCCTCATGCTCACTTGTGTTTGCAGATGAAAGAGCAGGGTGGCTGCTTTTCTTGTTCCTGCCCCCGTGTTAACTGCCAGCCACCTCCGGGAGGGCCGAGGGGTGCCCAACACCAGTCAGGGCAGGGGGTCCTGAATGCCAAGTGACACTGAACAGTGGAGGAGGGGGGGAGAGGACCCACCCCAGGGCCAACCTGTGTTGACTCAGGAATCGTCAGGGGTAAGGATGCTCCCTCACGGGGCTCTAAATTGGGCTGCTCCCCTTTGAGCATCTCACCTTTAAACTTGTCAGATCCACTCACAGCACCATGCTATGAGAGGGCAAAGGGCTACCCTGCTTTATGCTGAAGCCCAGCCAAGTGTGGACACAATGCTAGGGGATAGAACAGAGCCCTGCTGCAGCATGGAGTGTGTGTGTGTGTGTGTGTGTGTGTGTGTGTATGTGTTGTGTTCAAGACGTTGCTTCCATGCCCATCCACCTTTTCCAAGATGCTTTGCCCAGCACTGGGGAGATAGAGCTGTGGCCCCTAGGCTTATGGGTTCCCTGGGGTGTGTTTGAGTGGTATGGCCATTAGTGCCGTACCCGTGGATGGAGCACCTACTCTGTGTGGCCCTGTCCGTGTGCTCAGAGAGCTCACGCCGGGAACACCTGTGTCTTTGGGCATATGTGAGTGGTCTGTACATGTGGGGATAGATGACGGGGACTCTCTTTCCTCTAACTTGCCAATCTTAAGGGGCAATGTCCACCCTCAGGACAACTGGGAAGAGAAGCAGATCCCGTGATAGAAGGGGACACTGATGGGAAGGAGGCTGGAGACCAGTGTCACCTCGGTTGTGCACGCAGCTCGCCCAGGGAAGCAAGAGCCTGGTCACCCTGACCTTGTCACTGTCTTGCCAGGTGGCCTTGGACACATTTTGTTGTGTCCCAAGCCTCTGATAAAAGAGGAGGTTCTCCACGTTATCCTGCGGATTCACCATGAAGCACGTGGAAGGTAGCCCCGGGACCCCCAAACAGCATCCCCGCTGCCCTGAAAGCCTGCGCCGCATCTCAGCCTGCTCTCGAGACATTATTTGGGGCCTCTCAATCGACTTAGCCACTCTGATTTTCCTGTCTATGGAAAACGAGGGGTTGCCATGGCAACTGCCACATTACACGGTTCTGTACTGGCGATGCCTCTGAGATACAGAGCAGCTTCTCAAAGAGATACACTTTTCAACATGTCATGTAGAATTCTGTACTTGTTAGGGAAAATCGCATTTCCAGCAAAATGACATGCTTCTCCCGGGCTTGCAGACGCGCGGCTCAAGCCTTTCTTAAACAAAGAATTTCATTCACTGCCTCTCTCCTCCCTCTGTGTCCTGGCACTCGTTACCCACACCCCTCCCGAGTCCCAGTCTCCTTCACTGGAAACACGAAGTGGGAGCTGAAGGGCTGGGCAGAGGGCAGGGCTCACCCAGCTGGGGGTCGAGGACAGTGCCCACAGTGGGGGGACTGAAAGTCTAGGCCGAGGAGGAGGTGCTTGGACCTCTGACTGAGCGGTCGGGCAGCTGGAAAGGGGCGGGGTGGCTGGCCTGGTCCTCACATGTCCTTTGGCTTGCTTCCCAGACACTGACCTGATTTCTCAGGGTGGCATTTGGAAGAATGATCAAGGGCGCTCCAGCCTTGCTCCTCAGTCGGTGTTACCGAAGGGCCCCTGTGAGAGTCTGGGGTCCTCTTTGGGTCCAGCATGCACCCTGTGTGTTCAGAAGAACTAGACCCCCTTCTTCACTGGGTGCCACTGTTCTAGGCACCGTAGGGGAGCCAAGGCCTGAAGATGGGCAGGGCGCCGGCAACGATGCACGGCTTCAGCCCTGCCAGCCTCAGGGTCAGCTTGGGCCCTACTTGTCACCCTTGGCTACTTCGCTGACCTTGGCCTTAGATTCGCCATCTGTCCATAGCAGGGAAAGCTGGAAAGCTCTTGCCAGAGCCTGTTCTGAGAGTCTGTCCTCTACTGTCCAGTGGGGTCTCCTCTCCTCCCCTTTCCTTGGAGTCCTGCTCGGAGGATCTGGAGCTCCCCTCCCAGATACCTTGACTGACGAGTCGGCCCCTGGGCTACTCCAGTGAAGCCCGTGCTGACCCAGGGATGGGCTTTTACTTGAGGCACTGGTTGCCTTTACTTTTGCACGCAAATCAGGCTTCCTCCTTGAGGCCTGCTCTTGGACATTGGCCTGGCCGGGAGGGTTTGTGGGCCGCACGGCGGAGCCAGGGCAAAACCTTCGGGCACTGAGACACTGAAGTAAACCCCTGAAAGGATTCAGCCAGTGCTCCCTGGGGCTCGGGATTACATGAGTTAATGCATGTGAGTGCTCGGCACGTGGGTGTGATGCTTCTAGCTGCGCTCTGGGCCAGGCAGGGTGGGGGGCATCGAGGAAGCACACGTGAGCCCCTCAAACAGCTATCAGTGGGGAGGAGGCTGGCAATGGACAGCCTCCCTCGGTGCAAGGTGGGAAGTGTCGTGTTCAGAATGGCCCAGTCCTGGCTGGTGGTGAGGAGCTCTTGCTGGCTGATCTCACAGGGCCCTTCATTCCTTCTCCTTTCTCTCTTCCTCTCTTCCTTCCTTCCTCCTTTTCCTTCCTTCCCTCCCGCCCACCCTTCCTTTCCTTTCCTTGTAGGCTTTATACCCAACATAGGGCTTGAACTCAGGACCCTGAGATCAAGAGTTGCCTGCTCTACCAACTGAGCCAGCCAGGCGCCCCATTCTTTCCTGTTAAATGGCCTAGAAGATGAGGTGCTCCCCAGGAACGAATCCCACAGCTCTCACTGGCATCTCTTCAAGGAGTGAGCTGGAGGAGGTATTCTCCCTCTGCTTCCCCAAGGCAGTCACATTGTTCCTGGAAAGATCTTGGCTGGAGGCTTTGTGTGTCCCAGGGACTCCGTGCAGGTGGCAAGGGATCCCAGGCCAGCCTCCTCTTACAGCTGGGTCACTTGGGAGTTTGCTACTCCCAGACCACAGTTAAAGGGGACAGGTGAGCTCTGGAGGGGAGCACTTGGCATTGGACCCCGGGACTATCAAGAAATAGTAAGGCTTATGAGCACTGTATGTTATATGTAAGTGATGAATCACTAAATTCTGCTCCCGAAACCAATCTTATACCATGTGAACTAATTAGAATTTAAATAAAAATTTGAAACGTGGGAAAAAACATAGTTAAGGCTTGCGTCAGACACAGAGAAGCCAGCATTCCCTGGTCTGAGAGGGCAGCCTTCTATGAGGTGTTCAAGGTCCTCTTGCATTGAAAGCAGTGATGGTCAAAGTGCGATCCACAGATTGGTGCTGGTCTGCAAAATGCCCGTGGTCCCTGAAGAAGGAGAGAGCATGCATCAGAGGGTAAAGCAAATGCACTAAGCATATTCAGCTGAACATGTTTATAAGCAGATATGTGTATCCTTGCCGGTGTAGCACATTTTTGGAGCAAGACTTGTGCAGTGAAGGAAGCTGCACTGATCTAGGTTCTGGTGCAGGTGTGGGATCTCACTGCAGACAGGCTCTCTGAATAGCATTGCTTGAAGCCATCCCTCCTCTGCCTCCCAGAGTGGGGGGGGGGGGGGTGCTGCTCTGTGGCTTCTAGCCGCTGTCACCCATTTATTGGCCTCTAGGGGCAATAACACGGGGTTTCCTTGCCTCCAGCTGTGCCCTGTTCTAACACAGCACGCCTTCCAGCCGCCAACCAGAACAAGTACTCCAGAATGCAGCCCTGGTCCTGTCACTTTCCTGCCAACACTTCCCAGTGGGTCTATGACTCTTAAAGTCCAGCTTTCTCCACATGGTCAGGGGGTCCCGCACAGCAGTCCCTTGCCGCCTCTCTCACCGCACCACTCACCTGCCTTACTTTTGCCAAGTTTTCTCTCACTGTTGGGACGTGGCCCAAGCTGTTGCTCCTGTCTCGAACTTTGTTCCTTTTCCTCTGGCCACCTGGATTAATTAGGTGGCCACCTGGATTAATTAGGTGGCCACCTGGATTAATTAGGTGGCCTCAGGTGTACCTCAGCTGTACAGCCTCAGCTGCTTATTGCTCTCAAATATCCTTCTTCCTCATCAGTGATTCCTGCATTTTGCTTAAGCTCATGGCCACCCAGAGTAAACATGGTCCCTAATCTCCTTTGCAGCCAGAGGTAGCCAGGCCACTAAATTCTAGTCGATGTGATCTAATCAGAAGAGCTTCTGGGAAGTGTTCTTTAAAGGAGGGACACACCCTTCTTCCACTTCTCTTCTTTCTTCCGGCTAGCTGGAATTCAGATGTGATGCCAGGGGCTTGGGCAGCCATCTTTGATCCGTGCCAGTGGAAGTCATGTGCTGAGACTGTCAGGGCCATCAGAGAAAAGATGCCTGGCCTTCTATGACTTGAAATCTTTCCCATCCCTGTGGACTGCTTATCTTCATTTGGATTTCTTTTATATGGAAGAGAAATGGACTTCTACCTTGCATAAACCATCGTGACTTTTGAGCTTTCTGTTAATTCCAGTCACACCTCGATCTAATCGATGGCAGGTGCAAGTAGCTGAATATTTGAACGCAGGAAGCCTTTTAGTGATTCCCGTCAGCAAGAAATCTGGAGGGAGGGCTGTTTCCAGGTTGCTTTCCCAGTGTCATTTCTCTCAGCCTTCTCCTCACGGTCACGAGACGGTGCCAGCCACTCCACACATGGTGTCCTACACGGCCACATCCCAGGTGGAAGGATGAGGATAGGTTGAAAAGGTAAAAGGGAAGCTCCTTCACACCTGTTCACACTCCCAGGAGAGCCCAAGTCAACCTCCCACACCATCTCACTGACCAGAACCCCAGCTTCAAGGGAGGCTGGGACAGGGAGTCTCTGACTTCTCAGACTCTGTAATGGGAGGCAGGTGAAGATGGGAACAGCTGGTGGCCAGACAAGCTACAGACTTCCACTTTGCCCTTCTGGGCCCCACTGCTTCCCACACTGGTTTCTCTCCAGAGCAGGAGCTCCGTGAGGACAGCGACTGCTACCATGAGATACAACAGAGCTTCGGAAGTGCACATCCTGGGTCAAATCCCTACTCTGCTCCTCTGCCATGGCTGAATTAACATCTCTGTGTTTCATTATGGAGAAGAGGATAAGCCTTCCTACCTGACTCCGAAGGCTGTTTGAGGATAAAGTGAGTTCCTATGTATGGACACTTAGAATGCTGGTTCTCAAACTCAGCTGTGCACTGGAATTGGGCAATTAAGAAATTAATGGTGGGGGCATCTGGGTGGCTCAGTGGGTTAAGCCTTTGCCTTCGGCTTAGGTCACGATCGCAGGGTCCTGGGATCGAACCCCTCATCGGGCTCTCTGCTCAGCAGAAAGCCTGCTTCTCCCTCTCCCACTCCCCTGCTTGTGTTCCCTCTCTCACTGTCTCTCTCTCTCTCTGTGTGTCAAATAAATAAATGAAATCTTAAAAAATAAAAAAGAAATTAATGGTGACTGGGCCCCACTTGCAGAGACTCAGATCTAACCGGTCTGAGAAGTCCCACATTGGGACTTTTAAAGGTCCCTAGTGGGTAATCATGTGCAACCAAACACAGTGCCTGGTCCAGAAGCTTCTAACAAATGTTTGCTCTGATGGATTGGTTGGTCACCATGGCCCCAGTTTCTAGCCCAAAGCCCAGTGCACAGTAAGCCCTCAGGGATTGTTTGTTGAATGAATGAATGAAAGTTCGGAGGCCAGAAGAAATGGTTGAGGTCATTTGGTCCAACCCTCTGGCACTGGGATTGCTGTCTGCCCTATCGGTCCTGGACTATGTGTAACATCCCCCACCCTCTGCCAATGGCTCCAAGGCTGCCCGGTTCCTCTTTCAGGAGAGGACTCCAAGGGTCTGTGCAGCCCCGTGCAGCACCCTCCCTCATCCCTAGTCCACAGAGAGGATGCACCTCATCCCCCAGCTGGGGCAAGACTACCCAGAACCTACACAAGGGAACCTACACAGAAGCTTTGTGATGGGGCTGCTGGACCCTCCCATCCGTCATCTGGCCACCAGCTTTGCTCCCAGCTGCAGCACTCCTGGGGGTGCGTAATGGGCCTTAAAGGGGGCGCTGCCCTTTTCTGGGGTGCCATCCCGGCTGGGTGGTATGGATTTCTGCTGTAAACATGGCCCATCTGGGAGAAGGCCAGGTGCCACATTTTGAACAGCTCTGAAACTTAAAGCTCAGAAGGCTTTGAAATGCAAATATTTTGAAGGAAACATAAGGTAAACATGAGTGCTTATTTCCCCCTGATGAAAACAATATGCTGTTTGCTCTGAAATGTAAATAGGGCCTAGATCGCTTTTAAAGAAAGCCATGGCTCATATTTTTAGGTCCAGGGTAATAACATTCCTAAAAATATGTGTATCCGGCAGCCTTCCCACCCCGCCTGCATCCACACTCCCTTTTGTGTCCTGGATGCCCCTCATTCCAGGCATTGCAGTCGTCTCCCCTCACTGTTCTAAACCACCTCCCCTCCTTCCAATCTGGAATGCCACACTCCCACTTCTCCATCCTCATCTAATTTTTCCAGCCCTCTCTGAGCGCTTGAGAGTTCCTTTTGGATAGAACTGGGGGGAAAAAATCCGTAGCCAAAGGCATTTCACTGACTTGAAAGAGATTTTATGGTGCATTGAGTTCTAATCAACTTTAATAAGTACTGAATGCAGGAAGAAGACTTCGCCCCCAGCCCCAGGCCAGCCAGGCGTGCTCACGGCCCCCTGTGGGCCATGGGAGAAAGGACCGCTGCTGGGGGCCCCTGGTTTGGGTGGGTGTGGCAAGTGACAGCTGCAGAGAAACGAATAATTAGCGATTTCAACCCCTGATAATGAGTAGCTCCATGATCCTTCTTGCAGCCATTAGGAACATCTATCTTATTAATGATCCCGCCAGACAGCCGCAGGCCCAGGCGACCGGCTCCTCTCCGGTGGGGCTCTCCCGGCTCATCTGTGCACCGAAGAGCTGAGATGGAAGGTGGTCATTTCATCCTTCTCCGTGGTGGGGCTGGGTGGGGCTTTCTGAGCTGGAAGCACCAGATCAGCCCTGGGGGGCCCCCCACCCACACCCCTGCTTCATCCACATCGAGTACCCCTTCTCCATCCCACAGAGGGAAGCGGGTAAACTCACCCTTTGTTGTGTGGACAGTCAGCACAGCTTCTGCCGGGGCCCACCTCGTGCCATGTGGGGCCGGGAGGGGTGTTCACCTGCAGCACCCTCTACTGTTCCCACCATATTCTTTCAAAAGGCTGCCGGGCGGGGGCGGGGGGGTTCAGGACCTTGTCTCAGTTCACACAGCTAGGAAGGGCCTCTGCCACAACAGAAATGCCTGGCTTTTATGGGTCTTCCTCCTGTCTTGTGCCAGCCATCCTAAGAATGAGTTCTTGACAATGTTCGTCTTTCCTGTCTGGATTTTCTCAAAAGCAATGCCCAAGCCAGGAGTTGCAGACTGTCCACTGGCCGCACCTGGCTCATAAACACGAGTCCGTTTGACCTGCACGTGTCTTAAGAACTGGAAAGCATCCACATAAAATTGCAGATTTACTGACAAATGGGAAGAGGCAGACAAACTACATGTCTTGTCTCCAGTTGCTAGATCTCAGGGGGCACCTGCTCTTTTTAGACCATTTCCCACAAGCCCTACCACTCCCTTTTGCCCATGCCTTGGTGGAGGTGCTCATTTATATTCCCGGTCTGTCCCCATAAGTTTTTGAATTTGAGTGAGTCATTTAGATCAGTGATTTTTAAGCCTCACTTTATCAACAGATTCCTTTTCTCACACTGTAGAGCAGTTGATAGGAAATATCATGGTAAGGTTGGCATGGATGCGGGATCCCACTTGGACCCAACCTCCCATCTCAGGAGTCCTTTGAAATTTGTGGGAAGCCTAACTCCCACAGAACATGGTTTGCAAGTGGTTTTGATTGAGAGCAAATAAAGGGGAGCATTCCCAAGGATCCATGGAATTCAACAGAGGATGCCCTGCCTAGAGCCAGCACCTTGGAGATCAAGACCAGCAGAGTTTGTGAAGCCTTGGAGACTACCGGAGAAGCCTAGAAAGGATGACAGACTTGCTCATGCTTACACAGAAAATTAATATCTTATCTTTTGCCCTCTGACCAGTGATCGAGCTATATAGCTTCCTATAACTTCTCTAAAAGCCTATGTGGAGGTGAGCTCATTCTAATGGCTGGAGGAAAAGGCGGGAGAACAGGGTCCTGTGAAAAGAAACTTATATCCCTGACTCCAATTTAAGTTTCAAGAGAGCGGGGATTTGGGTCACCTAATTATGTGCAGCACCCAGGTGGCTAAAGTGGGTGGGGGTGCATCAGAAGTCAGCAGGAGCATAGAGGGATCAGGTGCCCGAGTGAGAGGCAGGATGGGGTAGGTGGAGAGCAGGCCAGGGGACCTATCAGGAATTAGGGTGTCAAGTGTGGCATAAGCATGTGATTAAGGAGCCTGGGGAGGTAGAGTGAAGGCTGAGTCTGGTACTTCACTCTGGAGGGCTTGGAGATGGCTGTCGGGTGGCAGCAGTGGGAGCCTTTGCGGTCCCCAAATGGGAGAGAGGCACGAGGAGATCTGTATTTAAGGCAGCCATGCCGGAGCAGGACAGAAGAGGCAGTGTTGTGCTGGGGGCAGCCCGGTCACAGCAGGAGAAAAGGCCCATCTCTAGGGGCACACCCTGGCCCAGTCACCTGCCCATTCCCTGCCATCAGCGGAGGCCTCTAAACACAGGGCAGCATCTGCAGGAGTCCAGTGGTGGGAACAAGGAGAACAGAAACTTCTAGAGGGTGGAGGATACTTAGAAGAAGGGGGCCGTCCCAGATGCAGGGAGCAGAGGTTTTTCCATATTTCCTGTTGGGGCTGATAGCCATGGCCTCATGGAACTAAACTGTGGACTAAGAGCTTTGGAGTCTACATGGCTCACCCGGAGCTGATGTTCTGATTGGGCTCTCTCACCACCACTGATGAGCCCCCCCCCCCACCCGCCCCACGACACCACGCCATTAACGTTCATGCACATGTCCCACGTCCATCTGTACCCATCTAGCAAATGAGGAGACCGAGGCGGAGGGAAGCTAAGTGACTTACCCTAGCTAGGAAGTGGCAGAGTTCTATCTTAACCTCATTCCTTTGACTGTGGGTTTGGGGTACTTTGGTGGGGGGGGTAGGGGCAGAGGGAAAGGGAGAGAGAGAATCTCAAGCAGACTCCACACCCAGCCCAGAGCCCAACATGGGGCTACATCTCACAACTCTGAGATCATGACCTGAGCCCAGATCAAGAGTCAGAGCCTTAACTGATTGAGTCACCCAGGCGCCCTGTGTTTGGGGTACTTTTTAATATAATCAGTTATTTCTATTATTAGATACTGAATAGACCAGGAGACCAGAAGGAAGGCTTTGCAAGTGACTCCTTAGAAATCTTGCCTCTGATTCAGTTTTTGGACCATAGTGGACAATGTTATCTACTGGTGTCTATTCCCCATACCAGGACATTCCCCTTTTCATTAACATTCTGCACCTTCCAGAAGTCTCTATGCTCCTTGCTCCCACTGGACTCCTATAGATGCTACCATGTTTTTGGAGACCTCAACTTCTCCAGCATGGGCACTGCATGCCCTCCAGGCCTATCGGAATCCCTGCCTGGGGTTTGTTAACAAGGTCCTGAACAGAAGTCTCCAGACTCCTTCCTCAGCGCAGGCTCTCCGGTGGTAAGAGCCAGGGGTACTTGGCTTCCAGGCTTTGCGCCGTGTGGCGGAGAGAGAGAGAATGAAGCCCTGTGCAGAGAGAAGCAGAGATGGGAGACGGAGAGAGACGGTTCTAGTCCAGTTCCGGTTCCTGTCGTTCTACGGTCCAGCTGTTCCTGCCTTTCCTCCGTTTGCTCCTCTAATCCTTTGGCTTCTGTGAGGAAGTTAATTCCCGTTTCTGGCCTCCACTAGCCCGAACTGAGTTTCTGTCGCTGGCAACAAGAGTCCTGACAGACACACCGCTGGTGAGGGAGCATTTGCTGTTGGTACAGGCAGGAGGTAGTCACAGGGCTCGTCCTGTGTGCGTGGCGTTCCTCTCACTGCTGCAAGGGCATGGGCCGGGTGGCCAGGAGGCTTGTTCAGAGGTTTGGGGCTGCAGACAGGACTCCACTGGAGAGAACAGCTTTGTAGGAGCTCATCACAGATTCTCAGAGATGAGAAGAGACTCCCAGATGTCACCTCGCTCTGTGGCTGGGGTTGGACTCCTGACCCTGAAAGCCGACTGTGATTTTGACATCTCTGTCTTCTCCTTGGCGAGAGAACCTGAATACCCCCAGGTCTCGGGGAAAAGAACTTGCTGACCCCTTGAGCCAGAGCAAGGTGAGTTGCCTCTGTGATCACAGACGAATCCCGAGTGCAAGTACAGTGCCTGGTACACAGGAAATGTTTCGTCACGGGAGCTGAATGAACGTACTCATAAACACGCAGGCTGCGGGGGAAGGGGCAGCCTCTCAGAGGTGAGCAGGCCATTGTGATTTCAGCACTCTGCTCCCTTCCCAAAGCTTTCTCACCCCCTTCTCCCCACACCCCTGCACTGAGGAGGAGACATCGGAGGAGGAGGTTTGAGCCCCCCCTCCCCCAGCTGGAGTCCCAAGAAGCGACTCCTTCCCAGCACCTGGCAAAGTCCCGCCCAACCTTCCAGTCAAGCTTCTGCTGGTATCTTGCTCCTGCCCTCCAGCCTCCCCCACCCCTCCAGGCAGGCACCCACTGAGGAGCCCCCACCCCTGCCCTCACACATGTATATGCAAAACCTGAGCTGCCTTGGCACTCCCTGTCTTCCAGGTGCTCAGCAAATGTTTGCGGAGGGAATGTGGAGTGGATGAGATTAACCAGATACACTTATCTTGCTCTAGTCTCAGGGAGATGATTCTCGTTTAAAGAGCTCAGCAACTCTCTGGAGGGACGACACCTCAGGGACTGGAATGAAGGATGTCCCCAAGAGGCAGGCCCGGAAGGGAGGGACTCTGACTCTGTTCAAGGCTCGCAAAGACTTCCCAGAGGGAGGGACGCTGGTAGCGGGCTGGGAGGGGCACGGATGAGAGTGGACCGGGTCAGGAAGCCGGTGTAGGTGTCAGGATGCTTTCAGAATTGCAAGTGACAGAAAAAACGTTTGCTCTCTCAAACGGAGGCAGTTCAGACTTCAGGGCTGGTTGACTTGGCAGCTCTGTGGTACAGTTTCTCCCTCTCCACTATGTCATCCACTGCGTCCGTTGCTTTCATTCTCTAGTCAAAAGACAACTGTCAGCAACCCTGGGGGGGTGTGTGTGTCTTTGTCCTTCTCTTGCGGGAGGGGGGATATTACTCCTCAGCTGTGGATTGAAATTGGATGGGGGCAACTATGGAGAGGAACCTTCCCCGGATCAGTAAGTCCTCACGGTAGTCCCCTGTGTTGGGTGGCTAAGATGAGCGGGACCCGCCTTGGGGAGGGTGAGATCAATCTTCCTTGAGCCCGTGGCTTTGTGAGGAGAAGGTACCAGCACCATAGTGAGGCTGGCGGGGATGGGGGTGGGTCATCAGTGAAGAGGGCTCTGTGGTAGGGGTGTGGGAGGATGTGGGGGAGATGCCCGCTGGGCATTTCTGGTGCGCAACTGTCTTTGTAAGTTGTGACATTGGGAAGAGGCATCGTGTGTTTGGGGGATGGTAGGAGCAGGAGGATGGTGGGGGGCAGGAAAAGGGGCTGAGAGGCAGCTGCCTGCTGGCAGAGTCTTGAATGCCATGCTGGGGAGTGAGCTCTCCCCAGGCAAGTGGGTTTCTGTTAACAGGAGAAGGAAAGGGGAAGTGTGCTGGGCAGGCCTGTGCTGTTCCTCCCAGCCGCCACCCCCAATCACTCCCTGATGCTATTCCTGGAATCACCATCTGTGCTGGACTGGGCTCTGTTGGCTTGACCGGGGAGGGGGGAACCTGAGTTTCCCAGAATCTCCTTCTCTGTGGGATTCTGAGTTAGGGTTGGCCAAATGTAGGGCTGTGTGAGATTGGGAAGGTGGAAGCAAAGAGTTCCCCATTCTCAGAAAGCTGCAGTGATCAGATGTGATGACAGACAGACCCAGAGCTGCCCAGCAGGCTCCAGGTTCCAGTTCGTTTGTCCCACTCTGGCCTTGCCAACAAGACCAGTGGCAGCCCCAAGCCTCCCACCAAGTTCTGGGCAGTAGCTCCCCAGAGGTAGCAGCTCCCCAAGCTCCCCCTTCAGTGGCTGGGCTCACTGGGGTTTCCTGCCAACAACCACCTGCCCACATGTACTGGTGCTTTGGGCTGCTGGGGCCACCCTCGGGCCCTCTCCTGCAGCTCTGCCTGTGGCACTGTGGAGCGGGGATGTGGGAGGATCCCAGGAGTTCCTGAGAACGTGCGCTCAGGACCTGCCTAGCACACAGTAGGGGCTATGAGGTGTGAGCAGTTGTGTTCGCTCTGTTCCAGGCACTGGCCAGGTGTCTGCACAGGTGCTAACTCATCTCATCCCCTCGCCAGTCCTGTGAGAGTGGTATGGCAATTAACCCCATTTACAGAGTCACAGACAGGCTATTAGGTCGGAACATATAAAATTGCTAGTTTTGTAGGTCAAACATAGCTCTGTATCCGCGGGTGCACGTGGCTCACAGCCTGTAGAAAGCTGGGCCAGCTGCCCAAGCTAGACAGCACCCCACGCCCCTGCCCCCCTTGCTTGCTGAGTGCCTACTGTGTGCCCAAGAGGACGGGCATCCCATCACAGCTGCGCCAGTTATGTTACACATGCGGGTGCGTGTGAAGATGGGAGCCCCGGACTATTTAAAATACCTTAGCTCACTCTTCCAGCACAGACACCCCCGGCTCCATGAAGTCTTCTTTGACTTCTTCTGTAGGAGAAGCAGCCTGTGCAAGGGCAGGGAGGCAGGAAAGGGCCCTGCTCATCTGCAGAAGGGGGGAGGGGAGGCAAGGTCGGATGTGCCAGTGGGAGAGGCAGGACAGGGACCTGAGGGGCCAGGGGCAGGCCTCAGAGTCTGCAAGGAGTTTGGATCCAGTGCTGCCCTCAGACGAGGCACCAGGGCCAGGTCTGGATACCCCTGAAATGTCCCCAGATCTGCTGTCTTTATCTCTGCCTGCTCCTGGGCCTGCTGGGAGGGGGTTTCTTGGCAAGGGCGCCTCACTAGGTCCTAGAACAGCCTGTCTTGCAGGAGGGAGGAGGGGTTCGGAGCCTGGTTGGCATCACGGCAGCCACCTCCCTGCTCATGCTCATGTAATAGAGTCCCTTGGCTCTGCCTCTCCCTCTACTCTCCTGACCCTGTAGCCCCGGCTTTGTTCCACAAGTGCCATCTCAGCCCAGGCCCGGTGCTACCTGACTTGGCCTCCTTTTGGCTCTCCAAACACCCTCACTGCCCTTGGCGTGTCCTGCATATCCCTGCTTCCGTCCTGTGCTCCTGCCTTGGGGCAGCTACCCTCCTCCCCCCGGTCTGTGGTATGGGATCAGACAGCGTGGATTAGAATCAGGCTCTCCCTGTGGGCTTCTGCAGGATGGTCTGGGAGAACTGGGCAGGGAGGATGGGGATGCCCCTTCATCTTCCGGGTGCTGAAGAGCTCAGACTCTGGGGCTTGGCTGCCTGGCAGGTGTCCTGCCCTGTTCCCTCCTAACCAGCCCCCTCTGTAATCCGGGCCTGCAGGTTGCATCTACTGTGGAGGCCGCACTCGTGCTGGGAAATGCTTGCAGGTGAAGTTCTAACCCGAGAGCAGGTTGGTGCTTTTTTTCCCTTACTGAACGAGGTGGCCGTGAAACAGAGAAAGGCACAGACACACTTCATTCGTTCTTCCAAGGCCGGAGTGAGTTCTCTGCTGAGTCAGATGGTCGTTTTTGAGTATAGAAAAAAAAATTCCTTTTTTGGGTGCTGATTTACAAAGGAACACCGCTGACACAGGTGCACTTTTCAGCTTCATTTGTATGATTAATAAGCTCTCCATCACTTTCGTGAGTCTGGGAAAGCAACAGATAAACCCAGCCCTGATCTGTAGCCCTTGACTATCTGTGTGACATCACTGAAAGTAGGGCTAGGAAGGGACGCCCCGTAGCCATGAGGCCCTGGTTTTTCTACTGCACAGAGATCTAATAAACGTGGATAGCCTCAAACGCATAGAGGATAATAGAATGCAGCAAGATAATTAGGAAGGAATGGGTTCCGAGTATAGATTACTTTTGTTTTTTACAGAGTTTAATAGTGAATTTACGTGATTTAATTTTTATTTAACACCTATCCTATAAAATTCCTGAAAACATAACTGGCCCTCAGGAGCTGATCCAGGCCATTGCCTGTATGCCACCTCGGGGTTATGGGGAACATATAATTTAATGTTTTCAAAATGCTCAGAAGATTCTGGTATGCAGTAAACACTCAATAAATGTTAACTAATCTCCTTCTTATTTATGATGATTATTCTCGATTGGAACTTTGGTGCCAGAAGTATGGGGTGGGGGGTTAGGTGGATTTTCCACCCTAGGACAGGGACCAACTTCTGTTTCCTGCTTTCCTCCCCTCTGCAGGTTGCACAGAGCTTGCTGCAGAGAAGGTGCTGGGCAAATGCCCACTGAGCTTGTATTTTTCCTCTGTGAGCTGGATGGAGTGATCATTTCACCTTGGCTGACCCGTGGCCGGTCCGGGATCCATCCCCGGCATCACAAGCTGCAGACGGCATCAGGCAGAGCTGTTGGCCTTCTCCAGGGCTTGTCTGGAAAATCCCAAGGTGTGCACGGGGGGAGCCCCCGTTCTTGTGTACTGACCTGAGAGAGAAGGCAGATGTTTTCTTCGGGCTCCCTGCCCGCTCACTGCCCCTTAAAGAGACTCAGATGTTCTGAGGATTAGCTCTGCAGAGTGGCCACTGGGCTAGCCACAGAGAGGATGGCTCTGATTTCAACTCTCTGCCAAGGCCCATGGATGTGCCAGCTCTGTGCTGGGAAAGCCACCTATCGTGGGGTCTAAGTTTTGCCCGCATCCTGCCTGGGGAGGGCAAGTGAGGAGAGAGGGGCAGAGAGCGGGGCTGAATGCTCCTTCTTTTAGCCACATCTACTGAAAATGAAGCACGTGCCGGGACTACATTAGCTTCGAGGGCTGTACAGACAGAGGCACAGCCTTCGCTCTTAGGCGGTTTACGTTGTAGTAAAGGGGAATGAAGAGCATAGTGGGTGACTCTCACTGCGTGTCATATGGGGCGCCCCTTGCTCCATCACACTGTGCAGGTGGGGTGTTGGGGAAAGCTCTGTGCGGGGGCAGTGCTTGGTTTGTGGGTAGCAACGGGAGCAGGTGGTTCTCAGAGGGAGTGTGCAGCAGGCAGGAGACACAGCAGGGACTGGGGCAAGGCAGTGTGGATGGCCTAGTCGGTGGCTAATGTGCAGAGTGGAGGGGCACAGGGCAGGGCTTTGGGGACGGGCTGGGCAGCAACAACAGGAGAAGGTGCACCCTTAAAGGAGCAGTTCATGAAGAGATGGAAAATGAATGGGCCAGAAGGCAAAGGAAGACAATGAGACAATGGCGCCTTCCCCAGAGCAGAGCCCAGACCAGGGCTTGGGTGCAGGTAGTTTATTTGCAAGGTGACTCCCAAAAACTGGACTAAGGGAGTTGACTGAGAAAGAGAGAGACAGAGACAAAGAGAGGAAGCAGGCCAATAGGAGGCTGGTGGCTGCTATGGGCAACTGTGTTCAAGCCCATTGAAACCCTCTCAAGGACCGGAGAGCACACACCTTAGAATTAATTCTCACTCCCAAGGATGGGGTGTTCATCCACCAGCTCCCATCTTCCACAGGTTGATGGTTGCCCCTGGGGGCATTACCTCCACATCTTAGCCGCATCTGCATTTGAGCTGAGGTATCTGGCCTCAGAGGACACCTTGAGGCAGAGAGGCAGAGGGTCACCTCACCACACCATGTGAAATACTGGCAGCATGATGAAGATAAATTTCAAGAAGGAGAAGCTGGTTGGCAGGGTCAGTGGGTGGAAAAGAATATGGATATGCATTAGGACCAAGTGGTGAGGTCCAGGTTGGAGAAGAGGGGACAGAGTCAGGTTGTCTGGGAGGGACGCATGAGAGGCCAGTCAAGAAGCAGAGACAATAGTTTAACTGATGCCCCCTTAGGTCGTCAGCTGCAAAGGAAGGGAAAAGAACATGGCAATAGCTGGAGATGGGTGTGGGATTCTGGGAGTACCTGCTGGAGGGTGAGGGATTTCAGAACCCTGATGGGGATCTTGAGGAACTTCAGGGTTTTCATTCCATGTTTTCTTTCCTTCAGACATGACTTTATTGGTTTGTGTTAGCTGGGACTATCTGAAGGAAGGAGGAGCTGTTCTTTATTAGAGCTGGCTGGGGACTGTGGGGCAAGCACTGGAGTCAGATGAACCTGATGGAGAATCCTGGCTCTGGATCCTTGCCCCTGACTGGAGCAAGTACTCAGCCTTTTGGAGCCTTGGTGTCACCTTCTGTAAAATGGGGAATCAGTACTTCTTTCCCAAGGCACGTGTGGACTTTGATGAGAAAAGGTTTGAGGAAGGGTCTGACACATATCAGATGAAGGCTACTTAGCACTGTCTGAAATGTGGCATGGTGGTTAAGAGCACGTACTTTAAAAAAATTTTTTTTAAGATTTCTTATTTATTTGAGAGAGAAAACATATGGTGGGGAGGGGCAGAAGGAGAGAGAGAGAGAGAAACAGATTCCCTGCTGAGCAAGGAGCCCGATGTGAGGCTTGATCCCAGGACCTGGAGACCATGACAGGTACCGAAGGCAGATGCTTAGCAAACTGAGCCACCCAGGAGACCCAAGAGCATATACTCTTGATCCAGATACTTGGGTTCTGATTTTGGCTCGGGAATTGGTGGTAATGTACATGGCCATGACATCAGCAAGAGTAGAGGTGTGATGAGCTATGAGGCCACCAGAAGGCTGAGGGTGCTTCAGAGACCAGGACTTGATCCACCTTGGTCTCTAGGTACCAGGCAATTCCATTCTCCTCAGTGGCTTGGTTTATCCTGCCTCTTCCAGGAGGGGGTGGACTGGATCATAGCTGGTAAATGTGTGGCTCAGGTCCTGGCACTCCCTGTCCCTAGCAGGCACTAGGAATGGACCTAATATTCTTTCTGGTAAAGCTTGGACATTGTCTCATTAATTGGCTTTTTACTCTAATATTAAGTTACAGGGGTTTCTTATGTATTCTAGATACAACTCTTGTGACATACATGATTTGCAAATATTTCCTCCTATTCTATGGGTTGTCTTTTCCCTTTCTTGATGGTGTCCTTTAAAACAGAAAAGTTTTTAATTTTGATGAAGTTCAATTTTTCTGTTTTATTTTCCTGTTGTTGCTTGTGATTTTGAAGTGATAGCTAAGAAACTTGTCTACAATCCAAGATCAGAAAAAATTATTCCTACCTTTCTTATAACAATATTGTAGTCTTAGTTCTACATTTGGAATTTTACTTTCCTTTTAGTTAATTTTTGTATATGGTGTGAGATAGGGATCCAGTTTCATTCTTTCACATATTGTTCCAGCACCATTTTGTTGAAAAGACTGTTCTTTCTTCATTGACTTGTTTTGGCACCCTTGTTGAAAATGAATTAACTGTAAACATGAGGGTTTATCTCTGGATTTTCAATTCTATTCCACTAATTTATGTGTTTATCCTTATACCGGCACCATACTGTCTTGATTACTGTAATTTTGAAGGAAGTTTGAAATCAGGAAGTGTGTATCCTCCAAATTTGTTCCACTCTGGGTCCCTTGAATTTCCATATGAGTTTTAGGATCAGCTTGCCCATTTCTGCAAAGAAGCCAGGTGGGATTTTGATGGGAATTGCATTCAATCTGTAAATCAGTTTGGGGAGTGTTTCCATCTTAAAGTATTAAGTCTTCCAATCCATTGACATATGACATCTTTTCTTCTATTTAGAGCTTTAATTTCCTTCAACAATGTTTTGTAGTTTTCAGAGTATAAGTCATACACTTCTTTTGTTAAATGTATTCCTAAGTATTTTTTTTTACACTATTATAAATAGAATTGTTTTCTTATTTTCATATTCAGATAATCATTACATGAGTTTTCTTTCGTGGGATCGTATGAGATTGAGACATTAGAACAGTGCTGACGCACTGATTTTGTGTGACTCACATTGTTCATATAGACAAAGACTTCCTGAAAATATCACTTTGTACACACTAGGGGAATCCTAGTTCCTTCTAATTCTGAGCTGTTGTTTTATTACAATAGTTTATTTATTTATTAATTTGTTGACTTATTAATCAAGGACCCCATGGACCAGACACTGTTCTGGTAGAGAGGGGCACGGCAGTGGACATGGCCAGCTATCTGAGCTTGTGTGCTCATGGGGGAGTCAGACAATAAAATAATTAGCTAACTAAATACTTGCTATCATTTCAGGCAATCCCTTTGAAAGAAAGTGTGTTGAAAGTTAATGAGTTAGCCCTAGGATCGAGAGTTGAGTGGCACAAAGGCAGATTTAATGGGGTGGTAGGGACCTCTAAGGAGATGACCTGGAGATAGGAAGTATGGGGTGAGTGAGCTGGGAGCTGTAGAAAGAGGATGGCAGGTGCAAGACCCTGAGCAGGAACATGTTCCAAGGGCTGGGAAACTACAGGGAGGCCAGTGTGGCTGGTGCAAAAGGGAACCAAGCATGGTGGAGATTGAAGAGTTGGGAAGAGGCCAGGCCAGCGGCAGGTGAGCCATGTAAAGAACCATGGCCTCTATCCTGGGTGTGATGCAAAGTCACTGGAGGACTCCAAGAGAAGGAGTACAGCAGTTATGGAGAGCTGGAGGGTCAGGGAAGAGACCTTGAAAGTCAAGGAGCTGAGCAAAGTCTTGCAGGGAAAACAGACAGGAGCAGAGACTCTAGGGGAAGGCTAGGCAGATGGGAGAAGCGGCAGGAAAAAGGTGTCACAGTATGGACTTGCCCAGACTAGGGAAATTGGGGTTTGTCATAGAGCAAGACAGTGGTGGGGAGGGAGCCAGTCCAGGAACAGGCTGACTTTCTTTCTGGTTCTCTTACAGCCAATCCAGAGGGCAGCATCAGTTTTAGCTCAGAGTGGAAATCAAGGCTTGGGAACCATTGGTTTGAGCTCTGCTCTAATGCTGACTTGCTGTGTGATCTTGTGCAAGTCACCCCCATTCCGTCGGGCTTGATGCTGTCATTTGTACAATGTATTCTTCGTACAAAAGTAGCTCCAAGTATGTTGGCCCTGTGATGCATATCCTTGGGGATAGCTGGCAGCACCAAACCCTGGGAGAGGACCCTCAATGGGAGAGGGGTACCTCCTCCCTCAATTGACTTCACCTACGGCTGCTCTTAGCTAAGATGCTTCCGGTCCAGAGGTTTGGCAGGGATGAAGTAAAATGGTGCTCTGACAGCTCGCTCCCTTTCATCCCTGCCTAGCTGATGTCATCTGCTATGCTCCACGAGCTCAGCTGTCAAACCCAGAGCTGCCTTCTCTTTAGACTTCCTTTGTTTGTGGACACAGAACACGCTTCAAAGAAATAATGTATGAGTGGCCCCTGCAGTAAGTTACCCCCAGGCCTGAAGGAATAAATCCTGGGCTTTTGAACAGACCTTCTGCCGGGCCATGTTTTGTGAGGGTCTGGTCACTAGTCCAGGTGACTGGCCGAAGATGAAAAAGTCACCCCCTCCCTGCCTCCGTCACTCCTCCATCCCGTTGGCCTCAGAACAGCGGGTAGCATTGACCTCTGCTGGCAATCAGTGCTCACCAACACCGCCAAGTGCCATCCATGCCTCTTGCCTCGCTGGGGCCCTTCTCTGCAGCTTGTCCTCCTCCTTCTATGCCGGAAGCCTGGTCCTCGGTGGCATCTTCACTGAGCCTAGTCACTTCAGCTCCCGGGCTCCCCCACATGTCGCATGGGGCCAGTTATCTCTCTCGCACCCTGGCTTGTGGGGAGGGTTAGATTTCAGGGGCAGGGGGTCGAGGCAGTGCGCAAAAGCTTTGTGCCCATGATGGAAAGCCGGTGCCTCATGTGTGCCCCGCGGGCGCTTGCTGCGAAAGGCTGGAGCCAGAGAGAGCTAGGCTGTTGCTGGAGCCCTGGCAGGTGGGACAGCCACTGAGGATTTAATGAGATGACAAGTTGTGCCTCCGATTCCCTGTGCAGCCAAGAGCCCGCCTCTGGGCCTGGGATGTGCACTGTTCATGAAGTGCCGCTTGTCCCCAGTGAGCCTCTTGTTTTGCCTGTCCTGCTACCGGCCCTTCAGGAAATTCTCAACAGGTCCTCAGGGTGTGTGGCAGCATGGCTGCTGGCATCCTTCCAGCAGCGGACTCTTGTTCTGAGTCCTAAGACTGACATCCTTGAGGTGCTTTACTTGGCACTTTCAAAGGGGATGGGAGGGGACAGAGGTGGATGGGCAGCCATGGAGCTGGGGCGCACAGTGGGAGAGGCGCAGCCTGGCTCTGGGGTCCACGAATCCTGCAGCAGGAAATGTGAAATGAGCTAGCCTCCAACTGCACGGGGCTCTGAGGAGCCTGGCCTGTCAGTCTGCAGGCAGGCTCAGCGCCTTATCTCTCAGAGTCCCGGGAGCTCAGTGGGCTGGGTCGGTGGTGGGTGCAGCCTCCCAGAGGAGCAGAAAGGAAGGTTAACAGTCCTTGAGATGCGGAGATTTAGCACGGGTTTTCAGGTCCTCTCCATTCATTCATTCATTCATGTGCTTGTATGCTGTCACTGAGCGCCTGTTCCCTGCCAGGCTCTGGGCCAGCCCCTGACCCAGTGGTGAGCAGGAAACACCCGGCCCCCTGTGTCTCTCACCTGGGTTACAGCCCAGCAGCTCAAGCCCGAGGTGAAAGGGGCAGACCCTTGCCTGTCTGGCTCAGCTCTGAGTTCTGCCACTTCCTTGCTTGGTGACTTTGGGCAGGAAACATTATCTGTGCCTGGAATTCAGTAAATAAATAACTGAATCATTAATAACATTGCTCTGTTCCTTCTGTCACCCTCTTCAACTCCGCTCTCCACTACACAGCTTTTTGATCTTTCTAGGAGATAGGTCTGATTATAGTAAAGTCGCTCAAAGATCCCCTAGTTTAAAGTCTAAACTTTTCTGTGGTCAGCACACCCCTTCCTTCCCATCCTCTCCCCTGTGACCTTTCCCATTCCTGAGGCCACTCTTCCCGCTGCCTTCCTGCATCTAGGTAGCCTGCTGTTTGCTAAACCTGCCATGCTTTTCATGCCCTGATTCATCCGGGGGGCCCTGATTCATCCTGTGTGGGTCCTTCAAGAGGAGGGCCAGGTCTGGGTTTGAAAGTGGAAGCCCTGCCTCATGTCTCCTTCCCTAATAAAAGACAGCCTCTTTCTTGTCCATACTCTGCCCACCCTGGGGTCTCCTGTGCTGAGCAGGGTTTTGTAACAATTGTGTATCTTCTGTGGCACCTGTGTCCCCTGGCCATGTCAGAATCCTCTCTGGGCGGTACAAATAGACCCTTTGCAAATAGCTGTTGAATGAATGAATAAACAAGGTGCTTGCAAACACCTGTTAAATTAGAAAGACGCAGGTGATCTCATTTAATCTTTAGACCCACACCTCAAGCAGAGGAGGAGACCCTTGAAGCCAGATGGGACAGACCTGATGCCTTGCCAGTGTGGGTGACAGCCAACTGGCCCCAGAGTGGACAAGTAGGGTCTGGGTCCATCTGACTCCTGGGACAGTGCTCATTTCTCTTCCCCTTTAGCACAAGTTCCATTGCTTGGGAAGAACAGGCGGGTAGACATGAAAGACTATTTCCAGAGAAGCCCATCTCACTATCTCTATGCCACATGCTCTTCATTCTGAGGTTGCCCATCGCACAACAGGTGGTGGACTCCTGTCCCCTTTGCTTTGAATCTCAGCTGGGCTTGGTCTTGCTTGACCTATGGAATGTGGCAGAAGTGATGGTCCAAGACTTCTGAGATAAGGCCATAGGAAGCCTGTGGCTTCTGCCTGCCTCCCCTGGAATTCTCTCCGGGGATGCCACCCCTGGGAAGCCAGTCGCCTGCTATGAGATGGCCATGCCACACAGAATGGCCACGTGTAGGGATTTTGGTGGACAGCCCAGCCACGTGAGGGAACCATCTGGGCCATCCAGAGCCGCCAAAGCTTCAGATGACTCCAGCCCCCAAGGACAGCTGATGGCAGTCCCCTCTGGGGCCAGGAGTGCACACTGCCCAGCTGAGCCCAGACAATCCACAGAAGCAGGAGAGATGATGATAAATGTTTAAGTCCCTGCGGTTTGGGGTGGCAGTCGATCGAATAGTGGAGGATAGAACTGCTGAGAGACCTGTCTCCTGGAGCAACTCCAAAGGGCCTTGACCTGTGATTCCTTGGGAGGTGGAGGAGGGGACTGGGAGATGGGAAGCTCTGAGTCTCCCAAGGTCCCGCTAGCCCCTGCAATGCTCTCTCTGATTTGAAGGCTGTCCTGGGGCAAAAGGTGGACAGTTCCATAGTCTAGTCACGTTAGGCTGCAGGGAATAACCAAGGTTCAAGTGCACAGGTATAAAGCCTTTACCCTTGTCCTGTTCAGGTCCATTCTCTATCCACTCCGCTGGGAAAATGGCCAAATGCTCGCTCTGCGCAAGAAGGAAAGAAGTGGTGGTGGAGGGCCTACCCCGTGCCAGGCGGCTCACCTGCATTGTTTCATTTGCCCTTCCCTACGATTTGATGAGATTGGAAGGATTATCCCCCTTGTACAAATGAGGAAACTGGGTCAGAAAGGTGCAGTGGTGAGTGCGCACAGCAAGCGACTGGCAAAGCCGACAAAACCCAGGTCTGCATCTGTAATGCCCATAATGTCACAATGGGCTCAGAGCAGCTGGGAGGGGTCCCAGGCCCTCTGTTCAGTCCCAATCTGCTGGCCAGTGCTTCAAATCCCCTCATCACTGCTCTGCTGCTTTGGCTTAAATCCTGGAGCCTGATAGTGCTAATCCCTCTGGAAAGATGATGCGCTGAGTTGTTACTAACTGTTCACCCCAGCTGGAGTGAGGTCCAGCATCTCCCATGGAGTCTGTTTCTTTGGGAGAGAGTGTGGGGTGGCAGGACTGCCTGCCAAGGTGGAAGAGAAGAGGAGGACCAGAGGAGAGTTGTAGCCCAGGCTCTTCTCCGTTCTTTCCAGATGGACCTAGATGGTGGGGTTCAAAACAGAAGATTGCGCCTCAGTACTGGCACGGGACAAGCCCCATGCCCTGCCTGAGGGCGGGCTTCCCCAGGCCTCGTGGCAGCTCCAGAGAATGCCTAAATCTCCAGTCCATGGCGTCCATCCCTGGCACAGATATGGGCATACTCGTTTTCGTCACCCCCCTCCCCATTTGGCCAGCTTCCCTCCAGGGCTCCAAGGCAGGCTGTGTTTAGTGCTGGGCTTCAAATGGAAGGAGCAGCATTAAGCAATTGGTATGGGGCCAGAGCAGACAGCCTGGGCATCGGGAGAGGGGGGCACTGATTGTTGGCAGAGCCGTGACTTGAGGTTGCTGGGGGGGAAGGAAAGCTCACTTCCACCCTGAGGGTGCCGGTCAGCTTGATGGTGTCTCAGGGCTTTGCCCAGTGCTCTTCAGAATCCCCCTGGGGACTGTCCCAAGTCCTGGGAGGCAGAGACTACTCAATATGGGCTGTCCTGGTGGGGGTGGACATGTTATCATGGGACATGGCTGGGCAGGAGAACTGACCGCACCAGTGCGCTCTGCAGAAGGCTGCCACGGAAGGAGAGGAGACAAGATAACCTCAAGAACCTTGTATAGTTCCCTCTGGGAAGGGACAAGCCCCATCTGATGCCACAGGGTCTGAACCACTTGGGCGAAAATGAGGGAAAGAGAATATTCTGGCTGTCCTGGTGTCGCTCCAACTTCCCCAGGTTTCCTTGACTCTGCTCCTTAGCTTGTCTAACTTCCCTTGGGCAGGGAGGCCTTGCTGCTCTCCCCTCCCTCCATTTCCTCCTCCCTTCCTTTCAGTCACCAGGTTTTTATTGAGCACGTACTATACTGGGCAGTGTGCTAAGTCTTGGAGGACCCAGGGGTGAGCAAAACAAATGGAGACCCTGTTCTTAGGGCCAAGCAGTGGAGCACTACCGAGGGTGGCTTATGGGGGCGTTGTTGAGAGAAGCTGGAAAGCCGGTTGGGAAGGTGAGGACAGAACCCAGTTTGGAGGTGGTACGTGTGAGGGTGGGGGATGTTGGCAGCGGCGCCAGGACAAGTAGGTGGATTCAAAAGAGAGGAGGAGCACTCAGGAGGGTTTGATGAAGGCTTGGCGGCAGCAGGTAAGTGGGGACAGCGGCGAAGGCGGACTGCTGGGTGGCTAGCCCATGCACCGGGGTAGGTGCCCGTCGTGGCCTATCTCACAGCCTGGGCTGGCCCTGCTGGGTACCTGACCAAGGGAAGCTTTCTGCACCAGTGTTTCATCTCAGGCGGGCCTGGGAACTGGGTCCAGATGCTCTCCAGCAGCTGGGAGCACTGAGGCGCAACACCCTCTCCCCAAAACGCGTTTCCACCCCTTCTGCTCTTCCCGACCGCTCCCAGGCCCCGCCCCATTCCCCCCCCGCAAAGCCTCCTAGGTGGCCTCTTCCCCCAGGCTCCATTCCACCGCTCTGCGGAGCAGTGATGACTGACGTCCCAGGAGGCCAATGAGCTGCATAGCCCCGCCCACTCCCCCAGGGTCTCCGTGTCCCCGCCCACTCTCTGCTGCTCCCCTCCCCCCAGACCTCTCACAGTATCAAAATACCAGAGACGGTGGGAGCAAGAACAGGCCTGATTTCCACCTAAGGAGAGGAGGGAGGGCCCAGGCCCAGCTGGGTCTTCTCATAGCATCCTGCCGCCCTGGATCCGCCCCACCTGGCCGCCGGATGCCTCGGGGAGGCAGGGGAGTCTCAGGCTTCCGGGCCAGGGCCGGCAGCCTGTAAACATTCCTGCCCCATTTAGATGGTTGCCAGATGGGCTGGAGCTGCAGGGGGTGGGGGAGGGGCTTTGGCTGGGGCTGCCAGTACGCGTGGGGACTTGGTGGCTCTCTGCTCTGAAGAGCTCCTCTCCCTTGCAAGCGGTCTGTGTGAATCCTCTGCGTCCCTGGTTCTCCGGTCTGCCTAAGGTCATCTCACTCCTGGACCCTTCCCCCTCTGTGCATGAGGCCAGTGCTTCCTGGGTCCCCTTCCCTGTGAGCATGAGGCTAGTACATCATGGGGCCTTTCTCCCCGTGTGCCTGAGGTCAGGGCACCCCTGGGCCCCTCTCCTAGTCTGTATGAGGTCGGTGCACTCTGGGGTCGATTCCTCTCACCTGAGAGAAGGGATCCCTAGTTTGGGGCTTGCTTAGGCACCCCTCAAGGTGCGGGCCTCAGTCTTCAGTTTTGTAGCCTGAGGAAATTGAAGGTGAGCCCTTATCTACCTGCCTTACGGGGCTGGGAGGGCTCAGCCTAGGACAGCCTTTTAAATATTAAACTCAGTACTTGTCGTGAATGTATGGAATCGTTGAGTCACTGGATCGTACACCTGAAACTAATACCACACTCTGTTAACTAACTGGAATTAAAAGAAAATCTTAAAAAATTAAAAATAAAAATTAAACTCAGTGCCACAAACAGTTTGCTCTATTCACGGCCTCAAGGAGTAAACAGGGCTTACTCAGCTGTCTCAAATGGGGCAACATTTGCTGCTGAGAGCTACCCTTCTGAGGGTGTTTTGTATATACTGTTTCATCATAACATGACCTTTTGAGTATTACTGTGCCCACTTAACAGATGACAAAACTGATGCAGCAGAAAGTGGGTGGCCAGGCTCACTATCTCCGGCTGAGGAACTGGAGGGCTTTGCCTTTGTCCTTAGGGCTTGGATGCCCACTGGCTCTGGCTGGGCTGGTCCTGCCTCTGTTTCAAAATGCAGAGCACAAGCATGTTCCCTAGGCCAGGACCGTAACCGGGCTCTGTCCTCTGCCATAGCCTAGTCTGTGTGGCCCATCTCAGGTGTACCTTTCCCATATAACAGATGAGGAGACAGACCAGAGGGGATAAGAAACTTGCCCAGGGGCGCAGAGCGCTCGGTGATAGGATCAGACTCTCAGGCTCTCCGAGAGTCCCCGACAAGTGCTCATGTCACTTAGGGCTAATGAGGAAAGCTCTGGATGTGGCCTCATCTGCTGGGGACAGCTGGTGTGACCTGAGGGCAGGAGAAGGGGAAGGGCAGTGAGGGGTGACTTAGGGGCTCGGCTGCCGTCCCATCTATGACTGTGACCTTGGACAAATCGCTTCCGCCTTCTGAGCCTCCATTTCCTTAGGTGTCGAATGAGGACAAGGATCTCTGTCCAGCTCTCCTTGAGAACGAAGAAAGACGTGGGTATGGGACCCGGCGCTGTGGATGGACAGGGCAGCTTTTTCTCCCACCACGAAGCCCCCATACCCGGGTCCACCTTGGCCAGTGCCCCAGGACCAGAACCCTGTACAGCTTGCTGGAGGCTTGGGTGTGGGGGCAGGTGGGGAGCTGGGCTTGCGGCTCCTGGAGGGCAGGAGTGCTCAGCTTGGGGGCTCCGAGAGGGCCTCTGTCAGCCTGGGATGTGCCTCCCACAGGCTTCCTTTCCCCATGCCCCCATGCCCCTCACAGGCCTGCAGCCCTGGGAGAGCAGACTGGCCCTATTGGAAGACCCAGTCTCCAGTTTCTGGGAATGGGCTGTGCTCTGCAGCTTTCTTTCCCAGGAGCTGGTGCCAAGCAGGCTGCGCCTCGGTGGCTGGCGGGGCTCCAGGCATTCTGTGCTGAACGTTTCTCAGCAGCAGCAGGAAGACCGACCTCACTGGGGCTGGAAGAAACCCAGCAACCGGCCTCTGTCTGCTTCTCCCAGGCTATAAAACGGGTGCATAATAGCGCTCCAAATGCGCACTGGGACCAGCTTGGGGGGCAGGCCTGGAGCGCCTCTCTACCTATGCCCAACTAGCTGCCTTTAGGGAGGGAATCTGCCAGGGGCCTTCAGCTTTTAGGAAGCACTCCCATATGCATTCCCCATTCCATGCAGGAGGGAGTGCCCATGAGCCAAGGCCACCTGCCTATCCAGTGCTCTGCAAGTGCAGTCTCATGGGATGGAAAGCCACATCCTTACATGGCGTGGGCCATGACTCTTAGTTGATGGGGATAACTGACCCTCAGCAAAGTCAAGAACTTGCCAAGGTCACCAGCTGCACAGAACAGAGCTAGGTGGGAACGCAGGCAGGCGGTTCCTGCCTCAGCAGCAGCAGGGTGGAGCCTAGCTTCTCCCACCCACGGCCTCCAACTTTGACCTTGCCTTTCTGTGGCTCAGTGACTGCAGGAGCAGCTCTACCCCACAGACACCTGGGTGGCTCAGCTCGGTGTGGGGGCTGTGTGTGCAGATTATAGCCAGGGCACCCGGGAAACTCTAAGAGCAGGCAGGGCTGACAGAGGCTGCAGAGTGACAGATGAGGCCTGTGTGTGCTCGCTGACCTGATGGTCTTGGGGAGGGGCAGCGACTCGGTCTCCTGTCCAGACAGGCAGTGTCACCAGGAAGACTGGGAGGAAGTGTCAGCCTCCCTGTGTCTTCACCACTGGCCTTGAAAATGTCTTCCCAGGCAGAGCCTATCACAAAAGCCCAGCCCTCTCCACCTAACCATTGGCTTACCTGAGGGTTGGAGAGGTCAGCGCCTTTGCATGGCATTCTCGGTTCTCTATTGGTCCCCCTGCAGTTGAATTCCTTACCATTCCTCCCTTGCTCCAGGCTGATCACTCTCCTTCCTGATTTTCCTTGTCTGTGCCTTGGTTCTGGCGGCTTCCCGGGTTAGGCTGACCCAAGCACCTTGGGTCAGGACTGGGACCTTCTTCACCTTCCCCCTTGCTGGACTGTGAGACCCTCGTGGGCAAACTCCATGGTAGGTTCATTTGGATCATTTTCCTGAATGCTTGTGGATTACACGGAAGGAGGAAGGAAAGCAGGAGCCCAGGCTGGGGGCTCTGTTGTCGGACTGGGAACTAGGATACCCGAGTCCCATTACCTTTAGCTTTCAGTGGGAGACTAGGGAAGATGCTTTACATCCCATGACAATGTTATTTGGGGTGCCTGAATGTGTTACCCCTCTGGGGCCTTTCAGCCTTAAGGAGGAGCCTGTGAGTGACAGCTTTTTGGTCACAGTGAGTGGCAGACCTGTGGGTAGAGGGCTGTGTGGCCTGCCTGGTCCATGTCACTGAGGGCCAGCGCCAGCCGCAGGGGCTCCCTCGGCTGGGTGGCAGCAGCTGTTCTCTGGTGGCCATTCCCAGGAGCCTCTCCCTTCGTTACCCTACAGTTGGGTCTGTTCAGAAGGCGTGGTCCTCCTCCTTTGCTCTGGGTCAGGGGGAGGTGACATTTGGAAATACTGCTAATAGCACACACACACACAGACACACAGACACACACACACACACACACACACGAATCTGATGCCCCATGCAGACTTTGGCCTTTGTGGGCCGTGCTGAGCACTTACCCGCACTCTCCAACCCCAGCTCCACCGCAGCCTCGTGAGCAAAGGCACAGGGATCCCCATCCCACTCACCAGGGGAAACCGCATTTGTCTCCACATCTGGCTCCCTTGCCAGGGGTTTGAATCTGCCTGGACAGGCGGGGACCCTGCCTGGTGCTTTTCTGTACACTCGCACCTGGCCTACCCCCAAGAGAACGTGGGTGCTCCAAGCGGGTGGGTCAGGCCAGGGGGAAATAAGTGAATCTCTGGGACTCCGACCCTTCCCATGAGCCTAGTTTGAGAACAGTTGCTCCTGTGCCATAATCTTAAGAGAGAAAGCAGTATCTGAAAGGTGTTGTGTGCATACTCGGGCGCAGGAGGCACCCGGAGACAGTGGCACATGGGTGATGATTAAAGTGTGAGTTCTGGACCCTGCTATTTGAGGGGAGCGGGGAGTCTTGGTTCTATGTCTTTCCAGCTGTGTGATTTGGGGTGAGAGGCCTAAACTCTCCGGGGCTCAGTTTTCTTTTCAATAACGAAGGGGTAATAACCACATTTATCTGATGGGGTGCTTGTGGGGGTGAAATGAGTTATTACGCACAAGGTACCTAGAGCAGTTCCTGCCCCTGAGCACTGGACAGGGCTTTGTTATTGTAATTAGTGAGCAGTTAGGGATGGAGGGAGTTGCATCGCAGGATAGGGAGGTATACCGTTAATGGTACATGGTGAGTTGGCCTTGTAAAGGAGTGAGCAGTCTATTTCCTTCTTTCTGTGCACCTTAGCAATGTGGTCACAGCCTAAGGTGACACTGTTCCCCTGGAGCAAGGTGTGTCTTCCTCGAGAGGTGACACAGGGAGACAGCAGCCCATGAAGGGGCCTTGTGGAAGGATGAGGGACTGAGCAGCCAGAGGGGGTCACAGATGGCCCTGTGGATGACCGCTGTCCAGGTGCTTTCCTTTTACCACTGCCCAAAGCCCCCACCGCAGTCCCCAGCACAGCTTAGACCAGCTTTTAGGAACGGTGACATGGAGGGGGACAGTTCTGAGCTGGCCTGCATTGAAATCTGCATTTATTGAGGAGAGACCTTGAAGTGATTGAATTTACCGGAACTTGACTGAATTAACATTCCTCCTGTAGAGGAGAATGGGACTCCAGACAGAAATGAAGTTCACTTGTAGGAAAATAATGAAAATGATATGATATTTTTTGCATACATGCCTATATAGCTCATGAAATTCTTACCAGCATATGCATCTATATGTTTTCTTTTCCGTATGGACTTATAATAATGTGTATTTTACCACATATTAACACTATATATATATATATATATATGTGTGTGTGTGTGTATGTATATTTATATACATATAAATATATATATAGAAAATACATTCATGATATATATAACATATATCGTAAGTAAACATATATATAAATTGAAAGAAAGAAGATAAGCCAAAGTCTGTTGGTTATCTCTGGATGAAGGCGATATGGGCTATTTTTAATTTTCACTAATACACTGTATAGTAGGGATGCCTGGGTGGCTCAGTTGGTTGAGCGTCTACCTTCAGCTCAGGTCATGATCCCAGAGTCCTGGGATCAAGTCCCGAGTCCAGCTGCTTGCTCACGGGGAGTCTGCTTCTCCCTCTGCTGCTCCCCCTGCTTGTGCTCTCTTGCGCTCTCTCTGACAAATAAATAAATAAAATCTTTAAAAATATACTCTATTGTATCTTTGCAATTTTCTGTATCTTTGCAATCCTTTCTAGAAGGATAAAATAATGACACTGCTGTTAACTGTGTTCTTAGCGATGAACTGTGCTCAGTGTCAGGCAAATTGAGCCAGCTGATGGTGTGTGGCAGGTTCTGTGTCCCCAGAGAGTCCCTTTTCTCCCCTGAGCATACTGCATTGGGGATCATCTTCCTGCCACGTGTCCATGAGCAGCCAGGCCCCCATGGGAGAGGCCCCTACAAAAGCAGGGAGCCCTGCACCCACCCCAGCCTGCCAGCAATGCCGGGGGAGGGGGGGCGGGGGGGGGGGTTGTTGTCTGTGCTTTACAGATGGGACACCAGGGAGCCAGGGAGGCGGGGACTCTTGCAGGGCCACACAGTCAGGGTGGGGCGGGACCCCAGCTGGAGCCCAGATCCTTGGACACCCGGTGCAGGCTTGCCTCACATCACCGCCTTTGGGTGGTCAGTAGGAAGGGGTTCTGGGACACGTCTTGGGTCCCACGTGCTCAGTGCCTGCTGGGGATTTATACAGCTCAGGGAGAATAAAAGCTTAGAGGGTTTTGCCACTCAAAGCAGACTCTAAGCAGAGTTGGAATTAGAATTCCGTTGCTCCCTGCCAGAATGGAAGGGGGCTCAGAAAACAGCTATGAGGTGGGAGCAAAGGACCAAAAGAAGGCAAGTAAGAGAAGAAAGGAAAGAGACTACCGGTGCTTCCTGGAACAAAGAACACAGTCCAGCGTGTGTGTGTGTGTGTGTGTGTGTGTGTGTGTGTGTGTCGGGGGTGAGAGGGAATGGCGTTGCAGCATCGGGGAGGCAGGAGGTGAGAATGATAGTTGGTGAGTGAGGCAGAGAGAAGGAAGAGAAGAGACAGATGGGAAACAGTCCGTGAAAGCCAAAAACCTCAAGTCAGACAAATGTTTATTTTATTTAGTGTTGATAACAGGGGGAAAAAATGCTGACGGAAACTCACAACTAGCACAGGCTGGTGCCAGCTCCTGAGACCTAACGGAAAGTGCTAGAAAGGGCCTCCTCCCAGCAGGGCAGGCCCCAGCTTGGCTGGCACACCCTAGCAGAGCATGGTGCCTGCCTGCCAGGAAAGCCTCCCCGAGAAGCACACCCCAGCCGAGAGTGCCCTGGAATGGGAGCCATAGGGAGCTGCGCCCGGTGGGGCTGGTCCACTTCTCAGGGCGTCAGGGGACCCCTCTGTGAAGTGGGCACACCCATTCCTGCTCTGTCCACCTGTTGAAACTGTTGGGAGGACGTCCATTCTGGCCAGCAGGGAGTAACGGGCATAGGCTCTGCCCTCCTGCCGGAGACTCTATGTCAGCAACACACAAAGAAGCAGAGTACACGGAACCGCAGTTTGCAAGAGCATGGTCAGCTGAAAGCCAAGTGCTGTGATAAACAGCGTCTTGGGGTTGCCCTGGCTCCGTGCTGGGCTGTAGCGTGGGGAGAGGGAGATGGGGAGGAAAGCCAGGGAGCCCGGTGGACCACCTGGTTCAAGGAGCCGGGGGCTGAGAGCGCAGGAGATCTCGTCGGCTGCAGTGGGCAGGCCGCAGCGCTGGAGAGACGAGATACAGAGAGGGGACCCCAGAGAGCTGCGGAGGGTCCCCTGCAGGCCACACACAAGCAAGGAAATGACCTGAGGCCAGGGAGAATTAACACACACCCCCATCTCCCGCTATACCCACCAAAGGTTGAGGGACTGGAGCGTGGACTTCACATGATGGCCATAGTGGCTCTTCCCACCAGTCAGACTGGGAAACTCCTGATGCAGGGAGCACCAAGCACACAGCTCTGAGGCTTACGCTTCTTTCAAATGTTCCTGGTGACCCGCAAAAAAATGTGACTTTGTTTGAATCACATCCAAGCTCCACTCTCTATTTGAATTTGGTGGCTCTAAATAGAAGGGGTTCTGCCCCCCCACCCCTTATTTCTCATGTTTTTGACTCCATGAAGAATAAGGGTCAGTTGTCCCGTAGACTGTCCCACGTCCTGGATTTGGTTGACTTCATTCTTGTGGGGGTGTTGGGCTGGCTCCTCTCTCCTTGGTAACTCCTAGACTAAGAGCTCGCCTGGAAGGCTTCACCAGATTCAAGTTCAAGCGTTTGGGCCAGAACCCTTCACAGGTGGTCCTCATTTCCTTATCTCCAGGTAGTAACACTGTAGTAATTCACAGGGGCCTCCTCAGGATCGCTTGCTCCATTCAGCTTCTGGAAAGGGTGATAGATACGAGGCTTTGCAGCCCTCAGGGGAAAGTGTGTTAGAATGCCGGTGGGTCAGAATGGTGTTTGTACATGAACAATCCTGAATCCACTTTGATTTAAAGAAAATCTTTTCAAACTTTGATCTTTCTTTTTTTTTTTTTTTTTTAAAAAAAACCTTAGTATTCATAACAAATGACAGTGATGGTGACGCATGACGTGTCACAACCCTGAACCATTGAATTACGGGGTCCTAAAAGGTTAGACAGGAGTTTTGAGGTTGTCGCTGATGGGGCTCACAAAGTAGGGTGGCCAGTTGGGACCAAGGGGTTTTTCAGAATGTGGGACTTTCTGTGCTAAATCTGGGGATGTCCTAGGTAAACTGAGACAGGGTCATTGCCCTATGACAACGAGCAGACTTATCTGGTGACCAGGATCATACATAAGTACTTTGTATGTCTGAATTGCTGGGCCTTTTCTGACCCCTCTTTATATCAGCTGAGAAACTGGTGGTTGTCTGGCCTGCTTTCCAGGGATGGGGATGCCAGACCTACCCTAAGGTGACCCATTTCATTGGTGAGTAAGTTTGACTTAGAAAAATTGGGCCTGGGTGCCTGGGTGGCTCAGTGGGTTAAGCCTCTGCCTTCAGCTCAGGTCATGATCCCAGGGTCCTGAGATCGAGCCCCGCATTGGGCTCTCTGCTCAGCAGGGAGTCTGCTTCCTCCTCTCTCTCTGCCTACTTGTGATCTCTCTCTGTCAAATAAAGAAATAAAATCTTTACGGGGCGCCTGGGTGGCTCAGTGGGTTAAGCCGCTGCCTTCGGCTCAGGTCATGATCTCAGGGTCCTGGGATCGAGTCCCGCGTCGGGCTCTCTGCTCAGCGGGGAGCCTGCTTCCCTCTCTCTCTGCCTGCCTCTCCGACTACTTGTGATTTCTCTCTGTCAAATAAATAAATAAAATATTTAAAAAAAAAAAAAAAAGAAATAAAATCTTTAAAAAAGAAGAAGAAAAAAAAAAAAAGAAAAGAAAAATCGGGCCTGTCTGTAAATCCCACAAACCCACTGTCAACTGGAACCTTACCCCATGGAGCTCAGCATATGATGTTGATCGGCCAGTCAGACCACTGAAAACCTGCCCGTGTACCGTCCAGACAGACACCCCCAGGTCATCCCTGGTGACGAGTTCATGTCTCCTCATCCCACTTTCCCATCTCTGAGCTCAGGATGTAGTCCAGGTCTTGGTATAAGAGTGTCATTGGCACCAAAACAGGAACCCCACAAGGTGAGAGAGAATTGTCTGCAGAAGGAATGGGCCTGCTCCCTCCCACTTTCTGGAGTCTGGGTCCCCAGGCATTTTCCTTCCCTGCCTCCAAGCCTGACACGGTCTGTCCTGTGCTGGGGAGAAATGTGCTATCATAAGGGAGACCTTGGGTGTCCTTATACCCTCGAGTGGCAGGGAGGGGAGGGAGTGCCCAGCTCCTTACATTAAGGATGAGCCAGCTACTCCAACCCACTCCAGCGGATTTAAAAGCAGAGCCAAGAATTTAACTTCAAGATGTACTTTACCTCCCCAAATCAAATCATCTCAATTTCAGTGCCGTTGTTGAACAGACTTTCCTGTGGGGTTGAATGCTGCAGCTTTCCCGGAAACTGTTGGGTAGAATGAAGGTCAGGATTTTATGGGCTCAGAGGTGTTTCCATCACTAGCTGCATGATTGTCCTGAGGACTGACTGGTCCCATCAAAGATGCCTCTCCTGTCTGATCCCCGCTCAGTGCCAGCTTTCCTGTTTTCCTTTTTCCTGTTTTCTGTTTCCCTCTCCTTTCTCCAGGATTCCTTTGAATATGTCTCCTGCTTCTCATCCTTCCTCGGGAAGCCTATGTTCCCTAAATGCCCATTTCATACTAACTTCCCACCTCTCAACCCAGCACCTGACTGTCTTCCAAGGGCCTCATTCTTTGCCCCCATGAACTGCGCCAAACTCCCTCCCTCCATGTCCCCCATCTTCCTTCTGAAATGAATCAGATTCTGACCGTTCCTGCCTTGGTGTTGAATGATACCTCTTTATAGGTGAACCTCCCACAGGAAGTCTTCCCTGATTAAATTTATCTTCCTCCTGGACCCCTGCCTCCCCTGGCCTCCAGTGTCACACAAACCCATGGACTAGTTTCTCTTTCCCAGTGGGCCTTTCTTCTCTCCCCTGAAGGACTGGGGCCAAAATGTGGACAACAGAGACAGGGAGGGCTCATCAAAGATCCACGTTATCCCTTCCATTTCCAGCCACCGTGCTGGAAGGTGGGGCCACGGGACTACTTCTAGACAGTGAGCCGAAATGACATGTATCACTGCCTGGCTCAGACAGTTAAGAGCTGGCAGGCGTCCTCCTCCACCTCTTTCTTCCCCTTCTGCAGCAACCACAGATGCTGTGTGGTCCAGATGGCACAGCTACAAGAAGACAGATTCTCTGTCAGCCTGGTTCCCTGCATGACTGTGTGGATCAGAGCTTCCCACTGCCTCGCACTAGACATATAGTATGAGCAAGAGACAGAGTTTACCCTGTTAAGTCTCTGAGATCTGTTTTTTTTTTTTTTTTTTTTTTTTTCCTGCTTCCAGCAGGTAGAATTCTTTAACATTAATAGAACATCTTCTTTGTCCCCCCACTCCCTGTCCTCCCAGGAAGAGGGTATCTCCCCTACCCTCTTCCTGCCAGCTCTGAGCACAGACTGGGCACCAAGCATAGGAAATTCAAGAGATGAGCCTTTTTAGTCTAAATGATGAATTTCAGGAGATGGTAACTGGGACATGGAATTCATAAATGGAACAACTTAAGAGAATGTTCCTAGCAGCGGCAAGCTTGGTGAAAACCACCCTGGATCTTAGCTACTGTGCAGCCTGACCTCACTGGCCAAACCCTAGGATCCTGTAGCATGCTGATAGATGCAAAGCTGGGATGAGGAGCCCCACAGCTTTATGATTTTGGAGCAATTCTGTGCTCTCGCAGCGCCTTGAGTCACATGTCCATGAAATGACCAAATAATGTCAGCCTGAGGGACCCGGAACCAACCAGCTCTGCCCTTCTAGGAATTTTTACATTTTTCCCAGAAGACAAGAAGCCAACACTAGTGTGATTATGTAGGTATAATACCCAAGTCCCCCCAGCTCTTGGATATTTGATATAAAGAAGGCATAATTATGACACAGCAAGGAGAGGCCCTTATGGGGCCAGGAAGCTGCAGACTGTGGCTTGCCATATGTCTAATAATTGCTATTCCTTGGTTTGAAGGACGAAGTGGGGCTGGAGCCTGGAAGGGAAAGTATATAGGCAACCCTTGCCCTCACCAAGAAATCAGTTAGAACTTCCCATTCTACTGTAAGCCTTTGGGGCCATGGCTTTGTCTTTTTCACAATTGTATTCCCAGTGTCCTATTCAGAGATTATCTCAGAGAAAGTCCTGGAAGGGTAACTGACTTCCCCTAGGAGTGGCCTGTGGCGTCTGGCCTGTTGGTGGATGTGTAAGCTGAGGCTGGATGGTCACCGGGTGGGGAAGTGGTAGAGGGTGTCCTGACCTGTGAGCAGAACAGGTGAGGTGACCACTAGATTCGTCCTGGGCTGAGATCTCTCAGGTGCATCCGGGGTGAGGCTGGGTGGGGGGCATCTGTGAAGCCAAACTTCTGGGCTGTGGGTTTAGGAAAACCCCAATGGGGTGACAGTCCCTCTTCCTTCCATGTTGAGGAAGGTGAGGTGCATATTCTTATCATATGTTAACCTTGGAGCTCTGCTCCTGAAAAAAAGCTGTCACAGAGGTATTTAGTGGAGGAGGAGGAAATGCTCCGCGCAGGAAACGCTCCTGTTGTGCTTTGGGGCACGTGTAGCTAATGGGGTATGCACAAGGAGCCTGTCTGGACTGTCACCAGAGGAGAGGGCACTAATAACGTCTGGCGGCCAACACACGGCCCCCTCAGCTGGCAGATGAAATGGCGCACAGCGGACATGAGCTGAGCACCTACTGTGTGTTCAGGCTTCGACTGTTCTGTGTCATTCTTGCCACAGCCACCCCCACCACCACTGAAGTGGCACCATCCATCTTATGTGTGGATGAAGGAAATGCTTGTGAGTTGGCCTGACTCAGAGCAAATCTGCCTCTAATAAAAATTTGGTGATTTCCTCAGTGCCCTGAATCTGATGAAGCCAGCCAGAAGAAAGTGGGAACCTGCATGTGACATGATCTGATGCTGCCTGTCTGTCTTTGAGGTCATGTGAGAAGCCCAAGTTAGCCTAAACAAAGATGATTTACTTTGGCAGCGGTCTTGGGGAAAACCTTCGACACTTGGCATTGGGATCAGACGATGTGGTTTTCATCTTAGGAAGGGTGTGCATTCTGTGGCCTCCTATCCTTCTCAGTCCCCTCCAGCACATGTGTGTGTCATACACGCCACACACACATCTACCTACATGGGAACACCCTGAAAACCCTGCACACCTGCATCCAATAGCCACACTCCCGTGTGTGAGTACACGGTCCTGATGCTGCCTTCGCAGGCACACCCACCTCCCTCCGCTCGGGGACTCACACGCACACACGCGTGCCCGTGATTTCGCTTACCTTCATGTACACAACCCACAGCCCCTTGTGTTTTCTTCCACCCCCCACCCCCACCCCACACATTCCCCCTTCATGGGGACACGCTCACCCTCGTACACACCAGGCCTAGAGAGAAAGCTCCCATCATTTGCACATGCTTTCTCTCTGGGCGAAGAAATTTGCTTTTAAAGCAGAGAATGAGGAAAGTGAGCCAGGAGTTCTCAGCTGCTCCCTGCCGTCCCCCACAGCTCTCAGAGGATGAGCTGTTTTTTGAAGCAAAGGGAAAGAAAGAGGACAGGTAGGAGGGGCCTGGGGTCTGGGGCGGGGGCAGGGGGGGTTGCTGGCCTGAGTCTTCCCAGGCGGGAATTGGTCCAAGCCTTTGCTTCCCGGAGTTCCGGTTTTTCCGAATCATTTGGTGGGGGGCCAAGCACCTTCAGCCTCCTTACTCAGTCCCTGAATGCCCAGCGCCTCTGAACTCAAGGCTGAGTTCCCTGTTCTGGGCTTATTCCCCACGGGGCCCCTGTATTCCCTGCTGGCTCATGTGGTGGACTGTGGTGGTCACACCTTGAAGGGGCATGAATTCGTTGTCCAGGTGTCAGAGCCGCACAGGCCCTCAGCCTGTGGAGGTTCTCCCGTGTTTCTCTGGTGGGGAAACTGAGGCCGGAAAAGGAAGACTGAGCGCTTAGCACCATGACGGGTACGTTCCAGTTCCTCAGGGGACCCTTGGCGAACCCTGGCCAGAGGTTTGCTCTTTTGCTACTTTTGTACGAACTCGTGAGGCATCTGGGGACTTGGAACATGAGGGACTAGATGAGACAATATTACATTTTGTGTAAATGATTGTGGGAAATTCAGATGCACCCACCCCACGTATATACACGTGTGCACATCTACACACATGGACTCACACAGGTGCAGTCTCCCTAACACATGCACGCACATATACCTTCAAACAGGGCACCCCCTCCAGGCTGACAGGAATGCTGGGAGAAGTAGATGCAGCGAAGGACAGTGAGAGTCCCCAGGCCAACCGCTGCTGGGGTCCCAAATAACAGGTCCGGGCTGATGGTGTTCAAATGCATTAACTCCGTATTTCTGGCCAAGTTTGGGATTCCACCAGAGTGAGGATGAGCCTGGGCTGGTCCCTCCCCTTGCAGAGCGTGAAGCCCAGGGGAGGGCCACCTCTAGTCACTGACACTGAGGGCCACAGCTTGCAAGGCTTGCCACACGGGTCTGAACAGGGTCCTATGGGCACACTACGGGGGGAGTGCCAGACTCCCATGGGACTCGGGTGAAGACCTCTCAAAGAAGGGAAGATGAAAGGACAAGTAGAATTTGCCAAATAAAGGAGCGGTAGCCTGGGACAGGGTGTGCGCTAGGAAGAGGGGTGAAGTGTGCCGCTTATTAGGCTGGCCATTTGCCCCCTGACCCCCGACCCCAGACCCCGTGTGGCCAGAGCCTGGGATAGGAAGGGCCAGAGACATAACGTGTGGAGCGATGGGAAGGGTCTTCAATGCCTTTTTGCCAGGGTTTGGCTTCATTCTGTGGGTGGGAAAGTGGATTCCAGAATGGGTTTAAAGAGAGAAGGAACGAGAAAGGGCCACCCTGGTGGCCAGGAGGAGCCCTCTTGAGGTGGGAACCTGGCATGGAACTAAAGGCACCGGAGACAGAGGGAGGGCTAGGGGAGGGGGGTGGTGTGTGGAGCCTCCAAGCCCCTGAGGCTTCCAGGTGGGGCAGGCAGGGTGGAGGGTGTTGTAGTAATGGAGCAGGTGCGTGGGGGATGCCCCCTGAAGCAGCAGAGGCTTTAGGGAGAGGGGACCCACCGGCAAGGAGTTTCGGAGTCAGTCTGGAGAAGTGGTCACAGAGTGGGAGGTGTCAAGGACAAAGGCACAGGTTTGGCTGGGGTGGGGAGGGGTCGGACTTGCCTTCCCCGAGGTGGGGCAGGCAGCCGTGTTAACAGCCCTCCCCAGGCCGCCTCGGGCAGGACCCAGCCGTTGTTTGTCAGCCGGTGCTGTCCCGGGAGCTGCAGCCCAGAATATTAAAATCTTTCTCAGGTTTATCTCTTCCCCTCCCCCCACCCATCTCGCTCATTTGAAATCCCTGCAATTCGGGGGAGAAAGTTACTTTAATCCTCTGGTTCCTATCAGCCTAATTACAGTTTCAATAGACAAACGGTCCTGGCTCTAAATGAGATCGGAGGACACGGGAACACATTATGTTGGCGCTAATAATGATCGGTCTTTGTTTTATCATTTCGTGTTGTTGCTTCTCATTTTGGCTGCCTGAATTCTTAATGCCTTCGAGTGTCTCGCGGAGATTGCTTCCTCTTGCTGCCAGGCCGGGACACAGTTGCAGACTTGCATATGAAAACACCCAGCCTGGTGCCTGCAGCTAACAAGCCAGCCACCATTTAAATTTCAATCAGCCCTTCTGTTTGTGTGTAAGTTCCTTGGATGGTTGAAATTAGCAATTTTGAAAAATTGATTAAAATTGCTGGTTTCATGAAGCCTCAAAACATCAAAATCAATCTTTTTTTTTTTTTTTTTTTTTAAATACACCGAAATTCTTGTTGGACTCACCCTGTCTGCAGTCTGGGAAAGAGCCAAGTGTGCCAGTGATGCGGCGGGGAAGGGTGAGCTAGGGGCTCAGGGGCTTGTCTTGGTTCTAGACTAACTCCTGTGTGACCTTCTTAAGTGTTTGAACCTCTCTGGGTCTCCTTTCTTTCTTTCTTTCTTTCTTTCTTTCTTTTTCTTTTTTTTTTCCATCTGTGGAATAAAGGGGTTTGACTGGATAGGGGATCTTTAGAAGGCTCTTACAGCCCTGACACTATATAATTATGTGCTCTGAGTCAGGTTAAAAAAAAAAAAAATGCTGGATCTTTGCAGGTGGAATCTGCATTTGGATGAGCTGGGAATACTAACAACTGATAGTATATTCCTGAACATTTTTAGCTAAATCCAGGCACTTTATATGCATTATTTACATCCATGGACGCATCACAAGAAGACTATGAGAAAATACAATGATTATTCCCATTTTTAGATGTAGAAACAGAGGCTTACCGCCTTCTTCAGTGCCGTGATTCCCAGCCTGCAGACATGAAAGCTTTTCCCCATGTCCAGGTGATGGCTGCAGGTCAAGGCTTCTCAAAACCCGTCCCACAGGGGGCTCTCCCTGTTTCTGGGAGAGGCCCACGGGTGCATGTGGCTCCTTGGGCAGAGCAGGGCAGCGGACATATGAGGCATCCCTGGGCTCTCTCTGCTTTGCTCTTTGACTTGATGTCTTAGCAGCTATCGTCATGCAGCAGAGATGTTGCAGAGAAGTGATAGAGGAGAAAAAGGGGAGAATGTTTTATTTCCCCATATAGTGTGAAGTGATCAGTAGCACATACATACCCACAGTCCTGGCCATGGTCTTGGCACTTTAAAGAAACACTTTGAAATTATTGCTTAGTTTGAGGAAGAAGAAACACGGTGTAGAGAAGAAATAACAGGCCAAAAAATGGAGTCCCTGGTGCTAAGCCCCACTTCAGCAAACCAAGACTTGATACCTAACCTACCTGCAGTTTCAATCTCTCCCAGGAATGTAATCTTAAACCAGTTCATCTGTAATTTCTTGGTGAATGCTGCTGAGGTAATCCTCCTGATAGACTCCTTCCATCCCCAAAGTGAGTAATCCTTTTTTCCTTCTTCCTGCTCACTTCTGCCTGTAAAAGTCTCTCTCTCTCTCTTTTTTTTTCTTTCTTTCTCTCTCTCTCTCTTTTATTTTTTCTTTTGGTGCGGCTGTCTGGAGCGCCCTTCTGTTTGCTCAGTGGGGTGGGATACTGTCAAGATTCCCGAATCACTGAATAAAGCCAATTTGATCTTTGAAGTTGCTCAGCTGGATTTTGTTTCCTAACAATACTCTGTTCCTGTGGGCATGATTAAAATTCCTTCATCTCTTCTGGCGGCACCTTCACATGCTTCCACTCACACTTGCTTTGTGTAGTAACCGGGCACCGTTGCTCCCGCTGCTTCACCTGAGTAAGACAAGTGTCAGGGCCATTACCCATCCACTACGGGTCCCCAGGGCACAGCTGTCAGGGGTGCTTCATCACAGGAATCACCTAGCATCCTCCTTAAAACCCTAGAGAGGCTCAGTGCTCACTCCAGACTTACTGAAAAGAGCCCCAGCCAGTTTGGGAGGCCCTAGTTTCTTAAATATGCTCTCTGTGGGCACACGGACAATATCCCTGTGTTCTTAGCTTCCAATTCACTGGCCAGAGGGTCAGGTGCAGACAGTTTAAATTCTATTCACAATATTTATGGAACCCCTACGAGAGCTGGAAGGGAAAGATAGAGGTATTATGGGGAAACCGTTATGTTTTCTAGACTTAGACTTGAATACCAACTCCTTGTGAACTTGGGAAGCCACTTAAGTCCCTGGGCCTGGTTTCCACAATTTTCAGATGAGAACAATTGTCTTTCTGTCTGGATTGTCTTGGGGAGACACATGTGGTATTCATGTGGGTCGCCTACTATAATGCCCAGTACAGAAGTAGGTGTTCAGCAGGAAGTAGCTATTATTCCTACCTGAGGAAACCCATGACACCCCTAAGGGGACGGTTATAAGCTTCCGTGAATCCCCAAGAGGCTGGCCTCTCATAGTGTATACATTTCATCTTCAAAGGAGGAGGATGCTAGGCAGTAGGCTAAGCTAACGCATCAGGAAAATGGCTTGCTCGTTTAACTTCTCATTTAGCTCCTTTGCGTTTGACTCAAATGTGTGCCTCAGCATAGTATTAAGTACTATGTGTTATGGGCCTACATGGAGTTAAAAGATTGTTGAAGTAGGGGCGCCTGGGTGGCTCAGTGGGTTAAAGCCTCTGCCTTCCACTGGGGTCATGATCCCTGAGTCCTGGGATCGAGCCCCACATCGGGCTCTCTGCTCTGCAGGGAGCCTGCTTCCTCCTCTCTCTCTGCCTACTTGTGATCTCTGTCTGTCAAATAAATAAATAAATATCTTAAAAAAAAAAAAGATTGTTGAAATAATAACTATAACACTCTCCATGGTCAAGGTACTACTTTCTTATAGAACACAGTGGTAGGTACAGGTGACTCTTGTAGGCAGTGCAGACAGCAGGCTGGAAGGATGCAAGAGGTGACGATGGAGTGACTTTGACCTGGCTTTCTTGTGAGTCCTGCATCGGGTTGAGGCCCTCTTCTGTATCACCTTGGTGAACATCTAGAGCACCACAAAGCCAGAGTCAATGAGTTTGGGGATTAGTGTTTCCCAGCAAAAGGAGAACTCTATGACTTGGTAGTAGTTAGCACTTATTTTTTGTCTGGGAGTGAGAGAAACCCGGCCAAGCCTGGCTTACATCAAAAGGGAAGTTACCAGCTCACGTACCAGGAGCCCCATGACTGGACCTAGGTACCGTATGGAATAATTAGCATGATTTCTCAGCTTGTAAGGAATCAACCTTGTGAGAGTCAACCTTGTGTTGACTTCATTCTCATACTAGCTGCCCCCACAGGGTGACAGAAATGGCCCCCAGCAGTTCTAGGCTCATATCCTGCCTGATCAGCAAGGACAGGAAGCCAACCTCTCTTCCCCAGTGGTTTTAGCCAAATCCTGATGCTGATTCTCCTTTAGTCATCAGGGTCATGCACCCATCTCTGAACAAATGCCTGTATCCAAGGGAGTGGGGGTCACTGCAGAGGCCTGGCTCACTTGCCCACTCCAGAGCTATGAGCAAAGAGTTAGGGCTGGCTGGCTCTGGTAGGAAATGGCCTAAGAAGCTGAGTGGGCAAAACTAAGATGTGTCCACTCACCCTGGGCCCAAGTCTAGTGGCAGAACTGGAGATGTCTTCTCATCAGCCCCGATCCCCCAAAACACACTGTTTGAGGTTTTTGTTTTGGAGGCTTTTGCTTTTGACACAGTGATTGAAATAATTGGAAAAAAAATTTAAATATCACTTAGTTTGGTGTCCTCTAAAGTGGATGTTGAAACAAGAAGCAGCATGCAAGATATTTACATGGGCTGTCATTCTGGGAAGCACAGTAAAGGCTGGCAGAATGAAACAGAGAAAGGAGGAAATCCAGTGCAAATTGAGCTAGTGCATGGGTTCCTACTGGGGGCCATGGGGGTTCAGTGGCTTGTGGACTCCCTTTGTGACTGCACAGAGCACCCTCAGACATGTCCCTCAAAGGGGCGAGGAAGCTTGAGTATCTACAGAACAGGACCTGCCTGTCCTTGGTTGAGGATTGCTTCTGGGGTTTAACTGCCTGGCCCTTTGGACCCACACCATTGAGGGGAAAACGAGGTCATGCAACACTAACCTGGTCTCGGAGAGAAATGAAGTTGCCTGAGCCGGAAGCATCAGTGTGGAAGGTATTGTCTACTGGAGCGGCAGTTGACTTCCACGGAGGGGCAGGAGAGACAGGAGGGACACCAGCTGTGTTTGCAAAACTACAGATTGTCTCAGATTCTAAGGAATTACTATTACTTTTGTTAGGCATCTTAATGTCATTGTAATTAATATAGGAATATGATTTTATTGTTAAAGAAATTCATTCTGAGGAATTTAGGTGTGACAGGTCATGATATTTGTAATTTGCTTCTAATTATTTCAGCAAAAATACAATGAAGTGAAAAGTGTAAAATATTATTAGTTGTGAAATCTAGGGACATATACTTTCATGGGTGTTAATAATGCTATTTCTACCTTTTTTAAAAATTTATTTTATTTATCTATCTATCTATCTATCTATCTATCTTTCTCTACCTTTTGGTAACTTTGAGAATATTCGTAATTAAAACAAAAACAAAAAAACCCTGAGTGATGCTGGAATCATTTGTGTTTGGTGGTTGAGCCGTGGCTGCTTTTCTACCTTTCTCCCTGTCCTGGAGCTCAGCACAGTGGTCCAGATCTCTGGCTGAAGCTCTGGTCTTGTCTCCAAATTGGTATGTGACTTTGGAAAAGTGGCTGGCCCTCAGTTTCTCTGTGTATAAACAGAGGACAGGGTGTTCCAGATTCCCGAGATCTGCCACACCCTGAGACTGTATCAGTCTGTAAGCAGTTTCCAATGTGTGGTGGAAATTCCAGAATATCAGCAGGAAGGCCTTTGGAACTCTGAGTCAGCTGTCCTCTTTAGAATCTTGGGTTGGGGTTTTCGGGCCACTTCTGAATGGTTCCCAGACCCAGCCACTGACTTAGAAAACAGTCCTAGTAAGCTTTCAGGGCTGTCCTCTTTCTTCAGGTTTGACTTTGGACTGCTGCGTCAAAGTGTGGTTGAAATCCTGGAGAGAGGGGCTAGTCCAGGGAGGAAAGCAAGGCCTTAGGTCTCATGAAAAATGGAAGAGAGCCAATGTATCTTTTCCCCCTACATTCCAAGTTTTTACCATAAATGATGTGGATTTTTTTTTAATTCTATTGAGATAATCATATGATTTCACTGATACTGGAATATTAAACCAATCTTTTTTAAAGATTTTATTTATTTATTTGATAGAGAGAGACACAGCAAGTGAGGGAACACCAGCAGGGGGAGAGGGAGAAGCAGGCTTCCTGCCGAGCAGAGCAGGGAGCCCGATGGGAGGCTGGAGCCCTATGGGAGGCTCGATCCCAGGACCCTGAGCTGAAGGCAGACACTTAACGACTGAGCCACCCAGGCACCCCTTAAACCAATCTTTTATTCCTAGGATAAATGTCACTGGGTCATGGTTTACTATCTTTTCTGTATATTACTGATTTGCTCATATTTTAAGACAGTTTGTGCTCCATGAAGGGTACTGGTTTGTAGCTTTCCATTTTAATAATATCTTCTTCTGTTTTTGGTATCAGGATAAACTGACTTCAAAAAAACAGATGGGAAGGGATTTCTCTTTCTTTATCTTCTGAAAGACTTTGCTCGATGTGGTATTTCTTTTCTACCTAATTTTTAGAAATACACTTTACCAGAAAAACCACTGGAGTTCAGTGCTTTCTAGGAAGATTTATAACTATAAATTTATTTTATTTAATAGCTTTAGGGTTATTCAGGCTTTCTATCTCTTCTTGAGTGACTTTGGTAGTTTGTGACTTTTAAGTAATTTGTACATGTACTCCAGGTTGTTGAATTTATGACATAAAATTGTTCACACTCATTTTCATACCCCTTTATTATTACATAATATGTCTTTTTATCTCTGCATGTATCCCTTTTTATGGGGCCTGCTTTACTTGTTATTAATATAACAATGGTATGTTCTCATAATTAATTAGTGTTTGTGTGGCATATTTTCTTCCACCCTTTATTTCTAACCTCTCTGTGTTATAGTTATAGTGGCTACCTTATTGATTCCATGTAGTCTGGTCTTTTTTTTACTTAGTCTGGCCTTGCTTTTTTATCTAGTCTTTGGCCCTTTTTTCTTTTTTAAAAGATTTTAGTTATTTATTTGTCAGAGAGAGAGAGATAGAGAGAGATAATGTGTACCCAAGTGAAGGATGGGCAGGCAGAGGGAGAAGCAGGCTCCCCACTGAGCAAGGAGCCCAATGCAGGACTTGATCCCAGGAGCTGGGATCACGACCTGAGCAGAAGGTAGGCGCTTAACCTACTGAGCCACCCAGGTGTCCCTAGTCTTTAGCCTTTGAAGTGGAATGTTTAGACAACTTACATTTAATATGATCATTGATATATCGGGTTTAAATATATGATTTTGCTAGTTATTTTCTATTTTCCTCATTTGTTCCTTATTCCACTTTTTCCCCTTAATTATCTCCCTGTATCAATTCAGTATTTTTTAGGACTCCATTGTATCTTTCCTATAAACTTATTAACTGTACTTGTTTGTTTTATGTTTATAGTGATTGCTCTAGAGTTTGTAATATTTATGTTTAACTCATCCATCAATATTATACTGCTTCATGTATGATATAAGAGTTTACAACAGTATAATTCCTTTCCCCCTCTCTCCTTTGCACTGTTGTTGTCACATATTTTACTTATATGTGTATTATAACCCCCCAAATACATTGTTATTTTTATATGAAGTAGTTAGCTATCTTTTAAAGAAAATGAGAAGCAAGAAAACACATAATTTTTTTTCAAACTCCTCACATGTTTAGCATTTCCATACTCTTTATTCATTTGTAAATAACTGATTTTTTAAAAAGATTTTATTTATTTGACAGAGAGAGATAGAGCACACGTAGGCAGAGTGGCAGGCAGAGCGAGAGGAAGAAGCAGGGTCTCTGCTGAACAGGGAACCTGATGAGGAGCTTGATCCCAGGATCCTGGAATCATAACCTGAGCTGGAAGGCAGCTGCCCAACTGACTGAGCCACCCAGACACCCCAAGAACTGATTTCTATCTGATATATTCCTTCAGCAGAAGAGCTTTATTTAATAATACTTGCAGTACAAGTCTGCTAGCAATAACGTTTTCTCTTGGCTTTTATTTGTCTGATAATTCTTTATTTTGCCTTTCCTTTTAAACAATATTTTCACTTGATGTAGAATTCCAGATTGATATTTATTTTTTCTCTTCTCTCTAGATGTAGAAATACTATCCATTATCTTCTGGCTTGCATAATTTCAGTTGAGTGATCTGTATGATTTTTTAGTTATGTTCCATATGTGGTATTTTGTCTTTGACTACTTTTAGAATTTTCTCTTCATCATTAGTTTTCATAAACTTGATTATGAAGTGTCCTGATGTGATTTTCTTTGTATTTATTCTGCCTTGGGTTTTGTTCATTTTTGGGGGGTGACAATTTATATTTTCAATAAAGTTTAGGATATTTTCAGCTATGACTTCTTCAAGAAACTTTTATGCTCTCTTCTTTTTCTTTGGGAGCTCCAATTATACATATGATAGACCACTTAATATGGTCTTACATGTCACTGAAGCTCTGTTTAATTTACTCATTTTTTCCCTCTCTTTTGCTTTTTTTAGATACTCTTTCTCACCTTTTCTTCAGTTTAACTTCTCTCTTCTTTCTGCTATGTCTAATCTGATTTTAAGCCTTATCAGCGAATTTTTCATTTTAGATATTGTAATTTTTGGCTCTAGATATTCCAGGGTTTTTTGTTTGTTTGTTTTTGTTTTTTCAAGTTTCCTTTTCTCTTTTCATTATGCTATGTTTTCCTTAAATTCTTAAAAATATTTATAAAAGCTCCTTTAAAGTCTTTTTATATTAGTTCTATTGCCTTTGTGATTCCTAGGTTTGATTTTGTAGACTAGTTCTATTGACTGGGTTACATTTTTCCACTTTTTTTCATATTTGGTTATTTTTTATTAGATGCTGGACATTGTGAAAATAAGACTGTTGAGTGTTTGGATTTTGTTTTCTCCCACGAAGTATATTGAGTCGTGTTCTGGCAGCCAATTAGTTTACTTCTAAGTCATTTTGTACTTCTGAGACTTGTTTGTAAGCATGGTAGAGTCTAGAGTAGCTTTTACTCTAGAGCTTGCTTAGTTCCACTACGAGTGACCTTTATGGGGTTTCTCCTGAATGCCCTGAACATTCATTGTGGTCTCTCCATTCTTCTTGGTTAGAACTCAAATGTCTCTCAATTCTGTTAAGCTTCAGTATTTGCTTAGCTGGTAAGTTCCCACTAGTTGTTTTTTCTTTGGTAATTGTTACTTTTCTAGACTCATGGAGTATCTCCGTACACACTCGCTGGTTCGTATTCAGCCAGACTCAGGGGATCCCTGTGCAGATTTCTGGACCTCTTTCTCTGCATAGCTTCTTCCTCTTCAGTTCTCTGTCCCTCATAACCCAGAAGTTTTAGGTTTCCCCAAGTCTAATCTCTCTCTTACACCCTCTGCTTGGATCTACATGAATCTTTGCCAAGTCCAATAAATGCCTCTGGGCAGAAATCTTTGGACTCTTAGGGCTTATGTCCTTTGTTTTCCTTTTCTCAGGAACTAAAGTACTATGATGCCTATTGTTCAACATCTGAAAAGAGTTGTTTTACATATTGTTTCCATGCTTTCTGTTTAATTGTTTTAAATGATACAGAAGGCAGAGTATGGCCCTTTAAAGATGTCCATGTCCTCATCTCTGGAACCAATGGATATACTAGGTGACATGGCAAAGGGAAATTAAGTTTGCAGATGAAATTAAGGTTGCTAATCAGCTGACTTGAAAATAAGGATGTTATCTTGGATTATCCAAATGGACCTGATGTAAATGCAAGGACCTTGAAAAGTAGAAGAGGGAGGAAGGAGAGAACCAGAGAAACAGCAGCATGGAAGGATTTGGTCCCATGCTGTTGGCTTTGAAGATATAAAATGGGAAACATAGCCAAGGAAAGCAGGTAGTTTATAGAAGCTTGAATGGGCAAAGAAAGGAATTCTCTCTACAGAAGTAATGCAGCCCTGCTCACTCCTTGATTTTAACACACTCAGACTCATTGTGACTTCCAGACCTAGAAGATAATAAATTTATATTGTTGAAGCCACTAAGTTTGTGATAATTTGTTACAGCAGCAATAGGGACATTGGCATTTTAAAAAAGATTTCTTTGGTAGTTCTAATTATGCACCCAGGGCTGAGGACCACTGACCTCACTTAACATTCCCAATTTACAGCTGAGGCCACTGAAACAAAGAATGGCTAGAGGCAGATACAAGGGGATCTCAGTGTTGCAACACCAACTTCAAACAAGAGTACAGAATATGTATCTTACATCCTCCCAGGAAGATGCCTCTTGGCCTAAAGGTATTAGTAATCATGGCAGGAGGTCTGCAGTGCACTTGGATTCAAGATGTACGTTGTCCAAACATGGTAGTGAAGGCCAACCTATTAGCTATGCAAAACTATAGATTTCTGCAGTTCAAAAATGAGTTTAATCAGCCTTATTACCACAAAAGTGCCCACGTATAAACCCCGTGAGAGTCATTGATTGGTTTTGATCGAGTTGATGAGAATTCTGGTATTTAACAGACTTCAGCACACTGGAGAACCACACAGCATCTTCTGCCTGGGCTCCTATCAATTCGGTCTCTAACTTTACATCAGCAAGGGTGGTGCTCAGCTTGGTTTCAATCATTCCATGCATTAAAAAAAAAATTAGTGCTTTCGCTGAGCCAGCGGGAGCCAAGCATCGCCTAGATTTTGGTGTTCAGTAGCATTCTGAGATTTATTGATTACTGTTAAAAATTTCAGGGACTCTAAGATTCCTTGGTGAGATCATTAGGTGAGAATTTTTCCTCCTTTCTTTCCCTGACTTCCTCTCCTCTTCAGTTCCCTTCTCCTCCGTCTTTCTATTTTTAATATTAGCCATAGGTTGGTCACACCTGGGGCAGGTGGATGCCTCTGCCTGCGGACCATACACGGGTTAGTAGACAATTGGATTATCCCGGGTCTCCTTTCCTGCCTTGACATTTTTCTAATTCCACAGCGCCTCTGGATGATTCTTGGCCGTTACCCAGCTTAGAATTTCAGGCTGATAATGACAGCCAGGTGACCCCTCTCTGATCCTCTCTCTGCAGTGCTCTTAGCTTTTCCCTGGCCTCCACTCACTGTTTAGCTTAGCCAAACCCACTCAACAAGCTGGCATTTTGCAGGTGGTTGAGGACAGATGCAGGGAGTGATGACAAAAGTGATGGTTAATGTTTCTGGAGCGTATGCTGTTGTTCTCAGTGCTTGGCCGGGAGGGTCAGGCTGTGGACAGATACTAAATATTACCCTCATTTTATACAGGAGACTTCAGACCCAGAGGGATTAACTAACTTTTGAAAGAACACAATAAATAAGTAGCAGACCTGGGATTTGTGTCCAAGCAGTCTAGAAGCTTACTCTTAATCACTACCCTAAACAGTCAAAGGACCAGCCCTGTGTTTGAATTAGGGAAGGTGGTACCAGAGTGCCATGCTTCAAAGGGCCAGAAGGCATTAGGCTCGAAGCCCCATCATATGCTTGCAATGTCTGCTCTGAATGCCTTTCCCACACTTCCCTTGTTCTAGTTTCTGCATCCCGACACACTGCATTCAGATTGACTCTCAGCGCTGCTATTTTCTAGTTTGTGGCCCTGAACTTCAGTTTCCTTATCTGCACAATTAGGCTACTAATACATCTTTCGGAGGATCATTGTGAGGCTTGAATGAAATTCTATGCGTAAAACGCCGGGCATAGAGGGCCTACCCTCAGTAAGAGATGGACCCGTGGAAGGAAACACTGCAATCGATTGACTGACGTCAGTGCAGAGGCTTCGAGCGTAGAATATAGATAGATACTGCAAATATAGTACAGAGAGTTCCTGTATAAACTTCTCCTGGCGTCTCCTAAAGTTAACACCTTATATAATTTTATATATTTTACATATAATTATTAAAACTGATAAATTAATGTTGGGTAATATTATTAAAAAATTACGGACTTCATTCAGACATCACTAATTTTCTCATTAATGCCCTTTTCCTGCTCCAGGATCCAGTTCAGAACCCTGTGTGGAATTTAGTGGCCATGTCTCCCTAGTCCCTTGCAATCTATGAGGGTGCCTCAGTGTGCCCTTGCTGTTTATGACCTTAACACTTCAGAAGGATCCTGAGCCCTTAACTTCCCAGGATGCCCCCCAATTTGTGCTTGTCTGATCTTTCTCATATTAGACTGAGGTCATGCATTTCTGGCAAACATGTCATGTAAGTGATGCATCTTCCTCAGCTCATGACCCTTGTATGTTGATGCATCTTATCACAGGTTATGCTAACCTTGCTCATTTGGTTAAGGTAGGGTCTACCGTAAAATTCTGTGCTCAGATTGCTGTGTTTTTTACCCTCTTCATAACTGTCAAATATCTTGGGGGAGATCTTTCGAGACAATTCAAATCTTCTGTTTCTCCTTAAACTTTTACCTACTAATTTTAGCATCTCGTCTCCAATAATTATTACTGTAATATTGTAATAGCAAATTTTAAAATTTTCCTCACTCATTTTACACATATTAATTAGAATTCTTCTGTAGCAAAGAGCTGTCCCCATTTATTTATTTATAACCATATGGCTCCTGGATACTTATTTTATGAGTTATGATTTGGTATTCTCATTATTTATTTTCTTGCCCCCATTGTCCCAGCCTGGGCCATTGGGGACCTTTTCTTCTGTCCTTTGACCCATGGGCAGGGCTTACTGGAATGGTCAAGGCCAAGAGCCCAGAGTTCGCCTCAGGGCAGGGAGGGCTCGGGTGTGAGAGAGTGTGAATGTGTTGAGGGGAGAGGAGAAACGAGAATTGGCAGAGCCCGGCACCCTTCTCCACAGAGCATCTGCTTCTCTCAGACTTAGGCAGCTCTGAAATTTCCCTGGACCAGTCCTATTTTCCAGCTCCATTCTACAGCTGAGGAAATTGAGGCCTCTGGAAGGGAAGGCACCTGTTGGAGGCCACACCGAGCAGGTGGGGTAGGTAGAGAGGGGCATGGAGCAGCCTGGGCTGTCAGGCCTCTTGTCCCTGCCATCCCAAGCCGGCCCCCATCTCCCCCATGCGGTGCCTCGTTGCAGGATAGCCTGTTCCAGCATCTGGGCAAACTAGGGGCTGAGGGAAGTTTGTTCCATCAGCAGAGGCTCAGGAAACAGGAGGCTCTGGTGCAAAGTTTCTTCAGGAAGCCCTGGGGCTGTTGGCTCTGCTCCCTCTTCTTTCTGCCCAGCTGAAAGGGAGGGGTTTTCTGTGCCAAATCCCCAGCTCTGGCTCAGTGGGGGCCTCTAATCCCCTCCTGGCTCAGGAACGTGGTTGAGCCAGGTCTGGCGGAGGTGCCCCCAGAGAGAGGATTTCTGCAGGCCTGGGAACAGGGCACCATGTGGCCCCAGGCCCACCCAGGCAAGGGCAGGCACATTGGCAGCAGAGCATGGGAAACAGGCATAGGATTAAAGCAGACGCTGTGTTCCAGGAGAGTCAGGGGTGACATGAATGGAGGGCCAGTGGGCAGGACATGGGAGGTGACAGGCCGGTGTGACACAGGAGGCCGGCCTGTAGCAATTTCTCCCACCTCTGAGCTCTTCGGCCTGACTGTCTGCACAAGCGAGCCCCTGGGTTATGTGGAGACAGAGTACACCCAAGCGAAACAGAAAAGCCTGCTTTCAATCATGTAAGCATTGTGAGTCCTGCCAATCCCTTGCTAGTCTCCAAGGAAATTTCCTTTCTAATGAGGTAGAAGGGATAGGGGTTGGAGTCCTCATTGGAGAGACGCTGCAACATAAGCCTGCAAGAGAAAGAGGTTGTGGCCTTCTCTGAGGAGCTCAGATGATTCCAGAAAGAACTGAGTTCTTCCCACACCTGAGTTCTCGGCTGTCTCACGACACCATCCTGTCTTTGGGGCCCCTTCTCCTGTGTCTGACTCATCTCCGGCCACCGTGAGCAGGGCCCGGGGCTCAGTGGGTGCTTTGGAAAGTCCTCTTAGCAGTGCCTGGACTTCTGCAGAGTGGACTTCTGCAGAGTGGGGGCATTGGGCTGGAGCAGCAGCACCCCCCAGACCCATCAGCAGTGACGAGCGCAGTGACCTGGAAGGGTGAGTGTGTGTGCACGTGTGCACACGTGTACATGTCGGCTGGACAGGGAGCGGCGTATGCTTGGAGGAGTCTACAGAGAGGCACTTGGCTGGGTCCCCACCCTTGTCTGGCTTCGGTTTCATACTTCCTGCCCCAGCAGGCCTGGGGAGGCCAAACTGCACAGATGGCCATCTGGCTGGCACTTTAGGACATGGCCCAGTGCTCACTCACAACCTCTCCTTCCCCCACCCCTTCCCTGCTTCAGTGGCTCTGTTGACTCTGCAAAGGAGTGGCTGCGCCAGGACAGGGAAGCATTGTGGCGTCGTGGGCAGGGGAGGACTGGGTACGGGACTGGTCCGTAGCAGAGCTCCCCGCTTCGTCCTCCATCAGACTCAGGTTGAAGAGTAACTGTGTCTGTGCTGCCCTGGTCCCCAGGCCTGGGAGGCAGGAGGGTCACAAGATGGGGAGCCCTGATACTGCTCCTAGTGGGAAAATTCCACTCACGTGTGGATTCTCCATGGCTCCATAAAGTCCATTTCCAAGAGCCAATCAGAGGGATTGCAGCTCACCCCTCCATCCATGCCTCGCACCGTCCTCCCCTCCTTCCTTTTCTTCCCCCCTTCCTCCCACCCTCCCTTCCTTGAACCCTTCTTCATATTATAGTATGCTAAAACCTATTCTAGGCCCTGGCAGGGTCGTCCAGATGGATAAAGAACATTGGATCTGTTCAGAGCCCACTTGTGTTTCCAGAGTTCTAGGGTAGTCCGCTGGGGGGATGAGGACAGTTTCTTCCCAGGCATCACTGTGGAGACCCTGGTCTCTGCAGAATTTCGGAGGCAGAGAGCGCAGAGAGGCAGAGCGTTGGGAGGTGCTGGGGAGGAAGGGGAGGCCTGGGTTCTGCACCCCGCCCCCCCTCCACCCCACGCCGTGCCTACAGACTCTGTGCGCTGGTAGGGTTGCCAGATGAGGCAGAGGCAGAACACAGAAACAGGACTCCCAGTTACATTTGCATGTCAGATAAACAGTGAAATGAGCTGATTTGCAATGCCATCCCTCCCGTCCCTGCTTCTTGCGATATAGCCTGGGGGCAAGACACACATGGCTTCTCGCTGCCCAGCCTGGCTGTCACCAGCACCAGAAGAGAAGGGACTGCAGAGCTCGCACCTGCAAAGTCACCCAAGAAGTGTCAGGCTGTGTGTCTGAGGGGGGTCCTCTCAGGCCCACAGCCTCTGCCTTGGGCCAGGTGGTCTCAGCCCCTGTCTGGGGGCCTGTGGCTTAATTAAAAAAAAAAGGATTAGGGGGAAAAAAAGAGAATTATTTAAGATAAGTTTATTCCATGCCTTATTTGGAACATACTTAAACTAAAAAAAAGTTTCTTATCTGATATTAAAAAGTAACTGGGCACCCTGTGTTTTATTTGGCAATTCTATGGCCTGGGCAAGCGGGGTGGCAGAGTCTCCCCGGGGAGTCAGCACCAGAAAGGTCAGCAGGAGGGCCAGGAAAAGCCAAGCCCCTCCATCTCCACAGAGGGCCGACTCTGCCTGTCTCACACCAGCCCCTGGCCCAATGCCACCTACTGGGCAGGATGGACACCTCCAAAGTCTATGGAGTTGAGTCTGGGGTTGAGGAGCCCAATATAGTCTTAGGGAACCCCCAGTTTCCTCTCACTCCCGTGGGGACAGGTCAGTCTGAGGGAATCATTTGCTGCCATTGCAGGAGAGGTCCAGCACAGGGACAGTCCTGGGTCATCAGAGTTCCTCGGACAAAAAGGTCTTGGCCCCTCGCCTTTCTCCACGCTTTTCCTGCTTCTGGTCCAACCCTGTCATTGACTGCTGTGGGGGGAGGCCAGACAGGAGAAGAGGATTGCCAGTGCCACACAGCACACAGTGGGGAGCCCAGAGCAGCCCTCTAGCCACTGGCAACTCTGTCCTCTGCCCTCTGAGAAAACACCCTCCTCACCCTGCACCGTGTCCCCTGAGGGTTATCCCTGAGACCATGGGGGTTCTGCCCAAGAAAGACTAATAGGATCTGGGGGTGGGGGGCTCTGCCCAAAAGGTGAGTGGTACATTTGTCTGAAGCCCGTCTGGCCTGGGGCATTGCTAACCTCTTTGAGCATAAACAATTCCATATGTCCAACAGGCTGATTAGCCACACAGAGTTGGGGAGGGGGAGAGATCGTGAATAAGGAATCCATATTAACCAAAGATCCAGCGATAGACGCCCAGCTGAAAGAAATTAAAAAGATCATGTTTTCAAACATTGGCCCTCCAACGGGGGAGTTTTTCTAGCTGCCAGCAAGTGTGTTACAAATTTCAGACACTAACATACTGACAAAAACAAACAAATAAACAAAAGTTGAAATGCAGAAGGCCTCCTGGGTCTGATAGAAATCTCAATGATGTTCCCTCCTGCTCTGGTTTGTTAAAAAACAAAAAAACAAAAAACACGAAACATGTGACTCACCATGCTATCTCACAGAACGCTCTTCCACAGTTTGGACGCAGCTCACCCATTGTTCCTCTGAAAAAATGTCTCTTTAAGCGTCTGCACGTTGGTGATCTTTAGGAGGAAAGAGCTAAGCAGAGTTTCCTTTATTTTTTTTTTATGTCCCTTTTGCTGAATTCTGATGAAGCGCAGGCAGGCGGGCCGGCAGGCAGCAGAGCATCTGGCTTCTAGAAAGACGGCTGTGTGGAGAGGGGGCCTTGGTCCTGGACGCAGGGAGCGTCGACGGGGATTCCATCCTGCTGGTGGTTGGGGCTGCGGGGAGATCTCTCATGTCCCCCCCACCCCCCCGTGGCTGTTCCCCCAGGTCCTGCTCGGGGTACCCCTGCTCCGTCTTCAGCCCTGTGTGGGGCTGTGTGTGGAACAGGGGCTTGGGGCCAAGAGCCTCTCTTACACATAGAGGGTGGAAGGCGTGGAAGGGACACAGATGTTAAGTCCAAAAGACAGTGCTCAGGCTAGTGTAGGTCCCAGAAACCACATCCTCTGAAGCAGGACTATGGGGTCCAGAGGTGTTTGGTGGGGAGGTTGGTGGGGGTGCCGACAGAGGGGGGGCGCCGAGCCCTGTCCTGACTTCGCACCTCTACAGGGTCGCCGTGGGGCAGAAGAGAAAGGCTTTACCTTGATGGAGTGTATGTTGTGACAAAAGATGGAGAAGAGTCTTCTCTTTGCGCTTGGATGATGTCACAACCCGTCAGAGTCCGGCACAAGGTTGCGATTGTGGCCTTGTAAATGGAGCGAGCTCCCTGGCACTGGACAGGCGATGGGGAGGGTGTGGGGCATTTATTGATCCCACTGCCCCATTCCCAGACCTCTGTGGAGCTGCTGTACTTTCAGCTAGAAAAGCAAGTTTATTTCCTCTCCAGTAAAACCAGGGAATTATCTTGGATACTCAGAGAGCTCAAGTAACTTAGGTAAGATCACACAGCACTTGACAGTCAGGGTGACCCTGGACACCCAGACTCTGGCCTCCCAGCCCTGGTTCCTTCGCTGAGAACCTCTGTGGTGACTGGCTGGCTCATCAGACCGGGAAAGGCTATGTGTCTGACGTGACTGATGACTCAGTGTCGTCTCCATTGTGGGGCATTTAGAAATCGCAGCAGGACATCCGGGCATTCCTAGGGCCATGGACACCCTGGGCCTTTGCCCTCCTGGCCAGGGTTTAAAGCGGATGTGGAAAGCAGCTTCCAGCAGCCCCTGAAGGGCCCCGCAGCCCAGCACAGCATGCCTGAGAAGGGGAGGAAAAGCCCAACTCAGCTTGCCTTCACCCCACCCCAGATCATTCAGAAAAGCAGGTGCATCTGAAAGCTGCCCTTTACCAACGTTGCATTCATGTGGCCTAGTGACCTGCGCCTGGGGGGCAGAGATACCTGTGGGGGCAGCCAGCTGTCCCATCTGATTCCCATGAGGAATGCGACTCAAATAAGCAGCACTTAGTGGAGGTCCTTTTGTTTTGTTTTTCAAAGATTTTATTTATTTATTTGACACAGAGAGAGATCACGAGTAGGCAGAGAGGCAGGCAGAGAGAGCGGAGTGGGGGGAAACAGGCTTCCCGCTGAGCAGAGAGCCTCATGCAGGGCTCGATCCCAGGACCCTGAGATCAGGACCTGAGCCGAAGGCAGAGGCTTTAACCCACTGAGCCACCCAGGTACCCCTAGAATGTTACCTTTTCAAGAAGCTCTAGAAACTCTCTGGGAAACATCTCTGATACTTACCACCTACAGAGAAAATGGTTCAGATGTCCAGCAGTTTGGCATCCAGAGATCAGAGAGGACAGCGTGGTGTGCAGAACTCAGGCACAAGTCTCTGGGTTGGTGTGGGGACCATGAGGGCCTCACTGACTGTGGTGGTCAGAGCTTAGGGTTGGCACACCCCTCATCTGGGCTCAAACACTACCTCTGCCATCCCCTGACAGTGTGACCTTTGGAAGGGCAGGTGTCCTCCAGGTTTTGGGATCCTTATCTGTAAGTGGGGCTGCTCATATATGACCTTGACCTCAGAAGGTCTAGTTTAGAGAGTAGGAACAAAATGTAGCTGGTTCTTGGATTCCAGGCAGAGTGAAGGAATAGCTCTGGGAAGAGAAGGGACAGTCAAGAGTGGGGACTGGTTGGGGGAGAGTCTTTTCATTTCCTCCTTTTGTGATTCCACTATGTTCTTTTAGACTTGGGGTTCTGGTATTGGGGAAGGGGGAGACAGTGATGTGTTAAGTCAAGCTAGCAGGTTATTGACAAGATGGGGAAACTGAGGCCCAAGGTGGGGCGGGGAATCTCCCTGAGGCCACAGAAAGGGAAGTGGCTGAGGGCAGGCCTGACTTGCTGGTTTCCTGCCACCCACGCTGACCTCTGCCTGTGCACCTGCCCCCTTAGGGAGCTATGCACCGTGAGAACACTTGGCCCAGCAATGCTGCAGAAAGCCAGAGTGTTCTTCCCCCTCAGCCTGCCTGCTGCTGCATTTCCTTAGAAAAGTGACCAGAGGCACAGGAGTCAACTGGACAGCTCAGAGGAGCCACCCCTATTAATGTGAAGAGAGGAGGAAGAGACCCAGCTCTGCCCTCTCTAACATGTGGCTTTCCACATGCTTCATCTGTGAAATGGGGCAGGACTCCAACCTGTTGTGAGGATTGGCCATTCATTGAATGGGTGCTGATGGGTTATTGTCTAAGTGCCAGGCACTGCTCCAGGAAGGGGACCAGGTAGGAGCTAGACTGGGGCTCCATCTGCATGAGGCTCTCTCTGTAGTGGAGCAGACAGCCAAAAGACAAACCAAACAGGAGTAGATAGGATCCATTCACCTTGAGACAGATGCAAGAGAGCCATGGGAAAGCTGGTACATGGCACAGGTAGGGTAGAAGCTGTTGCAGAATGAGAGGGAGACAGGGATGTATAGCACCTCCCAGGCTGTGGAAACTGCATGTGCCAAGATCCTGGGGCAGGAAGGAGCCCAACGCTGGGGTACACTGGGAATAGAGAGGAATGTGGTGGAGAGGGGACAGGACCCACATAGGGCAGAGCAGGGTCCAGCCAGTAGTGGCCGTTCCAGCATGTTCAGGTTGTCTCTGACGCAGGAGGCCAAGGGGAGCCCCCATGGGTGCCCCATACCCTATAAGTCCAGGCAGAAGTTTGGGCAGCGCAGGCTGGAACACGACCTCTCTCAGACACTGGTGCCTGGTCCAGGCCTGGTGGGAAGGTGGAGGTTGGTGTCTGTGCCTATGTGGGGGGACGTGAGGTCTCAGGCTGTGTCTGGGGGCTGGAGAGAAGTCCACAGGACAGAGCAGAGCCGGTGGAGCCAAAGGGCAGGGAATGGGAATTGCTGCCACCGTGGGAGAAATTCACCACTGCCGCCCCGGGAGCCTTCCCAGACAACACGGGCTTTCTGGGGCCAAGTCCCACGCAGAGTGGGAGTCATGCACAGTGGGAGAAAGGAACCTTCAGAACACACTGCTTGCTTTGATCAGCAGTTCTGAAAGTGTGCTCTGTGGAACTGTTCCTGGCACGGGGCAGGGATGATGCCCTGGTTTGGCAGCCACTGTTGGTTGTCCTCCTAATATACACCCCTCCTTCTTCTTTAACAAGCGTATAGTCAGGCATACACCTTTCATGGGCCTCAGGTGCGGCAGGTTCAAGCCCCAGCCCGTCACAAGGAGTAAACTATTATAAGTCTTGGCTAGAAGTTTCCGAAGTGTCTCTGTTCATGGGCATCCCCGAAGCGAAAAGAAATACCTAACATCGCTAAGTTAGGCTCAAGCAATTTAGGAACAGTTTATGCTGGAACAACTTATTGGCCAACTGCAAAAACAATATACAGGAACTGAAAGAAAAAAGTCACCATTTTAATTTATTTGTAAATAACACGATTTTGTCGATGAGATGGGTGTACCTGTTGGCCATGGCACAGCTTCTCAAATTTTGTATTTGGATTGGACATGACTGTTGTCATTTTCTGTTCTACTTTGGTTTTCATTCAGTGCTTTTTTTTTTTTCTTTTCTTTCTTTTCTTTTTCTTTCTTTCTTTTTTTTTTTCAATTACCATGGCCATGGAAAACCCAGCTTTTCAAAGATCTGATACGGTCAGAGGAATGTGGCATGATCTAATGAGGAAACTATGAGGTCACATGAACTAGAAGTTCCTGGTGGTGGTGTCTGGTGTTGCTGTGCTTCTCTTGAAAGTTCCGAACGTCCTGCAGCACCCCCTGGATTTTTTTGTGGCCATCTGGGGTGCCTCAGTCCATTGTTTGGGAAACATGGGCCTAAAGCCATCAGCTATTGGTTTGGTCAGGAGGATCTGTCACCATTCTGGCCAATGAAATGCGAAGGGGTCTTTTGGGAGATTTGTGGGAAAGGTGTACTTGGCTCTGAAAAGGTGTTTGGGAAGATGGCATCTCCTTCTTCCATGGGCTTTTGTAGCATCCTCAGGAGGGTACTGGAACTGCGGCTGCCATGTTGGACCCAGTGGAGGTAACTATCCTAAGGAGGCCACTCCGAGGTGAGCAGAGGGGGAGAGATGGAGAGGCTCTGGCTTTGATGCCATTGTTGGCATCGTGTCCTAGAAGCACCCACCTTTGGACTTCCTAGTCCGTGAGCTCAGACCTTCCTGGAGAGTTTAACCTGTTTAAAATGCATTTCCTGTACACCTGCAGCCCAAAGCATCCTTCCCAGCACTCCGGCAAACGATGCTTGGAAAATTCTGTGCTTTCTCTCCTTCACTTAAGGTCACCTATCAAAGTCTTTGAGAAATCCCACAATTCTCTGCTTACTTTTGTTCAGTGCAGAGTTTGCCAAATTTACTTGACCGAGGAAACCTTCTTTCCATAGAACCTAATTAACATCTCACAAGACACTCCGGTGCCAAAAAATACACTTTTGAAAAGGCTGCCTTAGATCCTGCCTTATAGCTCGCTCAGCCCCACCCGTCCCAGAAGCCGTTACACATAGACTCCCACCTCCGAGGCGTTCCAGGGTCCACATGTGTTTCTGCTCAATGGGGGAGACTAAATGAAGCCAGATGTACCTGGGCAGCCCACAGGCAGAAGAAGCAATGATTTAATGTCTCAGCTATGCGGGGATTAGCTTGCTAGAAAGCTCCCAAGGAGGGGTGGGGACTTGCCGCCAGTCAGCTAATGGATTTAGCAGAAATGCCCCTGTGGGCTGTGCATGATTGCTGTGTGCCTGAGTGCTCTGTCCATGACCACTCTCGGCGAGACCCCTGTGTCCCTCACTGCAGTGACCATCATCACGCGGCTCATGACTTCTCTGTCCATAACTACTGTGTTCATAACCTCTGTGTCTGTGAATGCTATGTCCATTGCCTCTGTGTCAGTGAATGCTATGTCCATTGCCTCTGTGTCAGTGATCCCAGTGCCCATGACCACTGTGTCCATGTGCCCATGATCACGGCATCCTAACTTCTCCGTCCATGAGAACTGTGCCCATAACTGCTATGCCCATGACCTCTGGCCCACAATCTCTGTGCCCATGACCCTGGGTACATGACTGCTGTGTAGAGGTGAGACCCTCTGTACTTCCCAGAATGAGGTCCCACTGTCACTCTAGTTCTTCCCTGGCCACTCCTTGGGGGCACCCCCCCCATCAACTTGCTTTGGCCCCCTGTTCCCACCTGTGCTCCAGCCTTGGTCTCCCCAGCCCAGGGATAGGAGGACTCTTTTGACCTCTAGCCCTTCTCTTCCCGCTCCGGGGTCAAGAGATTATCCAGTCCAGGTGTTTTAAAAAAAATGCCCCTTGGGGTTCTAAAGAATCCCCATAGGGAATATGCCCCTGATTCAGGCAGGACAGCTCTCTACTTACTCTTTATATCACTGGTGTCCACGTACGACTTCGTTGGAAGAAAAGGCTTTGTGGCAGGGAAAAAAGTCTCAAACCACTGCCGCTGTCCGGCCATGCCTTTTGCAGAAGGGAGGACTGGGGCCTCCCTCGAGATCTGTGGGAGAGCCAGCTCAGAGCCAGAGGGGCTGGGGTCAGGGCAGGGCAGGGAGGAGACAGCCTGCAGAGGCAGTGGGGTCTTCTCCCTGCCTCCCTGCCTTTGCCTGCCGTGACCCAGGAGAAAAGCCCTTTGAAACAGTCAGAGGTGCGGCCAGGAACCACACAAAGCTTGCTTCTCAAACCCAGGTCGCTGGCGAGGAACCAGGAGGCAGGCTGCGAACTCCGCCTTGGAGGTGGAGGTTTTCTTTGCTCAACCGAGGTTTAGAGGCCGGCAAATGGCCACTCAACCTGGGCCAGGCACCTCCACACAAGAGCTCAGCTTCTCGGAGTTGCCCAAGCTGGCTCTCAGCCCCCCTGGTGGGACAGATTTAGTAACGGCTGCTTTAAAAGATGTGTACAGGGCCCACTGCTCGGACTAGCACAGTGGGCACAGTGCCTGGAGCCCATGGTCCTCTCAGATACCTCCGAAATGCTTTAATTTCTTTTAAAATCCAAGAGAAAAATGAACCTGTAGGCCGAAGAAAATCTTTCGGTTGTATTAATATGTTCATCTTTATACCAATGCAGTTGTCCAATAGTAGTATATAAACCAATGTATATTGTAATATGTTAATATTAACTCTATCTATTTATGGAGAAGGAGGCCCGTGAAGGGAAAATATGTCTACCCAAGTTCTGACGAAGCCAGGACGTTTCTGTGGGTAAGTGAAGGTGGACGTCGGACTGTTTATCGTTTATTCATCACTTGCCATAGCAAGACCTCCTCGTGTCTTCCCATTGCCTGCCCTCTGTGCACGCCTGTGTCCTAAGCTCTTTTTTTTTTTTTAAGGTTTTATTTATTTATTTGACAGAGATCACAAGTAGGCAGAGAGACAGGCAGAGAGAGAGGGGGAAGCAGGCTCTCTGCTGAGCAGAGTGCCCGATGAGGGGCTTAATCCCTGAACCCTGAGATCATGATCGAGCCGAAGGCAGAGGCTTTAACCCACTGAGCCACCCAGGCGCCCCCTAAGCTCTTCTTATTAAGACACCAGTTGTACTGGATTAGGGCCCACACTAATGACCATATTTTACCCTAATTTAATTTAATTACCTCTTTAAGACCTGATGTTTAAGTACAGTCCCATTCCGAGGTACCAGGGGTAGGACTGAAACAGACCAATGGGGGGGGGTGCGCAACTTAACCCCTAGATCTTCTCTCTTGAGTTCATGTTTTCCCTTGCAACTGTCTTCCTTCTCTCTCTCTCTCTCTTTCTCTCTTTTTTTCTTGAGAAGAGAAGGGTTCTAAATAGAACTCGCCCTGCTTGGGAGACACCTGCTCTCAGACAGGGAGTTTTCCCAGCTCCCGGTTCTGAGTGTAGGGCCATGGGTCAGGATGTTCTCCAGGGCTGGGCTCTGGGCAGGTTTAAGCTGCTAGAAGGAATATAAAGGGTACTGATGCCATAGGGTGTGTTCTAGCACTTTCTCTTCTCTTTAGATGCCAAGGCTTGGTCGAACTATATTCAAGATATGCAGTATTAGAATTTTGAGGTTATTGGGAGTTGACCATGAGTATGTAACATCCAGGATCCCTATCCCACAACAAGCTCCAGATGTTAGAGAGACCCTCCCCACCTGTTCCAATGCTCTCTGCCCTGTCCCACCATCTACAACTGTATGGGGTAGACATGGTGGGGGGGGGTGTCTTTTGATTTGAAAATGGCGCCATTGGGATTGAAATTGTGGAGAATCCAAGCAGGTCACAGTCTCCTGAATCCTAGAAATCCTTGCTGTTGTATTAGGATTTTGTTGGGAGATGGAGTTGAGAGACTCAGGCTAAGAGCCCTCTACCACCTCTGTTTCAATGTCACTGGAGAGCTATTCTACTGCCCTTGAAAATTAAATGTCATTTTTGAGTGTGGATATCCATGTGAACTTTGTGAATATTTATTTTATTTTAAATGGGTCCTCCTGAGGTTAATCCCCATAAGACGAAGAGAAGCAGGAAGGGGAGGGGCGGGAGTAAACAGGGCCAGTTATGAGTTGGTTAATGAGTTGTTTTGCCCTGTACTATGGTGCCCTTATCTCTTCTGGGGTCTTTAACCCTAAGATATAAGCCTTGGTCCATCACAGTGATTTTGTTGATTTGGCTGTGTTCCAACACCTTGGTGGGTCTTATGATCTTAATGTCAGATTCAGGAACATGGGTTGCAATCATTCGAGAGCTAGAACCAACCCACCTGGGTCAGGATGGGCCCTGGTGGGCCAGCCCGGAGACGAGGTGGTGCAGGAGGAAAGGAGCTGATGGGCTCCTGTCAATCACTCCTCTGTGCCTGGTCTCTACCTGCAGAGGAAGAGCATGGGCTGAAGGACTTGAGGTCAGGGTTCAGCCCCTCCTCTGAGACTCGTTTCGCCGGTGGCTTTGGGAGGGTCTCTTCCTTCTCCGGACTTCAGGCTCCCCATCTCCTGAATGAGGAATTTGGACTAGATGTGTTCACTGGTGCTCACTAGGTAGTGGCCACTGGGGGAGGTGCTGAGGAAGCACCGAGGCAGGAAAACGAGCACTGGAGCCTCTTGGGGGCAGGTAAGCTGCTGCAAGGCAGGCAGGCCACGTACTCATTTTTTTCCTTCCAGAAATACATCTGTTTTATTTTTTTCTCATTACGAAAGCAGTTCATGCTTATTATTTAAAAAATATATATGGAAACCTCAGCTCAGGAAAACAAAAGCAGACATGGTGCCCATACCTCTCTGTCGCCCAGAGACAAGCACTGTTAGCACGATGGCCTACATTCTTCCAGACTCTTCCCTCTGACTGTGAATGGACGTGCATACTTAAACACAGACACAGACTAGGATAGTGTACCGTTCGTCTTTCTCAGGCCTCCCAGCCACCGCGTGAGATGGTTAGTGCTATTTTCACCCTCTAGGTGGAAAGACAGAGACTCGAAGACGTAGGGTAGCTTGCCTACCGTGATGCAGGGCCAAGCCAGGCTGATATCCTGTCCATTCCTGTTCAAAGCTCCTTCTCAACATGGACTCCCAGGAGGGACCCAGGCAGGCAAGCGGGGGATTGTTCTAGCATCCAGCACACCCTATGAGAGCCACACTGAAGGCCTCACTTCAGGGCCGCTGGGGTAGTCACGAAGAAGCTCGCCCTTGAGTGGTGTCCTTAGGAACGAGATGGCTGTATCGGGGGGAGGGAGAGAGAAGGAGCAAAGTCAAAGGAGTGAAAGGCCACCAAGTCCAGTTCCTCTGTGCGAAAGGAGGCAAACCGAGGCCATGGGCTGTGTGTGTCCATGTGCGTGTGCGTATGAGCGTGTGTTGGAGAGGTGCGGGGTGGGGGGCGGCTGGCGGGGAGCTGCCCGGTGTCGGGCCCACAAGGGCCGTGAACGATCAGGCTAAGCAGTTCAGCATCAATGAAATGATGGGAGCTATTGAGGTTCCTAACAGGATATGAATGCGTCTTTTAGGGGCACGCTTTGAAGGTCCTATGGAGAGTAGAACAGGACGAGGAGAGTCAGGAGTCATTCTTGTGACTGATCCTCTGTCTGTCCCCAGTTCACAGCCCCGGGAAAGAGCAGTGGAAGAAGAGGGGATCCAGGTCTCAGGGACCGTAGGAAGGTGGTGGGACTCCCAGATACTCATCCTACCGAAACACACCTCACACGCTGGGGAGGAAGGACACGAAGCCTCAGATGTGTGTGGAGGGGCCGCAGATGAGCCCAGTACCGAGAGGGAGTACGCAGCGGGGGACGAGGGCCTGGTTTAAAGGCAGTCATCCCCGCTGTGTCTCGTTTCCAAATCTCGGCTCGGCAGTCCGCACCAGCATCTGTTTGCTCCGACTGCAGCACGAGGCGAGGTCCCTTCACCTCCTGGGACGGGACTGGATTGTTTAAGGTTTCACCTGGGTGGCTCTTGTCTGGGAGGACTGCTGTCCTGCCCTGCCTTCGGTGGAGACAGGGACTGACCCTACTTACAGAGTGTCCCACAGATGTTAGGAAGGGCTGAGGGGGGGGCAGCTGGGGGGGGGGGCGCTCACCACGGTCAGGGACCTGGGCTACCAAGGGCGCCCACACACCAAGAGCCCAAGCTGTGCATGTGACAGGTATGCGTGGATGTCCGAGTGGCCTCCATGGATAGAGCGATGGTGGGAAAGCAGCCTGTCGTGGAGTCTAGACTGAGTGGCGATGAGAGAAGGAAGGAGTGGGGAGGCTGGGGGGCCGCCACAGTGGCGCACAAGCAAACAGTGAAAGGTTCGTTCTTGCTTGCACACACATCCTCTGGGAGTCGGGCCATCAGTGTGAAGCAGGCTTCAGGATGGGGTTCTATATGCCTTTCTTGGGGGAAGTGCCTGTGGAGGATAAAGGCAGAGGGCAAGGAAGGCGGGGAGACCCCTCCAGCTTGGGGCAGGTCTGAGACCCCAGGAAGGACAAAGGGAGGGAAGGACCTGGGGGAGTGGGTAGAGCTCGCCCACAGTGCTCTTCTGAGAAGGTCCGGTCCAGGCTGATGGAGAGCGCCTAGCTCAGCATTGCCCGTGTGTGGAGTCCTCCGCATGGCCCAGTTCTCGTACCCTGATCATGGTTAGAGTCATTTGTGGGGCGAGCCCGAGGGAAGCACGTGCAGTCTCACACAAAGACCATGCTAGGTTCGAGGGGGCAAACTGGCGGCTGTCCAGCAGCTCCAGTCCTGGCGGAGTCTCTGGAAGGGGCTATGACTGGGATGCCTCCGTGGCTGCTGGGGTGGGCTGGGAGGCTTCCTCCATATAGTCTTCACTCTGATCCCAGGCTCTTCGTCAGAATGCTGCTGGCCTCTGGGGCAGGGTTAACACTGAGGTCTGGAGGGAGCCTCGCACAGGCCATGAAAGGCTCTCATGCAGGGGAGGGCCTAACCATAGGCCACAGTCCGCCCTCTACTACGGGGGATCTAGCAAGGGAGAGTCACCTCCTGTCTAGAAGGGGGGGCAATGGGGGTATCTTAGCAGCACTAACACCCGCTGTGCCCCATGAGGGAAAGGAGTGCCTGAAGGATGAGGCGAAGAGAGAGCCAATGGCTGGTTGAAGGAAGGGAGGGGGGCATGAGGAGAGGCGGTCAGGGAATGGAGGGGTAAATGCCAGGGACAAGCAGAATCAGCAAGGGAAGAGGTGAATGAATAAGGGAGAAATGGGGGATGACTGTGGGCTGGGGGCTGGGGCACAGAGTGGGTGAGTGGGAACGAATGAGCGGCCGTGAGAATCGGGAAGCCAAGGGAGAGGGCACAGGCCTCCCTTGCTCTGGAAGAGCAACAAGCCAGGGGTTTTTCTTCCCCTTGCTACCCTGATCAGGCTGTGAGTGTCTCCCCGATGCCACTGACGGCCCCTGAGCAGTTGCTGCAAAGGCGGCCTCTCCAGCGGCAGCAGGGGGCTGGAGTACAGGCAAGGGACAGCCCTTTCTTCCTGTTGACAGCGACCCGCAGGGTTGAACCGTGTGGGTCACAGTTTGGGGCTGATGTCTGTGCTCACCTGTGGCGGAGAGGGGTTGAAGGCTGCCAGCCTCTGCCCGCTGTGACCCTCCCATGCTGGGAGGTCCCAGAAATGCCCATTCCCTGATACAACGTCCAGCATGCCCCCAATCCACCCAGTAAAGGCAGCTGCCGTTTTCCTCAAGCCTCTAAGAGTCTTTTGAAAAAAAGATGCCTCCAAACAACCCCGCTTCCTATCGCTGAAGGGCAGGCTGCCGGCCGCTGGGGTGCCAGACCTAGTCCTGGCTGTTGCAAGACTTAGGTGAGGACCCAGGGCAGCCCACAGCACAGCAACGCAATGGCTGTGTCTTGGGGCCCTAATTTGCTTCCCCTCTGTAAAAGGGTTTGGCCAGATCCTATTTTGTCCAAGAGTGGACATAGGATCTGGGGTGATCCCCGTTGTTAATAGGTTTGATGGCCAGAGAGGAGCTGAGTTGCAAAGGCCTTCATCTCCATGCCCAGGAAACATCTGCCTTTGAGGTGTGCAGGCTGGGCCTGTGGGTGATGGAAGCCGGGCCACCGGCTCAGGATGAAAGGGCTGGGGAGAATAGCCGGGCTGGGTCTGTGGATGCTCTCACTTCTGTTGGCCCCTGGACAACTAGCGCACAGCAGGCCAGCGGTGCCAGGGACCGACGCGGAGCCCGCCCGAGGCCGTGAGCGCGGGTCCCCGGGCACCTTTGCTTTCCAGGCGGGCCCGAAGTTCAGAACTCAACAGATCCTGCCCGAAGCAGGGAATCTGTCAGGTCAGAAGGCCCAGAGCTGCAGGTTCACTGCCTTTTCTGTAAACTTTGTATTGGAGTATAATATGCTCACAGAGCAAGGCATGAATAGTAAGTGTCCAGCCGGATGGAATTTCACGAAGAGTGACTATACCTGTGTCGCCGGTGCTGAGATCAAGAAACAGAATGTGGCCAGCATCCCAGAGCCCTGGGGACTCCTTTGTGTCTCTCAATAGAAAGTCCAACAAAGTTGACTTCTCTCCTCATTGTTGCCCCAGTGTTCCATTGTGTGACTCTGCCTCTTCCCCCGGAGGCGGGCACTGGCACTCAGGGGTGACCTGGGCACCTGTAAGGACATTCCTTGCCACCCCACTGTGACATTCTTCTGCATTCCACCTCTCCTGTGCCACCAAGTTCTCAGTAGCCCGAGCACGATCATTACGGGTAGCAAACCGTGGGAGGAAGGAGGCAGAGGCCAGAGCTCAGAGTCTGACCGGCTGAAGCCACACCCGCACTGCCAACTGCAGGTGGACAGTGAAGCGGAGGGGTAGGGGGAGAACACGACCCCCTTGGGGCTGGGGCAGGCTGGCCTGGGCTCCTCTTCCCGCATGGAGCTGGAAGGCCGGGGTCCCTAAGAGGGTCTATGATGATGCAGGGGTGGTGTCACTCAGATGTCAGATGTCTGGCCACAGGGCAAAGGCAGGAGAGGACGAGTGGAGAGGGAGGCCGCCCACACAGGCTACTGAGGCCCCAAGTTTGCAGCCGGCTGCAGGGACAGACAGCTGGGCACTCAGATGGTTATGACCTGTGCATGGACAGGATGGGAAGGCAGAGAGCAGGAACAAGACAGGGAATTGCCAAGAAGAGCCATCTGCAGAAAGAAGGGGACATCCTGCTTGGGGGTCTTCTGAGCAGGGTCCCCCCTCCTTCTGTGTAGCCCCTCTGAGTCTGGCATAGTGCAAGCCCTCAGGCCATGTTCGTGGAGGCAGGTGACGTTCCTCTTGGTCTGGATTTCCAGGACAGGACCTCTGGATGAGGTAGGGGCAGTGTCCCGCCCACCTGCCCACCTGATGGGGCCTCCTGTGGCCTCGAGGTCCTGCGAGCCGTCAGGCACCTGCAACGGCTCGGCTGTTGCCCTGCAGGGCCTGGGGAAGGAGGCAGAGGTGAGGCCATTAGCTCGGCGCTGTTTTCCAGAGGGCCTACAGGGAGATTATCTGGCGGCTTTGCTGCCTCCTGACGTTCCAGGACCACCCCTCTGGGACTGGATCCAGGGAAGTGAGTGATACCATGATTAGACGTGAAGAGTCGGCAGTCCTTCCCCTCTTCCTCCTCCTCCTCCCTCATGAATCCAGCCTGGGGGTGAGGGGTGGCTGGCAGGAACAGAAGGGGGGAAAGGCAGTGGCCTGGGCTAGCCAGGGCTGGCTCTCAGCCGGGGCTCAGCTTCTGCCCCACCTTCTCTGGGCTGCCTTCCCATCTGGGGGACTAGGGTGTAAGTGCCTTTTTGTCTGGGGGTCCTTCCTTTTTGTCTGGCATCTTCCAACGGTGACAGCAGGCGACTGAGCCCTGCCTCGGAATGGGCTGACTGGAGTCCCCCCCACAATCCACAATGCCCTCAGAATCCCCTCGCCCTCCCTTAGCCCTTTTTGGCAGGATGGGGTGGGGAGGGTAAGAGGGAGGGACATGCCGAGGAGAAGGAAGAGGCAAAATGTGTATTTTCTGTGATCACGATGAGAACAGTAGCCACCGTTAACCAAGGCCTTCCTCCACCTGTACCAGCACAGTAACACAGCACCTTGCCGAATCCATGATATCGAGGTCCTGCAACCCAGTGGGGGTGAAGCCCCAGGCCTCAGGGGGTCAGAAGGCAGAGTGAGGTGTCAGGCCCTCAGAGGGAAAAGATGTGGGAGAGAGTGCTCCCTGCTCCCTGCTATGCCCTAGCAGACCCCCTTCTGGATCCGGTGTCTTTGACGGTCACGGTGCCATGGTCCCGAGACTTCACTGGGTTCAGTGGCTGGGGAGGTCCGTCAAAAGCTCAGGTGTATAAGAAATGGAATTTCCTCCAATTTCCTATGACAATTCAATTTCTGTTTCTGGTTCCCATTCCGCCGAGATGATGCACGCGGGACCCCGTGCGCTTATGGTGCTCTCCTTCCTCTGGATGTGTGAGATCCGCAAGCTTAGGCAGGTGTCGGATAGATGGGATACCTGGCTTCTTGGACATGTCCTGCAGGCCACAGGGGCATCAGGGATGGTCCCCGCGGGTGGTGCTGAGATCCTGCAGGCCGGTGGGCAAACCCTCTTTAGCTGGCAGCATCCGCCTCTCCTTCCTCGCCAGCCTTGGGTGCCCATGGCACCACTCTGCTGCTTCTGCTACGGAAACACCACGAAGCCACCTGAGGCCACATCTGCCTAGAAATATCCTGCACAATTATTTCCCAGAACCCTGCCTCCTCCCTAGCTGCAAAGCCCAGGCTTTTCTCTTCCTGATCTCAAGAATGTATTTGGAGTTTCCTGTGGGGTTCATCTTCTTGGGACCTACTGACAAGTCCCTTCCTGTCACTCCCTCTGGCTCCCTCCACTTCCTGTGCCCAGGGAGGCCAGCCACGGGAGCTGGAGGCAGTCGGCTGTAACTGACTGTGTGTCCTTCATATCCTTTATCGGAGACCACCGGTCCTCCTTGTTTCCTGATAAAGATGGCTCTCTGGGGTTCCATGCCAGAAAGAGATGTCCAGCTTCTCTGTTCCCCGCAGCTATATCCACCCCCCCCCCCCGCCCCCAGGTAGTTAGAGCTCTAAGGCCTAGATGAGAAAGGAGGTATTTAGAGAAAACTCTGTGCATGAGGACAGAGGCAGAAGCTCAACAGATGGTCCGTGTCATATCAGGTCCATGGAGACCAAACCCCACAATTGGGTGTTTGCTCCTCTACCCCAGGACCATGCCCCCCACGGGGGCCCCTCAGTGAGACCTCAGACATGCTCCCAAGGCAACTCTGATCTGTTCTATTCCAGCAGGCCCCACAAACAGAAGTAGTTCCCTAGGAAGTCACTAGGACCCCTGCTAGAAAGCCCCACATCAGCTCTCATGAGACCTTCAGGTCTCTCATTTCAGCAAGACACCCTACAAGTGCATACCACATGGATGAGCAGAAGGAAATCTATTCCCAGACAGGATCCAGAGTCACAGCCTATCTTAGGCCCTCCCTCGATGCTGCGCTGGCCTTGGAGTTTGGGTCTGCGTCTAGGTGTCTCGGGTATGTTTCATGCTGGCCTGGAGGAGCTCTGACCATGGTTCTCTCACAGATGAGGAAACTGAGGCTCACGGGGCTGAAGGAATGGGTCCTAGATCCGCCGCTGAAAGGGAGGAAGCCAGTTTTGACCTGTGTGTCCCCATGGTTTCCCACCACACCCCCTTCTCTGTGTGGTTTTGTGTGGTTATTCAAAACTGGAGGCTTTCTGGAGAAGTTCAGTGTCCTTCTGCTGGTGGAGAAGGGAGGGGACATGTGGTGGGAGAGTGGGCAGTGGGCTTAAGGGACGGAGGGTGAGCCTGTGCCTTCTTTCTGCCTCTGCACCTAACCTCACATGACCCAGGGTCGGGGCCGGAGTGGGGATTGCCCGATTATTATGGTGGCCGATTACGATGTGCTGGGCATGGTGTCAGAGAACGGGCCAGTAAGACTCAGGCAGGGGTTCTCCCCCATCCCCTCCCTGAGAACCTGCTGGGGGTGCTGTATATCACCACAGACCTTCACGTGGCTCTTCTAAGAGTGGGGTCTGTGCCACACCACGCCTGGGGATTGTTAATAGATGTTAGAGGAGCAAAAGTTTCCATGGTCATAGAGCTTAGGAAATCCTGACTCAAGGAGGGTGAAGCTTGTTCTGTGATGCAGGAAGACTTCAGAGCCTCGCTGCTATCCTGAGGGGGCTGTGGAATCTTCGGGTTCCCTGCTACGTTTACCCCTGAGGGCCCCCTTCCCTCTGCAGAATGGGGTGCATGGCTTGTCTTTGGCAGCACGTCTTTTGGGAAACAAGGCTCTGATAGCAGATAGAAAGGGTCCCTGGGAAGGAAGAACAGGTAAAGGACCAGGGGTCTGGGAGATGGGGTCTCGGGCTGAGGGAGGCAACTTCTGGCAAGGCTGTGGGAGTCTGGTCTGGGGGGAGGAGGAGCAGGAGAAGGAGGTAGGAATGAGGGTGGGAGGAGGGTCTTGCAGGAAAGCTGGAGCTGGCGGTGGAGGAGGGGCCCCGTAAAGGTAGTGGGTGTGAGCAGCACACCCAGTGTGGCTGAAGCTGCCTAGCCGACTTAAAAGGGAGGTCAGACATATCGGGGTGGAAATGGTCTTGTAGCTCGGGGCTGATGGCGGCCGAATGGATGGGTTTCTCATTGGGGTTTGCACTTAGAGGCATCTCGCTACCGATTTTCCGTGGCCCCCTGAGTTCCAAAATGAAGGTGGACACCCGGCTGAGAAGCTCCGTACAAAGCATCAGGCTCTGGGTCTCCTCTTTTCTGTGGGTAGTTCCCTCTAAATCCTCCTTTCCGATCGGCGAGTAGCATCTTCCTAATGTTCTCTCCGATGTTCTAAGATGCCAAACAGCCTCCGCATTGCTCATGAGCCAGAAGAAGAGGCAGAAGCACATCTTTTGATCCAGAAAACCCTGGGTGCATGCGGCTGAGAAGGCAACAGTGTTCATGAAACCCAATCTGGGATTGGACTGAGCAGGAGAAAGAGCCCGGGGGGCCAGGAGCCTCGGCAGTGGGAAGGAGAGACGCGGTCGTGGGTTATTTATAATCCACTCCTGGCACCGTCTGTAGAGCTCCTTCGGCTCGAGGAAACACTCTCATCCCCGAGACAGACATCTGATCATTATAATTTTGTGTTTGAAGACGGTTTTAGCCTCCTGCAGACAAGCATAAAATCTGCATCCGCTGCCCAGGATGGGGGACATAAAAGTTCTTTAAGGGGGTCGTAGACCTTCCTGGGATGGGATCCAAGCTGTCTGCAGCTTTGGCACAGGGTCGGCTCTGCTCACACAGGTCCTGCCCTCACCTCTCCGTCTGCTCACTGGGCAGAATCCACCCCATCCTCGAGGGGCCTATCCGGCCCTGCGGCTTACAGGGGCAGGTGCCGAGGCTCTCCTTCCTGACTATCTTAGCATTTTCTCTCTGCCTTTTTTCCCCTCCACAGTTGATTTAATTCACTTGATGTTCTATTGTGCTGCCTCGGTCCCTAGCTGCCTCTTGTATATATAACCATATATCGAATGGGCTGAACTCGATGGGGTACGAACAGGAAATGGCTTTATTTCTCTCCCTTCGATGCTTTCAATCACGCCTGGCTGGACCTCCTTCCCCTCCCCTTGGTGACATGGCGGGCGCGTATGAGCGCTTCTCAACCATTTTCAAGCACAGAATAAATTTCACTCGCAGATTTTAAAAAGGTCCAGCCCAGCCTGTGCACAGCGTGTCCCCTCCATCCAATTTAAAGCGTCTCCCCCTCCCTGCTCTGTGGGCCTGACCACGTCACTGCGTGGAGGCCTGTGGTGGCCTGGGGATGGATTGTCCATGGTATGGGCTGAATCGTGTCTCCAGAAAAAGATAGGTTCAATTCCTAACTCTTGCTTCCTCGACATGCCACTTAATTGAAAATAGTTTTTATAGAATTAATGAAGTTGATGTGAAGTCATCAGGGTGGGCCCTGAACCCGTGCGACTGTGTTCTTATATAAAGGGGAAATGTGGACAGAGACAGACCGGCAGAAAGCGGAGGACACACAGGAGAAGATGGCCACCTACCCACCAAGCAAGGCTGAGGACTACCAGCCAGCCCCAGAAGCTGGACGAGGCAGGGAAGGACGCTCCCCTAGTGCTGTCCAACGGATGTCACCCTGGTCTCGGACTTGAAGGTTCCAGGACTAGAAGACAATAAACTTCTGCTGTGAGAAGCCTCCCCGTTGGTGCTGTTTTATCACAGCGGCCCTAGGAAGCCAGTACCTCTGCCGGCCTACTTCAGATTTCCCCATAGCCCCAGCACAATGAGCAGGGGGGATTGGAAGAGAGGGGGCCTATCTTTTCAGATGAACCATGCTGCCTCAAGTGTCTCTTGTTTTCAAGACCTCTGTCTGGGCAGGTATCCCAGGGCTGGGAATTTCATGGGGTATAGATATTCCCTCAGTGGTCCTGTGTCCCCTCTAGCGGGGAGTCTCCAGCACAGTCCTAGAACCCGGTTGCTCTCTCTGGCCTCCTTTTGGCCTTGGAGAAGCTCATATTCACTTGCAGGCCCTGTAGCTGTCCTTGACCATACCCTCCTCTGGTTAACCTCTCATCCTGAATTCTCCAAGCAAGACCCTCTCTTGGAGATGCCCTCCACTCTAATCCTGGGAGGGGAGGAATGTGTGATATACAGAAATATCTAGGCCTAGGTGTGGACTTGAGGTGCCCGCAGTGCAGTGGGCCTCCTTCTGGGGAAGGAGGCACTAGTGCCCCCTCTCTGAGGCCGCCCTAATCTCTACGAGAAGCTCTCTGGAGCCTATGCCAGTAGCTTGCAGAGGTGCAGAGAGCAGGGAGGTCCCCGCATTTACGTGATGTCAAAGTCCCTACATACAGTGACACAAGTTCCCTCACTTTGCTTGAAAGGTGGGCTGAAGAGCGAGAAGTAAAGAAAGTACACACAGTTCACAACACACCTAGGGGAAAGACTCTGGCACCCCACTTTTAGAATATGGTGGTATTTGTCCCATGCTGCCCTGGCTTTGGGGTTTTGGCTAAAGGGCTCCCACTTCCATCCGGTTACAGAGAATAGTCCCGTCTGTAGGAGATTTGCAGCTCCATGAGAACATCCTGCCTTCTACCTTCACTATAGCCTCTGGGAGGGGAGGAGGCCGCAGCATGGAGTGGCTGCAGTCCAGGCTCCAGAGCCCTATGGCCACAAGTTCAAAGCCATGTACAGACATTTACTCAGCTGTGGGTGTCAGGTAAGGGACTAAACCTTTCCAAACCCCCTGTCTCCCACTTTCAAGAATGGATGGGAAGTAATGAGCGCATATCTGCCAAAGAGTCAGGCACAGGGATACCTAGCCACGGCTCTCACTGGGGACCAATGACAGTGTGCACCCGACTGGGGGCCTTCTTCTCCAGCAAAATACATGAATGTGATTCTGGTTACAGACCTCTGGGCGCTCAGTGGCTCGTCACTGAATGAACATGGAATTGCTTGGAACTGTTTAGTAAAGGAACAACGGAAAGAGACTGAAAGGTATCGGTAGCCCATTAGGGTCCTTTAGCCCCCTGAGATGGTCACTAACTGGCTTAGCACTTTGCAAAGCTCAGACCTAAACCCTGGGGGAGCATTTTTCGCTCATATCCCCACCCCACAATGCATTGGGCCAAACGCAATCTCACCCAGGACTTGTGAAAACGAGGTACTCTTGCGCATTGAATAATGAGCTACAGTGTCGTCTCAGTGATTCTTAAAATTGACTAATACATGCATTTTAAAGGGAAAAAATTATTGCAGACCCCCGGTGTGGACTAAAGTTATTTTGATCATATTGTTACTTAAATATATAAAAACATAAAAGTAAGTATAAATTCCTTATGGTTTTAGCTCTTACACCACTATAAAACCAAAACACAATTACATGTTAAATGCAAACAAAACTGCAAAACCATTAAAATTCAAATTAATGGCATTAATTTAATGTGACAGATGATGTTTTGCTGAAAGTAAAATAAGCAATGTTGGGTTTAATAATAGAAGGACGTATTCCCATTTTAAGTTCTGCTTGTTATCAACTGGATTGTTTTGATGTTTGAACATGCCAGGCCATCATTAGAGTTATTGTCAATATTATTAGTATTTTAATATAAGAACTTCACCCATATTATAATTTTTCATGGGTTAAAATGGACACATCTGTAACCACAAACCTAAGGTTTGGATGGGCCAGTTTATTAGAACTCCGAAATATAGTAACTTAAAAAATATAAAAATAGCTCACAGGGAGCAAGACACTTTCCTGTTGCATCCCTTACTGCTAGCGCTGTCAACACGTTGTTGCAGACCGAGATGACGTGCCCTCCAGCACCTGCGTGCAAAGTGGTGGCTGCAAACCCGGTTGCTGTGGCCTGCCAGTGTCCCCTGGAGTGTTTGATGACTCAATCCCACTTCTGCTCATCCCTGTTTGAACAATTGCTAAACCGCTAAATCTTTGTTTGCACAGCAGCCCGTGAAGTCTTCTGGCCTTCATTTTGCAAAAATGTGATCATAAACCCAAATGTAAACGCAAACTCTGACTTCCTGAGGCATCGTTTGGTGATCACATGACCATCCATGCACAATCCAATACAGTCTCTAACAGTTTTCAGTTTTTGAGATGAAAACATCAAACTTAGAAAGTTTCTCCTATCACTCAGAGGCCCCTGATACTCTCTCTCTGAGGATTTCACTTTGAAATACTGTGGCATTAAAAAGAGCTCTGGTCTGGGAATCCAAGGCTAGATTTTGATTCTAGGTCATGGACTGGCCTGCTGTGTTCTGGGGGTAGACTCCTCGTCCTTGGCTTCACCTGCCTCTCATCACTGGTTGGCTTGGATTTTCAGTCTTATCACGCTGATTTCACCTGGCCACTCCACCGGGCACAGAAGGACTCTCCTCTAGGGACAGATGGGGGAAACAGACCCAGGACACAGCTGGTGGGTGAGGAGATGGGGTTACAAGGCAGGCAGTCTGACCCCAGACACACCTCATGGTAGTGAGTCACAAGATCGAGACTGTCCCTGGAGTGCCTCAGTCCCCTGAAGGACCCGTGTCTTGGGACCTGCACCTCCTCTCCCTACTCCTGGTTAACAACCATACCTGAGAACAAAGCACAGTCTTGGAAAAAGTAGAAGAACAGCCTGGATTTATTCCACACCCCTGAGGACACGTATCAGCTCTCTGCTCATCTCTGGACATGCCCCATTCCCACTGAAACGATGAGATTATCCCAATCTGACATGATCCTAAAAATCTGACATGGATCCCGACAATGGAATTTTCCTGATTGGTGAATTCATGCTTACCTGTTTATTTGATGAAAAAACAGATGTCAGTTGATAACTCAAATCCTATTTTTGCACACACATGCATATACATGTATATATGTGTATACATACATGAGTATAGATATGTATGTTTGTGTGTGTATGTGTGTGTGTGTGTGTGTGTGTGTGCGGGTATGTATTGACCTTGATTAAAGAGAATGAAATTTCCTGGAATTGAGACTGTGTTGGAAACACAAGGGTTTTGGTTGGCTTTTCGTAGCTGAGGCATAGCTCATCAGGGAAGGGTCTTTGGAGAACAACTGTCTGCCGGGCCCTTGACCACTGACCTCTCGCATCCCTGGTGCAGGGAGAATGTAGCTGGGGTTCCTCCCTTTGGAAGCTGTAAAGACTCCTCATCTTATCTTGGAAACCCCTGCAGACACCATCACTCTTGAGATCCTCCCTCTTTTAGACTTGATGTGTGTGTGTGTCTACAGCCTTGACAAATAAAGTAATGTTCAGGGCTGTCTGGAATTTTGATTCCAGTGGTAAATTCCAGTTCAGACCTATGGAACTACGCCCTTGGATTTGTTCTACTCAAGTGCAAGGGAGCCGTCTTTAGGGAGGACCCTTTCTAACAACCCAACCCTCCTACCCATGGAGCTTGAGGTTTTAAAAGATTATTTCTTCTAGAAAGAGTTTCAGTGATAACTCATTCTTGCATTTTTATGAAACAACGACATTTACACTTGACCATCAGAGATTCTAATTGGCATGTGTCTCATGCTTATGAGACCCACAGAGTTGACAGAATAGCAGCTAAAACAAAGACATTTGACATTTTAGTTATTCATGCAGCCTTGCTCAGGGCACAGGTACAGTGATCATCAAGCTGTTTGAAATAGTGATATTTCAGCATTTGTGCACAGACTGTACTAGTGCCCACCAACCCAACATTGCATCCCAGGAGAACTCCAGAACAAGCAGGTAAATGCAAGTTTAGCTATGCTTGTTCAAATGCAAGAAAACCTTCCTAGTTGCTGGGTCTCCAAAGTGGGGGTGGGGGGAGGCTCATGTCTTTGCTTAAAGGGTTTCTGGTCCATGAATCAAGCCAGTTGGTCCTGTGTAGACTACTAGATGCTTTCACTGGAAACAAACGAACAAACAAGCGAACAAACTGGCTGGCTGGGTGAAAGCCAAAGATAAAATAGGGGTACTTTTAAGATGAAAATCTAAGGATACAGCTGTGTTCATGGGGACTCTGTCGCACCTCATTCCATATTTGAAGCCAAGAGTATCTGGCCTGCCCAGGGCTTGAATCAGTTGTTTCTGGGGCAGAGTGACAGGGACCTTGTGTCACTGGGTAGTCTCCAGAGGCCTGAGTCCTCTAGGACAGCAGCCTGCTTCACTCGGCATCCTGACCTGGGCTCAGCTCTCCCTGTCTGTATGTTCTATACATCTGTGCTTATTCTGCTCTGAAGCCAACCAGGGTTTCCAGAATCTCAGCCTCTTGCCCTGCTCTTTGCCAGTGTGCCTGGATTTCTACTTACCCTGGCAGCTCCGCCATGAGCCGCCCTGGCCGAGGGTAGATGCACAGTGAGTATCTGTGAGCTGGTTTACTCTGCCCTCCCCGACTCAAGCTGCTCGTTGCTCCAAGACTGTGGCCCTTTGGTCTCAGTGGAGGCCCTACTCTGTAGAGTGCTGGGCTGCAAAAGTCACCCTCTGCCCTGGCTACCAGGGAAGTGCCCTGCCTACCCTCTCCTGTTTTTATTTCTTTCCTCAACATGGCTTGTGATGTCTGGACAGACCCCCTGATGCAATTACTCACTTGGATTGGTCTTAGCAGACCCCTTTCCTGGCAGCCTCAGCATGAGCCTCTCCACCAGCAAGAGGGGTGCTCATTAGAAATGCAACTTCACTATGGTCTCCAGGTCCTGGCTGGCCACGCTGTGAAGTCCATGGGTCAATTGATGCCTCTCGTCAAGGCAAGAGGGAACAAGGATCTCTGCTGGAGGAAGAGGGGCTGCCCATGGTTTAGGCCAGTTGTTCCTGGGGCAGAGTCTTGGGGACTTCTTATCTTTGGGCCCCCAGTATTTCTGGGCCTGGGGCATCATGGATCCTGAGTTCTGAATAATAACGATGCAGCCAAGATGGCGGATTTCAAGAGTCTTTACTGATCACTGTTTCGGAAGCCTTCGGCCTGTGTGGCATCTGGTAGGAAGAAGGTGCTGGAGCCAGGAGTCAGCTCTGTGGGTTGTAGGGTCTGGCTGGTCTGTACCCTGGGGCCAGAGAGCAAGGCCCCATCAGCGTGTCTGGGAGAATATGTGGGCTGGTCTTGTTGAGGGTGGGGGATGCGTGTTGGGTTCTACAGGAAGTGGTCTGGCCTGCAGGATGGCTTCCATGGTGTGTTCATGACAGGTGCCCACGAGACGGAGGGAGGGGCGCGGGCCAGGGCAGAAGAGGAGCCGACGCAGTTAAGAGTCTTGGTGGACACCACGGAGCACTGAGGTCAGATGCCCACCAGAGTCACCTGAGTGGGCTCAGCCAGTCGGCCCTCTACCCCTTCCCTCTGCCGGTCACTGGGTACAAGCCCTGCGAGAAGGGTGGGATCTTGGGTGCCGAGCTCTCTGAAGCTCCCGCAGCCCTGGGAGGGCTGGCAGTGCCTGGGACAAACACCGTTCTCAGAACCTCACGTATATTAGCTCACTTGATCCGCCACCGGCTCTGTGAGCTACGACTGCGCCCTCTCATGGGTGTGCCAGTGAGGAGCCAGAGCCGCAGAGACGGCAAGCGATGGCCCCAGGTGGTGTGGCGATCTGGCGGCGCAGCCGGGATTAGAACCTCCGAGGCTGACCTTTCACTGCCACACCATGTGTGTCTTTATCCTTGTTAGGAACTCGCAGGGAAAGAGGGAGACACAGGCGAAGGGGGGCGAGGTGGGAGAGGACAGCCGGAGGTCATCCTTGAGAAGGGCAAGATGGGATGGGTGAGGCGTGGGCAAGCGGAACAGTGCTCTGTGGCCACAAGCCACAGGACGCTGTAGGCTGCGGTGCAGGAAGGGTGAAGCCCTTCCCTAAGGGAGGAGGGGCCAGAGGTGCCGGCCCCTTGCAGGGGAGCCAACAAGGGAGCCCTGGTGCACTTCCTGGCTGCATCGGGCCCAGTGCAACTGGAGGCCAGGAGTTTAGGGTCTAAGCTGCTTTACTCTAGTCTCTCTGTCGTGTTTAAAATAGGGTCTTCACCCTGGTCCTGGGCCTCAGGGCTTCCTGGTGGCCCTGGGAAGACATCCCCTAGTGTGTGTTGGTCACAGAGGGCGCCAGCCAGGTGGGCTGGTGCCGAGGCAGGCCTGCACTCTGGGCAGTGGTCGGGGGAGACGGCGAGGAACGGTCTTCAGGTCTGCAGCCCGCTGAGGATGCTCACTGGGGAAGGGCCTTGGCAGTTCAGCCTTCTGACAGATTGAGGGCTGTGAGGGCTGGCCAGCCGCAAAGGGAGGCGGGGCGGGAGCGAACATCAATGAGCGAGGCCTCCTAGGGCTTTGAAGGGGCCTCGGTGGGCCTTTGAATCGCTCCATCTGGGGTCAGGGCGCTGAGTGGCTGGGCCCCGACGCTCGCCAATAAACTGTGGGGGACGGTCTTCAATTATGGAAGCGTAGCCAACCAAATCAGCTTTCAGATAAATTATTTATGCCCAGGCCTGCAAGGGAGGGAGCCCCGCTGCAGGAACAACGTGTTCATTTTAATAAAACGCCTGCAAAGTTGCAGGGCACTGGGGGTGGGGGGTGCTATTGGGTTGGGGTGGGGGGGGTGGAGAGATGATTAGATTAGAAGAGGTCTGCTGTAAATAACACACAAGGAGGGCATTTTGTTTCTTTTTAGACTGTCTTTTGTATCATGTTTTATACAACGGAAAAGAGCAGAATACAACATGTATGAAATGTTAATGAGGGTTATTCGCTATTTACCTAGATTGGGGGACTGGAGAAAAAGCTGGGCTGGACTGGGGTGGAGGGGGCGTAGAAGATCAGATTCCATGCACATACGGACATCAGGGAGCCTGGAAGGCTTTGGAGCCTGAGCCTGGACTGGACACTTTGTGTCCGGTTGGAGGGGAAAGCAAGCAACAGATCCTAGAGGCAGGACTGGTGTTTTCTCTCTTTCCTGGAAGCAAAGGGGTGTGAGCCTGGATGGGAGGGAGGGGTCCCAGTGGGTGGGCAGGTTGGGTGTCTGGGAAAGCCCTCCACCCTGAAACCTGGGGGAGAATGAAAAGCCAGATGTGACATCAATGCCACTCCCCCCCAGTTTATTCCCCCCTGCCGCAAGCATGGGAAAAGCAGGCAGAGGGAAGCATGCGATGCTCTGTGTGCAGAATTAGCTACTGTCTGGGTGGCGACCACAGGAACTGCATCAGGGATGGAGGAGTGTTTGGGTTTGGCGGTGCAGGGGACAGAGGGCCTTCGCTGTCCCTCCGGCAGTATATGCCAGAGCACAGCTGTCCTTCCCTAACTCAGGCTGCACTCTGGGGTGTCTGGGAGGCACTCTGCAAATCATCCCATGAGAGTGCTCTAAACCTGCCCCTCCCACCTCAGCTCCTCTGTGGGAAAGGACCAGGAAAAATCATCTGCGTTAGCTGGCTTCAGATTTCAGGTTCCCAAGCTGTTTCTTCATCTTTGATACACCTTCCCTTCCCTCTGTTTCCTCTATAGTCCCCACTTTGTGGCCATGGAGGCAGTCAGGCTGTGCTTCTCAGAGGGTGTGGAGGCTGTGTGGGCTTTGAAGGATGGGAGGAACTTCCACAGGGAGAATAGGAAAGTTCTTGTCATTCTAGAGAGTAGAAGGGACAATGTGTGTGAGTGAGATACGGACCGTTCTGGGTCGTGGGTCGATTTATGTCTTCTTGTATCCCCCCTGGCTCAGGCTGCTGTACTGTGTAACCCTAGGGTACTGCTCCATGAAAAGGAACACTTTGAATTGTGTAGTGCACAACCTGAAAGGCTGTACATGGCTTCCTTACTTGTACAGGTTACATGTTCATGATATGTGCCTAACACAACTTATTTGGAATGAATAAATGAATAATGTGTGAGCAGAACTAATTGAAATTGGCTACAGAAACAAGATACCTTATTATTTCAAGTAACCAAAAAATTGGGGTCCCAGAAGGACAGTCCACTTCAGGCGTGGCTGTGAGCAGGGGCCCATGGGATGCTGACAGAATGGTTTCACCCCATCTCTAGACTCTGCTTGCCTTTGTGATGGTTTCATTTTCAGGCAAGCTCCCCTCGAGAGATGGCAGAGAGAGGCCCCGGCCAGGCTGGACTTGCGTGCTCCTGGTTTCGGAACCCGGGCAGCTATTCTGGCGGAAGTGCCAGTGAGTCCCATTGGATCTCTGAGTCATCCACCCACCTGCAAGCCAATCATGGAGGTGGGTGTAGGATGGTGCTGGAGGTATAAGGCCGTGACTGGCAGGGCCAGAGCTGGGGGCTTAGAATGTCCTGGAAACAAATGGCCTGGGAGCAGAAGAGAACGTGCTCCCCAAAGAAAAGTGAGGTTCTATTACCAGAAGCGGGGAGAATGGATTTTGAAAAGGAAAAACAACAGATGTCCCTTTCTGCAGCAGAACGCTTTGGTCAAATAAAATCTTTCTGGGAAGCCAGACATGCAAACCAAATAAAAAATAGGGCTGCTTCAGGGATGCCAGCTTGTAGGAGGATATGTTCCGGGGAATCCTTACTCCCCGGACATAGCCTGTGCATTTTTAATGCCACATTTTTTGCAAATGCGGAACCCTCACTGGGTAGTATATGTCCTCCTCTTATTCACCTGTCCCAGCACCGTCCATTTAGTGCTAATTCAAAGGCTCCCTTCCCACACAGCTTTTTCTGCTTCTTCCTCCTTACCGGACGCATAACACAGTATTTTCTGAAGGGTATTTCACAGACATTGTTCTTTTGAAATCCCCTGAAAAACTGCACATTTGGAAAATATTGCACATTCTCCTCCTTATTACATCATCCTTGTTTTGGAATGCCATGAAGCACATTTACACTTTAAAGGCTCTGGAAGGTCCTGTAGGCACCTGTTCAGCTCTATCCAACCCAGGTTGACCTAAACCAGTCAGTCCACAGCATCTGCTTTTCTCTTCACCCAGCACTGGAGGAGTGGATGTTTCCAAGGCACACACACGGGGAGATGCTGCCAGGGAACATCATGCAGAACAATTGATTGAAAGGAGAGGACATGAATGGGCTGCGAGAAGCGGGGCTCTGCTTACCATTGTGCTTGTGCCCATCACTTAACCTCTCTGGCCTTGGCACCCTCATCAGTGGAGAGGGGCTACTGCTTCTCCTGTCACTTGGTTCTTTGAGGGTGACATGAGGATGGTGTGCACATTGTTTGCACGTGGGAAGAGCTACCCAAGCTAGTTATTGGTCGTGCCTGGGCTCTGAGCTCTGTTTTTTAGTAGGGAAGGGTGAGGGAGGGGCCCAAGGTAAGGACCCATCAGAGAACTTGTAGGTCACAGAGGACTTGGAAAACAGACTCTGAGGGATTGGGCTTGGCAGGGCACTCTCTTGGTTCTACATGGAGGGAGGTGCCTGTTACTGGTTCTGCCTTGGGCAGGTGAGGTTGGGGTGGGGTGGGGTGAGGTGGGTGGGAGGGGTGGGGACATGCTGGAAAGCATGTCAGGACCCCACCTGTGACTGCTGGCTCCAGCACTTATCCCCTTTTCTGTTGTGCCTCAGTTTCTTCATCTGTGAAATGGGAGAGGACCCTTATCTGGGTGCCAGGAAGCTCACGGGATTTGATGGCAGTTATGATCTGTGCTGCTCAGATGAAGGCAGCCAGTGTCTCCCTTGCAGAGTGTAGGGATTTCTGTCAAGTGGGAAGAGTAGGGGTGTGCAGTTGATAGGTCTGGTTTCCCTGCTTATCCAGTAACCAGCTGTGCAACTTTCAGCAGTTTACCTACCCTCTCTGGACTTCATGTGTCCTCACTGTTAAAACAGAAAACAACACCTCCCCCCCAGAGTTACCCTGTGAGTTGGAGGAGCGCCTATGCAGCCAGGACCACACGCTGTCGTGAACTGGAGCCGTCATTTGTACCACGTGCACACGCGCCGCTGTCCCTGCCAGACGGTCTGCCCTGAGCCAGCTCTGCTGGGTGGCTGGGGACGGCACCATCAGAAGACGTCATTGGCCACTGGTTCCAGCCAGGTCAAACCCTTGGACACCACACTCTAGCATGGGGCCACCTGTGAACAAAGGGCTTCCCGAGCAGGAGCCATAGCAGCCAGCTCCTTGGCCACATCCTCTGGAAACCTCACAGCTGCCTGTGTGCGGAGGCTCTTCCTTGGTCCCCTGCAGGCAGCAATGGGGTCTGGCTCTACAGGATTACAGGATGGGTGGGGAGTCAGGAGGCCTTGGCTATGTCCTGTTTGGGCCTCAGTTTCCCCATCTGCAAACCTGGGGCATTGAACATGATGACCCATTGCTTCCCCTTTCAGTTCTAGAATCCGATGTTGCTTCTGTGATTCCAAGAGAACCAAGGAGGAGCAGTTTGATGGACACTGGGCATTTAAGGTCTGTGGCTCTGACCCTCGACTTGTGACCTTAGGCATGTGTTCAAAAATCCACTGATGCTAGGTACTGGATAAGGGGACCAGATAGGATTTGTTGTTCCGGCATCTAGGAATCTGTGCCCGGAACAGAGGTGCCAATGACGGGCCTGCAATGTAAAGCCGTGTCCAAAGGCACAGAAGATCTAGGTGGGCACAGAAGGTTGAGGCTGGTGGTCAGGAAAGCTGGGGAAAGGGCGCCGGTGAGCTGAGACCTGCAGGAGGGGAAGGAGGGCGGGTGCGAGCAGAACATGGTTTAGGCAGAGGGCAAAGCATGTACAGAGGCGTGGGTGGGAGGGCCCAGAGCGTATTCTTAACCCTCGGCTCACAGGACCCTAGAAGCTCCTTTCTGGTCCTGTGTCCTATGGCTGAACTGCCATGAATGAGAATTGGGGTTTGGGGGTGGGAAGGCGGCTCCCACGTGCTGACAGAGTGGTGTGGTGTGTCAGATGGGGGCTCCGGCACCACTGTGTCCCAGTACTGGTCCCAGCCTTGCCAGTTACTAGCTGCTAGGCCTCCTATCTGAGCCCTCACCTCATCGCTCTATGCCTTCGTACCAGCCCCCACCCCCCAACTGGTGGATAGGGATGGCTGTGGCATCCAGTTTATGGAACGGAATGAGCTAACACCTATAGCAAAGTATCTGGCAGTTAGTAAGTGCTCAGTAAACATTAGCTGTCTCCTCCCCCTTCTCAGTGTAAAAATGAAGAGAGATGAGGGTCAGACGGAGTATGGGAGCTGTCTCAAGTCATTTGGTCCCTGTGACTGAAAGCCTGTGTTTTCCTCCTCACTGCCCACCTTTCCCTCCCTTTCTGCCTGCCTTTCCTCCTCTGTCCCTGCCTCCCTCCTTCCTTTCTTCTCTCCCTCCTCCTGCCCTGCTTTTTTCCTCTCCCCTCCTTCCCCCCTCCCCTCCTCCCTCCGATATCCCCCTACCCAAAGGCCTGGGGCCTGGCTGCACTTCTGCTCTGATCAGACCAAGAGTGCCTCTGGGGTCCTGGCACCCTGAGTAAATGGCGGGCCTCTGAGCTGTGATCCTGGGCCTCCCCTTTGTCCTTCTCTCCTCCTGCCGCGCCCCCCGCCCCCCGGTACTCCCCCACACTCAGAGCCACTGCTAGCTTCTGCAGGAGGGAAAGCAGAACCTGGGATCTGTCTTCTGAGACAAGCGACTTCCAGGCACCCCGCCCTGGGCAGACCGAGCTCTGCCCTCTCCTGTCACTGAAATAAATGGCCCCCAAACAGCCATGAGTTGCCCTAGTACCCTAGCAACTGACAGCTTCCTGTCCACCCAACAGAGGCAGCTCAGGGCCAGTTTGTGAGCCGGGAAATGACAAGCCTCCCCTCCGTCCTCCACAGAGAGCTGAGAACAATAGGCCACTCTGAGCCTGAGAGCCAGACTCGGAGGCCCGCGCTAATGAGTGTGCCACTCCGGCCGCCCGCGGAAATCAGGCCCCGGCTTCCCGGCTCGCCACGGCGCGACAATGGAAAGCCGAGGAGGGGCTCCCAGCTCTCTCCCCCACCCCCACTCCGGGGTGTGTGTGCACGGGTGCATGTGCATATGTGTGCGTGTGTGTGTGATGTCTGCCTCGCTGCCCAGACCCATCTATCTCTTTGTGCTGAAGTTTTCTAAAGCCACACTGGAAAAAATTGAAAATCATCTGCATGCTATTCCCTCTGGGTTCCAAATGGGTCTCAGGGTGAAGGGAACAAAATACGCTGTTTTAATTTGTAATAATAACAATAATATCAGCTCTTATTATTATTATCATGAGCTGCACCAACAACATGAGCAGCAAGCCCACACACGGGCTGGCCGAATTACAGTGGGGGCACAGAATGCTTGTCCAGCTGTGATTTCATTCAGGCTCCTGCCTGCAATCCGAGGAGGCCAGATGCCCCGGGACCCCAGCTGGGGTAGGGAGGGGGCGGCCTAGGACTCCCAGGTTCTGCTTTTCCCACGTCCTCGAGGAGGGATCGCATTAGCAACACATTTTTTTCAGCAGACATGGCCAGGCACCTGCCCAGGGACAGGCTCTCAGCACGTTCCCTGGAGAAGAGGGGACCGGTGTGTTCCCTGGGCTCCAGACAGATGGTGGAGACAGGCCCCTTAGCCAGGTAATCTTAGCTCTGTGCAGCAGGGGTCTGTTGTGGCCTCCGGGAGGCCCTCCACTCAAAAGCTGAAGTCAGTCTGGAGAAGGTCTCAAATGCCATTTTGATGGGTTTGGAGTCCTCAGCGATACCACAATTTCTCTCCACTGCACACCAAAGCGTGTGTCCGTATGCATGTGTCGCACAGGGATAGAGCCCAGTGAGTTTCCTCACACTGAACACATTCGTGTAACCAGCTGTCAGGTGAGGAAACAAAAGTGCCCCCAGGGCACCGCGCCCCCCTCCACTACTCCCTCTCACGAGGGTGACCACTGTCTTGAAGGCTAACAGCACGGATTAGCGCTGCCTCTTTTGTATTTTACAGAAGTGGACTCATACACGCTATGTCATCTTTGGTGCCTGCCTTCTTTCATTCAATATTAGGTCACTGGACTGTGATCCCCGAAGGGGAGCGGCGCTCTAGTGAACCTGAAACCCTCATCCCGCTCTAGGCTTGTGCGTTGCATCTAGCAGGAGCTCAGTCATGATTACTGAGAAAATTCATTCAGCAAGAACAGATAAGAGTATCTCCTCACTGGCAGGCACCGTCCTCAAGTTTCGGGGATTTGAGAATCACGTGGCAGAGATGGCCCGTCGTCGCAAGAGCCTCACTCGTTAGCTGGGGCCGTCCGCCAAACACCGAATCACCCATCTAGCCACGGTGATTCGGTTTGAGGAAAGCCTTACAAGGACAGCGACCCAAGGCTGATAAAATAGGAGTCATGTTAGCAGGGGAGTCGAGGAAGGTCGCTCTGAGATATAAAGGTTGGCTTTAGAATTAAGTGAGTCATGGGGGTGCCTGGGTAGCTCAGTGAGTTAAGCCTCTGCTTTTGGCTCAGGTCATGATCTCAGGGTCCTGGGATCGAGTCCCACATCGGGTTCTCTGTTTGGCGGGGAGCCTGCTTCCCCCCCTCTCTGCCTTGTGATCTCTCTCTCTCTCTCTCTGTGTCAAATAAATAAATAAAAATCTTAAAAAAAAAAAAAAGAATTAAGTGACTCCTGGAGACAGATGTTCAAACATTGCAAGGGAGAGTGTCCCCAGGGTAGTGTGCCCAGCAGAGAGGATAGCAGGTGCACAGGGAATAAACTGCTCTCTCTCTCTGTGTATAGCCACCATGCCAAGGCCTAGGTACCTGGAGCAAGACTTTGGGTGGAGATCCTGGGCTCCGCGCTCCTTTTTAGCTTCCTGCATTGTCGGCTGCATGGGCTCTGCTGGTCTTGAAGACTCTTCCTGGACCTGCCGTGGATCCTGGGTTCTGTAATCCAGGAGCCCAACAGCCCCTTCGACTTAGCCCTTCTCTTCCAATCCAGGCTCAGCTGCCAAGCCCAGACAGCACCATGCCCCTTACGGGGGATGTCTAGCGGAAACCTCAGTTTGGACTTCATGGTGTGGTCGGGCTGCTGCTCCACGGATACTGAGGGACACCCGCTGGGATTCAATGGACACGAGAGATACCTCTTGCTAGGAAGTCTTTAGCTGCTTCATTTGCAAATCCAGATCTGGGTGGTGTGGTGGGGGGGGGGGGCATAGAAGGACTACCAGGGCCATGAAGACCCTTGGACATCCTTTAGTCCCAAGGGTGGGGTTGCACAGCGTATTGGTGACAAGGCCGGAACTAGAATCCTTACTGCTATCGCACAGCATACGATGACACCGTTACCCAGATGCTCAGTCTGGAGCTCTCTGTGGCTTTGCTTTCTCTCTGTCTTCCTACCAAATCCAGCAAAATGTAAGGCTGACAGTTCTTCTCCCTGAATGTATGTGCCTTGTGTCCTGATCTCCCCTATGCCTTGGTACCACCGCTCAGCTGGTGCATTTTAAGAGCAGGTATTCCAGGCCCTGGGCCTCTCCTAACTTAACGCTCTCCTACATCAGGCCACAGTGGTCTTTGGAACGTGAAGTTCAGATTATGTTGTTCCCTGTGAAAACCCTCCAGTTGCTTTCCTTTGAACTTGGGAGGAAGTCCAGGTTCCTGGTCATGAAGCCTACCTCCGTATCCTACCCCAGCTTTCCCACCACACACCAGCCACACCGCTGTTGTGTTCTGAGACACTCCGCTTGTCCCCAGTCAGGCTCTCAAGCTTGTTCTTCCTTCTGCATGGGGTATGCGTCTCCCGGAACTTGCCGGATGGTTCCTTTTCACCATTCGGGAGAGGATTGGTGCGTGATGGATGCTGGCTGTGTGCGTGCGCGTGCGGGTGTGCGTACCGGGTAAGAGTTAAAAGATGGTGTGCACAGAGGGGGAAGAGATGGCCTACAGGACACTTACTGAAAAGGAAACAATGTGGAAAGAGGAGGAGCTTTGAGAATGGATTTGAATGGTTCGAATCCCCAGTCGGACACTAACCACTCCTGTGTTCTAGGTTACTTACTCCTCTGGGACTCAGTTTCCTTTTCTTGAAAAATAAAAATTCCAATCCATCTTCAGGGCCATCATGGAGGTGAGTAATCACCCAGATAGAGGATCCGGTTCAGGGCCTGGTGTGGAGTCAGTGTTTAGTAAATAGTAACATTTTGATTTTAAATATGAATCAATTGTAAAAGAGGGACAATCTGTCAAATTTAAAGAACAAAACAGAGGAGCATAGGGGAAGGGAGGGAAAAATAAAATGAGATCAGAGAGGGAGACAAACCATAAGAGACTCTTAATCATACTAAACAAACTGAGGGGCTGGGGGGATGCAGTAACTGATGATGGATGTTAAGGAAACACGTGATGTCATGAGCCCCGGGTGTTATATACAACTGGCGAATCACTGAATTCTACCTCTGAGACTAATAATACAGTATTTGTTAATTAATTGGATTTAAATAAAAATAAATAAATTAAAAGAGAGGCAATAGATGGGACTTGGAGGACTAGTGTTCATGCCACTCGCTGGCTGTGTGACGTTAAGTAGCCGGCTGCCCCTTTCTGACTTTAGGCACGAACATCCTACAATTTGGGGGAGCCATTGTGTTTTCTCCCATTGAATTTTTCTTTTTTTTCCTTTTAAAGATTTTATTTATTAATTTCTTTTAGAGACAGAGAGAGAAAGAGCATTATGTGAGCAGGGGGAAGGGCAGAGAGAGAGAGAGAGAGAGAATCTCAGGAGGGCTCCCCACTGAGCGCAGAGCCTGATGTGGGGACTCAGTATCATGACCCTGAGATCAGACCTGAGCTGAAAGCAAGAGTTGGACTCTTAACCTATTAAGCCAGCCAGGCACCCCCCCCCCTTTGAAACTTTCTGATGAGCGCGTCCAGGACAACTCTCAGTACTATGCAGGAAGCCACAGAAGATTGAGAGTGGGGTCCCAGCCTTGGGCTGGGGACTTGACACTTTTCAGATGTGACAAGATGCACATAAAAGGAGCTATTAGTTGGGGCCACCCACTCTGTACCAGGCAGGATACCAGGAGTTGTATATATGTTAACTCAAATCCTTTTATCGGTCTTCCTAATTAGGTGTGTTCACCCCTGTTTTACCACTGAGGAAACGCCAAGAATCTGTTGATTTGCCAGAGGTCATTCAGATAGTAATTGGAAGAGTTAGTCAGTTTTCTTCTCAGGAACCACCATATGGAAATGCCTTCTGAAGTAGCCCCTAGCCAGCCGTAGCTAGTTATATTTATATTAACTAAAATGAAATAAAATAAAAAACTCAGTTCCTTGGTCTCACCAGCCACATCTGAAAGGCTCAGTAGCCACTTGTAGCTAGTGGCTACCATATTGGAAGGTGCATATACAGAGTAATTCGATCATCAGAGAAAGTTCTTTTTCCTGGTGCCACCCCAAATAGCAGCTAGCCACATCTATGGGAGGTCAGGCCCTTGGCTGGGGGCTTGAATGACACAGGTCGTTGGACAGACTGGACACCCATTAGGGTGCTTTGGGTCAGGCAACACTCACCAAAGGGTGGGGAAATGGCGTTGCCTTTGGAGGTGCAGGAATGACTGCCTTTCCATACTGCTTCCCTCTCTGGTCTGCAGCGCTCTTTGGGGCATGGAAATAGCACATCTTAAACGCCTTGCTTCTCTGAGTGTGGTTCACCAACCAGTGGCATCGATGAGCCTGGGAACTTATTATAAATATGGTGTCTTAAGCCATACCCCAGCCCCGCTGAATGAAGATCTGCATTTTAGTGAGAGGCCCAGCAGATTCCTGGGCACATTCCATTTGAGAAGCACCAGACTGTACCACGCTCTGTAGCTTTTACAACTGCATTCAATGTCAAAAGAGTCTTCTAAGCCCTATAAAATCCATGTGTTAGAGCCATGTCATGAGGCTCTTGTATGGAAACATCTTCTTTAGAGATGGAGCACAGATCAGTTTTTAGTTCTTTTAGGTTGTAGATATCTAAGGTCAAAACTAGCAGGACCCTTAGAGATAATCTAGCCCCAACTGCTCCTCTTGTAGATGGAGAAACTGAAGCCCAGGGGAGGAAAGCAGCTTATCCAAGATCATACACAGCATCAGAGCTTAAACCAACATGACCTGGCAGGACATTTCAGTGAAATATGGTGCTCGGCAACAAGAAAAGCACAAAGCTGTAGTGGGAGGACCTTGGCCCAATGTGGTGAGTGTTTATTATTGCCCCAAAGCCGTCCAAGGAACTGATATTGATCACCATCGCTATTGCTTATTGGGCACTCACTGTGTTCTAGGTGCTCTTACAGGTATTTGAACACGCTATTTCATTGGGGCCTCACAGCGGTCCATGATGTAGATGCTGTTACTACCTTCTCTTTGAGGATGAGGATGTTATGGCTTAGTGTAGGAGTTAAGGAACTGCCCTAAACATCACACAGTGCACAGCGGAGCCACCCTGGGCATCCAGCCCTGCTGCCCATGCTCTCCCTTCTCCTGAACACTGACTGTGTAGAGAATTCACACGTGAAGTGGTTTCCTGGACACCTGAGGCTACATAAGGCAAGGAAAAAGTTATTGTAGACACTCGGTCCCCTGTAGATCTGTTCCTATGAGGCTTGCTATGGAAGACTACCCCAGGCATCCCACATGGAAGGGAAGGCAGAATTGCAAAGTCACTCATTGTAGGACACACAGAGTGAGTACCATTAATTATGCTGTATTGCCAGATGCATACATGTTTGAAAACATGAACTAGGTAGCAGGAGGGATTGCTCAAGTCAGAATAAGGTGCAGGCTTCCCGAATTCAAACAGATGACATACAGTAAACAATGACTGCTGACCATTACTGTAATTTCAGTGTAGCTGGAGAAACATTCTTCACCAAGAGGGAAACTTACGGAGTATGCAGTCTTTCACTTTTGCTCATTCTGGATCTCTTTTCTCTCTGTCTCTGTCTCTTTCTCTGTCTTTCTCTCTCTCTTGATATAGATATATCACAGAGAGATAGACAGATATGGTACACAAACATTAACTTGGTACTCTTATGTATACTAATATGTTAATAATATATATTCTAATTTTTCATTGAAAGAATAAATCTGTGGTCCCAAAGAATATACAGTGAAAAGTGGTCTCCATTTAGCACCTGATGCCCAAGCCTTCCTCTCCACAGGTAACAATTCTCATAAACTTCTTGGATATACTTTTAGACATAATTTATGTATCTGTTTACAAATATAAACAGGAAGTCTTATTAAGATAAATGATGTTCTTCCATAAAAACATATATAATTTCTATAAGAAAATATATAAAATATTATAATTTTCACAATAACAATATAAGATATCTAGAATTTGACCTAAAAATATTGCACAAGGACTTTATAGAGAAAAAAGTTAAAACTATTAGAGTGTTTAAATGAAACTTGCACAATTATGTATGCAAACCATATTTATGGATTGGACAGCTTTCTACCTATATTAATGGGCTTCAGTAATTCTATACGTGCAGTACAACTCCAAACAAAAAAAATGCTTATCCCCAAATTTTGTGGAATTGATAACCTGATTTAAAAATTCACATGTGAGAGTATAGGTATGCGAAGAACTGAGTCGATTTTGAACATTCAAAGAGGAGGACTCTACCCCAGCATGTACTGGACAGGCATACCATAATGCTATAGTAATAAGAAGAAAGATGTGTTAGTGGAAAAGAACACAAGACTAGAGCAGAACCAAGAGCTGAGTAACAGATCCATGCATACGAAAATGACATTTGATAAAGGCACCTGCAAATTAGGTGGGAGATTTTTGTCTCTTGGGTGATTATGGGAAAAATTATTTATTATGTATAGGAAAATAAAATTGCATCTCTGTGTCACAACATACACAAAGATGAATTCAAAATGGATTAAAGACCTTAATGTGACAGATACAGTATAAACATAAGGACAAAAATACAGACAAATATCTTTGTATATTTTTAGGTGGGAAGGATGTCTTGACTGAGACCAGAAAAGCACAACCACAAGGGGCGAAAATGCATGGGTCTGGCAAGGTGAAAATTAAGGATTTCTATTCAATAAAGGTCACCATAGAAAAAATTAACACCTGACAAGAAAGCAATATTAAGGAAATAAGGGGGAAATCCTTATAAGTTACAGAGAAAAAGACAGGAAATCCAAGAGGAAAAAAATAGGCAAAGACTTTGAGTAGGCAGTTCACACAAGGAGAAATCCAAGGGACAAAGAAGTGTACTCATCCTCAGCAGTGCAATGGACATGTGAACAAGGTCTGACTCTCCCCATGTTAGCTGGTCAAATCAGATAGTCAAAAGTTGACAGACATCAAGTTTGACTAAAGATATAGTCAGTGGGAACCTCTAATCCACAGTTCTGAGAAGTGTGAATGGAGAGCAGTGATTTCCTCGGTCATAGGGATATTCGGTGTTGAGCTACCTCATGATTTTGACTCTTCTGAGGCTCTCCTTCTGGTCCTGGAAGCTGTTCATTGCTGCGTGTTTGTGAGAGTGGGGTGGGGGAGGCTATTTAAGGTTCTACCACCAGGGCAATGAATAGATAGACTAGGAAATGGTATGCAGCCATTGAAAGAGTGAACCAGAAGCACATAGAACAACATGAACAGAGTCTTAAAAAATAGTATCAAGTGAATAAAAATTAAAAGAATGAGATATCTAGCATGCTAACTTTTAGGTAAAGTTGAAGTATACACAATCACAAAATTCACAAGCTAAGGGCTAGGGATACATCAAATATATTGAAGTGTTCCTACCATGGGAAGGAAATGGGAGAGAAACCACGGATGGAAACCATGAAACAAGAGAAGGGCCATGCCGATGGGGAGACTGCCCTGAACTGAGGAGTGTGATAAACTTAAATCTTTGCCTCTGAGGAGCAAGGAATCAATCAATTGATGAAAATTTATTTTATTCTTTGATTTAAACATCATTACATTTATGTATGAGTTGAGTTGTACTTGTTTTGCTTGTTGTTACATTTCACAAGTTATGAAACCTTCTTTAAATTTGAGTTTTCAGGGTTTTTTTAATAGTTAAAAAACTTTTCCTTCAGCTCTCAAATGTCTTCTTATACCTTTGGAAGACTGATTCTCAGGCTTAAGGCACTGGGCTTACACTTTTGGATGGCATAACTATACACAGTATTTGATTTTATTGTTGTAGGACAATATATTAGGTAGCTAGGTAGCCAAATATTAGATATTTGGATTGTTGGTAGTGTTCCTTTTTTCTTTAAACAGTAGTGCAATGGACATCCTTATATATTCATCTTTGAAGAATGTCTATCAGTAGGTTAAATTCCGAAAGTAGCAATGCTAAAGTGATATGTATATATATATTTAATTTGAACAATCTGAGATTGTCACATTATCCTTATACTAACTTATTCTCTCACCCTTGTGAATACAGTTCGTGTATTACAGAACATTTTTTTTCTGTACTGATAGATGAAAAATTTTATTCATGACTTTAAATTTTATTTACTTAATTATAATGGTTTTGCATAATTTTCTCAAATGTTCGTAAGCCATTCATTTTACGATTGGTGGTTGGCCTCATATTAATTTATAAATGCTCTTTATTAGTAATATTAGTTCTATCCCATATGTTCTAGAAATCTAAAGCTAGCTATGTATATTATATTCCTATCTCTATCTTTTTATAATGTATCTATACCTAGCTCACTTATGTTTTATATACAATATAACTTTTACATACAACTGTCATGGTTTTATTTTTTAGTTTAGTCTATCTAGAATTTGCTTTGGGTCAAGAAGTAAAGTAAGCATCGAGAAACTTACGTTTTCTTATATTAAGTCAATTGTCCTGACATTATTTATCGAATTACTTCCATTTTCCCACTGATTTCAAATGTTGTATTTCCTATATATGCTAAATTTGCTATATATGCTAAAACTGTTTGGGCTTTCTAAAAATTGGAATTTAAATTTTTTCCCATTGATCTGTCTCTTTGCTAATGTGCCAAAATCTAGTACTTAATAATTCTAGATTTATGGGGTAATTGGATTAGTTACTTCTTAGCATCATGATTTTCATAATTTTTGTGCTTCCTCCTGCAAGTTTGTTTTTCCATATATAATTTTTAATTATATTGGCTAGCTCAAGAAATGTGAAGACATGCATGTAGGGGAATGGCCTGCCATGGGGAACTAGAACCCAAACTGGGCAAGGGAGGTGTCTATGATAGGAGGAGGTGATAGCCAAGGTAAGGGATTGGTTACATTCAGGGGGATTGGTCATAAGGATAATGAAAGTCGGGTTTCTGATGAGAAGGAAATTGCAAATATAGGAATAGAGAAAACTAGAAAGCATCTTTGGTATTAAACTTCACTTAAAGGTATTGCTGGGAACTCATAGTTTTCTAGATCAGTACTGATAGAAATAAACATAAGCATAAATACGTATATAGTGTGGATATTCTAACTCTGGTCATTGAAAGGGCCTGGGAGTGGTGACAGTCCAACAGCATTTAGCACACCAATTTGTATTAGTTCCTTGTTGCTGCTGTAACAAATTATCACACACTTAGGGCTTTAAACAACACATCTATTATCTTACAGTTATGGAGGTTGGATCTGAATTGGGTCTCACAGGATTCAAAACCAAGATGATGGCAGGGCTAGAGGATATCGGTTCACTCTGGAGGCTCTAGTGAAGAATCCATTTCTTTGTCTTGTCCAAATGTTACTGTGGCCCATTAGCCAGAGGAGAGGCCTACAGAGGTCAGGTTATTGGTGGAATTTGGCTTTAGGGCTATCTCACCGTGGGCCCAGTTGGTATCCTACTCTATCTGTGGTTCTTTCCTCAGTTCTGGAATACATACTTGGAATAGAATGCTTAGCAGCCAGCATTTCCAGAGGCTGCCCACATTCCTTGGCTCATGGCTCCTTCCATCAGCAGTGCCAACAATCTCATCATTGTGACCTCTGCTGTCATCCTCACTTCTCTTTCTTTGACTCTGAACTCCTGCCTCCCTCTTTCACTTATAAGAATTCTTGTGATTACATTTAGAGCCTGCCTGGTCCAGAATATCCACCCCCATCTCATTATCCTTAATCATATCTGCAAAGTTCCTTTTCCAAGTATGGTAGTCTATCCACAAGTTCTGGAGATTAGGACAAGGACATCTTTGTGCATCAAATTCTGCCTACCACACCATTTTCTGCTAAAGAAATTAGGGGCCCTTACAGAAATGGCTGATTCTAGGGCCAGAGCTTCTTTTGTGCCAGAAAGTAAGAAAGGATTCGAAGAATGATAGGTAAGTCCATCATTCTCAAGGTCAAGGAAGCCAGTTTGAAGGGGCTCCCAAAGGCAAAAATACATGATACTTATGGATTATAACTCATTGAATAAAACAGGAATCCATGAGTCCATACAGATATAAATAAATTATTGAACGAATGTAAACTTTCATGAGGAGTGGAATATTTATACAGTTTCAAAGTACCTCCCCTCAAAATATGTATTAATTACGAAGAGGAAAGAAGTAGTTTCACTCTGGGGAAGTCTGGAGACACCACCTTAATCAAGCGATCAAAGTGAACATCATCAGTAATGGGACACACTGAAATTATGTGCCATGTGATAAGACGCAACAAGAAAACAACATTCCTTTTGGAATATTCATAAGTAAGATGCCTAATCTAAATCTAATTATGAGGAAACAGCAGACAAACCAAAATTGAGAAAGACTAACAAAAATGGCCTATAATCTTTTAGAGGTCAAGGTCATACAAGGTAAGGAAAGACCAAGAAACAGTGCCATAATGAAAGAGACTAACAAAACATGACAATTACTTTGACTATAAAGTCTATTTTTGGAACAAGTGGTAAGCTTGAATGGGACTTGAGGATTAGCTGGTGGCAATCTAAAATGTTGATTTTCTGATTAGAGCGGCACTACTGTGGTTATTACAAGAATACACACAAAACACACTGAAGTATTCAAGGGTGAGAGGAATGTATTTTGGCAAATTATTTTGGCCATTTATGTTGGTGATTTATTTTCAAATGGTTAAAATAAGAGTTCTTTGTAGGTACTTGTAACTCTGAAAATTTTTAATTATATCAAAAATAAAAATATATACAATAAAAGTCAGTGTGTGGTTGGGAAAAATTATGGTCATTTTTGTTGGGCTTGTGTTAAATTCATAGATTATAGGAAGACTGACATGTTTAGAATTCTGCACTTACGATTAACTAAATGGATCTATGTACTTCCCTTTGTCAGACCTCTTTCCTGCTGTTTGTTCTCTTAAAGTTCTCTTTAAAAGGGTCTTCAGCATTGGACTTGTTATATTATTCCTTCATATGTTAATTTTTACTATTCCAAATATGGGATCTATATTTCATTGTATTTTCTAAGTATTTGTTGTTTGTAAATATGATGGCTGCAAATTCGGTATATTAACTTTGTAACCAGTCATTTTTCAGAATTTCTTATTCTTTCTAATAGCTTTTCAGTTTTTTTGAGATCTCCAGATAAAGAATGAGATTACCTACAAAAAGGCTAAGGTTTTTTTTTTTACCTCGTCTTTCCAATTTTTACATCTTATGTATTTCTCTAATAAGGTTTTAATGCATAGTTACTTCTGGAGGAATATTAAGTAAAATCATAATCTTGGGAATCTTTACCTTCTTTATGACTTTATAGAGTACGCTGCTGAATTTTGACTTTTATATAGAGAAAATATTCCTATTTTATCAAGAGGCTTTTCTTTTTTAACACTTGGATCCTGTCTTTGTAATAATCTTTATTGTTCCATTTGTAAGAATAAACATAAGTTTTTCTCTCCCTTATTTGTTTTTATGGTAAATTTGACCAATCCTTGAATTCCTGCCATGATTATTGTTTTGCCATGTTGTATTATACTTTAGTGTGCAGCTAGATTTTGTTTGAAAAGCACATTAGTAATTCTACAACAAAATTCTAGGTTTGATCTGGTGTTTGTTTTGTACCCCTTTGATTACATATTATTAGTTGAAGTGGCAGTGGGATTATCTTCCAGGTGGGATGGAGTAGCTTGTGGCAAGCCACAGTCTTATCAAGAAGGACAAACATGGCAGACAGAGAAATCATTTATCTGAAGGTATGAGAGGATACTGAGACAATAAATACCAGAAAAGTTGAGCTCAGAGAAGGGATAATTTTGGAGAAGTGAGCTGACTCTTTTTAGCCCTTTCTGCAGCAGGGGCATTGGCTGAATGTAGATATGGACAGAAGGCTGTTAATCTAGGTTTTATACAGGTAGCAGGATGCTGCTGGAAGTGAACACAGCAGGAGACATTTTGGCAGAGACTTTGGAGGAGGCTCACGCCCCTGTCTAGTTTTTACTTCAAGCAACTTACTACATCCTGGAATATAATGGAGAATACCAAGAACCCAGGTGGAAGGCTTAGACAAAGCTGCAGAGCTTTTGTCAGTCTTGCAACACAAAGACAAGCGTTTGAAGCCCACCAGGTAGTTCCTAGTTGAGAACCATGGTGTGGTACAATTAAAAAAAAAAAAATTGATCTTTATCCCCCCAGCACAGAGCTCCTAAAATCCTTGGAATTTCCTGAGAGATAATAATAGCTTTTTTATCCTAATGAGATGACTGGTAGCCAGGGGCTCCTGAAAGGCTTCAGAATGTGGGCTGGTCAAGAAAGACGGAGTCTTGACTAAAGGGCTGGAGCTTTCAGCTCCACCCACCCCCAGATCGCCATCTTGGTTGGTGAACACATGGAAATCGTAGTAGGGTGGAATGCCTGGGGAGGACAGGGACATCTGCCCTCACTCCACACTTTGCCCTATGCATCTCTCCCATTTGGCTGTTCCTGAGGTGTATCCTTTATCATAAATAAGAAAACTTAGGTAAAATGTTTTCCTGAGTTCTGTGAGTCATTCTAGCAAATTCTTGAAGCTGGGGGAGGGAGCCTGTGGGAATCCCCAAATTTATAGGCTTTGGTCAGAAGTACTGGGACTTGCTACTGGTGTCTGAAGTGAAGGCATTTTGTGGGTCTGAACATTTTACCCTCTGGGATATACACCAACTCTAGATAGGTGGTGTCAGAATTGAATTAAATCATTGGATACCCAGTTGGTGTTGGAGAATCAGATCTTTGGCATTGGAAAAGATACTGCATATTTGGTGTCAGGGAGAAAAACCTCTCATGCAGGGAACTAACTATTTCAAAGGAATAAGGGCAAGGTAGAGGCAGATGGAGCCACACCAGAGCTGAAATCCAGCCTTCACCCTGGACTTAAACTAATCAGTCACTATTCTATTGCTTATTGGAAGAAAGAGTGAGGTCTCTCAAGCAGAACTAATGTATCATGTGAGAAATCAAGAGAGGTCACCTCTGGGGAAATGATTGATGAAAAGGGGGCACAAAATGATTCTTGATCACGGGCTTATGAGTTTGAGCCCCATGTTGGCTTATGAGTTAGAGATTTCTTAAAATCTTAAAAAAAATAAAAGGGACACAAAATGAACTTCTGGGGGGTGTAGTTGTATGATGTTTTTTGAGCTGGGTGTAAGTTACACAGATGTATTCACTGTGTAAAACTGGCAAGCCAGACAGTTACCATTTGTACCTTTTCCCATAAATATAGTATTCTTCAAAAAAAAAAAAGTGCATATTAAAAGAAAATTCCTGAGTCCCAGTTCTGCCAAGATAAAGTAGTCTCATTCCTCCCAGGTTCTCCCTCTTACAACTAAAATATTGTTGCCATAACACAACAAATAAGCATGGAACAATGCTGGCAGGTGTAAGGGCAAAGGATCTATGGGATTTGAGGAATGATATAATAGAGGGTTCCTTGGGTTTCCTTGTTGCCTCCTATATATCCCAGTCAGGGTGCCACGGGAGCCTCAGCCCTGAACCACCAACAGGCATAAACCAAAAACAAACAAACAAAAAAACCCCAAAAGAAATAAAACAAAAACTCCAAAAGACAACAAATCAAACCTAAACAAAACAAAACAAAAAAACCCCAAACCTCTCCAAATAAAATGGCTACCTTTACCCAAACGACTGGGGAAAATCTGACCCAACAATAGAAAATGTCCATCTTACTTCTGCTGAAGTAAGTTTTCAGTTTTCCAAAGGGAAAACCATAGCCTGCCACAACTGTGGTTCTATTAGAGCTCAGCCAGAAACTGAACTTCCAGACTCCCTCCCCACCCACCCCCTCTACTTCACTGAAGCAGGCAGCACTCTGATCCTCACTCTGCTGATGCCAAGCAAAGAGGTAATCTTCCATTTCTCTCCAGCAGAACGAGGTGGTTCTCCCATTCCCCTGCTGGGATGTCACTGACCAGCTCAGTGTGGAGCTAGTCTTCCAGGTCCCTACTGGTGGAAGCAATCATTGCTCCAGCTCCCAACATGAGAGACTCAGTGAGGTCTAGTGAGGAGCTGAGTTTCCACCTCCACTCAGCATCACAAGGGAGAATGAGGTAGGGGTAGGCAGTGCCAGTTGGCACTTCCATTTTCTCCTTCCTCTCCCCTGGTGTTATGGTGTCAGCAGAACCCTGTGGGAGGTAGTAAGCTCCCTCCCCTAGCCTGCCACAACAACATGGTATGAATCAGCCCTTCCTTTCCCAATTCTTGGTGGCAAAAGGAGGCAGCAGGAAGCTGAACACACACATGCCCACTTGTCCCTCTGCTGCACCAGGAGGATTGTTTGTAGAAAAAAGATTAATAGGATAAAGAAACTCATAAGATAATGTCCAAAATATTCAGTATACATGAAAAAAAAAATCACTCATATCCCAAGAACCAGGAAAACCACAGTATGAATGAGAACAGGCAATCAACACTGAGATGATCAGATGTTAGAATTATCCTACAAGGATTTTAAAGCAGCCATCATAAAAGTGCTTCAACAAACCATTATGAATTCCCTTAAAGCAAATGAAAAAAATAGAAAATCTCGTCAAATAAATAGAACATATAAAAAAAGAACCAATGGAAATTATAAAAATGAAAAATTTAACAACAAATAAAAACTTGCAGGATGAGTTTGGAATGGAAATGACAGAGGATGGAATCCGAGAACTTGAGAATAGTTCAAATAGAACTTACCTAATCTAATCAAAGGAGAGAAAATAAACTGGAAAAAAAAGTAACAATCTCAGGAACTTAGATGACGGTATCAGAAGAATCAATATTTATATCACCGGAGTCCCAGAAAAGAGAGAAATGAGGCCTTAAAAAACAAAACAAAATAAAACACAACCTCAAAGAAGTAAAGGCTGAAGACTTTCAAAATTTGGTGAAAAACATGAACATTGGATTCAAGAACCAGAATGAATCCCAAGTAGGAGAGGTCCAAAGAAATACATAACAAAATATATCGTGACTAAACTTCTGAAAGTTAAAGAAGAAGAGAAAAGATCTTGAAAATTTCCAGAAGGAAACAGTCTGTAGGGGATCACTGATTTGAACAACAGAGAATTTCTCATCTGCAATCATGGAGGCCAGAAGGGCAAAACATTTTTCAAGTACTAAAAGAAAAGAATTGTCATCAGTAGCTTATTTACGGAGAGAAATTTTCCTTTAGGAATGAATGGGGAAATAGAGTCTCAGATGAAGGAAAACTAGGAGAATTTTTTGCTAGCAAGTCTACTCTTAGAGAATGGCTGGAAGAAGTTTTCTAAACAGAGATGAAGTGAAAATAGAAGTCTTGGAACTTCAGAAAAGAAAAAAGAACATTGCAGTGAGTAAAAATAGGAGTAAATATAATAGACTGTCTTACTACTCATGAGTTTCTTAAATTATAGTTGATGTTTGAAGCAAAAATTACGATGCCATCTGATGTGGTTCTCAATGTATGTAGAGGAAATCCTTACAAAAATATATTTAAAAGTAGGGAAGGTAAATGGACTTAAATGTAAGTGAGTTTTCTAAATTTCATTCCAAATAGTATAAGGTCAATACAAATAGACTGTGATAAGCTATGCATGTATATTGTAATACCTAGAACAAACACTAAAATAACTATAAAAAGTGATATATTAAAAAAATCATAAATCAGGATGAAATTTAAAAATGTTTAATCTACAGGAAGGTGATAAAAGTAAAACAGAGACATGAAAAACTGAAGAAACAAAACAAATTAAAAAAAATAGCAGACTTCAACTCTTATATTAATAATTATCTTAAATATAAATGTTCTAAATATACTGGTTAAAGACAGAGATTGGCACAGTGGATTAAAAGACATGTTCAAATAGGTTGAAAACAAAGAATTGAAAAGTTATGTTATGCAAACATTAATTAAAAAAAACAGTTCTGACTATATTAGTATCAGATAAAGTAGACTTTAGAACAGTGAAAATTATTACAAAGAGGGACATTAAATAATGACAAAAGGATCAATCCACAGCAAGACATAACAATGCTAAAAGTGTATCCACCAAACAAATGACTCTCAAAATGCAGAAGGAGAAGGTAATTGAGCTGGAAGGAGAAATAGACAAATCCATAATTATAGTTGGGACTCCAACATCCCACTCTCAGCAGAGTGGGATAGAGTGGGATAGAACTATCCAAAAGCAAAGAAGCAAGAATATAAAGGAACTCAACAACATAACCAATATGATCTAAATGACATATATAGAATGCTCCACACAGCAACAGAAGAAAACACATTTTTTTTCAAACATGAATGGAATTCACAAAGATAGTCCATATCCTGGAACATAAAGTAAATTTCAACACACTTAAGATAATCAAAATCATAGAATATGGTCTTTGACCAGAATGGAATCTTATCACAAAGAGAAAATTTTTTTTACTACAAATTATTTGCAAATATTTACTTTTCCAGTGTAAATCATTATAAATATATCTCAAGAGGAACTTTATTTACCTAATGTGAAAGAATGGTATAACTTATAAAAATAAACATATATTTCTGCATGGAAGAAGAAAGATGCTTCTCTGGGTTTGAAGTCAGCAATGTAATTCATTGCTAGTATGAATCTTGGAGCAGCTATGACCTCTCTTTGCTTTTGGGTCTCACTTTGGTCTCCGAGAGACCTAAAGGACAGGTCTTGAAGGATTGCAATTCTCCAGTTCTGTATTCTTCCAGGAACACGTGAACCAACCTGATGTGAAGGCCTAATGTATAGCTACAGTAATCAAGAAAGTGTCATATTGTTGGAGGAATAGACCCATTAATTAACGGAATAGAATAGAAAACCAAGAAATTGATACACAAACATGCACAACTGATGATTAATAAAGGTGCAGGAGTAATTCAGTGCAGTAAGTACAGCCATTTTAACAATTGGTGTTAGAACAGCCATGAGGGGGAAAAAAAGGAATCTCAACCTAAATCTTACACCTTAATGTAACTCAAATAGATTATGGACTTAAATGTAAAATATGAGCTAAAAAACTTTCAGATATGCACAAAGAAGAAAATCTTCAGGATCTAGGGCTAGGCAAAGAGGTCCTAGACTTGACATCTCAGATGTGATCCATAAAAGGAAAAGTCAATAAATTGAACATAATCAAAATTTAAAATGTTTGCTTTGTGAAAGACCCCATTAAAAATTGAAAAGACAAGCTAAAGACCTACAGAAAATATTTTCATATTACCTATTTGAGGTCTCATTTTTAGAATATATGTAGAATCCTTATAATCAACAATAAAAGAATCCAATCCAATTAGAAAATGGGTGAAAGACATGAACAGACATTTCACTGAAGAGGATAAGTTCATGGGAAGATGTTTAACATCACTGGCCTTTGGGGAATGCAAAGTAAACTCAAATGAGGTATCACTATACACCTATCAGAAAACTAAAATGAAAAATGGTAGTGACACCAGATACCAGGGAGGATGAGGAGGATCTGGGCGTCTTATCCATTGCTGCTGGGAATGCAGAATGGTATGGCCACTCTGGAAAGCATCTTGACAGTTTCTTATGAAACTAAGCATCCAACAACCAAACACCAAGCAATTGTACTCTTGGGCATTTATTCCAGAGAAATAAAAATATGCTTGCACAGAAGCTGGATACAAATGTTCATAGCAGATTTATTTATAATTGCTCAATACTGGAAGTAATCCAGACACTTTTTAATGGATGAGTAGTTAAACAAGCTTTGGTATACTACAATGGAATATTACTTGGAAATATAAAGAAACAAGTAATTAATACATGTAACAATTTCGATGACACTGCAGAGAACTATGGCTGAGTGAAAAAACACTATAAAAAGTTATATACTGCATGATTGCATTTATAGTACATTCTTGAAATGATGAAATTATAGAAATGGAGACGAGATTAGTGGTTGTCAAGAGTTAAAGAGGGACTGGAAGTGAGAAGGAAGTAGGTCTGTTCATTAAAGGGAAACAGGAAAGATCTTTCTGGTGATGGAAATGTTATGTATCTTGTTATGTCTTGATGATAATAATGTCAATATCCTAGCTGTGATATCATACTATAATTTTATAAGATGTTGTCATTGGGGGAAACTGGGCAAAGGGCACTTGGGGTCTTTCTGTGTTATTTCTTACAACTTGTGAATCTACAATTATCTCATAAAAATTTAATTTAAAAATAAATGATAACACAGAAACAAAGATTGAGTTCAAGAGTTAAAAAGTTAAAAAAAAAAATTCTCAGGAAACTTCTGGTACCTTGAAGAGGGAAGTAATAGTTCTTTGACATTTAGCCCAGTTTATTCTCTGATAATTTTTCTCATTATAGACTCTGTGACTACATACATTATATTTTATATAGTGAATTATTTGTTAAAATAGATTTTCAAATTTATTTTTCAGGATTGACTTATTAAACTCTATGGTTTGCTTACTTTTCTTTGTTTCTGTGATTGTGTCTCTATTTTCACTTCTACTTTGTGTGTGTGTGATTTCACTCCTTTTTTTCCTTTATTAATTTGGCTAGTTTTTCCTTCTTTCTTTTTTTAAGATTTTATTTATGTATTTGAGACAGACAGAGAGAGCATGAGTGGGGTGGGGGAGGGGAGAGACAGAGGGAGAAGCAGATTCCCTGCTGAGTGGGGAGCCTTACATGGTGCTCCACCCCAGGACTCCCTCCCAGGACCCTGAGGATCATGACCTGAGCAGAGGCACAGGCTTAACCCACTGAGTCACCCAGGCGCCCTTGGCTAGCTTTTCTTTTTCAAGAAAACTAAGTTTTGTTTTTTCCTAAGAACCTGCTTTTGAATGTACTAATTCTTCTGTCTCTTATTTTGTAATTGATTAATTTGTGCTTTTATCCTGACTAATGCCTTTCTTCTGCTTTCCCTATGCCTAATATTTTGTTCTTTGTGTAACTTTTAAATTGAGTTATTTTCATTTGTTCTCATTTAGTAAAGTAGATCAAGGCTATAAAATTTCTTCCGGGCTCTGTTTTAACTGTACCCATGGATTCTCATTAGCAGCCTGTGTGTGGTTGCTCTTTTCTACATACTCATTTTCACTGTTTTTGCTAGGACCACAGGTGTTCAGAAGAAGATCAGTTACATCCTTGGTTCGTGACACACTCTTATTGGTCCATGCATGGCCCTTTTCTGTTCTGTATTCATCTGTTGGGTATTTGTTTGCTTTTAATAATAAAGACCTATGAACCTGAGACACAGTGAAAAACTAGAACTTTCATAACAGTTTGCACCCGTCTTTGGGATCCTACCATACTCTTCCTCTTGCTTCCTTTCACTTCAACTAGGCCTCATTATAAATCTTAGGCCACCCTGTTTTTGCTTCCCTGTTTTTTTTTTTTTTTTTAATTTTAAACTTTTTTATTTTTTATAAACATATAATATATTTTTATCCCCCGGGGTACAGGTATGTGAATCACCAGGTTTACACACTTCACAGAACTCACCATAGCACATACCCTCCCCAATGTTCATAACCCCACCCCCCTTCTCCCAACGCCCCTCCCCCCAGCAACCTTCAGTTTGTTTTGTGAGATTAAGAGTCACTTATGGGGGGCGCCTGGGTGGCTCAGTGGGTTAAAGCCTCTGCCTTCAGCTCAGGTCATGATCCTAGGGTCCTGGGATCGAGCCCTACATTGGGCTCTCTGCTCAGCAGGGAGCCTGCTTTCCTCTCTCTCTCTCTCTCTCTGCCTGCCTCTTGCCTATTTGTGGTCTCTGTCTGTCAAATAAATAAATAAATAAAAATCTTAAAAAAAAAGAGTCACTTATGGTTTGTCTCCCTCCTAGTCTCATCTTGTTTCATTGATTCTTCTCCTACCCCCTTAACCCCCCATGTTGCATCACCACTTCCTCAGATGTAATTCACATACTGTACGGTTCACCAGTTTAAGGTATACGATTCAATGCTTTTTATATATTTGGAGTTGTGCAGTCATAAGCAAAAATTTGGAGTATTTTTGTCACTCCAAGCGCATCAGCAGCCACTCCCAGCTCTACTCTTCTTCATAGTTTTGCCAACAACTAATTTTCTTCCTGTCTCTAAGGATTTGCCTATTTCAAACATTTCATGCAAATACAAAAGTACGAAATACAAAATGTGGCCTTTTATAACTGGCTTCTTTCACTTAGCATAACGTTTTCAAGGCTCAGCCATGGGATGACATGTATCATACATTATTTGTTTTTATGGTCAGATAATATGCCATTGTATGGATCTATGGCATTGTATGTATCCACTCATGAGTTCATGGGAATTTGAGTCATTTCCACTTTTTTACTATTATGAATAATGCTGTCATGGCCATTCATAAACAAGTTTTTGTGGGGACACATGTTTCATTTTGCTTGGGTCTATTTCTAAGACTGGAATTGCTGGGTTCACAGAGCAACCCAATGTTCACCGTTTTAAGGATCTGTCCAACAGTGTCCCAAAGTGGCAGCACTGTTATCCATTCCCTCTAGCAATGTAAGAAGGTTCTAATTTCTCCAGATCTTCACCAACACTTATTTTCTGTCTTTTCATTGTAGCCACCTTAGATGTGAAGTATTTTATTGTACTTTTTGTTTGCATTTTTTTAATGACTAATGATACTGAACATTTTTTTCATGTGCTTATCTTCCTTCTGCTAAGATCTTTTGCTCCTTTTTTAATTGGGTTATTTATTATTATTTTTTTTTATTATTGAGTTGTAAAAATTCAAATTTTCTGAATACAAGTCCCTTATCAAGTATGGGATTTGAAAATATTTTCTCCTACTCTGTGAGTTGTCTTTCTCCTTTCTGGATGTTATCATTTGCATCACAGCACACAGCAGCTTTTAATTTTGATAAATTCTATTTATCTAATTTTCCTTTCGTAGATTATGCATCTAGTATTCGATCTAAAAAAAATCATTGCCTAGCCCAAGGTCATGCTCTACTCCTATATTTTCTTCTAAGAGTTTAATAGTTTTAGCTATTGATTAGCTAAATTAGCTAGATTTAGCATTGATACCTATGATTCATTTTGAGTTAATGTTTATGTATGGTATGAGGAAAGGACCTAATTTCATTATTTTGCATGTAAGTATCTAGTTGTCCCAGGGCTCTTGGTTAAAAAGACTATTTTTTTCTCCTACTTTATTGACTTGGTACTCTTGTTGAGAATTCATTGAAAAGCTGATCCTAAAATTCACAGGGAAATACAAGGGACTAAGAATAGTCAAAGCAATTTTGATAAATGGAATAGAATTGAGAGTCTAGAAATAAAGTTTATCAAGATTACTTTAATTATACTTGGTCTCTTGCCAAAAGTAAAGTTGGGATTTTGATGAAGACTGTGTTGATTCTATAGACTGATTTGAGGAATATTGGTGTCTTATCTATTTCTTTCAAGCCATAAACATAGGATGTGTCTCCATTTATTTAGATCTTTACTTTCTTTCAACAATATTTTGAAGTTTCAGTGTATAAGTCCTGCACTTCTTTGTTAAATTTATTCTTAAATATTTTGTTCTTTTTGATGCTATTGTAAATGGAATTGTTTTCCTAATTTCATTTTCATATTGTTTATTGCTAGTTTATAAGAATACGATCGATTTTTATATTGATTTGTGTCTTGCAATGTTCCTAAATCTTGTAAATATAAAATCCTAAAGAATTCACTCAATTCCTACTGAAACTAATAGAGGTATTAGTTTCAGTAGGAATTGAGTGAATTCTTTAGGATTTTATATTTACAAGATCACGTTACCTGCAAATAGAGATAATTTTACGTATTCCTTTCCAGTAGAAATTCCATTTATTTATTTATTTATTTCTTGCCTAATTCCTCTGGCTGGAACCAGCCATACAATGTTGAGTTAAGGTTTGAAAGCAGGTTCCTTGTCTTGTTTCTGATCTTAGGGGAAAGCACGCAATCTTTCACCTTAACTATGATTTTAGCTGTCTCACTACTATTTTCAGTATAGTTCAGTTGCATCTACAGTCATACTTCTCACATTATATTGTTTAGCATTGGCTTTTAATAACTTTATTAAAAGGGGATCAGTATATCCTTTTCTGGTACTCACTTTTCTCACTCAATATGATATTTTGTAGATACGGGCATATTGTTGCCTATGCTGTGATTCATTTGTTTTGACTGCTACGTAATATCCCATGGTGTAAACATGTCACAATTTATTTAGTCATTATTCTATCGATAGATATTTTGCTTGTCTCCATGGTTTTGCTATTATGAAGAATGCTATTATATAGTATACCTCAGGGTACATTTTCAGGAATTTCTCTTGGGAACATGGTTAGAGGTGGACTTGCTATGAGAACATTCAGTTTTATAAGATAATGCCACATTGTTTTCTAATGTGATTCTACAAATGTAGATTTCCATTAGTGGCATATAAAGGTTTAGTTGATCTATATTCTCTCCATCTTTTTGCCCCCAAAATGACTGTGAAATGCTGTCACATCTTGAGCTTAGTTCATACTTTCCTGATGACTTAACAGGGCTGAGCATTTTTCCACGGATGGGCTTCATTTAACATTGGGTGGGTGTTTTCCCAAAGGTGTTGATTTTCCTGTATTTACAAGCTTCACATGTGTGGATCCAGGGAGCTCCCACTTGCATTGGAAGAGCCCAAGGGCAGAAAAAAATGTGCTGGCACATACCTTCTTTATCTAGATTCCGCCATCTTGAAGTCAGCCCAAGCCATATAGAACTGTCTCTTTTGCATGGCTCAATTCAGGAGTGAACCTGAGAAGGCCTGAATTGGGGAATCACAGGTGCCTTCCACAAGCCCATGTTTGTTGTTTCACTCTTTGATCCCAAAATGAGAGTTTTAAAAATAAATAATAGACGAGTTTATCCCATTAGTATATTTAATGATATGATACAATACATTTGGTTTCAGTTCTGTCATATTATTTTATATTATGCTTTTTGATTTTAATACTTCCTTTAAGTCTTTTACTTCATGGCCTGTATTTTTGTGGTTTGCTTTGTGTATAGGTATTCTCTCTAATAATTTGGAAGGTTTATGGAATACGTTTAGCTCCTTTAGTGGTTACCTTGTAACTATATATGATATTCTTTTATGTCTTCCTTCTTGAATTATAACTTAAGAGAATTCCAAAGGAGTTCTGAGCTACCTGGGTAGCTCAGGTGGTTAAGCATCTGTCTCTGGATTTCTTCTCAGGTCATGATCTCAGGGTTGTGAGATCCAGCCCTGAACTGGGTTCTGCGCTGGGAATGAAACCTGATTAAGATTCTCTCTCTCCTTCTCCTTCTGCCCCTCAAAAAAAAAAAAAAGAAAAGAAAATTCAAGGGAAAAATCTAGGAAATTAGTTTCTTTTCTCTACCTCACTTTCTTTCTTCCATGTCTATTTGGGTGTCTGATTTTTAGTTTCTTTATACTATAAACAATAGTCTTCTACACTGATCATGTGATTTATCAGTGTTTGATGTGCTAATCCCCTTCTCTAAATGTATGTGCTTATTTTTGTGCTTCTTACAGCTTAGGTTGTACTTTTGATAGAAGAACTTATGTGTATCTTCAATTCGGAAAGACCATTGCCTGATAGCTCCCCAAATGTTTCTCTTCCCAGCCTCTTGACGTCTCATGAACTCTTGGTGGACCTGGTGGGAGAGTCTTGTCTTGGGCTGCACTTTCTCTACCTGTTTTGTGGTTTTTACTTCAGGCTCATCTCCAGCAGGTGTTGTTTCTCATCTGGGAGATTTGGTCTCATCGTCCTCTCTGCCACAGGGCTGGCTATGTTCCTGGACCTAAGCAGGCTTATTGTAATTATTTTCCTTGGGGTCTAGTAGCTGGGGTGACATATGGCTTTAGGACTCGCTGGCCCATGTGGAGCAGATTGAGAGTTCTGACTTCCCATGGGGGTCTCCTCTCTCACTCATGGCCCAGGGAAGCTGGCCCGGTCTTATGAGGGCTGGGTGGTGGTTTTCTTGTTTTCATTAACTGAAGGGATTTTACCAGGTTCCTGGCTCTAGGCAGAAAGATCATTCTTAGCCTCTATTGTGCACAGGGCCTGTTGCCTCACCTCCGCATCCCTCATGGGTGCTGAAACATAGCATTTTGTCCAGTTCTTATACCTCCCATACCAGTGGTTCCTACTGCTCTGGCTTTGAATTTTCTTGCGTTTTTGGCATGGGAGGATTGGTCCTTCCTTATGTCTGAGTTCATTGACATGGTGGTAAATTTGCTTGTGTTACGTTTTAGCCATAGTTTTTCTGTGTTTGTAGTGGGTGTGACGGTTTCATCTTCCATAGAGAGCAGAGGTGATGGCGATTCTGTTTGGAGGGACTGGCATGTACGCCTGGGCAGCTAGAAAGAGCACTAAAGGCAAAATTCCTGGAGGCGCCTGAGAAGGGAAGTCTGGGAGAAGACCTCAGAGGACATGGGTGACCTGCATGGTACCCCTATGAGGGCAGCTCGCTAACTCAAGTGATGTATCAGACTGGGTTGTAGTTACCCTGAACCTTGGGGAGCAGCCCTGATTGGCTCAGCTACCTTCTTTGAGGGGTAATTTGGGGGAAATAAATGAAAAGGGCCTACTTTCTACATTAGGGGTCACCCCAAAGGCGAAGACAAAAAAAGTAGGGACGTCAATAACAGGCAATTGGAGCAAGAGGTGACCATGAGTGAGGACCCACGAGAACTTTCGACAATCTTGGAGGAGGATATTAAGCCTTCCACAAGATGTGAGGTAAAGTTGGAGTCAATTTTATTTCCTATTCAAGGGGTGACCCTGACACCGTCCAGGCTATGTGTAATTGCCACAGTGCCTTGTTTGCTCTCCGTGACAATGCTGTGAACTAGAACAATGAGCCCATCTCCTGGAGCACTGGTTCTCAACAGAGGGGATTTTGGCCCCTAGGGAGCATTTGTCAATGCATGCAGGCAGTTTTTTTGACAGTCACAACTGGGGCAAGGGAAGGATGTTTTTGGTTTCTCGTGTGTAGGGGCTGAGGGCGTGCCACACCTCCTAGCTGGCGTAGAACAAAGCTCTCAACAAAGAATCCGCCAGCCCCAAATGTCAATAGTGCCAAGGTCAAGAAAGCCTGATCTAGGGCAGGTAACCAGGCTTTCGAGACCTCACTTGACCTGGGCTGTGTCCGCTCTGGAGAATCAGGAACGGCAGTGATAACTCACGGTAATTAACAGCTGTCTCAGTCCGCTGGAGCAGCCGTAAGGAAATACCACAGACCGGTGGCTTAAACACCAGAAACATGTTCTCTCACAGTTCCGGAAGCTAGAAACGCAAGATCAAGTTGCCATTTTCTGGTGAGGCTGTTTTCCTGGCTTGCGGAAAGCCACCTTCTCACTCATCCTCACAGACTTTTCATCTGTGAGCGTGGTTGTGGTGGGTGGGCGGGGGCGGGAGAAGGGCTGGGGGGCTCCGGGGTCTTCTCTTGGAAGGACACTCATCCTGTTGGATCATGGCCCCACCGTTAGGATCTTATTTTCTCCTCATGATCTCCTAAAGGCTCTGTGTCCAACTACGGTCACACTGGGGAGTTAGTGCTTCAATATATCTGGGGGGAGACACAGGTCAGACCATAGCACCTGCTTTCTCAGTGCTAGCCCCTGTTCTGAGTGCCTTCCGGGTGCTGCTGTCATTTCGTTACACAGACGTGGAAATTGAGATGTAGGAAAAGGTCAGTGACTCACCCACTGTCACAAGTGTGCCGGGGTGCAGCCAGGAAGCTCACCCGGGTGGAATTCTCCAGAGTCTGTACTCTCCACCACTGGGCTGCACTTCTCAGGAGGGCTTAGGTGTGGATCTAGGCTTAGGTGTGGATCTAGGTTTCCCAGTCTGTCCTAAGCTCTCTCCCGTAGCTCACCTCTATTTTTAAGTTCATAGCCCAAGGGCACCGAGGGTAGCACAGTTTGTTAAGGCCTTAAGCATCCAATTCTTGGTTTCAGCTCAGGTATGATCTCAGGGTCATGAAATTGAGCCCCATGTCATGCTCCAAGTTCATCATGGAGTCTGCTTAAGACTCTCTCCTCCCTCTGACCCTCCCCACTGCATGTCTCTCTCTCTCTAAAATAAATAGATAAATCTTATTTAAAAAAAAAAACAAAAACAACCCCAGGTTTATAGCACAATATATGGTCTCAGAATAAATAAAAAAAGTTTTACACCACAGCTTGAGCATAAATCAGAGATATTTGTTAATGTGTCAAAAGAGATTAACCTTGTCTAGAGGAAGCTACCGAGAGCACAGAGGACTAATACCACAGTTGGGCTCATGTACCTCCAACCTAGCTCCCCCAGGCTTGGACACTGAGTCAGTGTGGTCCTGGAGGGAGCACCTGGGGCAACGGCTTCCAGATTTGCAGGTCACACAGAGACAATATGGTTCTTTGGGACTGCAGCTGGGGCCTCCAGCTTTCTAATGAGGGCAGAGAGAGCTGCTCCTTCAGTAAGTGGGTTGGCAGTGGCATTCTGGGACTCATTCCTGGAAGGTGAGCCTGTAGCCTCCTCCTCCAGCCCTTTCAGGGACATTGTAAGCACCCAATTCCCTGTACTAAGTCACTTTCTGTTTGATGTATCCGGAGTGGTGTCAACCGTCTGCTCATGCAGGTTGACTGACACCTGCCTGGTGAGGGCAGGGGTGGGGGCATGGGGAGCCCCTGGGGGAGATTGCTTTGCAGGCCAGGAGTGGGTGACAGTCAGGGATCCTGGGAGAGAGGGGGACTGGCACTAGCGTATCTCTTGAGAGCCACAATGAGAGACAAAAAAAGACACTGAGCTGGAAGTTGGAAGATCTGAGTTCCTAATTGCCCCCTCCTCTTTGCTTGATATGGGAGCTTTGGCAAGTCTGTTCCTCTTTCTTGGACTCAGGCATCTCCCTCAGTCCCGCTCTCAGCTCAGGCATTCTGTGGCATCCGGCCTGGAATAACCAAGGGGAGCTCGCGGGGGGGTGGGAACGCAGGCTGGGATTTACAGCAGAGCCCTCTTTAAATGTCACCGTGCGCAGTTTTCCCATTTAGAGGGAGACTGACAGCCACAAGTAACCTAACAAGATTGCTGCTCTGCTCCTTCTCTTAGCAGACAGAGCATCTCACAAGCTGGAAACCAAGAGGTGCCTCGGGGAAAGGAGGCAGGAGCAAACGGCACCATTTACCAACCAGTCCCAGGTCTGGGCTCTGACAAGAAGCAATTATTCATGACAAGGCTTCTGAAGAAAGGGGCAGTTGGGCTCTAGGGGCCCCAGTGGAGCTCCCCTGGCTCCCTGTGAGAAGGGGCTGGATTTCTATGGTGGTCGCTGCAGGCTGCCTCCCCTTAGCTCTGGACCACTGTGGCTCTGAGGAAACAGCGAGGGGAGAGGGCAGCTGCTGGACGTAGTAGAGAGATCTTGGGACTGAGGACATAATCTGGTCCTAATGCCCGCTCTGCTGCTGGTGTGTTGTGTGGTTTGGAGCCTATTCATCTCTCTGGGCGTCTGTGGCTGTTACACAATAAGGGAATAGGTTTTCATTCTGTAAAGGGCAGGGTCTGTCTGCTGTGTTTAACCCCTTATGTACAGCACCCAGAACAGTGCCTGACCCATAGTAAGTTTTTGATCAGTGTTACCAGAAAGAATGAAATGGGTCCTAGAGCAGTGGCAACACCTGGAAATGGTTTTAAGCAGAAAGAAAAGTCAAGTTCTAGTGGGGCTTTGGATAACCACTCTGGCTGCCTTGAGGATCATGAGACAGAGGATGACTACAGTCAGGAAAGCCAGGAAACACTAGGGCTACTGCAACGAAATGATGCATGTAAAATGAAGGACAAATAAGCTCAGTATTTGAGAGCTGGTGACGGCGAGGGCTATGCCTTGCAAACACTTATGTGTCCTTCGGGATACACACACACACTCTGATGCCATCTTTACAAGGGTCTGGGACGGGGGCAGGGCAGGGGTTGGAAAGTTGAATGCAGAGGGGGGAAGGGTGTGGTCCCGGGGGGAGGTGGAGAGTGGTACACGCAGGCCTGGAAGTAGACCCGGAGAAGACAGTTACTGTAGTCACAGAGGAAGTGCAAATGAAAACCGCAGCGAGATACACCTGGTAGCATGGCTGCAATGAGAAAGACTGATCACAACAAGCACTGGCAAGTTATGGGGAGGGACAGGAACCCCATGAGCTGCTGGTGGGGGCTCAAGATGGTACAACCACTTAGGAAAACAGCTCAGTATATCCTAATAGAATGAAACAGTCGTTTATGGAGAAACTCCTCTCCCAAGTATTTACCCAAAAACAAAAATGTGTTCACAAAAAGCCTTGTTCATGAATGTTCATAGCCATCTTATTAAAAAAAAAAAAGTCAAAACACTATGAACAACCCAAGTGCCTATCAACAGGTGAATGGATCAATGGATCGTATGACCGTACAATGCAATACTTAGCGCTTGGCACTAAGAGAGAGAACATGGAAAGGAGTACAGGCATCAAGAGTGATCTTGAAAACGGACTCCTGAGTGTCAGAAGCCAGACACAAAAGGATAGGAATTGTATCCTATGATTCCACATATAGGAAACTCTGGAAAAGCGACCCGATGTGACAGCAAGCAGAGCACGTTTGCATGTTGCTGGAGGTGGAGAGAGATGTTGCTCCTCAGGGCTCACTCTCTTCCAGCCCCAGAACCAGGGAGAGGGGCAGGGGCCAGCGGCCACCTCCCAAGCTGGGAGCCAAGGGCCCTGACCCAGAGCACCTGCAGGACTCTGTGTGTGTGTGTGTGAGGATCACCGAGTCCGGGAGGCACTGAGGTCATCCCTGGGGCTACCTTCCAGCCTGTCTGCATACGTTCTTCCATGTCCGTATGACCACCTCAGCGGAAGGAACCTAGAGAAAGGAGCTCAAATATGGCGCTCTGGCTCTGGGCTCTGAGGTGGCCACCCATCCCCTGAGTAGCCCGGGGTCTTAGCTGTGGCCGGCCTTCACCCCAGCAGGTCCCAGTAATGCAGAGGCAGGCACAACTCTCTCCATCATCCTTGGCTGCTAGAGGTCCGAGGCCAAGCCAAAGGGCAGCCTTGGGGTTTGCTTCACTGCAAACATCTGAGAGCATACCTTCAAGGCTGGCTTTGTACCCCCGGGGCAGTGGAGGGTCTGGGCATTCTTTCTTCTTCCCTCCCTCAAGCAAATGCCCGGCAAGGAAGGGTTGCAGTTCCTAATATTTGCACTGAGCAGTGCTTGGCCTCTGGGGAACACACTTCATGGGAAGGGAAAAACCAGGAAAAAGAGAGGGGAGCAACAGGGCATCCATTAGCGGGGAGGATGATGATTCCCTGGGCAGTAGGAAAGGCTCACTTATGGCTGTATGATGGTCCAAGGGGAGGGCAGGGTCTATGGAGAGGCTGTCTGCACCTTGTAGGGCCTCCTCTTGAAATTCTGCTTTGCTTCCTCTGACCCTGACCTGGAGGACAGATGTACTCCCTATGTTGGGATCCAAGATTACTCAGGATCTGGCTGCAGCTGCCCTTCAAGGTGCTCTTGTTTACGTTGACTTTGCTCTTTCCTGCCTCCGTGCCTTGGCTCCTGCCGTCCCTTCCATCTGGAATGCCCTTCCCTCACATCTTGATGTGGCATCTTTTAATTTGCATTCTAGTCTCAACTCCACAGACTACTGAAGAGCCTTCCTTGATCCTCCCAGCAGAAGTAATTGTTCTCTCCTCTGAGCTCAGAGAATACTTGGCTTGTTCTGCTGTTTATTTCTGGGTTTTGTTTTCATGACCAGCTCCCTTCCAAGCTGGGATCTTCCCAAGGGCAGAGTCTGTGTCTTTTTAAGCTCTCATCCTTGTGCCTGATGTGGACCAGGAACCCAGAAAATGTTTGTGGAGGGAATGAGTGACCTTGGTCTGTACTTGGGCATCTCTGTGGGTGCTGGCACGCTGGGCAGACAGGTTCTGTCTGTGTATGGGCAGCTGAACCCTGACATTTGGGGCAGGATCCTGGGGCTCAGTCTCATAAGCCAGGCTGGGCAGCCAAAAAGGGGCAGGCTTGAAAGCTGGAAGCAGGATGCTAAGCTCATGATATTTACCAGGCTGACAGTTTCCCAGCCGGAGCAGCCCCGAGACAGGGAATAGCTGGAGAAAGTGGGTCATCATGACTCTTATTCAAGGCACCAGGGAGAGCCCTGGGGTTTAGCCATGGCAGTGATGGAGACTGATCCTGTCATTTGCTTGGATCCAAATGAAAGGGATTAGTGACTGCACCAATATACTAATTTTCTGCACAGTGCAGGGCAAGGAGAGCCAGTGGAGATTTAGAAAAACGGTGCATGTGTGCGAGTGTGCACACTTGCGCGTATGCATGTATGCATGTGCAAGTGTGCAAGTGTGTGCGCGCGTGTGCTTATGCTACAAATGCATAACCGCTGTCCATGCCCCCATCACGTGGCAGTGCTTGCGTGCAAATACCTGCACATGTCTGCCAGGGTGCAGAAAAGGCATAAACCTTTCAGTTTGGAGACTGTGGTCTGGGTCCCAGCGTTCAGCAGGACCTCTTTTCTCCTCGAGCCTCTGTTCCCTCATCTGGGATGCAGGCATGGTGACTGTCTTCCCAGGCCAAAGTGTCCGTGAGAGTGCTGGTGAAGAGGGCCCCTGGAGGCCTGAGGGCTGGGCTCCAGAAGCTGTTGTGCTTCTGTGCACTGGGATTTCCCAGCCCCGCCCCGCTGCTGCCCGGTGTGTGGATGACACCCAGCTCACTGGCGGCCGCTCGGGAGCCACCTGTAGGCCACACACCTTCCATCACCCTGTCCCTGAAGTGGATCGATGCACATATGTATCTCAGGGCTGAGAGTCCTGACTTTGGCGTCTTTCCCTTTGGCGAAAACCTGCCTCCATCCTGTCCTCAGCTTTCCCACCTGAAAGCTTCAGAGCCCTTTTGGAACAGGGAGGGAGACAGGCCCTGGGTGCATGATGAGGCAAGGAGAGGTGGAGTCCGGCGGGCTCTTGACCCTGACATGGGCTTGGTGCCAGGGGCCAGAGGCACTTCTATTTCATTCTTCATGGATAGTCTGTCCCTTGGCCTCCGCTGCTGCCTCCTCTGCCCACGTAGAGAAGAAATCTTGTTAAAATAAGGTTCTGCTCTTAGCTTGGCAGCTAAGCCCCTGCGTGTGGCCCACCACCGCCTCCCTTATGAATGCAACTAGATAATCATGATGTCCTTCCCCAACACCTGGAGCCAAGCAGTTCCCTCCCCCCCACTTGCTTTCAGGGTTCCCATGTCCGCTTCTCCACAGACGGCGAGGGAGAGGAAAGGATTGCTTTCCCAATTCCACCAAAGGACAAGGGCCTCTCCACCTCTTATGGCTCCTGGCATTTAAGGGCTGCCCAGTGCCTCTGGCTTGGGACACTTTTCATGCGTGCTGTGACTTTACCCCCTTCCCTGGCTGGGACCCTGATGTGTCCCTGCCCTCCTCTTGTACTGAGGCTGGAGCAAGCCCACTGCTCCCCAGACGCACCCACTAGCATGTGCTCTCTCTTTCATATGGAAAGCTGGAAGTCATTCTAGGCTCTGCTCTGACCTCGCCTCTCCAGTGAGCGCTGGTGGGTGGACCCCTGTTCTGGCCCTCCGCTTCGGGTGCCCCTTGGCTACAGGGTGCGTGGGATTGTGAAGCAGCCTATCTACTTCTTTCCCCATGGGCACAGGGAGCTGCGTCAGAACAGGGTCACTGCCTCATTCCTCCTTGTCACCACCCCCGTCCCATGCCAGCCCAGGATCGGGATCTAAGGGAAGGCCTGAAGCGTGTTTGCTAATGAGGGGATCCTTGTGGGGTCCATGAGAAGGGACCACTGGCCTTCCCTGGCCCCGGGAGCACTGCGCAGGGCCTGGCTTTATTCTGGGAGGCCTAAAAAGACCCATAGGCCCCACGTCCCCCATTCCGCAGTGCTCCTGGGGTCCCCACTCCACGCCTCTTGAGTCCTGCATGGGATGGAGTGAGATCCCTGCTCCATTTTGTCTGGGATTCTTCTCGGGCTCTGCCTCTTCTCTTCTCCCTGCCCTTTACTTCAGAGACACAGAGAGAGCAGGAAGCACAGAAGGGAAGGAAACACACACACAAGAGAGGCTCGGGCTGAGGTGGAGGCATGAGGGACAAAAAGAGACCGGGAGAAAAGGAAGAGCAGAGAAAGAGAGAGAGAGAGAGAGAGAGAGAGAGAGAGAGAGAGAGAGAGAGAGAAGGGATTCAGGCAGAGGCAAGGGAGAGGAGGGGGGAGGGGGAGGGAAGGGGAGGGACAAGCAGGCTGGAGATGGCAGACCTCCTCAGGTCAGAGTGGCCTCGCAGCTGCAGAGGGGAGCCTGCCAACCTGGCAGCAAGACTCTGGCCCCAGCGGAGAGCCCTGCACGGGGTGGTGGCAGCTGGGCCTGGCATTTGGCTCTCTCTGCTGAGCCCGGGCCCCTGTGCCTGACCTGAGCCCAGCTGCTCGAGGCCTCTTGTTTTTTTCTGCCTGCAGCGGCCAGGCCCCTTCATGCTCTGAGATCTATAGCTTGGGGAGCGGGTGGCAAGGCCTGCCCTCCTTGCTCATCTCTGCCAGGGAGGGAGGCAAGCCCTCATCGTCCACCAGTGGGGCCCGTCCAGAAAGCCATTCCATTTGGCTGGGGGCTGAGACATGTGGTTTTCGTGACAGTGGATCTCCTTCCTAATTAGGGACTTACTGAGGCGTGTGTTGAAATCAGCAGCATTTCCTGAGCTCAACAAATAAGAGCACTATGCATGGGGCAGAAATTTCCAGGGTTTGACCTACCTCCTGATGCTGTTTCTCTGATGCACTTTCTATAACATCCCTGCCCGTCAGGAGTTAGGGCAGCAGAAAGTGGGTTCCCCGGAGGATGAGTGACTTGTCCAGGCATGGTCAACCCGTAAGTGTCAAAGCCAGGACCCGAATCCGATTGGCAGGTGCCATGCTCCAGCTGGGCCGCTGAATTCACACTAGCCGTCCTGTCCCGGCTGACCGGCTGGGGGCCACACCGCGGGTGGACCATGGAACCAGGCTGGACCGTGTTTCCAGTAGTGTGCAAGGTCAGGATGCAAGGTCAGGAGTCTTATTTGCCTGCTTTGCAGAGCCCATAGTCAGTCATACATTTAGAGATGTGGGGTGAGTCAGCCTACATCATTTTTAAAACGATGAATACCTTTTCAGTTTTTCCCCTTGAAGGCGTACTCATTCTTTATGCTTTACTGCATTTAAGTGGGATCAGAGCCTAGACACTTGCTGGGTGGCTGGGGAAAGATAGAGAGCCCAAGGACCTAAAACCCAGCCAGAAATAAATGACAATTAATGAGATGGGGGGGCATTCCCCCACATTCCTCTTGAGGCAAAAGCCAATATCCCCATGGTTCCCCATGGAGGTAGATGGACCCAACAGAAGGTTCAGGGTGGAGTTTACGCAGAGGGTGGGGAAGGAGGGGGAGCAGGCACAGGCTCATATCTGGGGCTGCGATATGGGCCACCCGGCCCTGGGAGGCCCTCGTCAGAGTCACCAATTTATGACATGCTGGTTGTGTCTGACTTGCGGAGCCCAGGTTGGTTTGCAGGTATTTGTACGATGCCGCTGGGGGTGGGAACAAGCCGAGGGTAGAAATCTGTGGACTCAAAGCTGTTGGGGTTAGGAGCTCCAGCCAAGTGTGCCTGGATATTCTGGGCCCGGAGGCCTTTGCTGTCCTCTGGGTTATGGATGTGCAAAAACTATGGCCCAGGATGCAGAGCCGAAGGTGGCAGGGAAGGTACTGGTTAGTGGATGAGGATCTGAGAGATCCCGCCAGGCTGCACCAAGACTAAGTTTGTTGGCACAGGAGGTTTCTGGTCAGGACGGCTGACAAGGCTGACGCAAGACCGTCCCTGTCCTTCCAGATGCTTGATGAGAGGAAGAGAAGGAGGGGAAGGAGGAGGGAGCTGAGTCACAGGGACAATGGGGCACCCAAGCAGACAGGCGTGTGCTTTAGGAGCCGGACGGGGACTGGAGTAGAGCAGGTCTCAGGCCCTGGAGTGGGGCTCCCTGGGGAGAGCGGGCAGCCAGGAAGGAATTAGGTCATCTGTGTTTGGGAGCCAGAATCTCGCTGCTGTCTGTGGGAGGTGGAATGACTGGCCCAATTATGCGCCCCTCTCTGAATCCGCACGCCAGCCACCGCCTCGTCAGGGGAAGGGCATTTTTTCATGCCCCTTAGCTTTGGGCTCAGCTGTGCAGCTTGTTTTGGCCAATGGACCAGATGCCTGAATAAAGATCCAGAAAGATGGTGACAGCCTGCAGTGAGGCAAAATCTAATAGGATGAGGTTTAATTGGGACCGGCGACTTCTGGCCAACATGGCTGACAAAGCTAATGTGCGACGGAAACCAAGGACATGCCAGCCTGTGTCTGGGTCTCTATTTTTCCAACTTCTTAAGTCTCTGCCCATGTCTTGAAGGATACATACCCTGGCAGTCCTGCAGATTTAAGGAGGCGGAGGAGAGAACTAGGAGCAGAGCTGCCGGAGGGGACCACAGAGGGTATGCAGCCATTCCAGTTTTCCCAGGACTGTGAGGTTTGCTGGGACATGGGACTTGCAGTGCTAAGGTCAGGACAGTCCTAGGAAAACTAGGACAAGCTGGTTTCCTGAGCTACACGCTTGCAAACAGAGGCATGGTTAACCCAGCTCTACCGTCTGAAGAGACCCACTGTTTCATGAGACCTGAGATGAGGCAACATAGGGACACACTGTCCCAGCTGGCCCACGGATGTGTCATCCATGTGAATGTTTCTTCTTGCATTCTCTGTGATTTTGTGGTTGTTTGTTACACAGCAACATGGAAGCCAGTAGCTCACAGATACATTGCCATGAGCTCAGAGTCACTGTGAGATATGAGTTCCCCATGCCAACAGAGCCTGGAGCCTGAAGTTGACACTCCTCTTAAGAAAAAAAGCCACTTTTGGGGCGCCTGGGTAGCTCAGTGGGTTGGGCCGCTGCCTTCGGCTCGGGTCATGATCTCAGGGTCCTGGGATCGAGTCCCGCGTCGGGCTCTCTGCTCAGCGGGGAGCCTGCTTCCCTCTCTCTCTACCTGCCTCTCCATCTACTTGTGATTCCTCTCTGTCAAATAAATAAATAAATAAAACCTTAAAAAAAAAAAAAGAAAAAAAGCCACTTTTTAACAGATGTGTTAAACCACTGGCGCTCTCTCTCCTGATTGCATATTAGAATTGTCTGGGGGAGCACAATAAACAAAACCAGACACCCATAGCACTCTCCAGAGAGCCTATTGAATTCTTCTGGGATGGAATCTTGACCTCAGAGATGTCTACAAAGTCCACCAGATGATCCTAACACGCAGGCAGATTTAAAAACGGGTGGGTTAACTAGCTAGATACAGCTGAAAGAGCAGTGATGCTTAATTTGGTGAAATGTTAAATTTCCACACCTGAATTGGCATAGGTCAATTTCTTCCCATCCGGGAAGAGGAAATACAGCTTGGGAGAAGTTTCTGTGAAGGAGACTCAGGGGTCTGAGTGGACCTAGGATTCTTTCTGTTATCAGGGTCCTGCAGCTATAAAGAGGGCTCAGAAGGAGATGGGTGAGAGTCCTGTCCTGCACACTTAAATTTTGGGTCTTCCACTCTCAGGGGTATAGGGACAGTGTGAGGTGTATGGAAGCCAGAGCTTCCCAAACTTAAGCTGCCCAGGAAGATCTTGGGGATCTTGTTAAAATGTAAATTCCAACTCAGTAAGCTTGGAGGGGGGTCCGATGCTGGCATTCCTTCCAGCTCCCGGGTGATGCCCCTGCTGCTGTAGTACATCGAGCCGCCTCAGGGTGGTGGGAGAGGGGATAGGATACCAAGTTCCATGATAGCCTTGGGCTGTTTATACTAGAGAGAAGAGTCACAAGAGCCTTCTCATTCTAGAAAGGCTGTCATCAGATAGAGGTTCAGCATCGCCCCACAGGGCAGAACTGGAGCAGAGGGAGACATCCCAACAGATACTGAGACAAAATCCAAGACGGGACCACAGTGTGGGAGGCAGAGTGTTGCCCTCGAAGTGGGACTCTGGGCAAGCCCCATCCTTTCTCTGGTCCTCTGTTTCCTGCTCTGCGAGATGCAGCTCATGTGGGTGTTTCTCCAGCTCTAATTTGCTACAACCCTATGGAAAATTCTGCCTGCTTCAGCTTCCAGATCCCATCAGAATAAGGAAAGCCTGGCTGATTCAGAAGAAGCACCATGTTGGGGTGACCTTTCACTGCATCTCCCTGGAAAGGATTTTAGGCTGTGGGACTGGGGGAGCGGGCAGGGAAGCTGCAGCTGCTGCCAGCCTGCACCGGGCACCTCGGCTGCCCTGGGCTTGGAGTTGAACCGAGTTCTTCGGGCCCCCGAGGAGGCAGAACCATCTGGAGCTCCAGACGTCTCTGTCCCTCCCTGGCTTTGCCTACTTGCTCCTGACCTGGTCCGCGCCAAGGCTCCGGCCTCAGCAGTGTGGGTCAGCAGGGAGGTGGGGGGCCAAGGGTGGGGCCGCTGAGGGCCAGAGCTCACTGTCAGGAGAGGGGGAGAGAGAAGATGCCGGGCATCCAAAATCCAAACCCCATGTCCAAAATGCAGAACAAAGACCACAGTTCCAAGGCTGATTTGGGGCTGGGGAGAGTTTCATGGTGTATTTGTCAAAACGTGCTGAGTTACGCCGAGGTAGACCATCTCAGTGGCTTAAGGGTTTATTTCTGGTTCACGTGTCAGGCACTTTGGGGACTGATAAAGGGCTATGCTCCACAGACTCTCTTAGAGACCCAGGCTGGTAAAGGCCATCATCTAGTGAGGCTGCCCTCATAGCTGGTGGCTTCGGGGCTCACCAATAAAGGGGAGAGACTGTGCTAAAAGCATGCCTGTTCCTACATGTCCTACACTAAAGGTGACAAGGGTCACTTCTGCTCACTACCATACTGACCAATAGTCACTGGCCACAAGGGGCAGGAATGTCCTCCTTGTCCCGGGAAGGGAGAGGAAAACCAGATTTAGTACCACTGAGAGAGACCCACAATGGTGGCCATGTACAGAGACTTCCTATTGCTAGGCAGTGTGCAGAATTCTCTACATGAGCCATTTCATTGACTTCTCAGTTAGGGACTCTTATCATTATACCCATTTTCCAGATGGGCAGACTAAGGCATAGAGAAGTGAAGTGATTTCCTAATGTCACACAGCCAGAACATGCCAGGGATGAGACCCAAACTCCATTCTGGTCAAACCTGAGTTCTCCAATGCTAAATTCCCCTTCAGATAGGGGAGGCATCGGGTTCCTGACGGTTTGTGACAGTTCCTGATTTTCCAACAGTGGGGGGCTGAGACACAGCCACTCACCCAGATTGGGTTCAAGGTGGCACCTCACTCCCTAAGCCAGAGATACAGAATATAGAGAAGCCCCACTGTTCATGGGCGGGGCTGACTCAGGGTATAAAGCAGGACTCTGAAGTCTCAGCTTATTTCTGCCAGGCTGTCAGGTTTGAGGTCAAAGCCTCCTGGGACAGAATCGTGGATGTACTTCCTGCCCTGGTCATGGCTGGCCCAGGGATGAGGGCCTGGCAGGATTCTGGCTGGCATGGGCTGGCAACAAGACAGGAGGCTAATAGTTCAGCATGGATGGAAACCTCTAGATGGAGAATTGGAGAATTCTGGGTCTGGTGGGAGAGGCCTCCGTGGTCCCCTTCCCTCACACATCACACTCTGGGGCCTGCAGCCACCAGGAGGACTCCTGAGGCTTCCTAGACCCGACCTCTTCTGGAATTTTCTTCTGGAGTTCCACAGCTGAGTCTGATGGAAAAGCAAGGTGAGGCCCATTTCTGCCTTATGGAGCATTTCTATCAAAATAAAAGGAGCTGGAAAAAAGTGAATACCATTGAAGCCCAGGCAGAAATGGAGAAAACTGTGCCTTTTATGGCCGAAGCTATGAAAAGTCCACTTAGGAAATGAGGGCTGGCCGCGCCTTGTGCTCCTGCCAGGATTCCTCCCGGCCTTCCCTCTGCTGTTGGCCGAGTGCACTGGCCTTCTGACTGCTTGGTGCTTGTTACGGTTTTAGGGGGCTCCTGACAACTTTATGTGCGCCGTCTGGCGAGCACCCACCTGTCTGCAGGATCTCAGAGTGTATCAGGGGGTCACTTCCAAAGACCAGTCATATTTCATGGTTGGCGTGGACTTTGCCATATTGGAAACTGCCGGCTGTGGTGGAACCATTAAAAACAAATGTTCTGTGTTTTCAGTTTCTCTCACCTGCCAAGAGGTTTCCTTGATGGCACTGGCCCAGGAAACCAGGGCAGATGAAGATTAGATTAGAATAAATTGATTTAGAAGTGACACTGGGCTCCTTGGGAGAGGCTTAAATATTTCATACATGTGTCTGACATAGATTTCAGCTGGGCCCTGCAGGAAGCGGGCAGGAAATGGAAATCTTATACCTGTATTCAGTGCCTCCTTGAGATGTGGCGGAGGGAAGCCAGGGGACTTGGGCTGGTCTTACACGCTGCTGCATCCCCAGGGCTTGTGAGTGATACCTGGGAAGCCGAGGTCAGAGTGGGGTCTAAGAGGGTACTGAAGCTGCCTGGGGTTTATAAACGAGATTCTCCGAGGCCCAGATTTGCCAGGATAGAATAGTGCCCCTTTCTACCGCACCTTCTCCATGCCCTCATCAGACTACTATCTGGCCCTTTCTTCACCTCCCAGTTGCTCTGGCTCTTTTCCAAGTACTGATATTCCTGGGGCACAGAGGTTGGGGGATTTTTTTTTCAGGGTCTGTACCTCTGGGCATAGCAGTGCCCCAACAATCCTTCAGTGAAGTTACTCATCTGGGAAACCAGAGGGATTTGCCTATTGGGCTTGGAAACCACAGCTTCCTGAGGACTGTACCTTGGCCTTGATTTGCACGGGTGACCCTAAGACAAGGTGGCATAAAAAGGAATTGGGGAGTTGTTACCAGTTCCAAGAATAACTGGGTAGAATCCCTTCCGGAGGAGGTGGGAGGTAAATGTCTTCCTGGGGACTAGTGAGAACTTCTGGAACAGAGGGAGTGAGGAACAGAGATGTGTTCCTGCAGGCTCCAGAGCCGGCAAGACTTCGTGGCAAAAGGGAAGGTGAGGGCAAGAGTTCTGGCCTCCACTGGGCCCGTGTGTTCAATTCCAGGGAGGACACCACTGCACCACCAGGGAAAAGAGGGACCCAGTTTCTTATTGCCTTAGAGGAAAATCAGCTTCATGAACACGTTTTTTAGAGTGTCTGAGGTCTCTTTGTGAAGCTTTCCTCCTTCAGGGAGAAGAATTTTTGTATGGTATTTGAATGCCTGGCCAACTAAGTAATCCAAAGGCATTGGATTCCCTGAACTTTTGGCAGTGACCTTGATCCTGCTGAAGATTGGCCTGGGCAGGTCCTCACCATTGTAGTCTTCTTAGCCTCAGCCCTTCCTTCCCAGCTCCCAGGAGGCAGGTGGGATCATGGCAATTCCCCCACCACACACAGGTTAGGAGAGCCCTGTGCTGAGAGGCGCAGGCTAGCAAGAGGGCACTTAGGGCATTGTCCCAGGACACACCGTGGGCATGAGGAGCTGCCACCCTGTGCAAGTGCCAGTGGCTAGGTGGATGCTGGAGGTGAGCCAGGTGTTCATTTCCCCCACAAATCTTGAGTGCTTACACTGTGACGGGCAGTCCTGGGCACTGAAGAGGCAGCAGGGAACAAGATGGGGTGGGACCTTAGGGACGGGGAAGAAGAGAAAGACAGGGGAACAAATGAAGGTTATCTCAGGCATCGGAAGGGCTACAAGGAAGGTAAGTAGGGCATCAAGGCGGGTGTAAGCCAGTGGGGCTGCTTTTCTTTGGCGGTGGAAGGAACTCTTTGAAGAGATAGATGGAACAGAGGAGGGACAGATGAAGATGCAGAAAGGCTATCGAGGAGGCTACGGTCTCTCTCCAGGAGCCTGGACATGGGGGGAGTGGACAGATGGGGCATGGGTTTCAGAATCATGAAATCATGACTGACAAGACTGTTGATAGATGAGTCTCCAGCGGGCACAGGGCACAGGGAAGGGTGAGTGAAAGGTGAAGTCAGGAAAAGGTCTCGATGAGTACATGTATGTGTACTCACTTCCTCTATGCCTTCCCCCGCCCCACTGATGTGCAACTCCTTAAAAAAGAACACGGTAGCACCAGCAAGATAAAACATTTCATTTCAAGAATCAGAACCAAGGTGGGGGGGAACATCCAAATAGTGCCACCCTAGAGACCAACGGAGCTATCATATTTGAGCTTCACGTTTGACTGCATTTTTTAGCAGAGAGAGAAAAAGGGGAATGATATATCATATCAATAATATTTGTGTCTTTTTTAGAGTAAAAATCCAAAACATGCCATTTTCTCGAAGAAAAGCAAAGATTCTCTTAGCATTGGAGTCCAGATAATTTTTCCCAGGGGTACTTTTTCCATAGGCCTCTGCAGCTCAGGGTGGCATCTACACTGTGCCTGTGGCACCCACACTGAGAATTTGTACCTGACTTTCCTAAGAGACGTTGGCTGAAAACCAGGAGCATCCCCCTAAAATGCAGCAGGATGGGGAAAGCATTATGGGAGCCTTCTAATGGTTCATGGAAGATGGAATGTTAAACTGTGCTTAGAAACCGGAGGGGAGAAACATAACAAAATAAAGAAGAGCTAAAAAAGCATCAAGGCTGGGGAATGACAACTGCAATACTTCTGTGAGTCAAAAAGTCATGTACATTTCTCTTACATTTGCTTTTCACGTTCTAGATGCAAAAGATGATTTTTTCTGATTATAAAATTAACACATACACATCAGAGACAAACTTTCTCCCCTGAAATAGCCACTATTAATATTTAATGTACTTCTTGTCAGTCTAATGCAGCCACACACGCACCCATACGTGCACGTGCACGCACACACGAGACATTTGTGTGATAAATTTATGTTACATTTCCTTTCTTCTTGGATGCACATTTTTCATCCTGAATATTTCTGAGACCAGTATGCCTCTTAGAGTTGTTCTAATATGTCCTTTTTTTTTTTTTTAAATATGAAGTCTGTGGTGCATCTTAAAATCACTGCCATTATAGAGGAAACAATGTATAGAGGACGGTATTAGGGTTCATTGTGCATATATAAATTGGCCTCCTGTTCCTTTCATTTAACATTATCTCATGGACATTGCCACCTGCCTTGAAATATGTTGTGAACATATGAATTTTACTGGCTACATAATATTCCATCCTAATGATGTCCCCCCATGTGAACTTAATTCTTTTCTTATTCAAGAGCACCATTTCTCAGCCAGCCACCAGTGAGAGAAATTACTCATGTAACTCACAGTGAAACTATGTAGCAGATGAACTATGAAACACGGTGTGTCTATGTGTTCTGGTAACCTTTGATGCAGCAGCAGACCAATGGCCCACAGGTCTAAGTTCTTGTTACTTCCATTGATCCAGCTGCCCCCCAGGGGGAGCCGGGCATCTGTTTCCTTCTTTGTAAGAGAAAAAGTCTTGCTAAAGTTTTTCCCACTTACTACAGACTGATAGCCAACCCTTAGTTTCCCAACCAGGTCACAGGGAGAAGGTGAATTCGGTGGAGCTATGTCCATACCCCCAAGTCCCAGGGAGTCCCATCTAACCAGGCTGACCCCCTGAAGAGCCTGTCACCACCTTCACACTTGGATCCCACCTTCTCCTGTAGCACCCTGATAGAAACTGAGACAGCTTCGCCCTTGTCCCTCTATGGGGTTTGGCACCTTGGACCAGATAGAGCTTCTTGGTCAAAATATCCTCCCTGGAAAATCAGAGCCCAAGGAGGGACAGAGCTGGGTAGAGCTATAGGCAGATCGCCAACCCCCAGTGGGATTTCCATCTGAAAAGTGGAGGTGGGAAAGGATTAACAGGTCAGAGATGTTGCCTTACTTACCTTTCTGCTTTTTATAAAATAAGCAGTTCTCAAATCTTTGTTGAATGATGAGTGACTGAAATTGCTGTAGCCGCTGCCAAGAAAAGTATCTGTGGAAAGGCAAGGACTGCCCGGGTTTGTTGGGGAAGAATGTGCTCTGGGCAGGTCTGTTTGTTTCACGTATCCTAGGATTCTACAAAGTGAGTGCCGGAGATAGGAGCACAGAGGAAGCATTTTCATCCCTGAGTTCTTGCCATCTGTGCCTGAAGTTCTTGGGAAAGTCACTTCACCTGCTGGGACTCATTCATTCATTCATTCATTCATTCAACAAATGCTTAAGTCAGCTGCAGAATTTATCAGGGTTCCGCTATGGGCCAGGCACGGTTCCAGGCTCTTGAATTCACCAGAGAACCCGAGCTGAAGGTCCCTGCCTTGTGGTGTAAGTGAAAGGACTTAAGGACCAAGCTTCCTTACCTGGAACCAGGACTGTGGGCTCACGTTCTCCCAAGAGTGTTCACCACAGTGGGGCAGGCTCGCGGGACATGAGGTGCGGCATGGACTGGTGTTCTGTGTGGTTCCTCAAGATGGTAACCTCCTGTGACAAATCACTGAGGTGAATGTTAATGAGCTGTGAGCCAAGGTTTCAGGGCTGGCCCTGTCCGCCTCGGGTTGCATTTGTACATGTATTTTTAAAATCAACATTTTAGTAACATCTAATTTCATCTCCCAGAACCTGCCTTGGTTCCCTCAAATGAGCATTTTTGAAGGCATGTTACTGGGAGAGGAGTTTGGAGGGGGTGTGGAAGCCATGGCGCCATCTTCCACCCCTCGTGGGGGGATTCTCAACACATCTCTGCCCCCTTGGGACACAGGCTTTCTCATCTCTGGGGACCTAGGCTGACTCTCAAGGGGACCAAATTCAAGGATTTGAAAACAAATTCCTTTTGTCTCGGGCTGCTTCGTCTCTGGGTAGATCCCTTTGCCCTTCATAAGGTTTGTAAGCACTAGAAAAGACCCCCCTCTCCCCTATGCCAGATAGGAAGAGCACAAGTTAGTGGTTGTAAAAGTGATGAAACTAACAAGTTAGCTCTCCTGGGGCAGTCCTCTGGCTTCCAAGGCATGTTGCTATTCCCCAACTCTCCGAACTTTACAAACACCCTTGGGGTGGGGGGAGCAGTGTGTCTTATGTCCACTTACTGGAGAGGGATCCCAGGATTTGGAAAGACAAAGTGACATGTTTAAGGTTAGGCAGATAGTAAACAGTGGTGTGAAGACTCTAATCCTTGTCTTTGAATATCAGTTCTGATACCTTTGTCTTTTCGCACCTTGCAGCCAAGGTAGGTTTAGCTAATGTGTGCTTACAGTTAGGTCAAGGGTTGCTGTGAGTAAGACTCTTGGAAGATGCTAGCTGGGGAGAGAGGAAGCAGGGGATCTGGGCAGGGGGAACCTAGGAAACCCCATGTTTCCGTGCCAGGAGAGTAGAGGAACTTTCTCTTGGAGAAGCACTGTCACCTTCTCCCCTTTCTAGTTGTCCTGGAGGACTTCTGCAGGACATCTGGCAGTACCTGTCGCAGTTACTGGGTGAGCAAGGAGGGATGTGTCCATAGCCTAGTCAAATAAAGCAGTTTTATAGCAGATCGAGCAACTGTAATTGCTGTTTAATGGATTAACAACAGTGTGGAAGGAGGTGTCTAGTGGCCTGCCCCTGGAATCCATCTTCAGCCGTGTCCTGGGAATGTGGGTGATGATGACACAGGAAGCAGGTTGACTCATGTCATTCACAGATGACACTAGGCTGGGAGAAGCTGGGGCCGTTTTGAATGACAAGGCTAGAATTCAAATGATTGGGAGAGTAATGGACTGATTCAATCAAGAATAAATGTTGGGTTCTGCTCAGGGATCCCCAAGACTTTTAACCATGCATAGGAAGGAGGCTATGGGTATATAAGTTTACAGCATCATTGGTAGAGGGAGAAAAGGAGATACTCAAGTTTCAGTTTGCAATTCACCATGGGTGACTTGTGAAACTCCCAGAAAAAGCTGACATGGATTAGCAGCATGGATTCTATTAATAGAGGTAGATGTGCCGTCAGAGGGAGGTGATGGTATTAGTTTACTCTGCATATGCAAAGAAGTGGGATTACTGAGTTAAAGATTATGAATATGTGTATAATTCTCCATATGTGTTACCAGATTGATTTCCAGCTGGTGTGAACCCATTCACGTGCCCACTAGCAACACGCTGAGTGCCCCTCCCACTGCACTCACACACCATCATTAAGTGGTATTCTTTTAAAACATGAGTAAAACTGTGTCATATCAGAATTTGCATTCGTTTATTAACAGTGTGGATAGATGTCCTTTTTAGCATAGTGACCACGTGTGGTTCTCTACTAATTATTGGGTTCATGTTATTTTCTGATTTTCTTTTGGGTTTTTTACCTGTATCTTAAATGATTTGAATGAGCTCCTTAGGTTATAGATATGAACTCTTCTCTGTCACATTTGTTGTAAACATTTTATTTAGTTTTTTTTTTTTCCAAAAGATTTTATTTATTTATTTGACAGACAGAGATCACAAGTAGGCAGAGAAACAGGCAGAGAGAGAGGAAGGGTAACAGGCTCCCCGGTAAGCAGAGAGCCCGATGCAGAGCTCCTTCCCAGGATGCTGAGATCATGACCTGAGCTGAAGGCAGAGGCTTTAACCCACTGAGCCACCAGGTGCCCCAACATTTTATTTAGTTTTTTAAAAGATTTGTTTGAGAGAGACTGAGAGAATCCCAAGCAGACTCAGCTGAGCTTAGAGCCCAAAGTAGGGTTCTATCTCACGACCCTGAACTCATGACCTGAGCAGAAACCCAGTGTCAGATGCTAAACCCACTGAGCCACCCAGGCATCCCGTGTTGTAAACATTTTGAAAGAAAATATTTTTCTGCAGTTTCTCTATTTCTCTCTCTGGATGCATATTCCCGAATGCCTCGGTCTCAACTTGCATGAAATGTCCCGTGAAATGCCTGGAGAGTCTTCCAGGCCATATGCTCACAGCTCTGGTGCTCGCTCACATGTCAGAACCGATGTGGCTCCTTCTCTCCTGCCTTTGCCGCCATATGCGTGTGCCCCTGATCTGACGGGCGGCTCAGCAGCTCGGGGGCGGGGGGGATATGCCCATGCTGGCAGAGGCCCGCCTGGCAAATCTTGACATCCTGGAGGGGGAGGACGGCACAGGAGACTCCCTTTCTAAAAATGCATCCTTTCGTTCTGAAAGAAAGTCACGAATTTGGTTTTTCTGTTTTGGTTTTTTGTTGTTGTTTTTGGAAATTGGAACATTTAAATGTACCTCTAAATCAAGTTGAAATTCTATTTCTCTCCTACCTGGGAGTGTGGAGCAAGATAGAAGGGGGCCGGTGCTGCAGCTAGGGCACGAGGTTGTGCAGAGACCTGCCTCGGGGCCACTGCGTCACTTCCTTCCCATGTCACCAGGGTCAGGCTCTCTCACCTGCCCTTCTCCTGTCCCTTTATCTGGCTCCTGTCCTTCTGTGCCTATGAGGTGGACTCTGGTCACTGTGCTTTCCAGGGGAGGTTTGATGACTTTGTCATCTCCCGTACTCCTCGGGTGCCTTAAAGGACAGGCTCGATGTCCCCCTGTAGGCAAGCCAGCTTCTGGAGCCGACTTTCCTGAGCCACTTGCCAGGGCTCTGGATCACAGTTCCATCTCTGGAAGGATCACCGTCTCTGGATCACAGTTCCAGAGCCTGTGCTGACTGGGCAGGAGGGGCCTCTCCCCAGTTCCCCATTCACCCCTACCCAGCCTCTAGATAAGGCGTCGGCAAGTCTGGCCACCACAAGTGTTTGTAAATTACCGTATTGGCACACATGCTTACTTGTCTGTGCACCGCCCAGGGCTGCTTTCATGCTGGGTGGGCAGAGCCTAGGAATTGCGGCAGAGACCTCACAGCCTGCAAAGCCTGAAGTCTTTACTATCTGGTCCTTCCCATAAGAGCTTGCTGACCCCTTCTGTAGGCTGGTGGTGCAGGACAGAGTGTCTACCAGCTCATGGCAAAGCAGGAAAGACAAGGGCCAGAAGACAAGCTTTTCAAAAAGCTAAATTTATTCAATAGAGAGACTGGCCTTTATACCAAGATTATGTCCTTTTTTAAATGTTAAAATGTCTTAACTTTTACAAAATAATGGCAAAGGTAGACTTGTTATTTTTTAAAATGTCCTTACTTGACCAGATAAAAAGTTAGCCACTCTATGTGAGTTCCCAAAATAGTTTGAAAATGTTTGTCCATCTGTGAAATCCTCAAATGAGGGACCAAAAACTCTCCTACCTTGGATGACCTTCCAGAACCTTCCCCACTAACCTGTCTTTTTTTTCCCCACCACTCATAACCATGTTTTTTTGCTAGCAACATCTTTATCATTAATTTGTACATTCATCCATTCATTCACTTATTAAGACATGTATTTAAGACTTTGTGTTCCATCAGAGGATCTTGAACTCACTGATCTCAGGACCCATTTTCATTCTCCCAATTGACTGAGGCTAAAGAGTTTTTGCTTATGCAGGCTACATCTATTAATATGAAAAATTAACACCATGAGATGTTAATAATACTTAATAATGCATTTAACAATAGCAATAAAAATCTACTTCATATTAACATAAATATTTTTTATTAGAAGTAATTATCTTTCAAAACAAAAAACAATTAGTGAGAGGAATGGCATTGATTCCCTTGCAAATCTTTTTGATATCTGGCTTAATAGGAGACAGTTGGATTCTTATATCTTTTTCTGCGTTGGTCAGTTGTGATATGTTATTTTTATTTTTTTTATTTCATTTTTAAAGATTTATTTATTTATTTTAGAGAGAGAGAGCACAGGCAGGAGTGGGGGGAGGTGCAGAGGGAGAGAATCTTCAAGCACACTCCCTAGTGAGCAGGGAACTGACTCGGGGCTCAGTCGTCATGACCCATAAGATTATGACCTGAGCCAAAAGCAAGAGTCAGATGTTTTACCAAATGAGCCACCCAGGCACCCCGCGATATGTTATTTTGATTAAAGTATGTGAAGAGGGGCACCCAGGTGGCTCAGTGGGTTAAAACCTCTGCCTTTTGCCCTGGTCATGATCCCAGGGTCCTGGGATCAAGCCACATGTGGGGCTCTCTGCTCAGCGGGGAGCCTTCTTCCCTTCCTCTCTCTCTGCCGGCCTCTCTGCCTATTTGTGATCTCTGTCAGATAAATAAATAAAATCTTAAAAAAAAAAAGTATGTGAAGAAAGTCCTGCCTCACTCAGATTTGTAGTTGGAAAGAAAGAAGAGCTTTGCCTTTTCAGACCATTGTGGGTAGTCTTCTCTAATACTACACCAAAACTCAACAAGTCCCAGTCTCCTAAAATTTAGTGGTGATGCTGAATCTGAAACTGGATTGGGGAACATTCCATGTCTGCTCCATAAAAATACACTGGTCTGTCTCATGTAAACAGATACCTTACCACCACCCGATCCTGGAGTATGATGCTTCGGTCACTTGGAAAATATTGAGGCACTGGGTCATACAAACCTTCTGAATTGGTGATCTATGTAGTTACACAGTACCAAAAAACAAAAAACAAACAAACAAACAAAATCACATGGATTTATATCACCATTGCTCTCAGCAGAAAATCATTGAAGTGTTGGGAAACTCTCACATTCATGGTGGTGGAGTCCTCATGATCTGAAATCCCATTTTTTTTTGAAAGCCTGGGTCTTGGCTTTCACAAGCATACTGTCAGTGTTTCCCCCAGAAGTAACAGGCTTGCTTCCCTCCTTCTCAGGACAGTGTCCACCAGATACCCCCTTCTGAATGACCTTTGTCTGCCAGCCACACTTGCCAGTAAAAAACAATCCCCCATGAATAAGAAAGGCCCTTTCAGCTCGACACTCAAGCAATCACACGGTGGTGCTTTTCTCTGAGACAGCTGTTGCATTGCAGCACATAGTGGAAGGGCTTTTTAAAGGCTTCCCCTTATGTTGCACTAAATATTATAAAGATGAATCTCAAGAATTGAAATTTAATTACATTAATAACTTGTATGGCTTCATCAATGACATTCTTTTTTTTTTTTTAAGATTTTATTTATTTATTTGACAGACAGAGATCACAAGTAGGCCGAGAGGCAGGCAGAGAGAGAGAGGGGAAAGCAGGCTCCCTGCTCAGAGGGAGCCTGATGGGGGGCTTGATCCCAGGATCCTGAGATCATGACCTGAGCTGAAGGCAGAGGCTCAACCCTCTGAGCCACCCAGGCATCCTCAATGACATTCTAAAGTACTTTTTTTTTTTCACTTGAAAGTGCATCAGAATAAAATGAGGTTTGGCACCACAGGCTGACTCGTGGTGAGTCCCCAGCAAGATTACCTACCATGGGTTTTGTAGAATCGGTGCTAGGTCATAACACTGTCATACCAAATGGCAAATCATGGCCAGTAACATCATGAAAAGAGTTTGATTTTATGGACATCCTGGAAGGGTCTCGGAGAACCCCAGTGATTGACGGATGGCATTTTGAGAACCACTGTGTTAGATACTGAGAAGTTCCTACACCGAGTTGCTCATCATCTAATGGGGAAAATGAACACTCTGGCAACACAAGTTGGAACAGGACAAATGCTAAAAGATATTAATATGTTTTTATCATGGTAGAGTGTGCTTAACATAAAGTTTACCACTTGTACCATTTTTAGTGTTCAGTAGCATTAAGTATGTTCACAGTGTTGTGCAAATATCTCCACCATCCATCTCTAGGACTTTTTTGTCTTGCCAAATTGAAACTCTGGACTCATGAAACAGTGAGTCCCCATTTCCCCTACTTAAAGCTCCTGGTCGCCATCATTCTGCTTTCTGTCTCTGGATTTGGCTACTCCATGAACTTGACGCCTCTTCTACACGGGATCATATGATACACGGTCTTTTGTGACTGGTTACTCCACTCAGTATGTTTTTAAGGGTCACCCATGTTGTAGCACCTGCCAGGATTTATTTCTTTTTTAGGGCTGAATAATATTCCACTGTATGGATGTACCATATCTTGTTTATCTGTTCATCCATCACCTGCTGGAGCAGCTTCCATCTTCGGATCATTGTGAATGAAGATGTGAGTTTTTGCGAAGTGTGGTCATCTATCTAATCAGTTCCAGATTCTCTCTCTTTCTTGGGTTATGAGGTACTACATGCCTTCTTCGAGAACAGCCTGCTCCACTCTCAGTCCAAATGGCCCGGATTGGTCAAGAATCGCAGCATTCTCTTTCTAGAACACTTGACACACACACCCCGCCCTCCCTGTGTTTCCCTTGTTCAGTCCGCATACCCTCCACCCCAGGCTAGATGTTCAGCAAACAGCTGCTCTCCGTTCATTTCATTTCGACAAGTCTTTATTGATCACGCATTATTTGCTCATCAAACAGATTTGCCTTTTCAAACACTTACAGTCCTGGGCTCGGCTGCACGTTTGCCTGTTAAATCTGTATTTGCACATGTTGGAGTTGGCAGCTCAGCTCAATAAAGACAAAATGTCTGCGTGTTGGATGGAGGTGTCTGGGGGAGAGTTTCTGAAGCACAGGGATTGTGTTAGATGAACCAGGTGCCGCCTTACCTACCAAAGCCTCCCTAAACCGTATTTATAAACCATTTAGATATTTTATTACTGGATTTACCACTTCACCCAACATTTTGGCTGTTGTGCTGCAGCTTCCAATAAATCTAGTGCTCAATGAGAAATGGCTAAATTGGACCTTCAGTGAGGAGAGATGCACGTCACATGAAACATACAGGAAAAAAAAACTGCCTTGCCTTCCGTCCTCCTTGTATCTCTCACCAAGGCTCTAGAAAGGGAGCTTACCACTGGCGCTCACCTTTTGTTTTCAGATGGACCTAGATGCAGTGTCACCGGTTGTCCCTTTCTGGTCTCTGTGCTTGACCTTCCACTTGGAAAAGCCCCTCCTGTTTTCACAGTGGGAAGGTAAAGTTCTGGAGACCCCTGAGAATGGTGGAATTGAAATGTCTGCCTTGTGTTTCCCTGTTTAAAAAAGACCTTCCGTGGATGCCTGGGTGGCTCAGTGGGTTAAAGCCTCTGCCTTTAGCTTGCGTCATGATCCCAGGGTCCTGGGATCGAGCCCCACATGGGCCTCTCTGCTCAGTGGGGAGTCTGCTTCTCCCTCTCCTTCTGCCCCTCTCCATGCTTGTGTGCTCTCTTTCTCTCTCTCTCAAATAAATAAATCAGAAGGCCTTCCAAGTAGGTCATTTCCTATCAACTGCACAACAGCCCTGCCATTCTTGATGTCCTACATGCCCAGTGTTCACTACAGTGCCTGGCAGCTAGGAGGAACTCTCTGAGTGGGTGGTCCTTAGGGATGCTTATCATCTTCATTAGCAGATGGGGGTCCCAGAGAGGTCAGGCCAATTAACCAAAGTCACACAGTTTGGGAAGGGTTGCTGCTTGCAATGTAAACTCAGTTCTTGGCAGGCACCTCTGGTGTTCTTTTCTCTGTGAGCATATTGGTATGTGATCATACCTTCCCCCACACCTGCCCAGATACCTAAATAATCTGATGTACTCACTGCTTTTCTGCTTCTGTTTTAGGAGGAACTTAATACCCATCAGGGGTCATGGAAGGAAGAGGGAGAGGGTAGGAAAGCAAAAATGAATCAAGCATATTCCAGGTGTCCTACAGTATGTAATTTAATGCCTAGAACTAACTTTGTGTGAACATTATCTCACTGTTTATAAGTAAAGAAAACAAGGCTTGGAAAGATTAGAAAACTTACCGAATGTCGTAGAACCAGTGAGAGAAGGAGCTGGGTTTCTAAACCGGATGTGTTTACAATTCATGTCCTATCTGTCATAGCATGCAACTCTACCAAGAACTTGGGCTACCACGAAGAAGGGGCCAAGAAAGGGATGGCTCCTTAAGTGCCTTCTGGTCCTGTGGCCTTGACTGGATTTCATGCACAGAAATGGCTCCAAGAACCTTATGTGTTTTTTTGAGCATGACCAAAGGTATATTCTTGGGAGTGGGTTCAGATGAACATAAGTTAAAGACTCACTGGTCTGTTCCAATACCAGTTTGTGAAAAGCTAGGTGACCCGGAGGAGGGAAGAGGTGTTGCTGAGCTTCATCTGTTAGTGGCAAGGCTGGAAACCACCTCCAGGCCCCTGACTCCCAGCCCACACCGAGTACCGTCCACCACCTGCCTTTAGCCTAAGCGGTTCCTCCAGCACTGGCAAAGCACAGGGGTCAAAGGCCAGCATCACCCATATGGAACTGGGACAGCCAGGCTGTCTTTGGTGGATCTATGCCCAAATGATCCCAGAAAGCAAAACCTGACCGAGAAAGGAGGAACAAAATGTCAGTTAGTTGGTGTTTTATCAAAGCTCAAAGAGGTTTCAATTTGAAGTGTGAGAAAGGGTCAGAGCTTGGCTTTGTCTGAAAGGGCAGCTTCGGGGCCTTCATATCTCGGAGGTTTATAATTTCACCTTGTTTCACCTCCCACCCAGCCAAGCTGGTCATTACAGCAGAAAGAGCACTTGATGGAAGAAAGACAGGTTTGTCTCCGCAAGAACAATTTCTCTGTTGTCTGTAGAATGCCACCCAATATGATAAGTGAAATGCCGATACTCCGGACAGACCCCACTGGTCTGGATACTTATGCACTTTCCTTACTTATCATCAAGGTTACCCAGCTGGCCACGGAGCAGGTTTGAACTCCTCTGACGAGGAAAGACCCCCTGTGAACTGGGAAGGCGTCTACCAGTGTCATCTTGGTGCCACTCTTTGGATTTCTTCAAGCTTCTTCCCACTGGGATATGGATCTGGGAGAAAGAGGGCATAAGGGAGGGCTCAGAGGGCTCAGGGCCAAGTGGGGGAGGGGGACAGGATGAGGGGTCCCAGACCCTCTGACTTCTGATTTAATGCTTCCCTGAATAATACAGACTCAACTACCCATCTGTTCATGGGCCCTGGTTCTCAATCACTAAATAGGTTTATCATGGTGGTTTTACCTTCTAGGGACAATTTTGTTGTGTTTGGAGACATTTGTCATAAGGAGGGGACTGCAGCTCGTATCTGGTGGGTAGAGGCCAGGGGTGAAGGGAAATATCCTACAATGCTCAAGACGGTCCCTGCAACAAGGAATTATGCAGTCCAAGATATCCGTAGTTGCTGAGGTTGGGAAAGCCAGTGTAGATGCTTAGGCTGCATCAGGGCACCAACATGACCCACCCTTCACTGGTCACCGACCATGCTGGCTGCCGATCGGATGTCTATGGCAAAGAACTCTGCAGCCCCAAGTGTCCACAGTGTGGAGGTTGAGTTCGGGTGCTTGGGTTCTAAGCAACAGAAACCAGCCCAGTCAACCTCAGTATTAAGGGAACTTGGAAAGTGATGGGGTAGCAGGCAGAAGAGAGAAAGACACGGATATACCAGGTTCCCAAAAGAGCAGGAATGGGGCCACTCCAGTATGGAGCACACAGGACCTAAGGATGATTTCCTCCAAGTGCCCCTGCATTTGTCACCGGTTCCTGTTCTTTCATCATTAGCAAGGGGACGTACATCTGGGGGCAGGAGGGCCTGACTAGCAGCCCTGGGGCTGGGTTCACTCTGTCCAGAGGCTGGGAGCCTCCAGACCTGCATGTGAGGGGCAGGGGACTAGTTTCGGGAACACCAAGGCGTTCTGAGCAGAAGGGTGCTGGGCTCTGGGGGGGCAGAGCCAAGAGATGTCCCCTCCCCCAGCCATTCCGTGCTATTAGCGGCAGTGTAAGAACTTCCCTGGGCTCTGTCTCCTAGGACTCCACTCGGAAGAATCAGGCATGGCTGGGATCGTCACAAAACCCTTGGGGGACCAAAGCAGAGACGTCCAAAGCTGCAAATGACACTGGGATCAATCTTGAAAATAATATACAAGTGTCTGGGAGGGAGGCCTCTAGCTTCTTATTTTTTTCAACAGGCCCTATGTTTTCCATTTCGGGTATTGATTCGACAAACATTTCCTGGGCGCCTCCTGTGTCCGGGTGCTCTGCCAGGATACTGAGCATAACCAAGTGTGGGCCTTGCCCGGGAAGGGCTGGCAGTCTGTGGTGAAAGAGCTGTAGGATGAGGGAAACAGGAGCGGAGGGACCAGTGGACCGAGGTAAAAGCCATCAAGCAGTGTTGCTGACCGGGGGGAGTGGTGCTAGGTGGAAAGAAGATCAGCCAGTCAGGGAATAATGAGATGCCCCCTTGCAAGGTACCCCTCTGTCAGCAGCAACGGAGGAGGGGGACAGGCTGGGAGCACCCAGGAAGGACGTGTTGCCATTGGTTAAAGATGTTTAGGTGTCCCCAGAGTGGCATTCTGGGAGGGGGGAGGGATGTTGTCCCCCTGTCGTCCGTGTGCACTAGTTAAGTGTGGGAACGATGGTTCTCCTGTGACCCTTCTTGGGTCCCCCCGAGGGGCCACTATGGCATTGGCACCAGAGACCCTACATCTGTTCCTTTTATTTGTTCTGTTAAAGAAAAAGGCCCATTGAGGTTGCACGGGGGATCCAATCCCCCGGTCACAGGGCAATTATTTCTTATGAGCCTTGAATACCTTCCTGATTGTATAATGTTTTATTGTGTTTTTACACGGAGGGCAGACTTGGGGAGTCAATTTGGCAGCTGAGAAAGGGAGGGAAAAAGAGCTTTCAGGGATCATTCTGGGAGTTAAAAGTTCACCTTGTGATCGAGGGTCAGAGGCTTAGCGGGATACTCAGGACTCCACCAGAAGCCCCACTGGCACTTAGCCCTCTGCGGGAAGTCATGAAGAAAAGCATTTCCCCCTTTCTCCTAACAAGATGCCATTTCCCCTCCAAATAGCTCAACTGTCAGTCTCCAGGAGACCTGAGAGAAAAGGGAAATCCATTTCCAAAATGCTGGACTGTCCTTCTAGCCTTGAGGTTGCCTCCAACCCCCAGCCAGGCCTAGAGGCCCTGGGGGCGGATGAAGGCCACAGTGCTAGGAGCAGACACCACCCATCCTCCCTCTGTGCAGAGCAGGGGTCTGTCCAGACCAGCCCTGAGTGCCTCAGTCCTCCCAGGCTGGAAACACCATGGTTCCTTGGCCTTATGGACCAACTCCCATGACATCCTGGAAGCATTGCTGGGTGGGACAGAATGTTCCATTCTGTTGTGCTTGAGCCCACACACTTGAACTCCGCCCATCCTTCAGATGTCAGCCTTGCCCGAGCTCACAAGGACTACAGTCACCACCACTAGCTCCTCCCTCATCTCCAATACGTGTCGAGTGCCTGCTGTGTGCCAGGAAATGGGCTGAAGTACTTTAAATGCATGCTGTCAATTCATCCCCATAAGAATCTTATGATCACCTGAAGTCTATGGAGAAATATCCTAGGGCTCAGAGATGTTTGACAACACATCCAGGTCACATGGGGAGAGACTCACGGAGGGAAGCCTCAAACCCAGGCAAGAGTGAGGTGGTCATCTCCGAGCCTCGAGGCTCTCTGCCAAGACTCACGCTTCCCCTCACCCCTCTGGGTTCATCACGCTGGAGCTGCCAGTGGCCGCATTGTGCTGTATGCAGGCTGCTGGGCCCTGGTGGACAGTGCCTGGGAATTCTAGCATCTCCTTCTAGCTCTAGGGGAACTTTATTGTGGCCTTGGGCAAATGACGCTCCGCTTCAGCTTTCTGAACTGGAAAATGGAAATAAAAATTCTTACCTTGCAGGGTTGCTGTGATGCTCAGTGACCTATAAACATTTGGAAGTTCTTGATAAAAAGAGATAAAATGTTGCTATTTTTATTCTGTCCAATGTTTCTAAGTAGGGCCAGAAGCTCCTTGGGGGCAGGCTCTGTGCACGTGCCTCATTATTCCCATAGAGTTTTTACCTGGTGCCGGTGTATAACCAACACTCAAAGCCAAGTGGCTCACCTGATGAGAGAATCTTGTTCGAGAATGTGCTTTTTCTCAGATATGGCCAAATGGCCCTCCACGGGGCCGATGCCATTGTGCACCCCCACAGAGCGGTGAGTGAGCGTTCCCGGGTCTGCACACTGTCAGCGATACAGTGTAGATAGATTGTTTGGATTTTTGCCAATCTGATAGCTAAAAATGAGTATCTTCACATAATTTAAATTTGCATTTATCTTATTGTGAATTAGGTGAAGCACAGATTCCTGTGTTAATAGCCATTTGTGTATCTTTCTCTATAAATGGGGGTGGATGGTGTTGAGCTCGTTGTCTTGCTTTCTCACTGATTTATAGGATACATACCTGGGAGATCGAGGCAATATAATTTGCAAACATTTTTTCCCACCGTGTCATTTGTTTTTAACTTTGCTTATGGTGTAACTCATTTTAAAAACAAAAGCAAAGAGGAGCCAGGTCTTAATGCTTGAAGAAATGCAGAGGAGTCCCTGAGAGCTGGGAATGTGCTTCCTTTACTGTGGATTCCCAAGAGGGTATGTTTGTGTGCCAAAAGAAATACAGAGATACAGGATCAACGAGGTGGAAACTTACAACATCTGTGTGTGTGTGTGTGTGTGTGTGTGTGTTTGTGTGTGTAAAGTAATTTACACATTGCTTTATAATAAAACAAATGCAGATGTGATATGGTGTAGACTCCAACATTTGCATGAATTTTTAAAGTCAAGTATTGGAATGCCAAGGAATTGCCCTCTTGTATGTGACTGCTCTGGGCTCTGCCTCCAGGTGCCCTGGGAAGGGTTCCTCCAGGGGACGTTTGGAAATCATGGCTCTTGGTGGTGGGGGGGGTACAGCTAGTAAACTCACATCCTTGTCTCCGCACGGCCACGGGTTAACTGTATGACCTGGATGCATCCCAGGGCTAAACTTCATATCTGCCAGAATGTAGACTATATGAGGGCAGGGTTGCTGTTGACCGATGAAGGTTCAGCACCTGGGATGGATACCCAGTACATAGTAGGGGTTTGAAACGTGGAATATCAATAGAGCGACATGCTTACTATTTACTCTGTCCCTCACTGTCTCCGAAGATATAGTTGTCCGTTCTGTTAATACCCAATGACCCATTCTCCGTAGGACTCCGGGGTGCAGAGATGACGGAAGCAGGTCCCGACCCTCCACTGTCCAGCAGAGCAGAGAGGTACCCCTTGCTGTGATGATGCCGAAGGAGCCTTGTCTCTGCTCCATTCTTGCCTGAGTTTTGAAGAACATCAAGGCAAGAATACACACTTCGTCATGGGTCTTTAAAGACCACCTTATCCCCAGCTCCATCACCTCAAAACACTATTGCATTCCTTGGGGGTCCCTTGGGTGGTCCAGGCCCCACGAGACTGTTGGTGAAGGCTGTTCTTCCAAGTCACGGTGGTCCCGGGTCCCTCCCCCACACCCTGCTCTAAAGAAACATGATCTGGGCTGTTTACGGGGTGTGGGCTCCGATATGTGGGTGGCGGGCTGCCGAGCCCTCAGCAGGCAGTAAAGTCTTAAACGTAGGCCTGTTTTCCAACTACAGCTGCCACATCAAAGGGCCAAACTCCCTACAAACTTTGCCTTCATTAAAAAGTTACGGTAATCCTCAGGACGGAGGCAGGTCGGACACCCCTGGAGACAAAAGTTCTCTCTTTGGCCACAGACCAGGCCTTTCCTCCCACCCCAGGTGCTATTAAAAGTGGACAACCCTGTAGGTGTCACAGGCTCTGGTGAAATAAGAACGAAATAGGAACGGAAATCCCCCCCCCCCGCCCCCCCGCCACACTCCTAATTTGTTGCGGAGGGATCCAGGGCCAAACATTGGAAAAGGGGCTCTGGCTTCTTAGACTGATCTCTCTTTTTCACATGTTCCCATATTGTTTGGGGTCTTTCACAGCTGTGCTTTCAAAGGCTTCAAGCCCATGGGGCCCCCGTGTTAGAGAACCATAGCCAGCATACCGGGGAAGGGACCCCGAGCCGCCCTAGGGCCTGAGGAGGGCACTCTGTTCATGATCCCAACCAGATCAGCCTATAGTTTCGAAAGTCACAGAGACAGCAATACTTGCCCACCTTTCCTGGACAGGGTCATGTAGGTGGGCAGGGCCATGTGACTGACCCATGAAAAATTCCCTGACATGAAATGTGTCCATTCCTGGCTGCAGCAGGGGAAAGCTGGTGTAGGACTGTAGTCTCCTTTCCCACTGCCGTGACTCTTAACAGTGGCCCACAGAGTGGAGGCTTCATGGGTCTGGCCCTCGCAATGGCATCCTTCTAACCTGCTCCAAGAAAGTGCGTGCACACACACACACACACACACATGCACAGACACCTGCCAACTCTTATGGTACAAGAGAAATGCATTGTCGCTGTGTTAATCCACAAAGATTTTTCTTTCTGCAGCATAATGTACCCTGACCTAACTTGACCTAACCCACATGCTAAATTAGCTCAAGGAACCCACATTATTTATCAATTCACTGGTTCCTTAGGGGCCCAAAGACCACCCAGGAGAAAAGTTACAGGAAGGAAGATTTCAGCTCAAACCTAAGATGGTCCTTTTTCACCCCCAGGCCTCAGGTCTGACAGTCAGAGGACAGATCCCCAGCCCTCTCCTGGGCCAGGTATGGCTTTGTTGCCTGTCTGTACCAAATGGAGCTGGGCTCTTTAAAAAAAAAATTGAGTATTTAAAAAAAAAATCATATTTTTATTATTTTAAATGGTGGCAAATACACACACTATAAGGTTCACCGTGTTAAGGTCCATTGATGTGTGGCTGAGTGTCATTTAATACATTCTCCGTGCTGCGCAATCGTCACCACCATCCCTCCCCAGGGCTCTTTGTTTTGCAAAACTAAAACTCTAAGGTACCATGGAGACTTTTGGAGATGAGCTGGGCAGCTTCAGGGCAGGGTGTGATCTCTGCTGCTGCACTAATTTGTAGCTGAGGCCAGATGGACTCCGGCAGGAGGGTGTGGAGCAGAAACCAGGGGAAGCAAGTGAAGAGTCACCTGCATGTTCTCAGGGACCCCTCTTCTAAGCATTGCACCTTTAGGCAAATTGCAAACAGGCTCCCTGGGACGGGTGCTGGTGGTGGTGAATCGGGGAGGGGTGAATGTTTTTAACAAGCCCCCTAACACTAATCAACAAGCTGAAAATAGTCAAGGCAGCATATCAGCTCCCTGTGCTTCTTGGCCAGGCATCCTTGAGCAGTGTGGAAGCCACACAACTGTATGCAGTTATGGGTGCTACTTGCTGGATGCTATTAAAGTCCCTTACATGTCTCATTCTCATACTTTCTGCAGTGATCCAGGGGGGTGGGTATTCTTATCCTTATTTAATGAAATGAGGATCTTAGGCTCAAAAAAAAAAAAAAAAGTCAATTGTCTCAAGTCACATAACCAGTGAACAGGAGAGTTGTGGTTCAAATCTGGTCTCTTTATTTCCAGGTCCAGTGTTTTTTCTATCTCCTTAAAGCTGCCCCCATCCAATCTGGGAGTCTGTGCCCAAGGTCACACTGGGCACAAAGCCAGGATCAGACCAACAGTATTGGACTACTGGGCAGGGGCTCCCCGCTCCCTGTTCTCGGAGAAATTTCCACAGGCACTATAGGCAGGGGCAACTTGCAATTGCTCAGTCGTGCCTTAAGGAAAATATTTAAGTTAGTGTCAAAATCAAAGGTATTATTTCATCTACAAAGACAATCATAAGGGCTGAAGGATACTGTGAAATATTTACTTCTGTGACCAACCAACATTCTGCCATTTCAGTCTTGGACTCTGCCTGAGGATCCGGATTCTGAATATCAAGCACAGCATACGCCATCTTCGCAAATACACTAGCTGGGAGAAAAGCAAAAAAAAAAAAAAAAAAGCACCAGAGTAATTTCCGTTCTCATCTCCTGCGCAGGTGATTGTATTCTAGGACTGTATGGCGCGAATCGTGATTTTGTTTCCTGGATAATGGAATTAAGTGGGTACCTCCCCATTTATTCCTAAAAACACGAAGTAGTGTTTATGTTCCTGAAACATGAAATCAGTAGAAACACAACGAGGTAAAGAAAGGGAAATTAGAAAGAAAATCACCAATCATTTGATTATACGACAACCCGTGAACATTCACAAACGTGATTGTCCTCTGCAAGGCTGCAGAAAAGAGGACTATTAAAAAGAAAAAAAAAGGTGTTGATTTCAGCATGTTTTTCATGAGGATGGGCTCTGGTGTCTGGAAAGGAGAGCATTCTGGAACCAAGGGAGGCCATCACCTTTGTGCAAAGTCAATGGAATCCACGAGGCACTTTGTCCTCCCGGTTCTGGCTAGTGCCAGGCCCTCTGGCTCCCTCTCATCCTCCCTGTGCCCTCTCCAGGCTTTATGTCCTTGCAACAGCATGCTGCGGCTGTCCCATTCCCCGGCCCGGACATTTACACCTGTAGACGGCCATCTGTGCACACATTGGCCCCACCACTGGATCATCTCCATCACTCCTCCTTGGCTTCCTCTTCTTAGTCCTTTAAGATTTCCTGCAGTTCTGAGGGCTTCCCTGAGTGCTCCCGGCCTTGGTAGCTGCCCCATGTGCCCATCCTCCCATGTCCTCTGTAACATCTCAGTGGAGCTGATGGCAGGAAGTCTGATGCCAGACCTCGCTTCTCTCTAAGCTGAGAGGTGGTCCCCGTGAGCAGGGAAGCGTCTCTCCAGGCACATACTGGGCCCAACACAGACCATGACTCAGAATCTGCACCCAAGAAATCCTGGATGACTGAATCACATGAGGGTGGTGACACTGTCTGTATTGTACAGATGAAGAAACTGAGGGTCACAGATGTCAAGTGAGGTGTCCCCTGTCCCCAGAGAGTGAGAGGTGATACCTGGGCTACAGCCCGACTTAGTGAACTGCCCACATGCCCACCTGCAGTGGACTTTGAGTCCTGTGTAGACCGGGAGGCTGGTCATTTGCAGCTCAGGCTTTCTTAGAAGCACAGTCTTGTGGGGGTAAGAAGCCATGTGATATGGGGTCATGGCTGGGTGGTGTTCTCTGCACAGGGCAAGCATGGGAGAGGTGGCACGAGGATTTGGGAGGAAAAGTCTCCACCTTTGATTGACTTCAGAGTGAACGGATTAATCAAGGCCGGGCTGGGACCCCACTCGGAAGGAGCAAAGTTGTGTCAATTCCTTCAGTTAATGTATGCCTCCATAGTCTCAATTATATGGGCGCTTTCCATCTCTTATTTAAAAGGTAAGGAGGAAAGGGGAGATGAAATTATGAAAAGAGATCCCATGAAAGCAAAAAAAGAAGGTACTATTCTAAAAGGACCCTCATGAAATGGCCAGTGCCATCTGTGGTGGAGAAAGGAATCCCCCGGGAGTAAAAACCATAGCTCTAATCAGAGCTGCCAGAGGCTGCGAGCAAACATTGGCGCCAGCAGCCAGACGGGCCTCTTCCCACCCCAGGCCCTCACAAAAGGCCGAGAGCTCCACGCACTTAACTTCTTGGGAATGCCTACTATGCGCACCTCCCCGAGGAGGTGAGGACTCTGGCCGTCCCAGGAAAGTGATCATAAAATGGAATAAGGAAACCCCGGGACAGATCTTCAGTGCCTGCTGGGAGCACAGAAGGGCTGATCATCTACCTGCAGGAAGTGGGGACGGAGCCAAGGAGGTGCCCGAGCAAGCCCGGAGGGCTGAGGGGATGGTGGAGGTGGAGGAGGTGGAGGAAAGAGTCTCCAGCAGAAGCAGCCACACAGGGCATCTGCCAGTTAGCTTGTGCTGGTGGGGAGGAGAGGCTGAAAGGGTGGGGACAGTGTGTTGTCCTAGTTACTGAACCTTTAGCATGCGGGACCAACTACACTGGGCCAATGGCACTCCACCCCGTATGAACACATTTCTTCATCACCATAGTGTGAAGGAGGCACAGTTATTACTCCATTTGAGGGAGAAGATTGGGTCACTGAGGTTTAGTCACTTGACCAAGGTCACAAGGTGGGTATGTAAGACTTAGACTCAGGTCTCTCGCTAAACCCATACTCTAGATCTTTCCATCTCTTTTGAAGTATATTAGTTACCTATTGCTGTGTAAGAAATGAAACCCAAACTCTCTGAGGGTCAGGAGTCCGGGAGTGGCTTCACAGGCAGCTCAGGGTCAGGGTCTCTGGGATGTTGCTATCCCAATGTTGGCTCACTCACGTGGCTGTTGGTGGCAGGCTTTGGTCCCTGGTGATGTGGGCTCCCCATAGGGCTGCTCGTGATCTGGTGGCTTGCTTCCCTGGAACACGTGGTCCGAGACAGAAAGAGCATGACGAGGCCCACGTGCCTTTTATAGCCTGTCTTGAAAGCGACATGCCATCCTTTCCATCGGATGCGATGGCCCACACAGCCCAACCCTGCTACCATGTGGCGGGAACCACACATAGGTGTGACTACCATGAGGCAGCGTTCCAAGAAGTCATCTCACACACAGCACCCTAAATCACTGGGGCTATTTGTCCCAGAAAGAGGTGGGTGAGGGGAGTGGGGACTGGATGCGCGGTGCCTCTAGTAGGAACGCTGCCACAGCCAGCATTTACGATAACTGCATGTAGAGAAGCCTGGCTGGATCCCTGGTGAGATGCTGAGCTCTTCCCTCCCAGCCACTGATGGATTTTCCTCTGCCCCAGGGCTCCTGGGGCTTCCAGCTGTTTGTCAAAAGGTTTCTGCACACAGTAGGTGCCCTCTGCCATGCCACTGGAGTTGAATCCGGCTGTAGCCACAGGTCTGTGGACCCTGGGTGATGGAGTCGTGTCCAGAATGCCCTTGACCCCATGTGTCCCCTTCCTCAGGCCAGTGCGTATTCTGTCTCCTCTGAAGTCGTCACCCCCATGCATCCCGATCAGGCACATCCTGCAGACCCCACACACTCCAGTCAGGCATGAACAGGCACTCTGAAAGCCCTGGCTTCTCTCCTTGAGGATTTTGTCAGCACACAACAATAAACAGAGCTCACGGGGTCCTTGATGTCTCAGGGATGCATTTTAATCATGGTTTCTCTCCGAGAAGACGACCTGGCCCTGTTTCCCGGTAGACACTCCCCACTCGTACGAGCAGAGCTGAAGCTGGGGTCTCGGGGCCAGAGCATCCCCGAGTGTGACTGATCAGTTTGCAATTAGTACTTCATTCGAGGGACATCCTTTGTCCACAGAAGCGAGACTGGCTCCCAGAGCCAGGACAGGGAAGTCCTCTGAGGACAAGGATCAACCTCCCACCCGCTCATGGGCTGATCTTTCTAGAACCCAGTCCTGAGCACACTGCTCCTTGCTCAAAATTCTTTTTACCCTTCCCTGCCCTCAGGACCAAGCTCAGACTCCTCAGCCTGACTCGCAGGCTGCACCACAGTCTGGCCTCTGCCCGATCCCCTGCCTCCCCCATTGCTTCAGCCGCGCCCCCCTCCACTCGCCTCCAGCCCTGTTCTCTTTAATTTCCACAGCAGTCACACTCAACTAGTTGTAGTCGGTGAATGATCGATGCCATCTTTTACCTCATCTCTGCCTCGAATGCCCTTCCCTTCCTAAATAGCTTCTATTCCTGCTCAGAATTAACGGGCACCCTCCCATCACCTGGGCAATCTTCCATCACCCATCCTCAAGCTGAATTACATTCTCCCTTTCTACCTTCCACCGCAGCGAGGTGGTGATGCTGGGCCTTGACCCCTGGCTGCTTCCTGGGTATCCCAGGCAGCGCCCCCACTTTCCATGAGTGCTGTCACCTGTATTCAGGAGAGCTGGCTTGTGGAGCTAGTTACATGGAATGTCACCATGGGAGGGAGGAGAGACCTGCCGGGCATAGCCCTCAGCGGCTCAGACAACACAGGCTGCCCCCCTCCCCACCTCGCCCGGCCTCATCGCACATCACAGTGGTCCCGGGAAGCACATGGCGACAGCTCCTGAATTCCTTGCTGAGAAACAGGTGGTCAGGCCCAACCAAGATGCTGCCCTTTGTCTGCACAGGAACCGCTGGGGTTTGGTTGACGCTCGGTCTCCTCCCTGCTTAAGGCTCCTTCCTGCTCACACGTAGCAGTCTTCATCCGTGCCTCTGGACAGCTGGACGAGAGCATGCAAGGAACAGCAAGGGCTTTGAGTAGAGGTGGCATCCGATCCCAACATCACGGCAAGGAGTGTGGTCTCCAGCCTGCAATGTAAGCTCACCAAGTGTCCGTGTGCTGATGGGTCAGGAACGGCAGCATCCCCACGGGCTGGTTGAAGGTCCCTTGAGATCACAAAGGGAAGACGCCATGCAGCTGCAAGTCTGTCCTTCCTCTCTCCCTCCCTGCCTTCAGAATGTGCTAATGCCAACTGCATGCTGGGCTCCAGGAGGAGGAAACACGAGGAGAACGCAGCCTGCCCTCAGGAGCTCCCAGTCTAGTGTAAAAGAAGTAACATGCAGGCATGCAAACTTCGGATTCCGGCGACATGTCCTGCAGGGAGGGGCAGCCCATGGCTTTGGGAGATTTTTCTGGGGAGCGAGCCTCCAGAAAGCTTCAGACCTGGGGGTGGGGGTTGGGGTCTTGAAGTGCTGGTGCAGGCTTGGAGCTGCGCTCACCCTGCAGAGTGCCAGGATCCCGCCCCCTTGCCATGAAGCGGAACCCTGTTCTCGGGGAGATGAACAGTCAGCTGCCAGGGCTGCTGCACGGGGGTGGGGTGGGATGGCAGGAACAGCCAGTGACTCGCGGGGACGACTGCATTCTCTGAGTCCTTTTTGCCAGGATCTGAGGAGGCTTGTTTACATGGGTCCCCCCTGCGGTCTCTGCTGCTTAATATGCCTTTTGAAAATGATGCTCAGTGGGATGTGTGCACATTTGTAATTACAAAGACGGGGCTGCTATTTCACGATCTGTGCCTGCTAATTTCTCAGTCGCAGGACAAGAAATAGCAGAATGTCCAAAATACTCCTTGTTGAGTGGGTTCCCTGATAGCCCTGCAGGGCTTGCTAATTACCAAGCACTTTTATTCCCCTGTGAGGGAGGCAGACCTGCTACTATTAGCCCAGAGGGGAAACTGAGACCCTCAGAGGAGAAATGACTTGTCCAAGGTCACATGACATGTAACAGGACAGGTAGGGCTGTACTCCAGCTCTTCTCACGAGCTATCCGGTGCCCTTTCGTATCAGTCTGTGGTATACAACGAAGGAGGGATGAGGCAAGAAATTCCCAGAACCAAGTCTCCTTCCCCTATGCCGTGGGCATCCTGCCACAAGAAATGGCTCATCGAGAGCCACTGGGTGAAAAACCCACATTTAGGGAAAGCCTTCCCAGTAACTGAGATCCAGCCAGAGGCTTCCAGGAGCAGAGCTGCACATGGAATGAGGGCGGGCTAAGATTTCAGCCCACCCTTTGAAACTGAGCCTGCGGTTGAAGTCAGGTCAACACATTCACAGGCGTTTTGGGCCCTGTCGACGTCTGGGGTGGGAAACCCACCCGAAAGCTGTTGAAATGCAGGGGCCAGCACTGGCTCTGCAGAACAGTGGCTCTTTGAGTGGAAGGTGTTCGAGAATTAAGTTTCCCCAGTGTTCCCAGGACTCAGACTTAAAGCCAAGGGGGGCTGGGGCCCCAGTGCCTGATGGAGCCACTGATAGGTCCCTGCTGGCTAAAAGTGATGACATTGGCAAGAAACTGATCTTTCTGGGGAGCAGAAACTCAAGAGCACTCAAGTGCAGAACACAAGGCAAGTTGTGTTACCTGCCACAAAGCCCCGGCTTTCATGCCTAGGGGAGGGGCCGGAGGACCACTGGTGTTGGGTAGCAGGAGTCCCGGACCAGCCCCGACCCTGAAGGAGGGAGTTGCAGCGGTGAGCCCCCTTATCTTGTCCTGTGCCCTCCTTCTTCGCACAGGATCAGGACATGCCCAGGCCGGAGGCAGAGACTGGGTCATGCACTTCATTCCTCTGTTTTACGGATAGGGACCTGAGCCCCTGCAGAATCAGGACACTTGTCTCCGGGCAACAGACAGCGTTAGCCATGGGATTCGGAACCAGGTCTCCAGATTCTCCACTGTGCATCTGGATCGGGAAAGGAAACAAAAATCAAAGCCCCCAGTCCTCTGTTGCCATGTCGCACACCGGCCACAGCCGTGACACACCTACCTCTGGCCTCCCTCACACTCCTTTTGGGAGCCCGCTGAGTGCTGGGAGCCTGCCCGTAAGCTGATGCTCGCACACAGATGTCTGGCCAGAGCAGGTTTCGGCTGCAGGGCGATGTTTGTTTAAAAGCTAGGTCAGTATGTGAGAAGCAGTCCCTGCTTGGCTTGGCTCCCTGTATGCAAGTCAGCCACACTTTTCTCCCTTCTAGTCAATGCCTGGTTGAATCTGAGGACCAAGGACATCCAAGGTGAGTGTCTCGTGGGCACAGCCTGAGATGGTCCTGGGGGACTGCTGCTGACCTGTGTCTGGAAGGCAGGTCAGGTCCAACAGGGCTGGCTATGGAAGCAAGACGTGGCCAGTCTGAGGCAGGGCGGTCCTCAGGTTGATTCTGGGGTTGGATTAAGATAGGGTCGAGCTGTTGAGACTGCAGGGAGCACTTCTTCCATGTTTCTGTGCACTGGCAACTGTCAGGGACGTCCCTACCTTCCATTGGCTATTCCACTGTGAATCCCTGAGAGTTGAAGAAGCCATAACACAGCCATTGGAAGGCATCTCCCAGCCCCATCTGCAGCCTCCCCTGGTGTCTCATGGAGTCCTGCTTGCACGTAGCCTAGTCTAAGCTGGAACGTCCTCTTCGGACTTCAAAACCTTATATGTTGCAAGGCTTGGCCATGGTTGGATGACCCCAGCTGTTGAAATAATGCTGCAGGATTTTCTTCTAGTAACTGTGTTCTTTCTGTAGGACCGTCACTCTGAGGGCAGAAGTTTCCAAAAAGGAATATATAAACCCCCTGTGGTATAAAGAAGATTTCCTTCTTAAGTGCAACTTGGAAAATGATTCCCCATTGGGCAACCCCATGACATGTGTCATGTGTAACTTGCACAAATGTCCCCCAGCAACTGTGGCGGGGTGGGGGATCCCCATATGGCTTGAGCCATAGACGTGCGTATAGAAGTGGTGGGGGTAGTGATATCGCGTCCTCTTTCCAATCCTCTCTCAGTTAAGAAAGGACTTAGGGTTAAAAATGAAATAATAATTAGGTTAGAATCACTGAATACCGGATCTAAGAATTTTAGTTTTCTCAGCTGTGAAATGAGACTTGAATGAACATATCCTCAGTTGCCTAGCGAGATCTTACCCACGGAGGTAATGTCAAAGCACAACCCTTTGGCCCCCAGGTCAAATGCCCACAAAGCCACCCTGAGAAAGGAATCTTGAGAACGAAGCCCCCTCACATTCTCGTGGCATGGCCATGCCTTGGGCATGGTATCACAGTATTCATTACATAAACGAAATATAAAATCTTCCCATTTTTTTCTCAGATAGGTTTTGTTGTTACTTCACCAGTTGGAGACAATAGTCCCAAATGCAATTCCTTTGAGTAAATGTCCTCCCCCAGGACCCGGGTGCATACAGGTGTTTTTCTAAAGCACTTTGTTGCAAAGTACCCGAGAGTCCCAGGGAATCAGTACTCGGAAGTGCCTGAAAGAGTATCTGGTCAAGTCTTGCCATTTTGTTGCAGGGGTTTCTGAGGCCTGGAGTAGAAAGAGACTCGAGCAGTTGACCCGTATCCATCAGATTCTCCTTTACAGTAGGAGACAAGTTGCAGAGAGAAAAGTTCCCCGCTGGCAAGGCACTGGGGTTTGATGAAAGCCACACGCATGTTTGTTCATGTTGGCTGGGATGAATAAGCTGCCGTGTATATCAGTCTTCAGAGAGTGGGGAGTGGATCAGGGGAGCAGGGAGGCCTTTTCCTGCCCTGGTTTCCCTGCAATCCTTTAAACCTGACTGTAGTGGCGTGAACTAAGACAGTTCGTTGAAATGTAGAAAAGCTGTGACCAGGACAAGAAGGGACTCAAGACTGGCCGAGCAACCTCTGAGATCCCTTCATCTGGAGACACTTTAACATCAGGAGTCTTGGGTTTTCGGGCTACTGGGGTCCCCCTGAGGTTGCAGATGGTCTCTAGGAGAGGGTCTCTGAACTCCTTGGTGCTCGTAACCTGGTCCATGGATCAACAGCACCTACATCACCAAGAGCTTGTTGGAGTTGTGGAACCTCAGCCCCACCCAGTCCTCCTGAACCAGAATCTGTATTTGCACAGGCTCACCAGTGATTCCTCTGTGCATCAAGTTTGAGAAGCAGTGGCTTAGGAAATCGTCTTTAAAAAAAAAATGGGAAGGACACCATGGAGAAAAGGCTGCGAGCAGAGCCAGGAAGGTCGTGTGGCAATCCCATCTCTAGAGCAAAACTCATGGCCAGGCTCAGAACAGCAGCTCGCATCTGAAAACAAGGGGGTTGGACTGGGTGATCTTTATTCTCTAGCCTCGCAGGCATCTATGATATGAGCTGGGGGGTGGGGGGCTCATTCCGTTGAAGATCAGAGAGCTTCTTGCTGTGTAAAACACTCCCTAATCAGCCTTATGTCAAGTCCCCCGCCCCCCGACTAACCACAGTGACAAGTCCCAGGAGTGCACCTTGTCAGGCTGTGAATAAAGTTCAGGCAGCTTAGTTAATTACCCTGACACCGACTAGAGTTAGCTACCCAGCAGCTCGGGAGCTCGTCTTAATGATTACAGGAAAAAGCACGCCATGGCTTCCGGCACAGCCACCACCTCTGCAGCCTCCTGCTTTGTTTTAGAGCCTTAGGTTCAAGCAGATGGTCCCCAAGGGAACCAGGAGTCCAGGTAGGTTCCCCTTGCCCATTGCACATGAGCGTGAGGTCATTTTCCGAAGGTGTCATTAGTGAAGCCTTGTAACCGTAACAGGCAACTTGATTTCCTTCTCTCATGCCTCTGCTTGGAACCTGCTCCAGGTTCTCCACTGCTGACAGGAAAAAGCTTTGCTGGACATGCTCCTCGTGATTCTCCAGGCATGTTTCCATTAATCTCTACCTCAAACCCTCTGCCCCGACCCCAGAGGGCTGCCCTTGGTTCCCTGTAGCTTCGATTCCATCGACATATGGGAACATCGTCTATGTGTGCACACTGCTTCTGCTCAGAATACTCTACTCTGCTCTTGGCTGTAGTCCTTACTTGTCCTTCAGATTTTACGGTCTGTATTGCCACCCCTCCAGAAAGATACAGTGTCTATATCCTGTCCCCATGTTTACCTCAAGTGCAGACATGTCTCTGTGCTATATCACTGATGCTAGACATGACATTGAATTTGTAGAGCTTCCTTATGAAATAGTGAACTCTGGTTGGTCTGAGACCACATCTGACTGACTTACCATCTAAGCTCCATGAAGACGGGGACTGTCCTCTGTGTCACTGGCAGGTCTATTGGGAGCGCCTTGTACATTGTCTGGCACCCCACAGAGGCTCAGTAAATGTCCTTTGAACGAATGAAGAAATGAATTCTCTGTGCTTAGGATAGTGTCTGGGGCGTGAGGTGTTGGTTCATGTTGGTTCAGAATGCATGAAAGGAGGAATGGTGACTTTTCTGTTTTCAGTATAAAGTCTGGTGAGTAAAAGCTCATTAGGACAGATTGCCTGATAGGCTGAAGCACAAAGGCGCCCACAGCCCAGTCAGCTTTGAAGAGGCATGACACCAGACAAGGAGGTAAGACTTGTCTCATGATCGTGGGACCTGTGGTGATGGGTGCTAAGAGAGGACTTCTATAAGATTATGCTGAATGACCCACTGTGGGGAAGCATGAGGGTTCAGCTGGTGTGCACATCCTTTTTTGAGTGTGGGCTGTCTGAGGGCCTAGAAGGTGAATTCCAAGCCTGGCCTTTCATCTGGACCAGAAGATAGAGGCAAAGAAGGGGTTTTTGTAGGCAGGCCCTTTAGAGAGGACAAGACATTCTCAATTTTTCCAGCCAGTGAGTAATGTAACTGACATGGGAAGCCACATCCTTATAAGCCTTAAGCCCGGGGCTCTTTCTAAGCATGCTCTGAAAAAAAAAAAAAAAAAACCTGGGGACTTGATTTAATTAATTTATTTTTTAAAAACTAAGGCCATTTAAAAATATCTATTTCTTTTCATGTGGTGGCAGCAGGGGGACAAAAGTCTGATGTCCACATGCGAAAATAACTGGGGGACAAGAATCAGAGAATTGGGGGCATTTGTGGAAGGCTCTTCTTTTTTCTAAGCCACCTGGATCAGGTTGCTCAGCTCATGTCTCAAGGCCTGGGGTTGGAGAGGAAAAGTTCTGTTTTATTTACTTTCCTCTCCCTCCCTCCCTTCTTTTCCCCTAGCAATCCTTCAGCCTCACCAAGTAGCTTCCCAAGCAGCTGTGTGGAAAGGTTTCTTCTCACATGACCCAGGGTGCACAGCGGAGGAGACAGGATAAGATGGTGATCAGAGATCCAGATCTGGAAGTCAGACCCCTGCGGGCTTAAACTCAGCTTTACCACTGATGAGCCACGTGACCTCTGCCAAGTGACTTAATGTCTCTGAGCCTCTGTTTTCTCACCTGTACATGGGGGATAACCGTAGTCTTAATCACTCGGCAATTTTATGAGATAGTGAAATAAGTACAAGCAAGATATTTAGTACGGGATAACAAACCCCAGCCATGACACCAAATTAGGAAGTTCTGAAAACTGGAAGAATTTCTCATAACTCATTTGGCAGTAAAATCTGATCTTAGTTGAACTCACTTGGCAACAAAATCTGACTGAAGCTCACATAACGTAACTCGGAGCTGTGATCGTGACTGGCCATGTGTTTTGCTGCATGTGCTTGATTACAGGGTATTGCCTTGGTACCTACAGGCATGCTAGGCCATGTAAGCCACACGCTGTATGTACCCTATTACCTTTCTAAAGTCTGGAATGGTTTGATTTCCAACATGTGTGGCCCCAAAGATGTTACCCAAAGGATTGTGGACCCACTGAGTACCTGGCCATGCCCACTGCCTGTAGGTACTGGCAGTGGGCATCAGCCCTGCTCCACGGGTTTCCTGAGGGCACACACAGGCTTGTTTGCCTCTGAGACTGTCCTCAGGTGTTATTTATTCCACAACCATGACCTTGACCAAAAATACCTCTTTGACATTCAACTTGAACTTCCTCCACTAGAAATCCATTTCCTTAGGTATTTCAAGCACTTTCATTGAGAGGCCACTTATAAAGATAAAAATTGAAAATTGGTTGAATGAGTGTTGAGAGTGAGAGGTACTCCTGAATCAGGACCAGAGGAGAATAGGAGCAACACGTAGAATCATGGAGGTGGATACATCAACCACAGGGCAAAAGTACTAGTACTATCCCCAGGGCCAGCTCTGGAAGTTAAACAGAACTTGGAGACATGGGAAGTTTCAGTTGTACAGAAAGGGTGGAGAAAGGCATCAGACTCCCAACATCCCCCTCTTTCTCTACCAAAAGAATGTGGGAAAGTTTTATCATAAAAGACACAAATCTAATCTAATTAACATAGGGTTGAAAGATCAAATGTTATATGCATAAAGCAAGGGGAAGGGTAAGTTAAAGAAGGTTTACATTTAGCTCAGAAATCTAGCTCTGAGTTTCCTGGCAGCCAAGGGAAAAAGGAAAACATGATGCTTACACATTTTCATAGGATGTGTTTTGAGTACCTATTGCTGCATAATGAACTGTTACAAAAGTTGGTGGCTTAAAATACTCATTTGGTTTCACTTACGATTTCATGGATTAGAATCTGGGGAGAGTGTGGCTGGGCAGTCTATCTCTGGTGTGTATGGCACCAGTTGGGGTGGCTGTAGCTATAGGAATGGTTTCCAAGAATGGCTTCTATAGTCTTGTGTCTGGTGCCTCACTGTTCTTGGCTTCTCTCCCCGTGCATCAGATCATCCTCTGGGGCCTCTCCATCGGGCTTGATTTCTTACTGCATGGTGGTCTTGGGATAATTGCACTTTTCACATGGCAACTGGTTTCCCAGGGACAGGAGTAGAAACTGTAAGACAAGCTCAAGTCCAGGCACAGAACTGGCACCGCATCAATTCCACCAGTTCCTCTTGATCAGAGCACTCTGAGGGTCCGCTCGCAGTCAAGAAGCTGGAGAAACAGACTCCCACTCCTCACTGAGGTGGAAGACAAGGTCACCTTGCAGAAGAGCATGTGGAATGAGGGATATTGTTGTGATCATCTCTGGAAAAAGAATCTGCTACAACAGGCTAAAAGGAAGCATATACATTTGTCAGGAGGAATGACAGTTTTGCAGCCCTGAACTTGTCAGATGAATTAGGTGGCATCTTTTCTAGAGAACAGTCATTGCACACTGACTGAAACAGACAATGTCATAAAAGCCAGTTTGAAGAAGATGCAGAAAGAGCTCAGGATTTTATATACTCTTTTAAAAAATTTAAGTAATCTCTATACCCAACATGGGGCTCAAAGTCATCATCCCAAGATCAAGAGTTGTAAGCCCTTCTGATGGAGCCAACCTGGTGCCCCTACACTTCATAATTCTGAAAGCCGAACACTTTGTTCAAGAGCTCTGGTCCCTGAAATTAGTGCTAGTTCCTTTCAACTGACTGAGGATCATATCATGTACCAACACCAGGTACCGTGGGAGCCATTCATCCTTGTGCCTGCTCCTGTCTTCCTGGTAACCTGGCTTGCAGGAGAAGGCAACATGCTTAGCTAACCATACAGTGTTCAGTGTAGACCCGAATTTTTCAGATGTGATCAGAGAGCTGCCTATGTTAAATTCGTGTTAGACATGGGATGTCTAGACACCTAGACACAGGTGTTTGTTAAAAATCCAGAAGTTCGGCCCCATCTTCCCCTGCAGGGACGGAGGGAACGGTTTCGAACACGCCTTGCAGGTGACTCTGAGCATGCCGGCATCAAGGGCTCCACCTGGGGACCCGCTGCGAGAACTTAGACCCGAATCTCTATGGTCAGCCAGTGCTGAGGACCTCCTCTGCTCAGGGACCATCCTCAGTGTTTCACATTACATGAGCTAATCTTCACAACAGCTCTGTGAACTACGATTCTCCATTTATCAGATAAGCACCCGGAGACTCAGGTTTCAGAACACGTCCAAAGTCATACCGTTTCTAATGGCTGATGCTGGGACTCACCCAAGGGGTCTGGATTTAAGCCGTTGCTGATGGGCTGGCTCTGTGAGTCCGGGGGACCAGAGAAGACTTCAGGGACACTGCATTCCATGCTGGAATGCTATAAACTCCCTGGGGCATGAGACTATTTCCAAGATGTTTGTCCTGGGATTTAAAAACATGGAAATACTCAATGTGATGAGCTTTGCTAATGTGCTCTCTTCAGAAGACAGCAGGTTGGAGAACAGCTCCCGGTGTCCTGTTTTGGGGCTGATGTCTGCTGGATGTGGCACCCCCAGCCCAGAGGTTTCATTTCGTGTAACCACAGTTTGGTGGTTTGCGACAGGGGGATTGTGTTGGGCCACCCCTAGACCGTCTTCCATCTCAAAATGTGTCCCACGTCCTGGCTGATTTGATATGATGGCCCCATGCCTAGTACTGCATGTGGACTCAGTGATTCACAGATTGTTTCATTCATTCAATTCATCGGACAAATGACTTCCCTGGACCCGCGCTTGCACTCAATTCTCAGAGAAGTAAATGTGTAAAGTGCCCACTTAGTAACTTAACAGCTGATTTTGCCCATCTCATTTCACTGCTCAGCTCCCGGAGGATTCACCTGTGCATGTGTGCCTCACCTGCCCCTGCACTGCCCTCAGCACTGCTCTCCCTGTTCGAAGGGAAACCGAGCAGGCTCTGACCCCAGCGCAGTGAAGGTTGGGGGCCGCAGACGCGCCCTCACCCCTGCAAACGCAACCCTCACAGTGGGGATGAGAAAGCCATCATTCTGTCACCCTCCAGGCAGGGGAACTAAAGGGTCAGGAGAAGGGAGTTCTATGTCCAGGGTCACAGCAAGTTAATGGGCAAGAGGGAAGGTTGAGGGGGCCATGTCCTAAAGGAAAAGCAAAATAAAAGCACACCATAAAAGAGCCTGGTACTGTGATCCCCCGGCAGCTGTTCCCTGAAGACCTGCTGGTTGGCAAGATGCCTGCTGCAGCCTGGCCCACCCGTTAGCCCTGAGGATCACTCTCCAGGCGAGGGTCTGCTGCCTGGGTCACCCTCCCTCAACCATACCCTTCCCTGCTTTGCCGCACTCCTCTTTTTCCTGAGTTGCAGACCAACTTCACTCGGCCCTCTTCCAGCCTGCTGTTGGGGAGCAGGGGAGCTGTAGACATGTTCTTGGTGGGGGGGGGGGGGTGGCGGCAGATCATAGGTAACTTTGAGTTTTTACCGGCAGAGGAGGAGACAGCGGTGCCCGGAGGTGAGGTCTCTCCCACCCCGAGCCCATGCCCTGGCAGCTTCCTTCCCAGTTTTGGGTCTTCTGGGGAGTGCTTAGCAAGTGTCTCAGCTTCCAGACCATGGCCTGCTGTTCTTGGCTCCAGGGGAGATGTTTTCAGAATGGAAGGCTCGATGCAGACATCTCCACAGGGGTGGGTGAGGAGTGGGTGAGGGCAGACCTCTCGGCTCATCAGCATTCAGAGTGTGACCTCCCCACTCTGTCCTCTCAGTGACTCTACATGTTCTAGGACAGCTTTCAGAAAGCCTCCTGCCTTGCTCCGTGCACTTGGGAACGGGTGGAGGGAGCAGTGCGGGGGACTATATGTGGAATTTGTTGAGATCAGGCAGAAGGAAGCAAAGACACGCTCTTCTGATTCATGACATGTGAGAAAGTTCTTTTGACAGAAGCAGCTCCTCGTAATAGTAACAGCTCCTGGGGCCTTCGACAAGCCCCGGCCCAGAACCTTCAACACCCTACTAAATTCGGCAGCATCCCTCTGTAGGAGGGGGCAGAGCGTAGGGGGGCAGAGGCCGCCTGGGGAGAGGCAGAGTTAGAGGGGACAGAGACCTAGAGAGAGGCACGAGGTGGAGGGACAGCAGGAAAGTGAGGCTCAGGGACACATGAAGTCAGAGGGACTGGCAGATGGAGAGAGGTGGAGGCGGACACATGTGGAGACGGGGTCCCTGCCTGCCAGCATCACTCCCACGCTCCCTGAGGCCCTCCCAGGGTCAGCAGGCATTTCCCTGCCTGAAAGCCCAGTGGGGAGAAGAGAGAAAGGTGTGCCACCTGCCTCAGTACGTTTGTGGACCTCTGGCGCCTACAGAGGTGTCCAGATCCCTTGGTCTGTAGCTCAGGCAAGTCACCTCTCCCTGAAGTCACAATCTGGGGGCTCTGGGTGGTGCTATTTATTCCAAAAGAAATATCTTTTTAAAAATAAAATGTTGCCTTTTCTCCGTTAAAAATAACTTTTGCCCACCCCCGCTACTTCACTACAAAAGAAAACAATGCAAGCTCATCACGGAGAACTTGGAAAATATAAAAAGATACAAGAAAAAAATAAAACATGAATTATAATCACATCACCTCATGATAGCCACCACTAGCAATTGGATGCTTTTCTTTTCAGTCTTTTGTCGATGCGTGGAGCTGTATAATTAGCAGCAATGTACCGCAAGCACTTTATTAAATAGTATTCGACATTGCTGTTTTATTAGTGTGTATATTCTAATCCATGGGTGAGGCTTTCCTTATTGAGGTAATCTATACTGGAATATTTAGTTTGCATCTGACTTTGCTACCATGAATAATATTTTGGCAAATATCTTTCTGCCTGTCTGCCCGAATTTCTGATTTCTTCAGGATATGTTTAAAGAAGGTGACTTACTATGTCAAAGGTCACAGGCTTGTTAATACATGCACACTCCAACTCCACGTACACACATACACACATAAGAGAGACAGCATAGATACAACATTTTATATATGTAACTGCTCAGAATGTGTCTCTGCTTCTCATATGGATCCCCCGCCCCCAATCCCCATTCCTCTAGCTATCACCCGTCCCATATGCCTCCTGAAAAGACTAATTTGATCACATCAGTTCAACACCTGTATTGATTCCCTTTACCTGTTATCTGCTTCATAAAGAATAAGTGCACATTTGCGACTATCTTCACTCTTTATCTGCATCTGCTGCTCTGTACAATTATTACATATCATCTGTGTCTGGACTGAGCCTCTGTAGGCACAGAGGGGAACCAACCGTCAACTCTACATTTAATGAGCTTATGGTTTGATGGGTTAAAACAACACACAGTTCCTGGCCTCTTGTCCTGCTTTATTTTCCCTTACTGCACTGATAGTTACCCTTCTTTCATTATTATATTATTTTATTATTCTTTTTTTTAAAGAGATTTTATTTATTTATTTGACAGATAGAGATCACAAGCAGGCAGAGAGGCAGGCAGAGAGAGAGGGGGAAGCAGGCTCCCCACTGAGCAGAGAATCCGACACGGGACTTGATCCCAGGACCCTGAGACCATGACCCAAGCCGAACACAGAGGCCCAACCCACTGAGACACCCAGGCACCCCTATTTTATTATTCTTTATTGTCTGTTGCCTCTATTATGCTAGAAGCTTCACAAAGGGAGTGGCTTTCTCTGTTTTGTTGACTTCTGTGTCCACAGAGCCTGGTGTAAGAGCCCAGAACATGGCAGGTACAAAACAGGTATCTGTGATTGAGTAACTATATTCTGTGATATTGAACTTCCAATTCTTTTTGATGAGCTAGAAAAATAGGAAATGAAACAATGTTCAACATTGGGAGTTTATTTCTCCAGCCTATAATGCTTGAACTCTGACCTGTCTCCTGTCGTGATATCCAATGCCAGAGTGCGACCTGGCAAGAGATGTTGCACCCCTGCAAACAAGAACCCCTCTCTGCACTGTTGGGATCTAGGAAATGGAATAATACAAGATGAATTTATGGCCACTGTTTGGTGTCCAGAGGAGGCTCCCAGTTGAGACTATTTCCTGTTTGAAGAGGTACAACAAGTGCTCAATCTTAGCAAGTTACACAGCAGTGAATCTCAAAGAGAATATTCACAAGTCTCTCTAAAGCTGCAGTTGAAAGAAATGAAATAAGCATTTCTTTGTACCTCTTCCATCATATTGGTTTCTAGGGTGTTTTTAACAACTGTGAGCATGCAGAGTAGTCGGAATTCTTTCCCAGTTACCTATTCCCTTTTGACATGCATGGCAGCGATGGGGCAAGGAACCATTGACGGGACAGTACTGACAAACGGAGTGAAAGGATTTCAGGTCCCAAATGTGTCATGCAGATTCCCCCCACCTTTTTCCTGTTTTCCTTCATCTCTGCTTTTATTCAGTCTTCCTAGCATTGTCTTTTCATAGATCCCTTTTTAATTTCTTTCTGTTGGTTAAAAAAAACCCCAGAAACAAAAACAAAGACAAAAAAACCAACTGGACAGTCCCTATCCCTTAATAGAAAAATTTAGTCCATTCGCTTTTAATATAGAAAATTTTATTCCTTCAGTTGGCTTTATGTCTACCATTGATTTTGTCTTGTTTCTTCTTTTCTTTTTCTGTATTTTTTTTTTATAGTTTTTGTGATTCTTCCTTCTTCCTTCTTTGTATTTATAATTTTGACTTGGTTTTTTTTTTTTTATTCCACTCATGTTTTCCTTCTGGTTCCCCACACTCATAATTAAATACATGGTTCTCTATCCTATGAAAATAAAGTGCCAGATATTTTCCCTCGTGCTCCCCACCTCACTCCAATATTATGTGGCCTTTAAAATCCTTTTAATTCCCCACTTTTCCTCTAAATGAGACCTTTAGAACCCTTTTACCTGTACCTTATCTCCCTTTGCCCCCCACCCAAATCCTACTTTTTCCCGATAGTTTTATTTTCATTGATTCCAGACTGTTATTAGGTTTTCCTATAATATTGTGTCATTTCTATTTTAAGATCATTATTTAGCAGTTTCATTACACATTCCAAGAAACTCTATAATTATCCATTTAAGTTTAACTGTATATAGGTTAATTACTCACTGCTGTTTCTCTCTCTCCTTTTTTATTTTTTTTTCTGTCTTTCACAGTCTCTGTTCTGATTCAATTTTATGGTCTGAATCCTTCCTTTATTGTTGTCCTTAGATGGTGTGGTGGTTTTAAAATAAGTCCAAGAATTCTTTAATACTCCTCCCTTCTTGAGGTAGAGCTCTACTCCCTCCCCTGTGTGTGGCTGGATGTGCTTCCAAGAAGTAGAATGCAGAAGCAACAGCATGTGGCTTCTGAGACTAGGCCATAAAAAGCACTGTGGCTTCCTTCTTGCTGTCTTTTTTGGATCACTAGCTATGGAAGAAGCAAGTTGCCATATTCAAGAGCACTCAAGCAGCCCTGTGGAGACAGCTGCATGGTGAGAAGTGGAGGCCTCTTACTATCAGCCATGGAGTGAGTCATCTTGGAAGCAGGTCTCCAGTTGGTTCCAGTCAAATCTTCAGATGGCTGCAGCTGCCACATGGTCAGATCCCATGTTGAGGTACCCAAAGGAAGCTTCTTCATCTTCCCATTATTTTCTTGGCCACAGGGATAGTGAGGACCCAGCCCCATCTATTCAACCCACCTGTTCAGATGCCTGGGAAGATCAACAGGTGCTCTGATGGAACATAGCCTGGTCTATGAGGCCCTTCTACTGGTTTCTCCAGAGGTTGGGATCTCTCAGGATCTTTTATTGTTTTTGATTTTCTCCTTGGTGCTTTCAGCTGCTGAGACACCAACTCTTGTTGGGACCAGAGAGGAAATAAAATTCTGTACTCTTTTAGACTGTGGGATTTGCTCACAATTGGCAGATCCTGCTGCTCACTGACCCTAGCACTCATGACTCTGGAGAAGGAACTGCAGATGGATTAGATATGGAGGGAAGCCATTTCCTTCCCAGAATACCATCTGTCTCTTGACAATTCCTTGATCTCTAGCGAGAGGTGACTCTCTTATCCTCCAAATGTTCATTGTTCTGATCATATCTTATTTTGACATAGGTCATTTTGGCTTTGGGTGTGTCCTCCCCCAGCACACTATGAGCACCTTGAGGACAGTGGTCAGACTTTACTCTCCCTTGTTTTCCTGGCACCTGGAACAGCATGAATGCTTGTTGGAAACTTGTGAGATAGAACTCATCTTTTCTTCCCGGTGGCTTGAGTAAAAACACCAATCTTTCCCTTTTTACAGAAATAGTACTGGTGTGCCCACTGAGGGAACTAAAGACATATGTACTTGGAATAGTTGGAAGTTGGGATAGGGTTGCACCTTAATATCCCTACAATCTTCCCTGAATTCTTCTGCAATTACAGTATTTGCTTCAGAGAGTTGTAGAAGGTAGATGTGTGATCCATTGGGCTAGAGAAGATGGGTAAAGTCATTGTTTTGTGCAACCCATCGGGGTTCAAACCCACTTCTTGGAGTCTAGGTGGAAGGTTGTCTTAGTAAACCAAGGGCCATTGTTTCCTCAAGGGTGTTCTAGGGAGCACATTTCCCATGAGTCACTTTGTGGAAAAAAAGGATACTGAGGTCAAAAACATTTAGAAAACTTGCCTAACTATGTCATAGAGTACATTTGAATAAACAAATACAGAGCAGAAAACCAGTAAAGCAACCTGTTTAGATCTATCAAACCCAAATTTCTCAGACATACTTGACTGTGGACCTCATCCTCCTTTTATCACATAAAGCCAACGAGCAACCTGTGGGAGTATTTCCTGTGGATAATACTTTGGAGCAGATTGGGATCCAAGATCCCAAGGGACGTTGGGATTCATTAGGAATTCAGTTTCCCTTTAACTCTGAGGAAATATGACTTAAAGTAGTAGTTGTCAGAACATGGTGTCCAGACTGGTATCACCCGGGAACTTTCAGGAAATGCAAATTCTCGGGCCTTACCTGGTCCTAAGGAATCAGATACTCCAGGGCTAGGGTCTAGCACTCTGCATTCTAACCATCCACTGGAAGGTTCTGAAGCACAGTTAAGTTCAGGAACCTAATGGTTAAGAAATAAACTCAAGCCACATTCTCTGGGTTTAAATTCCACCTCTACTACTTAACACCTTGGTGAACTTGGGTGAGTTTTTTAAACTCTTTCTGTGAAATAGTAGCCATCTCATGAAATTATCATAAGCATTGAGTGAATTAAAATCTATGAAGCACTTGGAACAGTAACTGCGATGTGTTAATTACCTGTCAGTCATTATTATTCTCATTACCAAGTAGTTCTCTAACTTTCCACTCAAAGGGTAAAGTAGGACAACAGGTATTAAGACCTATGACATGACACGGTTGGACTAATGTTCGGCAGGAGAGGACACCCTGGTGTCATAACACTGTGACATCTGATCCCCGGCCTTATGGAACACAAGATGTTCCCATGCAAGGAGCTGTTCTGCAGTGCGACATTCTGAGAAACATCTTTCTTGTATTGTTCATGGTGATTAATTATGAACCACTAGTCTTGTGAAATGAGGAGCTTGGAGGAAGTAGTATCACTTCCAGCTGGATTTCTGCATTGGCTTCAAGTAGCAAATGAAATCTCAGATTCAGCAAATGTCCTTTGACTCCAAAGATGAGGCCCCTGCAGCAGTTATCTAATTTAAATTTGTGTCACAACAGATCTGCTGATATAGGATCCTCCGTAAACTGACAAAGATTTGAACCCAAGGAGTAAGGATTTGAACCCAAGACTTCAGACTCTTTGCCTGGTGCTCCTCCTGTATCACTGTTGGATGTTGTGATTGGAGGATCCTTGAAGAGCATCAGGTCCAACCAGAGAGAAGACTGAGGTCCCTGGGGGCCTGTGTTGGCTCAAGGTTGTTCAGCATTGGTGTGGCTGAGATACTGCTGGAACCCAAGTCTCTTCCTCTAAATTCTTTGTCCCTTATCAAGACATGGCTGAGTCCCCAGCATGCCCCCTCTCTGGTGCTAGAGGTTTGTGGGTTGGATCTTGATGGTCTTCCCCTTTTTTCTTGCCCAAGGATCTGAGTTAGGAGGATCAGTCCCCAGTGGTGGATGGGTGTGGCTCAGCGGCCAGCGGGGGCGTCTTACCAGAGGCCCCTGTCTAAGGTCGGAGGCATGCTTGGCTGGCAACGGGTAGGGTAGGAGGCTCCGAGAAAGCCAAACAAAAGGTAACTAGAATGTGCCACAGGGGGCCCATTAGCTTTCTGGAGCCTCCCGGAGCATTCCCAGGAGGGATCATAGCTGGGAGTGTGTGATCAGCGGCAGGCAGAGTCACAGGCGGCTGCTGGCATATTAATATTCCAGATAAATGGCTTTTGGCTCAGGCAAATGATCCTGCTTGGAAGCAGGTTTCTCTTTGAAGCTCCTAAGAGGGGCAGCTTGCAGAAAAAGGCAGCTTTGCAGAGTGATTCCACTGGAAACCCTCTCCCCCAATCCGTCTCTGTTTATTTTGTTCCTCTGTCTCTCCTGATGCGTGGCAGGCTCAGAAGAAAGGAAGAGAGAGGTAGCTCAGCTCTACACATCCTCAGGGAGGAACCGTCAACAATTAGCTGAGACAACAAAGCAGCAGGGCTGGCTTGCAGGACAGGCAGCACCACACGGCCTCACCTAGCTCTGCTATTTCCCAGCTGTGTGACCCGGGGCAGGTTGCTTCACCTTGCTGAGCCTCAGTTTTCTCAGCTGTCGTATGGGTGAGTAATAGCTTTCCCGCACAGTGGTTGAAGATTAAATGCGGCCGGATATACAAAATGCTTCACACAGTGCCGGAGGGTAGTTGACGATAGAAGTCATTACTACGAAGGGGGTAGCTTGAAGCATATGGAGATACCAATGGGGTGACACTGATTTATCCCCAGTGACTCTACCCACTGGCTGCTGAGGTGCTTCCCTTTGGGGCTGGAGTCAAGGGTAATGAGTCCAAATAGTTCCAGCCTGGGAGACTCCAGCCTGCAGCTCTTCAAACCCTAATTTTATAGATGGGGAAACAAAGACCCCGAGAGGAGGAGCAACTTGCTGAAATTCCCAAAGCAGATCAGATACTAGAATGTTACCTGCCTTTTCTCCATCTCCCTCAGCACAAAGAGGTATTCCCAGAAGGGGCCACATTGCTCAGGTGTTTGCTATCTTTCCCAGCACTCGGAAGGGAGCACGTTTTTTATTGGAGGCCCATCCCAGTGGACCAGGCCAGGCCAGACTGGCAGCGGGGCCTGTGGTGTGGTCCTTCCCAGACCTCAGTTGCATTGGGAGGGCTTGGGGAACTGTTCAGAATGGGCGGGAGATCTGACCCCATGGAGGCCTCCCCTTGTACTGGGGTCCAGGCATCTGAGGGTCTACATACTCCCCTATATGTTCTATAGACAAACAGGCTGGACATCTGCTGCGCTAGGAGACCCAAACCCCTCCCCACCGGCCGGGCACTGGTTACTGATCTCTTGGCGACCCTGAGCAAGTTACTTGTCTGAGTCTCAGCTTCCTCATCTGTGAAATGGAGAAGAAATGCTCCTGTCCCCAGGGGTACCATGGGAGAAGCAGAGGATGTAAGGTAGCCTGCCTCCCCCAGTGCCTGGTCTTATATACTGCTTGGGCCAGTCCACAGGTGCTCAGCACAGCTTGGAGACCAGGGCCGGGGGAAAGACTCACTCATGGAGGGACATCACCACATCACCTGTGGAGATCAGAAGCTGGTCCAAAGTGTAGATGCAGGCTTGGGCTGGGTCCCTAGCAGGTTGGCCAAGGTGGGTGTTCTGACGACTGAGTCTTGAGATACGGGATGCTGGGAATGAGAGGAATGATAGACATGCACAACAATGACAACCACAATAGCATGTTGGCATATGGTATAGCCCGTCATTTCCTCTTCATCTGGGACACAGTAGGTCACACTGTTTGACAGCAGCAGGCAGTGAGCTGAGGGCCTCACCCATGTCACCCAGCAGGACATCCCAGAGACCCTCAAGCTTGGACAGCTCCCGCCTCTGGAAGTGGAGGGAAGGGCTGCCCAGGCATTCAAGACAATACTCCACAAGGTGGAGGCCAGCTTCCCAGGCTGCACTGTGTTCAAGGTTTGGCACTGGGCCAGGGTCTGGGTGCAGAAATGTCACAACTTACACCCTGGATCCACAGCTGTCTTCTTGACCCGAAGAGGACTGTGCTCCCAACTCTAACTTCCACACAGGACTATTAGGAGAACCCCAGGAGCATGTGAGCTCGGCAGCCCATGGGGAATACCAAAGCCATTTTCAGTGGTAAGAAAGAAGATGATGATGATGTAGGAGGGGAGGGAGGAGAGAACCACATTGACCCAAGTCCAAGAAAATAATCATCATAGAAACCTCAACCCTGAGCTCTTTTATGAGCCCAAAACATCCAGGGCTGGTGACATAGTCCATTCCCTAACACCATCCCCTCATCCCTCTGCTGCCACTGTCCTTCCCCTTGGGGGCAGCCCAGTGCCTTGAGCTCCCATGCACCCCTGCTCCCCAGCCATTGGGGGCCACAGTGCTTCCTGCCTGAGGATCTCTCACTATGCCTGGGTCGAGCCCAAGAGGCATATCCTGGCCCCTGGGGGCAGAAGGTCACAACCTGAGGTAGGAAACAGTGCCTTCTTTCCATGAGACCTATAAGAAATGCTAAGGAGCTGCTGTATGAATCACAATCTAATGTCAGAATGGAGCCTCAAAAGGACCGAAGGGAGGTCAGGCAACAGCATGTGTTGCACTGAGCCCTGTGGGGTCTTTTATGATTTCATCCATGTGGTCAGATTATATGTCCCCCGAGTTGGATAGATATCATGTGATTCTGACAGTCTATGATCTCCAGGCATTCTGTCTCAACAGTCAAGGAATATACACCGTCACTTAGAGCATCCTTGGGCCATGGACATGGAGCCCCACTTGCACAATTCTTAGGATGGACACTTATTATCTCCCCTATCTACCTGTTCCATCTCCCTATGGGCTCTGGCTTTGTTGGAAAGCATTCCTCATGTGTGAGCCAGGATCTCCTCCTCCATGGGGGTGAACCTGCTGTCCCTGCCCAAGGACAGCCCTTTAGAGATCTTGGAGGTGAGGCCTTCCCCTCTCTCTTAGTCCTCATGAAGCAGGTGCTAACAGGAGAATGAGATGCCTTGTCTTCATCCCACTTCTAAGGAGAATAAGGCAAGCTGCTCTTTACCCTGTCCCATAGAAAGGCAGGGTGGTCTCTTAGCAGAAGAAGGCATGTCTGTGTTATTATCCTCATCTTATTGATGAAAACAGTAGGAAGCACAGAGAGGGTAACTGGCTGTCCAAGACCACAGAGCTGATAAGGGGAAGAAGCTGAGCTGATAATCAAGTGACAGCCCTCCAGCCTGAGGCTCTCTGGGGCTCAGGGTCTGAGTCCTGGGTGGTTCTGGGATGACCCATGACCCTTCATAGAACTTGACCCTATCATACCTTTTCTGAACAGCACTCAGCCTCCTGCCCTGTGTGACCTTTGGAGGAGGGGACATTTTATTCTTCAGAATGGGGCCAGACAGCCCAGGCAGCTGGCTCTCCTCCAGCAGTTCTTGGGGCTGCTTCAAGAAGAAACGTCTGGAAATTTGTGGCATTCATGGATGTGTCTGTTAAAATTTCCTCTGCTTGGAGACTGAAGTAGACAGAGCAAAAGCCTCAGTGGGCCTCCCACCTCCCCCACAGTACCCTTGGGTCTCATTCTCTTTCCACGCCAACCCAGCCCTGGAAAACCCATACCCTTGTCTGAACACCAGCACCAAGCAGACTCATGCAGAGGCCATATGTGTTAGATTATATTATTGTTTAAAATATTTGCTGGTCCTTTCTGTGGAAGATTATTCTTCCCTACCCATTAGACTTGGCCATTTGATTTGATTTAGCCAATGAAATGTGAGCAGAAGTAAAGTGTGCCACTTCTGAACAGAGTGTTAAGAGCCATTGAGTTCTACTGTTTTCCCTCAGACATGAGGCTAATGATGCTCCAGATAGAGTGCTCTTGTAGCCTGGTGCTGGAAGGAAGATGGCCTGGAACGTAGCTGCAGCTGATCTTAAAAGACACATAATGTGAATAAGCAATGAGTATTTGTTACCGTAGGCCCCTGAGCATGGGGGCTTGTTAGCACTGCACGGCTGAGTCTACACCCAACATGGCAGGCGGTGATGTGTCATCAAGACACATTGGCCCACAGGCTCCCCCAGATCAAATATCCTATGATACATTGGGTGCGAGACAAACCACCTGCAAATAAACTCAGAGATAAGGGAGATTTATTCCTCCAACTTCCCCCGGCAGCCTTCACTGACTTAAAATGGGGAAGGTAGAGTTAGAATGTGCCTCAATTTACCCACAGTCCCCCTGGTCATAAAAATGTGTCTGGGACCTCTGATGGGGATGCTGTGAGGCCCAATTTTACCACAAGTATTGATTTTTTTCCTCAGGAGAAAATAGTTTGTGTTCTTTAAATAAGAAAGGGAAACAGCTTTGGAATTGATTCCTGAGTAATGGAATGACCTTTTGTCTGGACACCTCAGCGCTGGCTCACGGAGTAGCTCCATGTTGACTCAAGTCCTGAATTTCCAGTAATATCTAGGATAGAGGGACATAGGGAGCCTCACTGCCCTTCCTTCTCCTCTTCCATCTCTCCTTAGAGATGCATTAGGTGGAGAACTGCTTCTGGACCACAACACCTTCCAAGTCATCCCAGACAACCGAGTGGGAGGGCCACTGATACCAGCCCTGTGCCTATGAATGTACAGTAGTGCCTCCTTATCCATGGGGGATAGGCCGTAAGAGCCCCAGTGGTTGCCCGAGACCACAGATAGTACTGAATCCTGTATACACTAGCTTTTTTTCCTATTCACACACACGCATCTAGGATAGTTTAATTTATAAATTAGGCACAGTAAGAGATTAACACTAATGACTAATAACAACACAGAACAGTGATAACCATGACTCTGATGGAAGTTATGTGAATGTGGTCTCTCTCTTTCAAAATATCTTTACATACGGCACTTGCCCTTCTTCTCCCTGAAGTGATATGAGATGATAAAACGGGTCTGTGATGAGGTGAAGTGAGGGGAATGACGTAGGCACTGTGACGTAGTGTTAGCTGCTGCTGACCTTCTGATGATATGTCTGAAGGAGGGTCATCTGTTTCCGGGTTGTGGCTGAGCGTGAGCAACAAAAACCACAGACGTCAAAACCGTGGATAAGGGGACCCTGTAAGAGGAGAATGGATGTTCTGGAATGACACATACTTAAAATGCCTTGAGGTGTTGAAGGAATTTGTTTCTAAAACATGTTGGTATGTCTTATTTTACTTGGTTCCTTCATCTATGTAAGAGGAAATAATGGTTTGACTGGAGATCAGGAGACGGGTCTGGGTCGTAATTCTATTACCAAGTTGCAGGGATGTCATGCTTTGGAGCTCAGTTTCACTTTCAGAGGACTAATTTCTCTCATTTATTCATTCGCCTACTCAATAACTACTTTCCGAACACCTACTTTGTAGGTGTGGACAAGGAATGTAGATAAACAGAACGAGTGAAGGGGAAATAGGGTGTGGTACATTGGAAAAATGTCCACAGAGTCTTTCCACCTCTGAATGTGTGTCCTCTTACTGTGTGACTTTGCATTGAGAAGTGGAGTCTATCTAGGGTCAGTCTTGTGACTTCTTTGGCCCATGGGACAATAGTAAATGTGACCTAAACAGAGACCTGTAAAGCACTTGCACATTGGGACTTACCTTCTCTTTCTGTGCTTGGATCGCTGAAGCCACCATGTGAACAAGCCCAGGCTAGTCTGTTGGAGAATGAGATTCACGCAGCCCAACCACCCCCTGACCTATGCTGAGAGCTTGCAGTCACCAGCATGTGTCTGAGGCATCCCTAGACCCTCCAGCCACCAGGCAGTCCACTGACTGACCACAGATACAAGAGAAAGCCCAACAGATATCAGCCCCAGCAACCCAGACCAGAAAAAACACACAGAATACCCACATAACGATGAGCGAAATAAAATAATTGGTATTTTAAGCCATTAACTCTGGGGATGTTTTGTTACACAGCGAACGCTAACCGATATAGAAGAAAAGGCATTTATTGAGCACCTCTTTATGAAAGGCCTCTTGCAGAGATTTCCTAGTTGCTTCACTGCTGTGACCCCAGAAGGTAGATTTTGTGCTCCCCATTTTATTGCTGAGGAAACGGAGTCTCAAGAGAAGTAAATCCACCGGCCAGATTAGAGAGGTGGTGAAGCCAGGAATGGAGTCGGAGGCTGAGATGGACTTAACCTGCCAGAAGAAGGGTTTGTTAGTGAGATCTGAGTAGAGTCTGTGGTCTGGCAACCTCAGAATTCTTGGTCTGCAGGATGCACAACCCATCTTGAGGCTTTTCTCTTGGACCCCTGGAGAACTGAGTGCTGTATGGGGAAAGGAGTGCCCTGGGTCCAGAAAGCCTTAAAGAAGAGGGGGGTCATGATGAAAGGTATGAGAAGAGGGGGTCAAGGCAGTGCTTTATAGCTGAAATGCCTCATAAGACCAGCTTATGGGAGCCCGCTTCTAAATGATCAATTCCAATCTCATTATGACCGCAGCTGCCATTAACTCAGGAGCTAATTGCTATTAGCTTATAGAAACTCAAGAGGGTTTAGCTGCAAAAATTCCACGACACGGAGCCATCTTACTGCTTAAATGGCCACATTCCTATTATTAATTCCATTTGACTATTAGCTTATTACTGTTAAGTTATTATAACTTTGTATAAAGTCCTTGAACCGGATGCGTGTCCTCCATGCACATTTCATTACGGGCAGCGGAGTGCACCCAGAGGTTCAATATTTTAATTTTCATTTTTCTTTAAGGTATAGGCTTATTAAGAAGCATGGGGGGGGGGAAGGTCCTTGATTTGGAAGACGGCTCTGTAAGCAAAGGCCCCAACAAAAAGCAGACTTTGCTCAGCGTTTTTAGGCAATTAAGGTCTTGGCAAATGGAGAGCGAGTCTGAACAACAGCAAAGCTGAGCCCTAGATGTGCCCTGGGAGACTCTCATCCATTCTCATGGTGCGGTTGGGGAAACTGAGGACTGGAGACAGGGCAGGACGCAGGTGAGACAAAACGTCGTGTCTGCATCAGACAGATGGCATTGCCTGAAACAACCAGGTCTGTGCTTCAGATAAATTGAAAGTCTGCTGAAGATACCAAATAGCGAGATTGCCAATGTTGGACTAACGACAGCAGGTTCCCTGGTATTTCCTGCAGAAAATACCTGTGTGCTAAGAAAGGGGCCAGGATGCAATATCATTTACTCCTCGTCAGTGGTGAGCCAGCCGGAGGGACAGCTACACGACAGCGTGTGAAATCAGGCATATTTAACGGGTGACAGGAAGGTTCTTTAGACAGGAGTCTCCTGTTCAGAAGCCTTCCTTAATAAGAGCCAGTTGGTTTGTTAAGAAAATAGTAGGAGTGTGAGCAATCCCCAAGTTCACGGTTTGTTCTTGACTTTGTAGCTTCTTCCCAAGGGGCCTTGGGGCACTTCTGGGGAAAATGTCAGACTTGTTGCTGAGCAGAGGCTGGTCCCGGGAGGGGCTCCTTTCATGGCCTGCGAAGTCCCTCTGTGGCCAGGGCCATCGGGCAGCTAGGCAGAGGACTTGAGGCACTGGGGCCCCGTTCTGATCCCTCTCAGAGTCCCCGTGTTCTCATCTATGGGAATGAAGAAGAGGAGGCAAGATACGGCTTCAGCCCTTTGCTCTTCCATATGTCTGCTCTTAATCTCTTTTATTGGATTTTTTTTCTCTTCGAGGCGCAGAGGAGAGAGGTGATGAGACCCAGCAAAGGGAAAGGGGCAGCTTGAGTGCAGGGCTTTCTCTGGGGTCAGCGGCTTCTGAAAGAAGCCTCATTATGGCCAAATGAGCTCTTCTGAGTGGAGATTTCCTCGGAGGTGGCTGTCGACCTTGAGAGCGAGGGGCTGCTGAAGGAAAGAGAAGGGGAAAGAAGAGAAAAGAGAGGGAAGAGAAGACAAAGGAATCAGAAGAGAGAGAGGAAGGAAAGGAGAAGACGTGGGTCAGGCAGTGGGACAAGGAGGTGCGCAGACCCAGGACAAGAGGAGGGATTCGCGGCAAAGCAAGGGGGTGCTCAAGACCCCAAGGGAGGCGGGCAGAGCAAAGGAGAATCAAAAGGGAGGAGAGACACTGGCGAAGATGGGGAAACAGAAATGCGTGCACCGGTTGGTTAACTTTCATAGCACACAGGATATAAGCGGTGGTCGCTTCTGGACGGGACGGGGAAGTGGGAGGAGGTACCAGAAAGCAGGAAGCATTTTTCTTGATGAAGACCCCCCAGGCAAAGTTCGGTTATTGATTGATTGTGTATATGTGTCTCTGTGTGCACACACGCACACTTGTGTAGGAACAGGTGATTTGGGTCCTGGCATTGTGACGCACGAACACCAACCAGCCTGCTTGCTTGTGGTCAACACTTCCTTGACATTGCGAGAATTCAGCCACCAGGCCTGTTTCCACTCGGAGGCTGTAGCGCACACCAGAAGCCAATAGCTTTACAGAATCCCTGCAAATCTGTTCCCTCTTCCTGCCCACCACCCCCCCCCGCCCCCCACTGCCAGACATAGTTTGTGTTGTACCTGGAAACAAAACAGCTGCACCCCGGGGGGGGGTAGACACAGGCCGGAGGGCCCCTCCAGCTAATCTCTCTGAGCCCACTTTCCTGGTGACACACCTGCGAGGGGTGCCTGGTTTGCAGGGCGGCGGGAGCAGGGGGAGGCAAGGGAGGCGATCTGGCTGGCTCCGTGGCGTTTCCCCTCCCCCGTCTCCTGCTTCTGGGTCAGGCTGTTTGGCTGCAAACACCACATAAAGATGAAACATTTTGTTCCCTCACTGCTCGGTGGCTCGCCCCCAGGTTCCAGAGATCTGTAAGCTGTAAAAACAATACAAAACAAGAGAAAACAGAGCTCTCAGCTCAGGGCTGGCTGAGGCCCTTCTCCCAGCTCTGTTTGTCCTGATTTTGTCAGTTCCGCCCAGAGGACAGGACCCGATGGGGTGGGCTGGGTTGGGAAGACAACACATCGTGTGCTTCCGAGAAAAAAGACAGGACTGGAGATAAAGGTTGATGAAGAGTTGATTAGGTCCTGTGGGCCAAAGCAAGCATCTCGGCACCGCCCTCGGGTCCTGCTGGGTTCCAGGTTTGCTAGGCGCCCACCTTTCCTCGTGAGCACCGGGGCTAACCCAGGGTCTGAGGGTGAATCGGAACGCCGAGACAGAAAAGCTCCAGTTTGTAGCATGTGCCAGTCCACATGGTGTGAGTCTGCCCACGAAGGCTATTTCCAAGCTGTCAGTCGTGGCGTCCCTGATGGAGGGGTTGGGGCTGGACAGAGTATTCAACTTTGGCAGGTCTGGTAGGAAGTGGCAACCTTCCCCCATTCTTAACCCTCCTCTGTACAGGGCCCATCCTGCTACCAGAGTGTTCCTCTGTCATGCAGTGATAATTACAGGGCTTCCCTGGTATCAATGGCTCGCCTTTTAAGTTTGGCTTCACCCAGTGTTTTTAGCCAAATGCATGACCCATAAAATATACATCATATATTTTGATGGTCCCGCTCTCCTGTTGTCCCCTGGATTGTAAGCTCCTTATGGAGGGAGAGTCTAGGTCACTCTTCCTTGCCTCCCTAGTTGCATATCTTATGTGCTCCACAAATTTAAAGGATGAAAGAAGAAATTGACCAAGACTGGACCTCTTCCCTTTCCCCAGTTAGGGCCTGATCACCAGCAACTCTGTGGCTTTTTGCCTCTGCCATTCCTCTATGCCCAGTATGGCTTTCCTCACACTCTCTTTACACTGGACCCATTTACATCTCTTATGTGGGTGTTTTCCCTTAACCCACGGAACGTGCTTAGGTTTGTTCCATCCTGAGAAGAACAAACTTTCCTTGACCTCATGTCCCTCTTCGGATGGTCCTATTTTTTCTCTATCCCTCCAACAGCAAAAAAGAACGTGCAGAGTGGGTCTCCACTCCCCCGATTCCTGTACCCTCTTTATCCCTGCTCTGATAGCCACTTCCAATTCCCAGTAAATCCATTCTCAGCCATCATCCTGAGACCCCAAAGTGCCGAGTCTGCTGGACACCTCTCAGCCCTCACCTTGCAGGAACTCTGCAGAGCTTGACCCATTAAGTGTGTCTCTTCCTGAAACTCTCCCTCGTCACCTCTCTGGAGGAGTCCAGCCCCCTCTGCCTGCTGCTCTTTCCATGGCGTCCGTCTTAGGAGCCAGCATTCCTCCAAGATCTTTCCTCCATCTCATGTGGTTGCTCTACAACATTCCCAGGGTGTCAACCTCCATCTACAAGCTGGCAAGCCCTCAGTCTGAATCTACCGCCTCTTCCCTCCTTGGCGGTTGGCCACAGAGCCCACCTGCTGGACATCCACAACCTTGGGCGCCCTCGGGCCTCCGTTATCAGTGGGTCTGAAACATCATCATCTCATTGCCTAGATCCACAACTCTCCCTGGGTCCCAGCTCATGAATGTTCTGCCAGGACCCCCAGCAAGGAACCTGGACGTGGTCATCAACTAAGCGCCTCCCCATACGGCCCTCATCGAATCTAACCTTTCCTGCCGGGTTTACCTCTTGATTCCCAAGTTTGTTCCTCCATTTCTGTCTCTGCTCCCACATTCCAGCTGTTCTCTCTGACGCAGGCCACTCCTGGACCCCCACAAAAATGCCAGAATAAGGCTTCGGAAATGCTAATTGGGCCATATGCCTCCCTGTTTAAGACCTTCCTGCGACCCCTTCTTGTCCTCTGTATGTGGGTCCTCCATGGCCTGGGGCCAGCCTCTCTGTCCCCACTGCCCTCACCACGCCTGGTCCTCAGTATTCCAGGCACACCGAGCTCCTTATCGTTCTGTGCACTCAGCAGGCTGTTTAATGGCTCGGCTCCTTTGCTTACTCAGGGTCTTCTGCCTGGAATATCCTGACTTTCTCCCCCGAGCTGGTCAACTGGCTCACCTTCCCCTGATCTGATCTGATTCTTCTCTTTCAGATCAGACAGTACCTGGTGCAGGAAACCTCTCACTGCCACTTTGCCCCCCGCATACAGCCCCTCAACAGCGAGATAGCTCTCCCTGTCCTGTGTACACTTCTCTCTCCTCCCCTGGACATGCACACACACGCACACACATACACACGCACGTGCATCACGTTGTCATCACCCATTTGTACAGACGGTCCCCCAGACCGCGAGGGGAATATGCAGCCGTGTCCTATTCATCTTCGCATCCTCCGTGCTTGACGCAACTTAGGCACCTGATAAATGGTTTGCACCCCACCCGTACAGTGCAAGGCCCTTGGTTAAAGGAAAAGAGGGCACAGTAGGCAAGGAGACAGGATGCATTATGGTTCCTGCCTTGCTACTTTAGGACAAATCTTGAACTTCTCTGTGCCTCGGTGTCACCCCCTGTAAAATGGGAAAGCACAGCTGGAGAGTTGCTGGAAGATTGCCCAAGAGGATGCGTGCTGAGGGTTTTGATCAGTCAGCGTCTCTTGCTACCGGGCACACAGTGGGACCCGCGCATTTACATGCATTATTCCATTTACTTTTCATAATGCGATTGTGAAGTAGGTACTATTATCCTGTTTTCACTCATTAAGGAAACTGCTGAAAGAAGTTGAGTGGCCTCCCCAGGGGCATGCAGCCAGTCAGAGATAGAATGAGGCTGCTCTGGTCACTCCGTCACTCCTCTGCTGTCCCTTTAGCAAACAGCAAAAAAGAAGCCTTCGGTGGAGAAAGTTTCTAGCAAGCCTGAGAACACCTTGTGCTGCGGGGGGGAGAGGGGGTTCGAGGGCTGGAGCGGGGCAAGCTCTCATTGTCCCACAGGTAACTTTTATAATGCCCGCAGAGCAAATGGCAGACCTGTTGGACCATAGTGAGTCATGAAGGGAAGCTAGAGTATGTGTCCTTGGGGGACCTCTCTCCTCCCTTTGAGGGTGAGGTCTGAGCTGACAGCCTAGCCAGGTGCCTCTCGAACAGAGCTCTTCTTTCTCATCGGAGGGGCTCCTGGGTAGGGAGAAGGTCATGGACGGGCAGGTGGGGGACAGGGTGGGGGTTGTCTGAGGGCCCCTTGAATGGTTCCCTTTGGGGTCTGATCTGCCTCTGTCTTATCCTTACTTGCATTTCTGCACCCCGGACTCCTCATGGTGAAATGCAGCTATCCTCCCTGCCCTCAGAGTCCGAGTTCATGTGCAGCGATGAACAACCTCTCTGTGGGGTCTAGAGGTGCATGGTAGAGATTCAGCCCTTGGGGAGGGGGCCTCTGGTCCCTCAAGGAGCTATATCCAGTGGATAGTCAAGCATCACCCAATGCTGGCCTCCCAGCTTGCTGGATTCGGCACAGCCTGGACCCTAGAATATGTTCCCATATGACTCTGGAGCACCGGGGGCCCTAAAACCTCTGAGAGATCCACCATTTGGGGAGTCCCTTTCCTTTCCAAATAGCCAACGTCAAACAAAGCATGTGTTTCTGACTTGGGAGGAGTGGGCCCATGGAGTGGGGAGAGGGGAGAGTCAAAGTGGCAGGTAGCTGAGAGGAAGCTTATTGACAGAACAGGGGCATGGAGGTCCTTTTCATATCCTAAGCAATGGGGACAAGAGATTTTCTGGGGGGTGATCCTAGTCCTAGCAGGGACAGGGCAGTCGCTGCCAAGGGAAAGGCCCCAGACCACGGTCCCGGCAGCATAAGGTCTGCTGCGATCGGTTCCATGGCCCCCAAGCCCTTCTCGTTCCCCTCATGCACCTCTGTTCCTCTCATCGATGCAATGGGGGAGATGGTACGCAAGTCATCTATTTACACTCCTTGTTGATGCGTTCCCGTGGGCCCGGCTTAGCGCCAGATCCTGGGGATAGAGACACGAAAGTCTCTGCCTGGAGGAGAGCATGTATCTACCCAGGAAACTAGGCCATAAACTCTGGTCTGGCTGCGGGGAAGGCCCAGAAGGCATCTCACTCCGGTTTGGGAGAATATGGGTGCAAGAAAAGGCGTGGATTGTTGGTGACCACCAGAAACTAGGACCGAGGCCTGGAACGGATTCTCCCTCAGAGCCTCTGAAAGGACCCGTCCCTGTGCATACCTGGATTCTGGACTTGTGGCTGTCAGAACTATGAACGAGTCCATGTCTGTTCCTTTAAGCCACTGGATTATGATGGTTTGTAACTGGAGCCATGACTACCTGTAGGAAGGTGGGCTGGGAAGGCTTTTGAGGCTGAGAGGCACTGTGTCTGGAAGTCTGAGTAGAGGAAGCTGGGCTGCAGAGGGGAGGTGCAGCACAGCCCATAGGAAGAGAACGGAAATGGGAAGGCAGGGGGACAGAGAACCATAAGGCATCCAGTGGGCCCAGAGCTCAGGAACTGGTGAAAGATGACACCAAAAATGACCCTACTTATCAGAAACGTGCTCTGATTTTCTCAAAGGTTTGGACGTTGTCTTGGGTAATGGACTCATTTGGGAATTTCCGCAAGGGGTGGGAGGTCTGGTCAGGGTGAGTTTTGGAAAGACCACCCAGGGACCCAAAGTGGGGACCAAACCAGGAGCTGAGCCTCCGAGGCTGGGAGACGAGTGCCCTGCAGGGTTGGCCGATGGGGCGAAGGGGCACCATCAACAGAGCTTGGCCGCCCATCGTGGAGAGCTTCCGGGAGGACATGGAGTTTAGGGTCTGGGTGTCAGAGTCATTCCACCGAGGGATGGAGAACGAGTGGCCTTGGGAGGCTATGCTGAGTTTGCCCTGGGGACACGTTGCCGCCTCATAGAACTGGTAAGAGGGTCACCTGACTCTAATGTCTGCAAAGCACTGGACACAGCGACTGGCCAGGAGCGGCCTCTTTTCTGTGATAAGCCTGGAGAAAGAGGCCCAAGGGAGGGACACAGAGCCTTCCTTTCCTTCCCATGCCTGGCATCATCTACTGTGCCGGGCACGACACATTTTCAGTGAATGCCCATAGAGTCAAAATTTGGGCTGAACCCCAGTTGCCACAGGCGAGGCCATCATAAACCCAGCATGCAACCAGGGGTTCATCCCACAGGCCTCCCCATCACAGGGAGATCAACTGGTCTGGTTCCAGCTGTTGAAACTAGAAGCCAAGAGGAACCTTGGACAAATAGACCTCAGCTCAGCACTTTCTCTGTCTGGGAAGAAAAGCAGGTGGGGGAGAGTCCCAAGCCATCAGAAGGTTATGGGGCCATAAATAAGAGATTTGTGGTAAATAAGCTGGCGAACATATCCGCTCGCTGCTCTTTTTATCACTCACCTAGAGAGCAAAATTCCTCCGCATCTTTTCTGCAGGCCAATAAATATCCTTCAAGGAGCCTGTATTTACATAGAAAGCAAGGGGGGGATGCCGCTGCTCCCTGGGCCCCGTGTCAGGAGGCACAATGTATGGCCCTAAAGAGAATCGATGCAAATGCCGTTGCTTTTCCCAGGGTGATGCTCCCTGGCAGGGTTCAGTCTGAGTTCAAGGATTGTGCTCAGGCAGGTGGTGCAGGCCCTACTCTAAGCCAAGAAGGCAAGTTTCTCCCCTAGCCTGGGCTTCTGGCCACACGGCCCTGCCTGCCTGGGGGCCTTCGCCGAAAGTCTTTCTACAATACTCAGAACTACAGGGTCTACCAGGGGACCCCCTCAACCGCCAGCAGGTGTCATTCCATGAAAGGGTGCACCTGGGACTTAGCCCAAGCCAGGCACAATGGGTAAATAGAGGCAGGTGAGACAGGTAAGGCCTCTGCCCTCCCCGTACGCAAGCAGCTACAATCTGGTGTTTCCACCCAGGATAGCAGAAAGTGGCTTTACGCTCTCCTGACACATTTGCTGTGATTTGAGGATGAGCAGGTGACCGATGAGGGAAGAGATGCTCGGCAGATGGAATGGCCTGCATAACTAGGATCCCAAGGTAGAAGTACCAGGACGCACGGTGCACTGAGGAGGTCGGAGAGCATGGACGATGGTGTGGGGGTGGGGATGGGAAGAGGGAGCAGGGACTGTCCTGGAGGGCAGCCCCTGCCTACTTCTCCAGCCTTCAGGGACGTACCTCACCCCATCCCCACCCCCTGGCAATGGAGAGTCACTTCAGGGTCGTAAGGCAGGGGAAGGATTTCCCAGCAAGTCCTCATTTCTGGAAAAGTGATGGGCAATTTTTCTCATGACTCCACTGTCTTGGGTGCTGTCCCTTTTGTCTTAGAATAATACCCAGCAGAAAGAAGGGCTCTGTTGAGCTGCTGAGTCAATGTAGGGATCCCCTGCTGGGTCGACCGTGAAGGTATAGTCCTCTTTGAACGACCCAGAAAGCCAGTGCCACGGGAAGGATTTGCACGCACCTTGGAGATGAAGGAGCGTCTGATCGTGGTCAAGCGACTCACCCAGGGTCACCCAGCTCCTCGATGGCTAAGCTGAGACGAAAACTTAAGTGGTTGTTTCTTTCATGCAGCTGGGAGAGAGAGCCCCGGAAAATATATGAGGATCGAAACAGAGAAGGCAGAGTGGGAGGAGCAAAGGGTAAGAAGGAAAATCAAAGTTTTGGGTGGTGAGATCATCTCATCTTCCGTCCTTTACCCCTTTGGGCTTTATTTGCCGTCCTTAGTATAATCACATAGGACATAACATCTTTTAAACATGAACGTAACCAACAGCATAAGCTTTTAAACACACACACGTGCACACGCACACACACATTCACATTTGACCATAGTACGTTGTTTTACTTTATAAGGAATGAAGAAAACGGCTTTCTGAACATCTGGCTGCTATTTTTCTGAACCCAGATGTGGTAAATAAGAAAGACAAGTCAATGGGCTTTACCTGCCAGGAACCATTGCCAGCATTGCTTAAACTGTGTACTTAGCCCCCTTTAGACTCAGCAGAGGAGACTCACCCCTGACCCGGGACGTCTTCTGTTCTCTAGAAGGCCGGTGTGTGCCCTCAGTGTTTAGTTGTACCCTTGGAGTCTCAGCTGTGGAGGGGACCTTCTGCACCCACTTTCTCCTAAGAGCTTCTCAAGGGTGCTGAGGGAGAGGGAATGGCGGTGACTAGGGAGGGTTGCTTTGACGATGGACTACAGACCATGACCATCATTCGCATCCTCTTTCTCTGTTCCTGCTTTTCCACCTGAGTTGCAGGGAAGTCAGATGGGGTGATGTGCTGTAGGTGTACTTGTCTTGGGCTCAAGGGGACCAAAGTAGTGTGCCTCCTGTTGGCTCTGGCCTTAGGAGCATATTCCAGCCAGGTTGTTATCTAAGAGAGACACAGGAGACAGCGGGGTGGGGGAGGTATGTGTCTGCTGAGAAGAAGGAGGCTTCCGCCCAGCCCTGTGGCTGGCTCTCTGCTGTCTCGCCTATACAGAGCCTGTCCAGCCCCCAGGAAGGAGAATTAGTGGGATTATTTGGGAATTAGGCATATATCATATCAGCAAAGTGGAAAACCTCATTACTAGCTTCTGTTTTGTCTCCTGGTGATCAATGGTGGTTTGTTATGTTCTGCAATAAATGCTTGCTAGTAGAGGAGCAGGCAGGGAGACAAGCGGCCAAATCCAAATGATGACTGGGCAGGATTGTGGGAGAAGACGTGGCCACTTGAGCCCCAACTAGCTGTGACTGCCTTTGAGATTTCTGCCAGGTCACTCGCCCCAGTGAGGATTAGAACGTCTGCCTTGTTGTCTTCAAAAAGCGATTGTGTGGTTCCAGAAAAAGCAATTGTGTGTTTATTGCACACAACGATGAAGCACACTGTGTACGTGTGAAAGGTAGTTGGTGCAACATGAGGCCGTTGGCAAACTGTGACCTCCACAAGAGGTCTGTAAACACATCTCTCCCAATGGGATAGAAGGCAGTCAGTACCCTGAGCTCGATCCACACTCTAGGTTGGGTAGGGAGCCCGGGCAAGGAGAGAAGGCACTAACCCCTTGCTGGTGCTAGGAGATTTGGGGGGTGCTCTTCTACATCCAGTCACCCCCCTCATCGCTGGGGGGCATGAGTGCCAGCCTGGGCTGGGCACACTCCCTGCTCAGCCCTCCGGACCTCCCCTACCACAGTCCATCTGGTCCTGCTTACTCTGCATGATGTCATTTGTCACTAGGCAGACCTTTGGTGGAAGAACAGTTTGCAAAGAAAGCTTTGGGTTTGGAAGTCCCACTAGTTGTCTGGTTACTCGTGGTCTTCAGCAAGTCACGGACCTTTTCTACACCTTTATTTCCTTATCCCTTCAGTGTGTAAAACCCATGCCTTGATCAGCACTCAGGTTTGCCTGAAGAATCAAGGAACGTATGGATGTGCAAGTGGTTCGTAGGCCTGAAGTCTCCTTACACCTGTGAGGGGCTGTTATGTGATGTTGAGTCCCAGCCCATCACAGTCCTTAGACAGAGGCCTGGACCAAAGAGTTAGGGGTTGTCCAACTCTGTTCCTAGATCCAACCCATGCCTCATGAAGCATCGACCATGGCAACATACGGTAGAGAATTTCACCTTGATCCCAGTAGAAATTGGTGGACAAATACTGGCCCTCCAACGCATGGCAGAGGTCCCATTCCTCAAGACACTGATGCCAATATCAAGCTTCTCAGGTTCCTAAACTTGGCAGACTCTCAGGGGGCCACTCCTAGGTGGCCATATGGGTACGCTCGTACTGTTGGAGATGAGGCTGGGATTCGTTTATTGCACATGGTGGTCCTCATTCATTCTGGAAGGCAGCAGTGGTACTGAGTCCATTCTGCTTTTTCTTTGCAGGAGGACATTCTCAGAGTCCTTCAATAAATAGGCTCTACTGTCTTTAGTCCCTCATGCTGGACGGGGAAGTCTCCTCTTGGGGTATTAATCTCATAACATGGTCACCCGCTGGTGGGCCCAGTCACACCTTCGTGGCCGGGCTGATCATTATGTGCTCATTGGAGATTCGCTGCAGCAACACTGTTTGTAATGTGTTTGGAGGAGGAAGAGTGTTAAAGAGGTTGTCACAAAATCTCCCTCTGGTAAAACTCAGGCGAACGCTCTACTTGGGAACCTGCATCTTCCCATTCAGCCCTTCTTCAGGGTCCCCGACGTCCAGGTGCTGGGATAACCGTGCAAACAGTTGGATTGGGAGCCTTGGGCCTGTGCCCTCTTCTCCCTGTGACTTTGGACAGGTCTGTCCCCTTAGGGCACTTGGCTTCAGTATCATACAAATGTCCTTCTCAAGGACTGAGACGAGGCTTAGCTAAGATAAAGAACATCAAAGGGCTGATGAGGATTTTAATCAACTATGAGGATAATTAACATCACTGCTGGCATCTGGGGACGACTTACCCCTAAGCACGTAACGTATGTGGACGTATACACTAGGGACCACTTCTCGCGGGGGCCACTGTTGGTCCCCATGTCATAGATGAGGAACAGTTCTTACGGGGCCGTGTGATCTCCTCTGTGAGCAGGTGCAGGATGGGTTATGAGGCTCTGGACAGAAGCGCCCCCAGCAGGCTTCCCTCTCACTTGAGAGGGAACATAAAGGCTGCAAAGGAGAAAGGGGAGGGCATCATGTCCCAGGTGGAAGGTGCACCATACTCAAAGGCAGGAGGTAGGCGTGTATGGGATGTTTGCTGTGGGAATAGAGGGTGTGTGTGTGTGTGTATGTGTGTGTGTGTACACGCTGGGGAGAAGGCTGATAAGATCAGAAAGGTATCCTGACTCCTTATGCGGGCACATCTTTGCCTGTTGCCAATATCCCCCCGTGTTCCAGAAAGGACCCAAAACAAGATTTTTCTATTACCTTCTGGGTTAGAAAGAGTGGCAGGAAATTTGTGCCACATCCAAACAGGTCTGCATTGTCGATGACGGCAGGTCCCACGTCCACACGGAAAGTTAGCAGTTCTTTCACCAGGAAAATCTACCCAGGGACCTGGGAGCAGCTCCAACCCCTTCCCAGGCTTGGCGACTGGAAGCTACTGCTGCTGGAAGGGCCCTGGTCACTTCCGGCATAGCTGTGTACGGCCAAGGTCCCCGACGGTGAGGTGGTCCTGCCTCCTGGTGCAGATGGCTCGGACACACTGCTCTTTCGGGATATTAGTGACGTCACGTGGTTACTTACGCCTGTGATCTGACTCCCTGAGAAGATGGCAGAAAGGAGTTGTCTAAATGTCTTCCCCATTTAGATCTGAACTATGTGGATTGTCCTTCAGTCAACAATAGAAGCTATGACCCTGTGGGCTCCTGCCGAAGAGCTGAGCCGGGAGCCACGCCTGGCACGGAGCCCAGCTGAACAGCGGGGAACAATGGCTCGCTCTTCCGTAAGGCTGAGCGGCTGAAAGGCTGTTTTCACACATGGTATCTCTAGGGCAGTCTCTCCAATCATCTTCTAAGTGGGTCTTAGTCTACGGTTCATAGATGCCAAAGGGTTAATAGATTAATACCCGAGATTTAGGGGATCCGTGAACAGCCCCATAGCTGTGTGCCAAATGTTGGGTATAGATCTATTTTGCGGTAAGAAGATCTTTAGCTTTTTATTAGCTTCTTTAAAGACTGTAATATGCTTAAGACTTTTAGAATGCTTCAGTTTGGCTCTTGTGTTAAGCAACGGGCCAAAGAAGCCACCTCTCCTGACCCTATTTATTTAGGTCTTGCTCAGACATATACTTCCCTATTACTGTCCAGCTGTCAGCCAAGATCCAATGAAGGGCATTCGACATCCTCTGGTTCACTATTATTGAAGGTATGACCCACTATGAGTGTGCTCGGATTCCTTTAATCCAAGAGCCAGACAATACATTTTTTTTAAACACTGGTACCAGGAAAGAGTTTGCATCCACTCACAACGACGTGTGTGTTTTTCCTTTCTTCGATAGGTGAGAATTACGTGACTTGAGGTATTTGCCTTCCTGCCCTGGCTGCCGTGAAGTTCTGAGTCACGTTTGATACTCCTTCATGGAATGGTTTTATTTAGCACCTATGTTCTAACATCGTGCTAAACAGTGGGGGTGGAGGCGTGAGCCAGACAGATACGGCTCCTGCTGTCACCAAATGAATGTTTGACCCCAGGTTTCTGTGTGTGCTTTAAAAAAACAAAATTCCACTGCTGGTTCTAAACGGTGCTGGTGGCAAACCCTTACAGAGAACTCTCTGTCCACGCTTGATCTAACTGGTGGGCAGATATAAACTCCTTATTGGCTCTTGTGGCCTTAAGAGGTCACAATACTATTATGGTCACAGACCTAATATGAGATCACCAAGGAGCTAAAAAGTTAAATGACTAGCCTACAGTCATGATATAAGCAAGTGGCAGAGTCAGCAACCGAAGCCCAGTCTTCTCACTGCAGCCTGGGCTCAGACCGGGGACCCACACGGGGCCCTCTCAGGGCCAGCTGCCTGGTTGGAATAATGCTGTGTGTTTATGGGGCACACTCCACTCTATGCAGTGTTTGACACCCCTCGATGACTTTAATCACTGCCACGTCCGTGATTAGTAAACCCTGTTATTCTCCTTCCTGAGGTGACCATGTAGTTGCTCAGAAATGTGCAGAGAGTCCATGCCCACGAGGCTGAGCTAGCACTGAAATCCGGGAGCCCAAGTGCTGGAGGGTTTCTCCCCGCTGCACTGACTCCTTCTCCCCCAAGGATGGAGACTGTCCTTGCAACGACCCCAAGTCTCAACGGGTAGCAGACAGAATCACTAGCTGGTGCATTGCATGTGAATACCGAACGGCACACTGTCTGGTTGGCCTTTGTTGGATGTGTGGCTGGAGACCTTCTAGTGCTGGTTAAAGTGAGATCAGACCTTGTTAAAGCTGAGAGGAACCTTGCAGATCATTGATCGGGGCGTTTCTGACATGTGTTTGGGGGCTCTGGGCCTCTTCGGAGAATTTGATGCAAATATGGACACTCTTTTCCAAACCCAGGTCACCCCAATCCCCAGCCCTGTTCTTACATGACCACCAAGGCATTTTAATGATGATTTCTCAGTGTTTTCAGGATGGACTCTCAAGAACAGCCTTGTTGCTTGTTTGCTGCAGATCTAAGTACCTTTCTCCTTGTTGTTGAATAGAGGAACATTTCTTTCTTTCTTTCTTTTTTTTTTCTTCCCTGCAAAGGGGAAGAAAGGGAAGTGTTATTTTCAACTCTCGGCATAACGTGTCTTTGATTAATGTATATTGTAATCATCACAGAATGCACAGCTGTCTATTAGCGATGAGACCAAATGAGTTGAATAGATTATCAAAGAGCGGCAGCCCCAATTCCACTCTGAGGAACACGCTCATCTTTAGAACATTAATCTCGTTACAGGTTGGAGTCTGATTCCAATTTCCCTGACAGTAGGCAAGAAGGCGAGGAAGACTGATCAAATACGCCAGGGGCGGCGAGTGCTCAGATCTCGATGGGGCTGAGCAAAGAGAGCGGCGTGGTTTTCTTAAAATGATTTTTCCAAAGGGATGAGAAAGGCGGAGAAGGCGTGCCAGGCGCTTTGAGAGTGAGAGGCGGGATCCCGGGACAAGCAGGCAGGGGGATTGGAGAGCAGTTTCCAGGACGGAGGAGGGGCTGCCTGGGGACTGACTCTCCTTGTGGGCAGTGCTAATGAGGAGGGGCCAAGTGGCAGGAAGCAGGCCAGGGGTCAGGGGAAGTGTGGCGAAGTAGCCAGAGCCCCACTGTTGAGGCTCATTGAGCCCCCAGAGGCACAGGCAGGCAGCGTGGAATGGAGTTCTGGACCTGAATCCCTAGTGGCTCAATCCTACCCCAGAGACAGGGCCCTGGCTCTGCCACCAAGCTGGACCCTGGGGACAGGGCCCTGGGGAGAGCCCTCCTCGGATTCCCTAGAGGCTGAGCCTTTGGCCTCACTGGCTCCATTGAGCCAAATTCCGCCCTAGCCCCTAAGGCCAGAGAACCCCAGTGCCGCTATATACACGTCCTAGCTCTCTCTCCACGGGGCGCGCTGCCTGGTTTTGCACACAGTTAGACTCTCCCGGCTGCCTCAAACAACCCCCTACCCCGTGCTCAGACAGCCACATTTGTGCGCACCCACGGCCCATAATTTTTTTTTTTTTTAAAGATTTTATTTATTTATTTGACAGACAGATCACAAGTAGGCAGAAAGGTAGGCAGAGGGAGAGAAACGGAAGCAGGCTCCCCGCTGAGCAGAGACCCCGATGCGGGGCTCGATCCCAGGACCCTGGGACCATGACCTGAGCCGAAGGCAGAGGCTTCAACCCACTGAGCCACCCAGGCACCCCGATTGTACTATGCAGTGCAATGGGGCAGTGTTACAGCCTGCCTGTCTTCCTTGCCTCCGTGTCTGTGAATGCTACTGGGCTGAAGCCTTGGACTCCCAGGGCTGGTCACATAGTGTGGCTCGGAGTAGTTATTAGAATGAATCAAGAGTCGGGACACCTGGGTGGCTCAGTCGGTTAGGTATCTGCCTTTGGCTCAGGTCATGATCCTGGAATCCTGGGGTCCTGGGATGGAGCCCCTGCATCAGGCTCCTTGCTCAGTGGGGAGTTTGCTCTTCCCTCTCCTGCTCCCCCTGCTCGTGCTCTCTCTCTCTGACAAATAAATAAAATCTTAAAAAAAAAAAAAAAAAAAACGAATCAAGGATCACATCCAGCTTTAAAACCTTTCCAGGGTCCTACCTCCCCCTGCCAGACTCCATGCCAGGTGTGGTCTCTGATCAACTCTTGCTGGGAAGGGCAGGGTGGGCTCACAGCCCGAAGGAAGACAGAAGTGATGCGGGATGACTAACTTTGTGCACAAGTCTCAGAGCTAACAGACAGAACTTTGAGTGTGGTCTTTCTGACTCCCACGCCACCTCCGCAAGAGTCAAAGTTCACCTACCAGAGGGCAAAAGGGCATGTTTTGTTTGAGACAACACTCCAGCTCCCAGGGAAAGAAGTGGGAAATGGAACACGAGGCTTCCCCTCCCCCCCACCCCGTTCTCAGGAGCTGTCCCGCACTAGCATTGCCCTGAGACCGAGTACCTTCCTTCTTAGACAGGGCGCCCTGGGCACCTCGCTGCCCACCCTCGTCCTGGCCCGACCAGGGCCCACGTTAGCCGTGTTGAGAGGGAGGGCTTCAGTCTTGTCAACCTATGGATTTCACAATTGGCTGTCGATCGGCTGGTGCCTGGGACAGCTTTTCTGAGCAGCTGTGTGCCAGGCACCATGTGCAGAGGGAGAGAGGGCTGAGGTGGAATGGGGGAGAGCCGTGGCCCCGATTGGAGGGAAGAGGGTGCTCCAGCAGCCAGAAGTAGCTGAGACAGGGCAGCAAAGATGCTCTAGGAGCCTCATTTTAGTGAGATGGCTGTAACGATGATCAGGAGGCAGCTTGGCGCCTGGAGTGCTGCCTGCCCGAGACATCGGCATTACATCTGCAGGGCAACACAGTCAGCATCTGGGGAGCCGTGGGGCTGGGTTTCCCCGATGAGGGGCTCTGGCCAAGGACAGACAGTGGGGAGGTCATGTCTAAATTAAACACTGTCTTCAGAACTGTCACCCTAACCTCAGCCAGGCCCAGTCCCTCAGAGTCAGATGAAGCCTTCCATGACCTTGTACTTATCCCACGCCCGGTCCTTACTTTTCTGGGCACACTCAGCTCACCCCAGCACCCACCGCAGCAGGGCGAGAACTGGTTTGTAAGGCCACGGCTGGGAAAATCATCATGATGGGGCGGGGGGCAAGATTGGCTGCGATTTCCCCCTTAAAGTTCCTCTGCTGTGACCCATAAATTCACCGAGATGAAGTCATTCCCCAGCCATGGCTGTGAGAAGTCAGCTGCATAGCTAGGGAGTTTGCAGCCGAGTTAGATTATAAAATAAAACCAGGGGCTCTAAAGGGGGAGGGCAAGCCTGCAGAGCCCTGGGGGAGGGGAGAATGCTGTTCTGTTCTTTTTAACGAGGACCAGCAGGTTTTCAACTTGTCAGATTCCTCATCCTGCTCCCTCCTGTGCCCCCAACTTTTTTTTTTTTTTTTTTTCCTGGTAAGGGGTCATCCCTGCAAACCACCATGGTGCTTCCTCAGTGTTGAAAAAATGAAAAGAAAGGAAAAAATTTAAAAACCAGTTTGATAGTGCTTTCCTGCCGAGTTTGAAACAGGCTTCATCATCCTGAAATCTTCTGAAATTTGTCTAGAGTCTGAGGGTAAGAGCAGCCTCTGAGCCAGCAGGCTGCCCCTGGGAGATTGGAGTAAGATGTGGTTCTGGGGTGACTGGCTTGGCCTGAAGCTAAACAGACCCATCTCCTGAATGACGGTAAGACTCAGCTTTCTCATCTATAAGATGAGCACACATGAGCTGCTGGGACATCATGTTGCCTGAGATCTCCTCCAGCTCAAACAGTCTTCAATACCTTCATTCACCCAGAAACAATTTTTGGAGCATCTCCTGCCTTTCAGACATTGGGATACACCCTGGAGATAAAACACTGGGCCCAGTGCATGAGATCTTGTTTTTGTCCTCTTTACTTGACAAAGATTGAGGGTCGGGTATCCTCCAAACAGAGGCTGCTTGGGGCGCCTGGGTGGCTCAGTCGGTTGAGCATTCACCTTTGGCTCAGGTCATGATCCCGGGGTCCTGGGATCGAGCCCTGCATTGGGCTCCCTGCTCAGCTGGGAGTCTGCTTCTCCCTCTCCCTCTGTGTTCTGTCTGTCTCTCAAAGAGACAAATAAATAAACAAACCTTAAAACACAAGAAAATAGAATAAAACAAAAAAAGCCCTGAGGCCGCTTCATGTCTTGTCACCCCTGATGGTGAGAATGCAAGGTGAGGCTGGTTGGTGGTGTGTCACACATGCCATGACCTCATAGCTCAGCAGATGCTCCTGTGGTCTCATTCATGTGGCCTCCTAACATCAGGGGAGAGGAAACGAGCTGGTTCAGAGAGGACAGGGCGAGAGTGCACTGGACACAGCCGTCATGCCCTCTTCCCTTGCCACACACCCAAACCTCGCTCTCTCTCGCAGTGGGAGGGGATGGGAACAAGCTCCTCCGCGTGCAGTGAAAGCTCACGACACGCCAGGCAGAGTACTAAAAACTTGAACATGCATTTGGTTTTAACAACACTAGGAGGGCAGTGACGGTCTTGCTTTGCAGGTGAGGAAACCAGCAGAAGCTAAACCACCCGAGAGCCATCCGTGAGGGTCAGAGCCAGGATTTGAACCCAGATCTCCATTGCCCCCGAAGACAGGGTTCTTGGGTGTGTTGGAGTTCTGAAATGCTTCCAGCACCGTGGAATATGGAGCTAGAAGGGACTTCGAGAGCCCGTGTTGCCTTCAGCCCATGTCCCAAGCCTTCTGTCTTCTCCAGCCAGGAAAGATGGTTTTACTTTCAAGTTTCCTTGGAATTCTCAGAATAATGACCCCCAAGGGTAACGACCTCTGAGGGTTAATTTCAGGGGTTTAGAGGTTTAACGCTGCGCCTTACAAGCCCCACAGCCTCGACTTGTAACAGTTGCTGATTTCTTTGCTGCTGTACTGTAACCGAAGCCAGTCTCTGCTCCTAACGTGAAGATGGCGTTGCACAGTATTTCCACCATACAGACGTGACAGGTGTTACATGGTCATATGGTATTTCTGCCATTCAGCCACAAGTGTGAAGACGCATCCCTGCCTTCCAGGGCTCTCCCCTGGACAAGCTGGCAGTAATTCCCACGAGGCTGGAGCTCCATAAATGCTTCCTTAGCAATAGATCGCAGGTTTCACTGGGTTTCCCCAGGTGTCTTGGAAAGAGGCTGAGTTTCAGAATTTTCTCAGGTATGGGAGCTAGAAAAAGCCTGTGCTCGTTACCCCTTTCTGTGTAACAATTACCCCAAACTTGAATGGCCTATACAGTAACCCTGTGTTACATCTCTGCGGATCAGGAATCCCGACTTGGCTGGGCTGGGTGCTCTGGCTCAGGGACCCCGTCCTGTCACACAGTGTATGTGAGGTGGAAGTCAGACCTTCAGCCTTTTCACTTGACCGGGGAGGCCCCTCTTCCAAGAATACTCAGGGTGGAAAGGTGTGTTTCCTTGGGGGTTGTTGGACTGGAGGGCTTAGTCCCTCCCTAGCTGTTGGCTGGAGGCTGCCCTCAGTTTCTTGTTGCATGGTCTCCCCGTGGGGAGGGTCACAACATGGCAGCCGGCTTCCTTCAAAGGGAGTGGGTGAGAAAGATAAGAGTGAGGATAAACAAGACAGAAAGTGTAATCTTTTTAGAACCTCATCTTGGATGTAACATCTTTTTCTTCCACTGTGTTCTGTTCATGAGGAGAAATTGCAGGGACCAGCCCACACTCAAGGGGGAAGCGTTTCATGAGGGCGTGAATACCAGGAAGAGAGGATCATTGGGAGCCATTTTGGAGGCTAACTACCCCTAGAAGCTAGGTGATAACAGTCCTAACCGCGGACATTTACTGAGCACTTATTATGTTCTGGGAACCATTTTGAGTGCTTTCTGCTTGCCTTATAGAGTCCTTATTTAGTTCTCACACAACTCAGGAGGTTGGTTCTGTGGGTCCCATTTTACAGATGAGGAAACAAACTTCAAGAGGTGATGCAGATGCCCCCAGAGCCCCAGCTAGGAAGCTCGAAGAGCTGTGTCACTGGCCGTCTGCCTCCTCTGGAGCCCACACTCTGCGGGCTGGACTGCCTCTCTGGAAGACTTGGCTTCTCTTGCCTTTCTAAAAATTTTGAATATTTTTATTTTTTTAGAGAGGGGAGTAGGGAGGGGCAGAGGGAGAGGGAGAGAGAGAATCTTAAGCAAGTTCCATGCCCAGCACGGAGCTTGATGTGGGGGGTTCAGTCTCATGACCCTGAGGTCATAAACTGAGGTGAAATCAAGAGCTGGACACTTAACCTGATGAGCCCCCCAGGCACCCCAGCTTCTCTTCCCTTCTTGCAGATGAGCAGTCTGAGACCCAGAGAGCTTAAGTAATTGTTTGAGGTCACACACAAGACAGGAATAAGGCAAAAACTCAAGTCTGAGTGTCTCATGGGTGCCCTGGTTTCTGAAGAGACTAAAGAGATAGGGAACAAATCAATAAAGCAGTACCACACTCTCGTCCCCGCCTTTATGTTTTCTAGATGCTCGGCGGTGACTGATGACTGATACTTGGGCCCGTCACACTGCCATCCACCCCACTGTGCTTAACCCATGTCGCTTTCTTAGGATGCTTAAGCCTGCCTTGGCTGGGGGAAAAAGAAAGAACACAACAGACCCAGGCCCAACCCAGACATCAGAGTAATGGACTGGTTTTAAGTTCTCCTAGGGGCTTAATAAAAGGTGATAGTTTGGGTAACGTTTCTGTGATAGGCCCGTCTGTTAATACTTATCTAGCTAATGTATCTTCCAAATGGCCTAAGCACAGCATTCGGGACATTACAGAGATTTTGTGATGTTGTTCTGCATATGGTATTTCTGTACTGGATTTCCCCCCCAACCTTCCCACTTGCATAAATTATTTCACGAGAAAGGTGGTGACGCCGAGGGAATGGAGGCGGGAGGAAAGGTTAGGATTTCACAGGACCCAGCGCCAGGCATTTCTGGAGCCCAGAGGGAGCCAGGCCTCACATTCTTGAACACGAGGGGAAACAAGAGGATTGGAAGTTTAGCGAGACGCTGAGGCCTGTGGCTGACATACAGCAGCTGTGCTGAGCTCACATCGCAGCCTGGCCTGGCAGACGTCTCCTTCAAAATGACACAGGCCATTAGCCAACTCACCCCAAAAGGATGCAGCAGGAGTAGATGCGCGGAATTCCTGCTGATCCACAGGGACCCCCAGATTGAAGCTGTCCTCCGTGCCCTTATCAGACCGGCAAGGATAGCTAGAGTGGGGGGGGCGCGGCTCTCCACTTCTGCCTTCCAAACACTGGGCGCCGGGGCTGGGCCCTGCATTTTATGAATGTATTCATCCCACGCAGCCAAGAGAGCTTGCTCGGTGCCAGGAAGAGTGCCAGGTGCCCTAGACACAGGATGAATAAAATATAGCCAGTGCTGTAAGGACATTGTTGTCTGATGGAAGATGCAGATGGGCCTAAAGCAAGGGCAGATATATGATGTGATCAGCGTGGAGACAGAAGGCAGCCAAGAATGGGAGAGCTGCACAGAGGAAGGACACAGAATCCATCACGAGAGTGGAGAAAACGTCTGGGGACTCCAGCTCGAGCTGCATCCTAGAGGATGAGTGAGGGTAAGCCCAGCAGAGACAGGCGGGCATGCAAATCACAGAACTTGTTTCTTGGTGGGCGTGCACGAGATTTTCTCTGAGGTTTATGCTCGGCGGCAGGATTGTAGGGCCGAAAGGTATAAACATCTCCCTTTCACTAAGTATGTCTGTACGACTCTCTCAAACAACTATGGCGTAATTCCTACAGGCATACCTGTACGAGGGTACCCACCACCCCTACCCCCATCTGCCCCAAGAGTGAATGTCTTCCAACTTTCTAATGTTTGCCAGTCCAGTGGGGCATGAAGTGGTACCTCACCCCAATGGGCGTTTCTGTGCTTTCATGACAGGGTGAGCACCTCTTTAGAAATTTATTAGCCGTTTGGGTTTCTCCCGTGAATTGCCTATTCATATTGTTGCTCATTTTCTATTTATTTTCCTTGCTAATTTATAGGAATTGCTCGAACAATCTCCTTATTAATTATTTGCCGGTTTTAGACTTTGCCAAAGTCTTCCTCCCAAACTGTCATGCATCTGTTAAGGTTTTTAATGCTGCGTTTTGATGAATGCAATTCAGATAGAAATCTGTTTGTTTTTCCTCTTACAGTCTGTGCTTTTGGGGTCTTATTTCAAAAATAATTCATGGCTCCAAAGTAAACAAAACAAAACAAGACAATTTTTTTTCCTATTACTTTTCAGTCTTACTTTTCCATCTAGATCTTTAAAGCTCTGGAGCTTATTTTTATACAGATAGTAGAAAATATTTTTCTCCACACAGGAAGTTGCCATTCCTAACGTAATTTGCTAGATAATTCATCCTTTTCCCTAGGGATTTGTGAGGCTGACCCTACTCTATACCTGTTGGGAGACAAACTCTTCTTGTGGCTCTAACATTTTTGCACATCTTGTGATCCCAGACTGAGGCAGATTTTGTTTGCAATTATCTCATTGAGGATGTTGATTTTTTAATTTTTATTTAAAAAAATATTTTATTTATTTGACAGACAGAGATCACAAGTAGGCAGAGAGGCAGGCAGAGAGAGAGGGGGAAACAGGCTCCCCACTGAGCAGAGAGCCCGATGTGGGGCTCGATCCCAGGACCCCAGGATCATGATCTGAGCTGAAGGCAGAGGCTCACAGGCACCCCATCGTTGAGGATATTTATATGGCAAACAACCTTAGACATACTGACAGTGTCTCCAACGCAGAGCAAAGAGTCGATTTGTTAACTGCCCAGTGCAATAAAATAGCGTCATCCTCTGGGGCAGAGCACAGTTGGCTTACTGATCATCATGAAGATTTGGGTTCTTAAGCCAGAAGTTCCTCTCCTGTGGCCTCATTGATGGTGTGTGCAGGTGTCACCTAGGTCTCTTCATGTAAACTGTAGGAATTGGGACCCGCACAAATGCTGAGCTCTGGCTATTGCTATTGGTGTGAGCAACAAAGTAGCCTTTGCCTTTGATCTGGGGGTCTCATGTATTCTGCCAACAACCATGAAATTGTGGCAGGCTAACTTGCTAACTTGTAAGTAGCATAAAATCATGACTTTGTAGTATGTCTAGATGTCTGGTAGGCCAAGCTCCCAACTGTGGTCTCTGTCAATACGGACTTCACTATTTGTTAGGATTAATTCTCTTATATAATCTTTGGAATCAGTTTTTAAGTTGTCCCTAAAGTCTTGGTGGGGTTTTGATCAAACTTATTCTGAAGGTACAGATTAGTTTGGGGGAGAATTGACATCTTTATAATGTTGTCACCCCATTCATGAACATGGACTACATTTCATTTCCCAGGCTTAAATTTTCTCTGTAAATGTCTTGTACATTCTTTGGTAAGTTAATTGCTACTTTGTGATTCTCATTGCTAACTGTAAATGGTATCTTTATATTACAAGTTCTTGCTTCTAATGGAAAAAGAACAATATTATTTTTCATATACTCATCTTGAATGTGCTAAAGTTGTTGATTTTTTTCCCTTTAGTTCTCAGAGTTTGCTCATTGCTTTAGGTTTTGTGTGTAAATTATCATATCATCTATAAATAATAAGGAAAAGATCTCTCCCTTTTCACTCTGATTATTGCTATTTTATTTTTATTTCTTTGTAAATAAGAACTTCTAGAATAAGTGGTACAGTAGTGATAATGGCTGTACTTGTTATATTCCTGAACTGAAAAGAAATTCCCCCTTGAGTGTGATGTTTTCGCTATACATTTAGTATATAGCCTTTGTCAACTTAATGATGTTCTCATCTATTCATTTTTGTAAAAGGACTTTTTAAAATTTTAAGTTAGTATTGAACTTTATATTTCAGCACTGACTAAAATTATGTCTTTTTTTTCTTTTTGTCAACTGTATGCTGAATTGCATGAATAAATGTCCCTTGCATTCCTGGGACAAGTCCCCTAATCATAATGTGTTTTTAAAAAATATACCATTATATTCAGTGTCTAATCATACATTTAGGAAGCTTTTTTTTAAAGATTTTACTTATTTATTTGTCAGAGAGAGAGAGGGAGAGCGAGGACACTAGCAGGCAGAGTGGCAGGCAGAGGTGGAGAAAGAAGCAGGCTCCCTGCCGAGCAAGGAGCCCAATGCAGGACTCGATCCTAGGACCCTGGGATCATGACCTGAGCCAAAGGCAGCAGCTTAACTGAGTAAGCCACCTAGGAATCCCCTTTTAGGAGTTTTACATGCACGTGGACAACTGTGCAGATTTTGGTGTTTACTCTGAATGTAACAGAGAGCGTCTAAAGGCTTTCCAGTGGAAGGATGACAAGATCTGATTAATGTATGTAGAAGGATCCTTCTGGTTGCGGTTTTGAAACTAGAGGATAGCATACAAGGATGGAAGCAAGGGAGAAAAGTTAATTAGCCGTTATCTTTTCAAATCCAGATATGGAATGGCAGTTTGGAGCAGGGTGACAACATTGAAGGGGATGAGGAAGCTGGATGCTGGGTTTATTTTAAAGGTCAGGCCAACAGCATATTTTGCTAGATTGAGTGCTACATCTGAGAGGGAAAAAAGGAGTCAGGCTTCTGACTTGAACAAGTCAAAGAACAGAGTTGCCATCAATTGAGATGAAGAACAACACAGATACAGCACATGGTCGGGGAAACAAGCCGGGGGTAGTTTCTGAAATGAGGAGTTTACTATAGATTTTGGCAAGCATATCAGGAAGCCAATGGACTTATTGCAAAGGCTTGGGACCTGTCTTGAGGGTAAGCTTGTGTAAATACAACCTGAAACCTTGCTTTAGAAAGGGTTTAAAGGTGGAGGTTGGGGATGGGAGGAGATTTTCCATGCCACCAATGCCCCTGTCATCACTGGACATCAGATATAATAGGATTTCCTATTTGCTGCAATCACGATTGCTATCAGCTCCATGCCCCTTCTGTACTCATGCAACTGCGCAATCACCATTGCTTCTAGAATCTTCTAAGACCTTAGTCCACACTGTCATCAGCAAACACAGATTCTGTGTTCTTTCCTCCAGTTGCTCAGCTCTGAATCTCGCTCTCCCTCAGGTACATCTGAACGAAGGAGGTGGTTGTCACATGCTTGTGCTAGCTTCTAAGGGAGGTGGGTAAGTAAATGTTTTGACTTCTCCCATGGGAGGACAAAGCTCATTAAATCATACACTAATGAAGTACAAGGGTGTTCGAAGGTTCTGGGCAGCTAGTAAACGTGATAAATATCTATTAGAATTCTTAGATCACCTCTACTTCCCTTGTTTTGCTGCTTTCAACTCTTACTTTTGGTTTCTTTAGTACAAATTATTTTGAGGGGTGGGGATTCATCCATACTTTGTATGTATCCATGGATTGTCCCTTTTCATTGCTGCGTATTCTTCCATTGTATGGATATACTACAATTGTTTGTTTGGACTAATAGACATATAAGCTGTTCCATTTTGAGGCTATTGTGAATAAAGTTGGTTTGGGTATCCTTGTACAAGAATTTGTGTAGACATATTTTTATTTCTCTTAGGCAAATTCCTAAGAATAGAAATACTAAGTTTTGGTTAGGTGTATGCTTAACTTTATGACAAACTGGCAGACATTTTCCCACGCTGGTTGTACCATCTCATATTCCCACCAGGAGTGTACAATCGTCCCAGTTGCTCTATATCCCCCCCAAACACTTGATATTCCCAAGATTCAAACCGAGGTCTGTATCATTCCGGAACACAACAGTATGGCACTCTTCCTGCCCATTGGCATCAGGATCTGTATCCCCTTTGGCTTAAGAGCATCTGCTCATTTCTGAGCGAAAAGACAGTTACTTAATCCTTATTTTTGGGCTGACCTTGGTCAAGTCTCTTCCCTTCCCTGGACCTCAGTTTCCTCTTTGATGACAAGAAGCACTGGAGAAGGTGATTGTTAACTTCCTTCCAGGGTGACATTTCCTGTCAACCTTTCCAGTCTATGTTCTGTCTTGGTTTCTTTTTCTCTCTGTCATTAGACACCATGTGATTGATTACATTTCTTTAACTGCCTTGGAAAACAGCTTGTATTTTTTTAAAAAAAGGCTTGAAATAAAGTAAAGCTTCATTTTGCTAACAAATCTGAGAAGAGAAGTGGAAGGAAAGGGGACAGTGATTGCCTACCTGCTTTGAGTCCTGCCCTTACAGACCCTCCCCTCGTCCTTGTGAGCCCCCAGTGCTATGGTTCTTCCAAGTGATCCTTGCACCCAGGTGCCACCTTCCCCTCCACCTCAAATGCTCTTCCCCCTGCCAGCCCTGGGGCTTGCTCCCTTGCCTTACTCATATCTTGCTCATGTGTCACCTCCCCAGGGTGTCCCAGGCCGGCCCGTTTTAAATGAGAGCTCCTTCTCCCCTCCCCACCCCCCATCAGCAGTTCTCTTTGGTTTCCTCTCCTGTTTCACCTTTTTTCCATAGGATCACCAACTAAGTAGCATTTATTGTTCTTATTTTTTTTCCCTTCCCTCTTCTACCCTCAAGGAGAACTTGAGCTCCAGGAGGTCGAAAATGTTTGCTCCTCTTGTTCACTACTGTATGTTACATCCTAGATACGTGGTAAACAGGCGATCGATAGTGAAGGCACCAATGCATGCATGTGTGAATAAATGAATGAGGGAAAGAAGAAACAGAAGTCCTGAGAGAGTGATTGTTTTGTTCAAGGTGAGCCTGGGAGTGAGCCACAGGCCTGGGGGACACAAGGTAGAGGAAGGCTGGTCACTAGTGTCCCTCTAGGCTGATAGAAGGGTGTGGTGAGCAAGGCACATGGGAAATGCATATTTGTGATGCCATCTGAGGACCCTGACCCCAGGCTTCCTGTCTCTCAGAGCCAACCCACACGGTTCTCTGAACAGTTTCAGTAGCCACAGGAATTCATGACCACAGAATTGCCATTTAAAATATGAGTTGCAGCATACCACCCCTGCTTAAAATGCTCACCAGCACACAGGGCTCGTCATATGTCCCTCCAGATACTCTGTACTTCCTACAGTGTCCTGCCTCCGTGGACTGGCTCTAGTCTTGCCATGGACTCTCTCTCCCCTAATCTGTGCTCCAACAGGAAGCCAGTCAAGCCAAGGGAAGTCAAGCCAGTCAAGCCAAGGGCAAGGCATCTCTTGATGGGAACCAAAACTACCCCCTCAAGCAATAAGGACTGCCCTGAGCCAGCAGACCCTGCCCATGACTGATTCCAAGACAACGATGATTTTGACCTTCATGGTCCAGCTGCACTTCCCCACCTCCCTTTGCCCCCCATTTTCCTTATAAACCTGAGAGCATTTTTGGTACTTTAGAGACAGTCTTTACAAGGCTAGTCCACTCTCTTCCCAGTGTCTGCCTCACCAAGATAAATTCCTTTCTTGTTTCACCACCCCTCATGTCTCTGCCTTTAGATTTTGTCAACAGTGATGTGGTTGACTGGGGCCCCCCTGGGGCCAGGTTCTCTGCAGCCCTGAGCACCAGCTACACCTCGGCCCTGCACAACTTCCCTGCTTTCTCAGTCTGCTGATTCCCGTGCATCCTCCAGATCTTAGCTTACGTCTCTCCCCCAAGGAAGCTGTGTCTCAGGCAGTTGTCCTCCTGGAGATGCCTCTTCCTACCCCATCCAAAGAAGCACTCCCTTCGTCATCTGTCCCTGCATCCTGCCTTGTGTTAACTACCAAATACCACATGTGATTTGTTTCTCTGCTTCCTTCCCCCCAGAAGGCACGGACTTGTTTCTGGTCTGCATTCTTAGGGCCAGAACATGACTTGTACATCATTGGCTCTTAATAAACACCAGTAAAAACAAAAACAAAAAAACAAACAAAAAAACCAAGAAAATTCCTTTGGCCAGGTTAGGTCCTTATTACATATTCTTACGGTACAAAGAAGATCTTTTTTGGATGCACTTTTTATCTTTAACGCTTGCCTATAATTACCTGTTTACATTGTCTTTCTTGCAAGATTCCAAGTGTCACAAGGGGCTGGAACTATCACCCATATTCCCAGGGGTTACCTAGCGCTGTCTGGTGTGTGGGCTCTGAGGGAAGGAGGGAAAGGTAAATGATGAGCCCATCATTGTCAGCTGACCAAGCGTGTCAGGCACCCATTGCGGCAGTTCCCCGGACTCTGACGGTGCTCACGCTGGAAGGCAGATGCCATCAGGCTGCAGTGTCCACTGCTCAACTGGTCAAAATTGGGAGGAAAGGTGTTTATGATGAATAAGCATCCTCAACCCCCAGTAGTGCTATAAACAGGGGTACACCACCCACTAGAGTGATCCCCAGGTAACAGGGATATCACCCAAGTGATATCCTAAGGTAGAGAGTGGGGGATGGCCAAAGAAATCCACAGAGAAAAGAGGACACCTCAGGGTTTTGAAGGGAGGAGGAGGAGAACGCTTGGGGAGAAGTCAGAGCAGGACGGTCCAAGCAGAGGGTCCATGCAGGGACTCCTGTGGGGCCCTGCAGCCCCTTGTGTAGGACCACACAGCTAGTTACGGGTGATGCTAGGATGCAAGCCCGGGTCTTCTGCCCTGGCATTAGGTCCTAGTCTCATTCCTCTTCCTTTAATTCACGTAGCTTCTCTGGGTATGGGTTAGTTAGGAAGGCTTTAGGCTTTAAGAAATGAAAAACCAAACTTGTAGTGACTTCAAAAAAAGGATTTCTCTTTTCTCATATGACAAGACAACACCAGTTGTCTTGGAGAAAAGTCAGTACCAGTGTTTTGGTGTTTGAACAACACCAGGGCTGACTTCTCTGTGGGTCTCTCTGTCAATCCCTAAAACTCCTTGCCTCTTGATCACAGGGTGGCTGCTGCAGCTCCAGGCATCTTGCCTGTAGTCCAGATTGGAAAAAGAGAGTGAGTGTGACCTGCCCCTTTAACCATTTTTTGTCATGAAACCAAAAGCCTTTCCAGAGACTTCCAGCTCATTAGATAGCAGTTAGTCATATGGCTACCCACCCCCACCTGACACAGAAGATGGGGAACGGATATTTAGGTGGACACATTACTGCCTCTCAACAAAATCAAGGTCCTACCAGCACAGAGGAGGGGAAAATGTCCACCCGTGGGGTCTTAAGTCCCAGTCATGAAACAAAAGGTGAACCTGAAGATATTCAGAGTGGCCCCTTCCAAGGACCATCTCCCTGGGAGCCACGTCTTTCCTCACATCCAACCTCTGCATTCCTTGGCACTCACAAGGGCAGACTTACAGCAGGTGGTCTCAGGGCCTTGAGAATCCCCCGGCTGGGGCCCAGATTAATTCTCCTTAAGGCAGCTCTGGGCTCCGGCCAGGAGCCTGCATGCACTTGGAGGTCTCTTGGCAGAAGCCTCCCTGCATGACACAGGCTACAACACGGCTCCTGCCAGGGCTGGATCCGGAGGCCGCAGGTGACCAGCCCTTCTTGCATGACGTCATCTCCCCAACGAACACGCCACCCCTGAGACTCGGTTGAGCAGGGCAGGAAGGCCCACCCGACGCCAACAGACGAAGTCCTCAGCTTCGCCCACTGCTCCGTTGGCCTCTGGTCAGCCCGGGACACATGACGGACAGGAATGTGCGATGTGGGTCCCCAAACCCCTCCGCTCTGACCTCACTCTGGTCCTCGCAGCTTCAGGCCATGCTCTTCCTATCGCGAGGACTCAGTCGGGGATGGCACCGTTCCCTTGATTCCCTAAAAGGATTCATGCTGGGGCAGAGACCCCTGACGTTCGAGTCCCGGGTCTGTCACCATCTCTGTGTCCTCCCTCTTCTCTCTCCGGCCACATGATCCACATGAGCGCAGTCATTTCTGTCTTCTCGGGGTTTCACATCGCCGGCTTGTAAAATCGGAGGGTGACTACCCAGAAGGCCTGTTCCTGCCCCGGAGTGGGCTGCCCTGGGAGCACGAGGAGAGGTGTCTGAAGGACACAGCGAGGAGAGAAAGGTGCAGCCCTACGTGTCCGTCTGGGCCGAGGCTGACTTCCCAGGACCTCTGTCTGCCCCGGGGCAGAGGCCCGGAGTGCAGCCTGCTGGCGTCTGACTGGGGCACGCGCTGGCCTTCGTGCACACTGCACATCTGCTCCTGCTGGGCCGTAGGTCTGGGGAAGGTCCCTGTGCACGAGCTCCCTGGCGCGCAATCACAGCTGCTCGGCTGGGCCTCTCTCCGGCCCCCAGGACCCACCCGAGGGGCTCTGCAGGCCCAGCGGCGGATGGCATCGCCAAGGGGGCAGAAGGATGGAGAGGAGATCCCCGGGGCCCTGAGCTCACCGTGGTCCATTAAGCCATCTCCCTGCCATGGGGACGCGGGCCCCACAGGGACTCACGCTGTGTTCCTGGTGTTCAGGAAGTGAGCCGCCTGGGGCCATCTGGGATGTGTTTTCAAGAAAATCTTGAAAACTGCAGCTCCAGCCAGAGGTAAACAGGATTTCATTAAGTCATGCCTGGCCCAAGGGACAGAGAAGAGGGTCTGATTTCACAAAAGCAACCATGTTCCCTGCGTAATGCTCCTGGCAGCCATTTTGGTAAAAGACAAATCTCCTGAGAGAAGAGAAACACAGTTGCTTCTGGACTCCTTGCTATGCCCTCTCCCAGCTGCCCTCAGGCCTGCCTCCTGACATCCACCCATTTTCTAGCGAAGTGTCAGGAGATTCTGTGTGTTGTCAGCTGTTGTGCCGCTGGGCGTGAGGGCCTCTCGCGATGGCCCTGGAAGGTCACCAGGACCAGGGTTATGTCCACTCAGCAGATGGTAGAAACAGGGGTCAGCGAAGCTGGTCAGGAGCCCAGGGTCACTCTGTCAACTTGGGACCCATCTGACTGCAGACCTTAGAACTCTTCCTTCTCCTTGACTGTGCCAGGTGAAGACAGCCACACATTTGCCAGGGAAAAGCTCCAGCTTATTTTCGAGACATCAATTCCTGGGTCAAGCTTTCGTTTCTAGGCTTGTTGATGAACCCTTGGAGCGTGTTCCGTCAGCCCTTCTCTCTGTAGATGGGCCTGTATGCCCTTTAGGTGAGGTTCAAAAAAAGTTTCATAATTCAGGAGGTGTGGTCCCTCTGGGTCCATAGAACTGTGGACACTGCATCAGAATGCCTGAATTTGAAGCCTGTGTGGTCCTCACTAGCAGCCTGGCCCTAAGCGAGTCTCCCTCCCTGCTGTGGGCAGCCTCTGTACTCAGTATTTCTTCGCTGGGGTTCTATGTGCTATCTGGATGAAATGGAAGGTGGCCCCCAGGGCGGCCACAGACCCCACAGGAGCAGGACATCTGTGGCATGGACAAGTCTTCCCACCCAGAAAGGGAAGCAGCCTCGTCCCGCCCACTCTGGGTCTGCTGAGTGATGGAACACGCATGACTTCTCAGACCTTCCAATAACGGGACGATGAAGATGCCATTCCCCACTCCAGAACAGAAGCTGCGGTAGACAGCGGTTAAGCTATGTGCTCACAGTCATGTACCCTGGACGGTACACTTGAGACTCGGGTCCTAACAGCAGTGTCCCCGAGTGCCCCTCTGCTCCAGTGACCATTGCTGAGAAAGATCTGACTTTCTTCCTGCACACAACAAAGCAAGGACCGGATTCCCAGAGCCATGTCTTGGCCCCCGCAAATTCAGTGCTGCATTATGCACCGTGGCTGAGTCCCACACTCTTCTCTTGGGGATGGGGGTCCCGAGGCCCAGGGACGCAGAAGGATTGGTCAGTGTCACAGCCAAGGTGGCTCTGCTGAAAAGGTTTTCTCAGAGCCCTCTGAAGGCTGAGTCCTCTTGCGGACACGACTAGGGGAGACCGCAGACAGCAAGAAGCCCGTGCCCTGCCCCGCAGGCTTCTAGAGGGAGTGCATTTACAGAAGAGTGAAGGTGGGTTCTATGCCTAGGCATTCTGTCTCTCCCATTTAGCCCTCCTCCTGCCTCTGCCTCCACTTGCCCAGGAGGGCTCTACTGAATCCAGCTGCATTTGGAAGTTCCCTGAGCCTCTCCTCCCTGTCCTTCTAGGGACGCATGGTTTAGTCTTCATTCCCTGTTCTGACTATGTGCCATAAGGAGAGAAGCGGTTTACGAAGTCCCGGGGGAAGAGGGTTAGCTGATAATTGAAAGAGGCATCTGACTTTAAACACAGAGAGCTTGGCCCCAGCTCTGCTACTTCCTTGATGTTGTGCCTTTCCCAGATAACCTGTCCCCAGCGCGAGCCCATCCTTGGCCAGACCAGGCGTGCAGGGACTCTGCTGGAACAGGAGCACTGAACTGTGGGAATCAAGTTGATAGGTGAGTGTGAGCATTTCGGGAGAATTCGTATCATATTATTTTGCTAAATATCACCCAAGACCCCTCAAGCTCTAGAATAAGGCTATTACAGCCTTGTGTAAATTTCTATCTTCTTTTTCCGTGGGTTCCTTCCCCCTACACTGGGCAGCTGGATGGGCTGTTCTTGCTCTACCATATGAGTCTCTGGTAAGAGGTGAGAAAGGTCAATCAAAAGCACTGTGAGACAGGGAGTTCCCTAAGGGATGTGAATAAGTATGAGTGTGTGCGCACGTCTTGAAAGTGGCTGGAGGTGACTAGAGGTACCTTGTAGATACACAGGGGCACAGGGAGAACACACGTCAAGCCACCCTCTCTGCATTGTCGTGAATTCATTCAATAGAATCTTCATGCACTTGTATGTTCCAGACAGTGCCAAGGCCTGGGTTAAATGGTGAGCAAGGAAGACGCCTTTATCAGCCCTTAAAGCCTAATACAGAAGCAGACAGCAACGGCACAAGTGAACATATAATTATAAGCTGAGAAAATGCTGGCAAGAAGATGCTGACTAATGGGAGACAGATATGAAGGAGAAGTTGAACTGGCTAATCCATAGAAAAGAATTCTATAACAAAGTGACCTAAAATCTGAAGGATGAGTAAAAGGTAAATAAGGGAAAGAGAATAAGGAAAGTAAGAACTTTCTTGACAGAGGACACAGGTTGTGCAAAGGCCCTGTGGCAGGGACGGACAGGGCACAATGGATGGACTGAAGGCAGCCTGAAGCCACCAGGGGCTCCATGAGCAGGGCAGAGTGAGGCAAACTGACCATGGGAAGGCAGGTGCAGCGGACTGTGGCTGCTCTAGGTCGGGTTAGGACTTGTCTTTCCTCATGAGAGCAATGGAAGCCATCAGATAGTGTGAAGTAGGGAGTGACAACCTCACATTTGTGTCTTAGGAAGGCCACTTTGATGGCTCCGGTGGATGGGGGGTGGGAACCACGGACAGGGAGATGGGAGGAATCCATATCCAGGCAGAGGAGATGCAATGGTGAATTGATCATTGGTGATGAGAAAATTGGAGAGGAACAGATGTGTTCAGGAGATGCTTACGAGGTGGAATCAACAGGACCTGGTGATAGATTTTATTTTTTAATTTTTTGAAAAGTTTTATTTATTTATTTATTTACTTGACAGAGAGATACCACAAGTAAGCAGAGAGGCAGGTAGAGAGAGCGGGGTGGGGGGGAAGCATGCTCCCTGCTGAGCAGAGACCCCCCCCCCCCGATGGCGGGACTTGATCCTGGGACCCTGAGATCATGACCTGAGCCGAAGATAAAGGCTTAACCCACTGAGCCACCCAGGCGCCCCTGGTGATAGATTTTATTGGGAGGGGGTGGGGCATTCGGAAATATCCAGGCTGAATGGATGAGGCACCATTTAGGGAAATGGGAAACGGTGTTTCCAGTCACCTTTGGCCTGTTCTCCTAAATGCAGATGATACTGTAGAGGAAGACAGGGAATGGGCGTTTGGCTCTGAGTCCAGAGTCTGGGTGTAATTGCTAATCCCTACCTGCTTCTCCCTGCTGCCAGGCCTCAGCTGGTAGGAGGGGGAGGTGTGAAGCTGAACCCCACATCTCCACCTTCCCCAAGCTCCTTCCCTGTGATGGACAGTCCTTGGTACCTTCGTGGCTCATGGAGGGACAGTGGTGTCCAGCTTGAGAGATGCCTGGTACATGCCAGGACCCGACTTCAGCTCGTTCACTCTTACCTGCTCGTAGGAACCTGACCAAAGTGTCACCCTAACTTATTCCCTCCCTGCCCCGTGTCCTTGCCACAGTCCCAAATGGTGAGATTCCTGGGATGGAGTGGTGGGTGCTGCGCATCACACGAAAGATTCCTCGTTGTCTCAGCAAGCCCCCCAAGACATAGTGCCATTGGAGACCCCACAGTTGGGTCGCAGAAAATCCCACTCCCAGAGCCCACTAACCATGAGCAATGTGGACCCCATCCCATAGCCCAATATCCAACCCCACTGGAGGCCTGGGCACACGCCGTGTGGACTCGAGGGCTTGTTTTAGACCACACACTTTTTCCCTCTAAACTCAAGTTCCTGTGCTGGAGAAATCATGAATTTGACCTAGAGAAATTCTCAAGTCCCTTCCAGTTCTAAAACTTATGATTCAATCTGGAAAATGACCCCCCCCCCACAAAACAGCATATATCATTCCAAATAGATAAAGATGACTACAGACACTATTTACATTCCTAATTATACCTTTCTGAATTCCTTGTTCCCTCAGAACAATAATCCAGTGAATGCTTCACAGTGGCACAAACCTCTGTCTGGGCTACTACCGTACCCCTCGAGCCTAGGCCCGTGCCTGGCAAGTAGAAGGTGTTCAAGAAATATCTGTGGACCAACTAGGTGTATTAGTTTTCTAGGGCCAATGTAACAAAGTATCACAGACCGGGTGGCTTAAAACACAAAATTTCCTTCTCTTGCAGTTCTGGAGGCTGGGCATCCAAAATCAAGGTATCTGCAGGGCGTGCTCCCCCTGAAACCTGCAGGAGAGAAGCCTTCCTGGTTTCCTCCAGCTGCTGGCAGATGCACCTGCTGGTCTTTGGTGTTCTTGGCTTACAGATGTATCACTCCTATCTCAGCCACTGCCATCACAGGCTAGACTTCTCCTTTCTTCTAAGGATATGTGTCATGCTGGATTTGGGACCACTCTCATTTCCTTATCTTAGATGATCACATCTGCAGAGCCCCTGTTTCCAAATAAGGTCACATTCACTGATGACTGAGGGTTAGGACTCTAACATATCTTTTGAGGGGACATGATCCCATCCATAACACTGAATAAATACCAAAGATGTCCCGGGATATTTCATTCCTGTCTTCTGTTCTACAAGGGTCCCTGCTGGACTGGGCTGACTGCCACTTCCTGGCGGAGCCATGGCTTGCTTTCAGGAGCCAACACAGCCTGGTGGCGGTGATGGTGGGGGTGGGGACATCTTCTATTTCTAGGTCCCTAGGCTGGAAGGAACTTGGGGCCCATCTGGCCCTCCCCCTCATGTCCCAGCAGAGGACACTGAAGCAGGGAAGGAAAGGAGCTGGCTCCTGGTCCCAGAAGAAGTGGGTTAGGTCTGCCCCATTTCTCCTTGGCCACCATTTATACTCCGCCTGCATTCCAGAAAGGTCTTAAAGAAGACTGACAAGGAGCCGCATCTCTGCCTAAATTTAAACTGTGAATCATGCTGTGTCTGCGGGGGCTTGTGAAGGAGGAGCTAGGATGTGTCTGTTCATACTAAATACTTTTTGGGCTCTGGGAGGATCCGTTCGTGGTGGCTTAAGTGAGGCACCTGTCAGCCAGCCCTTGTGCGCTGGAGGCAGGGGCTGTGGGAGGAGAAGACAGAGCACAGCCAAAGAGACAGGAGACATCTCAGAGGCTCAGGCTGACCCAGGGAACCTAGGGTCAGGTGTGTCTGGGGGTGTTGGCTGGACTGCCAGGACTTTATCGGCTTGATGACCACATCAGTTCCCTACCACTGGCATAAAAAGTATCATGGGTTTTAGGGCTCAGTACACAAGCTGATTGGGTCATAGTTCTATAGGTCACAATTCCAGGTAGACTGGGCCCCTTTCTCTGCTCCACATCTCACCAGGCCGGTGCTCTTCTCTAAGGGAGAAAAGGAGAACCTTGCTTCCAGGTTCATTTAGGTGGTTGACAGAACACAGGGCCAAGTTCCCATTTCCTTCCTGATGGTTGTGGGAGCCTTGCTGGGCCCATCACAACCTCCTGCGTTCCTTGTCACCTCAACCCTCCATCTTCAAAACTGACAATGGGACAGTATGACCTTCACACACTTGAATCTCTTGACTACTTCTTCTGCTTCAATTCTGTCTGCACTTGTGGAAGTTCTTGGCTTTTAAGGGCTCATGTGATTAGATTAGGCTCACCAAATAAGTTACGTCTTCTCCCTATTTCAAGCTCCGGAACCTTAATTGCATCTGCAAAACCCTTTTTGCCATGCAACATAATATATACATGGGATGCATTGTGCATGCCTTTGAGGAGCCCTGTGTCTCCTGGGAGCCTCACCCTAAGGGAAGAGGGGGGCCTCAGTGATTGGAGGGAGGACTGAGTCTGATTACAGTGTGGAGTCTCCCCCTTAAGTTTGTTTTCCAGCTCAGCCCTCTGTCCTGGGGCAGAGGCAAGGGAAATGTGGGCAGGGCTTCAGCTGTGGGTGGAAATAAAACCACATGAACAGTTTGTACAAAAATTTCTAGAAGTCGGGCGTATTTTGCAACATCTCTATGAAAGTACGATGCGGAGAAGGGGACAGACACATCTTCCCCTTGAGCACAAAATATCTTTCCCCTTGCATGGAGGCTTGGCAGAGGCACAGCCCAGCCTGACACCTTCCTACTGGCGGGCTTGCCTGGGGCTGGGTACTTGGCAGTGATGGTGGCCATGGTAGGAGGCAGTACTCGATTCTGGGGGAGCCGGACGACACTTTGGCAGGTGGGCACTGGAAACAACGATTGTGCTGGAAGGTCTTCATGGAGCTACTGGGTAAGGATTCTCTTGGAAGCAGACCTTGCTGGAAGGGCTGGTCAAAGAGAGAATTGATGCAGCCATCATGGACTGGTGGAGGAGACTGTGCGTGTGTGTACAGTCCTAGGAATATGGATTTAGGTAACCACCACAATCAAGACACAGAAGAGTTTCACACTCCCCCCCTCCTCCCATCCCTTATGTTGCTCCTTTTTGTCAAACCCTCCTCCTCCCCAGACTGCTTGCCACTGCAGATCCGATCTCCATCCCTACAGTCCGCCTTTCCAGAATGTCACGTCAGTGAAATCGGACAGTATGAAACTGTCCAAGGTGGCTTTTTTTTTTTTGCTCAACATAGTGTCTTTGAGATGTACGCATGTTGTGATGTTTGGCAATTGTTCCCTTTTAATTGCTCAGTAGTACTCCAGGCCTTGCGTGGACCACAGTTTGTTTACCCGTTCACCCACTGAAGGACATTTAGTTTTGTTCCCAGTTCTGGCGATTATAAATAGAGCACTGTTTGCATGAACACAAGTTTTTATTTCTCTTGGGTAAATGCCCAGGAGTGGGACTGCTGGGATGTGTGGTAGGTGTATGTTTAGCCTCATAAGAAATAGCCAAACTGTTTCCAGAGTGGCTGGCTATTCCTTTTTGCCTTCTCCGAGCAATGTAGAAGGGTCTCACTTGTCCCACACACTCCCAAGCATTTGTGGGGTTTTTCCTGTGCTTGTCTGTTTTTTGTTTTTGTTTTTGTTTTTGCCATTCTAATAGATTCTCGTGGTGTCTTGTTTTGTTTTATGTCGAATTTCTTGAATTTACTGGCCATCTGTGTCTCTTTGAGGAAGTGGCTGTCTAAATTGCTTGCCCGATTTTTTTATGGGGTTGTTTGTTCCTTCAGTTGAGTTTTGAAAGTTGTTTGTGTTTTCTGAGTACAAGTCCTTTGGTGGATATGTGATTTACACTAATTTTCTCCCGAGCTGTAGCTCGTCTTTTCATTCTCTTTCACAAGGACTACGTTTTTAATTTTGATGAAGCCAATGTATCCATTTGTTTCTTTTATGCATCAGGCTTCTGGTGTCATATCTAAAAACTCTTTGCCTCTAAAAGAAAAATTTATTTATTTATTTATTTATTTATTTATTCATTTAATTTGATTAATTTAATTTATTGCTTTAAAATTTGGTCCATTTTATTTAAGCTGTTAAAACTTTTATCACTTTACATTTAGATCTCGGATCCATTTTATGTAAGGAATGCATGAGGTTTTTGTTTTTGTTTGTTTGTTTGGTTTTGCAATGGATGTCCAGTTGTTCCAATGCCATTTGTCGAAAAGGTAATCGTATCGCCATTGGATTTGTCAAAAATCCATTGGTTGTATTTTGTATATTTCTGGGCATTTTATCTGTTCTATTGATCTGTGTGTCTCTTCCTTCACCAATGCCCTGCAGTCTTGATTGCTGGAACTTTGGAGTATGTCTTAAAATTGGGTAATGTCAGTCCTCTAAAAGTATTCTTTATTTATTTATTTATTTTGAAATTGTTATGGCTGTTCTAGTTCTGTTTCCTTTTCTTATAAATTTTGGAATCAGCTTGTCTATATGTACAAAAAATTCTGCAGAGATTTTGATCGGAAGTGCACTAAGTCTATGGAACAATATGAGAGGAATTGGCGTGTAACCTCTATTAAGTCTTCTAATCCCGGAACACAGTATGTCTCTCCATTTATTTAGGGCTTAATGCTTTCATCAGTGTTTTGTAGTTTTTATTATGCAGGTCATACACATGTTTTCTTAGATTTATAGCCAAGTATTTGATTTGGGGAGCTTTTTGTAAATGGTATTGGCTTTTGAAATTCTAGTTTCCAGCTTTTTACTGCTAAGATATAAATGCATGATTGATTTTTTTCATGTTCCTCTTGTATCCCACAACCTTGCCATCTCAATATTAAGGAGGTTTTGGTGTAGATTCTTTGGGATTTTCAATAGTCATGTTCTCTGTGAATAGGGATAGTTGTATGTCTTCCTTTACGATCTGTATAACTTTGATATCTTTTTCTTGTCTTATTGCATGAGGACTTCCAGTATGATGTTGAATAGCAGTGAGAGTAGACACTTGGCCCTATTCTTGTTCTTAGGAGGAAAGCATTCAGTCCTTCACTGTGAAGTTTGATGTTAACTTGAATTATTTGTAGATGTCCTTAATCAAACTAAAGAAGTTCTGTTCTAATCATAGCTTGCTGTGAGTTTTTATAATGAAGGTATGTTGAATTTTGTTATTTTTTTAATCACTTGATATGTTTGCATGACTTTTATTCTTTAATCTATTAATATGATGACTCATGTTGGTTAATTTTCAAATATTGAAAATCTTGCATTTCTGAAATAAATCCCATTTGGTTGTAACATAGGCTTCTTCTTATAAATTGTTGGATTTGATTTGTAATATTTTGTTGAGTATATTTGTATTTTCATGAGGGATATTGATCCACATAGTTTTCTCCTCTTGTACTGTTTTTGTATAGTTTTATGTATAGTTTTAGATATCAGGATAATGGTGGCTTCATAAAATGAACTGTGAAGTGTTTCCTTTATATTTTCTGGAAATAATTATATAGAATTCATGTTATTTCTTCTTTAAATATTTGATAGAATATGGCAGTGAAACCATCTTGGCCTGGAGTTTTCTTTTATGGCAGATTTTTAAACTGCAGATCTATTTCTTTAATAAATACAGGACTATTCCAGTTATCTATTTCTTCCTAGGTGAGTTTTTTTTTTTAAAGTATTGCTTTTAAAAATCGGTCCATTTTATTTAAGTTGTTAATTTATGTGCATAAGGTCATTTGTAATATCTCCTTTTTACCTTTTTAATGCCCAGGGGGCCTGTGTCTTTTGGGTTTTGAGGGAGCTTAAAAACAATACCCTTTCTTATTTCTCCCTGCCCAGGAGGGACTCAGACAGTAGTCTTGGATTCTGATAAAGCCATCCAGAAGGACATTACTTAGATATAAAGAAGAGGCTTGCTAACACACCTGGAACTGTACTCATTTGTCTTATCATAGTAATCCTGAGAAACATAACCTTCCTGGCACAAGGCAGCCTTTGCAAAATATGTGGCTTGTAGGAGAAGATGTGCTTTCTGCAGGTGGTAGACCTCAAAGCAGCAAGAAGAAAAGGGATGTGTGAGGTACGATCTGGGCTACAGAATGAATATTTGTGCCCTTTCACCCCATTCATATATTGAAATCTAATCCCTAGAGTGATGATATTTGGAGAAAGGGGTTTTAAGAGGTGATTATAAGGGCAGATCTCCAGATGAATGGGATTCAAGCTCATGTAAAAGAGACTCCAGAGAACTCCCTTGCCCCCTTTTACCATGCAAAGACACAGGGAGAAGATGGTGAGGAGGCAGGCCCTCACCAGATGCCTAATCTGCCAGTGCCTCAATCTTGAACCTTCTACTCCAAAAGTGCGAGAAACAAATGTTTGCTGTGTAAGCCACCCAGTCCCCAGTGTTTTTGTTATAGCAGCCCAAATGGATATGACCCCCTGCATGCCTGTTTCCTTCTCACACACTCACCAGATGAGCCGAGTGGAGAGAAGATATGAGGTCCCTTGGCATGGAGGCTGGAAGCTGGAAGCCAGGGAAAGGGAGATGACCCTCCAACAAGGCTTTTGGTGAGCATACAAGAGCTGCAGTCTAACGACTACAGGAATCATTGCAGGAGTAGGATGGGGGCGCGGTGAGAGACTAGGGGTCCTACGGTGCAAGCAGCAATAAGCACCAAGTAAGGCCCACGTATTAGACCAATGTTGCATATAGGTAAATGTGTCCACAGGTTAGAAAGATCCCATTGGGATACCTTAAAATGCTAGACCAGATATTTGTAACCCTGTTGTGATAATACGATGTGAACAGGTATGGTTGTGCATGGGATGGGAGACCAAGGTGGCTGGAACTCAGGGAGATGGGGGATGGGGAGGAATGGAGGGAGACGAGGTGAGAGACCCATGGTGGAGTGAGATGGAGAAGAACGCTAAAGGCCACGTTGAGATTGGGAGGTACCATTCTAGGACAGGGGAGTTAGGGAGGTGTTCATCAGAACAGCACAGGGTGGGGCATACCAGTTTTGAGAAGACTGATGTATTTCTATACCATTAGCAAAAAGCCTTCCTGTTCAAGGAGGCCCGAGTTATATTGCCCTTGTCGCTCCCCGCTCCCAACTCTGCCACTCTGCTGCCTTCTCCTTGGACCCTTGCCCCCGTCCATGATCCAGCAGGAAAGGTGAGGGCCGGCCTAGCAGGCCCCAGGTTTGGTATGTTGCTGGTGCCCATTCTGGTGTTCTGGGTGGTTGGTTCCTGTGCCTCTGCTTCTTAGATATTTTGTCTCTCCCCCTTCGACAGCCATGAGGAGGACATTGCAGGACAGCAAGAACTCGGGCTGACAGGACAGGGTTTTTGGTGGCTGGGGCAAGCTCCCTATCTGAAGACAGCAGGCACGAGACTTGAGGCCTTGGGGAGCTCTCCACGTTGGGGTATAGAGACAAAGCCACAGGCTTTCCAGTTTATCTGGTTTCCGCTCAATCCAATACAAGCTCCAGAAGGGAGAAGTAGTTCCCTTGGACCTTGCCCTCCTTGCCCCCTCCCAAAGTCAAATAAACATCCATCCAGGAGGAACAAGACAGAACTCCTTGAGATCAGACGTTCCTGGTTCTATAGTCATTTATCAAAGCCTCTCTCATCAATTAGAGAAATATTTGAAAAATCATCAGAGCCCCCTGCATGCGCCTCATGTATAATTCAAAGCAATGGCTCCGGATGCAGAGACGGAGCCGCAGAAACCAGGGCTGGCTTTTGAAGGTGAACCTGTCTATTGTCCCTTTCATCCCAAACTCACGAACGCACTCCGCGCCCCTTGAAAATTGCATTTAGCCTTGGATGTAGAAGTGTAGAAATCTTGCACCTGAAGTGTGGGAGCTTCCTCTACCCCCTACTGGAAACTTCCCCCAGGGGAGGCCATTCCTCAGCTTTTGGAAATTGGGTATCCCTGTGAGATTAAGGCAGTAAGAAGTGATACCCCATATATGTGCAGAATTTGCCTTTAATCTCAGTCTCCAAAACCCAGTGGTTCAAAGAGGACTATAAAGAAAGTAAAACAAACAAATAAACCAACGAAAAACCCAAGCAAGTAACTACATAAAAACCACCCTTACTTATTTCATTTTTCCCTTCCTCACAGTGCAGGGAATACCCTATTTTATAGGTGAACAGATGAAAACAGAGAGGTGGAGAGACTTGGCCAGGGTCACATAGCAAATCCACAGTGACAAGCACTTGTACCTCCACCACCGGACATTGCCTCGAGGGACATAACACCTGTTTTCTTTTTTATTGTGTTATTCCATTTGAACAGCTTGGAAATGGATAAGTGGGAAATTGGTCATTTACATTTTTTTTTCCTATGGAAATTTGGTTTGTAATAATTAAGTCTTAAAAAAATATCAAACACCTATCACAAAGGGCAGTGGCCATCTTGCTTTTATTATTCAAGGCACCCCATGCCCAAATTGTATTTAATTAACAGGTTCAACTGATTTCACTTCTGGATCACATGAATGGCAAGTAGAGCCGACATGATTTAAGACTCCAACACCACCAACTTGGGGCACTGTAATGATGGGGTGATATAGGAGGGGTGCAGGAGACACTCCTCTGGATAGTGGAGGGAATATTTTTTTTTTGACTCAACCCAGGAGTTATTCTTCCTACTCAATCTCAGTCCTCACCTGCCCTTGCAATATGGTAGGACATCGAAATGGCTCTGAGAGGGACAGAGTGGACCCCTGTAGGAGTCCTTGTGCAATGGGTCACTGGGGACAGGCCCCCTGCAGGACATGCACAGAGACATGTAGATGGTTCTCCTTGGCTTTGTGCTCTAGGAGGTAGCAGAACGCCAGAAATGTGACTGGCATGTGGAGTGATTCTAAGCAGAAAATGAGCATTTACCCCATGAAGTGGGTGAAACAACCCAGATCTGCCCAGGAAAGCAAGAGAGGTAAAGGGTGCAGAGAGGAGGGTCCAGGGTCCGCCTGATGCAAATGGAAATTTCCAACTGGAACCAGGCAATCGAGGCGAGCCCCGATGGAGAGGTGCATGGCACCCCATGCCCACCCAGGCCCCAGTGCCATGTCTAGAATTCAGCAGGTGCTCAGCAAGGTGAAAGAAGGAGCTGCAGCACCACGTCCCTGCAGAAGCTCACCAGGACGTTCTAGTGTGAGTCCCATTAGGCCCCGGGCTTGCTCATCACCAAAGCCCTGTCACATCGCATTATAATGATCTGATTTCCAGTCTGCTTCCTTCCTAGAAACTCCTTTTGCATTCCCAGCATCTTCTCCAGCATATGGTGCATATTAAGCACTAAAGGGAGGAGGGAAGGAAGAGCAGGAGGGAGGGAGGGCAGCTATATTGGGCTGAGGGTTTCCCCAATAAGCGAGCAAAGAGAAGAAACTGGAAATTAATAGCAGGTCCCACTGCACATCATCTCTGGGATGCTGAGCTAAATGACGCTGCTGTAAGCTCTGTAAGGAGCCATACCTGGTTCTTCTGCGATGGAAGCTCACTCTGCTGTTACTCTACGAGAGTATAAGCCTCAGGACTCCAGGGTTTCCCTTGGTCACCACTGTTTCACTAGCCTCTGGGGTATAACTTCTGGTAACAGTAGATATTGGTTGAATGAATGAATCAGCAAGTGAATTGGACCTTTTTGTGTTCTCTATAAAGCCCTGGTTTCCCAAGGCCATCGATGAGTGGTTCGCGTGGCTCTCTGCACAGGTCATGCCTATGACAGTGGGTGTCCACGCCTGCAGCCCACAGGAGCAGCTCAGGCCAGCAGCCCCCTACAACACCCCCTTCCCCCGCTCAAAGTGCTCAGCCTCACAGTTGAATGGTGTGGGGCCTCCAGGTGGAGGAAGACTTCAGCTGAATCCAGCAGCCCGTCTTCTAATAACCCTAGAGAATGGTCCTTCCCTTTTGGGGGGAGGGCTCATCTTCCCCTCTATGGAATGTGAAGGCTACCCCAGATGATCCCAAAACTTTCCTAGCGTTCCCCGAAAAACAAGGAAGGAGGCGGATGTGGGGCTGGCATTCCGGCGGCTTCCTCTAGCAGCTCCGCTGCGGGTTCCCAAGGCTCGGAGAGAGCGGGGCCCTTGTGTGGGATGAACTCGGGGAGGAGATGTGAGCAAGCATGAGTTAGCACCTCTGCTTAGGGCCCGGGAAAACGTGTCAGAGACACGGAGGGGAACCTGCTGTCATTGTGAAGACAGCAGACTTCCAGACTGAAAATAGGACCTGCCTCTCGACTGTAGGGGAGGGCTGCAGGCTCCCTGCCTCTAGGCTCGGGGGTGCAGGATGGTGGGGCACAGCAAGGCATGCCTGCTGGGACTTGTTTTTCTTAAGACATTTCAAGATGAGGATACAAATCATCAAGAAACCTAATGAGAGCTGTGGGTTCTCTCTCTGAAAAAAGGCAGACCCCTGACATTTTGCATCATAGGTAAGGGAGGGGGAGGGGTTCCTTGAAGTCTATTTCTAAGCTCTGGAACCCGAATAACACGCCCATGGAGAGTGGAGCGCTCTAGGAGGAGGCCCCGTGGGTCTTAGCTGTAATCGGGCTCTGCCCCATCTGGCTGTGCCTATGCCATTCTGGGTGGCCTCAGTCTCATCATCTATAAAATGGGTGGCCTGGGAGAGGACTATAGCCAATTTCCTTCCCGCTTCCATGCTAGGATTCGGATCCACATGCACACTTGCTGAGAGCTCCCGCTGCGCTGGGGCGGCTCTCCGCACTGCTCGGCTGAGAAGCCACGATGCTGAGGAAGAGGAAAACATGCTTTTCTTGGGGAACGGTGGGCTCAGGCATTCAGAATTGACTCTCTAGCATTAAACTCAGCGTCGTTCCGTTGGAGTAACCTGAGTTAGACCTTGACTAAAATGGCTCTCCCCGCGGAAAGCACGAGAAATTCTCTCTCTTCTCTTGCCCCAGCTCTGTCTAAATGGCCGGATCGTGGGAGTTGGGGTCTCCGACTGGCTTCCTTTCCAGGCTTCCCAGTGGGGGACTGACAGAGAGCCAGGAGTGAGGTCACAGACAAATTTCTAGGAGTAAGAACGGAGGCCTGGACAGCTGTGACTTGTCTCCAGCTCACCTGGCCAGGCCTGGGGCCAGACTCGTGCATGAGGTCCAGAGCTGCACCCACTGACAAGAACCAAGTGTTTTTCCCTCCTTCCCCAAGCTTCCTGGGGTTCTTCCTCCCTCACGCCCCACACCCTCGCTTTCTTAGTAAATGGAAGGCCAGTGGAAGGGGACCCAGTAGCCCAGACTATGCAGGAGCCACACTCCCCCGCCCAAGTGCTCTGCCTAGAAAGGATGACCAGCTAGTGTACCTCCCGCCCTGTGGTGAGCCTGCCCAGGGGGCCTCCCTTTCCCACCCTGCACCCTGGGCCCTCCAAAGCCCCCACCCTGCTTAGCGCTCCTTCCTCGGTTCTTCATGGGCGGGATCCACATGGTAGCTTCTGTTGCGGTTTGCGTCCTGACTCAGATCATATGACATTCTTGAGCAGGAAACCATTATCCCACTTGAAATTATGATGCATTCATAAAAGCAATGGGTGAGAAACCATAGAGCACTGGCTCTCCTGCCCACTTCTTCAAGTTCCCATTCACTTGTTTAGAGACCTGTGTCTTTCCCTGCGACTTTTGGTTTCTTTCTGGGGCCGATGTACCCTTCCTCCCACCTCTGCGCCTTTCCATGGGCTGTTCCGTTGGCCTTCTCCACCCCCCCTCAAGGCCCCTCCTATCCTTCAAGACAGCTCCGCACCACCTTCCTTAGAAAACCTTTCCCAACACCCAAACCCAAGTGAGGTTTCCTTCCCCCATAACCCTTGGTCCACTGGGCGTTGAGAGGAGAGTAATGATGTCAAGTCTGGTGCCAGGACCTCAGCTGGTCCCCACAGCAACCTTTGCGGATAAATACTGACATCCCCATTCACAGGGGAGGACAGGATGGCAGGTGGGTTAGCTGACTTGCCCAAGATCCCACAGCCAGAGAGTGGGAAAAGCGCCCAAGCCTGGATTTTGTTCCACTATTATGGGCAACCTCCTGGTCCCGCACCAAGCATGTCTTTCTTCCTGACTTACTTCCTTCCTGACTGTGGCTTGTTTGTGTGGCTTCTCCCCCGATCTGGGGTCTCCCGAGAACAGAGGTTGCTCTGCTCTCTGCCTTCTGCACAGTGCCGTGCGGAGGGCCTGCTCCGCCAGTGTCTGAAGGACTGACTTAAATCTCTCCACACCATCGTTGGCATTTTCCTGCACCTCGAGCCGCGGTAATGAAATTTCCGCCTTGCGCCGTCAAGGATTGAAATGTCGAAAATGTCACAACCCGGAGGAAGCCAGAGCTCTTGAAATTTACAAATAAAACAATGGCCTCTGTTGATGGCGCATCTGCCATAGGGCCCATGACAAGCGTTTCCCTCTGACTCTTGACAATCCATTCAGTTGCCTCCAGGAGAGCCGCACAGGTGTTTGTGGCTGGTGTCGGTTCCGGTCGGTCACTGCCCTCCCTGGGTGTTCCTTGTTAGACTTTCTGATATAGCACCTGCCTGTAAGTCATATGCTGTTACACGTGTCCCATTTTCTGGATGAAGAAACGGAGGCTCACAGGAGAGAAGGAGATCACAGGGTTAGGTCTTGCCAGAGTCGGGTGCGGAAGCCTGGAATGTCTGTGGCACCTGTAACTTAACCAGCACACCACTCAGCCTCAAAGCCTGGCTCTCATCCCTCCCTTTCCTCCCACCCTCAATAGGCCTGGGGTCAGTGTTCACACAGGGGTGGGTGAGGGGCTGGTTCTCCTGCACACTGGTGCAGCCCAGCCGTTTACAAGAAAAGGGCTCTGCCTGGGCTCAGTCCCTCCGTTGGAGGGCGAACACCGGCTTCCGTGCTGGCGTGCAAGAGGGCCTGGGGCCCTCCGTAATGCTGGAGCTGACCAGGGGCCCATGGTCCTTCTGGTCACATGGAAGAGGAGTGAAGGCCAGACCCACCACTCAGAGATGTGGATCGCAAATGCTGGTCTTCTACCAGCAAATGCTGGTTGGTGGTATTTTAGTAACTTCTCACGAAACAAACCGTGGATTTGGGGGCTGAAGTCCTGGCTCCTCCTTACTGTGTGATACTGGTCGGGGTGCTTACTCCGTTTGGACTCACTAGCTCGCCTGGGCTGGATAAGCTCCAAGACCCCCTCCAGCTCCATCTCTATGAGGATTTGAGGGTAGGCTCTGGGGTCTGATGTCCTGGGTTCAAATGTCAGCGATGGGGTAGGGGGAAATGTCCCACCTGTTAAATGGGATAATAGCAGTAGCTGCCTCCACTGGATATTGGACAGAAAGTACTTAGAATAATAGTCCCAACCACATAGGTATACTCAGTAACTCTGTATTATCGTCACATTAAGGTTGAAGTGGTCATTTTGACTCCAAGCAAGACAATACAAACGAGAAAGCGAGGCCCAGAGAGTTTAAGTAACTTCCACAAGGTCACACAGCTAAAGCAGGGTTGGTCCAGTCCTCAGGCTCCCCGTCACCAAGCTTCACGCCCTTCCTGCCATACCCCCACTGCCCTGGGAAGGAGACCCACAGTTTGGACAGCAGGGGAGAGAGGGATCTTCTCCAGGTTGGGAGAAGGACTGGCCTGTCTCCATCACTCTACCAAACTATCAACCACTGCCAGCTGTGAAGAGGTGGGAAGAATGTGGGGCCTGGGTTCAGGGGCCTTGGGTTTCAGTCCCTCCTCCTTTTCTTACTAGCTGTGTGACTTTGGGAAGGACAGGCAACCTTTCTGGGCCATGGCGTCTTCATCAGTAAACGGAGGGAAAGCAGCCCTGCCCTCTCCACTTACAGGTTGTTAGGTGCATTAACCAAAGTGCCACCTGCCAGATCCAAGGTACCTCCTCAGGGACGAAGCTTACGGAGGACTTTGTGTTCTCTCAGGGTCCCCACAGAAGACAGCTGGCCCACTCCGGCGGGGTAGTTGAGGAGGAGTTAGTAAGATGTTGTTTACAAAAGTGGGGCCAGAGTGCAGAACACCCCAGACACAACGTTGCTCGCAGAGGCTGGCCGGGGCCAGGAGGCCTTATGTAACAGGTCTGTAGGTACAGGAGGAGGGATGGCTAGGACAGAAAGGGACAGCCAAGGCTGGGGGTGGAGGGGTGGCTGCTGGCCAGACAGGACCCCCCAAAACCCAGTGGGAGGAAGCCAGAGGCCGGGCACTGTAGCTGCTCTCTTGTCCCTTGCTGAGGTCTCCTGCTTGAGCGCCCCACTGGCCGAGCTCAGTGTGAGACCCAAGCACATGTGCTCTACCCAGGCAGAGCTCCTGGGGGAAGGCCGAGAGCAGACCTGAGGGATAGACAGGCGCCCTCCAGGGCCACACGGTACAGGGGGCTTGTCAGAACAGCCCCCCTCCCTCCTAGTTCTGCCTCTGCGCCCGAGAGCTGACTAGGCGATAATGGGACCCGTGCTGGAGAGAGCGCCATATTCAACCTGTCAGGGGTTATTGTAAAAGGAGATTTAGTTTCTTTTTTGTGAGTAAAACAATGAAACCTCCATAATTGTTCCAGGAGAAATAAACATGCCAAAATATTTAAGTACTAATAAAACTTAAGAATTATCCCAGCATATTTAAATATAGATGTATTTTTATGGCTGGCAATGAAGGCAATTGCCAGCAGAACGCATTTCATCCAGGCCATTTGCTACTCGTTGCCCACCCCCTCCTTCGAGGGGTGGGTGGGGAGGGGGTGCCGACGTGGAGCCTTCCCAGGGGTGGGAAGAGGTTCCCCTCCCTCACAAGCAGGCCGCAATCGTTCCTGTGCCGCGCCCCGGACGCCGGGCACTGGGCTCCACACCGTGCATGGCTGACTCCTCCCGAGAGCCCTGCCACTGCCCGAGGGGCCATCGATCTGACGGACAGCCGAGGAAGCGAGGTGCGGTAGGGGGCAGGAAGTTTAAGGCTGCAGGCCTCCAGCAGGCAGAGTTAGGGCCTTGACCAAACTTCAGTAGCTTCTGACAAGGGTCTCAGACTCGATGCCAACATGGTGGCCCCCCACTGGCCTCACTCAATCTCACTGCTGCAGCTGAAGGCTTCTGTCTGTCCATCTGAGTGTGTACGTGCGTGCGTGTGTGTGTGTGTGTGTGTGTGTGCAAACCTGACCCTGGTTTCCTGGCTTTTAGCCTTTGCATGACTTGCTGTTGCCCACAGAGTACACTCTAAGCCCCAGGGCTGCATCCGAGGCCCTGCCTATCCTCAGCTCTGTCCTCTCTGCCACCTGGAGCCATACTCTGGCGGGACTAGAGGATTCTGGTCCGTGCCTCTGTGTGGTGGCTCATGGAGGTCCCTCTGCCTGGAACGCCTCTGTCCCCTTCCCTGTCTGGCCACTCCTGTGCTTCTTTCACAGCTCAGCTCTTACAAGCTTTCCAGAAATCCCTCACCGGGCCTCTGAACTTGGGCGGACACTCCTTGCTTTGCGGCCCTGCCGTGTTCCTCAGCTCACCCCTGAACCACACTGGTTCACGGAATGAGCTCCTGATGGGACTCACACGGGGACTCCATCCTCTCCATCTTTGCGTGCCGCACCCAGCATCCATGACTGGCCCGAACCAAGGTCTCATGGGAAAAAACACGAATCAGCCACCCCGAGGGAGGCACACCGAGGTAGGTTAGCCTCACGGCTCTATCGCTCCGTACCTGCGTGACCCCAGACACATTTCTCAGCCCCTTCAAGGCTCACCTGGAGGGCAGGGATAACAACGCCCAGCTCACAGGGCTGTGGGAGAAGCAGAACGCCATTTGTAAACACGTGAGGCAGGAAGCCAGGCTTCCTCCTAAATGCCGGTAAACGTGGGTCTGCGACTGTGCTTTTAAAACTGCTCTGGTCTATGGGCTCTTCCTGGGCTGAGTGGGCCCCCACCCTTCACACAGACCTCACAGACCTTTCCATCCATTCCCAGTCTTTGGAACCAATCTCCTGAGAAGTATAAGATGCCCAGAGAAGCCAGAGGCCCAGAGAGGTTAAGTGTTTTACCCCAGGCCACACAGGAAGTGACGGATGGAGCTGAGAATGGTGCCTGGGTCGGGGCATCCCCAGCTCAGTCAGAAACGAGCTTTGGTAAGGAGTAGACTCACTTGGGGGAGCCCACCCTCTCCAAACTCCGCTGCGGCCTGTGTCCAGTGGCCGGCAGGTCTGGCAGAGGTCAGCTGCTTCCAGTGAGACCTCCTCCACCCGACTGGGGGTTGTCTGAATGTCAAGCCTCAGTTGGAGAGGTTCATGGGGTCAAGACCCCCCTCCTGTGTTCTGCCCAAATGCACAGTGGCTTTCCGTCTCACTTCCAGCTGCACTTACAGTCCTGCTTCTGCCACGTGAGCAGCTGAGTGGCCTCAGGACCCTGGCCTAGGAGCAAATTCTTTCTTTGCCTCAGTCTCCCCTTCTATAAAAAAAACAAGGTGTTTCCTTTGATGATGAAAAAAGCTAAAATTGTTACAATCATGATTATCAGCACTAATCACCATCATCATCGTAAAAAATACATTCAGGGGATGTTGTAGTCTATTTGGATATCCGGACCCCAAGGAATTTGATTTCTCTGCTCAAAACAACATCACCCATGTCCTGTTTTGTTTTTTTGGTTTTTTTTTTTTTAGATGTTTTATTGTGACAAAATATGTATAACCTAAAATTCACCATTTTAACCATTTTTAGGTGTACAGTTCAGCGGCATCATCCACATGGTTTTGCAAATATCACAGCCATCCATCTCCAGAACTTTCTCATCTTCCCAAACTGAAATATGTCCCCATTTAACACAAACTCTCCATTCCTTCCTCCCCCGGCCTCTGGGAACCACCATTCTGCATCTGTCTCAATGAGTCTGACTACTGGAGGAATCCTTCCGTAAGTGGAATCAAATCGTATTTGTCCTTTTGTCACTAGTTGGCTTCACTCGGTATCATGTCTTTGAGGTTCATCTACACTATCGCACACGTCAGAATTCCCTCGCTCTTTAAGACTGAATCACCTCCCTGCTCATGTATGTCCCACATCTGGTTGACCTGTCTACCTTTTAGCTATTTTTTAAACAATGTCTCTATGAGCATGGGCGTGCAAATGGCTGCTTGAGTCCCTGCCTCCACTTACCTGGGGTCAGAAGCTGACTTGCGGGATGGGGTGGAAGTCTGATGAAGTTGATTGGAGGAGCCACCTGTTCTTCACCGTGGTTGTGCTATTCCATATCCCCAAGAGCTGTCCACAAGGGTTCTGATGTCTCCACAGCCTCTCCAGTGCTGGCATTGTCGGTTTTTGGTTCTTAAGTTATTGTTGTTGCTCTAGCCATCCTGAACCACCTACGGGGTGGTTAGTGATGTGACGAGTGATGTCGAGCATCTTTGTGTGAGCGTGCTGTTCCTTTGTCTATCTTCTCTGGAGAAACATCTTGTCAAGTGCTTGGAATGTTTTTTAATGGGTTTGGTTTTATTGTTGTTATTAGATTGTAACTCATGCTATATTGTATTTTATTTTTGTTTTTTAAAGGATTTATCTATCTATTTATTTGAGAGAGAGCAGTAGCAGGGAGGAGGGGCAAAGAGGCGTGGGGCTCGATCCCACAACCCTGAGATCATGACCTGAGTTGAAGGCAGACCCTTAACCATCTTGAGTCACCCGGGTACCCCTCTCATGCTCTATTTTAACATGAAGTGAACTGCTCAACCATCTTTCCACTGATAGAAGGAATTACATGAGTATGTGTATCACGGGGTAGAAAGCACACATTTAGGAAGCATTTCTTTTGCTTAATCTTTGCCAACAGTGTGTGAAGTAAGTGGTATGATCCTTCTGTACAAGGACACTGAGGTTCAGAGACCTTAGGCAACTTGCCCAAGATCACTCAGCTGGTAGAGGGAAACACAGAACAGGATTTGGGACTTACTTTGTGCCCCCCATAGTCTGTCTCCAAGGCCACATTTAGCTGTGTACCCCACACAGCCTCCCCACAAAAGCCAAGACCCCTAAAACAGAGCACAGCCACAGAGAAGTCCTATCCCTTACTGTTATCTGTCCGAAGAGACACCCCCAGGTGAATGATGTAACCAGAGGGTCAGAGCAAGGCCCACATTAATCTCATGGTTACAAACAATACAGGAAGGTTATGCTGGCCTCGAGCCCAGTTAAGTGGACATTTGGATTTTTTCCAAAACAAATGTGGATACTGTAAATACAGGTCAGCTGGTTTGCAGGAAATCGGCATCCAGATGAAGCAGCCTCTAGAAAGATATTTCCAAAAGTCCTACTTCAAAGAGCCTGGGGCTGGGGGTGGATCATTTGGAGCATGTCTCCTTCTTGTAAAACATTTTGCATTCATTCAAAACTTCCTTGCTTGGGGCGCCTGGGTGGCTCAGTGGGTTAAATCCTCTGCCTTCGGCTCAGGTCATGATCCCAGGGTCCTGGGATCGAGCCCTGCATCGTGTTCTCTGCTCAGCAAGGAGCCTGCTTCCTCCTCTCTCTCTTCCTGCCTTTCTGCCTACTTGTGATCTCTGTCTGTCAAATAAATAAAATATTTCAAAAAAAAAAAAAGGGGGGGGGCGCCCGGGTGGCTCAGTGTGTTGAGCCACTGCCTTCGGCTCGGGTCATGATCTCAGGGTCCTGGGATCGAGCCCCGCATCGGGCTCTCTGCTCAGTAGGGAGTCTGCTTCCCTCCCTCTCTCTCTCTCTCTCTGCCTGCCTCTCTGCCTACTTGTGATCTCTGTCTGTCAAATGAATAAATAAAATCTTAAAAAAACAAAAAAACAAAACCAAAAAAAAAAAAAACTTCCTTGCTGAGGGGCTTCTGGGCACTCAGCCGTACGCTGGGCGTGGGCTCCTGTGGGCAATGCTAGAGGTAGAGAAAGCCCGTGAATTATGATTCCGACAATAATCATCTGTTCCCCAGAGCAGTCTGCCTTCCAGCAGGGAACATATGCCCAGAGAAGTTGCGATGCTTGCCTGTGGTCACACAGTAAGTATGCAAGTGGTAAAGCTGGGAAGATACCCCAAGTCTCTTTTGAGTAGCTCTACTTTCCTAAATACCAATATTTTTCTATTTATGCTATTGCATTTTCAAGATCACTTGCTAGCCTCAGAATGGGTATGACAACCTTCTGGCAGAAGTTATGTCCTGATTTTGGCTTCAAAACAATAAAGTAAATGTAGATAGGTTTCTATTTCTTTCCTTTGAGAATCTGAAGTAGAGGTTAAGACCTACTCCCGGGAAAAGTTGGAGACCACAAGAAGGAAGAAAAGGGAGTGCTCATGGCGCTCTTTGATTAAGTGCCTCTTGAGTAGGACAGACAGTGAGTTCTTTTAATCTACTCCTACCCAGGATGTATGAGCAGAGATTGTCCTCCTTTATTAGCACAAACCCCTGACGGGCTGAGACTTTGCTCCAGGTACTTTCCAGGGGCCCGATGAAGCAGTTCCACTGCGGTTCCCCTGGTGGTGTGGGTGGGAGGGGTTTTGCCATTCCAGGCTGGCCCTAAGGATGGTTTATCCTAACAAAGCTCTGGCCAGGGATGGACTACCTGTCTCCTTGTTGGTTTCCCTTGGAAGAGTTGGGTTGGGATCCATTCCCCTGACCATCAAGGGAAGACAACAGGGCAATGTGCACAGAAGGCACAAGAAGGAATAACCCCACCCAGGGGCTCTCCCACCATTGCTGGCTCACCCTCAAGACTGTCGAAATCTCATGTTAAGAGAGCGTCAGCAGTCATGCTGGCAGCCCCAGGGCTCCCTAACTGAGGTTGGAGCCTCCTCTTCTTGGAGGCGCCATTTTGTCATTCTGTGCAGATGGTAGGTTTCTTGTTCCTTTCGCAAAGAACCCAATCTTAATCAAGTCTATCTCAAGTATGAATGCTAAAGAAATTTTTGTAGAAGGACAAAGGAAGAAAGGAGAGAAGGAAAGAAGGAAGGATTGAAGGATAAATCGAGAAATTTCCTTTGAAAAAAATCCTTGAGATGCATCTGTTTTAACTGTATTTGTTGGGAGTGGCAGATGTTTTCATCAGTAGAGCCTGATAGAGTGAGAGAGAGAGAGAGAGAGAGAGAGAAATCAGTGGTCACTTCATGTCTGCCAAGTGAATGAATGAATTAATGGGTGAGTGAATGAATAGCAGGGATTTGGGATTTGCTTGCTGAAAGAGAGATTTCCTTATGGAACCACGTCGGTCACTATTGGGAAAATCAAGGGGGCTAAGTAGACTAAGGCTTTGGTTTTAGGTCACAAGGAAATGGACAAGCCCATGATGAAATGTTCACATTAGGAGGCCAGTTTGAACTAAATGTGGCAAAGTTATTCTCAGTGCCAAATCTGTTCATTGTGACTTCTGGGTCCCAGCCTGCTCAGGATCCTCTCTCCCAGTCATGCTCTTAAATTGCCAGGGAAAGGACTCTTGTCTGAACATAGCCCGTGATTCACCTCTTCCCTTTCAAGCCAGGAGCAGAAAGGGTCTCCAAGGAACTAGCAGTGGAGATGCAGGGTAATCAAAGAGAGGGAAAAGGAGTGTTTATTGAGGTGTTGATGGAAATAGACGGATTAATAGGAAAGAATTTTTTTAAAAAAATTTCCAAATTCAAAATCATTCTTTCACTTAAAATACAGTGATGTCCTCACTCACCTTTAGGTGAGTGATCTGCTGCCTCCTGCATTTTCCCTTGCAGCAAATCAAGACCTTCCTCAGACTTCCTTCCATTCCCCAAGTCCAGATTCAGAAAACAGAGGCTGGGGAAGCGGCCTGAAACCAGCGAAGGAGGTCAGGAACTCTGCAGGGTGAGCCCCGACATCTCGCCGCATTAACCCTGCGAACTCAGGCCAAGCAGTGAGGCTGGAGTCATTAATACCTAATGATGTCGTATTGTCTTCCAATAACAAACCATCTCACCAGTTGGTTTTATAGGGTACCAGCTGTTGTTAATTGGGGGAGATGAGCATGAAATGGCTGCTTTCACACCTGACCAAGAGAGAGAGGCAGCATTGAGGGGCCCAGGGAAACCGCCTGCTGCAGGCAGGGGGGCTCCTCAGCACTGCCTTGGAAGGGGACAGGCACAGGGATAGCATGGGGCAGCAGTCCTCTCCAAGCTCGGCGGGCACAGCACTGACAATGAGAGGTCATTTAGCACCCTGCCTCTCCCCCTGCAGGCCGGCGGCTGGCGCTTGCCAGGCAGTGCCACCTCCTCTTGCTTTTGTGGCTGGCCAGGGGAGGGGCAACCCCAAACCAGGGCCGCATGTTGCATAGCTGGAACCTTGCCCAGCCTCTGGCATGTTCCAGTTCTGCGGAGGAGGCACCGCCATGTCCTCCAGCACCAACACCGTCCTCTGCCCCCCAGCTATAGGTGACGGCACTGGGTGCCAGGCTGCCAGCAAGCAGGGACTGCAGGGCCTGGCTGTCCCATGGGGGGCTGGCCCCATTACATTTTCTCTTTTGGTGTTCCATCCAAGAGACGAAGAGACCCAGACAGAGGTCATCACTTAGCAAGAGGAATGAAGCAAAAAGGGGCAGTGCTGTGATGGAGAGGGGCTGGAGCACCCCCTGGGTCCAGGAGCAGGCAGGCGAGAGGAGGAAACTGTGCACAGGGCGGGACCTGGTGCAGAAGGAGCACGGAATCCCTTCCACGTGCACTCTCAACTCCCCGTCCCTGCGGGCTTCCCGAGACACCCACTCGGAAGCCCGTTCCGTCATCCCCATTTCTCAGATGGTTCTGAACCTCCATGTGGAGGCTGCCTCGACTTCTTCAGACCAAGAAAAGCTCAGGTCCCTCTCTCTGCCTACATTTGCCTTTATTTTCAGCGTTGTTGCAAAAGACGGGAAAGCAGAGCATTAAAACATGTACTGTAAATAAACCAAATTAAAGTAAAATTGACTCATTTAGCAACCAGCCTCCGATCTTGCATTAGAGGCAATTGAAGAGATTTCACAGATTTTAGTAACCAGATAAGATTATTATATAAACAGACTTCTGCATTGAATGATGAGCCATATCTTGAGGAGAATATTTGAAATCAATAGTAATACAGACTGAGAATTAAGTAATGTGGTTAAGCACCTTTGAATGATGCCATTTTTAAGAGCTGATTAGAAATAAATATGCCAATTGCAGCAGAGCCGATCGCTGGAATAAAGGGAAGATTAATCAATTTGGGCCCAAGACCCGTGGAGGCCATCTTGGTGTGGCCAGCTCAGCGCTCTGGTTTGCTGGATGGAGGCTGGAAAGCTCCGGGGCCTGATGGCGACTCAGAGAAGGGACAAGAGATGCTATCAGAGTCCTTAGGCAGAACCACAGCTCTGCCCACCAAGGGGCTGGCGGTGGCGGAGAGGGGAGGATTAGCCGTAAGCTGCTTAAACGGCTCACACAGGGCGAGCCGGAGCGCAGGGAGGAAATTACAGCTGGGGACACTGACAACCCTGGGATCGCGTTTGGAATGCCCAATTACCATTCAGCTGGGAAATGATTGGTCTTTTGGCCGCTCTGTAATCATCGCTCACCTGGACAATTGCACCAGCTTCCCGACGGGTCCCCACGTGAGCCGGCGGATGCATTCTATACACGGTCACCATAGCGATCTTTCCTAAGCACCACTCAGATCCTGTCACTCACCTTGAAGAAACCGTGGCTGCCTTCCTTCTGACTTAGGCCCAGGGCCAGGTACCTTCGCTTAGAGTTCAAGACCCTCCACGGCCCTGCTGTCCCTACTCGTCTCCTTTCTTCCTACTCCCAGTTCCTGCCTTATGATGGCTCCAAGGGGAAGCCTTTAGGGATGCCTGCTGTAGCTTTGCAGCATTGTCTCTGCCTCTGCTGGGTCCTTCCTGCCTCCCCTGTCTGCTGAAACCCACCTCTCTCCCACCTCATTCAAAGTCCGTCTTGACCGTTCATTCCTCCAACTCTAGCAGAACTAGCCGCTGTTTCTCTGTTAGCACCCTACCTGAACAAACCTTTCCTGTTTCACATGAACGTCATTCACGATTTCTTTTGTATCCAGGGACACTCAGGAGTATCTTTGCAGGGCTATGTGCTGTGGTTGTCCCTGAAGGTATAGTGAGAGAATAGAGAAGTGGTCTCTGGCCTCTCGGGGCTCAGTTTCACACTGAGTATTTAATACTCTACACAGCTTTCCCTGATCCAGTAGGCAAGCCACACTTCTTTCATTCAACTGGCAGAAGGTAGGTGCTCAAGAGTGGTTGAATGAATGAATGAGAGATCAAACAAAGGAATGAGTAACAAAGATGGATCAGGGAAAGGTGGTTGCAGTGAAAATTTTTGCTTGGCAGAAGGAACAGGGTTCTGATAGTTGCCCAGCTCGGCCTAAGCTGCCTTCTGCAGGGCTGAGCTCCCAGGAGCTAGAGGCATCCATGCAGAGGGAGACCATCTGTCAAGGAGGTTCCAGAAAAGACTCATAACTAGCAGTGAGATAGAAGTTGCAGTGCTGTGGGCTCTAGGCTCAGCCCTACCACTGACTCACTATGTGACCTCCGGTAGAGCACAACCTTTCTTTGAGCCTCAGTTTCTCCATCTGTAAAATGGAGACTTTAGACAGCTGGCCAGTCGTGAGCTCTTTGCTCAAATGAAGCAAGCAGAGGATAATTTGTGAATGTTGAAATCCAGACAACATCTGGACTCTGACTAACATTAGTGTGAGACTCTATCCTATGGTAGGAACAGAGAAAAATATAACAGTTGTAGGACTATGGGAGAAGCAGTAAGTGCAAGATTTTGTAAGGAGAGTATGATAAATGTGAGGGACACTCTCATGAGCTAGTGTAGGCTGGGAAGGCTTCCTGGAGGAAAGGAGGGAGTTCAGATCTATGTGAGAGGAGATCTGAATCATTAAGGCCATGTCCCAAGTGCCCCGTAGGTGAATTCCCATGGCACACCTTCATCCCTAACCAGGAACATGGCAGGGTCGGGGGCCCTATTCAGAAGGCTGGGCTTCTTGCTCAAAAGGGACAGGATGGGGATTTTTCTTTGTTGTGTTTTATCCTTGTTTTCTGCAGTAAGCAGGCCTGCATCCTCTGGCTGCATGAAGACCTGAGCTATATGACCCTGCCATGGGCAGGCTGAACGTGGGGGTGTACCTTGGCTCTAGTCCTCATTGTTCTGCAGGCTGCTCAAGCTACAGGTGCCTTGAACTAGGGAAGCTCGCTAAAAGGAGGCTGCCATACCTGGGTTAGCCAAGAACAGGTAGAGAACCCCATTCTCCAGGTCATCAGCTGGGATCTGGGCTTTTCAGCGGAGGGCTCAGGGCCGGGGCTGAGAGAGGCTGGGTCTCTGAGCATTTCATCTGTATGAGGCCATCTGTGTGCCAGCCTTCTTCTTACTTTTCTGCCTGACCATCCATCTCAAATATTCATGGCTCTGTGAGCTTGGGGTTCTGTTGGGGCTCTGGGCAATAGGCCCCATGCAGAAGGTCTCCTGGCCAGTTGTTGAGCTCCTACTGTGGTCAGAGGAGGAGGTGAGGTGTGGTGGTATAAAGTTCTCTGCTTCTACCCATAGGTCACCTACCCCCTCTCACTTCCTTTATAAGACAACACCTAGGGCCACCAGAAGGACTCCTATAGATCACTACGAGCACATACTTGATGGGGATCCTGAGGCTGAGAGAAGGCAGAAGGCTTGCCCAAGATCCAGGATGACTTAGCCAAAGAGCAGAGTCTAGAATGTGCAGATGCCCATCCGGTTTGCTATCCACCACGGCATGCGGTTCCAGCCTCAGGGTTCATCCGTGGGACTTTGCTCCTCACTACACGGGGAAGGACCCCAGGGACAGGGTTTGCATGCCTCATGGTGCCCATGGAGTCCCACGGAAGCCAGGACTTTCTCCCCACTTCCTCTTTCTCTGCCTCTGCCCCGCCTGCTCCCTGTGTCCTGGGCCCTCTGCGGTTCTGCTGTCTGGCCCGGCCTGGATCTCCCTGCCGCTCACATTCGGCATTATCATCCTTGCTCCTCTTGGCTGTTGGTTAAGTGTTGTGCTGTCACCAACTCATAAACATGGTTACATGCTTCTTTCTGGTTCTCTTTGGGTCAAGCCAAACAAGAAACATAGCCCCACCCAAGCTTTCCAGTTAAACACCTGTGCTTACTTCTCTGCTTCCTGCCACCACCCCTTGGCACAGAGGGTACAGAAGAGGACCAGGGGACGCCTCCCGTCTCACCCACCTTCTGCAGTCTGCAGAGTCAGCAGAGGGGAAAGCCCACCCCTCCGCTAAAATGACAGGGTAGCTGCTTCTGGCGCAGGGGGAGCCACCTGCTCCATTGGGGCCCTGCAGCAGGAGAGCCAACAGACTTCCTGTGTGCCCAGGAGAGGAGACATGCAGTGCCTCTTTTTACTAGCTAGCCAGACTGGAGTTAGCTACAGCTTCCATCGGTCACCGTCAAATACACCTGTTACTTCTCTCTTCTTCTTGGGGAATCTTACTTATTCAAGCGTAAGTTAAGTGGTCTATTATCCTAACAATTTTTGGGACAATAGGACTAGAGAGCTCTGCTAATGATACTGGCCTCGGGTGCCCATCTAATGGGATCCCTGTGGCATGACACCTTGAGCTTGGAGTCTCTGGGCCAGTAAGGGGAGCCCCGGGCTCTTCCCCCACCGACCATGTTCCAAAGTTCAACTTGGACAACGTGGCTTGGCTCTATCCTAACTAAGAGTGAAGAGTGTGATTGAAACTTTCCTGGGGGAACAACTGGGTCTGGGAAAGTTTCTTGGTGTCTCCTTTTTGTTGGTTCTGGTTACAGACCTGCCTGGGAAGGTGGAGCATCTCTTCCATCTTCTTAATGCTCACCTGGGAGAAGCCAGCATGGTGTGCCTCAACACTTGGGAAACGTTGTCTCCAGGGGATTCTCTCTATTTTTTTTTTTTTTTTTTTTTTTTTTTTTTTAGTTTTTATGTTTCAGAGCATGATGGTGGAATTTTCCAGCTCTGAACTTTAGAGTTTGAAGGGAGAGGGCTATGAGGAGATTTCACCAGGGTATCTGAGGGAAGAGGGATATGGATCCTGGGGAGCTGGAGAGTGGAGAAACAGGTTCCTTGGGCTTGGAGGAGCCGACATCAGGAAGGGCAGCCAGGGCTGTGTCTCCCCAGTGGCAGCTGTGTCCAGGGTCATCACACCGCTCACCCCCCGATGCTGGGCCACGCAGACAGGCTTTTTGAGGTCAAGGAAAGGTCAGTGTTTCATATCTGAATGGACACAGAAGGGACAGGGACAGTGGCTGTGGGAGGGGGCTAAAGCTTGGGGGGGACTGGATAACCCCAGAAGAAGCCCAAAACCAAGCAGGGGGTGGAGGGGCCCTGAGAGCCTCACTCTGGCCTCTGGTTGCCCCACCGACACTACACAAGCACACAAAGCTGGGAAGGCTGCCTGGGAGGCAGACATTCCCCTCAGGGCTTTCAGTTAGGGCTCCTTTCTTTCAATTATTATTATTATTTTTTATTCAACAAACTATTACCAACAGCTGACTTTGCTTCAGGTCATGTGCTTGGCACCCAGAGGAGGGAGATGAATCAGTCCCAGGCCCCGAAAGAGCTGTGGTCTTCATGAGGAACAGTCCAGAAACAAGAGTGCAACGCGGTGAGGCAGGCGCGTCAGCAGGACACTCTGGGAGCCCAAACAGGGGCCGCTGTGGGGTGGCAGAGTCAGGAACCGGAAGGGGTTTCAGGTACCGCCCCCCCCCCCCCCATCATGGTGTCTCTTAGCAGACCAGGGAAGTAAGGAGCTTACCACACCCCTTGTTCCCGGCACTCCGTTCCATCAGAGGACCTTCCCGCCTACTTCCCAACAGGAGTCTCACCATAGCTGTGGTTTCTGACCTTACTCCCAACACCCTCATCTGCCCCAGCTGTATAAACATTCGGGCAAAGCAACTGGGCATAAGTGATTCTTCTGGGAACTTCCCCGCGGCCGCTCAGGGGCACTTGTGTGCTTTTGAGTGACATGACCCCTCCTGCGAAAGCGTGGCCCAGCACAGGCTCCGGGAAGCACCCCCCCAACCCCCACCCCACCGTGAGCCCATTGCTGCATCCTGGTAGGGGCCCGCACAGACAGACAAAACCACCCCACGTGATCCCTCCGGGCACAGCAATGCAGTCCTGCGGTGAATAACCGTGTCCTTGCCCTGAAAGGGTGGGGAACAGGTGAGCAGGAAGGAAGGCTGCTCAGAAGAGAGGGGTTTCTTCCTTTTCCTGCTTGCTGTCCCAAAGCACGCCTCCAGTCTGGGGTGGCAGACTGCAAGGAAGGAGGGCAGACCCCGCCTGACACAGCAGCAGGGGGCGGTCCTGAGGTTGGTTCAAAGCTCCCCCAGCCTGTATCCCCATTCAAGACCCCAGGGATGGGGCTGCTGGGAAGTGGGAGTAAGGACTTCAGTGAAGGGAAACCAGCGTCCTTCAAGCACAAATGTGAGGCCCCTTTGCCTGTTACTCACCCAGTGTGAGATGTGTATCATTGCCATTTCCAGAAGAGGAAACTGAGGCTCACGGGATTGAGCAAGAGGTGTCCCCCAGCCAGGAGGGATCAGAGTGGGGAATTGAACTTGGGTGTGTTTGTACCCTAGCGGGCCTTCCCTCCGCCGGGCCACACTTCCCGACCGCCATTAGTGGGCGTGGTCAGAGGGACGAGGTGGAGGCGGGGAGGCCAGCAGGTGCCACTCCAAGGAGGTGCCCGCTCTTGCAGTCGAGTGCGTGGAGGGGCAGCACCCCGGAGTGGGGGCCTCCTTAAGTGTTTAAATGTGGTGCCCATCATGGGTCCCACATGGTGGTGAAGCTTCACGAGCTCTCCAGACTCTTCCCCAGGGACTTAAAGAAGGATTGGGAATATGACCATGGCGTGAGACTACAGGAAAATGTGTCCGCACATTTTCTCCCCTGGGCGAATCCAACTGGAGTCCCTGGAGGTCCGGAGAAGTCCAGGGTCTGTTCCTTCAGAGCCCCTTTGTCAGTCTCTGATTTGGACCCTTGTCCTCATGGAAGCAAAGATCAAGTGGATGGGGCTTTACCTCCACATCTTCATTAGCTTACTGTTGTCTCTGCTGTGGACTTGCTCACTCCTGGACTGCCTCTCAGGAAGGCCACACCCGCTGGCAGTCCCTCCCCGTGCCCCACCATCGCTTCACTTCAGGGCGAAGCAAGGCCTTCCCCTCCAGCTGCTCTCTACATTTCTAGGCCAGATCCTTGAAACTGGCCCCAGTCAGTGAGGAGAATTAAGGGCCTCTCCCTGTGTTCTTTCTGCAGTGGCCTGACTCCCTTCTTGAGTTGCTAAAGACGTCCCATCAGTGATGGTGGCCGGTGATGATGACCATCTGTGGGCCTTTGGTGGACACTGTTCCACCCCCCCACCCCACTGGCAGCGACACGCTCAAGCTTGGCGAGGGAGTCTGTGGTGAAAGGCCTCTTCCTTCTGAGGAACGAGCCACAAGCGTGGCTTGAATGACGTTTTTGGTTCTTCATCAATTCCAGAGGACAGCTGTGGCATCCCGGTGAATGAAAAAAGCAAGTCACAGAATAGCACACAAACCAGAATGTACTAGTGTGAAATACATATGCAATGACACCATTTCCTTTTTCTGGGTACACATTCACATGAGTAAATACAGAGGGAAAGTTCTAGAAGAACAACTATATTCCATGACCTCTCATGGGGCTGGGTGGAGCACACTGGGTGGGAGGGATGGTGACCAAATGGAATTCTAGTCTTATCTATAATATTTTAATTTTCTGGAAGGCACGAACATCCTTATATCTTTTATGTAATTAAAATTAATTCATAAGTGAGAGGGAATGGGCACTGTGACATACAGGGGACTCCAAGTCTGAGGGTAAACATTCTCTCCTCTGGTCTGTGAGCAGGTTTTTTTGCCCCTGAAATGCTGGGAAATTTGATGTAGTTCCAGCAGTAGTTTCTCTAAAGGGCTTAAGTCCCCCAGCATGAGGACTAGAGGCTTTTTTCTAAGCATGTATTTGTTTCCTCCTGACAAAGTAACATATATCCACTGCAGACAATTTGCAAACTATAGAAAAGTCTAGAAAGGAAAAGGAAAATCCCCTGTAATCTGCCCACAGAGTTATAATCATGGTTAACATTTCAACACAGGGGCGAAGGTGGATTTAGACACGCCTGGTGTCACACCCTACCACTTGGTTCTTGAGCTGTGGAAAGGGAGGCTAGTACCCACGTCACAGGGTGAGGACCAGCTAACCAAAGGGCTCTGCGGCACGTTCCGGGGAGCACTCAGTAAATACGAGGGCTCACGACATGGTAGTTGGTGGCATATGCCTAATATTTTTCCCATCCACTTTAGATCATACAATATAGGCAGTGTTGTACTTTTCCTTTTTATATGACAGTTTAACCTGTGTAGATTTTAACATGGGCATTCTGGAGTCCTGGGAAATGGGCCTGGTGCTGTGCCAAGCAGACATGTGAGGATGGCAGTAAGAGTAAGCTAATTGTCCAGCACTGCCCTTGCTCTAAAGCCTCCCATGGCTCCCTGGTGCCCCTAGTGTAAATCTAATCCCTCCCGTGGTGTCTGGTACCTTCAGAGTCTGGCTTTGCCTTTTTCTGTCTGTTTAGCCAGCTCTACCCTGCATATGTAGAGCCCCTGGGTCATGCTGACCCCTCCAGCATCCATCCCATACCTAGAGCATATCCTGCTTACTCCTGGCATTCATTCAAACACAGTGTCTTACTATCTTAAGGTTCCGGTCACCGTGATCCCTGCACTCTGGTGCTTCCCAGAGCACTGGTGTGAATCAGGCATTTCAGACCTTAGTCTCTCCACCCTCTTCACTGTTCGGTGCTCATCTTTCTCCAGCTAACTTGCTTGCCCCTCATGACTGGGGTCTCAGACTATGCTACTTTTTTGAATTCCAAAAGTTACTAGCATGGTGCTGAGCATGCGGGCGATAGCCCCATACACGCTGGCAGGTGTTTTTGCACCCGCTAATGAGCGAGCAGGTGTTTTTTTGTTTGTTGGTTTTCCTAGCCCCAGGAATGTCTCCTGGCTGGGTCAGCTGTCAGCTAATGAACACAGAGACCTTGTTCCACGGTGTGCCTTTCTGTTGTTTTTGCTTTTCCTGCATCCATCTCCCCTTTTTTCTGAAACGCTTTCCTTTGCTCTATTTATTTATTTTAAATGTTTGATTTTTTAATTAACATATAATGTATTATTTGCCCCAGGGGTATAGGTCTGTGAATCATCAGGCTTACACATTTCACAGCACTTCCTATAGCACATACCCTCCCCAATGTCCATAATCCAGCCACCCTATTCCTATCTCCCACCCCCCAGCAAATCTCAGTTTGTTTAGTGAGATTTAGAGTCTCTTATGGTTTGTCTCCCTCCTGATCCCACCTTATTTCATTTTTTCCCTCCCTACTCCCCAACGACTCACCATCTCTGACCATGTATTAAAAAGAAAGGTCAACCCTGGCTTAGAGCTGGGCCCCCACCCCTGGTCCCAGGGGTTTGATTCCGGATGGACACAGTATCTAAGTCATCCAGTGAAATACAATCCTGAAAATTTTGCTGGGAAAAAAGGGGAGAAATGAAGCCCTTCTTCTGTTGGTCTTTTGTTTTTAGGATGTGGGGGATTCTGGAGCAACCAAGAGCCACCATAGGGAGGAATCTTGCCCAAGAGCAGAGCCATTACTGAGGCAGTCAAAGCACAGAGGGAGTGTTGAATGTCCTAGTATCAGATGGTGGGCCCAGCCACACCTGCCACCAAACCTTATCCCTGAGCTTTTTGGTTATAGGAATCAAAATGTTGGCTTAGATTTTCTGTCATTTCTGACTCAAAGATTCTAAGCTCAAACCCTCAGTCTCTAGTTCTAAAAATCTCCTCTCTGAGCTCCTTTTTAATAGAAATGGAGCATGTAGAAGCTGTAAGGGACCCGGGAGCCCAAGTCCACCCTCCTGGGTCTTGCCTGTGTTGCACAACCACCACTTAGAGATGATGACCCCGAGACCTGGAGAAGCCCAGCAATCCCTACAAGACTGCCCAGAGAGCTGGGCCCCGTGCACCCCAGGACAGAGCTGTGCTCCTTTCTCAACCCTCTTGAGAGACTGCTGTGTGCACACACCCTTGTTACGTTGGAGCTGAAGAGTTCAGGAGAGTGTGGTGGTTACTGGTATCATGAGGTATATGGGCAGCCACCGGGAACCTGAACTTAACAGTGCATACAGCCTGCTTCCTACGTGCCTTCCAAGAAACTCAAGGGAGCAATGATTTTATTGCTTGTTCAACTGCTTCAAAAAGTCAGGAGATCTTCTCCTGGGTACCAGGCATACTGAGCCTGGGCAGAAGGTTCTCAGTGCAGGGGGTCCCCAGCACACCTGCTTCGGCTCCACAGGCCTACCTGTTCAACAGGTAGCCCAAAAGCATCATGGTCACCTACCACTGTGGACAGCTTTCCCAGTGGAGAGCGGCTATTTCAGGAGCACAAATCATCCCCCAACCATTTCCTCACTTCCAAGGGGGCCACCCGTGAAACTTGTTCTTACTGAGCCTGGATGTAGCCTCAGTCCCTTTCTCAATGTGGCTGTAGCCAGCCGTTACCAATTTTTTTTTTTTTAAGATTTATTAATTTATTTGAGAGAGAGAGAGAGAGAGAGAACATGTGCTCACTTGCCAGAGAGAGAGTAGGGGAGGGGCAGAGGGAAAGGGAGAACCCCACACAGGCTCCTCGCTGAGCATGGAGCCCAACCAGGGCTTAATCCTATGACCCTGAGATCATGCCCTGAGCTGAAACCAAGAGTCAGACATTCAGTCGACTGAGCCACCCAGGCGCCCGCAGTCATGACCTATGTTTTAAGACTTTGAAGCAAGGCCAGACATTTGTGACCTGCTATTATTGGGGTATTGGAGAGGAATTCTTGTCGAGACCCCTGTGCTACCTAGCGCAGTCACTTAAGCCCATAGAGATCCTGGTACTGGAACTCAGCAGAGGTAAACCAGCAGGCACTGAGTGTGCCTTGGTGCTTCATAGACTATGAAGTGAAAGCCGGGTCAGGGAAATGATCAGCCAAGGTCACTCAGAGAATTCGTGGCAGATATGGGTCTAGAACTTGGGTCTCCTAACTGCTGGTACAATGTATGCTCCGCTTTCCCTAGAAAGTCTCAGACTTGACCTCTGGCTCTGGCCCAGAGCTGAAGAGATTTTGCCTCTGGAACCATTGCATATTTAGCTACTGAAATCATCAGAGCTGTGGGAGAAAGCACCGTGTTGGTGAAAGCAGCCGCATTCTCTTAATACAAAGGCTAACAATTGCTGGAACGATGCTACGACACCAAACACCCCCGGAGCACAAGGGCTGACAGTAGTAAGGATTTGTTCCTGTGTTCATGGGTCTGTAGATGAACTGAGAATCAGCTGGTCCAGGCTAAACCTGGCTTCAGAGGGTGAAGCTGATGGCTGGGCTCTGAATGGCCCCACACATAAGCAAACTGGGGTTTGGGCTGAGGGAATGACAATGACCTTTTTGGAAAGCTCTTCTCATAGCGAATCACAGAAGCACAAGAGAGTGGAAATGCAATGCCTTCTGATGCTTTGGTGTAGGACAAGCATATTATAACTTCCACATACGTTCCACTGGCCAAATAAAAGTCACCTAAACGTCAGTGGGTCAGGGAAAGGTACCCCATCTCTAGGAGGAAGAACTGCTAAAACATCGCTTGGCAAGTCTAATGCGGGGAGGTTCTAAAGACTTGAGAAAATGATCCAGTGTTCCTTGTGAGGTTCCCATTTCCCCCAATTCTCCCTGCCCCTCAGTCTTATGCTGCTGTCCTTCTGACATCTTTTCTCCACCCCAACCCCCTTCATCAGAAATGCAAAAAATGGCTTCCTGGTAAATACGTGGTTCTCAGTGAAACTCCTACGTAGCACACTTACACTCTCCTACAAGAACAGAACCAGCCAAAGGGCACCTCCCTGATTTCAGTTTCTCCTAGCTGCAGCCCATTCTGGTAAGAAATTCAGATGGATCCTTTAGAGGCTGAGATTTTTATCAGTCTGTATCCAACACGGAATCCTTTGAGGGCTTCCATCATTGACGGCATTGAGCTCTAACTCCTTAGGCTGACATTTCAGCCACAAAACATTGTACTACTTAATCCAGCTTTACTTCCTGTCTTGGCCCAACTGGACCATGTGCCTGTTATTCCCTGCATTGATCAGTCCCTGTGACCCACCTTCTATGTGCCATGCCCTTCTCCCTAGCCCCTTCCACTGGGTTGACCTGCATGTATCTTGTATCAGTAAGAGTTCAACAAGATGGAGGACTTATGGAATTATTGGGGTTAGGAGGGTTGGCTAGACCAGTCAAAAATCTGTAGGGAAGGCTGTCAGGAAGAACAGGCTACGATCTGCAGGCATAGCCTGAAGCTGCAGTCCACAGTGGAATTTCTTACTCTAGGAAGCCTCCTCTTTGTTTAAGGACTTTCAACCGATTGGATCAGGCCCACCCAGACTACCTAGGAAAGCCTCCTTCAGTTAAAGTCAACTGACTATGGCGTTTCATCACACCTATAAAATACCTTCATGAGAACACCTACATTAATATTTGATTGAATAATTAGGAACTATAATCTAGCCAACTTGACACATAAAACTGACCATTACAGTTTACCTCTTGTCAACTTGGTACCATATGCATTTCCTGAAACCATACACAATTGCCAAGTAAAGAGAATAACAGAGCTGTACTTCCACACACAATGATGCAACTGTCTTGCACACACCAGAAACACATTAACCTTTTCCTCACAAGAGAATGCAATGCATTTTGGTAATATTCACTTTTCTCTTTTGATACCTGGTAACTTAAATACTGTGATATATACTTAACTATTATAAATACCTCTTATACTAGATGATGAGGGGATAGGAGATAAGTGAAAGCAAAATATTTGGCATATATATGTGTGTATGCACACACACATACACACACATTCATAACAAAAGAAGGAAGAAACCCAACACTTAACCATCTTCATTCTTGCAACTGGTCAAGTGGTCATGGCTGGTATTTATACCTAACTTTTCCCACTACCTACCACTCCACCTTCCCTTTTCCCTAGCAAGTGCCTCAGCTGCTGCTCATGGTTCTTGCCTGGTGGAGTGACTCAAATCTTCATTCCTCAAGGATCTAGGCCATTAGCAGTTCTGCTTGAATTGAATGCATGGTTTTCCACAGATGTGGAAAATGTGGTATGGATGTGTTGTGGAGTGTGATATTGACTATAGAGCACGGTAATACTAAGGGATGCCCTGTATTCACCAGACCCGCTTCTCTTTTACTTCTGTTGTATTGTGGCAACTGAGTTTCTCCTTGGTAGTCAGGATGCACCACCCCCCAGCCTACTAACTCTTTTGCCTGATTCAGAGGCATGAGAAGCCCCAGATGGTTGGGATGGCAATCTTCATGTCTAGTTCAATGGGATCATTAATGTGGCCATGGTAGAAGCATTCTTCCCTTTGGAACTAAGACTTCTAGTCCAACAGAGCATAAGATCACAAGACAAAGAGGCAAAAATTTTGCTAGAAAATCACCAGGGGTAGTAGTGAGTGGGCCATTCCCTTTTCCATTCCTTGATTCCTGGACCCGTGAATCCTGGCAATGAGAAAAACAGTACAAGATATTGGGTGCTGCTTTACAGGATATTCAGCACCATGGAGGAAATTTCCCCTGGTCCTGCAAGGCATTGTTTCCCTTCCATTCTGCCCCTCTGTCAAGCCAGCTGCTTCAGGCAGGTGAGGAACATGGCAAGAGCAGTGAACTTCATGGGCACAGGCTCACTGCTCACTTGCTGTGAAATGAGTCGATCAGAGGCAGGTATGCGTTATGCGATGCAGCAGACAAGGCCATGGGTGGGAATTCTGGCAGAAGTGTTGTGTACACGAAGGCAAATCCATATCCAGAATGACCATCAAGGATCCTGATCCCACCTTGTCTTCAACACCCAGTCCAGGTTTCACATGCGCCAGGAAGACTTTAGTAACCTCTGAGACTCATCTGACACTCGTTCATGCCACCACTTATTTGGCACCTTCTGTATGCCAGATGCTCTTCGAGGTGCTGGAGAATGATAGCCCCTGCTTTGACAGGACTCCTGAAACATAGAGACGGAATCAAAGGACCTAGTCCTGGGGTCTTCATTGCCTAGTGGCCACTGGTTTGCCCTCATTGCTGACAGCTTTCTCCACAGTCAGACTGTGCAGGTCTCGAGATCATTGTCCACATTCTCTGTTCCCCCCACAACTTGAATATCACCAAAGACATAAGACATCTCAGTGCTCAGCTGTCTTTCCACTTGGGCTGAACCTGCCACCTCTTCTCTAAGACCACATTGCTTCTTGACAGCCTGCGAACTAAAGCCAGTGTGAACGAGGGCAGGGAGGCCACCTGTAGCAATATTCTGCAGTCTCAGCTCCTGCAAAAGCCTTCTGAAAGCCAGGCTTGGTTCCTGATTTCCCCGTCAACCTCTTCTCCTGCCTCTGAGCACACACAATAGTTTATTGATTAATATTGGCAGTAGCCATTGGGTGTTGCGTACCTGCCGTGTGCTGGACGTTGCAAATGTCTTCTGATCAAAATCACAGAGCACTCCTAGGTGGGGGTTCCAGCTTCCATTTTATATACGGTTTGCATTCACACTTGGCTCCTGCAGCTTCACCTTAGAAGCATAGCAAGCCCGGCTGACCTTGGCCGTGCAGGGGAGGAGAAGAAACACTACAGCAAGAGCTGGACCTCAGCACGATGGGCTTGGGCAGGATGCTTTGGTTTTCTCGATCTTAGATTCCCAGTCTGTGAAGTGAGGTACTTGGGCTGGATGATACCTGGGCCCCCTTTCCATTGTAAGTTACAGATTTCTAGATACAGCACAAAACCCAACGGCTTTGATGTGCTCAACAAGGCTTTGCATGGTGAAGAACTTTTGCCTGCTGCAGAGTTCTGATTTCCTCGTGGACCTGCTTTTGGAACAACTCTTCGCTAGGAAGCTTCTCACGTGTCTACTCAGTATTTGCACACCTACTTTGCATGTGTCTGTCAAACCCGACACAATGACCACTGCAGTAGACGGCACCATGGCCCCAAGTCTCCTCCCCGCTCTGTACCCATGAATTGGACATATGTCCTTATCTCTTCCTCACGTGATTTGCTTTGGGCAGTAGGAGAGCACAGGGGTGACAGCACCTGGGTCAAGTGTCTTCAGAGGTCTTACATTGTTCTGGTTGCACTTCTGCCTTTCTGCCACCTCAGTGAGATGGCTAAGCCCAGGCTATGCCCTGATCCCAGGAGGAGGAGGAGAACTGTGTGGCGCAGAGCGACTTCCAGCCAACCCAGCCGGGCTCAGCTGCTCCCAGCCAACCCGCAGACACACGAGCTACATGGGTGTTATTTGCTACTGAGAATTTCTGTTTGTCACTTGGCTTTTTTATGACTGTAGCTAACTGATAGAGCCTTGGGAAAGTATTTATGAAACAGACCCTTGGGTCTGGACGGGATTCAGGGCTGATCTTGGCAATACCTCCCCACCATCTCCAGTCCAACACATAACCTTGTCTTTTGCCTGCACTTTACACACCGCGGGGGATGGGAGACTCGCTGTTTCCTGCTGCAACCCATGTTATGTTGAGAAATATGGAGGTGCTAAACTTCTATATCATGCATCAAACCCTGTCTTCTACCTTCCACTTGGCCCTCAGGGCCACATGGGATAAATACAACCTCATTTCCTTCCAACAGCTGTTCAAAGGCGTGAAAAGTGCTCTCATGTCCTCCCCAGTCTCTGCTTCTTCGGGTTAAACATCTCCCTTGCCTTCTGCCATCTCTCACCCTGAGAAAGGGCCCAGCTCTCTGCCTCCTGTAGCTTAGCCACACTGGGCTGGCTCTGCTTTCCTCCTGCTCTGCATGCCCAGAGGGAAACATGATAACTGACAGGAGCGGATCAGAGCAGGAGCTGATCAGAGCGGGAGCAGAGAAGGGCCATCTGTGCCCTCACTCTCGTCACCACTGATGTTACTCAGAACTGGGAGTTCTCTTGGCAAACCGTAGAACATGGGGCGCAGACCAAGCCTACCCTGGACAAGTCCATTTCCACACATGCTGTTTCTCCTGAAACCTCAGATTGCCAGGGGTCCCAAGGCATTTGGAAGAAAGAAAATCTATGCTCTTTCTGAACATCCCTGCTGTTAGTGCTCCTGGGAAGGGAGAGGGGGGCATTTGCACCCTGGCCCTGAAACAGGCAGCAGTGACCGAGTGATTGGGGGTGATATCTCAGGGGGCCCCAGTTCCTGAGAAGTGGGAGCTGGGGCCAGGTCAGGTCAGCCAGACACAATCTGTCTCAAAGGCCCTCCACATCTGTCCGACCCAGTGGAGAACTTCCTCGGACCTGCTGGATCTAGGGAGCTCTGCTGGGATGAGCCAGAACGCACTGCAGCTTTCCCAGTTCAGTCCCTGACATTTACAGCTGTGTCAGCAGTGACTCGCCCACTGAGCTGGGGCACGGCAGCGCTGCAGACTCATGCGGACCCCGGGTGGTCCCTGCACTGTGAGGCACAGACCAGGCGGGTCACAGCCGAGCAGAACTTTGTCCACTGACCATCAGCACCCTGAACAAGTGGGAGACCCACGTCCTTGCGGGCTGGCAGAACTAGGAACCTAGGTAATCAGCTGCGCCAAAATAGGCCTGCCTGCCTTAGAGCACGTCTGAGGCCATCCTGTGCCTCTTCTGCAATGACAGTTCCACTGTCTATTGTGCAGCTTGGAGAGGGAGGGCCGGCTGCTTCTGTGCCCTGGCTGCATGTGCGTGGCTTGCAGAAACAGAGTCCAGGGTTGCAAAGGATATGAAAGCTCATCCTGTCCAACAGAGGCTGGGTTTCTGGTTTTTTGTTTTGTTTTGTTTTGTTTGTAGTCAATCTCTCTTTGTTAAAGATTTTTATTTATTTGAGACGAGAGAGAGAGCACACGAGCTGGGGAGAGGAGCAGAAGGAGAAGCAGACTCTCCACTGAGCAGGGAGCCCGACACGGGGCTCGATCCCAGGACTCCAGGAGCCGAAGGCAGATGCTTACCCACCTGAGCCACCCAGGCATCTCTGGAGCCCATCTCTCTTATGTTCCTCTGCTCAAAGGAAGCTTATTACCTGTTCCGAACAGCTTACAATGATTTGAAATCTACCTCCCTATGTCTCCCACCCACTGATCCCAGTCCTGCCTCCTGCAAAGCGTAAACCAAATCCCTCCTTCATTTTTTTTTTTTTTTTAAAGGAATTGGCTCATGTGATTGTGAGGCTTTGGAGGGTACAAAATCTGACTGGGGAGGCCTGAGAAACCAGGAAAGAGTTGCAGTTCAAGTCTAAAGGCAGCCTGTTGGGGAGCCAGGAGAACTGATGTTGTAAATGAAGTCTGAAGGCAGTCTGCTGGCAGAATTCCCTCTTGCATGGAGGAGTTAGGTCTTTTGTTCCATCCTGGCCTTCCACTGATTGGATGAGGCCCACCCTCACCATGGAGGTCCAATCTGCTTTACTCAAAATCTGGTGATTGAAATGGACAACTCATTCAAAAACACTGTCATGGGATCATCTAGAATAACGTTTGACCACACTCGTCTAACCCGGTTACCTGGGTTCCTAGTTAATGAAATTAACTATCCCGTGCAGCTAGCCTCCCATCCAAGGACAGGGCACACAGAATGGCAGGAACATGGTTGGGATCTTTTTCTAAAGGACAGGAAAAAGCCTCCCTCAAACCTCAGGGAGTTTCTCGCATTTACATGGCCTAGAGACTTTGTGTGATGTTCACTATAGCACTGACGGCAATGGAAGTGTTTACAAAACATCACACTGCCCTCCAGCCACCAAAACTGGACATCGTGTGGAGGAGTTCTTAGGTGGGAGGAGGACCCTAATATAATATGCATTTTAAAGGTCACCATATAGTGTGTATAATCTGGTAGTCATTTATAATAAAGATAGAGCTTCTATTCCTCGGATGTTAACAGTATTTCTCTCAAGCTATTGGAATTATGGGTCATTCCCTTTCTTTTTGCTTCCACGTGTTACAGTTCCCACTAAGATCTTGGGCCACTTGCAATAGAAAGCAATACAGACGTCAAAGCTTTTCAGGTAAACAAAAAGATTTTTAAATCACTGCTGTCATCTAAAAATGCAGAGATCTCCACAACCTCCACGGCAACACCTCATTTGCCTGAGTTACGTCCCAGCTAAATTTAACTAAAGTTTTATGTGCCAGACCCCGTGCATTTTGTTGTTGGTGTTGTTATTTTGGTTAAAAAAGTGCTTTCAATATTTTTGATAAGACTTAAGAAAGCACCTCATAAAAACTATTAAATACCATGTACATATCAGTTATTTCTAGACACTGGTCACAATTAATTCCTTCTCAGTCATGTTTACAAATAATCGTTATTTTTTCTGCTCTCAGCTGTCACTTCTACTAAATCCTCAGGGCTCTTATCTTTTCTTCTTCTTTTTTGTTTTTTCCTCCACAATAATTATGTGTCCGAGGCTCCCTGGAGGAGGAGCCATCTCCTTCTCGGGAGTGGCCGGCTGGGCATAGGGCAGCTGTTCTCCTCTTTCAGTTAATAGGACCTTCCTGTGGATCAGGGTTTCTCAATGTCAGCACCAGTGGGGCTGAATAAGTCTTTGTCGTGAGCACAGTTCTGTGCACCGCAGGACACTTAGCTTCATCTCTGGCCTCTACCCACTAGATTCCAGCAGCAAATTCCAGGTTGTGAAACCAAAAATATCTCTGGACATTGCCAGAAGTTCCCTTGAGGGCAGAGTCACCCCTGGTTAAAAACCCCTGCTGTAGAGCCTTAATCATCCACAGACTGCAGAATAACAGGGAAAGACAGGCTGGGTCCGACGAGCATCGGGAGGGACAGAGATACGCCTTGGCCCGTGTGGTGCCTTGTGCGCCCTCTCTGACTGGATCTCATTGACCCGCCATCTTTGGAGCCCAGCGAGGTGCTCCTCTGTACTGCTGTCCACGGCACCATCTACTTCTTTGGAGCAGCACTGGAACCCATGGGGACAGGTTGTTGAAAAGAGGAAGCCATGAGAGGGTGGGGAAAGGTAGATGCTGTCTATTTAGAAGCATTCAAAATCCAAAGGAAAATTAAACTGGATGATAAGGGGATAGGAGATGAGGGCTGGCTGACACCTCGAAGGGCGGTCCCTGGCCTCAGCCGACTCTGGCCCATCACAGTTAGCCAGATGTTCAGGACGCCTTCCTTCACACCCGTGTTCCCTGAGAGCTGGGCCTGCTGCCAGAGATGTCATTGTAGCAATAGAGGGATTGGAGGAGAAGGAAAGGAACATGCCCTTCCAGGTCTCCGTGATGCCTGCCTCTGTAATCACATGCTACTTTTAGCCTTGGTATGACAAGAATGCTGCCAGAGTCCCAGTCTCACACTGGGGAGCTGATGGAGGAGGTGACACTTAAAATGTAATCGATAAAGCTTCGTGGCTCTGAGAGGTGTCCTAGAAGCCTGCCTCCAGTTTCTCCTGGTTCATTGGCATCTGGAGAGCAGGCCATCCTACCTATGCTCTCAGAATCTTCTTCCAGCAATTTAGAGTTCAAACACTTTTGATGGCTCCCAGTTTTCTGGAAGATAAATCTCAATTGTATTGCATGATCTTGGTATTAGTGTCCTAGGACTGACATGACCAAATGCCACCAACTCCGTGGCTTAGAACCGTAGATGTGTATTCTCTTACACCTCTAGAGGCTAGAAGTCAGAAATCAAGGTGTCTGCAAGGTTGGCTCCTTCTGGAAGCTCTGCGGGAGAATCGTCCCATGCCAATCCCCTGGCTTCTGGTTGCCACCTGCAATCCCTGTGTTCCTTGGCATGTAGCTGCCTCCCTCCGGCTTCTGCCTCCCCATCACATGGCCTTATTCTTTGTGTCTGTGTCTGCTCCCTTTCTCTTTTCTTACAGGAACACTTGTTGACAACTTGGAGCTCGTCTGGATAATCTAGGATAATCTGATCTCAAGAACTTTGTCTTACTCACATCTGCAAAGACCCTTGTTCCAAATAAGTCTACCCTCCCAGCTTCTGGGTGGATGTATATTTTGGGAGCCCTCCACTCCCCTGTGGTGAAAACTACAGTTTTCGAGGGCATCCAGAGCTGGGCTTTCTCACTTTCCTTACTATGTTCACTCTTAGACAAGTCTCATTCACTCAGTTGATGAGCAGTGCTTGGCACCTGGGACGATGAGATGACAGCATGACATCTTCTTGGATCTGCCAGTCCTTTCCTGCATGTCCTTACCTGGGCCAGCCTCCTGTCTGTTTTCCCAGATCCTGTTCCTTCCCCTGCTTCCAGCCATGCTCCAATGCACAGAGTTCTGAATCCTCGCTACTCCTCAGGGTCCGACTATATATATCTGCCTCCTCCAAGAAGTCTTCCTTGACTCTCCTAGCCCATACTGATCTATCCTTTGGCAGCATGATCCCATCAGGACCTCTGTTGGGTGCCTCACAACCAGAAGCAGGTTAGGGATGTCTTTGCAGAGACCCCCTGCAAGTCACTCGCCAAGCATGTAGTGACCTGGGCTATGTGGGAATCAGCAATGCTTCTGCTCTGCAGTATGAAGCATGCCCGTCTGGGCATGGGAGGTGAGAGCCGGGCACAGGGAGGAGGGTGCCTGCCATGGGTATCTTCTCAAATATCTGTCACAGTTAGACTCTTCTATTCCCCATAGCATCCCTGCTTTATCTATGAGGAAGTGGAGTCTGTGTCATTCTTTGACTTGTTCACATTCACAAAACAAGTCAGTAACAAGACCTGGGGCTAGGGACATGTTTTCGTTGTGATCACCAGATCTCAGAAAGGATGCATAGGACAAAAAAAAAGCTCCAGGTTTTCACACTCCCTATGATGTTTCCTTTGCAAAGAATCCTCCTTCCGGGTAGAGTTCCTTCTGCCTTCTGAGCTTGCTGTCACTGCTGGATGGCACAGTCCCCTGGCTGGTCAATGCTAGTGAGGAGAGAAGCAGTCACCAAGTCGCCTTGAGTGGGCTGTGGCCATAGGGCCCAGTGGGAAGGGCTCCTCCCGCTCACCAGCTGAGAGACCTCCTGTCATCAGCCCAGAGCCAAGGTCGGCACGGCTTTCCCTTAGATTCCCCCCACACTGTTCACTGGGCTTTATCTTCTTGCACTGTTTGCTGCTGCCCATGCTGTTTGCTTGACCTATAAGGCCTCTCCAGGGTCAACTCTACCTCTCCTCAGCACTTACTGCACAAATCATCTCCGCTGGCATCGGGAGGGTAAACCACCACCGCCTCTCTGGGACTCCCTCTGCGCTAGCCCCTGCCTCTCTGGCACGACCCAGCCCATTGCATTAGGGCTGGCCTGGTGAAGGGCTCACCCCTGTAGCCACCCCTAGCATGAAAGGGTTGGGCTGGAGCAAATTTGTCTTTGTGTCCTGGCCCTGAAAACAGAGCCCAACAAGTCAAAGAAGGAACGGTCCTTCCTTTGAGCAGTTTCCGTTGGCCCAGGCAGTGATTTCCTAGCCAGCTCTGTTTAGCAGAATCATTCATGCATTTAGTATTCCCCTGGAGTCTCAGACTGAGCCCTGGCTCCAGGCTCCTCCCACTTCACTGTTCCTAATTGTGGCTGATGACAAGGTACTTGAGGAAAAAGTGAGACCTATGTGTCACTAATATAATACAGAAGTATCACATCTTCCCAGACACGTTTTTTAGTAGCAAAGTCAAGGAACCTTTCATCCAATTTCACAAATCTGCCCCTTGACTTAAGTTTCATGTGTGGCAACTTTATTTTATGGGGAGAGTGGATATCCAGCTTCTGAAGAAAACAAGAACAATTGAAAGAATGGTGGGTGGTAATCAAAAGCTTCTATCTATCTATCTATCTATCTATCATCTATCTGTTACCTTTTCTCTCTCTCCAGCTCTCCGAAGTATAAACAGTAAGGAATAATAAACAATACACAGATACATAAACAGTAATTATTATAAATAATTGTTTATAAATAAACAATATAATAAACTGCACTTATTTTTTTTCCAGCTTTACTGAGATAGAATCAGCATATAACATTGGCTAAGCTTAAAGTGTAGGATGTATTGGGGCACCTGGGTGCTCAGTGGGTTAAGCCTCTGTCTTCAGCTCAGGTCATGATCCCAGGGTCCTGAGATCAAGCCCAATGTCAAGATCCCCACTCAGCAGGGAGTCTGCTTCTCCCTCTCCCTCTGCCCCTCCTCCTACTTTTGTGCACGCGCGCTCTCTCTCTCTCAAATGAATAAATAAAATATTTTTTTAAAGTGTAGGATGTGTTGATTTGATACATTTATACATTGCAAAATGATGATAGCTGCTGTATTTATTGGCTATCACCTCCATCCAGTCCCATAGTTACCATTCTTTTTTGTGGTGGGAAACTGCACATTTTAAAGTATCCATTTAATATGTTTGGACAAATGTATACACCTGTAACACCATCAAGATCATTAGCATGTCCAGTCACTCCTCCAAAGTTTCCTCTTGCCCCTCTGCAGCCCCTCCTGGCCCTCTCACTCTAGTCCTAAACAATCTCTCACGTGTGTTCTGTGGCCATAGATTTGTTTGTATACTCTAGAATTTTACACAAATGAAATCACAGAGTGGACACTTTTTCTGTCTTCTTTTACTCCACGAGGTTAGGTGAAGGTTTGTGTGTGTTGTACTGTGTGCCAAGTATCCATTCCTTTTTATTGCTGAGTAGTATTCCACTGCATGGGTGTACCACAGGGTGTTGTTGTTGTTGTTGTATTTTAATCCATTAATGTGTTGACGAACGTCTGAGCTGTTTCCAAAGTTTGTCTGGCTACTGCAAACCAAGCTGTCCTCAAATTCATCTGTAAGTCTTTGTGTGAACGTGTGCTCTCGTTTCTTGTGGGTAAACACTGAGCATTGAATAGCTGGGTTATATGGTAGGCGTATGTTTAACTTTTTATGACACATTCAGACTATTTTCCAGAGTGGTTGCATCATTTTATGTGACCACCGGTAGTGTGTGTATTATGGTTCCTTCTTATCCTCAATGCTCGAAATGGTCATTCTTTTTAGTTTCAGCCACTTTAAGGGGGGATAGTATTTTATTACGGTTTTAATTTGCGTTTCCCTAATGCTAATGAGGATGAGTACATTTTCATGTGCTTATTTTCTATCCATATATCTTCTTTCATAAAATACCTATTTGAATATTTTGCCACTTAGTTTTTGGGTTATTTTGCTATTACTAATTTTTGAAATTATTTTTTTAAAAGAAAATATTTATTTATCTTGAGAGTGAGAGAGAGTGCACAGGTGGGGGCAGGGCAGGAGGAGAGGGGAAAGAGAATTATAAGCAGACTCACCACTGAGCACAGACCCCCCCACCCCCATCACAGGACTTGATTTCCGGATCCTGAGATCACGACCTGAGCCAAAACCAAGAGCTGGACACTTCACTGACTGTGCCACCCAGGTGCCCCTGATTTTTGAAGTTATTTAAATATTCAGATATGAGTCTGCAGCTTATTTTTTTTCAGGCTCATAACAGTATCTTTTGAAAAGCAGAAGTTTAAAATTTTGACAAAGCTCGGGTAATTTTGAAAAAGTCCAGCACCTTCTTAGCTCATGATCAGAAAAGTTTTCACTTGGGACGCCTGGGTGGCTCAGTGGGTTAAGTGGCTGCCTTTGGCTCAGGTCATGATCCCGGTGTCCCGGGATAGAGTCCCACATCTGGCTCCTTGCTCAGCAGAGGGCCTGCTTCTCCCTCTGCCTGTGCTCACTCTCTCTCTGACAAATAAATAAAAATAAAAATTAAAAAAAAATCTATTTAAAAAAAAAGTATTCACTTAAAACAAAGAAAGCTGAATGGTTTAAGGCATCTGATCATTTAACATTTGTGCAGAAACTACTATGCACTAGAAGCTGTTTGGCTCCATGGAAAAAAAGGAAAAGACATGATCCTTGGTTTCAGAGTGCTCACGGTGTGGCAGGAGACATGAAGCCTCTGCCTTATTAGGTCTGTGCTATGGGTGCTGGGAGAGAGGAGCACGTGAGGGGTGGAGCTCCCAGGACAAAAGGAAAGGAAAAAGATCCAGGAGAGCGAAATGCCATTTTAAACTAGGTCTTACCCCTGAACTACACAAAGAGAACCTTTTCTGCTTTGGTTCTAGGAAGGCTGCCTTGACGGTTCATCTTCCCTTTGCATGCAGGATGAAATAGTGGGCCATAGGCCTGACCCAAAATGGGGGAGGTTTGTATCAAACGTGGAGAGGAGCATGATAAGAATGGATGTCAAGAGGAGGGGAAGAAAGACCGAGAAAGAAGAAAAAATGAGCAGTAGCAAAGAAATATCAAGGGAAGTCTCTACTCATAAAATAGAAATTAATGGATTACAGAGCAAGGACATTAAGAAAGATCTTTGAGAGGTTGCAGGAAATGGGGGAATTAGGGCAAAGCCGAGCTGTCATGTGGAACATTTTACATAACAAACTGCTGGTTAAAGCTAATATAAGCTTTATATTATAAAGGGTAAGAGACAGCATGTGCCCAAGAGAGATGAAATGAGAGAGACGTGGTACTTGGGCTCCAAGCCATGACTCAGACTCAGCTAACACGGCTGAGTACCCCATGCGACTGCAGGCCAGGCCATCTTCTCGAGTTCTGGTCAATCGGGTGGACTTGGCGAGGAAGCCTCTAGTCCGTGCTGAGTTGGGGGCTGGGGGTTAGACAGCACCTTGGGGAGCGCTTTTCACGTTATATTTATTCTGGAAGTTGCATCATTAAAAACATCAAGGATCAGGAGCTACAAAACCCTTCTCTTATGCTGTAATGGAGATCAGAGTTGCAGTGGAGTATTCAGAGGTGCTCAGAGAGAGAAGTCTCTCCTTAGATATTTGGCAGAATCTGTTGCCTTTGGAATAAAAGCCCGAACATGGCCATTCCAGCACCGAGCAGCGGCCAGCATGGGCTGGGGAGGGGGAAGCAGATGATCCCAAGGCCTCCCGAGAGCTATTGTTTTTCCATGTCCACAGTATGAACACCGAAGCCGAGTGGTGTCTCTGTGTTTTGCAGGCGTAATTGAGCATAAGGTGACGCACACTTCATCTCTTGCAGCAACCTGGATCATGGCAACGATCTTATTTAGAATTGAACCTGCAACTAAACAAAAAATGAAAGTAACGGTGGCTTAACCAGCATAGAAGCTTGTTTATTTTTTGTATAGACATCTGGATAGGCAGAGCAAGGAATGGCCAGTGTAGCACCCTACAGGAAATTTCTAGATCCCCGCCTTGCCGTCCTTGCTGTGTGCCCCTTGTCCTCCTAGTCTAAGGTGGAAGTTATGTTCTGGGAGAGAGAAAATGATGGAGAAGAGAGTATAAAGTGAGCACACCGGCTTCCACCAGGAAAGGTCCTGGAACATAGTGTGGGACACTGCCGCTAGCATCCCATTGGCCAGGACTCTGTCCCATGGCCATGCAAGAATGATTGGGAGATGTGGCCTTGATTCAGGGCAACCATGCACCCTGGTAAATATTTTATTCCTAGGGGAAGAAGGGAGAATGGATATTGGGTGACAACCAGGGATCTCTGCCATACTGATTAATCCTTCACAAAGTCCTAAATTAGGGAAAATGCAGACAATGTAATGTGTTGGACTGCAGGCTGATTGGCAATTGCAGTTAGGTGTCTGGCACTCGGAATGGGCCTACCAAGTAAATAATTCCCCAGAAGAGGAATCCCAGGAAGGCAAACCGAGAAGCTAGCTCTTCCGAGAGAATAATGGGACATTGTTAAGGAGGGAAAGGCAAAGCAAGCCACAGATCATGTTCTGCAGCATACATTCCCCAGTGCAGCAGACAAGCTGAGAAACCTGGAAGAGAAAGGGGGAGAAAGGCAGCCGTTCGAGTGTGTGCAGAGGCAGAAGGGGGAAAAAGAGCAAGAAATGCGGGAATGGTGCCTGAGGACCCCTGTGATCGATTAATGACCAATTGCCTTTTCCTACTTCGGGTGACTGGAGAAGAACTTGACATTGAACACGTTCTTCCTGTATGTGTACTGTGCGCAAAGTCTCGTGCTGGGATCTCGAGATGAAGGAGGAGAAGTAAGGGAGAGCCCCTGCCCTCCAGGAGGGGCCAGTTTTAGAACAGAAACTCCTACACATTCTGGCATCAGACACTAGCTTCAAACCCTACGGGAATCCCATATAGGATGACCATCCTGCTTTGCCTGGGACCTCCCCAGTGTTAGCACTGCAAGCCCAATGCCCTTGGCAAACTGCATGATTGACTACCCTCGCTCTTCACAAGCTTCATGTCCTTGGGCAAGTTCTTTGGTTTCTTTAACTATAAAATGGGAATAATAATAATTCTGACCTTTTATGATTGTTGCGAGCATGGAATGGGAGTATGTTCTAGTACTTAGTGGAATGCTTGGCTCAGTAAGTGTCATATTGCCATTTATTGTGACTGTGACCAGAATTGTTATGGAGCCAATGGATTCATGTCCATGTACCTGCCTTGTTCCGGACGGGACCTGCACACAGTATCGAAATAAGTGGAATCGAGTATTTGTGACTGTTTCCCAGTGTATTTCTCATGAATGGCAAGAAGCTACCATTATTGAGGAATTTTCTTTTCGAATTTAATATAGATCTCCAATTTCTCTCCTTTTAGGTTCTCTGTACACTAATCAATTTTTTTCATTGTCATAGGCTCTGATATGAGAACATCCCATGAACAGTCATGTAAAGTAATTGTCTGAAATGTTATACTACAATTGTTTTTAAAAGACAATTTCAGGAAGTTTAGAGGAACGATAAGGAACATTTTCCCTAATGTTCCTGTTTTTATTCATTCCTTCTTTCAACAAACATAGAATTGTGCTGTTATTAGTTGTCAAGCAAGATGCCAGGTGCTGGGTCCAGGAGAAAGAGGAGTCCCAGTCCCTGCCCTAAGGATCTCACCTGGGGACAGAGGCAGAGAAGCAAATGGACATCACTAGGCTGTAAAGATAAACCTGGAGATACTCACCAGGCAGGTGAGAAACCCTCGATTTACTTGGTAGAAACAGGCAGAATTTCTAAAGAAAAAAAAAGTGTTGGTGAACTAAATCCTGCATCATGGGTGGGTGGAGAGGGGGGGATCTTGGTGGAGAGCAGCATGTGGACAGAGGCACTGAATTAAAAAGCCTCAGAACCATTCGGGTGCCTGTGAGATCTGATGACTTTGGCAGTGGTGGAGACCTTGTCTGCAGGCTCATCCAACACGTGTTTGCCGAGCACCCGTCACACAGACGGAATCATGACATACTGTGAAAACCGTAAGACATACACTCTATCCCTTGGAACCTTGGGACTTAGAAGAGGAAATGAGATGTACTCAAAGATACCTGTTATGGACCGAATGTTCGAGTGTTCTCAAAACTCCTATGTGTAGCCCTAACCCCAGCGTGGCTGTATTTAGAAATGGGGCCTCTAAGGAAGTAATTAAGCTTAAATGAGATCAAAATGGTGGGTCTCTGGTCTTGTGTCCAGTATTAGGGTCTTTATAAAAAGAGACCCCAGAGAGCACCCCTACCCCACCGTCTCTCTGTCTGTCTGTTTCTTTCCAAAAGTCCACACTGAGGAAAGACCATGCAGGAGCACAGCAAAAGGCAGGCATCCATCAAGAAGCCAGCAAGCAGGTCCTCACCAGAAAATGAATTGGCCGGAACCTTGGTGCTGGACTTCTCTCCTCCCAAATTATGAGAAGATACATTTCTGTTGTTAAAGTCACCCAGTCTATGGTATTGTGTCCTGGCAGCCTGAGCTGAGATAATTCTTGTAATGTAGCATCGTATGGGGCAGGGACAGAGTGGCATCGAATTAGGGGAGAGGGGAGATAACTGATCACTCACTAGAGAAAGTGACCTTGAACTGAGACTCAAACATTGGCAGGATCTTAGATTTAGGTGAAATTGACAGCAGAAGACCATTCCAGCTACGGGAAATGTTACAGGATCAGCCAGCAGTAGGAAAATATACACCATCCATTTGTCTGGGGAGTCTGGTGTGTGTGATACCAAAGGGTGTAGGACACATTGGGTCAAGTTGTGAAGAACTCTGAAAATCAGGATGAAGACTGGGGACTTCCCTCAGCGGGCACAGAGGATACATTCCCAATTCCAGACAAAAGGAGCTTCAAGGAGCTCTGTTCCTTGGGCAGAGTAATCTGGAGGTCTCCGAGAGGCTCAGGCTCACACCTAGAAACTCTTGCAACACTGCAAGTGACAAGTGATGGTTAATGAGGGTGCAGCCTACGGCGACAGTAGGCGGAGATGGGGGAGAGAGATCCACGAGGTGGCATAAAATGAATCTCGCATCGGTTGGATGCAGACAGAAGCAGGGTGGGAAGTGAATATTAATTACAACGGTGATTTGAAAACAAAGTATGTTCATAAAATCGTTTTGCTGACCTGTCCGTTTCTAGAGCACTTACTCCTGGAAGCATCTCGTGTTGGGGATGAGAACACTGAAGCCGCGTGGCGAACATCAGAGCACAGGCCTTCGGCTCCTTCTGTTACGTCAGTCCGGCACCCAGATTGGAGCCCGAGTGGCGAGGCCACTAAATTTGGTAGTGCGACCAAGAGTAGAGTAAGCTTCGGAGCACAGGTCTTGTTTTCCTTCTAGGTCATTTGAGCTCCAGGTGCTGCAGAGCAGCTGGAAAAGCACCGCTACCCCTCGGAGAGATCAAAGCGCAAAGCAGAGTGAGAGGTCTACGTGTTTGCAAGAACACCATCGTGCAGACAGCAGACCCCGGCGACAGCCCGCACTTGGAACGTTGGAGACGGAGAGAAATCCAAGAATAGACTGGGAAGGCTTTTGAAGAAGTGGATACAAACCAGGCAGATATCACATCGAGGACCGCCTAAGAAGGGAAATTAAGGAAAGAATCATGGTCATTTGTGTCAATGACTGTACATTCTAGGAACGGAGGACTGAAAAAGTTTGCATTTTTTATGAGACTGAGCGCAGCCCCCCAACCCCCCGGAGGAAAGAATACACAGCCGTCTTCCCCGGACGGCTTAAATCTTCCCCCGCCCGCCAGAGGGAAAGGTTTGGACCAGATGAGTCCGGGGCCCCAACATGAGCCTACACACTTTGGTCTCCTATACTCTTGGCGGGCCATTCTTCTTCCATGGAGGTATGACAAAGGTGTGTGTAGGAGGCTTGGAGAGCCAGTCTGTAGTCAGGGAAGGTGCTGGAGAATGTCCCAGGTAAGCAGAACTAGATGGCAGGTTTCAAAGACCTTGAAGAGGCACTCGGTGGCTACACAAACATCAGTGTGCATGGTAATCACTGGCTGATGAGGCAGGAGATCTGGAAGGAGGCCTGCGAGTCTTTCTCTCCAGCCAGCTTCTAGGTAACGTCTATGGTCTGGGTGTCTGACCACACTTGGAGCTCCAAAGATCTAGAGCAGAAGCTATAAACTGGGAGGCCTGGAACCACATATTAAATTCAAGTGTCTTTTCTCAGATCAACATAATATTCTTAAAAATGAGAATTAGTTGACCACATTTAAAAATCTGAAAATTTCACATTGGGGAAAAAAAAATCCAAATTCAGTCTTCTTTTGAGAAACCTCAGGATCTCTGGCCATCCTTGACCTACACTCTCACAGAGCTGTCCTATACCTGCCCGAATTAGCAGGGTGGGTGCCCTCCAGGCCTCCCAGACTCGCCTCCCCTCTCATCATTCGTGCTGCCTGCTGGCCTCTGCAGAGGTTTCCATTCCTGATCTAGAGCAAGCCCCTTATTCGACAGAAGGGAAACTGAGGCCAGAGAGTGGGGCCGGAGATGGGGGATGCTCTTCCTGTATCCAGCAGTGTCTCATTTCTGCTTTCCTGGATTTGCCAGCTCTGCAAGAGGTTCAGGAAGCCCCAGAGAATGGCCAGGGACCCTTGCGCAGCATCACGAGGAGACCAGCAGCAGAGACTGGGATCCACGACCCGGGGTGCTGTGCTGGCTCTTTCCCCAACGACGCGCAGCCCTCCTCGTCCCTCTCCTTGATGAAATGCCAGTCCAGGTAGGAGAACGTGGGTCTAAATCACACATCTTTGTGCCTTTCTCCAAGACCTCTCCTTTTGTTTCTCGGGGAGAGGCTGGGGCACGTCAACTCACAAAAATGTGCTTCAACAGAATGAGATCCTGGAGTTTATCTAATAGGTAGGTTGGGAAAAATGAAAACGCTAATTACTTGAGGGAAAGCGTGGAAAATGAGTCAGCTGATTGGGCCACCAGGCAGCCAGTAGGAGCAGATTTTTTTTTTTTTTTTTTTTTGCAGGATAATGACTTATTCTGGGGGATTTCAGCCGTGCACACACACACCAAAAATAATTCCAAGTGTCTGCTAGCAAAATCCCATGCTGCCAAACATCACATTTGAAAATTAATGTGACAAGCTGGAGGCCTGTTTGCCCCAAGATCAGAAGACAATGAAAGCATCCTCCCCAGGAAGTTTCTCAGGGCAGAAGCAGAAAAGCCCACGGGAGCACCTAGAGGGGTAGCACCCCACCCGGATTCGGGGGACAGGAATCAGCTGGGAGGCCACGCCGCCCTCCTTTGTCTGGGAGCTCCAGCCCACCTCCCAAGTTACTGGCGATCCCATGGAAGGTGGTGGGGCTGCACGTTAATTGCCTCATTCATCCCTTCGTTAAAATGATAGGTCTTGCCACTGGGAGTGGTGCTGCCTTCTGCCAGCCCACCCATCCCCTGGATGGAGAGACCTCCCAACTGGGCTCTGCACTGTGATTTGGGGTTCATGCGGACACCTCGGACTCCAGGAGCCGGGGACCCCAGGCCCTTGTTACCGCTCCCTGGCTGGCGATGGAATTAATGAAGCCCGGGCAGCCCTGTATGCAGGGCACACTCTGGTCCTTTACAGCTCTTTGTCTGCAGGCCGGCTCTTGTCTTTCATTGCTGGCTGCCGCCCTGTCTCTGGGGCTGATGCAGCAGCCAGATAATGAACAGTAGTATATCCGCGCGGCTGGCGGAGGCGGCGCGGGGGAGGGGGCGAGCGCCCGAGCGCGCCGGTCTGACTTATTATTCCTTCACTCTCAAACAAAACAAAATCATTGGCCTGCCAGGGTCATTAAGGACCCCGGGGTTGTCATAGAAACGACCTTTGGGGCCCGGTGGTTGTTAATGCATGAGTGACTGCCTGCATTGTGTGCTCGGGGAGAGGTCAGAGTTTTGTTGGTGGCTTAAGAAAGAAAGAAAGAGAGTGAAGAAGAAAGAGAGCTAGCACAAAGCCGAGGGTTGGGTGGCTGACATTCAGAAAGGCGGTGGTGCCCGCTCGGAGCACTGATTAGATGTCTAGAATCTGGGGCTGGCACATAGTAGGCACTCAGTAAATGTCTGCAAAGATGGACGGACGCACTTCTCTGGTTAAAACTATCCTCCTGTCTCCATGACCAATTCCATACCTTGGGTTCTCCCTCGGGGGGCCACTTTGCCCAGGCGCTCCTGGGGAAGTATTTAGACAGGTAATTGCTCCGGTCATTTCTCCAGTCAAGAGAAGCAAACTTAGGTGCAAGTTTTGGGGGAACTCCTATGTCTTGGTCATGGATGGGCTGACGTTCCTTGATCCCAGGACCCAGGAGGATCTGGCTGGCAGTGATGAGACAGGGGTTCTTACAGAGGGGAAACAGAAAGGGAGGGCTTCCTCTGTGAGCCTTAGTCTTTACAGATGAGCTTTGAACCCACTTCCTAACTATGGCGATGTGTGCCTCCTGCCGGGTCATGCTCTGGACACGGCGTGTGTGGTGAGGCTCACCCTCCAGACTGAGAGAGCTTCCCCTAGGATAGGAGCTTGGGTTTCAGGACCGGCTGCTGGCTCCCTGCGTGCCCTCCTGCAAATCCTCACTACCTCAGTTTCCCCATCGGTGACATTAGACGTGGCCAGGTGACCTCGGCGGCCCACCTCAAGCCTCCTCTGTTGTCTGGGCAATAGTCTTGCTTGGATTTAGGACTTTACTTTCCAGGTGGGAAGAAAATCTTCTAGGAGTGTTCTTCGGAGGATGCCAGGCCATCTGATTTCTCAGAGAAGGCTAAACCTGGTTACCTTCTATGGTGCCTTCCAGTCCTATTTTCAGAGAGGCAGCCAGGGCTTCCCCATGGTCCTTTAATGGGCTGAGGTCCAGTTGGAACAAGCATGTCAGGATTAGTCAGATTTCCGCTCTCCAGAGGCCTTGTTCCCCTTTGCTGGGCACACCATGCCCTAGCCTGTGTTCACAACAGCAGTGCCTGCTTACACGAGCCACCCTACACGAGCTCAGATCCACAACCTCCCAACCAGCAGACACACCCTGTCGGCATGAACCGTCAGGGTGGCTCTTTTGTAAAATTGGTTTCCAGGACCTGTCTGCTGTGCTCTCTCCTTACCTGGCGGAATCTCAGAGTTTGCTCAAGCTGATTAGTCGATCACCCACAGAATCCCCTTAGCAGTTCACGTGCTCAGGAGCCCAATGGCTGCAAAACCCAGGCCTCTGATTGAGCTGGAAACTGCCCTGGAGAATGGCAAAAGCCTGCCTTGTACTTCCTTGTTGTTGGGTGAGCACTGTGTAGGGATTTTTTTAAATGAGGGGTCCTATCACAGAAGCTGGCATGCAAGTGCCCCAGTAGAGCGGGACCAGGAAGGGCAGAAAGGGATCTTACTCCTCTAGCACCAAGTGTGTTGTTTGCTCTGGAGCAGCTTGATTTCAGTCTTTTGTTTCATTCCTATAAAAAGGATTTGAAGCAGCTTGCATCTCGCATGGACAAGGGATCAGATGGGAAGGAACAAGTGCGCCTCGTCCGAGCTCACCCATCTATGAGTGGAGGAGCAGAATGAGAACCCAGACCCACGAGCTCCACATCTGTCCCTGTCCCAACCGCATGCTGCCTGAGCCACCCCCCCCCATCAGTACCAAAGAGAGAGCAGAGAGTGAGCATCAACACTCTTGTTATTTACACTCAACGTTGCGTAAATGCTGCGTTCGGCACCAGTCAGTTTACCTTTGTTTTTGTTTTTAAGATCTGCGCCGCTGATTTGCCTAAACTGTTGGGGCTGCTGCCTGGAAGCTGTTTCACTGTGTACACATCAGGAAGGAGGCTCTCTCTTAGAGCTGAGCATTTTCTCTTCTCTCCCCATTGGTTGCCGAAAGAGAGAGGCTGGTGCCCAGCTTGGACTCTAGCTCAAACCCTGCTATAACTCACCAAACCCTCTGTTCGGCACAGAGCCCCAAACTGATAGTTGGAGGGTTTTCTCTTTCCATCATCTTCCCACCTTGGGAAATTAAAATTCCTCCGAGTTTTCTGGTTTTACAGAGATCGAGAGAACCCAAGAGCAAACAGTCGAGCATTCTGGGTCCTAGGCTTCCTACAAAATAAATGAGGAGTTGCTGATTTGGAGAAAAGGCTCAAGGATAGACATTACTAGCTTAGCTGGAGCTGGGATTGCTTCTAGATCATGCAGTGACCTTGGGCCAGTCACTTCCTGTTGTGGCTCTAACATGTCTTGTTTTCTAACATGGAAGGGAGCCAAATTTTGAAATACTCTAATTCTGAAGCATAGAGCCTCATAAAGAATGATAAACTCCAAAGTATTTGTCTTTAGTGAACTTTAACACTAGGTTATTAGGTAGGGGGGCTTCCTGGGAGGACAAGGAATCATCTAAACCAGCAGAACTGAACAGAGTATTTTATTTGCATTAATGTGTTCCCTCAGGGACAAGGATAAAACCCAACATTATAAAAAATGTCTTGAATATTTGCATATTGCATATAGAATATTTGCCTATATTATTTATATAAAGCTTATTTTTCAGGGTGGGAAGAGGGGGAGCTAATAACTGAGTGCTTCCTCTGTATCAGGCATTTTACATACAGTGCTGACTCTTCAACAACCCAAGGGTGTGTCGTTTTCATTCCACACATAATGAAGTTGAAGCCCAGAGCAGTGACCTTCCCAAAGTCACTTGGTACTGGAAAGGGACTTCCTTGTTCCTTTACGAGATTTTTTGAGTCTTACAACTTAACAGGGTGGATGTCCGTAGTATAAGAGAAATGCACATTATAGTGTCAAAAAAATAGATTTAGATCAGTGGTTTTTACTCATATTCCTGCACAAAGTGGGAGAATTGGATGAGGTGGCCTCTAAGATCTATTTCATTTTTAAAACCTAGATCTGACTTACTTAATTAAACAGCATTTACTAAGATGTGTTCTGAAGCACATTACACACAAGAAATATTCCTAGGAAAGCATGTTTTATGGTCAAGTATGTTTGGAAAATATTCCCAGTTGTACCCCTAATTAAAGATTTATAATTCACATTATAATATCCAAGGTTCTGATAAGTCCTGCAATGGAAGCAGGCCTAACTATTTAATCTATTTCCTAGATGTACTGGATTCTGGAACCAATGTGGGATTCCACCCCACATAACATTTATTAACATTTGGTGAAACTTCTCTGTTATTTAACACACTTTAGAAACTCTAGAACAATTGTAAAATTCATGAATCTTCATCTCTTTCATTTCTTGCCTTCTAGTCTTCTCCCTGTGGGTAGTTCTGTCTCTGGAAGGATCGTGGGCAGGGAGCAGGAGTGGGAGGGAGAGTCCATTTAAAGGTAACCAGGGCCCATGTGCAGTGTCTGCTTACAAGAGCGACTCACCCACAGCTCTTAAAGCTCTAAGAGAGTTCACTCATGAAAATCCAGAACCCGAACTCAAACCTGAATTCTTCACAAGCAACAGATATGGCTACGGCAGTTTTTAAAACTTTGATGCAAGAAATATGGTGATGCGCTCTCTGTATTTATCTATAAACCTATTTATAGTGACAAAAAGTGATAGCCCTTCTGTTTTGACCAGCCCCTTAAGGAATCCCCCTTTGCTCCCCTTTAAGTGGGAAACACCAATGCCTGTATAAAATGGCATCTGCACAGTGCCTGTCATTTATGGAAATTGTCACTTCCTCCAGGATGGCTTCCCTGACTACAGACTGATCTGATCCGCTTTTTCAGCTTGCATGACCACCTGGGCTACTCTATGAGAGCAATTATCAGGGCCAATAATTATATATTTAAGTGGTTTTTTTCTTAATGTCTGCTTCTCCCATGAGACTGCAAGCCTCATGGGGACAGGGGCCCATGCCTGTCTTGCCTGCATTGTGCATGCAACACCCCCACAACCAGCAAGCAGTAGGAACTGAAGAAATATTTGTTGGTCGAGTGAATGAATGAACAAATTTCTGTGCTAAGAAGTAGGCCTCATCTGCCTGGGACCTACATCAAGCCCTTGAACTCCTCTGCTCTCAACTTTGATGTCGCTTTTCTATTGAAATCCTAGCTCACTCTTGGGGTTTGATGCGCGCTCTGGTGTCTCTGATCTCCTGACCTTGGCTCCCTGCCACCCCTCTTGGCGACATCACTCACAAACCGCTAGGTAACGCCCACCCATCACAACCACCACAGCCCACCTTCCATCCACCCTGTCGGGCTTGACCCCAATCATATTTCCCGAGGCTGGAAAGACCACCAAAGGGGTTTGTGATTTGTTACCTATAAATAAAATCATTGATTTTTAAACATCAAAGCTACCTTAAAGGCCATTTGTTCAACTTCATCTTTTGTCCAATGAAGAAAGTAGCAAGCAGACAAGATAGGTGAATTGTCCTTGGACAGAGAGCAAGATGAAAAAGAAGTCTCTGGGTGTCCCTTCAGCAATCCATTCTGTGTCAGCATTAATTTCAAAACGGTGTCTGCTTGTGTGTTTTTTTTTGGGGGGGGGGTGCGGGGGAACTCTGATGCATGCCTGACTGTTGGAAAGTGTAAATGAATTCAAATGTCCTTCTTAGAGAGTACTCTAACACTGCAAATTTGTACGGTTCCTTACTCCCATTTTGCAGATGAGCAAACTGAACATGACAATGAACATGAAATTAGCAAGCAGTGCTGCCAGCCTGTCTGCTTCCAGGTCGTCTGTCCTTCACTTTTTTGAGCCCCGAGCACCATTTCAGATGACAGCAGCCTCCAGCAGACCACGAGATCACGTCTTCTTAACCTCTGGAAACACCAGAGCTCGAAGCAGGCATGAGCTCTACACTGCTTCCGGAAAGATGGGCAGGATTAAGAGAGGGTGGTACATTTGTCTAACAAATGCTTAGAAACCAAAGATAAACATTTACCTCCTTAAGCTGAATGAAGTTACAGAGGACAATTTGTCTGATTGTAGATGCTTTGGAAATAAAAATTTGGACAAATCCTGTGCAAAGAGCCTGGATGTAGGTGGTTGATGGGTTACCCTCCAAATTTACATGCAGAGATGGTGGTAGAAGGAATGTAGGGAACACTGAGGGACACATGTCCTTATCAGTCCACCTGATATAACCGATACCAATATGGACACCCGTGTGTGTGTGCATGTGCGTGCACCTGTGCATCTGTGCACGTGTGTGTATGTAGTAGTAGTAGCTAGATGATTTGAGATAATTGTTTGAAAGGGTAGACTGTTAAGAATCTGCATACATAAATATGAATATATGGGAAGAAATGCAATTTTAAAGCTTTTGTGAGATATATATATATGTGTATATATATATATATATATATATATATATATATATATATATTAACCCTTCTTTAGAGGTTCTTAACAAGTAGTCTCAATAAACGTAATTTGACCAGTAATGAACACATTGAGTGCTTCCCAAGTGCCCTCTTTGTCCTTTGGCATAGCTTCAAGCCATCCTCTGTCATGGCATTTGTCACTTACTTAAACAAGCTCTTCTTCCATTTACGTCCCAAAGGTGAACTTCACCCACGCCCCGGCATGTGAGACCCAGAAACTCCAGAAGGAGAGGGTATTTTAAGCTAAGTTATATGATATATAAAATTGTAGTCTCTGCTTCCCAAGGATGGCAAAGAATAAAAATGTTAAGGCGTGTTGGCACATTGCTTGGCGCAGGGCACGCGCTCGTGCCCCAGCTACTATTTAGTAGTGCTCCATGGGGAAGGGGTGAGTCCCGGCTGCAGGTGGGAAAGGCAGGGCGGAAGAATGACCTGGCGACCAGATAATGCTCCTTTCGTCCAGGTCTCCCGGGATTGTTTTGGTAATTACTCCAGCTTCTTCAACAGCTTGTGATTTGTCCAGTGCCAGGGAACCTGGATTCGCATTGCACGATGCATAATTCATATGGCATGGACAGCAATTATGAGCTAATTGAGGGGTGTAATGTTTAAAGAAAGGATCCATTATGAGGAACATAAGGGACGTTGGGAGGGAAGAAGCCCTTGAATCCATGGAGGCTCATTCTCTCTAATTCAGCTTTCTTTAAGATGATTCTAATTGTCTCTTGAAGGGCACAGAAGTTCTCCTCTCCAGCAAGAGGCCCTGGGGGTCGGGGGACAGGAGCGGCTCCTCCCGTAGGAAAAGGGTTCAAGGTGGCCATGGGGGCTTCTCTGTCTCGCGCTATTGTGTGGTTAACCTTCCAGGTGTACCTCACCATATTACTATAGTGACAGCCATCCGTTAATGGTTAATTATTAATTAACTAACCATTAATAATGGTATTAATGGTTAATACCATTAGAGGGGGTGTAATGTTACCACAACCATCGTTTCTAAATCAAAAGTCAGGACCATTTCCTGGGGAGGGGGGCACAGTGGGAGGCAGTCTGAGAAATATGGCTTGGGAAAAACTATTGGATTTTCCACCAGGGAATCCATATTTTGGAGGGGTAAGGGGACAGCCTATTTCAATGAGAACATCACTACAGAATGCAGGAGTCGGGCTATCACATAACGAAGAGCCCTGGGCTGGTAGCAATAAGCCTTGAGTTTGTCTGTGATAGTTTAGCCTTTTGCCCAAAGACCCTTGGGACTTCAGCTCTGCTCTTTGGGGTTCAGATTCTCCATCTTGTACAGTGGGGGAAGCCGGAAAGATGGCCCCCTGGGGCCCTTCAGACTCCAACACACTGTTTCCATGCATCACACCTCAACCTTCTGAGGTGAGGTTTTAAATGATCTTGACAAATAAGTCTTTGTTTTCTGGGAACCATCTCTATGTGCCTTGAAACTCAGGGGATGCCCACTGTGTGACTGTTCACACGCGTAGGAAACTTTTTTTTTTTTATTGGCGGTGAGAAGATAACTAAAATCGCTTTTGCATTGGCTTCCATTATGAAGTTAGGTGCGTGTCTCAAAATACTGAATTGAAGACATTTTGTAAAGAAAGGGTCTGTGCCAGCTTCTTCTCCCTCTGGCGTGCAGGGGAGTTGGTTGAGCCATGATGTGCTATTTATGGTTAGCTATCTTTTCAGAACTCCACAGACCTCAGCATAGCTAGCTTTCATTTGAGAATTGTTACATAATTGCCATTTGAGCCTGTACTTTCCTCCTCACCCCCAACCAAGGATCTTCACATAAACATTTGCTATTCTCAGAAGCACTTCGCTTGCAAGGCTGGCTACTTCAGCTGGGCTGCCATACCTCGCCTCACCGGCAGAGGCCGCTCTCTGAGGCACCTTGTCCGCACAATCTGGGGACCCCCCCCAAAAGTTATGCAATCCTGAAAGTGGAGAAGGTTCTCAGGGATTATTTTGTCCAGGTAGGACTCTTACCTGGTTCCCAGGTTTTCTCAGCTCCAGAAGTTAGACCGCCTGTAAAAATCAACCTGGTTAAACCAAGGAGTGCCTGCCGTTAACTTGTGCAGCCGCGGAGAACGATGTCTCTTCATTTAAACAGAGCACCTGGCCGGTTTCATGCCTTTTGAATAATGAGGACACTTAGCATATTCAAGGTGGAGATTGCGTTATTCTCTGCCTGTGGTGCTAACGCAGCTATTTATACGAGAAGCCAAAGCAGATCCTTCACCTGGAAGGTGGGCTGTCACGCCTGCTTAAGCATTCAGACCAGCCCTGTGGCTGATTTGAAACTGCGTTCAAATGGGTTTTACTGAGAGTCATTGATCACCTGTGGGCTAAGGATTTCTTTTCTTTTCTTTTCTATTCTTTTCTTTTCTTTTCCTTTCCTTTCCTTTTCTTTTCTTTTCTTCTCTTTTCTTTTCTTTTCTTTTCTTCTCTTCTCTTCTCTTTTCTTTTCTTTTCTTTTCTTTTCTTTTCTTTCTTTCTTCCCCCCTTTCCAATAGCTTTTTCGACCATGTAAGAAATCCTTCCCCACCCCTCAAGAGAATGCGAGAGATGACCCTCACAGAGCGTGTGTCTATTCACCAAGTCTTTTTTTGGTGGGGTGGGGGGCGGCAGTCAAGGTCAACACCGGGATACATCAGACAAAGGAAACCTGGACTGGTCTTGAAGAACAGGCAGCAAGAAGCATCCAGCTGATTTTTTGCATCCTTTTCTCAACTATAGCCATAGGCGAAGGCTCCGGAAGGCAAACTCCTTCCTTAGTGCTTCCTATCCTACACGTGGGATGCGACAGGAGCAGAGATGCTCTGCTGGCCCCAGTTGCTCCTTTGGGCACAAGGATTGATGGCTTCTGCGAGTCACATCCTGGGGAGAATCACCACTCACGAACACCCCGTATTTAATCTTTATTTTGGAGTCTTCCTAAGCGAGAAGTCGCAGTAAAACAGAATTGCTGTGTTGCTCCAAGGGTTAATTAGACATGGCCCAGAAAAAGCAATTTCCTTCTTTCTGCCTTAAATTTTGGGCTTTTCATTCTGAGTGACTGTTGGCTTCTGCCAAATGGAGTAAGATAAATGCGAGCTGCTAATTTGAACTCCCCTCATTTTGTTCCCAGCTGCTATTTTGCAGTTTTCCCAAAAAGAGAAAGCTAGTGGATCTGCTGCTGGTGACGCTCTTCCCTTCCAGTTTGGGGACCAGGTCTCTCTGGAAGGAGAATGTTCCAGGCCCCTCTCTCGGTGGACTCCTCCTACAGACGTTAAAATAATTTCCATCTCTCTTCTCTCCTCCCCAGTCAGACGAAACATCTCAATTGTGAAGTCTGCCACTGGGTTCGGACTCCACTGAGGTGGCTAAAGCAGCACTGAGATCTTTTTTTTTTTTTTTTCCAAAGGTTACAACTAATTCAAAATCCATCAGCTTGTGCGAACACTTAAAATTGTTCCCTTAAATGAAATTCATCTGCTGTCATGTTACTCAATTACTTGGTTTTCCAAGATCCTTCTTGGTTTCCTCATAAAACACGTGCCCCTTTGCTATGTTACAGATGTTCAAACGTCAGCAAATTTTTGAGCTCTGTGCTAACTGTGCAATGCAGGGATGTCTTTAAAGTCCCTATTCGTTTCATTCATTCAAGCATTCATTCATGGCACTGAGCATCAGTTACGTATGGGACAGATCCCGAAGAGGAGCTCATTCCAACGGTGTCCCCGGCAGTAAGTACCGCAGGACTGAACAGGTCCCCTTGTATGCGCCACCCACCAACAACCATCTTTGGGATTTAGATCATTTTTTCAGCTTTGCAAATAGGAGGGACTTCTCAGCAAACCACTGAGAAGGGTCTCCTTTAAGGAGAGCCCACCCAGGACATGGACAGAAGAGATGGATGTGTGTGGCTTTCATAAACTGTGTCACAAGTGTCCCTACAACTTTTGAAATATGTTTTAATTTGCAAAATAGGCCATTTAGTGCTTTGCTGTTTAAAAAGTGCTGCCACAGACATTTGAGACTCACAACAAGCCTGCCAGCTACCATTAGCCCTTTCTTCATCTTTACAGTGCTGATAAGCACCTCAGCCAAGGTCACACAGCCATCAAGTCATGGAGCTAGGACCAAAGCCCTAGTCTCTGCCCCACCCCCCACCACCTAACAAAGCCCGACTTCTATGCAGCACTCACCACATCCTCCAAGCACCTCCCTCTCCAGCCCCTGATGGCCACCATGCTGCTTTCTGTCTCGATGAATTTGACTACCTTAGGTGCCTCCTATAACTGGAGTCATCCAGTGCTTATCTTTTTGCGACTGGCTTATTTCACTTAGCATCATGTCCTTGATGTTCCTCTATGTTATACCATGTGTCAGCGTTGCCTTCCCTTTGAAAGCTGAGTAATTGTCCATTATACGTAAAGACCACATTCAGTTTATCATTCAACTGTGGATGGACACTCAGGTTGCTTCTACCTTTTGGTGCCTGTGAGTAATACTGCTATGAAATGGGCGTAAAATCTCTCTTTGCAATCCTGCTTTCAATTCTTTTGGGATATATACCCAGAAGTGAAACTGCTCCCTGATACAGCAATTCTATTTTTAATTATTTGAGGAACTACCATGCTGTTTTCTGCAATGGTGGCCCCATCTTACCTTCCAGCCAACGGTGGGCACGGATTCCAATTTCTCCATGTTCTCACCGACACTTGTTCTTTTCTGTTTTTGTTTTTGTTTTGTTTAACAGCCGTCCGAGTGGGCATGGGGTGGTATCTCACTGTGGTTTTTGGTGTTCATCCTCTAATACTTATTGATGTTAGCATCCAGGCCATAGTCTCTCCGAGATGGGCATAGTTCCCCCCTCCCCAAGTCACAGACTCAGAAAGGCAAGGTGATCTACCAGAGTAGCTGGTACAGGAGTCAAGGGGGGCTTTGAGCCCCAAATCCAATGTTGGGTCCACAATGCACGTCTTTCTCAACTAACATTCTTAGATGAGTTCTCTGCGACTCATGAGTTTTGGATGCCCATGCTTTAATATCTACCATAATCCAGAACAAATCAGTATAAACTCATGCAGATTATTGAAGTTGTCAGTTCCCAAAATGTGGTCCCCTGACCAGCAGCATCAGTAACATCTAGGAACAAGTTGAAATGTTAGTTGCTCAGCCCCTCCTCAGACCTACTGAGTGAGAAACTCTGGTGGGGTGGTGGGGGGTGAGAACATGATCTAGATCGTTGACCGTAATTACCTGGGGAACATTTAAAAAGATTCTAACTGAATTGGCCTGAGGTTCACCCTGATTGGGATTTTTCACCCTGATTAGGTTTTCACCATGATTAGGATTTTACTCTGATTAGGCTTTTTCAAGCCTCCGTAAGTGACTCCAGTGTGTAGCTAAGGTTGAGAACCACTGATAGAGGTGAATGCTTTACACCAAAGTGCCCATTTACACTTAGACCTGAGGTTACCGACATGTGTTATAATCATGAGGACACTATATGAGTTGCTGCAGACTAATGAGGACAGATCCAAGGCTGGCCCGGGGTTGCCTCCCTTCCCAGGGCAGGGCTAAACAGCACTGAGCCACGTGTGTGAGCAGCACTTCGCAGAGACTGCAGGAGAGAGAAGTGGAGGGCCCTCATCTCATGGCACATAGTAGGGCCACGAAAATCTGGCCCTACTGTGTGTCAGGGCCAGGCTATGTGCTGGTCTCAGGTGCAAATTCAGTAGGAAAACCTGTGTGATTTTTCATGTTAAACTGATGCTGTTAATTCACTTCTGCAGATCTAATGGCTTGTTTCTTAATCTGTAATAGTGGTTTTGTTTACCTTCAGTTTTAAACTATAAACAGAAGAAGTTTATACCTACCTTTGCTTTGCATAGATTTAAGAAACATTCAAATATAAGAAAATAATATTGGGGGCCCATGGAAATCTACTTTAAAGGCATCCTAGGCTCTTCTGAGTTTGGGGAATTATAGCACACTATTCTCTGGAGAAGCTGGTTTTATGTGTCCAGACTTGGGTCCCCAGACACACTCTTGGTATGTTGAGGGGGCTCAGGGGTACCCTGCTGAGGCAATCCCAGCAAGCCCCAGGCTGGGCAGCCCCTCATGAAGACACCCGCCAGACTCTGGCCTGTCCTCTGCCCCTTGGGTTGAAACAGAAGTTATCTTTGAAGATTCTCGGGCAATAATTAACTGTAATTTCAGAGGAAGGAGATTTGGTCAGTTTCTCCACAGTGCAAATCAGCCTCCCCTATCTTGGAAGGAGCATTGTGTTCAACTCTGTTATCGGGCTCTTTCCTGGAAGCATTGTTTCCCATTTCAATATAATTGCTTCAAAATAATGTGAAGAGATCAATTGCCACTTGTCAACTATAATTTTCTGCCACTGAAAAAAAGTAATGTGGGAGGAAAGCAAAATGTGGGATGGCTTATTAACTACAGTGGGGGGAGGGGTGGAGCTGCCTGTTCCTCAGAGGGGAGCTTATCTGTGGGGGCAGGGGGCTGGTGCTTCCCCATCTCTGTGTCTTGTTCTCCTGTGGCTCTCCCTACCTCGAACCACTGCTTTTTCCTTCTCTTCCTGGCCAAACCGCTCCCGTCCTTCCAGGGCCAGCTCTGATCCCAGGCCCCAAATACCAGACAGACCTCCTCTTCCTCCTCGATCATTGGTTTACCCAACCCTTAATGCGTTTATTTGGCAAATATTGATTGAGCACCTACATATACATAGGAAGGCTTTGGGCAGCAAGAAACCACAAACCTTACTTACAAGGGTTGAGAGGAAGAAGTGTTTCTTTTCCTCAACAAAAGTAGTCTATGGACAGATTCAAAGTCAAGCTCTCAGGAGCTCTCTTGGCTTTCCGACACACTTGTCGTTCCTGGTTATCGGTTGGCCAACCCAGCCTTCGGGCATCAGCTCTGCATTCGAAGCAGGAAGAAGGGATGGCAGAAATGTCTTCCATGAAGGTCCCTTTGGTTAGGAAACCCACCCTTTCTCAGGACCCCTGGCAGAGTTTGTTAAACAGCTTTATTGAGGTATGACGGATGGACAAACTGCACATACCTAAAATGTACAATTTGATCATTTCAGATCAATATAAACACATGGAACTATCGCCATGATCAAGATGTGAACGTATCCTCTCTCCCCACAAAATCTTTCCCAGAAGCTTACTGCTCACTCTGAAGATTTAACCATTTTCTGTTTATGTTTCATTGGCCCAACTTGGTCCTGTGGCCACTCCTAACTGCAAGGGCTCCTGGGAAAGTCAGTGTTTTGATTTCCAGCAGACAAGGGACAGGGGGATAGAGGCTGAATGCTGGGCCAGCTACTGAGTTGTGTCTGCCCACCTACTGCTTCAAATGGGGGGAAGACAAGTGAGCAGAACAGCCCCCCTTGTCATGCAGCTGGAGGTCAGCACTCTCGGCTTCTGACTTGGCATGACCCAGCCGAATCAGCGTTCTAATACTATCATTAAATGGGTAAGCTGTGCTGCACTCTTCGCTTGAACTTAAAATGAAAAGAACAGATTCCCTCCCCTGCCCCAGCTGCCTAGCCATCTACCCAGGCTAAGATGACGGAAGGGGACTAAATCAACATTTCCTGTGTACTTCCTACTGGCTGTTTCCTATATGTTCCATCCTTTCAATGACTCTGTGTGTACGGTATGTGAAGTGTGCCTTCTTTTACCTTCCACCAAATGCAGGAATTGAGACCAAGAAAGGTAAAGTGGCTTGCCCAAAATGGCACAAACCAGCCAGCCACGGGCAAGGCCAGCCTGGGACCACCACCTGTGTGCGCTCTTTCTGAAGAAATCCCTGCACCAGGCTCAGAAAGATGTATAAGGTGTAGATGTGTGGACTGATTCCCTCGGGCTCAGAGAAGTGAGGTGACTGGCCCAGGTGTGCAGCTGGAAATGGGCAAATCTGGAATCAGAATCTTCATCTGCGGCTCTCCGATCATTAATCTGTGATGCCCAACTCCTGGGGCATTGGGGGAGGATGGCCAGGAAAGGGCAGAAAGCAGTACAAAATCCTGGGGAAAGATGACTCCAATATTCATTTTAACTTGGAGCTTTGAACTGACTGCAGGATCTTGGGGGTCCTTCAGCGCTCTGACCCCACAGATCCTCCCTCACTCTCTAATGTGGGGATCCCTCAGCACCTCCCAGTGGCCCCATGGTTCTGAGATGGTTCCTGACACTGTTTCTGGAGGAGTGGCAGTACAGAGCTTAGGAATGGGAATAAATTTCCCGAACTGGAATCCTGATCAGCTGTGTGAGCTTGGGCAAGGCATACAACCTCTCTATACCCATTTCTCCATCCGTGAAATGGGGACAATTATCCTGCTGCCTCTGTGAGTCTGTTGTCACATTGGTGGTAGCAACGGATTCCTGGTGCCTCACCCACAGTCAGTACGGGTGAGCCCCTGCGGGCAACACAGAGATCAAGAGCTCTCCAGGTGAGCTGAAGAGCAGTGCGTTCCCCGCAGGATCTCACGATGTGTGGGGGCTGGGGGTGGTGCTGGGGGTGCAGGGTAATATACCACTCATCTCTGCAGGGGGCCGGGTCCGTACATTCAGGCATCCTTCCCTCAGGTGACTTTCCCAAGCTCTTCCCATCCTGTTGCTGCAAAATCTTGTTTTCAACACCTGTCCAGAGAGACCCGCTCACTGGGGTCTTCCAGTCATGATCAGTTGGCTTGTGCCCACTTACTTCAGCCTGAGTCTGAGAACCTGGGGCACTATACTCAGAAGGGCAGAGGTATGGCCTGAGCTTTGGGATAGGAGTTAATTGCTAGTGAGTGTGCTTACTCATCCACTGTGGGGGGCCTTTTTCTCTTTTTTTTTTTTTTTTTTAATTCAATTAACACTGGGGTCCTTTCCAGACAATGCAAGATTCTCAAAGAAGATAAGGCCCTATAGGGGAGGCGGTGGCTAATTCTTGTGGAGGCAAGAAATTGTCCTTCGTGGGAACTGTCAAGAGATCCCAAAGCGGGCAATCCTTCCCGACTGATAAATCCTGCGTGCTCCACAAACACACCAAGTTGGTTTCTTGGGATAAGACCAGGGGTTGAGAGAGAGAAAGAGAGAGAAGATCCCAAGTCAAAATCAATTTGAACAGGTTGCATGCCTTCTCAGAGCCATAACTCTGAATCTCTAAGCCCATTTCTGTGGGGGTGGTGTAAGATGCAGAAAGCCCTTTAAGGGACCATCTCTGGACCTGAGTGTAGGGACTCTGGTCACATCTGCCTCGGGTGGTGGGCTGACTGGTTGTAGGGAGAGGCTCACCAAAGCCCACCAGTTCCCTGCCTTCATTTTCCCCTCTGGATAATGGGGGTGGTCTTCATGGTGCTCAACTGGAACCCCGGAGCCTAGAGCAGAGTCCTTAATAAGGGCGACTGGCTGATGAAAGACCCTGTAAGCTCCAGCTACCATTACCACGTCTTGGAATGAACGCCGCCAGCCTATAGGCGCTGCACACGAATAAATTTGAACAGCAAGACACAAATGCGGCCCTTAACTCCGACGAGCAAATAGAGTTTAATAAAGAGGTAAACTGAGACCGCTTTTATTTATTGCTGTGTAAATGTATTTAAAAAGGTATTGGCTTTCCGCTGCTGCAGAGGCCAGGTCCTGCGCAGCCCCGCGCCGTCATGCCTGCCGCCGTTATTAGAGCCGTAATGAATGAGCCTCCGTGAGTGCGCTCTTCAGAAGGACTGCGGAGGTACAAGATTAATGAGACGAGAGCCTTGAAAGGTACAGACGGCCCCTGTTTCCCAGCCGTGCGCAATGTCTGCAGCAGCACCTCTGGCTTTGTTTGCTCTGCGGTGGCTGACAGGGCTGCGGCGGGGCCTTGGCCCCAGGATCCGGGCAGCAAAGGCGTGTACCTCCCGCCCGCATTCACGGTCAGCCCTGCGCCTTGACCCTGCTCCTGGGGGCTCCTCTCCTGACCACCCCCGGCACCACCCCGAGGAAAACTCCCTGCTGCTGCCTCTCTGTCCTTCCCACCCTGGCCCGGACTGCATCCAGGACCCCTCCCCTGCTCAGGTTTTATCTCACACCCCTCTTTGGGGAGGCTGATGGGATCCTCCGCTGGCATAAAGACACCCACAGCCATGTGCTGTGAGGACAAGCCGGGGGTCTCTGAGCTGCTGCTAACACCTGCGGGCCCACGGGGCAGAGCGGCTGCTCGATAAAGCAGAAGTGATCATGGACCCTGACAAGACCTTCCAGTGAGTGGTGAGATGGACCCCCGAGTCTGGAAATCATACATTTTTTATAGAAAAATTTTTCAGAGGCTGGAACATGCCTAAACCATACTAGGGTCTTATATACATCCACTGTGTCATTTCGTGAGGCAGGTGTTGTACTCACTTCACAGATATGGACACAGGGGCTTAGAGGGTAAAGAAATATGCCTGGGTCACATAGCCAGGAAGTGCCAGATCAGAGACCCCCCCCCCGCCCCCCGCAGAGAGGAACCTGCTCTTCAGTGAGAACACACTCCCTCCCTTGTTCTCAGATGCGGCAGTGCTATCCTGGCTGAAGCGAAGTGTTTTCGCTTGCGCCTCACACTTCAGACACAGCCTAGATCACCAGTGGAGGGCTGGGTGCTGGCCGAGCCATAGACAGCACCACCCACCCGGGACAGATAGCAGTGGTGGTGGGGTTAGCGCAAAGAGCACAGGCCGGTGGAGGCTGTGTGACCTCAGCAAGGTGTTTCACCTCTCTGAGCCTCAGTTTGCTCATCTGTCCAAATGGGTATAATAACAGGACCTACGGGGTAGCATTCCTTGGCTAGCGAATCAGAAAATCGTAAAATACTTAAAAACACTTGGCAAATTCTCACTATATGTTCAGTAGAAAGACATCCGTGTGTGTATTCTACATATTCTGTAAGCTCCCGGAACATGGCATTGCGTAAGGCAAGCCTCAGAGCTACTGTGGCTTCGGTTCTGGACCACTGCAAGAAAACAAATAGCACCATAAAGTGAGTCCAGTGAACACTGTGGTGTCTCTGTGCAGACAAAAGCTGTGTTTACGCTCTACTGTAGCCTCTTTAATGTGTGATAGCCTTATGTCTCAAAAAAAAAAAAAAACCACAAAAAACCAATGTGCACACCTTAGCTTAAAAATACTTTATTGTTGACAGTAATGCTAGCCATCGACCGAGTTGTCCGAGAGTTGTAATCCTTTCGCTGGTGGAGGGTTTTGATGGCTCAGAGATGATCAGGGCTGTGGCTGCTGAAGCCTGGGGCGGCCGTGACAATTTCCTAAAATAAGACAACAATGAAGTTGGTTGCGTTGACTGATTCTTCCTTTCACTTGAACCCTTGGAAGCCATTGTAGGGTTATTAATTGGCCTGATTTCAATACTGTTGTGTCTCAGGGAATAGGGAGACTTGTGGCGAGGGAGAGAGACAGGGGATTGGCCCGTGGGAGCACCAGTCAGAGCGCACACATTTATTAAATTCGCCAGCTTATATGGGTGCAGTTCATGATGTCCCCAAACACTTACAGTAGGAATATTTAAGATCACTGTAACAGGTATAACAATGATGAAAAGGTTTGAAATGTGGCGAGAATCACCAAAACTTGACAGAGACTTGAAGTGCACAAATGCTGTTGGAAAATGGTGCCAGTAGACCAGCTGGATGCCGGGTGGCCACAAACCTTCCATTCATAAAAAATGCAGTCTCCGAGAAGAGCAACAAAGTGAGGCATGTCTGCACCGGGAAAGCAAAGTTCAACTCCTTCTTCCAGCCCTAAGATGCACCCAGATCAGACCATGCTGGAAACAGGCTGGGGAGGCTGGGCAGGACCCACTGGCTGAATGGGAGCTCATCATTTATTTGCCAACAGAGGGTTGTGGGTCCCCTGAGTACCTGCTCCTGGGCTGGTGCAGAAGATAGAGCAGTGACCAAAATAGCCCATGTGAGTGTCTTCAGAGAGCTTGAGGTCTAGTAACACATTGCATGTTGGGTGACGAGGGTTGCCCAAGACAACAGAGGAGAGGAGAGAAAGGGATGTGCGGAACCGGAGCTGGGGGGAGGCCTCAAAACAGGTGGTCAGGCGCAGCCTCGTGGAGATGACATTCTGGGAATGAGAATGAGCAAGGTGGACAGTAAGGGGTGTGCATGTTTAGGTGGAGAACTTTCCAGGAAGCAGCAAAGGCTCAAAAGCAAGGCCCTGCTGTGGGGGTGTGCCAGGAGCCTTTGAGGGCAGCCAGCAAGCCTGGGGCCGAGTAGACAAAAGGGAACACAGTAGGAGGCAACTTGGAGCAACTGCCAGGACCCAAACCCTCTAGGCTTTCCAGATGCCCCAGATCGGGGACTTTGACCTCCACTCCCACAGGTATGAGAACTAATGGAGGGTATGGAACCCTCTACAGTCATGGTGGAGTTTGTCTCCGAGAGACCGAAGGCCTGGATCAGAGCAAAGCCAGGGCAAAGAGCATGCCAGATGGCATCATGTGGGTCTGGCCGTGAGAGCTAGGAGAGGGCAGAGGGAAGAGAAGGATCCAGGGGTCCCAGAGGCAGGAGTGGGAGCTGACCCAGCTGATGGCCAGGTCGGAGCCCATCCCCAGCTCTTCAGCCCACATTAAGGCTCATTAGTGTATCCTCTAATGTACCAAGAAATTCAATTTCCTGCAAAATAACCAGGCGAGTCTCAAGGGAGCCAGGAGCCCTATTCATCACAGCTGGGCTTTCCGGGGACGGTGCGGCTGCCCACCCATGGATTTCCTCCAGTGGGATGCTGGCCCACTGTGGGAAGAGCAGCTAATGGCTCCTCGGTAGGTTAGGATATTTTTTCCAGTGGATCTGCAGTTTCTGGATAAACAGGCATCAAATCAGCAGTCGGTGTGAGCCAAAGGAAAGTTTGCAAACTTGCCATGTGGCTCAAATTAAGTGAGGGGCGCAGTCACTAAAGCATGCGTGCTAAAAAACAAACATTTAGAATGTCAGGGTTGAGGATATTTTTTGGTGGCCTTTTAGGGAAGGCAAATGTCAATGTCTTTTCTTCTTTCTTTTCTTTTAAATTCCAAATAAAAATGTCACTGGCCATATTTCTGATTCTACCTCACCAGGGCAGTGGTGCGTGTACATGTGAGTGTGTCGGGGGATGGGAAGGTGTGTGTGAACACATGTATGGCTGTGGTTAAGAACAGTGGGCTTGTGTAAACGCGTGTGCATGCATAAGTGGGTCTGTGGCTGTTTGAGTGTGCGTGTGTGAGACTGAGTGTGAGCCTGCAGCTGTATGCATGCGTGTACCGTTGTGTGTGCCTGTGTGTGACCATGTGTGTGAGCACTACTGTGTGTGCATGCATATGAGTGCATTTGTGTGCATTTGTGTGAGCGTGCATGAGTGTGAACGCTGTTACATGTCTGTGCGTCTCAAGGCGTGGGTGTATGAATGTATGGGTGCACGTGTTTGTGTGTGTATATGCATGAGGAGGGGGAAGTGTGGAGAGCTGCCGTGTGGGTGTGCACGTGTGCCTGTATTGTGTGTGTGTGGATGAGTGAGTCTGAGCACATGCGCATAACGTGCAGAGGGGTGCGTGAGTGTGAGAGTGTGCGCGCGCACAGCCCTGCTCTGTCTCCTAGCAGCCTGCCCGCCCTCTCCCTCCCGCATTCTTCCGCGGCTGCCCCAAGGCTGCGCCCAGAAAGCAATCAGGACTCCCATTTGTATCCTGCCTGTCATCCACGAGGCTGGTGGGCAGGCGGGGTGAGGGGATGCCGGGCTCTGATTCTCAATGCCAAAGCCTCCCCTAAAATAGAGGACTTGGCGGTCGGGGGTTGGGGGGAGGCAGCCCCAGGCTTCCACCGTGCTCCCAATTACCGGCACCTCCTGAGCGGCTTATGGAAAAGGCATTGGTTGCCATGAGGAAGATATTCCACTGGAGCATTCCCATTCCCCACAAAAAGAACCTTCTGCATATTATACACATTTTTCAATGTAATTATCCCCAGCCCACACACACAGCTTGGAGGATTAAAACATAAAATACAGTCTGCTCCCCGCACATGAGACCCGCACTACAACTGGCATCATAATAAATAAATGAAGTGGCCTCTCCTCTCCTTCCCCTTCTCCCCTGCCTCCCCTTCCTCCCCACTCCTTTCCCTCCTCCCTTCTCCTCCTCCGGCACCCCATTTCTTCTCTCCTCTTCCTCGTCAATCCCGGCCCTCTCCCTCCACCCCTGCTCCCCTCCACCTCTGCCTGGCGCTGGGCTTGTTTTGCTTCTGTCTCTGGATCCCATCCATCCCCTCCCGCGCTCCCAGCACAGCCCACAGCAGGCAGCACCGGCGCAAGGGGGGGTCACCCCCGCGCGGTTGCTGCCACTGTGGAAGGAGGGTTTTGTTTGACAAGCCACCCCGGGCTCTGCTTGTGAGCCTGCCGCAGAGGGTTCACTGCGCAGAGCGCTGGCGTAAGGGCAAGGGGTGCGGGGGGAGGAAAGAAGGAGATTTTATAAGCAAATGGCTTCGTGGATCATTGAAAGAACATTAGGAAGCGTCCCGGAGCACCTAAGACCCAACGCCTTGGTCCAAATGGATGGAAGGGCGTCAGCTGCGGAAGCGCGGGCTGCGGGCTGCGTGCAAACGGCTCCGGTTGCTAGGGAACGCCCTGAGAACCGTTTGTCTTCGGGCTGCAGATCCTGGATCCACCTGGGGTTTCCAGTTCTAGAGCCGCTGCCAGCCGGTAGTGCCAGCTTCAGCGGGGAGATGGGAGCAGGAGAGCTGTGTGGCCTGGAGCCGGCGGGGCATGAGGGCGGAGGCCGGCCCTCCCCGAGATCAAGCATGCACTGGAGGGCGGGTGATGAGCAGCCCACACTGTGATTTCCTTTCCACAGAAATGCTGGTACCCAGCTTGGCACACGGGCTGGGGCTGCCAGGATTCAACCTGCTAGTGACAGTGCTCCAGTTTGGAGCCTGGACCTGGTTAGTTCCGAGCCCCCCAGCCCCCTGACCTGCCCCCATCTTCCTCCGGCGCTCCCTGGGCTCTCTACCCAGCAGCCCAGACCAGGACATCATGTTCTTGCACACATGAACTCTTCGGGCGAGCAGGTGGTATGGATTCCTCCTCTGAGCCCAGCAGGGCACCTTCAGTACTACTTAAGCTTAAATCGTAGAAGATGTGGGTGTGGTCCTTGTCTGCACCAGTTAGGTGTTTGAGATTAGGGGTAAGGAGCTGGTTGTGTTCGCTTTAACTTTTACTACAGATGGATGGTTCTAGGTTTTGGCTCAGGGTCTAGTTTTTGCTCAGGTGCCGATAGAATACTTTTCCAGTGGTCTAAGTCAGTCTTGGGTAGCAGAAAATGTTGGTGGATTTGAGTTCCCATCATGAGATGATAGCAGACAAGGCATTGATCCTAACTGATCAGTTTCCTTATCTGTAAAGTGGGCTCATGGTGGATTAAAAAAGATAATGTAGAGAAAGCACCGATCCAGGTGAATGTTCCCATTCTTCAAAGCCTGGGCCCCAGGGCTGGCTGTCCTCCGCCCTGCATCCTTGCTCACCTACCTTCTATCCTGACAGGCCCCGCCCTCCAGCCCTCCAGCCCTGGAACCTGCCTGGATTTTCCATTCTGAACCTGGGCCAGAACTTACCCTGTTGGTAAAGCCCTGGCTACAGGCTTAGGTTTTCAAGAAATCTGCAACTGTTTTCCTGGCTTTTCTGGCAATCTGGTGACTGCTCACAGACCTGCTTGCCCAGGCTGAAAGCAGAGCCCCAGGGTCACCCAGAGGCTACTTCCTTTGCCCTGCTACACAGGCCCTGTGACCCCCAGAGACAGAGACTTAGCCTAGCACACTTGTTTTGGGGCTGGTGGTGGGTAATGGCACCAAAGCTATGCCTGACACAATTTCCCTCCAGCACAGCCCAGAAAAGAAGAATATAGTGTCATCTTGTCAGTCCCTTTTTGCTGTCTCTGCGATCCATCTGTGGGGGAGGGGAAGGATGTAGGGAACTAAAGATTCATTAGGCACCTTGCTGCTGGCTCGGGTCCTGGCACACTGAGCTGCCCAAGAAAATATTTGTTGAATGGAAGACTAGATGCCTTTAGGCTATAATCTCACTGAGGGACTCCTGGTCAACCTAAGAGGTTTTGTATCAGCCCCATTTGCAGATGAGGAAACTAAGGCTCAGGGGAATTCAATGTCTTGCCCATAGTTGTATAGTCAGCTCATGGAGCTCAAATTTAAGCCATGGAGACCCTTGGGTTTCAGCCACTCAGTGGTGACCTGGCATTTTCTTGGCACCAAGGTGACATAAGGGGACAGAGCACAAAGCTTGGAGTATCAGCCGAATGAATGGCCCAGGCTGAGGGCGTGATTGGGAACAGTCATCAGAGCTTTTCCCGGCCTTGTTGGATATAGTCAATGACAAATCCAAGGAGGGTAGAAGTGGGTAGAGAAGGATGGGGGAGGGAGAAGCCAGGAGGAGAAGGTTCAGGAGGAGTCAGCTCATCTGGTCCCAAGGCCCCCCACTCAGAAAGGACAGAGTCTGTCTACAGGGGTGGTTTAAAGGACAGGCCAGCTGGACCCCAGCAGAGGATGCTAGTTTGTGTAGAGCCCTACAACTCCCTAGAATTGCAGGAAGACGGAGTCTTTCTTGTTCACTAGGACTCCACAGTGGGGTTAGCTCCTATGGGCAGGAAGACACTGTGAGCAACTGTGAACAGTGGGAGGTGGTGGTGGAGAGATGTCCCCCCCAGGGCAGACCTGAGTACTGATGGGTTCAGAGCAGACAGCCCCCAGATATGCCGCTCTGGTGTACTGATTATTTTGAATTAAATTGATATAAGGGATGGTGATGCAAGAAGGACATTCTGACCGCCATTGTCTCTCTGAAAGCAGGAACTGTGTTCCCCGTGGGAGGGGTACCCTCCCCGCACCTGGAGGCTAGCGGGTATCCTTATGGTCCGAGATAGGAAATTTGGGGCCAAGAAAGTTAGGGAAACAAACCCTGTGACTTCTTCATTAAGTTGCTCCCCAAGCCAAAACTTCTTTGTCTTGTCTATGCTTCAAAAATTCATTGTTTCTCTGCCTAAAAGGTATAAAAGCTGCCTGCCTTGGTCACGTCTTTGGGACTCAAGTCATTGGGGGTAATTTATACAAAATTCAATTAAATTTGTTTTTCTCCAATTAGTCTGTCTTTCATTATGGGGGTGGAGTGTCTCAGCCAAGAACCCAGAAGGGCCGAGGGACACTTTTCCTCCCCTATTTTAGTAAGCCGTCCTCATTCCCCTGCCTACTACAGAGGGTGAACACGGCCTTGCCTGCAGGACTTCTGGCTGCTGAATGGGTTGTGTACCTTTGGGCTTGGGCGAGAGCTGAATAGCTCAGAGCAAGAAAGGAGGAACTAAGGCAGGTTCCCCCTTCCCCATTTTGCACCCTCCTGCCCAGCAGAGTCCTGCCTGGTTTCTAAACCCCCACTTAATCGATATTTGATGAATGTTGGTGTGAAATTATATTGCATTCGGCCCAGAGTTCCCAGTTGACTCAGGAGTGTTTGGGGAGTGATCAGCCACCGCGGACACCCTCCTTCTGCATATTTAACCCCTGCAAAGGAGAGACTGTGCAAACGTCGTGCGTGGCCGTGCTCAGCCCATGGTATCTGTAATGGCAACAGATGAGGGCATGAGGAGAGAATCTTCCACGGCTGGTGACGCAGGTGACAACTGGGCCACCTGTCCTCATGGTGTGCTTGTATAAATCAAACACCAAGCTCCCCCTACCCCCCCATCCCCTCTGGATTTGGAGCCCTTGGCCATTACTATGGTGTGAAGTCTCCTGCCACGGCTGATTTTGAGCTCCTTATTTGGTATCACCGAGTCTAGAATTGGAAAGGGACATGCTTTTGCAAAGCCAAAGGGGCCAGTTCCAGCACACCAGTGCGACGCCCACAGGCACAGCTCTGTCTCTGTCTCCACTCCCCGAGGGAAACCAGAGACAGAGACAAAGACTGAAAAATGTAGTGATGTAGGTCATGCATCTGAAAACTGTTTGTTAAAAGGGTAAAAAAACATTAAAAAAAAGAAGAGTCAAGATCTTCAGGAGATAGAGCAGAGGGAGTGATAAAATATTCTAGTTTTTAATTCTGCCTCCAATTTCAAGCTTTAGTTGTGTAAGGAAGCCAGGGGAGGAAGGCAGTGGAGGCGTGTGAGCCCTTCTGTGTCCGCGGTATGTGGGGGCTTGTCAGGGAGGGGTGGTGTCCTGCAGGAAGGCTGGAACTTGACTGCTAAGGACAGCGCTCTTGCTTGCTGACCCACAGCAGCCTCCCTGCTCAGGGCCCAGAGGTGCGTCAGAACATCTCTTCATGGAGCAGCTAGAACTTTATGTACCCTTTTCGCAGAGACCATTAATGCAGATCCCTTAAAGAGGGCCGTGCCGTCAGTGGGAGGGGGATGCAGACCTAGGGGCCTCTCTGAGGGGCAGAGGTCCGCGCCTTTTGCTTGCCCAGTCCACTCTTCTTGCACTGGGTCATTAGAGTCCCCAGCCCTCACTGCTACACTGAGGGACCTGCTCAGAATTTCCTGGGGACCTGCAGCGGGACTGATGCATCCTTCATAGCTGAGGGCACGGTCAGGTCTTCAAGGCCTAGCTCCACAGCCACTTCCTCCATGTAGTTCGCAGGGATTGGACCTCTCCAACTCTCTGAGCTCTTGGCTGTGTTCTCCCCTTTCTCCTCTTTAAAGACAGGGCTTCTATCTGAATCTCCATGTCCAAGCAGTAAAAGATGAGCAGCCATGTCAGCAGGGAGATGGGCTGATGTGAATATCTCCTTTGCTGTTGGGGGAATGGAGGGCCATGACTACCCCCTTTCTCACACCATATCGTACATCCTACAGTTTTCCCAGCTGTTACAGCTTTTCCTGCTCCCTGGATGCTTATCTATACTAGAATGCCTTTCTTCCCATTGTTTATCTGGCAGGTTCCTACGCATCCATCAAGATCCATTCCAACAGCTCCTTCTTCTGTGAAGTCATAACGTTTATTCCTTTCTTCCATCTGCTGTGAGCAGAAGGATTCCTTACCCTCTGGAACCCCTGAGCTGCTCAGTGCCCACTTCTGCAGCTGGTCCTGTGACCTGAACTGCAATACTTTCCCCAAGTCTCATCTCTCTCTGAGGTCTCCTTCTGACTGGGACTGTGCCTGACGCTGGAAGACATTGCCCTATAACCCTGGAGCAGGAGACAAGGGAAGAGAGTGCTGGACTTCTGAATTCTGGAGTTGATACCCTGCCTTGAGGAGGCTATGCCTTTCTCCACTAGTCTCCCCAAACACCTCACTCCCCTAGACAACACATATGCCTGGGGGCCCTGAAGAGGGTCCTCTGGTTTGACCTGAGGCCTCCAGGGTAGGACTCTGCCCATTGGAACCTAGAACTGGGGCCTCCATGATTTTATTCTTCACAGTTTAATGCTTTAAAAGAACAAAAGGTTAGAATATACATTTCTGGAAATTTTGGTAATTTGGGCTTCATTAAAATTGGAACCCATGCTCACAAAAGATACCAGGCAGACAGTAAGAAGGCAAGCCACAGAGCAGAAAATACTCATAGTAATTGTATTTGACAAAAGACTTCTAAACAGAATATATTTTAAAAATCTTTCAAATGAACAAGAAATGATAGCCCACAGAAAAATGAGCAAAAGATTTGAATAAATACTTTACAAAAGATTTTCTTGACATGTCCAATAAACAGAAGGGGGTCAAACTCAATGGTTATTAGAGAAATGCAAGTTAAACCCACAATGAGATGCCACCCTTTACAACGGCTAAAATCCAAAGGGCTGACAATACTAAGTGTTGACGAGAGTGTGGAAGAGCTGGAACTTCATATACTGCCACTGAAGGTGGAAAGTGCTCCAACCAACACGGAATGCTGTCGGGTTCTATGAAAGTGGAACCTGCAGGTAGCGTAGGAGTCAGCGACTCCACTCCTACGAATCAACACAATGTAGATGCACACATATGTTCATCAAAAGTCATGTGCTAGATTGTTCATAGCCACATTATTCATGATAGTCAAAATGAAAAATCCATATGGATACCAATGGGAGAATGGATATATGAAAATATATACAGCATGCTATGGAATTCTTACGCAGCAAAAATGAACAAACCATTCCTGTACATGGTACAGATGAATCTCAGAAACATACTGTAGAACCAAGAAGTGAAACCCCTAAAAGTGCATTCTATGTGATCTCACCTACATAAAGTCCCCAAACAGACAACACTGAGAAGACGTCAGGAGAATGGATATCCTTGAGGCTGAGTAATAACTGGGTGGTCTAGGTGGATGTACAGATAGAGAGCTTTGTACCTGTTTCTTTCTGTATATATAATAAAACATATACTCTTTCTGAAGCATTTGAGAATCTGAGACCTCCTGCCCTTTTGTTCTTAAATATTTCAGTGTATGTCTAAATATTTCAGTGTATATTTCCAAAGACTGAGGAGTCTCTTTTAAAACCACAGCACAGTGATAAAAATCAGAAAACATAACATTAATATAATAGTATTATCTAACCCACAGCTTATATTCTAATTTCATCAGTTGTGCCAATAATGTCATTTATATTCATTTTTTCCCAGTCTTGGATCCAGTCCAGGCTCACGCTTCACATTCAGTTGTCATTTCTTTTTTTTGACTCCTTTGATCTAGAACAGTTCTTCAGGCTTTTTTTTTCTTTCTTTTTGTTTCTTGACCTTGATATTTCGGCAGGCAGGGCAGTTGCTTTGTGGAATGTCCCTCAGTTAGGCATCATGAGATATTTTCTCAGGGTAAGACCCAGATTTCCCATTTCTAGCAGGAATTCCATGGAATTGTGTCCCTCCCAGCATGCCGTACCAAGGACCAGGTAAGGTAGATCTGTCCTGATATTGGTCATATTGACTTTGATCCCTTGGTTAAGGCTGTATCTGCTAGATCTCTTCTTTATAAAATTTCTTTTTTCCCTTTGTGATAAGTCAATAGCTTATGGGGAGATACATTTACATTCTGTATGTCCTCCTGAGCACCTGCTATATGCCTGGCTCAGGGAGCAGGGACAAGGGGTGGCCAGAGTACCATGGTCTGTAAGGCATGGTCTGCAAGGCAGGTACACCTCATGCCTTGCAGGCTTAGCCCACAGAAGGTACTAATAGATAACACTCAAAGACCAGCTTTGTGCCAGGAACTATGGTAAATGAGTTCAAACATAATCTCATTTAAACCTGACAACAACAACCTTGAGAGGAGAAAATCAAGTACATATGTTACTTGCCCACATTTAAATATTTCAGAAATAGCAGTGGTAGTAATAATATGACCAGTAATAGCGAATATCCTTTAGCACTTACTTTCCATTGCCAGGCCCTAAGTGCCTCACCTAAATCCCTATTTTATGGGAATTACTTCTGTCTCCACTTTACAGAGGAGAAAATTGAGGCTCAGAGGTTAAGTCACTTGCCCATGGCCCCTCTGTTGGTAATCAGGATTTACTTCCAGGGTGTCTGTCTCCAATGCCACATTCGTAACCCACTTTTTTTTTTTTTAAGATTTCATTTATTTATTTGACAGACAGATCACAAGTAGGCAGAGAGACAGGCAGAGAGGAGGGAGCAGGCTCCTGCTGAGCAGAGAGCCCGATGCGGGGCTCGATCCCAGGACCCTGAGATCATGACCTGAGCTGAAGGCAGAGGCTTAACCCACTGGGCCACCCAGGTGCCCCTCCAATGCCACATTCTTAACCATCCCCTCCCTATGGCCTCTCCAAGGTGGTACTAAATGCTGGGTAGGCTCACCTGAGCTATTGCTTCTGGTCTGTTTCTTCCTCCACTTCAAGAACGGTTTCCTTGGAACCATTCAAGGCTCAAGGTGAAAGACTGTGCCTGGATCAGGGTAAAGAGCAGAGGAGTGCTACATGGAGGCCAGCTGGGAGGTGGCATTGGTGACAAGGGGTGGTGCCCCGGGAGGGAGCAGGAAGGGCTCCTGGGCATGCAGCATCTTGTTAAGACTCAAGCTACAGCTCTTATCCCAGACCTGCTCTTGCCCTGCCCTGGCCTCCAGAACTTCATCCCTGGTTCGTGCAGGAAATGGAGCCTTGAGGCTGGGAGCAGCTCCTTACCATTAACGTGTGACTTTTCTAATGAGCTTTTGGGTTTCAAATGAATGCCTGTCGGTCACGTGCCAATTTCTATGACACTCTCTATTGGCCCGCTCATGTCACCAGGGCCCGAATTAGGTGCCACCCTAATTTGTCCTGGTCACTGGCCTTTTAGCATCATTAGGTTCAGCAGAGGGAAGGCTGTGTTTAAGGCTTGGCATGAAGGAAAAACATGCAGATCTCTGTTGCCAGGCTACAAGTGACTCTTTTCCCCCCTTACAAGACAGTAATAATGATTAAAAAATACTCAGTTGTTTGGCGTGCTTCTGGGTGGCTTAGCTGTGAATATTCCAGGGTCAGGAGAAATCTTGCCTTTCACAGATCCTGCTGCTTCTCCAAGGTCCTTTGGTTTTGGACCTTTACTTTATGTGTCTTTTGAAAAAAGAGAAGATGGTGACCTCTGATCAATGAAAAAGTCAGCATCCTTTTCCCAGGGAGACACAACCCCTTGCTATCTGATTCCTCTAGTTGAATGAAATAGGGCAGAGTTCCCCAAAAAATTGAGGTAGTAGTATTCCAAGGGGCAGATCTAAAGTCATGTGGAGGAATGGAAGGGTGAGTTCAAGAAGACAGAGTGTCATAAATGCAAGAGAACACCAACTGCCCAATAAGTGGGAGGCTGGGAAGTGGGAGGGAAAAGACCTTCATGCTGGAAGCTGAGAAGCCAGCCAAGGAACCTGCCACTATCCTGACGGTTACCTCCTCCCTGGAGCCAGGTGTGGTCATCTAGTGCAAAAACCCAGAGTCTGAGTGCCCATCAGATTGGTTCTGTGGAAGAGAGAAGGCTGGCTCGCTTACATTTGCAAACACGATCTGGAGAACTCCTGGCCATGATGCTAGAAGGGTACCAGTCCCCATGGGGAGGGCAGCTTTACGTGTCCTGGGTTTCTGAATTTTTCTGTAGTTCTATTATTTTTGGTAAAAATAACACCCTCAATGTGAGTCAGTTTGCATTTGTGTTTCTGAGACTTTTCCCACAAATATATTCATAATTTAAAAATAGCCCTTGCCAGACTCCATCCAGCTTTTGCAAGTGTTGCTTTGGTTTGAGTGGTGAGGACAGATCCTACCATTCATTGAAAGCCTACCTTCACAAAGTATTCCACTCCACAAAAACCCTGGGGATTGGGGCAGTCATTGATTCCCCCCTTTAATAAACGATAACACTAAGCTCAAAGCCTTTGCTACTCTCGCAGGTCACGTGGCTAATAAATGGTAGGAATGATGTCAAGGAGAATCCAAAATTTATGCATCACCCACAACCATTACATAAAACAGTCTTGAAGGGAAAAATTCAGTGCCCTTTCCATGGGCGTCCCCAATCCCTGGGGACAAGAACAATCATCCCCTTAGCCTTTCATTCTCTCTCTTTCTTCTCATCTTCCTGTGCAGCCACTATCTTCTCACCAAGTCTGTGTTCCAGCACAAAGAGACCTGCTTCCACTTTTTGAAGAGTTTACCTGCCCTGGAGTCATAGTTCCAGATAATTCCATTCAAGCATATTTCTCTCTCTGAGAAATTCTCACTACAGATTGGAGTAGCCTGATTAATCAGGAAGAATTTAGCAGCAAATGCCATCAGACGTCCCACCATTGCCTTTCAGCAGGGGAAGAGAGCCTTTGCTCTCCTTGGCATCATCTGTGATCAGGACTACCTGTGAGGACACAGAAGGGAGGCTGTTAATCAGCACCACCATTTCATCCTGTATAAAATGTCTCCCATCAGGTTGCAGACCTGCCGGTTCCACTAAGACCACAATCACACCAATTGTGAAGGCTTCGGAGTCAGCACAAACCAGCTCGCCATGTGTTGTTGTTGAGAACACCATGCAAATCTCTCATGCCAGTCACCTGTGAGTTGATTGAAGTGGTCATTGACTGGTTAATTCGCTTTCAGCCTTGGAGAGCTCGTGTAAATTGACGGTCTTAGACATTAATTAAAAATGCGTATTGTCTCAGTCTCCTGACACTGGGTCTTATGAAAAGAAGGTTTAGCCAGACAGGTAGAACCGTTGGGCACTGTTGATTCTTTGTTGGAATGCATTTTCAAAGAGATAAGTTGGCCTGGATATTAAAGTTGAGTTTCCCTTGAGTCAAGGGTTTATTCACTCATCCTTTGAACAAATATTTAGTGAGTACCATGCAGTGTACTAGAACATTGCTAGACGATGGAGATGCAGCAATGAAGATGTAGCTCTCATGCCCGTGGAGCTGACATTCAAGCTCCATTCAAGAAAAGAGTCTGGTTACCTCACCTTCAGGATAAAAGCCAGGGCTTGAGAGCAGTTGGTTGATCTTCCCCACAGAAGAACAGATCTCAGCACCCATTATTTGAGCTTATTACAATTCAAAATTCAGCCTTGTAACATGGTGTCTCTCGGAGGTAAAGAAACAAAAGCAAAACCAAAAACAAGTCACTCTGAAAAGAAATAGATGACCATAAGAGGTAGGGCCCAGGGGGAGTTCCTGGAATACTCTGGGAGTTGAGGGCAGTGCAGTAGGATGGAACAGGTGCAGTGAACTTGAAGGGAGGTCCAGGAAAGTCAAATACCCTCTTGCCTGGTGGTATGAGCCTAGACTGGTCAATGTCACCTTCTGAGTCTCAGTTTTCTCAACCATACATTTGGGATGGTGCTTCTTCCCTCATAGATTATCGTGGGAAATCAGTAAAACACCTTATCAAAATCCTTTGGTATTTAGCAAGACCTCTACACATGCTCAGCTCCTTTACCTTCTCCTTTTATAGTCTGTCTATGGCTGAGTACTTTTCACTCTGTTGTCCATGTTAACAGCTTACATGCAAACTTCCATCTCCTTTCAAAAGAGCCTGGAAGACTCTGGAGAGAAGCTCCTTCCTTTATCTCAAATGACAATTTATATTCCTCTCATCTGGGTCATTGGAAGAGTGAAAAGGGGAACTGTTAATAGTCACACATGAAAAACAGGCATAAACCAGGATTGTTTGAGCCAACAGGGTCATATGTCCACCTTCCACTACTGGTTGTCAGCTCTAGGGGTTGGTATAGGAGATAGGAAAGTTGCTTCTTCACAGAACTCTAGCCTTATGGTACAGCTAGATGAGATGGACTGATAAATCTCTGGTGGGCAGAATTTTATGATAACCACTGCCCCACTTCTGTGCACAGACCCTGTGTCATCTTATTTTGAGTGTGGGTGGGACCTCTGAATATGAGGGGATAGTACTGTCATGTTTAATCTATATTTGGAAAGGTGAAAATGTTCTGGAGAGATAGTTAAAGTCCCAAATCAGGGACTTTGGGTTTGGGTTAATCAAAGGGGAGATAATCTTGGGTGGGTTTGACTTAATCAGGCAAAAGGGTTTACTAGAAAGATATGGTCTTTCCTGAAGAAGAAATGAGCCAGAAGAAGAAAGAAATAAGCTGCATTATGGCAGGAACCTACTAGCAGCTTCTAGCTTCTGACCAATGACCAACAAGAAAATGGCAACATCATTTCCACAGAGTTGCAAGGAGAATCCTCCCAACCACCTGAGGGAGCAAATCCTTCCCCAGTTAAGCCTCCAGATGAGAACACAGCCCAGAGGACATCCTGATTCCAGTCCATGAGATCCTGAGTGGAGAACCCCGTTAAGTTGTGTATAGACACTTGACTTACAGAAATTGTCTGATGAAAATGGACATTGTCTTAAGTCACTGAGTCTCTGTTAGTTTGAAAACACAGCCGGAGGAAACTAATACCAACTCCAAACTCACTATGCCACGTTCGTCATCGGCCCTTGTGCTCATTTGAGCCCACCCACCCAAGACACCATCACTCTTGCTTTTCCAAGTCCCTGATTCTCCGGATCCCACACCAGGCCTTGTTTCTCTAGGCCACACTTATCCTACCTCCTCAAGGTTCCTGGTACTTCTTTGTCGACATGCTGACTCTGTGTCAGTGCTCCTGTGTCTGTGTATATTCCTTGGTTTAGCGAACTTTTACTGAATGATTCCATGCATCCCACACTATGTAAAGGCCGAACCCAATGCCTATAAGAAAAGCACCAATGACTCTTCTACAGTTGAGGAGAGGAAGACTGACAGCAAAGTGGCTCATCCAGAGTCAGTCAGCCACTGAGTAGTGGAACCAGAATTTGAACCAGAAACTTCTTTCTTCAAAATCTGTTCTTCTTCTACCATGCCTGCTGACCCATTCAACTGCTGGGATTCCCCAGATCCCAAAGGCCTGAATTGCTGGGTGAATCCTTGACACTTTAAAACATACTTCCAGAGAATTCATCCCAGGTGATCCTCCCAGAAACCATGTAAATCATTTTTACCTGCAATTTACAGATGAGAACATGGAGACACGAGAACATTTGTTCATTCATTTACTCATTCTACATCATTTACTGAATGTCTAAAAGGTGGCTTATAGTACTAGGCCCTGGGATATGGAGCAGAAATGACTCTGCTCTCAGGGTGCTGACAGTCCAGATGTGTAGGAAGAGATGTGTAGCAGACCCTTGTCCCAGTTCAGGATAGAATCTTCAGTGCTGGCCTAAGTTAAAGTTCAGAGAGAGAAGCTTGACCCAGGCATGAAATGGGGGGCAGAATCAGAAGGCTTCTAGGAGGAAGAGGAGGGCAACCCAAGGTACTAAGATTTACCCTTGCAGCAACCAGGGGTAGGAAGCAGGTGGTCTCATCCAGGGTGTTCAGCTGTGCAGGCAGACACAGCCTGTAGTGTGGGCAGAACTCCCACTGCACTCCACTGCCTCTCAAGGTAGATTGAGGCCACTGGTAGGAGGGACACCCACAGATGTGTCTCTGCATGTCCCAAAGTTTAATTCTTCTGGTGTTTCTGGGACCCCACCTAGCCCCTAATGGAGGCAGAAACAAATACATACTACCTTCAGATAAATACACTCACACACACACACACACACACACACACACACACACACATTTGTGCTCCCCCACGCAAACATGTATGTATGTTCCCCCATACATATATATGCATACACCTACTTACACACACAGACACATACATATGCTATGCACACGTATGTACATACACAACTTTATTCATACAAATATACATTCACACGGACACAATATACATGGACTACTTACATGTTTACACACACACACACACACACACACACACACGCACACTCATGTTCTCAGGAAACCAAACAGCAGACCCTAGCTCAGCAGAGCCAATGAGGTGCCCGGGGAATTGGTTTTTATTATGCAGAACAGAAAGACAGGTGACCGACTGTCAGATGCAGTCTTGTCCCCAGTCGCCTATTGAGAACCAAACAGACAGCACTGTGGTTTCCAGGCAAATTCCAGCTGCTTCCCTGGCGCCCAGGGTACATAAACCCAAGAAGCCAAATGATGATTTTCCCCTTCAGAAGAATAACATTGCCTCGCCCTCCCTCCCCGGGCGAGAAAGGTTTCTGTAGCACTCAGTCCCCGCGTAGGCCAGGCAATCCCGTCAGGATGAAGGGCTGGCCGAGGAGCCAGGCAGCTCCATCAATTTCTCCTGTAAAGCCCAGAAGAAATTTGGTCACAGAAAATCCCTTCCCTCTTTGCTAATAAAACTTATCAGTGCAGGGCAGGAGGCTGGGAGGAGAGGGACCGCAGACAGTCGCCTTGCTAAATTACTTGGAGAAATGGCCCCGATCAGCCATCCAGGGGGAAAAAAGGCAAGAAGCAATATAGCATTTATTGAGCCTGACTTTTTTCACCTAGGTACTCCCGATCAGTTTTTTCAGCGGCTTTGTGAGATTGCATTAGCTCCATTCCCTAGATGAGGAAACTGAGGCTCAGTGTGTACCAGAAAGAACATGGGTTTTGGAAAAAACCCAGTATGTGTCAGAGCCCTGCCCTGCTCCCTTGTCTGCTGCATGGCTCAGATTGGTGGCTTTGCCTCCTTGCGTTGCAATCATTCTGTTAGCACCCTCCACCTGGGTGGGCTGATTCAAGATCAAGTGTACCATGTGGGTAAAACACTCAGAACAAGCACTCAGGACATGTTCATTCCATGTCCTTGTTCTTTCAGGCTCCCGTCTCTCCACTGAGCCTCCGAGTAATTTTCCGCGGTCCTCCTCTAGAGCGATGGGTGAGCCCCCATGGCCCTGGGACCTAGGTCTCCTGTGAGTTTACCAAGCAGGCACTGGGCTGGCACCCAACACCTCACCCTTCTCACTGGAGCGTGGGGAGGAACCTGGGGGGAACGAGAGCCCCAGACCCGTACCACAAACAAGGGAAGTCAGAGAAGCGAGCCATTCTTCCCCAAAGTGCAGAGAGGACTCTCAAGTTCTTGATGGGGAGGACCTCGGACCCTTTGGTGTCTTTGGGTTGGCTGCGTTTGCTTTCAGCCTCACGAGCCAAGGGGCCCTGTATCAACGCGCACTCTAGGGGCTTCCTGTGAAAGCCCTCATCTGTAAAACCCAGAATCTGCCCAACAACTGGGAAAGAATAGGGCCTCTGAGGCCGTGAAACGTGGAAGTCCCAAGTAGGCAAACCAGTCTGGAATGGTGTGGTTTTAAGGAAGCAATGGACGAAAACGCAAAAGGAAATGTGGGCTAAGGAACAGGGGAAATCCCCTGTAGGAAGATGTATTGGACTGTGAAATAGTATTCCACAGGAAGTGGGGGAGGGGTGCCCGGAGGTATTTAAAGCCTCGCTGGCCTAAGTAATAGAAGCCGCATGGTGAATGGAGTGGCCAAGAATGGCCTCAGGGGAGCAGCCGCCTTTCCTTTATAGGTCGTCTCTATACGGATGTAATTTCCAAGCCTGCCTTAGCGTTCCACGGAGCGGCACTGCTCTTGCCAGGCAGAGAGGGTGTTCATGCACGGCTCAGAAAAGCCAGCAGGATTTGCAGTGGGCACAGCCATCCCTTTGTCAACAGGGTGGGAACCCCCAATAAGCAGATCTACGGAGTCGACACGATCCCTATCAAAATCCCAACTGCCTCTTCTGTAGAAATTGACAAGCCCATCCTAAAATTCATGTGGAATTCCAAGGAACTCAAAAGAGACTAAATGATCTTTAGGAAGAAGAGCAACGTCGGAGAACCCTCACTTCGCAATTTCAAAACTTACCACAGAACTCGAGTGATGGAGACAGTGTGGCCCTTGCACAAGGGCAGATAAAAAGATCAGTGGGGCGGCTGGGTGGCTTAGTGGGTTCAAGCCTCTGCCTTCGGCTCAGGTCATGATCCAGTGTCCTGGAATCGAGCCCCACATCGGGCTCTCTGCTCCATGGGGAGCCTGCTTCCCCCTCTCTCTGCCTCTCTGCCTACTTGCGATCTCTCTGTCAAATAAATAAAATCTTAAAAAAAAAAAATCAATGGGGTAGAACTAAGAGTCCATAAATAAAATTCTCTCATTTATGGCCAACTGATTTCTGACAAGTGTGCCAAGGCAATTCAGTGGGGAAAGAACAGCTGTGTTAACGAATGATTCTAGAATGACTGGTATCCACATGCAAAAGAATGGGGAGGGATTCTTACGTCACACCACGTGCAAATGGGTTTATAGATCTAAATGTAAGATCGGAAACCGTAAAACTCTTAGAAGAAAACATAGGAGTAAATCTCCATGACCTAGGGTTAGACAGAGGCAACAACAAAAAATTGATAGTTAGGGATTTCTCGAAATTCCAAACTTCTGTGTTGCCAATATCATAAGAAAGTAGGAAGACAAACTGTAAAATGGGGGAAAATATTTGCAAAATCGTGTATTTGATAAAGGACTAGTTCCAGAATATATAAAGAACTCACAAGTAAATAACAAAAAGAAAACTTGTTTTATTTTTTTTCTTTTAAAGATTTTCTGTTTGTTCATTTGACAGACAGAGACCACAAGTAGGCAGAGAGGCAAGCAGAGAGAGAGAGAAAGAGAAGCAGGCTCCCTGCTGAGCAGAGAGCCTGACACGAGGCTCGATCCCAGGACCCTGGGACCATGACCTGAGCCGAAGGCAGAGGCTTTAACCCACCGAGCCACCCAGGTGTCCCAGAAAACTCATTTTTAAAAAATGGGCAAAGAGTGGGGTACTTGAGTGGCTCAGTCAGTGAAGTGTGGGTTCTGGGTTCAAGGCCCACGTCGGGCTCCCTGCTCAGTGGGAAGCCTGCTTCCCTCTCTCCCTCTGTCTCCTGGCTCGTGTTCTCACATTCTCTCTCTATCTCAAATAAATAAAATCTTAAAAAAAAATGGGCAAAGAATATCAACAGATATTTCTTCAAAGAAGATATAAACACATGAAAAAATGATCAACATGGTTAGTCATTAGGAAATATATGAAAACCACAATGAGATACTTCTTCACACCCACGAGCATGATGCAAATTAAAAAGACAGATAACAATTGTTCGCAATGGTGTGGACAAGCTGGAAGCTTCAGTCATTGCTGGCAGGGGTGTGGAACGGTATGGCAGCCACTTTGGAAACATTTTGGCAGTTCCTCAAGGTGTTAAACACGGAGTTACCAGCGACTCTACTTTCGGGATATACCCAAGAGAAATGAAAACATATTGCACATTGATGTTCATATTAGCAATATTCATCATAGCCCAAACATGGAAAAACCCAAATGTCTATCAACTTATGATTGAATAAACAAAATGTGATATAACCACACGACGGGACATTACTCACCTTTAAAAAGTAATGATGAGCCTTGAAAACACAATGTTAAGCGAAAGAAGCCGGAAATAAAGGACCACATAATTGTTTGATTCCATTTATTGTAAATGTCCAGAATGGGAAAATTTATTGAGACAAAAAATATGTTAGTGTTTGCCAGGGGCTGGAGGCATGGGGAAAATGGGAGTGATTAATGGGCTTGTGTAATTTCTCTAAGATTAGATGACAGTGATGGTTGTGGAAGCCTGTGAACACACTAAGACCAACATATGTCACATATTAAAAGGGTATATTTTGTGGCACCTGGGTGGCTCAGTTGGTTAAGCATTTGCCTTCGCGTTGGGTCATGATCCCAGGGTTCTGGGATTGAGTCGTGCCTAGGGCTCCCTGCTCAGCGGGAAGTCTGCTGCTCCCTCTGCCTCCGCCCCTCCCCTGCTCATGCTCTCACTCTGTCTCTCAAATAAATAAATAAAATCTTTAAAAAAAAAAAAAAAAACGTACATGTTTTGGTACGTGAATTATCTTAAGTTGTTAATAAAAAATTAAAAATAACCTAGCATGTGCAATTTTTCTCTCTCTGTAAATATTACTATACATAAATGAATTCTTCCTGTATGCGTAATTTTGTATTTTGCTCACTGTCCACTAGGTTTTAAAGTTTTTTCTATGTTATTACGAACTCTTCATTAATCCTATTTTTCAGAGTTGCCTAATATTCGGTCATATGGTCATCACCATAACTTATCTCTCTATGATTGTGTTGTTCAGTGTTTGAATTCTTCCCCCAGGTTTTAGTATCATCAATAACATCTCTGTCGCACATTTCTGTACATGAACTCGTATCTACAGTTTTGGGATTTTCTCTTCCTTTCAGGATAAATTTCTTAAACTGAGATTACTGGGTGAAAGCACTCAGCTTTAAGATCCTGCTGTTTGTGGACCCTTCTCATGATCAAGGGTATCTACCTTTTTTGAGGTATTTGATGCAGATACACTTAGTTTTTTGAAATAAGGAGTTATGTGTGACAGAATAACTTCCTTGTACGAGGGAGTCGGACTCACCTAGGGTCACGTCCCAGCTCTGCCACTTAACACTGAGTGATCTTGACCGAATGACATAAAACCATGAATGCTCCATCCTCTCTGTTATAAAAATGGGCACAATAACACCTAGCTATTGTAAATAAGATAATACCCATCACGTGGCCAGTGTCCCCATCTCAAAACGAGGAAGTTGTTTCCTGTCCGCTTTTCATTTTTCTTCTCTTCCCAGCCCCCAACTCTGCCATAAAAAATGCACCTTCGGATCCTGAGTCCCATCTACGTCTGAGCCCTGGGATGTGCCATATCACTTCCCTGGCAGCAAGCCTAGGTGATGCCTTGGTGTGATCAACAGGATGGGCTTGGACCTGGGGCTCATGATTTGGGCCTGGGTCCACTGTTCGTTCACCTGTGATCTCAAGTGTACAGAAAGTACAGGTGAATGTACCAAGACTCGGTGTCCCCTCTGCAGTCTCTATAAACAGAAATCGAGTTTATCGTGGTAACAGTCTTAAAATACAGCAGGGCTTGCCTGGGTGCACTAAGCTCGATTCATTTTCTGCCGCTAGATTACAGGCCCATAGACCGGCTGGGTAAGAGCTGCATCACTACATACTATAGTAATTACTAATTACATGTTTCTGCCTTCTGTAGCTTATTAGTAAATTGCATGTAGAGGGATCTAAAAGTAATTGCCTTTCTCCCGTAACTTCAGCAGCCTGCAGAAATCACAAAGAATTACCTTATTTACTTCCTAAGTGATTCCCAGTGGCCGTTTATCAAACACACAGAAGAAAGAAAATCATACAATCACCAAATATTCTTCTGCTTACAAATGATATGTGAGGGTCACGAGAAATCTTGAGTCAAAAAGGCTGTTAAGCAGCTGCCGACTAACTGTATGTAAATATCCCCCTGTGGGTAATAGCTTAATTTTGATCATTGTTCAAAAGAGCAGGCATTTTAAATTATTAATAGGTGTCAGCTACAAAAGAATGTTTAACTGGAAACTTACAAGAAGGGAGCCTGATCTGTGCAAATGACACTGTGTCTTTAACGACCCTGGTGTGTGGGAAAGAAAGGAGTCTGGAAAGAAAAGACTAAGTGGCACAATGGGCAAAAAGTCAGCCCCATTTCCCCCTCGGACTTGGGTTTTGTGGCTTGTGGCTGTGGTATTACTTTGCCACATGGACACTGGACTGGACTCCATTCATTCCTTATTAAGTTTGGGTTCCCGCTCTTTTCAAGGAAAGTTAATTCTGATCAAGCAGAAAGCTTGAAGCTTCAGGGAGCACCAGGCTGTCATACAAGCTTATACATTTGCTGCGATGAAAACTTTTTCACGTCCCAATGCATAGCACGGACACCTTTCCTTGTGAAGAGCGCCGGCATACGGTTCTGCTCAAATCAACTGGAGATCTCATTTCATATGACTCATTTGATAGAAACATCAGGATCACTGATGCGTGGATTGGCCTCTGTGATCTCTTCTCTAAAAACACACAGAGGATCATGAGATTGTTGAGTTAAAGGAAAGGAGAAATGCCCAGTTGTTCTGTTTCCTTTTCTTGGCTCTTACGGTGGTACTGACTTCTGGCATTTTTGGGTAACCCAAAAGTATTCAAGATTGCAGAATCAGGATAAGGCAGGTAGGAGAGATTACGGGTGGGTGTACAACTATGATCCGCTATGATAAGAAATACCTTCCTGGTATTTCCTCCCTCTGCACCCCTCCCTCCCTCTCCATACCTGTAGGATGAAGCGTTAATATACCCGAGTAACAGCACTCGGAATGCCTTGAATTTATCTACTGTGCTATCATTTATAGACACTGCTATCATACAGCACTTTTGATCCTTCCCAAACTGCTACCAAATGATGTAGGGCAGAAATCAGAAGAAAACTGGCAATCAGATGTAAACTACTACCCAAGACTATGCAGCCTGTGAATAGCAGGGCCAGGGCTCAGATGTAGTAAACAAACCCCCACAGTGATCTTAACTGGGACCTGGACCTCGTCCACATCAGAGAAGGGGGTGTCTTGGGCTGGCTGCCTTAATTACCTTAGGCCTGGGACAGAGCCTGGGGCAGTCTCATTAGATGCAGAAGGCTGAGCCCTCACTGTGGGTCCTGTGGGTCCTTTCCCCTGGAAAGGATTCTCCTGGCTGTCCTCCTGTCCCCTTTGCTGCCATAAATCCGTTCATCCTGTGACTGTCTGACTCCTCTGACCACCCAAGCCTCCTCCATCGTCCACAGAGCATGATTGATGGGCCCTTGAGCATCACACCACTTAAAGCTCACTGTGGTTGTTTCGTGGGTCAGTGAGGCTCCCTTAAAGAGACTGAAAGCTCCCCAGGGAAAAAGGGAGACCACCAACTTCGCCCCACCTCCTGCTCTGGGCCAGGCACTGGGCTAGGCTCAAGGCAGATCAGTGGAAAGGATGCTTCCATAGACCCATGTCTCCACTTCTGGTGAACTTCTGCCTTCTCCTCCCCAGCACACGCAGAGATTGTCCAGAACAAGTTTGGGCTCCACATGATGATTTCTTAGTGAATTTGGGTCCAACTGACTGTGTCAGGCAGCTTCAATAACCTTAAGCCAAATTATGGGAGCCCCTCATCCTCCAGGGCTGGATTCCTTCCTAAGAACAAGGCCACTGAAAGCCAAAATTGACCAAGCTGGTGTACCTGTTTGGTTGCAATATTTGAATGACTGTTATAAAATTATATTAGGGACTGACATTTGTAGAGCCTTGCTATGTGGTAAGCAGGTACTTGGTGCCCAAACTCAGAGTCTCCTAATAAAAATCATTTTGAGGCTATCAATACTCCCCTTTTCCAGATGAGGACCCAGCCTGGGTCACACAGCTGGTAACCGGACAGAGCCAGGATCAGATGTTTTGTCTGATGTTCACATTGCAGTTCTCAGCTTTGTGTTTCCTGATAGGGTATTAGGTAAGCCGTGGTCAACCAGAAGGCTACTCTTTAGCCATTGTTTATACAAGGACTTTGTGCTCTGTGGGTGAGGGGTGCAGAGATGATAGACGTTCTTTCTGCCCAAAAGCAACTTCATTCATTCTACCAATCTCCAGTATGGACCAGCCTAGTCCTGGGCATGGGGTCACCAGGAGAGGAGACCAGGTGCCTGCCCTCCAGAAATAGCGCAGGGCAGGGAGACACATGTGGTGCTTCTGGGGGTGTTCCTGCATTTAACGGCTTCCCAGGAGAGAAGAGGGGAGTTGAGGTGGGCCTCTCGGGAGAGATTTGCCGTGAAGAATGAGTGGAGGGAGAAGGTGGGCAAGAGCTCTGGGAGCGGCATAAGTCCATGAAAGATTGTGGTTCCTCACCGCTAGGGAGAAAGCTCATGCCAGGGAGTGGGACTGGGGGTGGAAGACAGGCTGTGGTCAAGAAAGCCCTAATGGGGAGGGCTGGGTTTTATTTTATAAACGTGGGAGGGCTTTCCTTGAGCGTTTTCTTCAGTCAAGACCTACCGACACCGTGCGATTCTGGATTTCCTGTTCGCTGTCTATGCTTTTCTTGCCCGCCCCCACCCTCTACCCCCCAACCCTCCCCCCCCACACCCCGCACCCCGGAGTGAAGTTTCTCACACATTAGCCTGCATTCTGTATTGGAGTGACCTTTCTAGAACATGGTTCTCAGAACATGGTGCCTGCCCTGGCCAGCAATCTGAGCTTTAAGGAGCCCCGGAGGTGCTACTGAGCACGGAGAAGATTGCGACCCTCTGGTCCGGATCAATCAGTTTTTGTCTCAAACGTCGTCTTCCCTGAGGCATGGAGATCTCAGCCAGATGAGGTTTTATTTACAAAGGACAAAGGAAGAAGAGGCCTTATGAAGAACACTCCCAGGCTTGCTTTGTTTGACATCTCGGCATTTATTCCCCTTTCTTTCGATAGTAAGAAACCCGAACATTCCTCTAGACACGAGCCCGCACTCAGATCCAGCTTCAGGTGTCCTGCTAGCTCTAACCCCACCCCCAGGCGTGGACATGTGGCTCTCCCTGGCCATTCAGAGCACAGCATCGTCCTGCGTTTGTGATTGATCAGGGTGGGCATGTGAACAAAGCCAAGGCTCCAATCACTGCTATTAGTTTCGTGATCCAGAAGACGACTTCTCTTCTGGGGCTCTATTATCAGGGAAGAGAGAGCATGGACCTTCCGGGAGGCCAAAGATACCCTCTGAGAATAAAGTCAAGGAGAAGTGAGAGACAGAGACAGTGACTGGGTGCTAGTGATGCTGCCTGCACCCGTGAACATGGCAGTTCCTGAAGCATGGCCTGTCCTCAGACTTTGCAACTTTGTGAGCTGATACAGTTCCCTGTTTTGCTTTAGCTGGTTTGCATTTGGTTCTCAGCCACTGGAAGTAAAATTGTCTTAATACTCTATGGTCCTAAGGGCCATAGACCGAAGTAGCCTGAGATCTGGGGAAATGAGCTTTTCAATTCATACTTGGAGTAAGAAGAGTGAGGAAGAACTTAAGTTCCCCAGGCCCAGACAAATAATGCAGCTGTAGTGATGGGAATGGACCTTTATCTTTCCGGTTCAAGAAGGTATGCTTTGGCCTGAAAGGGAGAGGTCAGTGGTCTGGCAGAGAAAGGGAACCCACCTGATGGTTTTCAATTATTTTAAGACCTCTGGTTACTGGACACAAAGAGTACCTGAACATGGGATCCCCCATCCTTGGTCAGAGACATGGAAGGAGCTGTCAGATAAGGGAGAAGTGAAGGCATAGAAGGTATTGATGCAGGCCTGGGATTTCCCCCATCTTGGGGTCTGAATGCTACCCCCTGAATGCTAGTACCAGACAGAGAGGGGGCCCTGAAAATGTTGGAAACACAAATGAAGAGGAGCTTTGCGTTCTCAGAACTAACGTGAAGAAAACACCTAAAAGCCCATGACAGACATTGTTCCTAAACAATAACTTAGCCATGAAAGAAATGGTTTTCTTTTTTTTTTTTTTTTAATTTTATTTATTTTTCAGAGACAGAGGGAGAGAGCGCGAGCGAGCACAGGCAGACAGAGAGGCAGGCAGAGGCAGAGGGAGAAGCAGGCTCCCTGCCGAGCAAGGAGCCCGATGTGGGATTCGATCCCAGGACCCTGGGATCATGACCTGAGCCGAAGGCAGCTGCTTAACCAACTGAGCCACCCAGGCGTCCCAAGAAATGGTTTTCCATGGAAGGTGGTCCAGAACTTACGTTGGTTCCTAACAATCAGCATGTCCACTTAAAAATGAGTCTGAGCCAAGCGATCTGATTACTTTTCTTTCTGTCCCTCCTTCCCTGCCTCCTCACCACCTTCTGTCCTTTTTCAGGGGTATTTGTAATTATTAGGTAGGTCAGGAAAATGCAGTTGGGCACAGGATATAATGAAGTTTTTATGATACCCTTTTGGGTAACATGAAAAACTCTAGCGAGGGTAAAAATACAGTGAGGAAGGTGGACTTGTAACCACTTTGAGAACCAGGCTCAGAGCTTGCTGATTAATTCATTTCTGTTTAGCTTGTCACTTCTGGAGCTCTCCAGGGGCCAGAGATAAGGCTTTGTCCTTGGCTCTCTCCTGTTAAAACAAATTTTGTGAATACTTGAATGAAGGCATAGAAAGCTCCTTATCAAATCTGTGGATGCCACCGAACCAGGAGGGGATGACAAATGAGGTAGTGGGGAGAATTCCAATCCCAGAGCTCTCGGTGGGTCACCGTGATGCAAAAAACTCACAAGGCAAGACACATAAAGGGGAGAGGAAATTTCTGCACCGGTGCTCGGGAGCCTCTACCGTGTCAGCCAAGAATGAGACAGCCCTGGCTGGGAGGCAGCCTGAGAGAAAAGAGAAGTTTGGGTCATCAGCCTCTCAATAGGCATCAGCACCACGCCCTAGCTCTCATTGGCAAGAAGCAACTTGGGGTTGCATTAAGAGAGGTAGAGAGTGTGGGACAAAGAAGATGATTCAAGGCTTTCCTCGTCACGTCTTGTGTTCAATTCTCAGCCTCGAGATTTAGGAAAACAACTGACAATCTTGAACGTGCTCAAACATCATGACAATAACGCGAGGAAGTACAGATGTTCAGCCTGAAAACAGCATTGAGAAGGTGTATGTTTCCTATTTTCAACTCATCGAGGAACTGGCCACTGAAAGGGTCTAGACACAATGTCTGCTGCCCAAGGGCTAGCTAGAATTAGCACCAAGAAGTAGAGGACCCGCATGTATTGGGTCCTTTCATGTTTTGAGTGGAAGAACAATGGCACAGCTGTTCAAAAGTTGAAGCCACTCTGTGGCCAGCAAGGGAGTTCTGCAGCACAAGAGGCCTCAGAGCGGATGCCGGACACCAGCTTCATGGGGATTTTGTTGAGGAGGCTCCAGCATTAGCTAAGCCACGGGAAGTGGTGGTTCTACCAAGACCTCCCCCCACCTCCTCCATCTGGGTCTCCATGACAATAGTCACCATGGGCCCACGGTGGGAGGATGAGGATGAGCAATGGGGAGGGAACAGCCACAGTGTCCCAAGCGCCACAAAGTGGAGGAGGAAGCAGAATGAGACTCGGTCCACTGGTCTGGGGTCTCGGTGGTCACAGGTGACCTTTGGGAGACCAGCATGGTGCTATTCTTTATATTCTGAAGGGTGCCGTTCTAATTATCTGTCTAGCCTCTCCAATGATACGGAAAACCACTTCCGAAATTAAGCCTCCACTGAGAGCACACGTTAATAACATACCAAAGGGCACATAAATGACACTTGCGAGTCACAGCCCATGGCAGATGAATAGACTGAAGAATGTCACATTTCAGCAATATCAAGAGCACTCCATACTGAAGCCCCCACCCGTGGCTTGGAAAGCTGTGTTCGATCACTATGGACATGCACAGCACACAAGGTGAATATAGCCTGGAAAATGTCCCAATCTGCACCTGTATCATTGTAGTGTAGGATTCAAAGCGTGGGTGTTGGAGTCAAGCCTCCCTGAGTTTTAATCCTGGTCCTACCATATACCAGCTATGAAACCTGGAGCGAGTTACCTAACCTCCCGGAACCCCGGTTTCCGGACTTGTAAACTAAGGAACCCAGGTGGTGTTCTTAGTTGAGACGAGACAAGCTTTGCAAGGAATGAGCACCGGCACAGATGGAGCTGGCTCCTGGCTCCTGTGCACATGGGTTCCTGTGTCTGGCCCAGGGGTTACTGTCAGACCTCAGTCACTGCTATCGCCCACTAGCCGCACGCCCCTCCCATACTTAGTTCAAGTGGGCATTTCCAGTTATTTTTAAACTGAAATGTGATTGCTGCTTTGACATCATGATTACAGCACTCGTGGTTGACTGGGTGAACCCCTCCCACCTAAAGTGAGGGGACTGTCATCTGTTTTGATTCATGCTCCTAGTCTGAGAGAATGACTAATAATCAATGTCCCATGTTCAGCGAGTCAATCACCGGACTGTGTCTGGCTTATGATTATTTAGTGCGGTGGTCATGGGAGGAAGCGCGTTGACCTGGGAGCCGGCCGAGTAGACAGACTCACGTCTTGGGGCTCCTCTTAAGATGGGACCTCAGATGGTTCTCTCAGGCCGATGCATGACAACATTCTCTGAGCCTCAGGACCACTCTCCAAGGATCTCCAAGATATTGGCATTCTGTTTAGGAGAGGTGTACCTTATTGAACATTCCTTTATCCATTTTGGGGTGTACCTTTTGCATGTGCGTATCGGAAATGACATGGTATTTTGCTTTGGATACCCTAATTCCCCCTTTTTTCCCCTTTTGCCTATCATTTCCTTTCCCCACGTCTCTCCTTCTCTCCCTTCCCTTGACAGCACCTTGCAAACTGTCCCCAGACTCCAGGTGAGCCCTGCTCGTAATCCAAAGTGTGTTCCCACACCTTTCTTGTCACGTATTAGTATACCTTCTGTTGTTCTTGGTTTTCACAATTGAGTCATATTGTATTCACCTCTCTGTATTAGAATTCTCTCCAGGTGAACTGGCCTATGGTTTTGGGTAGGACTACGGGCAGAAGCCCTGCTGGGCTTACTCCACTCCCCTCCTGCTGGGCACCCACCCTCTCACCTGAGTTCTCTCACTCCACACACAACAGAGCAGTAAGCACCCCTGAACACATACCCACCCTTCCTTCCTGGCACTTTGATCTCAATGGGCTGGATTTCTACATCTCTTTATTCAGAGAAGAAAACCAAGACAGGTAGACATAAGGGGTTTTATCTGGAACCGCACAGCCAGTAAGCATTGGCTGCTGTTCAAAGCAGGCTTACTGGACCCCATCCTGGGGGCTCCCTGTTCTACCACTTTCAGCTCTTCCTCTAACTTTGTACCGCTAGAAATAAGATTCTTTCCATCAAATTGAGTCAAGGTCAGCCCTGATCGCCCTCCCGCATCCCCTGGGACAGAGGGACTCAAATGTCTGGCTGTCAGATGGGATCCTGGGGACACTGGGTAGAGGGAATTGAATGAAGACAAGGAACTCAGTGCTGCTGCTGGAGTGGGCACGTGGCAAGGACTTAGGGAAGGCATGCTAAAAATACTACATTTGCTCAATAAGGAAGCACTGAACACCGACAGGGTTCCAGGCTGCCAGGGAGCAGACTTGGGCCAGCTCTCTCTCATGCGCCACGAGCAGCCGGAGGCCTCATTCATTTCTATCTTGAGGGCTTCAAGGACAGGGCCTGGAGTCCCTGGACTTGTTGTCAAGGGTCTTCAAGGTCTCGGTGACCAGCTGGCTACGGAATTCTGTGGCCCTGTTCCTGAGCCAAACTCCGCTCACCTGTGGCCTGGGCGGACGAGAACATTCCAACATTGGGCCTGGAGGAGGCTTGAACTTCAAAGCTGCCGTCTTACCAGCGAGAAGACTGAGGCCCAGAGCAACAGGATTCCAGGGAGTTGGGGATGGGGCTCAAGGAGAGTCCAGAGCTCCTGGCTTTCCTGTTCTTTGTAGCCGTTGTTGTTGCCCTGTGGCTGTGTGTGCCTGTGTTCTGTTCCTGTCTCCCATCTCAGAGGACATGCACACCGAGGAAAGTCATGGGCTCTGGATCCCAACAGGCCTGAGCTTGAGTCTTGGCTCTGCTCTCTATTCGGTGACCTGGGCAGGATTGCTTGACCTCTGCGTGTGAATCATAGGAGTCAGTCCACTAGGTTCTGAGAATTCCATGAAACAGTGACTTGAAAAGACTTAACAGGAAGCCCACCACATAGCACGCACTCGGTAAATGTTAGCTCTGTCTTTTATTTCCTATTTGTTCCTTTGAATTCTTGCAAAACCTCTCTGCAATTCCCAAAGCCTCCAATACAACTTGTTTTCCCCAAACAACAGTTCTCTTGACGTATGTGTAGACGTGGGCCCCTCTGTGAAGCGCTTCCAAACCCTCTTTCGCAGCCTTTCATCCACTGAACCCCCGAGGAATTGTCGGCCTGCATTTAACTTCTCCAGAAGCAAGATTCTGCTGATCGCTTTCTGGTGAACACAGCAATGAACTTGTCAGAGAACCAGCCAGGAGGGAGGTGGCGAAGTGGTGGGAGAGGGGGCAGGCAGGTGTGCAGCCGACTAGGAGGGCTGGGGCCATCCATCTTGATTCTTTTCTCCATGTCCAAGTGTAAAGGGATTTGTGTCTACAAGGCTGTCTTAGCCAACCTCGGGGAAGAAGAGAAGACATTTAATTTGAAATTTTTACTCCAGCCACAAGGAAAGATGCTGGGGGTAATTAGGGGTATTGTAATTTCTTATTAAAGGTCAAAAAGAAATTGTTGGTAGAGTCCATGAGTCACCTTCCAACACAGAAAACATGAAACTTTCTGAGTGACTTGCTGTGGGCAAATCCGTATGCTCACACCTCAATGATTTGGGTTGGGGGGGCAAGGGGTGGGAGGCAGGCTACCCTCCTTCTTGCCTCTGAAATGCTCACCTTTTTGGAAGAAACCCAATAAAATTAATTCACAGCTCAGATTATTAATTCATCCTGGTATGTGAATAATTCATTATGGAAGTAGCCGTATCACATTTTCCCATTTGGGAGGGCGTGCCCTCTCCGACTTTTGCCGTGGGAGAGATGGCTTTCCCCCTCCCACCTGCCCAAGTACGTGGGGACCAAGTGCTCAGTCGCTGACTCCTCAAGGACACCAGAGCCCTGCTCTCAGCCTGATGCCCACTTCCAGTCCAGCAGCCAGAATGGACGTGGCTTCAGTGACCGGAGGCGAACCGCTGAAGTATTAATAACCACGGGGACTTGCTCACCATGTCCACGGCCGCATTAGGATGTAAAAGGAATTCCTGTCGTGACCAAGCGCCACAGCTGATTGCAATTGGGTCCTCCAGGAGGGTCTCCGTCGGACTGTTCATCAATTATGCACTTTCCCAGCACACCTCACAGGCTGGCTTCTCATGTCAGGGACGCTTCCTGACCAGTCCCCTCTGAGCAGGTGTCTCCATTCTGTTGCTGGGGAAGACATAAGAGGTGAGGCAGCACCAGCTGGCAGGCCCCAAGGAACCAGGATGCAAAGGTTTAAATGGGGCCAGGGAAGGGATGAGGTGGTCTAGAAGCTTCTCTCTTGGACACAAATAAGGGGCACACACCATATCTGTTATCTCTGTGCATCTCCGAGGTTCAGTAGTGCTCTCAACGCAATTCTCACTGGACTGTGAGCCTACAAGAGAGCCTGGGAGGCTGGCAGGAAGGCAGAACTGCTTTCGTGAGGGACAAGACCCCTGCCACTCGATAGGCAAGTCCGTGGGCAGATAGGTCCAGCGAGTTCTGGCTGCGCTTGAAACAGTACTGCTCTGGTTGGCAAGTAATTTCCACATTTATTATTTCACCAAGGCAGGTGCTCACCCCAACTCTCTCCACTGATTAATCGCCATCTGATTCAAAGCCAGACCCTGTGTTCAGGACACCTGGAAATGACTCTGATCCAGATCTTGTGCTTTCAAGCTAGAGATGGACCCCCAGTAAAGTGTCGGGGATGACAGGGCTGTGCCCACCAAGAGGCACTGTGACAGCTGGAAGAAACGAGGTTGCTGGCCCACCTCTGCATCCCTGTTCATCCCGCCGTCCCTCCCGCTCCCTGTGCAGCAGCCGTGCTGGCCACTGGGCTTCTGCCCCAGGATGGCCACCCAGCACTGGCTCCCTGCCACCGTGCACATGGCTGGCTTCTTGTCATCCTCTGGGTGATCCTGGTCACCTGGGCTAACCCAGCTCCCATTTCACTTCTTTCCTTCCGACCTCCTAATAGATAACCAGTTCTTATCTATCTTCTCTCTTTGCCACCAGACCCCAGGCTCCGTGAGGAGCAGCACCAGGTTTGATCTGTGCACCTTGTTGCCTGCCCCATAGCGCAGGGGTATCTAAATAGAGAGTACACTGAGTGAAAGAAGGAATGAATGAATGCAGTGCAAAACCCAAGGACAGCCGATAGGCAAAACCAACAAGAAGGCCTGAGGAGAGAGCACTTCTCCACCTGGGAAATCTGGGGCCGCTTCATGGAGGAGGTGACAGGGGAGCCTGGGGGATTCCCTGGCTGTGAATTACAGGATGGCTGCCTGCTACACTGAGATGTCCAAAGACTGCTCAATAATTCACAATAAGAGGCAGAATTCTGCCTTAACTAGATGGTTTGTGTACTTAGCTAAGTGTCAAAAACTTGGGAAACACAGTGGTGTTTAGTAGCTTTCTAGTGAAGCCTGAAATGAGTGCCTGGTTGTGGGGTGATGTAGGAAGAGGTAAATGGGAGCAGCCTACAGAAACGCTTGGTAGCATGCCTCCCCGCTCCTTTTCATGGCCCTTCTTTCCAGAGACCACCACATTTGATCTCACAAAATATTTGGTCAACCTCTCTTCTCTGGGCAGTGCTGATGGGCAGCAACATATGCTTGGCCTCTGCCTTCCTCTCAGACACACACCTCTACACCCCCCCACACACCTCCCCCCATCCTTGAGAGCAGGGGAAGAGCATGGCCTGTGGCTTCTGGACCTCAGGGGGCAAGCATGAAGCTTAGTGACTGAGCAGGTGTGGCCCCACAGCCTCGCGCAGAAGGGCTGGGACCGTCACAGAGACCATGCATGGGAAAGGTGGGGCTTCAGGCTTGCTGTGACCTTCAGAGGTGAGGTGAGTGCTTGTTGCCCTCTGTGCTCCACTGCTGGCTGTTTCCTGTTGGCACCCGTGAGCACCATGTTACTTCTCTGGGATAAGCAGCAGAGAAGCTGCTTGTATCCAGTTCCAGCCCTGCCAATTCTGCTTGTCCTGCTAATTCGCTGGACCTCAGCTCCTTCAACTGTAAGATGACAACTCCTTGAGTGGACTGCTCTGACTTCCAGAAATTAGCATTAAAAAAAATCTATCCATTTTCCTGTCTTGGAAACTAAATGAGATGATTGAAACAAGCGGTGGGGTAGGGGAGATTGGAGTACGTGGAAAGCATCAAAATAGGAAAACAACTAGTTTGTCTAATGACAAAAATAGGACAGATGAGACAATCCTCAAAATTCAGAGTGGGGGAGGGAAAGTGACCATCAGCATTGTGGGAAGGACATAATTAGACTAATATAAGAGTATACGTGTCACCTGTATAAACAATTTTGAAGTCAAGAGCAAACGCATGATGTTCTTATAAAGATAAAAATTGCTAAAATTAAATTTAAAAATGAAAATTTTATCAGAGAAAAACCTTGGAAAAAAACTGGAGGGGGAGAATGTCAATGAATTATATTTCTAATCAATGTGTATCTTCGTAAAAGAAGAAAACAAAACAAAACAAACACAACAGACTCAAAGAGAAAGGAACTCCTTGTATTTCTTATTTCCCATCCAGAGATCTTGGATGAAGGTGGTGGTTTTCCATGGACACAACATCACCCCAAGGTGTGCAGTAGAGATGGAGAGAACAGTCTGGCCAGCGTGCCCACCTCTAAAGACATCCCTCTTGGGCTGATCCCACCTACCACATACCACTAGCGATGGTCCACTGGGCTGGAAGCTCCTATCTGTTGAGTCCCCAAGATTTAGGCACATTCAATATCTTTCTACAAAAGCCCAGGAGTGTCCCTCCATCTGAAAACAAATAGGCAGATCCCATTTGAAGTCTGCCGTCGGGGAGATCTCTTTCCAAAACAAAGCTAAGACCCATGCAGGAAAGATGGTGATACAGGGAAAGCTCACAGACAAGCAAGTTTCACTCTTTTGTTTTTTTTCCTCAGACTTTCAAGGAATAGAACATTACCAGGCTATGTAAACTATCCTAGACACTAAAGGAAAAAAAAAAAAAAAAGATGAAACAATACCGATTCATCCTATAAACTAGAATACCATGTTCGACAGAGATAATATATAAAAAACATCTACAGGGTGGTATCAGTAAATTCAGTGAATTTACATATAAAGTTTCTAAATAAAGTAGGTATATGTATCAAATTTCAGAAGGATATTAAAAGGATAATGTACTATGATTAGGTAGGGCATAATCTGGGAATGGTAGGTTTAAAATCTATTAACATAATTTATCAAGATAAAAATAATAAGGGAAAACATGATTACACCTTTATAATCTTATTAAAATATATTTACACAAAAATTTCTGGAAAGAAAAATTGCTGAACTAGATTTCATAAAAAAAATTACTGTTCTTCAAAAAACACTGAATAAGAAAATGAAAAGATGAGCCATACACAGGAAAAACTATTTGCAAGTCATACATCTGATAAAGGATATGTGTACAGAATAAAACACAAAAGCTTTTACAGCTCAATAAAAAGGTAGACAGCAACAGATAAAAATAGACAAAATATTTGAACAGACCCCTCCCCGAAGATATGTGAATGGCCAATACACACATGAATACAGTTTCACCATCATTAGTATTAAGAAAATTGAAAATTGAAATCAAAATGAATTATCACTACATATCCACCAGAATGGCTGTCATCAAAAGGATGGACAATGCCAGGGGTTGGAAAAATGTAGAGGAACTGGAATGTTTTCACATTGCTTTCAGAATATAAATAGTGCCACCACTTTGGAAAATAGTCTGACTTTCCTAAGCAAGTGAAACATAGATTTACCACACAGACAAACAATTCTGCTTCTAGATATTGACCTACTGATATGAAAACATGTTTATGCAAAGACCAGTACAAGCTGGTTCATAGCAGCATTACTTCTAATAGCTCAAAGGTGGAAACAACTCAAGTGTCCATTAGCTAGTAAAGAAATAAACAAACTGGAGCATTCACCCAAAGGAATACTATGTAACAATTAAGAAGGGATGAATGCCTGGTCCATGTAGCAGCAGCACCATAAATCTCAAAAGCCTTTCGCTAAGGGAAGGATGTCAGACACCAGATACAAAGGACTGTAGATCCCGTGATTCCATTTATTTGCAGTTTCTAGAAAAGAGACAATAGATGAGCGTTTGCCTGGGCTGGGGTAGGAGAAGAGTGCCTACAAAGGGACACTAGAGCTTTTGGGGGTGATAGAAATGAACTTGATTGTGGTGGTAAATTCCCAGCTGTAAAAATTGACAACTTACCCAACCGTGCACCTAAAATGGGTGTATTTTATGGAATGTAAATTATATTCCAACAAAGCTACTTTTTAAGGTTTCTGAGAGGACATGCAGCACACTGGTAAGGGGTTCTTTCTGAGTGATAAAATCAAAAGTAATTTGTGTAGTTCTTGGTTGTTTCTTCTTTTCCCTCTCAATCAGCAAACACTACATTTGCAATATTCAAGAATTTCCCCACAAAGAACGCTGTGAGAATGACATGAAATTCTGTTCCTTGCAGTTCTTTGCAAGGAGTGGGTGCTTGGTAGATAAAATATTCCCTCTTTATACAAAAATCCCCTCTTCTTAAGGCCATCCCCTTCCAGCCAGCATCTGATCCTCCCATGCATCTCAGGGCCTGTTGGAGGCTCAGGCCCACCTGGGCGACATGATGCCTTAGGCGGTGCCCTTTGGAGTACAGGTCCCTCTCGACATCAGGTTGTAGCTCTGTCACTGCTCTTACCAGGCTTGCTGGCCACTGGCTTTGTTCCCCAGTGATCCCAGGCTCCCACCACTGTTCTTTCCCTAGCCAGAGTCATAACACTATTGCAGAGAGAGCAGACTTGTTTGCCCCTAAGACTTTGTAGTGTTGCAACAACTATAGGCTTGTGGGCTCTGCAGGTTCAGTGAAGTCTGGGTAGCTTCAAAATAGAAGAAATTGCCAGCATCTTCCATAACTCAGACCTGAGGAATGGGGTGGAGAAACAGAACAAGGACATTTCAGTTTTGCTGGTGGTAAATCCCAAGGCTCCAGAGTCCGGCCATCCTGTTGCTCGCTTGAGCAGATCTTGAGCATCTCTGGGCCTCTGTGTCTTCATCGCCCTTCATCTAAATAATTTTAGAAAAAGGGAAAGTGCACTATCTGTCACAACACACTGTCCAAGTTGTGAGACTTGGTCTAACTCTTCCTGACCATGCAGATGCTAGCTCAGATTGGGCATAACCCACCAATAATGGGAAGAGTCCAGAAAAAGGGATTGCCTGTGAGGCAGTATATTTGGGGTCACGGCGGGGGTGGGGGTGGGTGGGAAGACTAGGGAGAAGGATAGGACAGTCTGACAGGAGGGTTCTAGCCGAAAGGAATATCATCAAAATCCTGAATTTGGGCCAGGATAGAATATTACAGACTGAACTTATCCTCCTGCTATGAACAATTGGGAAAGGGAGCAAATATATGAAACAGTTCTTTCCAAACGTGGGGCGATGGCCAGCACAGAGCAAGGAAGAAGAGCAACAGAGCAGGGAAGCCCTGTAATCAACTCAGGCTTCTGCCTGTGGTCACCTGGCTTTCTGCCAGCGGCAAGTTCTAGACCGTGGGCATGAGGAAGGTGGGGAAGTCCAACAGAACTCACAGTCTTGCTGAGTTGAAGGGGTAAAGATGGAAGTTTAGGGAAAGCCAAGGTGGCTAGAAGTTATAGAACATGTTTCTGGAACAGAGAAGAAGAGCTCCAGAAATCTGCAGAGGAAGCCCCTTGGGTCTTTAGTGAGTGTGGGGCCTTGTTCACATAGCATGAAACACCACAAAATCAGGCGAACTGTCACTAGGAAGTTTTAAGTTGGACAAGTTTCAGCATTTACACAGGGTGGGGAGAGGTTTGAACACGGATGACAAGAGTGGTGAGTCCTCGGTGGTCATCTGGGCATTCGGTGGGACCTCAGATGGGTCACTCCTAAATATTCTGACCCCGGGTTGAAGGCTGCTCCAACCCTGCCTTAGCACATCTCAGACACCAGCTGAAAGTAACCAAATCATCTGCGAGAAGCTTAATTGCTTTTCAGGACAAAAATCCAACTCCCTTTAAAGGAAGACAACAAAATCCAGACAGTCAACAACATAAAGTTCACCATGACCATCATCCACTGAAAATGACCAGACTCCCCAAAAAGCAAAGAGCCACAGACTGTAAGGAAGATAAACCTGTCAGTAGGAAGAGCTGAGAAACAGCAGAAATGCAGGAACGGGAGGACAAGGATGTCGGAAGAACTGTTCTGTGAAAGCAAAATAGAACCCCACCGGAGAGGCAAGCAGAAGATAAACAGGAGCACATGAAAGTGCAGAGATTCAAATTATACAGTTTCTGAAACGAATACTTCCCTGGCCGGGATTAACAATGCATCAGATACCAGGAGGGAAAAGATCAGTGAAGTTGAAGGCTTAGCAAATGAATTTATCTACAACGAAGCACAGATAATGAAGACTCAGCAGAGTCTCAGCGAAGGCCGGGCCAGGATCAGCCAGCCAAGCGTGAGCTCGAAAGGGAGGGAGACAGGAAATATTCGGCAAAAATAATGGTTGAACATTTTTAAATTTGGTAAAAATGTATAAACCCACAAACCCCAAAAAGCACAACAAATCCCAGGGAAGATAGACACAAAGAAAACCAAATGATAATATATCATCATCAAGTTGCTGAAAATTATATATATATATATATATATAGAGAGAGAGAGAGAGAGAGAGAGAAAATTGCAAAGCAGCCAGAGTAAAAAAGATGGGTTGCAAACTAAGCAACAAAAATCTGTGATCATTTTAGAGGAGTGCCTATAGAGAGGGACTGGGAGAATGAGCAAGACCAGATCACGCTGGCCCAGGACAGCTGGTGGTTGGGAGACCACACTTGGAACAGAGCACCCCCACATGTAAGAGGGTGTTTTTGTTGTTAATTTTTCTCTTGTTTTCCCCCTGAGTTTGTAGGTTCAGAAGCAGAGAGGCTCCTTCTGGAGAAAGAAAGAAAAATCTTCATCCTCTCTATCAGCCTCCAGCCTCCTAGAAGACACTTATCAGGGAGCTGGCTGCTCTCCAAATTTCCCTGCCTGGCTCACTGCTCTTAAAATACCCTCGGTCACAGACGCTTCTAGAATGTGAGCTGACCTGGAACACTTTGCGTCAAGGGCAGCAAAGCTTTCAAGTGGTTTCCTGGAACAAGAAAAAGAGAGAGGGAGAGAGAGGTTTTTGAAAATAAGACCTAGCAGATCCCACAAGAGGCACAGAACAGAGAGGCTGATCTTGGAAAGCATGCCAGCTACCTGAATCCCATCTTTCTGCTTAAAATGGGGGCCGCGGCAGCCCTCTTGCAGGGTGCACGCAAGGAGGAATGTGGATTCCATCTGTGAGCTGGGGGCCCAGGGCGCGAATACGGTGAACACGCAGTAGACGCAGTCCCCTTTCGTGTTCTAGAGCCTGCTTCTTGGCAGAAGGGCCTGGCCCCGGGGGCCATGGCACCTTCTTGTCAATGATGCCACCTCCTACTGCAGATAACCTATTACAGACGATTCTGGAACATCTTTCTTAACCTCTCTGAACCATTAACAAGGATAGCTGAAGTCACCCCACGGGCCCATGACAATGACTAAATGTGTTTACATGTGCAAGGCACCCCACACGGCGTCGACACAGCACAATTTTCGGACGGTGCTTCCTCCAGCTTCCGAAGCTGAAGGAATTGAAGAGAATTCACAAAGGCCCCCGGATATGCCTCCCGTTGCCTCTCACATCACAGAAGTGGCTTGGCCATTCTGCCTTCTTACATCCCTCCTATTTGTCCTTGACCAATATCCCACGAGCCTACTTGCATGGGGACCGTGAAATTCAAAAGGGGAAAATGGCCCTCTGTGGAGATTAGCGGATGTCGGCACAAAGCAAAGACGTCTTCTCATCAGGCACCCCCGACGGCATTGTTGCTGTGATGGGCTCCCTCCCATCTCTCTCCCTTCTTGTGTTCATGCACGCCCTCGGTCTGGTATCTACCAAACTACCCAGTTTCCAGAGACACAACACCAGATGGCCCACGGTTAGGTGAGAACAACCCACCGGGTCCAACAGGAGACACACTAGTCAACACTCTCGTGTGGGCGAGAGGCTGGGATCGGACACCAGGCACACAGATGCCATTTCGGGGGCTCTGTCTCACAGCCCAGTGATCCATCTTTGATTTCAGTCCCTCCTGTGCCCACCCAGACTCCATGGGCATCAGAAGCTTCTCCCACAAGTGCAGCTGAGCGACTCTGTCCCTTTCTCCAGCTCCGGCCAGGATCACTAAGTCTACACAGAGAGGAGAGTTGTGAACCTCTCAGATCCATGGGGCCGCGGCCAGTGCCAAGCTGCCCCAGCTCCTCAGCCTTCCCTCGGATGGCTTGGTGGCATCCCCTGTGCTTCTCAGGGCTCTTGGTGAAACTGGGCCCTGTCCCCTGTGGCAGTGGCCCTACGAAAGCCCCTGTCCGCCTCACCCTCCCTGCTCATTCACACCTGCTTCCTGTGAGCACCTCCCTGATAAACCACTGGCATCCCAGGCCTTGAGTTGGCATCTGCTTTGGGGAGAGCACAAACTCCAACAATCTGTCAGCCTCTCTAAGAACGGTCCTTGGCTCGCCAGGATATAGTGCACCCTGCAGACGAGAGTGGGCACCTCAGGCCCGAACGCTGGATCTGTGAAGCTCGGGCAGAGCCTCTGTGTCCGTGTCTGTGTAGAGAGCTCCTTGTGAAGGGTGCTCACCAAAGCTCCTGTTACCCCTGAAGTTCTGAGTTTTAGCAACTGGGGTCTTGGACATTGCCCTCAAGTCCCTTCCTTGGGCTCAGGTCTCAACTACCTCTCTGCAGCTAGGCGTCTGGGCAGCTCGCTGATGGCTCTGCTGTCCGTCCCCTTCCAGGCCCTGTGGCCCTCTGGAGCCAGAGCCGAGGCCGAGTGTCCAGGGTTCCCCCTGTGCTGTGGCCATTTCACGTCTCTGCACTAGGCTGTGCCTTGCCAAGGCTGCCTGCGGCCCGGGGCTGTGGCTGCACTCTGGGGATCAGCGCCCCCCCCCGACATTCACATCACCCCACTCAGCAGACCTCACCTCCAGACCTGGCTCATCTTCAGGCTCCGGGCACCGGGACACGGCTTAGGATGCCCGTGAGACAAAGTGGCTTCATCACAGCCTGGGAAGCTGCAAGAGCCCTGAGGTCCAGGCCAACCTCTGACTCATAGGGTCGTTCATTCATCTAGAGCCTATTTAAAAGCCTGGATTCTTCCAGCCACTCTATAGGATCTGGGGATATAGCAAAGAAACGTTTCTGCTCATGGGAGTCAGAGTCTCCTGGGGGGCCACGCACAGGAGTGGGTGGTGACAGTAACCGGGCTGTGAGTGGGGGGGAGGGGGTGAGAAGGGATGGGGAGCCGAGGGGACCAAGGAGGTACGATGTATCAGATGTTTTCATGTCCCATCCCACATCTTCCTGGCCTGCCATTTGTTCTGGCCACTGCTGCCACAATATCTTAGATAGGGCCTGGCGGTACCAAACCCCACATCCTCCTGCCTCCTGTCCCACAGCCCATCTGACAACCACGGAGGAGATGTCAGTGAGCGGCTCAGCCATACTGACACGCGTGAGCAGGCAACCCACCCTGAGCCAGCCAGACCTGCAGGGCATATGAGCTGCTCACCACTACCTAGGGTATAAAATTCACAGATGTATTCCAGAAGTTTCCTCCGAGTGGCCCCAATTGCTGGCAGCTCTAACCAGTTCAGGGACACATTTCATAGACTGGCTTCTCCTTTCCTGTTCCACTCTTTCCAGTCTTCCCACCCTGAGGTTGTTTCCCCAAATAAAATACCTGCAGGCAAGCCCTTGACCTCGGAGCTAGTGGAGGGGACAGGGATTGGGGAGGGGGAGGACAAGCCGAGTACGGGAGGGCGGGAGGAAGGCCTGGAGCAAGGTGATTCCTGAACCCTGAGCAGGGGTGGATGAGGTGAGGAAGGAACTGAACGGGGTCCCCCATCCAAGAGCCCAGTGGTAGATGGAGGAGAGAATGTGGTGCCTCCCGGGTGCTCCGAGTGGCTCACTCAGGTGAGAGGTGACGCTGGAGAAGGGGGCAGGTTCTGATCATGACTACCTTGAACGCCGGCTGGAGACTTCATTTTGGAAGCAAGCACCAAAGAGTGTTGGGTTTAAGAACACAAGGCACAGCCTTTCTGCCCAGGGGCCTACCCACACCTCACCTGATACTGCGCTCGCGAAGAGCCGGGCACCGACACCGAAGCTCGCTGGGCCGGCTGTTAGCGTTTCCCCAGGTCCAGGGGAAGTAACTGAGGCACAGAGAGAGTAATCACCTGCCGACCCGCACACAGCAAATAAGGGGTGGAGACAGGTGGCAGGTGAGTGTGGAGGGTTCCAGAGGCCCTGTGCTTGGTCACCAGACTCTGTGGCGTCCTTTTGCCTCCTCACAAGCTTCCCTTTCTCTAGATCAGGGCATCTCAGCCCCGGGGCGGTTTTGCATGCGGTAGATAGTTAGCAAAGTCTGGAGACATTTTTAGTCATAGCTAGGGGAGGATGGTGCTGCTGGCAGCTAGTGAGTAGAGCCCAGGAGAGCTGCTAAGTGCCCTACAAGGCACAGCACAGACCCCATCCCGGCCAAGAACCATCCAGGTCAACATGGTAGGTAGTCTTGTCAAGGAAGCTGAGAAGCCCAGCTCTAGGCGGTGCCGTCTGGCTGACAGCTCCTCCCTCTGCTTCCTCTCCTTTTGCGGTCAGAGCTGAGTGGCAAGAGGTCAGGACCAAGGGGAAGAGAAAGGAAGGTGGGAGGAAGCCTACCAGCCAGTGGGAAAAACCCCCTGCTGTCCTCGGTGCCCCTGGTGCTTTCTTAACTGCGGAGGCACTAGAAGGGCCGTGTTCCTGTAATGAATTAAGCACATTTAATAATTCCACACAAGGGACATGACAGGTAGAAGCCTTCCGTGCTGGCCCAGGGTACGCACAGCAGCCAGGAGTGCGGGCGAGCGCTCTGGGACACCCGAACAGCCCGTGCAACAGGGCATTTTGAATTGGGAGGACCAGACGTGCCATGGAAATTCCATCACGCGGCCATCAGAGCAGTAAAACCCAGATCTGGGGAGGGTAGAGCCGGGTGCTGCCTTCCAGCTCAAGAGGTCAAAAAGAGCTCCAATTGACTTTATGAAACGGGCATTTTTCACATTTCCAGCAAGATAGAGGAAAAACAGAGCCCAAGCAGGAGTTGCAGAGCGCTGGACCAAGCAGAACGCACAGGCCGGTGGGATGGGGTCATGCCCTCAGCCGGAAGGAAGACCCAGGGGGCCTGCCATTCCTCTTTGCAGTCTCTGGAAGCCTCCCTGCTGGTAACAGGGGGTACCCATCCAACAGTTTAGTTTTCACATTCACAGAGGGACAGTAGGAGGGTCCATGGTCTGACAAATGGGAGTGCGCAAGGCTCTTCTAGGAAAACCTTCTGCAGGGTGTCTGGGTGTCTGGGTATCGGAGTACCCATGCCCTGCCCTGCTGTGAGCCAGCCAACCCCTGCCACACCCTTCTGCACCACCCACGTCCACAGCTGTGGCCCCGGCAGCCACGTCAACACTCACTGGGGTGTTCAAAGCCACAGCCCCAGAGTCCCAGCGCTCACCAACACACCCATGTTCCCATAGCGTCTTTTGGGGACTGTCCCAGATAAACAAAGCTGGTCACTGGCTAATGGGGTAAGGACAGATTTACTCAGTAATAACCACTATAATAGGAAAAAGACTCGAGCATGAACTGAACTGAGCTTCCATTTACACCTATGGGATTGGGGATTTGAAAGGGAGCCTGAGGGAGAGGGAGAAGGTTCTGAGCAGGAGCTCAGGAGAGTCAGGAAGTGCAGACAACAAAAGGCAGGAAGAGGGTGCTGACCCGCCCACAGGGACCCCTTCTGGATTTGCTGTCTGTGCCTGGTAAGTTAAGCTCCTCCCCTCCCACAGAGGCTACGAGGTGGGGCCCTCTTCAGAGGACGACTGGGACCGTCAGTTCTTCTGGTAGCCTGGAGCTTTCCCACGCTCTGAACAGAGCCAGAGTCACCCTAGGAATGCATCCATGAGCCACTAGAAACTATGTTCATGTTTGTTCAGGTCTCCACAGGCCACGGTTGAGGGCTAGTCAAGAAGAGGCCTCAGAGGAGACTGGATGGGCTTTGGTCAAGGAGAGGGTCCCAGTCAGTACTCAAAAGTTACCAAAATACCTGGATGTCCATCATGGTGCTCTTACTTCTCAGACTCCCGTGTACTCCCTGAGGAGGCTCCAAGTCAGACCACACAAGCTGCTTCCTGTTATCACGTCGACATCGACCGCTCTGGTCAGGGGCCCAGCCACCGTGGGGTAAGAATCCATCCAGATCTATGGCATGGCCAGATATGTGGCCCCTAAGGCTGCGTCATGGTGGCTAACTGAGAGCCAGAGTACTCAAGAACCATCGTGCACACGGCCCAACATCGGCCCAGGGTCCGGCTTCCCTCAGAGCAGCTCTGCTCTGTGGGGAGAGGAGTTCCCACCCCCTTTTCCGGACAAACCCACCACGGCAACCCTCCCCCCACAGGCTCAGGGCGCAAGTCTTGCCCATCAGACAGACACACCTGCAAGACGCAGGCTGGGCCTTGCTTCCTGGTGAGTAGGAACCTGGCCTCTCTGCCTCTTGTGCACCTCTTCCCGCAGACTGAGGGAAGCCGCGGCCCCTCCAGGCCAGCCCACCCCTCTGTCCTGGGGGGCCCATCGCCTGGGTCCTTGGGGTAGCCTGACTGGGTGCACACCCCTGCTCCACGGCTGGCTCTGGGGTTGTGCCAACTGGGCAAGCAGCAGGGATATCAAGTAATAGCCTCTTCATACGACAGACATTTCTTTCTCACATGGCTCTCGGAATGGAGGAAGTCCGGAGCTCCTGCTGGGGTTCCTCTCCACCAGATTTCCTCTGTTTTGTCGTTCTGCCATGGGGAGCTTCCATCCCTAAGACCATCTCAAGGTCCCAGAAGGCCGGTGCAGCCCCAGCCAGCAGGCCTCGCCAACAGCTCCCAGGAAAGGAGGAAAGAATGTGGTGTCTTTGGAGGAAGCAACCAGAGCCCACTGTCTTTCCAGGAAGGTCCTGGAAGGGGCCGCGCCATATTCCATTCTCATCTCAGGGACAAGTTCTTAGCCAAGCCTCAAGGGAAATGGGGGAATGTGATCTTTCTTTTGGGTGGCTGGAGCCCAGATAAAAATCGGGGGTCCCTATTACCAAGGAAAGAAGGAGAACGGGTTTAAGGACATGAATTACAGCTTCTGCTCGGTGGGTGGCGTAAGCCAGGCTTTGCCCCCGCTGAGCCTGCCAGTTTGCTCTCTTCCTGTGCACAGCTGAGCAAATATTGGTACCCAAATTTTGGCTGCCAGGGTGAGGAAAGCGGGAGGCCCCACTCAGACCCCCACGTCTGGGCCTCACACTCACGGCTGGCCTCCCCCACAGAGCCCCACGCATGGGGGTGGGTCTTCTTGAAAGCAGCCCTGATTCCCACGCCCCTCCGGCCCTGGTCTGTGGCTCTCCTGGGCATTCTGGGTGCCTCAATGATGCCATTCCACCCCTCTGGGCCCTTGGCCTGGAATTCCTCCTCCGAATCTTCCCACAGCCAACTCCTTGTCATTCGGTCTCAGCCTCCGTCTTCGGCTTCCCCTGGCTCCTTCGACCTTGAGCCATTGTGGTCTGTGCTCCCTTCCGTTTTCTCCGCTGTGCTGCTCTCTACCCAGAGTCAACTGGCTCATCTAATTTGTTCTCCATCTTCCCACTCTGTAAATAAACTGGAGGTGGAGATGCAGCCTGTTTGTTCCCTGCAACATCTAGAAGGGTGCCTGGTGCTTACAAGGCGATCAGTAAGTATGTTTGAATGAATGGTTGATAGATTAATAAGTGAGTGAGGGGAAGCGTGAATGAATGGAACCTTCGGACCTTCCCCTGACACTCACGCGATGAGCCTTGCTGCTCCTCCCTACAGCCCGCTGCCCAACTTGGCCACCGCCCGGATGTTCTCCCGCCCAAGCAGGTTCTCGAGGGAAGCTGCCACTGCGATGCCCCAGGCAGCATGGGTACTTGAACAGAGGCAGCTCGTGGCAACTCGGTTTCGAGGTTCTAGGGTCTGCTCAACCACACGCCATCTGGATGACTGAGGGGAAGCGACGTGATGGTTTTTAGCCCCACTTTCCACACTGCAGCAGAGGAGTCAACCGCTGTCTTCTCCTAGTCACTGGGCTCAGAGGTCATGTGTGTCTGACTTTAGGATATGGTGGCATTTTCATGTGGGTTTCCCCTTCCTTCCTCCCCCTTCCCTCCTTCCCGCCTTCAGCCCTTCATGACTAAGTTTCATGATTTCTTATCTAAGGGAAGAGACTGCCGTATGTTTTAGCCCTATGGGTTAGAGTCTCAAGAAGAACCCCCTTGCCCCAAGGATGATGAAAAGGATGATGAAAAGGGCTCAGCACTTGGGATCAGTGCAACAAAATCAGTTCATCTCACTCCTTGTATTATTTTATTCAAGTAACTGCCCACCCTAGAGACTCCCAGCCCCCCTGGAGACCCCAACGACTAATACTCAGAACAAATGTCCTCTCTCTCTCCTACCTGGACAAGTTAGAGTGCCCCTCCTTTTTCTGTAGTACTTTGTACATTTATCTACTACAGAGCTTACCCTGCCGACTATGGCCAGCTCTTTGGTGCATTTATTCATCCATCCACCATCCTCCATCCATCCACCCTCCTCCATCTGTCCATCTGTGCATCCATCCATCCATCCTCCATCTTCCATCCATCCTCCATCCTCCATCCATCCATCTGTCTGTCCACCAATCCATCCATCCATCCTCCATCCTCCGTCCATCCATCTGTCTGTCCACCAATCCATCCATCCATCCATCCATCTGTCTGTCCACCAATCCATCCATCCATCCTCCATCCTCCATCCATCCATCTGTCTGTCCACCAATCCATCCATCCATCCTCTATCCTCCATCCATCCATCTGTCTGTCCACTAATCCATCCATCCACCATCCTCCGTCCATCCATCTGTCTGTCCACCAATCCATCCATCCATCCTCCATCCTCCATCCATCCATCTGTCTGTCCACCAATCCATCCATCCATCCTCCATCCTCCATCCATCCATCTGTCTGTCCACTAATCCATCCATCCACCATCCTCCATCCATCCACCCTCCTCCATCTGTCCATCTGTGCATCCATCCATCCATCCTCCATCTTCCATCCATCCTCCATCCATCCATCTGTCTGTCCACCAATCCATCCATCCATCCTCCATCCTCCATCCATCCATCTGTCTGTCCACTAATCCATCCATCCACCATCCTCCGTCCATCCATCTGTCTGTCCACCAATCCATCCATCCATCCATCCATCTGTCTGTCCACCAATCCATCCATCCATCCTCCATCCTCCATCCATCCATCTGTCTGTCCACCAATCCATCCATCCACCATCCATCTGTCTGTCCACCAATCCATCCATCCATCCTCCATCCTCCATCCATCCATCTGTCTGTCCACTAATCCATCCATCCACCATCCTCCGTCCATCCATCTGTCTGTCCACCAATCCATCCATCCATCCTCCATCCTCCGTCCATCCATCTGTCTGTCCACTAATCCATCCATCCACCATCCTCCGTCCATCCATCTGTCTGTCCACCAATCCATCCATCCATCCATCCATCTGTCTGTCCACCAATCCATCCATCCATCCTCCATCCTCCATCCATCCATCTGTCTGTCCACTAATCCATCCATCCACCATCCTCCGTCCATCCATCTGTCTGTCCACCAATCCATCCATCCATCCTCCATCCTCCGTCCATCCATCTGTCTGTCCACCAATCCATCCATCCATCCACCATCCTCCATCCATCCATCTGTCTGTCCACCAATCCATCCATCCATCCTCCATCCTCCGTCCATCCGTCTGTCCACCAATCCATCCATCCATCCTCCATCCTCCGTCCATCCATCTGTCTGTCCACCAATCCATCCATCCATCCACCATCCTCCATCCATCCATCTGTCTGTCCACCAATCCATCCATCCATCCTCCATCCTCCGTCCATCCGTCTGTCCACCAATCCATCCATCCATCCTCCATCCTCCGTCCATCCATCTGTCTGTCCACCAATCCATCCATCCATCCTCTATCCTCCATCCAGTCAGCAAGCATTTTCTAAGTACCAATTACTACTGGAGAGGAAGAGACAAATAAGGGCATGATCTTGACTCCTATGGACCTCAGCGCATGCCCATGAAGGGGGGATAAGCAAGAATGGACTGGCCAAGAGGTGCACCGACCTCAGTATTGGTGAACATTGGGAAGATCCTCTGGGGAAGCTGGGCTCAGGGTTCCAAGAGCTTAGGCATCAGGCAGGGAGGGAAGATGGCCACTTATGGAGAGAAGGGAGGAGTGGACATTGGGGAGGAGGCAGTGCCTGGAACAAGCTGCTTCATACCCAGTCATTACCCACCGGGAGGGTGAGTTAGATGAAGCGTGATAACAAAAATATGATTATTTTTGAGAATGCACTGTACTCATGTTATTTCCTTGAATTTTTTGAAGTCTGGTCATAGGGTGACTTATCTCTTATCTCTGCTTTACAGATGAAGAGACAGGTAAGCATTTTCTAGGAACATGTCCCAAGGCCATACAGCTAGCGAAAGACAGCATCAGAACTCAGGCGAAGAGCAGCTGACTCCACAGCTCTTGCTCTCACTCCCAGGCTGCACACTAGCCATTGAGTAGTCCCATGTGGAGAGGAAAAGGGGTGGGAAAGAGGGAGGGGGCGGAGCTCTGCAGTGCACCATGCCCAAGGCAAGGGGAGCCATTGAAGGCTACTGAGCAGAGGAGGATCACATCTGACTCTTAACCTGGACTGTGGGTTCTTAGGAAGCAGAACCTGGGGGTCATTCGTCTGTATGTCCTCAACCCCCCGTACACAGCCTAGCACAGAGAATGTTTGCTGCATGACTGAAATAAATCAGGGAATTCATGAATGGGTAAAGCAGTGTGGTATTGTCAGACTTTGGAATACAAGTGTATCTGTGAGGATTAGATTTAGCAGTATGTGATAGAAATCCCATCATAGTGGGACAAAATGTGGTTTAAAATCTACTCTGTAAAGAAGTCTGTAGACAGGCAGTTTGAGGTTGGCACAGTGCTTCAAAAGGGTGAAGGACTAAATCTTCAATTTTGCTGCCCTTCCATTCTGGCACATGGCTCTTATCCTCAAGGCCCAAAATAGGTGCTTGAGTTCCAGCCATTATATCACCATTCCAGATAGCAGGAAGCAGAAAAGGAAGGAGGAGAATCTGCCCCAGTCCTTTTAAGAGACTTCCCAAAGTTGCCATCCAACTCTATCTCATGGGCCAGAACCTTTCTAACACCACAGGGAAGGGTGAGCCTTAGCTGGAGACATTGCTATCCTGAACATATGTTGTTATTAAGAAGAGGGATCATGGATGCTGTTGAAAGCAACCAGCAAACTCTGCTACTAGAAGTAAGGGACTTTGTGCAAACCTGCATGCAGATGGCATCTCTTCCTGGGGAAAGAAATGCCCCTTTACCTCCTGGGAAAGCAGTTATCTTCAGGAGCCCCAGAAGAGGAGTGTGTGGCCACTATTGGAGGAGATTACATCTTCCTGATAAATGGAAGCCACTGAACTCCCGGGATTGCCTGTGAGGATGGGAGATAGGAGCTCCTGGCTGGTTCTGGGCTGCCGGCCCCAACAGCTGAGCCTCCTTATCACTGCCAGATCAGGGACCGCTTGACAAGACCCATTAAAGGGACCAGGCTGGGATTCTGCTGGTGCCCTGAAGCTGGGTGTTCAGAACCGGCTGCTTTCTGACAGAGAAGATAACAAGGCCTGGGCCACCCTGGGGACACTGGAGAGTTCAGAAGCTTACCCCAAGGCCAGGTCCCAAGCCCCTGCTACCCGCGGAACTCCCACACCACAGCCCATGACAGGCCGGCCAAGTTCAAAGGCACCTTCCACAGTGGGGTGAAGACACCATGCAGAAGTCCTGGGGAGGCAGTGACTCGCCCACTCCCCATGCCTAGGTGGATAGGCCTGCAGGGCGGTGCCAGGAAGCTCCGGGAGATAGGCAGTGTGCCTGAGGCTGGAGATGGCACGTGGGGAACGTGAACCCTTGGCAGCCACATGCTGAAGGTCGTGAGGCGGCAGGCCCCGGTTTGAGCCTGACTCCTTGATGGTGCCGATTCTGGGTTTCTGTGAACTGCAGCCAGGATGCCTTCCATAGGAGGGGGCTCATATCTGGGTTCTTCTCCTTCAGCTCTTGGGTCCCCTGTCATTTGGGCCAGAGGCCATTTCCTACCTGCTCCACCATTAAACCCGGTAAAATTGAGCTGGTATTCTGTTTTGAAGAGAGTTTTCAACAATCCTTTGTTTGTTCCCAAGGAGGGGGGCAAAGTGGGCCTTATTATTGGGGTGCAGAGAGGGTTGGGATATCCATCCAAGCCCTTCAGGGTGTGAGGGGTGAGGCTGAAACTAGAAAGGCTAACAGGCAGGGAGGAGGCTTCACTAAGACCAGGGCACTTTGGAGGAGGAGCTCCCCTCCCAGCAGGCCCGTACCCATGCGCCTCCGGCCCTTCAAGTCCAGACCCAGCCAAGACCGTCCATGAGACATGGTCAGGGCCTGCCTGGACTCTCCCCAGGGGGGCCACGGCTTCCTGGTCTCAGGTGCCTACCCCAGCTTCCCAGCCTGCAGCCCGGACAGGTGACACCTGGGATATCCAGGTGTTTGGCCGGTGGGAGCCCCCATCAGCCTGTGCTCCTGGTCTCTGCTGATTCCCAGGGGAACGAGTGGATGTCATCCATCTCTGTGCTGCCTGGGCAGACCAGGAGGAGCGGTGGATGGCAATAAAGGCCAGGGGTAACCCCCAGATCCCTGCAACAGAACTGAGGAAGACAGGATCTTCACAGTCCCTGTGACCCCCAACCAGCAACAGCACAGACTCAGCACCCCAAGTTCCAGCCCAACAAGCTCGGTCTTTTTGAATGCAAACATTCCTATAAGGAGGATCGCTTGGAGTGCTGAAGGCCTTGACTTCCTCATCTGTAAAATGGGGACGAGCATCCCTTCCACTCGAGGGAAGCTGCTGTGAGAGCCTGTAGGAGAAATAGCCGGTGTCACGGCTGAAACAGAGTGTATGGCCCCAAAGTGTTCGGGATTGTAGGCCTGAGCCTTGAGAGTGGCAGCTTTGGGGGTTCAGCCAAGGAAGGATAGCTGAGGCTGGGGAGCTGCCGGTGTCCCTCGGAAAGCTGTGCTGCCACCATAGTCACCCCCAGTGCCTGCACAACCTGTCCAACCACCCATGGAGGGTTCTGAAGCAGGGGTCTCATTTTGGGGGGTCACCGTTGGATGGAGCTGGGTGCCATAGGGTGGTGGACAAGAAGCTGGGCTGAGAGCTGAAATTGGGCTTTGTGGGGAGGAGATGGAAGTTACCCTGAGTGGGGTGCCCTGAGTCAGAAAGTGAGATCCCAGTGGCCTGCTGGCCCCCGCTGCTTCCTTCCCCAAACACCTGCTCTTGCCATCACCGTTCCCTCCGTCTTTGAACAACACGCTTTCTATTTTGTGCAGCCACTGCTCCTTCTTGCTCTAATGTGACCCACTCTAAGGCATATATGATAATCCATTTTATAGAAGAAACCCCATCGTTCATGAGGGATGAACAGGACAGGTTTCCCTTTGCCTTGCATTCTCTACGTGCAAATGACAGACAGTATCTGGTCCTAGAAAATCACTGCAGACCACACCTGTCAAGGTCCTGAAATGAAAGAAAGTTTAGCAAAGGAGTTGAATGCCGTGTGTGTGTGTGTGTGTGTGTGTGTGTGTGTGTGTGTACAGAAAGAGAGAGAGACAGATAGTAAGAACCAGTGATTAAATCCTGCTGGACATTCTGTTAACAAGTGTATTTTGTGCTTCTGAGTGTTTTCTACATTTCTTACAATACTATTTTTGTAATTAGATCTAAAAAAGGATCAATAAGCACTACTAAAATAATTTTAAATAATGAGAAAGCGGAAATGGATTGTAGGGAAATCAGCATGCATTTGGAATCAGGAAGCTTGGTTCCAGCTCTGAGTCTCTCCCTGCCCAGCTGTGTGACCTTGGCCATGCAGCCTCACTCTCTGGACTTGAGTTCTCTCGTTCACAACTCAAGCATTGGCCCAGGAGCTCCTATAGAGGCTTTCCACACTGGCTCTGTCTTTTGAATAGTCACTTTAAGGAGAAAGCAGATCAGGGATTCCTCATCTGAAACCCTAAAATCCCTGACATCGAAAACCCCCCTCCCTTGGGGTTCTGGAGTCAGGGCATGGCCATGGCCACTCCCTGCTGCAGGGAAAGACAGAAAAGGCAGGTCCCTGTGAATCTGACAAGTTGTTTCCAGCTGCTGCTAACATGTCATTAGCAGGATTTTCCTAAACCTTACATCCACTTTCCAAAGTTGTGCAGAGCAGGCACAGTGGCCCTCTTGTCCTCCTCTGAGATCCTCCAGGACTCTGTGCCTGAAGAGGAAAGAATGCGTGCTCAGATTTCTGACCAGAGCACTGCCTCTCCTAACTGGTTCCTTGCAGGTTACAGTTTAGAGGCCTCACTGAGACGTCTGGACTCCCTGATCCCTGCTTTCACTCTGGGGCTGTGTCTCTACTACTTCCAGATGTTTACACAGCTGGCTGGATTACTTAACTGCATTGACATCATACACCTTGATATTTCCTCTACACAGAAACAGTTCAGATGGGAAAGAAACTGGCTATTGAGAATCTGTGCACCGTGGAACTAACCGAAATAACATTCCAATTCACCGAGGAGGATTTGTTTACATGTATGGTCCCCACAAAAGTGCATGGGCATCAGTTTCCCCATCTATAAATTGGATGGGAGGGGGTTTGGACTGCTTCAGGGTTCCTTTGGGTGCACGGAGTAGATGTGAAGTTGACAGATTTTGATCCTGAGTCCTGGAATGGACTCCTGACTTTATTCAATTGGTAACTACTCATAGAGCACCCGCGATGAGCCAGCTGATGGGGTAAGACTAGGTAGACACAAAGAGGGAAATACAGATGTGCTATGACTGTCCCCAAGGGACCCCTGTGTGTCAGGCTCTGTGCAAGGACTTGGGGCTCATGTCTTTTTCTTAGGCTGTGTTTCTCTCCGTGTTAGAGATAAAGGGATCAAAGCTCAGAGATGTTAACGAGTTCACCTACTGTCATAAAATCTGGGGCATCCAGGGATTCCAACCCACGTGGGATTGATTCCAGAGCACATACCCTTAAGCATTGCTCCGTACGGCTCTCCAAACATTTCCTGCCCTCACAGACCTTCTTGTCCAAGAAGGGGTGTTAAGTCAAGTCGAGAATGAACACCTATACTACTGGAACTGACAAGTGCCACACCCAAATCATGCATCGAGTCCTAGGAGGGCCCTAGCCTTGCGGGAAAGGCTGCGTGGAGAAAGGGCCATTTGCGCTAGGCTTTGAAGGTTGAGCAGGAGTCTGTCTGGCAGGGACAGCTTTGGGGAGGCCTGCGCTATCACCAGCTGATGGCAGGGGGCAGGCCCTGCACAGGCTGCTTCTACCACTTTCTCGTTTGAGACACAGTGACAGGTCCTGGGTCTAGATGACGCCTTGCGTCCAATAGTGGCTTCCGGGCACAGCCTCTCTCTGGCTGTCAGCTCTGTAAGGCTGGGCTCCGGGCCTGCCTGGGTCTGTGCCTGGCCCCTGGCACTGAGCAGGGCACAGTCCGTACTCCCTAGACAAGTCCACTTTGGTTCTGCGGGACGTAGTCAGCCAGCGGCCGCAGTGACAGCATAAACAGCCACCACTGGTGGGGCTTATGTGCCAGACCTATGTGATGTTCTCTCCGTGCATCATCTTCTTTAATCTGCCCAAAGCCACGGTCTGAGTAAGGAGCTATTATTTTCCCTACTTGACATATGAGGTTAAATAACTTGTCCAAGGTCACACAACGAGCAAGTGGTAGACTTGGGATTCATGCCCAGGCCTGTGGGACTTCAAAGCCTCTGGCCTTACCCCCTCTGCCACCGGTTTCTCTTTGTTGTGGCCTCGCTGCCCTCTTCGTCCCCCAGGGAGACAGGCTTTTGCAAGCAGGCCCGAGGTACCACAGACCTTTCCAGCACATCCTGCCCCTTGGTCCTCCCACATCTGTTTATCATTTCCCCCCACTCCGGAGCCGGCCGGGCCCTGCCTCCCGTCTCGCCATAATTCAGATGGAAGCCAGGGCCTGGTGACCGAGCCTCTGAGCTGGCTGAGAGTAAGGACAGCCTGGTGCACACTCTTGTTTGTTTTGTTGGCCTGTAGCATGCATTTTTCAGAGGTGGGGACGCATGGATGCCACCTGAGCCTCCCCCGGCTTCTTGCCCCGGCCTGCCAGACAGCCCTGCACCATGGCCTTCAGCTCTGGGGAAGGTGAGAGGAGGGGCGCCCTGCCTCCCGCCCTCCTGGCTGGCCCCCCTCTCCTCCTCTCCCAGATACCATTGCCTGCCTCCCTCACTCTGCTGCAAGCCTCCACCAGGATGGAATGTCTCTTTCTCTTCTGAGCAAGAACAGGGGCAGCTCTGGAAAGTTCTGAAAGCAGCATTTTTTTTTTTTTCAAAGCACACTCTCTAAAATGACCACCCTGAGAGATGCCTTGCAGAAGGAGGAGGAGGAGAAACAGCAGCAGCAGCAGCAGCAGCAGCAGCAGCAGCAGCAGCAGCAGGTTATGGGAGATGCTGCATTCTCTGTCCTCACTTGCAGATCTTCCCTGAACACTGGAGCCATGCAGGCACTGAGAAGTCCTGCAGCATTTCCCAAGTTATGCTTTATCCTAAGAACACTTATTCTGAATTCGAGAACACAGACCAAGGCTGGAGGGGACACTGAGGCTCAGGCAGGAGACATTTTCTAGAAGGGCACATACCCTCCAGCAGAAGACCCCCTTCTCTGGAGACCTTTGTGGTGCGGAGCCCTTCCCCCTGCTATGTGCTTTGGGCTTCTCTTGGTGGCGCACCTCCTTGCCCACTCACGGATTCCCAGCTACACTCAGAAACCCCAGAATGGACTTGTCTTGGTTGTCCCCAACCCCAGTCTGGGGACAGCTTCAAGGAGGCTGGGGTGGACTCCTCACAAGCATGTTCCACTTCTGCAGATCTGCTCAGGACTGTAGGAAGCCACTGTCACTGAAGGTATGCAAGGCCAGATGTGCTGACTGACAGGGGAGCTAACCTCTTCCTACCTTTTGAATGCACCTGGGGAGAAATGAGTGGCCCTGGTCTGGCCTTGCAGGAGCAAGGCCCTGTGACAGCCCCCATCGCATTTCAGCACACAGATCTGCTTCTGAGTCTGGCTCCCCAGCCAGAGGGGCACGTAAGGACTTTTCTATGTGGATCTGTCCCCAGCGCCTGAATATGTCTGGTCCATAACAGGAACTCTGTGCAGGTTTATTGAGTAAGCGTGAAATTTAGGTCAGTGCCTGTTACAGGTCGGGCTCTCAGGGAAGCAGGTTCTCAGTGGGAGATTAGTGTGGGATGTTAATTAGGGGAGGTTCTCGGGATTCACTCCCGCTGGAGGAGGGAACAAAGTAGGAAGGAACTGAGGGAGAAATCCGGCCTCATGAGGTAGTCACAGCAAAGCCTCCGCTGGCCCCGCGTGGAACCCAGAAGCTAGCAGCTCTTCAGAATGGTTCTGAGTTTAGGCAAAGGGACTTGTCTCCTCTACTCTGTGGCTGGTCAGTGAATGTAGGTTGCCCCAGGGAGAGGTGTGACCTTCACAGTGGAGCTTTCTTTAGCCCAGTTGTTTCCTAAAGTGGGCTGACTGTGGAGTGCTCTCAGCTGATAACCTTCCCAGCAGCCGGAGAAGAAAGTCTGTTGGTCCTGCACGCCCAGGACAGATCATGAGAGTCCCATACTGAGACCTCTCCCCCATAGCCTGGCCACCCACTGATTCCAGCTGCCCACTCTACTGTTTCCTTTTCCAATTTCCCTCAGTGCAGGCGAGGGGCTCCTCCCAGGGGCAACCCTTGCGTGGGGCTGCTGGGTCAGGATGTGGTCACGCTCTGTAGTCAGCCTTGGACTCCAGAGACATGGAGCAAAGGGAGCTGGAGCTGTCCTCAGCAGGACACACACCTGGCTCCCCTTGACCTTGTGGCTGCTACAGGCCAGAAGGCACATTTGAGACCCCTCCCTCCCCCGCCACCCTCCCACCACCACCCAGGCCCTGGGTCTGGGCTTTGGATTCAGACTCTCAACACTTGGTCTCTCTGCATTATCATCCCTAAAGAAGCTCTAGCCCTTCCTGGCTTGGCCTCTGCCTGTTCTGGACCTAGCGCAGCAGCCCTGCCGTGAACGAGGACAAGCACCCACAGCTCCTGCAGCTGTACTGAGGGGCAGCACTGGCTCGTGGGGAAATTGAGCTTGGTGGGGCCACTTGCTCAAGTTTAAGAGCATGAATAATTGTACGCTCTTATGTAGCGTCCTGTGCCTCCCAGCACCAGTTTCTTCATCTGTAAATGAGATCGATGAGGCACAGAGGAGGCCCTTTGGTTCCGTTCTCGAGAAGAACAAGGGAGGGCGCAGTGTGGGTGATGCTGCTCGGCGGCACGGGCCAGTGAGGGTCAGGCTAGGGCTGGCACTGGGGCGAGTCAGCGTGGAGTGGTTAAGAACAAGAGCGCAGCCCGGCAGGTCCTCCATCCATCACACACGAGCTCGGTGACTTGGGCAAATTGCCACACCTTCGGCTGTTTGTTCCCTGGTGGTGAAGCAGAGATGATGGGATTCACCTCAAGGGGCACTTCATAGGGCAAATTAGAGTGGACACAGCAGAGTCAACACTCAGCACTCGTGCGTTTTTTTCTCTTTACTGTGCTCAATTCTGCTCAACTCTGTGTCACAGATCTTGTCATCACCCCACACAGCCTGCCCCATCCCCTGTGGGACGAATACACTTTGCATCATCTCGTGAGTAAACTGGAAGTCCAGACCTATCCGTGCAGCCTGCTACTTCAACTTAAGAGTCTGAGCTGGTCCCTCCTTCATCGAGCCCTCTGAGAAGCCGGTGAGGTTCCAGGGAGGAAGAAATGGATTGCTCAGTCAGCAGCTTTCCCCTGCTGTTGTCTGAGTTGGACGAGGACCCCATTAATGAAGGAGTCTAGCCTTTTCCCAGCAGGAGAGGACGCTGGGCATCCTGGAGCAGCCTGGAGCGGCAGGAGTCCCCAGCTCCTAATGGAAGGGGATGGCAATCCAAAACACTGTCCATTAACAGTGTCTGCTGTGTCCCCAGCTGCTCCCCCCAGGGTGCTTCTTGCCATCTCCCAGAGCCCAGTCTCTGCAGAGGTGGACATCTGCAAGATGTCCCGGGATTCCTTGTTAGCACTGATGGAGATTCTTATGCTGCAGAAAGGCTTGGGTACAAGTCACGAAGAGGCTTTCTCTGTAGGCTAGTGAGAAGGGAGGAAGGGATACTGGGTGGGCAGTGGGCTGGTCTCCAAGAGGAAGCTGTTAGTTAATATGCAGGGATCTGTAGGGCTTTGGTGGCCCCAGCCGAAGGGTGGACATGCAGTAGCAGGAGGGTGCATATGTAGAACTGGGGAGATTTGGTGAGGTCACCACTTCATGGTTTGGAGGTAAGCATTGGTGGGGAAGTCTGTTCAGTTCCAGCCTGAGCCCTGATCAGCAAAGGTTGAAGAATATAGGCCAACTCCCAGATGGGGTATGTATAGGAACTAGAGTATCAGAAATTCTGCCAGAGGGGCTGGTCAAGGAGTAGGATGATGGGCACTGTGCATGGAAGGGGTGGGGGTGGGAGCTGTCATTTCAGCTATCATCCAGGGAAGGCTGATAGTGCCTGGATGGGACCACAGAGGTGGGGGAGGGAGGAAGTCATACCCAAGCACAAGGCTTAGGAAAATAGTAGTCAGATCTTTTTGAATCACTAACTAAATTGCATGTTCAAGTTCTTAAAACCTTCCAGTTGTTACCCAGAAGCCTATGTGCCCTGGTAGGTTCTTTACCCCACCATGCACCAACTTCCCCTCCTCTCTATGGCTGGCTATTGTTCGTTTCTCTCAATTCCTCCAAAATTCTACCAAATTTTTTCCCCACTGCGGGGCCTTTGCATATGCTGCTTATCTGGCAGGAAAGCTCTAGCTGCCTTAGGCTTCAATATCAGGCCGCATCCTGTAGTTCTCAAAGTCTTGACATGAATCAATTCGAGAGAAGGGCCGTTCCTGCTCAACTTATCCAAAATTACCCCCGCCACCCCATTATTATCTGTTTTGGCCTCCTATTTTACTTTCTGTAGGCCTCTTATAATTTATGCTTATTTTGTTTATTCAGTAGTTTGTTTATCGTCTATCTCTCAAGGAGGGTAGAGACCTTCTCCTCTCTCTCTCTCTCTCTCTCTCTCTCTCTCTCACTTACCATTATCCCCAGTCCCCAATATTTGGGAAGCGTGCAGTGAGTGTTGGCTGTCATTCCCACTATCTTATACTCCTGGCAATAAATACCACCTGAATGTTGAGTGAACATGGAGACTCACTCCAGGCCCCACTAGCTGGAGGGGCTGTGACAGCACATGTGTCGCAGGTCCTAGATGGGCGGGGAGCTCCGCACTGCCCCGTCTCTGCGTCCCTGACCCTTTCAGGAGGCCATCTCTTCCCGCAGTGTGGGGCTCGCGAGTCCCTGGCCCGCGATCACTCAAGGTTCCATCCTGCCTCTTCCAGCCTTGCCCGACTGCGGGAGTCATCCGGCAGTTTCCCCCCAGCACACATACTGTCATCTCTTCACCGTGAACTGTATTTAAAATGTAAATAAAAAAAGGCTTTTAGGAGATTTAACTGTTTCCCTTGGTATTTAAATTATTCAATTATAACTAAAGCTATTAAAATACAGTTAATTAAAATTGTTAGATTGTTTTCCTTTGCACTGATCACAGCATTGCCCGACTTCTCCCTCTAGCTGTTTAATTCCTATTAAAAATGATAATGCCTCGCTTTATTCATAAATGCAGCAACCTTCCCGCACATTCTTCAAGTGATCTCCTCAATACAAACCGAGCTGTTTTCTTTTCTTCTAGCAGTGAAGCGGAAATTTTGCTATAGTCTTTAGAGGTTTAATCAGCAGTAAAAGGACTCAAAATTTAAACATTAGCATTACCGAGTCACAACAAATAATACAGGCTCCTGTAAAAAACTGCCTAACTCTGACGCAACGTAATGTCATTAGAGACCAAAGGAGAACCCTGAGGTTTAATAAAAGGTGAGACCTAAATAAAGGTTTCATTACTCACAACATAAAATTACTAGATCCACACGTTAAATATTTTATTTGAAAGGTTTCATGGCATTTCTAGGGGGAAGAGCTGTGTGGTGAAAGTACAGATGGGTAAGTACCGCTGGAACAAGAGGGAAAAACAGAGGGAGGAGGGAAGAAAAGAAAGCTTTCAGGACCCGCTCGTATCTCGTTGAGCTTGCCGTGTTTAAGATGCTGCACCCCGAGAAACTAATTGGTTATAGTCTTTAAACTCCTGGGCCATGTGTTCACACAATGATAATGGCTGTTACAGGTAATGGTGGGCAAGGTGGCAAACGTACTTAACTTTCTCGAATGTAGCAGGTGCCACCTCAGGCATTTGGAGGGATTTGCGAACCGCATGTCGTGTGTGAACGTGGGAGCCGCGAGTTCTCCTGGTCCCTAAATGCAGAAAGGGAAGATGTGGTGTGGAAATCAGCCCCATTCGGCCAATGGTGACTCACTGACCAGGAAACCCCTGTGCCAAGAGGGGTGCGTGCAGTAACATCCTGTTGTTCAGGGGCCTGCGGCCCTTGCAAACTGTGCATGGGATAGAAGTTTGGCTAGCGCTGGCCTCAGGAAGGTCTATCCATGTGGGTGCAGAAGGCCAGGAGGGAAGCTTCGTGTGGCTGAAAAGTTCTGCATCAGCCAAGAGAGGGAAGCATGAGAGAAGATTAAGCCCAAGTGCTGGAAGGAGCTGGCAAGTCTGGGACACTGGGCGTTTTGCGAGAGCTGGAGCATAGGCTGCGGGCGAGGATGTGGGAGGAAAACCTAAATTGAGGAACTTGATCAAGAGAGGCCTTGAACATTATCCTTAGGGGTTTTGACTTTTACTCTGAACATCGCCTACAACCTAAGAACCAAGCAAAGCCTGTCAAACACGTACGCTGGTCACAGCGCTGGGCACTTGAGCGGCACTCGATGGCTGTTGAGTAAATGAATAAGGATAAAGGTTAGGACTTACTGCACCTTGTTGACTGATAAGCAGAAATGCCCTGGCTTGGGCTGCTGAGCTGGAGAGGGTCTGAAAGGCAGTCTCTGCCGATAGGAGCCACTGGACCAAGACCTCTGTTGGCAAGTACCCTGTGCTCTAGGTGGGGACTCTAGTCTTCAATCTGGGCCCATCCACTTCCATGCTTTCTGTCTGGGACTTGGCTGTCCACTTTTGGATGGCAGGACGGCTGTCACCGAGGTTTCCAGGCTCGCTGCATGGACCTCTTTGTCTAGAGAAGCCGGAGAGGGGATGGCATCACGATAATGTCGACATCGCTGGACACCAGGTTCATGGGAATGAAAATCACAGTGAGAGACCACTAGAGTCCACTGGCATGGGTCTCATCACTGGGACTAACAATGCCAAGATGGTGCACACCGGGGCTAGGATGTGGAGAAACCAGAATCCAGACACGCTGCTGGTGGCACAGCTGCTTTGGAAAAACACCTGTGTAGTTTCTTAGAAAGTGAACACACACAGGGGTGCCTGGGGGGGCTCAGTCTGTTGAGCATCTGACTCTCGATTTCGGCTCAGGTCCTAATCTCAGGGTCCTGAGAAGGAGCCCCCTCTTGGGCTCCCCACTCAGCGGGGAGTCAGCTACAGTACTCTCTCTCTCCCTCTGCCCCTTCCCCGGCTGGCTTTCTCTTTCTCCCTCCCTCTCTCTGAAATAAACAGATAAATCTTCAAAAGGAAAAGGAAGTTACACATAATACTACATGAGGCAGTCAGTCCTTCCATGGAAATGAAAGCATATATCCATAGAAAGACTTGGGCACAAATCTTCACAGCAGCTTTATTCATAATTGCCAGGAACCGGAAATAATGCAGATATCTATGGGCAGGGGATGGGTAAGCACACGCTGGTAGGTCCGCTCGTGGGAGCGAGGAATGAGCGATCCACACATGCTCCTGACAGAGGTGATAGCTTCTTGGGTGCATACATTCGCCCCAAGTCATCACAGCACACACTTGGAATAGGTGGGGCTCGTGTGCGGAAATTACACATCATGAAGGCTGCTCTAAAAAAAAAAAAAATAAGAAGAGCTAGCACTTTGAAGTTTTCTGTTTTACAGTTTAAATGTTCACGTGGTTTCAAACGTATGGAATGCCAGAAGAGCTGTGGGCCCCCTGCGTACCCTTCGTGAGATTCTCCCATCGCCAGATTTTGTCTCGCTCACTTTAGAATTCTGTTTTTGTCCTGAGCTATTTGAGAGTGAGTTGGGGACATTGCTCCCCGTGACTCTGAAATGCTGCCGTGTGTCTTTCTGAAGAACAAGACCTTCCACGTTTCACAGTGTAGTTATCGAAATTGGGAAATTTAGCCTTAATAGCCTCCAACTGTGACCCACTCTGGATCTCGTAATCAATGTCACCGGTTGTACCTGTAGGGTCCCTGCACCCCAGGGTCCATTCCAGGAATGGGCAGCGCATTCAGGTGTTGATCTCTAGCCCCCTCTGACCCGAACTGGAATCCTGACTCCATCGCGCACACGCCCTGTGACCTTGGGCATGCACACCTGCGTCTTCTGACCTGTGCAAAGGGCCCACAACTGAGGCCCGCACCCTGGGGCTGGGGAGAGTGAATGAGAGGAAGTCTGGACCGTGGTGAGCGTGGTGCAGCACATAGGAAGGATTCAGGGAGCGGGACTATAGCAAAAGCAGCCCGAGACACACTGGCGCCGTGGTCCTTTGCTCTCTGCAAACACCCGTGGTGTATGGGCTGCACCCAGCTCAGCCAGGGCCCAGGCAGCCCACTCCTTCCGCCCGGCCTCTCCGAGCCCACCCCTGCTGTCACTGGGGGCTGTCGGGCTGCCCCAGAGCAATGAGCACTTCTGAGCATGTCGACAAAGGCAGCTAGACTCCCGCAAAGGAGGTAAGTGGGTTGCAATGTTGGCTTTTCAAAGAGCTTCAGTTGATGGTGCTCTCCTTCTCACACTTTAAAGAAAAGCATCTTTCTTTTTCCCTCCCCTTTCCTACTGCCTACTAGTCAGTTCTGCAGGAAATTCAGCCTCGGGGAAGGTGCCAGTCCGGGGTTGTCTCTGGTCATCTGTCTGGCCCACTCAGAGAGAGCCTCCCTCCCCTTGGTGGAACCTATGACCTTCCTCTCTGGCCTCAGCAGTGCCCAGACCCTGGTGGACCTTGACCAGAATGAGCAGGACCAAGGTCTACTATCTGCAGGGGGTTGGGGTTGGGGGGGCACGGGAGTGAAGGCTTTGCCCTTTGGGGATAATGGTGGTTAACCATGAGCATATCACCCCTCTTGAAGAGGTTAAATGTGGTGAGAGAGTTGGCTGGTGGGCAGGTATAGGGGAAATAGGAAGACTACCAACACACTCACAGAGGGGACAGCTCAGACTGCAGACCCCTTAGTAGACGGAAACCTTGTGGGAGCCCAAGATGGAGACACAGGGAGGCGGGGGTTGGGCAGGGCAGAGGCAGCTGGATGTTGACAAAGAAACGGGATGGAGCCTGGGGGTGCTGGGGTGAGGCACAGAGTGGACACCCACAAGTGATGAGCCCACCAGCTGTCCTCATTCCCTGGGGCCCTTCTGGGGCTTTCCCTGCCACATTGCCTGGTTGTTTTCATCTCCTAGGGATGCTTAGGTAACAAAGGCCTACAAATTAGGTGGCTTAAAAAAAGAAAGAAAGAAAGAAAGAAAGACATTTATTCTCAGTGCCAGAGGCCAGAGGCCTGAAAGCAGATATCATAGGGTTGGTTCCTTCCAGAGGCTCTGAGAGAAGTTCCATTCCACCTTCTGTCCCAGCTTCTGCTGACTCTGCATTCAGGGATCCCTGGTGTGCCCGGCTTGTAGAACCATCCCTCCAACCTCTGTGCCTGTCTGTACAAGGATGCTCATATCACCTGCTTTCCTAAATCTCTGTGTGTTTTCTCCTTCCTGCCTCTCAGAGGAGGCCTGCCATTGCTTTCGGGTCCACCCTAATCCAGGAGGAGCTCATCTCAAGACCCTTCCACTAATCACATCTGCAAAGATTCTCATTCCAAGTAATGTCCCATGCTGAGGTTCCAGGTAAACATAATTTGGTTGGGGGGTGGGTGGTAGACAGTCCCTCCTTTGGTAGTGGAGACTCTGGCCTTCATTATTCTCCCTGGATCCTTAGGGTGAAACACCAAAGCATGAGCTTGCTCTTGAGAGTGGCTATTCCTTGCAACCTTGAGAACCTCATTTTTTTTAGAAGAATGGTAAGTTTCACCAGGAAGAAGAGTCATTGGTTTTTATGGGTCCAAGGGTCTCTAAGCCTCACTGTCCCAGATTTAGACTTTCTAGTGGCTCTGCTGGCCCAAGGCTTTTGAGCAGCTGGTGAAGAAGACATAGGAAAGGAAGGAAGGGTTTGGCAGAGAAAAGACATGTGTAGTACTGCAAACAGAGACGAGGTTTGTGGGGTTTAGGCAATGTTGAAACCTCAGAGCAAGCAGAGCGGCATAGAAGGGTAGTCACAAGAGAGAGACATGCACTGGGCCTCTTACCAGACAAAGGGTGTTTGACTCATCTTGAGCTCTCTATGAACTCAGTGTTGTCACCTGTCAACTCAGTTTCACCAATGCCACTTGAGCACCTAGAAGGTGCCAGACCATTCTGGGAGGGAGGAAGGGAGATAGGGTGGTGAGGAGGCATGACCCTTGGGCTTGACAGGTTCCCAACATGGTGGAGGGGACAGGTGCATGAAGACCCAAGGGGACCGGCAATTGTTAAGGAATCCAACAACCTTCTGGTACAAGAGGTGTGGAACCCTGGCAGCCAGGTGGGCAGGGAACCTCTGAAGTAGGTGATGCTGAGCTGGGTCTTAAGGGAAGATAAGACTCTGTCAACAAGACAGGAAAGGCCAGGGATTCAGGCTGAGCTCATGGCATGAGCACATACATTGCCCCTGGAAGTGCTTGGTGTATTCAGAAAGCACAACGCCGCCTCCTCGGGGCAGGAGTGTAGGCGATATGGCAGGAACTGCTGCTGGCCAGGAGCTTGTAGAGAGAGCTATTAATCCTTGAATGCATGGGAGTCGGGACTTCAGTCTGTACCTGCTGGGGCCATTGGACGCTAGGACGCCAATGGCAAGATGAACAAATTTGCGGTGCAGAAAGATCACTCAGGCAGCAAGAGGGGACAGGAGGGCACGGGCAGGAAGCGGGGAGACAGTGAGAAGCTATTGCCACAGCCCCGAGAGAGACGAAAAGGTCAGTGGCAGTGCGACAGGGAAGAAGGGATGGATGCAAGAGGCATTTGGCGGGTAGCCTGCGCAGGCCTGTCTGCAGGTCACAGCAGATAATGGATGTGATGCTCTCCGAAAACCGCAGAGCGCCGCGTCCGGGTGCGGTGGCTGCTGCCCTAGATGGAGACCCTGTGCGGGCTTTCATGAAGTGAAGCCTGTCCCCTCCCCGGCTCACTCCCGAAGCCTCTTTCTTTCTTTCTTCCTTTTTTTTTTTTTTTTTGCCTGTGAGCAAGGGAAAGAGGGGAGGTGAAAAACAGAGACATTAAGTGCCAAAGCTTATGTTAATACAGCATTAAGGTTGAAAATGTAATCTCCTAGGAGTAAGGAAATTCCGAACCAGAGGTTTCCATGGCAACCCAGCCACACTGCTCCTCTGTCCATTCGGGCCCTGTTTTCCTTGTTAAATATGATCCCGTCGTATATTATATTTTATCGAGCTAAATGTGTTACCCACAGCATGCAGGGCTCCAGCCAGCAGCAGCACAGAGCTGCAGGAAACCTGCGTGTGTGTGTGCGTGTGTGCGTGTGTGCGTGTGTGTGTGTGTGTGTGTGTGTGTGAGTGTGTGTGTGTCCACGCGCGTGGATGGCAGGGGTGGGTCTTCAGAATCCACCGGATACAACACAGCCACATCGTTGGTCCTTGTATCTAATAAAGGGAATGTAATTCCATTAAGAGCAGCTCCCGTGAAAACAAATGCGCAAGGGCACTGCGATCCTTGCGCTCTGAAGGGGTGGCTCGGGTGCTCACCCCTCCTGGGGACCCAGCTGGGTCCCTCCCAGCTCAGCCTCCATGGGGCCCCAAGGGCAGGGCCATCCCTGACACCCCGGGGCCCCCTCCTGGATGGAGCTCTGAGGAGGTGGATTGGAATTACCTGGTCCAGTGGTTCTTCACACGCGCCAGTCAATTGAAACTCATCTGTCACTGTTCGTTAGCATCCCAGGGTGCACCGGGCACCGGCAAACAGATACGGCCAGGAAATTCGATTCTCCTCCGAACCCTCTCTCCCGCTAAGACGGCACAATGCACAAAAGGCAGCCTCCGTAGCAGCAGGGATGGGAGGAAGGAGAGGAGGGAAATGGACTGTCAGGGAGGGCAGCTCAGGGGTGGAGTGTGTGTCGGGGAAACATCTGCAGGTTAATGTGGTGGAAAGAGCATGGAATGTAGGAACCAGGCTGCCTCTCCCAGCCATGTGGTCTTTAGCAAGTCCCTTCATTTCCCTTTGTCTTAGTGTTGCCATCTGCAAAATTGGGTTATCATGACTATTAATCGCACACAGGCTGGTTGAAGGATTCGATGGGGTCATTGAGGCACAAGCTCCCTGTGAACTTGTAGATCCTACACCAGGAGCTCTGGAGGAGCTCTGGAACACCATGCGGGATTCTCATGTTGTGGGTTCTAGATATTTTGCCGTTGGTTTCAAGAATTCTACAGTTATGGGCGCCTGGGTGGCTCAGTGAATTAAGCCTCTGCCTTCAGCTCAGGTCATGATCTCAGGGTCTTGGGATTGAGCCCCGCATCAGGCTCCCTGTTCAGCAGGGAGCCTGCTTCCTCCTCTCTCTCTGCCTGCCTCTTTGCCTACTTGGGATCTCTCTCTCTCTCTCTCTCTCTCTCTCTCTGTGAGTGTGTTAAATAAATACATAAAATCTTTAAAAAAAAAAAAAAAGAATTCTACAGTGGGTTCCAGAATTAGTTGACAGACCCAGAACAGGGGTTGACAGGTTTTTTTTTAAGAAAGGGTCAGATAGTAACTATTTTAGGGCTTGAAGGCGTTGCTGTGATGCAAAACTCGGCCACTGTGGCTCAAAAGCAACCAAAGATATGTAAGGGAATGGCCATAGCTGTGTGCCAATAAAGCTTTCTTTACAAAAACAGGAAATGAGGAGCATTTGCCCTGCGAGCTGTAGTTCACTAGTCCCCTGTCTGCCATTGCCTGCATAGAAAAAAAAATTTTTTTTTTGCGAATGTTGCTTTTCAGCTCAGAAATTAATTCTCCCTCCTCTCCACCCTTCAGTCCCCCACAGCTCTCCACCTCCCACCCACTCACACATATACCTCTTTCTTTGTCTGGCCAGCTTCCTACCCTTCCAGGATCAATCATGAGATCTTGAAGGCCCTCAACTCGGTCACCCCAGGCCCTAGGTCTTGGTTACATGTTTGGTAGCTATTGGCTGAATGGATATATGGAAACTGTCATGTTGTCATTTGCTCAGAAGGTCTGTGGACCGGAGTGGTTTCAAAAACTTTACATCTGGCATCAGTCCTTTAACTGTGAGCTGCTCAGTCAGAGCTTCTAGAACAATCTGAAGGCAAGATCACCTTTACAGACACAGGCTAACATATGCGCCTACTTCCCAAACCCCAGGGCCGGCCTGCTCACTTTGCTGGTGTGATGGAGCCCCCACCGTCAGCGTACCAGCTGGGCAGGGACGGGTCAGTGGGAAGATGACACTTCACGGCCACCCCTCAGATGGAAGGTGCTCCTGTGTCCAGCAGCAGTCAAGCAGCAGTCACATGTGTGACTCCTCGTAGCGTAGTGACTCCTTGAGCTCCCCACAGGGAGCCCCAGCCTCCACTAGCCTGGATAAGAGACACGCTCATGTGGAAGCTTCTAGAAGAGCAGGAGCCCCTTGGCTTTCTCATTTGCAGGCTTTCCTCATCCTCCCCATCCTGGCAGAGCAGACAGGCTGAATGGAGTTGTGTAACTCACCTCTGAGTCACACTTCCCCCAGCACAGCATTTGCTTCTGCCTGACAGAACCAAGCTTCCTCGGCACGGCCAAGACAGGCTACTATTGTTCAAAAGTCGGGGCTGAGTGATGGGCTTTTCTGCCCCCAATCCACCAGCTTGGCAGATGTCACTCTTCGTGACAGTGGTGGGGGAAAAGATACATGAACGGGTGCACGCATATGGTGGGGGTTCATAGGTCTGTGCGATGCACATGTATGCGTCCACATTGTCCCATGGTATGTCCTTCGTACAGGCTTGTGTGCTGTACGGGTGTCTGACTGGTGCACATGCATGTGCAACGGGTGTATTTCGGCATGTCCTTTTGTGTACGTGTGAGGCTGTGTCGCTTCTAGAAGTGCCTGGGAATGTCTGCTCCTTGGGCATGTGCTTTTGTCTGGGTCTGTGCGTGTCTTTAATTTAGGACTCCGCTTCTCCTGGAGGACCCGAGAGCTTCCATCCTCCAGCCTCAGCAGATGAATATTTCATTACCTTGCTTTTGCCAGGGCGTTAGGCAGCTTTCCCGTGAAAAGCCAGAGCGTGACACACTCCAGGGAGGCAGCGATGGAGGCTCTGATGTCGGAGCCCCAGAAAGTAAATCTACCCCTGCGCCGGGGCCCCAGGAGGCTTCACAGATGCCGCTTGTTAGTGTCATTAGGAACTGATGAGTCAGCCTCTCTTTCCCTGTCCCCTGACAGTGCTCCCTCTAAATATAAAGCCGGCACACCCTTCGCCCAGGAGGCTTGAGGGAGCTGCCGGCCGTTCCTCCTGGAGCCAGCCCAGAGCTGTTTCGTTGTTTCCCAGCTGCCTCCTCCTGCCGTCGAGGAAGATGTAAGGAGACAGAAGGTCACTGTGTAACCCAGGACGGCAAGCAGAGGGGTCTGACTTTGCCCCCCGACTCTGGGAATGTGGGCGAGGCAGGCAAGTCAAGGGAAAGCCAGGCAGGACGATGCCAACAGGTCACGGAGGCAGTCACTGAGCCCTCATGGCCCTCAGCCCAGGAGTGCCCCAGACATGTGCTGTCCTCCCCCTAGGCTCTCAAGAAGTAGACCTCAGGACAAGGGTTCGGGTGCAGCAATTTATCTGGGAAGTGAGCCCCGTCCAGGAGCACAGTGGGGAACACAGGCAACAAGGCACTGAATCAAGAGGCACATATTGGGGAGGGGATTTTGTCCCTACGGCTCACGTGTCTGCAAACCGTTGGCGAGGCTGTGGAGGACACACCTCGGGGCTGCCCACCAACCAACTGAGTTGGAACCTTACCCAATCTCCTCTCATTGGAGGAGCGTTTGCTGCCCTGTGGGCAATGCTAGTGATGTCGCCTCTGTGGAGCCTGGAAAGGCCAGGGGCGTTGGGCTCTGCCTGACCCACTTCCCTAGGTGGCAGGTGCCAGTCCCTGGACTCCTTTCCAGGGCTCTCTCCAGCATCCCCACGGACTCTCATGGGGGCAGAAGTTCCACAGGCTGCATAGGAGGAGGGATCCCCTGTTCCAGGAGCTGGGTCGGGAATGTGTGGGGGTAGAGGGCTCCATGGCCAGGGTTGACTGTGATGATGTCAAAGAAGCTCTCCGAGCCAGAGCCGTCTGGAAAGGGCAGAAAGATGGCTGTGCCTGAGGCTTTCCAAAGATCTGCAGCCAGACAGACACCTGGCCCAGAGATTCACCCATTGCACAGAGTCACCGGGAGCCGCCTGCCTGTCCTAGAGACTTGGCACAAGTGAGACAGAAAGGACTTCAAAGAAGATGAGTCTAAAATTAAACAAGATAACAAACCAAAAAGGGAAGACTTCCCGCATCTTTCCAGCCTCACCTGCCCTCTCCCCACCCGTGGACCCCAGGAGCACTGCATTTGTGCCCGTCTTATAGTTCTTCAACTTATCTGCCCTCTGGGGCTGTTAAACTCTGTCCAGAATGGTCATAAGAACCATCATTGTAATTATTACTGAGGTCCTCCTTTGTGTTGGGCCTGGGGTGCGGCACACATTACATTTCGTGGGCATCTCCACAACAGCATGAAAAATTACATACTACTGTCTATTTCACAGAGGAGAAAGCTGAGGTTCCGAGATGGGCTGGCTCTCACGTGGTTCCCACACTCAGAAGGGACAGAGATGCATCTGGCTCAGTGCCTATGGTCTTAACACACTTGCCCTCCATTTCCTACTGAGCTCTTCTCCCCCAAGCATTCCACAGAGCCTGGTCCCTTGTCCAATGAGTGGCCTTTGAGTCAAAGGTCATTTCATCCTTCCATCTCCCCAGCCAGGAATTACTGGACCAGTTCCTTAGTCATCATGGACGAAAGGACCATGAGCAGCTCTCCCCTCAGGCTTCAGACCACACCCCCTTGTCCTTCCTTACACAGAGAAGAGTGGGGTCTGTGGCGGGTTTTAAATTCAGACAGAACGGCGATTAAAATTCCCTAGCACACCCCTGAGCTGTGTGGTCCTGGGCAGGTTACTTAGTGTCTCTGAACCTCTGTTTTCCCCAAGAGGAGGATTCTGCCTCCCTCCCAGGAATGCTATGAGGATGATCTCTTAGAGGTGAAAGTCCGACCCCCTGGCCGGCAGCAGACCCCACTGCGCCCAGACTGTGAGCTCTCAGGGGGCAAAGAGAAGGTGGTTTTGTTTCCTCCTTGTCTCTATCTCCATCACACTTGGAGCCCCGTACCACATGGAGGCTCCGTGAACTGCTGCCCTCCGTGCAGCAGTGTTTGTAGAATTGCCGTAACTCATGGGCCTCAACCGTGGAATCCAGCAGCCAGTGCTTTGCAGCCAGGACGCAGGCCTGTGTGTGTAGTTCTTTGAAAGCAGAGCCATTGCCTTCTTCCCCTTTGTGTGTCATTGGCCGCCCTCCTTGGTCCCACACCCGCAGTTAAAGGCTGTCAGGACAAAGTCCCCAGCCGGTGCCGAGTGAGAGCTCAGCGTGGAGGGAAAAGCGGCCCGAAGGCTGCAGACAGGAGAACAGGACTGGCCGGCTCGGTCAAGATGGTAGGCCCGTTGCCAGCTGCCTGGCCACAGCAGGAACACACCCTGTCACCCAGGCCTGACCTCTCTTGCAGGTCTCGCTCTCCTAGAATGAAGGGGCCGCTTTCCAGCTGCCAGAACCCCAAACTGGGGCTTTCGCTGAAACCCATGCCTGCTCTCCCCACCCCCTGTTCCTTCTTCCTGAGCCTTCTCCCAGGCAGCGTCCAGGGGCGGCCCCTCTACCCCCCTTCTCCTCTCCCCAGCCTGTCCATGTTTGGAGACGTCCATCCCTGCTCCAAGTGTTTTGGTGCCATAATGCCTTTCTCTTCACCCATTCCCCTTTGATAAAATCCTTCTTTGTGGCTTTTCTGTACCATCCTGACGGCGGGGGAGGGGGCGTGATTCTGCGCTTAGGAGTCCGGCTCATCAGCTCATCTGCGGGCTGCTGAGAAATTCCCACGTAATGTGCACCATCAGTTCCTCAAGACTCATTGTGCCCGGCCAGGACCGTGCCCATCTCTTCGCTCCTTCTCGGGGGGCAGGGGGAGGGTAGAAGGATGCTTCTTCTCCCTTCACCGAGTCTGAGTGTTGGCAGGGGGGTGCCTTGGAGCCCAGTTACTCCTGTCCACCCACAACTCCTGCAGCTGGGGCTCCCGTGCCAAGCCTGGCACCAGCAGCAGGCGCCATGGAGGGCAGACGCCTAGTGGGGGATGAAAACCTCCATTCACGACAATATCAAATCCCTGGCTCCGGAGAGAGAGACAGGTTTGCTCCTGGTCCGAGACATCGCCTGAGAAGGGAAAGCCGATACCAAGAGAGGAGCTTCTCGTTAATGCGGGCTCTGTTCTTTTCACCTGGCAGGCCAAACACAGCAGCTCACTTGTACCTCTGAAATCCTAACTGGCTCCTGGCTGGGAGCTTTGGGGACCGTGTGGGAGGCATCGGGCAGCGTGTGCCAGGCGAGCACCTAGCCAAATCCCAACACAGCCGGAGCAAAGCCTGGAGAGGAAGGCCCAGGGGTGGGGGACCACACCCCTGCCTATGTGGGTACTGTCAGGAAGGGACCCCACTCTCCAACCATCCTGAAGTCTTCCAATTCCCTTTATCTTTTCCCTGGATTCCTTTCCAAGCGACCACTACAAGATGGGGACAGAGAAGTCATACAATATAGGTGTGGAGGACCCTGAGTAATTCTTTCAGCCTGTTTCTCACATTTTTAGGGTCACAAACTGCCTCGTAAATCTGTTGAAAGCTGTAGATTCTCTCCCAAGAAAAATGTATGCCCTCAGTTGAGCACGTAAGTAAACGAGATCTGTAGGCTGCCAAAGCCCACTCGGCTAACCCCACAGAGCTCGTGTTGAAAATGGTTTCCAGTGTCTCCTTCGATGGCTGGGGAACCTGAAGCCAAATAGGAGGCCCCCCTTATCCACGAAAATGCAGCGTGTTGTTGGCAAACGTTGGTCGTAATTAACACTTACTTGGTTAGGAATGAGTACGACTCTTCACAGAATGGATTTGGCAAATAAGAAATACATCCCTCCATGAGAAATAAGCATACACAATAGCAGCTGTTGTGTCCTCCATGGATACGTTTTCTCCTTCTTCCACGACGAAGGCATTTTGTAGCTAGGCACACGGCGGCCTACAGTTTCCAGCGTCTCTCACAGCCTTGTAGGGTCTTGTCTCTCCGTTCAGCCAAGGGAACCTTAGCAGATTTCTAAGTCCCATCTCTGGAAAGAATGTGTGCACCCCACTTCCCATTTCCCCTCATATCACTGGGTGGAGAGCAGCTGTGACTGTGGGAGTTGGAGCAGCGATCCTGGGCCATGCGGTCAAGGCTGGGGATTGAGGATGTCTGCGTCACAAGATGGAAGGATCTGGATCGCCGACAACCGTGGAGCCCCCAGCCCAGCCTGGGACTGCCAACCTGGTCTTTTCTCTCTATTAGGCCTCTGTTATGTTAAGTTTCTCTGCTGTAGCATTAGAGCAAAAATTCTGATAGCCTAAGAGACCAGAACACCCATGACCTCCACTTTCTCCTCATCCTGGTGGTCTCCAAGGCCTGCAAGTATTGGGCATGTCTCTCTCTCTCTTTCCTCTTCTTCCCAACCCCGTTCCCACCACTGTACTCCAGGTGGTCTCGCTCTTGGCCCTGAATCATCCAGGGGCCTCCTGGTAGCACTCTGTCTCCCACCCTCCCCTGCCTTCGGTCCAGAGCAGCATTGCTGAAACGCACACCCAAACTGAACCCTCTACTCTCTAGCCCTTCAGTGGCACCCTGTTCCCTACCAGGTGAAACCCACGCCCCCAAAGCTTGGCTCCCAGCCTGTGCCACCAGCTCCACCTATCATCCCCACAATTAGGCACCCAGTGCTCCCCAAACAGAGAACTGTCTGCCCTTCCCCCAACACCTTGCAGCCTCAGATCCCTTCCACCCCACCTTGCCTAGCCTGGTGTGCTCATCCTTCCAGGCTCTCCTCCTTGGCCAGTCCCTCCAACACTTCCTCCTGCGTGTCCCACATCACCTTGTCCATTACAGCACATAACTTCAGCCACCAACATCGTCCACCTCCTGCACAAGACCATCAGGGGCATGGTGCCCGAACGGCTTCCCTAGATCCCCAGGTCCCGTCAAGCTCCCAGGAATGGGGGCTATGCTCCAGAAAACCCCACTGACTAGAAATACATTGCCAGAATGAGAAGTAGAACTCAGCCTTGTGTACCCCTCTGTCTGGGCTGTGCAGCTCCCTCGTGCTCTCTCGCCCCAGTGAGGAATTCATTCCTTCCCTCCTCCTCTCATTCCTCCCTTTCCTCCCCATTTCCTCTTTCTGCAAGCATAACCCCAGTGCCAGCAAGATGCCTGGCTAGAAAAAGAGCTGCTCGGTTAGTGTTTGCAGAATGCGGGAGCACGTGCATTCAACAAGTGGGTGTTATGTTGTGTCCTGTTATCCTAGGTGCTGTTTGCTGGCCTCCAGGCTGGGCACCGGGAACGCAGAGGCAGAGAAGGCTCTCGGCTGCCCACAAAGCCTTCCCAGCCTGGTGGGTTGGAGGAAGCTCTGGCTGCGGAGGAAAATGGAGGCCTCGGCTCCCCAGCACCTCCTGGGTGGGTCTCGGGAACATTTACTTTTGCTAAGTGATGTAACAGGACCCGAGGAACTGGTCTTCCCCGCTCCCGTGGGCGGGCTGGAAGAGGTGAGAGGTGGGGTGATCCGAGCCTTCTGGCAACGTGATGAAGTCATTTGCAGAAAGACAGTTTTGTTCTGACTTGAGTGTTTTTCCACATGACTTCATCCCCCGGCAGGCCCGGCTCGGGTCTTATTTTTTGATGGGCCCCAGCCCCAGCTGCCTACAGAGAATGGCCCCTGAATCCTTCCCTGGTGGCTGTGCCAGGACAAGCAAGGTCTGTTCGCTGCCCCGGGGCCAACCACCTGGCTGTGCCACCCACCGCCCTGTGACGGCAGGCAGCCCCCGCCACGGCAGGGAGATGGCTCACGGGGACCATGGTCCAGGCGGGGCACCCGGCGGGGCAGACCCATGGCCGCTTCCCTCCAGCAAGCCCAGGGCTCACTCTGAGATGCCTCTTCCCCTCTCTGCGCTCAGTGTCTTCACCTGTAAATAGAGGTGAGCATCAGCCTTGGTTCCGAAGGTCGCTGGGAGAATTCTGTGACATAAGGACTGTGTGGCAAGCCCTTGTCACTCAAGCCTTGACTGAAGATCCCCTTGGGGCGACCTCCCAGGGTGTCTGCAGACAGATGAGGAAAAGAAATAGTCACAGATCAATGTGGTGGAGGCCGCTGAAAGGGGTCTGAACGACGCGCTGTGCATGGGTGGGTCTCAGCCCTCGGTCCGTGTAGGGTGAGGGGGTTAAGGAAAACTCAGGAAGGGGTTTCTCTAGTCAGGTCTTAAAAAACAAGAAGCAGTTTTCAAAACGAGACCAGAGGAAAGGACATTCGAGGCAGGGGGATGAGGGAGGCTGGCTCAGGCATCTCTTAGAAAACATTCAGCACAAGCAGGTGAGTCCCAGAGGGCAGTGCTGTCCACGGGAGGCCACAGCAGCATGGCCCCGCGGTCATACAGAGGCCCAGCTGTGTGCCCGCAGAGACCCAGACTTGACCCACCTTTCTCAGCCTTTCTCCAGGTCCTTGGTTTTGGCCCTTCGTCTGTCACCACAGGATCACAAGCTATCGTGGTGCCAGGCACCTCGCCTGCCCACAAAGACCCACGAAGCAGGAGGAAGGGGAAGGTGAGACTCGAGAAAATTCTCTCCTACCTTCCCACCCGAAGCTCTCCCTCAAATACTCCAGACTTCGTCTGCCTGGGCGGCTGTAACAAAGTTCCCGTGACTGCGGGGCCTTTGTCTCCCAGTTCTGGAGGCTGGAAGTCTGAGAATGGGGTGCCGGCGTGACTGGGTTCTGGTGAGGACCAGTCGTAGGCGGTCAACTTCTTGTATCCTCCCAGGGCAGACAGAGGGGGAGAGAGCTCCCCTGGGGTCTCTTTGGTAAGGGCCCTGATTCTATTCCTGGGGGCTCTGCTTCCCAGAGGCCCCACCTCCTAACACTGCCCCCTTGGGGGTTAAGATTCAGCGGATGAATCTGACGGGGGGGCAACCATTCAGTCCATAACAATCCCCTGTTCTCACTGACTTTTTCATGGACTGGTCACCCCAGGTAGGGAGACAGGGGAAGTGTCTTGTGAAGGGGGTTAGGACTCCTAGGATCCGTCTACACTGTGGAGGAGATTTGAAGCAGAGTCTCTGGCCACCAACAACAGCATCCGGGCTCTGAAGGGAAATACAGGCCGTGGAAGAGGGGAAGAACGGCCGCTGGGTGGGCGGTGAGTGGGGCTGTCGCATGTGTCTGGGGTAAGTGATAAGCATGAGGCTCCTTTGGGGCCCGATATGGTGAAGAATAGGGTTGGGGGCTAGCTCCGACAAGGATGTGAACAGGAAGCTTCCGGGCTTTCAACGGAGAGCACGCATCTAAGAGCTAAGGTTGGGATAACTTTGTTATATTATTGTCATCTCCACTCTCCATCTGAGCAAGGCTATGCGTCCTGGGGTGTGTGTGTGTGTGTGTGTGCGTGTGTGTGTGTGTGTGTGTGTGTTATTCATTTACGTCCCCAGTACCTTCCATATGCCGCTCCTACCTAAAAGGATTGCTGAGGGAACGAGCGAATGGATGGATGAATGAATGAAATTTACAACCTCCCCTGCCCTCAGTCTCCTGCTCTGTATCATGGGGTCAGTACTAACAGCTCTCGCCTTGCAGAAACAGCTGTGAGAAGGAGAGGAGCTGATGGCTGGTGTGGTGCTTCATAGGCAAGAGGGCGGCAGGCAGAGAGGAGGAGGGGAGGGTCATTTCGAATTCCCCAAGGCGCCAAGCCCGGCCCCCAGCTGCCAGCACCACTCTCCACTGACCATGCTGAGCCACCTGCAGGTGCCCGTGTAGCCATCCCAGAACCTCAGAGGTGGAGGCAAGCAAACACCTGGAGCGGCCCAGTGGGTCCTGCCAAAGACAGCGATGGGAGAGCGATGAGGATAAACGGCTGTCTGTCTCTGGTAACGCAATTAGGAGCTAAAATATTAAACACTTTACGACAAGACATATATCTCCGGCATAACGAGCTGCCTCTTGCAACGCAGGCATTGTCTGGGCGGGAGGCAGGCAGACCCATGTCTCAGACCCAGCAGGCTCTGCGGAAGGCAACAGAATCCCACGCCATCGTCGCTGGGCAGTTTCTTTGACTTCCCTGCCTTCATCATCATCACCGCGGCCACCAGTTACTGACTTACTACTAAGTGCCAGGAGCACTGCCGGGGACCCGCACGTACGCAAAGCTGTTTGATTTTCACGGCAAAACCTGGGGGTGGGGGAGACATGGGACAGCTGGAGCTCAGGGACGTTGGGTAACGTGCCCTGGTCAGTCACCTCATAGGAGGCGAAGCCACTGGCTACTGTCCTTGCAGGAAGCCAGGACAGAAGAAGGAGATGGAGAGGCTTGTGGTGGTACAGAGTAGGAAATCTGGCTTGTCCTGGGATGTCCCCCAGAGCCGGCGCCCTGCTGTGGCCCTGGTGTCCCAGTCGCCCGGACACGTGGTGTTGAGGCTGATTTGGATGCAAAGCACCCGGATTTCCCGTCTGCTTGCGTCTCAGAGAAAGGTCTGCCTTGCCACCTCTTTACTTTGATGGAGAGTGACTGATAACTCTAATGGGCTCTGAGTTACCACGGATCTGTGATAAGAACAGTGGAATTTCAGGCATCAGCAAAGAGGAGACTTCACAGCACTCCTGAAACATATGTTTTAGGCAACCAAGCCCTGCTAGACATATGTTTACAGAGCCTCTCTGTGTCTAAATCTGGGTTGCCGCCAGTGCTAATGGGGGGCTTAAGAAGGAAGACCATGCAGTCCTTACTTTCAGTAAGGGGACATTTGCCAAAACCCATTTGCATTCATCATCTTCTTTTCTTCCCACAAGAACCTGGTGAGAGAAATGCCATTTCAACCCACTTTGTAGATATGGAAACTGAGGCTAGAAACTTTTCAAGAGGAGTATATGGCCCAGGAGACAGGGACCGCATTCACTGAGCACCTGGGGTGCATTAAGCGCCAGCTGTCACAGATTCGGTGTCCATCCTCATGCAGCTTCTGGTCTAGCCCAGAGGAGGGCTTGAAGAGTAGCCATGCAGAACGAGGAACAGCTGCAAACTCACACAGAAACTTGGCAGGAGAACCAGCTGTTCCAGGAGGAAACAAGATGAGGCTGACACAGGTGGGGGAGGATACCTGTCTGAAAAAGTGACATTTATGCTGGGACTGAGGCGGAGTCAGAGGAAGAGCTCCTGACAGAGGGCCCAGGGTGTGCAAAGGCCCTGGGGTAGGAAGGACCTGGCATGGTGCTGGAGCTGAAGAGCACGTGTCTATGGGGAGGTGAGCAAGACCCAGACCTTCACAAGGCCCCTCATGATGAGCCATGTTCCCAGTGCAGAGCTCAACTCCAAGTCTGGGTTCTGACTTTAGTCCAGAAACCCCTCCATTCCTCCCTGGGGCCTGATCAGCCCCAGTTTTGGGCAGCACCCCACCCTGCTCCAAGGAAGCCCCTCGGCTCTGCCTAAGCACCTCATCTGCTGGAAAACCCCACTAAACCCCACTGTGCAGACAGCCCCACCCGTTTGGCCTTGCGCTCCCTGCCTGGTGTGCACCCTTCACCTCTCCTGGACCACCCCCTTCCTTGAGCCGACAAGCAGCATTCCTCAGAGCTGCAGAGTGGGGGCTGTGAGGGGCGAGCTGAGGGAGGGCTGTGCGGGCTTTCAGGAGCATTACATCTGGAGAGGGAGACCGGAATGTTTGTGTCTGAAATTTAGCTAATATCCCAGGAATTTCTCCTGGCGGTTCACAGGGTTCCTAGGGGGACTGCAAAGCTGGGATGTCTGGGTTCTGGAGGCGGGCTGGCCTCGCTCAAAGCCTCTTTGTCTCCATGGCTCTGCCTGCGTCGGTCTGGCCGCGCATCTGTGTGTCTTTGTGTGTGTGTCTGAGTGTCTCCCCGGGTGTGTATCTTTTTCGGCGAAGAGCACATTTGTGTCGGTCTGTGCGCATGCCAGTGTGTCTGTGTGCGGATGTATGCCTCTGTGTCTGGGGGTGTGTGCCCATATATGCCTGTTGTGTGTGTGTGTGTGTGTGTGTGTGTGTGTGTACACCTGAGTATCTTTCTTGGTCTACATCAGGGTGTGACTGGAGTCTGTGGTTTTCCATTTCTTGGTGTGTGAATGGGCCAGTTTCTCTGGTGTCTGTGTGTCACCTAGAGCTTGCCTATGGACCTATCCATCTCTCCCCTTTGCCTTTGTGGAGAGGTGTGACTCTCTCTGGGATGAAGGATTTGGCCCTTGTCCCCAGCCTACCCTGGGGCTAGGGCTGGACCTTACCCTCCCTATTGGTAGGGAGTAGGCTCCAGAGAAAGGAAGAAGAGGTGTGGGAGAGAGAGAGTTGGGAGATGAGCTCCTCTGTGAGTGTGAGTGTGTGTGTGTGTGTGTGTGTGTGTGTAGTGTGCATACACGTTTGTCTCTGTAGATGGCTTTGTGGACATCCTGGTGTGTTTGGTCTGTGTGTCCATGTGTCTCTGTGTGTGCGTGTATTAGCGTGTGTGTGTGTATTAACATGTGCGTGCGCGTGCACGCGTGTGTGTGTTGATCTGTTCCTCTGCCTGGCTAGGCAAGAGTCCTTGCAGGCCTGGCCCTGACTTCAGTCCCACCACAGAGAAAAGACTCCCTCAAGCTGCCCGTGGGTTCTCAGGCTCTGTGGCCTGAGTCATAACCCACGCTCCCGACGCCTCCCTTCCTCCCATTTGGTGACAGACATCTTCAGCTGAGTCCCCACCTCCTCCCCTTCCCACCATGCCTTCGCCTGCCCCAGCTCACTGCTTGGTCCTGTCCCCACCCTCCAGTCCTATGTGGTCCCATCCATGGTCACATCACGCTTCTCAGGCCATCTCCTGGCTTTCCCATTCAAAGGACTCCTCCTATGGACCTCATGGAGCCAAACGGACCACTTCGGCCAGCAAGTGTCCCTGGACACCCCAGACTGGGGAGAAGCCTCCTTTCCCTAGCCCCTTGACTATCCCCCATAAGGCTGGAGTAGTCCACCTCCCGGGCCCCTCTCTCTCTGTAGAGTAGAAGAGACACGGCATATTCAACTCTGTTTTCCACCCTTGCCAAGAACACAGCAATCTCCACAGTCCCTGCCCCGGGCAAGTAGATGGCTCCCAAGAACTCCTAAGGTCGGTCAGGAAGTTGGGGGCTGGATCCCCCATAATTCCCAGACAGCCTCTCTCTACCGTCGCCTTTAGCACATCCTCACCCCCAGAGGCAGCACGCTGACACCCCGGCTCAGGCCCAGACACCTCCGACCACGTCCATGCTCAGCATCTTCCGGAGCCAAGCACGGGCCACCTCCCGCCGCGGCGCTGACAACCACCCGCCAGCCTCTCAGTCCCAGAGCCTCCATCACACAGCCAGGATCCCCTTAGGGCCCACCGCCCCACAGGGGACAGCGTCATGTCAGTCACCGGAAACATCTCAAACACGTGGATAGTCTATGTTAACTGTTTTATTTTTTATGTGGTGTATTAGTTTTCTAGGGCTGTTGTAACAAATACCAAACTGAGTGGCTTAGAACAGTTCCGACGGCCAGAAGTCTGGCATCAAGGTCCTTCCAGAGACCCCAGAGAGGACCCTCCCTTGCCTCCTCCAGCCTCTGGGGGTTACTGGCAGTCCTTGGCATTCCTTGGCTTGTAGACAGATCCCTCCAATCCCTGCCTCTGCCTTCTCGTGACTTTCCCCTATGTGTATCTGCATCTTGGATCTCTGCCTCTTTAGAAGGCCCACCCAAAATCCAGAATGATCTCTCGCCTTGATCCCTCACTTAATCACATCTGCAAAGGCCCTATTCCCAGATAAGGGACTATTCCCAGGGGCTGGGTGTTAGGACTTGGGCGTCTCTGGTAAGGGGCATATCTGGTAAGGGGATGTAATTCAATCCATTTGGCGCAGTTACGGTGCTAGAAACTCAAAGGTACCTCGTTGACCCACGCAGTGGCTGATGACAAGCAACAGAGCCCCCAGGCTGGTCTGGGTTACAGACTGCCCAGCACACCTGGCAGCAGGCCCCCCACACTGAACACCTGCCGTGACAGGCAGCACCCCTCCTGCCTGCCTTACTAGGAGCAGGGGGCTCAAGGCTTCTACAGGTTTTGACACCGAAGAGCAGATCCTGGTGAAAGGAAGACGAACTCAGGGAGCAGAAATGGAGGAAGGGATCCCAGGCCATCCGCAGCCAGGGTCTCCCCAGAATACGAATAGGTTGGTGTGGAGTCCTGGTTCCAAGATTCTTCTACTAGCGTCACTCTCACATAGCAGCCTTGAGGAGGCGTTCAGCCCTCTGCGCAGTGGATTGCTAATGCTGGTCCTACCTGTCTCAAGGTTAAGTGAGGCTTAAATGAGTCTGTGAATCTGAGCAACCCATGCCTGTGAAGGCTGGGGCTGTTTTCACGGTCACAGAAGTAGCAACATCTGGGGTCCAGCTAGAACGGCAGCCGATGGCTTGCTTTATGTGAATTCTTGACCCGCCAGGACATCTGAAAGGCAGGTCAATGGCAAAGCTGTGCAGCGACCCCATGCCAGGCCTTCTGCGAGGCCATGGGCTGCGGCGTCTCGTTTTAACTCTGCCAAGGGCCCTTCCTGCCGCAGGGGTTCGAAACCCATGTGTTTTTCGGAGGAGGAGAGTAAAGCACAAAAATTGACCAACATCATGTCACCAGAAGGGTTTCGAGTGTCTGCAAAGAAGTCACTAGAAAGTGGTTTGAGGTGAGGGCCGGGGTGATGGAGGGGCAGGTCTAGAAGCTCATGTTCATCAGGAAACATGGATAGGAGTCTTGGAGTCAAAAGAAATAAATAAGCCTCTGATTTCCCTGGAGGAGACCCGGGCCACCTTTCATTACTTCGTCGGTTCAGGAGCCAAAACAGCTGCATTTTATCATTCCTCAGAAATCCATAAAAGGGATGGAAAATGCTGGTGCTTGTGGGGAAAATGGATGAGCACTTAAATTTAATTGTGGCCCCTGCTGCTCTGTGATGGGGCCTGAGATATCCCCTACCAGGTCTTGGGGTACTGGCACAGCAGTGGAGAGAGATGATTTGCCTCTAGTCCCAGGCCCACTCTGACCGTGCCTTCCTCTGGCCTCCTCAGCGTCTGTCCCTGCCCTCCCCACAACCAGGTGGCTGCCCGGAGTTGCTTCTGTGCTGGTGTGCCTGACCACCCCCCACCCCAGATTGGGCACTGCATGTGGTGGCCTGGCTGGCTGGTTCTACTGGCCACTGTGGGCCTGTACACAGCTGCTCCTGCATGGGGCCCTGCCTCCCATCCCCGACGAGGGCTGTCCTGGCATTCCCAGCTCAGCCCTCTTGGCTGGAATGACCAGCCTGAGCTGCAGGCGTGGGCCTTGGCTGGGCCTCAGGGACTAAGTTTGTGATCTGAGGCTTGCTCTGTTGTTGGGCGTGCAAGAGACTCCAGGACTCTGGAGCTGGATGGTTCGACAGCGTCCGTGAGCATGTGGACGATGTGCGCCCTGGGAAAATGCCGATTCTAACCCAGCAGCCTGGGGTTCAGCCCTTCTAACGAGCTTCCCAGGGGATCGGGTGCTGGCACTTTGCAGACCCACCCTGTGTCACAAGGCTCTCGGTCATAGGTGGGTGAACTGAGCCCCAGAAAGGGCAGAGAGTTGCCTGGGGATATGCCATAAAAGAGAATGGCCGAGAGGGACTCTTGCCTAGGATTCTGTCCCCCGTTCGAAGGTTCACAAACTCAAATGCCGCAGGGATGGGAAAAACAGAGAAACCAGTGCCAAGGAACCTCCCTGGTCTGCTTGCCTCGCACCACAGCAGGGACCCAACCTTCCTGCTCCTGCGTGCCGGGGGCCAGAACAGGTCGCTCTGGAGAGGGGCCCAGGAAACAGGCCCTACTTTCCAAATGGCAGCATGGAGAATGTGGGCTTTTGCATCTGGCAAACTTGGGTGCCCATATCAACTCCGTATGGTCTTGACTTTAGCCTCCATCAGCCTCAGCTTCCTTCTAGGTACAGTGGAGACCCCCCCATCTCCCAGAGGCTTCATACTCATAGGATGAGTTGCAGAGGCAAGTCCCTGATCCAGGGCTGTGGCTCAGCCAAGAGGCACCCCGTCCCGGTACCTGGTTCCTGTGAGCGCCGCTCTGCACACCAGGCTGGCTGCCAGCAGCCCTTACAGGCTGCAGACCCTGTCCATGGTCCATTAGGTACTAAGAGCCCTCTCTCCTGGCTGGGTCTCCTCTCCCAGCCCCTGCCTAATTTCCTGCTACCATTTTTACCCAAGCTCTGGCTTTTCCTGGCGATGCCTGACTCTGGAGCAGCAGCTTCACGGCAGACGATGTGAGGATGAAAGGCAGATTCCATCTCAGTAACAAGCTCTGGTAGACTGGGAGTGACTGCTTGGAGCACAGTGGCCGGAGAGCAGCTCTGAGGCAAGGCTCACGTTCAGGGGGCAGAAGTGCTGTGATCAACTGGTGATGTCTGCCGTGGCCTCGGAGGTGGGGAAGGATGGCACAGGTACCGTGGCCGGTCTCCCAGGCAGCCTCCTGGCAGCTCTTCACAGTCCACTTTCTTATTCGATGAAACCTCAAAGTGACATTGTGAGGTCAAAGGTCATGCCCCATGTGACAGGGGAGAAAACCAGAGACACGAGGAGGTGAACTGACTTGCCCAAAATCCTCAACAAGGACCAGAGTCGGTTTTGCCTGAGTTCCCTTCCCACACTTGGCCTGCAGGCCTCATTTGTCCCTGGCCTTGAATGGCCAAGGCCTGGGGTCAGAGCGCTATCCCATGGCGCACCCGGACATGCCCAGTGTGGCCTTTGGGCCCTCACTCTCTGAGCTGGTCCACTCATGTCTCAGAGAGAACACAGGCCTTGGTGTCTCCAGACCAGCCTTCATGACCCTGTCTAGGCCTCAGTCACCCCATATGTGGTATGGGGAATTGTGGTTCCTATGAAATCAGTGCACGGGACCATGGAGTTTAGGTCTGAGTGCTGGCTTCCCAGGAAGACAGCTCCCAGCTCTTAGCCCCCTTTCCTCTGCCCTTCCCCTCTCTGGCGGACCCGATCCCTGCAGCATGGAGAAGGGCTTCTGACCCCTCTCCAGCCTCCGCCATGGGCTGTGGCTCATTCATAGGCTTGTACACAGCCCAGTGAGCAGTGCCCTGCTGGCCTGCCAAAGGGGAGAAGCACGGGAACCTCACACTGGCCGACCCCCACCATGAGTTTCTGCCAAAGCCACCACCCCAAGAAAACACCCCTGTCCCTTTGACCACCCAGTGGGGTGTCTAGGGTCAGAGCCCTCTCTTGCATGCCCAGGGACTCAACTGCTGCTTCTTCCTGGTGAGTCCCAGTGGCTGGTGGCACCTGCCTCGAGCTGCGTCACCTGGCGGGGGAGTGGGATGAGGTCACGTCTGCTCTGGGACTCGGCGTGGTGAAAGAAAGCTCTTTGCACATGTGGCTGAGCTGTCAGTTATTTATTTATTTTTGTTTGCAGCTCTTGGCTCAGCCCAGAAAAACAGGTCATGAGGGGAGAAACTCATATCTTTCCTGCAGCCTGACTGCCATGAGAAGACCCCAAGCTCACCATTCTGGGGTTCTCATGCTAAAAGCAGCACCCTGGTCGGAAACTCATGGAGCCAAAGAATGTCTTTGGATCAGAAAAGGTGATAAGCCACCCAAAGGGGCTGGGTATGTGTGTGTTGGGGGAGAGGTGGGAATCCTAGGGACAAGCTTGAGATGGGGAGGGCAGAAATGGAGTATTAATTTAGCACCTACTGTGTTCTTGGTACTCTGCTAGAAAATGAGCTCATTTATTTTCCAAACAGTCAATGTGGGCTGGTGCGCTCAATCCAGTCTGCAGAGAGAACTTGTAAACAACACTGGTGGTTCTAATTTAATGGTTCTGGGTGGGTCCCAGGCCTGGTACTTTTTAAAGCTCCCCGGAGGATTCTCATGTGCAGCTGGGAGTGAGAACGGTGGCCCAAAGTAGGGGCTTCTCAGACTTCAGTGTGTGTGGGAATAAACCTCATGGACTTTGTTAAAATACAGATTCTGGTTCAGCGGTGCTGGGATGGGGCTGAATGTCCCTGTTTCTGTTCGGCTCCCAGGGGATGCCAAAGTGGCTGGTCCCCGGACCAGACTTTGAGTAGCAAAGGTATAGAGACTGTCAACTCTGTGTTGGCCAAGATTCTCAGGGGAATCTTGCTGGATCCCAAGCACCACCAAATAGCACTGGAACAAAACAGCCACAGAATAAATATTTGTCAGAGACATAAAGAAATGAATAAACCTTGGAGGTGGGTGCTGTGTGGTTGCCTGTTTATTCGTGAGAAAGCTGAGGTCAAGGCCATACCAGGAGTGAAATGGGCTTGGGCAGGAGCTGACCTGTGTGGGTGGGGGCCTGCCGGGTGACATGGGACTCGGCAGGTCAGGCATGACTCTGCCGTCATCCAACACCCACCGGCTGACTGGCCCCAGGAAATGGGGCTGAGCTGGGGGACCACGCACAAGCCACTTAACGTCCATTCACTCTTGATCCTCTGAAAGGTGGGAGCAATCATATTCCTTATTCCTAACGGTTACTTTGAGGATTAAATGAGACCAAGCACAGACTGAATATTAGATGAGATTAAGAAATACTGTTTACTTTTTTAGATATGATAATAGATCTTTATTTTTTTTTTTACAATTTTGTGTCCAGTAGCAACACACACTGAGGGCCTTCCAGGTAAAATGACACGGGGTCTAGGATTGGCTTTAGACGTTCCAGCAGCGAGGGAGGGAAGAACACAGAGAAGACGGAGGAGGAGGAAGAAAGGGAAGTCAGCAGGGATGGACGCTCCGTCCCTATGGAAGCTGGGGGAGGGCCCCGGCTGCACTACCACCCTGTCTGGTTTCGATTACCCTCGAACATTTCCACAATCAAAGGTTCCGAATAATAAATTAAAAAGTGATGAGACAGGTCACGTGCTCAGCTTGGCTCCTGATTCACAGCAAGTGTTCGAGCGAGCATCGGCTCTTGTTCCTTCCAGGTGAGCGGGGCCGGGGCCAGGAAGGGGAGGCAGCAGGTAAAGCAGGCTGGCTGGGCATTCCCCGGACACCGAGGGACTCCCCCCCCCCCCCGCCCCGGGTGGCCGTCATCAGCAGGAACAAGGCTGCGATATGAAAGCAGGCCTTCACGGTGCTCAGCCCACAGAACCATGAGGCTAGAGGGTGGTGTTAGTGTGCCTTCCAGAACAATCAACAGGAGAGGCGGTGGGAAACATTCTCGCCATTATGGAGGACCCACTCTGCCGGGCCTTTTGCCTCTGTTACGTAGGTTAAAGCCCATGAAACTTACGGTGCGGATGGCGTTCTTCCTACCTCGCAGATGAACAAATGAAGACCGGTTGTTAAGGTGCTTGGACCAAGGACACATTGTGTGCCACTGGGTCTCTCCAGCAGGGAGGGGGCAGTCCCGCCCCCACCCCGTCCCCCTTCTCTCATCTGCATTATGCACTCTGTGGCCTCTTTGGCTTGGGGCTCTTGCCCTGGTCTCAGCGCCCAGAGGGCCCCTCCCACCTCAGCTCTCAGCTGTCCCCGGGGCCTGGCCACCCAGGGTCAACACGCAGTCACCGGCTCTGGCCTGCCTGCCAGGTCTTGGCAAGGGTGCCCGGGCCCTCTGAAGGCACAAGGCTTCTGTCCCCTACCCTCCCCTGTCTGAAGCTGGACGGGGGGGGATTTCCGTGCCCGGCCTGGCTGTTACAAGCGCAAGGCTGCTGGGCTGCTCTGGGCTGCACACCAAGTCCCATCGCAGACTCCACTGTGAAGAACAACCATTCTTCGCCCAAACTGCTGCTCTCCAGCAGTGCTCGGCCTGGGAAGGGAGACCTCAGCCTCCCCCAGGCCTGTAAACACCGAAGCCACACACACAGCAGGGCCCCAGCAGCCAATAAATCTTGGCCCCAGGGTTCTCTGAAAGAGGCAGCGCCAGGGACAGACAGCAGGCCAGGCCCTAGGTCGCTGCAGGGGCACATTGTAGCCAGCAGCCGCCCACCTCCCCTCCGCCCAGCCCCAGAGTGCAGAGAGAGAAAGCGTGCATTTAACCAACACTAGCCCCAGAAGACTTGCTGTCCTGCTTTATGACATTTAACTTTTTTTTTTCTTTCCCCTCTGCTGCTCACCCCGGGGATGGGGTCACATGGGGACCTACTGGTGGGAGTGGACACATGATTCATTTTCCGGAAGCCAGAGCTGCTGGACCGGTGGAGAGAACTGGGAGAGGACACAGAGGTCTCCTGGGCTGTGCACTGAGCAAGCCTCAGGGAAGCCGAGGCCGGCAGTTGGGGCCAGGCGAGAAAACGCAGAGGTGTGCTCTCCATAAGCAGTTCTCTCCTGAGCAGGCGTGGTGGCAGGGGCCTATGGGGCTGGCAGATGACAGCTGGACACAGATGGAGGGATGGCACCCTTGCCTTCCGCCCCGAAGAAAAGTGAGGCCAGGGAAATCCTAACAGGCAGGGGCCCACCAGGGGTCCAGGGCAGAGAGCCAGGGCTGGATGCTGCATCTCCATGAGAGAGGTTCTGTTCTTGGAGATGACTATACGTTGATGTGAGGACTGATGTTTAATCGCATTCCTCCAGACGTGGTGGGTCCGGTTATTTCTAGAATTGCGTTCCCATGTGTTCATGAGCCCACTAGACAGAAGTCTTTCTAGGACACCCAGGTCTGCATGTAGATGGCAGCACGCAGCCTGGTAAGCAGTCTCTGTGCCCCTTCTCAGTCCACACCTGCACTGGAGGTTAAGTCTCGGGTGCGAGGAGCGAGGGAGACATGGCTCCGGCCCTAAAGAACCGCAAGGTCGTGCTGTCAGCCCCAGCCCTGCTCTGCGCCCCATGATGACCTGTGTTGGGCACTGCGTAGACTCTCACTATCACTCACAGGCTGAGGACAGCGGGGCCAGGTGAGTGAGAGATGGCACATGGGGTGCGCTGTCCGAGGGGAGGGATAGGGGCCTATAGAGAATACAGGAGCAGTTGGGTTTCAAGGATCTGAGCTGGAGGGCAGAGCAAGCAGTTCCTGTGAAGCAAAGGGTCCAGAAAGCCCACTGTGTGTGCACTCTGGGGCAAGTGAGTAAGCTTGCCCGAGGGGAAGAAGTGGGCGGGAGGGAGCCTGGACCAGACTGCTTTCCCAGCCTCTGAATCCATCAACGAACCGTGCCCTCTGTGTAACTACACTTAAATCCCAAACTCTCGTTTTACAGATGAGCAAGCTGAGGCCACAGTGGACAAAGCCACTGCCGAAGGTCACCCGGGTAATTGGGGTCAATCCAGATCAAGAAAGGTGCCCCGACTTTGCCTTGCATGTGTGATTTTATTATCCCTGTGTAGGCCAACTGGTGAATGTGGAAATGGAATGTGTTTGCTTGTGTTTCAAGGAAATGATTAACTTCTGATCTACTGACCTCGGTTACCTGGTTGCCAGAATGTTATTCACCTAGTGGGTCACCTAGGCCAAGAGGGGCTTAAGAAAGGGCCAGAATCTCTGTGCTGGCCATCCTCTGCATGCGGGCATCACATAATGTCCCCAAACTGGGAAGCCCAAGAGAGCACCCATCCCCCAATCGGGGAGACCATTAAGGCCCATAGAGGGAAAGGGACCAGGCTGATGTCACAGAGCTGATGGGAGACATGCACAGATGCCTGCAGACAACAGTGCATACAGCACGCCCTTGAGGAGAAGACTGATGATCCGTCTAGCAGGTAGCATTGGCTCGGAGCTGGCTCTGCCCCGCGTGGAGCCCTAGCCTCATCTGATGGGGAGGGGTGTCCAACATAGGAGGCTGGGATGGCATTGATCACCCCAGACTCTGGTGCTGGGTTTTCATGTCTGACCCTTTTCATCCTTCAGTACAAGCCCTGGCAGGCAAGCATAGTCAGGCCCATTTTACAGAGAAAGAAACTGAAGCTCGAAAGGTCCCCAACCCTGTCTCCCCCATCCCGTTCCTCGAGTTCCCATTTTCACAAGAGACAGCAGCATCTGGGAAGGAGGAAACAAAAATGTCCTTCGCCGTGTACAATCCCCCATGCCCAGAGAGTTTTCAGCTGTGACAACAGACGCCGTCCAGGACCTTGCCGACCCTGACAGTTTCTGCAGAGGCCAGCACAAATGGCTTCCTGTCATTAGCACCCAGTGGACACAGGAGCCCTCGAGCGTATGGTTGCCCAAACTTTAGTCATCCTACACGGCCCCCTTGGCTCGCTCCATCTAGCCTCTAGCCTCTACCACCTGGGCCGGGCCATCTCCATCAAGTCAAGAGAATTTTCAGCTCCCACAAATGCATTTTATATATTTCTTTATTTTTATAGATTTTGTTTATTTATTTGACAGAGAGAGGCAGAGTGAGAGCAGGAACACAAACAGGGGGAACGGGAGAAGAAGCAGTCTTCCCGCCAAACAGGGAGCCCAATGTGGGTTTCGATCCCAGGACCCTGGGGTCATGACCTGAGCCAAAGGCAGACACCTAACAACTGAGCCACCCAGGCACCCACACAAATGCATTTTGAAAGAACACCTTGTATCACTCCCCTCAAAGAAAAATGTGTATTTTTCTAAGACATTAAAATGACTATGAAAACATTTGAAACCGTATCTGTGTCCCAGCCCACATCACCTTGCTCGCCCTAGGAATGTGGCTTCTGCTCTGCCCCCACGCCCCCACCCAGCCCCGCTGACATGCTTTGCAGCAGCAACGCTCAGGTACCCTCATGACAAGGGCTCAGTGGCATATCTGTTCCCCTTGGCCCTGCCAATCCTGGGCTGAAGGTCGTCCTGTCCTTGGCCCCACGCTCCTCCTCAGGACCATCTTTGGCACCTGCCATGTTCAGTTGTGGGGGCCCCGGAGCCACAGACGAGGAGGGCAGTGGGGCGTGGTGCCAGGCCATTTAGTGCCCACGGCGCCATGCATAGCCTGTCGTCAGGATGCATCCAGTGGTCTGCCCTCTACTCACTTCTGAAGAACCCACTTTCACCGCTTAGTTCCAACTCAGATGTCCTCCCTAAAGCTGTTCTAGTGCAAACTCTAGAATTCTCTCACCAGTTCCATTCCTCTGAGGTGATCCTTGCCAAGACTCTATTTGTTTCAGTCTGGGAAACGAAGCTCCCTGAGTGGCTATTCCCTCTACCCCTCTCTCTGCCCTGCTTTCTCCAAGAGCCAACCCCTACACATGGCCATCGCCTTTCCAGACCCCTGTGCTCAACACAGGCACGGCATCAGGTGAAATGCTTGGGTGAATGAGTATGCTCTCCTCTGAGTCACACGGCCCCAAGTTCCTCCTCCTCCCTGAGGGTGAGCACAACCATCAAAGGACTCAGAACAGTCCCCTGACCTTAAGTGAGCACCCACGGCATTCTAGGTGCTGGGCTGGGGTTTCTTTACTCACGTTGTTCCATGGGGCACCACAACTATCTGGTCAGCTCGACTTTCAAAATATACACAGATGCCTCCCGCTTCCCTCCACCTCCTCCACTTTCTCTGGTCCAAGCCACCATCATCGCTCCCCTGGAGCAAAGGCTTCCTAAGGGGTCTCCCCACATCTACCCTTCTCTCCCATACCTGCCTGCCTTTTCTCAACACAGTGGTCAATGTCCCTGTATGAGATCATGTCTCTCTTCGTTGTAATGAGCTTCCACATCTCCTTATGCTGTTCAAAGCAAAAACCAAAATCCCAACAAAGCCTTACCTGGCCTGTCCCACCATCGCACACCTGTCCCTTCTCCTCTCCTGCTCCTCTCTGCCTCACTCACTCTGACCCAGACACAGGGGCTTCCTGTGCCAACCCACTGGGCATATTTCTACCTAAGGGCTTTTCTCATTGCTGTGCCCTCTGCCTGGAGCCCTAATCGTCCAGGAAAATGCCACATAGATGTGTGGCACCTCACCAACTCCTCATTTGCTCAAACGGATTTCAGTGGCTCCCTCTCTGGACATCTTACCTGAAATGGCATCCCAACCCTCACATTTCCTATTCCCCTGCCCAGATGGAGTTTCTCCAGAGTAGTTAGCACCACGTGATATTAATGTGTAATTGACTAGTCAGTGTCCATCTCGCCCTATCACCTCCTCTCAGCCTGCCCCTCCCTATCAAAAAATCAGCTCCCCAGGGGCAGGGACTTTTACCTGTTTTGTTCTCTGGGATGTTCTCACGCACAGTGACCAGCTGAATCTGTATGGAGACTATGGTACTTTTTTTTATTTTTATTTTTTTCTTTTTTCTTCTTCTTCTTTTTATTTTTTAGTAGTCTGAGGCTCAGAGAAGTTAAGAATGCTGCCCAAGATTACATGGCTGGTAAGTGATGGAGTTGTTACAGACGCTCTGATCTATCTGTTCTCCATCCCACTCTCCCTCTCATACCCATAACGATGATTCTGCCAACCCTGGTTTTGTGTGTTTCAGTCCCTATGCAAAGCAGGGAGGCAGTTGCAACCAGATTCCCCGGGACTTCTTGGTCTCTCAACATCACAGGTTTCCAGGACAAGGGGCCCCTCAGTGGCAGCAACTGACAAGGGCCAATAATTCAATGCCAGATGCTGGGAAAGTAAGTTATTTTTGTTGTTGTTGTTGTGTTTTTTGGTTTTTTTTTTTTTTTTTTTTGCTCGTTTTGCAAGAAAAGAAAAATGCCATTTGGCCCCAGAAAGATGTTCTTGCTGCCAAACACATGATTTTTGCACATGGTGAGGATGTGTGATTTTTACATATGTATTTTTTCTTTTTTTTTTCTCTTTTAGTAAAAACAGATTCATCTTTGGCAAGAGGGTGAAAGAAAGGGAGTACAAGAAGATTGCCATAGAAAACCATTACTTCACTATTGCACAGACCAAGAGCCAAGAGTCTGGAATTACCATGGATGAAAGAGAATCAAAAAAAGAAGAAATAAGGCAAAAAGACTACCAGTGTTTATGAAACAGGAGCTAGATTTGGGAGCTGTGTCCATTCTAAACCACCCCAGGTCTTCAAGAGTACTTAGATACTTCTAAACTCTGAGATGGCAAAGAAAGGACAGAAGTGATGCTACTTTTCCTATCTTTGTCCAGGGCAGACATTAGTAATCGATCACAGCATTCTTTCTCACTAAGCTGGGATGCAGGCTCCGTACTCTAGGAAGCCTCTACCCTTTGATGGGAGTTGGCAAGTAAGATGAAACAAGGTTGCTCTTGTGCCCTCCTCAACCCCTCCTTTTATATATAAAGTGATTGAGACACAGAGAGAAGAAGGAACCTGACAGAGCTTACACTGAATGTTCACATAAGTAAGTTCTCTTCCAGTTTTGCTGCTGTGTCCCTGGCTAGGGCTCACTCCACAAAACTCCCCATCTCTTAGACATCTGCCAAGTCCCTTCGCAGGGGCTGAGACGTTCTGAGGTCCCAGAATACCTAAGAGAGGACTCAGAGCATCAAGTCTGGGAGCTTGGGTTTCTCACCTCCACAGACTTCCCATTGGTATTCACTCGACAGACCATCCATCCCCTCTGTGGGATCACATCAGGTCAAGATGGCTGCCCTAAAGGGAGGAAAAGCTCCATCCCAGAAGCAAGCCTTTCACCTGTTATGAAGATCACTCTTAAAAGGGAACAGCTGATAACAAGGAAAGGTCAGCATTCCCACAGGAAACTCACCACTCTGGAGATGGTTCTGGTATATTTTTCCTGAGTCGAAGGATAAAGTTTTCTGTTAGATTAGCATTTCCAAAGTGTTTTAGGGGAAGCACATTCTCAAGATGTTCTAGAAGATTTTCCTCAAGATAACATAAAACTAAAGTACAGATAACATAAAATAGAAAAGATGTATGGCCAAATATATGGGAAGAACTCAGCAGATGAAACCCTCTTGTGGAAACGTATTGCATCTTAGAATATCAAAGACCCCGAGACATTCTTCAATAAAGTCGTGTATATTGCATTTTTCAATATGTATTTTCTGCAGAAATCTGTTTGCAAGTAGCATTTATTAAAATTCTACTGGACCTTCTTTCAAAAAGACTGGTGGATATAGCACATTAGAGGGGGAAAAAAAATCACAGGAGTCAGATTCAGAAGCACTACGTCTGAATCCTGGCTCCGTGTCTTTGTCATTTTATTTTAAGGAGTTTGTACTTTAGTTTCTAGGTAATGGAAACCATCTAGATTTAGTTTAGGTTTTTAAAATACACTTATTTGTTAGAGATAATATGGATTCATTACAGAGATTTTGGAGACCATAAAAAATATGTAGAAGAAAATTAAAATTGCTCATAATTTCACCATCTAGAGAGAAGTAATGTTAAAATTTTGATATATTCTTTCAAATCTCTTTCATCTATTAAAAGAATCTGCAGACACCTACTTTAAAAAAAAATAATGTGCCTAGCTTTAGATTCTACTGTTTTGGGTTTCAACAATAAAAAAGAAGTATGATTAACCAAAATACCCAACCATGTTCCATGTGAGCATGAATTTAAGTGATGTCATAGGATTGCATCATAGTCATATTCTCTGGAACCCTTGAGGTCAGATATTTCAGAAACCATAATTATTTGGGTTTGAGGAAAGGTAAGATCAGGTAAAAATTGTAATGATGCAGCACCTACAACGCAGCAGCCTGGAACCAAATGCAATACCCAAACACGAAAAACACTTGAATACTCACACAGAGATAAATAATAGCTGGAAACACAAAAAGCCTCTTTTCATTCAGTCCAGGTCAGACTTTTGTCACCCATGAACCTGCAGCAAACTTTCAAAAATCTGTCAGCTCAAAGAGCTTTGTGGATTTGGAAATTGCATGCATTGAATTATAGGTCTGTGCTGTGATTGGCAATCAAGCCAACCCTTCATTGTTGACTATTTTGGGTTGTTTCCAAATTTTCGTTATTATCAGGAAGACTGCAAAGAGGATTCCTGCCCATATTTTTTTTTTTTTTCACATTCGTGATTGCTTCCTCGGGATATATTCCTAGGAATTGAATTCCTGGGTCACAAAGAATGAACATTTTCAAGGTTCTTAATATATCTGCCACACTGCTCTCCAGCCGACTGAGTGAGGTACACGGCCAGCATCCAAACGTGAGAGGGTCAGCTTCCCAAGCCAGGAGCAACACCGGGTATTATCCATGTTTGAGGGGGAAAAAAAAAACCCTCTAATATGAAGAGCAGGAATTCCCCTCTCTCTTTGAGTTCTAGTCCCTTTATTATCAGTGATAGTCAATCTTTTTTTCATATGCTAACAGAATAGTTATATTTCTTTTTTATATTGTCTTCATATTTCCCATGCAAATCTTTTTATCGAGATGTTCATATGTTCCCCCTTGACTTGTAAGAGCTCTTTGTAGATTAAGTATATTAAAACACTTTGGAAATCACATATGTTGTAATCCTGTCCTAGTTTTCTCACTTGAATTCTCAATAATTTGTGATGTTTTAATAGTTCCCCAAATTTAAAAAGTAAAATAGGTAATACACGTGGGATACAAAATGCTTAAAACCATATAAGAATATCAGACAAAAGACCTTACCTGGAACTCAGCCACCCAGAAATAACCTTTCTACTATTTTAGTGTGGAATTTCCTAATATTTTCTGCTTTTCTCCAATGGAGGTATGTCCTTGGGTGGATAGCCTCATGACCTACTTTGCTTCCGCTTATTTTTGTGAATGTTTTTTCCATTTTAACGAATATTCTTCTGTAACTGAATTTTTGTCATTCCATAGCTTTCCATCGCATGCAACCAGCATTTGCTTAAATATTCCCTGGTTTTGGACATTCAGGTTGTTTCTAATTTTCATCATTATTTGTAATGCTCTGGTGAACACCTTTGTCCCACCATCCATTCTCACATCCCTAATTATGTCTTTAGAATGAATTCCTATATTTGCTGGGACAAAGAGCAGGTACATTTTAAGTTCCTCTCATTGTTTTTCCAGTAATCGATATGATTTTTAAATCTTTTTTAAAAAGTGATTTTTAAGAAAATAAGAATCATCCATAATTTTCCCACCCAGAAGCAGTTACTATTGAAACTGTTAGGCCTTCCTCTCCAACTCTTCATCTGGACATGATGTTTGCATCCAAATAACAGGGATTACACTGGACCCACCATCTTTTAGAGACCATTGTTTAGCTTTGCTACATTATAAATAGCTTTTCCAGTACAGATGTGATGTTAAACTGAGATACTCTTACTGGTCACATAATATTACCTTGTTTAGACATGTTCTGATTTATTTAATTATCTTTCTTTAAGAATTTCAGGGTGAAGGGAACTTGGGGGTTTTGTTTTCCAAATTCCTGACATTATCTGTGTATGCACTGTGATAAAGATCATTGTCATGTTCCTAAGTATTTCCTCAGGATACATATATACATAAAGGCGCTTCCAGCAAAGTTAGTGAGTCAATATGTCCATTTTTGAGGATTCTGATCTACACTTGAATATTGTACCATGGACTTTAACCCGATTTATGCTGCCTCCCACAGTATGCAAGACTGTTTTCCAGAACGCTGACCACTATAGGGAATTCTCTTTTAATTAAAAATATTCAGTGAAATGTGGCTTTTTATAGCTATTTTAATAACATCTTTCTTTCATATGTTTCCTGACCATTTGGTTTTCTCTTCCATCAATTACTTATCATGTTTGCCTATTAAGGTGTTTCATCTTTTTCTCATTGTCTTGTAATCTTTCTTTATAAATTAAGCTTATTAACACTTCATATGCTATAGTTCGGGAAGTATTTTCCCAGTTTTGCTCTTGCTTCTGATTTTTTTTAGTACATTATTAGCTTATAACAGCAGAAATATTACATAGTCTGACTTACTGAATCTGTCTCCACACCACCTTCTTTCAACATCTTCCTTAGAAGGACGCTCTCTGGTCCCAAGTCTTTTATAAAAGGCTGACCTACATTTTCTTCTAGTGCCTTTGTGACTTTACTTTTATACACATATTTAATGCACCAGGAATTTATTTAAGTTTATCACAGAGCTAAAGATCGGAGTTAATTTTTTTCCCAACATCATTTATTGAATAATCCATCCTTTCCACAAGGATTTGAAATGTCACCGTTATCACATACTAAATATTTATATATACTCCAGTCTGTCTCTGGGCTTGCAGTTCTGTTCCATCGATCTCTCTGTCTATTCTGGGGCTGAGAGGAGAGAGATTTCTGGGGTAGAACAGGCAGGACTTGATAAGTGATTACACTTGGGAGGAGCTGAAGAGGGCTTCAAGGTCTGAGACTGAATAACCGGATGGATGGTGTGGCCATTAATCAGGAAAATGGAGGTGGGGGAGGGCTCCCTCTATCCTGAGTCTCTCCTCTCTTCAATGCATCACTCACATTTCAGGCAGAATAAATTTTTAAATACATATTTATTTAATATATTGGAAAAAATAATGCATGCACAGGGTAAAAATTATTCAAGCCGTACAAAAGGTTTGCAGTGAAAAGTCTCCCTCACCACTCCTACTCTTAATTCCCCTTCACAGAAGCACCACTACTCGGGATTTTGTGTGTACCCTTAGAGGATTGTTCTCGATACATAAAGACGAGATAGATAGACAACTCCGCGCAGGCATAGTCTCACGCATCTTTCAGACAAATAGAACCATACGACAAGCACCGTACAGCACTTCGATTATTTTCGCCTCGATGATTGATCTTGGAATTGGTGTCCTGTGAGAGCACCTCGTTGTTTTTGATCTCTGCTTCGATGACGTACTAAACGGTGCACCATCATTTTTTAATCCAACCACAGAGCAAGGTGTGGGGCATTAAGAACGTGAGCTCCTAACCCCTCAAAAGGGACAAATTTAGGAGTTTGTTCCAATGAATTGTTCTTTTTAAGAACAGAACTGACCATGCTTCTCTTCTGTTTAAATTCTCCCTGGAGCTTCTCTCCCAACAAAACACAGTTGAGAGGCCTGGGTCCGACAACTGGGGTCTTCACAACATGGGCCCCTGTCCCGTCGAACCTCATCTCAAGCTATGTCACACCTTGGCCCTCTGACTCGCCGCTTTGAGCTTCTCAGAAGTCCCTTCAGACCCCTATGTTTTCTCATGTTTTGTGGCCTTTTAGGTGTAGTCCCTGTCTCCTTAAAACTCTGTTCTGCCCTGTGCAGCTGGGGGGACTCTTGCTTTTCCTTAAAAGCTCTGCTCAGGAGCCACCTCCTCTGTGAAACCTTCCCTTAACCCCTCCTCACCTTTGTAAACAATACACGTGTGCATTTGGGCATGAGCGTGTGTGTACGCGCTCTCACACACACGCACACACAGGTGTACACATGCACGCACTCACAGACCAAGTGAGTTAGGTCATCCTCAGTGCTCTCAGGGCCATTTTGCTCACACTCCTAATGCCCCACACCTTGCTCTGTGGTAACTACTATTTTCCTTCCCAACAGGGGTCACAGGGAGCCCGAGAATTACCTTCTCTGCACAGACATTCTTGAGGCCTCAGGTAGAACCGGCCATTCTACTCCTCACCTCACCCTCCTACACCTATCACAGGACCCACGGAACTTCACTTCTAGTCTTTTCACAGCCCTTTCCTTGCTTAGGGAGTGGAAGAGCTCCTCGCGAGTTGGACGTCGTGTCCTTGGTTGCTGCGGTTCCTGTGGACTGACACCATGTCTGACATGCCACGTGCTCAGCTGGGCACACTGAGCCTGACAGAGCAAGGCGGCCATGCTATTGTTCACGCCAGTGCCCGTCCTGACGGCTCAGGTGCCCCTACTGATGCCATCACTGGACGCTTCCTGAGCGTTCCATGACTGTTGTTGACTGAAGAGGGACCATTATTTACCTGTCAATGGTTCTCATTAGATTGCCTCTGACTCAAGGACAGGATGCGTCCCAGTTGGTTGTGATTACTCAAGGATCTGTGGCCGTGCGTGACACGTGGTACCTACTCAGCCAACTCTTTGAGTGGATGAATACAGACAGAAACCGACTTGCTCTGGAGCCTGTGCTAGGGACTAGACATGGCTCCCCACCCTATTCAGTTGCTCCTCCCTGCTCTCTTTGGGTGAGGACAGAGTCCTTGCAGTGGCTTACAGAGTCCCGCACGGTCTGGCTCCCGCCTCTCTGGGTGAGTCAGGGTTATGCTCAGCTGTGAGTGATAGAAATTCCTAAATAACTGTAGCTTAGATATGACAGAAATGTCATTCTCTCCTCAACGCAAAGAGACCAACAGTTGACCAGGCAAAAAAATGTAGATCCTTCATCCTCGGGGACCAGAGTTCTCGGCTGTCATTCTGCTATCTCTAACGCCTGATTCTACAGCCTGGTCTATGATGGTGGCTCTGGCTGTGGACATGATATTTGAGCTTCACCCAGATGGGAAGAGTAGCAGATAAAGAACATTTCCCAAAAGGTGCATACAGAACGTTCCATTGACCAGAGCTGCTCTACATGCCCAGGGCTAGCTGCAAGGGACGGAGGGAAATATAGCCTTTATTCCAGACTGTCTTACACTCAGTTGAAATAAAAGACTCTCTTGTCAGCATTCAAGAGGACACTATATCTTGGGGGAGCGAGGAGCAGTTTTTCTTATCTTCCTCTCCACCCCAATCATAACCATGTTCCCTTCTGTGTCTCCTCTGCTCACCACCTCCTTCCTGCAGTGCTCCTTGGTGACATGAGATGCCTGTCCATGTTGTTACCCCTCTCCCCTCCCATTTCACCTAATTCATTTCCTATCATCCATCAGAACTCAGCTTAACCTTTATCTCCATAAGAAACATCCTCACTAAGTCAAAAAAAATCAATTATTGGGTGTCAAAGTGTTATACCCCTGCCCCTTAAATCACCTGTCAAAATCCTCAATTTACCTTTATTTGCAAGATTATTTGATTAACATCCATCTTCCTCACTAGATTATAAGCCTCACCAGGCAGAGAGCACATCTGCCTTTGGTCACTATGTTGTCTCCAGCACCAGGCACAGGGTCTTGTCCATGGCGGGTTCTCAATAAAGTAGCAGAGCATACTGACTGATTAATTGTGTGCATCGTGGGCTGTTTGGGACAACGCTCTGGAGCCAGGGAAAGACATCAAGCTACAGTATTCTTTAGGTCATTACTTACACAGAAGTGAATAAAGTTGTGGGAATAGTTAATATCCTTCCGAGGAGAGGAGAAAGGGAGAAGAAGACAAATACCATTCATATCTCTTGCATAGATGTATAAGGTAGGAAGAGAACAGTAAATAAGTAAATGCAGACTACGAGGAGAAAAGAAGAAAATGTGCATTTGTCACTTTCTGTGTGGGGCTCACTGCTCGGGTTCCCATTCTTCCTCTTGGTGCCCCAGTGAGGAGGGCCAGCCTGATGCTTAGATAAGAGATTGTGTGACTTGTTCAGAATAGGAATCAGGGCGGCCTGACTCTAAGCCCATCCCTCCACTGAGAATGTGCTCCTGAGTAGCCAGTGTCCAACTAATGCAGGACGCAGAGTCCTAAAGGTCAAGAAGCAAGTCAGAGAGGAGCGGTGCCCAAGTCTGCATCTCTGGGGTCTGTATCGTCTTTAAGAATGTAGTAGTAAAAAGGACAGACAGGGATGAGACGTTGGCTCGAAGGGAAAATAACGAATGCTAGGTGATGTAGAAGGGGAGCCCCCAGATCTCAGCCACTTCTCCCAACCCAGGTACGCCTCACTCCCTTCACAGTCTGATCACAGCCCTGGTGGCTGTCCCTCATGGTCCTTCTACAAGTGGGGACTCAGCCACCGTGTTGCATCCAGGAGACCTCAGCCTCCAGCTACACGAACAGGACGGTGCATACAGAAGGCTCCCCTGCTCTTACCTGTCAAGAATTGGGCCTACCACGGCTGCTAAACTCCCACGTGTGGTCTGGGAATGCGATCTAATCAGGTGTCCCAGGAGGGGTGGGGAAAGGTGGTTCCATGAATACAACAGCCTTTTTTCTGCCACTCTAAAGCTTTCTAGAGTCTAGGAGGATTTGGCTTATTTATAAGCAGAGATAAAGGGACTAGCAGAGAGGGAGCTATGAAGGCAGGCAAGAGTGGGTTAGGTCTGGTGAAGGGCTTCGGCTAGAAGAGAGATGGGAGGATGGGAGGAGGTCCAGACGCACAATCAGGAGCATACTTGCATGCAGGCTGAGAGCTCAGACTCTTGAGCCAGACCATTCACCAGCTAAGTGACCTTGGGTAAGTCACTTCATTTCAGCATGCCTCTGTAGAATGGGAATGGTCCAACCGCCCGTGCCATATTTTTGTGCATTAAATAAGTTAATGCGTAGAGTATAGGGTAGAGTACTAGACATCTAGTAATAGCCCAAGAGACATCCTATATCCACACAGCCATTCATTTGTGATATATGGACGTTTGCACTTGGACCTGAATTGGTACACACACCAGTCCTGTGAGGCTACAGCTTCCAACTTGAGCCACGTGGTCACCCATCAGAGTGTGTGTGACATTCCAGGGCACACAGGCACGACCCTTTATTTAAATGGTCCCCTCCTAGGGAGCACGTGACAGCTTCCAGTCCTTTTATGCTGCTCACAATAAAACAAAGCTACAGCCGACATCCCAGTACTCGTGCACTTGAGCACATGGGAAAGCCTATCTGTTCTCGAGCAGAATCGCTGATTTCAAAGCACATAGGTTTCCACGCAGAGCCAGTGTCCCCGAACTGTCCTCCAGGAGGTGGCACCTTCTTTGCTCCTCCCCGGAGCCCTGAAGGAGGGTGCCAGCCTCCCGTGCGATAGATGTCTGTTTAATGAATAAGTAGGCTGCTTTATCCATCTGGCACCATAAAGTCCGTGAAAACCCTGGGCACATGGAAACACACACACCCGCTCCAAACGAAGAAATGAATACTGCAAACCCAGAGTGAATAAATATTTAATTCGCTCCCCAAACTGGGAGGTGGCTCTATCCGGAGACAAAGCCCAGAGGCCGGGACAGGCTTGGGCTGCACTTGCCTCCTCTGTGTTTCAGCACCACGGGGTCTGGGCAGGCCACTTGGGCTGTGGGAGCCTGAACTGCTGCTCTCAAAGGTGGAAATACAGGCAACCCTGGGTGGCACATTCAGTTCAGTGTCTGACTCCTGGTTTCGGCTCAGGGTGTGATCTCAGGGACATGACACCCAGCCGCATGTTGGGCTCCGCTGGGGGTCTACCTGAGAGTCTCTCTCTCTCCCCCACTCTCTGCCCCTCCTCCCACTCTCTCTGAAATAAATAAATAAACCTTTAAAAAAAAAAAGATGGAAATATAGATAAGTCCTGACACAGGGGCTCCTAGGACCGTGCTTGACACGTAAGAAGTCCTCTGTAATGTCACCCACTAATGTCCTATGTCCAGAAGGCACCTGTAATCAAATCAAAGCACGTGGCACATAGAAGCTTCCCATAAACGTGCGTTAAATGTGATTCAGTGAAATTGGAAGTTTTATTTGGGAGCTAATCGCCTCTAACACACCTCTAAGACTTGCCAATCTCTCTTTTGAATGAAGAGACAGGGGTTCTCAGGCTCAGAACCTTCCACAGCCAGAACCGGACCACCTTGCTTTGGGTCCGTTGTATTTATTACGGCCATGGTGGTCCTGGGGCTGTTCATGACGATTCCAGCTCTCCTCTTCTTCTAGGCTCATGGTGGGATGGCTCTCCAGTCCACTGTGGATGCGGGCAGGCTGAGTGTGTTGCTTTGACCCTGCAATGGGCCCTGAGGCGACAGGTGTCACTCCCAGGCGGGTCTTTCAAAGTGAGCCCAGGATTTACATTACCTTCCCTGCCTAAGCACCTCGGTGGCCATGGGGGGAGGTGGCAGAAGGGTTGGCGTCAGCCCAAATGACCGGGTGACATTGAGGAGGAGACCTCCCTTGCTAACCACATTTGCATATTCCTCACTAGAGGGATAGCTTCTTGCCATCAGCTACTGGGATTTTGAGGTCGTTTACTGCCATGGCACCACCGATCCCAGTCCTCTCCATCACTTCTATGGATGGACAGGAAATGCCCATGGAGTGGCCGAGGACGGAGCCGTGGAGGGCACACCGGCACAGAGACGAGACTTGGGGGACCCAGGATGCCTTCTGACAGAGGGTAGAGGAGGTCCAGCCGAGGGTGGAAGAATAGATAAGACTCCTGCGGGTAGGGCCCTGGCTTGGCCAGGGTGTAACTCTCCCGTGGATCTACAGCAGAGCCTTGCCCCTGTGTGTGCCTAACACAGTTTGGTGGAGCAACGAATTCATCTTGAGGGAGAAGCCCAATACAATGAGCAGCACCTGGGCCCCTGAAAATGGACAGATCTGGGCTCCAAACCCACAAACCGCACATGCAACTCTGAACGAACCCCTTACGGAATCCAAGAGTTCATTTCTTCATCTCCAAAGTGGGGATGACGATAACACCTTATCGTAAGATAAAAAATAACGCATACAAAGCACTTCGTTTAATGCCTGCCCGCCGTGAACACCAGGTAAGGGTGAGCAAGGCAGGCTCTGGGACTCAACCTGGGTTTTAATACCAGTCTGATGGCTCCCGACAGTACGACTCCGGCCAGTTATTTCTTCTTTGAAGCCCCTTCATTGCTAGATGGGACTCATGCTGTCTAGTTCACAGGCTGGCCGCGGGCACGGAGGGAGATGGCATAGAGCGCCTCGCCGGGAGGATCCATTTGGACTCTCCGTCCTGCCCACGTTCCTGGGGGATTCCAGGGACGCGGGCTTAGAAACCGGATCCGGAAACACCCACCAGGGTCCTGTTTCCAGTTCTCACTTCTCCAAAGCAGCAGCTCATTATGACAAATGAAGCCATGCAGGGCCATTAACGGAGGATAATGGGTTAATTTGTTACATCTCCCGGGGTCACATTTAGAGTTGATCCCCACAGTCTAACGGCTCTGTCAGACGCTGCGTGGCAGGATGGGGTACTTAAAGGTGATCCATCTCTCAGGGCTGTTGGGACAAAGGTGACTGATTCTCGGTGCGGCCGTCCTAAGGAAGGTGGTGTTCAGCGACAGACAGCGAGCTCGGGGCCGGAGAACTGAGAACGGGCTGGGAAGCTCTCCAGCCTGAAGATTCTACTCTTCCTTCCTGTAGCTCTCGGCCACCAGCCCCAGCCCACCCTTCGCTGACACAGTATTCACGTGTTGGTAGTGGTCCTGTCTCTCTAAAATCTAGAAGCTGCTCTCTTTCCTGTTGACATTATAGAGTGCCTACTGTATACCCACATTGGGCACCTCACCAGATGCCTTTTGACCCAGCCCTTCCAGAGACTTGGTGAGTTCTGCATTGACCCGTTTTCTAAACAAAGCACTGAGTTTGGGAAATAATCATCAAATGACCCCAAATCAAGGTGGGGCAGGGAGGGAGGTAACATATATTCTCATCCAGCCTCAAAATCAGCTCCTCTTCTATTTCATTACCATGCCTCTGCAGACTGTGCAGAATGTAAAGACAGCTTGCAAGGTTGACAAACCACACGTTCAACAAGAGCATGGGGGGTGGCTCCGATGGGCGGCGGGCGGGGAGCGGTTGCAGGCACTGACCCGTGCCCGTGGGAAGCGGCGCGTTGCTGAGCAGACCAGTGGAGCTGCCTGACATGCCATGCTGGAGGTCTGAGCGTGGTAGGGCCGAGCAACCTCACCAGGAGAGTGCCTCTCCAGCAAAGAAAATACCTGTTGTGCTTGACAGGTGCGAGTGACACCTCGAAAATGCTGGTATCAAGCCCTGGAGCCCAACCCTACAATTTCTGGGGAAACAGGCAATTTCCTCGAGGCGCTGATTGGGCTGCCGGACAAGGTCCCAGCTCCTGGCAACTCTTCTGGGAGGCTGCACCCATCCACCCAGCTTCCCTCCTACCCTCCCCAGCAAAGGGAAAGGCTGCAGCACCGTGGGACCTGGGAACTGCTAAAGAATGAACCAGGAGCCATCGGCCTGCAGGTGTAATGCAGCTCGGAAATCTCTGACAAAGGGGCAGACCGACTCTGTGAGACCTCTAGGGACAGCGCCAGCAGCCATGGGCCACCCTGCAGGGATATGATGGAAGGTGTGTTGGGATGAGAGACGGGCTCCAAGTCTCCCCACTGTGCTGAGTCTGCTCCATCAAAATTGGCTTCCTTTCCGTCTATGAACAGAACATGTCCCAGCACGAGGATGCCAGTAGGTTCCATGTGAACCCAGAAGCTGGGAGGGAGGCACTGGGAAGGGCTGAGGCCATAGCAGGGTTTGGAGGAGAGGGGTGCCATGATCCTCAAGGGCTGGGGATAGAAGAGAGCCTGTGCAGTGAATTGCTTGGTTCTGGGCTGGCCCTGCTCTTGGCCCCAAAGACCTCTCAACACTGTGTGTAATGGCCTTCAGAATGGCCTGGATCCCACCAGACCAGGGAGGACTTCCAATGTCAACTGCCAAGGCCCCAAGCTCCCTGTCCTCCAGGTGCATTCTGGGAGCAAATTGGGAGCCTGCAGGGGGTCCGGCAAGATTTTCTTTTTTTTTAAAGATTTTATTTATTTATTTGACAAACAGAGATTACAGGCAGGCAGAGAGGCAGGCAGAGAGAGAGGAGGAGGAAGCCGGCTCCCTGCTGAGCAGAGAGCCCGATGCAGGGCTCGATCCCAGGACCCTGAGATCATGACCTGAGCTGAAGGCAGAGGCTTTACTCACTGAGCCACCCAGGCGTCCACAGCCAACACGTTCTTTAACTGTGCAAAAGATGCACATCCCAGTGAGAAAGCCCACCTTTACGTGGTGTGGGGATTATACAAGGTGACACAGGTAAATCACTTTGTCCCCCTCCTGACTGATGTAGTGTGTTACCAATGACCACTAATTACTAGAGCTTTAATGTTGATTGTAACATTTTACAAATGACCACCAACTACTACACTTTGAATAAAATTCAGCACCCCCCACCCTCCGGGAGCCTGAGTGAGTGGAAGATAGGTAATAATTTGTGATCGTCCTGTTAGCTGTGTCTCTGCAAGTGGCTACCTTCTGAAGACTTCAAAATCACACATTTGATGAAGCCGCTGAAACTTTCTTCTTACAAACACACTTCCACTATTTGGCTTAACCCGACTTCTCCCCAGAAGGGAGGGCAGTGTGGTCACCAGCTTACCTGCGCTGGGTCAGTCACCCCCACTCCCAGCCTTGGTTAACCCTCTCCGGGGAGCTCATTGAGAGAAAGTGACATCATCTCCTTGTTCCTGGAGAAAACAGGGGACCTGTCCCTGCCGTTCCAGAGCTGGCATGGGTACCCCCCAGGGACCTACACCCAGCTCCTCTAGCTTCTTCCCATGACTCGCAGCTGCTTCTAGAGAGACCCGGGGTGTTTCTGAATCCAAGCTCTGCCCCCTGATTCACCCCTGAACCTTCATCCAGCGCCCAAATCCGGGAGGTCCCCCCACTACCTGACCCCCAAAGATGAGGCGGTCGGAGGGGGGGATTCCCCACCCCTTCTGCTTGTCAGGTTTGCTTGCTGAATACCAGAGCTGCTGGGAGCAAGTGAGAGGAAAAGGCACCTTTGAAGTCCTCCCTCACGCTGAGCCGCAGAAAGCGGCTTGTTGTCTTATGCAGGGAGCAGTTGAGGATATCAAAGGGAAGATGGGATGTTAAATTTTGAGTGATCAATGTTTAATCGTTGGAGTTGTAAGCTGTCAGGAGTGATGCTCGAGGAGAGGTTCCCTGTGAATCGCAGAGTGTGCGATGTGATGGCAGCAGGGGGGACCAGCCCTTGGGAGTTCCTGTGAGTGCGGAGAGAGCGGTGGAGCTCTGGCCGGGGCTCACAGCCCGCCATGCACGGACTCGCTCCGGTGGGCTTGACCACACTGTGGGCGTGATCAGGAAAGGCAGGGCTGAGGGTCAGGCCTCTATCGGCCCCAGGAGCCATCCTTTTTTTTTTTTTTTTTTTAAATCATGTTATGTTAGTCACCATACACGAACAATCTTTCATGCACTGCTTGATTCCTTCAGCAGTTGTTTTAAATGCAACGAGGGCGGGGGTCTCACTGGTCACACGGCCGGAAGAACCTAAAGATTCCAGCACTTGCCAGGAAACATCAATTTGCTTTTTTACTGAATCATCTCTGGAAAATTCCAGCCTGCCATAAGGCACCAAGAGAAGAGGTAAGTGTTGCCTCTGTGTTGACGCAGGAGGCCATGTGCATTCCAGAGCCAGTGATACGAGGATGGAGGCAGACCCTCCCCCTGCAGGTAAGGCCTGGCTCCATAAGCTGGTGTGCCTCTCCCTTCCTGATATCCTAACATCCAGGGGTGTCTCTCATTTCCTCAAATGGCTCAGAAAGGAGGAGAGAGCCTGCAGCCTCTTGTCTTGTAATCTGGCAAACCTGGAAAGTGTCTTCCTGGCACCCTGAAAATGGCACTGTCCCAGGCTTGTTGGGCCACCACGGCAGGAGGGAGCACAAAGACCAGAGTCCCAGGTTCAGTTCTCTTCCCTCTGGAGCTCACACTTTCTTGTCAGGGAGGCGGCAGGGCTCAGACAAGGCTGTGAGTGGGAAAGAGCTCTCCCTAAAAGCTTTTTTGGCTGGGGAGCAAGAGACAGGTCAGGGATCCCCTGCTGCAGCCTTCTGTTCCCAAATTTGGGCATCGTGAGAGGATCTGGAGAGGCTCCGAGTGGGTTCCAGGAGATCCAGTTGAGGCCAGGGATGAGGAGGGGAGTGACTGGCAGGAGGGGAAACCTGGGCCCCGGCCGCCCGCACCAGGCAGCGTCACTGGACCGCCCCGGGCCCCCACCATCAACTCAGCAAAATGCAATTTCACGACTCTTTGGGGGATTAAAGATTTTATTTACTCCTTTTTGAAAGCTTCAGAATTCTTCCTGAACATCAAATAACTGCTGGCAAACACATCCTGATGAGTAACGTGGAGTGAAACAGAACCAGATGGGCCCGCTCACTCTGGGCTGTTCGCAGGAGGGGGAAAAGGCAAATCACATTTGGAGTGAGGCTGGGCTGCAGGCCACAGGAAGCCCATCCGGAGGGGGACACAGATTTCCATGAGGGAGGGGTCAACGTCCCCTGGAACTGGCCAGGAGATGGGGCCATGCCGCCTGCCATCTGGCCTTGTCAGCAGGAAAAATGAGGAAGGGTCCCAGCTGCCGGACTCTTGGGGTGCTGCACCGGGACAATGACCACGAGGGGCCCCAGACGTGGGGACTGGGGCCACGAGGTAGGGCATTAGGAAGCCTCCGTGTTATGTAGAATCTGATGGCCTGCGGAGACAGACTCAGCTAGCCGCCTAAACCACACCCATTCCCCCTTTCTTTCTTACCAAGGGAAACCCCACATTTGTTCAAATCAGGGGAAGCCCTCCATTTCCCAGGTCCCCTTTCGACCTGGGGAGGCCCTTGGAAGCACCCAAGGAGAGCGGCAGGTATCTGAAAGGCTTATCTGGAAAACCGATTTTTTTTTTTAGGCACTGCCCCTCCCCCTTGCCACTCCCTGGACCTCCAGGAACGTGGACTTGACCCCACACATGAAGATGGTAGAACAGGAGGAAGAAGGCCAGATCCTGGTGGAGCCACTGTACCAAACTTGGACTTTCTCCCCCTGGAAAAAAATGTTTATTGAGAAAAATAAATTAAGCAGATCTTCTTTGGATTCTCCATGATGCGCTTGCAAAAGCAAATTCTAGTCCAGGATTGGCAGCCCCAGCAATTTACAGATTCCCCCCTTTTGCTAGTCTCCTCTCCCCTCCTGGAGCACAACATCCCTCCCCAGCCCCTCTCCAGTTTCTGAGACCTAGCTCCTCCAGGAGGCTGTCCCACTGCCAATGCGAGGCCTTGGGCCATGCCCCTCCAACCCTACCAAGAGGGCCATGATCTGCCTTCCCACCTCCAAGACCTTCCCTTGCTAAGGTCCTATCTCTTCAAGCAGAACCAGAGTATTCGATTCATGGATCCCTGGGCATAAGGGAACAGCCATCCACTTTGGGACGGAGCGGTTTCAACATGGTACGTTACAATGGGGAAGGTCAAGAGCACACCAGGTTGAGTTGGCTGCCTGAAGATTTCAGAGCCACATAAGAACTTGGGGAGCTGGTTCCGCGGTTTTCCACATTGACTGTCGTAGCAGCACCGTACTAGGACAAAACGTGAGATGTGGGCCCTGGTGTGTACTACAGACCCTGGAGGGTGGCTGCTCTGTGGAAGCCTGTGGATCCCACAGAGCACAGTACAAAAACACAGTGGCCTGGGGGCGACGTGATGTGTCCAGGCACTCAGCAAGCTGCCGGCAGAGCCCAGAGTGGCAGCTGGCATGACTGGGCTCTAGTCTCTCAAACCAAGCCTCAGAGATTGAACTGGGGCCTCTCCGTCTTTCTTTTTCCACTGCTCCCTCCTCTCCTGGCTCCCACAAATTCCTCTTCATTCATGCACCCAAACAATCTTTCTCAGAGATGGATCTAATGACCTATCTCTCTCTTTTAAAACACTTCGCTGACTCCCCTTCATTTGACATTCAAGGCCCTTGCCTGCTGGCTCCGGCCTGACCCTTAGGCTCATCTTCCACAGCACCTGCTCTCCTGCAGACACTTGGCCTCCCCCATGTTCCACCCTCAGCTCCCTGCACTCTCCCCTGTCCCAGAGCACGGGGGTGAGGTTGTGTCCCTTCATAATCCTGAGGCTGCACACCTGCACTGTCCCTGCCCCTTTCCTCTGCACCCCTGCCCATCTTGCCTCTCCTTCAAGGCCCAGCTCATTTGCCGCTCTGTGGAGACTTCTCTGACTGTTTCCTTCTTAGGCTGAGTGCCTGGGCCACCTGGTGTTGCAATAGTGGGCCCACCGCCTGTCCCTGTTCACTTACCTGGTACAACACCAGACCCAGGTTCCTGAAGGGCTGTCATCTTTACGTCCCCAGTGCCTGACTGCTTTTGCACATAACTGGCTTGCAGTCTGTTGAATAACATGAATGAATGAATGAATGAATGAATGAATGAATAACTTGGTTTCCTGCAAGCAGGGCATGCACTATCTTGATTAAGTAACAACAGTGCCCATTTGTCATGTTTTGTCACCCCCTGCACACCCCTCACCAACAGCACCTCAATTCCCAGTTCCCTCCTGGAATTTTCCTCTTCCTCCTCCCCATTGTGTGTGGTCTTGGCGGGAGGGGTGGGGGGCAGGGTTCCAGGCTCCTGCCTCCCATCACAAAAGCCGGCTCCTTCTGTCTTCTGGTTCACGCCAGGGAGTAACCCGGTGTCCTGACCTCTCTTCTGGGACTTTGCATCTGGGGTGGGTGACAGAGGGTGTCAGCCAGGCTTATTGGTCACCGACTACAGAATCTAAGTTGGTCAGATTGAAGCAGAAAGGGAGATTTACTTGGAAGTAGGTGAGGTGGTCCACAGGCTTGCTAGGAAGGCAGGAATAGACACAGAGACAAGCAGAGAGGCCAAGCCACGCTGACACAGCCGAACTGTCCTCATGAAGCTAACCCAGTGAGGCCACCAAGGCAGCGCACTGACCATGGGGTGCTGCGGCTTGCCCCGGGCACTGGGCATGGGTGGTGCCATTCTAATCAGTGCAGCCAGGTGGACTTCAGTCTGGCCATGGCTGCCCTCCATCTCCCTGCCCCCAGCACAGATGTGCTTGGCCCCTGTTTCATGGCCTTGCTTGTTCCTAGCTCACTGTACAGGAGAGGGACTTGGCAGCTGACCAGCCCGGGCACGCATCTGTGCCCTAGCTGCAAAGGAGCCCGGGACTGCCCGGATCCACCACTCTGGGTCACAGTGGGGGGCTGACTCAGTCGCTTTCACTCAAGACTTTTAAGAATTTCTCCAGCCTAGGGAGGAGGTGGTCATCCTGTGACAGACACCAAAAAAAGAATGACAAGAGCCACTGGACCCAGAGACAGAGAAGAAGGTTGGAGGTCACTCATCTCAGCCGTGGTGGCGTGCAGACCAGATGCTTCCCGCTACCAGGTGGTGGCCGTGATTCTTAACTCAGGCCCGGGGGAGAGGCCAGGGCCCTCATCCCTCTCCGAGTCTGCTTCTCGGGGCTCCTGTCACTTCTGTGAGCTCCCGACATCCTGCCAATAAATTCCTTTTTGCTGAAGTTAACCAGTGTTAGTGTCTGCCCGCCGCAGCCAAGCAACGCTAAGTGAAACCACATGTAAACACGGGTCCTCGCTGCTTGTAAAGCACTAAGGCAGCCCTGATAAGGCCGCAGGCCTCCTGACAGCCCCCTCTCCGGCACTCTTCCCAGAGGGAACCACTGGTATGAGCAGGCTGTGCCTGGCCCAGAGCTCGCTGGGCACCGGCCCATGCCCTACTGACTACTTCCCGGTTATCATAGTCTGTTTCACCGTGCCCAGGGTCTCCAGGTGGAAGATGAGCCATCATCACTTCATGGGCTACCAAGAAGGAAGGAATTTGTCAATGAAACTATGACCCGACGTTAAGGTCTACCAGTGGCAAATTGCACCTTGACTGCTGGTTTAGGATGTGAGCAAGGTGTGCGCATTAGACGAGGAGAAGCAGACTCATAGCAGCAACGCTCAGCCCTTCCTGTCCGGGCTCTCGTGCGAGCGCTCGGAGCGTATTAACTCCATTCATCATTCATTCCACTCCATCATTTCTGGAGGTTGAAATATAGTTATCTGTATTTTACGGAGGAGCAAAATGAGGTACGGAAGGGGGAGTTCATTTGCCCAAGGTTACCGGTCTAGCGAGGGGCAGAGCAAGAATTCGGAGAAATTCCGAATGTTGAGATTGTGATCCTTACAAGCAAGGCTATAGCACTCTGCGAGTGAGCACGTGTGCGTGTGCCTGAGTGTGCCCGTATGTACGTATATGTGTGTGCATATGTGGGTGTGTGTGCCTGTGTATAGTGTACACGTGTGTGCATTTTTTTTAAGGACTGTCATACCGTATGTACATTCTGCACCTTGCTTTATTGATCCCACACTCTCGTGGTGACCTTTCTGCACCACTATATGGACATTTTTCTAACTGAAGTAGAGACAAGCCATAAGGCCTTAGCCATCCTCCCAGGGATGGGCATTAAGGTTGTTTCTGGCTCTGTGTACCAAGGCTTTAGTAAAAGTCCTTGAAAAAGCCTCCATGAGCCCATGTATGAATGTTTCTCTTGGGCAGATAGGAGTGGGATTGCTGCCTCATAAGGTATGTGCAGTCTGAAGTGTCACAGGTTAGGAAGGTTGGGTGCGTCCCTGCCTTCACGGGCCCCCAGCCTGTGTCTTGCTCAACACGGGATCTCCCAGAACCAGCATGGGATCTACCACGGGGCATTGCCCAGCAGGTGTGGGGTGAGCTGGACTGAACCAGGGGTGCCTAAGAAGGAGGGTGAAGCACTGACCTGACCAGTCAATAGGACAGGGTTGGGGAGGGGAGGCAGGGGTAATGATGTGCCGGGCCCGAGTCTCCCTTTGCTTCACTGGAACACTCAGGGGTATTACTTGGATCACTAGGAATCTAGACAAGGAGGGAAGAATTCAGAAAAGGTTTCATAAAGAGGCAGGATTCAAGATCTGCCTGGAAGCACGGGGAAGAGTTTGCGTGGCTCCAGGGAACAGAATTAGATATGGCAGGAGTGAGATTCATAGAGCAGTCACAAGTGGAGAGAGCAAAGGAGGGGCTTAGTTCTGGCTGGTGACAGTTCGGGTGTCTGCGCGAATGTCTGAGGATGTCCACTCTGCTCAGGCAGAGGCAGACGCAGCTTCCCCGCCCTGCCTGTGCAGAGATCCCTCCCCTCGTGAACAAAGCCGGGGTCTCCTGCCCCTCCCCACCCCAGGCTTACAAAGCCCTCGGTGGGCTGAGCATAGCGCTGTGGGCTTAACCATCCCCCAGAGAAAGAGGGAGTCTCGACAGAGACAAATGAGACGCGACATCCTCCTTGCTCAGCCGCACGGGAGACCCAGACACCCCCACGCCCGTGACGAGCTCCCCTCCTCTGCTCCCTCATTATCTTTGCCGGGGTGTCCTCAGGCCAAAATAAGGCACCCAACCCCTGCCGGTACCTGGGTATCATTATGACAACTCCCACTTGAAATTATTTGTTTTTCTCTATTGATCTTGGTTCGACACTGGAAAAATGTATTCTTTGTAAGGCATTCCCAAGGGCTTAATTTGTCCATGTTGGAAGCCTTTTTTAATAGGATTCTGCCCCATTGTTTATTCTGCACATTGAGTTCCGAGAGCTGAGAATCAGCTCTTTTAATAGAAACTCATGACTAGGGTCCCTCTGCATCAGAAAGCGGCTACCGGCACTGCAAGGAGGACACAAATTAGGAGGCTGCCGAGGGCCTGTCTGATCAGAAGGCCCCTTGGGAGGCAGGGTTGCCACCCAGTGCCCACCAACCTCCTCCTGTGAGGGAACGCCTGGGGGTGACAGCCACCAGGTTGGTCAGAGAGCCCACAGGCCTGGAGCCTGCACCCGACCCCAAGCACTGGTGAGCCCATCCCCGACTAGACAAGGCTTTCAGAAGCTCTTCCTATCTTAAGTTGTCCCTAGGCTCCTAGGGCAGTGTTTCTCGAAGTGTGACCTACAGTACCCCAGGTCAGAATCCCCTGGGGAGTTGATGTAAATCCAGGTTTTCAGGTGTCCTCCAGACAGACCTGCCTGTCATGCGGCCCACACCTCAGGGGGCCCCTCTGTCATGGAGAGCCTTCCTTGTGCCCAGGCCTGGATTCCCAGCGCCACCGAGGTGGGAAATCCCAATACAGGACCAGGACCTGTGTGAGTTCCAAGCCCCATTTGTTTCTCTTCCTCAGAGACTGTGTACCTTCTCTCTCTTGATCCCGCGGCCTTCGAGAGTTGACCAGATGTCCCAAAGAGCTGCAAGGACTCAGACCAGTGGGGTCATCTCCAGGCCCCACAGTTAGACCCCTGTACCTGGCAGGCAGTCTGGCCAGTGAATTGCTCTCACTGGGCAGCAAAGCATGTCTTTCATTAGATCAAGGAAGATCAGACCAGCAGAATGGTGCTTACATGATTTTGAGTGACTCAAAGTGTTCTGCCTCACCCGCAAAATAAATACATAAATAAATGAAGTCTTGGCCTGGGGCGCCTGTCTGCCTTAAGGCCATCCCTGCCTCCAAACTGACTAAAATAGAAGTATTGAGCACGAAGCCCAGGAATCTGAATTTTTACAAATGTCCCAAGGAACTCTGACATTCCCTGAGGTTTGGGATTTGCTGGAAGGGTGGTGGTAAAAGGAAGAGTGCGTGGTTTTTAGAGTTACTCAGAACTGGGCCCCAGCCCTGGTTTGCAGTTAACCGGCTGGATGACTGTGAACATTACTTACCCTCTCTGGGTCTCACTTGACACTCATAAGCATTTTTGCTCCAGCATGGTTTTTAGAGCTCTTTTAAGAGAAAGGCAGCCTGCAAACCATGAGTATAGAAAGGCCAGGACCACACCTATGGCCTCCCCAGTTCCCAACCCACCCTAGGGCAGGCATCTAGGCCACAAGGCCTGAAATCACTCCATCAGTTGGTCAGCAAATACGTACTGAAACCCTACAATGTGCCCAACACTGTGCTCCGTACTAGTGAGGCAGAAACAGGCGTGGTCCTTTGTCTCTGTGGGGGAAGACTGGTACTGAACAGATGAATGGGAATTCAGTCATCAGTCAGGTGCAGCAGGGACTGGTCCCACCTGGGCAAAGCAGCTTGGTGTGGAGAGCTGGGACATCCTCACGCAACTTCACTGCCAACCTAGGCCCGACTGCCTGCCAGCCCCCACCCTGAGTCCTGCCTGTGTGCATCCCTTGGGAACCCATAGTGGGTCTGCATGTGGGTAGACCCAGGCTCTGAAACCAGGTTGCTCTCATGCCCCTAAACTAAGCCTCTGTCTTTGAAACCACTCTAGAGAGTCACGTTTTCCATGTAGAGAGTGATCAAACACACCTGAGAGTTGCCTAAGACAGAATTGACTTGAAGGCTATAAAACTACATGAATGAGAAGTAATAAGCTGAGAGAGTTGGAGGCCCACAGACCTGGTATCATGTCCTGACAGCTCCCAAGATGACTTCCAGCCCCTTATGCAAGATGAGGAGCTTGGAACAAGGCAGTGAAGTTCCAAATGCACTCTTCACGCCTCTAGGCTCCCACAGAACTGCTCCGGGGCTGCCTGGGGAAGGTACAAGGCCATCCGCCTCTGCTAGGTGCCCCCAGATAAACTCTCCTGGAAACAGATGTCCTAAGACAGTCTCTGTGGTGGTGACGCCACAGAACAGATGATCATGGCGCCTTTTTCTCTTTCAGCATCACCCTTAAGTCAGCCTTCATTTACATAGCACACTGTGTGCCAAGGATTCAGACAGGTCCTGCCCTTGAAGGGCACGTAGCCCAGGGGAGAAGGCAGCCAGAGTCACTGCCCAGGGCAAGTGGGTGCCATGGGGGACAGGGAAGGTCCTTCCCAGCTTGAGCAAGGAACCCAGGAAGAGGCAGACACTGAGCTGACATTCGAATCCGGCATCCTTGGCCCTCAGTGTCATGTTTTCTTTCCCCTCTCCCTGCATCGAGTAAATTGACACAGCCATCAATGGCCATTTAATGGAGTCAAATCTCCAGGTACAGTCTCGAGGGGAGAGTGGGGCTCCAGGGACAAAGGCCCAGGGGAAGCCGACTCATCAGACCTAGTCAGAAGATCAGGGCAGACTCTCTAGCCGAGCAGGGCTTGAACAGGAGGTACTGACTGTCATGGTCATGTGTCTGCTGCTGAGGACGGCTGGTGATCAGGGCATTCTACTTGTCTGCCATAGCACCAGTCCTCCCACTAATGATCACTCATATTTATTGAGAACCCCATTACCCAGGGGAGTCTGAACTACATGGCAACAATAAGTAGCTCTAAAATCTCAGGGGCTTAACCCAACAAAGATTTGTTTCTTCCTCACACAGCCTTCCTTGCAGATCCTGGCAAGGATCCCCTCAGCCACACAGCTGACAGGTGCTCCGCCATCCAAAGCCACCCCACTGGCCGCATGTGACCTTCCGGGTCACCACGGCAGCAGGAAAGACTGGCAAATGGTGCCCTGGCTTTCACGACCCGGTTCAGAAGTGATCCATGTCACTTCTGGTCAAATTCCTTTGGCCTAGGGCTCCTGGGTGACTCGGTTAAGTGTCTGCCTTTGGCTCAGGTCATGATCCTGGGGTCCTGGGATCGAGCCCCACATCAGACTCCCTGCTCAGTGGGGACCCTGCTTCTCCTTTACTTGCTCCCCCTGCTTGTGCTCTCTCTCTCTGTCCAATAAGTAACTAACTAACTAAAGTCTGATGGCTTGAACCCAGCACTTGTTCCACTCAACCACAGGCGTGGTGGGTGGGAATGGCCGTCTTCCATGTAGCTGGAAGGGGAGAAGCATTAGATCGGCAGTAGCACTCTCTACCCCCACCACTGCTTCTCTGCCAGATGTTGATTAAAAGCACCTTACCCAGATTATTTCACTGATTCTTTACAACAGCCCCCGTTACTTATAGGGAAACTGAGGCACTGAAAGTATGAACAGAAAGATCCTACCCAAAGCCACCCAGCTAGTAAGGAAAGACTAATACTTCAAACCCAGATGTCTGGGACTTAAACTTCTCTCTACCTCCTCCCAGACTCCCAGAGGTCATTGGAGCAAGAAGACTTCAGAGATGGGTCACTTGTGGTCAGGATCCGTTCACCAATTAGCCCAAGAAGGACATCCATGCCTTCTGGCATTAGACAGATGGGAAGAGAGACACCATGCTTCCCAGTGGCCTGGGACCAGCCTCAGCCCATTGGGATGAGAAGTCACCAGACTCAAATGTTTCTCAAAGAGGGAGGGAAAGGGGGAGGTGGCATGGAATTGCAAATCTGCCCTGAGCGGCTTCTGATGCCATGAGTGAGCGAGTGAGCAAACGGGCTTCCTGGGAACCGTGCAGCTCATTCAAGGGCTCTTCAATCACAGATGCCAAGAGCAGGGAGCTATGAACAGATCATAACTGTGGTCCAATCCGTGCACTGAGGTCTGAGATTTCCATTTCAGGGCAGGGGAAATAATAAGTAACCATTGACTCGCATATCCAGGTTCATTGACTTGAAAGGTCATATATTGATGGATAAAAAGCCAAGGTCAATATTTGATTTTGAGGAACAATAAATCTTGATATCCATGGAAAGAGGCCATCCATGCAGGTGTTGTTGGGCAGGACAGGGACGCATTCATGATGGGGTGATCCTGCCTCCTCTGTGATGGGTTCAGGAGGCTTCTGTGCAGAATATTGGAAAGGGGGCCTGGGTGTGGTTAGCAGTGTCAAGATCGCTCTGGGTGGCTGCCTATTTTGAAGGAAGTCCACAAAGAAAAAGAAGCAGGCACTGTTTTCAGGATTGTCGGAGGGGCCCCACTCTCACAGATGAGAGGAGATACCCGCCCTGCACCTTCAGCCTGCTCCCTACTCCCTCACCCTGCCGGCATCTGAGACTTACTTCCACTCTCACCAGGATGGGATGCCGGGGAATGGCCCCTCTCTGCTTTCCACCCCCTTCTCGCTTTTCCTCCAGGGTCCTCTTCTTCACCTCCCTTTGCCGACTCGGGTGCATTCCCACCGAAAGTTCTGCCCGTGCAGAGCTGAGACAGACCCGTCGGTATCTGCCCGTGGCAGTCCACGCTCTGGGCCCCGCCCCCACCTCAGCACCAGCTCGCGGCAGGGACACCCAGACCGCCGGCCAGTCCCACACCGTCGGGCATCTCAGGCCTTCACGAGTTTGCTTAGGCCTGTAGTCTGCACCCCACCCCTTCCCTCCCTCTCTCCCTGCACCTCTGCCTGGGGAAATCTCAAGAATCCCCAAACTCCTCCTTTGACACCGGCTCCTTTGTGAAGGCCTCTCACCCTCTCCTCAGATGGAGGGGGCTCCTCCATCTACCCCCAGTCTCACTCCATCCCTGCTCTAGCCCTTGTTTCATCTCTTAAGCCGTTTTTTGCCTGAGTGGCCATTGGTCTTCATTTTCTCGTGATTGAATTCGAATTCTTGAAGGACCGGGCTGGTCCTTACTTAACTCTCACTCCCCACAGCCTGACTGTGGCAAACACTCAGGATGCTTGCAGAATGAATGACTAAACAGCAGGAAGGACAAATCCACCAAGTAAGGGTCTTGGCACCTAGACTGGGAAGGGGCGAGCCCCCAGGCAGGGGAGAGGCGGTGAGCACAGGAGCCTGGATGCCGCAGAGCCTCACCATCCCGGACTCCTCTTCCTCACAGGCAGCTGCCCTGACGGTATTAATCAAGGCCCGGGTGTGTGGAAATATCAGTCCGCTCTGTTCTATTCAAGTTCCCTGGAACTAAATTATGTTGTCAGGATTGGACAGAGCAGGAATGGAAAAGACCAGGCTGGATGACATGGGGCTGTTAAAAGGAGATGAATGAGCCCAGTGGTTTCCATTCAATTTTTCAAGGTTTCCCAAGGCAAGTCTGACAAATACCACCTTATAATTTCCAGGCACCCTGCACGGTCCCCTCCACAGACTCATTTTTTTATTTCTGCCCGTCAGATTAGAAGGACAAGGGATCCTTTTTTCTGTCTTGCAAATGGGGCAATGGAGGAACTGGGGTGAAGGAAGCACTTTGCCCAAGGTCAAGGGCAGGCCAAGGTCAGGGCCTCAGTCAGTGACACAATCAGCAGGAGGATGCAGAAGGCTGGGTTCAAAGTGCAGTGCCCTCTCCGTCACCCCACCTGCTCAGCTTCCTCTGCAAAATGGAGCTGGCCAGACCCATCTGTCAGGGCTGCTATAAGATATCAAGGTGAAAACACACCTGGAAGCACTTTTAACTGGAACAGTGCTGTCTTTCCATCCATCCGTGCATTCATTCATTTATTCATTCATTCAACCCACGTTTACAGAGTTCCTACCGTGTACCAAACCACGTTAGCTCTTCACACTTAATGTCTATTCCCATAAAGATATAGAAAGAGGCTGAGAACTGGAGATAGGTACATACAGCTGGGTTTAATATCTGCCTTGTCACTTGCTAGCTGTGTGATGTTGGGTCAGATGTGAAACGTCTCTGATCTTCACAAGGTGGTTGTCAGGACAGGTCAGTTAAAAATAGGACAGCACCCAGCACCATCCTCTGCAGGGAGCAGGTTATAAATAAGAACTGTCGAGTCTGACTGTGTCCTGGTGACTCGTCCCTCTCTGCAGGAGGGGCCTCCCTGCACAACGGATGCGTGCGCTCGGCTTCCGGCTCCGCAGCACGCTGCAGTTGGGCGCATCTCGTAGCCCGGCGGTGAGTGAGCCTCAGCTGTAAACAAAGGACTAATTAAATTAGCATAAATGATTTTATGCAAATTAAAGACCCACGTTATGGCTGTTTATTGGTAGCCGCCTCCCATCTTGCCACCGCACAAGCTTGTTTAAAATTAATGTGCATAAATGCTCCAAATATCATATTATTAATAATGATAATAATGGTGATGAGGATGATAATAAACACGGGCCTCCTGGCCGGCTCTAACATCTCGGCAGGGAGTGTGCTGAGTGTCACACGCTCCTCAGGGAGGCAGCCAGATGCCACAGCTCCTTCCCGGCCACCCGGCTCTCACTGATGGTGCCATTTTGGCTTCTTCTCCTGGGTTTTGCTCACCTCTGGCCTCTTCAGATCCTGTCCATCTTTCAAGACCTGACTCAAGGTTGCTTCTCTGTGAAGGAGTCCACCCCTCCTGAGCTATAGAGATAGCTCCTTTCTATCAATTTTTGAAGCAACTTCTCCCCGGCAATCTTTCCATCAATTATCCCCTTGGACTCACCTGAGATCTGTCAAGGGGGTGGCAGGCATATTTACGATTCCCATTTTGTAGATGGACTAATAGAATTCAGAGAATAGAAACTACCCAAGGTAGCATAGCTAGGAAATTATAAAGCGGGACTACACTTCCTGTAGCTCATACATAGAGCACCCATGTGGTCAGCTGAGAGGCTGGCACGGAGTAGGGAATTAACGAGTATTTGTTAGGAAGGTAGATGTGAATGTGGACGAATGCATGAATAGAAAGTTTGCAGAGTGAGGTCTTTGTACTCTCTCAGTATGATAATGGCCTTCCTCTTTATTGCTACCTATCCAAGAGTCAATCCATCAGTGCACCTGTAAGTGTTTGAGGGACTACCGGATAAACATGCACTGAGTCTAAGCCCAAATATAGACGCATCCATGTTGTGCAAGGGAAGATGTACCCAGGCTTTCCCTAGCCCACAGAGCATCTTTGTGAGAGTGTTAGAAAGGCATCCCACCCTTCAACATAAGCAGGCTAGGCAGCTGAGCTGGAGTTCACTTCATCCCTTTGGCCACAACCACATGTGTGGGTTCAGGATTTATCAAGGACTTCAGAAGGTTAAGGGATTGGACCCCACTGTCTCCCCAAGAGTTCCATGGCACCTTTTCTTTTCATGATCTCCTAAGCAGGAACTGCCTGCCTACAAGGGTGAGGGTGTTTGTGTGTATGTGTGTTCTACCAGACTGTGAGGTGCTTGAGGGTCGGGGATCCAGGGTTGTAGAGCAAATGCTGGTTTGTCAAACGCTACCCACACAGGCACCATGAATAGAATTCTGGGGATCCATGAGCTTGGATGGAAAAAATGACAAGCTTCAGTTACAAATGAAGGCAACAAACCAGAGGCATATTTGCAATAGTATCTGAGATGTTTGTCAGCCGTAGAAATCGCAGGTCTTTTCCAATTCCATTAAAGTTGCTGCAGGTGTTTCAAAATGTTGAATACAATAAGGGTCAGTAGAATTTTTTCTGTAAAGGTCCAGGTAGTAAGTATTTTAGGTATTGTGGGCCGTATATCCTCTGTTGCAACTATTGCAGTCTTAGACAATAGGACCATCAGTGGGTGGGGCTGAGTTCCAATAAAACTTTATTTATAAAAACAAGTGGTGAGCCAGATGATAGTTTGCTGATCCCTGATATATGCAAGTCAGTACTCTAGAGTTGCAATAGTTATTTGAATCTTGTTATTTAATGCCTTAATAAAGAAGCACATAAATTACTCTATCAGACTTTCATAGTATTTTGAAAAACTGCATTTCGGTATCTTTGGTTGCCCTTATGAGCCTATTTATTTTGTTTTATGCATTTAAAAATTTATTCTGAGCTGAGATGCATAGACTTCACCAGTCTACCAGGTCACTGACCTGCTGAATGTGAAGAACACTTGTCATTTCATTTCTCTCAGCTTCAGTTTTCCCCCTGCAGAATGGCAAGGCTAATACTAATAATATCCATGCCAGAGGGGTTTTGTAAGAATTCAATGCAGTTTTGAACGTACGACTATCTTGTTAACCTGAAGAAATTTAAGATATGAATTTTGCCAGTGGTGCCCACTATAGCCCTCGGCATACAGTAGGTACTGAATAAATGTTTGTTTCAACAAACATTGCAAGTTAGTTGAGCCAAGTTGAGCCATCCCTCCCTCGAGAAGGCTCCTTGAGCAATAGGAGAGGGACAAAAGGGACGGAGGATCCTGGCGGCTCTCAGTATTATTTCACAATTGTCTATGCAGAATCCTTACCCATCATATCTACTTAGAAATTGCACTGGGGATGCAAACAGGAAGGGGGTGAGATGGTGAGTTTTGAGCTGAGACTTCCTGCTGATGCGGCAGGTTTTAAGAGCACAACTTGCGCAGTTTGTGAAAGCACATGAACCTTGAAATAGAAATATGGACCTCTTAATTCATCTCTCCGTTATTTGATAAAGTATAAAGTAAATGAATGCAGAACATTTTCCCTTTAATTACACAAGGAGAAATGGGTGGGGGTGCGTGGTGGGGGGAGAAGAGGATTGCCAGCCAGAGGCCACGGGGAAGCACTGTGCTTCCAAAGCAATTGCACTGCATGGAGGAGGCCTTGGGGTTTCTCTGAGATTTCGGGTATGGGGAAAGAGGCTGAAGCTATGGGTCATGATCGGATCTACCCCAGTGCCAAGTGCCTTCCAAACAGAATTCTGAGATAGGCACTGGGGCAGGGGATTTCTGCCCTCAAAGGGCTTACAGTTCAGTTGAGGAAGAAAATCTGAAATGCACAAAGCAGGCGTCATGATTGCCATGTTGTTAAGACCATGTGTTCCTGAGCAGGGCACCCTGTCTCTGAGCCTCACTGTGCGGTTGTTACTGATGTGCACCAAACAGTTCCAGTTCTACCCCTGAGGAGCTGAGACCTAGACTGGGGAAATGCAAATAAGCCCCCTGAATACATATGTCAGACACAGAGCCTCGACTCTAAACCCTGCCTCACCTCTCTCTGGATTCTTTCGCTGTCCATCCCCTTCAAACGGCCACAGCTGCTTGTTCAGCAAGCATGAGCCCCAGGCACAGCCAATCTGTGTGCAGGTAGTTCCAAGTCATGGTGTCACATTACTCAATTATTTAAAGTTGGAATCCTTCCTTCTAGGTTGCTAAGAACCCGTATTTTAATTCAATTTGATGGTGATTTGTTAAGTTAAAAACTATCCAGGATCACAAGAGGATAACCGAGTTTTAGAAAATTGGGGTTGGTTAGGAGCTGAGTTGTGTCCCCCTGGATTTATAGGGGGAGTCCTCACCCCAAATATCGAAGAAGGCAACCTTATTTGGAAGGGGAGTCACCGCATATGTCATTAGTTAAAGTGAGATCATACTGGAAGTAGGCATGTCCCTGATCCAACAGAACCGGTGTCCTTTTTTAAAAGGGGAAATTTAGCACGTGGGCACATAGAAAATGCCACATGAAGATGAAGACAGACATTTGGGTGATGGTCTCAGCCAAGAAGTGACAAAGGTTGTCGGCTTACCGGTGGACATTCTCGGGGAGGCACGGAGAAGACTCTCCCTCACAGCCTCAGAAGAAACCAGCTTTGCCCATACCTTGATCTTGGACTTCTAGCCTCTTTCTTCTAGAAAGAATACATTTCTGTTTCTGCTCCGTGGTATTCTGTTATGGCAGCCGTAGCAAACTAATACAGAGTTCTAATTTAGCTTTCCGTCTGCTGAAAGACCTGGGGGAATGGACTGGACTGGAGAGGCAGCTGGAGGCAGTTGTTAGGTGGGGGTGGGACAGCACTGGGAGCCCACCCGCCTGGCCTTGCCTCCCTGCCAGTTAGCAGCTGGGAGATCTTGACCAACATCCTGAACCTCTCTGCAGTTTCCTGCCTGCTAACAGGTCATGGAAGACTAGATGGTCTCTAGGTGGCCTCCCATTCTAACACTTGGCAAGCCCACTGCATGCACCTTTAAAAAATCATCAGGAGTTAGCCAGAGAGGTCATTGCTGAGCTATTAGGGCAATCCTAAGAGGACCCTGAAAAAAAAATGTCCCTATGGCAGAGGATACAAAATGGAAGAACATACCAGGTGGAGCCAGAAGACATTTTTGCTGATGTGGCCAATTTCACTCCTAGGGAGGATGTTTCTGAACCACTCAAGTTACGGGGACTTCGTTGAGCAGAAAGCCCAGGGCAGATGAGCACAGCTCCCGATGTTGGCCCGTCAGGATGCTGTGGGAAGGAGCACAGTTGCCACTAGAAGCCAAGGACAGATGGTCTCTTGACTGACCACATGGTAATGATCATGACCGACCCCTCGGAGCCCCAAGTCAAGAAGAGAGGAGACTGCAATCTGACCTCCAAAATGTCTTCTTGCCTGTGGATTTCTGTTGCTGATGAAGAGTTCAGAGTAAATTGTTATTCTAAATACCCAGAGAGTCTGTCCTGAAACCAAGAAGTGGCTTAAATTGCAGGCCCTTCAAGAGCCTGGGAGTGTCCCGCTCTGCACTGCTCTCCAAGAGGGTCTCCAAAGGAGCCAGCACTACCAGCCCCCGCACCTCTCTGGCAGGCTGGGCGGCCACAGATAATGAAAATCTTGGTGGGTCTCTTGCAATATTTACCGCTAACTCATGGAGGGGTTTGTTGATTCTTTGCGTTGTGTTGGGAGAATGGTGTGTTCCTATTTGGGGGGGGGGGGGAGGTAAAGGAAAAAGAAAACAGAAATTAATCCCAGCAACAGCACAGCCTGCACAGCAAAAATACCAGCTGTTCCTGGCATGAAGCTGCAAGATCCCTTAGCTGGCTGTGCCCGGCCCCACACCAAATGTCATGCGGGTGGTGAAACAGACAGAGAGCCATGCGGGTTTCTCCCACACATCCCTACCCGAGCGATGCTCAGGCTATGATCTCAGCCAAAAACAGTGGAAAGCTGATGGTACCAGGGAGGGCAAGCATCCTGCAAAGGACCAGCCAATTCATAGGTAGTAACTACGTGGTCACGAGACATTGGGCAGAGCATTTGGTCCCGCCAGCTCCCTGTACATGGGTGTGGGTTGCGCATTATCTCAGGGGCTGGGTACCTGCATGGCACCCTAGAGATCATAACCCCTGTTCTTGGTGAATCAATAACTGATTGAGCACCCATCCCATGCCAGGCGCTGTTATGAGAGTTGGGGACCCAGCAGTAAATCTGTGAATCCAACAGCCAGCAAACATCTCCTGCTCTCACAGAGCTCCTGTCCTAGCAGAGTAAAGGCGGAAAGTGACAATGTGGTCTGCAGAGCTTACAGAATTGTGAGGACTCTAGCTTACAATGTGGCTTGCATGTCACTGTCCCTCGCTAGGCTTCAGGTGGCTCACCAGCAAACGGGAGCAAAGAGGCCTTCATTGTCTTGAGAGGATACTGGTGGTTTCTTATCCAGGCTTCATTCCGCAGCTGGCTCTGTGACTAAGGGCAAGTCACTGCACCTCTCGGTGCCACAGATCCTTCCACAGGAGTGTTGGGGAAGCAAGTGGGTTAGTGCAGGTCAGCAGCTTGGCATGGTGCCTGGTGCCTGGCAAAAGGCAATGTTCAGCAAGCATTAATATTATTACCTGAAGATCATGGAACCAAGTGAGCATCACCCTTTCTCTCCACTGCCTGGTCTTCTAGAGGCTTCCTTCTCCCAGAGAGAAGAGGGACTTGGGGACCTCTCCCCATTCCCCTGACGTGACCCAAGTCACCTGTCCCTCCACACTGCTTTGTCCCACTTCCTGCAGCAGGGAGCAACCAGTCTTGGGAGCTGCTTCCTGGAAGAGGTGTTAGGACACAGTGGGTGACAGCTTACTCTGGGATCCCCCTGGCCAAGTGCGAATCTGGGCTCTGCCACCAAGGAGCTGTGTGACCTTGGGCCCGTTAATTTAGCAGCTCTGGAAGGCTATCAAAGGCAGCTACCTCATAGGGCTAGTGGCAGGGGTGAGGTGGTGAGGCAGTGCTCAGAGGGTGTCACAAAGAAAAGGGCCAGTGCTGTCGGCAATGGGGATAATTAGCTCCTGACAAAGCCCACAGCACAGACGAGAAGAGATGTGTTGTTCTCTGACATGACTGAGCGCTCTGTCCCACTCCAGGAAGAAGACAGCCAACCCCTGGGAAGGCCTGGGGCAGCCTGACGAGCATTTTCATTAACAGCCCGAATAAGGACATGGAAGGCCAGCTTATCAAATTTGAGTCTGACATGAATTTGAAAGGAAGGATAAATGAATCAAATGAAAGTCTGATCCAAAAACCTTTCAACAGGTAGGGATGATAAGTGGTAGCCAACCAGATGGAACTGAACAGAAGAGTCTAAGTCCTATATTTGATCCCCCCCAAAGCTGACAGCACATACTTAATGAGGGACACAAGATTTAACAGCAGCAAAGCTTAGAACAGATGTAGAGTTCTAACCAAGAGTGAGTTTAGAAAAGACGACAGTGTGGCATGGCCGTAAAAAGGGTATTGCTAACATAGGCCACATCAATAAATGTATAGAGTGTACAGTAAGGGAGGTGAGACTCTCCTACCCTGAAAAATCAAAACTTGATTTCTGTTTTAGAGACCATTTGTCAAGAGATATACTGATAGGACCAGAATCCAGGCACTTGAGACCTTAAAATCCTATGTAATAGGATGTATTCTCCAAGAAACAGTCTGAGATGGAGATCTCTACACAGCGAGTTCATTAGGGAGTGCTTTCAGGAACTGCACCTGTAAGAGCAGAGCAAGCGTGTTTGGACAGAGGGAGAATGGTGCTTATTGCAGTTGGGGTGATATTCTTAGCAAAGCCTCTGCTGCCAGTATGGCCCTTCAGAGCTCCTGGATTGGGGATGGACCTTTGTACCCTATATCAACCAACCAGCATATGTGGGCTGCTCCCAGAGAGAAGGCATGGTAGCTCCTTTTGGCCAAGGGCGGTTCCTGGAGAGGGACGTGGGTGAGGCCAGGGAACAGCACTGCCAGCAGCGTGGGAGTGAGTGCTCAGTCCCGGAGCAGCCTCTGGGCAGTGTATCATACCTCCCACTATGGCCCACCCCCTTGAGATGCACACAGTCATCTGTTTTATAGAATAACTCCTTAGAGCAGCTTCTCTTGACTCCTAGATTCTGGTGGCCTCTTCTCTTGGGGAAACTTGAATAAGAGGAGGTATAGTGGGACACACCGTAGTCACCACTGTCGCAGGTGGTCCTTGTAATCTCTCTCACCAGCTACCTATTCTAGATTCCCTTCACTAGTATCTAGTGCCAAGGCTGAACTCTGAGGCTCATCTGGCTTTATGAACCAGACGTTCATCCCTAAAGGGTCTGACTCTCTGGTTGCCATACCCTCCCCAGGCCTCTCTGTGTCACAGGGAATGACTTCACAGGACTGTGCTTCTCAGTTTACCATCAAGATTGGGCAGGCGAAAACACGAGTATGCCAAGCATACTCGTCCCTGTCTTTTGTCTGGAGTAGCAACGACTCTACTTCCTTCCAACGATTAAAGTTGGAAGCCTTAGTGACTTTGTAACTCAGTCCTTAGTGACTTTGTCCCTTGTTTACTAGTCTCTCAGCACAAATAAACAGCCCAAAGAGACTGGGTGACACTATCACCAAAAGTTTATTGTGACTTCCTGTGTCCCTTAGTGGAAACATTTCCCCTCCAGAAACCAGGATTTCCAGGTCCACAGAGCCAAGTGGGGTGGTGACTGGAGGCACAGATCCCTAAGTGGGTCCATGGGAGTTACAATGAGCAGAGATACTCCTACTTCTATCTCTTGCCCCCCCCCCATTCATTCTATCTGCTGGGAATAGAGCATCATTAAAAGGTCATTGACTTAGGGTCCATGCTATACCCTGGAGGCTCACAGGCATCATCTTCAACCTAGTGCCTCAACTGCACTTCCAAAGGCTGTTCTATCACTCTGTGGAGTGGCAGTATCTGGGGATGCAGCATGAGATGAACCCAAAGGATCTTACAATCTTCCACCCACTGCTATGCCTCCTTTGCTGTAAAGGGATCCTCTTCAATCATGGGATCCTATGTTATATGGGATCACGGGTTGGTGGATTAAATAGTTCATGAACCATCACATGTGGGGCAAACTGAAGTCCAGCATGTGCAAAAGCAAACCTACATCTAGAATTCAAGTCAGTTCCAGTCAAAATGAATCATCTGCTCCTCTAGAGTGAAAGGGGTTCAATGTAATCCACTCACCATCCAGTGTCCAGTGGATCTCCTTGAAGGATGATGCCGTGTAGATGTGTTGACATCAGTCTCTGTTGCTGGCAGGGTAGGCATGGGACATGGGAGTACCTTTGATAAATAGCGAACCCATGCTATTGGTGCCACACGTAGCCTCTAATCCTTGCCCCCCTATCTTCCCTCTTCATGAATCCATCCATGCCAACATGGGGAAGGTCAGTGACAGTGGTTAGCTGACACCATGATGTCAACTATCTGAGTCATTCTGTTTACTTGATGCCTCTTCCAGGTTATATGAGCTCTAATGCATGGCGATATGTGATACAAAGTTCTTCATGTTCTGTGACCAATCCCATAGCTTCATCCACATGCTTCTTCTGTGGACCTTCACATCTCATCTTTCTCCTTTCAGGACCATGGTCAAAAGCTCAGATACTCATTGCTTCCTGTGAAGCTACTCGTGTTCTATTTCAGGTCATTTCTCTTTTTCTACAAAAGTGGTGGCCAAGGGCATTGCCTGCGGCTCTGTCTGCTGGGAGGTCTTGTCCTCTCCGCTGGTTTCCAGGGTCACCCCTGAGTGGGTCTACCATGTGTGGTTCAAGTCAACACATATAGTTCAACTCAACACATATAGTTTAAGTCAACACATCCATGAGCAGAGCTTGGTTTTATCCCTACTTCCTCACATAGTCTTAAGAGACCTCACGCATGGAGCCACAGGTGGGAGCTGAACAGCAGTGGTGGACCACATGGGGCTTTGCCTCTCCTTCATTGGCAGCTTCTGGTGTCATCTGGTTCCATCGTGCCTGATCCCAGGTATACTACTTCCAAGTTACAACAATCTTATGACTTGATGATGTTTGTGCATGAATCCAGTTCATGCTGAACAAGGTTGGCTTCACGGTCATTTCATGTCTCACAGTCAAGGGTGGCATTTATACCAGTGCCCTGTAGCATGCTAAAAGCTGTTTTCTGAATGTCTAATTCTCTACTGCAGATTGGCTTTGTTCCAAAATCCTAATGGTCTACATGGTAATCTTCTTTTTGGAACTCACCATAAACTCCACTTAGTTTCCTTTCCTGCTACAAATACCTGTAATCCTTCAAAGTCTGCCCTATCATGTGGCTCACACAGTAAGGCTGCTCAGCAAACTGATCTGCCACAGGGCTCCTTACCACAAAGGTAGGGGTCTTCTCAATTGTGGAGAATACTGCCCCCAGAATCCAAAGAGACCCACCAGGTGTTGAGCTTCCTTCTCAGTGGTAGAAGATTTGAGATGCAGTAATTTGACTTTACTTTGGAAGAGAGTCCAAAGTAGTTGGAACACCCAACTGCTAATGACCTCACTGGTGATAGTGGTGCCCCAAATCTCTGTGGGTTTAGCTTCCACTCCCTGGAGCACGTGTGTCTTAGCAAGACCTCCAACTTCCTTGCTTGTCTTGCTCATCCAGTATAATTGACAGGATTTCATCAATTCCACAGATCTGTGAGATGTTATACTACTTGTCTAGACAGTTTGAGATCTTTGGGACTATATTATGGTAGAGGACAGGAGCATTGACAGGAGTTAAAGCTCCTGCCTGTCAATGCTTATCCCGGTGAAAGACCTTCCTGGTGAAAGACCTTCCATGGGTGCATTTTTCCACCCCCTGGAGAGTGTGAGCTGCTCTGGGCCTCTCTCCTGATAGAGATCTGCATACACCGTGCAGTGCTCAGTGCCGTCTTTCTCTGAGCCCACTCTCATCCTCTAAGACCCATCTCATTTTTGGAAGCTCCAGCTGGTGAATAAAATGGTAAAATGATGGGGCCCACCACTCCTCTCTTTTTTTAGGATGAAAGGTGGCACTAATTTCTGCATCTCCCACTGGAATGCAATATTGTTCTTCGTTTTTCATCTTTTTTTTTTAAGATTTTATTTATTTATTTGACAGAGAGAAAGATCACAAGTAGGCAGAGAGTCAGGCAGGGGGGTGGGGAAGCAGGCTCCCTGCTGAGCAGAGACACCCCCCCCAATGCGGGGCTCTATCCCAGAACCCTGAGATCATGACCTGAGCCGAAGGCAGAGGCTTTAACCCACTGAGTCACCCAGGTGCCCCTTCGCTTTTCATCTTAACTGGACGTAGGGATGGAAGAGTTTCAGAAGCTTGCACTTGGTCTTTCCCACTAGGATACCCTGTGGGACACTGGGTGACACTTTCCCAACATGGATGCAGTGGACCTGTATGAGTCAGATCTGTGCCAGGAGTATATGTATAGCCTGACCCCACACACACACACTCAAATGGTGGCCATGGAGGCTTCAGAATCCCATTTATTATCAGCACCAGCTCTGGGCACTTGCCATTCCTCAGGATATAAGCCGGAAAAGGACAAGGGTAGTCATTATGGACCCCACTGGCCATGGTGAGGCAGGGTCCTTCCTTATGGGGACCTAGCCTCTCCTTTAGTCAGTAGATTCTGGGCCTGCGAATTCAGAAACTGGATGAGAGATCATGGGTTTTTGTTTTTGTTTTTGTTAAAACTGGGACAGCAGCTTTTAGCCTCCTGATCATCCGTCTTTGACTTTTTTTTTTTTTTTTTTTGTAAATTGAGCAATACTCTTCTTAGTTGCCTAGAGGGCAAGGTGACCAATTTATCCCAGTTTGAGCAAGACTCTCTTGGTTTTAGCACTGAAAGTTCCCTGTCCCAGAAACCCCCACAGTCCTGAACAAAGAAGCTCAGTTGGTCACCCTCCCCCAGGGCCATCTATCCTCCATCAACACCTACCCATCTGCAGGTTCCACCACCACTCTGACCTCACTGCTCATGGCAATGGTGGGGCCCACCTGGCCTCTGGCCGGTAAGCTCCACCCCACTCACTTCTGCCTTTTCCTAGGATCCCAGCGGCTAGCAGGGAGCCCAGGTTTGTGGCATGGGATACTGCCTAAGGCCATGCCTAGTCTAGAGACGACACACCCAGTGGATTCCTCCCTGCGGCTGGTCCCTCCTCACCAGCACACCTGACACTGCTTTGGCAAATGGCCCGTCATCCAGGCCCCACAGTGGAACACAGCCAGCCAGTAGGTTTTCTTGCCACTCTAGCCTGTTCCCTCCTCAGAGTTGCAGATCCCCTCTCCAGCCATCTGCCATTGCAATTCTGACATTTCTACTCTACAGAGTGTGGGCCATATCTTCTTCCAAGCTTGGAAGAGCACCATGAACAGTGTGTTAGTATCATCTTCCAAGGTCCTTGTCAGGGTGTGAAATCTTGTATCAAGGGAGAGTCTTCCATAGTGATAAACTCACTCATCCAGCTTTGCATTGCATTGCCCATTGGGCACCCCCAGTGTGTCGTGCATACCCCCTGGGTCCTGTCAGCATGCATGGGGGTTCCTATCCCTCCTTGGACACTGACCTCCTTTCCTCCTGTGGAAGGTTCCTACTTCACTGGCTGATTTTTTATAGTGACTTGGCCCCAGTGATTGGTCCAGTGTCCCAGAGGGGATTGGAGGTAGATCTTGAGTAGACAGATGTTGAGTCTGTATCATCTGTAAGCGAGGAGGGGGCAGCGTTAGACTTCCATATCAGGGAGAGGACCACTTCGGCAGGCCGGGGGTGGGGGGCCCAGCAGGTCTGGGGTTCAAAGTTCTCAAGTTATTGACCTTGATATTCTCATTCTCAGTCTTAAGATTCCATTCCTTCCATACCTTCCCAAGGATGGTGACCTTGGCATAGCCATCTCACTCAGGGTGAGAATTCAGAATGTCCTCTTCTTGGAGCTCCACTTAGGCTCCTGAACCTCAGCTCTCTCTTGTCTCCAGCTGCTAGAGATGTGAATCCCTTTCTCTGTAACCAGGGAAGCCCAATGACTACCACCACACGAGGCCTTCAGTTGGTAATTAATCACCTACGGCCTTTTATCGGTTTTTTTCAGATCCAACGATCACACTCAGCACGAGCCATTCAATCCCATTGTCTTTATAATGACTAATTTCCTCAATCCTCTCACCCTCCTGAAATATGCAACCTGCCCTGCGTTCCCTTCCACCAGGATCCTATCCCAGTTTCTCCAGCAGGACGAAGTGGTAACAACTGCACTACCGTCCTTGCAGGCGGGGAGCCCGCAGCGCAGTCTGGCATCCACCACCAAGGATAGCACCTTTATTCCCCGCTGGCCAGCAGGGATCCTGCTCCACAGTTCCCCTGGGAGGCTGTCCCGCAGCCCACTCCTACTTCCTATCGTCTTTGGTCCGATTCCCTGAGACTCTGCCCCAAAGATGGGCGTGCAGGAAATGACTGGGGAGGAGTCCCAGATCAGCTCCCATGGGGACTGAAAAATGCTGGATTGGGCAGACAGGGAAGTTGAACTGCCTGCGGTATAACAGAGCCTGAGCCTACCCCACGGGGATTCTAGAGCTGGACGTGAATTTCCGAGGTGCATCTACGAGTCATGGGCTGGAGTTGCCCCCGGAGAGGGCTAAACTTGGGGTGGGCCAGTCCCTTCTGTCCAGGGCAATGCCAGAGGAAGGACTTGGCTGCAAGCTTGGCAGTAGCCTTGGCTTTGGGAAAATGAGCTCCTCGCTCCTAAAGTAGAATCTGAGATAGCACCTCTGCACCTGCCATGCAAGCCAGCTGAGGAAAAGCTAAAGCGACAAAGACCTGGCAAGCGAAGCTTCCAGGGATGTGATGTCCTTGCTCAGAGCTCTGAAAGGCTGCCCTGTATGCTGGGAAGCAGGCTTGTTCTGTTGGTCTTCATGGGCTTGGGCCATCAACAGGGGTGATAATTATAAGACGAATTTTGCCTCAATCAAGGGAAGACCTTCGGGCGCTTCTGACTCTTAGGAGGTAGTCTGGGGCAAACTGGGTGTACTGAGCTCCTGGTCGCTAAAGTATGCAAGCAGAGCGATTCATGGACTGGGGAAGCTTGCTGCAGAAGACATTTAAGCAACAGAGTGAGACAAAATCCAACCATCTTTATGAGCACTTCATTCCAATCTTGACCTTTGGAGACTCGGGGACAATTACTTCCTGGAGAGTACAGCAAATAAATTTTGAATAGCTCTGCTCTGAAGCATCCATGGACATGCCCCTCATCTAAGCCCTGTTTTATTTTAGGGTGCCATGGGAGACGCTGGATGGGTCTGAAGAGGGAGACAACAGGGTGGGTGGATCTGATGCCCGTGCAGGGAGCTGAGGCGTCCATGGTGATGCGGGCGGTCCTCCAGAAGGAACCCTGCACATCCGCGGCGCCAAGCCTCCCGGCTGTCACCGCGTGCCCCTCCAGCTGGAACATGCATCCGCCAGCTCTGTGCCCAAAAGGGTGCACGTCCCTCTGTGTGTACACAGACACGCACACAAGCTCTTCCCAACACAAATATATATTTAAGATTTACTGTTCTGGAAAACCTAGTGAATAATGTAAATGATGAAAGCCTGCGTCTGGCAGAAAATATTGTTCAGGCTGCCTCATTGAAATTCAGTCTCTCATGCACACTTGGTAATACACACGCCGTATGAATTATGGATTCCGGGCTTTATCTCTCACACGACACATGAATGTTTGATAAAGATTGTTTCCAATATTATATTTTGTCAAAATGCTCATCTAAAATTCAGTCAAAAATGCTTTCCGGTAATTATGCACTGACTTCGCAGGGAGCAGAGAAGGCGAGGTAGAAAGTGCCCCCTTGGTGGGGTCATTGCTGTGTGTGTGTGTGTGTGTGTGTGTGTGTGTGTGTCTTCTTTTACCTGGGTGTTTTGCTAAAGGCAGAAGGGAGACTGACAGTGTTGACGCTGAAATTCTTTATTCCTCCAGCACACCCTCATTACAGAACAGCTACAATAAGGTCTACCCTTCGCCTTGCAGACACTTGGTAGTTGCTTTGTGCCTCCGATTATATTTGAACTCACTGCTGGCTCATTGGCAACATGGCCTCAGTCTGGCCTCCCAGCAACTCGTGTTCCCCGGAGCCTCCAGCTAATTTCTCCCCACGTTCATGAGCCCTCCTCCCTCCGCTCCCCCCCCCCCCGCCCGCCACTCCTCAGCCACATGCTCTCCCTTCCTTCTGTGGCTCTTCCTCTTACTGTAGAGATGGCAAATCCCTAGCACCCAGACTAGCAGCTCTCCTCTTGCAACCCAGCAGACCTCACTAGTGTTTGTGTCACTCCTCCAAACTCCACCTCGGAATCCTTCTTAACACACGGTTCAGACAACCGCCATCGATCAGATGATGATGTATTATTTGTCATTGCTATCTTTGTCATCGCTATATTACGAGGTCAAGCTCAGCTTCTGGAGAATGGCTGTTGATGACCTTACCTCTCTTCCAGTGTCATCTCTAGCTCTTCCTGCCCCACTGTCTCTGGGTTCTCTCATCCTGACATTATGCCTCTGTTCCTGCTGTACCATCTGCTCTGAGTGCTCTTCCTCCCCCCATCTCCTTGGCAAACTCCTACTCATGTGTCAAGACTTCTGTAAAGCCTTCTTCCCATCCCCTAGGCAGGGAGAGTGTCCTCTGTGATTTCAGGGCACTCTCTCTATTTATCTCTTTCCAATACCATAGAGTGTGACACCCCCTAGGGACACCCTCCATTACTAATGGAGTAAAGATGCTGCCTAGCCCAGTCACCTGGGGTGAGTCAGCAGGTGCATGGTCAGTCAGAGTGCAAAGGAAGTGTCAGATCTGTGCTCACAAATGGCCCTGACTTTCCTGCAGCTACAACACAGAAGATGGGACATTCATAGCATAGATGCTGGAAAGATTTCCCCTTTACCTGCCCCAGGCTTGAGGAAATCACTACGCATTTAGTAGCTATGGATTTCAGAAAAAAACAAGACAGGGGAGCATCAGTGAAGGTACCAGAACTGACCCTATGATTGTCACTGAACTGTTCCTTTTCTCCGTGGGGGCCAGCAACCTCAGGAGCCTTGATGCTTCCCTCTCCCTCTGTACTCACCACCCACCAGGAATGGGACATCCACAACTCAGACAGTCTTGGAATCTGTCCACTTCTCGCCTTCCCCGCAGCCCTACTATGCTGCAGGCAGCCAACAGCTGTCCTCAGGAAGTATGGTACAGCCCCCTGTGATCTCCCTACCTCTTTCATGCCTCCCTCAACCCATTCTCCAGCCACAGTCAGCATGCGCTTTCTAAACCCAGATCTGATCACTTTGTACCTTTCAAAGAACCATCGATGTCTCTCCATTTCTCTCAGGCTAAAGTCCAAACTTCCTTCTGTGGCTTGAAGGGAAGGAATAGTACTCATAACGTTGGATGATCAGTAAGGCCTGGGCGTCCCCCCATCAGAGGAGATGCAAGGAAACAGCCACAACACCCCAGCGCTGAGGACTGGCTAAAGATGAGCCAGAGCAGAGAAGGCTCCTGTCCTGCCCAGTTCCTATCCTGACCAGGTTCCGCCCCACCTCTTCCCGGCCCCACCATGCCCGCCCCACTCCCGCCTTCCAGCCTGCTAACTCTCTGTCTACGCCTTTGCTTTGCTATCAGGTTTTCTGTTGTCCTCACCATCCAGCAGGGAGCTGGGCGCAAAGCAGGTGTTTTAAAAAGACGTACTGGATTTCCTGGAAGGCCAGGAAAAGCAGCGGCTCCCGGGGGTCCCAGGAGCGCCTGCAGTGGCAGCAAGCAAGGCTCGAGCATCAGCCAGGCATGTGAGCTGGATCTACCACAAGTCGCATCGGGAATGGGGAAGCCTGTGAGGAGGGGTGTTGACAGCTCCTAAGCCAAGTGCTGAAGAAACGTTGTTCTATAGCCATTGAATATTTCACTCTAACTCTGGTGTAAGAATTACAGCCCCGGAGTTCAGCTATTCCCGGGAGGGCCTGGAGCAGGGAGTGTGCCAACGGGGAAAATCCCTGTGAGAATCCCCGGATGTGCTTGTCGTATAGCTCTTGGGTGTCTACTGCCTTCCTCTCTCTCTACTACAAACAGTGCCCGCCTGCCAGCTCTTTGCTGGGCCCTGCGCTGGGGGCGGGAAGGGGCTGGGGGCTCAGATGGGGACTAGAGGCTGGAATTTTCAAAGCTCTCACCTTCTCGTGGGCAAGCCAGACTAGCAAGCAGGTGTGTGCCGAGGGGCAGGAGAGGCGGCCAGGAGGGGATAAGAGCCCATGGGTGGAGAACCTAGCTGGGATAAGGCTGATCAGGAGAGCTTCTAGGAGAAGGAGCACTGGGGCTGAGTCCTTACAGGTAGGTAGGAGTTCGCCGAGTAGAGAGGTTGAGGGAAGGGATTGAGAGGAATTTCAGGCATCAAGAGCAACACTGGGGTGTTGAGAAATCAGCAGGAAGTTCAGCAAGGCCAAAGCCAAAGGCCATGTGAAAGGTTTTATGTGTTGAGGTCAGGAATTTAGACATTGCCCTGAGGTTCCAAGAGAGCAGTGTGCACACAGGTCCCAGGGGGAGTCAAAGCCAGAACTGGACCTTGAACTATGTATCTGCTTTGCAACTCTTTCTTGTCTTGTCTCTGAGATGGCAGTTCAGATCGTATCTTCCTTTTTGTGCATGCGACTACCCTAAAGAAAGGCGGAATTCCTCTCCTCATTGAATTGGGGTGGCCTGTGGCTTCTCCGACCAATGGAAAGGAGGGCAAGTGAAGTAATGCCAGGCCAAACCTTCAAGAGAACTAGAAGTTTCTGCTTCCTTCTTGGTATATTTGCTCAGAAGGAAGCCAGCCACCCCATAAGAAGTCTGAAGCCCCTAAGTTTGCCATGCCAGCCAAGTAAAAAGGTCTTGGAGGGAGAGAATAACACCAGGCAGAGCCATAGCTGTCCCAGCTCAGCTCAAGCACAGACATAAAAGCCAAGGAGCCGCCTTGGACATTCAAACCCCAGAAAACCTCACTGAGGCCCCAGACAACTGGCTCTACTCCCCTTGTCACAGCCTCCGCCTGCTGAAGCTCCAGACATGGAGGAAAGACAGGCATTCCTGCCGGGCCCTGGCAGGATCCCTGACCCAAAAGATCATGAAAATAACAGAATGGGTGTGGTTTTATGTCTTAGGTTCTAAGTTTCAGGGTGGTTTGTTATCTGCAGTACATAACTGGATTGCTGACCCTTCCAGGACAATAGGAATGTATTCAGTGGCAAATAACAGAAAACCTGTCTGCAATGGTTTAAATAAACAAATAGGGAGCATTTCCTTTCGCACACACGCAAAACAAAAACAAAAAGCAGAGGGTGGCTACCTAAAGTCTCTGTGGAATTAGCCAGCATCTTTAAAATTCTCTTAGCTTTTCCCTCAAGGTGACAAGACAGCTGCTGCAGCTCCAAAGATCATGTTCTAATTCCAAACAGGATGAAGGCAGAAGGGAAAAGGGCTCAACTAGCTATCATGGCCCTTTTTTACTGAAAGAGCTAAAGCTTTCCTAGAACATCACCAATAGACTTCAGCTCAGGGCTCTTTGGACTTAGGTCATATGGCCTCTCCCAGCTGCAAAAGAGGCAGAGAGAGAGAGTGTATGTGAGTGTGTAATGGGACCATTCTGAGTGGCATAGACACTGATCCATTTACACTACCTCCTCAAACAAAATTGGGGCTCCATTAAGCTAAAAGAAGGGAGAACAAATATTGGATAGGCAGGCAGCCAAGCTTGTATTATCAGGGACTTCTTTTTCTTTAACTGCTTTATTGAGGTTTAATTGACATACAATAAACTATATGCCATATTTAAGGTGTGTGATTTGATAAGCTCTGACAGATGTTTAGCTCATGAAGCTATTACCACAATCAAGACAGCAAACGTATCCATCATCCCCAAAGTTTTCCCGTGCCCCTTTTCCATTCCTCCCTCCTGTCCCTTGACTCCGTCCCTAGGAAACCAATGATGTGTTCTCTATCACTGCACATTAGTTTCCCTCGCCTATAGCTCACACAACTGGGTCACACAGCATGTGCTCTTTTGTCTGGCTTCTTTCACTCAGCAGAATTATTTGGAGATTCCCCTGTGATTTTGTGCGCATCAATCGTTCGTTCCTTTTTACTGATGAGTAGTATTTCATTGTATGGTTATGCCACACACTCACCATTCACTGATTGATGGATATTTGCATTGGGGGTTATTACAAAGAACCCTGCTATGAAAGCTGTCATATACAAGGCTGTGTATGGATATACACTTTCCTTTCTTTTTGGGTTGATATCTAGAAGTGGACTGGATGGATCATATGACAGATGTACACTTCCATTTTTTTTTAAGGCCAGACCATTTTCCAAAGTGGTTGTGCCATTTTACAACCCTACACTGTATTCCCAAATCATGGAAGACCTTAGCTCCTTTCATCGGTGTCTTCATTCCCCTACGGGCTTTGGTCCAGGCCGTGTTTGAAGACATCCTTTGCTGTCCTCGTGCCGTAAAAACACCAAGGAAAGGAAAAGAAACAAATGCATTTCACAAAATTAATGTCCACGTTCAAAGCACTTTCATGTACATTATCTCATTTAATCCTAGAACCAATGTGTGATGGTTATTCCTTCTGTCCCCACCTTACAAATGAGGAACGGGCTCTGAGAGGCCTGGGGTTGTGCCTCTAGGTCTGTACCATTCAAAATCCCTTTCTTCTCTCCTTGTCCTTCTGGGGCTTGGACACACTCCATCTCCGAAGACGACTTCCTTCTAGAAGGCGAAAGGGAGGTGGCCGTCAGAGTACAGCAAATAGAAAGAGAGCAGGATTTGGGATAGGAGGCTCCTCCCAAATGAGCATCAAAAGCAGACCAGAATGGAGGTTGGGAATGACTTCCCAAAGCATGTGAATGTTAAGCCAACTTCTCAGAAAGCAGGAAGCAAAGGTGAGAAAGCAAATTCAAGAAGTAGAAATCATGTGGCAAATCCCCAGAGGCACGAACCATCACTATACATTCAAGGAAACCCAAGTAATCAGAGGACTAAGAGCAAAGGTACGCATGGGCCGGTCAAGAGGTGATGATGAAGAGGCTGGCAAGACCCGGGCATGAGGACCATGGGAGAAGCCAAGATAGTTGACCTTGATCCTAAAGTCCCAGGAAGCCACTGGAGGTGCTAGACAGAGGAATGAAACAATAGGCCTGTGATTTAGAACATTCCCTGGAGAGGAAATATTGGAAAAACTTCTCTTAGAACAGGAAGACTATGGAGTGGGACACTTCAAATGCCAAGGGTTGAACGGAAAACGATAACATCCAGAATGACGGCGTCTGTGGGATTGCCAAGAGGACACATCTAGAAAGCAGGAACAGAGGTCTGCCCTGGGCTGCAGGTACAGTGGGGGTGGGGCAGGGGGATGGGATGCAGTCCTCAACATGTAAGTGGTCACTTATGCCACATTTGTGGGCAAGGTCACCAAGAACCTTGCCTCAAACTGCGTGTATTAAGTAAGCAGAAGAAGAGACATCTGCAGTCACTGGGAAGAAATGGTCAGAGAAATAGGAGGCAGCACCAAAGAGGGTGTGTCAGGGAAAGAGAGGGCAGAGTGAGGGTCAAGAAGGAAGGATTGGTCAGCCCTGGCCAAAGTTACAGTCAGGAGAGTTCAGAACAGGCAAGTGCCCATGGCCTTGGCTCTCAGGAAGGTCATAGAGGGCCAACGGGGCAGTTTAAGTGTGTCGTCAAGGTGAGAGTCAGATGTGGGCCCTGAGGAGCAATGCTATGGTCTGGACTTAGGAAATGCACTCCCAGGAAGCCTTGGAAAATAAAGAAATCATTCATCTGCTAGAGGTGGGTGTTGGGCAAGGAGGCCTCAAGACGGAAGAAACTGGAGAATGGGTATAGGCTGTTAGGAAAGAAAAATGAGCAAAAGGAGTTGGAGAAAACAGGATGCAGGGAGGATATGGCTCAGAGCCTGGTTCTGGAGTCTGGAGAACGAGGGGAGGGGCCGGCCCAAGGCAGAGGTAGCAGGATCGGGGTGAATGGGAGAGAGAAGGCAGCAGATTTTGATGGAAGTCCATGCGCACAGGGTTGGGCAAAGGGTAAAGAAATTAAGTAGCTAAACCATTAGCTAACCCAATCAAGAAAAAAAGCACAACGACTCATAATTAGAAATAAGGATGAAGAAATAACCACATACAGAGGACATTAAAAGAATTATAACAGATTACTCAGTCGGATGCTTTGAAAATAAATGTGAACATATGGACAAAATGGGTGATTTTCTAGAAACATAAATGATGAAAACTAACCTCAGAAAAGATAGGAAATCTAAACAGTCCGATTACCAGACAAGAAATTGAGACTGTTGTCAAAGAACCACTATCCATTAAAGTACTAGAGCTAGACAGTTTCCCAGGTAAGATCGATCACCATTTCAAGTAGCAGATCACTAGTACCGTACAAGCTGCTCCTGCACATTGCGAGGAGGGGAGGAGGACTTTGAAATGAATCTAAGAATCCAGTGTGACAGTGAAAACAAAATCTTCCCAAAACAGAACAACGACAACAACAACAAAACACAGTCCTACCTTGAAGGCAATATAAATGCAAAATCCTAACAAAAAGACTAGCAAATAGAACACAGATGCGTTTTAGAAGAATCATGGGCCGCCACCACGTGGAGTTCATTCTAGTAAAGGCAAGGGTGGTTCTTTACGAAGAAATCAATTAATACATTTCATCATATCAAAATATCAATAGAAAACCGTACTATTTTTTATGTATCCTAGAAGGTAGTTGGTAAAAATTCAATTCTGATTCTTGATGGAAAACTCTTAAGAAAATAGGACATACAGAATTTCCTTAAATATGAATTGATAGACATAGCTCATAAGTGAAATCGAAATCAGATGATCTCTGATGTCATACCGCTAGAACCCTTCCCGTGAGAATCAAGAACAAGCAAAGAAGGATGTTGCAATTCATAGCACTGGGCAAATCTTCACCCCTCCCTGTATCCATGTCACTCACCATATGGTTTTGCAGGTTCTTTTAAAGACAAGGGTCTTTCTCACCCCTCCGATGTTTAGTTTGACCGTGGGATTTGTTTTGGCTCATGGAAAGTGGGCAGAAGTGACAGAGTGTCAGTTCTGAGCATGGACTTGAGACCCACCATGTGTTTGTACGGACCACTCTGCCATTTCCATCACTACCATAAGAGAGGATGCCACGGTTTGTTAGCTGGTCAGGGAGGGTGGGAAACACACGGAGCAGACCTGGAGCCAGCCAGCAGCCTGTGGTCAGCCAGTCAAAGCCAGCCTGGAGCTGACCTGCCGCTGACCTGCAGAAACATGAACTAGGAAAATGATTGTTTTCAACCCCTGAGCTTTGAGAGGTTTGTTATGCGGAATTATTGTAACAAGACTTACCTGACAACCCACCATTAGACTCTTGTTATATGTTGTTGTTGACCTACTAGCCAATGCAACTAAATAAGAGAAAGAATTAGGAAGTAGAGTTTGAAAAGAGGATGCAAAATTATCATTTTATCCATCATCTGATTATACACATTTGAAACAGAGGAGAAAGACCCAGCTTCTTTTAAAGCTGCTAAAAACACTAAGAGACCTTAGTAAGAATTAACATATACAAAAGTCAACAGCTTTCCTGTATAAAATAACCAATTAGGAAATTAAGTGGAAAAAAAAAAGATCCCATTTACAGTAGCAATAAAAAGATAAAATACGTAGAAAAATACTCAACACAAAATGTGCCTAATCCAAAGGGAAAAAAAAAAGTTCAAACTCTACTGGAGGACATAAAGGAAGACTTCAAGAAATGAAAATACACCCCGTTCTTGGATTGGAAGAGTCCTGTTGTAAGGATTCCAATTCTCACTAAATGAATCTATATTAGTGTGATCCCAAAATACCAAGAGCTAGCACACAGGCACGTGACCCAGGCTCTGCCAACCAGATACCCCCATGTGAGGCTGGGGTTAGGAGAGCCCAATGGGAAAGCAAGAGCTGCAGGTGGCATGAGATGATGGGGGAGACAGTGGAGACCCCAGGCTTTCCATTTGCACCCAGCAGCGGCAGCCCCCAGGGAGGCAGGTGCAATCTTTCTGGCTACGCGGTCACCAGGTCTAATTCCCTGGCCTTCCTGGAGAGCCACCCAGTAGCTTTAATAAACTCATTTTCTGCTCCAATTGGCACAGTAGTTTTCCTTGTTTGCAACTTCACATCCTGGCTGATATACAGGCTACGTGAACAGAATATGAGGTCCAGAAGCAGACCCTGTACCTCCAGAGGAAGTATCAGTAATGATAGTGAGCATTTGTTGAGCACCTACTCTGTGCCAGGTACTGTTCTACGTACTTGTAGTTATCTCATTAGCCCACACAACAACACTGAGTTATTATGCTCACTTTACAAATCTGGTAACCAAGGTGCGTAGACGTTTCTGCAACTCATATATAATAAAGTTGACACATTAGTTCATTAGGAGAAAGAAGCATCACTCAATAAATAATTTGAGGCTAGCTAGCCATCTGGAAAAATAATGTAGGCCTCTACTCCTTACACTAAAATTAACTCCACATAAATCAAAGGAGAAAGAAAAAAATGAGCAATAAAAGAAAATATAAGAAAATGTTTTAAAATGTTGGAGAAGAGAGGACTTTTATAAGCAAAGCACAAAATTCAGAAGCCATTAAAATACTGATAAAGATTTTACAATTACACCAAACATTTCATCCTGGCAAGGGAAGGGAGTGGAGACAAACCCAGATTACAATAATTGCAACCAAGATGACAATGGGCTAATATGTATAAAGAAATCTTATAAATCAGGAAGAAAGACAACAAACAATCGAATGTAGAGAAAGGACAAGGGTATTGACATTTCACAGCAAAAAAATATATACAAATGACTTATAATCCCTCATACTTTTACATATGGAGAATAAAACAACAATGTGCCAAAGGTGTCCCTTATCAAACTGATAAAGACTAAAAAGCTTGATAATGTGTATTGCTGAAGAGTGTATGAGGAAATGGGCATGTCCCACTGTTATGGAGTAACTGACATGTGAGGAAATTTTTCCAATGTTTTAAAATTTTCATGCCTTTACAACCAGCAATTTACTTGTAGAAATTCATCCTGCAGACACACAAGCACATTGACATAAATACATTTATATGTAAAGATGGCGGGAACATTGTCTTTAACAGCCAAATCCCAGAAAACTAAATGTCCATCAGTGGTTAAACAACTAACAGAGAATGGTATACAGTCATGATAAGGAATTAGGTAAAGGCATTGCCTTTAAATAGCTTTTTAAATATCCAGGTGCCCAGCACTGTATCACCTAGATGCTGTCTATCCAGTAGAACTTTCTGTGATGATGGAAGTGCTCTAGATCGGTGCCATCTAGTATGGGAACCACCAGCCATGGGCAGCTAACCATGCTTGATACGTGACAGTGTGACTGAGGAACTGCATTTCTAATCTTAATTTTTATTAATATCAATTTAAATTGAAATAAGCACATGTGACTCTGGCACCAGGTAATAGAGGCTAGAACATGCTCACATGTATGCATATGGATAATTAGTATTTCTGATAAGTCTCTAGCACCTGGTAATAGTCATTACCTGATCAATAGATCAGGTGTCTCTGGGGACAAGAGAAGTCCTCTGTCCATTCATATTTTTAATATTTGACTTGTTTATCATGTATGTAACGACATAATCAGTATTGCATTAACTAGTGAAAATTCAAACAGGAAAGTGGAGGAAGTGCTTAAGTGAGCCTTGGGGTTTTTCCTGGAAATGCAAGTAGGAGTCACCCATGAGGGAGCCTGGAGGGCTCAGGGACCATGGAGCTCCTGCAGAGACTCAGGTGTGTGGGTGAGAGGTTGAAGGGCAGGGAAGGGGCTGAGTAACCACAAAAGAAGGAGTCCTAGGCACAGCTGGAGGCCAGCACTCATGAGGGACAGAAGCCGTACAGCTGAATGATTTTTAACCATGGTCCGAGTGCCGACAATAAGTCAAATAATTAGATTACTCCCAAGACACGTGTAAATAACGGAGCCGAAGAGGAAGGGATGGATGGGATCTGGAAATATGAAAAAGGTAGAATCGACAAAATCTGGCAAGTAGTCAGATATGGGGACTGAGTGACAGGGGCAGGTTTAGGACAGCTCCCGACTCTTGGTCTCGTATGACTCAACCGATATGGGGGCCACTGGGGAAATAAGGTTTACAGGAGGAGCAGGCTTGGGAGGAAAGGTTCATTAAGTTCAGTGTTGGCAAGTTGATGCAGGTGGAAGTTTCTAGAAGCCGCCAGATCGTTATGTCTGAAGCTCAGCGGGGAGAACTAGGCTAGAGAAATCCATTTGAGAGACAGCTAGACATGAGTGATCACTGAAGCCAAGAGAACTGGCAGACACACCTGGAGAGGAGGTGTAGGGAGAGACAGAGCCCAGAGAGCCGAGCGGCTAAAGCAAAGGGAAGAGGAGCCGGCTAAGGACACTGAGAATGAGCACAGAGGGAGGGGGGCAGGAGGGAGAACGGGGGAAAGGGGCCAGAGAGGAGGCAGTTTCACGAAGCAGGAAATGGTCTACAAGGTCAGATGCCACGGAGAGGTCAGGGAAGGTGGGGCCCTGAAAAGCCCATTGCATTTGGCAATTAGGAGGTCATTTGGTGGCCGCGGTGAGAGCGATTTCAAGGAAGTACTAATGAGAGGGAACACATGATTCCAGAGGGTTGATGGGTTAATGGGAGAGGAGAGTGGAGACGGTGAGGGGAGGCTCTTGTCCGTTGGGACACTTGGCTGTGAAAGGGAGCAGACAAAGGAGCCGTATCTAGAGGGCAGGCTGAGTGGAGGGCTGGCGTTCTTATGTTTGTTTTGGCGCTTGAAGAGGAGAGAGAGCAGGATTACAGACAGTGGCACAGGGTCTCTAAAGAAACCGGATGTAATGAATGAAGCAAGGTCCCTTAGGGAGGCAGGGAAGGTGGTCTCTGTGATGCCCTAGAGGCCGTGACCCAATCTGGAGGCCGCTGGGAAGGACAAGTAGGGGGGTCCGACCCACAAACCAGGGGTGGGGCAAGAGGATGGAAACCAGGTGGGTATTTTTGCTTGGTGGCCTGTTTTCTCAGTGACATCAGAGGTGTGGTCATGGGGATACGGGAGGGGAAAGGGTGGTCTTAGGCAGAGTAGGGTGGGGCTGAGCCCAAGAAAGACGCCTGACTTTGCTGCCGGTTCAGCTCAGATGGGAGCCATGAGCTTGCAGAGGTGGAAAGCGTGGCCTTCCCCATCCATTCACAGGCTCCCATTCCTGCCGGCATGGACTCCCGCCTGGCCGGGGCGGGGGGGGGGGGTAGAGGGTGTGAGCCCACCATGTCCAGAGGAGCAGGGGAGCATACCACCTAATGGTGTAGGTTTAGAGTCAGACCCATTGAGTCTACTCATGACTATGCAACTTGGGGCAAGTTCCTCTACCTCTCTGAGCCCCGGCACAGAAACGGGATTGATGTGTTCCCCTTCATAGGGAAAGTCCTTAGCCTAGACCTCCACACCCAGAATGTTCTCACGAAATGTCGGCTATGCCACAGTTAAAAGTATGAGGGTAGAGATGTTGAGGGGCCCGGAGAGAGGGGGGTGGAAGCAATACTCCATGGGGTCTAGATGAGATAGGAAAGGGGACGCAAGAGGAGTGGGGGACCAGGACTTTGGCTTGAGCCAAATCCACCCCACTGTCTGCTCTTGTAAATAAAGTTTTGTTAATCACAACCACACCCCTTCTTTATGCATCATCTCTGGCTGCTTTTGTGTCACAAGGACAGAGTCGAGTAATTACAACAGTGGCTGCATATCCTGCAAAGCCTAAAATATTTACTCTCTGGCCCTTTAACAATAAGTGTGCAACCCTGTGCTAGGGGAGAGGAGGGCTAGATGGATTCAAACAAACTAACTAATTAATAAAAAACAGAACCATGGGCACCTGGGTGGCTCAGTGGGTTAACCTCTGCCTTTGGCTCAGGGTCCTGGGATCTTAGGGTCCTGGGATCGAGCCCTGCATCAGGCTCTCTGCTCCGCAGGGAGCCTGCTTCTCCCCTCTCTCTCTGCCTGCCTCTCTGCCTACTTGTGATCTCTCTGTGGCATATAAACAAATAAGATTTTTTAAAAAAATACAGGAGGAGAACATGGGAGGTTGAAGCTAAAGAATGAGACTAGAGAGAGGGTTCACGAGGTGGTGGGGGGTAGAAAAATGGCCAAGGGAAGTGGGTGTCTGTGGCACTGTCTGGGTGAGGACTCCTGGAACTCTGACCAATCCAGGAATTCTCAGGCTCTCATGACAAATCGATGGATCAAAGTTTGGTGGATCAACAGATAGACTTACCCACTGGGAATATGGGCAAGATCAAGAATTCAGACTTTCAAGAATAGAGACTTCCAGACCCAAAACCCAGTGCCCAGGAAGTTGCCAGAAAAGGAGTCTCCAAAATCATCCTCCCCTTCTTTGCTATCAAAATGTAGATTTTAGGGCACCTGTGTGGTTCAGTTGATTAAATGTCCAACTCTTGATTTCAGCTCAGATCATGATCTCAGGGTGGTGGGATTGAGTCCCATGTTGGGCTCCAAGCTGGGTGTGGAATCTGCTTGGGATTCTCTCTGCCTCTCCCCTCCCCACTTTCTCCCTCTCCATCTCTCTCTTCTAAAAAAAAATAAAAAACAAACAAACAATAACAACAACAGTAACACTTCAATTTTGTTCAGTGACAATGTACCCTACCCTTAGGGATGATTTATTTAGGACCATCAAGTGATCATATTCCCTTTTCACTGACCTTTACTTTTCCAGACTGCCTTATAGCTAGAAGCAGGCCCATGATGAGTTCTGGCCAATAAGACATCTCAGAAAGTCAGGCCATGGCTTCCCGGAAAGCTTCTGCTTTTCTGATGAGAGATAGATTTACTGGTGCTGACCTCCTCCCTTTCTTGCCTTAACACAGAGCTAATGCTTGAGGCTGTGGCAGCCATTTTGTGACCATGAGGCAATAAACACGATGGCATACATGAAGTATGCTGAGGATGTTGGAACAGAAAGAAAGACCCTGACAACATCATTAAACCCTTGTCTACCACCAGACTTTTTAAGTGTCTTCATTGCAGAAAACATTTTTTTTTTATTCAAAAGCACTTTGAATTAAAAAAAGCATTATTTTTTTTTCTTTTACTCAAGAGCACTTTTAATTGAAAGAAGGAAGAGACAGAAGTTCAGAGGGAGCAGTTGGGAGCTGGGAGAATGGCATGCCATGGCGTGAGGGGGAGGAAGAGGAAGCAGATGGGGGCTGCTATCAGCAGAGGGATGTGTGAGTGCGGATGAGACTGGGAAATGGGGGATTAAGAACAGACAGGAGGAGGCTTTGGAGGCTGGGTTTTTTGTTGTTATTGTTTTTTTTTTTTCCTGCAGGCTATGAAAAAACCTTACTAAAATGTCTTTGAAATCCTATAGATCATAAGCTTGGTGTAATTAATATTTGCTAAACTCTGTACCTTCCAATGTTCTTAAGACATTTACTTTGCTGTATTTTCTTTACAAGGAAAAAATGGCAGTGCATTTGCATTATTTTTATGGTTTATCTTTTTTCTAATTATAAAAGCGAAGTCTCTTTAGACAATTTAGAAAGCAGATAAGCAGATAAGAGAAGCTATTTTGGGTCTTTGACCAGAAGACTATTTCAGAGAATGAAGCAGACGCGGAATGGGTTCATGGAGCTTGAGACAGGAAACAAAAGGACTCATTGTTAACTCGCCTTCACTGGATCTCAGTTTTCCCATCTGTAAAATGAGCAGGTAGGACTGCAGCTAGGGAAGTCTCCATCTAGCCTGGTAGCTCAGGGGTTCTTGAGTAAGCTGCTTCCCTGGGCTATTAGCACACACCCTGTAGACGCCCTGGGTCACAGTGAAAGCCATGGTCAATATGCACCAAACTTGTCCATCCGTCTACTCCAGGTTCACACAGGGTGGCCGTTGTTTCCTCACTTTACAGAGGCGAATGATGACCGCAGCCCTTGGCTATCACATCTCAGAGGTCAGAATCCACGTCCCATGCTCACTTCTGCTCTCCCAGAGCCAGGACTCTGTCCCTGCAATCCAGACCTCACTTCCTCCAGTTGCTTGGTAATCTGTTCCCTGTAAGCTCAGAAAGGGTGGTGGGCGGGAATGAGGGTGACTTTGGAGATCTGACACCACAGTCCCCAGGACCACTGCAGAGACCGCCACAGTCCCTCCACCCCACGGTGCCCAGGTCCTTCCCACCTGGTTTGGTTGTGTGTAAGTCTGATGACTGAAGTGGCTCTCTTTCTCCACCAGGGCACCGCTGGGGACCAAAAGATTGAGGGAATAGCTCCGTGTTTATGTGCCTCCTGTTGAAAATCAATGGTTTCCCTCCTCGGGAGACACCCTCCTGGGCAAAATAGAGTGATTCGCTTATTAGCCACGTGCGCACTGGTGGGTGATGCCGCAGCCGGTAAACTAGTCATAGGTCGTAATGAAGCTCCCTGCTCCGGCGTCCCCGTGCCAGGAGCGTCCACCCCACACCGGCAGCGGCCGGGCACCATTTACCCCCGCGGTGCTGGGCTGTCACTCACCCCGAATTACCAGGAGCAGCCTTGACATGGAGGCTGCCTGGGGCTTCTCCAGGAGGGAGGAATTCAGAAATGCAAGTGTGAACTTCCCAGTGTCCTCCAGAGGTGGGTATGGGGCTTAGTGGCTGTGCCTGGCTGGGTGGGACCATTGCTAAACGCCCAGGAAAGGAGCTGCTACTCATCATTCTCTGGTTCCCCGGGGCACAGTACCCTTGCTCATCCATTCCAGGCCACTTTGTCTGCCCCCCTTCATAAAACATTCCACCCCTATCCATAGAACCAGAGAATGCCAGAAGGGGTAGAAATCAGTGCAGGAGACAAAACTGTTTGATGGTTTAGCACTCACTGCTGGAACATCCTCAACGCTTTTTATGTACTGACTTTCTGATGCTCCCAGAAACCTCCCGACAGAGACACTGTTAGAGCGCCGTGGTAAAGACAAGGAAACTGAGGCACGGGGTAGTGGGTAGAGGAGGAGGTTAAGCCATTTACATACTTAAGTGGCAACACTAGGGTTTGAACTCCCATCTGGAGCTCTTAATTACTCAAGTGCTCCCACCCACTCCCATGGTCCCTTCACCTTTGCTTCATCTTGCAGATGGGAAACTGAGGCCCCAGAGTCGGTCTAAGGTCCCCCAGCCACACAGTCCCGGATGAGGCCCAGGTCCCAGGCCATCATCCAAGGCTCCTTCCGTTGCTCCCATGATGTCGCTTGCTTTTCTTAGGCTCTCTTCTTAGAACAGCCGAACCAAGCAGATGTAGAGTTTGAGTCCCAGGCCTCCAAACCTCCATGAGTCTCCTAGGAACGGACATCCTGGGACCTCCTGCTTCACAAAACGTCGGTGACAACAAGCATGCACATACTTCACAGTTTACAAAGCCCTCAAATCACCGTATAATGCTCAGTCCTCGTGGCAACCCTGTAAAGTAAGCCTGACCATGGTCTCCTTGTTAAAGCCAAGGAAACAGAGATCCTCTCTGTGGAATAAAAACCGGTATGTCCCCACCACGGACCAAAGGCAGGCCACGTGCCATCCCACACACCTTCTGCCAGCAACACTGTCCCTAGCCAAGTTGGAGAAATTGTCAACCTTCAACCTTATAACCCTGCCAAGATTTCTTAGAGCCCAGATGCTCCTCAGACTCAAGCAAGAGGAGTATGAGACCCAAGTCATTGTCCCAACCCAGCAGAGCTTGCTCAGTGCACCCCCTGCTCACCCTTCCCAAATCCTGGGAGTTTCAGGATAGTTCCTGAGCTCAGAGATCAGGTCTCATAGGTATTACTATCCCCCAGAGCATTTCTCTTAGGGTTTGCTAACTAACACAAAGAGAAAGGAAAAAATGGAGGAAAGAAGGGAGAGGTCTTCCACTGAACATTCACTGGTTTAGACGAGCCGCACAAGCTGGTATGCACTGGTGGAATTTTTATTTGCAATTATAATGCTGCCAAGTAGCAGCGTGACCTCCTACTGGTGTATTACATTCTCTGGGCCTCAGTGTCTCCATCCCTAAAAGAAGGTAGCTCGATGGGCTCTCAGATAGACATTGTGCGGTGTGTGCCTACCGCCCCCCACCCCACTCCCCACAGGGCTGCAGATCTCACGAATCAATCCCAGCTTGTTTCCCACATGTTGGGGGGGGGGTGTTCTCAGAATCTGAACGAGACAAATGTACTTTTTCTTTTCAGTTCCCAGCATCCCGAAACACTTCTTATTGAAAGAATCCCAAAGCATATGGAGTGCAGGGTCTTAAATCCCTCATCTTATCCTTTGGGTGGAAATTTCTTTTCCCAGATTCTAGGACAGGAGAATGGGATTTAGAATGGGCCCACAGGATGTTCCCATTCCAGACTCTGAGTATGACACAGGTGACATGAGGACATAGGCAGAGTTGGAGATTTCTCAAGGTAGTGCAGCAGAGCTGTCAAAGACCCAGAGACAGTGGTGACAAGTGACCAACAGTGGCCAGATCAGTGGCAGCCCTTTCTGTGGTGCGAGCTGTTGCCAGCCTCCAGCTGCCTGTGGTCCAATTTGCAGTTATCAAGGGGAGGAATGTGACCCAATGGTTAGGGCTATGCCTTTGAAGTCAGATAGATATCCATCTGAATTCCGTTGGTGCCAATTACAGGCAACATGCCTGTAGGTAAGTTACATTCCCTCGCAGAGTACTGTCCTCTCCTCCAGAAAGCAGAGACAACAGTAAGTGCTTCTTAAGGGTTGCTGTGGGGCACACACAAGGTACTATGAGTGGCGTTTCTAGCCTGACACCTAGGAGCAGCTGAAAAAATGGAAGCCACGTGAATGCGGAGGGAGGAAGAGACGGTTCCAGAATGGGTGGCTGAATCCAGAGCCAATACGCCCAGCTGGAAGCATCCAGAACAGCTGTCCTGCTGTACAGCAGCTGGGGAGGGCCCATCACAGAGGGTGTGCTCCCCCCAGGGAACTGACCTTCTCAGGAAGAACTGACCTTTCTCTCCCCGGGGCTGCCTCACCACTGAATGTTTGCCCTTGCAGGAAGCTCCGAGGTGTAACAGGCCGATGCCTGCGGGAGAGCAGACAGGCGTCAGGCGCCGTCTGCAGCCCTCGGTGTGTTAGCGGACTGGCCTCAGCTGACGCTGATTCCCCCAGATGGAGACTTCTGGTCTCAGGGCGCGCCAGGCTGGGGCAGCAGGCGTGCCAGGAGCCTGTTCCTGCGAGGGGTGTGCCAGCTCCAGGGGCCAGATGCTCCCTCCAAAACCTTCCATCAGCGATGGCATCTGCTCTTCTCCCAGGCTGGTCCAGCTGCCACCCGGGCACGAGGCTCATCGCCCAACCCAGACCCTTCTTTCAGTCCACCCCCACCCCACGCATTTCCTTGGGGGTCACAGATCGTTGTCTTTCCTCGGGCCTGTGTGGCCTCTCGCTGTGGTGCCCACTCTCTGGCTGCCTCTGGTTCTGACTGGAATTTAATTGGGAGCTTGAAAAACCCCGATTGTTTGATAATTATAAGGCAGAGAAATTACCAGGGCATCAAAGGTTGCTCCCAATTGCTATATTAATTGTCCTTCGTTGTCTCTCGATATAAAAGACCACTTTATGGAGACAAAAGCCAGCCAGCTTTTAGTTCACGGCTGCCTGACAAGAGGAAGAGGGGTCGTCGCTGGCTCCCATCCATGTCTTCCCAGACAGAAACCTTTGCTGTTCCGGCCAGGACCAGCCCAAGCCCCTCCCTGATCATCTCCTGACCCAGTGGCTCATGGGGGAGGGGGGAGCCCCAGTTCTTAGCTGCGGGCTTAGATGTACTTTTCCTCGAGGACTGATGAGTAAGTGCCAGTGGGGACCCTGGGGATGAACAGGCAGCGTTTATGGAGGATATCCTGTGTGCCAGGTGCCATGTCAAGTGGTTGACCTGCTTCTCTTTACAACAAGTGATGCCTGTGATTTTTTTTTTCCCCCATTTTGCAGCTGGGGCTCAAAGAGGTGAAGGAACTTGCCCAGGATCACCCAGCCATGACACGCTGGCACCAAGAGCAAACCCTGGGCTCCTGCACAGAGCTCTTAGCCACCCTGTGGTCCCACGCTCTGAGTCTGTGTATGTGCAAGATGTGTGTGTGAGACTATGCATGTGCATGAGTGTCCGTGAATGTGATGGGGGTGCACAGAAAGGACAGTATCTAAGCAGTGAGCCCGGTAGAAAAAGGACTAAGCAAAAGGCATGAATGAGACCATTGTCGCAGAGTAACCATACATTTGATGTGTTTATTTGTAAAGGATCCAGCCGTGCCTTGATTAAAACCACTGGGGACTGGAGGTAAATGAACCTGTGTTTGAATGTTCCCATCCCTTGAGCCCCTATTTGTGTCAGGCCTTGTGCTGTGTGCTGCTAGTGGCCTGGAGAGAGTCAGCCACAGTGTCTGCCCAGCGGGCTCCCTGCCTGGTTCGAAGCCACAGACACAGGGCAGGGCTGGCGTTGTCCACTCCAACACCATCATCATCCTGCCTGGACAGCCTCAGCCTCAGCCTCAGCCTCTGTCCTACTGGGGAGGACCCGGGAGGGCTGGGTCGAGCTGCCTTAAGGCCATTAATTTTTTATAGCCGTTTGCTGGCATGCTCGCACGTCAGTGCCTGGCCAAGAGCTAGGCTTAACCAACAATTGATTATCCTTGGAATCAACAAGGCTCTGTATCACTAATTCATAACTTGGCTTTTGTTCTGCAACCAAGGCTACATTCACTAATAAAAAGAAGAACCATGTGTGGAGCCCTTCTCTGGCCAGGCCCAAGGGGGCCCATCCTGGTCTCCAGAAAGAGATCCCGATCCCATGTTGTGGATGAGGAGACTGGCCCAAGAGGGGAACTCACGATCTGTCCCCATCACACAGCCTGTCAAGGGTGAGGCGTGGAGGGGGCCCGGCTCTGCAATGGGACATCATCGGATCCTCCACCTTTACCAACAACATACGTGGATTAGCTGCAAGTCTTGAGCTTCAAATGAGAGATTCCAAAGGAAGCAAACACCAGTGCTGGAGCCCGAGTCCGTCCAGCCACTAGGGATTGTTACCGGGCTGCTTGCCAGCCCCTGACATGGGCACGGGCCTCGGGAGGTAAAGCAGTGGGTGCACTTCAGCACCGGCTGTTTCAAACCTACAGGTAAAAGTGCAATTTACAGCAAAGTCTATTCCCATTCCTCCAGCTCTGTTCCAAAGGAGCCTTTTAGATGTAGCCTGTCTTGGTCAGTGGCCAAGGACCATCAGGGTGTCTCAGGAGCATCAGAAGGACCGGGAAAGGAAGGGACAGGGCATCCAAGCCTTCCATGATAAGTGTTTTCCTAAGTTTAGGAGAGAGTTACCTTCGGTTGTTAAAATTTAGGTTAGTACTTATTTCAGATATAGTTTTATACTTAAACTCTCTTTTATATATACACTTACATACATAAAATACATAATACATAATATATAGAAATACATAATAGTGCATTATATATATATAATATACATTACATATATAATCTATGTATTGTATATACATGATATAAGTAAGGCCCTCGGTCCTCGAGTCTACCAGTCATCCTCAGTCCCCGTCTCCGCACAGCTGCTTCCTCCTCTAGAAATGCTCTCCTTCCAGAACTTTGCGTGGCTGGTTCTAGCTTATCATCCAAGTCTCAGCTTAGATATCCCTTCCTCAAAGAAGTTCTTAACCCCTCCACCTAAACCAGTCTGTGGTAGCTCCACTCGTCCTATTTTCTATCCTAGCTTTGATGTCTCCTGTCCAGAAATAAATACTGTTTTCTTTGTGTAATGTGTCATGTCCTCCGCGAGAGTATAAGCTCCGTGAGGGCACGCAGGAGAAGGCCTGCTCATCCGTGTGTGCCCAGCACCTGTCAGGAGTCCAGGGTTGTTTTGGTGAGTGAATATATCAATGAACGAAAACCTCCCGGGGACCCAAGGAGGCTTGCCATGGAACTCTGCACCCCCCAGGCATAGTGACTTAAAGGCAGGGACGGTGATCCTTCTAATTTTACAAGCCATATATTCAGATCTGCATCTCGGTATCATGAGCTTAGTCCAAACTACTCCGCTCTGACCCAAGCAGCGCTGATGAGAACAACTTTCGGGATGTCCACTGGGGGGTCCAGGGACAGCTCAGATCATCGGCTTCAGGCAGGGCCAGCTCTGAGGAAGCAGCACTCTGCTGGGAGAATGGGTCCGGCCCAGTACAGTGGTGCTGGTGTGGCCAGGAGCCCCCGGGGACGGCTGGGTGAGCAGCTATAGAGAGCAATCCCTACGGGCTGTATCTAAAACTACAGGAAGGAACCACACCCTCAGCCAATCCCAAAACACCAAGGAAGAGAAGTTTTCAAAACTCCAAATTCCCCATGGTGAGAAGGACTTGGAGCAGGTAGCGTGTGCTCTGCTCAGGGGAGAACCAGTACCTGGACTGGAGGCCACTCGGGATCAGGCTCGACACTGAGGCCCCCGCTGGCCCCGGGGGAAAGCGTTCTCGGACACATCGTGGATGGGGTTACCATGAGCTGCCAGGCAGAGATGGAGTTCCGAAGCCAAACATGAGCCAAGCCAGGGCGCACAGGGCACAAGGACTTGAGGGAGGAGTCCGAGCCGGGCCCGATGCCAGGTTCGAATCAAAGGAAACAGCAAATCAAGGTGAGAGCCCACTCAGGAATCAGGGTCATGGAAAGTCTAAATGCACTCAGGGAAGGAGGCCAAGGGCCCAACCCTAACCCTAACCCTAACCCTAGGGCTGCAAGGCAGTCTGGGCTGTTCCCTGACGGAGGTGGTCAGAACTTCCTCAAAAGGGCCTCCAGGGGCCGTGGCCTCCAGCAGCCGTCCCTGGTGGACATCTGACAGGCCGACTGGGGCAGTAGGCATGGGCGGGAGCCCGTTTGAACTTCCTCGGCCCTGTATCTGAGGCGGGAATTAAACCGTTCTGTTCTACTAGGGCGTTTCATTGACTTCTGGCAAAACACGATGTCCTGCTTCAAAGGAAAGGAAACGCACAGGCTTAGGAGGCTCGTTGGACATCAAAGCGCTATTAGAGAACAGCATTCTGATGAGCTAATTGCAAATGCACCCTGGGCAGACGGAGCACGTTTGCCCAGGAACATATGGGCTCACACATCCAGGCAGAGGGTGCCGGGGACAAGATGTGTGCAGGGCTTTGGTGAACCCAACGTGTTTGCAAAATAATTCAAGACATTGCCTCAGCCTGGCCTGCTCTCCCCTCCCACATTCCATCAGGCTGTGGGGGTGGAGAGCAAGATTCTCGGTGCCGCTAAAGAAAAGGCCCCCAGGGGGCAAATAAGGAAGCCTGGGCCCAAACAAACCAGAACATTCTCCCCCTAAAACCAGAGGGACCTATCTGTGGAGACAGCTCTTTCTTGACTCCCAGAGGTCCCTCCGGACTGTGCGATCCTTATGAGAAGTGGGGTGCCAGTGGGCAGGGGAGTGGGCCATTCCCCTCCTTTCTATCCTCCCTAGCCTCACCTATCCTGGCAGGTGACCTTAACCTTTTCAGTCCTGAAACAGTTACAGTATCTTCTGACACCAGCATTAATTACAACAAGCCCAGGAACCTGGGGACCACCCAGCCCGGGTCATCTAACCCAGGGCTCCCCCGGGGGTCAGACCAGTTGAGTGGGTGGTCCCCTTATCCTCATCCAGCAGAAAAAGTTCGGTGACTCCAATTCTAACCTGTTTATATAACAGCATCAGGCATAAGATTTTCCTCAAAAAAAAAGGGAGCTCCAGACTGTTAATAAAACTACTTCTCTGGAATAACGGCTTCATCTTACCAGTTGGGGAAACTGAGGCCGTGATGGCATGATGGCCCCGGGCACACAGTGAGTCAAGGATAGGGCCAAGTTTAGAGCGCAGGACCCCAGCTTCAGGCCAGTGGTCTGGCCACCCCAGCAGGCTGCCACAACTGGTCAGGTTCAAGGGACTGGCCCCTCAGTGCTAGGCTGCCTGGACTCTTGAACACCTAAGCTCCCCTCAGCCTCTTAGGGGACCTTCCTCAGCAGGACATGAGCCTCAGCAATCAGGAGGGCCCTTCACTGTCACACTCCTGCCCTCCAGGCTGGGCTGATGAAGTGCAGAGGCAGCCAAGAGACAGGAGAGAGCTTCCCAAGAAGAGGGTAGGGAGGCGAGTGGGAGAAACGGCCATGGGAAATTGCTGTTAGTACTCCTGTGTCTCCTCAAGAAACAGGCTAAGCAGGGAGGGAGGAAGGAAGCTGGAGGAAAGGAAACAGGGAATTACAAAGGGCCTTGGAGGTGGCCTTGTCCTGCCTGTTCATTGGACAGATGGGAAATCTGAGATAAAGGGGGTGGGGGAGCCCAAGCCAAGGTTCCCGGCAAATCTGTGGCTGTCCTACCCTGCATGAGGCAGTCCACAGGCTTTGGGCATGTGGGATAAGATCCTAATCTGGGTGTGTGGCTGAGTCCACACAGTGTGGGCTTCCAGCCTCCTCTGCTTCCCTCCCCGCTCCCTCCTGGCTCCTAGTTAAAGCCTCTCAGCTTCTCCCTTCACTGTTCTTAGCACAGGTCTTAAGTGATAAACTTATTTGTATGACTCTTTCATTCATTCTTATCTCCCCCTGCCCTAGACCATCAGCTTCTTAGAGGCAGGAGCTGGTACACTTTGCTCACTACAGAGTCCTCAGTGCTCAGAATATATCAGATGGATGGATGGATGGATGGACGGATGGACAGATGGACGGATGGACGGATGGACAGATGGATGGACGGATGGATGGATGGATGGATGGATAAATGAGTGTATTAGGGCTCTTTCTGAACTGAAAGCTTGTCATGGCTCTTCCCCAGCCCCATGATCTCTCTGGGAGGTCCTTCCCCAGTACTGAAGCCTTTCATAATCTGACCCCAGTTCTTCCTGCTCTCATTTCCTGCCACGAGTCTCTCCATCTCTGTCACATGCTACACACCATTCTGGTTTGTAGGTGCTATCACAGGCCTCGGTAGCTTATGGTCTAAAATAGCTCCCTCCCCTTTATCTAGATGGCAGCACCCTATTGATTCTTCTATACCCAGCTCAAATGTCCCTCTTCCCTCCCTGGGGAGCCAGGCCGTAGGCAGCACAGATGATGGCTCCCTCCTTGAAAGCAGTGTGGCAGCCAGGGCAGTGCACGGGTATAGAAGATAAGGATTTGTTTCCATGTTTGAGTCTGCTATAAGAGATGAGGCCTGTTGTGGGATAGGAAGTATGACTTGCTAACACTGTGTACCAAAATTTGGGTTTTGACCAGTGGGAGGGTTCAGACCCCTTGGCTCCTGTCCAGTCAGTGTCCCTTCCACCACACATGGATCAGCTTCAAATATTCCATCCCTTCCAACATTCTCCCTCTCTGTGTGTGTCTCCAAACTTACCATATCTGCCATATCTGGTACCTTCTCTTGGCCTCCCTCTTGACTACCATCCCTCTGGTCTTCTCACTCCTGAGCAAGGAGGGCCCAGCAGCAAAGTTCAGCTGATGTCCAGATAGGTAGGCTGGTGTTTTTGGGCTTGGGCCAGTCGTACTCAGAGTCCCCTCTTCCCAGGAGATCTTGGTGACAGGTCTCAAGAAGGACCTTGTACATCAAAGTTTTAAAAGCATTGCACAAATCTGTCTGGTCTATGCAGTGTTCTTCTTCAAAATCAGTATACAGATTTCCAGTTTCTCCTGAAAAATTAAAGATCAAGCCTTTCTGGGGGCACCTTCTCACAAGGCACCAATTGGGGGGAACTTTAGACTGAGCCTGTGGGCTCCAGCCTCCTGCAGACCCCATCACCCCTCTTGGCTTCACTAATGACCAAACCCTGCCTGGCTCCCTTGGGAATTCAGGTTTGTGGCCTGAAGAAAGTCTTGGGAGAATTTCTTTGCTCCTAACTCAGATCACTTCTTGCCTCTCATTTGCCCCTATACACATACACACACGTGCACGCACACACACACACACAGAACAACTCTGAACTGGGATATGGTGGAACCCAAGGACATAAGAAGGGGTACCTCCAGGGAAGGAAGGGGAAAAGAGTATAAAGATGGGTTTGGAGACAAGAATGAGAGTGCAGGGCAGGAACACACCCATGCACAGGAAGTCAAGAATGCAGTGGGAGATGAAGTCTGTGCTCCCGTTGAACTTGAACAACAGGCCAGTCCACTAGGACCTACCATCCTCCCCTTCATTGAAGACAAAGACTGAGTCTCTGCAGGGCGGTAACAGCAGGAGAACATCAGAGCTCCAACTCACAGAGTATCTACCATCACAGAAAATGCCAACCATAGCTGTGGTTAGAATGCCCGCTGCTGCCATTCACTGAGGGCTTTCCAGCCACTGGGGACAGTGTGAAATTCAGTTTGCAAACATGATTACATTACATTTCATCCTAAGGATGAGCGTCCCTGTGGCAGGAAAGCCAAGAGTTGGAAGAGCGAAGAAGCCTGCCCAAGGTCCCATGGCCAGCGAAGGGCCAGATCCAGGCAGCCCGGGTCTGGGTCAGCTTTGCTCCCCAAGGGCGGCCACGCCCCCTACATGCTCAGTAGAAGGGGGCTGGCCTCATCACAATACCCTCTGCCTCTCCTTCATTCAGCAACCTCCCCCAGTTAGATGGGTTTGAAAATGAGCCCTCCCCTGACCGTCCCAGCCTCTGAAGGCTGAGGCCAATCCGAAGGGAGTTTGAAACGTTTTAATAAAAATCCTAAGTCCATACGGTGGTTAAGAGTGTGGATTCTGGACGCAGGCTCTGCCACTTCCTAGCTGAGTGACCCTGGGCAGGTCACACAACGCCTCTGCCTCTCGACTTTCTCCCTGATACAGTGGGGGTGATAATAACAAGAAGAGCAGTGATCGGAAGCATGCCGTCCTCATGGGGTATCAACAGTGGGGAGCCGCGTTCGGAGTAGCCAGTGCCTTGACTGGACCAGCACTTCTTACAGCAGTTCTACTTTCCTCCTTCTCATTCGTCCCCACTTGCCTTTCTCTCTCCTTTCAAACAAGGTGGGGAGGAGAACCCCCCCCTTCCTAAAGCCCTGTCCCTAAATGGTGAGAGCTTGGCTTCCTGGTGTCTCCCTGCTCTGCCCCCGGGAGCCTCAACGGCCACTCCTGGCCAAATGAGGTGGGACCCTCGGGATGCCATGTAGCAGCCACCCCTGAGCTGGCCTCTCTCAGCCACCCCTGAGCTGGCCTCTCACCCCTGGAACCTCCCAGACCTGGCCCTCCTCAAAAGCCACGGAGGCTGCCAGTTCGATGGGAGGCCATAGAAGAGGCAGTAATGGCCAGAGCTCACAGGCTCAAAGACCTATAGTAGGCGGGGGGTTCTGAGTGATGGGCAAGTTCAAACCCCTCCCTCCCTGCACCTCTCTGGAACCTGAAGGTCAGAAAGGGCAGAAGGGTCCAAGGTCATACAACAGGGAAGTGGCAGCAAGAGAGTGTTTCTAGGAGGGAGGAACCTGCCATTGCATGGATCTTTGGCTGAGAGGACCCAGAAGTGTCCTCTAAAAACCTCTGACCTGGGCTTGTAAACACAGAGACTGACAGGGCTGCGCAGGTAATGTGAGTGGAGGGAAAGCCAGGCAGGGACTTTGAGGAGCCAAAAGCCCTTGTTCATCTAAAGGGAAATGCCCCTTCCAAGGTCCAGACACTATTTCTTTAAAGTAGTTTGGTTGAGGCATAATTCCATATAACACCATAGAACTTCAGAAAACATACCGTAGAACTCACCCGTTTAAAGTGATCCAGTTCTTGTTTTTTCATATAGTCACAGAACTGCATGGCCATCGCCACGATCTAACACAAGAGCACTTTTGTCACCCCAGGGGAAATCCCATGTCCATTGGCAGTCGCCCTCCCTTCCCACCCCCCTCCACCCCCGCCCACAGCCACCAGCCCTGTGTAAGCACTAAGCTCATTGGAGTTCTTTCAATTTGCCTGTTCCTGCCATTTCATATCAATGAACCCATATGGTCCACGGCAACCATCTTTATGACTTTCTATGTTCTTAATGAAGCCTACATCAGGGTTGCATTCCTTCTCATTGTCAAATACTATTCCACTGTATGGATGTCCTACACTGTGCTCACACACTCCCCAGTTGAGGGACATTGGTGCTGTCTCTCCTTTCCTGGCTCTTACGAAAAATGCTGCTTTACTCACTCAAGCACAAGGTTTTGTGTCAGGTTTTCATTTCTCTCCTCTGCGTACCTAGGAGTGGATGTAACCGCTAGGCCACGCCAGAACTCTACAATTCACATTTGGATGAATTGTCAAATCACTTTCCGGAGTGTCTGCTCTATTCTACACTCCCAGCAGCATGGGAGCCGGGTTCCAGTTTCCCCACATCCTCCACGCCCATCTTTTTGGTTGTAGCCATCCTGGGTTGCTTTGGATTTGGTTGCTATGCTTTGGATTTGCGTTTTCCTAATGACAAAGGTGTTAAACATCTTTCCGTAGGCGTATTGGCTACTTGTGTATCTTCTTTGGAAAAAATCTCCATTTAGACACATTGCCCATTTTTTAATTAAGTTCTGCTTTTATTATTGAACTGAAAACCTTGCTTATTATATATTCTGAATAGAAGTCCTTTATCTGTCTACGATTTGCAAATATGTTCCCCATTCTGGGAGTTGTCTTTTCACCTCCTCAATGGTGCCATTTGCAGCACAGAGGCTTTTAAATGTAATGCAAATCCAATTTATCTAATTTGGGGGAGGCACTTGTACTTTTGGTATTACCTAAGAAGCCACTGACAGATGCAAGGTCAAAAACGTTTATGTCTTTTCTTCTAAGAGTTATATCATTTCAGCTCTTGCATTTAGGTCTTTGATCAATTTTTTTTATTATTAATTTTTAGAAGTGGTGTGAGGTAGAGGTCCAAATTCATTCTTTTGTATGTGGATATCCAGGTGCCCCAACACCATCTGTTGAAAAGCCTACTCTTTCCCCATCCTATTGTCTGGACACTCTGGGCAAAAACAATTCCCTTGACTACGAACCTGCCGGTTTATTTCTGAGCTATCAGTTCTATTCCATGGATCTACATGTCTACACTTTTGCCAATACCACACTGTCTTTTTTTTTTTTTTTAAGATTTTATTTATTTATTTATCAGATAGAGATCACAAGTAGGCAGAGAGGTAGGCAGAGAGCGGGGAAGCAGGCTCCCTGCTGAGCAGAGAGCCCGATGCGGGGCTCGATCCCAGGACCCTGAGATTATGACCTGAGTCGAAGGCAGAGGCTTTAACCCACTGAGCCACCCAAGTGCCCCAATACCACACTATCTTGATTAATGTAGATTTGTAGTAACTTCTGAGGACTGGAAGTGTGTGCATTTTTTACCTTTTCCTCCTTCAAGATTGGGTTAGCCATTTTAGGTCTCTGGACTCGGATGGACTAAAAGATTGGCTTGTCAATGTCTAGGGGCAGCCATTTTTGCCACATGACAAAATAAACCCTTTTTTCTAAGTCTTCTGATTTTTTAAGAGAAGTAAACAGTTTGGATTTTTTTTTTTAAATATAAAATTTCCAGGTTTAAAAGCACCATTCAGTCCAAACAAAACAACTTTTGCAGGTTAAATCTCAGGACCACTAATCTGCAACGCCAGCTTGAATCCAAAGTTCCAATTTTCCAAATGGGGATCTGGGACCCCGAGAGTGGGAAAGGACATTTCTTCTGGTCATAGAGCAAGTTGTGGAGGTGGGATTAGGACTTGGAACTCTGGTTTCAACACAGGCGCTTCCAGAACCCTTCCTCTCTGCAGGTCCTCTCCAAGCAATGTCTCCGGAAGGGCACCCCACACCCAGCCCAGGTGCCTTCGGCCAGGAGCATTCCTCAGTCCCATCCAGTCTAATGACGGTGAGCTCCCAAGATGCTGGTGGCTCCTTTGGTCCCCAAACTGAGGTCCAAATCCTGCCATTGTCTATGACCCCTGAACACGCAGACTGTACCATGTGTTTCACAAGCTCAAGGACCGGAAAGACAGAGGCCCCACTCCAGACCTCTCCTGCCACCTCGGGAGGACACTGAGAATGAGCTGTCCTTCTCCTTCCTGCGACCTCTTTGGGCTTCCACGGCCCCACTTTAGGAAGGAAGAAAAAAGAAAAAAGAAAAAGAAAATCAGTAGTAGCCAGGAAGCCTGCAGCCTCCACAAAGTAATTTGGAGCAGGTAGAATAGAGAAAAGAATTCGTCAGATTAAGAGCCAGGCGCATTCTGTGGGCCAGAGCACGGGGGCTCCAGGGAGACAACTGGCTGCAGCCTTGCTCCTGCAATTAAGATGATAGCATCGAGGCCGCCATAATCCTCGGGGTCGTAAAATGTGTCACAAGGCACTTCCTCGACAGGGTGAATCCAGCAGGCAGCTGGTCATAATTTTTCTCTCTCTTTTTTTCTTCTTCTTCTTTCTTTTTTTTTTTTTTTTTTTTTTTTTTTTTTTTTTGGTTAAGACAGCGATGCCAGCTCTAATTTTACTGCAAGGTGGCAGATTTTCATTTCAAACTCTCTGCAAAGATTGATTCACTGGAGTGTAAAAAAAAAAAAGAACACACACACATACACACACACACACCACCTTGAGGCGTCCCACATTCTTCCTTCCTGATCATTTCTGAGAAATCAAATCTTACAGCATATGATTTTCACAGATTTTTTTTTCTTTAAATAGTTTTTTTTTTTTTTAAGTCATTGGTATTAGGGTTCATAGAATCCTGAAAAGGAACAGCAAGAAGAGTCCTTGAAGCTTTTGGCACCCAGCGTGCCTCCCCCATCCCCGGCCCCACAACTTTAAAGCAGAGGGCTCTAAAAGCCAAAGAAGCAGGGACTTTCCTGACATCCCACTGTTTGTGGCTGAGCGGCCGAGAATGCAGGCCGTAATGTGTGCAGAACGTGTTAAACCTTTAGATACCATCGACCACAGAGTGTTTCATTTTATAGCACAGGGCTGAGGCCCCGACAGGGGATGGGACATGCCAGGTCCTCCGGGGAGTAAGGTGGCAGCTCTCACTGTAACAGGGGTCGTGGACCACCCTGCTTGACTCGGGGGGAGCCTGTGGCGTCAGGAGATGAGGGGTGGGTGGGAAAAGGAGAAGCCCATTTGGGGTGACCAGGAAGAGCAGTGTGAGAAGCAGAGAGATGGGGATAGCCCAGGGGCTCTTCTCTGTGCCCTTCCTTGTCCCCTCGCATTGCCCCCTCCCTCAGACTCACCCCTTGAGAATGGGCCAGAGTATCTATTCCAAGGCCAATATGTACCCCGTCTCCACAGAGGTGATCAGCTCCCCATGATGGTCGGTACTCACAGAAGGTAGCGGCCGGCTCTGGGAGAGAGGAGAAAGTCAACAGAACCCAAAGAGTTCCTGAAAGGTATTGTCAGACTTTCCCCATACTTTATTCTAGAAAGGTCAGGAAGAGATGAGTTCTATGGCCACAAAGTTGGGCCCAATTTATTATCTAATAACCTGGGAAACTCCTAAACACTGCTGAACATGGGTTCACACCAGCCCAGAAGGAAATACCTAGTAGAGTGCCATAGGCTCTGTTCTCTACCCTTGTCTTCTAACAGCTTTTATTAGGTTTATAAATGAGCTCATAGGTCTATGCTGTTCTAAACAGGTGGCTAGAAAAACAAGTGTGGGGGATGATAGTTTTGGGATCCCAGCTGGGTTTCAACAAGCATTCATTAAGCACCTATTGTGTGCAAAACTCTTCCATCCCTTGGATTTGCGAAGGCTCTTTTACCATGCAGTGGGGACACTGAGGCAAGGCCAGGCCCCTAGGGCTACACCTGGAGTCCAAGGGATTTTGGGAGTAGACAGCCTGATAAGACCCCCAAAGGCTCCACACTCTTGGCCGGGCTCCTTGAGTGAGGACCTGGTGCAGGGCAAAGGCAGCAAGACTTCAGTTGCTGAGCGCTAATCCTGGAACCAGAGCCAGCAGAAGAGGGGGTGGAACCGCCACAGCCAGCCTTGCCCCTCACTTTGCATGCAGACAGAAAGCACATGGGCCCTTGCGAGCCCATGGGACAAGGGCACCCAGATGGCATCCCCACAGCGGCCCATTCTGGGCACTGGGAGGGCTCTCAGCTAGCTGGCCAAGGAGCTCTTGTGTCACCCTCTCAGTGCCAGACCCCTCTTTCCAACTTGCCAGTAGTCCCAAACACCACCACCCACCCCCAACATTCAGCTCCGTCTGGCTCTCTCAAGAAGCCTGTAGGAACCCAAACTGGGTTCTCCCAGGACTCAGGGCGCCCTGATTCATTGGGCACAGGTCTTTCCTATGCCTGACAAGCGCTCTCCACGGTCCCAGCCATCTCCACATGGGATTCATCACTCCCTCACCTTAAGCCTCTGGGTCCTATCCCCTCCATCCACCGCCACAGTGTGAGCCACAGTCTCTTGTCCAGATTGGACCTCTGATTTGTTTTTTCGGTGATAAACTGTAGGCCAGGTTCTGAGCTGGGTGTTGGAGTGCCCCAGTGAATAAGATGCCAGCCCTGACCTTGGAAATTTGCTGTCCAGTGGGGGATGGAGACCAACAAATGAGCAGTAATCGTCCAGGGGTCTTGTGGTGGGAAGCACCCCCCCAGGGGTGGGCTGTTATAGTACCCACAAGGGAGGCACCTTACTTAAATCAGGGGCATCTGGGAAGGATTCCCAGAGGAGGTGATGTGTACACTGAGACCTAAAGGATTGGCAGGAATTAGCCAGGTGAAGAGAAGGAGTGTGTTTTGCCAACATGCAACACCTGCTTTTTTGAAAGTCTACTTTGCAGCACACACCAAGGATCAGCAGTGAATAAGGCAAACATGCTCTTGCCTTGGTGGAACTTAGAGCTTGGTATGGAGGTTGATAGGACACAAGGAATCATATCAAATTACAACTGTGTAAGAAGGAAAGGTTCGGGGCATTCAGAACATAGAACAGGAAGGCTTGGATGGAGACAGAAGTCCCTGGAAAAGTGAATTTAGGTAGAAGCTTAAGGAAAGATGGAAGGCCCACCAGGCAAAGGGCAGGGGAGGAGGGAGGGCACAGCAGGAAGGAAGTGAACAATCAAACAAACTGTGCAAATGCCCTGAGGCAACAAGGAATTTGCTGTTTTAATAAACCTGAAAATAACAAGTAATACCGAGAGTTTGGAGCCTCGTGGCAATGTGGTAGTTACCCTTTGTTATTATTATGAGCATCATGTAATGATTTCCAAGGTTCTTAGGTTATCACCTTGCCTTCCCACCATAATCATCACAGATGATGGTGGAACATTCTCTCCACTTCATAGATGAGGAGCTTGAGGCTCTGAGAGGCAAAGCCTGGTGCCCAAGATCATGGAGGCAGGAAGTGCACCCCTCCCTTCCCCCACGGCCCCAGTGTGTGTCCAGCACCACTTCCTAGCTTGTCATAGGTTGGAGGTTGTAGGGCTCCAACCCAGGGCCCTGGCCTGCAGCCTCCGCAGTCTGAGGAGGTGTCTAGGGCCCCCCTCCCCAGCTGCACCCAGGAGCATGCTGACTGTGCCTGGGATTTAAATGTGAATTGCCCATAAAGTTTTTCATTTCAACAGATCCCAGCTGTGACCCAGAGGGAAGGGGGGCTTGAGAGAGGAGGTTGTTAAAATGTGGAATTTGGAAATGGCCATCTCCTTGAAAAACAAAAGCGTGTTTTTGCTACAGGCATCTCAAGGGCCTCTTGTCTCCTCGGTCACCCGCCAGAGTACGTGTTGCATGTCAAGTGATTCCATCTTAATCGACAATTCAATTGGCCCAAATTACATTATGTATGTAAATTTCCATCTGCAAATCAGCACGGCTTGGACCTCACTCCCAACGGCCAGTCCCTGCCCTGGTCTCGGGCTCCCAGGGCCCACCCTCTGCTCCTCCCCTACCTACCAAGGGTGGGGCCCTGGGGGGACTAGGAGATGGAACAGAGAGCTGAGCATGGCCTCACAGAGTAGAACTGTACCCAGGCAGAGAGTGAGGCGATGCACCCAGCTCTGGGTGCAAACTGGGTTTCCACTATCCATTTCCAACGAGAGCTGGGAAAACAGCTGGCAAGGAGCCGCCCGTCTCTGGTTTTAAGCCCAGGCAGCATCAGGTGACACTAAACAAGGACACTGTCTACCAGGGGGGCAGTTGTAGGGAGCAGCTAGGAGCGTGGACTCCGGGGCCGGACTGCCCGGGTTCAAATCCCAGCTCTGGGGCGCTTCTGCGGTGAGATGTCGAGCAGCTCACTTGAGCTCTCCCGGCCTTGCTTTTCTCTTCTGTAGAATAGAGACAAAAGTTAGTCGTCATTCTCATCCTCAGTAGCAGTGGTACTACCATGGCTTTGCTGCAGAGCGTGCTGGAGGCTGCAGAGTGAATCTGCGAAACCCAGGAGTGCGCAAGCTGGGAATGACCTTCATTTTCTTCCTCACCGAGGACCGGGAGGAGGGTGAGCCCAAGGGAAGCACTGGCCTGGGGAGCAAAATTTAAGATAGTATCAAAAATCCCAGGAATACCAAATAAATCATATTTTAAAGCACTGTTTTAAAAAAAATCAGAATCAAAAAAGGCCAAAAAAAAACCAAAAACAAAAACAAAAAAACCCCACCACGTCCACAATGTACAAAGTACCAAAATGTAAAACCCGCTAGATGGGTGTGATTCTTTCCCTGAGCTGAATGAAATCTCAACAGGTTAGTGGCATACATTTTTTTCTATTACTCTCTGGTAATAAATTCCATAAGTAACCAAGAGTCTTATTTTGCGAACTAGAATGTCCAGTCCAGTTAAGACCATAGTCTCGTCCCATTTCCAGCCAGCCTCCTCCATCAGCTGGGGCTGGAATGCCACTGGCCTTGAAGGAGAGAGGCAACCTACCTCCCCTCTCTCCCAACCTCTGCTCTCCTCCTTTAGTGCATGACCTTGGATTCTGATCCCTGAGGGTGAGGCCCAGCAGCGATCAAGGGGCCGGATGTCCGGACTCTTCTGCAGCAGGGCATCTGGGACCTGGTGTTGTCCTCCATGGAGCTGGTAGATAAAATCCAGCTCTTTCTCATGTGGGGCTGTCATGGGTTCTTGGATGAGTCCCTTGCTGAGAATACCATCATCTCAGCTATGGCTGATCACTTCCAGATGCTTCCTTAGTTGCCGGGCCTCTGAGGAGCTTTTTGAGGCCCCACGGCCCCTCTGGGCCTGCTTCTTTGGAGGAGCTGCTCAGCCGGATGCTGGAACACAGGTGCTCCCCTGTGTGCTCACTGGCAAGAGGGCAGCTGACCTAAACGCGTGCTTCATTGTTCTTTCTGCTGCCCCAGACCCTGCCACCCACAGTGGCTTTCTATCAGACATCTTGGGCATGGAGCAGATGCCTAACATCGTATTTCCCAAACTTCGGGGTCCTTTGCCAAGCTCTCTGTTATGGCTAATATTATTTGTCAACTTGACTGGGTTAAAGGATACCCAGGTCACAGTTAAACATGATGTCTGGTTGTGTCTGTGAGGGTCTTTCCAGAAGATACTAACATCTGAATTTGAGTAGAAAAGACTCATGCTCACTAATGGGGACAGGCATCATCCAATCCCTTGAGGTCTAGAACAAAACAACAGAGGAAGGGCAGATTTTCCCTCTCTTCTTGAATAGCAATATCCGCCTTCTCCTGCACTTGGACATCAGAGCTCCTGCTTCTTAGTCTTTGGACATCAGAGTTCCTGCTTCTTAGTCTTTGGACTCCAAGGCTTAGACCAGCAATATCTTATTGGTTCTGTTTCTTGGAGAACTCTGGCATACCCTCCTGAAAGCCTCTCATTAGGCTGGAGGGGAGGGGGAGGACACACGCCCCAGCACCCTTCCCCTAACCCCCAAGAGAGCTCTTTTGAGGGCCTCTTCCTTATCCTTACAGTGAGGAGTGTTGCGCTACGCTCATAAAAGCTGCTATTATTCATCTACCTCGAACCCCAGCCTGTTCATCTGGCATCTTCTTTGGAATCAAAGGGTACCCACAGTAGTTCTCAGCCTTGGGCAGCTTAGCCAAAAATGAGGCCCAGAAGATGGCCCCTGAGTTTCCTTGAGCCCTCACTATACCCTGAAGGCCGTGTCTGATTATTCTGTCCATAAATGAGGCATCTGAGGACCCAGAGACAAAGCCCTGCAACCCATTCATGGCAGTGCTGAGACAGACGCCCTGGGCCTCCTGCCTTCTCCATCAGCCAGGCCAACTCTTTAGTGGCCATCTAGGAAAGACACTGGTTAGAATGGACAAGGGAATTACCAGCTTTCAAGAGGGAAAGGCAGGTGGCTATCCATGGGGACTGACAACCTTCAAAGAGACACGACCTTAGCCACATAGCCATAAAGCCACACGTCCTCAGTTAAGCACCTGCTGTGTGTCCAGGCTCCACCCCTGACTTCAGCGAGTGTGAGGCCAGATGACCAAGAATGACCCCTGCGCAGCGCACAAGGAAAAGCAGCATAAATCAGATCCCACCTGTGATTCGGGCCTTGAGGATCAGGGAAGCTACAAGTGTTGGAGCAGCCCAGGCAGCTCCCCGTGGGAACAACACCAAGGCTGGGGCAAGTCCACAGGACTCCAGGTGGAGACAGTTTTAGTATCTGGAATGTGTCGTGGGGGCAGGAGGACCTTCTGTCCTCTTCAGCTGGACACAGGACCCTCCTTAACCAGACACACAGGCTAAGCCATCTGTCTTAAGGACAAAGCCTGGGCTGTGTGAACTTGGGCCCATGTCTTGGCCTCTCTGAGCCACTGAGTTTTCACTTCCTCCTCTTTGTAAAATGAGGATGATAATGGCACAATCAAATCCTAAGGCCATGGCAAGAATAAAATGAAATGATGCATACCCGGGGCCAAGCACTATCTGGCGTAGATTCCAAAGTACTTTAAGGCGAGCAAAACAGGGTCTCTTGTTATTTGTCAGGGCTCTGGGCCACCTGAAGGGTGGAAGTAGGGGACATAGAGCAGGACCAAGTCCTTCAGTGCCCCATCTGCACTTTCCAAGCAGAAGAGAGGAAGGCCGTCCCAAGGCCTGCCAGGTCAGACATTCACTCAACAAACACCCGCCAGGCACATGGCCTTGGATGCCATGGATGCACAGAGCCCCTAAGCACAGCGACTGAGAACAGCGGAATAAAGCTGACCCAAGAGGAAGCCCAACTGGGAGGAGGCTACCGGAGGACTTGCCCTATGAGGTGCTATTCGAGCCAGACCTTGGAGAGGGAATGGGAACTGGTGGGAGGGCAAGAAAAGGGGAGGAAGGAGGAGCCCACACAGAGTGGAGGACTCAGAAAGTTCCCCAGGGCGCCCCCGCCAGGGCAGCCACAGCTTCCCTGGCCATGGAAGACCACAGGGCTCTGCCTCCCCCTAGTACTATGCACTCCATGGGGGCAGGACCCGATCGGTCCCAGCCACGGGAGAGGCCCTAGCCCCTGCCTACTGTCGCCTCATGGTAGATGCCCAGGAAGTGTTTGTCCAACTGCTCCTAGGCCTCTGGAGACCGGGCATGGGCTCCGCCTGGGACTCTAAACCCTCCACTCATTTATACAGTCCTTGCTAGGTGCCAGGCACCTCTGCGGGTGATGAGACACAGTGCCGGGCACGCATGGGCCTGGAGTCACCAGGAAGCTAACTTCCACGACCCTGGGAACTGGGGCCTGCTCTGCCCTCCCAGTACCAGTGAGCAGGGGCACCCCAGGATTGGTCCAGGTGGGGGACAGGGACTTGTGTCTGGCTATGAGGACTGCTGAAGTGTGGCTGAGAATCTAACCCAGCCTTCCACCCCAGGCTTCCAGAAGCATCATCGAGGCCCTCCACTGGCCGACCTTCTTCCAGATGCTGCTCCTGCTCTGGCCGGGTCTCAGGGAATCAAGCTACTGGAGAAGCTTCAGGCCACCTCCCTGACTGTTCACACCCTGCTGCCATTCTCCCTTAGCAGCTCTGGCTTTTCCAGAATCTCCTCTCAGGCCACTCCAGCCTCCCCGGCCATCCTCTCTGCCTTGGTCACTTCATCTGCATGAACTCTGCTTCCCCACTCCAGTCAGGGGCCTTTCCCGCTCGGCCAGAACCTTCCCTCGAGGGAGATATTCCAGATCTCCTGTAAGGTTGTCCATTACAGTCGGCCTTTCTCCACGGTAGTTCAGACATTCCCCAGCCTCAGCCGTGGAACGAACCACCCGCCCCAACCTGGGCCCAGGTCTCCAGTATCTGCAGACCACTGAGTATCCATTGTCCCAGCCAGCCCGACAGGTGTGCAAGGGCAGGTGAACAAGCAGGTGAACAAGCCAGGGGCAGAAAAGAAAAGAGGCTCAGGAGGCTTCTGGAGCTTGAAGGGCCAAGCTGGGATGTATTTCCTCTTCCCCAGCAATTCAAGGCAGGACCTCCCCACAGCTCCATACAACCCTGTCTACAGTCTAAAGCACAGGGGGCAGGGTGGGGAAAGTGGCAAATCCGTGACCCAAACCTGGGTGTTGTAACGGGCTAACAAGAGCATGTGAGCCGTGTTGCACTCCAGTGCCGCCGGTGGGTTATGCTCACTCCAGGCCTCCGTGGCCCCACCACTCCTGCCACCCTCATTGATGTCTTCTGTCTGCCTGGCTTCTGAAGGCATCAGAGTTTGTCACCCCAAGTGTGACCCCCGCAAGCTGTCCTTTGTGTCTCTGCCCCTCTACCCTGCTGGTGCTGACTACACTCCCTTCCTACCCCGCTCGCCTGGGCTCTCAGCACCAGCACTGAGCTCCCAGGCTTGCCTGCTCCCACCCATCTGAGCTATTCCATGCACCTGCTCTACCCCCTCCTCTTTCTTACCTGGAAAACCCTCATTCATTCATTCATTCATTCGTTGGTTCATCTGCTGAACATGCACCAAATACATAATCCTGTGGGCCAGGCACTGTTCTGGGTGGTGAGAATCCAAGGGTAGCAAAGACAGGGTCCCTTCTGTAAAGGGGTCCCAGCCTTCCTGGGGACACAAACACATACACGGATAAACTTAGTACAAATTTTAAGTGTAGTGCTGGAACAACTTTTAAGTGCAGTGCTGGAGAGGAGCACAGAATAATCTGGGCCTTGCTCGAATATCACCTCCTTCAGGATGCTTTCCTGCCACCCAGCAGTCAGGGACTCCTCCTGTGTGCCCCCAGGACCCCTTAAATGGGCCTCAAATAGGGCTTTTTATTATCTTGCATTATGGATACTTTAAAGCTGGGATCAGAGACAAGATATATGAATTTTAGTAGAGCATATGTCCTGGTTATTGTCAGGACTGGGTGAATGAATGAATGAATGAATGAATGAATGAATGCCATTACCGACTTGTTCTCCTGGGGTATTTATATTTGCACACGCACTACTGTTAGTATATGCATTTCTGTTAAGCTACCCATCCCGGTGGACACACTTAACCACTCACTGGCTCTATGTGGGCCTCTTGCTGGGTGCTGGGCCCAGTGGACAAACGGGATGTGGCCCCTGGCAGACGACACAGACAACAGGGGAGACAGGCCCGTAAACACCCTGCCGTATCCAGCAGCTCGCCGTCCCGACCCGGTGCGCATGCGTGCAGCTCCACTCGTGTCCCATGAATGATAATTGGAAACGTGTCTGGTGAGTCCATTGGATCCAGTCATCTGGGAGTGATTTCCATGATATGACGATCTGTCCCTGGGCAAAAAAAAGAAATGAGGAGAAAAAAGGAACTTTTGTCCATGAACCTGGAAGCTCAAATATGGCCCAGGGAAGCGGGGACAGTGGCTAGAAAGGGGTGAGGACAGAAGATGGAAACCGGCCTTGGCATCGGCCCCAACCAAGCAGCGTCTGGAACATGGGAGGGACCCGGACAGTGGCTGGGAAATTGGAGTAAATTGGAAAATAAGAGGTGCCTGCAACAAGCAGAGTGGGAAAAGTAGCTCTGGGGTAGTTCGGGCTCACAAGCCCATGAGCACCCTGGCGGCGCGCCCCCTCCCGGGCCCTCCTCTGCCTTGGCCAGCTGATGTCACCTCTCGGAAATACAAAGGCTAAAAGTCTTTTTCTCCCGGCAGGCCCCATGTGGACAGGAAGTGGCATTTGGTGGAGCCCTGATCAGGGGTGAGAACACCACCGCTTCCCCAAATTGGTTTTCCGACAGTAAATTATAATTGCTCTAAGTGTTCTAGAACTCGGGGACGGAGATTAATTACGGCTCTGTATCCTATGGCGCTCTGAACTTTAAGCACAGCGTGGTGCGCAGGTTGTTAATAAGAAGGGAGATCTGGGAGGACTTTTCAGATGAGCAAATAAAAAAAGAAAAACAATTTAAATTGGCTTCTGCACCTGCCAAGGGGGACCCTTTGGGCCTGAAAGGATGCTTTCCGTCTTTCCAACCTGGCCGCAGATTGTGTTAATGATGACCAAAGCAAAGTGGCTGCTGGAGCCTGGGGACACGCGGCAGGCCTCTATCCACCTGGCCCCGAATGGATCCAATCACTAGGCCAGTCGGCCCTTTACAGGAATAACAAGACCAGCAGTGACAAACTCGGATGTCAGGAGAGTCAGGAGGGTAAAGAAAGCAAGTGGAGCTGCCAGGGAGGGGGGAACACAAGGGAGTGGTGGAGACTGGGGACCTGGGGAGCCCCTTCCCTCACAGGCCACCTCAGCTCGGCTCTGGCCAACCACTGTCACATCCCAGGAATGCAGCCTGTACTGCTACGTCTTCAAGAGCAGAATCCCAGGTTTCTATTTAAAAAATCTATTTTCATAGTTGGAAGCTTATTACAATTTTAACATATATTATGGAACCAAGCAAAATCTATCCATGCTGGAATTTGGCCCATGGACCACCATCTTGAAACCTCTATATCAGAGATGCATTTCTTTCCTTGGGTGAATGGTCGGTTTAGCTCTCTCCTCCCATGGAGAGGAGAGCCTCCTTCCTTCCTTCCCACTCCCTTTCTCACTGCAGTGCTCACCACAGGTGCCATCCTCATCTCTTCTGTGTCCCCGTTATGGGACGCCTGGGTGGCTCAGTTGGTTAAGCAGCTGCCTTCGGCTCAGGTCATGATCCCAGGGCCCTGGGATCGAGTCCCACATCGGGCTTCTTGCTTGGCAGGGAGCCTGCTTCTCCCTCTGCCTCTGCCTGCCTCTTTGTCTGCCTGTGCTCGCTCGCTCTCTCTCCCTCTGTCTCTGACAACTTAATTAATTAATTAATTAATTAAACTTCAGGTCCCTCGACAGGTGTGGATTAGACACCCCTGTTCCCAAACAACTAAGAAAAGGGCCCACAAAGTAGGGGCTCAGACAGTGTTTGTCCAAAGAGAGAATAAACAACATTCAAACCTCTCTGCTTTTCTCATTCTCTACCTCGTCAGTCCCTAATCCAAAACCTGACACATGCCTCCAGTCCAAGCCAATGTCCCCTCCAATCCCTTCGCCATGTTTCCAGGCTCTGAAACTGAGACCAGAGCCAAGAAGGATTAGAAGCAGAAGGGATGTAGAGCCCATGGTCCAGATGAGGGAACCAAAGTCTGGCAGGAAGAAGAGATTTGCATAAGGTCGAATCATGAGTTGGCAGCTGAACTGAACCTTGAGTCTGGAGTAGGGCAGTGTGACGTGGAAGCCCCTCACATCTCCCCCCCTTCCTAGGCCTTCTCTCCTTCCGTCTCTCTCAGAGCACTGCCCACACTCAGGGGTCCACACCTCCCACCCACCCCCATCCTGGGCAGACGTCTGTAGAAGACCTAAAAGCCGTGACCACCCCAACGTGCACTCAGCTCAAAATGTACTGGGAAAGCCGTTCCTATAATATAAAACAGAAATCACTATTTATAATGTGAAATTCATTTATTTTATTAAAATGTGTTTTGGAGCCAGGCCCTATGGCTGCTGCTGGGCCCTGAGGGCAGGGCCCACTCTGGGAATATTGACCCTTGCAGCCCAGTGCCTGGCTATGGTATGGTTATGACCAACCCCATCCCAGGTCAGCTGCTTGCCAAGATGGCGAGTTATTATCTGGACACAAGAAGGAGATTGGAAGGAACAGTATATTCATGCTGGGGTCTAGCTGGCTTCCTTTCCACCCTTCTTTTCCCAGCTGGAAACTCAGAGAAGGAACCACTCAGTGGGAAGGGGAGGCAGGCAAGTATAGACTTCAAAAATGTGGGCTTCAGAGTAAAACGTCTGGATATGAGTTCAAGTTCCAGTGTTTACTAATATGTGACCTTGAAATAACCCTTCATACCCCTCTCTGCTTTAGCTTCCATCTCTACAAAATGGGGCAGGTGAGAAGAATAAAACCAGTATATTTCCAAGTAGGAAAAGTGCTACAGATTATGTAATCCTCATAACAGTCCTATGAGACATATACTATTACCATCAGCTTCAGTTTACAGACATGGAAACTGAGGCACAGAGAGGGAAACTGGATTGTACAAAGTGACACAGCTGGTAAATACTAGAACTGGGATTCCAATGTAATTACCCCTCTGTTAAGTAAGTCTAGAACCCACATTCCTCTTCTCTTAATTTTTAAGAAACTTAAGAAAACATAAACATGATTCAAAATCCATAAAACGTCAAAGATAGCGCAAAGCCTCTTCTTCATCATTACTCTGTATCTTCCACCACCCTCCTCTCAATAACTATTCTTCTACGTCTCTTAAACTAACTTGCAGTTTCTTTAAGAGTGTACAAGCAAACGTGAACATAAATTCCGTCCCTTCCCTTTTGCAGGAAAGGTTAGATACTATACGCATTGCTCGGCACCTTACTATTTTTATTTTTATTTTTATTTTTTTTTAAGATTTTATTTATTTATTTGACAGACAGAGATCACAAGTAGGTAGAGAGGCAGGCAGAGAGAAAGAGGAGGAAGCAGGCTTTCCACGGAGCAGACAGCCCGATGTGGGGCTCGATCCCAGGACACTGGGATTCTGACCTGAGCCAAAGGCAGAGGCTTTAACCCACTGAGCCACACAGGCGCCCTGCTATTTTTATTTTTAAATAATTTTAGACTCACGTAGAAGTTACAAAATAGTAGAGAATTCCCAAATGCCCTCCAGCCAGCCTCCCTCAGTGACAACATCTTCCGTAGGTATAGTACAGCTAGCTATCAGACCGGAAAACGGACAACAGCACAATCCAATTACAGTTCCTCCCATTTTACCAGGTTTAGGTACACTAATTTTTTACCTTTCTGATAAATAGCTCTATGAAGCTTTATCGCATGTGCGGACTTGTGAAAGCACCACATTGGTCAGAATTCAGAACTGCTCCCTTACCACAAAGAACGTTCCACATGCTACTCCTTTAGAACTACGCTGTTCTCCCAGCCTTAACCCCTGGCAACCACGGAGCTATTCTCCATCACTGTGTTCTGTCACTCCAAGAACAATAAATAATAAATAGAAGCCACAGCACACGACCTTTGCCATGGTCTTCTTTGCTCAAACTAAGGTCCTTAAAATCCACCCAGCATTTGCAAGTACCACTAGCCCATTCTTTTGCCTTGCTGAGTAGCATTCCATTGTATAAACACGGCAATTTGTTTCTCCATTCCTCTGTTGAAAAATCTTTGGGTTGTTTCCATTTTTTAGCTCTTGCTGTGGAGTTATTCGCACATGTATGAGTATGTTTCTGCATGAATGTAAGTTTTCGTATTTCCTGGGTAAATACCCAGGAGTGGAATGCCTCGATCACCTGTTCCTGTGTGTTTAACTTTGTAAGAAATTGCCAGACCATGCCAAACAGAGTGGCTGTTTCATTTTGCCTTCCCACCAGCAAAGCATGACAGCCCCACATTTTCACCGGCACTTGATATTGTCAACATTTTTTATTTCAGCCAGTTTAAGATCTGTGGAGTCGTACCTCAAAGCACACCTCACATTTTAAGCTTAGTACGACTTGGAGCTCTTTCTATATCCAAATAGAACTCTATTCATTTTTTTTTCCCTGCAGCTGCATTGTACCTCTTTGCACACCAATATTTACTTAACTGAACTGTTTTTTGTTTGGTGTTTGGATATTTCCCATCTTCGCTCTTTCAATGATTTGACCCCTAACTTTCAATCACCACATTTAACTGCCTTTGTATATATCAAAGTGTTGTGAGTGTATATCCTGTCTCTTTCAACAAAGGATAATGCTTTTAGTGATTTTTAAAAGTATCAGGGAGAGAAACCTAACTTGAACCAGCTTGAGTTAAAAGAAGAAGAAGTGTTTGAGTCATAGCTGGAGGAATTGAATAGCCAAGCCCTAGGAATGGGGGGTAGAGGGCAGGAGACCCAGAACCAGGGCCCCAGAGGGCACCTCCCTTGTCTCTCTGTGCTGGGTCTCTAGTCTGGGTCTTCCCCCTTCCTCCACAGCACAGCAACAGTGACGAAGGGCAGCGCCCGTTGTTACCTGACAGCCCCCCATACCATCATGGGGTGTGGGGACTGCCTTTCTTTGCCAAACCTGAATCAAAGGTATCACAGAAGTCCAGCTCAGTGGGAGAAGTGGGGACAGTTTTAATGCCATGCCCACCATCCCAGGAATGTAAGCTCATTCCTGAGATGGCTGTACATGCAGAGGAGGGGTTAGAAAATGAACCCAAAGATGCAAAGATTTCTCCACTCTTGGGGCTGACAGTATCAGAAGCATTCCCTCATCTCCCAGCACAAGCAGTCAGGCTCAGCACATATTAGATGCTATCGGCATGCAGCTGGTGCTGAACAAGATATGTGTCAATCAATCAAGCATTCTACTAAATGGCCTCCTATTTCTTCGCATGCTGGGGGAACCCACCATTTAAAATAATGCCGTTAAATTCCTCTGCGAAGCAGGCTTTCTTCACAGCAGGATTTGCTTAAAGTGGGGCATGCCTGCAGTCTCAGTTCCTGGGGGAAACCTTTGATTTTCCTGACAACCCACTGAGCTAGGCGAGGATGTTAGGAGGGCAAACGGTTAATGGATGTGAAAGCTTTCCGTGACCTGTAAGTGGCATAGAAATGTAGGACCTCACCATGACTATTATGATTACCCTTATTTCATCTCGTCTTTGAAGAGCTTTACACTGTAATTTTGGAAGTGGAATTGGAGACACCTCTCTAACAGTTCAACCTCATACTTCTCCTCCAAGGCTCAGTCCGGGGTCTCAGAGCACCGTTTCCCAGCGGCCCTGTTGCTGCTATTCAATGCAACATAAAGAGATTTCCACAGCCAGAGGCCTTCTTGGATGGGAATAAAGGGATGCACTGAGGCAGGGGCTTCCAGAGGCACACCAAACTACCCCATGACAGAAAAGCCCTTTCTATTCCAAATTTAGGGATTTGATTCAAGGTCGGAGTGCCTAACAGTATGCTGGAGGCTAGACCTCCAGGAAGCCCATGGTTTGCAGGAGGCGGTGTACTCAGCTAACCGCACTTCCAGACGGGGAAGGGAGATTCAAAGGTCCTCAGGACAGGGGATTGGGAGGTGCTACGGGAAGGGCCCCAGGTCTGACGTTGACAGAGAAGAGATGAACATTTGAATGACCCTGCTGACCTTAGGAACCCCAAGTCTTCCCCAGCTGCCCCTCAAATCCCAAGGCCCTTGCACTCCACAGGGGTCCTTTGGATTTCCCCCAGACTCTTTCTGTCCTCTACATTTTCTCTCCCTTTCTCTAGATTTCTTCTCCTTTTTTCCTAGGACTCCTCTGCCCCGCCCTCCTTCCCCAGAGCCCACCTCCATTCCCACCTCTCTCCCATGCTTGGTTCTACAGAGAATCCCATGACCCTCCCCTTCCCTCACTTGCTCTGCTGGGCCACAATGAAATGTATTTAGCTCCTAGAGTCTTTGTCATAAATCAACCTCTCCAGAGGCTCAATCATTTTTATTGCTCTTCTGTGAACATCCTGTCATTCCTCTCTCTGTCTCAGATATTGGCAAGCCTGGAACTCACAGCACTTTCCCTGGACACGTCTCATTAGAGAGCTGCCCATGGCTTTCTGCCTTTGTACTGTGAGGCTTCCCCAGCCAATTATCTTGACCCCATCATGACTTTTGGCAGACACCCCAAAAAAGCAGTTAGGGGTGAAGCTACATTATTAATGGGGAGTCTCCCAGGACCTCACCACTCCTGTCCCTTCTCATTCTCATGGAACAGCCCAGACATCATAGTTGAGTCTGGACAATGGTGCTACTGGCCACAGTGAGCCCCTCACCCCAAAAAAGGCTAAGGGACTCTAAAAGGAGCAAACATTGCACTGGAGTCATGATGCTCTGCAGTGTTTGTGGTGCCGAAATGTTGGTGATTGAACAACAGTGATCACAAGGAAATTAATTACACTGAAAAGGTCATATATCATGATAATTAATAAACACAGACTGTCTGAAGTCAGTGAACTTGATGGAAAATACACAGGTCACTAGAACCTTGAAGATGTACAGACAAAACAAGGAGGGGAATCACTGCAGACTGCTTGCATTCTTGCCACCTCAATGTGAGGGGAGCAGAGAACCCACTGGAGTTTGACCAAATGAAGCAGGGATTCTAACAGAGGCTGGTCTGAAAACGAATCTCCCCCCACTTTAGAATAGAATATCAGAATAAGAAAGCAACACATAAATGCAGTTATTAGATATTGAATATGAACCAACACATGTTCTCATTAGTCTACCTAAAGAGTTTGGGAAAGTTGGTGCTATGGACAAAGAAGGAAATAAAGGAGACAGGATTTAAGAGCTATGTTCAGCTTAAATAGGATCTTTGCACTGGAGAGACCATGTTTTTCTCCCACTGACTTGGGTTGAGATCAATGTCAGTCATATAATGTGGCCGTACATCCACAGGGTCATACCTGCACTATTGACTGGCACTGCCGCCTAAAAGAACTGTGGTCTAGGGGACCCCTGTCTATAAGCTTAGTTGTAGAGCATCTGAGCATCTGAGCATCACTGTGCCAGTGTGATGCTCAGATGCTTAACCTACTCTATTGCCCAAGAGAATTGGACCCTCCTAGAAGGGAGCAGTTGGAATAAAACCAGGAGCCAAAAAGTGGAATTCACTTTTTCCTTCAAATCCTAGTTATTGAGACTCTACTATGTGTCAAGCATTGTTGTAAGATAGGGATACAACAGTAAACAAAGCTGATGAAAGGAAGAAAGAAAGAAAGAAAGAAAGAAAGAAAGAAAGAAAGAAAGAAAGAAAGAAAGAAAAGAGTCCCTGACTTCATGGTGTTTATAGCCTAGTTCCCTGAATATTTTCTAAAATTTCAAAGACCTTGTGGATAAAACTGAAAGTTTTTTCTTCCTTCAATCTGTACTCCTCCACTTTCACCCCAATAACAGAAGAGGTAACTCAGTAAAACACCTTTATACTACTTAAAATGTAGTGTAAAGAGAAGGATAACTATGTCTCAGTTCACATGGGAACACAGTTAAGCACATCCACTCACTATTTGGTAGTCAAGAACTGAATAGCAGTCTCTATGTTAGGAATAAACAAGATTAAAATAATCAGCGTAACAGCCATGCAAACATGATTCAGGAAAAAAAAGTAGAAAAAATAAGAACCAGATAAAGAACCCATTCTGGAAAAAAAGTAATTCCAAATAACAGAAGAACACTTCCCCATGGTAATAAAATTTAATTAAAAAAATAAATGTCATTGGGGTGCCTGGGTGGCTCAGTGGGTTAAAGCCTCTGCCTTCAGCTCCAGTCATGATCCTAGGGTCCTGGGATCGAGCCCTACATTGGGTTCTCTGCTCAACAGGGAGCCTGCTTCCCCTTTTCTTTCTGCCTCCCTCTCTGCCTACTTGTGATCTCTGTCAAATAAATAAAATCTTTTTTTTAAAAAAGTCATCAAAATAAGAACCTAAAGAATAGGTGATAAAACAATATGAAGATAAAGAAACCGGCACCAGATCTACCCTATCACCTGAAACAACAAAGAAAATAGAACAACCTGAAACAACTGTTGCAAGACACCAAACAAGAAATGAAAGTTGGGAAACAAGTAAGATGAGGCTTACAACCGCCCCAGCGTACTGCCTGGAGGGCCTCCAGGCATCCACACATGCAGCTGCTCATATGGGGGGCGGGGAAGGTGGAATTGTTCCTGTCCCCACCAGGTTGCTTCCACAGGCTTTAAGTAAGGTACTTCAAAAGATTTTGCTTCAAGGTGGAGGGTCAAAATTAGTCCAAGACTAAATGCTGCTCTGGTCATGCCTAACAAAGCTTAAAATAAGACATGATAGCATTGAGTTTTTAAGAAACTTAGGTACATCCCAGAACAAGACTCAATAACATATGTAGGACTATAAAATTATCCAGTGCCACATAAGACCAAATTCAAAATGTCTGACATCCAATAAAAAATTATCAGAGAAGATAACTCATAGTAAAGAAAAAATGTAATCAATCAAAACTGACTAAGAATGACACAGAGATTATAATTAACACACAAAAACATTAAAATGGTTATTATAACTGCATTCCATATGTTCAAGAATATGAAGGAAAGAGATTTGGAGACTGGTGATATAAAAACCAAAATTGAAATCCTGGAAACGAAAACCTCAAAGTCTAATATGGAGGGGAAAAAAAACACTAGGTGGAATTAACAGCAGATAAACAATTGCAGAAAAACAAGATTTGTACGCTTTAAATAAAGTGATAGAAACTATCCAAAATTCAACAGTGAAAAAATAAAATTTAAAAATAGATGGGCAAAGCATGATTGAGATGTAAAACAAACTCTAGTGCCCTCATAGATGGGTAACTGGACTCTGATAAGGAAATCAGGGAAGACATCTGAAAACACAATCACTAAAACTTTTATACATTTGAGAAAAACATAAACATAAGAGATCCGAGAAACTCAACAAACCTCAAGCCCAAAAAACGTGAAGAACAGTTCAGCAAGCCATGTGATTTTTAAAAATTGCTTAAAATCAATGATAAGGAGAAATTCTAACAGGAGCCAGAGGTGGGCTAAAGGTGCTGTAGAGAGAGAGGAAGAAGGAGAACAACAGATGTCTCATCAGACCTAGCAAGCCAGAAGAGATGGAAGACCATCTTTAAAGGACCAAAGGACAAGGCTGGCCAACCTGTAATTCTATACCCAGCAAAATGATTCTTCTAAAATGAAGGCAAAATAAAGATTTTTTCAGACAAACAGAAGCTGGAGGAATTCATCACAACTAGGCTTCTCATACAAGAAATGGAAAAGAAAACCATTCAAGCAGAAAGGAAATGATGCCTTAAGGAAATGGAGATCCCTTCAAAGAAACAAAAAAGCCCTGGAACTGGTAAGCATGTAAGTAAACATGGAATATTTTTTTCTTATTTAAAGTGATTTAAAAGCTAATTGACTGTTTGGGACAGAAATAATCAAAATCTATTGTAGGAGGTAAAATGTGTAACCATAATAGCTTCAAGGCCTGGAGAGTGGGAGAAAAGTATCTTGTAAGAATCTTACACCAAACACCGAAAGGGAAATAACAATAAGTTGAAAGCATATACTACAGACTCCAGAAGACTAAAACAACGGAATAACTGAATAAAACTTCGAGAAAGTAAGCCAACAAAGAGACAAAGAAATTACCGAGGGGTGCAAGGAAACTTTGGGAAGTGATGGAGACGTTCATTATGTTGATTTGTGTTATTGGTTTCATGGCGTACTCATACGTCAAAACGTATCAAGCTGTCACTTTAATTATGTACAGCTTGTTTTATATCAATTACATCTCTGTAAAACTGTTTAAGAAAGCAATAGAACAATATAGAAAGGAAACCACAGAGCCCATGGAACAGAGCAAGAACCATCATAATACCTTCATAGAACGAAAAAGAAATCATACAAAATTAAGAACAGAATCGATACAGATGAGAAATGAATTCCTGATATCAAGTAAAGCATTTTAAATGGGCTGCCAAGTTGTATAGCTCCAGGGAGTTCATATCTGTTAGACCGTGATGTGAACAGGGGCCCTTGTGGCTCTGCACTCGTAGCCCTTGTGGCCCTCAGCTTGAGGTGATCACAGTGAATGCAGAGGAAGAACACAAGAAGGTCAAAGTAATACAGTGAGATTTTGATGGATTTGGAGGACAAAGTTGACTTTCTGTTAGAAACCAGAAAGCATGGCAAATGAAATAGAAATATAGTAAGAGAAATATTTAAATCCCTGAATTGAAAAATAATGGAATTTGCTGATTAAAAATACCACTGGTCCCAAGGGTCTTGGATAGGAGGTGGGGAGATAATAGAGAAGAAGCAACATCAAGACATAGTCAGGCAATATTTCTGGACTTTAACGGTAAAGAGAAAGTTCTTTAGGCATCCAGGTAGAAAAGTTAGTCACCCACAAGCTGCAATGAAGCAGGCCTCAGGATCTTTGTGTAACAGTACACATTGTCCAGGAGACATGGAGGAATATATTCAAAATTCTGATGGAAAGAAAATGTAAGCCAAGATTATTATATCTACCCAAGATGTCACTCAGGAATAAAGGCCATAGGAAGACATGTCCAACTAGGAAAGAATTGAAAGAATTATGCTTACTCTTGATCCCATGTTAAAAGGCTATTTGATGATACAATCCAGCTAGTCAAAATCCAGAAAACCTCCTATTATCTCCTTTTCCTGCTTCTCTGGTCATAAGAATCTTGACATTTCTGCAGGCACATTGCCACCCACCTGTAAGACTACATAACCTTGCCTCCCTTATAGCTAGTTAATGGTCAAGTCCTAAAGTTCTAGTGAATAGTATATAAGCAGACATGGTGTGTGCAACTTCCAGGAAGTCTAATTAAAGGGAAGGAGGATACATTCTTTAGCCTTCATCCATTATGCTGCCTGAAGGACAGATGTGATGGGTGGAGCCCTAGCAGCCACCTCAAACCACAAAGACAAAGACTAAAGCCTAATGATGATAGAGAAGTCACCTAGGAGTTTACCTGCTTAATATATTTGTGTACTTGCCTCACCTCCTCTGGACTTCTTCTTCAGGATTACCTCATACAAAAAAGAAGCAGACTTTTATTTTGCTTAACCCATCAGTTTTTTTGTTGTTGCTGTTTTATGCAGTGGAACCAAATTCTGATCGATACACCAGTCAACTAACAGATATGTCTAAATCAAGGGCTGAGATATGGAGAAGCTATGATTTTTATACTCAGAGTTCATGAAACTCCATTCATGATGTCATTAAAAACTGACATAATTATTATTATGGGGTGGCATAGAAATGTTATATAATGTAAAAGATAAAAATAATATCAGTAATAATATCAAAGAGTGGGAAGAGGGAGGCGGGGAAGTGTAAGTGCTGATCTCCTCAGCTCTCTGAGCAGGAAGTCAATCAATACTGTGCAAATTTAAAATATGTCGTTTTAAAATAGACTCCAACCTCCTAGTGTTTTCTGTAATCCCTAAGAGGGAATCTATTAGAAAATAATATCTCTTGTGCTGAAGAAATATTTATCTAAATGGAGCAATTCCTTCCATTTCATTTTAGTTTCTTGTTCTTTTAAACTAACATAAAATTTAATGAAATACTTTTTTATTAAAATGTTGCCTCTATGTTATGGCCCCACCATTATACTCCTGTCTGTGTAGACTCTCAAGATCTCTGCATATTTTGATTTCTGGGGATTACACTTTGTGAGGACTTTTTACTACCTTTTTCTTGGTGGTATTCTTACTGTCCTGATTTTTTTTTATAATGACGTATAAAACTCTTTTTTTAACATTAGTGGGTTTCGGGTGCCTGGGTGGCTCAGTGGGTTAAGCCGCTGCCTTCGGCTCAGGTCATGATCTCAGGGTCCTGGGATCGAGTCCCGCATCGGGCTCTCTGCTCAGCAGGGAGCCTGCTTCCCTCTCTCTCTCTCTCTCTGCCTGCCTCTCCATCTACTTGTGATCTCTCTCTGTCAAATAAATAAAAAATCTTTAAAAAAAAAAAATTTAAAAAAAAAAATTAGTGGGTTTCTAGTACACATTCTAGTGTACAGTACTTATAATAATTACCAGGGTCCTCCCTCCAAGTCACTGATTAATGCTCTATAGCATGGATGTTTTTTTAATTTAAGCACCTTTATATAAAATTCCAGGTTTTTTCAACATCTCACCTCCCCTTCTTACTTCAGTATTTTGATAGCCAAGATTTCCAAAAATGGGGCTTCTGATCCAAATGACACACTTATTTCAAACCTTAATAGTGAAATGATTGTGTCCAATTTACACTTTAAACCACTAAGTATGAGGGTACCCGTTTTCCCTCTTCAGTAATGGATACTAGGAATATTTTTTACTTGTGCTAATGTGGTTTAAAAACCGGTACCTGGGTGGCACAGTCGGTAAAGCATGTGCCTCATGGTTTCAGCTCAGGTCACCATCTCAGGGCTGTGGAATCAAGGGATGTGGAGTCTCTGTGCTCAGCAGGGAGTCTGCTTGTGATTCTCTCTCTCCCTCTCCCTCTGCCCATCCCCCCACTCAGGTGGGCTCGCGCTCTCTCTCATTCAAATAAGTAAATAAGATCTTAAAAAAAAAAACAAAACCTGGTATTTCATTGTTATTTTCATTGTATTTCCTTGATTCTTTGTTAGGGAGGGACTCTTTTTTCCCTACATTATTGGTTATTTGTGGCTTTTTCTTGTCCATTTATCTATCAAGTTATTTGTCTTTTTCTTATCGACTTGTAAAAAGCTCCCTAGAGATAAAGGCTATCAATTTTTTGTAATACATGCTATAAGTCTTTTCTCCCAACATTTATCAAATATCTTCTGATTTTGTTTATGGTATCTATATAGAGACATAAATGCTTAATTTTTATGTGGCATTTATCATTTTTACCCTAACAGTGAGGTCAAGTTTTTTTTTTTTTTTAATGCTGAAAACTAAACATAACTAAAAGCAATGCTCTTACCCCATTACATCACTCCTACCCCGACCCTCATCTTTGAAGTCCAAGCTCCCCAATGGGCTTTCAAAGTCCTCCATGGGAGTCCTACACACTGGTCCAACAAGGCTGCTCCCTCCTCCCCCAGAAGACCGGATCCTTCGCGGGGACAAAATGCCAGTCTGTCCTCTCATGCATGTCAGGGGCCTCCTGCCTCTGAGCTGAGCCTCAGCTCTTCCCTGCTTTAGCCAAAGCCCACTTTCATCCAAGATCCTGTCCTTCGCTAAGGAAGCTTCCCTGAAGCCAAGCTCAAGAGCTCTCTTGCGGGACCCCTGAGCTCAGCGGGTGTCCAGTCAGTGGGCACCTAGACACCCTCCTGTTGCCCACTCACCAGCCACCATGCAGTCTGGTCAGGGCCTGCCCCTTATTTCCTATGACCTAAGCACCTCTCCATTGCCCTTATTAAAATACACTTTAGGGGCACCTGGGTGGCTCAGTGGATTGAAGCCTCTGTCTTCCACTCGGGTCATGATCCCAGGGTCCTGGGATCAAGCCCTGCATCAGACTCTCTGCTCAGCGGGAGCCTGCTTCTCCCTCTCTCTTTCTCTGCCTACTTGTGATCTCTGTCTGCCAAATAATAAATAAAATCTTTTTTTTTAAAAAGAAAACAATTTAAAATAAAATACACTTTAATTATCCATTTATCGTCATCATCCTCTGGACTAGCAGCTTCGCAAAGTCAAAGTTCTGTCTTCTTCCTATTTGCATATCTCTGACTCCTGCTTCTCTTCTTTCTAGCAACACCTATGTTCTTGGCAATTGCTATTTTCCATTCCAGTCTCAAATCTAACACATCCATGGAGAGTCCCTGATGACCACAGTGAAGGGATAATACAGCCATTTTACAGGATAGAACACTGGGCCTAGGAAAAGCCAAGTCAGTGTCTTGAATTTTGACATTGGGCATAATAAATTGTAGGCTCAGCTGCTGGAAGAAACTCCAAGCTATGTTCTTGCCCAACACTGTGACTTTCGGTTGATGGTCTCGAAGGACCATCCCATAATAGCTTACCCGTTTTCTAGTTTGATAGTTCAAGTACCTCGAGATACGAGATGCCAGCAGTCAGGCCTGTTCTAGTAATGGCCAGCAAATAGTTCTATCTACAAACTTCCAACAGTTTGCCAAGTGTCTCCTAATGTGGCCACCTTAATATAAATTGCTCTAAAATATTATTTTATGAATATACAGTATCCAATAACAAATAGTATCTTTTTGTGAAATTAATTTCAATTTAGCCTTAACTAATACTAAATTGCTATGGAATTACATATTACATACACATTACTACAGAAAGAAGTTCATCATGATTAATGTTATTACAGTGAACACCAAAGGAATTAATAATGATTTGCAGTTACTATAAAGTGGTACTGGTGTAGGAAAAAAGGTTAAGTCTAATTAAATTCTGGCAACCACTTAGGGCCATGCAGCAGTGAGGATGCTGGGTTTTATGTTAATTAATTCTATATGAAATGTTGCTGAAGTGTTTTAATAATGTCCAAAGAGCCACATTTTGACTACCGATGTCTATTTTGACTTCTTTTCCCCACGGTGACATGGCATGGGAAAGGTGTCGAATCCTTGGGATTCATCAGGAATTAGAAAGCTGTGGGGGTTTCTGATTCTGATCTCAGAGGAGTCACGCTTGGTGGTGAGACCAAGTTTCTCCAGTTCCCCGCAATGACCCATGCTGGAAAGTGGATGACTTTTCTTTAGAAATAGGTCTTGTCTGTCCTGAGTTGCCTTCTGGATTAGACATAACTCCACCATCGTCTGTTCACATGGGTGGATTGGGCAGCCTGGACATCCCAGAAGGGTTCCAGCTTCCCCAAAAGCGGACGCGGGTAACACAGAGCCCGATCTTCCACTAGGAGATCGTCCAGCTCGCGGATGAGCTTGGGACTTGGGAGAATCTGAAGATTCAGATTTCGTTATGGTTCTTTAGCTCATTTCCTTTGTAACTTGGGGCAAGTCATTTAAATTCTGAGTCTGCATTTCCCCAGACTTCACAGTATTGTTTTCAGAATTAAATCAGAAAATGGATAAGAGAGAGAGATGGGAAGTTCTAGGAGCTAAATAATAAATTCACATTCTTATTCGTGACCCTCCCCTGGGCGTGACGTCCCACTGTTCTCAGGGTTCATTCTTATACCCAGCCTCAAAAACACCTCAAAGCAAAGGAAGGGCCAGACCTTTTAAATATGATTCCTGCTTCACGCCACACAGAAATATTTAATTTAATATCGCAGATAGTGAACCTGTTTCCATTAAAGCAGATGCTCACCCACTTGACTTTTTTTAAATTAATCAAAGCACACAACTTAACATCTCGGGCTGTCTGGCATTGTAAGCCAAGGGCATGGCTGGAAGCTTGGCTAGAATAAAGTTCAAATAACTTAACTTTAATTCAAATAGATGACTTTTAGTTGGAAGAAAGAATGGATGGTGGGGTGCATGGGTGGATGGGTGGACATCCCGATTCCTTTGACCCAGTACCAGAAATAACATTTGTGATAACCCAACCAAGACAGAATCTGAATCCTGATCCCAGCCTCAGTGGTCACCATTCCAGTTTTGTGGGCACTGGTGGGAACAGGTCAGGCTTTGTCAAATTCACCTGCAACATTCCCACTCCTGAGCACGGCTCATGGCAAATAAATGCCTCACAAGCACCCAGCAGCTACCCCTGTAGCCTTCCCCGAGCATATACTGTCACCCACAATGATCTCTCACTATGCTGGGCCTATAGAAAGCGTATGTCTCACCCAGAAGGTCTCAAACTTCAGGGGTAAGAGAACGGTCTAGAGGGTTTATTAGAATACAGAGCTTTGTGCCCCACCTGCAGAATTTCTGATTCAGTGGGTACGGGACAGAGCTGAGAATTTGTATTTTAACAAGTTCCCAGGTGATGCTGTGACTATTGGTCTGGGGACCACACTTTGAGAACTTGAGTTCTAGCCCAGCGGTCCCTATAGAACTTACCAGAGTAGTAACTTAGAAGAGCATTCTCTTGAGTAGGAAGTTTCTCGAACACCAATATGGCATCTCCTTGTTGCCTTGCAGCAACGTTCTAAAGATAGTGCCATTACTAACTTTTGCTTTCAGAAAGGGAAACTGGATTGTGGAGGGAGACAGCACCACCAAGGTCATGGGAGGCTGGATCTTCTCTCATTACCCTGTGCTGACAGTCTGGCTGGAAAGGCAATTGCTGCATGAAAACACAGCATGTCTCCCAGGAGCCGTAGCTAATACAGTGAAACACATGATGTGTGAGCTCCACAATGTTTCACAAGCAGTAGGTGGGCAATGACAGACTCATTGACTAAGGATCAACTGTGCCAAGGATCCTGGGAAGGACAGTCTAGCCCAGTTCACCTGACCAGCTGTGTGACTTTTGGCAGGTCAACTAACCTTTCTGGGCCTCCTAAATCCTGCCCAAAGCACTCATGCTCCTTCTGCCTCTGACTTCTGTGTCCGTACAGGTCTGTATCAACTTTGCCAGGATCATCTGAGAACCTAGCAAAGTGGGCTTTCTTCTGAGGCTTCATGCTTCCCACACAACCCAGAACAATGCACAGGGACCAGGGACACCTCTTCGGCCCCTTTCCATCCTACAGCACCAGAGGCATCGAACTAATAATACCCCTGTGGCCTTTGGAGGGCTGGGGAGGAAGTTACCAGAAGCCAGAAATGCAGACAACTAATTCCTGATGAAAAGGAAACCTATTTTGTGTAAGTTAACATAAAACAAAACCAAACCCAAACATAACATAAAACAAAACCCACCATGGTTCCTCCGCGCATTCACATTTCAGGGCTGTGTCATCAGCCCTGAATCCATTCTGAGTCCATTAGCAGCCCGATTGCGAGCACAGAGGCCCCCAGACTCCTTGGAACCTTGAGAGTGAGTCTCTGGGGAGCTGACTCAGCCCTTTGTCTTCACAGAGGAAGAGAAATTGGATTCTAAGGCACAGAGGACAGCAAGTCTGCATCCAGAAGCCTGGAGAGACAAAGGACTCAAGGAGGGGAACAGCCCAAAGTTCTGGACTAGAGCGAAGGTGGGGCCTCCCTATGGAGGGAGAGAGGCAGAGAGGAGAAAGGATTGATTTATTGTCCACAACTCCATGGTGGACACTGCGCGTAGTATCATTACTTCTAACAATGACAAACTTTCAAAATAGACATTATTATCCCCATTTTATAGTTGCCACAATTGAGGCTCATACCTCTAAGTGACTTAGGGAGCTCATAGCTTCATGTAGACTCAGGCAAGGGAGACAGGATCAATTCAGATATGTCTAATCTTGAAGTTCCCGAATATTTCTTCTTTCCTCACCCCATGCAGTGCCTTGGGGTCAGTGACCAAGAAGGCTCCATAAGAAGAGAGGAGAGAGGGTACCATGGTGAGGGGCCCTGGACCTTTACCTGGGCTCACCTGAATGATGCCTCCCAGATGCCCTGCCTGGGCCCGCCAGCTCCTGAGCGCAGGAACACTTAGCCTCTGCAGAGACATGGAAACATCAGTCCTTCAGGAGACCTCTCAGGCTGCTGGGGGGTGGGGGACAGATGTGCTGCAGGGACATTGGTGCTCACTGCTCAGCCACTGGCAATAATGTTACCCGAAGCTCAGAAGTGAGGACCCCACACTCATGGGCACTGATGGGCCAGTCTTGTCCTTAAAGCAAACCCAAATGTAGACCGTTCTCTAGCTGAAAATTCCCTGCTCTCTGGGCAGTTTTCTCCAGCTTCCCAGGCTGACCCCCACCCTCCAGAGAGCTCCATGTGTGTGCCTCATGTCTAGCACCTGGACCCATCCTCAAACAGCTAGAATGGCTGTGATGTCTCCCCCACCTGACTGTGAGCATCTCAGCTCCTCCTCCTCCCTCCATGCCCATCAGCACAGGTGCAGCAGAGAAGGACTAGGCTACAGGTGTCCAGTGGAGCTTTGGGCACGGTCCAGTGCAGTAGCCACTAGTGGCATGTGGCGCTCAGGAATCTGAAATGTGGCTCGTGCAAATGAAGAACTGACTGTTTTTGTGTATTTTATTTCAATGTGTTTCCGTTTAAATAGCTACCGCTTCATGAATACCTGTTGCCTCTGAAAGAGAAGGACAAGAGAAAGGAAAAGGAAGGGAGTCAAGCTGATGAGGGTGAGAATAAGGAAAATCCCATCAGTAAGGAGGGAGGGAGGGAGGAACTGTCTAATACCAGACAACTGGTATTAGACAACAGACAACCTGCAAGTTGGTGTCTGGCTAATGTTCATTTGTGGGCCCTCCTGTGTGGCCTTGGAGTGACAGAGAGGCACAGAGCAGCCCAGGACCCCCCACAGCCTCCTTAGCTCTTGGTGAGCGTAGCTCCCGGGAGAGCCCAAGTCCAAGCATCTTCTAGAACATCACGTGCTTACCACCCTCTGAAGGCTCCAGACTTAGCAGCAGAGACCCAAGAGTGTCAGACAGAACGGCCCCCCGGCTGGCCCTCCTCCTGGCGGCACAGGCAGGGGGTGAGCTCAGAGGTGGGAGATGGCTGCCTCCCACCCACTCCCGCTCCCATCCCCCTCCTCCCTCCCTCCCTCCCCTCCTCCGTCTCCACATCAGCAATAGATTTCCAGGACACTCTAATGAAGTACATCTTGAGTCTCCTTTTCACGGCTAATGAGGAGACAACAAGAATTTGACTAATACCAGTACAATTACTGGAGCAGTCAAGCGAGGGCCTCTGATTAGACGTGATAATTTGCAAGGCTGGGCTCTTCACATTAAGTTTGCAAACAGTTTAAAAATCACTTCCTCTATTTATCCAGCTAATCCCTGTTTAATGACTCCAGACCCAAGGAAAGAAAGGGGAAATGTCTCTTTAAAAATTAATAAATAAATAAATTAAAACACTAACAACCCCAACCTTATTTGCCCAGACAGGAGAGATGGCAGAAGGACAACCCGACTGTCATATTTTCAGGCAGACTCACTTAAGATTTCCTAGCTGCGAAGGATTTTGTCCTCCCTAAACCATGGCCCTCGTGCTCTCCCCAGCCGCTCAACCAGCCCGGCCACTCCTTCCCTAAGCAGACAGAATGGTTTGTCCACCTCCATGTTGATGGGTCTGATGGCCCAATCCTGGAAAGGCTGCAGGTGGTCACTGGTCTCAAAGTGTTGTTGAAAGGACAGACCCAAGGGTGAAATTCCAGAGGGTTCTTTATCCTCTTAACCACTCAAAGTATAGTCCAGGGACCAGCAGCCCAGGCATCCACCCTGGGGCCTGTTACAAATGCAGAATCTAGGGCCCCATGGAGACCTGCCCCTTCAGAATCTGCCGTTTTCCAAGCTCCTGGGTGACACGTCCGCTTGTCAGCGCTGCTTTATGCCATAGCATTTGCCTGACTTTGAGAATGACCTTGAGACATGTGGTTTTGTTGATTTCCATCCATACTATGCATTCTGTGGATCTGTGCTTGTCTGTACCTCCTCTGTAGAGATTTACAGTGGGGCTTATTCAAAAAGAAGAGCACATCTGGGAAATGCCGGGTCAATTCAAATCAAAATTATTTGTTGAATGCAGGTTTTACAACATCTTTATAATACCAAGCAGCATTTTAACGTCCACGAGGAAAGATACTGTCTGCGGTGTTTCCCAGACTCACTTGAAGCGGGAACCCCTCTTGGTGAGCGTGGAGCGTAGCAGATTCCTGGTGACTCAGCAGCGCCTGTGCAGGGGAGAGCTACTAGGGATGGTGGGTGATTCTGCAAGACACACGGAGTTCTCTGTCCCAGCTGTGGTGTCCCGACAGCAAAGGTACATCCAGGAAAGGAAAGCTCGGGGCTCCCGGCTCTGTCCCAGACTTTCCTCTCCAGTCATCTTCCTCTGGCAGTGTCCCAGGCAAGAGGAAGGACCCAGCCCAGGTATCAGGTCCTTAACTAAGACCATCAAATCCAGGCATCTGGTAAAAGAAAGGGATCGGGGGTGGGAGGGTACCAACCTCCTTTTCATCATAAATCACGGTGGAGGTGATGGTAATGCCTTTCTCCTCCAGCTCCGGGGGAACGAAGAACTGCTCACACGTATAAGCGAGGCTCGTGTTGTGCCAAGAGCTTTCTGCACCTTTTCATCCGATCTCTAGGAGAGCCTGGAGGTAGCCAGCCTCACTGGCCGTGTCACAGATGAAGAGAACAGAGGCCACTGAGGTTCAAGTCGACCCAACTAAGTAAGCAGTGGCACTGGGATTCCCACACAAGCAGACCCAACAGGCTCTGCTCTGTGCAAGGTGAACAGGCACTCGGTGGTGATTAAATCCTAGGGAATATATACACATACCCACATGCTCAAATATATGACTCTAGTCCCTAAACGCTCTCAGGCATATATATGTGGGCATACACATGTATATACAGGACAACGTGCAGTGCAATTTCTTGTCCCTGTGGGAATCCCAGAATTGGAAAAAGCTTGGTAAAATCTCCAATGGCAAATAGCGCATCTCATCCTTGCAATGCCCCTAACAGTAAAACAAACCAGGTGTTCTTACCCCCATTTTATGGAAGGGAAGACGGAGACCAGAGAGAGGAAGTGATTTGTCAAGATCTCAGGCTCACCAACAATGGCCCAGCAAGCATTTAGGGTGGATCTCATTGTCCCCTGGGGCCCGACGCCACACTCAGGCCACCACACTCGGGCAGCTGCCCACCTCAGCCTGTTACTATCACACTCCGAAGGATTTAAAGGCTCCCAGGATATATGGAACTTCAAAACTGTGTGTCTGGGGTAGCACCAAAGATTTGACACCCAGAGGTTATGGAGCAAAGGCTGTGGGTCTATACATCTGAGCCTCGACTACCACATACACACATAAATAAGACATACACACCCACCCATATGCATACACACGCATACACGTACACAATATACACACATACACAAGACATACACAACCCGCCCATGCGCATACACACACATACATACATGATATACACACATACACATTCATTTAGTACACAACCATCCATGGGTACACACACATAAGCATACATGATATAAACACATACACACTCATACACACCCACCCATCCGCACACCCATACACATGCATGATATACACACATACACTCATACACAAGATATACACACCCACCCGTGCACATACACAATATGCACACATACATAAGACATACATACCCACCTACCCATGTGCATACACACTCATACACATACACGATATACACACATACACAAGACACACAACCCGCCCATGTGCTTACACACACATATATACATGATATACACACATACACATTCATCTCATATACACCCACCATGTGTACACACACATATGCGTACGTGATATAGACACATACACACTCATACACACCCACCCATGCGCACACCAATACACATGCATGATATACACACATACACTCATACACAAGACATACACACCCACCTGTACTGTGTATACAGATACACAGTATACACACATACACTCATATACAAGACATACATACCCACCCATGTGCATACACACACATCCACATACGCAATATGCACACATACACAAGACATGCACACCCACCCATGTGCACAGACATGCATACACACACAAAATACACATGTACACTAATACACAAGACATAAACACCCACCCATGCACATACACACACATACAAATACCAATGCACACACTAAATACACAATATACACATGTACACACCTACACACAACACATCCACACCTGCACACGTCCACCCATACACATGCGTGATATACACACATACACTCATACACATCCATGATATATAGTACACACATGCGTGCACAGAAATATACAATACATGTGCACACATGTGGACACGCACGTGCAACACACATGTGCATATACATATGTACACACATCACACGTGCACACATACAACATGCACTCTGATCTACAACACACCTGCACAGAACATGCACACACATATACAACACACACACACACACACGTACACACACAGCTCTGTGTTTCATGCTGACCAGGGTGGTTTTCAGCTGCTGACTTTGCCAGAATTTCTTGCACAAGCCAGCCCACTCCCCGCTGCTGGCGGAGGCCAGCCTTAGCCAATGAACACTCATAGAAATGGGGTCTGGCCTTTGGGCATGGGCTGAGAGGAGCCTAGAAGTGGTCATCTTGACAGAAGACAGGAAGAAGCTTGGAGGAGAGGGGCACTAAGTGAGGACCCTCAGGTGGGGAGGGTGTTGGGTGCAGGCAACCTAGGGCCAATGCCCAGACTACCAGTCAGGAACCCTGGAATCCACCCCAGTCCTGCTACAGGTGCACGCTGTGACCTTTCCCCTTATCTCTCCCCCCTCAGTGTGTCCACCTGTACAACAAATCTGATCCATGGTTTAGTGGACCACTTCTGTGAGTCTGACTTTAAGTCTGGTTTATGGGCAGAAGAGCCACCATGAGCTTAAAGCCCTCTGCCCAGGAGGTCAGGGAAGGAGAGGTGTACTTCTCACAACCCGCCACTCACGTATGAGAGACCTCAGGTATCTGGCCTGATTGGCAGGGCCACTAATGCTTCCCCTCGGGGAGCCACTGGGATGCAACTGTGTGACCTGGATGGAGTCTCTTCCCCATCTCATGGGCTCAGGAGCTTCAGCTGGCTCCTAAAGATGCAGCACTGGGTAGCTCTAAGTTCTACAGCAGTGCAACACCATGAAGAGAAGGATTCTGCACCCAGATTGCTCTGAGTTCAAATCCCAGACTTTACCACCTCCTTGTGATGTCCTCAGGTGTGTTTCTTGCTTTCTTCATTCCTCCATTTCCTGCCCTGAACATGAATAGTAACGCTGCCTGCACGCGGGAAGGAGGGAATGAGCACAGTCGACATCAGTAGGGCTAGACAAAAGGAGGAAAGACTTTGGTTGGATTCTTAGGAAACAAGTAGAAAGAGAACCCGGCTGGGGGATCTGCGCAATATGGGTGGAGGTCTGGGTTCAAACAGTCAAATGCCTGGTTTCGTTATGGCACGACCCCTCCCAACAGAGTCCTGTGCAGACCCCAATGTTACCAGTGTAAAATGATCTCCAGGTAATACTGTCCAATGACAAACAAACAAAAAAACCCCAAGGTGCAAAGCTGCACATACAGAGTGTTTCTGCTAGGGTGTGAAGGAGGCCCCAATGCAAATATGTAGCTGCTTATTTTTACAAATAGAAACACTGGATGAATAAACAGAAAGCAGGAGGGGAGCTTTACTCATGGGGGCGCGGGGGCACGGGGAGAAGCAGCAGGGCGGGAGGTGAGTGTACCTTTCCATTTAGTAATCACTTTTGAGTCATATTCCAAAATATTCAAAAATAAAAACAAAAAGAAGCTCAAGCTGCCTTGTGGGAGGCGGACAGCTTGGGAAACCGGCAGGAGCCAGCCGGCTTCTCTAATCCACATGGACAAGCAGACAGACAGATAAACAGCCCCTAGCTGGAGTCCCCGAGGGCGGAGAAGCCGGTCAGCCTACAGCCAGGGAGGCCCCCTGTCCACCCGACCCTGACCCAGGCCAGCAGGCAGCCCCGAGCCCTCTCACCCACACCCCTGCTGGCAGGGAGCATTCCACTCCCCAAGTCTTCCCGGAATGAATGCTTTCTCTAAGCTCATTGCAAAACATCCTGGCTGGAGCTGCAAACGGGAATCCAGAAGCACCCCCTGGAGAGAGGTAACCCCTTCCTGAGGACATTCCGGCCTCCTCCGTGCGAGGGCCTGCAGCAGGAGAGGGCAGAACAGGCCAAACGGCCGGCCAAGCCTGGGGCCCCGCGGGGCAGCCACGCACTGACTGGGTGCCACATCTGGGCTGGACCAGCCACCCGGGTTCAGGCAATGTTGGCTGTTGGGAGGGTTGCCCCACGCTTTGAGGCCTCTAGGAAGACAGGATCAGTTTCCCCAGCTAGGTTCCAAGCCCTTGCCCGAACTCCCTCCCAAGCAGACAGTCATGTTGATATCACCTGACAATCCTAACAGCCCGGTTACTCCCCCACTAGACGGTGAGCCCCTCGGGTCCACAGCCTGCATTTCCTCCCTCGCTATTGCCGCCAGACCACCCCAGCACTGGCCTGGCACAGGGCAGGAGCCTGAAGAAAGTCTGGTAAATAGGGAATGGGTAAGAAAGTTGGCAGGATTGCAGGCAGGGGAAATAAGGGGGGAATTGTTCCCCAACTGTGTCAATAACAGACCCAGGATTCTTTCTCCAGAGCGCAGCCCAAATCTGAGTCAGTCACTTCTCTAAAGTGAACTTGAGAGGCTGGGATTGGCCATGGAGGCCATTCCACGGAGAAAAGAAAGTCTCTTATCTCCCTTGGTCCATCCTTGAACACAGCCATGCTCACAACCCTCCGAAGCCATGTCTGGGGAGGGGGCTGCAAGGCAGCAGAGGGCTCATGGCACCCAGAAATCCAAGTCCCAGGGCTGACTCCAACCCCCTGAGTTTCCCACATTTGGTGGCACATCCAGACTGCCAGCATGACGGGTGAATTCATTCACTTGTTCACAGGTACTTGCTGTGCACCTGCTAAGTGCCAGGCTCCATACTAGGAAGAGGAGTTCAACAGGGCTGAGTCAGGCTCATCCTGTTTCTTTGTTTTTGCATTGGATTTGGCGTTGAAGACCAGGCATCATTTCCACCATCACCTTCATTCATAACCGCCGTCACCCCCTTCAACAGACACTTGCTGTACCCCGTACCTCCATGAATCACTCCTCAGGAGAGGCTGCTCCCTCTTGTTTAAACAGATCCTTGGAGCAGGCAGGCTCCTGTCCCCAGCATCTCGCAAGTCAGAAGACCAGCATTTTGCCCTGGTTCTAGAAAAGACCACCTAGCCGTATGAACCGGGATAGGAGAAGTGTGGGCTCATATGTCCTTCTTCCTTCAAAGCCAGAAGGGTAATTGGCTTCTACCACTAAGAGGCCCCAGTCGTTCTAGCCAGAGGTGCTACTAGCTGCCACTCTAGGGGCGGCCTGGGGTCTGGGCAGGGCTGGGTGAGAAGGAGTGGCACCCATCTCCAGCCCTACCCACAGGACTCTGGCCATGGCCCTCTGCAGGGAGGGAAGATCGGGCACTGTGGCCTCACCCTTTCCTTGACTTTGCACAGTGTCAACCCGTTGTGGAGTTTTGGTTTGGATTCTTCATCAAATGGGGCCTCCCCCAAACAGTAAAATCTTTGTGTAGGTCCCCTGGTGCCCCAAACCCCACTCTCTGGAGCCTCAGGGTCCAGATAACAGCCATTTAGCTGTCTGGGGTCCTGTCCAGCTCATTCCAATGTGTCACCAAGGGTCTCTGCCTTTCCCTGAACAAATACGGGGAGGAGACACCAAGTCAAGGGGCCCGAGGGACTGGTGGATAAAGGCCATGGGTGCAGAAAACAGGAACAGGAAAGACAGGGTAAACTCAACTTCAAAGTAACAATCGCAAGATGGAAAAAGGCTTGACTGCCCTTGTGCGAAGGGACAGGCTAGGCTGCCCGGGCCCCTGGACTCAGTGTCAGAGTCCTGAGAGAGCACTCATTTTGTCGAGGGAAACTGAGGCTGAGAAAGGAGAACTCGGCTTATGGCCCTCGGCAGATGTGATGCGGGGCCAGGCAAACACCCAGACTCCCACTGTCAGACCCATATCTGAGCAGGCCCACCAGACCCCACCAGGCCCAACCAGGCACCCCCCCACCGACAGGCCCCACCAAGCCCCACCAGACACCGCCATGGCCCCACCAGGCCCCCCGCCGACAGGGCCCACGAGGACCCCCGCTCCCCGCCACAGGCCCTGCAGGCCCTCCCAGCTCTGGGCAGCCTGCTGCTTCACTGCAGAGTTCAGTGCTCATCCTTCGGCATCTCTGGGGGCAGGATTTGGGGATATCCACTGGCCACGGCGGGCTCAGGGGCACGGCAAGTTGTTCTCACCCTGGGTAGCCTCAGGACACCGGGGTCCGTGTACTGAGTGTGCCAGCCAGGAGCAGGGCTAGGGCCAGAGGCTGGGGCGGTCAGCCAGGCTCTCAGTCTGGACCCCCTTTCCTACTTCTGCCCCCTCCCTGCGTCCCTACTCTGTCCCTCTGTCCTCAGGCCCTGACCTCCCTCTACCACCTCTGCTCATTCACTCGCTCTTCTACCCTCTTTCTCGTCACCTCCTGGTTTCCCAATTCGGCCTGCCTCTCTCCTTGCCAACCCTAGCCTTCCCCCTCAGTGTTTCTCACTCTCTCCATTTCCCCGTGTGTCTACCTCCCTCTGCTTCTATCTCTGTCTGTGCCTCTGTTTCTCTCTGAATGGGTGAGTGGGTGGCACAGTCTCTCCCTGTGTCTGTGTATTGCCCCAGGCTCGCTCTCATGTTCTCTCTCTCTCTCTCTCGTTCCCATCCGCCGGGTCTCTTTACCTCTCCCACAGCGATGCAGGACACACTCTTGCCTCTCTTACCTCATTTGCTCTCCACAAGGACTCTGCTTCTCTCTGTGTGCCAGGAAAGGCAGCAGCTCAGAGAGTCTGAGAGACTGTCCAAGGTCACACAGCTGGCAGGGCCGCCTCCCCACGGCAGCGTCAACCGACGCTGATGAGAGGGCTGTGTGCAGTGTGTTCTGGCCTCACACGGCGCAACACGCTGCTCCCCGCCCCAGGGCTGCGACGACCCGCCGGAGCACTGAACACTGAACTTTCCTGTGCTCGTTCTGACCCAGGTTCTCCAGATCATCCAGCCCGACTCCCGGGGGACAGCTCCACTATCCCCAGAGGTCCCCAGATGTGCCAGTAACCGGCCGTGTGGTAGTTCCTGAACATGAGTCTCCAGGGAGGTGTCCCGGCTCTGCAGTGTGACGCAGACCGCTGGACTGGGAGGGGTCAAGCAGCCCCCCACCCTCCTCTCAGACCCTGTGCTAGAGTGGCTGGGTATCCTTTGTGGGCCTGCCACGCAGTTCGGGAGAGAGCTGCACTCAGAGTCACCGGGAGGGCAGGAAGGACAGAGATGCTTCCCCACCCTGGACCGCTGCCCACTGGGTCACTCCTTGGGGGTCCCACAGGCCCTTCCAACACCCACATCACATCCAAGTTGACGTTCCCACCTGCCACCACTGCAGCCCAGCTCCTCTTGGACGCCCCCTTGGGGGAAAAAGAACACTACCACCCACCAGTACCCCCTCCAGCAATCCAGGATCATCAGTAGTTCCCCAAAACCCTTTGCTCCGAAGCCAAGCCCATGAAAAATCCAAATAGGCCTCCTACTAGGCTTTGTTTCTCCCCACTCCTGCCACAGAGTTCTGGAGTTCTGGCTTGCCTGTGACCTGGGCCCCTGCCCCCACCCTGACACTCCTGTCTTGTCCATCTGCTGCACAGGAACAGAAGGGAAGCAAAGTCCCGGGCTGAGTTCTGCAGACAGACAGACTGGACTCGAGCTCCTGGGGCACTACCCTTTGTGTGGGACTTGGGGCTAAGTACTTACTCTCTGAACATTGCAACAGCAGCGAGCTAACTGTCTTGTCTGTGTCTTCCTGCTTACCAAGCGGCCTTCTGGTTGCCATCTGACATCCCCCCTAGAATCATCCACCAGAAGAGAACAAGCCGAGCAGGATGACAAGGCTGTTCTATGCAACATGACCGTTCCAGCTCTCCATGTAAACCCGTTATTTGGTGTTTTCATTTACCAAAGATAAAATAGAATCATGTAGAATAAAATGCCCAAATTGGAGGGAGGAATCTGAGGACGTTCACATAACAACAATCATAAACATGACAAAGACGGAGAAAAGGACAGTGTATGGGACCACACGGCCTTCAAACACCTGTGAGGCAATTAGAGAATAAGGTTTATGTCAGCGGCTGCAGCGTTAGGACTCATGTGGATACGGTTTAAATTGAGGTAAATAATTGCTACCTTACTGAACAACCGGGTAGTGAGGTGCCTGTTGCTGAAGGTATGCAAGCATATGTGTCAACCTTGGCAGGCATGCTACAGAGAGGCGTCATTCTTAAGCCTTCCTTCTTCCTTCCCATTGCTACAATGAAGCACTAAATAACTCTTAAATCTGTCCGACCCCCTCCATGCCACCAACCGGCACCTGGGCCCATCTCCCCTCTCCTCCTGCCTGGATGACCACAGCAGCTCTGACTCTCCCCAGCACCCTCATCACTGTCCACTCAGAAGCCGCAGTGATCTTCCCATGCATGAATAAGCCCGCTCTGTTCCCCCACCACACCCTCTCTGCAGCCCTAGTCTCCCTCACCCCCGGGTCTCCACTGCCCTCAGGGTAGAGTCTCAACTCCATAGAGTGGCTACCAAGGCCTCTAGACCTGATCCTGACCAAGCCCCAGTACACTCTCCTCCCACCCATGCCTCAAGTGAGATACCCAGACAGACAGAATATTTGTCCATCCTGTCTGAGCCTCCGCCTATCCCCAGAAAGCTGTCCCGGGGGGCACCCCCCTACACATCCTGCTTTGGACATTTCCCAGCAAACAGCTCATATTAGCTGCAGCAGAGCTGGCTAGTGCCTCCCCAGGAGGGGGAACCGCAGGGCAAGCAACAACTCCACCTGTGCCTGCAGCCCTGAATGGGTTCAGGAATGGCTGGTTCAAGGCAGGAAGGAAGGGAAAAGAGGCAGGCTCCATGGAGGGGATGAGGTAAGCCGGGCTGGAGGCTGCCCTTGATGTCCTGCCTAACCTTTCTAGAGTTGTTCTGATCCCAGGAGGGAGGGCTACTCAGATCAGCTTAGAGGTCCTCCAAATATATTTCTGCACTGCCCAGGCAGCATCAGAGAACCACCGGCCAGAGGGTGGGCTGGAAGGAGTGAGAAGAACTCTGTGGGCCTCAGCCCATTTCCTGGGGGTCTTGGGCTCAAGCAGCAGTCCCCAGGCCCAAGGTAGGGTCACGGATGTCCCAGGTGTTCCTGAGCACTGGCCTCTGCACGCTATTTGGAACCCATCACAGCCAGGGATGCATTGGTCGCCGGATCTGGCTAACATGATCTTGGAATTTTCAGGGCCTCACATGTATTCCCCAGCTGGTCCCTGAGAACCGAAGACCCAGAAATGGTCCCTCTCACTCTCCATGTGCCCGCCAGAGATGGAAAGGATGGGACAGGCCGGATATGCAGGCCACAGCTCCCCATCTGGACCCCAGGTCCTGGGCCTTGTCGCAGAAGGAGGGAAAAAACCAGAATAATCACCCAGTCCTCCTCTCAGACCCAGAGCACTCCATTACTGTTACAACCACCGTGAATCAATGGCTACAATGTGCCAGGGACAGTTTATGCATGTTACACATAGAAATTTATTTAAACCTTTCAATAATCCAGAGTCCTATCGCTGTATGTGTCCACAGCCAGGATTTCAACGCAGGCAGCCAGGCAGGCTAGACTCAGACTCTACTGCTTCTGGATTATTCTGTGAGCACAGCAGCCAAAATTAAAGGACACGCCCAATGTTGGGTCACTCAGATTCTGGCAAAGAGTTGCACGGATGCCAGAGCTGTGAACCATTTTCTCCACAGGCCCACAGGTGATCATCATGGTCCAAGGTAGTAAGAACTAAGAAAAGATATTGTGGACATAAGGGTTGAAAAGAAGCGCACAGTCCACCAGATGCCAGTGGAAGCCATTCTGGGGCCCTCCCATTGCGGCAGGGGGAAACTGAACACAGGATCATGAGGATGTCCCAAGAATGACAAGGAGAGAAGGCAGACCTGGTCCCAGCCTGGGCTCTGTCTCCTGCTGCTTCTCAGCCCAGCACTGCTCATTTCTCCCCACGGAGCCTCAGATTTTTTCCCCTTATAAAATGGGTCGATAAATGATGAAAAAGGGAGCACATGAGTAAGAAGGACCGTGGCCCTGGGCCCAGTGCAGAGGAGGCCCCTGAGGAACATGCCGACACCTGGATCGGAAGGCACAGGGCAGGAGGCCTGAGCCGTCCATACAGAGAACTGGTGGCTTCAGAGCCGACCAGGAGAGTGGTCCGTGGGGAAGGAGAGACACCCCTTTGAGAAATAAAGGCCCACAGGTCCCCTCTTGGCTTTAAGCCTCCTTCAAAGAGTCAAACCAGAGCCCAGTCTGTCGGGCAGTTTTCCCTTGGGACAGCCAAGGAAAGGGGTTCCTGCTCCATTATCCTCCACCCCCTCCTAATTCACAAACAAAATATAGTTTCTCTGGATTGTCCATCAGGTGATGATGACCGGGGAAGGGGGAGGCCTGAACCGCAATTTCCACGAAGTGTTTACTAAGCCCACAGGGGGCAAGTCCGTCTCTGCAGCCACCGACAGCCCGCCAGCACTCAGGAGGAGAGGGAGGCCTCCGGAAGCCCAGCAGCTGTTACAAAGTGGCCCCAGCCTCAGCAGGGAGCACACAAGGGAAGTGGGAACCCAAGAAGGAGAAGAACCCAGCCAGTGCCCCTGGGTGATGTGTGGGGCGATCTGGGCCTCTGGGTCCAAAGCTCCCTCTTCTCACCTGGGCTGGGTACAAATAAACCCAATGGGGAGGACTCTGCTTTGGAGCCTCAGAAACAAGCCTATGCATGGCGGGAATCCCAGGGGTCCCCTCCGCAAAGCTAGGAGCTCTGAGGACCGACGGAACGGAGACTGGTCAGTGGGGAACACATGAAGGGTCGGCCAGGCCGCCTCATTCAAATCTTGTTTCCTCCTCCACCAGGGATACGGGGAGTCAGAGCTTCATCTGGCAAGGGTCGGGGCGGGCGGGGAGGGGCCGGTGTGATCTTTGCTTCTGCAAGCTGCTGGGACGACTCACAGGGAAAAGTTGCACCAAAACCCCTCCCGTGCCCAGCACCCAGCGGGTCCCCAGCTGGTGCCTGTCAAGGACGACCGATCCTGAGTCCACGGTTCCCAAATGTCTTGTGGGGACCAGAGCACAACACTGAGTGCTCAGTTATCTGGGCCTGGCATCTGCAGATTCTACTCAGCCAAGACCCGACTCCATAGCTTCCCATCTGATCTCCAACCCCTGTCTGTCTCTCTTCCCTCCCCATCTTAGAGCTAATTCTACCATCCTCACATCCAGACAAAGGCCAGGCACTCCTGGGTACCCCCCTGCATGGACCCCTCCCAATTGAACAACTCACCTAGGGTAGGTGTGCTGGAGTTCTCATCAGCCTTCCCTCCCCAGAACCCCCTAATCCTCAGGTCCTCTCAGCGTGGCGGCTAGACTGGGAATTGTTTGAGAGATGAGCAGCTTCTCACCCAACACCTTACCCCCAAAGCCCAGAACATCAGAACCCAGTGGGAGCTTAATAAATGTTTCTTGAGTAGAGGGACGGATTAGAAAGACTTCCCAATGGTGGAGACATTTGAGGAGTCGGGAAGCGTGTGTAGAATTAGTCCTACGGACACAGAAGGAAGAAGTGTTGAAACGACCCCACGTGGCAGATCCTCAAAGGGGTAATAGGATGACGGCGTGGTGAGCCCCAAGGAACGGGCGGGATCGGCAGTGCCCACACCCTAAAGGGGCCTTGAATGCCACACTAAGGAATGCAGTATGAGGAGGGCTGACTGTATTTACTTTTCTTTTACATTTATCTTTTAAGCAAAGACCACTCTGACAGCCTTGAGGAAGACAAATTGTGAGACCAGACCAACACTTGGCTCTGCCTTCCCCGGGCCTCTCATGAGATCAGGTTTCCCTGCCTTGGCCAAAGTCTTTAAAACACTCTGGCTTTGGGTGAAAGATTGCTGGGGCCCAAGGGCCGGTGCGGGCAGCTTGGATGGTGCTCAGGGTCCCGCTGGTGCTCACGCTGCTGCTGCTCCTGTACCCTATCCTTGTGGCTCCTCCAAGGCAAGGAAATGGGGCAGACATGGCTGGGCTGGGCATAAGGGGTGCGATGGGATCCGGGGTTCGACCCTCCCGAGGACATCCGTTGTTGCCACTGTGGATGCGTCTGTGGGTCCATTCTTGAGCAGCCTCTGCAAAGCACCCCCAACTAGAACAGCCTTCGGGCGCCCCCACGGTCGCCTCCAGAATGTCTCAGCGGTCCCCATCCATCCTGCCTCCTGGTGCACCAGCCTCCTCCTGGATGCGCAGTAGCCACGAGTGGTGTGGGATGGGAGCTCAAGGAGAAGCGATGGGACATCTGGGCCACTTGAGTGACGCCAGCATCACTTCTCCTCCCCCTCCCTCCCATGCCACCCCAGGTGTTCCTTGCGGGCAGTATGCATCTCGCATGGGCCTCCCCTGCCATCCTGGTCCCTGCAGTCCTGGTCTACACCGGCACCCCTCCATCACCCCACCCCCGACCTCTCCCAAAGCACCAGCACTCTGCCTTCAAACACAGAAGCACACCACCGGCTGTGCCCTCCCCACACTGAGGTTCTTGAAGCTGCGCCTCCCTCCTTTGGGTGCCCGGAGCCTGGGGCCAGCCAGGTGTAGAGTAAGGTTCCCTGCACCTGACAACAGGAGCCCCGAAGACAAGAGGGGGTGGCGGCAGGGGGAGGGGGCCGCACTCTGGAGGGAAGGAGTGACAGCCAGGGCCTGGGTAGAGAAGGAAGTGGAAATGGCCGTCTGGGTCACTGGTACTCCCCCTTGCCTGGGCTTCAGAACCCACAGGGGATCTTTAAAACCCAGACCCACTCCCGAGCTTCTGACTCAGCAGGTCCGGGTAAGGCCCAGAAACTGGCATTTCTGACAGGCCCCAGGTGATGCTGATGCTGCTGGTCCCGGGACCCAGCTTTCTGGGGTGACGTAAAGAGAGGAGGATGAAGAACCCAAAGGAGGAGGTGGGCTGCCCGTCATTCCATGGTGGCCCAGGGGAGACTCAGCCGTGAGCAAGGACAGGGGGACAAGAGGAAGGAAACAAGAGAAGCCTCGTGCCCAGAGGCCTGGAGGCAGGCACCATGGCCCTGGGTCCCCCTCTGCCCCTGACTCTCTGTGTGGTATCAGCCAGCTCCTCCCAGGGGGCCTGAGTCCCCTCCCCTGTAAAAGGCACACAATCCCCCTGTCCTGCCCACCTCCTCAAGGGGCAGGTGTGCCTTGCAGGGAGAACGGCCATAAGAGGGTTTTGCAAACTGGAAGGCCCTCAGCAGATGTGAAAGTGATTATTATAATCCCCCTCCCCCAGATGGCACTATTGGGGTTGCCCCCTCCTCGCCTGCCAGGCCCCTCTCTCGGCGGTCTCCAGGGACGTGAAGGGCCCCGGCTGGTCCCTGGCTGCCTCAGGGGGCCCCCAGCCTGGGCTCAGCATGGGCCAGCCTCCAGCTCACGGGGTCTTTCTTCAGGTGCAAGGACCCAAGTAGCTGTCAGCGGGTGGCTCCTCGGCGGGGCACCTCAGGCGGGCAGGGGGCGGGGGAGGGGGGGGAGGCTCAGCGCAGCCGGGAAACAAAGGCCGCTGGGAGCTGGCAGGGAGCCATCAGGGTTCAATGCACAATGGCCCGGGGGGCTGGCGGCTTCGCTCCTGGCCGGCATTTGCATAATGTCTGGGGCAGGAACAGGTGCCCGGTCAATAGGCAATTGTGAGGCTGTTCTGTCAAAAGAGAAGGGGCCTGTATTGAAGGCTAGGCTTGCCTATTGCAATGCAAATAGCATTCAAAGCAGACCAGCCCAGCTCGGGCTCCCGGGAGCTCAAGCTTCATGAAAGCCACCGAGCCGACCCAGGCCCCAGGGCTACCTCTGCTGGTGCCCGCTTTGTCTGAGGCCAAAGGGTGGCATCAGCAGCAGGGGCTGGGAGCCCTCAGCAGGGAGGGTGAGCAGACCAGCCCACTTATCCAGGAGGGCTTCCTGGAGGAGGAGGTGATATCATCGAACTTCAGCCAAATACGAGAATGAAGCTCTGCAGCTTTTTTGACAAGACCCCCAGAGTAAAGCCACTACTCCAGCTGGGTGTGCCATGGTGAAATCAGAAAGGGCCCCCGCATGCCAAGTCAACCCTCACTTCTCTTTGCCTGGGGTCAAGCCTGCAGATTCAGGATTCTGTCTTAACTAGGACCTACGGAAGGCTTCCTGCGGACTAGAACTGTTGTAGTTACTTCCTGTAGATTAACGCATTTGATCTCTCAGCAACCATGCGGGGTAGAGGAGAGTATTACTCTCATTTGACTGATGAAGAAACTGAGGCACAGAGAAGTTCAAGGTTACACAACTAATATGTGGCAAAATTGAGGAAAGAACCCAAGCAGGCTGGCTCTGGAAATTGTGTTAACCACAGTGCGAGGGCTGCAAATAGGGTCCCATGACGGTTTCACGATGGGACATCGGTCCGGAGAGGAGGCAGAACCGCTCGCTAGCTAGACCAGAACCCATTCTCCCGGCTTCTTGCACTGCTCGTTTCTTACAGCTCCAGCTGTAAGCATGGCAAAGAGGCAAAGGACTCCCGCCCAACTCAGGAGAGACCCGTGGTGGGTAACACTCCGATGATGCTTTTCCTGACGTCAGCAATGAGGAAACACTTCCCCTTCACTCCTGGAAACAGTCCAGTTTATGGAGACTTTCACTCGGCACGTTGTGTGGTTTCCCCCAGAAAAGTGGGGGGGGGGGGCTTCAGAAGTTGGTCAGGGTCATCACTTACAAGCCAGGTGACCTTGGACAACCGGCTTCTTTCCTGTTCTCTGGGTCTGAATTCCCTCCTTTGTAACATGGGGGAGGATAATAATCCCCGCTGCAAGGAAGTGAGGAACACACAGCGCCTGTCCAGAGCTGGTCCCCACTACTGTCGGCAATCTTCCCCACGCTTCATGTTCTCTGGAAGCTCGAGCTTCAAAAATATTTTACCCCACCCAGTTTCATGTTGAGATGAAGAGGGAGCACAGGCATGTGTGTGGGTGTGAATTTATTAAGTCACTCGCTTGCATTCCATTGACTTTGCAAGATTCATTTTTTTTTTAATTTCTTGGAAATTATTAGGGAACTCCCCAGTGGAAGCCATTAGCTGCCGCATCATGCTTAAGATGCTTGAACCAGATAAGAGGAAACTCCCTTTAGGGCTGGGACTGCTTGACGGAGTCTCCAAGCTTTTCTCCAGGGCCTGAACCCTGGGTCCCTCCTGCCCAAGATGTCAGAGATGCCATCACCATTAGTGATCCCTGAGTGAGGTCTGGCACCAGCGCTGGACGGAGTAAGGGCAGCGCACACTTGTCGTCTCTGATCTAGTGGCTACGTGGGGAAATCAGACCCCGAGAAGAGAAATGGCTTCCCCCGGATCACCCGGTGACAATGTCGAAGGTGGAAACCTTGATTATTTTTCTTTAGAACTTTTCCCTGAACGTTTTACAGTGACCCTGTATTATTGGTAGAATTAGAAAAAATAATAAAGTATTTTCAGTTGAAAAGTTAAATAAAATCAAGATGATTCTATTAATATCATAGGAAAGGAAGGCAGAGGGTGGTCAGAGTCCAGCTGGGGTGGTGAAGGTGCATTGACGGCGGGAGGCTCGTGTTAGCCTCAGCGCTGCTACACGCATTTACCCAGTGATTTACGATTCCTGTGCTGCGTCTCATCTGCTTATGCAGTTCGTTCACCCCAGAATGCTGGGCCAAGAGCAAGAGCAAGGACGACTTACTCCCATTTTGCATATGAGAAAATCAAGGCTGCCAGGACTTACCCAAAGTCAGAGATGGTGTAAGTGGACAACCTGAGACGGGAACCCTGGGGTTAGGCTTTGGGGAAAGTCAGAAGGGAGCCCCAGGGAGCCTGGAGAGAGCCTGGAGACCTTCCGTTCGTGGCCCAGGAGGGTCCCCATCCGAGGAAGCAGGCATCTAGAGGCGGGTCCCACTGCAGTGCATCCCCAACAGCGTCCTGCGCAGACCTGCTCCGGCTGGGGTCCTGCGCCATCCCGGAGGAGGTGGGCAAGTGTCCTCCTGTTCCCAGGCCCCTCCCAGCCCTCCTCGGCTGACCTCATCAGCTCCCTGGACACAATGCACCCTTCTTCTCCCCAGAGCACCCCTCCCCCAGCTCTTAATTAAACTAGCCAGTGGTGGTCTTCGCAGCAGAGGCCCAGCGGTGCCTTTTTCTTGAGCTGCCCATTGTCTCACCCCAGCTCCTGGGTCCAGCCTCCAGTGGGCACCCATCCGGCCCCGGGGCTCAACGTCTGATAGACCTGACCCCTGGACACAAACAAATAGTGAAAATACCAGCTTTGCAACAGGGAGGACTAGGATTTCTCCTTCCTGAATGTCTGTCAAAGAAATCACAAACCATTTATGGGTTTGTTGCAGGAGAAATCAAATAAACCCATATTAATAGAAAAAGAAGCATCCTGTGGGAGAAAGATCTGGAATCCCAAGACGAGAGTTTAAGACCTGATGCTACCATTGAAAAACCAGATGGCCTCAGATGAGTTGTTGCCTCTCTGAGTCTCGGTGTTCACATTTATAAAAATGGGAGTCACAGGAAAACGCAGGCAAAGAAATGGCAGGAAAACGCAAACCAAATGATTAGGAAATCTAGAAGGCTCGGCTTTACTGGAGCCGAATGCCTCTCCCCCAGACCTCACTGAATGGAAACCTCCTTCTACCCTTTTCTGTGGCCACCTATGAGAAGTCTACCTCTGGCCTCTGCCCAGGTTCTTACAAGAGGAAAGCAAGCCATAAAGAAATTGGCTTCTTCTCTTTCTAGTGGATAAGATCAGAGACAAACGCAGCCTGTGAGTTCGGTCCAGTGGGAGAGGCACCCTTAGCTGCTGAGAGCTTGCTGGAAAGATTTTAAAGTTGTTGCCGTTGACTTAATTGGTCACATACATGAAGCTCAAGGACCTGACCCTGGCCACAGCAGTCATGATTCTCGCAGACCCACGAGCACATGCAGAGCACACAGAGCTGTGCGCCAATCTCAGGTTCCAGAGACACGTAGTCCCGAGTTCAAGTCCCGATTCTAAGCTGTGAGGTCTTAGCCTAGTGACTCAACTATCCTGGAGCCTCAGTTTCCCCATGTGCAACAGAATGAATTCCACCTGCCTGTTAGCATTACTTTAGACGGAATAGAAAATGCTGAGAGGTAGGGTGGGGGCTCAGGCACGCAAACTCCCCAGGCCACTCTCCATACGGTCTCCAGAAGGGCCTTTCCCAAGTACAAAGTGACCGTGTCCTGCCCCTGTTTAAGAACCTCGAGAGCCCCTCATTGCAACCAAATCCAAGCTCTTTAACTTGACACGACATTCCGACTCCAACCATCCCCTGTGCGTCTCATCATGGCCCTCTTACCGAGACTCCCCAAAACTATGTCCCACTCACGCCTAGCTGCATGATCCCCAGACTGTGCCATGATTTCTCCAGACACCTGCCCCTGCAGGTCCTTCAAACACTCCTGACCTTACCTATTCTCAGACCTCAACCTGGGCTAACAGAGTCAAGGAAGACTCCTTTATCTCTGTTTAAAAACGCTAATGGAAGATATTTTCTTTTGAATAGGAAATGCATTCACGGTATTGAAACTCCAAAAGACACAAAGACTATATAGGGAAAAGGCTCCCTCCTCCCGAAGTCCCCAGCCTCCCAGTTCTTGGCTCTGCTCCCCAGAAGCAGCCACTCTTCACGGGTCTTTGACCTCACCCAGAGAGAAGTACAGAAGACGATGATGTATAGAAGAGAGTGTACAGAAGCGCACATGTGTCCAACATGCGCGGCGTTACGGAGACCATACTGAATGTAATTCGAATCACGCTACCGTTTGTATAAAAGTGAAGACGTATATACATTCTTTTTCTTCACTTTTATACAAATAGCAACATAATTTGCATTAAATCCCATTGAATGCCTTGCCCCATTCGCTTAAATATGTATCTTGGAGCTCAGTTTATGTGAGCTCAGAAAAGTCCTCCCTACTACCTTTTTGTAAATGAGTGCAGAGTATTCGCTTGTGCAAATCTACCAAAAATTGTTTAGCCAACTCCCTGGTGAGGGGCATTTCAGTTGCTTCCAATCTTTGATGACACAGAAAGCACTTCAGTGAACCACCCTGCCCCAGTAGAGGGGAACTAGACTTCTAGGGACAGATTCTTGGATAGGGGCAGTGTTCAGGTACTACCACGTGTCCCACCACAAGGGGGTCAGATCGATCTCCACCATGGGTTTGTACCATTGTGCACTGTGCCCACCAACCGACAGCAGGTGCCTGGCCCATGCCCTGATGAACAGGGTCTTGAACAGCCTGGGGATGAGGCGGGAGTCGCATCTCAGGGACACTTTCGTCTGACTTTCCTCATCCCAGCGAGAGAGTCAGCCTTCTTTCATGTTGTTGGGTGTAGAGCCCTCCTACTACCTTTTTGTGAGCTGTTAGTTTATATCCCTTGCCCAGATTCCTAGGGGGTTGTTTATTTTTCTTAATGATTGGTAGGAGCTCTTTATTTACCAGGGAAATCAATCTTTTGCGATGACTTGAATTGCAAATATTTTCAGTCCTTGGTGGAAAGGTTCCTTGAAGAAGGCAATACTTGGAGGGAATTAAGTATCCCTCCTCTGTGAACGAGTTAAGTAGGAAATGGCATGAATGAACGGATGAATGAGTGAATGAATGCGTGAGTGAGTGAATGAATGAATGAATGAATGAACGGGACTCATTCCACCTAGTTTGTCAATCAACCAAACAGATACATCAGGAAAACTGCCCCAGGTCACAAGCAGCCTGACAGATGACTGGGATCCCACCTGGACTGAGTAATCACCCACCCGAACTCAGGCTCCCCAGACGGACCCAGGGGCCTCCTGGCGCCTCTTTTCCCCCCACACAGTCCCCTCTTCCCTGGACAGACGTTAACATCGGCAGAGCTCCACAGGGCAAGGGAGCAGGGCTGCATCTCCCATTACAGAATTTATCTTTCTTGTCGGCCTGTCAGAAACAGAGAATTTATTGCCTCATTCACTTTGAACAAAACCTGTTTCTGGAGATTTTTATGATGGAGGAGTAAGAAAAGGAGTAAAGTAAGGGAGGAAGTGTCAATGGGAGGGATGCAGCCCAGAATGTATAATCTTGCAGAGACAGGCGTTTCAGCATGAGGCCAAGTGTGGGCTCTGGGCCCCTCTGGTTTCTTTGGCAACCTTGTTCCCGGAGGGGCAGAGAGTCACTCGCCAACACGTGCAAAGGGTAGATAGGTCCTCATCTCCCAGAAACAAGGGGCCGGCCTCTTCCCTGCACTGAAGCCTGTGCTCTGGGCCCCCAGGCTCTGTCCCATAGGGACCCCGGCCACCCCCCCCCAAACCTGACCCTCGGCTCCATCAGAAAGGGCTGGCCTGTGGCAGAGAACAGGGCCAGGAGGGCCCCTCTCCTGAAGGGAAAGAGACAATCAAATGAGGAAACTCATTACATGCCTACCCTGGGCTGGCACTCCGCGTGTGTCATCTCTGACAAGGCTCCCCACACCAGTCCCCAACAGGGTCAGGACAGTTACTAGCCCCACTTCGCAGAGAAAAGGATGAGGAAGGACAGAAAAGAAAACCCATGTGCCCAAGGTCACAGCTAGAACCCAAACAGAGGGGGGCAGTCTGAACCAGAAGCCACCCACCTGGCCTATGCATCAGGCCCCGGGCCCAGCGGGAAGAGTCATATAGGGCAGAGTGGGGTGAGGCACTCCCGGCAGGAGCCTAGGGCTAGCTCGGAGAGGAGGCAGGGAGGGAGTGAGGAGGACAAGAGCCTCCAAGGCAGTAGGAGAAGCGAGGCCGGTGCTGCTGGAAGACAGGAAGTGGGGCCGGACAGCTTGTGGGGGGACGCAGGATGCCGGTGGCCGGGGCCTCCGTCTCCCGGGTCCCGGGCCATCCCCCTGCCCTGGAGACCCGCTTCCGCTTCCGCGGACCCTCTGCCCAAGGCCCCACCTCGCCCAAGCCTCTTTCCCTACAGCCCGCCTTGGGCTTCTCTTCCTTCCCTCACGCACCCCTGCAGCCTGTCGTGAGCGGCGCTGCCCACCAGCCACAGGGAAGAGGCCCATTAATAAGGCCCATGAATAAATCACAGCATCTTCTAAAGAGAAGAGCAGTTCTAAGTGCTATAATAAAGTGGCGTGTGAGTGCAGAGGAGGGAGCAATTAAAACTGTCTGGGAGGAGGGCAAGGTTCGGGAAGGCGCTTCTGAGGGGCTGACGCTCCAGCTGGGCCTGAAGGGCCGGCAGACAATGGCATGGAGGGCGGCTTCCTCGAGGGCCAGCTGCCCTGGCAGACAGAGCAGACTGTGTTCTAGGAGCCATGGGCCTGACGGACGGAGGGACCGAGCTGGAGGAGACGGGAGCACGGGGAGCCCCAGGACCTAAGGAGGTGCTGGGCCGTCTGCCTCCAAACTCAGTGCCCGCACGGAGACGCAGGCGTGAGCAGTCAGATGAACATGCCGGAAGGGCCCCTTGCACGGCAGCACAGCCCAGCACAGGAGCAGCAGCCCCTCTAACCCTGTGCCTCCTAAGCCGCCCTCCGCTTCTTCCTTCCCCAGAGCACGGACCCCCAGCTGGAGATGTTCTTAGGTTACCCTCTAGGAAACGGCCAGCTGGGAAGGTCTAAGTGGTGGGATTTGAGCCAGCTCAAAGACCCCCACCCCTTCTTCCATTTGTTGTCCATCCCTCCACTTCTCACTCTACACCCCCCACCCCACTAAAATCTGAGTTCCACAAACAGAAGGGTTGTAATCCTTCTTTGGCTCATTGCCACATCCCAGTGCCCAGGACAGTGCCTGCTCATCAGCAATGGCAAGAGAAAGGAAGAAAGGCAGAAAGAGAGAAAAAGAAAGAGAAAGGGAAGGGGGAAGGAAGGACGGAGAGGAGGAAGAGACCAGCAGAGACTGGGAGGAAGGAATCTTCCTAAGAAGATGGAGAGGACAGACCTTAACTCCAGCTATAGGAAGCAACAGGCCAGCTCTGGTCTCACCTTCTGAGGAACCCTGGGCAAGAAACGGACTCTTGGAAGCTTTATTTCTCCCTCAGTAACAGGACCAAGAACAGACGCCTCAAGCGTTTGTTACTAGGATCCCATCAGAAATCGTGGGAATGCCCCATAGAGTTCCCGACGCGCAAGCAGCGCTCCCCAAATGCTATCTCCTCCTTGCCCCCCTCTTCATACACCGCGCCCTATTTTGCCCTGTCCGTACGTAAAGATCCACAGAATTGAGGGATTTTTTTTTTCCCCTCTAATGTGAAAGTTGACGTATTTTGGGTTCACCGAGAAGGAAAATCCCCTCTCGGTGGGCAAAGCTATGCTGTGATGAGAAGCGACGGGCACGGAGGACTTGGGGCGCATCTGCCTCGGCCCCTCACTGGCTCTGTGGCTCTGAAAAGGTCCTTCAGCCTCTCCCTTTGCCTCCTGTTTGATAGTAAGAGGGAGAAGGACCGGTCCCTTTCTAGGTTTCTCTGGCCCATGTACTTTAAGGAAACGTCCCTGGAAAAGCTCCCTAGGGCCCTAGAATCTGAGCTTCCCTCTGATCCTGTGGGCTCACCTGGAAGGGAACGGGGACAGCCACCCCAGCACAGCCTTCCTCGAGGGGACTACCTCATCCACTGTTCTCTTGCGGGTGGCCAGGGGAGCTGGCCTCCAGGAGTCTGCGTCCTGCCTGGCTCCCAGGGAGCCAGCTTCTGAGTGTGAGACACAGCCAGACTTCTGCCAGCGTGACACCTGCACCCTTGCCGGCCCTACAGGTCTCCAATGCCGTGCCAGTTCCGGGCCCCGTGTTTCGACACCACCATGTTGACAGAGACATTCTGACTTAGTCTAAAAACCAAACATTCCATTTTCAGCCATGTTTTTGTAGTCACCAAGTCAGGCGTGGAAAGAACTACCACTAACCCCCTCTGCCCCTTGCCTTTCCACAGTTGTCACTGGGTCCCCTCTTGCGGTAGAAGCCAGCAGAAGGGGGTGCGAAACTGGGATGAGATAAAGAAAGGCGACAGGTTGGGGAGTACAGGGATGGCCAAGAGTCCAGGACACAAGCAAGGACACCTTTGGGCACATTCTTGTAAGTAAAGGACAATGATTTCCATTTTGATGAAGTACCTCAAGGTACTTCGATTTGAGGAAGTACCTTCCTCAGTGCCTTCTAGAAGACCTGCCCTGCAAATTTGGGGCTGTAGCCTAGTAGTCCGGGAAGATATCAAGTAGTAGTCAAGGCATGGTCCCCTGTTTGTGGCAGATGGGATAAGTCAACCCCAATGGTGCCAAGCAGGACTCCTGGGGGGCCCTCCTTTTTCACTCACTCTTTCATCAAAGATGGAGACAATGAGGCCAAGAGAGCATCCCCAACATCCCCGAACTAAGCCAGAGGGGAGCTAGGAACTAAATGTGAGTCCCCTGATTCCATAGCCCACATTCTTGTGTTCCTCTTGATAATCCCAGAAGATGGGTTAAACTGTAATGCCAGTGTTACTCCCATTTTACAGATTTGAAAGTTGAGGCTTCAGAGAATAGGAGAAATCTGCTCAAGGTGGCCCACTCTGCCAAGGGGTGGAGGAGATCCAAACCCAAGTCTTCAAACTCCTGACCCAGGACAGGTGCACCTTCTGTCATCCTGGAGCAGGGACGGTGGCAGCACGTGGGAAGGGCTGGGGAGTTGACAAGGGTGGTGACCAACAATGCCCGAGGCCAGGGAGAGAGATGGAGGCAACCCCCTGATGTACTCAACGACTGCTTGACGAATGTGCCAGATCCCCTCCCTCCAGCAGGCAGAAGCTTTAGTGACCGTGGACAGCCCCATGGGATCAAGTCAGCTGCTCTGGTGACCACAGAGGCTGCTGTGCGCCCCGGAATCCACCCACACCCCCCGTGCTAAACCACGAGCCCCTCCGGCCATCCATTCCACCAGGTGCCCGAGCTGCTTCTGCCCATCAGACAGATTTATTGGGAGCAGGAGCAGGGGCCCATGGGAGCCCCGTCCCAGCACCCCCCTCCCCCCATCAATCCCAACACGGGGACGGGCAGGAGACAGAATATATGTAAGGTCATTCAGAGATGGAAAAAATCATTCACAGCACTCCCGAAATAGCCGATCTCCGCTTTGCAGCAATTGCCACCTTCTTGGCCCTAAATCAAATTTTGCTGTGAGAAGCAAACTCAATCTTCTCTCTCCCAAGTTTGGCTTTTTATGAGATTGGCAATAAATTGGGGCGTGGACAGAGAAAAGGCACCAAAGGTCATGGAATGGGGACATGCCTGTGCAGCGAGCAGGAGAAAGAGGAGCAGGGAGGGGGGAGGGCACAGCCGGCTTGACCCTGGCTGGAGGCAGCAGACGTGCAGGAGGGCCCAGCAGGCTGTGGGGTGAGTCGGCACCGAAGGCAGACCCACCTTCTGATTCGGTGGGTCTTTTCCCCCCACCCAGGTTAAAGAAAAAGCTTCTGGCTGCCTTGCTCAAGGCAAATCATAAGAACTGTAATGATCACCGTTTGTAATGATCACAGCCTGGAGGGCAACTGACCCGTCCGGGGTAGCACAGAAGCTCTCTGAGCCGGGGAGACAGTCAAGCTCCCCGGGCTCCAAAAATGTGGGTGTCCCTCTGGCTTCCAGCTTTGGAGCTCTTCTTTTTTCTCTCTGCACCGGGACCTACAACCTGGGCACTGCTGCTGACCTCTGGGGCCCGCTACGTCTCTGCTGTGGAGGCTGTCCCGTGGATGGCGCCATGTTTCGCAGCATATTCCTGGCCCTTACTTACTAGATGCCTATAGTATCCACCAGTCATGACGACCACAAATGTCTCCAGACATTGCCAAATGCCCTCTGGGGAGCAAAATTGCTCCCAGATGAGACTCAGAACATACATGCTCTCATGGGGTCTGAAATACTTCCGGATGGCTCATGTCCTTCTCTAGCAGTAAGCCTCCCCACTAAACTCCCTGTTTGCCCCCTAGCGCTATCTGCCTGCCAAACTTTGCTTCCTGGAGAGCTGCTCATATGGAGTGGATCCCTTAATTAAAGTTACGGTCCTTCCCCAGGTCACCCCATCAATCCCCTAACCAACCCCCTGCCGCTCCCCTGAACTCGATCCCCTACTCCCCTAGTGGATGGACCCCGAGTCTGAGCAACTGTGGTTCTACAAGGAAGCTGGCTGTTCCCGCTCCATTCCACTCATCCAATCAAGGCTCAAGCCCAGTGAGCTCTATGCCTGGGCCGTCCCCCGAACGGGCCCCGCTCCCCAGTCTCCCTGCCACAGGCTTCCTCAGTGTCTCCCCACCTCTAAGTGTGCCCCCCTTCCAGTCCTCCCAGACCTTCACCACGGGGAACTTTCCAAAGCACAGATGTGCTCATGTCTATCCCCTGCTGGTAAAGACCCAGTGGCTTCTCCACACCTCAGAGCCTAGAGGCCCACGGGGCCAGTCCGCACCCTTGGCTCTGAGCATGCACCCAAGCCCACGGGCCCGCATACGCGGCCCATTTTCCAGCCATGATGGCAACAGTACTCAACACAGCATTGGATAACAGGTAACACTTGTCGAGAACCTTCTGGATCACTGGCACACTTCTCACCATTTTAGACATCCTTGACTTAACCTGACAACTACCCTATCGGCAAATATCCCTGTTAGCCTCATTTTGCCAATACAGAAAAGTGAGGCACAAAGAGGCTATCACAGAAAATGAGCGGCAGAACCATCCTGCTCAGCCACTGTGTAACACTGTTTCTCAACCCCTCCCCCAGACCGTGGGCACGGGCCTCAGTCTACCCGGAATGCCCTGCCCATCCAGGCCCCTCCTCCTGGAATACATTCCCTACATTTCCTTTGAGACTCACATCAGTCCCAGCTTCCCATGTCAGAGACGGTTTCAAACCTTCAGAGGGTAAGGTCTCCGATTGCCTGAAGCCGCAGAGCTGGGCCAGTGTCCCCCATAACCCATCCTGAAACAGGCCTTGGCCAGAGGGCACTCAGGTAATATAAGGGGCTCTGATCCGCCATGCACACAGGATGGGCCCACAGATGGTGCCCCACTCTTTCTGAGCCCGGGCTCTCTGCCATGGTAGCATGGAGACCAGCCCCTCTTGGTCTATGATGCCTCTCGCTGGACCAAGAGCCCTGCAGTCCCAATTAGTACCTTCAGGGTGGCCTTCTCCGTGAGCAGTCAGCGTAGCTTCTGCGCTGGGCCCTCCTTTCTCTTTTAACTCCAATCAGCCTGAGCTGCATTCTGTCTTGTGCAACAGATAGCCGGGGCAGGCAAACTTTTCTCCTTGTCTGTGTCTGCAAGTCTTCCTTCTCTCTCTTCTAGCAGGCTCCATCCTCTTTCCTCGACTTTTCCGTATCCTTCCTGGCCCAACTCAAAGGTCACCCACCTCCAGGACACCTTCTCAGACCGCAGAGTACAGAACAATGACTCACGGCTCTGCCAGTTCTTGCCTGTGTAACTCGGAGCAAACTACGTGCAGGAACTCTGAGCTGCGCAAGCGGCAGGAGTGCGAATGACCGTCTCCTCGGACTGTGGGGGACACAAGACGATATTACATAGGGAAAGGCATCTCTGGGATCATTTGTCTGCAATATAACAGAAGTTCAATAGATGTTTATACCCAAATATTATAATAATTAAGCAATACTCATAAAGATGGCAAAGCATGGCCTTATGGCATATGAGCAAATGAAACATTGCATTTTAGTGCAAGAGATACCCCTTACTGACGTGTTGGTAGTTCAGTAAAATAATCAATAGAGGGATGAATGAATGATAAGAGGCATTCCCAGATTTGCAGGGAACTGTAACATTTCTCGGTGAGTAGCTACTGCGTGCTGAGCCCACACTGTCCTCCTCGGCATCCATTCCCTTGTTCACCCCAGGTGAGCTCACGCATGGCAGGTGTTCAGTGAAGTCTTGTTGGGTAAGCACCAACAGAGGATGCAGATGCCTTCCCATGTCTATCTGAGAAGAAAGAAGGACACAGGCTGTTTTTAAGGGCCCAATGGGAACAGACCCTAAGAGGACCAGACTCCAGGAAATCACAGTCATCTGCCGGGCACGGAGATGCCATTCTCCGGGGCGGTTTTAATCCACAAGTTGTGCCGACCTCAGGGAACGAGGTGGTTGGAATGGAATCCAGTCTGTATAAAGACCAACTCTGGTGATGTGTCTGGTGATGTTCCTTTTATTAAACAAGAATGGGGGTGTTGTCAACATTGCCTAAAGTGGGTTTTCCCGGCTGGATTGGAACCCCGCAGAAGACAACACAACTTGGAAGAAACATTTTTCTATAAGAAAATTATCTTGGTTGGGTGCTTGCTGCAATGGGCTTTAGTTCCTCAATGCCTTTTCTTTGCTGAATTATGGGAGACAAGCCTCTTACCATCTCTGGGCTGCCGTGAGTTACCTTATCTATGACATGAGGATTGGCCCAGATGATTTGAAAATTCTTTCCAGGGAAAAACCAAAAACAAAATCCTTTCCAGCAATAATCCTCTGGAGGTCAGATTATCTACTGGATGTGTTAGTTCTAGGCAACGCTGTGTGTGTGTGTATGTGTGTGTATGCGTGCGCATGCATGTGTGCATGTACATGGGTACAGTGTGGATGCACACATGCGTGTGTGCAGGTGCACGTATGCTCAGGGCTTGGGTGTACATGTTTTCCGTGTCCTTTAACTTGATTGAAAATGTCTCCCATCAGATACCAACAATAAACACAGACCTTAGAGACTTCCCTTCAAACATCCACTGACTTCAAAACAGATAAGGGATCTGGGGAAAGCAAGCCACCTCTAACGTACATAAATATGCCTAGCAAGCTTTGGAGCCCCTAAGGTCTTTTTTTTTTTTCCTGGAAGGTATGCTAAACGTGTCCACATAATTGTGTGACAAATATTGTATAGAGCTTTGTCTCACAAAAATCAGGTGTTTCATTTACCCAGGAAAGCAAATGATGTGCCATCTGATAAACAAGGCTACGAGAACTAAGTTTTTTCCTGAATAATGATATTCTGATGGCTGCACGGACAAAGCACGAGAAAATCAAATTATTTCTATACAGCAAAAAGAAAAGTCGGGTTCAATACCCAGGAGGATTACCACTAGAATTACAGGTGGGTCCTTCTGGGAAGGTAGCCTCTTTGATTCTATGCAAATAACAGAATAATTTGAAAATCCATTGTTCTCCCCACCCCGGTGTGTTTTTAGGTTAGCTGGTCCCTTATCACTCTTTGGAGCTTCAGTAAATGTATACTTTTAAAGAGGTTATCACGGGAACCTTCTAAATATTCTGAACATTCTCCATTGTGGATCATTCTCCCCTTGAGTCCGTGTTCTACCCTCACCCACTGTAACTGACCTAAAAAATAAGCAAATAGCGGTATCATTCTCTCCCTCAGAAATCGCCACGGACCTCTACGGGGTTGAAGTCCACATCCTCTCACATCCCTCAGGGCTCCTCAGATGCCCATCTTGTCCTCGCTTAACTGGCAGACTCACCTGCTGCTTCACTTCCACGTTGCTTTCTTCCGTAGCCAGGAGCCCCTTGCCAGACCCTATACCCTAGGTCTCTCCTTCACAACCCCAAGTCTTCATCCACACTGTGCCCTTTTTTGGAATGGCCTGTCCCAGCTCTCCTACCCCTCTTTTAAGACCCAGCTTAAATGTTTATTCTTCCAAGGAGCCCTTCCCAAATGTCTTCATCACTGCATCAACAAATATCTGTTGTGGGTCCTCAGTCCCAAGTGTTAATGATAGAGAAAACACAGCGAGTGTGACACACAGAGGCTCACTGAGGGGGTCACGCGGGAACCAGAAGATGTCAGCGAGGGAACAGAGCAGAAGTCCCAGACGTGGCCAACCCTGAGGGCAGCCCCGGGCTCATGGCAGGTTCTCTCCTGCTGGTGGCCTAAGAAGGTTCCCCCCCCACCCCAGGATGCGTGAGTGATTCCCCTGGGACTCGGGGACACCGTGGGGCCCTCCTGGGAGCAAGTGAAAGCAGCTGCGGGCGGATCCCCTGTGGTGCTACCAGGAATGTCACCCCACCCTGGGCAACTGGTCTGGCTACTGGTGCTGCCAAAACCCAGGGGAGGACAGGGCCCGGGTCTGAAGCTGAGCCAGGTCAGGAGCTGGCCAAGCAGGTGGAGGCAAGAAGAGCGAGAGCTGGTGGTGCCTGATGGAGACCAGAGGGGACTCTGGCAGAGTGGCAGGACGGGTGGCCGGAACGCCAGCCTGCAGTACACTCCACGTGCGGCAAATGGATAGGGGACTCGAAGTTTCACATGAGCAGAGGCTCTCTGCCTGGCTCCACATCACCGGCCAGCAGCTCGGGGAGAGCACGCCGTGTGTGCCTGCTCACTGCACGAACGCACGCTGGAGCTCGTCAGCGTGGAAACAAGTGCACTGGGGACCGCCGTGCAGGAACTCTCAGGGCATCCAAAGATCAGCACTTTGCTTCCGGTGCCCCCTCAGCATCCCTTTACAAGAGAAGGTCCCCAGGGCTTATTTCTGAGGACGGGGAGACAGATGAGAAAGGCAAGTGGAACCTTGCAAAGTAATAAGCCAGGAGCCCTTTCCTTTTTTCTTGTCTTTGACCAAAGGGAAAGGGAGGGCTTCTTAGGGCTCTATAGACCCCCCCCCCCAGGAGTTGAGTCCCAACCTCTGGGGGGCACTTGTTAAAGGACCATTGACTGCTCTTAGTGGGGGCCTTCGTCTCCACCATTTTTCTAAGAGCTCGACCTCTCCTCCCATCCAGCCTCCCCCCAGGAGTCACACTGCACCTGTCTTGCTGTGACCCCACTAGAAACTTCTGGCTGAGGTAGGTGCCTTGGTTTATGAACTGCTTTTCCTAGTAGGAGAAGACCCTTTCTAGAGAGACAGATATCAATGAAGTATAGCCATGACCAAAGTCCTGCTTGGGCTCTCTGAAGGAGCCTAGAAATCTCCATTGCCTAGCACGGAGGGGGTTCCCATTCCTCCTTCCCATCCCAGCAGCTCGGAGAAGTCCCGCAAGTGCACACCAGTCAGGGAAAGCATGGATCCTTGGATGCGACCAGGGTTCAAGCAGAGGTAAGCGGGAATCAAGACCAGCCCAAACCCTAGACCCCGGGAGAGTCGCATACCCATGTGTCCTGCTGAACAGAGGGAGACCCACGGTGGCTATAAGGGCTGCCGGGTGTGCATGGCCCAAGGAGGAAGGACTTGGGGAAAGGATGGGGAAGGCAGTGGGGGTAAATTGAGGAGGGTTGAAACACCAGGCTGAAGAGTCTGACTGAAGTCCATAGGCCTGGGGGAACCATGGAAGCCTCTGGAACAGAGGATGTGCCAGTCCAAGGTCAGCCAGAATGCAGCTGAGAGACTGGAGGAGAAAAGCAGCTGGAAGCCTTACAACAGTCCAGGATGGAGACTGTGCTTAAAGAGGGAGAATCAGGACCCTGCCCAGCTGAATGCCAAGTATTCCAATAGGGCCGTCTATAGACTTAGGACTCCATCATGTGTTTGCAGGATTCAGGAAGTAGCCCTTTCAGAGGTTACTTTGTCTCAGGAAAAATTTGTCCACACAGAGCAATCAAGCCATGCAAAGGGCTGGGGGGAACATTCACTTTGGAGGCAGACACACAGGGTTGGAGCACTGATGGGCTCCTGCCACGACTGTGTAGGTGAGGATAAGGTTGTTCCAAAGCCCTAACATCAAATACACCAAAATGCCTATGGTCTTTATGGATGTTAACCAAGAGTCTCTTCTACGTCTCTGAGCCTTGGTCTTTTCTCCTGTAATATCCCCCACTTTGGGATATTTATAAAGTACTTGGAACATAGTAGAATCTCCACTGGGTGGTCGGGTCCTCGCTAGTGCGAGTGCCCTGGGGACAGGCCCAGGCCACGTTCATCTTTGGCTCTCCTGAATGTCTTGCACATTCGAGATGCTAGATGGATATTTCTGGAATGTACTTGCTGTTGAGGGAGACTCATTCCTCAGTGCAGACAATCAGCCTTTGGGTCCCAGAAGAACGATGCGGTTGTTTTGAAAGGAGTGGAAATTACTGACCTTCAAAGCAAATTTGAGCTGAGGGTGTGTCTGAAACAAAACACACAAAGGAGGTGGGAGCAGGGAGGGGACACAAAGATCTTCCAGCTTTGGTGGCGCACCCAGGAGAACATCTTCCAGAGCCAAGAGGAGGTGGAGCCCAAGAGAGATGGGACCCAAACCCCCTTCCCTCCTCCTTGTGCTCTTTCGGGATGCTGCTGGTGTTTATCACGTTTTTCTCGGGATAGGGGTAGGGACTGGCTTCCTTTGAGCAGGTGTCCCTGAGAAGGGAGCCCGGACTCCCTCGAGGAAGGTGACACGTGAGCAGGCGTCGATCAAGCCAGCCCCGCAAAAGGGCGTGTGGCGGACCAGTGCATCGATCCATGAGGGCGGGAGGAGGGTTGGAAGGGCCAGGCCTGCTGTGCTCAGCAGGTATCTCATCCTCTCGGCCACGCAGCCCTGAGTCTGTTCGCAATTACAGCCTGTTTTGATTATTAGGTCAGAATATTCATCTCCCTGGGCTTATGATAAAAGGCCAGAGCAAGACGGCACTTCTCATTTCAGACCAAGCCTCCCTTTCTTTGTATGTGTGTGCAGTTTCTGCCTTCTTCTTTAGCCAATTTATTCAGTTCTTGACTCCAGGAGGGTGCTGGCTGCAAGAAGCACCCCAGACGCTGTGAATACAGTGGCCCTGTATGGCAGGAGAGGGAGGCTTGGCGGCTCCCCTGGAGCCCCACCCAGAGAGGAGGCCAGAGCTGGGCGGGCTTTTGACTCATCCAGAAGGCAGCTTGCTGCCAAAAGCAGGGGCTGGGATGGGGAGAGTCCTAGAAGCCCAGGCCTGGGAGAGGCCTTAAAAGTCAACGGTCCAACCCGTGGCTCATGGTGTGTTGCTTCTCCACATCCCTACCAAGTAATTTCTCCTCCCATTCCTCCAGGGATGGGGAACTCTCTACCTTTTGGGGCCACCTGGTTCGCTGGACATCAGCTCTAGAAAGGGGAATGCATCCTTTCTTGTAAGGGTAGTGGTTCCTCTTCCAAGTCCTCACCAGGACAAATATTCCCATACCTCAACACACTGAGTTTGATATGGCTTCGAGTCTCAGTACCATCCTGGGTAAATGCTCCATCTCCTATGTCGTGTGAATACTCAGAGCTAGGACGATCCCCCCCACCCCGGCTTCCTTCCAAATAGCCCAGCTCTCTGTGCATGGAGTCTGTGCTGCTTTTTGGCAGACCCAGCTCCAGACTTTCTTCTAGACTTGAAGGAAGAAATGTTCTCCTAGGGCACAAGTGTAATTAGCACTCCTTCGTCTTCTCCGCCAAAGCCCCCTCAGCTGTTCTCATAGCCCAGGTTCCACAAGATAAGTTGGTGGCCTGGTTGCCTTCACTCTGTGGCCCTGAGGAGCCGCAGGAATCTTCAGGACAAACATGAACAGGACCAGAAGAAAGAAAGGGAAGTCATTATGCTCAGGCACAGAGCAGTCAACGGGCTTTGCCCGCCTCAGTGATGTGGTGGCCTGGTTTCTGGAGCAGGGAGAGAGAGACAGCGACAGAGAGAGGGGGGATGGCCTCTCGCAGAGCCCTTGAGGGCTCGACAGTGCTCTTTCTCATCCATGTCCGTGTCACCACAACACTGGGAAATAAATGCAGTGAATTAAAAGATGACCATTTTGCAAACTGGGGTTCAGAAAGGCAGCAGTGACCAAGCTAATGACGGGTTGGCACTGGGAGAAGAGACAGAGGGGATCTTTGAGTCAAATCTCGATTGACAGTCTGACAGGCAGGTCTATAGAATTTGTGTTAGATGGCGTGATCCTATAAACAGTATCATTTATCATTCAAACTGCGTCTTTGGGACTCAAAGGGGGCACTATTCAGGTTTACACGGGACACAGGCACAAACCAGGACCATCCCTGGTGAACCAGAGTATTTTTCCTGCTGCCATAGAGACCTCCAGTTCCAGGTCCTCCAAGCCAGTCTCTTCTGCTTGACCACGCCCACCTGAGAGAACCCAGAGCCCCCACTTATGCAGTACCGTCCCTGAGGACAACTCCTATTTTCTTCTCGCTGGTTCAGGCCTGCCTTCTAAGATACAGACTGCTTCACCAAGTGGCCCCCTGGACATCTCCTCCTGGATGACCCACAGGCTCCCAAACAAACCTCACCTGGAGTTCTGGGCAGGCCCTGGTAGTGTGTGGGCATCTGGTCTACCCTACAGCAGGCACAGAGAGCCCCAAGAAAAGCCAGCTCACAGCAAAGACACAACCTAGACTCAACCTCGCCCTTTGACACAGACCATCCAGCAAGTCTTGCTGCACTCACCATCCCTCCCAGACGCTTTGGGCTTGTACTCCAGTTGGAGATGAATGCCCGTCCCTTAGTATTTTTCCCCTTTTAGCCTGATTCTGGGTTTAGTTCCCCGTTTTCCTGCCCCTGACTTCTCTGAGGAACCAAACCCCTACCCACCTCCTCCTGCCTAACTCAGGTCTTGGTTCACTTTGTGCTGGTTCCCACTCCCCTCCTGGATTCCTTCACACTCACCCCGCGTTCACTACAAGCCAAGCACAACCATGCCCAAGTGAACCCACAGCCCCTCCCCAGAACTCAGTCCTCCTTCTGGACTCCTGATGTTAGCAAAAGGCACCACCAGGTACCCAGTCACCAATGGGAGCCTGTTGGTCCCAGAACCCCAGCCATGTTCCCTTTAAGAATACTCACACTGTGTCTAGGGAGCGCTCCCATCATCCTTTGCCATCTTCCCTTTTCCCACGCACATTGCCTGCCGTGGGGCTGGCTGGGGTCAGCAATCAGCCACCGTTGCTGAAACAAAAGACTGGGTGGCTAGATGAAGATCACAAAGCCAACAGAGGCCCAATGGGAAATTTGGCTTCCTTCTCTTCCAGTTAATCCGAAAGATTGGGTTGATTTCATAGGAATGCTTCCTAAATGCGTGAACAATTATTATTGTTTTAAATTAGCAGGAATAAAATTCCACTGTCTTTCTCCCTGAAGCTACTTCCAGAGATGCCGAGCTGTAAATCCTCAGCGCCCACAAGGAGCTAGACAAACAGCCATCGTTGTTGCAAGGAAAGGCTGCAGCTAGAAACCTCACCAATCCATATTTTTCCCTTAAGGGAAGGGGAAGGAGCTACAGAGCAGGGAGGAATTTCTTTTCATGTTAAAGGAGAATCTTATAACTCTTTCCTGACCTTCTAGCTTCATGAGAGAGGCCCGAGGTTGAGCACACTGGCTGGCTGAAAGAGGAACACATGAATTACACTTAACTCAGGGAGGCATCGAGTGCGTTTCATGGCCCAAGCTGGTGGCCGGTAGTCTCAGGCCCTGCTCACACCCGCTCTGTCCCTTGCTTGTTGACATCAACGCACCCACTCTTCTGCCTTAGAGTCTAGCTGCAAGACAATGCTTAGCCACTGGGGCCAAGGCATCTGAAGCTTCATGCCAGCTCCATCCCCACCCATGGTGTAAGTCTGCTCCCTCTCTGGGCCTCAGTTTCCCTTATCTGCCTACCAGTCCTGACGTGAGATTCTCAGTCAATGATGGCGCTGGTTGTTTTTTCTCCCTCTCTTGTGCAACCAAATCATATAGAACCTCCACTCACCTTTAAACTCACTCTCCTTGGGAAGGACAAAGCAAGGCATACACAAGAGTCCCCTGGCCTGGCCATTGCCATCCTCTCCCGAGGGCTCATTTATATACACATTGCGGGACTCCAGGGCAGATGGAGCAGGTGATTCTGAGGAGCAGCTCATGGTGGAACCTCAAAGCACACGGGGATCAGGTCTGGCTACAGCTAAAGCCATCCTGCCGTGCTCAGTGGTTGGAACTTTATCTCATAGACCATAGGGAACCACAGAAGGGCTTTAAGTAGAGACGGGTCCAACAGTGTGTTGTCGGGCAAGACGCTTGACCTCTGAAACCTTGTTCTCCTCTTGTACAAAATGGGAACAAAAAGAACGTCCACCATTCAGAGGGACTGAGGTAAAGATCCCATGGTCAAATGGATAGAAATGTGCCTAGCAGAGTTTCTGACATACAATTGTCCTGGGAAAGTGGTGATTGAATCAAAACGTATTCACCAACTCCCCTGTCCCAAACTCACCAAGCATGCTTTGTGCATGCACGCACACGTGCGTGCGTGTACATACACACACACGCACACGCGTCTTTTTACCCCCAGCTCCTGCCCCACCAGAATCACTTCTGATAATGATTTTCCTCTGCAGCCGTGCCCAGCGCACGAACCTGCCTCGGCACCGATTCCCCTGCCCCAGCCCCGCCACACCCTTCCTCCCTGGCAGTTCTGTTGGAAAGTCTTGCTTGGCCTCAGGGAGTGGGCCACATGTGCACGTGGCTTTGTGGTTTCATAACTGAGCTTCCTTGGGAGTGAAGTAGAGCCTGCGCGTCTACTTGGAGCTGTGGGGTGACAGAAGGGTGGGCAGAGGGGATGAGAGGGAGGCCACTGGGGGGTGCGGAATAAGGGTCCTGGGGACCAGCCCCTGTGGGGTGTGTGCCGTATCCTCTACTGTGGGGAATGGGAGAGGCACAGGATGCCCTGAACCAAGGAAGAATCCTTCCAGGGGGCTGCTGAGCCCTTCTGCGGGGGAAGGGTGGAGCATCCAGGGGTGTACTCCTAGGGAGACCTCTTCCTTGCCTCTCCTTCTCTGGAGGCCCGGGAGCGAGCTCAGCAAGGCCCCTTCATGCTGCGCAGCCCCCATTCCGCGGTGGGCAGGGGCTGTGGCTGTCCTGGATCCGTCCCTGCTGGCTGAATCCTGTCACCCTGTCACCTGGCTCCAAGCTCTTACAGCCCCTGCTGCTGCCGCTGTCCCCCCTCCGCTCGGCCCTGGTCCTGCTAGGCCTACCTCCTTTCATGGCCCCAAAGGTCACAAACAACAGACTATGATGTGTCACAGAATTTTCCTGAACGTTGGGAAACTATGGGAAGCACAGCAGGAAGCAAGTGAAAACGGATGATTTGGCAGGTGGCAAGAGACGATCCCCCGGCTTCGCCTGAAGTGCAGCCTGGCGCTAGGGGCTGTCATCCCCACGCCAAGAGAGCTTCTTTCTACCCTCCCTTGTCCCTGAGTCCCTGAAGCCCTGAGCCCTCCTTCTTCTTGAGCTTCCAGGGGTCGGCCCCGAGCTATTACACAGAAGAGAGAAGGAGGGGGTTCTGGAAGCCCACTACCCGGGCGTTTTCTCTCACCAAGTCATTCCCCAGAAACACGAGCTGTAAATATGATCCCTGCTTTACAGGTGAGGGGCATGAGGCTGGGGGAGGTCAAAGGAATGGCCCCAAGGTCCAGATTTAGGAAATGATGGCGTCAGCTCTCCTACATACTCACCCACCCATTCCTTCAAAAGATCGCAACAGCCCAGCTCAGAAGCAAGGGCTGCTGAGTCACCTCACAGCGGAGCCGGAGAAGCCGGGAGTGCCGGAGCCTCCGAACGTGGCCGGCCGTGGCCTGCGCCCCACGTCTTTACCTTCCTGCCCAGCTGGCTCTGGCTGGCCGTGACATCTTGGGGAGCAGCGAGCCATGGGCACAGTAAGCTCGGGGAGTTTAACAAATGTTTATAAAACCTTTTCATACACAGTTAATGATCCTTATTAGGACCTGAAAAAGCAGTCACTCATGCCACATCCCAGCTTTAAGGAGCATTTGATTATTACATGCCACTTGACAAATTAATGAGAGAAGCTGTAGCCCATTTGTCAGTGGGGCCGATGCCGGGGGGTGTTGGCGGAGAGGCCTTTGTCCTCGAGCCGACTGGGCCGGATTCCCTGCTCCACCTGCCGCCCGCAGACACCCACCACTCTCCAGCCGCCAGCCCACCAGCTGCAGCCCCTGAAAAGGCCCACCTTGGGGCTCTGCCATGGCTCTAGTTCCCTACCCCCACAACCGACCCTGGCTGTCTCTTCCCTGAGGCACCCGGGAGAGGTCCGTTCACATCCTGCGGATCAGGGTTATGGACACAGATGCCTGCCTGTTCCCCAGCCCCAAATCTGGATCCTTAACCAGGTGCTCAGACCAGTATTTGGGACCCACCAGGGCTTGAGATAGGAGTCCCAGATGCCTGCGCATCACGCCTGGCTCGGCCCCGGGGGCTGAATGACCCTAGGCAAAGCTCTTCGTGTTTGCTTGGCATCCTCATTTGTAAAATGGGGATGTCCTATCTATCTTCAAGTGATGTTTGCAAATATGACATCATCCCACACGACCAAAGAGTGTTTTTTCATGACACTGCCAAGTTGGCCTTGCCATCTGAATGATGGAATCACAGCATTTAGAGCAGGAAGCCACCAAGGTCAGGGCAAAAAACAGCTGACGGAACTAGACAGAGGAGAGAGTTGTACGAGACTGTGGGAGTACGAACTGCCCCCGAATAGGCTAATTTTGTGTTATGTGAATTTTACTTCAATACAAAATGGTTAATTTTATGGTATGTAAATTTTACTTCAATACAAATAAAATAATAAAACAAAGTAAAATCAAGTTCCTTTCCATCTTAAATGCGACATGCTGACCAGCCTCTGAGCCTTTGCCCAGGCTGTTCCATCTCGTCTGCTCAGTTATTTCCTAATCACCTTTCAGGCATCTTGGAAATCATTTCCCCTAGGGGTCCTCTGCTGGCCCCCCGAGGACGTGCCCCCTATTGCTCTGCCCCACCCAGGAGGGGACATGATCACAGATTGTTTGGGGTCCACCTGTCCACACCTCACTAAGAGATGGGCTTTGGGGTAGGAGTTGGGGGGACAGTCCACAGCTGCGCCTCACTGGGTGCACAGTAAGTGCCCAGAAATTTCCTAGAGCCAGACTGGAAGATCTGACTCTTCCTTGGCCATGGTTTTAGAGGTGAAGCCAGTGTGGCTCCGAAGAGGGCCGGGCCCTGCCCCAGGTCACACAGTTGCTTAGTTGGTGGAGGAGCTGAGGCCATCCCTGGAAGGGGCCCCTTACCATTCCCATCCCTGTCAGCATCTCCCCCTGGGCAGAAAGCACAGCCCCGATGCACAAGCCTCTCCTTCCCAGCCATTAGCTAATCTGGCCATAGCCAGCATGCCAAGACCTTCTGTCTGCCCTTCCTGTTTCCCCAGGGCACTGCTGTTTACGTTGTCAAGGGCTTATCACAAACAGGCAGGCAAAGACCGTGTCCTAGGGAACCTTGTCCCCAGAAACTCCTACCAGCACAAGGTTTTGGCCATGGGGATCTTCAGCTTTCATGGACACCTGCTGGAAACTGCTCACACATAAGGCCTCAGTTTCCCCACATCTAACATACCAGATGCACAGTTTACTGATGGAACATCACTGTCACATGACATGGCAAGGAGCCATGTCATGGCCTCGCAAACTGACCACCTGAGTCTGACTCCCAGTTCCGCTTGTCACTGTGGGACCCCGCAGGTGATCTCACCAAGGTCTGTCTTGTTCCCTCTCTGTAAAATGGGCATGCCCCTAGTACTTGCTTTCTGGGGGTGTCGTACTTTTCAGGACTTGGAACCATGCCTGGAGCACTGTAAGCCTCCTGGATGTGAGCTGTGATTTGTGTAAGTCCTTCCCCTGCCTCCACAGGATTACACCTGGTTTCCCTTCCCTTATAAAGTGGAAGATCGTACCTCTCACGGCATTCCCCATTGGGGGGCCGTCAGCCCCCGTCCAGCACTGGTCACAGGACAGACGAAGCACGTGGAGCACATGCAGGGAAGGCCCAGGTGTGGGCGAGACCTGGCTCTGGCACCCTTTAACTGCTTTGACCTTGGGCGCGCCATAAAAATGAAAAGGGGGCAGGCACAGTTTATAGAGAGAGAGCCTAAGACCCAGAGAAGGCTGAAGCTGCCTTCATGTACCCAGCTATACAGAGGTGACCTGCAGGGCATGGTGGGGGGAAGCCAGGCCTGGGGCCGGTCACTGCCCTTGCTGGCCCTCTGCCCCGCCTCCTGGAAATACAGGCAGCACATTAATCCTACCCTCCCAACCCTCAGAAAGGGAGCAGTGAATGTGAGAGAGAGCTTTGAGTGGTACCTCCCGGCAGGTGAGCAGGAGAAGGCACCTGCCAGTCACCAGATGCCACCCACTCTTCACTCCCCCTCCCCATCACCAAATCTCCTCCCACCAGCCACCAAGTATCGAGGTCACAAACCTACACTTTCTCTGTCCTTCTTTCCGCAAGACCTATCAACTCTGCTTCGGACACGTGCCCCAAAGCCACCTCTCTTCACCTCCACTGCCAGCAAGCGGGCCAAGCCGCAGCCATCTTGACTGGGATTGCACAAGAGCCCACTGGTTTACCTGTGGAATCCAGCTCTCAGGCTCCTGCCTCGAGCTCCTTTGAAAAGTAAGCAGATCCTAACTTCTCTGTTTAAAACCCTCCTAAGCCTGGGGCGCCTGGGTGGCTCAGTGGGTTAGGGCCTCTGCCTTCGGCTCGGGTCATGATCCCAGAGTCCTGGGATCGAGCCCCGCATCGGGCTGTCCACTCCGCAGAGAGCCTGCTTCCTCCTCTCTCTCTCTCTGCCTGCCTCTCTGCCTACTTGTGATCTCTGTCTGTCAAATAAATAAATAAAATCTTTAAAAAAAAAAAAAAAAAGCAAAACCCTCCTAAGCCTCCTCATCTGTTTAGAATAAAGCACAAGCCCCTTCCCTCTCCCACACATGACCTGACAACTTTCTCCAGCCCTACCTCTCTTGCTGGCCTTGCCCCAGCCACACAGGCCAAGCCAAGATTTCTCCCTTCTATGCGCTCTCCCCAGCTTTCCCAGGGCTGTCCTCTTCGTATCATACAGATCTCAAGTTGGTGTCCCCTCTTCAGGGAGGCCATCCCCACCACCCCAGTAAGTACCCCATGAGCCCCGAAAACCCATCGACTCTTTAAGGATTCTGTTCACCATCTGACCTTTGTCTTACCTGTTTGCTTTGTATTCCAATGGCCATACCCACCAGGCAAGGTAGCAGGAAAAAGTAGCTTTTTACAGCCCAGTCTCTGCTGTGCTGTTTTTTCTGCCACGAATGTTCTACTCCCTCTTCACCTGACTCTAAAACTTCTACTTAGCTTTCAACACTTCACTCCTATTGGCCCTGGATGAGCCTTCGCTGACGCTCTCCCTCAGCCTGTCACATCTCTCATTCTCCCTTTAAGTTTCTGCAGACCCCTTCCTGCCTCCAGTCTGGGTCTTGATCTGTACTCTCTTTTAGTCTGTGACCCCTCAGGAGCCAGATCAGGATGCCATGACGGAGCTCAGCCCTTGGTGCCGCGTTGGCCTTTAATAAAGTCTTGCTCACCACCCATACAGTCAGCAAACCTAAGGAAATGGTGATGTACAAATGAGCTCCCCACCCTCCAGGAGCTTGCCTGCAACCTAAATGGAGAGACAAAGATGATCACATGACAAGCTAGTTGCCTTTATGGACAGAGACATAAAAAGTGCAATGCCATCATAAGAATAAGCAAAGATAAGTCATTATAAAATGAGAATCACAGCAGGACACCATTTATATAGCATTTTAAAACCTGAAAAACCAACCTATATATTGTTGATGAATACATAAATCCGTGGTAAAAAAAAAAAAAAATACATACAAACATGCGTGAGAATGAGAAACACCATCTCTGGGAAGGGAAGAAATGGGATAGGATTGTGGAGGTCTGCCTATGGGGCTTCCCCATATCCACAGTGTTTTGATTCTTAAAGAGAAAAATCTGAAGTACACATGGCATAATATTAAGATAAAGTTGGGTGGGTGGTCTGTGGTGGTTTGTTATAATATGCTAGTAAAGTCGGAGCGTTTAACAAATTCCAAGCTCATTTTATTTATTTATTTTTTTAAAAAGATTTTATTTATTTATTTGACAGACAAAGATCACAAGTAGGCAGAGAGGCAGGCAGGGAGAGAGGAAGGGAAGCAGGCTCCCCGTCAAGCAGAGAGCCCGATGTGGGGCTCGATCCCAGGACCCTGGGACTATGACCTGAGCCGAAGGCAGAGGCTTCAACCCACTAAGCCACCCAGGCACCCCCAAGCTCATTTTATATTAAACACAGTGTGATTAAAGAAAAAGTATCTGATCTGTTGGATGAATGCCAGATAGATGGATGGATGGATGGATGGGTGACGGCTGGGTGATGATAGGTGGTTGGGGGGATGGGTGCAGACTGGGGTGGTGAGTAGCTAGGAGGGCAGAGCACGCATGGGTGATGGGTGGCTGGAAGGACGGGAGAACGTATGGACGGGTGTGTGGTGGGTAGTTGGAAATGTAAATGGATCGCTAGATTGAGGAATATACTGGTTGGATGAATAAATCCCAGAAACGGGGCTAAAGGTTCTCAAAGATTACCCCGTTCATGCTACATTTATTGAGTGCTTGATCACATGTCAAGCCTCATGCTAGCCCCTGACCATGGTGCATACGGGATTCTGACAAGTCACCTCCCCTCAAGAACTCAAAGTGGGGGTCAAGATTCAGGTCACATGAGGAGACAGAATGTAGTGCCGCAGACACTGTGGTCAGGGATGCGTGTCCACTCTGCTGAAAGACCAAAGTGAAAGGGAGACCAACTGCCACAGGGTCTTTACACAGGGGAAGCAGACTTTCTGCTGTGTCCCTGAGGGATGCACTGTTCTCTTGGAGAAGAAAGGGAGCCTGGTGTTCCAGGCAGAGGGATACCTGAGCCCCATGGGGAAGAGTGGGACCACAGAGAGACAAGGAACCACTTGCAAAGGAAACATGGCGGAAGGGAAAGGAAGATAAAGGCAGCAGAGGAATTGAGTCCCACTGTGAAGGGTCTGGATTGTCCCACTGGGTGGTAACACTTCATCCATAGACCAGAAGTATCCTAATCTGGCCTATTGTCAGAATCATCTGATTGGACTGGAAAGGAGGTAAGCCCAGGAATCCACGCGGCTCAAAATCTGCTCTCCCCATCAGCCGGGTCCCTCTACTCCACCCCACTCTGGTTGGTGAAGGGGGTACCAGCAGGAAGTGGCTCAGCTGTGGCCTGGTCCTTAAGGTCAGGACCAGCAGAGGTGGCCCCCTCCACGGTCCCTGCATGTGATCATTTCACATTGGCTTTGACGGCCCTATCCTGGGGCCAGGCAAGGGAGGGAGATGGGGAGACCGTGTACGTGTCTGTACACTGACCCTGATGCAGCACGTTTTTATCTCACCAAAGAATTCTCCAGCAAGAATCTTTATTGCTCGGCACAGTCTCCCAGCTAACTAGGAGAGCATTTTTCTAATTACATTTCCCTTGAAATACACCCGGGTTTGAGTTAACACCTCTTCAGCCTGCCAAAACCTAAGTCATTTTAAAATTAGTTCTGGAGGTTTTGCAAAAACCCCACCGGGATGCAGCATTCCTTTCCCACCAAGCTGTGTGCTGAAAACTCTCCCCAGACGCCAAGAGCGATTTTCCTTGGAGACTGTGCGGAGAGAGCCCAGGGAAAGGCCCACATCCTGGCCAGCCAGAACCTCGTCTCACTCAGATCTGTTGAACAGCCCTCGCAGTGCTGCAGGATCGATAGAATCATAAATGCATTTTGCCCTAAGCAGTCTCTCTGATACTTTTAAAAAAACATACGGATGGGAGGGAAATGTGATCCATATGGTTTTGAATCATTAACACTTAAATCGTCAAAATAGAGAATTTTTTTTTTTCTTGGAGAAATTTCCTAGCCAAGGTGCCTTTAGCGGCTCTTTAATAAACTGTTTAAAATTCTGTTGTTCCCCCTAAAACACGCAAGTACACGCCAACACATGCAGCACACGTACACACCCCCCACTAACTCTGAGAGGGCATCATTGGGAAACGCAGCCCATTAGACACCATCCGTCCCCAGGACGTGGTGGGTTAAGAGGTCCTGGAGGTAGCTTGTGAGCACTGGTGGTTCAATTACTCAAGCCAAAGAGTTCCATAGAGATCTGGAGCTCATCTGGACAAGCTCTTTCATGGTACAGAGGAGAAAGCTGAGGCCCAAAGCAGGCTCAGTCTCTGGAAGAGTTGGTAGAAGTCATGGAGGAGGACTTTGGGGGAGGAAAGTGCGTGAGCAAAGTGCCTGCCCCCATTGCCCTGTGTGACTGCATGGTAGGGTGTGAGGTAGGGACGCGGACGGGCGGGGGACGGTGAGAGACGGTAGCACTTTGGGAGGTAGAGAGACGGGCCAGAGCATGTCCCATGGCTTCCCGCAGTCTAAATACAGCAGCCTCCTTCTCTAGGCTGTAGGCTGTAGGTTGTGGGAGAGGGGACCATCTCTACAGAACACAGGTCAGAGCCTATCACTTGGAGCCATGGAAGGGATGGCTTAGTGAGGTAAGGTGACCAGTGTAAAGGTCGATGCCAAAGCTCTTGAGAGAAAGGATAATGGAGTGGACTTGAGGAGAGACAGGAGGAGGACACAAACCTGAAAGAGGTTTTGGAGAGAACCTTGGTCAGATTCGGGGAAAGGCACGTAGCCAATGAAGGAGAAGGGCGTGAGGATTTTACCAGTTTTCTGTGGCTGCTTTCACAGATTGCCACAAACTTACTGGCTCAGAATACACCAATTTACTCAAATTCGCAGTTTCCGAGGCCAGAAGTCCGAAGTGAGTCTGACAGGGCTAAAAGCTAGGGGTCAGCAGGGCTGTTCCTTCTGAAGGCTCCAGAGGCAAAGCCACCGCTTGCCTCCCCCAGCTTTGGGCAGCTGTCGGCAGTCTCCGGCCCGCGGTTGCATCACACATCTCATTTCCATTGTCACAACTGCTACTCACTCGGACCCTCTGGCTTCCCTCCTAGGAGGATCTTATGATTACAGCAGGCTCTCCTGGATAGTCTCCCCTTCTCAAAACCTTAAACTTAATCCCATCCGCAAAGACAGGAGGAGGTTGGTATCTCACAACCGAGGACGCTCAGCCTACACCAAGAATGAAACCCAGATTTCTGGCTTTGGCAACCAAGGGGAGCTTTCAACCAAGAATGGAGGAGATCGGTGGAGCAGATGATGAGCTTGATGTAGGACATGCTGATCCTAATTGGAAGCTTGGGAGACCTTCTAGGAAGGAGCTTCCCAGCAGACAGTGGATCCAGGAAGTGTGACCGATGCCCATGCAGGGCTAGTGCGGGGGATCAGAGTCTCACATACAGGACAGAGATCAAACAGGGATCCAGAGGGCCAGGACTCGGGTTTGGCCACTCATGGGTGACCTCAAAGCCATCAGAGCGGCGTGAGAACAAGTGGCTAGATTCGCAGAGCCTCAAAGTGTGGTGTCGCACGCATCCCTTAGAGAGGTGAGGCAGCTGGGGTGGGGCCTTGGGAGCAGAGTCGGGGCTGGACTGGAGGCAGAGGGCAGGGACCCTGGGCCACAGGAGGGCTTGGGGCTGCAGAGGAAAGAGATGCGAATTGCTGGAGCCAGGGTGGGCGGGAAAAGATGAATTTGGTCCCTCCTCCTTTGCCAGAGTGAGAGAGGATAGAGAGCAGAGGGTGGCTACCAGGGACGAACGGGTTAAAGATGGAAAGAAAAGAAGCTGGTCCTGATATTGTGCAGAAGTGGGAGGTAAGATGGTCAGTGACAATGTGACCCAAAGGGGTCAGAGCTATTTGCGGGGCTGTGGGAGAGAAGATAGGTCCCCAGAGCGACTCCAAGCAGAACACAGGTCCTCTCCGGCTTCTGGTCTCCTGATGGCAGTCCCAGTTCTCACCCCTTTGTGCCTTCTAAGGTGTCAGGCTGAGGAAATAGAACTTCTCCTGGCCGGCTCAGAGGCCTCCTCTCTTCTGCCTTTCCTGCTTGGCTGTCCAGTGACAGCGACCTCAGGTTCAAAGCCAGCAGCTGAGTAGACATGAAGGAGAGGACAGGGGAGAAGGGCAGAAGCTGAGAGCAGCTCCCTCCTCTTTCCTCTCCAGGAACCTCAGCTCCGGACTCCCCCTTCATTTCCCAAACCAGACCTCAGCGCTCTGCTCAATGTTGGCCAACTGACTCCCCGTCTCTGGGCCTCCTGATGAAATGAGAGACTTGGAGGCAATGACCGCCAAGGGCCTTTCAGCCCTCCTGGCCTCTGAAGCACGGCCTTGGACGTGGACGGGCTGAGTTGCCGCAGGGTGTCCCAGCCTCTCTGGAGACGGGCCGGGCCTCTGTCATTGCGTAAACATGATGCAGGCCTGTTTGGTGCCGCATAGCTGTGGTTTTCTGCTTTCCCCAGCAGTAGCTGCAAGGCCACTGCGGATGAGAAGGCCCAGCAGGGAGGGAGAGGGTGGGGAGGAGGGCAGGCGAGAGTGCTCCTCTGTGCTGCCTCCCTGGCTGGGAGGGAAAGTTTGCAAAAGGGAAACAACACGCATGTAATAACCACTTTCCATCTCTCCTCACCAGTCCCGAAGAAAGTGAGAACCTTCTAGCCTTTTTTGTAGCAGCAAACACAGCCTCCAGGTTGTCCTGCCTCTGCTTTGGAGTAGACATGCTCACGTAACCCTCGTGAACTTGGCCGTGGACAGGTCTTAGAGTGAAATAACAGTGCCCGGAGGGCGATATGTGGGTGAACGTGGAAGCCCTCCGTAGAAGGAACACTGGACCGTGCCAGGCAAGCTTGTTACTGGTGTGCGTTTCAACACGTCCAAACCCGCAGGGGGGACTGGCACACAGTAGGCCCAGGTAATCCGGCATTTATGAAGCCAAGCAGAAGGCAATCTGGGAAGCGTACGGGATCACCCTCCAAGAGAAGAAATGACCACAGAGGGTGTGGCAGATGTGACTGGTGTCCCCATTCAGATACCCTGGCCCAGACCCGTGTAGGCCACCCCCAATCCAGGGATGGGGTGTTGCTAACAGCACCCACCACAGAACCATGCTTGGCTGATGGGAACTATCTTACCAGAAGCCAGGAAATGTGCCCATCCCTCCAAGGGGCAGCCCTCCGCCCACGACTTACAGATGCCAGAGTTTAAGCCCCAGCCACCTTGCTTCAAGTTGAGACAAATCTTTGGTGCAATCCACACTCCAGAGTTCCCCAGGAGATCAGGCTGAGTGAACGTCACATCTCTGCTTAGCTCCTCCCCCTCCCCTGCCTCCCTGCCAACCTTACTGGTTTCTCCTAAGAAGCCCAGATCCCCACGCCACCTGTACCAACAGAAATCGCTGTTTCAGCCTCTGTTTCTAGTAAGCCTGGCCAAAGACTGGGGACAGCTGTACAGATGAGACCCAGCTCAGGGAGCAGCCTCCCCTACCAGAGCCAAGGGGCTTGTCATGCTGCTAACCAGGCAGCAGGAAAGAGGAGAGGGCATCCAACAACTGGCATTTTGTGCGGTCAAGAGCTTATGGGTGCAGCTCTGCACCCCCAGGGGGGCTGGCGTGTAGTCACGGATAGGGCCAGAGCACAGGTCAGCCGGTAGACCCTCCAGAGGCCACCCGGGGCTGCAGGAAACGAAGACCCACCGGGGTTCAAGAGCTGCTGGTCCGTTTGACCTGCTCCCCGGGGAACCAGCACAGACAGAAGACAAGGGTCTGCAGACAACCCAGACCAGAGCACCACGAGGCCAAGAAGCTGGGATCTGGAGCAAGGCCAGAAGGGCGGAGCCGCTCCTGGCCAAGGACCTCACCAATACCACAAGGCCTTGCCCAGTGGCACCCGAGCTCCCCAGCTGAGCAAACACTGACAGCAAAGGCAAGCACAGTGTAAGAGTAACTGCACTGCCTGCGCCGTGCCAAACGCCATTCTGGGCCATGCCCCTGCAAGCCCCTTGCCAGGGGCAAACTCAGTCCCCCACCGCTCCCAAAAGATACTATCCTCTCCACTTGAGATAAAACAGGGGCATGCCCACTTGTATCACGCAGGTAGCAGGAAAAGGTTGACTTACACACAACACACAGAGGCATACCCCTGTCCCACTTTGCTGTCAGGGATGGACGCAGCAGACGGTTTATTAAGGACACCGTCCTTAAGACAGCAGCCTTTGTGTCTCTGGCTCGCAGGGCCTCACCCTCCCCCGGTACCCTTCACAGCCACTGCCCCTGCAGCCCAGAGCAGCCAAGCCAGCACCCAGCGTATGGCCACCTCCTGCCCCACTCCCTTGGGTCTCCAAAGCCGCCCGCCTCCTTGGGAGGGGCATTTGGCTTTAACCCATGTTTTCCTGGCCATGTGGAATCAACAGACCAGGCTTTGTATGGTCCTGTGCAAGAAGGGAGCACCTAGTCCCTCCCCTTCCATGGAAGCTCTGGGAGCCCCTGCACTAGCCACCAAGGACAGAACCTCAGTCTTCTCTTCTGTGAAATGGGGATGAGAGTTTGCATATGGGTCCACGCCAGAGGTTAAGCTGGGTAACACAGAAGGGTAACTTCACAGGATCCCTTCAGTCTCACTCACATAAAGGTCTGCATTGGGCAAGAAGCTCCCCCTTCCTGTTGTGGCTTTGACCTCTACAGCCAGTGCAGGAGAGGGGAGAGCAGGATGGTGGAGGTTTGATCAAATTAACTGCCCCAGCCAAAGGGGCATACCCAGGTTTTGGGGGCCCCAGACTTCTACAATTTAGGGGCTCTCTTTAAGGAATTGTATACAAAATTCTACATGTCAATTACCCACAACTACCCTGCCCCCACTGTACACAGAAAGTACAAAAACAAATACCAACGGCCCCCAGAGAGAGGGGCCAGGGCAAGTGAGAGCCCTGGAACACACACTCTGTTGGCTTCGGCACCTGCCCGGCCTGGAAGTGACGCACTCCGATGGCTCATAGTCCACTGGCCAGAACTAGTACCTGGGCCCCATCCAGAGGCTGGGGAGCCCCTGGTTCCTTGTGAGTGCTGACCATCTCCAACAGCAGGCTGTGCTCACAGCATGGGTGGGGGAGGTCACAGGGTCAGAGAGTGGAGGTGGAAGCCATATGCAAATGTAGCGCTCCAGAATGATCTAGGTTTTTACCAATGTGTCTCCCAGGATGGCATAAGGGAGGCTGGGGCAGTGAAGCCCTGCCCAGTCCAGAGTCAAAGGTCAGGGCTTTAGTCCCAGAGCTGTCTTTTCTCAATGGTGAGAACCTGAGTGATTCATTTAACCCCCTGGAGCCCCACTGGCCCCATTGCCAAGGTATGTAAACTGATCCCAACCGCCTAACATAGTCACTAAAGAGAAAATAAGATCGAGTGCCTAAAAATGATTTGCAAGAAGCCCAGTGCTGTGCAGAAGGGAGCCACGTTGTAATTCTTTTCAGCAGAGCAGCTCTGCCATGCTTTCTTATGGTCACCTGAAAGTCAGCATTCCTTGTCCCAAAATCTCAGCCCATGGGACCTTGGGGGCTGCCTCTGTGATGAAGGCAGAGGTGAAACCCCCCAGTCTCTTCTCTGTGCAGTCCCGTCTGATCCCAGCTGTATCACCAGCCCTGGAGAGACAGGCCAGGGCAGGCAAAGGATTCCCAGCAGCTGCGTGAACTTGCTGGATTCTCCAGGAAGGTATTCTGGAATATTAGGGCTCAAGGGCTCTCTAGAGGCTAGCTTATCCATTTGTGGGCATTGGAAATGCCCAGCTCCTCCAGGGGGTCCCCAGTGGGCACTGGCAGGATGGTCAGGAAGGAGGAGCTCAGCCATTATGGGCAGTATCTCCGACCCCCACAGCACCCCAATAGGACTATTTTTAAATCTGCCAGCCCCCGGCAACCCTCTCACTCTGGGAATGTCATACCGCATCATAATAAACACATCAGGATGCATCGACATCTCTCTTCAAACATCATTTACGTGTAACTTCTTAGGAGCAGAGGAAAGAAGTGGAATTTAACAAGTTGACATGATGTTAACGTTTTGCACATATTCAATTAAACATCGATGAATTTTGATTTTGCTGTCATTTTTGAAGTCGATAATATTTTTTCAGGTATCAGATATTCTGGAAAAGATGATCTGTAGACTTGAGTTGGCAGTGCCTTGTGGATACACCAGACCTTGGATACGACCCTTCCTGGCGTGGACAGCCTGGCTTTTCTGTTCTTTCAGAGGACCTAGTAGCCAAGTGGCTCACCCGTCTGCGTCAGCCCCAGCACAGACTGCCTGTGCCTCAGTCCTGCCCCACATGAGGAGCTGAGAGTCCAGCATGGGACTGAGTAACTATGGGGCCTGCCAGGTCCCATGGCCAGAGTCAAGAAGAGAGGAGTTGAGTCGTGGACTATCTAGGGGCCTGTCCCCAGCCACAGTGAGAATCGGGACTGAGCCAAGATCACAGACTTAGCCATGGCATGGACCCTGCCTCTCTGAGCCTCAGTTTCCCCATCTGCGAGTGAGCAGACAGCAAGCGACAAAGGGAGAGGGGAGCACTCTATAATCTCTCCCTTATTTTCCAGATTTATAGTTTCGGTTTTATAGTATGTTTATTCTGGCACTTTCTGCTGCAGGATATCAAGGTCAATATAATTAAGTGGGGTATTTTTTACACCTGAAACATCATCATTTTTGAAGGGCTTGTCGGTGTGTGTGTATGAATGCAGGTAACAATTTGTGCATTTGTGTGAGACCATGTGCGTGCATCCTGGAGAAGGTACATGTGGACATCGTGCTTCACACTCTGGGCACACATACTGTATAAATGCACATGTATGTGCTCAGGTCATGTGGGCATCATGAGTATGCGTTTGTTCGTGTGTAAGCACATTTACGTGTGCAGCAGAGAGAAGGCCAGGCAGAGGGGAAGGCTTTCCTGGGTTTTGCGTATTGCTCTTTTACCATCCTGGTTCTTGATTTCCCAAAACTCCTCATTTCCTTCTGGAAGGTGTTCCCAGTGCAACCATCGGCTGCCTTCCCTTTACTCCCACTTAAGGGCATTGTTATCCTTAACCAAAAGCCAAGAACCAGGTGACTCTGCCATTAGGCACCCACACACGTGAGTTATGCTGTCTTCTTGACCCACAGAAAAAACCTGCGTTTTTGTTGCAGGTGAGCTGAGTCTGTCCCAGTGGCTAAATGACCTGTGAAAGGAGAGGATGTGGGTCCAGATCTTCCTGCTCCCCTTCCTAGTGACAGCATAAGGACAGGTGGAGTGACCTTTTTGAGCATGGCTCTTCTCTTGCACATCTAGGTCAGACTTCTTCCTGGGCGGTCTGGATCCTGGGTCAGGCAGGAGCCAAGGTCAGTGTGGAGTGCTGGGCAGAGGTGGTGGACAGTGGCCCCTGGCGATGGGCCCTGGTGGGGGCCCTTGGGGATGGCCCAGCCTCAGCATTGGGTAAGCCAGGCTGCCAAGTGCGAGGGACATGTCAGGTCTCGCCTCTGCCCGCTGCTTCCTGGGATCAGCGGCCTCCGTCATGGAGCCAGGGAGCCGTCTCCTCAGAGCAGCTGGGCAGGGCAGGGCAGGGTGGGGCAGGGAGGAGGAAGCTGCTTATGGGCAGGAAAAGTTTCAGGTGGCCCCGTGCCAGAGCACTTGGGGTCTCTGGCCCTGTCCCCAAGGCCCAAGCAGCAGCATCACTGGTTTCTCTAAGTCTGATACCTCCGCTGTGCCCACAGCCCAGATAACTTGCCAGGCATGTGCGTCACCTTGGGGCTCTTCACAGCAACCCTATAAGGTGGCTACTTTTATGTCCGTTTTGTGGATAAGAAAATGGAGCCCTCTGGAAATTGAGACACTGCCCCAAACACACAATGAATCCAGGCCAGCGGCAGGAGTCCCAAGTTCTCATTCCAGCGGGGTCCCAGAATCAGGTGGTTATTGAACATCTAGGGTATGTCAGGAAATCTGCCAGGTAAGATCTCATTTGTTTTTCTCACAACCCAGAGAGGTAGAGAGCATCACCTCCATTCTGGAGAAGAGTAGGCAGACTCAGATGTTAATTTGCTTAGCTGAGGTCATGAAATTAGAAGGTAGCAGAGTTAAATCTGAACTCAGGCATGCCTGCCTCAGAAACACCTACTGTAGCCAGGATGATCTTCTCAAAACACACACCTGACCAGGCTTCACCTCTGCCTCCCCCTGCTCCCTGGTGCCTCGAGGACCACGGACAAAGTCTGAGAGCCTTAACCCGGCGTTCAAGGCCCTCCCCAGCCAGGCCCAAGCACTGCTGCTCCTCCTCCAGCACCACCCACCGCCCCACCCATCGCCACCGTGTTGTATTCCCTTGAACATGCTATATCTTTGCAGAGACCCGACCTTGGCAAAGCCTGGTCCCTCTGCCAGAAATGTCCTTCACCCTCTTTGTGGCCTGTCACATTCTCATGCCATGTGGTGGAATCAGGAAAGTGTCCTAGAGGAGGTGTCATTTGAACTGGAGTCGGTTAATCCTCTGGATTCATGAAACAAACTTTCACATTCATTACAGTGTGATATGGCTGAGGAGACATGGGTGTTTATTTGAATATCTGGTCCCTAAACTAGGAATGCTTTCAGGACAGAGATGGTGAACGGTTTATATCTGTATCCTAGCAACTAGCACAGGTCCTGTCCCAGTACAAGTTCTCACCCAGAGTTTGTGGGTGGATGGATGGATGGACGGATGGATGGATGGATGGAGAGATTGATGAAGGGGGGGCGGGATGGACGGATGGAGGGAAGGATGGATGGATGGAGACATGGATGAATGGACAGATGGATGGATGGATGGACAGATGGATAGACGGACAGACGGATGGATGGATGGATGGAGAGATGGATGAAGGGAGGGTGGGATGGACAGATGGAGGGAAGGATGGATGGATGGAGACATGGATGGAGACATGGATGGATGGGTGGATGGACGGATGGAGGGAAGGATGGATGGATAGAGACATGGATGGAGACATGGATGGATGGGTGGATGGACAGATAGATGGACGGATGGATAGACGGATGGATGGATGGATGGATGGATGGCTGGATGGATGAAGGGAGGGCGGGATGGACGGATGGAGGGAAGGATGGATGGATGGAGACATGGATGAATGGACAGATGGATGGATGGATGGATGGATGGATGGACGGATGGATAGACGGACGGACGGATGGATGGATGGATGGAGAGATGGATGAAGGGAGGGCGGGATGGACGGATGGAGGGAAGGATGGATGGATGGAGACATGGATGGAGACATGGATGGATGGGTGCATGGACGGATGGAGGGAAGGATGGATGGATAGAGACATGGATGGAGACATGGATGGATGGGTGGATGGACAGATAGATGGACGGATGGATAGATGGATGGATGGATGGATGGATGGATGGATGGATGAAGGGAGGGCGGGATGGACGGATGGAGGGAAGGATGGATGGATGGAGACATGGATGGATGGACGGATGGACGGATGGATGGCTGTTTTGACTGGAAGATGAGCAAATTAGTGGAGGGATGGATGGAGCATGGAAGGATGGAAAGAAAAAGGAATTACTCATATCAACAAGCACAGAACTATTCAGCACTGACAGACTATATGGAGTGCTCTCCCTACTCATACCACAGTCGGCCAATGACTCAAGAAGCCTTCCCTGCTTGTATTCCTTGAAACGTTTTGTTCCAGGTTGAAAAGACCTGGCAGACCCCTCTGGGCGAAAAACCAGAGAAGTGTCTCAGATGGGGTGGGAAAAGGACCCCCACCCTTTTGGTTGAGCTCACATCCTGGAAACCTATGGCTACACTCTAAGGAGAGGCATGGCCTGCCCCATCCCCTGAGATGAGCTAAGTGGGGAGTAGCCCGAGTTCCATCTTTCCATGAGCTAAGAACAGCCTGGCCCCTCGCAGCTCCAAATTCCACTGCCCAGGGTAAGTGGAACTGGGGCCTGAGCCTAATGTGGTTTCAATCCCCAAACCAAAGCCACGCTGGCCAGAGTAAGAGGGGCCTTGGGGTCAGCATCCAGGAGTTGCAGGGGCAGAAAGAAATTGGCCCAACATCTGGAGATAGCTGGAGGCAGTTGGGCCACCATCAGGGGGGTGGGTTCAGACAGCAACAGTTCTGAACATGGAGCCACGGACACGAGTCCTTTCCAGGCTGAGACACGGGCCTCTCCTGAGGAGGGGCAGTGGCACTGGCTCCTCTCTGTGTCCCACCCTACCCCTCAGTATCCCCACCCACCCCAGCAGCCTCACATCTGCAAGCAAGGCCCTGCCAAGTAAACAGCTGCAGCCCACGCTCCAAGGCTCCCCAAACCCCAGCACTACCCACAGCGGCCAAAGCCACATCCCATCCATCCCCCCTGCACGGGGCCCAAGGGAAGGGAAAGGCTCGTTAATCATAAGGAGACGGCTTCCGGGCAGCCTTGGAGACAGGCAGAGGAGACCAGAGCTGGGAGAGCTCCCCACAAGGCCCCAAGGGAGGTCAGGGCTCCCCACTCTGACCCAGTGCAGGATCCATCAGCCGGTGGTTTGCCTCCTGGTGCCCAGGGAATCCTTGGGAGCCAGCCAGCCACCCGGGTTGTGGCCTGGGAATCAGGAGAGACAGGCAGATGCCTCTGTTCATTGGGGCATTGGAGGAAGACACTGAGGGCAGAAGGTTGGAATCTTGATTCTCTGCCTGGCCTCTAGCCGGTCGTGTGACCTTGGGCAAGTTACTTTTTTCTCAGGGCCTCTGTTTCTGCAGACTAGGGACAGACCTCTGGCTCTACCTGCATGCGCATCCTAGACTTAGTCTTTACCCTGCAGGGAGGGCTCCTCCTGATGTCATGTTCTCCATCCCTAGAGCCACAGAAGAGTCAATGACGGCCCTTGGCCCCAACTGACTCACTAGCAAATGGGTGCTTTGGGGCCCTGATGGTGTTTTTAATCCCATGCATTTGAATGGCTTTGGATGGGACATGCCTCTTTCCCTCAGATGCGCCCATCACCAGCACCGCCCATTGCCTGAGACCCACCCCTTCTCATGCTCACCTTGCTGCCCCCTCCCCCAACCCCCCCCCCCCATGGGCTAGGTTGTGCTGTTGAAACATCCAACCCCCAGATCTCAGTAGCTTAAGGCAACAAAATCAGCTTCTCACTCCTGGTACAGGTCAGACCCAGGTCTCAGTGTCATTCAAGCTGACAGAGGCTCCAGCCTGCCTCGTGTTTCCGTGGTCACTGAGACTGGGCAAGGAAAGTAGCCAGGATCCTCCTGCCATGACCCCTTCCTCTCATAAGTGGCACTCTTTGACTCTGCTCCATTGGCTGGAGCAAGTGACACAGCCTCCCTCCCCTTCAGAGTGGGATGAGGAAGACAGTCCCACCACTGACCCGGAAGGAGGAGGGAACCAGCTGGGATATTGGAGTTGCACTAATGACTGCCATACCCTGGAGGCAAAGATGAGCAGCTTCTGTCCACTGGGGGAAGGAAGCCTAGCCCACAGACTGCGTAAGCAGATCAGACCCAGCAGCTCCCAGCCCTCCTACAGACACCCTCAGAGCAGCCCCTGGTCCCAGCCCAGCACCAAGGCCTAGGACACTGGCAGGCAGAGGATGCTGGGTTCTCTGAGGACTCAGAGTCATGCTCCAGTTGGGACAGACGTCACAACATGTGACACTTTCTGCTGACGTCTGGCCGAGTGGCTGTGACAGCATGAGGCAGGGCCAGCACCCGTCTCAACAAGGCTTTCCCTGTTCGCCCCAGCAGTTTAGGCAGAGGAGAGGGCAGTCTAGGATGGGTTTTGAAAGAAACACAGATGTCTGTCTCATGGGCAACTCAGGGAACTGCAGGGGTAAAGACATGGAGAGGTCAGGGAAAGGGTCATGGTTTGGAGGGGGGGCAGTCACAGTGGAGTGAGTGTCCGGGAAGCAGGCTGGACTGAAGTAGAAAGAGCCTTGGATGGAGCAGCTGCCTTTAGAATGCATCCTGGGGACAATCTCATGAGCTCCTCGAGTAGGAGTTCTAAGCTTCAAAGAGAAAAGATGGAACTGTGGCAGCACTTGACTTTCCTGAGGGCTTACTTCGTGCTGGGTGTATGCTCAGGAGATTGCATGGGTCATCTCATGGTTGAAGCCTCAGAGCAGCTCCGGGGGGTAGGGCTTCTCGTTGCCCCATTTTATAGTGGGGAAACTGAGGCCTCTAGGGGTTGACAGCTGGTATACAGATGGAAAGTGGTGGGATACAGGTATACAGGTATACAGATGTATACACAAGGTATACAGAGGGAAAGTGAGGGAGCTAGGATTCAGATCTGGGTCTGTCTGATCTCCTAGGACCCTCACCAGGACCCAGGCACTGGATACGTCACAGATACCTCATTTTCCCCCCAGATCATGCATGGTATGCGTCACCATCCCTGTCTTACAGATGGGAACACTGAAGCCAGAGAGGTCACCCAAGTGTAAAGTTGACCTTGGGACTGGGACCCAGGTATGCCAATCTCCAGATTGGGCTCGGGGCTTGGCAGTGACAGTCAACTACTGCAGGAGCAGGGTTCTTGGAGAAGCTACGGCAGAAAGCAGGATGCCCAGAGCAGTGGCAGGAGTGAGGACAGACATCTGACAGGACCTGGCCACTTACAGTGCTCAGACTAAGCCCCATCTCCTCATCCTCATCCTGCCTGTGGTGCCAAAGCCTATGGCCTCCTCTGTAAGCTGCTGAGCCCTCCGTGTCCCACAGAGATGCCCCTCACTGTGAAAATCAGATGCTTGTAGGCTATCAAAGCTGGGACCACCCAACCCCGGTTCTACCCATGTGAACTTAGGCATCTTCTCTGAGACCATCAGGATTCCCGGGGAAAGAGAGTCTGGAGATTTCCAGTGCCTCTTCCCCAAGGTCATTGGCATCACTGGGTGACATTCCAGCTGACAGTGAGTGAGGCTGGGCTGAGCCAGATTGGGGACCCAGCAGGAAGCAACAGGAGACAGACAGCCCAGGATAGCCAGCCAGGCAGTGCTGGGAGGCAAAGCAGGGGACACATGGGGGTTTCAGCACGAGTCAGTCATCTCTACAGACAAGGGAAGTGATTTTTCAAACAAATCTCTCCCGAGTATTTCCCATATACCAGGCAACACCCTGAACCCAGGGACAACATCCCAGCCTCCCCAAGTATCCAGGTACCACCATGTCTGCATCACTGGGGAGGGTGCTGAGACTCAGAGGGGATAAGAGTCATGTTTAAGGGCATGTTAACATATTAACATGCTGGGACTAGAATCTAGATTTTCAAACTCCATACCACCACCACTTCCCTGAGGGTCAGGGTTAAAACCCTAGGGCGAGACAGGAACCAGGATGGAACCCCGCCATGAGGGACAGTCCTCACTCTTGGCTCTGGAATTAAAGGACAAGGCAAGGGCTTTGATCCCCAGATCAGGGCAGGTCAAATCTCCAAGAGCCACCCAGAAGGAGGCAGGACTCCTTAAATTCTTCATCCTGTAGTCAGCTCAGGGCACAAGGAGTGGCTGATCAGGGCTCACTTTCAAAAAGAACCTCCACTCTCCGGGAATTGACATGTGGCTTATACACTGCCTGTGACATGGGGTTTGTGCCCTCTGAGTATGTTCCACCGCCAGGCTTGGTTTTGAGAGATGCACCAGGGACAGGGTAGAGGGAGGAAGTGCCAAGGGCAAGGCTAGATAGTCACCGAAGCCCCTTCTTTCTCGTGCCCTCTCCCCTCGGCCTCCAGATGACTAAGCACAGCTCCCAGGTTGGAAACCATTACCTACTAAAGATATAGGCTCCCAGCAAGTGCTCTCAATTCCTGGGTCCTCTTGGGCCCTTGCCCCCACTGCCAGGGCTGCTGCAGGCTTCCACTCTGATTTCCTCCCAAGAAGTTTGACTCAGCCTGTGACCTCGGGCAAACCCCCCCGGGCCTCAGTGTCCACATCCGTCAAATGGCTGAAGTCTCACTAAATGTGTCACTTTCTAACTGGCAAGGCCTCTTGGACCGCCGTCTTCCAGATGGAGGGAGGGAGGTGGGCAAGGCCAGCTGGGCCCCTGTCGGAGGCAGGGAATGGAGGAGCAGACCTCAGGCCCGCCCCAGTGCCCCTTTCATCAATGCCTGCTTTTGTCTTGAGCACTCGGCAAGCAGGTGAGTTCATTTTCCATTAAGGACAATTATCTCTTCATTTGCATATGCTAAATGTGACATTTAAGGGAGCAGTTCCTCCCCACCCCAAACAGGATGAAAGTCCTCTGACAGGCAGGCAACCCGCGGTTTGGGGCAGAGGTGTAATTGGCTCTTATTAAGGGAAGATGCAGGGAGATACAGGTTTTGAAATGCAAATGACAGCATCACTCCTTCCACTGGGGCTGAATGGAGAATGATGAGGGCCGGGCCGGTGGCTTCCCTGCTCCTGTCTGTCCACATCTGGGCAGGACCAGCCTCCCTACCCACAGAATAAGAGAGAGCTAGACAGAGGGAGGAGTCTCCCCACTTCCTAGGTGGGGGGAAGTGGACAAGCCATCACCCCCCACTCCCAGCAGTCTCTCCCCCCCTGCCTTGGCCAGCCTGCTACACCCGCCGCTCCTCCCTGCCCCATCAGAGTCAAACAGATTCAGCTGCTGCCGAAAGTGGGATCCGTTAGCATGTCTGGCCCTGAACCACCCCACCCCCCAAAACAGCTTTGTCTGGGTCTACTGCCAGTCTCAGCCATGACAAGGAGGTCCTAAGGCAGGTGGTCCTAAATTCGCCACCCAGCATCAGGCCTCCGCCAGTCGCTCTGCTTGCGGTGTGCTTCCTTTCGCACCCACTGGCATACTCTCACTTCTCCCCACCAGCTCAAAGGGCCCCACCGCCAGGAATCCTACCTCAGGGGCCCAGGCTGAACTAACGATGCCTACCCCTGATCCAGAGTCTGGCCTCCTCCCGACGCTGAGAGCCCTTGGAAGCAGGTGTAACTCTGACTCACCCCTGTGTGCAAATATCTGCTCAGAGCTCGGTCCCCAAAAGGGCTCGTTTGGCGGACGGACGGATGCATTGTCCTCATAATAAAACAGAACACAGCCCTTGCCTTAATAATTACTTACAGTGCTTCCCATTTCACTGATGGGGATAAGCGAGGCTCAGGGGGATAGAGGCCCTACCCCCAACTCAGTGAGGGAGCAGGGAGCAGCAGGGCCTAGAATACTGTTCCTGGACTCCCCCACTTGAGCTGGATTATCATCACTTGGTATCAGAGACTTCAAAAGCGACTGGAGGCTTCCATCTGGCTGCCTTATCACGTGGTGCCCACAGGCCTGGACGTCCTGGCTGCGTTCAGATCCAGCCACTGAGACTGACGCTTATCCTGAAGACATTACCAACCCCCCTGCCTCTTGCCGATCACTGACTCCCAGGAGAAGCAGCACTTGCTCATAACCTTCCGTTGCCCCCAGTACCCAGAACGGCTCTCTGCCTCGGACAGCCCGGTGGGAAGAGCAGAGAGAGACAGCACAGGAGACCCTGGACCCACCCTGACCCCTAAAATCCTGATACCATCCCCCAACCCCCCCGAACCACACCCCCTGCCCCCTACACGGGTGTCCCCCCTGCCACTGCAGGGCCTCCACAAGCCGACTCAGGGTTCAACTTTCATCAACTTGCGCCATGTGTGAAACCTCGGGGAACTTGGGAACTGGTCAGAGCCTCCGCTTTCCTTTCTGTTAAGTGGGGATGACAAGGCCTTTCCCACAGAGTTATTCTCCTATTAGTTAAGTTAGTCTGTGTGAAGGCCCTGAGCAGCCCGTAGGCACTCAGTAAGGCTCTGTTTCATTCCCTTCTCCTCTGCTTGATCTCCTTCCCCAGGCCCTAATGCAGGAGCGTGGAGGGCTGACACCAGGCCCGAGTGTCCCACTCCCCTGACCCCAACACAGAGTCAACACAACACAAAGGAAGTCAGCAAAAACCATAGGCCTTTCCACTGCCCGGACATCTCCCAGAGATGTGCTCTGTAAAAAGCAGGTGTTTGGGATTCAAAACTCCCAATGCACACATTAGGACAGATCTAGATAACAGAACAGGCATCCCAGAGAAAATTCTGGGCCTGGTGTTGACGCCGAGCTCCCTGGTTGCCTGACAACCAGTGAGATCACAGAATGGAAGGGTCATACAACATTTCCCTCACTTGGCCACACATTCAAATTACCTGGGAGCTCTCACATCTTCCAGGACTCGGTCATAGCCCAGACCAATTAAATCCGAATGCCTGGGGGAAGGAGCCTCATAAGCATCAGGGTGCTTGAGGATCCCTGGGTGGTTCTAGCATGACTCAAACTTTGGGAACCACCAGGCCACAGGATGGGAGAGTATTGCAGGTGGCTGGCCAGGACCCGAGACGGTTCAAAGTGCTTGCTTATCTGTCGCCTCATCTGGCCATCCTCCGCCAGCTGAGGACTCACATCATTGTACCCATTGCACAGAGGAGAAAAGACGCCTAGGATGTGGCCACATCTCCTGAGACAGGCATTGCTGGGTCTGGCAAAAGCCCAGTCTCCTCCGGACCCTCGAAGCTGGACTCTTCCTACATTGGCACAGCTCCGGGGGGTCTGGGGGATAGTCACACAGAGACAAGACCCTGACTTCCAGGGCCTCCCCATTCTGGGGGACAGCTCCACCTTTCCTGGGAGGAGGTTCTGATGGTGGTGGGCAGGGTGCACAGGAGTGCCCCTGAGGCAGGCGGGGAGGGCTTTGCCTGCTGGATGCGGGCCAGCACGTTCGGCCAACTCATGACTTGGCCCCGAGTAGGCCCTGGCTCAAGCCCAGGGACTTCTCCCATCTGACTTCATCCTGTGGTGTGTGGGGGTCGGTTCCAGGATGGTGGGGCCCAGACATCGCCTCTTTATCTGAGCCTTTCCTGACACCCCTCTGATAACAAAGAAGGCAGCTTAACAAGGAGCGGAAGGTTTACTGGGGATTTCAGCTTCTTCCTGTAGGTCTGTATTGGAAACACGGTCGCTCACATAAAGGCCAGAGCACCATTGGCAGGGAAATCAGAGGGGCCCAGGGCAGCTCTGGGGCTGGCTTAGCTCCCACCACCCCGGACCATCCTCAAAACCCATCAGCCACCGCGCACCCTCCCCAGGCCCATCCATTTCAGGGGACAGATGAAGGGGGAAGAAGACAAGGACATCAACCAATTTGCATAGCATAGAACAGTATGGTGCCCTACAGCCACCAGGACGAGAGTTCAAATCCCAGCTCCGCTGTATCCTCTTCCTGAGTGACCTCGGACCAGATGCTTCATCCCTGCCAGCCTTAGAGCTCTCACCTTTAAGGCAGTAGCGCTAAGAATCCTCAGTGCCAAGGACCTGTGAGTCTGGGGTTAAATAGCCCCACGCCGGCTGCGGGGTCCCAGGCATGTTATTTGCCTTCCCTTCACTTCAGCAAACCCCGCCTTTAAAGTGGGACTGATGGGGCCTATTCACAGAGGTGGGGGGAGGATTACAGCCATTAAATGCGGCTTAAAGAGCTTAGAACAGTGTCCGGCCTCCCCTGAACATGCCTGGCACACAGTAGTTCTTCAAGAAACATCTGTTTCTTTCCTCCTTTTGCAGGTACCTTCAGGATGAGGCCAAGTGTGGTCAACTCCCTTCCTCTGGTGCCCAGGGACTGACTCTGAGCCATCTCCTTCAAAAACTGGAAATGCTGCCCACTTGCTCTTCTCCCTTTTCATAAAGCAATCACGGAATAGAGACACTGACCTTGGGCAACCTTGTGCTGTGATGTTTTCTAAGAGGCGAAGCCCTATAAATCACTACGGAACAGCTGGGCACACACGGCCCACCCTACCCCCTCCCCCCGCCGCCATGCCCACCACCCTCCAGCAGCCAGGGCCTTTCCGAACAGGGATGGTCACTGGGGCTCCGGTTTGGTTTGTTTTAATGTGGAAGATGTCCCTCCAGCCAGAGAGAGCGGTGAAGAGTGAAGAATCACGGAGACTTCCTTCCAAACCCAAGCAGCACTTATCAGGCACCAACTCCCTGCCGGGCGCCCGTCTGGGCACAATGGCAGCACCTCCCCTGATCAGACCCCACCCTGAAGGACATAGGTCCCAGCACTTACAGAGGGGGACCCGAGCATCAGAGACTTCAGCGACTGGCCATGGAGAAGCGGCATAAAGGGACTTCAAACCCGTGGCCTGTGACTCTGTCCTATTTCTGTCCTCATCATGTCACACTCTCCAAACACAGGCTAGAAGCTCCCTCACAGTTGTCAGGCTCAGCCAGCTGAGTGTGGTCCAGTGGAGTTGCTGGATTTCTGGTCAGAATGAGCACCACCGATGGGGCACCCGGGGGGCGCTGTCAGTTAAGCTTCTGACTCTCGATTTCGGCTCAGGTCGGTCGTGAAATGGAGCACCATGTCCGGCTCCTGGCTGGCCGTGGAGTCTGCTTGGGATTCTCTCTCTCCCTCTCCCTCTGTCTCTCCCTCACCCATCCTCTCTCTTTAAAAAAAAAAATGAAAGAGCACCGTGTCTAACCGTTTAAGCTGTCAGAGATGAACAGTGCTACCTTCGAGGGAGTGAGTTAGGGAACTGCCCCCAGGGGAACGCCAGCTGGCCTGAGAAGGGGTGCAAGGCAGTTTCCAAGAGCCAGTAAATAAAAGACCAGAGTCCCTTCTTCCCTTCTGACTGAGGATCTACAGGCCCAGGAAGTTTGCTCATTCAGCAAATGCTCCTTGAGCTCCCCCTCAGCTCCGGCCCAGGCTCTGGGACGCAGGATAGATGAGTCAGGAAATGCTATTGCATCTTGGCGCTCACATTCTGGTTGGGGTAGTGGGGAGTTCAGCAAAATGTGTAAGAGCTTTGAAGAAAGCAAATAATGTAATGGGATAGCGTGTGAGTGGGGTGGGTGGAATGGTCGGGGAAGACCACTTTGAAGACCAAAAAGGCCAAGGTGACCCAGGACCCAGGAAAAGAAGAATACCAGACAGCAGATATGCCCAGATACCACACACCCAAAGGCCAGGAGGGGGGACCGCCAAGGGAAGTCAGGGAGAAGAGAGAGGAGCGTGTTGAGGCCGTGGATGGGGGCAGTGAGCAGGAGGACATCACACAGGCCACACCCACTAGGTCTGGGGCGTGGGTCCACGGTGGTGCCATGCTCTGAGCTTGCTTGTAAGTCTTCTGCCCACCGTGCAGAGGAGGGAGCATGGGGGTGCAGAACGGACTCCTGAAGCCCAGTGAGGAGGCCAGATGAGTGGCAGACGGAAGATGAGGGTGTGGACGGGGACGGTGACAGTGGAGATGGCAAAACAGGAAGAGATGTGGGACCTATGTAGAATCAGCAGAACTGGTTGTCAGCAGCAGAGGAGAAGGACAGGGTCTGGAGTAATCCAGGGGGATGGGAACCAGGGTCAGGGGGAAATCACAAGTCCGATTTAAGCAATGATGATTTTGGATGGGATACCCTCTGAGGGTCTGCACAGCCCTCTGGGGTTGGGACATGCCCTAACTGGGTCTAGGAGATGTGGGGGTCTAATGTCAGCCCCCCACAAGAGCTAGGGGAGGGCCCCTTTCATTCTAAACCCTCTCGGAGCATTTGGGTCCAGCCAGGACTCTCTTGGGAGGCAGGGCCTGCAATGGATTTATTCCAGGCTGGTAACTGCCCAGAGGCTGAGCCTGGTAAAGGTAGGTGTCCACTGGGACTGGAACTCCTGTCTCCACATGGCTGGCACCTTGGGCCAGTGGCTCCCCTCACCCAGGCAGCCGAAGCATGACTACTATTCTCAGATAAGGTGCAGAGGCCTGCCCGGTTTGATCCTAAGCCCTTCAAGGAGTCAGAAGGATAGGCTGCCCCCAGACCCTGGACAGGGAGGCTAAGGAAAAGACATGGGGACCACCACTCTCCACCGTCCGGCCCCCCTTCAATCAAGGAGGTGATACGCTCCCCCTCAGGACATCCACCTGACCCCTAGCCTCACAGGGAGGGTCAGCAGCACACGGCTAGCAGGAACCTGGAGACTACAGCAGGCTGGTGGCATTCAGAGTCGGATGAGGGTTCAAATCCCAGCCCTGCCATTTACTTGGGTGTGACAACAGGAAAGCCTTGGTGCATTAATTTGTTAAGCATCACTTTCCTCATCCATGAAGGCGGGACTGTAATGACCCATCTCCTAAGTTGATTATGAAGATTAAACATGTCTGGCTCCCTCCAACTTTCCCTTCGGTCACAGCATCCCAGAAGCAGGCTTCCTGGACTGGAGTAAGTTCCCTGCTAAGTTACCCCACCCTAGAGTTTGCCACATGGTAGGGGGGAGGGTAACGAACAGGTGACAGATGTATCTCTCTTTCTGCCCGGTGTGTTCACCATATCCCCAGAGCATGGCATCGTGTGCAGGCATGATGCTCGGTAAGCTTTGAATGAATGGATGTACGGATGACTGGATGGATGGACAAATGGATAGAAAGAATGAGTGAGTGAATGAATGGATAGACAGATGAATGGATGAGTGGATGAATGTATGAACGAGTGAAGGAACAAATGGATGGATGAGTGAATGAGTGAATGAATGAACAGGAGAAAGAAGGAAAGAGTGAATGAATGAGTGAGAAGCTGCCTCCTCAGGCCTAGTCAGCCTCCAACTCTCTAGGGAGACTTGTCACCCTAGAGACAGGGTGACAGCTCTCAAGGACTTGTCACCCTGCACCAATCCTGCAAGGTTCCGGGGCTGGGCTGGGACTGGGCAAGAACCCCAACTTGGACTTGACGTATACCTGATCACTTACCTCTCTGTGTAACTCCATGGTTGGCTGGGAAGCCAGCCCCCAGGGTCTGGGCTAAAAGGAACAGTCACAGCCGGGAAAGCCTCTCCAGCCCCATATATTTCCCCCCATCAGACCTGGGCATACAGGCAGCACTGAGTGGACAGAAGTCTGGGGCACTGGATTCCAGGCTGCCCATTGTACAAAGGGAAAACTTGAAGCCAGGGACGGCAGGGACTCCCTGAGATCACACGGGATCTCCTGGGCCCTAGGTGGTGCATGAGGGGAGAATTAGGACAGGAAGCTGTGGGGACCAGGCCTCCCCATGGCAGGCAGCTTGGGGCCTGAAAGGCTGCCCGGGCCAGAGAACCGCCTCCGAGCCTCCTCCAGCAGCCCCAGCTCTCACAGACGCCCTGCTGCCTTTCGGAAGCAGCCAACTCCAAGCAGGCAGATGGCCGGCAGGCCAATCGCCCAGCCCTCGGGCCCAGATGGCGGTCCCGGCACGACGTAGGACATCAGAGCAGCAGCAACAGGAAGGCCAATGCTCGCCAAGGCCGCCGGAGGCTCGTTGGAGAGGGAGGAGTGGCAGGTGCAACCGCAGGGCTGCCCTGCCCAGCCTCCCGGGGCCTGGCATGGCTCCGAGGCTGGGGGTGGGGGGGATGGGAGCACAGAGACGGGGGTCAGTCCAGCACTGTGCGCACTGCTCTTGCGCACGATTATTCGGGGTGGCAGCTCGCAGTGGGCACAGGCCAGAATGCACAACTCCCGCCAGGGACAATCCCCACCCCTCTCTGCCTGCTTATCTTCATCCAAAGGAGCTAAGTCTTTCACGCTGCCCAGAAGCTGAAGAGAGCCCTTCAGTCCTTTGAGGCTCCAGTGGGATCTCTTGGGGTCACGGAGAATAACTGAGATAGCAATAACAATCGGCAACCTTTCTTGAGGGTTTACTATGCACTACATGCTATCCTAAGAACTTCACAAGTACAGACGCAGTCTCTGTAACAACTCTGTGAGGCAAGGCTATCATTATCCCATTTTACAGATGAGAAAGCGGAGGCTCAGAGAGAAGTAATTTGCTCAAATTGCACAGCTAGGAAATGGCAAAGCCAGGATTCAAACCCAGGTGGCCCATGTCCAGAGCCCCTGTTCTTAAGTATCCCCAGTTCTAGCTGGGCCCTCACTGGTAAGTCCTACACAGCGCAGGGCAGGGGGGCAGAGGACACCCTATGTTTAATCCAAGGGCATGACTTGCCAGCTAACTAGGTGTCTGTTATAGGTGCTCACCCACTCTGACTGGAGTTCTCTGGGCAGGATCCTCCTGCAGAGGGCGAGGATAAGCCCAGCTAGCCCCTAAGAGGCAAGGGGAATGTGCAGTTGAGGACAGGCCCTGGGTGTCCCTGGAGGAAGGCACAGGGGACCTTGGGAAACCAACACACACACTGATGCACACACGTACGCTGAATCCTTGCATGCTGGAATGCTCAAGAGCATCCACTCGTAGACACACAGGTGGATGTGTGGCAGACACACAAAGACACAGACATACCCAGGCTATTCTGGAGGGAAGTAGGACACCGTGATGACTGAATGACAAGTCTGCATGCCTGCAGACCATAAAAGGTGTGTCTTGTCCGGATGTCTGCTCCAGGAAAGCATGAAGCAGTTCCTTCCCCTCTCTAAGCCTCAGTTTCCCCACCAGTGCAAGGTAGGGGTTGTATAAGGTCACCTCCAAGGTCTTCGGCTCCATGCCACCTGGCCAGTCACCTGCGACTCTCTGTCCCCAGAGCCCGGCAGGGAGCTGTGACTCAGCAGCAAGGAGCAGCACAGGAGCCCCTCCCCCGCCCAACACACACAAAGGGCATCTTGTTACCATGGCCTGCCAGCAAAGCGAAGAGAGGGCTGGGGAGGTGAGAGGCCAGGGGCAGCTGGTGTAAGCAAGGCAGAAGCAAGGCTGGGGGAGGGGGGAGAGGGCTGCTCAGCCAGGGCTGCTGGCTGACACCCAGAGGGATGAGGGGCTCCAAGTGGGCAGCCCCAAATGGGGGGCCTCTGGGTGAAGCTGGGCCTCCAGGCTTCTGCAGGGCACCCTCTTAATTTCCCTTTTTTAAATTTTTAAGTTACAGTCTGCATGAGCTTTGCTCTCCAAGCAGCAGCTGCAGACCTGGAATTTCCCAGCGACATGGGGGAAACCCACAGCCCAGGGCTCCAACTCAAGAGCCTGCTCATCTCCGTTCTGCAGGGTCTGGGCTGTGAGCGTCCTTTGAGGAAGATCATGGCCAAGTTCTTTCCCTGTCTATAAAACAGGGTGCTGAGCTGAGGAGGGTGGGCTGTCACCCCACGCCTGGCAGGGTAGTGGTCACCTCACTAGGAAGCCCAAACAGGAGAGGGCATCCTGGAGTCGTAGCTGCTGCTATCAGCTCTGGGTGCTGTCCTGCTAGGAGCCCTGGGGCAAACCATGCACATTATCTGGGCTCAGTTCCCCAGTTTGTAAAATGGCTGTAGTGAGATGCAAGAGAGAGTCCAATAGAATAGTCTTCCTGAAGTTGCTTGGTAATCATTTTTCTGTGTGTCCTGTGTAGCAAGATACAGGATGAGTACGAGTGAGCAGGTCAGTCTGGAGTGCTGCATGCCTGTGTACGTGCGTGCTTGTGTAACACGTGCGAATGGAGAGGCAGATGTGTCCCCACCATGGGCACGTCCGTCCTTCAGGCCACGCCGGCCATGGCCCTGGCAGAGCAGGGCCCAGGGCAAAGGGTCTCCAGGACGGCTGTCTTTGGTGCTTGGGGGCCCTCTGGACACTAGTGACAATGGGCACATTCCAGTGAGCCGTGTCCCTGCAGCACAGACGGGCAGCTCCCGATACATCTCCCCTGAGCACTGGGCAGAGCTGGCTGTCAGCTGTCTGTCTGTCTTTCCCAGGCCACAGGACTGCCACCTTGCTCCACTGCCAAGGGCACATGTATTATAGCCACCCAAAGGCGCCCCCAGCAGATGCCCCCACACTATGGCACCATGAATATTACATTCTGATTTCTCATCTTCCCAAAATCTATGCCTCTCCAAATTCCCCCGAAAAAAGACTCTGCATCCTGCCAGGAAAATACATGTGATAGGCTACCACAAACTGTAAAGTGCTGTGTGAGCTGGCTATTCCACTGGATCCTCAGAAGACCACCCATCGTACAAGGCTCTTGTTCCCATTTGACAGATGGAGAAACCAAGGCCCTGTGGGGTGAACTAAAAGATCCAGAACTTACGTGATTTGACAAGGGGACGTGAGCACCAGGCTTGTAGATTTAAGTGGCTTCAAGAGGCAGACGCACTCCTCTGGAGAGGTATGGACAACGTCCCCAGGAACCCAAGCTGAGCGCATGGACACAGCGAGCACAGATGCCCTCTCTCAGTTGTGGGCTTCAGGGCAGCCAAGGCCCCACAGTCAGGCTGAGGAAACCAGCCGGCTGGTGGGCGGATCCCGGGAGGCCCTGGCACAAAGGGTTTCTTCCAGGGCTATCAGGGACCAAACTTGCAGGTCAGACTCAGGGGCTAAGAGGACATAAAGCCCTCTCTGGGCAGGCACTTCTCTGGGGCAGTCAGGCTGGGAGGGCCGGCTGCAGAACTTTCTACCAGTAAAACTTCCCACAGGCAGCCTGAAACAAGAAGCAGTTATGTGGTCCCTGGGAGTCACGTACGATAAGAAGAGCTGCAATTTGGGGGTTCCTCCTACATATGAGTCACTTAAGACTTATTTACTTAGCAAATGTTATTTGTTCTGTACTTAGCAAATGGTCCCTGAGTGCCTTCAAAGAACCAGGACCTGGTGGGGTGCAAGGATTACAGTTTAACTGGGGAGGCCAACCCCAATGGGGAAGCCAGTTTAATTGGGGAGGCCAACTCCCCTTGTGTGGGGAGGCCACACAAGAAGCAGCAGCCAAGGAGGGCTTCCTGGAGGCAACGACATTGAGCCCAAACCTTCTGAAGGATGACTAGGAGCTAGCCAGGCAAGGAAGAAAGGCAAAACCTTTTAGACAGAAAGAACCTGAAGCAGAAGAGAGTGGGTATGTTGGCATCTACGATTCCCACAATAACCTTATGAGGTGGGAACAGGGATCTGTTTTATAATTAAGACAGAGACTCCAAGAGATTCAGGCACCACAGGCCCACTTATCCAGCAGGGGTGCATGACCCAGACACTGTACCAGAAGCCACCCATCTTCCATCCCCAAAGCCTGCACCTGAGCCCTGAAGATAAAAAGCAAAGATTGTGGAGGAGGAGGCCAGGTCTGTTCATGCCTACAGCCCACGTGCGTGGAAGTGAGCGAGGTCCTTCCTTGCAGGGGAAGACCCAGGTGGGTTCTCTTGCTAGCGTGGGATGGGGACCCATGACAGGGCCAGGCATCTCCCTGCACAGCTTTGGAATTGCTCACAAGGTCCAACAAGACCTCATCCCAGGGTCATGGGCCCACATCCGCCCTCACAGCCTGCATAAACTGTGGTGGCCTCCACTTCTCACAGACACTGTTCCGAGGACCGCAGATCCTATGAGGTCAGCACAGGGGAGAGCCATGGCGTGCGGAGGACAGAGACCTTCTCCAAGCACGGCTTCCTGGAGGAAATGGCCCTGGAGTGGAGCCTTAAGAACCAAGAGGGCTTGAGAAGGGTCAAGTGGAGCAGAGAAGAGAACTCCAGCCCTGGGGAACGGAAAACGGAAGCATGGCGGTCATCCTTCAGAGACTTTGGGGATCCAGGAGCAGTGCCCAATGTCCAGAGTATGCAGTACCCCCAGAGCCCACCAGGGCCCCAAGGCCCTCTCTGTCCCAGACCCAGAACTCTACTGAGCCCACAGGGCAGAGTTAGAAGATGTGGCGGGGGCGTCTGGGTGGCTCAGTGGGTTAAGCCTCTGCCTTCGGCTCAGGTCATGGTCTCAGGGTCCTGGGATCGAGCCCCGCATCGGGCTCTCTGCTCATCAGGGAGCCTGCATCTCCCTCTCTCTCTGCTTGCCTCTCTGCCTACTTGTGATCTCTGTCTGTCAAACAAATAAATAAAATCTTTAAAAAAAAAAAAAAAAAAAGATGTGGCCTTCAGCAACTTCTGGCTAGACGTATCTCCAAAGGCAAGGGAAACAAAGGTAAAAATGAACTCTTGGGACTTCATCAAGATCAAAAGCTTTTGCACAGCAAAGGAAACAGTCAACAAAACCCAAAGATAACAGACAGAATGGGAGAAGATATTTGCAAGTGTCCTATCAGATAAAGGGCTAGTTTCCCAGATCTATGAAGAACTTATCAAACTCAACACCCAAAGAATAAATAATTCAATCAAGAAATGAGCAGAGAGGGACACCTGGGCGGCTGCCTTCGGCTCAGGTCATGATCCTAGCGTCCTGGGATTGAGTCCCATGTTAGGCTCCTGGCTCAGCAGGGAGCCTGCTTCTCCCTCTGCCTGCCTCTCTGTCTGCCTGTGCTCACTCTCTCTGACAAATAAATAAATAAAATCTTAAAAAAAAAAAAAAAAAAAAAAGAAAGGAAGGAAGAAAGAAAGAAATGGGCAGAGGATATGGGCAGAGGACTTCTTTGCAGAAATGTCTATTTCTGCAAAGAAGACATCCAAATGGCCAAGAGATACATGAAAAAGTACTTAACATCACTCAGTATTAGGGAAATACAAATCAAAACCACAGGGAGATACCACCTCACAGCAGTCAGAATGGCTAAAATTAACAAGTCAGGAAACAACAAATGTTGGCTAGATGGCGGAAAAGGGGAACCCTCCTACACTGTTGGTGGGACTGCAAGCTGGTGCAGCCACTCTGGAAAACAGTATGGAGGTTCCTCAGAAAGTTGAAAATAGAGCTACCCAGTAATCACACTACTGGGTATTTACCCCAAAGATACAAATGTAGTGATCCAAAGGGGTACATGCACCTGAATGTTCATAGCAACAATGTCCTCTATAGCCAAACTATGGAAAGAATATAGATGGCCATCAACAGATGAACAGATAAATAAAATACAGTACACACACACACACACACACACACACACACACACACACAGAGGAATACTACTCAGCCACCAGAAAAATGAAATCTTGCCATTTGCAACAACATGGATGGAACTAGAGGATATTACACTAGGTGAAATAAGTCAATCAGAGAAAGATAATTATCATATGATTTCACTCATATATGGAATTTAAAATACAAAACAGAGGATCATAGGGGAAGGGAGGGAAAAATAAAACGAGATGAGATCAGAGAGGGAGACAAACCATAAGAGACTCTTAATCACAGGAAACAAACTGAGGGTTGCTGGAAGGGAGGGGATGGGGGATGGGGTAACGGGGTGATGGACATTAAGGAGGGCGCGTGATGTGATGAGCACGGGGTGTTATACACAACTGATGACTCACTGAATTCTATCTCTGAAACTAATAATACAGTATTTGTTAATTAATTAAATTTATATTTTAAAAGAAGAAGATGCAGCCTTCCCTTGGGCTCCTGCAACTCTTCTCTGTGCAGGGAATGGTGCTGGGCTCAAGGATATGGCTATGGACCGCCAGCCTCAATCCCAGGCCTCATGGAACCACTGGTACAGCAGAGAACACCGGTCTTAAGTGAGCAAGAGAGCATGACAAGCTTACAAAAGGAGTCATTCCTTCAGTCAGTCAGCCATTCCTTCAGTCAAGGGCTTTGCTCTGGAGATAGAATGGTAAATAAGCAGGCGGCATGGTGGGGACCATTCTCCCAGAGCTAAGAGTCTGCAGGGTTGAACCTACACCCGCCCCCCATCTCAGGGCCAGGCAAATGGGGCAGGAGGAGAGAGGGAAAACAAGCAAAGGGCCAGAGGAGCGGGCAAGGGGAGGCAGGGAGTCCTTGCCATTACGCTCTGCTAACTTCCAGCCTCAGGGCCTAGAGCCCCCGGAGCCAGGCCCAGCCCATGGCCAGGGTCTCTACTCAAAGCAGGGCTGCAAGACATCTAGGTCATACCTCAGACCCCCAACAGGAGCTGCGACAGACATCAGCATCCCTGGGCCTTCTCCTAATGGCCACAGCTCTGTCAAATATATTGATGTTCCCGGAACGCAGATATCCACATTTAATTTCCATAAAAGCTTCTTCTGCTTACAAAGGGACCCTCCAAAGTTCCCTGAGTTGCCTCTGCTTTAACTTGGGGAAGGACAAGAGGTTGTTCTAGCTGTCTGGGGAGGAGGACATTTCAGGCTAGGTGAAATAGCAGGCTCTCCCATGGCCTTACCCTCGGACAGTCAAAAAAGCCCTTTGCCCACCCTCAGGGATCCCCAGCCAGACCACTTGGCCCCTCTTTAGCCCAGAACGCAGCTCTATTTGACACCTCACTTCTGCCCCATTACCTCACGCCCTGTGCTCCCTTCTTCACGCGGACTCTCCTGCAGGACTCCGAGCTCATTTGAGTCTGTCCCCACCACTGTCACTGCTTGTCAACTTCCCAACTCTCCCTTCTCATTAGCTAATAGTTCAGTCCAGCCCTACCTCCATGCCTAACTCAAGAGCATAAAATGCCAAATTAAGTCCACATCCCAGGTTTCTACTAATTCAGGAGGCCACATGAGACCCACCCAATATTAGACCTGTTCCTAAAACAGAAGTGGCTAATAACTGCCATCCCCCAAGTCAGTCAATTCATTGGCATCTGCTCCCTGGAGGACTGTGTTGAGAAGCCATCTGAGGCTGTGTGTGGGCTCAGGGAAAGGGCGCCATGATGGATTAGTGATGTCTGCTGCGAGCACAGTGTGGGAAGACTGTGTCACGGGTCTGGCGCACCAGGCAAGATTCTTTAGCCATTTGAGGAGGTGCAAACATGGAAAGTGTCCATTCCCAGGTCCATGCCCTAGGCTGTGTGGGCCCTGGTTCTGTGCTCAGCCTTGGGCTGGACTCTGTGAGGAAAGCTAAGTGGAAGGAACGCTTTCTGTGAGGAAAGCCAAGAGGAAGGAAAAGTTCTGCCCTTCGACCCAAGTTATTGACCGAGCCACTCACCAGCGGGGGACATTGAAAGCACTGGATGTAATTTTCTCATTTGTACAAGACAGGAGGACAAAGTGATCCTGAAGGTTCTGAGGTCCAAAGAAATGTAGCTCGCCGGGGAAGGAGAGGGAACATGGCCTCCTGAAAACATCCATGGAGCTTCAAGAAGTCACTGAATAACAACACAAGGTCTGTGTGGCTAGGCCCATGAAGAGTGAACCAGCAGTCAGAGCTACAGGTCAAAGAACCAGAGAGCAATTGAAAAAGAGAGAGAGAGAACGGGGTGGGGCCATATGGGCCAGAAGGTCAGGAATGGCCTCTAGGTCTAGTGAGAGGGGAACTGGGCTTTGAGGCAGGGTTAAAGTGATAGAGGTGAGGGAGGGGGCTGAGGGGAGTGACCCAGGGGCCAGGATTCAAGCCCTGGTCTCCTGACTTTCAGCCTCGACTCCATCTTTCCTAACAGAGACTAAGGCTGACTTGGTCCAGGACCCCATTTGCTTCCCAAACTCCTCTCTCCACCCACCCCCCTGTAGAGGATAGAGACCACTCAGACTAAAAGAAGTCCCCATAACCCTCTTATTCTCCATCCCGGCACCCTGAAGGTTATGACTATTTGTAATTCTTTCTTTTATGTGTCTGTTCAATGAGTGCCGTCCATCTGTCCTGATGATCTGTGAGTCCCATGAGGGTAAAGACGATGTCTTATTCATCTGTCTCCACATCCTAACAGAGCACAACAGAACTGGGGTAAATCAGAGCTGTTCAAGGAAGACACTGCAGTGGGCAGGGATCACGAGCTCGAACACCCTCAGGGCCAAGCAGATAACAAAAAACCAAAATGGACAGGGGTAAGAATCCAGATAGTGCCCATCCAGCCCGTTCTTCATGTCATGCCCAGGACAGGCTGCTTTGTGGCACCTGAGGATGTGTTTATTTGACATATCTGCAAATTGTTTGCATGCTAACACATGTCCCCAAAGCAACCTGCACTTCTCCGTTTTGCTAGAACAAATGATATTCTGTCCTTTTTTATTTTCCTAATTTTGCTAGATTGTGAATACAAACACTTCCCTACTACATAGAAAAGCAACAGGCCTAGTGGGGTGATATATGGTGACCAAAGGTTGGCCTCTCTGCATCGGGACAGGAGTACTCAAGGTGGGTCCCGGGACCAGCAGCATCAGCAGCATCTGGGAACTTGTCAGAAAGGCAAATTCTCAGGCCCACTCTGGACCCACTGGAATGTCAACTCTGGATGGAGCCCAGCAATCTGTGTTTCAACAAGCAAGTGATTCTATGGAACACTCAAGTTTGAGACCCACTGCAGCAGGGAGCAGTGGGGTCTGTGGTGAACTGGAGGGCACATGCGTTGGCTCCAGTCCACAGATGCCACATAGGAATGTGAGCCCAGTGTGGCCAAATCTCCCAATTTTTCTAAGTTGGAAATGCACATTTTCACACAAAACGTCTTCATTTCTAAGTATTGGCTGTTATCTTAATCCCACATAGACCAAACAATTTGTCTACAAGTCAAGGCCAGCCGAGGCCAGCTGAGGCATAACCAGAGTATGACCTGATGGGTGGAGACTTCTCCCCACGGGGAAAGCCCTAGAAAGATGCAGTGGGTCCCTGCTGTTCTGCCTCATGGGCCTGGCTCTGAGGGCTGGGCCCAGACTCCACACTACGCTGGGCCTCAGAGACCTCAAATTGCAAACAAGACCCACAGGGCCCAGCACCTCTCAGGGTCAGAGGATGAACAAGATTGGGCAGGCAGAATTCTAGGCCCTGCTGACTTAGGTCCGGAGCAGGGCTGAGGGTGGACAGAGTGAATTCTCCTTTTCTGAGCCCCTGTTCCAGGTCAAGCCCAGGGCTAAGGACACACAGGTACTTTCTCCTTATTATCTGCAACCACTCCAGGAGGGAGGGGTCATTATGCGTACTTTAAAGAAGAGGAAAGAGGTTCAGAGAAGTTATGCGACTGGCCCTAGGTCACACAGAAAGTGAAGAAAGTCAGGCTATGAACATACATTTACCTGCCTCCCCACTTATGTTGACCTAGGTCTCCCAAACTGCCTACCCTCTGAAGAATGGGAAGGAGACCGGAAATGACCATGGTTGGCCTGCCGCTCCCAAACTCCGCCTCCTTGGTCAGGACCACAACCAGTGTCACAATTTCAATGCCAGGAAACTGAATCCAGCAAGCGAACATTGGCAGTGGGGCTGCAGAAGAGGGTGATGATGGGGAGGAGGGCAGCAGGCCCGTGTCCTGCTTCTGTTTCAGGGGAATCTGTCCCTGCCCGCAAAGCTCCAACCTGGAGCTGGCCAGAAACTTAGGAGCTGGAGCTGGGCCAACTCATGGAGAAGGAGCAGGGCCAGAGTTGGCCCAGCTCCAGACCTGGCTGAGAAGCCAAGGCTGAGGGTCAGTCTTGGACCTCATGGAGCTGGTCCCTCTCCTGTACAAGAAGCCCCCAGAGTGTCTAAGCTGTCCCAGGCCCTTTCTCCAAACACAAGAGCTCATAAGGGCACCACCAGGCCAGGCCTAGAGCTGGGGTCACCCAGCCTGGTTCCCCGTCAGACTCCGCTCCTCTCTGCTCTCACCAGGCATGAGTCAGCGTTGTGAGCCTGCGTGTGGCCACAGCTGGCTGGACTCTAAGGCCAGCCAGGCCAGGCCCTGGAGGTCTGCTGGGGCCCTGGAGCCTCACTAATGGGGAGAGATGGCCCCGAATGACCCACAGGATCACACAAGGGAAAGGAAAAGGACCAAGTAAAGAACCAAGCGTAAAGCAAGATTCTCAAAAGCTTAAAGAGGCAGCAGCAAATTCAGAGTCAGAAAAATGGTCACACCCGGGGCATAGACAAGCGCGCGCGCGCGCGCGCGCGCGCGCACACACACACACACACACACACACACACACACACACACACACACCCCACCGGCCCCGACCCAGACACACATTCTCGTGTATCCAGCACTCCCAGACAGGCACCGCTGGCACACACATCCCATCTGCACGCGTGCTCCCAGCGGCCCGCGTCTGCTGCATCACGGAGGGCGAGCCGGCCCGGGGAAATCAACCCACATGGCAGATGCTCACAGGCCTCGCTAGTCTATGGCGTATGGCTTTTGTCAAGCCCAGGGAAATCAGACTCCCAGCCCCCGGCATGCAAGTGCCCATAGGACCCGGGACTCCGGGTCAACGCCCGCTCCCGCTCCCGGGCCCCGCTGCCGGTGAGGGCTGCGGTCAAGGCCTGCGCGGCGATCGGGGTCCCGCGCACCCCACCCGCGCCGGGCGCCCAGACGGCCCGCGGCCCGCCCCAGCCAGCCGGGCTTCTGCGGCCCGCCGGGAGGTCGCGGAGCCGAGCGCGGCCAGGAAGTCAGCTCGGAGTGACAGCTCCCCCACGCTGTTTGTTTATTCATGACTCATTCGTCTCCACAGACGGGCTCTTCTTTCTTTCGGGAGGAGGGCAGAAAGGAGCGGGCGGGCGGGCGGCGCGCGGGAGGGGGACGGGAAGGGGGAGAGCCAGACGCCACAATAAACAATGAGGCAGCTGAGCGGGCCCGGGCGGGGGAGCCGCGCGGGCCGAGGGGCGCCCGGGGCAGGGGCGCCCCCCGATTGGCCGGCCCGGGCTCCCGCGCGCACGGTCCCCGCTGACCCGTTTCCCCTCTCCAATCCCCCCCCAACCCTCTCACCCCGGCACCCCCGGCCCGGCCCGGCCCAGCCCGGCCCGGCCCGCCGCCACCTCCCGGCGACCGGGCTGCGGCTGCCGTAATTGGATCCGCGCCGCCTCCTCCCAGCTCCCCGCCCCCAATCGGGGAGCCGGATAAATGCCGGGTACCTTGGCAAAACAGTCGGATCCAAACCTATTATTTGGCTAATGGGCTTCCCCGGTGCGGCGCAGCCCCGCCCTGCAGGCCGCCCCTCCCCCACCCCGGGGACGGTCCCGCGCCCCCCACGCCCGCCGCCTCCCCACGCCCGCCAGCCGCAGGAGGGGCTCGGCCCGGCTCCGGATAACTGGAGGAAGCGCGGTTCCGAGGCTTCAAGGGCCTCATTGTTCTGCCTCGAGGGGCACATTGAAAATGCTCCAGGATTTGCTTCCTGTGAAAACAGCCTGGGAAGGAGGGGGCGATTCACGGTGGAAAGACATTATCCTCCTGGAAGCTGCCCAGATTACGCAGGGAGAAAAGGGTTGTTTTGATTGTTGCTGGCGCTTTCTTTCCTTCTTCCTTTTTCTTCCTTTCTTTCTTTTTCCTTTTCCCCCTCCCCTCCTTCGCTACCCTCCCCCAAGGGCCAAAGATGAATCTTTAGGGCTGTTGAGCAAGTTGGAAATGTGGGGCTGTTTTCTGCATAAATAAGACTGCTGAATGGCAGAGCCAGATATAAAGTCTGATTCAGAGAAATTCAAAAGAACGCAGGGGCGATGAGGTGGGCAAATCCAAGAAACTCATTTCCCCAGCATGCCCCTCTGAGTCACATCTTGCACCATGAGGGGAAAACACATCACGCCACAATATGTCACATGCCTGCAGCAAAGGCAGAGGCGCTATAGCAGTCGCACAGCTCCTCCTTCCCAGTCCGGGTCAGCACGGGCAGGCCCAAGGTCAGCTGGGAGTAGGGGTCAGCCCCACCTGGGGCCCTCTGAAACCCTGCTCTTCCCCCTCCTACCTGAATGACCTTGAACAACAATAGTGATAATAATAACGGGGACACACAGCACTGCCAGTGTGATCTCAGCCACTGTGCTGACACTTCTGTACCTCACACCCCTCATGGGGAAGTGGAGGGGATGGCCCTGGCCCTTGACGAATGCGTCAAGAAAACCCTGGGCAGGTTCAGAACACTTCTGGGCCTTTTGCTACTGCCACTGTTTTCATGTAAACCAGGGCCAAGTAAGGACAATCTTTCCTAAAGCACAGGTTTGTCTTGAGGGACAGAGACAGAGAGGTCATCCCTAGCACAGTGCCTGCCCTTCACAGATGACCTTGAGTATTTGTTTTCTTCTCTTTTCCTTGGACTACCCCTTCTCACCCAACCTGGAAGATTCTTCTTGGCTAAAAATTCTCATACATACTGTTCATCAGGGAACCACGCACACACCTCTTTCCATATCCTCACCCCATGCCACCAGCCCATGTCAGACTGTGTGGGATCCACCACAGACCCAGAGCACTGGCCCAACCTGGGCCTTCCCTGAGCGCCCTACTTTCCATTCCAGCCCACTCCCCCAGCTGCCTGCCCCATTTCACCTGCAGACTCCGGGTCCAACCAACAGACACCGTTCGGCCACTTTTTCTTTTTTTTTTTTTTCCATAGCCTTGCAACCCTCTAGCATACTTTAAGATTTACCTCTTGTTGTATTGGCTGTTGTGTCTCTTCCCACTACCCTCAGCCATAATAACATAAGCTTCATGAGGACAGGGATCATCGTTCTGTTCACGGATGTATCCCAAGTACGGAAAACAGTTCTTGCCTCCTCAAAAACCTCGATAAACACTGGAGGAACTAAAGAAGGGGCCTTGGCCCCGCGGTGCCCTCTAGTTGCGCTCTCTTCCCCTTTTCCCCCTCTGCCTTTGTTCACTAGGGAAACTCCTGCTCGTCCCACAGGCCCCAGCTCTCTGAAAGCTTGCACCCCCCCTCTTTTTTTTTTTTTATAAGATTTTTATTTATTTGACAGACTCCACCCTCCCTCTTGCCATACCTGCTCACCTAGCCTCAGATCATTCTGTCTCTCCTCCCCTCCCAAGGCCTGCCATCGGCCTGGTGGCCTTCAGCACCCATGTGGGACACCCAACGCCTGGCCCCTGCAGAGCCTCAGCTCCGCCTCTCCAGGGACCTTCTCCTGGATCAGAATCCATCTCTCTCCCTGCCCTTCCCCGACCGGGCTGTTGCTCAGCCTCTCTCTTCTTCTTCCTTTTTAATCCCAACATTGCTTCCTCTCTGACCACATTTCTCCAGCTGTTCCAATGGTTTGGTCATCTGAGTGACCCTCTCACCGGCACCCCTGATTCCGTTGTACACCACCCTCCCCTTCACCTTTCGGCCTAACTTCGCCTGGAGCCAACCCGACCATCATCTTTACTCTGTATATTCAGGCTGGCAAGGACCCAAGGCAGACCGATTTGAGACCATGTCACTGCCGGGTCTCCAGCCACGGCTCTGACAAAGCCTGAGAGTCCCCTGAGCTGCCTTGGCCAGCTTCCTGCTCCTCATTTCCCTCAGACCTTCACCACTCTCTCAGGACCCCCAGTCCCTTCCGTCCACCTCCATTTCTAGAGACGCCTGACTTCATCGAAAACTTTAAGGTCCTCTGTCTGTCTCTGTCCTGCCTCCAAACACAACCCTCTGTCGGCAATCAGAGGGAAAGAAGGTCCCTCTTCTGCCTGACAAGCCAGTCCACCAATGGTGTGCTGGGCCCACCCCCTCTAGAAGGTCCATCGGTGACCCTGTCTCTCCCAGGCCCTGGAATCTTCCTCCGCATCAAGCCGGCTCTGCGGCAGTGCCTGCAGTTACCCACATGCTCAGTCTGGCAGCCATCCCTCCCCTGGCCAGCATGACATCACCAGGTCTACCTCTCTACCATCCTTAATCCCTTGCGGGGGCCCTCCCTCCCTCCAACCACCCCCTCAAGTCAGAGTCACATTGGGGAGGGCTCCCTGCCTCTGTCTGTGAGGTCTCCCTGTGCCCTGCTGCTACCCCCTCAGCTCCCGCCACGGCCAAGACCACATGCCCATCATTTGCTAAATCTACTTTCTAGCTCAGTCCTCTCCCCTGACCTTCCATCTGGCCCCTGGGATCCTATCGGCACTTTCCCAGGTCACGGCACCCTCACCCTGTCTCAACCTGAGACCAGCCTTGAGTTGGCCCCGCCCACTGAATTCCAGAGGAAGGGCAGGTTGCACCCCTGCCTGGCTTCTGACAAGGCCAGCCTTGACTCTGACGATCCCTCATCCAGCCTGCCTGATCCGTCACCCCGGTCCTGACAACTTGCCCTCCTAGATATTTCCCAACTCGGTCCTCTCCCCTGCATCCCCAGGACCACAGCCCAAGGTCAGGCACTCCTCCCCTCCCCCTGGGTTATTACAACAGGCTCCCGTACCTTCTGCTTCTGTTCCCTCTGAGTCAGCTCCCACACTACTTCCAGGGCCATATTTTACAACACAAATCCAAACAAGCTACTCTGCAGCTTAAGAACCCTGTAGATGAAGTCAGACTGCCGAGGATGACCCATCAGGCCCCAGACGTGGCCCCCCCACCGAGCCTTCCAGTATCTTCCCCCCCTCTACCCACCCTTGGGTGTTAACACAGCAGAACTCAGCACTTTATCCAGCTTCATGGATTTTCACACTGGTGTGTCTGCTGACGGTACCCTGTCTCGTTTTCAGTCAGCTCTATTCTCTCTCATCGTTCAAGACTCATCTCAGGTGCCTCCTCTTCCGGGAAGCCTTCAGTGGCTTCCCCTCCTCCCATCTGACATTAGACACTCTGCTCTGGGGGGTAGGATTATTCTGTTAAAAATGCTTGTTCAGCTGGCCTTTCTCTCTGCAAATTATGAGTCTTTCTTGATACCTGTATTCTCAGCACCCAGAACCTAGTAGGTGCTCACAGAGGTGACGTGGAAGTGAGAGAAGGAGGAACACAGCAAGGGTGCCCAACTAAGGTCCCCTCACCTTCTCAGGCTAAGGGTGGCTCCTCTCTCCATCCTCTGAAAATCTTGAAATGCTATATGGTCTTTCCTAGTTTAGCCAGACTTTCCAGGGGGAGACGGGTGAGTTGGTGATACCACCACAGTTCTTGAAACGTAAGTAATGTACAATTTTTGGCCAAATCTCAGCCAGGTCTTCTACCTGCTGGCTCAGCCCCCGCTTTCCCCACTTTGGCATCGCTTACTGATTGTCACCTTCTTCCAGCCCATCCTTGGCTCCGGCAGCCCCCGCCACGCTCCCTGGAACTCCGTGTAGTCCCTGTGCACAGGCAGAAAGCCCACCAGGATGCAGGCTGTCCTGGTTCTGCCACTGGCCCCCAATCTGGGCCTCAGTCCTCAGTTTCCCCTGTGCAGAGTGAAGGATAGAGCCAGAGGATCCCTTGGGCTGTGAAGCTCTACGTGTAGAATTTCTGGAAGCTGAGAATGACGGTGGGACCTGGAGGTCACTGGGGACCCATACGAAGTCTGCATCCCCATCCGTGGGGACCGCAAAGACACACCATCTCTCTGCCCTCTTCTGTGTGGGTCTTTGCTTCACCTCCGGCCACAAGACATCCCTGCTCATTCAAAGTGAGAACAAGATCCAGCAAGGGAGTGGGGCTGTTTTGTTGCGGTCACTGAGCTTGAGGTTAATCCAGGAAAATCAAATAGAGACATGACTTGGCCCATCCAAGCTGGTCTGACCCCAGAGATGCAGGGCTATCCTTGCTGCAGTGGCGTTTGAGGGTTTTATGTTAAGGTCACAGAGCTCGACGTGGGCGTGCTCAGACCATGGGGTTGGGCCAGGTTCGGTGGAAGAAGAGAAGAAACTGATTGCCACCACGCAGTGGAGCGACCACACCCGTGCCCACCACGGTTGCTGTCCTCGGTTGGGGGGACTCGAGCCATTTGGGACAAGCTCGACAGAGGAGGCGGGATTTGAAGACAGGGCAAGGAGCAGACAGGGTCGAGGAGAGCCAAGCATACTTTCTACCATGTCACCCTCCTGCTAACAGCCATCCTTGGCTCCCCGCTGTCGAGTGGATAAAATCCAGACTCCTCAGGCTGGCATGCAAAGCACCCCCCACCCCGCCCCACGCTGACCCCAGGGTGACCCCTCTATTCCACCATCCCTGGGCTGCCTGCCTGCCCTGACGGGGCCTGGGGGTCAGTCTCCTGGACGGCGCCCCACTCCACAAACAGCTGCTCCCGCGCCCCACTGGCTTTGCACCTGCCCTTCCCACTGCCTGAGACACACTTCTCGGCCGTCCCCAGCCTCAACTTTATCTCATCTTCATGGAAAATTCCTTGTTGTTCTTTTAGATCCGCACCCAATGTCCCTTTTTTCACGGCGCCTACCCCAAGCCCCTCGCTGGAATCAAACAATCTGTCCCCGTGTTCTGCCGAGCGGCGCTGGATATTCAAAACAAACAAACACACAAAGCTGTGTTCCAGCAGAGACAAAGTCATCCCTGTCTACCGTGAAGGGTGTCCCCGTGCCGTCCCCATGCCATCCATCCCCACGCTGTCCCCGCAGCGCCATCACCTGATTCTCTCTGTCTGTGGAGTGGGAGGAGCCGAGTAACTCTGGCTGCTATCGAGCTTCAGGCACCTGAGGCTCAGAAACCTCCGGGGCTTTGTCCGTGGTCCCCTGGTCACTGGCTAGCTGTGTCCCACACAAGGCTGACTCGAGATTCCAGGCACTGGACGGTAGCCTCCCAGTTCTGACTCAGTTCACCTGTCTTTCTACCACCGTCCCTCAGTCCTCAAGGGCGGGCCCTTGCCCAGCTCCCATCATGCCCTCTCGAGCACGGAGCTGGGTGTTCATTGCATAGGTCTGATGGTTTCTCAGCAAAGGGGAGGACTCAGCAGTCCAGGAGCCACAGAGAGACAGGGTCCCCGCTGTGCTCCCTAGAGCCGTGTGTCCGGAATAAGTGAGAGAAAGGGCAGTGGGCAGGCTAGGGTAAGCAGGGCAAGGCCAGCCCAATGGTTCGTCAGCATGCAGAGGCAAGGGGACATCCTTGGAAGGTGTGGAGAAAGGGATGCCTTGCAGGCCCCCTCACTAGAGCCCCAGGAAGGAGTCATCGCTGTAAGAGGGAATTCCCAGCTCAGACCAGAACCCACATGTCCCGCAGCTCCGCGGCAGCCCTAGGGGCCACCCTCCTGAGGAGAGGCTGGGGGGAAGGGACAGCCTCCAGAATGGTGATCCAAATGGGACTTTTTGCAGCCCAGGGCTGGAAAGGGCTTGGCTCTCTGGGAAGCTAGGAATGTCAGCTCCTCCCGGACCAGAGACAGAAAGAGTAGGGAGCACTTCCTGCAGTAACCCTGGCCCAGGAGTCCTGAGTCCTGCATCCCACTACCCACCTGGGGAGGGAGGAGCCCCTCTCCCTGTCGCCTGGGCCCAGTTCTGCTCCGGGGCCCTTTCCACACGCAGACAGACAGCTCCTCATCCTCAGCCCGTGTGTCAGCACTTGTGAAGACATGGAGAGGTCTGGATTTACCAAGATAGTCTCCGAGGATAGCCAATGGGCGGGGGAAGGAGATGTCTCTGAGGGGCCCACGGGGGCAGCTCCCCAGGCGCCCAGCCATGCACGGAGTTCTGAACACAAGGCATTCCTTCCCTGCTGCAGCGAAGTACCCCGTCGGGGCAGATGGACGTGGTCTCCCTGCGCTCGCCTCCCCTGTCACCAGCACAGGTTACATGTAGATTGGGCTCCAGCGGGGGTCCTAGGTCCAGCTGCTGCCAAGACACCTGCCTAGAGAACATACCCCAGTTCCATGTGGGTCTGGCAGAGCTTCCTACAGCTGCTCCCTGGCTGGGCCTTCCGGACCCTGCTCATTTGACCCCAGAGTCCCTCCCTCCCCTATCTCTCAAGCCAACATCCTCCTGGATCACTACCTCCCGATACCTGCACAGACCTTTTCTCCGACTTGAATTAGGGCGGCCAGGTAAAATATAGGATGCTCGGTGAAATGTGAGTTTCAGATTTATGATGAATGAGTGTTTGGCATATTTCCTGCACTATACTTGGGATATACTTATACTAAAAACTTACTTACTGTTTACCGAATCTAACTGGGCGTCCTGTGTCTTTATCTGTTAGATCTGGCAACCCTAACTTGGGCCCGTCATCCCTCCATCCCCACCCCAGTGAGGGGTGCTCTTCTGCGCCTGAAGTGGGTGGGCCCTGCTGACTTTGCCTCCCTGGGGCCGCCTCCTTTTATCCTATTTCGGGTTATCAGTTGTTATGTAACTAACTACTCCAAAACTTAGTGGCTTATAGTGTTAACTGTTTTATTACACCTTGCGGTTTTGTGGGTCGGGAATCCTGGCAGAGCTACGCCGGGCGACTCTCCTAAGCCCACGTGGTACGGCTGGAGGTCCCTCCTGCAGCATTCAGCTGGCGGACGGGCCCATCTGAAGGTTCTCCTCGGGCTGTATTTACACACCTGGCACCTTTGCATGGATGGCTGGATGGGAGAGCTCAGCAAGGACTGTCCCCCAGAGTCACTGCCTGTTGGTCCAGACGATTTAGGGTCGGCGGACTTCTTCCATGGAAGCTTGAGGCTCCCACATAGAGTGTCCTGTGAGGCCCAGGGAAGCTGTGTGCAAGTCTTCTTATCACCCAGCTCCAGCCCCAAACATCTGCCACGTTCTATTGGCCAAGGGACTCCCTCAGGCCAGCTCAGATTCAAAGGTCAAAAATTACACTGCACCTCTTGGCGGGAGGATTAGCAAAGAATGCACAGCCCTCTTAAATCGATCGCACATAGTCCCCTCTACCCACTGCATGTGGCCCAAGCTCGCACCTGCCTCCCTTGTCTGCACCCTCTCTGGTCTCCTTCTGACCAGCCTCCCTGCCTCTGCCTTCTCGCCCATTCCCAGACTCAGCTACCATCATACTTCATTTTTCCAGGATGTCAGTCTGACCATGTCATTTTATTACCTAGGCACTTTCAGTGGGTTCCTGGTAGACTCTAAGCTCGACAAAGGTAAGCACCAAGTGCCATTTTTCACTTGGAAATGCCAGTCACCTAGCCCAGAGCCTGATACACAGTTAGGGCTCAGTCATTGTTAGTGAAACAAATACTTGAGCGAAGGAGCTATAGGAAAATGTCCAAACACCTGATTTTCATAAGTTTTTGCAAAAGTCCCCACCCATCTTGGCATCCCGCATGGAACCTATAGTGCTCTTCAACACCCTCCTTCCTTCGATGGCATCTCCATCAGCTTTTCCCTTGGTGTATGGTTTTACCTACTTTGCAAACTCCTCTGCAATCCTCACCGCCCTACTCAAGCATCACCTCCTCTCCTAAGCTCTCCTGCCTCACTTTCCTTAGCTTTTCCTAGGTCAGTCAATAATGTGTCTGTCTCAAATATGAATTCCTTCTAGGTCTTAGCTCCTCAAACACAGGGTAGGAGTGAAGGGCTTCCTCTGGTGAAAGATAGCCTACCACTGTATCAAGCAGGCTAACACACATTTATCAAAAGCAAACAAAACATCTCTCCCTTTCCTCTGCCTGTGCTGCATTCCCCCAAGGCCAAGAGTAAGCCTCGCCTCCCAGAGCAGAACTCTCTTGACCACCACTTCCTGCAAATGGGCACTGTAGGTTATCTGGCCCTGAATCCCCACTGCAGTGAGCTAGCACTCATTTGACACTTACTGTGTACTGAAAGGCAGCACCCCTTCTATTCCTTTGACCATATTCCTGGGAACCTGCAGCAAGCCAGGCACTAGCTACTGGGGAATTCACAGTCTAGTGGGGAAGGGGACAAGTAAATAAGGCAATGCAGAGCTTAGAGGGGCCCCCCAACCCCCATCTGTATTGGGGGAGGTTTCCAGGGAAATAAAGTCTAAATTGAGATCCAGAGGAAAGTAGGAGTTGGCAAGAGGGTTTCTGAAAGAGGGAACAGTGTGGTCAAAGGTCTGGAGGCAAGAAACCAGTTCAAGAAATAGTTTAAAGGTATTATGTTGGTGGGAACATAAAGCAGCGAGTTGAGGGGGGCGTGTGGAAGGGAAGGTAGGAGAGGAAAGCAGAGGCCAGGTAATGAGGCTTTGCTCATCCAGTGAGACATCTGGGGCTGTGGCAGAGAGGACGATAATGCTTCTTAATAATAATAGAGCTAACCTCTGTTGACCAAGCACTGTGTTCTGGTTGGCTTAGCCAGTCAGCCCTCCTGACCATGCTTTTAGATGGGCACTGTGATGATCACTCCTTATTTCTGGAAGAGGCAGCCGACACTTAAAGCTACTCTACACTTCACCTGGGGTCATATATCTGGTAAGAGACAGAGTGAGGGTTTCATCCCAGGCTGCCTGATCCAAGAACCTTCACCCCTCCGCACACCGTTGTTATTGCTGGGGTATGCTCAGTGGCTGGGGAACGGTCCTATTGGCACATTCATGGCCTTTTGTCTGAGCAGGACACAGCACTACCATGTTCGAGGCAGAGAAGCCCCGAGACTCCTTGAGCTCTTACTAGGTGGCCTCAGTTTTCCCATCCATAAAATAAAAAGTCTAGACAATTTTCAAGCTACTGCCAAGATGGGGTCCTCTCCCGGTCTCCCTCTACTTCAACGTGCCAGTCCTCAGAGGCCTTGCTCAGACTTGCCCTTCCCTGGGCTCCCCTAGGACACCTGGCATAGCTCCGGGCCCCAGAAGAGCCTCCAGAATATTTGACCCAAGTCTGCTTCATCAGAACAAATTCAAAGAACCCAACCTCCATTTTGTATCAGGTGCCCCTAAGCAAGCAGACGTCCTTCACCCAAGAGCTCCCTGCTGGACCTCAGACAGGGGAAGAGAGACGGGGTCAGCTGGGAAACACCACCTGCCGGCCCCCAGAACGGCTTGCCAGCTGGGCACATCCGCTGTCTTGGGACCAGAGCCAGGTCACCTTACCTGGCCTCCTCCAGGAGATGGCAAAAGTTCTGAGCCAGGGAGGGGCTGGCCCAGGCCACCACAGGTCAATGGCAAGTTGGGTCCGGATGTAGGCTGGGCCCCACCCCAGAAGCTAGCTGTCCGTGCCATCTCACGTCATTAGAATGCTGACTGAGAGGCTGACCACAGTCATCTGGTCATTGGGTCATCATCCAAGGCAGTGCCATTGTCAGCCCAGTCATTCAGAGAGAGGGAACGAGGAGCCCATGTGTCTCAGTGTCTACAAAGCGCTGCCAAGGGCTCCGAGCTGCCCTTGATGAAAGCAGGAAACATTGGCCATAGATCAAAGCCCTTCAAAACAGCAAGGGCAGAGGGAAGAACGGCATGGGGCCAGTTGGGTCTGGGTTCCAATCCTGCTGGGCATTTGTAGCTGGGATCTGGGGTAAGGGGTGTTTCCTCATATCAGAATGGGAATTACTTGCTTATTTTTGTAGTTGTGATAATGACCCGGTGGTTATGAAAGAGAGTGTCCCTGTATCAGACATGTGTACTGATGGTACCATGCCCCATGTGAAGTCTGGGGTGGGCTTCATCCCAACACTGCTGGAACCCTAGTGCTTCTGCAGATCCTGGGGCTCTGGCCAAAAGGTGGATTCTGACTCTGTAAGTCAGAGGCTCAGGGTGAGGCCTGAGCTTCTGCATTTCTGATTAATTCCCAGGTGACTCCTGTGCTGCTGGTCTGTGGACCACGCTGGGAAGAACACAGGCTCGAGATTCTTCAACGAGAGCTTCAGCAGAGATCGGTCCCAATAAAGGAGTTTGTTATGCTGCCTCTACTGTTTTGGTATGTTGGTGGGGGGAGGCGGAGGGAGTAGGGAGTGACTGCTAATGGGCACAAGGTTTCTTTGGGGGATGAGGAAATGTCCTAAAATTAGATTATGGTGCTGCTTGCACAACTCTGCAAATAGACTAAAAACCACTGAACTGTACTCTTTAAAAGGGTGAACTTTAAACAATAAAACTGTTAAAAAAAAAAAAAAAGAAAGAAAAGAACAGTAGTTTCTTCATGGGTTCTTGCAAGGAAGAAATGAGTATATGTAAAATGCCTAATTCCCTGAGAAGATTCAATAAAATGAAATTCTCTGCCCCTAGAAGCTTTGGATTTTCGTGGATTGAAAATCTTTGAAGCAGGACCCACGTGTATCTAAAACTAAACCATCATGTCCTTAGAGTTCAATGCCAAAGAGCCGAGGGGTCTCAGAGAGACAGGTGTTGGGAGGCTCCAGGAAAATGCTGGGGAGGGACCAGAGGAATGGCTCACCTATTTTAAGCCTGGCTATTATGTGCCTCGTCCAAGGGATGGGTAGAACCCTGCCCCATGCCCAGGGCTGGAGTTCCTCTCTCCTATCTTCCCTTCCTTTCTAGTGATGGAATCCAGCTGAAGCCAGGGTTTTAATGACCCCTCAGCCCAGGAAGCTCTTCTTGGAGCCTTCCATGCCCAGTACCAAGGTCACCTCCTCCAAGAAGCCTTCCTTGAACTTCCATACCCCTGGATCTGTCTCTCCTTTAAAGAAGGGACCATTCTCCGCAGCCTAAGCTAGTAGGTCACATGGGCTGGCTCTGAAGGATCCAGTGGGCACCTGGCAATTACAGAGCCCCTACAAGAGTCTGTTCTGTGCTAGGCATCTAGTGTGCGGCATACAGCAGAGAACCGTTCATTCACTCCTTCATCCCTGGCTGAGCCTGCATCTCAGAGACCATCTCCTATGCAGTTCGGTCATAGATTGATCGCCTACACTGTGCCAACCTCCTTGACTTCTCACCCCGATGCTGGGGCAGGTGAGGTTGCAGAGGCCCCTCAGGAACTCCGGCCACTCCATGTCATGGGTTCCTTGGAGACAGCCCAGTGCTGAAAACCAGAAAGTCTGAGTCCTCTTCGGCCAGAAGACCACAAGCAACACCATCCTGGCCTCAGTTTTTCCATCAGTGGAATGGGGATCAAAGCCATGCCTGCCGTCCTCCCCCCAAGGCTGTTGAGAAATGAGAAGGGTTCCATCCAGAAGCTCACCCAGCCACTGAGGAGCACATCCACCCTTTGGAAATACTCTCCCACCTATGAGGTCAAGAAACTGAGGGCAGAGAAATGGCCCTGGACTGGAAGTAAGGCAGCCCCACTTTCTTCCCATACAGAGACTCAGTTTCTCCTTTGCCTGAAGAGAATGACAAGGCCTCCCTCATGGTGCTTCTGGGAGGAGAGGAGCCTGCCAAGACCATTAGCATCAGAGCTCTCAGCCTGGAGAGGAGAAGAATGAGCAGGAGGTGGGGCAGGAGATCCATGAACATGTCTGGGGAGCCGTGGACCCTGATGAAGCAGGTCAGTTGTCACTCTTTTTTTTTTTTTTAATTTTATTTTTTTTTTTAAGATTTTATTTATTTATTTGACAGAGAGAGAAATCACAAGCAGGCAGAGAGGCAGGCAGAGAGAGAGAAGGGGGAAGCAGGATCCCTGCTGAGCAGAGAGCCCGATGTGGGACTCGATCCCAGGACTCCGGGATCATGACCTGAGCCGAAGGCAGCGGCTTAACCCACTGAACCACCCAGGCGCCCCAGTCATCACTCTTTCAGGCTCTTGAGAGCATGGACTCTGGCACTAGACTACCTGGGTTCGAGTCTCGACCGCCCCGCTTACTAGCTGTGGGACACATACTTCTCCTTGCTGGTGCCTCATCTATAAAATGAGGACAATAATTATAAGTGCCTCCTGGTTTGGTAAGAGGATATATTCAGTTAATGCTGATAGTTAAGAACAGGGCCTGTTGCTTATAAATGCTGTGCAAGTCGTAGCTGTTACTGCTCACTCCTCCATCAGGCACCTGCTGCGCCGGGTACAGGGAGCAGGGCCGGAGGGACCCCACCCACACAGAGTCAGCAGTCCAGCAGGACAGACCAGACCAAGAACGCATGAACCAACAGACAATGACAGACTGTGATAGTGCCAGGAAAGAAGCAAACAGAAGGTGGAGGAACTGTCAAGGAAGAGAAAGGAAATGTATTTTGTGGCAATCAGGGAGGGCCTCCCTGAGGAGGTATGAGAACCGAAGGACATGGAAGAGCTGGCCGTGAAAAGAACAAAAGAAAAGGGGGTCCAGGCCATGGGGACAGCGGGCAGAGAGCGGCACACCATGAAGGGAGGCTTGGCAGAGGGGCCAGGCTGCCCAGAAGCACAGGCCAGCCGGGCCCAGCTGCCGCCTGTCAGTCCTGCCCGCCCCCCACCTTGCCCCTTCTCACTCCGGGCTTTGTTCTCCAGACAACTCCAAACAAACAGGTCTGACCTTGGGCCTTGTGACCAGGGATTGGTCCTGGGAGGACAGGGCAGCCTAAGAGCCCAGGGCTCTCTGAGCCAAGCCAGGACAGAGAAGGGCTAAGCCAAGAGGGGAGGTTGGGGGCAGGGGCACACAGCAGTCCAGCTAGGCCAGATGCATCACTCAGTGCAGAGCCCAGGGAATTCTGAGCCGGTGCCACAGTCCGCACAGCAGCCTCTCAGCACGGGGAGGGAATCCCAAGAATCATCAGGCACCATGATCTACCATGGTGGGCCCCATGGGGCTGTCCAGTCTCCCCCACACACCTCTAGGGATGAGCCCTCATGTGACCTTATCCTGAGCCTGGAATCTGTGTCTCCAGTTCTGCCCTCCAGGGCAAAAGGTCCCATGCCCTCCTCAGTCTGAGAGAGCTGTACCCGACGCCTTGCCAGAGGCTAAATGGCCCGGCTCAGCCAGTGGCTCCCTCACGGATGGGCACCTCCTCCTTCACACAGACAGGAGGATATAGGCACAGGGAGCCCTCCTTTTTCTGCTATGCCCTATGCACCCCACGACCCCGGGAGCCCTCCTTTTTCTGCTATGCCATATGCACCCCACGGCCCCGGGGCCCACCTTCTGCCTCAGGTGAAATCCTCCTTTCAAGAAAGAAGCATACCTTGTAGTGACGGAAACCACTGTATCTTGAAGATGCCAGTGGTAAATTCCCAGCTGTGATACTGGGCTCAGGTTTTACAAGATGTTACCACTGGGGGAAATTGCATAAAGGGGACACAAGATGGATGTCTGCGCTGTTTCTTAAAACTGCGTGTAAATTTACAATTACCTTAGAAGATTTAATTAAAAATAATATATAAGAGAAAGCAGCATGATAACACAAAGTATTACTGTAATCACTATGAATTCCTGGTTTTCTTCCTTGTCTTCCCTCTCTGCCTCTTCCTCCTCCCTCAGGCACACGGGCTTCCAAAGATGCAGTCAGACTCCTTGAGTGACTGAGGACCCACGGCCACAGATGCCCTTCGAGGGCAGCCCCCAGCACGGGGCAGCTCCAGGCACCACGTCCCCTTCAGCATCAGCCCGGGGATCCGCCGTTCTCCTGGGTCATGGCAGAGAGAATCAAGCGTCTTCACTGTACAGAGGGGGCGACTGAGGCCCCGAGGGATGGAAGGGCCGGAATGGCCTACCTGAGTTCAGGCACACACAGTGCACTTACGGGAGGGCCGTGCGTCTCTACGCCCGCCTAACGCTAATGATCAAGACGCGTGTTAGCATGGGGCAGGCCCTCAAGCCCTCAGACATGTTAACCCCGTCCTTCCTTTGGTCCCTCCTTCTGCCTGCCTTTCCCCTTCGCGTCTTTTCTTCCCACTCAGTTCCTGAATCAGATTCCAGGGCCTAATGTTCCAGTTACCTAGTTCTGTGTAATAAACCACCCCAAAAAGTTAGTGGCTCAAATCAACAATGGTCACTTCATTGGCTCACCAATCTGCAGGAAAGGCAAGGCCTAGCTGGGAAAGCTCATCTCTGCTGCACATAGCACCAGCTGAAGCCATTCACCTGGAACCTGGAGGCTCTGCTTCCCAAACGTCTCCCTTCCGTGGCTGGCCAGTCTGTGCTGCCGAGGACTGGCAGCGTCCCTTCCTCTCTATGCAGACCTGCACATGGACCCTCCCCTGGCTGCCTGGACTTCCTCACAGCATGGTGGCTGGGCTCAAGGACCGAGTATCTCAGAGACGAGAAGTGGAAGCTGCTAGTTTCTAAAGACCTAGAAACTGGCCCAGCACTACTTCTGCCATATTTTACTGGTAGAAAACCTCCAGAGCAAGACTGAGAGCACTAGGGACACGGATCCCATCTCTCAAGGGGAGGAATATCAAGACCATTTTAAAACCATCACAGCGTATAAAAGCATATATGAAAATCAATTGTATTTCTATATACTACCAATAAAGCATCTGAAAATAAAATTAAGAAAACTCATTCACAACAGCATCAAAAAGAAGAAAAGTATTAGGAACAAATTTAACAAGAGACATAAGAGAATTGTACCTAGCAAACTAGAAAATACTGTAAAAAGAAATTAAGCCTACAGAAATGGAGATCTGAGTAAATGTGTGTGAATTGGAAGAGTCAAAATTGTTAAGATGGCAAGTTTCCTCAAATTGCCATCAAAATCCCTATCAAGTCTCTATCAAAATCTCAGCAGGCTTTTTTTGTTGTAGAAATTGACAAGCTGATCTTAAAATTTATACAGAAACGAAAATAGAATAGCCAAAACAATTCTGCAGAACAACAGCAAAGTTGGAGGATTTGCACTACTAGATTTCAAATTTTACTATAAAGTTACAGTAACCAACACAGTGTTAAATTAGTAGAAAGATAGACATACAGATCAATGCCACAAAACAGAGAATACAGAAATAAGCCCACATATATACAATCAATTGATTCGCCACAAAATGCCAAGGCAATTCAATAAGAAAAAGATAGTCTTTTCAACAAATAATGACGGGACAATCGGATATCTGTGTGCAAAACAAAACAAAACAAAAGTTCAATTCTAACCTTACATCCTATACAAAATTCACTCAAAAGAGCTCATAGATCTATATAAAAGCTGAAAACTATATAACTTCTAGGGAAACAAAATAGGAGATCTTTATGACTTCAGGTTAAGCAAAGATTTTTTCATTATGACACCAACACCTGATCCATAATAGAAAAAGAATAGTAAATCAGATGCCACTAAAATTTAAAACTTTTGCATTTCCAAAGATGCTTAAGAGAATGAGAAGACAAGCCCCAGACTGGGAGAAAATGCTTGCCAATTAAGTATCTGGAAAAAGGATATGGGAAGAGATGGTGAGACTATAGGAAGAGATTTTATAACTCAATAATAAAACCAACAACCCAATTAAAAGAAAAAGATTGGAATAAACACTTAACCAAAGATCTACTAATGAATAATAGACCTATGAAAAGTAGCTCAGCGTCATTAGTCATCAGGGAAATGCTCATTAGAGACACCCCTACATATGCAGTCGGATGGCTCCCATAAAAAAAGGTAGGCAAAAACAAGTGTTGGGGAGGAAGTGGAGAAAGCCTCACATGCGGCTGGGGAGATGGTAAAATGGTATAGCCCCTTGGGAAGACAGTTGGGCAGTTTCCTTTTTTTTTTTTTTAAGATTTATTTATTTGACACAGGGATATCATAAGTAGGCAAAGAGGCAGGCAGAGAGAGAGGGGGAAGCAGGCTCCCTGCTGAGAAGAGAGCCCAATGCAGGACTCCATCTCAGGATCCTGAGATCATGACCTGAGCCAAAGGCAGAGGCTTTAACCCACTGAGCCACCCAGGCGCCCCAGCAGTTGCGTAGTTTCTTAAAAAGTAAGCGCACACTTAGCGTAGGACTCGAAGGTGTCTACCCAGGAACAGTGAGGACCTCTATCTGCAGAGAAACTTCGACGCAAATACTCGTCGCAGTGTTGTGGGTCACTGCTCAAACTTGGATGCAGCCGTGATGTCGGTGATCTGGTGATGGGATAAATACAACGTGCGGCCGCCGGATGCGAGATGACAACCCAGCAGTGGAGAAAGGGATGGGAGGACATGGCCACGCCTCAGACACGTGATGCTGTGTGACAGGAGCCAGACACAAAAGACGATTTGTTGCACGAGTCCCCTTGCACCGGATGCCTAGAAAAGGCAAAAGTACAGAGAAAGAAAGTGGATCGGCAGTTTCCCGGGCTGAGAGCTGGAGCAGGGATTGACGCAAAACAAGCAAGAGGGAGCTTTCAGGAGCCACGAAGACGTTCTAAGCGTGGATTGTGGGGACAGCTGCTCACTGTATAAATTTACAAAAGCTCATCCTACTGAACACTTCCAGTAGGTGAATTATACCTCAATACAGCTGGTTCCTTTTAAAAATAAATAAATAAATAAATAAATAGATAAATAAATAAATAAATAAAAGCCACAGCAAGGTGCAAGCGTATGCAAGGGGAAAGGGGACAGAGTGGGGAAGAAGGGACCCTGGGGTAAGACTGGCTATAGAGAGGCGGGGGTCACACGCAGAACCCAGGACACAGACCCTACATCAGCCTGACCCCTCGCTCGACCGGAACTCTGAGGGTCATGGACAAGTTAGATGCCTCTTTAACAGGCTCCCTACAAGTCTGTAACTCACTTGGGGATATCCACTGTTATTCCCTCAGCTGTGCCGGGTGGCACTGGCCTTTCTTGCTGCCCACTCGCTTTCCTTTGTCACCGGGGCTGTGTGGCCCCCTTTCTCGTCCCTCTGAGAGCCTGAGAAAGTATGGTGGGCCCTGGAACACGTCTTTGAACCTCCCTGGGCACCGTGGTAACACAGCTCCCTGCCTCTCTCCTGGGGGTGTGAGTGGCCGTTAGGATCAGTGGGGAGAGAGGGAGAGATGAGGTCTGACAAACCAGCTGTCATGAAGTAAACATGGCGGAAAATTGAACCACCGAGCCAGGGGGCATCCTGGGACACAGGAGAGATACGTTGAAATGGCCAGTTTCCTTGCCTCAGATCCAGCCCGAACTCTATAGCCCCAAACCCTCAGCTCATAGAAGTCTCAGTGGGGTAGGAAGACCTCTGGAGACGCCATCCAACCTCTACCTTATTCAGGGTCTCTGCTAGCTCAGCCTAGAGGGTTGGTGCCCCAAACTGGGCCTGGACCACTCTAGCACCAGAGGCTTCACTGCGTTTCTAGACAGCCCTTGTCTCTCTGAACAACTCCAGATGTTCAAAAAGCACGTGTCACCCTTACGTGAGACACAACATCTCCTGTGACCTCCTCTAGCAAGTTGGGGCTGGAAGCGCTGGAGTGTCTGACATGGTCTGAAAACTCCAGTGCTAAGTGATGCCCAGCAAGTGTATTTGGAAAAAGTCCTCCAGGTTCATGCAATGCTTACACACAGAGATCAAGAAGCACTTTCTAGGACAGTGGGTCTCCTAGCATGGTCCTCCGGAGGAGCAGCATCCATCGGCATCACAGAGAACTTATTAGAAATGCAGATCATGTCAGGCCCCGCCCCAGACACACTGAATGGAAACTCTGATTCCTGGAACCCACATGCTGTGGTTTAACCAGCCTTCCAGATGGTTCTGATGCAGGTTAAAGTTTGAGAACCGATGTGCTCCTCAGATGCCCGATTTGAAAAAACAAATTTAACGTGAGCCCAGGATGGGAGAGTTGAATGTCACCCACTGAGCCTCCCAGTTCCCCTCAGCAGCTTAATTTGAAAGCCACCAATCGTGATGCTTTAGGTGGGCTGGGAATTTCAGCTTCCCCACGAGGAAAAAATTTTTGAGGAAACAAAAAACCCGACCTGAAGCTTTCCCTCCATAAGAAAGGTGGTGGCAGGTGATGACAGCCCATCAGTCAGTCCTAGGGTGACAAACATGGTGACAAAACATCCAGGCAGTCCAGGCAGGCTAAGTGTTTGCCTCTACACCTGTCAGGCCGTGCCCTGCAAGCCAGCAATGCTCAGGGCCAGGCCGCCAAGGCGGTGGGGGGTGGCAGGTGGCCATTGTTTCTGTCTGGCCTCCGGCAGGCACAGTGGTGCCGACACTGGGGTCTGACAGCCTCTGGTGAACCTTTTTGTCTCACGGCCATGGCCAATGCCCACAACTGATGTGGATTGTGGGGCTGCCCCCCTCTCCTTGGCTGGCAATTAGCACTCACACGGCGGGCTGTCAAAAATTCTTGACGCTTGCAGGCAGTGAGGCTTGTAAGGTTGCCGGGTGGCCCACGTGGCTCATTGTGCCAGAGGCATGGGGTCCCCCACCCTCCAGGTCCTTTGATTGCTTTTGGGCGGAGAGGGCAGGTGGCCCATCCTGTCACTTCTACTCTCTTTTAAAGAAGGTGAACCGAAGCCTCTGGTGACACCTTCCTGTCTCTTTCCCATCTGGTGTTCCTGAATCCTACACAGAGTGACCGACGGGGCAGGCTCTGGCTGGGTTAAGGTTGAGCCAGCAAAAGGGAGTGGCTGTGAAGGGCAGGTGGCTTGGGAGTCTGTGGGCTTGGACCCTTGCAGCCTGGGAGAGGGGCTGGTCAGTCCTGGGCCATCTTTGGCCGTCAGAAAACTGAGGCAGTGGATAGGTTCAGAATTACCGAATACTGGCCACACCCATTAGTGGATCATAAAACGAATTTAATGCATCAAGACAGCATTTTTAAAACTGAGTAAAGAATGGAATGGAACCAAATGTAAGGAATGGAATGGAATGGAATAGAGTAGAATAGAATCTCAAACTTGCATTAAGGGTAAGTATTGTTTCCTACACATTTGTTCCAATTTCGTATGTATAACGTGTCTGTATACACTGGGATGCTATGTAAAAAGTTTTCTTCTGATGAACAAATACAGTTTGAAAGCTGCCACATTGGATGAGCCCCTAGCTTCTGGAACGCGGGCTGAGCAGACCATCCTTTCCAGAGTGTGTTCGTGGGAGAGGAGCGAGAGGAGGCAAGAAGAGGGAGAGACCCAAATCATGGCTTCAGAGACCTTCCACAGTAAAGGAAATGGACAACAGAGGAGTCCCCGTGAGACCCAAAGGGTCAGGCAGGATCTCTTCACTCCCTGTGGCTGCCCATGCTTTCCCACTGCGGGGCAGGGAGGGGGCCCTGAACTCTCCTTAAAGTGTTTTCCAAATGGGACTACCGAAGAGGGAAGAAGGAGTCCTCATTGGCTGTTTTCTGAGTGCCAGCCCCCCGGATGGTTCCCCCCAAGCTCATTCAGCCTGCACGTGGGGGCTCCTTCTGGGGTCTGTGCGTTTGAAGGAGAACACGCACAAATGGTGTATACTTCTGTGATGCATATGCTGCAGTTCTTGTGCACAGAACTTCCCAGGGCACTCCAGCAGAATCAGCGACCCGCACACAATGCACAAAATAAATAAATAAATAAATAAAAATAAAAATAAAAATCTAACACTGTGCCTAAGAAGTGCAGGGGCCTTTCAGCTAGGGCCATGCTGAAGAATGACCGTGAACTGACCATCCCCTTGCATGCTGCAGTTTTTTACAAAGCTCTTTCTTGGGCCCCTGCATACACTCCTCCCTATGAAACCAGCACCCTTATCCCCAGTTTACACATGAGGAAAGAGAAGCTCGGAGAACGTGCAGTAGCCCGGCCAAGTTCGTACAAGCAGCCAGCAGTCAAGCTGGGAGGCTGCCGGCCCTACCTGGGTCCACGGGTCTGGTGGTCTAGCCCCTCCTTCTCCCCCTCCCAGGACAGCCTGTGATCTGACAGCCTGTAAGGTCCCTCCCCTTTTCAGACTAAGGGCAGCTATTTTGGAAAATCCCTGCTGAGCTAAGTCAGGTTCGACAGGGTCCAAAAAAGGCTTTATATTTTTCTCTTTGCTATTAAACCATATTTTATTTAAAAGGCTGAAGTCCCACGAATCACCACTAAACCAGCCTGCCCCACGCTGGCTGGGTCTATATCCACCAGCGCTCCTCCCTGGATTGTGTCGGTGGCCCCGCCCCCTCCCCTCCCCCTGCTGCCCAGAGTGAGGATGTATTGAAGCTTATGACTATTATATTGTATCTGTCTTAAAAGCCAGCCCCTCTTTGCAGACGCAGACACTCCCCAGCTCACATTTATCAGTTTTATTCCTTTAATGATTCAAACTTGTGCTGTGATGGGCTCCTCGGAACGGAGGATTTTATGGATTTAACAGTTTTATTAATTTAAGAGGTTTCCACTGAGCGCCAGAATGGCTCAGTGTGACAAAGAAGGTATCATAAATGAATTGATTTGTCACGTATCAGAATGCGATCCAGCAGTGATTTCATTATTGGAGTTATTTTCCTCCAATTATCTGCAAACTTAAAATGCTAAAGAGCAGCCCCCTCGCCCCGACCCCCAGCAGCGGCCAGCCTGGATCATTTGAGCAGGAAATAAATGCAAATCGATGGCCTAAATTTGCCACCATGTGTGGAGGCCTCCCATGCCTCCCTCCTCCCTCCCACACTGCCACCCCCAGAAAACAAAGCCGTGGCATGTAGGGTGTCTTTGTGAGGCCTGTGGGTCCAGGCCACCTGCCACCCCACGTGCTGGGTCCAGGGGACCAGTCTCATCCCCAGTGGATCCCAGGGCCTGGAGGGACCTTGGGATCCCCATGCACTTGCGGTCTAAAGAAAAGCCAGCAGAACGGCATCTGGCCATACCTTCTCCTGTCTGTTAAGGCTTCTAGACTTGGGTAGGTAGTGTACACGGGAGAGTGAGCACTGGACAGGGAGCCTGGTCAGACAGGGTTCTAGTGGGGGCTGCATCCATGCCTCACTCTGCAGCCTAGGCGGTTCTAGACCCTAATAACTTTCCTTCTGTGTCCTAATGGGACTGCACGCTCTCATACAGGGGCTGCCGCACGCTCCTTCCCCACATAGAAGACGCTTATCCCCACCCCCATCCCCCTCCCTCGGGTCTCCTCCTCCGGCCCAGCCCCGATACTCGCTCCTCCACCCTCAAGCCAGGGCCACACTCCCACAGACCCCGAGTTCCTGGCTCTGAACCCTTCCCCGCCTGCCTTACTCTGGCCCACTGCGTCCTCTCCTCAGAGTTGTGTCCTCCAGGACCTCTGTTTCCCCATCAGCAAGATGAGGGGTAAATGCAGCTTCCTTTCCCAGCCAGACCGAATTCCCCTGACTGCCAGGTCTCTGAGCCCTTCACCCGCGGCTGAATTTATTTGTTTGTTTACTCTGCAAAGAGCCAGCACGTGTCAGCCCCCATTAGGGACCAGGGAAGGAAAGGGATTGAACTTGATGACATCTCACCCGGATGGGGAGGTGTGACAGTGGCCCGGCCCAAAGACAGTGTGTCCAGTACCCTCCCTGGGCCCTATAAAAATTCTGACAAGGTATGACCGGGAAAGCTCTGACTCCCCACTTTTCCATCCACCCTGGTGTTGCGCTTTTGGGGACTTGGTCTCTCTCGGATCGATATGGGGCCATCTGGGCTTGCCATGAGATCAGACAGGAAGGGACAATAGGGTTCAAGGTGACAGTGTAGGGGGTGAGAGGCTTAACCAAGCCAGAATTCTCATAGGCAAACTGGCTCCCACCTACTTCCCCGGTGAAGATCCAAGAAGACTTAACTCCAACCCGCTCAGGTCTAAAGGGAAGAGAGAGGAGCAAGAACCCCTGAAAGTGACACACCTACTTCCTCCTGGCATGATTTTATGGGTGAAGAAATAAAGGTCCAGCAAGATGAAGTGACCTGCCCAAGGTCATACAGCTGGCCCCAGGCCTCGCCTGGAAGAGGGGCGACTCCGAAGCCCTCCAAAGAGGCTACCTCCCTGCCCCTCCCTGAGGTCCACCTAGCTCACATCCCTGCAGCATCTACCCAGCGAAGCATCCAGAAGCAGGGAGAGAGGATTGGTGGGTTGCAGGTCAGGGGTGCAGGGGTTTGAGACCAGACCCAGCTCGGTCCCTCACTCGCTGTGTGCCCGTAAGTGGCTTGTCACCCTCTTTATCTGCCCCAGAGGCTGAGGCTATGAGGGCTCTTGAGCCACTAAAGGGCAAAGTCATGGTAAACTGTGAAGTGCCATGCCCATGAGAGCCAGGGCACCTGTGGGGCCCAGCAGCCTGGACAGCCAGAGGAGATCTGAGAGCCTTCTTCCATGTCACCAGAGTGTGCCCCGGGAGCCTGCTTGCCTCCTCTCCCACCCTCCAAGTGCCCCAAGGAGACCAGGCCTTCCAGAGTCTTCATGAGGGCAGAGGGGAAGCCTCACGCCTGCTTGCTTGTTGGGGAGGCTGCCCTTCTCACGGCTTCAGCCTCTCTCCCAAGAGCCAAGAAGAAATCGGAGAGTGGCACCCCGAGGAGGAGGGGTCCTCAAAGGGCGTGAGATGGACATTCCTGAAGCATCACCAGCTGAGTCAGCAATCCTGGCAGAGGAGCAGAGACCCTAGAGCAGGTCAGACTGCCCAGTCTAGGAAAAAGGGGACCTGGTGCCCAGCGAGGGCCTGAAGGGACTCACCACAGTTTCCTGGGAAGCAGCTGAAGGTTTGGGGCCCAAAGCCTCCTGGCAGGGGGAGCCTAGGCACAGGGAAGGCAAAGGGTGCCCTCGGGCCACTAGGCAATGCTCAAGCCATGTGTACAAACCAGGTCTCCTGAAGCCCAGGCCAGAGATCCAGAATCCTGGCATCGTGAGGCTGAGGGTCCATCTGCCACCCCTGCAGTGTCCCTTTTCCCTTATAAGAGTCCCTCCAAAGAAGCCAGCTGCCCAAGTGCATGATCTCCTCAAATGGCAGGGAGCTCACTGCTCCACAGGAAGCCAGTTTCCTCCAGCTCACTTAGAAAGATCTTTACCCACATACATCTGCATGGGAACCCACTTACTCTACACACACACACACACACACACACGCAGCCCTAGGCACATAAACACGTGCTCACACACAGGTGAGCTTACACCACACATGCACACACACCCAAACCTAAATGCCCCACTTCTCTGCATGTGCACCCACATCGGATCACCCGTGCAGACCCTCGCCCTGCCTGCCCACCGTGGATCTGGGCCGCCCAAGGCCGCCTCAGGCTGTGGGCAGCGTCTGACGGATGAGCTGACGCTGCTGAAACACAGGGAAATGGCCAGGCTCAAGGTGAAGCGTGATCTCTCCCTTCTACCTCAAGCACTTCATTACCTCCCTGACCTCCGACGGCTAATAAAGGTGTCTACTCCACATGGCACTAAAATAGCCTCCTAATGTGCACCAGGACCATCTCCTAAAATTAATGCGATGACAAGTAATGAGGGTCTCCATTAGCTAATATCTGCATGTGGAAATTCTCATTTTCACCGAGCGGGCTAATGTCTCGGAAAGCCCCCCTTCGGGGAGTTTGCCTTCCCGGGCTCCAGATGCAGAGCAGGCTGGAAGGCACTGGAACATGTCACCAGGCTACCACGGACAAACAATGACCAGCCAGTCACTCCAGATAACAGCAGTGACCAAGGACAACTAGCAACTCTGTCCCGAGGATGGCAGGACAGGCAGGAGGCCCCAAGGTGCCCCTGAGCTAACCTGGGTGAGAGAGTACGAATGTACCCTCAGTGAGTGTTCCCAGGAGGTTGTAATTCACTTGGCCCAGGGGAAGTCTGTGAAGGCTTCTCGGAGGAGGTGGTAGTACCCCCTCTTTGTTCCTTTTGGTGTTTGCATGAACAAGGATGGTAAACTGAAGAGGGATATGATGTGGGCCTCTATCTTTGCATTCCTTGGTGTTGGGACTCATTTCGGGGACTCCTTCTAAGATTTATGACTGCATGTGATTTACGATTTGGGACACAGCCAAGCCCTTCACACCAGAGCCCTTTCCTCTCCACAATGCATACATACACAGAACTTGTCAAGTTCCGACTCTCACCAGCTCCTGCCAGACTTCCAATAAAGTGCCTGAAACAGGCTGAAGTAGCAAGAGACATTCAGGTGACTCCCTTCTCCACCTTCTTCCTGACCTACAGCCTGAACAGTCCCCTTCCCCCCTGCATCTCCCTTCCTTGCCTTCCCTTCCTCTTTCCTTCTCTTCTCCTTCCTTCCTTCCTTCCTTCCTTCCTTCCTTCCTCCCACACTCCTTCCCTTCCTTCCTGTCTCAACTCAGAAATCACCTCCTCCAGGAAGCCTTCCCTGGTTGAGGTGCCCCTGCTACATGCTCTCACAGCCCCTGAACTGCCCCCCATCAGAGTACCTCCTGTGTAAGTGTTTCCAGTCCAGCTACTTATCTGCCTCCTAACCAGACCATGAGCTGCTTGAGGGCAGGGGCCAAACCTGTCCTATCGTCTCCCACACCCACAACGATGGTTGTACACAGCTCACCAGGCATGTAATTTCATCTCCATTAATCTCTTTGATCTTCCAACTCTCTTAGGAGACAGAAAGATTATTACTAAAATTCCCATTTTATAGATGGGAAGCTGGAGGTCCTCAAAAGGGGAAGCAGCTGCCCAGCACCACACATTGATAGCGACTGACAACTGGAGGATGGAGACAGAAGTGTCTTCACTGAGGCCAAGCCTGGTGCTCTCCTGGGGCCCCTGGAGTCTAAGGCTGGGTTTGAGACACACCACTGCACCTCCAACCACTGCATTAGCTCAGTTCTGTTTTCTGAAAAAATTCTACCTTTGGGTGCCCGGCTTCCCTGGCAAATGCAAATCGCCCCACACAGCCATGCCTTTGCAAGTGGTTTCCAAAAAACCATGCAGACCCCTTCTCCCCTTCTCACTCAGCCATGAACCCATCCAGGGATCTCCTCGGGCTGCCGGAGGAGAGAATCACGGTTCCTTTCTCTGCCCTGCAGGATGCTCTCTTGCTCCATGAGAGCCTGCCCCCCACTAGCCATTCTGTCCCCTGTGTGGTACTTCCAGTCAGTTTCTGCGTGTTCCAAACATGCGCTATCCCCCCGGCCACACGAGGGCCCTGTGCACGGTAACTTCCTCTCTGGGGCAAGCCAGGGATGCTTATCTGGGCCCTGCAAATTCAGCCCTGAAGCTCCCTTTCTGTGTGGATGCCAGCCCACGGGCTGGTGGTATTTCTCAGAATGTCCACACTGCATGATTGGTCTCATGGCCCCATGGTTCTGCCTCCTCTTGGCTCTCCCAGGGCACAGGGGATAAAGGGTGTGAGGGGCACTTCCAAGAAGGTCCTTAGCTGCTGCTGTCCTGGAGCACCTTTCTTGTGTGGTCTGTGGCATGGACTCGCAATTATCCTTTAGCCTCCAACCTAGTTGTCACCTCCTCCAGGAAGTCTTCTCTGATTCCCAACATGGCTTCCAGTGAGAGGATTTTTCTAATTCAGTAATATAACTCAGGATCTGTGTCCAGGGATGGCCAGGCACAGAAGGCTCCATTAGACATGCTCAGGGATCTGGAATCAACCTGAGGTCCTTGGCATTCAGGGAGGAATTGTAAGCAAGGAAGGATTGGCTCGACTGTGCCTCAGGAGGATCCTTCAGTCTGAATGATGGAGAAGCAGTCAGAGGGAAGAGCCACTGGGTAGAAGAGAAGCAGCTGAGAGACAGTGACAGTGACTAGGCGGGTCAGAGGTATGCAGACAGATAGGGGCAATGGAGCAGGAAGGAACTGAGCAGAAGCAGGGCATTCCCAGTAGCTGATAGTGGAGGGGGCTCGGGTGACAAGAAGAGTGCAAATGGGTCCCCAGGATCTTTTCTGGGGGACTCGGGTGGGTGGCAGGGCATGGCTAAGCTGGCAGGCTGGGGGCAAGGTGAGAATGCCCCAGGAAGGCTGTGAAAGTCACGTGTAAACCACAAGGTCCTGCTCCAGTGGTGTCCTCCTGGCATGTTATTAAAGATTTCCACCGTGTGCAAAGTTGAGCCAGGAATTCCCAGGTCAGCCGGCAGGACCGCTGTGCCCACCCCTCTGCTGACCTCCCTAATCCTGATCGAGTCCTGGTTTCTCTCTGCCTCTTCCAAGAAGGAGCCTGACCACCCAGGACCTTTTCTCCTGCCACCCACCAAACCCGTCTGGGGCCAGAGCTGCAGCAATCACCAGGCCTCTCTCATTCACGTGCTCCCTTGGCACAGACCAGCTCTTGTGGGCGACACACCCCCACATCTCCCACCTAGACTGGAGGGGGCCCAGCTCAGGTCTCTGAGAAGAGGCCAGGGCTGTGTCGAGAGGCGGAGTAATACAGTGGCTAAGAAGGAAGCTCGAGCGGTGCCTGGGTGGCTCAGTTGTTTGAGCGACTCCCTTCGGCTCAGGTAGTGATCACGGACTTCCAGGATCGAGTCCCGCATCAGGCTCCCAGATCTTTGGGGAGTCTGCTTTTCCCTCTGATCTTCTCTTCTCTCATGCTCTCTCTCACTCATTCTCTCTCAAATAAATAAATAAATTAAAAAAAAAAAAAAAAAGGAAGGAAGCTCGGGGCTCACCGTGGAGACTTGTAAGTAGCCCTGTGACTTACTAACAGATGCCATGAGTGATTTGCTTCCTCTGTCCATGCCTCAGCTTCCTCTGCTTCGAGAAGGGGGTCGTAACAAGAGTAGCTACCCCACTGGTGGGTTTGTGGATCCAGTGAGTGGCTACAGGAAGCCTCTTAGCCTGTTACCAGGCCTGGAACAGGTGTTCAGGGAATTAGGGGAAAAGCCAGTCACTAAGGCTCACATTTAAGGCATAATTCGGCTGCACGTTTGAAAGAAGGAATGTCGAAGAATAATGGGCACATGTAAAAACCTCACATTTGGCACCTCCAAGTGACAAAATGCAACCTAATTGTCATAAACCATGGTGGCAGCTGCGTTGGGTGCACAAGCTGACCTCACCCCAGATCCCGGCTTTTAAGCCCTATCTCACAGGGCACACTCAGCCGTGTGGGTGAAATCGCACACCTTCTCTCCCCCCAGGCCCAGCAGGAGCCTCTGCTATGCCAACACTCCCGTGCTCAGACCTCAAGGGAGCCAAAGCTGCTTCCGCACGGCCAGCGTGGGCCACCCCCGCTGCCCGCTCACTGAGAGCCCTGCTCCAGTCTGAGCAGTGGCCTTGCCTTCCCAGCCGCCCAGTGACAGTGAAGAATGACAGGCTCTCTGTTCAAGGGTGCACTCCGGTGATTAGCACAGGAGAGTGATGTCTGCGGCACTGAGCCGCGCGGATCCAGCCCGCCTGGTGGGCGCTCTGCGGTGGGCAGGACGGCAGCAGCAGACACACGCAACGCTTGACACATCCCTGTGTGCCGGGTGGACAGGCAGGAGCAGAATGAAACCAGAAGGCAGGGCGATGGGCCGGATGTTCTGACCAGGGGCTGAGTGGACACACCCAGCCCTGGGAGAGGAAGCTCCGGTGGCCTTGGTCATAAAGGGGATCAGTAGGCTGTGCACCTGCTGAGGTCACAGGGAGTGGAATGGCCTTGGCCAGCCCTGCTTCCTGGAGAGAAGTTGTCCTCGGAGTCTTCAGTTTGCTGAGGTTCAATTAGCCCCTAAGCTATGTTGGGGCAGGAGGAGGCCAGCAGAGATTTTTTAATTACGAGCACTGCAAGAGAAGGTTCGGAACCCAAAAAGGCCTGAAACTGACCTTTGTCCATGGGGGGGATGAGGAGCTAGGGAGGACATGCCTTGGCTCTGGACTCAGAGCTGAGGTTATGTGACGTCCTCAGGCAAGTCCCTTCCCCTGGCCAAGACTGCTTCCCCCTCTGTCACACGGGAATGACAAGGCCATTATGGAGTGCCTGTTGTGTGCCAGGCCCCTTGTTCCCTGTCTTACGGTGTTAACTCATTTAATCCGAGCTGTAATCCTAGGTGGTGGCTACGACTCTTACAATCGGCCTTTCACAGCCCAGAGAATCCAGTAACTTTCCCCAGGTCCCCCAGGGCATCGCATGCCAGGAATCAAGCACAGGCAGCCAGCTCGCATCCCAGCCCTTAGCCACTCCGCTCTTCTGCCTCTCGTCATGCTGGACGCGGCCGCCGCTCAGGGATTGGACGGGTATGCTACTAAGGACAAACGGCAGATTCATGTGCTGGTCCAGGAGCAAGAATGTTCCACACATTAGCTCACTGAATCCTCACAGTAACCCCAGGGGGCAGGTGGTCTCGTCATCTCCAGTTACAGGTGAGGAGAGTGGGAAACAGGGAGGTTGGGTTACCTGCCTCAGTCACCAAGCTTATGAGTGCGGACAGTCTGGCTCCGGTCCTGTTCTCCTTGCAAAGCAAGGGCATGAAGGGGCCCCAGCCAGTGCTTGGTGCCCACGCAGGGCTAAGGGAGGCCATCTCTACCCCGGGGCAGCCCTTCTCCCCAAAAGAAAGTCCAATACGGTGAACGCCAAGGAAGGCTCCCTGCCATGCCCACAGTGAGTGAGGGCTTGGGGATGTGCCCTAGGACCCCAGATCTCCCAGGACTCCTGGCCTGCATGTGGAGCTAGACAGACTCAGAAATGCCTCTGATTCAGGGAAGATGGAGGGAAAGCTGGGACGAGGTCCCCAGCATTCGGGGACTTCGCAGCAGAGGTGGACAAACCCGCCCATAGGAGGTGGGTGGGTGGCGGCTTGTCAGAAAGGCAGAGTGAGAGCTAGGAGGTGGGTGGCGAGGCTAAGGGGGCAGACAGATGGCCAGGACTCTCAGAACCTGCCATTCCAAAAAGTCCCGCAAGCCCTGGCCAGGAATGGGGGTCACAGGGAGCAGCCAGCAGGTGGACAGCTTTGGAGAGGGACATGAAGGAATGGGCAGCCTGTGACACCCCACCCCAGCCTGAGGCTCAGGCAGCCCTGTGGCTGCCCAGGCAGGAACTCTGGGCCTCACTCCCATGGGGTCCCACCCTCCTCCCAGTAGCTTTTGCTCCCATCCTCCAGCTGCCCAGGACCCCACCCCTTAAATCATTACCCCAGATCATTAAACTGGAAGTCCGTAATGCTGACACTCCCTCCTAGAGCATTTATCTGGAAAGTCATAAAATCACACCACAGACTGTAATTAACGATTAGAGATGCTTATCCCTCAGCCAGCTCTGGCCTGTGGGAGGCTGCCACAGGGACAGAGGCCAGCTTCCCTTCCCTGAACGGAGGCGGGTGGCTGCCACTGCCAGGTTCCTGCCATCAGAGATGCACCAACACGGGAAGTAAAGGCCATGCCCCTCCCTGGGGTCCCTGGTAGCTCACCAAGCCACCTTCCCAGCTCCTGTCCCCTGCCACCTGACCATTCCTCCCGCCCTTTGTATGAGCTGTGCCTCTTACAAGAACACCACCCTGTCCACCCCTCAAGGATCAGCCACCTCCGAGAAGCCCTCCCTGACTCTTCCGGGTATAGAGAGGCTTCCCCTCAGACCCTCAGGACTCCCACCTCCTCAGACCTCCACCTGGATATGAGGACGTGTCAGCATGCGTCTTGTGTCCTGATCATACAGACAGACTGGATACTCCCAGAGAATACAAACTCACTTGTCTCCAGTCCTCTGTCCCTCCCCTCCCCCACACCTAGCACAGGACAGTGCACCCAGCAGTTCCTCAGAAATGAACCACGATGCCAGAGTGTTCGAGCAGCAAGAGGACATGCCCACAATGGAGACACAACACTCTGCATGTGTGTTTATGCGCAGCTCTGAGGAGTAGGCCCTGTCTCCTTCTCAAAGGGGCGTGTGACCCAGACAAGTCCAACGACCAAGTCAACTTGGAGAACAGAGGCCTCGACTGGAAGTTAGGAGCCATCTCAGGATCTGGGCGCACTTTGGGTAGCAGTGCCAGGACCCGGACCCAAGTCCTTAGGCACCTAGGTCTCGCTCCCCCGAAGGTGTGATGCACCACCCCCCACAAAGTCACCCGGAGAAGGCTGGACAGGATCCTGGGCCCCATGGTGTGGGCTGGCTCAACTACAACGCTCTTTGTGACCCCAGGCATGTCTCTGACCTCCTGGGCATCATGGTGAAGCTGATGAGCGGGTATAAGTCTGCCATCATAGGCAAGCTCGGAGTGAAGCAGCCATTAAAGTAGCATTCATGCTGGGTCCTTCTGGGTCTGGGTTGGGAGAGGGCTCTGAGGCCCCAGTTGGCCCTCTCATTCCTCCTTGGACATGGGCACGGACCCTTCTCTTCCTGGCTACCTGGTTGGCTGCCTGCAGGCTGTGGCTGCCCATGGCACTCTCAGGGAGGAGCCTTGAGGACCCCTGCCCCCTCCCCCCTTCCCGCCCAGTGATGGCATTCACCCACCCAGTGCTTCTGGCCGCTGAGCCAGCTCTGAGTGCCATCCAGTTTGGGTTCGTCTATTCCAAACAGCCAACCCCTGCCCGCCCACCTACGGCAGAGAGCCTCCGCTCTGATCTGTGAGGCCAACGTGTTAGGTCATCTAGTCCAGCCTTGCCCAGAGGCTCGCCCCGAGATGCTCAGTGCGGACAAAAAAGGCCCAGGACTCGGAATAGCTACGCAGCAAAAGCTGGTCTTGGGGATGCAGAGCCCACCGCATGTTAAAGGCTCAGACAGGGTTTCGGGAGAAAACAAAATGAGGTTCTTAACCACCCTCTGTATGGGCATATGTGTTTGCATGTATGTTCTGTGAGCATGGAGACAGATGTGTGAAGACACAGCCCAGGCGGGAGCGTGGCCGTCTACGGTGAGGTAGGAGTTACAGAAGGCGCTCGCCACTAACGTTGGCTTTATAAGACTCTACGCTCCTCACTAGTCACAGTGAGGACACGTTTCTTTTGAAGCTAAATCAATTATTTAAATAAAGAAGCATTAGGAAATAAAATGTGTTGAACTTTGTTTAACCCAGTGTTTCCCAAAGGTATTTGATGATGAATTGTTCCTTGTAATGTCTAGAAACATTCACTGGAACTGGGGATGTGCCCAAAATGTATTTTGGAGGAGGATAAACTTGTCTAGTTTTTAACAAAACAAGCCATGGTCCCTTCTAACTCTGAGAATCAGAAGGAGGCAGGGGCTTGCCGAATCCAGATACCTTACCAATATCGGGGCTGGACTGGAGCCCACAGACCTCTCAACCCTAGCCCGGACCCTGCTGCTATGCCCTGTTCCCTCTCACACTTGGGGTGAGCAACAGGCAGGATATTAAAGGGGGACAGCAGTGACATGACAAACATCTGGCAGAGGGACAGTGACAGGGCCACAGAGGAACAGGACAGAGCCTGTGTTGGAGTTGGCAGGGTTACAAGCCCTTCTGGAAAGGACAACTGAAAATCAGGTGGCACTGGGCAGCCCCTGACATCTTGCAGTCAAGGACTGTTCTGGCCGCTCCGAGCTCCATGGCCGGGCCAGTGGTTTAATCCCTCTGGGCAGGAGACAGATGTCTCATGCGATGACCTCTAAGGTCACTTGAGCCTGAAATTCTAGGTTTCTGGCCTTCACCATGATCCCGGCAGGGACGGTCCTATAGTTTACCCCCGCCACTTTATAGGCAATATAAGTGAAACTCAGCAAGGGTAACTGACTTCTTCAAGGTCAACAGAGAAAAAGCGGGAGTGCTCTGCTTCATGGCCTGAGGAACTGTGGCTTGTGTTCTGAGCCAGCCCTGGAATCACACCGCCTAGGGTTCAAATACTGGCTCAACCTGTTGCTGGCTGTATGATTTGGACCAGCCCTTGGAGCCTCAGTTTACTCTCGTGAACTTGGAAATGCTACCTCACTAGATACAAGGCAGATTCCAACAGCATCCAGATTCAGCCCGGGGCCCAGCACGCTCAGCTCTTCGGAAGCGCAGACCATTACTGGTACTCTCATTCTGTGAACGACTCCATGGTTAGGAGAGAAAGGAGCGGTAGGATTGATTGATTTCAGGGCGTACTTATGTGGGGTCTGGAAACCTGTGGCCCATATGGGTCCCAGAACTGTCTCCCACATACTGAGTCAAATCCTCAGTCAGAAGCCGGTTTGTTGCCCATTGGAGGCTCCGTTTGGAGCTTCAGTTTCCCCATCTAAAACAAGAGAGCTTGGACTGGATGACCTCTGGGAACCCCCATATCTATCATCAGGATGAAATAGGGCCTCCAAAAGATACTCTTTTCCTACCGTGGGCTGGAGGAGTTGGTTCTCCAGCAGCATGCAATCCTCTTCTGGGATATGGGTGTGGAGGGGCATACGGTAGAGAAAGGGGGACAGGGCAAGGACAGGAGTAAAGAGAACATGAGTGGGGCACTTCCTGTACACTGGTCATGGTACTAGAAGCTTTTCACAGATTAACTATTCCAGTCCTCAGAACAAGCCGGTGAAGTCAGAACCAGTCAACCCATTTTACAGATAAGAAAACTGGCATCCAAAAAGATTAAATAATATGCTCACGGTCACAAGGTTGGTGAAGCAGGAATTAAACCCAGACCTCCCAGACCTTCACACTCGGAAGATGTGAAGCTGTTCTACAGCCGAGGCACGTTTTCAGGAAGGGAGGTGGGAAGCCCACTGGGGACTGATGTCTCCCTCCATTTGGAACCTGCTCAGTTTTGGGGTCATTGTGCCCAAGGCAGGGAACACAGAGGGTCCCGCCTTCCTCAGATCACCACAAAGGAGATACCTGCTGCCTGAAGGTACCACTGGGTCTGAACTGTTCTGTGGCCTCTGGGCCAGGGAGCTACCCCGGTCACCCTGGTCCCCTGCCGGTCACCCCAGCCCCGCCAGCCCCCCAACCGCCACTCACTCTGAGGCAGTTTTCTCCCAGACGCCACGTGCAGAATGTTTGTCAGTTCCTGACACTAATATTATTTAAGGCCCAAAGTCTAATGTAAGACTTCCTTTTAGCAAGATTGTCTCATTTAATAAAGCTCCCTGTCTCTGTTCCCCCAAGGTAATCACGTTGATGGTAACGCATTCCCCGTGCCATGATTTGATCTGGGAATAGAATTATCACACAGCCTTGCTTTGTTGTCAGATTTGTATTTTTTATTTTTTTTTTCCCCTGGAATAAATAAACTAGAGAGCCAGCCAGGTGAAAGGCAGTGCTCTGCTCACCTGGGACCCTCCGTCACTGGCCTCCTTACGGGTTCACTCCTCGTCCCCTGGAGTCACGCATTGGCTTCTCCATCGATCTGATCAATGAGCATTTCCCCAGTGTCAGTACCCTCGGCTGTACCCAGGCTCTGCGTGGGAGTGGGGGGCACTGAGACAGAAAATCCCTGCCCAAGGAGCGAACAGTTAGTGCAATGGCCCACACACCTCAGCTTCCTAGGAGTGCTCCCCACCCCGAGGTAGCACCAAGGGGGCAGTCAGATAAAATGGGGGCGCTCACTCCCGTGGAGGCCTTGCTGAGAAAGAAGGCCTGGCTCGTCGCCCCTGCGTTGTGGCCGTGGTCTCAGGCAGGCCACTTGCCTCCTTCTGAGCCTCTGTACTTCTGGGCAGGAAGATCAGATGAGCACAGGAGCTTGGAGTCAGACAGAGTCCGGTTCAAATCCCAGCACGGCCTCTTCCTGATTGCGGCTTGGTGCCCTCATCTGAGACACACACTACTTAACCAGGTGCTGTGGGCCAGGCTGGGCTGCATGGCCCTGGGATGGAGGGCCCTCCCGAAACCCCATGCACCCCAGGAAGGAGGAAAATTAAATGAGATGATGTCAGCTGAGTGCCTGGCTTGCGGCAAACACTCAGGACACCGTTGCTGTCAGCATTGCTGTCCTCGTCTTCAACATCATCATCATTGATACTACTCAAGGGAGAAATAAAAGCTGTTTTAAAGTTAGGGGCCTGGATTGGTGGGTGTGACTGAGGACAAGTCCCTTCAGTCCTCCTGTCTTGGTACGCAGCTGTGAAGAAGTATTATTCCCAAGCCCAATGACCCAGCGTGCACAAGCACATTGGGGGACCTGTCCCTTACTCCTCTGTGCCATCTATCACTGAGCTAGGTGTCCAAGGGAAGATCAAGCCCTGGTTAGTCCCAGGGAGTCCTCCAGCTTGTGAATGCCACAAACAAGGACATACCAGGCTAAGAGCCGATCCAGTGGGCAAAGAGGGGGTACAGGGTAATGGGATCTGGGGTTCAGCCTGCCCCGTTACAAGGATGAGCTCCTAGACATCACAGGACATGAAGCCAGGAGTTCTGGGTTCAAATCCTGCCTCCTCCAGGCACTCTCCGTGGGAGGCACTCTGAGCCTCAAGTTCCTTTTCTGACGTATGATGGCTGATGGATGATGGTATGAATGCGTGATGTGTATCAGTGTTCACGGGCAGGATGTGGTCGCCCAAGACGGTCACTGAAGAGAGTCTAATAAAGGGACTTTTAGAAATACGGGCAGGGTTAAAGGAAATCAGATGGGCCAGGGTTCACAACAGTGGGTGCTGCTACCACCCTTTGGGCTAAACACAGAAGAGGAAGAGACCCCCGCAGGGTGAGAGTGGCCATGGAGGAGAGGACAGGCCCTCCAGAGCTGTGGAGTGGAGGGGAGGAGCACAGGCCATGGGCCGGCAGGGAGGAGGCCACAGAATGTGGGCAGCCTGAACCAGGGAGAGGAAAAGGGAATGAATGAATGACTCTCATCTCTTGCTGAGCCATCCGCTGGCCTTCCCCTGGCCTTTTCCCTGGGGCTGCTTCTGTATCTCCCCCATCCCAACACACCCTTCTCCCTGTGTGACTTCAACCCTCCCTGCATCTGGGCACAGGTGTGATGACAGCAGAGTGACCCTGCATGGCATCCATTGGGCCATAAGGACATACGGCTTCCACCTTGCTGTTTCTGGGGCACACACACCTTGAAGCCGGCCACTATGGCTGGAGGAAGGGCAAGCGGCCACACCAGGAGGCCATGCCCAGGCATTTGGGGGACTGCACACCTGAGGTCCCAGCCCAGGGGCCACACAGATGATGAGCGAGGCTCTGGGGGCGTCCATGCCCCCGCCTTCCAGGCTTCCAGCTTGAGGTTCCCTGACCCCCGGAAGCGGAGACAAGCTGCCCCTGCTGGTACTTTCGGAATTCCTGACCCACGGCATCAAGAAGCACAGGAAAACTGTAGGGGGTTTAGGCCACCACGTTTGGGGCAGTCAGTTATACAAACTGCTTGCTTCGTTCTATAAGGGCCGCCCTACACCCCCACCCCGGGGGGGGGGGGCAAGAGCAGGGCGAGAAGGGGAAGAAAAGAAATATGAGGAGAAAACAGGGAAAATCTGGCGGTGGAGATGGCACAAAAAGGATGTGGGTTTTAAGACCCGTGGCCTGCTGGGCGCTCCATCCAGCCTAGCAGAATCTGAGATTCCATTCTCACATAGAAGATCAGTCCCAGTAAAGGATACTACTGCTCCAGCTACCTAAATCGCTTGTTTGCATCTCCCACCGGTCTTGCCTGTGTCCCAGGCTGACCCAGGACAGCACACACTGCGGGACAAGCAGCACACACCCTCTTGGCTTGTCACACGCTCAGCTTCTGAGCCAGCCCGGCCCCCTGCCCCATCACCGGGGCACACCTGCATAGACTCGGCTCTGCACCCTCTGGCCTGGCTGGGGAAAGAGGGGGATGGCAGAGAGGCCTGGTGGGACTGGCCTTCTCATGCTGCCCTCCACATGCCCAGGCACGTACTTACCCTTTGCCCTCCTCTCACCCGGCATCCCCTCCCCACCACACGTCCAAATCTCCCACCATCATGACATCTTCAAAGTAACCCACTGCTTTGGGCTGCATGTTTGCGCCCGACTGACATTTGTATGTCGGAGCTTTTATGCCCAGTGTGATAGTATTTGGAGGTAAGGCCTTTGAAAGGTAATTAGGTCATGAGGATGAAACCCTGATGATGGGGTCAGGGCCCTGATAAGAAACACAGAGACATGATCCATCTCACCTCCAAGGGAACACACAGCAAAAAGGCAACGGTCTATGAGCCAGAGACCAGATCTGCAGCAAACTGACCCTGGACTCACAACCTCCAGAATGTGAGACACAAATGTTTGCTGTTTAAGCCCCCAGGCCTGTGGTCTTTGTTATAGTTGCCCCGGCCAACTAAGACACCCACTAACTCCACCATCCGCCCCCTTCCCAGGACCCTGTCCAAAAATACACCTTGTTGTAATTTTCCTGGACATGCCCACAGGAGACCTTGAGGGCAGCATCTGAGTAAGAGAACTGGCGTGGACAAGATTTTTGTCTCCCCAGAAATCTAGAAGGGTCTGCACTAAATCCCACACGTGCCTTCTGCTGACAGCCTTTGCTGGGCTCAATGCCAGGTGCTAGAAAACCATCAGCGATGTCACAAAGCCTTCCTGGCTTCCCTGAGCACCCACAGCATCTCACGCATGCTCCCCGCTGCCCCAGCCCGGAGCTCTGTAACTCAGCTTCTTGAACCATGCCTGCCACAGGAGCAGGGCCCACATCTTCCCATCATTCCTGACTAAATAACAACCACGCTTAGCATTGCAGTCACTGTTGATAAAAACAGCTCGCTTCCTCACTGGATCTTCCCGGCGACGTATGAGGAGTGTGCCTGCGTTGTTTCCCTTCCACTCGTGCAACAAGCTCAGAGAACAGATGTGACTTGTCCGAGGTCACCGAGACAGTGAGACCAGAGCTGGGACTCAGAGCCAGCTCTGGTGGACTCCGAGGCCGGTGCTCTCTGCTCCTCCCCATCCACCTCCCCATAATGATTTATCACCTTCCAGCTCCCACACTAAACACGGGGCTGAGCACAGAGCAGGCCCTCGATAAATATTTGTGGAACTGAACAAAACCTTAACAAATTCTTGTTGCGTGAAACAACTTCTGATACCGAATAGAAACCAAACCGCCTCAGTGATTTCCAATTCAAACATCACCATCCGCTGCAGGCATTCTGATGCACTGAGGTCTTTTGTTTTTTGGAGGGGTTTTGTTTCCTTCAGCAGTGAAAGCTGGCGGCGAGGAGGTACACAGAGTGCCCTGGGGAACAACTATGGCATGGCAATTCGGACGGGAGGTGGAGAAGCATTCTAGAACAAAGGGGTCCTGGTTCTCACAGCACCGCCGAGAGGGAGAGGGGGCAAGGACTCAGGGTCCCACTGAACAGGTGACAAGCCTCAGGCCTCCAGAACCAAGGGACATGCTTGAGGTCACTCAGAGAGGGAGGACCCACACCAACCATCCAGATGCTGAGGGCAAGGTAGGTACAATTCCCCAGCTCCCACCACTTCCAAAGCGACTGGCTCTGAACTCCATGGCCTCATAGGAAGGATAGAGGGCATGGTGCTAGGAAAAACATGTGGCAGACTCCCTTGATCAAAGGACCAAGCTCTGGGTTCTGGCAGAAAGCAAAAAAACCACATAGGCCTTGTCATCCCTGCTCACCTCCTCCCGCAGGCAGATAATCAGAGCACGTGGACTGAGTCTCCCAGAGCCACTCAGCTTTGCAGAAGGAAGGGAGGAAAACTGGCAGCCCATATGCCCTCTTGGCAATTGATGACTCGGGCTGGGCCTGGGGTTTTCTGAGGCTGGGCCTGGGGTTTTCTGAGGCCCTCAGAGGAGTGACTGGAGACCCATTCATGGTAATCTCCTTCGGGAAGTCAGACCCCATCTCTGGGGTGGAAGGCGGTGTGGTAGAGTGTACCCAGTTCCAGAAAGCCCTCTGATCCTTTGAGTTCCTGCATGACCTTGGATAAATTACATCTTTCTGAACCTCAGTTCCCCATTCATCAAACTGGGTTCCTTCTACCTTCCAGTGCTATTTCTGGGAGTACATATCCACTGCCAGAGATAAAATGGTGATACTTAATAGTATACTTGCTTTATGACTAACTCCCCAGCCCCTGGTCCTGACTCAAGCTGCCCAGGGCCTGTTCTCAGAGCCTGGAGGTCAGTTGCCCTGGCCTGGGACAGCAAAAGGCCAGCCTGGATGACCAAGTGTGGTTGCCCATGGCAACTGGAATCAGACTGCATCCAAGGGACAAGGTCAAGCCTTAGCTAAGAAGGGAAGCAAGCCAGTTTCTCAGGAGCAGCATTAAGCATCAACACAGAAGGGAGATAAGGCAGGGGGTCAGGAATAACAGATAGGAGGCTGGTCAGGAAGCTGGCACCAGGGCACTGGAGCCAACAGATCAGGAAGAAGACTGTAAATGAGATCCAGGAAATGGCCACTCAGTGCAAGGCCTGGCAGGCCACAGAACATGGACCAGGCCACCAGGGGTCTGGGTGGCCAGGGGCTAGAGGGAGACAGGCCTATGTGGTCACAAGAAGACCCAGCACTGCATTTTCAGCTGGTCATTGAATCCTGGGTCAGCCTGGGAATATTGTGCCCAGAAGTTCTGTGTGTCTGCATTTAATTATATCTCATCTTGCTCTTAGGAAAAGAATTCAAAGCATACATAAACCCATAAGGAATTTGTAAGGATAATTAAAATACTACTCTAAAACATAAATTGGAAATTGATAAGAAAGAAGCAAAACAGAGGAAAGGACATTAAACAAGGCCAGTTCAAAATGAGGATGATGAAGTCCTAAATGTTATTTCCAAGGATTAAAATTATAGCTCTGAGCTGCCTGGTAGCAAGTGCAAAAGGGGAAACCTAGTCAGTTACACAATGTCCATGAAATAAAAAGAAATATATAAAACCTAATACTTAAAAAACTCATAACTGTCTCTAGCTGTAGAGCAGGGATTTTTCCTAATGGTCTTCATTATAAAAGTCAGAATTGACACAAAGATAAATCTCGTGGCGATGTGTTCTGGGGAGTGAAATCATACAGACAGACAGTTCAATAAGGGCAGTCCTGCAGGAACCAAAATAATGTGCCATGGAAATCATCCTGGCCTGGCCTGGCTTAAGGCCCAGACAGATAAGGCTGGACTATTTTAAGCAAGCAGCATTATTGCCATGACTGTTAATAGCATTGTTGTTAATTAATTTATTTATCTAAAATTTATTGTGCTCCTAATTAGTGCCAGCTTTGTATGGGCCATTGGAGAAGCAGTGGTGAGTAGGACAGACATGAACCTCAGCCTCCTAGGGCTTAAGGTCTTGGAGGGGAAGCTGTCATGAAACAGGTAGCAGCAGACCACCATGTAACAAGGGTCTGACAGGGAGCACAATGGGAAGACCAAGGAGAGGCCTGGTGCTGCAAGTCAGGGAAGACTGCCTGGAGGAAGTGAGGCCTGAAGGGGGCCTATGTGGGATAAGCCAACCAGGGAAAGACTAGCAGCAGAAGTAGCTGGGGCTGGACCACCCAAAGTCGGCATGCTAAAAAAGCTTTCACAACCCAGAGCTGCCACTGGAAAGGGCCTTGGAAGGGACTTCAGAGTCCAGGCCTGGGTGGGTTGGGTTTTTCATCCAGCCACACAGTCAGGACCCACTTCAGACAAAACCACGAGTAGGGCAAACTGGGAGCAGATCCTCCAGAGCCCTCTCTGGGTCTTTTCAACTTGTGGGTTGTGCTCCCCGCCTCCTTCTCATGGCTCAGCCCAGCTGCCGCAGGCTCAGGGCTATGTGTCCTCCTTAAGTTGATCACAATCAGGGTGGACTTGGCTTGGGCAGTGGGGGGGTGGGCAGCAGCAAACAGTCCTGCAGCCAAGCCAAGCCCACCTACGAAAACCAAGTGGGTCATTTCAGAGCTGAAAGGGTCCATCGACTCTAGCTAGCCCCACTGCCTTACCTTATAAACGGGAAAACTGAGACTCAGAAAGGTAAAGGGACTTATCCGAAGACACCCAGGCTGTGACTCCAGAAGTCCAGACTCCAGAAGTCCAGGGATAGGAAACCACAGAAATAAGGAGGAGACTTGAGTTGGCCAGGAGCACTAGGGAAGGAGCAGAGAGGAAAGTTCTAGAAGAGGCTCACCAGAATAGGAGAAAGAGTCCACATTTCAGGCCATGCAGCCTGGAGTTGCGGTTTTCTCATCGCTTCAGTAAGGTGGATCTGCGCTATGGGGTTATGGGGGAGGGGGGCAAGAGCATCTTGTAAACTGTAAAGTTCTGTGCACAGGAGTGTGACACAAGAGGCCGGGAGAGGATGAGTCCACAGATCATAATAATGGACTCTGAGTGCGAGACAGCACTCTGACAGTAACCCTCGGGTGGAGGTGTTGTCATCTCTGTTGCCCAGACTGAAGAAACTGAGTCCAGCAAACTGTCCAAGACCTCAGAGTGAAGAAGTGGTAGGCACGGATCATGCATAGGAGGCCTTGAGGCAGACACAGATTGGAGGAGCTCATCTCTGAGAAGGGAGTGGGCAGAGAAAGCAGAGCAGATCCCATTCCCAGGAGACTCTGGGCTCCCCAGTCTCGCACCCGCACCCTTCCCTTGGAGCCATGCCTGGCATGGAGATCACGCACCCGGCCCACTACCCAGGCACTGTGGGGGAGAGATGCTCGAGGCGGGGCCCCTGAGATGACCACGTGGTGTGTCCTGGCCTGTCTACCGCAGCACAGCAAATCACCTCATGGCTTAGTGACATAAAACAGCCTTACCTGGCTTCCAGTTTCTGTGGGCCCAGGGTTCAGACAGAGCATATCAGGGATGGTTTGTCCCTGCTCCACAATATCCGGAGCCTCTGCTAGGAACCCTCCAACAGCTGGGAGGTAAGATGGCGGGGCTCAGCACAGACCAGAGTCCAGACGTGGCCTCCCCACGTGGCACGGGCTTCCTCACAACATGGCGGCCCAGGCTAGCGGTTCTTCTTGCCTCCTACATGGTGCTTCAGGGATCCAAGTGCTAGTATTCCAGCCAACAAAATGGAAGTTGCCTGGTCTTTACTGACTTAGCATCACTTCTGACATTCTCTGTGGGTGAAGCGGTCACAACCCTGTCCAGATTAAAGGATTGGGGACACTCCATTTCTCAACAGGAAGAGTGTTAAAGTCTTTGAAACCACCACAATTGTCACGGTGGCCCAGCAGTCTTTAGGGGAACACAGTGGGGACCCAGCCTCCATGACAGCTTCACAGAGGCCGAAGGAAGTCATGGTCAGTCAGGGCAGATGCAGGACCCAGTGAGGGCCACAGAGGCCTCCTCCACCTGTGCCCTTGACCTCTTGCACCCCACCTTTGACCCAGACTGTCCCCTAGAATGATCAAGTGGTTGAGCCAGGCACTTGCAAAAGCAGGACTTCCATTGTCATCTCTGCTGTGGCAGGATGACCTTGAGTGAGTCGTACGACATCTCTGGGGCTCTGGGCTCCTCTCCTGCATGACAGTGGATGTTTCCTCTCTTCCAGAAGAAAGAACATATGGAAAACGCAGACACCCAGTAGGCTCCTAGAATACTGGTTTTCTTCCAGGGAGAATGGGGTGGGGCGGGGGTGCCACACGCGAGGAGAGGATCTAAGGGCCTGACTCACTGGGTTCTCTCCCAGGGACTTAACCAAAGCAGCATGTCTGCACTTGAAGCTGCACCGGGCACCTCTTGGGCCTGTGGCTCCTGGCTCTAATTACAGCTTTCTGGACATGTTTCCTGTTTGGGAGCTGGCAGGGTACCCTCAGAGGAGCCACAGATAATGAGCAGCTGGCTGCAGGCCTCCATCCGTGAGGGCACTGACCCGGGAGCAGGCCCAAGCAGGCCCACCTAGGCAGGCAGAAGGCCCTCAAAGTCACCTGGTCTCTTTCTCTCTCTCACACATGCGTGCATGCACACACACACACACACACACACACACACATGGAACCACCACCATGGCCACAGGATTTCCCAGTCTCTGCTTGTATAGCTCCAGCAACAGGAACCTCATTACCTCACAGACAGCATGCTCACCCCCCAGACAGGACAGGAGGTTAGAAGCAAGTCCCAAATCAGGTTGAAGCCAGCCCTTCAACTAGCATCAATCCACAGGCCCATCGAGAACAAAGCAATAAAGGACAGAAGAAAGGGGGGAACAGTCTCTGGGGGCAGGAGGAACCAGGTTCAAATCCTGACTCTACCATTTTCAGGTTCTCCAAGCTGGCTCAAGTCCCTGTACCTCCTTGAGCCTCAGTTTCTCATCTGTGAAATGGGAATACTCCTACACTCCCCCTCTAGATTAGGGTGGCTTCTCAAGGCTTAGAGGCCAGAGATGCGCTCAGACTAAAGCAAGTGACTCCCTGCAGAACCAGTAGCATGCCTGGAGAACAAGGAGGCAGAAGACCATCTCCTCAGCCACATGTAGAGCCTCATGGCACGCTAGAGAGGACTAGTAGGGGGCAAACATTCCCATTTCTGCTAGTGCAGCTGAATGGCTACTGACTGAAGAATGAGAGGACGGACCGTTGGGTGGATGGATGGACAACTGAACAGTTTAAATAAGTTTTGAAACAAAAACACTAATTTGAAGAGATATTTGGCCCATGAACCTCAGTGCACTCAGCCTCGTTTACTGTAGCCAAGACATGGAAACAATCTAAGTGTCCCTCATTGGATGGACTATTACTCAACTATAAAAAAGAATGAGATCTTTCCATTTGCAGCGACGTGGACGGACCCAGAAGGTAGTATACTAAGTGAAATAAATCAAAGACAAATGCTGTATGATCTCACTTAAATATGGAATCTAAAAAAACAAAACCAAGCTCACAAAGAACAAACTGGTGGTTGCCAGTGTGGTAGGGGGTGGCGGGGGCAAATGGGTGAGGAGGATTAAAAGGTACAAACTTCCAGCTGTAAAGTAAAGAAGTCCTAGAGGTGTCATATACAGTGCAGTGACTATAGCTAATAATACCGTATTGACATTTAGAAGTTGCTTAGAGAGTAGATCTTAAGAGTTGTCATCACAAGAAAAAAAAAGACTAAAAAATCTGTGATTGTGTATGGTGACAGATGGTACCTAGGCTTATCCTGGTGATCATTTTGTAATATATACAAATATTGAATCATTATGTTGTACCCCTAAAACTAATAGAACACTGTATGTCAGTGATACCTCAATAACAAAAGACAGAAATAAACAAGGCTCAAGGTCTAGCCAGGAAACGCCCATTCCCTTTTAATAACAGCCCTACTGGATGTCATATTTTGGCTAAGAAATTGTATAAGCAGTGATTTCTAAAATTCATGAGCATCGGGAGAGGGCTCGTAGAATGCAGATTCCTGGGGGCCGCCAATAGAGATTTTGACACTGCTGGTCTTGGTGGCAGTGGTGGGGGGGGGCGGTGCCTGGAGTCTGCATTTCTAACCAGCTCTAGGTCGCTGTTGCTGCTGCTCCACTGGCCACACGTTGAGAAGCTCCGGAACCAAGCAGAGTAGCTGACTTACAACACCTATCAGAAAATAGGCCCGTGGCCAAGATGCGGTCATCTGGCCCTGGAGGCTTTGGCAGGCAGGAGAAGGAAGGGGCCCCTCCCAGCCCTGGGATGCCAGGGGAGACATGACCAACCCCACCTCTCACCTCCCACCTCCTTAAATCTCCTTTCCCCGACTCCTCCTATACTTGGAGTAGCCACTCTGGGCTCTCTTACGACCTGTGATGGCTTCATTAGGACCAGAAGATCACACCTCCCTGTAGAGATTCAGCAGGCACAGAAATCCCAATAAATAGATGAGGTGCTCAGGGGCCACATAGGGCAGGCCCCACGACAGGCCTTTCTGCAGGAGGGGGAAGCCCTGGAAAGAAGGGACTCTAGCCTCCTGGCCTCCCAGACACACACACACGCACACACACGCATGCCTGCACACACATGCATGTATATACACGTGGGGTAGGGAGGCTCCCTCCCCAGACCCCCTCCTCACTGAGGATCCTGTGGGCTGATGGCAACCAAGGCAGAGCTCAGGACTCAGCTCAGGCCCTAACTGGTTGCGTGGCCTTAAACAAGGCCCTTTCCTTCTCTGGGTATGAGTTCCTCTGCCTGAGGTGATTGGACTTGGCCTTGTCTAAGGAGAGAACTGGTATTACCTGAGCCACCGATGTGTTCGCTTATTAATTCTTTCGTTCAACAGATGTTTATTGAGCAATTCCTGCAAACCCGGATCTGAGCAATGGCACCGAACAAAAGAGGAATGAAGCTCGTGTCTCGCGGAGCTGGACCGATTCTTTGCACCAGATGTTCCATTCCTCACTGTGGCTTCGCTCCAGGCGGCTTGGGAATGGGAGCTGGCCGTCCTTATCCCCCGCCTTACAGACGTGGAAACTAAGGCACAGAGTAGGCGGCAGAGCTGGAGTGCAGACAGTCAGGGGATCCAGAAACCATCATGCAGCCCTGAGACCTCTGCCCTACACCCTCTAGCTCTCTGCTGGGGTGGGGGTCGTTCCCTCCCCGGGACGCTTCACCACCACCCTCTGAAGTCCACCACCCCAGAGGGAAGTGGAAAATCCTAAGGCCATGGGAGATGACTGTTCCCACCCAGCCCCAGATCTGGGGATTTGGGACTGGGCCAAAGCTTGTACAACTGCCCCCACCCCCAGCCTGGGAGAGCCATTCCTGGCCAGAGGGGCTTCGACCTCTGAGGGACAGTAGGTACCCTGAATCCTCTGGTGTTCTAGAAACACTGGCGGGTCCTTTTCAGTGCCCCCTCCCCCCCATCCCACTCACCATTCACCCCAGAGGCCCATCCGTGACTCACAAGGCAGAGCACGCGCACACGGCGGGCACTAACACAGCACGGCCCCAGGAAAAGGAGGCAAGTTCTGCTTCTGTGCCCTTACCCACAGTTTTGCAATCCAGAAAGTAGAAGCAGGCTATTTCAACTTCCAACACACAGGAAGCTTAGCGTCGCTATGGAAAATAAACTTTATTCTGAGTTACCATGCAGGGTGCGAGCGAGCACCGTGATCTTTTGAGTGCTTGGGGCCCTAAAGGTCTCAGCCGGCCTTGGCCCCGTGCCCCGCCTTCCCACTTTGAAGATGTGCCCGGTTGTTTCCCACGGCCTGGAAGATTCTCTCTCTCCCCTCTGCCTCTCTAAATACGCCCATCTGTTGTGGTTCCATTCACCTCCTGTGTCCTCAGGAAGCTACCGGAAGCCCCACTGGCTATCCCAGGTTCCATGGATCCAGCTCCATCTCCAAGAACCACTGGGCTCTTGAACCTGGTGTCCTGCCTTCGGCCAACTGCTGGGATCATATAGCATCTGTCAGGCTGATGGGGGAGTCCGGCTGACAGCAGTCCCTGCAAGGCCCACATCAGGGACGATCTGAGACACCCGTTCTTCCTGAGGCTCTGCAAAGTTAGAAGGCTTTGTTTGCCCTATATGCTCTCTTTCTTTGGCAAACAAATGTACAGAGAGGTTTTCCAGAGGCATCAACAAATTAAATCCAAAACCAGACGTGAGAACCCAGCTGTCTTCTCTTAGGTGAGTCATTAAAGAGATCTGCAAAAATGTGAAGTGATTTTTTTTCTTTCATTTTAAAAAAATAGTTATTTTTCATGAAAATGTATTATGTTCATATGCCGTGGTTTGTTCTCATTCTTCAAGAATATTTTATGATTTCTCGGCTTTAATTTCTAATGTGGTAAGTATCAGTAGGTATAACCACATAAACAAAAGCCCTTTCAAGTCTCCAATAATTTTTAATAGTGTAATAGGGCCCCGAGGCCAAGTTTGAGAACAGCAGGTTGAAGAGAAATGACCCCTTCCCCGCAGCTCAACAGACAAGGGGTGGGGTCTGACCATCAGGGAGCAGAGCCAAAGGCAGGTGGAGGCAGGGGACGGGACGGGGGACGGGACAGGGGCCGAGAGAGGACCGGCGCCGCAGACGCTGAATTGGAAAGTAGGAAGAAAATGGGGTGGGGGGGCGGCCAGAAAGGGGATCCAGAGAGACTCTGAGAGGAGAGTCAGTGGGAGGGCAGCCGCGTCTATGAAGAGCAGGGGCTACGGTCCAGAATGGCTATGCAGAGGGGAAGAAGAGAACTCGGGTGTTTACCTGGAACCAAAAGTAAGAAGCACAGAGATAGGAAGGAAACCCACTGCGGGGAGGCTGAGCTGCAGCTCCCGGGACTTCTGGATGCTGGGTAGAGGCAGGGAGGGCTCCTGATCCCAGCCCCCACAGCACATGCCACAGTCCTGCCCTGCCTGTGGCGCAAGGGCTGGCTCCCCCAGGTCCCTGCAAGGTTCCCCTTCCCACTCAGCCCTCCCTTACTTAAGGTCAGCTGAGTACCTCTGGTCTCTGCCGTCCTCCGAGCCCAACCGAAATAGCAGAGTTCTGTTCCAGCTCCGGGACCCTGAGGATCCCCTGGCTGTCAACATGGAGACGCAGCCAGCTCACAGAGCAGGGGAGGGCTCCAGGGGGCCGATGACAGAACATATGCAGAGGGCCTGGCACGTGCTAGACACTCAACAGGTGCAGCTAATATTAGTCTGCTAGCTCCTGCCTCGACGGCCACCGTTATTATTAGTGGTTGTATTAATATCCCAGCAGGAAATGGTCTTCAAGGTCACAGAGCTCCCAGTGTGACTGAGGAACACACAAGAAAGCCAGGAACAGTCAGAGGCGGACCCAGAGTCAGAACCCACGTCAGGGTCCCGGGGAGATGGTAAGCTTCCTGGGGGCCAGAGGCCCGCCAGCCCCGTGCATACTCACATCACCACCCCTTCCCTCTCTCAATAGTTACTTTTGGGACACGTCTCGTGGACCAGGCGCTATGCCAGCTGTTGTCTGCCCACAGCAGGGCTTGGCCCCAAATTGGTTCAATCAATGTTTGTGGATCGATCTTTGTCCTCTCCCATCTGGCTGGCCACCGAGAATCTAGGGCAGGCGCGGAGCCCCATGAGCCATCCCCCCGATCACCCATCACAAAAACACAGCTGTTCCCCTGAGCAGCTCTTGTACCTGCCACCCACCCAGGGGGCCCTGCCTCCTCATTCCCTTAGCCAGGGAGGAAACAAGACTCAGAGAGGTTTAGTGCCTGTCTCAAGACACATAGCCACAACTGGGAAAGCCAGTGCTGGGAACACAGGCCTCTCAGTACAGGTTCTGGACTCCAGAGCGTGGCTGGAGATGGCCACAGAGGGCCCGGGCAAATAAACCTGGGCCAGGACATGCCTGAGAGTAGGGAACAGAGAGCATCGTCTCAGGAGTCTTTGCGGGAGGGGGGAGGGTGTAGAAGGGGAATGTCTGCTGGTGCGGCAGCCCAGAAACTGAGCTCCGACAACAGTCACTTCTCTCTCCCTCTGTTCCACCGAGCAACTCCAAACGCAATTTCACGTTCAGGTAGTAGGCATCTGTGCCCATGGAAGCCTGTCTGTCCCAGCTAGATGCGAGGTTCCCTGAAGGCAAGCCCAGTGTGCCTTGCTCACGGTCGCACCGAGGGCCAGCAGGAGCTGGGCACGGTAGCTCTGCTGAGCATAGGCCTGCGGAGCCTGAAGTGCTGGGGAACCAGAGCCCTGTACCCAGAAGAGTCCCCGCTCCTGCTCCACCCTGGTTTCCAGGTTCGCTTTGGCTGTTGTGACCCAATGGACAGAGGGGAGCAGAAGGGAGAGCCTGGAGTGGATGACCCCCTACAGCTGAGGTACTAGCAAGACCCGGGCAGGGGGGTTCAGGGCCCCACCCCGAAGCCGTCGCTCTGCTGGCAGCTGAGGCTGAGCTCCCGGGTGCAGGGACACCCCACCCCCGGACACCCTGCCATGGGGCCAAGGCCAAAAGGATGATCTTTGGCCCCCAACTTGAGTCTGTAGCTGATCTGGGCCAGCTTGGCAGAGAGCGGGATCTTGGGGCAGAACTTCCTCTGGAGGCCATAGGAAGGAGCGCTGCTGCTGGGCCCCAGCCTGGTGAGCTCGTGGGAGAAAGGACGCGGGGCCAGCACCATCCAGGGACAGCTCCTCTTGCAGATCCCTGAACAGGCTACACAGGGAAGAAAGTGCCCTTGGGGCGGGGGTGGGGTGTAGAGAGCTGCCCTTGGTCAGCACCCAGGAGGCCTGAGTCCTGGTCCAGAGATGCCTCTGGCTCCCTGGGTGTCCTCAGCCAAGGTGGTAACCCACCGTGTCTGAAGTCCCTGAGGGGGCTCTGTCATCAGATGACGTGTGCCCCCCCCAACACCTGCATACACACGTGCACACACATACACAGCCACTTGTGCCCAGCATGGGCTCCAAAAAGCGCCCCTGGCCTGCCGCGGAGGGGATGGCGAAGCAGCCTAGGCAGCAGGCCCACAGCAGGGCCCCAAACAAAGGCGGTGGATTGGGGGGGGGGGGTTGGCAGCGTGAGGAATGGGGGAGGGCGGCTCAGACTGGGGAGGGATGTGGCTCCGAGCCTAACAGGCCACCAGCAGCCGCAGCATCTGCTTTTTCTCACCTCTAAAGGGAATCGATTTGTCTCTGACTGATTTCCCTGACGTCTAGTTTTCTTCTCCGCCCGGCTGTCAGCCCAGCCACTGTGCGGGGGAAGCGGGGGGAAGAGCCCTGGCCGCCTGCCTGCCTGCCTCCCCCCACCTGCCCCCCCACCTGCCCAGAAAGCCTCTCCCCGCCTCACACCACCACCCCCCGCACTCTCACACCACACGCCACACTCACACTCACATGCCCAACAAAGAAACCCACACCCACACCACAGCCAGCCTCCCGGACACCCACACTCCCACCCGGACAGGCGGACCTGCCACACACAATCCAAACGCTCCCACCCAGACTGACACAAACACACACGCCCCCACCCAGACGAGGCACACACAGCCACACACACATTCCCAGGCACCCCCAGGGCACTACCCACAACCTATACAAAGAGTCTCACACATACCCCCACACACATACATATGGCATTGCCACAGTCAGACACCAAAATGGACATCTACGCACACACCCAGAGCTACTCCCAGACAGCAGAGACCCACACACAAACCCTCATACACCCCCCATTTCCATGGCCACGCAGCCTACATCACCACACACACACACACACACACACACACACACACTCACACTCTCTGACACCCACCAACGCTCCCACGCCCCACATGGACACGCCACAGTCACATTTTCCGACACCCATAGGCACACACATCCCCACACACCCACACGCACCCACACACCATACCCACACTCACACCACTGTCCCCTGCCTCGGCCCCACCACCCTGCCAAGCCTCCCTGGACCGGGACTCCTCAGGGTTTCTGGAACCCTGGTTTCAAGGATGTCGCCCTCATGCTGCTACCACTGGCACTTGGCAATGACTGGGCAGGGGAAAAGCTTGGGTAGGGGAGGCAGGAGGCGGCCAGGAGCAGGCTGAGGGCGGGGCTGGCAAACCTCGGGGCAGCCCAGGGATGAGGAGCTGGATCCCGGCAGAGTGTGAGTGATCCGGAGTAGGGGGCTGTCAGGGGTGGGGTGGGGGTAAAACCCTCAAGGTTACCAGAATCAGCCCGGGTTTTCCTGATCACAAGCACGCCAGCGGGGGCTTCCCGGCAACATAGGCCCCTGGCTGATCAACGACCCTGCTGGCGGGAACCACAACAATAAAGATACAAACTGACGTTTTCCCAAAACATCTTCACTGCCATGAAAGCATTTGACTGCATCTTGCAAAACCCACTGGGGCTGACATTATTCCTTTCTCCTGGGTGAGGACACTGAGGTCTAGATCAGGAAAGGGACTCCCCCAGGGTCCCACACGCTTCGTGAATTTAGACCTCTGACTCAAATCCAGGTCTCCTGATTGTGGAGCCAAAAATTCAGACCAAGCCAACCAAATCCAGAAAACAAGCCACCTGTCCTCAGAAACCCCATAAGGCCAGTCTGTCGCGGCACCACTTTCCAACTTGGAGAACCCAGAAGGAGCCCCAGCAGGCATGGGCCCCAGCAGGACGTGCGTGTGGAGGATATGTGTGTACACACGTGTGCGTATGGAAGGTATGTGAAGGTGTGTGTGATTGTCAAGGCATGTGATTGTCAAGAGGTAAGCAGGGCATGTGGGAGCGTGTGGAAGCTCTCTGGGCAGATGTTAGGAGAGGGTGTGTCTGTGTCTAGTAGGACGTGTGTGGCTGTTGGGTGTGGGAAGTCAGGGGGGCAGGGGGAACTTGCTATGGGAAGACCCAGGCATGGCTTGGGTTCACATACATGAGAGGTGTAGGAGGGCCTCGTGAGCCTGTGGGGCTGTGTGTATGCATGAGAAAGGCAATGGGTGTGCCCATAGATTTACACTCAGGATGAAAGTGTGGATGTGCACACCCGTTGTGCTGTGTGCCCACCATGGTGTCCATCCAGACCGCGTCTGGCCTCCACTCGTGCCCCCTGTGTGTGTCCTGGTCCCCTGCCCCTCCCCTGGGCTTTATATGGCCAGGAAGTTCTGTTCTCAGTGCACACAGCAGATAATTGATTAATAAAACTGGTTCTTGGCTCTTCAAGGTCTGGCCAGAGATAAGCAGGGGCGGGAGTATGAGCAAAGAGTGGGTGCTGAGGATTCAGGAACCACGGACACCTCCGTTCCCAGCACAAGCCTCCTCCCTCTGCTCTCAGTGATCCACCCACTCACCATGGTAGCCCACATAGTTCAAAGCTACCCTAGAGGGAAGGAGGGAGCCCAACTGCCCTGGGTCCTGGCACAGAAGCAAATCCAAGGGATGCTTGCTGATTGAGCTAACTCCCAACTGAACATTCATTCGTTCCTCATTCCAACACCTGGCCTCGGGCCTCCTGGGTACTAGGCTGGGGTAACTCCTGGGGCTGTAGAAGCCGATCAGACATACACCCTGCCTTGGGACCATCATGGTCTCTACAGCCTCTGAGGGCCCACTCCAGGACAACTAGGCAGACAGGAAGACAGTCCCATCAACCCCAAAGGCTTGGTCACATAAGAAGAAGCCACAGAGATCAGGCAAACAGTTATTTTGGGCTGGGGGGGTCTCTGGCTGACGTCAGCAGGGAAGGCATACTTGAGAACGGATAAGCGTGGCATGCCTGGGGACGGCACTGATAGGAATGCCACCACCCACCACTCAGTTCCTGTTACGTACTCGACACTGCACTGCCAAGCACTTGAGAGTGACAGTCACTCTGCCTGGTCCAAAGCCCTGGTAGGTAAGTACGCCTATTATCTAAGCGAAGGACGTCATCATCCGGGTGACTTGAGACAAATGAGGGAGGTGCCAGATGGACTTTAGAAAGATCCAGCCCCTACCCTAGCATATGCAAGAGAAATATGTCACCATTGTCAACGGAGAGCACACAGGCTCTTGCTAGGCTCCTTCTAGGGCACCACAAAATTCTCTCAGACCAGATCCCCGGGATGGCTGGGGCTTTCAGGGATGAGGGCAAGAGGACCGAATTGCTGGGCATGGGGGGCAGGTGCCTACTCTTAACTCAGGTAGAACAGGGCAAACTCAAGGACCTTGAAGTTGGGGCAAGGGTCCAGAGCCTCTAGAGTCCAGCCACCACTGGGCTCCACAGTCCTCCCTTCAAAGAGCAGCAAGGAGCAGCTGGCCCCTGGGCAAGGTGCTGCCTCCATGACCATGACCATGGCCTCTCTCAACATGGCCCACTCCAGACCGATGAGCTGGAAAACTACCAAAGGCCAGGGCCAGAGGGGCCTCATCTTATCAAAGGAGAAACCGAAGCCAGTGAGAGCACACAGCAGACTGGTTTCTGGTCGCACAGCTGGTCTGCAACAGGGCTGGGGTTTGAGTTCAAGTCTAATGCTTGGCTATTCTATTCTATTCTATTCTATTCTATTCTATTCTATTCTATTATATAGAGTGTGGGGCTCAAGCCAGTCAATGAGGGATGTCATTGAATTTTCCTCCCCTCTTTCTTCCACCTCTTTTCCTGCTGCCTCTTCCTCCTTCTTTTTCTTCTTCCTTGTACCATCTCTTGCTTAAGTGAAAAGTGGTTCCAGATCAGAACAATCAGAAGCCTTGCTCCCCGTGTGTGGTAGCCAGAACACTACCCCACATCTTAGTCCCCAGAAGCGAGGAGAATATGAGGTTATCCAGAGTGGGGAGTGAAGGCCACAGATGGAACTGAGGTTGTGAGTCAGCTAACCTGGAGAACGGGGGATGCTGCGGGCCGCTGCAGGTGGGCCTGATGGGGTCACGAGGAAGGGCGCGCATAATGGAAGCGGGAGGCAGAAGAGAGAGGCGGGGCAGTGGCAGCCAGAGGGGGACCCAGCAGGTCATTACTGGCTTTGAAGAGGGAGGAAAGGGGCTGTGAGTCCAAGAAAGCAGGCGGCCTCTAGAAGCTGGAAAAGCAAAGAATTGGATTCTCCCCTACAATCTCCAAAGGGAATGCAGTCCTTCTAACACATGAATGCTAGCCCAGTGAGACCCATTTTTGGAATTCTGACCTCCATAACAATAAGATAATAGATCTGGGTCACTAACCATGACTCTTGTGGTCATTTGTTACAGCAGCAATAGGAACTAATCCACTGTTCCATACCCCCTCCAGGTGCGTTCCTTTGGTGACAGGGAACTCTCTTCAGTCTCAGTCAGCTCTCACCATTACTAAACCCCTCCTCATGGGATCCAAACTCTTCCCCTGGGATGGCTTTCCAATGTGCCAGCTCAGTCCCCCTGGGCCCCCCAAAACAAGCCACTCTCTGCCTTTCTGACGTCTGAAGGTAGTGATGGTGGGATGAATCCTCCTCTGTTCTTTCCTTCTCTTTGCCCACCATTCCTGAATTCTGCTCTGCTGACCCCACCAGAAAGTCCTCTCAGTGGAATCTTATTCCCTGCTCCTAGCTTTCTTCTGGATTCTAGGGCTCACTCTTGCCCAGGCCAAAGTTCTCAGGAGCATAAACTCAGCCTGCCTACCAAGGAGGCACTGAGGTAGGGTGGAGGTCGTGGTCTCTGCTGACTGTATGGCCTTGGGCAAACCCATACCTTCTCTGGATCTGGTGTCCCATCTTCCCAGTGGGATGAAACCCCACGAGCTCCACGGAGGGTCTTGGGGTGAGGAGGGTCTTACCCGCCGTTGGTTCCTTTGCCAACAGGTTCCTTTACCTGCCTTCTCTCCATGTTGCTTGTCATTAATAGGGGAGGAGAGGAGCAAGGAAGGGAGGGGAAGAGAAGGGAAGGAGAGGAAAGGGGAGGGGAAGGGGAGGGGAAGGGAGAGGACAGGAGAGGAAAAGAAGGAGAAGGGAGACATACATCCCTACAGAATTGGTATTCGAATGTTTTATTATCTGCTCTGGCTCGGGTAGCACCTTAGTTAATGGTGTGTCAGATGATGGTACAAATTTATAGCTGAAGGTTTACATCACAGACAGCTGGAATGAATGACAATAAATTAATTTAAAGTGCTACCAAAGTGTTCCCCAAAGTATATGTGCTTATGAGCTCTGGGCTAATAATTTATAAATGCATGCCTTTTATAATCCCGGTCTTAAGGCTTGAAAGCAGCTAGTTAAAAAGCAGTCACATGACATAAATTACTTTTATTAATATCACAAGTGCATGATTAGGGTGGCGGAAATGGTGGTCACCCGCCCATGGTTTCTGCAGCCAAGACCCCTTCCTTCCTTCCTCCTTGGCCTCTCATTCTGAGGGGTTCAGACTTCACAGTCCCAGCCTTCATCCCTTCCTCAACCCCCTCTAGCTTGCCAGGGCCTGAGCTGATGCCCCCAATCCCTCATCCCCTCTCCTCGGTTGCAAAGACCTCCATGTCCATTATGGCTTCCCTCTTCCAAGGAGTTGTGACATCTACATGTTCCTCAGATAGGAGAGCAAATACCTTTTATGTGCAGACAATCACCCCATTCACACAGACTCAGAGACAGAGTTCGCTGAGCTCCTGGGGCTTCGCCCATAAGGTGGACATCACAACACTGACTGCAACTGACCTCCTAGGGCCATTGAGAGAATTGGTAAAGGCCACAGGTTAGCACTCAACAATACATATCACTCTTGAGAGGCTCCCTCCACTACCTAGCCCATAAAGAAAAGGGAAAATCCGAAGTGAGTGATGTAAGCTAAAACTTGGTAGTTGGTTGACCTAGTCTGACCTTCTTGACAAAGTGTAAGATGACCCTACCCTCCTAGACATCCATCCCAAGCCCTCTTTTCTCTAAAGCCAATCCCACAGTATATGCCATGGGTCCCAAGCCCTACCATTTTCTGGATGGATTCATCAATTTTCTTTTATACACTCACCTCCTATATTACATGAAAGATTGCCCAGATTCTTAGCAGCTCTTCTCATCAAGAGATGGAGTCTCTTGCTCTACCCCTTCAGTTGGGATTGGCCTGTCACTTGCTTGACCTATAGAATGTGGCGGGAGTGAAACCAGGTCCCTTCCAAGACTGGATCTTAACATAGGGGCAGCTTCTGGTTTGGAGCACTTGCAATACTCTTTCTTGAAATCCAGCTGCTCTACTGTGAAAAGCCCAGTCAGGGTGGGAAGGCCACCTGGAGAAGAATCGAGATATTCCAGTTGGCAGCCCTAGCCAATGGCCAGCACCAGCTGCTGACCGTGTGAGTGAGCCATCTTGGTGTTCTAGTCAAACCTACAGGTGACCACAGCCCCAGGTAAGCCAGTTGAGCCAGGCCAGTCCAAGAATTGTGAGAGGCCATAGCGGGTTGTGGTTTTAGGGCATTAGATTTGTGGTGGTTTGTTGCTCAGCAATAGATAACCAGACACACCTCTCTATTGCTGCCTCATCTCAGTACTTAATGTACAAAAGCTTCACTCATCTAAAATCCTCCCCTGATCCCACGTGCCTCACCGTCCCCACCCATGCCCCCCATGCACGACCGAGCTTCAGGACAGAGAAGAGCATCTAAACTGAATCCCCTTTCACCAGCTCCTCACCAGCCAGTGCTCTGCCCTTTGCTGCCTGCCTTCCTCCAAGGGGGACACCTCTAAAGTCAACAGGGGCTAGCTGTGCTTGGGCCCAGCAGTGGGGTTGGCTTGAGCCCTGAGCGGCATGCCTCCCCTTTCGTCACCCTCTCCATGGGCTCCTCAGCACGCTGCTTGGTCTGCACCTTCTTCTCCACAACATTTCCTTCCATGTCACTTGTACCGCTCGTACCCTCCTCTTCAAGTCCTGGTGTACCAAGGGTCTCTGTCTTGGGCCCTCAGCCCTCCATGCTCTTTACTAATTCACTCTCTCCTCCATAACCGTATCTTCTGACTCCATGCGTCCAGCCCAGACTCTCTCCACAGGCCCAAATACCCCGCTGCCAGCTGGATTTCCCAGATGTGCAGATGCTCTTACTCAGCAAATCCCACATTGGTGCATCATCTCCCTACTACTGCCCGCTCCTGCCTCATTCCTCTTCTAGGGATAGGCACTACCATCTGGTCAGTTGCCCAGGTCCTAAATCTGGGATCTAGACTTATTTCATTCTACTGCCTCCCCGCATGAAATCAGTCAACAGATCCTGGCAAGTCTGTCTCTAAGTCAGTCTCTTCTTCCCATTGCCCTCACCCAGGTCACTGCCATCCCTTCCCTGGGACACTTACCACACTACCACCCAACTTTTTCTCTTCTCTACAGTAGAACTATAGATCATAATGATATCACTCTGCAAACTGAAAGCCAAACCCATCGATGGGACTTACGGACCCTCCTCACCTGTCCTAGGACCACCTCCTCAGCCCCAAATCCAACCACTCCCCATAGTTACACTGGGCTCCTTCCTCTGAAATGTGGGGGGCTCACACAGGGGACTTCACACTGCTGTTCCTCTACCAAGCACACCCTTCCCTCCTCCATCGTCTGGCAAATATGCTCCTACAGCCCTTGACTCCCTGCTCAACAGGCAATCTCCGTCTCCCTCTCTGTCTGCCTCTCCCCTCCTCTTGTTCTCTCTTTCAAATAAATAAATAAATAAAATCTTTTAAAAAATAAAGTTCTTGGGCATCATTTCTGTCACATTCTATTCATTTGAAGCAAGTTGCTATAGCCAGCCCATATTGAAGGGGAAGGGAATAGAATCCATATTTTCATGGGAAGAGGACATGATTTAAACTCATCATAGGTACTATCATTGGACCGCCAGGAAATGCTATGTCCACCAGGCCCAGGGACTACATGCACTCACATTCACAGTGTCTACAGTCAGTGGAGCACCACGGACACCTGGATGGCCCAAAGACAGCTTTTTTCATTGTAAGATCATTATTATAATAACATTAAAAGAGTATTTTGGAAAAAAAGAAAATCACTCCTAATTGCTACTTATTCTCTGAGTGACCCTAAGTCATTTACCCTCTGTGCATCAGTTTCATGATCTGTACAATAGGCATAATTATAGTCCCTACCACATAGTGTTATTGTGAAGATTAAATGAGATAATTGTGTCAAGTGCTTAGAGAAACACGGCATATGGCAATTCCTAATAACACATAGTTTTTCATGCTGGCTAGAGGAGTAAACGAGATGATCTATGGAAAGAGCTTACAGCAGCTCCTGCCTGGCACATGAAAATAAATCAGTTACATGTTATTGCTATTATAGTTATCATCATAATTAGCCATAACCTCCTCAAGACTTCCAGGATAACGTACAAACTCCTAAGCTGCCATTCAAGGTCCTTTGCAAATACATCCCTGCCCATTCCCCTGCTCACCTATAACTTTCCCTACATACACACCACAGATACCATCCCTGCACCTGCTCCAAGCTCACAGCTTCCCCCTATGCAGCCCCTTCTCCTAAGATGTCCTCCTCCACACCTCTTCCTGGTGAACTTCCACTCACCATGAACATTGGCTTGGGAGTCCGTGATGTCCACTTCTAGCCATGACAGAGTAGCCGGTAATCCAATGAGCCCTACCACCATTTTAAAAAAAAAAAAAAGGAAAGAACAGGAAAATTGAACAAACTAAGAAACACCTATTTTCACATAGAAGCACAGGTCAGTAACTCCTGAGAGAAGGGAAACTGAAAATGTAAGCTTCGTGATTGTCTTGCTTTTCTAACTGGAAATATGTTCCAGATCACTGAACAAAGAAAGAGAATCCAAGAGGAGCACAGCGTCTCATTGAGCTGATGAGTCAGAGATTGGAGCACAGGAGCAGGAAGGCCTTGGCTGCTGGAAGTTGTGGGCAAAGTACCAGAGAGGAGGGAGCTAAGTGGAGAAAGCTCTACAAATCTGCATAGTCTTATAATGAATTATAAGCTGTGTGTGTCTAGGGTGAAACTTGATAGGGCCAGGCAAAGACCAACTATCAGAGAAAAGATTACTACCAGGGAGCTGTGAGTTTCACAACTAGCAGAGCTCGTACAGATCTGGGAGACTTTGAGTTCCAACCAGTCAGAGCAGAGCGGCTTTATTGATTGACGTAACAAAGCTTGAAAATGAGCCTCAAAAGGAGCAACTTGATCTGCAAGTAAACTAATTGCCCGTCAAAACCATATCTTTATTACTCTTTGATGTAGATCACAAACTCCAAATACTCTGCAAGGAAAGATCACAATGTTCAGAGTCAAAACAAAAACTACTAGACATTTAAAGAAAGCAGGAAAACATAACCTACAACAAGGAGGAAAAAATTTCAATAGAAACAGAGCTAGAAGCAGAAATACTGGAATTAGCAAACTAAGACATTAACATAGTTATTATTAAAATACTCGAGGGTTTAAAATATATATAATGAAAATACAAATGGAAATACACACATACAGAAGGAAACAACAGAACTTCGGGAACTGAAAAACATGATCTGTGAAACGAAAATTTCACAGGAATGAATTAATAGCAGATAAGACATGACAGATGAAATGACCCACAAAGTTGAAGATAGGGCAACAAAAATCACAAGGGAAATTAAAAAATATTTTGAACTGAAAGAAAAGATATAAACACAATATATCAACATTTGCTTTATGCAGACAAAGGTGGCTCAAAGGATATGTATAGCTTTAAATGCTTATATTAGATACAATGATACTTTGAAAACATTTGTGCAGAGAAGCCTTAACCGAGTCAGCTTAAGACTGCTCTCCTTAGGAGCACCGGGGGGGGGGGGGGGGGGGGGGGGGGGGGGGGGGGGGGGGGGGGGGGGGGGGGGGGGGTGGGGGGGGGGGGGGGGGGGGGGGGGGGGGGGGGGGGGGGGGGGGGGGGGGGGGGGGGGGGGGGGGGGGGGGGGGGGGGGGGGGGGGGGGGGGGGGGGGGGGCTGGGTTAAAGCCTCTGCCTTCAGCTCAGGTCATGATCCCAGGGTCCTGGGATCAGCCCCACATCAGCTCTCTGCTCGGTGGGGAGCCTGCTTCCTCCTCTGTCCTCTCTCCTCTCTGCCTGCCTCTCTGTCTACTTGTGATCTCTGTCAAATAAATAAATAAAATCTTTAAAAAAAAAAAAAGACTGCTCTCCTTAGGGCCTGTTTACAAGGTGGACCTCCATCTGGCATCTGGGAACTTACATTTCAGGGGAGTTTTCATCATTCCTTGATAGAAGGGGCTTGCTGATCCTGTATGAGTCATAATATAGTTTATGCTGAGCACTACTTTCTTTCTGGTGTTCTGGAACATTAGTATGTGCCAGGCAAAAAGTGTCTATGTGGTGCACCCCCAACACCTGGTACACAACATTTCACACGTGTTGTCACAACTCATTGTCATAACCTGCATAACTCAAGAGTTTTGGAAGCTTGTGCCTGGTTGTCTTCAAATGTCACATCATCTGCCTTTTCCCTTTGCAGTTATGCTTTGTATCTTTTGTTATAATAAATCTTAGCAAAAAATATCACTTATATGTTGAGACCTGTAATTTCTCCTAGAAAATCATTGAAACTGAGGATGGTCTTGGGGAGCCCCATCACATCATTGATCACCTAGAGGAAGTTTTACAAAGAAGACTAAATTAAAACCAAAGTAAAATAGAAGGAGGAAATTATACAGAGCAAAAGTCAATGAGCTAGATAACAGACATACACTAAAGAAACTCATGAAACCATAGCTTATGTTTTTGAAAAAATTAATAAAAATCAGTGAGACTCTAGCTTGACAGATTAAGAAAAAAAGAAATAAAACATAAGTTATCAATATCAGGAATTGAAAGTGGGCTCATCACTACAGATCTTACAGATGTTAAAAGATAAAAGAATATTATGAGCAACTTTAAGATTATAACTTTGGTGACTTAAATGAGGAAATTCCTTGAAAAAACACAAATTACCAAAATTGGACACAAGAAGCAGAAAGCAAATTGTCCCATAACTATCACAGAAATTTAATTCATAAAACCTTCCCCCAAGGAAATTCTAAGCCTTCATGGCTTCATAGAGAATTGTATCAAACATTTAAATAAGAAATAATACAAATCATAAACTCTTTCAAAATAAGAGGATGGAATGCTTTCCAACTTTTTCATAAGCTTGCATTACTATGATATCAACACCAACAAAACTATCACAAGAAAACTACAAACCAGGGGCACCTGGGTGGCTCAGTGGGTTAAGCCTCTGCCTTCGGCTGAGGTCATGATCTCAGGGTCCTGAATCAAGCCCCGTGTCAGGCTCTCTGCTCAGCGAGAGCCTGTTTCCCCCTCTCTTTCTCTGCCTGCTCTCTGCCTACTTGTGATCTTTGTCTGTCAAATAAATAAATAAAATCTTTTTAAAAAAGAAAACTACAAAACCAATGAATAATTAGAGTTCACTTTTTTAAAAAAAATTAAAAAATGACAGGCTGATTCTAAAATGTATAGGAAAAATGAAAAAGACCTATAATACCAAAACAATTTTGAAAATGGACAAATTTGGAGAACTTACACTGCTTGATATCAAGACTTACATACAGTTACAGTGGTTGGCAGAGTGTGGGTATTGGTATAAGGAAAAACCAATAGAATCAATAGAACAGAATAAAATTTCAAAATATGTCCACCACACCTGTAATCAATTCATTCATTTTTCACAAAAAGTGACACAGTTATTTAGTAGACAAATGATTGTGTTTATAATAAATAAACAAACAAAAAGTGCTAAAATAAATGGGTATCAGACATCTAGTTTCTAGACTAACAGGTAAGGAGATTGGAAGTCATCACTCCTCCTCCTAAACAAGAAAAAAGCTAAACAACTAAAAGCAAACTACTCTTCTTAGATCTATCAGCATGGAGTTCATGGAATAAACCACTGCCTCAAAAATTGGAGAGACAGACAGAGAGATACAAAGAATCATATCTTCCTGAAAGCAAAATATCTGTGGAAATCAGGACCAAGTTCTTTGTATGTAGTACAGGTCTGTATTCCAACAGAAATAATTACAAAGGCATACTAAAAGGCAGAAAAAACAACAACCAAATCAAATTTCAAGAGGCAGAGTAAGCATCAGAACCAGACTCAGATATGGCAGGAATATTGGAATTATCACACCAGGAATTTATAACAACCATGATTAATATAATAAGAGCTCTAAAGTAAAAAGTAGAAACATGCAATGACCAATGGGTAATATAAGCAGAGATACGAAAATTCCAAGAAAGAATAAAAAGGAAATACTAGAAATCAAAAACATTGTAACAGAAATGAAGACTGTCTCTGATGGGCTCATTAATAGATTGGACACAGCTAAGGAGAAAATCTCTAATCTTGAGGATATCTCAAGAGAAATCTCCAAAACCTCCAAACTCCAAAGAAAAAAGACTGAAAAAAGAACAAAGTATTTAAGAACCACAGGACAACTACAAAAAGAGTAATATAAAAAAAAATACAAAATATACAAAAGTGATGTATAAAAGTAATATACAAGAAGTGCAATGGGAGTACAAGAAGGGAAGGAAGGAAGAAAGGAAGGAAGGAAGGAAATATTTAAAGTGGTAATAACTGAAATTTTCAAAAAAATTAATGGCACCAAACCACATATTCCAGAAAGCCCAGAGCAAGGAAGAAAAATACCAAACACACACACACACACACACACACACACTGGGAAGTACCCAAAACCAAAGATAAAGAAAAAAAATCTTTAAAAAACCTGCAGTTTGGGGAGAAAGGACCACACTTGTCTACAGAGGAGTAAAGAATAAGTCTTCAAAAACCATTCAAGCAAGAAGACAATGAGTGGGTGAAATATTTAAAGTATTGAGATGGGGGGGGAATCACCAATCCAGAGTTCTGTATCCTGCCAAATTATCCTTCAAAAGCAAGGGAGACAGACTTTCTCAGATAAATAAAAATTTAGGAAACTTGTTGCCAAAAGACCTGCTTGCAAGGAATATTAAAAGAAGTTATTCAGAGAGAAGTCAAATTATACAGATCAGAAACTCAGATCTATATAAAGGAAAAGCATTAGAAAAGAAATAAGTGAAGGTAAAATGTAAACTCTAATTCTTCTCATTCTTAATTGGTTTAACAAATGACAGTTTGTTCAACATGATAGCAACAATGTAATTAATGATTATAGCTTATGAATAGGTAAAATCAATAACAGCAATGCTATAAAGCAACAGGAGGGATGAATTAGGCATACTTTGTTATTATAAGGTCCTTGAACTACCTGTGAAGCAGTGTAGCATTATTTGGAAATGGAGTCAGATCCATTATAAATGTATACTGCAAACTCTAGGGCAACCACTAAAAAGGGTTAAAAAAAAAAAAGGAAGTATGATTGATAGGCTGAGAAAGGAGACAAAACAAAATCACATCAAATATTGTCTAAACAGTGGGAAAAGAGTGGAAGACAAAACCAGGAACAAAGACCAAAGGAATTAACAAAAAACAGTACAAATATGGTGAATGAAACAAATGGATATGCATATGGACCTCAACTCCACCTCATACCATTTACAAAAATAAACTCAACAATGGACCATACACTAAAATTATAAAATATCCAGAAGGATACTAAAAAGAAAATCTTTGTAACCCTGTTAGCAAGCAAATATGCCTTCGACGAGTCATAAAAATCACTAACATGCAAGCATGTTAAATCAATAACTTGACCTTTGCCCTCCAAAACATAACCATTAAGAAAGTGAAAAGGTAAGCCATTGACTATGGGAAAATATTTCCAGTATGTATATCTGACAAAGAAACTTGCATCCAGAATTTATATGAGGCATTCTTACAGTTCAAGAATAAGACAAACAACCCAATAAAACTGGGCAAAAGATTCAAATAGATGCTTTAACAAGGAAGTTACAAGCACTTAAAAAGATGCCCAGCATCTTCAACATTGTTAGTCATTATGGAAATGCAATTTGAAACAGATGCCACTACATGCTCACTAAAATTGCTAAAAGCAAAAAAACTGACAATGCCAAATGTTGGAGAGGATATAGAACACGTAGAATTTTCATGCACTACTGGGGGCTAAAATGGTGCAAACACTTTGGAAAAGAGCTTCTCACAAAGTAACACGTACCATACCTTAACCCAACAGTTCGATGGCTAAACACTGACTCAACACAAATGAAAACGTGTTCACCCTGATTTGCACATGAGTGTTCATAGCAGCTACAGTCATAAAATTCCAGATACATATTTGCTAGTGAGTAGAAGAACAGCCTGTGGTATGTCCACTCACTGAAATACCACTCAGCAGTAAAAAGGTCAAAACTACCCACATATGACGCAGTGTGGACAGAGCTACTCAAAAGAGCACATTCTGTTGAATTCCATTTATAAGAAGTTCTAGAACACACAGAATTAATCTATAACAATAGAAATCAAGTCAATGGTTCTCTGTGCAGGCGTAGGGAGAGGGATTGCCAAGAAGAAGTAGGTAGATGTTTTGAGGAGTGATGGAAATGTACTTTACCGTGAGCATGGCAATGTTTTATACTCCATATCTTACAAAACTCATTGAACTATCCTGTTAAAATGTGTGTATTGTGTAAATTGTTGCTTGATAAAATTAACTTTTCTAGCAAGAGAGTGATCAGAAGGAGAAAAAGAATGTACTTTGGGGAAGAGGGAAGGATGGAGCCTGGAAGCTGCAAGGGACCCTCTGGAGAGTCTTGGCACTGTTCCAAGCCCCTCTTGTGGGTCCCTGGGACTGCCTTTTGCTCCTGCCTTAGCAGAGGGAGCCCACAGAGAGGGCAGGTCTAGGACCACAGGCCTTGAAGACTTGGTCCTTTGGTGTTTTTTTCTTTCAGTTCGCTTTGGTGCTTATTTATTGAGCACCTACTGTATACCATCTCTCATGGTGCCAGGAGATTTAGTCACATTAATCTCTTAAAGACTTTGCAGTTGGACTCCCTGCATTTCAACCCTGGCTCAGGACTGAGTAGCTGGGTGATACTGACCATGTTCCCCCAACTTGCCTCTGTTTCCTTCTTTGCAAAGCAGAGATCCTCATTGCACAGTCTCCTGGCAGTTTTTCTGTAAGGATGAAATGAGGTGGTTCTTGTAAAGCACTTGGCTGAGTGAACTGCAATGTTAGCAATTATGGTAGTTGCTGTGTCTGCATATTTGCATGCGTCCTGCCCAGCTCCAGGACTCCAGGCAGACCGCCAGGCTGCGAACCCTGTCTTCACTTCTCCCTGGCTGCGGGGCCTGAGGGTGGTTTATTCGGCCCGTCGGTGCCTCCATTTGCCATGAGGTAGGCATGATACTGAGCTTCCCTTACAAGACATTTGAGAATTAAATGAACTAATAGAAGCAAAGCACTTGGCTCAGTGCCTGGCACATCGTAAGTGCTTAAGAAATGCTGACTCTTCTTCCTCTTGGTATGAGCATTGCATTTGAGTAAGGAACACTGTAGGAACACTGTAGCCCAGAGATGCTGGGCCAGTTGGTCAAGGTCACACAGCAAGTCAGTCAGGACTAGTCACTCCATGTCTCCTGGACCATGTGAGAGCATGTCTAGCAAGAAGGCTGACTGAGAGTCTTCTTTCTTCCTACCACAGCATGAGACCTCCTAGGCCTCCCTCCCCAAACATGAAGGAGCCTGAGGAAGGCTCAGGGCACCAAGAGCCGGGGCTGACTTCTGTGGCCCGCCAAAGTAGAGCTCAGACTCCTACCTATGGGGGAAACCAAGATGGAACACGTGCTCCCAGAGGCCAGGATACTGACCCCTTCAGCCCACAGACAAAGAGTGTCACCCTATCCTTCCAGGCCCAGACCATGTGCTATGTTCTCCATGAAGCCGTCCCAGAGTGCTTCCCAAGACCCCCAGGCCAGGAGGGATCACAAAGAGACATTGTATGAAAGAGTAAAAATAAGACATTCCGCTTTACTCTCAGCTCAGATTCAAGACTCACAGCACTGTGAGGAGGAGTCCGTGGGAGGAAGAGTTAGTGCTTCAGGAAGAGTCTGACATGGGACAAAGCCCTCGAAGTCTGCAGCAAGTGTTATTTTCCTTAAAAGTCAGAGGGAAACTGAGGGGTTCAGGCCTGAGAATGCAGAGCTGATAAGTGGAAGAGCTGAACTTTCTCATTTCTCCATACCTGCCAACCTCCTAATGGCCCTGTTAACTGCAGGATGGGGAAACCAAAGCCCAGAGAGGGCAAGTGACAATCCAAGGTCACGCAGTCACTGACAGAACCCAGAACCCAGACTTGACCCCTGGTCTCCTGACACCAAACTTGACCCCACACACTCCGTCTTGGACTGAGCCGATAGACATCACTCCACAAACCCAGACCTCATGGGGATGAACAGCTCACAGCAGGTCTAGGTAGGGCTGGGGCTATGACAGCTGCCCCTTCGGGGATCAAGACACAGCTTCAGGAGGTCAAGAGCAGGCTCTTCAGCTGAGCAGGGCTATTGCACATTGGTGAGGAGAACCAGAATTTGAAGGCTCTAAGTTAAGAAGGGGGGATGATGAACGGACTATGGGCAGCTTGGGCCAAGCAAACACCAGGTTGATGTCTGCTAGTATCGAATGGGAGTCCTCCCTTACTTCCTAGCTATGCCACTTGCCCAAGAGGGGCTCTCTGACAGTCAAGGAAGCATGAAAAGTGTGAAAAGTTTACAGAGATTCTTGTCCCTGGCCTGCTCATTCCAAGAAAGAGGTCCTTGGACAATCACAACCTCTGTGATTGTCCCAGTCTCTTCATCTGTTCAGTGGAGCTAAGAGTACTATAATGGGGGCATGAGGCTATACCAACATGGATAGCTGCAGGAAGTATACCTTCTAGATTTTTCTTTTGAGAAACTAAATTCTGATCATCCCACCTCCACCATCAACAGGATGTCACCATCAGCCCCAGGAAGGGAGAAGCTCACCGCACCCAGGACTAGGTCAGGGCCTTGATCTGCAGTCTGTCTGGGCAGTGGGGAGGCCCTTGTGCTCTAAGAAGGGCTTCCAGTCCCCAGCCCCTTTTTCCTTTGATCCCTGCAATCCCATGAGCCAGGCACTGCAGGTGATGAAGGAAAGGCCCAGAGTGGGCAAGAGCCATGGAGAATGTGAAGCAGGGTGTCCAGGGCATCCGCTGAGCACGCTCTCCCTGAGAGGTGGGTGCGTTCCCAGGGCGTCTGGTTGCCAGCCTTACAGGTGATGTGGGTCCTAATGAGAGTTAAAATTAGAACTAATTGGAGAAGTATTTTATTACAGGAATGAGCAATGTGGGCAGTAAAGAAATCCAGCATGGCAGGAACAGGCACGGGCTGGTGTGAGATTAGTGTCCTTCCTCTCGTGGTAAGAGACTCCATGCTGGCCAGGAATTAAGGGCAGTGGGGGGTGGCAGGGGAGGGCTGCCTTGGAGGCTGGCAGAGAAAGACGTTTGCTATTGACCAAGGTCCAGAAAATCAGCCTCTGAATACAAGCAAGGAAGCCTGGGTGCTTGGGGTCTTGGTTTCCCTCTCTGGGAAATGGGTATGATGGCCAATGTGAGACTTAAACACTTTTGTCCCACCAGTAAAGAACTTTGTGAGCACGAGATGGCTATGGTCTAAAAGCCTGTGTCCCCCAAAGTCCTAGGTTGAATCTTGACCCCAAGGTGATGGTGTTAGGAGTTAAGGAGATCACGAGGGACACCCCAGGTGTCCTCCTACTCCTTCCACCTTGTGAGAACTCAGAGAGAAAATGGCTAGCAATGAACGAGGAGGCAGGCCCTCACCAGACACAGAATCTGCAGGTACCTTGATCTTGGTCTCACAGCCCCCAGAGTGGTGAGAAATAAATGTTAAAGCCACCTAATTTGTGGTATTCTGTTAGAGCAGCCTGAACAGGCTGAGATTCTCCCCATCTGACAAATTTCAGGACAAGGGGCAGAGTAAAGTTTCCTCTAGTGTCCTGGCTTCCTCTGCTATGTGTAGCTGTGGCTTATCCCCAGCCCAGCCCAGCCCAGGTGGCAGAAGATGGTTCATCTTTGAGATAGCCCGTGACACTTGCAGAGAGACACACGTCAGGGGAATTATTTGCCTTACAAAAAAGATGTTTCCTTCACAAGAGACTCCCCCCACTCCCTACTGAGCTCCCTGGCCTTCTGAGCTTCCCCGCCTTGACCTGGATGTGGGAGAGGCTGGAGGTGCCGTGAGGAAAGTACAAACAGGCTGTACCAGCTACCACCCTGCTCCGGGGGTGGGGTGGGGGGTGCCGAATTTCTTCACCCCTAAGTAAGGGTTTGGAGAGAGTTGTCTCAAGGGCTGGGGTGGTGTCAGGAGGCTTGAAGCAAGAGGTAGGAAACCCAGTGCATGGAGTTCAGGGAGAAATGGGAAGCACGGTTCCCATATGGGCCTGGATTACCAAGAGGGACACTGGGAAGAGGAGGAGCCCCAGCTCCCACCCGGCTGTTGGAATGGCTGGGGTTCAGATCCCCCTTTAGATGCCCCTTTTTCTCCTCCCATGGGGCATGACAGCTGAACCTGGGAGAAGGCCAAGGGCAAGGAACCTGTCCCTGGCAAGAGACTGGTGCCCGGCCAGGTGGGACAGTCTCCATGATTCTTGGAAGGGAGAAGGGAGTCACCTTATTTTTCTGAAAAAGAGGTCAAAACCACATCAATACCTCTTGGCTTCCACTTCTCCCTTGTAGTACTCCTCAACTCTGCTGCCACCATCATCCTTCCAGAACATAGTCTTGATCATGGCGCTCCCTTGCTCACCCACCTTCAGGAGCTCCCTATCATCCCAGCCATTTTCCCAGATTGGCAACTGAAACTTTCTGAGGTCTTTATTAAGCAGACAAAGTCCTCAGTTCCTTGCCTGATAGCTTTCAGAGTCCATCAGGCTCTCTCAGGGACCCCTCCAACTTTCTCATTTGATCGCTAAGCCGTCTGGTACTCAGAGAGGCTAAGTGACTTGCCAGAGGTCACACAGCAGGAGGACTTGAAATTCGAATCCAGCTCTGGTGACTTGGATAGAGTTCATATACTCTCCTCAGAGGGGACACAAGCCTAGAGCAGAAGTTTCAGAAGGCTGTGCCCTCTTGGCTGAGGAGAGCCTGGGCCCTGCGCGGGTGTAGAAAATGGCAGGTAAGGAAGGAGGGGGTTGAGGGTGAAGACTGAGGGCCGCACAACTGAGTGCAGAGCCCAGACTGCCAGTCCAGAGGCCCCAGGCCCCAGCGGCCTTCGCCAAGCCTCAGCGGCCTGCTGTGGGAAATGGACAAGTCCCTTGATCTCTCAGGTGCCTGTGGGAGTGAACAGAGAGAGGGTGCTGCCCAGCCCGGAGCCCACACCCCACACCCCTTGCCTTTGCACAGGATCCAAAGGCTCAGGGCTGTGGTTACAACCCTTGCCAGCCCCAAATCCACCGCAATCCCCCCAGGTGCACCCCCCAGTGGGGCTTGGCAGGCCCAGCAAACAACCCTTCACCCCCTCATCAAATGGAAACTTTTTTAAAGCAACAGAAACCAACCTCCGGGTGCTGCCCTACCGAGTGTGCCAGTGACGGTGACGGGGAAGGAGATCTGCTACAGAGGAAAGGGCTCAGGGTGGGGGTGGAGGCCAGGCAGAGGCGGTGCCAGGAGGGGAGAAACGGAGATCTGATAAGGGGGTTCTGCTCATCTGGGCCCAGTGTGAGCGGGGGAGGCACCGAGCCCGACTCAGGACCTGCAATTGCTGAGTGGGGGAGTGGGGACAGCGGGCAGGGTTTTGCGTTGCCCACCCCCCTCCCCCGCACTGCCAGGCCCTCAGACCACAGGGTTCCAAGGCTCAGCAAGCTTCCTCCACCCCCAACCCCCACCGTTGGCTGTTTCCTGGGGTGTCCGCCCTCTTCTGGGCTCTGCCTCCCACCTCAAGTTGCTCTCAGAGAGGCAGCGGGTCTGGGCATGGGAACCAGCCAGAGGCTCCAAGGTCAGTTCTTCTCTTTGTCTAGCTCCACAGCCAACTCACCAGTGACCTTGACCCAACTCTGCCCCAGTAGGCCCGTGTCCCCCTTCCCCAAAGAGAGGTGCTGTCTGCGGTAATAGCATGAGGATGTGGGACTGGCCTGGGAATTGGGAGGCTCCTGGGTGTGTGCCTGCTATGCAGCCTGGAGTGAGTGGCTTTAGCTAGGGGTGACCGAGACTGTTGAGCTTAGCACTGAAAGTCAGCAGCCCAGGAAACTCCACAGTCCTCGGGAAACCACCGGTCACCCTTTACCGCTCAAGAGTGGGGTTTCCTCTGCTGAGACTCTAGAGGTCATTACCAGCTCCCTGCACGGTGTTTTCTGTGACTGAGAAGCGACCTGGCCTCTTGAACAGATTCACAACCCACCAGGAGAGAGTGGACATGCACCTGTCCCTGGGAGGCTGGGCAACCCCCAGGCCAGGCAGCCTGAGTGAGCAGGTAGGTCTCGGGAACCCACAGGGGGAGCAGGTACAGGGAGATGGGGTGTGGCCTGGGGCTCACAGGAGAAGGCACACCAGGGAGGGGGTCATGGCTTCGCCCACCCCGGCGGGGGAGGGGGAGCAGACCACGAAGAAAGCTGAGTACCAGGGCCTGTACTGAGTGCTCAGCCTCATGGAGGAGCCACACTGGCCCTCAGGGGCTCCACAGTTGAATTTTTAAATCTACCACCTTTGCTCTCTGAATTCCCCTGGTGGCATCTCCTGCTGAGTGACTTGCTTCTGAAGAAATACATAAAAAATACAACTGCAACAGACAATAAAGGTTTGTCTGTTTGTTTGTTTGTTTTTTAAGTAAAGATGGGCTTTACACAGAAATTAAAAGCCCCCAGGGGGCTCTCAAAGTGGACGCCTCTACACGCCCCATGCTTCCCTGACTCCCTATACAGCTGGCCCCAGCAGAGGCAGACCACCCCAGAGAGACTAAAAGGAGGTTGAGCAGACGCCCACCGTCCCCACCCACACTCCGGACCACAGGACAGCCTCTACCGGCACAGCCACCTGCCGAACGCCAGCCCCTCAGAGCATCTCACCAGCAGCTGTAGGGGTAGCCTGGGTTGCCACCCCTTCCTAGTTTCTGGGGCCCAAGAGACTTCACACTTCCTAGCTGGGTAGCCCTACACAATTTACCGACCCACTCCGAGCCTCAGTTACCTGAACTGCAAAAGGAGGGCACTGAGGCAAGGGCAGGCAGAAAGAAGAGGAGGCCCCCCTCTCACCGGCTGGGCTCCAAGCTCTAGCCCAGTCTCATCCAGAAGCGTCCACTGGGAGGAGGAGAGGGACCACAGGGGGAGAAGGAAGGAGAATTTGAGGAAAATGCTGTTAACGTTATGTGGCCACCTCAGCTGGCCTCTGGCCTTGAAGAGGGCCAAGGCTGGACCTGCCCTTCCTCTCACCCCTGACACCTGCTAGGCCAAGTCACATGACCTGTCCCCCCACCACACACACACACAGACACACAGACACACACACACACACACACATGTTGTATGCGTTAGATACCCTTGTACTTGCCTGTTCACTGTCCTATATTCTCAGGGCTTCTATCCAGAACATGTTGGCGCTCCCACTTCTTAATCAGTCGCTGACACTTGGATAGAAGTGACTTGCCCAGTCCTACTGCGCAAAGCAGAGCACGGATTGCAATCAGAGCTGACAAGAGCTCTGGCTTCTTACCATTGCGTGCAAAGATCTCACAGCCAGTGCCCCCGGGCAGGAAAGGGGTATTTGCAAGGCACTAAGGTTTCTGAGGAGGGGAGTAGCTTGATAGCTTGATTGGGTGGGCCATTCGAAGTTGGACTAAGGGCCCTGAGCCTGGGCACTGCAAGACCAGCACAGTGGCTGTGATGCAGGGGGGCGGCGGGTATTGCACAGGGGAGAAGGTGGGGTACCAGCAATGCTAGGAGTTCGGACCACCACCCCTCTCAGCCTCTGGGGGCCTCAGAGGTGAAAGAGGAAGCCTGGAGGAGGAGGAGTGGGGATGGGGAGGACACGCAGAGCATGTTCCCAGCATTACACACGCAGCAAGCCACGCGGCGGGCTTAGTGGGGTCGTCAGCTCAACTCCCAGATGGCAGCCGCCGGGGGTGGGGGTGGCAGGGTGGAGGGGCGCTGTGGCTCCCCCAGTGCAACTTGGCCAGTCGGAGCGAGCCCCCCGAGCCCACCACAAGGGCCGGGCCAGCTCCTGCACCCACTGTTTTTCCAAGCTGATTCCCCATGCCAGATTGATGAACAACGTAATAAAGGGGGCAATCACATTATTCCTGAATGCATTTTAATAAAAATCAAATAAAAGCAATTACGTGAATTTTCAAGAGGATCACCTCTCCTCCTTTCCCCGAGGTAGGAAACAGAATGAATTCAGGAAATCATTAAAATCAGAAACCCGAGCTGCGCGCCACCGCTGTGTTGGCGGCGGCCACACAAAGGCAGCGGGGGAGGCTGGCCCCCAGCACCCGCGCCCGTGCCTCTTTTTCGCTCTTTGAGTGGAAATTCCACCTATGGGTGAAGAAGGGTAATTAAGGGCCAAGAGAGATGCTTTGAATCCAGGCTGCCTTTGCCCCTTCAGTGCGGACTTCCCGGCTTCAAAGGGGCCTCGGACGGCCCGCGTGAGAGCTCTCCCACCTGGCAGCTGCGGAGGCCTGCAGAGAGCGGGCGCAGGGCTCAGAGTGGTCCCCAAACAATCATGGCTCTTTCTTCTGTGGGGGGACATGCAGCTCTCAGCCAAGCTCGAGGCCAGAATGCCGGGTCTGGGTGCAGAAGGACAGGGTCCCATCAAGGGGTGATGGGTACCTATTCCCCACACCTGCATCCTCAAAATGGACACAAACTTCATGATTTGCAAGGCCCTTCTCACCAGATCGGTCATTCTAGCCGCATGTGCCCCTCCGATGGGTGTGTTCTCTAGGGGCTGAGGATGCTGAGGTGGGAGGGGCCCCTGTCACACCCAAGGTCACCCTGCAGGTAAAACAGAGCCTGGGCTGGAGTTCGGCTTTCCCTGGGCTGTGAGGCAGGCTGAGGTCCTGTGGTTCGGGTGCTCTGGGGATAATACAGGTTTGCCTTGTGACACTCACAAGAACAAGCCCCAACCACCCCCTCTGACGTTTTCTAGGCCCGGGCCTGGCCCACTGTCCCCAAACATTGTAAAGTGAGTGCGTTCATCTTAGTACAAGTTCAGGACCGAGCTTCAACAGAAGGAAGCAACCTACCCACAACCCCACAGCCAGAGGTGAGGAATCCTGTATTCACCCTGGGCCATCAGAGTCCAGAGCCAAGGATTCTGACTGCCACGCCCCAGTGCTACCCTTATCACCGGAAAGAGACCTTTACTCAGGGCCTCCAGGATGCATCTGGGTGCTGGGGAAGCCGAGACAGCGATCGTCCCTTTCCCTGCCCTCCCCATTCACAGTGGCTAACCCATGTCACTCTTTCACGCCCTACAGTCGTCTCCCTCAGCACCAGAGTCCTGATTCTCAGATAGAGGGCAGACAGGAAAGCTGGCAGCCATAGCGCCCTTTCGAGGGCAGCCTGAGTTAGAGGAGCAAACCAGAACCAGGAGGCCGAAGACTAGCAGTGGACAGCTTCCACTGCCTCTCTGGGAACGCATGCATGTGTGCACACGTGCATTTGTGCATGTGTGCCTAGATACTTACGTGTGTGTATGTGGGGGCAAGGGGTGACTGGCCCCCACTTTGAGGCTGTCCCACCCCGTCCCATCCCAGTCAGCTGCGAGCGCCCCCAGTCCCTGCTGCTGCTAACAGCTATGGCGCCCTCCTACAGGATGCTCAGGGAATGACACCCCCAAGTGCAGTTGCCAGGAGGATTCTGGGTGGCTCCTCCCTGTGCCAGGGCTCCCTTGGAAGCAGGGGTTTCTGGCAGGCCTCTGGGTAGCATCTGGGACCTGGACCAAGAATTGGGTACCGGCATGAGGGCTTCTGGTCTCAGCCTCCCACCTCCCCTGCTGTCCCTCTCTATTCTCTGGGGCCCTCAGAGGCCTTAACTGGGAAGTGGAGGTGGCACCTGGCTTTTAGGGCGAGTGCAAGGGAGAGCACAGAAGGGGACAGGAAGGTGGTTGTATGAATCCTCTGTCAGTCTTGTGCCCCCACTGCACCGCCAACCCCACCAGTCTGACCCACAGCAGGTCCTCCCCATGCCTGTGCTGTGATATTCAGAAGAGAACAGGCTTGTCCTAGAGGGGGCTGAAGGCAGGAAAAGGAAGGGCCCCTGCATTTTCTGCGGGGCCTGTGGACGTGGAGCCCTGGGAGTGTAGACACATGTGCAAGCACTTGTGGGCATGTGCACTCCTGTGTCCACACCCACTGACCGGCACATGGGTCGTGCACACACCCATCAATGGAACAAATGATAAACAGCAGCCCCTAGCCCTGGGCAGTCTCCTCTGGGCCTTGCCTCCAAATCCTCCATCCAGACAGGCCTCAGAGCAAACCTGGTGGGATGTTTGAGGTCCCAGACCATGGAGTGACACAGGGAGGTCCTAGTGCAATCACCTTCACCCTGATTTTGTCTTGGTCACTCTAGAAGCACCTGCCCCTGTGTGACAGTCCACTGTGCCTGGAATCTAGGGAGGAAGGCTGCTCTTGGCAGCTACTAGAACATCTGCTCTAGAATAAGACCTGACAGGAGGGTACCCAAGGACTCAGACAAGGCAGAGGAGGGCACACCCAACTCTGTTGGGAGGGTCACAGGATGAGGTTCACCAAGAAGGCCTCCCAAAAAATGACACCTTGGAGCTGAACCTACGAACTGGTTTTCCCAAGCAGACTAGATGGAAACGCATTCCCGGGGAAGGGAACAGCTCATGCAAAGTCATGGTGGTATGCCTTGTTCGGGGGATACCCAGCTGCCTGGACCCTGCAGCCCCACTCTGGCTGCACCAGGAAGAAATGTCCTTTCAGAAGAAATGTTCTTTCCTCTCTGGGGAAGGCACTGTAGAGCCCCACACTGCAAATACCCTCCAAGCATTATAATGGGTGCAGATGGCAGACCCTGATGGGGAGGGGGGTGTGGGGGTGCAAGTTACTCTTCAAAGCTCTCCCGTGCCTTTAAAGGCAGCACGTCTCCTGGGAATGCAGCCTGTGATTCACTGTCTCAAAAGTGGTTAGCCCAGGATAGCACACGTGTGCTCCAACCATTTGTTCCAAAGAGGAAGGGAGTCGTGACTGAGTTGCAGGTCGTGAGTCCCTCTGGGACATGTCTGTAATGCTCCAGTTCTTTAGGATGATGGTCATGAGTGTTCACTGTAATGAGTTTCATAGCTTACAGTCTTTCATATGTATGAAACTGAAATAGAGCATAATAAAAGTTTTAATTGTATTTTTGTGCAAGTTTACAGGGCTGTTCTGAAGCTGGGTTGGCTGAGATGCCTCTGTGTGATTACCTGAGTTTGGCATCCTCGCAGGGGCCCCCATACTCGGGGCGGGGGTGGGCAGCATAGGGTCTGGACTCGGTCCCAACTCCACTGGGTCCACAGAAGTTTCCAGACATTTCCAGAATAAGATCGGGTGGAGCTAGGAAGGTAGGGCATGGATGCCCAGCCAACTTCCTGTATGGGACTGGACACGTCCCTTCCGCTCTCTGGGTCTCAGTGTCCCTTCTGCACAGTGAGGAACTACAGGTGACCTGTGTCCTGGCTTTGAACCCAGACTCTGCTGACATGGGACAGTGACATGGAGCATTCCCTTACCTTTAAAGGGGGACCCCACAGAGCTGCTCTGAGGGCTGGATGGTACGAGGCTCTTTAAGGCACAGTTCCTGGCAGGTAGTGAATCCTCCATAAGTTGTGGTTTTCTAAAAACTCACCGGAACAAACAAAAACCCCTAGAGCAAACGGGGCCAGGTTGGAGGTTGGGAGAGCTATGCTCCAGGTCTGGACCCCACCACTCACTGGCCTGAAGCTTCTGAAGTCCTTTCATCCCTGGGCCTCACTCTGCTCCCATGTAAAATGGGAACCAAGGGCCTCTTGGAGAGGAGAGAGGATGAGAATGTTTTTGCAAAGGGGAGTGTGCTGTAAAGGCCAGGGTCAGTAACCAGAGCTCTAATCCCCAAGACCCCCTCCCTGGGAGAAAAATCTCAACCTGCTGCCTGGGGAGCTATGCCTGGGGGCCTCACCCAGGGCAGCCCTAATCTCAGGCAGACCCAGAGCCTGCTCCTGCTCAGAGTTAGGGGCCTGGGCTGGATCAAAGGCAGAGAGAATTAGCATCACAGAGAGCCCGGGGGAGGGGAGGCCAGGATTAATTTATCTCTTCTTCCTGCTGCTCCTTCAGCAGCCCCTGGGGTTGGGGGAAGGGTAACCGTCCACCCCCAAGCCCCTACCACACCGCTGAGGCGCAGTTCCTATAGAGAGGGGCAGAGCAGGGCAAAGATTTGGAAGGGACCTGCACAGTGCACACATTCTGGAGCCATGGGCTTGGAGAGACAAGAATGAAGATCCCTGGGCCACAGGGCTATCCACAGAGACGGCAGGCCAGGGGGATGTGATGTGAGTTCACAGATCCCACTGGGTCATTTGGGGGACACAGGAGCGTATGTGCCTCTGTGTATGTGTTTGTGCCGGAGGAGATCTAAGAGTGTGTGAAGGACACTCCCATGTGTATTTGTCAGGAAATGCTGCCACTGGGTGCCTGGGCCTGTGTGTGTGTGTGTGTGTGTGCGCGCGTGTGTGCGCGTGTGCATGTGCGTGTATGTGTGTGTGTCTGCGGCAGGGTGGTCACGGGGCCTGTTCCCGTGCATGTGACTCAGTGACGGCGAGACTCATGCCGGACTGTCCCTGTGCGTCTGCACGACCGCAGTGTCCAGTGTGCGGGCATTCGGGCACACGTGTGGCCAGAGGGGCTGCTTGGGAAGTGGGAAATGAGCAGTGACCCCACACAGGGAAACAGCCAGAGAGGTGCAGACTTGCACCTTGCAGGCCCTGCTGCTGGGCTCCGCGGGCTCCCCGCAACCCTCAGGCTTTGTCCCTTCCTCCATGCAACCGCAGTGGGACCACCAGGCTTAACCTGTCCCTGCCTGTCTCCTCGCCTGAGATGGATGTCATCAGTGTGGTTATGAGGATTAAATTAGTTAATATTATGGAAACATTTAAAACAGCCCTTGCCACACAATGAATGCTCTCAAAGCATTCATTAGTACAATTAGCGCTACCTGGAAGGGCCTAGTGGGCCCGAGGCGGGACGGCCGCAGGAGCAGGGTCACTGCACAGCCTGCCAGGCGCTGTCCTGGCAGAAGCTTTGGAGGGAGTTTGGTTTTAAGCCAGCAGAACTGGGCAGCCTTTGGCAATGCCGGGAAAATGGAGCATGTGGTGTGGGAAGAATCACGAGGCACAACCTGAGCCAACTTGGAGGGCTTGGTGCTCTCTGGCCATGCACGTGCTCCTCCTCCCACCCACCCCTTCTGGCTTCTCATGCCCCTCCTCCGTGGACCTCCCACCCACTTCCTACCCCAGGAGTGTCAGGCATGGTCCCCCCACCAGCCCTGTTTCTTTTTTCAACTGGGTCCCCAGGTCCATTTTTCATGCTCATTCTGCAGGTGGTGAAACTAGGGCTCTGAGAAACTGAGGGATATAACCAGGAGGCGGAGCTTGTTCAGGAACCCAGGACTCTGAGAATTCAGAGTAGCTTATAAAGCAGCAAGATGCCAATCTGGCCCGTAGGGCAACCCAAGTGGCTCTCAGCTCTTTGGAGTCTCTCCGGGCTTTCAGAGCCCCTGCAATAGTTCCCTTAGCTTTTTCTGAATCACAGACTGAACAACTAATACACCCTTCCCCATGGTGACCTTATCTGCTCTACCTACCCACCAGAACACAGGAGAAGGTCTAGACTGACACTTAAATGCATCCCTAATATACCTCTTCCACCTCTGCACTTTTGCTCTTACTGTTCTGCCTTGTCCCTGCCGACCCAGATCCTCCCTGGTAAGGCCCACTGCAAAAGCCACCTCTTCCATGAAGCCTTCTCTGACTGCCTGACTGCCTAATCCATTAGTGGCCTCTCAGTCCCCTGCCCCTAGGGAGCTAGAGACAATCCTCTTCAGCACTAACCACTTAACCTGCTCAGAGGTCCTGGAGGACAGACCAGGAGCTTCTCTGTCCACCCTGACCCCACAGGATAGGACAAGAATGTCAACAGGCTGGGGTACCCTGTGGACAGCCCTCCTGTTTCACAGCTCTCTAAGCCCTTCTAAGCCCTTCTACCATGGCCATTTAATACAGTGTTCCAGAGCTAAGGCCCTGGAGCCAATTTTCCTAGATCCAAATCTCAGCTTTCCCACTCACTGTGTGACCTTGGGCTTGTTAGCTAACCTTTCTGTGCTTCATACTGCTCGTCTATCAGTGGGAGGAATAGTTCTGATGCCACAAGGTTGTTGTGAGAATGAAATGAGTTAGCACATAGAAGTTCTTAGAACAATAGCCCACACGTAGTCACACTGCTATATGTATTTACCATTGTTGTTAATATTTATACTGCTGTCATAACCAGAGGACACACAGAAGCACCAGACACAATCTCTGTCCCCTAGAGATGAGAGTCCCAGACAGGAACAGGAAAAGGGAGTTCCATTTCTTATCCCACTTAAGTCAGACCACCTTGGAAGGAGTGATGGCCAGCCCCACTTTACAGATAGAGAAGTTGAGCTTTCAGAAGGTGGTAGGAGGTTCCCTAGGGCTCACAGCTGTAAGCGGCAAGGCTGGGATTCAGCGCCAGGTCGCGGGGCTCCAAAGTCCACACTCTTTCAGCAAGCCCGCTGCCTCTCAGTCTAGCAGAGAGATAAGCCGAGTACACAGATAGCTGTAATCCAAGGTAGAAAGTGATAAGTGGCAAACAGGGACTGAGAAAGGCTGTAGGAGGGCGGGCGCCTGCCTGCCCCGGGAGGGGAAGCGGTGGCGGGCAGGGCGGGCTTTTGAGAGCAGATGACATCTGAGCATAGCCTCCAAGGTGGGCAGGCCAAGCGGGAAGACTTTCAGGCTGGAGAGGCCGGTGTGAGCAAAGACACGGGTGACCAGGGCTGTAGCATCTCACAGGTGCCTGATGGGTCACAGAGGCCCAACAAATATTTGTGAAAGGGAGGGAGGACGGAGAGACAGGGAGGAAGGGTGAGTATTCCCTGACCCCACTTGGCCCAGGAACTTCCCCTGTCACGAGGAGATAGAAGTCAATTCCTCCGATTCCCTGAAGGGCTTCATGGAGGTCCCGGGGCCCCTTGTCCTATGACACCCCGGAGAAGTATCTCAGGACCTTCAGGCTGGAGCTCCTGAGAATTAGATGTTTTACTCCATACCAGGAAGAACTTCCCAAGGCGTAAAGCTGGACAGGGCTCCTCTGTGGGGCAGGCCAGTGGTGTGCTGGAGCCGGCTGGGACTGGCTCACAAGGCTGAAGGCTAAATTTTCTGGAACTGTGGGAGCTGGGTGTTGTGAAGTCAGCAGCTTGACCTTGGCCGCAGGGGGAGTATTTATACAATGGAAATCGGCAAACGCTATCTATCAGGTCTTCCCCACTTTGGAGAGCCAGATGTTAAACACTTACCAGCACATCACTGCGCAGTGTCTGCCATGTGAGGAAGCAAGCTCCCCATTCCCAGAAGGATGCAAGCAGAGGCAGCTGCCTCCTGAGAAGAATGAGACCTAGGGGTTCTCGCTTCGATGACCTCAGAAGCCCCTTTTGGGCTCTGAGAGCTGATGAAAAGTCAGGTTTGAGAAAAAATTAATCAGAGTAATTATTCATGCTAGGAAATCATTAACCACTTGACTCAGAGGCTGGGAGGAGGGCAGGAACCTGAGGAAATGCGTAAGGTGCCACATGTTTGCAGATTTCACAGGTAGAAAGTCTTGTCCGGCATTGCACAGGGAGTTGGGGCAACACTAGGACCAGAACCTGTGTCTCCAGCCTCCTAGCCAGGGCTCGCTCCAGGGCACATGCGCTGGGCTGGTGGGCATGAGGGCATCTTCCTGCATAGTCCGTTTGCTGTCTCTCCTCCAATAGAATATAAGCTCTGTGACAGAGACCCTATCTGTCTTATTCACTGTCAGATTCCCAGTGCCTAGTTTTGTGCCTGGCACATTGCAGAGTCAATAAATGTTTGTGAGATGAATCAGTGTGTCTGGGATCCCGTCCTCTGACAGCCATCCTCTGAGACCATTACCACTCTGGTCCCAACACCTGCTTAGTGACATGAAATCAGAAGACTGTTGTTCAAATACCAGTTCTGCCCCTTCCTGTATGACTCTGGCCAAACCATTGGGCCCCTTGAACCCTCAGTTTATTTCTCTACAAAGTGAGTTGTGCGATCTCCGCCTGCCTCGTGGCACTCAGGTAAGACATAAAGTGCTTTTTACAAACTCTGAGTGCTGCACCCAGAGGGGGAAAGGGGAGGCTAGGGAAGCCAGCTTTGAGGGCCAGGCCTAGCCCCAGGGCTCCCAGTGGACATGGGATAGTGGCCAGGTGGCTGCTCTCTTTGGGCTGATTCTTGGGGTAATCTGGGTCAGATAGGCTCTTTGGAGAAGAGAGGTGGGGGATGTTGCCAAACGGAACTCAAGGTTCTAAAGGGGCAGGGAGGCGAGGCTGAAATGAAGGCAGCAAGGGAGAGTTTGGGGAATCCTCTTCCTCCAAAGACCAAGTCTCTTGAAGCAAAGGCAGCGGGCAAACCAGGAACTTTAGAAAGCACTTCTGTGCCTGCAGAGCTCTTTGTTGCCACCTACCCTGCCCCTCCCAACCCCCAAACCTTCCCTGCTGCAAATTGCCTTAACGGGTGAGCTTGGACTGGCACTTGCCAAGTCGGGTGGGGGTTGGATGGAAAATCCTGGTATGTTCTGAAATCAAACCAGTGTTCCAAATGATTCCGTGGAGAAAGGATTTCTGCCACTCTCCTAGACAGGCATCCGAAGACACCCCCCCACCTTGGTAGAGTGGGGGACACGGAAGGGGTCCAGCTCATTCTGGGTTGTGGAAGATGAGGAAGGAAAGTCGGGGGTGGCGGTGCTCCAGAGCCCTCCCAAGTGGCATCTGATTTTTGCAAAGGGGGTGAGGGCAGTGGGAGACTCAGAGCTGGGGCCAGGGAGGCAGGTGGAGAGGGTGCCCATGGAGGGGACGTCAGCCTGGGCCCTCGGGGGGAAAGCAAAATAGAAAGGCCCTGTGTCAGCAGCCAGGCCCCTGGCGGCCAGGCTCTCGGCTCCATTCTGTTCAGCGGGATTCTAGTTGGCACCAGCTGCAGTCAGGAACAATGCCTGGATTTCTTTCTTTCTTCTTCTTTTTAAAAAAAATTTTAATAGAGGGGAGAGAAGAACTAGAGCCACTCATTGAACAGCTCAGCATCATGAAGGCGTCTGGGACCGTGTGTCCTTGAAAACAGCACAGACTCAGGGAGCCCCCCACAGCTGGCTGCAAGGTGCAAGAAGGCACATCATTCTGGGAGCCGGGGGTCCAGCCTGCTGCTGCCTCACGCTTGCTGGAGGACTGGGGCACGTCCATGCCTCACTCTGGTCGTTTTTCCAGCAGAGCCTGCCTTCCAGATGCCACTCAATACCAACTCCCCTCCTTCCCCAGACTTTTAGAGTGCTATTTGCTGGGGACGGTCCTTTCTGATAGCCTGTGAGCTCCCAGAGGACCCGGCCGGGCTCGTCCTTAGGCGCCCCTTGCCTCTCCCCCTGTCCTTGACCGCTTATCAGTCACTCAGGCACTATGCTGGGTGATGGGATAGAGCAGTGAGCCAGCTTCTGGCCCACAGTCTCAGCCTGGGAGGAGATGGGTGCACATCAAAATAATCTCCCAGCCTAGTGAGGTGTCATGCTGGACACACGAAACTCCCTGTGCCTCAGGTTCCTCACCTCCAAAATTGGAGACATTACTACCACTAATAAAAATCAGCTCTTGTGAAGACGAGAGGAGTCTGTGGGCATGAGACCCTCGGTGTCTGCCACAGAGTAGGAAAATTAATACGTAATCATTATGGTGATAATGATGATGGGGGAGGCAAGGGCAGCAGCACGTGGGGGCTGAGACCGGGTAGACGGCACATCTGCTGGAGGTATGGGGCAGGCCTCTGAGCATGTGGCTGTGGATGTGGCCTTAAAGTTTGGCAGAGGTGTGTCCCAGGAGGCAGGAAGAACATGAGGAGCCAGGAGTGTGTACAGAATGCTGGCAATTCTAAAAGCCACCCAGCATGGCTACACGCATGGGGCAGGGCAAGGGGGTAGGAGACTTGAGGCCAGAGGACTGCTGTCCAGGTGAGGAGGGGAGACACGGAAGCTCTGGGATCTTCTCCTACCCCCTCCAGTGCCAAAGAGGAGGGACCCTTCCCTCGGGATGCCAGAGTTGCCAGCATAGAGGGAGGAGGCTTCATTCTCCTCTGCTGCTTGCGCTAGGCCCCCCAGGAGTGCTGGACCTCCTAGCTCCCAGGTGACTTTCTGGCAGCGCTGGAGCAGAGAAGAGAGCCCTGTGTCGGGACACCTGGTTCTTGTTCCCGCTCTGACACTTCCCAGCTGTGTGGCCATGGGAAAGCCACCATCTCCTTTCAGGCTCAGTTTCATCACTGGAAAAGGGGCCATTGCGGGCTCAGAAGACGGGTGGTACCTTGTGAAGCAAGGTGTTAAGGTCATGACCGACGCACAGCCCTGGACGATCCCCTCTGCGTACACATGTTTTCCTTTCCCTACACAGCTAAAGGAGACACTCTGAGGGCATTCCCCAAGGCAGGGCCCCCCTGAACCCTGAAGTACACTATAGCTCAAGAGTAAGGGTTCAATCAGAGCCAGAACATTGGACATCCCATGTCCCATACTCTCCTACTTGACAGATGGGGAAACAGGACACGGAGAGAGTCTGTGAGGCGCTCATGACACACTGCAAGTTGGACAGTGGCGGGCTGGGAGCAAAGGTGTCCCAGCTCTCAAAGCAGTCTCTCCATTGATTCTCCTGGGCCTCCCAGCAGAAGAAGGGAGTGGTGGCTGAGCTGGGTCTGGAACCATGGGGCAGAGAGCCATGATGGGAACTGAGAAGATGGCATACCTGTTGGAAAGATCTGGAGAGCCAAGGCCAGGCGGCTGGGCAGGTGCAGCCTCAGAGAATGGAGTGGGCAACCTGACTGTCATAGGGAGAGGAGGCATCCCAGGGGTCCCTGCTATGATGAGGGGCACACCTACTCTCTGCTGGGTCCAATCACCCACCTCTAGAAACACAGTTGCCTCAGAGCTGGGCAAGGACCAGGTGCCTCCTGGATCCACCAGGGTGTGAAGACTGAATCTACTCCCCATGACCCCACTACCATGGGAGGGTACCTGATCATCCCCTGGCAGATGAGTCCTTCCCCCATCCACCCCAGAGGGCTCAGAAAGTCACCTTGTCTGTACCATGGCCTGGTGATGAATGAAGGCAAGTCCTCATTCTCAACCCTGAGGTCCAGCCCCACCCACGGAATAACTGTGAGACTTTAAGCAGGCTACTTAACCTCTCTGAGCCTTTGTCCTCAGTGGGGAATTATACCTTCTGGCTTATGCAGAGGATGGAATGAGAAATGCCTGGGAAACAGGAAGCTCTCAACAAGGTGACATTTCTCCGGCCCTTTTAGTCCTTAGGCTCCCTTTCGGGGAGACAAGGGTGAATCCTGGAGACAGAGAAGGCAGTCCTGGCACCCCCACATGTGCTGGTTCCCTGCTTCCCAGCCCACTGAGGGCCTCCAGCTCAGGAGGCCATAGTCACTATACCCTGTACGGGTTCTCTGCTCCCCCCAGGACATATAGCCTCTTCCCACTGCCTTCCTCCCGGCCTCCTGGACCTCCTGGCTCCCCGCTCCCCAGGCCTAGGCCTAAGCCATGGCCTTCTTTCCCGCTCATGGTTCCTGGAAGGCAAGGCAATTAATAAAATGTAAGTCTACTCTGAAGATAGGTGGGGCAGGACCCTGCACTGGCACACACAGGTTTGCCCCGTGCACTGAGCTGCCTCCAGAGCCATGTGATTTCTCGGCCCTGCGTTGCCTGAGTGATATCTGTCTTCTCAGTGGCTGGGAAGTGAAAGCACTTTTCCCTCTGCCTCACCCCCAGCTCTCTAGGCACACAGAAGCCAGGGTCAGGAGGGTGGAGGCTCAGGACACATAATCCCCAAAGAGGCCCAGCCACTGCCATGAGACCTGAACCTTGGTTTAAAGAAGCCCAGAGAGGGCTAGCAACTTGTCTGGGACCACACAGAGAGTCTATGGATGAGGAGGCAGAACTGGGCTAAAATGTCAACAGGAAACATTGTTAACGAGAGCCCGAGTTTGAATCCTGATTGACCAAGGGACTCCAAGTGTAGTTTGCTCTGAAGGGGAGATGGTAATAGAGCATCTAACTCAAGGCAGTATGAGAATTCAATATGCTCATGCTAAGAGGCCCTTACCATAGTACCCAGCACACAGTAGGTACTAAATAAGTCATAACTTCTTCCAAGACTCCACAGGGATCCAGTCAGCCTTGTTATTTCTCTGAAGGATGAATAGAGACAGCAAAGGCCTGAGTCCCAAGGACTGGAGGCCAGGATCCCCGGGATGCCTGGGCAGACCCAGAGCCCAGGTACGGTATCTCAGACTTGCTGCCATCTTATCATGCTTGCCCAGCTAGAAGAGCTGAAGTTACCCTTCGCTCAAGCCTTCTTTGTATCCTGGGCTTGGCTCCTCTGCTCTCTGCAGTAGCATGCTAATTTTCAGATGTAAGTTAGTGGGCGGGGGGATTTTCTGGACAGGAGTTTTGAACACAAGTGATCATCCCCAAGGCTGCCTCCATTCTCCATTTCCTGGAGGTGGGGAACCCTTGTCACTTGGTGAGGAATTTGGACAGAAATGATGAAAGGAGAGCATCCTGACCCATCCTGACCCATCTAGGTCTTGGCTGAGGCTGGATTCTTGCCCTCCAGACTCTTAAACCCGGAATCTCCACATCCTGAGGTTTTGGACCTGGGGTGGTGTGGGGGGCTGGGAGCTTTCTGGCTATTGCGATGCTATAGATTTCCCAGAAGGAGCAGTTGTGGCTCCAGCCACCACTCAGCCAGCTGAATTACACCTTCCAGCCCTAGGTCAGGCTTTTAGGGGGTTCTGGAGCTACCCCCATGTCCTGACTTAGGGTCCTGGGCCGCCCAGAGGCTGAGGGGGAAGGGGTCAGGAATGTACTCCCACAGGAATGTACTGTACCATGCTCCTCTGGTGTCCTGAGAGGTCTGGAAGGTTCTCATCCCATCCACCTTCCCCAGGGGTACACATCTGCCACCTGTGCAGAAACGGCATTTTGGTAACAGTCCATGTGACAGGTCTAAAGACTGAGGCCCCGGAAAGGAAAGGAGCGCCTTCCCGTGCACCTACTGGCCTCGGGGCGGCAGAATTTCCCCTGGGAGTATCAAGCAGGTTCCTGGCATCCCCTCCCAGGCCCCTGTGGACCTCAGCTGCCGCCCTCTAAGCCCTCAGGAATCCAAGCTGAGTTCACGGGCTGTCAGACTAGCGAAGCCTTGAGAATGAATTCAGGGCTGGCAAATTCATTTTGCTTCCTTTCCCTCGGTGGTGGAAGGAGTGATCTAGCCGGCCCTGAAGGAGTTCAAGCCGAGGTCAGAGATGCCCACTGAAGGATGTTTTTAAATAGGGTGAGGGGGGAGGGTACTCTGGCCTGCTCCTCACGCTGGCCCAGGGTCGGCGCTGATCACTGCCCAGGAGGCCTGGACGATCCTCGAGTCTGCGTGGCACGTCCGCGCTCCCAGGCGGGCCTCGTCAATCAGGCAATGGCCCTAGCCTGTCCTGGACATCTTCCGCTAGTCTCAGTTCCCGCGGGAGACCCCCGCCCGTGCTGCCTCCGGGTACCCGCCCCCGGCGGTGTCATTGTTCTCTGACGTCACGCCGCGGCCCCGCCCCTCGACCCTCACCAACCCCCACCCCCCCACCTCCGGCTTCTGGCGCCCGAGACCCTCGCAGCCTGCAAAGCCCAGGCAATGCAGGGCTCCCCCCGCGGCCCTGCCCGGGCTGCGCCCCCTTGCGCTCTCCCCAACTTGCCTTTGTTATTCCAGCTCCCTTCCTCGCCTCGCCTCCGACACCGCGGCAGGCTGCAAAACACGGAGCGCGGAGCTACCGCCACACCTGGAATCCGAAGCGGGCGCCGGCTGAAGCCTCCCCCGCCTGTGCAGGGAGGAGAGTGCTTGCGTGCGCGCGAGTGTGTGTGTCCAACCCGCGCCGCGCGGGCGCCGATTATGATTTGGGACTGAGGGTTGCCGCAAATCACAAGCGGTGGTGGGGGGTAGTTCTGGGTGTGAAAGAGAGAGTGGGAGGAGGATATGGGTTTGTGTGTGTACGTGAGCTTAAGGATTTCATGCACGGGGGAATGTTTCTTTCTTTCTTTTTTTTTTTTTTGGAGTGCATTTGGTTGTACGGCGATGTGTGTGTCTGCGTGCAGTTGCGTATGTGTAAATGCGGTGGCTATGGCCGTGTGCACGGGTACATTTGTGAGGGAAAGTGTACGTATGTGCGTGTTTGTGTGTGCGCACGTGTGGAAGTGTGTTTGTAAAACTGAGTGTGGGCGCGAGTGTGTGTGCTGTTTGTGTAGGAGTTTCCGTGTGAGTGGCAGTGGACGTCAGCCAAGGTGGGTGCGCACTTAAATGCTCTCGTGGGTGGCTCCGCAAGGGGAACCCCGCGAGTGGGTGCACCCCGCTGCACCTTGTGAGTGCCATCCCTCTCCGTGGCCCTTGGGGCAGTGCGCAGTCCCCAACGTAGAACTGGGCCTGGGTCCCGGCGCCCCCATCCCACCCACGTGCACTGGGCCTTGGGCGCACTCGACGGTCCTCGGGGACCCGCCGGCCTCCGGATCGCGCAGGGTGCCAGGGTCAGACCTTGCGTCCGGGTCCATCCCGGTTGTCGGGGACACCGCGCTCCAACCTCCCCCAACGTCGCCCTTGGTGGTGACGGTGTTTGTGGTGTATTGGGGGGGTTCCTCTACTCTCCCCACCAGTCAGTCCCTGGGCTTTCGGAACAACCCCAAAAGTCACCTCCAGGGGAACGCTTGGGCAATCCTTGCTAGCAACTAGATTACCCCCAAATAGGTTACCTGACAGCGTTCACAGCCCCAAGTGCACGCTAGTCCCGGGCGCGCTAACCAAGGGGGTACCGTGGGTGCCGGGTGGTTTTCCCCCCTCCCCAATGTGGTCCCTTCCCAGGCTCAGCATTTCTCTCCTACTCTAAACTTGCAGGAGCGGGGAGGTGGGGGCGGGAAGGGAGAAGTGGAAGAAGGGGGAGAGAAAAGGGAGGTGAGTGACGGGGTTGGTGGGGGGTGACGCGCGAAGCTCTTCCGAGCCACAGAGGGGGGAAAGCTTGGAGAGGGCCTGGACTAAGGAGCGGGGAAGAAAAAGCAAAAGAAGGGACAGGAAAGGCGAGGGAGAGAAAGAGGCGAAAAGGAAAGAGGTAGAGTGAACGGCGAGAGCGCTGAGAGAGCGCGAGCCCAGCGGAGCCGAGCGCTGGAGGCGGCGGCGGCTGTGCCGCGTAGCTCCGTTCCGTCCGTAGTTCCGTACCTGCTTTTGCGGGCGGCCGGCGGCGCGGGGCCCTTTGGAAATAGAATAGCCAATGTAATCTGACACTTCAACTTGCTCGGCTCCGGGCGAGTTGATTCACTTACTCACCCCCTAACGCCGAGTTCCTTTTCACTGTCTGTGGACATTAAAAAAGCGAGCGGCGGCGGGCGCCCGGGAGAGCAGGCGACCGGGCGGCGGGCGGGCGAGCAGCGATCCGGCGGCGGAGCAAGCGAGCAGCGCCGGCGCAGCGCGGTGACCCCAGCCCCGGTCGGCGCGGAGCAGGAGCCGAAGCGGAGCCGTTCTCGGCGCCCTCGTAGCGCTCCTCCCGGCCCGAGCCGGGCCTGCCCGGCAGCGGCCGCGGCGGCAGCGGCGCGTCCTCCAGCGGCTGCAGCGGCGCTCGCAGCACCGGGTAAGTTTGGGTCCAGACCCGGGCGCCCACTTGCCCCGGGCCTTCCTCTCGCTCCCCGCGGACTCTTGGGGTGCGAGCGTGGGGCGCTGGGCGCTGAGGGCTTATCCCTTGAAGGGTCTGCCGGGGCCAGGCAAGCCGGGCGAGCGGCCGGCGGCCGAGCTCCACTGCGCTCCCCTCGGCGGCCCGGGGACGAGGCCCAGGCGACCGGCGAACGCCCGGCTGCGCGGAGCCGGCTTGGGCTGCGCGCGGGGGCCGAGGATCTTCGGGTGTGCGGGGCGTGAGTAAGGTTGTGCGCGCGCGGACCCTGTGCCCGCCTCCTGCCGGTGCGCCTCCAGCCCTCGTTCTGAACGCCCGGGCAGGAGCGGGATTCGGGCAGGGAGGGAAGGACCCGGGTAGGACCACCTCGGTCTCCTTCACCACCTTCGGGGAGACGCGAAGTTGTGCGCCTGTGTGTAGGAGAATCGCCGGAGACGGCGCTGGATTTCGGGGTGGCAAGGGGTAGTGGTGCTAAGTTGTGCATCTGAATTTCCAGGCAAAACACACACTTTTGTAAATGGGAGGTGGAGGCGCGGTTAAGTTGTTCGTGTGTGAATTGCCCGGGGAGACGCGGCGCACGGTACTAGCGGGGAACGCGAAGGGGTGTGTGTTTGGGGCTTCCCGTAGGTCCTGAGAAGCCCGAGGGGCCTTAAGGCCGTCGCCCGGACGGGGCTGCCCCGGCCAGAAGGGGAGCCCAGAGGGAAGATGTGCGTGTGTGTGCGCGCGCGCGTTGCAAATACGAAAGTAATTTCTCCGTGTTCTTTCTTCCTCTCCGTCTCCGGCGGCGGCGGCGGCTGCCCCGGGGGAGTGAGAGGCCGGCCGGGGCGGAGGTTGGGGGGCCGGGCCGGGGCCGGAGCTGGGGTGGGGGGGCGGGCTCTGGAAGCTTGTTTCACATTCCTGGCGTCTGGGCTGGGGAGAGAACAGTGGGGAGCGCGGCCTCGGCGTCTGGGGCGCGGGCAGCGGGCGCGCGTCGCCCCCTCGCCGGGGACATCTGTCCAGGAAGCCAGGCGGGCGGGGAGAGGGCGCGGTGCGGAGGGCAGGCTCCCCGCCCCGGAGCAGCGGGGGCGCGGGCGAGGGGCGGCCGCCTTCCCGGCCATTGTGCGCCAGCAGATTTTCACGGGAGACTGCCCCGGAGCCGCCGGAGAAGGCCGAGAGTCAGCCTCAGCCCTGGGTTTAAAAGACACTCCAGGAATGTAAACAACCCGGGCAGGAGGGCGGGCTGGCGGGAGCGGGCCAGGGCAGCTGGCCCGGGCCCCCCACCCCTCCCTGGGGGACAGCCCGACAGCGGGGCCGCCCAGCCCTTACCCCTCTACCTGCCGCAAACTTTTTCTTCCTCTGCTTTCCCTTCCCACCTGGCCCCTCTATATGGGCACAGAGCGAGGGCCTCTCCCGAGGCTGGGGCACTGAGCGACTGACACCCTGCGCCTGACCCTGGAGGCCTGGAGGCTCGGCCCCTCCTTGGGTGTCCCGAGTTCAGGCTGCTCCTGCTCCGGAGCCGCGGGCTGCTTCCTTGGATAGTGCCCGAGTAACTGGGGCTCTGAGAGCTGCCTGCCTGCCTGCCTGCCTCTCTCTCTCTTCCTCCCTCCCTCCCTCCCGCTGCTCCTTCCCCACTCTCCCCCTTCTCCTCTCCCCTGACTGCTTTTCCAATGCCTTGACATGAGGGAGGAAGATTTAACTTGGCAGCCCAAACAAATGTTCTCTCAGAGGTCCTCCAAGAAGCTGGCGGCCGGGCTGGCAGGGTGAGGGCACTGCTCGGCCAGTCTTTTCCTCCTCCCGGCTCTGCCATGGCCGTTTGGAGCCCCCTGGGTGGACAGCCCCGGGCATGGGAAGAGTAGAGCCCAACCCTGCAGATTTAAAAGGGCAGTGAGAAGCTGACTGTGGAAGCCCTGGGCTCGGAGCTGGGCAGAAGCCGCAGGGAGCTGCCTCCTGGTGCCAAGGGTTTTCTGGAGGATTTTCTTGAGCAACAGTTTGTCTCCCTGCTGCAACCCGGGAACAGAGCCTGGTAGACCAGAGGGTTAACCGGCGCTGTCTCCTCCTCTCCTGTGGGTGTGAGGACAGGCTGGTTACACAGGGCAGGGCAGGAGGCCAGAGGCTGTTCCCAGAGGTGCCTGCGTTTGCTTATTATTGTTTTTCTGAAGGTAGAGATAAAGAGGCAGGCGCTGTGGTTGGACAATGGGCAGCTTGGCTGGCGTTGAATTCGGACTTGACTTCGCTGGCGTTGGTATGGTCCCGGGAGTTTAAAAGTTGTTTGCAAGATATCAGGGAAGTTTAGACCAGGGGGCGAGCACCTAGCTTTTTCTGTCCTGGCTGCTTTTTGAGGAGATCCAGAGCAGAAGTTAGGGTGGGGTGGTGGTTGGGGTGGGGGGGAATTCCTGGCCCCTTGCTTCCCCACTGCCTGGCCCTGGTGGTGTGGTTTGTGAATGCCCCAAGCCTTGTGCTGACCTTTCTCTCATCAAGTTGAGGATGTTGAAACACCAGCATCAGACAAAAGACACATTGAAAGCCCTATCTGCCACAGAGCACGTGTGACTTTGGGGCCAAGGGAATGCATCTGGAGGGAGATGGTGTTTTCTTCTAAGTTTTATGATTTCGGTTGGGTTTTGTTTTTCCCAAAAAGAAGCATCTCCTTGTCCCAAGTCACGAGGTTATGAAACGCTGTTTTCACATGTAAATCTAAAAACCTTAGACTTTGGAGAGTTGGTGGCAGGGACTGGAGCTGAGGGGGTGGGGGCGGGGGGGGCGCTCAGAAGTAGGGAGTTTTCAAGAGTTTTAAATCGTTTTTGGATTGGGGTTTTGAGGCATTTGGGATATGGCTCACAGAGAAGAGTTGGGAACGAGAAATTGCCTGACTTCTGGGAAGCTTTGATAACTAACCCTGTCTTTGCAAAGAAGGGATGTCTGGCTTCTTGGTTGGGGACAGTATGTCCCTTTTTCCTCCTAAGGAAAGAAGAGAGGAGGATCCTCGTTCCTTTCACGGCCAGAGACTGAGGGGTTTAACCACAGAACCACAGGTTCTCTCTCTCTCTCTCACACACACACACACACACACACTCCCCTCACAACAGTAACACAACACTCTTTTCGTACCTGGCCCCCAGAGGTGTGCCCCCATATAGGACAGGTGCCCGCTGGCGATTCATCCTGGAAAATCGCCTAGGGAAGGCTCCTCTGAGAAGAGCTGCACTCTTCACTTTTTCCCCTGATTGACAAAGATGGGGGGTAGATAAGGAAGGAAGGCACTCTGAGGCCTACCGTGTCCTGAGAATCGTGTCTCAAGAGTACCCATGTGTGACGCCACGGATACGGAGTTCTCAGGCCCTGGCTAGTGTCCAAACAAGCAGCCATGACCCTTACCTCAGGGTGAAGCATCGCAGTAAGAAATTTGGGCACCAACAAGTTAATTTCCGGAAGCTTCTCTGGGCACTCTGTCATGGAACCAGGAAGCGAGGCCTGCCAGGTTGTGACTGGGTCCCATACGTTTTCATTCATAACTTTGCTCCCGAGGGCTTCTGCTGGGCTCCTATCACAGCCTCATCTTTATGAGGTTCCTCGGGTTTTGTGTGGACAACAAAGGCCAGGCTGCAGTAATTACTCCGGACCCCGCTGCAGCCTTGCCTGGTGACTGCTCTGACCTCTCAGCAGGACACAGTGGCCTCTGTCCACGCCCTCTGAGGGGAAGCTCTTTGTCCCTAGGGCCTCTGACAAAGTGAGGGGAGGGAGGCAGGGCTTGCCTACGCTGTAAACTCTAGGGGTGATTTTGAGGTTGGGCCTTGTCCTCAGGGAGGATCAAGAGAGGCTGAGTAAATCAGTCCCATGCGCAGGCTCTGGTAAGACTCCAGGAAACCCTTCGTTGATTTTGGGGTTTTCCCAGTGCTTGAGGAGATGGTGGAGGAGTGTCAGGAGGCTGGCTCCCTTAGGCCAGTGGATTCACCCTGCTGGGACTCAGCCTCCTAATCTTTAAAATGGGTCCAAAGGCAGAACAACCCTGATCCCACTTGGCTGTGGGGATGAGGCAGATGTGAGTAGTGGAGCCCTTGGCCCGTGTCCTCTGAAGGCCTGGTGGGCTCTAGGTGCAGAATGGAGCACAAAGGTGTTTCCTTAGGGGAGTTAGTAGCATTTTCCAAAAAGCTGCTTTCCCAAGCCTACTTCCTTGGCAGCTTATATCCAGTTTTGGCTTGCATGCCCCCTGTCACAGGGCGCTCACCACTCCAAGCAGCTTCTGCCTTCAGTGGACAGCTCTGTCAGTGTGCTCTATTGCATGGCATGCTTTCTGGAAATCATCTCTTCCTGACCCTCACTCTGGGCTTGAGGTGTTGGCGGGTCCACCAGATCACAGACTCATCCTTTCTTGAACGATCACAGATTGAAGACTAGTGCTCAAGCAGATCCTACTAACGGCTACTTTCAACTGTTATTGGAAAGGAGCTGCCGGGAGTGAGAAAGGGTCCGACTGAGGGACTCAGTTTGATCTGTCAGTGTATAGGCCTGGTCTGCCTCTTGATACTTTTCTCTCCTTGGATTGCGTATGAGGAGAAGGAAGGAGCTAAGTGATGGGAGTGGGGTCGGGTCAGGGGCCCAGCGTTGGTGCCACAGATAATTCCTAAGAGTCCACTGTTGTGAGGATCATGGCCTGTGAGACACTCAGAATGTGTAAGACAGTTCCTGTTCCTTAGGAGCTTGCAGCCAGTAAGGGCAGGAAGATCAGTCCAAATAAATAATTAACCACTACGAGCTGGCTCCCTGCCATGGGGCGCATGACAGGAATAACCACGGGCCCTTGCCTTTGTGTATGGCACTTGGAGGATTTAGAAGCACTCTCCAAATTTACAGCACTCCAGCAACAATAGTGGAAGCTAGCTGCGATTTGGAATTACCCCCACTTAACAGACAAGAAAATCAAGTTGCAGAGAGGTAAGATGACCTGTAGCTCAGCCAGGACTCAGCCCCAGGCCCCAGAAATAGGACACTGCAGCCACCCTCCCAGTCCACCAAGCACGGGTGCAGAAGTCGGTGTGGACCCCGCGGGATGGAGACCTGGGAACTGAGGTTAAGGGGGGAAGAGCCAGAAACAGGAAGGGTCCCACATGGGCTTACCTGTACCTGCCCCCCGCCCCCTGCAGCCATGCCCCTTTCTTTTGGCAAAGTATCTTAAAGTCGAGCTTGCTCTGAGCCCCAGATGCTGCTGTGACTGCTAGGACACATGTGTCTGTGCGTGGGCTCCAACCCCCTCCCTGACCCTAGAGCAGGAAGAGGAGATGTTTCCAGGCCCCAGGTCTTTGTGCGGCCCAAGGCTCTTCCTTGGACTGTGATGGTTTCTATAGATACAGGCATTGACTCAGCCTGCCCCTCCTCTGGCTGAGTCAGTCCTCCGGCTACGTGGGGTGGCCGCCCTGTGGGCGCTCTTGGGTCCCTCCTACCCCCAGATGCAGCCCTCCTGCTGCCCATGTCCCTGTGCCTGGTGCTTGGAGCTCAGCTGAGGACCACAACAGGACAAGGCCGTCGCTGGAGGGGTACAAAGCAGGATGCAGCCTCGCAGGCTGAGCTTGTACCTCCCCAGGAAGCCTGGCCCAGCCTGGCACACCTGCACAGGTAATGACTGCAGCCCAGGAGGGCCCTGGGGCCCGCCTGTCAGGCCCAGCTGCCGGGGTTACTGCAGGATCATGCTGGGGGAGGCCGGGGTGTCTGAGCTAATTAGATTTCTTAGATTTCAATGCTCCCCTAATCCTGTTAGCCCGGCTGTAATTGTAACCACTTGAAGGTTTCAGCCGTGGCAGGCTGTTGAGGCCAGACGGTGTGGGGACTCCGCTCTGCCCCAGCCCCAGCCTTAGACAGCCATCTGGGGACAGGGGACTCCTTTTCAAGTTCTCTAGGGTGGGGGCCTGAGTGGTGGTAGGTGTTGCACTTTTCTTTAGAGCCTTGGTACCGCGAACTGTGGGAGCAGGCATGGCCCTTAGGATCATCCGACTTCAACCCTTCACTGTATAGAGGGGGTCACAGAATTCTGCAGTGGGCAGGGAGTGGCCCCGGCCCTCAGTGGCTGGTAGGGGCAGGGTGTCTGGGTCTTGCAGACCCAGATCTTTGTCCCTGGAGACTTCAGGGCAGGTCTAGAATTGTATAGGACTTGTGAACCCTACAGAGAAGTCTACCCCAAAGATTGGGGCTAGGGGTGCTTCATTTGTCCCAAAGCCTGCTCCCCAGTTGGCATTACCACCCCCCCCATACATACATATGTATGGATCTATACGCCCTCACACACATGATGTCACCTGTGCTGGCCCAGATTGCTGCTGAGGACTCAGGCTCATCTCTCCTAGGGCTCTCAGACATGGGGGGCTTTTTCTCTTCCTCCCCTGTCCCAGATTCTTGATCTCCTAGAGGGTCCAAGTCAATGCGGATGAGTGCTTTGCCAGAAAATGGCACAGCTATTCTGATGGGGGGTGTGTGTGTATTAGAAGACAGTTTCTTTGTACTTTCAAAGGCTCTCCCAAAATTATTCTTTTGGTGTCTGGTTTAAATGAAACTTGCACCCTGTCCCTGTGCTCTCTCCTGCCCTACTCCCATCCGCATTTCCCAAAACTTCAGTCATCCACTCAGAGGTTGGTGCTTATAGGAGAAGGGGTGGGGTGGCTGTGATACCTTCAAAACCCCTGTTGGGGAAGTTCCCACCAAGCAGTCCCATCCTGTCCTCCACGTGGCCCTAGAGCAGCAGGGAGAGGGGTTCAAAACCTCCTTCCACTCTGGACGCTCCCTGGCTCCGAGCACATAGTACAGAGCTGAGGGGCGGTAGGGCTCACCTGGTCTGACCCTTCCTTTCCTAACCCAGGAAACCCAGGTCTGGGAAGAAAGAATCAGCCGTATCTAAGGGCAGCAGTGAATTAGTGACACAGCCAGGCCTGGAACCCTGTCTGTCCAGCCCATTAGCTCATTAAACATTTATTGAGCATCTACTGTTGGCCGGGCACAGCCCCGTTAGCCACGCTTTGGAGCTCATGGGTAAATGCGCTTCCATCTTTCACTGGGAAGGACCAGACGAGCCTGGGGAGGATGGGGTACATTTCTGAGCTCTCGGGGTGAGGAATAAGCATGGGGCTTTTCAGAAGTACTCCCTGATCCTACACATCTGGGAGGGGACAGGCATTAGCACTCCATCTGGCAATGTGTTTCTTAAAAGGTAATTGTGGGTTAGTTGCATTGTAGATTGGAGGGAAGTAAAATAAAAAAACCCTCTTGGAGGATATAAAGTTTCTTATCTGCCCAAAGCCTGCTCAGTCCGAGAAGATGGGTGGCTTCCTTTGCCTGTCCCCTACCTCCACCCAGACATCCTAGTGCTGACTTTTGTCCTTCGAGGGCTAATGGCCCACAGCCTTTTCCTGCTAACATTTCCTCTGCGTATGGAGAAGCAGGGAAGGAGCCCCCTTGGCCATCCCTGGGAATCACATGCGTCAGGCCCAGGTGAGAGCAAATGAGGAAGAGCCAGCAGGCTTAGGACAAGGGAGAAGATGCTGAGGGCCTGGACCTCACCCTGTCCACAGGCCCTTACCTAAACCCCCACCCTGCCCCCTGATAGACCAAAGCTGGGAAACCTGGCCCTTGGCCATGACCAGCCAGCCCTGTGGCTGAGGGACAGATGGGGCAGGGAGTCCTCTGGGAAGGGTTCAGAATCCCTCACTTGGCATTTGCAAGTGGGGAGGACTTTCCAGCCTTCTCATCTGGCAGTTGAAGAGACCCAAAGCCCAGAGAGGTAGAGGGACCGGCTACAGGTCCCACAGCAACTTGGCTCCCCTGCACCAGGGAGGCTGAGTTGTCTGGGTGGGTGGGTAGAGGTGGAATTTTCTATTGCTATCATGTTTTGGTGCTCCTGCTGTTGTTTACAGCTTTAAAACAACTTCCCAGCGTCTACCAGAAACATCCAACAGCCAGTACTTCTCAGGCTACTACTTTGTTTGAGGCTCTGCTTAGACTGCCTGGCGTTCATTTCTCAGCTCCACTCTTCCTGGTCCTGTGACTTGGGGCAGGTTCTGTTAAACTTCTCCAACTCCCGTCTCCATGTCTGCAACACACACTTCTTCATGGTTTAAAAAGTTTCATTTCACCTTCCCCCAGGCTGTGAAAATGGAGCTCCTACAGCACCTGACACATAGTAAATGCTCAAGAAACAGGTCCTCAAACTTACACAGGAGACTCAGGTCAGGTGGGTTGCTCAAGGTCCCCTGGTACCTCAGGGCCAAGCATGGCTGGACCTGGCATCCAGACTTCCTGACCCTCAGCCTCCTTCTGCCATTCTCTGCAGTCTCCCCTCTGTAGCAGCAAGGGCCAGCAGGTGATCTCTAAGAGGCCCTCCGTAACATTTAATCAAGTTCCTTTCAATTCACCCTACCAGGGAGGTCTGTTCCCCTTGCCAGCGTGTTCCAAGGTGGAGATTTACATCTGGGTTCCTACCTGCAAACCTCTCTTTCTTCCCCTGTAAGGCAAGGCCAGAAGGAGGATACCACTTTCTTCCCACATGGAGAAAAGGAGAGCATGAAAGACTGGGCCTTGTCAACCACGTCATGGGTTGTGGGACCTCAGGCCAATGACCGACCCTTCTGGGCCTTAGTTTCCTCACCTGAAAATCGAGAGTTGAAACCACATCAGGGTTTCCCAGAGGGGGTTGTCAGGAACCACAGTCTGCCAGAGGAAGGACAGCAGAGCACAGCCTCCTTCTCCCGGGGACCCTGCCAGCCCTTTGCCTCACTCAGTGGTGCCCAAAAGAGGAGACCCTCCTCCCACCTTCCTTTTTTATGCAAATAGCTGTTGAAGATACCCCATGCGGTCCCTTCCTGCTCTGGCATTGATGACTTGGTCCCCTGGTTGGTTTCCCTGCCCAAGAACCACCTTCCCAGAGGGGCTGTGCACAGTGGGGAAGTCGAGGGCAGCTTTCACATGGACAGAGTCCCCTGTCCCCTGCCCCTGCCCCTGCTGCCTCTGCTGAGCGCCGCCCGCCCCTCCCGCCAGCTCTCTTGGCAGTGCCCTCTGACTTCTACCCCTTAAACCCACAGTCTTCTGTCTCACTCTCTGGCCTCCTCTTCTTTTATTGTTACGAGACCACAAATCTGTCTGTGGCTGGGCAGTCCCAAAAGCCAGGCCAGCTTGGCAGAGGGGTGGGACCTCTGCCATGTCCCTAGAGATGAGCCTCGAAGACAGAGCAGCTATCAGAGCAGGAAGAGCCTCGTGCTCACCCTGCCAGGGCCACACACCCCTACCCCCACATGCATACTTTTGCAAGTCCAAGTTTGTCCGGAGAGATGATCCACAGCTTTACTTCTATTCTTTAATCAGTTTGGACACCCAAGAGCAGTGTAAGAATCATGACCTTCATCCAGGGGTCTAAAATCGCCCTAGCCCCTGAGTGGAACAGGACTGCTGTGCCGTCTTGCCCCACCTCCTGCCCGCAGACTCTTCTGTTGCGACTCACTGGAGTCACCGCGCTCTCCATGGAGGCATCTGTGTTCACAACTCCTGCTTCTGATCCAGCCTGACATCGTCCTGGGGAGGGCATCAAGGCCAAGGGAGGACAAGGGACCTGAATAAGGTCACTATCAGTGGCAGTCCCCTAGGACACAGTTCCTGGTACGGGGGCTGGGGGGTGAGGAGCGGGCCCAAGGGATGGCCTCCTGTGCTAGCTGAGTGCACTGCTGGAACCGTCTAGTCTTGTCCTCTGCAAGTGCCCCAGAGATGTGTACCAGAGCTTCCGCAGTCATGGTCCCCAACGAGCTAGGGACTAAGTGAAGGGAGGAAGTCCCCACCCGCTACATCTTCTAGGAAGGCTGGGCAGGTCTGGTTTAGGGCTTACGTCCTCTGGCTTGGGAGAGCAGTTCCCCACCCTGCTGTCTGCACTGCCTGTTTATCCTGCTCTCTTGGGTTCATATTTCCTCTTCTAGGGCTGTGGGGCTCACTGGTATTTACATACAGAGGAGCACTGTCTACACTCAGGATGCCTGGCTGGTATGAATTCTTCGTGAGCCCTGCTGCTGTTAGCGGCAAGAGGCAGTCTGAGGCCCTGGGGAGGGATCTGAGCTGGGGGAGCTCCCATGCTGGCAAGCCCACCGTGGATGACTGCCTCCCTGGCTCATAGCCCTCGTGTTCCTGACTTTCTGGGGTCCTCAGGAGTGGGCTCTGTAACTGCCGTGAGCACGTCGGGGGCCAGGGTGAGGGGAGGCCTCCTTGGCCTTCCACCTCTGTACCCGGTTTGCTCAGTGCCCCCCGAGCTCCAGGACCCCTGAGTGCTTCTGATCCCGAAAGAAAAAGGGACACCTCAGGTGTGATATTTTGCCTGGTGTCTGGCCATGGGGCCGTGGCTGCAAAGGGAACTTCCCCGAAGCTGTGAGTTCAGTATGGGTTGATTTTCTGCAGAAGGACGGCGTTCTGATCCTGCCAACGTAGCTTGGGTTGAGGCCGGCAGTTTAACTCGAGCTTCAGCTTCAGGGCTGATCCCTCCAGGGGCAGTGGAGCCGCTTTGGGGTGTGGAATCTTCGAGGGTCCCAGAGTTCTCCGAGCTTCCTACCTGATGGCTGGCTCCCCTCCCAGCCAGCTCCCCGGAGGCAGCCGGGTCATGTGATCACCTCCTCCGCCTGTCCCGACAGGGCTCCTGATGCCAACGTTCCTGGTACTCGGGGACCTTTAATTCTCAAGACTGCAGGGAGCTTGGCAGCCACCTCCTCTGATGCCTGTTACCCAGATGACTTGTGCCCCCTTCACGACATCCCCACAGAGTACCTTCTGGTGTCGACTTGCATGCCTCTGGGGACAGGCTGCTTCTCCCCTCCCAGCAGCTCCCTTCACCTAGAAAGCTCCATGTAGGGAGCTCACCTAGGCTGCTTCCTCCCAGGACCTAGCCCTCCTCTCGGGACGATGCAGCATGTGGTGAATATGGTTCTTGTGAGCCCCCTTCCATACCCTGCATCAGAGATTTCTCCTCTCCAGGCTGAGTGCAAGGCTAGAGTGGGCAAAGTGGGCTTCCTGGAAGAGGTAGCCTTCTATTCCCTGGGCCTCCTCCTTATTTCTGTCTCTGTTCAAGAGCCTGGGCTGCTTTGAGATCTCACAGCTTGACCTGGAAATGGTCTAACCCAGGTCATGAGACACGGAAGTAGGCTGGGGAGGTCCCAACCACGTCTCCATGGGGTCTGAGGGAAAGAAGGTGGCCTGGTGTCAGCTCTTCAAGCAGGGTCAGACATGCCACATGGTTTGAGAAAGGTGTCTGTCTGCCTAGCCTCTCCCAACAGATGGGGACTGGGAGGGTAGCCAGGGGTTGGGGGGAGTCGGCTATGAGTAGTGCCCCCTCCCCTTTCAGCTTCTCCCTTCTCCTAACTGAGCCCCTGTCTGCCCAGCTCTGCTTCTGCTTCTTACAGGGAACATTCTGCTTACATGTCCTCTGGCCCCAGAGACCTGGGGTGTCTGTGGAGGGCGTTGGATTTGGACTCACAATGTCTGGCACTGCCTCCTTCCAACAGTCTCTCGGGGGTGGCGGGGGGCTGTCGATCTCCCCCAAGGGCTGTCGCAAGAGTCCAAGGGGAGGGCCAGCACTCTGCGTGCTGTACTGTGTCACCGCGTCAGGGAGCGTGATGTTTTAGTACCACGTGTGGTGGTGATAATGTCAGCCCAGAAAGGCCTTGGACATCATCCAGGCCAACCCTCTCATTTAGCCACCGAGTCTCTGACCCCAGAGGGGACAGAGGGCTCCCCAAGGTCACAGGGCAAGTTCATGGCAGAGCTGAAGCAAAAACCCAAGCGTCCTGCCCATCCACTAGTGTCTGGTCTCCCTCCATCCTTGTCACTTGACAGAAACTTTTTGCTAGGGAGACACGGGGTGGAGGTCCCTTTGTGGCTGTGACAGTGGCATCTCGCTCGTCTGGGACTTACCATCTTCATCTCACAAAAGCTCCTGGACCTTATGCCTCTGGCTGTGGCCACCAGAACCGCTGGCCCTGGGGGAAGGCAGTGTTCCCTGCGGTCTCCATGAGGCAGCTGGCTCCCCCAGCTTGCCCCCACATCCCTGGCGCAACTGCCCTGTGAGGGGGCACTCCCCTTTACTTCCTGGCCTAGACAGGGCTGCCTACACCCTGCCTGCTGTCACCTTGGGTGGAAATAGAGTCTCCAGAAGCCCTCCTGAGACCCCTCACCTAGGTATCTGACCCAGCTGGCTGCAAGATGTGACCCCATCTGGGACCACAGCTTGAATTTGTGGCCCTAGTTTCAACCTGGTGTGACCCCTCCCATGACTCTGAAGACCTAAAAATGACCAGACTGTTGGAACAGGAGGGACCTGGGCAACCAACTTAGTTCATCCTCTTCTCGTCCCCATTTCTCAGATTTAGGGAACTGAAGCTCCGAGAGGGAAGGAAGCTAGCCGCACAACCACCAAGATACTGGCTCTTTCCCCGCTGTCAGCCTGGGCTCTTCTATCTCTTGCCTCCCTGATTCCTGAGGCTGCCCAGGCCCGGAGTGTATGGACTAGGGACACTGGTAATGAATAGCGACTGCAGGTCCATCTCTGCAGGGCTCTTCCAGACCCTCAGGCCAGGCCTTGCTTCCCTGTCAGATCTGGGGAGCCAGTGCACTGGAGGGCAGCACAAGTTTCCTGCCTGTGGGTCCTTATGCCAGTCTGAGGACAAGGTTTCCTGGCTCTTCTGGAGCCCCCAGTGTTCTGAGCAGAGTCTGGGATTCTTCTGTATCTCCCCTTGCCTAGCTCCCCGAGAAAGATTAGTTATTCATTCACCAAGTTTGTTGAACACCTACTACATGCCAGGCACCATTCCAGGCCCTCAGGATACAGTGGTGAACTTGACGGAGGCCTTGCTTACATTGTAACAGGCGAGACAGACAGTAAGTCAACAACTTCATGTATGATGTAATTGTGAGCTATAATGAGTGTTTTGAAGAAAAACAAATTAGGATAAGGTGTTATGAGGAGATAGATGTAGATCAGGCTTCTTTAGATGGAGTGATCAGGGAAGGGTTCTCTGAAGAGGTTACATTTGAACAGATACCTCAAGGAGGGAAGGGAGAGAACCCCGTAAGCATATGGGAGAAGGGCATTCCAGACAGAGGGAATAGCATGTGCAAAGGCCCTGTGGCAGGAATGTGTTTGACATGCTCTAAGAAAGGCAGAGAGGCCAGTGTAACTAAATGGAGTGGGAGAGAGAGGAAGTTAGCAAGATGGTCAGAGAGTGGTGGCAGATGGCCTTTTGGAGCAGGGGAAAGGCTTCTGACTTCATGCTCAGTAATTCAGGAACCACTGGAGGATTTTAATTGAAGGACTGAGACTATCCGATGTGCCAGCAGGTCCTTCTGGCCAGTGAGCTGAATATAGACTATAAGGGACAAGGGAGGCAATGAGGAGACCAGCTGGGTGGCTTTTAGTGACGCAGGCAAGGATGCCGGTGGTTTAGACAAGAGTGTTCAGTGGAGGTAGTGAGACAAGGTCAGATCCTGGATGTAATTGGAAGGTTGACCAAGGTCATGCCCAGAAGCCGGTGGGGAATGCCTGCCACCCCTACAAAGCAGACTGAGGGGCTGCACCTAGAGAGCTGGCCACAGTCTCCAAGTCCCGTGGGTCTGAGTGGTGGTCTTTTATGCTGCCACCGCTCGTAGAGCCGTGAGCGGAGCCGTAAGCGACTGCCTTAGGGCATCGGTTTAATAATAGGGGCATGATGAGGAATTCCAGGCACCCTCGTGGCACTTGTCATTTTGCCATTCGTCCACGAGGCTGCCTCCTTTTCCATCGCTCTCCTCCACTTCCGCATCCTCTCCTCTGCACGCTGCTGGCTTTCTGACATGCTGTCATCCTCAAGCCCTGGGGCCTGGGCCTGTGTCCATTCTTCCACCCCCATAATTCTATCTGGCGAACTCCTGTGTATCCCTAAGAGCCCAGCTCAGAAGCTGTTGCCTCTGAATTCCCTTCCTCGACACTCTTGGACTCGGGGGATTTCTTCCTCCACTGAAAACCCTCCCTCCTGTACTCCATTGCCTGGGATCAACCGCCACTGGGGCTGGGGCTGTGCCTTCCTTCACACCCCCTCTTTCCGCTTTGTGTCCTCCCAGCCTGGCCTGGGGCCGGCACAGAGGAGGGAACAAAAACATTTCAGAATATTCCTGGAGCAGTAGCTAGTTACTATGGAAACAAGGAAGTGTTGCAACTTCCCTAACTTTTGAGGTTGGGGTCACAGAGGCCAGCTCTGTTTTGGCCCCATGGGATCAATCCAGGATGACCATTCTGGGGTTCTTAATGGATTCAGAGTCACCTTAGGTAGGTAGGTCCCTTCCCATCCCTGGGCCTCAGTTGACCCATCAGTAGCATGGGAGCCTGGGGGTTGCTTGGCTCTCTAAGGCCGTTTCAAACATCCCCTATTTCTGTGCCCCCATTCCTGCCATGTAACGACAGGCAGGCCCTTTGTTCTGTTCAGGCCTCAGTTTCCTGATTTCATTCCTCTCTGTCCTCTAAGAAGTTACCTGCCTGAGTCAGATACCTCCAGAAGCCCAGAGTTTTAGCAGTCAAGAACTAACCTGGGATTGTTAGGACCTGCAGAGGCACCAGGACGGAAGTCTGGCTTCCAGAGCAGCAACATGGGAAGCAGGAAGGTGGGTTGTAGGGAGAAGTCAGGCCAGCTCACTCTGGTCTGAACCCGCACCGGCCCCTGGTCTCCTTCCCTCACCTTGAAGGTGGCCAGAGCCAGTGTTTGGCAGATGGGCCTTGCCTTTGCTGGAGGCCGTGCACTCAGCCTTCTGGTGTCAGCAAAGGGTTAGGGCCGGCAGTCCCGGGGAGAGGGGAGGGCCAGAGGCCACCAGCAGTGGTGGGGTGGAGTGGGTGGGCAGTCCCTTGTGGCCAGGTGTCTTTTCCCTCCACTTCATTGCTCAGCTTGGTAGCAACCCCTTCCCACCCCCCCACCCTCACCCCCTGGCTTTTTCAGAGTGGCTTGGCCTTCCCCATCAGGCTCCAAATGGGAGTGATCTGGGGTAAGAGGGCCTCTGGGCTCTCTGGGCCTACTTGCTCATCTGGAAAGTGGGTACGGAGTCCTCATCTCCCAGGGCTGCCAGAAGGGGAGACTGAAGAAGACAGTCTGTGCCCAATAAAAACACTTGTTAGGATTGCCAGCTGGAGGCAGGAATAGGCCTCAGCCGGAGGGATGCCCGTGCGAACGACTTCTTCAGAAAATGAAAGCCGGAGCCTTTTCAGCATGGGAATCTGGAGTTGTGTCGCAGAAGTACCCCTGCCTCTGTGTCTGAGCTGCTCCCAATTGTCAGGAACCATTAGAGTGGGCTTCCCTGACCATCCCCCTACCCGGCGTTTCTGCTGTTAGGCTGAATAACACCCCCAGGGCAGTATTGGGGCCTGGAGCGGGGCCGTGACCAGGGTCAGAAGACCCATTTCCCATCTCACCCACGGATCAGCTTCCTGACCTGGTCAAGGCCCTGGCTCTTTGCCCTCAGTTTCCACATCTGTGCATGGAGGCCCCTTTTAGCTGGTATTCCTTTTGAAAACCTGTTTGAGCATTTTTACCTCCAAGATGAGCAAGGCTCCCTACACCAACCTCCCCCCGCCCCCAAGATCAAAGTGTTTATCTCACCTCTACTCAAAAAGTTCTCACTTTTCTTAAACGGGACTGCCGTCTGCCCACATGACTTTGGACTTCACCGTGTGGATGGTGGTATAACGAGTCACCTAGCCCCTCCTCGCCAGCAATCCTGTTTGTCCTTGCTTCCTCCTTGGCCGGGGGGGGGGGGGGGGGGGGGGGGGGGGGGGGGGGTGGTGGTGGTGGTGGTGGTGGTGGTGGTTTCAGGTTGTCTCCCTCTGTACTCCCCCAGTCCTCTGCATTCTCCCCCACTGGACTGTCCCCTCTCTGAGGGTACCAACTGGTTCTTATTCCTATATCCCCAGAGGGCCTGGAGCAGAGAAGGTGTTCAGTAATGGTTAGGTGAATGATGGAATGGAAATCCTGATCCATTCAGATAGTTCCAGTTTTCTCAGCACGCCGGTTTTACTCTCCTATGTTCACTTGCTGGAATTTTGCTCAGTGTAAAGGATCTTTTTTCTTTCTTTCTTTTTTTTTTTTTTAATTAATTTTTTAGTAAGCTCTAAGGCCAGAACTGGTTTTCTATACTTTTTGGCCAATCCCCATCTTTCATAAACTGGGACTGTCTGTCTCATGTTTTTGCATTTCCTTTATTTGCCTCGTTTGAACAGCTTCTTATTCTTTTTGGGACTGTAGATAGTAAATAATTCTACCTCTCATTTTATTGAGATTTCTCATGCCAAAAAGGCAGGGAGGGTTAGTAAGCACTCAGTTGGGGTGGTTCTTTGCTTTGCTGCGTTTTTTCCTTTGTGTATTGGATTATATCTGTTTTTCCTGCCTGGTCCCTGGGCCTCTGACACCCCATCTTCCCAGGCCTTGCTTGGTGGCATCTGCTGAGTCTACCACGTGTGGTAATGCCCATTGCACATAATCCACACATTATACATTTATTAAACGAATTTCTGGTGGATGGTGGTAAAGTATTTTGAGGAAGAGGAGCCTTGTTCTCGTTCTCATCATGCCACTGTGAGGATGAGATGAGAAGTAGGACTGCCATTGGCCTGCTGCCCTGGCTGAAACTTGGACTCTCCCTTGGTTCCTCCCCAGGACTACAACCTATGACACTGGGTTTCCATGTCCCCACCTCCCTGCCCTGAGCCTGGCCTGTGGGAGTACCTCGGAGAGAGCTGAAACCTCCAAACTGCACCTTCCAGATGTTTCTGAAGCTGCCCATCCTCTCCATCCCCCATGCAACTGTCTTCTCCTTCAGGTGTCTACCTCCACCCTCCCCTACTTGGCCCCAAGTGTGACCTTAATAAAAGGCACCTACAACCTTGTTACCTTCTCTGCCCTACCTAAAACTCCTTCATGACTCCCTACCACCCACAACCTGGCCCTCAAGGCCCTATGTTCCCTGGCCCCAGATGAATTTTCACTTATATGTGTTTTACTGATTCTGTACTCTGCCTGTCTGCCTGGCGAACTCCTAGGCATCCTGTAAAACCTGGTGCAAGCCTTGGCTAGCCCTTGTACACCTGCCAGATCAAGTGGGCTGGGCCCTCACCTTTGCCCTAGTTCCTCTGGCACTGTTTTTTGACCACTGTTGTAGTCCTCACCTGGCACGACTGTAGCTGCTGGCAGGGTACCCCAGCCATAGGTGGGCTGTGGCTTCCCTATACCCAGCACCACACGTGACATCTAGTAGACATTCCAGAATATTTGCTGAATAAATGAGTAACCAAATGATGGCTCCACTTTACATAGAATTGGTAGGTTTCATGGCTTGGGGGAGAAAAAAAAAATATGTGTATGTATATGCATGCGTGTATGTGTGTGTGTGTGTGTGTTTATATATATTTGCAGTCTAGGCAGTACCTTAGAAGTGACTTGCACACTTTGCTTGAGAAAGAATTGATTAATCTCAGCCCTGGAGTCACAGCTGGCCTGTGTACATGGTCTGAACCCTGGACCCTTCTTTTGCCCTCCCTGTCTCCAGTTAGAGCCAGATGGGTGGTTCAGCTGGGCCAGGCTCCCAGGAGTATCTCCTAGCCCTGATGGTCTTACTCAGAGCTGCCAGGGTCTGAGGCCACCTGGGTGTCAACTGTGCCCACACCACTGCCCTAGTCAGCTCTGCTTCCTGGGAGAAATGGCTCAGCAGCAACAGGCTGGCCAGGCCGCAGCACCTCTTGGGCAAGACTCCCTGGGCAGGGCCAGGAGCTGGAACCTTCCATGCACGGCCCACGCACCAGGCAAGTCTGCGGGCAAATGGGCTCCAGCTTACCCTGGTGCTGGGGCAGGCGGGAGGGACACCCTTCTGTTGGGTAAACACGGGTGTTCAGGCCTGCCTAGACTCATCCCTGTGCCATATCGGTTAGAGGCACGGGACAACTTTTGGCAGAGCTGGGAGTTGCCAGGTGTTCGGCCAAGGGTAACAGAGAAGGACACTTGGGAGTCTCCACAGACCTTGCCTGGGACTCGGCCCTTCTGGGCTTTGTCAGAAGCAGAGCCGAGGTGGTAAGGGGGGAAGTATGGGGGGTCTTCAGGCGGTCCTGCCTGCTGGCCCTCCCAGTGTTGAGTTTTTTCTCCACCTCCCCTGGGACCTGGGGAGGGTGGGCCGCAGGGTGGTGAATTTGCTAAGCTAGGACTGAAATCTGAGCTTCTAGGTAGATGTACCCCGCAGATGCATTTCATTCCACGCTTACCTGAGGCGAAGCTCATGTCCTTGGGAAACCCCACATGCATCAGGCACGACTCTTTGGAGTCTTGAAGTTGCCACGACAGTCCTCTGAAGTGGCTGGTGTTATCCCCATTTTAACCAGGAGGACTCTGGAGCTCAGAAGAGTCAAGTTGTGTTAGGCCCTGCAGCTACTAAGGGGAATCTGGCCCCTTTTCAATTTTCCTTTTTAAATCCATGCCTCTTGGTACAGATGAGTAACCCTATGGGCATGGTTGCCAGCCCCTGCCTCTGACTGGAGAGCCTGGCAGGTGCCTGGGCCGGTGCCTCACAGGGGAGGTGGACGGGTGGCCATAAAACCCTGAGAAGCTGGCAGAGTTCATGGCCACCAAGGAGAGCACCTCTGTTGTCCATGGCTGGAACCCCAGCACATTGGACCATTCTCCCCCCACGTAGCTGGAGCCAAATCCTACTTCACTGGAGGCAAACGTGACTTTGGTGCTTGTCTAAACACAGATCGAGGACCGCACCATTGACAGAGAAAGCAAGATGCCCTTCCCTCCCACTGCCACCCCATGAACCCGGCACCATGGGCAGGAGCGTTGCCTACTTTCCTTTCTCGGAGATGAACTTGGCTGAGGCTATTTTCTGTCTTCTCTGATTTCCTCTTGGCTAGTTGTCGCCCAGTGCTGTTAGAGTCCCTGCCTCCTTCTAAGGGAAGCAGCGGACCCCCTTCCTGGGCCCCGAAACCTCGTGCAGTGTTGAATCAGACAGAAGTCAGGTGGACATGGGAGGGACTGGGCCCTCTGGGGCCTTGCGGGGGGCAGCTGCATGCCCCCTGAAGGGGAGCCCCTGCAGGGCGTGTTGGCTAGCGTGTCTCCATCTGGAAATGAGGATAACCCCCTGGCTTTGGAGGGCTGCCAGCATCACCTCTGCAGGCTACACCTGGAACAGGGAGCCAACCAGCCTTTTTCAGGACAGGGGCCAGACCTGCCCTCTCCTTTGTCCCTCTCCCACCTTCATCGTCCCAAGGCCACCTGCTCCCTTTGTACCCATACACGCGTGTCCACGTGTGTGTGCAAGAGCTTCTGGTTTGGGGAAGGGAGGGACAGCTTGCAGAGAGACAGGGTGAGCCCGAGTGTAATTTTATTTCTGTGGTTCTCTTTTCAAGCTGTCACGGTGAATCTATTTTACTTGTCACTTTGTAAATCATTATGCAGGATTAAGCCTTTTACCAGCTTTTAAGGCGCCTGCAGCCATCGACAACCCATCTCTTCCCCACCGTGCCTTCCGAATGTCCCTCACTGCTCATGTCCCTCGCTGCTCAGGGCTCTGGACCGACAGTGGCTCCTTTAAGGGTGCTCCTGGAATGAACGTGGGAGCCTGGAGGATTGCATGCCTGTCTTCATGTTTAGCTGGCCCATTTTCCTGATGGGAAAACAAAACTCGGGAGGGGCAGGTTGCAGGGGGAGGAAAGGGTCTGATGGTCACGGTCAGGCAGGGCACCGCAGCAGGAGGGTTTGTCCTCATTGCCCCAGGGGGCAGGGCCGCCTCTTCTCAGTAGTAAGACTGCTTAGGACCCACAGGGAGCTCCAGCTTGGAAGACTTTGAAGGGTGGCAGGGACAGGGTGGGCTGCCCACATGTGCTTGGAGCCCAAAGAGGACCCCCTGTCTGCTCTCGGGGTTCCGGGGCCAGGCACACAAGCTGGGGTGACGGGGAGCTGGAGATGTAGTCAGAGGCCCCCACACTGGCATGCAGGATCCCGTTTACTGATTTCTCTAGAATGCCTTGCCCTCCTCAGTAGGCTCCAGGATGCCAGAACAATGAAAGCATTCCCAAGGCCCACTAGGCCAGGCACCCGCAGTGAGCAGTGCTGCGTTTCCCATCGCCGGCCCATCTGGGGAGGCCTACAGAACAAATCAGGAAGCAAAAAGGCACCCCCTTGCAAGGTTGACACACATTTGGGGAGCTGAGCCTTGTGGGGTGCCTACTGTGAGAGGGACAGGGATGTGTGTGGGGCCAGGCAACCCAAGAGCCCTGCCAGATGGGGCTCAGGCTTGTTGCTCACTGCCTTTTCCATCATGATAGATGAGCCTTCCCTCCAGGCCACGGGATTCCTTCTTGTCGCTTGGGGCCCAGGGCTTCCCCCTGCCTGTCCACTGGTTAGAGGCCCCAGCCTGGGAGGCCAACATTCACCCAACCTGCTTCTCTCATGCCCCACCCAAACCTCCTTTGTCTTGAAACTTGACAGATTCATCACTGGCTTGGAATTTCAGGCCAGCAGGAGAGCTGCTGGAGCAGCCCGTTAGGGCAGGGCCCTTGCTTGGCCTGGCAAGGACTCCTGATGGAGAACAGGAACCCTCTTACAGCCTCCAGATGCTGGGTCATCCCCCACACTCCCACCATATGCTGGGTGGCAAGTGCCTGCTTAATTTCCTGTCTTTAGATGAGCTCCTTCTAGAAGGCCAGACCCTGTCTGTTATAGCCCCTGGCACTGGGTAGGGGGGCGCATGGGGCACAGGCTAGGGCAATAGTTCTTAAAAGGATGGCCCAACAAAAATCCCAAGACCCTCACTTTAAGGAGTTTCACAGTCTAACAGGAACAGGAACAATACATCCTGAAGTATTAGAGAGATGGACTAAGAAGTTGCATGGAGAGCTTGGAACAAGTGAGAGATGAGAATGGTTTAGAGTGGTCAGGGAAGGCCTCCTGGAAGAGGAGACATTTAAGGGTGACTGTTGAAGCTAGAGAGACTTTAGCCAGAACAAAGCAGGAAGTAGGGGAAGGAAAGACACTTTCGGGAGGCAGAAAGCTGGGACCAAAGGAAGGGAGGTATACATACCAGGGGTCTGGGGGAGCTCAGCCAGTGCTCCCCAGCTTCAGGGGAGTAACTGAGGCCAAGTGTCCAGGGATAGCTGGGACCCCAGAGAGAAGGCTGGGTGAGGAGGGGACATTTATCCTAGAGGCAGGTGGCAGGGAGGCTTGAGCAGGGAAGGGGAGGGACCAGAGCAGTGTTTTGGGAGATGAGTCAGAAGGCAGGGAGCTGCCCAGCTTGGAGGGAGAGCCGGAAGCCTTGCTGGTGTCACAGGTGAGTGAAGTCCCTCAGGGGCACTTCAGGACCAACTGACCTGTGCCGGGTGGGAGGTTGTGAAGGTGGGCGGAGGCGCTGGCCACTCCTCCAGAGGGGCTCCTGCAGGGCTGAGGAGGAGGTAGAAAAAGCAGGGGCTTCTGAAGGCCCAGCAATGGTTTGGCCTGACACCACCCTTACTACGTGACATGGTCCTCAGCCTCTGTCCTCAACCTGCCAAATGGGGAGATGTAACAACCTCTTCCCCTGCCTTCCTGCCTGGCTGCTGGGAAGAGGAAAAGAGGCACAGTTAGGGGAAGGCTTTTGTGTGCTGACATCCTCGGCGGGGTTTCATCCCATTCTAGAAAATTCGTGGCCGCGTGACACGGCCATCGCTTGGCTGCTGGCCTCCCTCATTCTCTGGCCTGGAGGCAGCCTGTGCGTCTAGGGTTTGTTCTCAACAAGCCGTGTGTCTTTGGACCAGTCACTTCCCTCCTGCAGGCCTCAGCTTTGCCCTCTATAACTGCATCCCTCTGTCCTGGTAATCAATCCCTGCCCCCCCGGGGTGCTGAGAGTGGCAGTAAATGCATGCCACAGGGCCTTGGGAGGTCCCTGCTCAGAGATCGAGGCTGGGGCGTCCTATCATGGGCAGGGCCTGGCAAGCCTGGTTGTCACGATAGCACCTGACGCCTCCTCAGAAGCTTCAGAACTTCCACTAAGAGAGTCCAGTGCAGCGTCTCTCAGTCTCTGGAGACTTCTAGGTCTGTTTTGTGTGTCCTTGCACTTCCCGCCCACACCCTGGAGTCCCCCTTAGGAGTCTAGCCCCAGCAAGTACTCCTAGAATCCCGCTCTTCCCCAGTAAGCCTTGTACAAGGCATGTGCCTTTAAGTGATGCTCACGGCTGTTCAGAAATCCCAACGCCAGCTGGCAGAGGGGCGGTCAGGTAGCTTGCTTTTCTGGAAGATGGGTGAATTTTTTTTTAGAACAGATTTTGTTTTTCTGATCATCAAAGCTGTTTGCCTATGATGCAGGCAGTCAAGGGACTGAGTAACCAGCCAGTAGGAGAAAGGCTCCTGGGGACTCAGTGTCCATAGGGGAAACTGAGGCCCAGAGCATAGAAGGGACCATCCTGAAGCCACCCAGCAAGAGTGACTGGGTGGCCGGTCCAGTAATAATAACGTGACCATTATTTTCTTATTCTTCACCACGATCACCGTGTTCCAGAGACATACTAGGGTCTCAGCACTGCGCCGGGTGGTGTCCATGTTTTATCTCATTCAATCTGCCAAAGAACCTTACGAGGGAGGGGCTATTTTTATCCCCATTTAACACACATGCACCACTGGAGTGGTGTTCAGAGAGATTAAGGCCACTAGAATGTGTCAGAGGCACAAGTCTCAGAGTCTAGAACCTTCCTTCCCACTGCTCTCACTGACCCCTTCACATGCCCGGGATGCCTTTTCAGGGCCCATCCCCAGGTCCGTCCCCACAAAGCGGCACGATGCCATCTTCCTCTTTCTAGGAGGTGTGGGGTGCAGAGGACTTTCTGTATTGGGCAGATAAAAGAGCCCGTTTGGGATGATTTTTATCAGCTTGAGCAAGCTGGTTTGACTTACAGGAAGAAGCCAGTTTGCATTTTGGGAAAGAGATGAGTGTAAAGGCTACGGCAAGCCCTGGATGGATTTATAAATAAACAGTCGACCGGAGGCATTGTATGTCCCTGGCCGTACGATGCTAGGCTCCTGTTGACTCCACAGACCCGCTTGGCGTCACAGCTGCCCTTCCGACAGAAAGGGCCTAATGGAGTAAGAGCATGCAAGGAACTCGTCCTCTGGCCTGGCTCCCCAGGCACGGGGCATCGGAGGCTGCGGGTGCCTCCACTCTCCCCACAGCTCGGGGCCAGGTGCCAGGAGTCAGGATGGCGGGATGGCCATGGATAGCAGGATACAAACGCTCGCTCTGCCCCCAGTAGTGCTTCTCCTTTCTGGAGACTTCCATTCCTTGGCCTTGAAATGAGTAGGGTTTACTTCCCAGGTGACATTGAGAATTAAGTGAAGTAGGGTCGACTCCTGTCCGGTCGACTCCTGTCCGGTCGACTCCTGTCCAGTCGTCTCTGCCCTCCTGCCATGGGATAACTGAGTGATTTGGGGCAAGTCCGCAGCCTCTCTGGACTGTGCTCTCCTCCTCAGAAGGCGATGAGGGGGATGCTGGTCAGCCTAGGACCTTCGGGCTCGAGGGGGCTTCTCCGGCCCCACAGGGTCCAGGAACTCCTGGGCTGGCCAGACTTATAGCCCACAGCCTCCCCGTGCAGGAACTTTGGATTCCCTGTCAGCGATGAGGGTTGATGATGGAGTTGTGAAGAGGAGGTGTGCTAATGTATATGCTTAGTGCTTAGCATGGAGCAGGCCTGTGGGAAATGCTAATAAATAAATTATATCTGGAATCCCTATTTCAGGAAAAAAATCTTTCTTCAAATCAGAATACTCTCTGTTCAGTCCAATAGTCTGATTTAAATCCAGATAATCCCATATACCAATAATAGCCATAATGTCAGTAGTTAGAAGACCACCCCTATCTGTTCACCTTGTGAACTCCCTGAACTTTCCAGTGACCCTTGCTTAAGGCAGCCCCGCTCAGACAGACTGAACCAGCCTGGTTGTTCAGCCTCTCGGGCCTCCAGCTTGCCTCTCTGCCCAGATAAGGATCATCGGTCCTTATCTGACTGCTCTGAGGGCGGACCTGCCACTTCCCCGGCTTTCTGATCACGCCTGTCTGTTGCCCTGGGCCTGGAACATACCTAATACATGCCACCGTGTGCACAAGGATGCTTGGCACCTGTTTGCCCAGGGACGTCCCCTGGATCCCTGCACCCCCACTGGGATGCCCAGTTATTCTGCAGCGGACAGCAGGTCTTTCCGTCGGAGTCCCGTCTTTGTTGTTCCAAGCCCTTAGGGGATCCGTGTCTTGTGGCCACCTGGGTCCTTGTACCTCGGTCTTCATGGCCAGCGGGCTGGCAGACTTTAGCACTAAAAGCACCCCAGGTGTACACTGTCCATGGCCACCGAGGGAGATGTCCACTCCTCTTGTGGAACCTGATACCTCCTGAGGTCCCTGTGAGACTGGACAGGGGTGGGGGGCACAGGTTTCCCACCACCATTTTTTAGGGAGACCACTGGGCAGACCTTGGTGCCATTAGTTACCTGCTCTGCCTACGTGGTGAGGTCGGTTCCTGGCCTGACCTCAAGCCCTCCGGTTCCCACTTGCCCTGCTGCCTCTGAGGGGTCCTGAAGGACACTGAAGGGGAGGAGGGGCTGGATGAGGAGGGCTAGGTGATGAGGGCTGATGCACAGATGTTTGCCCCAGAAGCTAGAAGGGAGGTGTTTCGTAGGATTTCTGGCGTGGAGCTTGGGGTGGGACGAGGAGCATCAGCCCTCTAAGAACCAGCCATCTTTTCGAGAACTTCTTGATTCAACATGCAGCCTTCAGGGACTGCTGGAATCTGGTTTCTCAGATGCTCACTCCCCACATGGGTGAGGGGGCCCGCAGAGGGAAGTGCCCCACTGGGCTCCGGGGCTGTCACGGTGACCAGACAAGGTCCATGTCTGCAGGAAGCCAAAGGAGGGAAACAGGGCAACCAACACCCCCTTTATAAATTATGGTAAGCACTGAGAAAGAAAGAAGGGGGCTGCTGTGTGGAGAAGGGGGAGGGGTGGGTGTGGGGGCCCTTGAGGCAGGAGGGCCTTTCTGAGAAGAGCCATGAGATGATGGGGAACGCGGGCAGGGGGAACATCCCATTCAGAGGCAGGCCCGAGACTGGAAGGTGCTTGTCATGTTCCAGAAACTTCACAAGGAGTCTCATGTGGCTGGGGCCAAGTGGCCTGAGACAAGGTGGGCCCCACACACATCTTCCACCTCATCTTGGGTCTCCCACTGGCCTCCAGACCAGCCAGCAGAGCTGCCAGGTCTGCTGTGGGCCGAGGCCCAGGTATGGACACGGGGGTGGATCTGCTTGTGGGATCCACATGGGGCCAGTTCCCTGCCCCAGGCAAGGAGCACATGACAAGATGACTTCAATGGTTATTTCTGCCTCCCCCATCAGCCACCTCCATGTTTGCAGCAAGAATGGAAGGCCTGCTCTGAGCTCTTGCTCTGTCCCCTGGCTCGACTCTCCTTTGGGGACACCACATTTGCCACTCTTTGCCACCTGGCATTTCAGTGACCCTCCTGTTATTGAGGAGGGTGGAGGACGGTCACCAAGGGTCCTGGAACGAGCTCAGGTTCTCCCACCGGAGTTGGCCCTGGCCCCGAGACCTTTATTTACTTTGGTCCTTTCTTAAAACCTCTGGTAGCAAAGCTGCCTGGAATGAAAGTGAAGAACTCAAGATAATAATAAAATCAATTGGACTGTTTCCCCAGTAATTCTAGAGACTGATGCATCATTAATGTTGGTAATACAGTGCCTGTCAGATCACAAACTTCTCAATAAATGTGCAGCTGGCAAGCTCTGATAGAAATTGGAGGCAAGCAGAGAATGAGATTTGGGGCCTTTGATATATGGGGTGTCAGCGGTGCGGTGAAGTTTTTATCAATTTCTGTCACTTTGGGCTTTTGTGTTCACTACCTATGTGGTCTTCAAGGCACCTCTCGTGGGCTGCCTGGATACTAACTGTCCCTCCCCCATAGTAGGAGGAAGAAGAGCTCCTAGAGGGGCCTCATGACCCAAGAGCTTCTCAGGCATCATGAGTCCCTGAGATGGGCACAATCGGAGGCTTTTGGACCTGATCCCATATGTCACTCAGCCACCCCATGAGCATTTATTAGGATCCTGCCGCCTCCAGAATACCACTGGGTCCTGCCTTCGGGGGCTCCAGGGGCTTTGTGGGAAGCCTTGGGCTTGGGAAGGGAGAATGGGTGAGTGGTCATTTCGATCTAAGGGTCAGGGTCAGAGGGAAAGTGGAAGGAGTGAGTGTCTGAGCTGGTGTGGTAGGTCAGAGTGGAGTGCCTGTTCCATAGGGAGCACACGGGGGACCAGAAGCACCATGGAGTTGATGGGGAGCAAGGAAGGAGTTGGACAGGTGAAGCACCCAGGGTGGGGGAGAGAAGGTAGAAGCATCGCAGAATCAGCCTCACGTGGTGCTTAGTGCATGTGCCCCCGAAGCCAGAGCGCTGGCGCTGAACCCTAGCTCCCCCGCTTCCAGCTGGGCCGCCTCAGGAAAGTAACTCGACCACTCTGTGCCTCAGTCTCTTCATCTGTAAAATAGGGGTATAGCAGCAGAGCCACCTGCCTTGGCAGGGTTCTGTGAGCATCAGTGAATTAATTAATAGTCCAGGGCTCAGAGCAGGCCTGGGTGCGCCGGAAGCCCTTGACCAGTACTGGCATCACTTTTGCACGGCTCTCTGAGTTGACTCCGGGAACCTGACAGCCAGACATGTGAGCTTTGGGGAGGCGAGGTAGGATATTCACACGGAGCCGGGATGGGAGCCCAGCTGCCGTGGAGGCTGGCACAGGAGGTTGGTCACGGGGGTCAGGTGCCAGAGGGAGGAGGTACCATGGGGTAGGGCCAGGACCTGTCCGAGGACTGGACCTGTGAGGTCACCATCATGGTCGGTGAGGTTAATCAGCAAGTGGGCAGTGGGTGGGTGTACGCTTTTGTAGGCTTTTGTCACTTGTTGGTGCCTCTGGCAGGGAGTGGAGGCGTTCTGAGACTCAGGCTTGAGTGTGGAGCTTTGGAATTGGCTCCACCTGGCAGGTGAGCCAAATGGGGACCATTCTGTTAGCGAGCCCCAGCCAGGGGTTAGATGCTTCCCATTGCACCCTGCCAGCGAGCAGGCTCTGAAAGCCAGGAAGGCCTGCAGCCTCCTTGACACCCACCCGAGAGGTGCAGCCTTGGAACCCAGAGCCTAGAGGGCTCCCTGGTGGTGGGAAGGGCTTGAGTAAGGGGTGGGTGCAGGTCATTCAGATGCAGTCATGACTGCCTCTGACCTGCTGGGACCTAAGCGCAGGGCCTGGGAGTTGAGTGTGCCAGAGCTGGGAAGCCAGTGCTCCTGGCAGTACCCTGAGCACAGGAGCCCTGACCCTACTGGACAGGGATCCCTCCCCAGTCTGCTTATAATGGGTCCCTCCCTCTCCTGGCTTTGCAGATACCTAGGATTTACTTACTGGTTTTGCATCTGTGTTCACTTTGAAAGGAAGGCCAGGTTGCAAGGCCCCCTGGGGCCTCAGGAAAGAGGAAGCAATCTTGTTAGTCTGGGGTGTGGAAAAGGCAGGGGCCCTGCACTGCTCCTTGAGCCAGGAGAGGTGGCATTGGGGCCCAGCTCCACCCCAGGGAATCTGCACGTCTTGGGGTCCCTGTGACCCGTACAGGTCCTCCTGGTACTGACACTGGTGCTTGTTCTGGGCTGGGGAAGATGGCTGATCTGGCACTATGCAGGTGACTTGCCTGGGAAGAATCTCTCTCCATACACCCCTCCCCCTACCCGCCTACCCGGTGGCTGCGCTTGGAGGAAGTGTCCCCTTCCGCCCAGAGAGAGCTCAGGCCCCGGTGGGAGTGGGGGCTGGGTGAGGAGCTGAGAGGCTGCAAGGTACAGTAGCTGCAGGTGCATTTGGAGGACAGGGGGCTCTCTTTACTACCTAGAGGGCCGGGCCCAGAGGCCTGGGAGCCCGGGTGCTGGCTCTTCCTACCTTGCACGGCTCCCACCACTACTGCAGACATGACCTAAACCAATCCTCAGCCCCTCTGAACACCACTTTGCTTATCCCCAAAATGGGAGTCCTTGATTGGGGGTAGGTGGGCCATGCCCTATCATGCCCGAAACAGGTCTGCTGAGTTTCATCCCCGTACCAGGCTCTGGGTGACAGGAGCTCAGAGCCTCACTGTAGAATAGGACGGGCCAGCATTCCTACAACAGTGGGATCTAGCGGCTGTGATCCTAGACGAGCTGAGTGGAACAGCTTAGGTCAGGCTGCTGGGAAAGGGTATTCAGGGAGGGCTTTCCACAGGAGGTGACCTTTGAGCTGGACCCAAAAGATGAGTCAGGCAGTGCTGAGCAGAAAAGGCCTGGTGGGGTCATCAGGCCTGGGTGGGTGGGAGCCAAGGAGCTCCATGAAGGGACCCAATCACGTCCTTGGAGGGCCTTAAATGCCATCAATGCCTTAAGGTTTATCCTCGAGGCAGGGTCATCAAGAAAGGATTTGGCGGGGAGGAGTGACCTAGCCAGATCTGATTTATAGAACAATCACTGTGATGGCAGCTTGGAAGATGTTGTCACAGGAACTTTGAGAGTCCCACTACCATCCAGGATGGAAGGCACACGCCCAGCGCTGGCAGGGACCCGGCCACGGGAGCAGGGGTGCAGTGCTGCTGCACAGAGCAGGTGTGGGCACTGGGTGCTGTGGTATGTGAGGGGCTTGTCCTTGGCTTGTGCACACAGAATCCGTGGGTGCTCGTGCCATGGTGTAGACGCTGGCCACACGCCAGTGTACGGGGGTGGGTACATGTCAGAGGCCGCTGGACTGCTGGGGGTCTGATGAGCAGGAGAGACGCTGGGCCTCTGAGAGCACAGGAGCCTCTGAAGGCCAAGGGTAGAGCTGATCGCAGATTGAAGACTCTCGAAGGGATACGTGGCGGTGTCGTGGGGGTGGACTTGGAGAGGAGACAGGACGGAGCTCTTACCTCGAGAGTTAACTCAGCAAACGGTTACAGAGTGCCCTTCCTGTGCCAGCTTTGTGGGTGACAGGGGCAAGGTCCTTGCTCTGCAGGAACTCCTGACTATCTAACGGAGGGGGGCACGTGACCCTGGCAGTATGCCGAGCTCACTCTGCTGGTGAAGGAGGCAACTAAGTCAGTGCTCTGGGATGACTGGAGGGTTCTCGGGCGGAGAAGCAGGGGAAGGGCATCAGAGGCAGCGGGACAGCCCCTGCAATGTCTCTGAGGACCAGAGGGATTCATGAAAGAGCTACAACCATTCAAGTCAGGCCAGAAGGCAAGGACTTTGTTCCCATCTAGGGGCAACAATTCAGCCAGGCGTCCCATCAGAGAAGAAAGGTCAGGGGCTGCCAGATCCTAAGAGGCCTCAGGTGGGTGCTTGGGGGTATAGTGGAGGACAGTGCTTGCCCGTCACTGCCTGCCCGAGGAGGGTGAACGAGCAGGACGCGGATCCTCCAACAGCCTGCGTGTTTCTTCTTGGCGTGGCCTCATTCATAGGAGCTGTGAGGTCAGAGAAGAGCCTGTTTGTCCAGAGGGAGAGGCTGCCTCTAGGCAGGCAACTGGCACCTCCCCACTCTGGTGTTAAAGTCCATCTGGGTGAACCAGGGCAGGAAGGGAGGGAGGAGGGGAATAGGTGATGACTGTTCTGGTGAGTGTACCCGGTCATCCTTCACAAGAGAGCCATGGGGCCCCAGGGGCCAGTCCTGATTTCCACTGACTCCCTGCCACCAGCACACCTGCAAAGGAGGCACCGCCGTGCCCCATGCTCTGGCAAGGAGATGCAAGGAGCAAGGTGTCCGTTACCGCACCGAGCAGTGACTGAGGACCAGAGAGGGGAAGTGGCCAGCTCCAGCTCACACAGCGAGTTGGACCCACCAGTTCCCAACTCTTGTGGCACCAAGGCCCCCAAAGCTTTGCAATAAACTGGCTGGGCCCCCACAAGGCTCAGGTTCTGTCCACCTTCTCTGTACCCCTGGCTTTAGCTGTGTCCCTAATGCCCAGGAGGAGGAGCAGTAAGCTCCCTCCTGACAGGCTGTCAGCTCCTGCCGCTTTCCTTATCTCCCTCCTCCTAAAACAACCCGAGGAAGCAAACCCAGAAATTCCCGGTCCTCGCCTGCATCAGACCTGGTACCTCCCAGCCCAAGTGGACTATGTGTCGCGGGTAATGCGAACACAGCGAGGTCCTGAACCCCTCCTGACAGGGAGGCAGAAATCCCAGCTCTGGGAGTGTGTAAACACAGTTATTTTTAGCCCTCAGAGGGCTGTGGGCATAGCAGCATGACCCGCATTTGGCTCAGCCCCCTCCTCCTGCCCCACCAGGGAGAAGAGGGCTCCTTTCTCCCCTCTCCCCGCCGTCAGCCTCGGGGCTGGGCCAGTGGATTCCAGGACCCACTAAGAGAAGGAGCAGGGTGGGGGATCTCAGCGAGGCTGCCCACGGCCGGGAGCTGAGGCCAAGCCCAGCTCACAAGGGGCAGGATGTGGTTTTTAGAGAGGCGACATTTCAAGTTGCAAGAGAAATATTGGAGCCACACAATTTCATGCTTTTTCCATGGGCTCTTATTCTCTAATCTTCGTTACTGTCCTCCGTCTGGGCATCAGGAGGCCTGGTCCCAAGGGAACATGCTGCCACTTCCACCACGGAGTGCTCGCGGGTGCATGGGACACCTCTTGGTATCTCGTTGGGCTCCTCACCAGTGAAGTGAGGTCATTCCCAACCCAGCTGTGGGGCTGAGGGCTGAGCTGACGAGATCATGGGTGCTCACTCGCTTGGTCCTTCCACAAACACTCGCTGAGATCGGGTTGGTGCCAGTGCTATTCTTGCTGCTAACTATAAAGCAGGGAGCCAGCCTGGCAAGGTGCTGACCCTCCTGGGACAAACGTCATCGGTGGGGTGTAGCAGGGAGACACAAAAGACAATTAACAAATAAGTACATCCTTCAGCAGCTGTCAGCTTGCAGTGCATATAGTACAGGAATAATGCAGAGTGATGTGTTGTGGAGTGACTGGGGTGGGCGAGGGGCATGTATTTCAGACAAGGGCTATCAGGAAAGCCCCCTGAGAAACTTCAATAAAACTGAACTCACTATACTGGTGGGAGGAGGTGGTGAGCGGGAACAGCAAGTGCAAAGGCCCTGGGGCAGGAAGACCAGTAGGGCTGGAGAACAGTAATGGTGCAGGAGCAGGCAGTGCACTTGGTGAGATGGGCAGGGGCCAGAAGCACAGGGTGTGTGGGTCATGGGGATGCCTCGGGAAGGGCTATGCACAGGAAAAGGTTTGCCTCGTGCCTGCAAGGAATGAGCAGGACGGAAGGGAGAGTGGGAGGCCAGTGAAGGGTTGTTGCCCTTGTCCAGGTAAAGGAGCTGGCGAGAGAAAGACAGGTTAGAAACCGGGGAGGATGGACGGTGCAAGTGGCAGATGGCTTGGCTGAGAAGGAGCCCCAAAATGAAGTCTGGCTCCTTGACTTCTGCATTTGATGCCTGGACTATTGGGGGGTGTGGGAGAGGGCAGTTGATCCAGAAGGGACCAGCAGAGGGTGGAGGAGGAACAGGATCTGGGGAACAGGCTAGTGTGCATTTGCTGTACCTGTCAACGTTCAGGTCCAGAGGGTTTCTCAGGGAGCAGCTGCCTGGGGAGTGCCAGGCCCCAGTCTGGCACGGATCTTCTCCCAGGGGCTCTCTGCCAGCCTCCAGCCAGGCTGTGTGGGCGGTTGCTCCCTCCAGGCCTGGCCTGGGGTTTTGTCCCAGTGCGTGATGGATGAAGGCCTTCCGGTCCCCCGACTTGGAAGTGGGCGTGGGTGGGGGTGGGCAGTGCCTGCATCCTTGGGGCACAGGATTCGAAGGCCCTGCCCCAAAAAAAGGACCAGAAGGCGCCCTGTAGGGGGGTGATTGGAGCAACATTTGCCGTCAGCTGGAACTAAAGCCTGGGTGTCCCCTACCAAGCCTTCTTCTCAGCTAGACTGACTTATTTTGAAGAAGCCTGTGAGTCCCCCTGTGTCTGAGCTAGGATGCCAAGGACAAAGGGAGTTACCAGCACATTTGGGACTTTTCTTCAAGTAAGCTGTACACCCACCGTGGAGCTTAAACTCATGACCCCGAGCCAGCCAGGCACCCCAACACATGGGATTTTTAACAGCAAACCTAGTTTGCCTTCATTTTGTCATCAGCCAGCTTTGTGACCCTGAATATGTCCCCTCGCCTCTCTGGGCCTTGGAATTCCCACCTGACACTAGGATGGAGTGAAAGGTCCTCAGGGTCCCACAGCTTGGGATGCTGCATTTTGGTTACAGAAGATCGGTATTGAGGGTCACAATGTGGGTAAAGACGGGGTTGTGGAGATGCCTTGCTGGGCCCTGGGGTGCCGATGGGTATGGCATAGAAGCCACCTGAAGGATGGTCACAGGAGATCAGTCGGAAATGGCAGGCTCCCTGGAGAAGGTCAAAAGGACCAGCTTACCATACAAGCAGTTGTGTCCTTGGGAAAATCACTAGGACTTTTGAAGCCTCAGTGTTGCCATTTGCAAAATGGGGTCCTAAACGTCACTGACATCAGAGGGGTGAGTAACTGCGGAGGTAATGTGAGGAGAGTGACATCAGGAGCTCAGCTTGTAGCTCATGAAATGTCTGGTCTCTGGAGGTTGCCTCCTCCCTGTCCCTCTTCAGTTGACAGCAGGAATCCGAATTTCACGGGAGGGGCTCTTCTGCTGTTGGGGCTTCCTCTGAGAGCCACAATCCTGGGCCTGGGCGTCCTGCCAAACCTAACTCTGGAGGCAGTGAACCTCGCTGTGGCCTTGGGGACGGGCCCACTGGCCTTGGCTTTCCGAGCATCAGCATAGGTATCGCTAGGAGAGACGCTTTGGGGCTCCAGCCAGAGGCGGTAATGAGCCCTGAACTCACGCCAGTTGCATTTTGTGTTTTATTTCTCAAAGAAGGGACGGGCTTTGATCTCCTATCAGCATCGATGTGGTTGCTCTCGTGTGTGTGTGCGCGTGCATGTGTGCACGCGCACATGTGCGTGTGTGTGTGTGTGTGTGTGTGTGTGTGTGTTGACTGCTCTGGGTTTTGGAGCTGTGGTGGAAAGTGCGGAAAATAGCAGATGCTGTATCCATTTGCCTCCAAACTGTCTTGAAACGCTATAAATATTTTCTAAAAAGACTAGCTTCCCAAGCCCGATGTGTTAGTTATCTCCTCCCCGAGAAACTGATTCCCGAAAATTAAGACAAATAACCTCTTAAATCACAGTTGTTAACCTCAGGTGTAAAAACCGTTACCACGCCAGCCTCGGGTCAGAGTGACTCCCTCTGCCTAAGTGACTCCAAGTGGCATCCAGAGGGTTGTGGCTGCAAAAGGGGAGGAGCCTTGTGCTCCGTCAGGGGGCTGGAGTCCAAGCCTGGCTTGGCCGCTTACTGCTGTGTGACCTCAGCCCCACAGGCTCACCTCTCTGAGTTTCTGGTTCCCTCATCGGGGTGACAGACACCTGCCACCTGCCTCCTCTCAGAGGCGGCAAGTGTCACTGCTCTGTCTTTGTGCTCCACAAGGCACCCAAAGGTGACTATCGGGGATTCTTCGTGCAAGCCACGCTGCCCCCCGCCCCACCCTGCCCCCTCCAGTCACCTGGCTGCTTCAAGGACAGCCTCCAGGACCTGGGATGCTTTTCAACAGAGAGAGGCAGGGGCCTTGGAGCCTCCAGCAGGCCGCCAGCGCAGTAATGCCAGGGCCCACTCTCCTTGCGTTGACTCTTCCGTTCAACTTCTATTTGTGGCGAGGGAGGCTGATTGTGTATTTAAGGTAGTCGTGTAAAGTTTAAAAAAAAAAATAAGTAAATGTCGTTTAGCAAAAATTGTCAGTTGGTTTTGAGAACAGTATTAAGGGACGCCTGGGGGGCTCCGTCGGGGAAGCGTCTGCCTTCAGCTCAGGTCATGATCCTGGGGTCCTGAGATGGAGTCCCATGTCAGGCTCTTTGCTCAGCGGGGAGCCTGCTTCTGCCTCTGCCTCTGCCTGCCCCTCCCCCCTGCTTATGCTCTCGCTCTCTCTGACAAATGCATAAATAAAACCTTAAGGAAATGAAAAGGAACACTACTAAACAAATGGCAGTCTAGATGGCAGGAGGAATTGACAAAAACCAGGTAGGCGGCTGGGACACACGGGGCCGGTGCATGGTTGACGTCCTTGTCTTCATAGCCTCCTGTCGACCTCCTTTGCCTTCTCTCCTCATAGGGGAGTGGACAGGGGCAGGCCATGAGAAGGACACTCAGGCAAACTGTCTTCTGCCCTCTCGACACTCCCAGGTGACCTCTATGCTTCATCGCAGAGGGGCTAAAGGGGTCCCTCTCCCAGGGTACAGGCCTTCCTGGCAGAGGGTAGCAGAGACCCCCACCAGCAGGTGTGTCTAATGCCACCTGGGAGGGACAGCCCGGAGTGCCGTTTCCAGAAGCAATTCTGAGGTCGCATCTGTCTCTGAAGGAGAGCGCGGGGATCGATGGTTCGTGGCTGCCGTGGTGTGGGAAGGGAGCTTGGTGACATGCCTGCCCTCCTGTCACTCAGGAGCCCCTCCAGGCCCGTGGCCGGACGCTGTTCATTCCATATCGCCATCACCAGGCGTGGTGGTTAGCCAGCGGCGGAGCCAGAAACTCCCGCTGGGATATAGCAGGTGCTCCGTGGGTAGCCAGCAGGCAGGGGCGTCCCCCCATCACACTGCAGGCCAGGAGGGTCCGTACCCAGCCCTGCGTTCATGAAGCCCACATGCTGATCGGCACGTGCCGTGGCTGGCCTCGGGCTGCGTACGGGGTAGGCACCCACAAAGTGTGTTGACAGACCCGAGAACAGTCAGTGTGCTACCAGAGCTTCAGACCCATTATCTGTTCTTCTTGGGGTCCCCAGCAGAGCAGGCATGTGGGCTTCTGGCCTGGAAATCCTGGCTGCCGTGTGTACACACGTCATGATCAGGCTCTGTTGTCTTCTGGTTGCTCGCTCTACCACTGCCTTCGTATCTGGTCAGTAGGTGAGGCAGCCCCATATGTCCCCATTTTACAGATGAGGACATTGAGGCCTAGAGTTGGCAAATGACTTGCTTGAGGCTACTAAGCTAGTTAATGTAGAGACCTGGCCTGATTCACCATGGCACTCATCGCTGGCCATTTCACCTTCCACTCACAAAGAAAGCTCAAAAGACTTTATGCATCCTGATGTTTAAACTAACTTCCTTCCTTCCTTCCTTTCCTCCTTCCTTTGTTCATTTGGAATCTTTGTAGCCTAGTGGCTAGGAGCTCTGGAGCCAAATATTTAGCCTACGTTGCATTTCAACCACTTCTTGGCCATGTGACCTTTGGCAAGTCCCTCAACCTTTCTGTACCTCAGTTCCCTCATCTATAAAGTGGGCATAAATACCACATAGGGTTGTTGTGACCAGTAACAGGTTAACAGTGCCTGGCTCAGGGTGAGGGTTCTCAAGGGCCAGCTGGTGAGTGCAGGGCAGGGCTCCCTCTCCCAGGCCATGTCCTGATCATGGGCACTGAGGAATTGTAGAGGTGGGCCGTCAGGAGGATCTCGTGGTTGGGTAAATGTGAGATGAGAGGCAGATAGGTACACCGAGAAAGCATTTTGGGTGGACGGGCAAGGTCCAGGATGCACTGGACTCCATGGGGTGGTGGGACTAGGGACAGTAGGCATCAGTCCCCATGCATGAGGGGCTGCTGAGAAAGGCTTGCCCATCAGAGGGAGGCTATCACTTGTGATGGCAGGGAGAGCCTGCCAGGCAGGGGGACCTAGGTGTCCAGGGCACAGAGGCATGGAATGGGTGGCCCCTGGGTCTGGTCCTAGAGTACTGGCTCAGTGGGGTGGGAGGGGTGTTGGGGGGGTGGCTGGCCTGACCCTGGCAGATCACCGTGTCCAGAAGTTCTTTGGACAAAGCATATCCCCATCCCTTACTCCCTTGCTTACTCCTGCAGTTGAGGCCTCTGGGCTCTACTCTACGGCGGGGCCTGGGGCATGTGGAAGAGAAGTGGAAAGGCTTAGTTGGTTTGTTCCAGTGGTAGGCAGAGAAAATCCTGCCCAAGAGCCTTGGCGTGGGGTAACTGCCTCTCCCTCCTCAGCTGATGAGCCAGCTCATGGCCGTCTGTCTGTCTGCCTGCCTGCCTGCCTGTCTCCTCTCCGCATCTGTCTGTGCCCTGCAGTACAAACAGTCCCTCCCCAACACACGGCCAGCACGGATCCACTCGCACGCCTGGTACTGCCACCCCGGCCCACCCAGAGACCCATTTATTCTGCTGCAGGGGCGTGGGGCCGTTTTAATCATCCTCGCTCTGCCACAAGATACAGATGGTTGTATTATTAATAGTCATAATTAATCAGCCTCCACGGAGGATCTTTTCCCTGGGCGTCAGATCCTCAGGACGAGCAGCCCCACGAGGGCCCGTTCCAGTCTCTGCTTTATAGACAGGGAACGTGAGGCCGGGAGGAGGAGGTGGCTCGCGGCAGGGCCAGGGACAGCAGCCTCGTCGGCGCTCCTGCCCAGCACACCTAGGTCACTGGGGGGAAGCCTTCAGGGCTGGGGGTGGGAAAGCAGCCCTCAGCCTGGGGGGGTGAAGTAAGGGGTCCCTGGCAGAGAGCAGAGGAAGAAAGGTAGAACGCGAGCCAAGGCAGATGGAGGCAGGGCCTCGCGGGCTAGCAGGAGAGAGGTCTGGGGGCGAAGGTGAGGAGCCGGCCTTGAGTGGAGGGGGAGCCAACGCCAGCCCCCCCGCCCCCGCCCCTGCACCCGGACGGTGGACCTGGGCCTGCTGCTGGCTGCTTCCCCCGCTAAGCTCTGTGTCCCACGGACAGTGATTTAATGCTTGCGGCAGGCGGCTTCCTGATTTATGGGCTTGTTCTGGACAGGCCTGACTCCGTGAGCACAGAGGCAGTAAGGGGCTTCTCGCACAGTCCTGCGGATGGCCGCCTGCCCACCTGCTCCCCTCACACACTCTCCTGTCTTCCTCGGAGTGACAGCATCCACACCCGCACGGTCACATGTACATAGACACACGGCGACCAGCAGGGCTGGCTGAGACGCCTGGTCCTCATTGTTAGGCTCATCCTGAGACTCGGCCACGGTGAATGAATGCCGGGCGCCGTGGCCCAGAGCTTTGGGCTCATGCTCGGGGTACTCCATTCCATGGAAGGAGTCTGGGAGGGGGGATACAGCACCCCTGAGTCTCGGCCTCTCCCCACTGTGTTCCCCAGCCCACGTGTACACTGTGCCAGGCCTTGGGGACAGCCCTGTGTTATGGGAGAAGCCCAGTCAGGAGTCAGGCAGATCAGGTCACACACTTGGGCTCTGCCACCAGTGCATGGCTGCAACCTCAGCCTATCCGGTCCTCCTGTCCCTAAAGGAGTTTCAACAACAGCCACCTCGTGGGGTCAGCATGAGGGTTCGAGGAGTAGAAAAGCTGCTGGCTAAATCAGAGCCCTTCCCCATCAAGCTCCGCCTTCCCAGTCTGTGACGTGGTCCGTAGTAACTCTCGCTGGCCCTCTCCTGGAGCTCTTTTGAGAGTCAGATGAGAAGAGGGCCCTGTGAAGGGTGGAGGTGGCCAGGGCACTGGTTCCAGCTCTGTGCATGCTGGGCGAGGGGCTCTGGGCACGTGGGGTGGGACTGGTGCAGGGGCCTGCGCCTCTGTCCTGCTCCCCAGCTGCCAGAGTGGGGCCCTGCAGCTTCGGCACAGACTTTCTCTTCCTTGGGATCTCTAGGCAGCGTGCGCTCCTCGTCTCTGAAGCGGGCGTGGTGACAGCATGTACTATGGTGCGTAGGAGGACCCATGAGACTTGCGTGTTGAGCTTGACACACAGCAACCACTCGAGTTGCCAGTGTCTGTCGGTGGTGTCGCCGGCCTGACGGCATACGGGTGGATGTGGGGTTCGGAAGTACAGATGAAGGCCTAGCAAATGACCTACTGACATCACACTGCAACGGTTCCCATGTTTCCAGACGTCACACCCGTCCGTCCCCACCCAAGTGTCCCGGCCCTTTTTCAGGGCAGCTTAGAGGAGGGGTGGCGGACTCACACCCTGGCCTGCACAATGGTGCGCCGTGGTCTGTGTGGATCTCGGCTGACTCCCAGGGGTCAGGTGCCCAGCCCCACATGGCCACTTGGCTCCCCAGGAGGCCAGCACTCGCCTTTGTTCTTGCTTCGACTGCACGTCCGCTGACCAGAGGAGGCTGACCTCCTGCGAAGAAGGCTGAGAGGCGGTCCTGATGTCTCACCTGAGCTAGGCAGGGCCTGCAGACCCCACGGCCAGCCCACGAACTTTCTTCTGCTGGCTGCAGCCTGAGCCCATCACAGCTCCTGTAATGCGTGGACTCCTGGTTCTGTGCCCTGCTCCCATGTCAGCTTCTGGGGTCCAGAAGACATGCAGAGTCCCCATCCTGGCAAGGACTTTGCTGAAGAAACGAGCCCCTGACACCCAGCCCAGGCTGCGGGGGCTCAGAGGTTATGTGGGCCAAGATGGGCCCAGAGAGGCAGGGAAGAAGGGAGACAGGACAGGCTACGGCCAGGCCTTGAAGGACGGGGATTTGTGCACTAGAAGGGATGGCCTTCTAGAAAGATCAAAGTGTGTGGGCAAAGATTTGGAGTCATTCCTAGGGAAAGGCATGCCCTCTCCCATAAGACATCTGGGCTTCTCTGGCCCAGATGGTCTCGGCTCTCAGTGACTAGTGGCTGTGGGATGCAGCAGATGGCCAGTGAGGGGCGGGGCCACCCCGGGCTGGAGCCAAGCAAAGCCAAGTGGCCCACACAGGCCAGAGCCCAAGACTTTGGCACCAGCCACTCAGAGCTCTCGACTCGAGAGTTAATGATTCATTTGTGGCCAATTTCTGCTGGCCATTGCCTGGAAATTCCCAAGCTTGACCCTTCCCTTGGCTCTGCGAGCTCCAAGAGTACAGTCTCATTTATACTTGGCTGAGAACATCTCACCGACTATCCAGGGAATGGCTTTTAAAATGAAAGCAGGAGTGATGCAGGTTAGGCATGAGGAAGAACTAATTGTGGGCGGTAGGCCAGGGGCTGGAATGGTTGGCTTGTATGTAAAGTAAAGTTAGAGTCCCCTCTCTGACCCCATGTGCTCAGTGCTGATGGAAGGAGCCCTGTTTGTGTTTGTGGTGTCCCCCGTTTAGTTCAGAGCAGGTGTGAATGGAATCCAATTGAATGTAATGTGGAAAATGTTGTAGCAGTTACAAGGGGGAAGTAGAGCTTGACCAGAGCAGGACTTGGCTGAGTAGAGAAAGCAATAACAATGCAAAGGCCCTGGGGCATGAAAGTCCAAGGGAAGTTGTTAGAGGAGGCTGAGTAGTTGTGGTGTGACTGGAGTGTGGCTGGAGGGTATGAGAGATGTCTAGAAGTATGGACTCAACTCGTAGGTGAAGGGCTTCAAGGACTTGGGAATTTGGGAGGCACTGGTAGGGGCCAGTCAGGACTGGTACCTGAGCAGGGACAGGTATGTTCAGTTTGGGGTTTTGGCTCATTTGTGCATTCGTGTCTTGATTCTGTTGGCCAACAAACCTTTCGTGGTAGCCTGCTCTGTGCAGGCTTAGGCCCAAGCCCTGCGTGGGCCCCTGCACTTGGCTGAAAGTGGGCTAGAGGGAGGGGGCTATATGTAGCAATCCAGGGGAGGGCTTCTGAGAGCATGAGCACAGGTCAGTGTAGAGGCAGGGAGATGGCCGATGGCCTTTTCAGACCCAGCCGGCCCCTGTGTTCCTTGCAGACTGGACAGACAGCCCGGACATTACCCCTGTCTGGTATGATCACGTGGTCTTACTGATTCCAGATGTGTGATCTGGTCACTTGCAGATGACCAGACTGAGGCCCAGGGAGGGGAGGGTGAGTGCCCAAGCCCAGACACAGCTCAGGGGCCCCCTCTCCCTGTCCTGGCTGGTTGCACACATATCCCCCCACCTCCCCACCTACCCAAAGTATTTCTCCAAATCAGACAAAAGAGAGCAGCCTAATCTTCCAGGTTGAAATATCCGGGGGCTCGGGGAGGAGGCTTCCTTTCTATCTTCAACTTTGCAAATTTAATTTCTTCCGATTATTTCTTGACAGTCCCAGGCGTTGGTGGTAAACAACCGTTCTCCCCAGAATGTTTCCCTGTGACAGCAGCTTTCTCTGGCGAGGGTGCTATCAACACTTGGCAGGGCCTCCTCCCGGCTCCCGGCTCCCGGCTCCTGAGAAGTGAGAGCTTCTGAAAAGCATTCAAGAATGTGGCTCTCCCAGTGCGCCGGGCTGGCAGGGGCTGGGACAGGCATGGGCCTTGCCTCTTTGTTCCCCACGGCTGCCCATCGCCCAGCCTGCCCTCAGAGCCTCAAATGCCCCTGGTTGTGGATGGTCCCCAAGCGGAGAGGTGGGGCAGTATCAGGTATCCGCTGGCTCCCGAGGCCCTGGTGCCCGGGTCCTTGGCACAGCTCAGCGACCACAGGGAGCTCATCTCCAAAGGGTAACTCTGCCAGGCCTATCTGTGGCCAGGAGACCGGCAGTGTCCCGGCCCTATGTCCTCCGTGGCCTGCGTCATGCTGGCTTAGGTGTCCTGAGTCAGAGCCAGGAAATGGATCTGTGTACCGGGTTAGAGGTGCCATCGTCCTGGGTGGCTGGGGTGAACCCCAACCTCCTGCCTGTCCATGCTACAGTGGGCCTGGCCTGGGTTTGAACAGTGCCTGGAGGAGAGGCTGAGATAGACAGCCAAGCCTCTAACCCCACACGGCTAGTAACTGCCCCTGGAAACGCGTGGGCCTGTGGGTGCAGTGTGTTTACCCACGCTGGACCACTCTCCTGGAATGCCCCTCCTGGACTTGTCCTCTGGACAGGAATTTACCCAAGAATTATTCTCCGGTGAATCCTTTCCCTGTGGCCCCTCCTGTAGGGGACGCTGCCCTCTTTTCCTTAGAGTGGGCCTCCGGATCTCCACCTGGACCCCATCATAAGGTCCTGTGGTCACCTTTCCCTGCAGCAGGCTCCCCCGGTTACCTGTGTGAGTGCTTTGAGCTTATCTCTGCTCCTTGCATGCCTGACACATACTAGATGCTCAGGAAGAGCCTGCTGGATTTGATGAAGGGGGTCCTCAAGGCGGTGTCGGGGTGTCCCTTTGTTAACGATGTGGTAGAGAGGAGAGGAGAGAGTTTGTCGATGGAGAGGCTGACCTCCCTAGGCCAGGCGCCCCCCCCCCCCGCCCTGCACAGCCGGGGCCCTGGGGATTGCTGGGGTGCTGCAAGGGACCCCTCCCCACCTCTCTGCAGCCCAGTGCCTTCCTTGCTGGCAGGAGCCGGCTCCCTGGGTTGGCCGTGTGATCACTCTCCAGAAAACACCCCAGTGGAAACTGCATGAATGATTGATAAGAGCTGAGAGCTGTTTAATTTTTTCCCCCTGTTTAATGGCTATCAATAATTTAATACGCTCTCTGTATGTTTTTAAGAAATAGCACCCATTTTGCCCGTCTCCGGTTTAGCGGGCTAAATGATTTAAGTGTTGGGAACGGGCTCTGAGGACGGAGGCTGAGCAAGTCAGAGGGATCTGGAGGCTGGGGGTCGGGGGAGACAGGTTCAGAGCCAGCCAGTGGCCCGTGGCCCGGGTGTGTGTGCATGGGCGTGTGTGTGTGTGTGTGTGTGTGTGTGTGTGTGTGTGAAGGTGGGAGGGATGGAGGACGGAGGGGGCGGGTGAAAGCCAGCGCCTCTCTGCTAAGAGCAAGATAATTGCTTTTCCGGGTCTCACTGAGCAGCAGCTGAACAGCTGTCCGCTCGTCGCCGCCCCCCCCCCACCCCAGTGTCGAGCTTTTCTGGATGACTCTGGGGGGCTCACGGGGGCTCGGAAGGAGCTTCAGCTAGTACTACTAGGGGCTGAGAACAAACCCCCCCCAACACGTCTTTGCCCCTTTCTAAAGGTTTTAAGTCATTTTTATTTTAACGATGCAGTGACTCCCTGGCCAGCCTTGTTTTCCAGATGGGGTAGGGCTGATGTTGGAGCAGGGAATTCAGAATCGCTCATCTCAGGGCTCACAGGGACCAGGAAGGTCATCTGCCAGTGTTCCCCCAAACTTCCCAGATGCAAAGGATCCCCTGGGAGGACTTGTTAAAAATTTAAATTTCTGGGCTGTTTTCCAGACCCACAGCCTTCCCTTCTTTAGGGAGAGGCCTAGAACATGTGGGTTTACCAGGTAGCGGTAGCCCAGGTAAGTTCTTATCGGCAGAGGAGTTCAGGAAATGTCGACTCCAGCTCCGAATTCGGTGCTCAGAGCACACATAGCACCACATGGCTGCTCCCCCTGCTTGCACACCTCCGGGGACAGGGTACTCACCACTCTGGGAGACAGCACATGCACTTGGGGAAAGTATGCTCAGTCCAGAGATCCCTCTGACATTAGGCTTGTCCCACTCAGGCTATCCTAATGTATGTGGAGTTAACCTCCGCTAAGGACAGACTACCTCTCCTAGGACCTCTCTCTTTCTGGCCGTCCACTGGTTTATCTATGCCTCTCTGTTGGGCAAGGAGCTTCCTTTCCTAGAAAAGCACTCTGGGTACCAGAGAAAATGTCCCAGGGATAGCCCAGGCATAGGGGTGGGGAGGGAGTGGGCAGACACCATCCCTGGCACAATGGGGACCTGGAGGGAGGCAGAAGGGGACCTGGGCTTCAGAACTGCCTTGGCCTGTCAGGGTCCAGTGCTCCCGTGGGAGAGAAATATATGACTCACCAGAGACTGTGGACTAAGCCAGATCTCCGGGAAGACAGTGAGGGATCTGAGACCCGAAGAAACTGCCCCAGGGTCACACGTCCATTAAGAACGGAGCTGGGACTGCAAAGATAGGACAGGGGGGCCCAGCGAGGGGCATCAAGGATGAAGCCCTGGTGCTGGGGGTCCACTGAGACCCCGGTTACCGCTGGGCTGGGAGGCAGGAAAGGGCAGGGCTCCTCCTCCTCACTAGGCGCTCGCTGGTGGAGACAAGTCAGTACATCCAAGGATTTGTAGCAGAGCCGAGGCCCCATCTGTCTGGCATCACAGCTCTTCCTTCGCTTTGCCTGGTCTTTTGCCTTGTTCCTACCGAGAGGCCGCAGTGACTGCATGTCAGCCTTGCTCTTTTCTTTTAATCGTTAGAGGGAAGGAACGGTACACATTTCACAGGTGTCATTGTGCACTGCAAAACAGGGTGCCCATTAAGCCCTCCTCCGTTGCATAGATGCTCATGGTACCCTCAAGTTCAGCCCCACCCTCGATGTATGTGGGAGAAGCCTGGGTCCTGGCAGGTGCTGGCATACAGTCCCCCAGTGCCCCTTCACCGAAACCTGCTCTGGTCTTTACAGCATCACTCGGGGCCATGGGGTGGGGGTGGTTATAGATCTTGACCCCAGAGGCAGAGGAGGAAGGGTGCCGCTGAACCCTGACAGGGCTCTTGCTTGCAGAGCTCTGAGAGCTGGCAAGACCGCAAAAGACTAATCCGTGCTCAGGAAGGCCCAGCCCTGGAGCGAGAACTGCATGAGTCTAGATACCTGGGCAAAGCCTGGGGCAGTCAGGGAAGGCATCCAGGAGGAGGTGCCACCTGCCCTAGGGCTTGAATCATGGAAGGAAGAAGAAAGGCATCCCAGGTACAGAGGTGTGAGGCAGCACTGTGAATGTGTGCGGGGAAAGTGAGATGAAGACAGCTGGGCTAGAGAGGTGGGCAAACCAGGGTGGGCTGGACCTGGAATGGCTGGGTGGAGCACCACAGAAGGCTGGATTGTTCCAGCTTCCGTTGAAGGACTACATCCACGCAGAAGAGTGTGCATATCCAAGTGTAGCTTGACAAATTGTCACGAAATGAACACAGTCATGTACACACCATGCAGATCAAGAACATTCCAGATGCCGCAGAACCCCCTATGTGCTCCCTCCCTGTCCCTGCTTCCCCTCCAGGACAGTGACTTCTGATTTCCAACAGCATGCTGCCAACAATACAAACACCCCAAAACTTCATGGCTTCAAACAAACGACCACCGTTTGTTATGTCTCCTGGTTCTGGGGTTTGCCTGGACCATCCCTCTGGTGGTTTCCCTTGGGCTCATGTGATTGTAATCACCCGAAGGGCCGACTGGACCAGAAGGCTGGTGGTGATGGGCTCAGTCACATCTGGCGGTCGGCTCTGGCTGTTGGTTGAGTGGCCTCAGGTGTCCCCCATCCTCCAGTAGGGGAGACTGGCTTCTGACGGGGGCCAAGGTCATAAACAGCATGCCCCGAAGGCCTAGTCTCTGTAAGCCAGAGAATGTTCCTTTCAGGAAGTCCTATTGGTCAAAACAGGTCTCAAGTCCAGCCCAGGTCCAGGGCATCGAGAACAGACTCCCCCGCCTTGATGGGAGTCACCACAGCGAAGAATCTGTCACCCTGTTTAGTCAACCACAAGCACAGAGTAGTAGTCTGCCTGGTCTTGACCTTTCTGTAAATGGGGCCCTTAAGCATGTTCTGTATTGCGTCTGGCTTCTTTGGGTTGTCAAGTTTGTGAGATTTCTCTCTATCCTTGGATCCAGTTGCGGATCCTTTGTCCTCATTGCCGTGGTTTTTATTCCACTGTGTGGGTCACCAGGTGTCCATCCTATGACTGATGGCCTTTTGGGAGGCTTTTGGCGGGGTGTTGGGCCATTACAAATAGCACTGCTCTGAACATTCTAGTACATGTCCTCGGGTGCCCCACACACGCGTATCTCTAGAGGTGGAGTTGCCCTGGTGCGATAAGCCACTTGGAAGGATGGGAGACACTTCCAAACTAGTTTCTAAGGCAGTGGTCGGTGCATGCCCTTCCAGCTGTGTTTGGGAAGGCTGCAAAGGCTTTGCAGCGGGGAGCAATGTGTCTACGGGGCTTTTCGGAAGTCCTCCTGGCTGAAGATCTCTGACCCTGAGGCTCCCTGTAGTGTCCCTGATGGACCCACCTCGAGCCACAGGCCTCCAGGCTAGGGGAGATAGAGCCATCAGACCAGCTGGCCTCCTGGACCCCAAAGACTCGGGGAAGCTACGTGCCTGCAGCGCTGACCCATGAGGACCCTGGAGCCGGAGGGGCTGCCATGATGGCCTCCATCCGTGACAACTCGGGGCAGTGGGTCAAGCAGTCCCCAAGGAGATTGGGGTCTACCTCTGGCTTTGCCTCTCTTACCATGAGCCCCTGGGAGGACACCCTTTCCCCAGCAGGGCTTTGCTTTCCACATTTGGGAATCAACAGAGAAGAGTATCAACCTCACCAAGTCTCTTGCCTCTCCCCAGCCCCAAGGCTATATTCTGGAATGTAACAGGGAGGGGCATCAGGAGGCCCTTGGAGAGCTCATTGGGCTTCCTGAATTAAAGACACATCAAGGGCACCCGGGTGGTTCAGTCAGTTAAGCGTCTGCCTTCAGCTCAGGTCATGATCCCGGTATCCTGGGATCAAGCCCCACATCCATCAGACCTCCTGCTCAGTGAGGAGCTTACTTCTCCCTCTGACCCTCCCCCTGCTCACTCTCTCTCACTCTCTCAAATAAATAAATTTTTTAAAAAATAAACAAGTACATAAATCTCCAAGATGCGTCAGTTGGCCAGTTTTCTTCATCTTATTCACTAAACACCTTCACTGCCCCGTCCATCAGTCACTCGTTTGTTTGTCCAACCATCCCTCCAGCAGTCACTGGAGCAATGTCTTGAAGGCCAATGGGGCCCAGAAAGACAGAGCAGTGGGGGACAGGGCTCGGAGCAGAGCACCAGACGTGACCCGCGGCCCTGAGGGGTGTGTGTGTGCCTGTGAGCTGCTGCTGTTGGAGCCGGGGCCTGGGCCAGGCCTCTAACACCAAGTTTAGGAGACAGGCTCTGGCTGGGGAGGTGGGAGACAGCGTCCAGTTTCTGGAATGGTTCCACTTCGAGGGGGTCAGCTCAGCCTTCCAGGACATGGCCAGAGGAGCCTGGGCAGGCAGAGCTAGGAGGTCAGTGGGGCAGATGGGGGCCACCTGCATGGTTGGCTTGGCGCTCACTGTGCTCTCTGGTCTGCCCCGCAGGACTTGCTGTGCTGTGTTTGGCCAAGTTGGACTGCAGGGGCCGTCGCCTTCTTCCCACCTTGGCGTCCGTTTCCTAACGCTCTTAGCAGCCTTGAGTCCTGGTCGTCTGCAGAGGCCTCAGCAGGTAAGCAGGACAGACTGGCCCCCGGTGCTGTGCCTCTTGTGCTGTGGGACTGGGGAGCTGAGGAACGAGGGGACAGGGCTTATTTCTCAGTTTTCACTTCTTTCGTGGCTGCCTCCTCTCAGAGGGAGCCAGACAGTGGAAGGGGTTGCATCCTGGCCTGGAACTGGGATATTAGGTTTTGCATTGTTGCCAGGGCCCATGTGGCCCTAGACGGACCTGTCTCTCTCCAGCCCTCCCATCTGTACTGAGAATAATAATGGTGGACGCGCTGACCCTGTCTCTGTGTGCCAGGCACCACACTAAGTGCTGTGTCGTTATTAACTCTTTCCATCTGCACACCAGCCTGTGAGGCAGGTGCTGGAATCAGGTCCACTCTAAAGGCAAGAAGACAGGCTTGTGGTTGGGAAGGAACTTGCCCAAGGTCACATACCTGGCTAAGCCCCCATGGGTACCCCTTTGGGTCTGTGTGGCTCCAGTACCCATCCCTAATCCCTGGACCATTCTGCCCCTGGCTGTGCCCACCTCTGCTAGCCTCTTCCTGGGGGCAGGAACTGAGGCAGTCATGGGGTTTTCAGAAGTGCCGGTCCTAATCCAACTCACGGCAAAGGGAGGGGACCCCCACAAGGTGACAGTGGCTGCGGTGACCTGGGGTCATGCCTCATTTGTGGATGTGGTGTGACATGAATCAGGCCTGGCCTCTGCGGTCCCCAAAGTGGTACCTAGGGCCCCTTCTAGAGGAAGAACATGCTGGCTAGATAAGGTTCTCTCTCCCTCTGCCTCCCTAGTTCAGTTTTCCTAGCTTGTATTAGGCACTTACTGTATGCTAGGCCTGGTGTCTGGCCTAGAGGGGAAAGGGGCTCATCTCATTCAGGGAGATCACAACAGATGTTATACAAGCCCCATACCAGTGCAGTGGACAGTGCTGAGAGGTTGGGGGTGAGCATTCCAGAGGAGGTAACCCCAAAGTGAGTAGTGTTGTAAGGAAGACAAGAGCAGGGGACGGGTAGGAGGGCCTGGCAGGAAGGGGGATGAGGTTGGCAAGGGGATGGGAAGACTGTAAAAGCCACAAGTGCCAGGATGGAGAACTGGATCCCAAAGGCAGTAGGGAGCCGTGGAGGGTTCAAAGTGAGATAGGGGCCTAATGAAGGTGGCTGCATTGGAGAGGCTATCAGAAGGGCCCTGCTGCAAGCAGGGAGACTAACGGGACTGTCCCAAGGGCACAGTAAGAGGTCAGATGCCTCAGGTAGAGCCAGAACAATGGGCATAGAGCAGGAGTGAAAACGTAAGACACCAAGGCAGGGAAGTTGGCAGGGGTGCAGTTGGCCGGGGGTGGGGGTGAGGCATGAGGGTGGGAAAGCTGCCATGATGCAGGGTGCGGGGTAATGATGGAGCTCTGCATGAGTATGGGGACTCTGGAGTCTAGGAAGTGTTCTTGGAGGCAGTGGGCCAAGTTGTGGTCCAGTGTTGTCTCTGAGAGGGCCAAGATTTTCGTGAGAAGGAAGATGATTTGGGTGGTGTGGTGGTTAAAAATGGGCATGATGTTCTCAGCTATAAATACTCAGATACATATAAGTTCCAGAAGATTCTCCCCACCCACAGTCAAACCTGTATCCATGAATAGCTAGGCACACACACTTGTGCACACAGACACGCAAAGCTGTCCATGTGTGCCGAGGGTATACAGATGTGTGTGCACACCCGTGTGCAAATGGGCACGCATGCACAGATGCACGCGCTGATACCCGGAGGAACGCTCCCTCACACACGCATGTACACAGACATGGCTCACGCACACCGCAAACATACACATGTGCACACAGACTTGCACGCACGTACACACCCACAGACGCCTTCACAAACTCCCATGGTGAGGCTCCACAGCCGCTGGGCACAGGCCCTCCCAGTGCACACGGTCCCCCACACGCACGGGGAGGCGCTCCTGTGTATGCACAAAGGGGCTCTGTTCCAGGAAAAGGAGTCGTTTGGGGTTTAGTGGATTCTCGCCTGTCAGAGCTTCCATGGCACAGGGAGTTGCAGGGTCTGTGTGGTGTGGAGGGTTAGTCTATGTGTGGGGAAGAGGTTCGGGCAGGACCTCTGGGAGACAGGAGAGGAGGATCAATCTTCCAGCTTGCTTTAGAGACCCAAAGCGACCGAGCACAGAGCTCAGCTCTTGCAAAGTCGCAGACAGGTGGAAGTTTTCACCTGCCCTTCGCTGGCCCTACCCAGCTCCCCAACCCATGTTTGTCAGAATCCACTAGAATCGGGACTGGCTATGTCATGTGTGGGGCCCATGGAAAGACAAAAAATAAGAGGCTCGTTATTCACAAATAATTATGGGTTTGGTGGCCACAGAGCATCATGGGTCCTTCTAAGCATGGGGCCCTGTGCAGTTGCCCAGGGAGCCCACTCTGCCTGTATGAAGTGGGGTGATTGCAGGATTAAGTGCCAAGAACTGAGTTTGTGTGCAGTCTCCACCAGTAACTTACCAGCCCAGAGACCTTGGGCGAGTCCCTCATTGCCTCTAGGAGTCTTGTTGGCCAAGGGGAGAGATGTGCCCCTCCTCCCCCAGTGCCGGCATCCGTCTTGTCCCCAGCAGCCTGGGACAGTGGCTTCAGCTAGAGTGAGATTTAGATCCCCTCTGTCAGGCAGTGGTGTCAAGGAGGCCGTGACCTTTGACAGCCTGGTTTGTCTGTGCTTTGCCAAACCCACCAAGGGCAGAGGTGGCTGGGAGTGTCTGCTCTGTGTTTTATTTGCAGAGTCTTCTGCCTGATTGTCTTTTGCCTGCCCACCTCTGCTTGGCAGACTCGCTGTAGCTCAGATGCCATGGAGCCTTTTCTGACCCCTGCCTCTACCTCCTGACCTTTGCCCTGGGACCCTTCCAGGAGCTACCATGACCCCTTGCCCTGAGACTTCTCTACCACGTGCAGAGCTCGTTCACACCCCAACCCATCACTGAACAAGCCCTTGAGAGGTCCCCTCTTATGTGTCAGACGGGAAACAGAGGCTCAGAGGTACAGCCCGCACCCTGGCACCTGGGTGAGGGCAGGCCCGTAGCAGCCAGGGGTGCGGGCAGTGACAGCAGAAGGAGGGCCCTGGGCTCTGCTCTGGGCCAGCTTCCCATGTCAGCATTCTGGAAGACTGGCTTTTCCCCCTGGGAAAGAGCTCCAGCCTCTAGACCATTAGAGACCCCAGAGGTGTGTGGGGTGCCGAAGAGGGCCCGGTGGAGCTAGAGGGCTGGCCAGCTGGAAGAGACAAAACCCCAGCCCTGCTCCTCCCTGCGGTGACTTGGCCCCGTTCCCGCAGCCAGGAGGCCTGCAGCCAGATGTGTGTGGTTCCGAAGCATCAGGCGCAGAGGTGAGAAGGCCCCAGCTGGTCTGGGCCATAACGGCCTACAGAGGCTGGACACAGAGAGAGGGTCTCTCGTCGGGGGCATGACCGCGGGCCCGTGTAGCCGGCAGCTTGTGAACAGCACTGTGAACAGCTTTGGCCAGTACCTGCAGAAGGTCCTGACCTGATCAAAGGTACAGACTGTGGGCCGAGGCTTCGGGGTTTTCCAGCTCTGCCACTCCTCTTCGTGATGCCAGATTAGTGGCTTGACCTCTCTGTGTCTTATTTCCTCGTCATTAAAATCGGGATACTGGTAGGACCTAACTCACTGTGTTGTGAGGAATTCGGTCAACTAAGCCATGAGAATCTCGGCTGCTGTGTCTAGAATGTGGTTTGCACCCCACCGCGTGTGGGTGGATGGTGGGCAGGCAGCTGGAGGACAGCGGTAGAGCAGACCTGAGCGCTGTGGGCACACGGAGGTGGCGGAGTGGAGGGGTGACATGGCTGGTGTCATTTAAGAAAGGACATAGGGAGACAGCAGCGTTGGGGCTGGGCTGGATTCGAGTTTCATGAGATAATCACAGTTGTTGATCCCAGCTCTGTGGGCAGAGACATGGGGTGACAGCCACACTCCCTGGCCAGCCCCTCTGGCCCCTGGTTTGTAACTTTGGGTTGCCAGCATGCACACCATCAGCTGTCAGTCAGCAGACTTCCCGGGTTATATGGAGCAAGGCGGCCTTGGGGCTGGCTGCAAAGACCTTGACAGCAGGCCCGGCCGTGGCATTCCCCAGGGCCCCATGGGGCGTGCCTGTCCGTCTTCGGCACCAGCTGAGAATGCACACCCCGTTCTCCTTGCCTGGAATTTGTTGCCCGCAGCCCAGGCCCCTCCACTGCCAGCCTGGGAAGCCTGCCCTGAGCCCACATCCCTGAACCCAGCTGGAACTGGAGATCGTCTACAGCCCCCTGATCATTCTTGCCCCAGGTAGACGACTCCCAGTCAGCAGGGCAGGGCTGCTACCCTGGCAGGTCCTCCGAGCAGGACTTTGTTCAAACCTCAACCCTGCCACATACCTGCTGTGTGACCTTGAACAAGCAGCTGCCCTTCTCTGAACAGTTCTTTATGGGTACATAAAATCAGAAAGCTGGCACCCGTTGGGGGTCACAGCCTGTAGTGGTCTTCGGGGCTTTGACAGCCCAGTGAGGCTGAGACTATCTTCTAATACAGATAAGAAACTCAAAGCACAGAGAGGTTAGGAAGCATCCCCAGGATCACAGAGCTGTTGGTAGAGCTGGGATTCAGCCCAGTTTTATTTGACACCATAATATGTGTTTTCTCCACTACAGCAAACTGTGATGGGTACTTGGGTACTCCCGGGTGATCCATTCACTCTGCCAGCCAGAGCCTGCGGAACGTTTACCAGGCTCTGGTCCCGTGCTAGGCACTGGCGTCCAAAACTGAATCTGCATCTGAGAAGCTGAGTGAGCCCAGCCCTGGGCTTGGAAGTCCCAGGGTCTCCAGTGCAGGACCTGCTAGCAGGGGGCTCTCAGCAAGTGAAGGCTGAAGCAGCTGGGAGGAGCAGCTCTTCCTGGATGCTAGAGGAGGCAGCCTGGGGGACTGCCTTGAGGAGGAGGCTGGATCCCTATGCAGAATGGGAGAATAGGGTCTTTCTAGGGTCTCTGCACAACTTGGAAAGACTCGCCCTGTGGGGTGTTCAGTTGAAGAGGAAGATTCATTGAGCCACAACTGGAAGTAGGTGCTAAGGGAGCCCCTGGGGTTCTCAAAGGCTGGGCTAGTTTGACCTTGATCCTGTAGACAGTGGGGAGCCAAAAGGGCTGTCCAGCAGCAGTAGCAATTCTGAAGGCCAGGAAGGGAGGGTGGGCTTTGGCCCCCTAGGCTCCCAGCTCCACCCAGAATGGCGACAGCAGGGAGGAGCAGGGCTGGGCCTTGTTTACTCCAGCAGGCTGGAACCCCAGCTTTACCAGGCCCTCTTCTGTACTCCAGACCCCTCTGTGGCCTCTCCTAAGCCAAGGGCTGGAGCTCTTTACCAGGAGGAAAAGGCAGTCTTCCAAATTGCTGGAATAGGAAGCTGCCCCAGAGCAGAGCCCAGGAGCTGCCCTCCATTACCCCCATCCGTACCCCTGCGTGATGTGGGCCTGACCTTAACCCACGGGTGGGGTTGCAGGGAGACATGGGCGAACCTGTTGAGTAATGTGCTAGGGACGCAGAAGCCCAGAGATCAGCCCGGGGTCATCCAGCATCCCCGAGACAGGTGCAAGAGACCAGCAGGCCAGGCGAGAGGGATTTTTTTCCTGAGGGTGGGGGGGAAGGTCTGTGTCCCCCTCTGGCTCTCCCAGAGCCCCGTGTGAGCCTCGCCAGCTGGATGTGATCACCCCTGTAGGTATGCAGAGCTGCACATGTGCCGTAGGGGCCCCTGACCTCGGCTACCAACAGGGCCGGCTGGGAATTGGTAAATTACACCGAGAAGGATTCCTTGGGTGTTATTCACTCCGGGTGCTTCTCCCTCCCACTGATGTTTGCTCACCTGGCTCTGTCTGAGCTCCTGAGTCCGTCTCCCTCTGGTCCCTAAGCCACACACTTAGGATGAGAACAACCACGCCTCTGCCCTGTGTCCCAAGTCCCAAGCCTCCATGACCTTGCGGGGTGGGAGCAAACACTGGGTGCGGCCGCAAGGGTGGCATCTTCATTTGAAGCATCTAAATAGTCTTTAGAAATCATTTGGCCCAATGCCTCATGGTACAGATGGGGAAACTGAAGTGTGGCCCGGGGTGGCACGCCATGCTTTCAGCGGAGGCCGCTGCCTCCCTCAGTAGCTTTTGAAGCAGGGCAGGGGTAGAGCCTGGCAGGGCCCCAGACCCGCAGTGGGGGTGGTGACCTGGCCCTGGGGCACAGTGAAGAAAGGCAGGACCAACCCCTAAGGGCCAGGGGGCACAGAGATTAGGGCCTGGGATGTTCTGGGGGGTCTGTGGAGATCCGCCCAGAACTGGGACTGAGAACAGCCTTGGGCGCCCTCAGACCTGGCTCTGTGAAGCCTCTTTTGTCTTCCAGCTCCTGTAATCACCACCTCCTGCCAAGGCCTGGACCATGAGGGCTCCTCCTCCCATCTGTTTACCAAGAGAAAGGAGTGAGGGCTAGAGATTACTGGCCCACAGGCCAGGGTGGAGAGAATACTCTGGAGTCAGGGCCCTATTTGAAAGCTGACAAGTTACAGGGGTGAGAAAGGACAGAAGGCTCATGAAACCAGGGACCGCCCAAAGTCCTTTGTCGGCTCCCTGGGCTGAGCCACAACAGGGTGCCCAGCGCAGCCTGCAGTTTATGAGGCCAAGGATCTGGTGTGGTATCCAGAAAAAATGTCTGGGTTCCAAGGGACTCTAGGGTCAAGGAGGGCTTCCTGGAGGAAGTGGAGCTGCAGCTGGACCCTAAAGAAAGAACATGACTGTGAACTGAAAGCATTCCAAGCAAAGGGGACCAGCTAGGTCAAGGCCCTGAGGCAGGCACGTGGGGTGGGGGTGGGGGGCAGACTGTGGGGCTGGGTGGAGGGCCCAGACTGGGCAATGAAAGAAATGAGGTGGACATGCCCCCTAGAGGCCAGATGGCAGAAGGAGAAGGGAGTTTGCACTTTCCTTCTAACTTGCTAAATCCCGGAGCAGATTCCTGCCCCACTTCTGTGCCTCAGTTTCTCTCAGATCTCCCTAGAGTTTCAGACACAGTAGGGCAGTACCTCAGTAGAAGGGTCTGCCTTTGGGGAGGGTGTGGGCAAATGCCAAGATCCTAGGCTGCCTGGAAGTTGGCAGCCAAAGGCAAGGGCACTGCTGTAGGACCCAGGGCTTCTCTTTGGCTAGGGGAGAGCTGACCTCAGACTCCACGGTTTTGCCAGGAGTCTCCCCGAGCCTGGCCGGATGGGGCCTTGGGCCCCCTGGGGAAGGACCACCCCCCCACCCTTGCAATAGGCTAAGGGTCGGGCTCTCAGAGCCAACTCCAGAGCCAAGAGTCTGTGGAGTGGGCTTCCCTTGTCCTTCCTATTCTCAGGGAAGGGGGGACAGGTGGCCCTCCCCAAGGAAGGAGTCCAGGTCAGAGCGTGAGTCCCACACGCCGGCGCCAGGCCTGGGATGTGTGGAGGGCTGGGTGTGCTGGCGCCCCTCCGAGTGTGGGCCCTCCCCGTAGCCCAGGCTGAGCCCCGGTTGTGTTCGGTCCGCCTCCACTGACCCCTAGAGTCCTCTCTCAGCCTCTCCTATCCTCTCCTATCAGCGGGTTGGCAGCCACAGGCTCTTGGACACCTAGTACCCGAGATTGTGCAGATCTCCCCAGCAGTGTGCACCACGGCCAGCTCAGGCCGTCAGCCCGGGGCTGGCCTACGTTCCCGCTAGGACAACCCAGAACTCTCTTCTGCAAGAATACAGCTACCACCACTGGCAGGAAGGGCAAGTCACCCTCCTGCAAAGCCTCTTCATGACCCCAGCTCCTGTCATCCTCATAAACAATAAAATGGTGGTCTTTGTGGGGCCCATTTTGTAGAAACTGCACTTTGGGAAGAGAGGCAGGAGTTTGGGTCAGGGTTACACACACGCTGCTGAGCAAGAGCTCAAATCTAGGGTCCCAGGCCCCAGTCAAGCTCCTCTGGGGACCAAGCCCATGTTTTCTGTTCGTGGCCAAAAGGCAGATGCACCAGGGCCTAGGGAGAGGAGGTGGAGGAGGAAGGGAGACCCCCTGGGAGCCCGGCGGCCGGGGAGCCAAGGACAAAGACGCCAGTCATGTCTCTCTTCCTTGGCTCCAGCTACTTTAACTGGCTGGGTCTGCCAGTGTACTGACATTTACCTGGTGGGGAGGAGGGCCTCCTTCCTCTTGAATCAAGATGCTAAAAATAACCGGGCCCAGCTTCCCAGGGCCCCTGCCCAGCTAGCGCCTGCCTGCCCACCTCGGCGACCTTTCTCCTGGGCGCTGTGAGCTAATTGCTTTGTGAGCACGCAGTTGCTGGTGCCTAGGACTTCCTTGGGGTCACAGCAGGAAGGGCATTGCGCACTCAGCTTTGAAAACTGAAGAGGGGTCTCTGCCAGGCCTACCTGACCCCCAGGTATTGGGGTGATGGGCCACTCCCTGAACCCTGGCACTCACCCCCCTTTCCCCTGCATTCCCCTGGCCCCCCTACCCCTGCATGCTTGGACCCCTTCCCTGAGCTGCCAGAGTTTCCCCTGGGCTCCCTAAATTCTAGGGGGAGGGGGAGCTGTGCCCCTCATCCTCAGAATTCTTGGGTGCTCATCTGAAGTCCTACCATGGACCTACAAGCCGTGTCCTCCTGCCCCCATGCTGCTTGTTCATCCTTTCCCATCAGCCGCTGAGAGGAGACCAGACATTGGAGACGGACATGTTTAAATCCAGCTGGGCAACCTTAGCAAGTTTCTGAGCCTCTATATTCTCATCTCTGAAATGGGCATCCTACGTGATCCTGTGTTTTTATAAGAATGAAATGAGGTCACTTGTAGAAAGTGCCAGACCAGAGAGCTGGGCCCCCGGGGCCACCAGGAGGCCTCTGGGGGGTACCTCTGGGGGCTTCCCTCTCTCTCACTAAGGTATCCATAGACCCTAGGAACCTAATAAATTTGGTGAATGTGTTTGGACCAGAAGGGGAAGGACTGAGGACCAGGGACTTGGTCTCCCTGAGAACAGGGGTCCCTTGCCTGTTCCTGCCACACCTGCCCAGCCTGTGTATTTGTCCAGCATAAGCAGAATTGTGTTGACCCTGGCCTACAGGTCCCCCACTGTGGGGCCTGCCCAGTGGAAATAGAAGTGGTTTTCTGGGCTCTGTACTTGCCAGCTGTGAGAACCTGGGCTGGGGGCCGAGCTCCTCCATGCCTTGGTTTCTCCTGTGAAAATGGCCCCTGCCCCATAATCATGGTGAGGTTAAATAGCGCACATGTACTGGGCTTAGATGGGGGTCTGGCCTTGGGCGAGCATTCAGTGGGTACTAGTCGGTCCTCACGGTGGGAAGGTACTGGAAGCGGTCAGTGACAGTAACGGGCACATGCATACACGATTTCATCCTGTCTTCATGACGGCTGTACACGAGGTGCTCTGACAAGCTCTATGTTCCAGATGAGGAAACTGAGGCACAGAGAGGTCACATACAGTCTGAAAGTGGTAGAACTAAAAACTGGAATTTACATTCACCTCCGCTAGGGTGAACGACGGTTAGGGTTTGCCTGGGACCACCCCAGTTTTTAGTACTGGGAGTTCCATATCCCATGTACCACTCCATTCCAGGCACCCCAGAACAGCTGACCATGCTAGCCCTATCTAAATCCTAGGCCCCCCAGACCCTCTGGACCCCCTCCTTGGCTTCAGGGGTGGCTGGTACATTCTGGGTTATTCAGGAGCTCCCGCCGGGTCCCCTCCCCCACATCCTAGATCCCTCTTCTAAACTGATCCTCCTTGCCCATCCCCCACAGCCTGGCTGCAGCTCCCCCAACCCCCCACCAGCTTCCTCTTCTCCCTCCCTCCCATCTGCCAGCAGGAGGGGTGCGGCCGTCCCCCACCACTCTGGCATCTCTGCTCCTGACTTTCTAGAGATGCTCTGGAGACTTCTTCCTTAAAAGAGGGAAGGCAGAGCGAGCCCCCGCCCCCAGTCCTGGCCCAGGCAGCCCGGCGAGACTGCACTGGCCCTTCCGGTGAATTGATAGAGAACACTGCTGACAAAGGAGAAAGGTCAGCAGGGGGACAGAGCCGAGGTGGTGACAGCCTGCCAGCCAGCAGTGTCCCCCCAAGTCAGGACTTCCTAGCGGGAGGGGCCCAGTGCTCCTTGGGGTTCTGGTCAATTCCTGTTGACTCGGTTCAGCCACTGGTTTTAGCACAGCTGAATGTCCCAGCCCCAGAGGGCTGGGGGAGATGCCCGGGTCATCCTGGACACCTTCCCTCCCTCACTCCCACCTCCAACAGTCAGTTCAACCCCCTGACCCATCTCCGGACCTGGGTCCCTCTCACCACCCCCACCTTCTGCTGGCTTTGAGGGTCTTATCCTCTTCTTGCCTCGCCATGACTCACCTCTGTCCGGCCGTCTGCTGCCCTCCCCGGCTTCCCACTGTCAGCAGGAATGAAGTCCAAATTCTGAAACTGACATTAAAGCCCTTTTTGAGCTCGGTGAGGCTGCCTCAAGCTGCCAGGCCTCCGCTGAGGACTTCAGCCTGCCTATGCTCTCCCAACCCTCAGACACTGGGTTGAACCTCTCCAGCCCTCCTCCCAGCTTGGGTGTCTCTCCCCCCGCCACAGACATGTCTTTCTAGGACCTGGCCCGCCGCTTTCCTCCCTAGGATCCCTGCCCTCTGGGGGAGGTTGGAAGAGCTCTTCTGTGAGGTCGGAGAGTGCCCTGAGTGCCAGGCCTGCTCTGCTCCTGGCGCTCCTGCCTCACCCAGGCTGCAGGGCCAAAGCCTGTAGCAAGAGCCTATGACCCCACGCCATCCCTTAGACTTTCCCTTGAGCCATCCAGTGCACCTCATACCCTAGCTGCAGAGAGCAGGGGCCGTGTCTCCCCAGTTCATGTAGAGGTCAAGCCCCAGTGAGGGCGGGAGGTACACTGAATAGTGCACAGGCCCTGGGATCTGACCCCACCTCCATCACTTAACTGGCTGTGTGACCTTGGGCACTCACTTAACCTCTCTGAGCCTGAGTGGTACCATTTGTGGGATATGGGTAGTATCCTTCATAGGAGGCTGAGAGTCAGTGTGGTGACGGGTGTTGAGTATTTGTGGGGCCCTGGGACATCTTAAGGATCAATAAAGTTATCTCTCATCATTACCATCAGAGTGGGCAGCTCCCCTATTCATGAGATTAGGGGCTCCTCCTGGTTATTTGAATGGACATTCCATTTCTGCCCCCTTACTGTCACTTCTTTGCCCTTCATCCTGTCCCAGCACTGCTCCCCCACATCTCCTAAGACCCCAGGAAGCGCAGACCTCCCTGGTTCCAGGTTGTCTCCTGCATGCCTGCCTTACCCACCCTGTCTTCACAGGATGCCTTCAGAGCGGGGACCAGGATTTACTCTCGATTTCTCCCATGGCCCCTCACAGGTACCTACTAAGAGTCTGTTGGGTTGAACCGATGTTCACCAAGCCAAAGTCACCTCTAAGAACAACACAACAGTGAGCAGCCGGCCCCTGGGCTCATCCTCGGGCTGCCGAGGGGCATTTCCGAGAGTGGGTGTGAGCTGCCTGGCGTCCGGTGACAGAGGACAAGGGATACCGCCTGGCCTCACCCCTCTGTTTGGGGAGGAGACTGAGGCAGTGCTGGGGTTTGACTGCTGCCTTGTAAGGTGTTTCCAGGCTGGTGCCTCTCCCCGTCCTCTGAACTGTCTTGTTTGCCTGGGTCTTTTCCCCACCCCCACGGTTTTCTGTTAAATTGTGTTATTATATTTAAACAAATCAATTCCACTGCAGAGTTTTCCTGTCCTAATGATGAGTTTGCAGCACAAATGCCATTGATTTCTCACAGTCCTGAAAACCAGTTGATGAATAGCACCGGGCTTGTCTTTGGAGAGGCACTTAGAGCAGCTCTGTGCGCCTCTCTCTGCTCCCCCACTTGCACGGGCCCCCCCATCACGACCCCACCCCACCCCGCCTCTCGGGGTCCAGCGACAAAAGGACACCCCCGGCGCCGCCAGGGGTGGAATGTCATCGCAAGGAGCCGGCCTCTTGTGCTGGTAAAACAATCACAGTGCAGATTCTTATTGATTTTGGCCAAAGGCAGGAGCGCAGCCTACAGAGCAGAGAAGTGGTGAGGGTGTGATCTTCGTCTTCCCTTACAAGTTCAGAGCTCTGTCCCCAGTGACGACGGCTTGCAGCTCAGGCGCCATTTCCAGACCGGGATGGGACTGCTTTGTACAGGGATGGTATAGAGGTTGGAAAGCTGGCCAGGCTAGGGAGCATGAGGGTCCCCCCTTTGTGTAATCCTTCAGAAACCCCGCTGCTGGAAGTCCCTACCCAGGGCTTTGCCTTGCGGATTGCTGCCCAGGGCTTGTCTGAGCTTTTGAATGGCCCCGGGTTTGGGTGCATGGGTAGCTTATTGCTCCCAGTTTAGACACGGTCAGCCTAAGTCGAGGGCGGTCACTGGTGGTGAGGAGGGAAGGGCTGCTGGCCAGCTGCAGCCAGAGGCTCCCCAGGGCCCCAGTGCCCCAACTGTCTTCCTACAGGGTTAATGACAGGAAGTTCCTCTGACTCTTAGGCTTTCTGCTGTCCCTTCACCTGCTCCTGAGCTTTTGGACTGTGGAAAGCAGGTTGTCAGCTGGAAGGGCCTTAGGTGGTTATCATTCAGGGTCTCAGTTCAACTCTTGGTGGCATGCCTCACAAGCCCATGCACTGGGCTGGGGCAGGGCAGGAGGGAGCAGTAGGGACTGTGGCAGATGAGGTCGCCTGCCTCCCTTAAGTCCCTGAGAGCACATAGGCTTTAGTGACCCCAGGCACATCACACTATATGGGATTGGCACTGTGGGCCAAACTGGTCACTGCCTATCCCCCATTCTCTTACAGGTCTTTGTTTTGGAGACAAGAATATGTGGCCTGGAGTTAGGAGTGGCTCCTCAAGGTCACAGCACAAGGCCACACAGCTAGGACTGGAGTCTGGGAGGGGGTGGGGCCTCCGGTAGTACTGTCGCCCCTCCCCCGGGCTTGGTGAGGCCACCCCAGCATTCAAGGTTAGGGGGCAGGGCACGGTGCTCCGTTCTAGGACAGGCAGGCCTCTTGCTCCAGAGATTCAAGAGTAGCCCAGCATGTCCCCCTTCCTGTCACTTTCAGAGCAGTCACCCACCCTCCGCCCTGCAGACAAACCTCCTGTCCCTTATAATCAGGTTAGCCTCCTGCTCTGTGCTCACTCAGCTGAGCTGAACCAGCTGCCTCTGATGGTCTGTGGCCTTCCCCTCTCCCTAGCTCTGGGGTTGGGGGAGGGGAAGCCAAGAAATGAGCTGGGAGTGGGAAGGGGCTGCCCCACTCTCTCCATTCAGACCTTGCCATGGTTTCCAGGATCAAGTCTAAACCTGTTCTTAGCCTGGCATCTAGGACCGGCTGCAATTAGGCCCTGCTTATTTCCTTAGCCTCCACACCCTTGATACAGTCTTTCCTACAGTCATGGGATGCTATTTCCCACCTCCCTGTCTTTGCACATGTGGCTCCTTTTGTTACTTCCCACCGTCTCAGAAAACTCCTATGCATCCTTCAAAACCCAGCTCTTACCTCTTCCTCTGGGCTGCCTCCTCTGAGGACTCCTGCCTCTGTACTACCACTGGGTTCTCCACTGGTCTGAAATGTAATCCCAGTGTTTGGGTACTTTATTCTGCACCTTGTTCTCCTGAGTTTCTGGAGGAAATGGGCAATATTCTAGAAGAGTATGTCTCTGGGTGCAGGACAGAGAATACTCAGTGAAGGAAGAGGGCCAGCAAAGAAGAGAGAGGTAGGAACCAGGGGAGGGAAAGAGACAGAAGTGCACAGAACAGCTGTTCTCAGACCCTCCATGCAGCTCTAGCCTACTTCCTGTCAGGGAAGCCATTCCCAGTGACACATGCAGGGCCTGAAATAGACACGTGGGGGCCTTGGTGGTACACTTCCAGAGCCCAGCACTAAGCACGAAGCACCCCTCCATTCCTTGGGCACTGAAACCCCTCTCCTCCCAGCGCCCTGCCCCTGCAACCAAGACCCCCTCCCTCAGCAATGCCCAGGCCTCGTCCCTCTGTTTCTGCTAACTTTGTTTTATAAATAAACTATATAAATAGGCCCCTCTGATTCCTCGGCGCGCACGCTTAAGGACTAGGGCACGGCTGCAGGCATAATTGTGCTACCAAATCCATCAGCTGCCTAATTACCATTTATTTTGCATTTATTTCTGCTAATTAAAAAGAGAGAAACTCCTAACAACTTTTACGTAAATACTATATTTGTTCTATGTAAAGATGGGATGCTAATTTGCTGGTGATTAGCTGATTATCTAATTTTGTAGCTGTCACACAGGATGGCCCTGTCTCCCCTTGGCACCCCAGAAGTCGCTTGAGGCCCCTGATCAGGTGTGGGAGGGATGGGTCAAGGGAGGTCTCCGTTGGCGGTGAGAAGAACTGCCTGGGACCCGGAGGTCACCATGGTTCAGAGAGGCTGAGAGGAACCTTTGGCTCATTCACAGTTTCTGTACAGATGCAGACACTGAGGCCCAGAGAGGTCTAGCATCCCCTAATAAAGAGATAGACCCCTGCCCCACATGTTTGGGGCTCCCCCTCCAGGGCTCCTCTGGCTGCATCGTGCTTGGGTCAGGAGGACTCAGTAGGAGATGGCTTTATCTGCAGCTAGGAAATATCGGGACCAAACTCCAGGCCCAACAGAGAGAAGATGTAGTCTGGTCTGAGCCGATTGCCAACCAAACCTTCTGTGTACCTTTCTGGAACTTACACCTCCTCCCATTTCACCATCCAGCACAGGGCTCTGCTCTCACAGCCCCCTGAGCATACCTCCAGAGGCTCGCCCCCCCCAAGTCTTGGCCAGCTCCCCCAGGACCTGCCTGCACACAGTATTGTGCCTCAAGCTCGGTGGGCTACCAGGGCCTGTGTGAGTGTCTTAATTTCAGATCTTAATGTTACATATTTATCCTTATGGAAATTAGAAAAACATATGATTAGTATAGGAAACCCATGATTTCACACAGTATTGCTTTGAATGAGAGTATGTAAAAAGAAAGTGATTTCAATAACAATACATAAATTATTTAGATAGAACACGGATGAGACTTAAAGTATCTGGTAACTGAAGTTGGGGACATGCTCAGGGAGGGTCTGAGAGCACCAGGTCACAGGAGGCCAGGCGGGCGAGGCCAGGGTCGGTGGCAGGGACCTGAGGTCAGGGTTGGCCAGGCCCTGGCCTGCAGGCCACCACTGCCCCCCCATCCCACATCCAGGCCGGCAGTATCCCTGGATCACGTTGTTCTCACTGCTATCAGTAGGAATTAGCCCACCACAGAGGAAGCATTTGCCCCCAGAAGCAGTCTAAAAGGACTCTGGTTCAGGGAGGCGGGAAGTCAGACTCTGCTCCATCTTGCACAGAGTGACCAGCTGTGGCTAAGTGATTCCGAGGGGACTTTCTGACCAACCAGCTCCCCGGGCCTTGGCGGACAAGACCCTGGCTGACCTTCCACTCTCTTTTTCCTGAACAGTCTGAACATGGCCCTTTCTGGATATAAAGGCGGAATGACTAACGAGGCCAGCTGTCCTGTGGGTGGCCAGAGAGTTCAGGACCATGGTTGGTATGGCCTGTTGGAAATCTCGGAAACCAGAGACCCATCCTGGCCACTGTTCTCTGGAGCCTCAGCCTCACCCTCCGTAAAATGGGAGGTGATGGTGGTTTGCTCCCAGGGTTGCCAAAAGGGTTCTGAGGGCCATGGGCCAAGCGTCCCTCAGAGAAGCGCTCCGCACAGCTGGTGGTGAGCCCAGTCACCCGCCCGGGGCCCCCCTCAGCCACCCGCCGCCGCCACAGTGTCTATGTGAGGTGACGGCTGCCAGAGATCTCGCGCTCATCTGCCCTTTTATCGCCCTGAACACAATCAGGGGAAGCCTGGAAGGCTGGGGCGCGGGCAGATGGAAAACAGAGAGAGAAAACAAAGGGCCTGCTCCAAGGAGGCCAAAAGGCAGGGTTGTGTCCTCGCTCTGCTGTGGCCTGGCCAGCCGGTCCCACCAGCACCAGGCCTTGACTGCCCCTGGGGCTGCTGGCGACCTGCCCCACCCCTACAGAGACTGGCCTTGGGCCTCACGCAGGGTCACCGCTCCCTGGGTGGCCCTGGGGAAGCCATGTTTCTCGTGTCTATAAGATGAAGGAGTTGGACAGCATGCTACGTGACCTTCAGCAAAGCCCCCTCCTCACCCTTGACTCACGGTCTCTTTGGGTGGGCCCAGCCCATCTCCAGGATACCTCCCCAGCCCCAGGAAGTCAGTGGGGTGCCCACTTCTGCCCATTGAGAGGACCCCAGCATGCTCTGAACAAAGCGAGAAAGTGGGGGGGGGGCCCTGTTTACTGTCACAAGGTTGGTGCTGGCACGTGAGGATTTGTGCGGAATGAATGGTTTACGCAGAGGGGACTTCACACAGTGTCCACCCTTGGTCTCCGCTGCTGTCCGAGGCTCTGCAGGTCAGAGAAAAGGTTCCTGGGCCCTCCAGAGCAGGACCCGGGAACACTGGTTGCAGGCTCATACCTGCACCAGTGCTGGGCTGTCGGGGTTCATATCCTGCCTGTGTGACCGCGGGCTGGTTTCTGAACCTTGCTGTGACTGTGTCCTCGCCTATTAAAATAGGCAGGGTACCTACCTTGTAGGTTGTGGGGAGGTTAAATGAGTTCATTCACATCAAGTACTTAGAGTGGTACCAGGTCAAGGCCCGTTAATGTTAGATATTATGTTCATTGGCAGTTGTATCACTGTTATTGATCAGAGGCCGACTGGCCAGGAACTCATGAAGCTCCGGCCTCTGGGCCCCACCCCTGCACCGCCCTGGGGAAAGTGGGAGTTCTGCGGGCAGCTCTGGAGTGTTCTAGGTGGGGCGGGCAGCAGGTTGATGTCGGGAACATTCCTGTGTGAGCATCTCTGGTAAACGGTTTAGAGGGGCCCAGACTCCTGAGGCTCTAGGAATATGATGGTGTTTCTTTTCTCATTTTAAGTAAGTATCTCTAATTCTATATATATGTCTACAGAGGACCCCAAAATAGTATATGCTTTTAGCCCCATGAGCCGGGACCACCCCCTGCTTATTCCTGTTGCCCTTACTGCACTTCTGAGGCCTGGCCCTGTGTGGCCTGGCCCGGGGCCTGGGGGATAGAGGGACCTAGCTTCTCACCTTGTAGGCTTGGCCCTGAGCACCCCAGACTGTGAGCCACACTGCACACCTGAGGCTGAGGGAGCCCTAAGGAAAGCAAGCAGGAAGAATGGGACCCCGAAGGAGTCGCTGGACGGGCATATCTCAAGAGCCCCATGCCTGTGGGCAAACGTCCCTGCGCTGCCGTCCAGAGCCCTGTCCCCCGCTCCTCCCCTGCCCCTTCTGTGCTATGTGGGCCCCAGTGGGCAGGCACAAGGGGCGGTTGGGGTCGTGGGAAGCAGGTTGCTGAGTTGGAACAGTTGCCCCTGAGGCTGTCACCAGGGTGGCTGGCTGTGTGCCAAGTCCTGGGTTTCAGCCGGGTAGAAGCCCAGCCTGGTCCCTGCCCTCTGAGAGCTCACAAGGTAGCTGGAACCACAAGATTCACACCTGGAAGGGCATAGAGTGGGCAGGGGGAGGTGGGATTAGACCCTGTTGGTTCAGACATCATAGAGACAGGAGGTGAGCGAGTTTAGAGATCATGAGGGCTACACACTTGTGGAGGGCCTCCTGGAGGATGGGCCCTCACCTGGAAAGCCCCCTGGAGGAGTGGGGGCTATGGACCCTCCACCAGCGGAGGGGCCTCTCGGCCTGGGCTCTGACAGGGACATTTATAACTCACAGCTGTGCGGTCCTGGGCCCAACTGACTGTGGTAAACCGATCAGCCTTCAGGAAGTCAGTCCCGAGGCCACTCCCTACCCCGACCCCACACTCTCCTTCACCTCCTGACACCCACATCCTGTTCTCAGCGGGAGGGGCAGGCACCGGGGCACTGGGCTGGGGGCCCAGTCAGGGTCTCCAACCTGCGGGCGGAGTGGGGAAGGATGGAGGGGCGCAAGAACCACAAGGCTAGGCCTCTGGCGTCCTCAGGCTCTACCCCTCATGGCATACCTGGGAACACTCATTCCACTCTGGAATACCAGAATGGGCACCCAGAGCCACAGAAGCTCAGAGGGGGAGGCATTCTGTGCTTTCAAATCTAACCAGAGAAGAGATTATGCTTTTAGCCCCTGATGACCAACTGTGGCCTGAGGGATCCTGGTGCAAGGGGCAGATGGGAACTAGAGATCTCAATACTGAGAAAAGATGCCATCTTGAACCTTGGTCCTCGAGTGTGGCCTACAGCCCTCCACTGGGACACCCCATCCTGGGGCCCCATTCCTCACAAGGCCTAGTGCCCACCTGCCTAGCTTCTCACAGCCAGGTTCACCTGTGGGGAGAGAAATGGTCTCGCCCAGTGCTGTGAAGACAGGACAGTATTAAGTTTCTAGCACATCATGACTCTGACCTCCTTATACTTCCCCTGACCTTATTTGCTAGTGGATTCTGGGGCCCTGTGAGCCATCTAACCCTCCCCATGACTCTTTCTGTGCAAGGAGAGGGCTGATTAGCAACAGTGAGTTTGCCAAAGCTCGGCCCATGTAACTCCGGTAGCCTTGACAAGATTCTGGAATTCGGTAGTAAATGAAAGACATACACTTTTCTTTCATTGGTCGTGTACTTATTAAGGGATATTGGCAATATGAAATGAGCATATCAGATGGGCTGTTTCGTGGATATGATCGATTTGGACAAGGCCAGATTTATTGAAGCTAAAAAAAAAAAAAAAGTGACTTGAAGTAAAGGTAAATATTAATTAAGTCAAAAATATGTATGTTAGTTAAGCCGCTGTCCAGACGGGACTCAGCTGGGACCAAGAGTCACGAAGGGCAGGAAGTGAGCTAGTTTTCTGAAGAGGTGGACGCACATAAAATGGCCCCCAGTGCTGGCGAGAGATCTGGTAAGCAGTTCATACCGAGGAAGGAATTCAGGCAGGGGTCAGAGAGTGGCTTCAGAAGCGGCTGCCGGCCGGCCCTGTGAGATAATTCCGCGGAGCCAGGCACGGCAGAGAGGAGACGCTGTGGGGGCCTGTAGCCGGCTAAAAATACCCCGACAGCTTCTCCCTGTCACCCTGCCTGGGGGCCGCACAGGAAGGCCATGGCCTTCTGCTTTTCTCACCAGGAAGAAAAAAGACAACGACACAAAGCTCCCGAGCACCAGAAGAAACAAAACTTAAATATGTGTTTTAGTCTTCAAGATTCCCACCAGGAGGGGTTGGCTGGCTCGTGGCCGTGCCACAGGGTTGGGGAGACGGGGCCCCGGATAAATCAGGCATCCCGGGGTGTGCATCAGTGGCTCCAGAGGCCACGGAGATTAGCCTGGCCGTGGGGGCGGGGGGGGCGGAGGTGCGGGGAGTGGACTGCGGTCTTTGTCCCTGGCTATTCACATGTGTCCTGTCTCTGTCCCTGTGTACCCAGGACGAGGAGGAGGAGGAGCTGCTGGGTGTCAGACCAATGCTGTGAGGGGTGTGAGGAAGAGAGCCACCGCCCGTCCCTCAGCTACCAGACCTAGAAAGGTAACAGCAGACCCCTGCTGCGTGCGTGCTACCCGGCCACCTTCACCTGCCTGGCCAGGGGCCTGGTCAGGCAGCTGGGTCACCATAGGGCTGGCTGAGTTCAGGGTCATCGGTCTCCACATGCAGCCCCTGACCCAGGCTGTCGGACTTCCATAACTCCTTGTGTGTGTCCGGTACAAAATGTCGCTGGGCTTCAGTTTGTCCATCTCGGAAATGGGTCACGGTTTAGTTCAGTTCTTGAGGATTCTGTGACTCCGTTGGACCTGATGGTTATGTGGAGTTAATCTGGCTCAATAGCCTGGTTCTGTCTGAACTCTGTGGGTGTGGCCAGGGTTCCAGCCCCTGTGGATGGAACATTAAGGGTACACTTCAGCGGGGCGAGATGGGGCTTGAGAAGAGAGAGCTTTCCGAGGCAGCACTGGCCAGACATGTGAGTTGCTGGAAATGTGGCCATGATCTCCTTTGTGGCAGTATTTGAAACTTCAAAGCGATTTCCCTGATCGCCCTGGGTAGGAATAATTATCTGCATGTTTATACTGCAAGACCTAGGCACAGGGAAATGGTCACACAGCAAGCGCCGCTCACACCGTAGAGGCTCAACTCAATCCTGTCTGTTGGTATCCGTTTCTACACATCGAATCTCATGACACTGCTCTGGTCTTGCCCACTCGCCACATAGAAGTTTGCCTGTCGAGCCTAAGCAACCAACTAGTCTTTATTGTGTGACTGTGGTGAGACCCATCCCTCTGTCCATCCCTACGTCCGTCATCCATCCTCTCACGGAGCCATATTTCCCCCCATCAATCCTCATATCACTCCTCCATCCGTCTATCCGTCTACTCCTCTGTTCACCCACCTGTCTTTCCAGCCATCCGTTTACTCATTATTAGCTCACACATCCAACACTCACAGACTCCTATAAGGCCTACACTAAGGGCTGGGTTTGGAGGATAGGTATCCGATCTAGCCTTGCCCTGAGAGGTTGCAGTTTGCAATGGAGGCAGGCCCAACTCCATAAGTTCAGCGCTCAAGGCTTGTGTTGTATCTCTGACTACACAGGGAAGGGAGGAGAAGAGGCTTTGTGCAGTTTCTACAGGCAGGCAGTCAGGGAAGGCTTCCCGGAAGAAGTGGCATCGTTCATTTACTCATATCCCAAGTGTTCGTTAAGAAAGTCTCCGTGCAGGGACTAGGGGCTGTTTCGGAGACCCAGCAGGAGACAAAATGATCAAGACCTCCTTTCCTCATGGTGTTTACATTCTCATGAAGAGGCATGGACAGAAAAGACCTAAGATGTGATATATGTTATGTCCGGTGATGCCAAGTTCTAAGAAGGGAAGCTTGTTGAGTAAAGGATCAGAGTCTGCCGGGGTGAAGTGGATGTCCTCGGATCAAGGAGGATCATAAAAGGCCTCTGACAAGGCAGCCTTTGAACAGAGACATAAATGGAAAGAAGGAGTAAGAAAGGCGCTTGGCACATTCAAGGAAGGAGCCAGGACGCCATGCGGCTGCAGCGAAGTGAGAGGTTAGGAAATCCCCTGGGGGACCCACTCGTGGAGGAAGGCAAGAGTGGAGCAGGGAGGTGGCCAGGACCCAGGTAGAGGTGGTGGCAGCTGGGTCTAGAGCCAGCAGAGGAAGGGGCTGGGAACCATGGGAGTCCGAATGACTCCAAAGACCTCGTAGACAGGCGTGCATGTGGATGAGAGGTGTCGAGGAGAGAAGACGGGGACAGTCAAGGAAGGCTCTTGGGTTTGGGACAGGAGCCACTGGTACAACAAAGGTGGTCATTTACTCAGCCATGGATGATGGTGGGGCAGGGCCGAAGGCAGCTGAGGAGCGTGTCTTAGACACATGAACTTGGAGATGCCTCTGAGACACCTGAGTGGGAAGCTTGAGCGGGCAGTTGGGTACAGGATTCTGGGAGATGGAGAGAATCTGACCGGGGATAGAAGTGTAGGAGCTGCTGTGCACCGAAGAGGTTGCAAGCCATGAGGCTGAGAGGTCACGTCAGGAGCGAATGGAGAGGGAGCCGATGAGAAGCCTGAGTCCGAGTCACAAGCATCCAGCCCTTGGAGGGAGAGAAGGCAGGGCAGGGACGGCAAAGGAGACGGAGAAGGTGCAGCCAGAGATATGGGAGAACTGAGACAGCAGGCTTTCAATGGATGAGGAGAATTTTGCTGGCAAAGCAGGGAAAAGACACTCCAGGTGGAGGGAACAGCATAGAAAAGGTTCGGGGACCTCAGTCAATGAGCCATATTTAGAGAGGGGAGAAACCAGAGCAGCTTCCCCCTCCACACCTGGCCACACAGGGGCAAGGCCCGTGGGCATCTGGGCTGAGTGTGAGCCCATGTCCAAGGACCTCTGTGTCACCTGGGCCAGCGTTCCCTGGTCTCGGTGGAGTCTCCTGCCCTGATGTCTGCACACTTTGCACTTTCTTTAAAGAAGTTTCCACCTGTTCTGACCTCCCACCTCCTCTATGAGGTTCTTGGGCTCAGGAGACTTCCCCCTTGCCTGGAGCACTTGTCTGAAAACACAGGGCTCAAGGCAGCCGCTTGGAGCTGCCTGCAGGGGGAAGGGCACCCAGCAGCTTCCTATTGAATCTCTAAGCACTGCTGGATCCTTTATCTTAAAAGAAACCGTAGAAACTTCCTGACTATGAGTGTGTGTCAGAGCTGCCCGCTCTGCTCACCAGTTAGAGCAGAGGAGCTCGCTGCCTTTGGTGGGCCATTGTGTGCGAATTTGGTGGGGGAAGGCATCCTTTCTTGTGAGTCTGTGGGGCTTCACACTCCCTCGCAGCGGATGCCCACAGCTCTGTCAGGGAAGGCTGCGGAGCTGGGCTGCTGCCCAGGGGCAGGGCAGGTGCGTGTTGTCGGGGGGCCCAGGAGTGGAATAGGAGGTAGGGTGAGCATGAATCCATCTGGGGGCCTCCCGGGGGGCACAGTCCAGCACATCCACCTAAGTGCACAGCCTTGTAAGACCAGGATGCGGCCAAGGCTTGGGAGACTTCTCCGCACAGAGGATAGGATGGAGCCAGGCAGGGACTTGGTGGCCCCCTCCCCAGTCCTTCTAGGAGATGCGACTTTGTCTCTGCACTGGGAACTGGGGAGCCATGGGAAGCAGCTCTGATGCTGCCCAGCTCTGTGGCAGGAGGCTGTGGGTAATCTAATTAGTGTTCCGGGCGGATGGGACAAGTAATCCTGCCTTCAGACTCACTTTTTAAGCCTGTCCCCACCCAATCTCTCCCTAAATCCTTCCACTGCCTGGGTGATGTTGGGTGGGAGTGGGCTTATCTCCATTGAACAGATGGGTAAAGCAGGGCCAGAGAGGAAGAAGCTTGCATGATATCACAGCTACTAAGTGGCAGGGCAGAGCTCTGAACCGAGTCCTTCTGAATCCCGAGCCCAGACTCCTACCTCTGCCCGCCACCACCTCCCAGGCTTTCCTACAATATCCCAGCTGGCAGGCACTCTCATGTGAGCCTCATCATCTAAGTCCTCATTTTGTAGATGAGGAAACAGAGGCCCAGAGAAGGTGAGATACTTGCCCAGGGCCACACAGCAAGCCAAGGACAGAACCTGTACCAGAATCTGCTCTGGCCCCCTGCATCCGCCCAGCCCCAGCCCCCACGAGCAGGTGCAAGGAAGAGGTCCTGGACCCTGCCCACTTCCTCTTGGAGCACCCACTGCCTTCTGTCCTCCAGCAGCCTTTGGCACTCGCTCTGGTTGAAGGCACCAAGTTCCTCATCAGAAGGCTCCATTGTGCCTATTGTTTAAATATAGATTACTAATGAAATGCCTTTTCATTGCCTTCCCAGTGAATAGTTTCCGTGTAAAGTTAATTTGCAGTGTTATGTAAATTCTGTTTAACTTCAATCAAGTTTCTAATTATGTTTTTACCGCAGTAATTCCCATTTGATTTGTCATCTCCTGTTAGGTATTTAATGTTCGGTGGGCGGGTGTGCGTTCCCTCTGCCTCTCGGTTTTCCAGGGCCCTCTCCTTCTCTGACCCCGGCTCCCTTTCTGTCTATCTGCTTCTCCTTCCTGCCTTCCCATCCCTGCCCCTTGCTTCTGGGTTAGTCCCCACATCGTCTGCTTCCCCTTGCTCCTTCCTTCCTTTCTTCCCCTCCACTCTTTCTGGCTGTGTCTGCCCTCCTCTCCTCCCCTCTACCTCCCTCCCGCCTGCCCTCCTTCCTGCCGTCAGCTCTCCTGGCCCCCATCTCTGTTTCTCCAGCCTCTCCTCTCCTGCCCTTTCTCTCTGTGTTTCTCCCATCTCTCTCCCCTGCCCCCCACCCCACCTGCTGTCTCTCTCTCCCCTGCCCCCCACCCCACCTGCTGTCTCTAATTTCCCTTGTGCCCTTGCTCTCCCCCACCCACACTGTCCTCCCCCCTCGTCCACGCGCCCTGGGGACCCTCCCAGAAGCTGCCTGGGGCCGTGGGGGTTGTACATCCCAGGGGACCCCTCATCCGGGCCTTTGTAGAGGACGGGCCAGCCCAGCACCCGCCCCCAGGGACTTGGGGTTCTGGTTAGAACATAGACGCTGGAAGTGCACGGTCAGGGAGCAGATCCCGGTCTGCCCCATATTAACCCTGTGACCTTCAGGTTGCTGAGCCCTTGTCTGTCATCTGTCGCATGGGGTGACAGCATCACCTACCTAGTGGAGTGGCTGTGAGGATTCGGTGATACAGCATAGGCTGAAGGACTTACCCAGGCCTGGCCGGAAGTGGCTTCTATCTGAGAACTCCCAGCCACGCCCCTCATCTCTTTGTTGCCTTCCTGAGGTGTCTGGGAGGTGGGTTTCTGCGTCCACTGGCCTGCTGGGAGTCCGGCCTGAGGCCAGGGCAGTGGGCTGATGGCACCCCCTCCCCCTACCAGCCGGTCTCAGCCCTGCCTGTCAAGAGACATGATCCTCTTCTCCCTAAGTGGGCTGCGGGGACAGGCCTGCCATTCTAGGGAAGTATCTGAGACACAGAGCCCCAAAGCTGGAAGAGCTCTCAAAACCCTGGCCCACAGACTTCCCAAAAAACAGACCAAAGGCAGAGCTGCTTCAGACTCCCCGCTTCTCCCACCCTTTCTCCTCCCTGGATGCCCCCTGGGCCAGCCACAGAGTCCTGCTGCAAAACCCGTCTCTGGTACGAGGCCTTGACAGGTCTGCTGCTGACTCACATGCAGCCTCCTCCCAGAGCCGCGGCCTCCCTCCTGCCTGACATCCAAATGCTGGGCTCGGGGTTTCTCCCTGGCTGGGCGGCAAGGTTTCCCAGCAGGCAGCTGCCCTCTGGGTGGGGAGGGCGGAAGGAAAACACCCCACAGAGGCCAGCGGGCTGGGCGTAGGCTCCTCCCCCTCCTTCCCCCCTTCCCCCCCCACCCCTACTCCACTCTCTTCCCATCCAGCACGGCTCTGGTGCGTCCAGGAAGCAGAAAACAAGTGTTTGGAGAAGGCATTCTTCTGGGTGAAGAAAGGCAGGCCCAGTCACTTGTCCTTCAGAGACATGGGAACCTGAGCTGACCCAGTCCCTGCCCTGCTGGGCCACATGACAACCTGACCCACTGCGAGTGTGTGTGTGTGTGTGTGTCGGTGTCTGGTCCAGGAAACCTTAGCCAGTCACGTGGCTGCTTTCCCTGTTTGTCTAAGTAAGCAGTTCAGGCCGGCTACAGCCAGGAGGCTGTAGACATGGAGGCTGAGACATGGAGTCAGGGGAGGGGGCCACACTGGCCTGGGTGGTGGACTTAAGATCACTGGGGACAGAGGGGGCAGCCCTAGACTTCTTGGGCCTCTAGACGTGGTGTGGGGAGGCCCAGCCCAGGAATGGCCCAGCTTCTGACCTCCTGCCCTCCTTGGACCCCTCCTACCTCCATCTGTGCAGAAGTATTGGCTTTGCTGACTCTAGGGAACCCTCCCAGCCCTGAAATGTCCTCTGACCAGGAAGGGCTCAAGAGGGCAGGGCCCCGGCCTCGTAGAGGGGCATGCGCGGATGCACCCACCATCTGTCACGTGCCCTGGAGCGTGCTGCTGAGCGCTGTCCCCTCAAAGCCCAAGTCAGGCCTTCCCATATGCATCCAGCAGGCCACTGATTAATTCAACAGGTGGGAGTTAAGCACCTGCTGTGTGCCAGGACCCGGGCTGAGCTGAGCAAGGAGTAGGGTCGTCGGAACACAGATCTTCTGGAACTTCCTGCCCTTCTGACATATTTTCTTCCTGTTGGATGGGCAGGATTGCCTGTGACTGCAGAGACCCCATGCCCCCATCATGAAGCAGCCATGTCCCATGCCACTGCCACTCCAGGGGAATGGGCCTCCTGCACCTGCAGGGCGTAACCAGCAAGGTTCAGAGATGGTGCCTAGTGGCTGGGGGGAGGGTCCCTTTCCTCCAGATTGATGAGAACCAGAGCAGATGTAGGCAGAGTACAAAACCCTTGAACCCTGGAAACTTCAGGGCCTTCTCTAAGGCTCCCTGGGTGGAGAGCCCCAGGGAAAGTGGGCCTCCTCCAGATTTACCCAGCCAACTTGGCATGTCTTAGCTATAGAAAACACAGTCCCGCTGGGATTTGGAGGAGCGGGAGGACTGTGGGGGGCCCATAGGAGCCTCTGAGAGCCCACCTGGGTTCAAGTGTCTGATTGCCCCCTTTCTCCCTGCTCCTTCTCTTTCTCCTTCTTTTGACCAACATTTCCTGGCAGCCGGGTCTGTGCCAGGCTATGCTCAGTACAAGACCCATCCCTGGCCCTGGATCCCCTTTCCCCAGGGGACTGACAGCTGAACCCAGCAGGTGCCCATGATGAGGGGCACAGAGAGCTGACATCTGAGCCACACAGAGCATTGTCAGACCTTGCTTCTGTTGCAATAGGATTTAGGGGTATTCAGCCCAGAAGAGTCCCACCAGCTCATGAGCCCAAGGCTATTCTGTTATAACAGGAAGCTCCTATTCAAGAAGGGGATAGAAGTTGGTGGGCCAGTGGCTGAGCTGGTGACACAGGCCAACCATCTTGCCACCCACAACTGAATATGGATCCTGGATGGGGTGGGTATGCAGGTACTAGGCAAGAGTCCCAGAATGCTACCTAGGCAGTGTGTCCCTGGCCTTAGCTTGCATGTCCTCAAGGTCAGGAAACACTGTTGCCCCATGGTGGTCTTAGTAACTCTTCCTGGTAACTTGTCCCTTGCTACCCACCAGGCTGGAGTCTGGCTTCTGTATTCTACCCTACTCACCTCGGGCCCATAGACCTTAGGCCTTTGGCGTCCCTAACAGAGTCCCCCAGGCAGAACATCAAGCTGGGGCCACGGACAGCCCTATCATGGTGTATTTGATTGAGGATTATGGATAAGTCACTGCCAAAGTGAGCTCCTGCCCAAGGGATCAGACCCATCCCAGGATGGCCTCCAGGGAGGTTCTTAGGCTGCCTGTGGTGCACACAAGAGACCTGGCTCCCAGCTCTGTCCCTGTTCCTGGGGTGATGTCAGACAGGGCCCAGCCCCAGTCCGACCCAAACCACCTCCCCTCTGTGCTCCTCCCCAACACTGAGCTCTGAGAGGCCTCTGTCTCCGGTAGGTTTACAGCAGGCTGGAGGAGCGTTCTGGACGTTCTGGCCTGTTTGCTTTCGGAGGCGCCTGTTTGCCCAGCAGCGTTGAGAGAGACCGGGGGTGCTGGGGTTGTCCAAAGCCTGTACCTTAGGAAACCAGGAGGAGCAGGGTTGGGGGCTAAGGGCCTTTGTTCAAGCCTTTTACCCCTCCCTGGGCCAGGCCACCAACCTCGATGCTCCCACCACATTCCCACTTATGGACAGGTGAGTTTCCAGCTCCTGAGACACAGGGAATAGGTTGGGTTCACCTGAAGGCCATAGGTGGGCCCACAGCTACTGGGCCAAGCTTCCAGCCGACCCCCCCCCCCCCCGCCGCACCCACCCCCAGACCCCTGACACATGTAAGGATACAGGTGTGCAAGGCTGGGAATGGGATGGAGGGCTCGCATCCAGGGTCCAGGCCAGGGTCAGACAAGGTGCTGTTCCAGGGTCGGGCTGCGCTGCCCAGTAAGAGTACCATGCCTTCTGCGGAAGGGGGCTCTGCCCCCCCCCATCTTTCACCAGTGGGAATTTCTTCCTCTGAGGCCTGTCAGCTATCCCTTCTTCGACTTCTCCCCTTATCCTCATCCCTCCCTCATGGCTCCTCAGAATTCAAACTGCCCCTCTGCCTTGAGTGGGGGAAGACGGTGTTTCCAGGCCCCCCAGGAGGGGCTGGTTCCTGCAACCCCCACTCAGCTAGGCCCGGAGTTGTGTGCAATCCCACTGCTGCTTTTGTGGAGTCCTCTTGCTAGGAAACCAGTAGCCGGAGGTCTAGAGGTCAGAAGCCAGAGGCCTCCGAGCAGGCCAGGGCAGTCTGCCCCGCTCTTGCCCCAGAAAATCTGAGCGTCTGTGAGGAGGCCCTCCCCACCCTGCATCTCTCCCAGGCCGGGTGCGGCCAGTGGGACAGGAAGCCGGGGAAGGCCTGGAGGATGGGACTCAGGGTGGTCTGGGCCTGAGCCAGGGATGAGGCAAAGCCCAACCCCGGCCTGGCCCCAGGGTCACAGGCACGCAGGTCACCCACCCGAAAGGAAACCCTGCCCGGCACCCCCTGTGTCCCACCCCGTTTCCCGCGGGTGGCGCTTCTACTATTTCCCGTGGGAGCTGCTGCCAGGAATCATACCCTCTCGAGAAAGGAAGCCAGTCCTCAGGCTCTCAGGCTGCCCTGCCTCTGACCTGCTCTGATCCCCTTCTAGGTCCTCCCAAGGGTGGAAGCTTTGGGCCCACGCCCATGCCTCACCCACACATGCTGATGACTTATCTTCTCCCAGACAGTCGGTCACCTTTAGCAACTGGCAAGAGAAACCTCATCATAGGGCTAGGCCCAGGAGCCCAGAGACCAGGCTTCGTGGTCTAGGATCCACCACGAGCTTGCTGGTACACCTGGGCAAGTCAGTCCACCACGCTGGGCCTCAGCTGTAGAAAGAAAAGAGAGAAGCAGCAGCTCTGCCCCCACTAAGAGCATCCCATGAGATGAAGGGTTTGTGGGTGGGATGAATTTATACCCTATGGTTTGGGTATTAACTGACCCGGAGCCTCAGTCATGTATCCCAGACATTGGTCTCCAGCCCAACAGGGTGCATTGTCTGTGCTAAGCCCCAAGCAAGGAGACAGATATGGGTGGCTGCTGGTGTCCCCATGTGGATGAGGGTGACGATGCTGGCATGACCCCTCTCTTGGGTCATCCCAGGTCTGGGGCAACAGCGCAGGGGCGAAGCTGGGGATCTGCCCCCAGGAGGGAGTCTGCCTTTCTCCCTCCTCCCAGGGTCTGAGTGATGGTGCCCACGGGGGTCTCTGCACACTGTGATCAGGCAGGAGGGCCAGGGGAGCAGGCCTGTGGGCCAGAAACCAGGAAGGGGACCCTGTGCCACCAATCTCCTGTCCTCCTCCTCCCCCCTGGTAGGCACTCAGAAGCCTTTGGTTTTCCTTCATGTTGTGATGTTGAGCCCAAGGCACAGGGAGACCCGAGGTAATACCGTGAGCTCTGAGTGCCTCTGTAGTCCTCTGTGCAGGTGGCGCTCTAAACGTCTGTCTACAGAAATGCATATTCCCCATCTCTGTGACGTCATTGCTCCCCTTACCCCCATTTCTCAGGGAGAAAACGGAGGCACAGGGAGGTGAACCGGCCTGTTGAGGTGGTTATGCTGGACGTTGAACCGGCAGCCGGTCCCAGAGTCCGTGCCCTTGTCTACTGCGTTGCCCTGCTTCTCTGACCCGTGGCCCCCACCCCAAGCCTACACCCAGCTCAGTATCAGCAGGGGGTACAACCTAGAGTGTCACCTGCTCCCAAAGCGGGGCAGGGGGAGGGTCAGGATGCCAAGTGAGCGGATCCGAGTTGCCGTGAGATCAGAGAGGCTCACAGACTAGGGGCTATGCTGAGCCAGTGGACCAGCCGAGGGCTTGTCGGCAGCCGGGACACCCAGAGGTCAATGTGGCCCAGCCCCTCCCTGTGGTGCGGTCACAGCTCAGCCCCCATGGCCTTGGACACCTCACCCACTGAGCCTCGCCGTCTACATCTGCCACATGGGCCTTTCAGAGCCAGCTGTGAGGAGTCCTTCATATTCAGAGAGCACAGCGTCTGAGCCCCCACAGCCCCTCGGCGGGTGTTCATTTCTTCCCCATCGCATCAGACTGCGGGCACCGAGGACATTCCTGGCAGCGGGATTAATATGGGCAGGGGTGCAGATGTGGGAGACCCAGATATGTTTAGGGAAAGGTTACAGGTCAGAGACAGGCTGAGGCCTTGAATATGAGGCTGAAGAGTTAGAACTGAGCCTCCTAGACAACGGCGAGCCATGGAAGGCTCTTGGAGAGAGCAGAAACACATTGTTGGGGACAAGAAACAGCAGCAGGGAAGCCTGGCGTGTTCATCCAGGTATGGGGCTCTGATTCAAAAGGAGCCATGTGGCTAAGGTTGACCCAAGTGGGTGGCTTGGCAGGCCTCCGTTTTCCTCCTATAAACTGGGTCTGTGGTCCCCAGGGTGCTTGCCATCACAGGCGGGAGGTCTGCGGGCACTGCAGGGAGGGGCCCGGGTTAGCACTCATGCCTCTTCCTCTGCATGTCCCTGAGTCCGTGTCCTTCCTCCTTAAGCTGGTCTGGGTTTCCTACCCGGCCCTGGGTGGGGCCCCACAGCTCCTTCCTCCCTCTGTGGCTTTCTGGTCCTGAACAGGAGGGGGTTCGGGGTTGCAGTGGGCCGTGGGGTGTGAGCCAGGCTGGGGACTTTGGCGGTGGGTGGAGTCACGGGATGGGTGGCCATGAGTCAGGAATTGCTGGGCCCGTGTGTCATCAGGCTGCGTGCTGTCCTGGCCTCCCTGGGCCTTCTGCCTCCTCTCTCCCTCCCGCATCTGCACCATGGGCTGCTCTGCCGGGCTGACGGTGCTGTTTCCAAGAGCTCAGAGCCAAGTCAGAGAAGTCAGGACACCTAGACTCCAGGTCCCAGTCTCCCCCAACACTCACCATGCTCCTGGACACGTCCCCTCCCTCCCTGAGCCACACTTTCTCTGGATTGGAGAAAGGGTGGGGCTAACCAGAGGCTCTCACCCCTGCTGCCCGAGGGCTCTAGGGCAGCCCCCAAAAATAGCACACCCCCACCCAGTTCCGTCACATTCCTGGGGCAGGGTTTGGTTGGGCACCCGTGCTCTGGGGGGCCTGTGGTGGGCTGCGCCGTCCACACCGGGGGCCCGCTTGTGGATTCCGGAGCTCTGGGCCTACACCCAACCTAGCTGTGCCACTTTCTGACACCAGGAGCAGCTGACTTCATGTCTCCGAGCTTCGGCTTCCTCATCTGTGAAATAGGGGTGCCGGGACCGCTCTGGAGCATCGCTGTGGGGACTGAATGGGGCAACCAGTGCTCTGTGTCACATAGAGCCATGCCTGGGCCGGATGTGGAAGGTGCCGTGCAAGGGGTCAGCTGCCTGTGTTCTCTGACCTAAAGCTGTTTTCACCCTGCGTCTCCCCTCACTGCTCCTCATGTATCTGGCAAACATTCCAGGGGCCAATGCTGGGCGCTGTGCACAACGGGAAGAAGACACCCATCTTGGGGACTGGTCTCAGCCCCTCTCTTTTGCTTGTCCAGGGGCCCAGTCCCAGAGGTCAAGTTCTGTACCAAAGATTGATGGGCACATGAGAGGTGGCTCCCCCCCAAGTCCCCTGAAATTGCTGGGCTGAGGGACCCCTTCCATCTGAAAGAAGGCAAGGAGACCCCAGACTCCAGGAAGAAGGAGGTCCCTGGCACCTCAGCTGGGAAGCAGCTGCAGAGGTCCTCGTGCCTCCTGCCGGGACCCTGGGATACGCTCTGAGTGTGTGATGGCTCCCACAGGGCTGGGCTCCGGGGCTGCCCAGGGTCAGCCAAGGCTGGCAGCTTATGGGACAAAACAGGGACCTCCTCACAGCACGTCACCTGGCCTGGCCACCTCCTCCATCTCCCAGAGCTCCTCCCGAAGGCCTGGGGATTAGGCAGACATCATGCTCTCACATTACACATGGAGGATGAGACCTCCTGGGATGGGGAGGCTTGGGCTCAGGTAGCCGAGGGTAAAAGGGCAAAGGCAGGGTTGGAATCCCCCTCCATTCAAGCAGGGTTGGGAGGAGACAGTCAGGCTTCCCTGGGCAGGTGCCTGAGTAAGCATCCTGGGATGGGCTGCGGAGGGCAGCATGATGATTAATATGCCCCGCGGCTCCCTCCCAAGCCTTCCCAGCAACAACCCTGCAGACTGCCGCTGGGCTGCTGTTGACCGGAGGACTGGCCTTCCTACAAACAGCAAGAGCCCCTGTGACCTCCGGGGGCAGGAGTTGAGCCACGCATCTACTCCAGTTAGACCTCCTCCCTCCCCATTATACTACAGTGTAAACTGAGGCAGGGGTAGGTAGGGGACTTGGCTAAGGCCATGTGGCTTGCAAGTAGCAGAACCAGGGTTTCATCTGGGCCTGGTCGCATTAGTGCCTCCGCTCGAACCCATTACCTCCCGCCATCAAGACCAGGGCTTTCCTTGGTCTGGCGTTTGTAAATCTGGGCCTCAGCCATCACCTCAGACTGGCCTGGCCCTCACATGGCCATGATCCCAGAGGGATGCCTGTTTGTGGGGGGTGTGACTGCCAGGGGCTGGCCCTAGCCCCGGAGAGGGGTCACCAGGAATGCTCAGTGCTAGGCAGTGTGAGGGTTCCACAGGGAATCGCTGGGCCATTCAGCCTCTCGACCTTCATGCCCACTTCCTTGGTGCCCAGGCTGTGCATGGAGCTGCCCAGCCCTGTGCCACCGTGGATGAAATGTCAGCTCAGCTAATCCTTCAGCCAGTGTTAGCCCAGATAAAGAGACTGAGACCTCAGGGGACAGGAGACTTGCTCATGAGTCCTTCTCCCTGGTCCAGGCTCAGCACCAGAACTGACCCACTCTTTGGTTCTTATCTTGGTCTTGGGCCCATTCCTGTACCTCTTAGGACTTATGTCCCCTCCCCGGTAAGGTGGCAGGCTGAGACTGAAGACTTCCAAGGACTCTTCTGAGAGCCTCTGTCAGCCTCGGTCAATGCTGTAGAGGAATTGACTTGGGCGGGGGGCAGTGTGTCTAGGGGTGGGGATAAGGGGTATTCCTTCTGGGTTGCCTTCCGATGGGCAGTGCAGGACCAGGTGGCAGGTTCCAAGACACCAGAGTGTTCCAAGACAAGCAGAGTGGGCAGAGGTGAAAGACAATGTCCCTAAGGGAGGGTCATTGATAGAAAATTCCATTTAGATCCTCAGCACTGGGAGTGGCAAGTGCCCAGGTGGGTGCCAAGGTCCCTGGTTTGGCCCAGCCCTCCTGGGTGCCCCTCTAGGCAAGATCCTAGCCCCTGGAAGGGAGAGGCTATGCCCAGCCCCAAGGGGCAGATGGGAGGGCGGGTGCAGAAGGAGCACCCCGTACAGAGCTGACTCCTAGATGGTGCCCAGCACCTTTGGCTGGGATTAGGATGGGAGCAGGGGACCCTCGGAAGGCCATCTCTGGGGAACAGACCCCCTGGACCTACTCCTGAGTCCGCCCTAGGAAGGGTCTGAAGCCAGGGTTCATCTTCACAGAGTCCTTCTCTGTGATAAGAGAGCTGGTGTCTCTCCCCATGCAAGACCCCAAGTCTGCGCTTGGGGACACACCAAAGCCAGTGGTGATGACGACAGTCCCTGTTTACGGAGCATTTCCCACAGTGGTGTGGAACAGGTCTGCCCTTATTGAGGCCTTACAGCTCTGACAGGACGGCCTACTATCATCCCCATTTCACAGATGAGGAAACAAAAGCCCAGAGAGGCCCTGTTTCTCTCGCAGCACCGCAGCTCAGGAAGCAGCAGAGCGGAAGCCCCTCATCTTCTGTCAGAACCCACAGCCGCGCTGTGTCCCCTCAGGCTATGTTGTGTCCTTACCCCTTTGCACAAGCCCAACACCCAAGGGACTGGGCGGCTTGGTGGGGTGAGATCCACCTGTGTGCCTTATGAGCCTGAGCTCCTCTGAGGGGCCGGATGGGTAAGCGTTGTCCCTTGGGACCTGGGCCATGCCCACTACTAGTGAGGATAGCGGTTCTGCGAGGGCTCCCTGGAGGAGGTGCCACTCCATCTTTCCCTGGAAAACACAGCAAATCAGGCTTGGGCCCTGGTGAGGCTTTGGAAGGGTTCCAGGGATGTGTCTGTATATGGCTAGGGATGCTGGCGTGCCCCCTGACATGGACCTTGTCCCCTGCTCACTGATGCCACCTACAAGTCTCTCTTCAGCCCAGATCTTTGCTCCTGCCAGGCCTCTGGGCTTTTGCCCTCCTGTCTGAGAGACTGCCCGAAAGGGTGATGCCCCAGGCCCTCTGTTCTGCTGCCAGGTCATGATGGACACACTCAGAACTTTGTCCTTGAATTCTCCATCTTTCTATGTTTTGCCTGCCTCATGTTAGGCACTGTGCAAACACCCTTAGGAAGCACACAGGCTGGCACTTGTCAGCCTTTGACCCTGTCTTCCCTTTCCCCACCCACAACCCCAACCCTATTCCTTCTTGTCCTCCTCCAGCAGATGACAGGCACCGTCGCTAGTTGTTAAAAGAAGGAAATGGATAGATGGATGGATGGGAGCATGGGTGGGAGGATGGATGGATGGATGGATGGATGGATGGATGGATGGATAGATGGATAGAGAGATGGATGGATGGATGGATGGATGGAGAGATGGATGGATGGATGGATGGATGGAGAGATAGATAGAGAGATGGATGGATGGATGGATGGATGGATGGAGAGATGGATGGATGGATGGATGGATGGATGGTTGGATGGAGAGATGGATAGAGAGATGGATGGATGGATGGGTAGAGAGATGGATGGATGGATGGATGGATGGTTAGATGGATAGAGAGATGGATGGATGGATGGATGGATGGATGGGAGGATGGATGGATTATGGATGGATGGATGGATGGATGGATGGAGAGATGGATGGATGGATGGATGGATGGAGAGATGGATGGATGGATGGATGGATGGAGAGATAGATAGAGAGATGGATGGATGGATGGATGGATGGATGGAGAGATGGATGGATGGATGGATGGATGGATGGATGGATGGAGAGATGGATAGAGAGATGGATGGATGGATGGGTAGAGAGATGGATGGATGGATGGATGGATGGTTAGATGGATAGAGAGATGGATGGATGGATGGATGGATGGATGGGAGGATGGATGGATTATGGATGGATGGATGGATGGATGGATGGAGAGATGGATGGATGGATGGATGGATGGAGAGATGGATGGATGGATAGATGGATGAAAGGAAGGAAGGAGCAACCCCCGAAGTCACTCCTCCATTTTCAGTAAGGGGAAACCAATGTCAGATGTTATGAGGGTGGAGAGGGTGCTTCTGGGAGCCCTCCTTCTCCAGCTCCTGCTCTCTGGGCGCCCCATAGTGCCAGGACATGGCCCCAGGTTTGTGCTGGGTGTCACCTGGCACCAGAGCTGTCCCTACCCAGAGGCATCCGCCAGAGCCCCGCCGCAGACCTGCTAGGTCTACACTTCATTCTTGAGTCCCTGCAGGTCAGTGATGACACTGGTCTGCCCTTCCCCCCACACTTGCCAAGATTTCACACTAGAGAGAAGGAGGGGGAAAACCCAGGGGCCTGGACTGGGCTTCCCTGGGCCTGGCTGTGGGCAGACTGTCAGAACAGCTTGGAATTCTCTCAGAGGAAGTGAAGACAGATGGGATTATTGAACCAAGGGTAGTTTTGGATTCTTGGATAGCCCTACTCAGGAGTTTCCCAGACCCTACTTACTTGGTCAGGCTTCTTACCTGTTCCTTAAGGACAACTGCAGCTACTGCTCTTTGGTGAAAAGTCTCAAGATTTCATTGTTACCCTGAGCACTCAGGCCTCTGAGCCGCTCAACTCTGCTGTACCTGGAGTAGGTGGGCAAGGATCTCACAGCCAAAGAGATGACTGGGCACCAGATTTTAATTATGCAAGAATAAGGAAAAAAACAGCATCAAAATGTGTGGAAGTTCAGGAATAGAAAAAAAAAAACCACTTGGGGGACAATCAGGGAGGGCAGCATGATGGAGGTGATCCATTCGGCATTGAAGGAAGGGGTTCCAATGGGCAGAGCAGTTGAAAGCATGGTTGGGGCAAGATAGTACCCATTCTTCCACTTTCAGCTTTGTGACCACTTGTCTGTGCTGGGCATTTCTTCAGCTATAAGATGGACTATACGGCTCCCTGTTGATAAGATTATGGTCAGGATGGAGTGAGGTAGCCAGGGCTTCTGGGGTTGCTGAGGAAGGGCCCTAACAGGGGCACCTGGGTGGCTCAGTCAGTGAAGCATCTGCCTTTGGCTGAGGTCATGATCACGGAGTCCTGGGATTGAGCCCCGCATTGAGCCCTACAATGGGGCCCCCTGCTCAGCAGGAGGTCAGCTTCTCCCTTTTCGGCTGCTCTGCCTTCCCCTCCCACTCCTACTCCTTCACTCACTCACTGTCTCTTTCAAGTACATCAACGAAATCTTTAGAAAAAACAGGAGAGCCCTAGACGACTGGAGAATCCTCGTGTTTCTGGCAGACTGGGTTTCTCACTCCATAGGCACACCGGACATGGATGTGTGTGCGCAGCCCTGTGCGTGTTGGGTGGATGATGGACAGCAGGGGTGAGGAGCCGGAAGCCCGGTGCTGGAGCCCCCAAGTGCAGGCTCAGAGGTGGCACTGGGATAGACCCCACCCCCCCAACACTACTCTGGGGTCGTCCAGCTCCCTCCTCCGGTGGCCTGTGGGGAGGTCAGTGCTCTGGCCCTGTCCTACACTAGAAGATCCGCCACCCCCCACCCCCACCCCCAGTCAGGGTCTGGTCAGAGGGACAGTTTGAAGCTGCCCTTCTTTCTCCTGGCCAACAGGCCTGGGCTTCCACTGAGGCCCAGGACCCTTAGTCTGGTCCTTCCCCATGGTCTGGCTTCCTCTCCCCCAGCCACAACCCCCCAGCTTGATGAGGTCAGGGAACATGTATTCCAGGAATGTGGGAGGCGGGGCAGCCAGCCTGGTTTGGACAACCATCGTGGTAAATATTTGCCTAGCTCCTGGAGCCAGTACCGTCCGCCCTGGGGAGGGCAAGTGGCCTATTCCTAGGGTCATGTAAGGGGATGCTTTCCTGGGAGATCTCAGAGGGGTGAACCCACATCTCCCCAGTGAGCCTGGGACCTGGGTCTGAGGCCACCCCTCTGGGCAGGGCCAGAGACAGGGTCCCTGGCCCACAGGACGCCCCAGCTTGGCCCATCTGTAAAATGGGAATGAGAACAGCCCAGTTGGGGAAGGTCAGTGCCCAAGGAGCTGGTTCAGGGCGGCTCAGCCTGTGGAGCAGCAGGGTAGACCCAGTTTGAGTGGGTCCCAAGTGACCATGTTTTAGTCCCAGTTTGACCACTTACGACCTTGAGGAATTGCCCCCCGCTTCCGACTTCAACAGCCATTATCCCTGACCTGTTGTTTCATATGTAGCACCTGGATCCACAAACCCATTTTATCTTAAGCCCTCACAGCCACCAGGGAACAATTAGCAGCATGTGACCCGAACCCTGAACTCTGGCTCAGGGACGCCGTCCATACGGCCCCCTGCCTACAGACCACGCTGGGCCGTCTGAACCCCACTGTATTCTGTGGGTAAGTCAGTGATCTGGCCAACGCCGGGCTCTACAAGGTCAGCCCGCCACCTCGCTGGTGGGCAAATAGCTTCAAGGACCACTGGTCCCTGTTCAGAAAGGAGATGAGGTCCCAGAGATCCCGAGTGACTTGCCCAAAGTCACCCAACATTAAAGGGCAAAGCAAGGATTCCAGTCCACTCTGCCCATCCTTGTCCTTGACCCCACCATGGAGGACAGGACCAGTGCTCCAGCCCGGAATGTGGGTTCTGAACCTTTGGCAGCTGTAGAGAACAACCAGTCCCTTAGCCACAGGCTTGGAGCTGGAGACACCAGCCAGCAGGGTGCCTCTCATCCTGGATGCCCCGTGGCCTGGGCAGCCTGTGCTCCAGTGAGCCCCAGTTAGCCCAGCATCTCTCTGGGCCAGCCTCGGCCCCAACCCCAGTTGGCTTCCTCCCACCAAGCCAACACCCAGGGCCAGGGCATCCCTGCAGGAGGAAGGGATGGGCAGGTGGGTGTGTTTGGGAGAATGTGTCTGGGTCCTGGGACGCTCTCCACCCCCTGGTGACCTTGGCCATGTTCCCAGACCCAGAGTTGCCGCTCTCCAGCTGTGAGACCTCTGGCAATCCTATCCTTCCTCAGAGCTCAGTTTCCTGCTCTGCAGAATGGGCACCCTTCCTGCCCTGCCCTGCCCCTGGGAGCTCCAGACCTGCAAGGAGAATGAACGCATGGTTGTCCTGAGGTCTGCATGCTCCTCTCTGCCCTTGTGGCCTTTGCGGTCAGAGGCTTTCCCTCAGCCAGGCCCTCACCCCCTTCCCTGGCTCTGCAGTGAGAGTCCTGCGCTAAGGATGCCGGGAGAGCCTCTGGGTGATGGGGTTCCCAACCTGTGGGGACACGGGGTGCTCCGCCCCCGACCCTGAGGTTCAACCTGTGCCCCACCCTGCTGCATGGTCTCAAGAGCCCTCGCAGCAGAGAACATTTCCCCGTGGGGGATCTGTGTTGTTTCTGGTGGTGGTGAGGCTGGTCTCCTTCTCCCTTATTCTCCCCCTGGTCGCCAGGGGACCAAACCCACACAGACTATGAGCTTCACCTCAGGGCCTCCTGATGTGGGACAGGGAGCTATCACCTCCGTGCTCACAGCTCTTCTGTGCCTCTGTGAGTGGTGCCCAGGTGCCCAGCCCTGTCTCTGAGCTGGTCCACCCTCCGGCCGAGTGTGGGTGGGCAGACCACCAGCTTGCGTGTGTCATGGCTGTGTTCTTGTTATTCATTAGCTCCTTATTGCCTGTGTGACCTCGGGAAGTTACCCAACCTCTCTGGGCAGCATGTGTAAGTGGGGGGTGCCAGTTTTGTTTCTACCTCATAGCACTTACCAAAGGTTAAAGAAATCGCAGGTAGAGCCCCAATATGGACTCAGTAGAAGCAGGTCTCCTAGTCCTGTCTCCTTCCCAGGGTCACAGGGAAAAGCCAGGGGGCAGTCAGTTCCCAGCCAAGACTGGAGTTCGTATCCTGATGCAGCCCTGAACCTATCTGTGCACTTGCTGTGTGACCTTGGACACATTTCTTCCGCTTTCTGGTCTGTGTGCCCCTTTGCCGAAGCCCAGCAGAAAGCCTGGGGGTCTGAGGGCACAGGTGTGTGTGCGGTGAGCCGGAGCGCCCCTGAAGGGCAGGATGGGTGGGCGTCATTCCTTGGGGCCTGGACATGGCTCACCCTGTGAGCGAGGGCTTTCCGGCTCTGGCTTCGATCTCAGCTGCCAATATCATGATTTTCTCTCTGTCAGCGGGTCTGTGGGCCAGCTCGCCTTTGGGAAAGGCCTGATCTATGGGTGGTGGTGATACCGGTTTTACCCCAGCCTCTGACTTGCCACGTGACCCTGTAACAAGGGTGCTCACAGCCCCTCTTCAGGCCTCAGACCCCTCCTCTGAGAAATGGGAGAGTTGGAGTCTGTGAGCACATGGGCTGTTTGTGTTCCTATGTCAAGCAGTTAGGGGGCTGCCAGAGCCGAGGGGTCAAGGTACAGAGACATTGTCTTTCCCTCCTGGGGCAGGGATGCCAGCCCTGGCTTGGGGAGCTTGGGGCCTAGGGGCCTGCTGCTCCGTGGAGCCTGGCACCAGCCCCTGCAAGGTCCGTGGTGCCCCAGCTGACCTACCCGGAATGCTGCCTGCGTACCCAGCACTCATGTGTGCTACCTTCTACCATCTGTACACGGCTTTGAGGGAGGTCCCCTCATGACCCCTGTGTTCCCACCTGCAGATGAGAAAACTGAGGCACAGAGAGGTTTAAGTTCACCCAAAGCCACATACTTGTTAAGAGGGGTGAAACCCAGACTCGAAGCAGCCAGTGCACGCACTTGTCATCCCAGATGCACCTGCCTGCCGGCTGCCCAGGGCAGTGGGCCGGCTCCAACGCCTCCCGTGGCCCCCTGGCATGTGTGGGAGCCTACGATTCATGTGGCCCGCACACTCCTCCCTCCTCTGTTAGCCACGGGGTTCACCCCAAGAGGCTTTCAGTCTGCAGTTAGGTTTCCCATTTCTCAGAAGATGCACAGCCCCAGTGAATTATGGCAATTGTCTGGAGCTACCCAGTGGGGCACCTTTGTCGCCGGCTCTCAAATGTGAGGCTCTGTGGCCCGCGCTGTGTAGCCAGGACTCCAAGAAACCCACCTGCTGAGCCTCTGGGTCCGGTCCTCCAGGATCCCTCTGGGGAGTGGAGCAGAGCGAGGAGGGCTGGTAGCTTTTGAGGAGCTGGGCGAGTGGGATCTCCTCCCCCACCCCATGAGGGTTATTGTGCCCCAGCAACAGTGGGGAGCAGGAGACCAGAGTGCCCATGCCTTCTTTCTCCCTCTATCATTTCCACATACCCAGTGAACCAGCCGTTCCTGCCACTCTGTCTGCTGTGCCCTCTGCTACGAGCACCACTGTCTCTGGCCCGGATCCCTGAAACAGACTCTACACCAGTCTCCCTGCCTCCTCCCGAGCCCTTTTCCCCCAGCAGCCACAGAATCTTCTCCAGCCAGAGCTAAGGTCATGTCCCTCAGCTGTTCAGACCCTCCTGGAGCTCCTGTCCACCTCTCAGTGACTGGCCATCCACTTGACCCCCACTCACCCCACCTCTCCTTCCCTCACCACTCCTACCACCACCCACTCTCAACTCCTCCCCCTGAGTCAGGCTTTCTTCCCTGTCTTCAAGTCTTCACATGTACTATTCCCTCTGCCTGGAATGCTGTTCCATGCATCTTGGCCTGCCTCTCTCAGGCTCACCCTTCAAATTTACTTCCTCAGAGAGGCTCCCCTGAACCTTGAGTCTATGTGGTGTAGCCCCTGTAACTCGTTCTTTCTGGCAGATGCCTCTTCTAGTTATGTAGTGTCTAATTATCAGAATTCCCTCAAGGACAGGACCCAGCACAGCTCAGGGGTTTGTTCAGGGTTTCTTGAGCAAATGAGTGAATGCCGAGTTCTTCCGTCACCCCAAGTCCTCAGATGCTCCTAGAAACCCTGAGAGAAATTGTGATTCCCCCGTTTGACAGGTGAGGCCAGGAGCATACACATGCAGCTGGTAACTGGCTGATAAGGGGTGTCAGGGGTACTGCGTCGGGGCACCCCATCATTGGGCCCCTCTTCCTCTCAGTCCCTCTGACGCTCCACCTGCCAAATGGGGATGACTGGGTTTTGCGGGCAGTAAACTTTCCAGAAGGTGGGTGGGTGGGCAGCGGCAGCCCAATCATTTCAGGGCCCTGCAGCGAGGGTCCCCTCTGATCATCCCTTCCTGTTGCAGCAGGATGGCACAGGAGTGAGGCAGAAGGGCTGAGCACCGTTGACCAGACGTGGGACACTGGTGGTTCGCGGGTCACTGAGGTAGGTGTACAGCTGGGCTGGTGGGGGCAGGTTTGGCCTGGATGCTCGGAGAAGGGGTAGGCATGTCCTGAGTGGGGAGTAGTACCAGCCCCAACAACCGCGCCTTTGACTGGGCCTTGGTCCTCATGGGCTGCATGGGGTGCGGCCACCCCGACTGAGACCTTGTCAGCCCCCCAAAGGGCCTCCAGGGACCTCTAAGTCCTGGCCTTTCTCTAGAGTGGCTACCAAGGCAGGAGGCAGGGGAATGCAGCCAGGGAGAAGGGCAGGTTTGGTGTCCCCAGCCTTGCCCCACGGCTTTGTCTGTACCACTCAGCCCCACAGCGTGTGGGGCACATCTGCTGAGCAACATGGCAACCACACAGGAAGAGGCTGTTTGCTGAAATGGGTGTTGTGGCTGCCCGCACCCTTCTGTCCCACAAACACACAGACCTCTGGGCTCTGGAGTCAGAGTGAGTATGTTCAAATCCTGGCTCTGCCACTTGTCCGCCATGATCTTGTGCGGTTTCTCTGTGCTCGATTTCCCTGTCTGCAAAAGAGGGAGGGGTTCCCAGCACCCGCCCCGACAGGTGCACTGGCACACCTGGTACCAGTGTGCATGCAGGAGGCTAGGTCAGCATTCTTGTTGGGGATGCGGGGACACTTCCTCCTTTCTGGACACCACGGTTCCCACCAGCCCCCCCGCCCCGAACACCCATCAACTCCAGAAGGGACGCAAACTGGGCATCCACCATACTGAGGATTTGGGGGCTCCTGGGAGCTTCTGAGTGTTGGAGCCACTAGGTCCTGGGGCTGAGCCTCCCGGCCCTATGGAGACCAGGACATCAGCATGTCTCAACACAGGGTGGCATTTCAGGGTTGATCACACTTGATCCTGTGTCAGAGGGTGACCTGTATAATCCCTCTTTACTCTGCGGCTCCCAATCCAGAGATGAGAAGCCTTCACAAAATTGCTGACTTGGGCCAGGGCCCTTTGTCCCAAGGCCCTGGAGCTCAGCGGGGGGAGGCAGAGTCTTTGCTCTGGCATGATGCCTTGCTCATTCTTCTCCCTAGGGCCCTCAGCTCCTCTCCTGAGACCCCTTGTGCTCCCAGGTGCCCAGACACAGGACCGGGGGTCCTGGGATGCTCCACACTGCCACTGGGCTCTGGAACCAGGGAGCCGGGTGGCGGGAGAGCCCAGCTCCCTGCTAGCAGCTCATGACCTTGGGCTAGTCCTTTCACTCCTGTGAGAGTGAGAGCCAGTCTTCTCATCTGAAAATGAGGATAATTATACCCACACTGCTGAGAAGGCCATTATGGGGATGCTCAGAATCCTGAAATATTTTTAAATGTTAGAGCTTAGTGAGAGTCTACTGTGTACCAGGCACTATGCTCCTTAAATACATACTTCTCCCCGCAGTAATCCCATGAGGAGGTGTTTAGTGCCTCATTCTCCAGAGGCTCAAAGTGGTTAAGAAACCCATAGAGCTGTAAGTAGTGGCGTGGGGATTTGAACCGTGGAATTAAGTGGTCCACAATGCCGTAGAGACCAGGGCTCTGAGCCACTGGCAGGCCCGAGGTGGGTGCTCAGGAACCCACCTCCCTTTCTGCCTGGCGCCTTTGCCCGGCTCTCTAAGCCTGATGCCCTCAGGAGCCCAAGGGGGGCCCCTGGAGGCTGGTGGGCGCCCCTCCCCAGAGGGCCTGCCAACAACTCGATAAACCTAGGGGAACCCACTGCTAATTGTGGGGTAACCTCTGAAATTCTCCTTCACGGTGGGTTCTCTTTTCGGATGTTTTTCAAGGTAATTCATTCCCTTTCCAGAAATTGCCAGTGGCGGAGCATTAGGGAGCTGGTAATTAATCATAGGAGAGGCTTGGAGTTTATTCTTTAAAAGGGGGGAAAAAAAAAAAAAAGGAAGACTAGAAAGCCTTGATGGAAAAAGAAAAGAAAACCACTCCAAGGCAAGGGTGGTAATCAATACCTCGGTGTCCTAGAAACGGCTGAGGGGGTGGGTGGCGAGACATATTGCTCCTCCCTTTCTTCCTGGGGTTGACAGATGGTCCGCGCCTGCCTCAGCATGGGTGAGGCTCTGCACCTCAGCTCCCCGGGCCTTTTGGAGCAAGGCACTGCCTCTCCCTGGACTCAGCTTTGCCACCTGTAAAATGGGTGAAGGGCAGGTGTCAGACTAGAAAAAGAAAATTAAATGATTTGTTCACCACCTCATCCTGGTGCCCGACGCAGGGTCGTTGCCCAGTTGATATTTTATTAATTGAGTGAGTGAGTGAGTAAGGGAATGAATGAATGATTTTCTTGGTCTTCATTAGCTATCACCAGTCAAGGAGATGGTACTTGCTCTAGAACATTGTTTCTCTAGTTGTGTTCTAATCTGGAGTGGTAGCTGGAGTGAGGGGCCTGCTCTGTTGCATGGCAAACGCCTGATGAAAGGACCCTCTTGCCCAGCAGACTGTAGCTGGCAGAGCTCAGGCCCTCAGGGGCGACTGCACTGGCATCCTCTGGTTCGACTTTCCAAGAGTCTGAGCGGTCTGGAGATTTTTTTTTTTTTTAAGTTGCCTTCTGGGTGGGTAGTGACTTCCTCATCACCAAAAGTATGCAAGCTGGGGCTGCATGGGGCACTCGGGTGGCAGACTAGGTCGGGATGGGGCGGCAGGCACTCAGAGCATTCCTGAGTTGGAGAGAGAACATGAGGTTCTCCAGGATGGACACAGGGGAGGCTGGACCAGTAGACAGGGGAGCCCCTTCCCAGAGGTGAGCTAGAGGAGGCTGCTGAGAAAGGGGGTAGCCATGTAGGACCCCTATGCTTTGGTGCCTGTTCCCTGGGGGAAAGAGGTGTGTGTGGGTGTGTGTCTCTCTCTCTTTCCGGATGGCTCTCTCTGTGCATGTGCCTCTCTCCTGCCCAGTTTCCCTGTCTTCTCACGTGGGCAGCCCCTGCTCTGCCTCTTTCTCCCTGTCCGGTCACATCCACAGCTCCTCCCGGAGCTCCCTCTGGAATTTCTTTCTGAGCCCCAGGACCTTCTCACGTCTGCTCTCCTTATCTTCGGAGGCACCCCTAGCCAGGCATCCCTGATAGACAGTCCCCGGAGCAGACATCTGCTCCGTATCATCGCCTCTGTGGTCACCAGGATTGAGTAGAACTGAGAATTCCCGGGCTTCCAACCTGCTGCTCTTCACCTTGTTCTAACAGCCCTGGCGGTGCCCGGCTCCCTCCCACCCTGCCCTTTGGAAGGGTCTGAGGCAGTGCCCCCCACTTCCAGCCTTGGGGGCGGCACACCATATGGGGCCTGTCCCCAGGGACCCACCATGCCACCCGCTCAGGAGGGACCATGAACTCCCAGCTGCCCTGTGCTGTCCTGGGCTCATGGGCCTCTGGCCGCAGGCGAAAGTAGGAAAGCAAGAGGGGGCCTGTGTCCACTAAACAGGGCACTTGGAACCTGGCATTTCCCTCCAGCGCTAATAGAACTGCGGCTATAATTAGAAGTGAGGTGTCCAGAAGCTGGCTGCCAGGCAGGAACCACTGTATGCTCAGGAAGAAATCAGCTGTCCTCTCCGGAGGGAAGAAGGAAGCAGAGGGTGAACTCCCCGAGATCCATGGGCCTGGAGGGTCTCAGAGGCCGCGAAGTAGGCCAGGTGCCTCCATTCCGCTGGACGTCCTCTGGGAGCTCCCTCAGTCCCCATCCCTGGCCAGTCCGTCTGTGCTCCTGGGACTCCTGCTGTGCGCCCAGCAGACTCTTCCCGGCGTTCGAAGCCACTGCTGTCCGCCCCTGCCTCCTTGCATGGCCGCGTCTCACCCTCGCTGTCTGCTGGCTTCCCGTGCCACCCGCCCTCTCATCTTTGTCACACGTCCCCACAACTGAGCCTTCACACCTGTGCCTCCTTCTGCCTTGAAAGCCCAACACCCTTGTTGCTGTGCGGTCTGAACCTTCTGGAGCCTTCCTCAAGCCCTGCTTCCTCCGCAAGGTCAGATGTGGCCTCCTGCCCACCCCGGACCCCACAGCCTCTGCTTCCCAGAGTCCCTGGGCATTTCCTCCCTGAATTCTTCCGAACTGGAAACCCTCTCTATGCCCTCAGGGCCTTCAGAGTGCTGGCCAGGCGGCCCATCAGCCCGTCCTTGCTTTTGTCTTCGTTGTATACTGGAAGGATGACATGCGGGCTCTTTTACACTCTGTTTTCCTCTGAAACCTGGTATGTGTTTAACACACACCCCACATGCAGACACGTGTTCAGTTGCCATGTGGGGTTTTCTCATTATCCGGGGAGGGGGGTGGAAACTGAGGCTGGCGAGGGAAATCTTGCAGATGACAGTCAGCACAGTGAGCACCTTCCCTGTGGGCCAGGCTGCCACTGTCCTGCCATTCAAAGTAAGACAGGGGCATGCCACACTGGTCATAAAGGTAAACTGAGGCAGGCAGAACTGTGGCAAGTCCCTAGGCAGCCAGACCTTAAGAGGAATGGAGGGAACAAGTTGTGAAGGGTTCCATTCCCCTCACAGTGGGCTCCAGGGCTCCTGGTGCCTCCCTACCTAATCCCCAAATAGCCCTAGACCAAGGGGACAGTCACAGGCTGTGCCACATGAGAGTCAGCACGGCTTCTCATCACTCCAGACATTGCGTACAGCCTAGGGCACTGGGGTTCTGGGGGTTAGCTCCTCTGAGAGTCAGACTTTTATTTGCCTCTGGTCAGGCATCATGGCAGGAAGTCTGGGAAGGTTCAGATGCTGGGCTTATCCTCCCTCCCACCCCCAGGTCCCTGACCACAGGCAGGGCTGGAGCCACTGCCCAAGGAGGACCCCCCTCGGAGGAGCTACCTCTTCCCACCCACTCGGGGCTGCAGATGTCGGGTGGGCTGAGCTAGCCCTGTGAGATGCATCTATCCCCTCCTTTATCTCCACGCATCCATGGCTTTTCCTCATGGCTTCCCCTCCAAGCCAGCCACCTGCTGACTCCCTGGCTGGACTGGAAGCATCTTGAAGGCTCAAGGCAGACCGAACCGTGTCCCAGGCCCAGTTCCTGGTGCACCTGTGCCGCACAGCAGCAAGCCAGCAGACACTCAGGCTGTGTGCCCCCCACTCTTTCTGGGGATGGTAAGGCGATTTTATCGGGTAGGCTGGTTCTTAATGTATGGGGTGGGCTGTGTTAAGAAGCATTCTGAGGCTGTGCGCAGGCTGGCAGATGTGTTGTGTGCTGCCTGGTGCGTGTTTGTCCTTTCCAACCCCAGCTCCCTGGGCTTCGAATCCAGTGGTCAGGTGTCTCAGGTCTGGGCTGTGGCCAGTGTGGGCACAGGGAGGAGACAGTGACCTCAGTGGTGCCCTGCAGGTGCCCGTCTGCCGAGGCTACTGGGCAAACTGCCCCAAGAACCTTCCAGAGCTCTGGGGTAGTGGGACTCAGAGAGCTGACTGGGGAGCACCAGCCCCAGGCCCCCCAGTCTGGTTAATGGAAATCTGTGAGAGCTTTTCCCTCACATCTGTCTTTCCTGTTAAGTGCTTCTTACCCTTGTTCAGTTCCGGTTTGGGAAATAGCACATCTTGCCTCACAGCTGTTTGGGACCCTCCACTGCTTCCCCGAGGCTCTTTGGGGGCCTCTTTTGGAGCCTGTGGGAACATCTCTGCTTCATAACCCCCGTGGAATGTTCCCATGCTGCCCCCTCCGTCTGGCCCACACTCTGGTTGGCCGGTGAGACAGCCTACTGTGGAACAGCTCTCACTGGGTGGCCCCTGGTGAGCTCTCTCTCAGCTCCCCGTCCCAGCCAGACTCCCCACCACAGCCAGCCCCCAGACCTCTGTCCCTGTCACCGCCTGGGGAGCCAGCCCCCAGACTCCTGTCCTTGTCACTTCCTGGGGAGCCAGCCAGCCCCCTTCACCCCCACCATCTCTGTCCCCAACAAATGCCCTCTCAGCCGAGGCTTCCAGCCATCCTCTGCCCAGAAGTTCCAGAGTGGCCAAGGGTTGAGTCAGGAAAACATTGATGAACTAAAACCTGTAAATAATCCAAAACATTTTTCTCTGTGTGTGGAAGAAACACAATAAAAACCCTTGCGTCCTTTAGCCAGCTTCACCTGTCCCCAGTCATATCTCCAGGAGGGCTGGTCAGGGTCATCCCATGCCTGCAGGGGGCTCCTCTAGCTGCTGCTTGCTCACCTCCACCGCTGGAGAGCTCACTACCTCAAATAAGGGTTCACGCATGCATGTGAGTTTCAGTGTGGTCAGTGATGCAGCGTGACATGTGGTTAAAGTATGGTTTTAGGAACAGATGGTTCGGGGTTCAAGACCTTGCTCTGCTACCTATCAACTGGGTGAGTCTGGGCAAGTTACTACATCTCCGATGCTCTCTGTTAGGTTACAGGTGAGGACAATCTATAAATGGGGAGAAGCCTGCTTGCAGGGGGTGCTGTGGGGCAGACAGGCAGCAACAGCTGGGTGGCACCAGTCTCCTCTGGTCATGGAAGATGGAAGCTCTAAGGGAGCTTGCCTCCCACCCCTCAGCAGTGGGGCATCTGCCCGAGGTTGGCGTCAAGTCTGGTGCCCAGATACTTCCCTCCCCGGAGATACTGGCCTCCCAGGTCCTCTCTGGAGCTCTCCCATGGGAACTGTCCAGATGGAGACACAGTACTTCCCCAAAGTGCCGACATCACCAGGGCATTGGTTCAAATACAGTTTCTCAGGCCTCTCTCTTGATGTCTGCTTCCGCGGGTCTGGGGCCCAGGGCTCTGAATTTGTCACCAGTGCCCCGTTGAACACCCGTGATCAGGCCAGTCTGGGACACACTGAGGCCTGTAACGGGGAGCTGGCCTAGAGCTTGGGCCCTGGACGGTGTCATAGCCTCACTGGTTGAACTGGAACAAAGCTGTCTGTCCCTGTGGCTAAGTTTTCGCATGGACACACCAGGGGTCCTGGTGATCCGTAAGGGCTCTTCCTGCTCTTCTAAGTCTGTGCTAATCAGAAGGACGTTGCCTAGGGGTCCTCTCGGCTAGGATCCCTGAGGCAGACCTCTGGGTTTCGGCCCCATTCTCTTTGGCCACAGAGCATTCATGTCCTAAGTAAGACACTCGCCAGACCCAGAGCCCGAGGGACAGAAAAGCTATTCCCTGAGTGCCACATGCCATGGAGTGGTGGTTTCCCTGGGCCTTCCAGGATGCCTTTAGATCAGTAGGTGTCTGTGAGTCCACTCAGATCTCACGTTTCTTCTGGAAGCTGAGAAGGACCACTTACTTGGAGCCAGCTGGGGGTGGGGGACAGGTGTGGCGGGGTCATTCAACTCCTCTGAGGGGCATTGGACCTTTATTAGTTAGCATATGTGGAAGTCTGGAGTGTCAGAACTAGAGGGGGCCCTGTGGAGCCCCTTACTTTTTACAGATGGGGAAACTGAGGTCCTGCATGGAAAATGACTTGCTTCACCTGGGGAGAAGTGGAGAGCTGTGCTGGAACCCAGGTCTCTCAGCTTATAGTCTGCTCTCTGGACAGTGCCTGGCCTCCAACCACACCTCTCCTTGGGCTGTCTGGGACGGATGGCTCCACTGGGCCTGAGCCCTGCAGCAGCCTGTGCAGCCCCCTGGGAAGAAGTGGGGCTATGTCAGGACAGGGACCAAGGGGCTGCCTGCTCCTGAACACTGGGCCCTTCTTTGACCTTCACTGTCAGCCTAAATCAACAGCCCTACTCAGCTCCTGGTCCTCCCACCCCAGCCAGGACAACCCCCATGGAAAGTTTCCAGGAATATCCACGCAGAGGGCAACACGATCCAGAAATGAAAAAGGCTCTCACTCCTAGGTTCCCTCCCATTTTCCACTCGCGGGTGCTCAAGGGAGTTCATAGGCAGAGGTGGAGACGCCGGCCCTGTCCTAATGAGACCTTGTTGGAGGCGGCTCGGGCCTGGCAGGTGACAGAGGAGGCATTATTCACCGTTGGGGCGTTCACCCTGCCCCGGTCACCTGGGATGATGTCAGGACTTGGGGCCCAGAGTCGGGGCTGTGCGGTCACTCGGATGAGGGCCTGGGGCTCCTCTGACCACTGGCTTCTCTGACGCAGCCAGCCTTGGGCGTGGGCCGAGGTTAGCGGCTCACTCTCCTCCCTGGGCCCGGAGCCCAGCTGGGTCCTCCGTTCATAGCCAGGGCCAGGTATAGGACATGCCTCAAGGCCTTTGCATAAGCCAGCCCCTCCTCCCCACATTCTCCATCTGTAGTCAGTAAGGCAGAAGTATTTAGTAAGCACCTACTATATGCGTGGATCTATGCTCAGCTCTTGGGGAGATAAGGGAACCAAAGACTCTATATCAGCCCTCAGGTTGGCCCAGTCTAGGCCAAGGATCGCCCAAAGAAAGGAGAATTAGTCCTACCCAGGGCCCTGGGGCCAGGAAGAGAAGGAAGCCTTGGGAAGTGTGAGATACAGAAGGCTTCCTGGAGGAGGCAGGTTAGAGCAGAATGACACTCTAAGAATTTCAAGGATTGCAGGTGGGGCTGAAGGTGAGGCAGGAAAGGCAGAGCCTCAGGTCAGGGTATAGCCCCCACCAGGACCCTGGATGGTGCCTACTGTGTGAGTGTCGTGCAGAATGACATAAAAAAAGGAAGACCCAAACTCTGAACAATCACTTGAAATCTTGCATTATCGATCAGTACGCAGGTCCTTCTGGTGCCTTCCCAGCTCTGTGGGAAGATGAACACCCAGTGGTTAGAGAATGGGCCCTTTCCCTGAACTGGTCTTTTGTAACGTAAGTAAATTATCTGCCAGCCTTTGGTGCTGGGCAGTTTGATAATTCAGGTGTTTAAACGGTAATGACTGTGTGGCCAGCCCGGGCAGGAGGCAGTGAGTCAGGCAGCAGATTCAACAGGAATGAAAGGCACTTAATCTAAGTGCAGTGTGACTTTTCTAGATCTGCCTGCTCTGCATGAGGAATGATCTGACCAGGGATACCAGCCCCCCTCCCCCCGGGGCTGGTACATGGTTCCCTGGGACTGGGCCATGATAGACCCTCTTGGCTCTCTCTGTCAGGGGGAATTTGGGTGCAGAGCTTCCGGGAGGTGGCAGGAACTTGGTGGCTGTGAATGGAGAAGAGGATGTGAAGGGTCAGGGGACAGCCTGGGCGTCCCAGTTGCCAGCAAATCCCTCAGGCCCTGAGGATAACCTGCTTTTTTAGGGTTTCCAGAAGGATCTTCTGGAAAGCAATAGGAAGAAATTTAAGAATAGACCTTGGCCAGCAGAGAGAGAAGTGACTTGCCCAGGGTCAGGCAGCCAGGATTTAAGACCCAGTCCTTGATGCGGATCACTGTGATGTTGCCGTGTGTGTGTGTCTGTGTGTGTCTGTGTGTCTGTGTGTGTCTGTGTGTGTGTGTGTCTGTGTGTGTGTGTGCATGCTTGCACACACATGCACACATGAGTGTTTTGCAGGAGTCTGAATGATAGTCATGTTAGTGAGCGCCTGCCCCATATATTTTGTTCACATTATCTAATTTAATCTTCATAAATTGTGTTTACCAAATGAGTAAGTTATGGGACAGAGAAGTTAAGTCATATGGTCACATGGCCCTTGGGAGATGGGGTCAGAACTTGAATCCAGCTTCGTCTGACTTTAAAGCCTGAGCCTGGCGTTGCCAGGAGAGAGCCCCTGTCAACCAGGAAGATCATACGTGGCTTCTTGGAGATAGGCTGCTTTCATCTCCAACAGACCAGCTATCATGAACCTTCAGGTCCCAAGCTGCGTAAGGCTCCATCACCTGACCTCAAGCTGTGTAAGGCCCCATCACCTGACCTCCCAGAGGCTCTTCCTCTTGGTCATAAAATGAGAAGGAAAAGGCCTCCTTGCCGGGGCTCGACGGGACAAGGCCAGTGGTGGGTGTGTTCCCCAGGTTCAGTTCGGGTAGCTGTAGTGGCTGACGCAGCTGTGGGTGAGGCCAGCTGGCATCAGGGCCCAGAGTCCTTCCTAGTGTCAGCTCGCAACCAGGGGGCTCGGCTTCAGGGCCGCCCCTGGGAGGGGAAGGGAAAGGCCACGACAAAGTACGTGGCACGGTGTGAGTGAGGACAGAGGGCAGGCCAGACCCCAGCACCCAGTTGTTGGCCACACATAGGTGAGTGGGAGCGGTGGCGTGTGATGAGGCCTGGTGGCTCACGCTGGCTTTGATGGGCAGCAAAGGGCCAGCAGAGACATGGACCTATAGAACGACACAGCGTGTCACTTCTCTGTCACTGAGATGCAGCTTGTCAGAGTCCAGGGATGGAAGGTGGTCAAATCGTGGCTCTGCTCCCCTGGGCACTGGTAGGGAAGGAGTGCCCATGTCAGGGAGCCCTGCCGTCGCTGAGATGTCCTTCTGCACATCTGGGCTTGGAAATGCAAGCCCAGTGGGTGTGGGGATTGGAAGAGGTCAATGAGTTCCTTCAGAAACGGGACTGGGACGGAGTGAAGTATGCGGAGGACACACACACACACACACACACACACACACACACACGGCAGCTGCTAAATGTGACATTCCAGAGACACACGGCACGGGAGCAGCCAGAGACGCCAAGGAGCCAACAGACCCCCTCCTCTACATAGGGAAAACTGAGGCCCAAGGACAGGAAGGGGCTTGTTCAAAGGGACCCAGGTCATCAGAGGTGAGCACGGACACTTCCTTGCCCTGCTGCCCTCCATGGTTGGCAGTGGAGCTGCCACCTCCCACTCTACCCTTCCTCCCCTGGCCTCTTTCTGAGCACAAGCTGGGGGCAAGGCCGAAAGGGACCACAGTTAGTGTGCCTCACCCAGGGCGCCTCTCTAGCCTTGGAGGGTACAAAGCAAGGGGATTCCTCACAGGACACAGTAGGGTCGCTCAGGGCTCCGTTCTCACTTCCCAGACATCAGCCTTGTGGCACCTGGACAGGGAAGGGGGGCACCCGTGGCAGCCAGTGTTCCCAGAAGAGTCTGCCAGGGCTTGGAGCTCATGCATGTGCAGCAAGCTGCATGTGTCTGCCCCACGGCCGCCTCCACAGCCCTGGCTGGCCCCGGCTCCCTGTCCTCCCCGTGTGGCCCTCCCTGTCACACTCCTCCGTGTGGCCCTCCCTGTCATACTCCTCCTTCCACCCTCTGTGGCTCTTTCATGCGCTCATTTCTGTCTCTCTCCTTCCGTGACTCTCTTGTGTGCGTCCTGCCCAGGGCAGCGGCTCTGTACAACTCCAGGGGGGCGCCCTCCCACAGAGGTTCTCTGTGGGCCTCTTCCTGACTCCCTCGGTGCTCGATTGTCTCTTGGCGCCCTCTTTCTCACTGGGCCCCTTGCTGTTTTTTTCTCAGTCTCTTATTTTCTTCTCTGGGTGTGTACCTGCACATGTGCTTGCCTGTATGTGTGTGTTGCCCCCCACCCCAGCTGTGTGTGCACACGCGGTGTCCGCCCTTCTCTGGGCCGGGCGCAGGCTCCTCCCCGATCCTGAAGGCCCCAGGAGGGCAGCCTGGAGCTCGTGCCCTGAACACCCACCCCTTTGGCAACTCCACGGCGGTCCATGCCGAGAAGGTTCTGCGTCTGTGTCTATGGTCAGCCTCCCTGGCCCAGCTCGCAGGACTCCTGGGAGCCAGTGCGAGCCCGGCTGTCACTCGCCTGGAAAGTGGCTCCCGTTTGGGAACAGGAATGCCCTGGATGGGAAGAAGAGGGAGGGGGAAGTTGGTGAAAAAAACAAACAAGCAGGGGATTATGATCCCTGAAAATGTGCCCTTTGTCTAAGGCTGGAATGTGCCCAGCAGGGAGCAGCGGGGCATGGGGAGGGCTCTGTGCAGAAGGGGGGGGCGCCCACGATGGAGTGCTGGGATGGGGTGCTGCTCGGCGGCCATGGGTCCTGGGGGCCGGGATGTGTCTCTCCTCCTCCCTAGAAACATCATAAATACATGGCTAGAGAGAAGAGCTTTTCGGTCTCTCCAAAGCCACTATGTGACCAGAGCCCCCCTGCCCGGCCACCATCCCCCACTGGTCATTCAGCAGACATTTATTTAGCACCACCTGTATACCTGCACTCTTCTGAGTATTTAGCACCACCTGTATACCTGCACTCCTCTGAGTGTTCTCCTACTCAGTGAGTAGGAGACCAGGTCCCTGTCCTCAAGGAAGTGACCTTCTAGCAGGGGGAGAAAGAGCATGGATGTTTCAAGCCCCAGGGCCTTTGTGACAGTCCCCCTGCCCATTTGTGAAGCAGGCAGCAGGCTGTGGTCTGCGAGGGCCTCCTATGGGCCCGGGCACAGCCTCCTCCCTGCCAGCGCAGCCCAGGGATTTCAGCGACCCCCGGGGCTGAATGCAGAGCTCAGCTGCAGGCATCGCTCAGTTTACCAGGAATTTCCAGAAGCACCTGGAGAGGGGAGGGGCCCCCCAGGATCTGTGTGATTGGAGGCTTTCAGTCAGCTGGAGCTAAAGCAGCTTCAGACAGCAAGGAGTAGTGCTGAGAGCAGCCCCGGGAAGGGGCGGGGCGGGGAGCTCTACAGGGCTGCATGAGGCTCCCAGCTCCGTGGTTGCCCCCTGCCTGACCTAGAGAGGCTCCCAAGCCCTGCTCTGCCTCAGTGTCCTCATCTGTCAGATATAAAGGTCAGACCGCTCACCCAGGCTTGTTCTGGGTTGAGCTGTGATCATGGTGCCCAGCTTCTAGGCCCCTAGTGAAAGTCCCCTGTCAGGACCATCCTGGGGGGACAGGCTCACTTTGCCAAGAGACTCGGTTGGGAATCTGCCAGTCTGGTTAGAGGGGTTAGAGGTCATTCTTTCCACACCAGTCATCTGGTGGCATTGGGAAGCCTCTTCTGTCTGTGGGCCTCAGTTTCCCCATCTGTCCGCCAAGGGAGTAGGGCTCGCTGACGTGGGAGCCAGGGAGCCAGGGCTGTGGTTCATAGAGAGTCCCTGGGTGCATTGGGAACTAACAAAACTGTATCAACTGTGGGGCATGTGTGGCCAGAGCGGTTCCGTGGGGATCCCATGGGGTCCCTCTGGGGCCCTGGAGCTCCCCCGGGCCTGCCAGGGGCTCCCAACTGCAGCAAGGCCTGGAACTTCTCTCCTCCCACGGCCAGCCGGCTGGCGGAGCGCAGGCTGCTCACGGCGCCTGGCAGGGACCCGTAAATTGAAAACATGATGTTTCCTGTCAGAGGCCAGCGCGGGGCTGGACTCGGTGTGGCCTTGGAAAGCTGGCCTCACTCTCAGGAAGCCCTGCTCCCCGCAGCACTGCCACAAAAACAGTGGAAAAGTGAAACCTTTTCAAGTCTGTGTTTCCACTGTAAACAGGGGATGAAAGCTGGCCCCTCGCCTCCTGGCGCGGCTCAGCCAGTTCCCCCGCCCTACACCAGCCTGCCCAGTCTTCGGAAGCACCTCAGCTGCCCCCTCTGCCCCAGACAGCACCCCTTGGGTCAGAGAAGCCCCATGTGCCTCGTCAGGAGGGCTTCCAGCTTTAGATCAAGCGTCTGTCCTCAGTACCCATCTCCTGAGGTGAGGCGGACGAGGGGAAGACACCAGAGCACAGAGAGGGACCGGACTCACCCAAAGTCACACAGCAAAGTGAGGGCAGCCCCGGTCGTCTCTTTCCTGCCTGTGGTGGCTTTCCAGGGCCCGTAGGCCATGGAGGGAAGCTCTGGTGGCTGGGCGTGTGTGTGTGTGTGTGTGTGTGTGTGTGTGTGTGTGTGTGTGTGTGTGTCTGTGCTCAGCGGCTGCCTCCCGCAGTGAGGCCTCCTTTGACTTTGTCCTGCAGATGGAGAGCTTTGCATGAGTAGCATTTAGTGAGGGTGACTTATCTCAACCCTCAGAATGTCCTTTTCTCCTAACTGTAAAAGTAATGCACACTTGTTATGGAACCTTCTGGAAGTCACATAAAAGTTGAAAGAGGAAAAATAAAAACTGTCCATAATCGTCCCAATCAGTGGTCCTCCTGATCAACTTTCTGGTCACTTTATAATTTTCCTTCTCTTTAGGGCTTAGGTCATGAGTGGATTTCAGGGTGATTCAGTGTTTCTAGAAAACATGATTCTTCCTGGTCCCCTGGGAGGGGCCGTTAAGTATCACTCCCTTCACAGGTCTGTTTGAGCCCTGGCCTGGATGTGATGTGGCATTGGTGGGGGCACTGTGGGGAGAGGCCCCAACACTGGAGTTCATGATGAACGTGCCCTGGCCCAGACCCTGGGCTGGGGAACACAAGCGGTTCTGATTTGCCATGTGACTGTGGGCCTGTCTGACCTGCCTCCCTGTCTGTGAAATGGGTGCATGGGCTCCACCAAGTCCTTATGGATAGTCAGCCTGCCACCGAGGCCCTGCTTGCCAGCTGCCTGCATGCAGAGAGGCGTTCGTAGTCCAATGCTGAGTGACTTCTGTATGCAGATGTTGGCGCAACGGCTTGACAAGAAACCGTTTCCAGCCCCGTTCTCCCCACAGTTGTGCCTCCCACTCTCCTGCCCCTTCTAACCCTCAAGATCCCCAGGCCCTCCTCCTTGCCAACCCCTCACCAGGTGGGGGCTGGAGCCCAGCTGGGGTCCCAGGAGGAGCCATCTCCAACCCCCTCCATCCGCCAACGTCCTTGGTGGCCCTTAGACAGCTTTATGGAGGACGGATGGAGGCTGTCTCCCTCCTGGCAGGTTTATTTCTTCATTTTTCAAGCCTTGCTCTGATTTTTCCATGTTGGCTTCCCTGGTCCCCCCAGCCCTCCCTCTGCATGCTTCCCCTACCTCCCCCTCCAATCTGTCAGCCCAGCCAGGAGAGAGGGCCACTGGCCTCCAAGGTGATTGAATTATTGGTGGGGGGAGACAGGCCAGGGTTTTCTGCGTGAGTGCTTTTGGCTTCCTGCCCTTGGAGAGGGGCTGGAGGAGGGGTGCGTCTGGCGGCGACTGTGGGCCGTGGGTTTCCCAGACAGCCCTGCTCTCTCCCATCTGGGCCCAGATGAGTGCTGCCGCTGGCCGAAGGCCACTGCCCCTGTGCCTGGCCCAGCCCAGCCCTGGCCTGCTCAGGTCTGTTTCACCTCCGACTGAGTGGGCAGGTCTCCGTCCAGGCGAATAGAGGAAAGAGAGGTGTGAGGGCAGCCTCGAGCACTGATGCCCATAGGAGGATCTTGGACATGTCTGCTGTCTGTGCTGCAGGCCCAGGACCCCGGAGGAGGACGAGGAGGAGGTTGAAACCTAGAAAGCCTACTGTGTGCGCCAGGCACATACCCATACATGACTTCACGGCAACCTCCCCTCTCGATAGTAGTAGCTCAAAGATAGGCAGTGACAGGTGTGAGCTCCTGGCCTTGTTTTTACAGCTGAGAAATGCGCCTGATAGGAACTCCTCCCGCTGACCCACAGACTCCTAGACGACCAGGAGCTTTTTCTGGGCCTTTTAGGTTCTCTAGAGAAAGCTGAGGGGTAGACGCTTAAAAGGTACCCAATCAGTGCTTGGTAAATGTCCTTCTGCTGAAGCCAGACCAGAGAGGTGAAGTCACTCACCCGAGGTCACAAAGCTAGAAATGGAGCCTCGCATTGCCTGTCTCCAGCCCACCTCTCCTGGGCTAGGTGTGAGCAGGGAAGGCAGCCATTCTAGCTGGCACTATCTGACCCACATGGCTGCTATGGTGGGTTGGGAGCTTGGTGACTCCAGGTCCCACCCCCTTCCCACCGGTGTCCGTGCCACAGCTGGTGAGTCCGCACACACGCGCTCTCTCTCCAAGCGGCCTTCCCCCGGAGGAGGGGCTGAGAGGAGAAAGCCCCCTCCCCCGCTTGGCTCCGCACTCCGCTCATGGAAATGAAAAACACATTGGCTTCATTATCCCCGGACTGAATGAGCAGGGTTGCCATGGTGACAGCCATCTCAGGCCCGCGAGGGGGCAGGGAAGGGGCTGGTGAGGCCATGGCAAGTGGGGACCGGGCAGCAGGTGAGCAGGCATCCTGGGCGGGCAGGCGCTAGGAGCAACTGCCCCTCAAGCACCACCCCCCGCCCCTGTGCCTGGCCCGGGGTTCTAGATCCCCACTCTCGGGCCGAGAGAAGCAGTCCGGGCCCATCCTCCACTGACTAGCCCCTGGGCAACCTGGACTCCCGTCTGGCCCTCTGCCCCTTCCTGGAGGATGGCTGGTGCTGAAGGTGGACCTCATGCCTCACACCATCCCAGAGGTCAAGAAATGAGGGAAAAGATGGGAGGTTGGGGGGGGGGGGAAGATGAAGGCAAGAAGCCCACTCCCCCCAGAGACCCATCCTGGGTCTCCACAGGCCTCTCCAGGGGCCACAACAGAGGAAACGCTTGAGGTTGCCGGGCTGGGCACACCCCCACGCTGCTGTGTGACTGGGTTCATCCTGGTGCCCCGGTCCTCAAGCATAACCCCCTTACAAGAGGTGGGGTCTTCAAATATACAACAGGAAAATAGGTGTGATGGGGATTGTGGGAAGGCCCCAGGAAGGTACCTTTGCCTCCAGGCCTGAGCTGGGTGGTCCCCATGACCCTGACCCTGGCCAGAGCCAGGAACCCTGCTACCCATAGGCATCCATTTCTTCCCAGGAACCATCTCCCCAGGGCTTGAGTCAGAGCAGCACCCCTAGGCAGGCCGTGGCTCTATCCTCCCTGTGCTCAGGCTGGTCCAAAGAAGACTGATGGCACCCTCTTTCTCCTCTAGCCTCCCTGGCGATCTGGGAGCCCAAGCTGGCCCTCTGGAGTGGCCCCAAGTAGGCATTGCAGCCTGTCTTAGAGCAGATCGTCTCAGCCGGTCCCTCCTGGTGACCCAGGGGCAATGGCCAAGAGGTCCTGCTTAGGAGTATTGAGTGCTCACAGAGAACTTTCCTTTCCAGCAACCCCAGTCAGAGGAACCCCGCGATAACTCCAATTCCAATTTTACCCTTGCCCCTACACCCAGCTTCAGACGGAGCCTCAGCACCCGTCTTCTGGTCCAGCCCACCTGGGCACATTTCCAGCTGTACTCAGTTCTGCTTCTGTTCGAGCCGTTCTGTCCACCTGAACTACCTTCCCTCGCAACCTGCACATCAGCAGATCTGGCCTCCTGCTTCCCGTTTTAGAAGAGGAAACCCATGCTGAGAGAGGACACATGACTTGTCCAAGGCCACAGAGAGTCAAGGCAATGTGGCCTTGGGGGGAGGAGGGGAGATGTCTCTTTCCCAAGAGACAGAATCTTCCATTCCCCAGTGAGATGCGTCGGGGGATCCACATGGCCCTAGACCAAGAGCCTGGCAACTATAGGGGCTGGGGACGGGCTCCCCGCCAGAGCAGTTTTGGAGGGTAGGCCAAGAGCACCAAGATCTTAGCTCCTTGACAGCTGTTCTTGGTGGAGAGGGGCCCAGAGGGAGAGCTCAGGGGCCGACCCCAGCCTGCCTGACCAGGCCCTAGTAAGCGGACCCAGTCGTGGGGCCCCTCCCACCAGTGGGCTGTGTGCCTCCGAGGAGACAGGTGGTGAGCAGCCACACTCGGCAGATGTGGTTGGGGTGTCCGTGGTACTGTTATTGTCTTGCCTGCTTGCCAAGTGGAGGTTGGTGCCAAGGGGAAGGCAGCGCAGGCAGGAGAAACCCCAGCAACCCCACCAGGGCAGAGGAAATCCTGGGGTTCCCAATCAGCCATCTGACACTCAGCTGCCGCCAGATACCAGGGGCTCATTCTAAAATGCTGATTCCCCAGCCCACGCAGGGAGGCTGGGACAGAGCCCAGGAACCAATGCTTTTGCAGCTTCTCAAGCCCCAAACCCTGAGCGGTGCTTGCCTTGCTGCCTCCAGGGGCCTAGCCAGTCTGCCTCAGGGTCTCAGGCCCCATGCCTTGAGCCTCTCTGCAGAGGTCCCCTCCCTGTGCTTCTGGTCCCAGGTTCATGTCCGCTTGCTGACCCTCCCTGGGTCATGCCGTACAGAGGGCGGGCCTCAAGCCAACCCTGGGGCCTTGTGCCTAGCCCTTCCCCCTCTTCCCTCTCATCCGTCGTCCCCCCACCCCAAAGCCCACAGTCCCCATGGCATTTGTCCCCCACCATTGACCTCCTCTGACTCAGCGGCTGCATGTCCCAGGCCCGCCTCCCAAATACCACCACAGCTACCGCCCAGCTCCCTGCCCATCAGCTGAGGGCAGCCACTGGGCAAAGCTGTCATTTTCCCTGCCAGGAATTATAGGTTTAGTACTAAGGAAGTCTGAACTGGAGGAGGAGGAGCTGGGCCTCTCACCCCGATGCCAACCCCAAGAGACACCTCAGGAGAGGGTGGCCTGGTGTGGAGTGCTTTTGGGGCTGGATGGGGATTCCTATAGCCCCGTGTCACCCCAGCTCTGTGCGTGCACGTGTGTGTGCATATGTACGTGTGCGTGTGCATGTGCATGCATGTGAGTAAGTATATATACGTATGCATGTGTGTGCGTGTGCACATGTGTGTGCATAGTCTCTTAAGACACATGGATTCTCATACTCATTGAATTTAATCCTCCCAAGTATCATATAAGCAAACCAAACCCATCTTCCAGCTAGAAAAGACACAGCTCAGACAGAGCAGTGGACAAGTCTGGATCACACAGCAGACTAGAGCAAAGTCAAGACTAGGCCCACCCTGGCCCTCGGCTGCCCCCCCAGGACAGCTCCTCCTTGCCCTGCACTGCTCATCCTCCCACCAATGAGGATGTTGCTGCAGAAGTGACTGGGCCATCAGAGACCTCCACAAAAGGCCCAAGTGTTGGGTCCCAGGGTCAGTGGCGTGGGCCAAGCCGCTGTGCTGGCTGCTGGGGAAGGCTCTGCAGGGCAAGGTGGAAGGAAGAGGGGAGGGCATGTGTCCCTCTTCTGCTCGGCCATCACAGTGCCCCCCGGAGCCGGGTCTGGAGGGGCGGGTGTGAGCCAGGCCTGGAGTATGGCTACCCTGGGTTAGGGTGTGCGGAAGCTGGAAGCATCTTCCCGACGGTTCACCCACCCGTGGGGTGACCCCAGCCAGAGCCATACCTGGGCGCCCCATTATCCACTCTGGAGAGAACTGGAGTGAGTGTGTGTCAGGAATGGGGCCCAGGGGCCCGTAATGGGTTTGAAGATTGGAGGGAACACAGTGGAGCTCTGGAATCAGGTTGCCCATTCTGGGGTCTGAGCCCAAGTTGCATAACATCTCTGAGCCTTGAGACAAACCAAAAGCACTTAGTGCCGAATGATGGGGTAAACAGTGCACGTGCGGTAAGTGTCAGCTAGGGTCCCTCTTCTCGGTTCTGCAGGTGCTAACGGGCCCTGCTCCTCACCACCTGACCAGTGAAGACTGTAGTGTGAGAGCTAGCTTGTGGTGGGACCCGCAGGGAAGGACCACCTGTCCCTTCTGGGGCTTCCGCAGGCCTGAGGTGGCTCAGGAGCCAGCATTTCTGATGAGCAGGACTGGGCCACAAGGTCGGCAGCCACTCCCTGGGCTGAGCTGGCCCTCCCAACGGGGCCCACTTCAGGAGCAGGGAGCATGAGGGAGCCAAGGCTGGGGGAAGGCCTGCCTGTTCTTGGGAATTCACGGCATGTCTGCCTGTCACAAGTACCTCGATAGGGAAGATTTGTGGGTGAGATTTGCAATTCTGTTTTCTCTGAGGGTTATAAATCAGCTGCGTGCACACCCGGCTACAGCGTGGGCCTGAGGCACACACACGCGCACGCTCACACACGCACACAGAAATGCAGTCCGGCTCCTGCCTGCCATTCCCTCGGATGGGAGAAGGAGCTCTCCAGGGAGCTGAGCTCTAGGAAGGGAAAATCGCAGGTCCCCAACTGCTGCCTAGCCTTATTTCACCATCACTGGGACATCCTGCCTCCCAGAATCAGGCACTCAAGGCTGGGAGGCAGGATGTCCCAGTGGTTAGAGAAACAGCACATCATGTGGGTTACTAGTGTGAGCTCAAGAGTCTGCCTGGCTGGGTCCAGACCTTGCCCCTATGCCTTACTAGCCATGTTGCTTACAGGGCTCTGTGCCTCAGTTTCCACATCGGTGAAATGGAATGAATTATAGCATGTACTTCATGGGATGGCTGAGGAAGAAAATAAGTTAATATGTGTAGAATGCTTTAAATACAACAGGCACATCGCATGAGCTCCGGTGGGCCTGGCTACTCGTCACCATCATCATCGTCATTAGTTAAGAGGTGTCTGTATTTTGGCATCAGACTCGGGTTTAAATCCCTGCCCTCCCTCTTGCTTGCTGTGTGAACATAGGCATGCTACTGAGCCCCGAGTCCCTCATCTATGAAAGGGACCATGACGCTCTATCTACTTCATGGGGTTGTTCTGGACATAAGGGAGATGGAGCTTTGGAAGAACATGATATTGGGCCCTCAGGCCAGGTCTGCCCCCTGGTTCAGAGCCTCTACGTGGCTCTCCTCCTTGGCCTGTCTTCCTGGAAAATGTGAAGAGGCTGGGGGAGGCTTAGGGGAGGGGAGCGGAGGGGTGAGTTCTGGAACCTCTGTCTCCTTTCTGCCAGCAGGCAAGTCAATCTCCAGCAGGGGCCACTTTCCTGTCCCTGCCCCAGGCATAAGAACAGGCTTGGGGGCTGGCAGGTGTGGCTACCAGCTCTGCCGATCTCTTAGTGGGTGGCCTTGGGCAGGTCACTTGACCCCTCGGTCTCCTCCAGGAGGAGTAGCTGTGTCTGCTTTGCCGGGCAAATAGAGGGCGGGTTAAATGAGATGATGTGTGTGGAGCATTTAGCACAAGCCCTGGCAGCCAGCTAAGTGCTCTACTGCAATGGCAGGGCCCCTGGCCGCCTCTTCTCCTTCCTCCCACCGGCCCACCACTCCCACTTACATGTGGTGCACCGAGGGCGTCTTCCCTGGCCAGGTGCTTAAATGGTCCTTTCTGGGAAGATGGGGCCCCCAAATGCAGGAGGTACTGAGGACCCCCTTGAGGGACCCTGGGTAGAAGGAGATGAGCTCAGAAATGTGGACCTGCTCTTTTCCAATATAGTTACCCCATGCCAGCCGCACGAGGCCAAAGCGTGCCCGACAGGAGGCTCGGCCTTGCTGGGCCCTTGGCCGTCCACCCCAGAGCTGTCACTGTTCCCTCGGGGTCCTCAGGTGCTGTCACATACAGGCTCGTATCCAAGCTGTTTCTGGCATTTTTACCTGCTCCATCCTAAAGCCCTAGGAAGCGGTGATCTGAGGATGAGTAGCTGTGTGCACAAGGGTAGGGGGAAGAGAAGGGGACCGGGGTCCACTATTTGCCCCTCCCCCCCAACCCCCCCAGCTTATGGCCCAGGAAAGCAGGACGGTAAGGCCTTGGCCGTGGGTAATTGTTGGGAGCATCCCAGGCCAAGCCTTCGTCTCCCGGCAGAACTTTGGAGGCTGGACTTCTCTGTTGCCAGGGAAACCTGTGTGTTCCCTGGAAAAGGAAACCACAGTGCTTTGGCTGTTAAGAACCCCCTCTCCCCCCTCCCCAAAATAAGTTCCCTCCAAAACTGATTCCCCAGAAACTATTGAGTCGGCAGCATCCCACCTCCTCCCCGAGCCTGCTAAAATGATAGAAAATGAAATCTGCCCCTGACCTTGTGCTTTTCACCTCTTTTTTAAACATTCCACTGTAGCACAAGGCCATGTTTTGTTTTTTCTTATTTATCTTCCTCCCATGCCAGCTGGGGCTCCGAGTCCTTCTCTCCTCTTGTTGACTGGAGCCAGAAGGGGAAGGACTTCCACATTTTTTTTTGTTCAGCTGTCAGCAGAAATAAAACAAGCAGGTTTATATTTGGAAAGCAGAGGGTCTCAGCTACCAGATCGCTATGTCCGGGATAGGTCACAGCCTTCGTGTCCCCTCACGGCTGGAAATTTGATCTGCAGATTTGGGGTGGAGGGGGGGTGGTTTGCAGCCTGCCTGGCTTTCCTCACATTGACTTTTAAATGGCATTGGAGGGTCATGGGTGGTTCCTCAGCGGCTGACAGCTTGGGGCCCAGGGGCCCAGGCCAAGACGGCTCTTCTTAGAAAAGAGTCCTGTGGGAGGATCTAGAGTGGTCAGGCTCGGGCAGGGTCTGGAGAGCCCGCATTTCCCTCCCATCCATCTTCCGACCCTGTGCAGGGAGGCAGGGGGCCCTCACCCAGCTGCACCAGCAAGGCACCTGGGTCTCAGAGAGTCTCGAGATTATCTAAGGAGAGGGGTCTGGACTCCCAGCCAGACCACAGTGACCCTGTGCGTCATCTTAGTAGGAGACAAAGCCAACACAGGGAAGGAGGGAAAGAGAAAGGTGGCCAGTGTCCACTTTCAAGAGCCCTGAATGCTTTGGGGGATACGGTAGAGAAGGGAAAGGATGTGAGGCGACCTTGCTCCAAATCCCAGACACCCACCTGCCCCTCTTGGGCCTGGGTCTCCCCCTCTGAACAACTGCCTCAGACCCGCCTCCTCCCAATGCCCACTTGGGCCTGCCCCCACCCCATCCCCGCTCTCAGGGCCTCTTTGTTTTGGTGATCTGAGCAGTTAATTTTCCACCTAGAAGTGACTCTCTGTTCCGTAAATAATTTTAAACAAATTCTGTTTCTGCCCGTGCACTTCCGTGGGGTGGGAGAGAAGAGCGGGAGCCGGCCCGGTTTTCCACCATCCTCTCCTTGGCCACAGAGGGTCTGCAGGCAGGACTTGGCGGCCGGGGACCTTTAGAGCCCCGGGCAACGAGGGCACAGCACTGTGTCCCCGCGATCAGCATCAAGGGACCCAAGACCCAGCCCCGGGTCAAGCATGTGGGTCCCGAGGAGCCATTTTGATATGTCCTGTCCTCTTCGGCCCCACACTGGATTTTCAACAGGTCTTTCTTGGTGACTCCTGAAGCCCTCTGTCAGATCTCGCTATTAGCATGAGGCTCTAAGAGTGTAGAGTAAACTAATGAATTACAGCATGATTACGCAGCACATAATTAACTTTGTAATTAATATGCAACTGGCACTTAAGCTAAAACACTGCTTATAGAGACGTACGGCAATAGTAAATCACAGGTCAGAAATAGCACTTTGGAATTTTCAAAAGAAGGAGCGTAAGCAGGGAATCACTTAAGGCAGCAGGGCGAGTTAATTAAAAAGCAGATGAATTGTGAGCGTCCTGCTTTATCTCAGTACCCTGTCCCTTAAGAAGGACCCGGATGCCACCCTTCCAGACTGGCCAGGGTCTGGCCAGAAAGAGACCGAGCATGCAGTTGTTTTTCCAAAATAAGATAGGCCTTCCCGGCCCCTTTCTAGTAACCAACCCCCCACCACGGCCTTAGCCCTCTGCGCAGTCCCACTGCCCCACCCCCCTGGCCCTTGGGGTCTGGCTCTACCTCTCCTCCTCCAGAGAGTGTGTGGGAATGCCCCCAGCCCAGCCCTGAGTCTTCCCTAGGCCGGCCCGCCCCCATGGTGGGTGCTCCCAGGAGGTGGATTGGTATAGCTCATGGGCCTTTGCCTAGATTCTGAGTTTCTAGAATGCAGAGATGTCATCTCACTTTTTTTTTTTTTTAAATCCTTTCTTCCCTCAACCTCCTGCCAGAGCATTAAAGATAGAGAATGCCTTAGAAACAATCTCACCTACCCACTTTCTCCAAGGCCAGACAGTCCAAGGGCTGAATGTTGTGGTCACACAGTGGGCCCATGCCTGGCAGGAATCCCTCCCCTGTCCTCTGTTCTAGCTCTGCATCAGGCTGGGGAGGCCTTTGAAGTATATCAAACCTAGGTTCCCATCCCAGGAATTCCACTGTCCTGCTGTATGACCTTAGGCAAGTTACATAACTTCTCTGGGCCTCCGTTTCCCCATCTGTAAAGTCTGAGCAATGATGCCCAACTGGGTCAGTGTGAAGATTAAGTGAAGTAATGTGTGTGAAAGGCCGGGTGCACGCCGAGTGCCCTTGGTGACCCTCAGGGATTTAGGGGTGCTTGATGACATCTCTATCAGCCCCATCCTTCAGGGGCTGAGAAAACAGGCCCAGAGAGGCCGACTCTGTGTCTGCAGCACTGCGTGTGCGCTGGCATGCTTGGGACCGCCCGGAGCCAGGAGCCTCCTGAGAACAGACCTCTTGCCCGCCTGGCCCACTTCGGGCTGGGCACAGTTGAGCAAGTTAGCAGAGAACAGCACCTGGGGACAAATGACCTGCAGGCCTCTTCCGGGGCCACCTGGAGCCGGCCCCTCCGCAAAGCCCCAGGATGGTGCATAGGAAGCCTGGCTTAGGGGACGGATGCTGGGCTTCAAGGCCTGACAGGGTGCAGCTTCAGATCCCAACTCTGCCATGTTGTCAGCTGAGGCGAGTTCCTTCACTGTTTCCCGTCGCCCTTTTCCCGTCTGTAGATGGCGCTCGTCACTGTTCTTCGGTTATATCGTTATAATGATATTGCACATGAAACGCCAAATGTGCTGCCTGACGCACAGCGGATACTTAATTTTGTTCTCATTATTATTCACAACTACCAACAGAGGCTTCTGAGTGGCTGCTGGAGGGCTCCCCACCCCCACAGCCTCACGGGTTCTCTGAACTCTGGCCTTCTTGGCCACCTTGGCCTGCGTCCTCCCTTGGCAGTTCTTGGCTTGGGTGGGGCGGGGGAGGAGCCCGTCTCTGCCTCAGGCAGCTCATGTGACCTTCCACTCTGGCCTTTGCCCTGGCCTGAGCAGCTCTCCCCACCCGGGCCAGCCTTGCTGGGGGTGGGAGAGCTGAGGGCCAACCACCCCCCGCCCCCCACCTGGGGCAGGCTCCAGGTTGGTTGGGTGTATCCCGTTGGCCGTGACACCGGATTCAGAATCCAGGGCCCCAGTCCTCAGGCATGGTGGCTTTCATATCTTGCCACAGGTGTCCTATGGCTTCTCTTCCTGAAGACACTTCAGCTTCTGGTCCCCCTCCCTCAGCCCTCAAGCCCTCCTGTCTTCCTGTCTCTTCCCTTCCTGCTGCCTGGTCTCTACCCTGTAGCCACCCTCCCTTAGGTCAGAATTTCTTAAAGCCAGTTCCTGGGAAAACTAGTTCTATGGAATTTTCAGATGTGTTTAGTGGGAAAAAAAGTGGTTTGTGATCTAGTAACTCTGGGAAAAACCCAGTTCTTCAAGGCGCTGGCAGGGGAGAGTGCCTTCGTGAACTCCTGGAGAAGGCAGAATACACAGCTTGCCTCCAAACTAATCAGACCAGAGAATCCTTTGTTTAGGGAGGATCTCAAGGGCCTGGTTTCTGAGGAACCGACCACAGGCAGCCTCATCCCCGGTGTGCAGGGCCCCGCCCCTTTTTGCCCAGAATAGGCAGTGTTTTCCCTCTGGCTACCCTGCCTCCATCCGTGACCCTGCCCACCTGGACAGACTTCTCATGGGTGTCCAGGCTGCCGCCTGGGAGGAACAGAGCTCAGATCACATGTTGTGAAGGGCTAACCTGACCCACCTTCCATCTGGAACTTTCCATAACTTGCCTTTGCCACTTGGACAGAGCCCTTCAGCTCCTCAACCTCGCGTTCTGATGGGTGGGTATAGCGCTACCTCAGCCACCTGTGTCCTCAGAAGCCCCTTCTTCAGCCCACGGGGTGGTTCCTAGGGTTGCCTGTGTGAGAGGAAGTGGGGTGGGGGAACAGCCCTCAGCACCCCCCTCTTCCAGAGCACAGCCCCTTTTGTTGTTGTAAAAACTGAACTTGTGCCTAAAATGTTGCTGCAACTAGATTTAAAAAACTACGGGTTTTTTTTTAATATGCTTTAAAAAAAAAAAAAAAAAAAGGTTTAAGATATTTAGTGTCTAGGGCAGTGCCATTTATCCCCCCCCCCCCCCCCCCCGCCCAAGCAAGCACGGGCTCCTCTCTGGCCCTGGTTTCCTCCTGCCTGTGATGGAGACAGACGATAAAGCCCACCTGGGCCTTGTGTAGTGCCAACACTCGTGTGCTCGGGTTTCCTATTCCCCCACTCAGTGAACTAAGCAGGCTCTGTTATTACTGCTTCCGTTTTACAGACCGGGAACCTGAGGCACACAGGTTTGCCTCAGATCCAGAAGCTAGCAAGCGGCAGAGCCAGAATTTGAACCCAGGCAGCCTGGTGATCTTGACTGCTGAGCTCTACTGCGTATGTAAGATGAGGGGCTGTGGGGCCAAAGGAGGTCCCAACGCCAGTGCTCTGTGAACTGTCGAGTGCCTTGAACGACCAGCGTGCGTGGCAACACGCGGCTTCAGAACACCTGGTGTGAATTTTGTCTCTTAGCTGACATTCAGGAAACATGTCTTCAGGTTGCCTGTGGGATGCCTAGTTTGTGCCCAGAAGTTTCCAGGGATGAGAGCCCCCTCCTCCCTGCCCCTCCTCCCTGCCTCCTCCCAGCCCCTGAGTAGCCTCCCATGCAGCAACTCCCTGAGTACACACCAGATGACAGGCACCAGACCCAGCCAACTCAGTTCCAGAGCCAGAGGGCGGGCACCCTTGAAGAGTCAGTGTGCCAGCCTTAACCCAGCTGAGGCCTTAACCCTCCGCATGAGGCCTGGGGACCTCGAGGTCATTCTGCAGGGAAGCCACAGGTGCTGGCAGTGGGAGAAGAGCCTCAGCTCCCCCGGCAGGCCCTGGGGGGAGGCATCCATGCCCCAGGGAGCACAGACACGGGGAGGGGCAGAGAGGCAGTTGAGTTCGGGGCAACTAGGGCTCCTGAGGCCTGGGTGGGTGTGAGCCCTGGCCCCATCTCTGACCTAGAGTGGGGTCTTCAAGACTCTGCTTCAACTCGACCCCACCCCTATCCTGCCATGGGCCTCCATTTCTTCATCTGTAAGTGTAGGATAGGCCTGAGCAGATGTGAGGATCCCTTCTGGATCTAAGGCAGAGAGACTGTTGGGTTGTTGTTGTTGTTTTTTAAATCATCTACCATGTTTAGTGCAAATAATTATCTGCTTTCTGATTCTTTTGTTTCCGTCTCTTTTGTTTCCATCCTTAACTTTTTATTTCTTGAGAAGTTAAAAAAAAAAAAAATCTGACCATTCATAGCAACTAGCTAAAGGAGAAGGCACATACAGTAAACACAGAAGCCCAGGCTTGGGAGAAACTACCATCCCGGGTCAGCCACACCTCCCTGTGTGACTGAATAGAAATTAGCCACCCCTTCTGAGCCTTAATTTTCTCATCTGCAAAGTGGTTCACAAGCTGCTGTGACAGCAGCTGTGGCATGGGTTACTTGAAACTTGGCTCACCTGAGTGGTCCTTTTGTGGCCTCTCGGCTGAGAAAGAGCCTGGCTCTGACTTCCAGCGTAGGGGAAAGAGTACAAAGTCAGACGTTGAGAAGTCTGAGTGCGGATTTCTGCTCATGCCTAGAGCGGGTGGTGACCCCAGGCTAAGCCCTCCCCTGCTGGGCCTCTCTCTGTTCACACCCCTTTCAAAGGTGGGGCTGCCCTGAGGTTGTCTCCTCCTGTGTCGGTGCCAAGTGGGTTGAGAAAGGCTGGGCAGAAGGGTGTGTGGAAATAAACAAAATCTTTTAGAAAAAAAAAAAAAGAAGAAGAAGAAGAAGAAGGGTGTGTGGAGGAATGGCTGGCCATGTCTGGGTTCAATGGGAAGAGAATGGTGGCTCATCCGCCGTGCCTGCCGTGGGTATGGGAGGTAGGGGAGACGTCTCACCTGGCCACCCCTGGCTCCATCCCCAGCTTTATCCCACCCCCTGTCCTCCTGGGGTCCTCAGAGAACTGTCCCCATGCTTCCCCATCCGCGCCTTCAGAATTGTCGGCAAGAGCCCCGAGACAGAGCCAGGTGAAGGCCACTGCCTGAGCACCACTGTCCTGGGGCAAGCCTATGTCCCAGGTCCGACATGGGGCAGCACAGGCACGACTCCCTGTCTCTGCACAGTCCTCAGCACTCCTCAGGCACCTTCGTCACACGTAGGACAGTTGGGGCCGGGGGTCGGGGGGAGGTTGGGGAGCGTCTAGTTGAGGAAGGCTGGCCGCATCCCCATGGAAAGCATGACGGAGAGTGTAATCGACCAGGGTCCCAGTGCTGTCACTGCTCACTTCTCAGTAGCGGGACCTCAAGCTAGCCAGTGGATCTCCCTGAGCGCCGGTGTCCCCTTCTGTCGTACCGTCCTGATGACTGGAACAGCTAGGCAGGTGTGGGATTCGGAGGCACGGGGGCGGGGGTGAGGCAGAGACTCGAACGTCCGCCGCGTGAAAGCAAGCTCAGGACTTGTTCAGGTCCTCCTCCCACTCTGAGGAAGCACACGGCAGAGGCAGCACGGCCCTGGGGATGCGAGAAAACCCAGTGACCTTGTCCAGGATCGAATCTGGCCTTCCTTGGCCGTTTGGGGAGAGAAGCTGTGAGAGCAAGTTCATTGTGAGGTCATGGAGTTGGGCAGGGCTGGGAGGGGGCAGGCAGGAGGGTCCGGGCGTCATCACATGGCCCGGAGGGATGAGGCACACCCAAGTGCAGCTGGGACCAGGCTGGCACTCTTGTGGGGGCAGTACTGACACATGTTCTCGCAAGGAAGTTATCCCGCCCTCTGGATTAGCATGTGGGTTCCAGAAGAGGCTGTCCGATGGCTCTGCAGGGCCAGCCCTCAGGAAGCCCCCTCTCTGAATGGCGAGGGTGCGTCGTATTGTACCATTACCCTCCATTGACAGTGGGTGTGCCTCCAGACCAGGGGCGGGTGCTCCGAGATGGTGTCACGAGAGAAGTGGGCCCACCCTTCCAGGAGCCTCGAGTGCCAAGTCAAAGCCTCTGCCCCAAGCGGCCAGGAGGCTGGAGCCTTGTCTCGTCTTGGCAGGGGGGCACTCCCTGAGCGGAGGAGGGAGGAACTGGATGGGGAAGGGCTGTTGTCCAAATCAGAAGTTCCCTTCAACTCCTCAGCCCTGGGGCGCGGAGAGGGCTGCCCCTTCGGGTTGACAGTTGAGAACCCCCGGCTCAGGGAGTTAAAGTGGCCTCCCCCAGCCTCTCAGCTGGGAAGGTCTGACTGTCAGGGCTCACCCCTTTTCCGGGGAGCCTCACCCTGTGTGAGGCCTCCTCCCAGGGCAAGGGCCAGCTCCAGCTGCTGGGCCAAGAATGGGGAACAGCTGGTCCCGGTCAGCTGCCTGGCCTTGCCTCTTCCCTCCCTCTCCCTTCCCATCTCCTGTCCCTCTGCCCTTCCCTGACTTCCCTGCGCTAGGACACAGAGTCCCTCTCCTCTGACTGGCTTTGCTCCATCCTGCTCTCTTTCTCTGCCACCAAGCAGTGGAGGAGCCACGTGCTGTGTGGCCGCAGGCCACCCCTGCACCTCTCTGAGCTTCTGCCCCTTTACCTCTGAGACGAGGAGCGTTGTCAGATTAGATCGGTGCTTCCGTAGCCTCCGTCGCTTTCGTTCCATCTACACTATGTTTAAAGTGGTTCTTTAACGCACTTGGGTCTGCCATTGCTTCCCAATTTCACCTCATCCTAAATAATTATATCCACCGGCTCACCAGTGATCATTGTTCTAGTCCAAACACTTCACTGTGGAAATGCACAAGTTGGGCTCACCAGTGATCATTGTTCTAGTCCAAACACTTCACTGTGGAAATGCACAAGTTGGGCCCACAGACCACCTAATATCCTCCCTCTTCCACCAAATGTACAGACATCAGCCTTCGGGAAGCTTAGACTGGGTTAATGGGAGGCTCTCTAAGGCCAGAGTTCCTCTGATTGGGGCCTGGTCGTTGGATATTCAGCTCTTGCCACACTGGGTCACGTGTATGCCCAGTGCTGGCCGTCCATCCACCTGTCCATCCTTCCATCCATCCATCCAATGAGCTTCGCTGAGCACCTACTGCATACCAGGCCCTGGGCTAGGCTCTGGGAATCCATAACTGGAAAATAGCCCAGCTAATGGGGGAGAAAGATACAGAGACATACCCCTGGTCTGGTGTCACCAAGGTGGTACGTGGAATGGAAGTGAGTGGCTGTGCTGGAGGAAACCAGCAAAGAGGGTCATGGTTGTCCCAGGTCTTGTTGATGAAGGGGACCAGGAATTCTGGGCTTTGGGACAGAGGCAAAGACACAGAGGTATGATCTTCAGAGTATGGTCCAGGATGCAGGGAGTAACCCCATGCGGAAGACACGGGATGGTGCTGAAGTAGTGAGAGTTGGCGGCCAGGCCAGGGAGGACCTTGGCTGACACCATTATAGGCAAGGTTGGTGGGTCACTTGACATCTGTCCCATGACATCTGTCCGGGCCCATGACATCTGTCCCTCTTGGGAGTCTGAATGCTGGTAAAGGGGCTAGACCTCCAGCTTTCCCTGGACCTCCAGGCTCTCTCTCCCACCAGGCTGAGCAGTGGGTAGGTCCCAAACTCTCTGGCCCTGGCCATGTCTTGGAACGCAGCCTCTGCTCTGCAGGCTGTAGGTAAGCCCTCCACCACCCCCCCACTTTCACCCCGCTGCCGCCCCTGCTGCCAGTACCGCTCTCCCCAGGGGATCTGAGCTGCAGATGTGCGTGGTGATTGAATCATTTCTGCACACCGCTGCTCACACAGCTCCCCTGGGGACCCCGCCACTTGCCTGTGCAAGCTGTCGGGAGATGTGCATGCTCGAGTGCATCTGTGCCAGCCCTTGAATGTGTATGTGTTCCTGCACTTGAGTGTGCAAAAAGTGCCTCTGGATGTGAGCGTGCACACACGTCCACAAATGCCTCTTTCTGGGTACATGTGCGCTGAGTGTACCAGTTAACTTATTGGCCTCAAGTGTGAAAAATAAAAAATAAAACCTCCTGATGTTGGTATAGCTGATGTGGGCCCACCGCCCTAAGGAGCCGCCTCTAGCTCCAGCACCCCACATTTCCACAGGGCAGCTAAGAGCAGCCTGTGCCCCGTTTCCAGGGAAGAGCCTGCCAAGGGCCATGATGCTGTCAGGGGAAGCCAGCCAGGTAGGCGCTAGTCCCACTCGACCCTTGTCTTCCTCCGTGCCCCCCTCTCTCCATCTCTGCCCCCACCCCTGTCCTGCCATGAAGGGCATGGGACCAGGTGGTCCCTGGGATCCTTCTGGTTCTCCACATTCTAGCTCAGAGCAGCCCTCTGCGTGGAAGGGCAGCTTTCTCTAAAAACGGCTTCTGTGCGAGGTTCCACCAAGAGTCAGCTCGGCCTGCAAGGCAGTGAGGCATGTGGAACAGGAGCTTGGCCCTTCCAGACTTCCTGGGTCAGAAGACCACACCGATTCAGGGGTCACTAGCAGAGAGCACATATGTGTGGCGTGAAGCCAAGCTGAGCCTCGGGGGTGAGGGGGCGTGCGTGTGCAATCTTAGGGTTCCCTGGCCCAGGGGCTCTCCCTTGCAGAGTTTTCGGGGCTGCCTTGGGACAGGCTTTGCAGTTTCAAGTCCGGCATTCTACACTTTGCTGAGAGAGAGTGTTCCAAAGAGCTGGAGCTCCTGACACAGGAATCCTAAGATGTTGGAGTTTGAAAGGCCTTGTTTTCCACGCAGGGAAACTGAGGCCTGGAGAAAGGTATCACAGCGCAGTCCCCCCAGACTCCTAGGCTGACTACAGGCACATGGCTGCCCCGACCAGGAAGAGGAGTCAGAGGCCAGAGGGGGGTGGGGGCTTGATTGCTTGAGCCCACTCCCCATTCAGAGACAGGCAGGCGGCTGGGCAGGACTGAGGCCCCGGGTGCACCCAGAGCCAGGCCGTCAGCCGTCTCCAGCTGGGAGGGAGCCCGGCCACTGTGGGCACCAGAGTTGCAGCCACGGAGGATTTGTAGCTACTTGTAAAAGGTTTATAAAGAAGCCCGAGGTCTGAGGAGGGAAGCAACAGCCAGGCCAAGCAACGCTCCCGCGGCGGAGAGCGACCTCTGCTGGCTGCTGGGCTTGCGCCGCGTCCCCGCACTGCCAGCTTGCAGGAGACCTGTGGCCCCGGGAGGGCGGGGGGCGGGCCTTAAAAGTGGATGAGTTTGGACAGTTTGGACGGAACAAGAGGACCCCTCTTTGGGCCCAGCACGGTCTTTCTTCCAGGAAGAAAAACACATGAATCGTTAGAAAGGCAGAGGGTCCGAATCTCAGCTCAACCGCTTCCTGGCCTTGTGACCCTGGGCAAGTTGCTTCCCCTCTATGAGCCTTTTAGGATTCAGTAAATTAGCAATGCACGGGACCTGGTCTGCTGCCTAAACAAGGCAGGTACAGGCACAAGGAAGATTCCAGATTGCCCCACAATGAGCTACCTCTCCTAACTCCTTCAGCCCACCGTTCCCGTCTCCGCGCCCAGCACCCTAGCCTTCCAGGCCTTCACCCTTTTTCTGTGTGGCCTGGAACCGCCAGCCTCATCCATTCCTGCTGTTAATAACCAAAATTTACCACTGATCTCGGCAGTTTAAGAATGTCACCTCACCTGTGAGTGTCTCCTTCATCAGCTGGACATTGTTCTTCTGTAGATTAAGACCTATAGGACACACAGTTGTCCCCGTGATCTGTGACACCTTTCCTTCTTTCCTGCTCGCTTCTTTGCCAGTGTTCCAGGCCCAGACCAGTGGGTACTGAGCAGACAGGAACAGCCTCTGGCTGCCTAGGTGGGTCTGGCTTCCAGATGCCGGCTTAGGGCTTCCCTGGGTGGGTCGAGTGCCCCCTCAGTCTCCAGAAACGATCTGTCAGCCATTCAACAAGCATTTATCAAGGTCCCACTAGGGCTCTGACCCTAGATGAAAATGCTGTGTCCATCCTGGGAAAAGTCTACGTAGGGATAGAGTCTTGTGAGGCCGCCTAATCCCCACTCACCATCCTGCTCTACAAATGGGAAATCCGAGACCTAGGAAGCCAGAGAAGTTTACTCAAAACCCTCTGTTTGGGGCCGGCACGTCCTCACTGGAGGAGGGCGCTAAAGAGAGAGCCCCACAGAGCGGGTTTCCAGCTCTCTGGGTACTTAGCTTCATCAACAGCGCCCCCTGCTGGCCAACTGGGCACCATGGTTTGTCCCTGACTCCAGGAGCCCTGGAGGAGTGAGTGCAGGCTGGGGACTCTAGACAAGTAAACTCAGGAGAAACTCAGCCCCTGCGGGGGGGTCCTCCAGGAGCAGCAAGGGGAGCAACACTCTTCTCCCATGACAACTGCCTACCACATCACAGCAATCTCCAGTGGAGACCCCCAGCCCCTCCCCCACTAGCAGCACCAAAGTCTGGGTTGTAATGGGAAAGCCCGGATTCTAGAGCTGACCGCTGCTAAAACCTCTGAGCCTCACTTTCCTCATTTGTAAAGTGGGGATATAGTAACAATGTCTGTCCACGCCCAGTGCCTGGACCGGTGCCTGACTTAGAGCAGGAGCTCGACAAACAGTTACCTACTAGGTCACGTGGAGTGAATACTGGCTTATTAATCTCTCCGTGGCTCCTGGATCTGGCAGAGGACCCAGCACTGTATAGATATTGAAAAGTATTTACTGGGTGAGTGGGAAGCATGCATGGGTGGGCACGTGGAGACTAGAGGTGTTTGGGTGGATGCGTGGATAGGTGGCTGGATAGACAGAAGGACAGACAGGCATTTAGGTGAATAAGCGATGGATGGAGAGGTTGGTAATCTGGGGGTGTAAACGTGTGATCGGTGGGGTGCATGGAGGGTTGTTGGAGGGTAGAAAAAGTGAATGTGGAGGACTCCCCCTCCCTTTCCCTTTTTGTGGGAGAGCTCTGAGGTTGAGGGAACCCAGAAAGCATTTCTCAAAAGTGCAAATGCCCAAATGACCCAGAAACTCCACTTCTAAGAATAGGCTCTCCAGATTAATTCACATGTGGGTGATGTGGCCGGTATAAAAGGTGATCTCGCGGGCCCGTCTGCACTATGGATTTGGGGACAGCTCCAGGCTTCATCACTCGGTCTGGAGCATGAGCCCTCTGAGCAGAAGGGCCTCGGCCAAGGCCTCTGACCTTGGGGCAGTGCCCGGCAGAGGTGAACATTCAGAATTTGGTTGGGTAAGTGATTCATGCGTGCCTAGGAATACTGGCCCGCTATTAAAAACTGAAAAGACTCTTTATAGGACGCCTAGGTGACTCAGTCGGTTAAGCGTCTACCTTCAGCTCAAGTCATCATCCCAGGTTCTTGGGATCAAGTCCCCACCTCAGGGTCCCTGCTCAGGGGGGAGCCTGCTTCTCCCTCTGCCTGCCTTTCTCTCTCTCTCTCTCTCTGACAAATAAGTAAATAAATAAAATCTTTTTTAAAAAGGCTCTTTGTATCTTGATGTGGAATAAACATTGAGATACGATTCAGAGGAGAAAAGCAAGGTCCAAGTAGTGTGTATTAGAATGCTATCACTTTATGTGTTTTCTTCTTAAGGGGTGGCAGGGAATAGTACCCATATATCTTTGCTTCTCTGAGCCCCTCAGGAGACTGGTGACCCTGGTCCTACCAGGAAGGCCATCTGGGGGCTTGTGGACAGAGCCAGAACATCATTGGACTTTGATTTTTGAACCATGCGTGCCTTTCTTTCTTTCTTTCTTTCTTTCTTTCTTTTTTTTTTTAAGATTTTATTTATTTGACCGACGGGGACCACAAGTAGGCAGAGAGAGAGGAGGAAACAGGCTCCCTGCTGAGCAGAGAGCCCGATGCGATGCGGGGCTCAATCCCAGGACCCTGGGATCATGACCTGAGCCAAAGGCAGAGGTTTTAACCCACTGAGCCACCCAGGCACCCCATGAGCTGCCTTTTCAATACAGATGGAATGATAGGAAGTGCTTGGAAGGAGCTGTGTGGTAAAGCGCTCCATGGAAGTACAGCCAGGCCTTTCTTCCCAAGGTTGGGCCCCGGCATGTTCTGCTGGGAGTTCCCTCAGCCGGAGGGGCTCGCGCAGGGGGCAGAGAGTCAGGACATGGAAGCAGACAGGCTCCTACGGGCCATGGGGACTTGGGTGATCTCAGATCTCAGACCTTCGTTTCCTCGTCTATCAAATGGAGATGATTCTAGTCATACAGAAGAGTAAAGGAGAGGACGCAGGGCCCCAGCGTGCGGGAGGTGTCTGGTAAATGGGACCTTTGGTGACACCGCAGGAGCTGAGGGGACTTCGGGGGGGGGGGTGCCGCAGGATCTGAGGGGAACTTCTGGGGGGCAGTGCCATGGGAGAGCGAAGAAGGCCGAGGGCCAGGGGCCTCTGTCCAGCACCCTATGTCTGTCACTTGAAATGCCCACTGGGTTGTGGGAAAACAAACCCAGTAGCCATGGGCAGATTTCTGCATTGGCCCAAAGACTGGGTCACTGAGTACTGGGTAGACTCTCCAGCTCTCTCTCTCTCTCTCCCCATCTCTGCCATTGCCATTGTGGCCTCTCTGGAGAGGCCCAGGGACTCTGGGGACTTTCTGGAGTGAGGGGGCTTCCTCCACCTAGCTTCCCCCGCCGGAAGGAAGTCACATTCATGTTGGAGTTCCCGAGGCCCACAGCTATTCAGGAAGTGAGCCTGGTGGCCGTGACGTCTGTGGACCCTGCCCTCTGAGCCACAAGCTGGCGGCCAGAGCCCTAGTTCCTGGCCTGGGCTCTCATACTGGCTCCCTGTGCCACCGTGGATGACTCCCGTCCCCTTCTGAGCCCCAGTCTCCTTGTCTTGGAAAGGGGGTGGCACGGACTCCCGCCCTACTTGCCCAGGAAGGCAAAGGGAGGAATGGAATCGGGTTCACAGCATGAAGAACTCGAAAGCATGGGGGTCTGAGGTGGGGGACCGTGGTACCCATGGCAGGTCGCTGCTCTTACACCACACACGCAATGAGGGCCATGTAGGTTGAACCCTCCACGTGGGTGCACGCACACTTGCACACACACAGAGCCACATCAGGTAAGCTAAGCCCTGAACTGGGAATCCAAAGATGGGATTGCCATCCCCATCGGCCCCCCAACACATGCACAGGTGTGTAGAAATGAGTGTGCCCGAGTGTGCTGTTCCGTGTCCCGTGGTGAACATGCGTACTCCGGGCTGACGTGAGTCACCCACAGAGAACACCCAGGAGCACCTCCCACCCTCAGCCCAGACGGGCTTCCCCTTGGGCCAGGCAGCTGTGGCTGAAGTTCCTCCCTCCAGCACGGGGCTGGCTAGGACAGAGGCCACAACTGCTCCCAAAGGGGCCTAAAACCTGCTGGGAGCCACTGGGCCCAGCATGTCTGTCTGTGTTGGGGCTGCAGGGTGGCTGTAGGGTTGTCGGGCCTGGTGCAACCCCAGTGACACATGCCCTCTTCTGTCTTCACAGGCTGGACAACGTTCATGGCTCTCGGGTAGAACCCAGCGAAACGGCCAGAATGAATTCTATGGACAGGCACATCCAACAGACCAATGACCGACTACAGTGCATCAAGCAGGTGGGTGTGTGGCCTGCGCTCACGCCTCCTCCCTGCCCAGCCTGGCACAGCTGGCGAGGGCAGGGCTGGTAAGACAGGCAGAGCAGGAGGGCTGCTGGCCTGCACTGTGGAGCTGGGCCTCTTGGGTGCTGGGTGGAGGTGATGGCAGGCCAGGGCTGACTGCCTGGGGTCTCTCTGACCACCCCGAGGTCTCTTGTCTCCCACACTGACATTGCACACCAGGGTTCATGTGCCAGCTCCACGAGGTCCCTTTCCTCCCTGCCTCTTCCCTCCCCTCCCCTCCCCTCCCCTCCCCTCCTTTTCTCTTCTCAGCTGTGTGATTTGGGGCCAGCGTCATGCCCTCTCTGGGCTCTGCTGTGCCATCTGGGATGCTGTGAAGGTGTAGTAAAGTACTTAGTCTCCTTCCTAGACCAAAGCTCCCCACCCCTCTGCTTCTGTGGTTCTCTATAAAGAAACAGAAAAGGAAAACTTCGGAGAAATTAGATCACATTACAGAAAAGGAAACAGAGGCCAGAGAAGAGAAGGGGGTCGGCTGAGGTCACACAGCCCAGCTTCACTCATGCTAGGAGGGCCTCATCCCTGAGCACAGCAAGCTCCCTCATCCGCCCATGCTCACGCAGCGTTCTAGAGGAGATCTTCCTGCAAGCGTCCTCTCCGGATTGTTTAGAGTGGGGCAGGTTCCAGGTGGGCTCAGAGCCCCCGCCCCCCACTCAGAGCCTGATTGAGCCAAAGCTGACGGGCGCCCCCCAGTGTTGACCAGGAGTGGCGTACCACCCTCTGGGCGCAGCCCCCTTGGCAGCTCTGCATGGAGGTGTCTGTGCAGACTCTAGAGTGTTACCGTACTCCAGGAGCGAGCGAGATGGTAGAAGGGGCTGAGCTTTGACATCAGAGAGACCCGGGCCCAAATCCTCACTCTTCCACATGCCCACAGTGTCATCTCAGGCCTATCCCTTTGTTTCTCTAAGCCTCAGTTTCCCCACCCATCCGATGGGTCCAGACCGTCACGGGGTGGCAGGGGCTATTATCCTCAGTGTCTCAGCATAGGAGGAGGCAGGCACTGGGGTGAGGCCCTTAGCTTAGGCAGCTTAACAGGACATGGGTCCCAGCATGGGCCACTGGCCTCAGGACTCCTGGGGAGGCAGTGCTCCCAGCCCCACCACCCCCGCAGCCGGCCCTCCCAGGGCCCAGTGGAGCTGAGGCCGGTCCCCAAGTACTGGGCATGTGTCCTCTCATAAATATCAAGCAGAGCTCTCTCGGAAGCCCAGGCGGGGTCAGAGGAGAGGAAATTGAAGAAGACCAGTTACAGATTGAACCCAGCCCAAACAGCTCCCCCAAACGCCAACAACGCCTCTGCTCACGGTCACAGAGTAGAAGCCAGACGGTGCCCTCCTTCCAACTCTGCACTCGCCTCCTCCTTGGGGCTCTGCAGGGCTCTCTCCCAGCTCAGCCTGTGGCCCAGTTTCTCCCAGCCCTGAGGGGCCACCGTCAGTGGCCTCCACCCCCAACAGCACAGTCCCACCACCCAGCATGAGCCCCTTCTTGCACTGGGCACGGGCTCCTCCTGAGACCTGCTCACGAGCTGACCTTTCTCCCGTGGCTGGCTCTGCATCCCCAGGAATCAGGGCACACTTTCCCCACTCCGAGTGTGGCCCCCAGGGCTCAGACTGACCCATCAGCAAGTCCAAGCCCCCATTCCGCCACTTGCTAACTACCCGACCCTGATTAAGCCGCCACAGTACCCCACTTGGTCTGGAGAATGACATCAGAAGGGACACCCAGCCGGTGTGTGCCAGGGCAGCTGGAAGGCCAGGGATCCCCTCAGCTGCCCTCCCCGGCTGGCCAGCCCACACATGTGTGTACACACGCACACACGCGCACACACACTCCCAGAGCTCTGCACTGGGGCCAGACCCTGCTGCGTTTGCAAGGGTGAGCAGACTGTGCAGATGACTCCCGGGGCCATCCAGAGCTCCCGACGCCCCCACATCCCCCTCCACACCTCCGGTCAGACACAGCTCGGCTCTTAACGTCTGTCTGCTCCGTGGCTGCTCCAGAGGGCGGTGCGTCTGGCTGAAGACTGTTGATCCTCAGATGTCCCCTGTCCTAATCAGAAGAGAAAGGCGAGCAGGTCTGCATGCTCTGAGGATGACAGATGCGTTGGCTGGGCCTCGCTCTGGCTGGTGGGCCTATGGCTCCCATCAGGGGCTTTGCAGCCTCAGACTCCCTGCCTCACTTCTAAGCACAGCCTCCCCCCCACACACACCCCACCCATTCCACCCTGATTCTCGCCGTTGCTCACCCTGGCCATCCCCCAAGCACCCCACTGCCTCTCTTCCCTCCCAGCTGCCTTTCCCCTGTCTCAGCCCCAAGGACTGGGAGAACCAGTGCCTTCTCTACAGTGGGCCCACTCAGAGGTCACAGACACATCTGGGCTGCACGCACAAATTGGCTAATTCCTGCGCAACAGCCTCCCCCAGCCCCATGGCCCTTCTGAGCAACTGCACTGCCCATCTCTGAGCCCCACTGCTTCCTGGGCACCCAGCTGCCTCACCCACCCTGCTCTTTCTCCTTTGGGCCCTCGGCCCTGTGGGGCACATATCAGACCTGCCAGGCTTAGTTCCTCAGGGGCAGAGAACGTGCTGTATCCATCTCAAAGTCAGCAGATCCTAATGCAGCACCCAGGCCACGGCCCACAGAGGTTGAGGAGGATCAGGGGAGAGGTGAACTGATGGATGGATACCTAAGGGAATGAGCGGAAGGATGGACGGATGGACATAGGGATGGGTAGTTTGGCAGGTAGGTATAGATGATGGATGGATACACGGATGGATGAATGGAGGGACAGGAGGTTGGATAACTTCTGGATGGATAGACAGATAGGTAGGCAGATGAATGGATAGATGGGAAATGAATAAAGTAGTGAATGGTTGAATGGGTAGATGGACGAGGGGATGGATGGATGGATAGACCGATTCATTTTTGGAAGGATGGACAGGTTGTTTGGATCACAGATGGTCTAATCAGAAGATGCATTCATCACTTGGTCTGCATAGTCAGTCCAAGAGGTCTAGGCTTTGGTGTCCTGTAATCCTGCCCCCAACAGACCCAGTGGCCAGTGAATATAGCCCAGATCATCTCAGAAACCATGGAGACAGGCAGTCGGTCTGGTGGGAAGTGAGGCATTGGTATCCAGGAACGGCCACACCCGGGGAGGCTTCTGCCTATGATTCAGATCTGTGCTCCCCATCCCCAGATCAAGCTCCCCCCGCCAGCTGGCCATGCTCCCCACCCCCCAGCTGGCCAAGCTCCCCCACAAGCTGGCCACGCTCCGCCCCCCCCCCCAGCCCTGGTTGCTCCACGAGCCACTAGGGACCTGTCCTGCAGTAGCCAGGTTGCCGGCCTACACCATGGATAGACTCTTTTGGACAGTGAACGGGTCACCAACTGCTTCTGTGGGGACCTGGCCTTGGGCCAGTCTTGAGGGTTCCAGAGGGGGACAGGGCACTACTTCTACCCTCCAGAAGCTCCTAGGAGAGAAGAAACTGGACAGAGGTCAGAGCAGTAGCCGTCTCTACGGGGCCCCGACTCTCTCATGGGGACATCATGATTTAAATTTTTCCCGAGCCGTGGGGCAGCCCTGCAGGCTATGGGCACCCCGTTTCACCAGTCAGGGGTCTGACACTCAGGAGCACACCCAGCATTGTGGGGCTCAGTGGCCAAGGTGGGGTTTGAGCTGGGTCACCCGTTTCTGTGCAGGCCAGTGACCTCATAGTCGAAACGGGAAACAGAAGCCCAGAGAGGGGCCGGGGTGTGGCTGAGGCCACAGAGCTGCTGAGCAGCAGCCAGTGAACGGGACACCCGTGTCCGTTTTATCAACGAGTCACACCCACCAGTGACCACCCAGGGCCCCAGCTGAAGGCCACAATGAGGTGGAGAAGCTTGAAGGTGGGCCGGCCACGATATGGAAGACGGTGTGCTCCGAGGGCCAGAACAAAACCGGGCCCCGGAGACTGGCCCCAGAAGCCACTTGTGAGCCCAGAGCCCCAACGGGGGTGCCAGGAGTGAGGGTGCTACGGGCAGGCCGCTCTGAGAGCAGCATGTGGTGGCTGCTGACCCTGCTAATTGGGTGTGACATCAGGTAAATAAACGGAATAACTCAGTTAGCCGGGGGGGGGAGGCTGCCAGGCAAGGAATGAGCCGATTTGCATGGCTTTCCATGTGGAGCAGGGCTGTCCCCTGCCCCCGACCCTGCGCTTCGTGGCCTCAGAAGGGGCCCACGTTAGCAAGCGAGCACAGAAGGCAGAGGGGAGAAGTCCCCACTGCCCTCTCAAAGGGCCCCGTCCTCCATGCGGAGGCTGCTCCCATCTCCTTTGCGTCAAGGGCAGGGAGCTCTGCCTTTGCAGAGAGAGCCTGTGTGAGCCAGGGCTGAGGGCTGCCGAGTGCAGCTGTGCTTCCAGGGGAGACTCCGGGAGCCAGAGTCAGGGCCAAGGGCAGCCCCACGTGGGAACACCCCACGCGCCAGGCGCCGTGCCAGGGGCCGCATGAGCCTCGTCTTGTCTAAGCCTCCCCAGCCCCGTGACGGAGGGCTGCGCTGCTGCTTGCTTGCCCTCTTGCTCGCCTCCACCGCTCCCTCCCCTAGGGGCACCATGTTCTAATTCATTTCACTGTCTTCCATCCATTTTTAAATCTTTCTTACACGAACCGTGTCCTAGGAATAGTCATGAAGCCCTGCACAAACGAAAGAAAAATTCCCACCACCAAGCCGTGATCCGTCATCCCCCTTTTACAGATGGGACGACTGAGGTTCAGGAAGGTGAAGGGACTGTCCTGGGTCGGCAGCTAGCAGGAGGCGAAGGCAGAGGGTGCCCCTGTACGTGACATTCTTTCCCAATTCTGGGACCTGGTGGCTGCTATGACCCCAACCCCGCCCCCGCCCGGCCTCCTTGTCTTGAAGACAGGCTCGAGCTGCAGTTTGGAATAGAGTGCCCACCCCAGGGGAAGCTACTGTTCCTGTCTCTCCCAGCACCAAGGCAACAGGGGCCTTAGAAGTTCCCACCATCCCCTTTGCAGCTGGCTTATGCTCTGACCCTTATATCATACCCTAGATGTCTCTCTGGAGGACCCATGGTCCCTGACACTGATTCCTGGAATTCTAGCTCTGCCCCTGCGCTGCTGTGTGACCCTGAGCGAGTCACTCATCCCCTGGGCTAAGGCTAGGCTCAGCAGGGCCTGGGAAGACCTGGACAGGTAGTAGAGAATGAAGCTACCCCACCCCCACCCCCGCCCCCTCCGGCTGCGCTGTGACTTGGGTCCAAAGCAGGATCCAGAGGCCTTGGCACCAAGATTCAGTCTCTGCCGACTCAGGTCCCCTGACTGCGAGGGGCTTGAGCTCAGGCATGGACCCCTCCTGACAAGACGAGCAGACTGGGCCTGGAAATCTGGTTTGGGGAAGCTAAGCCACGTATGCCATACCCTAGTGTGAGGATATCCTGGGCACAGTGTGCTTGCACTTCAATTCCCAGGCTGGCTGTGGCCCAAAGACCTCTCTCTAAGCCGCCTAACCCTGCCCTGTTTGGCCATGGCTGAGCTCCCTCTGCAGTCAGAGCTGGTGGACGCCCAGACCAGGGCTGTGCTACTGGTAGTGGTTAGTGGGAGAGGCATCAAGAAGGAATCTCCACGGATAGCCTGCCCTGACTCGGGGACAGCCAGCCCCCAAGCATGGGGGCCACAGGCCACCCTCCTGAACCCTGCAGAGTTCACCTGCCCCCACAGCCAGCATCCAGAAAACACTTGAATATTACTGTCTTTCTCTAGACCTTGGTGTTACTATCTTTGCAATGGGGTTACTAATCCACATCTTGCAGGGATTGGGTGGGATGGATGCATGGGAAAAATGAATGACAGGTTGTTCGAGAAGGTTCCTTCATCCTGGCACCAGCCCCCCCCCTTCACGTTTCATACCCAGGGAGTCCTGGGGTCTTCGCCACCCCAGACCCACGTGCCACCCCCACTGGCCTTGTTGCTGGGGCTTCATGTTGCCTCCTTCCCTCTCCCACAGCACTTACAGAACCCTGCCAACTTCCACAATGCCGCCACGGAGCTGCTGGACTGGTGTGGAGACCCGCGAGCCTTCCAGCGGCCCTTTGAGCAGAGCCTGATGGGCTGTTTGACGGTGAGTCTGCATCCGACCCCCCACCCCTGCCAACCTGCACTGGTGCCAGGGGAAGATGCCTGAGGGGCTCACGTGCCTGTTCAGGTGTTGGAGAGGACCCAGACAATAGGGTGAGAGATAGAAAGACACCAGTGCTGGAGGGGACAGCCCTTCTGGGAGCGCCCCCCAGCGTGCACCTTCAGGGAAACCATTCTGATGGGGAGACACAACCCTCGGGATAGTGTGGGCTCCCCACACTGGATAGGAAAGCACCAGGCCCACGTTGGGGGAGTACCAGGTCTGATGAGGGTGGATGTTGCACCCGAAGTGAAGCAGAGTCGTGGAGGGTTTGTAGCCGCCCTTTTATCCAGTCCTTCATTCATCCAGCTGGGCAAACATCTTTAGAGCTCTTTCTATAGTCATCCGTCCTTCCGTCCTGCTACCCATTCACAGAAGCATTTATTGAGCTCCTCTTACAGCCATCCATCTATCCAAATAAACACTGATTGATCCCTCATTTGTCACATCTGGTCTCCTCTGCTAAGTCCTAGGGAACCACAGAATAAGACTTTGCCCAGCCCGAGTCCCTCTAGCGGGGGAGCCCGACATGGAAAGAGAGGGCCAAGAAAGTTGTGTGCAAGGAGAAAGCAGCAGCGGGCAGGGAAGCATCGGCGGCCCGGGAGGTGGGGCGGCTGGCTGGAAACTGAGGCAGGGAGCCCCAGACCCCTCTGCCGGAGTTCCCAAGCAGCCAGGCAGAGTGAGCACGTTCTAGGCACTGGGAACAGCATGTGCAAAGGACCAGATGGACCACAGAGCCCAGAGAGCTGAAGTTCACTCAGCTCAGTGAGGACCTAGGACACAGGCTGGGCAGAGGCCAGGCCCGGAGCTTGCCGGCGGACAGCTGCCTGGAAAGAGCTCATGGCTTGTGAACAACCCCAGCCACGTGAGCTTGAGGGAGGCTTGGTGGCCAGCGAGGGCAGCTGCTCGGAAGGCCCTGAGTCAGCTTTGAAGAGAACATGGGTGAACAGATGGCCACAGAGCCTCGCTGCCCCAAGACTGGGGAGGAGAGGCCGAGGCGGATGCCGGGCCGGGAAGGAGCAATAGGTAAAACAGGGGGGTGCCACGTTCTCTGAGAAGCTCCAGAGAGGAGGGCGGCAAAAGGCCCCAGCACAGCCCTGGCCTGGAGCAAGTGGAGAGCGACATGGTCGTGGGCCATCCTTTCCAGGCACCCCTTGTGCCCGCCACGGAGCTGGGCCCACGACACACCTTCTCACCGAGTCCTCACACTCCGTGAGGCCGGCCCCGCCATCATCCCCATTTTCTAGAGGAAACTGAGGCTTGTTGAGATGGCTCTCCAGGGTCACACAGCCAAGACCCCACTGCCTCTAGAGAAAGTGCTCCTGGCCCATAGGGATGTCAGCCAGGTGTGCAGCCGAGACCCTCAGCACTCCCCCGCTGGAGGCCGATGCCTCTGGCTCCCTTGGAACCACCAGGCCAAATCAGGCGGCCGTCTGCACTCCCCCACCCTCCTCATCCTCCAGCCCCCTGGGCTCCCCTCCCTCTACCAGCTCCTGTAATCCTCTTTGCAGGGATCCTGGTTCAGGCTGAGCCCTGCGGGGCAGGGACAGATGTTACCAGAGGCCTCCCCCGTTTCCATCCCAGCTGCTGGCAGCCATAAGTGAAATGAAATAGGAGGTGCGGCCACCTCAAGGTGCCGACAGACTGGCTGCCACAGCCTCCCAGCACCCTGCCCAAGGAGGTAGGGATTCAGAGCTGCATCAGATGATGGCCCTGGGCAGGCCGGGTGGGCCTGGGGGCACGAGATGAGCAGTGACTGGCCCTGCTCCAGCCCCATCACTCATTTATTCAGTTGACAAGCATTCACCGAGGCCCTGTGCTCACCAGAGGCAGAGCAGCAAGTGCAGTGAGCCTCTCTCAACAGCGTATGTTCCCGGGGAGGATGGGGGAGGCAGACCCTAAACACTAAAGGAGTAAATAGGGACATAGGCCAGCGCCCCATGAGAGGGATTGGGGTGATGCTCAGGAGAAGCCTCCTGAGGGAGGTGACCCCCCCAGCTGAGACCAGAATGGCAAGAAGGAGTCAGCCAGGAGAGGGGAGGGTGCTCTGGGCAGAGGGAACCACCAGTGCAAAGGCCCCAGGAACTGATTTGTTCAAGGAACAGAAAGGCATCTTGGGACACTGGGTAGCTCAGTCAGGGAAGCGTTGTCCTTGGCTCAGGTCCTGATCTCATGGCTCATGAAATCAGGCCCCTACATGGGGTTCCGTGCTCGGAGGGAGTCTGCTTGGATAGGCTCTTTTCTCTGCCCCTTCCTCCACGCACATGCACTCTCTGTCTCTCGAATAAATAAATAAATCTTGAAAGGAAGAGAGGAAGAAGGAAGGAAGGAAGGGGGGAAGGGGGGAAAGAAAGAAAGTCTCAGATGGCTGGAGCGCAGGAGAGGGAAAGGACCCAAGATGAGGTTAAAGAGGGAAGCAGAACCAAGGCAACACAGGACCTGCCAGCTGAGGGAGAGGAGCTCAGATATTATTTGAAGGGTGGTTGGGGGCCTTGAAGGATATTTAAGCAGGTGAGCGATAGGCTATGGTTTATGTGAGGATAGGAGTTCTGAGGGGAGCATCCTAGGAGGATAGGCTAGAGGGATTCTGGAGGTCTTCCTGGAGGAGGGAGCTCAGGGAGGAGCCTATAGGATCTAACTAGACAGCAAGGAGGCCTTGGCTTCCTGGACTGGGACAATGGTGTGACAAAGGCACAGTGCCAGCTGTTCTGGGCCTCTCCTCGTTGCAAGACAGTTTATGGCACACGCTTGCTTGAATGGTGGGCTTTAACCCGCACCTCTCTAGTCTGCTGCTTAACCAGAAAGGGGCCTTTGGTTCTCCTGCCACAGTGGCAGAGATGTTGAGTTTGACTGTCCCTTGGAGCTCCGTAGAACCAGCAGCAGGAAAGTGCAAGGAATGGGGAGGGCAGAGCAGACCCCTTGGTACCCAAGGCACTGTCCTGGGCCCTGTGTCCGCACATCCTTATGAAGACCCTGCAGACCAGGCAGGGAGGGAATTGTCACTTCTCCTTAATGAACAAGGCCACTGAGAAAGGGGGAGCAGCTCGCTACAGTCCTAGGCTGGTACTACCGACCCCCAGGGCCCTGATGCTGGTCCCACGTCCTCAGCTGTGCCCCTTGGAAAGGAAGGGGATGCGGGAGGTCAGACATCCTGAGGGGCCTAAGCAGGGCAAAGCCACCAAGCTCCCCCCAACACACGCACCCATCCCCATCCAGGTGGCAGGTCGAAGCATTCCAGGTGGCAGCAGTCCCCTGGGTGACCCCTGGGAACAAACTCCTCTGACTCCGGCTTACTTGGAGGTTAGAAATTAAAAGCCACTTAGCCTCAAGCAGAAAAAGGGCACTTTTTTGTCATCCTGGGGCTGGGCCCTGGGGTGAAGAGCCACTGGCACTCCCCTGCCCCACGTTCCCCTTCGGGCCCTCTGACCCCACAATGCAGAAGTGTGGGAGTCCTGAGTCCCCTCCCCAGGGGTGAGGGCTATGAGCCCTGGTCACCACTTGCTCCTCAGACCAGGTTTTTGCTGATGAGCCGGCGACTCGCCTCCCGGCCCCTCCCTTAGCAGCAGGACTGAGCCCCATGCCTGAGGAGCCCCTTAAAATCAGGCCTTTCTGAATTCACTCCTTCTTCCTCCCCCGAGGTGGAACATGCTGGATATGCTCAAGGAACAGAAAGGAGGAGGCCAGAGAACAGCAGAAGGGGAGACAGGGAGGAGAGGAGGTGGCAGAGAGGAACAGAGGCCAGCCAGCCTAACTGCAGTGCCCTCCCTCCTCTCCAGGGAGAGCTTCCTCACAGCAGCAGAGAAATCACTCCTGCAGCTGTCAGGCTATGTTCACAGCTAGCGTTCATTGAGCTTTGTGACTGGTCCTGACTCTCATCCTCACAGGGAGGGCATTTCACAGATGGGAAAACTGAGGCCCAGAGAGGCTAAGTCACTTGGGTGAGGTAGAACAGCTAGTAAGTGGCAGATGCAGAACCCCATCTCGTGCCTGACTCCGCGGCAGCCCCAGCAGCAGCCCCAAATCCATGCACATCCTGCACCGAGAGGGGTGGCAGACTGGGGAGAGGGCTCTGCCCTGGGGAGCTTCTGTTAGAGCCGGGAGACAGAACTGGGACACGTGGAACTCTCAGAAGCCACTGCACCTGCCGTGGCAATAGAGGATGTCCCTGCACTTTCACAGAGAAGGAACCTGAAACTTAGAGACATTAAGTAACTTGCCTTAGGTTGCACAGTACAGGGGGGGAGCAGAATTGGAGTACCCCTTGGCATGCCTCCAGTTTCCCTGACTCCCTTAGAAGATGTCAGAGTCCGGCCCCGTGCCTGGAACAGAAATCCCTTCTCTGGCATCCCCCAGACAGCTTATCCTGCCTTGTAGCCAGGAGGCTCACCGCTTTTCAAGGCAGCACACTCCCTAGATGGGACTAACCGGCCACCTGACCTTGAGCACACGCCCTCTGTCATCTCTGGGCTTCGGTTTCCCTCTCTGGCACTATGGGCTGGACTCCCTGACCTGTAGGTCCCCCTGGGACCTCAGGGGCTAGGTCTCAGAGCACCCTGAGCTGGCTGGGCCTGAGCAGCCAGCAGAGGGCAGCAGCACGGCTGCCTCTCCCCTCTGGTCTTTCCGGAGGAGGGGTCTTCCAGCCCACCTGCACACAGGACCCTCACTGGGGGTGCCATGCCCACTGAGGGGGGAGCAGGCCTCTGAAACACAACTGTCTACTCACCTAACCCCACCTCCCCACCACTGTCAGTCAGACCCACCTCACGGGACTTTCCAGCGGGGTCCTCGGGCTGGGCCAGAGGACGCCAAGGGGTGGATCTCAGGCCTCTAGAGCCTCGGGATCCAGCTTAGCCACATTGTGCTGTGCTGCCTTCAGTAAGGCCCTGCCTTCTCTGGGCTTAATGAAAGGGGGCTGTTGCCAATGACCCTTGTGAACGGTAGAGCTCAGGGGATTTGGTGACAAGCAGACATTCCCAGGCCTGCAGGACAGCCCTATACCAGCACCAGGCCTCTCTTGCTCAGTTCAGCTAGTTATGGGGGGGGGGGGGGGGGTGTGTGTGTGGGGTGTGTGTGTGGGTTTGGGTGTGTGTGTGGGTGTGTGTGTGTGTGTGTTTTAAACCAGAGCAACAGGATTAGCCAGTATTGGCCAAACAGAGGGACCTTTGCCTTTCTGCCCTCAACACAGGGCCTGAGGCTTCTCCCTTCATTTGGGAGTTATGGCCTTAACCCTTTATGAGCTGAAAAAGAGAAACTGTCATGGAAAGAGCCCAGACGTTGCAGCCTGCCTGCTTGAGATCACATCCAGGCTCTATCATGGACAAGACTCGTAACCTTTGTCTCATGCCGTACTCTGTTTCCTCCTGTATAAAACAAGAGATAATGATACCACCTCGTGGAGCTGCTGTGAGAATTTGGCACTTCACTGCTCACAAAGCTTTCATTTAACCCTCCTACCGGGGAGCCAGCACTCTCAGTACACTATTTGCCTCCGTCAACATTTCCCACCAACAGCAGCCTCACTGATGCACTAGTCCGAACAAATTGTCTATGCTCACTCATATCCATTCCAACGTTCTGCCAAAGAAAAGTCCACAATAGTCATCATCTAAGCTGAAGTGACTCTTCTGGGCCTACTGGGGTGAGTCCCAGCTCTGCCCAATCTTGGGGACCTGCCTTAACCTGCCTGCCTCACCTGCCTCACTTGCTAAAGGGACAGTGCCAGTCTCCAGACCCAAAATGTCCAACAGGCCACAGAGAGCTAGTGACCTTGGTTTTTCTGCTTGGACAGTGAAATGAACAGTTGCCCTGTTTACCCTGCAGTTACCCAGTTTACCCTGCCCAGAGGTGGCCCAGAGCCTCTGGACCTGGGGGTGTATGTAGAGGCAGGGGCAAATAGAGCCTGTGGAAAAGAGGCCTGGAGGAATAGGGGAGCTCTGTGTCAGGGGTTCCTGTTTGCAGCAGAGAAGCTGAGCAAACATTCAAACCTGAGACGTCCCTTTTCCTTCCTGCCCTGGGTATTCCTAGGAGGTATGGGGGGGCAGCACCCCATTCCAGAGGCCATGGTGGTCCTGGGAAGAGGGCATCCCATGGCTCCTGCCTGGCTCAACACACACACTCTGTCCAGGTCTTAAGTGTTCATACTTTTTTTAAATGACAGGATTGGCCTAGATTAGTACTTTTCCCATCCTTTTGTATCCCTAGAGCCCTTGTAACGAACCCTTAAATATAAAGCAAAAAAAAAAAAAAAAAAAACTCTCATGGTTACAGGGGCCGGGCCAAACCCCATGGCAGCCTGAGGCCCTCTGAGGCCCTCCGAGCGCTTCTGGAGCAGGTGGTCTCTAGGGGCTCTCTGACGGAGTCTTCCCTCGAGCTCCCACATCTGGGAGCACTCCTCTCCCACTCAACCATAGCGGCTCCAGCTGCTTGCTGCACTGACTCTGTTTTCCAAGGTCCTTCCTTCTTCATAAGGAAACCTAATTTTGCTGCCATTAATAAGGGAGGTGGGCAGGAGGGAGTAGGTCTGGCTGTGGCAGGACACCTGGGCAGGGGCAGGAAGGAGTGCAGCCTGTGGAGTTATTTGCGGGGCTCCCAAGAGCACCCCACCCCACACTGCCCCAGGGGACTGACAGCGCTCCCCCCCACACCTCTCCCCCTTCTGGCCCATACTTCAGAGGTTCTCAAGGAGAAGGGAGGGACTCCAAATACACAGCTGTTAGCAAGCTTCCATCGACACTCCGATGGAAGCCTCCCGTGTGCTGAGCAGGTGCCCCATGCTGGAGACAGACCCCAGGCTGTGCGTGAGGGCCCTGTGGTCTCTGGGCCTGAGAGGCAGCAGGGTGCCTGGCACAGAGTGCAGCACTGAGAAGCATGGACATGTCCACCTGGAGAAGCCTTAGCGGTCTGTCCGGCAGCTCCACACTGCAGCTCGTTGGAGCCGTGTCCTAAATCCGTGCTTCTCCCCAGGCACACGTTTTGACTCAGCAGGGGCCAGTGCCGCTGGGTGGGGACCATGCCTGGAATGGTGAGGGCAGCGAGCACCCACGAAGGTGGGTGCAGGAGCTCGGGGAGGAGATGTGAGAGGTGCTAGGTGTGGGAGACTTCCGGGCTGGGACTTAGAAGGGAGTTTGGGAAGCTGCCCCAGGGGAAGGAGGGAACAGAGGCCTGGCCTGTAGCCATCCAAAACACGGTGGTACAGCACCTTCTGGAATGTGGCCAGATGGAGTCCTTGAAAGCCACAGGGCCTGGACTTTGGGGTTAGGCTCACGGGAAGACTAGAAACCCCTGAGGGCAGGGGTCTGGATCCCAGGGCCTGGCAAGGAGGAAGAGCTTTATGGAGCAACTGAGTGAGGCAGAGTTTGAGTCCCAGCTCTGCCTGATGTTGGGGACCTGCCTTAGCCTAGCCTGCCCGCCTCAGCTGCCTTGCCTGCTAGATGGACACATGTACCACTCTGGGCTCGGAGGCCTGGCACTGGCAGTGACTCACCCCGCCCTTCCTCTCTCTCTTGCTGGCAGGTGGTCAGTCGAGTGGCAGCTCAGCAAGGGTTTGACCTGGACCTCGGTTACAGACTGCTGGCGGTGTGTGCTGCGAACCGAGACAAGTTCACTCCCAAGTCTGCGGGTAGGTGACTGCTGGGGATTCCATAGGGGTCATGGGGAGGTGGGAGCGTGACTGGATTTGAACCCGGGGCTACGCGCCGCCTCTGCCTGCTGGTGCCTTGGTTCATCCAGGTGTGGTGTGAGCCTCCAAGGAGCAGCGGTTTGTCCACCAAGCTGGGCAGCCCGCGACTGAGGCTTGTCCCTCCTCTCAGGTAGTGTGTTCTTACCTGCGGGGGTGCCTCGGGGCCAGCGAAGGACCCATGCACACCACAGGTTCAAGGTGTGACATGCACACCTTGAACGACCCAAAGCGAAGGACCCAAGCACACCCAAGGTTCAAGGGTGACATGCATCATCTCATTTCATCACCGTAATGACCCCTGGGTGTAAGCCCTGTGATCATCCCCATTTGACAGATGAGGGAACCGAGGCTCAGAGAAACTGAGGATGTTTCTCCAGGTCACACAGCTGGAAAGCGGCAGAGCTGGGGTTCGAGCCCAGGCCTATATGCCAGAATGGGCATTCTTAGCCCTGTATTCACTCAAAACATCTGTATTTAAAATAAAATCCAAAATACAAGTGGATTGGTACATGCAGGTTTCTAAAAGCATAGTATTCTCTGCGTAATATTCTCCGTCCCCACTCTGTCATTGCCTGGGACTCTTACTTCCAGGTTAAACCAAGGCCACAGAAGGTGCTGGCAGCCTTCTGTGGCTGAGGGCTTTAAGCACACCAAAGATACAGTTTTACATTTCCCATCGTCCTCATTATCTTCCTTAAGCTAAGGGCCTGGCGTAAGCTTTCACTCCCACAGACCTGGGACAGCCCCTCCCTGTCACTTTCTGACCGTGTTGCCTCTGAGCCTCAGTTTACCTCCTTGGGAAGGCAGGAATGACAATGAGCCTTACCCTGCAAGGGTCACGGTCAGTTCTAGATATATGTGCAGTGCCAAATGCAGCGTCTACATATTGTTAATATTTTTTATGTTCGAGTAATTCATTGAAAAAGAAAAGAAAATCAATTATTTCCTTTGTATAACAATAAAACAGACGTTTTCTCTGAATTCGTCAATCAATTCTTTGGAGTAGCTCTAGAAACAGCCTTCATGAAAATGTTTCAAAGACATCTTCCGATGTATTTTCATAAATTTGCTCAACCTATAATCTCCTGAGTGCGGGTTCTTGCTCCTCCCCATGCACGTTTGCAGACCACGCACGCAGACTCTGGGTCATTTGTGGAATGTGTGTGCAGTGACTGCTAGCTCGGAGGGCCTTTGCCCCACCAGCCCTGCTGGGACGGCGCGATCGTACTGAGCTGTGGGCCAGAAAATGGTCTGGGAATCTCATAAGTGATGTCTACTCTTAATGGAATCTGCAATTTTAATAATAACTTAAGTCAACACAATTTGGACAAGGTAAAAAGTCCTACTTATCCAAGAAACATATATCTCCCTATCTCTGTTGGGCACCTGGCCAGGTCTGGGGTCTGATGAAGGCTACAACAGATGTGGTCCCACCTTGGGAAACTTAGAGTCTGGAACAAGGGGGTAGCAAATGTCCATGAAGAGCCAGATAGTACACAGTTCAGGCTTTGCAGGCTGTCCAAAAGCAGCCTTAGATAATATGTGAACAAATGAGCACAGCTCGTTCCAGTAAAATCGCACTTATGGAATCAGGTGATTGGCTCGGGGTTCCTGACCTTGGTCTAGAAGAAAAGAAAACATCAAATAATCATAGGTGTATGCGGGTGTGCATGTGTGCGTGGGCATATGTAAATTCAAGCTGTGGTAAGTTTCAGGAGGGAAAAGTCGGGGATGTTATGAGACTACTCAGGAGTAGGGAAAGGCTTCTCTGAGGCCTGGAGGTCGAGAACCTTTGCATACTTGAAGAAAAGAAGGAAGAGCTTCTTCCCAGGTAAAGAGAACAGCCTGAACAAAGGTCCTGAGGTAGAAGGAAGCGTGGCTTAGTGGCAGAACCAAACCAAGGACAGTGGTTCCAGAGCCTGGAGGCGAAGTCAACAGCACAGGGCCTGTCTTGAGGGTTGTGGGTTTTGTACTGAGAATAAGAACATGGCTACAAAGATCGCTCTGACTACAAAGGAAGAACAGATTGCGTAGGGGGAGGGGGCAGTGTAGATGCCGGGAGAGGGTTGGCAGATTGCTGGGGACATCAGGATGATGGTGGCTGGACCAGTAGGGTTCCGCTTCCTGTGGAACAGAGTGCAGAGTCAGGGATGAATCCAAACACGGTGTTAGAGGCAACACCAAGACCAGGAAAGCATGGCCATGGTTGGTGGTGTTGGGGGGCAGGGACAGGAGAGTGGACTGTCCCAGAATCCCAGCTGCTCCCTTGTTGGGGAGAAAGGGGCTCAGGTCTCTGTGCAGCCCTTCCTCATCAGTGTCTTAGGATCCTGCTGATACATGCTAGGTGCTAGGTGCTGTCTTATGCTTTGCTGCAACGCTCAGCTCTGTAAGACATGGAGTCTTGTCTTATTATGGGTGAGGACATTGAAGCTCAGAGAGGTCTGTGACTTCCTTGTGGTCACACAGCTCATTAATGATAGAGCTGGGACTTCAACCCATGGCCTCCTGACCCCAGGCCCAGTCTTTGGCCACCCCATCACACCTAACTCTGGACCTCGACTTTGGAGGCCATGCCTCCACCTGGGAGAGCCCTTCCCTCAAGTCACTCCAAGGTGGTCCTGCCCTTGGCTGAGTGGCCTTTCCAGCATCACTTCTCCTGAAATAGAGGTTTTGTTCTTCCCTCTGTTTGCACTCCCAGTTATGCACAACTCCTTACAGTTTATTGAGCATTTTTCCAGGCACTGTGTCTCTTAGTTAAGTCACATGGTAGACCCTGAGGTGAGGCTTCAGCATACCCATTCTGCAGCTAAGGACACTGAGGCCCAAGTCCTGGCAATGCCTGTGGCTTTGCTGTTGCTTTAATGCCCTTCTTGGGAGTCAAACCCCTGTCGGCACCAACAGCCGTGACTAAGCACCTCTCACAGATCGTCCCCAGCCCCTGGAGAAGTAGGGGCCTCAGGACTCAGGTTCCCAGCCGGGCCCCTGCTGGGCCCCTCCTCTGGGAAGGCAGGCTACCAGCCTGAGGGGGAAGGCTTCCGCTGCTGCTTTCACTGTCAGCGTAAAGGGTCTGCCGGGCTGGACCATGAGAGGGGCGGAGGCCACAAGTTGCTGAGCGGTGTCCCTGAGTTCCCGAGGCAGCTCCAGCACAGGCTCCCATCTCCGCCATGTTGCCTGCCTCCCAGACCCAAGGCCTCATCTGTAGAGAGGGATGATATGCCTCCTTCACAGGCTGCCTGTGAGGATTCATGAGATTCCCTCATCGTGGAAGCGAGGGGACCTAGCAGTACCTGAGGCCCAGGGCTGCCAAGCCAACAGTACTCTCCAGCCCTCCTTCTCTGCTCTGGTCTGCCTTCTCCCTACGCGCCAACCCCCCAGACCGTTCCTGACCTGACTCAGTATTTCTCTGCCCCAGCAAGCTTGCGTCCCACTGCTCCACTTCCCTGAGGCTTTGTGCTTGGTGTATGACCTGTCGTAACCCCCTGCCCTGGCTATAGCTCTGAGGGTCCCCGCGGCCTCAGGTGTGTGCAGTGGCCATGCTGGCCATAGCCAGGCCTGCCCAGGCCTCTTCAGGCCAGGCCGCTGCACATCTAGCACCTACTCTGCCATAGAGCTCCCGCCACCAGCCCATGCTTCCTCTTGCCCTCCTCTCCGTCTCTGCCTGGGCTCCCGTTGTGTCTGACCGGCTTGTGCAGTTTTTACCCTCCTCGTCTCTCCCTCCCCTTTCTCTCTGAGGGTCTCTGATGTCCTACGTCTCTCCCTGTCTGTCCTTCCCTTCATTGCTGCCCCTCAGACTTTCTTCCTGTGTGATGTGCGTGTATGTCTGTGTGTGCGCGTCTGTGTATGGGTGAGTACATGTCTGGGTATATATGTGTCTGTGTGTGGTGGTGAGCATGCCTGTGTGCTTCTGTGTCTGTAGGGGCTACATGTCTGTGTGTGTGTGTGTGTGGTGGTGAACATGGATGTGTGGGGGGGTGGGGGGGTGAACGTGTGTGTGTGTGTGTGTGTGTCTGTGGTGAACATATATGTGTGTGTCTGTTGGGGATGTGTGTCTGTGTGGTGGTGAGTGTGTGCGTGTGTGTGTGTGGTGAGTGTGTATGTGTGTGTCTGTGGGTCTATAGGGACATATGGCTCTGTGTGTGTGTGTGTCTGTTGGAGATATGTATCTGGGTCTGGAAGGGTACATGCCTGTGTGTGGTGGTGAGGGTGTCGGTGTGTTTGTGTTTCTGCATAGTGCTGGTGAGTGTGTGTGTGTGTGTGTGTCAGGGTGGCTGGGTATGTTTGTGTCTGTGTGTGGTGGTGAGTGTGTGTGTGTGTGTGTGTGTCTGTTGGAGATATGTATCTGGGTCTGGAAGGGTCCATGCCTGTGTGCAGTGGTGAGGGTGTCGGTGTGTTTGTGTTTCTGCATAGTGCTGGTGAGTGTGTGGGTGGGTCTGTGGGGATGTGGGTGTGTGTATGTGTGTCAGGGCAACTGGATATGTTTGTGTCTGTGTGTGGTGGTAAGCATATGTATGTGTATGTGTGTGTGTGTCTGTTGGAGATATGTATCTGGGTCTGGGAAGGAACATGTCTGTGTGCGGTGGTGAGCGTGTTTGTGTGTTTGTGTTTCTGTGTGTGTAGTGTAGGTCTGTGGGGACACATGTCTGTGTGTGTGTTTGTATGTGTGTCAGGGCAGCTGGGTGTGTTTGTGTGTGTGGTGGTGAGCATATGTGTGTGTGTGTGTGTATGTGTGTGTGTTGGAGATAGGTATCTGGGTCTGGGGGATACATGTCTGTGTGCAGTGGTGAGCGTGTTTGTGTTTCTATTTATGTGGTGGTGAATGTATGTGACTGTTGTGGGTCTGTGGGGACACGTGCGTGTGTGTGTGTGTGTGCATGCGTGTGTGTCAGTGAGCTGGGGGCATGTCTGCCTGTGTCTCCCCACCCCCTCTTCTCCCCCACCCTTCTCGAGCTCCGTCTCCCTGTCTGTCTCTCTTGTCAGGAGGCCAAGCTGGGGCCAGACGAGGGCCGGTGGGATGAGATCATGCGGCGGGAGCAGGGCTTTGTCAGGAGGGATGGCGGTGGGCTGGGCCGGGCTGTGCACGCCTGCATCGCCAGGCTCTGGAGCAAGAGCTCGGGCCTGGGGGCAGCGCTGTGTGGCGTGTGCGTGTGCGTGTGCGCGCATGTGTGTGTGTGTGTGAGAGAGAGAGAGACAGAGACGGAGCGTGAGCGCAGAGCAGACACTGCAGCAAACCGCCAAGCCAGGCGTCTCCACGTGGGCCCCTCAGCTACCCAGCCCCCAGCTCTTTGTTCTGGTGCAGCCTTTAGCCTGTGCGCGCGCACACCGGAGCACGCGCACACGGGAACACGCGCACACGGGCACGATGGTCAGGAGCCTCCCCAGGAACAGGTCCTCGGGGGCCCCCCGCCCTTCCTCTGCCTCCGTGCGGAAGGTCACCTGCTTCGCGCCTTCCCTCAGCCCCCCAAGGGGCTGCAGCGGGTCCCCCTGCCCCCACCACCGCCGCGTGCCAGCCCCCAGCAACTTGGCAGGCTGCGCGGAAATGTCAGCCTCCTCGGCAGCCAGTGGGCCCACGCCTGCTGGCTGTGTAGGCACCAAGCAGCAGGCAGTCGCCATGTCCCGAGGTCCCCGAGAGCCCCCCTGCATGCCTCAGCTACTGGCCCAGTGTAAATGACTCTGTGTCCCCTCGGCTGACCTCAGCAGACTCGGGGACATCAGAACCCAAAGAATGGGGAGCGCTGGTGCCTGAGAATGGAGCAGGACCTGCCCCAGGTCACAGCAAGGCAGGGCCGAGTCCAGACGAGAGCCTAGGGTGCACACTGGCCATCCACACGTCCCTCCTGTCTCCTCCATGCAGACGAGGGTCTGTGATGGCTCTGGGCTCTCCTCTGGGGAGAGGAGAGGCCTGGGGCTGTTGGCAGAAGGGAAACATGCAGAGGGCGGCCGGTACGGGAGACACCAGGCTTCCCAGGAGCATCCTGGGAGAGGTGACCCGTGGGCTTTGGAGAGGGAACAGAGAACTCAGGAGAGGGCTCAGGGCTGGTAGAGGCTGCCTGTGACCACTCCAAGGAAGAGGCCAGCCTTCCTTAGGGACCGGGGGCGGTGGGGGGACAGTTGTCAGTCACCCGCCTGTGGGCTGAATGTGGCCCGCAGACATCTGAGCTCTGATGTTTGGTGGTTTTGAAAAACACATGTTATTTGCCAACATTTGCTCTTTGGGAGTTTGTACCGTCAAGTCCAATGCCCGTCTTCCTTTCAGTGGGAATCTTGGACCCACAACCTACGGCTGACTGGGTGGTAGCGGACCCCTCGGATGGGTGCTGTGCTTCTCCCATGGTCTTATGCCTCAAGCATTTTCTGAATTCGAGAACCCACCAGGCCCCGTGGTCGTGTGTCTTTATGACCTCTGTTCTAAGCACACCCTCACATCCCAACACAGAAGCCTGAGCCCAGGATCCTGGAGGGGAGCCCCAGGCAAAGTGGACCACTTGCTTTTTATCAACAAACACCTGCTTTCTCTGACGTGCTGACAGTCCCCAGAGGAAACATTCATGGGACGGGGACTGAGACATGCCCAGGGCCCCCAGCCAGCCTGGAAGGCGAAGTATTAGGAATATGATGAAGCCCCTGCCTTGTCCCTCTGGGTCTGTGTCCTGTGGTCCCTGCAGGAGGGGCTCGGGAGAGGCTCAGTCCTTTGGAGCTTTCAGTCCCAAGGGACCTTCTTGTAGGAACTTGCAGAGCAGCCCTGGGGCTCAGACACAGACTCCGACCCAGAGGCCCCATCCATGGTGCGTTGTACCTCTGTCACATAGTTGGGATGGGACAGTCATCAGAGGCCACCCAGGTCATTTCACCACTTGTACTCAGGACTCTTAGCAGAAAAAGTAGGCTTCCTTCTCTCTGTCTTTGAAAACAATCCTTGCTCTCACCTGGCTGAACAGGGGCTCTCAGACCTCCCGGGTGGTAACAGTGCTGGTTTCTCTCAGAGGCTCTGCTTCCAGCTCCACCTTCACGCCTCCCCCAGGAGCTCTCCCCGCCACCCCCCTGCCTACCCCAGAGCACGCAGCCACCTTCCCGTCACCGTCACCGGGGAGGACAAATGGCCTCATTCAGGGACGCCCTGCCAGATCTGTCTCTCTAAGACAAAGCTGTGTGCAGCTCTGCGTGAAAAATGGCTCGCAGCCGCCCAGTGAGCAGGCGGGATTGGTGGGTGCAAATTGCGGGGATTTGTTAACGCTCGCTGGCTTCCCCAGAAACAGCGGGGCAGGCGGGCCCTTGCCCTTGAAATGCCAGGCTGCCAGGCTGGGTGCCTTGTCAAGGCTGGGGACAGGCTTCCTCCTGGACACCAACCCCCACCCCCACATCCCAGCTTAGCAGAGCTGGGATGTGGGGGAGGGATTTGGCTTCCTTCCTCCTGCACTCCAGGGCAGGTCCCGCTCAGGAAAGGGCTCTGGATTTCATCACCAGGCCCCTGGGAACCGACTCATGGTCAGCCCTGTTTAATGGATGAAACCTGTTTGCAAGGCTTGCTCACCGCCTGCTGATTCACTGCTATGGGAGAGGCTGCTGGGGCTCTTAGCAGCATGCCCATTTTATAGAAGAGGAAACTAAGGCTCTGGTGGGAGAAACAGACCCAGGTCACGTGACTTGTGGTGCTGGAAGAGGTCTTGGACCTCCAGCTGGTCAGATCTGGAGCATAGGGAGCTTCTCTATTCTGAGTGACCCTGAGTGAGCAGGTGGGGTAGCTTGGCCTGGGCCAGTGGCCCCTGGCTCCTCTTCCCTCCCCCAGCTCCCTGAGGGCTGAGGCCTGGGATCTGGTGGCCTCACTCTGCTCTTGGAGAAAAAGAACAGTGGGGAAGAGCCCACGTGACAGGGTTTGTGGACACAGCGTTCCCAGGCTAAGGAATTGGGGGGAGGGGTAGCTGTGACAGTCCCTGGGGTGTCCAGAGTGAACAGTGAGGAGCCGGGCAGTGCCACGGAAGAATGAGAGAGGACAGATTTGGAAACAGCTACAGGGCCCTGGAAAAGAGCACTGAGTATTTGGATGGCCACTCCACAGCCATTAAAAACCAGGTCTCCCAAGAATTACTATATGGAAATGCTTATGATATAATATGAATTTTTAGAAAGGTAACAAAAATGGTAAGTTTGGTGGGACCTCAACCAGGTGCACAAGAAACAGAAAACAGAATATACCAAAATGTCAACTTATAAATAATGGATCTATCTGGAATGGGGGGGAGGGGTGACACCCTATTTCCCGCATTTTCTGCAGGGAACACAGATTCTGTTTTTAAGCAGAGGCAGCCGTGGGCATTGTTGGTTCCTCTGACGTTTTGCTGGTGCTGGCAGGGGTGGAGCGAGACGAGAGTGCCCTTGTCTCCAGGCTGGCTCAGCAGTTTTCCCAGTGCAGCCCTCTCTGGTTCCCCAGGAGCCCCGGGGGGCAGGCCTTGGCTTGTCGGGAGGCTGCTCTTCCTGTCTCCCTCTCTCTTCTGTGGGATTAGCTCATCGCTGGCTCCCCCGCAGAGCTGGGGTGTGCAAGGACACAGCTGCCTGAGGCCCAGCTGGTGCATATCTGCTTTCGAGGCCTGTCCAGAATGAGAGGGGGCAGAAGGCCGAGGGCATCGGCTCTCCAGGTGGGGAGGGAGGATCCGGGGCCGGGATACAGAGCCCTCTCAGGATGGGGCTGCTCCTCCTACCTGAACCCTCACCCCAGTCCAGAGCCCCTGCGGGGAGGGCGCACACTCAGGCCCCGTGATCGGGGCGGGGGTCTGCGAAAGGGAGGGGAGGGACTGATGAGGCTCGTGCAAGGGGAAAGAGAGGCTACCAGAAGCTCCTCAAACACATGATGCGTGTCCGAGTTTGGATTCCCCCAGACGCAACCCCCAGCCAACATGCTGGCTCAAGAGGTTTGTTTCGGAGGATCCCAGAGGACACCCATTGAGAAGCAGGGAAAGACGGGGAAGGGAAGGAGTTCGATGAAAATGTGTTGTTAAGCACTGTACCTGCTGTGACCACATAGCAGGGAGCTCTGGGAGACAATAGAGCGTGCCCCTCTGAGCGTGCCCCTCTGAGAGGCAGGGACAAGGAGCTCTTTATCCTGCACCTGGCATTCATCATTGGCCGAGGGCTGCTTGGGGTCAGGGCATAAGTGCGCCCTCCGGGTCGCCTTAGCGACAGTGCCCGGCAGAGTCAGGGCACACACAGGAAGCGGAAGATGTGTGATGAGGCACCCACTGGGCGGGAGAAAGGCACTGGCCCCATTGACATCACTTCCATTCATTCCTCAGCATCCCTGCCGCATTCCAGTCCTATTCCTATTATAATGGTCTGTTTCATATTGTTTCTGGCTTATTTTGACTTTCAAGATAGAAATTTTAAAAGGTAACTTTATATCTTATATGCTACAGTAACTGGTCTTGCCACCTTTAGAAACTAACTGTCAAAATCAGGATGCTGGAGACCCTGTCCTGTGTCTGGGTTGAGCGACAGGTGTCTGGCCCATCCCTAGAACCTGGGCCAGCTCTCTGCCAGTTAAAAAAAAGAGGTGAGGGTTTAGGAAATTGGGAGTCCCCTTTGTGAAATAACCACATCTCAGACGTGGGAAGAGATCTGACATGGCCGTGGTTTCCTCATGGGGGCCACAGGCCCTCATCCATACCTGGGAGTGCTACTGTCAAAGAGGAAAGTCTTGTCCAAGGTCATGGGGCCTGGGCGCCGCCCCCTATCTCGGGGGCCCTTCCAAGTCAGTTTTCTTCCATAGGCCAAAGCCCTCACTCCTTCTCTCTACCTTCTTAGCTACAGCAAGAAATGATGAGGTCATGGGTGTGAGAATCCCTCTCAAAATAAGAAAATACTAAACCAGAATTTTCAGGCCAGGAATGATTATCGTCTTGCCCAGTTCCACTCTGTGCCAAGCACGGGGGCTACAAATGTATATAAATACACCACACACGGTCCCTGCTCTTGAGATTTGAAATAGATGAATGGGCCCATTCTGTGGGTGAGAAATGACAGTAATCCTACACACAAACAGAGCCCTTTACAGAGCCTCTCTTGTCCGGCCCTGTGAGATCCCCAGGGCGGGCAGATCCCCCATTTAAAGAGGAGGGGACTGCAGCTTGGAGGAGTGGCAAGGTAGCCGCAGCTGGAGCAGAAGTGAGGACCAGAGCTCTGGCCAGCCCACTCCTGTATCTCTGCACATGTCCCCCGAGGAGTGGGCACAGCCTCTGGGGAGATGCGGGCCCACAGGTACCACCCTACAGGCACTAAGGGTGTTCCCCTTCAACCACAGTGCTATCCAGCCCAAAGGCATGTTCGGGACAGAGATCCTGCCAAAACAGTTCCCCACTGCCCCAGGGTGTCCTGAGAATGCCACTGGCTGTCCGTGAAGTTAATAAAGCCATCGGCAGCAATTAATTCTGCAGAGGAAAGAGCCAGGTAAGAGGATTAAGGAAGCCGGAGCTTTGGTTTTAAGATGGAGCTTAGCATTCCCACCAACAGAGGAGGGATTTCAGGGGAATCCTCGGGCGGGCGTGAGAGTGAAATGGAGCAGGGGCTTGGTAGAAAGCGGGCAAGGTGGTAACAGGACTTCTGAAGCAAGCTTTGCAAGCCATAGCCTTGTAAATACCTTCTGGGTTAGACAGACAGACAGGAATTAACAACAGTGCTGGTGCTGGTACCGTCAATCTTGCCTGTTTCGATTTATAGGGCAGGGCATCTGGATTGGGGGAAAAAAAAATCTGATTTATAGCTCCCTTCAGTCATGATGATGGCCAGCATGTGGTCAGCATTTTCTTGGTAATGGCCCCTCACAGCATGTGGCACACATGAACCCATTTATCCCACATGGTGAACCCATTTTACAGATAGAAAAACTGGGGCTGGGAAAGAATGAGTCATTTGATGAAGGCCACTTGTATGGTTCAACCCAGCATATCTGACCCTGAAGCCAGAGGCCACCCCAGACTATCTATGAACAGGGTGAAATGAAGTCTGGGGAACAGCACGTTCATGACTCAAGAGAACGTGTCAAGATCACCAGAACTGCTTGCAGGTGGAGGTATTAAGTACTTGATGATGATTTGTCTTTGCTGGTAGTTTAAACACCTTCCTGTCTTTGAGCTTATTCAACACTCACAGCTCCATAGATGGTGAGTAGCAGAGAGACTGGCACATAGTAAGCATTTTGTACATGCCAGATGTTAGGATCGAAATGTCCTGGTCAGCCCCAATTTCAAATATTTTTCCCCGGAAACCTTCTAGCTCTATTGTAGAGAGGAGTAGTGGTTAAAGGCATTGACTCTGGAACAACCTGTCTAGATATGAATCCCACCCAGACTTCCACTCTGGCTGTGTGACCTTGGAAAAAGTCACTTAACTTCTCTGTGCCATGGTTGTCTCATTTGATAAAAGGAGGTAATAATAATGCCTACATCATGGGCATTAAGTGGGTGAATGCATGTGTAGCGCTCAGAACAGGACCTGGGGTATAGTAAGTGCTACGATACACAGGCTAGCAATTTTATTCCAAGTTTTGACATTCAGACTGTCTTAGGATGTCTCTTGTACCTGGAGGTTACCCAAAAGCCTGTGCCTGTCCTTGTGTCATGATTTGGGGTGTGGAAAATATGGAACCTATATGTGTAGGCAGGGCCAAGGTAATTGCCCCCCAGACCCCCCTCTGAGAGGGTAGGAGATGAATGGGGTGATGGGCCCCTTCCTGAGGCTCAAGAGAGGCTCATGTGAGGTCAAGAGCCCTCTCCCTTCCCCCCAAGAAGAGGAGACTGAGCCCCAGAGGGGGAAGCAGTCTGCCTGCAGTAGACCATAGAGAGCTGGCTGAGGGGGGCCAGGCAGGGCCAGCAGAGCCCTGTCTGTGCCTTGGGCTAGGGAAGTTTGAGGGCCTCTTTCGTCCAGCAACGCTTCCCAAAATTCTCTCAAGAGAGAAAGTAGCTTTTCAAGCACGGTTTGTTGAGCTCCTGCTTCATGCCACACACTGAGCTGGGTATTTTATGAGTGTCCTCTCTGAGGACACCCATAAAGGGAGTGTCCTCCCTTCCCTCGGAAGGAACCAAGCCATTTTGTAGATTGGAAAACAGATGCATAGAGATTTATTCACCTGCCCAAAGTACCCCAAAACCTTTGTAACAAAGGAAGGGATGATTGGCTAGATGGCTCTGAGTGGATGGAAGTTTGATCAGCTGGGACGGAGAAGGAGGAGGAAAGAAGCGAGAGGAGGAGGGAGGAAGGGTGTGGAGCAGAGCCGGCCCCAACTCCAAGCGCTTGCTCCCTCTGCTCCTCCCTGGTCATGCCTTCTCTCCCTGGGATCAGGCTCGTTGGCAGTGACCCCCTGGCTCGTCCCCAGGGCCCCTGTGGCAAGCAGGATCAGAGAGGAAGATGCCCATAGACCCTGCTCTCTTGCCCCACGTTAGCTGCCCAAGACAGCTTGCACAGCAGAGCCAGGAGAGGCCAGGCCTTGAAAACTGTGGGTCTTGGCCTGCAGACCCCTGGTTCTCCTTGCCTGCTCCTTTCAGCCACCTTCAAGTCCAGCCCAGCTGCCTTCTGGGATAGGACTGGCCTCCAGAAATGCAGAGCCAAGATCTCGAAACCAGAGCAGGGGCAGCCTGAAGTAGGGGGTCCAAGCTCAGGCATCAGGGTCAGGCTGACCTAGGCTCAGCCCAGCCCATCACTTCCATGCCGCGCGTGACCCTAGCCACGTCTCCTACCCTCTCATGAAACCATCAACACAAGCTGGCGTCTCAGGAGGGCTCTGTCCACAATCATTCAGATTAAGCCTTGCACTGCGGGCACTGAACCCTACTTGCTCTGTGACTTTATGCAAATCGCTTGGCTTCTCCCAAGCTCGGGGTCCAGCAGATTGGGTCCCCTGGCTAGAGCAGCAGCAATTCTGTTTCCATGGCAACCCAGCTGCCTCTCAAGGGACCATCTGGATCACATCATCCTGGCAAGGTGCTGCCCAGGCAACCAGGTGTTTGTGTTTTGCAGTGGAAGCTCTGCAAGGTGGTAATTCCCCTCGCTGGGGACAAGGCGATGGCCAGGCAGTGGCTGGAAGGAAGCCTGGGCACCTTGGCCAGGCCTTCTGCTCTGCTCCTCCTGCAGGCAGAGAGAAACACACCTCAGAGCCTGAGAACGCTGACCAATGACTTTCCTTGAAGAGCTGTGAACAGTTGCTTCTTTATATTCCTGGGTGCATTTCCTGACTTGTTGAGGCTGGCAGGGTGGGAAACGCTGCCCGGGGGCTGGACTCCTGTAGGGAATTCCAAAGGACCCAGTCTCACCTGTTTGGGATGAAGAGCTACTATTGTCTTGGGGCAGGAAACTGGAATTACTGGGGTGGGGAGGGGGAGTGAAATTAGGAGTCTGCCTTTCAAACAGGCACATAATTATGACAACAGAAACTCAGTGTAAAGGATAAACTAAATTCACCCCTTCCCCAAGCAGGGAGGGGCACCGGTTATATGCAGACATTGTGATTAACCGAGGAGTAACCCCAGAAATTGTCTGTACCCTCAAGGAGCTTACAGAGACCCTACATGCTCAGGAAAAAAGCCGTATCAACAGATCCACATCAGCAGAGGGTGAAGCTGAAAGGGGGCCAGCCGCTTGCGATGGGCTGCTCCCAACCTGCTGGGGTTGGACAGCTCAGAGACAGCCCGTGTTCTGCCTCCTCTTTGTGGAGGTGAGCCCCTGGACTCCTGGGACAAACAGTCGCTGAGGCACATCTAGCCCCTTTCCCAGATGGAAACTGGGGCTCTCGGAGAAGTGAAGTCATGGCAGGGTCGCACAGCTGGGAAATGGCTGGGCAGGGATCAGAACCGGGGTCCTCTGCCTCCTCAGGGGGCACCCTGTGGGGGCCAGTGCTCCTCTGGTGGGCTGCCCTAGGAGGATCCCACTTCCCCCATGCCCCAAGGCCTCCCTCTAAGCTGAGCAAAACAGTCCTCTGCCTCTGGGTCCTTTCTCCCTCTCTTCCCCTCTCTCTCTCTCCCTCCCTCTCTCCCTCCCCGCTCTCCCCTCTCCTCCCTGTCCCTCCCACTCCCTCTCTCCTTCAGTTCCTTTGTCTCCCCTTTCCCCTTGGGACCACAGCTCCATGCAACAATGGGCCCGAGGGCTGCATCTCAGCCCTGCCCAGGAGCCCAGGGCAGCCAGCCATTTGCTCAGGGCCACAGGCTCCGGGCCAGAGGTGGGGCACCGAGGTCCTGCCCCCACCCCCAGCCCTGCCCCTGCCCCTGCCCCTAGAAACACTGGCTGCTGTGCAAGGCTGCCCCCCCCCCACGTACCCTCCGCCAAGGAAGTGACATAATTGCCTGTATTCCCATTTCCTCCAGGCTCCCCGTGCTCAGATGTGTGCCCCAGATGTTTAGACTTACTTCCTCCCAATTAAGCCTCTGTCTGCCGGGAGGCCAGGAGGCAAGGGGCCACGTGTGTGCAGGCGGGCTTGGAAGGGAGAAAATGAGAACCTGTACTCCGGGGAGACGGGAACTGGCCGGCTACTGAGCTCCATGGGGAAGCCCACCAAGGGCTGGGAAGTGTGGCCAGACGCCCCTTTGGTTGGCAGCCAGTCCAACTGCTGTGGGAACACCGGCCCCTTAGCAGTCTGCCTCCGGGGGCAAATCCTGGTGCCCAGCCCCTGGGGACAGGGCGCCTGTGTCTGGTTCTTCTCCCAAATAAGAAAAAGAAAGAGGAAGGGAAAGGCACTGCCCACCCCCCAAGAGCAAAATCCGGGAGTGGGCAGGTGACCCCACAGATTGGGTCTACTTCCTCTGAGGCACTGGTGCCCTTCTTTTGGCCGAGGCTGAGCTTCAGGGTGTGGGCCCAGGCCCCCTCATTGTGCAGAGACACTCATGTGTTGACACAGCCAGGGGTCAGGCATAGAACAGTGCTTCCAGGTGGGAGATAGAGAGTAGGTCAGGATCAGAGAGCCCAGCGCCCTCAACAGGGCCGCTACGCATAAGGTTCCCCCTGGGACTATGTGAGACAAGCCCAGAACCACCAGGGTTTCCAGTTCTGTGAGAAATCTCCTGAGGTTTTCAATGTGGAGACTACCCCTTATTGAAGACCAGAGCTGGCTAGTCCAACTATGACAGAGGGCTGGCTCTCAGGTGGCCCGTGGAGGCATGGAACTTTAATCACCAGGGACCAAGACCGGGACGGATAGACCCCATGACTCATGGGAGAAGGAAGGGTCAGCCCACAGACTCTGTGGGACTGGGTCATGTTCACTGAATCCAGAAAGAAGCCTCGGGCCATATCAGTAGGGAAGGGTCCGGAGAAAAGCACCCGAATGGGGTCTAAGGGTAGGAGGGCAGGACCTGTACAAATCCCCCATATGGTACGTATCAAACGGGCAGACAGACCACCCAGGGCTCGCATCCTACTCCCCTGCTTTCAAGCTGTGTCACTTGAGGTAACTGGCACAACCTCTCTGAGCCTCCACTGTGGTGTCAGCAAATGGGGCTAAGCATACCTCCCCGCCACGCTTGTTTGTGCTGGGGTGTTGAGGATTTGGTGGGATGTTGCAGGGGGGAGCTGTGCCTGTGTGTGGTGAAAACTGGGTATCCGTCTGCCAGGTCTCAGTGACAGGCCAACCAGGTGGGCGGGTAGCACCCTTCCCACCCAAAAAGAAGCTGTGAGAGGGAGAAGGCCAGGTCAGGGAGGAGGATCCCGTATGTCGGACAGGAAGGGGGAAGCAGGCAGATTGTACCCTTTTGGAGAACGTGAGGTATATAATAATGAGGAGGAATTGTAAATAGTAAAGGTCTGTAGTAATACTGTTTTTGCTGCTACTGTTACTCTCAGATGTGAATGTTGGAGTGCAGAGGGCTTTTGGGATAACCCCGCCAAACCCCCTGTTTTTACCTTAGAGAACAGACCGCCTTGGAAAGAGAGAGAGCAATCTTCCCAGCATCCCTCATGACGCCAGGGGGTGGGGCTGGCCGTGTGCCGACATTTACCCCCTAATACTCTTTTTGTTACTACTAGTAGTACCATTACTCCCACGACAGCTATTATTACTGCTAATGCTACCATTATTAATACTGCTGTGCTAAACCTCTAATGCTATCATGTTTTCCCTACTAGTCAATGAATAAGTTAACTTTTACTGAGTTCTTACTATGGTCCAGACACTGAGTGAAATACTGCATTCTTTCATCTTTACAAAAATATTGAGGAGACTCAGGTTAATTACGTGCTCAAGGCCACACAGCTAGCAAGCGGCAGGGCTAGAATTAGACTCAGGCAGTCTCACTCCAGACCTGCACGCTCGGGTACCCGCTCAGATGCTTTCCGGAAGGAGGAAGGATGCTAGACAAGCCCAGGGTCCTGGATGAATGGAGGCCTGGTGTGTCTCTGGAGCAGGGCTGCCTTGTGAATTAGTCCAAGGAGAGCTGCCTTTGTGGAGAGCCTAATAACCTCTCTCTTTCTTGCCTGGTTTCACGAAACCTGAAATTCCAGCTGAAATTCAATTGGCTTTCTTTCGATTTAAGTATTTGTCTGTCTGTAAATAAGCCTTATTCATTCGCTCTGGCATTTGAGGACCATGGTCAGAGGGGACAGTGAGGCCAGGTCCCAGACTCAGGCAGGCCTGGCTTCCAGGTCTGGCCATGTTTGCAAGCTGGGTGACCCCGGGCGTGTCCCTTCCCTACAGAGCCTCACAGAGCAGCGGTGCTGTCCTTCTGTCATGGAGGCCACGGTGTCTGGAGGGTATCTCTGCCCTGAAGCATTCCTGTAGCTCCCTGTGACTCTGAGGGACTGTTGGCCAGCCCCAGATACAATATTTCTAGATATTGTATAGATGAGACACCTGCCACCCAACTCCCAAGGCCGAGGCCAGTGATGGCAGGGACACAACAAATTGCGTCTGGAAAAGACGCAGAATATAGAGCTTTAATCAGCCATTCGTGCGGCAAATACTCCATGAGTACCACAGGGTCTCACGCCCTTTGCTGGGTGCCTGGACACAGCCTGAGTAAGGCGGACATGGTCCCTGCCTTCCGGGAACTCAAGGCTTGGTAGAGAAGACAGATAAATGTTGGAATAAACACCCTCCCGCGATGATGTCATTGTGATCGGTTCTACAAAGAACATCGTAGAGGCTTTCTCGAGAAAATGACCCTAGCAAGAAGGAGAAAATCTGCCCAGAGAGGAGGGCAAAGAAAGGCATTTCAAATAGAGGGAAGAGCATGTGCAAAGACCCTCACATGCAGAAGAAATGTGGACTCAAATCTCTCTACCTTTTCCAACTTGGTGTCCCTGCCTAAAATGCTTCTGGGCCTCAGTTTCCTCACCTGTAGAATGGGAACAATGCCACCTGCCTCCCAGGGTTCCAAGCAATGGAGAGACTAAGGAATATGAAGGTGCTGGTGTGTAGCACTGCTTCCTTGAATGCCTAAGGAATCCAGAGGCTGCCACTTGGCTCCTGGTTTCCAGTCACCCCCTGACACCCGAGGCCTCCATCAGTACTGGTTGTTCCTCAGCGCAATTAGGTAATTAGGCCAAATTCAATTACATACCACACTCCCAGGTCTGTCTGGGGCCCGAGGGAGGCGTGGGCTCCCCTTGCTGAGGGGGAGCAGCAGAAGCACTGGCTTGATTCCCAGGGCTGTGCCTTGTTACCACGCAACCCAGAAAACTGCCTGCATCCCAAATGGGGAAACTGAGTCAGGGGAAAGGAAGTGCTGCTTTGCCCCAAACTACAGTATCCCCAGAGCTGAGATCTCCGGGCTGATTTTTCCCTTCCTTGAGCACCCCAACTCGGGCTGCTGGCCCATGGCTTGCCCACCTTTCAGATTCATCAGGGGTCCTGGCTCCTCATCCCTCTGGTTGGGCCCCCAGATTGGAGGGAGGGTAGGGTTCGGCTTCTCTGTCACTTCTGGATTTGCGGCAGTATCTCCTCCCAGCTGCAAGCTGGCACCTAGTTGCTGTTCAACACGTTGTTTGGCATGTGGGTTTTTGTGGCAAGCTTACCTCCAATAAAGCTGGGCAAGCTAGGGATTAGAAGGGCCTTTAAGGGACTTGCTGGAGGCACCTAGACAAGAGCAACTCAGGTTGAGGGTAGCAGAAGGACCTTCCTAGAGACCATCATAAGACTTCCAGGGCTCTGAATGCCAATCCAGGGAGCTCAAGCTTGCACTTGATCCTGGCAGCACTGGGTAGCCATGGAAGGTTTTAGACAAGGTAGTAACACGGTCAGATTTGCCTTTTATAAAACTTAGCAGCTAGAGGAGGGACCAAGGGACCAGTGGCAGAGAAAACAATAGGGATGCTCTTCTGGGTTTCCAGAAAAGAGACTGCTGGGGTGGAATTGTGCCATGTGTAGAGGGAAAAGGACAGATGGTAACTCTCCAGCAATGCCTCTTGCCTGTGGCCAGCCCCTGGCCACCCATGCCTGGGCCTCGGAAGCTCCACTGGTGACTTGGAGTTGTTTTAAGCTTCACTGTGGAGTTACTGAGTGGTTTCTGAAGGCTGTGTGTAGCTCCTTTCAGGGGGAAAAGTCTTAACTTTGGATTCATTTCATTCTAAAAAGAAAGTGGCTTTATGGGCTTTTCCTAATCACGAGAATAATATATACTCCTTATAAAAAGTTAAGACATACAGAAAATTATAAAGTGGAGCTGAAATCCTACTGACACACTTACTGCTCTTCAACAAATATTTCTTGAACACTACTATGTGCTAGGTACAGAACCACCAGAGATATAGCAGTAATCAAAACAGACAAAATCCCTACTCTCAAGGAATTCATAGTCTACCACAAAGGGTACTAGGTTTGCAGATACACTGCACAAACATTTGCAAGGATGGACCTTAGTAGGCCTACTACTTTGGAACTGGCTTCTTTGTCATAAGAGGATTGTGTGTATACTGGAAGCATCTGGCCTGGCTTGCTCAATCCCTTATAGGTTATCAATGGGGAAGGGGGTGTCAGCTCAATTGTGACAGTCCTTCTTGGGGCCTTGCCCCTAGTAGCAAAGAGGCTCAGCATCTGCACTGCATGTCAACACTGCATGGGGAAGCGGTGTCCCAGAAAATGGTAGTGATCTGCTCTTGGTCACAAAGCAAGTCCCCAGCCTCTCTCCCAGGCAACATCTCTCCATTGGGGCCTTGGCCTCCAGTGGAAGGGTGTGCTGTTCCCACCTGCCAAGCTCAGCTCTGCAGATCCTGATTTCAACATCAAGCCTCCCACTCCTTGCCCTGCCCTGGCGGCCACTTTGGATTTTCCCCAGACAGACATTCCTACGTGGCCTGTCTGCTCACGTCCAACCACCCCCCCAACCCCTGGGAGAGGGGGGACACCTGGGACCATACGGGGGAGTGAAGGAAGCTGCCAGATTCCCTGGGCTGCTGTGGGCTAGGAGTAAGTGGCTGGAAGGGAGTGGGCAGCGGGAATAGTATCCTCTTACTCAGGACTGTCTGGAGGAGGGAAGGAGGCGCACAGGTGATGAAGGCTTCCCAGTGAACTTTAATGGGTCTGGAAGGTTCAGAGAGCTGCTTTGTTGCTGCCCAGAACATATTGAGGTGCTTGGGCATACTTTTCAAGCACCCATCCTCTCCTCCTACCTATAAGAGCACCCCAGAGCAGAAATGGCCACAGAAGCCCTAGCCTGCTATTCCGATATTCCCTCTGCATTTTCACATCCTCAGCTTACACACCTCAGGTGACAAGGTGCTCACTACTACCTCAGGGCAGCCCTGACTTCCCTTCTTTTGAGCCCAAATTGGATGCCCCTACCCACCTTCCTGATGTGCAGGACCCTCTATGGATAAGGAAAGGAGCGGAAGATTCCAGAGTCTGGACCCCAACCTCCCTGGGAGGAGGAGGAAGACGGAGCGGGACAGGCCCTCCACATCCGAATCCCATCAGCTCATAAAAAGGCAACCGATGGACAAGAGCCCTTTAGACCTTCCTATCTGTCTAGCAATTGACAGTTTGGAGAACATGCCCTTGCCAGTACACTTGATGGGAACACAACATCAGGAGACATGGCCTGGGTCTCTGGAACAAGCCAGAAATCTTAGGGCTAGTCCTGGCTCTCCCACTAATTTGCTGTGTGGTAGCAGGAAGCCCAGGCCCCTCTCTGAGCTCGGATTCCCTCATTCCAAGTGAGGCTAGGGGCTCTTGACTCCAGTGCTAAATGAGTCGATGATCCCAAATGGTCAGGTAGAGGCACTGCAGGGAAGAGGGCCGGCTGTAAGAGGCCATGCAGGCTTGGGGGCATAGTGGGGTCAGTAAAGGTTGGGGCAGCCTGCATGCAGCTCCACCGGCCCCCCAGCCTTGAGCCAGAATGTGTGCGTTTTCGGAACTCCATCCCTGTCTGAACTTCATTTCCTCCTCTCCAACGCGGAGGGCATCCTCCTGGGACCTGCTTGAGCCTTTGTCTGGGGGATGTCAGGAGTGGAATTTGGCTGCCCTGGCACAGACCGGAGAAATGCTGCACAGTCTGGGAGGCAGACAGACAGACAGACCGACAGCTTCAGCAGGAAGGGAAATTGCCTTTCCAACTGCAGGGAGCTTATGTCCGTCCAACCCAGGGACCGTCTGGAAGCCCCCCATCAAAGCTGTGTCCTGGGAGAAGCAATAAAACCCCAGGACTGCTGAGGCACAGACATTCGAGCTGCCTTGGCAGTCCCTTCCCTTCAAAGGCGACTCCAGAAATCAATGGAGAGAGATTCATTAGAGGCCTGGGTGGCAAGTTCCCCACCACCTCCGGTGGCCCCTTTGTAAGCCGGCCTGAGCTTCCTGTCTGAACAGGCTGCCTCCACAGAGAAGCCTCCCAGTGTTCTTCTAGGCAGCGGTTCTGGGGAGGGGTGCAAGCCGGGGACACAGGGCACCACAGCTTCTCCTATTCATGCCTCATTCCTGGCCTCATTCATTCATTCATTCATTCAGGCAGCTGGTTCTTGTGTCCTTCCTAGAGCAAATATCCCGCATCTGCCCGGCATCCTTTAGATCCTGTCCATGCGAGACGTCCAAAGCAGACAGTAGTCGCTGCTGATGCAGACCTTGCCTTCTAGTCAGGAGACAGCTTTGACAAGAGAAACAAGCAGTCAGAAGTGCGCAGGGGAGAGCGAAGTCAGGAAAGAGTGGGAGGAAGCGTGGGGAGGGGCGGCCGTTGGGGGCAGCGTGGCTGCGGAAGGCTCCGGAGAAGGGGTCAGCTGCCAGAGGCCTGCAGGGAGGGGGGACGTGAGCCGGGCCACCTGGAGAAGAGTGTGCCTGGCCCACCTCAGAGGGTGCGTCGGGGGTACCTGCGGACAGAAGGGCAGGGAGGCTGGGACCGAGTGAGCCAAGGGCAAACTCGAAGGAAATGAGGTCAGGGAGGTCACGCAGGGGCTTGTGGGTAATCGTAAGGGCTCTGGGACTTCACACTGCCCCAGCCAGAACCTCCGCAGGAAGGGATCTGAGGCGAGAAGGGATGTGCTGTGACCTCAGCTTTCAGTGTCACCAGGGGCACTGTTTGGGAGGAATGCCAGAACAAAATACCACCTGCCCGCAGCTTCAACGAGACAATCGCGCCATCTCAGGGAGCTGGGGGCCAGAGGTCTGCTGCTCGGAGATGGTGGCGGCAGTGCCATACACGGGAAGGACCCGTTCCAGGCCTCTCCCCCAGCTCGTGGCACCAGGATGCCACAGTCTCTAGGCATCCTCCCCCTGTGCGTGTGTATCTCCGTGTCCAGATGTCTGCTTTTTAAACAGACACCAGTCATAGGGCAGTAAGGCCCACCCCAATGACCTCATCCTAACTTGATCATCTGCAAAGGCCTCCCTCCAAATAAGGTCACGTTCACAAGTGCCGGGGACTGGGGACTTCAGCATCTTTGGAGGGACACAGTTCAACCCACACTATCACTGCACAGACTCAGCCTCTTGCGAATGGTCACCGGTATTTCCTTTGGTCCCCTGAGGACCTGGTGTGAGGTGGTTTCACTTCCGTCTTAGGAAGGAGGCGGTACAGGCCCAGGAAGCCTATGGGACTTGTCCCCAGCTGGTGGCTGTCAGTGCTTGTTTCCCGAGCCCCAGCCTCCAAATCCAGGCCCATTGCCTCCCTCTGCCACTCCTCAGCTACCAGGGACCTGGCCAGCTCCTTCCTGTCTGACAGGCCAGCCCCTGCCTGCCAGCCTCTCTGTCCCGGCAGCACGGGCAGACAGCCTAAGGGGGTGGCTACCTTCTCAGCCTAAGCATTTAAAGGGCAGACAGCTCTTAAAGAAGCCCCCGAGTGCCCATTTTGTGCCCAGCTCCTGGCTTCCCTCCCCCATCTTCTCCTCTCCTTCAGCCTGGCGGGAGGCTTTCCCGGGTCCTCGTAACCTTGCCATTGTAGGGTCTCTCAGAGGTGCCGAATGGAGGTGTGGGGCAGGGGTAGGTTTTGTTTCTGAATAAAATGATAAGATTTGGGCAGAAGCCAAATGCAGACTTCTGGGAATGCAGTCTGAGTCTGGGACGAGGGCCCTGCTGGGGAAGAAATCCAGGAAGGGGGGTGGGGTACAATGATAGGAGGTCCTGAGCCAAGGAGGTCTCGTTCTCCACCGTGTCCCCAGGCCCTCCCCCGCAGGGGGAGCCTAGCCTGGCCAACCAAGATGTCAGGTGGTTGCTTACCATCACGCAGATGGTAAACAGGAAAAAGAAACACAAAGAAAATATTGTACTGGAAAAAATATAAAACAAGAGTCAGGGGATAAAGCTCTCACTAGCGAGCTGGAATGACCTCGATGGCCCCTGTCCTCTGGACCTTTGAGTTCCATCTTAGGAATATAACGAGATGGTCCATGGAAGACTCCGCAATCAGATCGTCCACTAGTTTAAATCCTTCCGGCAAGTTGTCCAAACCTCTCTGTGCCTCAGTGTTACTGTCTGCAGAGTGGGAATAATGACCGTAGCTCATCAGAGAGGGTAAAGGATCACACGTCGATACTTGCAAAGTGCCTGGAGCTCCGTGACCTGGAGCTCTGCGCAGTTAGGAATCAGGAGAGGCCTGGATCCAGTCCGGAAGTCCCAGCTCTGTTTCCCAAACAGGAGTGCGCTCTCCTGCTGACCCCCATGTGTGGGTAGGGTTGCGAGGCCTGGCGGAGACCCCTCCGCTGGCTGGGTGCTGGACTTCCTCCTTCAGGAGGGTCCAAGTAGAATTGAGGGGATTGACGGGGGCCAAGGGAGAGAGGAAAGGGGGAAGAGGGAACAGCGTTATCGAAAGCTGTAGGGGTTTGTGCCCTGGCTCCTCGGAGGTGGGCAGGAGAAGCCTCAGGAGATGGTCTCTGGAGGCAGAGCCCCTGAGTTGACTCCTGCCCCCAGTGCAGTCCCTTGAGCCTTCCTGGGCCAGCCGCACTGGCAGTGAGACAGACGTCCCACGACGGTGACGCCCAGAACGTGCTCATCCCTTTATTGAACATTCTCTGGACCGTGAACGTCCTTCGTGGGTCCTGAGAGGGACCAGTTGTATGAAGGTGGACGGCCCAGGGGGCTCCCAGGCCCTGTGCTCGTGCCTGTCACACCCACGTGGCTACATGTCCAGGGCCTCCCTGTCTGTCTCATCCTCCCCCTGAGCTCTTCAGCATGGGTGACCTCTCTGAGTTGTCGGGACCCCTGCTGAGACCTGCTGAATCAGCCAGCCCCGCTTGAGGAGGACCCGGCTCTGTGGCTCCCCAGAACCCAAGGCCCAGAAGAGCCGCCTCTGGAGTTCATTGTTCTGCCTCTCCTCAGCCTCGGTTTGAGGAGGCTCCGCTTTTGTCTGCCCCCAGGCCTCAAACACAAAGCCTCGCCTGGGTGGCGACCCAGCCCTGAGCCTGGAAGCCCTGGGCGGAGCCACTTTCGACCCCGGGGTGATTTACATCCAAGGTGGCTTGCTCTTTCTCTCCTTACTATAGGCCGATGCCTGGGCTGGGACGGGCTCCAGGAGGCCATGCCCCCCGGTGGTTAGCTGGGGAGCCCTGGAAGAGGTTTTCCTGCACCCCCAAGGCGCCACGCTAGTCTCCTCCCCCCTGCCCACGGTCCCGCAGAAGTGGGTTCTGCATGACAGGTTCCCCGAGCTGGGTGAAGAATCCTCCCGTCTGCACCCCCCGGAACGAGCCGCTGCTGCGTTCCTGGCTCTAGCGTCGTGATTTATCGGCGGCTCTTCCTCGCCAGGGCCCAAGGCTGGAGGAGTTCAAACACTCGCAAGAAAGCCACCCGCTATTGATCCCCACACCAGGCTTCCCGAGCGCTCGCAGCCATTCATCAAGGAGTCAGGGCGCTAGGGCCGCCGATCTCCCTTTCTTCTTCCTTTCTTCAGCCTCCCAAGTCATTCCCCCGGGCTGTGCCCCCCTCCCCGAGGTCACTCGGAGAGCTTGCGGAACAACTGCGCGCAGAGGTGGAGGGCGGCTTTGTCTTCGGCCCCTTTCCGGCAGATTCTTATCAGGGCGTGCGTGCGCCCAGGGGGTGGAGCAGGCCGCTTCGGGCTCGGGCTCCGGGCTTTTGAGCACATCTTTGGAAGTTGGAGAAGCGGAATTGGAAGATGAAGTGAGGAGAAGCCCCTCTGAAGCAGGAACTGGTTAGAGTACCCGAGTATCTGTAGGCTTGGGACGCGTTGTACCAGTAAGAGCCCGGAGAGGGGCTAGAATAGGGCCCTGCGGGCCTTGAAATTAACATGTGAAAACCCTAGCTTGGGCCGGGAGGCCTAGGTGCTGGCCAGTGAATGGATGCTGGAAAACAATTTGTTTTTCTAGTTATGTAAATCTGCTGGATGGTATTTACTTTCTTTTAATTTTTTTTTTTTTTTTTTTTTTTTGGCTTACCTGGAGAAAGTAAAAAACAATTGGTCCCAGGCCTGAGGAATTTAAAATTTAAATAAGCATATTAATGCTTTTCTCCCACCCCATCCTGCCAGAAGTGGGAGGCTGGGGAGGCAGCGTGGTGGGGCTGTCTTACTCGTTTTCCAGGCAGTGACGCCAGGTCTGTGTCCCTCTGGTATAAACCTCAGCTCCAGTCCGGATTCTGGTTCAACGTACAGGAAGTGGTTTTTCTGAACTCTGCCTGGGGACTGTCTACTTGGTACCAACACTTATAGGGGATTTCAAAAATGAACATGGAAGTTCCAAACATTTAGTTTTTCTGTGGCTTGGAGGGCACCAAGGTTAATATCATGAACTATCAGTGCCCAGAATTTCTGGGAGGGGAGGATCCAAGAGTGTGTTCTGGTTATTTGAAGCTTGGCTATTTGAATTCTGGGTAATCTGACACTATGTTAAAACCAGATTAATGTTAGTAATCTGGTTTTGAGGACTTCCATCTCAGAGTTTTCTTCTGAAATTTGGGCCAAATTGTCAGGCCCCATCTGCTTCTGGGTGTCACTGGCAGAGCACTGGGCTTTGAAAACCATTGTCTAGGGGATCTGCGGTGGGGACTGGGCCAGCCAAAGTGAGAGAAATGGGAGAGTCTTTTTATAGGGCCATAGGGCTCTTCCCTCTTGAGATCCCAGATCCTGATGAGACTGCTTGGGAGGGCAGGTTCCCAACAGATGTCTCACTAAATTACTGCCCCCCGCACCGCGCGCCGAAACCATTCTAACCCAAAATAAGGAAGACTCCTTGGAAGAGGTGAAAGTAAGCAGAGCCTGAAATTGGTGGAGATCAGAGAAGTCCCTCTTTCCCCAGCTGCCCCTGGGGTTGGCCCTGCAGGAAAGAGATGCCAATTAATCTCTCTTGCAGGAAGCTAGTTCTTGTCCAAAAGGCAGCAAGTTATGACGTATGAATTAATCCATTTAACCAGCTCCTCGGAGGGAAAGCCCATGACAACTGCATTTCCAAATGCCATCCCCGAAAGTGATATTTCAAGTGGCAGTGGGTGGGATTAGAGCCTGCTAACGATTTATGTCAAACAAGGAGCAAGAACATAATTTCTAGATAAGTGATTTGTCTCAGCCACTTCCAGGGCGGGCAGGAGGACAGACAGTAAGGTTTAGGGGCCAGCCAGAGGCTCAGAATGAAAAAGGAAGGGAGTATCCGATAATGAAGTCTAGAGAGCAGCAAAGGCTAGTGGACCTGGTCAGTTACTGGGGATGCCTCAGAGAGCAGTGCACAGCTGTCAGTATAGAGGAGAAGACAGTTCCGGCTACCTTTCTTTAGGAAAGGTACCTTCCTAATCATTTGAGTGAGTTAGGTCACCAAGCAATTTTCACTGGCAGGTAGGTAGGGCTGGGGGAGGGGGCTATAAAACCTTTCTCCCGAGAGGGTGATGGTAGTGCAAAGAGAGAGAGGGGCAATGCCCTTTGGGCAGGGCAGCAGGTGGGCTTTCAGGGGCGTCTCCGGGACGGAGGGGTAGAGAGGGGGCAACTCAGCTCAACGCCAGGAGACCTTGCAAAAGACAGGCTGGAAGGAAGAGGCCGCGGCCACCACAGGATGCAATGTCAGGAAGGCGGCAGCTCCCGGGGCGGGGCAGGGCCGAGGCAGGCGCGCACCGCAGCCGCCCCCGGCTTCCCTATAGCCGCTGGCCCAGGGCACAGGAACTCCCCGAAGTCGGGGAGGTTGAGCATACGAACGCCCGCTCACCCTGCCCCTGGCTCCGCGCTCGGGGAGTCCCGAAGGTAGAGGGGTCCCTGTGCCAGGTTAGATACCAGGTTGTCTGCTTTCTCCGCCCCTTAACCGGTTCCGAAAATCCTGCAAACCGAGGTCGTAATCCGGACGACCCAGTACCGCCCCGCTCCTCCCCTCCCCCCACCCCCCGGGCCGAGACCGCCCCCAGGCCAGCTCCCTCCTCCGCCCCCACCCCGCCGGGGACCCTCATTAGCATGACCACTTGGGAGGATTCGCTGGGGGGCGGGAGACACCCCAAGTCAACCACCGTCAGCGCCTTCCCGGCGGCCCCCTCAGGCGACAGCGCTCCGGGAGACCCACTCGCACAAGTGTTGCTTCCAATTAATTGCCCAGGCGGCGGGAGGGGGGCGGCCGGGGGGCCGGGGGGCGGGGGCCCTGGTCGCCGCCCCCGCCCGGAGGCTGGAGCGCCGCTTGTCGGGTCGTGCGTTCGCTCGGCGGCGGCGTGCACCAGCACCACCCCTGCGTGCAAGTTTGAAATGTGAGCTGCCTCCGATTCATACTCGCTCGCGCTCCCTCGCAGCAAAGTGGCTGGGCCGACGGTCTGCGCGCGCGAGTGAGTGCGGGCGGCGGGCTGGGGGGCGGGGGTGCGGACGGCGAGGCTCGCGGGGCGGGGAGGGCGCGCGCGAGCCGGGGCTCCCTGGAGACGCCGAAGCAGGTCTGCTAGCCTTTCATCTTCCTCGCGCGCTCCTCCTCCTCCCTCCCCTCCCCCCTCCGCGGCGCGCCCGGCCTCCCCAGAGCCCCCAGCCCCACGCGGGCGCACGCAGGGTGGGTGGTCGCGCCGCTGGGGTCCCGGCGCGCGGCGCAGGGCGCGGGCCGTGGGAAGTTTCGCTGGCGCGCCCCGTGCGCCCCCGCCCCCCGCGCGCCCCCGGCCCATCCCCGTCCCCGGAGGGCTGTCGCTTGCGCCCGGGCGCGCGGCTGGCTGCCTCCTCGGCGGCGGCGGCGGCCCCATTAGCGGAGCCTCCGCCTGTGATTGGCTTCGCCCGGGAAGCTGGAGACGGGCGATGAATAATTGATGTGTGCGGTGCGGTAGCCGGACGGCGGCGGCGGTGGCGGGCAGCAGCGAGCGGGAGCGCGGGAGCCGGAGCGCCCTCGGAGCGGGCAGCGCGGAGCGAGCGGGCGCCGGAGCCGCCTGGGCCCCCGCGCCGCCGCCGCCGCCGCCGCCGCCCGGGCGCGGAGCGGGGATGCAGGCGGCGCCCGCTGCCTGCGCGCAGCCTTTGTTCGGCGCCGGCTGAACCCTGCCCGGAGACGCTCGCCGCGACCGCTCTCGGCCGGGCCCCAGCCCCCCGCGGGCGCCAGGGTGGGACCAAGGCCGGTGCAACTTCTAGGTGAGTGCGGGGCTGGAGGGGTCGGCACCGGGGCGCCCGCGGGCCGGGCCCGGCTCCCTCCGGGCGCGGGGGTGAGTGTGCGTGCCTGTGTGTGACAGAGGAGGGCCGGTGCATTGTGGGTAGCGCCGTGTGCTGCATGGTGTCAGCCCGAGGCTTGGCCGCGAGAGTGGCACAGGCGTGCACCGGGCCCGTTTTGTGCTCCCACTGAAGGGGCCCTCATTTTTCCTCAGGGCCCGGGGTCTGGGTGCTCCCCCGCGTTCTTCCCGAAGGTGAAGTGTGGTCCCCCAGCAGACATTTTACGAAGCTCGTCCTCAATCGGCTCCTGTTGCAAAATAAGAATCGGCCAGGAAGCCTTCCACGGAGGCAGCGGCCGAGGGTCTTTAACTTCAAGCTGCTCCTTTGTCAGGTTGTAGCCCTAATGTTGAAAGAGCCCAGAGACCCCCACGGGCGCTGGTGATGCCACCATTGCGGCAGGGCGTCCTTCGGAGAGCTGGTGGGCACGGAACAGACTTCTGACAAGTGTTTGCTAGGAAGCCGGCTGGAGAAGGAGAGAGAGGGTTCCCAGTAGTGGGCAGGAAGGCGCCTTTCTAGGGGTGCCTGACACCAGGCTGTGAGGATCTTATTTAAGGCTTTGGAGAGAGGGTTTCTCAGGAAACTGTTGGGGCTAATGGGTTGTTTCCTTGTCCTGAGCACATGGTTTTGGTGTTGGCTTACTAGCCTTGGTGCCCAAGCCTCTAGACAGATCCCAGTTCCCGGGTCCAATGGGAAGCTTGCTCCGAGGAGACTGGGGAGACCAGGCTGTGCCTTTCCCTGCCCTAACCCTCTGCACCAGTGGAGGGAGGTGGCGCCTCCTCAGATGGGATTCAGGTAACTGTCATTCTCAGGGCAGGGGTCCAGGACCCCTGCCCTTGACCGTCAGGCCAGATTGCCAGGTGGGCACTGGACATGGCTGGTGGTTCTTCCAGCGGGAAGATTTTGTGAGACAACTGACAACGAGCGGGTGCCAGAGTGTTTCTTAATGGCCCAGCCTGGAGAGTGGGTGCAGTGTGGGCCAGAAATCCTGCTGGGGAGTGAGTTGGAGTGGACAAGGTGGTGCCACCCTAAATTCGGGGTGACCCCAGTGGCATCCAGGGCCTCAAACCCTCCAGTTCTGGGACAGGATGTTCATCTCCTGTCCACTACAAAGCAAAAGGCTCTGTCCCATGGCAGGGACCAGGGCTTGGGGGGGCACTCTAAGCCTTAGGGTCCACATGGTCACTAATAAGCCTGTTCCCCTTTTTTTGTGTATTAGCTCAGCAGTCACTACGCCCCAACTAGCTGGATTCAAGTCCCCTCCTGAGCTATTTTTACCGTGAACTTCCTTAGTGAGAAACCACCAAACAGCAATGCTTTGGTGAGAATCTGGGTCTGAACCGGAAGCAGCAGGCTGCACAGAGTTTGACTTGCTTTACAAGGCTGTCTCCACTCCCCTGCACAGCCGCCTGGCCCCTCCACCATGCTCTCTTGCCCCTGGGGTCTCTCCGCAGCCTGTGCACTCAGAGACTTGGGATCCCGGTGTCTGCCGGGAAAACGTGTGTGAAGCCCTGAGACCATCCAGTAGAGGACTGAGGAAGCCAATGTTAGCTCGCACAGGAAGGAGACCTTGACCCTGAGCTCTTTGGAGGCAGGGATCATCTGGTCCTCATCACCGGATAGCCCAGTACCCACCACCGTGCCTGGCAGCTGGCGGACCCTCAGTGAGTGCTGAGGGCTACAGGAGCAGAAGGCAGGTCTGGTGCTGCTTTCCCTACAAGGGTGGGGAGGGGACAGAGCGACTGAGAGAGCACTCCTGGACTTCAGTTTGTGTTGGTTGAGCACTAGGCAGCCAGGCCCTGCTCAGACCCTGGGAACTTTCACATGAGTCCCCATTCTGGTGTCAGCCAGTCAGACTGAGAGAGGTGCCCCCACAGATACTCAGCCAAAGTCCTGCCTGGGAGTTTCCCGATGGCTCTTTCTGGGTAACACCCCGGCTACTAAGGATGGCAGAGTGCATCTAGAACTGTGCTGTCAGATATGGGAGGCACCAGCCATGTGTGGCTATTCGGGCTGTAGAACGTTTGCCCTGTGACGGAAAGTTCCACTGGACCACGCTGGCCTGTAAGACTCAGAGCAGAAGTGAGGTGAGGACACTAGTCCAAAGCCCACAGGTGTGCCAGTGCAGATGAGGCCATCTTCTGTTTTCTTAGCACTCGATTTTCTGACAGCTTCCCTGTGAGGGGAGTAGACACAAGCCAGGTATCCCCATTTAGTGCAGGAGAAAGCCGAGGTTCCATTTTGCCCAAGGTCACCCAGAGGGTGGCACGAGCCCCTCCTCTACCAGGGCTCTGCCACCCAGCGGAGGTCAGCCAGGGGGCAATGGTGGGCAGCAGTCCCCAAGCAGCTTTAGACCTCCCTGAGGACCATCGTGGTGCCTGCTAGGCGTCCGTCTTTGTGAAGTCATCCATCGATCGGGCGGGAGAGCCAGCTCAGCCTCGGGTCCCCAGGAACAGAGAGTTCTATGCTGGCAGGGCTGGGAGAGGGAGAGAGGCTCTGGGTGAGGGAGGTGTTTACCTTGATCGATGCCGCTCTGGTCCCCAGGAGAGACTGGCTTGTCTCAGAAGGGAAGGACCCAGTGGACGGGCCTGTGGCCAGGTTCGTTAGCACTGTCGCAAAGGAGGTGTGCAGACCCCAGCCCGACGGGAAGAATTATCCGGGGACTTTGGCTGGCACAAGATGCCCTTTGCTCCCTCCCTGCCAGGGCCTGCTGCCCCTTGTATCATGGGGCATTTGCGTGGCACCTGCCCCCCCCCCCCCCCCGCCAAGAAGCCTCAGCTGCTGGAGGAAACTCTCCCAGGGCCTGGCAGGGAAGCATCAGCCTCACGGGGGAGCCTGCTCAGGGAAAAACAAGCCTCTGCCCTCCAAGCACACCCAGCTTCTCGGGGGAGCTCCCAGTCCACTAACCACCGGCAGGAAAGGACAGTGAACCCATGGCCCAGACTAGCGAAGGGATTTCCTGCCCCAAGGTCACCCAGCAGGGCAGGCCTAAATGGAGCGAATGCCCTCTCATGGCCCACTGCAGATCCTGGTCTGTCATTTTGAACTTGAGGTTTATATAAGATTTAATTGTGCCTTGCTTCAGTTTCCTGTCCCAGCCCTGAGGTGAGGTCACTTTGTCTCTGGCCTTGGCCCTATGTCCTGAGGTACAGCCCAACCCCCGCCCCCAGCATCAGCCTCACTGCAGCCTCCAGCTCTTAAATGGCCCTGAGGTGACCGAAGGGAGGGGTCTGAGAAGAGGGTGGCCCTCTGCCAGGGACCCCCACACATCTCGAACGGGGTTTCTAAGGCCCATCCAGGGGAACTGGAGGGATGAGAGGACCTTTGGCCACATGCCCAGGTCCCCAGTCCCCTTGAGGGAGGTAGGGTGGTGTTTGGAGTCCCTGTGCCTTTCCCCGGGATCGGGGTGGGCCGCCCTGGGAACGCCCACGACACTCTTGCTCCCCAGAGTCTGATGTGCTGTAGGTGAGAAAGTGGGCCCTTTTCTTCCGTTTCGGTACCCAAGCCGTGGCACCGACTTCTTCCTGGACCCAGCTCTCAGGCCTTCTCTAAGCCCCCTTAACTTCTGCTGGGCCCTGCTGGCCCCGCCCACCTGTGGGTAAGGCCTGGCCTCCTGAGGGCCCCTGCCCCAGCTTGTGGGTGCTTCCAGCATGTTCAGTGAATGAAGAACAGGGGCTTTAGCCAGGATACCTGCATTCCTGGATGCTGAGGCTCCCAGTCACTTTGGAAATTCAATGGTTCTGAGGTAGGGCCCGGCCTCTATGAGTTGGCTTTGGTTTTATAAAGGTCCTCCAGATAATTCTGATGCAGTTCATGGAAACATGGCTTTCAGGGCCTAGCCCTCAAGCGATAACATCTGTGATCTGAGGCCACATTAGTGTGAGCCCTTTGGCAAGTCACTTCCCTTCTTGGGGGAAGTGTAGCGAGAGCATTGCTCTGTGTCTCATCTCTGAAAGGTAAACTCCACTCCGGCAGTCTTGTGCTGGGGGGAGGCAACGACAGAAAGCCTTGGTGTTGCCTCTGGGCACTGCCAGCAGCCTCTGATGGCACAGGGGGAAATACTAAGGCACAGCAGGGCAAGGAGAATTGAGTGGACAAAGGACGGTGCCCCACACCCTAAGAGCTGTGGAAGGAAGAGGGGGAAATGGAAAATTCGAGGCTGGAGTAGCCTGAAATTTTTCCCAGGTGGAACTGGATTTCCAGAATGGTAGGATTTGGGTCCTAGGTGCAAAGGGCAATGGATCTCAGGTAGGAGGGTGGAAAGAAGCAAAGGTGTGGAAACCCAGAGAGGTGTGGTAATCTCAGGGAAGGGAGGGGATCCCTCCAGATGAAGCACCAGAGGTCAGCGTGGGAAGTGGAGCCATTGCCGAAACTCCATGGGGAGCACAGATTTTATCGTGGGGGCAACGGGGAGCCATCAAAGGCTTTGGATCCACACATGCCCCTGGGACTTCCAAGAGCGGGGATGCTGCCGAATTCCTAGCAGCGATCCATGCAGAGAAGTGGGGAGCAGTGCGAGGTCTCAGCGCGAGGTCACAGTTCTGCTGCGGGAACATCCCTGCCTGTGCTGACGCCATGGAAAGCCTCCTCTTGTTGCAGGGTTCCTGTTTTGCGGTTGCCCGTGGTGGGGGGCAAGGGCAGCCGACTGTTCTTCTGAGAAGCTCCGGGAACTTGGTGGCACTAGGCCAGACCTCCTCTTTGCGTCCTCAGCTCTGTCCTGGGGGGGAAAAAAAACGTGAGATGTGTTTGTGTCTCCAGCCCCTCTAGGGGTGACAGCCAGGCCCCAGAGGTCTGAAAGCAACATGCAGTTCCCTGGAACTGGAGGGGACTGGTGACAGGCGATAGCCTCTGGGCTTGCCGAATTTGTTCTCCTGCCATCTCAGTGGTGTCCTGGGTCCGGGCCTGAGGTGGCTGGAGATTTATACACACCGTCTCCCCCTCCCAAGAGTGTAATCTGCTTGGCACATTCACAGAAGGTTTAGCAGGTCTGGTTCAGTGGCTACGTGTGGGCGGGTGGGCCGTGAAAAACTGCGGGGGGGTGGGGGACAGGGAGGCAGGGAGAAGCCCAGGGAGGCCTTCTTCTCTCTTGTCTCCATCCTGTGTGGCTTCTAGGCCCAGCTCCAGTGTCACCCCCCAGGAGGCCTTCCCTGGTCCCCCACCCCCCCCAGCACACGTACAGATGTGGGACCCTGTATTAGGCAGTCCTTCACGCCCTTTTGGATGGCCAGGTCCCACCACCTGATGCAGGGCTGTTTCATGTGGTCACGTGCCTACCCAAGTGTCTAACCAACCCCCCCACCCAGGCTGTGGGTTATAGGACAGGACCTCCCTGGCTTAGAGCAGTGCTGGGTGCTTGATAAAAGTATCTTAAATAAGCAGCCCAGGGCAGAAGTGGGTCATGGCAAAGGCAGTCACCCAGGAAGAAATGGCCCAGCTCAGGCTTCCAAGGTTGACCATGTGACATGCCAGAGCTCTTGTCCTTCTTGGGGAACCCACCTGTAGGAAGAAACACCTCATTTGCTGGGCTGTCCTAGAGCATGTCCAATAGCCACATGTGGCCACTTATGTGTATTAGGAAAAATTAAGTGAAAATAGATTTTCAGTTCCTCAATCACAGTACACACAGTTCCAGTTCTCAGTAGCCCCAGGGGGCTAGTGGCTGCCGTGTTGGACGGGGCAGTGGTTGAACATTTCCCACCATCATGGTTCTGTCAGACAGTGCGGCCCCCGCCCGGCTCCCAGGGCCTTTGTAGCTCTTCTTGTGGTTCTGTGTGGGGGTGGGGTCCCAAGGCCCACCTGCCTGGTCAGCAGCTCCAGCAGCTGCTCCCACCCTGCATCCCCTAGCTCAGGGCCCCAGACTCTCCGTCCCCCGCCCTCCATCCTTTCTGTGAAGCATGGGGTCCCAAAGGACCTCCCTGCCCCATCCCCACTGGGACTTTTAAAATGGGGCCACCAGCATCCTTCCAGAGACAGTGTCAGGCAGTAATTATGAAACCCACATCTGTCACTTACTGGGTGACTTTGGGTAAGTCACTTCACCTCTCTAACCCTGTTTCCTGGTCAACCAAATCGAGCTCCCTGTACTTGCCTCTGTGTGGCAGGGCTGCAGTGGGGAGGCAGCGAGACGGGCTGGAAGGTGCTTAGCTCAGGGTCTGGCACATAGGACTGCTCAGTACGAGGCAGCTTCCTGACTTAATTCCCTCAGTGCTGGGCTTCTGGTTTCTCCCGAATTCCCAAGTCTGAGAGACTGGGCTCTTCTTGTCCCAGCTCTGTCTCGGGCCTTAGTGTCCTCGCCTGTGAGATGCTCCTCCCGCTGTGGGCTGTGGCCAGAAACCTTGCTGTGACATCTAGAGAATGGGTCTTGTTGTCCCCCCTCCCGTGGGGTCACGGTAACCGGCGATCCTGTGAAGGCCAGTGGGAAGCAGCGAGGTCGTGAGTGTGCCTGCCACTTATCTGTCCTGACTCTGGGACTGCGAGGCCGTCCCCTGCCAGCAGCCTTCAGGAGGTCCCAGTGTGTGTCCTAGCTCTGCAGGAAGTCTGCATGGCTCCCCACACAAACCTACTTTCGTTTCCCTCTGGGAAGAAGGAGCTGTAGATCTGTACCTTGGACTCCTGAAGCCCTCTGAGTGACTTGTGCATGAACCTCCCCCATTTGAGGTCCACAGACAGTTTGCTGGGGTCTGCGAGTCCCCAATTTGTGTCTTCTGGGCAGAGGATCCCATGAGACGTGCCATGTTGACATTGGCTCTTGGGTCCACAGTAGCTCTGAAGAAGGCAGGCAGACAGGGGAAGGCCTCTGGGTCTAGGCCTGGCTTCCAGGGGTCCAAAGGGCTTCAGGAAAAGTGCTCAGTGAAAGAAAGTTCTAGGAGCTGGGGGAGGAGATCCCAGGAGCCTCTGTGCTTGGTGCTGGGCTCTGGGCAGCAGGACAGCACTCAGGCCTGTCCTTGAGAAGCGAGGCAGCAACAAGTCTCAGGTAACAGACTGCTTGTAGGAAGGGTACAGGGGCAGCTGGGGTGGAGGCCCTGATACGGGGCTCCCCAGGGATTTGTCTCCATGCAGAGAGGTGGAGGAGGTGTAGGCTAGGCATTCACAGGGAGGCAGCGGGGAGGGGGACCAGGGGGAGGGGTGTGGCCCTCCTGTGGTTCCCCGTTATGGGTTGGCAGCCCCTAAGTCCGCAGAGGTCCCCCTCCTGTGGCTTGCCCACCAGCCTCTCCCACGCCCCCTCTCCTGCCCCTCCCACACACTGGGACTGGAAGGGACATAGTCTAACCCTCTCTGAGCCTATTTCCTCATCTGTAAAATGGGCAAACAGTGCCCATCTCATAAGGCTGCAGGAGGATTAAAGAGTACATTCCAGCTATAGCTCTAACCACAGCGCTAGGACCTAGCCAGCCCTGAGTAAATGTTCACTGTCCTTGCCGCCCAGTCACGGGTGTCCTTGTATGTGTGCAAGGCCCATTTCTCTGGGGACACATCCTCCCGCTTCGCTGCCTCGTAACCCTCCACTGCAGCCCGAGCCTCTCAGAATGCTCCCCGCCGCCTGTGCCCACCCATGTGTCTGCATGGGGGTGCCTTTCCCCCAGCACAAGCCCTGAAATGGAGAGCACACAGAATGCCCACCTCCCCCAGCGATCCTGGGAAATTCTGGACCTAACAGCCCTGCTGCTTCCCTGCGGGGGCCTCCCAGAGCTCTTGGCCAGGAGCTCAGGCCTCCTCAGTGTTTGCTGAGGGAAGCTTGTGGCTTCTCTGCAGGAGCTTTGGGACTGCTTGTGTAACCCTCTGGTGTGTGTTTTTCATTTGCCAGCAACGGGACCCCTAAAAGCTCCTGGGTAGTTCTGGGGTGCCCTACAGGGATTGCAAGCACCACCATGCTAGGGGCTCAGGGCAGGGGGACCCAAAGCAGAGCACACCGTCCCCCCCACCCTGACCTGGCCGGACCCAGGACAGCCTTAACCACTGGGTCTCCACTTCTGAATGCCCTCCTCCCATAGGGTGGCAGCCCGGCCCCCATAGGGGGTGCCAAGGTCAGCATCGGGCTAGGGAAAGGGGCAAGGGCCTAGCATTTCCTTCCCTTTGTAAGCAGAATCTCCACAAGCTATGGGACCTTCCCTGTGAACCCTCCCTTCTGTCCAGGCCACTTTGACCCTTGAGACAGAGGTGGGTCCTTGGCCCCTCTCCATGCCCCTGCCCAAAGGCACAGTGAGTAGCAGGCAGACCTGGTGGGCCTGCTCCTGCTGGGGAACAGGGGGCGTCACTGCCTGGTCAGTTCACCCTCCTTACCCGGCACCCCCGCCCCACTGTGCTCCAGGCTCCCACAGCAACACCCCCCCCCCCCCGCCCCCGGGAATTAAACCTCCCCACCACCAGGCCTGTCAGGGGCTTGATAATCCTTTCAGAGCTTTGCATGGAGTTGTACCTTCTCCAGGAAACACGTTTGATGACCCGGATAAGCTGTTTGGCCTCAGGTTCCAGGGTCTTCCACGGGAGATTTCTTCCCAGGTTGCGGCTTCCTGATTACTCCCTCCTCTCTCCCGGGAGTGCAGGAGTGCTCCCCGCAGTGCCCTCTGGCTCCTGCCCAGAGGGAACCCAGCCTCCGGCTAGGCCTAGGCCGGGCCTGGGTGGCTTCCCCAGACACCTCCCCGGTCTCAGCTACCTCTTACGTGCAGTGCAGCCTTCCCGGCCTCCACACAGGTGCCCTGAGCTTGAGATTCCGCTGTGCCGCTTGAGCTGCCTCTCCAGTAAGATGGGGGCCCCCCGCCCCCAAGGCCTGTTGTAACAGGAGCGAGGGAGTGCGGGCGGCCGTCCTGCTGAGGGCCTTCCGCCCGAGTGCACTCACTAATGTCTCGCCTGGGACCCTCTCCCAGTTCGCTGTGAAGCAGTTAGAGCCCTCAGCGCTGCCCTGCGTTTGTGTAGGAATATTGGATTTCTTCAAGTTCATGGCTGTAGTGCGTTCGGAGTTTTTATGATCCACATCCAAATGGGCCGAAAAGTACATACTCTGATACGTTTTGGATGCATGAATGAACAAATGACGAGTGGGCTCTGGGTGGGGCACGGTGGGGAATGTGGAAAGATGGAACATGGTCCCTGCCCTCTGGGAGCTGGAAGTCCCCAAACAAAGAGGTCGGCCGGATGGGGCGGGGTGTGCGGGGCCACGGGTGCACCTAGCAGCAGAGCGCAGGTGAGCTGGTTGTGTGTTGTAGGTGTTGGAGAAGTGGAAGATGGAATATTTGAAAATGTTCTGCGGGTTTGGGATCTGGGTACAGATGCCGTGAACCTGTGCAGGGGCACATGCCTATGGCCGTGTGGGGGGCATTTACAAGTGGAGTGACTGTTGGATGAATGTATATGGCGGTGTTCTCGTGGATTTTTGGAGGTTTGTGAACACAGGGGTTGTTGCGAGTGTGTGTGTTTGTGATTTAACATGTTCCCATCCCTTTGGGGCATGCAGGTGCACACATCGGCCCTCTCTCCATGGTGGGCAGCATAAGGGAGGCCCAAAGCCAGGCTGTGTGCGGCCCGCCCCTCCTCTCACCAGTTTTGTGACCTCAGGCAAGTTACTGACGCTCTGTGATTCCTCAGCCTCCACGTCTGTCTAGAAACAGGGATAATAGTAGCGACCTTGAGATGGCCTGTGAAGACCCGCCAAGTCCATGTGCCTGGACGCAAAGGAAGCCCTCCATAAATACCAGGTGTTCTCATCGTGCTAGGGTAGGAGGGATGGTCCCCGACTGGCCTAGGGGCCCATGACTCTGAGCAAGTGGCCCCAGATGAAGGCAGTCACTATGCCTGGCCCTGTCCCGCCCCCTCCCCAGTGTAGGCATGCCCTTGGCCCACTCAAACTGGAAGATGGACGTGGAGCTCTGAGAAGGGTCTCGCCCCAAGGTCTGGACCTTTCTAGGGATATCCTTCCCCCTGAGAGATGACCAAGGGCCTTTAGCCCAGTGGCCTTCTCGGTGCAACCTCCAGGGACTAAGGGAGGGCCTGGGAAGGCCTGTTGGAGCTGACCCCAGAAGGCCTGTCCCATCCTCAGGAAGATGACTCTGGACCGTCCCAGCCCTCAGGAAAGGGTGTTCCATGGCTTCCGGGGCAAATCAGCCCTGACCCTCCACAGCTTCCTCTCTGCCTGTCTCGGGGTGGCAGGAGAACTCTCAGAGCTTTGTACAGAGAAAGAGCTTTGGACTGTTCATCTATCAGAGCACACAGAGTCGGGAGACTGCCGTATTCCACCATTCACGAGAAGTCCCTTGCCTTTCGGGGCCCCTACTTTCCCCATCTGAACAATGGGGCTGTTAATTCCTGGCCTACTTAGCTCTAGGATTGACTCAGGGCAGGCTGTATCTCTGTGTCTTCACAGCCCTGCCCCTTGGCCACAGCTGCCTGGGCAGGAGCAGCTCCCACACAAACCGGCCCTGGCCTTTTCCTGCCCAACCTCGGTGTCCTGCTGCCAGCTCCATGGGCTCACTGGGGCTACCCCTCCCTTTGGAGGGATAGGTGTGGGGAGGGGAAGCGCCCTGACCTAGTGGCCTTACCTTACACTTCCCACCCAGGGCCCTGACTTCAGGGTGCTTTGTAAACAGAAGTCGGGGGCCATGGGCTGCCCCCATCCTTGAGGTTTCAAGTTGGACCAGAGTCTCTTCAGAGTCTAAAAATGTACTGCTATCCACGGGGTACCTTCTCTCCCCCCGTGGGGAGCTGCTGTCATTACCAACACTGGGCAGACTGGGCAGACTGGGAGGCAGGGTCGGGCCATTTCAGGGGAATGCTGAGGCTCTCCCTCTGGCCTTCCCCCTGCAGAGCGGGGGTCTTCGTTGCCCACCGGTGCCAGAAGCTGCGAAGGTGCAGGGTCCAGGCTTGGCGATGATTTCCTGACCAGAGACAGGACAAGACCATGACCCCAAAAGATAGCCACGTGCTGGACATGCCACACGTCCAGTGTGGACGCCTGAGCCTGCACACACATGCCCACAGCCCTTCACACAGACGCAGGCACCCACGGACTTCCCACCGCTGGGGTGTTCCACTCCATCTAGACAACTTGACGGCAGTTTCAATTCTTGTTTTAGCCAACTTTGTTTTTAATGTTGAACAACTATCACTTGTTTGTATATACTTCAGCAGCATAGTCCCTGGGGGAGAAGCAGTCTGTTTTCTTAAGCGGAATCCTGGAAGTCCAATTAGGGAATGATTGTTCCACTTCTAAGATTTTTCCAGCGGCTGCCTGGCATGCCCTGCTGAGCCCCTAATTAGGCAGCCGGGGCACCCCCGGTTCAGGGCCCAGCACAGCTGGGGCTGGCCTTGGGAAGGCCAGGCAAGGGCAAGTTCAGGACCTGAACCCAGGCCACGGAGGGCCTGTGAGGGACGGGGCACAGCCCTCTCCTCCACGTAAGGAGGGCTGATCTGACTGCTTACCATCCCGCCGCCTGGACTACCTTTTGGAGCAGCACATGGGCATGACGGAAGAAGCAGGGCTCTCTGGGTTAAGGGAAGCCGGACCAGTTAGGTCAGGGTGGCCTTCCAGCCCACGCTCAAACTGTCTGGAAGGCCGCCGAATGCCGTTCTCACCCCCACTGCTGGGAGTTCACCCATGATACGGTCCAGCCTGCCATCCTGTCCTCTGAGCTAATTCGAGCCAGGTCTGTGGGCTGTCCGAGTCCTGCCTCTCAGTTGGCGCGACATTCAGTCTCATGGAGCTCTGGAGAGGAGGATCCACTTGGGTGGGGGGAGGCTCCCTGGGGAGGCCAGGCAGCACTGTGTACCATGGGTAGTTGAGAAAGGTGCCAGGGGGTAGGCAGGGGCAGGCAGTGCCCGGATTGCTGGCAGAGATCAGGGCAGGGGCCTGTAGGCTTTGGGAAGCAAATACCTGAGATTCACACCGAAGACGGGATTTTTAGTATGTTATCCAGTGGTCTGCATGCACTTTTGCTGGGGAAGGAGGGTGTGTGGTTGAAAAACACACATGCCTTGTAGCCAAGTGCAGCCTGCAGACTAGAGGCCTGTCTGAGCGGCAACAGCTGGTGCCTGCTTGCTCCCCGTGGGCCTTGGCCCCCAGCCTGGGCTGGCTCAGTCCTGTGGTGCCACGGAGTGCCTGTGGCCGCCTGGGGAGGCACGGCCTCTCCCCTGGCCCAGGCCTGTTCCCTACGGCCTCTGGGAGGTTCGGGTTTCTGCCTGCCAGGTGGGCAGCTCCCCCTGTTCCCTGCAGCTGAGGCTCAGCTCCCAATACCGCCGTGCTCTTGCCACCTGAGCCCCCCAGGTGCCATGTGCCACTCTGTTTCCAGGCAGCAGGTAGGTGGCCTTGGGGCAGGGGCGAGGGGAAGAAGGCACACAGATCCCAGATGGGACAGGGATGGTATCTAGCCCAGACAGGCAGGTAGGGTCTGGCCTGCCACCTGGCACTGGCATTGTCCTGCCCCCCCCCAGGAGCAGGGGGAGAATAGGTCTAGTAATGCAGGTGTGTGTGCGTGCGCTGACATGCGTGTGTGTGTGTGTGTGTGTGTGTGTGTGTGTGTAGAGGGGATTCCTTACTACATCTCTTTCCGTGTCTCTGTATGTTTCAGCAGTGGGGGCTGTCTCAGCATCCCTGTATCTGAGTATCTGCCCATCTCTCTCCCAAGTTGGGCCACTCCCCAGGCTTCCCTGTTCACCTGCCTGTGTCTTCGCGGGTCTCCACTTACACCTGCCGTGTCTCTCGCTGTCTCTGCATCTCTGTGTCCCTGCCTGTCTCTGCCTCAGTTCAGAGCCAATGAGGGTTCCTTTGCCATCAGAGCCACCTCCCCCCACATCGGGCTGCTCTGCTTAATTTCATTTTCCTGGGGCTCCAACTCACAGAAATAAACCCTCCCTTCCCACCCCTGCACTTTTTTGATTTAACAAGCCTGCTGGAAAACAATAGTGATTTCCGCATCGATCATAAACAGAAGTGATTACCATACAATTACAGCCTGAACCATCAGCCTCCATGCAATCACTGCGCAGCATTGTAAATCGGAAGACAATTGCCTGCAGAATTACCCCCAAATTGGTTTAAGTGGCAACAAAAGAGTGTTGGCATTTTGGCATTGTGGGGAGGGATGGGGGGAATGCTGGTGGTCCTGGCAGCAGAGGGTCCCCACTGGGGAGCTCTTGGGGTGGCTTCCTTACCTTCCAAGCAGGTGGCTTGCTAGGGAGAGCTGCCTGCCACCTTCCCCCACCCCCTTCTTTCTCCTGCAAGTATTGCTTCTTGCCTGTCTTGGCACAGTTTGTTATAAACTCATTTATACTAATGTGTGAGTGGCTAAGCATACCATCAACTGGGACAACAGAGAAGGATGAATCTGGGGAGAGGGTGTGTCCCAGGAGGCTTCCTCAGCTAGTCCCTGCTAGGCACCCCTCCCCACTCCCATCTCCTCTATGGCTCCTCCAGGTCACCTCATCTCCGGACTCTTCTGGTTTGGCTCCCACCTCGCAGCCTTCCCTTCTCCTCTCCCAGCCTAGAGGAGATCTCCCACCCAGAACCTCCTGTATTCCATCCAGAGGAGGATGTTCCCTCCTACAGCTGTGTCCCCTGCATTCTTCCCAGATGCCCAGGCTGGCCCACTCCCGGAATCCTGCTGACGACTGGCACAGAGGGTTTCAGGAGAGGTCCCCAAGGTGGGCTTCTGTTCCCCAGGGCCTGCCCCTTTCCAGCCTCAGGCTTTAGGAGAAGTCCACTGCCAGCTGGACGTCCCTCGAGCATCTGAAGACCCAGCTCTGAGTTCTGGCTGTTTCTGCAGCCACCTCCCCTCCTGGGTAGGTGATTTCTCTGTAGGGCGAGGCTGCTCTCAAGTGATTGGGAAAGCCTCCCCAGCGGCACACCTAGATTTTATCAGGCGTGTCCAGATCCAGCGTGTGCGTGCAGTCGCCTGTCCCTTCGGATTGCACCAAGGGCTTTGCGCATGCCTATGACTTTATTCTTGTTTTTGATAAAGGAGACCCCGAGGGTGACACAGCTTGTGCCGGAGCCAGTCAGTAAGAAATGGGGTCTTCTGGCCCCTGTGAGACTGCTCATTCCTCAGGGCCGTCTCTCCAGCCTTGCCAGCCCTGCACACAGGCTGGGGGGCTCCTTGGTCTCTGATCTGCCCTGAGACCTCAGGCAGGACCGGTCGTTGGAACAGGTACCCAGTGAGAGAGCGCTTGTGGGGCACTGTATCCTATCCCCAGGTTTGTGAGCACCCCTCGTCGCCCTTCAGCCCCGTAAGGAGACTCAGCTCCCCCAGGACCCTCGGGTTCCTGGTGCCAGAAGCTGGTATGAGCGCATTACCACCAGCCCTGCAGCCTGTGCTCAGTAGCATCCTGTAGAGCAATGTCCCTGAGCTTTCTCGCTGGTCCTAGAGTCACAGAGGCTCCATTTCTGGGTGCTCTGGTCACTCTGAAAAAGCCTCCGGGTGGGGCCCCATCTAGACTCGGTATGTTTAGAACCACAAATTGTGTTGGCTGTTCCAGCTCTACCCTGTGCTAAGTGGGGCGGGAGGTGGGGTTTCCAGGGACCTCTCTGGCTTGGGCAAGCTGGATAGGGACTCTGGGGTGCCCCTCTGCCTGGCACCCACCTCCTCGGCTCTGGCATTGAGAGGAGACTGGTCCAGAAAGAAGCTGGTACGCATGGCATCCGCACACATGGTGGTCAAGGGAGAGACTGCCGCCAACAGGACATCCTTGAGCGTCCAAAGACCCGACTCCTAAGTCGGTGGGAAGCATTCAGTGGGAAGACAGGGGGTTCGAGATCACAAAGACCTAGACTCGAGTTCTGTGCCTGCCCCTTGGTGATCTGTCTTGAGCTCTAAGGCTGCTTTTTGTTTCAAATGGGAGCGTGGCCCCCCCCCCCCACCCCGCGTCGGACCATGAGACAAGGGAGGTGACAGCGTTACCGGTGCCGGGTTTTTGGGTCATAGCAGCTGTTGTCCTTGGTCCCAGAATCCAGCCCTCTCTTTGAGAAGGAAGGGGGTCTAGCCTTCAGGGAGCACTGGTCACAGCTTTGCATTGGCCATGGTAAAGCTGTCCAGTGTACCCCTCACTTCAACCCTGGAAAGGGAGCGGCCACTGGATTTGCGATGTCCGGCTCTGGAACTGGAGCCCTGTGCGGCCGTGTATACTGGCATTTAATGCTGCAGAAAGAGTGAGATGCAGTGAAGAACCCGGCTCTTCGCACGAGCCGCAGGTCAGGAGTCCCACCTCACAGGTGGGCTGTGGCTCCAGGCTGGAGGGCGCGGATGCAGGCCACGTCCATCCCCGCAGAGGTCATGTCAGACGGTGCTGTATTAGGTCGGTGCCCCATTTCACGGGTGTGAGGTCAAGGACTAGATCAGTGACATGTCACTCTCGGGGTCCCAGTCCGAGGAGAGGGAGCTTGGGGCTTCGACCTGGGCCCACAGCTCCGTCCACACGCTGAGCTCCCCTCTGGCCAGCTCGGAGACTTGCCCTTTCACAAGCTCTGCGTGGGCTCTGCAGTGGCAAGGCCTGTGTCCGCTGGTACCCCCTCGTGCAACCTGAGTCCTGCAGCAGGGTGGGCACGTAGGATGGTGTCTGCTGGGGGGATGGTGGAAGGCGCGACCCAGTGAGCGCCGCCTGCTAGGACTTGGGTGCACACGTCACTCCCCTCCTGCAGGAGGAGGCACAGAGCCAGCTGCTGGGGAGTGATGGATGGCCCCTTTCCAGAGATAAATGTGGCAGTCAAGGTAATCGGATTGTGTGTGACGGTCTAATTTGTAGGCGAGGGTAGGAAGCGCCCAGCCGTGCCTTGCCCCAGCCGCCCATATTAGTTTAATCAAATGCCCAGTATCTAAATGACTGGGCCCCAGTGATGGATGATCTGAGCTTTGTTAAATGCTGTTGCCCTGTCAAACCAAACTTACCAAGGCCCTGCCAGGCTCCTGGGCTCTTTAATTTGTTTTTTTCTTGCTTGGTTATCTCCGCATGGGGCAGAAAGGGGAGGGCGGGCTGGGGGTCTTCTGTCTGTCTTAAGTGTCTAGTTTTCTTAGAAAGGAGGAGGCCAGAGCTGAGGGGGAGTGAGATGGAGTCCCCTTCCGTCTGTCCTGAGAAGCCCTCCTAGCTCACTGCAGACCGTCTTGGGGCGCCCTCCCTTGAACCTGGGCATCACAATGTGCTGTGTTGTCTTCTATCTCTTCCAGACCCTCCCACCACCCTGGGCCTCACCTATTTCATTCTCTTAATGGGGTATTTGGGGTTAGCAGAGGTTCTTTGCTTTAATGTCAGAAAATTTATCAACTTTCCCTTATGGTTAGCATTTGCAGTCTTCTTTGAGAATCTTTGTCAACCCCAAGGTCATGGAGATCTTCTCCTGTAGCATCTTCTAAGCAATGTATTGTTTTGCTTTTTTTTTTTTTTCTTTTTTTTTTCTTTTGGTCTGTGGTGTGAGGTCAGGGCCAAGTTTCCAGCCTGGCCATGCTGTGCTCTGAATGTGTCCTGTGTGGCCCCCAGGCCAGGCTGGATCCTTGGAGAGACAAGAGGTAGAAAAGGCTCCGTCCTGTTCTCCAGGAGTGACAATCTCTTTGAGCTGAACCGTATGTTCTTAGAAAGAAGGTTGAGAACAGCGTGTATAAGATGCCACCCTTCGTGTCAAGGGTGGGGTCTGCCCACCTGTATAATGGCCGGGGCCGGCTTTTACGTTTATGTTGTTACCCATGTGGGTCCTTGTTCTAGGTACCGAGGCCGTGGCAGTGAACACAGCGTGTGGAAACCCCTGCCGAGGAAGAGCTTTCGCTCTGGCTCAGGGAGTGGGGCATCAGATGATAAACACGATCAAAAGCAGAAGGGAGTCAGTGCTATGGAGAAGGATCACTCGGGGGAGGGAGACAGGAGGCAGGACAGGTGGTACCGTGTGCACGCTGGAAAGGGCAGGGACGCCCTCCCCGAATACGGGCAACTGGGTAGGGGGATGAACCACGTGGATATCCAGGGTGGGAATCTTCCAGCCAGACGTTGCCAAGGCCATGATGTATGTCAGTGACAGAACGGCTCTGGGAGGAAACCCCAGAGCCTCTAGCATGATTCCCTTGGTTGAGGCAACAAGCCTGGGGTTGGAGGAGACCATGTTTTCCAGCATGTGTCCTTTATCGACTTCTGTCCCTAAGTCACGTGCACGCATGACTTCTTCAAAATTATACTGAAAAGTTAAAGAAGGGCGGGCGGTGAAGTAGAGCCAGCTGGAGTCATCAGTGGCAGTAGAAGAATGAGCGGTTTGGAGGCTAGCAGATCTGGGCCTCGGTTTCTCTTCGGGTCTCCGTCTGAAATGTTAGCTTTAAGAGGATGCTTTCATGTATTATGTAAGTAAGCAGTAATGGCATTAATGAAAAATAAATCGTCCCCTTCTGCCAGTTGTTTTGGCTGGTCGTCCTTGGGCAAGTTCCTTAACCTCTCTGAGTGCCAATTCCCTCCTAGAAAATGGGAGTCCTGATGCTGACATCATAGGACTGTTAGGAACATGAACGGACCAAAGGGATGTGTCGAATTTCTGCCCAGCTTGCAGTCGACCTTCACGAGGGCATGTGCCCGCATGGCCTGGCCTTCTTCGGGGCAGAGGCAGGGAGTAGATCCCCTGTCCTCAGAGCCTCTGAGTGCTGGAGATCCCAGGAAGGTCCGGGCTCTGGGTTCTAGCTCTCAGAGAGGCAGCTGGATTTGCTCTGGACTCCCGGGCCAATGGCCGTCCAGACCCTGGGGCCCTGTTAGGGGGTCAGGTGTGTGACCAGCAGGCCCTTGAGAGCCTCCCCAGGATCCAGCTGGTCCAGCTGGTGCCTGCTGGGCTAGGACCAGCCGGTCATCTGGCTCCGACGCCCCTCCCTGCCCCGGTGTTTCCTTCTCTCTGGGTGCTGTGTTCATTTTTCATGGCTTCCATCAGAGGCAGAAGGCAGAGAGCTGTTTCCTGCAGGGAGAGAGCAGGCGCTGGAGTGGGGAGGAGGGAGGCAGAGCTGCGTGGTGATTAAACACTGCAGAGACCTAAACTAATGACGGCCCCCTCCGCCGGCTGCTCAGGAAGAAAGACAGGAACGGAAGGCAGCCCAGGCTGCTGTCAGTGCACCCCCCCCACCCTGGGGCCTCCTCTTGAGAGCCACGGCCACGCTGAGCCCAGCAGGACCTAACCCTGTCCTTCCAGCCACTCTGTGAGGCAGAGAGGGCTTAGGGCCACCCAGCCAACGCACTGGCGAGTTGTGGGGAGATAGGAGTAGTTGCCTCCCATAGTGCAGGCTTGTGTGAGACAGTGTGTGCAAAGGGCTCAGAACAGGGCCTGGCCCCAGCCCGGTTCTCCACGCACAGGAGGTCCTGCCGGGTCCTGCCATTACACCTTGGGAGCAGGTAGGTGAGATCGATTGGCTGATGTGCAGGTGAAGAGAGAGAGAGGTCCATAAATCTGTCGGGGTCTTGCCCAAGACCACACAGCACAGAGCGAGTAGACAAAATGGGGACTCACCCACTTTGGACTCCCTACCCAGTGTTCTTTCATCTATACTAAGGCCAGGGAGGGAGTCTAGGGTCAAACTTCCAGGGCCTTGAACGTAACAATCGAGGAGTCTGCAGACCATGTGCCAAGCACACAGTTCCCCTTGGCCTGAGAGCCTGTGTGGATTCTGAACCCTGCAAGGGAAAGGGAAGAATTATTCCTTCTTTCTCCGTTCATGGAGCAGAGGGCCACTGGGCTAGACCAGTGGTTCTCCAAGTGGGGTTCTTGGACTAGTGACATCAGCGTCACCTGGGAACTGGCTAGAAATGCAAATTCTTGGGCTCCATCCCACCACCCACTGAATCTGACACCCCACTGGGGACGAGGCCTTCCAGATGATTCTGAGGCACAGGCAAAAATTTCCTATCCTGGAGACCCAGGTGGTTCAGTCCTGCCCTGGCACCTCAGCACCCAGGACACCGAGTCACCCAGACATCCCCAGGTGTGATACTCTCTGAGAAACAGGTGCAGCCAGGAAGCACTATATGTAAATGGAATTCTCATAAATGATCATTTTCATTGCTACAAGGCAGCTGGATATTTAAAGAAACCTCACAGAGAATCATTTCATCTCATAAAGGAGCTTCTGCAAAGAGAAAACTCCTCTCCCGTTTCCTGCCCAACCCCCTCCCCAGTGTTCTAGAAATTCAGTCTCTAAGTCATGTTTTCTTAGGGTTGGTGTCCACCTCTCCATAACTAAAACAGGTAGGCAATGTGACAGAGTCACCAAGAGGCACCAGGGACCCCAGCAGTCTTGGGCAGCCCAGCTGGGCCAGTCCTGTGTTTTCAGGCAGCCAGGCTACCGACGGCCAACCCCTGTGAGGCACCTGGAGAGGTGGTGACAGCCAGTCATGGGAGGCTTCCAGGCTTTCCTCAAACGTCCACATATGCTGGGTTTCACACAAAAGGAGTGGTGATCAGTCAGGAAGCCAGGACAGAAACGCAAGATGTGTGGGTGATGGGCTGCTCTTGTTGGATACACGAAGAAAAAAAAAGAAAAAGAAACAAACAGTGCAACACGGGTTTTAGATAGAGAACCCACTGGACGGTTGTCATCTCCCACAGTGTGGGGCCAGGTGACCTGCCCCTGAGCTAAAATACCTGCCTGATTTGCAGAGCGACTGCCGCTGGAACAAGACCACTGCGTCAACCTCTGAGCCACCTGCCTTGTGACTCAAGCCTTTAGCACAACGTGGCCTCCCCTTCACTAGCCCAGGCTGAGCCCAGGCTGGGGAGGGTGGAGGTGTGATCCGCCTCTCTTGTACTGTGCACCTGAGGTTCTTGCAGGACGATGAGGTCCCTCGGGCGGGGGAAGCAGAGGAGGGTTGGGGGTGGTCAGCAGATTGGTCCTGAACTCGCTCTTTCTCAAAGGGCAACGAGTGACCTAAAGCCTGTTCTCAGGAGTCAAGTACATGGATCACCAGGCAAAGTGCCACCCGCCCCAGATCTGTCTCTTGTCACCATGGCACACACACACCCTCAGTTACTCTAGGGCTGGGAAGGTTTCCAGGTGGTTCCTTAATAGAAACAAAGGTACCCTGGGATCAGTGCCTCCCCAAGGCCTGGTCCCGGGACCCCAGGATGGTCTGCCGTGGCTTTGGGAGCCCAGGCTGAGTGAAAGGGGACCTTCTTCTGAGGGTTCTGGCGTTTGTTGCTGGCTTCCACTCCCATGAGGATCGAGAATGGCCGTGGGAACCGGAACTAACAGTGGAGGTGCACAGCCAGGCCTCTCAACTCTCAGACTCACAGCTGCCTTGCCTTCCTTTGAGGTGGACAAGCATGGTGTTTAGACTCAGCTTCTGGTTGAGCCTAGAAGGGGCCTGCTTCCACTCGACCTCTCCTTAGATCCGGAGGGAACAGAAGGAGCCAGACCAATGGCCAAGCACTAAGCTGGGAAGCCTCGGGAAACTCAGCTCCTCAGGGAAGAAATAGATTCCTGCCCCGCCCCCCCGCCCCCACCCCTCCAGTTCCCTTAGAGTATGCCCTGGGCTGTAGTATTTAGGCCCCAGGAGAAATTCTATGTACAGGATAGAAGCAGGCTCTCCAGGTAGCCCCTGCTGGAATGAGGGACATGCAGGTTTCATGGCTCCCAGGGGCACGCTATGTGCCTGTGGGGCCCAGGTCTGGTCTTGCAGACCCCCTGGGGGTGTCATCCCAGGGTCAGCAATGACCGTGTGGGGAGAGCACCCTCGCTGTCCTAGGCCCCTGGGCTCCCCTGTGCCTTGTGTGGGTGCTGCCTTGGAGCAAAAAGGAGCCGTGGAGACTCTTGACTCCCTGGACCCTCCTCCTCCCAACGGCTATTCTGGTCAGACCTCAGGGAGTCAAAGGGATCTGTCCTTTCCGAAGCCGTGTTCTCCCAGAATATGGTGGGGCAGATGCACAGAGGGCACCTGGCTTCAGTCAGTTGTGGGGGTGGCTCAGGGCCCTTCTCCCCTTCCCAGCATGGAAGGGGAGCTCTGCTCACCCTTACTCTACTACCAGCCAGTATCCCTGGGGTAAGAGGAGAAAGTCCCGCCTCTGTCCCAGTCTGGCACGAGCTTGGTGTGCCCTGAGCCAGGATCCCTACCCTCTCTGTTCCTGCCCTTCATCTCTAAGATGGGGGCTGTGACTGCCCCACTCCTGAGTAGTTTATAATGGTCTGGCGGCAGAGTGCTGGGGCATGGGACATGGTGCAGACTCCCTGCCAGTTGGTCTCAGCAAGCAGCACTTTGGTCTGTGCCTCTGCCTGGCAGGACCCAGGGGGGCACCTCTCAGGAAAAGGGAGCATTCTCTTTCCAATGCAAAGAGCCCCTTGAGCTGGCTTTGGGATGTCTTTACAATTAAATGGGTTATCCTGGAAGGCTCCAGATGGTGGTGTGAGGTAGGCAGGGAATTTTCCAGGCTGGGATTTTCCTAAAGCCCACAGACAGGCTCAACCTGTCTGGCATCTCCCCCCCCCACCCCCCCCCCCGCCCCCGGGTCTGAAGATCCCGCCCGGCCTGATGAAGGACGGCCGAACCGGTTTGGGAATCATCCCTGCCAGCTCCGGCTCCGGGGTCCCCTGGAGTTCAGTTCCCAGGGTGAGTTCACATGCCCTGAGACTCCAAGCTCCTGCCAACCCGGGCAGCCCTTGGGGAGAGGGGGTGGGAGCATGGAATGAGTGTTCTGGGAGGAAGGGCACAGCCCAGAGGCCCTCTCTGGCCAGCCAAGGACCTGGAGGGACGGGATGTGGAGTTCAAGGATATGGGTAGGACCAGGCAGGACAGGCTGTGAGCCTCCATGCACGTCTGCGGCCAGCCGGACCTCCAGCCTGCTCAGTTCTCCCTGATCTTGGGCCCGAGCGTGTGCGCAGGCACACATGGAAAAGGACAGGGTCACTGGCAGCCAGAGGGCCAGCAGCGGATTCCTCCTTGTTTTGACTTCCTTGGCCACAGTGCAATGAGAGGTGACAGAGCAGGGAGTAGAGTGCGGGAATGAGCTCGCACACTGTCCTCCGTGTGCTGCTGCTGCTACTGCTGCTGCTGGTACATGGGTACAGCTGTTCTGCAGGACAGTAATATTTCCCCCCAAGGAAAACATCTCTTGTTTGATGATCCAGGGGTCAGCTGTCAGGGCTATGAAGTCCAGCCTACAGCCCCCCAGGAACAATGTTTTCAGGAATTGGAGGGAAGTCCTAGCCTCAGCAGCCCCAGCAGCTCCCTCCCCCGGCCCTCCTGACCCCCAGGCTCCCAGACCTCTGCACACCTGCTCCCCGCTCTGCACGCCTGGGTTTATTAAATGGGGTAACCGGGCAAGGTGAGATCTCTGGAGCCCTTTCCTTCTGTCACCCGGGGAGGGGAGGTGACAGGGAGAGGGGAGGAGGGACGTGTCCAGACCAGACAAGAGGATAGGCGGCTCTTCCCACAATCCCACAGCACCTGCAGGATTGAGAAGGCCAGAGGCTAGCCTCAGCCCTGAGAGCCGTGACCCCGTTAGGAGACCAGTGCTGATTCCCAGAGCCACAGACTTCAGAGAGCGCAACGCCCCCCACCCCACCCCGCGCATGCATGGCCGAGAGGCAGAAGGAAGTTGCCTGAGGTCACCCAGGAAGTTGGTGGCAGACCAGGGACAAGAAGCCGGGATGAATCATAGGACGGGAGGTGGGCAGAAGGCGTGCCTTGCCTGTTCTCAGATCTGTGACATCACAGATTTGGGGGGTTGAGAGGGAAGCTGTGCTGGCCCAGCAGCGGGGTCACGGTCCTGTGGTGAGATTGGGGTTGAACCGCCTCCTTGTGGGCCGCCGTTGCTGCTTGGTAAAACATGGACAACCTTGTCCTGGGCCAGCCCCCGCTGGGGTTTGTGAGGCTCAGCAAAGCAGAGGGTGCCAGCCAGGTGAGAAGAGTCAAGGGCTGTCTCTGCACCTTCATGATCCCATCAGGTCCTCCCTGTCCGTGCCAGGGTGAAATCACCCTGTTTCACAGGCCTGCACTTGGGGGCCCCCGGCTGGCCTCGGGTCTGTGGCCACATTCAGGTCGACACCCGGTCTCCTGAGACCCAGCAGCTGCTGGCCCTGGCTCTGCCCCTTTGTGGTCAAGTGCATCCTGTGCTGTTTTCTGGGAGGAGATGACCCAAGAGAACTGGCAGGGAGGGGCCCCTCTTTCCATTTCTGGGGGACCCGGCAGTGGTGGGCCCACCAAGGAGGACAGGCGGAGGAACAATCCCATGGACAGCTCTGTTCTCAGAGCTGGGGTCATGGGTCAGAGCAGGAATCCTGACCTTGGTTCCTGTCCCTCGTCCCACCTCCTGGTAGACACACAGAGGGATGGGGACTGAGGAGGGGCCAAGGGCCCGCCCAGGCCTCCCAGCTGACCCACCCCTTGTTTGGGGCCAGAAGAGAGGCTCTTAGTCAGCTGCTCTGTTGGCCCAGTTGGAGAGGAGGGCCGCAGAGTCCGAGCCTGCTCCCCGGCACTCCTGAGGAAGGAGTCTGCCCAGATTGGCTACCTGCCCAGCGTGGCCTAAGAGCTGGGTCAGAAGTGAGCAACTTCTGGGCCTCAGATCTGTGGGGGCCTGCCATCTGCCTGATTCAGAGTCTGGCAGGGACAGCAGAGGGCGTGGGCGTAGCTGGGAGCTAGGGAGCAGAGCAACACCACCTGCCCAGAGAGCACGCGGCGTAAAGGAGGTAATTCGGGGCTGGGCCCAAGGTGCAGATGCATTTTTGCGATCCTCTTGGAGATGAGTGAAAGGAATTGTATTCTGTTTGAGCAGCAGCATGTGGAGGGGGAGAGAGAGAAGCCTCCCAACCCTAGAAGGAGCATGTGCTCTACAACCAAACCAGGACAGTTTCTTTGTATAGAGTCTTTGAATGCCAGAAATGGTACTACCGTGTTATGTGCATTAGCTGGTTTAATCTTGACACCTTAGGAGATGGGTAATATTTATTCTCCCCATTTTACCAAAGGGAAGACCAGAGCACAGAGAGGTTAAGTAACTTACCCCAGGTCACACAGCTGCCAAGGGGCTCAGCTGAAATTTGAAACCCAAGCTGACTGGCTCCTGTATGTGCTCAGCCCTCTGCCTTCTGGAAGCAGGAGGTAGTCAGCATTTTCCAGCTTCTGAATTTCCAGCTGAGACTCTGGCACAAGACTTGACATTTCTTCCATGTGGTTTAAAGCTTGGGTCCTTCTTTCATCTCAGGACGCCTCACACCAGGCCTGTGAATAGAGGTTCCTCTTATTGTCTTCACACTTTACAGATGACACGGAGAGACCAGGCCACATCTGAGTCATGTCAACCCCTGTGGCTGCTCCCGCTTCGCCCTCCCCTCCAGGCTGCTCACTACTCTTTTTCTCTGCACGGCTTTGGAGCGTGGATCCTGGGCCTCAGGTGCAGACAGGAGTCCCCGCTGGCTGAGTCTCCATGGTCTCTGACTCCTGAGCTTCCCGGGCAGCGGTCCCAGGGTCCCGTCCTGTGGTTGGGAGATGAAAGAGGAAGGTCAGAGACTGGGAGGGCATGGCCTGGGTCTGGAGACAGGAGGAGGAAGAGCAACAGCATCTCCAGGGAGCTGTGGGTCTGGGAAGGCCCTCGGCCTTCCCCTGTGGGCTGGACAATGTCAGCATCAAGAGCAGTATCACACCGTGAGCAGGGAAAACCCAGGGCTGCAGCTAGCCTGCCAAGGTGTGGGAGCTGATGTGCTTCCTTTAATCTTCTTACCTTTCCTTCCCTGTGTTAGCACAGCCTATCAGCGGGTAGGTCACAAAACAGGTGTCACAAAACAGGTGTCCGTTGACTCAGATACAGATGTTTTTGGATGACAGCACCCATCTTTGAACACATCACGATAGAATTCCATGCAGGGCTGATGCTGCTGAGGCCAGGCCCCTGCCCTCGAGGAATGGGGAGAGGGGTGGAGGGCTGCCAGCAGGTTTAAAAGCCACAGGGAGCCTGTCGCATGTGTGCCCTGATTGTCGGTCTCTTGGATGCAGCAAGTGGGTCTGTCCAGCCCCCCATTTCCCCTGTAGTACGTTCTCCAGCGGTGATTCGTTTCAGCCCATCGGTCGCATGGGTGTGTCGCCGATGTCAAGGGCCATGTTGGGTGCTAGGGCTGCAGAAGCGAACCCCTTGGATCCCGTCCTGGCCCATAGGGCTTGTGCTCGCGTGGGACAGTGGTGCACCTTTCCCTGGGGTAGCCCGGCTCTCTGACTCATTTCTGCGTCCATTGAGCACCTACCATCTACCAGGCCGTGTGCAGCCTTCGGGGACACAGATTAGAAAAGAGGTGATCAGAATACATTTGTGGAAAAATTCCTCTGGCTGCCTTGCAGAGTGTGGGTTGGCGGGAGGCAGTTTCGGAGACAGAGATAAATGAGGGGCCAGGCTTGTCATAATTCAGAGAAGGGACAAGGCTGCCGAAGGTGATCGGAACAGGCAGGAAGCAAAGGGGACACGCTGCAAGGCGATCAGGCTGCAGTGGCCCTGCGTGGGGCAGGGGAGGGGGCGTCTTCAGGAGGGGGCTTGGATGCTCCTGGAGCTTCGGGTGGATGAGGGACCAGGAGGAGCTCAGATGTGGCCGGGGGGGCCGGGAGGAGGGCTGCATGGAGGCCGGCACTTCCCTCCTAGCTCCCCGCTGGGAAGTGGGCATGCTCCCACTGCCACTTCTGAGTCAGGGAGCCGAGAGCACAGAGATGTGTGGGAATGGGTCCTTCCTACCTCTCCCTGAGCCTCGGACTCCACGGTGTGCTCCCAAGCGTTCTTCGTGCCTCGCCCGGCCGGGCTCTTTTCCTCACCCGCTTCCAAACAGAGCACACCTGTGTCCTGCCCCATCCCTGGGTCTCAGAAGCCTCTCCTTTCTCCTTCCTTCCCTTTCTTCCTCTCTCTCTCTCTCCCTCTCTCGCTCTCTCATACACACACACACATACACTCACAGAGTTTCTCTGTTCTCCAGCAGCCTTTTAGCCGCTAAGATGCTCTTTGATACTTAATACGCCTTTGTTTCATTTCGCGTGTAGCTTCCCCGGGCTGCAGTGCATTTGATAATTCCACGTCCAGGTCTCTCTAGGTCTCTCTGCACTCCCCCTCACGCCCCCCTAGGCCGCTCCTGTCACTTCCCTATGCCCAGACCTTCCCCAGAATGAGCAGACCAGGCTTCTTGCTGTCTGAACATCCCCTGCTCGCCTCCCTAAAGAACAAATGCCTTGTTTCCTGTGGCCAGTTGGCTGCCTCTGGTTCCTGGCTCCTTTTCAAGCTGGAGTCCAGCCTGGTAAGGGGCAACCTTTCTCTTGTGCCTGGGTGAGCTTATTCACCCCTTTGATGCTCTAGCTCCCAGACCCCCAGCCTCTGCCTCTCCTCCACCCCCACCAGCCCATTGTCTGCTGGCGGCTAGCCATGCCTGGAGAGTACAGCTCCACCCTCCCTACCTGGAACCAGGCGATTCCCAAATCCTGCCACGTGCAGCCTCTTGCCCCTACCCCTGCCACCCCCATGGAAGACTGGCCCATCCCACTAGGCCATCTGTCAGCCCATCCTGGGGGTCCCCTCTGCCAGGAGCTGCGGGTATAGAGACAAGTGGCAGGGCCTGTCCCTGTCCCAGGTAGGACACATCTGGGACAAGCCAGGACTAAGACGCTCTAGGACGCCACTCCAGACCTGCCCTTGCTTTGACATCTGGTTTCTTTGGCTTGTCCATAGAGCATACTGTGGCGGCTGCGGCTGTGGGGGGAATGTCCATAAAGATCTTGGGGAGCAAATGTCTGGAGATCTCCTTCCCTGCCCTCCTTCAGACGGGCATCCTGTGTCCTCCCAATGCTCAGACCTGGAGCTCATTTCCACTTCTCTTCCAGAAGAGTTCATGCCGCCTTAGCCACCAAATCTGCTGGCACAGGGGTCCCTAGACTTGTCTGCTGTATCTCATTCATAGAAGATGCCCCCGCCATGGTCATACTCACCACTGTTTTATGTACCACGAGGAAGGAAGTCACGCCACGAATCACACCACGACGTGGCATCAACAGTAAGACACGTGCTGTTGGCAAATGACCCTAGTTGCTGAAATCCGAGGCAAGGCGGGTCTGGAGTGGGAATCCTCATGTCCCAGTGGCTTCCTGGGTAAGCTGCAGAGACAAGTGTGGGCAGTGGTCAACCGTCATGTCTTCTCCCGGCCGGGCTCCGCTGACCCTCGAGGCTGCTGCTTCCTCTATAATGTGGCCATCCGGAACTTGGCTGCCAGACACCAGGGCCCAAGACCGGGCCAGGTGAGGTGCCACGGGGTGGGTCTTGGGGTGTTAAAGATCCCAAGGAACCCCTCATTGAAGATGGTGGCTAGTGGGCCGGGAGGCCCATGGCAGATCCTAGGGAAGCCAGAATACCTTCCTTCCGGGGCTGAAGGTCCCTCTCCACTGACTGAAGCAAAGGCAGAACTGCATCTAAAGGGGGAATTGATTTTTGCCTTCCGTGTCTCAGGCAAAGCGGGGCATGTGATAGGGGCCACTCGGCAGATTCCATAGCCAATGGGGCAGGCAGACCTAGTCATCTGCTCTGGGGTCTGGGACTTAGGGACACTCTGCACCCAGCCCAGCCCCTGGGCACTTCTGTAGCTGCATGCCTCCCCATGTCATTGGTCTCTGTTGTACGGTCCCACATGGCCAGCGACACCAAAGCTGCATCCTGATGGTCGCTTCTCTTCTGACTGAGGTCAGTAATACTAATCTTCACCATAGCAAACACATGTATGGCCCCCTACGAGTGCGGCCCCCGCACTGTGTGATGGTAACTCAGCTCATGCTTGCGACTACCCTCTGAGGTGGGGAGTAGAATCACCACCATCCCATTTTAGAGATGAGAAAACTGAGGCCCAGGAAGGGTAGGCAACTTGTTCAGGGTGCCACACGGGTGGTGGAGACTGAGCTGGGATTGGGTCTCGTGGACTGGTTCCAAAGCCGGTGCCTCCACAACTCTCCCGGGGCTGTGTGATGGGTGTGGGATTGATGGGCTGCTTTTCGGGGGCTACTGTAGGATACAGGGCTCCTTCGTTCTTCTGCCCACCCTCCCTCCCTTTCTGGCTTCTGCTTGGATACCTTTGCAGTTGGCTGACAACACTAATTTATAGCTCCCATTCACTCCCTGAGACAGGCAGCTTCTGTTAAGCCCATTTCACAGATGGGGAAACTGGGTTTTCAAGCCTGTGTGAAATCTCAACAGCCAGGGAGTGGCAGGACAGGACCCAAGCCCCATCACCTGTGGGACTACAGAGCCAGAGCACTTAGCTCCTGTTCCTTGGGTCCTCCCTACCATTGTCCCCTCCCCTACTCTCTCCTGGAGTGGCTTAGGCCCTGGTGCCCGTAGGGACTGCCTTGACCCCTCCTGGAGTGGGCCGGGTTGGCTTCCTCCCCTTCACAAGGTGCTTTCCTGCTGGGGGGAAGAGGGAGCATTCGCAGACCCTCACCTGCTGTCCGGAGAGCACACGTGGTGTTTTCCCAGCTCTCTGCGCTTATTACACCAGACCCTGTTCTCAGCACCTTGTAGGTGTTAGTGTCATTCCAGGGGCCCAGCAGTCCTAAGGAGAGAGCATTAGCATTACGCCTATTATCGATAAGAAACTGAGGCCCAGAGAGTGTGTGTAATTCACCCACGGTCACATCACATTACTGGAACCCAGACTGCCAGGGTGAGTGGTACCCCCAGAACCAGACCCTGGGCTGGCCGTGGTGGCTGTCCAAGCAGCAAGAGGGCCATTCCTTCCCCTGCCTTAGCCCCTTAAGATGGCTGGTATCTCTTCCTGAAGCTCTGCCCAGTTCGGGCAGCCTCGTGCACACCGCACAGTGCCTTCCCATCCCTCCCACCCCATCTGGGGACTCCGCATGTCTGACATCCCTCCTGAGCCCCAGAGCCTGTGCTCGGCGGTCCCCTCTCCTTTCCCACCGCAGAGAGGGCACAGAGCAGAGACCCATGGGATCCCATGGACATGCAGGCAAGACAGGCCCCATCTGAGCACACATGCTCCACTCCTCCTGGATGCAGGCACGATGTGGTGTGCACGTAGACGCCCACCCAGCTGGCCTGTCTGTCTGTCCTTGTGTGACCCCCTGCCTGCCTCTGTTAGTCCTCCTGGGTCTCGGACAGTGCCGACTCCCTGTTGGGCCGCAGACTGGCTCTCACCTGCTGTCATCACCCAGCCTTTGTGTCAGAGCAGCTTGTGGTGGTCTGCGGCACGAGAGAGCATGCCCTGTGTCCGTGCCGCCACCCCCATGCGTCGTCAGCATGGCCTCTGTGCTAGCTGGCTGCCCGGGCCGAGGAGGGGAGGGTGCTGCCTTTCTCGCCCCCTGCCTTCCTCCTCTGTGGCTGTCCTGGCATCTGTGTTATGTCGTGACTGGCTTATACACACGTCCCATCTGCTCCCCATGTCCCAGGCTCTTCTCAGCCAGGCCCCGCGATGCCACCAGCTTCCTTTCATTCCCTTTATGGAAAACCCCTCCACCAGTGATAGGCAGATGAGGGCTGTCCTTGACCAAGCAGGGGGGTGGCCCGTGACATTGGAGGAAAGCTCCCGCCTGGCGTGGTGGCCCCCAGGAGGAGCGCGGGCTGGGAGGGGCGTCCGCGGGCAGCGGGCGACACCATCTGTGGCCGTCCTTTGTGCTGGCAGCCGAGCAGTCCCTCCATCGCTGCGATCCGGCAGGCCTCGTGCTTGGCGTGCAAATGAGTTTCCAGATGCCCGTACCATCCCCCCCGCCCCGCCCCCCCCCCCGCCCAAGAAGCGGTAACTAGGGGCTTGGGAGAAGAATGGAGCAATCTGGAAATTCATTTCTGTTTGTTCCAACCTCTCTGAATAGGCTGCCTCCCCCTCCAGCTGTGGCAGATGTGTGCTGGATGCCTGCTTTAGGGGCGTTTTGCCATGGTTCTGGGCAGACACCCGCCAGGGTAGGGGTCTCTCTGGCATCCTCCTCCCTGGACAGGTGGTGGCAAGATGAGCCTGACAGAGAAGGGCAGGACACATCTTTTAAGATGTAGCTCACCCGTTGGCATCCCCTCCTGGAGGCAGAACAGGTGCTCTCCCGGCCAGAGGCACAGGCTGGTGTTCAACCCCTGCTGGCCTCCTTGACTGGTGGTCTTTGGGCAGCACACAAGCAGAGCAGACGAACCCAGCAACCCTAGAGGACCCCTCCCCACCCTGACCCCATTCCCCGGGAGAACCACTGCCTGTCCCTTGCGCAGCAGCCCCTGTGCTTCCCCGGGAACAGGTATGCCACCGTTGTGGGCAGCTGCCAGTGGGACCGTGTGCACAGGGCTCTCCTGCTGGTCTGAACAGTGGCCTCTTGGCTCCTGCCCACTGGGTGAGGGGCAGGAAGGAACCCAACGCTCCCCATGACTGGCAGAGTTGCTGTGGGCCTGGGCAGGGGCAGACAGGACTGCAGAGGGTCCCAGCCCTACCTCTAGGGTCTGTGCGCCAGTAGGGAACTCGGTCCGGGATCTGGGCAGTTTGACGTGACAGCCCTGGGAAGCCACTGCAGGGCTCTGTAGGGCAAGGCATCTTCCCCAGCGCTCGCTGAACATGGTGATGGGCGGGGGCGGGGGCGGGGGGGTTCGGACGAGGCCGGAGGGCTTCCTTGCTGAGTTGGTGGGGCTGGAGTCCATGGCCACTCGGTTTTTGCCTTCTGAAGGGTTTCATCTGCTCTGCCACATTTTGGTCCCGGCTTGGGCTTCACTACTGGGGGAATGGGCAGGAGCACCCTCTAGCTGTGGTTACTGGGAGCCAGTGACTTCCCTCACCTGAGCTCAGTCTGCTTATCTGTCGAATGGGGTGAGTGGCTGGCATTCTGGATCATGCAGGGTGGATTTGGAGAAAAGGACACAGAAGCATGTCGTACAGCATCTAGGTGGGAGAGCCTGGAAATGAGGAAGTGGGCTCTGCGTCCAGCAAGCGGCTGAGCGGTTGTGCTTCCACGGGCGTCTGTCAGACTGGGCTGACTCCTTCCAGAGCTCTCAGACCCGGCTGACCAAAGTCCTCATGGCCGGAATGGGGCAGTGGCCGGGGTGTGGTCACCCCCTTTTGCTCCCACACCATCTCAGCAATCCCCCCCCACGCACCCCTCCCCACAGCCCTGCAAGGAGGGCAGGGCAGGGCTGAGCAAACTGAGGCCCAGAGAGGGTCTCTGAGCTCTGTTGGTTCATGTAACAAAGTGGTGGCAGCCCAGCCTTCCCAAATCGCTCATGCTTGGACGGACTGGCCAGACGAACTGACCAGGAGGGTGCTTCTGGCCCCTGACGGCCACATTAGGACAGTGAAGGGTGATTGCCCAGTACCCCTTTAGTTAGCTTCAGCTGCTCTTCTCTTGGTGTTCAAGGGCTCGACGCCCGGATGTGAAGGTCCTCCTGGGCTTCTGCCTTCTGTGCCCCCGGCGCACTCTGGGTTAGCCCCCCCACCTCACCCTGGGGCTGCCCTCTGCCCTGCAAGTCCTTAGTCCTCCTAAACGTGGGTGCCCAGCAGCACAGGGACCAGCCTCAGGTCTCCCTGGAAGGCACGGGCACTTTGGTGGGGAAGACTGTCAGGAAAGAGCCCACGGGCATTCCTGGGATCATCAGGAGTCTTCAGGAACGCTCTGGATTCCGGGTGACTTTTGCCCCTCCTACCCTGCCCCCGAGGAGAGGCCATGTTGAGCTGACTGTCCAGAGGCCTTGCTGAGAAGTTGGGGGGAACCCAGCACTTCCTAAGCTTGCCCCACATAGGGTCTGTGCTGGGCTCCCTCCCTCCCTCCCGCTCTGGTGGTCTCTCCTTGACACCGTCTCTGACATCCCCTCCATCGAGTCCATGCTCACCTCTGGCCTGTCCTTCTCAGAGTGAGGGCCATTGACATTGGCCCTCCTTCGGGGTGGCCGTCCCACTCTACAGGTGAGAAGACCAAGGCCTTCCTGAGGAGGTTTGGTGGCTCTCCTGGTGTCACACGAAGGTGGAAACACCCAGTCTGGGAGGGTGAGGTGTGGGGGCGGACACAGCAGGGGGAGGTGGCCACGGGGCTGGCTGACCATCCTGTCCTTCCTTGTAGCCCTGCTGTCCTCCTGGTGTGAGGAGCTTGGCCGCCTGCTGCTGCTCCGACATCAGAAGAGCCGCCAGAGCGACCCCCCCGGGAAACTCCCCATGCAGCCCCCCCTCAACTCCATGAGCTCCATGAAACCCACTCTGTCGCACAGGTAAGTGGGCGTGTATCTCCGGGATGGGCCGGGGGCCGCTGGGCGGGCACTGGGCAGTGCCCTTGCAGTGGAAGACCTGGAGGGTTGGGGTGGGGCACCAAGCAGCCCAGAGGATATTCTGTGTTTTCTAAAATGCAGCTGTTTTTGAAATCCTGGTGGAGGAGCACTGTCTCTTCCCCATCACAGCAGAGGTTGAAAGTGCTGGTCTTACCCAGCGTGGCTGCCCTGTCCCTTGATGGAAGGCTGCCTCTTCCTTTTAGGTTCTAGACTTCAGGCTGAAGCTTAACTATCCCGAGACCAGGGCCTTCCGTTTCTCCTGAGCAGGGTCCTGGGCAAACTCAAAAAAACCCAGGGCCCACGAGGGGCTCAGGAACATCACAGTGCTGGGCTCCCACCAGCAGATGGGGACAGAGCCAGCCCAGGCGGAGCAGGCAGGAGCTGAGTGAGGCTGGGCTGTCGGTGCAGGGGTGGGCTCCAGAGAAGCCCGGGATCACAGGTGGGAATGCCTTGGAGGAGGCTGTCAGGCCCCGAGCAAGTGGCCAGTCTGCCCGGCCCCAGCCTCGGAAGGAGCACGTGTTCAGGATGAGCAAACCCTGCAGTCAATGATTCTGCAGTTCCCTGGCTGAGCTGGGCCCGCTCCCTCTGCATGCTCTGCCGGATGACCCCCTGCTTTCCCTCTGCAAGTCCCCCTGATGACAAAGTCAGGAGGGTACACTTGTAGTCAGAGCTAGGCTCTCATCCACGACCCAGCCTGACTGAGGCACCCGCAGCCCAGAGCATGCGGCAGGTGACCTGCGTCCCACCCTGACCCCTAGACTCAGGACAGCGCCCCCTTCTGTGGGTGTTTCTCGTTGGGGCGGGGGGGCACTGCTGGCATTGGGTCAGGGCATTCAATGTCTCGGTCCCTGCCCACTTGGTTGTTCTAGTGCCCCCCACCCCCATGCTGTAAAAGCACCTTCACACATTTTGAGGGGGTGAGGGTATCACCCGTGGTTAAGAACGACGGCTCTAGAAAGGCAAAACCTGCCTCTGGCTGCTGTCCTCCCGTTGCCCTGGCTCAGCAGAAAGCCGCAGAGCTTCTCCGTCGGGGCTGCCAGCCGCTCTGCGCAGGCTGTGGCTGAAGGTAGCCTCAGCGGTCTGCCTATACTTTAGGCCCTTACCACTCCGCCCTGCCAGACACCTGCCGTCTCTCGTTGCCTCCCATCTCCCGTCCATCCTTCCTTTCCTCCTCCAAGCCACTGCACGAAAGCAGTCCCGGATGGTGGACCGGAGCCCCGCAGCCCCACGAGAGGCCTGCCTCGCACCTGCTCAGCCATGACCGTTCAGGCCGCAGAGTGCTATGGCGCTGGACCCTGGCCAGGCCTTTGCCAGGTCGTTGCTGAGCTGAGCTGGAGGCCAGAGACCGTCCTGTCCTGGAGTTACCCGGATGAAGGATGTCTGTGCTCCGGGGAGCTGCATTTCGCTAGCTGGGGAGGAAGGCCCACTGAGGCAAAACTGAGACCCCCAGATGGAGGCATGTTTAGGGTTAGGTGACAGGCAGGCCTGGCCTGGGGGTCAGAAGGAGGAAAAAACGGCCAGGCTGTCAAGAGGCTTCCCAGAGGACATGGGCCTTGACCTTCAAGGACAAGGACTTGGTCTCAGAGCTGGGTAGGTGCATTCCGTGAGCTTGAACTGGTTTTTCCTCAGGGTGCCGTGACGCAGTGCGCTGCTCCTGATGCCACACTGGTTCAACTCCCTGCAGGGAGCCATGAATGACAGGAGGCAAAGAGGCAGCCTCTCAGAGATGGGAGAGCCCCATCCCCCGGAAGCGTTGCTGGGAACTGATGGAGGGCCAGTTGCTTCCGCGGAACGTGGCCTCCTCACATTCTGCACCATACCTCCCTCCCCAAATGACAGAGCTAGAACAGAAAGCAGGACCAGAGCAGGACAGTGACTTGCCCAAGAGCACACAGCCGGTGAGGAGCAGGCCAGTGCCCTGCCCTTCACTCTGCTCCTGCTCCTGGCCATTCAAGACCGGTGAGGGGGTGTCTGGCTGTTTAACCCAACTCTGATCCAGACTTGCCCTATTTCCCAGTTCTGTATGATGCCACTACCAGAAAGAAGTGGCATCATTTGAACAGGGACTGGTCCACATCCCTGCAGACCCCACGCTGAGGCCAAGGGCACATTATGGTTGATGATGCAAGGTGGGCCGTTCTCTACTTCTAGCTTCGTGAGTTTCCCAGGAATCCCCAATAGGAGGCATCACCTTTTAAGTCCTCATGTAATTTCCCAAATAAGAAGGAAAATCAGGTACTTTTCACAGAGAGGAAAATTTTCAGGCCCCTTCCTTCGCTGCTGGATTGAGTGACTTGGAGGACAGAAGCCCCTCTTTCCCTTTTAATTCGGGAGACCCTGGGCCACGGGTGATGTTCAGGATTTGGGACTTGGAGGGGTGTCACTGTTTGAAAACTCAGGGGGGCTTGTCTGTAGGCTCTGAGGACTAGTAAGTAGGAAAGGGTGGGGGGGGTCCCTGGGAGCCCGGAGCGCCAGGCTGTCTCTGGGGGACCCTGTGACTGTCATGCTTCCGTTAGCTCCGGAGCCACAGTCCCAGCCACTTAAGGGGTAGGTTCCCTGGAGGTGGGCACCACGGCATCAGGGCTGGAGACAATAGGCACACAGTGGCACTTGGTACCACACACACACACAAGGATCAGAGGGCTCAGGCGTCCCGCGGCCACTGCTGGGGGTGACAGCGGTCTTGGGGGAACTACAAGCGCCCACGCGTTGAGGAAGAGCTTTATGGTCTGTGGAGCTGTCCTTGGAGTGGCTCTGAGGCTGGCCGGGATGAGGGGCTGTGTGGATGCCGTTCTCTCTGGTGTGTGGTGCCTCTGACCCTAGAAGGAAGGCCGAGCCTGGGGCTGGAAGGCGCCTTGGGCTCACAGCCACCGCCCCCCCCCCCACCGTCACCTGTACGTGCTGCCAACGTACACTTCTACCTTCTCTCTCAGATTTAAAGGAGGGGTTAAAAAAGCCGTTTGTAATTAGCACATTGTCCCTATGCAAATCAGTGCTGCAAAAGTAATTAAAAGCCTAATAAATCTCATTTACATTCCTAACTTAATTACAGTCAAAGCCCGCTAGAGCTAAGGATGACTCCAAAATCAAGGGGTGCCGCCCTTCCTCTTCCAGGGGACGGGTTTGTGTCTCCTCCTCCCGCCCCCTGGAGAGGCGCCTGGGTGCACCCCGGGTGCTCCGGTTTATGCAGTAGGTGGGCGGCACAGGCACTGAGCCAGGCCCCCCGGGCGTGAGTGTCTTCACTCTGCCCTCTCCGGGCTGGGGGCCTCTGGGCAGCTCTGGAACCTCTCTGTGCCTCAGTGCCCTCATCTATAGTACTAGAAACAGCAGTGCAGGACTTCCGGCGCGGTCGGTGCCAGCGGACTCCGGACGCACTCACTTTGGTCAGCCAACAGAGAGGGGCTCCATCAGAGCAGAACCCCCAGCCGCCTCCTTTCCTTGGTGCCGCCACACCAGCTTCGCTGTGTTCATCGTTCGCTGCTTCTGTGGAGCTGGGCCCAAAGCTTAGGTTGTAATGGGTCCTTCTTCTTGCCCCCAGAAAATTTTTTAAAAAAAGAAAGGGAGGGAGAGAGGGAAGAAGGATTGATGAAGGAGCCAAAAATCCTGCTCCATCGGTTCCAGATTGCTAAGATACAGGATCTTTTCCTTTCCTCCTTCCTACTGAAAAAATGTAAAACCCTCCAACATGCAGTCAGCAGCGCAGGTCCCTCCGCGTTTCACCGCGGGGAGGGAAGGAAGCGGCCCGCGTAATTGTGATGATGGAGAGCCCCGTTAACGGCTCCCCTAGATGAAAGAGGGTGGGGGCTTCCGCTCCTCACTGGCTTGGTGTTTCATTAGCGGGAGCTCTTCAGCCTTGCATGGAGACGGACCCATATAGCCAGATCAGGGAAATTAATTCGGGTCTGACAATACCCTTAATGGGAATTTGTTCTTTCTCCCAAATAAAGTGGCTGTTAGGTGTGCAAGGGAAGAAATAACTCAGCCCTGCCCGCCTCTTCCCTCTGTGAATGTCTGTGTAGACGCTGCCACAGGAGGTACCCAGGAGCCAGGAATCAGCACTCCACTCTTGCTGGGCTTTTACTCATTTTCTCACATTTAGCAAACATCAGTCAGTGCCTATGGAGCTGCCAAACAGACATGTAAATTGTCTACGCTAACTGCAGTGTGAAAAGCTCTTTTATGTGACAAAAAGAGCTGAGGGAATAGAGGAAAATGTCCTTGGTTCTGCTTAAGAGAATCACAAAAGGGAGTGTACCCAGGCTGGGCTTTGGAATATAGGTAGGAGTTTGGTAGGGGCAGGAAGGCAAAGGAACACTAAGGAACGCCCCCAGAGGCTTGGGAAATCTGTTCAATGGGCAGTAATGATAAGAACATCCCCCTCTTGTAGCATTTTTGGAAAACTTGTGAGCACTGTCATCGTATCATCAAGTAAATAGGGGCACCTGCACACACTCAGCATGGAAAAATGGAGAGAAAAGTGGAAGTACAATTTAGCAGGGACTCCGTGCCCGGCTCTGGGTGAAACTTTACCTATATTTGTATGCTTCATTCTAGGAGAATGTTAGTCCCATTTTACAGATGAGAAAGTTGAGCTGACTTAAGTGATATGTCCAAGGTCATAGAAATTGTCAGTGGCGCAACCAAGGCTTAACCCCAGAGACTCGAAGTTTAAAGCTCCACTATTTAGCAGGGCCTCCCTGTGCCATCTGAGTATTAGTCTCATGAACGTCTAGTTGGAGTCCCTGAATATTTTCTGGGATACTCTGTGCAGGTTTGTTTTTGGTTTTTGGGTTTTTTTCCCAGGTCACTGGGTTTTCTCTGCAGCCAGTCTTTGAGATTAAACTTTTACATGTCCTCTGTCCCTTCATGCTGGGTGGCATCCCCCAAGAAGCTTAGAAGTCGTGCCCCTTCTCAGAATTCTTGGGGACTGCTAGATGTCCCTCATACTGTGTGCCCCCCTTGCATTACCACCATCTCTCTCCTTTTTTTTTTTAATTTGAGAAGGGGGTAGGGGTGGAGGGAGAGGGAGGGAGAGAATCCCCAAACAGACTCCCTCTGGGCACAGAACCTGATGTTGGGCTCGATCTGATGACCCTGAGATCATGACCTGAGCATGAACTCAGAGTCAGCCGCTTAGCCGGCTGAGCTCCCCAGGCGCCCCTCCCCATCTTTGTGCGGGGAGGTGCTGTCTTACCAGATCCTTAGCTCCCTGAGGCAAGGGGATGAGGTCAAGCCCACCTGGCAGTCTCGCCCTTGATAAGCTCCAGGACCTTGTGACCCTCAGCTCCTACAGATGCGTCTGAGTTGAGCCCCTTTAAGGGATGAAATGAGTTCTTAGGTGAAAGTCCCTTCACCTAGTTCCTTGCCTCTAGAAGCCACTCCATAAACCATAACAACAGCAGCAGTCACCAGTTTTAGGTGCCAGAGATAAGCTGCATGTGCTCACGTTGCCTTACACGTGGGAGCTCACTCAGACCTCCGGACAGCCTTCTGAGAGACATACTGTTATTGTCCCATTTTACAGACAGGGACCCTAAGGCACAGAGAGAGCAAGTAGCTGCTTCATTAGCTTCCCTCTGTTTCTCTCCCCGGAGGGCGGGTCTCGGTTGCTGGGAGCCAGAGCCCATGGGGTCACAAGCGCACTGTGGGTGGTCAGCAGTCAGGTTTAATGAGTGGACACAGTTACTCATTCTTGGGCTTCCTTCTGAGGAGGGTATGGAAAGTCGGTTTTTCTCTCTGGCACTTTGGTTAGCAAAGGCTTTCTGAGTCCTGTAGGTGTGTTGGAGACATCATGCCAGGTACAGGTAGCCTAAGTCAGGACTCCTGGGACAGAAGGAGAAAGGCAGCCTCTCCGTGGGCCCCCACTCAGGCCCTGTGAATGTGAGGAACAAGTGGAGCTCAAGCCAGTGAATTTCCCAAGGGCTTCCTGGAGGAGGTGGCCTTTGGAAGAGGAGCCTGGGAAGGATGAGTGAGGAGTGAGGAGGAAGCGTTCCAGACTAAGGGTGAGGGTCAGGAGGAAGCGTTCCAGACTAAGGAGGCACAGCAGTGGTAAAGCAGCTGCCTCCCGTGAGGAGGTGCTGGGTAGGCAGAACACTGCCTAGATTACAGGTGGCTGCTGGCACGGGTGCCTCTCCCGGGGGACTGGTGTTCTTGCGGTGGTTTTGGCTGGATGGGACTGCCACTCGTGCTGCAGCTTTCAGCATGAGAGTGGGCTCTGGGGTGGTGCACGATGGGGTGTACCCACTGGGGGTGCACAGAGCTGGGCAGGATTACTAAGAGTAGGATACTGACATCCCACCAGCCCTGGCCTCCCTCTGAACCACAACCCACTATGAAGAAGGGGAGAGAAGTGGTTCCTAGCAGGCAGTTCCAAAATGCCAGGACCCCTGACCCGGGCTGACCTCATCTGCAGTACTTGCCAGTGGAAGGAAAGGCCTCAGGACACCCCCTTCTCCCACAGGCCCCCTAAGGCTTCCTCTTCATCACCCTAGGCCCCCTCCCACCTTGGTAGGGCCCAGGAGCCGGGCTTGTCCTTGTTCCTCGAGTCCACAGGGAGCTGTAGCTGGGCAGCCCCCCGCCCCCTCGTGGTGGTGTCTGAGCCCGGGCAGAGGCGGTGGCAGGGCTGACTGCCATGGGCCTGTGGGGGCGAGAGCCTTCCCTGCGACAGCAGGAGCCGTCTCCCCAGGAGATGAGTCACAGCCGTGTTGGTGCGGCTGCCACTTCTGCTTCTGCAGCAGGTGCGAGTGGGGGCGAGCAAGTCCCTGAGACCGCCCCTTCACGCGTGTGCCTGTCTCTGCCCCCACGTGTGCACGGCACCGTGGCAGCAGGGTGCGTGTGCAGACCCACAACCGTGTCCCTAGCCGCCCGCAAGCACTCCCAGGATGGGCCTGGGACTCTGGGGGCCCCTTCCAGCCAGACGGTGGGCATGCCGAGTTTGGGAACCACGGTTAAGTTTGCTTCTCACCAAGTTTCGGGCGGAGAGAATGAAACAGGAAGGAGCTGGTTTCCGCCCACAAGGCCCACCCACGGAGCTGTAGGGCAGTCAGGGGCTGGTTTGTCGGCCTGTGCAGTATCCCTGTGAGCCAGGGCCTCCCCACCCGAGGGGGTGAGGCAGCAGCTGCCCGCTCCCCCCTCCCCCAGGTGCAGGTGGGGCCCTGCCAGGCTCCAGGGGCTCCCAGAGGGCTCTCCTTCCGAGCCTGCCAAGCACATTCTAAAAGGACATCAGCCTGGAGGGTCGCTGGGAGCTTCTGGGGCAGAGAAGACGCACACTTGTGCTGTTAAGTTGCTAAGGGTCCTGTGTTCTGTCCTGCACACCAAGGTTGAGGGCCTCACAGGACAGCTCGTGTCTAGGGGTCTTCTCTCTTGGTCTAAACTAGTCTGCAGGGCTTTCCTTCAGGCTGCTGGTATGCCAGGCCCAGGACCAGGTGGAACCCCAGTCCTTCGTGATTTCTCCCAGGGAGGTCCTTCCAGCCCAGCTGTGCTCAGGACCAGGCTCATAGCTTCCTTCCCTGGGCTTCTCCACCCCTCCTGAGCTCTCTGGGCTCCTGGATTCCCAAGCAGCCCTCCCAGATGCAAGTATGAGCTGTCCGCCAGCTTTGGTCAGTGCATCTGGGCCTCACCTCCTCTTCACTGGCCCACGCTGTGTCTGGCTGGCATGAGTAGGGGGCAGGCAGGAGGTCTGGGTTCCTGAGGGCCTCTCCTCACCCCCTGGAAATCATGAGTAATGCCCAGGTCTATGTCCCTTTCTAGCAGAGAAAACCTTTCTGGCTGCATCTTCTTCTTTGAGCCACATCAGACTTGAACTACCAAGGCCTGTGTTGTCCAGACCGCCTTGACTGAGACCCACAGTAAATATGCGTAGTACACCATGACCCAGGGTGCCCACACACTCGCGCGTAAAATTAAGCCACTGAGGAACATTATTTATTCTTTTTTTTAAATTAACATATAATGTATTATTAGCCCCAAAGGTACAGGTCTGTGAATCACCAGGTTTACACACTTCACAGCACTCACCATAGCACATAACCCTCCCCAGTGTCCATAACCCAGCCACCCTCTCCCTACGCCCCTCCCCCTGGCAACTGGAACGTTATTTATTCTTAACCGTGCGCTCCCCCTTAACTGCTTTCTGTTTAATTCCCTCTTTTTCCCCTCATGCTGGTTTGATGCCATGACCCAGTCGTGTTTCATGACCCACAGCTTAAAAACTCTGAGAACAGAGTAGGGGAATGTCCTTCCTCTGCCCATTTGATAGATGAGAGGAGTCGGTGCAGACAGGCAGGGGAATTTGGACGGGAGCTAGGACAGGACAGGACTCATGACCAGGGTACAAAAACAAACAAATACAAAAACAAAAAAACGGGGCAGGAGGAAAAGGGAGTAGAAGGGATGGGGTGGCTCTTACCCCAGGAGATCAGGGCAGGCTCCTCCAGCGAGAGGACTTGTGAGCAGAGATAGGAAGGAAGCCAGGGACTGGCTGGGCAGAGAGGGTGTCCGGGCAGGGGGTGAGCAAGCCTGGGCGGACAGTGACACAGCCTCACCTTCCAGTCTGATCACCCCTGCAGGGCCCTCCCTGCCTTGACTGCGTTGGCTGCGGAGGGCTCTGCCTGGAAAGAAGCAGGCACGAGACTCAGCCCCCCACCCCCCACTGGCTCCTCCCTGCCTGCCTATCCCACAGGACAGTGCCTCCCCTCGTGAGTCCTGACCTCGGGGCTGGCTCCCAGCACGTCCAGGGCCGGGCCTGGCTTGCCTGCTAGGCCAGGGTCTAAGTTCTCCAGGAGTGAGCAAGCCCTTTTGCCTTCTGCTGACTTCCTGTGCCAGACGGAAGCATGAAGTACTTTCCCCCAACACCTCCCCCAGACCCACCCCCCATCCTGGTAGCCAACAGTGCCGCCCTCCAGGCCTCCCTGCTGTCAGGAAGCCGTGCAGGGCTGCTACAACACATCTGGGTTCTCTGTGTTTTCTCCCCCCTTGGGGGTCATGTCCAGGGTTGTCTCTCCATGAGAATTACAGGGAGTTCATGCAGAGACAGCCCAGCTCAGCACTCCTGGGGGCTGGGATCCCAGCACTTTCTTCATGCTATAACCCTGACAGCCCCTGCCCCCTCCTGGGGTCACTCTTCACCTGCACCACAGGAACTAAGAGGAAGCCATTATTGAGCACTTATTGTGTGCAGATCAGGGTGTTGGGGCTAAAGTCAATAAGTCCTTGCTTCTGGTGTTTGGGGGCTTCTCAGGAGATGCCCCCAAACACGGTGGGTGCTTCTGGGCCTAGCAGGGAGATGGGGCAATGGGGCCATGGCTGACGGTGCTCCGGCAGAGGTGGGAGCCATGCGGGGAGGCAGGTTAGGGTGGGATTAGCCAGAAGGGTAAATCATGTTGAAGTGTGTGAGTTTGGACTTCGCCTTGTAGACACTGGGAGCCATCGAAGGTCTTTGATCATGGAAAGGGTCTTGGGTGTTTAAGGGAGCTTAGCTCGGTGGGGACGTGCGCAGGAGACTGGGGCCAGAACAGGGGAGGAAGCATGGCGGGCAGGCCTGTACCTGTGATCCAGAGGCAGGAAGGCGGGGTAACGTAAGGAACTTCTTGCCAAAGGCCAGATCAGGTGGGCTGGGTGGCCAACCTGCTGCAGAGTATCGGGAGGAAGGCGGAAGAGGCGAGCTTCGGACTGGGGCCATTCCGGTGTTTTCTGAGAAGGGACTGGGAAGTTCCGAGGGGAAGCTGGCACGGGGGAAGTAGAGCTCTTTCTGGAAAGACACTTCGAGTCTGAGCATGGTGGCAGGAGGAGCCCAGGTGGGGCCTGGGGGCCTGTCTTCTTCCTTTGGACTTCGGGCTAAGGTGAGGCAGACAGCCATGGGGGTGGGTCCTCCACAGCGATGAGGGGAGACTTGGTCACTGGCACGGTTTGCCACCGCGTGAAGCACGCCTGTTTTGCATTGGACCCCATGCCAGACATAGGGGGTCTAGACAGAGATGGGGGTCCCCTGGGTTTGACTGGAAGCTGTGGAGGACAGTGAGGTGATGGGACCCTCCTTTGTATGCAGTCCCTGAGGATCCCCCTTCTGTCTCCCTCTGCAGTGATGGGTCATTCCCCTATGACTCTGTCCCTTGGCAGCAGAACACCAACCAGCCTCCCGGCTCCCTCTCTGTGGTCACCACGGTTTGGGGAGTGACCAACACATCCCAGAGCCAGGTAAGAGCCTGTCCTGCCCGCAGCCGCAGCCTCTCCCCAGCAGGACCATCCCTTGAGCATGGGGACCTTAGCATCATCTCCCATGCCGGCCGTCCTCACACTGCCCAGCTGGAAAGACCAGCTCCTGGGGCACACTCAGCCGTGGACACGCCACTACCCTCCATGCTTGCTCTGGAGGGCAGCAGCTGGCCCCTAGGCCACCGTCCCCATCCGTTTGAGGGTGTTTCTGGGAATAATGTTCATCTTCGGAGAGCTGGGGGTTCTTTCCTAGCCCACATTTACTTGGGTTGGATAAATAGGAGAACTTCTTGGGTGTTGTTGGTCTCAGAGCTCCAGTGTCTGGGGTCTTTGACCCTGGGTAACCCGGGATAGATTCAGCAAAATGGTGAGCTTCCAGCTCGTGACACACCCCTCTCGCTGGCCAGCCCGCCCTCCTGCTCTCACCCCTTCCTCTTTCCTCCACGCCTTCTTGTCCAGTCTGCTCGGCCTCTGCCACAGGTAGGGGCTGGTGGCCGCCCCCGAGGGCAGCCCCAGGCTTCCCTGCAGTTTCAGGCCACAGGCACCCCTCGGCCAGGATCCCGCTGCCCTCCAGAGTTGGCAGTTTGGGCTTCTCTTTGCCCTGACAGAGCAGCAGCCCAGTTCTCTGGGCATCCAGACCCCTTGGCAGAGGAGGGCTGAGAAGTCCAGTTCCTTCCACCTACAACGGAGGGCAGGACCAGCCCCTCCTGGTTCCATCACAGGCTGGGGTTCTTATCCCCTGCACTGCCAGCTTCCAGGCCGCATTACCCACTTCAAAGCATTTGTATGGTCTGGGGACCGTTCATGCCTCCAGGTTCTCCCCTTTTCCCTCTGCTCTCCCCCATTGTACCATTTCAGCCACGCCCCCCACCCCCCAGTGTCTCCTCTTTCCCTCCCACGCCCCCTGGGGCACCACTTGGGTGACAGCCTCTCTGCCCACAGGTCCTCGGGAACCCTATGGCCAATGCCAACAACCCCATGACTCCAGGCGGCAACCCCATGGCATCGGGCATGACCACCAGCAACCCCGGCCTCAACTCCCCCCAGTTCGCCGGGCAGCAGCAGCAGTTCTCAGCCAAGGCTGGGCCCGCTCAGCCCTACATCCAGCAGAGCATGTACGGCCGGCCCAACTACCCCGGCAGCGGGGGCTTTGGGGCCAGGTGAGCAGCCCCCCGGGAACAGCTTAGGCCCTGCCCTTCCCCCTCTGTCCCGGAGCAAGTGTCAGGTTGAAACGCCCATGGGCAAGGTGCCCTCCAGAAGGTGGGCTCCCCATGGCAGCGAGATGCAGTTATCTCGTGCCCAGGAGGGTCCACGCAAGCCAGACCCCACCTAGGGCTTCGGGAACACAGCAGCTTGCCTGTCGCCAAGGGGCACGAAGGGCTGCCAACCCACAGGAGGCCCCTCTCCCCCATTTGGGTTCGGAGTCCAGACGCCTCCCCTTCTGTGAGCCCGGGGCAGGAGGTCACAGAAGGACCCGCATTCTCCCCCCCAGCCTCCCAGCCCAGGGCTGACGGTGGGTTCATCTCTAGATTCAGGCAGTGTCTAAGTCTCCCCTTCTTCTCCTTGCAGTTACCCGGGGGGTCCTAACGCCCCCGCAGGCATGGGCATCCCTCCGCACACCAGGCCGCCCGCTGACTTCACTCAGCCCGCGGCTGCTGCCGCAGCAGCTGCAGTGGCGGCAGCAGCGGCCACGGCCACGGCCACAGCCACGGCCACTGTGGCAGCCTTGCAGGAGACGCAGAACAAGGATATAAACCAGTATGGACCGGTAAGGGCCCCGCTAGTCCTGGTCCAGCCTTGCCCCCCCAGCAGAGTTGGGGTATTGATGCCGTGTGTGCTGGAAATGCTGATGGTGTCAGGGTGCGTCTGGGTTTCCTTGGAGGCATGTGGACGGGTGTGTGTTAGGACGTGGGTGTGTCAGAGTGGTTGGGTGTGGTGGGTGGGGAGGCCGTCTGGGTGCTTGTGTTTGTTCTGCGTGGGTTTGTGGTTCGTGCGTGTCTGCGAATGGGGATAGACGTTCTTTATCGCCCTCTGGGTGCCTGCTCACCAAAGAGCGGGCTCAGTGCCGAAAATGCCTTGTCACCAGTGTGTCCCCGTGGTGGCTTCTGAAGAGCATATACTCTTAGTCATTCCATCTGTGGATTGAACCCAGGTCCCATTTCTACTCCCCTGACCTTCAGGATTGGTGGGGTGAGAGGAGGGAGGGTTCCCCGAAGGAATGGAGGATGGGACAGGAGATGGGGCTTGGAGGAAGGGGACAGCGGGGCAGGTGGGCAGAGGTGGGAGCTGGGATTGCCTCAGACTTTGTGGATGGAGGGCGTGTCTCCACTGGCCGAGGGCGGGGCCAGGGCTTCCAGGAAAGGGGCTCCTGCCTCCATCCTCATTCCCCTCCATCCTCCCATGCCCCTCCCCACCTCTGCACCTTCTTTCCCGTTCCCTGCCTGCCTCCCTGGAAATGCTGCCTGCTCTCTGGAGTGACTGCACCCCACCCTGGAACACCCCTTGGGCTGCATCTTTCCTGTGCGGCCTGCAGAGGGCAGTGGTGAGCCCAAGAGGCCTGACATCCCTTGGGGCCTGGTCACCAGCTGCAACCCCACAGGAAAGTGCCCCCCTGGCCCAAAGCCTCCCACCTCCCCCACCCTTCCCTCCCTGCACTTTCAATGCATGTGGCATTTTATTCTTTTTTTTTTCTTCTTCTCCCGTTGAAGGTCTGTTCCTCTTTCCAGATGGGTCCCACCCAGGCGTATAACAGCCAATTCATGAACCAGCCCGGGCCGCGGGGGCCTGCCTCCATGGGGGGCAGCATGAACCCCGCAAGCATGGCGGCTGGCATGACACCCTCGGGGATGAGCGGCCCTCCCATGGGCATGAACCAGCCCCGGCCGCCCGGCATCAGCCCCTTTGGCACGCACGGGCAGCGGATGCCCCAGCAGACCTACCCGGGCCCCCGGCCCCAGTCCCTTCCCATTCAGAGCATAAAGAGGCCATACCCAGGAGAGGTGAGTGTGACAGCAGGCAGGTGGTCGCCAGGGTGGGAGGTGGGGCGGACCCAGGGCTTGAAAAGAGATGGGCTGTGGGCAGGACCTTGGAAAGGGCAGGAACTGACCAGCACCAAACCTGGACCAAAAGTCTGAGCCTTAGGACAGAGTCAGGCTTCTGGCTTGGAGACCAGCTCTGCCATTTCCCAGCTGGAAGCCCTTGATCAAGTCATGTTCCCTGCTGGAGTCTTGGTTTTTCATTTGTAAAAGATGGTGCCGATCCAGCCCACCCCTGGGGTCACTTGGGAGATGTGAATGAGGAGCTGGACAGGAAGCACTGGGCTGGGGGCCGGCACGGGCAGCAGCAGCTGCGGTTGGCGTGGTGTTTTGTCTTGGCACAGACACTAGCCGGGTGGCATTGGTAAGGAGCAAAGCCTCCTTGGGTCCACGTTCCTCACCTGCACACGAGGGCTTCTTACTTGCAAGAGTGAGAGAAGGAATAAAAGTCTGTAGATATCTAAAGGCTGTGCGTGTCAAAGAAGCGACTGGAAGGCAGACAGCGTGCTTCTTAGGGCTCTTCGCAGCCAACTGTCAGCTGCTCTTTCAGGAGGAACACTGCCTCACTGGCTGCCCAGCCAGCTCAGTGAAGGGAAAGGTGAAGATTTAAGGAAGTAAAACACACACCCGTCCACTGGCAAATGAGACTCGCAGAAAAGGGGATCACCTTCCTAGAAACCTGTCTAAGCAGGAGCCCATAAGGAGGTGACACACAGGGGGTATCAGGAATGAAACGTGAGGTCAGAGAAAGAGGACTTCCTGGATGAGGTGTCATAGGGCCTTCAGTGAGCAGTGGGAAAAGCTGGCAGCCAATGGCCTATCTGGGTAAGGCTTTAGTTCACCTCCAAAAGACACAGGGACCCTAGAATCCTGACCCAGTGCCTGCTCCTCAGGAAGCCTGCCTTGGTTCCTTACCTAGGCAAAGCTTCTTGCTGAGCCATCTCCACCACAGCTCTCTGTTTGCCGCCTGTTCTCAGACTGGCTCCCCCCCACCCCCACCCCACTTGCCTCCAAACTGTGGCCTTCAGCTTGGCCTTGTAGTGGGTTTAGAGGCCAGAACTTACGTTCCTCGAAGGTCTGTGTGATTCCCTCAGCATTCCCCCTAGCTCAGGCTTGACCATTGTTGGAGGTGTCCTGAGTTCAGAAGGGGAGAGTTCAGGGACCTCCTCAAACACAGGGAGCCTGGCTCAAGCCCAGATACTCCTGGGTGGCACCGATTCAGGAGGCACCAGCCAGAGAAGGACCGTGCTCTCGAGGTCCTGGCTGTCCTTGGGCGGGGGACACTCAAGCTCCTAGTCTCATTGCCACACACAGTCCCCACAGGAGTTCTGGACCCCTTGCAGCCCGTCTGTCCTCAGACTCCCAGCATCCCTGTTGGCTGGGCTAGCGATGCCATCTGCAGATCCAGCTTTGGGACTGGCGGCCCCTAAGGAGGTGATCCCAAGAAAGGAAAGGCAGAGAAAGTCTCAGTCCTTGCCCTGATGTCCACCTGCACCTGTGAAGGCACACACCGGAAGCTTTGAATTATGTTCACTGAGTCATCCTCTTCATGGAATGCTGATGCTCCCCAGTTATAAAATGCCTGGCACTGGGCTGGGACACGTGGCCTGACCCTGTCTGAGAAGGCGGGCATCACCCTTCAATGCTTCCAGAATCTGTGAACCGTTGGAACGCTGGGGCAGGTGTCAGACTGGCTGGTCCCGCACGGGACTCCTCTCCGGTGGCCTGATGGGCAGGCTCCCCTCCACTCTTGCTCCTCCAGTGCTATGACAGGAACCACACAGTCACCCACAGCAGCCACCCCTGTCGCTGCAGTGTGAGGGGCAGAGGTCCTCAGTACTGACACAAGACACCTCCTCCTCTCTGCCGCTGAACTCTGGACTCTGCTTTCATTTGCTGAGCAAGTGTTTATGGAGGGTCTCTTTGCCAGACATGGGGACACAGCCAGGACCTCTGAGCCTAGAGGCAAGAAGGACAGTTTAAGTAGATAAGGAGACCAGGAGAAGAAACCACCAACCTGGCGGGATGCCCTAGCCTGGAGTGTCTGGGTGGCAGGTGGCCCTGAGGGTCCCCTCACCTTACGGAGCGGGGAGGCGGCTGCAGGGGTGGACATCGGCGTGTCAGGGGTCACCTTGTAGATCCTCGAGGACAGGGGTCCTTCTCTCTCGGTTGCCTGTCTTAAGGGGGTTGTCTGGAACCCCCTCAAGCCTGCTTCTCTCGACCTCTGCACGCATGGCCCAGAACTGAACATCCGTGTGTGCTGTTCGGTGTGGGGTATGGAGCCGGGGCTCCCCATATTCAGCTTCCGAATGCAGGGGTTGAGGGGGTCCCCTTTCCGGAAGCACATCCCATTGTCTGTGTTCACCTGCCACAGACCAGGCACTGGGAGACACATAAAGGGGGCTTTAGAATTGAACCCCCTCCTAACAGGATGAATGAGAGTCTCTGAAAGCGGGTTACTTGGGGGGAGGCTGCTCACAGGGAGGTGGCCCCCAAGCCAGATGGAAAGAACGTCGTGTCCCCAGATGTAAGGGCAGCAGGGGGCTCAGGCAGCCTCTGTGCCGCCACCCCCCTCTGGGTGGAGGAGGCAGTTTGTGGAAAAGGGCAGGGATGAAGGTGTGGGCCAGGGTGTTCCAGGCCTTCTGGTAAGTGGCTTGGCTCCACGACACTGACAGCCTTTCTCCTCTTGTCTGTCCGCTGCCACAGCCCAACTATGGAAACCAGCAATACGGACCAAACAGCCAGTTCCCCACCCAGCCAGGCCAGTACCCAACCCCCAACCCCCCACGGCCGCTCACCTCTCCCAACTACCCCGGGCAGAGGATGCCCAGCCAGCCGAGCACCGGGCAGTACCCGCCCCCCACGGTCAACATGGGGCAGTATTACAAGGTGAGTCCCACCACCCCACCGGCCCCTTTCTTCATCTCCACCTCCTATCCCTGCCCCCAGCTGGGTCATCGTGGTCCTGTGTGTCCCCTGAAGTCACCAGGGGGCAGGCAGAGATTTCCGGATGTGTCCTCGAGAGCTCAGAGCCATGGCCAAAATGTAAATGTCATGCTGGCTTCTCTTGGTTCCTTTTCTCATGGGGCTCAGACAAGGGCTTTCCCCTTCCCTGTTGCTGTTTACAGCATGCACCGATGATCATAAAGGAAGCACGGGTTTTTTTTATTTTTTTAAAGGCTGTATTTATTTATTTGAGAGAGAAAGACAGCGAAAGAGGTAACACAAGCAGGGGGAGTGAGAGAGGGAGAAGCAGGCTTCCTGCTGAGCAGGGAGCCTGACATGGGGCTCGATCCCAGAACCCTGCCATCATGGCCTGAGCTGAAGGCAGACCCCACGCCTGAGCCACCTAGGTGCCCTGGAAATAACTTCTTTGTTTTGTTCTGTTTTAATAGCATTCATCTGGTTATATTAATACTAAGTTCTAAATCTTTTTCTCCTACTGCCTGTGACTGCCCGTGAGCATCAGCATGTTACATAGTTATTATTAAGGTTGTCATTTTGAATCTGTTTCTTTTGCTTAACGTGAAATCAGTTACTTGCTGTTACAGAGTCTCTGCGGTTTTCAGTTTTCTAGGGTGCCTCACCTTCTGTGGATCTAAGCCACACTGTATTTTATCATTCCTTTCCTGTCTGACATTTGCGTTGTTTTTGATTCTTCACTTTCAAAGTAACAATGTGATGGATATTTCCAGGCATCTAGCTTTTTCCTTCTTTGGGATCATAAAGTTCGTTCTCAGGAGCGCAGAGAACTCTGGACACACTTGACATGTATTTGCCCAGGAATCATGCTAACTTCCACAACCACCCAGCCACAACTCCAACTTCAGCATTCTGGGTGTTTCTGTTTTTGTGAACTCTTGCTGTATCACTAGCTGTGGACAGAGAGAGATGAAATTCTCCCCCCGGGATGGGGAGGGGGTGACCTGCCCTACCCCTTGGGGGTCCCACTCCGCACCCCAGCACTGGATGGGCCTCGTCAGCATCCCCTGTATTGTACTCCTGGCCAGTTTTCATATCGGGAGAGAAAGCAGGCTTCTGGTAGCTTCTCTGCCTTCCACTCTCACCACATCGTGTGTCTTGCATTAACAGCCAGAGCAATTTAATGGACAAAATAACACCTTCTCGGGAAGCAGCTACAGTAACTACAGCCAAGGGAATGTCAACAGGGTACGTTCCACTTTTGATCTGGTGTATTTGTGTGTCTAAGGGGCCTGGCCGTTCCCACCTGAAGCCCATGGGTGGGGCTGTACTCCCTAGTCCTCAGCTCCTGGGCGCAGTGATGCCCAGACAGAAGCGACAGGTCCAGGCAGGTGGGGCAGGGATGAGTAAGGACTAAGAGCAGAAGGGAGAGGGGCTCCTAGGGAGCCAGTTTCCCGGGGTCCTGCAGGCTCAGCTCCATCTGAGGACCGCGCTGGGCTGGAGTGATGACATAGGCAGCCAGAGACCCAAGTGCTGGCCAGGATGGAGGGATTTCCAGGGGGACTGGCTCTCCGCCCTTCGGGGAGCAGGGACCACAGCCCCAGGACAACCGGGTGGGTGGGGTGTGCATCCAGAGCCATAGTCCCTCCCATCCCTGTGACCCCATAACCTATGTGTGGTTTCTCTTTCCCTCCAGCCTCCCAGGCCAGTTCCTGTGGCAAATTACCCCCACTCACCTGTTCCAGGGAACCCCACGCCCCCAATGACCCCCGGGAGCAGCATCCCCCCGTACCTGTCCCCCAGCCAAGACGTTAAACCACCCTTCCCACCTGACATCAAGCCAAATATGAGCGCTCTGCCGCCACCTCCAGGTGAGTGCCCCACCTTCTCCCTCTGTCCGGCCAGCTCCCCTTAGGGCCCTAAGGAGGGCCAGGAGCCAGGGGGCTTAGATGTTGCACTGCCTGTGGGGGCTGGGCATGTGGAAAGGGCAGAAGGGCTTTGACGCAGGTAAGCCCCACCCACAAGGGAAATTTGGGGTGGTTCTGGGCCACCCACAGCCCTGAGCCGCTGGAGGCAGGAAGCAAAAGCAGCTCCCAGCCATGGAGAGGGTCTGGGTGGAGGAGCCTGGGGCTTCCAGAATAGGGAGTAGGTGGGGCCAGAGGGAAGTAGCACCAAGATGAGGGGGACAAGAGATGCAGGGATGGTGGGGATGGCATGGGGCAGACTTGGAGAAGCAGTGGGCTCCCTGGTGTGCACACAGGTGGATAGCCCAGCTTCTGTGGCCGTGTTTACACACACATCTGCGCAATCCCAGCTTCTGTGGCCGTGCTTACACACCCACCTGCACGGTCCCAGCTTCTCTGGCCATGTTTACACACACACCTGTGCAGTGTCAGGAGCCTAGAGCCAGGAGTGTATGTCATGTGGGGACGCGAGCTCCACCCACCTCCCCTGAGCCCACACTTGTCCGTGCCCACGGTGGCACCGGAGTGTGGCTCACCTGTGGCTCTCCTGCCCAGCCAACCACAACGACGAGCTGCGGCTCACGTTCCCGGTGCGGGATGGCGTGGTGCTGGAGCCCTTCCGCCTTGAGCACAACCTGGCCGTCAGCAACCACGTCTTTCACCTGCGGCCCACGGTCCACCAGACGCTGATGTGGAGGTGAGTGTCGTGCTGGGGGCCCAGGCCCAAGTTGGGCAGGGGAGGCCTCTGCTGGTGACCTCCCTGAGCGGGCAGTAGCAGCCTCTGCCTGCTGCCTTCACCTGCTTGGCCTCACTGACTGGGCCCTGCTCTGGGCAGGGTCTGGGGGATGTCTTGGGGAACCTGCAGGCAGGCCTTGGCAGGTACAGTGGCCCAAGGGCAGGGAGCAGCTTTGGCTCACTGTAGGCCTGAGGGAATGGTCAGGGATGATCTCCTAGAGGAAAAGGTGGCTAGCTTAGACCCAAAGACCTTCAAGACCCAAAGACCACTGGCAAGAGGAACTTGAACATGGCTTGTTGAGGCTAGAGCAGGAATGTAGAGGAATAAGACTGGGTTGGACAGGACCAGTAACCCCTACGCATTGCCAGAGGCTGGCCACTGAGCCAGGCCACTGCTCAGATGTCCAGACACACCAGAAGGCAAGGGCTGAAGGTCCAGGCTAGGCCACGCCCTGTGTTCTCTGCCTTCTACACCTGGCCTCTCTTGATCTTGTCAGTGGGCCGTGCTTTTCCCATTGACAGTGAAGTAGAACAGGGAGTTCTCCCAGCAAGCGGCAGAGCTGGGACTCGGGCCTAGTTCTCCTGGATGCCAGAACCCATTGGTGTCCTCACTCTTAGTCCTTCTTCCTCAGGCAAGACTCACACTGCCCTGCCACCACTGTGACCAGAGTCTCTCAGCTGCCCAACAATGGGCAGCTGAAAGGCACAAGATGAATATGCACTGGGCACATCCACACAGCTCGCTCAATGCCTTGACCCTGCAAGGCAAGCTTCAGCAGGGGCTACAGACAGAGCTGGGGTGGATGGAAGGGCCCAGGTGCTCAGGCAGGAGGGTGGAGAGACCACCCTCACCTAGGAGGCATCCCGTGGCCCTGGCCAGCGTAGTTTCCACACATACGTGGTCGCTGCTGGGTTCACAAGTATCTTCTGTGCTGTATGTCTGGCACCCAGCAGGGAACTGAATCAGATGCAGCCCAGGCCTGGGTGCTTCTCCCAGCTGGAGTCTGGGTTGGGCATAATCAGCCTCCCAGCTGGTCTGCTCACATTAGTGTCTGTCCTTTCTGTCCCTCTGTCTCTATCCTGGGGGAGTGGCAGTCACCCTGATAGGGAGGGGTCTGGGGGAGACCAGCAGAGCTGTGGGGTGTGGCTGGAGTCAACAGTATGAGGGAGCATGGGTGGCTGGGAGGGCTTTTGGCCGGGGACATGGGGAGAGGAGCTGTCCAGGGTGGGAGAGGAGAGTGCAGGAGTTTGAGGGCAGCGGCCCCGAGGGCCTCGGCTGTGGCCAGGTCACCCAGACCATGGGCGGCACCATCTGAGCGCTGCCCCGCCCCTCAGGTCTGACCTGGAGCTGCAGTTCAAGTGCTACCACCACGAGGACCGGCAGATGAACACCAACTGGCCGGCCTCGGTGCAGGTCAGCGTCAACGCCACGCCCCTCACCATCGAGCGCGGCGACAACAAGACCTCCCACAAGCCCCTGCACCTCAAGCACGTGTGCCAGCCGGGCCGCAACACCATCCAGATCACCGTCACGGCCTGCTGCTGCGTGAGTGTGCGGGCGGGGGCGTGGCATGGGGAGTGCCCCTCTGGGGCGCGGCCGTGTCCTCGCGGCTCTGTCCCCATCCCCGAAGCCACTGAATTGACCTTTCAGCAACATGCCTCTGCACATGTGCGGCGGTCCCTTGGGGCTATGGGATAACCTTCAGAGCCGCCAGGCTCTGGCCGTAGATGTGGCCTTTCCCACTCTCTTGCCACAGCTCCCATCCTGTCCGTACACCTGCCTCCACTTCCTCTGGCGGGTCCCTCCTCCTGGACACCTCCCAGTGCCCACCACTGTCTTCTGCTGGTAGAGGTCTGTGTTCCTTGAAACCAGCACTGTTCTGGCTTCATTCACAAGAAGTGTTTATATTCTAATCAACCTTTGACGCAGACCCACTCCATCAAGTCTGGAGTTAACTTTCTCCCTTCTTCACCCAACCCTGCTGTCTCAGAATCGAGTGTGTATGTGTCCATCCGATCTGTGACCTGCTCTGGGTCCCCATCTGAGCCACTCTCCTACCCCCAGAGATCAGGGCCTGCACATAGGGCTTGTGCAGGGACATGTGGGGAAGTAGGTTGCCTAACCCACTCTGCTGGCCTCTGTGGGGGACACGGGAGAAGGAAAATCACTGATCCTGCCCTTAAAAGCATAGGGACACCAAGGCTACCTAGAGACAGGAGTCACAGAATCAAGAGCCTGGAGGGGCTCTCGAGGGTGTACAATCCTGGGAGGCTTCCTGGAGGAGTGAAAACAGGGATAATACTCTGTCAGGAATGGTAGAGAACACATGATGGGGGGTAGTGCTGAGTGAGGTCAGGAAGTGAGGCCAGCTCCGGTCCTGATGCCGGGTGTACCATAACCTGATGCCGGGTGTACCATAACCTGATGCCAGGGGTGTTTCAGTGTCAGCCCAGGCCCCAGGCAGCTGTCCCAAGGGGTGACCCCTGCCTGGATCTCCAGGCTCACCAGTCCCAGGGCACATCCTGGGGCCTCAAGGGGACCTGTTCTAGAGTGGTATCACTATGGATCATGGACCCTTTCCTGTGCTTGGCCTTCAGGGGCCTTTGGGCACAAGTTGGGACCACAGGGAGGCGTAGGGGGACCATAGGGCGGGGACTGAGCCCACACTTTTTTCTGGCAGTCCCACCTCTTCGTGCTGCAGCTGGTCCACCGGCCCTCCGTGCGCTCAGTGCTGCAAGGCCTCCTGAAGAAGCGCCTCCTGCCGGCCGAGCACTGTATCACAAAAAGTAAGTGTGGGGGCACAGGGAGCCAGAACCAGTCGTAGCCCGTGTTCGTTGTCCAGCCACGTTCATCACCCACCCAGGACTCGCCTTGGGCTCCGTGCACAAACCACAGGGCCCACGTTCCCCTTGGCACCAGTCCCCATCCCCAGTTCATGTCCCTCCTCCTGGAGCCGTGGGGATGATCAGAGTAGCATGGCCTGTGAGACCTCCCTAGCCTGTTCAAGTGGGCTCACAGCACAGGGGAGTGAGGCAAATTAAAAGGAAACGCCATGGTGTAGACAGGCCAGGCAGGCTTCCTGGAAGCGGTGATCACCTGGAAGATCACCTCTAGGAACTGGACAAAGGGGATCTTCAGCAGAAGGGAGGCCCAGGGGTAATTTCCCGACTGGCCTCCCCAGCTTGACTGCTGGAGAGAGGGATTTGACTCAGAGTCAGGTCCTTTGGAGGAAACACCCAGGTCATTAGTGAGGGGCACCATGCCGGGAGGTGCCCTGCGGCGCCTCCCTCTCACTCTGCTTCTTCACATGATCTCCTGAGCTCCTGGTTCCCGCCAGGCACGGGTCCATTCCCATTTCTGCCCTTGCAGAAGCAAATGTGCCTGACCCAGAACATCATGAGCCGTGCCAGACTGGTTTCCACACCTGTGGTAGGAAGTCCCCCTTTCTAGGGAAGGCGGGGCCTATTCCACAGAGACTGGGGAGCTGACATGGTGACCTCTGGGGACACATGCCTCCCACACATCGCACGTGGGGGCTGCCATCCCAGAGTGCTGGGTGGCCCAGGTTGCCCGGAGGGCCAAGCCTCCCCTCCAGTCAGGCCGGGCTGCACCTCTTATTCCCGGGGCCTCCCAGTGTCTTCGGGGCCGTGTAGAAGCAGGCGGTGTCCCAGCCCCAGGAGGGAGTGCCATGTGTGTGGGATGGGCGTGTCTCCCACATCCACTTGTGCCTCCTGCCCCACAGTCAAGCGGAATTTCAGCAGCGTGGCTGCCTCGTCGGGCAACACGACCCTCAACGGGGAGGATGGCGTGGAGCAGACGGCCATCAAGGTGTCTCTGAAGTGCCCCATCACATTCCGGCGCATCCAGCTGCCCGCTCGAGGCCACGACTGCAAGCACGTCCAGGTGAGGGTTCCCGGGGGTAGCAGGGTGTGGGGCGTATCCACCCATCCCAGCCGTCGTTTGTCCTTGGAGCATCTTCTCTGTCTGCCCAGGGCTTGGTTCCCAGGCAGCTGCAGAACCGACTTAGTCCCTGTCCTGACAGAGGTCGGGTGTCAGCTGAAAGTTCTGCACATACAGCCACAGCTGGTTTGGAGCCCAAGTGTAGGGACACTTCTGCCTGATGATTGCCGTGTCCCGGGAGCTTGCCCCCAGCGGGTGCTCAGGGAGTGACCAGGGAACGAGGGACTGTCACCGTCTGGGTTGCTCCAGTAGAGCACTGTGCAAATGTGGGCGGCCCGGGTGGGTGGAATTCCCTTGGATGGGGGAGCTGCTCAGGAAGGAATCCTAGAAGAGGAGACAAGGAGCTTCATGGTGGGGCAGGAGCTTCCCTCTGGGAGAACAGGGTGGGCACAAAGAGTCTGGGCTCTCGATTTGTCTGACACACGTTGACGAACCAGACCGGATGTGTTCTGGGTGTCGGGGCTGGGCTGATGAGGAGGTTGGCATCTGCACTGCCCCCGGCCTCTGTGAGAAGGGCCATCACATGTCAGGGTCAGTGACGGGCGTGCCAGGACACCTCCTCTGAGGACATGGGCAAGGGCCACCGGGCACACAAGTAGTGTGAGGAGTGATGCATGCAGGGCTTCGGGGTGGCTGGTTTGCCGTGCGAGCAGCGGAAAGGCCCCATTATGGCCACCGGTGATGGCCCAGCCCCCAGTTTCTCCCCGCACCCCTTTCCCTCCCTGCTGGGAGATCCACGTAAAGGTCCCGAGAGCAGCGGCACTTGCATCTCTGCATCTTCTCATCCGTCTGTCTGTCTGCCTGTCTCCTGGCCTCTGCAGTGCTTTGACCTGGAGTCGTACCTGCAGCTGAATTGCGAGAGAGGGACCTGGAGGTGTCCTGTGTGCAAGTGAGTGACGGCCACCCTGGCGGGATCCCCCCAACGTAGCCTCGAAGCAGAGGAGCTCACTGGCCTCCATCGGGCCCTGCATTCGGGCTCAGCCCCCTGCACCTGGCCTAGAAGCCAAACAGGGAACCCAGACCAGCGGAGGAGCCCAGAGCAAGGGGGCTGTGAGCCATCCTCTTGTGTCCGGCTGTCGCAGGCCGGCCTCCTCCTCTCTCTGCCTCCCGTAGGATCGCAGAGGTGGAGGCTCTTTGACACAGTGGGGAGGGGTGGGCTCTGCCCCTACTCTCCAGGGTTGCAAGAGCGAAGGCCAAGCCCCCCTCTCTTTTTTCCAGTAAAACTGCTCTGCTTGAGGGCCTGGAGGTAGATCAGTACATGTGGGGCATCCTGAACGCCATCCAACAGTAAGTCGGCCTCCCCAGCTAGGGGCACGTGGCGGAGTGGGTGGGGGTACTGGCCTGGATGGGATGACGTGAGCACGGGGGTACTCCTGACACCCCCTTGCTCTCCAGGTGGGCAGACCACTCGGCGGCCCAGTCTCTCCTTTCTCTGTGACTCTACCTCAGGGACTTCTCTGCCTGGGGACAGATGAACTTTCCAGAAAGTCCCAAACTCAGCCAGAACAAGACAGTGCCCCGGACAGCCTCTCCCTGGGTGGGAGGCCTTGGGGCCAGCTGCCTGGTACCCAGCCTCTAGCTTTTCCTCACCATAGTCACCCCTTAAAGTCCCCCACATCTCTGTCTTGTGCAGTGTATGGCGAAAATGGGGACAGGGGGCCTGGGCAGGGACACCTCAGTGTGTGTCTAAGCTGGAAGCTCTTGTATCCCAGGACCTCAGTTCTGTCCTCTTCCTCCCCCCAGCTCCGAGTTTGAAGAGGTCACCATCGACCCCACATGCAGCTGGCGGCCAGTCCCTATCAAGTCAGACCTACACATTAAAGATGACCCAGATGGCATCCCCTCCAAGAGGTTCAAGACCATGAGTCCCAGCCAGATGATCATGCCCAACGTCATGGAAATGATCGCAGCCCTGGGCCCTGGCCCGTCCCCCTACCCCCTCCCACCTCCACCGGGGGGCACCAGCTCCAACGACTACAGCAACCAAGGTGGGTGAAACTGGGCAAGGAGGGAGAGAGGAGGCCCACGAGGGGCGCAGGATTTCTGGGCTCATGTGGCAGATGCAAGGGGGGTTGTGGTAATGTACATGCCCAAAACATGACCTAGGTCACTGGACTTGGGGATACAGTGGCCCATTCAGCACCATCCTCCTCTCCTTTCCCACGTGGTTCTGTCCAGCCCTGTGGGTCAGCACCCAGCTGGGAAGGGTGAGGAGCTGCCCGTGGGCCAGCCTCCTGCCTCTCCCACCTTCCCCTACTCGCCTCCTCAAGCTCCAAGGGACAGACAGCTCCTTGACTCCTTTGGAGCCTGCTTTGCTGGGGCCACCAACAGAACATTCCCACTCGGAGCTCTTGGCCCTTCCCCTGGCCCTCCCATGTTTCTCTGTAACATCTTATTGTCCTTGTCCCTACAACACTCCCATCCTTCCAGGCACAGAGTCCAGAGGTCTGCAGTTCTAGGCTTTGGCCACCAAGGTCACCGTCACTACCTCTCACTCTCCCTGCTGCCCAGACCAAGCTGTACCCTACAGCCCTAGGTTCCTAGAAAGTTCCCAGCCCCCTTAAACACAGGGGATGGCAGCTCCTCACGGCATCCGGGCTCTGGGTGATTAGAAGCCCAGAGAGGTAAACCCACATAGCAGGGTCCCACAGCGTTCAGCAGGCCCCAGCTTTCCAGCATGATGGGCCTCTGATCCCTCACTGGGGCCATGTGGTAGAGAGAACAGTGGCCAGGGAAGCCAGACAGCTGACTTCTAATGTTGACCTCTCAAATCTGAAGCAGCTTTCTTTGCAGACTGGGCAGATCCCGATCTCCCACTCTGGGCCAGGGTCTTCCCACAGCTGAGGTGCAACCATATGGGGGCTGTGGGAGACAGCCCTGAGGATCGAGCTCAGCAGACCCTATGGAAGGCTCAGACTTGGACCTTGTCTTTCCCACTCCCTGCCACCTTAGGAGCCTGGCCTCCCCTTGCTCAAACTAGCTCTGTCCCCTCATACCTGTAAACCAGCTCATGTCCTGGAGTGCTAAGGCCCACCGGAGAAGGCTATCACTGCCCTGTCATCCAGCCAGCCCAGATGTCTAAGGCCACAGGAGCCAACTCCAGCCTCAGGGGACAGGACTCATCTTAATTTACATATGCCACCCCCCTACACACCCCCCGTGGTGTCTTTCCTCTGGGTGACACAGCCCCACTGCCATCTTGTTCCCTCCCCAGGCAACAACTACCAGGGCCACGGCAACTTTGACTTCCCCCATGGAAACCCTGGTGGCACGTCCATGAACGACTTCATGCACGGGCCCCCTCAGCTCTCCCACCCCCCGGACATGCCCAACAACATGGCCGCCCTTGAGAAACCCCTCAGCCACCCCATGCAGGAAACTGTGAGTACCTCTTCTTCACCCTGATCTCCTCTCCGCACCCTGCCTTCTCCCCCTTTGTCCCCATCCTCTGTGTGCGACTCATGGGAGCAGAGGGCTCCCCATCCCCGAGGACCTTTCTGATATTTGCCTAGCTCCCCCCTGCCCCCAAGGAAAGGGGTGAACTGAGAATGAGAATGGTCCTGGGCGGGCTCAGAGGGAGGGAGAGGCCTGACCCAGGTTGGGTCATGGCCCTCTGGTGTTCTTGGACTTGGCTCTTTCGCTCAGGACATTGGATTCTCAGCTGGGGGAAGCTGCAGTCTCCGATCTGCACACAACACACCACACATACCTGTGTCCACCTCCCAAGTGTACCCACCGCGCCACTGCACATAGCAGCCCCCTGCACACGCCAGCCCCCCAGCCCCGCAGCCTCTCTCCCTGACTTACACGCACTCTTCTGCTGACTTACTGTAGCCCCAGCCATCTAGAATTTTGTCTCAAACCCAGGCACTTGCTCCCCAGGGGTCTGAATCTTCAGGATATCACCATCTCCTGTGGGAAGAAATGCTGGCGATTCTGCTTAGCCTGAGAATATTCCCTTCTTGTTCCCTGTCCCATTTTAACACACACCAACCAGTGGTAACAGGCCGGGCTGTTCCCCGGGTCCTCATCTCGTGAGCACTGCGTGGTTCTCTTCGACTCTGTAGACATTTCCTGGGCCTGTGCTCTGGGCTAGGTCTTGTACCCAGTGTGAGCAAGACAGATGCGAGCCTTGTGCCAATGTAGCAAAAGTTCTGGCAGTGCTTGGATGGAGGGAGTTGGGTTTTGGGAACACAGAGGCCTGAGGGCTGAAGTCAGGCCTCAGTCATTTTGTGAGTCCCTGGTCTCTCCCCTAAGGAGGAGGGAGCGGCCACGGGGGGCCTGGGAGTGGGACCCATCTTCCACCATGTGACCTGGTTGGAAGGGCCTCTGGGTGGTGGTGTGTTCCATACGGAGTTGGCTCTGCCGGAAGCTGTCTTGTCGGCCAGAGCCACTGACTCTCAGCAGAAGTGACTGTTAACTGGAAGGCTGACAGACTGAGGGACAGTGTAGCGGCTTTCCTCTGGAACTCCAGAATGCCACGTCAGATGTAGCTGCTGTCCCAGGGCTCCAGCCACATTTTTGCAAGCTACTTTCTGCCCCATGGGGCTTCTGACTTCTAGGGGCCTCTCTCCTAGCCCCCGTTCCTCAACATTCCATGCCCCAGAATCACCCAGATCACACGCCACACACACTCACGTGCCACACACCCTGACTCACAGCTCTCAGTTCCGGAAAATGTCAACGGGATGCCATGTACTTCTGGGTCCAACAAGGCTTTCTTTTGCCTTCTTTTAGCTGGGCCGTCAGAGGTTTTTGCAGCGGGACCTAAGCCCATAGGTGACTTCACAGCTCCCCGCCCCAAGATGGTCCCAAGATACCTACTGTCCTTCCCCATATCTGGGCTTTTGCTAACTGGCAGCTGGACCCAGAGAGACAGTGTGCAAGAGGGTCAGTGCAGTCACAGCTGTACTGCCCTACACCATAGCAGCCTGGCCCTGGCTGAGCACCTGCCAGGAAGGATGCCCCCGTGTGCGGGGCATGGCCAAAAGGCTCCAGTCAGGTGCTGGTTCGTGGAGACCCTCCCTTGCAGGAGCCGTGGCAGGCTGACCAGCAGTTCCCATAGAGCACCTGCCTCTTGGGCCCTGGGACCTTCCAGCAAGTTGTCAGGGCCAAGGCGGACGGCTGTGTCAGCAGATCCGGGGACCATCTGTCTGTCCTGGGCTGGGCTGCTCCAGGAGTATGGAGCCGCTCCCTGCCCCCCAGAGTGGGCACCATGGGGCACCCACAGCCATGGGGGGGGGGGGGTCACCAGCTGGTGTGGTGATCATCCTTCCCGCTTCTGTCAGTCCTTCCAATCTCAGGTGCACCCCCCATGCAGTCCCACGGTCCTGCAGTCCGGTCCCAGCTTGGAGGGGCTTGCTGGACTGAGCAGAGGCCCAGCGCAAGGCCTGGGGGCAGCTTCAGGAGAAACAGGAAGAGGAACTAGGGTCTGGAGATCAGAGGAAAACAAAATGTCTGTGTGGTCTGGATGTTGGGGGGTGGGTAGGAAGGTCCAAGAAGGCCCAGGAGACGCGTGCTCCCCCGCGGCCTGTCAAGTCCATCTCCCCTTGACAAGCACAGGGCCGGCAGGGTGGGAACGATTTGTCGGGGGCCCTGGCAGTGGGGTGAGGGTGTGGATCTGTGCTCTAAAACCTGAGCTCTGAAGGGAGGTTGCTTGTGACAGCACACAGACCAGCATATGGCCCCCTGCCCGCCACGGCCCCATGTTCCAGGCACCTCCTGCTCGACTCAGTGAGCCCTTGGGCCTAGGGCCAGGCCTAGAAGTGCCTACCTTCCTCATCCCCCCGGGATGTGGCCTCTCGCTGCCTAGATGGACGGCCAACAGGAAGGGTCTGGCAATGCAGAGAAGGCCCCACTCCACTCCTCCAGCTTGGATTCGGTTCCACCTACCCGGGGCAGCAGGCAGGGCTCATCCCAAGGTACCGGCCCCTGCCGCCAGGGGCTCTTGGAAGGAGCCTGTGTGTCCAGCGTCACCCACCAACTAGGGTCCATGTGGGGCGCAGACCCCTCCCTGAGCTGCACGCCTGCCCATGCTGTCTGTCCGTGTCCGCTCTCCGCTGCCCTGGCCCGCAGGGGGCCCTGCACCACGCTGCCCCCATCACCCCTCCCGCCCCCCTGCTCCCTGGAAACATGCCCATTTTGCTTCTCCATTCCGCCCTTGCTGCTCCTTGTGGTGATGGTGTCCGGGCCACGGAGGCGGACGGGCCTGCAGGGGCCTGGACCCTGCCGCCAGTGTCTGCTTGTCTCGGAGCCCCTGGCCACCTCCCTCCCAGATGCATACGGCCCCAGAGGCCTCCTCCCTGCCTCCTCCACAGCCTCCCTGACTGGCAGTTTTGGGGGAGGACTTTTTGTTTGTTTCCCTACAAAACAACAACAAAGCGTTGAGCTTTGGAAGGGGGTGGCTTTGTTTTGGGGGTTTGTTATTTTCCTGGTTTTGTTTGGTTTTCATTTCTCCAGGCATCTCGTCGCTGTACCTCGTCACCTCACATTTCTTTTCTCCTGCTCTCTCCTCCTCCACAGATGCCACACGCTGGCAGTTCTGACCAGCCCCATCCCTCCATACAACAAGGTTTGCACGTCCCACACCCCAGCAGCCAGTCAGGGCCTCCATTACATCACAGTGGGGCTCCTCCTCCTCCTTCCCAGCCTCCCCGGCAACCGCCACAGGCCGCTCCCAGCAACCATCCACACAGCGACCTGACCTTTAACCCCTCCTCAGCCTTAGAGGGTCAGGCCGGAGCGCAGGGAGCATCCGACATGCCGGAGCCTTCGCTGGATGTAAGTTGGGGTCACCACTGGCCTTGGCCTGGGGCTAGGCCTGGTGCCGGGACCTGCCCAAAAGCAGGGGTGGGTGTTGAGGGCTCAAGGCCCAGGGTGGAGGAGGTGCAGCCGTGAGGGGGTGGGTGGGTGGTGGGTGGGCCTAGCCAGCCTGTCTCCCCTGGCTCCAGAACCAGGGAACCCCACAACAGGGAAGCCTCCCCGAGGGTCCCAGCAGCCTTTCCCTGACCTTGCCAGTGCCTGCCCCCTGGTCCCCTCGGCCACAGTCCTGCAGCCCCACCCTGCCCCACCCCCACCTTCCCCCAGGCCCTCACAGAGTCCCCCTGGGGCAGGGTTCAGCAGGAAACCCAGGAAGGCCCCTGCCCTTCTTCTGACCACTCCCACCCCCAACATCAAGCTTGTCATCTCAGTGTCTGCCACACTCTGGCCTGAGGCAGGGGAAGGGTTGGAGTGACAGGGTCCCTCTGTCTGTCTCGCTGGTGTGTGTCTGTGTCCAGTTTCCTGTCCGTGCGTCGTCCATGCCCTGTGCTTCTGCTTGCTCCATCGCTCACTCTGAGAAGGGACCAGACTTGGGTTGTGCCAGGGTGACTGAGATTCAGGGGTCTCCCGCCTTGAGAGCTGAATGGTCTGGAAAGTGGGGTGGAAAGAGGCTCCGTGTGATGGGGGCCGGGCAGCTAGCTAGGGTTGGCCATGAAGGGAGGCAGTGCCTGCCCCTCCCCTCCCCTCCCCTCCCACACCCCTGGGCTGTAGATTCCCACAGAGGAATCTTCTCTGTCCTCAGCCCCTCCTGTCTGCGGGCCCAGGCCCACTGTCACCCTCAGCGCCCCCCCCACCACAGCGTCCATCTCTACGGTGAATGGGGTTTATTCAGTCGTGCGGCCATCTTGGATTTTCACCCAACTCTCCTCCCCAGACCAGGCCAGTGGGGGTGCTTTTAGGTGCATGAGGATCCCCAGTGTGACAAAAAGGCCCCAAGGGCCTCACAGTGGAAGGTAGGGACAGTGTGCAGCCTTGGCCCCGGGGGGCCACAGGGAAGGACAGTGCTGTGCGGCCCTCCAGCAGTAGGCTCACCAGACAGCAGTGAGCTCTTGAAGGGAGGTAGGCTGGCGACAGTGACAGGCACCGTGCGGCCTTACGCGCAAAGCCACGTGGTTTCGACTGGAAGGCCCATGCGACCCACACCTCCTCTGGGCAGGGTCTTGGGGCTGGAGGCACACTGGGATCAGAAAGCCCCTTGACCTGCCATGAGCCTTCCCAGCTGGAGGGCCGGGGGGCGCCCTCTACCCCGCTGGGAATAAGCATTGGGTATGCCTCAGACTAGCACTGTGGCCTGGATGCCTCTGGGGACAGCCAGCACTGTTGGTGTTGGGCCAGGCCCCCAGGCAGCAGCTAGAGAGGGCACATGCCCCCGCCGTCCACACTCTAGGCCATCCAGCCCCTCAGCGGACACCTCATCTGGGCTTCTGTACTTCTCTTCCAGCTCCTTCCAGAACTCACAAATCCCGATGAGCTCCTCTCGTACCTGGATCCCCCTGACCTGCCGAGCAATAGTAACGATGACCTCCTGTCTCTCTTTGAGAACAACTGAAGCCCACCCCCTCCCACTGGGGCCGTCCCTCCCCACTCTGGCTCCTTCCCTGTCTGTCCCCCGCACACTTCACCACTGGGAGCTCATGCCCTCAGACCGCCCCTGCTGCGGCCTTCTCAGAGCAGAGGGGCGGGAGGGTGCACTGTGAAGGCTGTGTGGGGCTGGTGCCCGTGCCCAGAGCGGGCCCTGAAGATGACCCTCGTGGTGGGGAACCGGCCCGGCGAGAGGGCACATGCTGACGAAGGCTTCCTGGTCCCTCTGTGTGTACTGATTCCAAACGACCCTCCAGTGCCCTCGAGGTTCTTCCGGTTTCTAGACTGTAACCCTGCCTCCCTGCTTCCTGGCCCAGAGCCTCCTTCAAGTGACTGTGAGCCTGAGAGAGGGGCACCCCGAGACCCAGGCAGGCCCCCCCACACCCCAAGCCTTGGAGGAACAGTGACGGTTGGCGGCAGTGAGAACGGCCCACCCACCACCACCACCACCACCACCACCACCACCCACCACAGAAAAGCACAAACCTCTGGGAAAGAGAACTCTCTCAGGGGCCAAGGTCTTCACTTTGACCCCTGACCTCTAAGCCAAGATACCCTGTAAAAACACTCCTCTCTCAGAAAGCAGAGAAAAAGGACATGATTCTGTGTCTGAGAGAGGGTGTGCCATTCCTGCTTGGGGACTGGTGGAAAAGGGGGTCAGGGCCTCCTCAGAGCCAGGACAACACAGCTGGCCCCACGACCTCTGGACTCAGGCCGGTCGGAGGGTGGGGCACCGGCCTGGGGGTGGGGGGCGGCGCAGACAGAGTACCCAGCTGAAATTATTGTGCCCTTAGTTGGGGGCCTGATAGAAACGGCAACTTAAACAACGTTGCTCCAAGCCACTCCCTGTTTTTAAATGACAGTTTGATTAAGCTACGAAGTCATCTGAGAAAAGGGACGGTGGACTTGGACGGCAAGCAAACCATTTCTCTCCGTGCATCCTGCTTCCTTCCTCCTGCCCCCACCCGCCTCTCCCAGACTGTTATGTGGGAGGCCCACTTCCCTTTGTCCCATTCTCCTTTGTCCACCCTGCCAGCGGGGGGGCGCGGGTGGAGAGGCGGGGGAGGCCCGGGCTAAGGCACCTGCGCAGGCTTATCCGCAGGAACCCCAGGCACGGGCGTCCCTCTAGCCCGGCGGCCCCATCTGGCCCTGTGCTCCAGGTTGTCCCGGCTGCACCCCGGTCCGTCACACCACACGTGCCGGAATGTGCCTGCCAGCATCCCGTGGTGTTTCCGTGCCCCGCTTGGCTGCCGGCCTCTCCCTCCCCGTGTCCCTCTGCCCTGCACAGCTGCCCACACTCCTGCTCGCTTGAGCAGAAGCAGCCTCTGGTTTTCCCTCCAATGCTTCGCTCCATCCGGCTTCCCGCTCTCGGAGTCTCCCGGGGAGCTTGTGTGGGCGTCCGTTTTGTTTGGGGGTCCTCTGTGCCCCCCACCCTAAGCCGCATGGCCTGTGATGCTGCTGGGCCGTCGGGTCACTTGGGTCACGTCTGTGAATTCGTTGCGCCCCTCCCTGCTGCTGCCGGGGGCCTCCTGCTTTCCGTCCACTGTCCCGCGGTCTCACTCTCCATCTCCCCCCTACACCCTCGCCCCATGGCGGGCGGTGCCCAGCGCTCCTCTGGGTTTGACCAGAACGGTGGCCCTAGCTGTTGATTTTCCAGTCACTGTACCAGACGGCCGGCACAAGGTTCTCTGTAGGAAAGCTGCCATGGGCCCTGCCCCCTTTTCCTTTGTCCCGTTGTCGAGGTTTTTTCAGACAGTGTGGTGTTCAGTATGCAAATCAATTATTTTAAGAATTGCTTTTGTAAATATCTTTGTGAATATTTTAGTATTGTCTTTGATAATATTCAACATTTTCATGACCTGGTTATAGCCTTTGCTGGTGTTTTTAAAATACCTTGACTCAACAACAAAGACCGAGTCCTTTTTTTTAAAAAACAACAAACAAAAACAAAAAAGAAACCAGGGCTGTCTGTACAGATGAAGGGACAAAGTACGTGGGTGGGTGAGGTCAGGCCACCTGCTGTTCAGAGCCATCCCCAGTCGGCTGGCGGGGACCAGACGGTGCCAGGTAGCACGTGGTCGTCTTCGCCCGGTGGCTGAGGGCCCTGGAAGGTGGCCACACTCTGTGGTAGGCCATCTGGGAATGTTCTGCCCCAGACAGACTTAAATGCCTTCCTTAGAAGTTCCCGCTTCCTGCTGTGCTACTTTCTTCCCAAAAAGGCCTGGGGTCCATGCTGGTTCTTACCGGGTGTCCCCACTCGGCTCACCAACCTACCCACAGCTTTCTAGGCCAGAGGGTCGATCTGCTCCCCACAGCCCAGGCTCTGGGCCCCTCCCTCAACCATCTCCGTGGAAGCCCGGGCTTGGTTCCCCGAGGCAGGTTTCCTGGGGCCCCTCCCACGCGAACCTCCACCAGCAAGTTGGGCAAAGAGCTTTCCCGAACCGTGGTGCCTGAAGCCCGTGCTTTGGGGACGTGCCCCCCAGAGCAATTTTGGAGCCAGGCCGGGGGGTGAGGGAGGCAGAAAGGTGTCCGGGGCTGGACGAAGGCCCGGCTGATGGCAGATTTCAGGTGACAACAGCCTCCCCGAGCCAGGGAGGTTCTGAACTCTAGGGAGATGCTTCCCTCATCCTTTTGGACGACTACTTGGAGCCATAAGTAACCTCAGCAAAAACGAGGCCTCAGCAAGCCACTTCTCCATGACAAGCATCCACCCAGGCCGCAGACGCATTTCTGCTGGCACTCCACAGGACGGACAGGGCACCAGCGAGCAGGCGGGAAGGCCCGAATACAGGCAATCACCCCATCTCCTTGGTTCGAAGCTTTACCCGTGTATCATGTTCCCTGTAGCCATTTTATTTTTTAAGAAACTTCTAATACTTTCTCCCTCACGGAAGCCCGAAACCCCCCAGAGAGCTACCTGTCTGCTCCTTCGACCTGACCACCTAGACAGGACGACGTCAGCAGCAGCGACTCAAGGGACAAGGGACGTGTGTACATATGTAAATGAGAAATAGAGACACGTTAACAGATGCATTCATTTCCCTTGGAATGTGTATTGTTTTTATTTTACGGAACAAAACAAAACAAAAAAAAAAAGGCTTGGAACTCCATCTTAACGTGGAAAAACTAGATCCTGTTCGTTAGCGTCTGTGAGGTCTCTCTCCACATGTGTCTCATGTAATATACTCTGACCCTGTGTGGAAAGGAATTTTTGTTCTGTTTCGTTTTTATTTTACCTACATGTACTCTTTAGCTTCAGTGTGCTAGTCCTGCCACCTGTGTATTTTTAGGGTGCTATGGAAATAATGAAAAGAAACGGGGATTTCAGAAGAAAATTGTAACCAAATTCATACTTTGTATAATTTTTTGATATCATGATTGCAGGTGATTCACACGTACACACATAAACACACCCACAGTGCAGCCTGAAGTGACCCCCCCCCCACAGAAACCGTCATCGTCTTGTACATCTATGTACAATGCAATCATTTCATACTTTAAACTGGTCAGAAAACTAATTGTGATTTCTAGTCTTGCAAAGCTGTATGTAGTTAGATGATGTGACAACCTCTAATATTTATCTAATAAATATGTATTCAGATGAAACCTGTATATTAGGTGTTCATGTGGTTATTTTGTATTTAAAGATCAAATTATTTGACTATTGCTAGACATTTCTATACTCTGTTGTAACACTGAGGTATCTCATTTGCCCATGTTAATTGTTTTCTAAATAAATTGACAAAAAACGAAGGTTTGGCGAATTAGCTATTTTGTGAATTTTAAGGAGGGGCTTGGTTGTTTGTTTCCGCTTCTAAACCACCACCCCCTGCCCGATCACCCGGCAAAAAAACAGCAAGTCAGGTGGTTTGGTGTGGAGCTGGAGGCACCCCTGCCGTTGGTCGTCCCTGGAGGAGGCTCTGGGAACTGGAGCCAGGTGGTCATATCCAGACCCCAGAGCCGCCTTCTGGCAGGACTCCAGTCTGCTGAAGGGCCCCGCTCCCAGCAGTGGGACAGCTGGGTTCTAGCTGAGGGTGTGCAATGCTGGCCGGGTTCAGTACAAGCCCCTTGTGGATTTCCTAGATTTATGGAACAGGAACCTGTTCATGCCAAGCCCCAGAGGGTGCTGTCGAAAGCATCTAGAATGAAGAGCTGAAAGCCCAGTGAGGCTTCATAAACCCTGGGATACTGCTGACTCAGCCACTCTCCCAGCTGGCTGGCTGGCTCAGCGTCTCCCTTGGGCCACCGTACTCCCCCAGCACCCCTGTCACCCTCTGAGGGGACCTTGGGTTTCCTCTTCTCTGTGACTGTGCTTTGGGTGGGAATCTGTAGCCACGGCCCCTACCCAGACCACTGTCCTAACTCTCCTTTGTGGCCTCAGCCCCTGACCCAAACTCGGTGCCCCACCCTCCCCGAGTCTCCTCCTGGAGTTTGGGGAAGTGAGTCTGATTCTCAGAGCCCAACAGCAGGGTGCTGCCCCCACTCCACTCAGCTCCGGGCCTGGCCACAGGAGCAAAACACACGTGGCTGCCAAGCCTTCCCTCCACAGGGACTGGGTGAGGGTACGTTCCAAGAAGGAAGAGGGGGCTAGCAGGTGCCCCCAAATTATCCCCTGGAGTGTGTGTGGACGTGCCTATGAGGAGAGTGTGCAGGTCTCCTAAGTGTGAGGGGTGGGGGAGGGGGGAAGCAGGAAGCAGCAGGCATGAGGGGTGCGTGGTTTCAGCAGCCATGGAACTGCCTATGGGGAACGGCGTGCCTGGAAGTCCCCTGCCTGCGGGGCTTCTCCAGGGAGGCCAGTTTCTCCAGTGGGAGATGGAAGGGGAGGAGGGAAGGAGAAGTTACATTAAAAATAGAATCCTGGGGGCGCCTGGGTGGCTCAGTGGGTTAAGCCGCTGCCTTCGGCTCAGGTCATGATCTCGGGGCCCTGGGATCGAGTCCCGCATTGGGCTCTCTGCTCAGTGGGGAGCCTGCTTCCCTCTCTCTCTCTCTGCCTGCCTCTCCGACTACTTGTGATTTCTCTCTGTCAAATAAATAAATAAATAAAAATCTTTAAAAAAAAAAAAAGAAATAGAATCCTGGGCGCCTGGTTGGCTCAGTGGGTTAAGCCTCTGCCTTGGGCTCAGATTATGATCTCAGGTTCCTGGGATCGAGCCCCACATTTGGGCTCTCTGCTCAACAGGGAGCCTGCTTCCTCTTCTCTCTCTCTGCCTGCCTCTGTGCCTAATTGCGATCTCTCTCTCTCAGTCAAATAAATAAATAAAATCTTTTTTTAAAAAAAAAAAAAGGAATCCTGGTCACGGCTGAGCTGCGGGCACCGCCTTCTGCCAGCATCGCGGGGACGGGAGGCATATTCTCTGAGAGCAGACGCCCTTCCTAGAGGAGGGGCCACCCCCTCTTCGCGCAGTGCTTCTCCAGGACCTGTCCAGGGGCCCGCGGAATCCACCGGGGCTGTGACCAGCGCTCCTTTCCTGAAATGGAGGGGAGCGAAGGAGAAGAGCACGAGGAGGCTTCTGGAGTAAGGGTGGGGACGGACCGTGAAACGTGCCTTGCTGTTGTGCAGTGTGTGTGTGTGTCTGCTGAGACATCTGCTGAGTCATGATGTCAGATTAATTCTTACTTGTGGGTTGTGGTTGAAAACAAGAAGTCTGAATGCCATCGCCGTCAAGGCAGGAAGTGGGCAGGGGAACGGGGAGGGAGAGGCAAGGCAGTAGGCTCGCCGACTTGACGTAAAAAGCAAACCGTCCCTGCGTTCTCGCTTCGGAGCCTGAAGCCAGCGGTGTGGCTCAGCACGGGCCTGTGGCTGCCTCGTGGGGCTTCGAGGCTGCGTGGAAACCCGCCGCCCCGCCCCCACCAACTCCTCCCAGGACTGGTCACTTCCGTCTCTGGGCCTCGAATAAATCTGCAGGAGGAGCCCGAGGAGGGCCCAGCTCAGGGCTGCTTGGAAGGTGGACCCCCACCGGGGGCCACACATCATATCCTCCAGCTCAGGCATCATCTTGCGTTTCTGTCCTTTGTCCCCCACCCCACAAAGCCCCCACCCTGAATCCAATGACCGTCCCTCCACATAAGACCATAGGGTGCTGCTGAGGAAGGTTACTCAGTCCCCCAGGTCAGTGCCAGAACAAATTAGGCTCTCTAGCCCCCCCCCCGAGACCTCAGGGCATGGTCTCTGCTCCCTCCATCCACCCATGTCCCTTATTCTGTCCTGTGTGCCAGCCTCCTGCTCAACCACAGCCACCTCACTCTAAGCAGGTTACCACCCCCACCCAGACCACCCCCCACACACCCCCCACCACCATGCTCCTCCACCCATGACCCTACTTTCATCTTCCCCAATTTTTTTTTTTTTTTTTCCCCAATTTTATATTCTTCTGTCCAGGCCCAAAGGATGTGGTGGCCCTTCTCCAGTCAGGGCAAGCCCTTCCCCCGGCCTCTGACATCACTACCTCTTTCTCTTCTGTGAGGGCCTTGGCTCCGTCAGCTGGCCCCTTTCCTCCACCTTCCCCGGGTCTGGAGCTTCCGGCCCGGCGTGGTGAGGTCTAACATCCCGCATCCCCACCCTTCGCCGTCCCTCTCTGCACTCCTTCTCATGCAGACTCCTTAGCCAGGGAAGCTGTCCATGCTCACTCACCCTCCCCCACGCCCTACGGCTCACGTCTCAGAAGTGCTCTGAAACTCCCCTCACAAGCCCACCTGTGACCTCTTGGTCTCTGAAATCCATGCTGCTCTTGGACACTGGCCCTTACAACTACATGTGATGGTGGCCATTGTCCCTTGAAACTCTTCTCTTGGATTCCATGACAACCCCCTCCATTGGGTCTTCAGTCTGCCTGAGCACCTCTGACCATGCCTTCTTTGTCGCATTCATGGGTTCCTGCCACAACTAGGTCCTGGGGCTCCCTCCAGTTCCCCTGCATCTGGCGAACATGGCTCACAGCCTCTCTCCACCAGCGAACTGCCCTCAGCAGCCTGGAACCTTCTTGCCTGGAACACATCCACTCCTCCACCCCCCCGACCCCCCGCCAGGAAGCCCCGCAGCCAAAGCCTGGGCGCTCACATCAATCGCAGGACAGCCTCTTTGCTGCGGTGCGGTGCGTGTTCCAGAGTCTTTCCTGTGGATCAGACCAGATTCTCCCTAAAGCCGTATGCTTGCTTGACCTTGTCCCTGTCTGTCTTCCGCCTCACCGCCTCCCTTGTAGGTTTCCCCTGAGAGCCATCCCTCGGGGCATCACAGGAATCTGAAGGCCCATCTTGGGCTCTGCTCCTAGACAACCAGACCTAAAGCAGGGAGTGGGAGCAGGCCTGGGAGCCAGCCTCTGAGGATAGGATGCTGGAGACGGTTCCTGACCAGATGGGAACGAGGCCCTGTCCCTGGTGACAGCGCAGGGAAGGGGGAGGGGGCCGCGCCCGCTGGAGCCGTGCAGCCGGCCTGTGGCAGGTAGGAGGAAAGAACAAGCGTTGAGACTATGGACCTGAGTGCCTGTTGCTAAGTGCCACTGATTCACCAAAGAAAGGAAATTACAATCTCAGATCTCTTACTTGGCGATTTGAAACAAAGTTGTGAGAGTCCAAGGAAAGCACTAAAGGAAGGAAGCATTGCAACACTCACCTCCCGCAGCCGGACCAACGGGGCAGGGCTTCTTGGAGCAGCAGGAGAACCTCAGAAAGTGCTCAGCACTCTGTGCCATCAGGTGGCCTGCACCAACATCAAGCCCCTAACAGGGAAGGACTTGGGGTGGGGAGAGTTGCACCCGCCCCTCCCCCTTGGCAAATAAATACCTATTGCCACTTAGAGGGTCTATTATGATCAGCTGTGAACTTGGTTCACAGGTGAGACAGCTTAGGACGTGGGGGCAAGCCACAGGGGAGCCCCACTCAAGACGGAAAGGCCAAGGTGAGAGGGAATCCTTCCACTAGGCAGGGATTTGAGTGGGACGCCTGGCCATCTATTTCGCAAGGAGAGAGGTGACCTGAGAGAGGGGCATACACACAATCGTGGGCCGTGGCAAGTGGCTTACCTAGCTGGTCAGAGGCTGGACAGAGCAAGACTGACCTTGGAGGGACAGGGAGCACCGGGTGGGAGGCAGGCGTGTAGGCCTGTGGGACAGGGCAAGTGTGAGGATCCACGTAGCATGCTTTTACAGATGCGTCAGCTGCGGAGGACAGTGGGCAACCAAGGATGCAGGACGACTCGGCCAGCAGACGTCAGCCAGTCTCTGTTCTCACCCCTCACCCCCACCTAGGCTTGCACGACCTGGGCTCAGGAAGAGAGTATCCTAGAGACAGAGATCAAGTTATACAGGAGCCCACCAGCTTCAGTTCCCTCTCTCTGAACCCGGTCCGGTGGCCACCACAGCTGAATGTCCACCCTGTCTTCAACAGAGACCATGCTGAGTCTCTGAGACATTAACACACCATGAGACCAACTAGCCCCTTAGTGGCACACTTATTACCCAGGACCCCCCTCTATCCTAGAAAGGACACCCTGGCCAGGATTGATCTGTACTCTAGGGATGGGCTTGCTTCTCCCTGCTGTGGAGACTTAGGCCATGGCCGCTGCCTGGGAGCACACGGACATGGGCTCTCAGACCAAGAGCGCCTACACACAGAAAAGGTGGTGTGGCCGTGGATACACACACAGAGATTCCACTGGGGCCACCGTGTGTCACACCAGGCAGAAGCTGCAGACCCCATTCAGGGTCCAACGGCCTCTTCAAGACGCAGCTCAGCTCCCGGAGCAGATGCGGTCCTGAGAGAACGGCATACCACACTCCAAGCTGCACCCCACATCACCCACCGACGACCACCCCGTGTCTCCCGATGTGCAGGTGGAGTAAACTCGAGGCGAGGAGCAAGTGGGTCTGAGCAGTGCAAGGGAAGACCGCGTTAACACCAGGTTCCTACCCAAATCTGCCCTGCTGTGCCCCCACACCCCACCCCCGCGGGGTGACCAACGCAGAGTATAAAATGCCAGCCCTCGATCCTGACCAGGAGACCACGCTGTGGTATGCTTCTGCTCCAGATCCCTCACTCTGTGATCAAGCCAAGAGCAAGGGATGGGGAGCTCTCCCTGCTCCTCACCCCTCTTGCAGGTGCATTTGGAAGAGACCCCCCCCAATACATCAACTTCACAAGAATCCTGGTCGCAGGCTCTGCTTCCCGAAAACCCCCTTCAAGGCAACAACTTCGCCCTCACCTTCTCTGCCTGGCGGTCTTGCCCTCTTTCCTTAGTCTGCCGTCTCCCCACGGGCATCTTGACCTCTCCTACGACCTTGACCACCACGGTTTTTCTCCAGTTCATACATGCTTTTTAAAATTTTTAATAATTCATTTTTCTAACACTGTTGAAGTACTTGAAAAATATCAAAAACCTGACAAAAGGGGTAATAAAACTTATGTTATTTAAAACTTAAATATTTCATTTATCCCTGAAGCAGGATCTATGATCATTTTACTTTCCCGTCTTCAATGGAAGCAAACTCATCAATAATACCTTAAAAATATACTTGTCACCTATCTGCTTTTCAACTGTGAGGTTTGCCATATTTTATCATTTCTCATGATCTAGTGCCAAGCTTAAATAATTTCAGACTGATTTCAGCTTACTAAAACTTCATTCACAGGACTCCACTGTGTCCATCATTGTTAAAGAAATGATCAAAACCACTTCTCAGTTTGCACAAGATTGCACTAGGCTAAGTCTGTGAATCAGTTTTAGAAGAAAAAGCATGATGTTTTTTTTTTTTAGTGTATTCAAATTGATACCTGAATCTGTTGATTTATTTCTGATTTCTTTCTTTTTTATTTTCTAATTCAGTTATTGTATTCATCTATCTTCCTACGTTTTAAAGCTTTGACGACTTGACCCCTTAAATATCTGTTTAATCGGACATCTTATCCCCATTCCTAATCCTGTTACTGAAATTCAAGACCACATCAGTTCCCATCAAAGCTCTACAGAGCTTTGAAATGTGTCTCTTTGCCCCAGTCTCATGCTCTTCAGATCCGCAGTGATGCTGACTTCCATCACGTACTCAAGTGTGGTCTCCTAACCTTCCAGGCACCTGGGAGTAACCCACCTCCCCACCCGCCCAGGTGAATGCACGTGAACAATTCTGGAAAACAGGTTGTGAGCTTAACTAATGTGGCTCGCTTGTAGACCACAGCAGTTCGTTACCATCGTGAGGGTCGCCAGCATGCCGGTCCCCTGCCCCGTGACAAGGAGGCCATGGGTTAAAATGGTGCAACGGCAGGATGGTGGATTCTCCCTCAGCCTGGGTCCCTGAGGAGCTGGTGGAGCCAAGCAGCCCACTGATCCATGTTGGAAATGCAGCTTGAATTTTTAAAAAATGAAAAATCTTTATTATAGTAAGCCCGTGACATAGAGTGTTAATTTGTTCCTGTTAATTTGTTCCTAACCTCTTCTGCCTCATGCATCCATCCTTACATGACCAGCTACTGCGAATCGTACCGTCCCTTACTGAGCATTTGCTACAGGTCAAGTACTATACTAATTGCTTCGTTTGCTTAATTTTGTTTATTCATTATAACAAAACCACAGGGCAGATGCCGTTTTATAGAAGAGAGATGTGAACAGCAGAAAGGTTAAGTAATTTACTTTCTGAAAGAGGAGGTTCTAGACTCTAATATCTATAGCACCAGACAGGGAAAGGTCGGGTGTAGGATACAATTTTCCGGCAAATTAAATTCACGGAAATATTCCTCATTTTCATTAAGACATATGCTTTCTCTCCTTTTTCCCCGAAGACATCACCTCCTTGGCTGATTGTCTGTTTTGATAAGAGACAGGTGCGCCAGTTTCCTATTGCTGCTGTAAACAAGTACCCCAAACCTAGTGACTTAAAACCATACAAACGTATTATAATACATTTCTGAAGGCCCAAAGTTCAAGGTGGTTCTTTTTTTGTTTTGTTTTGTTTTTAGCTTTTATTTTTTATTTATTTGAGAGAGAGAGAGAGAGCATGAGTAGAGCGGTGGGACAGAGGGAAAGGGGGCAAACTCCTCCCTGAGGAGGGACCCTGATGTGGGGCTCCATTCCAGGACCCTGGGATCATGACTTCACCAACTAAACCACCAGGCACCGCAAGATGATTCTTACTAGGCTAAAAACCAAGATGTCAGCAACCCTGAGCCCCTTTCTGGAGACTGTAGGGAAGAATCTACTTTCAGGCCTTTTCCACTTCAGGGGATGCCTTGCTCCCTGACTCATAACCTCTTCCTTCCTCTACCTTCAAAGTCAGCAGTAGCTGGTCAAGTCTTTGTCCCATCTCATCCCTCTGATACTGACTCTTCTACCCCATATTCCACATTTAAGGACCCTTGCGATTATATTGGGTCATACAGGATCATTTCTCCATCTCAAGATCAGGTGACGAGCAATCCTATTTCCATCCGGAATTTAGCTGCCCTTTGCCACGTGCCCTAACTTATTCAGAGGTTCTAGGGATTAGGGCATGGACACCACAGGGACGCCATTATTCTGCCTGCACATGGATATGGAGAATTATTTCTCTACTGTAAGAAAACAATAGTGGGACTGCTGCTGAGGAATGCGATGCCAGGGCACCAGCGCTGGGAAGGTGGTGGGGAGAGGTAGAGACTGTGGACAGCCAGCAAGCATCAGCTGCGACCAAGGGGCATCTGCTTCTCTAAGTGTTTGTTGCCAGGTGGGGCCACAGACTCAGTTGTTGCCAGATCTTCTGATCTTCCAAGAGAATCTGGAAATGCAGATTTTTTAGAACGTTAACAAGCAAACCAAAACATGCACAGACACCATGTTGCCCAAAGAAAGCCTATATGTGGGCTGCATCTGGTTCAGTGACCCCTAGTCCTTGACCTTGACCCAGGACCATATGCATGGTGTAAGTGGCAGGACCAAGCTGCAAGCCAGAGCTGTGGGACTCCTGAGGGCAAAGCTTAACCACCATGTTTGTTCCTATAGATCAGCTGGACAGACCTATGCCTGCTGAAAGCCCTTCAGAGGTACCTATGGTCTGCAGATCCCAAGACTGGTCCCATCTCCCACCATCTCAGAACTGAATTCACTCTCTCTTTAGCCATCGTCACAAACTGTCCTGCTTCTCCCTGCCATATCTCTGCCAATGACTGTCCCTGTCCTAAATACCACATTAGATTTCTGTCCACCCTTACCCTCCTTCCCTGGAAACAGCCACCTGCTGCTGCTAGGGGACCACCAAGTTTGGCCCACACAACCAAACCCCCTTGCCCTCAGCCAGCTAGACCAGGATAGGCACACAACTCAAAGGATTGGCTGGTCCGTGACCCATCACATTCCCTCCCTCACTCAAGAATTTGGCCTCAGAAGAAAAGGCTGCAGGGTGGCTGCCTGTGACCCCAGCTGGGTTAAAGCCTGGCCTCCTCTTTCAACTCCTCCTGCTTATAAAATCTTTCTATTGTTCAGCCTCATCTTTGCCCGGGACTTCGTCCCCTCCCTCCAGACTGCATGAGTTCCTTGTACCTTCTTGGGAATTTTCTGATATGAAAAGTTAAGTCTTTTGACACCTCCCACTAGACCAAAAGGAGATTTCTAGCTTTTAACTAAGAGGACGCCTGTTAGAATGAGAACACATGTCCAACAAAGATCAGGTCTCCGCTTTAGTGGGCTTGAGAGACTCTGAGGTCCCACCAGTGGCCCTTTCTCCCTATTACTACTGCTCAATGTCCAGGACCCAGTGTCATCCCCATGAGGCAAGAAAGACCACCCCAGGCAGGGCGTTGCTGGGTAAGGCAACACATAATCCCACAGATCTCGCCCTCCGCAGCATCCCAGAGTCTCTCTTTAGGTTGGTTTTATAGCCTGACATTAGAGGTGGTTTGTGGCTTCTGGAGGGGCTATTTATTTATTTTATTTGAGAGAGAGAGACAGAGAGACAGAGATAGTGACAGAGATACCGAGAGAGAGCACAATCAGGGATTAGAGAGAGAAACAGGCTCCCCACGAAGCAGGGATCCCGACGCAGGACTCAATCCCAGGACTCCCAGATCATGACCTGAGCCAAATGGAAACGCTTAACTGACTGAGCCACCCAGGCTTCCCTAGAGTGGACATTTAATGTCCTGCCTTGCAGCAAACACCCCTCCCTTCTTCCAGGTGCAGTACCAGCTGATTTGGGGAAACTGCTCTGTTCCTCTTTCTGCCCCTTTCTGATACGTGAGTTGAGCTATGCTGCCGTAATAGTTACCACCGCACAATCAGTGGCTCCCGGCGCAGCTCACTGTGGGTATTTCTGGTTGGACGCCATCTGTGTGGTCACTCAAGAACTCAGGCTCTTCTTCCCTTGTAACTCTGCCCTCTTTTCTCATCCTGGAGTTCTCTGCATTAGGCCGGCTGATGGAAAAAGACAAGGCTCTTCCCCCAGGGAGTGAGGCTGTGGGCCATGCCCACATTCTGTCGACTGGGACTCAACCACAGGCTATCTAACTACAAAGGTAGCAGGACAGAGTTCAGAAAGAAGGCAAAGATCGGAACAAATTCAGCCTAACTACACGGGGCTATGAGAGAGAATCCTAGAGAAGGATTTTGCTTGGCCAGCTGGCTTCTGTATCTACCTCCTCAACCAGTCATTGTGGACTAGAAGGCAGGGTTGTGTCCCTTTCCATGGATTTGATAAACACTTAGCCAGTGTCTCAGCAAACTTCTTCTGCGTGACAAACAGGTATTTATGATTCGTAGCTTAAAACAACTCTTTATTTGTGCCCATGAGCCTGTGGGTGGAGTGAGCAGTTCTGCTGATCTGGGCCAGGCTCTTCTAACCTCAGCTGGCTCGCTTGTGTGTCTGCAGCCAGCACACACGTTGGCTGAGAACGGCCTCACTCACATGTTTGGTCGTTGGCTTGCAGTCAACTGGGGTGATGCGGTAACTGGGCCATGTGTGTCTCAGCCCCCATCAGGCTAGCCTGGGCTTGTGCCAATGGTGGCAGCAGGTTATGAGAGATGAAGAGGAAGTACACAGGATTTCTTAAAGCTCAGATTCGAGACAATGTTACTTCGACCTCATCCTTTTGTCAAAACAAGTCACAAGACCAGCCCCGATGGAGGGCATGGGAAAATAGACTCCGCCTCTTGATGGGAAGAACTTGAAGGTCATGCTGCAAGAGGTGTGAACAGAGGGAGGAAATTACAGGGCAGACAAGGGCAACCTACCGCAGCCAGTTTCTGCTCCGCGGTTCCGTGGGAGCTGACAATAAGCCCTACTCTCCGGTCTATAGTGACGGGTCCGGGGGTGGGCCCCGAACCCTGGCTGCACCACTCAGAATCCTTCCTCAGATTTTCCTTTCTGGTGCTAGAATGGAGAGAGTCTTCCCCTGGCGATCAAGTTCTGAGGATGGGAGTTTGGAAATAACTGGCTGCCCTGTCTCAGGCCACACAGAGACGGAAACCCATGGGAACAGACCATGAGACGGCCATGCAGAGGAACAGAGAACAATGTCAGAGAGAAGGAGGCTGGTTCTGGAAGTTCTCGGTCACACCCACGTCGTCCTCAGTCAAACGAGAGCCAGTGATTCTCCTCTACTTTTAAGCTAATTTGAAATGCGTCTCTGCCAGGCACTGCTGCAGCTATTGGAGAAACAAACCGAAAAGGACAACCTCTTCCTTTTTGATTGGCCTAAACCAGGGTATGATTGCTGCAGGGTAAATTTACAAAGAGGCCCTGAGAGAGAGAGAGACGGGCAGGGCTGGTGCCAGCCTTCCTGCCTCCCAGCGGCACCATCCCACCCCCAGAAGGGTGAGTGTCCTGGGGTCCATAGGAGAGAGGACCTGGGGACTTGGAAACTCCAAGGTCAAACTGTGTAGAGTCTCAGGGCCTCGGATCAAAGTCACCATCCCAGGGTTGAGGATCATAGGGTCCAAGATCCTAGGCTTTTCTGAGTTCCTGCATCCAGAATGCGCATTTAGAAAATTCCACTGTGGTTGGACAAACTAGGACACCTCGTGTACATATGAGTTAGCGAGCTCTGGGTACCAGCAACAGAAACCAACTCTGACTACTGTAAGAGAAGAAAAAGGGCATTTGTTCGTGGGATGTGGGTGAAGGCAGAGGCTGGGAGGCAGGCATGGAAAATGAGCTTGTAACAGACAGGAATATCACTCCAGACAGGCTTGAGAGCAGGAACGAGTAGCATAGCTTATCAGACACAGCTATAGGAAAGAATGAATGAATTCTTGTGGGTTTTTTTTTTCCTGTCCTGGTATCACATCCTGCTAGAGAACATCTGGTTCTTGGTCAGGCTGAGATCACAGGCAAAACTGTGCCCCACTTCCACCCCCACAAGCCTCTGAGGAAGCGTCTAGTGGAAAGTGCCTCAGGGATCCCTTTACTTTATACCAGGAGTTCATAAACTATGAGTCCAGAGCCAAATCCTAACCTGGTTCCTATTTTTAGGGCCCATAAGCTAAAAGTGGTTTTCATATTTTATAGTGGTTACATTTTAAATGATGACATAAGTACTTATATCGTGGCCTCAAACTTGCCTCTTGGCCCGCAAAACCTAAAATATTTATTATCTGGTGCTTTAAAAAAATGTTTGCAGGCTCCTGGCTTACACAGTAGGGCTCAGGCTTCTGGACACATTGATACACAAGGACAGAAGCTGTAGAATGAGAAGGAGCTCCTCCAAAGGAAGAGCGTAGGTAGGAAGGAGAGAATTGTGGGACACCAGACAGACAAGTCTGGTGTGTGTGTGTGTGTGTGTGTGTGTGTGTGTGTGTGTGTGTGTGTACGTGAGTGCATCTTTAAGCTGAGCTATCTCCCCACCAGTTCTGCATTCTAGGAAGAAACTTGGGAATTAAAGTGACAGGATTTGGACAGGATGCCCTTCGCTGTCATTGTCCTGTTCAAGGAAGAGATGCATGGTAATGTGGTTTAGAGCAAGGAGGAGTGGGAGCTCTCTACTCATCACGCAACATCAAGGCTACTGTCAGGAGAAAGGTCAAGTTTATTTCAGATGGAGAAACATGGATGTTTCTGATAGCGTTGGGAGCTTTCGGCAACCACGGACAAAGTCCAGCTATCTGAAGCCGCCACGTGGCAAGACCACATAGAGATGCCACAGAGAAAGTGAGAGATGTGCCGAGACTCGTGGCTCTTCCAGCCCCATCTGTCTCTGTCTTTTCAGCTCGGGCACCGGACATGGGAGTGAGGAAGTCTTCAAGACGACCCCCGCCCAACCACCATCTGGCTGAGGCTGCCGGGGTCTCTGAGAGAAACCTTCATAGCTGGCTCCAGTCAACTCCAAGGTCTGCGAGCATGATCAACATGGTTATTACTGAAGCTGCTGTCTAGACCCAGTTTGTCATGTAGCCAGAGGACACCAAGCCAAGAGTATGAGGGGGAACACCTCTTTTCCATGTAGGATGTGTTGGGTTTCTATCTTAGAAGAGCACAAGCTTGGAGAATGGAGGGATGGGGATCACCCCTTGCCGTCCTCCCCACGCATGACCCCCAGGTTCCATCCAGAGCCGCGCTAGGACCCAAGGTCCAGAGAGGAGGCAGCTTTTTCATTGATATGGCCTCCGAGGCGAGCAGGGCACCTGCCCCCTTGCGGTGTGCAGATGGAGAAACGAGAGCATAGCCTGTGAGCCTCTTTTCTCCAGGGTCAGGCAGAGGCTGAGAGAAACTCTGTCCCAGGGTTTAATTCACAGGGCCCAGGGTGTGACGCCCACGGGAGGAGGGAAGAACCCCAGGAACCACTGCATTGCCTGGTGTAATAGGAGCTCCCTTCCCTCGTGCCACAGCAGGAGAAACAAGGATGGTGACAGGACCCCAAGCAGGTGAGACCAGCAGCCCTTGGGCCCCTGACCTCAGGCACCTAAAGAGAAATGGGCAGGAAAGACCCAAGGATGGAGGGGACATGGAGATCTCAGATAACCCACACTGCCTACCGAAGGGAGCTTTTTCTTAAAAGGTTCTATTTTTACTTATGAGACAGAAAGAGAGCACAAGCCCAAGCAGGGGGAGGGGCAAAGGGAGAGGGAGAAGCAGGCTCCTTGCTGAGCAGAGAGCCCAATACGGGATCCCAGGACTCTGGGATCATGACCTGAGCCAAAGGTAGACACTTAACCAACTGAGCCACCCAGGTGCCTCTGATTGAGCTTTTTTTTTAATATGAGCTTCTGAAAATATTTTGGCTAGGTTGTGATATCTCAGACACTGGTTAAAAATCAATTAATAGAGAAATGCTAAGGTGGCAGAAACTTTGGATTTGAGCATTTATATCTGTACATTCACGTAATACCCACACTCCTCACTGCATTTGACCTGCCCCTGCTGCTGCCAGAACAGACCAGAAGGAGCGAGTGCAAAGAGGAGCCAAGCGTCCACGGGGCCTTTAAGAAGGTGTCATTGGGAAGGCCGCTCTGAGCCACCATTCTCACGTGAGCATTAATCACACCATTAAGGAGACATACTTGCACGTTCCTTTCCTGAGGCTTCCCTTGTAAACTGCGCATCTCCTGGGAGAGGAAGCCCAGAGGACAACTTCATTCTCATGTAGTTTGTGACCCAGGTGAGTCAGGCTGAGGACAGGGAAGAAGGTCTTGACAATCCTGCCACAAGCTGTCCCAGCTGGAGTGATGGAAATGCCCACAGAGGGGGAACCCACGGCACCAGCCCCTGGCCCATGATCCTGGCTGGGCCTGGAATCACTTCCTGGTGTGGAGACACCAACCCAAGGCCTTCAGAGCTGATCACATCACAAGGAACCTTCCTAGGGCAGAGAGAGAGAGAGCGAGAGAGCGAAACCAGCTTTCTGTCAAAGTTCTACAGACAGCTCTGTGAGTCTGTATAATCAAGCCATTCTCCGGGGCCTCAGTTAGCTGATCTGGGCAGTGGGCATCCTGCCTTCTCATCTTCTCTTTGTGATCCCCCACGCACAGCACAGGTGACTGGCCAGAGAAGAACAAGGTCACATAAGCATTCCACAAACTAGGAAGGGAAATGTACATGGAGGAAGCATCGTCCCTGCTCTGAAGTCAGGAGCACTGGTCCTAGGGTCCTACCCCATGGGGTCCCCAACTTTGTCAGGGAGGCAGAGCCACCCTCCCTCAACTTGTCCCAGAGAGGTTAGTATTGAAACAGAAGAGCAGATGGCACTAGGGGAATGCTGATGAAGCCAGCAGGAGAGGGGCTGGCACAAGCCTTCACCTTTGCCAAGTACTCAATTAGTATTTGTTTATGCAGACAGTCACATAAGCTCCATGGGGGGATATAGTCCATTTTGTTTGCTGCTGCATCCCCAGTGCCTAGAATAGAGCCTTGGTATACAGCAGTTGTCTAACAATTACTTGAATGAATGAAAGAATGAATGAATGGAAGAGGGATAAGAGAAGGCTGTCAGGTGAGCTGAACTGCCAAGAATGAGTCAGAAATGATGTGGAACATTCCAGGAAGAGGACACCGCATATGCAAATACTGAGATGCACGCTGGCATACGGTGCATCTGGAAATGGCAGGATTCCCACTGTGCCTGTAGAAGGGGGAGATGAGGAATCTGGGTCTGAGAATCTGGGTCTTTACTTTGAGAACACGGGGAGCTACAGAGGGTGACTGGCTCATTAAATATGGTTGAGCTTTTTAAGCAACTTTACGGAGATACAAACCATACAATTCACCCATTTAAAGTGTGTAATTCAATGGCTTTTAGTACATTCAGAGCTAAGAATCATCACAGTGTAATCTGAAACATTCTCATTATCCCCAAAAATAAATCCTAGGCCCATTAGCGATCACCCCTCGACCCTTCCATCCCCCAGCCCCAGGCAAGCGTTCATCTACTTTCTGTCTCTATAGATTTGCCCGTCCTGGGCATTTCATATAAAGGAAATCATACAGGTAGTCATTTGTGACCAGCTTCTATCACTTAGCTTAACATTTTAAAGCTTCATCTGTGTTTTAGATTTCTTTGTATTACTGAGTATAGTAAAATAAATATAAAATAAATATATAATATAATAATAATATATATAAACAATAATATAAAATAAGCATAAAATATAAAATAAAAATAGTCCTATGTATGGGTTTACTGCATTCAGTTCAACCATTCATCAGCTGATGGACATGCGGTTTTTTAAAAAAAATCCTCTCATGGCTAAAATTAACAAGACCAACAATATCAAATGTTGGCATGGACCTGGTGTATTATTTTTTTTAATTGTGTTATGTTAGTCACCATACCGTACATCATTAGGTTTCGATGTAGTGTTCTAAGATTCATTGTTTACGTATAACACCCAGTGCTCCATGCAATACATGCCCTCCTTAATACCCATCATTGGGCCAACCCATCCCCCCGCCCCCCTCCCCTACTCTGGTACGTTATGGGTGGGAGTCTGCAATGGTATAACCACTTTGGGGAAGTTTAGTCTCACTTATAAAGATAAACATACATCTACTACATACCCGAGCAATTCAATTGTAGGCATTTCCTCAAGAACAATGCAAATATATGTCAAAACAAAAACCTGCGGTAAAAACAATAGACTGCCTAGCTGTCCATCAATAGGAGAATGGACAAAGTTATTTTCATAAAACGGAATCTTATTCAATAAGTCACAAAAGATGGATGAGGGGCGCCTGGGTGGCTCAGTGGGTTAAGCCTCTGCCTTCGGCTTATGTCATGATCCCAGGGTCCTGCATCGGGCTCTCTGCTCAGCGGGGAGCCTGCTTCCTCCTTTCTCTCTGCTTGCCTCTCTGCCTACTTGTGATCTCTGTCTGTCAAATAAATAAGTAAAATCTTTTAAAAAAAAAAAAAGAAAGAAAACAAAAATATTAAAAAAAAAATGGATGAGAGTGGAAAACATGTTGAGTGAAAAAAGCTAGACATAAAGGATTTTGTACTGTATAATTACTATGGAATCCCATTTTTGTGAAATTCAAGAACCCACAAAACTCATCTGTGGGAGTAGAAGTCAGAACAGACGTTATTTGGGAAGAAAGATAGGTGATTTGAAGGGGATACAAGGGAGCTTTCCAGGATGATCAAAATACCCTACACTCTGGGTGTTACCTACACAGAGATATACATTTGTCAAAACTCTTTAAACTCACATACAGATGGCCAACAGACACATGAAAAAGTGCTCAATGTCATTCATCATCAGAGAAACACAAATCAAAACCACAATGAGATATCACCCTACACCTGTTAGAATGACTGTTATCCAAAAGACAAGAAATAACAAGTGCTGGCCAGTATGGGAGAACAGGGAACCGTCGTGCATGGTTGGTGGGAATGTAATTTGGTACAGACACTGTGGAAAAGAGTATGGAGGTTTCTCAAAGAATGGAAAATAGAACTCCCATAGGATCCAGCAACTCCAGTTCTGGGTATGTATCTGAAGGAACCAGAAACACGAATTCAGAAAGATGAATGCTCACTTAAGTTCGTGGCAGCATTATTTACAATAGCCAAGACACAGAAGCAACCGAAGCATCCGTCAATGGATGAACAGATTAAAGAGTGTGTCTCTCACACACACACACACACACACACACACACACACACACACACACACACTGGAATACTACACAGCCATAAAAAGAAGGAACTCTTGCAATTTATGACAACACGGACGGACCTCAAGGGCTTTATACTAAGTGACACAAGTCGAACAGAGAAAGACAAATACTATATGAACTCAGTTATGGGTGGAATCTCTGAGAAACAAACAAAAAGAAATTCACAGATTCAGAGGAGGGGCTAGTAGTTGCCAGAGGTTAGAGGTAGGAGGTAGGAGAAATGGGTGAAGGGGGTTAAAAGGCTAAAAAAAAAAAAAAAAAAATCAGGATCTGAAATGTTCTTGAGGTGCTGGAATAATGAGCCAAAGGAGAAAAAAAATAGGAAAGATTTCTACATACTGAATGTCAAGTCTTGATTTTAGGTTAAAACATTTCACAAGAATGGGTCGCCTGGGTGGCTCAGTGGGTTAAGCCTCTGCCTTCGGCTCAGGTCATGATCCCAGGGGCCTGGGATCGAGTCCCGCATTGGGCTCTCTGCTCGGCAGGGAGCCTGCTTCTCCTCATCTCTCTCTCTGTCTGTCTCTCTGCCTATTTGTGATCTCTCGCTCTCTGTCAAATAAATAAATAAAATTAAAAAAATAACATTTCACAAGAAGAGGTTTGAGGATCTGGGTCTCAGCTCATGTGAGATAAAACAAAGCAAAACCTTTGGGTTTTGTTAAGGTCGGTGCATCCTATCGATTATCTGGTGTACTTGAATGAAGCCAGGGTAGCGGGAGCACGTTCTGGAAGCCTGAGGAATACAGACCAAGGGGCTCAGGCTGGGGCACGTGGAGGATCTCCTGTAGCCTCTAAGGTGGGGGCTGGGGCCTGGACCTAGGGCAGGGGTGCAGAATGGGGAAGGAGGGTAGGCGAGCCAGATGCTAAGGAGAGGCTAAGGAGAGGGCACTCCTGATAAGCAGCAGTGGAGACAGTGGGGAGAGGAAGAAGGTGAGGGGACTCCCAGGTTCCCCTCTTGGCACCTGCGGCAGGCTAACCCTCACCCTATTCCTGGTCTGCCCCACGGGCTTCCTGACTAGGCTGCTCCCCTTCTGGGTGTTCGAGGCCTCCTGCCCTGTCACCTGTGCCGGAGTCTCGTGCTGCTCCCTGACTCACGGGAGAGGCAGCACAAGTGACTTCAGCTCTGTGAGGTCAGCAGACTGGAGCAGGCTTTCCAGCATGCTTGCTGCTCTTTGGGAGAAGGGCGTGGGCCTGGCAAGCCACCTCGCCTCCTGGGTGGTTTGGGGCACTCCCATAGGAACCACCTGGAAGGTATCACCCAAGCTCCCCATGTAACAGAGAAGAGACCCCGAGAGGGCAGGGGAGTAGCTCAAGGCCAACATGCCTCTGATTTTGCTGGGTGGGCACCTGCTGGCACCACAAAGACCCTTTCCTCCCTTCCTGCCTAGAGTCGGAAGCTCATGGGGGTACCCTCCCCTCAGATTACCACACAGTAGGGCAGGGAGGCACAGAAACCCCAGCCGCCTCCCTCTGGGTGCCTCAGCAGCTGAGGTGAGCAGTGGCCTGGGGCAGAGCTGGCAGGAAAGTCCTAGATGTGTGTCACCTTGTTGTCACTGACTACCTCGTGGGCTTCCCCATAGGTGCACCCTCTCCTTGGCATCCGATCTGGCCCCCTGCCCCAGGCAAAGACCAGCCTCTGCCAAGGAATTCCTCTGAGACGTTTTATACTGAGTCCCAAGAACTGTGGACCTTGGAAGGGACCTGGTAGTACTCCCTTTAGGCTCCTCCCACTCCCATGCCCGCGCACCCAATTCTTCTGGAACAAGGAAACTCAGATGTATTTTTCCAAATGTTTTATATACCATAAAAGTGTACAATAGAAGTACGATGACCGCACCCGTCATCAATGTGGAGTTTGATGACTTCTACAGAGCACCACCACTGAGAACAACATACAGAGCATTTCCAGAACTCCAGTAGACTACCCCCTTGCCAGCAACCCCACCCCTGCAAATCACCACGATTCTGACTTCTCTGACCACAGATTAGTTCTCCCTACTCTTACAAGTGGAAACATACAGTCTATACTCTGGCTTTTCTTGCCCAAGATACTGTCTGGGAGATTCACCCATGTCATATGCATCAGTAATCTCTTCCTTTTTTTCTCGATAAGTGGCATCCCATCATACGGAAGTACCACTAGGTCTGTATCTATTTCACTGTTAATGGGCATTTGGGTCATTTCCAGTTTAGAGCTCTTATGAACAGTCCTGTAAAGTATTTGCATAGACTCACAAACTCCCTTCTCCTGGAGATACACTGAGGGCTGGAATTTCTCGATCATCGGTAAGCATATCTTTAACTTGAGTACATAACTACCAAACAGTTTTCCAAAGTGATTGTACCAATTTACATTCCCACTAACAATGTATGAAAGTCCCAGCCACGTTACATCCTCTCCAACACTTTTTAACTCTATCTGTTCTAGTGACTGCATAATGGTACCTCCCTGGGGCTTCGGCTGGCTTTCCCCTGTTGACTAGTGATGTTTGATGCCTTCCCGTATGCTTATGGCTCATTTAGAGGCCCCTTGTTTTGTGAAATGCCTGTTCAAGTCTTTTGACCAGTGTTAACTGGGCTGCCTTCCTTTTTGTGTTGATGTACAGGAGTTCTCTATACTAACATATAGACAGATAAATGTCTTAGGAATACCTTTGCCCAGTTTATGGCTTCATTTTTTATCTTATTTTTAAATAATTTTTTAAAGTAGGCTCCCTGCCCAAAGTGCAGTCCAACGCAGGGCTTGAGCTCATGACCCTCAGAGCAGGACCTGAGCTAAAATCAAGTCAGACGCTTAACCACCTGAGCCATCCTTAAATGATGTCTTGCAATGCCCAGAAATCATTAATGTTAATGAGTCCAATTTTTTAAGAAAAATGAAACCCAGGTTTTCCATCTTTGCTGTTTTGATGACCACTCTTTGCATTCCCTGCAAGAGATCTTTGAGAAGCCCATGTTTCGTGCCGGTAAAGGTTATGCCGGTTTCCTCTCTGGCCTCCTTCTGGTGCAGGACGCACTTATTACTCACCAGCCCCAGCTGTGAAGTCAGCTGCGGACCAGTTTGCCCGCCCACCCGTCCATCCACCCACCCACTGCCCTTCCCGTCCACCTTCCACCACCATCCACACATTCATCCATCCTTCTGCCCATGGACCCACCAAGCATTTCCTGCCATCCCGGTGCACTGAGTGACAACAGACAGCAGGACACTGAGATGGTAGCAGAGTTACCAGTGGGGAAAACATAAGATACACAGAATCCTTGACAGATTTCTATCCAACCCCATGTCCTGAAATCCACCCTCGCGGTCACCCCTGAGCCATGCTCACAGCCACTGACAGAGCGTGACGGGTGCTAAGGCAGCCCCCACTCCCGGGAGACGCAGATCCCTCTGGCAGCTGATTTGGGCTAGAGGACTCCCCCAGCAGCGGTGCAAGAGGATTTCATCCAGCCACACTGCGCCCCCGCCCCCCGCCCCGGTCCCGCAGTCCCTCTCTTTCTCCTCCCCACCCCCTTCCTTCCTTCCATCCCTCTGTCCTTCACTCAAGGACATCTGTAACTTTTGTTCATTATTCTCCGAAACGTCCATTCATTTGTCCTTGGTCCATGGCCCTCTTTCCAGAATCTGTAGGTAGTGTGGTTCCCATAGCTCTGAGCTACAAATAGCAAAGGTGATTCTCACTTGCCTCATTCTAGATACTTCCCTGATGTGGCCCGAGATGCTTGGCAGCCCTGGCCCACCACCAGCTCAGATCCTGCTTGGGACTAGCCTGTACTCAGAGGTGGCCTCCCATTGGGGGTGGGTGGGTGCACACAGCTCCATCGGGGCCGACTGGCCGGCAGTGGATGCCGGAAGGCTGGGCTTGTGGGACCAGCTGAGGGCTCAGTCTGGCAGTGGGCCTGAGCCAGAGTGTCAGTAGCCTGGTGGAGCTGACTGAGAGCGAAATAGGGGCTAGGGGGGTGGGGAGGGCCCAAGCTACATGCAGAACGGTGGCTTCCTTCCTGGCTACAGGAGGCAGACTCCATTCTCTGCTTGTCTCAGGTCAAGCTGGGACCAGGGGCTTGAGGTGTGGCCTGGGCCCCCACTGAGGGGGGAAGAGAAACTGCACCCCTCCCGGGGCCCCCTCATCTAGCCCCTCATCTAGCCACCAGCTTGGCAAACACACCTCTCAATTCCCCAGCCTGGACCTCTGCCAGCCTCCCTCCTCTGACCCCTTCCTAGGGGCAGTGGCTCACAACCAACAAAAACAATGAAGAGCCTGCTGGCCCCGGCCCCCACCAGCCCTGGTCACTCGTCTGTGATCTGACCGCCCGGAGTCCCTGGCAGGCCTGGCTGCCGTCCTGCTTGCACACCTGCCCTGTGGAGGACACTGGTCCTTTGTTGAAGGAGACGACTTGTGGGGACTGCCCTGAGGAGGGGCTCAGCCTTGTGGGCAGGCTGGCGCCAGGCGGGACCAGGATCCTCAGCAAACAAGGCCTCCTACACAGCAGCCGGCGCGGCGGGGGCAGGTCTGGTCCCAGCAGCCCAACCGCTGTGCCCAATGGGCCTGGAGCAGGGGTGGACGACAGGAGGGCGGGCAGGCCCCAGGGCCCCAGCCTCAGACCCCACACCATACACACACACACACACACACACACACACACGGTCACATGGACTCCTCCTCTCCCTCTCCCCACGTCTCTGGTCCCTCAACAGGCAAAGAGAACCCGAGAGTGACCCCTCTGTTCACTCTTCCTCCAGAAGCTTAGGGGTGACAGAGAACCCTTGACAAGACATCAGCCCCTTGTGGGGTTTATGGCCATGCCGACCGAGAGGAAGGTCTGAGCTGAAAAGGTCATTTCCACCCTTTCTCTGTGCCGCTGCCTTACCTGCAGCCTCTCACCGGACCCCCACAGCCACCTTCGGAGTATGTATGTACATATGCACAGATAAGAACATAAATGACCACCCCAAGGCTCCCAGGTAGTGGGCTTGGGGAGGGGGTACAGTAAGAGCCCAGGCTGTCTGATTCTACAGCCCATGTCCCTAGATGGTTGGTGTGGGGGACAGCGGAGGCCGCAAGGCTCAGCTCAGGAAGCTGTTCCTTACCCCACGGGAGACGGGAATTATCAGCAGATTTCACGGGAGAGATGTGTGTTTAAGAACTAAAGCTCCAGATGCGGTTTGGGCAGAAGGGCTAGAAGGGAGGCTGTCTCGATAACCAGGAGGCAGCCATAGAGGGCGGCTGGGATGCTCGTTTTGGGAAAGCACTTGATGTTTGCTGCCAAGGGGTGGAGGAAGCCTGCAGCACGCTGAGCTCACACTCCTCTGGGCAGCCCCAGGAACAACTGCGCACAGCGGGGATACACTGGCCTGAGCTTTTGAGCCCAGGGGACTCCTGTATCAGCCACCTGTGCTCGGGGGTTTCCATGGGGTGGGCCCAGGCTTGGGTCTGCATGGAAGCCTGGGGCTGCCCTAGCCCAGTCCTGCTGCCCCCTCTGTCTCTCATAGGCACGATCCCCAGGGAAACCCGTCTCAGCCTCTGCTTCCAGAGAACCTGCAGGACTTCCACAACAGCAAAGTGGAACGGGGGAGGAGGGATGGGCTGGAAAGAAGCTCTTTCTTGGTGCTCCCACTTCCTACCACCATCACTTCCAGGACCACCCCTCAGCCTTTCGGCACCCCGGTTTCCTCACCTGAAAAATGAAGCCAGTGATCTCTGGAGCAAATAATCTCTTCATCATGGAAAGGATGATTAAAAGAACATGAGGGACTGAATGCTAATCGAGGCACACAGGTATTAAGATAGCAGAGTTAGTGCCACTTGTAGTGAATGATTTGCTTGACTGTAGCTTCCTGGGAGACGGACCAGGAAGTCCTGCTCTCTGGCATCTGCACAAATGCAGCACAAAGCTCGAGGCAGAGTGGGGGCTCCACAAAGGCTTGCTAAATGACAGGTGGCTGGGGATAAACGGCATGGGACAGTCAGGTAGAGGGAGGGATCGAAGGGGACACCTGGGATACCTGGGGTGGCCTGGGCAGATGGCCGTGCTGTCATCTGACGTCTGGGAGGAGGAGGAGGGGGGCCGGAGATGTAATGAGTCCCCACTGGGCCGTGTTGTCTGAAGATTCTAGAGACCTACAAGGTTAGGTGCCCAGGGAGGGCTGCTGACATGGCCCCACGGGGCGTTCTGGTTAACTCTAGCTGTGTAACAAGCCATCCCAAAGCTAGTGACATGAAACAAGGGCAGTCATTGTGATTAGCCCCTCTCCTGGCTCTGGGGGCTGATGGGACTCAGCTGGGCAGTTCTCATGCAGGGCTGTCAGGCGACTGCCGTTGGGGACACTGAGGCTGGAGTTCATTCAAAGGCCTCTCCTGCACGTACCTGGCTGTTGGGAGTCTCAGCGGGAACTGTCAGCTGGAATGCCTTCAGGTGGCCTCTCTGAGCGTCCTGGGCTTCCTTATGGCCCTGCAACTGGATAGCACAGCAAGAATCCGGTGAAAGCATGTTGCCTTTATGGCCTGGCATAGGAGGACCTTCAACCTCACTTCTGGAACATTCTAGCAGTTAGAAGTGAGTCACTGAGGCCAGCCCATAGTCAGGTGAAGAGGACTGACTCCACCTCCTGATGTCAGGAGGGAAAGCCGCCTCCCTCTCCCCCAGAACTTGGTCCTGTCCCAGCCCCACATCCTGCGGTCAGAAACCCTGCTATGGAAGACCATCCCTTGCCAGTGGTGGCTCCAATCGAGTTGTCAGGACCTCCCCCACTGCAGGACTTCTCAGATGCCAGCTGATGGTTTAGACCCTCATCCAGAGATGCTTAGCCTCCTGCCAATGCCCCTCCCCGACTACCTCTGCTGGGCCCAGAGCAGTCCTGGGACTGGATGAGAGCAGACAGAGAGGAGACGGGGCAAAAGAGAGATCTCTGGGAGGTCCACTCAAAAGGGCCAGGTGGGTGGAGGGAAGGCTGCGAAGGCGATGAGAAGGAGAGCTTGAGAGGACAGTGGGAAACCAAGAGACACCCAATGACAGCCTGGCACCAGAGAGAGCAATTTTTGATGGGGCTGTGTTGAAGGGCGCTGGTCGCTGGCTACAGTGACGGCCTGAGGAATGGCCACTGTAAGAAGCCAGGAGAAGCCCCTGGAGAGACGAGTATGGGTGGGGCCAAGAGGGCAGCGAGCTGCGGGGTGAGTGGAGGCGAGCGTGCAGAGGTGTTTGCTGCTAACTTCATCACCACCTGGGAGCCTGTCAACAAGCCTCGCAGCCTAGAAACCTTGAACGTTCAAAGGCAGTGCCTGGGAAGCTTCTCTAGTTGACACAATCACAGCCCAGAACATTCCAGGCTGTGTGGGTGTTTCTCCCGAATTGGCATGTACAGAAGTCAAATACCCTCTGTGATCCTCTAACAACAGCCCAGGTCTTCGGGTCAGAGAAGCGTGCAAGTTCTCCGAGCCCATCCACTGTGCTCCTCAGCATCTGATGGGGTCCTGGGTGCTCTGAAATCTTCCAGGTTAGAAGTCTTCTGTTTGTCCCAGTGGGGGTCCACAGGTGCCACACACAAGAATGGTAGAGAAGTGAGGTGGCGCCTGTCCCTGAGGAAACAGCCAAGTTCATAGCACTGGAAATAAGGGTAGTAACAGTAATTGTTCATTGAGTGCCCAGCATGCCAGGCGAAGGACCTTATGGACATCACCCCATAACAGCCCTGAGGTAGGAAGCGAGCAGGCGCACCACGGTCAGCAGGTAGAGAACCTAGTCTAGGAACTGGGTTCCCAACTGGAGTCTGAATGGGATTTGGCACATCTGGGTCTGCCTGGTGAACGGGTAGCCTGGCCTACCAAAGACCTCGCCAGAGGCTGAGGAGTCTCCCGGGTGAGACTGGGCCCAGCCTTGTCCAGGAACAAATTTCTGTCATCGGAGGAAAGGACAATTCTGACATCATTCTGGTCCCCCAGTCCTGCCTCTCTGAGGTTCACGACCAGGTCCTGAGGGGTTTGAGAAGCTGCGGGTACAAAAGGAGGGGAAAGAGAGTGGTTTTGCTAAAACACTGGTGAGATGTTGAGTCCCTAGTGGCCTGCTATGGGACCCCACTAAGGGTTGAAGACCTATGTTGAGGTCTTCACCCCCCAGGATCTCAGAAGGTGGCCTTACTTGGAGATAAGGTTGTTGCTGTTGTAGTTAAGATGACGTCATTAGGGGGGACCTACTCCACAGTGACTGGTGTCCTTATAAAAATGGGAATTTTGGACACACACAGGCATGGGAGGAAGATGATGTGAAGACACAGTGTGAAGACGACATCTACAAGGCGAGGAGAGAGGCCTGGAACAGACCCTGGAGGGAACAGACCCTCCTACCCTCGTCGCCCTCAGAAGGACGGCCATCTTGATTCTTCTGGCCTCCAGAACTGTAGGACAGACTTCTGTTGTCGAAGCCCCTCCACTCGTGGTACTTCATTATGGCTCACTGATGGGGGCAGAGCAGGAGCAGAGTGATTTGGGGGTACATGTGATGCCTCCCTGGGGTGGGGGGACAGGAGAGCTGGTGGGGAATCTCTTAGTACCGTAATCCCCCTTGTATCCCATCCTGGTGGGCTCCGGATAGACATTCTAGGACAAGAGTGCAGCAACACCATGGCCTTTAGGGAGGGAGGAGGCCTACCGGCAGCAGCGGACTCACGGGGAAAGAGCTGGGTTTGTGTGGAGGAGCCCCGCTGGCTGCTAGTGGGGTGCCTCTAGCAAGCGGACACCAAGACAGGATTAGATGCCCAAGAAGCATATGAAGGAAAATGCCCATGAACGGAAATGGGGTGGCAGAAGAGGAAGAGTGGGAGAGCTGTCAGACTGCTGTTCAAGTCTGCCCTTGAGTGAAGGACAGAGGGATGGAAGGAAGGAAGGGGGTGGGGAGGAGAAAGAGACTGCGGGACCGGGGCGGGGGGCGGGGGCGCAGTGTGGCTGGATGAAATCCTCTTGCACCGCTGCTGGGGGAGTCCTCTAGCCCACATCAGCTGTCAGAGGGGTCCGCGTCTCCCAGGAGTGGGGGCCGCCTTAGCATCCCTGTCACACTGTCAGTGGCTGTGAGCATGGCTCAGGGGTGACCGCGAGGGTGGATTTCAGAGTGGGGCAGCCTGAGTCCCCACCACATCCCCCGCCAACCCCCAGGCCTCGCAGGCAGGAGTGGGATCAGTGCTTGCCCGGGCTGCTGGGGCAGTCAGGGAGGGAGGCTCGAGCTGCTGTAGAGAACCACGAAGAAACATTCGGCCCATGCGGGTAAATGGGGGCCAGCACGCAAGGCTAAAATGATACTCCATGCCTTCCATGGACATTTCTACTCCTCTTTTTTAATACTGTGCTTTTTTTTTTTGCTTTTTTTTTTTTTTTTTAAGGAATCTCTATGCCCAAGGGGGGTCTCAAACTCACAACCCTGGGATCAAGAGTCACATGCTCTACTGACTGAGCCAGCCAGATGCCCCCTTTTGACGACATGTCTTTCAGTGAGCTGGAACGTTCTTTTTCTTCGGGCTTCCGGCCATTTATATTTTGCATTTTGTGACCTGCCTCCCATTTCCTCTCTGTGTTTTCTCCCGAGGTGTGAACATTCTTCTTGTTGATTTTCATGAACAATTGTTGTATTAAAGTGTATAGCAGGTATTTGCCCCGGTTGTCCGGAAGCCTTGAATCATAGAATGGATATGAATTCTAGCCCGTAAATCCAAGTGTGCAAGAAATACAACTAAATTTACTTTCTGATACAGAACTTAATTTCTTTTTCAAGTTCCTGTTTTGGCCAAATGGTGGAAACTCTCTGAGTCATCTGGGGAAGGCCCTTCCCCCATCCTTTCTCCCAGCATGGCCTCAAAGCCCCTGGGGTTATGGAGTGCCAAGAGAGCAGGGCTGGGCATCTGTCGGCACTGTCCTTGCTGGCCCCCTGGCGTCTACTGTCCTTGTTTCCATCTGGTACTTGTCCCTGCCCTGCCATGATCTCCAAGACTTCAGGCTTATGGAGTCGCTCTGTGTCCTTTTGGCCACCCCCCCCCCCAGGAAATCAGTTGGTGGCTCCCTATGCCACACCATGGCCGGGGGAGGGCACGGAGGCCCACTTGCTTAGACACATAAGAGAGCTTTCTTGTCTAAATAGGCCCAGATCTGTCTCCTGCTGGTCCTGCTTCAGGCCTGGAGACCCCCACTGTGTGGTCCACCCAGGACAGTCCCCGTCACCCTGGAGATGGCCCTGTGCCCACACCCCTCTCCTGGCCAGTGAACTGCCTCGCTAGAGCTGCTCTGCATACCCTTGATTTCCAGCATCCCTGCGCCTCCTCGTTCCAGGCTGTGTCCTGCTGTGTTTGTTGGGCTTGTCCCCGTGTCCCGGAGGCCCGCAAGCACGGTGATCCCCTGACTTGCCCAGACTCGCCCGACGCCAGGGCCTCTGATACTGACATGCTGTTTTAGGCCGTGAGTTGATCAATTTTCGGAGCCTCTGCTCATCTTTGTTATATAAATGGACACCTCTCCCTGCCTGACCTGCACCTGCTGACCTTTTGTACTAAAATTCAGCGACAGTAGAGGGTAGAGCAGCCAAGTCCTGGGATTAGGCGGAGCCAGGCCAAATATAGCTCAGCCACTCATTTAACCCCGGGGGGTGGGAAGGCCCGTGTAACCATGAACAGCTTACATAACCTCTGTCCGCTCTGGAGACTTCATTTCTAAAGAACCGTTAACCCGAGTACCTCTTCTTAAGGACCACGGGAGGATTAAGAGGTAATGTAAATTCCTACCACGTGCAGCTTATGAAGCACGCGGTCAGTGATAGCTGAGCTTGTTGTCCTCAGGCACCTAGGACCGTAGCACTTATTTTAATTGGAAAAAAAGACAAACACTTGTCGTATTCGCCAGAGGACTTACTCTAATCGAGTGGTGAGTGGTGTTAATGTTAGTAAGCAGAGACGGAGGGTCAAGCCAATAGATTCGAGAAACTTAGCCAGGTCAACAGGAGAGGCAGACCAAATAAGGAAAAGGAGACTGCAGAATGACAGGCTTGTTTGCCTCCCGCGGCCACAGGGCAGAGAGCCCGGAGCTCAGACAAGGTCTGGCCAAGCAGCGTTTTAGCCTTGGCAAAGGCTCGAGTCCCACTCCTAGGGAGCCTGGCAGTGGGGCTCTCCCCTTAGCATAATGATGCCACTCAGGGCATGGAAAACAAAGGTGGGAGAGAGGGGCACGCACAAAGGCCAACCTGGGCTGCACTTAAGAACCTCTTGGGTCCTGCCAGCCGGCTCCTTTTCCCATTGACTCTAGGCAGGGCTGTGCGAATACACTCAGATTGTGTCGCTCCCCTGTACTAGTGGAACCTGTCTCTGCAGGGCTGGAAGGCAATGGTAGATTCTGCAGGGCAGGGAGGCCCAGCCAGTGGTGGAGGACAGACAGTGCAAGCTTTGGAGTCAGCTGGATGTAGGTTCAAATCCAGCTCAGTCATCTGGTATCTGTGTGGCCTTGGGCATATCACAGGCTCCCTCTTGGGCTGGGAGCTGTCATCCGTTCCATGGGGACCACAGCCTGTCCTTTGCAGAGTTATCCTAAGCACTAGATGGGATTGTGGATCTAAGTAACCAAGCACAGTGCCAGGCTACCTGGAAGAAAGGCCACCTAGAGAGAATGACACCTGTTGTAATTCCACTGAGAGTTGCTGCTTGGAGCTCTGCCCCCCACCCAACTCTTGAAGAAAGATACACAGCCCAGCAGAACTGGGAAACATTTCAGACTCCTCACTAGTGTGACTTTGGACAAATCGCTTACCCTCCCTGGGTCCCCATTCCTTCATTTGTAAGACAGGGATAACCTTCACTGTGCCGGGTCCTCCTGAGGACCGGGACAATGAATAGAAAGTGCTTAACGGGGGCGCCTGGGTGGCTCAGTGGGTTAAGCCTCTGCCTTCGGCTTGGGTCATGATCTCAGGGTCCTGAGATGGAACCCCGCATCAGGCTCTCTGCTCGGCAGGGGGCCTGCTTCCACCCCCTCTCTCTGCTTACTTGTGATCTCTGTGTCAAATAAATAAATTTTTTTAAAGATTATATTTATTTATTTGACAGAGAGAGAGAGATCACAAGTAGGCAGAGCAGCAGGCAGAGAGAGAGGGGGAAGCAGGCTCCCCACTGAGCGGGGAGCCCAACGTGGGGCTCTATCCCAGGACCCTGAGATCATGACCTGAGGTGGAGGCAGAGACTTAACCCACTGAGCCACCCACGTGCCCCTCAAATAAATAAATTTTTTAAAAATCTTAAAAAAAGAAAGAAAGAAAGAAAGCAAGCAAGAACGTGCTTAGCGCAGAGCCCAGCACGGAGTCATAAAGTGAGGCACCGTCCCTTCCCAGAGGCCATGGAAACGCCAGGGCCAAACCCCTGCTCAGGCCCTCCCCCTGACGGCTTCCTCCCAGCTCCTCCTCTCTTGCAGCCTTCATCATGTGCACCTTCAGAGGAACAAGACAAAAACAGCCAGCCCACTGCACGAATTCACCAAGACAGGGCAGCTCTGTCTCCCGGGGTTGGTTCTTTCCAACAGTGCCCGCGAGGTCTCTGCCAAGAACAGCGGATGACACAAGTCTGCTAAGATGGCAGATCAATGACAGGCTGTGTGTGCAGCAACGGGATCCCAGCTGGCCTTAAAGGCCCCTGGCTGGGGGGTGTATTAGCTATCCATTGCTGCATAACAAATGATCCCAATATTGTAGGGCTTAAAACTACAAAAATTTATTATCTCATCGTTTCCAAGGTCAAATGTCCAAGTGTGGTTTAGTTGCATGCCCCTGGCCCAGAGTTTCTCAGGGGTTGTAACAGGGCCATTGGCTGGGGCCACAATCATCCCAAGGCTCCACGGGACCTGCAGGATCTGCTTCCAAGCTCACTCCCAAGGCTGCTGGCAGGCTGCCCAAGGTCCACGTCCAGATCCCTCACAGAGTTGCTAGCCAGACTTGGTGGCTCACCTGGGGGCCTCTATACGCTGTCTGAATGTCACAGTATGGCAGCGGGGAAGAAGAAAGAGAGAGAAAGCCCAAGGCAGAAAGCACGGCTGCTTTGTAACCCAGGCTTGGAAGGGGCATCCCATCACTTCTGCCACATCCTGTTTGCCCGGAGGGAGTCATTCGGTCCAGCTGACATGCAGGGTGAGGGGACCGCAGCAGGCTGGGCCGACCGGGGAACACGGGGGGCCATCGTGGAGACGGCCTCCATGGGGGTGGGCATGGTGAAAAGGTAGAAAGAAGAAAAGAACATCATAACTTTGTTTAGAGAGTGGAAAGACCCCGAGCCCAGTGAGCCTGACTCAAATCCTGGCTGTTCTGTCGCCCTGGGTGGCCATCCATCCCGCTACATACAGCTCCAGCCTCCTTCCATCAAGTGAGGTGACAGCTCAGCCCAGCCAGCCTCCTAGGCTGTTTTGTGAATCAAAAGACGCAGTGGCCGTGAATACGCTCAAGGAGGCCTCCAAACAGGACATACCAGTTGGAGCAAGGATTGCTCTATTAGATCATTAAGGGGAGTCTTGGGCGGACAGTAGTAAAAGCCCACTCATGGGGCATCTGGGTGGCTTCGTTGGTTAAGCATCTGACTCTTGATTTCAGCTCAGGTCCTGATCTCAGGGTCCTGGAATCGAGCCCCAAGTTGAGCACCGCGCTCCAGGTTCTCCCCCTTCTCTCCCTCTCCCCATGCTCACTTGCTCTCCATGTCTCTCTCAAAAAATAAACAAACAAATAAACAAATAAATAAACTCTTTTAAGAAAGTCTCCACTCATAAAACGGCCATGGGCACAGCTGAGGGTACATATTCACAGGGCCCAATATCACTCCCTCAAAATCATGCTTTCTGCCCTGACTCTGACTCCCGCGCGGGCCTGGGCTAGGTGGGATGCATGCATACATTCATTCATTCATCAAGCCCTTCACCATGTCCTTCTCCTTAATATGGACAATTCTGCGACATGGGCATTATTAACCCCTCTTTACAGATGAGGACAGCGATGTCCCCAAGAAGCCAAGAATGACTTCCCTGAGCTCACACAGCTACATGTGATTTGTCCGAATGTTTCCTCCTGGGTCAGGCCACGCTGACCCCCCCCCTCAGCTCTGCTCCCAGCCCCCGCTGAGCACAGCGCCTTGCTTCACTTGTGCACAGCACAAACCACTGTCCAAGAGCATCTTCCTTCTCCTTTGCATTTTTTTTTTTTTTAATGGTTGTTCTCTCTCTTCCCAGTGAAAACGTAACTTTACTTTTCTGTCCAATGACCACCATATTTCTAATCCCTGGAGAAAGTGGCAGGCGCTCAGCAGGGTGTAGAGCAAAGCTGGGGAGTGAATGAGTGAAATAGGAAGCCAGGTTTCTAGAGAGTTCTGCCTGTCTCAAAACCCACACTTTCAGGACCCGGGGCTGGCTGACAGTTACCCCTTCCCCCAGGGCCAGCCTCCACCCTCCTTCCCAACTTTTCCCTTTGGGGGCAGCTTCTTAGGAAGACTTCCTTGGCCCCATAACAATGGCTAGCAGATACATTCAGCAAGTGAGCTCCTTCCACTTCTTCCTGTGACCAGGTGGCTTGTGGGACAGCCAAGCAGCTGGGGAGGGGAGGGGTGGGGAGCCAGCCCTGCCTGCTGGTTGCCTCTCCCAGGGGCCCACACAACCCACACAACCAACTTCTAAAGCCCAGCTGGACTCCGGAAATGGGAGTTTCCCCAGACCCTCCTCTTGGGCCTCTTTCTGGTCACCCTGCCTTCCACCCTCCTGGACCTTGCGGGAAACCTGCTTCCCGCCATGCTCTGGTTCATAGCATGCTCGGGAATAGACCCGCCTGTGGTTCCTGGAAGCCAGTGGAGAGACACCGAAGCTTTCGTGCTGCTCCATGAAGTCTGGGAATGGCACGGAGGAGTGCCCAGAGTGCAGCCTTCCCAGGGCCTGTGCGGGCAGTGTGGCTTCTCCTTCAGGTTCCCTGTCAGCTGCCCATGACAGACACTCTCCTGGACCCCAGCCCCCTCTAAAGGAACTAAGAGAAATGAAGTCCAAGGCACGTTGTCCCCGCGCCTGATACTGGGACCGATCGTTCATGAAAATCCACCCCCTGTCCAAAGCAAGGCCACTTCCCTCCCTGCCCCTCCAGGAAGGGTCTCCAGGACCACTGTTAACTTCATCCCTCATGACAGCCATGACAGGCACGCATGCCACACACAAGGGCTGCCTGGGAGAGGCTTGCCCAATAGCACTTAGAACCACCTGGCACCGTGAGTGCCTATCCCAGACTTTGTCCTGTATCTCCAGGGCAAACCTCAGGCTCGGCATATAACAGGTGCTCGGGAAACATGGCTGCCAAGTGACTCTTGCAGAAGGGGTCCCGGCACCAGTGAACAGAGGGGTTTGTCGACAGTTCCGGTACTTCCAGGCTGTGTGACCATGGGCAGGTCCCTGTGCCTCTCTGAGCTTCAGTTCTCTCATCTGTACAGTGGAGATCAGAACTTGCAAAATGCTGGCCCAGAGGTCCTATCTATGTGGTGGGTATGTTGTTCACAGCTCATTCAATGTTTATTCTAAAATTTGTTCCCAACACTTAAAAATGGGGAGATTCCAAAAAAAAATGGGGAGATTTTCATAAGCCCAAGATTTTCAGATTTTATTGAAAAAAGAGAAGATCCACTGTACTGGGTCCCTAGTCTCAAGTACACAATCGGCTGGCCTGCCCCTCTAACGGGGGTGTTTGGACACAGCGCTGTCTCCCCTCACTCCCTAGAGACTTGCCTAGTATGTTTCACTGTGTATGTCACTGCCTGGCCCCCTAGGCGTCTGAATTTGTCACCCCTGAATGTCAGCATGACCTGTCTGTTCTTTGGCTCTATGATACCTAAAGGAATCCCACGGGATCCCCAAGTGACAAAAGCCATTAACATCCTGAATGAGAAGCCACTTGAGCCGAGTGGAGAGAAACTGCTGTTTCTGAGGATGACACAGAGGCTATAAATAGCCTCAGAGCCATTTGAGTGCTGACACCTGCCCAGTCTCACCTGGGTTGGGAGTCCTTGAGGGCTGGGCATGCTTCCGTTCAGGGCTCAGCCCAGGGACTGTCCCTCCTCCTGATGCCGCTGAGGACAGTACAAGTAAGGATGACATCATAGCTCAGCCTGTGGGGAAGGTGGAAATTTCTTCAGCTTGAGCAGGAGGGAGTGATGACATTTGATTTTCCAAAGAGGGTAGGAGTAACGTGAGTGAATGAGGCTAGTTCTCAGTCTGTAGTCGTAGGGATGGGGGCCCTGCATCATCCGTGGCTCCCCAGTGCTATCCAGTAATGTTATACCTCAGCCTGGCCTTCTGGACCCTCTGTGATTTCCCCCTACCCACACCCCAGCCTTTCAGCTTATGGTCAACATTGCAGCCTTTCCTTAAAGGTACCCTGGCCTGCCTCTGGCTCATTCCCCCTCTGGAGACATCTTTGTGTCTCTGCCCCTTCAAATGTGGTTGTGTCCAGGCTGATCCTCCCAGGCAGAAACCATTTTCCCTGTCCCTTGAGTTCCACAGCCTCCTCTGGCTAACTCCTCAGCCTCTCTCTTGCCGTGTTGTCTGTCCCTGGATTGTCTTTCTTGCCCTCCCCACCCCATTCCCAGCTCCATGATGGCAGCGGGAAGGATCTGGCCTATGCAGTACACCCTGGCCCTGGGGTCAGAGTCCTCCCAGCTCCAATCCTCCAGCCCCAGGCAACTCACTCTCTTGTCTCTTAGGACTTTCCTTCCCCACCTGCAAAATGGAACGGCCACCCAGGCTATGGCGGGGAAGCAGACACACTAAGGGCCAGGGAAGGGCTCTGAGAGCTCAAGTGCTTGAGTGAATGAAGGCAGCTCTTCCCTGGGTTAGGGCTGCTCAGGTTCCGTTGGGGTAGGAGATAGACGGAGGCTTCCCCCAGGAACAGGCTTGAAGCACCACAGGGCACCATTAATCCACCTGGTGTAGCGAAGGGCTGTGTGAACTAAGGAACTGGAACCGACATGGGAGGTGGTTCCTCTCTTCCTCTTTCAAATCGACAGTATGCACTGAAGCGGGGCTGGGGGGTGGGGGGATCTGGGAGATTCCTGAGGACCCCAGATGGGGCAGGGGGCAAGCCAACTCCCCATTCAGCCCTGTTCTACTTCAGGGCATGATAATCACGAGAAAGGAGGAGCCATTCTCCAGGACAGAGTGAGACTCCATCCTGGGCTGGACCCTGGGGAGCCTCTGGGCTCCAAGATGCCATCACTGAGTGACCAGGCTCCTCCTGGGCCAGGAGAAGAGAAGTGGACTGTAAACTTCTAGGAAAGGGCCAAGGCCAGAATTCTAATGAGCCTAAGACATGCTGCTTTAACCTCACGAATTTACTCGGACCAGCATTTTGTCGTCTTACCCCTTCCCAGGAGCTGATTCAGGTCCAAGTTCAAGCCCACACCCTAAGGTTCAGCCTCCACCCTCTTCTTGGGCCCCTTGGACCTCTGAGCCCCTGCAGCTGAGACCCACTGCTGTCGCAGCCCTAGACCTGAAGCGAAGACAGTCTAGACCCCGTCCATCACTGATGCTCAAATCACAGCACTTAACGGTCGACACACGCCTCTCTCTCTTGTTCATGTTACCCTTGAAACTGACCTGGGAAGAAGCAGAGTAAGGACTACCATCCCATCTTGATTCTCCAGTGGGGAAACTGAGGCTCAGAGAGGTCCGACAGGTGCAGGCTGACAGGGAAAGGTGCAGGGTGCTCCTAGCCCCAGGCAGTGCCTTCCTCACTCTGGGTCCTTGTTTCCCATCTGGAGAGCACAGGTGTTTGCTGAGATGCTCTGCCTGGACCCCTATTATTTACCAACTGTGGGCCCCCCACCCCTACCACGCTTCTATGAAGCCCCTCACACGTGGGGTAAATTCTCACCAGGGTTCTCAGCTCCCCTTCTATTCCTGCCTTACCTTTTCACTTTTCCTTGCATTCCCTGTGGAATCACCCCTGTACTGTGTGACCTGCAAGTTTGTTCTTGGGATGCCTGGGGTGGGAGGGAAGCCAGCAGCCAGCTGACCCTGTTGCTAGGGACCAAAACCGTCCGTCTGTGGCATTGGGGAGGGGGCATTGGACCCAACCCCGTGGAGAGCTGGGGCCTGGCCAGAGCCCGCTGGGACCTGCTGAGTTCCAGTTGTGTGGGAAGACGATCTGGTGTCCAGAAGCATCTGGAGAAAGGGCCAGATGGACTCGGAGGCCTGTGGTCAGCAGGGGAGGGGTCCCTGCCTGTGTCCTCCTGCACCTCTCACTCTAGTCCACCTCTCACCTCCACCTTCTTTGTCTCTCACCCACTGTCTCTCTTGATCTCTCCTCTGCAGGGTCTATAGGTGGAGGGGAGGCCTATACAGGGGCTCAAATGGAGATTTTTGTTATATTCAAATAAAAACATACGGATGCCCTTATTTTGGAGTTAACCACGTTTTAGCATAGTTCCCTCTCTCTGTTTTTAATCTGAGACGCTTACAAAATGGAACCGGCCCCCTTTTGCCAGGTCGTGTCTGCCCCTCAGGTCTCTCTGGTCCTTGGGGAACCGGTTGCAAGGAGCTCACGCTCCGTCGCCCCAGCCGCCTGGCTGTGCCGCCCGCTATGGCCACCAGGGGTCGCCCGCGAACAGGCCCGGAGGGGGCGGGCAGTGCGGGTGGGGGCGGGCAGTGCGGGTGGGGGCGGGGCCTCGAGGCCGGCCCGACCAATAAAGACGGCGGCGCGCGGCTGTGGCGGACTCCAACCTCTGCGCGCTTAGCCGTCGCTTCCGCCGCCTCCGCTCCTGCAGCCGCTCTCCCACCCCGACCCGCAGCCGCGATGCTGGCGCTGCGCTGCGGTCCTCGCCTGCTCGGCCTGCTCCCCGTCCCGCGCTCCGCGCCGCTGCGCCTCCCCGCGGCCCGCGCCTGCAGCAGCAGCAGCAGCGGCGGCGGCTCCCGCGACTCGTCCTCTTCCGCCCGGAACCCGCTCGTGTATCTGGACGTGGGCGCCGACGGGCAGCCGCTCGGCCGCGTGGTGCTGGAGGTGAGCGGACGGGCGGGTGAGCGGACGGGCCCGGCGCTGTGCCTAACTGGCTGGGAGACCTTGCCTCCCACACTTGGCCATGGGCCTCAGTTTCCCCATCCCTAGAGGGGGCATCAGATTGGTTTCTTCCGGTATCCTCTCGGCACTTCGGAGTAGTGGAGGCGGGAGGGAGGGCAAGTGAGGAGGAGAAAGCTCAAGGTCAGGTCGTGGACTGTGGGATCCCGACCCTGCTGGCTGGCCCCGAGGTCGGGGAGAGGTCCTGCGACCTCGCGGGGTCAGCGCCCAGACTCGGGAGCTCGAGGGCGGGTATTGGGGGGGGCTCGAGGGTCCGAGCAGCGGGCGGGCGGGGTGCTCACGTGGCTGCCCTTGCATAATACGGTGCCCGGCCCCGCCCCCTCGGTGGGACTCACCCCGCCTCCCGGCCCTGGGGCAGGAGCCGAGGTGGTTTCAGGCCTGCTGGCCTCCTCTCCTGCAGGGCGGGCCTGGGGGGCTTCTGCCCCCAAACGGACCCGGACGGCCCCCTGCAAGTCGGGGTAGAGTGCCCAGGGGACCTGCATCCCAACTCCAACCCCGCCACGCTCCCGGACTCACAAAGTAAGAAACAAGTAGGGGGACCAAATGGGGAAGCTCAGGTGTAGCTCTCAAGCCAGACCCTCTTTTGAACAGAGGGACCTCTGGTAGGCCTCAGTTTCCCTTCTGGAAAATGGAGACCACTCTCCTTACTCCCCTTAATTTTAGTGGCTTTGTGCCAGGGTGGCTTTTGAAGCTGGGACTCAAAAGCCTGCTTGGATGGGCTCTAGCCTCTCCTTGCCCACCCACCCACTCCCCTGCCTTGAAGCCTGTTTCCCCTCTGTGCATTGAGCTTCGACTGGCACCTCTCCCGGCCCTGAGTCTCTGATGCCTAGGGCCAAGCTGTATAAGCTCTGCCAGTTTTGCCCCTGGAAGTAGGCCAGGATGGCACTGTCATCTCTTCTGATAGCTAGGGAAACCGAGGCTGCCTCCTCCCAGCCTGGGTTCAGGAAACAACTGGCAGAGATGATAGCTGCCTAGGCTGCCTCCTGCTGAGGGCTGGGAGCCCCGCAATTGGATGGGGCTCCGTGGCCGCTGTGGGGGTTGGTTGGTGAGGAGGTTCCTTCTATCACCTGCTTCTGGACTGACCATCTTCTCTTGGCCCCTTCCCTCCCCACAGCTGAAGGCAGATGTCGTCCCAAAAACAGCAGGTAAGACGGGACTTGGGGCCTTCTGAGTCTGGTCTAGATGGGAGAGAAAGGGGCCAGGCCAGATGGGTGGGATGGTGAGAGGAGTTGGGGCACGGAGACCCACAACCAGATGAGAGTTCCACGTGAGGCTCAGCTGCTGGTACCCCTGCGGCAACTCTCTGTCCCTCTCTGAGCCTCGGTGTTGGCCCTGCCCACCAGTCCAGTATAGCCTTATGTAAATTTCTACCGGGACCCGTTCCTCCCTCCCCTCCTGGTGCCCGGTGGGGCAGTGGCTGCATGGCCTAGGGATTCCCTGCCGGGACCCTGTGCTCTTGTCATAGTAGTGCTTGGACGCCGGGACACTGAGCTGTGAGAAGGTGACCTGCCCCGGGTAGCACAGCCAGAGCAGACCCAGGGAGCAGGCTTGGCGTCTTCTCACCCCCTGTTCACCCCCTGGGGGTAAGAGGTATGGGCTTGAACGAGTTGTGACCCTGGAGTTGAGGCCTGGCCCTGCTGATCTCTGTCTTCCTTCAACCCTCAGAGAACTTCAGAGCCCTGTGTACCGGGGAGAAGGGCTTCGGCTACAAAGGCTCTACTTTCCACAGAGTGATTCCATCCTTCATGTGTCAGGTACAGCAGCCCTGTCTGCCTCACTTCCCTGTCCAGGGGCGGGGGGGACAGCAGGGGCCGCCTTACAGGGTGGTTGTGAGATACTGAATGGAGAGAACACATTGCTCTCTTGGCCTGTCTTCTCACTCAGACAGGGTGGAGGAGTGGGTTGGGCGGCCCCAGCGGTTGAGCAACTGAGCCAGGGGCAGAATGGGCTGGCGGGGAACCGGCATTGAGATCCAGCTGTGCACGGGGGCGGGGAGTCGATCTTCAGGCTTTGCAGGATCAGCGTATTTAGGCGGTCTCTGGCCACGTCCCCCTGTGTGTCCCACTGAGTGCTTGGCACGGGAGGTTGGGAAGGAGGGAGGGCGATGGCTCCAGCAAGAACGCACGGGTCTGGACTGGGAGCTGCTCCTTTAGAGCGGGGCATCTTTCTTGGTTAAATGAATGTTCTTTAGTCATGTGTGCTGCCTGTTTTTTCAAAAACCTCAGTAAGGCTGTGTCAGAAGTTTTGGGGTAGAGGAGGACAGCAAGGACTTCCCAGGATCAGGAGCCCAGCTATGCTGGGGGTTGTCCTCTGTTAGGTCAGGCCTCGTAAGACAGAGGTGGGTGTCTTGAGGCCAGCAGGCCATAGAAGCAGGGACATGAGTGTCATGATCTCTCTGAAGTCCTTCCCGCCCAGAGTTCTCTGCTCCGTTCCCTCCACTCCTCCCTGGGGCTGTCATCCTCTGTGGTGAGTGGCCGTGGGTTGGGGCTGGGCCTGCTGACGTGTCCAGTGTCATGATTGCAGGGACGGGAAGGGAGGCTGTGGCCGTGGGACATGCCTGGCTAGGCCTGTGGCTCTCTGCCGCAGAGGCCTTCCCAGCTCTGCCTGAGGGAGGCAGTGGATGAAGCAGAAGCTGAAGGGGCTGTCCTGAGCCAGGTGAGGGTCTTCCTCTGAACAGCAGCTGGCAGGAGCGGGCCCTTCCAAGGCTGGAGGGCTCTCTGAGGCATGAGTTGGCGGCACGGGAGGCCGAGGCCAGGGTTTTGAATCATCCTGTCTGGGAACACCTTACTGGCATTTGTGGGTGCTTACGTCAGGCTAGTCGGGTCATCTCTCTCACCTGAGGGGTATCTCAGGAAGATAGCTGTGAGTCCTTGGCCAGGGGCTGGGCTCTTCTGGCCACCGCTCCCTTGGAAACCTCAGGCAAGCTGTGAGGAGGGATGCCAGACCCGGGGGGACTCCGTCCTGGGTCTGCAAGGTGTAGGGAGGCCACGAGGCCTGGTGATGGGGGAGAAGTGGGGCTTAGCATAGGGAATTGGCTCTATGCCAGCTGCTGCTCCCCACCCCCCAAAGACCAGACTTGGGAACACAGACTTCCTGGTCACTTCCTTGTCTCCCCTCCAAGAGCTGTAGGTAGAAAATTCGAGGTCACTATGTACAAATCATCACAGAATAGCTATTAGATCCTTTGAGAGTCTTTTAAAAAACCTGCCCAAATTAAAAAGTGGATCATTTGGAAGGTAGGGTAGTGATTAATGGCAGAAAACGCTGAAGCTAGGGGTCAGGAGATCTTTGGATGTTTTCTGACCCCTTGGCCTGTGGGGCTTCTGGCTGGGTGGACCCCAGGTGGGCTGGGGGCCACGTCCCTGCGCCATGGCAGCCTTCTCCGGCCAGCTCTGGTGGTTGTCCGCTCAGAAGGTGCTCTGTGCTCGCAGGCGGGAGACTTCACCAACCACAATGGCACCGGGGGCAAGTCCATTTACGGAAGCCGCTTTCCTGATGAGAACTTCACACTGAAGCACGTGGGACCAGGTGAGTGGGGGCCACCACTCCCCGTTCTGAGTTCCCTGAGCTCTGGCTGCTCAGTTCCCTGGCTGCTGGTCTGCCTACCAGGCCCACCATGCCCACCACGGCTGGGAGGCCAGGACCGATTTCCCGATACCCAGCGATGCCCCTTCCCTCCTTCAGCACTCTGGGTTGGAGTGTTGGTTTTCCTGGAGTTTTGTCATGCTGAGCTCTCCGTTTAAAAACAAGTCTTTCTTTGAGAAGCTGGGGGAGAAAGCCTTTCAGCAAAACCCAGCATTGTGTCACGTTTAAGACCCAGGATGCAGTGCGCCCAACTCCCATGCTGGCTCTGCCGTGGAGAGCTTCCACAAGGCCCTGTCCTTCCTGTGGCAGCACAGGGGGGACGGGCCCCAGGGAGCTGTTCGTCCTCTGGGCCCTGCTTGTCCTCTTCAAGCTCCAGGACCGTCAGACCCCAGTGTCCTTGCTGTGCTGGAAACTGTATGCTCTTATGAATGGTTCCCCAGTGAGGGGCCTCCTGGGGCAGCCTGGCTCACTCCTCCCTGTTTCTGTAGGTGTCCTGTCCATGGCGAACGCAGGCCCCAACACCAACGGCTCCCAGTTCTTCATCTGCACCATAAAGACAGACTGGTGAGTTCCTCGCCCCGGGTTCCACATGAGGGCTGGCCTTGCAGCTGAAAGAGGGTTTGTGTGCTTCCGGGGGAGGGTAGCGTGAGGCTGGACCGTGTTCTGGGGCGGCAGCCCTCCGCTGGGAGGTGTGTCCCTAGGGGAGAAGGTAAAGGTCATGAAAGGACTGAGGGGGAATTTGGGTTGTTCTTAGAACTGCGTCTGTGTTAGGCTTCTGTTTGCTGTCAGTTGGAATTTTCTCCATGTGGTATGCCAAAGGACTTGTACCACATCCGTCTGGGACATGCTGCAGAACTCACGGGCCTCAAGGTGGCCTGTGGTGGAAGCCTATTTGCTTGGTTTAACCTGTTGTTTCCCGGCTTACCTTGAGCTTGGAATGCACCTTGAGGTCTCTGGTCCACGTGCCTGTGGATTTTAGGGGTGTCTTCCCTGGTCGCTGTCCTATTACCTAATAAGTTCCTCTGCCCGGAGTTCCCTGCATCCTAGCCCTGAGGCATATGGGGTTGAGGGGACATTAGCTGGCCAAGAGCTAAGACTTCACAAAGCCCATTTCCTAGGACTTTAGAGAGACCTGAGTGATAGATTGGTCCTAGTTGTCTCTAGCCCCCAGGCCAGAAGGGACACAGATGTCAGGGGTGGGCAGGTCGCTGCTGGCTCTGCCTGCCCTTTGCTGCTTCCGTGGAACCTCTGATGGGTCCTGCAGTTCTGCCCCAGGTGGTAACCAGTGTTGGCCTTGCTGGCACTGGACTAAGGGGCTGTTTAGATTCTTGAAAGTCTCTCAGATGGAAAGAGCCACACGTGCTATCTTGGCCCTTACCTTGTCACTCATGACCATGAAGATGGTTCCATTTACACGGACTTCTTGTTTCCTGGGAGGAGTTTAACACCCTGTTATCTCCCTGTGCAGAACAAGAATAATTCACTTTTCATAGATGAGTTTACCAGGATTCAGGTTAAATGGCCCAGGACAAGGTCACACGGCAGAGGAGGCAGCACAGGCCCCAGAAGGGAGAGACCCTCTGGTCTGTTTGGGGGCGCTCAGCAAGGCCTCGTCCCAGAGCTGTGAGGGCAGGGTCCAGATTTTCCATTTGGGTCCCTTTCAGAATTGCCGTCTCTGCTAAATAGTTCCACGGCCAGGTGACCATGACATTGGGTGACATTGCACTACTCTTACTCTTATCTGGCTCGACTCACAGGTTGGACGGCAAACATGTCGTGTTTGGCCACGTCAAAGAGGGAATGGATGTCGTGAAGAAAATAGAATCTTTTGGCTCCAGGAGTGGGAAGACATCCAAGAAGATCGTTATCACGGACTGCGGCCAGTTGAGCTAACTGGCCATGGCCATGGCCACGGCAACGGGGCGCTAGGCCGGTAGAGGCTGCACTCATGTTGACTAACCTAGGCGACCACCTCAGGCGCCAGCAGCGGTGCCCCGTCCGGGTGCCTGTGCACCTTCCACCATCACTATGTACTGGAGCAAGATCTCTCCTGAGCGTCAGATGTCCACCAGGCCCTCCATGCTGCTTCGCCAGCATCCGCCTGCCCTCACTGCCCCATTTCTAGACACCCATCACGGATGTGATGTCACCACTCCTCATCCGGCCAGCCCAAGGTCACCCGTGCCTTGGACATTGGGGTGGTGATGGCTTAGCTTCAGGGACAGGTTACTGCCCTTTTCTCGACTGAGGGGGAAAGGCCAGCTGTTGCAAAAGGGCCATTATATCTCTTCTAATTGAAATAATTTAATTAACAAGATTGTCTAGAGATGAAGCTGTGACACTAACTGCCCTGTGCTGTGGCAGGACCCCAGTTGGTGGCTGAAGCCACGGAACCCCAGAGCTTGGCCTTTGGAACACGACTGGGGCTTTAGTGAAGGGGCCACAGCCACAGCACTTAGCCCAGCCACTGTGAATCCTGTTGGTTTGCTGCTGTGGTTTTGAGGGGAGTCCATGGGGGCAGACGCAGACGAACCTGGGAACAAACCCATCGCGAACTGTGCCTAGTCCGTGAGTTGGTGAAGAGTGGAAGTGGCCCGGACATGTCTTTCTGGAGAGCTTTGATTTTTCTGTGATTAATAAATCTACTGATTTTGTATGTAATATACTTGTGGGACATTTATTTGTGTTCACTGGAAATGTGAAAATAAATCCTATTTTCTGTAGAAGACCGTCTGGTGTCTGGTGTTTTTAGGAAGCAGGTTTACAGCTCAAGTATTTGGACCCAATCTTTACTGAGTTACCACACGCATGTCTGGGCTACCCTGAGGGTTTTTACTTGGACCATCTCATTTAATCACTCCAGCAACCAAGGATGGTGTTGTTATCCTCAGAGATGAGATGGGCTCAGACAAGATATCTTAGAACCCATAGCCTGGCTGTGAGCACTGGCTGACCCCCCACCTGCCAGAATCTCAGCTCCACCTCTTGGTGACCTGAGTCTGTTTCCCTCAGCTGCAAAATGGGGTAACAGTAATGCCTGGCTCACAAGGTGGGGAGAGGCCAAGGTGATCCGTGCAAAGTACGTAGCGTAGAGCCTGGCCCATCATTTTAATGCGTGCTCTGGAATGACAGAGATGATGACATTTCCCATGTCAGAGTCTTAGAGAAGGAGCTTTGATCATCAGAAGTTAGGTGTGGAGTTGACTATCCTAGATTTGCTGCTTATTTGGAATTCTAGGTGATTCTGAGGTGATGGGGAAGGCAGACTGGGGAGTGGGAGGGCAGGCCAGCGATGGCAGTCCGAGTAGTAGAATCGTCGCATTCTGTTGACAGTGTGAACAGAGTTATTTCACATTGGGGTTCCGAGAGTCCGGTTATGTGTGCTTCCTGTCATTCTGAGGTCACAGTGGCTGGAGTCGGGCCGTTTGGAGTCCTGGAGGGTTTCCATGAGGGCAGTTACCAGAGCTCAGTTGCAAGGACTAGGAGCCCAGCTAGACTAGTACTTTTTAAACAATTCTCAAGAGCTGTAGGGTCCTCAGAACAAGGGGGAGACGTGGGCCCCTACACCCCATTTTCAATCAGATACCCTCTTTTTTCTTATTGGAGCTCTACAAGGGGTTTCATTTGAAGAGCGGGATCTTGAACCCAACAGTAATCATGATAATAGTGATAATAATTGGTAATTAATCATCCAGTCTTAACATTTTACAGATGGGGAAACTGAGGCCCCAGCAGGGTCACCATGGCCCCAGGCAACCCTGCGAGTTGGTTGGCAGAACGGGCTTAGAACCTTGGACACGCCAATCCAGAGGGCTCCCTGTGGGGGCCTCCCCCAATGCCCCTTGGCCCTCTGATCCCCACATTCAGAGCTTGTGATTTCTGAGGTCAGAGCCACAACTTCTGTCCCTGTGGAGTTTTCTCCTGACCTCTGGGACCCTAGGGAAACAGTGGTGCTGGTGGCAAGCATGAGGGGCTTCCCCTCAAGTTGCGACCAGTCAGCCCCATGGTGATTTCTGAGGCGTTTTGGTCACAGAGCCCGTGGAGCTTGTGTTGACCCCACAGAGCCTTTCCTTTTCCATGAGCACAGAGTGTGTGTACGTGTGTGTGTGTGTGTGTGTCCCTCCATCCAGAGGACTGCGGTATGGCACAGGGGACTGGAATGCAAGAATTGCCTAAACTCGGAGTTTCCTGAAGATGGGGCCCCTCACTCCCCTCGCCAGTTCTTTCCTAAGCACCCTGCTCGGGGGCCTGGGGCTGGTCTTACTGGATCAACGCAGATAAGAGGATGACTTACTGGCACGCGGCACCTAACGCATGAAAGAAGCAGTGAGTCACACACATGCTCTCGGATGTGATCCTGTGACGTCATGGGAGCCTGGTGTGTAAACATCTGAAATATCCTTTTTCTGAGATAACACCTGACAAGCTTTTTCACAAAATGACTTCGCTGAGATATGGTTTGCATATAACAGAACTCATGTATTGGAAGTGTACAGCTCCATCCCTTTTGACAAATTCACACACCAGATGAAGTTCTAGAACATTTCCCTCTCTCCAGCGTCATCCCTATGCGCCTTCCCAGGCAGCCACTGAGTCCTGTCACTGTATGCGCCTCTTGCCTATTCTGGGACTTGGTATATATGGAGTCATGCAAGATTTGCTTTCTGTGCCTGACTCCCTTCGTGGAGCATGTGTGAGAATATGGGGAATTTAACACTGTTCTGGACTCTAGCATGTTGCTCCATGAAAAGGGATGTCTGTGAATGTTTCCCAGGAGTCCTGGGGGGTGGTAACGCATGAAGAGTCATGGGCCACACCTGAGACCTATTGAATACAGATCTCTGTGGGTAGGATCTAGGAATCTGAATTTTTAAAAAAATAGTTTGAAGGTGTGAGAATTTGAGCACAGGCCAGAGTGGGCGAGATTCAAAAGGAAACCACTAGACCACTAGCGTCGTTGGTTGCTTCTGGAAACACTTTTTGCTGGAAGCTCTGGGAATCCGGAGCAAGCCCTCCACTTTCAGAAAGGGCCTCCTGACTCTGGGATGGTGAGGCCGGGCCACCTGTCCAGCCCAAGTTTTGTGGGCCGCTGCTCTTCCTAGGGCTAGCAAACATGGCTTCCTAAGGCCTCAGGGCAGTGAGGTGCCTTTGAGGGGCAGACCTCTGTGTGGTGGCCTCAGCTCTTCCTTTGTCATCAGGAGGAGGGTCAGGTTTATGTGCGTTCAGACTGGAAAACATTTCTCGGTGAGTGGCTTCTGGAAGCCAGAAGTCAGCTGGGTGTCCAGGCCACTGGAACAGGGGGGATAGAGGAAGTCTTGGCACCACTGAGCCTCCCAGATCAGTCTCAGCCTTATGAGGCTGTCCAGAATTATGATGGTACTATTATTATTATTATAGCACTATGATGGTTAATTTTATGTGTCAATTCAAATGAGCCATGGGGGGCCCAGACGTTGGGTCAAGCATTATTCTGGATGTGTCTGTGAGGGTGTTTCTGAAGGGGATTAACTTTCCAGTTGGTGGGTGGGGCTCATCCAGTTGGTTAAAGACCAGAATAGAACCAAAGGCCGAGTAAGAAGAACTCCTACCCAATTGCGCTGGAACATCCGCCTTCTGCCCCCCAACGGAAACATCTGCTCTTCTTGGGGCTCCAGTCTGCTGGCTGTTGGAGTGGAGCTTCCACACATTGGTGTTCCCGGTTTCCAGGCCTTCAGACTTGGACTAGAGCTACACCAACGGCTCTTCGGGGTTCCCAGCTTGCCAACTGCAGATCTTGGAACTCCTCAGCCCCCATAATTGTGTGAGCCAATTCCTTATAATAAATCCTGTTTTATACACACACACACACACACACACACACACACACACAGACACACACACTATTGGTTCGGTTTCTCTGAAGAATCCTGGCTCATTTTTCTTTTCTGCTTGTAAAACCAAATACACTTGTAAAAATTCAAAAGTTCCATAAATACAAAATATAGAGAATCTAAATTACCCATAACCCTATTATATTAATAATCAGTATGGGTTTCGCATTAGCTTAGGATAGAGAAGCCGCAAGAAACATTCCTGCCCCAACAACAATAGAAGGGTGGGTAAGCTACGAAGTCTGACTTCTCTTGAGTTCATCAGAAAGGCAACCATGTCATCCGAGTTCCGAGGAGAGAAGACAGCCAAACCGTCTTGCCTGTGGCAGAGCACTGGAGAAAGACCCCACCACAGGACAAGTGAGGAAGATGAAATCCAGTAAAATTTTATTGAATTGTAAGGGCAAAGGAGAGACCGATTTGTCTGGAATGGCTGGAGCCCCCTGTGCACAGAGCAAGTTCACATTGTCTCGCAGGGTGTCTCCCCCAGCAAGGCCTCCGCCGGATGCTCAGGAGAAAGGCCCGAGACCTGCCTCGCTGCTGACAGTCCACAGCTCCTGGCATGAGGCCTTGCTCACTTCCTCAGATGTTCTCCTATGAAGCAAAATTCTTAATCCGCTAGGGAAAGGGCAGCATTCCCTTTATTCCCAGGAAGAGGTAAAAGTTCATGCTAAGTGGGGGAAAGGTAGAAGAGAACATCCTCCAACCCCCTGGGAAGAACAAGAAGCCAACCAGGGCCTGAGAACCCATTCAGGTACCAACTGGAAATCAGCTACCCCTGGAGACACGCACCCAAGACATGCCTAAGACTGAAGCCAGACCAGAACCACGTGTGCCCCTCCCCCCACCTCCCCAGCCTGCGGGGAAGGAAAGGCATAGAGACGGATACCTTCTATGCCACATTGAGCTGAAAGTGGCGTACAAACACTGAGACAAAGCCTTCCACACCCTGACTTCTCCCCAAGGACAGTTGGCCGCTGCTGTAGGAGTCTGCGTCCATGGGGCTCCAAAAGGAAAGACAGTGATGACACAACCCAAACCCAGCTCAACTTCTGCCTCCATCGACTAATTTCCCACAATAGACTCAAAACACAGAGCAGCACGCCCATTGGCCAGAGTGTACACCACACTGCTGTCTCTTCTATAGTTCAAGTAATGTTCAGCATTCAAGGAAGAAACACTGTTGGTCACTAAAGCCATCAACAGAATTGGACTCAACTACAACCCTCCCAGAGGGGGACATTAAAATAACTGGGATTAATATGTGGAGTATCTAGTAGGAGAAAGATGGACAACATGCACAAATAGATGGGGAGTAATTTTAGCAGAAATTATAAGAAAGAGTCTAGTGGAGATGCTACAAGGAAAAAAAAAAAAAAGATATGTATATATACCAAAAACGATCCCAGAAATGGAGACATCTGCAGATGAGCTCCAGAGTAAAGACAGCGCTGCTGAGGAATGTATCTGATTTGCCAAGGATTATGGATACGACACCAACGTATCATCAACAAAAGAAACAAACAAACAAACAGATAAATTAGGCTTCATTTTAATTAAAATTAAAAATGTTTGTGCCGCAGAGGACACCATCCAGAGAGTGAAAAGCCATGCAATGGGAGAAACCGATTACTGATGCTAGGATATAACATAGTCCACCTGCTTTGGAAAACAGTCCGGCATTTCCTGAGATGACTGCGCAGAGTCACCAAGTCCACTCCGGGGTGTACAGCGGAGAGAAATGAACATCTACACAGCGACTTTTATGCTAACACTTGCAAGAGCATTATTAATAACGGTCAGAAATGGAAACAACCCAAGTGTTCCACAATGAGCAAACGGATCAAAACTGGTATGTCTGCACGGTGCAATGTTGTGTTGTTGTTTTTTTTAAAGATTTTATTTATTTATTTGGCAGAGAGAGAGATATCACAAGTAGGCAGACGCAGGCAGAGAGAGAGGGGGAAGCAGGCTCCCCGCTGAGCAGAGAGCCCTCTGCGGGGCTCGATCCGAGGACCTTGGGATCATGACCTGAACCAAAGGCAGAAGCTTTAACTGATGAAACCACCCACGCGCCCCACGCACAGTGCAATGTTATTTGGCTATAAGAAGGAATGAGGTGCTGATCCGTGCTACCACCTGGGAAAAGCTTGAAAACATTATACTGAGTGAAAGAAGCCAGTCCCAGACCACAAACTATATGATTTCTTTTTAAAATTTTTTTTAATTTTTAAAGTTTATTTATTTATTTGATTGTGTTATGTTAGTCACCATAAAGCACATGATTAGTTTTTGTATATAATTTCATTCATATGAAATGTTCAAGACAGGAAAAATCTATCAAGGCAGGAAGTGGATTAGTGGTTACCTAAGCTGAAGAAGTTGGTGTCGGTGGGGGGATAAGTGGGTGATAGGTAAGGTGTATGAGGTTTCTTAATGCAATGATGGAAATCTCCTAAAATGGGCTCTTCTGGTGGTTGCCTGTCTCTGTGCCTAGACTAGAAACCATCGAATCGTGCACTTTAAATGGATGAATTGTATGACACGTGAGCCATAGCTCAATATATACGCTTAAAAATATATGTTAGCTGGTGCCAAGGTGGCTCCGTGGGTTAAGATTCTGCCTTCAGCTCAGGTCATGGTCTCATGTCCTGGGATCAAGCCCCACATCCAGCTCTCTGCTCGGTGGGGAGCCTGCTTCTCCCTGTCTCTGCCTGCCCCCCTGTCTACTTGTGATCTCTCTCTCTCTCTCTGCCAAATAAATAAATAAATAAATAAAATCTTTAAAAAAAAAAAAATATATATATGTATCTATGTGTGTGTGTGTGTGTGTGTGTGTGTGTGTATATATATATATATATATATATATATATTCGTGAAGTCTCACAATTCTTTGGGTGTATGACCTGTTCTCTCTGGGTCCTCCTGTTCCTCTGGAAAGTGCTGAGGAATGAACTAGTTATGGGACTGGTGGTGGTGGGTCTTGGGCATTGCATTTCCAAGCACCTGCCCCGGAGGCAGTGCTCACAGTGTTTGTAAGCAAGGAAGCCTGTTCCTCTCTGACACAAAAGGGAAGCTACTTCCACAGCTCAGGGAGGGGTGGAATGACGTGAGGGGTCAAGTTAGTTTTATTTCGATGCAATCAGATGTCCCTGTTACAAATTTCAGGATCCCAATCTTGCCCTTTCACATGAAAAACTTAGGGAGGCTATAAGTTTATATTAATTTAAAATATGAATTGAAATCTAATTCAGCAACCTGCACCATTAAATGTTTGTTTGATTTTAAGGGATATCAGCCTAGTGTCTGTAAGAAATGAGAGAATCTTTTTAGAGTTGTTAAAGCTTTGTGGTTCTTGACCAGAACTTAAGCTGAGAATTTGTCATTTTCTTTTGGTGAACTGTCAAGTACGCTCAGAATAATTCATCCCACATCACAGTCCTTATGTCATCATTGCTGCCATAATAGTCAAGTGGGGCAGCCACCTGGCCTCCCAAGGCACATGCTTCTCTCGTCACATAATCACAAGAGATAACGTGATTCATTGTGATGTCACAGCATGGCAGGCGTTGCTAGCATTCCATTTCCCACTGGCAGGTAGTTTAGAGCTGCCTTCAAGCCCAAAGATACAGCCAAACAAATCTCTAAATCCCATCTTTGTGGGGTTATCTCCTATGACCACTGGCCAGTGTTCGTTCTATATTGGTCAGGGTTCAAACTGGATAGAGAAACAACCCAATTATTCTAAGAGGAAAGGTTGCATATAAAATTTATATACTGGCACAAGAATAGACACACAGATTAATGAAACAGAATAGAGAGTCCAGAAATACACCCATGCTCTTATGATCAATTAATTTATGGCAAAGGAAGCAAGAATATACAACAGGGAAAAGACAGTCTCTTTAATAAACTGTGTTGGGAAAATAAGGAGCTACAGAATGCCAAAGAATGAAAGCGGGCCAGTTTCTTACACTATACACAAAAATAAACTCAAAATGGTTTAAAGACCTAAATGTGAGACCTGAAACCATACAATTTGTAGAAGAATACATAGGTGGTAATTTGACAACAGCTGTAGAAACATTTTTCTAGATATTCCTCTTGAGGCAAGGGAAACAAAAGCAAAATTAAACTATTGGGACTACACCAAAATAAAACACTTTTTCACAGCAAAGGAAACCATCAACAAAACAAAAGGCAGCCTACTGAATAGGAGAAGATATTTGCAAATGCTGTATCCAATAAGGGGTTAGTATCCAAAATATATAAAGAACTTCTACAACTCAACACCAAAAATCTATAATCCAATTTAAAAATGAGCAGGGGATCTAAATAGACACTATTTTCAAAGAAGGCATACAGATGGCCAACAGACACATGAGAAGATACTCAATATTGCTAATCATCAGGGAAATGCAAATGAAAACCACAATGAGATATCACTTCACACCTGTCAGAATGTCCAAAATCAAAAAACATCAGAAACAATAAGTGTTAGGATGTGAAGAAATGGGAACCCTCTTGCACTGTTGGTGGGAATGCACACTGGTGCAGCCACTGTGGAAGGCAGTATGGAGGTTCCAAAAAAAAAAATTAAAAATAGAATTAATATAGGATCCAGTAATTCTACTACTGGGTATTTATCCAAAGAAAATGAAACACTACTTTGAAAAGATATATGCACCCCTATGTTTATTGCAGCATTGTTTACAATAGCAATTATCCATTGCTAGTTGAATGGATAAAGAAGATGTTGTATACATACACTGTGGAATACTACTCAGTCATAAAAAAGAATAAAATTTTGCCACTTGTAACAACGTGGATGGACATAGAAGGTATAAATGCTAAGTGAAATGAGTCCATCAAAGAAAGACAAATACCATAAGTTTTTGCTCGTATGTGGAATTTAAGAAACAAACAAAAAACCAGACTCTTAAATACAGAGAACAAACATGGTTGCCAGAGGGGAGGTGGGCAGGGGATGGGTGATCAAGGGTATTAAGGGTACACCTATCGTGGTGAGCACTGAGAAATGTATAGAACCGTTGAATCACTATATTGTATACCTGCACCTGATATAACACACTATGTTAACTATAATTGAGTAAAAAAAAAAAAAATGAGGAAGTGGTGATGCAACATGGGGGCTTAAGTGGGTAGGAGAAGAATCAATGAAACAAGATGGGATTGGGAGGGAGACAAACCATAAGTGACTCTTAATCTTACAAAACAAACAGGGTTGCTGGGGGGAGGGGGGTTGGGAGAAGGGGTGGTGGGGTTATGGACATTGGGGAGGGTATGTGCTTTGGTGAGTGCTGTGAAGTGTGTAAACCTGGCGATTCACAGACCTGTACCCCTGGGGATAAAAATACATGTTTATAAAAAAATAAAAAATTAAAAAAAAATTAACCATAACATGGGTTTATCTACTAAGGGAAAAGAGAACTCTAAAGAATAAAATGTCTCTCCAGTGATCTCTACTGATAAAGTTTAATATAATTCCAGATGGCACAGGAGAGCTCTTAGAGTATCACAAACAGGGCAAGGGAGAATTTAGAGCTAAGAGAAAACGATCACATGTGTTGCATTGAGCTTTGCTTTCTTATCCAGTCTGACAATCTCTGCCACTCAACTAAATGTTTAAACCATTTATATTGAATGTAATTATCAACATCATTAGATTTAAGTTGACCATCATGCTATTTATTTTCTCTTTGTCCCATCTGCTTTTTGTTCCCTTCTTTTTTTTTTTTTTTTTTTTTTTTTTTGGATTGAGCTTTTCTTCTCTCAGATGATCCCATTATTATTGACTTATTAGACTTAATTCTTCATTTTCTATTTTTAGTGGTTTCTCTAGGGCTACAATATATAGTTTAACTTACCACAGATTACCTGCAAATATATTGTACTGCTTTACATATAGTGTAAGAATCACTGGATCATATAGTAATTATCTGTTTACTGTTTTGAGGAACTGCCAAACTGTTTTTCAAAGTGGCAACAGAATTTTACATTTTCACCAGCCGTGTATGAGAATTTCAGTTTCTCTACAGCCTCACCACACTTCTGATTATCTATCTTTTCAATTCTCACCATCCTAGTTGGTGTAAAGTATTATCTCGTTTCAGTTTTGGTTTTACTGATGATGTTGAGCATCTTTTCATGTGGCCATTTTACTGGCCATTTGTATGTCTTCTTTGAAGAAATGTCTACTCAGATCCTTTGTTTTAAAATTGGGTTATTTGTCTTTATATTGTTGAGTTGTAAGAGCTCTTTATATATTCTAGACACAAGTCCTTTATCAATAGATTTGGGATTTGCAGAGATATTTTTGCTGAGTTAAAATTCTAGGTTGACAGTTTCTCCTCTAAGTAATTTAAAGATGCTGCTTCCCTGTCTTCTGGCTTAGATGTTTTTTTCCCCCTTATGAGAAGCATGGTACAATTTTAATCTTTGTTCTTCTGTATGTAATGTACCCATTTCCTTCTATCTTCTTTTACGATTTTCTATCTGATTTTAGGCAATTGGATTATGGTGCAATATATGGTTTTCTTTATATATTTCTTGAGTTTATTGTCCTCCTTTGATTTATAGATTGCACAAATTTTGAAAATTTTTAGTTAATTATTTCTTCATATATCGTTTTGTTCTTCCTCTCCTTTGGGGATTCTTAATTTGAACAACAGGAGTTGCCCACATCTCATTGATGCCCTGTTCTTTTTTTCCCCCATCTTTTTACATTGGTGCATTTCATTTTGGATAGTGTCTATGACTATGTCGTCAAGTTCCCTAATCCTTTCTTTTTTCTTTTCCTTCCTTTCTCTTTCTTTCTTTCTCTCTCTCTCTCTCTCCCCCTTCCTTTGTTCCTTTATTCCTCCTTCCCTCTCTCTCTTCTCCCCTCTCTCCCTCCCTCTCTTTCTTTCTTTCTTTTCCAGACCACCACCATAGTTTTATTCTTAAACAAATGCTCGGTCTAAGGCTAGGTTAAGCAGACAGGTGGGCCTAACGCAGAGGAAGTACAGGTTTTACTAATCCTTTCTTCTTTTTATTTGATGTTAATTTCCAGTGTATTTTTTGTATCAGAAAAAAATTTCATCACTAAAATTTGAGGTATTTAAAAATATTGTTTCCATGTTTCTTTTTAACATGTCTTTACTTTCCTCTACCTTCTTGAAAATACAAAATCCAGTTACAACAACTGCTTTTATGTCTACTCATCCATTATCTGTGGGATTTCTGTCTGTTTTTAATTATTTCTACTTCTTTATATGCCTAACTTTTAATGGATGCCAGACATTTTACCTCATTAAAATGTTTTGGATATCGTTGTGTTCCTGTAAACATTCTCAAGTTTTGTTGCGGAATGCAAGTAAGTTACTTGGAGGCCATTTTATTTCTTTGAGGCTTGGTTTTGAGCTTTGTTGAAGAGATGAGCTCACCCTTAGGGAAGGACTAATTTAGTCCCCCTTCTGAGGACATGTGGTTCTCAGTGGTCTGCCCTGTTCATTATGAGGTTTCCCGATCTGGCTGGTGAGGACTCCAACCATTTCTGTCCCCATGTGAGACTTGGGGATTTGGTTTTACCTGATCCTTCTGGGCTTGGGAGAGGTCCTGTGGTCATCTTTGGGTCATCTCCTCACACATATGCACTGATCTGTTCTCAGCTAACTGGGTGAGGGGGGCCCTCTGCACGGGTCTGGAGACCTCTCTGCGGGATCTTCCTCCTCTCCACGTCACTTTCCATTCTCAGTGCAGCTGTCTTCTTTCCAGTGGTTTTTTTTTTTTTTTTTTAAGATTTTATTTATTTATTTGACAGAGAGAGCGCACAAGCAGGCAGAGCAGCAGGCAGAGAGGTGGAGTGTGGGGGGAGAAGCAGGCTCCCTGCTGAGCAGAGAGCCCAATGTAGGACTTGATCCCAGGGCCCTGAGATCATGAGCTGAGCCGAAGGCAGAGGCTTAACCCACTGAGCCACCCAGACGCCCTTCTTTCCAGTGTTCTGCTCCGAAAACTCTACGTAGCCTCTGCCGCCTGAGTTCCTCAAGTCAGGGAGCTGGCTGGGCTGTGTGGCTTCCCCCGCCCAGCTCGGCTACCCGAGACCGTCCAGGCAGCACGCTCTGCAACCACAGGCCTCACCCCATTTGCTTGTTTTTCCCTTTTCTTAGGATTCCCTGTTCTGTCCAACAGCTGGACACCATTGTGTCACATATTTTGTCCGTTAATTTAGTTGTTTAAACCGGGAGGGTGACTCCCGTCTCTCTGACCCCAGAAGCTGAAATCTTCTGCATCGCTGGAGTTGTTTACGAGGAGAGTACTTTCTCTTCTTACTTGGGTGATACACAGGTCAGCTCCGGGGAGGAGGAAGAGGCTATAGATGCCCACGGTGTCCTCTGAGAGAAAGCAGCCAGCTCAGCAGCCCTCAGCCAGCTACAGGAGAGGAGCGAGCATCAGAGCTCACGCTCCCTCACCCAATACGGGGCAGCGGGCGGCACCCCAGCCTGTCCTTCGCAACTGTCCGCGTTCCCACTGGGTCCCATGCATCTTCCCTGCACCAGCCCAAAACCTGTGTGGGTGATCCTGGGACAGCCTCTGGGGTCACAGCCCAGAGCCGTCGTCACAGTGAAGGACTCCAGATGGAGCCGGATGCCCTGCTGTGTAGGTGGGGAAACGGGCCTGGAGAGGCACAGGGGTGAGATCCATGACAGTGGACAGAGACCTGTCAGGTCAGATCCTGGCTCTCCTGACCCCAGACCTTCCGACTGCACAAACCGGAAAGGTGATTAAGAAAAAAAGATCGACCGATCAACGTGATACGTCACATTCATAAAAGGTTGAGAACCATAGGGATCCTCTCAACAGGTGCAGGAAAAGCATTTGATGAAGTACAACAACCATTCCTGATAAAAACCCTCGACAAAGTAGGTTTAGAGAGAACACACCTCAACATCATGAAGGCCTTTTATGAAAAACTCACAGCTAATATCCTCCTCAGTGGGGAAGATCTGAGAGCTTTTCCTCTCCAGTCAGGAACAAGACAGGGGCCGTCTACTCTCACTGCTTTTATTCAACACAGTACTGGAAGTCCCAGCCTCAGCGATCAGACAACAGATAAATGGCATCCAAATCAACAAGGAGGAAGTCAGACTTTCCCCATTTGCAGAAGAAACGATACCATATATAGAAAACCCGAAAGACTCTGCCAAAAAACTACTAGAATGAATAAATGAATTCAGTGAAATTGCAGCATACAAGATCAATGTACAAAAATCTATTGCATTTCTATACACTAATGATGAAGCAGCAGAAAGAGAAATTAAGGAATCAATCCCATTTACGATTGCATTGAAAATAATAATATCCAAGGAATAACCCTAACCACAAAGGTAAAAGACCATACTCAGAACTATCAAACACCAATGAAAGAAATTGAAAATGACACGAAGAAAGGGAAGACATTCCATGCTCCAGGATTGGAAGAACAAATATCGTTAAAGTGTCTCTATTACCCAAAGCAATCTACTCAGTTAATGCAATCCCTATCAAAATGCCACCAACAATTCTAAAATTTGTATGGAACCACAAAAGACCCCAAATAGCCAAAGCAACCATGAAAAAAACAAAGCTGGAGGCATCACAATTCTGGACTTCAAGTTACGTCGCAAAACTGTAGTGATGAAAACAGCATGGTACTGGCACTAAGACAGACACATAGACCAATGGAACGGGATAGAAAACCCAGAAACGAACGTGCAATTATATGTTCAATTAATCTTCAACAAAGCAGGAAAAAATATCCAATGGGGAAAAGAAGTCTTTTCCACAAATGGTGTTGGGGAAACTGGACCACTTTCTTGTACCATAAGCAAAAACAGACTCAAAACAGATTAAAAACCCAAATGTGAGACCTGAAACCATAAAAATCCTAGAAGAGAACACCGGCAGTAACTTGTTGACACCAGCCATAGCAATTTCTTTCTAGATATGTCTCCTGTGGCAAGGGAAACAAAAGCAACAATAAACTGTCAGGGCAACATCAAAATACAAAGCTCCCGCACAGCAAAAAGAAACACCAAAACTAAAAGGCAACCTATGGAATGGGAGAAGATATTTGCAAATGACCTACCTGATAAAGGGTAAGCATTCAAGATATACAAAGAACTTATTAAACTCAACACCCCAAAACAGAATAACCCAACTGAAATAGGGGCAGAAGACATGAATAGACATTTTTCCAAAGGAGACATACTCATGGACAACAAACACATGGTAAGATGCTCAATATGACTCATCATTGAGGAAATGCAAATCAAAGCTACAACGAGATGTCACCTCACACCTGTCAGGATGGCTCAAATCAACGACACAAGAAACAACAGGTGTTGGCGAGGATGTGGAGAAAGGGGAACCCTCTTGCACTATTGGTGGGAATGCAGGCGGGTGCAGCCACTCTGGAAAACAGCATGGAAGTTTCTCAAAAAGTTAAAAATAGAGCTACCCAACAACCCAGAAATTGTACTACTAGGTATTTACCCAAAGAATACGAAATTCTTTGTAAATTCTAAAACAAAAATACTAATTCATGGAGATACATGTACACTGATGTTTACAGCAGCATTGTCTACAATAGCCACACTATGGAAACAGTCCAAGTGTGCAACAGTTGATAAAGAAAAAGATAAAGAAGATATATGTGGATATATATATGTGGATAAAGAAGATATATGGATATATCTCACTCAGCCGTAAGAAAGAATGAGCTCTCGCCATTTGTAAGGACATGGATGGAGCTAGAGTGTTTTATGCTAATCAAAATATCCATCTGAGAAAGACAAATACCATATGATTAGACTCTTGTGGAATTTAAGAAACAAAACAAATGAGCAAAGTGAAAGGAAAAAAAAAAAGAATGGGGAATGAAAAAACAGACTTTTAACTATAGTGAACAAACTGGTGGTTACCAGAGAGGAGGGGGGTGGGGGATGGGTGGAATAGGGGATGGGGACTGTCATGATGAGTGACAGGTGTTATAGGGAAGTGTCGAGTCACTATATTGTACACCTGAAACTAATAGTACATTATATGTTAACTAACTGGAGTTTAAATAAAATCTCTTCTTTTTATTCATTTATTTATTTTTAAAGATTTTATTTATTTGAGCAAGAAAGAAAGAGCAAAAGAGAGCATGAGTGGAGAAGAGAGGGAGAAGCAGGCTCCCCGCTGAGCAGGGAGCCCGATGCAGGACTCGACCCTAGGACGCTGGGATCATGACCTGAGCGGAAGGCAGATGCTTCACCGACTGAGCTGCTCAGGTGCCCCCAAATAAAACTTTTTTACAAAGATAAAATGATTGACTTTTATAAACAATAATGCTTCAAATCCTTCTAAAAGAAAATGACAAATACATTACTCAACAAAGAAGTGCAATCAGCTGTTAGACAAATGAGGCAGACTGTGTGCTAACAGGGCAAGAGGATGATTTAGACAATGCTGGTTACAGAATAGCATGTCAAGTATAATCCCATTAACGTGTGTGTGTGTGTGTGTGTGTGTGTATGCATGCCTGCGTGTGTGTGTGTACATCCCACGCACACAGATTTACGGAAGCAAAAAGGCTGTGGAACGGTGTGGTCAAACCCCTGACAGTAGTGATCTTTGGGGAAAGTTGGGCCTCTGGGTATTTTCACATCCTAGTTCCTATTTCCCTGTGTTTTACCTACTTCATATCGTGCATGCATTATTTTTATAATAAAACTCAAGTATTTGCACTTGACAGTATTGTTCCTAGGTGCATAAGCGATGAGGAAGGTAGCCCTGTGCCGATGAGGTCAGGACTTACCTGGAATTGGGAAGGAGAAAAAAATTCCCCCAGCAGGAAGTTGCTGTTCTCAGACGTAGCCACCAGAGGGCAGCAGAAGAACGGCCCATTGTTTCGAGAGACCTGCGAGGCGGTGGGGCTTAGCGGGGCGGGGCTTCTAAACGAGCGAAAATGTCAGCAGAGAGAGCATGACCACAAGGTTTGAAGCCGACTCCACTGTGGTGCGGGGCTGGGGTCAGGTTGCAAAGGAGAGGAGGAGATATATTTTAGGCAGAAGCCTTTTGCCTCAGCCCTAGGAGGAAACTGAGGCAGAAGCCGAGTCAGCCCTGAGCAGGGTGTGGGTGCCTGGGGAGCCGAGGAGGATGGCCTCCTGCCCTAGGAACTGACACATCCAAGTCCCTTCCCAGAAGCCAGGCCTGGGCTTCACCTCTGCCACCAGGTCCAGGGGAAGGTCTCAGAACACAGAGTGGAGGGGGACCCTGGGGAGCCCACTTCCGAGGCAGCACAGGCCGGGGGCCGGCAGTAGCTAACAGTTCCTGAGCACATTCTCGCTGCCAAACACTCTGCCTTCTTTTAATCGTAACAGTGACCTTCAGGGAGACAGACCGGCATTATCCCATCTTACGAGAGAGGAAACCGGGGCTCGGAGGGGGCGGTGACTTGCTCAGGACGACAGCTGAAGAGCTGTGGTTCCGTGTCCAGTCCATCTCACCCCGAATCCCGGCCAGGATGAGGGTGGGCAGGCAGAGATGGAGGTCAGGGCAGGGGCCATAGTCCCAGACTTGGACCTCAGATGGCCCCAGGGCGGGAAGGGGGGGGGGGGACGCAAGAGCTGTGCGAAGGGGCCCTGGAGGCTCAGCCCGGCCTCAAGGTGTGACCAGAGGTGGGACCCCAGGGCGGGAAGGGGGGGGGGACGCAAGAGCTGTGCGAAGGGGCCCTGGAGGCTCAGCCCGGCCTCAAGGTGTGACCAGAGGTGGGAGCGGGGGCTTGCTGAGCAACTGGTAGAGGGGACGGCTGCTCGGCTCCCAGCGTGGACTGCGTGGGGACAGGAGAAAGTGCCCTTCGCTTCCTGGCCGAGATGCAGGATGTGGGAAGGTAGCTGGCCTGCGTGTATGGCTCTGGGGAGAAGGAAGAGCAACAATCTCGGGGAGGAGGTACAGGTGCTGGGCCTGGCCTGGCCTGGCGGGCCCTGGGGGTGGCGGAGGCAGAAGCAGTGTTCCCCCTCGTTGCCCTTAAACTTTTCAAGGACAGAGGTGGCCGCCAGATTGGGGGGCTGTGAGGGGGCTGGGCCCGGGCTCTGGTCCCACACAGGCCCGCTCCCCACTCCAACAGGACTCCCCGCGGGCCGCAGCCGGTTGTGTCTGTGGGCGGGTGTGAGTGCCTGTGTGTGAACGTGTGTGAATACGTGTGTGTTGGGGCGAGGTGAGCGTGGGGCTTCTGACAGCTCTGGATAAAGTGAGTGAGTTTAGAGGGGCCTTTGTGCCTGAGGACAGACTGTTCCTGGCTCTGCACAGAGTTCCAGGAAACAACCAGATGCCTGATTCTGGAGGGGGCAGCCCTCCCCCAGCAGGCCGCCTCCCCTTGTCCCAGCCCCTCCTGCCCCTTCTCCCTCTCCCAGAAGCCATGGGGGAGCCTGGCCAAGGCAGCACTGGCCTGGGAACCGCTTGGGTGGTGTTTGGATCCCTGACCCTGGTTTCCCAGGCCACGGGGAAAAGGGTCAGGGTGTCAGAAGGCAGGCAGGGATCTGACTCCCAGCTCACTGGGGGGACCAGCCACAGCTCAGGGCCCTAGACCTGGAGCTCAGGCCCAGCGCTGCCTCCACACCCCCGCGTGGGGATGGAGAACTCGGGGTTCAAACTCTGCCACTGCCACCTACCTGCCGGGTGACCCTGGGCAAGCCTTTCTCCCTGGGGGCCTCACCATGGCCCCGACAGAAATGTGAGGGGTACAAATGGGTGGGAGGGAGGAGCCGGCCCAGCGCACGGCCACCTTCCCCAGCCCGCTGACACCCCTTTCTGAGGTGGACTGTCCACTCTGTCTGGGGCCTTGCAGCCAGCTGTCTCTGGACACGGACATTAAGTCTGACCGGAAATCCTTCCTGTCCAGGGGAATTACTGGTTTGCACAGCTCTGGGAGATGTCGAAATGCAGGCTGTGTTTGCTTTGGGTTTGTTTTCTTTCCACGGAAGACAACACCAAACACACATACGGGCGCGAGCACCCTGGCACACCAGGGCAGATAACCGAATGTTCGCCCCAAAGCCCCAGCTGTTGCACAGAAGGCTCCCTGTGATGCCTGCAGGGCCGGTCAGTGGACCTGGGGGTCCTGGGCAGGAAGCTTGGCTCCCACTCTGACTTCTGTGTCACTCTGACTTCCTGTGTGATCTCTGGGAGGTGTCTCTGCCTGAGTCACAGACAATGACATTAAGGGCACCACGTCCCTGGCAACCCCCCTGGGTGCCAAGCCAGGCACTGGGCCGTGTGCTTACAAAGCCCTCTGATCTGTCTGATCACCACACTATCCCTGGGGAGGCCCAGGGCTCAGAGAAGTGGAGGAACATTATCCCCAGAGGTGGCAGGGCTGTGCAGCACAGGGGCACTCTGACAGGGCAGGGCTCTGGTGCTCAGATCTGTTGGGATCCCTACTGGGGAGGGCAGTGAGCACCACACAGGCACTCTGAGGAGATATCCCCTCCTCCTCCTACCGTGTGGGGGTTGGGTCCCCTTCTCCACTGCCCTGCTCAGCTCTGATTCTGAGTTCAGGTTGACTCTGGCCCTGTCAGCCACGTCACCCACACTGAGGGTAGGCATCTGGGGGTGAGTGTGCCAGCAAGCAGGGAAGGGCTGGTGGCTTCTAGGAGTCACTGGGCACTCCAAATAACACAGGGGGAACATTCCCTATTCCTGAAGTTGGGGATCTCTGCTCCTGCCTGTCCTGTGCTCCTCCCCCACTGTGGTCCCTAATCCCAAGGACCCACACTTTTTCTCTGCTCTCAGAGGCTGCAGTCTGGAGGTGAGGGCTGGCCCACAGACACATGATCAGACCTATATACTATCTATAATTTCAGTAAACTAGTTGCCAAAATTTAAAATTGGAAAATTTCACATAACCACCTGGCTTTCTAGGACCACCGCCCTCCAAGTAGCACGTTCTTAGATAGCAGTACCTGGCCGGAGCTGAGGATGGGGAGCGGGGGGCGCCACCAGGGTGGCCAGAGCCTCTGCCCATCGGCTTCCCCACCCCTGACATCACCACTGGCCCTACAGGACCGCGAGAGACCATTTCAAAACCTGGCATTTCTCAACCTTGTACATGGGACTTCTCTGGGGAGCTTTAAAGACCTGAGGACACAGGCCAAGTCCTCAAGCATCTCTCAGGTGGGACCACAGTGCCCATCGTGATTCCAAAGAATAGAAAGGTTGAGAGGGACCAGAGCACTGGCCCCGATCCGAGGGGCCCTGTGTGTGGGTAGCTTCTCAACATCCATGGCTTTCCGTCCGTGGCTCTCAGCTGAAGCCTCACCTTGTGACAGCTCGGCCTTATCCTGGCTCATTCAGAAGAGAGATCCTCTGTTCCCTCTCCTGGGGACTTCCCAGGGGGCCTGGACATTTCCAGTTGCTCATTGGGTGATGCTCAGGGTCTGAGGCCCAAATCCCGGGCCTGGCAAGAGGGCCAAGTGTGGCCACGGGCGGTGGGGCCCGGGGTTGTTGCCTCCAAGGAAGATTCACTCCTATATATGGTCACCCGGGAGTCCCATTGCTGAGCTAACGCGTGACCTAATGTGCTGACAATCTCGCCCAGTCTGGGCCTGAGTTGGGAAGGGCCCTGAGTCTGGAGAGAGTGTCCACGTGGGGGCAGAAGGGCTGGGAGCAGGCAAATCAATGGCATGGAGGCAGGGCAAGGACGAGGTGCCCCAGACCTGGGACAGGAGAAAGGCAGCTCGGAGTCCTTCCCACTCGGCTTGGCCTCACGAATCTGTGACGACGTCCAGCTCCCCGTGATGCTCTGCGTAAACAAGGAAACCCACGAGCCACTCTTGCTTTTAAAAGTTCTTTTAATACAGCATGAAAAGGCTATATTGCTATAGGCAAGCCGTATACAGATTTTCCAGGAATAAGGCACACAACGGAATGCCATCCCGAGGGCAGCCCTTCGGAGAGACCGGGAACCTTCTCCACGCACCCTCCGAGCCGGGCCCACGGGTTCTGTTTGTCTTTTTAGCTGGACACACACGTATTAACAGATACAGACATGGACAGGGTCACCACACGGGAGCGAGGAGGTCCGACGGCAAGGTTGGCAACAGACGGCGATGGGCCCTTCTGCCACCAGCCCTTGGGGACGGCTCAGCCACCTCCCTGAAGGCCGGAACGCCTCCCACACTACCGTTTAGTTGTTGTTCTGGGCTACAATGTAGTGATGTTGGATTAAATATGCATTTAGAGTAGATTCAAGTCTATTTGATGCTGGAGGCAGGTGTAAGGGCTCTGGTTGGCACATCCCAGTTCAAAGAGCATGGGGTCCAGAGGCGTGGCTCCGATGACAAAGCTCCAAAGAGGGCCGTGGAGAAGTCAACCTCCTGTTTCCTCTTCCCTCCTGGGCCCTGCTGACCGGAGCCCTCCACCAGGCCAAGGAGGCCATCTTTGGAGCTGGCCGACCACAGAGGGGCTGGTGAGTCACCTAAGCTGGCTGTGTAATACTGTTAGGCCCCCTCTTCCCCTGGCCCACTCCCTCCCCCCCCACAAAGTTAATAACCATAATAACAAGATAATAATAAGAAGGTGCAAAAGAACAGATTACAATGCTGTGTTTTTACCCTCAGCTGGAGAGGCTCAAAGGGGTCACTATTCCCTTTTTGGCTACATTATCTAATAATAGCTTCCCTTAAAAAAAGCAATACTTTCCAAAATACACACATGTATAAATACAGGACACGAACATATTAATAAGTCTAAGCACTCGAATAATATGCTTGGCTACATAATACTGATATTTTCATCCAAGGAAAACAACACAGAATAACAATATGGCTTAAAGAATTGCAAAGATTTTTTTTTTCCTCATCAGAATTATGTACCAACTTCATATAATATTCTATGTAGACAATATTTCCTTCTTAATGTAGTTCAGTTGCATACTTTTTACAGATCAAAGCATAGTAAAAAATCAAACCAAACACAAAATGAAACAAACAAAAAAAACCAACAACAAACCCAACAATAGGAAAAAAGAGAAAAGTTCTCACCATAAATATTTTCTTGCAGCTCAAACAGAAGGTTTGCAAAAATACTTCCAGACATCTTCATTTGATATTCTGGTGCCCTCCTGAAAGCTCCGAAGTTTTTGAAAATGCCTCTCTTTTTTTTTTTAAATCTCAAAAATCAAGCAATTATATTTTTCTTTTTCTTTTTCTTTTTCTTTTTTTAAAAAAAAGGCCCTCAAATATATACAGACAAAGATAACCGTGAGGATTTTTTCTTTTTTTCGGGAGAAGGTAACAAATTCAGTGTTGTGAGAAAAATTGGTAACCAGAAGAAATTTTAACATCTATGATTTTTTTTCAAAATACACACATAGTATTTTTCTTAAAAAAAAAAAAAGGAATTCTGTGTCAAGTATAACTCAAAATAAATACAAATTCACAAGTAGAACTATCGAATACTTCATACGGGTTAAACGCCGTTATCTCTCAACTAGGTCACCAGATCTACTAACTGCAGGCGATTGTCCCTTTTGAACATACAAGCCACACACTTTCTTGTCTCCCGGGCTCTCGGGCCCTCTGAGCACTTAATTCTCACAGTACCCGGCCAGGGTTGCCCACAGAGAGCCCCCAGATTCAGCCAGAGCCATGCAGGGGTGGGCAGTGCAGAGAGGGGCTGCCTTGGGCAGGAGGGCCCAGCCCCCACCTCGGCCAGCTCTGCACAGACGACAGACAGGCCTACTGGGAAGGTCACTTTGGGGGGATATCCCATTTCCTACTGGCCCCGGGGAAGGTCCCGGCCTTCAGCAGTCTGGAGACTTCGTTCTTTTTAGGGTGTGGGCTGCCCTCACCACCGCAGCACGGTTGGCAGGCTCTGGGTCTCCTGGGACCCGGTCCCTGGAAGGGCTGGGTCCTGGTCCTCACAGCAGAGACCAGCACACCGCCCACCACTGCGGACACCACCTTCCGCACCGCACCAGGGTGACTGACAGTGACAGCTTCTCCCGGCGGACAGAGAGCCTTGGGCCGGGATGGCTACAGCTCCCCTCGCCACCATGGAGAAGACAGGGGACACTGGGAGGGACTCCGCGGTGGCACTCCCAGTGGGAGGTAGGGTGTTCAGTTGGCTGCGGGGCCCTCTGCCCCTGTGGGCAGCGCGGAGGTGGTCACGGGCTCAAGCTGGAGCAAATAGCCTGTTGTTAAGTGCTCAGAGGACACGCCCCCCCCATCGCCCCTGCAGGCCCGCCCCCCGCCCCCCTCCCCGGCTGCAAACACACTCACACCATCTCTTCAACTTGCTCCCTGGACCCCTGGTTATCACTTCCCTCTAACCCCTCAGTTGTACACAGCATTTTCATTTGAAAACAAAAGGCGACCAGGCCCCAGTTGGGTGACCTTGAGCCGTGGTAAACACTGAATTTCAGGCCCATTGCACGGTCTGAATTGTTTGTTTGTTTGTTTGTTTGTTTGTTTTTCCACAGAGGCATAATGTTGGGGAAAAACCAAGTGACCCGGTCCCGCCAGCGGCTCTCTCCCGCTCCCTGGGAGAAAGGAGAGATGAGGGGGCAGTAAAAATAGGGCTTCTCACGGGGGAGAGAGCAGCGAGGCGAGCGTGATCCCTCCCGCAAGCCGGGACCGCGGTCGCCCTGACCAGCGTGACTTGCCCAGAGGCCTCCCTGCTCCCTTGGGAGGTAGGAAATCATTGTCCCATTTTATAAACGAGAGGTTCTGTGGCTTACGACAGGTCGGCCTCGCGTGAGGGGGATTCTTCTCCCTCATTTTTGCAGAGGTGGGATGGGGACATCAGGAAGGGCAGGGGTTACAGGTGGTGACAGGGGAGGACAGGCATCCCTCAGCTGTGTTCAAAGTGACCGACGGGGGACCCTGTGCAGTGTGGGGCTTGGTGGGCCTCTCCGGACAAAGCTTCATGGGAACCCCACAACACCAGAACCGAATTGGGCCTGCGCACCCCGGAGACCCTCCCTCACTTAACTAGCGGGCGCCCTGAGGGCCAGAGTCGAGAAGTCCTTCCTGAGGCCTCGTAGTGTGTGAGCAGCAGGGCTGGCACATGAACCTAGGTCTCCAGACCACCAGGCCGGTGTCTGTCCTGCCAGAGGGCCTTCCACACCGGGCCCTACGGCCTCGATCAGGGGGTGGACCCCAGTGTGGGTGTGGGTGAAGGACAAGGGTAGGGAAGGGGCCTGACACAATCCAAGCACAAAATCTAATCCCAAGTGGGGGGAAGTGTGTGGTGGGGGCGGGGAGAGGCATTGTCTGATGTGTCCCAGGCCACACTGTGGGACACTGGCCAACATTCAGCGCCTCCCTGTCCCTGACCTCTGGGTCTAGGGTATGCAATTCTAATGACATCACAGGCAGTGGGGTCTGGGGCTCATGGTGGGCAGAGGGCAGAGATGCTCACTCCCCAGCAGCTGCTAAAACAGGGGTCAGCTCGCCAGGATTGCTGACTCAAACAGGACACAAACGTAGGGCTTTTCTGAGAGTGGCTTTGCACACATGGCAAACTGGAAGGTTGTGGGCAGAGAAGGAGGCCTGGCTAGTCTTGGGGAGACAGTCCCCTGCAGGCTTTGGGATTCACAGTACATTTAGTGCACTTGTGGCCAATACAAGGCTGCTCACCCCAAAGGGAGTCTCAGAGGAAGACCGCCGGCAGGGGACACCAAGAGCTTTATGGGGTCCTGGGTGCTGACCTCTGCTTACCCCTGTCCCCTCCACACAGACCCCAGGCCCACCTGCAGAGAGCCCCAGCATTCGGTGGGGGCAGCCATGTCCGTAACACTGTTTGGCAACACATATGAGACGAGAACCTAAGACACCCCTGCCCAGGCGTGTAAGGCTGCAGGACACACGGCAACGAGGAGAGGCACAGGGAGTGGCGTCCCCTCCGGCCGCTGGGCGGGCGGGCGGCTGCGGGCATGGTGGGCTGGCTCACTGCACCCGGCGGCAGTAGTAACCAAGCACCTTGCACTTCTCGCAGAGGTGCTGGGGGTGCTCCTTGCTCTGGTCGGACACGTCCAGGCCGTCGGGCTTCTCCAGGGGTCTCTGCAGAGAGGAAGGGGGAGGGGAGAGAAAGACAGGAACACGAGAGATGCAGGGAGAGTGAGACAGATGCAGAGAGAGATGGAGAGAGCACAAGATAGACAGGGGTGGGGGTGCCCAGAGACAATCTGGGGTCACCGAGGTTGTTTCCCTAGGGACCCGGGCCCTTCCTGCCTCTGGCCTGTGGCAAGTGCATAGCCCAGGAAGGAGGGGCTCTTGGACCCTCAAGGTCTGGATGCCACTTTGGCCTCACCCTGGACTGTCAGAGCAGCCACCCCTGAAGCTCATGAAAGCCCAGGACACAGGCAGGACGGTGGTGCACAGACATTACCCAGATGAGGAAAGTGAGGCCCAGAGCAGGGAGGACCCAAGCCCATGTCTCCTAACCCAGCACACTCGGCACTCTTTCCCAGGCGACCCGTCACTGCCATGCTTCGGGCTTGGGGTAAATGAGCTCTTGGCTCTGTGAGGTTGGTAGCCAGTGTCCCTCACCCCAGGGCCTGGCACAGTCCTTGCCCTCTCCGTTGAGGGGCCAAAGGAGCAGAACTCCACTGTGTCCTAACAGGGAAACTGAGACCCAGAGAAGGGAGGTGGCTTGCCAGACCTGTGATGCTACTCACGCACTTTGTGACCTCAGGGGGGCCTCAGTGTCTGCATCTGGAAAGTGGGCCTCATCGGACCTCAGTGGTGGAGCAGTGGGAGGAATTGGATGTCTAGATGTTTGTAAACTAGGCAGCATTAGGCACGCAGGAGAGCACTTATGGGACATACGGAGCTTCCTGCTCCCTCTTTCCCTCCCATCCTGGCTCACAAAAGCCAGCAGAGACTTGTTTCCCTGGAAAATTTATGGAGGCTATTAGGCATACCTCCTGAGGCACAGAGTCTCTTGGCTGGCAGTCGAAGCCCCCGCCCAGAACCCCCACCTGCAGAAGGGTCTCCTGCCTAGATGTGGGGGGATGCAGAGGAAGCTGGTCAGGGACAGCTGGGACTTACATGCTGAGGAGAGGGGACAGGAAGCACAGGCTGCTGTGGGGCCACGGACCTTGATGTCAGTGGCTGTGACCGGAGATGGTCCTGGAGGGAAGCCACGGGCAGACTGTAATCTTCCCCAAAGCAGTACAGGGGCTTTTTGGGCCCGTCATGCAATCCCCAGTCTGAAGCAGACACTGAGAGCAGTCTGGGAAATGAAAGAACCCTAAACCTCCAGGAGGAGAGCACAGAGATGACGGAAGGCCAAGGTCCAAGGTCCGAGGGTCACAAAACCCACCTATGTGCTTCTAAGCCTAAAGCCACCCAGAGAAGGTTTGCAAAATGGACAGGAGCCTTGGCCTCGTCCAAAGGGCCTTAACATGACCAGCTTTCCTGGCCAGGGGAGAGGAGGAAGACTTTAGCTTTGTGTCAGACAGGGGCTTGAACAACCTACAAGCTGTGTGACCTTGGGCAAGCTACCTGGTCCCTCCGATTGTCCATGTCCCCGTCTGTAAAAGGGGAGATGGCAACACTTTTCTCGTGATGTTGTTGTTACAACTCAATGAAAAGAAAGAGCAGAGCAGAGCTCCTCACATAGTTCATTGTGATTACTGATGGGCGGGGGGGTACCACCAGGGAAAGGGGCACTGAAGCTGTGATTCCAAGCTGAGTGGCCCGGAAGGCCCCCAGACCTGCTTACCAGGCATCTCAGGAAGACCGACAGCAGCCCACGGCATGGCCTGCAAGCCAAGGCTGGGAGCTCCCTGCCAGCCAAGCTGCCTGGCTCTAATAAGGGCTTCCTGACCTGGAGCTGAAGTCTGGCTCCCTATCCCTTTTCCCACCATCCCTGCCACACAGGGGTTCCCACAGGTCTGAGAGGGACAGTCCTCAAGTCTCCCCTCCCCCTGGTCAAACTCGGCCTGGTTTCCAGCTCTCCTCCCCAACTTTCCATGCTAGCCAGGGCACCCCCCTAAACCAGTCTACCGGGTGGGGCCAGAGAGGCCAGAAGAGGCAGGTCCCACACCACCCCTGCCCCCATGGTTTACACTCCACAAAGCATGGCCATGCAGACCGTACACCTAACCAGACAACCTCGCTACAAGGGGCCTATTACTATCCTTAAGTATTACAGATGAGGAAACCAAGGCTCCAAGATGGTAAGGGTCTTGCCCAGGGGCCTGCAGCTTCCCCTATCTACCCAGGGCTGTTGGGTAAGAGCTCTCTGCTCTAGAACCTCAAAGCCCCCTTCTGTAAGCCGGGCAGAAGGTTAAGAACACTTAGAGAGTGTGCGTGACAGAGATAGCAGGGAACGAGCCGACTGCCTTAAAGCACTTTATGGTCATAAAGAGCTCTGCAAGACTTAATAATGGCTGTGTGACCTCTAGAAGCTACTTAACCTCCCTGTGCCTCAACTTCCTCTTCTATAAAATGGGGTAACTAAGAGTACCTACTTGATAAGGGGTTGTGAAGAGTAAATAAGATAATTACCTGCAGTGTCCACCAGTATTCCCACAAGGGCTTATTGCTGCTATCACTAATACTATGGAGGACTGGGGGCGGGCGGGGGGCAGGGGAGCTAGCTGAGTCCCCGGGGAAATATCCCTGCCATAGCCTCACCACCCCTCCTCCTTGGCCATGACCCCCCCGTGCTCTTGCCCTCCACGGGTCCGGGCTCCGCCGAGTGGAGGAGCTGGGGGATGCTGTCAGGACTACTCCCGTCCAGTGAAGGAAAACCTCCAGCTGCTGGGAGAGATCACCCCGGGGCTGTCCCCACCCCCAGCAGGGAGGCCAGGCCCTTCAGTGTTTTCTTCTCCTGGGGGGCAGGGGAGCTGCAGCTGGAGCCTGACGGGAAACAGATGTGGCAGGGGAAGGAGGAGAGGGAAAGTGGAGGGTTCTCAGGGGACGGATGCCGTACAGGTCAGAGCTCAGTGGGGGGTGTGGGGGGAGGGACAGGCGGCAGGAGAAGTAAAGGAGCCCCTCTCCACCACGGGGGGCTGGGGGGTGGGGACTCCAAGTCCTCCTCTCAGGGCACCCCCCCCCTCCCCAGCCCGCCTGTAATCTCCCTGAGGGAGGAGGGCCAGGTGAGAAGCACATGGAGCCCAGGAGAGGGCCCCTGTGAGAGCAGAGTTCAGCTCAAAGGCAAGTGCGCTCTTAATTCAACACAGGGGAGAAGGGGTTTTTGGACTGGGATCTCAGACCTTCTCAGGAATTGGCAGGAAATCAGGAACCAGGACACCATGTCTCCTTTAAACTGCCACCCTTGGCCCCAGACCCTGGACATGTTCCTACAATACCAGGCCTACTCAATGGGTCATCAGGCCTGTCCTGGCACTGCAGGGTCTCGGTCTCCCCCCTCGACGCCATTAGCATGTGGGCCAGGAGACCCCTGTCCACTGGACTGCCATGGCCAGTTTTGAGTCTGTTTGTCCCCGTGATGCAGTGTGGCTGATGGGAACCACAGAGACCCTGGGGTTGGGGGGAGGGGTGGTAGGGAGGGTCTGCAAACAGAGGCAGTGGAAGCCAGCATGAGGGACACGAAATCACACAATGTTTCCACCACAAGAGTCTGCTCAGACGGCTCCCTCCTTTCTATACCCGCTGCCCCCCACCGCTCCGACCGTGCTCCCGGTAGAATAAAGACCAATTTCCAAGCCAGGGCTTCGGAGCTACCCGCAAGCAGCCTGGCCCCCACCTCCAACCACTGCTTCACCCCTCAGCTCCTCCAATGCTCTGTACCTGACCCTGGCCTCCCCACTTTGCAAACGCTGTTCCCTCCCCCTCGGCCACTCCCTCCCAGTCCCCTCCACCCTCCCCCAGAGCTCAGCCAACATCAGTGCCTTCCCCAAGAGCCTCAAAATCCACCTGCCTTTCCATCCTGCCTCCAGCAGACCCCCAACCCCTGCTCCCACCATCCTTAGTGACTCAGCCTCCAGAGGGAAGACTGACCCCAGCCCTGGTTCCTCAATGCCCCTACAACGTCATCAACATGACCTCTCCCACTGCCCCCTTGGCGGCCCCCTTGGCCACACCCTGGACGTGGTCTTCTTCAGAACACTGCTCTCTGTGCTGGGCAGCCCCCCCCCCCCCACCGACCTCCCTGTCCATCGGGGCCCCCCTGGCTCCCCAGGATCACGCACCATCACACTTCTGCAAACACACCAACTCTGCAGCCTTCTACCCTCAGAACAGCAGTCCTGGCAAACCTCTGCCCTGTGCCGCTGTCCACAGACTGTGGCCCGCACCTGCCCCTGCCCCGTGACCCCCGTTGAAGCAAGTCATAGGACCAGGCTGGTAGCCCTAGTGACAGTTATGACCTCACACCTCCCTGGGCTGGGGACGCAGTTCGATCTCTCTGGGAGGCCCACTTCCTCCTTCATCCTTCTCCAAGGCCACCCCACCCCTCCTCACCTTCACATCTAGTTGAAAACCTCCTGTCCTGTTTCTCTTGAGAAGACAGAAGCCTTGGAAGGGAAGCCCGTCTTCTCTGCACCAGTAAACCCACCAACCATGTCCCTCCCTCCTGTGCCCATGGTAAGGCATTGCCCTCCTGTCCTTGCATCATCAACCTTTTGCCTCCTTCTGGCTCCTTCTCATTTACCTGTAACACACTTGAGCTCTTCCCATCTCCATCACACCTGCCTCAATGCCATCTGTGTTACCGCAGCAACTGCCCCATCGCTCTGCAGCTCTCTACAGTCAGACCCCCTCGAGGGAATGGACAGTGAAGGTATTCCCACTGCAGCCCAGTCCCACCAACCCCTCCCTCCCCGGTCATGGCTCCGTGGCTACTGCCCCAGCCAGTGGGTCGCTGTGAATCCACATCCCCACTCCGCCCTTATGCCTGACCTGCAGGGTATCGACTTCCAGGATCGCAGACCCAAGCTGCAGTTCAACAAGGTCTCTAGGTCAAAGTGATGCCCAGGAAGTTTGAGGACCACCTCCTTAGTGCCAAATCCCCAAGGCACTTCTCCATGGCCAGGATCCCTGACATCTCTACATGAGCCTCACCTGTCCCCTCAAGTGGCACGCCCTGACCCCAGGACTCTGCACTCCTAGTTCTCCTCCTTGATGGACTTCTCCTCCATCTGACCCCTCAGTGCTGGGATTCTGCAACACATAATCTGGGGAGTTCTGTCTCCACCTTGTCTACATTCTGCAGGAAATCTCATCCACTTCTTGAATACCTTAAGGTCAATGACACCCAAGTATGTAGGAATCACCTTGATTTCTCATATGAGCTTCAACATAACAAATCCAACTGCCTTCTTGACATTTTGACTTAGATTTCCAGACACATCTCAAATGTAACATGTGTATCAAAGAACTCTTGGTTTTATCTGGGACACCTGGGTCTTACTCTGGCTTGCCTACAGTCCAGGTTGCCCACCCCAGTAAGCCCACTTCCATCAACTCAGGCTGATGACCGTTCTCATGGGTTCCTGCCCCTTCCTCACTTTCCACATCCAACCCAGGGACACTTTGCGTCTGACCCAGGTCCAAGGCCACCACTCTTCCCCACATGCATGGGACTATAGCCATGACTTTTCCACTGGTCTCCTCATTTTTGACCACCCAGATGTACAACGACTAGTCTCTGCATACATCAGAAGAGTCATCTCAAAATAAAGCTGAAAGCTCTATTGCTTGTGGGTTTTGAGTGGCTCCCAAGACTGGGAAGCACCCCGTTCAGCGTCCCACCCCATTCCTCTTGTTCAGTTCACTGAGGTTTGGGCCTTGAGCATCGAAGTCCGTAAGGCCACAGGGCATTTGCACCTGCTGTATGGTCTTCTTGAGATTGCTGTCCCCCACTTGTGACAGGTCTGGCTTCCTCCCATCCTTCGGGTCCCAGAGTAAACAGACCTCCTCTTTGCAGCCTGCAGTGAGTGGATCCTCCCTGGGACAAGCTGCCTCACCACGTCTGCCACCCCCCCACCCTCCAACATGCCCATGTACACCTTGGCCACCAGCCCCACGCGTGGTGCCTGGAACACTGGAGCTGCGGGCGAGCAAATGAAGGAGACGTGTTTTCTGCAGCACGCTGCTGCCCCCGCATTCCCACCTAGCCTGCAGCGGCACCCCAAGCTCAGTTTCAGAACTCGCCTGGGTCTGCAGTCTCAGGGTCTTGCTGAACTCACCCCTTTAACCTCCTTCCCTTCCCAGGGAAGTGGTGACCTCTAACTTCCATTTCAGAGGAGACCGACAAAGGGCCAGCTTGGAGAGGTCTGGTCTCATCCTTGTCACATGCAGGTGTAAGCTGAGGCCCAACAACGATCCAGGTCAGCCCCCAGGCCCTCATGAGGGCCCCTCTGGCCACCACCTCCTCCCCCCCAAGCCCCGCCCCGCTCACCTGCTTATGCGGATACACGTTGATGTGGCACTTAATGCACTCCTGCCCCATGTTGGCCCACGAGTTCCCGCTCATCCATTTTCTCTTGCACTTGGGACACTTGTACTCGCCGAAACAGCGCTTTTTGCCCTGGTACGGGGTCAGACCCTCGCCTTTGGGGCGAGCCTAGAGGACAGGAAGCAAACACAGGGCATTGGGGCCCACCAGGCCAAAATGATGCCCCTACAGGATCCCCACAGTCTTCCCTGTGCAGGCAGGGGGTAAGGCATTTTTCACCCCCACCCGGAGAATGCCAAGGCCAGCCCCAGAGCGTGCACGCACACACAGACACACACACACACACACGCGCGCGGGAATCCCAAGGCTAGGAGACCCACACAGGGAGTCAGAGAACGGGAGGTGGTGGGCGAGTCACATCTTTTCTAGATTTCAGGGAACAAAATACGAAACCATGGCCAGGAATGACTTCTCTGACTCACAGCATAAAAAGGCAGCTAGCAGTTCCATGCACCTGCACACAGGTGATCTCTGGCATGCCCTGTCCCCTCCGGAGGTGTGGTCTGCATGGTCGTTGGTGAGACAACAGGGGTGCAAGTATGCAATCTGGGATACAGCGAAGGGGTGTCTCCCCTCCCCCGGGGCCCAGCCACCGGCTCCCCTCCTGGAGGCCACCTCCCTTTCCTTCCCACCAGCCCAGAGGTGGGCTCTGCATTTACAGACACACGCAGCACACACAGACACACATGCGTCCTTGTCCCTCGCTCCATGGGCACACCAGGCATTGATTCTGTGCCTTCCCTGTTTCACTTCATAATCTAGCTCGGGCATATTATTATTATTGTAAGATACATAATGGTCTATCTTCTCCCCGAATCAGGACACACAGTCCTACTGACTTGTGTTTAATGGCTGTACCAGTGTGGAGTCTCCAGGAGCTCCAGGGTCTGCCCGGTGCCATTACAGAGCTTCCGGGTTGGTGTACAGACAACCCTATGATGAATAATCGTGTGGATGTGTGGGGGGCGGGTGTCACATTTTGCACATGGGAGAGGACATTTGCGGGACAGATGCTCAGAAGTAAAACTGCGGGGTACGTGCACTTTCAATTGTGAAAGGTAATGACGAGTTAGTCCCAGCTTCCACCGCACCACAATGCAGGGGCACCAACATAACGTCCTATCTCCTTGCTGGAAGTTTCCGCCGTCGCCCATCTAAGAGGCAGAAAATCTTCTCAGAGTGGATTTGATGTGTATGTCTTTTATCACGAACAACAGAGAATTCCCCACGCATTTAAGAATCGTCGTGTTTCCTTTGCTGAGTCTTGGTGTATGTCCTTGGTGATATTTTTTTTCTCCTGGGGTTTGTTATTTTTCTTGTTGATTTGTAACTGCACTTCATCTATTGAAGAGACTGGCTCTCTCCTGCATGGTGTTTTTTTTCCCTTTTTGTTTTAAACCGCTTCAGCGAGATAGGACTCATACATCCCACATTTCACCCGTGTAAGGTATACAATTCAATGGGTTTCAGGATACTCACCAAGTCTAACAACCATCATTACAAGCAAAGTTTAGAACATTCTGTCATACTCTCCCGAAAGAAACCCTGTATCTATTAACAGCCACTCGACAGACTACCCCCACCGTCTCACCTTCCCCAACCCTGGGCAGCCACCAGTCTATAGATTTCCCTGTTGTAACTAGTTCATCCAGAAGAGTCATACAATAATTGTCCTGTGGGGCCTGGCTTCTGTCTGTGTAATGCTTTTTTTTTTTTTTTTTTTTTTAAGATTTTATTTATTTATTTGACAGAGATCACAAGTAGGCAGAGAGGCAGGCAGAGAGTGGGGGGAAACAGGCTCCCTGCTGAGCAGAGAGCCCGATGCGGGGCTCAATCCTGGGACCCTGAGATCATGACCCAAGCCGAAGGCAGAGGCCCAACCCACTAAGCCACTCAGGCGCCCCCATGTAATGCTTTTAACCTCCATCCAGGTAGTAGCACCTATCAGTACTTTATTCCATTTTGTTGCCAAATGATACCTCATCATATGGCTATGCCGTGTTTTATTTCCTTGTTCGTCAGATGACAGGCATGTGGGTTGATTCTAATCTTTGGCTATTACGAATAATACTGCTATGAACACTTGTGTACGAGCAGCACGGTGTTTTATAAAGTTGGATTCGTTACCCCAGTGTTTGAAAATGGAAGATGTCACCTAGAACTATGACCACATTGCTCCAGAAATCTTGGTGGTGACCATCAGCTGGGGTCAAGGAAAGTCCTCTCCATTCCGGCCAGCGGCTCCCTGCACTGACATCGTATCTTCGGGGCTTGCACGCTCCGGGTCTGAGACAAGCTTAAACACAGGTTCTACGTCAGCACTCTTCAAGGTGTGGGTCCTAGACTGTGTCCGCGGCATTCCCTGGGAGCTTGTTAGAAATGCAGACTCTCAGGCCTCACCTTACATCTACTGAATTAGAATCTGCATTGTAACGAGAGCCTCCAGGAACCCATGTGTCATTATGCTTATTACGAGGTGATCTGTTTCTACAGTAATGTTCCTCTGGGTAATTGCTCATGTACGAAGGACTGCATAAAGGTTAAGCACACAGACTCTGGATCCCAATCCTAGCTTTGTGATCTTGGGCAAGTTATTTCACAAGAGTAATGACAGGAACTACCATATAAGGCTGTTCTGAGGATTAACTGCGATAATATGCAGGAAACACTTAGAACAGTGCCTGATACATAAAACAGCGGTGTTAGTTATTATGACGATTAACGAACACAGAACAATAGCAGCACACAAAGTGATCATTGCTACCTCTGGGAATCATGTCTTATTCCCGGGAGCCAGCACCACCACTTGGTGACAGCCTACTAGAATTTCAAGCAAAACACTAAAAAGGGACATATGTGCTGAGTATGTGAATCTAAATCTAGAAAGTGACAAGAATATTGCCCTGATCTCTTGGGCCTGCGGCCGAATATCTTTTGGATCTTTCTTGGCCTTCCTGACAGCCATAATATCCTGGCGAGGAGGTTCTGTCTGAGCGCTAAGACAGGGCTGGCTCTCGGCACTGGCAGGTCGGGGAGAGAGGCTGGTCATGCCAAGCGGAGCCCTCAGTGTCCAGGCTCCAGGCGCCCTGCAGTACAGGAGTCAACATATGCCTCGGAAAGCACTTTGAGCTCTGTTGGTCTCAAGCTAGTGGGTGTGCGGTAAGCCCTCTAACCCCTCCCAGGGCTACCTTTCCCACCTGGTGCCTGGAATGTCAACATCGAAGCCACTCTAGCTTCTGTGGCCGCCCTTCCTCATAATCCTGAAAGAAGTACTACGTGAACTCTTTCCCAAGTGTCTCCACTCTCCAAGGCACCTCCATTCCAAAAGGGAATCCCAGGTAGGCCTGGGGTGACTCAGTGACTCACCAGGGGTTAGGATTTGAGACCCCTTGACTGAAAGGGGACTGCTTGATTCTGAAACAGATAGGCCCTGCAGCTGGGGCAAAGGGCGGTGGGGGTGGGGGTCAGAGGGAGGGGGCACCCAGCCGAGTGAAGGATGCCGATCCCTGGCAGGGCCGACAATTTGGTCCCAAAGGGTTTCTGCTTCAGAGACGAGCAGGAAGGAAACCCACATGAAAAAGATGATACAGAGAAACCGGCACCACAAACAGAAGCCGGCAGACGAGAGGCAGGAGTGAGGGGAGGGTCGGGAAGCAACACTACACGGTGTAATTAGAAAACCAGCCGTTCTGGAGCCATCCATCAGGGAGTGTGAACTGCTGGGCAGGGCCCAGGGATGGGGGCCCCAGCCTCCTGCAGGACCAGAGGTCCTCGGCACACCGTTCCCACCCTGGGAGGGCCCTGCTCTGACACCCCCGTGCTTGGGACGTGACCCACAGCACAGAAGTCCCAGTCAGATGCCAGTGACGGCCTTCCGCCTCCGCCCGGGACAATCTGGGGGACCCTCCATCAGTTACTCAAGCTCTCTGTGCCTTGGTTTCCTCATCTGGAAATCTGGGAGAATGGTAGGGGCCTGCCCTTCAGCGCGGCTGGAAGGGTGGGCGGCATTCATGCCTCTGAAGGGTTGGCTGGCTGGCTGGGCATTGCTAGCGCTCTCTGACCATCAGCAAGGTGATTTTCTGCTGGAGCTGGTAGCCGCTGCGTTCTGGGTGAGGCAGAGGCTAGGGCTGAGATCAGGACGTGGAAATCACGGGAGGAAAGCTCCAAAGATGGGAGGGGGTCTGGGTGGAGGGTAGGCTTGCTATCCCCGGGGGCTGGGGAGGTGGCAGGCAAAAAAACGGACTGCGTTAGTAGGTGTCTTCACCTTCTAGAATTTTCAGAAAGGAACCAAGAAAGAGAGAGGAAGGCCACGGAAGCTCTGCAGGGGGCTGCTAGCAGAGAACAGAGGGAAGAGCGAGGGCAGACACTTAGGAGGCACCACCACAGCCTGTCAGCCTCCCACTCAGCTCTTCCCATAATCCTGTGGGGTAAGAAATATCATCAACCCATTTAACAGATGGTGAAACGGAGGCATGGGGCAGGGGCAGGACTTGCCGAAGAGCTTCCAGCTTCCGGCGTGTGAGGCTTTGCCACAAGGCTATCCTGGGCTTCCTTTTGCTGTCTGTCACCCTTAAGTGATCCCCACCACGAAGCTGAAACCCTCAGCCCCTCTGCTCAGCCCAGCCTGATGGCTTTTGCACCCCTGCGGGCAGAGGGGAGAAGTGACCTGCAGGGCAGGGGTGAAGAGGCAGATGATGCAGGGAGGGAAAGATGGGCCAGCGGGCAGCTCTCTCAGCCCAGCAGCGAGAAGCCGAAGCCGCTTCCTGGAAGGACTTATCCCAACACTGTTTATGCTTACAGAGGAAGGCAGGGCCAAAGGGAGGAGGAATTTTGACGAAACAAAGGCTCCTCTACCCCCCACACTTTCCCCCTGCCTCCTCCCAGAAAGGCCGGCCTCTTCTCATAAACTTCAACATGAAACAGACACTGAGTGCCCAGCGCGCTGCAGGGGCGGCCGCCCGCCCTGGCTGGGAAGGGTGCCAGGTCTGACCTGCTCTCTTGACCCGGGCCCCTGCCACGTACCCCTCTGGGGAATCACATCAGCCAGCAACCCCGGGCAAAACTCAGTGGCGCTCAGACCCCACCCCTTGTAGCACAGACAGGGCCTCTGGGGGCCAGAGAGGCAAGGCAACTTGCTCAAGGACACACAGCAGGCCACGGGCTGAGCTGAGAGATGGGGCTGGGTCCTGACTTCCACACCACGGCTAGAATCCCTGCACGGGGCAGCCTGGGAAGTGGACGGTCGTGGCTGCTGTGGGGGAGGGGAAAGGAGCTGGGCCTAGGAGCCACAAGAGCATAGCTGGGCGGGTTGTGGGAGGAGCCATCCAGGGAAGCCTGGGAAGAGAGGCAGATGATGCTGACATTATCTGGGCACTTTCTCAGAATGGCTCCATGTTTTTTTCCCAACAGTTCATGTGATTTCTTAGGGTTGATGGTAAGATGGTGAGCTCCCTGTCACTGGGGGTATGCAAGCAGGGGGCTGGGTAAACAACTATCAGGAAGGCTGCCGAGGGGGTCTCTGTTTTGGTCAGGTTATTCTGAGGGCACTTCCCCCTCTGTAGTACTCCAGCTCTTGCTGAGGAAAGCCGACCAGCAGGTGTGGAGAGGGGGTCCTCTCAGACACTGCTACGGGTAGGGTATATTTCCTACTAGATTCTCAGAGCACAACTAGGCAACAAGCCTTTATACTTTTTAGAAATGCCCATCCCCCCAGCAAATCTATTTCCGGGCAACCATCCTAAGGAACTGATCAGAGTTGGGGACCAACAGGGTGTTCAAGAATGTTCATCATGGGGGCGCCTGGGTGGCTCAGTGGGTTAAAGCCTTTGCCTTCGGCTCAGGTCATAATTCCAGGGTTCTGGGATCAAGCCCCGCATCAGGCTCTCTGCTCAGTGGAGAGCCTGCTTCCTCCTCTCTCTCTGCCTGCCTCTCTGCCCACTTGTGATCTCTGTCTGTCAAATACATAAATAAAATCTTAAAAAAAAAAAAAAAGAATGCTCATCACAGCATGGTTTATGACGTGCAAAACTAGAACCGTCTAAATACCAACACCAGTGCTCTGGCTCCCTCAGTGATGTTACACTCATTGGATGGGTGACAGCGAACCATTAAAATACTCATGAGGAATTTTTTTAAGGGTTTGGGAAAATGTTTATAAAGAAAGCAGGACAAGTGATAGGCTATAAACGACTCCCTAAAGTAAAACCGTAAAAAGGAAAAGTGGGCATGAAAAAGGCTGTAAGGAAAAAGGTCAGAAGTGTTCAGAGGTTGCCTTTAGGAGACAGGATTCTCTGTTCTAATTAATGAATTGTCTTTAAGGAGTAGGTATGACTTTGATGGAGAGGAGGAGGATGGCTCATCCGCCAACTCCCTGGCCTGCCAGCCCCTCCTGCCCACAAGGGGGCGCCCCACGCTTTCCCACGGAGGTGGCAACCCATGGAGATGGCAACTCTGTCCATACTTGCCCCCCGCTTTGCCCCTGCAGGTGCATCCACTGGGGCCCGCGTGCTGGGCACTGGCCGACCTCTGGATGCTGGTCGTCCTGTCGGAAGAGCTGCCCTGCCCCCAGCCACGGAGCAGACTTCCCACCTCCTAGATCCTACACGCTCCCTCAACTGAGGACAGCTGGGAAGTAGCCACACCTGTCACATGACATAAGAGCTTGGCTAGTCATTCTGCTCGTCCGTTTCCCTGCCCCTGCTTCCTGGAGTCCCACCCAGAGTAAGCCTTGAGGGTGATGCTTGCTCTTCCCTCGGCCCCTTTTTAGATAGAGTCCCTTTGGCAGCAGGAGGACATTGTCACCTTGGTAACTTGTGGCAGAGAATCCCAGGGACCCAGTGCCCAGGAGAGGACAGCAGGGTAGGACTGCGGAGGCTCATGTCATGTCAGGACTCCGTGCTGGGGTCTGCCCCAAGATACACAGCCTCTGCTCTCGGGATCTAGGGTTCGGCTGTGCCCCAGCCACACCCCAACCCCGACCACACCACCCCCGCCTGCCTGGGAGGGCAGCCTGCGGCCCGCCAAGCTCTGCGACGGAGGAATGGCCACACTCCTCACAGGTCTTGCCCGGGCCAGGCTCTCTTGGTATTCTTACAAACACCACCTCCTCGGGCGCTAGGCCTGGTCTGTCCCAGTCTTCGGAAAAGGACACTGAGGCAAAAAGAGGTTAAAAGGACTTGCCCAAGGCCACATTGCCGGCAAGAGGAAGAGTCTGGATTTGAACCGAGGCCCCCTTGACTCGAGCCCATTCTCTCCATTGCCCTGCCAGGCTGGCACAAAGATGAGAAATCCACCCAGCCACGACGCGGAGAAACAGGGACCAGCTGGTACCGTCAACGCACCGGTCCTGGCACCCTGGGTGCCCTTGGGGGTCTCCCTTCCCCTTGCTGGGCCTCAGATTCCCCATCTCCAGAATGAGAGCGGCACTGACTGCTGGACCTGCTGGACAGGGTCACTTTTCTCTCCGGGGCCCGCTAGTCAACGTGCGTCTTGGCAGCCCCACTCCTACTCCCCTGTCTGCTGTGGGGCGCGAGTCCAGCCCACGGTGCGTTCAGCGGAGAGGCAAGGCCGCAGCCGGGAGCAGCAGGGGAAGGAAATAAGGACCAGATGGGCTCCTTGCCGGCTCCCCATCCCACCCTGTCTGCCTGCTCTCTGCTGCAGCCGGGTGCCTGAGGAGCTCTGGGCCCAAAGTCAAGAGAGGAAGAGCCCTGGGTTTAGGGAGTTTGAGATGCCCTTCCACAAGGAGGCCCTGTCATAGTCCCGGGACCATTTGTGCAGCTGTGCTGGCCCTTCCTGGATAGTTCAAGAGGGTTCTGGGGACTCTTTCTGGACCTTAGGGGTCCTTCCTGGAGGAGGCACTGCCCCGCTTCTGGATGCTCCTCTTCCGACCCCCCTTCCTCAGGCTTACCCTTTTGCCCTCCCTGCTGTGTGGGCCAACGTGGGTTGAACAGAGGCTGTGGCCAGAGGCCCAGGTTTGGGCCCTTGCTCTCCCACACTCACCACCAGTTTCTTCGCCTGCAAGCGAGGGGGCTGTTCGAGAGGATCTGGGACACCGACATTTAATGAGCCCTACTATGTGCCAGCCGCTTCCCAACCACAGCCTCCCCATTTGACAGAACAACAAACTGAGGCCCAGAGAGGCCAAGTAACAGGTGGCAGGTCCCACAGCCATGGAGTCTAGACTTGAGCCCAATCTGCTAGCTCCAAAGTAACCTTCCCTCCTTGTGCACAGCCTCTCCACAGAATAGCTATGAGAAAACCAGAGTACATGCCTGTTTCTAGGAACATGACCCCACCTCTGACCTCAGTCCGTGGACCCTGCCTCAATCACTCATTCATTCAACTAACAGCTATGGACTACCTAGTCTACACCAGGCCAGGTGAATACTCCAGGAAGACAGATGAGGAATGTTCTCACAGTGGGGCCTTCCAAAGGGCTCAGTCCCGTGACCCATTCTCCAACTGCGGTCTATACCAGTCACGGACATGGTCAACCACACACTTCTAGCTCTGGCCCAAGTGAGACTCACACCTGTAGAAACACTCTTGGACCCATATCCTCAGGCAGAGTCTACACGTCACCCTCCCAGGCGACAGGCATGGAGCCTGTGCGTGACGCTTGAGATGATCTCTAATCGATGCAACAGCCCTACAAAATCAAGACTCTTAACCCTAATGACAGAGAGGGAAACTGGGGCTTGGGAAGGGGCAGTGACTTTGTCCTAACTGACATAATTAGTAGGCAGTGGCACCAGGTTCTGGGCTCAAGTCTGTCCCATGCTGAGACCCACTCTTTTCCTTCCCTGCTTTGGGGACCCTCCAAAGACTCCCACACTCACGTGTCCACACACGTGGCCTGTGGAGGCAGGCAGGAGGGCCGCCTCAGTGTCTGCAGCCTGCAGGTCCACGCAGCTGCAGGGTCCACGGAGGCCCCAAGCAGGGATCAGAGGGACAGGTGGGCCGGGCTGGGCGGCCTGCAGGCTGCTGGGAGGGAGGAAGGACGCTCCAAGAGGCCACCCTGGGTTTCCTCTGGAGCCTCAAGGGCCCCCTTGTCTGAGCACAAGCGTCCTGGCCACCTCCCCCCCCCGGCCCCCTCCCCTTTTCTGGGTTCCTGCCGCAGCCCAGCATGGGCCCAGAAAGCCCAGCCTCCTGTCACCCCTCCCGCCCCGTTCCCAGCCCAAAGCCGCAGCAAAAATGCCATCCTGATTCCACAACACTAGGGTTTGTCAAAGTGCCGGGAACAATGGAAGCTTTCACAGTGCCAGGAAAAGGTCTCAGGAAAACCCTGGGGAGGGGGCACAGAGTGGGGGTGTGGAGAGGAGGGAAGAGCCCAGAGAAGGGGGAAAACAAGGCGGGGGGGGGGGGGGGTTGGTGGTACGGCAGAGAGAGGCAGGGCAAGGGGAGGCAAAGACATCAGTTAAAAGGACAGGGAGGGTGAGGTGGGGTGGGAGCCAAGAGCCCCTGTTGGGGACAGGGCAGCAGGACAGGGCGGTCTGGGAGAGGAGGACCAGGGAGGGACAGGACGAGGTTAGAGAAGGCGGGAAGCGAGCTACAAGGGAAAGCGGAAACGGACACACCGAGACCAAGGAGCCCCTCCAGGCACCCCGCCCACGCCCCCACAGGCCTCTAGCTCCCTTCCTGTGCCCCAAGGAGCCCTGGTGACAGCAGGGCAGAAACCCCTCTCTCCAACCCCACCCCGAGGCCAGGCAACGGGAAGCCTTTCAGGGCTAAACTTTTTGGAAAGCAAAGACTTTTTGAATCACATGAACAACCCCTCCCTGAGTTATCTGTTTCCTGCTTCTGGCCTTCCTCCACTAGCAAACCGCATGGATCAGAACTCAGGGGCGGGGAGGGGAAGAGGGGCCAGTCCGAAGGGGTGAAAAACATCCGAATCACAGCGATTGCAAAAGATGTGGATTTTCCTCCCCTCCTGCGCCTGCAGAGAACAGCGGCCCACACCGCGGCCGCTGCAGGAGGTGGATGGAAGACTCGCAACCAGCCTGCGGTCGGCCCATAGCTGGATGCTACCGAGTCTGAAAACCGCTGGCTCCGAGTAGGCCTCCCGGTCCCCGCACATCCCCATTTGGGTGGCCCGTCTGACGGTGCCCCCCCTTCCCCCACTGCAGACAGAACCTGGGGTCAGCAGGGCAGCCTGCCCAGCATATTTTAATGAGCACAGCAGCCTCGGACAGCGCCCCGCCCCACCCCCAACTGCAGGACTGAGGCAAAAACACCTTAGGCATTTGAGCCCCTTCCCCATGGGCCCAGATGACCTTCTCACCTTAGTGCCAGCTAGCTACTCCCCCTCCTACAAAACCTACACTCAAGGACAGCAAAATCACTTTCTGCAAGTGCCGTGTCCTCCTCCCCACCGCCACCCCTGCCCCCGGCCTCTGCTCTTGCTGTTTCCAATGCCCTAAAGGTTTCTCTACCTGGGGAATGCCCCTGCATCCTTCAAGGCCAAGCTCAAAGGCCACGCCCTCTGGCCTCCCCCATCCCAGACAGAGTTAACTGCCCTCCCTAAGGACTTACTTAGTTCTGAGTCCCAGGCTCCTGCGCTAGCTGAGAACCCTCCTACCGCCTCCCCCAGAGAAGGCCCCAGCTCCCCAAACTCCCAGGGGACTGTGTGGTCTGCACCACTCGCTTGGCTGCGGGTCATGTCCTGCCCTGACCCTGCCTCCAGCATGCCGGAGATGATACAGCATGCCAGAGACTGCATCCCGAATTTAACCACTTCTGCCTTCTTGTTTCCCACCCATCTGTATGTGTGTGGTGGGGACGGGGAGCCCTCTATATCTCCCGCTTCCCTCGGGGTCCCAGGTGGGGCTCGGAGCACGTGGGCTCTAAGGGCACACGGGCACGGACTGTGCCCATGATGGATGAAGTGTGCAGGCCAGGGCTGAAGTCACGCTGGCGGGAGGGGGCAATGCAGGGTCCCGGTGTGGGCTCTTTCGCTCACAGGACACCCCTCCTGGGAGGCACTGACCACTCTGGAGGGCCACCTCGGGCCGGCAACACTGTTTTTCAGGTTGGGTGGTCCCCAGCTCCACATCTGAGGCCATCCCTGGCCAGGCCAGGCCACATGTGACCAGCCCAGCCCCACCTGCTGGAGGAAAGCTCTGCGCTAATCCTAGGGGTGCTGCTGGGGACAGGAAGGTTGCAGTAGGGTACCTAGTGGTGATCTTCACCTGGGATGAGGCTTTGGTACAAGCGCCAAAGCCTTAGGAGGAGGGGACAGGGGAACTCAGCTCAAAATAGCGATGGGGGAAGGGTGTGGAGGGTGGCCCAGAGCCAGAAAAGAAATCTGATCTGTCCTGGCCGGTAAAACCCTGAAGTCAGCAGTTTGGGGCCACTCTGGCAAGAGCCAGTGCTGGGGCTCCCACGGCTGCCTGGAGGGAGGCTACAGGCCCGACCTCCAGCCTCAGCTCTACCCTCACACCAGTCCCTCCTCTCTCTGGGCTTCGATCTCCTCAGGCCTCGGAGGGGTGGAAAGAGAAGCAAGCTGTCCACCTCTGAGAACCTTCCACGGGTGAGTGCTGGAGCCTGAGTCGCTCAGGAGACCACAGCCACCGCAGACAGGAAAGGACTGTGCTGAACGTCCACTGCCCACCAGCACTGGCCACATTCCTGGCCTGCAGGAGGCTTCATTGTGACCCCGTTTCCAGATGAAGAAACAGAGGCCCAGAGAGGTTTTGTCACCTGTCCAAGGCCATCCAAGCAAGTAAAAGGCAGGCCTTGAACTCTAGTCTTGTTGGCTGTTGTCCAATTCCTTCATTGCCAGGTGAGGTCCCGAAAGCCACGGACTGGTTTCAAGGCCACCTGTGGCAACTGTGTTTGGGCAGAGCGGAGGTTCAGAGGCTCCCATGGGCCAGCCCAGCTAGCCACCGGCTTTTCCTGTGGTTCCACGGTGTCGGACGGAAACCAGAGAACAGGCTGTGGGCAGGGGGGTGGGTGTGCATACAGACCTGTGATGTATATGGGAGCCTCTCATGGCCACTGCCACAGCACAAACCTACCTGTGCTCTTCCCTTTCGGGGTGGGGACCTAGCAGAGGAGGAGCTGCCCTTATGGTTCATGAGGAGACAGAAGCCTCCCATTTCTCACCTCCATAGCCCAGACTGCTGCGGGCCTCACTTCTTCACCCGCAGACTACACACACCTGCAAAACCATCCCTTCCCCGCTGCCCCAGGGCAAGAGTGCTCAGCACAATGCAGCAAGGCTCCGGAGGAGCTCTGCTTCATGTCCCCAGAAGCTCCATTCCCCTCCCTGGGCCCCAGGGCCCCCGCCATAAAACCCTCACGGGTCCTGCCTGCGTGCAGTATAACCTCCACCAGCCATTCCCTCTTCACTCTGATCCCTACAGGTGAGGGATCCAAGACACAGAGAGGTGGGGAGATTTGCCTGATGTCACACAGCCAGGAAGCAGTAGATCTAAACCCAGGCCTAGCTGACTCCCACAGCACCACGTGCCTCCCAGAGGGTCTCCACTCTGATTCTGGGGAGGTGTCCTTGCCCTTGTCCGTGGCAGCTGCATATGAGTAAAGAGAGTGTGTGCCCATCACTGGAGCGGGGTGGGGGTTCCTCATGAACCATAAGGGCAGCTCCTCCTCTGCTAGGTCCCCACCCCGAAAGGGAAGAGCACAGGTAGGTTTGTGCTGTGGCAGTGGCCATGAGAGGCTCCCATATACATCACACAGGTCTGTATGCACACCCACCCCCCTGCCCACAGCCTGTTCTCACATTCCCCTCTGTGCACATCAGTCTTTCTCTCCGGCCTACCCTGTCTCCCCACCTGATCCAGAGGAAGCTTCCTTGCCCACTTTCTTTGCCCACTCCTGCCTGCAGGGACCTTTCTGGTCTCTGCACCCCCCCCCCCCGGGGCGGGGCTCATCTCGTCACTCTGGGCCACAACTCCTCAGGCAGCATGACGGCCCACTTCATACCTGTGAGGGCAAGCAGTGCCCTCGCCCCCACAGCCTGGGTGCGGGCCCCTCTGCTGGGCTTCTGAGCCAGATCCTTTAAAGTGCTGACATGGCAGCATGAGCCAGACGACCCTGCCCTCACGAGGGTCTTTGCCAGAAGAGCGGTGTGGGAACCTGGCTGACCGGTGCTCAGTGTCGCGCTTAATCAGCACTGTGGGAGGAATAGTGACCCATTTTCCTTACCAGGGAACTAAGGCTCACTTCCAGAGCCACACAGCTGAGAAGTCTGCTTTCCATTTCCCTGACTCGAGATCCGCCCACTCCTAATCCTAGAGTATAGGTTGTTTCTCTGGCTTGGGCCTGCATCTGAACCATCTAGCGGGGCAGAAGGGTCGGGTATGGGGGGTGGTTCGCTATAATATAGGCTGCTGGTCCCATCCCCACAGTTTCGGAACCAGTAGGTCTGGGATGGGCCCGAGTTTTTGCATCTCTCACAAGTTCCTTGTGCTGCCGGTGCTGCCGGTGCTGCCAGCCCAGGGACGCACTGTGCGAACCACTGCTCTAAATGATATGAAAGTAGGTATGTCGCTCAGACACTGTCTTCTCTGCCCCACTCCCTCCCCACATGCCCATTCTGTGCCCTGGAAACTGAGGCACCCAGAAGGCGAATGAGTAGTCCCAGCCATACAGCAAGTGAGGGTCAGAGCCTGGAGTGGAGCGCAGGGCTCCTCACCCCAGGAGCGGGACAGTGAGGCTGCCGGGCTGGAGCCGGGCGACAGCCTGCGGTGGGAGGAAGGGCCATCTCTTTGAAAGCAGGACTGGCGCTGGTGGAGGTGGCGGCGGGGTGCTGGGGGAGGGCTGGCCTGGCGCTCCTGGCTCAGCCCCAAACCTGTGACTCCTCAGCATCTGGAAACCATCACGGGGAACAATGAAGGGAGCAGGGGGCCTTGCTGCTTGGGGCTCTGGCCCTGTCTGTTCAGGAGAGCAAAGGAACTCAGGGCCTACAGGCACTCCCCCCACCAACCCCCGCCCCTGCTGTTTGCCTTGGCACTGGCATGCACAGCTCCCGAGGGGCCCAGCTATCAGGAAAAGTCAGTCTCTGAGCTACAGATGTGGGGGCTCGTGGCCAGGTTGGGTGCCCAGAAGTCAGGAGATTCTGGCTCAGCTCCCTGCCCAGGTTGCAAGACTCCCCTGCAAGCTCACTACTGTGGCTCTCTGGGTCTCAGTTTCCTCACAGGAAGCTCAAGTACCACCCCGACCGGGCTGACGGCTTACCATGTCCTGGCAGGTACGTGACCGGCTTCATGGCTGGGCCCGTGTTGCCCCTGGGGGTCCCACTAGTCCTCCTCAGGCCAGTGGGGACCAAACAACCAGGCCTGGAGTGGGGAAGGGGCTGAGGCGTGGTCGCTGTGTGTGTTTACCCCTCCTGCCACAGGTTCTCCCATTCATGGCCTCAACACTTCATGTACGAGTGCCAACTACCTACAAGGCACTGGAGCAGGGTGCCCAGTGGGACTGACAGAACCCTGGCCCCCAGGAGCTTACGGTCAGGTTGGAAAGAAAAACCCAAGCATCTCATTCAATATTACACTTCTGAAGCAGTGAGGGGCCACCTCAGACCGGCGGGGTCTCTTCTTCACAGGGTGGGGGGGATGGGGAGGAGATCTGTCCCAGCCTCTGAAGCCTCACACTGACAGCTGCACCCTGGCCCCAGCCGCCACCAACATGCTCTGTGACCTGAGACCAGCCCCTTCCCTTCGTGGGTCGTGGTCTCCCTTGTATCAGCAAGAGCGGGGGAAGAGAACCAGGAAGTGCTGGTAGGTCATCCTGGGTATCATTCCAGCTCCTTGCTCCCGGAGGACTGGCCTGAGGAGGATTCTCCGGGCAAGGAGGGTATGACTGGGGAAGTGCCCGTGGGCTGGGGGGTGATAGGCACCCATGTATTGTGCTGGCAATCCTGCCCTAGGTCCCTTCTGCTGCAGACGGTCTGTAAGTGGACAACACGCAAGCTGGAGAAGCAGCCAGAGTTCACGTCCCAAGGTAGAGACCATGGCTTCCTTCCACCTCTGAGCCTGTAAAAGACACCTGTCCACCCCTGCCATGCCGGCCATCATGCCTTCAAAATGGGACACAGGGTGTAGGAACACTTTATAACTACAACTCCTCCTCCTCCAGGAAGCCTTCCCTACCAGCTCTTCCTATAGACCCAGCCTTGTCCGCTGTGGGCCACTGTGCTCTGTATATCCCTGTGCAGGCGGTACGTGGGATGTCTAACTTGGTTCGTGCGTCTGTTGCCTCATCCTCTGTCCCCTCCCTGGGGAGAGAGGCCGTGTGGGATTCTTCTCTGATCCCAGGGCCCAGCATGGGTCTGGCACAGAGCAGGGAGCCTCTAGGGAGGAGGTGAAGGACAAAGTGACCATTTTGGACCTTACTATCAGCCTGAAAAAAGTAGTTAGAGGAAAAAGTCAGAAGGGGTTGGGGAGGCCTGGGGAGGGGGGCAGGCAGCGGCCTGGCGACTTCCTGGACAAGCATGCCGGCTGATGTTCCTGGTCCTCAGTGTGGCTATTGTCCCTGCTGGTCCAGAGACTGAGCTCAATAGGGCCTCTGTCCCTCCTTGGGCAGGCCAGCCTGCGCGGTGGCATCCCACCCGGGCAGCTGGGAGGCGAGGCCCGACACTTCCTGTCCCCACTGAGAGCGTTCAGAAGGGCGGGGGGGAGGGGAGGAGGCTCTCAAGACAAGTGCCCATCTATGTCCCCTAGAGGAAGGCTGCCCAGCTGGGGGAGGAGGTGGGAGAAGGGAGAGCAGGGCTGGGGACTTGCTCACTCCTATGCCTCAGCCCCTCTCCTCCCAGCCAGCCGTCTCTCTGAGCTGGAGCTTTCAGGAGGGCCACTCTGGCCCTCCTGCTCGTCTTTGAACAGGCCAAGCACATCCTTGCCTCACCTCAGGCCCCCCCTTCATACTGTTCCCTCAGCCAGGCCTGTCCTTCCCACAGACCTCTCCCATCACTCCTTCCTTGCTTCACCTGTCTCTAGCAAGCCATCCCTTTGTCAGAGCAGCTGTCCCCGACAACTCCAGCTGACCTGACCTAACCCCTTAGCACACCCATCTGTACCCATTTCTTCACCATCTGATGTCCCACTAAAGCGCAAGCTGCATTCTTCTGCTGTCTTCTTGTTCACCATGGTACATGCCCAGTTCCAGGAACAGAGCCTGGCACGTACTAGACACTCAGTAAAGCCATGTCAAATTAACAGAGAAAAGTGCCACACTTCAACAGTGATCTACGTACCAAGAGATGGGCTCTGGGGAGCAGAACCCTGTGTTCTGGGAGCACAGGACCAGGATGGTTGGGGAGGAAGCACAGGGAACGCAGCAGGGCCAGATGAAGATAAAGGGCAGGGGAACCCCTCGTGGAGAGGGCTGGGTGGCAGGAAGCATGGGGGGCTTCCGGAGAGCCAGACCACACAGGCTCCTAGGCCTACACTGCAGGGCTGGATGGTAGTCCTGGAGCCGTGAAGCACCAGGGAAGGGTTTACAATCAGGGCTGGCCAGAAGAGCCTGGCATTTCCAGAAGGTCTCTGGCTGCGCATGGAGAATGGGTTGAATGGGGGTCGGGACTGGATGTGAGGACACCAGCCAGGGAGGGGGTGTTGCCCCATGCTGCCGAGAGGAGCTGCTGGTTCATTCTGGGAAGGAGAAGTGGAGAGAGGACAGACAGGGGATAGAGATCCGCTCCCCCCCACCCCCGGCTTTGGTTGGCCCTGGCGAGGGACAGCCAGGAGTCAAGAATGACTCTGAGGTTGTCTGACCTCAACCTCAACCATCCTGCATGGCTATGGGGATGGCCAGGGACGCCCTCTTGGCCGGTGGTTGGAGCAGGGGGAGGGGGACAGGGGAGGGGAAGGGCAGTGCGCTGCAGCTGGCAGTGATGGATGCAAGGGGGACAGGCCATCCCTGGGCAGCAGGCAACAGCGGTAGATGGGACAGCCTCAGGACAGCTGTCTGTCCTGGCTCCTTCCCAGAGGTCCGCCCTGAAGAGTTGCCGATAACCCTGTCACCTGAGCTGGTGAAAGACGCCCCTGGGGACAGGGTCCACCACAGAGCTGACGTGGAAGTGGGGTCAGCTACCCTGCCATGTGCTAATTATCACACACACGCGCATGTGTGCAGACACACACACTCCCCTGCCAGTGAGCACTGGGGCTCAGGGCAGGAAGGGCCACGCTGGAAACTCCCATGCTCCCCATGGCCGGCTCGGCCCCAGAACAACTGATTCTTCAGAGCCCAGAAGGAGGAGGCAGTGGGAGAGGTGTGGAGTCCCAAAAGGGAGAAGGCCCTTTGGAAGGGGAAGGAGCTGGATGTGGCTGGAAGGAGCACCTCCTGGAACCAGCTTCTCCAGGCTGGGGCCCCTCCAGGGCTCCCGGAGGGCCTCCACGCCACAGAAGAAGGCCATTGCACCTGACTCCGGCCGCGTCACCAGGAGGGCACATCCGCCCTGACGGCGGGGCAGTAACTCGGTACAGGCACCCAAGACAAGCCCCCTGGAAGCCCACCATCCCACACGTGCTCCTTCCTGGTCCTGGTCTCCCGCCCTCGCTTCATTCCCAGCAACCGCAAAGGCCCGGAAGGCAGGGGTGGCGGAAGCACCTAGGAGATGCTGGCATGTGAAGGTCTGGAGCAAAGCTTCCTTGCTTTGCCCACAGAGGGCCATTGAGCCTGTGCACCGAGCTGGGCCCTGGGCGGCCACAGGTCTGCAGACATGCACGCACGCACGCAACCCGCACAAGGAACGACACGCACAGGAATGTCTCAAAGGCACACATCTTAAGATGACCGCCAGCTCCACTTTAAGTCAACCCACAGGGAAGCGAACGGTCAGGAGCACAGCAGTGGCCCTTCAGGCTGCTCCAGGACCCAAAGGGAGGCCGGTCTGCCAAGCTTCCTGTCCACCTCACGGCTCCCCGGGGCTTGGCAGCAGCGAGAGCCTCTGTGCGAGTGTACCAGCATATCGGCGAGGGGTGGACGTGCCCGCACGCACACTCGGTGCTCTGTGCACGGGTGCCGAGTGTGTGGCTGCACAGAGCCCCTGCTCCACACCCATCTCCACCAGCTTCAGTGCATCGGGGGGAGGCCCGGCCACAGGCAGCCCTGGACTTCTCAAAATCACACAAATGACTGTCTGGAAAACTGAGGGAACCATGCTGAAGGAAGAACTGCAACCGCCCTTCCCTGTTCTGGAAAATGTCTCTCTATGCCCTGGCGGCGGGAGGAGACGGCCGCCGTCTAGCTCCTGAGCCCACCAGGTGCAAAGTGCAAGAGGGCGCTGGCCATACGGCGGCGACCCGAGTTCGAGGCCTGCCTCTGCCATGACTGGCTACAAGCACCTGGGGGAGCTGCCAAACCTCTCTGAGCCTCGGTACAGGCTCCCCATCGCTCCAGTGGGGGAGGAATGATGCGTTTTGGGGGAGCCGAGAAGATTTAATGAGCTGATGAATGCAAAGTGCTCAGCCCAGAGTTGGGACCCAGGAACTAGCAGAGCTCATCATTGTTACAGGGACACCTGTCTAAACGCTCAGATGCCCACCATCTCTATAATCTTTCTTCCCTATCTTGCCTTGGGTAAAAACCCAGAGAAGTGTCTGAAATCCCAAATTACCACCCTCCACCCCGCCCAGGGAATATAAATAAGCCCAGTCTCCATCTCCTTCAGCAAACATGAGGAACGGGCCAGGGCTGGGTCGGTGCTGCGGGTGCGGAGTGGGCAATGGACAAGGCCAGTTTCTACCCCATCCCAGCCTGTCAGGGTTTCCTATATAGAATCTCAGTTAATCGTTTAACCAATAAAAAAAAGAATCTCAGTTAGGATCCACCGGTCCCCAGAGAGGAGCTTTCTTGAAGTGACAGGGTGAGGACGCCCACCCCACGCCCCACTGCTTCCAGCCCATCGTCTGCCTCCCAGTCCCTGAGCCCGACGCTCCCTGGTGCATGCCAGCCCCGGTCCTGGGGGAGTGTAACGGAAGACAGTGTGGTCTGACAGGCAGGAAACGGCCAGGAGAGGTCATGTGGGGCAGGGAGAGCTTCTCCTGGGCCTGGTGTGTGAGCCGCCGGCCAGAAATGTGTGATCCTGAACTGCCGGGCTGGTCCCCATCATCTCGGAGGGACCTAAAGGCTGACTTGGTCCTACAGAAGGTCCATCGTTCTGTGCAGAAAGCGAGGCTTAAGGAGGACTAGTCGGAGGGCGCCTGGCAGGGGCTGGCTTTGGCCACCAACCAGCTCCCATAGGCAAGTCACCTCCCACTTCCAGGCCTCAGTTTTCCCACCTGGAACCAGGGTGTGTGCCCGTGTGTGTTTAGGGTTGGGCTTTGGGTGGGATAGACTGTCATGTCCTGCACAAAAACTGACACCCTGGAAGATGACAGCTCAGTTTTGAGACAGGGCCAACGCACGAAGCGAGCTCGAGATGTTGCTACACGCATCGCCCACCGGCCTTTCTGCTGCGGATCAGACGTGCCCTCATACTTGCCCTGCACTCCGCTCCTCTACCGCGGGGACACAGCCGGAACCAGAGCACAGAGAGCTCTGTGGGGTCTCTGCTCTCCCCACCCCCACCTTCCCCCAAGAGAGGCCAGCCAGGCCAAGCAGGGGAGGGGGCACGCATCCAAGCTCGCACAATCACCACCTTGTCTTGGGGAGACAAAGGCCAGGCTCCGGGCCCTGGCGGCCAACTGCCTTAGATGAAATGACAGATCACAGAGTTGCTGAATTTAGAATTTCTTTTTTCAATGTTAGTACCATAATAGCTTAGATTCTTAGAATCCTGGAAAGCCCGTCTAATAATACATTAGAATCTGAGATGCAAGGGATCTTCATTTTAAAGGACAATAGTAAGAGCAGGTTGAAATCCAGAGAGCGGGGGGAGTGCAGAACCGCACTGTCTGGGTACGGAAGGATCACAGAACCTCAGGCTCTTAAAATCATATGATTCAGAACAACCAAGTGTCAGAATCATCCCGTGTAGAAGCCTCCTCCCACAGAACAGGAACACCTTATAATCATGCGATCTAAGAAATCTGGGACTGAACATCATACAGTGCTAGAGGGGGGACCCCTGGAATGTTCAGTTCCGAGTTTCATGGAATCTTGTCGTCTTCCATCCCCAGGTCCTTCCCCTGCGGCACCTGCCCGAGCTCCCCACCACTTCAGACCTGGGCGAAGATACACACCAGAATCACCTAGAGAGCTGAAAAAAAAAAAAAATGCCGTGGGTAGGCCTACCCCAGATTTCCCGCATCAGAACTTCCAGCACCAAATTTTAAAAAAATTCTCCAGGTGATTCTAATGTGAGGCTCCAATGGAGAGTTACAGATCTGGTCCATTTCCTTCCATGCAGGTAGGCAAACAGATGCAAGTAACTGGTCCAAGGACCACAGTAGTGGTCCCTACCCAAGGTCAAGGCCCTTAGCCTTCCCTTGCTTCCTCTACCTGGACCCTTCTGTCTCCAGGGGCCCTGTTCCCAACTCGTTGTGTCTATCTCACAGCCCCCTTGCTCCAGGGGTGTTCCCGATTGTTTCGGGGACCAAGTGGGCCAGGACAGAGTGAGACACCTGGAGGTTGCTGGACTCAGAAAGTCAGCCTCTCCCTCATCCCCAACAGCATGCTCCAAGCCCTCCATACCATTTCAAAGGGAGGCTGGAGGGACACTTCAAAGGTCATCAATGTCAATCCCCAGCCTCCAGAGAGACCTGTAATGAAGAAACGTGCCAGGCATGGCAAGTCGCAAGCTTGGGGTCCTCACTGTCACTACCCTGCTCTGTGGCCTTAGACAAGTCACCTGCTCTATGTCAAAACAGTCTAAGGCAGAAAGGCTGGACAGAGAACCTCTGGGAATCCCTTCCACCTCTGCCTCCTGACCTCTTGCAACATAGCTACACATTTAAGGAGGTGGGAGCCCTCAACATCCTTTGCTGGCTTGTTCCCCATCAGTAAGTTCCTTCTTATTTCCAACCAAAACATTCCAGCCACTGTTTTAGCCCTTTGCCTTTCTGCATAAAGATGGAGACTGTCTGGGCACAGAGGCCCTTCCCTTGCTCAAAGGCAACCCCCAGCTCTCCAGCATCCCAGCCGAGGATGTCCCCCTCTGCACTCCTGTTGTAGGTCTGGCCAGCCCTGCTGACTCATGGGGGGCTGCGCTCGCAAACAAATGTAGGGGGCCTGATCAGGGCTGCCAAACCACAGTGGCTGTCAGAGCCTCTGCCCGTTCCCGGTTTGAATCTGATGTGCTCCTATCAGGGGCAGAAGCCCTGCCAGGCCAGAGCACTTCCGAAAATAAGATGGGAATTTCCATGTAAGAACCCCTATCGGACTATGGAAGGGGGCCCAGGGGGGGCCAAGGCTCAGAAATGGGGCAGCGGGAGCCCAGATATTCCTTAGACCAAACTGTAATGTGCCCAACAGTCACCCAGGAGTTTGTGAAAATGCCAGTTCTGATTCAGCAGGGCTGGGGGAGGGCCCAAGGCTCTGCATTCCTGGCAGGCTCCTGCTGATGCTGCTGCTGGTCTGAGGACCACACTTTGAGACATTCATAAATAAAATCTTTTTATCCGTAAGGACTCCTTATTTTTGTTCAGCTTGGCTTGCAATTCGTTCCAGCCCTGATGGCTTGTGAGATCCACACAGCAGCTCTAAGGGGCAGCCAGGATGTTTATCACAGCACAGAAAGGGAAACTGAGGTAGGGCAAGGGCAAGCGGCTTGTTCTAAGTCACCCACCTGGCTGTGCTTTCTCCTCTAAATCCTCCTGTGGTTGGTTAGAACCACAGAGCTTATCAACGAGTGGCCTCACCCAGCGGCTCCCTGTCCTGCCTACCCCATAACTGTGTAGGCCTGGGGGTGGAAGCCAGCTCCTCTGCCCTGAGGCCTCTCGGGGGTCCCCATGAGGCTCTTGCTGAACCTTACTGGCTACTGATCCAGCTCCTGGTGGGCTGGATAGGTAGAACGGGGAGTTAGGAATCAGCGAGGCTGCAGAGCCACGCTCCTTGGGCTTACGCCCCAGCTATGCCCTTGGCTCCTGTGTGGCCCGAGGGGAATTTCTTGATGTCTCTGAGGACACTGATGAAGTGCAAGGAGCCAGAGAATGCTCAGCCTGTGTTAGTTCCCCACATTCCCCACACTGCACTTGAGTCTTGTTCATTTCTTCCTCCCTCCCTCACAAATTTATAGCAGCACAACCTCTGAAGCAAGACCGTCTGGACAGCATCTGTGCTGTGTGACCCTGGGCAAGTCACTTACCCTCTCTGTGCAATGGGGAAAATAGCATCCCCAGCCCAAAGGGCTGTGGCAGGAAGCAGGTAAGTCAACATGTGAAAAGTGATTAGAGCAGCACCTGCACGTCGTGCATGCCCCTCACATGTGCAGCTAATGTGCTTTCTCCCGGCTCCAGATGGTGGCCCCAGCTCTGCAGCAGGTGCCACAGCAGACACCGGCATCCAGACTCAAAGCTGCAGAAGTAGCTCACGTTTGCTGAGTACTCACTGCACACCAGGACTTCCAGGGCCCCTCCACCCCTGCCCCCAAGAGCATAATCAGGACACAAAACACTAAGCTGATTGTGTGCAGATCTTGGGGAACACATAAGACGGAGTAACCGGTGAATGGGCAGAGCTCGAAAGTTCAGTGGGAGGAGGGGGACCCCTGGCCCTATTTGAGCTTCATGCTCCCCAGCAAGGGGTAGAGGAGCTTGGGCTTCCGGCGGCTTCTAATCCTTGTCATCAGGCTCACCACCATGGAAATACATCCCCTTCCTCACCATCACCCCTACCTGTGGGATGAGAGACACCAGCTCCCATACAAAGCCTCCCTCCCTAGCCAAAGCCAGGGAAGTGCCAGGACACAAGGCAGTGAGGAAAGCCTGGGGCAAGAGGGGGGCACCCTTTCTCCCACCGCCTGATCATTGCCTGGGTCTGAGCACAGCAGGTGCACAGTGTGTCCTAGTGGACAAAACCATTCTTGTAGGCAGAGAGGGGCAGTGGGAAAGGCTGGACCCTGGAATGGGGCCGACTTGGCCCAATCCTCACCAGCTGTGAGACAAGTTACTTAGCCTCTCCATGCTGCTTTGTTACAAAACAAAAGAAGGAAGAAAGGAAGTGAGGGGGAGATGAAGAGAGAGAAGAAGGTGGGCAGACGGACTGCAGAAACAGCCCAGGCCACAGTGAGAATGCCATCAGCCACGGATAGACTTGCTCTGTAAGCCAGGCAGGAGGGAAGTCTCATTGCCCCTGACTCCCCACCCCACTCCAGGGGCATTCCTTCCCTGGCCCGGCTGCCTGACTTCTCTGCAGCCCGAACTGCAGCAGGTAGGGAGAAAGCCCAGCTCTTCAAGGCAGGCCAGATCAGTGGTGATCAGTCCCTGAATTCAGAGGCCAGACAAAACCACGGGGTGCAGGAGGACCCAATCAGGCTCTGTCCCTGAGCGCCACCCCAGATGCAGAGGGAAGAGAGACTGCTGCCCTCACGAATGTGCCTCCAAGGCCCGGGTGCAGAATAGGGCACTTGCCAGAAGCCCACATACCGTCTAGTCACTCAGGCAAACATTCTGTGGGCTGCACTGGGCTGCTCGCTGGGCAGTGGGGCAAATGGCGCAAGCTGACAGTTTTCAAAACACATCAGGGGCACCTGGGTGGCTCAGTGGGTTAAAGCCTCTGCCTTCGGCTCAAGTCATGATCTCAGGTTCCTGGGATCGAGCCCCGCATCAGTCTCTCTGCTCAGCAGGGAGCCTACTCCCCACCCCCCACTCCTCTCTGCCTGCCTCTCTGCCTACTTGTGATCTCTGTCAAAAAAATAAATAAAATCTTTAAAAAAAAAAAAACATATCAGCCTGCTCACCACCTCTGGGTCTCACGCAGGTTCTCACATGAGCTCCCCAGCTGACCCCATGTCCGAGGCTCAGAAAATGTGGGGGCCCAAGGGCAGGACAGGTTTGGCCAAAGTTGGACAGTGACTGAGAAGCAGGCCTGGGACAAGAGTGACCCCCAGAGCCCACACGTGCCCCCTCTGCCGGTCAAGAAGACACAGCCCCCGCCTGGGCCAGGCCCCCAGAAAGTAGGACAGAGGGTTGTGTGCAGATCAGCCCAGCGCTAGGTGGGGCTCAGCAAACCGGGGTAGCAGCAAGGCAGGGGGCATGAAGGGGCGCAGAGGATGCTCCACACGAAAGGGGACACGTGGGCTGGGCTGGGAGAAGATGGAGAGAATTAGCAGCCAAGGGTATGGCACAGGCAAAGTCCTGGGGCAGGGGAAGGCTTATACCTCAAATGGCAAACATGCAGGCATTGCTTCCTGGAGCAGCGGTGGGGCCACCTTCCGGGCCTGGGGCAGAGCACAGCCTGCACCTGAGGGACCTGCTCTGTCCTCTGGGGCCTAGATGGAGAGGCAGTAAAGGCGAGAAGCCACTGAAGGCCTGGCTTTGGGGTGCTGCTTATGAAAAGTGGAGTTCAAAGAGGAGAGCGGGTCGTCTAGGATGGCTGGAAAGGCACCTGAGGGAGGGGGACTCGCTGGGCTCTGAAAGCAGTAGGAGGAAAGAGAGGAGGGAAGGGTGCTGTGGCGAGGGGGGATAGCATGAGCTAAGGCAGAGGCTGAGAGCCCCAGGTGTACATGTGTACGCGCAGGTGTGGCGTGCACGGGTGTGTGTGGTTAAGCTTGGTGGGGGTGGGGCAGGAAAAAGGAAAGAGGAAGGTTCGGTGCCTACTGCACCCCGGGCTGCTTCTCACCTACCTCCCACCAACCCTGGGAAGGCAGGCTCTTTACAAATGAGGGCTGATTAGGCTTGGGAGGCCCCACAATGCACCGTGTACGACTAACAAGAACTGCCATTTTCCGAAGGCGGTGCAATGCCAAGCTCTGTATCAGTAGCTTTGCGCACCCATTTCCCACAAACACCCTGCAAGGTGGGTGAGCCCATTTTACAGACACCTGGGTGACGCTGTGTGACGGGCACAAGGACATGCAGCTGGGAAAAGGCAGAAGTGCGAACTGAGAGCCCAGCTCTGTGAGATTCTACTGCCCTGCTCTCTCCAGTCCTCAGTGAGGCTGAGGGGGCCAAGGGATGACCCTATCGGAAGTTTCCATGGCTCTGAGCTACTCCAAGAGGAAAACAACTGTGTGAGTGGGGGGCAGGTCAAGAGCCTGGCACACAGGAGGCCATGGGCAGGTAAGGAATTAAAGAGTGAGTGAATGGGCTCCTTCAGGTGTTCAGAGGAAAGCAGTCCCTTTGGTCTTAGAGAACAGGAGAAATCAGAGAAGCCTGCCTGGAGGAAGTGATACTGGGGAGCTATTCAGTCCAAGAATGCAACTGCTTGCCCTCTATCCACTAAGCCCTGCAGGTGGTTCAAGGACCAGGGACGGGTCCTGGCTCCCTGTTCTGCCAACATCCCTGTCCCTCAGGGCCCAGGGGCAGAGGATTGAGAAGGTAAGGCCACCTGACATGGCAAGATTGCTGGGGGCTCCGAGTCACTCTCTGTGGTCCACTTAAAAGGAGAACTGGCAGCTGAGGATGTGAAACTGGCCCTCTCGGGCTCTTTCCTGCCAGGCCCGGGACAGCAGGAAGGATGGACAAGTGGCTGCCCAAGGAGCCCCCACGCCCTGTGCCCTGCCTCCCCCCACAACCGCAGCTGCTCCCACTTGTTTGTGCCAGGGCCAGCACTTGGCTGGGCCATCCCTCGGCCTGGGCCAGAGGGGAGCTAACAGCCCAGAGGAGGCACTGGGCATCTTCCCTCCATGCCTAGCGCCCTCCTCCTGGAGCACCCACTTGGGCAAAATGGAGCCTCCAGGACCCAGTCCCTACTTTCCTGCCTTAGGACCCCTGCCTAAGAGGTCCCTCTGCCCCCATCCCAAGGCTCCTCTGCACCTTTCTGGCCCGTCCCAGAGGCAGCCCCTTCTGCCTGGAACCAGAGTGGGGTGGGAGGACCAGGCCCCCTCTGATAAGCCCACAGCCCTGAAGCACTGTCTCAGACTTCTAGAATGTCTTAAAACAGTCCGACCAGCTGAGCATAACAGGAATGATGGTCATTAAAAAAAAAAAAATCCCCCTTGGCGTGTGTACGAGGTGCCAGGCTCCCTGTTAAACAGTACAGATGAGGTAATGCATGTATCCTCATAACATCCCACGATCGCCGTCTTACACAGGAAAAAACTAAGGCCCAGGGACATTCCATTAATTTTGCCAAAGACACGCAGCTAATACATCCCAGGACCGGGGTCGATCCCAGGAGGGTGGGCATCAGGGTCTGTGCTCAGAACTACCCCGCCCCAAAAACAAAGTCTCAGAAGAGGCTGCCGCACTGGCTCTGGGGTCCTTCTCCAGCGTCAGCACCTATACGCCGATCTGGAGGCCCTCCACCCCCCGTCAACACCCATCCCGGCTAACATTCCCTGAACGCTTGAGACATTCCAGGTCCTGAGCCAAGTGCGGGACATCACAGCACAGGCCCCTTGGCCAGGCAGCCAGCCCCAGGGTCCGGAGGAACCCTGCGGAACGACTGCGTACACATGCAGGCCGCCAGCCCTGGGCCGGCCCTTCCTTGCTGGAGTCACATCATGACGCTGTTTGTCTTCCCACCTTCCCTCCCTCCCTTCCTTCCCTCTTCTCCCCTCCTTCTTCCTTCCGCACTCTATGGATCCTTCTTAACATGGAGTCCTGGCCTGGGACTGTGAGCAAACCTCAGTTTCCCCACCAGCACACCGATGGCTCTTAACTAATCCTGAGCCCAGGGTTCTGCAGGGAAAATTCTGCATGCCCTCAGTCCCTCTCTGCCCATCCTCTCCCAGTTCCAGCCCCTGTGGCCCCAGAGGAAACCCAGGCCTGCAGTGAGGTCATGGCAGGAATGGGGGGCTGGAACCCCCAGGAAAGGGTTGGACAAGGCCTAGTGGTCACAGAGCCCCACAGAGACCCCAGCCTGCTCTGGACTGGGGAGTGATCCAAGGGCTAAGGTCCAGGGGCTATAGAGATTGGGGTGGGGAAGAAGGGGGCCTGGGCCAGCCTTTGCTCTTCCCTTGCCTCCCATCCCTCATCCGAGCAAGACCCTGAAACTATTTACATGCCGCCTCTAAGGTTTCAGCTGTTCTAGGATCCTTCTCTCCCTGCTCTATTTTTCTTCTTCTTTTGCAATCTCCAAGTAACCCGAGCTGCCAGATGGGTGGGGGCGATGATTGTTTTCTGTCTGACATCTGGATTTCATTAGCAGCCCTGGGCATGCTGACTCAGGAACGGCAGCTCCCCTGGGCTCAGGCCCTCCCCGGACCCATCACAGTGCCCGGTCCTTCACTGGACACAGGAGGCACAGGTGATGACACCCCTCAGACCTCCCTCAAGGATATAAGCAGCCCCCTCCCCACCACCACCGAGAACGTCCAGGGAGTGACAGAGCCTGAGAGCTTGGAGAATGTCTGCTCCCAGCTCAGCGCCTGAGTGTGGCTGGGCCTAGCCGCCATGAAGGGTGAACAGGGGCCTTAGGGCAAGGACGCCCGTCCTGGATGTCCTGCCCTCATCCACACCCCAGCTTCCTCCTTACAGACACACTGAGTGGACCATCAGGGCACGGACCCCAAATCGCAGATACATTTTGCGATGAGGAAAGGCGGCCCAGAGGGGTCGCCATGCCCCAGAAACGGTACCTTCTAACAGTGCCTAGAATTTGTCCCCTCACCTCCAACCTCTGCTCACCCTCCCTTGCCCAATGTCTGGTCTTATCACCCGTCCGCATTACTGGACCGGTTTTGTTTGCAGTCTTGCCTCCTCCGGCCTGGCCTCCGACCTGCCACCAGTGTGAGCTTTCAAAATGCCAATCAGAGCATGTCACCTAAATCCTTGGATGGCTTCCCCCTGCCCTCCAGATAAAGGCCAAGTTTGTGCAGCTTGGCACACGGGCCCTTCACCACCTGCTGGGGCCATACCTCCCCTCCTCCCCTCAGGCATCCCACACACCAGCCACGGCCAAGGGCTCGCGCTTCCCGGAAAGCATACCCTCATTATTTACACGCTAGCTTGGAAGCCTTTCCCACCCCAGTTCTAGACTCCTCCTCTTGGAGGCTTCACATGAAGCCCCAGGCCAAGGCAGTCCTTTGCTACGAACCTCAACCAGAGCCTGGCCACCCTGAACAGCCCGCAGTGTTTCTGTCTACCCCACTGAGAACAGGGTTGGGGCCTTACAGAGCATTGGCCTGGCACACAAGAGGAGCTCCGAGAGGGCTGGGAGCCTAGCGTGTCCTGGGCCCAGCTCTGTCCTGGACAGACTGTACATCCTGGGCACAGAGATGGCACCCACCACGAAACCCCATACCCACGCAGGCTCAAGTGCAGCTGGCTCAGAACAGAACGCTGCCACTCAGGTCTTCACAGCCTGTCACGTTGGGGCGCAGAAGCCAACGTGAGATGCACAGGTGAGCCTGCAGGTGAGCCCTGCAGAGAGCAACCGTGTCTCTCTCACGGCCAGTTGGCATTCTCGCTGCCCCAGCCCACCCCGGCCTTCCTGACTGCACGAGGAGGCACAGACACCCTGGGGCTGGACCAGGGCTCCAATCTTCCAGACACAACAGCTTGGCCAGGCCGGGTCTGCTATGGCCCCTACCCACATCATCCTCATCCCTCCTCATTTCCAGGAACCCATCTTTATAAAGAACCCTGACTAAAAGTAAAGAAAGAAAGAAAGAACCCTGACATTCTGAAAACGATTAATACACTGTATGTGAACTAACTTGAATTTAAATATCTAAAAAAATTTAAAATAAAGTAAAAAAATAAAGAACACTGACTTCCTGAGAATGACAGGGGAGATCCAGGTCTGGATGTGAAGGCAGATCACAGAACCTAATTTTTAAAATATGGGCTCTGGGGATGCTTGCGTGGCTCAGTCAGTGGAACATCTGATTTAGGCTCAGGTCTTGGTCTCAGGGTCATGAGATTGAGCCCCAAGTCGGGCTCCATGCTCAGTGGGAATCTGCTTGAGATTCTCTCTCCCTCTTCTTCTGCCCCTCCTCAGCCCATCTCTCTCTTAAAAAAATAAATAAAAAATAAAAAGCATAGGCTCTGGAATGAGGAAGGCCTACATTCCAATTCTATCTTTGCTGTTTTCTAACTACGTGACCTTAGGCAAGTCACTTAACTTCTCTAGGCCTCAGTTTTATCATCTGGAAATTGATCTGATAGAGTTTTTGAGAAAATTAAATGAGTTAATGCATATTTCATACCTAGCTCAGAGGTCAATTCAGTGTGTACAGACTAGTATCACTGTTATTAATATTATTATTACCCTGGAACTCAACAGCTGCAGATACGGGGTTTTCAAGAACTGAATGGTAGACATTCTTGACTCCTGGACCTTCTAGGGCCAGTGCTGACATTGGCTGGAGATGGACTTTGGCCCAGGCACCACCTCACCCCACAAAGAGGGGCTGCCCTCTGCATCATTTGTAATTGGTTTCCACCACCTTCTGCCTCTGCTTCAGGGGGCTCCCAGTCTTCCTGTAGTGCCCAATCCCCCTCTTACTGCTCTCAGGACCTATGAGAAACCCCATCAGTCCAATGACTGAACTCTGGACATTTCTCTCCACCCTTAAGTTTGAAAAAGAATCATTTAACAGAGTACAGGGCTCCTGTACACTCTGTAGTACGTTCTAGGCCCAGCTCTGTCCTGGACAGATTGTGCTTCCCGGGCACAGAGGTGGCACCATGCCAAGCCCCCACAACAAACCCCCATACCCATGCAGGCTCAAGTGCACCTGGCTCAGAATGGAACACTGCCACTTGGGTCTTCACAGCCTGCCACACTGGGGCACAGAAGCCAATGTGAGATGCACAGGTAAGCCTGGAGGTGAGCCCTGCAGAGAGCAACCACGCCTCTCTCACACCCAGCGGGCATTCTTGCTGCTGCCAAAGCCGGCAGCCCCAACCTTCCTCGGCCTTCCTGACTGCACTGGGGGCTGCAGAGTGTCTCCTGCCTCCTGGGTGCCACTGTTCAGGCTGTTGGCAGTGAATGCCTAGGGTTCCATTCTACCCCCAGTTAGATTTAAGATTTTAAAAGCACTTAGACCACTGAAAAATCATTCCACAAAAGGAGAGGAGAGAAAGGAGCAGAAAAAATATTTGAAGAAATAATGGTTGAAAACTTCCCAAATCCAATAAAAAATCTTAATTAACACATCCAAGCATCTCAACAAAGTCCAATTAGGATAAACACAATGAGATCCACAAATAGACACATCGTATTAACTGCAGAAAGTAAAACAAGGAGAAAATGCTGCTGCAAGCAGCAAGAGAAAAAGGACACATCCTTCACAATGGAATTGCAACAATATTAATAACTGACTTCTCATCAAATATGATGGTAGCCAGAGGGCAAGGGGTAAAATTCAATGTGCTCAAAGTCGGGGGGGGGCATTAGCCAAGAATTCTATACCCTGCAAAGCTGTCTTTAAGAAATGAAAATGAAATAAAGACATTCCCAGATAAACAAAAACACAGGATTTCATTGCTGGCACACCAACCTTTCAAGAAATGCTAAAGGAAGTTCTTCAGGCTGAAAGCAAGTGACCCCAGACATAATGCAAATACACATGAAGAAAATAAGGAGCTCTGAGAAGGTGGTTATGTAATTATAAAAGATAGCACAAATGAATTCTTCTTTTCCTTTCTTCTTTTAGCTGGTTTAAAAAGCAAGTGCATGAAACAGTACATATGTAACTGTACTATCTGGTCCTATAACATTTGGAAATGTAAGATATTTGCCAATAACAGCACAGAAGAGGGAGGTAGAAGCAAACCTGTCTTGGGTTAAGGAAATGATGCCAGGTGGTCACTGGAGTCCACAGGAACAAATGAAGAGAGCAACAAGCTGGAAATAAAAGGGCTAAGATGTCAAAAGTTATGGGCATATAATTGCTCTCTTTTCTTCTTCCAGCTTCTCTGAGACACATAAAATTACACAAAGTAATGATTATAAGTATTGTTGAATTTGCAACATACAAAGATATAATACGTATAACGACAATGCTCCCAAAATCAGGAAAACAGAACAGAGCCATAAAGGAATCGCATTTCTAGATCTCATTGGAATTAAGTCAGTATAAATCTGAAGCAGATTTTACATGTTAAGATATGTAAAATAAGCCCCAGGGCAGCTACTAAGGAAATAGCTTTTAAAAAGTAGAAAAAAATCATTAAAGAAATCAAAATGTCACATTAGAAAAGTATCACTTAATGCAAAAGAAAGCAGTACAGGAGGAACAGAGGAACAAAAAAAGACATGAGTAATTCAGAAAACAAAAAGTGAAACAGCAGAATTAAATTCAACTGTATCAATAATTGCATATATCAAATGAGCATTAATAAAAGCATTAGCAATAATATGAATGGATCAAACAATCCAAACAAAAGGCAGGACTTGTTAATGTGAATAGAAAGTGAACTAAGATCCAACTGCATGCTTCCTACAGGATACACAATTTAGACCTAAAAATATGAATAGACTAAAAGTAAAGTGAACAAAGACCTATCGTGTACATAGTAACCATAAGGAAGCCAGCTATATTAGTATCAGACTAATTAGATTTTAAAACAAACAAACGAAAATGTTACTAGAGGTAAATGGGGACACCTTAGAACAATAAAAGGACCAATTCATTAGAAAATAAAACAGTTACAACATCGATGTAGCTCACAATGGAGTATCAAAATACATGTAGCAAAAATTGACAGAATCGAAGAAAAAATAGTTAATTGAACAATAATAGATATTTCAACACTCCTACACTTATAACAATGATTAGAAGAATGAGACAGAACATCAACAAGGGGACAGAAGATACCAACAATACTGTGAACAAACAGACACCTACAGAACCTTCAACCACAGCAGAATTCATTCTTCTCAAGTGCCCATGAACCATCCTCAAGGACAGCCCAAATGCTATGAAACAAACCACAACAAACTTAGAAGTGCTAAAATAATACAAAGTGGAATGAAAGGAGAAATCATTTTTAAAACACATTTGGGAAACTCACAAATATGTGGATATGAAACAACACACTTCTAAATAACCAATGGGTCACAGAAGAAGCCATAAGGTAAATCAGAAAATACTCTGTGATGAATGAATGGGAAGCGACAACACACACAATTATAAGATGCAATTCAGAGGAAAATGTATACCTGTGAATATCTATATTAAAAATAGAAGAAAGATGTAGAACCATTAACCTAACTTTCCATCTCGAGAAATTGGATGAAGAAGAGCAAACTAAACCTAAAACAAGCTGAGGGAAGGAAACGATAAAGATTAGAATGAAGAATTGAAAGCAGAGACTCAAAGAGCTATCTGCACACCCATGTTCATAGCAGTGGTGTTCACAATAGCCAAAAGGTGGAAGCAATCCAGTTGTCCATTGACGGGTAATTAGATTAACAAAATGTGGTCTACATACACACACACACACACACACACACACAGAGGAATATTATTTGGTCTTAAAAAAGAAAGGAACTTTTGAAACTTGTTACAACATGAACGAACCTTGAGGACATTAGGCTAAGTGAAATAAGCCAATCATAAAATGACAAATACTATGTAATTCCACTTCTACGGGGTCCTTAAGAGTAATGAAATTCATAGCAACAGAAAGTAGAATGGTAATTGCCAGGGGCTGGGAGAGGTAAGGGGGTTGTTGCTTAATGGGTACAGAGTTTCACACAAAAAAAGAGAGTTCCACAGGTGGATGGATGGTGATGGTTGGTGGTGGATAGTGATGGCTGTCCAACACTCTGAATGTACAGTTGACCCTTGAACCAGGTGGAGGCTGAGGTGCCAAGCCCTGGAGCAGTCAAAAATCTGTGTGTAGTGTGCCTGGGTGGCTCAGTGGGTTAAGTCTCTGCCTTCAGCTCAGGTCGTGATCTCGGGTCCTGGGATCAAGTCCCACTTTGGGCTCTCTGCTCCGCGGGGAGCCTGCCTCTTCTCTGCCTGCCTCTCTGCCTACTTGTGATCTCTCTCTGTCAAATAAATAAATAAAATCTTTAAAAAAAAAAGAAGAAGAAGAAGAAGAAGAAGAAGAAGAAGAAAGTGCTGTTTAAAAAAAAAATCAGTATGTAACTCTCGACTCCCACAAAACTTAACTACTAACAGCCTTACCGATAACTTAAATAGTCAAGTAACCCATATTTTGCATGTTACATGTATTCTAGACTATATAAATAAAGCTTGCCAGAGAAAGGAGAATGCTATTAAGAAAATCATGGAGAAAGTAGTTATTGTACTGTATTGTATTCACCGAAAAAAAAAAATCCATGTATACATTCAGACCGATGTGGTTGAAAGGTCAACTGTTCTTAATACCACTGAATTATACATGTAAGAATAATTAAGATGGTAAGTCTTATGTTCCATATATTTTACCATAATTTTTAAAAAGATTCGAGTGGAAATTAATGTAACAGAGAACAGAAAAACAGTACAGGAAGTCAACTAAACCAAAAGTTATTCCTTTGAAAAGTTCAACAAAATGGACAAACCTTTAGCTAGAGAGACCAAGGGAAAAAAGAGAGAAGACTCAAGTTATAAGAATCAGAAAGAAAAAAGGGGGACATTATAACTGACCTTACAGAAATGAAAATGATCGTAAGAGACTATTACAAACAACTCTATGCCACTAAATTTGATAACTTAGATGAAACAAATTCTACAAAACACACAAACTACAGAAACTAACTCTAGAAGAAATAGAAAATCTGAATCTACCCACAAAAGAAAGCCCAAATTCACATGGCTTCATGGGTGAATTCTACTAAACATTTAAAGAAGAAATTTTGTAAAGGTTTTATTTATTTATTTGAGAGAGAGCGAGCGAGCGCGTGAGGGAGGCAGAGGGAGAAGCAAGCTCCCCCAGTGAGCAGGAAGCCCTATGTGGGACTTGACCCCAGGACCCTGGGATCATGACCTGAGCCAAAGGCAGACTCTCAAGAGACTGAGCCACCCAAGTGCCCCTAAAGAAGAATTAATATTAATTCTTCACAAATTCTTATAGAAAATAGTACAGGACAGAACACTTCCCAAATCATGGAACTGATAAATGCTACTATGTGCATGAACCTTGAGAGCAATATACTAAGTGAAAAAAAAACAGTGACAAAAGACCACATATTATATAATTCTATCTATATGAGATGTCCAGAACAGGCAGATATATAGAGATAGAAAGTAGATTACGGGTTACTAGGAGTTGAGGAGCCAGGGGGTAGTGACAGCTAAAGCATATGAGGTTTCTCTTTGAGGTGATAAAAGTGTTCTACAATTGGGGCACTTGGCTGGCTCAGTCAGTAGAGCATGTAACTCTTGATCTCCGGGTCATGAGTTCAAGCCCCACATGGGGTGTAGAGACTACTTCAATAAATAAAATCTTTTTAAAAACTATTCTATAATAGGTCGTGGTAATGGTTGAGCAGCTCTGCATATACTAAAAGTCACTGACTTCTACCCTTTAAATGGGTCAATTATATGGTATGTGGATTCTGTCTCACTAAAGGTGTTACCAAAACAAGCACTCCCACTCCACTTTTAAATATTCTATACACTGAGCTCATAATATTTCCTTTGAAACAGAGGTTTCCAGGCTTATAAAAGCCTTGTCTGCCCATTCCTTCATTCCAGAAGGCTTACACTGAGCGCCTGCTGTGTGTGGTATCTTGGTCCAGCAGGGGAATACAGAGATGAATCCAGCCCAGCACCTGCCCCTGGAGTTTGTGGTCAGGTGAGGGCGGAGAACATCTAATAAATTCCAGCCTGCCCAAATCTCTAGTACCTTGCCACATAGGCACACTCCCCATCGTTACCCAAAGGAGGAAAAAATAAAATGCTAGCCAACATTTATTAAGTGCTTACTGTATGCCAGACACTGTGTTAAGTACTTTCCATGCATTACTTCCTTGGATCCTCACAACGTTACTCTGTGTTGGTACTCTCATTAGCTTTGTTTCACAGATGATGAAACTCTCATGACTAGTACAGGAGGTCCTTGGGCCTGCAGGAGTCTCCGATAGAATCAGGTTTGAGGTAGAGCTTGAAGAGGCCCTCTACCAGCTCGAGAGGGAAACTGAGGCCCCAGAGGTCATAGGCGTCTCAGCCTGGATTGGTATAGATGCTCAAGAAAGCAAAGAGCACTGAGGTCCCAAGCCTCGGGCTCTCATAAACACTCTGCCCTCTACCCAGCACTTCAGGTCTCTGAGACTCTGTTTCTTCACCTGTAAAATGGGCCAGTATTTCTTCTGCAGAAGAGGTAAGAGCCCTGCACGAGTGCACTCTCTATGTATCCATATAAAAGAATATAAAGGAAGAACCAGGGTTTGCACGGTGCTAGAAGTCAAGAGGCACTGAGGTCAGGGACCCTCTGTCCCCACTTTTAGGAGAGCCCTGGCCCCTCTAAAGAGAGGGCTGGGCATGCACACACACTCACCCGGACGCCTTCACTGTCCCTCCACTGCTGCCTCAACATCCCTTGCCTTTGGATACTGCTCACCCTTCTTCCAACAACCAGCCAAGCCCCCTCAAGTTCTCCTTCTCCTGGAAGCTTTCCCAGACCTCCAGCTCAGCACAGCCAACCTCCTCGGAGGTGGGAGACACCACCCCTTTTGGTGTCTGAATGTCACCTGCTGGCCGGGGTTGAAATTCCAGCACCTCCACAGACTGGCTCAATGATCCCATGTGAGTGCTTGACTCACTCAAAGCATCACTTAACGGGAGGCTAATGAGAGACTTGACACGTCGGCTAATTGTGAGCCCAGGCTGCAGGCAGAAGACAATGAGGGAAGTTTCCAAGGTATGGTAAGTGACTGAAAGTCCCCTCGGGAGAGGCTCAACTGGGGAAGGTGCAAGGGGCTGCTGCCAGGGTGGGCCAGGGGCACATCCTTGAGGACGAACGGGATCCTGAGTCGCCTGCTTGCTCCTCATCCCATCTGGAGAACCCCTGGGGGGGTGGGTAGGAGGTCTTACCCTGTGCTGGGACCTCCTCATCCCAAGGGCCTCTGGCTTCCTGCGTATACTGAGGGCGGACAGCGCCCACTGGAGTGTGGGGTCTGGAGAACAGCCATCAGTGGGCCAGCTCCCACACTCAGGGTCAGGGGTGGGCTTCCCTTAACCAAGGGTTGGGGGAGGCTGAGATCACCGGTATACACAGGTATATGTGGGACTTCTACTAAAATGCAATTACAGGCTGGGCCTAAGACTGCATTTCTGACAAGCTCCCAGGCAGCTATCCTGGCCATACTTCACACAGTGAGGACCTAAAGCACGGCACAGCTATTGCTGAAAAGAGCCACAAGCAGCAAGCACATCTTGGCCTCCAAGTGTCTGGAGGCACCCAGCCCCACCCAGCCACACCCTGGGCTCCCACCATCTGGTGGGTAAGACTACATGGATTTTCTGAGTTTCCAGGATCCCATTTCCATTACATATGTAAAATGGAAGCAAAAAATACACATTACAAAAACATTAGAAATTTTGAAAAGTAATAGGGAAAAGAATCACAGATCCATCTCGTACTGTATTGGAAATGACTTTCCCCTCTCTCCCCAGGCTGCCAGAGCCCAGCTGGCCAGAGTCAGGAGTCATTCTGCAAGTGGGACCTGCCCCCAGGAGCCCCAGCCCATCACAGCGAAGCACTGGGTGGGAGATGGGGCTGCTCCCCACATTCTCCATCGCCTGGCCCCCTTCCCACGCTGAGAGAGAGGCCCAGCCTGCAGTGCCGGAGGCCTTCACCCAGACCTACCCTGTGGGGGGCACAAAGTCAGGGGCAAGGCCCTCTCCCCTCCCCCGTTACAGGCAGGAGACTGAGGAAACACTGCTGCGGAGGAGGGAGAGGTGGGGTCTGGGGGAGGGGGTGCACATCTGGATTCCTGGCCCAGAGCCTGCATTCTTTCCCTGTGAGTGTGAGGAGATGGGGTCTCTCTCGGGAGAGCTGCGAGGAGGCTGCTGGCCCCCGTCCTGCCCCACTGTAACAGGACCCACCCTGGCAGGAAGACTGGCGGAGACGGGAAGGCCCGGAACCTCATTTGGGGGCCCTCACCCAGATTGCTCACTAGCCAGGGCAGGCCCAGGCTGGGGCTCTGTCCCATCCACGCCAGCCAGTGCCTCAGAAATACCAGAGGGGAGGAGAAGGTGGAGACCAGAGGGCACAGGGCCACTTGTTGGTGAAAGGGGCCGTGGGGGTGGGAAGGTGGGGGAGGGGGGGGCCGCTCAGCCTGTTCTACCCAGAGAAGCGGGGCGCCTTACCTGGGGGCAGTCCTTGATATAGTGTCCTTTGTTGAAGCACAGGTGGCACAGGTAGTTGGGTGGGGGCCGCTTGCTGGGCTTGCGGGTCTCAGAGGTGAGGGTCAGGTCTGAGAAGTGCTCAGTGAGGGAGCTGAGGCCATCGGCGATGTTGTTGAGGGAGCCGTAGGGCGAGGCGCTCTTGTACACGCTGCTGCTCAGTGCCTGGGAGGAGGGACAGAGATGTGAGGGCTCCCCGGGCCTGGGCACGCTTGTTTGCAGCTATGGCCTCACGAGCACATGTCCACGGGCACATGCACGCACACTTGTGAATGCACACTCTCTAGCTGCCCGGGAGCTCTGGCCCCCTAGAGCCCCAGTTCATATCCCAACTCCTGCTGTGCATCCACAGGCAAGCCAGTGAGCGGCTCTGGGCCCCCGGGGCCCTGTCTGGAAAACAGAAGTAATGAGAGCCACCTCCTAGGGTTTCTAGGAGGCTCAAGTGAGGTCACTGCATCTCCCACCTGGCACTGAGGAACCACTCAGTAAGAAGTGAGGAGGAGGAGGACGGTTCTCATTAGTTCTTTACACATTCCCAGGAGGTAAGCAGGCATAGCAGAAAGCAAACTATTGGATCTGGGGCTTTGCCATTTACGAGTGTTTTAAACAAGTCACTTATCGCTCAGCTGACTCAGTTTCCCCATCTTACAAGAAAGAGGGGCATCAGCGTACAGGATTGTTTCCATTGTACAGAAGAGAAGACTGAGGTTCCACACTCTGCCTGGTCTCCTGTGGCATGAGGCCTGTGCAGACTGTGTCCGGGGAGCCCCGAGGCTGGCCCAGGCCTGCCCTCTGTGAGCCCAGGAGGAAGTGGCCCACCTCTCCCACCTCCAGCTGACAGGAACCAGATGTCTTGCCTGGCTTCAAAGCAGACGCGGCCCAGGCCCCCTCCTGGTGTATACAGCCTCTATTTATAGGAGTCACGGGCTCTGGGCAGCCAGGCACACTGGAATTTAGCAAAGGTGGGGCCTGTGGTGAGGTTGGCAGGGAACAGCCATGGTCCCCTTTCCCTGGGGCAAGGCCAAGGCTGTAAAGAGGCAGCTCCTCCAGGAGGGTCAACGACAAACCTGGGCATGGGGCCTGGGCATCCTCTGGTCCCCGCTTAAGGTGCTTAAGGATTCCAGGAGGGAACCACAGACCTTGGGGAGCCTTGGGTCTAATGGGAAGACAGCCTTGTTCCTGGAAGTCTCCAGGCCGCTAGAGGAAGACGGCCCCTGAGAAGAGGTAGCCTCAGGCTCCCTTATGAAGACAGGGCAGATGGAGGCTCAGAGTGGGCACAGTCCCTCCTTCCGTGTGGGCAGGGAGGGAAGGGAGCGGAGAGCAGGCCCCTGGAGGTCAGGCACCCCTCCCCAAACCAGGACAGATGCCACCCCTCACACATGTATACCTCAGCCTCCCCACTTGTTCCATCTCTGGGAGCCTGGCATTCCCTCCTAGAGGATACAGTCCTCACCATCTGCAGACCACCACTCTTCTTGGCTCCCTGGACACCCTGCTCTGTGGCCTGGGGCCAGTCCTTTCCCTCTCTGGGCCGTGGTTCCTGCTCCTATAGGTTTAGACTGGAGCCTAGGAAAAAAGATGCAGTGACCACGTCTAAAAAGCATCCAGGCTGAACACCCAGTCAGCCAGCCTATGATGTCTGGGCATGGGACTCAAAGGCTCCTGAGGACCATCTCTGCTCTACCACTGCCCAGGGCTATCGTGAAACCCAGGACCAGTGCAAAATACCACACCTTGCCTTCACTGTGAGGGTGATTATCCAGCTCTCAGATGAGCCGAGAGAATGGTCCATCCTGAGAGGCAGAGGGTCTCCCATACCCGCAGGTGTGCGAGATGGTTCTGGAAAACCAACGGTTCTGGACAAGAGCTGTGGAGAGGGGTCCAGTGTCCACAGGATTTGATCCCAGTCCCAACTACTGAGCAATTACAGTGTCCCAGGGGCTGGAAGCTGTACACTTATTAAGACAGCCGACACTCACCACAACCTGTGGTCCCATTTTACAGATGAGGCAGTGTGTCCAACTTTGTACTGAGCACCTTGAGAAACTGAACCAATACAGTTTTCTTGGCCCCACCTCAGACCTACCTACCTACCAAAGTAGTCACCTGGCACCGAGAGCCTGGAGCCTACAGCTTTACTGTGGTAAGAAATTCATTACAGAGAATCGACCATTTTAGTTCTGTTTTTTAGCGTACGGTTCCGTGGCACTAAGTACATGCCCATGACTTTGCGACCACCAACCACCACCACCCACTTCCAGTACTTTTACACCACTCTAAACCGAAACTGTCTCCCCCTGATGCACTAACTCTCCGCTCCCACTTCCCCCAGCCCAGATCTGCACGTTCAAGCTCCCCAGGGCAGTCTGTCCAGAGGGCCCGGCTCTACCTGGCCTTTCCAAACACCCAGGTCTCTCCTTAGCTTGAGTGGAAGCTTCTCCTCACCCAAACAGGCCTGAGGGAGGGCAGCACCACCACAGCCTCCTGGAGAAAAGTTCATCCAGAAAAGAAACTCCCAACTCCAAATGGTGTGACTCACCCTCATGGCCGGGAAATGCAATTTCACAAATAACAGCCCTCTTCATTTTTTCCCCCCGTTCTCTCTTTTCTTTTTTCTTCTTCTTCATTTTTTTTTTTTTTTTTTCTGGATAAGATTTAAGCAAGTTCACAGGAATCGGGACTGTTTTGGCAGCAAACTGTCAAGAGGAAGGGGAAGTCTGGTGGGTGCCAAAAAGTGCATTAATTACACCCTGAACAGCCTCTCCCCTGCCTTGTGGCCACACTGCCCTGCCCACGGGTGACCCCTCGGGCATCCCTGGGCAGCCAGAGCCCTCCGAGCAGGCTGTCCTCTCCCCAGCAGCTGGACACCCGCACCCCCCACCTCACGAGGGTCCTACGAGCAGCTCCGGGAAGAGAAGTGCGGTCAGAGCTCTCCTATTCACCGCTTCTGCCCCCCTCCCTCGGGTGCTCTGGCCTGTCCCTCCTGGTGGCTCCAGCTCCCTTCCCCCAGCCTCAATTTAAGACGACACCACGTTCAACTGGAAAGGAAGGAGCAGAATAGCTGACCCAACTGCTTGCACATTCCAGATGGAGAAACTGAGGCCCAGGGCACAGACCAGGGCATACAGCCAGGCCCGAGGGCCAGGAGTCCTGCTTGCCAGCTGGCTAAGAGAGCGGGTGGGGCAGCGAGCTGTTTCCTCTCGCAAGCCCCAAGGAGCTCCGGCCATGGAGGTGAAAGGCAAGCTGCTCTCAGACCTTTCCCCGGCCGGCCTGCGGGGATGGGTCAGCACAGAGGCCAGGACACACCGTGTTCCGGCCCCTCTGGCTGCGGAGGCAGGCCTGGCCTCGGGCTTCCCGTTTGTAAACTGAACCCGGAACAGGGAAGGAAGGCAACATGGATGACCTTCGCAGTCCCGCTTTCTTAGGGTCCAGACACCAGCTACTGAAAGACCACCCCAGAGCCCAACATGCGGAGGGCACTCGGTCACTCTGGGCACCTCCTTTCCGAGTCCTGCTGCCTATAGCTGGCGGGTGAGGCCCAGCAGGAGTGGCCCTTCATCAGGGAGCCCCGAACTCCCTAACGGCTGTGCTTCTCCTCCTGGTGTCCCATGGGGCACCTGCTCTTCCCCCTCTAGTTCTACACTGGCTGTCCCCCCAAGGTGCCCTGTGTCCATCCAACCTCCTCCAGGACGTGGCTCTCGATCTGGTCATACCTCTGGTGGTGTGGCCTTGAACCCATCCCTTCCTCTTACTCAGGACTCAGATGCCCCTGCGTCCTCCAGGGGCCTCCTGGACCTCATGGCCATAGCCTTGTCTGTCAGGGCTAGGCTGGGTGGGGATCACCCCGTGACTCTGCTGCCCTTGACTGAAGGAGCTCTGAAGCCTCTTCATTTCCCCACAGGGCTGGACATATCAAAAGGCAAAAATTCTGCAACATTCCATCACCCCCACAGCCCAGACTGTTTCTGCCATCCCTCATACCTGCCACTGTCCCGGGTACAAATCATCAAAGGCAGAGAAGGGTCTGAGAACCCTACCCAACAGATGAGGCAGTGAATGCCCTAACACCTCAAAGATTCAGGTTGGGGGTCTCTGAGTTGCCACAGACGAAGTGGAAGGCACTCTCACCCCAGATTAAGCCGCTCTGGGCACTGGTTGAGGGCAGCCCCACTACTGTGGTGGATGGAAGCCACTGGGCCCAAATCACCAGCCTGAAGGAAGAGACCACCTCTCCCTCCTCCCCACTCCCAGCAGCTGGCAGGAAGTGTGGGATCCTCACACCATATCTGGGGGACGGAGCATTGGACTCCCGCCCATTCCTGGAACATCTCGGAGGCTCTGGCGTGGCTATTGGGGAAAGTTAGAGGGGAAGATGCTGAAACCTATTCTCATCCTGCTTGTGTCTTAGACATCACTGGATCCTTTCTCTTTCCTGGTCTTTTTTTTTTTTTTTTTAAAGATTTTATTTATTTATCAGAGAGAGAGAAGGGGAGAGAGCAAGCACAGGCAGACAGAATGGCAGGCAGAGGCAGAGGGAGAAGCAGGCTCCCCGCTGAGCAAGGAGCCCGATGCGGGACTCGATCCCAGGACGCTGGGATCATGACCTGAGCCGAAGGCAGCTGCTTAACCAACTGAGCCACCCAGGCGTCCCATCTTTCCTGGTCTTTTAATACTTGCAAGAACACTATTTGGATGGGCATTATTGGCTCCATTTTACAGAGCTGGAAACTGGGGCTCAGAAAGGCTGAGTAACTTGCCCAAGGTAAAACAGCCAGCATGTGGCTAAGCAGAGACTCACACCCAGATCAGCCAGCCTGTTACATTTCATCTCCCACATGGACTCCAGGCTTGGCTTCTCTTACAGTAAGGGGAGCCAAAGGAAAACACAGGGGTGGACCACTCTCCCTTGGGCCTATGACTTCATATCACCAAGCCCCTCGGCCCTGGCAAGATGAGGTACCACCTTCTCTGTGCTGCATGAGGGGTCTGGGTCCTCGGGCTGGGGGTTCTATAGAGGGACCTGGAGTGTGCAGGCCAAGACTTCCAGGGCTGACTCAAACTGCCACACACTGTTGGCCCTCCCAGGATCAGAAGAGGGTCCAGAGGGAGGGAGACAGACAGAGGTTAGGGCAAGTGCAGAGAAAACTGCTCTAGGGAGAGGAAACCAGTGCAGAGAAGAGAGGAGAGACAGCTGGCAGAGGTGGAAACACCCACAGAGAGGGACACGGCAGTGCGCAAGGCCACGAGAAGGGGAGCGTTTGAGGAAATTGACCGGAGCAAAGGCTGAGTCTTGCCTGAAACCCGAGGCCAGAGATGGCTCTGAAGGGCGCATGTGGGGGGTTGGGGGGGACTCTCCGATCCTAGTTCCCAGCTCTTCTTTCATCAGCTGGACAACTGCTTTCTCATCCCAAAATGTCACCCCGCACCCCCTTCCAGACACACGGACACATGCACACACACGTGCACACACATACGCACCCACACCCTTCTCTTTAACACAAGAAACCATTCATTTCACAAATGGCTCCACCCATTCTCCAAGGGGATCTGCACTTCTTCTACCCCTAGGGTCTGTCTGGGGCTCCAGTCCCCAGAGTCACACCCCTCCCCCATCCCCAGGAACAGGTGGATGTGTACTGCCCTTGGGAAGAGGAGACCACCCATTGGCTGATGGGAAAGTGAACTCACACCTTGACTAAAGATTTCTCAGGTGTGGTCAGAGAGCAGCTTGGTTCCTGCGGGCCAGGAAGCTGAGCTGTGGGCCAGGAAGGTAGCAGGGCTAGCCATCACCAGAGGCAGCAACCCCTCGCCCAAGAATGCCCAAGGGCCCCACAGCCTTCTAGAGGCCCATTCAAACACAGTTCCCCGTACACAGCCGGAGCTCAATGAGAGATTCTAACTTAAATAAGCAGTCTGTGTGCCTTTTGGAGGTGGGGGGGAATGGGGAGAGAGAAATGAGGAAAAGACCCAGAGAGGGAGGAGCACAGTGGTGGCAGGACACACAGAGAAGTCCCAGGGCGAGCCTCCCTCCAGACTCCATCCCTCCAGGTCCTGCCCAGCTCACGGCTCACCTGACAGGTGCCCACATTTTCCAGCCGTATGCCCTCCGCCCAGCTAGAGCATAAGCACTGGGGACCAGCTGCCTCTCGCTCTAGAATGCTGTTGTGGAATGAAAGCAGAAAGCACGAATTTGATAACCTAAGGGCTGAAAGGGACCCCAATATTCAGCCAGGCCAAGGGTACCACTGAGGTCTGCAGCCCCTACGGCAGGTGGCCTCGGTTTGGATCTGTTGTCGACACGGTGGGGTGCCAGGAGCAAGTTGAAATAACGGGAAAGGTGTGTGTCGGTGTGTGCATGGATTCCTCTGCTCTGTGCATGAGTGCTGAGGAGAACTCTGGTGATATTCAGCTTCTCGAAGAGGTCCAGAGTCAAGAACCATGAGCATACCTAAGTTTCTGCTGGAACACCTCTAGGGACAGGGCTTTCCTATCTCCCAAGTCAGCTCTTTTCCAATCAAGCAACCCATAAACATTTTGCCAGTGAGATAAAACAGGAGATAAGAAGCTGAGGAGGGAGCCCCTGGGTGGCTCAGTCGGTTAACTGGCTGCCTTCAGCTCATGTCACAATCCCGGGGTCCTGGGATGGAGCCCCACATCGGGCTCCCTGCTCAGTGGGGAGCCTGTTTCTCCCTCTGCCTCTGCTGCTCTCCCTGCTTATGCTCGCTCTCTATCTCTCTGTCAAATAAATAAATAAAATCTTTTTTAAAAAAGAGAGAGAGAGAGAGAAGCTGAGGAGATCATTCATGTTGTCACAAGTCACCCGTCTACCTAACCACTTGGTACCTGAACACTGGTCAGTCCCAGGCACTGACCAACAACAGCAGGTGGAAAAAGACAGGATTCCCACTCTCCGCATGCTGACAATGTAGACAGACCCACATACAGCGGATGCTCGTAGGCAGAAGCAAATGCTACGACATGCCTCACCGGAAGCACGTCCCGCTCTTCTGCCACAGCCTGCGGACACTGGAAGGAGGTGAGCTTCCCCGTGGCAGCTGGGGAAGGCCTCTCAGAGAAGGGGCGGCCTCTCGTGCCAGATAGAAGTTGGAATCTGTCAGTTCTTGAGGGCAGGCAAGAGCATTTGAGGTGCAAGCAGCAGTCAGTTCAAAGCTTAGTGCCTTCTCGAAGCTTTACAGTATAGAGGACAGAATAAAAGATGATGCTCCAGCACACCCACAGTCACACAGCCCAGACCAAGCCTCCTGAGACCTCGGCTAGAGCCTGAGTCCTGCCACTGATGCCCTGATTGTATCATCCTCTTCTTGAAGAGCCTTAGTTTCCCCACCTGGACAATGGGGACACTGCACAACGACTGTGCCATGAGAGAAAAGTGCCAGCAAGTGCTCATGCCCATCCTCTGACTCCCCCAAGCCAGGCCATCCCTAGACTTCCATCCCAGGGAGCCCCACGCCCGGTCTCTGGGGAGGGGCTGGAGCCATGGGTACGACTGAGGTAGGGACACAGCGCGACGGCCGGGACCCGTGATGAATGGACCAGTGCCTACCACTCCTCAAAAGGTCTGAGATTGGAGGGCAACACATCAGAGGCCCCAGAGCTTGAAAGAATGTTCCTGGGGATTGCCTGCCTTGCACTGGGGCCCCGAGAATAATCCAGGCGACAGCCAGCACAGTGAGCCACAGAGCCAATTCTAGCTGGAATATGGAGGCATTCTGCATGTAGCCCGGCCACCGACTCGCTGAAGGTGCCTTGCCAGGCCTGCTTTCTCTTCTAGAAAGAGATGAAGAAAGAGATGCCAAGAAGAAAGCACTGCCCAAGAGTAAGGGACCATGACTTGGGGCTGCCTTCTCTGCAAGGAGCCCCTTTAGGCGCTGACAGAGCGTGGCTCACTGCCACGGCTCATTACAGATTACTAACCCTGCCTGCTTTCTTCCCTCCCACCTGACTCAGAAGGTCCACAAGGTGTGGCCTCCCCTCTGAGTCCAGGCCTGCCCAGTCAACTTACTTTGACGGAGGGAGGATAGGGCCACCTCAGCCTACAGGCCCTCGAGTGACGGCCCTCCTTGTCTGAGTCAGAGCTCAGCTTCCCAGGGCTGGCCAAAGGGGCCAGGCAGACTCCCAGGTTCTGCTGGTCTGGAAGGCCCATCCCTCCTGGGACCTGGCGCTGCCCCCTTCCCACCAACACACACAGACCACGAAAGTTGCTAGGAACGAACTCCAGCCCCGAAAGCCCACTCTCAGCCCCACTGAGGCAAACCTCCATCCTCACACAGGCTGGGGCTTCGTCTGCACCTGCGCCCTGGTCAGGCAGCCTGGGCTCACCTGCACCTGTGGGCAGCACAGGTGACACACAAAACCTTCACAGGACTGTCAACACGCAGGGGCCCTTGAAAGCAGGACACCTAAGTGGCACCTTGAAGGGTCTAATAGCCCTCTCTGCAGAAGGGCTTAAACCCTGTGCATAAAGCCTCGGGATACCCCTGCTGCCTTCGGTGGACAGGCTAGCGCCGCAAAGATGAGGGGGTCTGCAGTGCTGGGGTTGAGAGCGCCAGGATCAGGGTGGGGCTGGGGAGAGGGCTTGAGTCAACAGCTCCTGGAAAAATGTCCTAAGGGTTAGAAGAGATGTGCCTTAACGGAGCCATCCCTGGGCCTGGAGATGTTCAGAAGAACACTGTCAAACATTTTATGCCAAAAACATTCTCTGGTCAAATACTGATGGAAATGTGGGGCTGACGAGAGGGAAATACGTTTCTATGCTGCGGGACTTCTCAGAGCCTTCACAGTGCTGGGGGTGGCAGGGGTGGGAGCATTGTGTGTCTCCAAGGGAAGGACAGTCTTTTGCTTTCCAGACAGGTTTGACCCCAAAGCCCTTCCCCCAGCCTCCACAAACCATGGTTTCACTGTAAAGCCACGCCTGTCTATCCCTGGAGGAAGAGGGAAAGATAACAGCCGCCCTCAGACTCTGACCTGGAGTGGGACAGCCATAGCTCCTCTTGAGGGAGTACAGGCACAACGCAGGAGGGCTTCTGGACATCCCTCTGAGGGGCCCAAGAGCTAATTCTCATTCTCACAATGAGGGGTATGTCTCCTTTTCTGGAGGTGGAGTCCCACAGCTCCTACACTGCTGTGAACTTAAATTCCAAGCTAATCTTGGCAGGGAAGACCCCCACACCACCCAAGCCCCCACTCCCTCTAAGAGCACCCTTCCTTGGTACCTAAGAGGAGAGCAAAGGGGCTCAGCCAAGAGCCCCCGGAGTCTCTCTTCAAAGACATGTAGTTGTTGCCACAGATCGGGGGTTGAAACTGAAGCTCCCAGGGCCCATATTCTAGACCGAGGCCTTTAAAAAACTGCACAAAATGTCTGTGCCTGCTTTGGCCTGGCACCTTTACCACCAGCTGAGAAGCTGAAGAGCCCCCATGGGCGTCCAAGACACCTCCTGGTGTCGCTCCTGCCCTCGTACACAGACTCTGCCATCTTTCTGCTCCTGGGGCCAGTGTTCCACTCAGAACCCTTGGCTTATCTTCAGCTTCCAGAGCTGAGGTTCCAGGGGCACAATGGGCTTCTGTGCCCCCATGTCCTCAACCCCCCCGCCCAAATCCCAGCTGCATTCATGGTGTTTTGCTATTGTGGTGGGAGCAGCCTAGGGGTGGTGCGGGAGGGGGTGGGCTCTTGGCACCGGGACCCGCGCAGACAGGCCGTGGTCAGCGGTCAGCATGCAAGTCACATCCGCAGGCACTGCCACCAGGCCTGCCAGGCCTTGTAGAGAATGGCGATGCTCCTGAATCCCTGGGTCCCTTCACAGAGTCCCCTCCGGCCCACACATGATTTGCTTCTCCAACCAGCCCCTCGGTGGCATTCAGGTGGGGGGTATTTTTTCATGCCTTCTCAGCCAGTTGCTATTTCGGAGCCATATTAGGTCACTGGCTAAGCCCTGGACGCAGGAAAGCCTAGGAGCACAGCTGGGGCTCCAAGAGGCTTTAGGAGGCGAAGTGGGTGAGGGGTGAGAGCGAGTGAGTCGAGAGCCCAGAAAGCCATCCGGAAGTCAGCCAGCACAGCCCTCCAGTCCCTCCAAGGAAGCCACTGGTCTGTCAGCGTAGGAGAAGCCCCTCTTACCTCCCCCAGCTCAGCCTGTCTGCTTACGTACGTATCTCTCAAATCCCATCCTAAGGGGCAGCAGAGACTAAATTCAACAAATGTGTAAACTGAGGCCAAGGCAGAGACAGGGCGTTCCCCCAAAGTCAGGTCATAAGAGACTTTCTTCTACCATTGCTCTGCATAACCTTTATCAGCTTCTTTTACACTGGCCCTCCTCACAAGGGAAGCTGGGGTCAGCAGCAGCAAAGTGACCAGAGACAGGTTTCACTGAGATCCAACTGAGATCTCATGGAAATGTTAGACATTTCCAACAGAAGTCACCACTTCCTACTCCTACAGAAGATTTTGGATGGCTCCAAACTTCCAAGCCTCTCAGCAGAGACCCCCATTCAGGGAAGAAGGCAACCATTGGGTAGGAACTGGGGGAGGCTCGTAGAGGATGTTTAGGGACACCCCGCCCCACTCGACCCGTGAGGGGTGAGAGAGTTCATGGTCACATGCGTCATGGTCACTGTCCTCCTTGGGATTCCCACAGCACCTGCACGAAACTACCTACCACTCACGTTGTAACTAACAATCTTGTCTGTCTTCTCCTCTGGGGCCCTCACTGATCTGTCCCTGCTTCCCCAAGGGCACACACAGAACTCAACAAATGTTTGGTAAGATAACAACTAAAAAGACCCAGGTAGTGAGGAAACACCCAGAACCTGTACTCCAGTCGCCCGTCATTGGAGCCAGTTCCCTGAAGAGGTAGCAAGTCTCTTATAAGAGAGAGGATTCCCAGCCAAGAATAACTCCTCCCGTGGGGAGAGTGCTTTACAGTTTACAAAGAGCTTTGGTAGACAAATGCTTTCACTTGGCCCCAAAGGGTGGCTCTCCAGACCCATCTCCCTGCGCTATGCCCAATGGACCCAACACAGGTCAACCAGTCCTTCTCTCAGCTCACGCGGTACTGACCCACTTCTAAGCCTCAGGTCAGCATTTTATGTCCACATCCTCCTCTGGCAGAGTTGAACACATTATGGGACCAGAAAGGGAAACCCTCTGCCTTTCCCCTCTCATCCTAGCACACTCGCACTTTCACAGGCCCTTGTCCCTGACTCATTCAGGACTCTGAGTCTCCTAAACCAAATGCCATGCTCAGGCCCAGAAGGAAAACGAACCCTCAAGCGTGTCCTCTCCTCCACCCCTTCCCCCTGCACACTTGCAGGGAGAGCTGCCAGAAGACAGATGAGTGAAGGCCACAGAAGGGTATCTGCAATTCCCAAAAGAGACCAGAGTCGATGGGAGGGGAAGAGGAGGAGTCGTCCAGCTGAAAGGAGAGAGGAGTGGTATCTAGGAAAGCTCTGGAGAAGTCCTCTGAAAAGGGGCTGGGAGGTCCTGGCAATCTCTGTATTTATCTGGCGGGGAAGACACGCTGCCCCTTCCACTTTGTAACCAAATCCACCCAACAGGCAGACTTTGCAAAGCAGCCAGCCCAGGTTTCTGGAGAAGGCACTGGGCAGCTGAAACCTCTCCCCCAGGCTAGCCCCCCTCCCAAGAGCTCAAGAGGATTTCCCTTTCATTTCCTTCCAGTCTGGGAGGGCGGGGGACAGCACAGTCTGTGGGGTCAAGCCCTCAAAAACCACTTCCTATGTGGCTGGGGGAGGGCAAGCAGCTGGAGGATGTATCTGGGGGTCCCTGTGTAAGAACAGCAGGAAAAGCCCTGCTCTCCAGGGTGCCCTTTGGGTCAGCCACCACCGAGGTCGGAGGAGAAAAGATTTTAGGCCCCTGCAGAGAAGCTCAGAGCAGAATCTGCACTCCCGGTCCCAGCGAGCGGTGGCCAAGAGGGGGATGGGGCTGGGCGTGGGAAGGACACTTGGAAGGGGCTCTCCGCCCTGGCCGCGCCCGGGCTGTCTGGAGAGAATCCGGAGCCCCCCGCCCAGCCCGGGCTCCCCCCAGTTCCCTTCAACAGGGCGCTCCGAGCTGGGAGAGGGAGCAAGAGGGCCCCGCCCGCGCCTGAGCTGCTGGGAGCCGGGCTCAGCCGGGAGGTGACGCGCTCCCGACGCCCCGGGGACATCGGGTGGCGAGTTTGGCAGAGCTGAACGAAGCCAAGCCAAGCAGGGCCGGGCAATACCGAGCCGGGCCGGGCTAGGCCAGGAAGAGTCAGGCGGATAGGAAAAGGCCCGGCGCGGTCGACGGAGGGCGGGGGCGCGCGGGGGCACCCACCTCTCCGCGCTGCAGCTGGAAGAAGCTGTTGAGATAGCTGGAGTGCAGGGGCGAGCCCAGCTGCTCCGGGCGGCCCTTTCCGAAGGCCAGTTCTGGGGGCGCGGCGCCTGCGGGCGGTTCGGGCCGAAAGGCATCGAAGGCGCTCGCCTGGTGCGTGTCCTGCAGCGACAGGTAGACCCAGTTGAGTAGCTGGGCGGGCTGGTACACCGAAGCGGCGCTCGTGTCGATCGCCGACAGCAGGCTCATTTTGCGGCGGCGGTGCCGGCCCCTCCCCGGCCGCCCGCTTGCGCCCCCCTCCCCCGCAGCGGAGGGGCGGGCACCGGGGAGCCTGCGCCCACTGCCCACCGCCCGAGCCCCGACGGCGATCGCCCAGAGCCGTGAGCCCTGCGCTCTGCCCGCAGCCGCCGCCGCCGCCGCCGCCTCCCCACGACTGCAGCCGCAGCGCGCGCGGGCGGAGGAAGGAGGCAGCGAAAGTTGGGCAGGAAACTTTTGGGCCCGCCCCCTCCGCGCCGCCCGCCCCGCCCCGCCCCGCCCCGCCCCGCGATCCGCTATCTGCCTCAGTGCTGACCCCTTCGGCAGCCGCTCCCGGGGCGGACTCCAAATGGACCACGCCCCTTATACACTGTCCTCACCTGCCATTGGCCGTCTCATTGAATATGGAGTAGTGGGGCGGGGAGAGCGAGGAATTAGGGCTCATCTGTGCTTGCCGCAGTCTGCTGGCCCGCCCATGGGCGGGCCCCTTCCAGGCCCTACCCCACCCCCAGCCCGCCCACCCGCCCTACACCCGGAGCCTGCGGGAGCTCAGGACAGCCCCGGCCTAATCAATCTGCTCTTTCTCTGCTTGGAGCTCTTCTGTCTCTCGTTCTTTCTAAATCCACTGCAATTATTTCATTTTCACTCGTTTCTCTTGCCGGATTTTTCTTCTTTTTTCATTCTCTCTCAGCTGTCTTTCAGATTAACATCTCCTGGGTCCCTGTCTCTGTCCGGCTCGTCGTCTTCTTCTGTGGTTCTCTCTTAAGTGCGTGCGTGCGGGTGTGTGTGTGTGTGTGTGTGTGTGTGTGTGTGTGTGTTCTATTTCCGTCCAGTCTGATGTGTTTCTCTGCCTCTCCTCCTCCCCTCCCAGACACACGCGAGCACACACACACGCCTCCCTCCCTCCCTCCTCTCGCTATCACCGTAGGACCCTCCCCCTCCCACTTAATTCCTTCCATCTGCGGAATCGCTTTGCGGGCCTGCTCCGCCGAGGGGGGCCCGGGTTCCTGCCCCAGGAAGGACTCCCCGCCTCCTTCCCTCGCCTCACCCCCTCCCCCTCTCCCTTCTCCTATTTCTGCTCTGAGCCGGCCTTTTCCTCCGCGCAGACCCCCGGCCCCAGCCCAACCCGGTGCTTCGGCGGGCCGCCAGGACCCCAGATGGGACACGGGGAGCTCGGGAAGACGACTATCACCCACCTTCCAGAACGACCCAGCTACTCCAAGTATGCTTGGGGGGAACCTCCGCCCCCGTCCCCTCCTCCGCCTGACACACCCCAAGCCCAGGGCCTTCACCCTCTCAGTCTGAGGTAGTCAGTCATCCCGCGCCTGCGCTAAGCCATCGCAGCTAACTGAAGGCGAGGTGTTTGGAGGGGACGTAGTCACCTCTCCCACCGCACCCCCCTGGCTCTGGAGCCATTCCATCGGGCGTTCAAGTTCCAAGTTGGCAACCCTCCAACTCAGTGACCTCCGCATGGCGCCTAACCTCAGCGAACAAGCCTGTTTTCTCCTCCGTAAAATGAGGATGGTCACCATCCTTCCTCTGGGGATGTTTATGAGCTGACCAGTTTGAGTTTGGTAAGCAGAAGACATTCCATAAAAGTCAACTCTCCACCACCCCCTTCACAAGGATTTCTCTCACTACCTACGCAGAGAGCATCTGTGGGTTTTTGGACGTGAATGGTCTTCAGGGATGTGTCCCCCTTTCCCACCATGTCACCAACCAGGAGCCCCTTCCATGATTTTGTCTCAGATCATTCGATGATGTCAAAGATTTTGTCTATCAAACAATCTAGGATTATTAATACAGATGATAGTGCATATCCCAGGTTTGTTTTAATCTATGTTTCTTTATCAGAGACCTATCCCTTTACATTTTAAATCATGTTTAGTCTATTTGTTTAAGCAGAAGGTACACTTTTTTTTTTTTTTTTTTTTTTAGAAATAAATGTAATAACTCCTGGAAATATTTGGAGTCATCTCTGGAACTCTACTACTATGTTTAAGGTTCCAAGATGGGAGGAAGGGGAATAGGACTTGAAACCACCAATTTAGACTTTCCCTGGACATTTTAGAGAAAACTGCTGTTCAGAGAGGGGGCATCTTCCAATTGCACAAGCAGGCAGCTGGGGAGCACAGAGGAGACCCTGAGGCACCCAGGCCCAGCCCCGAGCTCTCCGTCTCTGGCCCCCACTCTCCTTCTGGGTGAAGAGAGTCCTGTTATGTTGTAGTGCTGGCATTTTTCCCCAGTGTGGGTCGCACATTCACACTGCTTCACAGGCTGGGCAGGTCCCACCAGGTATAAGGCATTAAATGGGAAGTAGTGAAGTAGCCTCATGGAGAAGGGCTAGCTACTCAAAATCTTTCTGTCATGGTTCTCAGCCTGAAACTCTGAGTCTGTCACCTGCCTAGAGAGACATCTGCTCTCGGGGGCTCCCTGCTCTTCAGTGATTTGATGCTGTGAGGGCTCTTGTCATACCTGGCAACAATGCTGGTGGCCTCTGCCCCTTTTACCCCCTCCCCCCACCCACCCCTGCCCCATAGTTCCTACACAAGGCCTGCTGCATCAAAAGTAGATGATCCCCAAATGTTTGCTAGGTGGAGGGCTGGATGGAGGGTTGGAAGGGTGGCCAATTTTCCTCCCCTTTGAAACCTGAATGGCTCCTCTGGTCTTGTACTTTGCTTCCTCCTCTTGCCCACAGCACACCTGCCCAACATATACTTACTTACTTATGCCCTGTAAGTTATCAGTAAGTGTGAACAACTGCTGGGTAGTTTGCCTGAGTAGCAGCTGGTTGCTGTGAGGTCAGTCCCTCTGCCCATCCCAGAAGAGTCCCTGAAATAGCATGTCCCATGGGATGGGAGGCACTGGGGGCAGATGGCCAGATAGGTATCAGGGGCCTGGGTACCAGGCTCAAAAGACCCACCCAGGCCCAAGCTCTGTGCCTCCCCTGTTCCCCTCATGTACACATCAGGAAGCCTAGCATTTAATGTCAGAGGTCTTACCCCAAGCCTTCTCTTCAGAGAGAAGGAGGCACCATATTCCAGAGAAGGAAAGAGACTTGCCCGAGCTCAGCCAGGAAACCTAATGGCTAAGCTACCTTCTCGTAATCCACCCACATTCTCATTCCCCCCTCACTGGTCCCCATCTGGCAGTCTCCTGGTGTAGCATGGCCCCAGACACACAGGTCAGAGGGTACTCCCGGGTGAGACTTAGGTCCCTGCCTCCTTCCTTTTCTGGTAACTCTGTCCACCTCATGGTTTCCAGAATGGGACAATGGAGAAAAAATGAGATTTGGAGAGCAGAGACCTGGCCATGGGGCCTTGGGCAAGTCTCTGCCTTCTCTGTAAGCCTCCATTTTTCTCAACTACTGGCTGACTTGGTCAAGTGAGGATACAAATAGGAAGACGGTGCTTTGCTAACTCTGAATAAGCCATCATTCAAAAGGAAATTGTGGTATTAATAATTTAAGCAAGAGAAATATTCAGTTTATCTGGAGGGGTGGTTAGAAGGAAAAGCGTGCATGGAGGGGAGGGTCTGTCCCTCAAGTTCCCCAGACAACAATCTGATAGATGTTTGGGTGAGTTTCAAAACAAGAGCTTTGAGCTCAGAGAAGCAAGAGAAACTTTGGAAAGAAGGGCATGCAGAAGTCTTCATGCAACAATCAGCCTTCAGTTTGGTGTTGAAAGGCACCAGACAGGAGCCGAGGAAGAAGAGGGGGCCTCACGACCCCATGCTAACTGATTAGTGCTAACTGATGCTGCTTATTTCTCTAAAGCACATCAATCGCATGGTAATTTACAAGCCTTAACCCTCTTGAACCTGCCCCTACTCCATGCCCCAGGAATAAACAGCGAAGTGCACCCTGGGAAGGCTGAGTGTTGTCTCTCCTCCGGGCCAGGACTAGGCATTGGGTTCCTTTGGACTGTGTGTTGACACAGAAGGTGTCAGTTTACAGCAGTGATAGCAAAATGGCAAAGAGTCTCCCTGCACACGCCACTGCCCCATCCCCCCACCCAGGACAGAAGTCACTGAGTACAGAACTCTTTCCCGGACATGACTTCAGACCCCTTCTCAGCGCGGCACTCTGTCACCGTGAAGGATGGAGTGGACCCGGAAGATGAAGACTGCTATCTCCTCTTCCCCGTGGACGTGGCGTGCTTCTTACAGGGCCATATGACTGCTAGCTCAAGTTTAGCATTTTCGTGCAAGGCTCTGACAGCCAAACCATGGGGGCAGCCTGACCAGTTCAGTCCCCAGCTGCAGACTCTTGACTCTTGATAAAAGAACCACAAAAGATGAGGGGATCCATGAACATTCAACTAAGTCAGCCACTCCATGTAGGTTCTGAGCTGTGGAGAGTGCCTGGGCCTTTGGAGATGGTCTGTTTCCCAGCTATGACTTTGGCGAGTTGATTATCCTCTGCTCGACAGTTTGCTCATGTGCAAAACCTTGTCCCTATTACTTGATCCCCAGGACACAGGAGGGCATTGGACACTCTGACAGCCTTGGCCACTGGAAGGCTCTCAGAGGATGCTTGCTGCGTTTCAAGGCTGGACAATGAGCATGAGCACGAGGGGCACCAGCCTGGATGTCAGAAGCCTCAGGTTCTCTGCCCTACCGTTGTGTGTGGCCTGGGGAAGCTGGCAGTGCGCCCTGGATCTCTGGTCCCCAGAAGTCATAGGAGGAGGCCTAGTAGGCCACTGCTCCCTGAGGAATAGCCTTTAGAAAAGTGCCAAGGCAGAGATGGGGCCATCCTCATACAGAAGCTAGAGGAAGCCATGACTCTCCTTTCAATTTCCTACCTACTTTTCCTTAAAATATAGCGACAACAATAACAACAAGAAACAAACAAACAAAAAACGAGCTATATACATTTTACCAACAGCCCCTTAGGGGCTCAATCTCTGAAGATACCCTGGGCCTCCAGGGCTGGAAAGAAGACACCTGGTCACTCAGGACCAGTGATGAAAATATGATCCCATTCTCTTGTGGAGGACATGAGGGAGTGGCTCTTGAATATCCATGTATTTAGGCTTATGAAGCATCTGTTTGGAAAATGGAAATTAAAACACTCACTCTGAAGTTGAGTGCACAGTGCTGTCTATATTGTTTGGGGAAAAGTCTTGCCCATATCAAAGAATGGAGAAAGCTGGATGATGGGGACTTTGGGAGGGGCTCAACCTGCCCCTCCAGGCACCCCTTGACCTTTCTTGCCTGCTTAGACAATCTTTCCATGGCCGCCCACTAAGTAAAGTCCAAACACTGAGCATGATGTCCAAGGCCCTTTGGGCCTCTGGCTGTTGGCCACTTTTCTATCCTAATTGCCAGCCCAAACCACCTTCTAGCTCCTAAGCCCCATGTGCCACCTGCCCTCCGGCAAAATGAGACAACCAGCCTTTCCCATTCAAGCAAGGCCTTCCTTGCCTTAGGCCTTTGCACATGCTGTTCCCCTGCCTGGAAGAGCCCCCACTGTTAGTCTCTTGGCAGTCTTCTCTCACCCTTCAAAACCTAGCTGAAAAAATGACTTTCTCAAGAAGAGTTTTGTAATCATAACCCCGTTCTCACCCTCACAACCACCCATTTGATAGTCTCTTTCGTTCTTGACTAGAGGGTGTTCAAATGACATCACGATGTTCACAGAACAGTCAGTCCTCCCTTCCCACCCGCGTCCACCCGGCAACACCACTGGACTATGAGCTCCTTTGGCTGGCCCAGCACTGGAGCAGAGCATACCCTCTGTTTACTTAAGGAAGGAGTAAATAAACTCAGCAAGCCTTTGTGGTTTGTGGACTCAGAGACAGGAGACTGTCAAATCTGGTCTGGAACAGCTCAGAGACTCGAGGATTGCAGAAACACAGGAGGGCCCTGGCAAGAAAGGTCACTGTTCACTCCGCGTCCATGTCCTCCCTCCATTTCCCAGCCTCCCTTGCAGCCGGGAACTGCATGAGACTCGTTCTCGACAACCGGACAGTGAGTAGAAGCAGGGTGTCTGTCACAAGGCAGTACAACGAGGTGTGGCTTCTCCGTGGCTCGTCTCTCCCATTCTGGAGGTGGGAAGTGACCGACTCCAAGACAGAAGAGGGCAGATGGCTGAATCAGCGCTGTGGGAGATCTGGAGCAGAGAACTTCCCAGACTGTGATGGGCACTACGGACAAACTCTCTGGTGTTCGACCACTGAGACTGGGGGCTCATTCGCCACAGTAGCTAAGTCTGCTCTAACTCCGCTCGTGGAGGGACTTGAAGATGATCTGGCCCAAAAAACCTCATTTTGCCCCTTCGAAAACTAGTACTGAGAAGAAGAAAATCACGTGGCTTCTGATTCTGTGATTTGGGTTGGCCTGAATCATTAGTGGGTGGCAGCTGTCCCATCTTCTGATGTTCAATACCAACCTTGTCTCTCTCCCTCAGCCCAGGTGCACGGGAGGTCATTAACCATAGCCCTTGCTTTGTAACATTATTTTGTAATTAATTATCTATGAATGTAATCAACCCCCATGAACAAATCAGCCAGCATAAAAACTAGGTCCTGGGCAATAACTTATATATACCCATGAGGTCTACCCCTAGCCAATGGCCCAGGCTCCCCAACCCGACATAAGCACCGTCTGGAACCCTTTCCTTGCCTTCCTATTTATAAAGTTCTGTCTCCTCTATGTGTATTCTAAAAATATATCTTTGATTTGTTCTTTAACATGATCAGAATGGTGTCGTGCTGTTTGAAATCTTTGTGACTTACTTCTTCCACTTCCCATAGTACTGCTAACGTTTAATCCTGTGATAGTCGTGCCCCTGTAATTCATTCATTGGGATCGCTATGTATCCTAGCCCGTACTGTAACTCGGCGGCTCCTTCAGCCCCTCTCCTGCTGATGGCTCTTGCCACGATGTGGCTAGGACTCTTCCTGACATCCATCCATAAGATCATCTCCAGAGTATATGCATTTGCTGCACTGTGGAGACGTAGATGTTCACGTTTGCAAGATACTCCTCAATGTGCTGTAGCACAAGAGGTCTCGTGGGCCCACACCCTCCCCAACACTCAATCTCAGACTTTTTAATGTTGCCACATGTGTGCAGTCAGTCCGCGGCGGCAGGCTCCCTGATTTCCCCGGACCTCAGTTTCCAAATCTACCACAGGAAAGTGATCCTCAGAGGGTCTGCAAAGCTCCCAAATTGAAGTTAATGTGGGGACTGAGTGGTGTTGGTGCAGGAGACATGAAGCCAAGGAGTAGAAGGGCGGCCTTCCTTCCACTGTGGCCCCTACAGCGGGCCACTCGTCCTGGTTGAAGCCTGCAGGACCTGGCAGGACGCGCCATTGCAGAGAAGGAGCCCCTGACCCGCAGAGCTGGGTGGTCAGCTGCAATGCGAGAAGCAGAGGGAGGCAGAACATGAGTGCTCAGGGCTGGGAAAAGATTCAGGCCCTCCCTAGTGGCCAGCTCCTTGCAGACCCATGCTTGGGGGTTTTCCTGTTGGCTCGTGAAGTGATATGAAGTCAAGGGTATTGTTTATCCTGGTCTCTGCCATTGATAAGACAGAGAAAAACAGCTCCAACAATAATGTGGATGCCGCCAGCCCTTCCTGCCATTTGCCTTCCTGGTTAGAGTCCTCCTCTCCTGGGCTCCTTCCTCCCTCCCCTTCCAGAGACTGTGATGCAGACCCGGATAACATTTGGGGTGGAGGAGTGGAGGGTGAGCTCCGTTCCCACCATCGTGACCTCCATGAGCTCCAAGCCCCATCCAGCCTTGGATCTTCTGTCTGTCAGAGCTCAAAAAGCTCCGGGGCGATGGTGGAACTAGAGTGGGCTCACACGCGCTCGCTAGAGCAGACAGTACGTGTTTACAGATTTTGCAAGCCCATTGTTAAACACCACTATTATTAAACATTTAATTATATAAGATTACAATTAAATTACTTTGAACACAAAGATAATAAATACTGAAAACACATCAAGTCCTAATTATTTTATTATGCTTTACTGTGACCTAGGCTCTCTATAACAACAGCACTGTGTTTTCAGGGTGGAAATGCTATGTAATGGTGTGTGGCTATGCATCTCTTCCCAGGATACATTATTCACCTGAATATGACCTGGAAACTGGTGGGAGTATTAATACCATGGAAATCAGTGAATGTTAAAGTCAAGGACTTGTTTTTGGAAAGCTAGTTGTTAAACATTAACTAGGACACCACTGTTCTAGGCACTTCCCAAATGCCGCTCTGAGGTCAATAGAGGGCTTGGGATTTGCCCAAGGCCACACAGTGAGCTGTAGGTGCTACGGAGATGGGGGTCCAGGTCTTCTGAAGTCTTTCACCACCAACGTACACCACACTTGTCCTGTTGATCTGTGTTACTGTAAACTCTCTAGATACACACACCACTATCTCATTTTCCCTATTTTTAAATGAAATTCTTTTACAATAGCTGTACGTTGTCATTGTCAAAAATTTAAGCCACCTGTGATCCCACCAGCCAATGATAACCGGTGTTAACATTGTGATGTACATCATTCGAGTCTTTTCTCTATCTAGTCTTTTATCTTTATCTTTTAAGATAAAACCAGATCAAAAACTGCATCAACCATTTACTGTCTGAATCCTGTTTTTGTTTTTCAACTCTGCAAGATAATGGTGACATCTTTCCAAGTCAAGAGTCATCCTTCTCCAAAAAATTGAGTGCCTCTTTCCTTGACAAGAGCTACCTTCTGCAGTCAGGCAGAGTTGGTTTAAATCTCCACTCAGGCCGGTATTTGCTATGTGACTAAGGACAAGGAAAGTAACCTCTCTGTGCCTCTTCTGTAAAATGAAGACAGTACTACCCCCTATTCCATTGCATTATCCTGAGAATTCAATGAATATGCATATTGCTCCCAACACTGCTGGGTAGAGAGGAAGCTCTGAGTAGCTATTAACTAAATTTTTTGTATTGCCTCCATGTTTCACCATGGGTTGCTTTCTACCTGTTGTGTGCTTTCTCAGGAGCTGATGCTAAGCCTGGAGCAGGAACAATTAAGAGGAGTGAAATTGTGCTGAAATTGACACCGCCCAAACAGAACTCTTGATTACCTGCAAATCTGCTCCCTCCCCATGGTAACCCATGTCAGTAATCAGCACTGCTGTTCCCCAGCAACCCAAGCCAAAAACTAAGTCATTACTAATTCCTCCCTCTCTCTCCCTTTACATCTAATTCATTAATAAGTCCTGTCCATGCTGCTTCTAAAATATATCCCATGTCTGCCCATCTGCCTCTGTCTTCACCGCCAACATCCCAATCCAATCCTCTATCCTTTTGTGTCTGGATTTGTGCGGCACCCTCCTCGCCGGTCTTCCTGCCGCTCCTCCTGCTTCCCCCCACGCCTCCCACAACAGTTTTACACTCAAGGGCCAGAGCAATGTTTTAAAAGCTGTGTAGCGGCGTCTGGGTGGCTCAGTGGGTTGAGCTGCTGCCTTTTGCTTGGGTCATGATCTCGGGGTCCTGGGATCGAGCCCCACGTCGGGCTATTTGCTCGGCGGGGAGCCTGCTTCTCTCTCTCTCTCTCTCTCTCTTCCTGCCTCTGCCTATTTGTGATCTTTCTCTGTGAAATAATAATAATAAAAAAAAAACTTAAAAGCTGTGTAACCTGTAGGTTACAACCAATTACTGGGTGTGAAATCAATTTAGTGGGTCATGACCTGATTTTCGTTTTAATGAAATAGAAGAATTGGAACTATCAGAATACATGGCTCCAAATAGCTATTGTTTTGTGACACTTTTGTTTGATTTTGATGTGTTCGAAAAACATATGTTTATATACATACCTAGTGTACCTGGTCATGACATAACTTGTATTTCTTTCTTTCTGTGTGTGTGTGTGTGTATGTGTGAGATAGGCACACTTAACGTAAGATACACACGCTTAACAAATTTTTAAGTGTACAATACAAAATAGTGAACTGTGGGCACTCTGCTGTATGCTAGATCTTGAGGATTTATTCATCTTGTATCCCTGAAACTTTGTATCCATTTCCTCCTCCCCTTGGCCCCTGACAACCATGGTTCCACTCCGCTTCTGTGAGTTTGACTATGTTGGGTTCCTCATGTAAGTGGTATCAAGTAATAAGTGTCCTTCTGAGCCTGGCTTAGTCCATTTAGCACAATGTCCTCAACATGTATTTCTGAAGCTCTTGTTTTAAAACATCTATCAGATGCCACTCCAGTGCCGTTCAAACTCCTCCGACAGCTTCCACCTGCTCAAACCACGCCCAGAGTCATTACCCTTCCCACAGGCCCTGCAGGACCGCCTCCCGTCTCATCTCACCTTCTCTTTTAGACGCTGGCCTTATTTTCATTCTTCTAACATCCTCAGTTTGCTGGCCCCTCAGGGCTTTGGTATGAGCTGACTCTGCTGTCTGGACCGCTCAGCCCCAATTTTGTGCCTGGCTTCACACTTCATACGGGCTTCACTTCAAACCTTGCCTCCCTGCTCATGTATCTGTTCACTTAGGTGCTGGCTGTGTCCACCCCCCACTCCACCCATCTCCAAACCAGGATGTACCCCCCTGAAGATGGGGGCCTTGCCCAGCACACGGTATGCTGCCTGGCACACAGTAGGACATGATTTCCTGTTGCTGGGTCAATGCACTGACCTCAGCACCTAGGGCAGCCCTTGGTGACTTCTCACACCCGGAAGTGAGCTTGTGGTTCTCCCTGAGCACATTTGCACAGCTGTCCTTATGAACTGCTACCTCACTCACCCCCCTCCAAAAGAGATAAGGGATGCCATAAGGTCATAGAGCGAGTGTGCAGAATGAGGAGAGTGGCCACTGTCCCCTGCTGCCCCTGGGATCCCCGGCCGGTAGCCAAAGGCTCTGTCCTTGAGCCTACTTCAGGCCCCAGCCCTGTGGGAGTTCAGCTCTCCTGAACCTTTATCTGATGGTTTGACACCTTTATTCCTTTTAGCTTTGTTCTTTTATTTTGCTTGATTGTATTTCGCTTAGGCTGTATTTCATAGCATTTCAGTATTTTGTAATAACAGTCCACAGCTTCTGTGTTCCGGCGAAGGCTAATGATTTACTAGGAGATCTCGAGCTTCGGTCATTTTTCTTCTGCCTGCATCTCCCTCCTTCCCGAGTGAAAGTTCTCTCAGGCTGATTCCTCCCCTGTGCCCCGCTGGCTCAGGAAGAAGGCACTATATTCCCTGGGCCTTCCAGGTGAGTTTCAGGGTTTGCCACAGCTCCCCCCACCCACCCTATAAGAGCTGATGTCCTTCCGGAAGATCCCTTCCTTCGTGGGCCCCAACTCCAGAGCCTCGGCAAAACTTCCTTGAACCTTAGTGTTCTCATCGGCGCCTTTGGCACTGGGATCTGTGTTGTGCCTACTACCTAAACCTGAGGCGATCCAATTAAAAGAACAGATGTGAGCACTGTTTGTGGAGTCTGAGGCTCAACCTGGATGTGAGCAAGTATGCACAGTCCAAGCAGAATGCACTCTCACTTATCCCGTGGACGCTCCTGTCCCGAAGCTGACCTGGCTGGTGTTGAGTCCTTTCCCCACGCTGGTCCCCCTCCTCAGGCTGATACTCTTCTCTCAGCCATGCTCAGGCCTGGCCCTGCCCTCCCAGCCTCCCGGGCCACCAACAAGGCTTTCGGACGCATATGGCCGCTCCAGCCTCCTCACCTTCCTTCACCGTATCTGGCAACCCTACTTCAGAGGTTTCCTCAATTTGCTTTGGGTCAATCACCTACATCACATTCTGCCTTGGTTTCGTTTTCTGAAAGGAAAATGTAGCAGATAATTTTCAAGAAAGTTACGAGACTGAAAAAAAATGCTTGAGAAAGTCCAAAAACAGTATGACTCATGTAGGAGGTGGAGCACATCTTATTCTCCCCCAGGTCTAGAGGTGGTGCCTGTGTCCTCCACTGTCCCCAGCGGAGCTTCTCACCCAGGCTCTTCCGCCCCTTTAAAGCCCCTGCTTGGTGAGCTTCCTGGCATTGGTCATGCCACCTTGCCTCACTCTGTGCTCAGCTGCCTGCATGTCCCATCGGTCCCTAAAGAAGTCATCTTCCCCATCCTGTGGGCTGCCATCGGCCTAAGCAGCTGAGCCTCAGAACGAGCACAGGCCTCAGTTTGCTCAGGACAATCCAGGCCCATGCCTGTTACTCCTCTGTACACTGTAGATCCAGAAAGCCTCCTTTCCCTTGCAAAAGTAGACAATCGATTATAGGCTGACCCATCACCACCCTAGCTTTCAGTTCCTTGACCGCTTCATCTGCAGGGACCATCACCACCACTGCCTTCTGTTCCCCATACTTTCCCCACCACCACCAGCCATACTCTGGCCATATTACCCTGAGCCACCCCACCTCTGACGGTGAGAATGCAAACATCAGTCTTTGACCATAATTGCTCTCATTCTGACTGACTGGGTGATAACCCAGTGTCTCCTACTCTCCTTTTCCCTTTTTTTTCCCTCCACTACCTTCCATATCTTGGCACAGCTTGTCAATCACCCTGATAGACATCCCTCTTGTCCCGTTGGCCCTGCCGTCTCAGCTGGGTGAGAAATTCCCAGGACGGGTTCATTCATCATCAGCCTTCTCTGGACTGGTCTGGGCCATCAGGGGCTGCTGGAGAACCTCACACCATTGGACAGTCTGAAGTCACTAAATGTTTGGTCTTGGCCATGGCGGGTTGCTTCTGGAGGCTTGCCCTGGCTGCAGTGTGGAGCGGAGACTGGAGGGGAGGGCCTGGCAGGCAGGAAACCAGACAGGAGTAATCCATTCACCAAGACTTGACTAAGTATCTGCTTTTGGTCGTTATCCCAGTCATCATTAAAGCTTTAATTAATTGCATGGGCCATGAGCAAGAGCGGAAGGATGCAATCGGGAGTTGTCAAAGGGGTTTGGTGGGGTTCAGGGAACCTGCAAGAGCAAAGCTCTAGGAAATCACCCAGCTCTCTGGCTTGGGTCATTGGCTTCACGGCCAGGCCTTACTGAGATTGCAAACATGGGGATAGAAGAGAAGCAAGTCTTCAGGGAGGGATGAGGAACCCAGCAGGGATGGGCTGAGTTTGGGACATCCTAAGGCCCTAGGTGAAAAGGTGGATAGGCCTGGGACTAATTGGATATTCAAGTCTTCAGGAAAGATATCCGGGCTGAGGTGCCAATATGGGAGATTAAAGAAGAGATTAGAGCAAGATTGTACTAAAATTTGGCTCTGCAGTGATTACAACTTATCAAGCCCATCCCATCAGACATTAGACACTTACAGACCCCACCTCATCTGCTCCCACGGCCACCCTGGGACAGCAGTCACATCATTTCCCAGTGTGGGAGAGACACACAGAGGTGTCAAATGATTTACCCCAAAGTACACTTGGATTAAGTGGTGATCCAATGAAGAAACTGTTCTAATATCCAAACCCGGCTTCTTTCCATGGCCTCTGAATTTAGCAGGATCATGGGACTCTTGACCCAAACACCAACCCAAATACCCACAACACACCAGGGAGGGAGTCGAGGTCCAAGACAGGGAGCCCTGTGGGACCTGGCACGGGCGCTTGGTAGGCGCTTTCTAAATGATGCCGGATTGGAATGTGCTAGTGAGTCCTGCCAAAGCCCATGGGCGTGGGCAGCTTGGAATCTGAGGCTAGTCAGTTGTGGTCCCCATGCACTGCTCAGGACCGGTTTGCCCCGGCATGGCCTAGGAAGATCCCGAGAGTCCCACAGGGGTCAGCTGTAAGTCAGCTGACCAGAAGGAGCTGCCGCCGCAGTCTCTGGAGCCTAGGAGCTGAGCAGTCCCCATCTTCCATTCCCTGCGTCTGCCTGCCTCACACCTCACACGTGTTATTGTCCTTAGCCTGAGCTGACGGTGCTGGAGACTTGATTTTGCTCGGGGAGCACAGTTTATCCTCTCGCAGAGGGGAGGCAATGCTAACTCCCAGCCCCCATCATCCTCCCAGCACAAACTGCTGCCCCTCGTTTGGTGCAAACAGGCTTAGCGGAAATTCTGTTTACTGGTGGGCATGCTCCAAGCAGGTCAGCCACTCCTGAGCCCCCCATGGTGTCCAGGAGCCGCCCCCCTCCCTTCTCTGGAGCCTTCACGTCAAAGTCATCCTCTGTACCTATGAAGGGGAAATGGATTTGTTCTGCCAGAGGAGGTTTGACCCAAGGGAGGACCTACTGGCCTCTGGATCATTATCATCGTCATCATTAAAGCTTTAATTAATGGCACAGTGTGAACTTGTTTTTCAGAATTGGTCACTGCCCTGGGAATTTGTAATCTGAGACACATAGACTTGTTCAAGATGCTAGTAATAGAAAAGTCATTTACAAACCTCAGGCAAAGTTCAGAACTACACAGATGGAAAGAATCTGAATTTAAGGTTGGAGACTGATTATATCTTCGATATGCCACCAAAAGCATCAGTAACAAAAGAAAAAAATGGATAAATCGGACTCCACCAAAATTAAGATTTTGTACTTTAAAGATTTTGTACCATAAAGAAAGTGAAAGGGCAACCCACAGAATGGGAGGAGACATTTACAAATCGTACATCTGATTAGAAATCTGTATGTAGAACATATGAAGAACTATTGTCGCCTATTAATAAAAAGACAAATGACCATTTAAAAAAATGGGCTAAGGATCTGAATGGACATTTCTCCAGGGGTACCTGGGTGATTCAGATGGATAAGCATCAGACTCTTGATTTCAGCTCAGACCAGGATCTCAAGGTGGTAAGAACGAGCCCTGCATCAGGCTCTGCATTCAATGGGGAATCTGTTTAAGATTCTCTCTCCCCTCCCCCTATATCTCTCCCCAACTCTGTTCACTCTCTCTCTGTCTTAAAAAGAAAAAATGAATAGACATTTCTCCAAAGAAGACCTACAAAGGCCAATGAGCACACGAGAAGATGCTTCACATCATTAGTCATTGGGGAAATGCAAATCAAAACCACAATGAGCTCCCACTTCACACCAGCTTAGGATGGCTGTTTTTTGAAAAAGGAAAATAACCAGCATTGGTAAGGATGTGGAGAAACTGGGGGTGGGAATGGAAAATGGTGCAGCTGCTATAGAAAACAGTTTGGCGGCTCCTCAAAGACGTAAACACGGAGTTACCATATGACCCGGCAATCCTAGGCAGATGTCCCGAGACCTGAGAACAGGGGCTCCGACAAACACTTGTCGACACATGTTCACAGCGGTCCTCTTCCCAGTAGCCCAAAGGTGCAAACAACCCAAATGTCCATCAGCTGATGAATGGATAAGCAAAATGTGAAGATCACTGAGCCATGGAAAGGAATGAAGGTATGAAGCATGCTACAACATAAAGCTTAAAACATTCTTCTGAGCGCAAAAAGCCATACGCCTGTGTGATTTCATTAATACAAAACGTCCAGAATAGGCGAATGGATAAATATGGGGAAAGCAGTTTACGGGTAGCCAGGAGCTGGGGAGCGCAAGGGCAAGGATGGGGAGTGCTTATTAATGTGTGTGGAGTTTCTTTTCCAGTGATGACAGTGGCCTGGAACTACAGGAGGGTGATGTTTGCACACGCCTGACTACACTAAGGAACCACTGAATTGTATACCTTAAAAAGATGAATTTATGTTTGTAGGTTATATCTCAATTTTTTAAAAAAGATTGAGTGTGCATTCTCAGAACCTGCGGGGACCCATTCTCCAGTGCTCCCAAAGGGCGAATGCAGACCCTTGCCTGTTGCCTCCATCCCGGGCTGTGTCGAAGGAACAGGACAGCAGGGGTGCTGGAAGGCGGACGTGGAACAGGAGCCTTCTCAAAGTAGCTTGAGCGAGAGGGAAAATTTGCCAGAGAGATCCAGGAATAGCTCACTTTACCTGAGGGGTGGCAGGGCTGGACTCTGAAAGAGTGAAAACAGGAAGGGAAAACTGTCAGGACCCAGGGCAGGGCCCCTCCCAGCCTCCCTCGGAGCATGGCCCCAAGCTTCCCGGAGGCTTATGTAAGAGTCCTCAGGACTGCCCTTCAAAGGTTCTGTTTACCTTCAGCGCTCAGCACAGCTAACATCGGACCCTGACCATCTATACTCCAGTTCCAGGAGACACAGTCTGGTTGGTTCAGTTCAACTTCTGCATTGATTCCCCCAGGGTCAAAAGTCCACCCACAGTCCCATTAGCTGGACCTCAGAAGAGGCTGGGGGAAGTGGGCCGCTCCTTCTGTCATCTCTAGGCAGTGTGACAGGCAGAGCAGAAGAGCCCCTGAGCTCATGACTCCTTCATGCTGTGTCTTTTGTCTCTGCTTCTCTCTGTGTGTCAGCTTTGTTCTCTCACTGCAACCCGGTGCTCTCCATGTGGCTTCCAGCAGCTCCAGATCTACACGCCTTCAAGAAAGAAAGATGCTTCCACTTTCAACATGATAAGTCCCAGAGCAGAACCCTGGTTAGCCCAGCTCAGATCATGGAGAAGGTCAGGAGGTCAACAGAACCCTAGGGAATGGCGAGGCACTCCCACATAGGCACGTAAATGGGGTCAGGACAGTTTCCAAGAAGTGGGAGTGAAGTTAGAACTGCAGGTCTTCTAGAGGGTTCATAAAAGTTGGAGGCTGGGGATGGGGTAGGACCATTGGCCTAACTGATCATTATGTGAGGGTGTCTTAGAGGAAGGCAGGAGTTTGAGAACGTTTCTGTGATAGAAGAGTTACCATCTGGTGCCTTCAAAGTTGCAGGGTTATCAGAACAAAAGATTAATAACCATCTCAACCCAACCTGATGATCCGGGGAGCCTCGAGGGAAGCCTTCACCACCAAAGCTCCATAAGACACACATCTGTTAAGAACCTGGCGTATGGGTGCTCACGCTTTCCCGCAACAGCTCCCCAGATGAGTTCCTTTCCCTGTCTCTCAGATAAGCCAAACTGAGGCTCTGAGGGTCAAAGTCCCTTATGCCGGTAGAGCAAGAGTCACTGGTGGACTTCCGGCCCCAGCTTGGATTCTTCCTGTTGCTGTGTACTGCTTCCCGCTGTGCAGACCCCTGAAGCGAGGAGAGGTCCGGGCTGCGGCTCAGTGTGGGGCCTCATTGAATGTGACCAGATGGGGGCGGTCGGGACCTCAGGACTACGGCCACAGGGCATGTGGCCATTGCCAGGCACTCCAGAGCTCCCGTGGGAGGCAGGCGGGGTGTTTGTGCTTCTGGGAGGTCATATCCTCCAAGTAAACACATCCGTGAGGGAACTGGGGCTCCTCCCTGTGACTGAGACTGTTTGATTGGCTTCTGGGCAGTAAACTGCAGCTGGCCTGGAGACTGGCGGATCCTTCCGGAGAAGCAGCCCATCCGAAGCTCCAGCATCTCCGAGATGCCTGCCCGAGGACCGCACCCAGCCCCTTACTCCAGACGTCGGGGCCCTTCCGTGGCCATGATGTGAGAGATGACAGGCCTGTCGGTGGTCAGCGTGCTCCAAGGAAGTCTTGGGGGAAATGCGAGCCCTGTTTGCACATCCCTGTGGGATTCAGATTAGGAGCAGATGAAGCAAATGTGTCATGGGAGCCCCAGAGAGGACACAGGAAGATTCCCACCCGATGTGATGAGAGACTTCTAGGGGTTAGCGATGTCTTCAGGACAAGGGCAGGTTGCTGGGTGAGGAGCGGGCTCCCTGGCGTTGGAGGGATGTGGGTTGAGATTGAATATCACCGTGAGGAGGAGCAGCGTGGGTAGATTCTACGAGGTGACATCCTAGCCCTCTCCCAGCCGGAGCTTGCTGGTTCCCGTCGTCCTCTCTAGGAAGCTGTATTTCCATTCCATTCCTTTTGTTCCAGAGAATATTGTACGTGATGAACTTTGCCGTTGGCTTCCCAGCATTCCAGAACAGCGGCCATTCCGTTCTGGCAGGACTGGCCCCACCCCAGCGCCAGGGGGAGGCCTGCGTTCACCCCAGCCAAGGAGCATGACCCCATCTCTTCCCACGGTGATAGGTGGCTGGGTGGGCAGTAACTGAGCACAAAGGCAACCAGGACTGAGCATTCTCCTGGACACAGCTTTCAGTTGCTATGTGGGCATGGGACAGGACAAACCTCAGTGCACCCCAGGACTATGGGCCGCCAGCTGTGGGAAGGACTGCTCCCTCTCCCAGCGGGCAGGACAGAGGAGACACATAGTTGGGATAACAGACACACTCAGCGCCCTCCCCAGAGCCCCCGTCACATCGCCAATTGGCAGCTCTGGCTTTTTTGTTTGGTTTGGTCTTGTTTTTTGGTCTGAGGCTTTTTCTGGCTGCTGGAGCCTACTGGGCCTGCTCCCGGCGCAAGCCAGAAGTACCAGGGTCAGTGGATGGGATAAAGTGATACATGGTCCGACACTGTTCCCCAAAATTCCTCAGTGGCCATGCACTCCATTCCTCTAATTGTCTAGATAACCCTTGATGGGCTATTTCCCTTCCCAAGTCAGTTTGCCATTTTCCTATTCGTGTTTCCTGGGATCACGTCCCAAATAAACCACTTAATCTTACATCCTCGGCTCAGGATCTGGGGGAAATCTAGCAGTAAGAACCTGGCTTGCTGCTGACAGCCCTCCTGAAGCCTTGTGAGAGCTCATGTAAGGATGAGGCCAGGACCTCGGGAGACGGTGGGGCAGCAGAACAAGGCAAAGTGGGTCCCTGGGGACATCGATGAGCTCCAGGACCCACCCTTTGCTTGAAGTCTGCCTTTCCTCTAGACATTCCATTTCTGTGAACCACACGTTTTCTTTCTAGTTTAAGCCAGCTTGAGTTGGGGCTCCTATCACGTGTACCCAAAAGCATCATGAGTGATCTCATTCACAACAAGGAGAGTCTCATTCACAAGGAGAGAGGCTCCGTGTCCTTGGAGATGGGGGTGGCTGAGAGTGAATTTGGGATGAAACAGGGAAAAAGCATGCCGTGGAGGTGAAAGTCACATGGACCTCTCAGCGCGGCCACCCGGCAGAGCTGCTTACTTGGCGTCTCCAAGGCTTGCTCCTTCCTCTCCAAAACAGGATAGTATTACCAGTCTTTCAGGATTGTAGTGGGTTTTGAAAATATAACACTTGAGGGGTGCCTGGGTGGCTCAGTGGGTTAAGCTTCTGCCTTCAGCTCAGGTCATGATCCCAGGGTCCTGGGATGGAGCCCTGCATCGGGCTTTTTGCTCAGTAGGGAGCCTGCTTCCCCCCCTCTCTCTCTCTCTGCCTGCCTCTCTGCCCACTTGTGATCTCTCTGTCAAATAAATAAATAAAATCTTTGAAAAGGTTAAAAAATTAAAAAAAAAATAACACTTGAAAAGTAGCCAACCCATAGCAAACATTCAATACCCAGTAGTTATGATTGAGAATGGGAGATGGAAAAAGGGAGAAAGGAGAAGGAAGAGAGGGATGTCACCTTGCCCTTGACGACCCCATAGCACAGATGAGAGTTCGGAGGGAAACAGGGAGGGGCGTGGTCTGACTGGAAAGGAGGCTCTATCTTGGGATGCACAGGCGGTGCAGAGAGTTGGGGCACAGCTGCAGAGAACCTTCTGAGCACCAGGCACTATTCTGAGCCCTTTTCACTTGTTCATTCATTTCATCATCACGAAAACCCAAGAGAGATGTGCTATTATGACCAGCACTTACTGGTCTACAGAAAAGGAAACTGGGGCACAGAGAGGTTGAGTAACTTGCCCGAAGTCTCACAGCAGGTGCGTTGGGAGAGTCAGATTGGAAGACAGACACTCCCTGCCTAGGCTGCTCCTAACCTCTGGGCTCCCCTGACTACAGCCCCAAAATGAGGACATCTCTGCTGATGCTGAGTGGCTTTACTCACAGGACAGGACGTGTGGGCTGTCTCCCACAGGCAGCGCAGATGTACTGGTACAGGCCTGGTGACAGTGAGAACATTGCATAACCCCCCGTCATCGGTGAAATGGCTGTGGAGTCATCCTAGGAACCAGATTTTCATCCCATCCTTCCCATGGGAACAAAACCTCCTGTGTATTTTCCAACGGGGAAACCAGAGAGCTGGGAAGCTGTTTTTAACCCCACTGAGAGATGAGCTAATGATGCAGGAGGAAAAAATGGAGGTTAAAATAAACTCTAAGAAAAACTCGCACATGTCTGTGAGACCCTAAACTGTGCTGTCGTAAGAGGCTGGGAAACTGCCCTCTCCAAAGAAAGCAGACTTTGACCCATCTTAAGATGGCTTAGGCGCTGAAGGAATACCCCGAGGCCCTTAAAAAATGAACCCCAGGAGGGGAGATAGGTGTTCTCTCAAGTTTCAAGTCACACAGCTGTCTTGCCCCTCCCCAACCCCGGCAGCTCAAAGACCTAAAGAACTATAGCAAAGACATTTAAAAGCTAATAAATAAATACATAACAGTGTCAGAAAAAAGACAATATGTATGTGAACCAGAAACTTGGAGGAACCCTTCAGAAACCCAAACAAATTATGGGCCTGGATCTAGAAAGGGCCAGCATGGCACAGAACACACCTAGCTATTACACCTGGCAAACCATCACCACTCAGCTAGAGCAGGAAGGGGACTGTGGCCAGAGATACAACTCGGGAGTCCTTTGGATACAATACAGGCTGAAGTAAGGACCGCTGAATAGAAGAACTCACCAGGGAGAAGGTACTCTGGGTAGAGTGAAAACAATAAGCACAAGATTACTAGAAGATGGGCAGAGGGAGCTGATTCCATTCAATGACCAATCATTCAATTTCTTGACTATAACCCTGAACTTCACCGCTTCGGTCATTTCCCTAGAAGGCTTGCTGCAAGCAAGACACTGCTTATTGGGGACATGAGAGTGGCTGTGCCAATAGAGAGTAGACAATGGGCTACTTGCTCTCTTTGCCCCTTCCCTGCCATCCCACATTGGTGCATGTCCTTGCTCTGAGGTCTCTAGCTCAGAATGTTGAGTCTCCCTCTCCGTTCTCCATAAGTACGGGCCTTCAAAGCCCCAAGGCGGAAATCACCAAGGGCAGGGAGCTGGGACGGAGGTCCTGGCTGAGACAGGCACCAGGAGACAGATTTGGAGCAGAGGATCTTCTCCCATAACTGGATCCATATCAGCCATGACTTGACAAACGCGGGCCCTACCTACTTCACAGACAGGGAGATCAAATCGCAGCCTTGGAGAGAGGGAAGGGGAACACTGCTGGTTGCAGTTGGTGGGCTGAACACTGGCATTAGCTTTCACTCCCTCCCGCTAAAATGACAGTGAAAGGGTCAAGAGAAGGTATAAACCCACGAAGATAACGGGAGGGGAAGAGGGGATTAAGCAACATCACAATCCAGGCTGGAAAGCTGACGAAACAGTGGAACCAGCTCAGCACACTAGAGAAAGGGGAATCGCATGTGGGCAGGCAGAAAGCCATGAAGCAAGTAGATCGACACTGCAGAACCCCCCAGAAGCTTGAAGACAGGTGGCATCCCTTCCCCTGGGAGTGGGCATGAAGGTGGGGTCAAATAGAAGAATGATTGGTCACAAGTCTGTTGAATGACCCAGCTGGTCTGAAAACGTGTGCCCACACGAAACCCAGGGTGCAAATGCCTCTCTGTGGTCTTTTCCTCAAATAATACGTCATTCCTGCCTGATCACTAGAGAAACTTCAGTTGAAGGATATTCTACGAAATACCTGACCAGTATTCCTCAAAATTGTCAAGATAATCAAAAACAAGGAGAGTCTGAGAACAGTTCTAGCCAAGAGAAACCTAAGGAGATATGACTGGACACAGGTAGTTTTTTTTTAATCCATGGAAACAAAAAATGCTAGACAAGGCTAGCTAGAACCCAGAATTCTTGAAGAATCTACTTGACTAACAGATATAGAAGTATTTTTTGAGAGGAGTATATTGTTCAAGTGTACTCATTATAAGTACAGATTGAGGATTTTAAAATAAAAAGATCTTTGGATGAATGTGACCAAAAAGTATAAATTTTGGTAAAATCTTACCTTAGGATGACAGAGAAACAATTCCATCATATTTTTATTAAAAGGGAGTTATTAGAAATTGGTGTAAAGTCCATACACTCTCATATCATCACTTCTGATTTTAAAATTTAAGTCCCCAAGCACCATAAAAAGATATTAGATGTTATTCTTATGGAATATGAAAACATTGGGGGGAAATGAAATTTTCTCTTTGGAATGAACTCAATATATTACGCCCCTCGAAACAATCAACGAACGTAACCCCTGGATCCACTCCCTGCCTCGCTACGCAGGTTGGGGACTGTCTGTTCTCCAGCTCAGCAGAAGCCCGAGGCTTCATTTTCTGGAAGGGATAAAACGAGGATATCCAGACAGGAAGACAGCAGGCACGGATGAGAGGGGAGTATTAAAAGTGGGATTAAATGTAAGTTTACTTAATAGATGTTACAGTCTCCAGTCTTCTTCTCCCACTCTAATCTCGAAGTCCCAGCAGTGAGGCATGATAGGATTCAGGCACGGACCGCGTAGGCACACCCTAAGAAAATGTCTGGCCTGATTGCGTAGAGAGAAGCCCGTGGACCCCAAACAACACCCCCACAACACACACATGCTTACGCATGCACACACAACATCCAATCAGATTTTGGGGGTATTCCTTAGACAAGAAGACAGCCAAGAACCACCTATCTTTTGAAGAAAGCCTCTACTAAGAGACAAAGGCAACTTGGAAGAAACAGAGGCTGTGTAGGAAGAGGAAAACGTACGAAAAATGGTCATGAATATCTTCAGAGAGATGAGAAGGGCTATTGCATACATGAAACAAAAAGGTGAGCTGTAAGAAAGAACATCCAGAGAACCAAAAGGAGCCCTTAGAAATTAAATCCATAATAAGAACAAAAGTTCAGTATGTTGGGACGCCTGGGTGGCTCAGTTGGTTGGACGACTGCCTTCGGCTCAGGTCATGATCCCGGAGTCCGGGGATCGAGTCCCGCATCGGGCTCCCAGCTCCGCGGGGAGTCTGCTTCTCCCTCTGACCTTCTCCTCGCTCATGCTCTCTCTCACTGTCTCTCTCTCAAATAAATAAATAAAATCTTTAAAAAAAAAAAAAGTTCAGTATGTAAAAAGAATGAATAAGGCACGCCAAAGACTAGGAGAAAATGTTTGCAATACACAGATGTGGTAAAGGCTTGTATCTAAAATATACAGACTTAAAACTGAACAATGAAAACAAACAACCCAATTAAAAAATGGGCAAATGATCTGAACAGATTCCTCCTCAAAGAAGATAATACAGATGGCAAGTAAACATACAATTTGCTCCACATCGTATATCACTAGGAATTATAAATTAAAAATAGCGAGACACCATACATACTCATTAGAACGGCTAAAATCCAAAACACTGACAACACCAAATGCTGGTGAACATGTGGAGCAACAGGAATTCTCCTTCATTGCTGGTGGGAATGCAAAGTGGTACATCCACTTCAGAATGCGGTCTGGAAGTTTCTTGAAAAGCTAACCATGGCCTACCTTACAATCCAGCTACTTGGTGTTCACCCAAATGAGTTGAAAACCTTTGTCCACAAAAAACCCTGCACATGAATGTTTATAGCAACTGTATTCCTAATTGCCCCCAAGCTAGAAGCAACCAAGATGTTCTTCAGTAGGTGCATTCAAAAAGTATCCATACAAACAAGTTATTCCAAAATAGGGAAGCAAATACCAGCAGAATTATTTAAAAGAGTTGGAAGTAGTTGTTTCTGGAGAAAAATAGTGAGGACAGGGTGAAAAAGGAGTTTTTGTTGAAACAAAAGAACAATTTGCCTCTTTGACTATGTCCATGGATAACTGTGATAAAAATAAAAACAACAACAAAAAAAGGAAAATAGAAAAAGAGCTGGAGAGGAAGGAAAAGTCACACAGAGACTGAGCAGCGCTCTGAGCCAGGACTGTTCCAGACACGTCCTTGTGCTTTTCCTCACTGATTCCCCCTGCCCCCGACCACAAGCTTACCTCCCCTCCCCTGTGATGTCGGTGAGAAAAGAGGCCCACAAACATCAAGACCCTGCCTAGGGACGCACAGCCAGCAAGAGGGGCTCAATCTGTCCATCTCTCTCTTCCAACCCCTTTGGGCAGCTCTTACCAACACATTATTTTTCTTCTGAGTTAGTTCCTCCAAGGAGCAAAGGTCTGGTCCCTTCCCCAAAGCCTTCCTCCCACCCCTGCTGAGTTGGGGACATAACACTGTCAGTGGTTTAATTCGAGCCAGATGGAAGGCTCTACTTGGCTCTTAAAGCGCGCCCTCTGAGAGTGCTGAGATTTGCAGATAAACCTGGAGATGTGAGAGAACAACAAAACAGGAGGGTGACAGCATAGGAAGGTTGGGGTTGGGGGCTCATTCAGGGAGGAGTCTGAACCTGATGGAGAACCCCCTGCACAGCTGTCAGGCCTATGGCCAAGGGTTGGGCCTTGAGCCAGCAGCCCAGAATCTTAGAGGCTGAGATTCATGTGCTCCACCCATTCACAAATTCCCCAAACACTTTTGAATGCCCAGGGGCAGGCTCTGGGGTGGGAGCTCGGGTACAGTGTGGAATCAGACTTAAACATCTGCCTGGAGGAATTTATAGTCTAGCAAATAAGACGGTAACATGGGCAGACAGCTGGGTATCCAAATATTTAGGATCCAGTGGGACCTGCAAGTAACATTATAGTAGAGGCAGGGACGGTATAGGAGGAGGACAAGAGTCACAGTCTTGAAGGCATTGACATGGGGCTGGGTTATGAAAAATGAACAGGCACATGCCAGGGAAAGAAGCTGGGAGGCCCAGCCCAGGCAGAGAAAAGAGCAGGTGCAAAGGCACAGTGGCTTGGAAGGATAGTTAATCATAGAAGCAGGGTGAGAAAGAACTCCAGGGTTGCTTGGAGCAGTCCCATATAGTTCAGAGGAGCTGGTATCATGAGACAGGGCCTCCATTCCTGGTCCTTCCTCTAGCTAATGGTATGACCAGAGGAAAGTCACCTCTATTCTCACTCAGGGTCTCGGTTTCTTTATCTGTTTAATAGGGAATGTAGATTTGAATTTTTTCAAATAACATGAAAATAATATATTACACTGTATTCTTTAAAAAAAGAAAACCCAAGATATGTTATATACATGTGTGTGGTGAAAAACAAGTTTCTTGGTCCAGTCCTCCCTACCTCTGACTTACGTCTCCAAGCAAACTTTTTAAATCATTTATGTTTCTGTTTATTGAGGTCCTTAGTCTCTGAAACTCTGAATAAAATATTCATGGAACTGTTTGATTTACTGACTTTAAGTAGTCTATTGACTTCATAGTCAATGAAAAACAAGAATTTAGTTCACATAAACTCCCTTCATTGTCTCTTCCTCTCTGTTCTTTCTTTTTTCTTATCTATCTATCATCATCTAACTCTGTGTTTTATTGATTACATTTAAACACTTTTAAACAATGTACTTATAGTTCTATTTCTTGTTTTCTCAACTCTATTCAATATTTCAACAACCTGTTTGAAAACTAGGCTCTTAACTCCTCCACTTTTTATTTTATTGTCCCCCCAAACTTAAGTATTCCATTGATTATATGTGTATTTTTATATTATCAAGGTCATTAACACTGCCATTCTGTCTTTAATCATCACTAAGTTTCTACACTTTCTTTGCAAGTTATTTGAAAATAAAAAACATGGTGAATCACTAAATTCTACACCTGGAGCCAATTTTACTATATATGTTAACTAGAATTGAAATTAAAAATTGAAATTAAAAAGGTTTTAAATAAAAATAAAAACAGTATTTACATTCTTATGACTACATTAATATTATTTACTATTAAATTAATAGTATGCTATGATTACATTGCCTTTATTTTTTCTCTTGCTTTATTTTTCTTGGAGTTGATAACTGCCTTTCTTTTTTCTTTGCATTGTCTTATTTTTGTCCTATCCCTAAGTTATTCCAGGGTCACAAGGATAATATAAAATCTATGGAAATTCTAAATTGTAAGCTCCACTAGGCAGGCATTTTTATGTTTTGTTCACTGCTGTGTGTCCTCAGTCTGCTATCTTGAACCTGAAGTCAGAATAATTTTTATGTAACTTCCAAGACTATTTAAAAACTCAGTTGTGGGGGCACCTGGGTGGCTCATGGGTTAAAGCCTCTGCCTTCAGCTCAGGTCATGATCCCAGGGTTCTGGGATCGAGCTCTGCATCGGGCTATCTGCTCAGTGGGGAGCCTGTTTCCTCCTCTTTCTCTGCCTGCCTCTCTGCCTACTTGTGATCTCTATCTGTCAAATAAATAAATAAAATCTTAAAAAAAAAAAAAAAAAACTCAGTTGTGCCAAAACAACTTTTTTTTTAATCTTGACTTTTTAAAAGTTTATTTATTTATTTAAGCAATCTCTACACCCAACATGTGGCTCAGACTCATGACCCTTGAGATCAAGAGTCACATACTCTTCTGACTGAGCCAGCACCGCTCCCCTTCAAAACAACTTACTAAATGTCAAGTACTGTAAACATAGAATTATTTCCATTATCTCTATTATTATTTATCTCTATTATTATTTTTATTCAAATGTAGGAATCCTCTCCATCACCTCCCGGACTAAAGATTATTTAACATCTGTATGCAGTAACGAGAAGCTCGCTTCCTAAATTTGGGCATCTCTGATTCCGAGAACCTTCTTTCCTCTTTTAAGCTTAAAATTGCTTCCCTGTAATTTCTTGCCAGTGGGCCTAGCTCTTCTTTCTAGGGTCTCAGAGCGTCAGGCAGCTTCCTGCTTCCTGGGTCAGGCGTTTAGAAATAGCATGGCTGCCTCTTGACCTTTCTTGGGTCTGTTTGTCGTAAGAAGTGCTGTAGGTCCTCCCTCCTTCCACCCACCATGCAGGGTCCCATCCCTCACCACCTGACCGTGCTGCCCAGACAGCAGTGCCTACAACTGCCCACAGACTCGAGACCCATTTCAACACTCACAGTAAACAGTAGGTGTGCAAATGGATATCATTTTCTTAAATTTTCTTAAGCTCTTAATCCTGGGAACAGCATGAAGACCAAATATAGAAAACAGTGGCAACACTACCTGTCTTTACTTTAAAATGTCAGGTCTTGGGGCCCCTGGGTGGCTCAGTGGATTAAAGCCTCTGCCTTCAGCTCAGGTCATGATCCCAGGGTCCTGGGATCGAGCCCCGCATCGGGCTCTCTGCTCAGCGGGGAGCCTGCTTCCTCCTCTCTCTCTCTCTCTGCTTGCCTCTCTGCCTAATTGTGATCTCTGTCTGTCAAATAAATAAATAAATCTTTAAAAAAAATAAAATGTCAGGTCTTGATATGACACAAAATATGTACTGAAAGCCCAGGACTGACACTGCCTTAATATTGCAACCACAACACAGACCCCAGCATGAAGTTGCTTGTATTGGTTTGTGCCTGAAACCCAGGCCAAAAATACGAACAGGTTTGTGGTTTTTCACTTGTTTATGAGAAATAGAAAAATTGAGGACATCATAGGGAAATATTTTGTAAAGTTAAATTTATTAATTTAAAGGACTTTTCTTTATTGGGACACCCTATTCCTCTTCCTTGTTTTGATCATAAAATAAAAAATATAGACCTTAAAATTTGTATTTGATTATTTTTTAAAAGGATGAGTGGTTCCCATTTAAAAGCTCCAGGAACATTTTGGGAAAATTGAAATGCAGATCAGATTTTTTTTTTTTAATATTTATTTTTGAGTGGAAGGGAAGGCACTTATGCATGAGCAAGGAGAGGGGAGGGGCAGAGGGAGAGGGAGAGGGAGAGATAACCTTAAGCAGGCTCCCTGCTCATCTCAGAGGTGACACAGACTCTTTCTCATGACCCTGAGATCATGACCTGAGCCAAAATCAAGAGTCTCATGCTTAGCCAACTGAACACCCTGGCAGGCCAAGATGAGATAATATTATAATGGGTTTCTTGGAAGTATTAAAAGTTGGGAACGTCATTTGGTTTCCTACATTGGGAGTGTGAAGAGGGTTTGCTTATAGGCCCATGAAATCCAAAATCCAGGAACCACTGGGCTAAATAAAAGGGCGGAGAATGGAAATCCAGGTGGTCTCTGACTTTTGCTGCAATGACTTTAGGTCCAGTCCAGGCACAGGCTGTTACCTTGCTGCTCTGGAGGCCTGGTCCGGGGAAGTGGCAGTGGGGACCCACATGTGGCAGCCTTGATGGAGGAGATGGTCAACTGGGAAGATGCCCAAGCTGGCGTGCTGGCACTCGGATTATAGAAGAGGCTGGACTTGTTGGGCCCTAGAATGAGCCCTGTTGTCTTTTCTACTCTTAGAGCTGTCTCCCAGGAAGGCCGGTGCCTGTACCTCTCCTCAAAAAGAAAGGGAGGGACGAGCTTTTGTTACACTAAGATGGATAGAGCTGAGCATCCAGTAAGTGACAAAAAAGGAGATAAAGGGCAGTGATTTGAGGCAAGAGCTCTGAAAAGCCCCAGACGGGGGCTAAAGATATCTGGGAAGACTTCCTGGGGGCGGAGGGGTCTGTTTAAGCCGGTGTCTAGGTTAGAGTTAAGGGGAGGTATAGAAGTGGCAAAGTGCATCATGTCTGCAAGGACCATGCCAGAGTCTGGTCAGGCCAGACGGTAGTTGGGGTGAACTTTTCTATATGTTAGGAAGTGTTAAACTCGAGAAAGGGGGTTCCCTCTTGATTAATTTGGGGAATGGTACATTTAACAAGTCACACAGCCTTCTTTACCGCACAGCTTTTAACAGGGTGGTGGGACCTGCGAATCTCCAGTAAGCAAGTGTTGTACGTTCTCGGTTATGCACCCTTTCCTCAGAAACTGCTCGGGAAAGTAGGGAGAAAATCATGAAGAAGCTTGCCCTAAGATCAAGGCAAGACTGACGTTCTCACCCTGTGCAGGAGAGGACTGCGGGCTGAGTACTAACCGTGCAGATTCCCGGGCCCCAACCCCCTCCACTCACCTCCCCCCACAATAAGAGCTCTGGGGCAGAGCCCAGGAATCATTGCGCCTAGCAAGCTGGTGCCCATGCAAGGGTTATAGCCACTGCACTTTGAGAACCGGGAGACAGTATCAACCATCCAAAGACCTGGAAACTACGCTTCAGAAGGCAGTCACAGATTCAAGCCTCTGCGTGGCGGGGTGGGGGGGCGTGAGGGGGGTGGGCGCTTGGGAGCCCAGAGGCTCTGGTCAGGTCCGCCCCCCTGCTGTAGGGGATGGGGGTGGGGAGAGCCAAGGGGCCTATACGGCTGTGGGGTAGAGAAGGGCCCAGCAAAGCCACTTGTCTTCCCCCTGGCGTCTGAGGTCAGGTACTGCAGGTCAGAGCTCACAGACCCAGAGGGCAGGCTGACCAGCGGCTGCCCCAGGGAAAGGGGCCAAGGATCAGCTCAAACCTTGCTTCCTCCAGGAAGCCTCTCCAAACTTCCTCTGCCTCTCTCTGCTCCTGCAGCGCTCATCTCTGAAACACACCACCTCACTTTGCTACACCTCCCCCTGAGGTCTCTAAAACAGTCATTTTCGAGCTTATGCAAACACTGATAGTTTTATCTCATTAAGTGGGGAGCCTTAGGGATACTGTTGACAGCTGAAGGTCTATGGATATTAATTAGAGTTACAAAGATAGCAACCAAGGAGCAAATGCCAGGGATATAGCTGAAGGGAGAAAGGGGAGGGGAGAAAGAGAAATGTCCCTTCCAATATGATCCAACTTCAATAACATAGATCAATCAAGAGATAGCGGAAAGGCTACCCATTGTCAGCCTCATCTATATGACACTGTGGAAAAGGCAAAATCGCGGAGATGTAAATTAGCTCCGTGGTTATCAGGGAAGATCTGGGGATGAGCTGAAGACGACAATTGCTTTGCAATCATGCTTGAAGGCAGGAGGAGGGGGAACCACACGGCAGAGCAGGGGTGGGTTAGAGAAGGTCCCAGAGCACACCCTACCTCCAGAAACCACGTGGCAGTAGTGGAGAAAGATTAGCCTACTCAGCCAACACACAGAGACCTCCCCGCCCTGCCCTGGCCACTGATGAATGTCACTGGGATGCGAGAGGCCCAGAAAGTATGCTGCCAAGGATTCCATGCACAGCAGGTCACAGCATCTGGGGTAGGAAATGATATCAACAGTAAGAGCAACTGATTAGAGCTTCCCCTGTGCCGGGTATGGTGTGCGTTGGGCTTCACAGGTATTATCTCATTTAATCTTCACGACAATCTTAAGGAGTTTTACTACACCCCATGTAACAAAGGAGGGGACCAGAGCCCAGAGATGTTAGGTAATCTGCACAAAGTGACACAGCTGGTAAGAGAGGATGGGATTTGAACACGGGCACCTCTGGCTTCAGAGCCCTGGGCCTTAACCAGCACTGCTCTTCAGAGCCGCAAGGGCCAATGACAGCAGAGTCTCCTCCCGTTCTTGCAGTGCACCCATCCTGCCTTGGTTTGCACACCCCGGTTGGCGGGTACTCACGTTTTTTCCAGGAAGGTCATGCTTAAATGAACTTAAAGTTGACTTCTGAATACACGCACCCACACTCAGTCACCCCTCTGGGCCCTGAGTCAGTGTTGCCCAGCAAACATTACCGCCTGCTCCTGGGCACTGGGGAGGATTGTACTTCCTGGCCGCCAGGACTTAGGTATTCCTATATGCCTTCCTCTGGCCAAGGAAGTGGGAACAGACACTTTATAGGCCATTGTCCAGTTCCCTGCTTCCGATGCTACAGTGTTTGGGAGGCTCACGTCTGGAGGAAACCCTCCTCGGCGTGGACTCCTGAGTGACGAGGACGAGCGGAGCCTCCCTCCTGATCTGTGCGGTGATGTGAGCAGGAAGTAAGGCTTGCCTGGGTAAGCCACTGAGATTTGGGGATCGTATGTTACCGCAGCAATACTGAGCCTAGCCTGGCTAAATGAGCCACAGAGCAAGTCAGTCTCCCCCAAATCTCCTCTAAGCCACCTAGTCCCAATTTTTTAGCCAAGCCTCCCACGACTTGGTTAGCTGACTTCTCCCCTGCTCTTCTCTTCAGGATACATTACAACATGAGAACTGGACACAACATTCAGCAAAGCCTGTTGCCTCTTCCCTCCTCCTCCGTGCCCTACCCTAGGGATGCAGCCCATGATTTCACTGGCCTTCACCAGGACAGCAAGGCCAGCTCCACCCTAACCCCCAAGATTCCATTCTGACCGGCCTGGCTCTAATTCTTTGGGCCTCTACTACTAACTTAACTGGGTCACTGTGGGCAAGTTACTTAACCTCTCTGAGCCTTATTCTCAAATGAAGGATGGATATAATAAGACCGACCTTGAGATAGTGGTCCGTGTCAGGTGAAGCACCCAGCTGCTCCCTAAGGGCCAGTAGCTCTGTGCAGATGCTACTTCCCTTCCTGTCCCCCCACTCCATCTCCTCCAGGCTCCCAAGATGGGGAAGGGGGAAGGCATTTCTGGAATGAGGCCCCAGGCGACTCTTGTACTGTTGCTGGGCCCTAAGCCTCGTCTTAGACCAGTTGGAGGGGGGGCCTCCTGCCCTCCCTTGCAGGTTGCAGCTGTCTGCTCCCCCAGCCCCCATTCCAGGGGGGCTGTCCCATGGGGGTGGGGAAGAGGGAAGTGGACTCCGGGCTGCAGATGTTCAGTGCTCAGAGAAGGCTGCTAGGCTAATCCCGGGGCTGCTGGCAAGGCTGGGCCAGAGTCTCAGAAGTAGGCTTCCAAGAGGCCCTCTCCTGCCTGCCGGCTGCCTGTGGCTCGGCTCGAATTCCCGAGGCCCCCAGCTCGGGAACAGCTGCGTGGCTGCCCCTCCCTGCCTCCGATCTCTCTCCTCCCTTCTCTCCACATGAGTTAAACGGACAGGGGAGCAGTGCTAACCCAGGGTCTGGACGGAATCCAGGCGTCTCCCGGCCATGCAAACCAGTTCTCTGAAGCCTCAAGGAGCTCAGAGCCACGGGGTCTCTTGGGCCTTTCAACTTGGAGACACGTTTCTTGCTGCTCTTCTTTTGGCAGAAAGTCTCGGGTCCAGCTTTGATGCTTGCACTTTTGCCTGCCCCTCTGCTCCCTGGCTGGCCGCACTTTTCAAGATACCCTCTAACCAGGGTGGTGGGGCGGGACTGGACCTGGGGTGGGGCTCAGCAGCAACCGCACCGACAAGCCTCCCCAGCCTCCTCCCTCCCCACCCAGGTCTCTACCCGCCTCTCCTAACTGCCTCCCTTCCCACGTCGCCGTTGTCACCACCACCCCCGCAGAGGGGGGTGCGTGTGTGCGCACGTGCCTGCGGGTGTGTACTCACTACCATTTTCTGAATGTTTGTTACCGGAAAAGCTTGTGTCATTGTATCCTCCACGTTCTTGCTGCTTCTCTTTGACAAACACGGAAATAGACAAGAAGAGAGGGTGAGAATCTTGACTTGTTCACAGAAATAGGAAATGACCAAGCCAGGATGTGACCCCAGTTTTGATGCTCTGATGACTTCTGCACCCGTGTCCCCTCTCCAGCCAACCATGGAGTCTGGTAAGGACGAGTCCTCTGCGCGGGAGCATGTGGGACAGCTACGTGATGTACCTCCACTCGATATAGAGCCCCACCTGAGCCACAGATGTAGGTGCCCCTGTAGCTGAATGTGTCTCAGGAGTGACACCGAGGACAGCCTGATTTAGCCGGGGGGAGGGAGATCCCCACCATCCCAGCGTGCTGGGGTGAAGCACAGGACGGCAGAATCTGTTGCCCTCGGCTGGGTCCCCAGGCTCTGCCACTGGACTGTTCCTCTTCAGGTTGGGAATAATTCCAGGTGAACATAAGGGTACTTCTCATGAGTGACCTTAAATACAAGCCAGCATCCACCAAAGAAATCAGGTTTGAGCCAAGGCGGGGGGAATACCTGCCCTCATGGGTTTGTTGAAGGATCACGTGGAGGGGTCCACCAGGTGTCTCCTGAGATATTTCCAAGGGTGACTTTGATGCTACATGGTCTCTGCCTATGATTACAAACTAAGTCCAAGCATGAACAGTTGTCCCTTACTCGCAGGGAAATTGCTTCTGATGATGAGATCCCAGGACTGGAGAGAAATCTGGGGAAAGACTGGAGACCTGGGGCTTCCAGGGACTTTGGTCTCCCTATGAGATCCCCGGAGTTCCCTGTTGCCCTTCCCCATCTAGGTTTTCAGTGTGGGGCAAGGCACACTGCTGGACAGAGAATGGGATCTGGGCTCCAACATGGCTCTACAAGAGACCCCGGGCGGGTCACTTACGATCCACATGGGCCCCACGTTCCGCAACTGTCGGATGAGGTTGTTGGACAAGTAATCCTGCTGAGGCACTGGGGGCCCTTGGGGACTGCATCTGGAATGGGGAGGGCTCCAAACCCTAGCCCAGGGAGCGGCACGGACTCTAAGACTTGTTGTATCTTGACTGAGGCTTCCAGCAGCCTCTGCCCACTTCTGGTGGTTGCTTCTGGTTCAGGGATGGCTTCTAGATCTGCTTCCAGAGATGGTATCATCACCTCATTTTCCAGGTGAGAGAGACACCTGTTGCCCATAGGGCCTTCCCCCACCCATCTCCTTTCCAATACCTCCATCCTCCCTCTGTCTCTCTGTTGTGAAGCTCCCATGGCCCCTCAGAACCTCCCCCGACCATAATCAACTAGGTGCCCCTATGCCCTGAAGAATTGCCCCCTGTCTTTTTCCCTCTGTTTCAAAAGTCTACATTTGGGCTTGAAATAGTCATGGGCCCAGTTGCCCTTCAACACGAGCTGGTGACCTTGGACAGGTCACCTCAACTCTCTGAGCCTTAGCTTTGACATTTTGAAAGAGTGCCTAAAATAATAACAATAATTCCAGCAGTGACCATGTGTTGGGTGTTTATCATGAGCCAAGCTAAAAATCAAGTCCTTAGCATACAACTCAACACCAAAAAACCCCAAGCAATCTGATGAAAAACTGAGCAGAGGACCTGCATAGACATTTCTCCAAAGAAGACATCCAAATGGCCAGCAGACACATGAAAGGAAGTGCGACATCACTCATCATCAAGGAAATGCAAATCAAAACCACCATGAGCTATCACCTGACACATGTCAGAATGGCCAGAACCAAACGACAAGCAACGCCAAGTGTTGGCGAGCATGTGGAGAAAAAGGAGCCCTCCTGCACTGCTGGTGGGAATGCAAAACTGGTGCAGTCACTCCAGAAAACAGTATGGAGGTTCCTTCAAAAATTAGAAATAAAAAAATTAGGGGCGCCTAGGTGGCTCAGTGGGTTAAGGCCTCTGCCTTCGGCTCAGGTCATGATCCCAGGAGCCTGGGATTGAGTCCCTCAGCGGGGTCTCTGCTCGGCGGGGAGCCTGCTTCCTCCTCTCTCTCTGCCTGTCTCTCTGCCTGCTTGTGATCTCTGTCAAATAAATAAATAAAATCTTAAAAAAAAAAACTTTTCAAAAAAGAAATAAAAAAATTAAAAATAGAAATACTATATGATCCATTAGTGGGTATTTACCCAATGAATACAAAAATACTCATTTAAAAAGATATATGCTCCCCTATATTTTTTGCAATGTTATTTATAACATTATAAATATAAACATAAAATATAAAATATAAAAACATAGATATCTATATATATATCTTCGCGTGTGTGTGTATATATATGTATACATATATATTCATATATATGAATATTACTCAGCCATAAAAAATAATGAAATCTTGCCACTTGGAACAACGTGGATGGATCTAGAGGGTATTAGGCTAAGTGAAGAAAGACAGAGAGCACCCAGCCTTGGAAGCCAAAAGTCCTGTTGTCATCACTTGGGGTGAGCAAAGCCCCAGCCAGAGTCATCCCCATAAAGTGCAGGGGGACAGTGAGTGTGACAAGCCCGTCAGGCACCGTCCTGCCTGGACAGCATTATGACTGCCATGGGGGCTTGCTGGGGCAGCTGCTGGGCAGTATGTCCTGAAGAGCTTGACTTGCTTTGGCCTTTATTCAGATCCCGTGGTCCGGGGCTGAAGGAGAAGAGGATGGGAAGAGACCGGAAGGTGGGAGGGGGAAGGGGTGAGAATGAGCTCCCAAAGAAGCCTCCGCGGCTGCTGGCCAGTGGGTGGAGCCCATGGTGTACAAAGCCTCATTGCGTGGGCCCGAGTCTTATTGGAGTCCTCCTGAACATGATCACCTGGATAGGACGTGGGCTGTCCAGGTAGGGAAACTGAGTCCCTGGAAGCAGCAGAGGCTTGCCCAGTCGATAGCCAAGCCAGGGATCAAAACTGGATCTTCTGATTCTCAGTTTGAGCTTGATTTGCCTTCTAGACATCAGCGTGGGGCCTGGGTGCAGGCTTGCAGGGGCTGTCCTACTTCCCCCCTGGGCCCGTTCCATAGCTATGGAAGGAAACAAGGAGGCCAGTCCCCTTCCGTACAGTGGGGTGGGGATGGATGAACCAGTGCTGGTTCCAGCTGCCCCCCAAGGCTCCCACAAGCTTTTTCTGCCCTAGCAGCTTCCCTCTCCCTCTGCAAAATGAAGAACTTCAGTTCTCTGGCGGGTAGTTGCGGGGTCAAATGAGAGCATACCTGGGAAAGGGGGTTGCAGGCTGTAAAGCCCTAACCCGAGGGAAGGGGAGCTTGCTAATGTCTCTGGCACATCGGGGCCCCTGGGGAAGGTGAGATCGGGCTGTCCTGTCCTGCTGGAGGAAGGACTGGACCAAGTGTGTACTTACCTCACCCCGCTCTGGGGTCGGCTTCAGGCTCTGTGGGCCAGGAAGACAGTTGAACCAAAGCCTGGCCCCCAGCCCTGGAAAAGAACTACACACAAGGTGATTTCATCTGCCCACCTCCCCAGACATGGGCTAAATTAAGGGCATCCCAAGCCATAGTTCCGTTCCTATAAACTGAATACAATCTTCCTCCCGCCCCCTCCTGACTGCAGCTGCGCCTTCCTTCCATCAGAGCGGTGGCTACAGAGTTGATAGGAACCCCAACCACAGCCCCAGGGGCTGCCTCTGACCCCTGGCTGTTCCTGGGTGGTGAGTGAGTGGGGGGACAACATGGGGAAGGGAGTTGCCCCCAGACCCTCACCACAGGCCAAAGCCCAGGTGGCATGTCGGGGCAAAGTACCCCCAGCCTTCCCCTGTTGCTTCCACACATACTTTTCCAGCCCCTTCTAAATGTTGCGCCCTCTCCATCAGGTAAAATGGGTCCCTGCCCTCAAGGAGCTTACATTCCTACCAGAGGCTCAAAAAGGGGACCTCCTGGGTAAATTAAGCACTGTTACAAGGTGGCTAGTGCTACTCTGGAAACAGAGAAGAAAGACCCCTCTCTGAAGGGGCCAGGAGAGCCAGTGGGGTGGAGGGGGACGAGGAGGCATTGCAGTTTGAAAGAGGGAGGTCTGGACAGGCTTCCTGGGGACGACGGCAGCCAAGGCCCCCGACCAAGGGATTTAAAGTTTTCAGTTGCTGGCATCTGGCGTTCGTTTTGCCTTTTCTCAGGAGTGGGAGGACATAGAGTGTTTGGCAGGGCTATTCTGGGTCAAGCTTGGGGACAGCTTCTCTGTGTCCTGGTCAGGGGGAGGCTCGTCTAGGGGCAGAAGTCGCCCCTGGAGCTCAAGGCAGCTGGTGTGCCTCAGGGAGACCTGTGGTGGGGATCAGGCCAGAGTGAAATCCCCATCCGTGCCAAGCATTTGGGCCTTATTTAAAACAAAAGACACTCCAGTGGACACCCTGAAGACAAGCCTCGTCGGGGCGTGCTGTCCTAGCTGGGCTGGGGCCCCGCAGCGCCTGAGGTCCATGAACTAGGACGCGAGTGCCACTAGAGCCCAGCGTGTTTGTCCCAGCCCTGCACGTGCTCCCACACACTCGCACACACTCACACATACTGCTCATCACACATCTGTCCCCATGATGAGAACGTAGCCACCACATATACACACACACACACCTACCACAGCACCCAACTCAGAAGGACCCCCCCCACGCACGCTCACACAGACGGATCCCCACGTGGCGTAGACCCACAACACATATACGCACCCCACACACACATACACAGTATGCCCCAGACCATCTCACATGCACGCATGCACACACGCCCTCACAGACACACATCGTATGTCCACCCACCACCACATATACACACACAGGCTGCACGCCCCCGCACTTTATCGCCCTTAAGGAGCAGGCCTGATGCGGCTACAACAGCTCTCGAAACCGTCTCTGTCGCTTACGTAGCTGGGTGAGTTCTGACTCCTTGACCCGGTCCCTACAAGGTATCCGTCTGACAACCACTTTAAGATTTAGTTAGTGAGTTAGTTGGTTGAGAAAGGGGGGGGCAGAGTGAGTGAGGGAAGAGGCAGAGAGAGAGAATCTCAAGCAGACTGAGCGGGAGCCCGTCGATGCCACTTGGGTCCGATCTTAAGACCCTGAGATCATGACCTGAGCAGAAACCAAGAGCCGGGGGCTTCTCCGACGGAGCTGCCAGGTGCCCCCTCCCTGACTACCACGTTATCTCTGTTCCAGGGCAGCTCGGAGTGAGAAGGTCAGAACTGTCTCTGTGTCGCTTCATAAAATGCCCAGCAAGGAAGGGACTTTTTCTTCCATCTCGTGGAGCTCTCTGGGACAAGGCGAAGATCCTCCAGCACAAATGTCAGAAACTAGGTTTTACCCCTAGCCTGTCGGCTGCCGGTTACATGCATGTCACTGGGTAAAGACACTTCGCTCCTCGAAACCTTAGTTTCTTCATCCACAAAATGGGAATGGAAACCGCGTTTTCCAAACTTCTCAACGGGGGTGAAACTCCCTGTGAAATGGCCTTGCAACCTTGAAGTCATGCCGATACGAAATGGGATCACCAGTAATTTGGACGAATTGTATAGGCGTTGTTGCCTAAGCAGGCAGGAAGCACAGGTGGGTGGATGGAGACCATGTCTTCTTGTCCTCTGTCTCCCTGCTGCTTCCAGGAGGAGGCTTGAGGGAGTCACGCGAACATGGAGACGGTGCTCCACCGTGGGCCACCTCTTCTCATCCCAGGACCCAGCAGAAAGTGCTTTTTGCCAACAACCATTCTCCGGTGGGGTGTCCAGGGCCGAGAAGCTAGGGATGGGGAGGGAGAGCAACAAGGCAGGGCAGAGAGCCTAGCTGGGGAGGAGAGACAGAGAGCTACAGCGTCACCAGGTCTAGTCTGCCTTCCTTGATCGGGGCTGATGCCAGCCCACGTTGCAGAAAGCACTGGAAGGCCACCTGGACTGCAAGAGAGCTTTTCTGTGTGAGGTTATAGTTGCTCTGAGCGGTCGCAGGGCTGGGGGTCCTAGGCAAGAACATGACTAGGTCCTGGGGTACACTGTAAAAAACTACAGTAAAGCTCTTAAAGCTTCCTGGAAAATGGGGACTCTGTCCTTCTCAAAATCCACAAAACGTTGTAATAGTTTAGCTGGGGGCCCCAGGTTGGCAACTCTGAGCCACTGCTACTTAGTTTGGGTCTCTCTCGTGTGACAATCCTAATGGCACCTTCTGGAGTTGAGGCAGCAGCCTTGCAGCTCTGGGGACAGTCTTACTCATTCTAGTTTCTAAACTCAAAAAGTGAAATAAATAGAGGAAAATGTTGATGAGTACCACTACTGTATTTGTCTTCTACTGCTGCATAACAAATTCACCAGAGTTAAAAAGAGGAACCATCTGTTGGTTCACTAATGAGCAGCCCAGAAGCCCACGCACAGCGTGGCAGGTCCTACAGGCCAACGCCAAGGAGTTGGCTGGGCTGTGATCTCATCTAGAATTCTGGGTCCTCTTCCAAGCTCATGGGGTTGTGGCAAATTTAACTCCTTGAGGTTGTAGGCCTGAGGTCCCTGGGCCCTCGCTGACGGTCAATCAGGATCTGTTCTCAGCAACTAGAGATCATCTGTATTGCCACAGAGGCCCCCTCATCTTCAAAGCCATGTATGTCACATCTTTCATGCTTTGAATCTCTGACTTTCTGTTTCTGATCTCTAGATACAGGTTTAAAAGGACCTTAGGACTTGGTCAGGCCGACCTGGTTAATCTCCTACTTGAACTCACATGCAACTGGTTAGTTACCACAGTCACATCTGCAAAATTCCTTTTGCCATATAATATGACACAATCGCCAATGATACCTGTCATATTCGCAGGTTTGGTCTATACTCTGGTGCTGGACATCTTAGCATTCTGCTTACTACAACTACATTATCATTCATAACTTCAAGTCTTCAAAAGACATTCATAAGGAGGAAAAGAGATAACAATTTATCAATATACATAGATGATAAAAGAGTTGTATCTCAAATATAGTTTATAAACGTCTACAGATTAATGGTGGTGGGGGGAGACAAAACAAGAGAAAACCAGACAAGGAAATAATAAACAGGCATTTCTCAGAAGGAAGGCAGAATAATGAATGTATGGAAACATGCTCATTATTAATTGGGAAAAAATAAATGAAAACCCAGTAAAACACCATTTTACCCTCACCAAATTAGCAAAATTGTAAAAAAATCTGACAGCATCAAGTACTTGCAGTGAATATGGAGTAATGGGAACCTGCACACACTCCTAATGTGAATTTTCATTGGCGCAACCTCCTGGGATAATGAAATGTAATTATTTCTGAAGTTGAAAATGCACATGATCTATAACCCAACAATTACACTCCCTAGGTATGTAGTTGACAGAAATATACCCACATGGATGTCCAAGGCAGCAAAAATCTGGAAACAACAGGAAAGAATTCAAATGCCCTCCACAGTAACACGTATAAATAAATTAAAATATATTCATACAATAGATGACTTCAGAGGCAATAGTATGGTTCCATTTCTTAAAACTGGTGGAGACTACACAGGTGTTGGTTCCATTGTCCCTTCGGGAAGTCTTTCCAACTCCTTTGTCCCTTCCCCTGAGCAGAAAGAAGTCAGAGGAGGACAGGTGTTTAGAGATCCGGAGCCTAACCCATGGCGTCACAAACAAGGAGACAAGGGAAGAAGATACGTGTCAGGTTTTCCAAGGGCTTCTCTTGATCCGTCCTCCTTCCCGTCTCAGTATCCATCTATAACATTCTCTTCATCTTTCAAGGTCTTCCCTCCGGATGCTTGGAGACCATCCTAGCCCATGCACCCAGTGAGAAGCCCAAAGTTCAGAGAGGTTGAAGGATGTGCTCAAGGCACACAGGCACGGGGAGGCGGCTCAAGCTCTCTGGAGTCCGCGCCGTCTTTACTGGCAGCATTCAAGGCTAATTCATATCTCTACTCTATAGCATCCTCAAAGATGGTCCCTATAAACTGGAAGTGCTCAGTTAATGCAGCCCTGCCCATCTTGGGTTTGCAACTCTTGTTTTGCAACTTTTGCAACTCTTTGCAAAAGAGCTTTGAACAAGAGCTTTGCAACTCTTATTTTGATACTGCTACACAGGAAATGACCAGCAGATGGTAGCATTTCCCTTTCCTGGCTCCTAACTCTTCCCAATTGCAAGTGTAAAGAGGAAAATTGGCTTTTTTCCCTTCTGTTCTCCAAACTCGGATGTCAGTATATCCCAAGGGCCTATTGCTCCCATTCAAAGCATGCATCTGCTTACTCCTTTGCTGGGAAAAGCCTACTTCGTATCTGCAGAAACTCCAGTGTAAGACACTGAAGGAGGAGAGCATGGGGATGTGCAGCAAGCACATGAACGAAGCCTTATGAAATACTGATTCCCCCCCACTGGGATACAGTGGGCAGAGAATGCGGCTTGCTTAAGGTTCCCATTTTCCTTCGGGGAAACAGGCTCAGAGAGGTAGGGCAATGTGATCAGAATCACACAGCAAGGTCAGATTTTCTGACTCCCAATCCAGTGCACCCTGTGAGTTTTGCTAAGTTAATTCTCAAAGGCAAAACCTGCCCTGAGGGCATTTTTCAACCTATATATGCAGACAGGAGATCTGAAAGTTAAAACACAATTCAAAATGCTATATGGTGAATAATAAGGGAACAGCATAGGAAAGAAGTGGGGGCTCAGAGGAGCAGACCTTACCATTTTCAGCGTGGGGGTGTGTGTATGTGAAGACCTGTGAGGTCACGGAAGAGCTCCTAGAAAGAGAGGAGCTCTTACCCTTGAAAGTCAAGATGTACAAAAGACAAGGAGCCATGGTGGAAACTGTAGATCAGGATGGCAAATGTGTGACCTGGGTCTGCAACTTTCTTTATTCTTCTGCACCCTCCATCCAGCACCCGTGCCCATGGTAGTCATCATTAATCGATTGTTGGACTCTTTCCCCATGTGCACTGGGCCTGCCCAGGATCCGTTCTAGCACAGGGCTCGGGGCATCCCCTTCTAGCCCATCACAGGTGGCCTGGCAGATGAAAGCTGCTTGCTCCTCCCGGGCCTGCTCTGCCGCCTCCCTGCTCGCTTGCTGTCCTTTATTGCTCACGCCCTGGGGGGCCAGAAGCCACGCTGAATCATTTACACACACCTGCCATTCAATCCACTGGACAACAAAATCTCAGGTTTACAAATAAGTGAAACTTATTTGTAAGTTTGAGGCACAGAGGCGCTAAAAACCTTTCCGTGGCAGAACCAGGATGCACCCCCACGCCTGTGTGCCTCCCAAGCCCAGGCTCTGAGACTGCTAGAGTGCTGTGTAAGCCAGTGCGGGAGAAGGGCTGCGGTTTAGGCCCTTGTTGGGAAGGTAGTAATGAGACTAATGGGGCTTCAGTGGACACCGAGTCCCAGAGAACAGGGGGCATCAGAGGTGCTTTGTTTGATCATGCATTCCTTTGGCATATATTTATTAAGCACCTACTGTATGCCAGATACCTTCTAGAAGCTGGGAGTATAGCTATTAACAAAGGAGGCAAGACACCCCGCCCTCAGTTGGGGGAGTATAACAAGTGCGCCATATGTCAGGTACTGTGGGGAAAAGTAAAGACTGGAGAGAATCATGACGAGTTATACGGGTTCTCAGCCCTGGGAGATAAGGGATGGCCTGGGCGCCTGAGCTTTCTGGAGTGAGTGAGGCACATGGACATAAAGCCCTAAGGAGGCAGATCCTGATGGCCTCAAGGCAAATAATGGTGGTGAGGAGTCCGTGTGCGGAGGAAAGAGTGGGGCCTGCCAGCAGTATGAGGGATTCCAGAGGCCTTCTTTGCTCTGCCGAAGGTGATGTGGCTGCGGGAAAGGCGGTCTTTCAGAATACACAGGCTCCTGGGCCCCCTCGGACGCTGGCCAGTGTGGGATGGAGGCAGAGTTCCATGTACGCCTCATACAATATACGAGCACCTAACGGAATCGATTTCATTCTTCAGGGGTCTCTGACCACCGCCCCGTGGATGGGGCTGGAGCAGGGTGGGAGGTGAATTTTCAGCCTCTGGGCCCTCACTCCCAACAGGGCACTGGGAGGAACTCCATGCCATGAACAGTGGAAAGCATGGAAACGTGCTGGTCACTATCGACAAGATGCTTGGTGTTTAGTTGGTGGAGGAAAATGACTTTCCAGGAGTCTGTTCAATAGGAAGCCAGGAAGTCTGTTGTTCAAGCGCAGTGCCCTCTGTGTGCCCAAGCTCACAGACAGATTAGCTAGGCTTTGGGGAAAATAAACATGCAGAAATAAGATGGACTTGGGTGGCTCAGTCAGTTAGCATTCAAATCTTGATTTTGGCTCAGGTCATGATCTCAGGGTCTTTGGATCGAGCCCCGTGTCGGGCTCTGTGCTCAATATGGAGTCGGCTTGTCCCTCTCCTTCTGCTCCTCCCCTGGCTCACATTCTCTCCCTCCCTCCCTCTCTCTCTCTTTCTCTCTCAAGTAAATAAGTAAAATTAATTATTTTTAAAAAGGAAATGGGCTTGCTCTGCTAGGGTTCAGGTCTCCCTTGGGTGCATGAGCAATGTGGGAGGGAGTAGAAAGGAGGAAGAATTTGAGAAGTCTCGTGGCCAGTTCTTTCATGCCAACTTGCCCCATCTCCCCCCGCGGGTTCAGTGCTTTATGGAGGCTTTCTTGTGGCCGGCAGGGAACCATGAAGCATGTTCTTCACTTGGGCTCTGCAAGCATTCTAGGAGTAGTGTACCCTCTCAAGCAGGGGGGATTAGTATACATATGAGTCCCTGCGTGACTATAGGGATGCACACCTGTGCGCATCCAGCTTTCTTCAAATGCCCCTAACATGTCTATGCTAGTTATCAGTTTATGACTTTTCAGCTCCAAGTTCACCCACAAATAGCTGCTGCCTGCTAATGGTCAGGACCCCCACAAGCATCTTGCCTTTATAGTGAGCGTGTTGGTAAGTCTTCTAGCAGAGTGTGCCGGGAGAACGCCACAGGAGGACGAAACTTCTGCTGTTGGTTTTGACAGCTACAGGACATCCTGTGGTTCTCTGTCCCACCCATGTGTCCGGGAGGTCCCCGAGAGACCTAAGCGTCTTGTCCAGCCTGGTGATCACCTTCCCATGACCCTCCCCAAACGGACACTGTGTGTTCCTTGCTGCCCACCTACACTGCCATCTGACCCCTTCTAGATGCCCACAGACCCCACCACCAGGTTGTGACTCACCTGCACTCAGTCAGATTGCTTCATCCTGTCTAGCCACAGAAGGCCAGCTCTGGCCAAGACACACGCTAATTCCTCCACCATCCAAGGGGCTGCCATGATGCCTTCTCCAACAAGGTCTGGTCCACAGCCTTGAGAGGTGGCCCCCTTCTGAGGCTGTACCCCCTCCTTGGGTTCCCTTTCTCAGCTGCAGGGAGAGTAGCCTTCTAGGGCTCTCTCTGCATCCTACAGTTACTCTTTTATCACAGCATAGTTTTCTTTAGAGTCAACTCCCACTGCTTTAACTGCTTACAACTCCCATTGTTTCCATCTCCTGTTTCTGACTGAACCTAGACAGAGAACAGTGCTTAGCTCCCCAAGGATCTACATAGCTAGTCTCAGGTAAAACAAAAATAGAAAACTCTCAGCTCATTGCTCAGCACACAGAAAGCTATAAACCCAAGTGGCTCTGTTACTACTCTGTGTTTGAGGTAGAGGTCACTTCCCCTGCTACCAAAGGGTTGTTGGCTCTGGAGAATCGGAGAATCGGCCTTAGGCATTTCCTCTTACCTGTTTAGCTTGAGCTGCATCTCCCCTGGGGTGGCAGGAACATAATGAGAAGGTAGAGCTATCATTTGTGGAGCACACCCCCTATAGGAAGCGGTGGGTCAAGAGTTTTGTGTGTATTATTCGTCCCATTTGCAGACAAAAAAAAAAAGGCCAAGGACTCAAGAAGTTAGAATGTTGCCCAACATTTCACAGCTGGCCCAGGCAGAGCTGGAATGTGAACTCTGTATAGCCTCTCCCAGAGCCCAGAGGCTTAACCACCATGATGAATTTCTTCGTGGCCAAGATCCATTGCTGTGTCCGGCCCTGTGCTAGATGAGTCACAGAGGTTACATAATGTGTCTCCATAACAACTGGGTTTGGCACGCAGTGTTTTGGTTCCTGTCACACAGATCAAGAGACTACATTTCTTACCCAAGGCCACTCAGCTAGTGAGCACGGAGGCAGGATTAGAGATGGGCCCTCTGGCTCCAGAGCTATGCATTTAACATCTAGAGTATGACTGCTTCCCTGAATCCCGTAACGGAAGTGAACATTGGGGGCAGGATGTACGTGGATCTAGAGAGCGGGCTGGGTGAAGCATTGGGAAACACTTGACATGGCACCTGACTTCATATATGGTGTCCATGCATTTCCAACCATGCCATGTGGCATCAAAGATGAAAAGCTAGGGAGAGAGAAGGATAGAAGAGTCGACAGCCTTCTCTCCCTGTGTCATCGCCCTACTATACCTGTCCTAACCCCAGCTCTATGTGAGAGGGATCATCTGCAGGCATTTCTATAAGACTAGTTTGGAGACAGACCTGTGTTGGTTTCCAGCCCTCTTCTAGGGAGGGGATTGCCCAACACTCAAGACGGATGGCACAGCCCCTCAAGCACCTTGCCAACACCCAGGTCTGATTCCATTTCACCAATGGTGCCAACCTGAGTGACTAGTTCCCTTTGGACAGTTTCGTGCTTCTTTATCAGCTTAGCCCTAAGACCCTAGCAGCAGATACAGAGAGGGAAGTAGCACCTATTGTAAGATCTAAGAGTATTTACAGATTCCAGAGAGTGAGGCCAAATAACACATTCATTTCTATAAGTTGTCCTCTTGGAGAGGTTGCTATGGACATAACAAGCCCCGTGCTCTACAACATCTCTGCAACAGGAGAGGGATCCATGTTCAAAGCTGTATTTTGCATCATGTTGCTCAGTATAGATTGAGGGCCTCCAATCAAAACACAATCCACTAAAAGTTAATCTTTAAAAAGACACAGGAATTAAATAAATAAATAAATAAATAAATAAATAAAAATAAAAAAAAATAAAAAGACACAGGAAGCACTCAGGCGCTGAACTCTGCGGCTCCGGCTGAACTGGTATTATATGTATCTAAGAATATGAGTCTGGGGTGCCTGGGTGGCTCAGTGGGTTAAGCCTCTGCCTTTGGCTCAGGTCATGATCTTAGGGTCCTGGGATCAAGTCCTGCATCGTGCTCTCTGCTCAGCGGGGATTCTGCTTCCCCCCACCCCCGCCTGCCTCCCTGCCTACTTGTGATCTCTCTTTGTCAAATAAAGAAAATCTGTAAAAAAGAATATGTGTCTAGGGATTGAATAAAATACATACTTCATAGGTACTTGTCCACAAACAGCATTTCTTTCAGCCAAACTTTTAAACAGTACATTGTGGCTCTGAGGCTGAGATTCGACTCGGAATGCTTGTACTTTCCGTTGCCATTTATGAAAGGAGCCACACGCATTAATAATAAACTGATCTGGGACTTCAGTTCAATCCTCTGAGGAAAACTGGGGCGCCAGCAAACACATGTTCCTAAAGCAAAGGCCAACACACATCCCCTCCAACGTGCGTCAAGAGAACCCCTGCCGGTGGAGCCAAGAATTGCTTTAGAAGAAACTTCCAGAGTTCTCTAAGAACACCACAGCGGGCGGGGGGCGGGGGGGGGGACTAAGACCCCACAGTTCCACCTGGGACTGTGCAATGTCAATGAAAGTCAGCCTGGGGAAACAGGACAGCAGGTGTGGAAGCACAGATCCTTTCTGAACACACAGGCAGATACCTGCAGCCCCGCTCAGGCCAAACAGCAATACCTGCCAGTCACACCGGCTGTGAAATGCACTCCCTAAGTAACTAAACAGGGTAGCTTTTCTGCACATAACTGTTTTCTCCAAATCCCCTAAAGTTGGAGGATAGCTCTTAAAATGATTGTTGGGGATCCAGAATTGGTAACCCTTGTTTCTGGAGGTAATAAGAGAGTAGTAGTGATTGTCTATTAAGACCACTCTGTGGGTGCCTGGGGGGGCACAGTCTGTTAAGCAACTGATTCTCGGTTTCTGCTCAGATCCTGATCTCTGCTGTGGTGGGACTGAGCCCCCTGTCGGGCTTTGCTACGCGGAGCATGGAGTCTGCTTGAGATTCTCTCTCTGTCCCTCCCACTCGTGCTCTCTAAAATAAATAAATAAAACTTAAAAAAAAAAAAAAAAAAGACCATTCTGAGTCCATGATATCCAAATCAGATTTCCCAGAAAATCTTCAGTGCTTCTAATTCCCTGAACATTACTTGTCAGCTTTTTTTAAAAAAAATACCAGTTTTTTCCTTTCCTGACATTTCCGGAGTTTGGGACTGAAGAGATAGACTACAGCACGTGTTCTGTCCACTATCGTGAAGGAGGAAGTCCGAGAGCCTTATTACACAGAATTTCAGCAAAATACATTTCCTGAAATTGTTTTTTAAAATATCTATTTCTATATGTTTATATGTAGTCATTGCCTATGTTGCCTTATCAAGAATATTTCCTACAAGAGAACTTCCATTTTAAATGGGCGTGGACGAGGGGTGCCCCGGGGGGCTCATCAGTTAAGCTACGCACTCGTGATTTCCTGGCTCACGTCATGACCTCAGGGTCATGAGACAGAGCCTCACTTCGGGCTCCACGCTCAGCACAGAAGCCGCTTCTCCCTCTCCCTCTGCTCCTCCTCTCACTGGCATGCTCTCTCTCTCTCTCAAATAAATAAATAAAATCTTTTAAAAATAAAACAAAAAATAAATGGGCATGGATGAGGATAAACTTTCATGCTTAAAACTTGATACATACAATGTTCGGAAGAGTTTTCCATAGACTAATTTCTGGTTCCAAACGTATCAAATCTTGTTTCTCCTTCACTGCCTACATTTTTCTGAAAACAGGTGCGAGAGGACATGTTTATTATTGAACCGTCTCGGGCTCTCCTGGCTGAATCAGAGCCATGTTCCTAGAAACCATTCCCACCCTGAAAGATGAGCAGTAATGTAACCACACACAGAAGTGACTGGAAATGGCACGAACATATCTTATTAAACTCTAACTAAGAGAATCTACAGCTTGCCTTTTTTTAGCTAAATCCCAAAAATGCCTATGGCTCCTCTGATGTGAGGGGTTTTCGGAGAACTCAGGGTAGAAAGAACCAGATGTCTTAATTGCTTGTATTTAAAATAGCTTATTTCTGCAAACTCTACAAAAACATTGGACCATAGAAAGGTTTGCTAAGCCTCTCCCATGAGGAGCTCACGGAGGTGAGGCACCCTGTAGTGCTCCCTCAGCTGAGATACAGAAGCCAAGAGAAAAAGCAGGTTGAGCAGGAAAGATGATTAGTTCACTTTTTGACATATAAAGTTGGGTTTTAGGGGACGCCTGGGTGGCTCAGTTGGTTAAGCAGCTGCCTTCGGCTCAGGTCATGATCCCAGCGTCCTGGGATCGAGTCCCGCATCGGGCTCCTTGCTCTGCAGGGAGCCTGCTTCTCCCTCTGACTCTGCCTTCACTCTGTCTGCCTGTGCTCGCTCTCACTCGCTCTCTCTCTGACAAATAAATAAATAAAAAATCTTTAAAAGTTGGGTTTTAGGAGGGATATTCTGGTAAAGGTGTCTAGGAAGCAGCTATCTACTCATGTGTTTTTAATTCTTGCAGCACCTCCCTATTAAATAAAGAAAATTCAAACATTGCAAAGGGAAGTAGGAAAAGAGAAAAAAAGATACAAAGAGAAAGCGTATTTCACATGATATTCAAAATATGAATCCACCTACCTGGCCCCTTTCCTAACCAATTAGAGACTTGGAAAAGGTGCTGAATGGCCCTGGGATAAGCATTGCCCCTTTTGTTGCTAGATCAGGGGAAAATTAAGGGTGGAGGTACTATGAGGTCTCAAGGCAACAGCTATTTACCAAGCAGGATGAAAGAACTTTGACTTTTTACAATTTACAGCATTTATCAATGTGTTTTAGGTGAATAGCAGCCCTGAGTACGTGTGTGTGCATCTCCAAAAAAGGGGCAGAAATGTCCAAATATTTCTGTAATCATTATTAATATAAACTAAACTCATCAATTAAAGGCAGGTACCCACCTGGATTTTTAAAAATTTGTTTAAAAAAAAAAAAAAAGGCGTCATTTCCAGGAGATGAACCTAAAGAACAGGAAAGCCTGAAAACAAGACAGGAAAAACACACCATACAAATACTATCTTAGCAATACTGAAAGCAGGCCTAATAATTTTTTAAGGAGAAAAATGATAAAAGAAGGTAAGTCACCAAAAGATAAACCAATTATGAACTTGTGTGAAGCTAATAATTTGTTCTCAAAATTATAAGGCAAAATGAGAACAAATTATAGGGGGAAATTGGCAAAGTATAATAAAGGTAGGAAACTTTAAATCAGCCTTCTTGGAAATCAACGGCTGGAACAGAAAAAACCTGGGGTATAAACAATCTGAGTAACTAGCACACTGGAGGGAAAAACACATAGAAAGAAGCCTGTGCATTCACAAAAACTGGGACATTAAAAAAAAGAAAAATCCGTCTGTCAGGCCACAGAGAAGTCACAAATTCCAAAAAGAGCACCTTTTCTCATCTCTAAGCATTAAAATTAGAAATTCATGACAAATTTTTTTTTTGTTAAAGATTTTGTTTATTTGACAGACAGAGATCACAAGTAGGCAGAGCAGCAGGCAGAGAGAGAGGAGGAAGCAGGCTCCCTGCTGAGCCACCCAGGCACCCCCAAAATGTTTTTTAAAAAGCTACAGAAACACGCTTCTAAATAATACATGAATTAAGGATAAAATTCTAATTTTAAAAAAACAAAATATTTAGAACTGAGAGATAACAAAAGCATGGCATGTTAAAACTTGTGATATGTAGTTAAAGCAGGATGTACAGGGAGATTTATCATCTTGGATACATTTATCAGAGAACAAGAGAGAGATTTGGAAAATGACCCAAATGTTCAACTCTAGATACCAGAAAAAGATCACTAGGGCAAATCCAAGGAAAGAAGGAACAGAACTACAAAGATAAAAACAGAAATGAAAGCAGTAGATAATATTTTAAAAAGAATGAATATAATTTATAAAAAAAATTAGGGACGCCTGGGTGGCTCAGTTGGTTAAGTGTCTGCCTTCAGCTCAGGTCACCATCCCAGAGTCCTGGGATCAAGTCCCTTGTGGGGTTCCCTGCTCAGCAGGGGCCTGCTTCTCCCTCTCTCTGCTGCTCCCCCTGCTTGTGCTCTTTTTCTCTCTGACAAATACATTAAATCTTTAAAAGATTTTTTTTTTTTTTTTGGAATAAAAAGGGGATTGTAAAGTCTGGCCAGACTGATCAGAAGCAGCCTTTCCGGACCCCATCCTCTACACTTTCCTCTCCCATCCTTGACCCTAAGGTTCCTCTGTACAAGCCCGTGTTTTGTGAGGTATTTGCGATTTGTTTGTTTCCCCACTGGAGAAGAGCTGTGTTTACAGCAATAGAGTGTTCTATAGCCCCTCTTTGTGTGGCATACCTTGGCTGTACGCAAACCCTGTCTGAGCAATGACTCAAGGCTCCTGCTCTATTCAGAGCCGTGCAGCACCTGACCGGTTTACAAGGGGTTCACTCCCCCCTTAGCTCAGCTCATGTTTGTGTCAGACCCTCGCCGCGATGAACCAGGGGTTACTTTGCAGATTTTCATAGACCATTTTGAAGATTTTCTAAGCGAGAACACCGAGGCTCAAAGAACGGATCACTTCCAAAGCGACAGGCCCCAGGTGTTGGCACACCAAACCCAGAGTCTTTTCCCGGACACAAGTGTCCTCACGGAGTCCGAGCCCAACACGACGTTTGTTAAAAATAAACGGTTCGGGGCGCCTGAGTGGCTCAGTGGGTTAGGCCTCTGCCTTCGCCTCAGGTCATGATCTCAGAGTCCTGGGATCGAGTCCGATACCGCTCGGCAGGGATCCTGCTTCCTCCTTTCTCTCTGCCTGCCTCTCTTCCTACTTAGGATCTCTGTCTGTCAAATAAATAGATAAAATCTTAAAAAATAATAATAAAGTAAAATAAATGGTTCAAAGTCACAGAAGGGTGACCACAGAGGTAGCTAATCACCGCCCTGGCCTTGAAGAGCTCAGGCCTGACGTAGGAAAGTGTGTGTTACACGCAGAAGAATTCCGCTTTGATTTATGTTTTTAAAGGTGGTATTTAAGGAAGCAGTAGCTCATCTACGAAAAAAGTGAGCCATTCAGAGAAGCTTGCCTTTGAGGCCGCCGGGAGTCGGGGCAAGCGCGGCGCCGACGCAGGCCGTCCAGCCGGAGGCTTGGGTGGGCGCCAGGTGTGACCTTCCCCTGATGAAGTCCCCAGCCGAGGGCACGCCAGGCGACAGACGCTCCCTCGGAAGGCCGCGGGCTCCGTGGGGGCTTCGCCCCGACGCGCGCTCCTGGGTCGCCGCAGGCACCCCCACCGCGGTAATAACCGGGCCTGGCGGAGCCTCCTGGTGCCACTGACCCTCTGCTCGTCTTCCGCTGAGGGTGGGGGCGGGGCGTTTCCTCCGAGTCGCACTGGAGCCTTTGGCCCGAGTTTCACTCTCACCCGCCTCTCATCGCTAAAAAATGCAGTTCAGCCCCGAAAAAAGGCCGCGCCTTTGCGGGGTGAAGGGTGTTGCAGAGGCCGCGTAAAATGACTAGGTCCGCGGGGTTTGTAGTCGGGCGCGCCTTCCGCACCGCACCCGCGACCCTACCGGGCAGGCAGAGGCCAGAATCTCCCCTTCGACCTACAGCGCCCAGTCCCGCCCTCTCTTTGAGCTCAGAAAATGGAAATAGGACCAGCAGCGCACTTTGCTACAGTCCCAAACCGGCAGCAACCTAAATGTCTTTCCCTAAGAACCTAGGTGACACGCACGTTGGCGCACCCCTTGGGTCCTTGGTTAGAACCAAGGAGATCAAAGTGTGCTTGCGTGGAAAGACCCGGCAAGATGTAGTGAGTAAAAATGCATGTCGCAGAAAACACGGCAACACCGTCTTAAACAGTGCATCTAGGCGAATATATAACACATCGAGGTTGCAGAGAGAAAGATCTGGAAAGACACACCTAAAAGCGGGCTAGAGGAGTAAAGAGTGAATCTCAGTTTCTAAAAATTGCTTTTAAATGATCATACATTCATTTATTACATGTGCGAACATTTTTTTTTCAAAAATAAGATCTTTTAGAGTAGTTTTATATGTACAGAAAAAATGAGAAGTTAACACTTGGTTTCTCCTGTTATTAGCATTTCCTATTAGCATGGAGCTTTTGCTACAATGAATGAGCCAGTACTTCATTATTAACTGACGTCCATAGTTTATTTAAATTTCCTTAGTTTTTTTCCTAATGTCCTTTTACCAGGATCCCCTTCAGGATGCCACGCTACATTATTTTCAAATCTCCATAGGCTTTTCGTGGCTGTATTCTTGGGAGGAAGACCAACATGGGCACATGCTATCACTGAGGATTTCTCTCTCTCCCTGTTGACCTTGATCACCTGCCTAAGGTAGTTTGTTGGGTTTCTCCACCGTAAATCTACTCTCCCCACCCCCACCTCCATTTCCATACTGTTGGGTGAACTTTTTAACGTGAAAAGTGTTCTTTACCTGAAGGAGAGTCGCTAACAAAGGTACATAGGGCCGGAGGAGGCTTGGAGAACGCCGTCCTCGAGATCGTGGCTCAGGCACGACCGACAGAGGAGGCGGGCGGAGCGGGGAAGCCCCTCACCAACCTCCAGGCGCCGGCAGAAATCCCTGCCGTCCCAAAAGAGCCAGAAAGCCGGCGATTTTCTCCCCCCGCCCCAGGAGGCAGCTCTCCGCCCGTTAGCCCTCCCGGCTATCACCTGGGGGCGGGGACGCGCTCCGACCCCACCCCTAGCCCCGCCCCGTCCCCTGCGCGAGCTGCTCCGCCCCGGGGCGCGTTGGGCCACTGCCGGGTTTTCCGCCCCGCGCACTCCTCCTCCGGCCCCGCCCTGACGGTTGCGGTTCCCGAGTGCCCGAGTGCCCGAGTGCCCGGAGTGCCCGGAGTGCCCGGAGTGCCCTGAGTGCCCCGAAAGCCGGAGTGGGACAGAGCTCGAGGCCGATAGAGGCGCCGCGGCCGGGACGCCCGCGGAGACAGCCGCCGCTGCCCGGGGCCCCTCGCGGCCCCCACCCTTGTGATCAGTGGCCAGCGGCCGGGTAAGTGAGGGCTCCCTGGCCCTCCGGAGGCACGGGGCGGGGCGGCGACAAGGGACGGGGTGGCGGCAGAGCGCCGCGGCCGGGCCGGTGAGCCCCAGACTGCCCTGCGCCCGCTCCCGTCCCGGTCCTGCCCTGCGGCTTCCTGGTTGCTCAGCACGGCGGTTGGGGGGGTTGGGGGGGGTTGGTGTCGGGTTGTCGGGCTGGCCCCCGACGGGTCGTCGGCCAGGTTACCCGGCTTGGTCGGCCGCGAGGGGCTGCCCTCTTTGAGGTGGGCGGTGCGCAGGCTGGCCCCCTGTGCCCAGGGCCACGTGACTGTGCTGCGCGGCTGGGGTCGGGGCCTCACCCGCTCCTGGGTGGGCGTGGGACGACTGGGTGAACTTGGGACCGGATGAACCTGCGACCAGAAGGCGACTGACTGGTATGGGGGTGGCCGATGGTCCGGGCCCCTCTGACCCAGCGGAGTTCTCAAGAGTGTAGGTGCCCTTCCGGGGCGTGTGCTAAGGAGGGCCGGTAGAGGAGGCTGGCTTCAGGAACTTTCCTCCTGAACTGGGAAGATGCAAATCCTGGGAGCTGTTGGTGTTGGAGATTGTTTGTTAAGGCCCCTTTGAGAAAATGCGGAACTACCCCGGCGCTGTGTTCACCTGTGTGTATACCCTTTCTGCCTTTCCCCTTGAGCTCTACGTAGCCTGTGGAACGCTTAAAATGGCAGAAACCCATTTTATTGGTTTAAAGGACAGTTGCGAAGTTCCCCTTCCGAGGAGAGAAGTTAAGCTGGCCAGTTCTAGCCCAAGCAGGTTACAGTTGCCGCCCCGCCCCCACCCCCGCGACATTTCTCTCAGCTTCCCCCATCAGTGACCTTGCTTTGCTTTGGGTATCCAAGGTATACAGCGACGCCGCGCTCTCTCCCGACCCCACGTTTTGCTTCTGGCTGCCTTGACCTGAGCGTGAAGTGGCGCTGGCGCGCCTCTTCGCTGCTCCCACAACGGGAACAAAAACTTGCAGGGGAGGGCAGGGCTGAGTCCTGGAGGTGGAGGCTCAGGGTGTATTCTCTTTCTTCACTCCTAAATGGCTCTCATTATGTTCCTTCATTCCTTCCTAGCTTCAGTCCATTGTTGGGGATTCCAGGAGGATTAACAGTGCTCCTTCCCTCAAGGCACCCTCCTGTGCTTCTAGGTGGTCCCTGGCAAGACAGGTGCTAGGGTAATCTGTTACCCTGGCATGGGGTGCTCGGTGCCTCGGGGTCCTAAATCCCTCCGTCTTGTCTCTTATAAGTCTCTGTGCCTTGGTTTCCTCATCTGTAAAGTGGGGATGATAATACCTACCTCACGGGGGCATTGTAAGGGTTAAATGAGTTAATACGTGACAACCATACCGCCCAGGCACAGCGCTGAGCTGGTGACTATTTGACCATACCTGTGTGCTCTAGGTGGATGTCACCTACGTGGGGTAAAGCCTGTGCTCTAGGTGGATGTCACCTACATGGGGGAAGGGCCTAGGACACAAGTGTCAGCAATAATAATACAGTAATAATAGCTGTTGTTTCTTTCATGCAGCTGGAAGTCCATTCAAATCGAATTGCTCTCCTGCCAGTCCCTGTTTTAGTTCATGTTGTTCTGCCCTCCTGGAATGTCCTCCTTCCCCATCTCTGCCCATGATTCCCCACCCTTCTGGGAACCATCCAGGAGCTTACTCCTAGCTGGAAGGGACAAGACATACTCTGAGCCCACACTGCCCTCCTCTTCTACTCCTTTGGCATCCCTTCTCCATAGTCGCCTTGCTTAGTATTTGTGTGGCCCCATGTCTTATCCCTGCCCCGTCCTTTGTCTTTGGAAGGCGGGGCTTACTCATGTTTCTTACTTGTGCCTTGGTTGCACAGCACCCAGGAAGGGCTCTGCCTAATATATGTGCTAGCAGAATTTCGCTGAGTGTGAGAGGCAGGCCAGGGAAGTAAGGTTTTCCTTGATCTTAGACCTTGAAGGCTCAGTTTGGGTAGGCAACGAAAGAGAACCTGAGATAGAGCTAGGGCAAGGCTGACGGATACCTATCTTGGATTGCTTACCTAGAAGGCCAAGATTCCGTGGAGGATGGGTCCTCTGGAGTGACAGGAGTAAGAATCCAGCCAGAATAGGTTAGTGTGGGCTCTTGGGAATTCATTGCAGAACAGAGAGGCAAAGTCGGTGTAGGCAGGAGGTGAATGTAGAAAAGAAATCTGTGTCGAGTGCTGGGGACCTGTGCCAAGGACCCAGGGCCTTTTTGGAGTTCACCCTCCTTCCTCTTGGATTCACCTCCTCCTTTCCTCTCTCCCTAAGCCTGAGGCAGTGCCTGGTGCTTGATCCCGTGGTGGGTCACTCAGGGAAGACTATGCGCTGGTGTGCTTCACAGTCACAGCCAAGCAGGCCAACTCAGGTCTACTGGACTTCTCTCTACAGCACATTCTGATGCCATTGTCCCCTGGTGCCTCAGGAATTTGAGTGATCCTAGATAGGAAAGCCCTTAGGCACCTGTAAAGGTGAAGAAACTGAAGTTTCTTTGTTGGGAATTTGCATTTTAAAAAGGAGTTGTTGAAATTCAGTGAAGCTTTCTAGTAATGCTGAAACTATAGCACAGTAGGCCCACTTACCCCCCTTCCCCTCAACTCCCCCCCAATAAAATAGAGGTCTGATGTCACCTGGTGGCTTGTATTCTGGAGGATTCTAACAGTACATAGGGCCCAAACAGAGGCTCCAGTACACTGTTAGAAGAAAGTAGTGGGTGAGGCAACTCAGTCAGGAGACAGAGTTCTCCGTTTTGAGTCACTGGGACAAGTTGTGGAGCCACACAAGGTCCCAGTGTTCTAGATGGTAAAATGCCTGCCTCACGTGGTTGTTTGCAGATTCTGGTGAGAAGATGCTTGTGGAGGGGGTTTAAGATCAGCCAGGGCTTGATCATGATGGTGTTGATCTCTTGGGTGCTTTACTGCAAGGACACTTGAGACAGAATGGAGTGTGCAGACTGTTGGCGCCTGACTCTCTGATCCCTCAGTGTCTGGTCTTCCAGGGGTTGTGCTCCTGAAAGTCCCACGGACTCAGCAGAAAAGAAGGGAAGAATTGTTGGTGAAATTGCAAGGGAAGTCTGGTGTCCCCAGCCTTTGTCACCTGGAGCTTGGGGGTAGGCTGGCTGGGAGGACCATGAGCTGAGAGGAATGTGAATGAAGGTGGAAAGGAGAAACCCAGAGGGTATTAGCTGGGGGGCTGGGGGGGGGGGCGAGCATATGGCAGATTAAGCCTGGGACTGGCTCTCTAGGGGGAAAAGTATGTTTATGGGGGGGGGTCAGCTGGCAGTAGCAGATGTGAGCTTGCTGTGGCCACCTAAAAGGTCATGGCTATTTTTAGGAAGTGGGTGACAAGGCATGTTTCTGTTGAACCAACATTGTGAGTACCCACTGTTTGCCCAGCCCTGTGCTGTGTGCATAAAAGCACAGTCCACCCCACCCACCCTAGGTTGTCTGCCTGGATTCCCCAGAGACGTGGCATACTGGATGAGAACCAGGTCTGGAAGGTGGCCAAGATCATGATCGTGACTTCAGTTATGGATATGGAGCGTCTTGAGATGCCTTTGGGGTACCAAGGAGTCAGGTGTGTCTGGAGCTTAGGAGGACTCTGGGCTAGAGAGACATTTTTGTCTAGATTTATCTGCTATAAAGGGCACGATGAGATTGAGGAACTCACCTTGAATAGCTGAGTAAAGGAGCCTGAGCCCAGGAAGGAGCTAGAAAAACAGCAGTCCATGAGGGGGGAGGAAAAGCAGGACAGTGTCAGATCATAGAAGCCAGGGTGAGTCCACTTCAGTTGGAGGGAGTGACCACGGGTGCCCACTGTTGCTGTGGGAAGTGATAAGGAGGACACGCAGCACGTTAGCTGTGGCTGTTTTGCTGGGAGGCTGGTGGAGAAGCCAGATGGGAATGAATGGGCAGAGGATTTGCAGGAGTGCGGATCCGCTGTGCTGAGTATAGACAAGCTTTGAAGGGAAGGAGAGGCGTTGGGTGATGCAGGAGGAGGCCGGCACCGAGGGGGTGTTTGTTTCTTTTTCTCAGATCATCCTCCCATTCCACCCTGAGAAATCAGCAGTGTGGGTGGCCGTCAGTCCAGCCCCGCCAATTCCTCTGTGTCGTATGGACACAGGCACCTGTAAAGGTTTGCTGCTGCTGCTGCTGCTGTTTTTTAAGGATTTTCTTTATGCATTTAAGAGAGCAAGCGAGCAGGGAGAGGGCCAGAGGAAGAGGGAGAAGTAGTCTCTCTGCTGAGCAAGAAGCCTGATGAGGGACTCCATCTGTCCCAGGACCCTGGGATCATGACCTGAGCCAAAGGTAGACGCTTAACCAACTGAGCCCCGCGGGTGCCCCTGTAAAGGTTGGCTTCTCTCACAGAATGGTTTCATGCTGCACCCCTTATTCCGCAGCTGGTGGTTTTGATTAGTTGATCAGGGGCAGTAACCTTGAGTGAGCGTGTTCTGGGTCGGTAGCCACTGTGGAATGATCTATAGTGCAGGGGGACTGTGGTTTATACAGTCTTCCCTTAATTGATGGGTATGGGGACCATTGACTATTTTTATAATTTGAACTAGTGCTGGAATGAGCAACGAGTAGGGCCCTGATAGGGATGGCATCGAATGTATTCATTTATAAGGAAGAGTTGACATTTTTATAATACTAACTTTTGCAAATCAGGGACAGATTACAGGCCTTGTAATACATCTTTAGTAGATATTATGAATGGGGTTCTAAGTGGATTTGCTAGCCGGGTAATAATTTTTTGTATCCTTTCCACTTTTTTTTCCTGCTTCTTGGCCATTAATTTCAGCCTTTATCATTATTCATTCTTTTTTACTTTTGGCTTATTTTGTTGCTCTACTTTTAATCTCTAAATTAGTTCACTTATTTTTTTAGTTTTTTAACTTAAAAAACATGTAAAGTTCAACATTTGTGTGTAACAACCCTAGCTGTTTGGCCTTCGAAAGGCTCGCCTTTCCATTCCTTTATGGCCGCCACAGAGATCAGGGATTTTTTTTATTTCTTTAAGTTTATTTATTTATTTAAGTAGTCTCTGCACCCAACACAGGGCTCAGACTCATGACCCTGAGGTCAACAGTCTCACGTTCTTCTGGCCAGCTGCCCTGCCATGTAGATCTCTTTTGATCCAAGGATGTTTTAGAAGACAGGATCCTGAATTTAACCAGTAACCGGTTTTGTGGGGAGTATGATTACATTTTAATGTCGACTGCTGGTTTTATTGGGTTATGTTTAGTGAATGTGATCAGCAAAATTTCTTCTCGCTGGGCGGTATCCAGATTTTATCTGTGGCAAGTACATGATCATACTAGAAGCTCTCACGGACAGGAAAGGTTACATATTCCCGGTGGGTCACAGACTGTAAGATGTATCTGTTAACTTGAGCTTGCTTGCCTTTCCTTGCATATTGGTCGGTCAAATTCTGCAAGAGGTCCCCAAAATTCTCGCTATAATCTCCAGTTAAGTCAGGCAGTACTTACCTTCGTTCTCGATGCAGGGACCAGACATCCATGCTTAATGTGTACAGGTTTATGAGGCTGATCTGTGCAGATAGTACTTCGCATCATTTGTTGCTTATTTTAATGCTTTTGGCCTTTGGCCTTCATTGCCACATTATCTGTATATTGGGAGACCATATTGCCAAAGGTCTGGGAGAATCCTTTCTTCTTCAGAGACCAAAAATAAATAAAAAGTGCATTTTGTAAGATAGTAAATGAAAGGCTCAAACGCAGAGGCAGGCAGAGGCAGGCAGAGGCCCGGGGCTTTACACCAGGACCTGTTCTAGTTCGGGCTTATGCGCAGTATGTCAGTATGTGGTCCTCTGGTCTCCCGGACCTGCTTCTCAGCACCCCAGTTGTCATGAAATAATCCGGTCCCAGTGGTCACCAGGATAGCCAGCTTCTTAGGAGGGATGGATAAAATAAGATTGGCCTGCAAGGTCCAGGGACAGGGCCCACACTGCCTCTCTTCCTTTGTGGTTCTTGTCCCTTCCTTTGTGTCCAAAGACAGGGACAGCTCTGACTGGCAGTTACACTGTTCCTTCCTGGTTTGTGACAGCACACAGCCTTTCTCTGTTCCACAAAGGATATGACAAAACAGTCAGTACGCAAAAAAGTCCCAAGGCCAACTTAGGCCACGGCCTGGGTGGCTCAGTTGGTTGAGCTTCCAACTCTTGATTTCAGCTCAGGGTCATGGGATTGAGCCCCACATCAGGCTCCACACTGAGTGTGAGCGTGGAGCTTGCTTGAGATTCTCTGTCTCCCTCTCCTGCTCCGTGCTCACTCTCTCTCAAATAAATAAATCCTTTTTAAAAAAAAGGATTTTTTTTTTTTTTAAATATGTCTTTTGTGCTCAGCACATGACCAGGGTGTGGGAGGATGGCAGAAGGCAGTGGCAACAGCAAACCGAATTTGGGGGTTTCTGTCTTTGATAGCAAATTCAGACTGTTCACATACCAGACCGTCTTGATTTTATTCCTTGGATCTTATTTTCTGTTTATTATTTTCTATACCTGGGTGTTACTTCTGCCCTGATTTCTGCTGACTTGGGGAGGTTTCTCATTATCCCTCTTCCCTTGCCTGTCTGCATTACGATTCAGTGTTGGCTGTGGATTAGGAGAGGAACCCCCTCTCTCCTCAGAAATTGGAGGCCGGGGTCCATGTCTGCTCATTGAGGTCGTCCTGGCACCAGGCTGCTGGTGTGGAGTTGCCCCCAGCACTCTCTAGGGCTGCGGTTTCTGAATATAAGCGTATCTAAGACTAACTGGGAAAGTTTGTTAAAACACAGATTTCTACTCCCTCCGCCCTTAAGGGCTCTGATTTAGGAGGTCTGGGGTGAGGCCTGGACATCCTCATTTTTGACAGCCACCCCTGCTGTTGGATCTGCGTGGGGACCCTCCCGGAGGTAAGGACCTCCGGGGCCTTCCCTTAACCCGTGTGGCGCAGGGCAGCTGGCTTGCAGGGCCATGCCGTGCCTGGTTGCCAGGGAGGCTTGGAAACTAGTCCTTATTGGAGGCTGCCATGTGCCAGGCAACAGTTGTTGTTCTGTGCCACAAGTAAGAGGGGGCAGATGGTCGTAGGGGACAACCAGAAGTTCCTGGGACACCACCCACTGCTGTGTTTAATTTGAAACTCCAGTCTTGCCATTGGCCAAGCTGGTAATCCTTGGTTAGGAAGCGGGAATGGGGGGCGCCTGGGTGGCTCAGTGGGTTAAGCTGCTGCCTTCGGCTCAGGTCATGATCTCAGGGTCCTGGGATCGAGCCCCGCATCGGGCTCTCTGCTCTGCAGGGAGCCTGCTTCCCTCTCTCTCTCTCTCTGCCTGCCTCTCTGCCTACTTGTGATCTCTGTCTGTCAAATAAATAAAATCTTTAAAAAAAAAAAAAAAAAAAGGAAGCGGGAATGGCCTGTCACGACCAGAATAGTATGTCGTGATGGTGACAGTGGCGAGCCCATAGGCAGTGCAGGGCACGGCCACCTCCAACCCCGTGGCAGGTACACAGAAGGCCAGCAGCTGCTGCTGCTGCTCGCTGATGAACTGAGGATTCTCACTCCTTCTAGGCTGCCCCCAGGAGTCGGGTCCCTTCCTCATTTTGTCTTAACATTTCCGAAGCTCCATCCAGCCCTGGGGGCGAGGGGGTTGGCACCCAGAAGGGAGCTGAGTGGAGGGGAGATGGTGTGGGCTGTGAGTGCGTCAGCCCAGAAGCCGAGAGACATGCTTCTGGTCTGTGTTCTGCCTCCAACCCGTCCTGGGACATCAGGCAGATTCTTTCTGCTCCCTGGGCCTCCACTCCCCACCTTAGTAAAATAGGCTGGTTGAAGCCGATGATTTCATGAAGGCTACTGCCAGGTCCAGTATTCTAGGATTCCTGTGTAATCCAATGCCAGGGCACTGGAAATTGACTTTTTATTTCTAGGACGTGTCTTTCAGAACTGGCTTGCTCAAGTTCATCCTTCCAGTAAGGCTTAAACACTACCCCATTGCTACTTCCCCAGCCTAGCCTGCCTTGTTTGGAGCATCTCTCGGCTGTTTAGCCCCAGTGCCAGCCCTGGGGCAGTCTGAGGTACAGACTGGCTAATGATTGACTTAGGCTCCAGCAAGCCTTTGTTCACGGCCTGTGGGTGGGGAGTTCAATGTTTAACAGCACCTTGTGCAGGCTTTCTGTTCAGTGAGAGGGAAAATACAGTCAGGATTGGTGGGGGTCTGCCTGGGGTGCTCTGGCTTGTTTCTGTGGCTTTATGGCACTGTGCCCACGCCCGAGAGAGGCAGATCCCCATGAGGGCGGGACACTGGGACTCTGCATCCCTGTAGAGAGTAGGGCCACTTACCTTGCAGAGTTAGGGATGTTCGTACACCCTCAAAACACTTGCAATCCTGCCTTGGTGTGGGAGGGAAGGAGAGAATGTCCTTGAAGTGTCGTCCTCTCTGCCCCCAGAATTCCTGTAGCCTCTGCACCAGAAGGTCTGACCAAAGAGGCCATCAGAACAGGTGCCACCCAGGATGTGGAAGAGATGAATCAGGGTCCACTGGTGTCACGTCGTGGTGCCCAGCCCTCTGCTAGCCAGTGGCAGGTGGAGGAGAGACCTGTCCTACAGCCTAGGCTCTGCCTCTTGCACCGAGAGGCCTAAGAAATAGTAATTCTGGCTCTGGTGTCAGTTGGTGTGACCCTGGCTTGCCAAGAATCATCTCTGAGCCCTGTTCCCTTGAGGTGATCTTATCTGTCTCGTAGGAACACTGTGAAGATGAATGAGGCAATATATAATGAGGTAATCCGTGTCTCGACCATAGGTACTGGGAAGAGGGGAGTAACATTCATTTACTAGAGGATATTAGGCCAAGTGCTGATAAGTTCCAGGAAGAGCAGTCATTAGGGGTAGAGAGATCAGGGTGGGCTTCCTGAAGGAGGTGGGGCTCTGTCTTGGCTAAAGGAAGGCCAAAATTGACATAGGCTTAAGGAAGGCGTAAAGGAGCCAAGGAGGGCAGACTGGTTAGAAGGAACCAACTGAACAAAAGTCCTGAAGATAGAAAGTGCCAGGATAACATCCTGGCTGCGAACCGCAGTCCTGTCTGGGAACCTGCCGTCAGCTTGCTGTGGCCTAGTGTAACTCTTGGCCCAGGGCCCTTTGGCAGAGCTTAGGATCCCCCCTGCACAGGGGTCAGCCCATGCCTGAGATAGAGATCCGAAAGAGAATCTTCTCTACTGGGAACTGTAGGCTCTGATGGGGATCTCTTTCCACTTCAGCAGCACAAGGTTGGCCGGGAACTTTGTCACCCTTAGACGGAAAGGTGCTGGTAAGTGTTATTTGAAGGAGAGGTTTCTTGGGGCTTCTAGGTGAGGTGGGGGGGCCTCTCATGTATCTGGGTTCGAAGGGACTGAGCTTCTCCAAAGCCATTTGAACAGGCGCTCCCTGCTGCCTTCCGTTCTAACCCTCCCTGCCACCCCCTTCCCCCAGTTCACTGTGAGAGGATCTGTGATGGGCTGTTGGCTTTCATAGGGCTCATTGCCTCTTAACTGGCAGGGCCCTGGGTGACATCACCTGTGCCTTTGACTACACATGCAGGTACCTGCAGGGATAGCCCAGCTTGGGACAGTGGGCTGCTGCAGTAGGCACCTGGCTGAAGGGGTGGTCGCTGCCTCCCTAGCTGTGTGCTACCGCAAGGAAACAGAGGACCTGTGTTGCCAGATCTCCTATTTTTCCATTAAAAAAATTTTTTTAAAAGTCAGGCCCAGCTCTTTTATAGCCGCTCGCCTTCCCCCCCAAGAAATAAATGTGAACTACAGAACCCTCGTGGAGCCCCAGGTTCTGGGCAGCACAAGCCCAGAACCACACACCCCTCATAGGCTCACCCATTTAATAAGTGAGGGAGAAAGATGCCCAGAAGAGCCTTAGGTTGGTCAAGACCCATCAGAGGAGCCGGTTCTCTACACTCTTCTCCCTCCTTCCTCTCCCAGAGGATGCATTTCCTGATTCTCTGCCATAGTCTCCATTCTTCCTAGGAATGGCTCTTAAACCCCTTGTGGATAACTTCCTGCAACTGCTCTCTTGTGTTTATGTCACCAGGCAGAGGGAAAGCCTGGGGCAGGCCAGGACTTTGGTTTTTTCCTCCTCCTTTCCCAGGTAGCCTGGCCCAGCCCTGGGTTCCTCTCTGAGCCCAGAGGTGGAATTACTATGAAGATAATGGAATGTAAGTTTCCACTTCAGGAGACCCTCCCCTCCCTGCACCTTACTTGCCAGGGAGGGGTCCTAGCAATGATGTGTATTCATTTTCTGGAAGAAGACCCCCAAAATCATATGAGCTTCAAGCCCCATAAAACCGGGACCGACCCCTGTAGATGCGGTGACTGGCTGGCATCCTGTCTTTTGGATTGACCTCTTATTTGGGGGTGGGGGGCAGGAGATCAGGGTCCTGGGCCAGCCCTCTTAGGATCTTGCTCTGTCACCTGGGCACGTCACTTCCTCCTCTCTGGTTGTCAGTTTCCCCATCTGAAATGAGAGCTGAGGTGGCGTGGGTAGGAATGAACTGAGTCATGGCTAGGGCTGAGTGAGCTCCGGGCCCCCAGCTTTGCGATCCTGGCAGGTTGGGGTGCGATGGTCCCGCTGGGGTGGAGCACACTGCCAACCTTTTTCCTCCCCAGAGCGTTTGCATTGCTGGCGGGGTGTGTCTGGCCCGGCCACACAGAACCACTCACAGCCCTGAGCCTCACCATGGTGATTCTTGTTGTCTGATAAAATACCAGGGAGCAAAGCTTTATGGAGGTTTTATTCCCAGACCTGCAGAAATGGTGAGCACCTGGTCCTTCCTTTTTCGGTTGGAATAGTCAATTTATTCCTTCCTCTTCCCTTGTCAGGGAAAGCCTCCTGAGTTACATAGACTTGTGCCTGGGTCTTTTTACACAAGGAGAGCAGAGGCTTTTTCAAAAGGAACACCATAGAAAGATTTGGAAGAAAGATTATTGTCTGTGTTAAGTTTTGTATTGTTGCCATAACAAATTACAACAGACTTAGTGGCTTAGAATCACACAACTTATTTTGGTGGTAAAATAACATAACATGGGACACCTGGGTGGCTCACCTGGTTCAGCGTCTGCCTTCAGCTCAGGTCATGATCCTGGGGTCCTAGGATCCTGTGCCTGCTGCTCCCCTGCTGCTGCGCTCTCTCTCTGATAAATAAATAAATAAAATCTTTAAAATATACACATAAAATTTACCATTTTAGCATTTTTTAAAAAGCGTGTAGTTCCAAGGCACTAAGGATGTTGAGACTGTCGTGTGGCCAACAGCGGCTCCCCAGACCCCCCCTCCTCCCTGCCCCTGCCTACTACAGTCCTCTCTGTCTGCATTGGGCTGCTCCAGGCACCTCCCGACAGTGGACTCACACGGTGTTTTTCTGTCCATGATGGGCTGAGTTCTCAGCATAACATCCTGTGTTCAGCCCTGCCGAAGCACCTGTTGCAATCTCCTTCCTTTTTAAGGCCGAATAGTATTCTGTTCTGTGTTCTATATCGCGTTTTGTTTATTGTTCCTTTGGGCGGCCAAAGCAAGCGCCCCCAGCAGGGCTCAGGCACCCCCAGTGCCTGGTTGACATCCTCCTGCTTGGCTTATGGGCCGTCCTGGGAGCAGCCCCTCTGCAAAGGTGGTGTCGCCGGGAGTCGTCACCCCCAGGTGGAGGGGTGTCTCAGGGAGACACAGACCTGTGTCTCCTCAGCCTGCACTGCACTTGGAAACACAACCACAGTTTCCTCTTTTTGTGTGTGTGTGGAGGGTGTTTCCTTAGGACCTGACCACAACTTGGACTTGTCACTGCCACTCTGTCTGTCACAAGAACCTTGGCATCTGCCAGGACCAAGCCCCAAGGCCGCCTCACGTTCTGGGCTTGGGTGTGAGCCAGTGTTGACACCATGTATGGGTTCACCTTCATTTTCCATTGCTCAGAGATCCCAAATTGGGATTGGCCTGTGACTAAGCGTCGGCCCTTCCGGAAGCCCATTTGGTGGGGTGTCAGAGGGAAGCTCCCGTGAACAGGAAGGAGCCAGGTTTGTGAGAGAGCTATGCTGTGGAGGGGTGGGAGGGAGACCACAAGCTGGTGTGTGAAAGTGGTCACTGCTGCCTCGCTGCTCCCCTTCTCAACACCCAAGGACCGGGTCTAGAAAGGCAGCTGGGAGGAAGGAACATGATTTCCATCAGGGTGAGGACCTGGGGTCAGAGTACTGACAGCAGGTGCAGGGGCGCAGGAGCTGCTTCCCTGGGTCCCTCCTCACAGGCAGAATCTTCTCCAAGAGGCCTTTTCAGAGGTGCTTCTCTCCCCGCACCTGGCCTCCCCCTGCCGTGTCTGCTGCTCGCCGCTGCTCCTCTGGCCCCTGCCATTCCTGGGGCATGGACTGGGCACCCAGGCACGCAGAAGGGAAAGAAAGAAAGCTTTGCCAGTTTCCTGTTGGTGAATTCCCCCTTGGGGAGACGGGAATATCCAACACAGCCATTCCCAGGACCTGCTCTTCCAGAACTGGGTTTGGTGTGGGAGAAGGAACTGGCCAGCAGGATTCTACTTATCACGTGCTCTGCCCCCACCGCTAGCATTACTCCCCAGTTCTCCATCCTCTCCCCACACTGCCTCCAAGTTTCTTAGCCCGAGTATTATCAAATGGGCTTCTAGTCCTCCTGTTTGCTATTTTGTACTGGAGAAACTGGTATCATGAAAGGTTAAGTGAAATTAGAATATATTTGATATTAAACTGTTGCTATCCCCACTTTACACATGTGGAAAACTGAGGCCCAGAAAGCTTAGGTAACCTGCCCAAGGTCACACACCTAGTAAAGAGCAGGACAGGGATTTGAACCTGTGCGGTCTAGCTTCCGAGTTCATGTTCTTCCCACCAGCCTATCCTGCCGTTGATGAAGTACCCGGGGTCCCAGTGAGGCCTGAGATCCTGATTCCTAATCCCAGGCTAGTCCCTTAACTGGCGCTTTCAGTTTCTGAGATACTGGTTTCCGGGACGGGTGAGCTCCAGGAGGAAGTAGAGTATAGCATGGGGGTAAAAGTCCGGGGCTTTGGAACCTGGTTGCCTGGGTGTGAGTCTTGGCTCAGTCATTCACTACCTGTAACTGGTGAGTTCTATAATCTCTCCGTACCTCATTTTCCTTATCTCTTAATAGGGGATCATAATCTCAGTGTTTGTTTTGTAAAGTTGTTGTAAAGTTGAATTCCATGTAAAGCACTTAATAGAGTGCCTAGCACATATTAAAGTAGTTAGTAAATGTTAACTGTTATGATTTCCTAATTAGCTGGAGAAATTTGGGGATAAAGTTAAGCAGTCTCCTTTGTTACAGGACTTCTCAGAGCCTTTTACCGTGCTATTATGAATGGGCACTTTGGGGAGGAGATGCAGTAGGCAACTTTTTCCAAAGTTTTGGACAACTAATCTCTCTCCTTTTAAGTTGCATCCCACTGAGTTCTCAACTTGGAAGATACTAAGCTGGTGTCCAAGAACATAGTTCAGAAAGCTCTGAGCTGTAAATCAAGCTGCCTGTTTGTGCTGAGCTGGGGCTGGAGGCCCAGGTTATTGCTGAGCCAGCTCTGAGTGACTGTTATGTGGCAGAGTTCTGTCTGTGTCTGGCTTCCCTCCTCCCCTGTAGGTATGGGGAGAGGGAACAGGTGCCAGCCTAGGCACCTGAGGATCCCTGGAACCTCCTGACCATGAGGAATGGCCTTGGCAAACCCTAGTTCAAAGTGAGTGAGCAGAAGTGAGTGCCCCCTCCTCCCCAGGCACTCACTTCTGCCCGGGGAGGAGGGGTCCTACAGTAGGTCCCCTGTGGCAAGAATGGCTGGGAGCACCAGATAAGCCAGCCTAGCTCAGATGGAAGCAGCCCCAGGTGTTGCAGCGTGGCTCTGTTAGGAGAAAGCAGGCAGCGAGTAGAGTTCTACCATGGATACTCTCCCTAGTGTGTGTATGGTTTGAGTAAACCGTGTCCCTGGTGTATTTTAGCTGCAAAACTAAGGGGGTTGGAAATTAGACAGCCTTCGAGGTCCCTTCCAGTGGGAACATTTGGGTAGTCTGTAAACCTGAGATTGGGGTAAAAACCTAAAGTCCCCTTTCAGAGTCCTAAAATACAAAAGGAAGGATGAGCCCTGAGAGGGGGAACCCCCCCCCCCAACCCCCTGGGCAAACCTCCCTTCACACCCATGGGATAGCAAGGTCTGTGGAGAACTGGACCCAGCACTGGGTCATTGGTTTGGGATCCTTTTCCACATGAGATTCTTAGAAGAGGATTACTTTTTTTGAGAGAGAGAGAAAAGATGCATGAGAGGTGGGGGAGGGGCAGAGGGGGAGAGAATCTTAAGCAGGCTGGTGCTCAGTATGGAGCCGGACTCGGAGCTCCATCTCATGACCCTGCGGTCCTGACCTGAGCTGAAATCAAGAGTTGGACGTTTAATCGCTCAGCCACCTAGGTGCCCCAAGGAAGTGGATTACTTTAAGTAGATGTTTCTATCTTGTTTCTATCTTGCCTTATTCACACCCCATCTGGGTCATTGCCTCCTTTTGTCCAGCCCAGTGACTTGGGGAGGAATGCCCAGCACTCCCAGGGCGGTGTATGGAGGCCAGGAGCTGCTCAGACTGGCTGAGGGCGAGCAATGCCGGGTAGTAATGTGTCCCATTAATGACCCCCAGTCTGCCCAAACCTAGCCTGGTACGGGAGCGAGGAGAGTTTGCAGATAAGCAAATAAATCTCTTGCTTTAAAAAGGTTGTATACACACATGCACAAACATAAATCATATATATTCACACACATGCAAGTGCATTTATGTGTGTGTGTTTTGGTGGCGCGGGGTCTTGAATTACACATTAGAAACTGCCAGTAGTGACCTTTGGTTAGACCTTTGCTTTTCACTTTTTGGTGCCTTTCTGGTTGTGTGTGAATTTTCCTGCAGTGTGTTCTCGTGTTTTTATTTTATTCTTTAATTTTATTTTTTTATTTTTTTAGAGCAGTTTTAGGGTCACAGCAAAATGGTATGGAAAGTACATTACTATCAACACCATCAGTATCCATTGTCAACACCCCTGCCGTAGGGGTGTGTGTGTGTTGTGATTGATGAACCTGCATGGACGCATCCAGAGTACATAGTTCACCTTAGGTTCACATCTGGTGTTGTGTGTTCCATGGGTTTTGACTAATGCACCCACCATTTTAATATCATACAGAATAGTTTCACTGGCCAAAAAAAAAAATCCTCTGTGCTTTGCCCATTCGTCCCTCCCTCCTCCATAATTCCTGGAAACCACTGATCTTTTTACCACTGGTTTTACCTGTTCCAGACTGTTGAGAGTGGGAAGCAAGCAGTACGCAGTCTTTTCTCATTTGCACTCCAGCTCCCTGCATATCTCTTTTCCTGGATTGACAGCGCACTTCTTTCTAATACTGAGTAATAGCTCATCATCCCGGCATTTGTCCATTCACCTGCCTAAGGACTTCTTAGTTGCTTTCGCATTTTGACCATTATGAATAAAGGCTCTTATACACATCTGTGTGCACATTTTGCGTGGACAGTTTTCAGCTCACCGAGGTTAATACCAAGGGCTGCTGGAGCATATGGTGAGAATGTGTTTAGTCTTATAAGAGGCCGCCGGACTGTGTTCCCGAGGGCCAGTACCATGCTGCATTCCCAGCAGTAGTGAACGAGAGTTCCAGTTGCTCCGTGCCCTCACCAGCAGTTGGTGTTGTCACTGGTAGGGACTTTGAGCATTCTGATGAGTGTGCAGTGGTCTCTCATTATTTATTTGCAGTTCCTCTAACGATGTCTGATGGGGAGCATCTTTTCACGTGCTCGGAAGCCATCCATGTGTTTTCTTCGGGGAGGTGTCCAAGTCTTTTGCCCATTTTTTAAATTAGATTGTTTTCTTACTGATCAGTTTTTAAGAGTTCTTTTTTGGATAACAGTCCTTGATCAGATGTGTCTTTCGTCAACTTTTTCTCCCAGTTGGTGGCTTGGCTTCTTTTTATTTTTAAAAAAGTATCAGCAGAGAATCATCTGAGCTGCATGACTTAAACTCTATATTTAAATTCTTGTATCAAAACAGATTGAGGATTTCATATTAAAAGGTGAATATACAGAAGTCTGTTCCAGCCCCTAGGCTGGGGAAGGCCAGTGGAGGGGCCATCCCACAACAGCTTCCACCCTAGTCCTGGGCCTGCTTGGTTTGCTGCTGGGCACAGAGGGTTGGGAGGTCTCGCATGGTGCTACCAGGCCTCAGCCTGCTGCATGCTCTGTCCCCACCCAGGTCCCTCGCCGGCCTTCTGGGGAGGACACTTTTGTATCTGGGTGCCATAACAACTGCTACCACCCACCCTTCCTTCCCTTTTATGCGCTGGAAGTCAGGCCAGCTGCCTGCCATGTGGCACACGCTCCCTCCAGTGAGTCCCCGTGTCAGTGTCCTGACCGGAGACCAGAACCACCGCATAATGGGGCATCTGCCCAGCCTGCCAGAGCAGCTGACGGTCAGGAGGAGGAGAGGCTTGGTCAGTGCAGAAGGTGTGATGATACCTGTGGACACCGAAGAGAGAGCCGATCTAGTGGACTATAACTCAGCTGTGTTCTCTGTGGTGGAGAGCAAGTGCTGGACAGGCAGGCGCAGGGAGAGGAAGGTGCGGAGCCCCTCTTAGAAGCCCCACTTGAGCTCACCTGCGAGTGGGGATGGTGCCGGGAATGATTTCACGTGGTACAGCGGGCCCTGCTGGTGGTGGAAGTTACCCAACGACTGGAGGATGAGCGGATTTCTTCATGTTGAGGAAGGGGAAAGCAGGTAGACATTGTGAGTCGGAGAGCTGAGTGCCCACAGCCCCTAGGTTGGGTAGGCACTGGGGGTGGGGACGTGCACCCTGAGGGTGCCACAGGTCATCCAGCTGCCGTGGCTCTTCTCCTGGCGGTTATCAGGCAGGTAGACCGTGGGGGCTCTGGGCGTGGGCTGTGTGTTCGAATCCTAATCGGATGCGGGCCCTCTTGACACCATCGTGAAGTTGTGGGGGAATGTGTCGCATCGTTGTGGTAAGAGTTAGGGACAGGAGTACTGCTTGCGTGGCGGGACCTGCTGCTCTTGGGCTGGGGCATGGTCGGCCTTGACGGTTCTGGAGTGTTGTCCTTGGCCCCTTTCCTACCAGTTACTTGGAAGAAAGCAAACGGCATGCTTACTGAACAAAGCTGAGCACTAAGATGTTGGACGCTGGAATGTTTGGTCCCTTCGGCGGGCTGAGCAGCGCGCAGAAGGCACAGGAGGAGCTGGACAGGATCTGCATCAAGGCTTCTTGGCCATAACACTCTGTGTCCCAACCCAGGGAGGAGGGAGGCGATGATCCAGTCCTGCCCTGTGCTCTTCAGGGACCACAGCTGGGGCCTTGGGTTCTGAAGAGAGCTCCGAGACAGGGAAGGGAATGGTACTGCACACAGGAGATGGTGGGGAGATGAAGCTGCTCTTGGAGGAGGGCCAGTCTGGAGGTGGTCTTTGGAGGAGGGCAAGACCCAGGGATGACGGCTTGCTGCTCGGACGTATGGTCAGACCCGACTCACTGCCAGAGGACAGCTTTTGACTCTTGCTGGGAAGTCTGCGAAGCCCTCCTGGGAATGCATGCCATCACCCTGGGAGCAGCCTGCCCTGTGGTCCTGTCCCAGGCGGAGAAACATGGGTGGACCCTCTGGGTCTGGGTCCCAGGGTGCGTTTCTGTAGGGCTGCTAACCTCAGCCGCTGAGCTGGGCTGCCTGGGCCTGAATAGAGCCTGTGTGAGGTATTCAGATCTTGGAAGAACAGCCGTGGCCTCAAGGGAGCTCAGAAATCGCCACCTGAATGGGGCCTTTTTTTTCAAGTTGTTTTTTTAACAGGCAGTACACGCATGTAGCCAACAAAATGCAAATATGAACAGTAACCTTCATGTCTGTCCCCAGTTTTCCCTTCCAAAGGCAGCCAGTGTCACCAAGCTTCTTGTTTATCGTTCCAGGAATGGGTGGGGGTGTGTGTGTGTACGCGTGCGCGCTCACAACCACCGAGTGTCTCTGTTTTACATCTTTTTTTTTTTACAAAATGTTAGCTTAGTAAACACACGGCTTACACCTTGATCAAGAATGGCGATCATTTCATATTCCCAGTTACAGAACCGGCTAACTGTAAAATAGCTATGAGTGTTCGTTGTGCAGATCTGTTCTGATTCCCCACACCAGCCGCTGCAGATGGGTAGCTTGGGGGCTGTTATCCCAGAAGGCCCCAGCACACTCCCTGTCCCTGTCACTTCACACATGTGTAAGTGTTCCCCGGGAAATAATTTCTAGAAGGGGAGTTTCTGGTTCAGACCAGGTCTTTTTACATGTTGACATCTCTGTGTTTATAATCAGCGGTTCTCGCCTCTTAGTGTGCATGAAGCCTTCTGATTCTTTTCTGGAATTGCCTGTTTACATCATTTGTGTTTCTGTACTGGTAACTGGGTTTTTTTGTTTTGTTTTGTTTAATTGCAAAACATTTTTCTTAAGTTTGTTATTTCTCTTGTCTTTCTGTTGGTTTCCTTATTTGTTTCCTATTGTGCAGAACTTTAATTTTATGTCTTTAGGTTTCGGGGCCACTTCTTACATTTAAATCTCTGGTCTGGCTGAGATTAGTTTTGGTGTAGGAACAGGGTGGTACCCAGCTTTTGGCTTATCTCCCCCCCGCCCCCGGCTGTGGATGGGTCCTTTTGGCTTCATTCTTCTGGGAGTAGAGAAGGGTGGCAAGGGGTCTTTGGTCACCTCTAGACACACTGACCAAAACATCCCCACGTCCATCATCCCTGTGGGCCCCATGGGGACCAGTGGCACCTAAGGAAGCCCTTCAGCCTCCTTGCAGACACCATGTGCAGATCTCCAGTGCAGCTGTGGAGGGCACACAGAATCCTGTAGGTGAATGATGGTGTCTAGAGCAGTGGTTCTCAAAGTGGGGTCCCCGTACCAGCAGCATCACCTGGGAATTAGTTGGAAATGCAGATTCTGGTTCTGCGGACTCAAACTGCAGTGGAGCCCAGCTGTGTGTGTTTAACAGGCCCTTTGGGGTTGTTCTGATGCATACGTTGCAGTTTGAGAGCTAGGTTGGGGCCCAGTGTCCAGGGGGAAGCAGGTCACCTGGGGTCAGCAGGAGTAATGGTTGAGGGGGCCTGCAGATCCCCTGACACCCTTACCTGTCCCTGGACACCGCTGTGGACTTTAGCAGCCACTGAACCACTGACCAGCAACAGGAAGTAGGTTGCATGACAGTCTGAGTGGCTGTGCCCCTCCTGGGCAGTTTAGCTGGCATGGGACATGGCAGAGGGATCCATATACAGAGGGACTTTGTGAGAGCAGCTGTCCCACCCAGCACCAGCAGGCAAGAGCCCTGGGTTCCAGGTCTTTCTCCTTCCCTACTCCTGATCTTCAAGTCACTTAACTTTCTGAGCTCGTAGGATGTAGGAGGCCACCGTGGACAGCTTGGGGTCTCTAGGCCGGGCCCAGGGGACAGGGGCTCTGGCTGGATGGTGATGAAGAGATGGGAAAATAAAGACCAATAGAGCGGGCCCCTGAGAATGAGACAGTGCTCGCCTCTGGGGTTAGAGAGCAGCTCCACACGCGTGTCAGCAGAGGTAGGAGTGAAGCATGGTGGGGAGGGGTCTGCGGAGAATCGCAGCCACTTACGTGTGGTGAGCCAGCCCTGCAGTGTTGCGCGTGGGTACGGGCGCGAGTCTGCCCCTAGTCGCCGTGTCTAGCTGGGTGCCCCGCAGGTGGAAGGTACATTGGGCTGGCCCAAGTCAGGCCTGACGCAGCCTCTGCTCGTGCAGGGGCCTGGCCTGTGCCTGTTGGGGGATTCGGCCAGACTGGTGGGAGCTCCCCACAGAACCTGAACATGCTTCCCTCTTGCCTTGCAGATTGAACCATGAGCTACCCAGGTTATCCCCCTCCCGCAGGCGGCTACCCACCAGCTGCACCAGGTAAGAAGGTCTGGGGCGGGCAGGGGAGGGAATGCCCTCTCTGCTCAGTGTGCGGGAGCGGACAGGGAGAGAGGAACAGTGCTTTCCAGTCATCTCCTCTCTAACCCAAGGGGGCAGCCAGGATGGGGAGGGGTTGGAGAAAATCCTGGACCCAAGGACCCAGAAAGGCCTGGACTTGAAACACTTCTGGAAAGCCAAGACGAGGCCAAGACCGTTTCTTGCTTTATTAGCTGGTAGCAGCAGGCAGATCTCTTCTTCTCTCTGGGACCCTTTTTCTCTCCTTTGCAAATGGTTTCACGTATCTCTCTTTTACTGGATTGCACCTGAGACTAGTGAGATAGCCAGGTAAAGCCCCTGGCATCCTGTGATCAACCGCAGGGTCCTTCTGCCAGGGGAGGAAGTGGAGGCTGTTGCTATGGATCAGCTGTCTGTGCTGCAGCTCTAGAAGCTACCGGCGGATTGCACTGGGGCTGTACCTGCAGTCAGGCGGCCAAAGCCCGGCCCCACCAAAGCATGTCTCTTCACACTCAGAAATCAGCTTCTCTGGCCCTGGCCTCTCCCAGGTTCCTCCTGAAATGATATTGGGTCCCCATGGTAGGGGAGGAGATGAGGGCATCGTTCCAGACTGGTAACCTGAGCTGCTCTCACCCCACAAGACCAGCGGGCAAGTTCATTTCCCCAGAGCAGAGGCCCTGGAGTCTGAGCACCCATGACCCTGCCGGCCATCTGTGCCCACCCTGCCCTTTCAGCAGGCGAAGAACAGGTCTGGAGCGGGGAGGTGGCGTGGCCACCATCACGTGGCATACTGGGTTGAGCAGGGCCGTTTCCCTCTAAACAAGGCACAGCCCAGGGGTGCCAGCGCTGGCCTCATGTTTGGTCCTCGGCCACTAGGGATGCCGCCATGGTGTCCTATGACCGCCACCCCCGCCACGCCGAGTGGCGAAGAGAGGGCAGGCCGGAGATTCCTGGCAGTCTCCGTCCTCAGGGGCCTGGAGCCCTAGAAAAGCTGAACTTGAGGCCCTTGGGACCTGTTCACTGCCCTGGTCAGAAAGGCATCTAACAAGCCAGGGGGCCACACAACAGTTGCCAGCCATGGTACGGGAGCCCCGCACAGGCATCAGGTCTCCGTCCTCATCCCGGCAGTTTGAGGCAAACTAATGATCATCCCCGTGTGTCAGCTGATGAAGCTGAGCTAGAGGGGCTGAGCGCCTCGCCCCAAGGCACACACTGGGTCCCTCTGGGTTCAGGACTTCTTACAGCTGTTCCCCAACTGCCACCACCACCCCCCCCCCCCCGCACCGCCCCGTAGGGATGGTGTCTGTGTTGCGTGACACCCAGCCCTGTCTGCTGCTGCCCTATCGTCCTGCTCTCCCTTCTTTCACAGACTTGTCACTGCCCACAACCCAGTGATCAGGACACCCACCCTTCCCTAATATGCTTTCCCTTCATTGTGGGTTCTCAGTGCTCTCTGAGCTCACCGCTGTCACGGGCTGAGCACAGTGACCCCAAATGACCTGCTTTTATGTCTGTATTCCCTTTCCCTGATGGTGAGCCCAGGGGGGCAGTTCTGTCCTTGGTCCTCCTACCTCTTTAGTCCCATAGAGGTCTTGGGAGGGTTTGCTGATCCCGACCTTCCTCCCTGGAAGGTGGGGCAAGTTCCCTCTGCCAGAAGAAATCTGGCAGCGGGCTTCATTCAACTTTCTTGCCCGAGTGTTTTCTGTGGGGTCTGTAGTGCTGTCCTCGAGGCCCTGCTTTGGCCTCCCCTTCTGACGACCGGAGAGCTTGCTGCTCTGCCTTTCCCCGCTGGGGGTGCTGCCAGGCTGCTGAAGGACTTGATGTTGCTTCTAGGTGGTGGTGCCTGGGGAGGTGCTGGCTACCCCCCACCCAGCATGCCCCCGATCGGGCTGGATAACATGGCCAACTATGCAGGGCAGTTCAACCAGGACTACCTCTCAGGAATGGTGAGTGCAGCCCTCCTGCTGGGGCTGCCCCTCGGCCGGGGGCTTGGGTTGGGAGGTGGGGGTGTGGGGTTTACACCTGCATGGCCAGAGGGATAAAGGCTGCAGGCTTGTGTGCCTTCAGAGGTATCTGTGTGTGCGCCTGCCTGTGGGCACCAAGTATTGGACTGCATCTTAGAACGAAGAGTTTTCTTCGGGCCTCTCCCTGCTCACGATGTCCCATCTGTAAACTGGGGGGAAGAGGCATGCGCTGGGTTGCCTGGTCTCTCGTCTCCTCCCTGAAGTGGATGGGGCAGTGCCTTCACAGAGTATGTGTGGAACACCTTTGTAGGAGCACTGCGTAGGGTCAGGAGGGAGGAGAGCGTAGGTATGCGAGTGCCAGTGTACACGGGCATGTGTGCGCGCGCATGTGTGTGTACATGTGGATGACTGTTCTGCTCAGGCCCAGGTGCCTGGTAGCATAAGCTACTTTTATTTGTTAATTGGCTTATAAAAATATGTTTTTATAATATAAAAACAAATGCTTGCTCAGTGTCAACCATGCAGCCCGTATGCAAGTCTCATTTGTGCCTGGCTTGCTCTAGGCACCAGGAGTATGTGGATACAACAAACAAAAATCTGAGCCCTGAAGCTCCTGGGGAGACAGCCGGTTGCCATAAGTAAACTGTGGGGCGTTAGAGCAGATATGGGTGCCTTGGGCATAAGAGCAGATACAGGGCTCAGGAGTACAGGTACAGGGGAAGGGGGCAGTAGTTTTCAAGCTGGGTGGTCAGGCTGGGCCTTGCTGAGAAGCCAGGGGTGTTGGCCTCTGAGCTCTCAGTGTTGGAGGGCTCAGATCAGGGAAGGACGGATGGACAGGCTGTGGCCATGCTCCTGGGTGAGCGGCGGGGGCATGGGGTGGGGGGGCGTTCATCTTAGGCTTGCTTTGTGGACTTTCAGGCATCCAACATGTCTGGGACATTCGGAGGAGCCAACGTGCCAAACCTGTACCCTGGGGCCCCTGGGGGTGGTTATCCTCCCATCCCCCCGGGGGGTTTTGGGCAGCCGCCATCCGCCCAGCAGGCTGTTCCTCCATATGGAATGTATCCGCCCCCTGGAGGAAACCCGCCCTCCGGGATGCCTTCCTATCCCCCCTACCCAGGGGCTCCTGTGCCAGGCCAGCCCATGCCGCCCCCTGGCCAGCAGCCCCCGGGGCCCTACCCCGGACAGCCGCCGATGACCTACCCTGGGCAGCCGCCCATGCCACCTCCTGGGCAGCAGCAGCAGCCAGTGCCAAGCTACCCGGGATACCTGGGGTCTGGGAGCGTCACCCCCGCTGTGCCTCCATCCCAGGTGAGTGCCCGCCCTGCGTCACCCTTTGTCCAGGCTTGGGCCCCAAAGGCCTGAAACTCGTGGCCCAGTGTCCTCTAACAGCAGGGCTAGGGAGGGCACAGCCCATGGAGAAGGGCTCTGTCCTTCATCTATAACTTCTTGTTTTACCAGACTATTGCTTTCTCACACACACACACACATACCGGTTTATATATTTTTTTTTTTTTTTTTTAAAGATTTTATTTATTTATTTGACAGAGAGAGATTACAAGTAGGCAGAGAGGCAGAGAGAGAGAGGAGGAAGCAGGCTCCCTGCTGAGCAGAGAGCCCGATGCGGGACTCGATCCCAGGACCCTGAGATCATGACCTGAGCCGAAGGCAGCGGCTTAACCCACTGAGCCACCCAGGCGCCCCCGGTTTATATTCTTAAAGACCTTAGGGAGCTGCCCTATTTTCTCGGAAGTTTGGTTAGATGTTCCATGTGCGAGTTGGATCTGAACATCCCAGGGTACTCATCATTCCTCCTGTGTCATTTACTGCCTGGGCTCAGTGCTTTGTAGGAACTGCCCGGGCCCCAGGCCTCAAGCCATGTGCCCAGTGAGGCTTAGTCTTCAGTCTCCTGCGGTGCCTCTCAGGCTGGTCTTAGAGGGTTCTTAAAACCTCCTTTGGCTGGGGAAGCCTGCTGGCAGTTCCTCAGGGCTTGCTCTTGGCTCATTTTGGAGACCATTTCGTGTTTGCAGTGCCTAGAATTCATTGTCATGGTTACATGGCCAGACCAGCCAAGCACGGGGCTAGTGGTATGTGCTCAACTACTATTATTAGACAGAGGGTCCCTCTCCTCCCTGCCCCGACACTCCCCTACCCCTGCCCTGCTCTCCATCTTCCTCTGCCCACCACCCCCCATCCCTTCTCCAAGCTTCTCTTTTTAACCTGTTAAAACCAGTGGTGCAGTAGGCCCGGAAGGCAAGCCACCAGGAGACCACTTAGGCAGGAAAATGCGTTTGCTGGGGAGGGCAGCCGTCAGTGTCAGGAAGGAGCCCGGCAGGCAAGCGGGGCTGAGAGCCTGGAGAACAGTGCCCGGAACAGCAGAGGCCAGGACATAGTGAGGCAGGGGATACCGTGGTAAAGGCTGGACGCCAGCGTTTCTGGAGGGAATACCTTTTCCTTATTTGCACCGAGCTGCTCCGTGGCCTACCCAGACCATGGCAGGAGGGCCCTGAAATGTGCTCCCATGTGCTGTGGCAGCGAGGTTCGCAGGTAACACCTGCCCCACTGGGAAGCCGGAGGACCTGGGAATAGGGCAGATGTTCAGCATCAGGCAGGACTCGGCTAGAGACGGGCCTCTAGCATGGGAGCCAGGCAGAAGTCTCAGTATCTGAACTGGAGGGTATCTAATGGTCACAGTAGGCTCCCTCAGTGCCTGACTGCAGGCTCCTTCAGGTACCCAGAAAGGTCGCTTTTAGAGTCTGGGCAGGGAAGTCTTGCATTTGGGGGATACGACATCTTCTGTGAGTCTGTTTGTCTGAGCAGTTTGGAAACCGAGGCACCATCACAGATGCTCCTGGCTTTGACCCCTTGCGAGATGCCGAGGTCCTACGGAAAGCTATGAAAGGCTTTGGTGAGTGACCCTGGGTGGCTCCAGTCCTGACAGCCTCCCTGACTTGCTAGGTGGCTCTGGGGTGATGTGGGGATGCTGGGAGGAGCTAACCCAGTCCCAGTGGTGGTGGTGGAAGAGGAGGTCGATGTGGGGGTGTGGTGGGGATGCCCAGGAGAACGGGAGGGCCCAGACCGGGGAAGCTTCCAGCTGCAGAGCATGCCCATGACCCCAGCCCTGCCCACATCCGCCTCTTCTTGTCCTAGGGACTGATGAGCAGGCCATCATTGACTGCCTGGGAAGTCGCTCCAACAAACAGCGCCAGCAGATCCTCCTGTCCTTCAAGACTGCTTATGGGAAGGTGAGTGGGGGAAGGCATTGGGGGGGCGGGTCCCCACCAAACTGAGGCATATCCTCTAGCACAACCCCACTCACCCCTGCTTTTCTTCGGGCGCAGGTGAGCCTAGGTCTCCTGGGTGGGCAGTAAGGCCCATTAGGGCATTTTCTGCTGCCCACCTAGCAGGGCCCTCTCAGGTTATGGCATCTTTGTACAACAGAAGGATGCTCTGAAGGAAATCCAGAAGTCCACAGGGCACTGAGGTTTGATGAGAGAGATCTGGGTTCTGGCCCTGGTCCTGCCATGACTCATGGAGACCATGGACAGTATTTCCCTTCGGATCCCACTGGGCCGGATTTTCCTTCTGGGGACCAGGCTGCTAATCCCAGTTCTCTTCATGACTACCCTGGGAGGTGTAGCTGGGAGGGGAGCTTTGAAGGAAAAGGCTTGCAGTTCAGCACAAATGCATGGGAACATATTTTGAACTTCTGGGCTTTTTAACCTAAGGTAAACACCAGGTCTGGTGTTCTATCTAGCCCAGCGCTTCTCCAGCCTGAATGAGCCACGGGTCCCCGGGGAAGCGGATTGAATTGCAGGCTCCAGCTCTGCAGGTCCGGGCTGGCTGAGGTTGGGCTGTTCTGCCAGGCCCTGGCTGAGGCAGGCGCTGCTGGGCCTCAGATCTGCGATACTGTCCCTATTAGTCACTGCCTGTGGATTCTCAAAATAGGTTTGTTTGTCTCTTTGAATATTTGATCAGGATTTGATCAAAGATCTGAAGTCTGAACTGTCAGGAAACTTTGAGAAGACAATCCTGGCTCTCATGAAGACCCCGGTTCTCTTCGATGTCTATGAGATAAAGGAAGCCATCAAGGTATGTACATGTTTGTGTTTGTGTGTGTGATTATTTGCTTACGTGGACACACAGGCCAGGGAAAGGCCTGGACTGCACAGTGGGGCTGAGCCCATTTATTAGCTGCTGTTGTCGGTGAGGTTCCTGGAGCCTCTCAGGTTAGAATCCCAAGTGCTATAGAAAGGGTGACTTTTGGTGACTTCCCTAAGAGGCAACACAGGTGTCATTCATTCATCATCAGGGAGCATCTGTGTCTGCCCGTCTCAGAAGCACAGTAGCAGCTGGGTGGTCGAGCTGGTGGTGACACAGAGATGGGAGCAGGCATATGAGGCCGTAGGTAGGACCATCCTCCTTCATTTAGGACTCTGCCTTAGCAAAAAGCAGAGACACTCGAGGGGTTTAAGGGAGACAGAGGTACAGAATCGGTTATGAGGATAGAGGTGAGTGGCCTGGCTTGAGCCAGGACAGGGACCCAAGCAGGATTTCTCCTGTCTCCGCTGCTTCCCGAGTGCCCGCTTCGTTCTCCCATCTGCTGGGGGTTAGAGGACCCCTAGGGACCCCACTCTGTTTAACTCTGTTTCAGCCACAGAAACAGCAAGCTGTCCCTCAGGCCAAATTCCACTAGAGGCCGACTCTGACAGGCCTGCTTAGGGTTTACAGTCTGTCGCCCAGGCCAGTCCCTTGTGGCCATACAGTCCTGTGGCTCCTAAGCCCCATAGCAGGTATCCTGTGGATGGGGCGGGGGGAAATCCCTGTGAACTGAGCAGATGTTCCTGAAGGAATCCATCATTTTTCAGAGGCTTGATAGGTACCATGACTCTTCCTGCCCCCCAGAGGAGAGGCAGAGAATTCAGTATGGAGCCTGGCGGGGGAGAGGCGCCTGCTGAGATCCTCAGACATGCCCTCTTCTAGGGAGGGGTCAGGAGGCAGGTGGGGACAGCACCCAGGGAGCGGCCCCCAGACCTGTACTGGGCCCAGCCGCCGCCTCTAGCTGGCTTCATGGGGTGGTGGTGGTTGTGGAGTATGGGAAACCACACAGGGCTGGGGTCACCTGTCACTGATGAGCGGTGTGTCCTTAAGCATGTGTAAAATGGGACTGCAGACTTGAGGCATGTGGTGAGTGATGAGCACGGTGGCCAGCAGAAGCTCTTTGCAAGCTCTGAGGCATCGAAGTTGTGCTCATCCTGAAAATAGCTTCCCCCGACTCTGCTTCCTACGTGACTGGCACTGTTCTAAGTGCTTCTCATGCCTAACATTTAACCCTCAGAGCTCGGAAGGAGGTAGGTGTTAGCTGCTCCCATTTAATGCACAAGGAACCTAAGGCACAGAGAGGTGGTCAGAGGCGCCCGATGTCACACAGCTAGTGAGCGGCAGGCTTACTATCCAAGCCGGCCAGCAGCCAGGCTTCCTATGTCCTCTGCCTTCTCCCCACTCCTGACGTGCTCCCCTCTCCCGGCCTCGTCGGGGCTGCCTCTTCTAGCTGTCTTCAGATGCTCCACAGTCCAGTCAGGACTCTCCTCTGTCCACACCTCTGCTCTGGCTTTATACCCAGGTTTCAGTTCTGTCTTGTCTCATTCATGAGCTGAACTTGGAATAAGACAGATCTGGGTCCACATTTCAACCCACCATTTATTGTGTGGCCTTGGATAAGTCACTACAGCTTTCTGATACTCCGTTTCCTTGTGGGGGAATGAGCGTGGTCCTTCACGTGACCTCTGGGCATCACCATGTCCCTGTCATACTCTGGTATTTTTGTGGGACTGGGGCAGTGGCGGGGCACTCGGGTGCCTCAGGCCCGACAGCAGCAGCAGCCCCACGGGGGGCGTGGGCCGGTGCTGGCCGCAGTGGCTGTTGGGGTTTGTGCTGTGGGGCATAGGGCACCTGCTGTCTTCCCTGTGTGCGGGTGAGGGAGCTCTAACAAGCTTGTGGTTTGTGTTCTCTGCCACCTCAGGGGGCTGGCACTGATGAAGCCTGCCTGATCGAGATCTTCGCCTCCCGCAGCAACGAGCACATCCAGGAATTAAGCAGAGCCTACAAAACAGGTTAGGCTGGTGCCCTCCCCTCAGTGCTCCACAGACTCCTGCTTTCTGGGCCTTGGCTACACCCTCTCCCTCGGCCTCTTAGACCTTCCTGGCCTTCTTATCACCTCATCTCCTGCCACCCCCAACACGTGGGGCTTTGATCCGAGACCCAGCCCTGCCTGCTGTTTGCACAGGGGGCAGGTAGCTAAGGTAACAGAGCACTAGTGGGAGGACCTCTTGGGTGTGGTTTGGGCTGAGCCTGACAGAGGTGGGGTCAGCCTGGAGGTCACAGTCCCCTTGTCCCTTGGAGGGCGGTGTGCACCTCCTCGCACCCAGGACTCCCGGGCCCTCCTCTTGCCAGCGTCTGCTGCTGATTGGCTGCCGGGCATGCCTTCCCTGTGTCTCCCTTTCAGAATTCAAAAAGAGCCTGGAGGAGGCCATCCGAAGCGACACGTCCGGGCACTTCCAGCGGCTCCTCATCTCTCTGTCTCAGGTGCCTTTCCCACGACAGAGCTTGGGGCTCAGAGCAGAGAGAGGCGGAAAAGGCTCGGGGACGGGGGAGGCACACAACTGCAAGGAGCAGCCTTGACCATGCCTCCTGCTTCCTTTCAGGGAAACCGTGATGAAAGCACCAACGTGGACATGACGGTGGTCCAGAGAGATGCCCAGGTGGGTGTCATGGTCCGGTGCCCCAGCTGGGCTTCCGGCGTCAGGGCACACCCCTGCTTTCTTGCTCCCTGAGGGAGGGGCTCTGGGGTGGAAAGAGCAACTGATCAGGAGTGGGTCTCAGACGCTGTCAGTCTCAGGTGGGCTCTGCTGCGTATCACCTGTGAGACCTTGGGTGTCCCCTCACCTCGGTCGGCTTCTGAGGCCCACTTCAGCGCGAACCTGGGAGATAGCTGTGACAGGAGTTGGTAGGTCATGGTGAGCGTGGCAGGTTTCATGTGACCTGGTTTTCTTCCTTTGTTCGGTTGCATGTCATTGTGTTTGCAGACAGGCAGACTTTACACTTGCCTCGTAGCTTTTGAAGGTCAGAGCCTAGGAACCAGCTGCTCATTAATTGTGCAGCCTTAGAGTTCTGCTGGTGTCTGCAGCCGGTCATGACCGCAGCTTAAAGGCAAAGGTCTCTCCAGTCCCCTCTGTCAGGTCGTCTGAGTGTCTCTCTAGAGGAGCTTGGGTTTCCCACTGATGAATTGGACCACAGCAATTGTGGCTAGAGTAGAGTCACAGCTTCTGGTGGGATGGAGCTGGCCAGCCCTCTCTCCCCCTTTGTCGCCCCTGCCAGCCCCAGCCCGGCATTCACCAGGAGCTGCCAGTGGTCTCTTTATCTCTGCTGTCTGTCAGGCTGAAGAGGACCTTTGAGGAGGGCTCTATTTTTAGGGCTGTAAAACAGCTGCTCTCTAGTCTGGTCCATTTCCTTTCCACATGGGGAAACCGAGGCTCAGAGAGGCTGACCCTTGTGCCTGGAGGAACCTGGAAGCAGGGACTGGACAAGGGCCCAGACTGCTGGCTTGTTCCATGTGTCCTGGCCTCACCCCAGATCCCCTCCTTCAGGGTCTGCCTTAACATCTCCCCTAGCTTGAGACATGTGCTCACATTTCTGGACTCAGGGCTGGGCATCTCCAGGCTCCCAGCTCTAGCCCTTGCCCCAGTGGAAATTTTCCTCTTCTGCTCTCCTGTCTGCTAGATAGGCCTGGCCATTCCCTGGCCGACACAGAAGCTGCCTCACTTTCAAGGTTTTGTGCCCACTTCTCTATCTTCTTAGTTACGGACCTTTTCCTGCCTCACCTTGACTTGTGGGATCTCTGAGCCCCTCCTCCCCTGGACATTGGTGCCTTGAGTTCCCAGAGCCTCTACCTGAGGCCTCTAGAGCACTTCTGGGCCATCTGGCATGAGGGGTTGGGAATCGACAAATATTGGGGTGCAAACTTGGAAAAATGTAACAGGCAAGTGCAGATTCTGCCCGTTTGCAAACATTATTATGGTATGTGCAGGGACACCCAGGGACATACAGGGAAAGTGGCTGCCACAAGCAGACCTACACCCACAGGTGCATTCTACTCATTGTCCTATTATTCATTGTTCCTCTTATAGATAGGGAAGCTTCTTATAAAGATTGGGAATTTTATATAGAAATCTGGATTTCTGGCAACTGTGGGTCTGTGCTCCTCTATTATAATAAAGTCTCCAGCAGAAGCGCCTCGGTGGCTCAGTGGGTTAAGCCGCTGCCTTCGGCTCAGGTCATGATTGCAGGGTCCTGGGATCGAGCCCCACATCAGGCTCTTCGCTCAGTGGGGAGCCTACTTGCTTCTCCCTCCCTCTCTGCCTACTTGTGATCTTTGTCTGTCAGATAAATAAATAAATAAATAAATTCTTTAAAAAAAAAGTCTCCAGCAGGTGCTAAGAAGCAATCGGCCTTCTGCGTGCTAAGCCTTCGTCCCCACCCCACCCACCAGCCTTACAACTGGCCTGCTTCCCTCATTTAAGTTACCCAGACAACCTTTGGGCTTTCAAGTTCGTGATCCTGAATCTAATCTGAACTTTGCATTTCAGAGGTGAGAAAGTGAGGCTCCAGGAGGATTGCTGGCACACCAGAGCCCCCCAGCAAGTTGGCAGCAGAGCTGGGACTCCAGCCCAGCCCTCGTTCTGTTGTCCCTCTTGTGCTGCTGCTCCCTTGCTGGGGGTTAAAGCTGTCCCTTGTCTGTCCCGGCCTCAGCCGGCCTCAGTTCTCCTGGACCTGAGTGTCCTCCCCACTACTCCTGCCTCAGAAGCCTGTGTTGCCTGGCGAGATGATGTGTGGATGGTATCTTGTTCTGTACTGTGCATGGAGCACAGCCAGAGCCCGGCATCCATTTCCTTCCCCGGTGGGCCTGCATGGCTGCCCTAGGTAACCTGGGCCTGGTCTCTGGGGTGAGGCCTGCATTGCATATCTGCCTTTCCCTCTGTGCAGGAGCTGTATGCAGCCGGGGAGAACCGCCTGGGAACAGATGAGTCCAAGTTCAATGCAATTCTATGCTCCCGGAGCCGGGCCCACCTGGTGGCAGGTAAGGTGGTCCCAGGTCCCAAGGGCCCGATAGATGAGGGCAAACAAGGTATAAAGGGGAGACAGCTAGCGGGAACACTTGGCAAACCCACTGCATGGGGCTTACTCCTCCCTAAAAGAGCCCCCTGGTGGGACTGGGTGGCTCAGTCATTAAGCTGCTGCCTTTGGCTCAGGTCATGACCCCAGGGTCCTGGGATGGAGTCCTGCATTGGGTTCCCTGCTTGGCGGAAGGCCTGTTTCTCCCTTTCCCATTTTCCCTGCTTGTGTTCCCTCTTTGTCTGTCTGTCTGTCAGATAAGTAAATAAAAAATCTTAGGAAAAAAAGAGCCCCCTGGTGGTGACATGAAAGGTCTTATCAGTGGGTTTCCAGACTTCTGTGCACTTATGGTTCTGGAGGGAAGCAGAGGAAGAGGTGAGAGAAGTGCAGTCTCCTGCTGGCTGGTGTCTTTATATACCACAGTGTGGAAATTAGAGTTGAGAGAGTCTTTAAGGGCACCTGATGTAACACTTTCCAAAGCGTGGTATACAAAAATCAGCATAACAATTGATTGTGCATTGTACAAAAGTATATTGTTTACTCATTCATTTGGAACCTATAAGCCAAGCTCTTGCCATAGGCCAGGTCCTGGAGTGGGTGTGGGGAAGCAGCAGGGCACCGCATTCTGGAATCGCTGCTCTCCTCAGGTTGACATTCTTGTTCTTAACAGAGATAGGGAATGGTGTGGGGTTCGGGGTGGTGCGGGGGTCAGGGATGGTGCTTGGGGTGGTTCTTGCTGAGATCATAACATTTGAGTTAAAAACATGATAGAGACGCATGTGCAAAGGCCCTGGGGCAGGGGTGGTGGGACTGAGATTTACAGCCACACATAGCAGCCTGGTGGGGGCCTGAGTGAACACCCAGCCCCCTGTTCTGTGCACGGACTAAGGCCAGAGCTAGAGTTAGCACACGGGTCTCCACTGGGCTATACCTGCCTCTCTAGGAGTCTGGAGTCCCACTGACATGGGTGCTTAACTTGTCCTTGGGTAGGCTCTGGGCGCCAGACGGGTGTTAGCTCATAGTCTGACTGAGAGCTAAGACAGATACATGGGATGATGGGGAAGGAATGTGGGCATGGACGGGAAGTGAAGGGATTTGAGAAGAGTGAAATTTCTGTCGGTGTGTGTGGAGGGGTGCTCATGGGGTGGTAAGGGACGACTCAGGTGAGCCAGGAGCTGACAGGAGTGGGGTGCGTGCGTGTCATGGGGTGAAGAGCCTGCCTAACTTGAGAGCTGGCGGGGGGGTGCCGGTCAGTGGGGCCACCTAGGGTACTGCAAGCTGAGGGGAGAAGTGGGTCTCGTAAGGCCAGGAGGCTTCCTCACTGCATGCCTATGTGTGTTTTCTCGGGTAGCCAAAACAAAGTACCACAGACCGAGTGACTTACGCAATAGATGCTCATTTTCTCGCTGTCCTGGGGGCTGGAATTCCAAGACCAAGGTGTCGGGGGGCAGAGGGGGGTTTCTTCTGAGGCCTCTCCTTGGCCTGCAGACGGCTGGCGTCTTGCTGTGTTCTGAAACGCTCTCTCCCCCGTGTTTGCATCCTTGATGTTTCCGTGTGTGATCAGGTCTCTTCTTCTAAGGACACTGGTCAGATTGGATTAGGGCCCATGCAAAGGGCCTCATTGTGACTTAACCACCTCTTTAAAGGGTGTAGGTACATTCTGAGGTGTAGTGTGGGGGTTAGGACGTCACCCCATGACTCTGGGGGGACAGAATTCAGTCTGTCACTTGTCCCTTCTCTCTTTCCACTAGTCTTCAACGAGTATCAGCGGATGACCGGCCGAGACATCGAGAAGAGCATCTGCCGGGAGATGTCTGGGGACCTGGAGCAGGGCATGCTGGCCGTGGGTAGGTGCCCGGGCCCGCCTTGCCGCCGGCCCCCCCGTGGCTGTTGTGCGTTGTCTGTTTGCAGGGCGCTCCCCCTTCTCTGACTGCAAGGCGAGCGAGCACATGATCCACGATTGCTAAACTCTGGGCTGAAGCGGTGGGAAAGCAGCCTGCTTCCCGGCTCGCAGCATGGCCGTACCTCCCGCAGCCCCGCACGGTCCTGTTTATATTTCAGGCGCAGCTCTGGGGAAGGGAGCTGCCGTGTGGGCACCAGTGGGACGGCAGCCAGCTGCTCTCCCGGAGGAAGATGACTCACATCCTGCCAAGTTTCCTCTAAAAATACATCCCTGCAGGCATTTGTCAGATGTTTGTGATGGAAACACGTGGAAAGATTTTTACTTGCAACAGCAGAACAGGCCCTTGCTCAGGAAAGCTGGCTTGGCTCCCAGAACCGCAGAGTGCCCCTTGCCGTGCCCGCGCCCAGTGCAGCGGGGTCCAACCCACTCCATGGCCACCCACCTGCCCAGGCCTCGCAGCCTCTCCATGCCCTGGGGGGCTGTCACAATCTGCCTGTCTTTAGCTGTGCTTTCCTTGGAGCCTTCTGGCCGGGGCAGATGGCAAGTCCTCCCCATTTCCTTGTGTGTCCACCGTGACACAGGGATCGTGGCCGGAGACATTCGTGCCACTTGCCCATCCTTCCTTCGTGAGGGTCCCAGCCCCTAGGTTGCCTCACGTGCCAGTATCCCTACTCGGCTCCCTTCACCACAGTGTTGCCTGGAAGGAGGTAGAGGTTCGGGTCTGGGCTCTATGTTTCTATTCCAGAGAGCCAGAACCAGGAGCACAGACAACTGAGCCTGGAGGAGAATGAGAAGCGGAAGGTGAAGGTGTCCCCCGCGGCCTCGCACAAGGACACCCGTTCTCTCCGTGGCACCTTGGACGGAGAGTTTCTGCAGATGGAGTGACGCTCTGTTTCTCTGTTCTAGTGAAATGTCTCAAGAATACTCCAGCCTTCTTTGCTGAAAGGCTCAACAAGGCCATGAGGGTACGTGTCTCCCACGTGCATGGGTCTGGGCGGAGGAAGGGAGGGGGGTGTCTCACCTTCCTCCCCATGACCGGGACCTTGCTTGGGGCAGAAGGCACGAGGAGAGCCAGCCCTCAGCCAAGAGGACAGAGAGGGCCCCCAGGCAGGAAGGTGGCACAGTAAGGAAGCTCATGGCTTACGCCCTTGGTGGACTCTCTTCAGGGAATGGGAACGAAGGACCGGACCCTGATTCGCATCATGGTGTCTCGCAGTGAGATCGACCTCCTGGACATCAGAATGGAGTATAAGCGGCTGTACGGCAAGTCGCTGTATCACGACATCTCGGTATGGCCCTCACGGGGACGAGCGGGCTGCCTCCTGTGGACCTCCCTGGCCTCCCCTTTGTCCCCTCGTACCTGCCTGCTCGGAACCCTGGCCACCCGCCTTGGCCCCTGGTGTGCATGGGCATCCTGCCTGTGGGCTTTGCGCTTGCTCTCTCCAAACTCTCCTGGTTTGTCCAGTTGCCCCCAGATTCTTAGAAGCTCCTGAGAGCAGGCTGGGTGTTAACCCCGCTGGTGCCCCTGCCCTACCTCTCCAGCACCCCCCTCCTGCTGCTCAGTAAACAGAAGTGGGGGGGAGTCCCTACACCAGCCTTGGAGAAAATGCCGGGCCTCCCCACATTGGTACTCAGTCACCCTGTGAGTCTGTGACCCACTGGTGAGGACTCCCATCCTGAGGTGACAAGTCTTCTGTCACCTGGTCACACGGCAGAGACAGCCCTGGGAGCATGAAAGCACTAGGGCTCTGGGGTCATGCGGCCTGGGGTCCAGTCTGGCTCTTCTCACTTGCTGTGTGGCCTGACCATCCTTCCCGAACCCCAGTTCCATCATCCCCAAGACAGGGATAGCAGTTCAGGAAGTCTGAAGGAGGAGAGGGTCCTGTCAGGCACCTGGTGTGACATGTGTTATGCTTTTGTAACCATGCGCCGGAGCCAGCCTGACAGTAAATTCCTTCTGACCATTAAGTTCTTGAATCCAGAGCCACCACAACCAGCTTGTGACTTCAGGCTCCCTCAGATCTGATGTTGGGCCTGTCACCAAGAACAGCCCATCTCCATTTTTCTGGCTATAACCTGTTGCTTTGGAAAGTAGAGGATCCTTAATTATGCACAAAGTGGCTACCGTGTGCCCGTGGGCTCCTGGAAGGAGCCATAGGCCTCGCCTTTGGGGAGGGACGTGGTGGAAGGAAATGGTCAGACGTTAGCCAGATGCAGGGTGCCTGGTTGGCCGAGTCGGTAGAGTGTGCGACTCTTGATCTTGGGATCATGAGTTTAAGCCCATGTTGGGCACGGAGCTTACTTTAAAAATAAGTAAGTAAAAAATAAAATTAATATTTAAAATAATTTTTTAAAAAGAAGTTAGCTAAGTGCGTTCTGCGCTTCTTCTAATGGGAGTGCAGCAGTGTGAGGTGGAAGAGAGGTCGGTGGGTGCTGGGACGCCCAGGTGACAGTGGTGTGCCCTATGTCATGCTCCAGGGCACGTGTAGTAAGTACCATGTCACATAGAGCCTCAGTCCAGTGCAGTGAAGATGCTGGGGAAAGGTCACCAAGAGTTAGCCCCAAGTGAGGGGTTTGGGTGGGCTGTTTTAAATTTTGCATGTTTATTTTTCAAATTCTGACTTTGATCATCGGGGTGAGTGCACCTGTCTTTTCTCAGCAGGGGCTTGGGGAGGCCAAACCCCATGCTCTGCACTAGCTTTAGGCCGCCGCAAGGCTGCGTGCGTGAGCCTCTCCCACCCCGGGACCAGCACGGGCTACGGGGTGGGATATGGGGGGGAGTCCCTGCAGCAGCACTTGGGGCAGAAGAAAATCAGGAGCTAGGAGGCCAGAACTGGCCACAGCTCGCTAATGTTGTCCTTGTTTCTGTGACCAGGGAGACACTTCGGGGGATTACCAGAAGATTCTGCTGAAGATCTGTGGAGGCAATGACTGAGCTGTAACCAGTGGCTCCCACTTCTGTCCACCTGCCAGTGATAGCGATGCTAGGAAAAGGTCAAAATAATGTCCATCTGTTTCTAACAAATCCACAAAGGAGCCCCCCAGGTGTACCAGGGCAGCCCGTCCATCGTTAGAGCCTTGGCCCGTCCTCCACCTCCGCCCTCCTCTCCTGCTCCGTGTATCATGCTTGTGCTGTAGGACCTGGATCCCTCTCTCAGGGCGCCTTTTCCTCCCCAGCCCTCACGGCCGCTTGCTGCGAAAGTAGATGTTTTATTTCTTGACCCATGCAGTCAGTCCCTTTAGCTTGTGGCTGAGACTCTTGGCCTCCTATTAGTCATGTAATTTTATATTTTTATTTGGAGACACCTTTTTTTTTTTTTTTTAATAGTCCTTGCCAGGCAGATGCATACAAGTCTCTGCTGCATACACATTTTGAGTGAAAGGCTGCGGGGAGCGCTGTGTCCGCGGCAAGGAGTAAAAGGGAAGACCTTTAACAGTAATCTTAGCGTCTGGTGAGAATGTGTCACCAGCTTTGTTATTGCCAAACTCACTCCGTAGAGTTTTCTTAGGAAAGAGAGAAAAAGAAGAAGAAAAAGGCCAGAAAGTCATCTGTTTCTCCTTCCATGCAAAACCAGGAGAACAAAGCCAGCTCCTGGCCAGTGACAGGGTTTCTTGTAATTTGGAATGTGCCTTAAACCTGAATGTTAATAGCCAAAAACTTTCTAAATTAAAGTCAGCCAGCTCTGGAACATTTTGGAAATGTTTCCCTGGTGCCAGCTTGTCGTCTTCTGCCTCATGATTCTGCCTGTAGCTCAGGGTTCTGGCCTTAATAGCCAGTGAAAATTTATACAACTTTAAGTAGAAACTTATGCTCAGGAAACTGTGAGCATAGGTAATTTACAGAGGCCTGGGTTTTAAGTAATGAGAAGGGAGGTTCCTGAAATCCCTGCTCAGGGCCCAGATGCTAGAGGTGTGTGGTGATCAGACGTGGGTGTGGTGTAATCCACACAAGGTGGGAAGAGTGCAGCCCTTCATCCGGGTCCTGGAGAGGCACAGGCAGGAGGGCACGTGCATGACTCCTGGGCTAGACCTCTTGGCTGGGTGCTGGAGAGGAGGGTGGGGACAACCCAGAGATGCACAAGACTGGTGCCTCCCTGAGGGACCCTTTGGTCTCAGAAGGTGCTCCTGACTGTGGTCCTGGTGGGCCTTTGGCCCCTTGGTTGGTGGTGGGTAGGAGAGGGTGAGTCCGGAAGGGGTGGAATTTCTAGACATCATTTTTCTGTCCAGAAGCCTGGAGCTCGCCTCGCTGGCCAGGGTTCTCCACTCACTCCCTTTCTGACCTCCCTTGTTGTTGGGAGTTTAGAAAGGAGAGAATTCAGGGACCGAGGTGGGAGATTGAGCCAGCTGGGCGCTGGCAGGGGCCCCAAGGAATGGCCTGTCCCCAGAGTAGGTGTCTGCCTGCAGTGCCCCCCTCACTCTCCCCTGGTCATAGTGAGAGGAGAGGATGGCCCACGGGGCACAGGGCAGCCAGGAGCTAGACCCTGTCCTGCTTCACCTACACCCACCTGCCTGAGCCGGAGAAGTTGCCTTGGGCACCGGATTCAGTGGTCGGCCCTGCTCTTTGCTTCAGGTCCCCCTGCCCCCATGTCTGCAGCCTCTCAAACAACACCCAGCATACTTGGCTGAGGTGCTTCTCGGCTAGGGCAGGCCTCTTGCTCTTGGGTGCCTGGTAGCGTGAACCAATTGGCGTGACACAACTTGCCACAAACTCAGGTGGACCCCGGCTGCCTCCACCCCCGGCCTACATTCAGCCCCCCTCTAGGGAGATGTTGTGTGACATTCCTTCGCCTCCTCTCACCAGAGGTTGCAACCTGGTGTCCAGCAGGCAGTTTCTGACTGTTCATGCATTTACTTTGGTCGCCAAAGAGTCTTTTCAGACATTTGAATTTATTGCCAACATGTAGGTATTGAGAGATGTTACATTTTTTTAAAAAATCTGAAATTCTGGCTTCTCTTTAAAAACTAAATTCTGGCAACCCTGCAGACCGGGAGCTGCTGGAGCCAGGTCGCAGCTGCCCTCTTGAAGCATACGTTCTGTTTTGCCACAGGCCCTGCCAGTCCCCGTTGCATGTTCCTCTTTGGCCCTAGTAGGGCTTGGAGTTGGAGACCCCGGCCCACACACTTGGGGACCATCTCTGTTCTCCCTGGCCCAGATCTTGGTTTCTCTTTACCTTTCTGTCCCCCAGTCTACCCTCTTGGTCATGCCCATGGGACCCAACCCATAATAAGGATAGGCTAGAGGACAGCATGAACTCTGAGTTCTCTCCAGAGCCAAAGGCATTTACTGCCTTCTAAGGTCAATGGGAGGTTATTAACTCTGTTGGTTATGCTCAGGACCAAGAAGATGGGGAGGGAGACCTTCAGCCTTACAGGACATCTTTCTGGGAGAGGACTGCACTGGGTGGCGGTGGTGGTGGTACTACTGTTTTACATCCTGGAGTGTTAGTCAAGACCAGTTCTTGCTACACATCTAATATCACTTCCAGAAGTACTAGAGGATGAGATACCAGGGGAATTCAGCCCTGAGTGAATTCTCAGCAGCTGTGGGGCGTTGGATGGAACAGTGTGTTGGGGGCAGGACCTAGACTAGGATGATGCAGATGAGTCACTTGTCTTGGTTGTTCTGCTCCCGGCTTGGAGAGAGGGATTTGAAGGATAAACCTCTGTAAATGCCCATGATCAGAGCAACAGCTGGGTGACTCTGCCACGTCTCTCCTCTCGCTTTGGCAAGGAGTTAGAGCTCTAGCTTAGGACGTAGCCCCTTCTGTTTGCTGCCGGTTCCTCCCTGCCCTGGCTGATAAGTGGAGTCAGACTTGGGAACAGAAACCAAGCTAAATCATCACAGATGTCTTTCCCAGCTCAGTAACAGTTTATATTTTCACCCCGTCAAACCTGAGAGCTCTCTCTGGCTCTCTCTTCCTCTAAGAGACCGGGACGTCATTACTCAGTCCTCTACCTGGCCCTTTACAGAGACCCTCTCAGTTAAAGATGGAGTCAGTGAAGCCCTCAGCTCTATAAGGGACTCCTGGCCCTCAGCCGGCACTCCTTGGAAAGCTCTCCTTAGCCCAGCCCTGGTGCCCATTCTGAACCTGGTTCCTTCCAACAGTAAGAGTTGACATTGTCCCGAAGCAGAAAGAGTCTGGGAGTCAAGCTCCTGTCCTGATCTCAGGTCAGCCACTGGTGTGCTCTGTGATCCTGAAAGTGTCCCTTCTTTGGGCCTTTGTTGTCCTTTTGTAAAATGAAAGACTAGATCAGAGCTTCTTGAACTTGAATGTAGTCAGCAAAAATGGTGAAGTAAGGACCTCCAAAAGTGTACCTCCTACACAAAAGCAACAAAAAAGATGGTGAGAAATGTCAGAATCAACTCTATCCAAACTCCAAAAACTAATGGAAAGTCTGCAGCAACCAGACAAATGCTTGAGAAAAAAATGTCTCCGTGAGAGGGTTTTGTTGCTTTTTCACACACCCCAGCCCCATCCCCCTTATTCCCCCAGCTCAGCAGCAGCCTCATGAACATCCCACATGCCTGGGTTCTTAGCACTGAAAGGAATAAAATGGATCTTGTTCTCAAGAACTTTGGATATTTTGATCCGTCTGGTTGCTCCCCAAAAGACTGACTCAGATGACTTGTAGTCATTTCACCAAATTTGGAACTCTTCTCAGATGGAGGTGGCAGCCTTGGTGGACATTTGAAGGCAAATATATTAGCCACTGATGCCTGGAGGAGGGGATAACAGTTGGAGCAAGCAGGAGATAAGTGGAAAAGTTTAGGGAAGAGAGGCTGGCAATAAGATACTTTGGGGAATAATGGTTTTGGAGAGGTCCCACAAATCCTGGCGATCTAGAAGGCCACCACACGTATGCCCAGGGTTGAGTGCATGCTTAGAAAAAACCTGAGAAGGCTCTGAGTGCTCACCTCTGGCTGACCTGGCTCCACACGACTGGGAAGTGAAGGCTAAGGCAGAGTCAAAGACTGCTTGGCTCCAACACACACACAACATATCAGCAAAGGCTAGGAGATTTGGGGGTTGGGGGGGGGGGGTTGGTTCCAGGTTCTTAAGGAAATTTGTTGAATCAGTAGTGACCACTAAGCTAACTGAACATAGAGACTTCAATGGCCACACCTCACAAAGAATATAAACTTCAAAAAAAAAAATCCAAAAAATAATAATAAAAAAATAAAACTCAGAAAATTCTCTAAACTACAGTACAGCAAGCAGCAACAATAAATTCCAGGGAAGGAGAAGACTCGGGTTTCCAGAATTGTCACATTATAATGTACAAAGTGGCTACTTCTCAACAAAAATTATGAGGCATGCAGGGAGGAGTCCAGATGGCGGAGCAGTAGCAGCTGAGATGACATCAGGTAGCAGGAGATCAGCTATATAGTTTATCAAACCATTCTGAACACCTACAAATCCAACAGGAGTTCGCAGAGAAGAGCAGCAATTCTAGAAACAGAAAATTGACCACTTTCTGAAAGGTAGGACCGGCAGATAAGTGAATCCAAAGCGATGGGAAGATAGACTGTAGGGGGAGGGGCCAGCTCCTGGCAAGCGGCAGAGCAACCCAACACAAAATCAGAACTTTTTAAAAAGTCTGTTACACTGAAGCACATCACTCCAGAGGCCAAGGCGGGGTGAAGCCCATGCAGGGACAGCATGGTCTCAGGTCCTACGGGGTCACAGAAGGATCAGGGGTGTCAGAGTCGCAGAGCTCACAGGTATTAGAGCGGGGAAGCCCGGTACAGAGACGAAGCCGGGGACTGAGCTCTCAACTCGGGGTTACCTTAAATTGTGATCTGTGGCACAGGCCACTGCCCTGTGAGCAGAGACCCCGCAAGATCTGGGGGACACCCCTGGAAGAGCACAGGGATCTGTGAGGTTTGGAGACTCTAGGCAGGGCTGTGTGCCAGAGACAGAGACGCTTGGTCACAGGCTGGGTGAGCTCGGAGCGTAGCCAGAAGCCAGGGAGACAGGAATGATTGAGCGCTTTTCTCTGAGGGCGCACTGAGGAGTGGGCCCCAAGCTCTTGGCTCCTCTGGGCTGAGATTGGGAGGCTGCCATTTTCATTCCCGTCCTCCAGAACTCTACAGAAAGCGTTCAGGGAACAAAAGCTCCTGAAAGCGATCCCAAGCGGATTACTTAGCCTGTCCCCTGGTAAGGGCGGTGCAATTCTGCCTCTGGCAAAGACACATGAAAATCACAACAGGCACCACACAAGAAGATCAGCAAGAAATACAACCAAGACCAAGTTCATGTACCAAGGAGAACAGCAGAGTTCCAGAGGAGGAGAAAGCAAAGCTTCTCTCCATGATTTTCTGGTCTTATAAAGTTAATTTTTTTAATTTTATTTTTTTCTTAATGCTAATTTTTAAAAATATTTTTACTTTTACCCTTTCCTCTTTTAACGTTTTTTAACTAGTTTATCTTAACAATACCTTTCATTCAAAAAAAAAAAGAATCTTTTTTGAACCTTCATTATTATAGTCATATTTTATCCTTCATTGTATCTAACTTTACTTTTTGTATACACGTAGGGTTTTTTTTTTTTTTCCTAAAAAAATTTGGGATACAGCTTCTTCTAACAGATCAAAATATACCCTAAATCTAGCAAAGGGCTTTGTTCTAGTCCAGCCTGAGCAAATTCTCTCCACTTCTTTTTCTATATTCTCCCAACCAACTTATCAACTCTTTTTTTAGAAATTAAAAAAAAATTTTTTTTCATCTTCATAGTCACATTCCATCCCTTCATTGTGTTTACCCTTATATATGTTTTTCATTCTTTAAAATTTTGGGAGGTAGTTTCTTCTAAGAGACCAAAATACTCCCAAAACTAAGTGGGTGACCTATTCAACAGTCTAATATATAAATTCTTTCTTTTTTATATTTTTTTCTTTTTCTTTTTTTTAAATTTTTTTCTGAATTTCTTTTTACCCCCTTTCTTTGTCCCATGATTTGGGGTCTCTTCTAAAGCACATTTTCCTGGGGTCTTTGCCACCCTTTTAGTGTTTTATTCACTCCTTCATATATTCTTATGTGGATAAAATGACAAGGCAGCAAAACTTGCCACAAAAAAAAGAACAAGAGACAGTACCGAAGGCTAGGGACTTCATCAATATGGACATTGGCAATATGTCAGATCTAGAGTTCAGAATGACGATTTTCAAGGTGCTAGCCGGGCTTGAAAAAGGCATGGAAGATATTAGAGAAACTCTGTCTGGAGAAATAAAAGCCCTTTCTGGAGAAATAAAAGAACTAAAATCTAACCAAGTTGAAATCAAAAAAGCTATTAATGAAGTGCAATAAAAAATGGAGGCTCTTACTGCTAGGATAAATGAATCAGAAGAGAGAATTAGTGATACAGAAGACCAAATGACAGAGAATAAAGAAGCTGAGCAAAGGAGAGACAACTACTGGACCACGAGGGGATACTTCAAGAGATAAGTGATACCATAAAACGAAACAACAGAATAATAGGGATTCCAGAAAAAGAGAGAGGGGAGCAGAAGATATATTGGAGAGAATTATTGTAGAAAATTATCCTAATACGGCAAAGGGAACAAGCATCAAAATCCAGGAGGCGAACCCCCCCCTCAAAATCAGTAACAATAGGTCCACACCCCGTCATCTAATAGTAAAATACAAGTCTTAATGACAAAGAGAAAATCCTGAAAGCATCCTGGGATAAGAAGTCTGTAACATACAATGGTAAAAATATTAGACTGGCACCAGACTTACCCACAGAGACCTGGCAGGCCAGAAAGAACTGGCATGATATATTCAGAGCACTAAATGAGAAAAACATGCAGCCAAGAATACTATATCCAGCTAGGCTATCATTGAAAATAGAAGGAGAGATAAAAATCTTCCAGGAATAACAAACTAAAAGAATTTGTAAACACCAAACCAGCTCTACAGGAAATATTGAAAGGGGTCCTCTAAGCAAAGAGAGTGCCTAAAAGTAGTAGATCAGAAAGGAACAGAGATAATATACAGTAACAGTCACCTTACTGGCCATACAGTGGCATTAAATTCATACCTCTCAATAGTTACTCTGAATGTAAATGAGCTAAATGCCCCAATCAAAAGGCACAGGGTACCAGAATGGATGAAAAACCAAAACCCATCAATATGCTGTCTACAAGAAACTCATTTTAGATCTAAAGACACCTTCAAATTTAAAGTGGGGGTGGAATGGAAAACAATTTACCATGCTAATAGACGTGAAAAGAAAGCTGGAGTGGCAATCCTTATATCAGATCAATTGGATTTTAAGCCAAAGACTATAATAAGAGACGAGAAAGGACACTATATCATACTCAAGGTGTCTGTCCAACAAGATCTAACAATTGTAAGTATCTATGCCCCTAAAATGGGAGCAGCCAACTATATAAACCAATTAACAAAGTCAAAAAACCTGATGGACAATAATACAATAATAGTAGGGGACTTTAACACTCCCCTCACTGAAATGGACAGTTCATCCAAGGAAAAGATCAACAAGGAAATAAAGGCCTTAAATGACACACTGGACCAGATGGACATCACAGATATATTCAGAACATTCCAAACCAAAGCAACAGAATACACATTCTTCTCTAGTGCACATGAACATTCTCCAGAATAGATCACACCCTGGGTCATAAATCAGGTCTCAACCGGTATCAAAAGATTAGGATCATTCCCTGCATATTTTCAGATCACAATGCTCTGAAGCTAGAACTCAATCACAAGAGAAAATATGGAAAGAACCCAAATACATGGAGACTAAAGAGCATCCTTCTAAAGAATGAATGGGCCAACCAGGAAATTAAAGAAGAATTGAAAAAAATTCATGGAAACAAATGATAATGAAAACACAACAGTTCAAAATCTGTGGGACACAGCAAAGGCAGTCCTGAGAGGAAAATATATAGTGATACAAGCCTTTCTCAAGAAACAAGAAAGGTCTCAAATACACAACCCAACCCTACACCTAAAGGAGCTGGAATTGCTCCTAACCAGAGAGGCAAATAATCTATACTCAGAAAACTATAACAACAAAGAAAGCCTAAACCCAGCAGGAGAAGAGAAATCATTTTTTTTTAAATATTTTATTTATTTATTTCACAGACACAGATTACAAGCAGGCAGAGAGGCAGGCAGAGAGAGAGAGGGGGAAGCAGGCTCCCCTGCTGAGCAGAGAGTTCGATGTGGGGCTTGATCCCAGGACCCTGGGATCCTGACCTGAGCCGAAGGCAGAGGCTTTAACCCCCTGAGCCACCCAGGCGCCCCTAAGATGTAATTTCCGATAACAACAACATAAAGGAAGGTGGTAGAGCTATGTAGGAGCAAAGTTGCTATATAGTCTTGAAATTTGATATTAATTCATAATGGATTATTTTAAATTAAGATGTTAGGGACAGCTGGGTGGCTCAGTCAGTTAAACATCCAACTCCTGACTTTGGCTCAGGTCATGATCTCAGGGTCTTGGGATTGAGCCCTATGTCAGGCTCCATGCTTAATGCAGAGTCTGCTTAAGATTCTCTGCCTCTCCCTCTGCTCATGCTTGCTCTGTAAATAAATAAGTAAGTAAGTAAATAAATAAATAAATAAATAAATAAAATATTTTTAAAAATTAAGATGTTTATTTAGTCCCAAGAGATAACTAAAACAGTAAAAGAACTGAGAAGGAAATCAAAATGGTACAGTTGAAACCATCTGCCTCACACAAAATATGGCAATAATGGAATTAAGGAGCCAAAAAGTAAAAGCTTTCGCCTATGATCAGAAATCCGACAAAGATGTTTGCTCTTGCCACTACTACTCAACATTGTTTTGAAAACTTTAGCCAGAGCAATTAGACAAGAAAAGGAAAAAACATCCAGATTGGTAGTAAAACTTTTGTTCACAGATGACATGACCTTATGTAGAAAATTATAAATCCTATCCACACAAAACTTAGTAGAGCTAATAAATGAATTTGGCAGAGTTGCAGGATATAGGATACACGATCAAAATACAAAAATCAGTTGTGTTTCTATATATTAGCAGTGAACAATCTGAAAGTGAAATTAAGATTCTACTTATAGGGCACCTGGGTGGCTCAGTCGGTTAAGTGTCTGCCTTGGGCTCAGGTCAGGATCACAGGGTCCTGGGATCAAGCCCCATATTAGGTTCCCTACTCAGTGGGGAGTCTGCTTCTCCCTCTCCCCTTTCCCCCCCTCACCCCTGCTTATGCTCTCTTTCTCTCTCAAATAAATAAATAAAATCTTTTAAAAAGATCCTGTTTATAATAATATCAAAAAGAATAAAATATTTAAGGATAAATTTAAGTTTGTATAAGACTTGTACACTGAAAGAAAATACAAAACAGCCTGTGCTGACGGATTAGAAGACTCAGTATTATTGACATGGCATATACTCTGCAAACTGATCTACAGATTCAATTTAATATCTATAAAAATTCTAGCTACCTTTTTGCAGACTTGGACAAGCTGGTCCTAAAATGCATATGGAATTGCAAGGGACTGGTCTCCAAATAGACATAAAAAAAAAAAAAAAAGTCTTGGAAAAGAAGAACAAAGTCAGGAATCTCACATTTCTTAATTTCAAAACTTAAGCCACAATACAAAGCTATAGTAATTCAAACTGTGATGCTGGCATAAAGACAGACATATGGATAGGATAGAATTGAGAAACCTAAACATCTGTGCTTAATTGATGTTTGACAAGGGTGCCAGAACCATTTCATGGCGAAGGAATATTCTCTTCAACAAATTATGCAGGGACAACTGAATATCCACGAGCCTAAGATTGAAGTTGGAACCCCACCTCACACCATATACAAAAAGTAATTCAACACAGATCAAAGAACTAAATGGAACGGCTAACGCTATAAAATCTTTGAAGAAAAATATTCATGACCTTGGATTTGACAAATGGAGTCTTAGATATGACACCAAAATCATAAGCAACAACAAAAAAATAAATTGGACTTCATCAAAATTACAACTTTCATATTTCAGGGGATACTCAATAAAGTAAAAAGACAACCTACAGAATGAGAAAATATTTGTAAATCATGTATCTGATAAAACCTTAATATCCACAATACATATAGAACTCTTACCACTCAGCGACAGAAAGAATGCAATTTTTAAAAATGGGCAAAGGACTTGAGTAGACATTTCTCTAAAAAAAGACAAATGGCCAAGAAACACAAGAAACACTGCTCCTCCTCCTTAGGCAAATGCCACTTAAAACCACGATGAGCTACCACTTCACACCTAGTACGATGGTTATAATAAAAAAGATGGTGAAGATGAGGAAAAATTGAAACCTTTATATACACACAGTTAGTGGGAGTGAAAAATGGTACAGCCGCTGTGCAAAAGCCATTTGGTGGTTCTTTAGAAATTTAAACAAAGAGTCACTATTTGACTCAGCAATTCCATCCTTAGTCAGAGACCCAAGAGAAATGAAAGCGCCTATGCAAAAATTTGTACATAAATATTCATAGCATTATTCATAATAGCCAGAACGTGCAAACAATCCAGATGTCCATCAACTGATGCATGAGTAAGAGTGGGGCATCCATACGATGGGGTGTTACTCAGCGATCAGAGGGAACGGAGTACTGATACACACTGCAGTCTGGATGAGACCTGAAAACACGGTGCTCAGTGGGAAAAAACTTGGACACAAAGGCTGCACGTTGAATGATTCCATTTATATGAAATGTCCAGACTAGGCAAGTCCACAGAGAGAGAAATATTAGTGGCTTCCGAGGGATGGTGGGAGGAGGAATGGGAAGTGACTGCGTACAGGTACAGGGTTTCTTTGGGGGATGATGAAAGTGTTCTGGAATTAGCGTACGGCCACGTGAAGCCACTGAATTTGTACAATTCAAAAATGATTAAAATTTTGAAATTTACGTTGTGTGCATTTTACCTCAGTAGACAACTTAAAAATCGCACACAGATTTGCACACATATCCTCTGGGGATCTTTCGCGGACATGTAGATTCTGATGCGGGAGGTCTGGCTGGGCCCCCAGTCCTGCATTTCTGACAGGCTCCCAGGTGATCTCACTGCTCCTGTTTTGAGTAGGGAGGCTGCTCGGAGGGCCCCTGCGCTATTCTGGGCCTCAGGTGCTTCATCTTTGAACCAATTCCTGCCCTGTCTGCCCCTATAAGTAGGGAGGGCAGGAGCACTGACCACCTGAGGTCTCCCCGGTCTGAGCCCGCAGGAGGACATGGGCCCCAGGGCCCGGGAGTAGATGGAGAAGGCGCCGTGGCTATAGGGGTCACTGTCAGCAGACACAGGGGAGACCAAGGGACGAGCTTTTATTTTGCACCGAGCTGATGAAGGCAGGCCAGAAGGCACAGCTCTGTACTCAGAGGAGAGCTGCCACATGTGTGTCACTTCCAGCTGCTGGGCAGCTCAGGCTCGGGGGCTCCAAAGCGATCTGAAAGAGAGGGGGCAGCTCAGGAGTGCTGCAGGCCTCCTGCCTTCCCCTCCCCTCCCCTCCCCTCCCTTCCCAGTTCCCAGAACTCCTGTGCCAGGAACACAGGGCATGGGGAGGGAGCAGGGGGCAACCCCCTCTGACACCCCATCGGAGGGGTCTGTGGTGACCCAGGATGGGGTCTTTGCAAGGGACCTGAGAGGAGTGCAGGAGCTTTGAGCCCGGCGAATGGCCCGGGGGGTGGGGGAGGCAGGAACTCTGCGTCCAGGACAGTGCTCCGTGGGCCCCACGTGAACTGCGCCAGCTCTCCCAAAAGCCCTGACCAAGGTGCCAGGCTGCAACGCCCCCAGGCAGGATGGAGGGCAGAGAACAGGCGGGGAGAGTTGGGGGATGCCTCCCCACTCCGCTCAGAAGGCGCCAATCCCTCTCCTGGTTTGTCCAGGCCACATCCCCAGCCCAAGCTGTCCTCTGCTGCCCCAGCTGCTCACCATCTCCGAGGAGGTCGGGGGTGGGGCCAGAGGGCCCTGGGGGAAGGTTCCAGGCCAGCACCTCTAGCTGGCCCAGCAAGCTTTTCAGTTCCGTTTCCAGGTGCTCCACCGTCTTCTCCACCGTCTAGAACAAGAGAGATGGCAGCAGGGCGTGCAGGGAGCACAAGAGTGGTGCCAAGTCTTGCTTCTTTGGCCACATCCTCAGAGACACCTGGCAGCCCAATGGGGCGCAGCGGGGAGAGAACTGAGTGCTGGGGGACCTAAGTCTTCCTTTTTCAGGCTCTGGCCCTGGTGGCCTCTCAGTTCCCCAGATGTTAGAATCCCAGGGCTTCACTCTCTAAGGCGGCTCCTGGCCCTGGCAGGAGTCAATACACTCAATCACACAGGTGTGGCGCAGAGCAACCCTGGGATTCTCTTTTCCCTTTCTGGACTTGACCGGGAGAGCACATTCTTTTTGTCGCCCCGCCCTCTGGTGGCCATTCTGCCAAATGACAGGTTTGGGATTTGAAACGTTCTTTAGTCAGGCATCCTAACTTCTTCCTGAATGAACCCCCTTAGCAGTCTGGTGAAACCTACAGACCCCTTCTCAGAATAACACTTCAATTGAAAAAAATAAAGCATGTAGGATTTCCTAGGACACCAACTGCATTAAAGTTAAGTACTAAAAGTACTTAAGTACTAAAAGTTAAATCTTTGATGTAAAAATGTATGTATTTATTAACTCATGAAATAACATAATCTAACATCAGGTCTAGCAACTACTGTAATTTTGACATACAGTCTAGGATGAATAATAAATAGGTTGATATATTCACAACTATAATGGGATAAAATTATCTGTGATTTCTATTGAGAACAAAGTCACTGTACTGGTAAATACATTTACAGTTTGTTGTCTGTACTTATAATGAATGGAATGCTAAATTTCAGTTAAAGGTTTGTGAAAATAAAGTGTAGATCTTTTCCCACACAAGTCATGGACCCGGTGTTACAGACCATGGCTGAGTGACAAAACACGGTGACTGAATGTCCACCAGCTCATTGTGTAAGGACATGATCTTGAGCTGGGTGGAAGCAAGGCCCGTGGGGAGGCAGGGTCTGTAAAGGGCTGGTGAGCCTAACAGCCCAGGGAAGGAGGGAGATGCTTCACATGGAGGCCAGGGAGCAGGACTGGCCTGGATTTCCCCCATTTTCCAAAGCAAGATTCTCCTGAGCCCTAGAAAGCTACCAGTCTGGTAGGTGGTCCCGAAACTGCCTGTCCTCCCAAACCACCCTGGTTACCTCCTCTATGACGTCTAAACGGTCGTGGACAGCCATGTGTCTGTCACACCCTGTGTTCCAGGCCGGTTCTCCACGGGAGGGCACAAAGGGCTCAGCAGCTGTGGGAAAACAAGCCTCGTCACCATATCCTAGAACACCAGAGACCCCCTGCCAAGCACTGGGCTCCACGAGATGGGTCCTGAAAACAGTCACAAAAAGGAGCAAAGGAAGCCCGAGTGTGGGTCAGGGTATGAGGATGGGGTGCCCCAATCACTCACTTGTCTCTATGGCCCTGGTTCCCTCCCATGCCCAGGTGGGCTTCTTGAAGGAGGTGTTGCCTGAACTCTGTAAGGTAAGGAAGGGAGGAAAGGTCCCAGCCAGAAAGAATGGTGTGTGCAAAGAGAGAAAGGCATAAAATGGCACAGTTTCATGCCCAAACCCTCACGGGGCTGGAGTGGCTGGAAAGTACAGGGTGAACGGGAGGAGGAGGAGGAGCATGGACACAAAGCCAGATGCCCCAATAAACAAACCATGATGCTTATTTGGGGTTTATTTCAACCGAAGAGTCACACGGTCATATATGAACTTTATAAATACAGAGAATGGATTGGAGGGATTTGTCTTTGAAGGCAGAGAGTTATTGTAGTAGTCAGTGTGGGAAGTGTGGAAGCGAGGCAGGGCAGTAGGAATAGAGAGGATGAGGAGATATTTTAGCCATCGCCTTGACATTGGTGACTAGTCAGTTACATCGAACGTTTGATGAGTAGTTACCGTGGACCGCATAGTACGCTAAACCAATGTGTGAACTCAACCAAACTTCACAACAACCCAGTTGCAATCCCCAGCTGAAGCACAGAGGGGTGCAACGCTATGGGCAGTGCACACAGCAAGTCTGGAAAACCTGAGGTTCATCCTGTTCACCTCTTGGTTCATCCCTTTTCTCCCTTACGTTGGTTCCTCCTTGGTTCTTCCAGCACCAACCAACCCTCACACCGGAAGTCTCAGGGACCGGGTTCTGGGCTCAGGTTTCAGTGTTGGTAGCCCCAAGATGGCTATGGGGCATCAGAGTTGGCTGGAACCTTGGAGAACCCTGACACTCTGGAAGGAGGCTACTGTCTCCAAAATGTAGCAAAGCGAAGAGTTTCACTGTGGACGAGGTGGTCAGCCAGGGCTGAAGCAGCAGAGAAGTCTAGCGAGGCAAGGATGGAAAGACAGAGTGAGGAGAAAATCACTGCTAAATCCCACCCCAGCATTGTTCACAGAGCAGTGGAGGCAAAGCAAAGTCTAGATGCTATAGGACCAGGAGGGAAAGAGAGGTCCAAGGGCAGAAACCTGGATCCTGGGAAACATTTTCCTGAAGCCTTTCTGTGAAGTAAAGGAGATCAGATAACATGGTGTACAGAATGTTTCTTGCTGTTACTGTTCTTTGAAGAAACAACCATGCTGATAGCCTGAAGGGCAGGAGCACTGAGGAGCGGATGGGCTGGGAGCCCAGCAGTGGTGGGGTCGGCGGGGGTGGCGCTTGGAGGCGGAGAGGGGGCCCGCAGAAGTGGTAAAGGCAGACCTCTCCTCAAAGGGCCAAGATGCAGACTGAGTTCTCACCTGTTCGTTTCTCCTTAGTCCGTGAAGTGAGAAGGGAACCGTCTGCTGGAAATTCACGTTGACTTATGAAAGAGGAAGCTAGTTGTGAAGTTTTCGGGGATTCTGTGAGGGGGCTATTAAACACAGCCGTGAAAATGGGAGGCACGGTGACCGGCAAATGACTTCTTTTTGTCTTTGTCTTTGTTTTTGAGAGCCACTTTATCAGCAGGCCACTGGGGAGGGGGCTCGAACACAGAGAGGGCTTCAAAAGGAGGTGAGGAGGGCGCCTGGGTGGCTCAGTGGGTTAAGCCGCTGCCTTCGGCTCAGGTCATGATCTCAGGGCCCTGGGATCGAGTCCCACATCGGGCTCTCTGCTCAGCAGGGAGCCTGCTTCCCTTCCTCTCTCTCTGCCTGCCTCTCTGCCTACTTGTGATCTCTCTCTCTCTCTCTCTCTGTCAAATAAATAAATAAATAAATAAATCTTTAAAAAAAAAAAAAAAAAGGAGGTGAGGAGGAGGAGGAAGCCCATGCCGAAGGACCCCACTCCAGGGGGACATTTGGAAAGACCAGTCCCCCCAGAGAGCCGCCCTGGGTACAGAGTGGCCAGGACGGGGGGGGGCTGGATGGAGCAGAAGCCCGGGGGTCTGCAGAGATCATGTGGGGAGATCAAGGGAGAAAAGATTGAGGCTTTTGCCAGCAAGGAGTTGAGAGGATGAGCTCTAGCTTGGATAATGAAGGAAAGGGGGCCAACAAGAAGGCCCATAAATTAAGAGAAATGGAGGAGCTGACAGGACTGGAGGTCTTAGTAGGATGATGGAGTAACAGAAGGAATGAGTGGTGACAGACGTTGCAGTTTCAGCTCTGAGAAGTGGAACAGCTTCCGGGTGACAATACCAAGGTTGCAGTCATGGATGTGGGCGTCTGAGGCAGACTGGGGGCAAGGGTTATTGGACTTTATCTAGGCGCAAAACTGTTGTAACTGTAAGACCCTGGTGTTGGCTGGGCTGCCCAAGGAGACATACAGAGTCGCCCAGAAGGCTGGCCGTTCTTGAGGTAGGGACAGCAATGGTGAGCCATTTTGCTGGTGATGAACGCGTAACTCTGGGACATTGAATGAGTTGCCCAAGGTCACGCGGTCCGCAAATGACTGGACCCCAAGCCCCCTGGCCCTCTCCTGACCCCACCTCAGCAAGCTGGCCTCCCAGAGCTCTGCCAGAGCGCCCCCCCACCCCCCACCCCCCGTCCTGACATGTTCCAGCTCCAACTCTATCTGGATCCCAGATCTTCCACGAAGGGGAGTGAACCAAGAGCAGAGACCAAACATGCTTCAGCTCTGAGCATCCTTTATGGAGATCAATTTGTTTCTCTAGTTTCCTTTTCATAATTTCCTTCCACTAAATTTCAAAAAGTTTCTTCAAAAAGACAAATGGTCTTGTTGACTTTGGAGAGGGGGATGGACATGACATGGTACTTTGGTTATTTTTTTCATCTATGTGTGGCTGGAGTGAGCACTGATTTTTTTTTTTAAAGGAGTGTTTTAGAGATCCATACAGAAGTTTCTAGAGATGAAATCCTAGCATATCTTGGAGTCACTTCAAAATACTCCAGCCTGGGAGTGGGAGGAGACATGGGTGGCCACACAAGATTGGCCAAGATTGATAACTGTTGAAACTGAGTGACGGGACATGAGAGTTCACTCCACTCCTCTCTCTACTCTTGTATACCTGGATTGAAATGTTCCATAATAAAAGCCAGTTGTCTGATGGGGTTGTTAGCAAAAAGCAGAAGCCATCGTGGGCTGCATGCGTGGATGGGAAAGTTCAGGATGAGGGCGAGGGTGGCCTGAGGGACCCCACCTGGAGGGTTGTGCTCCGTTCTGGGCCTTGGAGAGGCTGAAGCAGGGCTAGAGGCGGCCGCGATGAAGGGACACAGAAGCTTGACTCATGTGTCTCAGCTGGAGAACCGGGGAGCCCAGCCAAGAGAGGAGGGACTTGCTAGGGGCTGGAGGAGCTGCTCTCACCCACAAGGAGGGCTGTCCGTGAAAAGGGGGCCTGTGCATTGGGGGTCTGGGTCCACAGACACCCTCCACAGGCTCTGCCTGCGGGCCCCTGGCCACATCTCTCCCCGGAGCCTCGCCTGCCCTCTCCCAGACCCAGCTCGGGCCGGGAGGAAACAGTCTGACCTGGCCGGCCAAGTGCGAGGCTCTGCCAGGCCTGTAAGTCATGAACAACATGAGTCCACTCCCCTCCGTTGGCCTGAAACATCCTGTTTTCTACATGTCGGCAATGAGGTCTAACTTGGCTCCAAAACCCCTCCAGGGAGAAGGATTGGCCGAGGTTGCTCTCCACATCACACAGCACTAATCCCTCACATCTGGACAGAGCTGAGGCCTGAGCCCCGCCGCACAAGTGTCCGTGAGCTCATCGGTGAGAGAAAGCTGGGCTGGGGCCCTCACCACAAGGCCACTGCTGCGGCTCCCTCGGCCATGCCGGCCCTCACCCCACCACTGACCTCACTGTGCGAGGGCCGAAAACTCCCCAGGGGACCCTGTTCTCACCCTGCCTGGCCGGAACTGGCGTGGGCCTGTGGGAAACTTTCGTCTCCTCCCAGAGCCTTTGCTGCCTCCTTCCTAACCCGGGGTGGGGAGGCCCAAGGCCCTCCCTCCTGCCCCTGTAGTTCACTCGGGCTGTGGTTCTATCTTTCAGGGTCTGCTGAGAGGCCTCATAAATTAGCTAGAAGGACAGAACGGGCGTGAGTCAAGGACAAGTTCTTTCTTGGACCAGAAGTTCCCACAAGTCACGAGCTGGATGTTCCATGTCTTCGAGCGCCTCAGACAGAAGGCCCGGGGTAATGCCTGCTTCACGGGGTTGTTGGGTTGCTCGAGAGCGGGGAAGGCTGCAGGGTGGCGGTGTTCCTGCTTAAACAGCCAAGCTGTGGTTCCCCGTGTTCCCTCCCTTCCTGTGCTCCCGCCTGCCCCGCCCCGGCCAGTTGGGAAAGGGACCTTCTTGGAGGCCTGGTTGTTTTCCCTGGCCTGGCTCCCACTCGGGGCCTATGTGCACCCTGGATGGTGGCCATGGGTAGAACACAGAGCTCTGGTGAGAGCAGGCTGCAGTGGAGGCCAGAGGCCCCGCGAGGCGCTGGGCTCACTCAGCCAGTTAAAGACACATGGCTACCAGGTCCCCATCCTCTGAGGCGGGAAGTACGGCCTCTCCCACATACAGCATAGAAGATCTTTTGTGTCTAGGACTTAAACACTAAGAAAGCACCTACAACTCAAATGACTTCTGTGATGACACGTAATTTCTCAGAGGCAACCCTGTACATTACCATGGTTCCTGAGTTATTGAAGACATACTCTGCTTTGACCAGCAATGTTTGTCACTCAGGGGTTAACTGTATTTGCCACATTCAATGTAATAGAATAATAAAATTTACCACATCAATATTTGTATCAAAATTTATGATTCATTTAAAACCATTGGTGGTTTTTAAACTTCTTTTTTTTTTTTTAAGCCGAATACTACTTGCAAACAATTACATGAAGAACTCCAGTAATGTGCAACTGCTCCGGCTAAGTTGAGAGAGAGAACCTCGAGCCCCCAACAAAGAGCTCAGATTCTGAGGCACGTCTGGGTTTGGTTTGCGGACAGACATGTCCTCCTGTTCTCCTTGGATCTGAGTCTTGCTGGTCCGTCCGAGAGCACATCAGTGTCATTCCAGTACATTTAGTATCTGATTACGGCAGGCAAGCTAGGCTACTACCCCAAAGGGCACCCTGAACTTTACAAGAGGTTTTTTTTTTTTTTTTTCCTCATGTATGAGTTCAGAGGTAAACTGCAAAAGCCCACAAGGCAGGGAAGGTCTAAGAAGCCATCCAGAATAAAGCTCTCTCTGCACACTCTGAAAAGCGCACCAAGGCTGGGTGTCAGAGACGCAGTCCAACTCTGGGCTTACTGACAGGGCTCTTTGCCTCCCCTGCAGAGAGTGAGGGATCTGCCCTGCTAGGTCTACTTTGCAGGATTGCTGTGCTGATTCAAGGAAATCGTGCACTTGAAGATGCCTTGCAATTGCCAAGTGACATGCAAAGGCCCTGGGGGGCATCCACCAGGGTAGCAGAAGATGAAGCAAGGCAGGAATTTATTCCCCAGGGCTCTGCCTCTCCACATGCAGCCAGCGCTCTGCTGGATCACTTCGACCAGCTCTCACGATGGAAAGGCATCTCTTCTAGGAATAGATGAAGATCCTCTACAAGGATCCAAGGGACGTTTGGGAGGAATTCTCCAAAAAGGACGCAGAGGGCTCAGTGCTAACCTGCCTCTCTGCACTCTCTTAGAAGCCAGTCCCACTCACCCGACTCTGTTTCTTCACCTTTACAATGGGCAGAACCATACTTCGCACTGGAAGCTACTATGGATTAGTGATCGCTCACGATGCACCAAGCTTTCTGCTGAGTGCTTACGTACAGTATCTCATCAGATTCTGTCAAGAGTTTAGAACTCTTACCTCCCTTTCTTACAGATTAGAAAACCAAAGATCAAAGAGATTGAATAACATGCTGGAAGTTACATAGCTAGTAAGCAGGAGGCACAGGATGTGTATCCTACCTGCCTCATTCCGCCTATACTGTGCACGTGAGTATACTGTGCAGTGATGTGAGCTTTTGTAAGTTAAGGGCCTCCTATCTTGGGGTCTCAGCTGCCTCCTCTGCAACAGGGAGAAACTGAGCATGTCTGACTCCACATTGTTTCCATTTCTCTGCCGCTGTGACCTACAGCTTAGAAACTTCTGCTTTGCCCTGTACGTGGGCATGTTAGTCATTAAAGAAATTTTGCTACAACTGAGATTTACAAAAACTGTTTTCTTACCCGAAACCTATCTCACTGGAGGAGGTACAGAAGTGCATACAGAGTTGACTATGTTAAGATTTACAGGAACAACATGACCAGATTCTTACACACAAATATCAACTGAGCAGGGACAAAGAAGTTACATGACCTTTTCCTTTCCTTATTCTTTTCTTTCCTTTTTTTCTTTTTTTTGGGGGGTGGGTGGGTAAGATTTATTTATTTATTTTAGATACAGGGAGAGAGTTGGTGGGGAGGGACAGAGGGCATGAGAGAAAGAATCTCAGGCAGACTCCCTGCTGAGGGCAGAGCTCAACCCCAGGACCCCGAGATCACTACCTGAGCCAAAATCAAGAGTCAGACGTTAAACCGAGCCACCCACGCGCCGCGACATGACCTTTTTCAGTGTCTACAGACATCAGTCATCTTATGAGTCCAATCTCCTCCCACTTCCCCCTGTTCCTAACATAAAAGAAGCTCGACTCTGGTGCTCAGAGAGGTGGTTCTCTGGGACAATCGATAGTCCACTGTCTCCTGGGTTTGCTGGCTTTCCAAATAAAGTCGCTTTCCTACCCCAACTTCTTGCCTCTCAACTTACTGGCCTGTCATTCGGCGAGCAAACAAACTTGGACACAGTTACAAATTGAGGGGCTGGACAGGTAGGGGGCCAAGGGGACCTGTTCAGATGACACCTTTGCAGCTGCCTTGGGGCCCCACCAGAGCCCAAATGCGTGCCTCTGACCGAACTGTCTTTGAGTGGTTTGCTCCCACAATATCCATTTGTGTCAAAAGAAATGCTATGATTCTCACAACAGCCCTTCAGCATCTTCCTCTTTTGCTCAAAGCGGAAAGCAGAATTCCAATGGAAGACAGATGGCCATGGGGGCTTGGGGCAGGGGTGGACAGTGAGAGCATGCCCAAAGGGCCTCAAGGCATGGGTGACAATTAATGAAAGGGCCAGGCTCTAGGACCTTAGATTCCTCTGATGGGAAAACACGAAAGGAACTCAGCAGAAACCTTAAAAGGGCTCTATAAGTAAAACAAGCAATTTGTTTCCATCAATACATGAAGAGTTTTTACAGATCAATATGAAAAACCCCAGTACCACAACTGAGAAGCCTAAGACAATTCACAAGAATTGTAGAAATGACCAATGCATTTAAAGAAAAAGTCCAACCTCAGTAGTAATCAAAGAAGTGCAAGTTAAAGCAATAAACTGTCTTAATATATTCTTGCATAACAGCAGATGTTTCTAGATCTAACTACCATTTTATAGACAATACAGGGGAGAGAAGAACATTTAGAGGACTCCTGGCAGATACAATCAGCTGAAATCTAATGTGGAGAACTTTATGGGACAAAAAACCCAGTTGTTTCCATAAACACATTTTGAGGAAAAGAGGGGGGAAGAGAAATTACCTATTAAAAGAAACTAACTGACATATCAGCCAAAAGCAATGTGTGTACCTTATTTGGATAAAACAAAACCAAATGTAACAACATGACACAATTAAGGACATTTAAGCAGGGATCAGATATTTGATGATATAAGAAATTACTGTCCAGGGTAACCTGGGTGGCTTAGTCCGTTGAGCGTCTGACGCTTAATTTCGGTTTAGGTCGTGGTCTCGGGATAGAGCCCTGCGTCAGGCTCTATGCTCAGTGCACATCTGCTTGAAAATCTCTTCCTCTCCCTCTGCTCCCCCTCCTGCTCACTCTCAAATAAATAAATAAATCTTTAAAAAACGAAAATATCAGGGCACCTGGGTGGGTCAGTCATTAAGCCTCTGTCTTCAGCTCAGGTCATGATCCCAGGGTCCTGGGATCAAGCCCCAAATCCGGCTCTCTACTCAGCAGGAAGCCTGCTTCCTCCTCTCTCACTCCCCCTGCTTGTGTTCCCTCTCTTGCCATGTCTCTTTCTCACTGTCAAATAAATAAATAAAATCTTGGGGAAAAAAAAAAGAAATTATCGTCCATTTTTTAGGGTGTGATAATGGTATTGCAGTTATGTTTATGAAAAGATTATCTTTGGGATGCCTGATGGAGTCGGTTTGGAGAGCATCTGACTCTCGATCTTGAGTTTGAGCCCCACACAGGTATACAGATTACTTAAATAAATAAAACTTTAAAAATAAATAAATAAATAAAACTTAGAAGAAAAAGATTACTCAAGGAAATATTTAAAAGATTACTTAAGGAAAGAGATACTTAAGGAAATATTTATGGATGAAAATATATGATGCCTGGAATTTCCTTTAAGATTACTGGAGGAAGGAGAGAGAATGCGAGTGACAAAGGAAACATCCATGAAACAATATTGCTGAAGTGGGGCGGTCGGTACATGGGGGTTCACCGTTCTGTCTTGTCTTTACCTCCAGGGATTTCATAATCAAAAGTTAAGAGAAACAATAGTAAGTTGTCCAAAGTCCGAAAGATTCCACACAAAAATGTGTGAACTCAGGTTGAGATTACATTAATACTTTCCCCCTTTAAAAAAAAATCTGTAGCAAGGAGCGGGCATCATCAGAAAGGAAGTCATATTTGAAAAGGGTTTTAAATTGAAGTGTATATACCAACCACGACTAAGGAGGCCCCAGAAAGTCCGCCACTTGTGGGTGGCAGCCAGCTCCTCCCTCTCGGGGAGCACAGACTGGGCTTTGTGCCCTGGGCTCCCGGAGGAGGGGCCGGGGGAGGAAAGGGGGGAGAAGGACCTGCACCGTGGCCTCTGTGCTAAGCACAGACCCAGCCACTCTTTGCACAGGAGGAGGCTGTGGGTCCTCCGTAATTAACAGGTGGGGAAACTGAGGCTCAGAGAGATCAGTGAAGCTGAGGGGACAAAAACGGGAGCCAACATGTGCTGAATTCTGTGCTGGGGACTTCTTTCATTCCGTTCCTGCAGCTCCCTCTGCAGGGTGGGTACCATTTTCCCCAACTCACAGAGAAGGAGACAGTATCCCCGAGGGAAGGCACCTTCCCTCACCCAAGAAACTCTGCCAGGGGCTGCCCAGGATCCGCACTGGCCTCCACCCTGCCCCTGGGTGCTGACTCCCACAGAGGGCCGTGCCCAGAAAGGACAGGGACAGGAGGCATCTGTCCTAGCACAGGGCACTTCACCTGTGTGACTCACATCCTCTGGCTCCGGGCTGATGGGTGAGCAGCCTGGTGGGGGGCAAGGGCCCCCCTGAGTGGTTAGGAGGCCTGGATGCCTGGTGAGGCCTCTGGCTTGGCTCTGCCAGCAGACCTGAGCCTTCCTCTCACCGGTACTGCTGGGAGGAGCCCCAGCCCCGCTGGCTGAGGGCTGCATGAATGAGAGTCTGGGTAAATGGGAGTGTGGCTTGTAAACCGTGAAGTACCAGCCATGTGCAGGGTCTTGGGGTGGTGCGTGAGCATCTGGCTGTAAGAAGTCTCTCACCAGCTGCCCATCTGGGCCTCACCTAAGAAGGTGAGAGCTGACGGTGCCAGGCAAGGCCCACCGGAGGGGTGCAGGGGTGGAGCACCAGATGGCCTCTCCCTCCTGCACCCTAAGCTCCCCAGCCCCCTATCACTCAAGGCAGCTCAGGCCCTCAGGGAAGAGCTCCGGAAGCAGGAGGACTGACCTGCTCACCCAGACCGCAGAGCCCTCTCGGGCCAGAGGGGAGGTGAAGCCGTGGCCCTTCTCGCGGGGCCGCCTGCCGGCCCGCAGGCCGTGCTAGGCCAGGTCTGGGTCATCGCCTGCCGGAACTCCACTCCAAGGCAGTGCCCATAACCCAGGCCTGGGCGCCTCTGTAGGCTCTCGGGGGCAGCTGGCCCCGGGGGTGCTGGGGGGATGTGTGCCCAACCTGCAGACTTAACCCTGCGATCCTTGCCTCCTCTCTCTCCTCGGGCCTCGAGTCTCTCCACTCATTCTCTACCTTTCGGTCGCTCTCATGTCTCTTTTCAACCCTCCCTCCCGGGCCCATCCCCGCTTCTACAACTCTCTGCTCTCCCACCCCTGCCCCCCTACCCCGGGCCCCAGCCCCACTCACCGGCAGCGCCGAGCAGAGCGAGCCCGGCCAGCGCGCAGAGCAGGGGCCGCATGCTGCCGGCCGGCCGAGCGCAGCGTAGCGTCTCCCCGCCGCCGCGCCCCCGGGCCCGCGCCGACCCGCCCGCAGGAAATGCTCGCCTCCCGAGCCAAGATTCCTGGGCGGCTCCGGGCTCTCCGGCTCGCGCGATCCGCCCCCTCCGGAGACCCCGCGGGGCGGAGGGGCCGGCTTGCCAGCCTGGGCGCCTCTCCAGCCGTCACCCCCCCCACGCCCCGGGGCGCGGGAGAGCGGTAGGGGGCGAGGGCTGGGCTCTGGGCCGCCGCTCCCAGCCCCAGGGGCTCAGGAGCCCATTTCACAGACCCGCACACTGAAGTCCTCCACCCGCAGCGCCAGCCCACGAACCTGCACCCCGAGGACGCGGAGTGTGGAAGCTTTTCTCCGTCCACCGACGAACAGGTCATTAATTCCATCGGACGGTGTCTGGCCCTGAGAGACTGACGCAGGGGTGGTGTCTGACTTTTGCAGAAACTTCTTTTCTGCTAATGGGGTCCCAGCAATGTTAAAAGATACTTAAAAAAAAAAAAAAAGGAAAATCGTGACTTTTATTCAGATATAAAATGAGTATATGCTCAAGATTTTCTTTAGCTCACTGGTCACGAGGGAACCAGAAAGAAGTGACAACCAGTCGGAAGAACAGACACACATCTGGAACATTGGCAAGGAAGGGCGGAGGTGAAGCTGGCTTCTTACACAGACACACACACACACAAGCTGGCTTCTTACACACACACAGACACACACACACACACCGTAATTGAACCTGTAACAGGAATCATTTGAATATCTGTACATGAGAATTATTTTAATTGCTCTCTCCAATTTACAGACTTATAAAATGGCTTGAAGGCTAGAAAAGACCTAGAGCCCCAATCTGAATCATGGGGTGCCTGGGTGGCTCAGTCAGTTAAGCCTCTGCCTGCCACTGAGGTGGTGACCCTGGAGGAGAGCCTGTTTCTCCCTCCCTCTCTGCCCGCAGCTCCCCCTGCTTGTGCTCTCCCTCTCTCTGCCAAATAAATAAATTTTTTTTTAAGATTTTATTTATTTATTTGACAGACTGAGATCCAAGTAGGCAGAGAACCTGATGCGGCGCTCGATCCCAGGACCCTGAGACCATGACCCGAGCTGAAGGCAGAGGCATTAACCCACTGAGCCACCCAGGCGCCCCAAATAAATAAATTTTTAAAAAATCTTTAAAAAAGTCAGAATCACAGTGTTCAAATACTTAAGCTCCGTACTAGATAGTGTTAGATAAAGCCTGGAGGAGGAAGCAGAGAAGTAATTCTCAACATCGCATATGTCTGCCTCCAGGGGTTAACGGTCTAGAAGTGTGGTCAGATTAATAAACCGCAGCTCAGCTTTGATGATTTACTTCCACACAGACAACCTCTCTGGTCTTCACTGCAACTCTGTGAAGGGTGCCTCCTATATCCCTCCTGTAGATCAGGACACGGAAGCTCTGAGATGTTAAGAACCTTGCCCATAGTCACGTAGCTGGTAAATGCGGAGGCTGGATGTGAATCCAGTTCTCCCACCTCTGCGTGCCAGCCCTTCCATAAGGATAGATTTACACTTGGTCCCTGAGGGCCGGATTTTCTTTCTGCATCTAAGCAAACCAGGAATAAGAGGTGGGTGAGTTTTTCAGTGAACTTCAAATCTCCATGTCCCCTCCAGTTTAGAACACAATTGTTGAACACTACCCCACACAAAATGTGCAAAAAGAAATAATAAGTTAACTGTTAGTGTAAACAAAAACTGGAAGCTACAGCCATACCTTCTACGCTGCAGAGTTCTGAGTGGCTGGCCTCACCCCTCTCATCCACTAGTGCAGACCCTTATCCACCAGGCATCCCCAACCCGGGCTCCCTGGTACCCTTGCAGGTGCAGGCCACCTCGCCGCCTTCTTGGTTCCTGCCTATGGCTGTGCAGTTGCCCTCTACAGCCACCACCCTAGCCAGGGACTGTCACTCCTCACTCCCTCCTCCAGAGAATAGCCACAGGCACCGAGATTCCTGGGCTTACCCAGCGGACCTGGATCTAAAACTCTCCTGGGGATAAGGAGGCCCAGAGAATCTAGCTCAGAAAGACATTTTTTAGAATGGCAACAATGTCTCACACTCAGTAGGACATTCCTCAGTAGCTCAGCCAGGTGGGAAGTTGTCAAAGAAAAAGTGAACCCACAGGGATTCTTAATATTTTTTATCGGCAAAGAAAACTACACATACGCTATACTTTCTCCTGGTGGTAGAGTCACGAAGGAATAAAGCATGCGGAGTAAAGCCTGAAACTCCTCCCTGTCACCAGTCCCCCAGCCCTGGGCCCAGCCAGTCCAGTCCAGCTCCCCCAGCTTGGCGGACTTCCAGTTCCTGGTCTATGCATTTTCGCCCACTAACATATATACCTGGGATGGAATAATAGGTATTTTGGGGATTTGCTTTCTCATTCATATTCATCTTAATCATGACATTTAATGTTGAAGGTCATTCTGTTAGTACACATAAATCCACGTCATTCCTTGGAGGAGTTGCCACATATCTCATGAACGGACACACCAATATCTGTCCAGACAATCCTCTGTTGATGGTTTGCTTCCTTTTCCCCCCAATAGAAAGCGGCTTCAATGGACATCCTTTTGTATATATCTCTATGTACGTCGCACACTCATGTGTTTCTGAAAGCTGGATACCTAAAAAGAATTGTCGAGGCAGAGGGAGTTTGACATTTTGGTGGATATGCCAAAAACTCTTACTGACCTCCAAGGGAGGAGGCAGGCACTGAGTTCCGCTCCCCACCCCACACCCGCCACACCCCGGGGGTGAGGTGGGGGGGTTGCCCCTCTGAATTCCCTCCTAGTTAATGTTGGAGCCGTGCTGCAGGGGGCGCCATTGACATAAAATACTTCTGGAGGAGGGCGCCAAAGCCCCAGATGCTCCAGCCAGGCACATTCTCCAACGCTGGATATTTATCTCTTTAAAATTTGAAAATTTGAAGACGAAAAATGTGACCTTGTTTTCATTACATCCTATATATTATGAGTGAAGTTGAGCTTTATTTGCCTAGTCAAGTACTTTTTTCTCTTTTCCCTCCTTTTACATATTCTGATTATTAATCCAGTGCCTGTGATGTGTATTGGCAACGTTTCCTTCCATTCTTCCTCTGTTTTTAACTTTCTTTGTGGTGTCTTTCATCATAAAGACGTTTTAGATATTGAGGTAACCAAGTCTCTCAGTCTGTTCTTTTATGGCTTCTGGGTTTTACAACTTGTTTATGATTCTCACATCAAGACTACAAAAATATTTTCCAATATTTTTGCCAACTAGCATAGAGCATTTCTTAAGGTATAATCTGACCCATCTAGAATTTTTATGTGGTTGCAAAGAAAGATTCAAACTTAATTTTTTTTTTCCCCACATGGGCGTCTAAATATCCTAACACTCCTTCTTGCATAGCCACTAATCTGACTATAAAATAAAAGAGCTATTCATTCCCAAGTAGAGTTCCGGAAAAATCTCTAGCCATCATGTCTGTCATAAGGTCAAAGAAGGAAAAATAAAAGAACCTTATCATTTCAACAAATACTGAAACACTATTATTTGATGAAATTAAACAGCTATCCCAGACTAAAACACAACAACAAATTCTGAGAGGTAGAAATCAAGGAAGTAAAGGAACATTTCCTTAACAGGGTAGCCACGTTTGCTTCACACGAGCAGTTCACACATACCCAACGGAGAGAGGGGAGAGGAGTTCCCTGTTAGGCTAGGGATAAGGTAAAGACGAAACCACGGGGCACCTGGGTGGCCCGGTCGATTTAGCGTTGGACTCTTGGTCTCAGCTCAGGTCTTGATCTCAGGGTTGTGAGTTCAAACCCTGCACTGAGCTCCATGCAATGGAAAAAAAAAAAAAAAAGACACAACTGTAGTCACTATTTATGCACAGTGTGATCCATGCAATGAAGCACAAATGAAGAGGTATTCTGAAGGCGACAAAACTTGCTAATAGTAGAAGGGTCCATTGCTTTCTTAGAAAATCCAGCAGATGCAGGACGATGTGAGTTACTGCGTGAACTGGCTGGACCGAGATGGGTGTCTGGAAATCAGTTTAGTTCCACACACCAACAGAAATCAGCCAAAACACCCACAGGAAAACTTCTGGGCTAGATGATATTACACAGTTTGTTAATATCCTCCTTCCAACATTCTCTGGAAATAATAAAAAATAATTAAAAATGGGGTAAATTGGTATCAGTGCCAGGAACTAGGGAAACACGTGGACCCTATGCCAGGCCTCAAGGCAAATTGGAGGTCAGCTGGGCAAATGACAATGTGTGTCATTGTGTCTTCTTACTCTGTTACTTGCTGACCTCCTTGGAACCTGGTCTTAAGCAAAGGCTGTCCATGGGTTTTCTCATTTAATCCTTGTGCCAATAAACCTATATGGTGCGTATGCTTACCTCCATTTTTCTAATAAGATATGCTTGGTCAAGGTCAGAGTGGGGCCGACCCCAGGTCAGAAGCCAGGTAGATCTGATTCTAAAATCCATGCTTTTAAGTCATATCAGGCCTCTTGACTCTCAGGCCCCACGGCAGTGAGTAGGTAGTTAGAAGTCTAGGTGGAGGTGAGTAAAGGGCAAATGGGGTATTTGGGGGTTCAGAGGGGCAAGTTCTTGGTAATTGGGGGGAAAAACCCATGGCATCCCGTGCAAGTGAAGGACTGTAACTTGCAGAGTCTTTTCATTCAAGATTTCCCATCAACCTGGCCCTTTGTGTCAAGATCCGCAAAGTGAGGAGAGAAGTTAAGAGGTGACCCAAGGTCACACAGGTCCCATGTAGAAATGTGGGCATTTGCTCCCAGGGAGCCCTCGCTTCCGCAGACCACGTTGCAGAATGCATGGGCCTCCTACTGTGGTGTGTTGTGGGGGACGAAGGGAGGGGAGCTGGGCAGATGCTTGATCTCCTAGCCCACACCCAAGGCAAGGGGCCAAGGGACACAGGAAATGGGGGCTGGCCATCTCTCAGCCCAGTGGAAAGGGCCTCAGTGGCTACAAGTGTTGGAGCTGGGTTACACAAAGCCTCCTTGTCTTCCTGTCTCTGCACAGGCCAGGTGTGGTCCAGGAGAGTGCTCTGGGCTGGGTGAGCCGGGCCACATCCTCTCCACATAGTTGGAGGGGGCTGCTAGCCCAGCGGCACCGAAGCCATGGTGAGAGGAAGCGAAGCAATGAGGTAGGGACGTGGATGTCTCCGTCGCAGGGCAGAAAGCGGTGGGGGGTGGGGGTGGTGCCTGGGTGGCTCAGTGGGTTAAGCCGCTGCCTTCGGCTTGGGTCATGATCTCAGGGTCCTAGGATCAAGTCCCCCATGGAGCTTTTTGCTCAGCAGGGAGCCTGCTTCCCTCTCTCTCTCTGCCTGCCTCTCTGCCTACTTGTGATCTCTCTCAGTCAAATAAATAAAATCTTTAAAAAAAAAATTTTTTTTGTTTTTAGTTCTGCTCCCTTTCTTGCATGCAGTCCTGAATCTTCCCAGGTAGGAGATGTAAGGACATGGGAAAATTGCTGAGTATAGGGAGATAAATGGGGGTGGGGAGAAGTTGAATATTAACAATGATAATATCAATAATCACAGCCCGGGAGCTGACCTGCACTGACTCCAACTGTATTCTCTTAATCCTAGTGGCGAAAGTCCGTGAGCCGTAATTGAAAGATCATGCAAATTGGTATTGACCTTTATCAACTCCATTCTGCCCCCGCCCAAGCTGCACGCTGAGGTCTAGACTTACCCGTGTTCAGGGCCCGGACCCTTGATCCAGGTCCAGCTGAGGGTGTAGGGTGGGAAGGGATTATTTTAGGCCCACCCAGCTAGAAGGGTGGGGAGGTGTAGGAAAAGGAATTGACTTGCCCAAGGCTACCCCTCCTGGGGTGGGCCAGGTTATCTCAGTAAAGGTCAATGTCAGTTACTGATCTTTCAGGTGCCTTGTAGATGTTCTCGAGGAGGACTAGGGAAAGAACTAAACTCTAATGCCCCAGGCTACCATTTTTGTAATGAATTGTAATGATCAGGGCTTCTGTCTTATGCATTATTAAAAGATACTTTTTTTTTTTAAGATTTTATTTATTTATTTGACAGAGATCACAAGTAGGCAGAGGGGCAGGCAGAGAGAGAGGAGGAAGCAGGCTCCCTGCTGAGCAGAGAGCCCACTGCGGGGCTCGATCCCAGGACCCTGAGATCATGACCTAAGCCGAAAGCAGAGGCTTTAACCCACTGAGCCACCCAGACGCCCCTAAAAGATACTTTTTTACAAAAGATTTTATTTATTTGACAGAGAGAGACATTGAGTAGGAACACAAGAAGGGGGAGTGGGAGAGGGAGAAGCAGGCTTCCCTAGGAGCAGGGAGCCCAACGCAGGGCTCGATCCCAGCACCCTGAGACCATGACCTGAGCCAAAGGCAGATGCTTAATGACTGAGCCACCCAGGCGCCCCTACATTTTTTTTTTTAAAGGGGAAACGGTGTCTCACTAACAGGTATAACACAAACGTGTTCAAGATTTCATTTCACTGATTCAATAAGGGAACAAGGCCGATTATAATTGGTTCAAAGGAGAAGTTTAAAAGCACAAGTGTATAGAAGTAAAAGAATGCTGAAACAAATGCATGAATGAAAGCCAAACCAGCTTCTTCCAGAGTGGGAACTTCTTCTCGTCAGGACAGAATGTGAACATCTAGAGACAAGAATTACATTTCATCGCTATCAGTCACCTCCATTTTATAAAATTGCAAAACAGCAATTCTTGGAATCAAAACCAACATGCAGAACAGGGTGTTACAGGCAATGCATAGTTTTCCACTGAAAGAAAATTTCCTACGGTTTCCTCCCCTTCCCATCAAAAACAATTCATCTCTTCCCACGTAACCGTCGATAGCATCACATCAAACGCATCTAATTGTTTCGGGCACCTCTCTTTTTATAAGGCGAAGTAACAAATCTCTCGTGATCTTCCTTGGGCTTTCTGGGAGGTCTCGGATATCCTTCTGATTTCACTTTGTTTTACATTTAGGATTGATTTGAGGAAGGCCAGAACCCAGGAGGAGTTTGAAACACTACTAAGGTAGGCTCATGGGCACCTGAGAAGTAATATTTGTCTACCTACTTGAAAGTGACGCTAAAGAAAATGACATGACTGTAAAGCACTGTAGCTCTCTCCTAAGCAAGAAACCTGGTTTTCTTAAATAATAGAAGTCATAATAAAATCAACGTAAAAGTCATATAATTATTCTGATAAAACTTGGAGTCTTTGCTCTCTAGGAAGATCACATGGGGAAAAGAATAATGCTTTATATCATGGGCAACAATAAAACAGGAAACCAAGAAAACGGGGCCATCAACATTAAGCAAATTTTTCTAATATTTTAAACACATTTCATAGTGTCTCCGACTCAGGCGTTTTAAACCAAGGCAAACAAAATTCATTTTAAGTCTTTCATTACGCTCTTTCATATTTTACAATACGCTGACGCTTTAGGATTGATCTCAGAGGACCCATGAGGTCAGAACTAATTTTGTAACACTGCTAAGATGCTACTAACTTGCAACACATTCATTTTTGCTATTTTCAAATGAATTACTAAATAAGGATAACCTTTTTTTTTTTTCAGTTTCAGTTTCCAAGACAGTAAATATCACTAGCTATAACCCACAAAAAAAGCCGGTTGGTGTCCTCAGTATGCTTGAAGAATACAAGGGAGTGTCACCAAACAAGCAAACCAAAAACAAACAAACAACCCCCCCCAAAACCAATGTAAATACTGCTCTTTTAGGAAAAAACTACTCTTTTCCTGGTAAAACAGAAGCACACACGATTGCATTCCTCTGAAACTATTGCTCTTAAGCATAGAGTCAGTCATGCTCATTGATTATAACTTTTAACCAAAGCCGCTTCTGTTTCGCAGAGAAAACCAGAGGCTGGAATACTCGTGAAGGTCCACTGTCCCCCATTAGCATTGTAGCAGACAAACGGAATTCACAAGGACACAAATACAATTTTCTGCCACCACACGCATGGCCTATAGTACAGTTTTTCCAAGTGGCAAAAATGAATACATTCATTAAAAGACACAAAGATATAGGCTATCTGTAGCATATAGAAAAAGAAGCAAAAGTATATAAAATTATGCTTAAGATGCACGTCTCGGTATACCATTTTGCTTAAAAATAATCTACATACCCAGTGAACAGACACTAATCAAATCGATCAGTGCAAGGTTTTAAGTTGCCTAAAGATCCTAGAAATTATTTTCAAGCCAATAAACTACAAAATATAACTCTGAAAATAAAATTCATCAGCATAACAATATAATTTTTGTTAAACATGGATTTGCACTTACGAATTTAAACATGTAAGACAGTGTTAGCTTATTTGATGAGTAAATATATGTAAGTTTAAGAAAAAACACACACAAGCAGAATAAAAATGCATGCTCCTGTATACATATCGGGTTATTTTTTATTCATATATAAGCAAATAAACATGCATACATTGTTTCATTACCAATGTTAGCATATTTGTACACTTTATTTATCTCCACTTACTTTTTAGAGATCTATTTCAGCACATAAAAGAACTTTTTTCTTTTACAGCTGCATAAGATTTTATTATATCCTATCACAAATAATGCTGCAGTGAAAAACCCTGTCCACGCATTATTTGCATGCATCAGAATATATCTGTATTTCGGGTTTCTGAAACTATATGCATTGCCATTTTGTTTGATAATGCCAAATTGATTTACAGAAGTGACTCCAGCATACACTCACATCAGCAGTGTGTAAAAGTGCCTTTTCCTCACACAAGCTCCGATGAGTATATTATAAAACTCTTAGATATCTTCTTCAATATCATAGATGGGAAACTATTTTCCGAGGATAATTTTAACCTGAATTTCTTTTATTATGAGTGAGGTTGAGTATCTTTTAAAATATCTAGAAGTGTAGTGCCTGGGTGGCTCAGTTGGTTGAACATCTGACTCTTGGTTTTGGCTCAGGTCAGGATCTCAGGGTCCAGAGATCAAGATCCATAGTGGGCTCCCAGCTCAGTGCAGAGTTTGCTTGTCCCTTTCCCTCTGTTCCTCCCCCAACCCATGCATGATCTCTTTCTTTCTCTGTCTCAAATAAATAAATAGTCCTTTAAAAAAAAATCCAGAGCCATTTGTATTTCCTTTTCTGTGACCTAGGTAGCCATATCATTTACTCCTTTTTCTATTGTGTTGTAAAGCTTTTTCTTATTGAATTGTGGGAGTTCTTTATATATTAAGGAAGTTCACCTTTGTCTATGATATGAACTGCACATTTTTATCCCAGTTTCATGATTGTTTTTTCAGTCTGCTTATGGTAATTTTAACATAGAATTTAGAAATTCTACATAATACAATTTACCACTATTTCTATTTAATATCTTTTTATGACTTTTGTGGTTTTTTTTTTAAAGTTCCCATATATTTACTTGACAGACAGAGATCACAAGTAGGCAGAGAGGCAGGCAGAGAGAGAGGAGGAAGCAGGCTCCCTGACAAGCAGAGAGCCTGTTTCGGGGCTCGATCCCAGGATGCTGGGATCACGACCTGAGCTGAAGGCAGAGGCTTTAACCCACTGAGCCACCCAGGCGCCTGACTTTTGTGTTTTATATCATAATTAGACAAACCTTTCCCACTCTAAGCCTTTAAAAAACTACACCAGAGTGTGCTCTTTGTCAGGTTTCTCCATGGCATACCATGGCTGGGCCCATAAAGGGTGGAAGGTGAGGTGCAGCCCATCAACCTCATCTTCAGATACTTGCAAAATAGATCTCGGATTCAGGTGTGGCTTTACAAGCAAGTAAATGTTCAGATAGAGGACCATACCATTGGTTTTGATGAATATATGAACTTCGTATTAGATGATGCAGAAGAGATTCATTCCAAAAACAAAGTCGAGAAACAACTGGGTCGGATCATGCTAAAAGAGGTAATACTACCCTGCTTGAAAGTATCTCCAACTAGAAATGATGGATGAAGTGAGAGATTCTCAAGAAGGCAAACAGGGTTTTTCTTTGGGTTTGTCCTTAGTTGGAAGTATAGTTCGAAAACACTCGTTCATATTGTTTTGATTACCTTTGTGTTATTATCAGATGACAGCAAATGTTGTGGGGTTGTTTTTATTTAAAAAAATGCACATAGATTCTTTTTTTTCTAATTCTTCATGGTTTCTTTCTTTCTTTTTTTTTTTTAACATTGGACTTGAGGTAAATGTGATTACCTAATCTTGTATTTTTTCAGATGACTATCTAGTTTCCCCAGTGACATTAATTGAACAACACTTGTTTCCTTTACTGATTTAAAAGGTCATCTTCAGGATATATCAAACTCCTCTATAAACTTCGGTATGTTTCTGGATTTCCTATTCTGTTTATCTGATATGTTGTTAATTTGTGAGCCTGCTTTTCATTACTGAAACTTTGTAATGTGTTGTAATATCTGATAGGGACAGTTACTCTTCCTCTTCTCTTCTAGATTTTCCCCGATTCTTCTTGACTTTATTTTCCTATAGGAACTTTAGAATCAGCTCTTCTGATTATCAAAAGTTCCCATTGGTGTTTCCTTTGTAGCTTATTAAATTTATAGAATAATTTAGGGGAAATTGACATCTCCAGGATCTTGATTCTTCCTACTCAAGAGCATAGAACATCTTTGCATTTGTTCCAGTCTCCTTTTGTGTCCCCCATAGCATTCCCAAGTGTTCTTCAGGGAGACAGCATCAGTTAGCTTTCACTTTATAATAAACCATCTCCACACTTAATGATGGTTTTAAACATCAAATATTCTTGAGCTCATGATTCTGCTGTTTACCAGTGTAGGCTGGGATTAGCTGAGTGGTTCTTCCGTTGGTCTCTGCTGAGCTCAGGTGCGCTAACTTATGAACCTGTGAGCTGCTGTGGGACTGCTGGCACTAGCAGGTGATGATGGCCTTGTTTGGGAGAATTAGAATAGCCTTCAGAAGGTCAATTTGGGCTTTCTGCATGGTGTCTCATGCACATTGAGATTTTGGATTACCTCTTTGAAATTATATGCAAAGTTGCATGTACATGTAGGGGTGGGAATGTGTGTGTACTCAGGGCATAGCTTCCATGCTTTTATCAAATCCTAAAAGGGGTCCTCAATCCAAAAGGGACTGAGAACCAAAGGCTGTGATCCCCTTGCTGCAGAATTGAGATAAAGGTTTTTGTTCTCCCTTTGCAACAGTGGGAAGCATCCTCCAACCCTGGGTTCCTAAGTAATCCATTCTATGTCACCGTGAGCTGCTGGGGGGATGCTCCCATTCTGCCCATCCTCAGAATGATGGAGGGAGCCTTTCCTCCCACCCTCTGGGCAGAAGTCTCATCCTTTCCAGCTTGGATGGGTCTAGTACTGACCCATTGCTCAGATTTAGTTCTCCCGATGGCTCTGCCTTTACATCAGATTGTAAGTCTCATATTCTGTTGGTAGGAATGTAGATTTGTACATTCGTGGAGGTCCATGTGCCAATGTCGACAACAATGTTAAATGTGCACATTGACTCTGCAATTCTACTTCCAGGAATCTAGTCCTTAGACAATGAAACAAACGTCCAAAAATGGTATATGGTATTCTAAGGAAATGTTTCAATGAATGAACTCTATCTACATATGCCAGCATGGAATCACATCCAAGACTTACTTTTGCAAAAAGAAAGCATTCTGGGAGAGCAAAGGGGGTACTGAGCCCTGTCTCCCTAAACTCTGAGAGTTCCCTGGTCCACAGAGCAATGGAGAACAGGGCTTCAGGCCCTGGCTTTGTGGCACTGGGCACAGTCCCTGGGCTTGAAGGGAAGGCGGAGGTGGCCATGACACCAGCTGGTGGTGATGCTGACAAAAGTCTCTAAGTTCATCTGAGGGCGAGGTGGGACATGCAGCAGGTGCCAGAGACCAGGGCACAGACACCCAGACCTACTAATGCCCCCTTCACCAAAACATTTCCCGTGAGGGAGCCCCGTCATCATCCCCATTTTACAAATGGGATTAAGAAGGGATAAAAAACCTGCCCAAGGTCTCCATGGACTGCAAAGCCTGCTCTTGACTGTGGATGTGCTCCAGGCTCCTGAAGGGCACTTACTAAAGGGCTGGTCCTTAAGCCAGCTTGTGACCTAAAGTTACACAGGCCTTGGGCACTCTTTAAATCATAATGAAATTGAGAATTTTGTACCCCAAATTTGAAAACCACTGAACTAAGAGAACATAAAAAGGAAGGAAGGAGGGAAGGAAGGAAGGGAGGGAAGGAAGAAGAGAAGGAGGGAGGGAAACAAGGAGGAAGAAGAGAGTATAGGCAAGAATCTTTGCCCTGGAATAATTCTGCTTTTAACTCAGTTCCCTAGGACTGAAAGGGTAGATGAGTGGAGAATTTTAAACTGTTCCTACCCGTCACAGATTTTTTTTTTTATGAACCTTTATGAAATTTTTATTCCCTTATGAGCCTAAAATATATTGAGGAATTTTTGTGTTGTGAAGCGTAAATGGGAGAGCGGGTCAGAGGTTTCCAAACGAGGTATAAATGTAGTTTGTAGACTTAGTGTTCCAGCGATGGCTGTCCCCTCAGGGCTGCCGGTGAGCAGGAAGTCCCAGCCCCAGCAGGTAAGGACTAGGGAGAATTCTGGTGGCCTGATGGCTGGGGCCAAAGCATGGTAGGCAGGAATATATCATTGTGGGTCATTCTTAGTAAGGAGATTTGCCTCAAAGCAGAAATGGTGATTCAGGCTCAGTAAGAGAGGTGAATTTGGTTGTAAGGGAGCAAGATGAGGTAAGAATTTTTACAATAGGCAGAAACTGAACTTTAAATAATTACCAGGCTGGTGAATCCCCAGGTTGCTGTGGTTGATCCGTGCGCCCTCATGAGAAAATATGTCTCTTTGGATCTCAGAACAGAGGGACTGTCAGTGACGTATGTGAGCCCCCACAGTAACCTGCTTCCCTAAAAACAAAATCAAACAAAATGTCAAGCACTGGCCTGGAAGGCAGGACGCAAGGCAGCTGGTTTCCCAGCTCTGCATCTTACTTGCTGTGTGAATCTCGATCTTTAGCTCACCGTCAGGGTATTATCTTCCCCTCTGTGAAGGAAGGTGGTGGGTGCGAGGGGCCCAGACCATCTGAGGTTCCCAGCATGATGGTCGCTCCTTCCTGCTCTCCGCCGCAGCGAGGCCTGGGAAAGCAGCCTTGTCGGCAAGCCCGCGGTCCCCATTCCACCCCACTCCAGCGGGAGGCACTGCATCACCTCACACTCACAACCCGGGCTGGGGAAGGCATGCCTATCCCAGCGGCCACAGAGGATGAAGGCAAAATGAGGGGTGGCGGTTAAGATGCGGGGGAGTCAGAGCCACGTGTTTTCTCCATCTCGGCTCGCCTCTTTCTAGATGTGAGATCTCTGGGAAGCAACTTGCGATCTCTGGTCTTGAGTGTCCTCTGCAAAATGGGAATGCTAATAATACCCGAGATAAGATATGTGTAATGCTTGGAACAGTGCTGGGCACATGTTACCTAACCAATAATAATTAATATTATTATTATTGTTTTTATTACTCAAAGTCAAATCTTAATTTCCTACCTAATGTAGGAATTCTCTCTAGGGCCATACCAGACAAGGGGCTATTCTTACTCTTCTTGAATACTACCATTGATGGGGAACTCACTGCTTATCCAAGTAAATTGTTCCACTACTGAATAGTGCTTCTGGAATTTTAAGGAATTTTAAAGCTGGAAACTTATAAGTCATCCAGTTTAATCATCTCAAGAGGAAACCCAGGTTCTAGAGATGAAATGATTTGTTCGGTATAGTAATTTGGCAGCTGCTACCCTCTTCTGCCTTCTGGACTTACCAACTCCATTTTCCTTAGTGCATCTGAGAGCCTTGGTGTCGAATCCACCAGTGCCTCCCACCCTCCCCAAAGAACGATTCCTGGAGGCCCCAGGCTCTCTGTTTGCGCAGCCTCTTCAGATCCCAGGCAATATTAAAGGCTCACTGATCCCAGGATAAGAATTATTTTGGAACTAAATGATGAAGGCCAAGCTGTCCTTGCTACATTCTGCAAGACAATCCCCTCCCCCTGCCTCAGTATCACAGAGATGATTCCGCTTTGCTCTATTCCTGGGTACACCCTTTTGGTTGCCCAGCCCCCTCTAGCCCCAGTGGTCTCTTAATCTCCACCTTGATCCTGCTTGAAGATGCCTGGTCTCTGGCTCACAGGCCACGAAGGCCAGTGTCCATTTACCTCCCTGTCGGAGGCAGGCCCCAGGCCAGGGCGGCCTCCGCCATTAAAAGATGGCGCCTGGCTAGTTGCCAGGTTAGGATTGCCTCGTGAGACTAAGCAGAATGCCCAAAGAGGAAGTAAACAGCATTGGTTGCTAGCGAAGTTGTTCGTTTAGGTGCACAGCCTGATTCGCTCCCTCCTGTACCCTGCTCGCTGATTGGTCATGTGAGCGTATATAAGTGTGTAGACTTGCGGAAATAAAGAGAGAGAAGAGAGAGAAGATGCATCCGAACCAGGGCGTCTTGTCGTCCTTGCGGGGTGAGGGCGATACCTCCCTGCTCCCCCTGGTCTGGGTGTCCTGATTACGGCTGACCTGTTTGGGGTTGTCTCCCAGGGCCTTCTAGCCAGTCCTTGGTCAGACTCACGTTCAGATGGAAATGTCTTTCCTACTCGATGCCATTTCAAAGAGATATTTCAAATGGATCGCTTGCTTGAAGTACAGATGGAAAATTTCCAGCTAAGGAATTAGATGGTGGAGTCCATTTTGAATATGTATTTCATGGAGCCGTATACTTCACTGTGAACAGATTAACACCAAGGAATGATTTTATGCTACGTTTACGTCGGTCACCCAGAAACAAAGGGCCATGAACGCGCATTACAAGCATAGGCTTCGGACTTGGAGGGATCCAGGCTTGATTCCCGGTTCTGTCACTCTCTTGCTCTGTTAGAGAGCTACACAATTTCATTAGGTCCCAGTTTGCTAACTGGGAAAATGGGAGCAGCGCCTACTTCCTAAGGGTTAGTGAGGTTTAAAGGAAAGAATGCAAGCAAGGCTCTAAACATAATTCCTGGCTCTCAGAAAGAGTTCAATGAACATTTGCTCTTATTATTATCAAGATAGAAGCCATTCTGTGAGATCCCCGCAGTTTCAAAGGATATCATGGGACCCCTTAAGGAATTCAGGCCTGCAGCCAACAGTGTGTTTTGCAACAGGCGTGACAGGCCACCAGGACAACACTAGTGACACACAGAACACTGAATTCCATAATATATTTATTTTCAGTTTCCTAGGAAATGTTCTGTAATACCCAGAGCATAAGCCTAGCAAGCCCGCCAAGAGTGCAGATGTGAAAGGTTGGTCAATGCTATAAATGCCCCCATTCCTTCCACATATGCAACATATTATTGCTGCATCTTCCATCAATGGCAAGAAAACCCCTAGGTCTGCAGAGTGTTCGCAGTGTTTGTACATTGCTATGGGGACAGTATCAAAGGCAGGCACTCATCCCATGGGCAGGATGTGGGGGTTTAGGGCAGCTAACGGGGATGGAAATAATTCTCACTCTTTATGCACCATTCTTGGACAATATGTGTAAAATATTTGGGCGGTGAGGCATGCTGTTGACTGACATGCTGTTGACTGCCTGACACAGACAAGACTTTGGACCTTTCACCCAACAGTGCTGGCAGGCAGCTTTGTGAAATATGGAGGATTCAGGGACCTAGGTCTGCCCTCAAATTGGCTGGTTGACACTGGTGGTCACCTTGCCTCACAAGTACTCAGTTTCTCCTTAATGTGAGATGAGTGGGGTGTCCCGCTGAAAATTTTGGCAGCTCCTTCCAGCATTCTTTATGAGTGGACTTCAAGCATAATTTCGGCTCATATCCTGTGTCATTTAATGCCATTCTAAACTGAGCAAAATTAAGGTAGATTTTTGGAGGCATCCAAGTTGAGCTCTGCTAGTTGGCCAGCCTGGACTTTCTTTTTCTGTTGTTACCTGTCTTATTCACAGACAGATAGGTTCCAGCTGCTTCTCACACTGTATTGGAGACAGTTTTTTCCCCCTTCCAAGGGAGCAATGTGGAATGTTAGCAATTCAGCTCTTGTTGGCAAATTGTTAGACAGTAAATGAAAATCAGATTAAGTTACCAAACTCACACTGTCCTTGAAGTCCTTCTCAAGAAGCCAGATTTTAATGGTAATTGACATATTGCAACATGATTGGGTCTTTAAGTCCTAATATTTCACAATATGATTCATTAACATTAAAGATACTTGCTCACAAAACAACAATGGACATTTTGCAAGAATGGGATCATGACCTGAGACGAAGGCAGAGGCTTTACCCACTGAGCCACCCAGGCGCCCCAAGGAGCATTTTCTGTATCAGATTTTGTCTTTTTTTGGATGATTTCATTTCCCAGTAGTAAGAAAGTTAAAGTAAATTAATCCAACTTGGGGTTTCTGAGGTTATATCAGGGGAACAGTTTCATTTCATTGAGATTTTAGAGGACTCTAGAGGCTTAGAAAGTGGAAAGTTTTTCAAGATTTCGTTCTTAGCTCGATATACCACTTTCCCAGGGATGGGCCCCTCAAATCCTATGTCAGGTGTTTTGTGAAAGAGCCTTGGCCCGTTTTTGTCTGGAAAATCTACTCCAAGGTGGGTATCTATTGGTGGAACTGACACCTAAGGAAAAGGCAAAATAAAAATATGTATTTACTTTCATTTGCAAAATTATACACAGGATGGCTATATCAAAATTAATGATGTCTGTTATGGGTAAGGGTAAATAAAAAGGTAAATAAAGGGTAGATAAAAGAATAAATAAGATTGAATTTTCCCTGTTGCCTTCTTTTTTCTTAGAATATCCTTAAAAAAGTGTATTTGTGGATATATAACAATAATGTAATAAATATATATTATACTTTTGTATTTTTCAGTATATTTATTAGTAATCTGTATTTATGAGTCCTTTTCCTGTCCCTTTGATATGCATAGAAACCTTATATAAAAGCTAACTAAGCCTCTCTTTTTCTTCTTAGGGAGGGTCTCAAGGTGCATTGTAGACTAATGACTAGTGCTGTGGGGTTGCTTGAGGCCTAGGGAATGCTTCTCTGTATTATAGATGATATTACCCTCATTTATAGTAACATCAAGATTTCAAATTTTAGTGGCAATTTTCATTAACTAATTTCTGTTTACTAGGAACATCTCGTGCAACAGCTTTGTACAAAGAAAAAGTGAAAAGTCCTTTCGTTAGAGAAAAGCTAGATCTGAGTAGTGGAAGGAACATCCCTGAAGCTGAATCCCAAGTCCTTGAAGGGGAATGATAGAGACTAGAGCTGAAGGCAGGGACGGTGATTTAAAAAAATGCTACACATTTTAAGCCTGGGAGCTCAGGCCTTGAGCTCCTGACCTTGTGGTTTCCAAGACCTTGGGCTTGATAGATCAGGAGCCACAGGTGCAGAACATGCGCTCTCCTCTTCCATTTCTGCCCCAAGGTAACCCCTAGACTCATTATGATACACTTGCATTGCGGGTACAGCCCTGCTCCCCCAGGAGAAAGCCTCCCCAGACCATTCTGGAACCAAGCTTGCAGGGTCAAAAACTTCCCCACCCAACTATGGGAGGAGTTTCCCAAAAGACTGGAAGCAGCCTCCTATAGAGACCACCCCACTGTCCTTCACAGCTCTTTGCAGCCCAGATAGACCCAGTGATATCCAATTTCAAAACAACTTCAAGGAACCCGCCTGCTCTCCCACCTTGAGAGCACACTCTGCTGTAATAAACTGCTTTGTGCTTGCTACTATCCCACTGGTTGTCTTTATTGGAGCATGGAAACCCATGTCAATCTTTTCATGGGGCATCCAAGGACTGAAATCGCCATGCATATAATGCAGACTCTCCCACCCATGACACGGTCATGAACATTTCCCTGAATAGCATTAGGGTACCAAACGCATTTTCCCTAATCCACCTTCATGATTCACTACAAACAAAAATGAGGCAAATGAATATACTCAATCCTATTAAGAAAATTTAGAAGCCACCTTAAAATGTTTATAGAAATTACAAATACGGTGCAGGGGAGGGCACTTGGATGGCTCAGTCTGTTACACATCTGCCTTCAGCTCAGGTCATGATCCCAGGGTCCTGGAATCGAGTATCACACTGGGCTCCTTGCTCAGCAGGGAGCCTGCTTCTTCCTCTGCCTGCTGCTCCCCCTGCTTGTGCTCTCTCGCTCTGACAAAATTATTAAGAAGAAATTTCAAATACAGTATTTTGGATAGGATCTTCAAGCATCCGCTGTGGGATCAGGATAGATTCTTCGTCATAGAGAACTGTGAAATAATTATAGTTTCTCATTGCCCAACATTCCCAATTTGATGTGGATACTCTGACTTGTAGAGAGGTCTCATATGTTTACAAATTTATTACTTGGCTACCCTACTAGCAACTTTTTGCCTGTGCCAAAAAGGGAACGAGATAACTGACATTTATGCTGAACTAAGAGCTTTGATTAACAAGGCTCCAGAAAGGGCCCAGGCAGAGATAAAAAATGTGACCACACATTTCTATCAAAGGCAGGTTCTCCAACTTCTCTTTTGTCTTTTCAGACCCTCCACGTAAATATGTAGGGCTCTCAGGGGCACCTGGGTGGCTCAGTGGATTAAGCTGCTGCCTTCAGCTCAGGTCATGATCTCAGGGTCCTGGGATCAAGCCCCGCATCGGGGCTCTCTGCTCAGCGGGGAGCCTACTTCCCCCCCCCCCTCTGCCTAACTCTGCCTACTTGTGATCTCTGTCAAATAAATAAATAAAATCTTTAAAATAAAATATGTAGGGCTCTCAGATGGCAAGTTGTTTTGCTCAAGAACCTCTTTATGTATCTGGAATATGACCTCTTAAGTCCAAGCCTTGTTTTAAAACCTTGGCTTAAGGGGCGCCTGGGTGGCTCAGTGGGTTAAGCCGCTGCCTTCGGCTCAGGTCGTGATCTCAGGGTCCTGGGATCGAGTCCCACATCGGGCTCTCTGCTCAGCAGGGGGCCTGCTTCCCTTCCTCTCTCTCCGCCTGCCTCTCTGCCTACTTGTGATCTCTCTCTGTCAAATAAATAAATAAAATCTTAAAAAAAAAAAAAAAAAACCTTGGCTTAAAAGTCATGTTTAGACGTGGCTCGCATGGGGGCCTGAACAAGCGGGATGTTTACAAGGAAACACTGCACACTAGCCTATTGCCGTTGAAGTGCTGAGGTCATTAGTCATGGGTTTTTCCATCGGTCTTTTCTTTTTTGTTCTTCCAAACTATACCTGCTCCTGACATCTCCAGGGTATGGGCAGGAGGTAAAACAGTTTAATTTGTCTGCCTTCCTGAGTTGCTTCCACTGAGATGACTCTGGCCTTTTCTCATTTGAACTCAACAAGGATGTTTCCCACATTCCCATTACAGCTTCAGTACGAAGACAACGTCTCCATTTCTGTTCATTTTTTGCTTCACAGACTTAACGTCTACGCTCCTGGGCTGCAGAAGATGGACTCCAGCTGGAGTCTGGACTCTGTGTGATGACTTACTTCACCTCGATGGGATGCAGTTTATGGGCCTATAAAACGACCCTCACCATTTGCTCATTAAGATTCTTTTTTGCTGTAAGTCATGATAATACCCCAAATGAGGTGATAGGATTTTATACTTCTGGCATTTAAAAAGTAAAAGTACTGCTCTCACTTGCTGCATGGATTTATCAGGTGCTCAACAAATAAAAATGAAAACGAAAGGAGGACAAATGCTGCAATGAAAGGAGACACTCGTGTCCACCCATGAGACAGTGTGCGCGGAGTGAAGTGGGCTCGGGGCAGCTCTCTAAGCATAACGAGGGTCACATGCTCTACAGTGACGGCATGCTACCTTATCAATAAAAAACATCTTGATATTTGAACTGTACAAACAGTTCCATAATAGAATCTACTTGGAAAAAAGCAGAATCAAGGGATAGTATAACAAAATGGACATACAAAAAAAGCATTTGAATAGAGAAGACAATTCACAGCATTTATTCAAGTTAATTCATTTCACTCAATAATCTGCCATAGTGTTGCTGTCACCATTCATATTACTGTCATTATTGTTTCTTTTTCAAGAGGACCATGCTTTTAAAAACTCTGTTGGATTTCCATGATGTTTAACTCGATGGCTAAAAATTTTCTTCTTAGGGCACCTGGGTGGCTCAGTGGGTTAAGCGTCTGCCTTTGGCTCAGGTCATGATCCCAGGGTCCTGGGATTAAGCCCCATATTGGGCTCCCTGCTCAGTGGGGAGCCTGCTTCTCCCTCTCCCACTCCCCCTGCTTGTGCTCTGTTAAATAACTAAAATCTTAAAAAAAAATTTTTTTTTCTCTACCAAAAGGCAATCCCTTCATGACAAGAAAAACAGGAAAAACTGAAATTTAGTTGTAGAAAGTCATCTCCCCCAAAAGCAATTCATAGTCCAGAATGTTTCAGGGTTGTACTTTTACTTGGGTCTCTTTTTGGCGGCAAAGGGGTCTCATAAACATTTGCTTAAAATAGAAAATGTGCCCTACTGCATCATAGAAGGAAAATACGGTCTAGTCCCTACAGAACTAGGGACTGCCTAGGCGGTCCTCCAAGAAACAACCCTAGTGGCTCCTAGGTGGCAGAGTCATTCTGCCAAGATCAGGGAACAGAGTCAGTGACCCTTCTGCCCTGACCAGTCAGTAGTTAAAAAGGTCTACTCAGGTGAATGGGAGAGGTAGTCACTAGCTTCCAGTTCGAATTTCTAGCTCAGGAACATGTGTGTTTGAGTAAGCCGGAGCTGGAGGGAGATGCTACTGAGATTGGAGAAAATGACTAAGAATAGGCAAGTGGGAAAAAGACACAGGTTTCCTACCAGGGACCCTGAGAAAGGGGGCACCACCAGTCAAGGGCAGTCCTGTGCTTTTCTTGAGAAGAGAATACACTGAGTAGGTTCTATAGTTTTCATAGAACAACTGGAATGATAGTGAACAAATGGAAAGTTAATACAGTTTTCGGTCTGTGGTTCAGAAAACACTGACAGAACACCTGTGTGTAAGGCAATGGGACGGGTGCTGAAAAAAAAAAAAATCAAGCTAAGATGTGATCCTGACTGGAAGGAGTCATCTAGCAGTGGCTATCAGACCCCTGCACACCACAGAGTGCTGTGTCCTCAGGGCCATGCAGAGGGAAGGATGGCTTCTGGTTAGCTCGATCAGGGAAGGCATTTCCAATCCTCTCCTCTAGGTACCCAGTGTGTCCTCTGTGCCTCCAGGTTACTGCTGGGCCTGGCCCATTCCACGCACTTGCTTATCTTCCTTATCTTTCTTGGTGTGTGAGAAATGGAAGTTTGAGAGGATAAGATCCTGCTTCCCAGGTGCCTAGTGCGTGTGGCATTGATGTGCTGTGGAAATGTCACTCTGTTTTGGTTCAGAAAGGTGGAAAAAATTGGGAGAAAGGAGAGCTAAGCTGGGGCAGTAAGGGTATGGTGTCTTGGTCAGAAGGTGGGAGCAAAGTTATATCAAAAAGCCGTTTTAGTACAAGCTTAAACCAGATGACACAAGGAGCACAAACACGACTAGGAACCTCAAGAGGGTAGCTGGAAGCCCTTGGCCAAACAGGTGAGTCTACAGAACTGGGAAGTTTAAATCCTTTCCTATCATTTAGTCACGCTCGACCAGAGTGTATGAAAGAATAATGAATGACTAGAGGGTCTTAAATTTCTGGAAAAGTAGGAAGATACCCCCTCCTCACCCCAAAACAGTGAAGCTGAACGTCAAAAGTGTAAAGAAAGCTTTTGAATATCTTCTTTAAGTCTGTTTCTGGCGTTTTGGTCTGTAAGCTATCAAGATGGAGAGAGATGCTATCCCGAAGAGGAAAGTTTGTAGGAACCAGAGTAGTTGAGCCCGACCATCTGTGATGCCTTTGGACCTAAAAAAAAAAAACCAAAAAAAACAAAAAAAAAAGAACTTAGCCACCAGAATTTTAATGTTGCAGTTTCATAAGGATTACTGTCTTCCATTTAAAAAAAAAAAAAAGTATTCCTTCTATGTACTTTCATTAGGTTTATTTTGCCATTCTCCTCCAGCTTCTAAACCTGCACGGTTTATTTTCATTTTTCTTGTGCATTTAGGATGTGCATTTAGCAGTGTGGCTACTGCCTAGGGTACAGTATTATTAAACCATTTCTCATGAGATTCTGAAGAGCAGAAGGTTAAAAAGCTTCAGAACCAGGATGGCTTTAGAGGAAATGTTTTGAAGGTAGAGCCAATGTAAATTCTAGCTTGTCAACAACTGGCTGCGACGCTGGGAAAGTCACTCATTCTCTCTCAGAATCTGTTTCCTCCTCTGAAACACAGGAGTATCAGTGCTCAGTCAGTTAAATGTCTGCCTTCAGCTCAGATCATGATCCCAGAGTCCTGGGATTGAGTTCCTCGTCAGGCTCCCCATTCAGCTGGGAGTCTGCTTCTCCCCTTCCCTGCCCTTGTGCTCTCTCTTTCAAATAAATACATAAAAATCTAAAAAAAAAAAAAAAAAAAAAAGAAAAGAAAAATAGGAATGTCAGTATTTATCTCGGCAAGTTTTGAGATGATTTATGAAATAACATACACAAAGTACTTAGTAAAAGGCTGGCACGTAGTAATAATAAACACCTTGTTGCAGTCATTCAAGCTAAACCACTTAAAACAAAGCTCAAAAGAAAATGACCAATTATAGTGAATGGCTTGCTAGTCTCATCTGTATTTAAAGTCTCATGTGCGGGGCGCCTGGGTGGCTCAGTGGATTAAGCCACTGCCTTTGGCTCAGGTCATGATCTCAGTGTCCTGGGATCGAGCCCCGTATCGGGCTCTTTGCTCAGCGGGAGCCTGCTTCTCTCTCTCTCTCTCTGCCTGACTCTCCGCCGACTTGTGATCTCTCTGTCAAATAAATAAATAAAATCTTTAAAAAAAAAAAATAAAAAAATAAAAAAATAAAGTCTCATGTGGATGACTTCTAATTTAAAACAAAATTTTAAAACAATGCATGCAGAAATGATACAATTTTCTGTACTAACAGATTAAAGGAGAAATATCATATGATCATACTGATAAATGCAAAAGCATTTGAAAAATGCTTCCATTCTGAATATAAGTTCTCAGCAAAATCAGAAACATGATGGAACTTCCTTATGCTGACAGAGGTGGTCTGCATGACCCTAGAAAAAACACGAGACAAAATGTTGAAAGCTTTTCCTTTAATCAGCAACAAAGGAAGGGCCATGATGTATGAGAAATTCATGTTCTTGCAGTATTACTTATAATAATAAAAATGAGAGACCTAAAAGTCTGTGGGGGGGGGTGGATTTGAGAAATGCACTAAGGCATCATAGAATACTGCGCACCAAGAAAATGGATGAGGTAAACTCACTGGTCCAGACATGGAAAAAGAGGGCTTCCTGCTCAGCAGGGAGCCTGCTTCCCCCTCTCCCTCTGCTGCTCCCCATGCTTGTGCTCTCTTGCTCTCTCTGAGGAAGGAAGGAAGGAAGGGAGGAAGGAAAGAAGGAAGGAAAGAGGGAGGGAGGGAAAAACTCCCCCTAATCAGAGATCCAGAGAGGAAACAGCCCATGGCAGGCTGGAGGAGGCATCTGAAGGAACCATCAAGGGAACTACAGAAGGGGGATCTCTAATGATGGCTGGCTTCTCAAAACTCCACCAGGACCCTTAGAGAAAAAAAAAGCCACCACCGGGTATGCAACATCCATAGTTCCCAGCTGCCTGACCCTGTTTCCCCTAAATGCTCCCACCCCAGCGGGCCACAAGCTGCTGTTTCTAGCGAATAGAAAAAAGAGGGGGCCTGAGAGAGAAGCTACCAACTATACTCTCTTCCCCACAGCAGGCTCCTGAGTCCCAGCTGGATGAGAAAAGACACGGCGACTTACATACCAGTTTATGCTTTTAATAAATAGACTGGACTAGACTGGAGGGTATCCAATAGTGACTGGCAATACCAGTAACTGGGCTAGGGTAGGAGGCTGACAACAACCCACAGGGTGAGAGGACCTGGAGAGGCCTGAGAGGGAGCAAAGCTGCTTTCTGCTCCTCTCCTAGGGAGATAAACAGGAAGATAGAGTAACATCATTTCTTAAAAGCACTTAGCAAGTGTCTGGCATAGTGTGCACTCAAAAAAATATTACTTTTGTTATTAAAACATGGTTGTTCTGAAGTATCTAATTTATTTGAGAGAGAGAGAGGGCATGAGAGGGGAGAAGGTCAGAGGGTGAAGCAGACTCCCCATGGAGCTGGGAGCCCAATGCAGGACTCGATCCAGGACTCTGGGATCATGACCGGAGCCAAAGGTAGTTGCTCAATCAACTGAGTCACCCAGGCCAGGTGCCCTGTTCTGAAGTATCTTATCTCTCCCTTTTAGAAGCAATACAACCGTTATAGAGGTCACAGTTCATCTTGACCAGAAGTTAACTGCAAAGTAATAGGCATTACTATAACCACCTCTTCACGTCACTAGACTGTCTGCACAGGCTTACATGAAGTACTAATGTCAAGGGAATCTTTCCTAGGACCCTCACAAAGTATTAACTTATATTGGCACCTGCAAACAGGGTTGAGCTGGGAGGCTTTTCTAACTTGCAGTGCATCCCAGAGTTATTTGTGAAGCTGGGAAAAAAGGACAGATTCCCGTTTCAGAGGCAAGGCCTCCCCAATCAGGATCTCTGGGTCTGGACACCAGACATGTCTATTTCAAAAACTGACTCACCTACTCAGGTGAGTCAGTTGTGAAACTAGGATTGAGAATCACTGGCCTACGTCAATACACTGGCTCTTTTTCAAACTAGAAGGTAACCTCCAAATCTTTTGCTATAGTTGGAGAATATACAGAGAATTTCGTTTTTAATGAGGAAAAAAATAATCTAAATTAAGTAGTTAATTAACTAACACAAACAAAATGAATCCATTCATTAAACAGTTACAGAGTACTCCTTCCGGGCTAGGCTCAGTATTAGGTGTGGAGATTCAACTCTACCCTGAGAACGCTCTCGGCCTACAAACGCATGAATTATTTAAATGTGGCTACTCTCAGTTTATATTAGATACCAAGAGAAAAACGATAAAGAGCTATTAAAAACACCTACTTGCACAAAACCATGGCGTACAGGGACTCTCCCACGTGAATCAGCCAGGCAAGCCAATACCTGAAACAAAGTCAGCCTAGTTTAAGGTGATGGTTATCTGCTGATGAAATCTAACACAGAAACCTCAAAAAGGTGCCTTAATGTGAACCAGTAACACTCTCACATAACTTAAGGCAAGTGTAGGCCTTCTAGATCTACAGCACGACTGAGCTGCAGAGTCCACATCCCATTTCCAGAGCCCTCTTACCCATTGTGCAGGAAGGTATGATGATGGTCCACCAAGTACTGAGTGAAGAGGCCCAAGGGCCCGAGGCTCTGATAAGGGATACTCTGGGGCCAGAAAACAACCCACTGCAAGAGAACCAGAAACACAAAATACCTATTAAGTCACTTAAATTGGCAAATGTTTATTTCCGAGAGACTATTCAATAATCCTGATTCTACAAGAAGAAACTAGAGATGAAAATCTCTGAACTAAGTCATCTGTGCTTCCACTCTCCACTTCTGCAGTTTTCTAAAAGCTATTCCAGGGGGGGAGATTTATGGGGAGGAAGCTATATGATTATCAGACTCAGTGCCCAGGCTAGATGACTTTTTTTTTTTTTTTTTTAGATTTTATTTATTTATCAGAGAGAGAGGGGGAGAGAGCGAGCACAGGCAGACAGAATTGCAGGCAGAGGCAGAGGGAGAAGCAGGCTCCCTGCTGAGCAAGGAGCCCGATGTGGGACTCGATTCCAGGACGCCAAAATCATGACCTGAGCCAAAGGCAGCTGCTTAACCAACTGAGCCACCCAGGCGTCCCAGGCTAGATGACTTCTATACTTAGTGAATTCCACCCAAAATATTATTTTATACAGACTGTTAATAAACTTTAGGTTTCTGTGCCCTGGATAGTTTCTTCATTGCAGAAGCTATGGCTAATTTAATTTCGAATCCTTTTTCCTTCTTTCACTTCTACATCTAAACCTGGGAATGAGGGCACCTGGGTGGCTTGGTGGGTTAAGCCTCTGCCTTCGGCTCAGGTCATGATCTCAGGGTCCTGGGATAGAGGCCCACGTGGGGCTCTCTGCTTAGCAGGGAGCCTGCTTCCTCCTGTCTCTCTGCCTGCCTCTCTGCCTGCTTGTGACCTCTCTGTCAAATAAATAAATAAATAATCTTTAAAAAAAATGAATAAAAAATAAAACTGGGAATGATCCACTTCACAGAGTTGGAAAATAAGAGCGTCAAGCTTGTGAAGTGCTAACAGCAAATACTTAATCACATTAGGTTTTTGTCATCTGAGCAACTTTCCCTTAGTCTCTATATTGTCATCTCTGCCAGCTGAGGTATTTCTGAGAATTAAGTGCCAGCAGGTCCAAAATTTATTGTCCCATTCAGATCTCAGCCAAGAGCTGCACTCCTTCTCCCATTATGTCTTACGCATCGCAAATTTAAAGAAAGCATAAAATACCACTGCATCCTCCAAAACCAAAAAGGAATGGAATGGGCAGCACCTGCCAGCTCCATAATATCCTAAATTGAATGCTATCCAGTGTTCCGTAATATCCCAATAATGCCAGCTCCATGGTATCCCAATTTGCAGTCCCCAAAGCTTAACTCCATCTATTTTCTAGTCAGGAACACAGAATCGTGGAACAGAAACGCACCTCTGAAACACTTGAGTTCAACACCATTTTACGTGTGAGGGCATCAGAGCCAAGGAGAGCAGATCTGACAGCAACCACCACGGTGGACGCGACAACACATTTCTAAGCCCCAGTGTCCAGGATCTCCTGGTCAAGATCTAAACAGATGAGCCTCCCTTCCCCTAGCTCGCGTCCCCAACTTAGTTCCCAACCTACTTTTCCAGGTGTCTTCCCTAGCATCCTTTAAACGAACTCTGTCAGCCGGACAAAAGTCGCTTCTCCTCTCCGCGGAGATCCCGTCTTCTTCATTCCCCATCTACGCCCGGACACTGACAAACGCCCTATCCCTCCTTCAGGTCTAACCGCGTTTTCCAAACAATCCCAACTGCCTCGACACTCCGCTTGGGAAGCCCTGTCCTGCCCGACCCGGCCCACGGCAGCCTGTCAGCGTGACTTCCCCCTCGCTCAACTCCGCTCTCTCCGGGTAGAGTCGTCGTGACCGCGGAGGGACGAGGACGCCAAGGAGAGGACGCTAGAGCAACACCATCCCGCGAGCCCACCGACCTCCCGCTCACGCTAGTCACCTAGGCCACGGCCGGGGGCGCAGACGCAAGCGCAAGACCGCGCCACTAGGGCGCCTCTCGCCCTGCGAGGGCCCGGCGGGCCGAAAGGGATGCGCCGCCCCAGCCGCACGCCTCACCGCGAAATAGCCCAGTGCCAGGACGGTGACCAGCGAAGGCAAACGTCTCGCCGGACGGAAGTAGGCGGCGGCAGGCCTGCCGACCTCGGACCTCGTCACCACCATCTTGAAAGACCTACTGAGTCTTGGGATGGGGAGCAGTGCCCGCCCCCACTCCCTTACCGAGAAAGCCTGAACAACTGGTTTCGCGGGACGGCGGCAAGAGGCGGAACGCGCGGACGAGGGCGCCGGCGTCTTCTTCCCGGGCCTGGCCCCCTCTCCCCGCGGGGCTCCGGGTGCGCAGAGCCGGATTGCGCCTGCGCGACCCCTCGGCCGGCTGACGCGGGTCCCACGCCGCGGGGACCGCCCGCTGCTCTCGGCCTGCGCTCCGCCGGAGCTGCCCTTACCGTGTAATACCCGAAGGAGAGGGTGATGACGGTGAACCAGAACAGACTGCCTCTCTGGAAGTACGCCTTACCGCCCGCAGCCGTCCCCATAGTTGCGGCACATCCCCGAGAACGCGAGACTGGGCGCTCCGCGGCGCGGGGGTGGGGCAGGCGGGGCGGGGCTCGGGCGGGCGCTCCTCCCCGCTCCCCGCCGCCCGCCCCCCGCCCCCCGCTCCCCGCTCCCACCTCCTTCCCGGGACCCTAAGACCCCTGCGGGTTCGGGAACGCCGGCAGCTGGGCTCGGCCGGCCGGGCTGGGAGACATCGCCCCCCCAACCCTCTGTGAGTGGCACTTTCCCGCGGGTTGGAGAAAGGTGTTGGAATAGATGATGCTTCCGCCTCCAATAACCGCGAGTCCTCGAGAAGTGATGCTCTGCCTCTCCGTTCATGAAGATGTGTGGAACCGCACTGCGCAGGACTTAGGAGCAGGGGCTGTGGGACAGACGACCCGGGTCTAAGTCCTAGCTCTGCTACACATTTTGGGCCTAAGCGTACATGTCAGTCACTGTTAATAAGTGTAATGTCAGTCACTGTTAATAAAAATTAAACTGAGTAATTTGAAAGATCGAATTGGCTTTAGAGAAGGAGTCATGAATGGGGCAGCAACCATTTAGCAAGTAGAAGGGAGCTCTGCTGAGCTGCGGAAAGGGAAAGTTTTTTTTGTTTTGTTTTGTTTTGTTTTTAATAAAAGCAGAGAGAGGGTATAAGAAAAGGAATTTATTAGCAAAGATTGCGTTGTTTTAGGGATTGTCGCCTAGCTAAAGGGTAAGAGGGATTACCTGCTGGTGTTGCCCAAGAAATTCCCTTGATTGGTTAAAGGTAACATAAGGGGAGAGGAGGGGAGTGGAGAATGAAACCGCAGTTCGCTTAAGCGTTAAGTGTTGATTTGGGGCCTTAGTTTCTCCATCTGTAAAATGGGGATATATCCCATCCATTCCTACCTCAGCGCTTTGGGTGGATTAAACAAGTCAATACCTATAATAACAGCACTCACAAAAGTGTCTGGCCTATAGTATTTTCTGAGTTTTGGTTATAATTAACCTTTCTGTCAGTCCCTGTGCTAAATACTGTAGCATCTATGTGAGCCGGGAGGCATATCAAACCCAAGTGTGCTCTGATTAGGCTTCATGAAAAAAAAATGCTGTTTCTCTTGGACCTTAAAAGCAGGTAGAAACAATAACTGATAAAAAAAAAAAATAGGTAGTATTTACTGAGTGCTTACTATGCTGGAAAAATTGTTCTAAGTACTGTATTTAGAAGGATTCGCTCGTTTAGGGCGCCTGGGTGGCTCAGTGAGTTAAGCCTCTGCCTTTGGCTTGGGTCATGATCTCAGGGTCCTGGGATTGAGCCCTGCATTGGGCTCTCTGCTCAGCAGGAGCTTGCTTCCCACCCCTGCTTCTGCCTGCCTCTCTGCCTACTTGTGATCTCTGCCTGTCAAATAAATAAATAAAATCTTAAAAAAAAAAAAAAAGGATTAGCTTGTTTAATTATGAAAACAAGTCTAGGTGGTAGATTATTGCCCTTTATATGAAAGAAGAGGAAACAGCACAGAGAAATGTCAGAAGTCATGTAAGTGGAATACTGGAAATCAAGTGGCAATGGAGTGTTCTGGCACTTTTCAGGACCATGCTGTGGAATGGATCAGGTGTGGAGTATTTCCAAAACCTTTTTAAAAAGATTTTATTTATTTATTTGACAGAGAGAGAGAGTCAGCGAGAGAGGGAGCGCAAGCAGGGGTAGGGGGAGAGGGCGAAGCAGGCCTCCCACTGAGCAGGGAGCCCGACCTGGGGCTCAATCCCAAGACCCTAGATCATGAACTGAGCCAAAGGCAGATGCTTAACGACTGAGACACTGACATGGGAATGCTCTCTTTCCTCATTTTTTTTTTTTATGAGAGTGTGTTGGGTGCTATGTTTTATGGAATGAATTCCAGAATAGGTGAGACAGTCCATTTCCCAGATAAACTGCAATGCCTGTCAGTATTTCGGTTACCAATCCTAAACAGTTTTTCTTAGTCCTAATTTCTTCCCATCACGCCGCCTTCGTGGTTCTCTCCTTTCACAGCTTTTCTTTTACTTCTTGTCCCCTTGATACAGACTTTTCTGTATGACCTTCTCCCTGCGTTTATAGAACCTTTGCGATTCAATTTTGGCCTCCATCTGGATGACTAAAACAATGTCTCCAGGCTTAGCCTCCCTCCCTTCTTGCCTGTTGGTCATCTCTACAAGGTGTCACACACACTCCAAAGACAACTCCACTGTTATCCTCAGAGTCAGTCCTCACCAAGGCTCCCCTGATCATGTTAATATTGAGTTCCTTCTTCCAGGAACGCTGAACAGCCCCCCAACTTCCGCCTTTGGTTGCCCTCATATCTAGTCGGCTGCCAAGAGTTCTGTTGATTAACATCACTTCTTATCCTTTGGATTAAACCATAGCTTAATTTCTACCCTCCTTGGGTCATTCCCTCCTATGTTCTACTGATGTGGGAAACAAAGGCAGAAGAGAAATTATAAAATTTCCTCATTACTTAGAACCCATGGATGAGTGCTTGAAACAGGCAGAGTGACATTCCTCTAGGGACTCAGCTGCCTTCACGTTGATCCTTCACTAAGAGCAAAAGGTAATCTTAGCCCGACCTCCAGGATTCTGTGAATCTACTTGAAACATACAAAAATTGCTTTGGAAATTTTTATATCTCAGCCCCCCAAGATACAGGTTAACAATCATCCTGTAAGTTTAGGGCCCACTGATATACATCTGAAGGGTCTCCTGATAGAGTTTTTACTAAATAGTAATAAACAACCTTTTCCTAACTAACTAGCCCCTTCAGGGTCCTTGGAGGCTTGTGTTGTCCCTGACCACCTCCCAGCTTGACCCCACCCTCTTGACCCCACCCTCTTGACCCCACTGCAGCTCTTTCTGCCCAAGGGTCCTGTCCCCATGCTTTAATAAAACTGCATTTTGCACCAAACATGTCTTAAGAATTTTTTCTTGGGGGGCGCCTGGGTGGCTCAGTGGGTTAAAGCCTCTGCCTTCAGCTCAGGTCATGTTCCCGGGGTCCTGGGATCGAGCCCCGCATTGGCCTCTCTGCTCAGCGGGGAGCCTGCTTCCTCCTCTCTCTCTTTGCCTGCCTCTCCATCTACTTGTGATCTCTATCTGTCAAATAAATAAATAAAATTAAAAAAAAAAAAAGAATTCTTTCTTGGCCATCAGCTCCAGACCCCAACCATTTTCTACACCACTACCATTTTTACCCACATGCGATCTCTATCAAATTCGACTTACAGTTCTCTACGAAGTACAGTTCTCACCATCATGTGCACAAAAGGAATCCAGATGAAGTTACCAGGAGACCGGCAGTCAGATGTGAGTTATGTCAATCCATAAAGAACCCATAGTCAACTGGAGATGTCAGCTGGAGATTCAAAATGATTTTGTCCTTGGGTGCCTGGGTGGCTCAGTGGGTTAAAGCTTCTGCCTTCAGCTCAGGTCATGATCCCAGGATTCTGGGATCAAACACTGCATCTGGCTCTCCGCTTAGTAAGCCTGCTCCCCACCGCCCTCCCCCCACCGCCTGCCTCTCTGCCTGCTTATGATCTCTGCCTGTCAAATAAATAAATAAAATCTTAAAAAAAAAACTATGAAAGACAAATATTTCTTTAAAAAAAGAAAGGACTTCGTCTTTTCTAATTCACCCTCTTCACATGAGACACAAGTAGCTAAAGTTTTCATCCTCCGTTTGTCCTATTTTGCCATCCCCTCTGGGTTGGCAAAGAAATGTCTCACCCTTTCCAGTGTCTCTCTCTCCTTTGAATGGCTAGGATCTACACATTGAAGATAAGAAAATATGGGGAAGGGGCGCCTGGGTGGCTCAGTGGGTTAAGCCGCTGCCTTCGGCTCAGGTCATGATCTCAGAGTCCTGGGATCGAGTCCCGCATCGGGCTCTCTGCTCAGCATAGAGCCTGCTTCCCTCTCTCTCTCTCTCTGGCTGCCTCTCCGTCTACTTGTGATTTCTCTCTGTCAAATTAATAAATAAAAAAATCTTTAAAAAAAAAAAAAAAAAGAAAATATGGGGAAGGAAACTTCTTAGAAAAATATTAAAATTAAAAACTATAAAGGGAAAGATAAAAATTTTAACTGCATCTAAATTAAAAACGTCATTTTTATGAATGGCATCATAAATTTGAAAGACTTGGAAGAAGGAATGCTTCAATATATATCATCAATAAACGAGTCAAGGGCATGAATCAGATATCCTTAAAAGAGAAAACTCCACTGGCCAAGAAACATGAAAAGATGCTCAACCTTTGTGGCAAGTAGGATGTGCAAAATGAAGCCCAAATAAGATACTATTTTTTCCCATAAGACTGGCTTACCACGTATTAAGACACACTATAAAGAACTATAATAATCTAAAACATCTGATATTTAAAACCCAAATCAAATAAGTCAATGGAAAATGATACTTCAGAGATAGATCTGACATATATCAAACCATTTACTTTATGTTAAAGGTAACATTTAAAATGAAGGAAGAAAAAAATGAACTAGTCCTTAAATTATGATGACTGGGGAATTATGATCTACTTGGGGATTTTTTTTTTTTAACTCTATTCTCCTCCCTACACAAATATACAATGACGGCAGGATCATGAAGTACAGAGATAATAGTACCCCCGGGGGAGTGCTGATGAGATGGGTGAGCAGGGGATGATAAAGGCTCCCCACCCCCCCTAGGATCACAATCATGTGGGGAATCCAAACAAACATCCAGGATCAGATAGAGCATTGTGTGTCCTGAGAATTAGAAGCAATTTGTTGTTGTTGCAAGAAGGAACAATGTGATGGGGAGGCTGGAAAGGCAGGTACGGTCCCTGAATGTCATTAGGTGTCAAACTGAGGACTTTGGTCCCTTCGGCAAGATGAGTCAGTGAAGATTTATTTATTTATTTATTTTTTAAATCTGTGGAGTGAAAATGGTTTACGTTGGATGGAGGTAAAATTGGAAGCAGGGGAAGCAGGAAAGTTGAAAGATAGATGAAGTAGTAGTATGGGGATGGAGAAAATGTTCCATCATTCATTCACATAGTAAATATTTCTGAGGACCCTTCTGGTGTCAAGCACAGTGCTAGGCCCTGGATACAACGGTGAACAAGACAAATGCAGTCCAAGTGGGGATGGTGTAGTTCTCGGACAACAGGCAAATCAATAAAGACTTACTCTCGGCCGCATAACTTAATCTTTTTTATTTTTTTTTTTTTTATTTATTTTTTTTTTTTTAAGATTTTATTTATTTATTTGACAGAGAGAGAAATCACAAGTAGGCGGAGAGTCAGGCAGAGAGAGAGAGAGAAGCAGGCTCCCGCTGAGCAAAGAGCCCGATGCGGGGCTCGATCCCAGGACACTGAGATCATGACCTGAGCCGAAGGCAGCGGCTTAATCCACTGAGCCACCCAGGCGCCCCATTAATCTTTTAACACCAACTGATCATTTGCCTTAAACTTTGATATCCCACATTCAGGGGTGGCAAACAGAGAAGTCCTCAGGCCATGAAATTAACAAATGAATGAAGCGGGCAGTTAACAGGTAGGGTGTGGTGAAGGCAAGGGAGGTAGGAGGGTCTGTTTGACCTGCGCACAGCTCTTCAGAGGATGCTGTTAATTGCTGTTGATTAGATTTTGTGCAGGATCTTGGCCTATGGGACCCTGAGTCTTCTATTTTTTTTTTTTCCAAATAATTATTTTTGATTTTTACTCTTTCGGTGTTTTAAAATTTTTTTTTATTATTTATTATCTCTTTATTTATTTATTTTTAAAAATTCCATTTTAGGTTTATAGAAGAGCCCAGCAGATAGTTCTTAGAGTTTCTCATATTCACTCCCACCCCCCACCCTCCTACATAGTTCCCTTATTATTAATATCTTACAACTGTATGGTCCATTCATTAGAATTAATGAATTAATATTAATGCTTTTTTAAAATTTAAATTCAACTAATTAACATGTAATATGGGGCGCCTGGGTGGTTCAGTGGGTTAAGCCTCTGCCTTCTTCTCAGGTCATGATCTCAGGGTCCTGAGATCGAGCCCCGCGTTGGGCTCTCTGCTCGGCAGGGAGCCTGCTTCTTCCTCTCTCTCTCTGCCCGCCTCTCTGCCTACTTGTGATCTCTCTCTGTGAAATAAATAAAATCTTTAAAAAAAAATTAACACGTAATATATTGTTGGTTTCAGAAGTAGAGGTCAGTGATTTATCAGTCCTACATAATACCCCATGCTCATCACAAGGACTCTGATTTTTTTTAATATGTGCTTGGGAAGTGGTTAGTTTAAAGGTGGCATAAAGTAAAAATTCAATAAATGTTTCCTGGTTAGTCTTCTTATTGTTGTTACACATCAGTCAGCTAAGCGCTGGGTTATGAGAGGAAGAGGAGAGCAAATGGCTAAGACTCAGTTTGAGAAAATTCAGTTCACTGGGCAATTTACATAAAGTAAACAAGACTCAAAATGCTCAAAGCCAATTCGCTGAATCATCAGTTTGCCAAATTCACCAAGTTTATGGACTGTGGTTTTAATACTTAAATAAGGAGCTTTTTTTTTTTAATAAGATTTTATTTATTTATTTGAGAGAGAGAGAGAAATCACAAGCAGGGGCAAGGGTAGAGGGAGAAGCAGACTCCCCGCTGAACAGGGGACCTGACCTGGGACTCCATTCCAGGACTCCATTCCAGGACTCGGGGATCATGACCTGAACTGAAGGCAGGCGTTTAACCCACTAAGCCACCCTGGAGTCTTGCAAACCTTTATTTTTTATTCCACAAATCCAGGTGTTGATTTCCAGGGCTGGTTAGCCTTTGCAGGTATCCTCACACCTGTGTAAATAATTTTACTCTCTCTTATGAATACTGCTGCACGTTGTATACAATTTGCAGAGATCAAGTTCTCGTGAGCAGCCAATATTTCAGTATGGGGAAGGGGATAGAAGGAAGTGAAAATACCCAATAATCTCACTTTGAGCACATACATTGAGAAGGAAAAAGAAAAGAGTATCACCAAAGCGCAAATGTAATGTCTTTGTAAAAGTGAAAACAAAACAAAACAAACAAACTAAAAACAAAGAAAAAATGACCCAGACCTGGGTATAATGAATACATTGTTGCTGATGTCTGCAAAGAAGACTGTGGCACAGGGTAGGGGTTCAGAAATCTGTATGGAGTAAATGAATGAATGAAATACTCTGTTTCACATATCTGTGTAGACGGAAAATCTTGCATCTTTGGTGTAAGCACACTGAGGACTCACCATATTTTGGGGACATTTAAGTTTAACTTTTTTTTAAAAGATTGATTTTAGAAAGAGAAAGAACACAGGAGAAGGGGCAGAGGGAGAGAGGGGATTTCCAAGAGACACCCTCCTGAGCAGAGAGACAGATGTGGGGCTCCATCTCAAGACCCATGAGATCATGACTTAAGCCAAAATCAAGAGTTGGATGCTCAACAGATTAAGACACCCAGGTGCCCTTGCCTTTGGTTGTTTTCTTTTAAAGTTGCCTGAAACTTACTTTTGTAGCTCTAGGCCAGAAAGGCAGAGAGTATCACAGTGGCTGGAAGTGACCTCGCTTGGTTGGAGCTAAGAGTTTGCAGGAGGCCACGGAGTCTTTAAGACCAGGCTGAGAGAAGTAGTGGCCAGGTCATGAAACTCCCTGTTAGGCATTCTGGTAAGTTCTAACACTGCCTTGCTGGTGATAATTGTGAGTTAAGTACTAAAAGTTCACCTGAATGCTGGTTTTCTGAGCACAGAGACTGAATATGTGCAAGTTCACAGCCATATCATAGCCTTCCATGCAGAGCACCTGCTGTGTGTTGGGCTTTTACTGTTTTGCTATATTTTTAAAAAGTTCAAAGGACTCAGTAGCTATCCCTAGAGGTGAAGCTTATTATAAAGAATTGGAAGCAAGAGAGTTTTCAGCAAAAAGAAAAAAAAAGGTTGGCCAATAATGTTTGATGACTTAAGGAGGAAGATTAACCATAAGATTGGGCAAGGTAAGGGTTGGCTTGTTGAACTTTGCTAGTGACATCCAAAAAGAGTGGGAGCAGAGGCCAGATGGACTGGAGGTGAGAAAGAATGTAAGGCGAGTCATATAAGGAAGTAAGGTGTCTGGTAAAAATGCTTTTGGGGTGGGGCACCACCCCTTTTGGGTGGCCAAGTCGGTTAAGCGGCTGCCTTCAGCTCCGGTCATGATCCGAGTCGCATGGGACTGAGACGCATATCAGGCTCCGGGCTAGACCAAGAGCCTGCTTCTCCCTTTCCCTCTACATGCTGATCTGCCTACTTGTGCCCTCTATCTCTCTGTCAAACAAATAACTAAAATCTTAAAAAAAAAAAAAAAAAAAAAAAAAAAAAAGCTTCTGGGAAGTAGCTTCAGGGAGGGGACACCTGTGAATGCAAGGTTCTGAGAAAAAATATAAAACAAAAAACAATTTGGAACTGAACTTGATGAATTACTGGGAATAAAAAAGAAGTCCAGAAAAATCAGTTTAGGTACAACCTTATTTTGGTTTGCTCTGTTCTCGTAGTCTCCAGACTCCTCCAACCCTTCCTGCTCCCCACATAGTCCCCTCAACCACCTCAGAGCACCCGCTTACTGCCCCAACAGACTGGGGGAGCTATCAAAGCCAGCAGAGGACCCATCTACAGCCATAACTCGCTGACATGACCTCCCATGATTTCATCTGCCCTTCAAGTCTGTTGGTCCTCATGCTTTCTTTGCTTTGGGTGGTGAGGCATGATCTACTTTGGGATCAAGTCAGAAACATTGGGCTCCAGTTCTACCTCAGCCATCAACACACCCAATTAATGCCTTTTTTTTTTTTAAACTAAACTCTGAGAGAACTGCTGATTGTGAGGCTTGAACTCATGACCCTAAGATCAAGAGTGTCATGTTCTATGGACTGAGCCAACTGCGCGCCCCTTAATGTGCCCAATTAAAACGCTTACTATTATCTACTTTATGTTTCTCTAGGCATTTCCCTATTTTTAGAGTTTGACCTCTCTGTGCTTCAGGTTCCTCATATGTATATTAGGTATAAGTAATATCTATAAACAGTGGGCTCTACAATTTAAGTTAATGTATGAAAAATCTGTGTTCTTTGGGCCTGTCATGTAAATTTAAATAGCAGATTGGTTAAATAGACAGGGGTCCATGGGGGCCCCTCTGAATTTTGACAGAAGAATCTGAAACAGCTGTCAAACAGACCTTGCGTTGCCCACACCTAGATCATAAAAAACTTTCTCCCATATATTTGGGAAAGTTGTACAGTTGTGCAGAAAATGCCAGTGGCCTGCAGTTTCCTCATCTGTAAAATGGAGGTTTCTGTTATCTCAAAGGACTGTCTTGGGGATTAAGAGGAATTAGCAAATGCTCTAACGCCCATAATCTTTATTCAGCATTGATCTCTGGTCTCTCCTGTCCCAATCTCGCCCTCATCAGGGTTAGATCAAGCACTGTGGATCATCTGTGAACCATATGAAGCTTCTGTCCTCACGTAGCCAGCACTCTGTCACATAATCGGGTGATAGTGACAACCAAGAGGTTAGAGGTCAGACTGCCCCTGACTGTCAGAGGCTCACCCTGGGGTCTAAACTTCTCTGCCCCCAGTGTTCCTCAGGTCTAAGCGGGGGTGGGGAGTGGGGGGGTGGTGAGGGGGGGTGTGGGGTGGGGGTGGAATAAGGCCTATTTTGTCAGGGTATTATGGGGATTAAATAAAATTAGTTTCAGTTGGTGCTTTAAAGAATGGAAATCAGGTTTTGAAAAGGTCGATTTGGGGATGTGATCAAGAGGCGTGTCTGGGGCGGGGCTGTGTTGTAAGGTGGGTCTAGGGTGGGCACGTCAGGGGTTTATTAGCGCGGCTCCTCCGGCGCTCCAGTCACTTTATCATTCGGAAAGGCTCCCGAGTAGAGGCTGGATGAGGCTCCCAGTGGTGAGTTTCTCTTGGGGGAGGCAGCCTCCTGATGTTCTAGTGTGTTGTGGGGCTTTGAGCTTTCCTTTTTTCACAGTGCAGGCCTAGAGGCTGGCGACAGCTCCTGTCACTGATGTGACTGTGGTGCTCTGCGCTAGATTCGGGTGTGGGACATTCTGAGATGCTTGGGTATTTAAAGATAAAACTTTGGTCACATAAAAGGGATTTCTTGTCAATTATATCTCAACAAAACTTGGGGGGGGAGATTTAGGAAAAAAAGACCCAACCTTAATCAATAACAGACAATAAGGAACTGGTCTTGGAGAACGATTTCTTATATTTTAGGTGTACAGAAGTATTTCAGGGTGGAACAGTATGTTTAGGCTTCACTTCGGAATAAGGAGGGGCTGTTGAGACCAGTGGAAGGGGAAGTTTCGTGAGATGAGATAGGCCGTGTTGCTAGATCGCAGAGTTGAGTGACGGGATCGCCGGGTTCTTCAGACTCTTCTCTCTTAATTTTCATGTATGGTGAAAAGTTAATGGGATAAAGAGTTTAAAAAATGGCCCAAGTCCAAACAGCTATCCTGGAAGAAATGAAGTGGCACTGGGATTTTAGTTTTTCCTACTTCACAAATAAAGCATTTGATATTCCGTGAAGTTCAGAAATCATTGGGAACTTTGCAAGCTTGGGATGTAGGAGAGACTTGATTGACCTTCCTGTTCTTTGAGAAAGTAGCTTCAGAAAATATGGGGATCTTGACTTTGATTTCTTTTTCTAGATGAACACTTACAGGAGGCGAGAAGGCTCTGTGTTCTTTTCAGCTGCACCTTGTGTCTTTTGCGTGGTACTCCAGTGAGTGACATGTGAGTCATCTGTCAGAGGCCTCTCAGATACCCACTGGTGGATCCAGGAGTCCACGGGGTCCCATCATCATCTCTGTCTCAGAGGCAAAACTGCATCAGAGTGATCCCGAAGCTGTGGTGGCCCAGCTGCAGTGCCAGTAGGATGTGGAGCCTTCCATGAAACTGCTGTAGAAATGGCCCTCAGCCCAGCGTCAGGAGAGCAGCCAAAGATGCAGAGTGTGGCCTGGGAGGACGGTAGCCTTCAGCCCTGCCCCGTGAGCCATCAGCCTCAGAGCACAGGTAGGTGGACTCCAGAGCCCTGCTTCTAAGGGTCTGTGATGATACAAAAAAAGTCTGCTTACTTGCTACTTTTACTGAGTTTTTATTTTTTGCTTATTTTTTTTTTTTAAAGATTTTATTTATTTATGTGAGAGAGGAGAGAGAGCAGAGACTATGAGAGGGGAGAGGGTCAGAGGGAGAAGCAGGCTCGGACTCTGGGATCATGACCTGAGCCGAAGGCAGTTACTTAACCAACTGAGCCACCCAGGTGCTCCCTGAGTTTTTATTTTTAATGAATGTGCCCATTTGCCTTTCAGAGACGCTGGGAAGTCTTTATATAGATTGGTGGTGAGCGGCAGGGGGTAGGAAATGTGGTCAAACCTCAAACCAGATCTACCCCTATCCACTGCCCCCAGTCTTGGCCATCTCCAGATGGTCTCCCTAACCAAAGGCCCTGAGTACCATTTTGCCGTGGAACAGAGTGCTCTCTTGGTCCGTTGTTAGTGTCGGGTGTTCCTAAACCCTGCAGAACTTGGAGTCTCACACCAGAGGCTCAGGCGGAAGATTATGGATGTGAGAGTGATCCGGCTGTGACATCTCTTACCCCACTGATCACCAGGCTTGATTCTTGGCTGATCTGGATGCCAGGCCTGTGCCCCTTCCTCCCTTAAACACTCATCTGCCTCCCTCCCTAAGCTGCGCATTCCTTTGGAGGGGTCAGCCTTCCCCGATGGAGGAGGACCCTTCTTCGGTGAAGGCTGTACCAGTACGTGGGCTCCCCTGCTAGTAGCTCCGAACAAGCCCTCAAACTGGAGATCCTTGACTCGTCTCAAGGGCAGTGGGGTAGGAAAGTGATGGGAGATTTTAAAAAGAGTGCTTCCTTTTACCTTACACCAGCTTCTTCCTCCCAGCAGCCGTGGATCAAAGATTTAAATAAAATTTCGGATCTCAACTATTTTGTTTATATTTCCCATGAAGGAAATTGCCCTTTGGGCTTAGGCCAACTTGGACCGGGTTAATGTGGGAATCCATCCTGCTCCTTATCTTCCGAGGCCCTGGGGTTTGCGGAGCCCAGCCTGTGTGTCTGCTGTGAAAGCCAGATTCAACCTTCAGCCTCTGCCTCTTTTTGCTCATGCCCTTGGGCAACACCCTTACTGTCTTCCAACTTCTGTTACTTCCCAAGGTAAAAGAGGTGCATAATAACTTCCCTAGCACCCTAAGTAGGAATTATGACACCGGGAGCAAATAATTCTTGGGAGAGCACTGTCTCAAGGGGTGAAATGATACGCTCATCGTCACCCAAAACCAGGAAATTTTTGGTCCAGAGAGATTGATTTTATGAAAAACGAGAAATGGGGGCTTCTTTCCCTGATTCCTTCTGGCCCTTTCTGTTGATTTGTAGGATTGGGCTCAGCACAGAGGAAATGAACAACATTGCTGGGGGTTCATTAGCTTCCAGGTTTTGCAGGGGTCACTCCGTACTGCCCTCCTTTTAATACTCTTCTGAGGAAACACAGGAAACAGGAAGAAAATTACCATCATTAATAGTGTTTTCAAGACCTGCTTTGTTCCCTGGATTTTTTTTTTTTTCCTATAGCTGCCACTCTAGTCTTCACTCCCACAAGTGGAAGTGTCTGCGTGTTACACGCGGGCTGTGAGTTGTTCTCCCTGGACGATGCCCTCCCTGCAGACAGACTCTGCATCTGTCTCTTCACTTGCACAGCAGGGAGGGGCTTTTAATGAAGAAGGTTGGATTTGGAAATTCCAGGGTAATTTTTCTCTTTAAGCCATCCGTGGCCTTTGTAGGCCTTCTTGGGATTATTTCAGACCAGGTTAGGGAAGCCTGGGGCTTTTTTGACATCTGCTGTGTTGATAGGGATGGAGACTCAGGGCTAGGAATCAGCCTCCCGAATGCTCTGTTGTGGCCTTCCTTCCTCTCCTGCTTCCAGTTAGTTAACATCTTTGGCTCTGGGTAATGGGTGTTCTGGAATTCAACACGGTCGCACCATTCCCCTATAGTCTATATGAGTTTCTGGAAGAAAAGGGCCAACAGTTATGGTGTTCTTAATATGAGCCGGGATTTATTCAAAATGCTTTGGATGAATTGTACATCTAATTTTTTCTTCATGGCTCCATGCTATAGATCTGCTTACGCCATGTGACGTGGAGGTATGGAGACACAAAAGAGGTCCAGTAACTCATCCAGGAGCAGTTAGGAAGGACTTGAGTACCCTAGGGCCTCAAGTATTTGGAAATGTGTGGGGGCAGTTTTTCGTTCTCTGACTAGAGGGAGCCACTGGCAACCTTGTAGGTGGGAGACAGTGCTTCCATGAGGCAGGGTAGGAGTCCCTTTTTCAGAAAGCATTGATCCCAAATGCCAGGGGCTTCTCTGAGAATTAGCCTTGGTCTTTTTTTTTTTTTTTTTTAATAATTTTTTTTAAAATTTTATTAACATACAATGTATTATTAGCCCCAGGGGTACAGGTCTGTGAATCACCAGGTTTACACACTTCACAGTACTCACCATAGCACATACCCTCCCCAACGTCCATAACCCAGCCACCCTATCCCTACTCCCCCCGCCCCGCCCCAACCCTCAGTTTGTTTTGTGAGATTAAGAGTCTCTTATGGTTTTTCTCCTTCCCGATCCCATCTTGTTTCATTTATTCTTTTCCTACCCCCCAACCCCCCCACGTTGCATCTCCACTTCCTCATATCAGGGAGATCATATGATAATTGTCTTTCTCTGATTGACTTTTTTTTTTTTAAAGATTTTATTTATTTGACAGAGCACAAGTAGGCAGAGAGGCAGGCAGAGAGAGAGAGAGAGAGTAGGAAGCAGGCCCCCCCGCTGAGCAGAGAACCCGATATGGGGCTCGATCCCAGGACCCCGGGGGTTAAGGACCTGAACTAAAGGCAGAGGCTTTAACCCACTGAGCCACCCAGGCGCCCCTCTGATTGACTTATTTCACTGAGCATAATACCCTCTAGTTCCATCCATGTCATCGCAAATTAGCCTTGCTCTTAATAATACATGTGCCATGTTTTCACCTGGGAAAGAAACAATGAAGGTGAGAAGGAAGAAAAAGAACTTTCTGGTGAGTTCAGGAATTCAGAAGCATAAACTGGGTCTGGTAGAAAGTAGAAACTGTGCTCAGCAGTTTAAAGGGCACATATTGTGGGACGCCTGGCTGGCTCAGTTGTTTAAGCCTCTGGCTCTTGAGTTTGGCTCAGGTCATGACCTCAGAGTCCTGAGAACCAGCCCTGCCTTGGGCTCCCTGCTCAGTGGGGAGTCTACTTGTCTCCCATTCCCTCTGCCCTCCCCCTGCTCACTCGGCGCACACTCTCTCTTAAATAAATAAATCCTTTAAAAAAATGAAAGACACATGTTGGGCAGAGACAAACTATGATGAAAGTTTTCTTTTAAGGGTTTGATTTGTGCTTCTCTAGTGATTAGTAAAATTAAACATCTTTTCATATGCCTGTAGCCATTTGTGTATCTTTGAAGAAATATTTATTCAAGTCCTTTGCCCTTTTAAATCACATTTGTTTTAATCTTGAGTTGTAGGAGTTATTTATGTATGCTGGATATTAACCCTTTATTAGATATGATCTGCAGATATTTCCTCCCATTCCTTAGGTTATCTTTTCAATCTGTTGACTATCTTTTGATACATAATTTAAATTTTTGATGGAGTCTGATTTTTTTTTTCCTCTTGTTGCCTGTGCTTCTGATGTCCTAACAAATGATTGCCAAATCCAATGTCATGAGATTTTGCCCCTGTTTTCTCCTAGGAGTTTTCTATTTTAGTTCTGTTGGGGTGCTTGATCTGTTTTTGAATGTTTGTATATGTTGTAAGGTAAGAGTCCCAAGTTCAATTTTTTTGGCAGGTGGATATCCAATTTCCCAACCCCATTTGTTGAGGAGACTATCCCTTCCCCTTGAATGGTCTGGGCACCCTTGTCAAAAACTGTTTCTACCATATATGTGAGGTTTATTTTTGGGCTCTCTATTCGATTCCACTGGTCTACCTCTCCATCTTTATGTCTGTACCACACTTCTTATTACTCTAGCTTCGTGGTAAATTCTGAAATCAGAAGGTGTGAGATCTCCAAATTGCTCTTTTTCAAGGCTGTTTTGGCTATTCAGGGTCTGAGATTCCAAATGAATCTTAGAATGAATTTTTCTATTTCCACACAAAAAAAATACTATTGGAGAGGGGTTGTTGCTTTGAATCTGTAAATCACTTTGGATAGGAGAACCTGGAAGGTTCTGTCGGGTAAGCATCTGCCTTTAGCTTGGGTCATGATTCCCAGGGTCCTGGGATCGAGCCCCAAATAGGGCTCTTTGCTCAGTGGGGAGCCTGCTTCTCCCTCTGCCACTCCCCCTTGCTGGTGCTCTTGTGTTCTCTATCAAATAAATACATAAAACCTTTTAAAAAAATCACTTTGGATAGTACAGACATTTTACCAGTAGTTAGGTGTCCAATCCATGAACATAGATATACCTGTTTATTTGTTGTATCTTGTTTCATTTGCTTCAGCAGTGTTTCTCAGTCTCAGTAAGTTGTGTTTCCAGAAGTCTATCCATGTCTTCTAGGTTATCCAATTTGTTGGTGTAAACATTTGTTCATGGTATTCTCTTACAGACATTTTTATTTTCATGACATTGATTGTAGTGGCCTCATTTCTGAGTTTTTTTTTTCCCTTGGTTAATCTAGGGAAACATTTATCAACTTTGTTGATCCTTTCAAAAGAAAAACAACTGTTTTGTTGCTTTTCAATTTTTTTTTTCTATTTCATTATCTCTGCTCTCATCTTCAGTAGATCCTTTATCTTCTGAGTTTGGATTTAGTTCTTCTAGTCTCTTGAGGTATAAAGCTAGATTGTTCATTTCAGATCTTTTTAAATGTGCTTGTTTAGAACTGTAAACTTCTCTTTTAGCAATGCTATCATTGCATCCCATAAATTTTGGTGTTACATTTTTCATTTGTCTTAAGGTATTTTCTCATTTCACTGTGGCTTCTTTAACCCTTTGGTTGTTTGAATTTATTGATTAGTTTTCAAGATTTGTGGGTTTTCGAGTTTACGTTCTGAGATTGATTTCTAGTTTCATTCCATTATGATTGGGAGTGGGGAGGAGTGTGATTCCAATGTTACTGAATTTAAGACTTATTTTGTTGTCTGACATGTGGTCCAGAGAATGCTATTTGTGTGCTTGAGAAGGACGTATGTTCTGCTGTTAGATAGAGTGTTCTGGATTGTCATGTCCCACTAGCTTATAGTGGTGTTCAAGTCCCCTGTTTCTTTGTTGTCCTTTTGTTTGGTTGTTTTATCCGTTATTGAAACTGGGACATCGAAGTCTGTTGTTATCGTGTTTCCTGTTTCTTCCTTCAATTTTTGTCAATGGTCACTACATATATTTGGAAGTTCTGAGGTTTGGTTCATAAATATTGAAAATTGTTTCAGCTCCTTGGTGAATTGACCCTTTATCATTTTATAATGTCCTCCATGTCTCTGAACAGTTTTCAACGAAGTGTACCAACATGGAAATGCAGATTTCCTATTTAATCTTTGTTTTCCTTCCCCCACCCCACCCCCATACATCTACATTGTGGGTAGATTATTATATCACACCCATTATTGCATGGGTGTGAGCTGACTTATTTTGTATTTCTTCAGTTACTAATGAGGCTGAACATTTTCTCATCTATCTTTTCCCCTATAGTGTGTGACTCTTGGGCTAAAGAAACTCTTCCATATCCTGGCTCAAAGATAAGCATTTAACTCATTAGCAATCTTATAAATAGGTATGAGGTGCGGCTTTACTTTCTAAAAATTTTATTTTATGACTCGTTAGTCAGTGAATGATCCTTTTTTCCCCCCTCTAGATACCATCAGTATTCCCCCAATGCTTTTGTTTTTCCCTTTATAGGCTTTTCAGGATTCCCGAACGTAGATCATAACAAAGTAAAAGAAACAACAGGGAGAAGAATAAACAGAAAACCAAGACGTAAATTCACTAAGGATGAATTGTGCCTACTTAATCACGTATTTGAAGAAACTCCTTACCCTGATTTTATCATTCGAAAAAAACTGGCTGAACAACTGTGTTGTCAAATATATGCGATTGATGTAAGTAAAATTTTCAAAGTTTTTGTAGACAATATGGGGAATGCAACAAATTAAGAAAAAGCTTAATAAATTAAGAAAAAGCTTAATAGTATTTCATCACATGGGACAAAGTATTGACATTTGGGTCACTTTTCTTGTTCATCTCAGTGTGGGTATGAATATGTTCTCTGTTTCCTGGAAAAATCTGACACTGGTGAGGCAAGTTTGGAAGCAGAAACCAGTCAAGAACATATTGCAATTATCTCAAATCAGGAGGACAATGGTGGTTTGGACCAGGCCATTGGTTGTAGTACAGACAAGATGGAAAGACTCATGATTGTTTGCTAAGAGAGCTCTGCATTCTGTCTCATAGCGTATGCAATAAAGAGGGCTCCAAAATGTTGGCTTAAGCAAATTGAAGATTGAAGTTGCATTTAATATAGGGCCCAGGAATGGAGGTTTTATGACAGACAGAAGCACTAAGAGTTTCACTATGGGCACACGATGTTTGGTTTGCCAATTAAACTTCCAGAGATGGGAAGTGAACAGTTGGGACATACAGGTCTGAAGTGCAGGAGAAAGGACTTGATAGGGTCCCCCCAACTGGCACAATAGCTTTAGTGGTTGCTTCACAACTATTTGTTGCATGAGCCAATATCTTTATAAGTTTTATTTATTTAAGTAGGCTCTACACCCAACATGGGGCTCAAACTCAGGACTCCCACCTCAAGAGTCACGTGCTCATCTGACTGAGCCTGCCATGTGCCCCATCATGAACCAAATCTCAGCTACAATTTTGGGAACCATTGATGAATCATCAGCTGTATGAAATTATTAGAATTGTGATATTTTTATACACACAATTATCATATTTCTCTTCCGTTATTGTCCATAAATCACTTGATTGATTGGTTGCTCGACAACAGGAAGACCTAAGTAGCTTCGAAGGATACAAAGTACAGGCAGATATAATGGAGTAATGATGTTCAATTGTAAAAGTTTCATGAACTAGAAACATTGTGAGGAAAATACAAACCAGCGATTCCATACAAATAAGTAGAAAATCTGAATAAGTAATAACCAGGAAAAAACTGGGTGGTCAGATACATAAACATTCTTAGGCCGTGTTTTCTTTTCTTTCTTTTCTTTTTTTTTTTAAATACTGTGTTTTCTTTACATTTCTGGATCCATGACTTGGGTTTCTCAAGTTCAAACTATCTTTTTGGTTTTTTTAAAAGATTTTATTTATTTATTTGACAGAGATCACAAGTAGGCAGAGAGGCAGGCAGAGAGAGAGGAGGAAACAGGCTCCCTGCCGAGCAGAGAGCCCGATGTGGGGTTCTATCCCAGGACCCTGAGATCATAGGGCAGAGGCTTTAACTCACTGAGCCACCCAGGTGCCCTCAAACTGCTTTTTAATCTTTATTTTAAAAATGTATTCATTGTCCATACTTGGCTGAGGGATAGTTTTATAAGAGGATTCATAATAGGAAGTTCACACATGAGTGTTCAAATTAGAATTGGAGGCACATGCTTAGAGAGAAATGTCTGTGATGTGATCTGGAAGCAAACATGGCTTGGGGGAGGATCTTAGGAAGCTGTTACATTAGAGGAAGTGAGCACACTTGCTTTTTGGTTGAGTCTTCATGAGATGATCTTCTAATTGGCCCTATGACATCTGACAAACTGACTCTTGCAACTCTGCTTTCTGTAAAATTATCAATGTTGGGCAGTTGCCAGAATGAGTGTTTGGAGGTGTCAGATTCACTGCGCATAGAGTTTTGTTTTAAGCAATCATCACGAGTGAATCGGAGATCCTTCCAGCTTCAGTGCTACTAATGGCCTCAAGCATTCCTGAACTTGGAGACAGAGGGGATTCCAGGAGTGTGCAAATGGCCAAAGGCCCCCCTCAGACACTGTTACCCATGCTACAGGACTAACTGACCTACCACAACCATGGCTTATTAGAATGGATTGTCTCAGAAAGCATTGCATCATTTCCAACCCACCCCCACAAAGTCCTAGGGATGATGGTTGGCGTGTATAACTTACTTTAGGGAGGAAAAAAAAAGGGAGACTGGAAGTCCTAAGTAGAATACATAAGGTCACATCACATACACAGTCAAGTTATGAGACAAGCTCTTGCCTATGTGTAGCCTCAGAAAACAAATTTCGAAACACGATTTAGAACATGTGGAGTCATGAGTTCATTCTGGTGTGGCAGCTTGAGTAAAAGTAAGTTGTATGGGGGCAGCACTTGGGTGGCTTGGTTAAGCATTCGACTCTTGGTCTCAGCTCAGGTCTTGATCTCAGAGTCCAGAGTTTGAGTTGCACATGGGGCTCCACCCCTGGGCATTGAGCCTACTTGAAAAGCAAAACCAAAAAACCAAAAAAAAACCCCAAAACACTTGTGGTGTGGGGAAAATTCAGTGTGCTTGGGGAACAGCTGGGAGTGAGTTCTGTCTAAAGGCAGAGGAGGCTGCCAACAGGTTGGGGGCGGATTTGGAAAGGTTTGCAGGGACAGGAGTGAGGTGGTTGGGCATTTGGAACTATGCTGCATGGCTTCATCACCACAAGTGCAGCCCAGGAAAGAAGGCCTTTATTTCCTACCTCTCACTTAAGGTCAGGAGGAGAGTCACTGACGAGACACTGAGATGAAGCTGAACTATGATCTCTCCCACCTTATGGAAATGCACCGTGCAATGATACCGGATAAGCCAACCTGATAAATCATGAGTCTCTTTTCTCTTTAGAACTGGTTCCAGAACAGAAGAGCCCGCCTGCCACTGAAAGAGAGACAGAGAATATCCGCTGCTAGGAAACTGCACGCGTTCCCTATCCAGGATCATTCACATGGAAGCCTCCAGAACCCCCAGGCAGAGTCTCCCATCGGGGCCCTGGAGCAGACCTGCTCCTCTACCCTGAAGGCTCTTCTAGGAGGCACGGACTATTTCTCTCCTGAGACACAATGGGTTCCCAGTCAACAGGATGGCTCGGGGGACACTGGGGTCCCAGGCATTAAAAAAGAACTGAGCTGTGCTTCGGAGTATCCGGGTGACACAGGGAGTAGATTGTATCCCAATTTTTCATCTTACAGCTACGGATCAGTGATCTGTCTTCAACCTTCTGCTTCCATGCAGTATTTTGAGAAGCATGAGCCCAGCACCGGGCAGAGCTGGAACTCGAGGGCCTCCATTCTGCCACAAGTTCATAGTCAGCAAGAGGAGAGGTGGCAGCAACAGCAGGCCTGCTGTCCTTACCCACTGTATCAAGGTCAGCAGCAGAATGGCTACTTGCTATCCTCTACAGCAGCCTTGGCTTCAGAGGAATCAAGACACATTGTGTTCCAGGATCAGCTGATTATGCATCTGAATCCTGGGGATTCGGGGCAGCAGGTGCCCTTCCTTCAGTCACAACAGCAGGGCGGAGGCTTTCAAACCAGTAGTGGTCAGGTCTCTGCTAACACACAGTGAGCAGGAGAAGGCAGCAGCTTTGGGCTGATGGGTCTGCAAAGGTCCACCACTGGGACCAAGGATGTGGCTCCAGAAAATGGTTCTAAGCTTCAGAAAAGAACAGCCATAGGTCATCATCCCGTGATCATCCACACAGCAGCCCAAGGCAAAGGCCTCTCTAGAGCCTGAGCCTAAGCCCTGTGTTCAGGGTAGCTCCATGAGCTTGATGGTCCTCCTAGTAGGGCGGCAGTGTCCCCCAGGGCTCAGCCCCTGGCTGTGCAGTTCATAGTGCCTTGGAGAAAAGCTGGACTAGAGTCTGGAGTAGAAAACCAGCCAACAGGGAGAACACAGGTGTCAATGAGCAACAGTTTGGGCTTCAGTAAAAAGAGGCTCTTAACACAGCATCTGCCCTAGATATCGTTCCCTCCCCCCACCTCAGAGACAAGATAGCCTTCAAGAATTCTGAGGATACAAAGAACCCTCCCCTGCACTTTGCTGGGGCGGGGAGGGTTGTGGGAGTGGAGGTTGCCGTTGGGTTAGCCTGCAAGGCTGCTGCAGCACATCTCTCTACTCACAGAAGCAGGGCAGCAGCCACATGTCTTTGCTGGAGCCCTGACTACAAAGGCCATCCCAACAATGTCAGCTTGGTCAACGAGGAGGCAGCCCCTCAGGTGAGACCAATTGAGGGAGGCACTGGAAGCAGAGCTCTGAAGAGCCCCAGGGTGATCCTGTACCCTAGCTGGCAGGCAGCCCTCACCGGTCCTCTTGGCTGAGAGCTGCTGCCTGGGAATTGATTTAGAGTGTGGATGGGCACCAACAAGATCTCACAAGATCTGAGAGTACCCAGTTGAGCATTTAAAAGCTGTGTTGTTAAACCAGTGTTTTTGAGGACTAGCCTGGTCTCTGTGAACTTCCAACTTTGAAATGTTTTTCATAATTTTGAGCATTAGGGTACAGAATCATTTCTCAAACATTTTGGAGCATTTGCTGTCAGTCTCCTATGCTTTCCCCTACACTGTGTAATGTGTTTTAACGTATTTTAGATTTTTAACCCAAATCCTGTCCTATTAATTGCAGAATAAAGCATGTCTCCTACGTCTTTTTCAAGGCAATCCGACATGCAGATCTATTTCATTTTGCAAATACCTCCCATCTGTTACTACAGATCAGACTGAGAGTAGGTGGGGAATTAGCAGCTGTGATGAGTATGATTTGCATAGTCACTTTGCACAGCCACTAGGAAATATTCCTAGTTAATATTCCTATTGAAGTTGTAGATGTTTGGCAAGTCTGCTACAGGATGTATCCTTTAAAGAAACTTGCATGTACTTACACAACATAGCCCCCGAATAAATATCACATAAAGTAATAATCCCGCACAATTCAAAATAATAGACCAGAACTGTCTAGCTGAGAGTTCTGGTATACAATGTTCAGTAAAAAATCAAGTTGCCTAATTTTTATAGCATGATGTTTATAAAAATGAGATAAGAGCTTCATCAATAAATAGCATTGGTTATTCTTGGGTACACATATATGCAGCAAGAACAAAAACATGGGCTAGGTTTATATTCACTGAATCATGGAGAGTTGCAATAGGCAAGGAGGAAAATACCTTTTATATTATGATGCATAGCCTATATATACTGAGTTACAGCCAGGGGTAGCGTCATTGTCTACATTTCCCATTTCACACTCAGTATGATATTTACTATATTATGTATTATCAGTTTCTGCCAAAGGAATCCATTTACTTCTGATTGGCTTAGTTTATTTCCTCCTGTACAGATTTTGAAAATTTCAATTCCCTTTTTTCATTGATTACCACAATATAGTTTCTAATCCTATAACCTGTTCATGTAGGGATTTAGATAGATTTTTCTTATATTAAAAGAATGTTTGGGACGCCTGGGTGCTCAGTGGGTTGAGGCCTCTGCCTTCAGCTCAGGTCATGATCCCAGGGTCCTGGGATCGAGTCCCGCATCGGGCTCTCTGCTCAGCGGGGAGCCTGCTTCCTCCTCTCTCTGCCTGCCTCTCTGCCTCCTTGTGATTTCTGTCTATCAAATAAATAAATCTTTTTTTTTTAAAAAAAAAGAATGTTTGTGTTCTTGGAATAACCCAGTTAGGTTATGAGGTATCCTTATGAATTTCTGGATTAAAGATGCTAATTTTTTTTTGGTTGCTAATATTTTTAGTAAGATCATGACATCTGTTCATGAAGGAGAAGGCCTCTAATAATTTTCTTTAGTGACACTATCTTTAGGGGTTTGGATCATGTTAAGATAGCTCTGGAATGAATTATGTAGGCCACCACTCATCATTTAAAATCTTGTGTAAAAATTTATCCCTTTATTAAAGGAATTTCCTAATGAATCAGTTTGGTCTGATGTTTTCTTTATCAGGAGAGTTTGGTCTACTAATTGTGTGTTTAAATGATTATAGGACAACCATTTCTCCTTGAGCTATTTTTGGCAAGTTAAATTTCTCCCTCAATATCCATCTCACCTGAATTTTCAAATTTATTGCCATAAAGTCATTGGAAACATCCTCTTTATGCGTAGAGCATATAGAGTATGAGTAGTAGAGTAATGTATTTTGCATTTTGCAGTTCAAATTTGTACTTTTATTTTTCTTCTTTGTCAGAGGTTTGGAAAAACCCAGGTAGTATGTATGGAGCTTGTATTTCCCTGTGGACAGGACTTCCCCAGGCCAAGGAGGGTGCCAGGAGTCGGGTCTGGGTGGGTGGACGTCCCTGTGGACCAGCTCAGAGGAACCTCTCAATTCAGCCTTGAGCGGTGGATCCTGCTCCCCGCAGGGCTATCAAAAGGCACCTGCTCCCTTGAGGTCCCCGCCGCCCTTCTCAGACTCCCACGTGCGTGCATCCATGTGTGTGCCCTTGCGACAAAGGCGTCCAGCCAGGAGCTGGTGCAAGTTTGGGGTCAGACTCCAGGCTGGGGCTTGTGGGGCTTTCTTCTGCAAGAACACTCCATCCAGCCAGTGTGCGGAGTGTAGCACGGGGACTCAACAAGGGAGTCCTGTCCCTCTCTCACTGCTGTGCCTGAGAGCTGGGGACCAGAAGTGTCAAGTTCTGGCTCTGGGTCAGGTCCAGGTCCCTGGAGTTGTCAGGTGCCTCCTGTGAACGCCTGTTGAAGTGGGGCGGAGACTTGGGTGCCAGAAGCCACTGTTTTGCCTCTGGAGCAGGAACTGGATTTACTGGTTCATGATCTAGCTGGATCTTAGACTTGGGGGAAGAAGGTCAGAGCATCCTTTCGGTTTGGCGGGAGAGTTGGGACTCACCCGCCAGGCCTGGGTAAGAATCCACCAGCCATACTGCCGTTCAGCAACAGATCTCATTGGGAGGGTAAACAATTTATTTATGAATGTTTTTCACATTTTCTGCAAAGAATGCTTAGAATAGGATTAAGTCCTGTGTCAGGCTCCCTGCTTAGTGGAGAGCCTGCTAAATCCCTCTGCCCCTCACCTAGCTTGTGCTCTCTTTCTCTCTCTCTCTCTACCTCCCTCTCTCTCTTTCTCTCTCTTTCTCCCTCACTCTGTCAAATAAATAAATAGATGAAATCTTAAAAAAAAAAAAAAAGCAAAGGCAGTTTCATTTAAAAAAAGAAGAAGTATAGGCTTTACAAGAAATGGTATTCGAAGACCTTAGACATCTTCATGGAAAAGAATCAAGGAGACAGCTGTCTCACACTCTATACGAAACTTAAATTATTTCAGTTGGCAAATATCAGATCCATTTTCGTAACCTGTAGAACTCCTTCTACATGTATGTTGCAAATCTGGGAAGGTGACTAGTGATCCTAAGAGCTCCCATCTCTGACAAATCCTGAGAATCACATAAGGGAAACAGAATCATCCTGGGAAATGATTTAAAAATAAAACTAATGGCATGGTATCAATGTTGTCAAATTGTTATATCAGAACCTTTTCAGACACATTTGTACCACTAATATGTGGGTGTGTATGCACACACACGTGTGTCTGTTTTGATTTCCAGATAATTAATGAACGTACAGTTCATATTAGGCACAATAACTTATGCTGGTTGTACTTCGATGATAAATACTGGGGTTGGAATAGTCTGACCCTTGTGTTTTAGTGTCTAATAGGTACCTAGACACGCTATGAAGGATATCCATTGCATGGCTGTTTGTAGTAGTGTGACACTGGTGTGTTTGCAGATATAAGCTATGAATTAGATCTGTGTGTCCTGACCTCATTCTAACACCTTCCAGTGCAAAAAAGAGAAAGTGAAAGGCTGAAAAGTTGTACAATGGAACAGAATGCAATTTGATAACACAATGAAGTAATATCTTTTCAAGGATATTTTTGTTGTACAAAAGTAGAACCACACACACCCTGCTATATACCAACATAGTCTAGAAACGATCACTTCAAAAGAAAGGAGAAAATAGAAAATAAGGATAATTTTAAAAATTGAGATAAAATTGACATGTAACATTGTGTAAGTTTAAGTGTACAACACATGGAGTTGATACATTTATACTGCGGTGTGACTGCGTTGTCACATTAGCTCACACCTCACTCACGTCACATCATTGGCATTTCCTCTAGTGGTGGGAGCAGCTGAAATGGAATCTCTTAGCAAGTTGAGTGCTTGCAGTGGAGCTGTGTTGTCTTTGGTCTCTGTACTCTATTAGTTCGCCAGGATTTATGCATCTATTAGTTTCAGACGTGGATCCTTACGCCCCATCTGTCCTGCCCCCTGCAGTGGCGGGCCAGTTTATATTGCCACCAAGGGTGCACGAGGGTCCCGCCAACCATGTTATTGTTTCCCTGAGTTCACTGAGTTGTTTGTGTTCTCTTGAATCTCATGGAGTTTCTTAAAATAATTACTAACAAAAAAAAATTTCAGATAACTTAAAGCTCTCCTTTTCTTTGGGGTTAGTTACTTGACAATTACAGTGATGTGGTGGCATCATGTTTCCTTGCATTTCGTGTCTCTGCTGGTTTTGCATTGATGGCTCTGCACAGTCATGTCCTTCGGTCTTTTTAGACTGGTTTCTGTGGGGAAAAACTTCCACCAGGAGGTGGTTCTGTGGATGCTGGTGGGATGCATCGTCTCTGGCTCCTGGGAGGGCATGGTGGTAGCTTCACCAGTGGCATTTGCTGTTGGACAGATAGCGGGAATCTCCTGGGGCTGACATTGCAGAGGTCATGCAGGAGGCCTTGGTAAGTAATGTTGCTGGGGTCCTCAGAGGTGAAGGCTTCTTGGGTTCTCCTGTTCTTCTTTTATCTGCAGGGTGAAGTGGCTCTGGCTGGTGGGGCTGGGGGGAAGGCAGCAGCATTGGCCCGGGCCTGACAAGCTGCAGTCATGGCTTGGACCCAGGGGGCAGAGTACCCTGGCAGCACAGCCTGGGGATGGTAGGTCAAAGTCTCAAATCTGGCCCCAAGGGGTAGTCATGAGTCAGCAGCAGTATGCTCTGATGGTATAGGTGGTTCACTAAAGCCATGTTTGGGGACCTGGAATCAGAGCAGTAACAGTTCAGAACCATGAGTCGACACGTGGGTAGGACGCAGCAGTGGCCACACAGGAAGGCAAGGACAGTTCAAAGCCATGTCCTGGGACTCTGGCCCCAGCCAGCAATGAGGAGTCAGGGCCATGAGCAGAGACCTGGGGAGTTGGGCTCAGTGCTGGCAGTGCTCTCGGGCAGTGATGGTCCAGAGTCATCACCTGGAGTTCTACAGGCTCAGGGCAGTGGCAATGCTCCTGGGTGATGACCTGTCAGGGCGGCAACCTGAGTGCATCATGGAGCTCAGGGGAACAGTGGCAATGATGAGTCGGAGCCATGACCCGGGACCCAGGGGAAAGGGCTCAGGGCAACAGCTGGCTAGTCCTCACAATGACAGTTCAGAGCTGCAACCTGAGATCCAGTGGGTGGGTGCAGGCCAGAGGCCGCTCCTGTCTGAGGGGCTGTGGTATTTTGATCCCGGAGAGTGGGGCACAGTGGCAACTGGGACTTCTGGGAGCAAGCCTCACCCCAAGTGACAGCCCCAGCATGTGGAAGTAGACACAGTGGCGGGGACTCAGGCCGTTCCACCAGCTGGGAGCAGCACTGCAGCAGACTGTGAAATGCCTGGGTAGCAAAGCCTGCACGTGTCCACAGCAGTGAGGCTCTCCGGGGTTCTCCTGCTCTCTTTCTCCCCCTGCAGTGACACTCCTCTTAGGGGATCCCTTGTGGTTCCAAGCTGCTCTTGACTGGCGAATGGGAAGATACAGGTTAATGCACTTCCCATAGTCTTCAATGTGGTTCTTTTCAACTTTTGAGGTCTCCAGGCTTTTGGCTGCTTTTTAAAGTCCAGAGCTTTCTCTGAGCTATTTTTGGGGACATTTATTTATTTTTATTTTTCCTCATTTTATTTATTAAAATAAAGAAAAATTTTAGTTCCAGTATAATTAACATACAGAATTATATTAGTTTCAGGTGATTAATATACATTCAGATGTACAATCTTATACATTACTCAGTGCACATCATGATAAGTGTGCTCTTAGTTCCCTTTTACGAACCATGTCACCCATCCCCCACCCACCAACCGTCTGGGAACCACCGCTTTGTTCTCTATAGTTAAAAATCTGTCTTTTGTTTGTCTCTTTTTTTCTTTGTTTTGTTTCTTAAATTCCACATATGAATGAAATCATATGGCACTTGTCTTTCTCCAACTGACTTATCTCAGTTAGATTTTTTTTTTTTTAAAGATTTTATTTATTTATTTGACAGACAGGGATCACAAGTAGGCAGAGAGGCAGGCAGAGAGAGAGGGAGAAGCAGGCTCTTTGCTGAGCAGAGAGCCCGATGTGGGGCTGGATCCTTGGACCCTGGAATGATAACCTGAGCAGAAGGCAGAGGCTTTAACCCACTGAGCCACCCAGGTGCCCCTCAGTTAGTTATTTTATTAAAAATTTTGTTGTTGTTGTTGGGGGAGAGATGCACATTGAGACTTCCTAGTTCACTATCTTGCTGATGTCCTCCTCTACCTTTTTTGGTTCATTTCTTCTTATGGGAATTTTAGCGCATGGTGTCTTTAAAGAAATTTGTCAACTTCATCTAGGTTATCAGATTTGTAGGCAGAGTTTAAATTTTTAAAATTTTAAATTTAATTAATTTATTTTAAATATTTTATGTATTAATTATTAATTTATTAATAAATTTATTTTTAATAAATTATTTTATTTTAAATTAAATTTATTAACTAAATTAATTGATTAATTATTAATTCATTTTTAAATATTTATTTATTTTATTTATTTTTGAATATTTTATTTATTTACTTGGCAGAGAGAGAGAGAGAACAAGCAGAGGGGAGTGGGAGAGGCAGAGGCAGGCTCCCCGCTGAGCTGAGGTGCCGATGTGGGGCTTGATCCCAGGACCCTGGGATCATGACCTGAGAGCTGAAGGCAGAAGCTTAACCGACTGAGCCACCCAGGTGCCCCCGTAGGCCGATATTTTTTTTAAAGTATTCCTTTATTAGCTTTCAAGTTATCCTCTAGCTCAGAGATACTGTTTTTGGTCTACCAATAAGCATTGATCAAAAGCATTCTTCATTTCCATTATAGTTTTTTCATCAGTAGCATTTATTTTTGGTTCTTTCTAGTTATTCCCTGTCTCTGTTTACTTTACCCATCTGTTCTGGCATGCTATCTACTATATCAGTTAGAGTCCTTATAATATTAATCACAGCTGTTTTAAAGTCTGGGTTTGATATTCCGATATCCCTGTCAAGTCTGGTATTGATGCTTACTCTGTCTCTTCAAATTGTGTTTTCTCTCTTTCTTTTGTTGTATGCCTTGAAATTTTTCCCAGCTTTATTGAGATGTAATTGACATACGACATTGTGTAAATTTATAGTGTACAATGTGATGATTCTATATATATATATTCATTGGGAAACAATTATCAGAATACAGTTAGTTAACACATCCATCACCTCATGTAATTACCTTTTTTTTTGTGGTGAGAACATTTAAGATACTGTTTTAGCAAATTTCATGTATACAATACAGTATTATTGTAGTCAGCATGCTGTACATTAGATGCCTAGAACATACTCACCTTATAACTGAAATTTATTCCTTTTGATGGATATCTCCTCATTGCCCCCAAGCCCACCACTGACTCCAGTCCTGGGCAACTACCAATCTCCTCTCTCTTTCCATGAGTTCATCTTTTTAAGATTCCACAAAAAGAACATAAAATATGTAAGATTTTCTTGGTAGCCAGGCATCGTGTGCTGGGTAAAAGGAATTGCTTTACTAGACTTTTAGTAATATGGTAGTGAGGTGTGGGCCGAGGGGAAGCATTCTATCCTTCTATGATTAGGACTTAATCTTTTTATTTTATTTTATTTTAATAAACATATAATGTATTATTAGCCCCAGGGGTACAGGTCTGTGAATCACCAGGTTTCCACACTTCACAGCACTCACCATAGTACATACCCTTCCCAATGTCCATAACCCCACCACCCTCTCCCAACCCCCCGACCCCCAGCAATCCTCAGTTTGTTTTATGAGTCTCTTGTCTCAAGAGTCTCTTATGGTTTGTCTCCCTTCCCATCCCATCTTGTTTCATTTATTCTTTTTCTATCCCCCAAGCCCCCCACGTTGCATCTCCACTTCCTCATATCAGGGAGATCATTTGATAGTTGTCTTTCTCCAATTGACTTATTTCACTAAGCATAATACTCTCTAGTTCCATCCCCATTGTAGGACTTAATCTTTTTATAAGACTATGCCTCTGGACTGTGGGATTCACAATTGTTTCTTGGATTCTTTTGTCTATTGTAGGTGGGAGAAGATGGGTAGGCTTCTCTCACACGGAGGGCTAGAGCTGGCGGAAGTTAGGTGTTCACCTCTTACCAGGTCAGGTTCAGTTCTGATAGGATCTCAGCAGGCTAAGTCTGATAAACTAGTTCTTCCTGAGTGTAAGTTTTGTTAAGAAGAACAGGATACTCTGTTGTATTTAAAAAATGGTTTCTTTTGTCCTCCTCCTGGCAGAAGCACAAGGTCATTTGTCTATAATATTTATTGTCAGAATTTCGTCAAGCTTCCAGAGATAAGTCTCATGATATTGTGGTGCCCCTCAACAAAATACCAGCAAACCCGGTTGAACAGCATATTAAAAGGATCATATGCCACAATCAGTTGAGATTTATTCTTGGGATGCAAGGATGGTTCAACGTACCAAATCAGTAAGTGTCATGTAGTATACTAACAGAATTAAGAAAAAAAATCAAATGATCATCTCAATAAATGCATTTGACAAAAATTTGACAATAATTGTTTTTGTGGGTTTTTTGACAATACATGTTACCCTTGAAAAAATACATCATCATTTCATGATAAAGACTCTCAACAAATTATATGTAGAAGGAATTTACCTCAACATAATAAAGACCATATATGACAAGCCCACAGTTTACATCATACCTAAGAATGAAAGGCTGCCCCCAAGCATTAATTGGACAGAACTGCTAGAATGGTGTAGCTATCAGAGGACAAATAGCCCAAATCCCATACTGAAATATTTTGAATGGCAAGATCAACATGGAAGTGGAAATAATCTGCATTTATCCAGTTTTCAAAGAGATACCTGGAAAAAGCACAATTATATCAGAGAGGCTATGTTCCAACTGCCAACGAATATCTCAAAGCAACTTTCTAGGGGAAAATTCAGAGATCAGGATATTTTATAATATCAATATGCCTTTGACTATGGGGACCTCAGTTTGAGGGCATACAGGGAAGAACAATATTTCTTTCTCTTTATGCTCATGTTCCAGATGACAGAGATAGCATTTACTGAAATCCTAGTAATAAAAGTGTATTCTGTGGGAACATGTGGTGATTGGTGGGTTGAGTGGTGCTGGGTTCATTTGAATTGATGTTGAGGAGAGAATGTCCAGGAAACAGTGTGGGATGACATTTACTCTGCAATGGTGCTCTCCAATGTATTCATTGCTTCCAAGTTTCCACTTGTGTTTAAAGCTTCTTTTCTGATAATATCTGCAGTAATCAGTCTAGAGAACTGATGTAAATTTGTGCACAATGCCCAGGACATAACAGCAGATCCACAGATATTGGTGTCTTTAGCATCGAAGCCTTATCATGAGTTATCAGATTTTCCGTAGAAAAAACCCAGAAATGCATCCCTAGACTGATTCCAGGATTGAGGAAGCAATGATAGCGTTTCATTGTTTGTCAACAATTATGTTGTGGACCATTGTTTCAAAGTTAGGTATTGGGTTCCCAATAGCTTCCTTGTTAAGAGTTGACTCTAAATGCAGAGAGGGGAAAATGGAATGAATATGTGTCCTGTCCGGTGTATTGTTCATTACTTACTGCCTCCCAGTTTCTAGAGATCTTATCAGAGAAGACTTTGAACAAAACACACTTCCTATTTTGTAATCCTATCACCAGGAGGAGATAATGCAGGTGGAGGGAAGACATGCAGACATTTACAAAACCAAAGGTTATAGATGAGGAGGGAGAGGAAGAAGCATCAGGACACCTATTCATTGGTTAAACTGTGAGGGAGGATACAGTGGGTTAGACCAAAGTATCGATCAAAGATTTTCTATCTGAGAGGCAAAATTCAAGTGTATATTATGTGACTAGAGGCTGGTGTTCTGAGCAGATGGGATTAAGTTTTGAGGCCTCAATATCTTCTACAGGGAGGATGAGGTCTTGACCTGGTGCAGATAATTCTCTTAACAATTTGTCAGGTGAGTTTAATTTTATAGGGAGGCTACTTGGCTTAATGGCTTTGCTGAGGCCACACGACTTCCGGTAATGAGTGCAAGGAAGTAGCCAGCGCTTAGTACATTATTTTTCTCACATTAGTGAAAGTCTGCATATTTTTGGAGCTATCATGCATATGAGTAGCATACACTTAGCCTGAAAAAGTCTTTGCCCTCATAGATGAAGACTTTGAAGAATGCTTTTAGGTCAGATGATTTCTTTTTTTAAATGTACTCAAACATTCAATAATCACGTAGTCACCCTTGGGCATATTTGTACATTAAAGTGGTTGGTGTCACAACAGCTCTGCCACAAATGCTTTTCCATGAGCTCAGAAAGGGAAAAAAAAAAGCTGGAAATTCATGATACTATTTTTTTTTTTAACGCAGCGGTGTTTTAGGGAGTTGGCTCATAGTAGCTCTTGAGAACATATTCAGGAATTTTGCAATTCCGTTGTTAAACCATTTGCAGTTTAAAATCATGGAAATCAGCAAACACTACCAATGAGTACTTTTTACTTCAAAGAGCTGGTTTACCAGTACACCACTAGATCTGAGTGTCTGGCAATCAAAAATCATAGTCTATAAATAAAGATGAACAAATCCTGGTCTTTGAATTGTGACTTACGTGCTATCATGCTGGAAACAAGGAGGTTTAGGAGTTAAGTGATCTGCTGACTGTGGTCCGTAATCATTCACCATAAAGTAGGCATCTTCAAAACGCTTTTCATTTGCCTTTTGCAAATTCTCACATAATAATTCTTTGTAGAATCAAGTATCAGTGACATGTTAGGCATTTAAATGAATTAATAAACTTTGTTCTATCAGATGTACATATGTTCTATCTCATGTTTTCTGCTTTTGTTTGAAAAGGAAGGGTAACGCCAGTCAATTTAGTCATCTCCTCATTGAGGATATTTTTATTTCTTCCTTTTTCAAGGTTTGCATCCCACCTGCGTGTGGGGGAGAGGCGGCCAACTTCTTCAGGTGGGTCGCTTCCATCTCGGCTCCCACACGGAATGAAAAGACTTCCCATCTCTCCTTGAGGCTCACCGTCATGATGTTCTCCTCTTTCCCATATGCGTCCTCTCCGTTTTTCATCATTTATTTGCCTTCTGGTTTTCTTTTTTCTCTCATTCTTTTTCTTCCTTGCTTTCTCTTCTTTCCACATTGCATATCTTGTCTTTATCTCTTTCATTCTTCCTTTTCTCACCCACATCTCTCCATCATCTTCTGGGTTTTTTTATAAATTTTTATTTTTCCGATTTTATCCCACAGTCGCTCCTCCCTATGAGGTGTCACGGCACAATGTTAGGAGAGCTGAATCTGGAGTCCGGGCTTCCTGGGCTGAATCTCAGCTCTGTCCCTTTACTAGATGGATGACCTTGGGATTATGTTTGGACCACCCGCGTTTCCACGTCCTCACCTGTAAAGTGGGAACAAAAACAGCAACTTTCTCTTGAAGATTCAACAAATTATCACAGGTAAGTTGTTTAGGAGTCTGCATGGCCCATAAAGGGGCCTACTAATTTAATATTCTACTATTAATATTCTCGCTGCTTTCCATCCTTTACCTGTAGCTCACTTTCACTGCTCTTCGGCACCTGTCGTTTTCATGAGTGGCTCTCTTTTCCTTTGTCGATAGCCTGTGTGGTCTTATTATCACAGCTTTGTTTCCACTTGTGTTTTCTTTCTTTCTTTCTTTCTTTCTTCCTTCCTTCCTTCCTTCCTTCCTTCCTTTCTTTTCTTTCTTTCTTCCTTAGTAGGCTCCACACCCAGCATGGAGCCCAATGCAGGGCTTGAACTCACAATCTTGAGATGGAGACCAGAGCTGAGATCAAGAGTGGGACGCTTAGCCAACCCAAACACTCAGGTGCCCCTTCTCCCACTCATTTTGCTGCTTTAGCTCATTTCTGTCTTTTCGTGTGCTCAGAAAACTTTCCAGTTATAATTTCCTTTCAATTCTCTCAATTCTTTGCCTCTCTTTTCTTTTCTTCTTTTTTTTTTTTTAAAGATTTTATTTATTTATTTGACAGACAGAGATCACAGGTACGCGGAGAGTCAGGCAGAGAGAGATGGGGGGGAAGCAGGCTCCCCGATGAGCAGAGAGGCAGATGCAGGGCTCGATCCCAGGACCCTGAGATGGTGACCTGAGCTGAAGGGGGAGGCTCAACCTACTGAGCCACCCAGGTGCCCCTACCTCTCTTTTCTTTAAGGCCTTTGCATTCATTTAATTCATCACTGGGATGCGGTCTTGTCTAGTTTTTCCATTTATTCTGTTTCCTTTACCACCTCTTCTTTTATTGTTGCTTGTCTGTCTCTTCGTCATCTAGTCATTTGGCTTGGTGACCTTTACAGCTCACAGTTTTTCACATTTCTCTCTTTCTTTTACATTTCCTTTCTACTCTCTACTTTGATGTCATCTCCCTTTACGATTTTATAATGTGATATATCATCTCTTATTTTGTTTTGTTGATTTTTCATACCTTTGTAGTGCTTTTTACATTTTATTCTTCCTCTCCTCCTCTCGTTTATTTACCTTGCAATCTGTTTATGTATGACTTAATTCTAGCCTTTTTATTTCCCTCAAATATATGTTTTCTTCTTATTTATCATTTACTATATTTTTTTCCCTAAACTTCTCTCTCTCTCTCTCAAAAGATTTTACTTATTTATTTGAGAGAGAGAAAGAGCTCACCAGCAAGGAGAGTGGCAGGTAGAGGGAGAGGGAGAAGCAGGCTCCCTGCTGAGCAGAGAGCCTGATACAGGGTTCGATCCCAGGACCCCAGGATCATGACCTGAGCCGAAGGCAGAGGCTTAACCCACTGAACCACACAGGCATCCCTCTCTTTTTTTTTTTTCTTTAAGATTTTATTTTATTTTAAGATTTTATTTATTTATTTGACAGAGATCACAAGTAGGCAGAGATGCAGGCAGAGAGAGAGAGAGGGAAGCAGACTCCCTGCTGAGCCGAGAGCCTGATGTGGGACTCGATCCCAGGACCCTGAGACCATGACCTGAGCTGAAGGCAGCGGCTTAATCCACTGAGCCACATAGGCGCCCCTAAGATTTTATTTTTAAGTAAGCTCTACACCCAGCACGGGGCTCAAACTCACAACCCCAAGATCAAAAGTCACATGCTCTACCAAATGGGCCAGCCAGGCGTCCCTTATATGCCTCCTTTCAAGCACACTGCCTTCATCAGCCCAGGACTCTAGGAATGTGTGTGTACATCTACACATTAATACACAGTCTGTTCCCTCAAACCCATTCCCCAAATCCTCTTCTTTCTTGCATAGTCATTTACAGGTTTGTGCTTAGTATGCATGAATTGTTGGGTGATGTTCTGTTCTGATTCTGATCTTGGCACCCAGTGCTATTTTTTTCAGATCTCTGCATGTTAATGATTTAAATCTAAATGATTCTGAGTAACTTTTGCTTTTTTTTTTTTCATTTTCCTCATTCACATTTATATCCACCTTATATCTTAATTGGTGAATACTTTTGTATGTTTCCCCATAAAGCTGTCTGTGCTATTTATCATCAGGCAAAAAGCTGAGGTGTCAGAGGGCATTTACATGTTCAATTCAATAACGTTTCCAAATTATACTCTGGCATTAACATACTTGTTTACCACATCACCAATAGTGTCTGGCATTTTCTATTCTCCTACATCTTCACCAGCCCTTGAGATGATCCGGTTGATATCTTTAGTCAGCATCATGGTGAAGTACAGCATCTTCCTGGTCCTCTGATATGCATTTTTGTAATTGCTAGTGAAGTCAAGTGTATTTTCAAAGGCTATCTAACTGTTGGGTATCCCCTTCTGTGAATTATTGTTCCAGAAATTGTCCAAATGTCTTTTGGGGTCCCTGTCTTTCTCTTGTGGTTTTTAAGGAGGTTTTGATGTATATAAGAAACATGCATAACACATTTCCAGTTATATACATTGCAAATATTATCTCTGACTATGTCTCCTGTTTTTTGTTTTCTGTTGCATAACTTTATTGGATTTGGTGTGGGATATATTACATGCATGTATACATACATGTACATTTAAAATACATATAAATGTGTTATATATGTGTATATACATCTATATACACACTAATAAATTCCAGATGAAATCAAGCTAATTGTTACTAAATGATTAATAAAAATCTTGAAAGCAAACTTTTTTTTTGGTAAAGATTTTATTTATTTATTTATTTGATAGAGATCACAAGTAGGCAGAGAGGCAGGCCGAGAGAGAGGAAGGGAAACAAACTCCCCGCTGAGCAGAGAGCCCGATGCGGGGCTCGATCCCAGGGCTCTGGGATCATGACCCGAGCTGAAGGCAGAGGCTTAACCCACTGAGCCACCCAGGCGCCCCTTGAAAGCAAATCTTAAAAGTTGGAGGACAATTTTCTTATCTTAAAATAAACAGAAGAAGCACCAAAGGACAAAATAATTTTGTGTATGGTAAATTAGATTCCTCACTAAATTAGAAAAAACATAGGACCACAACTCAATGGCAACATACAACTTGAGAAACATTTACTGACTACCTAAAATTTAATGTCAGCCAAAAGAAGCATGTGCAGATCATTAAGAATCCCACTTTGAATTAATAACTTAACAAAAGATGCAAGGTAGATCATCAAGTTTATTTTAAATGTTCAACATATTACAAAATTAATCAAGTCAAAATTACAACAGCAAGGTGATGTTAATTTCTTTCTCCAAAACTGGTGAAGATGATTAAAATTATTACATTTTTGCTGGTTTTGTTAACGATAGTTAGATATGACAATTTGTTAGAGATGAAGATTTATTTTGGTATAACTTTTCTGGAAATAATTTGGCAGTTATTTCCTATTGTACATAAAGCTCTGTTCCTAAAGAGCAGAGAGGTATTTCTAGGAAGAAAAATGTGGAAGTAACAAATATGAAAATGCTTTCAGAAATTGTTAAATATTAGAATACAATGAATAATATTATTAAATATTATGGTAATTAAAATTATGCTCACAAAACACTGTGGCTTACATGGTAAATGCTTATGTTATGTTATCAGTTGCAAACATGATGCCATATTCTGTATACATTATCAATCCTTTAAAAATTATAATGTAAAAAACCTCAGTAAAGCATATCAAATGTGTAGCTAAGTGTGTTTATCTCTACATGTTTATGATTATGGATATTTTAAAACATTGCATTATAATGCTTTTCCCCAAATTTCTGCAATTATAAGTCTTCTAAAGACACTTCTGTCTTTTAAGCATAACATACTTAACACTATCTTCAACCATGAATTTTGCTTTTCTCTGTAGCCTACTTTCTTGAGGAAGCAAGTGAAATTGTGTGATACTTACAGATGAAATTCTTTCTATTTTATAATCTGTCTCTGTAGTAATCTCATAAATACCAAAAAGAAGATTTCACTATGTTCCATATAGTGTTTCAAGATCTGGGGTAGTTTTTTCTTTTGCCCCCAGTAGAATTTTCCAGTGTTATTTTATTTTCTGTGTACCAAATGATTTTATCAATTGATTTCTTTTTCTTTTTAAAGATTTTTTTTTTTTTTTAATTTGTCAGAGAGAGAGAGAGAGCGTGAACACAGGCAGACAGAATGGCAGGCAGAGGCAGAGGGAGAAGCAGACTCCCTGCCGAGCAAGGAGCCCGATGTGGGACTCGATCCCAGGACGCTGGGACCATGACCTGAGCCGAAGGCAGCTGCTTAACCAACTGAGCCACCCAGGCGTCCCTATCAATTGATTTCTAATTCTACTTCTCCGTACTGGGCTTCTTGGTATTTGAGCTTTGCTGCGCATTGTTTCTAATTCTAACAAAGACACAAAAGATGTTTTTGAGTAAGGGGATTTTTTAAAAAATAAAGATTCTATTTATTTATTTGACAGACAGAGATCACAAGTAGGCAGAGAGGCAGGCAGAGAGAGGAAGAGAGGCAGGCTCCCTGCTGGGCAGAGAGCCTGATGCAGGGCTCAATCCCAGGACTCCGGGATCATGACCTGAGCCGAAGGCAGTCGTCCAACCAACTGAGCCACCCAGGCGTCCCGAAAGCATATATTTTTTTAAAAGATCTTATTTATTTGAGAGAGAGAGAGAGAAAGAGAGAGCATGAGTTGGCAGGACGGGCAGAGGGAAAGGGAGAAGCAGACTCCCCACTGATCAGGAAGCCTGACGTGGGGCTCGATTCCAGGACCTGGAGCCAAAGGCAGATGCTTTAACCAACTGAGCCACTCACGTGCCCCAAAGAAGGCATAATCTTTAATTTCACATTACAGATGAGGAAATTTAGGCTTACAGAGACTGAGTAAATTGACTGAATAATATTGCCAGGTCATGACAACTGACTATACTCTTAGTCTCTGCTCCATCACTGAAAATGTCATATACATAAGGAGACAAATTATACACCTGGACCCATTAAACATAAGGAATAAAAAAAAAAGCAGTAAAGTAATAGCATAATTCCAGAAAATAGATTACTTGTACAAGCCCTGAAGATGAATTACTCAACTTTTTAGATTTAGGATTATTTGAGGTTTTCACTTCTGAGTCAGTTATGTTGCTGTGAAACAAGAAACAAGTTCTCCTATTTCAACAATGAGAAAGCACAGAATTCCAAAGAATAAATATTTGCAGTCATTAACAATTGGTTACTTCGGTTCTCTTTTGGAGTCCAGTTCCTCTTTGAAAAATATTAGTAAATTCTTTTTCAATGCTTTTTGTGTGTTTGTTTCTTTTTTTAAATTTAAATTCAATTAACATATAATGTTATTTGTTTCAGAGGTAGAGGTCAGTGATTCCAGTCTTATGTAACACCCAGTGCTCATTACGTCACGTGCCCTCCTTAATGTCCATCACCCAGTTTCCACATCCTCCCACTTACCTTCCCTCCAGCAATCCTTAGTTTGTTTCCTATGCTTAAGAGTCTCTTATGGTTTCTCTTTCTCTCTGATTTCATCTTGTTTTACTTTAAGCTCTCTCTCCCTATGATCATGTTTTGTTTCTTAAATTCCACATATCAGTGAGATTATATGGTAATTGTCTTTCTCTGATTGACATATTTCACTTAGCATAACATAACATTGTTGCAAATGACAAAATGTCTTTTTTTTTTTTGGCTGAGTCATATTCCATTGTATGTGTACACAACATCTTCTTTATCTATTCATCTGCCAATGGCTCTTTCCATAGTTTGGCTGTTGTGGACATTGCTGCTATAAACATTTGGGTGCATGTGCCCCTTCAGGTCACTACATTTGTAGCTTTAGGGTAAATACCCAGTAGTGTGATTGCTGGGTCATAGGGTAGCTCTATTTTCAACGTTTTGAGGAACCTCCATACTGTTTTCCAGAGTGGCTGCACCAGCTTGCATTCCCACTGACAGTGTAAGAGGGTTCCTCTTTCTCCGAATCCTCGGCAACATCTATCATTTCCAAAATTGTTAATTTTAGCCATTCTGACTGGGATGAGCTGGTATCTCACTGTGGTTTTGATTTGCATTTTCCCAACAATTTGTGACGTTGAGCATCTTTTCATGTGCTTGTTGGCCATCTGTACTTCATCTTTGGAAAAATGTCTATTCAGATCCTCTGCCCATTTTTTAATTGGATTGTTGGGGTTTTTTGTTAGTGAGTTGTAGGAGTTCTTTATTTATTTTGGATATTAACCCCTTATTTGGATACATCATATACAAATATCCTTTCCCATTCAGTCAGTTGTCTTAATTTTGTTGATGGTTTCTCTCTCTATGCAGAAGCTTTTTAGTTTGATGTAGTCCTGATTGTTGATTTTTGCTTTTGTTGCCCTTGATTTGGAGTCAAATCACAACAATAACAGCAACCAAAACCTAGAGCTGAAGAATACACTAGCCGATCTGAAAAATTCAAGAGAGATTCAACAAAAGACTTGACCAAGCAGAGGAATAGATCAGTGAACTTGAAGGTGGAGCTTTTGAAATTAGCCAGTCAGAGAAGGAAAAAAAAAGTGAAATAAGCCTCCAGGGTTTATGGGACATCATCAAAAGAAATAATATATGCGTTGGGGGAATCCCAGAAGGGGAAGAGACATAGGGGAAAAAAGTCTATTTAAAGAAATAATGATGAAAAACTTCCCAAATTTGGGGAGAGAAATAGGAGAAATGTGAATATCCTAGAATGAGGAGGGCTGTGTGTTAATGATGAAAGAGTTCTGTCATTAGGGGCACAGGTGGCCCTACTACGGATCCTGCTTCCAAAAAAAAAAATGCCATAAGGGAAACAGAAGACCTTTGCCTATGAATTGAGTCATTTTAGATTCTACAATATACAAGGGGATCCCACAGGGAACATCAAAGTACAGGAAGGAGTTGGCACCATCAATGCAATGGCAAAAGGAGAAGCTTGGAGACACAGGTCCCCTGGTACGTGGAACTAGGCAGAAAATAAGTTGCAAGAGATAAAGCCACAAGAATCTAGAAGCAAGCAGAGATTGCCTTTTTTTTTTCTTTAAGATTTTATTTATTTATTTGACAGACAGAGATCACGAGTAGGCAGTGAGGCAGGCAGAGAGAGAGGAAGGGAAGCAGGCTCCCCGCTGAGCAGAGAGCCCGATGTGGGGCTCAATCCCAGGACCCTGGGATTATGACCTGAGCTGAAGGCAGAGGCTTTTACCCACTGAGTCACCCAGGTGCCCCAGAGATTGCCTTTGATAGCAAAGGCAAGAGGGTGGGCAACTGTCTTACAGTGATTGGAAGTTAGATTCCCCTTGGGGAGGACTGCAGCGGCATATCATCTGCTCAGGGGTCCAAACCAGTCACCTGAGTAATGCACAGGGCAAACTTCAGCTAAAAAGGTGGGAGATGAGGGCAAGGAAGTTAAGGGAAAGCCAGCCCATAAAAGGCAAGAAGGGGTCTCTCTGAGATCTAAAGCAGGAAGTAAAAGACGACCCGCCATGTGGCAGTTCCCCCAGCCACTGCCCCCCCACCCCCAGGCTGCAGCCTTTACAGTTCCTCCACTTGCCCCGCCCCTGCCCGGATATGCCAAGGAGCTCCCTGCTCTTTCCCAATATCTGGGCAGTAATGTTGAGGTGAAGGAGGAAGAGAAGTGGGCACAGCAGGTTCTGGACCTTGGAATTGGCGGATGCAGGTCGCACTGGCAAGAGGGTAGATCATTGTGCAACTTGCCAGTTTTCTCTGGAGCTCAGATTTTTGGACATCTGTAAAATACAGACACTGATGATGCCGTATCACTCACGTGGGGCTTCAGGGGGTTCCTGGTGAGATCACAGCCTGAGAGTGCTCTATATACTCTAGGGAGATACACGTGTATTGTTATGAATGTCAGTGGCAGGTTTCCAGAAACCAGGTGGAGGTGAGAGTGAGTCAACAAGGAAGAAATTGCCCCACTTGGTGGGAAGAGCTCTTAGCAGAACGGGGCTGGGCTGCTCAGGTTACGAGACAGGCATAAATAGCCGGTGCCTGCCAAGGAAAGCCTAGTTGCCCTGGAGATCCTGGAGGCCCAGAAGAAGTAACTGTGAGTGTTTCTGTCCTTTCCCGCCTTTTGGTTTTCCCAATGCCTGGCGAATATCTGCTTGCCTATATGGCTGGCTGCTTTATCCCACTGGGGCTGTGGAGGCAGGGTCTTGGATGCTGTTCTGGTCTAGAAGGTGTGATGCGTGGGGGGCAGAGTGGGGTAGTGAGGGGTGTTCTTCTGCCCCTCACTGCTCCCTAAGTTCTCTGGGCTGGGGGAGGGTGGATCACTTGGCTGACATCCAGTCGGACCCCAGACACCACTGTCTGGAAGCCCCAGTGGAAAAAGCAATTTCAACTTCTGTCTTAGTTCCACCCCATTGCTGATTTCCTCAGGAAGAAGGGTCGTAGAGGAGAAAAACAGAGCAGGCCTTCCGGGGCCCGGGTTCTAAGCCCATCCACGTACCCGCTGCCTGTGGGACATGGACATTCATGCTTCTCTCTTAGACTCAAATGTTTACTTTAAAAAATAGACTTACTGGACTAGGTCACTAATTTTCCAACCAATTTTCAGAGGAGTCATTTTTCTCAATAAAATCTGAATCTGAAAGCTTGGCATGAACACTCTGGGTCGAGGCGCCTGTGGCTCGGCTCACGCCCCCTGTCGCCCCCGCTAAAATGCCTCTTCTGAATCATAAGTCTGAAAACCTGTGAGTGAGCTCTCTCTGAGGCCCCTTCCTGCTACTGTGGACCGTGCGGCCTTCTGCGGCATCTTGAGCAGCCGGGAAGAACACCTGTTGCTTTCTGTTCTTCCCCAGATTTGGAGTGCAGAGCCCCAGAGCCGAGGTAACTGCAGACCAGAGGCCGATGCCCTTGTTCCAACCTGGGTCCTTGGGCGTTCATGCCTGAGCTTCTGTCACAAGGCCTGGTGACCCCCTCCTCCTTTGCACATGTCCCTCGGGCTTTGTTCCGAGCCTCTGCCACTCCCACAGGCTCTTTCCCTGCTCATAACATTACAGTTTCTGTCTGAGAGAGGTAAAAGCCCAGGATTGCAGGTGACTCAGGTCCTGTACCCTCCCAAGTCTCACTTAGTCCCCAGGTCCCAGTCAGGGGGTAACTGGATGCCCCATGGGACATCTGCTGTTTCTTATCCCCTAACTAGCCTTCCCTAGACTGTACCCATCTCACACATCCCCTTCCGCCATGAGGACTTTCTTTCAAATTCTCTTAGGTTACCCAAGCAGAATGCAACTTGTCCCAGGGCCTCTCCAGCTGCTAATTTAGTATCTCTGAGAACTTTCACCCGAGTTCTCTATGGGAATTTCCTTACGGAGACAGTGTCTCATCCAGGGATGGCAAATCACCTGGAAAACAAGCAACCATGTACACTCCTGTGCTCAGGATAGACATCACTAAGCATCCAGGATTCTGACTCCTTTTTAGAACAGCACTGCTGATGACACAAATGCTAGTCCATCCAAGAAAGCAAATGAGAAGAAATGGGTTTGTCTGGTCAGAGCTAAGCCATCCACCTTAATAGTAGGCAGGGAGAAGGAGGTTCAGCAAGGGGAAAGGTCCTTTCTAGAACTACCCAGTGAATCTTTCGCTATGGGACATATGGCTTCAGTGAGGAATTCTACATCCTAGCCCCTGTGCCAATGGCAGTGTCCAAGGGAAGACCTGAGAAAGGACAACATGGGGCATGTGATAGGTGGATACTGCAGTCAACCCATGTCCTGGGTTCCGTCTGGGTAACTCATGCTCTCCCAGGCCAGACCAAATGCTCACCTGGGCCTTACATGGCTTTGGAAGCCCTGTTGTTCTCAGCTCCATAGGACAGGGGGAGGTAGAAATGTGCTTCTCCTGACTTTCAGGAGCTGGACCAAGCCCTAACCTATGTCCTAGGACCAAGAGCATATCCTTTCTCTTTCTGTTCATCTGCCTAGGCCATGCTTCTCCTCCCTCTCTCCGTGCTGATGCTGCTCACACGGCCCCTGAGCTCCCTGGGAGCAGAAATGAAGACCTATTCCCAGAGAACAGCGGCCAGCACCTGCACCCTGGTCATGTGTAGCCCCATGGAGAATGGCCTGCCCGGTCGTGATGGACGGGATGGGAGAGAGGGCCCCCGGGGCGAGAAGGGGGATCCAGGTAGAGCTGGGGCCATGGGTTCGTCCTGGTGGAAAGGGGTGGGCATTGGAATTGTAACCAGCCGGGAACGTTGGATGCGCCGCTGAGGAAGGCTCAGAGGCAGACTTCTTCCTCCCCAGGGGTGGGTTTCCCTAAGACGTTTGGTCTTTCTAAAACACTGCGTTACCAGTCGAAAACTGACCAGCTGTTCTGAGCCCCAGGTGCCTCCCTCCACGACCAGCTGCCCTGACTCCTCCCCTGGAGTCTTCTGAGTCCTCTCATCCCAAGAATGAGGAAATAGTGGGGACCTGGAATTTGTGGCTCTCCAGAACCTGGTCCCAGGGATTAACAGTTTTTTGTCCAGATTAAATGGTGTCTGTGCGGGGTGTGAAATATTTTTAATACTGCATGGAGAATGGGAAAGAAGAAGGTTCTGTGGCCCCAGACTCAGGTCTGATCGGAAGGATTTGCCCTAGTACATTACAGAGAAAATGGAAGGAAGCTCACATTTCTTTGTCCAGCCTTGTGCTCGGGCATTCCCTGAGTAATTCATTTAACCCTACCAAACATTTCACAAGGAACTCTATTTGGCTGAGAACACTGTGATGCAGAAAGGCCAAATGACACCCATTGTGATGGGGGAAAGACACGGGTTTGTGCATCAAACAGATCTGGGCTACAGAGCTAGCTCCATTTCCACAGCAGGGACCCAGCCCGGGACAAGCCAGTGTCCCCAAGTCTCAGTTTGCTCATCTATAAGTGGGAATAATATCAACTGCATAATGACAACTGAGCCAAGGCTTCGCTTTTTATTAAGTTCTCAGAATCAAGGTGCATCTTCCTGCTGGACCGGTCAGGTGAATTCTCATGAGGTTCCCAAAGGTACTGATTATTAAGGGAATTATCCAAGAAGTACTTCCCTCTAGGGGAGGATCTGGGTCTTGGTGGCAAGGTGTCAGAGTTCAGTGAACCAGTAACTAGGACAAGGGACCCGCAGGCGCTGGGCTAGGGCAATGGTGGGATCCACGGAGGTCTTTATCTTTCAGGAGTTTGCATTTTGGTTGGAGAGGAGGGAAACTAACAACATTTAAGCTGGAAAGAATGGATAACATTCCCAAACTTTGTAGGGTAAGGGATGAGTGAGTATCTCTGTGTATCTGTCCATCCTTTGCAGACAAAGTTCCTCCCAGCATGAATGATCTGGTGCTTGGGGAAGGCCCCCTGGAAGGGAACTTAGAAGAAGGTGTCAGCATCTTAGAGAATCCCCGCCAGCTGGAGATTCTCCAGCTGGAGAATCCCTCTCCAGCTCTCAGAGGGGCCCTGAATTAAATCCTAGAGAGCCCTTTTCTATGGTCACCCTGTGACCCTGCAGCATCCAGTGTGTCTGAGCTCTCTCCGTTTTGTGCAGATGCCTTCCCTTCCCACCCTACCCCTGGCCCCCATGCACATTCCGAGCGAGCCTGGCCTCGGGTCGGTGCTTGGAGAGAGAACTGTACCCAGCTGGGCCAGGAGACTAGGCTGCAGTCTGGCTCTTGGACTGCAGACACACTAGACACTCAACCACGATGGGTCTGAGAATTTCCTAGAGAGCTTGGAGCACCTCCGAATCCCGACCCAAGTTCATCTGGCTGGGGCCAGTGTCTGCACTTAAGACCATGTCCCCTGCAGATGCTGATGCACAGGGTTCCAGATAGGCCAGAGAGAAGAAAGCCTTGAGCAGAGGTGGAGCGTGGAGTAGGGTCACTGTGCTAATGCCTCGGGCATATCATAAAGGGTCATTAAGACCCCACCCTGTTTGGGGGGCTGTATTTCCAGGGACAGTCCCCTTATTCCTCAGCATCTCCAAGATCCCTGCCCAGAAGGATTCAGCAAGAGAGTCCCTCCATGGGCATGCATCTCCCTCGAAATAAAGCCACACACCCCTCTGCAGCCCACAAGGACGTTCTGCCCTGCCTACTCCTCTGACCTTGCCTCCTTCTACTCTGGCCACTGGCTCCTGGCAGATCCCTAACCACACTCGCCACCCCCAGCCCTTCTCCCATCTACTCGGGACCCTCTCACTGCTCTCCCTGTGGGTCACTCACCTTCCTCCCGACTTTCCTCACAGACCACCTTCTCCATGAGTCTGTCCCTGACCACCCTACTCGGAAGACACCATGCCCCCTTCCGACACTCTCTGTGTTTTATTTTTCCTCTGTGGCACTTATTCTGATCTAATAAACCCTAGGTTTATTACCTAGGTTTATTATAAACCCTAGGTTTATCTAACTAGGTTTATTAAACCTATCTAACTAGATGTTTATTATAAACCCTAGGCTTATCTAATAAACCTAGGTTTATTACCGAGGTGGTACATTTTAACTTTTAGGATCTGTTTCTCTGCAGTTGGGATTAAGCTCCATGAAGAAGGGATCTGATTTTGTTCTGCTTCTCTCCCCGGCACTGAGGATGCTGTCTCGTGCACAGTAGCAGTTTCAGCGAGTACTTGTGGAATGAAGGGAGGTGAAATGCAGGGGGAGGAGGGGCCTGCTGCGGTGAAGACCGGCCACATTGCTGGTCCATAAAGCTTCACTTCAGTCTGCACTAAGGGACAGGGATGGCCTTTGGGGGGACACTAGGATGCAAAATTAGTGTTTTTTTTCTTTAAAGACTTTATTTATTTGAGAGAAAGAGAGAGCACGAGAGAGCACAAGCAGCGGGGGAGGAAAAGAGAGAGAAGCAGGTTCTCCACTGAACAGGGAGCCCCACATGGGGCTCGATCCCAGGACCTTGAGAGCATGACTTGAGCTGAAGATAGACGCTTAAAGACTAAGCCACCCAGGTGCCACATAATTAGTGTTTTTGGAGGCATGGGTGCTTGCTGTTGAAGAGGGTGTCCCCTCTCCTGGCCTCTAGGGCTTGTGCATGATGGATGGGACACCTCCACCACTCCTTTTACCGGCCACCAGCCCAGCCAGGGAGGAGCCCAAGACGGGCTCGGCCTAGGGGCAGGACATCTCCACCCCAGCACAGGGCCCTGCTGAGTATGGGACATGGGGCCCAAGCTGTAACTCTCTATGCTTCCATTGCATTCCCAGTGAGGATCGTAACCATGCCGAGCACAGAGCTTCTCAGCCACCCACCCCAGGCACCAGCTGTCCGCCACCGGCTCGCTCTGGCCCAGGCAGTCCCGGTCCCTCCTCCCTTGGGAGCACAGTTTCCAAGTCGGAAATGTCACCTTCCCTCTACAAGTCTCTCTAAGTCCTCCTTGCCCTGAAGTTCCATTTCTTCCTCTAGGAAGAGAGCTCTGGGCACGTGTGTGTGCTGGGGTTGGGGTGATGATGAGACGGGAAAAGGGACATCTTGTGAATTGTCTTCCTCACTCCTGACCTGTGCCTCACATTTGAAAATCCTATTACAAATCCCGTGCAGACAGGGACCTGGTGCTAATATTTGCATGTTGCCCAGTGCCAAGCCTATGGTGTTCTTCCACCGATGGTTTCTTAGTGAGCAAGTAACTGAATGAATGAGTCAGCACCACCTGTCAGGTGTCATTTCTTTTTGCATGTGAATGTAGACAGTGGCTTTAGTCACAACAACCCAAATGCCAGGTGACAGGTGAATGGACGAACAAGACGTGTTCTGTCCACACAGTGGGACACTGGTCAGCCATACAATGGACTGAAGCCCTGAGACATGCTGCCACCTGGATGGCCCTCAAGGACATCACTCTAAGTTAAAAAAAGCCAGACGTCGAAGGTCATAGGTTGTGGGAATCCATGAATACGGAATGTCCAAAGTAGGAAATAGAGACAGAAAGCAGACCAGTGATGTCCAGGGGCTGGGAGGAGGGGGCGTGGGGGGATGATGGCTTAGTGGCTATGGTTTTTTTTTTTGAGGGGTGATGAAATGATTTTGAACTCAGTAGAGGAGGTAGTCACAGACCACTGCCACGGAACTGTGTGCTTGGAAAAGGTTAATGTGATAGGAATTTCGCCTCAGTAAAAAAATAAAAAAATAAATAACCAAATGAACAGAATTAAGAGTGTAAAACTCTTAGATAAGTCAACTACTCCCGTCAGTCTTCTGGAGGTAAATCTTGAGTAACGTCAGGACTAGACAGCCTTTCCAGAGTAACACGTCTTTCTAAGAATAGGCTTGATCATTTTTCCAATACAAAAATAATTTCTGCCACTGAAGAAACGAGAAGAAAGTTAACATTACCTCGTGTCACGAGGAAGGAATGACTGGTCCCAGTTCTGTATGTGCTTCTCCTGTGTCTTTTCCTGCTTGTGCACGTGCCCTACACACGCATAAATGCGCTCGTTAACAGGATCTCGCTGCACATACTGATAACACAGGTAACAGTCTGATCTCTTTTCTAAAGTTTCAAGAGCATATTCCATTGCTTTTGCCTTTTTTAATTGAGGTGTAAATGACATATAACATTGCCTTTGTTTCCGATGCATGACATGATGATTCAATATTTGCATGTATGGTGAGATGATCACCGAAGAAGTCTCATCTGCGTCCGTCACCATGCATAGTACATACAATTTCTTTGTTATTGTGATGAGAACTTTTAAGATCTACTCCCTGACTTGTGGTAAACTTCAGAGAAATTGCCACAATAGCTCATGTATCAGCAATCTTTCTTGTTATTCTGTGGGGATAATAACAGGACCCCATGGGCATATGATTATTTAAACAGAAAAAAAAAAAAGGATGTGATTCCTCAGTGATTATATAACTCTGTCAGCACCTTGACCAATTCTATGTGGCTGGGGTAACAAAAATTGCTCCTTTAAAGCCAGAGTGTACCCCACTGCATGGGGTTAACTAAGGGCTTACAGAGAAAATGGGTGATCCAATTTTTTTTTAAAGATTTTTTATTTATTTGACAGAGAGAGATCACAACTAGGCAGAGAGGCAGGCAGAGAGAGAGAGAGAGAGGGAGGGAGGAGGAAGCAGGCTGCCTGCCTAGCAGAGAGCCCGATGCGGGACTCGATCCCAGGACCCTAACCCTGAGATCATGACCTGAGCTGAAGGCAGAGGCTTAACCCACTGAGCCACCCAGGAACCCCTGGGTGATCCTACTTTCTTGATGACTTGATTGGATAATGTACTTGGGGATGCCCTTATCTCCTGTGACAAGCCTTCTCCCACTTGCCAGGGATTCCTTACAATTAGGATATAGTTAAGTCTAGACCTTGAACAAAAAGAACTTCTTGATGGTTTTTTTTTTTTTTTAGATTTTATTTATTTATTTATTTGACAGAGAGAGACCACAAGTAGGCAGAGAGGCAGGCAGAGAGAGAGGAGGAAGCAGGCTCCCTGCTTGAGCAGAGAGCCCGATGCGGGACTCGATCCCAGGACCCTGAGATCATGACCTGAGCCGAAGGCAGTGGCTCAACCCACTGAGCCACCCAGGCGCCCCTTCTTTTTTTTTTTTTTTTTTTTTTTAAAGATTTTATTTATTTATTTGACAGACAGAGATCACAAGTAGGCAGAGAGGCAGGCAGGCAGAGAGAGAGAGGAGGAAGCAGGCCCTCCGCGGAGCAGAGAGCCCGATGCGGGGCTCGATCCCAGGACCCTGGGATCATGACCTGAGCCGAAGGCAGAGGCTTAACCCACTGAGCCACCCAGGCGCCCCCAAGCGCCCCTTCTTGATGGTTTTATCTCATAGTTGTTTATCCTAGAAACCACCTCTGTTGATATACAATTGCAAGCGAAGGCTTTATTTAGCCAAACATACAACATACGACAGTCCTCCTGGGAAAAAGAGCCTCAAAACTCACTATGGGACTTCCAGGACTTACATAGGACTGCAATATAAAATAAGCAAAACATTATACTTGCTCACCAGGACTCCAAGTGCTACTTCCCAGGCGCTGATACACTCAGCCAAGCATTAAGTGAAGTCAGAGAGGGACTTTTCCAGAACCGTGCCACTATTAACTGCCTGCTGTTGCTACACCATTTGGGGTACGAGGAATTTCCTCACATGTTGTTTTAATATTTCAGTTAATTCCTGCAAGGTGTCCCTATTGATAGGGGATATTTGTGATCCATTAAATAAGATCAAGATATCCACTCATTTATGACAAAATTGGTAATTGGGGATCTTAGCCAAGGGATGTGATCAAAATTCTGGGCCTAATTCTTATTTTATGTTCATCCTTTTGCATGTGCTGATGCAGGTACCAATTGCTGCCCATCAGGACCCCTGGGAGCCATCCCGCGGGCCCCCGGACCAAACCCTGGATAGATTCTAACTGTGGCACAGCCCACCGCCTCATTTCAGCTGGAAGCAGCCAGAGTGGCCATCGTCCCACTCCCTGATGGCAGTAAGGGTTACTATTCCAGGAGGAGGAATGAGTAAGGGACAGGCAGGGCTAGTTAGGGAGAAATTAGATAGGGGGCTATGTGATCAGACTCACAGAAATCCCCAAAATGTGGGGGTTTGGGGAAACCAGAGATAAGGGAACAAACCAGACCACCCTTCCCTGAGCATGTGGGGTGGGTGTCTTTTTTTAAGATAATCACTTGTGACCAACAAAAATAACCAGACCTTAATAAAGAAGTAAGCCATTGAAGGTATGGCTAGTCCATGGCTAGTCACTAGTCCTGCTCAACGGTGATAGAGAGGTTAAAAGGATTTAAGTTCCCTGGTTAGCTTTCTAGAAAAGATCAACCCTAAAGGCACTCAGGGACAGCCCTGTTGGGATCCCTCTCATTCCTGAGAGCTTTTTACTGTATCCTTGCTTAATAAACTTCTATCGCTTTACACACACACACACACGCACACGTGAAAAGAAAGGAGAGAAAAGAAAAAGAAAAGAAAAGAAAAGAAAAAAAATACCTACTCTCCGAGCAACTTTCACATATGCAATCCTGTATTCTTTTTTTTTTTTTTAAGATTTTATTTATTTATTTGACAGACATATCACAAGTAGGCAGAGAGGCGGGCAGAGAGAGAGGGAAGCAGGCTCCCCGCCGAGCAGACAGCCCGATGCAGGGCTCGATCCCAGGACCCTGAGATCATGACCCAAGCCAAAGGCACTGAGCCACCCAGGTGCCCCACGATCCTTTATTCTTAAGTCTAGTGGCCATGCAGCACATGACATCCCCAGAACCTATTTTATAACTGGACATTAGAATCTTTTGACCCCTGCGAGCCATTCTGCCCACTTCCCAACCCCACCTCTGGCAACCATCAATCTGTCCTCTGCATCTATGAGTTTATTGTTTTCATTTGTTTGTTGGCTTATCTGTTTGGATTCCATATATAAATGGGATCATATGGTATTTGTCTTTCTGTCTGACTTATTTCATCTAGCATAATGTCCCCAAAGTCCATCCATGTTGTTGCAAATGACAAGATTTTGTTCTTTTTTTGTGGCTGAAGAATATTCCATCTCATATATACACACCTGCATTTTCTCCATCCATTCATCCATCGATGGACACATAGGCTCTAAGCTCTCTCCATGTCTTGGCTACTGTAAACAATGCTGCAGTGAACATGGCAGTGCTGATCTTTTTGAATTAGTATTCTTGTTTCCTTTAGATAAATACCCAGAAGGGGAATTGACGGGTCATATAGTAATTCTTTTAATTTTTTGAGAAACATTCGTTCTGTTTCCCACAGTGGCTGCACCGATTTATGTTCCCACCAACAGTGCACAAGGGCTCCCTTTTCTCCACATCTGGGCCAACACTCGTTATCTCTCGTCTTTTCTGATCATAACCTTTCCAACAGGTGTGAGGTGCTATCTCATTAAGGCTTTGATTTGCAGTTCCCTGGTAATGAATGCCAGGTGTCCTTTCTGATAGCAACTTGGGTTCTGGGAAGGGGAGAACAAGGAGTCCATGATCAAGGGTAAATGCTGACAGATTGCCTGCTGTAAATACTTTGGACAAGCCAAGTCATGTGGGTCTTGGTTTGAACCTGCAGCCAACTCTGGCAAGCCTGTTTTCTCACCTGTAAGATGCCCATTTCCTGGATTACCACAGGACCAAGAGTGTGGAGATAGAACATCTACACACTATAGAATCTTGAAGGCATGCAGGGGGCCTGATGGTACACGCCGCTGATTCCTCCTGGGCCCACGGCCAGGTTTATACCCATCTCTTCTGCCACTACAGGTTTACCAGGAGCTGTAGGGAGAGCCGGGACGCCTGGCCCAGCTGGCCCAGTTGGGCCCAAAGGGGACAATGGCTCTGCTGGAGAGCCTGGACCAAAGGGAGACTCCGGACCGTCTGGTGAGCAGCTGGGCATGGAATGCGGCAGTCTGCAGGAGCTGCCTCCCCTGGGATGGGCTGGTAGACGTGCACAGATCCTATCCCGGGAAGAAGGAGGAAGGTTGCTGGAAGGTGGCACTGGGTTCTTTCAGGGAAGACTGGAATTGCTGCTGCTCTTGCCTTCATGTGCTCCCACCTCCAACAAGATTTAGTGTCACTGACTAGCCTGGTGCTTTCCCCCAGGACCTCCAGGACCTCGAGGTGTGCCTGGTTCAGCGGGCAGAGAGGGTCCGTCAGGGAAACAGGGGAGCGTAGGACCTCAAGGCCCACCTGGCCCAAAAGGAGAGGCCGGGCCCAAAGGTAGGTGGTTGGTATATAGGTGGTCTGGGAGGGAGAAGGGAGGAGTTCGGTGGCATTCCGGGACAAGCTTGGAATGCCAGAGGGTCAGCGCTGGGTAGACTGCATCGTTGTGGCCCCTTCCCACTGCCCCACCCTCCCATTCCCACACTGATGGCATCTTCCTGGTCGCCTCCATGGAGGAAGCCCAGTAAGGAACAGCTTGTCCCCAGTTCTCTCCCTCGTCCTGGAGCGGTGGGTGAAAACTCCTCTACTGATCACATTCTCAGCAGCATTTGTCCCAACTGGTTCCTTCCTCAGGAGAAGTGGGTGTGGCAGGCAAGCCGGGCTCTGCGGGGACACGAGGCCCCACGGGTGTTAAAGGAGAGAGAGGGGCCCCCGGTGAGCGAGGAGCCCCCGGGAATGCTGGGGCGGCAGGTGAGTGATGGAAGGAGCTAGGGCCGGGCTCCAGTTCCCTTGTGCCCCCTGGGGCTGTTGATGACCACCCCCCCCCCCAACTTATCACATCAGAGCTGACATGACTGGGCTGGGTGGGGGTGGAGTGGGGAGCGCAGAGATCTATGTCCAAGGAGGGTGACTGCTGGGCTCTGGGAGCTGTGTGCATCCAGGGAGAATGACACTTGAGCAACAGGGCTAGTCTGGGCGCCAGAGGGGTGCGTCATTTGTTGATGGGACAGTCAGTGTATGGAGGGAGGGCATGGCTGGGTTCTGGGAAGAGTCCATACAGGGGAAGGGGGGCCATAGGCTAGTTGGACGGTCCATGTCCTGGGAGGCTGAAAATTCTGGAGAATGTGTACAGCGCTCACTCAGCTCTTTTTCTGTGATCCCAGGACCCCCTGGAGCCATGGGTCCGCCGGGACCTCCAGGTACCAAAGGACCCCCAGGACTGAAGGGGGACAGAGGTGCTCCTGGGGACAAAGGCGCAAAGGGAGAGAGTGGGATTCAGGGTAAGGTGGTATCTGTTGGATTTGGGATTCCCACGGGGTGGGGGCAGGGGAGGGAGGTGGTGGTTTTTCTATCAGGATAGCTTATCCTCTCGGACTTCGCCGCATTAATCATGGGGAGTGGTGGGAAGCAGGAAAGCTAGCTGGCATGAAGGCAGGAGAATTAGGCTCTGGTTCTACACTTACTTCCTGAGGGCAACGCTGAGCGGTTTTCCATCTGATCACGGGGGAAAGCATATCCTGCTTCCCAATTCAAAGGATAGCTCAGAGTATCAAATAACCCAATGGATGGGAAATATTCCCATGCCCTCAAAACGAGGTGCGATGGTATCCCCAGAATTTGGAGTTCAAATGTCATGCGGACATTTGAACACATTAGTGTCCGTAAGGTGCAGGGACCTGCTTATGGGACAGTTTGTTCATAGCAGAACCACGGGAAATCAGGGGGCAACAGGGGCCAGTTATGTCAGCAGATGTGGGCTTCTGAGGACACACCCCCAGGATGTGCCTGCAGCTGGTCACCCTTCCCGGAGGCCTAGGTTCTGGGCTGATCCCAGACTCTGTTGGGCTTACCTTCCCTCGGCCTCTTTCTTCGCAGACATCACTGCTCTGAGGCAGCAGGTGGAGGCCTTGCGTGGACAGGTACAGCACCTCCAGAACACCTTCTCTCAGTACAGGAAAGGTAAGTTCCTGGGCCTGAATGGAACCAGACACTGAGACTAGGCGCCTGACGTGTCTGGGCCTTGCTTTGGCATTGGCTGGGCTTGGGTCTAGGATTGGAATGGGTTGGGGCCATATTTAGGGCTCAACCTGGCTCTGGGGTGGGGTCTGGGGCAGAGAATAGGACTGGGACAGAGCATACTCCGGGGTCTGCAAGTGGATACAAGAGACAGTTAAGAGGATGTGGCCATATCACCAGTTCAACAGGGTGACCGAAGTAGGATGGACGTTATCAGTTGCCATGATGCCCCCCAGCATCACAGCCATCTGTGACCTGGTCAATGCCCTGAACCCTGCTTACCGTATGCCGGTCCCTGTGATAGACTGTGGACACCCAACTTAGGGTGCATTTCTTAGTTCTGTGGGACCCTGTGTGCACGTCCCCAGGGGCGTTGCTTCACGGCCCAAGGCAGCAGAGAATCCAGATGCTGTTCTGAGAGCTGGCGCTGGGATGCTGCCCTTGGGGTTCAAGGCTGGTGGGGGTTTGGCCTTGCCATGTGGCCATCAGGTGCTTCACCTGGACGTGCCTATGGTCCTGGCGGGGGGCTGGCCACCTCTGGGCTCCAGCCAGTGCTCTGCCTGCACCTGTCCGGGTGTTTCAGCCACCCTGGAATGCTGCTGAGTCGGGGCCCCCAGGAACACACACCCCAGTGCCCTGTGCCCTTCAGAACCTCCACATCAGTCCTTGACTGCCCCAGCTCTCATCTGCTCGACCTGACTTCAGCTCTAAGTCTGTATCATTCATCCAATCTCCCTGATCCAAAAAAAAAAAAAGAGAGAGAGAGAGACGTTTTCTGAAGGAGTAAAGCATAAAGGGGCCTGGCTGGGTAAGACACAGGGTCGGCCCCTATGTACCTAAGTAGCAAGGATGAGAGTTTCAGATATTAGGTATGTCTTCCTCCCTCCACAAACATGCACATGTGTTCACTCACTCCCATGCCCACCGCTGCACACAAAGCAGAACATGCCCGCAGGCCCCCGCCATGTGTGTGTACTCATGGCTCAGCCGGCACCGTGACATACATGAGCACGAGCAGAGGCGTGCACGCCTATCTGGATGGTGCCTGCTACCATCCAGATCTGGGCTATGTGCCCAGAGGCAGGAATGCAACGTGAACCCTCACGCGGGCCCCGTGCAGGCCAGCGCCAGGGGCCACCCTGCTCCAATCCATCCTTGGGGAGCATCCGTCCCCTGAGCCCAGGCTGAAGCTACTGAGGAGGGGGGCCCAGGGAGGACAAGGCACAGCCCTCTAGGGAGCCCAGAGGACTTTTATCCCTGAGCCCCAAAGCCAAAGGGATGAGGATGGGATGGACTAGAGAGACGCTTGGTAAGTCAAGTGGGTGATGCTTTTATGAGGTGTACGCCCACTGTAGAAATAAGGAATTAGAAACCCTGAAAAGGGGGGGTTGACTTTCCTTTCCTTTTCTAGACAGCCAGTGCCAGATTGGGGCGAAACACCTGGCTTCAGATCCCCAGACAGAGGCTGTCCCCCAGATCTGGCTTCAGATCCCCAGACAGAGCTGTCCCCCAGATCTGGCTTCAGATCCCCAGACAGAGCTGTCCCCCAGATCTGGCTCCAGATCCCCAGACAGAGGCTGTCCCCCAGATCTGGCTCCAGATCCCCAGACAGAGCTGTCCCCCAGATCTGGCTTCAGACCCCCAGACAGAGCTGTCCCCCAGATCTGGCTTCAGATCCCCAGACAGAGCTGTCCCCCAGATCTGGCTTCAGATCCCCAGACAGAGCTGTCCCCCAGATCTGGCTTCAGATCCCCAGACAGAGGCTGTCCCCCAGATCTGGCTTCAGACCCCCAGACAGAGCTGTCTCCCAGATCTGGCTTCAGACCCCCAGACAGAGCTGTCCCCCAGATCTGGCTTCAGACCTCCAGACAGAGCTGTCTCCCAGATCTGGCTCCAGATCCCCAGACAGAGGCTGTCCCCCAGATCTGGCTCCAGACCCCCAGACAGAGCTGTCCCCCAGATCTGGCTCCAGATCCCCAGACAGAGCTGTCCCCCAGATCTGGCTCCAGATCCCCAGACAGAGGCTGTCCCCCAGATCTGGCTCCAGACCCCCAGACAGAGCTGTCCCCCAGATCTGCCTCCAGACCCCCAGACAGAGCTGTCCCCCAGATCTGCCTCCAGACCCCCAGACAGAGCTGTCCCCCAGATCTGGCTTCAGACCCACAGACAGAGCTGTCCCCCAGATCTGGCTCCAGACCCTCAGACAGAGCTGTCCCAGGGCCGAGTCCCGCCCCCGCCTCGGCTCAGGTGCTTTCATATTCCCACCTGGTACCCCAGGAAGGCCGGTTGGCTGGGGCATCGCCCACATGCGTACCAAGGGGCCAACATGGGGTGCAGTGAGTGCAGAGATGAGCGCATCTCTCAGATGCCCCCGGTTGCCCCCCACCCATCACACGGCAACCCCCAGACACGCTCCTGGGCGGGTTCCGTTTTTCACACTCTCAGAAAGTGCGCCAGCCGCCACACTCCTCTCCCAGGCCGAAGTCGATCCAATCCCCACTGGCCGCAGCACACGACATGGGGTGAAGTAGAAAGGGCATGTTCCGGCTCGAGGGTCCCAGCAAACAAGGTTTAATCCCAACCCTACATTTGGCAGGCCTGTGACCTTGGGCCCCTTACTTAACCTCCCAGACCTCCAGGGTCCTCACCTATAAGTACAGACCACAAGACCTCTCTTAGCATGCACTGTGAAGTCAGGGGTGCTCTGGACCCAAGTGCCTCACTTTTATCCTATCTGGTGCCCTGATACCCCATAGGGGAGGCCTGGGGTCGGCGGGGGGAGCGCCAGTCGGAGCACAAAGTTCTTGGATCCCCTGAGCTCGGGCCAGGTGTTGCCATAACCCCAACCTGGCTCTCCTCTTCTCTTAGTAGACCTTTTTCCCAATGGCCGAGCTGTCGGGGAGAAGATCTTCAAGACAGGAGGTTTTGAAAAGAATTTTGAGGACGCGCAGCTGGTTTGTATGCAGGCCGGGGGACAGATGGCTTCCCCACGCTCTGCAGCCGAGAACGAGGCCGTGCAGCAGCTGGCCACTGCTCACAACAAGGCTGCTTTCCTGAGCATGACCGACATCAAGACAGAGGGCAAGTTCATCTATCCCAGCGGGGAGCCCCTGGCCTATTCCAACTGGGCCCCTGGGGAGCCCAACAACAACGGCGGCTCAGAGAACTGTGTGGAGATCTTCACCAACGGCAAGTGGAATGACAAGTCCTGCGGGGAGCAGCGCCTGGTGGTCTGCGAGTTCTGAGCCGCCGGGGTGCAGGCTGCACAGCGGAGCCTGGCCAGCGAGTGGGGGCCCAGGCCTGTGTGCTGCCAATGCCACGGTCAGATGGGGCCGCCCCTGCTGGCCAGGGCTTCTCCACAGAGCTGTGGGCAGAGGCACGAAGGCAGGTCCGCGCACAATGCCTCTCTCAGAGTCAAACAGCTTTGCACGCGGAAGACCTGTCAGAGGAAGAAGAGGGGGGCTGCTTTCCTGGTTGCAAGGAATAAAATTGGGTCCCCAAGACCTCCCCATGGCAAAGTCCAGTGGCTTCTCCTCGGCTGTTCTCCTCCTCCTCGAGCTGTCAGCCACGTTCGACCAGCTGACCGGCCCTGCCCTTCCCTCTTGCCCCTTGGGGCTTCCAGAGCCGCACTCTTGCTGACTTTCGTCCCAGCCCCATCAGCCACCTTTTCTCCTCCCTCCCGCTTCTTGAGGGCTTCATGGCGCCGTGCTGGCCTCTGCTTTCCCTCCGTTCTCTTCTGGCCTGACTCTCACTCCGGTGGGACTCATTCTGTCCAAGGCTTCCAATTCCTTCTCCTGACGGCTCCCGTATGCATATCCCTGTTGGGGACCTCTCCCTGAACCCCAGGCTCCTCCAGCCAATTCAAGCTGGAGCACCAGGGCTGGTGGGTCTCTTGGTTCAAGGCTGGAGCCCAGGAAGTGGCAGAGGACAGGGGATGACCTGGCAGTGAGTGTCTGCTTTCCCGACTGTATGGCCCCATGCCCAGTAGACTGGGCCTCATCCTTACACAGCCCTGGATCTTTCTCTCTCTCTCTCTTCAGGTCATACGACTGACTTCCTCTTGGTCTACAGGAGGGAGTTCCAGCCACACAATCCTAGATCCATCCACAATCTCGGGCATGGACAGTGTCCAGCCGTGCTCATGTTTATCCCCCCAGCCCGCCCCTGGCCTGGCAATGCCAGGAAGTTTCTTTCCCCACTCCGCCTCAGAGGTGATCTTGTCAAAGTGTCCTCATTTTACAGCTATGGAAACCAGGACGCCGAGCAGGCAGGGTGGCGCCCCAGGCCACAGGCAGGATCAGCACTACAGCTTAGTCCCGTGACAAAGGTCTTCGGACCTCAGAGCTTCGACTTTGGGCCAGTAAATGTTTAGGTCAAAGGCCTCTGTATAAATTTAGTTGATTTTATTGACATGGTAGTCCAAAAACATTTTTTCTTGGTATTTTCTTTTTTTTTCAAATTTAGTTTTTAATTACAGTTAATTAGCATACGGTGTTACATTAGTTTCACGTGTAGAATATAGTGATTCAGCAGTTCAGTACATCACCCTGTGCTCATCAGGAGAAGTACCACAACGAATGTAAACAAGAGATGCCTGGGTGGCTCAGTGGGTTAAGCGTCTGCCTTTGGCTCAGGTCATGATCTCAAGATCCTGGGATCGAGCCCCGCATTGGGCTCCCTGCTCAGCGGGGAGCCTGCTTCTTTCTCTGCCTGCTGCTCCTTTTACTTGTGCTCTCTCTCTCTCTTTGGCATTAAAAAAAAAAAAGAAGAAGAAGTAAATGACACCCATGCTTAAGAAATTGGAATGACACCTGAGGGAAGCACAGGCTCATAGGAGGCGATCCCCTTCCCCTAGACAGAAAGCCAACTGCTCTGTCCCTTATTCCCAGACATCACAAGCTCTGCCCTTTCAGACCCTTCCTCAGTGGGTTTCCCAGTTGGGGCCCAACACTCCTGCAGCCACGTCTCATACATAGGACAGTATGCCTGAAAACAAGGTCTCATCTCCCACCAGCACACGGCTCAGGCTCTGTGCCATGATCTTTCTCCTGTTACTAAAAAAAAAAAAAACAAAAAAACCCAATTCCTGGCAGCTTCAGAAATATAAGTCAGTTCCACAGTAAGAGCAAACAACTTGGCAGCACAGAGGCCACACCAGGACACACTCGCTGAGGAAGCTTAGAAAGGCCTTAGAACCTTAGAAAGGCCTTTCTGGGTTTTTTTAAATTGCAAATAAGAGCAACTAAAATTGAATTTTAAGCGACATAGGAGCATTTCTTCTAAGAACAGAGAGTTCTGAGTTGGCCAAGGAGGACAGGGAGGTGGGAGACAACGTCGTGCTGTCTCCCTGGCTTCTGCATTCCTCTTCCCGCTCTCGCCACTGCCCATGTAGGGGGAAACGTGTGTCCCAGAGATTGCCACACAGAGATGAGAAGCTCTCGCTTGACAGCAATTCAACATGAGTCCGTCTCAGATGCCTGCCTCTGGTCCAATCACCTAAACCTGGAGGGTAGGTCTGCACGGAACAATATGGCCACTGGGATCCATGTAAGGAAATGATGGTTTGGGCAGACCCTCTAAAAAGGATCACTACCCATCCCAACACTCAAGCTGAGGCTATGTCTTGACAAAAGAGAAGGAAAGAGTGCAGCACTATGTGACTCAGTCTGAAGGAAAGAAATTTCCTGTGGTGTTGAAGGCTAGGAATGCCAAGACCCCAGACACTAGAAACAGGCAGCAGATCTACCAGCACCACGAGACCACAGGGTGCTGGTTTGCTCTCCAGCTCTGAGAACAAGCAAGGAGGGTCATTCAGGCTCTGCAGACGCAGCCTGACTCATGCAGAGGACTGAGGCGAGTATTTCAGAGAATTCAGGCCCGAGCCCATTTCTGAGTGTAGAGGCCTCCCTTGCAAGTACTTCTATCATGGGCAAAAGTCAACACAGATCTTAAACCTTACCAGCCCCATCCCAACCATAGCAGCCCTGGTCCCTGGTTTAGTAGCCTAGGTGCCAAGTAAAGCCAGGGCTGTGTGATTCTTGGGTTCTCAGGAGATGTTGTGACCCTCACAGTGCTGGGTGACATCATGGGAGCAGGCTGGGACCCTTCCCCATTTGGATGGGGGACAACCACAGCAGTTTCACAGGGAAGGCTCTGCTCAGTTTAGCAGAAGATTCTCAAGTCACTTCCTGGTTCTCAACCCTCCTGGCGCCAAACTAGCCCACGACCCGCAATGAAGAGCCAGCGGGGAGACCTCTGATGTTTGCTCTTTCAGGATCCTAGCTTCCTTCCGAATTCCCTTGATATAAAAGGGAATCGCTTATGTTGAGGGCATTCTCCATCACTCTTATCTTTTGCAAGTCCCAAGTCTACCCAAGGGTAGAGTGTGCTTGGCTTTTCAAGTCACCCATGTCTTCTATGCAAGAGCAGAGAAACCAGGTTTCTATCAGGAGGAGTAAAATAGGAATTTATATACCAAATATTTGTCCAGGCACTGGATGCAGGGTGGAAATGGTGGGTCCCACCCTCATAGGTGCCGCGGCTCTGCACATCCCTAACATTAGAGGTAAGCCGCAGAGTGTGTTCCAGCAATGGGCAATCGAGATGCTCAACAATTAGAATTACATTAGAATCTCACTGAATCAGAATGAGTGGGCGAGTCTAAAACTCTTTAAGGGGGGAGAATAGGGAAATGTCTCCTTGCACAATCTCCAGGCTCCTCAGACTCTCACTATTGTTCAGGGGAATTGTCTGTGACTGGGGCCTCTCAGTCGTGTTTTGTAGATTCTACCATTTTCCACCAATATTTCAATGAGGGAGGCCTTAGGAAGGCAGGCTTGTGACATGTGTCACCTCTGGGAAGACGCAGATGAGGACCAGGGCACACCCGTCAAGTCTCCTCTTTTCTTCTGCCACTGTGGTCACAGAAGGCATCGGAGGCTAGCCAGTCACTGTACAATCCAGCATTCTGGAAACCTGAGCAGATTCACGGAGCACAGCTGTCCTTGTGCATCCAAGGTGATCACTGTATCCGCTTGGGCTCCAGAGAGATTTGCAGGTTGTTTCGGCAGCATCCATAGCCCATCCTTAACCATGGCACACCGGATAGTAGCCTCCGAGCCCTCCCTTTACTTGAGCAGAGTAATCTTTCAGACCACCTGCCTCAAACCACTTTGAGCCCAGAGGGACTCATGCAGGCCCTGCCTGAGCAAAATGGTACTTTTATTTTTTTTAGTACGTCAGCAGAATGAGTGGAGTAAATACATGAGAGAGTTGAGTGAATTGACTTGCAATTCCTACTTGCAAGTCTCTTTGTAGGGCTCAATAAAGTGCTTTCAAGATGTCTCCAGGCACTTTGATCTGAGGAAATAGCGCTGCGTCTTCACCACCAGGCGCTCTGCCCTTTTATGAGTTCCCTGAACACTGCATTTCGGGTATGCGTGGCTGGGCCCAGGCCAGGGCTGAGAGGTCAGGCGGCAACCTGGGCCAAGCACGGGCAGCCTGTGACCAGAGGGCTGGGTCAGGGCAAGAAGAGGAGGGAACAACCAGGGTTGGGTTTTGAGCCAGCCCGATGCCTGGCCTTCTGGATGCCTGAGTTTGCCGGAGACTCCATCCCAAATCCCTTAAGGACCTCATCAAGTGATTCCGAAGCTTTTAGGAAAGAATAAACATCCTAGAACAGTGAGAAAAAATTTTAAAAATAATGAGAATGGGGATGCATGGGTGACTCAGTCAGTTGGGCATCTGACTCCTGATGTCAGCTTAGCTCATGGTCTCCAGGTCCTGGAATCGAGCCCCAAGTCAGGCTCTACGCTCAACATGGAGTCTGCTTCTCTCTCTCTCTCCCTCTCGCCTCCCTCCACTACATGCTTTCTCTCTTTCAAATAAACACAATCTTTAAAATAAATAAATAAATAAACAAAAAATAATGAGAATAGACTTGGCCATCTTATGTTAAAAGGTTTTTTTTAAAGCTAACCTCATTAGTATATTAGTGACGCCGGGATAGAGACAACGATGTGAAAACCCACAAGCCCAACACGAGTCCAAGGAGGGGTTTGTACACATTTGTATCATCGATGCGTGATAAAAATAGAACACCAAAGTAGTAGGAAAATGACGATAGCGCAGCTAATAATGCTGAAGTAAATGGTTAAGCATTTAGAGGAAAAATTAAGTCAGATGCTTTTAGTTACATATAAAAATCAAAATCAGAAGAAAATAGAAGTGATGATTCTATAGTCTCGGAGGGTAAAAAGCTATCTAAGGGTGATAACAGAGAAGAAAATCCAAAATGATACAATTGATACGTCAGACCACACAAAAAATATATAAAACTGCTCTGTCAAAAAGTAAAACCCGAGGCGCCTGGGTGGCTCAGTGGGTTAAAGCCTCTGCCTTTAGCTCAGGTCATGATCCCAGGGTCCTGGGATCGAGCCCTGCGTCGGGCTCTCTGCTCCACGGGGAGCCTGCTTCTGCCTCTCTCTCTCTGCCTGCCTCTCAGCCTATTTGTGATCTCTGTCTGTCAAATAAATAAATAAAATCTTAAAAAAAAAAAGTAAAACCCAACATAAATGAAAACCAAGATGTTGATTTATCTGTAAAGCACGTAAGAGAAAAAACAGTAAGAAACTGATGAATAAGGAAAAATGGGATTAGAATGAGAAGAAAAAATTCATAAAAGATGGAATACTTATGTCCAGTAGTATTGAAACATGAAAAAATGCAATCTTAGCAGTAATTAAAAAAAAAAAAAAAACTAAATTCAGCAACGCTACGTGTCCCAAAATCTACGGACTAGAGTTAAAGCTATATTCGAGGGACATATGCTTTATTTTCATTATTACAAAAAAAAATTTTTTTAAGATTTTATTTATTTATTTGAGAGAGGGAGAGAGCATGAGAGAGAGATCAGGAGCAGGGTAGATGAAGGGTAGAGGGAGAAGCAGACTCCCCAGTGAGCAGGGAGCCTGATGCAGGACTTGATTCCAGGACCCTGGAATCAAGATGTGAGCTGAAAGCAGATGCTTAACTGACTGAGCCACGCAGGCACCCCACAAAAAGTTTTTTTAAAGCAAGAACTGAAAATAATTGAATTAAAGTATTCATCTTTTTAAAACAAATTTCTCAAACAACAAAAAGCAAAGGAAGGACAAAACAAAGTGAAACTGATAAAATATAAAATACATAAAAATGATAGAGATGGTAAATTAACCCAGAAATCAGATTTTTAATAAGCCAAATGGGAAACACACATCTTGATAAATCTATATAAGAAAAAAACGAAACAAAACACCAATATGCACCACTTAGTTGACCTTTGAACCACACAGGTTTAGACTGTGTGGGTCCACTTATATGCAGATTCACTTTTTATAAATACAGGATAGTACTATAAATGTTCCCTCTCTTCCTGATGGCTTAATTACATTTTTTTTTCTGTAGTTTACTCTGTTACAAGAATACAGTGTATAATATGTGTAACAATACAAAAACGTGTGTTCCTTGACCATTCATGTTATGAGTATGGCTTTCGGTCTGCAGTTGGCTATTAGTCAAGTTTTGGGAAGACAAAAGTTACACATGGGGGTTCAACTTCTTGGGAGATCAGTGTCCCTAAGGTCTGCTAGTCAAGGGTCAGCTGTCCAGCAGTAAGAAAGGCACTATAACCACAGAGAAAGACTAAAAGAACTTCGAAGGCAATCTATTCACTCTTTTCGGTGTTGACCCGGCTTAAAGGCAGCCCAGACAAACGGACGTGGCCATCCCTCTACAGCCCTCCCTCACTTGACTCTGTGGCTTGGGGTCCAGAGCCACAGGGGTGGCCCCGAGGCTGCAGCAGTTAACAGCATCCCGGCTAGGGAGGGGGAAGACGAGACTGCTCTTTCTCTGATCGGGAACTTAGCACATCACCTTGGCGCATTAGCTGACAATGACCGGCAGCAGCGAGTGCGATGTTAAGCCATCTGTGACGAAACCAGCTGCCCTCCACCTCCGGACTCCCCACACCTTCTTTCCGCAGTGAGGCCAAAATGCACACCACCTTTTCTGATGCCAGCCCTTGGAGTGCTTGGTGACCAGACCACATGGGTGGAAGGCGGGGAGAGGCGATGATGGCCCAGGAATGGCTTCCAGACAGAGCTCGGGAAGGGCTCAGCCCAGCCAGGCAAGGTCAGTCCCCAGAGGCCATTCTCGCTGGGGGTGAGGGTCACACGTGCAACCCCACACAAGGCACTGGATAGTCCTTCTGTGATTACTGAGGCTGTGGGGTCTTAGGCGAACAGGAAGCTGGACTTGACAGGTACACCAGACCGGAGTGGACAGGAAGTCACTTTGCACACACCATCCAGATCCCTTGGTGAGAATGGCAGGATTAAATGGCTTTCTGGGTCTCATTCAGGCCGAGTAGCAGATACTTGATGCATTTTGTCTGCCCCAGACGTAGAGGAAGAGAGCCTAGTGTGCTGTTTGCCATTCCCACCTTAGTGGGGGGCACTGCTCTGCAGGTCCTGAGGGAGCCCAGCAAGGCAGGTGCCCCTGAGTTTCATCAGGGAGCCAAGCGAAGGCCCTTTCTGAACCTCTGCCAGACTCCTGGTGCTCCCACCAGCTGGGCGGCCAGCTTTAGGAGGACAGCTATCATCCCGTAGATTGTCCGACGGGTGGACAGCATGGTCTTCTGTCTTCGAGACCCGCAGGGAATCCCCCATCCCTCTGTGTGCTGGGCCCTCTGCCAGTGCCCAAGGGGTGCCCAGGCGCTCTCCCAAGTCTCCTTACTTGCAGGTCCTCAGCCTGCACTCCTCAGTACTTTTGAGAGGATGAGAGGTCACTACCAAGATCCCAGGCAAACCTCCATGCTGGGCGGGGGGTGGAGGGTGGCAGGGAATGGGGTCTAAAAAGCCCAGGGCCTGATTCTGATTGGCCTTGAGAGAGAGGTACCCAGAATGTGCACGGGGAGCCCAGTGGGAAGCCCACAACCCCAGCCTCCAAAGGGTGAGCCCTGAGGTCCTGTCCCTGAGGGGATTCTGAAATTGCCCTGGATGCAGAGGAGGAGGGCGGGGGTGACACGTGGGTCCTGCCCTAAAGAACCCAGGTTTGGAAACGAGACGGACACGCAGACAAGGAGCAGAGAATCCCACTAGTGCTGAGGGCTTGTTGGACACTTGTCATGCAGAGGGAGTGTGCATCTGGGTCTGGCCTGAGGGGTAGAGGAGTTTAGGAAAGACATTCCAAGTGGGTGTAGCCCCAGGGCAAAAGAGGAGAGGAAGAAGGCAGGAGCTTCGGAAGTAGCAAAGGGCTCCTGAGAAGCTCCCCCTCTTTCCTCCCCCTGGGAACCCCCCTTTTGCTCCCCCTGCAATCTCTCGGAGTTTGCTAGCCTGATCCTAGAGACAGCCAGCAGAGGGCAGCAGGAGGCCACGGCTCGGCGCTCAAGGCCACAGGCTGTGCCCATTGCCATATTTCAAAGAATATTTGGCTGTTTCTCTCTGGAGTCCCGCTTGAAGCTGAGTCAAGTTCCCGAGAAGCCTGTCGGGTCCCACGTTTTGAGGCAGGACTGAAATCCAGTCACTCATTTGCTCACTCAACCGCCACTGACTGCAGGTGCGATTTCCAGCCCTTTCCTGGGGCCCTGGGACGGCGGGAGTGAGGGACCGGTATCGTGATTATCACCACAGCAGCGGGCACAAACAACCCCATGAAGGGCCACAACTGTTATCCCAGCTGAAGGGACCTCCAGCATGGGATGTGTGTGACTTGCCCAGGGTGACACAGCCGCGAAGGGGTAGGGCCAGGGTTTGAATCCAGGCTGTCTGGCTCAGAGTCTTCTTAATGGCTTTGCTTCACAGTTATAACTTGAATGAGTAAATGGTCGAGATGATTCCAGGTGCCTAGAATTGCTAACAAGAAAATAAAATGGAGCATTGTAATGGTGACTGGGGTTGAGGTGGCGGGGCAGGGGGGAGTGTGGTGGGGTGGTGGGTTGGGGGGTGGGCAGGGGAGTGGGGTAGGGAAGGGGGCGGAGCACATTAGCACCTGGACAGTCTCTCTGGGGCCCAGCTCAGGGCCCCTTGTGGACCCTTTTGTCTGTGACCAAGCACCTACACACCTCACCCAGAGCCCCTGGAACTCCCTGAACCATGCCTCCTCAGCGAGCGGTGTGCAGAGAGAGGCCTGGACCCAGGCTGGGGGAAGGCCAAGGCTGAGCTCCCTCATGACGGGACGCTGGGACTTTTGAGCACTGGGTCTGTTGGTTTCCATACAGACACTCACACACTCACACGTGCACAAACATACGTATAAATAGCCCCCAAATCCATGTACACACAATCCCATGGACACAGTCTCACCTGCCCAGTGCCTCACCTCTGAGGCTCCCCAGAGCTGTTCTAGGCCCAGACCCACTCCCCAAAGTCACACCCTGGAAGGTTGGGCCCTGGAAATGCATAGGGAAGGATTCCGGTCAGCAGTCGCTTCCAGACTGCTGGAAGTCACTAGTGGGAGATGGACGGCTGAGGGAGATTATTTGGTCTCTGACAGTATGGAGTTAAGCGGGACTCACGTCACCTCATGAAGGGCCTATGGGAAGAGAGGAGCCCAGGCCTCCCTGCGGAGGTGAGATGCAGGCAGAAAGCCCCATAGTATTTCTCGGGCCAGTGGTTTCATGGGGATTGCCTAGGGATCTCGAGAAAATGACAGATTTCTGAGGTTTTGATTCATTGCATCCAGGGTGGGGCTGAGAGCCCATGATTTTGTCCAGCATCTCATGCAGTTCTCCTGGTCCCTACTCTGAACAGCTGCATGATGGGGACAAAAACACGGTCGTCCAGGACAGAGCATGCCATACCTGGGGTTAGCACGGACCTAGCCTAGTCCAAGGCATTGGGTTAGCCAGTAAATGGCTACTTGTATCCCACTTCTTTAGAGCGTGACACATGTGCTTGCCTGGACAATACACTGGTCCGCAGCTGGAGACGCTGTCTCCTCCCCACACAGGTTGTGCTGGGATGGGGAGCACTCCTTCCCAGAATCCGAGCCTGGAGCTCCGCCCATCTTCCCAGCACTCCATCGGCCACTCAGGGTCACAGGGCAGCAACGCTTTGCAAAACCCACTTCCCAGCATCTCCAAAGCCAAACCCCACAGTGACATTCAATCCTTCCTGGTGAGTGAGAAGAAAGTCCCTGATTCCCGGCAGGCTCCACAGAGCGGTTAACAGTCATGAGCAAACAACATTCCAGGTCAGAGGGTCTCTCCACGACACATGATCTGACTGGCCCCTGGTGCTGGTCGATCTCTGACAGCCACAGAGAAGGGAGGCGGGATGGTCCCAGGCAGGAAGGGGATTTGAGGAATGAAATCTGGGCTTCCAGCTGGTACCCCAAGTCGCCCTGCACTGGCTTGGGGCATGGCTAAAATTGAGATCAGCAGAACTATAGGACTCCAAATAAAGATGACCCAGCAGGAGCAAGGTCTTACAATACCAGGATCTAAACTCGGGCTGAAGCCTGGGCCTTCAATGTTGTGAGCTTTGGTAGTTGTTTTCCTTCTGGCCCAGGAAGCAAATTACAGTTACACTGGCTGTGTCTGTACTTCTGTAAGAGACCGTTGATTTTTAGATGTAATTTAAATTCAGCGTTCCCATTTTGAGAACAGGGCATAGTTGCCATTCTAACTTACTCATACTGGCTTTCTAGGGACTCGAGAAGTAGGTGGTTAAGTGTTTGGGCCACAGTTTGGACAAAATTCATTGACAGGTAATAAAACCTGAAAACAGTTCTCAGATCCTTTGCCCGTGAGATAGGCCCCGCGTCTCTGAAACTCTGTGTAACTCTTGATTCATACAACTTTCAAAGGAAGAAGTCCATTATAGACCAATTAATAGATAGGGAGACTGAGGCCCCGAGAGCCAACCCGCCACTCAGTGCATTAGTCAGGGAGCTAACCTCAAACCGCAGCCTCCCTCTTCCAAATCCTGATCTGCCCACCCGCCCAGCCGCCTCTCCTTCAGCCCTAACAGAGCGCACAGAGAGCCAGGCCTGGTTCTTCTCCTGGGTATGACCCCAGAGTCACGGCCCCAGTCCCACAGAGGTCTGAACAGCAGCTTCCTTTTCCTGAACGTTCTGAGGCATGACCTTCAGGTTCTTCCTCTTTGCAAGAGGCAGCAAAGGAAGACTGCAGCGAGGATGCATCTCCCAGTTCCCTGGTCCAAAACAAAAACAAAAACAAAATGAAACAAACAAACAAACAAAACCGCCTGGGGATGCAATGGCAGAAGTTCCCATGGCATCAGAGCAAACAACAGGCCTCCAGAGGATTGTGCTCACTGGAGCCCCTAAGGTGTGTCCTTGGAGCACCTCCCTTCATCACATGCCTTGTGCAAGAGATGTTAACCGTGGTGTGCTCCATGGGAAAGGAAACTGCCTGCCCCTAGCCCTTGGGAGAGGGAGAGAGACCATGAATCTGTCATTTCCCTCTTCTTCCAGATCCTGGGAAGCCTGGAGGAATTGCAGTTTCTGTCTTTGGACTCTGATGAGGGTCCTGCATCAGGAGATCGGCTCCGCCTTCCCTGGAGCTAATTTGCACAGCGCCCCACTTCGTGATGAGACGGCACACGGAGGCGGGGACCTCAGTTCCAGGTTGAGTGAAGAACGGCAGCCTGGGGTTCATGTAGAGAGAGGAGCCCTGACAACATGATCAGATTCTAGATCAAGGAAGAACAAGGGAGAAAGAATCCTGCAGGGGGAATGGAAGGATCCGAGCTTGTCCTGTAGCTTTCTCCCACATTTCCCTGATTTAGGAGGCAATCTGGACATCCTGGGAAACCATCCACTTGAAATACATGCTTTAACTTCTGCCGCTTTATAGCTAAAGAGACTGTCCTTTATGCATGGTATAAAGGAGGGTGGACATGACCCCCACCCCCTTACATAAATAAGAAGGAATTACATAACGGTTATCTGTCTGGGGTTTTTTTTTTTTTTTTAGGATTTTTATTTATTTATTTCACACACACACACACACACACACAGAGTGAGCACAAGCAGGGCAAGTGGCCAGCGGAAGAGAGGGAGAAGCAGACTCCCTGCTGAGCAGAGAGCCTGATGTGGGACTCAGTCCCAGGACCCTGGGATCATGACCTGAGCTGAAGGCAGAGGCTTAACAGACGGAGCCACCCAGGCGCCCCATCTGTCCGTTTCCCCATTTTTGTCTTGGCTATGACAAAATTCAGAGTATAACTTCAGTGCTCACTGATGGAACTTCTCTTGTTTGGGGTTGCTGTGTGTATCTTCTTTCCTTCTAAAAAGTTTCTGGTCTTCCCTTTTCCATCTGTGCCTCCACACTGTGAGCAGCTCCCCATCCCTTTGGTAAGCCACGTGGGTTTGCACTGAAAACAGAACCATTCTGCTCGACATCACAAAAATTCTCTTCCCTTTGTCCCTAGGGATGGTGCCTGGAGAAGAGCCTCACAGAAGATTCAGTGACAGGACAGCCTGCATGTGTTAGAGGCCAAGGACACAGGTCCTGTCACTGTCCCCCTGCCAGTGTCAAGGCCACCAGCATGTCTCCGCCTGGTGCTCCCCTTAAATATTGGGTGTTCTCTCTGATAATATAGATGCGAAGGAAAGTAGTTCTACAAGAATAGTTCATCAAGTGGAAGTGGCCCTTGGTCCATTCATAAATATTTTCTAACCTCATCTTGTGAATGGTGCACACTTGAAGCTGGAATTCAAATTCCTCCCTCGGTTTGCTGCGTGGACTCATATCATCTCAGCTCTACTTACTCTGAAGTTCCTGGAAACCATCCCTGGTCACCAGCAGGGCTGCTGGCCAAGACGGCAACAGAACCCTGCTCAGAGGGAGGTTTTTTTCTTTTCTTTTCTTTTCTTTTTTTAAAAGATTTTATTTGTTTATTTGTCAGAGAGAGAGGGAGAGCACAAGCAGGGGAAGCAGCAGGCAGAGGGAGAGCTGAGCAGGGAGCCCAGTATGGGGCTCAGTCCCAGGACGCTGGGATCATGACCTGAGCTGAAGGCAGAGGCTTAACCGACTGAGCCTCCCAGGCGTCCCCAGGGGGCATTTTGTCTGGTGACCAGATGCTGCTGCATGATCTGACAGGGTGACGTCCATAATTTGAATGATGCTAGATAATTTGACAGGGTGTGAAACTTACCTTTGGGGAGTGTTTCTTCTTGTCTATAATAATGGACCTGTGGACTTAGGCTGGGACGAGGATGTCACAGAGGGAGGGGGAGGCTGAATGTGCAGGGATGGAGACCTGCGCTGTGGAGAGGGACACAACCCGCTCAGGCGTTGCCTCCTCCGTGATGCTGGTGTACATCACAGTATCAAATCGGTGTCCTCAAGGTATGCAGGAGGGAAAGGCTGCCACACTTGGGCAGGGTGAGGGGACTCCTGGAACTAACCCTTGTTACCCATGGGGGATACTACCGGAAGTTCTGGTCTGGGGGTGCAGCTCACGGACCACCAAGCACAGCACCCATGTCCCGCAGGGCCGGGCTGGCCATGGGCAGGCACGGAGGGCAGGAGACATGAGCATCCCGTAGTGGCAACACATGGGAGAGAAGAACGGCATCTCCTGAGGCTGAAGTCTACTGTTCTGACACAGACTGTCCCTCCACAGGTCTGTCTGGTGGGCCGAGGGGTCCTCACTGAGGAAGGAGGGGACTGAATTGACCATGTCTATGGCTGACTCTGACCTGTTGCTGTGCTCTTAGGCAGGACCAGAGACCCTCAGACTCTGCTGTCAACCTCTTCTTGCTTCCTCATTCCCAGACCCTCCCCCTTTATTTCCCTCCCATCATCCCCCTGAAGGAATGAGTCAACATTAGGAGAGCCATGAATTCTCTTTCAGCAGGAGAGAACAGAGCAGGGAGGTCAGGAAGGGGCTGAGGTAGCTGCCTCCTCAGGCTGGGAATTCACAGACGGCCAGGTGGGGGATGCCACAGGAGATGTCATTCCAGAGCCCGTCCTCCAGGATGGTCACGCAGTCCTCCCCGCTGTCATCGTTAGGCTCACCAGTCTTCCAGTTGCTGTAGGTCACGCTCTCCCCTGTCACATACATAAACTGACCCTCCGTCACCTCATCCGTGACGCCCAGGAAGGCCGTGCTTTTGGCCACATCCTGGATGGCTTTGTTCTCTTCGGCATTCCTAGGGGACGCCACAGTGCCCTGGAGCTCGGCGCACAGAGCCTTCACTTTGGAAAAAGTCATCTCTTCACCATTGGTCACGTAGAACTTCTTCCCAGTCTTTTTGCCCAAGGAGAAGGTTTGCACTGAAATCACAATGGGTGGGAGAGGTTGACCGGGCTTGGGGTTCAGCCCAGGACACTAGGGGGGAAAAGCCTTGCTCTGGGAACTCAGGACTCAGAAAAATAGCCCCACGCCCAACCACCAGGTCAGATCCTAGTAAGGAAGCCCTCCTCAGCTGTAGAGCAAGCAAGTCCACGGCGGAAAGCTCACAGTCTCCTGGGAGATCCCACCCCGCAGATGAACACCTGTTACAAACTGGCCCGGTGCAGGGGGTGCTTGGGCCTTCCTGCCGGGCTTGGGATCCAGGTGTGCATGGATAGCCATCTGAGCCAAGGGAGTGCGGAAGAAAGAGGCAGGATTCTAGAGGAGGCAGACTTTCGCATCGAGTCCTTCCTTCACTACTTCCTAGCTCCGGGACAGTGAGGGAATTATCTACATTTCCCGGACCGACCTTTCCTCCCCTGTAAATGAAATGGGTCTAAGCCCCACAAATAGGACCGGTGAGAGGATTGAATGAAACCACACTGCGAGGGAATGCCAACCTAGCACGGGCCACGGGATATGGTAAGTGTTCATAAATGTTCAACCTTGTCCACCTTCCCCTGAAACCGAGAGCACGCCAGAAAAAGGTGAGAGCCGAGAACGCCCTGGGGTGCAGAAAGCAAGCTTACACTTTTTGACATGGTCCAGTTCTGATTTCAGGCTCGTTATCTCCCTCTCCAGGTTAGCCAGCATCATCTCAGCAACTGTGAAGCAGCAGGAAGAAGGGCATTTAATGAGAAGACCGTCAGTTGGAGAGAAGAGTGTGGGGTGAGCTTACTGAAAAGTATGCTTAGTCTAGAAAAACAAGAAACCAAAATGAGGCAAAAGGAAGAAAACCTCTGGATTCCTACCTTCTGAGATACTCTTAGTAGCTTTTGTAAACTATTAACTCTAAACTAATAATAATAATAATAATATAAAAAGTAACTTATAAATTATGACTCTGGATCTTTTTGTTCACATAGTGCTTAAATGGTGCAATATTGTAACTATTTATAAGAACGAGCCCAACTCATTATTCTCCCTTTTGAAAATTTTCCTTAATTATTCTATTTCATTTCTTATTCCAGGCAAACTTTTTAATACTCTTATAATTGTGATGGGCCAGCTGGTGGGTATTAACAAGAGGTCATCATTTCACTTTTTGGGGGACTGAATTTATGTCCTTTGACCTTGAATCAAGTTGCCATGACGTTCCCCATGATTCAGGGGTCCTAGGAAACTGACCATTATCACGGCACTCTTTTGACCCTACACACAAAGCTGGCCGCCGAGAGGACACCGCTGTTCCCTCCCAGCCTGGAGACACACACAGACTGTGTCTGCTGAGGAAGAGCCAGGGCCCGTCTCCCACAGAGCCCTGGGGAGGCACAGGGTTTAGAAGTCTGCCCTCGGGAGTAAGGGTCAGGGGAACGAGTGTACCCAGTCGGAAGCAGTTTGGCATCTTCCAATGGAGCAGGAGGAATAGAAACCACCTCCCACCTGACCCTTAAGGCCCCAGAGCCTTGGGTGCCCTAGGTTCACACTGGGCTGGGGTGAGTTTCTTACCTGAACTATCTCCATGGTCTCCTTTGGGGCCCTTTGGTCCTGGAGCCCCAGGAACCCCAGGAGCCCCGACATTTCCTGGAGGCCCCAGTTTTCCTGGAGGGCCCTGCAAACCTCGGAGCCCTTGTCCTCTTGTAAGAGGAAGGAAAAGTGACTCAGGGGCTGTGGCTCCTTCTCTTTTTCCAGAAGTTCAATGTGATTTACCTTGACCCCAGAGAAACTCCAGTGAGCCAGTGGTGGCCCAAAGAAAAAAGATTCTCCTGCTCTCCAGCGGACAGCCTGTGCTAAGGGCCAGTTCCCCGAACGGGCAGGACGTCTGCTCTCTACAGGTGACCACACATCGAGGATTCCCGTGTGGAAATCTGGGCTCCAGCAGAACCAGAGAAGCATCTTTATTTTGGAGGGAATGACCTTTCACAAGAATGATCCTAAGTGAATGGTCACGTGGCTAAAAGTGAAAGATAAGTGTTGTCCTGTCTCTGCTAGGCATCTTTTAGGAACGGTCTCCCGTGGGGGGTAAAGATTTAGGAAGTCAGAGCAGCCTGCTCTGTACCTGGCTCGCCCTTTTCTCCCTTGGGTCCGTCTCGCCCATCTCTTCCCGGGATGGCGCAGGTAACCACTGAGCACGACTTCTGGCATCGCCCGAGATTTCTGCTTCTGAGTTGGCTGCTGTCAGCACACACAGAAGGACAGGAAGCGACGAAAACAGGAGCATGATCCTGAACCTTAGGGTGGAGAAAGTCAAGGGAAATAATTCTCTCTCCTCTTGCTTTGTCAGCCTTTGCTGACCCCATCCGCTGTGCCAGACCCTGTGCTCCGGGCAAGAGACCCAGAAGGGACCGTCGCTGTTCTTGGCTCTGCATTACTCCCAAGCTACTGGAGAGACAGACAAGTGAAAAGTAGTAGAGGTAGTTCAGTGCTGAAACAAGGGTAATACAACAGTCGCACATGCAAGAGTGATGCACCAGGGGCCTGTGGATTCGAGTCTTGGGAAGTTAGGCCGCCCCCCATACATGAGAGCCCACATGCTCTGGTGATCACAAACTAACGGCTTCTGTGGTCTGGCAGAAAGACAGAGAGCTCAGCACCTGCGCGAGCTTTGGCTCCTCTTTCTCGGTTCCCTTCTTGAGGTCCCAGGGAGCCTCAGTTTCCCTTTTCTTCCCCTTCCTATGGGCTCTAAAGTTAGACTCAAACTCCAGCAGGTAACCTGAGGTCCCACACGACCCGTTTCTCAGCAGGCCCTGGTTTCTGACATCCTTTTTCTCATTCCGCGTAAGAACGCTGTCCTTCACTGCGGGCCACGGCAGCCCTGGGGATCAGTCCACGTTGTTTCCCTGTCAACCTGCCAATCATCTTGCAGCAAGTCTCTACCCTGCGACAGGCACTTGGGGGTGGGGGGTGGGCTCAGGACCCAGGGTGCCCTGAGGCAGGCTCCTGACTCTCAGAATAGAACCTCCTTTGGTCCTTGATCCCGGCTAGACGAGACAGAGTTCTCCCTCCTTGGCTTGAGATTTTCCACTGAGAGGTCGTTTTTGCTGGCCAGAACCCAGGCTCCTGAAATTTCAGTTCACGCTGCATCCGGCAGCCTGCCAGCTCTTGCTCCTTCTCCTGGCGGGCTCGTCTGCAGGCTGCCCAGAGGCCTCCCCAGCTCTGTGCCCCGAGCCAGCTTTCAGATTACCATTCAGCTTCATGCCCAAGCCAGCCCCCTTTCCAGAAGCTTGGCAGCCCAGCCCCCGTGGACCTGTCTGGCCTCTCATCCCAGAGTCCCTGTCCCTTTCTCCCTCGCTGCTTCCTTGCCCTTGCTTGCCTTCCCTGGCCTGTCTGCTGCCTTAACCTTTCCTTTCCTGCAGGACACAGTGAGAAGTATTGAGTTCCTTTTTAAAAAGGTTTTTATTTTTCTGACAGAGACAAAGAGAAGGAGCGCAAGAAGGCAGAGTGACAGACAGAGGGAAAGGGAGAAGCAGGCTCCTCACTGAGCAGGGAGCCCAACACAGGGCTTGATCCCATGACCTGGGATCATGACCTGAGCCGAAGGCAGCCGCTTAACCCACTGAGCCACCCAGGTGCCCCAGAAGAGAACTTTCTTGATCACTTTCATCTCCACCTTTCTTTTTTCTATCTTTTTCTTTTCTTTTCTTTTCTTTTCTTTTTTTCCACTTCCCTGATCATGCTGGAGGCCAGGGTCAGAGCTTAAACATGTTGTTGGCAGACATAGCCCACTTCCATTTTTCCCTTTGGCTGACAGGACCACCCTTTCATTTGCAGAAAGGTCAAGTGGACCCTGAAAGGATATAAAAGTCCCAGGTCAGATGGACACAGAGGCCCTGTGTGGGCCTGACCACCCCACCCAAGCCCCTGCTGGACCCTTGGCCCAGGTCTTTCCCTCCATCCTCCAGAAATGACTTACTGAATGTCTCCTCAAAGCACTGGGGCAATGGCCGGGAAGCAGGTCCTCTAGACCACAGACGTCAGGCCCAATTAACCTTATGGCCAGGGACAGTGCTGGACCAGCCTTCAACCCCAGATTAATAAACAACTATCCTCAGAACCAGTGTCTACTGGGGCGGCTGTCCAGCGCCAGTGCTGGGGTGTGCAGCCCAGCACTAGGCAGCTCACTACTTGAATAGCCCAAACGCCTCCTCCTGCTCGTCCCTCCTGAGCATCCAGCTCTGTCCATCTGATTCCCCAGAATCGTAGTCTGGACAATAGTCGACCCCCCCCCCCGATATTTATTTCTAGAAGAGACACGATTAGACATTCTACCAAACACACACTCATGCGTGAGCACACACGTCCACACACACCTACACGTACAGGCTCCCCCCTCTGTGTCCACTGCTCTGACTCGTTCAGACTTGTGTTTGGTTTATGGTGGGGATGGGGGCTGGGAGGGGTTAAACACTGAGCCGCCTTATTCCTCCCTTCTCCTTCACAACATTTACCGAAGGTCCTCTTTTTGGATGAGGTGCAGACGTCCCAGGGTGAGGCCCAGGGAAGGAAGTACCTGTAGGTGCTTCAAGTTCACGGCTGGTTGTGAGCACTTGCACTGAAGCTACTGCAGCCTAGGACACTTGTCTCTGTCTTTGCATGATTATTATCATTCACTTTGTAGTTCAACTATTCTCTCTGGAGAAAGGGCTTCCCTCTAATATTTAATTTTAAGTAGCCACTCCCTCGTGTCTGTCTTTCTTTCTTTCTTTTTTTATTATTTTATTTATTTATTTATTTGACAGAGATCACAAGTAGGCAGAGAGGCAAGCATGGGGGGGCCGTGGTGGTGGTGGGGGGAGCAGGCTCCTCGCTGAGCAGAGAAACTGACACAGGGCTCGATCCCAGGACCCTGAGATCATGACCCGAGCCGAGGGCAGAGGCTCAACCCACTGAGCCACCCAGGTGCCCCCCATTGTGTCTTTCTGTTTTAATTCTTTGCCCACTAGAGATGCACCTATACGACTGACTGTCTTGTTTATTTAGTGGCACATTCGTCGACCACCACCCTCCTTTAGAACAAGAACTCCTTCAGAACAGGGATCTTGTCCTCGGCTGTTACGGCCCCACTCAGAGCGGTGCCTGGAAGCAGTCACGGCAGCTGGATAAACAGAGAACGCAGGAGTCCCTCTGCCTCCTCCTCTGAGCAGCTCCCCTGACTGCTCGCCAGCCAGAGCTAATGTCATTGCCCACGTTCCCAGCTACTTTTCTAGGGCAGGAGCTGTGTTTGCTTCACTGACTTGTCTCCACGGTGCACCCCAGGGTGGGGCACACAGGACGGGTCCCCTGAGAGAGTGGGGGCAGAGCGGGGAGCAGAGCCCATGAGCCAGAGCCAGGGGTAGACCCGTCCACACGGTACCTCCGCACCTGGTTTCCAGCAGCATCCACTTATCTCCAGAGCCTGATCAAGTGGCCTTTTTCAAGTCCCTGACCTGACCTTTGGTTCCTGCCCTCCCCCAAATTTACACTTGCTCTTTGAAATACTCAGTCTTATCAAACAGCTCAAGAGGTTTGCTTTTTCCCTGGTGGGGAGTCAGTGCAGGGCCACTTCCCTTGGACTCTGCCTTGTGATTGGGGTTCTGGCTTCTCAAGGATCATCAGCTCTGTGTACTCAAAGTCACTATGCCCCGCTCGGCAGCCCTCCTAGATTCCTGGGGCCCCCTGGACAGAAGACCCCTGGCAAAGTTGTGTTTCCTGCTGCCATTGACATGACTTTGAAGGGCCCCAGGCCCAGAGGACAAAGAACATCCAGCCCACGCAGCAAATGGACAGACCTCCCAGAAAGGCAGGAATGTGAAGCAGAGAATTACATAAACCAGGACCCTCTATGCTACAGACCAGAGGAAAAACGGCTCAGGGAAGCAGGGGAGATAATATGGCAGGAAGTGGGAGGGATGAGCTAAGAAAGGGACAAGAAAGCCTAGACTTTGCTGGGAAAAGAGCCTCCTTTGAAGATGCATATTCTTTACTCTGTCCTCACGTAGGCCTGGGTTTTTTGTTTTGTCTTTAAGATTTTATTTATTGGGGCACCTGGGTGGCTCAGTGGGTTAAACCTCTGTCTTCAGCTCAGGTCATGGTCTCAGGGTCCTGGGATTGAGCCCCGCAACTAGCTCTCTGCTCTCTGCTCTCTGCTCCCCGCCCCCCCGGCCTGCTGCTCTGCCTACTTGTGATCTCTCGCTCTCTGTCAAATAAATAAAATCTTTAAAAGAAAAGATTTTATTTATTTATTTGAGAGAGAGCGAGAGAGAGCAGAAGAGGGGGTAAGGACAGAGGGAGAAGCCGACTCCCCGCTGAGCAGAGAGCCTAAGGCAGGACTCAATCCTGGGGCTCCAGGATCACGACCTGAGCCAAAGGCAGTCACTTGACCAACTGAGCCACCCAGGTGCCCTAGGCCCACGTTTTAATGCATGCTACATGATAATATTATTCTGCCAAGGTGATTATTATTGAATTTGGCTATTTATGCCAAAATGAAAAATAGTTTTTCAAGTATCTCAGCTTGTCACTCCCTAGTGCACCATAGGGACTTTCATGCTAGGTGCCTCATTTTCTCAGATGGAGATCTGCTAAGTTCAAGGTCCCCTTGTAAAAATTACCAAACACAGTAGAAATTAAGCAGAATGAAAGCTGACTGACACTATAAGCTTCCGAAGGAATCCTCCCAGGATAGCTGCCTCTCTTTAATAGATACATTGATATTTTTATGTTTATTTATTTTTAAAGATTTAATTTATTTATTGTCAGAGAGAGTGTGAGAGAGGAGAGAGAGCATAAGCCGGGGGAGCGGCAGGCAGAGGGAGAAGCAGGCTCCCCGCTGAGCAGGGACCCTGACATGGACCCTGAGATCATGACCTGAGCTGACTGAGCCACCCAGGTGTCCCAAATTGATATTTTTTAAAAGACAGTATAAGAAAGAAAGAAGCATGGGCGCTTGGGTGGCTCAGTGGGTTAAGCCTCTGCCTTCAGCTCAGGTCATGATCCTGCGGTCCTTGGATCGAGTCCCGCATCGGGCTCTCTGCTCAGCCGGGAAACTGCTTCCCCGTTCTCTCTGCCTGCCTCTCTGCCTACTTGTGATCTCTGTCAAATAAATAAATAAAGTCTTTTAAAAAAAAGAAAGAAAGAAGCAAAGAAAGAAGGAACATTTAAACAATCGAATTAATGAATTAGAATAAGGAAATAATATAAAGTTAATAATATAATTTTTCTTAAAAAAACCTGTTCTTTACAAGAACAAAATAAATAAACTTGGCAAATCTGACCAGAGAAGTTTGGATTACCGTTGCTGATATTTTATGTCTCCACATCATAGAATTACACGTTCATGCCATTGGCCATGGTACATCGTGGAGTCTGTCCCCGGAGTACGTGGGGTGCTCTATGTCCCACCCCCTGCGACATTCGGCTTGGCCATGTGACCGTGAGCAGACACAAACCCACCTGAAAGCCAGAAGTCAAAAGTAGCTACTGACGTCCAGGCATGCATCCACGGTCAGTAGCACGGTCCCTAGAACCTGACTCGTGTATTCACAGCCCAGACCGCGCACGAACTGGCCACATGGCCTACGGCACATCACTGTGACCTTTATGAGCCTCAGTATTCTTATTCGTAAAATGGGGATGACAACAGCATCCACAAAATAGGTTAGTCCAAGTGTAGTTCTGGGCACAGAGTAAGTGTGATAAGAGTATCAGCCCCTAGACCAGGGAGGGTATATCCTAGGAAGGAAAGTATGGGTTTTTTTTTTTAAGCTTTTATTTATTTATTTGACAGAGAGAGATTACAAGTAGACGGAGAGGCAGGCATAGAGAGAGGGAGAGAGAGGGAAGCAGGCTCCCTGCTGAGCAGAGAGCCTGATGTGGGACTCGATCCCAGGACCCTGAGATCATGACCTGAGCCGAAGGCAGCGGCTTAACCCACTGAGCCATCCAGGCGCCCAAAAGGATGGTTTAATATCAAAAACTAAATCCATGTAACTCATTAATAAAATATATAACAAGTTGGAACGAGAGTCATAGAGCAGACATGTACAATCTGGAAGCTTGAAGTTCACCCTATTCTCAAAATAAAGGGGCACCTGGGTGGCTCAGTGGGTTAAAGCCTATGCCTTCGGCTCAGGTCATGATCCCAGGGTCCTGAGACTGAGCCCCGCATCGGGCTCTCTGCTTGGCAGGGAGCCTGCTCCCTCCTCTTTCTCTGCCTGCCTCTCTGCCTACTTGTGATCTTTGTCTGTCAAAGAAACAAATAAAATATTTTTAAAAAATGAATACATGACCTCACAATGTTTCATACAATCTTCTCCCCAGAACCCTGCATTGCAAACTTTGTAGGACTGATTGATTGATTTGACAGAAAGCGATAGCGAGAGAGAGGGAACACAAGCATGGGGGAGCTGGAGAGGGAGAAGCAGGCTCCCCTGCACACCACCACCTTCGCGCTATGGGAAACTTTGAGGTGGCGGAGTGGAAAATGGAAGGCATGGTATCACCACCCACAAAGGAACCGTGTGGGTTTAGCTCAGGAGATATCTTAATGCCGGCCATAAGCATGAATGCCCCTACGTTCTTCCAGATGTTTTCCGTAGCTTGCCATATGTTTGTACGACTTAAGGGTGCAAAGCAGTTTGCCCCTCCAACCCAACAAAGAAGGCATTCCCTGAGATGGAATTCTCCATGTTTTTGAGGTAAGTGGGGGCTCAGAGCCAGAGTTAATTTGATTTCTAGAAATACACAAACTTTTTGTTTCTTGAAACCCAAGCAATGAAAACTCATGTTAAGGCAGTCATGGTTTATTACACTTCAGTCGCCTCTGTCCGGTAAGAGGCGAGGTGGTTACGAGCATAAGCTTCTGGTCTGGGTAGACACGTTTGAATACAGCCTCTGCCACTTGCTCCAAGTCATACAATTCAGAACATTTAACTTCTCTGAGTTTGTGTCCTCAATAAAAATGGGGGGACATCAGGCGGGGCCCATGGCATTGTGTAGAGATTAAATCCTATTCCATAAGATGTATTAGATGTATCAGAAGTGCTTGGCAAGGTTCTGGGCACAAAGACTTGGCACGTACGCTATTTGTGTGCTCACTAAACATCCAGTGGTGTGGTGAGAGATGTGAACACCTCACTGAGATCCAAAATAGGTGTGGACACGTCCATCAGCCAGAAGTTACTTGGATTATGTCTGGGTCGGGGGTGAGATCTTCCCGAGGGGTGTAGACTGGCTGCTTTTCGGTCAGGGAGTTGGGAGGCAACCCAAGACTCAAGGCAATTATTAGGATTAGGTTGGCCTCCTGCACATGCCGAGGCGCCCCCCAGCTCTCCAACCTCACAGAGACACTGACCAGATGTGCCCTCATAGGCTCCAGGCTGCCAGAGAATCCCAAATGCGTCCTTAGCCCCACACATATGGAATTCCCCAGAAGCACCCCCTACACACCATTGTGCTTGATCAGAACTGCCAAATCTTGATGAGGTTGGGCAGTGGGTAGTCTGCAGAGGGAGAAGAGAAGGGCCTGGGAAGCAGGCACCTGCTGTGTGATTCTGGAGGGAACTTCCAACCCAGGACCTCACTGTTGCATCTGGCTATGAAGAAACCGGACAAGAGGAAGAAGAAGGAAGTCTCCAACTCTTGCCCAAGGGCAAGGTTAGGAGGGGCACCTGGAATGCAGGGCCGAGAGGGGCTGGGGGGAGGGGGAGGGACATGTCAGACTGATTCCTGATGCATGAAGGGGGCAAGGATTCCGGACCTGACCAGGGAGGGGAGTGGCTAAGAATGCCTCCTGCGCGAGGGGCCACAAATACATTTTGCTGGGAAGGAGCTGTAGCATCTCAGAGATCAGGCTCTGGCTGGAGGCTGGATGGCAAGGCAGGGCCCTATCTACCCGGCCACCCAGGGGCCTTCTCAAAACTCACAGACGGCCAGCCGGTACTGCAGGCAGTTTTTGTTATTCCACTGCCCATCTGTGTACATCTCCACACACTTCTCCTTGCCCCACCCCCTGGGCTCCCCTGGGTACCAATTGGTGTAATTCACAGGGGCCCCATCCAGGTAGAGGAACTCTTTGGAGTCGGGGCTCTCCATCAGGCCCAGGTACGCGTAAGTGTTGTACTTCTTCACGATGCTTGCGATGGCTTCGTTCTCTTCCGGGCTCGTCGGGGCAGCGATGCGGCCACCTGCTCTGGCACATAAACGTTGAATGTCCTCAAAATTTACCGACTGCCCGTTGCTGGAGAAGACCTTCTCTCCCACGACCAGCATGGACTCCTGCAAGCTGAGGACTGGAGCAGAGAAACCGAGTCAGGCCACCGGCTGCTCTGGCTCATGGTCCCCGCCCCTCGCTCGGGCTCCCTGTCTTTAAGCCCGCTCTCCTCTCCTGCCAGCCTGAGTCTTCCTCAATCCCCCTCCCTGCTCTTATCATTCTCTTCGTTCACCCATTTCACAATTACTGATCGACCACCTATTATGTGCCAGGAATTCCAATTTACAAGATTCAATAGAAAGCAAGAGAGGGGGCGCCTGGGTGGTTCAGTTGGTTAGGCAACTGCCTTCCACTCAGGTCATGATCCTGGAGTTCCGGGATCAAGTCCAGCATCAGGCTCCCTACTCAGCAGGAAGTCTGCTTCTCCCTCTGACCCTGCCCCTTCTCATGCTCTCTCACACCAATAAGTAAATAAAATCTTAAAAAAAAAAAAAAAAGCAAGCTAGGCAGAGAACTTATACTCCCCTGACATCGGGAGCTGAACTTTGTCTACTTCTGTCTCCTTGGGGCCATTCAAAGAATCAGGAAAGGGAAGTATCATTTTTTTCCCCCAAGACCTGCATATCCTCCCCAGCTTGTCGTGTCTTGAGGTTCTGGAGCCCGATGCTGGGATTGGAGGAAACTCTGTGCTGTAAGCCCCTGTGGAACCCCCTTACCTCCCATGGCCTGCAGGATTTGATGTCTGAACTTGCGGAGTGTGGTTTGGAGCTCCTCATCTAAAGAAGCTGGAAGCCCTGTCAAGAGATTCCCACCCACGATCAGGGTCCAGCCAAGCAAGACTCCCACTTGCGGCCAAGCAGGCCTGACACCAGCTGTGAGCCTTTACTTGTCCATGCCCACTGCTCAGGCCCTGGAGTGTATCTCCACACTTGTCCTTTGCTGCAGCCCTGCACCTGCTAAGCTCCCACCTGCCCTTCTTTCCTGCCTTTAACGGCTTCTGCCTTCTGTCCTTTAACGGCTCTGTCAGCCCACTCCTGTGGGTTTTTCTGGTTTGGGGGCAAGGTGCCCCCCCACCAAAGGCAAATGAGCTATACCCATCCTTCTCTGTCTGGCCTGGCTGAGCCATGGCATCATCTACCTGCCTGCCGGAATAGGCTTTCACCGTGGTCTCTACCCCTTTCACCGTGGTCTCTACCCCTGATCCTGACCCTTCCTCCTCCCTCAACCTCACCCCTCCCCACCTGCCACCCAGCAGCTCGGTCAACAGTGGGCGGTTGTCCAGGAAGCAGGATTTCAAACACTGATGTAGGAAGCCGCTCTGATGGAGAGGTAGCGCTCGTTCTCTGTGCTCTCCTGACTGACCTTGGTCACAGCCCTAAGCTCTGGAGTGCCCCTCTGTATGTGGGGCGCCCATTCTCATCATCTGCCTAGCACCCACATAACCTGTACACCTTTCAGAATGCGCCCCCTACCTTAGCCCTAGGAAGTGCCTTCCCTGCCTCCCGGCGCTGTCCTCGTCATGCACTTGATGCCCTGCCTGTGCCCATCAGCAGTTGTGGCATGTGGAGCGCTTCTAAACCCCCCCCCCCCCCCCCAGTCCTCGCTGTGGCCGACTGCCTGGGCGTCTCTGACTCCTCTCCTTGGCCTCGTCTTCTCTCACTTAGGCTGAGCAGGATGTCCTTTGCGGGCTTCCAGGGTTCTGTCTGACCCCCACCATCCCTCACGTAACTGGCCACCTGGGCGCAGTGCCTGTGTGGTTGCGGCCCGCTTGCCCTGCCCTGCTCACCTGGAGGGCCCCTCTCACCAGGCTCCCCCTTTTCTCCACGCTCTCCAGCAACGCCAGGGGCTCCAGTCACCCCCTCAGGCCCAGGGTAGCCTGGCATTCCTCCAGGGGGGCCCATGGGGCCTGCAGAAAGAAGGGGACATGGATGTGTGTTATTTACCACTCACAGCAGAGCTGGGGCTGGTGTAAAGGGACCCCCCCCTTATCAGCTGAGCTGATTCACATGTCATCCCATGGGCACTTTGCAAGGGTAACCAGTCTAAGTCCCCCAGGCAACTCCCAACTCCCACGGTGTGCCACCATCCCACTCACCGGGGGACCCAGCCCAGAGCCCAGGACAAGTGGGCCTCCTGGAAACAGGTCCCTGTCCCTCAGCTGAGGGCAGGGACTCACCCAGTACCTGGAGGCCCAGGGTCTCCTTTGACACCATCTCTCCCATCTCTGCCCGGCAAGCCGTGGGATCCGGGAGTGCCAGGGATGCCAGGGTGGCCACTACAGATATCCTTCCCGCTGTACTCGAAGCCGGACACCATCAGCACGGTGAGCGTGAGGGCCAAAGGGCGCAGCAACATGGCTTCTGTCCCAGAGATCCTCCTGCAGTGAGAAAGCACCACTGGCTCGTCTGGTGCATCTGCAAAGGTTTCCCGGTGGCTGTGCTTTGTGAAGATTCAGGCACGTGGCCGGGCCTGGGGGCCGGTGCAGGTACAGACACGACTGTGGGAAAGACCCAACTTGTCCCTGGAAACTGCCAGCATCCTCTGCGGTCTCACACCCCGCCTCTGGGGCTGGAGACGGGATGGTGCCTGGGCTGGTGAGGGGAACCTGGAGAGTCAGAGGGCCTGGCTTCTGATGCGCTCTTGTTTACACCTCGCGGTGTGACCACAGGGACTCACATCACCTGTCTTGACTCCTGTACCCTGGAGACAATCCCGACCTTTCCCTCCCGGGTCGTGGGGAGGAGGGATGGCGTCACCCCCTCCCTCGGTCCTTATACGCTCAGCTTCCCTCCTTGCAGGGTCAGGGAATGAGGATATTGGCAAGCCCACATTTCTGCATCCATCGTTATGATTCTGGGAATGACTCCCACGGGGAGGCCCCCTGCTTCCCAGTCTGGCCCTTAGTTATGCCTGTGACCGCTGGGCTGGTTCTCTTTGCCTGCAACCCGTGCCCTGGGGAGGACCACAGGGACCGGGTTAAACTCACCCTCGCAAACGGAGCCCCCGTGCACCTCTGCCTTCGGGTCGGTGGCGTGGAGAGGCAGGCAGCCCCACTTATATGCACGCAGACTTCCAGGCTTCCTCTCCAGCCCAGAGAGGCTCCCGTCACAAGGGCCTCAGGAAGCAGCCATCTTGTTTACACAGCAACATTCCCTCCCAGAGCACTCAGGCTGGAGGGGCACTCAGGACACTCGCTAACATCTCAGGGGGTGGGACACTCTCCCCGCTGCCCGCTTTCCCAGCAGTGAGGGACGAGAGCCCTTACCCAGGCACAGGTGGAGGCGTGCCACGAAGGGGTCCTTCTCTCCCCATCCGACTGTCACCATCCCCCTGGATACCCACCTCCACAGGACACCATAGCAGGCAGCGCTCTTTCCCCGGGGGAGCAAACAGACCAGTCAGCCACACACAGGCTATCTCTCCACTGGCCCCTTCCTGGGGCCATTCCAGCTCCAGAGTCTCTTTGGCCCGGGGACGGGAGCCCTTTGGTTCCAGGCCACACAGAGGCCATGGCTTAGGTGGAGGGTGGTCAGGTGGTGCTAGGACAGGCTGTGTGTCTGGGGACGGGTCTCACCACTGAACTGCCCAGCACCACCCCCTCCCCGGCCTCCCGGGGCCCTGCTTCTGGAGCCCCTGGCGAAGCAGGTGGGCACATGGTTCAGAGTCACAGGCAAACCCTTGGCGTGTTCCAGTTCCCCTGCTCAGGTAGGCTCAGCGGCGGGGAAGCAGGGCCGTGCCTGGAAGGTCACAGGAGGGCAGCAGCTCCCAGTTTGGAACAGGGGTGATGTCTGTAACCTGCAGGGGTCATTGTTGTAAAGGACGGGATAACATAGGAAACCCTGACTGAAGAAATCCCCTGTTCAGGCCACCTGATGTGGGGTTGGCGGAGGAGCTCTGTCTGCAGGGATGGTAACAGTGGGGGGCTAAGGCCAGAAAAAGTCACCGTGTTTACCTGTAAGTGGCTTGAAAAATCTTGAGGTCCTCAGGCAGCGTGAGGCAACTCTGGGAAAGTGGGGGTTCAGCTAAAAGGATCCCACTCCTAGGAGCAAGGAGCCAGCCCGAACCCTGCTGCCACCTGCTGCTGCCCCACGTGGGTGCTGGCCGGGCAGGATGGAACCCCATGAAGTCTCATGAAAGGGACTTCAGTGTGACTTGGGTGAGGGAGGACTGTGCTGCAGGTGAAGGAACAGGAACATGGGTGGATTCTGAAGGGCCTTGACAAGGCAGCAGGGATGGCCAGGGCCGTGTGGGCAAAGGTGGGAATCTGGGACTCAGTCACACCTTAGCTGGGATTGGGAGCTGCCTTCTGTTATCCGTGTGGCCTTGGTCAGGTTATATAACCTTTGAGCCTTGGTTCTTTCTTTCTTTCTTTCTTTCTTTCTTTCTTTCTTTCTTTCTTTCTTTCTTTCTTTCTTTCTTTCTTTCTTTCTTTCTTTCTTGTTTTTTTCGTAGAGTCTGACCAGTATGTTCCCATTTCCTCTGTCCCCCAGCCCCTGGTAACCACCACTCTACTCTGTGTCTATGAATTCAGGGTTTTTTTAGATTCCACATGGAGGTGATACACACATTATACCCGTGTTGTCACAAGTTGTGGGGTTTCCTTTTTCCTCTGGCCGAATACTATTCCACTGTATGTCTACACCACACCTTCTTTGCCCATGTATATACCTAGGTTGTTTCCACGCCTTGGCTATTGTAAATAAAGCTGCAACACACAGGGGAGTGCAGACACCTCTCTCATAACCTGTTTTCATTTCCTTTGGAAATGAAACCCAGACTTGGGAGGGCTGGATCCCATGGTCGTTCTGTTTCTGAATTATCAAGGAAACTTCATACTGTTTTCCATCGTGACTAGACCAGTCTACAACCCCAGCATATATAGGGAACAAGTAACTTTTTAATATAAGAGTGCCACATGCAATATTAGGGACATACTTACATACTGAGAAATTACTCAGGTTTATCTGAAGTTCCCATTTTACAGGGCATCCTGTATCTCATTGGGCAGCTCTGCCTGTAGGGGCTTGGACAAGCAGAGGTTTCTGGTAAGGAAGGAGAGAATTCCTTTGGCTTACTGTCATGGTATGATGTATAGTTTGGGACCATAACAAGCTTGATGATCCTTGGCTCAGATTTGGGATGAAACATCTTTCCTGGGCTCTGCATGGCCGGTGAGCAGGGGTCTGAAACATGGGGTGTAGATATGGCATAGACAAGGCTGCTATTCAAATAAACCCCAGCTCTCCGGCAAGCTGTCAGGGGAAATCCAGGAGCCAGAAGGAGCAATGCTCAAGATTTGTTTACTTTGACCCCTCAGTCACCCACCTGCACCTGGACTAGAGGGTCATCTCCTGGGGCTTTGGTGGAGTTGCCCTGGGTACACGGAGAGGGAGCAAGGTAAGGCAAAGTAGACAGGACAGTGAGCAAAAGGACCGAGTGTGGCCGTGGTCTCACAGGTGCCTCTGAGCAGCCTTCCTAGGGACAAGTGTCTGTCGGAGCAGGGAGTCAACTATAAGCAGGGGCTAACTGTGTCTAACTGTCTAACTGTCTAACTGTCTCTTTCTCTGGAACAGCAGGCTCCAGACAATTGGACGCCCAGAACCGAGGCACCCAGCCTGCTCTGGCTCCCATGCTTCTTTACACCAGGTTGTCTGGTGGAGGCAGGGCTGAGCTCAGTCTGCAGTGTGGACTGACAGCCAAGAGGGACCGGGACGGGTCAGCAGCAACTCGGTTAGGGCTCTGCCAATACTCATCTTCCCAGAAAGGAAGTAGGGTGGGTTACACCAGAGCCCAGTCTGAAGGGTTAGAAATACCAGCAGCCCGTTTCTGGCTGCTTCAGCCTCGTGTCTAGACTGGAATTGAAGGGACCTTTCCCATCATGGATCTCTCCATCCCACACCCACTTATATTCCTCAGAGAAGGTCTGAGCCCACAGCCTCACACACATCTTGGTCTCCTCCCTGCTCAGTCCCGCCACTGCCACCCAATTAGCTGTGAGTCTACACAAAACGGTCGGGAGAGGCTTGCTCTCCCTGGAGCTGTGCCTCGAATGTTTCCATCGCCTCTGTGTGTGATGCCCTCCTGGGAGCCTTCCTGCATCCCCCGGCCTCAGATTACAGCCAACACACCCCAGCACGTTCCACCCAGACTTTGAAAAAACACTTCAGAAGGGACTGGAGCAACTCTTTGTCAAATCTGGCATGCTTGACCCTGGGGTTCTGGATGTTGGAGAATGCCCCCTCAGGTCGAGATTTGGGACCAGTATCAGCGATGGTCTGGGTTTCACTTTCTGGAAGACCTGAATGTCCACCATGAGAGGAAGTTCTCTGGAGTTTTCAGCTTCAGGTGGCTCCAGAACGGGGCAGGGGTGTCCCTCACGGCATCCTGGAGGACAGCCAAACCACAGGCGTGGGGTTCCTGATCTCACCAGGGAAGCTGCACCCATTCTTATCACCCACCCTCCATAGGTGGACATGAGTCCACGGTGCTTCCCGGGGTTGCCCAGATTTTAGAAAATCACTACTAGAAATGAAATACAAACCGCGTATAGAATTTAAAATTTTCTGCTACCCACATGAAAACACATTTGAAAAAACACATGAAGTTTAATGCCACTTAACCCAACACATTCAAAAGAGTACCATTTTAGCATATAATCAGGATAAAATGATTGTAAATTACCTATTTTCATTCATTTTTCTTCTTATTAGAACTTCAAAGTCATGTGTATTGTTTTGTTTTGTTTTTAAAGATTTTATTTATTTATTTGACAGAGGGAGAGAGAGAGATCATGAGTAGGCAGTGCAGCAGGCACAGAGAGAGGGGGGAGCAGGCTCCTGCTGAGCAGAGAGCCCAATGTGGGGCTCGATCCCAGGACCCTGAGATCATGACCTGAGCCGAAGGCAGAAGCTTTAACCCACTGAGCCACCCAGACGCCCCAGGCTCGTATGTTTTGCAACTGTCGCTCATCTCATTTAGCTGGACCAGCTCACATGCCCAGAGAGAATGCGGATTATGTGCTTTCCACAGACATTTGTTTCTTCCTTAACACCAGGTAAGGGCTTGTCTCCGTGCTTTTGTGCCTTCATAGGTTCCTTACTGGAAATTTCCGTGTCTTTCACACCAGAGTGGGTAAGAGATGGCAAAGTTTCATTGAACCAAATATTCCAGGTGAAGCTGATCTCAGAGGAGGAAGGTGTGCATTGTGGGAGGTGGGGGGAGGTGTCTGGGTTGTAAAAGAGGTTCTTTAAAATGGCCAATTTGGAGCTAGGGGTGGGCCATCCCCCCAGATTGTGCTTGTTTCTTTTAGAAAGGGACTAGCTGTCAGGGGAAAGAACCACTATCCCCTCTTATCCCCTCCACTAGCTACTCAATAGCTAAACAGCCCCTTCCTTTGTCAGTGTGTATGTGGTGACTTTAAGATCTCCCAAGCCAAGGGGCTATGAAGTTCAGTCTCGGTTAACACAGTGGGTGCCTTTCCCCAGGCTGGGCCAAGGCTGGCTCATTGCACCTGTGCTGCCCTGCACTGTAGTCACCAGCCGCATGAACCCTTGAAATACGGCTCACTTCACTTCCGGGCACAGACTCCCTGCACCTCCTGCGCACTGGCCACTCCCTCGTGCTCTCCTGGTCTCCTGAACTGGCTCTCCCCCATCCCCCGGACTCTTCATACTGGGAGCACCAACACGCAGTTGGAGGCCTACCTCTGTGGCCTCAAGCGGGCTATCTCCAGGCACAGGCTCCCTCTGGCCACCAGCAGGGTCAGCCTCTGGAATCCATCTCAGCAAAGCTCCCTTTCCCTCATGAGGGGAAGAGAGAAAGAAAGCATCAAGGACAGAGACTAACAGCCCCATGTGGCTCCCACCCAGGATGTTCACGGTGGTGGGTTGGACGCACAGTTGGAGGAAGGCAACACGGACAAGGACATGGGTGGCTGGGCATGGGGGCGGGAGCAGGCTCTGGAGAAGAAAGCAGCCCTTGAGCGTGACGCTGAGCCTCGCAGAGACTCAGACCCTCATCTCTAAAGTGACAGTAGTGAGACTATCTCCCCACTGGGCTGGATAGGTAATTAATGGTGATGATTCAGGTCAAGGCCCTGGCAGAGAGACTGGTGTGGGGAAATTGGCCCCACAGCGCCAGAGTGACAGGGACCATGTCCCCACACACCAACCCGGGGTTCGCCCTCTGCTCAGGGGGAGCAGCGCTTCCCTGACACCTGTATTATTCTGAACTAGATCTCCTGGGACCACCCGCTGCTGTGTGTTCCTGCTGCTTTTCCCTTTTACTCATGCCAGAGGGCCCGTGGGGTGGGTGTTGGAGCTGGGAGTCTCTGACCCAGGGTGATGGTGGGGGGGACCACAACCAAGTAAAGACTCCAGCTTCAAATCAACACTTACCAGAAACAACTTTGACCCCAAACACCGTGGTTTTCTGGGGGAATGGTGTTAATATAAAACATACGAATATGAATATAAATATAAATATAAAAAGCTGAGTGTAGACTTCATATATATGATCCGAACCAGAGGAGCACAGCCCCTGTAGACCCAGGGCAAGCCCCAGTCTCCGCCAGAGCCAGGACTCTGTCCCCCAGCCGTGCCCCGACATGAGACCTGAGGGGACACACTGAGCCATGAACTCCACACTGTGCAGGGCCAGGAGCCAGGCTTAGAGGGACTTTCAGAGTGGGCCTTTAGGAGGGTAACCACGGGAGGTGACTGCTGCAGGGACCCTGGTCACTAGCCACATGTGCTGCCACCAAAAAGCCTTGTCCAGGCAACTCCCCAGGACATGTCCCGTGAACATGCCTGCATGACTTTTATGTCTAGGGAGGTTAGGGGTTGCATGGAGATCACATATGTATCATATCAACTGTGTGTTTGTCCACATGTGTCTCTGCCCATGTCAGTACAGGAGTATCTGCCTGGGTGTCATGTCCCAGTGTGCGTGCGCACGTGTGTGTGTATGTGTGTGTGTAACAAAGGGTGCCAGCTGGCTGCCTCTGAGCTTCCCCCAGCTCCGGAACAATAGAGAGTGCATTGGTCACCTCAGTGTATGTGTCACAGGACCCACATGCTGCCTGTGGTCAAGGTGGACAGGTCAATCCCAAGCAGGGGATTATAGAACCCCAGGAGTGAAACGCTATGCCATGGTGGGGACATGGGTGGGCGTCCTCAAGCAGAAGGGTCCTGGAGCCTTTGTGCAGGGATTGGTTTCCAAGCCTACAACCCTCCCCCAATAAGAGGAGTAAGTATTTTAAAGATGTGATTTATTTATTTGACAGACAGAGATCACAAGTAGGCAGAGAGAGAGAGAGGGGGAAGCAGACTCCCTGCTGAGAAAGGAGTCAGATGCAGGGCTCGATCCCAGGACCCTGGGATCATGATCTGAGCCAAAGGCAGAGGCTTTAACCCACTGAGCCACCCAGGGACCCCGGAGGAGTATGTATTTTAGATGCAAACATAACTTTTCCCAGTTCATCAGAGCCTGATGCCAGCCACTTCTTCTCCCTGTCCCCCAAAGGCCCAGCCATCCCCCCTTCCCTGCCTCCCATCAAGGGCACCTGCGGTGATCACACAAGGTGGGGTGGGAAGGGGGCTCCATGCAGAATGCACACACATGATGAATTCCACCCATGCTCAACCAGGGTTCTGCCTCTTATTGCTAATCATGACCCTGCAGTGGGACTCCATTTTTATACCTTTGTTTTTTGGTAAAGATTTATTTATTTGGGGATGCCTGGGTGACTCAGTCAGTTAAGCAACTGCCTTTGGCTCAGGTCGGATCCCAGAGTCCTGGGATCGAGCCCTGCATCAGGCTCCTTGCTCAGCAGGGAGCCAGATTCTCCCTCTGCCTGCCTCTCTCTCCCTCTGACAAATAAATAAATAAAATCTTTAAAAAAAAAACTATTTATTTATTTTAGAGGGGAAGGGCAGAGGGAGCAAGAGAATCTCAAGAAGGTTCCCTGATGAGTGTGGATCCCAATGCGGGCTGGATCCCAGGACCCTGAGATCGTGACCTGAGCTGAAACCAAGAGTCAGATGCTCATTCGACTGAGCCACCCAGACAGTTCCTGGCTGACAGACATTAGTTACAAGCCCTGCATGGGATAGCATTTGCGTGCATGATCCTTTTCCCTGAGAACAATAATCCCCTAATGAAGAACAGGTGGGGAGCACTCCCTGGGAAAAGAGGGAGCAGAGGCACACCAAAGTCCTGAGGAATCTGGTTGGACCGATACAGGAACATCTGTCTGAACTGCACTGTCCTGTTCTGGAGAGATGGAATGTGGGAAAGGGCGTCTTGACCTCTCAGGGACTCTGAATGGTCTCTTGTTCCGTGGTGAAGGATGGGGGTCCCCGAGCCCTGGGGCTCATCACTTCCCCATCCCCCCACCCCTCCCCATACCCAGAACTCCCCAGAGGAAACCCCTGCACGGTCCCCAAGGAGAGTGTGAGTCAGCTCTGTCCTCTGGTGGCGGCACGAAAAACTGCAGCTAACGGAAGGGCTGGGCAGACAAGCGCCTCTGTTCATTGTCCCCCTTCACAGAGGGCTACTTTGTTCAGGTGCCCTGAGGGAACAGGAGCCACAGTTTAATGCTCCAACTCCCCCAGGGTCTATCCATGAGAATCCTCTCCTGCTTCCCCCGCTTTTCCCGTGTGCTAGTCTGACAGATTCAGAGAGTTGACCCTGCATGCCTCCCTTTGCCAGGGTTCTTCTGGCTCAGTGCTCCGTCTCCATTTGTCCACAGAGGCTGGTTTAGTATGATGTCCCTGGAGAAGCCTAGTGTCAACCATTGCCCTTTCCTGAGCCACTGCCAGGTACCAGGGACTAGTTAGACCGTTTACATCTATCGTATCTCTCCCAGACTGCCTGAAAGGAAGGTCTGTCTTCACTCCCTATAACAGAGGAGGAAGAGGCTCAGATGTTCTGTAGCTCACCAGAGGCGGCACAGCCTGGAGGTTCTAGAACCTGGTTCAAACATTTTTCCAGCTGGTATCTTAAGCATGGTTTTCCTGAAGAACCCAGCACATTCTCTGCCTGCAATGTCCACAGCTGTGGATTAGGCGCTGGACAAGCTCTGTTATGTCCACAGCTGTGGATTAGGCACTGGACAAGCTCTGTTGGGATTATTACTCAGGGCAGGGTAAACTTTGTCCAAGGTCCCAAGACTATTTACCGTATTGCCCAGAGGCTCCAGCTTTGCTCTTTGGCCATAATCCACATCCATCCCTGGACATGCTTGATCCTGGTTCAGCTGGGCTGCTGGGCACAGCAACTCACACACAATCCCCCAGTCTCAAGGCCACAGAGTTTGGCACAGGCTCCCCCCAAGGGCCTTGTGCCCCAGAGCTTGACACAGGCTTTCCCCAAAGTCTTGGCACACATATTGGGCAGATAGTGGCAACATTGGGTCAGGCTCTTCACTCTAGATGAAAAGACTGAGGGCCCCAGTTGCCCAGATCCCTCACCACCTGGAGAGGTAGAGCAGAGCTGAGAATCCCAGCCTGTACTTACCTTTGGTGCCATGAGTAGCTGAGATGGTTTAACCCCGGTCAGGGCCCTGATCATAAGGAGGCAGTAGCCCTGCCTGGCCCAGACCACCAGGAGTGTCCCTGGGTCCCTCACTGCACACACATGCCCTCTGTGCAGTCAGCAGGGCCCAGGCATTCTTTCATCAACTATCTCACGGAGACCATGAAGTAACCCCTGCCGTTCTCTTGTCCCAGAGCAACACAGAAGCATCAGCAGAGACAAAGTTCTCTGATATCTCTCATGTCTCCAGGGGCTGAATGGCTCACACATGATAGCATTGTTGCTGAAGAAATAGCAAATTCTGTCATCCCATTAAATTTAACTCCCTGTATTTTCTAGAAACTATAGTATGATGAGAATAATTTAAATAATCACTAAAATGCTGTCCAGGGTTTCTTTATAATACTGAGAAAAAGTGAGAGCTGAGAAAATCTGAGGAAAAAAATACTTATGTAAAAAGAAGTTTAAAAAAAATAAAAACAAATGTAGAATATCCAAAAGCACATTTAAGGGCACCTGGGTGACTTTTTCGGTTGAGCCTCTGACTGTTGGTTTTGGCTCAGGTTGTGATCTCATGGCTGGCGGGATCGAGCCCTGCTTTGGGGTCTGCACTCCGCCGGGAGTCTGCTTGAGATTCTCTCCCTCGGCCCCTCACGCTCCGCGCACTCTTTCTCTGAAATAAAATCTTAAACAAAAACCCCACATTTGAACAAAATAAGAGATTATGTGCTGGTTCAGAGTTTGCCCCCATCCGGTCACACTGTGGGCCCGTGAAGCCAGCTTATTTCCCTTCTGGACAAGGAGCGCAAGGAGGATGGCGACCCCTCGTGGAGATGAGAAAAAAGGCAAGAGAAATGCAGCTAAAATGAAATCGTACAACTTGCAGCCCATTGATGCAGAGCGTGACATCCCAAAAGAATTCACTGCCCTTTTAATGTTGATGTTTCATTAGACTAAAGGCAACCTTGACGATAGCCGGACCTGCAAGGTGATGTAGGTCTGACTTTCAGCATGCAGGAATCCCTCCGAGACTTACGTTATCCCTAAACCCACTAACAAAATAGTACGTAGTCAGTCACTCCTCACAATCTCAGCACAGCTCTTTCTGCCTGCAGGTCCTGAGCCTGTGCCATAATAAAAGGCGCCTACCTGCGCTGTGAAATGTCTCAAGAATTCTTTTTTGACTGCTGTGCTTGACAACCCCCATGAGTGGGAAGCCAGCTCCGGGATCACTCCCAGGTTTCCGGGAGGAAAAGGATGGAAGAAAACCTCCTCCTGCCATAACCTCCACATGTGAACTCACTGGAAACACGGCCCTTGGGAATGAAGAACAGGGACCAGGGGACGGCATGGTTGCCAGAGCGGGGCTCAGGGGCAGGGAGCACACGCTCCTTGACAAAGACTCTGCCTGCATCATGGACGCACCAGCATCCACGTCTAGAAACTCTAGTTCCGTCACCACTTTCATTGTTCTTGAGCCCAAGTCTGCACCTCCCGACTGGAGGCGATGGGGTTTTTCTCAGCCTCCTATACTCTGGACCAACCCTCACGAGCTTCCAGTTCAAGGGGTGGAATCTGATTCTGAGAAGAAACCGTTCTTTCCACATTTCTTCAAGATCTTTGAACCATTTTTGGTGGCTCCAGACCATTTCAGGCATACATGTCCGGGACTTCAGGTACCTCTGGGCTTTTGTCTCCTTCTACCCCCCAGGGCAAAACATTTTTCTGGAACTCATGCGGAACTGCTGCCGGCATGTTCCTGGTCCCTCTGGACACAGTGTCTCTCTTTCGCTAGTGGAACAAGTCTGTCAAAAACAAGAGAGCTAGGACCAGGGCACCTACCCCAACACTGACCACCATCTCCCACTGAATTTCAGAGAGAGAGCAAGACTTGGTCTCAGATACTGATGTTCCAAAGCTGCGCCTGGTAATCAGGGAGGGCCATCATTCCACTGGCGCCAGCTCTGGATTTTAAGAACGTCTTAAATTTCAGCTATTTGCCAAAATACAATATTACATTTTTAAAGTTTTATTTCTTGAAGAGTGGAGTTGATCAGCTTTCATTTCTTGTGGTTTTTCCTATTTCTTTTCATGACATCTCTTTGTTCCCGTCCTTACACTTTGTTCACTTACTACTGGGGTTTTCTTGCTTCTTATTGATCTGATTCCATTCCATTGAAATTGCAAATACTTTTTGTCACATCTCTTTGACCTTTTGAGTTTTCTCCCCCAGTGCACGTCTCTTTTTTATGAGACCAGATTTGACGATTTAGTTCCCTTGCAACTTCTGAGTTTCCCACTGTCCACATCAAGTGGCTCTTGTGCAACTGCCTTATTTTAAGGGACACCCAGGAACCTCTTTGTTACAGATGCCGGGGTTGCAAATACCCCCATTTCCAGGGCTTGTTTCCTGCTTCCCACTGAATTTTACCGAACCCACATTTTTTGACTTCCAGAGCTGCCATGAGCTACACCCAGACCACAGCCCCTTTTCTTTACTTCCTCAAAACCTCCCTCATGAAGGTGTCATGGTAAGAAAGCAGGAGACCAGGTGTCTGTCGTCCTGCCTTTTTTTTTTTTTTTTCAGCTTTTTTCAGATAAAATGGACATGTAACATTGTGTAAGTTTAAGGCAATAACATGCTGGTTTGATACATCTATACGTTGTGAAGTGATCACCCCTGTTGCGCTAGCTTATGCTTCCAACACATCCCATAATTACCCATTTCTGGGCTGTGACGAGAACATTTAAGATTTAGTCTCTTGGCAACTTCCAAGGACATTGCTATAAGCACCCCGCTGTGCAATAGATCCCTAGAATCTACTCATCTTTGGACTGGAAGTTTGTTCCATTTGTACAGCGTCTCCCCCATTTCTCCCACTTCACAGCCTCTGGTAACCACTCTTCTGTTTCTACGAGTTTGGTGTTTTAAGATTCCACATACAATGATATCATAGAGCTTTTGTCTTTCTCTGCCTGAATTTTTAAAAATATTTTATTTATTTATTGAGAAAGCACATGAGCAGGGGGAGGGGCAGAGGAGAGGGAGAGACACAAAATCTCAAGTAGATCCCCTGTTAAGCAGGGAGTCTCATGTGGGACCCGATCTCATGACCCCGAGATCATGACATGAGCCGAAAGCAAGAGTTGGTTGCTCAGCCAACTGAGCCATCCAGGTGCCCCTGCATGACTTATTTTAGCATAAGGCCCTCAAGGTTCATCCAAGTTTTTGCAAATGGTAGGATGTCCTTCTTTTTTCATGGCTGAGTAATATTCCATCCTGTATCTGTACCACATCATCTTTAACCATTTGTCTGTTGATGGACACTTAGGCTCTTTGCATATCTTATTGCATCACACTGCTTCTCACATTGTGTCTGCATCACATATACTCCAGGGAATTTGTCACAGGCAAAAATTTCTTCTAAATTCCCCACCCCAAGCCTTTCACCACAACCACCACTGTTGAGATGCTGATTCTAATTCTCATTTCCCTACTTCTCTGGCTTCTGCCACCTCTAAAATCCCTTTCAGACCAACTTCTCCCCTGCCCGTCCTGACTGCCTCCCTGCCCAGTGTCACCTTCCTCGGGCTTCTCTGCAGAAAATGGGGCTTGTCATCTTGTCATCCCATTTCTACATCTTGTATTGAAAGGTTAAAATGCCAAGTGACTGTTGTAGAAGTCCTCACAGGGGGCCCCCGGGTGGCCTAGGTTAAGTGTCTGCCTTTGGCTCAGGTCATGATCCCAGGGTCCTGGGATCGATTTCCTCATCTGGTTCACTGCTCAGTGAGGAGTCTGCTTCTCCCTCTGTCTCTGCCTGCTCCTCCCCCTGCGTGTGCGTGTGCTCTCTGTCACACACAAACACACAGAGAAAACAAACAAACAAACAAATAAATAAGAAGTCCTTACAGTCATAACACTACACGTTAAGGGGTGCCTTAAAAAAAATTCTTTTGAAAATTGTAATTTGTATCTCTGGGCACCTGAGCCTGGCACAGAAACTGCCAGAGGGCAAGCAGGATCCTCATCTCTTCCAAGACCTCTTTGCTAAGGAGAGCTCAAGGGCAGGAGAGACAGACACGCCTAGAATCCATTCTCTGCTCTGACTACAACAAGCTACCCCTCTGTGTCAAGCCCTGCACTGGATCCAGGTATGAAATGGCAAAATGGAGCCAACAAGGTAAGACCTCGAGAATTCCAAGTCCTGTGGAAGCAACAGGCATGAAAAAGCAAGCACTGACGTCCATAAAGCATGGCAGCCTTTGAAGCCCAGGAGCAGATAGAGATGGCGGTGGGCATAATTTATGGAGCACGTTTGAGAGTGTCCTTCTGGAGGGTGACTGGTAAACTGAGGTTGGAAGGATGCAGAGGTACCACTACATGAAAAGAAGGGAGGGTGGGTGTGGAAGAGTCATGAAGGGGGTGGGCCCCAGGGAGGTTTAAACAAGGAAATACGTATTTACACATTGTGTTAGATATTAAACAAGAAACTAAAAATGGGTACAAATGGGAGGTTACAAGGAAGGGGTTTTTCAGAAAGACAGAAATTTCTTCTGAAACCTCTAGGATGAGATGGAGCATCCATTTGAAAAGACAGAAGAGTATCACAGATAGAATGGCATGTGCAAAAGTCCTGAGGTGAGAATGAGCTGGGCCTGTTCAAGGAAGCCATAGAAGCTGGGGAGTCTGGACTATGGTGACAGGGAGTGGAACCCAGAATGAGGCTGAACAGATGGACACTGGGCGGGCACATGGGACAGTGATGGCTTAGTCATGCATCCTGAAATTTATTCAGTGTCTAGTAGAAGTCTAGTAGAAGTACCAACAGATTAAAAGTTGGGGTGGAAAGAAGGGGCTGTAATGCCTCTTCTTCCTGTTCCCAGCCACCACCCATCTTCGCACACTGAAGTCCCTGGACCCCTGAGGCCTTCCATCATCTAACCCATCAGTATCATTGCTCATGGGTTAGCCCTTTCTGGCCCCAGACACACCATCTCCACTTGACTTCCCAGGACACCTCACTGTCCTAGTAACCTCCCCCCCACCCATGTCCCTCATCACTTTCACAACACTGTGACACTGGAGGGCTTCATGAAAGACTTTGTGGCTCAGAAGTGGCTTCTCCTTCTGCTCTCTCTGATCATTTGCCCTTTGGTGTCCATAAAACCCATTCCTTCACTGCCTTCTCTCTCAGGCAAGGTCACTGCATGGCCCCTGTAGTATCTGCCCAAGTCACAGATACTGTCTCATGCAAGCCTGTGGCCTTTGGCTTTCTCCACGCCGCTGCCACATTCCCAGGTGTTGGCCACACTTCTGCCCTTCCTGGCACCCAGCCGTCTCAAAGCCTCCTCATGCGGCTTTCCCCTCAGCCTGGACCCAGACATTTCTCCAGAGCAGGGTCCTCTCCCCAGAGCCTCCTTATAGGACACAGTGCAGAAAGCTGCCCCCCCCCAAACCCAGCTGCATGCACTCTTAGGACTGCCTTTCCAGGGGCTTCTGCTCCCACAGTCTGCTAATCCAAATGTCCCCTGTGAATTCTCCTCACACAGTGTGTGAACAGGGCATTACAGAGCTCATCTCTCTGCACACCAAAACCCTCCTGCACTTCCTTCATTTGACTTCATTGATTCGGCCACGGGACAGCATGGCCGGAGGGGCCCCCTCATGACAGTCGTGCTGCAGGTAGTCCACAGGGAGGGCACCAGGTCCCGGGGCAGTAGCACGTGGTGACGGAGCATGCGCACTCAGGAGTCGGGGGGCTGCTTGCCAGCCGGGTGCCTGTGTCACCTTCCTCACCCCCTGGGCCTCAGGTTCTCCCCATGAAACTCAGCGGGTGTGGTGAGGGATAAATAGACACGGTGACAACGCAGTCGCTGGGGATGGAGAAGACTTCATCTCTGGTGGAGAAGCCCACGCAGACAGGAACAGGGGGCCCTGGGCAGGGAAACACAGAGCAGGGGGTACCCCCTTTGCTCAGGGCTGGGGAATGCTCCTCAGAGCTGGGGCGTCTGGAGGTTTGCCGACAAAAACTAAGCATAGAGTAGTTGTTCTTCAGTCTGATTCACGAAGGACTGTTTATTCTGTTTTATTTATCCTGTCCTAGCAGGAACTATTAACAATGAAGATTCCAGTTTCTTATAAACAATGTTGACCCCCAAAAAGATCTTGTTTCTCTAGGGGGTGGGGAAAGTACACCATCGTGAATTTGGACTTCTAATGCGGCCCGAGTGAGAGGAACTCATGGCCCACAAACCTGCGGCCCCTCTCCTGGAAGGAGCTTGAGACTTGCTGGGTGACCTACGCCCACAGACACATCGGAGCCTCCAGAGTGGACACAAGCTCTGGGCTTAGATGCAAATTCGGGCTTCTTTTTCCTTCCCAGAAGAGCTGCCTTTTCTCTGACAGAAAGAGAAGAGCCTCGGGTCTTTGTGCTTTGGGCCCCAAGCTCCAATGCAGACTGTCTGCTCCCCAGATGGGGCTTCATGGGCTGCCCGTTCAGCCAGAACCAGCACCACATGCCCTGGGAAGAAGCCCAGTCTCCAGTGTTCTCTTGGGACCCACAGGGGGCCCTACCTGAGCCTGTGGTCCAGGCAGCTAGGGAAAAGGCAGAAATGCTGTCAGAGGCCCAGGCTGAGGACAGGTAGGGTGGGAAGTGCTGGCCAGGGATGGAAAGGCAGGGGATTGTGCAGCTTCTAAGATCCCAGCACACTGAGGACCACTCAGGCCCCGTGGGTACCATGGCCCAGCAGCCACCTGGCAAAGGCAAGATCTCCTCAGGACATCCCAGCCAACTTGTCTACCACTGGGATTTCAGCTATGCCGCCTGGGTCACTATTTAACGTCACATGTTCGGGCCTCACCCCTGGCCTCCCTGGAAGGGGCATCTGAGGGGCTCACCCACTTATTCCAATGGCACTCAGATAACAAGGCCAAAGAGAGAGAAGGACTTGAAAGACACAGGGTTCTGGTGCTCCGTCTGAAAGGCTGGCCCCCTGAGCTAGGACAAGGGGCGTCTCTGTCCTGTCTTTGCATACGACTGCCCAGGGCTCACCGAGAGCCAGGGGTTAATCCCCTAATCGCAGAAACACCAGGTCTTCAGGGAAGAAGACACAAAGCTTCATCTCAAATCTGCTTTGTTGTTGCTCGGGCCTGCATCTGGCACGAGGTGGGAACAGGGCTTGGCAGGGGGCAGGGGGTGCGTATGGGTTCCTGAGTCAGAGCTCCTGGACTCATGTCTAGGTCCTGACACGTAGCTGTGGGACCTTGGGAAAGTTACCTAGGTAGCCTGTGCCTCAGTTTCCCTCTAGAGAAGTGGGGGTGTGGTGTCGCCCCATCATGTTGCAGTGAAGAAGAAATGAGATCAGTAATCAGCTCCGTCCCTCGCGCAAGTGTGGATACGTGGGAGAGGTCAGCCCTGCTCCTGTCCCGGCCAGGTGCCTCGCCCAGGGGGCCTCCGGGAAGGCCCTGGCTCTGAGCACGGGCCTCAGATGTCAAGGGCAGACCTGGCCCGCCCAGGATCCCTGGGATCTGTGATGGAGGAGCGGGCCACTCACGGGGCGGTGAGTGAGGGGATTTACTCTTGACAGGGGTGGTTTTTCCACTAAATTAACATGGCCTTGGTCTGAGGGGAAAGCAGGGGAACATTGTGATTACCCTCCTGAGGAGGTGCGACTCCCAGCACCAGCAAGCCTCCTGCCATTCACAGTGATGACAGCTCCCGGCTAACCCTCAGGGTGTGGCCTGGTCCAGGAGGGGGTGACTCGTGTTGCGGGGGAGGGGGAGACACACCCTGGGAGGGCAGTCAGGGCCCTGGGTCTGGGACATGTGAGAGCTGGGATCCTGAAGAAGAGGAACCAGGCCACCCAGACCCCTCCAGAGCCAGGTCAGGCCCCACTCCCACCAGCTCTAAAACACAAGCTTCTTGGGAATTTCCCACGGGAACTCGCTTCTTCCGAAATGGCCGTAGCACGCCGTTTTCTGGTAGATGGGCTTCTTCAAATCCAAATCCCTGCATAGTCAGCAAAGGAAAGGGTCACTTTAAGTGGAAAAAGAGCAGAGTTTCTCTGAGTTTTGAACACAGGAGTGACTAACAGTGTGACGATCTTTGCAGGGAGTCACTGGCCCTTAGGAGACAGGCTCAGCCAGACGCACCCAGGACCCAGAATCTGAACTCTGGCCTCACTCCTCTCCTCTCCACTCCACTGGCCTGCTGCAGCCCCGTAACATGGCCAAGCTCCAGAAAGCAGGGATGGCATTAGACACAAGGGTAGATGGGACTAGACCTGCTGGCTCACTCTCAGCATTTGGCCCTACAACTGCTTTCCTATGACGCCCCCACCTGCTCAAAGATGGCCCCACTGCCATCAGCGTCTCCAGGCCAGCCTCCTCCAGCCTGAAAGCAGGCATCCTGCATTTGGGGGGTGTGTCATGCTGGGCCAGAAGCCTGGAGGTCCTCCTGCTTTGGAGAGGCTGAAAGTCCTTCTGTTTCTCTTCCAGCAGAGCTGAGCCTCTGCGTGAGGTAGGAGGAAGGGCCTGTCTGATAGGGATGGGTGGCGCTTTTACCTGACAATGACACCGGGCCGAAGGTCAAAGTTCTTATTGACCACATCTAGCAGCTCTCTCTCTGTCTTCTGAGAGGTTCCGTAGGTGAAGATGGAAATGGACAGTGGCTCAGCCACACCAATGGCGTAGGAAACCTTCCAGAAGAGAGCAACGTCAGGGACAGAAGGCTCTGTGCCTCTCCAGGCAGCTGGACCACCCGTCACTTGCCCCACGTGCTCCCCAGCCTTGCCTGCCTAGAAGAATCCCCACCACCTTCACAGGGAGCAGCCCTTTCTGTAGAGGACTCTCTCCTTGAAGATTTTTTCCACCTCCCTCACGTTTTCAGGGTCCGTGCCCCAGAGCCCTTGGCAAAGTCTGTGGGCTTCCCAGCAGCCCAGCATGTCCCCGGGGCCAAGATGGGAGGTTCGGAGTGGGGCCCGCGCACCTGCACCAGCACTCTCCGGCAGAGGCCCGCTTTCACCAAGGACTTGGCCACCCAGCGGGCCGCATATGCCGCCGAACGGTCCACCTTGGTGTAGTCCTTCCCCGAGAAGGCCCCGCCACCGTGTGCCCCCCAGCCTCCATAGGTGTCCACGATAATCTTACGGCCAGTGACGCCTGCGTCCCCCTGTATAGGGAAAGGGGACAAGGAGGAGATGAGAACCAGAGTGCCAAGAGGGCAGGGTAGAGAGACCACGGCAGCACCCTGAGGGCCACTGGACTTACGTGGCAAGGGCTCCCTGAGGCTGCCTGTGGGCATTTTTAAAAAACTTTCCCTGTCCCTAAAGCTGGAAACCTTGGTCTCTAACCTCAGTTCAGTCACTGACCCATTACAGAAGCCAGGTAAGCTGACAGAGCCCCATCAGCAAGTGCAGATGATGGGCCAGAGGCTCTCTGGAACCTCAGCCAGCGCCTACTTCAGGCTTTGCTCTTGTGAGACGGTCATGCTGGAGAAATCCAACTGCAGGAGGGAGCTGTGCTGTGACAGGTACGCCCCGGACTGTGGCCCTGGCTGGTGGCACCTAGCACAGGCCATGAGGCCCGTTTCCTCACGTCGCTGCTCTGTGCTGCGATCACCATGTCCTTAGTGGGCAGGGGCTCCACATTCAGGGCTTTGGGGAAAGACTGCGTACTCTACACCCAGGCTTTGAGATCCACAATTCCCACTGGCACATCTAGGCTTTGAGAAGTCCTACAGGAAATGACAGTAAGCTTTGCCTTTCTTTTACGCCATGTCCCTGTACTACATTCGGGCACAGAACCAGCTAAGGACCGCCTGGCAGAGGTCAGTAGCCTCTCTGGGGAGCTCTGCCAATCCCTTCCCTTCCCAGGGGGAAGTAGGGGTCCCCATCGAAACATCTGCCGCACACGAGTTTAAGGTAACCTGTGGCAAAAACTCCGTAATACCCCCTGGGAAAGGCCCATCACCTGCAATGGTGAGTTGGGCGAGGCAGCAGCATGGGCAAGTATGAGCGGGGGGCGGGGGGCCAGGCCGCACTAGGTGGGAGAGTCCTGGGGACATGTCATTCCGCACGCACTGATGTGCACACAACCAGCCCCACGAGTGAGAGCTGAGCTCGTGTGTTGTCCAAGGCCAGATGTGGCTGAGCCACGCAAAGCTACCCGCTCTGCTGTGCTTGGGCAGGTGAGCAACCCCAGTAACAAGGACAAATCAGGACTCTGCTCAGAGGCAAGGGCGCACCTGGGGACCGCCAATGACAAACCGCCCGCTGGGCTGCAGGTGGTAGATGGTGTCTTCATCCAGGTACTTGGCGGGCACCACGGCCTTGATCACCTGCTCCTTCAGGGCCTTGCGCATGGCCTCCAGGGTTATGTCCTCATTGTGCTGCACAGAGATGACGATGGTGTGGATACGCACAGGGATGACAGCACCGTTGTCCTGGATGTACTGAACTGTCACCTGTTGGGTCACAAGAGCAGGAGGAGACATGGTAAGTTCCTGCCCTGAGCTGAGGACACATCGCTATCAGGCTCCCGGGAGCCAAGTTGGGGTAGGGGGCAGGGGGGCTCCTGTCCTCTCCAAGGGCATTCTCCTGTCCATCTCCAAGACTGGCATTCTTATCTCCACTTTACAATTGAGAAAAACAAGGTATGAGCAGTGGAGCAACTTGTCTGAAGTCACACAGCAGTCAGATAAAAGCCAAAAAGCCAACCCTGTTCTGACCCATCCAAAAGCTGGCGTCATCCCCACAGCAGCACAGACAAAATCCTCCTTCACAGACCCGGGGCCACGCTGACCCGTCAGCGAGCACAAGAGGCCAATGTTACAGCCTGATCTGACCGGTGGCCAAGGACTGTGGTCTGGGCACACCAGGCTGACAGAGCGAGAGGGAGGGGGACAGTGAGGACAGCAGGTGAACCTGGGAAAGCAGTTACCGCCTCAAGGTGGGGGAAGCGGTTGCTAGCCCTGGGGCTGTGTGGCCTGGTAGCCGGGGCACTGCCCAGCAGAAGGATGCCACTCAGGACCTGGAGGGATACTCGGGAGTCATAGGCCCCTGTGCCGCCCGAGGCATTGTGGACACACTGGGTGGGAGGTGGGGGTGCCTGGGGTGTGTGGGGCCGGTAGGAGTACAGCTAGGCCAGATGGCCCTGGTAGCAACACCGGCTGCCAGGCGAAACACTATTCTTATGCCAGGGCTTGAGAGGACCATGGGACAGCCAACAGTGCCTCCCCGGGGCTGTGCCTGTGGCAGGATCTCTGCCTGCCCAAGGGCCCTCCGCTATCTACCAAGTACTGGGCCTGTTTCCAGCTCCTACTCTGTGCCCTGCCTGCTTCGAAAAGCCTGAGGTGGAGTCCAGAAGAAGGAAGGGCCTTGCCCACGTGACATCTGATCCTAGCACGAGAGGCAGGGGCACAGGGACATCTGTGGTGGGGGCTCCCAGGAGGGGAGGCCTGTGACCGGCTCTGGGACCAGACCCACTGCGTGGGCATCAGGCCCAGGAGACGGCTCCTGCCCTGAGGAGCTGCAGGGCCCGTCTTCCCCCCTCGCCTGCTCCCTGGACGTCCCACTAGGCCAGCTGTGAGCCCTGGGCTTCCGTGTAGAGCCACACAACTGGGGCAGGGCAAAGAGCTCCAAGTGCGTCCCTTATCTCACCATGTCAGCAAGATGTGGGGAAAAACACACCATGGAAAACACCATTCTGACCAGGTATAAAAATAGCCGTCCACACTGCCACTCGAGTCTCATATCAGCAGCAAGCATTTGTTCAGGTGGAAAGACTCATCCTGTTCACAGTCAACACTGTGCTGAGGTCATGAAAGCCCTTCTCCAACAGGCTCGGGAGCCGGCCCAGAAACCGGTCTTGACCCAGGACGGCTCATGGGGAGGCAGCGCTTGCGGGACTGTGGGACAGCAGGCTGGGGCCGATGCACCCCCGCACCTCCACGAGGGTGCTGCCAGGGGCTCAGCCCCCCTGCAGCAGGGCAGTGAGGTGGACTTCCGTGTCCAGGTAGCAATAAGAGGCTTCTGGGTAGCCCTGCAGGAAGGGAGCCCCCAGAAGAGCACATCCTGGCCCCCCAGCTCCCATCGTGGCCTTGGGAGCCTCCAAGTACTACGCGGGATGATGCAGGCCTTCCCTGTTTTGGCCGGTCCCATGGGGGTGCCTCCAGGCCTCACGGCCACACAAGGAAAAGGAAAACCCTGTAGCTCGACTTCCTCCCACCCCTGTTCCACGATTCTGTGTTCTGAGAATCTCCACCCCACTTTCCACTGTAGCGCTGCTCTGCCTCAGGACGGGCCCAGGTGCCCCAGTGCCTCCTGTGTGCCCCTCTCTTTCAATCCCACCAGTCTTTGCATGTCAGCTCCCCTGCCCCACAACCTCAGAGCACCCCTGAGGAGTACTGATGGCTCCCCTTCCCACCTAGGGGTCCCTTGGAGAACATCAGGAAGGGTTTGCTTTAGGCCACAAGTGCACTTCCTTGCCCCGTTCAGCCCAGCGGCGACCTCTGCCCTGTGCGGCCTCCCACCGGGGCTGAGAAGGATGCACCTCGGGATAACGGGATAGTCACGTGCTTTGTGCTGAGCTACACAACCACGTGGGCCCGATTCCAACTACAGGAACAAGAGAAGGCCCCGTCAGGTGGCAGCCACCAGGGAAAGCCACAGGAGGTGGGAGCTTTGCGGGCCACTGATGGAGAGGGGAGGACCTGAGAAGATTCCATGTAAGGTGGAGGGTGGCAGCACAGGTGCAAAGCACTAGAAATAAGGGGAACAGGAGTGAAATCAGCCAGATTAAGCAGACTGGGGGAGGGGAGGTAGAGGAAGGTAAAACTGGGAGACCATAAAAGGCTTGGAATCCCAGAATAACAAGTAGGGTTCTGTCCCCCTATAGGAAGCAGAAAACTACAGAGGATTCTATTCTATATTGGCTAACTGAACATAATAATTAAAAAAAAGAAGAAGAAGAAGAAGAAGAAATTTAAAGTCCAAAGGGAGTTAAGGGGTGTTTCCAGGCAGAGAGAATCCTTGGTGTGGATCCTGGCCTTGGGAACCAGGCTGGAGAGGAAGAGATGCTCTCAAGGGAAAGCACAGAGCAAAGCAGGGTGGAGATGGGGGGTGGGGAGGCACTGAGCAGGAGGCAGGGACACCACTGCACTCCCTTGAGCTGTGGAGGAGACAACACGGAGGCCACACATGATGGCTCCCAGGCACAGGTGTTTACAGGGTGGATGGGAAACACGGCTGCCGATTCAGAGACCTGGCAGGCAGAAGCTTGGGCGCTGAGAGGGACATGGTGGAAACTGGGCAGAAGTGCGGGTGGAGGGGGAGAGGGTGTGAAGAAGGGCCCAGGACCTGTTGGAGGGCAGAGGAGGCGCTGGGAAGGAAGGCAGCCCTGGGAAAGGGGCCAGCAGGGTCACCAGGGTTAAACTAGGCAGGACGCAGAAACAGGGGGCGGACTGGGGGCCTCCACGTCCACACCTGCTTCACGGTCGACCTTCAAATGTGGACATGGGTGAGGATTTCCCCACCACATGGAGCAGCGAGGTCAGGGCCCGAGGCGACAGGGAGTCCAAAACAGCAAAGGGAGAGCCTTTTTATGGGAAACGGGTAAAGAGTCAGAGCGAGACACAGACAGCCCTTGACAACTCGGTGTTCAGTCCTTGCTCAAGGTGGGGAGACCTGTGGAGGTGGAAGGACAGTGACCGATGTCTGAAACCGATCAAGCACCACGTGGCAGGGAGCAGGGAGTCATGTGACCAGGGTCAATATATGCTAAGAGGGCAACAAAGAAAGATCTAGAACTGCTCTTTCTATTTTTCTGTATTTTAAACATTTTTCATAATAAAATTGGGAGAGAAAACATCTAGACCTGAAGAGTTTTCAAACAAAGAGTTCTTTTCACAATCAGTAACTCTTGAGTGTCCAGACTGAACATTTTGATCCGAGTGATGACATGAAATCAAGGGGTGCGGGAAGGGGGTGTCTGGGGGCTCCGTGGGAGGTGAGAGGAGGAAGCTCACCTGAGTTTTGGAGTCAGGCCGCAGCCAGGGGAGGACCCCGGAGCGTCTGAGGTCCGCCATCCGGGCGTTGAGCTTGTGAGCGAGGATGATAGTGAGGGGCATGCACTCTTCTGTCTCGTCGGTGGCATAGCCGAACATCAAGCCCTGCAGCCAGGGAGAGGGCCGGCCGAGCAAGGCCCACGTTAGACGGTGGGAACGTCCTTCCGATCAAACACTTGACTGGCACTCTCGGGTGTATTGGGTGCCTCGTGCATGTACCACCCACACGGGACAGCGCCCCATCCAGTGCTTGTGACCTTCCCGGCCAGCTCCTCCCCGGATCTGAGCCAGGGCGGAGAGAGACAGTGCTATTCCCACGACCCGACACCGCGCCCATGTTCCCTGTGTACTTACCTGATCCCCGGCTCCGACATCCTCTTCATTTCTGTCTAGATGCACACACTGGGCAATATCTGGGGACTGCTGCTCCAAAGCCACCAGCACGTTGCAGGTCTTAAAGTCAAAGCCTAGGCGGAAGGGAAAGTGGGCCTCAGTGCGGGGGGACGGGTCAGGCAGAGCGTGGCTGTGAGCTTCCTGGCGGACTGCTCGGCTCCTCATGAGCCATCTGGTGTTGAGGTGGGTGGTCTGTAACCAGCTGTGGTCGGTCGGGCTCAAAGCTGAGGCCCAGGGATGGGAAGCCCATGTACCCTTCCCATACCATCATCCAGAACTCTAAGTCAAAGAAAACCCTCTACAGTGCATTTTACTATATTAAATTATACCCAGATTATATAAAAACCAGAGCTACAGCTGCTCGGGCTGAAGAGCAGGTGGGTCACTCTGGCCCTGACCCCTTAAGCACCTTCTAAGACCAGGCTGAAAATCACCTTCCATCACTGCAGTTCCGGAGCCCAGGGGTGTGCCTGACGCAGGTATTGACTATACTGGACACATATAATGCACAGGAATTACCCAGACAGGCTCCCAGACCTAGAGTCCTCTGATCCCAAGCTATGCACACGGCTTGGAGGATAACAGAAAAGGCATCCCGCTGGAGCCCGAGGCCCCATCCCCCCTATCCCCAAAGGTCAGGCATGGAGATGGAGGCTGTTCTCCCCAGCAGAGGGCCGTAGGCCGAGAACTGGTTCGCAGAGGTTTGGGGGGCGGCAGCCCAGCCCAAGGAGCCCCGGGGAGGGGCTGCTGCACCTGGACAGCACACTCATCTCCCTGTCAGTCCTCGGGTCTTGCCAGGCTCAGCCATGGGGACTGCATGAATGAGGAGCTGAAACTCACGGAGGCCCCACCACAAGGTCAAGTGTTAGTGGCAGGCTGAGTAGCTGCCACTCTCTTGCCAGTCGGTTCTATCCAGGCTGTCAGCGTGAGTTCACTATACCCGACCAACCAGCCAACCCAGATCCAGTCTGCTGCTCCTGTGCATGCTTCACGTGGGGACCTCCCGCCAAATGAAGCAGAACACAGCCCCTCAGCTCCAAGCAGCCCCTCCCCGCTGAACGGCCCCAGCCAAGCACTTGGGTGTAGCCTTCAGCGTGGCTCGCTTTTCTACCTCCACTTTATGTCTCTGTGCAGAACACTCCTCCTCCGACTCCCCATCCCCACACACCCAAATCCAACCAGCTCTCAGTAAACGCCCCTGGACCGTCCCTCCTTCTCCCTTCCGTCACTGCGCACTGTGCCACTGACTGGCCACTGGGCACCTGATACCGCATCATCTAATGCCAGGCAGCACCCCAACCCTGGAAACATCAGGTAGCCTCTGTCCCTTGCACCTTCCTGCTCCCAGCAAATGTTTTTGAGCACACAAACCAATGAACCATCTTTAGAGGGCTGCCAAGGACTCACCGTTGTGCATTAAACACTTTGCATTTTTCCTAATCACGGTGAATCATCTCAGTGCTGCAAATCCATCAAGTGCTCCAAGTGATTTGGAAACAAATTTTGGGAATTCAGGGGACTAAGGGGAGAGGAGCAGGGCCCGGAAAGGCAGCTGCCCAGCGACTGTGCAGCCCAGAGCAGTGAGGGACAGGTAGCCTGAGGCCCCGCTAGGGCAGCTGCCACGCTGCGCGGGCTCCTGTGGGTACAGGCACCGGGATAAGCTGGGCATGCAGAAATTCCGCCAGCAGCAGAGCTAGCCACTCGCTTGCTTCACTCTTTCTAGAAGACATGGCCTTCTGGGAAGTTTCCCTTCTGCATAGCGCAGAACAAGACTCACTCTTGAATAAGGTCTACACAAATGTAAGCAATTGGCTTCTCCTTGTGGACCGGGGTGAAGGCTCTGCAGGGCAGCCTGTCGGGAAGCTACTGCCTGGGAACAGTGTTTCCTCTACGAACACCCTCGTGTGCTGACTGGGAGATTCTGCCCATGCTCGCTGGTCCTCCTCCTGCTGATTCCCAACACAGTCCCCCCAAACTGTCACGTGCTCAAGGGAGTGCTCTGGGCAGCTCAGAAGGTGGCTGCCCTGAGCTTCTGTGTCCGCACCTGCAGTGGCGAGGGGCTCCCGCTCATAGGTGTGCACTGCCTCATTCCAGCCTGCCCTGACCACAGCGGTGGCACACGTCGCCCTAAAGACCCAGTAGCTGGGATGTCCGTGCACACAGGTCTTCGGCTTCTGGCTCTTGTGGGCGGTCCTCTGAGGCCACTCCAGGCTGAGCCCCATCCCATCCTGCCCTGTCCCAGATGTTGGAATCTGCTTTGGACCCTCCTGTTCTTTCCAGATGTCACTCCCCCGATCGCGGAGCTTCTCCTCACTCCTGCCAGGGCCTGTGTCCCTTTCCTGGAATGCAAGTCCCCACACTGCCTGGCACTGGAGCCCACCTCGGCCAGCATGCCCCCTTTACCTGCCATAGCTACCACTTCTAGACAGAGTTGACTTTTTCTCTATCATGAGAAGCAGCAGAGAGAAGCAGAAAGCACAGGGGTCTACACAGGCAGCCGACTGCTGGCTGTCGCTTTACACAAAAGGTGGACATTCCCAAGCTTTAGTTTCCTCATCTGCGGGAGGAGTACAGCAGAGGACTCAAACAATGAAAAAGGACACGTCCCCAGCAGGGGGCAGCTCCTCTCCTCGGTGGGTGCTTCTCTCTTTCAAAGCTTTCGCCTGCACCAAGAAGACCAGAGTTGAAATAGACGGACGGACAGACATGGGCTAGTTCAACTGGATGCCATCACATGGACCACCATGCTAATGCTGTTCCCAGAGACTTTGACCCCTGACCCTGCCAGACGGGCCTAGGCATGTTTTCTTCCCAGGGGTATTTGCCCTCACCGAGGACCGAGAGCCTCAGCTCAGACACACCGTCGGGACACCCACGCGTCTCAGACCCGGGGCCCCGCCTCACCCTTGGCCGAGTCGTCGTAGCCAATGTGCCTGATGGCGTCTCTCACCACCCGCTGGTAGTCCACGGTGGCCGTGGAGGTGATCTCGCCGCACAGCAGCACCATGCCTGTCTTGCACACCGTCTCTGCGAGAGAAGGAGGAAAGTGGGTGGCCACGAGCCAGCCAAGGGGAACCCCTCCCAGACCCTTGTGGAGAGTCTTACAAGGCACAAATTCTGGAAATAAAAGACTAAAGCTAACAAACAGAGTACATCCCAGCAGAAGGGCTGAGCACATGTAAGAGCCGCCCAGAGAACTGCACCTCGGACAGAATGGGTCACTCCTCACTCTCGGAGCGAGCGCCTCCTGCTTGTGTCATCTCGAACCACTTATTTAACCTCTCTCAGTCTGCTTCCCCAACTGCTACCCGAATACAGTACTTCTAGGGACTGCCGTGTGGCTCGGAGTGAGACGATGGGGGTAGGTGGCTGTCACAAGGAATGCGGTCCAACATGCCCTGGCGTCCAGGACGCCTCGCCCACCCCTTTTGATGACACTGCACCGCAGGCTGAAATCCTGAGAGCAAGGAGGACCAACCATCTCACTGGCTCTTCACCAAGCTATTGGGGTGAGGTCCACCCTCCGAGGGTGCAGGTCCCTGCGGGGCTCCAAGCAGGGGCTAGGGCAGCCCTGGAGAGGGAGGGAGCCATCTGGGCAGTGCACAGGGAGGACAGTGAGGCTCTGGTCTCCATGCAGGCACCCCTGCCCTGTGACCTTGGCCAAGGCCCCAATTCAGCTGCACCCATGATCACATTGGGGAGCCCCCCAGGTGCTGGGGTCCCTGACCCCCACTGTGCCGAGAGCCCTGGCACAGGCACAGGCAAAGAGCTCAAGCCCAGTCCATGAGGTCTTCCGCAGGGAGGGAGCAGGCGTTTCTCACCACAGGCCACCTTGGCATTGGGGTCCTGCTTCAGATGGGCATCCAGCACGGCATCGCTGATCTGGTCGCAGATCTTATCTGCACAAGAATGAACATGTATGAGAATCACAGAAGTATCAGGTATAACAAACTGAAATGTTAAAATAATTAGGTATTTGGTAAGTTTACATATCAAATTTATCTACCAAAGAGGATACGGTTTTAAATATAAAAAATTAGAAACTTTTTGAAATTTTTATTTCTTCTCCTTTCTGCCTAATTTTGGATGATTTATATTATATAAACTCAAGGCGTTCCCGAAAAAAGAAGTACATTCCAAAATCAGTTCTAAGAGACTAAAGCAATTCACTTACAGAGACACAACACACACACACACACACACACACACACACACACACACACACACATATTCTCCTACTAAAAAGCCTCTCATTCCTCAAGATATTCCCTTTAAGTCTAAAATCTAGAAAACTCCTAGAAATAGAAGTTAAAACAGCTAACAACATCGGTAAGATTAGGTGCCAACACGTAAAGTCAGATGGGACAACAGATACATTGCGCTGCAGGTTCTAGAAGCTGTGTGTGCTATGTATCCGATACTACGCCCAAATCCACCACCCCACCCCCAGGAATTCCAGAGGAGAGCTTCTACACATCATTCCTGTTCTGCAGAACATTTTCATAAGCAGCTCTGGGATCACGCCCACGGTCACGCAGCCTCCTGAAGGCTATTTGTCCTCTTAGCTCGGTTTGACCTCAGTCAAGGTGGGACTGACAATGGCTCAGCAGGAGCTGGGATTTGATCTTTTTCCACTACTTGCCTTAAGGACTCTATATGGTTGAGCCTGCAGACCCTCAGTGCAGTGCACTGTGGAAAAATCCAGTCTTGCCTTGGGTTGGGTGAACTGCCAATGTTCACAGACTCAGAAATAAAAGTGACATCTATTTACACATATTATATCTCATTTAATGTTTAAAATATCCATAGAGTTTGCTCTTAGTAGAGTCATAAGGGTTTCTTCTCAGCTGTATCAAGGTATAATTGGTATACCAAAAAAAAAAACCTGCATAAAATTAAAGTATATAATTTGGGGAGTCTGGACATGTGAATACACTTATGTGACCATCACCATAAACAAGGTAAGAAACATAGCCATCACCTCCAGAAGCTTCCTTGTGTCCTTCTGTTGTGTTTTTGCTTTTCAGTTTTCATCTTAAGGACCCAGACCCAGAACCAAGTGATTCTGCTCTCAAAAGCACATCACTTAAAAAATGTTAACGTCAATGCAACTTAAAATATTAATCTGCGGGGTGCCTGTGTGGCTCAGTGGGTTAAGCCTCTGCCTTCCGCTCAGGTCATGATCTCAGGGTCCTGGGATGGAGCCCCACATTGGGCTCTCTGCTCAGCAGAGAGCCTGCTTCCGCCTCTCTCTCTGCCTGCTTCTCTGCCTGCTTGTGATCTATTCCTGTCAAAAAGATAAATAAAATCTTTTAAAAAAAATATTAATCTGCCATTCAAGGTGCATCCTCTAAACTTGCCTTGGGGAAATGCTCCTACATCTTGAGGCTCTCTGTGCAACCTCCTGCCAGCGGCAGAGCCAACAGTAAATCTAGGTTTATCTGAGGCCACTGCCTCCACACATCCCTACCAAGGAAGGCCTGATGCTAAAATATCCCTTTAGGCCCACCTGTCAGGACTGCTAGGGCTGCCCATGTGCCCGCTGTGGATGACTGTTTCTTTCAAGGACACAGGTCACATGTCCGCAGTCCACCCAGGGAGGTGGGATAAGGGGTATTAGGGATAAAGCTAGAGCTGAGCGGGACACCTGGGTGGCTCAGTGGGTTAAGCCACTGCCTTTGGCTCAGGTCATGATCTCAGGGTCCTGGGATTGAGTCCCCGAATAGGGCTCTCTGCTCAGCAGGGAGCCTGCTTTCCTCTCTCTCTCTCTGTGCCTGCCTCTCCATCTACTTGTGATTTCTCTCTGTCAAATAAATAAAATCTTTAAAAAAACAAAAAACAAAAAACAAAAACCCTAGAGCTGAGCAAAAGTGTTAAGATAGCTCCACAGACTAAAGGAATGCCTAAGGAGGACCTTTCTGTACTGTTTCTTTAGGCTTTTGGAATTTCTATCACTATCGCTCAGTAGCTTTAAGGTAGCCTATCGCTGCTTTTCTGGGAAGTTGGAAAAGCATTGGTATCACCCTCCTGGTGGAGAAGAAGTCAGTGCTAGAATGACAAGCAAGCCATCACCAAGGTTTAGGGGAAGCTGAATTACATGGACAGTTCATTGTTCGTGGCAAGAGAAAGGAGAGTCAGACGAACTGAAAGGCTACCATTAAGTGGACAAAACAGCCAACTGGATGGCTAGAACTTTTCTTCTCTGTCCACTGAGCATACTGCTGTATGTACAAGGGGACCACTGGCCACTGCCTGTCAAGTGCCCACATCCTCTGAGTGGGGTAAATCCTTCTCCTAACCCGTATATGATCTTCATGGGTTACACGTGGAAATAAGTCCAAGGTTACAAGCATTGTAGACCCAGAGACTTTATAAAGTTGTGCATGATGAAAGAGGCTGTTTGTTTTGAATTGAGCTAAGTCACCTACAAAACTCAATGTAAGCCAACGTTTCTCAATAGCGGTACTGTTGACATTTGGGGCTGGAAAATTCTTTGTTGCAGGGAGAGGGTCCTGGGCATTCGGGATGTTTGGAAGCTTAGCTGGCTTCCAGCCACTAAGGGTCAGGAGCACCCCCTACCCCTCACGCAGAGTTCTGTCAGACAACCAAAAAATTGGTTTCAGGAAGACAATACAAAATGCCCTTAGGGGAAAAGGGCAACATCGCCCCCTGTTGCGAACCACTGGCTAAAGCATATGGAAGGAGTGGGGTGAGGAGGTGATGAAAGCGGAGTTAGGAGTATGGAAGAAAGTGGATGAGGAACAGGAAGAAAAGACAGCCTTGGTGATAAGTCACCGTATCTTCAAATGTTCAAATGAATTTTGAAGAAGTGCTTAAAAGTCATAAATCAATGTGTCTAGCCCCTAGGATTCTTCTACAACAGTGATTCTCAGAATGTGTTTCCCACAGCAGCAGCAGCAGCAGCATCTCCTGAGAACTTTACTGAAAACGTCAATCTTGAGCCTCAACCAAGACCTACTAAATCAGAGACTCAGGGGGTGGGTACGCAACTGTACACCAGCAAGCCTGTCAGGGGAAGCGGATGCTCACGGAGGTCTGAGAACCACTGACCTCCAGCCTGAGGCTCTGATCATGGGCCTCGCTGCTCACGTGTGCGAACCTCTCCCACTTCCCCCCACACCAAAAACTGCTCGAATGTTCTTCCTCTTCAGGAGGTCACCTGTACTTCTCTCAGCTAACACACTTGAGGCCTTCAGGACCTGGTGATCTATCTCAGCGACTACTACAATGTGCCTTTCATGCCTAGCCTGCATGTGCCTTACATGCAAAACTCAGTGACCGTGGTCTTGTCCGCAGGAACATTCCCTGTTGACTTAAGTCGCTCATTGATAATAAAGCTTTATTCTCGCCCCCACCAAAAATATATATAAAGTGGATATCTGATGACACACGTCTCCCGTATACTATGTTCCGTCAACCCAGGGGATGTTCTCTGCTGTAACCCCATCACGTGGAGATGCTGGAGGCGGGCACAGAGCGAGCCTTGGGCTTCATTGCCTGAACACTTCCCAGTTCATACTCAGTGGCTGTTTTACAAAACTACAAACTAATAGAATGAAAAACGCCTCATACCGCACCTCCAGAGGTCCCGCAGAGTAACCAACACAAACTGTCTTTAAGGCCTCTGGTAAAATGACTCCCCTGGCAGCAGCTGCCATGAGCCCACGACCACCTACTCACCCGGGTGCCCCTCTCCAACCGACTCTGAGGTGAACATGAACGCTCCTTCTTCACTTAGAGAATGGTCGCACAAGCCATCCACCGGGCCATTCATCTCGGCACGCTTCTCCACTCAGCTTCTTCAGGGTACCGATTTCAGGCTGTGACTTTGCCTGAGATTTGTTTGGGGTTTTGGTTTTGTTGGTTTTTTTTCCTTCTGTAAACCCAACAGGCTTGTCTTTGGCAGAGCCACAGGGCTCACTTCTGCCGACCAGCCTGAGAGCACATGAGAGGAAGGTGAGGAGGGAGGGACTGGCGCAGCCGTGTCGCTCCCTCTGACTGGTCACAGCTTGCTCCTGAGTGACTCCTATATATGGAAAAGTGAAAGTGCCTGAATAATCATGTGAGAAAATTGGAGGAGTCCATTTCCTGGGAGGGGGTTCTTCTTACCTTGAGGGATTCCAGTCGTCAGCTCGGACGTCCCAAGCACAGGCATCTGGTCAGTGTGTGGAAAAGAAGGCTGTGTAGATGCTGCAGAACTGAAGCTCCTTTGGGACCCTGCTTCAGCTCTGCAGCTAATCTCCATATTGCTCCAAGGTTAACATACCACGTTGGAGGGTGGGGGTCTGTGGTGACTCAGGGATACAAACAGGCAGCCAGGTACTCTTTCCCAGAGATACGGTTTATGCAAAGCCTGCAACACAGGGTGACCTGCTCTATTGGGTGCTGGCCTTCCTCCCCCACACCTTGTCTGGCTCGGGCTCTCCTCCTCCTTCTACCTTCTCAGAGCTAAAGCATGCACCTGTATCCTGAGTCAGCTCAGATGTTACACAACACATTCATTCAGAGGAGAAGCTTTTGAGCCCATGTTTTTCTGCTAATAGAAATCGCCTAAACTGTCAACGTCTCTCACATGCTGGCAGTCACCTTGACTAGCAAGACGTTAAGAAGTATCTGGACAGGTTACAGAAGACAATGCTATTTTGGGAAAGGAACTCTTGAGAGACGGATTCATTACAGGGAAATTATCAGAGTTCAGGTTCCCAAAGCTCCCCTAAGATAAATTAAACACCTACCTATTTGGTCCTGTTCACCTGGTCAACACCTGCTCGCAGGACTCCCGCACATTTTTTGCTTTGACCAAGGAATGTAGACAGGCTTACACATTTTAGCCAAGTCATGCACTAAAGGACGGTGTCTCTCTATCTCTTCATTGTCTCCCACACTCAGATCTAGCTGCATCCTCAGGCTAGCACAATGGCAGGGGATTGAGATCACAGTGAGAATGGGTGGAGAAACCAGTTCCCACTAGAAGGCAATAAAATGTAAGCAGCCAGAGGCTTGTGCTCCAAATGCTGGGCTGTGGGAAGCAAAAGTTGGGATGCGATAGCCCCCACTAACAATTCTGCTACCCCAATCCCCTCTATACTCAGAATGTGAGCACTTAAAAATTTTTCTCTGGTGCTCCAAATCTGGAGTGCTGGTTGGCTGTAGCAGCACTACCCCTCCAGGTATAAACTATATTAAAGTGACCGCTTCTGGGATGAAGCAAGAGAATTTACATATACACATCTCATCAGAGGCACTTAAGAAAGAGGGAGCTGGAATGCTCAGGCATAAGACTGCTGAAGGTCCAGAGAGGAAAAGGCCACTGAGAAAGGACGGAAAAAATGAGGATCAAATAGGGACTTTAGACAACATAGCCTTGTCCTTGTCAGAAGCCAGGACTACTCCTGTTTGCACTTAAAATATTTCAACATCGCTGTCCCTTTGTAAATTTCTTCTGGGTACACTGGTTTCAAACCTGGAGGCAATATGAGCTAATGTTTAATGTGAACTATAGACCTAGGTTAGCCCAGCAGCTAGAACTATGGCCATTATGCTTTAACTCTGTTGTAAAAGAGCAAGATGGTGTTTAAGTAGCAAGTACTCACCAAGGTCCCAGAGCTGGCAAGAAGTCAGAGTGCAAAGCTCTCTTACTGCTCCCTGAATTCCAGAATGACTAAATGGGCATGTCCCATACAGAGAAGTATTGCTTTGGGGAGATAACCAAGAGGCTTCTGCAGTCTGGACACAGATTCAGAGTGAGGGAAGGATCTGGGAGCACCAAGTCCAGTACCCATCTTATGTGTGAGTCCCATATGACATCCCCACTCAATCTAGGCCACCTTATAGTCTTTTAGCCCACAGATGTTAACAAGCAGCACACAGAACACAGTGGGTGGGAGTGCGGGCTTCAGGGCTGGAGTCCTGTCTGGCCTCTAACCCACTATCCACCCTGGAGAAGGCTTCCCAACCTCTCAGCTCCTGCTTCCTCAACTGTAAAACAGGTTAAATGTCTACCAACCTCACAGCATCATTGTGAGAAATAGATGTGGTCATTCAGGTAGGATGAGGATTGAGCAAAGAGCCAGTGCATAGTAAGACTTTAATAAAATATTATTTAAGTGCCTTCTATGTACATAATATATGATTTCTTATGTATAAATATAAAATGCAAGACCAAAGCAATGCTGAATCAGTCAAAAGATTTCTCTCTTATAGTAAATGTTACCAGTTAGACAAAAAAAAAAAAAAAAAAAAAAAAAAAAATTTGCATTTGTACCAAGAGTTAGAACAGTGGCTTCAATCTGCCCCTTTTTGACTTAGAAAACTGAACCAAGAGGGAATTGGCCATCATGAACTCAAATTAAAGCCTGCCTTACGCACATGCTGTCCCTTACGCATGAATTGTCCTAATGTCTCTCCCTCCCCAAGCCCCACTGATTACCTAAGTCCAATTCAATGTGTCAAAGGCCCACAGTTGATTTCATTTCCATGCAACAACCTTCAACTCTGAAGCTCTGCTGACAAACCTCTGAAGAAACTTGGCTTTGAAAACAAATTATCGTTTTGGTCAGATTTACACGTGATTTTAAAATATAAAATACCAAATGAATATTAAATACAAAGCAAATGGCTGTGTGTAAGCCACACTGACCAGTTTCATGAAGAGGCTTTGATGGCACCTGACTCCAGGTAGCTCGTGGAGAGCACCTGGGCAGACGGTGCCCTTGGCCTGCTCCTGCACCTTCCATGCCTGATGGCTATACCACCGACAAGAGGTAACGCAGTGTTGATGACTCTGGATACAGAGTGGAGTGCACATTCACTTCTTAAAAGCTGTTAAGTGCAAACATTTACCAACTTTGGTGAGAAACTCCCTTAACCATCTAAATGGCATAATAATCACATGGACTATTTTCAAAAGATTTAGTACTTTTGCCCTCATTAATTTAAGCACAAACTCTTCCTACATATATCATTCTAGAACACGAATAATTTATTTATGAAAGAAAGATAAATAGATTCAGATTATACAGTCTTTTAAAATTTTAGGCCACTTCAATGATTTGTGACTTTGGTTCAGCAAAAAAATCCAAATAAACACTCCATATACAAAGACTATTCTGGAAAGGAAGGGAAAAAAATGTGGAAAGATTTCACAGAAAAAAGCAGAATCTGAGCTGGACCCCAAAGATATTATAGCGTTTTAAAGGCAGTAAAGAGATGGTAAGGCTGTGGGGCCAAGAAGTCCCCATGTGGCTTAGAGCCGGCACAGAGGACCATTGCCCCAACTCTACTTGGGAGGTGGGAGGTGCCTGGGCAGGGAGGTGGAGGGCAGGGAAAGCAGGTGAGCCAGGAGCTGGGACTCAGGGCAATAAGGAGCCATGCAGGAAGTCAAGCAAATGGGGGCTTTCTATCTGACAGGAAAATGTGAGCTAGATTATAGAGGAAAAGCATTCCAAAATCAGAGACAAAAGGTAAAACTCCTGCCTTGATCCAGGAGTAGCCTGAGAAGCAATGGATGCTGAGATATTCGTCGGATATAAATCCCGCCCTGCCTCCATTGTTTCTCTTCCTGGAATCATCCCTTCCCCCAAACACTGATACCCCAGCTTCCGGGGATCTGAGATCCTAAGAAGTAATTTCAATTTCTGATCCTTTATCATCCATATCCAATTTCCCCCAAAGCTTGTCAGCAATTCTTCCTCAGTGGTGCCTTGGAATTCTCTTTTTCCATTTTCATATCCACAAGTAGTCACATCTGTGCCCATCCTTGCCATCTCACATTTGAGTTAGGTACCACCTGGGCCCACCCTGCCGTACCAACATACCCTTCAGAGGCTGGTACCATGCTCCACACACTGGGTGCCTTAAAATGGCCTGCTAGTAGGTAGCTGGAGAAACAAGCCATCTCTTATACTACCTCACCTCAATTAAGGCATACAAACAAAATATTCACCAAGTAAGAGCTAAATAATCTCCTGGAAAAACTCCTACACTGGAATACCATTCGGCAGTCAAAACACGAATCACAATACCACATGCCAAAATACAAATGAAGTGCAACAGTATTCAGTGAAAAGGGGGCCAAAAGATGATATATAATCCCCCTTTAATAAAAAATAGAAAATGATTTGTAACACGTATATTTTCAGAATATATAAAGATCTAATACAGGATTCAAAAAGGAAAAGAAAGAAGTGAGATCACTGAAAATGGGGGGGGGGGGGGTGGTTAGAGAACTGAAACCTTCCATCCAGCCACAAAAGTCAATTAATACCTGGAAAAAGTCCTGTTTAAATCAACTGTTGCGAAACTCTGGAATTAAGTCAAGAATTTATAGGAAGCTTAATAAAGAAAGAAGCAGTCACACTTACTGTGATAATTATTGCTGTCACCTGCAGGAAGAGAATGCTGTTGCATTTTGTTTATTTTTTAAAGATCTTATTTATTTATTTATTTATTTATTTATTTATTTATTTATTTGACAGAGAGAGACAGATCACAAGTAGGCAGAGAGGCAGGAGGGGGGGCGGGGCAGGCTCCCTGCTAAGCAGAGAGCCTGATGCAGGGCTCGATCCCAGGACCCTGAGACCATGACCTGAGACAAAAGCAGAGGCTTAACCCACTGAGCCACCCAGGTTCCCCACTGTTGCATTTTATTATTTTTTTTAAAGATTTTATTTATTTGACAGAGAGAGAGAAATCACAAGTAGGTAGAGAGGCAGGCAGAGAGAGGGGAGAAAGCAGGTTCCCCACGGAGCAGAGAGCCCGACATGGGGCTCGATATCAGGACCCTGGGATCATGACCCGAGCCGAAGGCAGAAGCTTTAACCCACTGAGCCACCCAGGTGCCGCCCTCACTGTTGCATTTTAAATTGGCCACCCCATCCTGCACTCCCCAGATCCATGGCATCCATGAAGATGATAATTCATGTTCCCAATGCAGTTGTTAGTGCAGAATGAGCAAAAAACCCCTTATTCTCAAATAACTGAGGTTGTCTTTGTTTGTTTTTTTACCTAATAGCTCCTAGAAGGACTGGTGTAAAGTCTGGCTTTTGTTTTGCCCAACTTGGAGCAGAAAGAATACCTGAAGAAATAATATCTCAAAACTTCACAAATTTGGTGAGCTATCAATTTACACATTCACAGTGCTCAACAAACTCCAAGCAGAAGAAAATCAAAGAGATCCACAAGAAAACACATTATAATGAAACTTGAAAGACAGACAATGAACGAAAGCAGCAAGAGAGAAGCACCTTATCACATACAAGGAATCCTTTACTATATTAACAGAGATTTCTCTTCAGAAACTGTGGATGCTAGAAAGCAATGTGATGACATATTTAAAGTACTGAAAGGGGGGGGACCTTGTCAATCAAGAATTCTGTACCCAACAAAACTATCTCTCAAAAAATGAAGGAGGAATTAAGACACTCATAGATAAATAAAAACTAAGAGAATTTGTCCCAGCAGACATGCTCTGTACAGAATGCTAAAGGAAAGTCTTCAAGCTGAAATGAAAGAACACTAGACAGTAACTCAAAGCCATACAAAGAAAGGTAAATGGTACATGTACATAGGTAAATAAAGTGATTGTGTTTCTTTCATTTATATCTTTTCCTTTTTATTTAAAAGACAAATGTATAAACCAATTATAAATCTTTGTTAATCTTTGTAAATCTTTGTTAATGGACACACTACATATTATTTGTTATTTGTAATTTGGGACAATAACAACAGAATAGGGGAGGCAGAGCTATAAAGGAGCAGTGCCTTCATATACTACTGAAACTATGTTGGTTTTAATTCGATGTGATAGTTTTTAAGATGCTAATTGTAATCCAAAGGGTAACCTATAGGGTAAAATGTACACAGAAAAAGAAACAAGAAAAGAATAAAAATGGTAAAATAGGGAAAAAAATCAATCACAAGAAAGGCAGTAATGGAGAATTAGAGGAACAAAAAAGATCTCACATACAGAAAACAAGCAGCACTATGGCAAAGGTCCTTTTTCATCCACAATTATTTTAAATTCAATCAGATTAAACTCTCCAACTAAAAGGTAGACTGGATTAAAAATAAAGCAAAATCCAACTAAACAGTGTTCACTTTAGAACCAAATATACAAGTAGGTTGAGAGTGAAGGGATGGAAAAAGATACTCCAATCAAATAGTAACCAGACCTAGGGTGGCTAACCCTAATATCAGACAAAATAGAATTCAAATAAAAAATGTTATAAGATACAAATAAAGGTTCTACATGTTGAAAAAAAATCAATCAATTGAGAAGATATAACCATTATAAATATACCTACCAACAAATTTCCAAAATATATGAAGTTAAAACTCACAGAACTAAAGAAAGAGCTGGAGATTTGATATCCTATTTCCAATAACAGATAGAACAAATATACAGAAGATCAAAAAGAAAACAGAAGACTTGAACAACACTAATCACCAACCAGACCCAGCTGATGTATACAGAAAACTCCACCAAACAACAAAAGAATACATATTTTTCTCAAGTGCACATGGAACATTCTCCAGAGTAGACTACGTATTATGTGACAGTCTCAATAAATTTGAAAAGATTTATATCATACAAAGCATCCGCTTTAACTATAACAGAATGAAGCTAGAAATCAGTAACAGAAGAAAAACTAGAAAACTTACTATATACAAAACTTAACCTACACAATCTTGGACAAAAATGGATCAAAAAGAAATCACAAATGAAATTAGAAAAACGCATTGATATGAAGGAAAATTAAAACACAACACATCAAAACTTATGGCATACAGCAAAAGCAGTGCTCAGAGGAAATTTATAAAAGTGTAAATGTTTATATTTTAAAAAAAGATCCCAAATCAATAACTCAGTTTTATACCTAAGTAACTGAGACCAAAAAGAGCACATTAATTCTGTTTTACATCTAAATAACTGAGAAAAACGGCATGGTAAACCCAAAGCTAGCAGAGGAAGGGAATAACAATTTAGAGTCCTGATAAAAGAGAGAATAGAAAAACAAAAGGGAACAACAAAATGAAGGATTTGTTCTTTGAAAAAAAAAAAAAAGTCAACAAAACTGATAAACATTTAGCACAATGGACCAAAAGATACCAAAGAAAGAATATTTAATTAAAATCAGAAATAGAAGCGAGGACATTACTAAAGACCTTACAGAAATAAAGAGTATTATAAGAGAATACTTTGAACAACTGCACACCAATTAGATAATCTAGACAGAACGAACAAATGTCTAGAAGCACACAAACTCCAAATGACTCTAGAATCAATACAAAACCTGAAAAAAACTATATGTCAAGAGATTGAACCAGCAATCAAAAACCTTCCAACAAAAAGCTCAGGACCAGATGGCTTCACTGATGAATTCCCCTAAATACTTAATTAAAGAAGAATAACACTAATCCTTCTCAAACTCTTCCAAATAAATAAAAGAGGAAGCAACACTTCTTAATTCATTCTATTTGTCCAACTATAATTATAATGATACCGAAGTCTGACAAAGATATAGGAAGAAAACTATAGACCCATATCCCTTATGAGTATAATGAAATAATCCTCTTTGAAATGCTAGCAAATAAATTTCAGCAACATCTTAAAAGGATTATGCATCATGACTAAAGAGGATTTATCCCAGGAATGCAAGGATGGTTAAAAATATTAAAATCAAGGTAATAAACCATAATGATAGAACAAAGTGGGGGTCACACATCTTATTTGATGGAGAAAAAGAATTTGAAAAATCCAATTCTCTTGTATGATAAAAATACTCAACAAACTTAGACTAGAAGGAAACTTGCCCAACATGATAAAGGGCATTATATGAAAAATGCACAGCTAACATCATACTCAATGGTAATTAACTGAAAGCCTTTCTCCTAACATCAGGAACAAGTCAAGGATGCCTATTTTCACCACTTCTATTCAACACTGTACTCTAAGTTCTAGCCAGAACAAATCATCAAGAAAAAGAAAGAAAAGGCACTGAAATTGAAAAGGAAGAAGTAAAACTATTATTTGTAGATAACATGATCTTGCATATAGAAAGTCCTAAGGAATCCATGCAAAATAAATGATTAGAACTTATAAGCTAATTCAGTAAAGTTTCAGGAATAATCAACACACAAAAATAAGTTGATTTCTAAACACTATAATATAATGAACAATTTGAGAAGGAAATTAAAATTCCATTTACAATGCTCTCAGAAAGAATAAAATACTTAGGAAAAATTTAACTAAGGAGGTTCAAGATTTGTACACTGCAAACTACAAAACATTGCTGAAATGAAGAAAACCAAAGTAAATGAGAAGACATCTCATATTTATGGACTGGAAGACAATATTGCTAACAATGACATACAGCTGAAAAAAATCTACAGATTCAATGTAATCTCTATGAAAATCTAGTAGCATCTTTCCCTAAAATGTAAAAGTTTATCCTAAAATTAATATGGAATTATAAAAGACCTCAAATTATCCATAACAATCTTTTTTTAATAGAGTGGCTTTATTTTAAAAAATTTTTAGAACATTTTAAAATTAAGATAAAATGTATTATTTGTTTCAGAGGTAGAGGTAAGTGATTCCTCAGTCTTACACAACACCCAGTGCTCACCACAACACCTACCCTCTCCATCACCCAGCTGCCCCATCCCCTTCACCCCCCTCCCCTCCAGGAATCCTCAGTTTGTTTCCCAAGATTAGGAGTCTCTTATTAACCAGAACAATCTTGAAAAGGAAAAATAAAGTTGGAGGACTCCTGTCTTCCAAACTCAAAACTTACTAGAAAGCTATAGTATCAAAATAGTATACAATTCCGGCATAAACAAAGTGTTTCCCTAATGGGAAAACAATACAATATCCCCCAAACCTCTGGGTTTTCTGGAGCTGCTTGAGCTGCTTTCTAAGAAGAAATGAAAGCAAAATGTTTTGTATTAAATGGCGCTGTAAGCTGCTAATCATAACGTTCAATTGTACTGGGCTTAATTTTTTTTTTTAAATAACATTTAGGGGTGCCTGGGTAGCTCAGTGGGTTAGGTGTCTGACTCATGATTTAGGCTCAAGTCATGATCTCAGGATCGTAAGACTGAGCCCTACTTGGGCTCTGTGCTCAGCAGGGAGTCAGCTGGAAATTCTCTTTCCCTCTCCCTCTGCTACCCCCTGACTCTCTGTCTAAAGTAAGTAAATAAATAAATATTTTTAAAAATTTTAAAAATAACATTTATTGGGTTTAATTCTTGTGTATTTTATGGCAACTGTGGGAAAAATTTGGAAAATAGGGAATAAATACTCTGATCTTTCTATTCACAGATTAGTAAACATCATTAACATGGTGTATTTTCTCTGGAAGGAAATATATCCATACGTTTATGCAGGTATAGTCCCTCTATGTATTATTTAGATAAAAATTTTAAAGTTCATTAGACATGTTGGGTCCCAGTTGCAGGGGGGTGGGATTACTGATTATTCAGCACACCCCACCCTGACTCTGCCATTGAGTGCCGCCATGGAGGGGCTGTTAAGGACTCTGAAAGTAGACAGTAGTAGGCAAATGGGGGAAGACCAGAATTCAAAGTATCACCGAAAAGTCAGTAAGACTCCCATTTTTTCCCTGGAACCCAGGAGTGGGCACCTGGGCGCACGAGAAAGCTCCAGGAGAGGCTCCCTTTCTCGGATGGCCGAGCACTGTGAGAGAGTGGAGGGAAATCCTCTCTCGCTTTCTTTCTTCTGTTCTCTCAAGCCCCAGCTCCCAGACGATTCCATGATGACAAAATTGGCAGTGGGAGTCTGCAAGCCCTGCAGTTCTGAGGGAGGGAAACTGTCTCTGATTGGAGGAGTTCTGACTGCCCAGAAAGTGGAGACAATCCCCGGGGCTCTTTTTCTCTGTGTGTCTGGCCACCTGGCCTCAAAGACAGGCATGGTCAGGAAGGTGTGCAGCAGAGTGGAGTAAGTGAAACCCACTGCGTGGACAAAGGACCCAAAAGGGGAGTCCCCGAGTGGAAGACCACTAGGAAGACCACAGAAAGGGAGAGCTCAGGAAAAAGATCCCATGACCTTGTACCGGACTAACGTTCTATATTAATCATAGGGGAAAATGGGTTCGGGGTATACAGAAACTCCAAGCAATCTGTATAATAATTCTGTAAATGTAAAACTGCTCTAAATCTTCTTCTTTTAAGAAACAAAGTATTTGCTGTGGCTCCTTCATTCCTATATTTGTTCATGTTACTCACTCAACAATTTACTGAGCACCTACTATATCCCAGGCACTACTCTAGTCTCTGGAAATACTGACAGCAAACAAAACCCACTATGATTCTTGACATCAAGGAGCTTACAATACAGTGGAAAATGAAACAAACTACAGTGGGAGGTTATTAAGCCATAGAAGGAAGAAGTCCATACTTGCAAAGTTAAAAATTCTCTTGTGAGTCTTTATTATAGGAGAAAAATCTTTGAGAAGTTAAAGGCCTAAGCTGAAGACTACGCAATCTGGCAATGTGACGACCAAGGAGCAGGATATCCAAAGAGGGGGCAAAAGGCTTGGTTCTAGAGCCAAATAAGGCCACTTCCTAGCAGGGGACCCAGAATCTTGTCGGTGCAAGAACAACTACCTTGAGTCTTGCTTACGCCAGAAGCCCGGGCGACCTGTTGGCTCTCTCTGAGGCAGACCTGTCCTGGGGGACGAGGCGTGGCTAGGGAAGAAGCATCATGCCCTGCTGGGTGCTGTTTCGGTGGCAGCTGTGCAGGCAGGACAGGCTGCACCCCAGTCACATGGGGGTCCCCACACCCCCCCACCTTCCCATCCTCACAATCCACTCATTCCTTCTCTGAAGGAGGACTAAGCACCCATTGCATGCTGGGAACAGGGTAGGCCCTCCGCACTCATAACAAACAAATACGCCAGGTGGCTCTGGGGGAAAACGTCCCAGGCAACAGGAAGAACTTTCAACGAAGCCCACAAGCTAGAGAGAGCAGGAAACCTTCATGACATTTCAAGGGGATCAGTGAGGCTGGAGCGTGGAGTATGGGCTAAAGGACAGCAAGAGGGAGGCTCTCTGTGGCTCCTAGAAGGAGCTGAGGTGTCTTCCTGAAGGCCCAGGGAAGCCAGGGGAGCGTTTCAAGAAAAAGATGTGCGTAGATGGGCCACGTGATCAAGATGCGGACTTTTACCAACGCTGTTTTGCTAGCGGCCACTGCTCTCGAGCAGAGATGGGAGCAGAGATGGGAGTAGGCAGAGCGGCTCAGCCTCCGGGGTGACATCCAATTTTCTGGCCTCAGGGTGAGGAGGTGAGGTGCCAGGTGTAACGATGACAGGGAACACAAACACTATGTGCGCCCAGGATGTGCTGGACACTGCAGTAGGTGAGTGGGTGTTGGTGCCCTCAGGAGAACTGGGTGCTCTCAGTGCCTTGCACTGGCCCCCCACCCTGCAAATACTAGTACCACCTTTTACGTGCGTTCCCAGGCCTTCTTCCAAGTAAACGTCTTGCTCAACGGTTCAGGATGTATTCAGTGAGCATCCAGAAAGTTTAAAGTAAATATTCTTGATAAATACCAAAATATGAAGCGAGTCCCAGATCCTGATAAATGTAACAATTTCTAGGAGGATTTCTATAATTATGGGATTCTATATTAAATATGTGTATCCTGAAGGGTGTTATCACTAAATAAACAGCACTCACTTTACATAAGCAAACACACTCACCAAGGTAAATATCCAAAAGAAGTGAAAAAGGGAGCCAACGTGGGCGTGTTTAAAATCAGCCAGTAATTTCAGAGGACAAAGCAGGAAGTTGGGTGGGATAGAAGGGCAGCATGTGATTGGTCAGTTCATCTCCCACCACAAAATTTCCTTGGGGAGGGAGGGTGAGGGAAAGGGCAGGGGTGGATTACACAAGCCTAACTGTCCTTCAATGGGAAATCCCCAACCATGAATACTTCTAATCCTCCATTCAGTTAATAAGAACTTTTGTAGAATGACTTCTAGTATTTTTAAAGTAGAAAAACATTGAGTCAAATACATAAGTCAACACATAGCCAGCAATATGAATGTTAATTATATCCTACATAGCCTCAAGGAATCCATCACCCCTCCACTCATAACTTAGAACGAGGCTGGGACTCATTTGGACATTCATCAGCATCCGTAAAGACTTCACGTAGGGCGTCTGGGTGGCTCAGCTGGTTCAGTGGCTGCCTTCAGCTCAGGTCATGGTTCCAGGGTCTTGAGGTCGAGCCCCACATCAGACTTTCTGCTCGGTGGAGAGCCTGCTTCTCTCTCTCCCTCTGCCTGCTGCTGTGCTTACTTGTGCTCTCTCTCTATCTCTCTGTCAAATAAATAAATAAAATCTTAAAAAAAAACAAAACGGACTTCACATAAGCACATACCTTCCATTCTGAAATAAAAGCATGTGGTCACAGCCAATCACTGTAAATAAGTTTTGTTTTAAGAACTGAAGGTGATCTCAATTGTCTTTATTTAGTTTACAGAAATTTTAAATATCATGTCCCTCCCTTTAAATCAGCTCCCCATCAATTCAGCAACACAGGTGGGAAATTGAGGATCTGGGATTGACAGAGGACCATGTGACGTCACTCCACACTTCACTTGATGGGTTTAAATCACTAACCTAAGATTTCACAATACAGCCAAAGTTATGGCAGAGACAGAAGTCGAGTCACCTTTTTCCCTAGAATATAATTCTTCACTAAACAGATCTCCACCCCAAACAACTAAACAGGGAGGTAGAACATTTTAGAGGCAAAAATTGTAAAGAAACAAAACTATAGTCGTGAAGTAATCTGACTTTAGTTTTCTCTTGATATGTTGTCTTCTTTTATTTGCCCTAGAAAATATTTTCATATGAAAGGTGTATTGGGATCTAAATATTTTAAGTGAAATAAGAAACTAAAATAATTGTTTAGGTCATTTAGTCCAAACAGACCCTCCCACCCAAAAATAAAATTTGGTCAGAAGCATTTCATGTTAGGAAAGTTCTATATAATTGTCTCATTTGGCAGGTTGAGAGCAGATATTAAAAACCTATGTAGAAGCAGGCTCCCATCCCTACTCTGTCTCTGATACCAACTTTCCATATTGATAAACACATATAGCCAGTCTTGCCATTTACAAAGCACTCCTACAAGGGTCATTCAGCTCTCAAAATGACGCAGGTAGGTATTGTTCCCATTTAACAGAAGAGGAAGCTGAGGCCCAAAAAGATTCATCACAGCTGGTAAGAGACACCACACTCAAACTTGACTCTTCCAAGAGTTGCCTCCTTTTCCTACACTATGATGCCCATTAAATCTGCTTCAATTTTTTCCTAATTCAAGATAATAAAAAGTAATTACCAATGAATTGAGGTTATATCTCTGCTGCCAGCTCCTCTAATGTCTCCTAATGGCAGAGCTTAGACCAAGGGCCTCTCAGAGCTTCATTTGCCAAAAGCTTGCTATTGAATGCTCCAGAACTAATCCCAAAGAGTCCTTGGATAAGGCAGCAAACACAACCCTAATTCTACTGTTCAGAGCCATCTGCTTCCACTGGCTTTGAAGCCATAGGATCACGGCTCTGTGTCCAGTGAATCAACAGACGCCATAAAGGGCTCACTTTCTGGTTGGGTTCAGAATCTACAGCATGAGCCGAAAACACTGCCAGCACTGTGCCCACCTCCCACCCACCCTCTATCACCCAGGCAGCCCTCCACCAGCTTCCTTAGAACTGCGGCACAGCTGCTCTGCCCTCAAACTCCTCCAGCGACCCAAGTGTCTGAATACTTTTCCTTCTCCCTCCAGTACATTCTCCACAATATACTCTAAGTACGGGCTGGCCCTTGTTATTCAGTGTGGTCCCGTAATAGCAGCCTCCGCATCATCTGCTCACTTGTTAGAAAGGCAGAATCTGGGGCTCCGCCCTAGACTCAGGAACTGAATTTATACTTTAACAAAATTGCCCAGTAATTTATAGAAAATTAAAACAATTTGGGGGAAACACTACCCTAGGAAAAAGGGCAAAGGAAGTGAACTTCCTCTTGTTTGCTTGCCCATCATCCCTGCCCTGGGGCTGTCTGGCAGTACCAGCTCGTCAGGCTCTCAGAAGGTGTCTGGCCAAGTTCAAACTCTCCAGCACCAGCCCACCTGCTTAGCTACTCTCCTAGCATATCCAATTCAACTAGCTTTGTGGTTTAGCAAAATGGCTTAGGCTACTTTAACTAAAATATCAGTAACTAGTAATACCTACAAATAGTAAGCTATGGTGAAATGCTACTGAGAGAACACAGCCATAACAAGAAAATTTTAAAGCCAGAAGAGTCTGGGTTTGCATATCAGCTCTCTCAATGATCAGCTATGAGAATCTCAGAAGCTTAAATAACTCTCTGAACTTCTCTTTCCGCTTCTGTAAAATGGAGATATTATCTGTCTTACAAAGGGTTTAGACATAATGCAAAGAGGTTTTTGCATCCCATGCATGGCTTTCTCTTCCTTCTTAATGAATGGACTATGACGTCGCAATTGATAGGGTTGATGCAAATGAATATCTAGTTGGTATTGCTCCAGCCAGTGCGAGCACAGGGAGACATTTTGAAGTGAGTCAGCATTTCTCACAACTCGTAAAATCACATAAAACCACCATCAGCCTTGCTTTGCTGGAAGTCACTCACTGCACACCTCCCACTTGGTAACTGCTGCACTCCCTTAGACTTTTGAGTCTTCTGACCAAAAGCTCTTCTTCCCATCTCCTTGAAGAAAGGCTACTGGCTGGGGGAGAAGTATGTTGTGATGTTTAGGTTCCAGTAGGTTTGTTTTAGCACTTAAAATATCATTTCAGCATTGTCACCAATGTACAAGTAACGAAAACTAGAATTGTTTTTATTCAGTGTAACTGGTAAAAGTATGATTTACCTGATTTTTAAATAGCCAATTTGCTTATTGATTATACTTGAAAGAAATTAATTTGAAAACTCTTAAATGAAAATAATTTTTAGGGGCACCTGAGTGGCTCAGTGTTCAGTTCAGATCACGATCCCACGGTCCTGGGATCGAGTCTTGCATCAGCCTCCCTGTACAGTGGGGAGCCTGCTTCTCCCTCTCCCTCTGCTGCTCACCCTGCTTGTGAGCTCTCTCACAAATAAATAAATAAAATCTTTAAAAAAAAAAACTTAAAAAAAAGGAATGATTTTTTTAAGATAATCTTTAAATCAGCCTAAAACTAATAATTTTTCATTAATTTCTTAGGAGGTTAAAAAAGCACAAAACATAAATGGAAAAAAAAAAGTGGTTCATTTAAGTAAAGTAAAACTTAACATTTTTGCACAACAATAAACTCCATAAACCAAGTTAAAAGACAACCCACCACCTGAGAGATTTCCCAACACATATAACCAAAAAAGAAAGTCAATAAGAAAAAGACAAACAAATCAATAGCGAATGTAAGCAAATAATATGAACACACAATTCCCAGAAGAGCAAATCCATTGTTTAATAAACACGAAAAGATCTGTAACCTCACTAAATAATCAGGGGAAGTGCAAATTGACTATCATTATACGGCATGATGGCCAAAAATTAGTATCATTACCAACTACCCGGAAAGGAAAAGGCGTCACAGAAGCCCCGATGCCCGGCCAGTAAGCATAAGTAGTAAGCTCACGTGAGCACTTTGGAAAGCAATCTGGCATTGCCCAGTAGCTGGAGAACGGGCATCAGGGAAGAGCACAGGCTGGCCTTAGCTACCCGAGAGCACTGCCAGGGAGCTTGTTAACAAGGAAATACTCCAACCCCTTCCTGGGGGTGTGTTTTAAAAAGCCCACCAGCAGATTCCAAGGCATCCTCAAGTTCAGAACCACTTTCCCAGAGAAACCCTCACACATTATTTTTCACCTGTTTCAAGAGGACACTGTTATCCGAATACGAAGGATGTGGTTCTTGATACATTCTCTATGAAGGTGGTCTGACAGATTTTGGCTTTACTAGGACAGAGAGTCACTGATAGCTAAGGGACATTGTGCAGACCATGTGCAGACCATCCAGATTGCCTCAAAGGCACACATTTGCCCGAAGAGAGATCTACAGGGTGCACGTATAAAAATGAACCACTTAAAACAGTACAAACAATTGCCAATAGAAGAATAGGTACAACGGTACTATACAGCAATTAAAATAAATGAAATATACACAAATCAGGGATAAATCCTGAAAATATAATGCTGAATCAGAAAAAGCAAATTGCAGAAAGTCACCTATAGTAGGATACCATTTAACATTAAGTTAAAAATCTCACAAAAAAATCTACCCTGTTTTTGGAGAAACACAAACACATTTGTATGAAAACATCAGGGGATGTGCATCTGGAAAGCACGTCTGCTGACCTTTTGACAATGGTTATCTGTGGGCATAAAAAATGAGAGGCATGGAGTGGAGGAGTACAAACAGAACATCAACTGTAAGTAAGATTTTATTATTATTTTTAAAGATTTCCTTTATTTATTTATTTATTTATTTATTTAGAGAGCAAGCGAGCACGAGGGGAGGGGCAGAGGGAGAAGGAGACTCCCCACTGAGCACGGAGCCCGATGCAGGACTCACTCCCAAGACTCCGTGATCACGACCCCAGCCGAAGGCAGATGCCCAACCAACTGAGCCATCCAGGCGCCCCAGTAAGATTTTATTTATTTATTTTTAAACTGTCAAATAGGGTAAAGGCTTAATATTTGTTAAATCTGAGTTGGCATAAAAGATATTGTTTATATTATTCTGTGTAATCTTATGCATAAAGTATTTCATAATACTAATATCAAAGTTTAAAGTTCACTATACTTGTGAATACTAGAAAATCTTATTTCTGTACAAAAAAAATCTTTTAAAGCCTGAAGAGGTAGGGCTTTTAAAAACTGAATCTTTGTGACATCTAGTGGTAGCAGAAAGTTACAATATAATACACAATTAGGAGCAAGCTTGATTCAATGTACTACTCATTTCTGAGTTCTTGGCTTAATTAAACTTTCACACAATTTTAAAAGCTGGAGCTTTTGTTTTGTGTTCTCAGTGGTCCACACTTGAATATTGTTTTCCACACTTGGATATTTTTAATGACATCTTGGAACATGATACTATCGTGTACACATTAGTTATGTGCCTCAGACTCTGGTCTCCTGAAAAATCAATTAGGTCACATCTAGTGTCTTCCAAACAAGGATCCCTACCCTGCTACTGCACTCTCTGTTCAGGGAGGCCAGCAGAAAGGAGCTCCAAGCTACACACCCAGCTGACCAGGCGTCTGTCCCCACCACCCACCTGCACCTCTGCCTGATGTTCCTAATCCCTCAATGGCACCACCAAGGTTCCAGATCCAGGCTCTTCCTATGCCCCCCACACCCATCCAATCAGCTTCCAAGTCCCGCTCTGGAATGTGCCACATTCATCACTCATCTTCCTGACATCACCTACTGAACTGCAAGTGATTTAAGAGCAGAACTATTGCTCGCACTCAAGTTCCCCACAAGAACCTAGTACAGTTCTTCGCACATAGTAGATACATGATAAATGTTCAAAGAAGGATTTTCCACTGCAACAACCCATGCTCAGACCTTCACTGCCTTAGCCCTAGACTACAATAGCATCCTAAGCCTTAAGCATCCTAAATGTCATCAATTAAAACATCTTAAGACCTCTCTTCGCCACAGAACCCACTTCCTCTCTGCCATTCCCAGCAAAGCTGTTCCACGTGCAGATCTCATTCCCATTCCCATCATCAGCAGACACAGTCGAGACTTCTGAGCTTGGGATTTAATGTGTTTCATGACCCAGTCCAGACGGACCTTCCTGACCTTCCCACTCACTATATCCCTGGCCCAGACCTACTCCTCTTCAAGCCTCCCGCAGGCATTCCCATCTTGGTCGCTCTGCTGGCATTTGCCCTCCTGCCCGCCCACCATCAGTTCTATACCTTTGCTTTTTTATGGGTGCATTTTCTTCTGAGTCTTTCATTTCCATGAAGCTCTAAGTAATTCTACGTAAAAAACGAGTAGTACTACCTACCAAACTCGCATTCTTTTTTGCCTGCTTGCCTGTACACTTGCTCAGCAAGTGCAAGTGTGATTCTCAATGGCACTGACCACCTCTCAGTTTGGGCTGTGCTCTCAGAAAGTAGCTAAGTCCTCGGAGGGAAGCCAGCTCAGAGGGATTTGTTGAAATGAGAAGAATTAGGTGAAGGATGAATGGTCAATGACTGCAGTTGGGATAAGGCCTTATAATCTTTGGCCTGGGGGTAGCTGGCACATGATTCTGAATAATGTGTTATATAATCTGATATCCTATATTTTGACTAGTTAGTAGAGACAGTGACCAGCAAAGTGACTAGCTAAGAAACCTATTACCTGTGGCTTTGGAACATGAGAGAAAAAGGAGCAAGTATCAAGCGCCCTGTATTGGGCTTGAAGTATGATAACCACAGAAGGGTTGAGAATGACTGCCTTCCTCTAGATCGGGCACTTGGACAATAATGAAGCAGCCTATCATACTAAAAAATTGAGGAGCAGAAAAAGCTTCTAGAAATATAAAGTCAGGTGCCTGGGTGACTCAGTCAGTTGAGTGCCCAACTCTTGATTTTGGCTCAGGTCACGATCTCAGGGTCATGGGGTTGAGCCCCACATCAGGTTCTATGCTGAGTGTGGGGCCTAGTTGGGGTTCTCTCTCTGCCCCTCCCTCTGCCTGAGCATACTCTCTGTCTCAAAATTAAATGAATGAATAAATATATAGGTAAAAATAAAGTCAACTCTATTTCAGAGATGGCTATTTTCCAATGCTCGTAGTACACCCAAATACATTCAGCAGTTATCTCCAACAGCACTGGGCCACAAAGCCCGTTCCAAGACTCATTAGTGAACAACTCTGAACAGTTCTTTTCTGAAACTTTGTTTCTCCACACATTCAAACCCAGGCTCATACCCACAATCCACGAACTGCTGGTAGAGCCTCTGGCATGAGGAAGTGCTCATGTTAGCCCCCTCCCCTCTCCACCAATTTTGAGCCTGACCCCTTCCCACCTAGTCACAAACCCCCTTCTGTCTTGTCCCAGTCCTTTAAGTAGATACCTGAGTTGGACAATGGGCATCGACCCTATGCCTAATTTATAGTCAAGTTCCTCGTTAGGGCCGCAGCCCTTCGTAAACACTGACTGCTTGGTTAGGCCAAACTTGCAGACTTCTCCCATGAGTTATGCCCCCAATGTCTCCCCTCCTACCTTGAGCCTCCTCTCCTCCCACCATTCCCTGTCTGGGAATCGGCTTTTTTAACAACGTCGCTCACTTCCTTGCCTAGAGCCAAGTGCTGTCACCCAGCTGATGGTGATCATGGAGCATGGACCACATACTCCCTGCTGCTCGCACTTGACCCCAGATCCCCGTGGTCCTGTGACAGTCTACCAATCCTCAATTCTAACGGAGGCCGCTCTCCCTCTGAGCTTGTTATGGGCCATTAGAGGGCAGGACTGAAGAACTCTGATGAGGACTCCACTTACCATCATAGCGCCTGGCACATAAGACAGCAGCGGCAACCACTTCATTCCCTGTTGAGAGCTTACTGAGTGTGAGGCACTGCTGAGAAAGCTTTCCACGAATTACGTCATTCATCTGCAGAACAATGCAGGCACTCGTACTTACTGTCCGGATGAGAAACTGACACAGAGTACGCATCCATCAAGTGTTTTCTGAATGAGGGAACTTGCAGTGGGTCCACGGAGTTGTCCAACAGTCATTTTAGTGGTCCATTCCCCTAGCGTAAGTTTTCAACACCTCCTCACTCAACTCCCTGACCAGCCTTTGCCCTTTTCTCCTTTTTTACCCAAAGGATCAGATGGAGAACATGTAAATTCTGCATGGCTCCACTACCCCAAATGTTCATCCTCTTTACTTAAAATGTCTTTCTCGAGGGCACGGATTGCATGGAGCACGGGGTGTGGTGCAAAAATAATGAATACTGGGGGGCGCCTGGGTGGCTCAGTGGGTTAAGCCGCTGCCTTCGGCTCAGGTCGTGATCTCAGGGTCCTGGGATCGAGTCCCACATCGGGCTCTCTGCTCAGCAGGGAGCCTGCTTCCTCCTCTCTCTCTCTCTCTGCCTGCCTCTCTGCCTACTTGTGATCTCTCTCTGTCAAATAAATAAATAAAATATTTTAAAAAAAATAAAAATTAAAAAAAAAATAATAATGAATACTGTTATGCTGGAAAAAAAAAATGTGGATTTAAAACTAAACAAACAAACAAAAAAATGTCTTTCTCTACATTTCCCCCTCCTGGAAGAAGACACATTTTGAAAATGCTCTCCTCCCCCTGAGTTTTGTCCCATGCCTAGTACTCCTCGGACCCTGCTTGAACCCTCCTAAACCACACCTTCACTCTCCACTTCTCAGCTCATCAACTTTCCTATTGCCAGAGCACAAGAAGCAGCTCACCTCACCCATGGAGAGAATCCCTGCTCAACTTTGCTATATCCTCAGGTCATGGTCTCTTCATCACCAAATTTCTCCGAAAGATAACCTCAATCTCCTTCCTTTCATTACCAAAATCCATGCCCTTAACTACACGATCTGAATTTCACCTCCACATCCTTAATGGAAACTACAAAAAGTTCTCAAAGCCATCCTCGGTCTCTTCCCACACATCACTCCCTGGTCTCAAATCCAGACCTTGGAGGGTGGTGTCCAGGACCTCCCCGATCTTGCTCCTTGCCGTCTCTCTTTGGCCCAGTTTCCTTTACCTGTCCATGGGTTTCACATGTTCAGAACTCACCTCTCCTTCCAGGCTCCTTTTAAAAAGCTCTCCCTTTCATGAAGCTTGCTCAAATCATATCCGCCTTTAAATTCTTACCCGCTATTTGTACTTCTAGTTGGTGCCTATTATATGTGCGCACAAGCTGTGCTTGCCAAGTACTTGAAAGTTCTGCAAGGCAAAGGTCATGCCCTATCCTTATTTCCCATAGTAAATGGCAGAGCCAAGACTAGGGCAAGGCAAACAGGGTGCCGGGGTAGCAAAATTAAAGAGGCGCTTATCCTCAGGTTCGTGTTAACTGCAGAGTCAACACTTAGATTTCATACCTTAGAAGCCTCCCTAGCCCCGCCCTAGTAACTGCATGTGACCCTTTGACATAGATTGAAAAATAAATGAATCTCTAACCCAATGAATCAGTAAGATGACGACAGTGTAAGTACTTCAAGAGACGACTCCTTATCTTCATTGTAAATGAGACTGGGGATAAGTGTAGAATGCAATCATAATCAGAGAGACAGGAAGGCAAGGCTGCCAGGGAGTTTCTAGGAATAGAAACAAAAACAGTAGGAAGACTCTCCTCTCTTCTTCCACAAGATGCCATCATGTCTAAATACAGCGTCTGGAATTATCTACTGCAGCCACACTAGGAACAGCCTGGGGATGAAAACCAACAGACAGCAGAAAGGCAGAGCCAAGAGAGAGGGAGCTGGAGCCCCAATCCATCACTTTGTGGCCTGCCCATCCTCTGGACTTTGCATGGGAGACAATGGATCATTATTATCAGCCTGTTTCCAGTCAGGAGTTTCAGTCACGTTATTTCAGCCAAAATAATACTGATACGGTGTCATTTCTCAGGAGAGAATTGTGTGGCAAAAGAGGAAGCCAAGTGATTGCTGTACCTTCTTCCTTATCCTAAGAGAAGGAAGAATGGGTCAGGGGTAAACCTCGCCTCTGAGCTCTAGCTCCTGAAAGCCTCAGGGATCAGAACTGGCTACAGCCCAGCCATGTTCCTGTCCCCCATATGAGAAGCGGAATGACAGGCTCTCCAGCTGACAGAAAGAACAATAGCTCTCCAGCTGCTTTTCTTCAAACTAGCCGGAAGGAACAGGGTACTGAGCTTCGGCCTGGTGTCCGAAGTGCATTCTCTGATGTAGTTTTAGCATTCATAAAGCTGATTCTTTGATTCCCATTGGGCCCATTCTGCCTGGTTCCCAAACAGGTTAAGAGACAGAAGTCATTAGGTACCTCCAAAACCCTTCAAATTCTTCTCAGAAAGTAATCATGTTACATTTCATCAAATTAGGAAAGTGGAGAAAGCCAAGAGGAACAGTTATTTTTATGAGAAAAACTCTGTGGCATTTGAACTTTGGTTTCAGACAAAGGTGGACCAACAGGACTTACCTCATATGTGAAACAATGAAAAACCCACACACAAAAAAGACAAAACTACAGCTCTTAGGACAGTGAACATAGTGCTGAAAAGGACAGTGAGCTCTGAGAAACGGGAAACAGAGTGCTCCCTACTACTGCGCTGGGACACTGCCTTGAGTGTTGACAAGTTACATCACAGGGAAGGAGAACATACACGAAGCCCGGAGATCTCCTTGGATAAGGAGGGTCTGGGAGTCCAGGGATACCTCCGGAGGGTCCCCCCAAGTCTTCAGCTGAGCAACAAACACATGGGTATGAGGAAATGATAAGCTAAAGAAAGAACCTTTAAAACAATTTGAGGACATACCCATGACTTGAAGAGAGCTGGGAATAATTTCTCTTGCTGTCAATCTTACCTCATCTTTCCACAGCTGAAGTGAAAATTCTCATAGTTCACTCAACATTGGGTAGTACACCCAGAGAGTGTTGCCTTGCTGAGGCAAAACTGGCCCTAGACTCCATTCTCTTCTGGTACCACTCAATAAAGCTTCTTAAGCAAGAAAAGAAAGGGTCAAACTATTTCTGAGTACCTTAATGACATCCAAAAATATTCACAGGAATAGAAACATCCTACAGACAAGAAGACAGAACTCACATCTAACCAAAAATTACCAGGCATAGAAAAAAGTCAAGAAGAAAAGTTTCATCTCCTTTTCACCTCATTCTACCTCCACTCTCTTGTGCCCAGATCTGGCTTGGGAGCACTTCCAACCAGACTACTCCCTACCCCAGAATCACAGAAATTCCACCTGTGACTAGCCAACACTCACAGATCCTTTCTGTTAAGCTCCTGAATGAGACTGGCCTGGGCTATGCTGAGCCCAAGGGCCCTATTAGCCTGCCCTTCCACCCCTTGCCCTCTATGAGGGCATCTTCATAGTCTAAGGCCTGGGGACACTGCGCTGTCTTGCCCCCTTAAGCACACCTGTCTGGATGGACTGATATGGGTCATATGGGTCATCCATATCAGTCCATGGGAGGCACAGTGCCTCGTGGCCTGACTGACCAGGAAACTGCCTCTCCAGGGCACCTGGGACTTCTTTCTTAAAAATATACAGAAATGACATGGAAAGATAACATTTCTTTTTAATGAAACCAATACAATATCCCTCTCCTCTCCCTTTTTTTCTTTTCCTGTTGAAGCAACTAGGCTGCTCTATTCTCATTGCCTCAGGGAAGGTATGCGATGACCAAAAGCAGACTTACTTTTATTTACTTATTTATTTGTTTACTTATTTATTTATTCATTTTTAAGAAGCCACTTCCTGGCATTTATGTTTCCATGTCTACACTACTCCTTAAAGAACAGAAAGGACTCATAACAGAGATTTAGATTTGGAAGAATTCTACAAAGGAAGCAAAGTTCTCCTAAAGTTTAAGGCTGGGCCTAAAACTTCTGAGGAATCAGGAGAGACTCCAGGGCCCATGAATTACCCAGCACCCACTCAAGGAAGGCCCCTGCACGGCCTTTGTCCAGCGAGAGCTTCCCCCAAATAGCAGCACCAACACTCTGGCCCACTGGCTGCTCCAGAAGAGAGGCTGCTTCTCTGTACCCCAGCACTTCGCATCTTTCCCTATCCAGCCCATTACTAAGCATGGACTAATGGTCTTACAAAGTGTCATTGCCTAGCAAACTGGGGAAATCTTTGCAGTCCACTTGGTGGGGGAAGGTGGGATATAAAGCAAGTTGAACACTCCCCAGCCCTGCACTGGTGGCAGGCCCTCTCTCTCCTCCCAGACCAGAACTTGCACCTCAACAATCTTGTTCTCATGCAGACACACATGCTCTTTTCAGCTCATCTCTCATTTGTCCATTTCAGTAGCTTGGGCAAACTCTCTCTCCCACTCTCAGAGGAATCCTAGGAATCACAAATTGTATTGGGGAATCCAGAACAGCCTTTTAACACTACCCTTGAAGCCCATCTATAAAGCTGTCTTTAGAGGGAAAAAAATACAGTAGGGAACCTCATGTTTTGAAACTTGAAACAAGCAGAAAAATTTATTGCTCTTAGGTTGGTTGATGCTACAAATCTTGATCAATGTTTAATGCAACCTAAAAGTAAAACAAAACATAAATATGTTTTAATACAGTTAGAGCTGTGACTGTGTAAATGAAGCTTTCTTGATAGTTTCAAATTATTTCAAGTAAGATCCAAGCAAATGTTCTCAAGCATTTGTTAACCCATCCATTCTTCTATTTCTCTTGCTCCCCTTTCTTATTGTTATTCTTCCTGAATCCACCCCTTAAATGACGGAATTTCTAATGCATTCGCCTGAGCCCCATTCTGCAGTCTGCACGCTCTCCTAGGTACCTAACTCCCTGCATCTCCTAGCCCCACACAGCCCATAGCTCGTAGCCTATAGCTGCTGCGCTCCTATCTCCCATCTGCTGCTCTCTCCCGTCCTCTGGACAGCTATCCCACATCAACTGGCCTTTAGCCAATTACATCTGCCTATCTCAGGGTCACCTGACATTCAACACGTCTACAACTGAAGCCATCATTTTCATGAAACCTACCTCCTCTCCTTATATTCCTCAACTCAACAAATGGTTAAGCTCTTAGTCCAGTTGCCCATGGCAGAAATCTGGGCATCCCCTTGACTTCCTTCTGTCCCTCCTCCTCCCAGCCAACATCGAATCCATCCTGTTCTCCCCATCTCTGCTGTCTACACCCTGGTCCAAGCTCTGGTCATCCTGCATCTGGGCAGTCATGAAACCTCCTAAGTGGTCTCCCTTTTCCACACTTGCCCACTCAAATCGTCTCTCCCTTCTCTAAAATCCCCTCTCCACCGCTCTCCACCCTACAGAGAGCCTTTCAGCGACTCTTGTTGCACTCGTCCTACAGAGCACAGTGTCATGTGACCTTTAGCCACCTCTCCAGCTTTGAGTCACACCTCGCAGCTCCGTGCAACCCAGCCTTCGAGCTGGGCTACGCCAGCTCCTTGACAGCATCCTGCTGTCTCCATCTGCTGCACTCAGCTCAGGCTACCTCTTCAAGCATCATTCCTTAGGAAGACTCATCCAAGCCAGGTCCCTCCTCTCGGAGCACCTGCCCCCGGCCCACAGCCCCCAGAGGGCAGGAAACCCATCTGTTCTGTTCATTGGTATTCGCTGCCTGCCTGCATGATACCAAAACACAGACATTTAATGAAAGTGTCTCTACTGACTCATTAGGACCAAGTGCTTTCAGCTGCCCCTTCTAATAGGCCTCCAGTGACATCCCAGTCTGCGTTATTGCCCTAGCCTCCTAACTGGTGTCCTCACGTCTCTCTCTCCATCCTTCCCTCTGTGCTGCCACATCTGGCCTTTCTAAAATGCTGCTTGGTGATTGCATCAGGCTCTACAGCCTTTAGGATCAAATCTACATACTGGTCTGGGCACAAATGACCAAGTCTTTCATGGCCTGTTCTTCCTCCCTCTCCTGCCTGGTCCCTTCTCCCTCCCTGCCTCACACCTCACTCCCCCTGGGGTGTCTCATACTGGCTGTGCTCTCAGACCCTCCTCCTCCCGCTCTCAGCAACCAGTCATCAACTTCCTTCAGGAAACCTTCCCGGATAGAGCTCCTCCGCTGGGCTGGCTGTCCCCATTTTGTCAGCGTACATGGTTAGGTCACTAAATATACCCTCTGCCCCGACAGTCCTGGTCTACGCCAGCGGATCTGGCTTAGTTATTAACAGCTCACCTGTTCACTCTCAAAACCTATGCTCTGGCCAATAAATCACTTGATCATTCAAGCAAAGACTATTAACTGCTTGTTCAATTGTCTGTTTCCCCCCAGACTAGGTCAATAACTATGTGTTTTATGCCCAACAGCATCAGGCACAGTGCCTGGTACGTAGAAATCACTGTATGTTTATTACGCAAGCATATAGTAGAAAAGCACGCATTTTTCATTAGCATTTATATCTGGTTCTAGTGTTTGCCACTGAGAATCAACTAGCTGGCCCTCCAAATTTAACTTAAAGATTATGTATTTCACCAAAGGATTTTAAATATTTATTTTGAACAGATTCTGAGATTTTCAAAGCCTGAGTCCAAAATATATACACTGCCCTCTGCAAAAGGGCACACTATGACCTCAACACTAGGTTCTAGCTACTTTCCCATCAGTGCTGACACATTTGCAAGGACCCAGACCTGTGCCCACCCTGACCCTTGTGGCCAGCAGCACACATTCACAAAAGAGCAGAAAGCCCAGCAAGAACAGATGGTCAACACCCAGGGAACTGATTGTCTTTCTCTGACACTAAGGGCCCATTTGCCAACAAACTCTGGTCTCTTATGCACTAGGCTTTCCCAAAGTCAAAAAACAAAAACAAAATAAAACAAAAACCTGTTTTTCACAACACACTTTGTTAAAGATGCTTACATCAGATAGCATTGGCTCATCAAGTTCTTCCACTCTGCTCAGGTTAGGTGCCCCATATCGATCGCTAATTTCAGCTAGTGTTTTGCTTGCATCTGATGTGACATCCTACAATCATTAAAATTCTTTTTAAGTTTAAATGAGTTCAAAATTAAGACACTCATTTTCTTTTGATTTCAATAATGTCTGAATTATAACATCAAACTTTAATGTTAATGGAATGAACCAATACCTGTTACTAGAGAGAGAATTCTAGAAATAAATGCTAAAACTTAACTAAAAAGCACATTCAGAAATTTAAGATATATCATTGTAACTAAACATATGGTCAATAAATATCTCACGACATTTTTGTTTTTAAAAATACAAACAGAAACTGAATGTCCCATTTTTATCCACTTTGAGGTTTTGCTTTAAAGCTTATCATACTTGTGAATTATTACTAGAACACAAACTTAGACTATCAATTTTTGCACTTTCCTTATTAAAAGGTTTAGTTACTCATGCATCAATGTTAAGTTTTGCTTTCCAGGACACTCATTCATTTCACTTAACACAGAATACCTTTTCCTTCTCACCTCTGAATGTGAACTATCTTCACTCTTAGCTATATTTTCTGTATTCATTCTCATCTTCTATAATATATAAAAATGAAGAAAAATATTTGAACATACTTTCCATTTTGATTCCATATTTAATTTTCAAGAAACTTTTTAAAAGATTTTTAAAAATTTTATTTATTTGACATAGAGAGAGAGATCACAAGTAGATAGAGAGGCAGGCAGAGAGAGAGGGGGAACCAGGCTCCCCACCAAGCAGAAAGCCTGACACAGGCCTTGATCCCAGGACCCCGGGATCATGACCTGAGCCAAAGGCAGAGGCTCAACCCACTGAGCCACCCAGGTGCCCCAAGAAATTTTATTTTTAAATAATGCTATGATCAATTTAATAGCAAATAGGTCATGAGTAATAAAGGGGTGATCTGAATACATTTAGTACAAAACTGTAGCCTGCAGTCTCATTTAAGATTGGCTACTAATAGAAAACCATGTTTTATTTATAATTAAACACGACTCTTTTTAAAAAATGAAATGACCTGAAAGGTTAAACCTGAGGTCAAATTATTAGCCGATGAGACAAGTGATAAAACAGAGACTTTTCTTCTGTCATTTTACATCACTGAGTCTTCACTGAAGACAAAGGGGGTCTATATCTCCATGTATGTATGGGCACGTGTGCATGGTGTGAATCTTTGCACCCTACGGCACTCAGACTAAGATAAGCTCAGCATCTGTGTTTTTGTTAACGATGTGTTTTTTTTAACTATGTATAGGTCTTTGAATTTATCTTTTTAAGAATATCACTTTTTTAATTCAATTCAGCCTTCCCACTTTTAAAAAAGTGCTTTAAATAATTATGCTCTCATCTAAGCCAGGGGTACACATATTCTACAAGACCTACTTCTGTTTTTAACTTTAATTATGGAATAAATAGAGGAGTCATATTTGCATGAGAGAGACTGTGAGGGCGCCTGGGTGGCTCAGTTAAGTCAAATGCCCTCACAATTGCAAAGAACTTAACCTTGAACATCAGCTCCCACAGTCAGGAACAACTGTGCCTGGGCTAGAAGGTTGCTTCCATCACCATGAGAGAACTCTGCGGCTCACAAAGCAGTTTCCCACAAACAATCGGTAGCTGATCCTTACAACAAACCAGTGAGATACTGCTAGTAAAATTAGACTGTTACCCCTATTTTTCAAAAAGGCAAACTGAGATTGAAAAGGTTGTAAGACTTGTTTCAGTCACACAGCTAAGGTGTGATACGTCTCCGAATCCCACATATGACAGTTGCAAGAAACAGTTTGAGGATTCTATGAGGTTTTAAATAAAACAGACTTTTTAATAAAACAGACTTTTTAAAAAATAAAACTTCAAATTACCTTCTCTAGTTCTTCTTGAGCTCTCCGTAGCTCTTCTATTCTTTGTCTCTCTTTTTCTTGCATTTCCAACTCCAGCTGGAATGCCAGCTGTTGCTGAATATTCAGAAATAAATAAGTCATATTAGCGTCAGATCAATTGCAAGGAATTAACTCTAATCACTCTGAAAAGTCCCAGGATAATTAAGTTTATACCCACCTAAATTTCAGACGCTTACAAGAATAAATGATCACAGCCACCTAATACTTAAGCTTTTACAAATATTTCCTAAAGTCTAACATAAAAGAGGAAACTTCCTTAATTGCTAATTTGTAGAAAAGCACAATTTGTGCAAAATCAAGTTATTTTTTTCTGTTCTTCGTGAAGCAACAAAATGAAATTGCAGTACTTTTTTTAGATAAAATCCTTTCAAGCATAGATGGGTATTCAAAGACCCGAACCTTAGTTGCAGAAGAGTGGATGAGAAAATCTTTAGTATATTATCCAAAACTATAGATAATCAAAAATGTATAGGTCCCAACTCAACATACATGTCACACTATAATAAGGGTCAGCAAACTAAATTCTGTGGGCCAGATCTGACTCAGTCCTGTATTTGTACAGCCCCTGAGCTAGGAAAGGTTTTACATTTTTAAATGGTTGAAAAATACTGAAATAATATTAATATTTCCTGATACATGGGAATTACAAAAAAAATTCAAATCTTGGTGCCTATAAATAAAGTTTTATTGAAACACCATCATGTTTGTTTGCTTACTTATTTTCTGTGACTATTTTTGCACAACAGCACAGTTGAGTGGTGGCAACAGGGACCATAGTAATACTCTCATCACTTTGCACTGGTGCTTAACATGCTACAAATCAGTGACTCCGTTTTATCTCAACAGTTCTTGGAGTGCCACGGTATCCCTTCACCATGACATTTTTTAAATCATTGTGTACCCATCACATCATAACAAGAAAAGAAGTGGACTTTGAATATTGCCCTTTTAAGATACAGTGGACAGTATTTTATTACCAAATTAAATAGCAAAGTATGGTGTTTATTATGAAGGATACTTTACTAAAAGAATGCAATAGCAACGTTAACCAGACTGAACACTTACCATCACAGTATTCTCAACTCACATGAAAACAAAGGTCAGAAATAGTGGACTATTTTAAACAGGATTATTTCATCACAGTAAAATTTCTTCATGAAAATTAAAAATAAAAATGAGGTTGCAATGAACAAGTTTCCAAGTGGTTCATTTGTTAGCCAAGCAAAGAAGTTCATTTCCCAATGACGATTTAATTAAAACGTGTTTGATTTCAGTGTTCAAAAAAATAATAATAAACTTAAATTAAGATTATTAGCTTTTTGGAGAAAACAGTTGCTCAAAGAGTTGATGACACCAGGAACAACACCGGGAACATCAACAGTCGAATAAAAACGAGGCAAATTATTTTGAGCGATTTTCCTTGGCTCTTGGTACGTAGACAAATGTTCCCAACGCTGCTCAGCTATTGTCATTTACTAGTATCAATGCTGAATTTGAAGGGACTGAAAGATCAGCCTCTATGAATAGTCAAGAGGTATTTTCTTAGTTTTCTTTCTTTCTTTTTCTTTCTTTCCCTTCCTTCCTTCCTGCCTGCCTTTCTTCCCCCCAACCCCTTGTTCTTTCTTTCTTTCTAGGGAGGGAGTGGAGTGCGTGAGCACATGGTGGTTGGGGAGAGAGGGAAAGAGAGAATCTTAAGCTGGCTCCACCCTCAACGTGGAGTCCAGCCCTAGGCTTGATCCCACAACCCTGAGATCATGACCTGAGCTGAAATAGAGAGTTGGATACTTAACCGACGGAACCACCCAGATGCCCCAAGAAATATTTCCAAAGAAGTTGAGAAACATGAATTCAGTACAACCAGCAGTGAAATCTGCTAAGATGTGTCACAACCAGTGGTGATAAAAACGTATGTGGAATAGAAAGAGGCTTTGTTGGACAAACTTACAGAGCTTGTGAAAATGCAGTGTTGAAAGCCCAAGAGTATTCATTGTGTTATTCAACAGCAGACACTCTGCGGAAAATGCTTGAATCTCTCATGTGCTACTGAGCCAGCAGTGCCAACAGCGTCCTTCATTCTCTCTTATGAATGCAACCGTCATCAGTTTTGCAGATTTTTGTCAGAGAGAGAAAATGAATATATCTCGGCTCGCCCCAGCACACAGCAGTTGCATATGGCTGCACAGGGTGACGGGTTACTGTGCATTGTGGGGCTCGGGACCAAGACTGAAATTTTTTGGAATGAGAAGACTCATTCTCAATCTCTATTATCAAACCTGAAATGGCTTTGCATGTAAGCTTTACTGCAGGCTTAATAATGTTTTTAGATCAACTCAAACTAAACTTACAAGGCAAAACAGCTCTTATATGGAAAACGTAATACTTTGGAGAAGCCATTTCAACAACTAATGTTTGAATTGCAATGTCAAGCTGCTTTATACACTTGCCCTGTGGTCAAAATCTTTTTTATTTTATTTTATTTTATTTTATTTTATTTATTTATTTGACAGAGAGAAATCACAAGTAGACAGAGAGGCAGGCAGAGAGAGAGAGGGAAGCAGGCTCCCTGCTGAACAGAGAGCCCGATGCGGGACTCGATCCCAGGACCCTGAGATCATGACCTGAGCTGAAGGCAGCGGCTTAACCCACTGAGCCACCCAGGCGTCCCTAATTTTTTATTTCTTTTCAGCGTAACAGTAACCATTGTTTTTGCACCACACCCAGTGCTCCATGCAATCCATGCCCTCCCTAATACCCACCAATCTGGTTCCCCCAACCTCCCATCCCCCGCCCCTTCAAAACCCTCAGGTTGTTTTTCAGAGTCCATAGTCTCTCATGGTTCACCTCCTCTTCCAATTTCCCTCAACTCCCTTCTCCTCTCCATCTCCCCTTGTCCTCCATGTTATTTGTTATGCTCCACAAATAAGTGAAACCATATGATAATTGACTCTCTCTGCTTGAGTTATTTCACTCAGCATAATCTCTTCCAGTCCGGCCATGTGGTCAAAATCTTAAACAAGAAACTAGATGCTCCTCTCCCCCAGTTTCCACACAAAATTGGCAGCAGGTGTATTTCCCGAGCTCAGACTATAGGCCCAAAGTATTTTGTGGCCTTGACTTCAGTGTGAATGAAATTTCCATATCTTCAAATCCAAGTAACTGTGTAACTGAGAAGCTTTTACCAACCTTCAACTGGAAGTGATTAATCTAGGAGGTAATGACATGCCAAAAGGCAAAACAAGATAAAAATCTAATAGAATTCTACAAATGCATTCCAAGAGATAAATATGGTCAAAATTATATCCACACGGACCGATATCAGCATTTGGCAGGACCAATCTCTCAGCTATTTTCAAAGAGGAAATACTAAAATCTCATTAAAGATCAGCATTAACGGATAAATGTTTTCAATCTGATGATAGGGAACACTAACTTTGAACTCCAACTAAAAGAAATGTTATCTCTAAGAAAATAATTTAATTCTCTTAAGCATTAAGCCTATGTTCCAAATGGAAAATTGTACTTAATTACTATTTAAAAAAAAAATTTTATTTTGTCAATATAACTTTTGTGGAAATTTATTCTCTCTCGCTGTATCTACATAATATACCATAATACCTACATGTACCATTATGTCTTTCAAATGCATTATTAAAAAATAATACATTTTTATAAATAAAGAGATAATAAACAGTCATTATTATTTACTTACAGAGGGTTGTTAAAGGGAATTTTCTGGTAATCTTGAATTATCCACATTGAGATAAAAGTGATGGGCCAGGTCGCTGAAGGGCAAGAACATGGCATTTCGATCCACTTTCAGATATTGGTGGAGGAAGTGAAATGACTAATCTCAGAACAGCAGTGCAAAATGCAGTTGTGAAGTACCAACCACACTGGTCAAGAGAACCAGTTTCTCAACATTTTCTGGAAAACTTCAAAGCTCAGTCCATTTCTTCACACAGGAGTAAAACCATTAGGAATATATTCCAAAAAATCAAACAAACCAAAAAGCTTTTACTTCCTCAGTGAGCTCATAGGTAGAAAATGTCAGTCAAAGTCCTTTCCTGTTCACAGGGTTCTGGGTTTACTGGAGAGTGTCCTAAACTTTCAGGGCATTTCAAGTCAGTGGCACCAACTGAGAACAACAGGGCGGGGACCAGAGTCCTGATGCCTCAACTCACTTGACTCAATGGTGGACTGAGAGCTCCTGTCCCTTAACATCTCTGGCTCACTCTCTCTTAAGCTCTTCTCCAGTGGACCTTCTCACCACAGGCTCCTTTTTCCTTCTCTCATCTATTTCTGGCCATCACACTGTTTCTTTCATGGGTCATAAAATCTTCTGCAGAATTTTGTTGCATCCTCCACTCTGGACCCAATGCTCAGGGTTCAGTGCACAGTGGAGCCCTTCCTACTGATACAGGATACAGCGAGAGAAGTGCTTGATTTCTACTATTGCCCAATTTTATCTAAGTAAGATGAAGTAGATGAGCCAAGGAAAGTCAAGTGGCCCCACGTTTGTGATAGAATTATCCTAGAGAAGGAGAGCTGCTGAGAAGTTCTCCTCATTCTGAGAGACTAGATGTAGAAGCTATAAGATGAAGGGCAGATTCACACTCAAAGGGGGCAATTTTGTGGCAGACGCTCACCCATTTGGATGATGGTCTGACACCCAACTCAACATTCTGCAAACTCCCCATAAGAATAAACCAAGTGACTGAAAAATGAAGATTCAGGAGCAGTAAAGTTTTCAACAGCCATATCTATTTTGGGTACCTAGAATGTTCTACCTCAGTGTCAGGGATAAGAGGTTAGACAGAGAAGCTATTTGTCATGTCTATATTTTCCTTTTTATCCACACACCCAAATAACAGATTTCTTTCCCTTTTACAACTGTATAGACTGGAGTTGAGACTCTGGGGTTAAGTACTAAATGGTAGAATGATGGGGATAACAAATTTAGTTCAGAAGCTCTCCATAAATATAATTAGTCCAAAAGTCACTCTAGAACTTTCCCTATCTAGTTTATAATCCATGACTTATTCCTGAAACCATTCTCTTACCAACATTTTCAGCTCCCCAATCCTGCTATCTTAAACCTACTTCAATCAAAGGGTCTGCCCCTTCCACATCATCATTCAAATCTCTAGGCGCAAGTGGAGAAAATCACAGAATCTTAAAACCAAACCAAATGGCAACATTATAAATGCCTGGTCTCTAACTTGACAGGTTACTCAGTGCTACCAAGTAATGCTAAGTTTCCTGGTCAACTCTACCATTCTCCAAAGCTACCATTTCAAACCCTCCCTGCTCTCCCCACACCCGCCACTTTACTTCATTCCTGGAAGATGATCATGGTCCCTACTTCATAAAGAAGAAAGAGTCATACAGAAACTGTTTTAAACCTTGTGCCACAAAACCTATACATCCACATGTACCTAGACCATCCTCTCCCTATCCCGCCTCCCCCTTTTTTTTTTTTAAGATTTTATTTATTTATTTGACAGGCAGAGATCAGAAGTAGGTAGAGAGGCGGTCAGAGAGAGGGGGAAGCAGGCTCCCCACTGAGCAGAGAGCCCAATGTGGGATTCAGTTCCAGGACCCTGAGATCATGACCTGAGCCGAAGGCAGAGGCTTAACCCACTGAGCCACCCAGGTGCCCCTCTCCCTATCCCTTAACATCAACAATCCTCTCCTCTCTGCTCCTTTAAAACAAAACAAAGCAAAATAAAACAAAACAAAAAAACCAATCTCCTTCCCTGAAAATCTCCTTGAAAGCATTATCCGCACTCACCATCTCCACTGTTGCACCCAACCTCATGCATACTGCTCCCTCCAAGGTCACCAATGGTCTTAAATGAGCACTTTGCCCTCTTGCTCTCACTCAACCAGCAGTAGGCATGGTTGACCCTTTGGGTCTCTCCCCTTAGCCTCCACAAGAGCACACTTCCTGGGTCTTCCTCCCACCCCACTGCTGCTATTTCTCCAGCAAAGATGACACAGATACAGAAATACAGAAACATGAAGATATAAGAGAACCATTCCTAACTCATTAGAGATGGGAGGGTTTTGCAACACTTGGGTTGCACCACACTGAGACTGACACCGCTAACTCTGGTCACCCCTAAACTCCCGCCCTTGTCTTGTCTCACCTGCTGGAACAGGAGCTCCTCTGCTTTGAGCCTCTCCATCATCTCCCGCTCTATCACAGCTAGTTCTCTCTCATGCTCCAGGTCGGCCATTTCCTTCCGTCTCTAGCAGTGTTTAAAAACAATGTCACGTGACTAATTTGAGCTAGAACAATTTGTAGAAACAATCTTGAAAGTGTGTTAATCACCAAGAAGAGGGAAAGGGGAAGCAAATTTTACTCTATCCCATTTAGAAAATGTGTAATAATTTGGGGAAATGTGTGTTTTTTTGAATAAAGAGCATAAAATTAAAATTAAACGTTGGGTATGATCACAACTATGTACAGAAAAAGTCTACAAATACATAGGCAATCTGTAGGAAAAAAGAAAATACCTAAAAATCTAGAAAGAGGTAATCTATGGAGTATTTTTTCTTCTGTTTTTTTTCATACTGTCCAAGTTTTTCATAATAAACATACTATTTTTATAATAGAAATAACATTGGACTTTTTTAAAAAGGAGACAAATGGAAACAACTATCTTACTCTTCTAATTTTCTCAAAGAAGATCTCTACTTACCAGTTGTTCCATGGTCATGTTTTCCTTATATTTGTAAATCCACAATCCTAAATATTCTATTGGATCCACTGGGCGAATTCTTGCCACTTCTGCAAGACCTTGAATTAGACATGTCCCAAGGCACTTTTGAAGATACCTTGACTCCATTTCTCACCCCTGACTTCTAAAAGGTAAATGTTCTTGCATTAATGCAGGGAATGTTCAATAAGAACAATAAAAGTAGACTCCAGTGAGGCCAGCAAAGCATTACATCCTGTTATGGGCACCTCCCATCAGGGATGACACAAGCAAGCTGGCTCCATGAAGCTTCTGGCAGTGTCCAAAGAGAGTCCACAGATGTCACAACAGCTACCACGAAGATGCATTTTCAAAATCCTGATGGGCTCTCAAGGCCAAGAGTCAGAAAAGAAGAGCAAACAAAACCGCCAACCAGCAAAGGGAAGGAAATAATAAAGATTAAAGCAGAAATAAATGATATAGAAACTAAGCAACAGCAACAAAAAAATAATGAAAGAGAGTCATAAAAAGGGATACCATCATTACTGTGAGATGGCTACATGCCAAGCAGTGCATGTCTCACTCCATCCTCACAATGTGGGTGGTAAATCAGTGTCATTACCCCTGCTGTGCGGAAGAGGAAGCCCAGACACAAAGAGCATATAAGTCAACATGGTGAACATGGGATTATACCCAACTCTTGATTCCAGAGTCATTATCTTAATGACACCGATGATCCTCCCAAGCCACGAGGGTCAGTGGCTTGACCCTCAAAAAAATACAAAAGGCCATGAATCTCTAAGGCCAAAGAATAAAATTAAAAAAGAATTCAGCCATCAAAGAATAGCATATGAAGCTCCTCACACTTTGGCCCCAATTTCTTCTCAGGCTCACCTCCAGACATCTCTTCTGCCTGCAGCATATCCTGGGCTCTAACCCCACTTAACATTCTGCCATTCTGCCGTTCATACCTTGCCCACTTCCATCTCTAAGGCTTTTGCACATAATGATTCCTCACTATCTCCCAGCTTAGAAAATATATCTCATCACCTGCAAGATGTAGGTCATCTCTCATTCCCTGAGCCTTCCCAGGCCATGCAAAGGAGATCCTCCTTCTCCAAGCAACTCACATAGCACCTGTCATGCAACCTGAGAATCATCTGTGTACACACACATCTGTACTCCCAAGACAAGCTCCTTCAGCTCCTCATGGAGTGTGTTTCAGTCACAGGGTGGGCATGCTGGCTCCCCATGGAGGCAAGTGAATGAGTTTCTCCACTCTCCCAGTAATGTTCCCGTCTATCCAGTTATTAAGATGGACAGGAATAATCTTAGACCAGATGTTAAGGAAGGAAGGAAGGAAGGAAGGAAGGAAGGAAGGAAGGAAGGAAATATAGAAACTACTGTACTTCAAGTGCTTTGAAAAAACTGAGCACCCTCAAATTATCTTTATGGAATCTAGTTGCTATTCATTATTCAACAAATACATGCTGAGTACCTACTATAGGTCAGGCATGAGCCGAATATGAAAGAGTAGAATGCCAGCAGGTCTAGTCCTGTCCCTGGAGAAATGCACTGAACATTCTGCATAAAATTTCAGAAACAACAGCCTCCTGAGGTTCATAAAGCCCAGTAGTGTCTCTCCCATTTGATGGTGGTGCATGTATAAATGGTATAGCCCCCCACAGAGAGGAATTTGATAATATCTAGAAAATTACATAGGTTTTTACTCTTTGAACAATCTATCTCCCTTCTCAGATCTTAACTTGAAAAAATATGGAGTGGGGCATCTGGGTGGCTCAGTGGGTTAAAGCCTCTGCCTTCGGCTCAGGTCATGTTCCCATAGTCCTGGGATCGAGCCCCGAGTTGGGCTCTCTGCCCCGCGGGGAGCCTGCTTCCTCCCTTCTCTCTCTCTGCCTGCCTCTCTGCCTACTTGTGGTCTCTCTCTCTCTGTCAAATCAATAAAATCTTAAAAAAAAATATGGAGTGATGCTTATATGCACGTAGTTACGTTGCACCGTTACTTAGAATAGTCAAATTGGAACCCCATCGAAAAACTCATCCCTAAGGGACTGTTGAGATACAACAACGCAATGGATTACTGTGCATATATATTATATAAAAGACATGAGTAAGATCTTTGAAATAGGGAGTGATCTCTAGGACATAGTGTGAGGTGAGGGAAAAAAGCAAGGTGTAGAAATTATAGACAGTATGCCACCTTTTGTATTAACAGCAGTGGGGGAAGGAATGTGTATGTGTGTACATAGATGTAGTCATAAAAACTTAAACTCTATGAACTGGCACGAATGAACCGAATTCCTTTTCAAGCTGGCATTTCAAGCAGGTTAAGTATGTCTTAACCATACAGAGAGGAGGATTATTGTATTACAAACCAGTTTGAGACACAGTATCTTCACTGTGCTTCTGCAATGGGACATACTCTAAAGACAAAATAACTACAGTGACATCTCAATGTCTTTTGAAAAGGTAAAACAGGGAACAGATTCCTGCTGCTGTTCAGGAAAATAATACACGGGAAAAGGACCAAGTCCTCAAGGGAAAAACCTCTGGCCTAAGAATAGATCCCAACGAGTGTGGGTCTCAGATCTATGGGTCTAGATTAACAGAATCCAGGTAAACTCGTTACTTAGCTTCTCGTGTTTCCTGTCCATGAAATGGCGATAATACCCATCTGACAGGTTGTTGTGAAGAATGTTATTTTTCATATACACAACAGACATCTCGGGTCAAGATAAGAAAGCCCTTTCCCAGGGAAACAGCTGCCTCGAGCCTGGAGAAGTTGTCACAAGGAACAGAGAGAGGTCCTTTGCCCATGCCTAGGAGAAAGCCGGCCAGCCTAGTGGGAAAGGAGGGGATTCGGGTAGAGTTGCCAGATGTAGCACATAAAAATAGGGGATGCACAGTTCAACATGAAGTTCAGAGAAATAAGGAATAACGTGTTAGTACAGTGTAGTATGATACAAAATCATTCGTTGTTTATCTGAAATTTATAATGAACCGGTGTCCCGTGTTGTATCTGGCAACTCTCGATTCGGGGCGCTTGGGTTCGTTTTCCTATCCTGGGTCTGCGGAAGGGTCTCCCGCCTTCCTGGTCCCCTCCACCCAGCGTGGCGAGGCCAGCCGAGGAGAAGGGATGGAGGAGGAGGCGGCACTCCCCAGGCGCTACACAAACCTTTCTCCGCCCAAAGAAGCCGGGGCGTCGTCTGCGCCCCGCACCACTCGCAAGGGCCCAATGGCCCAAACCACGGTGCCCGCGGGATCCCCGCCAAACTCCAAGTCCGGGTCTAGGCGAAAGGCGCCTGCGCTCTCGATGCGCGCACCCGACGCGTGCGCGTACCCTCGCTCCGCGAGTCGCGTCCCGTCGCTAGGCAACGAGCGGGCGCGCCTCGGAACCCGGGACCGCGCACTGTCCAGGGGCTGGGGCGCGCGGAGCGGTGAGCGCGGGATGGGGCGCCGGGAGAACGCGCGGTGGGGAGCCGAAGGCTCGGGAGTGGGACGACGGGGAGGGGAGCGAGCGCGCGGCGGAGAGGAGGGGCGCGAGAGTCGTGGACAGACGGCGCGCGCGGGGTGTGGCGGGGGCGCCCCACACAGGAGGGACCGCCAGGGTGGGCGAGCAGAGACTTACAGCCTAGAGGCTGGGAGGAGGGGGAGGCCGAGAAGAGGAGTCGAGCCGGAGGCGCTGGGAGGAAAAGAGGGGCGGCAGGGGGCCACCTGCCGACCTAGGGCGGGAAATCCCCCAGCCTCCGGCCAGAGGAGACAGTCCCCGTCCCCGGAGTTCGATGGCCGCGTATTTGCACGGCTTCGCACCTTTGAGATTCTGGTGACCCCTGCTTGGTTCCTTTCAGAGCTAGCTCAGGCGCCCGCACCTCCGGGGAGCCGCCCAACCTCCGCCAAGCCAGAGCCATTGCCATCTTCCCTGATCCAAGTGTTTTGTGTACAGCACTCTGCTAGCATTTACCACGTTCTGTTTTAATTTATGTTGGGCAGTGCTGGGCAGGAGAAGCCTCCCTAAGCGTTGTGGAGGCAGTAAGTACCAGAGTGGGCGCTGACAGATGGACCCGCCTCAGAGCCTTCACTGGATTAAGTCAAAAAAATATTTCCTGAGCACCTACTATGTGCCTAGCACTGGGAATATAGTGTGAACAAAGACCACCTCTATGCTTTTTGCCCTGCCTACTGAGTTGGAAGTCGGTGAACAAGGAGGGGCAGTGTAAGCTGACTCTGGGAGGAGCTCTGGGAAAAAGAAGCCCCTACCCCCTTGGTAAGTGTGCAGGGCGTTTGCGGAGAGAGGGCTGTAAATGGCATCCCTTTGTTCCCCTCCCTCTCCTGGCCTCACACTGCAGCTCTGTTATTCTGGCTCTACTGATTTTGCAACAACTTTTAGGAACAGTCAGGTCCCCTGTTTCATTGAGACCATTGTTGAAACGTGCCGTTTCGAGCAAGATGCTTTCTCCAGAAAGGGTTTGCCACAACTCAACAGAGAAGCAGGCATTCGAGGGTTGGAAGTGGAGAGCGTTTCCAGAATGCAGAGCTGGGGATTCCACCCTCTGGCAAGGTTCTCCTGCGGGGAAGGCAAAGTAGATCTGTAACTGAATCACCTAGGGATTTTGTTAAAATGCAGAATCTGAATATGTAGGTGTTGGGGGTGGGACCTGAAAAGCTGCATTTTGTCAAGCCTCCGGGTGAGGAACGCTGCAGATCACCGACCACATTTGGAGTGGAAGGGGACTCAATCTCGGACCCTGACATCATGACCTTAACTGAAGGCAAACGTTTAATCAACTGAGCCACGCATGCGCTCCCCAAACTTAGTGGCTTTAAACACATACTCTCTTGCAATTTTTTGAAGCCAGAATCCAAAATGAGTCTTGCAGGGCTAAAACTAAAGTGTCAGCAAGGCTGGTTCCTTCTGCAGGCTCTAGGGGAGAATCCGTGTCCTTGCCTTTTCCAGCTTCACAGGCAACCCACAGTCTTTGGCTCAAGGCCCTGAATGACATCACCTTTTCTTTTTCAACTTCCACCATCACATCTCCTTGTTCCTTGTCTGACTTTACTGTGTTCCAATTATAAAAACTCTTGGGATTACAGTGTACCTTCTGCGATAACCCAGTATCATCTTCCCAAATCAAAATCCTTTATCACACCTGCAAAGTACCTTTTGCCAGACAAGGTAACAGATTTCATAGGTTGCAGTTATTAGGACTTAGACACTTTGGGAAGCCATTACTTAGCCCTACTACACTGTGTATTTCCAAAGAAAAATTAGATTTTCTCACTCATATTTCAGTGAGTCAAACCAGGATATTTAACCTTGATACACTTTTTGTGGGGCAGAGGGTGAACTGCAGGAAAGAACATAAGGGCAAGCAGGGGGAGGGGCAGAGGAAGAGAGAGAGAATCTTCTTTTTTTTTTAAGATTTTATTTATTTATTTGACAGACGGAGATCACAAGTAGGCAGAGAGGCAGGCAGAGAGAGAGAGAGAGAGGAGGAGGAAGCAGGCTCCCTGCCCAGCAGGGAGCCCGATGCAGGACTCGATTCCAGGACCCTGAGATCATGATCTGAGCCGAAGGCCGAGGCTTAACCCACTGAGTCACCCAGGCGCCCGAGAGAGAGAATCTTAAGCCGACTTCACACTCAGCACAGGGCCTGACGTGGGCCTTGATCTCACAACCCTGAGATCACGACTTGAGCTGAAATCAAGAGTCAGATGCTTAACAGAGTTAAACACTAAGCTCCCTAACCTTAATACACTTCTATTATGTAATGTACAATTCACATTCAGTTTCCTCAACGACACTTCATAAAATTCTTTTTTCTGTTTCAGACTCAATCCAGAATCATGTGTTCTGTGCATTCATTAGGCCTGTTTCGGCTCCTTTGATCTGGAATGGTTCCTTCTCTTTTTTTGTCTTTCACGATCTTGACATTTTTAACAGTGCAGACCAGTTGCAGACTGTCTCTCAATTTGGCTTTGTTCGTATTTCCTCAATTAGATTCAAGTTTTGCATTTTGGGCAAGGAATCCACAGAGAAATATTTCATCCCCCTAAGAAGTGCATCTCATCAGGAGACACATGATGTCACTTTGTCCCTTTGTTAGTGATGTTTCCTTAGATCGCTTGCTGAAGGTTGTATCGGGCACGTCCCAGCATTGTAAAGTTCCTCTATTTCCTTTTGGAATTAATACATAATTTGTAGGGAGAAACCTTGAGACTATATGGGTATCCTATTTTTTTTATCAAATATTCATTCAGTTTTAGTCCTCACTGAGGATTCTGGCTTGATGCAGTTATACTATGATGGTTAAAAATGTTAATTTTTTAAACACTCCATTATTCTTCCCATGTTTATTGGTTGACATTCTACCCTTAGAACTTGCCTTCTCTCCCATTCACTCATTTACTAATCTGTTCTTACATTGATTCATGGATTTTTAATTTCACCAATTAATTATAATGCATTAGAGTCCATTTTTATTTCAGTGGTCTAATCGCCCCAGATTGGGCCAGTAGCAGCCCAATCTGCTGGTTCCTGTGTCCTTAATTGCTTACTTTCTAGCATTTTTTTTTACTTTGTGAGGCGAGAAATGTTCCAGGCTCCTTGGACTTCTCCTGCCCCAAACTTGGAATTCACCATTTCTCCAAGGAGCCCTGATGGCTCTTAAGTGGTAAAGGCTATTCCAAAGCAAGTTCCCTATAATCACTGTGTTCATTCATTGCTACTTAAGTGTTTTTGCCTCTAGGCTTTTGCAATGGAAAGAGCTAGGAAATACATATATATTTTTTCTATGAGTATCTATGTATCTTTCCTTCCTTAAACTGAAAAACACCTCCAGAAAATGTTAATACTAGAACTGAGATTTTATTATTCATTTTATTGTTAGCTCTTGGACTTAAAGTATGTAAACTTCAGAAATATGGAGATGACCAGAAATACGATGTTAGTCCATTATATGTCACAGTCTTCCAGCGTAATAGCTAATATTTATTTAACATGTACCAGAGCACCTGGCTGGCTCAGTCAGTTAATAGTCTGTCTTCAGCTCAGGTCATGATCCCAGGCTCCTGGGATCAAGCCCTGCATTGGGCTCTCTGCTCAGGGGAGAGCCTGCTTCTCCTTCTCCCCGCCCCTCCTCTCTGTTCATGCTGTCTCTCACTGTCTCTTTCTCTCAAATAAGTAAAAATCCAAAATATATATATTTTATATACCATGTGCTAAGCTAAGTGCTTTACCTCTGTTTGCTATCTCTTCTCACCCCTGCAATTATGAAGCCCATACCTTTATTATTTTTGTCTACAGATGAGAAAACCAAGGCTCAGGGAGACTGGGTGACTTGTTGAAGATCACACAGCTAACAAGCGGCCGTACCAGGAGGGGAACTCAGTCTGTCTCTTCCCAGTCTGTGTTCAGACTGCAGCTCTACACCGCCACGCCTAACCTATCGTGTGACTCAGGCTACACTGTCTCCAGCTCCTGAAATCCGATTAATAGTAAATACTGGGGCATCAGCTCAATCTCCACTAGTTTCTTGCTTCCTCTCTAGAGTAAAATAGTGTGGTACGCCCTGGCAGAACCTGTGACCATGGGTAGCTACGGTGCCTGCCATTCTCCCTCTCCCTCCTCCCCAGGGCTTTTCCTTCTGAAATAAATAAACATCACTTATCCATGTCACAGAGGAGTATAGCTTCCAACCTCACAATAGCACAGCTTGCTGGGTCCTTAGAGCCCCCCTGGGGACCTCCTGGTTGCGTAATTATATCCTCCCTACTCAAGGGTAGAGATTTGTGGGTAAGTGAAGACCTTAGCCACCCTTAACCACCAGTCTATCAAGCTCCTCTCAGGCCTCAAGACCCCCAGGACCTATTTTCTGACCCAAGACAGGGGGAGAGCTTTTTTAAAAAAGTCCATTTGAATGTAAGAGCAATTGGCAAGTATGTATTTGTTTCTTTTGGGAAGGGTGGCATCTGAAAGTAGCTCACATTTATCCTGAAACGGATCTGAATTGACTAGAGTGTGTCTATCTTAAAGACCAGATTTGATTTATAAAGTAATGTGACTCCGCTATGCTGTTTCTCAGGCCCACAGGATGGAAACTGACTACCTGAAGAGGTGCTTCGGAAATTGCCTGAGCCAGGCACTGGCAGAGGTGGCGAAGGTTCGGCCCAGTGACCCCATAGAGTACCTGGGTCACTGGCTTTATCATTACAGGAAAACCGTTAAAGCAAAAGAAGAGGTGTGTGTGTGCCCAGAGTCATCTTGGGGAGGGCTTTCCAGCTTTCTCATGGCAATTTGAAATCCAAAGTAGGATTCCAGAGCTCGCCCAGAGAGCTTCTTGGTTTATTTGACTTGTGAGATCCCTTAGGCCTAGATATTCCTGAAGCGTGGAGAGTCTGGGGCTGAAGTGGGAATCCAGCTGAGAGGAGTTGTGGGATTGGTGGGTTTGGACCTACGAGCAGGCAAAAGCTGGTCACAGGAGCCAACTCGGGAGGTCCTCAGGGCCCTGGGCCTGTGGTCTGTCCCAGTGAGGGCAAGCCTGTTAGTACAGGTTTCCCAGGGGCTGACCTGACTCCGCTCTCCCCTCACCCCAGGAGAGCCAACGGGAGAGCCAGTTGAAGGAAGAACAGGGTAATAGCCTCAAAGAAACCGCAATGACAGAAATGCTGAACCAAGAAGAATGTCACATTCAACAGAAGTGTGAAAAGTGTGACAAGGTAGGGAGAGAGGAACCCAGCAGGGGACAGGAGCACACCCCAGAGCTGGATCCCGGGAAATCCACCGGCCAGCGAGGCCACAGCACCCAGTGCACCGAGGTTCCCGGAGCTCGCTTGTCTCCATCTTCTTGGGGTTATTTGTAAACCGGTCTCATCGGCAGTCCTGGCCGACGAAAAAAGGAAATGTTGAAAGGCAACTCCATTTTCGATTTCAGGAAGTACCTTAGCTGTTACTGGTTTGAAAAAATCGGGTTTCTTTAAAAATCTTAAGTTACTCGGAACTAATATATTTCCTTACAAGATTCTTTGAACCCTTTTCAAAACTTATTCAGTATTTCAGAAACCAGATACAGTTATCAGTATATAAATCAGGTATATTATTTTATTATCTACTATTAAGTGTTTTAGTTACTGTGTGCTATTTAGTCATGTATCAAGGCACAGATGCCGTCTCTGCAGTGCTGTAATACTGGTCATAAACTATTACCTTCTTGTAGTCGGAAACAGCTGTGTGTTCATGAACCTGACAAGGGTATCTTTTATCTTCCAGGACTTTTGCCACCATCTTCTGAAAAGCACCTTGTGCTGATTTTGTGCTTTCTCCAAAGTGCACGATACAGAGACAGGGAATCGACTCACGGGGCTTAGATATCTGACATCTTTCCAACTATCACTATATCCTGTGCATTAAGTATCCTGTGCATTAAAATCTCCCACGCAGTTTCATACAATCCGCTGGCTTTTGCTAGTTTCCAAAGCCACCTTTGATGAAGAGACATGAAACTGTTTAACTTATGTATACTCACCCTAATATGCTCGGCTCTCCTCATAATTAATTCATATTTATTGTTTAAGTCTGGATGTTTTATTGGTAAAAGAGGTCAAAGGAAAGGTGGTTTCGTACTACTGTTTTTCACTAGTCTAAAGTGACAAAGTGAACTCACTCAGGAATATTTCATTCTTTGGAACAGGTGCTGAGAGATGGTAGAGAGGAGGGCATGACAAGGAGGTTGTTATCTCCTTGCCTCCCTTGTCATCCTTTCCTAACACCATGCTTCCCTGTTAACAGAAGTATCAATATATATAAGGCAGGGAAAGACTTCCAAAACTCCACCCTGGTTTCATGATGCCTTTATTGAAGAAAACTTTGGTCACATTAATGTTTGGAATTGTCCAAATGAGCTGCACCCAGGATGTTTTACACCCTGTAGCAATAGTCCTTTGCAAGATTTAGATGAGTAAAAGGTATGCTGTTCCCTTGCCAAGTGTGAGACAAAGGCCGTTGTCAGGGAAGATGGGAATAAAAGCCGCAGGATACCTAGACTAGGAGCAAGTTCTCACTTCTATGAAAGAACTCATATGCAAATTGTGATTATGGAAATTGATCCTTTTTTTTTTTTTTTTTTTTTTTTAAGAAGGAAACAGAGATGCCCAACAGGGATCTTAAAACAAACTTGCCTGGCTAGGGAGAACTACTCTTATAGTAAAAAATGGAAAGAACTGGGTAGAAGATAAAGAAGTGGAGGTCCCTCAAATAAGATGAGATTCTAAGTTCTTTTTTTTTTTTTTTTTTTTGGCTCAAGGCAAATTACAAACTTTTCCTTGCTCCTGGTCATTTTCAGATTTTGAGTCACTAGTGTTATTAAACCTGGTCTCACGTAGGCCCAGGATGGGTTGCATAAAATTTCAGCAGGCCTGCTGATGGGTTTTTATGTCCATACTCAAAGCTTTGCAAAATTTCTCTTCATATCTTAAAACCATCATTGCTTGCATTTAGCTTAGAAAGCCTTTGAGTACCCCTGATTGAATACCACTGGTCCAGGGGATGTGTCAGAAAGAGGAGTAGAAACAGCACTGTGTGGGGTAGAGATCATATCCAATTATAGCACTCAGGAAGAGATGTTCAGAGGAGGCAACATGTGAGTCAGACCTCAAAGAAAGCTAGCAAAAGTTGCCATTGTGTTGGTTTCTCTTTATTAAGTTGAGGCAGTTTTGAGTAAGTAAGCCGTGATTCTAAGTTTGAAAACAGTCCCTTTGTTTATAAAGCTGTAGCCATATGAATGTTTTACAAACACATTCTTACAGAGTCAACACATATATTTATTGCCTATAGTTAGAAGGGTCTTGCTGATCACATGGGCAATTGCTCCACAGACCTCTCTGCAGTGCCCCGCAGGATCCACTGGACACGGTATCCACTGTACATGGTATCCACAGTACATGGTATCCACTGGACAGGGCACAAAGATGGAAGTAGAAGTGGCTGGGAGAGTGTAGGCTCCAAAGATTCCTTCCTCACCAACTACTACAATCACATAGCTGCTAGACTGCGGGATATCCTCTTACAGCTCATTGAGACTGAATATATTTTTTCTGTCTTTTTTCTCTGTTTCAGTTTAGATCATTTATTTTGATCCGACTTCAGGTTTACTGACCTCTTCTCCTGCAGTGCCCAGTATCCCACTCAGGGATTCAGTGAATGTTTTCATTTCGAATATTTCACAGTTCAATTTTAGGATTTCTATCTGGTTCCTTTCTATAATTTCCATTTTCTCTGCTTATCTACCTTAACTTTTCACTCGTTGTGCCCATTTTTTCTCTTTTAAATGTTTGAAAATATTTGTCATGGCTGGTTTAAGTCCTTGTCCACCAATTCCATGATCTTTGTCATTTTGGGTTCTCTATTTTTTTTTTTAAAGATTTTATTTATTTATTTGACAGAGAGAGATCACAAATAAGCAGAGAGTCAGGCAGAGATAGAGGGGGAAGCAGGCTCCCCTCTGAGCAGAGAGCCTGATGTGGGGCTCGATCCCAGGACCCCGAGATCATGACCTGAGCCAAAGGCAGTGGCTTAAGCCACTGAGCCACCCAGGAACCCCTGGGTTCTCTATTTTATCCTTCTTTTCTAGAATATGGTTCACGGGTCTAGGAATTATTACTAATGTGCTGAACATTGTAGATGATACTTTGTAGGGAGTCCAGATTATGTAGTTTTCCTTTAAATGGTGTTGAATTTTGTTCTGGCAGGCAGTAAAATTATTGGTGAATTATCTTGTTCCTGATTTGCCTTATGCTTTGCTAGAGCTGATCTGTTACAATTTAGTTAATAGTCTTGGGCATGAAAATGGCAGTGTTGTGTTCTTTAGTCTCTGCTAATGACTCTTTCGCTTTTTTGTTTTGTTTAGCCACTGACATCTGTAGCTAGTTCCACAAAGAAGACCGCATTCATACAAGAGAACACAAAACCCCTTGAGAAGGATGCCTTGAAGCAGGAAGCTCTGCCAGGTACTTCCAATATGATTCCAGGAATGCCTCAATAGAGTCCCTCTCCAGAGTCTTCTGTCCAGACTGGCAACTGTGTCAAAACTCCCCAAGAAATAAATTCCCAGGCTCTTCAGCATGAAATTGCTACTCAAATGCATCCTGGTTCCAAATCTCCTTCTTAAGTTACCAAAAGGTGGATGATTTTCATGATGCTTGTTGTGGAAGGAGGTGTCTTACAGGAACGGACTCTCCAGCTAAAGTTCTGTTCTGGTGGCCTTGATAACCCTTACTCATGTAAGCATTTGAACTACTGATAGGATAAAATAAACTCATAAGAATTTCAAATTTTTTGAGATTAGACAGTGGAAACACATCAATCTCACATGTTCATGTCTCAGTTTTAGGTGAACCCTCCAGTCAGGCCTAGAGTGTTTATACATGTCCTAGAGTGTATCTGTGTCACTGATAACAGGTATTTTAAAGCAGCTCCAAGGACAGTAAAGCTCAAAGGGAGAGTGTTATGGCCACACACCAAGAGGGTATTAAATGGTTATTACTTCCACGATGAGGCACTTGGGCTTCCCAAGCTGGCTTGAAAATGGCTTGAGGTTGCAAGGAAAGGACACTGGCTTAGGGTTTGTATTTCCGTCAGGGGTGGACTCAGGTAGGAGCGCCCATCCTTGGGGAGAGGCTTGCCTGGCTTAAAACTCTCACTGTGCCAACAGTGAGAGCACTGTTGGGAGCACCTGAGTTTATCAGCTTGCCCAGATGTGGGGAGGAGGGAGAGTTGACGTCTACAAGCTGTCAGCGGACAGACACCAAAAAATGGAGTCTGACTTTATCACAAAGGGCCAATCTAGGAAAAACTCTCAGTGGCCTTGACCCACTTAATCTTTGAGTGAAGCACTCTGGGAAGGTACTGAGGTCCTTCTAATTTGCACCTGGTGGGAAGGCATTTAGCCACACTTTCCAGAGTTGCTGGAAAAAGCCAAAAGATCCAAAAACCCACACAAAGAAGCCAAGAGAGCTTTGTAGAGGGCCCCGGTGGTACCTGCAGCATCCCAGGAGAAAGGTCAAATCTGGGAAGCCAGTCCTCTGCCTGAGAGCGGTTATCTCTTGGACATCACAGCCTGTGAGAGGGAAGTCATAACTTCTGCCGACTTTAAGGGATTCCATACTTTTGCCTTTTAACATTCTTTGGCCCCAGCCTTTGGTCACATCCCTGGGCGGTGAAAATGTAATCCATCTTACTAGTGTTTTGTTGCACTGTTGCCAAGCTTGGCTTGTTTGCTGTTATTTTGTTACTGAAAAGTTGTTACAGTGCACTTCTTGTGCACAGATCTTAGGAGGTCTCTGCTGATCTGTCTATGGATTGCTAAATCAAAAGATATTGGCATTTTGGGGATAAAAGACATGAACAGACATTTCATGGAAGAGTATATACATAAGATAAATAAGCACATGAAAATATGTTCAACCCCATTAACCATTACAGAAATGCAAATTTAAATCACAAGGATGCATCAGTATACATCTGTCAGGATAGCTGGAGTTAAAAAATAGTGACAGTGGGGGCGCCTGTGCGGCTCAGTTAATGGAATGTCTGACTCTTGATTTTGGTTCTGGTGGTGATCTCGGGGTTGTGGGATTGAGCTCTGCATCAGGCTCTGCGCTCAGCGGGAGTCTACTTGGGATTCTCTCTCTCCCCCTGCCCTCCCCCCTGCTCTCTCATGCTCTCTCTCTAAGAAATAAATAAGTCCTTAAAAGAAAATACCAACACTGAATGCCGGTGAGGATGATGAAAACTCACATCACTCAGACTTTGCTGTATTCCCTCTCTCCCTCTCCCTCTCCCCCTCTCCTGCTCATGCTTACTCTTTCTCTCTCCCTCTCTCAAAAAAAAAAAAGTTAATTTTTTAAAAAGTTGATAAAATTCTTGCCTTATGTACACTTCATTTCAAACACCCCCAATTATCCCAAAAAATGTACTGTAGTTTTTATTTATTTTGAAAAGAAAATTTTATTTTTTTATCTTTAATTGCAATCACTTTTGCCAGATTGTCAGCTGGAAAGCAAGACTCATTTACACTCCCATTTGAAAGTGGCTGTTCTTTATCCTCTTGGCACACTGAGCTAGTTATTTTACTTTTATTTTCTGCCAATCTAATATGTGAAAAATAGTAGAGTTCTTTATATATATTCTGGAATCTGACCCTTTATCAGACATATGTTTTGCAAATACATATGGTTATTATCCCCATTTTACCAATGAAGAATCTGAAGGACAAAGACATCAGTTAACCTGCCTGGGCCCACCTGGCTAGAAAGGAGAGCCAGTGTTCAAACTCCCAGCGGTTTGGTTCCAGAGTAAGAGCCTGAACTCACTCCCCAGCACCACCCTCAGAAGAGCAGCCTCAGAGATCATCTGGTTAAGGGTATGGGATTTGCAGCCTGACTCATCCCTCCCCCAGTAGAGATGGCTCTTCTCCACAGCCCAGAGCAAACCAAGTCATGGTGGTGACCAGTGTCTTGTAGGCTTTACCAAAAGCCAGGTTTGCTCAAGGACTGAATGGCAAAGGAAAATGGCCAAGCTCTTCCCTCCTCCCCCAGGGCAGAGCCTGGAGGTCACTGCCAGTGCTTGCGCTGCTCCTTTCTGATGGTCATATTCTCTAGAGGAGGTTCAGTGCCTTCGCTTACCGTATGGTCTTTCTCGCCTCTCACGCTAAGATGATATTACGTATCCCACCTCTGGCCAAGCTGGCTTTGTTTTTAGAAACCTTTAGTGTTTCTAAAGGTGGGCCTGAAGAAGGGCAATCACGTTTTCCTCATCTTCTAGCTCTTGTGGTTGGCAGCTTTTTTCACTGGCTTCCCTCTCCTGATGGGCAGGAGCAGTAAGAGATTCAGTGCTGAGTGCAGGAGAGGCTCAGTGACAACAGTAAGTGCAGTGCAAGGAGAGCCGGTGGTGGAGGGGACAGCAGGTGGGACAGCACCAGCAGCAGTTTGACAGCAGGAGAAGGACACGTGCACAGGCTTGGAGGCAGCAACGAGGACTCACTAGAGCGTCAGTGGTGTGTGGAGGAATGGCTGGAGAGGCTCAGGGTGCAGGAAAGGGCCAGATCTGGGAGGTGCTGGGGAGGAGGAATCCACCGTGAGTGGGAAGGAGAAGTCTAGGTTGAATTCCAGCTTTTATTTGTTTAGGGAGAAATGAAGAGGCTGAGAAAACTTACTCCAAAATAATGCCTAATTTTGAAGTGACTTTAAAATCAGGACCATTCCCAGAGAGGAAAGGTTTAGGATGAATTGCTTCTGTACCCAAAAGATATGCATTCAGTAGGACTTTCTATACTTTCTTTTTTATTTTTTTAAGTTTTTTTTTTAAGATGTTATTTATTTGACAGAGATCACAAGTAGGCAGAGGCAGAGAGAGAGAGGAAGGGAAGCAGGCTCCCTGCTGAGCAGAGAGCCCAATGCGGGGCTCGATCCCAGGACCCTAAGATCATGACCTGAGCCAAAGGCAGAGGCTTTAATCCACTGAGCCACCCAGGTGCCCCTTTTTTTAGGTTTTTATTTTAATTCCAGTGTAGTTAACATACAGTGTAGTATTAGTTTCGGATGTATAATAGAGTGATTAAACATTTCCATGCATCACCCTCCTTAATCCCCATCATTGATTACACCCATCCCCCACACCCACCTCCCCTCTGGAAACCTCCAGTTTGTTCTCTGCAGTTCAGAGTCTATTTCCTGGTTTGTCTCTCTCTCTCTTTTTTCCCCCTTGACTCATTTGTTTTGTTTCTTAAATTCCATACATGACAGATGAATGAATAAAGAAGATATACATACATACATATGTATATATATATGTATATATACAATGGAATATTACTCAGACATAAAAAGAATAAAATCTTGCATTTTGGATGCAACATGGATAGACTGAGAGTGCATTATCCTAAGCAAAATAAGTCAGTCAGAGAAAGACAAATACCATATGATTTCACTCAGACTTTCTATGCTTTCTAAAGGGAATATACAAATTCCCACTTACACTTCAAATTTATTCTTCCACATGTGGTTAAAGAACGAAATAGGGGTACCTGGGTGGCTCAGTTGGTTGGGCAATTGCCTTCAGCTCAGGTCATGATCCTGGAGTCCCGGAATCAAGTCCTGCATTGGGCTCCCAGCTCCATGGGGAGTCTGCTTCTCCCTCTGACCTTCTCCCTTCTCATGTTCTCTCTCACACTCTCTCTCAAATGAATAAAGAAAATCTTTTTTTTTTAATTAAAAAAAAAAAAGAATGCAACATATGGGACAGACACCTGGGTGGCTCAGTCATTAAGGTCTGCCTTCAGCTCAGGTCATGATCCCAGGATCCTGCAATCCAGCACTGCATCGGACTCCCTGCTCAGTGGGGAATCTGCTTCTCCCTCTCTCTCTCCTCCTACTTGTGTTCCCTCTCTTGCTGTCTCTCTTTCTCTGTCAAATAAATAAATAAATAAATAAATAAATAGAATGAAACATACAGTTTAAAAAGCACTATATTTGTTTCCAAGACTATTATCTGACTTACAATGGATATTTAATATGTGCCAGGCACTATGCTAAGTGCTTGACTACATTATCACATTCAGCGCTCTGAGCACTCCCAAGTTGGGCACTTTAATAATCTCCATGTTATGGCTGAGGAAACAAGTAAGGCTCAGAGTTGGATGATTGGCCCAAGGTCAGCAAACTGGGAGATGGCATTCAGGTCTGTCTGTCAAGAACTCACACACTGGACTGCTAGGCTGTGTTGAGTTGCACTTATTGATAAAGGAAGTTTAATTCCCCTGTCCTTGGACATTTTGCTCCAAGTCAATTACAGTCTTTTTCTTACCTCTTAGACGAAATGAAATCTTCAAAGAGCTTTCAAATGATCACTGTTATCCAGAAGCATTTAAGCCTGCTCGTGCATATTTTATTGTCTTGATTATCAGCCAAAATTAACCGATGTTCTAAGCATTTGCAGTCCCAAACAGGATACTTCAAAATTTCATCTTAGATCCTTTTGAGATGCTTTATAACCATGAAAGTCATAAAGTCCATAAATTAAAGTTTTTCCCAGTGACAGAATATCTTCCAGTAAAAACATTCTTTTGAGAAGTTAGTGCTGATTGATATCATTCTTACACTTTTATATAGATTATAAATTTTTTCAAAAGGTGAAATACTATCCTATGGAGAAGTAAATATCCTTTTTCTATCTTTAGAAAGAAAATAAGAAGGACGACTTTTGGGGAACAAATACAAAAGCTATGCTCTCTCAACCAGATATGTTCAGAATATGAAAGTGAAATAGCTTCTATTAACCAACAATGTGGCTTTAAGAAGATGCTTGTCAATGAAGAAAAACTGGTGAATGATTTTCATGGCCGGATTAAAATTTATGATTTGTGTGATGATAGTCCAATGCTTGAGCCAAAAATTCCTCAAGGAGGCTCATAGCTGAGTCATACTACATGTCTCATATTAGTAAAGGGAAAGTCCTCTTGGTCTTTCTGCTTTCGTGTTTGAGCTCTGTTCATCAAGAAGAAACATCTTATGATGTCTTTCAACAAAAGGCAAGTCTGAATGTCACAGAAGGAAGAAAATTTTAGTTAGTGTTCCCAGAAAGCAGACCTTTGGAAGCCAGGTCAGAAGTCATGCAGGCACCAGATGGGGTTTCTTGGATCTGCTGTCCTCTAGAGTCATGGTCAAAAGATAGCCATCCCAAAGAAACAATTAGAAAAGGAAACAATTCTTTGGTTATTATTGTCCAAAGGACAACCTTCAGGAATAAAATGACAAGATCCAAAGACATCATTGTCTGAAAATATCACACATATAGATAAGTTTAGGCAAAATGAAATGGAATGAACAAAAATATCAAAAGATGTACAGTTCATATATACAGGTTGTTGGGGCAAAAATTCCTCCATGTGAAGCACCAGAAAAGAAAAATCCACATATAATGCCAAGAAGGGAGAAATTCAGAGAACTCATTGCCCCTAATGATGAAACCCATGGCTATTTTAGCCAGACTGCGATCATTCCCCATCCCTCCCCTCAAAAAGTTACCCCTGGGGACACATTCCAGAACCAGAATGGGCCAGGATGAAATAGCTCCAGATCATTTTGTCTGGAAAAACTAACTACATGGATGCAAATAGCTGAGAAGAGATTTTGCAAGAATTATTACCAGGAGAGAGAAATTCAACAAATGAGCCTGACCAAGGAAAAACCTCCATGGATAATGACCAATAGAAAGCAATTTTATGAGAAAAGTGAGCCCAGGAAAAATTCCTCAATATTCATCACTGTCATAATCCTGACACTGTACTTAAAGTCAGTGTTTATGAGACTCCTCAAAATTTAGTTGCTGAATAAGGAGAGTCCATGAATAAAATTAACCACAAAATAATTAGCCCAGTAGGGTCCCTTGGAGGCCCGAGGTCCTGGAGAAATATATTCAAGACAAGGCTCTTCAGAAAGTAGTGCATGTGGGGTGCCTTGTTGGCTCAGTTGGTAGAGCATGCAACTTTTTATCTCAGGGTCATGAGTTCAAGCCCCATGTTGGACATGGAGCCTACTTTAAAAAAAAAAAAAACAACCTTTTTTAAAGTAGTGTGTGTGTGTGCATGTGTGTGTGCATGCAGTTCCTTTTTTTTTTTTTTTTTTTAAGAAACATAGACTGGGGCACATTCTTTAAGTGACATCAATGAATTTCTCATCAATGAGCAAATGTGACTGTGACCAATTCCCCAAGCCACTCCCTTGGGGAGGCTCTCACGTAGAAAAGATGATAACAAAGATAAGATCTCTCACAAGTCTATTCAGGAGCAATTAAATCCGATTATCAGATATCCGGAAGGAAATTACTCCCAAAATTCTGGTCTGAAAGAGGAGTTCTATTTAGGATATAATTACAGAGAAAATAGCTTTAGAAAGAGAAGCCTCCACCAATAGGATTGGCCAGAAAAGAAGATATTCAGAAAATTCATGCAGAAAAATAATACCCAAAGATCAAGATGTTTAGAACAAAACCTCAAAAGAAGGATGATTTGTTGAATCACTGAGAAATGATAAAACTAAGTAAATCTTGAAATCAGAAGGAATTAAACCAGTGTATATAAGTGTAAGCCCCTGGGCAGAGTTTCTTGGAGTTACTCTTCAGGAGCAACAAGTTTACCAAAGTGGTTCTGCAGGATGATAGTCCCGAGAACATGACTTCAGACAAATTAGTGTCCATCTCCAGATCCCTTCAAAACAAAATATCAAAGAAAAAAAATACCCTTGAAATGGGTAAAGCTACTAAGTAAAAAACCCTAAATAAAGAACAACTTTCTCAGCAAATGTCACCACAAATAGTAATATATATGTTTGGTCAAATAATACCATCTGGAGATTTAAAGTTTCAAGTATAAGAATGGTCCGGATAAAAATCTTCCAAGCAATCCTTTAGAAGAGAAACAAGTAATGAATACTTTGAGTCAGGGCAGTTCTCCCCAGCATATGCTGTCTGCAAATCTATGGAGAGGATCCAACTCAGTGAAGTTCCCTGGCAAACATTAACCAAAGGAAAAAAAAAAATCTTTAAAGAAAGATAGCCAAGACAAATGTCTTAGGAATCAGGAGTCGTTTGGAAGAACACTGAGCTGCCACTGAACTCACAATGCCATCTGCCTATAGCCCATCTGGAAGAAGTGCTCAGCATTGTCTCTTCCATGGAAAATACCTTTCCCAAAAAATGTATTCCCATAGATGTCATCTTGTAGTGCAAACTCTGTAGTGTGTTACCCAAGTTAAGCTTTAGAGGGAGATCTTCCTGAGTATTCTATGACCCCTTTCTAGAGGGCTACGAAGGGATAAAGATTTTCTCCACTTCAAGTTTAATTTACTTACCCTTCATACTTCAAAGACAATCTTTTTAAGAGTTTCCACAAGATCTACAATTATCAAATTATGGAACTAGCCCAATTGTCCATCAACTGATGAAAGGCTAAAGAAGAGGTTGTATGTACACATTATTGAATATTACTCAGCCATAAAATAGAATGAAATCTTGCCATTTGCAACAACATGGATGGAGCTAGAGAGTATTATGTTAAGCCAAATAAGTCAGTCAGAGAAAAACAAACACTATATGATTTCACTGATATGTGGAATTTAAGAAACAAAACATGCAAAGGGTAAAAGGAAAGAAAGAGAGAAAGAGAAACCAAGAAACATTCTTAACATAATTAACATGTAGAGAACAAACTGGTGGTTACCAGAGGGGAGGTGGGGGGGGGGGGGATGGTCAAATACGTGATGGGGATTAAGGAAGGCACTTGCTGTGATGAGCACTGGGTGATGTATGGAAATACTGAATCACTACACTGTACACCTTAAACTAAAATTCATTCTATGTTAACTAACTGGAACATACATAAAAACTTTTTAAAAAAGTTTTCACAAGAGAGAACTCCAGACTAAGATTAACAAAGAAGATACATCTCAGCAAACAAAAACGAAAGTCATGGTGCCACAGAATAAGGCCAGTCAGGAGGAAGTACAAAAAGAATGACTCCCAAGGCTTCCCTTTAGAAAGAGACGAAGTTCCCAAAGTGTTTCAGCCTTCAGGACAAGTCAGCAGCTGAGAGGGGATGTTACCAAATTGCTTCTGCAGCAGAGGCAGTTCTTGGAGGTAAGGCCAAGGAACAGACGCCACTGAGAAGAGACAGAAGAACCCAGCCACATTTCACCAGGAAGTTTCATCATGAGAGATAAGTTCCCTGGAGGTTGTTAATCAAAACCTAGTTGCTCCTCATATCCCCTGACTCTGATTCAAATTTCTTCTCAAAAGTGGTTATTTTATAGTTAACCATAACTTCTTTGCTGTGCTTAAGTGATAGTCCTTAGACATGAAGAATAATTGTAAAAGGCGCCTGGCTGGCTCAGTTAGTAGAGCATCCACTCGTGATCCCAAGGTCATGCGTTCAAGCCCCATGTTGGGCAAAGAGCCTACTTAAACAAAAAAGAAAAGAAAAAAAGAATAATGGTGTAATCATCTAAGAAAGCATTTCTTAATAGATTATTGATAAGAAATATAACAAAATATCAGGCCTAAATGTGAATCAAATACTTCAGAAACTTCAGAGGAAAAAGTAAATGCCTATATGGGTATCTAATGAAGAAATGAGAAGCTTATAGTCCCTTAGCTCAATGATGATTGGGGAAAAAACAAAACAAAACAAAAAAAGAATTGATAGTGAGATTGGTCAATTTCTCTTTGATTTTTTTCCTCAAATAATTCGTTTCTTAATTGGAAAGAAGCATAACAATGATTAAGAATCAGAATTTTGGGTTCAAGAAGACCTGCATACAAATCCAAGCCTTGGCACTTACTAGCCACGTGGCTGTAAGCAAGTTACTTACCTCTCTGTGCCCCAGATATCTTCCTCCCCTAAAATTAGCACACTTGTAGGATTTTCCATGTAAGGTTGTTTTGGGCTTTCCAGGAGGCAACAACACATACAAGTGCTCAATAGACAGAAGCTATTTGCCATGTGTTCCCAGCTCCATATGGGCTCTGAAAACTATTCACTAAGAGTGATTACCCAGGGGCGCCAGGGTGGCTCAGTGGGCTAAACCTCTGCCTTTGGCTCAGGTCATGATCCCAGGGTCCTGGGATCCAGCCCCACATTGGGCTTTCTGCTTGGCGGGGAGCCTGCTTCCCCCTCTCTCTCTGCCTACTCATGATCTCTGTCTGTCAAATAAATAAGTAAGATCTTTAAAAAAAAAGAGTGATTACCCATATTTCAGTGATCTTATTCTGCATATTAGTTCAGATTCCTCCCTAGATTACTTGTGTCATCCCTAGTGATAGGTCATGTGAACATATATCCAATACCATGCAGTGTCTCTCCTGCTCAGTGAACTTGCTCCCTTTGCTCTCTGAAAAGTGGTTTGAAGGTGCAGGTGGCCAAGCAGTCATTGCTCCCTGCCACCTGCGTGGCTTCCTCCAAGGGCTGTAGTCCCCAGGCAGAGCCCTGAGGCATTGGGGCATTGTGGTAGAGGCAGGGAAAAGAAACTCTTGCCACTTTGTGCCTCCTGCAGGCCCTCTGCTCCAACAAAGGAAATGAGGCAGGACAAAGTGCTTGTTAATGTATCAAAATGTAGAAAGATATATGTACAAAGTTGTGCGGCAGAACATGTTTCTAGGAGTAAATAAGCCAAAGCAATGAGAACACAAATGGGGCGGGGGCCGGAACGTGGTATTATGTGTGAGTGATCATATGATTTTGGTATGTATATGTGTATGAACGTATGTGTATGTGTGTGTGTGTGTGTGTGTGTGTGTATGTGTGTGTGAGAGAGAGAGAGAGAGAGAGGTGGAAGAAAGATAAGGGGTTTGCAAAGGTGCTGTAAAAGGGATGGGGTTATTTACCTTATTCCAAAACTATTTTCCAAGACTCAGAATCCACATAACTAAAAATAAAGCTTTCCTGTCTTCTAGTATATCTTTGTCCTGCCTAAGTAGTGCCGTTCTAGTATCCCAGTGAAGGGAAAGAGAACAAAACGACATGACTGGAGGTTGCCCGGCTCTAGCTTGATTGCCCATCGCCACCACAGGGGGGCAGTATCAGAGGATGGAGGAGCGGACAGAGGTGCTCTGGAGGGGCTTGGGCTCCAGGTTTAGGGAACTTTTCCAAGCCCTGCCTGCCCACGTTCCCCTCTAAGCCTGTTGTTTTACATACCTGACAGAGCAAACTCCAGAATCTTGCGATATTGTATCCCAGGTTCCACTATGCTTAGCATCTAACCTTTTCTTAAAACAAAGATAGGAACATTTCCTGAATAACTTCACAGAACAAAAGCAAACACATATAAACATAGGCTGACAATTTTAATTGCAGATTACAAAAAGAGAACTTTGATTTGGTATTTCATGTCTTGTGTATTTCAGATAGGTAGATAGTACGAACAAGCGGCATTACTGGAATTCATCATGAAAACATTCTGCTATGACTATAACGCTGCCACTAAAAGCAATAACATAGCGAGATATGTGAGGACATAGCAAATATATTATCTCAGGACATACGTTTACGTATGTGTGCACATGTCTGTGCACAGAGAACTATATGGAAAGATGCTCATTTGAGTGATAGGATCACTGCCGAATTTTTATGTTGTTCATACTTTACTGTATCACTTAACCTTCTTTATAATGATTATGAGGGCTTTAAAATTAAAAAAAATAAAGCAGTTTTTCCACTGGGGAAATAAAATATATCCATATGAGTCAAAGTAGCTCAATTTCTTTGCTTTGGAAAGTCTAAAATACACATTTATAGCCTTAGCCTTCTCTGTGACTGTGAGATGGGATGCTTCATTCCCCAGTCTTTGTGGTTCGACAGGATTCTTCTGCACCACTCTCCAAAACGGAACAACTGTTCTTCTGGCTACTTTCTCCACCAGTCCTTCCCCTGGGAGGAAAACTAATCTACCTGGTGGTTGAGACTGTCATGTGCCTGCTCATCATGGGGTCCCATTTCTCCGCTGGGCAGACTAAGTGCGTTCAACGTCACACTGTTGGGTCTCCCTCCGCTCTGGAACCTGTCGGTCCTCGTCAGAGGCTCTGCACATCCTCTTCCTCTGGGTTTCAGCTTCTCTACCTGCAACTTTGTGGGCAAGTCGGTCCTGTGGAGGGAGCTGGGAGACATGACCACATTCTTCAGCTTCGCTGGTTACCTAATCTAAAATACACCATTAGCCCACTGAAATAGGAGAAGAACCCACTGAAAACTGCTCTCTTGGCATAATGCTGCCCTTCCGATTAGAATTGTTAGAATAGCCTTTGCGGTGGCCATTATCCGTTGCTCACGGCCAGTATTATGATCACTAATATAACCACCAGTAGCTAAACTTCTAATTCTCTCCTACGAGGCATGGTCCTTCGGAGGGCTCATTGTCCAGAAGCCAGCCTCTAGCGCCGGCGACAGTGAAAGGAGCTCGTTTGCAGACAGCACACACTGTGGTGTGCCTGGCACACGGGAAATCCTCCGTGGTAACAGCTGCTGTTGCCCTTCCTGCCAGTGTGGTCCTAAATACACGTTATTTTAAACCTTAACCTGTCGTGGTGTTAGTGCTGGGAGGCCCCTTCCCCACCCCTTGCCCCACTCCCCGCTCGCTCAGTGGTGGCCGAAGCCCCAGACTGTGTTTCCTCTCACTACCATATGGTGTCACCAGCACTTCACAGACTGTCCTGTGAGAAGTGGGGAGTCTGATCAGCCACGTGCCTGCTTATCCAAAGAACCAGGCACGGACGAACAGACCTTTGATAGAGGGCAGACAGGTTTCCTTTTTGTGTTTGCTTTCATAGACGTCTACTTACCGGTTAACTTTGTGTAAAATATCCCTGCTTCAGCCTCTGTATTTCTCACTTAGGAAATAGATGTAGACTTTACATGAGGGGCAACCTGCAGATAAGAATGGCTCTTTGTTGAGCACCTCCCTGGTGCAAGCATGTGCTAGGGGAGAAGGCTCCCCCCTCTGGAGTTTACAGATTAAACTGAGGCCAACCGTGAAGATGAAGCAAGAGGAGGCTCGGGAGCCACTGTGCAGACCATCTTGCCCAGTGTGGCAGCTTAGGAATGTGGCAGTCCCAGCCTGGGTCTGGACAAATGATAGCCCCCAAACAAGCAGCCCATGTCACAATGCCTGGGGGAAGCCAGCTGTCCTCAGGTTTGCATAGCTGGTTTCAGGTGTGAGGTGAAAATTTTGCAGTTCAATGATGTATGTATGTGTTTCACTTGGCCATCCATGCATCTCTCCATTCATGTGGAGATGAATCATAATCCCATCTCCACATTTTCCTTAACCAAATCACTGAAACTTTCTAATCCTTGTCTTTAAAAAAAGAGAAAAAAAAGTTTTTATTTTTTTTAAGAGAGAGCGAGAGAGCATAAGCAGGGGGAGTGGCAGAGAGAGAGAGAGAGAGGCAGACCCCCCCCACACACACACTTTGCAGGACTTGATCCCAGGACACTGAGATCATGACCTGATCTAAAGGCAGATCCTTAACCAACTGAGCCACCTAGGAGACCCTAATCCTTGTCTCTAAGAGAATGGTAATGCTTTCTTTGCAGAACTGACGGAGGATTCCTGAGGTCATGGGTGTGAGATGCAGACACGGGGTCAGACAGGTCATGAGTATATGGCAATTGGTAGCTATTGTCTTCACTGTGATAACAGTTAACACAAGACTGTTGGGTACCAGGCATGAGCTAGTACCATGCTTGGCTCTGCACACATAGAGAAACTATGAGGCAACATAATCCTTGCCTCCGAAGAGCTTCTAATCCAATCAAGGAGCAAATCACATGCCAAATAATAATTACTCAAAGCTGGCTGGAATCGTGTTCTAAGAGAGAAACCCCAAGTCCCAGGAGAACCCAAAGCAGGAGAAGTTACTGTGAAGGTAGGAAAGGAAAATTAGCCTAGACCTTTGGATCTAATCACAGGTAGGGAACAGAGGGACAGAGGTCACCTTCAAGGTGGTGCAGAGGGAAGCCAACCCCACCACCTAGGGTTCCATTTGCTGAATAAATCAGAACACGGCCTGCAGCCTGCTAGAAGTTTCCATGCAATATACTCAAGAAAGCCTCTTTCTTCCCTAAGGCTTGCAGTAGCTGACAAACTGGGTCACAAAGGTGCCTCCCTGAGGTCTCACAGAATTCCTGTGAAGAGAGGAACTGTGGAATTTGCTCGGAAAACTTTCCAAAGTGCCAAGAGGAAGGCTCAGCACTTATCTCAGGTACTGGCACTTGCATTTAGCAAGACCCTGTAACACAGGGTAACACAGTTTCCTTATGGCTAATTATAGTGCAGAGCCATACAAGTTAACCACTAGAACAATTACTTTGCTCCTGGGAAGGTCAGTGAAGGCTTCAAGAAGGAGGTGGCATTCCTCTGGGCCTTGGTCAGATTTGGGGAAGATGTTCTAGAAAGAATGAAGAGCAGATAAGACAGAGGCAGAGGTCAGAATGCACAGTGTCTAGATCTGATAAATCAGCCGAATCTGTTGCAACAGAGGACACCTGGGCCACCGGCAAGAATTCTAGTTCCAAGGGCTTCAAAGACTGCTTCCACTGTAAGGTTCTGGACTCAGGTTTGGAATGCATTATCTCATGGTATCTTCCGCACATAAATACGACCATCTTTGTTCTTTGAGAGGTTTAGTGAGATAAGTGAAAAGGTCTCAATGAGAAAGGCTGTTAAAACTGGAATTCAACCCTGACCCCAGTCCCTAGGTAAAGTCTTGACGCAATGTCAGCTTCCCGTGAGAAATGACTGGAAAAGTACATTAGGGTCAGGTCAGGGATGGCCTTGAATACCTAGCAGTGTGTCACACTGAGCGACGCTAAAGCTCCATAGTGAGACCACTTTGGAGGTCTGCAAGGATGCCATAGTCTCCTTGAGCCTGAGAAGAAAGGTGCATGCAAACTCAAGCCAATGAACAACCCAGTGCATAGGCCAGAAAAATCTCTGATTTGAGTGAGGGCAGTGTTGGCCCTGGGAGTGTGGCTCCAGATTCCAGGGCCCAGGAAAAGCTTTCCAGGTACTGGGGATGCTCACTCTGCCATTCTTTGGCAATTCTCTGGGCTTCCATCATCTTCACGACCCAGAGGGGCACATGACTTGTTTCCAGAGTTACCTTTACTCGTACCCAGTAAAAATGAGCCACCCAGCAGGCTGATGGTGGTATGAGAGGAACCAGGTATGAGAGGAAACAGGGTGATAGGGACGAGAATTTAGTGCCTTGCGGGCCTTCTTGGCATCACCGGACCTTGGGTGGTTCCTCCTCTCCCTGATGGAGGAGGAAGGAAACTCAATAGAGCTGCTGGGAAAACAGGCTACGGGAGCATGACCAGCAGCCAGCTACGAGTCTGGTCACCTTGACGAAATGGTTGAAGACCTTGGGCAGATCTCTCTGTCATCTGCAAAACAGTAGGATGGACCAGGTGATCCTGAATAGCCTCCCGAGTTTATTTTGGTCTTGTTGTCATTCCTTTTTTTTTTTTTTTATTGTGGTTAAAAAAAAAAAATCGCAATACCTAAAATTTACCATCTCAACCATCTTTAAGCACACAGTTCAATATGCCAAGGATACTCACATCATTCATTGCACAACTGATCTTCAGAACTTCTTTTGTCTTGTGAAAGCGAAACTACATACCCATTAAACAGCCCCCCACACCCACCCCTTCTGTGCCCGCCACTTTACTTTCTGTTTCTAGAAGTCTGACTGCTTTGCATACCTCATATAAATGGAGTCATACGACATTTGTCTTCCCATGACTGGCTTATTTCACTTTGTACAATCTCATCAAGGTCCATCCACGCTGTAGCATGTGACGGGATTTCCTCCCATTTTAAGACTGAAGAATATTCTGGTTCATGTATATACCACATTATGTTTATCTCTTTACCCACCGGTGGACCTTTAGGTTGCTTCCACCTCTAGGCTCTTGTGAAAAATGCTGCCATGCATGTGACTGTGCAGTTATCTTTTTCAGACCCTGCTTGACTCCCAGGTTTAACACACAGTGAGTTTGGCTGCATGTTTTATTACTGCTTTATTTAAAACAAAAACCAAAAAACGCAGAACCTCTTCAAGAGTGAACACACTGAAATGAACACTTCAGATGCTGCCGGGCACGTTTATTTTAGGAAATTTAAACATTCAAAACTCATATTCTGACATTCAACAAATTCCTAAAGCTGTACCACACGAAGGAGCAAGAACATTCCTAGATCTGGGCCTTGCAGAGAGACCTGGCATTCTGTAGCATAATTAAGAACTTCAGGCACAACATCATCCCAGAAACCCTTTCTGCAGATAATGGGTATCTATTAATATAAATCATTTGCTAGATGAGCCATGCATTGACTTGTTGGAAAATATGGAAAATTTTATGCCAGTTGTGCAGAAAAACATCCTTCAAATTCAGTCATGTATACTGTGCCCCCAGGGAAAAACACTTCAAATCCATATATTTTCCTATGAAAGGAAGGTCTGCTTCTCTTTCCCAGGAAGCACGGTTGAAGGGTCTGGCCAAGGATCAGGCTTGCAGGAATGTTCCTAAATATTGGAACCTGCCCCTCCAGCACAATGACTCAGTGGGATGGTGGATGTTTGTTACATGATTAATTCTTTAGCAAAGGTGTGCCTGCTGGTTGTGGTGCCGAAGCGACTTAAATGACTAATTATAGAGTCCTCTTTAGAGAAAACTGTCATGAACCCTGACTGATCCATTGAAACTTTCCTGGCTGGGTTCATTTCTATAATCAGAATTCCTGTCTCGGAGAGCCAAGCCATTCTTTTTAATAACCGTCCCAAGCCCTGGTCTGGAAGCCTGGCTCTGAAGAGCATATGCTAACCAGGTGGGGGAGGCAGAGAGAGGGAGGGGCTGCGGTAGCAGAAGAAGGAACTAACCATGGGAGCTCAGAGGAGGGGAACTAACTCAGGCTGACCAGAAAAGCAGCACAAAATGAAGATGATATCTGTCCTGGGCACTGAAGGATGAAGAGGAGTACAACAGCAGAAAAGCAGCAGGAAGGGCAGTCAAGGCTGGGGAAACAGCATGTGTGCGAAGATCTTTTAATGTTTGGAAACACGTCGAACGGCAGTCGGACTGAAGAGCAGATGACACATGAGGTGAAGCCATGTGAAGTCCTCTTCACGAAGCGTGGGCACTCCAGGACGGGGCCACAGGACCCACAGAGACCCCCGCCAGGAGCCTGGTGCATAGCCAGTCTGATTCCTGGTCTCCCTGAATGTCCATGGTATCTGACCAGAGAGAAGCCACGGCTTTCCCTGTGGACCTGAGCACCTAGGGCCAAGGATGGAGAGTAGGTATTCCCTCACAGGGGGCAAAAGGCACCAGCCTGTGGGGAGGAGACACTGAGTTACCAAAGAGGAGACCTTGCCAGGAAAAAGCCTTGAGCTGATGTTTCCTCTGGTGAGGCTGAGGAGAGTGTGAATACCCACCCCCCCTTGCTCTTTCAGGAAGGGGCCCCACCAAGCCCTGTCATAGACTGGAAGCTCACCACCACCCCTGAGATGCAGAAAGAGCATCCGAACAGATCCCTAGGTGTCCTGACAGTCTGCCAACGCGGGCATGCTCTTGACACCTTGAGAGATTGACCAGAGTCCATGAGGCGACGTGACTGGAGGCAGGGAGGAGACTTTCATCTTCTCTCAGAAGGACTGGCTGGTGGCAGCGTATTATTGTCCAAAGCAGGGTATCTGTGGATTGGGACAAAATGTTGTTTTTTTGTTTTTTGGTTTTTTTTTTTTAATCCCAAAGACAGTTCTTCTGTCTGAGACATACGCTATACTGAAGGTGGCACTAGGAAAAGAGACACTGTGGACTGTGTGGCATTTCTAATCTCTCAGGGACGCTTTTCCCTCTAAACATTTTTAGAATGAAACAGAGCATCTTGGGAAGCCCCTTCATGAAGGGAACTCCCTAGGCTGGTCTCTCTTTGTCTGGGAGCTCTGAGGACATTCTCCTCTGTGCTGAAAATGGAGATGGTTTTTAAAACAATAGCTTGTAATTAGATGAGAAGTAGGCAGAGCTGGGAAGAGCTATAGCGATCTCCTAGAACATATGTGCCCAAGATGTGGAGTGTGAAGACACTTTCATTTCTTAGCATTGTAGTTATTTTCTATATAATGACACTGCTTTCAAGTGCCAACACATTGTTGCCAACCACAAGTCTACATATTAAAAAGTGTAGATTCTCTCTCTCTCATGTTTTATCCTTTACCAAAATGTAACCATTATTACCAATTTGCAATATTTCCTTGTAGACCTTGTTGTAGGCACATACCATGTGAGCGTGTTGATACAGACCTACATAGCCAGGTGTAGACAGAGAGAGACAGAACCGAACTGAGACAGAAACAGGGATAGAGACCCACTGAATGACAGTAATTCCTTCCTGTTCACCCCGGACAGGGAATCTGAGGAGGTAGGATGTTGACAGAGAGAGAGGAGTAGGGTTTTTGTTTCCAGCTAGCAGAGGGGGGAAGGTCCTCACCTATTGACACATCCCTTTAGGAAGAAGAAAAAGCCAATACGTGGAGAGGAGGAAAGGCTGGAGGAGCCAAGTGCATGGGGATGTTGGAATTTCCAAAACTAACAGAAGAGCTGGGATTAGAAACACCCAGCACAGTGAAGGGTCTAAGTCTTCTCCGTTTCTGGGTTCCTGCAGGATCTTTGTAGAGAATGGACCACATGCACTAAAGCCCAGAGAGGCTTTAAGGTCGAATGGCAAGTGTGCTAGCAGTGGAGGAAATCACAGTAGGCAACTGACAATACAATATCTTAAGGATGATGTGGAGCCTTGGAACTCTTACCTGTTGCTGGTGGGAATGAAAATCACACTGACACTTTGGAGCACAGTCTGAGTGTCTTATAAAGTTGAACATACACTTACCATATGACCACTTCTAGATAGTGATCCAAGAGAAATGATTGCGTATATCCAAACAAAGGTTGTATACAGATGCTCATAGGACCTTTATTCACAACGGCCAAAAAACTAGAAATAACCCAAATATATCTATCAACTGGTGAACAGATAAATAAATTTTGGCCTATCTATACAATGGAATTCTTGTCAGTGACAAAAAAGAATGGCATACAGACATATAACATCATATAGCTGAATCTAAAAACCATTATCTTAAGTGAAAGAAGCCAGAAGTAAAATACTACATAGTGCATGATTCCACTTACATGAGATTCTACAGAAAAGCAAAACTGTCGTGACAAAAAAATAGATCAGTGGTTTCCTGGGGCCAGGAGCCTGGGGAGGACAACTGGCCACCAAGAGGTATAAGAGAACTCTTATACCTCTTGGGAAATAGACACATTCTGTATCATGATTGCAGAGCTGTGGGTCCATGACTGCATACATTTGTCACAACTCTTCAAATTGAACACTTGAAATAAGTTTACCTCAACCATAGCTGAATAAAAATTTATATTTTACTAAAACTGAAGATAATTTTTTAATTCAAGAAAAAAAAGTGAGGGGGTGCCTGGGTGGCTCAGTGGGTTAAGCCTCTGCCTTCGGCTCGGGTCATGATTTCGGGGTCCTGGGATCAAGCCCTGCATTGGACTCTCTGCTTGGTAGGGAGCCTGCTCCCACCCCCCGCCTGCCTCTCTGCCTACTTGTGATCTCTGTCAAATAAATAAATAAAATCTTTAAAAAAAAAGTGACAAGGAAATTGAGCTCTGGATTGAGAAATGGGCTATAACTATATAAAGCAGAGATTTCCAAAAATTATTAGGGAATGACTTTAAACAAAATACATCTTAAAACTTAGTTGAAATGAGTATTGTTTCAGAAACATAGAATTTAATAGGTCGAATCAATAGAAAAGTTCTTAACTGGTTTCACCATGCTGGTATAACCCAGATGTCCTCAAACTTATCAAGGATAGTGAGCTTAAGGGAGCACGATCCACAGACTACCTTGACTTCTGACACCAACTGCAAGTTCAGAGACCCTGAGACCATGCTTGGGTTGGTAATTCACCAGAGGAATTCATAAACTCACTGGAAGCCATTATATTCATGGTTATCACTTTTTTTTTTTTAATAGGGAAGGGATACAGATCAAAATTAGCCTAAAAAAGAGATTCAGAGGGCACAGTTTAAATAAATCCCAAACCCAGAGCTTCCAGTTGTCCTCTGTGAGGTCATGACCTTCCCAGCAGTGATGTGTGACAAACACACACAGAGTATTAGCGACTGGAGAAGCTCACCCTGGCCTTGGTGACCACAGTTTTTGTTGAGACTCAATCATGTGAGTCTGATTGGTTGCCCATGTGACCAGCCTTAGTTTCCTTATCCTAAATCCCATTGTTACTCTCTGGCTCTACCAATTTTAAGTTCAAGCAAAAGAAAAAAAAAAAAAAAAAAGGAGAAGTAAATTCATACCATGATTGAGAAACTACAGCTAAAGCAGAGTTTTTAGACAATTGCCGTATTCATTTGCATTACAATGACTTTATGGTATATTTTGATATTTGGTAAGGCAAATTTTGCCTCATTGTTCTTTCATGTATCTTTCATAACTACTCTCAGACATTTATGTTTCCTTATAAAATTTGAATTCTGTATTAGTTAAGTTGCATTCAGTTACAAGTGCATATTTTTTATGCTCCATGAGTTAAGTTTAATTGCTGTATAAAAATCTTCCAAAAGATTACATTATGATTTGGCACTCAAATGAAAAAGTTATTGTGAATGAAGAAATTCATATAGATAGCAGTGGAACATAAATTTGGTATTAGCAAAGGAGATTTGTCATCACAGAAATGACTTCATTTTTCTATTTTCTTGCAAAGCAATAATCAAGAGGTTTATAAAACTAAGAATGAAATCTATCCTCACCCCCACACCCAAACCCACATACAAATAAAATCTATTCTGTTTTGCTACTAAGATGCATGCAAAAGGACTGCAATGCAATGGAAAATTTGCCAAATCTCTTGAAATAGATAAAATAAATTCCAAAGCAATGAGAGGTAATGTCATCAATTCCTGTGTTTTGAAAGACTATCATTAAGATGTCAAACATCTGTTTATCAAAACTTCTTGCCAACTTTGAGCAGAAGACAACGGTGGAGCACTCTTTAAGAAATGTTCCATCACCAGTGTTCCTAACGGCGAAAGGATAATATTGTGTGACCATGCAAACGTCAGTGACTCTGAGTCCAAAAATGATAGAAGAGTTAGACTTTGCCTGTGAGACTGCTTTGGAACACCTTAGAACCTTTATTTCACTTCTAGGGTTCCTTTTAAGCATGCACACCATGATGCATGAGATGGAAACTAACCCAGATTAGAAAAATGAGAGTGCAGTCGTACCCCAGCCACAGCAATTGGCCAGGTAGAGTGAGGCTCTGGGCTTTGTTCATTCCTGGATCTAACTGCCCCTCCTCTTGCTGGATCTTGAAAGTCATCCTATGATCACAAGAGGAATCAGCCCTAAAATGAAACCAACACAGGGATAACAAAGCAGTGGAGCAAAAGAACCTGGATCACTGGTGACATTATGGTTCAGCTCAAGACAATTTCAGTTGGACTTTCTGTTTCTTGCCAATCAAAGTTTCTAGCCAAATGAAGCCTCAGTAAATGTCAAAGGATAGAGCAAATGATGATGAGCGGGGACTCTTGAGGCAGACTTACTTGGGGACACAGTGATTTTGCCCCTAGTAATTGATTCACCTGGTAAGCCATTGGTTATGTCTATTGAGGACTCCTTGTAGAAGACCCTAAAAGCTTGGCTGTGAGGCACACTGTGGAAGTAGGGCATCTTTATATACTTTTTAAAAATTAGGAAGAGTGGGAATCAGGGATATCGTCAAGAAAAAAGATATTTGCAGCTGATGTGTGCACATTGTTGTGGTTCATGAATTTCTAGATCTTGATTACACTTTCGTGTATCACAGAATGAGAATCTGGGCCTGATGAAGTCAAGCAACATTTTTATTTTATTTTCACTTTAATGCTAGCTGCTTCATAAACTGTTCTCACTGAGCCCAGATATACGGCAGGACCAATCAGTTTAAAAAAATGTGTTATACTGCTGGCATGAATCACTGCTGAGTGAGCAGATGAAGCTAGCTGAATCTAGAAGTAGCTGCGATGGTCTAAGAGTCACAAGTCTTTACCCACGTCTGCCTCTTGCTAGCAAAGTTTTCTGCCTGCCCTATGGGGTTTTTGAAGGACAAAACACTCTCTTAGCCCCTGTCAAGACTATAGCATGCCAAAGTTATAGAAGTTGTCACAAAGCCAGTCAATCTGAATGTCGACTCACTTAAATTCAAAATCTAGGTTATTTTAGGGTCTTTACAAAGCTAGAATGGCTTTTCTCTTTATTTTAATTTTTTAGATGCTTTTCTCTTTAAAACTTGGCAGATTGGTGTTTTTGTTTTTAATCCTTGAGCTTTGTTAGTTTCCTTTCCTGTGCCTACTTGCCCATAACTTATTCTTCTGGTCTGATGACTGCTTTTTAATGAGTTCAGCCTGTACCTTCTCGGACAAATCAAGAGTGTGAGGAGTGTGTTAATTAGCTATCAGATCTAGCCTGGTTTTTGAAGTTCAGAGCTTTTGGAATGCTACAGAAGTGTAAATATAATCATGGCTTTTTGCATTTGGTAATTATATCTCAGCTGAAACTTGAGGGAGCTTCCCACTTCGGGATTCTGCTACCCGTGACCTCTGAATGGTTCTGTCATTAATGGCCGGTCTCTGGGGACCTATACCCAAAGGAAATGGCTTCCTGTTTTGTTCTGAGTGGCCCTTCTTCCTTGTAACCTTCCTTACTTTTGACCAAACATCCTATTTCAGGATGGAGAAAATGAACCTTCTTTCCCACCCCCTCATGGGGTGAGGAGGAATGAGGCAGGAGTAAGAAAGTTCATCTGGGGGTAAATTGCCTTCTTATGACTATACTCACCTTGTACCAAATTATACCAAATATTTCTGGGCCTTCAAATCAAACGTCTGCCTACTCCTGCAAGAAGCCTGCATGCTCACCTAAACTGAGCTTTCTCGCCCCCAGTCTAGAAACACCCTCTTTTTCATAACACTTCCCATTTATGTCCTGGTGCTGGCCCTGGGCCGGACTCTGGGTCCCATAGATGAACAAAAGAACTCACAGTCTGGGTCAAGGAGAGACCTCTTGAATAGACCCTTTAGGTCCATAAGCTTACTAAGAACCTAGAGACTGAGTGGGAGATCAGGGAGATCAATCGGGGAAGCTTTTCGACTTTGTACACCAGTAGGTGATTCCCAGGTGAAGCGGCAGGAAGGCATTCAGGCAGATGGCCACCCCTGACAGGTGGGCATGTCAGCCCTGCTTTGCTACACCATTCAACACTGTAACTGATCACCCCATTGTCCTAGTGATACTTTTAAGTGTTGTATTGTGAGTCAGTTCTTCCTGTCTCTGAAAAGGTGTTCTCCCAACGGCCTACTTCCATAAAATAGTGTGGACACTTAATATATAAGGAGTAAAAGAATGAGTGAATGGATGAGTAAGTGTGGGCCAAACTAGACCATGTTACTTGGACTCCAGCAGGAGTGGGGAAACATGCCAGGAGCTGGTGCTCCAGGCCATCAGGCACTATCCTCTGCCCAATGGTTAGGATTTGGGGGGAAAGAGAATGTGAGATGGGGTCAAGGGCTAGCAATTCTGGATTTGTCCCTAAAGCTTGAAAGGGCAGTTATCGGAATGCGTTGGTCCTAAAGATTCCTCATCCCTATGACAAAAAGGAAAAAAAAAAAAAGTCCATTAAAAACAAAAACAACAACAACAACAAACCAAACGCTCGGGGCATCTGGGAGGCTCAGTGGGTTAAAGCCTCTGCCTTCGGCACGGGTCAGGGTCCCAGGGTCTTGGGATCCGGCCCCGCCAGCATCGGGCTCTCTCCTCTGCAGAGAACCTGCTTCCCTTTCTCTCTCTCTACCTGCCTCTCTGCCTACTTGTGATTTCTGTCTGTCAAGTAAATACATAAAATCTTAAAATTAAAAAAAAAAAAACACGCTCAAAAAACCGCTGAGCTGAAAGGTATCTTTGACCCACCGCTTAGGGGCAGGTGCTTTCAGATCCAAGTAAGGCAGTCCAGAGTCTCTCCTTTTGCTCCAGGCAGTGCCCCTAACCAATGGAGTCAGGGGCCTAGGGTCACCACTCACGAAGGACTGAGCTAAGCTAGCGCTTAGCTAGCTCAGCAGAGAACGAGGAACAGCAGGTGGGAGCTACCCGAGAGTCGCATAGCATCGAAGATGAGGTCGGCACCGGGCGCATTACCACAGAAGTGGGACGGCCGCAGAGCCGGGGCTCCTCCCATAGGGGGCGGGGCACCGCCGGAAGATGGGGGGCTGTAGAGTCCGAGATCCTACCAGAAGAGAGGGGCTGGTCACATGGGAGAGGCACGGTGGCGCATGCGCCGAGAAGCGCAGGCGAGGGGGACACCCCTTGGATCCCTAGGGCGGGGGAAGGCTTGGCGGGGTAGCCTTCCGGAGCCCGGCCCCGAAGCAGGCGGGCGGGGGAAAGCGGTGCTAGCTGCGCGCGCTCACGTGATGTCCGCGGGGGTGGGCCCGTCGCGGCGCAGGTGAGGAAACTGAGGCAGGGCCGGGTTCGCGACACCCGGTCGGCGGTGCGCGGGTGGCCCCTCGGGCGGCTCCAAAGCGGGCTGGAAGCTCCCTCCGAGCAGACGGGGCGCGGCCGCACCTGCGAGGCCCCTGACAGCCCCCACCACAGCCGCGGCGGACGCCGTCCCTCCCGGCCCGGCACGGCACTCCGCGGTCCGCTAGAGATCCCGGCGTTGGAGGTCCGAAGACCCGGGGCTGCGGCCGGAGCCGGCGCCGACCTGACTGGCGGAGAACCAGCCGCCTCCCCATCCCCGTCCCCGTCCCCGTCCCCGTCCCTGTTCCCGGGCTTTCCCGGGCTTTCCCGGGCTTTGAGTGAGGCGGATGACCATGACCTGCCGGAATTGTTGGGACAGAGAACTGAGAAAAAGACTCTGGCCTGGTGCGTCCTTTCCGCGGGGCCCGAGCCTGAGGCGGGCCCGGGGGCTGCCGGGGGTTAACCGGGCGGAAGCGCCGCAGGTGAACCGACAGAGTTTGAGGGACCAGGCTCCCGGGCTCTGCGCTTGCATATAGGCTCGTGCGCTTTATGGGGCCATGGTTTCCTCTGAATCTCAGACACCTGCTCCCGCCTTCCCGTAAAATTTGCACACGCCCGACAGAACTGGAAAGAGTCCAAGTGCGCACTTAAAATCCCTGTGCTGAAGTCTGGGAATGAAAAGATGAACAAGGCACGGATCTGACGACTTGCTGCAGGGCGGGGAGGTGAAGGAGAGGGAGAAAAAAATGGTGAAGGCCCAGCCTGATGTGGGCTTTGGGGAGGGAGTACACCCAGGGAGTCGAAGCTGGGCTGGGGTTCAGACCCAGCTGACTCTGGGCCTTTTTTCCTTCCAGACCGTGCTGTTTCCACAGCTCAATTACCTTGACTTCACTTTACGTTTTTTGTTTTTTGTTTTTTTTTTTAAATTTCAATGTATTTTCCATTGAAATTGGTAGATGATTGAGGAAAAAAAAAAGGAAGAATCACCTAGGATTTATTTTCAAAAGCATTGTCCAGGAACCTGCTTGGGTGCTCCTGCTCTAGCCCACCCCTGGAGTCCAAGAATTGGGATTCAGAATGCAAACCCTGACTCCTTAGAACATAACCCAGTCGTCAGAAACCCTCCATTTTGTGTACAAACTGCATTTTAGGGGCAATCATTGACTAATCTAGAAATGAGTAAGGATTAGACCTCATATTTATGTCGCTCTTTGTAAGGTAGGCTACAAAGCACCATCTGTACATTTTTAAAAATATTAATTTATTTTTTAGAAAGAGGGGGCAGGGGTGTAAGGAGAGAGAGTCCCAAACAGACTCAGCCAGGAGCCCCACACAGGGTCTGTCCCACCAGCCTTAGATCAGGGCCTGAGCTGAAACTCAGGGTTGGTTGCTTAACTGTCTGCACCACCCAGGCACCCTGCACCATCTGTACATTTAATATTTGGATTGTTACAGCTCTGCCGAAGGTAATTCGGGAATCATTCACAGGTTCTACAAACTTGAGGAATTTGATGTAGATTTTACTTCTTGGTGTGGCTTTTCCCCTATCCTCCTGCTCTATAAGGGCATGCTATTGCATTGAGATCTTATGCATTGTTCCCTAGGGGTACAGAAGACATTTCTGATGATTGTCTTATCAGCTTGTGTCACATAATTGGTTCCCAGAAAATTTGATTAGGACCAGAATTTTGGGACTTGAAACCCCAGGCTCTGTCAGTATCATAGATATAAGGCAGCTTTCCTGCCGCCAAATTCTTGTCTCTTTGTGGAATGTTGAGCTGAGAGACTCCCAAGCTTCCCTCTCCTGAGGCTTGTGTGGCAACTACTGTACAGAGGCTGGGGGAACCACCTCTGCGCTCAGTGGCCTTTGGCACAGGGAGATTTCAACTGAGCAGTGCACTTTGCCTTCCCTGGTGCTGTGAGTATAGAAGGCTGTGGTGACAGGCACCTCATGGAAGATACATTGTAGAGTGAACAGCTAGGCCAGAGGGGCCCGAGACCAGCCAGTGTTCCCTCCAGACCCAGAGTTATGCCCAGGAGGCAGGTCTGTAGTAATATACCTGGGGTGGCACAGCTGGAGAAGTTTTCAGTGTTCTGTATTCAAATGACATACCCTTAAGGAACAAGTGAATCTGATTCCCGCAAAGAAGATTTTGCAGTTCTAAGAAATAAAAGTATTCCGCAATATTTTATTGTGTTGTATGTTGCTCTTATATATTCTTCCTGGCACCCCTCAAAGTTCCCTTCTTTTTAGGAAGGAGATCCTGAAGGACAAGGTGACCTCTCAGAGTAGAAACCTAGGGGTTTTTGTGGTATCTCCCATGCCTTCCCATCCATACCTGTATAACTTGATGGAGCTAGTCTTCTGAGCCCAGTCAGGAGGCCGGTTATGCAAGTCAGGGACAGAATAGTCACATATGTTGGGGGTGCTCTGTAGCTTCAATCCCTGTTCAGAGGATTTGTGTTTGTCTCAGTTTCCCGGTAGCTGATTATATCTTCTTTTTTATTTTTTAAAGATGTTATTTATTTATCTGACAGACAGAGATCACAAGTAGGCAGAGAGGCAGGCAGAGAGAGAGGAGGAAGCAGGCTCCCTGCTGAGCAGAGAGCCCGATGTGGGGCTCCATCCCAGGACCCTGAGATCATGACCTGAGCCGAAGGCAGAGGCTTAACCCACTGAGCCTCCCAGGTGCTCCGCTGATTATGTCGTCTTCTTCTGCTTTCAGCATCTGTTCAGAACTTCCTGACTCTGGCATCTGAGAAGACAGCTGGGCCGGAGCTGGGCAGACGGTCACCCCAAGGAACAGAACAGAAAGTTGGAGATTGAGGCAAGTAGGCAAGTAGGTGAAATCTCACTGCAAGTGGCTAGGTCCATGGTCTTTGATGACAAGCGTGGGTGGGAATGCATCCCCTACTGCTCATGGGGCCTTGTGTGCCCATGTCACTAGGCTGCTAAACTGGCATTTTTAAGTCTAGCCTTCTCTCATCCAGGATTGATAGGACCTTGTTACTGTGGGGAGGAGAGGTGCAGAATGGCCTCTGAGAATAGGCAGTGTGACCCTTACAAAAACATTTGGCTTTGCATTGTAAACTGCTTGCAAAGCGCTGGGACTGGGAAAGACTGGTGCTCTCTCTAGCCACAGATTTCCCAGGCCCTGTTCAGGAGCAGTATTGCTTTCAACGTTCTTTAGGTCATTGAGCTGACTTCAGGAACCACCCCCCATCCTCAGACTTCCTGAACCCTGATTCCCCCACCCCTACCCCACACTGTTCCAGCTTCTGCAGGAGTGTCCAGTGCAGGGTAAATAACCACGGATTGGGGGTTGGGAGACCCAGACCTGAGTCCATGCACAGCCACTGACCAGCCCTACCCCCATGTGACCTTGGACTATCTAGCCCCTTCTCTGGGCCTTAGTATCCTTACTGATCAGTGAAGGAGGGGCTAACCAGAGCTCTGAGGGAAGGAGAAGGGATAGGAGAGCAAAGAAGGAGGATGAAACATCCCTTCCGCCTCATTCACTGAGGGCTGGAGGTGAGGAGGCCCATGTGCATTCTTAGTTTCCTTTGCCTTCCTTAGCACCCCTCTCTTCCTTTCAGCCTGTCCCAAGCCAGCTCATTCTGGGGAGGGAGGCTTCCCTGGGTGGGGCTGGGCTGGGCAGATATACCCTCTGTGTGTAGACTCTGATGCTGTCTATACTTGTTTCAGGGATGAGTTATCCCACCCAGTGCTGATACTTTGTTTTAGGAAGGCTTTATCAGTTCCTGGCCAGAGGCAGCTCCTTGACAGGCTGGAATTAGGCCTGGGGAAGCAGGGAATGAGCCTGTGCACATCCCAAAGGAGAGCACTGGCCATAGGTGCCCCCATGGCTTTCTGGAACATCCAAACCCTGCACTTGAAGCCAGGTGGTACTTCAGGATCTTTGGATGTCAGAACTGGGACAACCTGAAATTTGCTAGTTCCTTCCTCTGTTGGTACAGAATGTTTTCACAGCTCATGTCAGATTGCCTTGCCGTTGGGCATTGGGGCTAGCACCCAACCCAAGATCACCTAAACCCCACCTTTGAGTGTTTGATTCAAGGTCAAGCCAGCCCTGTCCAAAATTACTTTCTAGTACTGAGCTGAAGTTGGGCACCTCCAAATCAGTTGCAACAGGGAGTTTAAAGAATAATATTCAGACAATTTCAATGGACATCGACGGCCCACTGATGAGCAGGATCGGTATTAAGTGCTGGGGGTGTAGCAGTGAATAAGACAGCAGCCGCTGCCCTCAGATTGCTCCACCATAGTGTGCGCACAGACACGTCAGTAACTAAAATACAGTCCGTTTGCTTGTGTGATGTGCAAAGCTATGTGTGCATATCCACACACACATAAACATGCACTGTATAATCAGAGGTAAGGGAACAGTTGATAGTTGGGGCTTTCAGGAAGGCACTTGGGAGACAGAGTGTTATTTGTGCCTGGACTTCACATCGTTTGCATGGCAGGGAGGGGCATCCTGGGCAAAGGAAAGAGCAGAGCAACAGTTCAAAGGCCTAACAAGACTTGTTATGGTCCTTGTGCCTGGAGTGGTCAGAATGGTGGCCTGTGGCTTCGCTGTGATGGGCCCCATCAACCATGCCAAGGAGTTTGGAGAGCCCAGGACCAGGCAAGGATGTGAGCGGGCCAGGGTATTCTCCTGTCACTCTGGCTGCAGCATGGAGAGAGCTGGAGAGGACCTGGCTCCTGCCAAGCTTGTTCTGTGCTTAGCAGAGTGGAGCAGCACAGAGTAACAGGGGCCTGGGCCTGGACGGCGCAGTGAGGCTGAGGAGAGGACAGGACAGGGGCAAACACGTTCTGCAGGTGGACAGAACTTCCTGAATGACTAGAGGCGGGCAGCAGGGGAGAAGGAGTGGGCTGCCACTCTCAGCTCTGGCTTGAGCAGTCGGCCAGATGCCTGTGTCGGCTGGGGAACTCGGGAAGAAACCATGACTCTAGCAGAGGTCAGTGTTGGACGTGGTGCCACAGAGATGACCTCCAGAACCTCCAAGTGCTAACTTAGAGTCAGGAACAGCAGTCAGAACCTGGAAGTCAATACCAAGGGGTGAGAGTGAAGCACTGGAAGTAGGTGAGGTTGCCCAGGAAGGGGTGGGGTGAGAGGAGCCACTAAGTGGAAGAACCAGAAAGCAGGGCCGGCCGGTGGTGGTGGTGGTGGTGGTGGTGGTGGTGGTAAAGAACAGAGAGCTAGTACTCTTAGTCTGCTGACTTCTTGGGTGTGGGGTGATAGATGGGGCAAGGAGAAGTCCACAGAAGGAGCCATGGAGAAAGGGGCGTCTCTCTTTGATCTCAGCTAGTGGGACACGTGGGCGGTGTTAAGGCCTTCACTTCACTCGTCTGCACCGGATGGCAGGGTAGGTCTGTTGGCACTTGATAAATGTTACAATCTGCATGACTGCGAATGACTCAAACTTTGTTCAGCTATTTGAAGGGCTGGGGGCCTTGGCAGCTCTCCATTCTGATGTTTTCTGGAGATTGAGTATTAACAGCTGAAGGAGCCCCCGGGGTTTCTGGGTGGCCTGGTCCTGCCCATGGTGTGAGAGAGTGAGCTTGAGGCCATAGGCGGGACTCCAGAGCCCCGCCTCCAGCCCTCCCCGGCAGCTTGATTCCCGCCTGCTCCTGCTGGGTTGGCCTCTTTGTCAGCAGAAGCGGGAGTGTGGTCGCTGTGGATGGTGAGTGCCCTTGCTCCCAGGTTTGAACTACAGAGGCTGGGGATCCGGGACCGGGCGGGGAGTGGCTCACGGTGCTCTAGGCTACAGGGAAGAAGCACTTTGGAAACTGAAATGGAAGGGGGGAGAGTTCTGATGGGGACCCAAGAATGTGCAGACGCCAAAGTGAGCTGTTTTTGATAGACCCACATGATGGCACCGGGGCGCTTTAAGGAACCTTCGCATTCACCTCGTCCAGCCCCGTCATTTTGGAGTGGAGGAAAATGAGACTGGGAGAGGGGATGTCCCCAGCTTTGCCTAGGGAGCCCAGCTGCGTCTTGTCCCCCCGACCAGCACGCTTTCCCCCTCAACAGAGCTGCCACTCTGAGCGGCCACAGCTGCTGTTCATCTGTGCCGTTAACATGCTTCACCTTCTTCCGTGGAAAAGGCAGAGACCAGATAAGTCCCACCGTAGGAACCCAGTGTTGTAGCTGAATCAGGCGGGGGCAGGCTTCTGTAAACTGTGGAGGCTGAGAAAATTAAGGCCATCCCACCTCAAGTTTAGTTGATGTGGGAAACAGAGGGAGAAGAAAATCATTAAAATTCCTCACCTATTGACAAGCCCTTGAAACAGACAGAGTGGCTCTCCCCTGGGGACTTAACTGCCCTCACCTTGAGATTTTGCTAAGGACAATCCTAACCTGACCGACCCTCTACCCCGACGGGTCCGACCAGAATCCTGTAAGTCTACTTTAACAATTCCTTTAGGAAACTTTATCTCTAAACCTCCAAGATAGTGTCGAGAATGATTCCCAAGTATATGATCTTGGGATCTGATCTACATCTGAGGGGTCTCACAAGAAGATTTTTATTATAGGTAATGAATAACGTTTTCCTCAGACAACAGCTAGCCCCCCAAGGTCCTGGAGACCTCGCTTCCAAAATTCCTTAGAGACTTACATCATTCATAACCCCCTTTGTCCTCACCCACTGCCGAGTCCACCCCTACTCTGCCTTTAAAAACTCTGACTGTAATCTGGCTCGGGGTCCAAGTCCCTACTCCACTGTGTCGGTGTACTTGGGCCCAAGCTTAATCTTGTCAAATAAACCCTCGTGCGATTGCATCGGTGCTTGGCTCCTTGGTGGTCTCTCAGACGCGAAAACTCAGGCATAACATAAACCACCTTTTTCTTAATGGGTGAGGATAGGAAGGGGAGGACAGAGAAGGGACATCTGTCATATGGTAAATTTCCTTTAATCGTTTGGCTGTATTTGATGACCAAAAAAAAAGTTAATCTTTTTTTTAAGTGCTCATTAAGACAAAGGGGAATCATACCCCTTGTCCCCCAGAAACCCACAAATGAATGTGTGGGGAGGCAAGGTATGACAGTAGATGACTGCAGCTTTAGAGTCATCGTGACCTGGGTCCAAGTTCAGTACTGCTCCCTGCAGGCTCAGTGACACTGGAGAAGGTCCTGAACTTCTCTGAATTGTCCGCTGTAAAATGAGGTAATACCTGCATCAAACACTGTTGGGTGAATGAAATTAGGCCTTGAGTGTCAAGTGACACCAAATAAATGCTGCTTTAGCATTTAGGACTATCCCATAGCCCTAGAGGCCCATGTGAAAATGCTTTGTTCTGTTGAGAGAGTAGGGTCTCCCTCCCTTCCCTCCTTTTGTCCTGGGAATGGCTGTGATCCCAGAGCCCCAGTCTTTCTCACTATGCAGTGAGTTGCAGTGGTACATGCTCTGAGATCTGCCAGGATGGGAATGCTTTGTAGCTCAGGGAGGCTTGGCTGAGAGGCTGGGCCTACACATTCTCTAGGTGTTTCCAGGAGTAAATTTTCACTGCTAACCCCAGCAGAAGTGCTAGCTGCTAGAGGCTCCCTGGTGTAGAATCACAGAGAGGCCTGACTTACCTCTGCAGCTAATATTGCTCTCACATCTTAGTGCTGCTGGACTTGAGAATGAGGCCCATACTCCTCAAAGGGGTAGATCTCTGCTCACACTTTCTGGGGCACATCTCCAGGTGGGGGTGGGGTGGTAAACAATACCCGCATTTTGTATTCTGGCTCTTGAACTTGAGGTGGGGGGTGAGGGGTCTTTGGGACATAGAAGTTTCATTCTCCCAGTGCCTTGAGCACTGATGTCCATCCCCAGCCAGCCCGGTCTCTCCCAGGCTTATTCAGCCCAGGTGGGGCCTAGTCCTTCCATTCTGCCCTCTGAGTCCCATGCCAGCCCCAAAGCCACATCCTTCTGGGCTTCTCTGGCTTCCCAGATCAGATGGAACTGGCTCTCATCCCCATAGCTTCATGTTTATACTTGGAGCAAGTTGCCTCCCCTTTCCATTTGAATTTCTGTTACCTGTGTACTAGGCCTGTGTGTCCTTGAGGATTGTGTTCCATTTAGCTGTATGTCCTCCCAAATCGCCATTGATTGAGCAGGTCAGTGCTGAGTAAATGATTAGAAATAAATGTTGAGTCTAGGTGAGTCCTGTTCCCTTGCAGTCATGAGCAAACAGGCTAACTGGCTGTTGGTGGGAAGATGGAGCCATTGGTCTCTAAGAGCAGCAGTGGTGTGTTAGGAGGATGTGGAGCTGAATATAAGGCTCTCTGGGCGTCCTGCAGTGCATTCAAGTTTCAGGAGTTGAAGCGAGTCCTTTTGTAGGATAGACGTAAGCTATCCTTTGTGTGCTGCTGCAGAAATGTTATCAGATCTGTGATCAGAGACCACGCCATCTGCTCCTGAATCATACACACATGTCAGAAGTCCAGGGGTGTTTGGATGTGTGTAGAGGTGCAGAAATTGTTCCAGGCTCTAGGGAATCTCCTGTTTATAGCACACAGGTGAGAGCTGTGGTTGTTCTGTGAATGCCCCTAATTGTTCTATGAATTATAATCGAGTAATGTGTAACTTTGCCTCATAAAAGAACTGGAAGCCAGCCCATGGGCTGAAAGGTTCTTTCCTGCTTGGTCCAAGAACTTGGCTTCTCCATGAGTCATCATCCTCATCATTCAGTTCTATTGAATTCATTTGTGTGCAGTGTTTTGGAGAGCTCACTGTGTACCAAGCAGGTACTGTGCTGCGTGAGCATGGCTGTTCAGAGTCAAAGGTCGCTGTGTCAAAGGTAGGTAGGTCCACATCTTGTGTGGAGCACACAGGAAGTGTTATGGGTAACGAAGTATCTCTTGGGAGTGGTAGCGAGCGACGGTAGGCAGAGCATCCAGGAAACCTTCTTGGGGAGACGTCCCAAGTCCTGAAGAATGGAACAGATGGGATAGGACAGACATTCCAGGAAGAAGCATGGAAATGGGCTCACTTTGAGGCCCGCTGACCCCCACAGTGAGCTGAGAGAAGGGAAGCTGGAGGTCGCAGCTCTCCCAGCCCAGCCTGCCCTCATCACTGGCCTTTATTCTGTGGCTTATGGCTAACCAAGCACAAAATCCTGGATTCTTTGCTTTGAGACAGTGCTTCTCAAACTTCCATGTGGTTGTGAACTGCCTGCCTGGTCTGATTAAAATGCAGTTGATGATTGCTTAGTCCTGAGGCATGAGATCTTCCCTTCTGTGTGATGCCTGTGCTGCAGAGGCCTCCTCCAGGAGGCCGCAGTGAGAACTCCTCTCTCCCAGCTCCAGCCCCTCCCATCAGAGGTGCTGAGGGGCTGTAGCACACCCCGCCCCCAACACACACACACATATACACACACACACACCCAGGCCTCTCCCCTTCATTTCTCCCTTCCCTAGCATGCAGATGCCAGATTCCTTTTTCTGCAATGCTCTTTTCATTTGGTCATTCCTCCTCCCTACCCCAACACAAGCCTGGTCTACCCTCCTTTCCCAAAGTCCTCACCACCAAATTACTGGCAACCCCACTTTATGGCAGTAGATCCCTCAAAGCCCCAGCTCTGGTAGTGGCATGTGGCTTTCTGGGTCTTTGTTTAATCGTTTGAAAATCCTCTCCCCAGCCAAGTGCTGGAGGGGAGACAGAAGTCTTTGGTTGGTGGGCCACACACATATACCCTGGGTCTATACCTGGTGATCTCTGCCCAGAGTCCTGCTGGTACCTAGAAGGAAGGCCCCAGTATAAGACCCTAGGATGACTGGAGGGCTGTGGAAACAGAGTATTTTAAGTAGTTGTCAGGAGTAGGCAGCTGGATGGGATACCTGCTCCAGTCCCAGGGACCCAATTAGAGGAAGCCTTACGGAGGCCCCCAGGAATGAGCTGGGAACAAGGCTGGGTTCTACAGGACCTGTGTGGGACTCCACTGCAGTTGCAGAGACCTGTGACCCAGACAAACCTCTTTGGCCAGCCCCTGTGAGGCAGACAGACACCTAGCACAATGCTCTTTTTATACATAATGCCTGCTCTTCTTGTCCACTTCTCTTCATCCAGCAGACGTGTGTAGTGCTAGTGACATGGGGCAGAATGTCATATTAGATACTGGTGTTTACTAGCAGCCATCTCTGTTCATCTGTGTCATTCACTAGGCTGCTAGATTTTCAGGGGCTATTTATTTTCTCATTGACTCTGGTTTTATGTATTGCTTCTTTTTTTAATTTTTGTTTTATTTTCACTCGGAGACTGTTTTATTTGTATAATGAATGAAATACAAAGCTGTTTGCAGTTGAGAGAAAGTCCTGAGATTCTAACATGAGTGACGCTACTGTGAGTGAAGCCCCCTGGGCACTGCCTGGGGGCCGGGCGAATGGTATGGTCTCTGTTTCTGAGTCACAAACTGAAGAGGAAGAAGAATAAGGTAACAAAACAGTGTGATTGGTGTTCTGAGTATTTTTTGATCAAAGAAGAGAAGGCTGCCTCTCCACAGGGAGGTGATAGTGGACACTCCCAGACTATGAAGGAAGAGCAGCCACTGACAGGGAGGGGAAAAGGAAAGGAGGCTGTCTCCAGGGGGCTCAGCATGGACACCCCCACAGCGCTGGGGGGCCGAGGCCTTGGGCATAAGAGAAGAACGGCAAGAGAGACATTTCAGAGGGCTGTTCATTTCTCTGTTCTTGCTCCTGACCCAGGAGTGAGCTCCTGGGGCAGGAACCTCTAGGTGTCTGTTGTTTTCCCAAGCTCTTGTGGCAGCGGGTGCTCAGTGGCTGTCGTCCGCTCTCATCAGCCGCTCCCGTCTTCCACTCCAGTCCTCCCGTCCCGTCTCTGACACCGCTGTTCCCCTCCTCTGCCTCTGGGTTCGCTGCCCAGCCAGAGGCTTGAATGGGGACCAGATTCCAGCTCTCTCAAAGTGGGAGCAATAACATCTTCTTCCTTCCTCTCAATCTCCAGAAATGTCTTTCCTCCAGGATCCGAGTTTCTTCACCATGGGAATGTGGTCCATTGGCGCGGGGGCCCTGGGAGCCGCTGCCTTGGCCCTGCTCCTGGCCAACACAGACGTGTTTCTGTCCAAGTCCCAAAAAGCGACGCTGGAGTATCTGGAGGACATAGACCTGAAAACCCTGGAGAAGGGTAAGCCACGACCCCATCAGCCTCCGTACTTTTCCAGGGTGCTGGGATGCAGACTTACACATTTTTTTTCCGTATAAAAGGGTGCTCTTACTTTCTCTCTCTCTCTCTCTCTCTCTTTTTTTAATTGAAAAGGCATTATAACAACATTAGGAAAGTTTAATAACTTTTTAGAATTACTGATAAGCCCATTACCCTGACACAGCACTCATTTTTATTTTTGCACATTCCTTTCCATGTGTACATAATATGCAGTTGGGATCTTCTTGCATACCATGTTTTACATTTTAGCTTTTTCTGGTCAAAAACATTTTTCACTTTCTGATGTTGTCTCTTGGATCTTCACAGAAAAGAGCTCCTGGTACATTTGAGAAACACTGTGTATTCAATTCTGTGTTCCTGGTGCTCAGCACAAGCACCTGTTTATTGAAATGCAGTGTCTGGATGGTTACTGGTATACCCATGGACAGCCTTCACCTGTGGCGCAGCACACACAGGATGGAGGTGGGGAGCGCAAGGTTGCGCTTGTAGACTGGACCTACCTGTCTCTCTCTTCTTGGGGCGCCCACCTGGAGTCCCTGGGGGACAGCTGAGAGCCACAGATTTGCACGTGGTTCCTTGACTGCCTCACTGTGGTGCTCTTGCCATTGGCAGCTTGGTGATGCCCGTGGTGTGGATGCAGTTGGCATGATTTGGTGAAACTTGGGGCTCACGGACCGGGTGGTCTCCAGGTTGGCCCCTCAGCAGGAGGCCATGGTCAGCTGTTCTGTGAGTGAGGAAGCTTGTCAAGGGCAGGCAGGCACTGTGACTGCAGACTTACAGCATAGGTCACCTTCGTGGAGACTAAGAAGTCCTTGGGGAGAGCCCTGCTTGGCTGTATTCAACCTAGAGTTCCTCAGTCTCATTTGATTACAGACCTTAGCCTGCTCCTTTTCCCCACAGAACATCCCACGGGGACACGGATTCCTCTGAGACATGCTAGGACAGGAAGAGCTGCTACTGCTGAGCCCTCAGTGTGAACTCTGTTCGCAGACAAAGTGCGGCGGGCACTTTGCTACCCACCTTTTGATGCCCCCTGCAGCCTCAGTGGAGCTGCTGGATGTTTACACTTTTGACTGAGGAAACAGGTCTGGGGAGGAGCTGGCACGTGCCTGATGCTACCCCACTGGACGTAGGCCCTATCTGACCACGGCCAGGCTTGAGCTACACAACCGTACTGCCCTGAGGCATTTCCTTGCTGGCCATCTTCTACCCTCTCCTGTGAATAATCATGCAGTTAATATATTTAGGTTAAAATTTTTTTTCATAAGGTGGCACCTAGGGTCACTTAGTCAGTTAAGCGTTCGACACTTGATCTCAGCTCAGGTCTTGATTTCAGGGTTGTGAGTTCAAGCCCTGTGTTGGGCTCCATGCTGGGCTTGGAGCCTACCTTAAAAAAAAAAAAAAAAAAATCAATTTGGGACACCTGACTGGCTCCGTTGGTGGAGTTGACTTAGAGATTACTAAAAATCTTTAAAAAAAATTTTTTTTCATAAAAATTTCTGTTGACCTATTCCCATTCAATACTTAAAAAAAGAAAAGGAAAAAGAAGAATTAGGGTTTGTTTGTTTTTTATCAAAGTGCAAGATCTCTTTCAGGTTTTGACCTAAAGGATCATTACAGTATCCACTGCTACCAGCAAAGGAATTTGCCATTTTTCTAGAAATGTTCCAGTTTGGGATGTTCACTTTTGCCAATAGATTTTGATTACAGTGGGGTCCTTCCTCTGAAGGGTGATTTGTTCCTGTCTGTGTTTCCTGTTTTCTGTTTCTGATCCTCTGTTAGGCTGGTGTCATTTATGAGCTGTCTCATGGCTGCGACCAAGCTGCGCTGGGAGGAGAGCGTACTGACTTGCCTTTTCTCCCCAGAACCAAGGACTTTCAAAGCAAAGGAGCTCTGGGAAAAGAACGGAGCCGTGATAATGGCTGTGCGCAGGCCAGGCTGTTTCCTCTGCCGAGAGGTGAGTACATCAAGGATCTGTACAGAGAAAAGGATTCTAGCAAGTGGGGCCAATGCATTTCTAGCCAGGACTAAGGGCTGTAGGCCTACTCTGATCTTTGATCATCACTGTTATTTGCTCTAGGTATTTCTTTTTTTTTTTTTTTTTTAGATTTTATTTATTTATTTGTCGGAGAGAGAGCGAGCGAGAGCGAGCACAGGCAGACAGAGTGGAAGGCAGAGTCAGAGGGAGAAGCAGGCTCCCTGCGGAGCAAGGAGCCCGATGCGGGACTCGATCCCAGGACGCTGGGATCATGACCTGAGCCGAAGGCAGCTGCTTAACCAACTGAGCCACCCAGGCGTCCCTGTATTTCTTTTGATTTATTCCCTGTGTGTATGCATTTAACAACTCACCATAACCTTGGGTGAGCAAACACACTTGACTCTCCTTAGGTGCTCTCAGGCCCTTGTGCTTTCATGGATTGTCTGTGTCTGGGGCCATCTTCCCATTCAGTAGGGTGGGGATCAGTCCAATTCTTTGTACCTGGTGCTCAGCACAGGCACCTGATTATTGAAGTGCAGTGTTTAGATGGTTACTGCTTCAGCCACGGGCAGCCCTCACGTGTGGCGGGGGTGGGAAGTGCAAAGTCACACTTGTAGACTGTCCCCCTCTTCTTGGGTCGCCCACCTGGAGTCCCTGGGGGACAGCCAAGAGCCACAGATTTGCACGTGGTTCCTCGATTGCTGCATTGTGTGTCTTGGCATTGGCAGCACAGTGGGGTTTCAGTGATGTCAGTGGTGTGAATGCAGTTGGTGAAATTTGGAGTTCCATGACCAGGTGGTCTCCAGGTTGGCCCCTCAACAGGAGGCCATGATCACCTGTTGCATAAGTGAGGAAGCTTATCAAGGGAAAGCAGAGTCCAGCCTTGTCACTTTACAGATAGGTGAAGGCCAGAGGAGTTTGGTGACCTGTCCTATTCACAGTCAGTGGCAGAAGACCTAGCTTCTGAGATCTGCCTTGCCTAAGGGAGAGCTGGGAATGAGAGAGTATTGCTTCTCACGTGGTAGTGTTGGCCCTGTGCACGCGGTCATCCTCCTTCCTCTGGTTGTCCTCCATAAGCCTGGGACCATCCTTTCAGCCTTGAACTCTCTCTCCTGCTTGTGTGGCTGGGCTGACAGAGAATGTGCTCACATTCAGGGCATTTCAGTGCCTGTGGTCTCCCCCACACATCCCTATAAAATACAACTTGTTTAACGGAGGAAGAAGTAGAGGGACAGGTTGTGACAAAGTCACACTGCTGTGGGGAGGTGTGTTAATATCCTGTTGTTGCTGTAACAAATTATCACAGACTTGGTGGCTTTAAACAACACAGATGTATTAGCTTGCACTTTTAGAGGTGGGAATTCTGAAGTTGGTCTCGCTGGGCTAAAATCAAAGTGTCAGCAGGGCTGCATTCCTATTTCCAGAGGCTCTAGGAGATAGTGATTTCCCGTCCTCTTCGCTGCTAGTGGCCATCTGTACTCCTTGGCTCATGGCCCTGTCCTCCATTTTTATAGCCAGTGATGGCTGGTCCAGTCTTTCTCACATTGCATCACCATGTCACTGAAAGGACCCCTGCGGTTGGAGCCACCCAGATCATACAAGATCCTGTCCTTTAAGGTCAGCTGGTTAGCAACCATCTGCTGCCTTAATGCCCACTGACCCTGTGACAAAACATTCATAGCTTCCCAGGATTAGGATGTGGATATCCTGAGAGGGTATTATTCTGCCTACCATGGGAAGTAAGGCCCAAAAATTCAGGGCTTTTGGTTCAAAGGCTGTGATGCCTTCAAATACCAACATGGAAGCCTGTTGTGACTGGATTTCCAAGGCCAGTTAAAGCCACAAGATCCCAAGAGCAATCGCCCTCCCTAATTACAGCCTGCTTATCTGTGCCCTGGTCCCTGCCTGGCAGAGCGTTTTGTGAGAAACATACGTTGGATGGCAGTCTATGTTATTTTAGTGGCCCAGACCAGAGGTATAGGACTGAGTCTCCACTTCATGGCTTTGTGCAGTGACACGCCAGAGTACAGAGCCCAGGAAGAAGGAGTAAATCCTTTTATCTCACACACGGGTGGTCTTAGGCCACAGCAGACCTTTAGTCCTCTCTGCCGTAGGGCAAGGTTTGCCCCTCACTGAAGCTCTTGACTAGGGCTTCATAATGGATTCTGTTTCCTTAGCAGTCCTTTTTGTGTGTTCCAGCAAATAAACAGAAAGTTACATGTAGTTGCTACCATACGGCAACATATTTGTATTAGAGCCAAGTGGGCTGCTGTTTTTTTAATTCTGACACTAGTTGTGAAGAATTTTTTCTGAACAACAAAGTAGTTTCCTTTCTCCATTCAGCATGTAATTCATGAGAGTGAGGGGTGTCTGTATTTGTCAGTCCAGCTGCATTGTGCCCACCATCCACCTTCACCTTCAGATCTTTCCACCTGGTATCTGGTACCTTCTGTGTATCCAGCCGTGTGCTGGGCATGAAAGGGTACAAGAAATGGAAAACATGGCATCTAACTATGACACACACTTGGGAACTTAAGTGACCATGCTCAGCTTGGTGGTCAGACACAGACTCGGTTCCCAAAAAGTCTCCAAGCAGAAAGACTGGATATGCACAGAGAATTGGGACTTCCAGGCTAGACAAGCCAGGGAGAACTTACAGAACAGGGACCCCTTTCTGGCAGGGTGGGATTTGAGCGGGAGGAAAAGGAAGGTTGTTGGAGGGTGGGGAGCAAGCTGAGTGAAGGCATGGGAGCAGCTGTTCACATGGTCTGAATGAAGTTTGCCTCATAGGCTGTGCTGGTTTGGTCGGGTGCAGGGGAGGGGCGTCGTGGCTACGGACGGCCATGTTTGGTGGCAATCTCTCAGTTACCGGATGCTCCCCCGGCCATGGTTCGGACACCCATCATAGGAGCCTTGCTTCCCCTTCCCACCCTGGAGAGAACAAGAAGCCTGGGCTGAGGAGGAGACCTGACACCCTCTAACTGAGGCCTCGGGCCCAGTTGGGCCAGGCTTCTGCTGGGTTCCACAGGCCTTCATTGTTCCGGGCATCTTGTTGCTTTTGTTCTTCACATTCAGTGCCAGCCCGGCTCTGGGCCTGCAGGGGAGCGGGTGTTGGCTGGCTGTAGAACCACAGGAGTTTGTGACCCTGATGTTCCCTGTCTTCTGCAGGAGGCTGCAGACCTGTCCTCCCTGAAGCCTAAGCTGGACGAGCTGGGAGTCCCCCTGTATGCAGTGGTGAAGGAACAAATCAGGACCGAAGTGCAGGACTTCCAGCCTTATTTCAAAGGAGAGATCTTCCTGGATGAAAAGGTGCATCTCCTGTGAGCTTGTTGACACAGACTGGTGGGGACTGTGCTCAGGTGTGGAAAGCTCGATGGCCCAGGGCATGTCTGGCCTGGAGCTGGAGGCTGGCCTCCCTTTCAGCTGCCCTGAATTTGGAGGAGCTCATGCAGCCCTCTGGGCACAGCGTGATGGGATGCTTGACAGGTGTCCTCTCAGTTATTACTTGAGCCCTTCCTAAACTGTGACCTGGGCACGGGAGCCTGGAAAATTGCTGAAGCCCCACTGGGTTTTAGCATCATGCAGCGGGGACCAACACAAGCCCCTGTCCCTTCCTTCATTGCAGCCATATTCCTTTCCCCTCTGCTGTCCCCTGTGCAGGATGTCAGACTGTTAGCACCCTGTCAGGCACAAGAGCCTTACGTGTCTCCAGTCTCCAGCAAGGGGTTAGAGGCAGAGTGGAAAGCTACATAGCTCTTTCTGCAACATGGGCCTGCCCTGGGGTCAGAAGCTGGCCTGGCAGGGTTCTTTCCCCGGGCAGCTGAGAGTGCTCCTGAATGGGAGCCATGTGTGGGTTAGGTTGGGGGGAGGACATGAAGCAGCAAGCTTTGGGTCCTTGAGAATGAATGCCTGTTGGCATTCCTCCTTGGGGAAGGCAGGCATACAGGCTTCTCAAAGGGGCTCTGTCTTTCTTGGTCCTGCAGAAAAGGTTCTACGGTCCCCAGAGACGGAAGATGATGTTTATGGGGTTTGTCCGTCTGGGTGTCTGGTACAACTTCTTCCGGGCCCGGAACGGAGGCTTTTCTGGAAACCTGGAAGGCGAAGGCTTCATCCTTGGGGGAGTTTTTGTGGTGGGATCAGGAAAGCAGGTAAACTCTTGTTCACGTGTGGATCTGTGGGTGTCTGTTGTCTGTTGGTGCAGGACCCCAATATGGGGATGGCATTCCCTATTTAGAGTCTTCCAGCCTTTCTTCCACAAAGCCAGGGAGTGTGAGGAAGGGGAAGGGAGGGGAGTTACCGTTTATCACGCATCTGCTCACAAGCCACCTCACACTCGAATCTCCTCACTCATCACAGTAAAGTCCTGAGATGGTCTGGGAGTTCCGCGGGCCAGTAACTTGGGACTGAGGGGTGTGGGTGAGCGCACGCCTGCGTCCACGTTTCCTGATGTCCAGTTCCGTCTTTAGCACTTGAACAAAAGCATTGTTTTTAATCTATTAAGAACGTATTCCCCTGCAGTTCTCACAGGTCTTCAGGAATGGACAGTAGAGAAAAGGAGGAGGAGAGAAAGAAGAAAAACAGCCTGAATTAGGGGGAGCAGCAAGGAGATATGGGGGAGACAGCACTTTTCCCTGTGGGGTACTGCCCCGGAGAGACTTCTCCGCAGACGGCTGCTCTGGGCACTGGCTCTGAGGCCCCAGAGTCAGCACAGGGACCCTGTGGGCCCAGGAGGCGGGGGTGACTGCTCCGTGTCAGACTGTGGGCAGCCTTGAGCCGGGGGGCTCCCCTGTGCTGGAAGGCAGCACCAGCAGGTGCCGGTTGGATGCAGAGCAGGGGTCAGGTGAAGTGGATGCAGTTTGCAGAGCCCAGCAGGAGGACCTCGAGACTGATGGCCTGACTGCGGGTCCTATCTCTGCCAAATTGGGACGTGACATTAACATTTGGCCTCCTCGGTAACAAGACAGTATTGTTTGTATTGGCGGATCTCACTGTTAACATTAATAATTGCATACTTCTCTCGATTTGGGAGGAATAGATATCTTTCCATTTTAAGCTCTACTTCTGTTCTCTTCCTTTTAAACCTTGGTAACTGCTGTTGCTTGTCTGTATTAGAATCTCGCATGGGTTGATGTCTGATATAATACGAACCTATTTGCCTCCTTTCTGGTAAATATATCAAAATGTCTTGGTGATCACGGCTGCCAGAGAGTGCCTGCCTTGTTCTGATTCCTCCTGTGTACCATCTCCTATCTTCCTCACAACTAGTCTGTGATGTTAGGGACTTTTATTCCCATCTACATGTAAGGAGATGAATTATGAATGAGACAGAATAACTCCTCCAAGAGATACACAGCTGCTAAGTGGTACAATGGAAATGGCACTCAGGAACTCAGACACATCCTGCTCCCATGGACCGCGCCCTTCCCCTGCCCAGAGCCTCTCCTCAGCAGTGGTTCCCAAAGACCCCTTCCAGAGACCCTTGCACTTGGGCAGGCCACTTCTGGAGAAGATCGGTGGCCCAGCCTCCTCTGGCTCTGGCGCACTGGGATTCCTTCCTCCCCCTTCCAGCTCTGCCTTCCCCCAGCCTCCGGGGCAGGGCAAAGCTCACCTGGCAGTCTTCTCTTGGCTGCCAGTGACTCATGTGCTGCTCACAGGCTCCCCAAAACGGGCTGGCACATTCCCGGTGTTGCTAGGTGTGTTGTTTGACTTTGTTGGTGCTCCCTGGAGCGCGGCCTTCTTCCTTTCTGGTGGCAGGTGGGCTGGCCTGGCTGACTTCAGGACTTGCCTCCAGGTTTCTAGAGCACAGTGTTTTCACAGTCCCCCTGAGCTAGCTGCCCCTCAATGGGGATTTCCTTTATAATAATTATCTTTAAAACATGTTTGCTTTAAAGAAGTAATGAGTTTTCAACATAGAAAATTTTGAAAACACAACAGTAGAAGGTGAGGAGAGTCATTCCATAAGCTTAGCCTCTGCCTACAACCCACTAGAACAGAGCTAAGCTGAGAAGCACCCCCCCTTTTTCTTTAAGAAAATCTCTTACTAGATATTCTTCTTTCACTTAACAGTGTATCACGAACATCTCCCATGTCATTCTTCCTCAGTATTTTTAATGTCTGCATACTGCTTTATTAGACATGTAAATACAGTTTCCTGATCGGCTTTCCTGTAGTCACCTCAGTGTGGTGGGACTTTTGGGGTTTTTTAAAAAGTCTTTATAAGTAATGGTGCAGCAAACATATTAATAATGTTTGTATATTTATTTGTTTTGTTAATACGAGTTCCCTGATGTCCTGGGTTGAGGAACTCTTTCACAAGGATTTCTCGATACCGATCTCAAACACACTATCTCGTGCTTTTTACCACTTCCAGAAACTTTGGTGTATCCTCTGTCTTAGAGCATTTTACTTCACAATATCAGGAGCGGCATCTGCATTCTTAGGAAAACTGAAGTCAAGAGAGGTTATGTCTCCTTTTCAGATGGTCACCGTCTGACTTCTGAGCTCCACTTGCACACCTCGAGGCTTTTCTCTGGAAGCTCATTCTGTGTCAGCTCTCTCTGCCTGGTGTGCTGTTTAACTTCACCTCTACCCGTAGACACGTGACTGCCTTCCATGCTTTATCCTCTTTGAAGCCTTCCCTGGTCACCCCATTATATCCCTCCACGTAGATGTCACTCCTGATTTCCTCCTCCCACAGTACCACAGCTCACCCTTGGTTATGTAACCTCCCTGTTCCCGTTTTGCCACCAGAACTGAACCCCTCAGGAGCAGAGCCAGGCCTGACCCATATCTCTGGCCCCTGATGCCCTCTCTGCCTCTGTGTCTATCCCATGAATGAGTGACTCAGAGTGAGGACTGATGTTTCTTCTTGTTTCCTTTTAGGGCATTCTTCTTGAGCATCGAGAAAAAGAATTTGGAGACAAAGTGAACCCAGTTTCTGTTCTGGAAGCTGCTAGGAAGATCCAACCCCAGACTTCAGCTGCAAAGTCAAAGTGATCACATGAAACTGCCCCGCTCAGGGATAACTAGGGGCACTTAGCTGCGTCCTGGGATGTGTTGTGTCTCCACTCATGTCCCCAGAGTTAAAAACCCCACTCATGCCATATTGTCAGTAGAGATCATAAATGTATTTTAAAATACTGTGCTCTCTTTAGGCCACCAAAGGCAAACTAGCCCCCAGACAAGACTGATAAGAATCTAAGAAATCAGTAAGGGTACTTTCAGCTAAAACCTGGAAAATTAGAGGCTTAGCCTTGACTGCTGCACCTCCTTACAGTGTACATGGTGTGTGAGTGCTGTTATCAGAAATGACTTTTATTTTCATGTTTTCAAAAATCTAAGAAAAGTTAATGATTTGACTTGAAGATTCAGGAGTTTGGGGCATGTGTGTTTTCTATTAATGACCTGTTATACAATGTTAAATTAATAATCATGCAAAGGAATTGGCAGGCTCCAGATGGCTTACTAAAAGTCAATTATAAAGTGAAATCTGTTTTTTCATTGTCTTCCATTCTAACCTCAGAGGTGTTTTTTTTTTTAGAAGTGATCATCTCTGGCTCTAATAAAATTATGTATCAGAAATTGCCTATAATACAAGTGTTTCTGATAAAGCTAACAATAAAAATATTTACCATAATGATGGCTGAATTTAAATCATTGGTGTCAAAGACATTGAGCATGAAAAATCAGTATTCTCCATGTATATGAGGTAAGGGGTAGTGAGGGGGGAGCTCCTCTACTTCTCATGCTCTAAGAGGTTTGCAAATGACCAGAGAAATTCATCCTGTCATTCCTGTTAGTGGTTTCGCTGTCTTCCCTGGGGGAATGACAGGTGTTTAAAATTGGTAGCTGCTCTCCTACTGATAGTCTTTCAGTCTAATTTGAGGGGAATGAGGAGAACGGACAGAGAGGATGAAATATAATTTAATTCAATGATTTATTACATTTGAATTTTTGTCATGTGTGCAAGTTTGAGATCAACAAAAGCCGGGGTTGAGGGGTAGGGGATGGGAGTTCCGTGAAGATGGGGCCAGGGAGCAAGCAGACAGGCCAGGAGGAGGGGAGTCCGTGTTGAGCCAGGAAAGCAAGAATGGGGACAGTCAGAGCTGGAGCTCGGAGAGCATCAGCAGTGAGCGCGGAGAGCGTGGAGCCACTGGTGCGGGACTACGGCCACGCCGGGCTCTAACTTCGTGCGGAGCCAGCAGCACCGTGTGCCTACAAGCCTGCGAAAAACGAGGCTTCTGTGGCTTCAAAGCAACCCTCTTCTGTCCTTGAGCAGGGTCCGTGTAGTGACTCATCCCCCAGCAGCCATGCTCCCGGGACTCCAGCCACAGGTAGGAGAACTCCGATCAGAATTCCCTGGTGCCTAGACAAGGCATGCTTCCAAAACGGTTCTCTTGCAACTATAGAGGAGTAGAGCCTGCAGGGACATGACGGGGAGGGTGCACGAAGACAGGCCTTCCTTCTTCCCCTATGGTGTCACTGCTGAGCCCTTGCAGGCAGTGTCTTTCTCTTCCATTAGCGCCACGTGGTGACTCAGTCATGAAGTGGTTTCCAGTTCCCGTTTAACCGCGTGACCTAGCGGAGCTCTGACCTTCAGCTCCTTCACTAGTAAAATGGGCATCGTAATTCCCGTCTACCATTTAGGGCTGTTTATTAGAAGTCATTTGAGGGAATGATGAATATAAAAGCGCTTCTCAAATTTTAATGTACATGCAGAATGCCTAAGAATCTTGTTAAAACGGAGACAGTTGAAGAAAAGCCGGACATGCTCGTTAAAGGCAGGAAAGACAGATTTATTCGGTGACCACTGCAGTAGGGGAGAGGCCTCCATATGGGACTGACCTCAACCGAGCTCTGTGCAGAGGTAACTGGAATTTTAAAGGGTGATGAAGGAGGGGGGCGGGAGACAAGTGATGCCTTGAGCAGAATTACAGAAGTGGAAAATTACTGAAAGTGGGTGGTGGGGATTGGTCAAGGTGATGAGCCTATCTGTGTCTGCTAACCGGCTAGCTTATTAACTTCTGCCCACCCACAGAGACTGGGAGAGGGAGCCCTATCTGTCTTGAGGGTTGTGCTTCAAAGGGGTGACTCTCAGGTCCTTGGGACAGACACTCCTGGGTTTCAGGAGATGCACAGACACCTTAAAGGGACAGAGAAACTGTTTACAATTGTAACTTTTTTTTTCTTTTTAAGTAAATGCTCTATGGAAAGGGAGGTCCGAAGGCTATGGTCAGGAGTTTGGCTCTAACAAATGGTAAATTCTTTTGGCATGTCGGGTTTTCCCAGGCAGGGACTCAAGGAGTGCTGGGTTGTCACAGGGAAACAGTCTTGAGCTGCTAGAAACTATGCTAGTGTTTGTTCAAGTCACCTAGTTGGTGGGGAGGACAAAATTGCTTGTGCTCAAAGTTTCACAGTTCTCAAGACTGGGCTGGGGCCAGGGTTTCTGCATTTCTAACAAGCTCCTGATGGAATTGGCATTCTCTTGGTCCATGGCTCACACTCCGAGAAGCAAGAATCTAAAACACCCTACAAATCAAAGACATTAGTGTCTGTGGGCTTTGGACATTGAAGTTTCAGCAGCCTTTAACGAGCATTAATTAGCAGGTTACCTTTTCTTTTTTTGAAAAGGAATTGATAATCCATCATAATGCAAACTACCAAGCGATTGCAAGCAAGAGTCCTTGCTGGAAAGCCCATGGTTCTTAATTTGGATACATAGTAAGACCACCTAGGAAGGTTTAAAAAAATTTTGATGCCTGTTCACACCCCCAGGCTCATTAAATCAGAATCTGTGAGCTAGGACCCAGGCAACAATATTTCTTAAACCTACAGGATGATTCCAAAATTCCAAGGTTGAGAACCATCCACAAAGAGTTCAATGTCAAGTTTGCAAGACCAGCACTCATACCTTTAGGAGAACTTACCCAGAACCAGGGGGCTCCTGATAAACCCTGATGAGTTTGAAAAATAGTCTTCTGGGGGCAAGGTTCAGGGATAGTTTGGACGTGGATGTGGGGGAAGTTGGGCCGGAACTGAATTTTCAAGGTGGAGATTTGGATGAAGATGTCATTTCAGGCAGAAATCAAGTCCCTGAACCAAGATATAACCAGAGGAAAGGTAAATAGTAGGTATGGGAGAACAGGGAGGAGTCCAATCAGTTTTGCTTACGTGATTCGTCTTCTTGCCCCATACCTGGATTTCTCAAAAGGAGTGCCCTTTTCACATGAATAGCTATTTTAAAATAAAACTACTTTACGGTCGGGGAGGGGGGCGCTGGAAAGAAGTGCCCGTTTTCTCAGAGCCAGGCATGTTTGTGGTGATAGAGAGCTGGGGGGCTGGTAGAGAAGGTGAGCTCTGGGGAAGAGTGTGTAGGAGGTTGTGTGTGAAGAGGGTAGATTGGATCAGAGGGTCCAGACTGAATGAATACTACTCCGCAGCCCGAGCGATCTCTCCTCTATTCTATTTTGCTTATGTCCCATGGGGCAAGTAGGCAGGTATATATTTGCGAGTTTATGTTTGGGAGGAAGAGGAAGGATAAGGGTCTCTTTTGAGGTTAGTTTGTTTTTAAAGCAATTACCATAGAGTATGATTGTGGGAGGGATCCCTGAATCTGGGGGTGAGTGGGTAATCCATTCAAGGACATGCTTTTTCCCGGGTATACCTTGTTACTCTTCTGCATTACGTAATGGTGGTCCAGGCCAACCCAATAAACTAGTTGAAAGTAGGAGTCAGTTCTTCCCATAATTTAGTAAGAGCACAGGGAGTGATGGGATGTACGTATTACTGGGGACAGTTGGCCAGAGGGGACCTCTTTCATAAAATGTGACACCTAGCAGAAATAAGAAAGCAGGTCTTCTTAACCTCAAAAATAAGTATGTTTTAATCAACAAAAATGGGTTTATTCAGGAGTAGCAGAGAACTGCAATTCATGACACACAAGCTGTGGCAAAACCCATAGGCAAGTGCAACAAAAGAGTGGAATGTTATTTTATGGAGAACAAGAAAGAAGCTGGGAGGAGTTCTTTTGAACCAAAGTACATCAGAGAAAAGCAAGGCTTCAGGGTGACAATGTTTCTCACTGGCTGAGTTGCAAGGAGTTGTCAATTTCTTATAGGAGACAGAATATACATATTTTCCTGTTTGGGCTTGAAATTGATGATTCTAGGCAATTTCGGAGGAGGAGTCAAGATGGCGGGGAAGTAGCAGGCTGAGACTACTTCAGCTAGCAGGAGATCAGCTAGATAGCTTATCTAAAGATTGAAATTGATGATTCTTTCCTGTTGTGATTTTGTTACTGACCCTTTCATCTGTAATTGACATTGAGTGCTAGGGCTCCCTCTTCTAGCTTGCCCACTCTAATGAAGTTTCTTTTTATTAATTTTCACAGTCTTATGAATATTGGTGAGAGAACATTCCAGGCAGAGGAGACAGCACCAACATACAAAGGCCCAGTGGTGGGGATGGGATTGTTATGTTCAAGGGACAATAAGAAAGCAAGAGCAACATGAGTAAGGGAGGAAAGGAGGAAGATGAGATCAGAAGGTGCGGAGATGGTAGAAATGCATGGCGACTCCTGGTGAGAACTTCTGAATTTTACTGAGAGAGATGGGTATCCATTGGAAGGTTTTGAGAAGAGAAGTAACGTGATCTGATTTTTATTATCCAGAATGCTTTGAGATAATGATTGTAAAAGTTTCCACCAGGGAGACCACTTAGGATGCTGTTGCACAAATCCAGGTGAGATGATGGTGAGTGGAACCAGGTGCTACCAAAAGAGGGGTGAGAAACTGTCACATCCCAGGTATGTTTGGAGGCAGAGCTAAGAGGATCTCATGAACAATAGCATGTGGGATGAAAGGGAAAGTCAAGGATGACTCCAAGATTTGGGGCCTGAGCAACTAACTGCAATGAATTTTGCAGGAGAGGGATGGAAGATGATGAGCGGGAGGAAAGCCCTGAGAAGTGGGGCAGGAGTTACAGTGAACCCACCAGAGGTGTAAGTATCAACTCCAGATACATCCAAACAGTGCTTGGGTGAAAAACCAGCTTCCCAAAGGTACACTCAATAGGATGCAATTTTCGTACATTTTTAAGACACGTGCAACAGTATTGTTTAGAGCTCCATATACACATAGTGAAGTGTAAAAACACATGGAATGATAAACGATCTGCAACCAGGGTTGAGCACCATCTGGTTGGTTTACACTGTAAAAAACCCTATTGCTCAAGACACATCCTAGAATGTCTGGGGATGGACCCAGGCAGCATTTTTTTTTTTTTTTTTTAAGCTTTCTGGGGATTTCACTATGGAGGCAAGGTGGAAAACCACTGCCTTCAATTGAGAAATGACTGTGAAATCCGAGAAGTCCACGGAATTTTCCCTTTTTATGTCTAAGCCCTGGACAGAGCATGTTTTATTTATTTTATTCTGTTTTGTTTTAAAGTTTGTTTATTTAAGTAATCTCTCAACGTGGGGTTCAATCTCACGACCCTGAGATCAAGAGTCACATGCGCCTCCCACTGAGCCAGCCAGGCACCCCTGGACAGAGTATCTGTTGCAGAGTTAGGCAAGAGAAACCCTGCCCTGATTTCCATGTTGTTCATCTGGGAAACATGAAGAAACTCTCCCACGAGGCAGCCAAGCTCAGGCTGTGCTCTTCTGATATCCAGTGGACTCCAAATGGCTGACTGCAGGCTTGGGAAAGAAAGTACACAAGAGAAGCCTGGAACATCTTGTTGTACCAAATGTGAATCAAGCTGTCAAAAACTACTGCAAGCTTGTAGAAAGGATGGACCTGGGATCCACTGGGAGAAAGCTCTTTCTTGCTAAAGAAGGGGCAATTTGAGTATTGTAATTGCGATTGATTAAAGCATGTCAGATATATTTAAAACCATAAGGTCATAATGACCCTAAAAAAAAAGAAAAATTTCAGATGATGATAAGAAATCAGTTCATTTTAAAACCTGGGAGAAAAAAAAAGAAGTAAGCATTTAACCTGCCCTTGTCGCTTCAAAGTAACCAAAGATTGGATGAAAAAATCTCATTCCAGAAGTACTCCCTCAGGGCTGGTCTGGCCGTAATTAGCAATGGTGTGGGAGAGGTCAAGAAATGCCTTGCTGGCCCTGCCTATAGGGAAACTGGCTACAGAACTTCCCCCTAGCAGATGAGACCTTTATCAACACTGTTCATCCAGCAGGATGGGCTGGTCTGTTTCCTACTCTAAATGTTCCCTAACACAGACCAAATCAGTTCCAATCTTGATCCTACCCCTTACTTTATGGAAAGAAAACAGTTCTGTGGAGACAATATTATAAGATCCAATGGTGGTCAGGAAGAGCTTTCTTGATAGAATAGAGCTCTAACTAAGCCTCCAGAACTGGACCACCAATTCACCATGAAACCTTGGGCTCTTCCATTTCTAGGCCCATTTCTCCATCTGTACCGCATAGTCACAGGCCGCACAGTTTCTTCATCAGGACCAAACCTACAGCCCAGATCTCTGTGTTGTTTTTCTGTCCTCCATGGGATCAATGCATTGGACATTCCAGGAAAGCAAGGATGTGTTGGTCTTCTTCACTCCAATTTCCCCAGCTATCATGACAGAGCCTGGTGCTGAATAAATAATAGAGTTTGGATGGCATGACAACCATAAACAAAGTCAAAAGACCAATAAACTATTGGGGAAAAACCATTTAACTGGAGCCTAACCTGATGCCATTTTATCAGAACCTAACTGACCCAGGAAAGAGAAATACAGTAGTCCTCCTTATCTGTGATTTTGCTTTCTACAGTTTCATTTACCCATGGTCAACCACAATCCTGAAGCATATGATCCCCCTTGTTACCTATCATCACATGGTCAACAGTAACCCAATGCTACATCACATGCCTATGTCAGTGACCTTACTTCATCTCATCCTGTCGGTATTTTATCATCTCATGTCATCACGAGAAGGGTGAGTAGAGGGCAATAAGATATTTTGAAAGAAAGACGCCACATTCATATAACTTTTGTTACAGTATGGTGTTATAATCATTCTATTTTATTATTAGTTATTATTATTAATCTATTACTGTGCCTAATTTATAAATTGAGCTTTATCCTAAGTATGTATGTAGAGGAAAAAACACAGTATATATAGAGTTCAGTACAATCCATGGTTTCAGATATCCACTGGGGGTCTTGGAACATACCCCCTGCAAATAAGAAGGGACTACCATATCTAACTCCAGCAGGCTCTCGCTTTCCATGGGCAAGAAGGGAAATGCCTAACCACGACCAACTGTGGCCATCCTGTGTCATTTATGGGGGTTGGTGGGGGTTCGGGTGCATTAAGTAGCATTTGTGAAGTTCACAGGCCAGAGGCACAGGCTCAATAAAAGCCTTACACTTCATCACAGGACTATAGAGCACGGTCCCCTGCCAACACACACACACATTACTAAATTTTATCACCATATCACTAAAGGGCTGTTGCAACAATTCTTTTACCCACTACATCCTGTGCAGCCATCAAGAAAAAGCTACAAGGTATACTAAATGGTAAAAGTCCAGGTCTGAAGAGACAAAATGAGCATCAGGATCAGACTCAGATACGATAGGGATGTTGGAATCATCTGACTGAAAATTTAGAACAATTATGATAAATATGCTAAGGCTTTAATGGTTAAAGTAGAAAGCATGCAAGAACAGATAGACAATGTAAGCAGAGAAATGGACATTTAGGAAAGTTTAAAAAAGAAAAACTAGAGATATAAAATTCTGCAATAGAAATGAAGAATATCTCTGATGAGCTTACTAGCAGACTGAACACAGCTGAGGAAAGAATCACTGAGCTTGAGGATATCTTGAGAGAAACTTTCCAAACTGAAAAGCAAAGAAAAGAGACTGAAAGAAATGGAGCAGAATATCCAAGAACTGGGGGACAACTAAAAATGAGGTATAGCATAGGCACAATGAGAAAGTATACAAGAAGGAGAAGAAACAAGATAACTATTTCAAACTATAATGACTGAAAGTTTCCCCCAAATTATTGTCAGACGCCAAACTACAGAATCAAGAAACCCAAGGAATACTGAGCAGGATGGATGGCAAACAAAACCACATAAACAATAACAAAAAACCCTACAACTGCGTATATCCTATTAAAATTGCAAAGCATCAAAAGGAAAGAAAAATCAGAGGAAAATACCTTACCTATCAAAGAAAAAGATGAGAATTACAGCCCACTTCTCTTCAGAAACCTTGCAAGCAAGAAGAGGGTGGAGTGTAATTTTTCAGGGGTTGATGTGGAAAAATACCATCAACCTAAAATTTGGTAACCTGTGAAATTATCCTTCAAAAATGAAGGTGAAATAAAGACTTTCTAAGACAAACATAAATTGGGGGACTTTTTGCAAGGATGTCTGCTTTAGAGAGAAGGAAAATGACATAGATCAGAAACTCAGATCTACAGAAAGGAAAAAAGAGCATCAGAGGAATAAGTGAAGGTAAAATAAGAACATTTTTCTTATTCTTAATTGACCTAACAGATAGGTTTGTTCAAAATAATAGTAACAGTACATTCAATTATATATGCTTATATTTATGCTTATATATAAGTAAAATGAATGACAATAATGATGCAGCGGGTGGGAGGGAGGAATTAGGATTATTTTGTTATTATAAGGTTCTCACAGTGTTCATGAAATAGTGTAGAGTTATTTGAAACTGGACTTGAATGAGTTGCAAGTGTATGCTTCAAACTCTAGGGCAATCACTGAAAGAAGTGAAAAAAGGAAGAATAACAGATATACTAGGAAAGAGAAAATGGAATCATAAAATGATCAGTTAAAAAATCACTAAAGACAAAAAAAGTGGAAGTTCAAAATAGGAACAAGGACCAAAAAAAAAGCAACAAATATGATAGTACTAATCAAACTATATCAATAACCACTTTATTTTTTAAGATTTTATTTATTTATTTATTTGAGAGAGAGCACGTGCACATGCACACAAGCAGGGGGCAGGGCAGGGGGGAAGAAAAATGTGAGAATCTCAAGTGGGCTCTGTGCTGAGTGTGGAGCCCAGTGCAGGGCTCCATCTCACCACCCTGAGATCATGATCTGAGCTGAAACCAAGAGCTGGGTGCCCAACTGACTGAGCCAGCCAGGCACTCCTGTCAATAACCACTTTAAATGCAATGGTCAAACTCTATCAAGAACAGAGATTTTCTCAAGGATGGCTTTATATCTGTGCATGAAAAGACAAGAGCCAACTGTATGTTTTCTATAAGAGACTCACTTTAAATATAAAGATACATATACATTAAAAGTAAATAGAGGGAGAAAGATATATCATGCTAACATGATCCAAAGAAAACAAAAGTAGCTATATTAATATGTTTCAGACATAGTAGACTTCAGAGCTAGGAGAGTTATTGGGGATAAAGACGGATATTACATACAATACAGGCATTCCTCTCCAAAAAGTCAAAAAATCCTAATGTGTATGTGTCTAACAAGGGAGCATCAAAATACATGAGGCAAACACTGACAGAACCACAGGAGGAATAGATGAATCCACTATTAGAGCTGGAGACTTCAACACCTGTGTGTCAGAAATAGACAGAACCAGCAGGCTGGAAACCAGTAAGGACATAATCGAACTCAACAATAATCATCAATCAATTGGATATAATGAGCATCTATAGACTGCTTCATCAAACAGCAGCAAAGACGCATTCTCCCCCAGCTCACATGGGGCATTCACCAAGATAGATCACAGCCTGGGGCATAAAACACAACTTCACAAATCTGAAAGAACAGAAATTATACAATGTCTGGTCTTAGACCACAGTGGAATTAAACTAGAAATCAATAACACAAAAATAGCTGGAAATCCCACAATACTTGGAGATTAAACAACACACTTCTAAATAACATATGGGCCAACAAAGAAATCTCAAGAGAAAAGTGAAAATATTTTTAGTTAAGTGAAAGTGAAAACTCAACTTATTAAAATTTGTGAGATGCAGTGAAGCAGTGATTAGAAGAGCTTTATAGCACTGAATACATATATCCGAAAAGAAGATGTAAAATTAATTAATCTAAGCTTTGACCTTAGGAAACTAGAAAAGGAAGAGCAAATTAAATCCAAAGAGAGCAGAAGAAAAGAAATAAATATTAGAGTAGAAATCAAGGAACTCGAAAACAAAAAATGAATAGAGAAAATTAACTAAACCAACAAGCTGATTCTTTGAAACGATCCCTAAAATTGGTAAGCCTGTAACCAACCAGACTAAGTAAAAAAAGAGAGAGGACACCAATTCCTATCATCAGAAATGAAAGGATGGACATTAATATAGTCCCTTTGGACACTAAGAGGATAATAAAGGAATACTATGAACATCTCTATACCCACAAATGTGACAACCTACATGAAATGAACAATTTCCACCTAACACATAATCTGCCAACACTCGCACAAGAAGAAACAGACAATTTGAATAGGCTTATATTTATTGCAGAAACTGAGTGATCATTAATAACCCTCCAAAACAGAAAGCATAAGTTTCAGCTGGGTTCACTGCTGAATTTCTACCGAACGTTTAAAGAAGAAATTATACCAATTCACTACAATCTCTTTCAGAAGGTAGAAGTAGAGTGAATACTTCCTAACTCATTCTACAAGGCCAGAATTCTAATACCAAAACTAGAAAATATATTACAAGATAAGTACAGTCGAATATCTTTCATAAACATAAATGTAAAAATGTTAAAAAAATTAGCAAATTAAATTCAACAGTGTATACCAAGAATTATACATCATAAACAAGTGGGATTCATCATAGGTGTAGAAAGCAGTTCAACATTCAAAAATCAATTCATGTAATTCATCACGATAGGCTAAAGAAAAAAAAAATTACATGAGCATATCAACAGATGCAGAAACAGCATTTGACAAAATCCAAAACCCACTCCTTATAGAAACCCTCAAAAAAAAAACAAAAACCCAAAACCTAGTAAATAGGAATAAAGGGGAACTTCCTCAACTTGATAAAACAAATCTATTAAAAAAAAACAAAACAAAACCCCACATAGACAATCATTTCATCAGCTCTCTACTCTATTCCACTCATCTATATGCTTGTTTTTTAGTGCCAGTTCTATCCTATTTTGATTATTATAACTTTGTAATATAGCTTGAAATCGGGAAGTGTGATCCTCTAGCTTTGTTCTTTTTCCTTAGGATTTCTTTGGTTATTCAGGGTCTTTTGTGGTTCCATACAAATTTTAGGGTAGTTTTATCTATATCTGTAAAAAATGCCATTGAAGTTTTGATAAGGATTACACTGAACCTGTAGATTGTTTTGTGTAGCATGGACATTTTCACAATATTAATTCATGGGATATCTTTCCATGCATTTTTGTCTTCTTTGATCTGTCATTAGTGTCTTACAGTTTTCAGTGTAGAGAGATTTTGTCTCCTTGATTAAATTTATTCCTAAATATTTTATTGTTTCTTGATGCTACTATAAATGGGATTGCTTTCTTTTTTTCTATTATCATCCTTTTATTTCTGAAAAGTTCATAATAATGGTCCTTCTCTTATTTATGATTTTAATAATTTGAGGGGTTTTTTCCTTTTCTGCATGATACTACATCCTGTGACATTACTGAATTCATTTATTAGTCCTAGAAGTTTTTGGTGGAGTTTTTATGGTTTCTTATACCATGTCATCTGGAGAGATAATTTTACTTCTTTTCTGATCTGGATGCCTTATTTCTTTTTCTTGCCTAATTGCTATGGCTAGGACTTCCAGGAATAAGTTGAATAGAAATGGTGAGAGTGGGTGAGTCTTGTCTTCTTCTTGATCTTAGAGGAAAGGGCTTTAATTTTATACCATTGAGTATGAGGTTAGTGGCAAGCTTGTCATATATGGCCTTTCTTATGGTGAGGAACAGTCCTTCTATACCTAATTGGTTGAGAGTTTTCATCATGAAATGACTTTGAATTTTGACAAATACTAAACATACTTCTTTCCATTAGTATAAAGGGAGCTCCTGGCTGGCTCAGTCAGAGGAGCATGGAACTCTTGATCTTGGGGTTGTGAGCTCAAGCCCCATGTTGGGTACAGAGATTACTTAAATACATAAAGCTTAAAAAAAAAAAAAAACCAAAAAGATATAACCTGAAAGAGGAGGACATCAATTTTACTTATATCCCATTGTTCAGGCAGGACTCAGGCCTGTGCTTAACTGCAAGTGTGGTTGGGAAATGTAGTTTTTCTCAAGGATGGCTCTATATTTGTTAAACACTGGTGACTCTATCCTTAAAAAAAAGAAAATAGAATGGATTTGCGGTTTCAACCAGCAGTGTCTGCTGTATCATATTGATGGGATAAGACTTGAAAAACTGGTAACAGGAATGCCTGGGTGGCTCAGTCAGTTAAGTGTCGGCCTTCAGCTCAGGTCATGATCCAGCGTCCCAGGATTGAGCCCCACATCGGGCTCCCTGCTTGGCAGAGGAGCCTGCTACTCTTTCTGCTTGTGCGCATGCTCTCTCTCTCTGACAAATAAATAAATAAAATCTTAAAAAAAAAAAAAAAGAAAGAAAAACTGGTAACAGTATTTGTCTCTAGGAACAGGGTACTGGTGGCTAGGGATACAGGTGGGAGCAAAATGTCCCTTTTAAACTCTCATTTGTTCCATGTGAATGCATTGATTAATTCAACATTTTTTTAAATTTTTATTTTTTATAAACATATAATATATTTTTATCCCCAGGGGTACAGGTCTGTGAATTGCCAGGTTTACACACTTCACAGCACTCACCATAGCACATACCCTCCCCAATGTCCATAACCTCGACCCCCTCTCCCAACCCACCTTCCCCCAGCAACCCTCAGTTTGTTTTGTGAAATTAAGAGTCACTTATGGCTTGTCTTCCTCCCAATCCCAACCTGTTTCATTTATTCTTCTCCTATCCCCTTAACCCCTCACGTTGCATCTCCACTTCCTCATATCAGGGAGATCATATGATATGATCTCAGGGGAGAGAAGGGAGTCTTTCTCCGATTGACTTACTTCGCTAAGCATGATACCCTCTAGTTCCATCCATGTCGTCACAAATGGCAAGATTTCATTTCTTCTGATGGCTGCATAATATTCCATCATGTATATATACCACATCTTCTTTATCCATTCATCTGTTGATGGACATCTAGGTTCTTTCCATAGTTTGGCTATTGTAGACATTGCTTCTATAAACATCCGGGTGCACGTGCCCCTTTGGATCACTATGTCTGTATCTTTAGGGTAAATATCCAGTAGTGAGATTGCTGGGTTGTAGGGTAGCTCCATTTTCAACATTTTGAGGAACCTCCATGCTGTTTTCCAGAGTGTTTGCACCAGCTTGCATTCCCACCAACAGTGTAGGAGGGTTTCTCTTTCTCCACATCCTCGTCTGTCATTTCCTGACTTGTTAATTTTAGCCATTCTGACTGGTGTGAGGTGATATCTCATTGTGGTTTTGATTTGTATTTCCCTGATGCTGAGTGATATAAAGCACTTTCATGTGTCTGTTGGCCATCTGAATGTCTTCTTTGCAGAAATGTCTGTTCATGTCTTCTGCCCATTTCTTGATTGGATTATTTGTTCTTTGGGTGTTGAGTTTGCTAAGTTCTTTATAGATTTTGGCTAATTCAACATTTTTAACAATGTACTGAAAAATTTTTGCAAAGTACCGAAAAAGCACATAGTACCCTACATGCTTAGTAAACCTCAGCAGCTTGTTCACTGACCAGAAGTTTCTGTGACCTTGCCCTCACCCCCTCAGAGAGGGCTATATGTGTGGTGTGAAAGTCAGGCCACAGCAAACCGTACAAAATTCGTATGGTTTGAGGAGTTGGGGAAGCCCCATTGGCCTGCATGGGCAGAGGCTTGAAGAGAAATGCAAATTCAGATAAACATGTGGGAGAGCTGCTTTTCTGGAGCCAGTAGACCTAGTTGGCACCCAGCCTTCCTTGTACCTTTCCTGACTGTGCTAGTCTTGCTTAGGGGAGAGAAGGCCAGTTCTGCTGCCAAGCCCTTCCCCAGCACTGCTCATGCAGGGAGGGAGGAGGAGACCAGCAGCCTTCGGGCTTGAGGGTTGGGAAACTGCGCCTGGAGACATGGCCAGCTTCTAGCGTAGGCAGTGCAGCTTGCCCTTTGAAGCAAGGAGCTTCTGAACCTTCTGCCAGGCAGAGGTCTCAGCTGCCTTTATCTGGCTCCTCCTCAGGTTTCTTGACTCAAGAGAACCATGGAGCCGACTTCAGGGCTGCGTGGGGTGAGGTCTGGGGACGCCACCAGCAGTGAACCCTTCAACTCAATCCACGGCCCAGCTCCTCCCACTGGTCCCAGCTGGGCCAGGTGGCACAGCCCAGGACAGACACCCTCCTATCCCCCAATGTACAGACAGTACAGGTCCTTCTCCCTCTACTGGCTCCCGGCACCCCATGGGGCTCCCCACAGCTGTTCTTTAATGCCCAAGGGGCTCCGTGCACAAAGAGAAACACATCTAGCTCTTGTCTAATGTGCACATTTTGTCTAATGTACAATGGAGGAAAATGGAAACAGCATTTCTTTTACATATTCCCATTTGGACATACCTCAGAGATACTGCAGGTTTGGTTCAAGACTGCCACAGTAAAGCGAATATCACAATAAAGCAAGTCAAGTGAATTTTTTGGTTTCCTGGTACATATAAAATTATGTTTACACTATGGTTTATTACTTATGTCTAGGAAGGGTGCTACAGCATTATGTCTAAACAAACCAGTGTACATACCTTAATCAAAAAATACTTATTGCTGGGGAGCCTGGGTGGCTCAGTGGGTTGAGCCTCTGCCTTTGGCTCAGGTCATGATCTCAGGGTCCTGGGATCAAGCCCCCGCATCAGGCTCTCTGCTTGGCAGGGAGCCTGCTTCCCTCTCTCTGCCTGCCTCTGCCTACTTGTGATCTCTGTCTGTCAAATAAATAAATAAAATATTTTAAAAAAATTTTTTATTGCTAAAGAACATGAACCAACATTTGAGCTTTCAGTGAGTTGTAATCTTTTGGCTGGTGGAGGGTTTTGCCTCCGTGCCACCTTGATCAGTATGGCTGAGACTGATCAAGGTGGGGCAGCTGTGGCACCTTCTTAGAACAGGATGACAATGAAGTTTGTTACATTGATTGACTCTTCCTTTCACCAGAGCACTTGGAGGCCATTGGAGGGTTATTAATTGGCTTAATTTCTTTCTGTCCTTTTTAAAAAATATTTTATTTATTTATTTGACAGAGAGAGACATAGCAAGAGAGGAAATACAAGCAGAGGGAGTTGGAGAGGGAGAAGCAGACTTCTTGCAGAGCAGGGAGCCTCATGCAGAGCTCGATCCCAGGACCCTGGGATCATGACCGGAGCTGAAGGCAGACACTTAACGACTGAGTCACCCAGGCATCCCTGGCCTAATTTCAAGGTGGTTGTATCTCAGGGAACAGGGAGAGTGAGGAGAGGAAGAGAGACAGGGGAATGCCAATGAGTGGAGTAGTTAGGACGCACACAACATTTATCAACTGAATGTTCTGTCTTATATGGGAGTGTTTCATGGTGCCCAAAACAATGACAATAGTACCATCAAAGATTACCAATCACAGATCAGTCTAACAATCACACTAATAATGAAAAACTCTGAAATATCCCAAGAATTACCAAATGTAACACAGAGGGTGCAAGTGCTGTTGGAAAAATGGCCCCAAGAGACTTCCTCTTTGCAGGGTGGTCACAAAGCTTCCATTCGTAGAAAATGGAGTAAATGCAAAGCCTCACAAAGCAAAACACAAGATGAGGTATGCCTGTATTATTTCTACAACTAATAAATTGAATTTTTATCTTAACAAAGTAGATTTCCCCGAAAACTGAAACATTACATGTAATCAATTATGCTCTTCCTAATTCTAATGATTCAGTCTCATAAATATTTTAACAGCCTTTAAATATCGACTAGTAAGAATACAGTCATTAAAAAACCGGATCTGCATACTCATACTAAGACTGGTCACAAAATGTGAATGCATGCATCTGAATTTATTATCTGTAGTCAGCAACCCTAACAGCAGACAGGGTAGACATGTGCCCATATGGCACGCATCACTGCCCTTTCTTGGGGAATCTCAGCAAGCTGGCATGTTATACCTCCCGTGGGAGGCCCCTCACCAGATCCCCATGTCACAAACCGTCCACCCTGGACACAGTGACTGGACCTGGGGTGGATCGTAGGCTCTAAATCAGGACCTTATGGGCTGGCCAAGCACCTACAAGACTGGCACAAAAATTCTGCCCAAGAAAGGATGTGGGTGGTGACAGCTGACTGAAGCAACCAGCAACTCATTTGGGGAAACTGCATGTGCCTCTCAGAGAAAGGAAGGGGGCAAAAGCCAAAGACAGAGGAGGCAGTGGGCAGAGGCCAGGCAGGAACCCTGGGCAAGCTGGGGGCCAGCTGGCCAGCAGTCGCTTGAGCAGCAGAAACAAAGCAAGACATCAGGATCCGAGTTGGAATGATGCTCTGGGAGCCAGTGATGTGGAGACCTATTCTGAAGAGCCTGACTAAGGGACTAGCTTGAGGGGTTTTCTACTTCTTGCATCTTCACACAGTCAAAGGGAATAGACAGAAGGAGTTCTGAGCTGAGGTGATGACGTGTGTGGAGGCCAGGCACGTCGGAAACAGAAGTGTATCCAGCGACTTGTGAGCAGGAAGTGGGGGAAACGGGATGGGGTATATAGTATGGAGGGGGTGAACTGCGAGGCCATTCCAAGGGAAGCCTCAACTGACCCGGTGGGGAGGCAGGGGCTGGGGTCACTCTTCAGTTGTCCGGGGGCTTTGGTGAACATTGAGCCCCAGAGCCTGAGGGGAGGCTGCTTCCTTCTGCCAAGGGCAATTCCCTCCTGAGCAATCAGATTCTAAACCTGATCCTGAAGGCTGGTGTGTGCAGTCGCCACCACACTGGAGGTGGAGGCCGGGTCAGTGAGTGTGAGGGCGGTCACTGTGATGTGGTCACAGTGACCAGAGCTGGTCAGTCTCTGTAGAACACTCAGTGAAAAGAACTTCCAATGATTTAGGGGAGAGGGCTGACGGGGTCAGATTGTCATTCTAGACAGTCTAGGGGCGGCAGCTCAGGAGAGAGAGCAAGACTGTCAATAAATGTGAAGCATGGCCAGTTACAGAAGACGTGGAAAGATACAGGAAAGGCTGAGACCTCACAGAGCCTGTAGAGGTGAGGGAGCAGGGAAGTCAGTGCAGTCTGGGAAAAGCAGCAACACTTACGGGGCTATCAGGAGACTCTTAAGGAGTTGGGTGTGCAATATGTGGTCTTTCCTGGGTAGGTAAATAGGAGAGCCAAGAGAACAAAAGCTCCAGGAAGGCGGCATCCCCGTTGTCAGACAAGGATTGAGAAGCCCTCCTGGCCAGGTCCAACATACACACCCGGCAGTGGCTGGATAATCTCGTTTCAGCCAACTGCCCCTAGATGGCAGTGTGAGCACATGGCAGGAACTGCCCAGCAAAACTCCCCAGGGACAGCAAGCTCTCCCCCCGCGCACCCCCCCCCCCCCCCCCCGCACTCGCTCTCTCATGGGACCAGCAAAAAGCTGTGACAGGGACCCAGAGGCACCCATGATGCCTGCAGCACCCACCTATGCTCTGCTCTGCTTCAGGGGGTGTGCAGGGGTACCTCTCTCTCCCCTTTCTGGGGTTGGGGGGGAAGGGTCCTATCAGGATTACTCCTGGCTGGGCCTGAGCATAGACGTCCCAGGGAGGCAACAGCTTCCCAAAGCCCTGGGTTTATGACTCCCCGGGGGCACAGTCTTGGGTGGAAGGTTGGACATAAAGCTGATGGTTCTGGTTCTACCACTTAGGGCTGCGTCACTCCCCGGGACTACTTCCCACGTTTGTTTTATAAATGCATGGCTTTGTGAAGGTCAGTTCACATGAGATTATTCCAGAAGGAACACTTTTTATACTGTCAGGTGACTTTCACTTTCTGTGTGCGTCCCTTATTTCCAAACTTCCAGGGACAGAGCTGGGGGCTGAATGCAGGCAGTCTCATGGGTCTGTGTCTTACTTAACCTTTCTGATCTGTTCCCTCCCTCTCACGTCTTATCTGGCCACTCTGGGGGCTTCCTCTTGGCAAAATCACCTTCTCTCATTTGAAGTGATTGAGGTATGGGTGACTCACAGGCAGGCAGGGCTGGAAGGGCACGGGGAGGTCACCTCCTGGACAAGCTTCTCATTCAGGTCCCAGGTCTACCCTGTAGGTCTGCTCTGGAGTTCTCCTTACTGAGGAAGCTGTCCTCCTCAGAGCCAGCTTCTGGTCATAAGACGGCTGCTCCAGCTCTCCTTCCCACATGCATTCCAGACAGGCAGAAGAGCAAAAAGAGCAGAGCAGAAGCACCTGTGTTAGGAAAGTGAAACTTTCCCAGAAATCCCCACAGCCACCTGCTCATGTCTCCTTGGCCAAGTCAGGTCACATGGCAAGTCTTAGCTCCAAGGGAGGCTGGGAAATGTAATTCTGAAAAATTGGAATTTGCCTGGGACTGCGAGATATGAAGGGAAAAAGACCAAGGCGGAATTCTGATGAACACAGACTTGGAGAAGATCAGGAAGAGAAAGAGGACAGGGACCAAGGAGACTGAAAGAGCCGCCGGGGAGGTAGAGGCAGAGCCAGAAGCATGGTGTTACCAGTCAAGGGCGACGAACGTTTCAGGAAGGAAGGAGTGATCCCCAGTTCCCAGTACTGCACTGTGGAGCTCTGACTGGACCTCACCCTGCTTACCTTTAGACTTCAACACCGAGCCCTGCTTCTGCTCAAGCTGCTTCCTCCCTCTTCCCTGCCCGCAGCCGGTCCACAGAGTTTCGGCATGGAGTCCAGGAAGATCAAAGGCAGCCCTGGGACCAAAACTGGAACTCGACCAAGCCAGAGGGGTAAGGAGGACATCAGGGGACAATTAAGACCAAGCTCTGCCAGTTAACATTTTATTTACAGGTTCAGGAACAGGAGAAGAAACTCTCAGCTGCTTTTTCTTCCTTCCTGCACTGGTTTCTGTTCCCACAATCCATATCTCAGGCTCGTAGTCTGCACTATATAATTCAGCTGTGTTCTTGGTAATTACAGTTCCAGGGGCTGGCCTGGAAACGAAGTCCCGGGTTATAATACAGCCAGCCCTTTTAGGAACTGGGGCTGTCGGTCTCTTGATTCTTTTTATTTTTTTAAACCAGGAAAATAAAATGGGCCTGCTCTGCTTTGAGTATCCCTGAGGCTCCAAAGCCACACAGATAAAATGGGTCAGGTAAAGCCTGGTGGGTCTCATATGGAAGCTGGGAATGGCATAAGTAACTGTCAGGTGAGGCCTGGTGGGGGCTGGAGGAGGCCATGGGGGCTCTGTGGGCATTTCCTTCACCCTCTTTTTTTTAAGATTTTATTTATTTGCTAGAGAGAGGGCACATGTGAGAGAGTGAGCGAGAGCACAAGCAGGGGGAGCGGCAGGCAGAGGGAGAAGCAGGCTCCCTGCTGAGCAAGGAGCTTGATGCGGGACTCGATCCCCAGGACCCCAGGATCACGACCCGAGCTAAAGGTAGTCCCTTAACCACCTGGGCCACCCGGGGGGGGGGGGGGGGGCCTTCTTCATCCTCTTCCTCTCCTGCTGCAGCGTGGCCAACTTGTCCACAAGGGGGCAGTCTCTCAGAGGCTGCTGAGGCTGGCAGGAGCTCCAGGGCTAGTCCATGACTTGTCATGGTGGCTTCACTCTCTCCTTCCTCCTGGCTCTAAGCTCAGGACCTCCTTCACATCTAGAATTCAGCAGATATCATCAGGTGTGAATGACTGCCTTTCCAAGGCCGACTTCACTGGAAACATCTCTGCCTCCATACCCCCTCAATAACGGTGGAGGTGTTCCTCATCAGAGGTGTCCTCTCCATTGGCGCCCATGCCCTTCTCCCTTTTTTCAGAGTCCTCACTCCTGCCTTCCATCCTGGATCATCCCTATCACTCCATAAACTTGCTGTAGTAACTTCCATATTTCAACAAAGCCCTCAGGATTCTAACAAGAGTTAAAGCCAAAAATGGCTACTGGCATCAGAAAACAGAGGATTAAACAAGACAGAAATTTCTTTCTTTCCTAGACAAAGTCAAGAGGTAGGTATCCCAGAGCCGGTGTGGTGGCTCCCTGAACATTAGGAACCCAGATGTAGTCTCACTGGTGGCACTAACATCCTCAGCATATGCCGTCCACTTCGAGGTCTAATATGGTTCCTTGAGCTCAGGCCACATATTCACGTTCTCCAGTGAGCGGGGAAGAGCAGCAGATGCGGAGAGAGCACCACAGCCCTTTACAGCTAGTTCTCAGACGCTGTTCATGGAAGCCTCCCCTTACTGCGGGATGGCCGGAACTAAGTCATATGACCACACCTAGCCGCAAGGGAGTCTGACCACTTGTTTTTATTCTGGGGAGCCATGTAGCCAGGGGGAGAATAGCTATTAGGGTCATCTAGCGATCTCGGCCAAAGTCTCCTGTGAGCCCACATCCGCTTCGAGACCCCTCCCAGTTTTCTTGTTCCCTATTAGACAAGCTGGCCAAACATAATAGTTCCGCCATGGTCTGGCTCCTGCCCCACTTCTCCAGGAACGCTATCCTTTTCACAGTCACCAATGTCCTTCATGTTGCCAGAGTCCAAGGATCGCTCCCTGTCTTCATCTTGTCTGAGCTTTAAGTAGCATCTAACACAGCTGACCACTCTGTTCTAGAAAATCTTTCCTTTCTCCGTCTTTGGAATATAGCAGCCTCTGGTTCTCCTCTTGCCTCCTCAGCCTTTCTTGCTCTGACTCCTTTGGCTCCTCGGGATTCCTCTTGAACCCTCTCTTCTGCCACTACCGGCTCACTCAAGTAACTTCCTCAGCCTTCCACAGCCTTTATTATCTGGAAGATGATGCCTCCCAAAGCCCCACCCCCAGCCCAGGCCTCCTAGTCTAACAATTGAACTGGGTCCCTGATGGACATCTCAAAGTCAATGCGGCTAAAGCAGAATTCTTGATGCTTCTCCCTGAGCTCTAGTCCCTTTCTTCTAGGTTACCTTATCCAACCAATGAGGCCCTGTCTACCAGCTTCCTCTAGCCATAAATTTGAAAGTTATCCCTTTCCTCCTGTGACATCCATCCTACCAATATGTCCTGTTGAGTTCATGTCCAAAATAGCTTCTCTCAACTACTCATCTTACTGTGGCCACAATTTGGTCCAAACCAACATTATCTTTGGCCTGGGCTGCCACAACAGTCTAATTGTCTTTTTGCTTTTCTTTCTGCCTACCACCCACCCAGTGTTTTTGTTTTTTTTTTTTAAGATTTTGTTTATTTATTTGACAGAGATCACAATTAGGCAGAGAGAGGCAGGCAGGGCGGGGAGGGGGGTGGTAAGCAGGCTCCCTGCTGAGCAGAGACCCCCCCCCCCCCATGTGGGGCTTGATCCCAGGGCCCTGAGATCATGACCTGAGCGGAAAGCAGAGGCTTAGCCCAGTGAGCCCCCCAGGCGCCCCCACCCAGTGTGTTCTTCACACAGCAGTCAACCAGAACATGTTGGTCTTCTGCATAAAACCCTTCAATGGTTTAATAAAAAGCCTCCATCCCCAAACAGTCTCGCATGCCCTGCCCATCTCCCCACTTCATCCTGATCCTCCTTCACAGGCTTGCTCTACAAGCTGCACTGTTTTCTGGCAGCTCCTTCTCAGGCCCGAAGCTTACCTTTTACAGGGCCTCAGCACATACTGCTCGCAGCCTTGGAAGGTGTTTGCCTGGCTTTCCCCCAGGCTGTCTCCTCATCCATTTGACTTCAGCGTTTCCTTCTCAAAAACACTCTCCCTGCCAGCTCCGTGGAAAGCGGCTCCTATTCTCTATCCTAGCCCCTTGCTTTTGTTCCAGCATTTATCTCAACTTGTAATTGTCTTCCCCACTAAAAGTAAGCTTTATGGAACAAGAGGCTTCAGCAGTCTTGTTTACTGTTGTATCCTCAGCATCATATAGGACCTGGCACAGATGAGGCACTCGATCAAGTACTCAGTTATCTGCTTATGGGTGACTGAATGGACAGGTTCACCAGGAGGTCCCGGAGCTGCCTGGGATGTCACAGGGAGGCTGCCTCCCCCTTAATAAAAACAACGGGGAATGGACTGAACAGTCTGCATTGCAAGATCTTCTCCTTGCATAGGACTCCACCTGTTGGTTGCTTGTACTAGAATGTGGCCACTATTCTGTGGCCCACCCAGCTCTTTTCCCCCTGGAAGAGTTTTAGAGTCAGAGTGCCTGCGCCTGTGTCTCATTTCATAGGCGGGAGGAGACCACTGAGGTCAGCCAGTACCTAGCCAGCTGCCTGACCACCCCTGTGCAAGCTAGCTATACTTGAAGTCTCCCTCGTTCCTCAAGAGTGCTTTCAGCCATCTCCCCAGGACAGATCTTAGGAACAAATCTCAGCAGGCAGTCCAAAGAAAGGTTGGTATTTTTAGCACCAAGACAAGAAGGAGCAGGTCTTTGCTGCCCAGTGTGCAAAGAAGTGCAAAATATTAACTTACTGCCCTTATCTTGAAGCATCCCCCCTCCCCCGCCAGGCCAGGCAGGAGCACCTATTTTCTCTCTCTCTGCCTTTTTATTAAGTAAGCTCTATGCACAACGGGGATTTAACTGAAGACCCCCCAAGATCAAAAGTCGCTTGCTCTACCGACTGAGCCAGTCAGGGGCCCCGCCTCTTATTTTCAATACGGCCATTTTTCTAATCCTTGGCTCACCCCTACCCGTCACCCCCGTACCCCTTGAGATGTGGCCTCCCCTCGGCCCCCACCAACTCGGGTTTCTTGCAAGCTCGGTGGGGGGGACCAGCCAAGTCGTCCGCAAGGCAGTCGGGACCCGGGGGAGCACACCTTCGTCGAGCGCTCCCCGCGGCCCCAAAGCGAGACAAAGGGGCGGGCTGACTACCAGGCCCCGCCGCCGCCGCCTCGGCGGCAGCGCGGGCGGAAAGGCCGGGCGGCTTGGGGGAGGGGCGAGCCGGAGGCGGGAGGGGCGGGTCCAGGGCGTGGCCTTCCGGGGGTGGGGCGGGGGCGGGGCGGGGGCGGGGCCCAAGGCGCGCGGGGTGGCCTGTACCGCGCAGGGAAGCGGCGCTTTTTTCTCCGGGCCCCCGGCCCCGCCCCTCCGTGCCCCGCCCCCATCTCTCGGACTGCCCGAGTCGCGCCCTCCCACTCTGCGCCTCCGAACTTGCTCTAACTTCCTCGGCCGAGCCGGGCCGAGCCGCCGCCGCCGCCGCCGCCGTCGCCGCCGCCGCCGCAGCCGCCGCAGCCGCGCCCGGGTGAGTGGAGCGCGAAGCCCCCGCTGGAGCGTCGGGCCCTGTCCCCCTCATTGTCTGAGGCAGACCCCCTCCCCCCCGCCGAGCGCCCTCTGGGGACTAGGACTGCTCCCCAGGTTCGGGCTCTGCCCCTCCGGCTTCCTCGCCTCTGCCCCGTAGGCGGCCCCGCGGGCGGCGCTTGCTTTGTCTGACCAGATCGCTCGCGAGGGGCTGGAGGCCTTGGCCGGGACCCCGTTGAGCCGAACTCCGGCGCCGGGCGGAGTGGGAACCGCGGCGGTCGACCAGCCTGGCTCTGGGGGTTCTGTTGCCCGCGTCCTGCCCAAGTCCGCGGACGGGTGCGTGCCAGGTCCGCGCGGGGTGGGAGAGCTCGGGGAGAGAGGGGCCGGACTGCCGCCGCCGCAGCCTGTAGGGGCTCTGCACCCTGTCCCCGACAGCGAATCCAGGGAGGGACACTCCTTTTGGCTCGGCCGGGGACCCTCGGCCCCCCCCAGAGCTCCGGCCAGGGGTAGAGGGTGCTGCAGACCTGGGAGGACCGTCCCCTCCCCCGCCCGGGGGTGGGTGTGCACCGAGTGGTTCACTCCGGCGATGGGCCCCACTCTGCCCTGCACGGATTTGGGGCGACCCGGGTTTGAGTAGGTGGTGGGTGAGCCAGCTTCTTCGTGTGGGTCGTGTGAGGGGTGCTTGGGAGCAAAGCCCCGCTCTTGACCTAACTAGAGCTTCGGTGGAGTTGGGTCTGTGGTTACGGAGTTGTCTGGTCTCGCGCCGCTCCTCCTGCCGAGGAGGAGTGCTGGCGCGGGTGGGTAGGAAGTGTGTGTGCATGGAGGGGTGGTGGTGCCGGCAGGGTGTGTGTTTGTGTGGGTGTGTGTGTGTATAAGGGTGATGATGCAGTGGGTAGGAAGTTTGTGTGTGTAGCGGTGGTGTTGCAAGTGGGTAGGATGTGTGTGTGTGTGTGTGTGTGTGTGTGTGTGTGTGTTTGTAGGGACTTCAGTCCTGGGACCTCTGGGACATGCTTCAGGTGTTTTGCGGGGGGGGGGGGGGGTGTGAGTACAGGGTGTTACATGGGAGCCTCTGCTGGTGTGCTCTCTCCAGTGGTTTGCTCTCTAGAGGTCTTCCTTTCCGGATGGGGGTTGCTTGGGCTCATAGGAGTGGGTGTAGCTGCCTGCCAAATCCTAAAAAGTAGCCTTCCTCCTACCCTTTGACCTCAAAGTAGGGGAAGTTAATGCCGGCTAGGTGCTTGGGCCACTCTTCCCTATTTGTGAAGGGAAACCTGGCGTCTGGGCTCTTGGAGGACCCCCAGCACCCCTAGATCCCTTCTACTTCCAACTAGCCCTGTGGTTGGCAGAGGCACCCTTCCTTCCAGGAATCCTCCTGGGCTCTGGCACCCTCAGAATGCATCCTCTCCTCTCTTGGTCTCATAGGCCCTTCTAGCTCCTCTCTCAGTTCTCTCCAAACTTTGTCCCAGTCTGAGGATCCCTAGGGTCTGGGAGACAGGCCGCTAGAGGGATTTTTCCCTCCCTTCTTAACTTCATCATCTTTTGTTGTCCCACCTTCAGCTGGAGAATTCTTGATGTCTCCATCTTTGCATTTTTGAACTGCACTGCTTGGACCGTCAAATGTGACCTTCAGGTCATTTAACAAAGCATGATTGATAGTCTGTGGGATACGAGAGGGGCCAGCTGCTGTTCGCAGGTGCTGTTCCAGGCTCACGACTCCCTCACTGGCCCGTAAGCTCCCCGTGGTCTTGGAACCCAGGCTGGACATAGGTAGTAGGTGCTCTCGGATGTTTTATTGATCTGGGCTTGATCTCAGCTTTAGTAGCACTATCCAGGCAAGCAGGACTCCAGACCCACTGGTGCTTCTGAAGGTAGCTGCCTCAAGGAAGAAAAGGTATGAGGGAGAAGGGCCTACGGAGGGTTGGCTGCCCAGGGAAGTTCCCTTCCTTTACCAGCCAGGGAGCTGTGATAATCTCTGAGGACAGGTGAGGGTTTCCCATGTTTGAGAGTGGGAGGGCAATCCTTGTGCCCTGCCCTGCAGGTCATGGTGATAGTGGAGACCAGGGAGTTCTGGGAGCCCTGGGTTCTGGAGACATTTCCTGAAGCCTACCTTAGGTCACTGTGAACTCAGGGATGTGATGGTTTTCAGTTTGGTGGAGCCTACAGAGTACCATTGTGCCCGTCCTGGGCAACCTGTGCTGCAGTTATGACCTAGTGGAGGTTATGGAAAGTTTATAGCCATTCTATAGAAGGTTTGAGAGTGCTTTAACAGTGAGTTTATTGAATCTTACTCTCTCTCTTTTTTAAAACAAGATTTTATTCATTCATTTGACAGAGAGATCACAAGTAGGCAGAGCAGCAGGCAGAGGGAGAGGGAGAAGCAGGTTCTTTGCTGAGCAGGGACCCTGATATCCTGGGCTGGATCCCAGGACCCTGGGATCATGACCTGAGCTGAAGGCAGGTGCTTAACCGACTGAGCCACCCAGGTGCCCTGAGACTTACTCTTTATGGACCTGTATACCAAGCACTATCCTGGAAGCTTTACTCACATTAACTCATTTAACTCTTGGACCGACATAATGTATCCATCCCATATGATAGAGAAGGACACTGTTGTAGAGAGGTCACAGAGTAACTTGCTCTAGGTCTCAATGTGAGCTACTCTCGTCATTTCTAATGTAAACAGAGCCTTTGTATGAAAGGTGTTTAGGACGCTGCACAAGGCTGGCCCAGAGTGGAGCTGGTAAGTCCTTTAGTGCAGGATCCTTTGATCCCCTGCTTCAGAAAGCATCTCATCTGTCTGGGCATGCAGCCTGCATCCCTGACCCCCTGGTGAGGCACTGCTGATGTAGCTTTTGCCTCCCTTGGGCCAGGGAATGGGAAGCCCAGCACTGCCAGGCAGGGAGGCTTGGGGAGTGAGTTGTGGCCTCTATCTGTCTAGATAGATCAGGGTTTGCTGTCATAACAATCCCCAAATCTCTGAGGTTTAAAGTAGCAGCAGTTTATTTACTGCTCACACCATATCCATTGCATATGTGCTTTCTGTTGTTCTACTGCGAACCCATGCTGATTAACTGGAACATTCTAGACCCTTGGACAGAGGGACAGAGAGTGCTGTCAGTCTCACCCTGGCTCTTAAGGCTCCTGCCCAGAAGCGGCATTTCAGTGGCGGAAGCAGCCATGTGGACTTACAGACCCCTAGAGCGTGGGGTGAGGAAGAGGACTGGAGACATCTGGTCAGTAGCACTGACTCCCTACCCTTTGCCTGCCACCGTTCCTGCTCTGTGACTTCTTCCCAAGGCCCAGGCCTGAGTGTCACGTTTCTGCGTCATCAGAAACATGGGTCAGGAGTTGAAGAAACACTGTTGAGGCTAATGATGAATTGGGGTTCCGTATTTGAAGGGCAGAGGGAGGGTGAGCGAGACTATGGGTTGGGTTGGTAATGGGCAGTCTGCAGAGGCAGCCCGCCCTCTGACCCTGGGCAAGTTACCTGAGTTCCATGGGTCTTCTTTTGCTCATTCATGCATTCATTTATGGGCCCAAGGACTCGTGGTGAGTCCCAGGCTGTGGATTCTTATTAAGCACATGTTCAGCTTCTAGCCCAGTGCTGAGGGTTGTGCACTGGGATGACGACCCCTGTTGCAGGGTCCTGGTGGCCTTTAAAGAGGGATATGAATGCCGATGGGGAGGGAAGTGGGCTCCTGCTCCCCCTCACTGCCCTGGCACATCAGCGCTGAAGTTCTTAGACTTCCCCATGCTTTATCCATAGATGTCTGGTGGAGCAGCCATCTCTTCTAGAAGCAGGAACAGGTAGAGGCACCCCTATAGGCCTTGCCCTTCTTCTTCCATTTCGGAGACTCTGGGGCTGAGCTTGTAGGCATGTAGGAAAGGTTAATGAGGTCACTAAAAGCTGGAAGCGCATGGAGAACAAGATTGATTGAGTGTGGGACTGGGATGGTTGTCTGGCTGTAAAGGGGGTAGAACCCCTCCATTAATTGCAGTTTTCTACTCGAGCCCCCCTTGAGGCATATTAAAAAGCCAGCCAAGCTATGGAACTGGCTTTTGGGCTTTGTCACCTGCTTTGTCTCTGGTGACTTCCAACAGGGCCAGGAAACCCTAGTGGAGGTAGTGAGACCCCAGGTGCTTCTGTACTGGGTAAACTTACTATGCTTATTCCTGATTCCTCCTTTTTCAGGTCCTCTCCGCTTTCCCATCTGGAATAGGGGGAGAGGTCATGGGGGTATACAGCAATGGCTTCACTCTTGGCTGGTCACCAGAGTTCCCGGGGTACTATGGAAACTAGTGCTTTGTGAATCTTCGGCCTAGGTGGATGCCAGTGTTTCTTGTTTGTCTTACCTTCCATTATTGTGGTGTCCTCTCTGAATCAATGTGGGGTATTCATTATGCCCCCACATTCATTTTCTACCAAACAGCACATTTTTTGGTTCACAGAAGGGCAGGTGCCTGTGTTGGAACAGCACAGTCCCGGCTGGTGGTGGGAAGTGTTCGGTGCCTCTGCCGATCAAGCATGAAGACGAATGACATTGTCCAGCTTGGGGTAAAGGGCTGACATAAGACAGCCAATCTGCAGGCTGGCCAGACAAGGGACCTGGACAAGTCTTTGATTTTTTTTCCCCCCTGCCTGGACTTGATTGTTCTCATCTGTAATGAGAGAAGAATCTGCCCTTTCTGTCTCTCATGGGTTTACTGTGAAGCCCAAGTATACATTTCAGGTCCGAGAAGCAGGACCGAGTCCCGGCGTTAGGCCTGACGCTCTGGTTTGGGACCGCTGCCATCACGTTGACAGTTCTCAGCAAAGTGTTCACCAGCAGCTGATTCTGGGAACCCCACTTCCTCTACTCTTGGGCTTGGTGGGGTGGGGTGGGGCTGGGCCAGGTTCTGCCGTGCTGTGGTTTTCCTCTGGGAGGCCTGGTCTGCTGAGCTTCAGTGCGCCTGGGCAGGGTGGGGTTAAACCCTTCCCTTCTCCAGATCTGTTCTGCCTTCCTTCCTGAGAAGCCAGGGAGAAGGCCTGGAGTCCTGGTGTCCATCAGCTGGATAACTGAAGGAACTGGCACCTCTCTTAGTGGACTCTGCCAGCCCGTGCTCTATGGCCCAGAGCCATGGCAACTTGCTCTAAAGTGGCCTCTGGGATCCTCATGAGAGGGGAGCTCGTGGTGCTGCCTGAGACTGCGTGTTCTCTGGAATTTGGGAGAGCTGAGTCCCGGCTTTCCTGCAGGGCTAAGGTTTGGGGAGAGGCAGGCCAGGACAAGGGGCCGGGCAGGACTTGAGCCTGAGGAGAGGTTTGATGACCTCTCTGGGTTTTCCCTGACAACGTGTACCAGCTGCTGGGACCTGTGCCAAGCTACTCTGCAGGGCCCAGAGAGCTTTTAAAAAAAGGCTTTGAGGAATAATTCCTAGTCCTTACACCTACAAAAGAGTCCCTAGCAACTGCTGGAATTGAATGCGTGTCCCCTGAAACTCATCTACATCGGGAGGTTTGAGTCCTGAGCCTGGGAGCGCTGAGGGCCACAGCATATCCGAGGACGTGCGGTTCCAAGGCCAGGTCTTGGGCTCACAGCCTTAGAAGGCCTTTGGGGTACCCGAGCAAAGCTGGGCTCATTGGAAGATGGCATTAAGGGAAAGGGCCACCTCGTGTTTAGATTTGGGCTTCCTGAGGAGGGGTGACTGGGCCCCACTCACCTTCTGCCTCGGCTCATGCCGCCGGTGACTTTATGCAGCAGGAGCCTTGTGATCCCCCGTCTGTGGCACCTTCGCTGTGCTCAGGACTTGCCTCATTCTGTGCCTCTGGCAGCTCTAGGGAGAGGCTCTGCTTGCCCGCTGAGTGGCCGTTGTCATGAAGAGACCTCCACCTTGTCTGGCCAGCCTGCAGATTGGCTGTCTTATGTCAGCCCTTTACCCCAGGGCCAGGCAGATTGCTCTGTCCCCGGGCCTTGGTGGGGAGGCCAGGCCCAGCTCCAGACCAGGTGGTTCCCACATTTTGGGTCAAGGAAGACTTGGAGCTCCGTTTTGTTAAAGAAATAATTAAATATTATTATTTAATATTTAATTATTTAATAATAATTAAATAATTATTCGGACACTTGTTAAAGCAGTAAAGCGGACTTTCTGTAAGTCTAGTGCAGTAGATAGGACTTCTGCTCTGGGCTTTTGCAGTAGGGAAGAGAGATTGGGCTCCACTTCAGATACAGCCTGGAAAGTGGAGATTAATGGCTGAGGAGTGGAATGGAGGGAGTTGGTGGATGGAAAAGGGTAGGAAGATCTTTTGCTGACAGATCTCAGGATTCTGTCAAAGGCAGGCTAGGGTGATCCACTGTTATCCAAGGGTTGTTGGAAGATGAGGAGCTGGTCAAACATGGAGGGCGAGGGATTCTGGCCAAAGAGACTCAGCAGGATTCTTGCTGAGACTGGACTCTGCAAGGCCAGAGGTGGAAGCCCAAGGTCAGGCCTGGCTGAGCGGAGGGCTCCAGAGAGCCTGGCTAAGTCTGGTCAGGGAGAGAGACGTCTGTCAGGGTTCCGAGGCTTACAGCAGCCTGCGTTCAGCCTGGTTCGCACACTCTCCTGAGCTCCTCACTGTTCACGCTTGTTTCTCAGGATTGGTGGCTTGCCCCGTTTACAGAAACCTGTGTCCTTGTCTTTTCGGCATCTCCTGGCTTCTTATTTTCCGCCTGTTGGACTGCCCCTCAGCAACCTGGGAATAGTATAGACCTGGGGCCTGGATTCCCTGCAGCCCCCTACCCTCGCCCTCTGTTGCCAGATCTGTTGGGTGCCAGACCACAGCCCCTTGATGCTGGAGGACCCTCCCTGTTTGACCCTTGTTTCTTGGCTTCTATACCTTGTATTTCTTGTTCTCTCCATCCTGGGCAAACCAGTCCAACAGCTTTGTGGATCTCCCTCCTCCTAGGGACTGGACTGCTTCATTTGTCTGAGCCTGGCCCAGGGAGGTACTGGATGGGGGGGGGTCCCCTTCCCCTGCCATGACTGCCTTCTGGTGGAAGCCCCCTAGTCTCCTTCCCCTGTTTAAGGCCTTCCCATCCCTGCATTCAGCCAACCAGGCGCGATGCTCCTTGTTTTCTCTCTGCCCCTCCTCGCTACGTGGTCAGTTCCCACTGATGACCTTGTTTGGTGTGTCTTCTACTCCTGGGGCATCTCCTGTCTCAACAGCCAACTTTTTAGGAAGGAGGCCTCCCGCTGTTGTGAGACAGAAACGTGTGTGAAGAAAATCTGCTGGTTGGGGGTTGGGGGCCTTCCTCACTCCTGAAGACTGGAGGCCAGAAGCTGGCTCTGTGCCCTCATTCTGCTGGCTACGGTCACTCTCTCCTGTCTCCTAGGTGCTTCCTGTGAAATACAAGTAATGGTGTAAACACAGATAAATTTTGAGATACATGTTGACATGTGGTGTGGTGGGGTTTTCATTCCCCAGGGAGCAAGGAGGAAGGAGTAGCACGTACCCAGGTGCAGGAGTGGCTCAGGCCCCTCTGGGTTAGGGTAGCCTGAACTGCTGCCTTGTGGAAAAACAGATGAGGTCATGGGGCAGGTGCCCCTGAGGTGCCCCAGGATTTGGTGTGTGGGAGGATCAGTGCTTACTTGGGGGTGGGGTCCTTGCCCACTCACGCAGGAAGATCTCTGGAGAGGAGCCGGTCTTGGTCTGATGGAGGGTTCGAGGATTCTGGGCAAGAGCTGCAGAGGGGTTGTGCCAGGTGCACTGAGAGGGGCAGGGACTTGCTTTCCAGCAGCTGAGGTCTGAGGCCTCCAAGTCAGCCTGATTCTCCCTGTTATGAAATCTCATTTGTGCTCTTTAATTGGGGGGCTACCGGTTGAACAGCGAGTAGTCATCAGAGAGCATCTTAGGGCATAGGGGAGCCAAACATACATTCCTCCTCTTTCCAGCCTTCTTTCCCTGTGGCCTGGGCAGTCTGTGAGCTTGAAGTCATTAGGAGATCTTCACTGTGGTGGCCTGGGGGTGGTGGCACTAAGTGGGGGCCTGTTTCTGTGAGTTAGGGAGAGCTCCATTCATGAACCACTCCCTGTTTTTTAGATGGTCTCGCCCAAATGCCCTGGCCAGTCCCGGTTGTAACAGGCATTGTGTCATACCCCTCCGAAGCAGGAGAGGCTGGGATGGTTATTATATTGCTCCTCAGGGGAAAGATCACTTGGAGGAAATACATCAGTGCTTCTGAGTGCAGAGTGTTTATTGACATGCAGTTAAGGGAGGCTTTTAAACAACATGTATGTATCCCTTTAGTAAGGAACAAATATACAGACCCATCTCACTGACTCCATTTTGTAGTTCCCATTTCCCGAAAGGTAGAGACATGGGGTTTAGTGGCTAAGGGATTGGGGTTTTTAAGCTGGGATTTCAGAGAAACTGTTTTTAGCCTGTGCTTGGAGTTGGGCCAGGCCTAGAAATCTGTTGAAATAGCTTTCTTTAGCTGCTAAAATTGGGATGGGTTCATACCACTAGGATCTTGAGCCTCACCAATGGCTGGGGAGGACCCTGAGAAGGGTCCCTGCTGGAGGCCTGGGATGCTCGAGGCTCAGCCTCCCCCACACCTGCACACATGGCCTGAAACTTGGGGGTCTTTCAGTCTCGCCAGGGAGTAGACCTGCCTCCTGGGGGTCCTCCTTGTGAGATCACTTTAAGTTTCCTTTCTGCCTTTGGCAGAATCTGCTCTTGGTCTTCCTGGGAAAACTTCTATTTTGGGACCTGGGGAAGAATGGTGAGCAGGCAGCTCTCTGAGTTGTTACTCTTTATTGATGACAGAAGCTGCCCCCCCATTTCCCCCCTTCCACGTGTTTACGTGTTTTAGGGAGATACCAGAAGCTGCATTTGGAGAGTTACAGATGCGATTATTTGTGTGTATGCCTTTAGTCACAAACTTGAGGGATTTTATTTTATTTCATTTTTTAATTTATTTTTAAACACGAGGGATTTTAAATGATTTTAAATGTCAGTTTAGGTTTAACTTTTTATGAGATTGAGCGCTACCTACTGCGCTAACGAGGTACCTTAGGTTTAACGTTTTAATTAAAAAATGTATACATGATTAAAAAAACGCATAAAGATACGTAGTGAAAATTAGCATTTCCATGCCTGACCCCTTCAGGTCTGCTCCCCTGAGGCCTCTACCACCAGATGCTGGGCGCCCAGTCACGCGTCTTCTCTCTGTACTCCCCTTGTTTATCCCCTTGCTAGTATACTAATTACTCTGTGCTGTACTTAGTGATTTTTACTCTCAAGCTTATCTTGGGGTTGTTCCATTTCAGCTCACAGTTGAGTCCATTCTTTTTAAGAGCAACACGTTCTTCCGCTGTGTGGTAAACCGTGATTCACTTTGTCAGCCTCTATTGATGGACATTGAGGTTGCTTTCAGTACCAATTTTGTTTCTAGAAGCCAAGCTGCAGAAATGCCTTGCACATGCTCATAGGCCTGTAATAGATGGCTGGGGAGAGGAGTCCAGGCATCGAGTGCTTAACGAGAAAAGAAGCACGTTGCTTTGATTCCAAGGGAGAGAAGGAAAGTTTCCAAGCTTTTCTTCCGGAGGGATCTTGTATTTATTTCTGCAGGCGGAGCCCCGAGCTGAAGGGAGCACACCGTGGGGGGGGCTGGTGGCCTGGTTCCCACTGCAGTCTTGTTTTGGTTCAGCTCAGGTTAGCCTGTCTCCGCAGAGCACCTGTTGTTTGCAGCTCTTGACTGTGCCCTGTGCTTACCCAAAAGTGTGATGTAAGAGGAGGTGACCGGAGCCAGACGAGGGCTGGGGAGGGAGGAGAGGCTTTGCAGATGGAGGTTTGAGGAGGCCCAGGAGCGTGCTTGACTTGGGCAGGGGTGTGACCCGGAAGTCTTGGCTGAGAAACCAGCAGGGCCTGGGCATCCACTTTCTTCTTCAGTTTTGGCTGTTGGTGTGGGGGTTAGCCTCCTGTCCTGGCCTCCTCGGACCTTTCGTTGCTCTAGGATCCCCCGTCTCCAGGGCGCCCTTCAGCCCCAGCTGCTTTAGGCCACTTTGGGTGTGACTTGCCACCCTGATTTTAAATTTTTAAATTAAAAAAAAATTTTTTTTTTAATTTGACAGACAGAGATCACAAGTAGGCAAAGAGGCAGGCAGAGAGAGAGAGAGAGAGAGGAGGAAGCAGACTCCCAGAAGAGCAGAGAGCCCGATGCGGGGCTCGATCCCAGGACCATGGGACCATGACCTGAGCCGAAGGCAGAGGCTTTAACCTACTGAGCCACCCAGGCGCCCCGACACCCTGATTTTAAAAGTCTGGGTGGAAGGCACGTGGTGTAAATCATAGATGGGTTTTCTCAGGCGTTTCCTTTCAGAAGCTGGGGGTTGAGGGCAACTAAGATTTTCCTCCTGGGTTGGGCTGGGGTTAGGGAGGGAGGAATGTGAGAGAGGGTCCCTGTGGGAGCCATCTCCTGGCATCCTCCTGGGACTTCTGGGAGCCCTCTGTCAGTTTCTCCATCCCCGTGGTCACTGTGTGCCTCGCAAGTGACCACAGCCTTTCCCTCTGGCTCTGGCTGCTCCTCGCCTGGGCAGGGCAGAAGCAGGGGGATTTTTAGGGCTGGCTGGCAGATGAAAGGGGGCTGACAGGACCCTGAACTGGTGGGTTTGATGCCCCATGTCTCCTACCATTGCCATCACATGCTTCCCCTGTGAGAAGTCCAGAGCTTCCCATGCCCACAGCTCCGTTGTGTGGGCCTTGGGGCCAGGGCAGCACAGAGGTTCCTATTGTGGCCCGGTGGCAGCTAGGGCTGACCTGTAGGGCTGAGGAGGTGGGGCCTGGGGACTGACAGTGGAGCTATTCACAGGCTCTGCCCTGGTTTCCTGCTGCCTCCCATTGTGGATTTTTGAGCAGGGAGAAGGAAGGGGGGAGGGGGCGCCCAGTGCTGCTATTGTTGGTGGCGGCAGGAGCCCATTATGCTCCTAGAAGTCTTTTGGGAGACCGGTCTTAGCCACTCCAGGGCCCTGTTGTGTTTCCTGATGTTGGGTGAGCTGCCCAGCCTGGACTTTGCCCTCTCCCAGTGCGCCCCCCGCCCTTCTTGGAGATCTAGGTGGGCCCTGCTTTTTGTGGTTGCCTCTATCAGGATCTCCCTTCTGCCCCTCTCAAGTCTCTATGCTGTGCTTGGAACCGCCCCCCTCCCCCCAAAAATTTAGAGCAGCCAGGCAAGGAGTGGGAATGCATGGTGCCTGTCCTCTCAGCCACCTGCCTGCCACCTCTGTGCTGCCTGAGCTCTCCTGGGCCAGCTATGCCCTTGGGTGGCAGCCAGGTGTGTGCCTGGGATACTGTCAGCCTTGCAGGCTCCACTTCCCTTTGTACCTCGGTGCTCAGCCCAGTGTCCCCTGTTCCTGCGTGGAGCGCTCAGCTACAGAACGGCCTGCTTGCTGGGGGGCTGGCCTGTAGTCTCCACGCTGCCTGAGCCCCGGCCATTTTCCTTTGTTCTGCCGCGTCCGGACTCTTGAATTTCAGGCGGGCAGCAGGCTGGGCGGGCAGCAGGCAGCAGGCAGCAGACGGCGGGTGCAGAGCACCAGTGGAAGCCCTTAGGACATGAATCTTCCCACTGAGCCAGTCCCCGGCTGCTCTCTATTCTCCCAGCTATTTCCCCATCTCCCCAGGGTTGCTGAGATCTCTTTGATTAGAGACAGTCACCCCCTCTTACTGGATCAGAATCCTGGTGACTTGTGCATGAATCTTCCCGCTGAGCTAGTCCTCCGGCTGCTCTCTAGTCTCCCAGCTGTCTCCCCATCTCCCCAAGGTTGCCAAGATCTCTTTGATTCGAGACAGTCACCTCCTCTTCTGGATCAGAATCCTGGTGACTTGTGCAATGGGTACCTGGAGAGGTCCCACTTGTTTGTGGCGGTGGAGGAGGTGAGAGAGAAGGGAGGGGGAGAGAACACACAGCACCGAAGGAGCTCTAACCTCTAGGTCTTTGACAGACAAAGCTACTCCCAGGCACCAGGTTTGGTCTTCCTTTACCTCCTGGCCCTCCTGCGTGAAGTCCATGGAGGATCTCTTGGCATGTAGTAGTGGCAGGGGTGGCTGAGAAAGTTTCTTTTTATTTTGATCTCTGTATGGTTGTGGGAATCTTTCTCCCAGCTGAGGGAACCCATCCCCTGCTCCTTTGTCTCACCTCCCCCGGTTTTTGGTGGGCGTAATGAGCTTCCTCTTAGGGGACCGATTTCACCCATGGGGTGGAGTTGCCGGCAGAGCTGAGCGCTACACTTGGGTAACTCTTTCTGGAGTTGAGCCTGCCCCAAACCAGAAGTCTCTTGCTTTGCTTTCTAAACCGCAGCCAGAATCTGTAATAGTCACCTGCCTTTGAAATAGAGTTGTTTTGCATGAGGACTAGTAACTTTCACTATTTTTTTGTGTGTTTAGCATTTTATGTTACCCATCCAAAACCCATCCATCTTTGAGATCAGCCTGGCTCACTGTAGGGGAGGAAAAGTAATTTTCCTTCTGCCTTACTGGGTTCTTCACTGAGAGCTTCTGTAATAAAAGGCAGATTAACGGAGGAAAACAAACAGAAGTTTAGTAACAGGTACACCTCCTGCATACATGAGACGGATCCAGGAGAACTTGAGGAACTGCCTGAAATGGCCTAAGCCATCACCTTAAATGCGTGCTTCGGCTGGGAGGGAAGACCAGGAACCGGGATAAGGTTGTTAATGCAGATTTAAGTTGGGCTCTGGCTCCCTCGATAACAGTTTCTTATGATTTAGTCTCATCCTAGTCTTCCTGGTACTGAGAGGGGACAGCCTTCCAAGTGGAGACTCCCCTTGTCAATGTAAATTTCCCTTCAGTAACTTCTCCTTGGTTCTCAGAACTTCTCCCCTGCCTGCTGTCTTTAAAAAATAACTAGATTGAGGTAATCTTTATGCCAGAGAGGTAGATTTTGGGGTGGCAGATTCCATTCCCTTCCTTATTAGCCAGGTCTCACAAATTAGGAAGTGAGTCCCAGCCCTGGACAGGGTTGTACTTTGGAGTCGTGTCATTTCAGCAAATGTATAAGACACAGCAAAAAGCTAAGTTTACTTTTAAATGCATTAAAACACAGGTGCTACTTTTAGGTAGTTGGACCCAGACGGGGTTGGGAAGGGTCATGGTTGCCCCAGCACAGTGCTCTGGAAGTGGAGGTGGAAGGCTGGGTTTGAGTCCCGGCTCCACCACTGTCTCTTTCCCGGGGACCTTGGCAATTCATTTCCATAGGCACCCGTCTCTGTAAATGGAAGGGGTGCAAAGATGAACTTCAGGAACATTTTAGCTCTGACTCTGAGCTCTTTGACTCTAATGGTTGGTCACTATCTTGAAAGCCCCTCTTGCTAACTCAGGATCTTTTGGGGAGGAAATGTTATTAGATGGGATTGGCAGAAGGCGTTTCTTCCTTAGGTTCTCGAGAGGTGATGGTGATGGTCCCTTTCACAGATGTTTTTCACAGTGGAAACTCACCCACCCTGAGGCCAATCTATAATATCAGTTCTCAGGGGCTGGGTGTGGTGTGAGTAACTCTTCTCTCCAAAAGGCTGCTGCATTCCCTCTTTGAATCATGGGGTCAGGGGAGGAAGGTAAATCTCTGCATTTTACCATCCCTTAAAGTGAAGCCAGGCTGTTAAAAGTAAAAACAGAAACATTGACATAAAGACACTCTTTGTACCTAAATATCCCCTCTCCTCTTCCTGCAAGGGGTGGGGGGTGGCAGAGAGGCGGGATAGGGGGGCCTGCTAGGTTTAGATTTTGTCTCCATGTTGTTGTGGATTCCAGAAGGCAAAACCATCCTTTTGCTGGTGCCCCTTTAGGGTTGGTTTCTGGCCCTTTATCTGCCTTTCCCCACCCAGCCGCCATCCCCTGGGCCTCCTGTGCCTGGCGGCCCAGTGGCTTTCCTCCCATTGTCTGCCTGCCTCACCAGGACCGGCCTCTGTGTCACTGCTCTAGGCTGTGTGTTTCTGCCGGAAGTCACAGCAGTCTTTCTTGGAAGATGCCCAAGAGGCAGAGAGTTCAGCTTCTCCAGTCACTGGGTTAGAGTAGCTTCCACAGCTGTGAAATGGGAATAAAAATAACCTGGAAGGATCCAGTGGAAAGCATCGAAATACTGAACAAAGTCCAAAACTTCAGCAAAGCAGATGACATCCCCGTCAATCTAGTCACAGTCAAGGTGGGTGGCCTTTCCTCCCACGACTTGCCCCCATGGTTGTGGCTTTTCTGTTGGGCATCTCGGCTTCTCTCCGCTCAACGCGCTGCCCACCGGCCTGTCACAGGGCAGCATTGGCAGCACCTGCCAGCTTGTTGAGATGCAGCATTGACATTTTCACAAAATTCCCAGGTGATTTGCATACACTTTCAAGTTTGAGAAGCCCTGGCTCAGACACCTTTGTTCTGCCTGCCTGCCTTTTGCTCTAGCACCTTCCTCAGTCTGTTGGGTGGTTTTTGCATACCTCGTCCTCTTGCCCTCCTGAAAGCTGTCGACAGGTCTGGGAGCTCTGACAGCCCCTGTCCCTTTGGGTGTGCAGTTTCCAGCAGCTCTCCCTGGGTGCTGGGGGCGACGGGTGAGGTGAGGCTGGGTACCGAGAAAGCCCCTGGGCCTGCAGCTGCAGGCACCTCCCCCAAGCCTGCTGGCGAGGTCAGCTTTGGGGCACGGAGCCCTCCTTTGTGAAAGGGTGGCAGGGAGCCTCCCTCAGCCATCTGGTGCCTCTCGCCCTGCCCCATCTGTCCCAGCTGGACGACAGGATCAGAATCAGGTTGTAAATGTTGTTTTCTCATAGAAACACAAACCATTCTGTAGAACGACGTTATGGTGTATGTTGAAGTTCAAAGAAATCGTTCAGAAAGGGGACTGTGCATTACTTTTGTAGCAGAGAAAAGTTTGCTACGGCTCCTCTGATACCCTCCTCTGATACCAGGAGGATTGCCTGCTTACCTCCTGCATTCTGATGGGGGTTTGTGGGCATGAGTCTGCCAGGCTGGAGAAGACCTGGCTCCCCGCACAGCTGCAGGGGTGGGGGCTAGCCTGCTGGGACTCTGTTTAGGGACTGAGCTGCTAATCTCCTGACAGACCGCTCTCAGCCTTTTTTCCACAGGACCCTCCATTGATTTGCATTTAAAAAAAAAAATTTCTCCCTCCACCCCATTCCTTTTCTCTTTATGTTTTCAGTGCACATAGTTCTATTTATTTTTTTTTTTTGTGCAGGCTTCATTTTTCTTAGCTTGTTTGGGAACTTTGTTTTATTTTCTTTGCTCTGTGACCAGGCCCCCCCCACCCCCTGCCCTCCCCAGGGCTGTTTGCATTGCTGGGAGGGAGCCAGAAGCCAGGCTCTGCCCTGGCCTTGGAGAGCTCCCACCCCGGAACAGGAATCTGGGGTGCTCCCAATGCTGTCCTTGGGATGAAGTGGGTTGGTTGTCTTAAAACACAGGATATCTTGATGCATTTCAGGCATGGAAAATTGGAAGAAAAGGAGTCAATATGTGTAATTGTCAGTTCTCTTACATAGTTTGTGTGTGTGTGTGTTGGCGCCGAGCAGGACGGGGGTGGGGCAAATGCCTACAAAGAGAACACTTCAGGTCTGCATGAGACCAAATCCTTACACCTCCTGTTATCCCCCCCACCCCCCGTGGCCCCTCATGGTGGGGAAGGCTCAGTTCTTGGAGCAGAGCTGATTTCTCCCCAGAGTGGGTCCGCTCATCATCTGGAGCGTCTGTGGCCAGTAGGGCCCCCGCGGTCTCAGCTCTATGGCGGCAGCTACGCTGGCGCGTAGTGACACTGTTGGCAGAGCCTGGCCTGGAGCAGGGGACACACCCGGGGCCATGCTGATAATTGCCTCCGGGAGCCTTGTGGGTGAGACGGTTGGTGGCCTCTGTGTCGCGGCGGCCATGTGGTGTCTCCATCTCAGGGCACGCTGGTGACCGGCTCCATGTGGAGTGCTCCTCTTGTTCACATTTAAAGCAGCCTCTCTGTCAAGCATTTCCTGACCAGCTTCCCGCCTCCTCCTTCCTTCCTGTGCAGGAGGATCCTGCCCTCCAGCACCTTCCTGACTCCGCGTTTTGTAGAAGGAAGTGTGTCCCCGGTCCCCTGAGTCAGGCAGCGGTCTCGCTGGGAGTGCTTGGCCTCCACAGCCTCATTGTGGGTGCCTTGCACGCAGTAGGTGTCCAGACATGTGCAGTCAAGTCAGTGGTGTTTGTCACCCACCATGAAAGCCTTTTCCCTAGGAGGGACTGGCTGAGTGAGTTGGCACACTCGGGGATTGCTCCACAAGTCTTCTTCAGTCGAGGGAGCCTGTGCCCCAGGCCCTTAGCTGAGAATTTCAGAGTGGACAGAGGGCCCAGGTGGATCCCCCTGAGGTCTGGAGGTTTCAGTGTGCTGGCCTCCTGGAGTCTTGTCCCTGTTGAAGATGTCACTGTGAACTGGGCCTGGATTCTCCCCATCTTGTGTACACCCAGCTTCTGGGTGTAGACATTAGGGCTTCAGAGACAGGCCCGCCGTGCTGATGGGGTGCTGGGCACCGTGGCAGCAGGGGCTCCCCGTCCTCCTGCGAGCCACCATTGTCACCTTCCACGGCAGAGGGGATAGCCGCCGGGAAGACACGAAGGTGCCAGGCCTCCTTTAGCCAGCTTTCCGAGAAGTTGGCGGGCAGCAGCTGAGTGTGACTGGGCCCTGCCTCACTGGGGTGGGCCGGTGGGTGAGCCGCCTGGTGAATCAGCCTCACCGTCTCTCTCTGGGCCCCAGGCTTGCTCTTGTTCCTAACGTGGTGTTTGCATTTGTTGTTGTTTGTTGGATGATTTGTTTAAGGAAAATGGCCACAAGCTCTACGTTTTGACTTGAGGCCAGTTATTTTGTAGAATCTCCTTTAACTTGAATTTGTTGGATTTTTCCTTAAGATGAGATTCACATTCTGCATTTTCATCAGGAATACCACAGAAATGAGGTGTCTTCTCAGTACATCCCCTCAGGAGGGACCCGTGTTGGCCTGACTCATTACTGATGATGGAAACAGCGATGACTTAGTTAATAAGGTGGTATCTGCTGGGTTTCTCCACTGCTGAGTTACTATTATGTTCTCTGTAATTAATAAGTGTCCTATGGCGAGATCCTTTGAGATCATGTAAACAGGCTGTTTCTCATCAAACTTTCATTAATTAAATTTAGAGCCCGTTCCTGTCTGAATGTTTGTGTCCCCCAGATTCGCATACTGAAATCTACTGCCCCATTTGACTGCCCTTTGGAAGGTACTTAGTTCTGGAGGGTGGAGCCCTTATGAATCAGATTAACACCCTTAAAAGAGACACCACAGAGCTCCATTGCTCCTTCCAGTGTGTGGGGAACACGGCAGAAAGGTACCAGTTTTGAACCAGGAAGAGGGCCCTGACTCGGCCTTGCTGGTGCCTCGATCTTGGACCTCCCCAACTGTGAGAAATAAATTTCCATTCTTTATAAGCTACCCAGGCTGTTTTAGCAGACTTTGTTATAGCAGCCGTAACAGACCAAAAACAAACAAACAAACAAACAAACAAAAACCCAACCCACTGATGATTCCTGACACCAGATTCTTGATAGTTCTTTCTGTCATGGTGGCTGAACAGTGATATTTTATTTTATTTTATTTTTTAAAGATTTTATTTATTTATTTGACAGACAGAGATCACAAGTAGGCAGAGAGACAGGCAGAGAAAGAGGAGGAAGCAGGCTCCCTGCTGAGCAGAGAGCCTGATGTGGGGCTCGATCCCAGGACCCTGAGATCATGACCTGAGCCGAAAGCAGAGGCTTTAACCCACTGAGCCACCCAGGCGCCCCGAACAGTGATATTTTAATTCCATTAATTCCTTCTGCATTTATCATTTGGCCTTCTGCTGTAAAGGAGAGTTTTGTCTTCTCCACTTGTTTATTTGTCCATGTATTAGTATATATCTGAGCAGACTCACAGATTTTTATTTTATTCAGTGAGTTAAAATCCATTACTGTAATTGTTAGTCTGAGGCTCAGATTCTTGCGGATTGGCCAGCAAGGGTCCCTTCAAACTGACTGCCATGAAGGACAGCTCTTAAAAATGTGAATTTCCAGGTCTGTCACAGTCCTATTGAACTAGTCTCCATGTGCATTATGGAAAAAGCTCCTTGAGTGATTCTGATGTTCTTTGGAATTTGGGATCCCCTGGACCAGGCCCATCATTTTGAAGTGTGCCCCTCATGGAGCCTCCCCTTTGCTCCCAGACACCTGAGATGCGTGACCTGCTCTGCCTGTCTCCATGCTGGGTTTCTGGGTCAGAGTTTCTTTGAACAAAACCTCCTGTAGCTTACAAAGTAATAAAAATAGTAAGTTTGAAAATCACTGGATTCGGTGACCTCCATTCTAGGCCCAGCATTGCTCCCGCTGAGCCCTTGCCTCTCCGCTTCCCTCCTCTGACCCACTTCCGTCCCTCCCTCTGCTTCTTTCCCGGTAACAGCACTGAGGTAGACAAAGGTCTCTCCTCTCACCAAGATCAACAAGGAGGCCCCTTGGTGTGCCTTAGACTCAGCAGGTTTTGGGCTGTGGGTTTTGGTGGTGGAAACTCCTAACGCTATGTTTGCTAAGTTCAGAGTTTCATACAGGAAACCAAGCACTTAGAACCCCAGGCACACTGGAGAGCCTGCTGGGGCTCCGAGCAGGTAGCCTGGGCTTCCCTGGACCTCCACATGGATTGAGTGGACATGGAGGCCATCCCTGGGTCTCCAGTCTCTGAAAACGAGAGACTTTTCCCATACCTGTGTGCCGGGGGCATGCTGTCCCCTTGATAAGTGGGGGTGGCTCACCCTCACCCCTGTGTGGCTTTATAGTGTCTTCCCCAGAGGAAGAGTAAAACTTCTGGATACTTCTGAGTGGCTGCTGCCACCGTGTCCAGTTCACACTGTTCCTGGCAGACCCTGACTGTGAGGAGTTGGGTCGTAAGGGGAATGGGCTAGAGTGGGACATAGACACTTTGACTCTGAGCATGACTCGGAGAGCAGTAGAGAGCCTATGAATCTGAGTTCTTCCCCTCTCAGTAGGTGGCTGTGCCTTGGGGCTGATTCCACACCATTCCTGTGGGCAATGAGAGAGCCTACTCTGGCCTGCCTTTGTGACCCTCCCGCCCACTGGAACCTCTTCTTCTTCCCTATTCACTTATCCCTTCCTAGACTCATTACCTTAGGCCTGCCTCTTTCTTTGGGCTGAGAATGTTCCCCAGCCCCCAGTGGGCTCTGAGGTCTCCCTTCTCGGGTGCTAGGGATGTCCAGGGCTTGAGGCATGCTACCTGGGGGTGCAACAGGGCCCTCAGCTCCTTTGGGAGTAGGGCTGCCCTTCCCTGGGATGGGCTCGTGACTTTGCCAGGTGTCAGTGCTGGGAGCCTCGAAAGCCACATGGAAAGATCGAACCTTGGTGATAGGCCGACTGGAGAGTTGAGTGGGAGAGGAGACGGCAAGGGTGACTAGGGAGGGGTGAGGGTTCTAGATTTATGGGTGGATGGTGCTGTCCAGATACAGTGTAGTTCAGCTGGGATCTCTGCTCAGGGCCTCACATGGGCCACATCTGGGTGTCAGCAGGGTCGCATTCCTCTCTGGATACTCTGGGGAGTAATCTGCTTTCAAACTCATGTTGGTTGTTGGCAAAACTTAGTTCCTGACTCTGTAGGACTAAGAACTTGCTTCCTTGTTGACTGTCAGCCAGGGCTGCTCTTAACTCCTGCTCCATGTGCACGTGGCTCCTGGAGCCCAGATCTAGCAGTAATGCACCACATCCTTCTTGTACTTGGAACCTGGCTACTTCTGCCCTCAGCTGATAGAAAGCTCTGCTTTTAAGGACTCACATAATTACGTTGGACCCACTCTGATAATTTCACTATTTTAAGCCAGTTGATCAGTCATCTTAACTACATTTGCAGGCTTATTTTGCCCTTCCTTTTATATGGTGATAAATCATGCTTTCTGGTTTTTTGCTTTGTTCTGGAAAAAGATGGCAACTAAATTATTTTGAAGTCTTCTTAGAGATCTTGGTAAATTGTTGGATTGAGTGGACACACCTAATTTTACTTTGTTACAGAACCCCACAGAAGTTAAGATAGAGGGAATTTGTATTTTTATTTATTTTTTTAAAGATTTATTTATTTGCTTGAGAGAGGGAGAGAGAGCAACTGTGAGTATGTGGGGTCAGGGGCAGAGGGAGAAAGAGAATCCTCAAACAGACTCCTGGCTTACCACGAAGCCCGACATGGGGCTCAGTCCCAGGACCCTGAGATCACCACCTGAGTTGAAACCAAGAGTCGGCTGCTTAACCAGCTGAGCCACCCAGGAGCCCCAAGATAAAGGGAATTTTTAAAAAGGAAGGAGTCTCTGAGGACAGGGGAATGGGAGAAGACAACAAGAAAAAATTTGCCAGCCAGGAATAGATGCATGAGTGACCGAGTTTAAAATAGAGAAGTTGGTGTCACTACATTGTTACTTCGGGGTTAGCGGGGCAGAGGTGCATCCGAGGTAGCTAAATATAAGAATTATTGGAGAGTAGCTGATGTGGTTAGATACCTAGATTACTTTCCTTCCTCCATAATGCTTGGTGACACCCTTTCCCTTTGGCTGGATATCGGAGATTTATTCTGAAGAAGGAAAAACCTTCTTCAGAAGGTGAGACTCCAGGCGTTCCTGGAGGTAAAAGTGGGAGATCACATTCATTCCCCAGCTTTCTACTTCCATTTGGCTTCTAGAACCCTGACATTCAGATCCTTCCCTTCCAGGGAGGAGATTAAAATAAAGGAGACCTCACTGGGGGAACCTGACTGGTCTAGGAGGAAAGAGATAATGATGGTGACGGCTAGGATTTCCTAGCAATGGCAGCCAGATCAGCCTACAACAGAAACTCACCAGCCCCAGGACTCAGCATTTACAGCTAGTTTTTAGGCATTTACCCTTCCTCATGAGGATTACTTAATTATGGGGTTTATCAAGGGTTACTAACAACTGAAGAAGCTGCCTAATGTGAAAGGAAGGAAAACAAATAGAAAAAAAAAAAAAAGCAACTTGAGAGAAACATCCCTATTTAGGAAGAAGAACATTTTGAAAAAAACTTAGACATTTTCTCAGATAAAAGAAATTTCATGTCCATGAAGTAAGAACAGGATACTATTTTAAAAAAGAATATTTTGAAAACAAAATGGTTAAGAGTTTAAAAATTAAGGGAAGGACAAAAGTATCAGGATGATTAAAAGAAAAAGTGGAAGGAGTCTTCCAGGAAACAGATTAAAAAAAAAAAAGGTAAAGAGATGGATAATAGAGCAGAAGGATCAGGCAGGGTTCCCGTGTCCACCAATAGGAGTTGTAGAAGGAGAGAACAGAAAGCAATACAAGTGGGGAAAATGATCAAGAAAAGAATTTCCTGGAAGGATATTGGTTTCCATATTGGAAGAGCTCATCAGTTGTTGAGCCAAGTGGGTGAAAATGAACCCAGACCAATGCCCTGAAATTTCACTATTCCAGGGAGAGAGGGATGATCCTACAACTTTACCGAGAGAAAGAAGCACATCAAACACACAGATCAGGAATCTGAGTGGTTTCATGGCTTCTCGGTACACTGGTATATAGAAGATGGTGGAGTTGTGCCTTTGTCATTCTCCGTGAAATTGATTCCCAACTCTGTACACAAACTTTTGTTCAAGGATGAGGGTAGTATAAGATGCTTTCAGACATACAGTGTCCCAAAACCTTGCCTTTTGCACAGAAGGTTTTCTCCACCCGGGGGAGCCAAGACAGCATCTCTCATGGGCTGTATCCCAAATTGAAGTAAAGGAAATTCTGCACACCAGTCCAGCTCGAACTCAGTAAGGTCCAGGAGAGTTTTCTTCTGGAAGAAGAAATAGAACTACAACATCTGGTGTGAATGAATGTACTTAGAGGAGACTTGAACAACTGGCATTGAGTTTGGGGTTGAATGTTGATAAATTTATAGGAAATTAAACAAAAATAAGAGGATTATTAATTCCAGAGAACAAAAAGTTGGAACAATAATGATGGTTTATATGGCTCACTCTGATGGCCGAAGAGATCATAATAACGTAAACTCTGAAAATCATTCCAGCTGTTGCTGGAGTTTAACTGTAATTGGGATTAGAGATACAGAAAAGGAGAAGAATAAGGAGTATCGGGGGACAAGCAGTTTCCACGGGAGTGAAGAGAGTTACATCTTTGGGGAGCCTGGGCGGCTTAGTTGATAACCGTTTGGCTTCAGCTCAGGTCATGATCCCACCAGCGTCCTGGGATCAGGCCCCACATCGGGCTCCCTGCTCAGTGGGAGCCCACCTCTCCCTCTCCCACTCCCCCTGCTTGTGTCCCTGCTCTATCTCTCTCTGTCAAATAAATAAAATCTTTAAAAAAAAAGAGAGAGAAAGAGTTAGATCCTTGCCTTCTAGGGTAGGAAGTTGGTAGGTAACACCTAGAACTGAAAAGCCGGGGAATAGTAATGCAAGTATGTTGTGTACAGAAGTTTCTAAGAGCTATTGTGTGCAGTATAAATACCAGGATCAGCTGGAAGTTGAAAAGGTCCCAAGCCGTGGCCCAAGATCTGCACTTTTTGTCAACACAGTTTTTACAGTGGTTGCTTCTTAGGTAGTGTGCAAGCATGATCTTGAAGAAAAAACAAAATACAAAAAACAAACAAAAAAATCCGGAACAGCAAATCTAGAACGCAAGGCACCCAGTGGGGGAGGGATGGTTTCATGAGGCTCAGTTGTGCATGGGAGTATGTGGGCACTGGCTTGATTTTGTTAGTGTGTTTCTTATTATGGGTCATGGTGAAAATGTGAAAAACAGTGTTTAGTGGTTTCTCATTGCCAGTTCACTTTTCACCCTTCTAAATTGTTCAGATGTTTTGCAGCTGAGCATGTGCTGCTTTTTTTAAAATTGAAAATGAATGAAGAGCTCGGGTACCTGGCTGACTCATTCGGTTAAGTGTCCAACTCCTGGTTTCAGCTCAGGTCATGATGTCAGGATTGTGGGATCGAGCTGCTGTCAGGCTCCATGCTCAGTGGAGTCTGCTTGAGAGTCTCTTCCTCTGCCCCTCCCCCTATGCACTCGTGTGTGCGCGCTCTTTCTCTCAAATAAACAAAATATTAAAAATAAATAAATAAACAGCAAGAGGGAGAAAGAAGGACTCTTACAGCTTGAAATGATCCCAAAGTAGACAAGCCTGGTCTACAGTGGCAGTAAAGGTCATCACATTTGGAGGCCAGTAACCTCTGAGGTAGGCCCGCTCACCCTTCCCCCCAGCAGTGGCCAGTTTGCATGTATAATGCAGAGGTGGTAATGGTGAGCACACCAGTGGAAATGTTTTTAGAGAATCCTCCGCCCCATGTAGCCATTTCCACACTCTTATATTCCGTTTTGGCCTTTAACCACATGCTTACAAATTGTTCCGTAATTGCAAACCATGATGTTCAGATTTCATACTTAATGCATATTCCTTTTCCTCTGTTGGTTTATTTTCTGGAGGCAAGTTCTTAGTCATGACTTTATTGGATTAAGGGTATGACTTTTTTTTTTTTTGGTTTTGAATATCTCTAAACATATTGCTTGCCCAAGGGTAGTCACGGTCAATTCTGCTGCCAGCGACCAGGTACGAACTTGCCACCCTCACCAGGGGCTTGCCTGGAGTAGTGCCGGTGTTGTTGCTAAACGGTGGTACATGAAATAGTGTCTCTGCGTTGTCTTTTGGTGTCCCGTCCAGTGGTGTTGAGCATTTTGCCAAGATAGTTATAGTGTCCATTCATTTCATATAATGTACATATCCTTTGTCCTTGTGTCTAACACTGGAGTCTTTTAAGTATGGATTTTTATATATTGTAGATTTTTACCCTTTGTCATAACTGCTGTAGCTGCTGAAAACATCATTTGTATTTCTTTTTATGTTAATGTTATTTTTAATTGTATGAGAATCTGAAAACTATTTATCTGTTTCATATTGATATATATATATTTTTTAAGATTTTATTTATTTGACAGAGAGAGAAATCACAAGTAGGCAGAGAGGCAGGCAGAAGGGGAGGGGGAAGCAGGATCCCTGCTGGGCAGAGAACCCGATGAGGGGCTCGATTCCAGGACCCTGAGATCATGACCTGAGCCGAAGGCAGAGGCTTAACCCACTGAGCCACCCAGGCGCCCCTCATATTGATATTTTTATACTTTGTATTTTTTCCCTGTTGGATCAAAAGCGAAGGAGATTTCCTGAAATGCTCTGTTATTTTGTGCATGCTTGCAACCTTAAATATTTGGATTTATTTTGGCTTATTAGTTAGTTCTCAGACTGCTAGCCAGCTCTCTCAACACTATGACGTGATTGTAACCTTCCCCTTTATTTTGAGATGTACATGTTTTGACAAATACTTTGTCATGTAAATGCTTTCTTCTGTTTTAATAAGTTTGGGAACAGACAGTTTCAGGACTTGGAAACTGTCCAAACCTTTCCATCACCTCCTTCCCTCGTTACCTCCTTTAGTTTATACCCTGGGATGCACCTGTGTGGAGACAGGATCATTCCGTGACATTGAAGTTCAGGATCTGCCTCTCCACCCTCCGGCCAGTGGGATAGAGAGCAGTGCAAGGGTGAGAGGCAGCTTTTCCTCCCTGTTCCTCAGGTTCACAGTGGGGCGGGGGTGGGGAAGCTCTCCCCACCGAGTGGTTAGTTGAGTGCCTTATCTTCCCATAGCGAGGAATAGACAAGGGGGTGGACAAAGACTGAACTGTTTCCCCTCCAGTTTCCTCATTTGTGAGTTGGATGGGGAAATGCTGTCACTGGGACAGCCCCACCCCGAGGCCAGAGGGTTATCTTGGTTCAACAGCAATGGTGTGATGCCTGGTGTGAATGCTCTGGGTTGTGCATGGCAGGTGTGTAGGGGACACATATGAGTGTGGTACACTGCGTCGTGGTTGCTTAGGGTGCTTCTGGTCCTTCCCCGGTGTGGACCTGGCTAGTGTAATTCCAGATGTCTGAGTTTCCAGGAAGTGAGGGCTGGGAGGGTATGTCCTGGGTGTGGAGATTCTCTGGGTGTGGATTTGGATGGACCCTTATGTCTGTGAAAGCAGTCTTATTTGGGTGGCTTTGTGTCTGTGGGGTGAGGCCTTCCGGGCCACATGAAAGGGGGTGAAACCTATGGTGAGGGTGGCCAGGCACCCTGTGGAGAATTCCCCCCTCCAGAGCCTGCAAGCCCGTGGGGTTCCTGTGACCTTTCTCTGTTCTCCACAGTTAATTGGCCAGAGCTGAAGAGCAGGGATCTCCAGGTTGAGAGTCCCCGTATCACCTTAGGGTAATCATTTCTCAAAGGCTCCAAGCAGGGGGCAGGGATGAGGTTGCCAGTACTGAGGAAAACAGATAGACTTGTGCTAACTAGTCGGTTTCTCTGTGGAGGAAGAAGGGAGTCTGCCTTTGCTTCATAGCTTTTAAGAGCTTTACCATGGTTAAATGATGCCCAGGGAGTACACTCTGGGACTCTTGAAGTTTGGGGTACCGTGCCTAGGCAGCCTTCCCTGGTTTGTGGGGTCCAGTTCTATGGGAAAGTTATGGCCATCCTTCTAGGCTTCTCTAAGAACCATGAAGAGGAGGCGGCGTTTGACGATTGCAAGAAGCAGGATTGTCTTGTCCATAAAAAGGAACAGGGTTTTTACCTTTTAGAACATTTTCTTGACTTCTAGGCCATTTCTGGCCAAGTTGACAGTTCTCTGTCATAAACTTACCTGAGTTTTAAGTTAAAAAATGTTTTTTCTCTATATGCATGAAGCCAGTCACCTGTAGTTGGAGAAAAAACCAGTGCTTTGGGGGTTTTGTCTTGTGTGAAACACAAATGAGTGAATGTTGGTTCCCTTTAGTTAGTTGCCTACCGCCAGGCATCCTGACCCTACCTCTGGTCTGTGTGCTGGGCTGTGGCTAGCACAGTCCTTCTACCTTTGCAGGCGGCCCTTGGTGCCCGGGCTGATACCTGGGACGTTAGGCTTGTCAGAATCACCGGGGAATTTATCAAACATGCCAGTTCTCGGCCTCAACCTGCACCTACTTCTCAGGACCTGCAGAGGGTAGAGCCCTCAGATCTGTATTTGGAAGGAGGCATGTGATGCTGCCAGCAGGGTCCGTCAGCACCAGGGACGCTAGGGATCAGTTTGTTGAGGATGCTGAGGCCTTGAGAAGGCAGGAACTTGCCCAGGGGCCTCTTGTGTGTCCTGTGTCCATGGTGTCCCTTGGTGCCTGGGATTGCATTCGTACTCCCTTCTTGAAGGGGACTTGTGTGGAAGTCCTGTGCTGAGGGCGCGGCGGGGGCTTCTGGGTCGCTGTCCCCTTCCTGGCTGGTTTTGGAGGCCGGATGGGCCAGACTCTCCCATCACCCTCTGAGGGAGGAGGTGAGCGAATGGTGGGTCCAGGCTGCTGCGCCTGTCAGTGCCGCCCTGTGGCCAGGAGGGTGAGCGGTCACAGCACCCATTCCAGAAGGGTGGGGTTTGCGTGTCCCTGCTTGGCATCACTTGCTCAGAACATTACAAGCCCGTGGTCAGTCCACCGAGGCCACTCCCAGGAAGGGATTTTGCAGCAGCCCTTTCTTGACAAGGTGGCAGCCGCTGGTTTCTTCCTGGCAGTTGTGGGTGGGTTATGTCTTCAAGGCCTGAGTAGCCTTTTCTGTTTTTGCCTCCCCCCGTACCCCCCACCGCCCGCTCAGCCCCAGAAAGTGGGAGGAGAACAGGGGCTGGGGTGAGTATTCTCCCGGGAGCCCTAGGTCCTGCCTGCCCCCCAGGGATCAACTTGAGACCCCCACCCCCTTCCCCACCACAGAGCCACTGTTTCGGCAGCAGGGGGTGGTGGAGGATAAGGGCCCACCTGGATTGCTGTTGGGTTCCAGAAGGAAAGTAGTAGGGGCACCTGGCTGGCTCAGTCTGTTGAGCATCTGCCTTCGGCTCAGGTCATGATCCTGGGGTCCTGGGATCAAGCCCCACGTCGGGACTTCCTGCTCTGCGGGGAGCCTGCTTCACCCTCTCTCTGCCTGTTGCTTCCTGTGCTTGTGTTCTCTCTCTCTCAAATAAATAAAATCTTTAAAAAAATAAATAAAAGTTGGCATCCTCCATTCTTTAAAAAATTCTCTTCTTCTTTTGGCTGCTTTTAGAAAGTTGACTTAGCGTGATTCTTGCCCAGTCAGTAGCTGGCACTGATAGTAAAGTGATGCCTGGACTCGTGCAGGAACACGGGAACAATCTGGAGACTTCTAAAGTCTGTGTGTGAGCCTCACCTTGGCTCTTCCTGGGGGAGGAGTTTTGGGGGGTGTTTTGCAGCCACACGTGTCGTCTTACCACCCCCTGTCTGCCCACAGGTCCCGCTTCTCGGAAGATGCACTATTATAGATACTCTAATGCCGAGGTCAGCTGCTGGTACAAGTACCTGCTCTTCAGCTACAACATCGTCTTCTGGGTAAGTCCCCGAGAGCAACCTTCGTTCCCTGCCTTGTCCTTTATTCAGTGGATTGCATTCTTCATGCACTGCCAATTGGCGAGACCCGCCGTGAGGCTCTGGGGGAGAAGGTGGGCAGGACGAAGAGCCCCTGCCTAGGCAGAACCAGTGACAAGTTAATGCTGTACAACAGGCTGCTAAGTACTGTGATGGAGATAGCTTGCGTGATCAGAAACCAGGCTAATGGACCCCTACCCCAGCCTTGGAGGCTCAGAAACACTTGGAGCTCTGGCCCACATGCAGGTCTGCTTTCTGCCTTCCCTGCCCTGGGGATGCTCCCAACGAGACCTTGGCAGCAGGGCACTTTGTGCCCCTTTGACTATGGGCCAGGCGCTGTTCTGCACTCTGGGAGGTAAGAGTGCGCGAGGGCAATAAAGCCCTTTTCCTTACAGTGCTTGTGTTTAACCAGTAATGACATTAACCTCCTGAGCAACAGAGCAGGGAGGGAGAAGCTTCTTGGCTAGGGAGGTCAAGGGAGGGCACTCCAAGGAGATGACTTAAGGGCTGAGACCAGTGTACCCGTGAAGACACAGCCAGTAGGGGTCTGGGAAGAAAGCTGCAGGCTGGAAGAGCAGCATCTGCAAAGGGCCTGAGGCAGAAATGCACTTGGCATGTGCAGGGGACAAAGAGAAGACCATGTCGCTGGAGCTCAGTGAGTACAGGGGGAGGGGACACAAGTGAGGACAGAGACATGAAGGAACCAGGTCATGTAGGACCTTACAATGCTCAGTAAGTAGGTGGAATTATTTTCTACTTCTTTTAGTAATTCTTGGTCTTGGTAGGTTATGAGTTTTGGAATGATTCTGCAAAGTGAAGGGATGGGTGGTGGGTGGTGATACCATGTCCTGAGAATTTTGGGACAGAAGTGTTAGAATGGTCTCTTGGCCACATGAACATGTCCATCTCCCATGTCTATGACCATCCTAGAGATGAAAGTCTTGGCCACATCAGAGAAGGTTGGGGGGGTGGGCGGCTAGATGAGATCATGGAGGGGGAATGTGTTGACTGAGAAGAGGAGAGGTGTGAATATGGAGTCCTGGGTTGCTAGAGGTGAAGCAACCTCTTCCTTGAAGAGGAAAGTCTGTTCCAGAGTTGGCTGTGAGTAAGCGGGCTAAAGGGAGGCCAGGAGACTCTGTATTGCAGAAGCCTTCCAGGTAGAGAGGAACAGTTAGCTATGTACAGGGAAGTAACGTAGGATGAGGACAGAAAATTGGCATTGGCTTTGAAGAGGTAGAGGTTGTTGGTGACCCTGGTCAGAGCCGCTGTGTGTCCTGGTTGGGGGGATGGAAACCCACCTGGGGTTGGCTGGGGGGCCAGCGGGATGTGAGGCAGTGGAGACTGTGACTCAGGATGGTTCTTTCAAGGACTCTTGCCTTAAAGAAGATCAGAGAACTCGGGCACTGGCTGGAGATGGTCAGGGCATCAGGGGAGGTAGCACAGCATGTGTGTGTCACCAGTGGGCTCGGTCCAGGGAGAAGCAGACACTGAGTCTGTGCAGGTGGGTGAGGGGACGCGATCGTGCACCTACAGCAAGCGTCGCTGGTCAGCTTCAGGATTTGGGGTGGGCGTGCATAGAGAAGGAGGGACAGAGTGATCGGCCTTCATGCCACATTTTGCTTCTACTGTGGATGCTGCAATGCCCTGTTTGGACCGGAACTCTTGCAAACAGGGCAGATTACTAAGACTTCTCAACTTTTACCTTTGATTTCATATAGCATCATCAACTCCTGATGATTTATCTCAAAGTTTTAGAGGGTTTCTGTTCTGGAGAAACAGGGTGGGTTTCAGTGGCTTGGCCACTCACCCCACATATTTTTCTTTGCCTGGATAACCTGTCACCAGCAACTTCATCATTTCCCTTGAAATAAGGCAATATAGGACAGTCGATGTGGTTCCTGTGGGATTTTCCTAATGAGAGGCATGTGACTGCCTCATTCGTGCTGTGTATGGCTAACTGGACCTGCCCTGCTCCCTCCCTGGCCCCACCTGGAGGCCCTGCCCACCAGCCCAGTGTATGGCAGAGGGCCCCCTGGCCTTGGCAGGCAGTCTGACACTTTGGACAGTTGGACACCCAGGTGACATGTTGTTCTCTCCCACCCCCAGGCTCCGCTTACTTGGTCTTGTGCCTGTCCTCTGAAGGTCATCCTGAATTTTGCAGCGAGAGCAAAACTTCTCACTGCTGTGGCTGAGGGCCCGCTAATCTCCATTTCTTCACATTCTTTTCAGAACAGATTCTTTGCTCTTGGGAAGCTTCCCAACTTGCCCAGTAGTAACAACTCGGCAGCACCAGATTCGAATACTGGAGCTCCTGGATCCGGAATGGTAGCAAGTTTGCTTGAGGGAAGGGTGCTACCGTGTTACTGCATTCTGCAGGATTGACAAGTGTGTGGTCAAGAGTCTGTTTCTCAGTTGGTGTGCCCGGGGCCCAAGCAGGAAGGGACAAAAGGAGCAGTCAGGGAAATGAGGCACAAGAGAGCTGGGGGGTAGAATAACCCAGATGCCTCCCTTCTGGGTCCTTGGCACTGATTGCTCTCTTCTTCTGCACCAGAGCTCAAGTGTGTGGTGAGGCCTGAGAAGCGGGGTGCAGGGCCCTCTGGGAGACACAGGGTAGGTGCAGTGGGAGGCCCGCACCCAGGTGCCAGGCTGGACTTGCACCCACACTGAGTGGTCCTGAGGAGGCTTCGTGTTTTGGTGAAATGCTGATGTCACAGGCCTGCCTCCTGCCTCCCAGAGTCGCCGGAAACATATACAGTCATGTGCCAAGCCTTACTTCATCTGAGAAGTTTTCTCTTTGAAATGGAAGAAATAACCAAAATCAAACGATCTAACAGCCCCCCCATGTTCCCATCACCTTGCTTCAACATCGATCAACTCCTAGCTGATCCTGTTTAATTTATATTCCCTCCCCACACCCCATTCCACCCGTTATTTTGAAGTAAAGCATAGATAATCATTTTGCACAGAGAGTTTTTGTGTTTGTTTTGTTTTGACGAGGGGACAGTGAACAGAGGGATGGCATTGCAGCTTTGCGGGCAGACCTGGGCTTGGCAGCAGGTTCAGATACACGAATGGCAACCTGTCGTTTCTCTGACCCATGCTGGGAGCCAGAACAAACAAGGCTGTGTTGAGCACTTTGCCCCATTCAGAATTATTTGCATACTGACATACTTCATAGCCAATACCTGCACACTCTACCAGGGTTTTTAGAGCTCTCTCCCTCGGTTCACAGCTGAGATTTTCCCAAGGGACTGTTAAATACTCTCTTGAGAGGACAAATGGGGACGCAGTCGGTGTCTGTATACGGGGTGAGCAGGGAGCTCGGCTTCATAGGGTTCATCGGGGAAACAATACTTCTAGATGACAGAGTGTTGTGAGGGCATAAGCACTTTCTCCTTAAAAAAATGTATTTATCGATGTATGTATGTATGTACGTATGTAGGTTTCATGCCCAACATGGGGCTTTAACTCATGACCCCGAGATCAAGAGCTGTGTGCTCCACTAACTGAGCCAGCCAGGTGCCCTTCTGCCTTTTTTTTTTTTTTTTTTTTAAATTATAGTCATTCTTTGGTTTATTAGTGAGCCCTGTTTCAAGTGCAGAATGTCATTTTGTCTTAAGAAAATATAAATCAAGGGGTGCCTGGGTGGCTTAGTCGGTTGAGCATCTGCCTTTGGCTCAGCTCATGGTCCCAGGGTCTTGGGATCCAGCCCGGGGTCTGCTTTTCCCTCTCCGTCTGCCCCTCCTCCCTGCTTGTGCTCTCAAATAAATAATTAATTTAAACAAGAAAATGCAGATCAAAATGGCAAGAAGATACCATTTTGCTCCCATCGGGATGGCTATTATTAAACACACAAGCAAACACACAACGCCCACCAAAATAACAGATGTTGACGAGGATGTGGAGAAATTGGAATCCCCGGGCACTGTTGGTGAGAATGTAAAATGGTGCAGCCATTCTGGAAAAGAGTATGGAGGTTCCTCAGAATGTCAAAAAATAGAATTACCATAGGATCCAGCAATTCCACTGTGGGCATAGACCCAGAAGAATGAAGAAGCAGGGTCTCAGAGAGTAGTCTGCTCACCTGTGTTCACAGCAGCATTATTCATAACAGCCAAGAGACAGAAACGGCTCAGGTGTCTACCCACAGATGAATAGAGAGACAGAACATGCTCTGTGCATGCAGCGGGATCTTTCTCCGCCTCAAAAAGGAAGGAAATTGTGACACACATGCTACAGCACGGGTAAGCTCCAAGGATTTCATGGCAAGGGAAATAAGCCCATCACAGAAGGACAGATCCTGTGTGGCCCCACTTAGAGGCGGTCCCGAGAGTAGTCCGGTTCCCAGAGATGGACAGGAGAGGGGGGTTGCCAAGGGCAGGGGGAGGGGAGAAGGGGAGGTCAGTATTGAGGGGGTACAGAGTTCCGGTTTTGGTGGCACTGTTGCTCAACACTGTGGCCATGCGGAGTGCCACTGAGCCGGCCTCGAACAGATGGTTCAGACGGCTCATTCCGTACCGTCTTTGCTTTCCCACGATTCAGATTAGAAAGCTGTCTCCTCTGACTGGCAGAGGACGGGCCGCTGGGAGAGGGATACCCTAGAGGAAGGGCTGCGGGGGGTCCTGTTTTTTGTTCTCGCCCCACCTGGTGCCACCAAGAATTCGAGCCCTCCTGGTCTAGCCGAGTGAATCCCCTGGAGGGGACGATTCAGAGGATGTCTGCAACCGCAGGATCGCTTCCCACCGCCAGCTTCGAGTTTGACCTGTGAAGGTTCAGATGAAGCCCTTGCCTGGATCTATTTCAGAGGCGGATGAACGGTGAAGAACTGAGGCCCCTCGTGGCACAGACAATGAGCCTGTGTTCTGTGGACAGGAGAGCCCCCTGCCCCTGGCCTTCTCGGAGACGTGGGCAGGTCTGAGCCGAGCCGCTGTTTTGCTGCTCAGGGAGTGCAGGAATTAGCTTTGGAGCCCAGGGGGCAGCCTGTAGGTGAGAGGGGAGCCATGGGCGTTTGTACTCTGTGGCCAGCGTGGCTTCGGGTCCCTTCCTTCAAAGCCACAAAGACCTCCCAGGAGCAGGGCGACAAGTCAGGAAACTTTTAAGAGTGAAAGAGCGGTTATTAAGAATTCCGCCCGAATGACAGGCCTGTCCCAGGCAGACCGGGATAGGTCTGAGAGGCAGAGCAAGTCTGACGGGGAAGGCGTGAAAGGTCAGCTCCCTCCCCGTGCCCCCAGCACCTTTGTGGATAGAGGATCTAATTCTCTTTGGCCTGTACGGTGTACCTCCTTTGATAGGGGGCTCCCCACGTCCCGTGGTGAGCTCAGGTCTCTGCATCACTCTGATCTAGAATGGCCCTTATTTGAGCTGAACTCTTTCCATGTAACACCACATCCCAAGGCTTGACCGCCCGGTCTCAAACACAGTTTCTCTGCTTCTGTCTCTGGGTAATGAGTACAAAGAGAAAGTCTAGGGCTTTAATAATGTGTGTAGTGAAATAAAAATAATATTTTCACTTCCATTGCTGAGAAATGATAACTGTTTCTCTTCAAGTTTTATTTAACAAACGTTTGTAGTTGCATGGAAATTCTAGAAGACTGCACAAGGCACCCCAGCTTTACCCCGTCCCGTCCACGTGCTCCATCCTGTCTGCAGTCGAGGACACTTTCCCATCTTTGTGAGAGCAACCTTGCGGTCATGAGTTCTGTGTTTTCATGTCAGCATCTGCTAGCATAGAACGTTCTAGGTTGCCACATAGTCTTCTTCTTGTATTTTTGGAAATTCCCATATTGGACATTTCGGTTGTTTCCAATTTTTTTTACTATCCTAGATAAGGATGCAGAGATTAGTTTGGTATAGTACAGATTCTTCCCTTTGGGCAAGGGAGGGAAATTATTTGCTGGGATAGATTCCCAGGAGTGGGATTAAATGGGTCAGAGAGTGTGTATGTTGTTTTGACCTGGCTGACACATTTATACCGTCAAAATTACTTCTCTAGAAGGGTTGCCCCAATTCATAGGAAATAGATCGCCTTATCTCCTGGGTGTGTGTATGTGTATTTTTCCATAGTTGCACTTTCCAAGGCCAAGGGCAAAGATTGCTTAATCAGGGATTCCACTAGAACACCCTGGTGCTACTCCCTGCGGGGCTTCAGTTCCTGCTCTCACTTGGGCATGTGGGAAACCAGGATCATCAGCAGGGTTTTCCAATGGAGGCTGTTCACAGTGCACTGTGGTCATTGCCAAGTGCACATGACTATTATACACTCCCAGGATTGGGGTCAAGTCTAGCCAACCAGTGATATGTGTGTAACTCTGCATCCTTCCCTAGTAGATAGCTGGCATGACCCAGTCTACTGATTTGTCTTGTGAGCAGGAGTGCCCTCTGTTCCCATCTTGGTTCCCATCTTCCCATCTTCTTCTCTCTCTCTCTTTTTTTTTTTCACCCAGACACACTTTTAAAAATACCACCTCTATTGAGGTGTAAATTTGATAGAATAATACTTACCCGCTTCCAGTGTGTAGTTCGGTGAGTTAACAGCTGTATACTCCCATGGAACCCCTGCACCCCAGTGAAAATATAAAACCTTTCTATCACTCCCGAAACTGTCCTGGGCCCCTCTGTAGTCATTCCCTCCCACCCCATCCTCAGGAAAACCATCCATCTGCCTCCCATCGCTCTATGTTAGAATGGACTCTTGGATCTGACTTCTTTTAGTTTAGATGGTGCTTTTTCTGTTGTTCTTTTGTTCTGAATTTCATTGAGATCTTTAAAGACTTTAAAAAGTATTTTTAAATTTTATTTTTGAAAAATTATAGTAAAGCATACAGAACAATTTAGAATTGTAGCCATTTTTCCATGCACAGTTCAGGGGTCTTAGGTCCATTCATATTCTCCTGCAGTTGTTACCACCATCTATCTTAAGTCTGTTTCGTTGATTTCTGCTCCTATTATTATTATTATTTTAAATTTTTTTTAGAGAGAGAGAGAGAGTGTGCCTGTGCAATCAGGGGAGGAGGGGCAGAGGAAGAGAGAGAATCTTAGGCACACTCCCCATTGAGTGCAGATCCCGACACAGGGCTTGATCTCACGACCCTGAGATCATGACTGGAGCCTCAGTCAAGAGTCAGAGGTTTAACCAACTGAGCCACCCAGGTGCCCCTGCTCCTATTTTTATTTCCTCACTTCTACTTTGGGATTACTTTGCCTTTTTTCTAGCTGTTTAAGGTAGATTAGATCATTGATTTTAGATCTTCTTTCCTAGTATGGGTATTTGATACTCTTTTCTGTATCTCACGCATTTTGATACATTTTCTTTCATTTGGTTAAAATATCTGGTGTATGTGTACTCTGTATGTAATGTGTCCTTTCTTCCCCCTCCTGGCTCACTTCCATAGTTTCTCTTTATTACTGGATTTCAGCAGTTTTCTTATGATACAGGCAGGTATGGTTTTCTTTGTTTATTCTGTTTGGGGATCATTGGGCCTTTGGGTTTGTGGGTTTATAGTTTTCATCAGATTTAAGACTACTTTGACTATTATTTCTTCAAATATACACCTCTCCCTTTTCTTCAGATATACATATTTCTTCAAATATACATCTCTCCCTTTTTCTTCTCAGATTGCTTGTTATTTCGTGGGTCACTGAGGCTCTGTTCAATTCCCCCACCCCTACCCTTCAGTTCAAATAGTTTCTTTTGCTTTGTCTTAAAGTTGACTGATCTTTTCTCCTATAGTGTCTGATTGCGTTAAACCCATCTAGTGAATTCTATATTTCCACTGTTGTATTTTCTATTTGTAATAGTTCCATTTGACCTTCTGTTTTCTATTTCTTTCCTCATTATGTTTATATTTCCTTTTAAATCCCCAAGGGTGTGTACAATGATCTGTTTTCATGTCTTAGCTAATTCCACCTTCTCTGTCGTGTTTGTGTCTTTTTCTAGTTACTGAATATTTTTCCTTGTTATAGATCACATTTATTTCCCTTCTTGCCAATCTAGTAAATTTTTGTATTTTTTCTGGTAAATTTTTTATTTTAAGTAGGCTCCACACCCAACATGGGGCTTGAACTCACAGCCCTGAGATCAAGAGTCCCACACTCTACCTACTGAACCAGCCGGGCACCCTGTCTAGTAACTTTTGATCAGATGCTAGATATAGTTTCTCATTTAAACATCCTCCTGTTTTGGTCAGCTCAGGCTGCCATACCAAAATACCATCAACTCATTGACTTAAACAACAAAAATGTAATTTCTCACTTTTCTGGAGGCTGAAAGTCTGAGATCAGGGTGCTAGCATGGTTGGGTTCTGGTGAGGCTCTCTTCCTGGCTTGCAGATGGCTGCCTTCTTGCCGAGTCCTAGGTGGCTTCCTCTTAATAAGGATACTAATCATGGAGGCCCCACCCTCGTGATCACATCCAGCCCTAAATACCTCCCAGAGGCCCACCTCCAGGCACCGCCACTGCCACATTGAGAGTTATAATATTCCATCGTGGGGATGGATCACTTAGGATTTTGTTCTTATGGTTTCAGGCTATTTATTATGACCTGTTCTGGCCCATAAAGATGACCAGGTTGGAGACTTGAATTATAGGGATACCCAGGGTTCGTGGGACCAAGCTGAAGGAAATCATGTCTTTGGTCCCGAGGTCTACGTGGTTTTAGTGTGAAAGTTCAGCGCAGTGTTCATCAGACTGTGGCTCACAAGCCTGGCTGGCTCTTGGCCAGGTTTTGCACGTACAGCTTTATTGGAACACAGCCCTGCCCATTCGTTAACATGTTATCTGTGGCTGCTTTTCTGCTATAAAAGCAGAGTTGAGTGCTTGAAACAGACATCAGCACAAAGCTGAAAATGTTTACTGTCTGGCCCTCTACAGAAATGTCAATGCTGGCTTCGTATTTCAGTTTTGCCCCACTGTTCCTCACTGAACTGTGCCGGCAGTGGAGACTGTGGAGACTGGGGTGAAGGTGGGGCTGAGGCTCAGTTGGGGTTCCTTCTCTCCCTTGCCTGGAGGGCTGCTTCTAACTTCCCTCAGATGACTCTGCCCTTCTCCTTCCTTCCTCTTGAAGGCCTTGACACAGTCATTCCTGGGCGGGGCTTGGTGGGGGTCGGCTGTCTGTTATCTGGAAACTCAGAGACATCTGTGGAAACTGCCCCCAGAGCCCTCTGGGTAGTCTTACCCCTCCTCTCCGGGGCCCCTAGCATCTGTTTGCTGGCTGTGCTGGAAAGGGCACACACACTTCTTATTCTCAGAGCCACCCTTCCGGCAGGAGGAAAGCTGGCGTGTGATAGCTGTGTGACCCCATCTGAGGCACCACCCGGCCTGGGCTCCGCTCCCCACTAATGAGGAAGCTGGGCTCCAGTGTCCCTTCTGGCTCCAGACCTTCCAGACTCCGAGCGAGAAGTGGCTTAGTTTTTACTCTTTGAATGTGGGACTGTTTGAAAGTGGCCTTCCCTGGTTTCTGTAGGGCTCAGAGTGGCTACAGTCCTGAAGGGCGAGGTTTCCTGGCCCGGAGAGAAGTCTTGAGACTCACTCTCAGCCCCCTGGGCTCTCAGGGTCAGGTTGAGTATAGAGTTGCTGTCTTAGGACAAAGGCTAGGGCTGGATTACTGGGGGGTGCGGCGCAGAGAGTCAGCAAATGCTGATGGCATCTGGAAGGCCCCTTGATGTCTCTGCTCTGCTTCCCCCCCTCCCTTGCAGGAGGGCAGGGCTCCCCTGGACCAGTTCCATGTCCTGGGGTAAGCATGTCACTTGTGATACACTTCCTCCAATCCCTGCAACCCTCCTGTGACCTAGGAAAGGTCATCCCTGTTTTGCAGAGGAAATCATAGGCACAGAGGAGTTCCTGGGCTTGGCACAAAGTCCGGTCGCCAGGAAGGTGCAAAGTAGAGACAGGAACCAGGTCCAGCCAACTTGGGCTGTGTGTTCAGCACTACTCTGGTCTTGAGTCTGGCTTACTCTTGGGTCTCCTTCTGGCCCTTTCTCTGGGACTCCCATAGGCAGCCCTTTGAATGTCAGCCTCTGGCAGCCAGGGGATTCGCAACAACTAGAGGCCAGGGGGCCAGAGCTGAGAGGGTCGCATTGCTGTTGGTGGTTTGCCTTGAGCTCCCTGCTGGAAAGCCTCTGAGGCCTGCAAGAATTGCCCAAGGCCTTTTACATACATCGAAATGCAGTCTTGCAAGAGGCGGTGGCCATTAAACTGTGAGGGATGACGGGCTGCTTTTAAGTTGCTTGGTGTTGGAACCCTCTGCCCATCCAGCAGGGCCCAGACAGGTGTCTGCACTTCTGCTGTTGCTTGAACCTGTTGGGTGCAGTGCCGCAGGCTTGCTCATGTGGTGAGTGGATTCCGTGGGGCTTCTAGCCTAGAGCGGCCCCAGAATAAGGGGCCTTTGCCTTGTGGGGAGGGGTCAGTAATGTTTACAGTGATGCCCAGGGAAGCCCTACTTCCTGGCCACCGAGTGGGACACAGAGTGACCCTCACCACCTGCGGATATGGGATGTGGGCTTCAGAGTCACACAGCCCGTAAGCCCCTTCTGCGGAACTCCCATGCCACAGGTGCCCATCCTAGCCCCCCTCGGTGGGGACTCAGACTGCTACTTGTCTTCCTGGCCCCTGTGGGTGGTGGGATAAAGTGCTGTCAGGAGGGTCGGAGACACCCCGGTTAGGTTTGAACTCTGACACTGGCTCCCTGTGTGCCTTTGGGCAGAAAACCAAGTCATTGTACCTCTGAGCTTTCCTGTTTGATAAAGGGGGTAATAGTACCACACACCTGTGATGGGGTTTGAGAGGGGCCCTTTGAGCACGAGAAGTGTTGAATGCTGGGCTTGGCACCCAGGAAAGAGTGGTACCACCTGCCATGGTGACCACAGTGGACGGCAGACCTGATGGCCCAAGGCCGGCCTCCCTTTGGGCTTAACGGCAGAACGGCCCTATCCGTTGGGAGGGGATTTAATCAGGTCATAAAAGAGAGACAAAGGAGGTTACTCTCAGGCTGGAAAGCACCCAGCCGAACTGTCGTTCCCAGATGGTTGGCCGCCAGGGACAACAGCCCAGCCCCACAGACCATCTGCTCCAAAGAGATCCGGGGAAGGGGCCCCATGGGGAGCTGGGTGAAGCTGGCGCGTGTCTTGGACTGGCTCATTCACAGGGCTGTTGGGTGAGCTCCCAGACAGGCCACTTCCCCTGTCTGGTCCTCCCTCAGTCTTCTCATCTCTAGAATTGGTCCCCAAAGTTCCTGCTTGGGCCAGTGTTCACTGAACCCATGATCTGACATGTGACCCCCTCCCCCACCCTGCCTGTGTTTCTGGTGCTAGTTCGTGTTAGTTCTTCATTTAAAACAGAATGGAAAAAAACCATGAGCACTTTTCGTAGTGCCCAGTCGTTGGGAGAGAAGGGAATCTGGGCTGCAGTGGGAGGGAGCTGGCCGGGACTCAGCTGGGGGTCCTGGATGGGCAGATTTCTCTCAGGTTTCTCTCACCATCCACCACGGTGCCAGGTGGGAGGGAGGCTGTCATGGGAATCGGTAAGGCAGTTGCTGCAGTGCCGTTGGGGACACAGGGAGGAACAGGGAAGGACAGCCTCCAGGACAGCCTCCTGTTCTGACCCCGAAGCCTCTGTGTAGAGCTTGACCATGGACGTGAGCCAAGCTGGGCTTTTGCTCGGCCCCCGTTTGCTCTGGATGCATTTGGAGGGCATGAGGTGTAGGTTTTCTGATCTAAACAACTGAGTGAGGCGGCCATGGTGCCGTTTAATGAGAAGGACAGGAGTTGGCAGGGGCGGGTTGGGGCTGGGAGAGCAAGGCTCCATCTGGGACATGCGAAGCAGTGTTGTCAGCTAGGTTCCGAGTCACATAGACATTAGGTGTGGAGATTCGGGTGTGTGGGTCAGCTGTGTAGAGAAGGTCTTCCAAGCCCTGTGATTTTGGCCTCATCTGGAGAAGTTGGGGGACAGGGAGGGGTCCCGGACAGAGCAGTGAGCGTCACCAGCGCATAGAGGTGCCTGGAGGAAGGCGAGCCAGCAGGAGAGGCTGAAGAGTGACCAGTGCTTCGTGTTCCCAAAGCTGACCATACCAGTGCAGGAGGGAATGACCAGCTGTTTGGTCGGGTCAGATAAACAGAAAGAAGACTTGACCTCCAGCTCTGGCGAGAGGGTGTCACTTGAGGAGTGGCGGGGTGGGAAGCCTGTCGGATTCAGTGGGCAGTGATGGGTCACCTTCGGGTTTGCCTGCCCTGCAGTGTCAGACGCTTGGGGAGGCAAAGGAAGTGCTCGTGCACCCCATCAAGAAGAACCAAGGCCTTCAGCCACGAGTTAATTTCAGTGGGAAGATTGAGGAGTTGAGAAACTAGCGTGGCATATACAGGACCTCATGTCATTCCCTGGAGTTCAAAGTCCAACAGCATTGGGGGCTTTGCCTGAGTCCTCTGTGCCAACCCCAGTGTGAGAGAGGGGGCCTGGTGCTTAGGAGGGCCTCAGGCGGTATTTGCTGAATGACTTGGAACCTAGGCCCTTCTCCTCCACTGCTGGGTGTTTTGATCTTGTCCCTCTTGGGCTCGTCGTGTTCTCCTTTGTGAAATGGACAGATCAGGTGCAGGCAGGGCTTCTGTGGGAGCCAGTGGTCAGGGGTCAGCGAGCCCTCTGAAATCCCATCCCAAATATTGGGCATGTAAGCATTCTCTGAAAGTGGTCTGTGATTCGAAAGAGGGTGTGATCTCCCGGGGTGGGGGTGGGGGCTTTCTTTAAAGGTCCTTCCCTTTCCACTCCGGCCACCTCCCCCAGTCCCCCTGCGGGGCCAGTAGTGAACAAAGGAGGCAGGGAGGTCTTAAAGTGTGAGAATATGCCTTGGAGAGGTGAGTCCTAGGCAAACCTGGCCCCAGTATTTAGTGGGAGGGGCTGACGAAAGGCAGGCAGATGCCAGCATGGTGTAAAGAACTTACACAGAAAAATAGGCAGCTCCATCTGCAGAGACCAGGTATTTTGTTTTATATGGAAGAAATCGTCTCTGGTTTAGAAACTTGTGTGGTGTTGGTGGGGGGGCTTCCCATTGTGGTAGAGGTGAGTCAGCCTGGTCCCAGTGGGGTGGGGGGTGCTCCTTTTCTGGGGTGAGTGTGTTGTTTCGCACAGGCCTATTTTAATTCTATAATGAATAACCCAGTAACTAGTAATGCGAAGCACATACGTGCCCCTGGTGCCACGGACGCTGTGTCCCCGTGGCAGTGCCCAGGGCTCTGGAGAGAGGCTCTCTGGCCCTGGGAGCCCATGAATACCCCTGGGGGGCTGTCACAGGGGGTTATGTCTTCCTTACACCGGATCCTGCACTGAAGAGATTTCAGGGGCTTTGGGAATGTGGAAGAAATAGGACAGGGCTGTCACGATATCTCTGACTCCAGTGTCGGGGGCAGACTCTGCTCAGAGATCTTGCTCTCTGCTCTTTGGAGCATGGGGGGCCGTTAGGGTAGGAGTTTGGCCAGATGTTAGGAAGGTAGCTGTAAGTTATCCCAAACGCCTGGCCATCCCTTTGCTCTGGGGTAGAGTTCGTGTCATGTGCAGGGGCTGAGGGCCTGCCTTGCCCCTGGTCTGCCTCCATGGATGTGAGCCAGGAACATCCCTGACTCGTCGTGTGGACGCTCCTCGAAGGAGCGTGTTCATGGTCCTGGTTTTTTAACTAACTCTCTCCCTCTCTCCCTCCTTGCCCACTTCTCCCCTTCCCTCCACCCTTCCCCTGCTTAGCTGGCTGGAGTTGTCTTCCTTGGAGTCGGACTGTGGGCATGGAGCGAAAAGGTAGGTGTCACTGTTAGCAGGGCTGGAAGCATCAGGGAGCCCAGACCAGGTGTGTCAGCTTTCATTGCTCCTTCCTCCAGACTCCCCTGATAAGCATCTTGCCTGGGGCAATGGTTTGTAGGTTTGTAGCCTTCGTGGTTGTCGCAGAGGCAGCTCTGAGAAGTGTTTACTGAGCTGATCATGAGACCTCCTTGGGCCCTGGGACTGGCTCTGTTTCCCAGTGGTGGGCTTGTCTGTGGTGGAGTCTGGGGTGGGCTTGGGGCCACCTTCTGCTCCTGTCTGTGCCTCTGGGAGCCAGCAGCTCCCTGAACACAGTCGTGTTTGTTCCCAAAGTTCTGTCCTGAGACTGGGAGCAGGACTGTGTTAAATCCCCCTGGGTGCCCTGTGGGTCAGGGCAGGGGCTTCCACACCTGTGAGCCTCCTTGCCCAGCCTGTACAGGAGACGGGGGGCGGGGGGGAGTAGGTGGGGAGACTGGCCTCTTTCTGTGCAGCGGGACAAGGCGTGGTGGAAGCTCTGAGGAGGGGACTAGACTTAGGAGCTGTGGCCCTCTTCTGCTCTGCTGGTGGGTGCACGCCAGGGAGGTGTGAGAGCCTAGGAGGACCCTCTCTCCAGAGAGCAGAAGAGGGGAGAGAGGAGAAAGGTGGAGTAAGGTGCACTGAGCCGGGGGTGGGGAGGGGCAGGGAGACGGTGGGAACTAAAGCATCCTTTTGAGCCCCAGGCCCTGAATCCTTTTATCCCTTCAGTGGAACCTGCCTTGGGTTCTGGGAGATAGAGGCAGGAGCGCTTAGATCTATGGGCCTTCTTGCCATGGTCTTTGGAGCTGAATAAGGCCCACCTTGGGGTTTGGGTATTTTCAGGGTACCCTGGAGTCCCCTAAAGAGCAGGAGCTGGAGTGCAGTGTCCCTTCGTCCTGTGGACAAACCCCACAAGCCTGCGCAAACTGTGACTCATATCGCCACCATGTGGCCATCTCCCGAACAGCAGCAGCTCTGGCAGAGCCCTGAGCAGAGGCCTGGCTACCCTGGGGCCCTAGGGGTCCCTGGGGGCCTGGCTGGTGGCTCCTTTCTCCTTCCTCCTTTGAATCCTGTAGAACTTTTCTGTCAGTTTTGGTTCTCACTAGCCACATGTGACTGTATGTATTTAAGTTAGTTAAAATGAAACATGAGCTCAGATGCTCATTAGGACATGGGGCCATTGGCTACCATTTGGCACAGCGCAGATAGAGAACACCTCCCATCATCACAGAAGGTTTTATGGACAGCACTGCTTCATCTGCCCTTGGTGGGTGTTTCCAGAACAGTGTCCATACTAAAGCTGTTTTCAGCACAGGGTCATGGGGTTCTCTACAAACTGAGTACAGAGTAAGCTGTCACATGGCCCGAGGCCAGGGTGAGCCTCTGGCCCTAAGGTGCCTGACGGGAGACCACAGGGTTCCCCAGGGCCCCTGCACTCTAGGCCTGGCACAGGCACCCTGCAGTCTCCAAAAAAAGCATGGGGTTGGCCTGGGAGGGACTCAGAGCCAAGGTGCAGCCCAGGATTGCTGCGTGCAAGGGCCCTGGGAGCTGAGTCTGGCAAGGATCTGTGGGCAGAGGGCACCCTAAGAGGGCAAGTGGGCAGGGGCCACGCTCTGTGCTCTGGCCTGGCTGTTAAGGACAGGACTGAGCCTCAGGAGACAGGTCCCTGTCCTTATTTTAGCTCTGGACATAACCTAGGTCCCCCCCTTTCCCCCCAAGGCATCCTTGACACCCTTGACTCCCTTGACTCTCTAAAGCTGATGCTTTCTCTGCCTCTTTCAGGGGGTGCTGTCTGACCTCACCAAAGTGACCCGGCTGCATGGAATCGACCCCGTGGTGCTGGTCCTGATGGTGGGCGTGGTGATGTTCACGCTGGGGTTTGCAGGCTGCGTGGGCGCCCTGCGGGAGAACATCTGTCTGCTCAAGTTTGTGAGTAGCCGCAGATGCGGGGGCGGGTGGGGGTGTGGACTCTGCTGGGCAGGCTGACCCCTTATCTGGCCGAAGAGGGTTGTAGCTCTTACAGGGCCCCCTGGGCCCCAGCCATGTGGGGAGGAGGCTGCCCACCGACTGGGAAGATTTCAGGAAACAGTCAGCTAAGCCGGCTGCTCACCCCTGGAGAAGTCGGGCCACTCTGGTGTTCAGGTTTTGGAGGGAAGAGATGGCTAAGCAGCTGGCTCCTGTCCCCCTCCCTTGCGAAGTTCTGAAGGAATTGTTTGTTTGCTACTCGCCTTTGCCCTTCTTGGCTAAGATCAAAAGACGTTGCCAGTAAAGTTAGGAAACCGTTTTCCTCCTCCAGGGGGTGTGTGTTGGGATGTGCAACACAGAATCCTTAATTTCCTGGCAGAACTGCCAGTTACTTAGGGTTTGGTTTTATATTTAGATAAAAATTCATGATGAAATGCGTTCAGTTAAAATTAAATAGCACCTGGTGGGGAAAACACATAATCGTGTTTTGCAATATATTATTTGTTGAATTTATTAGATCAAGCCTTCTCTTCCCTGGGCTTAATTTAAAAAGCAAAACATGTGGTTTTTTTTTTTCTTCTTCTTCTCATTTTTTTTCCTTTTAAAAATATATTTAGTGTATCTTCCTTCTGTGTGAATGGAGGTTAGGTTTTGAAGGGCCTGGTGTGTATGTGTGTGTCTCTGTGTGCGCACCCGCGCGGGTGTTTCCCCTTGTCTTACCCTGAGACCCTCGCCTACCGTGGGCTTCCAGCTTAGAGCACAGGGTGACCAGTGGTGGTAATGGGCAGGGGAGCTCACGCACTGCTGGCTGGAAGTCTGCTGGATGGGAGGAGTGCGGCTGCGGGGGGCTCTTGCAGAGGGCCACTGCTGTGGTGGCCAATGGCACTGTGCTTCTGGAGAGGTCTTGCCACGTACAGGGGCACTCAGATGTCCCGCATGAGCTGCATGACCTCAAGCAAGCCATGTGCCAGAGTGAGCCTCTGTTTCCTTGTCCCTACAGTGGGGGCGGCAGTAGATTTCTAGCAACTTGGACAGTTGTGTGTGCGAGGAGAGTGGTCAGGTGTTGTGTCTGGGGCACAGGCTCTGCCCTAGAGGAGCTGGTGGCCTGGTGGGGTAGGTTAGCCCCATCCTTCCTGGGATGGGGCTTCCTTGTTGAGGAGGGAGGCTGCCTCACAGGAAGTGGGGGACATAGTGGCTTGGAGCTTTCTGGTCCTTTCACTTGTCTCTTCCCAGTGGTGCTGTGATGGGGGTGGGGGTGCACCTCTCCATTTACAGAGGGGGCGGGGCTGCCAGCCAGTCACATGGGATTCCCAGGGGCTCCGGCACTCGTGTCGCAGGGGTGGAGCTCACCCTCTTTGCAGTAGGCATCGATCCCTGGTCAGACGAGGCTTTGTGCCTGGCTGGAGGCCGGAGGTGTGATGACTCTCACCTCTGTTCTTGCCGCCACACAGTTCTGCGGTACCATCGTGCTCATCTTCTTCCTGGAGCTGGCCGTGGCCGTGCTGGCCTTCCTCTTCCAGGACTGGGTGAGGGACCGGTTCCGGGAGTTCTTCGAGAGCAACATCAGATCCTACCGGGACGACATTGACCTGCAGAACCTCATTGACTCCCTTCAGAAAGCGGTAAGGACTGCATCCGTGCTGCCCTCCTGGCTAGAGCGTGGGCTTCCCTGGCCTTGCACGCTGCCCAGGCCTCGGCTAATGGAGAACCCGGGGTGTCCCTCCTCTGCATAGCAGGTGGCGGGGAGGCTGTGGGGGGGCTGCTCTGGCCTCTGGTCACTTTGACTCTGCCCGTTGACTGTTGCCTGGCCCTGTAGGTGTGTTCGCAGTTTGTCCTCCCCCATTTGCCTGGGGCAGGCCGTCTTGCTGCCCCCGCAGGCACCCTCCTCCAGGGGCCCAGATTTCTCAGGTCCTGGCCACACAGGCGGCCGCAGGTCCCCAGGCACTCTGGGTACCCAGGGGCAGAGCGTCCCCTCCCCGGTGCATGACTCACTGTCTGAGGCTATTCCTGTCCCCTTCCTCTCTGGGACCTTTTCCCCCTTCCTGTTCAAGAGGGCAGAGCTGCCTGGAGGAAGCTTCCCCAGATGGGGAGGAATGTGACCTCCTTGGAATATGTCCCCAGGGGGCTGTCTAAGCCATCCCAGGCCTTGGCCTTGACTCCATCTGGCCTCCGCCTTCTCTGTGTGCAGCTGCACCTGGAGGCTTGGACCACTGCCGTCCCTGCCCTGGGGGGGCCCGTTCCCCGCCACCGGCTGGGGCAAGGCCGTCGTGCGGTCCGCCTGTGCGCTGCCGGAAAACCTCGCTTCCCCAGGGACTTCACGTGGAACACTTGGATTCTGAGGAGAAAACAAGCAAGCATGCATTAAAAATAACTCTGGTTCACTCTCGTGTTGACTAAAACTTGTTTACCCTTACGTTGTGTATCCCGGGACCCAGCAAAACCCACTTTATGTGACCAGAGACACTTCCTGTGTCATAATAGTGACCAGCATTTGTCTTCGAAAATCCCACCTCAGCCATTTCCTCCTGCCCTCACTGAGCCTTCCCGCCGTTCCCCGCTGTCCCAGAGCCGTGGCGTGCGCAGGTGTTCCTGCCCCCCGCTAGCCTCGAGGACAGGGCACTCTTCTCCAGTGCTGTCCTTTCCTCTTGAAAATACACTCTCCAGAGGCATTCGGTAAATTGTGGAGATTCCTCACGCTGAAATATTTGGGAGTCATGAGAGAAGCTGGAACCGCAGCAGGGTAAGGGGTGGGGGGCATGGGATTTTAATCTTAGAAATAAAAGAAGACAGCCAGGAGCCCTGGTGGTTGATCTTTTGTGATCATGGTCTAGGAGGCCCTTGACATCCCTGTGCCATTTTCAGTGTTTGGTTTTACATGTTTGTAGATGAGCGGTGATTCTGTTTGCAACTACACCAGACAGTGGGGGGTGCAGAGACCCCAGGTTAGGGGGACTGAGCTATGATTGTGTTAACTGTTCACCCTGCTCCTGATTCTGGCCTTGGGAGTAAACGTCTAGCAGCTGTTTTTTGTAAAGAGGCACCTAAGGGAAGTAAGGCCAGTGGGGAGGAAGCCCCACTCACTGCCCACAAGGAGGGGTTCTCTTGGAGGATACGAGAGAACTGCATCAGAGATACTGAGGGTCTCCGCGGAGAGTGAGGAATCCACTTTGGGCTGAGGCGAGGGGAAGAAGGAGAAGCCCCAGGGGGAGGAGGGTCTGGACCTGAATGGTGTGTCCCCGGGGAGGCCAGGGGACACTGCAGAGGCAGTCCTGCATGCTGTACCCCGGTGCGGGGGGTGGGATCTTAGATGAGGTTTCCTGGTTTCCCTCTTAAAGGCTGCCTAGGTTACCATGCTTAGCATCTGTGCATGTGGGAGGTCAGTGGGGGGGTGGGGTGGGTGCTGGATTTCTCTGTGTGTACATGGAGCAGCGCTTCCCCTCGTGTCCCCAATGCCCTGTGGTGGGGTGGTCACAGCCCTGGCTCAGAGCCAGAGCCCCTGACAGTTCTCGGCTTTTGTGACCCCAGAACCAGTGCTGTGGGGCATATGGGCCAGAAGACTGGGACCTCAACATCTACTTCAACTGCAGTGGTGCCAGCTATAGCCGCGAGAAGTGTGGGGTGCCCTTCTCCTGTTGCGTGCCAGACCCCGCGGTGAGTCGGCCTGCCCGGGGGGCGTGAAGCTGTTCTGGGCTCTGGGCTGCTTCTGTGCTCCCTCTCCACACCACGCCAGAGTCTGCAGCTCCCAAGTCCTCTGTGTGTAAATCCCAGGCACAATTTTGCATGACCTGCCCTTGCTCTAGTGTTCTGGGTGAGGCAGGAGAAAACCAGTCGTGTCCTTCCCTTGAGGGGCTCTCACTTAGGGTGCGTGGACGAAATGCTAGAAATGTGGTGAGCCATGGGCCGCCCTCTTCACCACCCTCTGGATAGAATGCTCCGTGCACAGAACTAGGGGGGGTGGGGGAGTTACTCACCATCTGGGAGTAGTGGAGGCATCTTGCTTTTCTTCTTCACCTGTTCTCATTCCCAGCCCATAGCCTGGGTCTGTGGGTTCCAGAACCAGGGCCCTTGGGGTGATGTGTGAAGGAGCACTGAACATTTGCTAGAACTGAGCCTTTTACATCTCCTGTGTGCTCGCAGGTGTCCAGTACTTGGCCCCAGGGCTCAGAGCCGGCAGGGCAGAGCCACTGTCACACGACCCACTTCCCAGACCAGGAAGCTCTGGTTTGCTGCGGCCACACAGCCAGCGCCTGATATCCCCACCGTGACCATGAAATACTGAGCGAGTGGAACTTTCCCCACTCAGGCACTGCCAAACTGTGACCCATGGGCCAGATCCAGTCTCCTCTCGGTTTTTGTATGATCTGCGAGCCGAGAGTAGTTTCAGCCCTTTGTAAATGGCTGACAATAAGTGAAAGGAAGAATAATATTTTGTGATGGGTGAAAATCATTTGAAATTTAAATTTCAGTGTCCGTAAATGAAGCTTTACTGAAATGCGGCCATGCACATTCATTTATGTATTGTCCGTGTCTTTCATGCTCCGAGAGCAGAGTTGAATAGTTGCTACATAGACGGGTCTCCTACGCACATACGGTTGGTCAACCTTTGTCCTAGTGTGAAAGGTCAGTTGGCATTGCGATTAAAGGGTGTGAGCTATAATGAAATTTGTACAGGTGTTTGCTGATGTTTAGTTGGGACTTTTCTAGAACCTTCTACCACTGGCTTCCCAAGAGAACAAAAATGACCATTTTTTTTCTGCTTTTCTTACAGCAAAAAGTTGTGAACACACAGTGTGGATATGACGTCAGGACCCAGGTGAGTGCCCGAGGCGTGCAACTTTAAGTTTGTCAGGTTTATTCCCTGTGGTCCAACTTCCCGATTTAGCACAAGTGCAAATTGGAGTGGGTGAGACTCGGGGAGGGGCTGTCTAAGCTGGGAGCGAGCTGGGTAGAAGCCGCTGGCAGCAGGACTCCGGGGAATAGCGATGGGGGTGATTCCCAGCCTGGGAACTGCGGTCACAAAGTCTGGCAGTTGCTGCATTAGTGGAAAGAGGTCAGATGAAAGTTTTGGGAACAAAGGCTTTATTTTTAATGGCTCCTTGGAGTTCCGTGGGTGTCTGTTCTGTAGGAGCTCAGGGTGAAGCTGCAGGAGCACAGGGCGTGGTTTAGAGGCCATATGGAGGCAGGGTGGCAGTGAGGAGGGAGACGGGTCTTGGGGCGGGAGGAAGGCTCAGTTCTCCAGGGGTTTCTTCAGGCCACAGGGGGTGTGAGGGTGGAGAGAAGTGAGTATCCCCCTCCCCCCAGGCACTGCTTGGTGGCCTTTGGTGGTATGAGTGAGTGACTGCTGTTCTGAAGGAGGGAACTTGGGGGAATCTACGGGCACCTTTTCTGTTGGCCATGGACGCCAGGGATGTGTGCCTCCGGTTTGGGAGGCCCAAAGCCCTTCTGCAGGGACCTCCGCCCATTACCCAGGGACGGGCCTGTACCAGCATCGTCCTTTCATTGCTGCTTGTGTTAGATTCTAGGGCTGTCATAACCAAGTACCACGGACTGTGGCTGAAACGCGGAAACTTCTCTCCTCAGACGTCGAGGTTAGAAGCCCGACATCAGGGTGCTGGCAGGGCTGGTGTGAGGCCTCCCCTGGGCTTGTAGGTGGCTGCCTTCTCCTGTATGTGTCCCCACATGGTCCTCCCTCTGTCTTTTGGTGTCCTGACCATTTTTTATAAGGACGCCAATCATATTGGATTGGGGCCTATCTGATGACCTCATTTTAATTTGTTTACCTTTTTGTCCATATAGTATTTCTCTTTCTCTGACTGACTGACTTTGCTTAGCATGATACTCTGTAGCTGCAGCCGCGCTGTTGCAGATGGCAAGACCTTACTCTTTTTTTATGGCTCAGTACTAATCCGTTATAGATATGTAACACATCTTTTTTTCCCTCATATCTAGAGTTTGGGTTCGGTTTAGGGCCAGCATAATGGGGGTTAGGGCTGGGGACAGTGTGAGGATATGTGCCTAGTATCCTGCAGTTCAGAGACCTGTCTGGAGGGATAACTTTAGAATTAGGGTTAGCGTTAGGGGTAGGGGTTAGGGGCTAGGGTATGTGGCTGGCGTCCTGCTGTTCAGAGACCTCTCCGGGTGATTCAGGTTAGGATTAGGGTTAGGGTTATGGGTTGTAGTCCCACTTCAAACACCTTGTCTCCAAGTGCAGTCACATTCTGAGTTTTAGGGGGACACAGTGCAGCCCCTCGCCCCACTAAAATGGATTACTGTTCCACCAGTATTGCCGTGAGCGAGGCTGTATGTGGTGGGTAGGGGTGAGGATGGGCTGTGTGTGCTGGCGGTTCTCCGGTGTGCGTCCTGAGCCTCCACTAGGGGTCAGGGTTGGAAGGTGCCTGTTGGTTTAGGACTGAGACTCTGGCTCCTGGAGCCAAGCTTCCCTGGGGGCGGGGGGAGGGGGGGACGGGACACACACTCTGGGAAGCCACTGTCCCTTCTTTCCCCAGCCAACTTCTCTGACTCAGAAGATGCTTCTAGTTTCTCTCTTTAAAGCCCCATCTTCCTCCTTGGAGCCTTGAGGGCCCTCTGTGTCCTTCAGATGTGGGCTCTGGAGATGTACCAAATTAGTCCCTCTTTCAGTCTGGGGAGGCCTCACCAGGAGTGGGTAAAGACCACCGCCAGGAGCCTTCCTCTGGGCAGAGGAGAAGATGCAGACTGCCCAGGGAGAAGGCAGAGACTGCAGCAGGTGGAGGCAGTTCCCCTGGAGGGTTCTGTCTGTCCTGGGCACCCGACTTCCGGCCCCCTGGCCTCTGCTGAGCTCCACCCTGCTCGCCGGGGGAGCCCTCTGGGGAGCCGGGGTGGGGATGCCCTGCATGTCTTGGGCTCAGGTCGCTGTACTGTTTCCCTTTAGCTGAAGAGCAAGTGGGACGAGTCCATCTTCACAAAAGGCTGCATCCAGGCGCTGGAGGGCTGGCTTCCGCGCAATATTTACATCGTGGCCGGCGTCTTCATCGCCATCTCCCTGCTGCAGGTTTGCTCCCCCTGCCCTTTGTGGCTTCCTTTGTCCTTGCGGGTCGCACCTGTTCATCAGAACCAGATTTCACACACTCTGGGCAGCTAGCAGCTAGCAGCTGCCCAGAGAAGGGGGAGGGGGAGGGGGGGCAAGAACGCTGCCAGTCAGAGAGACTGGTTCTCCGGGGTACCCAGGGCTTGGGAGGAGAAACTGGCAGCCCCCAAGCAGCCTCTCGGATGGCCATCACCGCCTTGCGGAAGGTGCATCGTTCAGCTCTGACGCTGCCGTCAAGAGGGTGCCTGATGCGGCCCAGGGGCTGCGGACCATCCACACTCCCCTTCCTCCTTCACCCCGCCAGTGTGTGTTGAGTGATCGCAAGGGAAGCTTAGACACAGAAGCATCTAGAAAAGGAAAGAACAAATTTACTTGCCAAATGAGCAAAACATTCAGACTTGAGAAGAACTGGCTCATAAGATATAAACCACAACAGGAATTTAAAGGGGAAATAAGCAAAATTCCAAGATTTCCGAGTTCACATTGGTCTGTTCCTGGTAAAAAAAATAACAGTGTTGATGCTGGCCACCACGGTGGGATGGCAGCGCAGCTAAAACCAGGGAGAACCTTGTTTTTATCATGGAATCCTGGTTTACAGGAAACATCAAGATTTATTATTTTACGTCAGAACCAGTCAGGTGACTGTTATTTTTGGGTTAACTGTGGGTACAAAGTGTGTCCCAGTGCAGGATATGTGACGTGCATGGCCCTGTTGGAGGCAGGCCTTCTCCGCTGCCGGCCGTTTGCCCCAAACTTCTAGGCCCCAGGGATAGAGCAAAACAGACCCCAGGCCTCCCTGTTTACTGGCGGGCACGTCCTCTGTGCTGCATCCTCACTGTCTGCAGAGCGGGCCCTGTGCACCTTGCCCTGTGCTCGCCCTCTCCCGTCGGGCCCCAGCACTGATAGCCTCCCCTGGCTTTGGTTTCAGATTTTTGGCATCTTCCTGGCGAAGACCTTGATCTCGGACATTGAGGCGGTGAAGGCAGGCCATCACTTCTGAGGAGCAGAGGTGAGCAAGCAGAGCTGAGCCACGCCGTGGAGGCCAGAGCCCTTCGCTGCTGTCAACCCGACATCCAGAGGGAGAGACGTGGACACACCCAGCCAGAGCCAGCACCCCGTCTTCGGCATCAGTGTGACGCGACCTCCCTGTTTCTGTTTGCTGGTGCTGAAGACCAAGGAGCTCCTCTGACCTGCACGGACTTTTGACAGAGACCCGCCCTCTCGGAGTTTACCCAGAGACGGAGACCATGTCTTTAAGCGGGGTAGGGACTCTGAGGGACAGAAGGTTCCCATGGCTGTGAAAAGGGCCTGATTCAGTTTTCCTGGAGACTGAGTGTGTCTGCAGGGCACCCTGGCCTCCCCACTCGTGTTGTCAGTGCCAGCCTGGAGGGCGGCCACATCTGCTATGAGTGGGACCTGGGTGGGAGCCCAGCAGACACGACGAGGCTTCAACCAGCCGCAGAAGGGTGCTGCCTGGAACTGGGGAGGGGCAGGGGAACAAAGGGACCGTACCAGCGGAGCCTGTGTGTCTGTACAAGCTGGGGGGTGTTTGCGGGTTCCTCTGCCATGTCCAAGGAAGCCTGAGCCATGTGTGGACAGGTGCCACGGAGTGCCTCCTTGACCGCCCCTTCCAGGACAAGACCTGCCTCCAGTTTCCACAGTATCAGGTCCTGATGACACGGGGGGAGCGGGCCACGGGCAGGGTGCTCCTCTGAGAGTCGGCTCTCCCTTTCTGAAAGTGTGTAAATAGTTTATTTATAGGGATAAGAATGTTCTCACACCATTTCTTCATTTCCTCTGGCATTCCCTCCAAGCAGCCTTACACGAAGTCTGGGACTGAAGCCATCCCTCTCAGTTCCCTCGTGTGTCTCAAGAACCAACCCCTCAACTTCTCCTTTTCATCCCTCACAGTCCAGGTGCACACACGTGCTCTCCCTTCTTCTGTGCACCCCAGCTCACACGCACCCACTCCCTTCCCCAGCTAGGCCTCGCCGTCTTCTGGTCTTGGTGCTACTGAATCCATCACCTGGAACTTGAATCCTGACCCCACCTGCCACTCTCCCTACCCCCCCACTGCAAGGCCAGGGAGCCCCAGCCAGAGACGTCCAGCCTGGAACCTGTGACCAGGGCTTCTATCGAGGCTACATGCTAAGGGCCGCTGGCCGGCCTGGTGTTTGCCTCTCCCTGGAGAGCGTAACTGTGGCCGGGCCCCTGTGTCGAGCCTGAGACCCCAGCCTGCAGCTGGGTAGAAGGTCAGGATGGTTCTTCTTTGGCTAACTTTTGTGGTGACTCCCCCGTCCACTGTCCCCAGTCAGGGATCTGTGGTGATCATGTCCCCCCTCCCTGGCAGGGCTATCTTGGGGCTTGCTCTTGGAAATGAAGTCCGTCTTATGTACCGAAGGTTTCCCCGCCGGGGGTGGCTGGTGTGTCTGTGCGTCTTTGGCTGGGCTCCTCTCTAACGCTTCTCTGGATCCCGTACCAGTTCTGTCCTCCTTGTTCAGGGACTTGAGTGCTACCTTCACTGACTTGCCGAAGTGTACATGCTAGTGTGGTGTATACTGGTGGGTGTTTGTGGATGATGTTACGATTTTTGTTTCTGGGTTTGTTTTTTGTTTTGTTTTGTTTTGTTTTTTTTTGGTTTTTTGTTTTATTTCTTTATAATTTTCTCTGTAGACTAGAGGAAGAAGAATGCTTGTGTTTTCAGGAAGTGTGATGCTTTTCTTTGACTGCCAAACTCTTTTATGGAATATATCTTTATATTAATGCTGTTGTCTTGGTCGTTTTTATTTTGAGTGACATCAAGATGGCATGAAACATCACGATGGTAAACTCGGCTGCTAAGGGAACCGGGGGCACTGGGAGTGACTAGACAGGACAGGACAGTGGAGGATAAAGGAATCCACGGGCGGCACAGTTTGAAACAAACTTCCATCAAGTGATTTGTTTTAGATTCCGTGCGCCACTTTCCGTTATCCTTTGTGTGGAGGTTACACCCAGATCACGTGGACTTGTGGCTTGCTTACGCCCAGCTGGAAGCACGAGGCAGAACTCTGACTCTGCAGGTGGGCAGGAAAAGCATTAGGCGACCTCTGTCCAGCCTCGGGTGGTGTGATCCAGGTGGGAGAGCTTGGGGACACTGGGGGGGGGAGCCGGACCCTGCTGCTACATGAGTGTGTCTGGACGCCCGCAGGCCCATCTGAAGGGTAAGTAGTATTGTCCACCTTGCCGTGTGCCTCTGATCTGTCCGGCCCCGGGGAGATGGTGGCTCTGGACCCACGCTGCTGGTGCGTGGGCGCCCAACAGCTTAGCCTCCTGGGTGGCTCCTTCTGGCTCATCTATCCGGGTCGCCCTTTTGGCTGGACCCCTTGTGAGTCTCCTGACAGCTCCTAGTCCAGCTCCAGATGAAGACTAGTTAGGACTTTTTCAAGTTCAGTGTGTTTTTCAATTAGTTTACAAAGGTCTGGCCATTTGAGCCGTCCCCTCTGCCTCTGAGTGGTTGGATGAGAGAAGCAAGAGGAAGCCTGGCGGAAGGGGTGCATGCGTGGCTCTCTCCAGTGAACCCGCCTCCTCTCAGAGCCACAGTGCAGGCGTCCCGGTCCCGCGCAGCCCCTGCACTCCCTGCCCTCCCAGACCGGGAGGAGGCCTCCGTGACCTGTGCACGCCCCTCCCTCGCCCCCACATACTCTCGCTGCAACGTTTCTGGCTCTTCCTTTATCCTTCCCGTGCCCCTCCCGCCCTGCTCCTTGTAGGCCTCGGCTGCATCGGTGTTTTCCCACATCCTCTCCCTCTCCCATTACATGTTTCCCCATGTCCGAAAGCTTGCCTCTGCCCCCTCGCCTGCCTGCCTTCCCTTCCCTGGGGGGGGCTCGTTGTCTGGGTCTCTGTACCCCGCCCTCCACAGCCCAGCACTCCTCCCTGACTGAAAGCTGCTCACCCCCTCACCAAGCCCTTTCGGCCTCTGCAGCCCCCAGCACTCTGGACCACCCTCTGGGCCCAGGCTCGCCCAGCCTCTGGCCCACGCTGCCCATCCTTGTCACGCCCTCCAGCAACTCCTGCCACTGCTGGGCTCACCTGTTTCCAGGGGTGCGCCCTGCCTGGAGGGCTAGGCTGTGAGCTGGGCAGGAAAATCATCTCCTAGGACAGGAAAACAGTCTCCTAGTGCCCAGGAAGCCTGTAGTTTCCCCATGTAAATAACAATAAAAATGACTTGGCTACAGAGCCTTCCGGAACGTAGGGTGTGCAACAGGCACTTAACAGTTAAATTCAGTGACCAGAACAGCTCGGAGGAAGCCAGTTTCGTGCCCAAAATGTGCAGCTCGGAGAAAGGGGAGCTCCTGTGGAGGATTTGGAAGATCTAGATTCAAACTCTAGAAACCTGCCCCAGAACCTGTACCTGTTCGAGTAGGCCTGGCTCCTGCTGAGTGAAACCACACCAAGGGCATGCCCAGGGAGAAGCGGTTTCCCGAAGATTTCCCAGCTCCCGGACTCCGTGGCAGGTTGACAGATGTTTGGAGAAGGGAGGGGAATGTTCACTCCTGCCTGTGTGCCTGGATTTGGGACAATATGGTGCTCAGCCTTATTCTCGGCACTCGGATCATCATGGTGCTCAGCCTTGCCCCTGAGACCCTGGTTTTGGGCCACAGGCTCACTTCCCTGCAAGGCCAGAGCTGCTCTCCACGCAACAAGCCCGCCGAGGTCTCTATGCACCCAGTGGGTCTGCCACTGGGGTGGTAATGGGCACGCATATGAGTATGGGCCTCTGCAATCTTAGGGACCTCAAGGAGGAGCTCCCCTGAAGAGGAGGCCAGCAGAGAAAGGAAGGCCTCAGTCTTGGTAGCAGGGCCATCTGACCGTTCTTGGTCTGCAGCCTCAGAGCATGGACTGCAGAGGCCCAGAGAAAGGTGAGGGGCTGTTGCAGTGGTCCCAGCACCCAAGGAAGGACCCAGCATCCTAGGAAGGTCCTGCCCATGTGTCAAGTTCTCAGCCCTGCCACCCAGAGGGTCGATGCCTTTAGGTGTATGAGGTGAGTGGAATGACTGTATGACTTTCACAGGGGGGCATTTCCAGCTCTAGGGTCATGCATCATGTCTGTCCATGGGGCCACAGGCTTTTTAGGTTGCCCCTAAACTGTGGAAACTTGTCGCCAGTGATGGATCTTGGTAAAGGTGCTTCCACAAGCTTGTGTCTCTTACTCAAGAGGTTGTTGCCTGACCTTCCAGGGCCAACGGGGCACTCTGACCATCCAGGGGACCCTATACCTTTAGTGCCATTTTAGCTCTGCCAAATCAGCAAGACCAGTCTTTTCCTCCTCCAGATGGCAGTGAAGAGAGGTATGTTCATTCTCAGAATGCTGTTGGGGTCTCCAGGATGCCTCTGGAAAACCTGCCGTGGGCACTGTGGAATAAGGACCAGGGAATGGCTCTGAGAGGAAGAAAAAGTCAAGGCTACATTCAAGTGGGCACTCTTCCTGCAAAGTGACCGATTTCAGAGAACCTGGCTTTGGAGGAGGGAATGAACCTTTCCTCAGGAAGGCCGAGAGCATTCTTTCTTCCCTCCACCTTTTTCCCATGCTCTGCTCTCCTACTTCAGTGGGGGCTTTGGAAGCAGGGTTTAATAACCATCAAAATAAATGAGCACCTCGGACTATAATTCTGTCACCTCAAACAACTTTAAAGCTAGTTATTTTATATGTATAAGCGGTCTAAGCGCGGCTCCGTGTAATGGGAAGAAGTACGCTTCCTGTTCCCCAGAGGCAACTGCTCCCTCCCAGGTAACCTTCTAGAAAGTGTGGATCCATATTCCCAAATCTTTCTCATACAAATGAGAATCCTATTTTACGTGGTAGTCAACAATTAATTTTACTTGATATTTCCCCGAAATCTTTCTCCATGAGTGAATGCCGGTCTACAGTGCACCTTCACTGTCCCACCACCCAAGGCAGGGCCCCCCAGCCAGTGAACGAACCTCGCTCTGCCCAGGGGAGTATGTTTACAGTCGCAGGTAAGAGAAAACCCAGTTCAAACCGGTTTACACAATGAGGGGAGGTTTTTGGCTCCTGAAACTGGAAAGTCCAGAGGTGGGGTGAGTTTCAGGGTTGGTTTGATCCAAGTGGCTCAGCAACGCCAACAGGATCTGGTTTCTTTTATTCTCTCTGCTCTGCCTTCCACAGTGCCCCCATTGGCCGAGGCAGAGGGAGGGCGGACCCATCACAGACAACCTGGGTCCTCACTGTGACGGGAATGGGATGGTAGTGAAGTCACTGAGGGAAGCCCCCCCTCCCAGAAGCCCCTGCACTCATCCTTCCCATTCAAACCACGTGTCAGGGCAACAGACCCCTGTGGAAGGGGGTGAACGTTGCGGAGGCCGCCAACAGCCTTCATGATGCTTCTGTGGGTGGATGTTTTAGTTGGTGTGGTGTTTTGTTGTTACAAGGGCTTATAAAAACTCCATGGCATTTTGTTGTTAGAAATGCAAGAAAAACATTTGTTTTGTTTTGTTTGCAAGAAAAACATGTTTTTAAAGGAGTTCCCCAAGGAGGTGGACTGACATCGTGATGATTGGGTTCTCGGGGCTGGGGCATGTCTACTGCTGCCAGCCCATAGCTGATATGTTGAGGGTGCCGTGGCATGAACATCTGTGATGGAGGTATGGGCTGGCTCTGGGCCAAGGGGGTAGATGGGAGGGGGGCGATGTCTCTCCAAGGACTCCTCCCAGTAGCTTGTGGCCCTCCAACAGCAGAGGTTCCACAGACAGGCTGAACAAGATGGGCAGGAGAGCCCTAGCCATCTGCCTTTGCCCTGGAAGATGGCTGGTCCTGTGGGAACAGTGTTGTTGGGAGGCAACCTTGTTTATCAGTGAGAATCAGCCCTCAAGACCCAGGGCTACCCCTGAGGTTGCATAGGGAGGGAGCTAAAGAGTCTGGGCAGACACAAGCCTGGCCCCTGTCAGCCCAGAGGAAGCTCTAGGATGCGGCAGTTGGAAAGTCAAGGACCACCCGGTCTCCCAGCATGCCCTGGTTTCTTGCCCTGGGTCTCTGGGCTCCAGACAGCTCACTGCCTGACTGCTGCCCCCTGGTGGTTGGGTTGATCCCACTGCTGGAGAAGGGGGGCACCCCCGCTGGGCCTCTGCCTGCCTGTAGGGCCCCTTCCCCAGAGGGGTAGGTACTCGTTTTGGAGGCAAAATAGAGACAAGAGGGGAAGGGAGAGGAGGAGGTCTTGGCTCTGTGGGGGTGCAGCCCCAGTGGAGACAGGGATGGGCTGTGCCAGCCTCTTCCGCTTCCCCTGCACCTGCCAGGCTGCAAAACCAAAGTCATTACGTGAGAGGAGGGAGAGCCCAGACCCAGATTTGTTTGGCTTAGGACCAGTGCTGTGGTGGGAAGAGGCCTGAGCCTGAGTTGGAGTTTAGGCTCAAAAAAAAAAAAAAAAAAAGTAAAACTTAGTACTTTGGTTTCTTCATTTAAATGCTCTCCCCCCTCCCCCACAGGGGGCCCAGGAATATTCCGTTCATTATTGGAGATGAAAGAGCGTGGGAGCCCTGACTGCCCAGCCACCTATTCACCAGCCGTGGAGCTTCTGGCAAGTTACTTAGTCTCCTTGAACCCTCTTGGTAGAGTAGGGATAGTAATGGCCCCATGTGGCCTTGTCTTGAGGCTGACATGAGCCGAGGTGGGTGAAGTGTTTGACATGGGCCCAGGGCACTTATCATGTGCTCCCCAATTACTGCTGGGGAGATGAATGAGGGGCAGCAGATCCCCACCAGGCCAGTCCCCACCAGGCTGAGGAGCCTGGGTTCCAAGTCACAGCTCAGGTGGGCTGATGCAAAATGCCCCACTTCTCTGTGCTCTCAGGATCAAGGCTTGGAGGTCTGCAGGGAGACTCAGCAGGTATCTGGAATTCAAGATCTGTTTGCTTTCTGTGCCTTAGAGGTGGGGAGGCAGGAGAGGGTGTCACTTCTCGTCGGGAGCGCAGGTCCTGCTGGAAACCAGCACAACCACAGAAGTCTCTGGAAGCCCCCAGAGGAAGCAGAGGGGCCCCTCTCCCTCCTAGGGAATGAGGGGTGTCCACAGAGGCCAACCCATGGGAGCACGCATAGCCGCACAGCCTGCCTTCAAGGGGCTCAGAGAGATGACATGGGGAGTAAGGGGCTCAAGGTGCTTGGGATGGGAAAGAAGAGAGCTCTGAACCAGGTGCTCCGGGAGACAAAACCCCAGACCCGGCAAGACATCATATTTGGACCAGGTGGACCCCAGCTGGTACCATTCTGGTCAGGAGAACAGACATGCAGGGAAGTGCTGGGACTGGCCAAGGCCGCAGCATGAGGGTCCAAGTCCAGGAGGCCGTCTGGGTCCTTTCCACCTCTGATGGGCGAGGGTGTCCCTCCAGGCGATGGGGCAGCCTCAACGGGAAGGAAGCCAGGAGCCAGGGAGACCTTTGTGTGTGTGTGTGTGTGTGTGTGTGTGTGTGTGTGTGTGTGTGTAAGACAGGTGTATGGGCCCTCACTTGCTCCCAGGAGAGCATGAATCCGGTGGTCTCAGCTCTGCACTCATTGCCCCTGTCTGGCTGGTGGTCCTCCTCTTACCCTCCTTGCCCAGCCCAGTCATCCTCTCAGTGCCTTTGAAAGGGCCTAGGACTGCTGGCTCTGTTTGAAGGTGATTGTTTGGATGTAGTCATTCACCTGTCTGCAGGGACTGGACCCAGGCCTGGTGTTTTCTTTTAGTTTTAGATCTATTTTTCCCCCCTGTTTTTTAAAATGAGCACAGCTGTGGGCCTATCTGGACAGAGCTGGAGTGGCCTCTGGGAGGGACTGAGCACCCTGTCTCTGGAGGTGTGCAAGCCCAGGCTCACCATCTCCCGGGGCCAGGGGTGATATGGCTGGAAGTGGATTTTGTGTTTCGTGGACCATGGCCAGTCTTCCTTCCCATCTCTGAGAGGCAGTGATCTTTAGTGTGCCTTTTGTTAGAGATAATCTCCCCCCAAAAGAGTATTACTTACATGATATTACATATGCATGTGCCAAAAATTTTATTTAACTCATTAATCAAGTGAGGGACCTGGTAAGATTACCAGTCAGTTTGGAGGAGGAATCACATATATCTATATGGAGTAAAGGAATGTGCAGACTGGCTTTTTCCAGGGGAAGGAGGTAGTTGGGCTCTATTCACATACATACAGTTAGGCATGTCCATAGACAAAAAGTATTTGGCCTTAACACTACAACTTAGTTGTAAAACTGCTCAAAGATAATGAAAGTCCAGAATCACATCATTGGAAGAACGTGCTCTAAACAATGCATTGTTTTCCACGTGAGACACCCAGAATCTTTTTCGCTTATTCCAAAAAACATTTCCTTCCACTTCTCGTCCTTCTGGCACAGCTTACTTTTAAGAAATAGGACTCAGGCAAGGAATCCAAAGGAGCCAATCTCTTATGGCAAAGGGTGGAGTCTGCGGGTTAGGGTATCTCCCAAGTGCCCTGAGAAAAGGCCAGCCCCTGCGGGAGGTGTCCTGGGGGCACTGGCTGTCCTCTTAGCAATGGATGGATGGCTCAGGTCCTCAGGCCATGTCTGCTGCCCCACGAGAGCCGGGGTGTCAGTAAAGGTGCTTTAGTCCTGTGGCCACCCCTGCAGACCCACCAGGAGCCACATTCAAAGCTGACCTTGTCTTTTTTGACCCCCAGTACCAACTCCTGCCTACACCCCAAACTTTTCCTATTTTCTCCCATCTCGGTTGAGGGTCCTGCCATCCACGCAGCAGCCAAATCCAGGAGGGTGGGCATCATCTGGGTTCCATGCATGCCATCACCTCCTCCGCTGTCAACAGAATGCCAAGTCATCTGTCCTCAAAGAATCAACTCATCTGTCGGGAGATCCTCACCGCTGCGCTCCCTGGGACCACCAATGTGACAGATGTTGGTGTCCTTCTCCCTTTCATTCTTCTGTACGATTCCTGGGACTCCCCTTATTTGCAATGCATGCATTTGAGTCTCTTTTCAAGCATAATTGCATTTTGAAATGAGTTTCCCACCCCTCCCAGTGGATCTCTCTGGGATTCCTGGAAGCTGCCAGGGGTGGACGGGCTTCGTCGGGACCCACCCTGGCAACACAGCACTCCAGAGCGAGCCAGGAACCAGGTGCCGTTGCCTCTGTAAGATGGACATGGTTCTTCCAGCCCACAGCTTGGGGAGTCATGCTGAGGTTCTCAAGGTGTGGTCCCTAGACCAGCGGCGGCAGCATCACTGGGGAACTTGTCAGAAGTGCAAATTCTGTGGTCCCACTCCAGGTCTCTGGAGACAGGAACTCTGGCATGGAGCCCTGTCATCTCTTTCTAACTGGTCCTTATGAGATTCTAATATGCACACTCAAGTGTGAGGGCCACTGCATGAGGGCAGAGTCAGAATAGACTAGCTGCTCGAGCAAAGTAGCCCCTAAACTTGGGAGGCTTCAAAAAAATAATTACAGGTCTTTGGGGAAGGAGGGGAGGGCAAGTCTTAGAAAGGAAGCCTGGGTGGCAGACACACCATTCATGCTCCCATTCCGTTGGTCCGAACGCAGAGGCTACACTGAATCACAGGGGCTGGCAAAGGTCTGGGTGCATGCCCAGGAGAATAGGAGGGGTTGGTCTTGGAGGACACAAGTGCTCTGTGCCCCACGTCCCAGAGTTTAAGGAGATGAAGATTGGAACGGGATTTACTGTCTTCCAGAATCTCCCTCTGCAAGGAACCGCGGGTCTAGTCTGCGTGGGGCTGGCTTGCCTAGCCTATGGTCCATGCTCAGCCCCCTCATGGCCCCACAGAGTGGCTGGAGGCGCTGGGCACCTCACTGTGCAGGGCAGGGGTGTGGATCCCACAGGGCCAGGGGTGTGGTCTGCAAGCAGATCAGGGTCACATGGCACACTGAATCTCTCTCAGTGCCCTCCAGGTTGGCCAGTGGGGAGGTGTTGGCCCAGCTCCCTGGCCCTGGAAGGATTGTGCAACTCAGAACAAGAGTTGGGGGCTGGAGATTGGGCTGGAGTAGGCTTGGGGGTGGGGGGGAGGGATGCGTTCCTGCTCTGCATGATGGGTTTAAGTCCTGGATCCTTGAGCAGCCGTTTGGCCTTGACGATAAAGCTGACCTTGGGATAATAGAATCTCTTGCTTCATAGTCTTGTTCTGAGAATTAAATGAGATGGAAGAAGAAAGCCCTTGGCACAGCACCTGCTGCCACAGTATCAGCAGCTCTTTCCTGGTTGGTCCTCTAAGGAGGGCAGGGGGTTGGGGTCTCAGGTTCCCCTGGTGCCCGAGATCCCGACCTGGGGGGCTGGGCTCACTTGAGTTCTGAGCTGCTTGCTAGGTGGGGGCACTACTTCTCTTTATGGGTCAGGGCGGTCTCGGGGGCCTGGTGGGGCTGGGCCTGCCGTGTGGACGTGACCGTGTCCACAGCTGCGAGGCATGATAGGCAGTGCTCACAGGCTGGGTGGTCCTCAGCAGGGAGCAGGGGACCTTGAGGGGGCTTCGTGGGCAGCTGCCCATGGTGTAAGCCTGTTGGCCGTCTCAGTCTCTAGAGTCGCCTCCTGCCCTTTGAGTTAATAAGTGTCAGTCCAGGGCTGAGACTTAGCCAATCTGTCCTGAGTGGCCTTGTTCCAGGGGAATTTGGATGGAGCAGAGTGTTTTCTAATTAACAGGACTACGGCTCTAGGAGAGATCTCGGGGCAGGAGTGCTGGCAGTGTTGGTGGTCTGTCTATGTCAGATGGAGGGCAGGGAGGTGGCAGCGGGCTCATACTTGCCCCCACCCGAGGACCCGGAGCTTCATCGTCCACTGTTGTGTGCAGGCACAAAGGGCTCCCCGCCTCCAGAAACCGCCTCTTCCTTTGCTGTGTCCCTGGCTTTCTGGAGGGAGACAGAGTGGGACTAAGGCAGCAAGGAGGTAGGACAGCTGCCTTTAGAGAGAGACCTGGGGTCTGGGAGGACTTCCTGTGAGAAATGACTCTCAGGAAGAGCAAGATACTCTGCCCCAGGTGCCTCATCTTCCTGGTGTCCTGTCCTGTCCACCTCTGAAGCATCCTTGGCAAGACAATTGGAGGGAGAACCAAGCCACTGGGGTGGTCAGGACACATGGGTGGTGGTGACCTTCACTCAAGCAAGGTTATCGGATTCTAGGGCGGGGACGGACAGTGGGACATTCCGAGACAGAGAGGGAACAGGGCCTTGGGGGCAGGGATGGGACCTCACGCCAGCGGGGTATTCCCGCCACAGTGTCTCTGCTCCTCTCGGCATGTTGGCCCTGTTCTCTCCTGCTGCATGCAGACCTTCTCCCCTGTGGGGGCAGTTAGAGCTGTGGGGGAACATCAGCCGGTTTCTCCCAGTGCGGGCGTGTCCATTGCAGGCCTGAGTCACGCTGTGTCTGGGGAAGCTCTCTGGGCAGAGAGAATTAGCTGCACAGCTCACCATCCCCACCTAACATTCTGATTCACCAGGTTAGTGAGGGACCAGGTCCTGGATTGAGGCGCAGGGAAACAGCTCACATTGGTACCTGCTATGGGCGTGGCCCACTCCGACATCACTTATCTTACCGGTTTACTGCTGATGGGAGTCCTGTGCATGCCCCGATTACTTCTGTGTATACAGAAGAGGAAGGTGAGTCGTGGCAGGGCCGTGTGGGGCCGACTGCAGCCCTGGGCTCTGCTGCTGTTATCACGAATGTGCAGTTGTGTCTGTACCGTTGTCTTTTTATTCACGGATGTCAACATGGGTGTCCTTGCCCTTCAGAGGTACTCAGCCCCTGCCATTTCCATGGCGGGGAGAGCCCCAAGCCCTTCCCGTGATTCCTGCTCATTCCAGGGACCCATACTGCCATGTGCCTCCAACTCCTGGGCCCCTTAGTAGTCTCTGTTTTGTCCCTCCTCTGTCCTGGCAGAATTGGATAGAGGTTAAGGATTTTGGGGGTGGGGGTTGTTTTTGCTTTTCCCATAACTAAGAAATCTCATAGCAAGCCTTTTGAGAATTAAATCATTTTGGTGAAGATTTGGAATGAGGAGGTCCTCAGCCTTGGGTTTTATGGCCGGCCATCTGTCGTTTCTCTCTCCTTCCTCTGCTGTCTCTGCCCCTCTGGAACTTCGTGTCCAGCCTGGGTTACATGAAGCTGCTCAGTTCACCCCAGTGGGGCCTCCCAAATGGGCATATCTAGAACTAGCAAGGTTTCCAGATCATAGGCCTTTCCTTTTATTTATTTATTTATTAAAAAAAAAAGACTTTATTTGTTTGAGAGAGAGAGCAGGAATGGGGAAGAGAGAGAGAATCAGACTCCCCACTGAGCAGGGAGCCTGATGCAGGGCTCCATCCCAGGACCCCGGGATCATGACCCCAGCTGAAGGCAGATGCTTAATCAACTGAGCCACCCAGGCACCCCAGGCTTTTCCATTTAATTGGACCTGCTTAGTCTCCTTCAAAGGCATTAGGGGTAAAATATATTCTTTTCCTTATTCATACAGCTGAGACCTTTCTACACATAATATTTTGCAACCTGCTTTCTGTCTTAGCAATACATAATGAGCACCCTTTTATGTCAACAAATATTCTTCTCAACAGAAACTCTAATGGCTGTAGAGCATTTTATCCTATGGACCTGTCATGGTTTACTGATCTAAACCTCATATATTGAACCCATCAGTTACTTTGATGTTCACTCTCCTAATACTACAGAGACCCCAGAGTTCACGGCCACTGAGGGCTATCCTGGTAGGATCACAGCTGACAGACAAGGATCCAGCTAACTATTCTGGTCTGTTTATTGAACAAATTCATTCATCCCTTCCCGCCTAATTGTAACTACCATTTTAACCACGTACTAAATAATTAGGTATATGTCTGGATCTGTGTCTGGGGTTTCTCACTTCCATCGGGCTGCTCTTGTGTCGGAACTGAAATGTTTGCTTTATGAAGTTTGAACTGGGCAGTACAGAGTTCAGTATTCCTCAGGGTTTTCTAGGCTGTTCTCATCTATTCATTTTTGTTGTTGTTGTTGTTGAGCTTGGGGAGCATTTTATCAAGCTTCTCCCCAACTTCCCAATTAATTTTCAGGTTTGGTCTGAAATTATATTAAACATATACATTAATTTGATATTGTATTAGTTATACATTGCTGCATAACAAATTACCCTGAAAGTCTGATAGCTTAAAACAACACATGTATAGCTCATACCTTTTCTGAGGGTCAGGAATCTAGGAATGGTTTAGCTGGATGATTCTAGGGAGGTCACAGTGCAACTGCTGACCCAGGTCTGTGACCTCACCTGACCAGATCTCTGTTCTCCTCACTGGCAGGAGATGTCAGTTCCTTACCCCGTGGGGCTCACATGGCTTCCCCAAAGTCATGAGAGAAAGAGAAACTCAAAGGGAAAGCAGAATGCCTTTTAATTAATTAATTAATTAATCAAAGTATTTTTATTTTTATTTTTTTTAAAGATTTTATTTATTTATTTGACAGACAGAGATCCCAAGTAGGCAGAGAGGCAGGAAGAGAGAGAAGAGGAAGCAGGCTCCCCGTGGAGCAGAGAGCCTGATGTGGGACTCAATCCCAGGACCCTGAGATCATGACCTGAGCTGAAGGCAGAGGCTTTAACCCACTGAGCCACCCCGGCGACCCTCAATATATTTTTTTAAAAAGATTTTATTTATTTACTTGACAGAGAGAGACACAGCAAGAGAGGGAACACAAGCAGAGGAAGTGGGAGAGGGAGAAGCAGGCTTCCCACCGAGCAGGGAGCAGGATGCAGGGCTCGATCCCCAAACCCTGGGATCATGATCTGACCCAAAGGCAGACACTTAATGACTGAGCCACGCAGTCACCCCGAGAATGCCTATTATGTTCTAACTGCAAAAGTGACAGATCACCACCTAGCATTTTCTATTGATGGCACAGAGCAATACCGATACACCAGGGGTCGGGGGTGTCACAAATACAGGAAGTGGGGAATCACGGGGAGCCATGTTGGACACCAATGAACACAGATGGATTAGACATTTTCCAACATTAGATCTTTCTGATTGTGCACGTGCTATGTTCCTACGCAGCCTGAAATCCCAGGCAGGCTCACAGTGTGAGTTTTACTTTTCTTCATACAGGCCCCCACGTGATTTGCCAAATAGATGCCCAGTATTTCGTATCTGGTTCTTACTGTAAGTGGGACCTTTTTCCCATATTTTCTATGTAGTTGTTGTACTCATTAGGGACACTATTGGTTTTCATGGCCATGATCTTTCAGTGCATCTTAAGTGGTGACAAGGCAGAATCAACTCTAAATTTTCACTGAGCCCTCGGACTGCAAAACTGAGACCAGGGGAGATCCTAGGTGTGCTCTTGGAAGTCGCCGATCCTGACACGGTGGCCGCACCGAGGCTTTCCCGAGGCCAAGATGATGTGGTTCTCAGGCCGACACCTGACACAGCATGCTTCAGCCATATGTATTCTACATCTTACTGTATAAAACGATGCAGAGTTGCCTATAATGGTCTCCCTTCCCCTTCCGAGAATAAAGCAAGAAGCCATGTGTGTTCCGTGTTTGTCCTTTGTCTATACCAAAGTAATCACAGACAAATTCAAATAATGGCTTACACGGTGCATGGTGTTCTGTGGGTCACCTTTCCGTTTATCTTTTCCTTTTATCTGCTGTGAATTTCTTCCCTTGCCAAAGCAGACAGTTCACGCATCCTTTGTGACTGGTGTAGAGCTTGGTATTGAGCAGCCCCCCCCAGCGGTCTCCAGTCCCAGAACCTCTGGGGGGGGCACGTATTCCCGCCCCAGAAGCAGCTGCATTAGCATGCAGAATTAAACAAATCACAAGGCCAGTGACAAATGGAAACAAAACAAGGGCAGCTGAAAAGGTGCAGACAACCATCTGCAGACCCAGGGGCCCCCTCATCTTTTTTTTTTTTTTTTTTTTTTAAAGATTTTATTTATTTATTTGACAGAGATCACAAGCAGGCAGAGAGAGAGGGAGAAGCACGCTCCCCACTGAGCAGAGAGCCCGATGTAGGGCTCGATCCCAGGACCCTGAGATCATGACCTGAGCTGAAGGCAGAGGCTTAACCACTGAGCCACCCAGTTGCCCCTCGCCTTTGTTTTTTGTTGCCGGTACCCCTTTCGTCTGCGAGGCCTCTGCCCCTGGGGTCGCAGCCACTGAGGGCCACTGTGGGCCACTGTGTCCCCGCCGCCCGGAGCCTGGGGTGGGAGAGGGGTGACCCCCCCTTCCATCCCAGCGCCACCTCTTCTTGCCTGGTCCCCTGGGCTCCTGGTAGGCGGGCTCCCGGGCTCCTCGAGGTGCCTACACCCGCCGCCAGGGGGCGCCCTAGGCCGGGCCGAGCAGCCTCCTGCGGGCGGGAGGTGGTGCCCAGCCGGCAGAGGGGCTCCCACCCTCGCCGGGGCAGCCAATCTTTCCGGAAAGCGGACCCGGTGGCGCCCCGGCTGCGCTCGGCCTCCCGCCCAGCGACCTGGGATTGCCCGGGAGCACCGTGCCCTCTGCGGCACGAAACGGGGCGCTATCGGGGCGCGTTCCTTCCGGCCGCCACCCACCCTCTCCCGGCAGAGTGGCCACCGCAAGGGTATCATGGGCACCACCCCGCCAGAGGCGCACTTGCAGCCTGCGCGGTCCTGCTGTCCGTATTCTCAGGCCTTCCCCCCCGCAGGCGTCTCTCTCACCCGCCTTCCCGCCCAAAGAAGAAGGAGGCTGGCAGCAGGACACTGGGCTCCCTTCGTGCCCCCGCTGCCCTTGTCTCTGCTCTGGACTCCGTTCTCCCAGCCAGCCAAGTTTTGGCGCAGAGAGCTGTGCCCGAGGCAAGAGAAGGCCTGGCTATAAGAAACAGGGAACCAGCATACAAGTCGGGGTGGGGGCTCTCCAGAATACCTGAGCTGGGAGGACAGAGGAGAGGGTGGAGTGGGGAGTCCAGGGTCACCGCTCCGGTGGCCTGAGCCTCTGCTTGGAGGCTGCAAGGTCTCAGTCACACTGCAGCAAGCCAGCTAGACCTGGGGGAGCAGCAGCTTGGCCCTCCACACTTGTTTTTGATCATCATCCCAATAGCTTCATTATTCTGTCCTGGGCTAACCTAACAGCAGGAGAAGAGGCCTCAGTCACACCCGCAGTGGGTCACCCTTAGAAGCCTGATCCACCTTTGGCCCTCACGGAGGGAAGGGACACGAAGATCACCAATCCTACCAGCCCGCAGTGCCAGACCTCCTTCCGTTGTTTTCTCCTGGTCAGATTACATCTTTGCCCCATCAAAAGATTTACAGTTGCCAGTGGAGGTCAAATTTGAAAGTTGGGTAGAGTCCCAAGACGGCCGCTTAGGGACTGGGTAGCCGTAGGCAGGTTACTTACCTTCGGGAGCCCAGTTGCCCTGTCGGCATGCAGGGGCAGCAGTGAGTAGCTGTGAGCACCTCTTAGACCCGGTCCTACCTGTCTGAAAGCAGCATCCCACTCTGTCCCAGCTGCTTCTGATTCAGGACACAGAAACCCCGTATCATTCTGTTTGGTGATCTCCAGACACCTGCAATCAACACCCAAAAGATTCACAGCAACAACCAACACTGAGCCCTGGAGGGTTAATCTGTCGGGACATGCTTGGCTTTAGGCGCTCTGGAGAGGGAAAGGAGAGAGGAAGTCGATCGCCTTTCTGTCCTTGAACTCTATCCATGGTAAAGCCCCTTCCTGGTCTCCACTGATTCTGTTTTGTTTCCTTTCTGGGAGCTAACAGGGAGAGGGCAGAGTTTTAAAAGCATTACCTCAGGATGCCAAATGTCCTGGAAAAGAAGAAGGTGGACAAGGTGGCAGCAGGTAGAGGGAGAGGAGCCTAGAGATTCCTGGCTGGCTCCTCTGGCCTGTTTGAAGTTGGCTCAGAAGTCATGGAAGGAGTGGGCAGAACTGCCTCCTCCTCCTCTTACCCGCGGAGGAGAGATCGGTTCCTGGCTGGCCCGGCCAGTGTCATCGATACGACTGGTGTCGTCGTTACCTTCCATTAACAGATCACTCGACACCTGTCGGCCCAAGCAGGGCCGGGTCTGCGCACCGCCCTGCAGAGCTGGAAGCTTTGACCCTCCCCATTGTCCCTGAACCCCAGGGGAGGCCCAGACACAGGCGCTGCTGGGATGTGGCAACTGGTGACCCGACAGAAGGACTAGATTGCTCCTAATGCCTGCCCCCCACCCCTCGCCGGGGCCCGGCTGCCTCTTTGCTTCCTGCTGCCTGGCCCCTGTTGCTGTCCTGGACAGAGGAGATGCGTTTGCTCCCAAGCGGAGGCAGCGTGACGATGCTACGCAGACGAGAGACACCCTGAGTGACCCTGCAGTGAGGAGCCGGGGGTGAGGAGGAGCCCAGGGTGTCCTCCCTGGCAGGGCTTCCCGGGCCGGCTGCCCTTCCGGTGGGCGCACCCCCGGACATCATGCTGCAGCAGATCCTGCATGACATGTACATCGACCCCGAACTCCTTGCCGAGCTCAGTGACGTGCAGAAGCACATTCTCTTCTACAAAATGCGGGAGGAGCAGCTGAGGCGCTGGAGGGAGCGTGAGGCTTGGGAGGCCCTGGCCCAGGCAGAGGGCCTCAGGCCCCCAAAAGTCAAGCGAGGTATGTGGCTGGGAGCCACCAAGAGGTCAACCTCTGGCCTCCCAGGAGGTGGAAAATTGATTGCTGCCAAGCTTTCTTCTTCTCCTTCTCCTTCTCCTCCTCCTCCTTCTTCTTCTTAAAAGATTTTATTTATTTATTTGACAGAGACACAGTGAGAGAGGGAACACAAGCAGGGGGAGTGGGAGAGGGAGAAGCAGGCTTCCCACCAAGCAGGGAGCCCAATGCAGGGCTTTCAGGGCTCAATCCCAGGGCTCCGGGACATGACCTGAGCCAAAGGCAGACACTTAACGACGGAGCCACCAAGCATGAGTGTGATGAGAGCTAGGGACTCGAAATCCTTGTCCTGTGAGGATCTGTCCCCACTAGCCCAGCCTTTAGGTTTCAACCAGGTCTGTGAGGCTCCAAGACTGCAGAGGGGGAGTCCTGATGGGGTGGGGGAATGGGGACTTGCTTGGTCTTGTTGTGGGAGGCCCCAATTCTGGGAAGACATTGTTGGGATCTCCAGCCCGGCTCAGACACCGGTGATGATCGCTTGGTGAAGGAGAGGGCATACTCTTGACCTTCACCAGTGGTTCTAGGATGGAGGACCAGCGTGCAATGAGGACATCTTGTCCTTCCCTTGTGCATGCCAGCACAGTGTTCTCAGCTAGGGCCCGCGCAAAGCACCCGGCCGCGCCTCACTATTTGCAGGTGAGAGGAAGCTTGGCTTGGAGAGAGGGTGTCAGGGAATGTCCTGCACTGAGAATGACCAGGCCTGAATGGCAGTAGCAGGTGCAGGGAAGAAACAGGCCTGACGTGCGTTTCGGATGGTTTTTATGTGATCGTCTGCCCGCGGGCTGGTACACTTGGGATAAAGATGACGTAGTCAGGACCTGGTGGAGGAGCCCGGGTCCTGCGAGGGACGGTCCTTCCTGTGGCTGCTGCACTCGACAGTCCCCCTAACAACCCTTCTCTTGGCCTCCATATGATTGAGCAGAGTGCAGTGTAGACTTGATCTGTTTAGTTTTCAATCCAGGACAAAGTCCTAGATCTGGTCTGGGCATGCAGTCTCCTTGGTGACCTAGCTCCTCTCTCCACTCCAGGCTCCCCACTGGGCCATCTTGGCCATGTGCCACAGACCACACTCACACCCATCGGGACATGCTGGCTGGACCTAGCCTCTCCCTTAGCACGAACGGTTCTTCCTATTGGGAATGTCCCCCTGCCTCCTCCTCCTAACAAATTCCCCAGGACTAGTCCCTGGCCCCTGGAGTCTCTGGGGGATGCCCTTGGTGCAAGGAAGAACTTGCTTCTTTGCAGGTGCTTGGCAGGCAGGCCCCCCTGCCGCTCCCCTCCCCCACCACGATCATTTATCATCTCTTTGCTTGCCTCTCCCAGTGGTCTCAAAGCCACTGGAGCCTGAGACCATCCTGTCTTCCTACCTTCCATCCTTTGGTCTAGCACAGAGCTGGCAGACAGTTAAATCTCTGTTTTGAATGAGACCTACAATAGGACCCCAAGCGGGAGGGCTCCACCTTGGTTGTGCGTGGCCGGTTTTTAGGCTGGGGCCTCCCGAGCTGGGCCATGCTGGCGGCTGCTTCCCTAGCTGGTGGACATGACCAGCTGCCTCTCCAGCCCCACCCGGCCTCGGCCCTGGGACCTCACACCGTCCGTATGGCAGCTCTTCTGGGAGGAAGACAGATGCCCAAAAATTTAACTGCAAAAACATTTTTATGGCAATTTGTCACACACTGACGTCTACATTTTCATGTGTAAATTATACATTAAACTCATTTGGGTTTCTGGTGCAGAAGACTCTTTTCCGGGTAATTAATTTTCTGATTTATAAAGAATGGAAAAGAGGAGGAAACACAGTGAGAAATGTGTGTATTCCAGGTCAGGATTTTGTCCAGATCTCGGCTCTTGGCTTCAGTCCTGCCCATGGAAGGAACTGGGTGGACCGTGGGGAAGCCTGGGGGGCTTGCTTGGCAGAGCTCTTGCTGCAGGGTCCGGGATGCACTGTGTGTTGTGCCCCTGTTCCTGATGGGGAAGCCGTGGCCCACAAAGTGACTCGATCTGCCTAAAGTCACCTGAATGCTAAGAAGTGGAGAAGGGAAGCACATCCCGTGACTTTGACCTTGGGTCTGGTGACTGACGGTTTTCCATGCATTTGCTTCTGAACTCAGGCTTTGATTCCACAAATGATCTGTGCGTGCATTCACTTGTTCATTCCTTCATTTATTCCTTCCCTTGTGCAACATTGCCAAGTGCTGACTTTGGTGAACGGGACAGGACTGTGACCGTTGAGACTGTGGGACACAGCCGACTGGAATGTTGGGAGCAGGGCTTGGCACACAGCCGCTGCATGGTGGCTCAGTGCCGGAGTAAGTGGAGACATGCCCTACTGGCTGGATCCTCCCTCTTCCTTGCCCTTGCCGCCCCCATCCCATTCCCGGTATGTCTGGGAGGAAGCATCTGCTGTGCTTTGCCGAGGTGTGGATCCCCTTGGGATCCCCGAGCACACTTTACTCAGTCCTGGTGAGCCTGGAATGATACTTTGCCTCCTCCTGCCCTGCCCCAGTCCTGTCTTGTCCCCTAAATCCTTCTTCCCACTGGCTCTTTTCTAAGGACATTTCCCAACTCCTAGCAGACCTGACCTTGCTGTCCCAGGGGCCCCAGAAGGCAGGGCAGGGCAAGGTGTGCCCCGTCTTGAGAACTTTCCTGCTATCCAGTCATTCCTGGAGAGGATAGTAGTAAACACTGGTGATACAGATCATTCTGGTTTACAGCAACTCGAGGGCTTTGTGGATCCTTGAACACACCCTTGGGGTCCATGCAGAAATGGGCTGGGTTAAAGATGACAGTCATGGCTGGGCACACATCACTCCCCTGACCACGCGGGCACGTCTTTCCTTGTTGGCACCTTATACTTTGGTGAGAATCTTCTGATGTTCTACCTTGCCGTGGAGAACACAGACCCTCAGCTTTGATTTCCTATCTACCCTCATGCTTGCTGTGTTGTCCCATGTCTGACAGGAATTAGTGCTGTTATGCTGAGGCTCTGGGAAGGCATGCTCTAACACTGTGTTCCTGTTAGATCGAAGCCAAGCTCCTCCAACATGACCATGACCTTCACACTCTCTTCCCCTGTTAAGAGCCCTTTCTCCACAAAAACCCATGCCACACGTCAGGAGTTGTAGAGCCTCACAACCTTTGGCCCTTCTGTGCTTGCTCAGTCATCCCTGTTTCTTGAGTGTGGATCTAGGTGTTGTCTGGGACGAGGGCTCAGGAGACAAGTTCCCATGGTAGCCAGACCCAGGGAGCTTCCCCACTCGGACCCTTCTGTTCTGCCATGACGCACAGTTTCTGTCAGTGTTAAAGTGATTCCTCCATGACCACCTCTGTACCCATCTGCAGGTACTTTCCCTGGGAGCCAGACATCTTTCCCCACCCTCCTTCGTGGCTCATGCCAGTGAACCAAGGCTGCACACTCACAGGGTGCCTCCTCTCACCCACACGGCCAGTTCTGGGCCTGCGTCTTCCTGTGTTGGCTCTCTGGCCTGCCCCTTACTCCAGCCTGGGGAGTGTTCTAAGTCCCGTGGGCTCCGGCCCTCTCCACCTCCATCCCCTACCTCTGCCTTCTTTCTCTTTCCTGGGAGTCAGTCAGTAACCATAGCAACCTTGCCTCCTGGGCTGGGGTCCCTCCTAGCCTCCGTGTCCTCCTCCCTCCTCCTGTACTTGCCTGCACATGTTCCTAGTGTGGCCATATCCCCTTGCTTCATGCTCACTCGCTCACTCACTGCAACCCTCTCTTCACACAGCAGCCCAAGAAACTCTGTAACACATGGATCAGCTCATTCATCTCGCTGCCTCAGTGGCTTCCATTGTATTCAGAGGAAACAGGACCCTGCCGGTTGGCCAGCTGGCCGTGTCCCCTCTCCAGCCTGCACTCCACTGGTTTGTGTCCCTCTACGGGGAATGCACTCTCCCCAAATCCTCACGGGGCTGAGTCCTTCCCTGACCACCCACCCTCCATGGGTCCCATTTCCATCTCTCTCTTACCACACCCTAGAGGACTTTCTTTACAGAACCTTCCAGAACGACAAGTGTCTTTTTAACAAAATTGTGGTGAGATACACACAACATGAATTTTACCATTTTAGGTACATTAAAGTGTTCATTTCAGTGATAGTACATTCAAAGTGTCGTGTAGGGGGCACCTGGGTGGCTCAGTCCATAAAGTGTCTGATTCTTTTTTTTTTTTTTTCCTAAAATTTTATTTATTTGACAGAAAGAGACACAGCGAGAGAGGGAACACCAGCAGGGGGAGTGAGAGAGGAAGAAGCAGGCCCCCCACTGAGCAGGGAGCCAGATGTGTGGCTTGATCCCAGGACCCTGGGACCCTGGGATCATGACCTGAGCCGAACGCAGAGACACCTAACCACTGAGCCACCCAGGTGTCCCAAGGTGTCTGACTCTTGATGTCTGCTCAGGTCATGATCTCAGGGTCCTGAGACCCAGCCACGCCTCCAGCTTGTAGTCAGCTGGAGTTTGCTTGAGATTCTCTTCTCCCTCTGCCCCTCCCCTGGCTCCTGTGTGTGCTCTCTCTTTCTCTCAAATAAATAAATAAATAAATAAAGTCTAAAAAAAAATATTGTGCAACCACCACCACCATCTAGTTCCAGAACATTTTCAGCCCGGGAAAGAAACCCTTTACCCATTAAGCATTCACTCCCCATCTCCCGTTCCCCGCACCGCCCCCCTCACCTCGGCCCTTGACAACAGGGAAGGTCTGCTTTCTCTCTCCATGGATTTGCTGCCCCCTTTTTTTTTTTTTTTAATGTATCTATTTGCTTGTTTGTGGTCTGTCTCGTCCATTAGCCTGAAGGTGCTGTGAGGCCATTGCTGCATCGCTGGCTTCTGTGCCAGCATCTGGATGTCTGGATGGGGCGGTGGGGGTGGGCGTGGATGTGCAATTTCCACACACCTGCTGTATCATAGGAGCTGGACCGAAGGGGCAAGTAGTAAAGCGTTGAGTGAACGGCTGTGCGCTGTGCAGCGTGACTCCTCCTCTAGACCTTGAAAATCTGCATCGAAAGTATCAAAAGTCACAGTACACTTGTGTTGGGGGATGGGTTATAGAAGCTGAACTACATCGTCTAACAACATGTAAGTCCCGGTGATTCTGTCACCTTTGCACTCAGACTTATACATCATTTCAGTTTCCTTCCTTGTTTTAGGATTTTGACTTGGATGTGAGCTTGACCAATAAGACTTTTTTCCCCATGCATCTTTTTTTTTTTTAAAGATTTTCGAGAGAGGGGGAAGCAGACTCCCCACTGAGCAGGGAGCCCGATGTGGGGCTCGATCCCAGGACTCTGGGATCATGACCTGAGCCAAAGGCAGATAACCGACCGAGCCACCCAGGCACCAATTCTTAGTGTATATTTGCATCTACCTTTTGTTTTGTTTTGTTTTGTTTTTTGTTTTTTCTAGCTTCTTGGTGCCATATTAAAGAGCATATGCTGTTTTAAAATTTATTTTAGGGGGTGCCTGGCTGGCTCAGTCAGAAGAAATTGTGACTCTAGATCTCAAGGCTGTGAGTTCGAGCCCCACTTTGGGTGCAGAGATTATTTAAATACATAAATATTTTAAAAATTTAGTTTTAAGAATGTACTAGAATACTTTTTAATCTATCTTTATCAGGAATAAAACATTATATGCTGAGGATGAGAAATATAAGGATTTAAAAATATTTTTCTTCATGATTTTCTTGGTATAATCAAGAAATTTTAGATTGATTTTATTTACCTTATTTGACCTTTCAGGATTTACATCTTCTGCTTATAGTAGGGATTTCTTAGTTAATCATAATTACAATAATTACTTGGACATTAACTCCACATTGTACCAGTGTCATTATTCCCTACGTTTTCTTTTTCCTCTGAGGGGAAAGTGATTAATGTTTTATTCCCCCTTTGTCCCTTTGCACAAATAATTTGGCCAGCCCAGCTGCATACCCCTCACTGTGGGCCTCAGCATGTCACACTTAAACGTCAAGGGAAACCTGTACTTGACGCTGTCTTCCGCTGCATCCATGTTCTTGCTGACATAACGTGGTGGGACACGGTTGACCTTGCCATGTTGACTTCTTCAACCTTCTTGAATTCCAACAGTTTTTCAGTTGAGGCGCTGCGGTGATGTCGGAGGCCATGACTTCATAGGATCATGGCTGGTAAGAGGAGTGGATGCCCCGGATTTCTGGATGAGAGTTGGAGCTGTTGTTCACAGCCCCTCTCCTGGTTACCAGGGACAGAGCGTCAAGGACATTGCAGTGGGGGAGGGGCTGGAAAGACTATTGCTGGAATCTCCCCCTTGGTTTCTCACAGTGCCTGCCATTAGTGCCCCATTCCTTTTTTTTTTTTTTTTTTTTAAAGATTTTATTTATTTATTTGACAGAGAACACAAGTAGGCAGAGAGGCAGGCAGAGAGAGAGGAGGAAGCAGGCTCCCTGCTGAGCAGAGAGCCCGATGCGGGACTCGATCCCAGGACCCTGAGATCATGACCTGAGCCGAAGGCAGCGGCTTAACCCACTGAGCCACCCAGGCGCCCCCCATTCCTTTTGTTAAGAAAATATTTCCGGGGCGACTGGGTGGCTCAGTGGGTTAAAGCCTCTGCCTTTGGTTCAGGTCATGATTCCGGGGTCCTGGGATGGAGCCCCACATTGGGCTCTCTCCTCAGCAGGGGGCCTGCATTTCCTCCCCCCTTCTCTCTGCCTGCCTCTCTGCCTACTTGTGATCTCTGTCAAGTAAATAAATAAAATCTTAAAAAAAAAAAAAGAAAATGTTTCTTGTCAATATGCAAATATTCAAGGAACAATTCTGGAGAGGGGAATATTTAGTTTTGTTTCAGAGAATATATGTGATGAAAAGAGAAGAGGAGTCTGGGGTTGAGGCTGGATGTCCAGACTCTTGTGGGGGGACACTAATTAGTTTAATTAGTTTACTTAGGACACGGATTAGTTTAATTAGTTTACCTCTGGGTAAACAGGAGGTAAAAAGTCCCTCATGGCACGGTAACTGGTGAATGGGGGCTGACTGTGGGTCTGAGGGGTCAGTCATGGTGGCGGATGAGCAGTGCAGGTGGAACCAGCTTCTGGGCACCAAGAAGTCAGGCAAGAAGAATGTCATGAGACGTGTGTGTGTGGTGACAGGGCTGTCCACCTGAGCGCAGAGAGCTGTCCTAGCTCCCGTGACTTGCCGATCGGCACCTGCTGCTCGCGGGCTGTATTTGGGGGCCGACAGACCGTGTTCACTGTTCTGGTTTCTCACACCCGAAGGGATGCTCTATGAGCTCATTTTCTGAGGGGCTCAGGGGTTAGAAATAACAGTCACCGATCAATTCTTCACCCTTGGGTTGGGTGGATGTTATTTTCAAAATGCCTCTAGCATGGTGGAATGGAACCGGGTCACCTGGATTTTCTTCTTGGTTCCATTTTGACCTTTGAAAGTCACCTGTGTGATGGGAATAACCACCTTTTCTCCACTGGGAGGATTCATAAAGCTTTTTCAGCAAGTGGGAAGAGCTCCTGCCACATGTGGGGTGCTTAAGAGCCCAGTCCTATTTCTGTCCTTTCTTTCCTCCCTCTTCCCTCCCAACGCTGGTGGCAGATCCTCTAGGGACTGGCTCAGCCTCTTCCTGGGAGCTCCGCCACTGGACCCGTCCGTGGTGGCTGTGGGACCAGCTGCCTCATGGCCTGGCCAACCTCCACTTTTCTAGAGTCCCTGCCTTGGGCCAGTGGAGCCTTGCCTGTGTCTGCCAAATCAACCCTCCTTGTGTGGTTTATTTTTTAGGATAAGTTGGAGGAAACTCAGTTATGTCATAGAGGCTACTCTTGGTTCTTGGGATGCTGATAAGCACTTTTCCTGTGGATCGGACCAAGATGTGATATGGGGGATGCAGGACCGGTCTGTGTGGAATTGCTGTGGTCTGTGGATAGGTGGAGGCATGGCATGTGTAGCCTGGGACCACCCTGTTTGTGACTGTGCGGCTGGGCGTGGGGCCTTGTCCAGGGCAAGGTGATGGAACAAAGGCTAGGGTGCTCTGACAACCTTGTGTGTGTGCACGTGTGTGTGTGAATGGTATGCATTTTGCTGGTATTTTGGGGCATGGAGATGGGGGCTGGGGCCAGACGCTTCTGTTCTACCTGCCGCACGGTCACAAACAGGACTGGTGAGCCTCCCACCAGCTTTGTGGACTTGACTAATGGGGCCCTACTTTCTGGTTTGCTAGCCTCCGTGTTCTGCCTCTGCAGGGCAGACAGCAGGGTGGGACGGCTGCACTGGTGAGTGAGCTCCTGGGGGTAATGTCATCTGCAGTGGGGGAGGGGTTTCCAAGTGGCTCTGAGGAGGTAGGAGCCACTGTGCCACATTCTGAGCCAATGTTGCACGCACAGTGCTGGCTGCAGGGGCCTCTGGTTCCTTTGCAGCCCACCACCTTGGCCCCTTTTCCTTTCCACCTCTTCTAAGCCCAGCGGTATGGTGCTGATTGAGGCAGCACCGCCTGGCCAAGGACGCCAGGGTCCATGGCTCCCCATGTCCTGTGTCACTGCTTTCAGAAAGTGAAAAGTCCAATGTCACTGGTAAACCACACCAGTGCACATTAGAACAGGAAGATAGGCAAATATCAAAGAAGTTTGCAGGTTCCCAAAGAGCCAGGGCCCTCTGGGATTGGGCAGGTAAGAGGCGGGCCAAGGGTCAGTGGCCCAGCAGAAAACTTGACTTTCCGAGTAGTTCCTTGTCCTCTCCTGGCTGCTGCCGAAGCTCAAGGAATTTGAGCGGATGAGTCTTGCTCAGCTCTGGATGGAAGGCAGCCCTTCTCATCCATGTTGCAAGGGGTGAGCTGTGCTCAGGTTTAATTCTCTCCCCTTGCCGCGGGGGTAACCATGCCTGCCACCCCCCTGCTTCCCTCCCTTTCCACCTCCCTACTTCCTGTTCCAGGTGGGAGGTCAACAGGAGGCAGTTTCTGAGAAAGACCAGCAGCTGGTATCTCCTGGCTCCCTGTAACCTGACCACCGGTCTCAGCTGGCTCAGGGTAGCTGTGTGTAAGTAACAGGTTGCAGACCGTTGCCTGTTTCTCAGTGCATCTTTCCGAGCGGCTGGCATTACTGCTTTCCAGGGTTTTCTCACGTGGAAATTAGCATAGCTTCTTAGGGTTTTCCAATTCGGAACCAGATTTTGCATTTGACTTTGGGGTCTAAATTCTTTGTGGGGGGCATTTTCACACCGATTTTTCTGAGGATCTTGCAAAATTACATGACTTTAGGCATTTATTTCATTTAATTAATTTATTTTTAAATATTTATTTAATTTGTGGAGAGGGGCAGAGGGAGAGGGAAAGAAAATCTCAAACAGACTCCCCACTGAGCATGAGATCACAACCTGAGCCGAAACCAAGTGCTGGACGCTTAACCGACTGAGCCACCCAGGTGCCCCTGGGGTTATTTACTTTTATCTTATCATTTCACTCATATGTTCATTTTCTGGCCACCGCAGTTGGGTTCTCCCAGCCAGACTCTGTGAGATGCTAAGGATTTAGGAAGTTGGTCTGTGTGTACCCCTTCATTTTACAGATTAAGTTATTTTGTGCCTTACGTGTTGTTCCACATAAATATGCTGGGCTGATAACGAACACCAGTGAGACTGGGGTCCAGAGACTTCACTGGCACATTGACTGGGCTGTGTCTGAACTGAGGGGCGGTGGGGTTGATCGTGGGGTATTGAGGATTTCTCAATAATAATGACACCAAGTCCCAACATACATGGGGTATTATGGTATTGGTGGCAGATCTTGGATTTGTTTCTTTTTCTCCCAGGAGAGACAAGCCTTCTAAGAGGATGTGGCATGGAGCTTGGGGAGTCAGATGAAAAGCCATTTTACATTCACAAGAGTAGTTCTATTTCTTCTTCTTCTTCTTCTTCTTTTTTTACAATTTATTTTTCTTTTACATTTTTCAAAATTTTATTTTATTTTTTAAGTGTTCCAAGATTCATTGTTTATGCACCACACCCAGGGCTCCAGGCAATACATACCCTCCTTAGTACCCACCACTAGGCTCACCCCACTCCTCACCCCTCTCCTCTCCAAAACCCTCAGTTTATTTCTCAGAGTCCACAGACTGTCATGGTTTGTCTCCCCCTCTGATTTCCCCCAGTTCACTTTTCCTTTCCTTGTCCTAAAGTACTCTGTGTTATTCCTTATGCTCCACAAGTAAGTGAAACCATATGATAATTGACTCTCTCTGCTTGAGTTATTTCACTATCATAATCTCTTCCAGTCCTGTCCATGTTGATGCAAAAGTTCGGTATCCTTTTTGATGGAAGCATAATATTCCATTGTATGTAGGGACCATATCTTCTTTATCCATTTGTCCATTGAAGGGTATCTTGGTTCTTTCCACAGTTGGGCGATTGTGGCCATTGCTTCTATAAACAATGGAGGTACAGATGACCCTTCTTTTCAACTTCTTGAGGAACCTCCATACTGTTTTCCACAGTGGTGCACCAGCTTGTGTTCCCACCAACAAGGCACGAGGGCTCCTATTTCTCCCTAGTCTCTCCAAAACTTGTTTCTTGCGTTTGGACTGATAATATCTTGATTAAATGTTGACATTAGTGCCCCCTTTATTTTTATTTAAACACTACATACACAGTGGAGACCTACATTAATGCCTTCCTAAAATTTTATTCCCCCATCTCTCTCCCAATATACAACCCTTATTAAATTCAGTGCGCATCATGCTTATATCCTTGCCATTCTGTGATATATATTTTGTATTCACTATGTTGCTTAATCATTATATGAATGACATTTTGCTATATGCAACCTGAATTTAATTTTGTGGTTCTGCATTTTTAAAAGGCATATATTTATATTGTTCAAATGTATTTATTTTTCTTGCTATAGAGTATTACATGATAAAAAACATATCATGATTTATTTGTCCATTTTTTTTTACTGGGTATTTATGTTGCTTCCAATTTTTCATATTTTGAAGTGTTAAATTTGAATAATATTTTCTCATTCGGTTTTCTCTGAGCACATTTGAAGGAGATTCTGTAAGTTATGTACCTGAAGTACTATTCCTTAGTAATGATGAATAGCATTTTCTGCTTAACTGAACGTTACCAAAGATCTTCCAAGTGGTTCTATCAGTACCTTGTATCATCAGCAATTTGTAACAATTATTGCTGCTCCATATCCTTTCCAACACTTGCCTCATCAGACTTTTTACAAGATTCTTTCCAATCTTGTAGGAGTGAAATGATTGTTCATTCTTGTTTTTATATGCTTCTGTCTAATTAGTGATAAACTTAGGTCTCTTTAATATGTTAGTTTACTGTTTATGTTTCCTCTCCCGTGAAATGTCTGTTCATATCAATAACCCGACAGCAAGGTGTTAAGCTCAAAGAACAGAAAATCCAATCTGCAGGGATTTTCCTAGGTGGGGTTTGTTTTCCACCTAAGCAAAAAAAACAAAAAACAAAAAAAAAAACCCTAGAAATAGGCAGACTGGAACTGGGTTATTGGCTCTGTGATGTCATTAATGTTGCTGGTTCTTCTTTCATGATCTTAAACCGTAGCTTAGTATATTGGGTCTTCACGTAGTTCTTGTGTTTTTTTTTTTTTTTGTTTTTTTTTTTTAGCATCATATGAAGAACAGAGGGAAGAAAGACTAGGTGTTAACTGTATCTAGACATCAAACCTTTCTCACAGTCCCCTCACTACCTCCTACCTATAATAATTGGCCAGAACTTTGTCACATGGCCACCCTTTCCTGGAAGGGAGACAGAAGATGAGAACTTCAACCAAGGATATTGCTGTTTTGATCAAACTCTGTGTACTAAAACAAGGAAGCAACAGAAGGAGGCTAGAGGGCTAACCGGTAGGTAATGGAGGGCATTTGGGACACTATATGTTATCTTTTCTTCTGTGGGGTTGTTTATTATTTTCTTATTAGTTTATAAGAATTCCTTGTATATTCCAGATGAATATTATTATTTTTAAATATTTTATTTATATATCTGAGAGAGTGAGAGCGTGAGCGAGCACAAGTAGGGGGTGGGACAGAGGGTGAGAAAGAATCTCAAGCAGACTCCCTGCTGAGCCCAGAGCGGAAACCAAGTCAGACACCTAACTGGCGGAGCCACCCAGGAGCCCCTATTCCAGATCAATGGTTGTTGTTATTTTTTTTTTTCCCAGTCAAGATTCTGTAAAAAAATTAAGCCCCGATATTCGAGCAGTGATTCTTGAAGTGTGGTCTCTGGATTCCTGGAGGCCTGAGACTCTCCACATCAACAAGTTTAAAACTGTTCTCACAATAATACTGAGGTGTTCTCTGATCTACTCATCATGTTTACACTCGTACTAATGATGCGAAACCAAGAGCGGGTGAATCTGCTAGTACCTTAGGAGCAGAAGTCATTGTATTTTTTCAGTCACACATCACTCCTGGATGAAACAGTAAGCCTGTTCATTTGATTGTATGACAAAATGGGAAGTATGTATAGAGCATTTCTGCTGCATATTTGAGGAGGATGGGCATCTGCAGGAAAAGCTCTGTGGGATTTCCTTTTTTTTTTTTTTTTTTTAAGATTTTATTTATTTATTTGACAGACAGAGATCACAAGTAGGCAGAGAGGCAGGCAGAGAGAGAGGAGGAAGCAGGCTCCCTGCTGAGCAGAGAGCCCGATGCAGGGCTCGATCCCAGGACCCTGGGATCATGACCTGATCCGAAGGCAGAGGCTTAACTCTCTGAGCTACCCAGGCGCCCCCACTGTGGGATTTCTTAAGTCACGTGCTGCGCTAGCCTCTTTATTCCTAGAATGCCATTTTTACTTGAAGGAAGACTGAGAGACAAGCTAGGTCTTTTGTAAGACTTGGGTATTTGGAAATGAATAAAGTGAATCTGTCACTTCAAGAAAAACAACCGATGGAATTTATGCCAATGATAAAATCCCAGCTTTTAAGAAAAAATTAGAATTTTGGGAAGACTTCTGTCACCAACAGTTTATTAAATTCCCAACACGTAGAGGCTTTTCTTATGAGATTCATAGTGATATTAACAAACATGATTTTCTGATATTATAAAAATAAAATATGTGCACATTTGGAATATTTGCTTGACTCTGTGAACCAACATTTTCCAAAGGACCAATGGATAACTTTGGAAGATCAGGCATTAGTGCATAATTCATATGAAGCACAGAATAAAGCAATGGATTTTTATTTTATTTTGCGTTTTAAAATTTAAAATTTTTTATTTTGAAACAACTTTAGACTTGGGGAAGAGTTGCGAAGTGGCTCAGAGAATTCCCACATTGCCTTCACCCTGTTTCCCTGAATGGTAACATCTTGTGTTACCTTGGTCCACTGATCAAAACTAAGAAATTAACATGACCAATGAGTTCTAATATAACAAACTACAATAAATTCAGTGACATTTTTTTCAGGTTATATCACAACTAGCTTTTAAGAACTACCATTTGTTTGAGTTTCACTGTAGTATCAAAGAAGATTATCAATAAATATCTGAAAAACTATCCATGTTTTTCTTTTCTTCTCTTTTCTAACTATATATCTGTGAGAAGTAAAAAAAATTTTATATACTTCAACTAAAATTACATATTGCAACAGAGTGAATGTAGAAGCGACATGAGAATCCAGCTACTTTCTCTTAAGCTGAACATCAGATAGATTTGCAAATATATGGAACAAGGCCACTCTTCTAATTAAATATTTTTGTTCTAGAATATATAGCTATTTTTCATAAAAATGTCATATATGGTAATAAATAATGAATTTGCCATTATTTTAAATAAGCATTAATTTTTTTCTGGTTTTAGTTTTGAATATGGTAGATATTAGTAGACATGGCTCAAATAAATAAAATCATTTGAGTTACTTGATATTTTTAAGGAATGTAAAGGGGTCCTGAGAGCAAATTACCTGAGAACAGCTTCCCTAAGGACCCATTGTATGTAATGGGTTAACTTTTCTACAATGCACTGAGGCCAGTACTATCTATGTACCATCTTTGGGAGAACTGAGAAAAATCGTCATTCAAATTACGTTTTATAGAGCTTATCGGGTCTCACAGGAGCCCGGTAGGGAAAGCTTGTTGTAGACATTAATAAGTTAATAGATGTAAAATGTGTTGAACCGTGATTAGCAGATAAGCCCTCTGTAGACGTGAGCTGTTATTATTGCTTTAATTAATTCCTGCAATCATTTGACAGTTATGTGTACTCAAATATCTTCTCTCTGCTGGTGGCCTGATTTTTAATTGTCTTTATGGTGTGCCTTTTTGTGTAGAAACTTTAAGTTTTAATCTGTGTTCAAATTTATCGACACTGTTTCTCATAGTTCATTCTTTTTACATCTCATAGAAGAAATTCTTCCCTTCCCCAAAGTTATAATGATGTGCTTTTATACTTCCCTCTAAAAATTTCCAAGTTTCCAAGCATTCCTTTTCACCAACTCATGAAACCACTCTTGTTAAGATAAGCATCCCATCATGGTGCCAAATTCAGTGGCTGGTCCTCTGTCTTCAATCTGTTGACCCATGAGCAGCCTTTGACTCAGTCGATGTTTCCTTAATTCCTGAAATTCTTTCTCCCTTGGGCTTCAGGGATATAGCTTTTTTGGGGTTATTCTCCTGCTCATAATCTTCTTTGTCCTTGGCTTCTTCGGTGGTCTTCCTCCTAAGTGTTGAAGTGACCTGGACCTCCCAACTTTGCACCTCTTCTCTCTTCTATCTGTCTTCACGTTCTCTTCGTTCTCATCTTGTTTTGTGGCTTTAAATGTCTAAACACTGATGATTCCAAAAATGTACACCTTAATTCTAGCCTCTCCTCTCAACTCTGTTTCATTCAACTCCCTCTTGGATATCTAATAAGCATCTCAAACTTCATTTGACCCAAACAGAATCACTGATTTCTCCAAGTTGTTTCTTCCATGGTGCCAAACCCATTCATTCTGTTGTTTCAGCTTGGAATGTTGGACTTTTCTCGTTCTCTTTCTTTCACAATTCACAACCAGATTTTAGGCAAATTTTGCTTTTTCCTTCAGCATATGTCCTAAACCTTAACCACTTTGCGCCTCCTCCCACTATGGTTGGGGCTGCGGCTTCTCTACCTTCCTTCCCACTCTCCTTCCTGCCCCTTTGCAGCCACAGTGGCCTCTGCTGTCCTTTGAGCTCACCAAGCACATCACCAGCCCCTCCCTCAGTAATGGTCCTGTTCAGGCTCCTGTCTTGCCCATAGAGCCTTCGTTCCTGCTCACCCTCTAGGAGTCAGATTCCTAGTGACCCCTGTTTGCTTCAGGACCAGGTGGAGTCTAAGGCTTCAGCCCTGCTCTCTTCTTCACTTTCCTGTTTCGTATAGATTCCCAATACAATTTCTTGTATTCCTATGCATTTTGTCTTGACATTTTGTATCTATTATTGTTATGTGTTTGGAGAAGAGATGTACATCTTTACTGGGACATCCGAAAGAAAAGCTTTTATGCCTGTAATTTTTCTTGTGAGCTCACTATTATGTGTGCTTATATCTTTTGGCTACATTTCCCCTTTATGTAATATGTAATTGCAATTTTGATTTTTTTCTGAGGTTCATAGGTTATCTAGGAGATACTTTCTTTTCTTTTTTATGTCTAAGAGAGAGAGAGTGAGAAAGTATGATCAGGGTGAGGGAGGGAAGAGAGACTCTTAAGAGAATCTTTAGCAGGCTCTAGGTTCAGCACAGAGCCTGATGCAGGGCCTGGTCCCATCACCCTGAGATCCTGACCTGAGCCGAAACCAAGAGTTGGTCCTTTTTTTTTTTAAAGATTTTATTTATTTATTTGAGAGAGAAGGAAGAGATAAAGAGATAGTGAGAGAGAGCATGAGCCGGGAAGAGAGGGGGAAGCAGGCTTTTCACTGAGCAGGGAGCCCTATGGGGGGCTCCATCCCAGAACCCTGGGATTGTGACTTGAGCTAAAGATACTTAATCGACTGAGCCACCCAAGAGCCCACTAGAAGATATTTTCTTAATTACTAATTTATTAATGGCTTTTAAAAATGGCTATTTTTCTATAAATTTCCAATTTTTCCTGTTATTATTAGAGATTATGGCCTATAATTTTTTTATCATGATTGCAAGCTCAAGAGGAAAAACAAGTATAGTCTCAAAGCTTAAGGAATAAGGTTCTGTAATTGTTAAATAAAAATTTTTTCACAATATTATTCAAATCTTCAATATTATTAATTTTTAAAATCTGTGTGATCCACCAACCTCTGAATAAACACAGTAAAACTCCCCACCATATATACATTTTCAAATTCTCCTTGAATTGCTAGGAGTTTCTGTTTGATGCAATTTTCTGCTATGTTGTATCCAGTTTTATGACTTATATTTTCTTTGTGAGGTGTATTTTTGTTGTCACACAATATTCTTCTTTGTCTTTTTTTAACACATTTGTCCTTGCATTTGCTTTGCCCAATATTGCCACTCCTGCTTCCTTTTTGCTCAACTTTGCATGGTCTACTGTTGCCTAGCTCTTTACTTTTAACGTTTTCTTGTAAAAAAGAGTGCTTTAAAAAATATTTACTCATTTATTTAATTTTTTTTAATTTTTATTTATTTATTTTTAAAGATTTTATTTATTTATTTGGCAGACAGAGAGATCACAAGTAGGCAGAGAGGCAGGCAGAGAGAGAGGAGGAAGCAGGCTCCCTGCTGAGCAGAGAGCCTGATGTGGGGCTCGATCCCAGAAGCCTGGGATCATGACCTGAGCCGAAGGCAGAGGCTTTAACCAACTGAGCCACCCAGGTGCCCCTTACTCATTTATTTTAAAGAGAGAGCGAAAATGCACGTTCGAGAGCATGAAGGGGGGAGGCGGAGAGGCAGAGAGAGAAGCAGACTTCCTGCTGAGCCTGGAGTCTGATGTGGGACTTGATCCCAGGATCCTGAGATCATGACCCGAACTGAAATTAAGAGTCAGATGCTCAACCACTGAACCACCCAGATGTCCCCCAAAGTGTATGTTTTATTTAAATAAAACTGTTAGATTTTATTTATTTATTTATTTTAAAGATCTATTTATTCATTTGAGAAGGGGAGTAGAGGGAGAGGGAGAGAGAATCCTAAGCAAACTCCCTGCTGAGCATAGAGCCCAATGCAGAGCTCGATCTCATGAGGCCTGAGATTACAATCATGGGTCAGATGCTTAAACAACTATGTCATCCAGGTGCCCCTAGATTTTATTTTTTAATCCCATCTGACAGTCTCAGAATTTTAACGGAAGAATTAATTCTGTTCATGTTTTTGTGTTAGTGAATGTACTTAGGGTTTAGGGCTTTGGTGTTATTTTGTGTTATCTATATCCATTTGGGATGTGCTTGACCTGACATACTGGAATATCTGGCAAATAGTTGCTTAATTAAATCAACATTTCATGTTTATATTATCACATTTCATTTGATAATGGTACAACTGCGTTCTTCAAAGTTTGTTATTTGTCTCAGATGGTGAGGCCTCTGGAGGTCCCTGCATGGCTAGTAGGAGCGTAGCTGCTCAGGAAAATCATCAAGGCCCTGCCTCCTTCTCTCTTTGCACTTCCTGGCCTTTAGCTGTGGCTTTCTTCCTCCTGGTGGCAAAAGTCTTCTGGCAATTCCTGGCTTCATGTCTTCATTCCAGGGAGGAAGAAGGAGGAAATAAAAGAGGAGGAGTGAAGGGATTTTTCCTAAGGAGATTTCCCTTTTGGTTCAGAGGGGAAAGCCCTTTACTAGGAATTCTGCTTACATCTGCTTTGTCAGAAACCGGGGACATACAGTTCTCCTAGACTGATCCCTCGCTAATTCTACTTGCCCTTTGAGACTGGCATAGAAACTTGCCTCTCTTGAAGCTGCAAGATTCCTACACACCCTGAGCAGATGTGGATTTTCTGATAAGGGAGGATGGCGCGGTTGGAGGGGCGGTGGCTGGGCAGTGACACTGTCTGCTCTAATGCTACATAGTGTTTGTTTCCTCTTGCCCTTCACAGATCTTTGCAAGATTGATAAACCTATTATCATTTATTCCCCCCCACTATTAATCTGGAAGTTTTAGAATGTTAATAGTGTTTTATCAGTCATAACTCAGCCTGTGGTTCTCTATGACAATGTTGCTTTTACCATGCAAAAGAGTAACAGTAGCCTCCTTATATTAGTCAGGGAGTTAATGCTGCTTTAGGCAATGGATAATCCCTGAAATTTCAGTGGATTAGTATAAAGAAGGTTTATTTCTTGATGTGGATTGGGTAGCTCTTCTGGGTCACTGGCTTTCAAACACTCATGGATCAGGCTGCTTTTTTCCTCGCAGTAGCGCCATCTTGGATGACATGAGGGGATGAGAGACGGTGTTTGGAAAAGTCACACCAACCGCAACAGTCGCAGCCTGAAAGGGTACAGATCACCTCCTCTGACATCCACAGTCTAAAATTCATTCACATGGCCACATGGAATTGAAGGGGAGCTGAGGAAAGTAGTCACGTGGTGGGCTCAGGGAGGAGAAACGAGGTGCCAGACAGTATGGTGGTGGTCCCAGATTGTCATTCTGGTCCCGCCCACATTGCGTTCTCCTCTTCCATATAAATACACTCATCACCACCTTAAGGGGATACTCTCAAGTCCCAGGCAGTCACTGCATCCTGCCTGAAGTCCACCGTCTGCATGGGTTCTGCATTCATCTCTCTAATGTCTGGGGGTGGCTGAAAAGTCATGTCATCTAAACACCCTCCTCCTTTACGACACAGTGTGCGGCGGTAGAGTGGAGTGAGAATGTACACCATGGAAAAGGGGAGAATGTGAGCCCTACTTGGTCACTAGCTGATAGCATTCCTGCAGTCCCCACAGGTCAGGCTGTGCTATTTTCCTGCCCTGGCACTGAAGGGACAGACTTCAATAAGGGCAGGACTGGGCCCTCGAGGAGCCGCCTCCCTGTTCTTTGCTCCCCGTGGCCTCATCTGAGGTGAGTGTTGCGGACCACGCCCTCCTTGGACCACTACCGTCTTTGAAACCTTCTTCCTGTCCATTCATTGAGGTTGGGTACCTAAGAGTGGTTGACGTCTTGAACAATCAAAGGCTTTTTTCAGCCCAGACTCAAAAAACTTAGGAGGCTTCTGATCTGTTCGGTTCCATGTTCCTGTAACCACAGCTTTTCTAGACATTTTTTGCAAGTTGACTGCCATTCTCTGCCTCTAATCCCCTGTATCTCTCCTTTGAACTGAAGGGCATCTATCTATCCCAGGATTTTTGAAAAATATCACAAGAGATTGTACTCTTAAGGCACTTGTGTTAGCCTGACTCCTCTGACAAGCAGAGACAGGGATGGGGTTACACACACAAGAACTTTATTCAGGAAATACAACTGTCCTCATGGGAGAGAAGTGACAGAGTCCTGGAGGAGTGTGGGAGAGCCATTGTGTAGCAACACAAGCTTGACATTGAGTGAAAGAGGTGTGGAAGGCAGAGGTGTTCTAGGCAGGAGGGAGGGTGGTAGGAGGGGAGGGTTATTAGACAGTCATGCAGCCCGAGGGAGGTTTGTCAAGGGTCATTGACATTGCCCATCCGAAGTCTGCTGTTCTCCAGGAATGGGCCCACCATGGTCAGTCAAAGCCTGGGAGCCACCTCTGGGAAGCATGGCGACCGGCAAACACTGGCACGTAGGAACTGAAGAGCTTGCTCCCTTCAGCTCCCCTGCAGTTGGATGACCGTGGAGCACATTCTGGCCACCACAGTGTTCTGTGCCCTTGGTCATTGTCTTTACCTTAGAAGTTCTTTTGGGCTCTGTCATGCAAACTTTAAGAAAATCCCCTCTCTTGTACTTTGGGCCCTAGAAGCAGGTGGTTTTTTCCAATCCTACAGAGTCCCAGATTGCTGTGTTCTCTATTCCCTTTCATTTTTACTTACAAAGCACTCAGTTCTTTCTGGAACTCACTTCTTTCTCTTAACACCTTGCTGAACACAGCTGCTGGCCAGCAACATGCACCACTAATGTCCTGTTCGCCCATCTCTTGCCTCAGAGTGGCAGGTTTGGAAGGTGTGAGGGTCTGCCTTTCCAGTTACCCCGACTGCTGATTTTGTCAGATGTTTTGCTCTTGTGTTAACACGGACCCCTAGGCATTCCTTCTGTCTGCTGCGGAATTTCACCTCCTTGCTAAGGCAATGACACATAGTTGATATTTCTGTTCCTGCATCGTCAGGTTTTGGAGATCAATTTCCATTTTAGTCAAGTGATCAATGGAATCTGTTGCAACAGGTGAACGAAGCAATCTCAGTGGCTTAATAGGGCACCAGTTTATTTCTTGCTCATGTTACAGGTTGCTGTGGGTCAGAGGCCTAGGCTCTGTGTCTTGCAACACTGTCTCCAATTCCTTATTTCCAGCCAGTGGACAGGAGGGAGGGAGAGAGAGAGAAGGTGTGGACAGACGGACGGACACACTCTCTCCTGCTGTTCTGTGTGCTGAAGATCTCCGAGGCACTCAGCCGCCGACCCCAGTTCCAGCCTCGGGCACCTGCTTCAGCGGGCTGACTTGGCAGCTGTGTTGCTCCCTCGAGAGAGTGGGAAGGAGAGGTGGAAGTGGACCTGCACTCAGGCTGATCTCTCTCTGGGAGGCTTTTTGTAGATGACAACGTTGTGTAGAGACAATGTTGTGTAGAGACAACATTGTGTAGAGACAACGTTGTGCACCATTGGCCAACCTAGCTCCTCCTGGACTGATTATAACTCAGACCTGTTTCTTCTTCCTTCCTTGTTCCTCCTTCCGCTGTGAGGCAGCAAGCGACAAGCACATCCAGTGGCTCCTGGGGGCAGATGGTGACGTCTGGGTCTGGATCATGGGAGAAGGTCCCGGGGACAAGCCCTATGAAGAGATCTCTGAGGAGCTGATTGCAGAGAGGGCGCGGCTGCAGGCCCAGAGGGAGGCGGAGGAGCTCTGGTGAGAGGTGCAGATGGGTATTGGGTGGGGTCTGCACATGGAGCCCAGGCTGGGTCCAAGCTGAAGGACCATAGGCTGTGGGTGGAAGGGAGCAGGTCCCAGGCAGCAGGCTGACCCTGTTGAGCTCAGCTAAGATTAGGGGACCAAGGATCAGAGTCTTCATCAAGTAGATCTTGTAAGCTCAGATCCTGGCTCCCCCAGGGAGTAGTGAGCTGATCTGGGGTCTCGGTTTTCACATCTGTGTTGTGGGCCTAATACCCTTTCCATCTGGACGTAGTTTGGGTTCACTGAGATAATACAGATGGGACAGTAGAGGAACTGGATTCACCATTGTCATCAGCTTGTTCCTCTTCCTTTTAGCTGCATTTTGCACCCAATGTGGATAGTTGAGTTCCTGGTGAGATTTGGAGTCAGACTTCTTTCATAAACAACTTGTAACTTTTTTTTTGTCCAAGTTGGAGAGCCATATGAAGTTGACTCCAACATTTCACCCCACAACTTTTAGTGACAGTATTTTAATTGTAAAATTGTAACAACAACTCAAACACCCACCGCCTAAGATAACTATGGTGAGCATTTAGGCAACACCTTGATAAATTGATTAATATAGATTCACAATGTTATTTAAGATTACTATATGGTATCCTATTACATGAGAAACCCAACTTGATCTTGTGGATGGACATTTAGGTTGTCCTCCAATTGTTATGTTCATCCTCCGATGAACCTCTTCTAGTTACACCTTTGTGATCTTAAGTGAGCAAAAGGATTTTGAGTACCCCCCCCTCGGCTTCCAGAACAATTCGGGTGATTTACACTACCCAACAGGACAGTGACTATTTTCCCACAACTTTGCCAGCATTGAGTTTTGGCATTCTGATAGACCAAGACATATTGTTCCTGGTTTTCATTTGAAGTCCTGTGGTTATGTGGTCCTTCAATTTCCTACCTGAGCTCATACCTGCTGGTGTTCTCTTGCAAGGAGACAGAAAGAGGCAGAAATCACCAAGAAGTTTCGGGATGCTCTGGCCAATGAGAAAGCCCGGATCCTGGCGGAGAAGTGGAAAGTGGAGATGGAGGACCGGAAGGCGGCCAAAGTCCTGGAGGAACGCATCCGTGAGGAGTTCAAGGTGAGTCAGCATGTGGAGCATCTGCGTGCGGCCACCAACGCCAGCTCCCAGGCTACTGGTGCCCTTCTCTTGGTCGGTACTGAGTGCTTTATGGGACAGAAATCTTACATGTCTGAGCAGGGAGGAACGTAACTCCCCATTTGAGTCAATCCACTTCTCATTGGATAGATGAGGAAACTAAGTGTTAGAGGAAGAGTCTTGCCAAGGACATCGTGTAGGAGGGGCTGGAAACAGGACCAGAACTCAGACCTTCTGTCTCATAACCCAAGGGGCTTGGAAAGGGACCCAGAAAGTGCTAAGTTTGTGGTCAGACCAAACTGGGATCCAGTTCTAATTCTCCTGGTTAGTCCTGCGTGACCTTGGAAAGCTTGCTGAACTTCTCTTAGCCTTCACTTTCTTGTTTATAATATTAGAGTAACAACAGCCCCATCTTAAGATTTTTGGAGGATTCAAGGAGATGAATAATGGACATTTTCCGGCCTTGGAGAGGGAGTTGTTGGGAACCTTGCATCTGTACTCCTTCTGGGAATGTTAGGACCTAGTAAAAGAGCTTTATTTACATTGTCCTCTGGTAAGAAACGTAGGTTAACTGAGAAAAAATTGTTTTTCTGGTTCCTATTTTACAATTTACTTTTTTTCTGTAGGAATAATAAATTGAGAGGGGGAGAAAACTGAGAAAATACATATAAGTGAAAAGAAGAAAATAAGAATCATGTCAAATCCCAACAATCATATTATTTTATGAAATGTATATTCATGGCAGGCAGGCGGAGAGAGAGGGGCAAGCAGGCTCCCTGCTGGGCAGAGAGCCTGGTGTGAGGCTCGATCCCAGGACCCCGAAACCATGACCTGAGCTGAAGGCTAAGGCTTAACCCACTGAGCCACCCAGGCGCCCCAAACATTTAAACATTTTAATAATACTTTTTCCTATAATGATTAGACAATGAGGACAGTGGCCCCTTAAGATCATTTATGTTGCAAATTATTTTTCTCAGAGGATTTTTTTCTTTGAAAGAGAGAGAGCAAGCAGGGGGAAGGGCAGAGAGAGAGAGAGAAAGAATCTTAAGCAGGCTCCACACCCAGGGCAGAGCCCCCAGGCGGGACTCTGTCTCACAACCCTGAGATCATGACCTGAACTGAAATCCTGAGTCAGATCCTCAACAGACTGAGCCACCCAGGGGCCTCTCAGGATTGTTTTTTTTTAAATTTTGGTTGTAGTGCTTTCAGGTGTACAGAAGATTAAAATTTTTATTAGCCAACTACATCAAGGTTTAAAAAAAGATTTGTTTCATGCTAAGAAAGACCTGTGCTACTACAAGCTTGTACTCCTATTAATCGACATTGTTCAATTTATCGTTCGTGATTTTATTTCTCACTTCTTTTCCTTCCACATGGTCAGCAGATTGTGCCATCGTCGTTTACTATATAATCTCTCCTCTCCTCTCTCATAGCACTTGTTGCCTCGATTCTTCTTACAGACCTTTGGATCTCTTCATGGATTTTTCTTCTTTGATTTTTCCTGAGCCAGATTTGCTTATTTAATGACTGTAGCGTTTAAAATGAGTTTTGGGACTCCTGGGTGGCTCAGTCATTAAGCGTCTGCCTTCTGCTCAGGTCATGATCCCAGGGTCCTGGGACGGAGCCCTGCATCGGGCTCCCTGCTCTGTGGGAAGCCTGCTTCTCCCTCTCCGCCTCCCCTTGTTTGTGTTCCCTCTCTCACTGTGTCTCTGTCAAATAAATAAATAAACAAACAAACAAACAAATAAATAAATAAATAAAATCTTTTAAAAAAGTAAATAAAATGAGTTTTAACAACTGCTAAGGTAAGAACCTATCATTGCTTTTCATTTTCAAGATGTCCTTGGCTGATTCTACCCATTTTTTTTTTTTCTACTCAAGATAAATTTGAGTCTGTGCATCACTATCTTCCTCCCACAAACACGCCACACGCGCACACACACACACACACACACACCACACCACGCAGTGATTTTTAACTGGAATTACATCAGCCTTACAGATGTATTTGTGGAGGACGGACATTTTTTCCAATACTAAATCATTCAGTCTTGTCCCAGTTACTTAAAACCTCTTTTTGTCTTTGGTAAAGTGATTTTGCTATCGTTTGTTTGTTTGTTTTTTAAACATCTGTAAATGCATGGGCCACCCAATCCCAAACATTCACGATAACTTATATGTAATGTTGTGCTTTCATCTTTTGGGCTTTGGTAAAATTTATTGTTTTACTTAAATGTCCCACATCTCTTTTCTTGTTAAACTGTAGGTTTAATATTTGTTACTGTGATTGTGAATAAGATTGTTCTTAAAACCTAGTGTAATTGCTGGTTACATATTTATATTGTTACTGATCTTATTTAATTTTCCCTTGAGGATTTTATACACACACACACACACACACACACACACACACACACAGGATTCTCTTGAGTTTTTAAGGGAAGCAATAGTTACTCTCCAAACCCTTTTTTTAAAAAGTAATTTCAAATTTGCAGCAAAATTGGAAAAAAGTATTCGTAGAATTTCCACTGAAATTCACCAGTCATTAACATCTTGTCACATTTGTGTTGACTCTTTTCTCCCCTCCTCTAAATCTGCATCTATCTGTACACACACGGATATATACACATATATACACATACACATACACACATATATATTTCTGTCGTGACTGCTACATTGTTTTGTTAAGCAATTTGAAAGGAAGCTGTAGATACTGTAGACTCTAGCCCAGGGCTTACCAAACTCTTTTTTGTAAAGATCCAGATAGTTAATATTCTAGGTTTTGTCAGCCACACTTTCTCTGTCACAACTACTCAATCAGGCCATCATAGCACAAAAAGCAGCTGCAGAAAATATGTGAGCAAATGGGTGTGGCTGTCTTTTAATAAGAATGTATTTATTTTTTTTAATTTTAAAATTTATTTGACACAGAGACAGAGAAATAGAGAGAGTGAGAGTGCACATGAGTGCGGTGGAGAAGGGCAGGGGGAGAGGGAGAAGCAGAGGCTGGATCCCAGGAGCCCGGGATCATGACCTGAGCCAAAGGCAGATGCTTTACCGAGTCACCCAGAAGCCCGCATAAGACTTTATTGTAAACAATAGACAGAGGGTAGATCTGGAGTTTGCTGACTCCTGGTCAAACTGTATGTACTTCATTGTGCATCTCCCATGACCGAGAACCTTTCCCTGTAGAGCCACAACAATCATTGTCACACCTGCTGAAATGAACAGTAATTCCATAATAGTATAAAAATCCACTCAGTCCATAGTGGAGAGATGTTTAGTTTATACGGTTGGATTTTGCATCCGATTATTTAAGCCTGCTGGAGAAGGCAAGCAATACTTTCTATGTATCTCTAAGAGCAAGCATCCCCTCTCCTAATCTCTGGCCTCCCTCCACCCCAGAGATGAACTGAGTCCCAGAGGCTGGGAAGGTGGCTTTGTGGAGCTGGTGTTCTGGGGCTCAGTGCACAAGGAGATTACAGAGGGGTTGAATTCCCAGAGCTTTTCTGATTGATGATCTCCTTGAGAACCTCAGTGAGAGAGATGATAAATTCTGGGGTACTCCATGTCAGGGTTCATGGAGAGCTCAGAAAAGCTATGAGGTTTACCAAGGGACCCAAATACAGGCTTTGGGTGTTATTTATAAGGAGGGCTATGGTAATGATATGTTTATTTTGTTTTAAAAATTAATTTGCTACCTGTGAACGTTCAAACTTGAGTACTCATAGTGATCCTGATTTGGTGTGCCTGTATTTTGAGGAACCTCAGACATGTGAGTAGCATCTGTGAGGTCCGGGTGGGGCTCCTCAGGGCAGTGTCTGCTAGGAACGTCAGCTCACGGACTTGGGGTGGGCAGGTCCAGGTTTATGGGCTGGGATATTCTCTGTAAATGGGCTGCCCTTGTAGTGTCATGAACTCTTCATCCCAGGCGCTGTCTTAGCATGGGCTGAAACAAGACCTGAGAAGTTTCTGTGGTGGACTAAATACAGCTGGTGGCAAATTCTTTGTTGCTTCTCTCTTTGAGACGTGTTTATTTCCCTTCCCTTGAGTCTGCTCTGGCCTTGTGACTAGCTTTGATCTGTAGGTTACAACCAGAATGACTCAGTGTAGCTTTTGAGGACAGGCTTTAGGAGATTGGCAGCTTCTGGCCCTCTTGCAATGCTCCCTTTTGGAAGCTGCCCCCTGAGAAACCCTACAGCCTTCGACTACTGCTCTGTAAGGAAACCCGGGCAAGCCAGGCAGAGAGAAGGGGGCTGTGTGGGGGACACCGAGGCACCAGACACATGAGTGAAATCTTGGTTCTTCTGGTGAATGACCCTAATTAACTGATTGACCTCAGATGTAACCATGTGGAGCAGAAGGGCCCCCAAGCTCTGGCCGAATTATTAACCTACAGAACCACAAGCAAACATAATGGTTGTTGTTTTAAGACTTTATGCTTTCCGGGAGTTTGTTGCCTGGTAATAGATAACGGTAGTCGATAATGGGAACCTCTCTGTCAAAGGTATTTATGCATTGAACTAGAGATTGGCTCAGATAATTTTCATTGTGTCTTTCAACATCAAGATTCTAGCCAGATGTGAGTCTTGCATGCGGGGATGCACGAACAAAGTTCATTTAATTTCATACATTTTTCCCTCCTTTCCCTGAAAACCTAAGTGCAGGTTGTTGGGGGGTGGTGGTGGTGGAATAGTCATGAACTCCTTACTCTCTACAAGCTTACAGGGTGCTGGGGGGAGAGAGAGAGAGACAACTCTGTGAGTCCCCTGAGCCCCCAGCACACCTCGGGGACTACAGCAGGGTCCCCCTGAAGGAGGCTGGGTGTGAGCAGAGCTGGAAATAGACAGGAGATCCATGGAATGGTGACTGGTCTGGTGGGGCGAGGGAAAAAGAGCATGTGATGGGGGAAGCCAGACAGGAACCTGGCAAGGTAGGCTGTGGGGCCCTTGGATGCTACGATCAAGGGGCAGATGGTTGTCTGTGGGCAGAGCAGCGCTGTGAGGCTCTCGATACAGAGGGACATGGTTCAAGCCACCTCTATGGGAATGACTGTCTGGTGGCCCCAGTGTGATGCCGGTGAGGAAGGCGTGGGGGGAGGTAGGGGCCAGTGAGGGGACTGTTGCAGTCATCACAGTGGTCACCAAGGAGTCTGACAATGGCGAGATTCAAGGGGATGGACACAGAGAAATGGGGGAGGCAAAATCAGTAGGGCTGGCATCAATTAGATGCTGGGATGTGGGGGCAGAAGAGCAAAGGCACCTGAACTCAGGCTGAGGAGTAGGGACGGGGGGCTACCCTGGTGCAGAGGTGAGCTGGGAAGAGGGGGTAGGCTTGGGGGATAGAGAATGTGCTAGCTGGGTCCAGGGGGGTTGTGTTTTGTGCCACTAGAAGCAGATATTGGGGTGGAGGCTGGAGGAGATGGGGAAGCTGGACGGGAGGGCGGCTGGTGGAGGGGGCATGGGCTGCCTGTGTCCAGGATGCAGGCAGGTTCTGTGGATTCTCCCGGTCATAGGAAAGATAAGAGTGAGAATTCCTTTGAGGAAATTGGGGGGGGGGGGTGGAATTCCAGAACCCGTTGTAAGGTTAAAGAGGGAACTTCAAAATAGAAGATACAGACAGTTGGAAACCTGTTTTTAAAAACCATTCTGTTGTGTCTGGTGCCTTTTGAATGCAATTTACATGCGTTTAAAGTGTTCCTGTAGAAAGAAAGGGGATCCTGAGGCCAGATAGAATTTGCATATCTTCTCTGCTTTCTTAATCTTCAGACTGCTTTTGACTGCTTCTGCCTTCCCTTCAGACCACAGAACACTGACGATAAGGCTCCAGCTCTCTCCTTTTGCCTTAGTCTCCTGCCCTTCCCCGGGGCGGCTGATAAAGAACATACACAGTTGATGCAATGACGTTGTCCTCTGATTTTGCACCATTTCCTATTCAAGGCCACTCATTCTCTTTTGTTTTTTCCTCCGTTGAGGCTGGAGTTCCTCTTAGCCCTCCATGACATTTTGTACAACAATAGAAACAATCCCCACCTAGTTTCCAACAGGATTATCAGTGGTGGGGACACGTTGCACTTTTCAGTTTTCTCTTGAATGGGAGGCTTGATCTCGGTTTCTCCTGGATGAGGCTGGCATCAGCAAGACAACTTACCCTTCCACTCTCAACGGTCACCAGAAACCGTGTTCCCCTCTTTTTGTTTGTTAGGTCGTTCACTCCTCTGGTCAGTGTTACGGAGTTCCTGCTCTCTTCTGGCCCCCCGTGCAGGGGGCTGTCGGTCGGAGAATGACAGACACAGGCTTGACTCTGCCTTCTTGGGTACATCATCTCGAAAAGCAAGATGGTATTATTCGGGCCAGAGGAGCAAGTGAAGGGGCTCGGGACAGCCCTTCTGCCTCCAGAATGTGCCACTTAGCCCGGCGGGCTAATTTGAGCTGAAGGCCGTTGAGACCCCGATAGATCAAGGACACTTTTGCCCCACCCTCTAACTATATAGAAGAATCTAAATGGGAGATCTTTTCCAGAATGGGGGTTATTAAGAGTGATACATTTGATCCGAGTTACCCAGCTGTACGGCCCGGCAATATCTAATTCCCAAACACCTGCTCTTCTCCTTGGTGCCCTGTGAATTGCGTTCCTTTCTTTTGAAATCCCAGACCCCTACCCCAGATCTCCGAAGCTCAGGATGACACATAGCCTCTCTTTTGCCCGACGGTCTTCCATATGTCTTCCTCGTATGTACCCTATGACGTCTGATTTCCTCCTGTGAATCTGACTCCCGTGCATCTGATTCTTGGTCCAGCTAGAAGGACCCTTGAAGGGGACAGGAATTCTTGCTCCCTAGCACAACACAAATGACTGCGCCTTCCAGAAAAGCATCTGTCTCCGTGACAGTTTCCGCAGGGGTGAGGCGTGGGCTCCCGCGGTGTGGCGTGACCAATGGCTTATCAGGAGAAGGTGGATTGAATAAGGCGGCTGGCTCCGAGGGCTTTGGGCCTGCCAGAAAAGGGCATCGATTCCTGAGGTAGGAGAAGGGAGTGTTTGCTGATCTGCTGCATGGCCTCGTTGGCCTGTGGTGACCACACTTAAAGATGGACTTTTCATCACGGCTCGCAGAGGAGCCAGAAGATTCTGAGAGGACCACAGCACAAGTTTTTCCAGGCAATTTCAGCTGTGAGGGGTGAGGCATTTCAGCAAGCCCCGGAGGGAAAGATGCAATGCTCTTTATCTGTAGCTGCAAAATGTTTTCTTTTGTTGTCCCCAGCCCTGTGAGCAGCTTGTCTTTGTCACAGTAAGTGGCTGGTTATTTTCCTCAGAGATGGAGGAAGTGGCAGGCTCCTGGCTCCCAGTGTGCTGTTCACTCTTGGGCAAAGAGGATTGAGTGAACAGTGTGATTCTGCCATTTATTGATTTATTTATTTGTAGGTAGTCTGCCCCCCCACCCAACTTTACTGAGCTACAATTTCCAAATAAAAGTTGTAAATACTGAAGATGTACAATGTTTGTAGTATATGTAGACATGGCTAAATGTTGACCATAATCAAGATAATGAACACATCTGTCACCTTACCTAGTGACCTTATTTGTGTGTGGCAGGAACACCAAAGATCCATTCTTTTAGCAAATTTCGAGTACACAGTACAATATTAACTACAGGCACCATGCAGAAAATCCAGAATGGGGGTGCCTGGGTGGCTCAGTGGGTTAAAGCTTCTGCCTTCGGCTCAGGTCATGATCCGAAGGTCCTGGGATCGAGCCCCGCATCGGACTCTCTGCTCCACGGGGAACCTGCTTCCTCCTCTCTCTCTGCCTGCCTCTCTGCCTACTTGTGATCTCTATCTATCAAATAAATAAATAAAATCTTAAAAAAAAAGAAAATCCGGAATGTATTCATCCTGCATAACTGTAACTTTGTATCTGTTTGCCAAACACAACCCAAGTGTCTGCTGACCAGTGAATGGATAAATACACTGTGGTGTGTGTACATTATATGTGTGTGTGTATATACACATACATATTGTAATGTATAAATTATGATGTATGTATATATTATGCATAATATATACATATATATGTATACATATGTATACACATATATATGTATATATATAAATAAAATGAATGTTATTCAGTCTTAATAAAGAAGGACACCATGCCATTTTTGACAACACGGATGAACTTGGAGAGCATTATGCCAAGTGTTAGTCATGTTAGTCATGACCCTTCTCTGGGGTGGCGTCTCCCATCCTGTGACGGGCTGAACCGTGTCACCCACAAATTTCTATGTTAAAGACCTAACCTCCACCACCTCAGAATCTAAGTGTACATGGAAGTAAGGGCTTTAGAAATGTCATAAGTTAAGAAGAGGTCTTCAGGATGGGCCCTGACTCAGCATGACTGGTGTCCTTAGAAGAAAAGGAAATTCAGACACAGACGTGCATACACACAGAGGAAGGGATATGTGAGACACAGGGAGAGGAAGGTCCATCTACAAAGCAAAGAGAGAAGCCTCAGAAGAAACCCACCCTGCCTCTATAGTTAGGGCCTCTGTAGCTCATACATGTGTGTGGTTTCAGCCTCCTGGTCTGTGGCAGCCTGAGCAAGCCAGTATACTCCTCCTCTGTACCAGAAAGCAGGACCGGGGGTTGAAGTCCCTCTGACTCTGACAGGCCTTGGCTGATGGTATTTTCCCCAAGACCTGCTCCTTCCTGGAAGACCCGCCCTGGGCAGGTGCGAGATCTGAAGAGTCAGGGTAGACACTGTCTTGGTTGGTGCCCCATGTATTTGGTGATGTGACAACCTGGGTCAGAGATGAGGGAGCTGAGGGGGAGGCAGCGGGCATGGGAAACCCGCTGCATACACTGCGGTGCTGTGCCAGGATGGGGCGAGTTTTTGCTCTGCCGAGATGCTGGTGATTGCTGAAGGTGAGCTTTTTTTCAGGGCTTCAAGCTAAAACTTCTACTTTGGAGTCACATGGACTTTGGTTCCAATTTTGCATCTGTCACCAACTCTCAGCTCTAGCATTTTCCATCTGAGCCCGTGTCCCTCTTGACCCCACATTCCCCTCCACCTGCTGCTCCCTATCTCTGCTCCTATCTTCAGAAGATGTCCCCAGAGGCCTGTCTGCGGTCATTTCCACTCCCTCCCCGACCCCTCCTGGTTGGCTGCCCCTCCACCCCTCTGGGAGTCCCTCTTCACATCCTGAGGCCACGACCTTGTCCCTTATTACTTCTCTGTCCTTATCTTCTGTGATGTCTTGGGACCTGCAGCTCAGTTTACCACTCCCTTTTACTTGAAACAGCCTCTTTCTTGGCTTCCCCAGTGGACACCACCCCTTCTGGGTTTTTAGCTTATCTGTTGACCTTCTTTCTCCGCCTCCTTTCCTGGCTCCGGCTCTTCCTCTCAACTTTTAAATGATGGAGTGGCCTAAGACACTCGGGTTGTTCTCTCGCTCTTTCGTTGTTATTGTTGAAGTGTAACTGACATATGGCCTTATATGCATTTCAGGTGTGCAATGTAGTGGCTCGACGATTCTCTGTACTATGCCATGCTCACCACGGTGAGTGCAGTCACCCACCATCTGTCCCCCTACAACATTATTATGGTTTTATTGACTATATTCCCTACACTCCACTTTATTTACCGTACCTTATTTCTGGTGGTTTTCTCTGGCTCTGCATTCTTTCTCTCAGTGATAGCATTAGGTCCCGTGGCTGAGAAACATCATCCCCACACAGATGACTTCTGAGCCGTATCTTCAGCTGAACTTGCCCTTCAGCCCCAAGCTCACGCATCCCGGTGCTAATGGCAGGCCTCGGGGATGTCAGATGGCATCTCGAACTCATCCAATATAGAGCTTTGGCTTTTCTTTTTCCAACCACAGTGGGTGATTCTGTACTCAAACATGCCAAGCCCATTTACAATGCCGGGTCCATCTTGCTTGTGGTTTTCTCTGTGTGGAAATTTCTTCTCCCCGATACTCACTTATTGGCGTTCTTCCTTACTGGTCAGTTGTCAGATCACATCGACCCTTCTGAGAGGACTTCTGGTCACCCAGCCTAAAGTGGCCTTCTAAATTCTCTCTGTCCTTTCCCCTGTTTTAATTCTGTGCACACTGGTTATTATTTTCTGGTATTTCCTGATGATTATTTGTCTGATGTGTTTCACCCCTGGAAAGGCAAGCACCAGGTGGGGCCTGCATTTGTTTTGGCCACTCTTGTGTCCCCAGAGCCCAACACAGGCCTGATCCTGGAAGTATTTAGTGACTGACCACGTGAAGCCATTCACCTTCTCTTGTCCTCATGCCCAGCTCTTGAGAGCGACTCATCAGGAAGTGGGAATTTTGCCTATTCTTTGGGAGTAAAAAATTGATTGTTGAATTAGAAGAAAATCCTTAATCTATACTGTTTTGGAAGAAACAACAACAACAAAAAACACGTTGTCTTTTTTGCTAAATGAAGGATTAAAAACTCAGTTACCTCCTCCCCACCGGATTCTTGTTGATCCATTTAAATAGTAGCAAAGGACTGAAAAAGTTCCAAGCACCAGGAGAGAGAAAACGAGAAGCGGGAACCGATGAGAAAATGTTTGCCGAGGTTTGGAGGCTGGAAGACAGAATGGTGAGGGGTTCAAGTGCGGTGCCTGCAGGAAGGGGGCAGAGGGGAGCTGGCTTAGTCTGGGTCCCCATGGGCTTGGGACCTGGGGGCACCAGGGACTGTGAAGCAGAGAGCTCAGGTTGGTGACCAGTTTCTCCGTGGAATGGCTGGACCCTCATGTTGCCACTTTTACCCATTTCTCCCAGGCTACAGGATTCTTCTCTCTGAACAGAAAGAGATGGGGAGTGGGCAGAGGCTCAGAGCTCAGTGTGTCAGGCCAAGTGGAGAGAGCAGGCAAGGGGCAGATGGAAAACAGGAGGATTAAGCAAAGATCTTTGTTTTAGCAGTGAGTAGCCAGAGCAGTGGGATCTGCAGCTTGGGTTGTCTCTGGGATCCACGGGCCAGCAAGTATTTTTGCATGGTGTCCTTGTTTAGCACGAACTAGTCATTTGAGCCACATGAAATCAGGATGTTAGGTCTTTTCTGGTCACCCAATCTCATGCAATGCTGAGATAAAAATATGGTACGGCTGGCGGGGTTCATTGGCTTGCTACGCCACGCCCCTGGAACTGTGGACAGGCCACTGGACTCCAGGATGATTCCTTAAATAGGAATCCTGGAGCTCCCGGGGGCATGTGGTTAATCCCTTTCATGAAGGAGAGGGTCAGAGAGCACCCAAGGAGGAGAAACAAGAGTCTAGGACTCATGCGGGAAGTGGTCTGGCCTTCGGGTAGCTTAGCTGGTGACCACAGCCATTCCTGCCAATCCCAGGGGGACTTTCTGGGGCCCCCTCCTGGGAGACACCTGTGGGGGATGCTTACAAAGAAAGCATTTCAAAGCATGGTGTTCCTATGTAATGTGGGGCACAAGCTAGGGGTTCCTGCCTGCTGCCTGCCTTCCCCACAGACTTCAGAATGCTGGTGCTCAGACTCCACTGAAGGAGGACAGAGGAGAAGAGATGGAATTATCTCAGACAAAGGACTGAGATACGGAGTACTGAGTACTGAGTATTTGCCTCAGTGAAATGGCTGATTCCTCATCCAGTCATCCTGGAGTGAAGCCCACCTCCCATGGAAGTCCTGTCTACACACTCTGAGTCTCTCATTCAGATAGTTATTTTCTGCTTGAATATGGACCTCCAGAAAACATCAGACATTGGAAGAAGGCCTCCAACACCAATGACAGGCAACACATATAACATGCTTTAAAGGGAAGGGAAAAGCCCCAAACAGAGGAAATAGATGTAAATCAGAATAAGGGGTGGGGGGAGAAAGCTCTAAAATCCTCAGAGATGGAACATGACACTCTTGAAAGCAGGACAGGGGGAATGAAGCAAAAAGGAGCAAGCAGAGAAGAAGAAGGAAGGCTTGGGAATCATTAATGCGATGCTGCAATGAAAAATGTAATCGTAGGTTTAGACAATAAAATCAGTGAATCAGCCAGGAAGTAGAAGAGCCAAGGCAGGAGAGAGAAAGTAAGAGAGAAGTGCTAGGCCCCCTAGAGGATCAAGTCAAGGAGTCCAGCATTTGACAAACAGGAGTTCTAGAAAGAAAAACAATGAGAGGAGAAGAAATTACCTAAGAAATTCTAAGCCAAGGTGTATTCGACTGGAAAGATCCGAGACTTCAGGCAGAAAGATCCTTGAGCGCCTAGCACAATCGATGAAGGAAAATCCCTGCCAAGGCACATCATTTAACAATGTTCAGAATATCAGCGATAAAAAGAAAACTTAATAGCTCATGCAGAAGATTGAAAATCCGAGGGGTAGTATTGGATGCTAGGAAGCAAAGTCTTCCAAATTCTGCTTTAGGAAAGTGATTTTTAATTAAATTCTATGCTCAGCCAAATTAGTGTTTGTTTGTTTGTTTTAAAGATTTTATTTATTTATTTGATACAGAGAGATCACAAGTAGGCAGAGAGGCAGACAGAGAAGGGAAGCGGGGGGAAGCAGGCTTCCTGCTGAGCAGAGAGCTCAATGTGGGGCTCTTTCCCAGGACCCTGAGGTCATGACCTGAGCTGAAGGCAGAAGCTTAACCCACTGAGCCAACGAGGTGCCCCCAAATTAGTGGTTCTATCTGAAGGAATCATATAGATGTTTTTAGACAAGACTCAGAGAGTGTCTTTCTGTGCGTCCCTACCTGAGAAGTCCTGCTAGCTATGCTTTTGCAAAATGATGAAATGGCCAAAAAAACCCCCCAAACCAAAAAAACCAAAACAACAACCACAACAAAACCCCCCAAAACCACACACACAAAAGCCAAAAAACAAAACAAAACAAAAAAACCCCAGAACAAAGAAACAAGAGCTTCAACTCGGGCAGGGCTAAGAAATGAGTCCCCTGGTGGATGGATGGGCAGGAGGCCCAGGTAACAGCCGAGATGGGAGAAGAAAGAAGTTTGCCATTGGGGACAGTGGGGACCTTTGACAAAAGCTAACTGCTGCTTACCTGTTATAATACTAAACACAGGGAAAGATTTACAGGAGATCTTAGAGAAGTTGGGAGAATTCAATATGCAACTTCAGGATAAAACAATTATAAAGTCAAGAAAGAAAAAGCCATCATACTACCATATTTTACTGAATATAAGATGCCTCATTAAGTATTGATTTATTAATCATTATTTTAAGAAGAAAGAAGAAACCGTTGCCTATTAAAAAGGCAACTTGCAAGTCATGAGACATACCCATGTTTCAGAGATACATTAGGAAGTTACAAAATGTACTTCTTATAATTGGTGCAGTGAACAACATTTATACCAATTATTGATTTCACCACAAATTGTGATGTTGACAGGGTAAGGGTGAGGAGAGGAAAAGTCTGGGCGTGTACCCATGAGCCAAACATAATTGCCACATACTCATGTACCAAAAAAGAAAAGCAATAATGTTTAGAATGGGTAAAACATTTCGTGTGTGATTCAGAGATGTCACCACATGAGGGACAGCTAAAATAATTGAGAGTGATAGCCTCTGGGCATGGGTGAGTTTGGAGTGGTTTGGAGTGAAGTGGTCTGGAGAATTGTTGGTGTTGAAAACAAGCCTTTGGCATATAATGCACATCTGACACCTGTGGGGTTACTTTGATGTGAACAAAAGTAGAGGGAAATACACACACACACACACACACACACACACAGCCTTTTTGGAACTTCAAAGTGAGACAATTGGAGATGGGCCCCCAAACCTGCTTGTCTTGAAAATATCTTTTTTTTTTTTTTTAAGATTTTATTTATTTATTTGACAGAGATCACAAGTAGGCAGAGAGGCAGGCAGAGAGAGAGAGGGGAAATCAGGCTTCCTGCTGAGCAGAGAGCCCACTGCGGGGCTTGATCCCAGGACCCTGAGATCATGACCTGAGCTGAAGGCAGAGGCTTAACCCACTGAGCCACCCAGGTACCCCCCCCTTTTTTAAAAGATTTTATTTATTTGTCTTGGAAATATCTTATCCAGACAGAAGGTTAAGATATGATCATAGCCTGCTTAACCGGCTTCCAGAAGGAATGGTACCTGCCCTCCCTCTCCCCCAGAAGGCAAGTGTGGCCAAGGATGGCCCAGTGTCCTCTTTGCAGAAAGCTTCGGAGTCTACAAGTTACTTCTCGTGTATTTTTTTTTTAAAGATGCATTTATTTAGTTTGGGGGGGGAGGGAGAGAATCTCAAGCAAACCACTGAGTGTGGAGCCCAACACAGGGCTGATGGCATGACCCTGAGATCAGGACCTGAGCTGAAACCAAGAGCTGGTAGTTTAACCAGCTGAGCCACCCAAGCACCCCTGTCCCCCCCATTTTAACCTGTCTGATCCTTACCGCAGCCCCGATCAGGCCTGTCCACGGCCATCTCCTGCGTCAGAGACCACACCTGAGCCAGCACTGGCCCACCGCACCCCTAGAAAAAGCACAGCCCTGCCCCAGGGCCACGGGGGCACTTCTCTCTTGTGACCTGAAGTCGTTCTGTGCCCATGATATCTTAGAGGAAAGAGGAGGAGGAGAGGAAGCGAGGAGAGGAGCAGATTCGCCTCCAGGAAGAGCAGAGGGCGAAGGAGCTCTACTGGACCCTGAAGCAGGCCCAGCTGCAGAGCCACGCCAGCGAGAACGAGGAGCGCGAGTGGGAGGAACAGCGTGAGTAGCGCAGTCTGCCTCCCCGCCCACCCTCCTCCCACGTGTGCATGTGCCCCGTCATCCTTCCGGTTCATGCGTTCGGGCCCGAGGCCTTCCCCCAGGACCAGCAGTGCTCGGGGCCCTGCCGAGGACCCAGAGGGTAAGGGCTCCACCGGCCGGGAGCTTTCTTACATGCCCGCAGAGGAGATTTCTTACACTAAAAAAGAAAACCCTGCATTGACTGCGTTACCAGTCCTTCACTGGTTCTGTGCTGAGCGCTGGGCTCCGGGATAGGAGGGATCACAGTGCTTATCTTGGAGGAGACAGACACGCAGGCTCCCGGCTTTGAGGGAGAAAGTGCCAGTACCGTTGGAGTACAGAGTGGCTATCCCGGTGGGCGTCCAAAGGCAGCGTTAGAGGAAGTGAAGCTTTGGGGGGCACAGGAAAAACAGGCGAAGAGGTGGGAGAGGGAGAGGGTGCTCAAGACAGTGGCCTCAGCCCACCCTAGGTGAGGGCATGGTGATGGGCATGGGATGTGCTTAGGAAGGCGGAGATGTATGGGGGGGGGGCTACAAAGGCTACAAAGCTTGGAGGGTGTTGGGTGGAGAAAAGTTAGGGGTGGGGGAAGTGGGAAGGCAGTAGCAGATTTGAAGGATGTGTTTCAGTATGTGCTGGGCTTCGTTTGAATCAGGTCCGGTGACACCTGGATCATGGGGATAGTGTGGAAATGACGACCTTGCCCTAAGAAGTTTTTACGCATGGGGGCAGGGCACACCCAGCAGGGCTACACTGGGAACCACCAGGAGGAGGGCGCCAGGGACAGTGTGGGCAGGAGTCTTTCTTATGGTTTGCTTGGGGCAGGTGAGGCCAGGCAGGGTCAGCAGGTGTAGGATTGGCTGGTTTAAATAATGTCTGTAGGCTCCGGGGCACATGGGCTCTTGAGTTGTCTGACGCCTGGCTCTGGGGGCAGGTGGGCAGTGCCACAGACAGTGAGAACTAGATAGAGGAAGTGATTCGAAGATTTTTGGATTGGCTGGTTCGCAAGTGAAAGGCACACTTGTGGGTGAGTCCTTTAGCATCTTTAGGAATTGGCCCATCCTGGGAGGGCGAGTGTCTCTCTTGGCTGAGCAAAGTCCTGGAGCTCAAAACATGGAGAAAATAAAAAGGCATAGTTCATGCAGGTGGACAGTGGGACACTTGTAAAGGTGGGTTTGGGGGTGAGAGAGAGGATGAGGCTGTGGCAGTGGTGTCCCTGAGACTGGAACCAGGGCCACGGCCAGGGGAGCCCAGAGGCTGCATGATTTCCACTCGCCAGCCCTCAGAAAGGCTGAGGACCCTTTCTCAACCACAGCCCAGATTCACTCAACAGACTTGAAAAAAAAATTGAAATACAATTCACATAACATAAAATTCATCCTTTTAAAGTGGACAGTTTTCCTTTTATGACTGAGTAAGGCTCCGGTGTAGGCATGGACCACCATTTTGTTTATCCATTCATTAGTTGATGGACCTTTGAGTTGTTTCCACTTTGGGGCTATTATGAATAATGAATAATGTTGATCTGAACATTGTTTTCTTTTTTTTTTTTTGGTGGTTCTTGAGTATGTGTTTTTTACTGAAAAAAACAAATTCCTAAATTAGCAGACAGAAATGTACAAATACATGGGTTAATGACAAAGGACTATTTTTTTCTTTTTTTCAAAGGACTATTTTTGTGAAAAATGTTTTCTTTTAAGTGTTTTTAAAACATCATTAGATTTCAGTGCAAAATGTACCCCCAGCACCTTTTAGAACATAAGTGCAATCTCAAAAAAACAGCAGTGGAAGGAAGTTAGCTACGTTCTGTGCCATTGACAATGGTTACATCTCAACAAGCAATGTATGAGGGTTCCAAGTTCTTCCCATCCTTGCCAATGCTTGGTATCTTTTGTCTTTTTGATAATAGATGTCCTAACAGGTGTGAGGTGATGTCTCTTTGTGGCTTTGATTTGCATTTCCCTGGTGATTAATAATGTTGAGCACTTTTTCATGTACCTGCTGGTTGTCTGTGGTCCTTTTGGAAAAATGTCTATTCAGGTCCTTTGCCCATTTTTTATAATGGGTTATTTGATTTTGGCTATTGAGTTGTATGGACTCTTATATATTTTGGATATTAACCACTTACCAGGTATGTGGTTCACAAATATTTTCTCCTAGTCTGCAAGTTACCCTTTTGTTTTGTTGATGATTTCCTTTACTGTGCAGAAGGTTTTTAATTTGACATAATCTCACCTGTTGATATTTTTGCTTTGGTGTCAGATCCAAAAAAAAAAACATCGCCAAGATCAATGTCAAGGAGCTTTTTTCCTATGTTTTCTTCCAGGTATTTTACAGTTTCAGGTCTTATATTTAAGTCTTTAATCCATTTTGAGTTGATCTTTGTGTTTGCTAGGAAGTAAGTGTCCAATTTCATTCTTTCACATATGGATATCCAGTTTTCCCAGTGCCACCATTTTTTTGATGAGACTGTCTTTCCTCATTGTGTATTCTTGATGCCTTCGTTGAAAATTATTTGACTATGTATGCGTAAGTTTATTTCTGAGCCCTGTATTTTTTTCCATTGGTCTATGTTTCTGTTTTTATGCGAGAGCACTGTACTGTTTTGGTTACTATAGCTTTGTAATATAATTTGAAATTAGGAGGTGAGATGCTACTAGCTTTGTTCTTCTTGTTCAAGATTGCTTTGGCTGTTTAGAATATTTTGTGATTCCCAACAGATTTTAGGATTATTTTTTTTTATTATCTCTGAAAAATTCCGTTGGAAATTTAATAGGGATTGCATTGAATTTGTACATTGCTTTGAGTAGTATGTATATTTTAACAATATCAATTCTTCCAATATATGAACATAGGATATCTTTCCATTTATTTGTGACTTCTTTAACTTCTTTCATCAATGTCTTATAGTCTTTAGTGTCCTGGTCTTTTGTCTCCTTGCTTAAATTTATTGCTAAGTATTTTATTCTTTTTTTTTCCCTTTCCAAGTTTTTATTTAAACTCCAGTTAGTGGGATGCATTGGCAGCACAGTTGGTTAAGCATCTAGCTCTTGTTTTTTGCTCAGGTCATGATTTCAGGGTCCTGGGCTTGAGCCCTGCATGCTCAGTGTATACTCTCTTGAGATTTTTTCTCTCCTCTGCCCCTCCCCTTCATGCTGTTTCTCTCTTTCTCTCTTTCAAATAAATAAATAAAATCTTGAAAAATAAATTCCCATTAGTTAACATTTAGTGTAATACTAGTTTCACTTGTGGAATTTAGTGTTTCATCATTTACATGTAACACCCAGTGCTCATCACAAGTGCCCTCCTCAACACCCATCATCAATTTCACCCATCCTGATGCTGTTATGAGTGGGGTTGTTTTACTAATTTCTTTTTTGGATAGTCATTGTTACTGGATAGAAACACAACTGAGGTTTGTGTGTTGATTTTGTATCCTGCAACTTTACCAAATTTGTTTATTAGTTCTAACAATTTTTGGGCGAAATATCTAGGGTTTTCTCTATGTAAGGTCATGCCACCTGCAAACAGGGACAATTTTTACTTCTTCCTTTCTGATTTGGATGCCTTTTACTATTTTTTGCTTGCCTAAGTGTTCTGGCTAAGACTTCCAGTATCATGGGGAGAGAAGTGGTGACAGTGGGCATTCTTGTCTTGCTCCTGATCACAGAGCAAAAGTTTTCAACCTTACACTGTCTTGTATGACATTAACTGTGGGCTTGTCATGTATGGCTTTTATTATGAGGTTCATTCTTTCTATATCCGATTTGTTGAGAGTGTTTATCATGAAAAGATGCTGAATTTTGTCAAATGCTTTTTTGCATCTCTTGAGATAATCAGACGATTTTTATGCTTTTTGGGAATGTGGTGTATCATAGTTACAGATTTGCGGGCGCTGAGCCAGCCTGGCAATCCAGGGATTAATCACACGTGATTGTGGTGTACAGAGCCTTTGCAAAGGCCCCGTGGAGGAAATGGCATTTGGTTTGGGAAAAGTGGGGAAACCCAGAAGCAGGGCAGGGCCTCCGGCTGAGGAAGCAGCACTGAGCAAAAGCAAGGTCATCATGTGTGTAGGACGCGGTACATGTCCCCATGTGGCTGCAGCCTGAGGTTCACAGTGCACTACGGTGAAAGTGACAGAGGTAAGATGGGAAAGAGCTAAAGAAGAATTCATTCGTTTAAATTCGGGATGGAAGAAGACATAGGAGAAAAAAAGGCAGGACAAAGCTTTATCCTGCAAAAACAGTGAGCAGTTAAAAAGTGAAGTCACTTGAGGCTGCTCTCGTGTGGGAGAAGGAGCACTGGACTGGGAGTCCTGCCCTTGCTCTGTCACTGACTTGTGTGACTGTGAGCTAGTTCGTGCCCAGCTGCACAGTTTCTTCATTTGGAAAGTAGAGGCAATCATGTTGGTTGAGGCTTGTTGAGAGGGTCGAGTAAGGATATAGTAAGAGTCTTTTTATAGCGACAGGTTGAGGTGGACTGTTAGGGGCAGGGCGGTGTTTCATTAAGGATGCAGACCTGAGATCTTCGGGCCCTGGAGCTGTTTAACTGCTAATTAATGCGCCGTGTGGCAACGGAAAGTGGAAGAACCTCCAAAAGACAGAGGAAAGGTGATAATGCGGGCCCTACAATGCTGGTTCCTTATTTTATGCTTCCTTAAAGAATGATGAGCTAAACTCTGGAGGCTGTCATTCAAAACCAGCAAAGCCATTCTGCACTCAGTTAATTTAATATGAAAGATTATAGCGGGCCATTAATCTACTGGGAGCAGCAGTTTTTGATAAAACACCTAAATTAAATTCTCCGAGTTAGAAAAAAAAAAAGGGCATTGTTTCCTTTAGTATCACTTGAATTCAGGGTTCGTTATTCAGTTCGAACAGCAGAGCAGGCTCTGGCCTCTGAGAAGCTCTGAAAATCTCAGGCAAAAATTCATTTAATTATTTCTCGACTGCAAACTTGTAGGAGTGTGGAGTTAGGTGCTGTCTAGTTGCCCAGAGATTTGGAGAAGAGCCAGCATGACTTGATAAATGATACTATTTCCAAATATTGGAACTTGTTCTTGTGAACCCTTCCCCTCCCTCCTTGACTGTGTCACTCTGGTGTGGCTCCTACCCGACCATCGTACTCTGCTTGTCTCACCCTTTGCGGTGTGCTCGGAGCCCAGGGGAGAAAAATGTGTGCTCAGGCCCAGGATGGAGTCCAGCTGTGTTGGTTCTGTTCTCTTGGTTCAGAGAAAAGAGAGTGCTCTGGAGTCTGGGTTTAACCTGGGTGGTTCTACAATGCCGTGCGCTGGAGACAGGCAGACCCGGAAAGGGGGATGCCGTGTGGTGGGGAGAGGGGGTGGGGCAGAGCCGAATGGGGGGCCGGAGGGAAAGATGACACCAAGCAGGGTCTGTTCGGTGCACGGATGGCCTGGGAAATGGAGCAGCGTCTCTTTGGACAGAACCAGTACTGGCCATTCCTCCAGCTTCTAGTGTCACGTAGGGTTGGTTTTACAACTGAAAATAATGCCAGCCGGAGTCCCCACGTGTTCGATTTGTATCCTGCTTGGGCTTCTCTCTCTCCTCTTGAATTGCTCAAGAATCTCTGGGGGTTTTCTGTTGTTCCAAAGCAGAGTCCAGGGAGCACTCTGGTCTTAAGGAACCTCTGATGTTGCGCCTGCTGGCCACAGGGGGTCACTGTTGGCAGCCATCAGGAATTGCTAGAGGGACTTGTGTGACGGTGACCTCAGAGGCCTTGGAGTCAGGGAGCAGAGAACATTCCTTCCCTTGGCCTACATTTAGCTGTGGGTGAGCCTCACTTTCTTTCCTTGAGGCTCATCTCTCAGGGTCCATCGTCTTGGTGCCAAACCCACCCGTGGGTTGGGTCCCTAGGGGTCTGTGTGCATACCTTTCAGTATCTGGATGGCCTGTTGTCCTCCCCTTGGGGTCAGGAAGCTTCCCCGTTTCACAAAATTTTCATTTTCCCCATTTGCCTGACCAGAGTTCTGGACACTACCCAGCCCCTCCCCCTGTGCCAGTTCCCCACCTGCACTCCTTTCTGTCTTAAGTGGCATGGACCCTTTCTAAATATATGATATTTAATGAACTTGTACTATGTGCCAGAGCTGTCCAGGACCCTTCCACGTAATATTTCATTTACCTCATTTACAAAGAAACTCTATGAAGTCCCCATTTTACAGATGCAGAGATAAAATATAGATACAGTAATTGGAGTTGTCCAGTGTCACGTGGAGTGGAAAATGGAGAAGTTAAACGCAACTGCCCACAGAAACAATTTAAATCTTTATGGGGGCTTTTTCACTTTATATATGCACATATATTTGTATATATATATTTGTGTATATATATGTGTATATAAATATATATTATATATTACATAAGTATATACATGTAATAATATATAATAATGTATAATATAGATTTATATAAAAATAATATATATAACATATAGAAATAAATATATATTTGTAGGATACATATGATTCACTAATTTTCAGAAGCATTATATTATTCATCCAAGGCAGGACTCCACATTGATACTGCTTTGAATCATTAGGTTTCTCTGTGGATGTAACTGGATCATCGGAATTCTATAAAGCAATGTGTCTTTTTTACCCGGGCAGAGGGAGAAAGGACCCAAAGAACCATGCGCAAGTTCTCTAGAGAGGGGTCTCATGATGAGCAGCAGCTGATGATCTTCTAGAACCCCATATCCTCCTGGGATCCCACAGTCACCTCCACCTCAACACTTCCGAACCTCAACCCTCCCTTCCCCCAACGGGCTTTATCACCTGGCTGCCAAGGGCAGAAACTTGGCTGTCATTCTGATCTCTCCTTTTTGCTCATGATCAATCCCCAAACTTACCAAGAGGTAAGGATTCTACTTATTTCCCATTCTTTGAATTTACCCCCTTCTACCCCATTGCCCTGGTACCATCTGAACATTGACCCCGTGGCTCTTCACCTCCATCTCTGTTTTCTAAGCCTACGTTCTTGTTGCTGTCGAAATTCTTTCCCAGCACTGCAACCAAGCCAATCTTCAAGAAGTGGAAAGAGCCTCCTGCTCTCCTGCTGAAAACATGTCAGGGGCTTTCGATCACCCTTTGGTAAAGCATCAGAATTAATTAGCCAGTATTTACTGGTTTCCTAAATGGGCTTCCCTGTTTCTGCATCCTCACCTCTTGTGGGGTCTGTAAGGGAGCTGCCCTGCAGCCATGCCCACTCACCCCAGGAGGGGTGCCTGAGCTCCCTCTTGCCCCTGGGCCTCTGCCCCTCAGCCTGCTCTGCCCAGAAGACCCTTTCTTTGGCCTCTATTGGTTGAATCTCATGTGTCCACCAGGCATAAGTTTAGATGTCCTTCTCCAACACAGCTCCACAGTTTGCTGGTGTGGTTCCCTTGCTAGACGGTAAGCTCTCTGAGAGCACGGACTGTGTCTTGTTCATTGCTGTACCCATATCTCCCAGTATCAGCTTGGCAGCCAGCTGTTATGCTGACCTTGTGAAAATTAGAAGAAGATGCTGCGCTATATCATCTGCCAGAAATTGTCCCATGTGTCCAAATCTATGATGATCACGCAGAGACTGCGCCCCCTGGAGGTGTTCAATGAGCAGCTTTGGTCCTGCGCAGCACAGAGTGGGCATAGAGTGGGTCCTAAGGATGCAGGTGCTGAATAGATGTGTACGCCCTGCCCGACTGTGTTAGAGTGTTAAGAACTCTGCCTCTTACAGTGACTGGCCTGGCCCGATGTCTGCAGCTCTGTAACTGCTTATAGACTCTGCCAGGAGGAAAACCAACTTCTGTTTTTGCTCTTCGGTGTTAGAGAACTGAGCAGTGTTATCTTGAGCACAGATAAGGACATGATTTCAGACCAGTCTGGCAGTTTTGGCAGCCATTGGATAGGGGATGTTACTGTCTCCATAGAGGGAAAACTAAGACCCAGAGAGATGAAAAGTTGTCCCGGTCTAGACAGTTAGGAGTAAAGCCAAGCAAATGCCAGCTCTCTCTACTCCCCTGAGCCTGCCGCAGCTGAAGTTTCCAGGTCTGATACGGGCGAGTTTGGATTCCAAAGCCTGTGGGACTCCTGGTTTCTTCCTGAGCAGGAGGGTTCCAGGCTGGGCCATCCTGGAGGGTGGTGTCTCAGTTCTGGGGAGGTGGCCCCAGGCCAGGCAGGTGTGGGTGCCTCCCTGAGAGAGGGGGTCGGAGCTGGAAGGGACCTTCCCCTTATCTGCATGGGAGAGAACTGAGGGCCAAGGCAGGGACATAGCTGGGTACACATCTTGTGATGGAGACACTTAGCTATGCTCTGGCTTCTTCTTCTTCTTCTTTATTTATTTGAGAGAGAGAGTGAGCATGAACAGGAGAAGGGACAGAGGGAGGAAATATCAAGCAGACTCCCCATTGAGTGCAGAGCTCCACGTGGGGCTTAACATTGGGCTTGACCCGGTGCTCGATGCCACGATTCTGAGATCATGACCTGAGCTGAAATCAAGAGTCAGACACCCAAGTAACTGGGCCACCCAGGTGTCCCTCTGCTCTGGCTTCTTAATTCTCAGCCCAGTGCTCACCAACCAGAATGCTATAGAATGTCCATTTAAAAAAACTGTGGTAAGATATACAACTTAAATTTTACCACTTTACCCATTTTTAAGTGTACAGTTTAGTGGATTCAGTACTTTCATACTGTCGGAATACCATCAACCCCCAGCGTTCCCTTCTCCTCCCCCTCCCCGTTTCCAGAACTTTTTCATCTTTCCGAACTGGAACTCTGCTTCCATTGAACAGTAAGTCCCCGATCCACCCTGCTCCCAGCTACTTGGAACCACCCTTCTGCTTTTTGCTGTGTATTTAACTGTCGTTAAGTACAGTATGTGGGGTAGCAGTGAACTCCTAGGGTGTCCTTTTGTGTCTGGCTTATTCACTTCGCAGACTGTGTTAAAGATTCATCTACGTTGGAGCAGGGATCAGAATCCCTTCTTCTTGGTTTTTTTTTTTTTTTAAGAATTTATTTACATAATTGAGAAAGAGAGAGCATGAGCAAGAGCACAAGCAGGGGGAGCAGTGGAGGGAGAGGGAGAAGCAGACTCCCTGCTGAGCAGGAGCTGGAGGAGGGACTCCATCCCAAGACCCCGAAATCATGACTTGAACTGAAGGCAGATGTTCAATGACTGAGACACCCAGGCGGCCCAGACTCTCCTTCCTGTTTAGGGCTGGGTAATTTTCCACTGTATGTGTATATCAGACTTTGTTTACCCGTTTGTCCTTTGATGAATATTTGGGTTGTTTCCACCTTTTGGTTACTGTGAATCATGCTTCTGTGAATATCGCTGTACAAAAATGTGTCCGAAGCTCTTCTTTCAATTCTTCTGGGTGTATCTCCAGAAGAGGAGTTCCTGGCTCGCATGGTGATCACATGTTTAATTTTTCTGGAACTGCCATCCTGTTTTCCACAGCAGCTGCCCCACGCTCCATGCCCACCAATAATGCACCAGGATTCCACTTTTTCTGTACCCTTGCCGACACTTGTTTTCTGTTTTTCCTCATTAAACAAGTTAAAAAAAATAGCTACCCTCATGAAGTGGTGTCTTACTGTGCTTGGTCCAATGTTGGATCTCTCAAGTCAGCCTTGCTTCTGAAGTCTTCAGGGTTTTCCCACAGTCCCAGTTGTCTTTATGGTGTTACTGGGAGATGAGCCTCAGTCTCCCGCAGGAAGGAGAGAGGCGGCTCTGGATCCAACCTCAGGAGTGGGGTTGGCCGTACTCTCCCTTTGTCCTGTGCTCCGTGTGGGCCCTTCTGGTGCCTGCTGGACAGGCCCACGGGGCATCATCTTGGGCCAGAGTGCAGTTGGGGGAGGAAGCAGGTGACCCGGGGTGGGTCCTCACCTCCATAGCAGGTCCACTGGGCCATGCGGAGAGTCTCACACTTGCTGGCTCAGGACAAAAAGATGCTCGTGGCTCCTCCTATGAGTACGGGTTATTTTCACTGCGTTAGCAGGAAGAAACCGCATGAGTTTCGGCTGCGGGTTTTTGTGGCAGATTCATGGGATACGGTCTGAATCTGTTCCTGATTCCAAGTAGGAACTAAAGCAACCTTTGAAGATTTTAAAGTGCAGTTTAGGGTAAGCTGCTTGACCCCAAGCAAGTTCCCTGTGATTGATCAACAAGGGTATCTCTTCCTAAACTGGCCATGAACTCTGGTTTGGACCTAGTAATACCAGGGCTAATGAAAAGAAACATTTTAACTAACCCTTAACCATGGTGCTTAATATGTCCCTGACATGGTTTTAAGTGGCTTACCTTATTAGCTCCCTCCATCGTCATGACAGCTTTATGAGGTAGGGACTGCGGTTAGCTCCATTTTACCTAGGAGGGAACGAAGGCCAGGCTGATGAAATAACGTGTCCACAGCGGGAACGTGGAGCTGGGATGTGAACCGAGGCAGCCCGGCTCCAGACTCGGGCTTTGGGACATCTGCAGAAAGGATCCACGTCAGGGGCCCGATCTAATAAGACACTGCCTTTCCAGAACACTTCACGGTTTATGGTGTTTTTCTGCTTCATTTACTCACCATGACAACTCTGTGAGGCAGACATTCGTGTCATTCTCATTTTGCCAGAGAAAGAAACTGAGGCCTCGAGGTGTCCGGGGACTTCCCTAGGATGGCGTGTGGCAGGTACATGCCAAAAAGGGACCTGGCCTGCTCCGTTGGTGGGAATAAGTCGGTGCAGCCACTGTGGAAAACAGTATGAAGCTTCCTCAAAAAATTAAAAAAATAGAACCCCCCCCATGATCCAGCAAACCCACTTCTGAGTAGCTAGTGGAAGGAAATGAAAGGAGGCCATTGGAGAGATAGCTGCCCTCCTGTGGGCAAGGCGGCGTCATCCACAGCAACCAAGATATGGAAACAACCTCAGGGCCTGTCATTGGATAAGTGATAAAGAACGTGTGTGCGCGCGCGCGCGCACATGCACGTGTGTGTGTGCACACACACAGGCACACAATGAAATATTATTAAACCATGAGAAAGGAAGAAATCTTGCCATCTGCAACAGCGTGAATGGACCTTGTGGACATTAGGCTAAGTGAGATTAGTCAGACAGGGAAGGACAAATACTACTTGACAGCACTTGTATGTTGAACCTCAAAAAGCCAGACTCACGGAAGATGACTAGAATGGGGGTTACCAGAGGCTGGTTGGGAGGGTGGCGTGGAACGGGGGAGGTGTTGGTCCAAGGGCACAAACTTGTAGCTGGAAGATGAGTAGGTTCTGGAGAGAGAAAGCCCGTTGCGATTATGGTCAACAGTAGTCAAGAATGCTGTATTATATACTTCAAGATTGCTAAGAAGCTAGATCTTAAATGTTCTTACCACGAGAAAGAATTATAGAGGGTGATGGAGGTGTTAGCTAAGGCTGTGGGGGCAGGCCTCACAATATATGAATTTGCCAAGTCAGCACGCTGTATACCTTAAGCTTACAGAATGTCAGAGGTCAACTCAATCTCAAAAACAAAACAGAAAAAGGCCATGGGAGGAAACAGCCCAGGAAAGCTGTCTGGGAGCCGCCCTTGACTCTGTGTGCCTCTGCGTGGGTCTCTTTTCTATAATCAGGGCTGGTCAGCAGCTTGGTTTCGCCAAGGCCAAGGCTTGCTTCCTGCTCTCCGCCTCGGCCGCTCTCTCAGCCCCGAGAGCCGTCAGCGCCGGGCCCTTCTGGCTGCCCTGCCTGCCCGTTCTGCACAGCTGCTCTGAGAGGCTGAGCACAGCTGCACAGGAAGGGTCTGTAGAGCGTGGGGAGCGTGGAGAGCCAGAGCACAGAGTGGAGAGGTGATCAGGAGCCGTTGTGTTGGGGAGGAAGGGGGCAGGCAGGACACCTCTTAAGGACTGGAGGAGAGGGGTTTGTCCTTTATCCTGTGTGCACCAGGGCCCCCGAAGGCCTTGAGGAAGAGGATGGCTGGAATTGGAGTGGGCCTTTAGGAGCTGGGTTTCGTCTCTGTGTGTCTGATGGCCCAGGGCCTCACCTGGCTGAGTTCCAACAGCTTGTCTTCCTAGTTGGCCTGTGGCTTCCTTCTGCAGCCTGTCACTGAGTGTCACTGTCTCTCGGGGGCTATAAGCTCTCAAAGGTCACTGGCTTTTGTAGGGCACTGGCTCCTGTGTTTAATTTGCTGGCTTGTGTCTGCAGAGCTCAGGCCCAGGCGTCCTGGCCTTCTTTGACCCTCCCCTGGCAATGCGAGGCAGGCATCATGGTGTTCGTAGTGTCTGGAATGTACAGACGAACCAGCTGGGCACCAAACATAGATTTCTCCCTGGATGGCTTCTTTTCTCTGGAAAACTCTTACTGACCTTTCCAGATGCTTCCTCTCTTTGGGTGGCTGTTGGCTCCCTCACAGAATATGAGAGCCGCTGCCCCTAAACCCTGACAATACTTTATCTACCCTAGATTTCATTGTGTTAAGAGATATTTGTCTTGTTTTCCCAGGCAGGCTCTGAGCACCTCGAGGGAAGGGTCTGGTCTTGGTTACGTCTGCCCCCAGCTCAGAGTTCAGTACTTCATGGGGCACAGCCCTCCAAGACTAGGGATTGCCTTTTGACTGACTCCTGTGTATGTCGGCACTGGGTTATAGCAACGAACCTGCCCTGGGGGGGCTCACCCTACTGGACCCCTTGCATATGACCTCCATTTCCATGAATCTTTCCGAGGGACAGACTTCAAGCTAGCTGCCTTCTTCAGAGCTGGGGATATGTTCTATTATGTTTCAAGAAAAGGTCTTTGACAGCTTGGGAGGCAGAAGTGCTCTCTTTCAGAACAAGGGCTGTTTTCCTTGTATCCTCCAAACACAGTTCTCTGATGCTGGTTGGTTGTAGGTGTTTGTTACACGGGTAGAATGGAGTTGTTGGAACATGAATGGACTCCGGCTAAGAGCTGACTCCAGGAGGAAGGGGGGGACCTGCCTGGGCCCACGCGGTCACCAGTCATGCACAGTTAGCACACGTCCAGCTCCCAGAGTTCTCTACAAAAAGAATTAGATATCAGAGGCAGATAGGAGCCTGATGAGATGCAATCAGACTACAAAAGAATCGGTTTTAATGCTAGCCCTCGCCTCCAACAGGTTGTGTTCCTTCTCTTGGCATTTCCCCTGTTTGAGTTTCAGAAGCAGCACACAGATGGCTTTCCAAGGCCACTTGGCTGAGACCAGGCCCTGCCTTGGGAAACACAGAACGCTGCAACGTTGGAGAGAGGGGCATCTGGAGTTCGTGGTCTGCAAATGACCAAGCTACCAGAGGAGCCTCTCTCTCCAGCAAGCTCACCCAACAGCGGTCAAGGTCACCGCAAACCCGAGAAAGGGCACCAGAACCAGGGCACCAGGGTTTCCAACACCTCAGCCTGTGAGAGCAGGAAGGGGGGCTCCTGGCTTGGCTTGGCCACTGACCCAGCTGGGCAGGTTACTGTCCTTCCTCGGGCCTCAGATTCAATGTAAGCAACATGAGGAGGCAGGACTGGAGGGTCTTAATGCTTTTTGTAGGAAGGAGAAGGGGCTCTGGTGTTAGGCGCACCAGGTTTTCAAAGGAAGGGAGCATGAGAGGTAGGGTGCAGATGGGGGGGAGGGGCTGCCGGGGTTTTAGAACCAACCGGGGTTCCAACCCTGGCCCTGCCCCTTGTTAGCTGTTTATTTGGGGGCAAGTTATGTCACCTTCTGGATGCTGGGTTTCTGATGTAGAAATAGTGATGGGCCCTCCACCCTGGGTGGTGGGGGGAATCACCTGTAATGAGATATTGCAGGGAAAGCATGGAATAAAGGGCTTAGCGTGGAGAAAGCCGACAGTCAATGTGGGGGATGGCAGTAGTATTTGGAGATGCTGACCACCTTGACAGGTGTCCTTGAGGCCGGCCGGTGGCCACGTGGTCTGAGCAGCTGCTCTAAGCAGGGCGCCCCCAGAAAGAAACCCATATAGAGCTGTATATTTCCATCCAAAGATTTCTTGCTCATTCTGGACCGGGGCTGCAGGAACAGGCCGGTGAACCTAACCTGTCACGAGTGTCCTGCCTCCACGGCAACAGACAAACCCAGGACTGTTGGCCAGAGCTGGGCCTGTCTGGCCATTCCTGGGCTCTGAGCCTCCATGTAGCCCATGGGGGGTGAATCCAGGTGAATCGTGGGACTCTGGGTGAGTCCTGGGGCTCTGGGCTCTGTCCTGGCTTGCTGGATGTATGGCCTGAGCTGTGGGTCCAGGTGAACATGCTCTCCACCCCTTTCCAGTGCGCAGGTCCAAGGCTGCGGATGAGGAGAGGAGCCGCGGAGCTCAGCGCGCCAGGGACGAGTACCGGCGCCACTCACTCCGCGCCATCCAGAAGGGCATGGTCGCCGGCCTCAGCTCCATGTTCCGAGAGCTCGGCCAGAGCCAGGAGCAGGAGGCCAGACTCTACCACCACCTGCCAGGCCCCGGGCCTCCGCCTCCCCTTGCCATACCTGTCAGGTGGGTCTTGACAAATAGAGCGTGGCTGGGGGCTCCAGTCCCTGTTCTGCTCCAACAGCTGTGAATGTTGGAGCTAGTCATTTCCCCTCTGTGGGCCTCAGTGTTCAAATCTGTGTAATGGGGCCAGAGGGAGGTAGCAAGGAGTCTGGCTGGAGATTTCTAATAGGCCCAGAGTTCTGGGAGTCTTAACATTTTGGGGCCTAGGATTCCTTTGAGAACCTAAAGAAAGCTATGTACCCTCTTCCCTCCAAGCTGTGCATATGAAAATACCCAGAAATGTTTGCACAACATCTCAAGCTCTTAAAGGTCCATAAACCCCAAGAACTTGTAATATAAGACCTCAAATGGGTTAAATATGGCCCACCTGCTTGAAAACCAGGGCTGGCTGCTCTTTCCAACCACAGGTAGTGCTGGTGCATGCCTGGTTCTGGTAACAGGCTTGTAGATGAGTGTGGTTGAGTTCTGAGGGTCCTCACACACACTGGGGCCTCCAGAATGGTTTGGCAAGGACACTTAGGTGACTGCCCATCATTCTGGAACCCAGGATCAAGAGGTTGCCTGTGGCCTCTCCAGTTTCCACTTGTGCCCACCTTAGGCCAGCCCCGAGGTTGGTCCCCCACACGTCCATCCTTGCCGAGCAACTACTGCCGCATGAGGGTCGGTGGTAGTGCCTGCTGGGTCCCAGACGGTTAATCTGCATGAGGGTCTGTTCTGAGTTCTGCTTTAATTGGGATTTAGGATATTAATAACCCCCTTTCGCCCTCTCCCTGAGGGCTAGGGAGGGCTGATCATGCCTGCATTTCTTCCTTCCTTTCTTCTCCCCCACCCTGCCCAGTCCTTCCTTCCTTATCATTTATTCGATTCACAAACCAGGAAGTTTAAAAAGAAATATGGAAAATGGCTGCCTCCCATTCCTGCCTCCCCCTTCTTGGATCTCCCTGGCCCCATAGGGGAGCCCTGTCCTCGGTGTATGTGTGTCCCCCAACCCCAGTTCCTTTGTGTAGTTGGTGACATGAAAAGTCCTAGCTCCCTCTGTTTTTCCCAGAGAAGTCTGCATGTTTTACACATGGCTCTGTGTCTTGACTTTTATTTCCATTTTATTTTGGAGGTCTTTTCATGTCAGTGCTTAGCTTTCATTTATTGTTATTTTTCATTTTTTTAAAGATTTTCTTTTTAAGTAATGTCTACACCCGATGTGGGGCTCGAACTCACAGTCCAGAGATCAGGCGTCCCATGCTCCACTGACTGAGCCAGCCAGTCACCCTGGTTATTTTCTTTCTTTCTTTCTTTTTTCCTTCCTTCCTTCCTTTCTTTTCTTTTCTTTTTTTTTTTTTTTGACAGTTGCATTGTATTCCACTCCACAGATGTGCTAGAAGTCATTTATTAACAACTCTGATAACGGACATTGGAGTTGTTTGAAATCTTTGGTTATGACCACAGTGTCCTTAATGAATAATGTTGTAGATGTTCCTTTTACACATGGGCTTCCCCGGGAGGGAGGCGGACGGGCCAGCCTCTCTGGGTGTCTGGGTCTGCTGCTCCTGATATACGAGGGTCACCAGGGCATGAAGTAATTCATGGATGCTGGTGTTCGTGCCCTGCAAATTCTAGAGGGAAAAAGTGCCTTTTCTCTCCCTTAAACACCTCCTCCTATCCTCTTTTATTTCTGACCTGTGTGGCTTTTTTGGAAGCAAGCAATAACAATGTTCTTTTGGGGAAAGTAATAATAGCTGGTGCATTAGTACCGGCAAAGTGCCTTCATGCACCTCGACTCATTGAATTCTCTCCACAGGCATGAGTGTGGTTATCGTGCAGATTCGTTCTCATAGTGGCCCTCCCTCCCCTCTCCTCCCCTCCCCCTTTCTCATCCTCCCCCCCCAGCTCCCTCCTTAACTCTGCACACTTCATCTCTTTTCTCAGCAGGACCTGGGAGCGCCCACTGAGACCTGTCTCCAGAGAAGTCATAGTCCGCTGGTTTAAGGAGGAGCAGCTGCCTCGCCGAGCCGGCTTTGAGAGGAACACCAAATCCATCGCCCCCTGGTTCCACGGTAGGATGGCTTTTCGGGCCCCTGGGGCAGACACCACCCGTCTGCCTCCTTCTGGGGTTGGGAGGAGGTCCTGAGGGACCACTGTCATCGGGGTGAGTGGAGAACTTAGGATTTTGCCACTTTCGTGCTGCCCCCACAAAGACTGGCCAGCCTCCCAGAGTTAAGGATCAGCTCTCCTGGTCACCTGGGAGAGAGTGACATGGAGGTTGGTCATAGGCTATCCTCTGTTTGCTCGTTGAGTGTACTGAATTCAAGGTACAGATTTTGATTTCCGCAGGGCATGAGCCAAAATGCCGAGTGGCATCCATCAAGGCCTTAGGGAAAAAGGCAGACATCTCGGAGCAGGAGCCCGGGGGAGACTGGATATGGCTGGGAATTCTGAATGTGCGTTCATTCCCCTCTCTGTGCTGGGGAAGGATGACCACGATCTTGCCCACTGCTCCCTCTCACAGCCTCCTTGGCCATCAGGGGCTCCTCAGAGGCGTCTTCTCTATACTCACCAGATGGGGAGCTTTCCCTGCACCAGGAGCTCCTGGTGGGCAGGGCCCACATCCTGTGGTCTGAGCCTGCATCCCAGATCCTGACCATAGGTGGGCACACAGCAGGCTCGGCACAAACACTTGTGGATTCGATGACAGAAGAGCTGAATGAAGTGGTCAGAGTCCCCCAAGCATAGAACAGGGAGTTGGGAGGCTCCCTGGAAATGTCTAACTCCTCATTTTCCAGATAAGGAAACAGGTCCGGATTGGGAGAAAGTTTTCATCATATCACCAATAGCCTTATAAAGTCAAGTTCAAGAATGTATCTCAAGCTCATGATCCCAGTTCAGTGATCTGAACCTAGAGAGGTCTCGAACCGGGCAACAGGATTGTGATTTCATCAGAGACTTGCTACAGTGCGATAGGAGTCATTATTGGCCGTCAGCCTCTTCTGTACCAGTTAGCTGTTGAGACATAACAAGTTACCCCAAAACACAAGAGCTGAAAACAAATAAGCATTTATTGTTTATTCATAATTTTTTGAGTCAACTAGGTAGTTCTTCTGGTATGAACCAGGCTCAGATGATATGAGCTGAACTTTCTCATGTGTCCCCGCACAGTGGGTTGGTCTCCTGGGTGCTGGCTTATCCACAATAGACTTGCCTGAGACATTTCCTTTCTGCTCAGAAGGTCTCTTGTTCTCCAGCAGCCTGGCCAGACTGCCGGGTTTCTCTGGATAAGTTGCGTGCTGGCCTTGCTCCTAGAGTCTTCCCTCTCTTATATGAGCTGAGCCCAGGTTTGTCTGAGGACTCCCCTGGGCAGAATGGATCTTTTCTATTGTAATTAACGTCATCAGACCCTGACCTGCCTTTGCTTCACTTCTGCCTGCCTCCTGGGAGCTCGGCCAGCCTCCACCTTGGCCTGTGTCTCCCTTTGCATTGTGAACTAGCTCCTTGCTTCCTGGCCAGCCTCCATGTGTTCTCAATTCCATCCGGATGGAGAGCTGCCCTCCGTGTCATGACGGGCCCTCTAGACTGTGCCTTTCTTACAGGCTAATGGGGGGGCCCTCACCGGCAAGTTGTGGGCATGGCTCCAGCTCCAGAAAAGGCATGCAGACATCATACAGGGGTAAGCAAGGCCACATGCACCTTCATCCCCATCTGCAGGAGCCTGAAGCATTTGTGAGCTATGGAGTGTAGGTGGTAGCTGTACTATAGGTGGGAGGACTGAAATGTAGCATTGTTCAGGGACTGTCCAAGGTTATAAAGGTCACAGAGACACTACCCAGCTCAGGCAGGAATGTCTTCACTGGTCTGCGTGTTTCACACTGGCTCCTCTATAGTATATCCTTCACACAGCATCCTGAGACTATTTTGAATATAAACCAGATCCTGCCAGTCCCTTGCTTAATACCTTTATATTTACAATGAATTTCAAACTCTACGCTGGGACCTGTAAGGCCCTAGATGATGGGTCCTGCTTCCTGTTCCAACCTCATACCACAATTCTCCTCTTGTTCATCTTGCTTCCACAGCTCTGGATTTTTTACTCTTCCTCAAACAAGCCATTTTCTTTTCTACCCCAGGCCCTTTGCACTTGCTTTTGATCTGCTTGGTATTGCTCTTTTCCTAGCTTTTTGCATGGACGATGCATTCTTATTTCTCCTCAAATACCCCTTCCCAGAGGGCCCTTTCCTGAATCCTTACCTAAAGCAGCCTTTGCCAGTTTCTGTCAACTCTCTATGCTTATCTCTTTAAGAGTGCTCACCCAGTTGATACTTATCTTGTTATTTGCTTTTGTTTGTTCTCCTACCTGAATGTAAGCCTGTGAAACTAAGGACATTGTTCATTTTCTCTGAATGCCTAAAGAATGGATGACGGTGGGAAGGAAGTACTGGGTTAGATCCAGTCTTCCCAGTCCCAAAGAATAGCCATCGCTTCTCCACACTGGACCCTGGTAGGTCTGGTAGGTGTGTGGGTCTGCTGAGGGTCTGATGAGTGAGGTTAAGGGGGAGCTGTCCGCTTATTACCTTCCTCCTCCCTTGCCCCACCTTCTCCAGGCCTCCACATATCCTACAGGATGGAGAGGTTCCTTAAGGCCAGAAAGAAAAGAGTCAACATTCATGGGTTACTGAGCCACACAACCACAAAACCGACCCTGGGGGATTCCTTGCTTCTCACTTCTGTCCCAGTGACATGGCTTCCTTTGAATTGCTGCTTTCCTTTCCGTTCATCCATTAGAAGCAGGGAAAACGTTAGTGGCGTCTCAGGCGCCTGCGCAGTGCGCCTCTGAAGCTCTGTGGGGCGGGGACCCCGGGGGCTCCGAGGTGCTTGCAGCACCAGCGGCGAAGGCACGACAGAGGTGCTCAAATTCATCTCTAGCTTTCTTTTCTATCCTGATGAAAAAAAAAATGTAATTTTTATATTGTCACAGAACAAACAGAACCCTGATTTAAGTCTCATAATTTATGTAACTGATTTCATGTTCTCTTGACAGTTCTATCATAAAACATGCGGGAAAGCTGCTAATACACAGACTGGAGCTATTTAGTTACAAAGTTTTTATTGATCTGTGACAGAATGAAAGAAAAAAGCTTCATGGACGGTGGGTGGACAACCTTCTTCGCTTGGAAAGGACTGTTGTATTCTAAGATGATATCCTTTCCTCAACTGTAGCGTGAAAATGTTCTATCTTTTATGAATTGGTGGTGATAGTAAGCGGTAGTTATTTTTATGTATTGCCTTGGCTCGGAAAAGCAAAAAGCTAGCAGCCCCGTGTTGGTTTCTAAACTCTTGAGAGTAACTTTGCTTCATACCGAAAACCCCAAATTCTGGAAGTACTGGTACAGTGCAGCCTCTCCCCCTGTGGGGGCATTCCCTGATGGCATCCTTGAATGCCCCCCCACCCCACCCCGCCAAGTCTTTCCAGAGACAGAGCTACTGCCCATACTGCCCACAGGCAGCCTGCACCCTTTTAACTGTGAGGGTGTCTTTGCCAAGGTTGGCTGGGGGCTCTGTTCTAAACAGCTCTTGGTTGGACCTGTCAGCAGGGGCGGCTGTGTTCCCCAAATCTCCCATGCCACCCCCCCCCCCACCCCCGCCGGCCCCCAGGACCAGCAGGCTAGCCCAGGCATGCTCTTCCCAGGGATCAGAGAGCCAATGACATCCTAGGCTTATGAATCTAGTCTTTGAAGCAGGACACTGTCAACTTTCACCTCAGAATATTGGCCACAATATGTCACAGAGTTTGAGGGTGGGAAAGAATATTCTGCTCCTTTTCTGTGAGGAACTGTGAAGCTGTGTGTTGAAGGGTGTGAAGACAAGGAGGGAAGGAGAATTTGAGCTGATAATGTAATCGATTACAACCCCAATATACATCTTTTCTTTCCTGGGTAAAACATTCCTTGTTATTTTGGCTGGATTTTAAACTTTTAAAAAATATATTTTATTTATTTATTTGAGAGAGAGAGAGAGAGAGACAGCACACACGAGAGAGGGGAGGGGAGGGGCAAGGGGAGAGGGAGAGAATCTCAAGCAGACCCCACACAGAGAATGGAGCCTGACGTGGGGCTCGATCTCATGAAGCTGAGATCATGACCTGAGCCGACATCAAGAGTTGGGTGCTTAACCAGCTGAGTCACCCAGGCACCCCATTATAGCTGGGTTTTAGGTGGAGGTTAAAAGTGACCACTGTGGGGGCACCTGGGTGGCTCAGTCATTAAGCATCTGCCTTCGTCAGGTCGTGATCCTAGGGTCCTGAGATCGATACCAGCATGGGATTTCCTACTCAGTGGGGAGACTGCTTCTCCCTCTCCCTCTACTGGCTATTCTGCCTGCTTGTTAGCTCTCTCTCTCTTTCTTGCTCTCTCTCCCTCTCTCTGCCAAATAAATAAATAAATACATCTTAAAAAAAATGACCACTGTGACTCCTACCTAGTTCCTTCCCTTCCCTCAAACACATTTGGATGCGTTGTATGCTCCAAAGGGTAATGTGGATGAGGGATCTGAAGACATGGGACCCACTCTAGAACCTAGCAGCTCTGTGACCTTGGTGTGTCCTTTAAATCCACATCTATGAAACTGGGATTTTAACATCAATTTCATAGGACTTACGAAGATCAAGCCAGCATGTGTGCTTTGTCCACCCTAATGAGCCATGTCGGTGTGAGGGCTGATGTCTCTCGGAGTCTGAGGTGGGCCACCAGAGACCCTGCCCACTCTGGGAAGCAGAGTGCCAGGATGGAGAGGAGGGGAAGGAGAACTTGTTTCCTGCTGGGACCAAGGAGTTCTCTAGTCTCCTCTGTTAAAAAGAGGAAGTGGTAAAGTTATTCCTCCTTTTGTCTTTGTTCATTGTCATGTTCTAGGGGTTATAAGAGAGCCTTCTTGTGCTGCAAAAATACTCCTGAGAAAAGCTAGTACATAGGAGCTTGGCTTTGGGGGGAAAAAATCTATTTTTGGACTTCAACATGTATCTAAAATTATTAAGAGCATCCTCTGTCTGAACATTGGCTCAGTCGGACCCCATTTCTCTTCCTGTGCTTTGCTTGTAGAAAAACAGTCACAATGTGATCCATGGTTTATTGTTTTGGCAATGACCCACTGGCTGACTCACAGCTTGCCCTTGAGGCTTGGTAGGGAATGGTGCTGGGCAGTGGCTGATGTAGCTGGTGTTGATAAGCTCTTCCCACAGGTCCCTGTTCAGGTCCTGGGAGTGGATCTTGAAGATGGCCTCACCTGCATTCAGGTGGGGTTTTATCGTATAAGGACAAAGTGGGGGCATCCCCGGGGAGGAGGTACTCCCCCCCCCAGTCTAGACAGCATAGTCTGCAGGGAGCTCAACAGTAGGGGGTGCATGCAAAGCTTTCCACGCAAAGCTTGAGCTCCCAGTCGTAATGGGCACTGCTTCTTAGCTTTCCACACTGTGACTTCAGAGCATAATTAGAAGACAGGATTGTTGAAGGTCCTAGTGCTTCGAGGTTCAAGAATGGGCCCCAACCTTCCGCCTTCTTGTTCACCTTGCTCTTGATCACAACGCATCTCAACATGTTTGAGGGAAGGGAAGGAAACAGGGGTCATTGTGGTCATTTTTAGTGACTACCCGGGGGAATGTTTGTCTTGGAAAAGTCTTGGTGTGGGATGGATGGGAAATCAGAGCCACCACTTCTCCATCTCTGAGGTTCTGTCTTGAGAAGAGGAGATTACTGGAGAGGACAGAACCAGAGCTGGGGGCTAGGACTTACAAAGAGAGACATTTCACTTCAAGAGAAGAAAGCTTTTTGGTGGCTACAGCTAATTATTGGGCAGTGTGGATGTCTAGAGGGCTCACTGCAGGGGGGGGAATGGGGACCTTTAAGCTTTCTTTTCTTGGCGCCCAGGATACAGTGTGATTCTGAGCGTATATTCTGCTGACATCACTCCAGGACCACGGTCTCTGCTCCTACAGAACCTCTAGAGTCTTCTCTGGTGTTCTGGTGCATTGAAAACTATGTCCAGGGCATGGGGCTGGCCACGAGGGGGTGCCTGGGAGTCTACGGGCTGAGAAGGAAAGGTGTTCTTTCCTGATGACTGTGGGCTTCTTCACCTTGCTCATTTCTCTGTTGTTGGTGGTGTATCTGCTGTAGAAGCTGAGGTACCGGCAGTGGGGACCCCCTGTGGATGGCCCTTCTGGGAGTCCTGCAGGTGAAAGGCAGACTCACCGGGCTGTCCTGCAGGGAGGCAGCTCCTTGTGGAGTGGGAAGGATGGTGTCCAGAAGTAGAGGCTGGGTGGGACTGGAGTCTAGACTCAGCTCCTCCAGCTGCGTGCTCTGGGAGGCCCCCCTCTTCTCTGAGCTGCACAGAGCAAGGGGCTTGGATTGGCTGACTGGTGCTGATCGTAGGCAGTCGTCCTGGCATGACGTTGCTGTGTAGTCTTGTGTGTTTGTGTGGTGGTGTAGACGTACAGGCTGGCTTGATGGGCATCCCCTCACGGGAAGTCTCAACTGCTCCTGACCCAGTCATGGTTCGCTTTTTACAGGCGATCATCCTGAGGCCCAGAGGGCTTGAGAAACCAAACCCTGTCACCCAGCCGTAAGCATAGAAGCAGGAACGAGATGCAGGACTTCTGGATCCTGGCCTTTTCTACTTCATTTGGTGGTTCCTTGAATATACTCCTACCCAGGGAGGGAGAATGGGGGACAGACGTCTTCCCTCTGGATTCACTGTCCCTTACTGTATATTCATTTGAACCTGTTCTTCTTCTTCTTCTTCTTCTTTTTTTAAAGATATTATTTATTTGAGGGGCACCTCGGTGGCTCAGTGGGTTAAGCCTCTGCCTTCAGCTCAGGTCATGGTCTCGGGGTCCTGGGATCAAGCCCTGCATTGGGCTCTCTGCTCAGCAGGGAGCCTGCTTCCCCCTCTCTCTGCCTGCCTCTCTGCCTACTTGTGATCTCTCTCTGTCAAATAAATAAATAAAATCTTTAAAAAAAAGATATTATTTATTTGAGAGATGGAGTGAATGAGAGGGAGAAGGAGAGAGAGAATCTAAAGCAGACTCCACACTGAGCACAGCCGGAAGCAGAGCTTGACCCCCACAACTGTGAGATCAAACCAGGAGTCGGATGCTTAACCGACTGAGCCACCCAGGTGCCCGTCAGTTGAACCTCTTTTAGATGCAGTCTGAATTCTTCATTTTAAATCTCACCCTTGCTCATTCTGTGACCTTGTGGAGTGGAGCTGCCACTGGTCTCATGGCCCAGCTAGAGGGGAAATCTGGGAATACCCAGTTTGGCCTTTGGGATTACTCTCAGAAGCTAGCATTTCTGGGACCTAGATGGAGAGAGTGAGCCAGCTTGGGCCCCATCCTTGGTGTCCAAGATCAGCAGGAGGACAGGGAACCATGGTGAGGCTTTGGAAACTGTTGCAAGGTGGCAGCCAGCATGGAGGACCCCGGGCAACAAGGACCCAGGCACTAAATCCATGCTAAGCAAGGAAGAGCTGCGGAGAAAGTAGTCATACCCACTTTGCAGTTGGGTTGTGAGGATTAAGTGCATAATATCTATAAAGTGGTCAGAACATTCCAGACATACAATAAATGCTTCCTTTATCATATGGAATAAATAAACATGGTAGCCTTTGGAGATGCATGTCAGGATTTGAATATGTACATGGTGGCCTCCCACCTGGAGGCTAGGCCACTGCTGTCACTTGGAAGTAAAGGAAAAGGTGACATCAAATGATTGCATAAAAGAAAGATGATACTTATTTAACCTTATTTAAAAAGCACAAGTCTGAATTTTCTTACATCATGCCTATGATCCCCATCTTGAAATGTGTTTTGAAAGCTTTGAGGGTGATACAGGGTCATTGGGAAGGATGACTGGCATGTTTCAGACCCATCATGACACGTCAGATTGCTGAGTTCCCTCTCCCGAGCACAGTGTGGAGTGGAAATTTTCCACCAACTCGGATCCCAAATGCAAAAATTTCTAAAGAGAAGAAAAAGTAGGTCAGTTGACCTACTTTCCTCTTAAGTTCTTGCTTAAGCTGTTCCAGCTAAGAAATAAAGGAATCTTTTCTCTCCTTTAAAAAAAAAGTTGTGCACTGGCTGTAAAGTCTCAAAAAAGGATTACAAAAGAACAGCAACATTATTTTTTGCTTCAGGAAAGCATAGATTGTAATGGTGTTTTCAAGATCTTAACTCTTTCCTTTCGGCTGTCTGTAGCTCTGTGCTTCTGATTTCAGTCTGTTGTGTCTTATCCACCTAGCACTTTTTTTCGGTTGTTTGCTGAGATCTTTGTCTTCTGATCCACACGTGGGGGCATGAGAAGGGCTTGGGCCTTCTAGCTGAATTTGAGAGAAGTGAAATTTCCTTTCCTGTTGGATTAAAAAGAAAAACAGAGTAACCGCAAACCGTGATGTCTACTGATGTAATTGATTTAATATTCTTCTGACATCCCCATCGTATTTCTGGTGGTGACAAAAGATCCCTCCTATCTTCCTAACTCTGGGAGGTTTCTATCATAGGTTCGAGCCTTCTTCAAATCCAGAAAGCTATTTTGGGGTTTTTTTGCTCCAGGCTCTGTAGTCTAGTTTCCCACCTGTTCCCAGCCCCAAGCCCATCCCAGCCCTGGTACCCAAGTGCCCCAGCTCCTGCCAGAGCCATTGGCCTTCCAGTTTCCTGAGGGCAGGCACAGGGCTGAGCGGGAACATATGGTGGGGGGTCGGGCGGGGCACAGCTGCTGTGCTCAGACTACTAACATCCCCCAACCTGTGAGAGGCCTCAAGGTCGGGACATGGAGCACAAGGCAAAAATCACAAAGGCTGTCTTTGGCACAGTCTGATGGACTTTTCGGCGGTCATTTGTCCTGAGATGGAATAAGTTACCTCCAGGAGTCCTGAGCTACTGCTGGGGTTTGTAAACAGAAGCCAGACAGCCCTTCAGTCAAAACAGTGAGAGCGTGCATGGTCCCATCTGATGGCGATTAGGTCAGACCGTGTGACTCTTCTCCCCTCACCTTCCCACGTGGCCTGTTCTCTCTTGGCTTATCTGAGAAACCAATATGGTGGCTTCGACATTTGCTAGAGAATAAAGTCTAGTCACTATAGTAGTTGAGAAGCCTTTATGGAAATGAAGACTCATTAATATTTATGCGTAATTATTAACAGTTTATCAGACTCAAATTACCTTCTGCTCCGTAATTAAGTTCTTTATAGATTTACATGCCAGAGCATTTGCTTACAGGTTTCATTTCAAACAATGATGCCACTGTTGGGTGTTGTGATTCACGCTGTGTCTCACCAGCCCTCAGAGGTGCACAGGGCAGGAGGGTGTCGGCTCCCCATGGGACAGTCTAGAAATGCTTCCCAGAGGGGAACAACATGGCTTTCATATGTAATTTATGGAGTGTCCTCCTGTAATTGGCCCCAATACACCGCCCCCTGCAGGCAGTGGGGCGTTACCAACACTGGTGCAGTCTAGTTGCAAGCTTCTGCCTACAAAGAAAGTGGAATTCCTTTACTTTTCTATATTTCTCCCTGTCACGAAGTTACCACCTCCACTCCCCTTTTTCCTTTCTGGTAGTAGGGGAAAAAAAAAATAAACTCTAGACCATTTTGTTTAACTTCGTCCTATTCAGTGGAGTCGTCTTTTTCGGGAAACTGGGTCTTTAGGATTTTCTCCCCTTTCTGCTTCTCTCCAAGAGGGCATAGGAGAATTTGGGGCTTCTCTCCAGGGTGAGGAGGCTGTTGGGGACAGGGCTGCCGTGCAGATGTTCGGCCTTTGTCTTGCATGAGATTAGGTTGCTGAGGGAAAAGAGAGGCTATCCCTGGGTCTCTGCTGCCAAGCCCTGTACCGTGTATGGGGCTGCGTCCATCTGGAGGTTCACAGAAGCACCGCCTGGATCACTGACATCCCTGGAAAGGGGGCACTTAACCTTGTACTGGCCCTCAGGGGTGCAGTGTTTGCTCTCCATGGGATGTGGCTGGTCGACCTCCCCTGTGGGGTCATGCTGGCTTTTGTTTTAACAGATAATTTACGAAATTTTTACTTGGTGCTGGCTATGCCAAGGAAACATTTCCTTGACTCCTCCTCCTACTGTCTGGAAGAGGTAGAAATATGGGTAGTTAGGGTGGGACACAGTGTTTATAGTAGGCCAGACACTTGCTCACATTTAGTGACTTATTTAATCCTTACATCATTGCTGTGTGCTTCCTGTTACCATTAGCCCCATTTCACAGACAAGTAAGCTGAGGTACAGAGAATTGAGGCCACTTTCCTGAGGCTCACTGTTAGTAAGTGGGGGCTGTGGGGCTTAAACTCTGGCAGTCCACACTCCTATCTGTAATGCAGAACAGCTTTGTCGCCATCTCACAGGTGAGGGTCTATGTTATGTAACTGCTCTCGGGGGCATCTGGGACTCAGGGGCGTAAAACTGGGAATTGTCAGTGTTGGGAATTGTCGAATTACTTGGGCAGGGGCATGAGGAGGCAGGCTCCCCATGTAAGGCATTTCTGTAATTAACTTATTGATGATTAATTTTAAGCTTCTGTTGTGTTAGACACTGGGCTAAGTACAGGACATTTGGTGGTGAGTTCAACTGATAGCTTCCCTGCCCTCATGGAACTTATATTCATTTGCAAATAACAGAAAAAAAAACCCCTGCTATAATCAAGAAGAGAATTTATTTTTTCATATGACTGAAAAATCCAAAGGTAGGGCTGCCTTCAGGCTTTGCTTGATCCAGGGAACTTAAGGTTTCAGGATCTGGGTTTTCTCTGTCTCTCAGCTCTGTTGCTCTACATGTTGATTTCATGCCTAAGTGATGTATCAGCTTTTGGTTGCCATGTCCCTTTTTGCTTAGGTTGAAGTCCAGCAGACAGAGGACATGTTTTTTTCTCAACACTCCCAATCCTACTAGTCCCTACTAGTTGTTTGCTGGGTCTGGTTGGGTCATGTGCTCACTTCTGAACCAGTCACTCTGGCCAGAAGCACAAGACCTCTCTCTGGTCAAGGCATGAGTCTCATGACCATCCATGGGGCAGAACAGAATCCATCCCATTGTATCAGCATAGACGTGAAAGGCATGGCTTTCCAGAAGAAAGTCAGCATTCCCTTGGCAGGAGGGGGGCAACTGGTCTGGAGAGGGCAAGACCAAGGGATGTCTACCACAGAGAGGACAAGACCCGTCCTATGTCCTAGTGAAACTGTCAGTCCAGTCAGCAAGGTGGGCCTGAAACGAACAATCAGCTTATACTTTAAGTCGAATCTAAGGCTATGCAGGATCCTTGGGTAGCCAGTTTCAGAAGTTGTTCTGCTACATGGTTGCAATCCTCTGTCCCAACTGTGGTGCTAGTGATTTGAACCAGGCATGTCAGCTTGGAGCAGGCGGTCGTGGGCATGGGATATTGCCCCTGGTGCATGGCTAGATCTGGAATCTAGAATCTTGTCCAGTGAAGCCCTTGTCTCAGCAGTTAGCCATGGTTAAATTTCATTTGGAGTTATAAAAAATGAAGGCATGTGGACTTATTCATCACAATCTCTGTGGCTTTAGGATGCTTTAAGAAACCGTTGAGAATGAAGAGCTTAATAATTCCAGCCTCTTTAATGATATCGTCTGGAAAGTATGGCAGTAAGAAAGGAAAGTCACAAAAATGAATGAGAAATAGCTAACCAGTTGATGGGGGAGTTGTTGGCCGGTGAGGCGTAGCTACCATGAGAGCTGCAAGAAATATGCCCATCAGATGAACTGAGACTCATAAAAAGTAAAACGTCGTGTCTGGCCCTCCTGCGTTTCATTCTTTTCAGAGAGAAACCCTAACAGAGAAATAAAAGGAGCTCGTTTGGTTACTCAGGTTAATTTCCGAGCCAGTGATTTAAGGGATTGGTCTGGTGGTGGAAGAGAGGCTGGGAACCAAATCCAGGATTTGTTAACGTAGGGATTTATCAGTCCCATACAGCCGAGCATCTTTTGGAGGTGTGCTTGAAGTGCCTTTCCTGTCCTGGGGCTGCCACCAGTTAGCACCGGTGGAATCAATATTTTGGTAGCAACTTGAAATTTTTGGTGTTTGAGAGCATCTATATGGGATGCAGGGAGATGATTAGGTGAGGCTTAGTGAAGGTGGCACGAGAAGAAGGGAGTCAGGAGTTGCTAGCCTCACCTCGCGAGGGTGCTGGTTGCCTGCGATATTAATGTGCGGGTATTGGACCAGGGAGAGCAAGCCTGGACTTCTTGGCTATGTTGGCCATCTCCGCTTCTGACTCCCTGCTTCTTACCCTCCTGCTGTGCAATCGGGGATGGGATAGGGGAAGGGGGGCAGATGCACCGGAAGGCTTCTGTCCCCCAATCTTGTGCACAAATTTTTATGCAGAGGCCCAGCAGAGGGCGCTGTAGTAGGTTGCCTTGCCTCTGTGGTTCAGCACTCAGAGGAACCTTGGACTATTTTGTTACAACTTTTGTCGTTCTTACGAGTTAGAGATTTTTCAGGTCTGTCTGCATGTCAGCGGTTCTCAACTTGCCAGGGATGATTGTGCTCCGTGGGGCAGTTCACAGTGTCTGGAGGCATATTTGGTTGTCTTTACATCTCCATCAAACTTTTGAATTGTTGCTAGAAAGATAGTTACACCAAGTATAATTTCTTGCTTACCTGTTTTTATAGGTGATCTTACCTTGTATGGACTTTTGTGTCCTGCTAATGCCTAAAAAAGAACCCTCAAAATTTTCAATTCCTTTGGTTTTAAGAGTCTCTTTCAGTTTAACTCAGTTATATTCTAGCAAACATCCAATTTTTCCAACATCACTCCCCTTCCCCAATGGCATTTGGGTGTAGGGGGAGCTCATAGCTTGGGAAGAAGCCAAAGATAGGTCCTGGTTGGTCCCTCATCTCTAGGCCTTCTTCTCTGTTTTTACGAATCCAATGGTCTGCTACTTCCGGAATCATTTGTGAGTGGACACTGAATATAGCTGGGGTCTGGGGGCTCCCCTTCTCCACACTGATTATCCCTCAAACTTGACTTGGCCCTACCCTGGCTCTTGCTTGGCCTCCTGAATTTCAACAGCTTCCATCAATTAACTGTTAGAGAAGACCATCCACCTCAAGGCCTAGGTTCTGGAGTCACCTTGCCTCTTTTCTGGACTATGCTTTTAATGATGTTTATTTTCTAAATAAACCCCAGGTCCGAAAGGTTCAGTTCAATGGCCATCTCTTCCCTCCCTGGTCCTCCTGTTGTATTATCATAATGGAAGGAAGCCAGGCTTGTTCCTAATTTGTTTATTTTCTTACTCTCCTTTATGCTCTGCTGACATCCCCTTCCTCCTCAATAAAGAGCCGTCCTGATAATAATGAGCGTCTGTTCGAAGGGTTCTTGTATATATATTATGTATGTATCACCCAAGGGAAGTTATTCTGCTCCTTATTTTCTTTTTTTCTCATGGTAATGTTACATGTGATTTGACCTTGATGCTTTTCTGTGGCTATTTATTTTATGATTTTATTTATTTTGAGAGAAAGAGTGAGTGCACGAGAAAGCAAAAGCTAGGGGCAGAAACAGAGGAAGAAGCAGACTCCCTGTTTAGCAGAGAGCCCGATGAGGGACTCCATTCCAGGACCCTGAAATCATGACCTGAGCCAAACGAAGACAGATGCTTAGCCAACTGAGCCACCCGGGCATCCCTTATGGCTATCTTTTTAAAAAAATTTATTTGAGAAAGAGAGAGAGAATGAGTGGGGAGGGGCAAAGGTAGAGGGAGAAGCACACTCCCCACTGAGCAGGGAGCCCATTGTGGGACTCCATCCCAGGACCCTGAGATCATGACCTGAGCCGGAGGCAGAGGCTTGACCAACTGAGCCACCCAGGTGCCCACTTCTGCTGTTTTTTTGATGTGTCCACAAAGAGGGTGTTAGGGTCCGTGATCAAAGGAACGAGACCAACACAAAGCAAAAGTCAAGCAAAGCTTTATTTTGCGCCAAGCATCGAAAATCAAACCGACCAGTCAGGGCTGTCTCTTAACAAAGAGGCAACACTGACCAGGACGCCGACCCCGATGACTTCCCTTACCGGAAGACTTCCCTTACCCGACGACTTCCCTTACCCGACGACTTCTCTTACCCGACGACTTCCCTTAACTGGTGATGCCGCTCCCCAGCGACGCTCCTGATGACTTCCGTTACCCGACGACTTCTCTTACCTGATGACTTCCCTTAACCGGTGATGCTGCTCCCCAGCGACGCTCCTGATGACTTCCGTTACCCGACGACTTCTCTTACCTGATGACTTCCCTTAACCGGTGATGCCGCTCCCCAGCGACGCTCCTGACGACCACGATGCTCCCGACGTTGCTGCTTGCTGCTCCCTGCTCCCGATGACTACCCTACTACTCCCCTGCCTCACAGACTAACCTTTATGGAGGTAGTTGAGCCCGGCCCACACACAGGTGGCCAATGAGATTGCAACACAGAGGGAAAACTGCACAGTCATGCTTGGTCAGCAATACAGGTGGCCAATTGAATTCCAACTCACCATAGCAAATATATGTGCGCCCCACTGATTGCATGTCTCCATCTGGCCTGGCCCGCCCCCATATCCGGGACCTGCAAGCAAGTTCCTCCAGGAGGGGCAGGGTCAACCCAAGCCCACAACAAAATGGCTCCCTCTGGCCAACCCGGCCCTTACAAGGGCAGCTTGCTTCCTGGGGTAACCAGGCTCTGTTCCCCTCTCCCACATGGGTCTGGACATTCTCCTTCTTCCCTTTCTTTTCTCTTAACTTGCTCCATTTTGATGCTACTCCCAGTGATCAAAGGTGGTCCCCGAGGTGTCACTATGGGCCTCTTGCCCTTCCCCAGGATTGGGGAAGGCACATCTTCCCCAAGTTTCAGCTGCTGTTCTTAAGTTGGCCTCCTTCTTCCCAGTGAATTCCTGTTGACTGCTCTCAGGTCCATCAGTCACCCTGGTTTCTTTCCTCTTCTTCCTGCAAAACACTGTATCACGAAGGTCTTGGGTTGATTGTTCCCACTCCATTTGTATCTGGGGTTCATGGGACTACCTTGCCCCCTAGTTTTGTGGGACATGTGTAGTCCACTGACTTTGGGTTTTGTTCTTGACTTGTTCTGCTTGTTTTTCTTTGGGGATTTGGAGAGATTGGAAAATGCTGCTGCTGCCACTTCTTCTCCTGCTCTGCACTTAGGTATACTGACATGAAAGGTAAGGTGCTTTAAATATCATTTGTATTTATCACTTTATCTCATGGAGCCTAGGTTACAAGAGCCATGCTATTTCTACCTCTGGCCTGTTATTTCTAATTGCTGCACAGTGTTCCACCGGTTGTATCTACCAAATTTGGCTCATCCTCTCCTCAAGTCCTGGACACCCACCTTGCCCTCAACTGATCAGCACCACAATTAACCCAAGGGTCATTTACATTTCTTGCCAGGGACCCTTATGGACCTGTGTGAGGATTTCTTTATAATATATCTCAGGAATGGAATTGTTGGATTAGAGGGTAAATGTGCAGTTAATCCGATTAGGGGTGCCCGTGGCTCTCTGGAAGGCTGATCCAGTCCTGATTCCCAGCAGCCTTCCATGATGGTCACGCTCCTTCCATGTTCCAAATCCCACACCAGAACATGATGGAAGTCCCGGCTCCCTTCCAGGACTCACAGGAGCTCAGGGAGGCTGGCGGCCATCATCTTCAGGTTGTTCCATCTCCACATACATCATTCTGCCTAATTGTGGCTGCCTTATGCGGGTGCAAGGCACCTGCTAAATTCTCCACAAAACTAGGACATAGGACACTTCTAGTTCCTCTGTGGGGTGCAGCAACATGAGTGGGGGCCCTCCCTTTAGTCCCTCTTCCCCTCTGTCCCACCCTAACTGAGGAAAACTCTTTCCCGTTGGGCAGGGATTTCTCACAGGACCTCCCTAGGCTTTCTAGAGTAGGTCTATAAAACTGTTCAGACTTCCAAGTACTCTTCGAAATATAGAGGGAGTTTGTAGAATGTAAAAATCCACTTTTTACATCTTTGCCAGCCCTGGCTTGCAAGAGAGATTACATTCTAGCTCAGTCAGTCTCAAACCTGGCTGCATATTGGAATTACCTGAGAAGACTGTAAACATTACTGATGCTTGTGGTACCCAAAATGAATTAAAGAAGACTCTGTCAGAGTGGGCCGGGCCTGAGAACCATGCTCTAGGGACTCCAAACAGCCAACACTGACATTTAAAGCTCATTAATGATCGTTTTTTTTTTTTTTTTTTTCCTGGTTGATAACCTCCCCAACCCTCAAAGGACATTGACTGACTTGAAATGAATGTCATGGCATGATGTGTGGGGAGGTGAAGAGCCATGATATTTAAATCCTTAAAATATTAAACATTGAATATATACCATGTGTGCACATACAGATGTGAAGGGCATGAAGGGAGCTTCAGAAGTGGAGGCATGACCCATCCTGGAAGCACCCGTGTGCTCCTGACCTTGGGTCGCGCTGGTCCTTCCACCAGACAGGATACCCCTTCCGACCATATGCTCTATCAGATCTTCGCTTCATTATTGTTTATATGTAAATCTCCACCGGGTGCAACACTGTTGCTTTTAGCTTTGTGAGCTTTCCACTTTCATACCAAGGGAATACAGTGTAGTTATTTTTTAGTTATTAGCTTGTTTCATGCTTCATTGAAAAAAAAAAAAACCTTTCCTCCTGGCATTTTTTTTTTTTTTTTTTTTTTTTAACCTCTGCTGTTTGGAGCTTAGACCACTCTCAAGGCCTATCTCTCTGTGGTTAATGGAGAGGGTGTAACATGCATATTTCATATATTCTCAAGTTGATACATATCTTTATCCTCTTCTGAAACACACAGAATATATTTTTTTTAATTTTTCAAAAGTTTTATATATTTAAAAAACCTCTACAGCCAACGAGGGGTGGGGCTCCTACTCACAACCCCGAGAGCAAGAAGTGTATGGTCTTACAATGGAGCCAGCCAGCCTCCCCCTCCACATGCAGTACTTTTAAAGTCCAATGATTCCACTCTCAATGGATCAGATGTTGTCTGTATGACAGTTCTTTCTTTTAAATCCTCAAATTATCCATTATTAGTATTGTTTTGTAAATCAGCATCTCTTTTTAGATTCACCTGCAGGATCTATGCTCACCATTCCTTCTAGCCCCTCAGACTCTCTATCAAGGATCAAATTTCTTCCACCTGAAGTATGTCCTTTAGATTATCTTTGATGGTCCATTTTCTCAATTTTTTTTTTCCTGAAGATGTCTTTATTTTATCCTTTTCCTTGAAAGATGGTTTCATGAAACACTGTTATTTTTTTTCTCAGCACCCGGAAAATATTATCCCATTGTCCTCTGGCTTCTATGAGAGCAATGAGAAGTTAACCATCAGTCTAATGGTTCATTCTTTGGAGATAATCTGCCTTTTCTCTCTGGCTGACAGAATGAGACACTAAGTGGCTTTGTGTGGGTTCACGGCGACGCGACTTTGATGACTCCCCAATCATTCAGTCTTTAACTATGGCCTCCTCTCCTTCTCGCCCGTATTCTCTGGGGTCTGGATTGCACACGTGCTACAGCTTTCAGCCCATCCCCCTTTCTTTTCCTGTCCTGCGACTTCAGTGAAGCTTCTCGTAGGTTCCATTTATATAAATGCGCCATGGGGGTGTCCTTCTCTTCACTCATCACGTCCCTCCCTCCCCCCTCCCACGCCATCAGCTGTGCTCACTGCTTGCTCCCAGAATCTACCCAGCCCCAGAAGCCCACTTCACCTCCCCCTTCACTGCCGCTCTCAGGCCTGTCCTGACTTCTCCAGGTCGCATTAATCTCCTCCTGCTCTGTCTTTCACAGCAGCACTTACTGTCCTGTGATGAGGTAACATGCTGTAGAGCAAAGAGCCCCGGACTTGGAGTCCGAGGACCTGAGTTCAAATTCCGGCTCTACCACTTACTAGCTCTGGGACCTGGGTAAGTCACTTTTCTCGCTGACCCTCCGTGTCCTCAGTTATGAACTCACGGTGATCGGGATGTTAAGAGGACGGAGGCGGATGAGTCCCCGGATGGTGCCCAGGACTGGCTGTGATGGGGGCTTCTTCTGTAACCCCCGATGTGTCCTTTTGCCCCCCTGCCTCAGCATAGAAGCCGTCTCTGTCAGACTCACAGTCCGGGAGCTGGAGTCCAGCCCTACGACTGTGGAACTGTGGCTAGGAAGCCATCCCCGCATGAAGGGACTGAGGTCCCTGGCTTGTGTGCCTCCATTTCGCACCCCCAGGGGCCATCTATCCATCCTTGAACACGCTCAGATTCTCTGTTTGGAATCATGAGTCATTTCTCATTGCCCTCGAAATTAAGTCCAGAATCCTTCTAACGGTATGGAGAGCTCTTGGGGGCTTGGCCCCTGCCAACCTCTACGTATCTCACCATTGGTGCCACGTGGCTCCTACTTTGGCCCTCCCTCCAGACACAGGGAACCAGTCGCTAATCCCCTCTGCCAGTGAATCCTTGCCTCGCACCTCTGTTTTCACCTTTCTGGTCTCAGTACAGCTGTCCCTCCCACGCTTGGTACCAGAGCTGTGTGGGGTGGTCCCCCAGGCACTCCCTCAGCTCCTAGGGCCTTGAGCACCACTGGTTACAGTGAGCCTTTTCTTAAAAAAAAAAAAAAATCAGTTGATCTTTATTTCTGTCCAGAGTCAAGGCTTCTGGAAGGCAGGAACTGTTTTTCATGCAGTGCTGATTCCCAGGCACCCAGCATGGGGCTTGGCTCCTACACAGCTGTTGAAGGGAGGAAGTAGAGAAATTATAGGAAAAACCACATTTCCCATTGTTGACAGGTAGGAACTGGCTCAGAAGGGACCAATGGTTGCATTCTCTAGTCATCATCCAGAACAGCTACCATGGAACATTGTGTACGAAGGCTGCCAGGCCTGGTCATTGGCAGAGGCAGGAAGTTTCCATGACCCCTGGGGAGCAGTGTGCTTGCTCCCCAGTCAGAAGAGGTTGGGGGAAGCCCTCCCTCCTTTCCTTAGCCAAGAGGCTATAGAGTGTTTAGAAGGGACGAAGGTGGGATGGGGTGGGGTGTGATTAGTGCTTAGTTCCCAGGGCACTTGGCTTAGAGGCGATCCAGGGAGAGAGAGAGATGAGGAGGGCAGAGTGTGGATGGGCAGGAAAGTGTAACAGCTTCTCCTTGTAAGTGACCTACAGGCCTCCCCGCCATTGACTGATTGTCCTGGGGCTCAGGTTTTCTGTGGAAGGGTCTATGCCATCCTGAACTATGAGGCTTCACTACTTTTGGTCTTGGGCCGAATTACAATTTTGATTTCTAGGTAAGTGTCAAAGTGTGGGGGGCAGAGTTCACAGATGTTTATTATCCCAGACACCTGGAGAGTCTGCTAGGGATGGTGTAGCTGGGGCCCAGGGACTCAAGCAGTCCCCATCAGAAGTCACCCTCTGCAGCCTCTGGAGGGACTGGGTGCATGGGTGTGGGCAGCACAGCCTGGCAGTGCCCTGACCATGGCTGCTTCCAGGACGAAGTGACATCCCACTGTGGCACAGGAGTGGTACCCTTGGGGTAGCCGAGGCAAACTAGTTATGCTCTCCGGCACTGTGGGGAGCTTGCTCACACATTAATTTAACATCGGCTCAAAAAACCTTACACCGTAGAAGGATTAATGGTACCAGTTAGCAGATGAGGACACTGCCCTGGGTTTCAGAGAGGCTTGAATAACCTGCCTAAGGCCACCTGTTGAACAGGTCCCTGAGCTGTGATTTTATTTTTATTTTTAAAAAGATTTTGTTTATTACAGAGAGAGTATGCAAGAGAGAGCATGAGCAGGGGGGAGCTGCAGAGGCAGAGGGAGAAGCAGGCTCCCCACTGAGCAGGAAGCTTGAGGCAGGACTCGATCCTAGGACCCTGAGATCATGACCTGAGCTGAAGGCAGGCACTTCATTAACTGAGCCACCCAGGCACTCCGAGTAAGCTGTGCTTTTAGTCCATGCTCTTGATTACTGCTCCAAACAAGCCTCTCCTTCCCCAGCATTCCAGGTGCTTGGGGCACAAGAGTCAGCATTCAGTATCAGTCTGGGTCTTCTAGGAAGCAGAAGTGCAAGCCATTTCCTGAAAAAAGCACCATGAAGGATACAAAGGAGTTCTCTGAGTCAAGGGCACTGGGTTCTGTACCCCCTCATGCCTCCTGGGGCAGAGCAGGCTTTGGCCGTGGATCCTGAGCAGCCGTTGGGGGCTGTCGGCTCGGCTTGGCTCCGGACACTTCTGGCAGCAGAGTCTCTCTTGAGGGAAGACTGAGCAGCGGCTCCCACAGTTGCCACAGGCTTTATATCCGAGTCCTTCACAGCCTGTTTACTAATACACTGGAGCCTCTGGGCAGGTGTGATGAAAGTTCAAAGGTGGCTCTCCCCGTGAGGCCTCCGGGGATAGGGATGGCTTCAGGGCAGGGTGGGGCAGGTTGCACACGGAATAAAGGGTCCCTGCCAAGGGGGTTCGTTGCAGGGAGGAGGAGTCAAAATGCGGAAATGTGAGCTTGGCCATTTTGGCCCAGAGAGGCATTCTTTTCAAATTCTACCACTGAGAGGGACCTCCGTTTCTCACTTGCACAAAGGTAGAGTGTAGGTGACCGGCAGCCTGGGCTTCCCAGGAGAGAAGAAGAGGAGTCAGGGTCCGCTGGGACAAAGGGGGCTGGGGACCGGCAGGAAGCTTCTGCACTTGGGGGTCTTGTGGTAAGCAGTGAGCAATGGTGCATGGGGTGAGTGAGGCAATGAGCCTGGAGAGGTGGTGGTGGGGGGGTGGTCCCAGAGCCCAGTGTCTCTCATTCCCAAGTCTGGACTCTGCCAGAGACCAGGGAGGCCATTCATAGGTTTTAGATCACAGACACATGATATTGTCCTTTTGGTGTTACTGTTAGCTTTCAGATATTAAAATGTCAGGTACTATTCAGGTGTGACTATTCAGTCTCCTGCCCAGTGGAACAATTCTCTCCTCCCCAGTTTTCAGTCTGGTCTGGGCTTCAGCTTGAGGTAGGTGGAGTGGAGAAGGGGGTGACATTTTCTGATCCTTCTTCCTTCCGGCCCATGGCTCTATTCTGTCTCCTCTTGCTTTTCTCCCGACAGCAGTCTCCTTTACGGTCTAGGTTTTCTGGCACTGGGGCAGGGAAGTGGGTGAGGGATGGTGCTGAGTCTTCCGACAGATTCCAGGTGACCATCTTGGTCCTCTTTTGGCTGTCACTGCTTCCCTGGCAGAAGGCACGGACATCCTCCCCGGAGCAACCCCAGCGTGCATCCTTCTGCCTATGGGGAAATTGCACGTGATTTTTCAGGCGTCCTGTGGTAGAAGAGCTCCCCACTTCCTTCCCCCTCCCTTCTCCCTAGTTTCCTACTAATAGCGCCTGGTTGGGGAAAGGGTGGCTTGCTCCATTGCCTCTTGATAAGTTCTAGGCAAGGAGGACAGAGGTGAGCCCCAGTTGTGCTGGTTGTCTTTAAAAGGGGGATATGTGACAGCGTGGTGGCCTCTATGTCCTCTGCTTTGGGCACAGGGAAAGTTCTGCCACACCTCCCATAAATAGGAGAGCAATGGAAGGGGTGTGGGGGGAGCAGGGAGTACCCACAGGAAAGCTTGAGCGTGGCATGAAGGTGTGGGGGGGAGAAGTCACAAGTGTGTAGTCCCTCTCACGGTCACAGGGACCAATAACTCAGCTACCTTCTAGCCCTTTGCTACGTGACCATCAGTAAACGATCCCATCGTATGTATGCAGAGGGTAACCAAGCAGGTGTATAAAAAGGACCGTGCGCTTCTCCTCTCCCTCAAATATGATTAACAGTAGCCAACACTTCCACAGTGTCTCTCAGTTAATGTGTTCGAATTCTTTATCTGACTTGAAAGTCATAAGGTGTCCTTGATGTAGATGGAGGAAGATGATGAATCACTTAAACGTCAGAGGGCATTGGAGAAGTCAAGGTGTTGGCTGAGCCTCACGTCGCCCAGATGAACGCAGGTTGAGCGGGTCACCTAGGCTTTCTGGCTTCTGCCCTCTTCCCGCTGCCCTGCCCTGCGAGGCTCAGGCTCTTCCCTCCACACATGGCTTCCTGTGCTCTACCCAGATAACAGCATCTCCCTAAAATCCTTTTTGGGGATTGCCACTGACAAATAATCAACTCCAGGTCTGGACCCACATCATCATCATGAAAGAATGCCGAACCTGAGAAAATTTTGAGCTGTTTTCCTAATGCCCACAGGTGGGCGGAGGAGGTCTTTTTACTTAAGAGGACCTACTGTTTCCAGGTGCTCACTTATGGGTCCTGGCAAGATAACCCGGGTCATAACTGTAAGTCACTCTGCTGTTGTCATTAAAGCAGGGCTCAATGCTCTCCACACGGCAGTGCTTGCTGACTTGTATTTGTAATCGATAGATGCTCTAATTCCTGCTCATTACTAATTCTTTGCTTACCCAATTAATCCAAATCAGTGAGGCTTAATTTGGAGGAAAGCGTGCTAAACTCAGGTCCTAATAGAAACTCTGCCCGCAGGCTCACAGCTGGTTGCTCTAGGTCAAGATGAGTCCTGGGTGGAATGAGACTAGTGCTGGACCCCTCCTGAAGCCCTCTCTTTCCTGATATCATGGAAACAGGATGAGGGGTAGGGATGAGTCTGGGAGACTGGCAGAGGAAAAGTTTGCCGAACCTACTGACTTTTTCTTTTTTCTTTTTTAAATCAGGAATTATTAGCCGAGAAGATGCAGAAGATCTCCTCGAGAACATGACAGAGGGAGCATTTTTGGTCCGGGTCAGTGAGAAAATCTGGGGTTACACCCTCTCCTATCGCTTGCAGAAAGGGTTCAAGCACTTTCTTGTGGATGCCTCTGCAGACTTTTACAGCTTCCTCGGAGTGGACCCCAATCGCCATGCAACGCTCACGGATCTCATTGATTTCCACAAGGTATCCTTCAGAGGGGTGCTGGTCAGGAGCTAGAACTGGTAGAAATGTGAGGTGAAGGAGCGCCAGGCTGCAGGTGTTCCAAGAGATGGGGTAGAGAGGGAGCAGGCAGCCCAGCAGGTCCACAGGATCACAGGGATGTGTGGAAGGGTGGAAGAGGGCCGAGATTGTCCAGATAGGCTCTGGGGCCTGCTCTTCTTTTCTCTGGCTTGCCCTCTGACTAAGGCAAGCATCTCCAGCCCTGGTCCCTAAGCTTCTCCTCACCTCAAGTCTCTGAGTGCTCCCTACTGCTAACACTTAGGGACTAGCTGACCCATCTTCTTCCCAAGCCCACAGCCCACCTGCAACTCATCCCCAGGATGTCCTGCTTGAGGACATTCTAGTCAGGCCTCTGGCAGCTTTGTAGAATTAGCTGAAACTTAGCCGTCCACCCTGTGGCTTGAGAAGCTTTTCTAATAGAGTTACCACGTCTCTTGTTCCAACTACAAGGATACGTACATGTGTGGTACGTGTGTGACTTTGGGCAGGTTCCTTAGTCTCACTGAACTTTACCATCCTAACCCGGCAAATGGATGTAAATAATAGTCAAATCCCATGACTGATAAATGAGGCAATGTCCGTAACAGCACTCTGTGAAGTGGTGTGGAAGTTCTTGTTTTCCAGAACTCTCTTGGTCATTTGTCTCCCTACTGTAGACATCTCATGAGGAAAGATGGTGCCTTCCAAACTATGTACGTAGACAGAAGCAACTTTTGTTGCTGTTTTGTGTTTCTTTAGTTTTGTTGCTTCTTTTGTGACTGTCAGCATAGTAGTAACTGGGAGAAAGCCAAAGGTGGAACTCAGTGAGTCACAAGGGTGAGAGAGAGAGATGCCTAGAAACAGAGCCTTGGTCACTCTCCATCTTCCTGAGATTTGCATCTGTAGCAAGGGTCACAGAATTCCTGCACCGTCTCACTGGGTTTCTGCTGTGATAGGGACTCTTGGATTGCTTTTGCTTTTTCTTCATGGATGTCCCCAGAGATCTATGGACAGCTCTTGACTTGACCTTCTAAGTAAAGCACAGAGAAAATGACCCATTTACAAATGTCTAGATGTTGGGTATACAGGACTTCTGGAAAACTGACTAATCAGGTTTAGGGCAGATTTCTACCCATGCTGGGAAGAGCTTTTCTAACAACTCTAGGGACTTATTATCCATACACACCCTCCCTGTCTCTACAGGTGTGTGTGGATATTGACACCTTCTCTGTGTCAGGCATCATGCCCGGTGCTGTCCATCCATGTTCTTGCTTCCTCTTCATGACAAACTTATGAGGGAGGCAGACTAGTCCCATTTCATAGATCAGGAAACCAAAGTTGAGGAGCTTGAGTAGCTTCTCTAAGTGTTCATGGCTGACACCACATGGCCCAAGAGTTAATCCTCAGGCCATCTGCCTCTAAAGATTGTGCCTTTTCCTCTGTACCACGATGTTTGGTTTCCCTGCCCACTATAAGCTGCTGCGAGCAGTGATGAGCTTCTTGTCCTTGGAAGTATTCAGGCACAGGGAAAAGTCCATCTCTCAGAGATGCTATGCTATGGTTCCTGCATCAGAAGGTTAGAACAGAAGACTTTGAAGGTCTTTATCCTCTTTCAAATATAGGGTTGGAGACTTCTGATGTAGTTTCTTACACTATAGAGGGGGTTCATCTATGCCCATGTGGAGATCTGTTGGTCAGTGTGTATATGTTAAAGATTTAATTACACAATTAATTTATGATTACATTCTAAGAATAATCAAGGACAATACAAGGTGAATGCCTTGTCCATTTCAAATCTCCATTTCCATTCTCCACCTTGAAGTATTAGTTTGCCATGTCACTATTCAAGTATTTCCTGGGCATTAACACAAATTTACATAAGGAAAACAGTTTTGTTATTTTCCACATAAACTGGCAATTCTTTTTTTTCTAATTAAACTATAAATTTAATGCAATTCTCCACCCAAAAAATACACCAAATAGGATGGAGATTTAAAAAAAAATGACAGGATTTTCCAGACAAAACAGAAATGTACTTGTTTAGACAGGAGAATTCTAAAAAATAAGGATAGTGGGGTGAGATTAAACTGGATAATTCTTTACCAATTGCTCAGCAATTTGATTTTTTAGCAGGATCAATATATCCTATGTGTGTTTTTTCAAAGCATGGTCACTGGAAGTAGGCTGCTAAATTTTACATCCCAACTTCATTGCTATGTGTGACTTTGGGCAACTACTAAAGTTTTTGTGCTTTAGTTTTCTCCCTGGTAAGATGGGTTTCCAAACAGCACGCACCTCCTTAGGGTCCCTGGGAGGTTTCATTGAGATATCACTGTGTAAAGTGCTACGGCACTACAGCTGACATTTGTGAGTCATCAGGACGTTGGCTGTTATGGAATTGCGTGTGCTGAGTACACGTACCAACCACATCCACACACGTGCCCTGTGGTTTTCCATGATGGCCACTTACATAGCTTCCAGGTTTCCATCATCACAAACAGGGCTGCAGAGCTTTGCTTGTCCCTGTCCCTTTGGGCACAGGCGCAAGTATTTCTCTAGGATGGATCTGTCGTATTGGAATTGCTGGATGGAGGATGATGCACGTTTTCATTTGAAAAGATCTGCCAGATTGCCCTCCAAAAATGGAGTGCCAACTCATGCTTCTGCCAAAACTAGATGAGGCTGTTTCCCCACACGGCTGCCAGCCCTGGGGATTATCAGTCATTTTAATTTTTTCCCATCAGATCGGCAGATGCTCTATCTCACCGTTGTTTAGCTTGCATTTCTCCAATTACTCCTGACACAGAGGATCTTTTCATATGTTTAATGGCCCTTTGAATTTCTTCTGTGGATCGTCCGTTCCTGTCCATTGTCCATTTTCTGCTTAGATGTCTCCTTTCTTACCGACGTGTCAATTCTTCTGGCAACTAAATTGAGCTTCAGTTATGTCTTTTCTGCTTCTCAGGTTTTCTACTGAGATTTTTATTTTTATTTAAGTGAGTACTCTTTTCATTTATAGGTTCTTTAAAAAAATAATAGCCCATTCTTTTTTTTTTTAAGATTTATTCATTTATTTTGAGGGACACAGAGAGGGAGAGAGTGAGCACATGTTGGGGCAGAGGGGAAGGGGGCATGGAGTGTGAAGTCTGACACGGGGCTCGATTTCATGACCCTGAGATAATGACCTGAGCTGAAACCAAGAGTCCCACGCTTAATGGGCTGTCCCGCCCTGGCGCCCCATAAATAATGGCCCATTCTTATTTCACAGATGATTTATCTTCTTATTCCACTGAGGAGATGAATACCCATCCCTCAAAGGCTCTTACCGTTTGTTTTTATAAACTTGATGTTTTCTTGGGGGGTCAGTTCTGTTGTTGAGTTTGGCATCTTTTGTGTATGGGTATAATGTTCCATAAGTATGTACACATTTTGAGTTATGAGTTGGTGTCTGAACTTTGAATTTCCTGCTTATCCATCAATGGATATAGTCCCTGTTTCCCGAATCCATTCTCTCTATGCTGTAAGGGCTGCTGCTGACAGTGAGTAACTCATCTTTCCGACATGGAAAGTCTGAGCTTTTGTGGACTCTTTGGCCTTCCAATGGAGGGCGGTGCCTCTCCTCACTTCCGGTCTGCCCCTCCTCACTTCCGGTCTGTGGAGGCAAAGACATCTGCAGCCTGGGGCTCCTCAGCCTGTTCCTCTGATAACTTGCTCCAACCCCTGCCTCACCTTCCCTCCTCTGATAATCTCATCCTGTAGGTCTTCTGGGTTTCAAGTACTCTTCAACACCTATCTTTGTTGATGTCCTTCCTTCTTATTTTCCCATATTGGATTTATTTCCATTTTCCCAATATGGCTCTATTTCTTTTTTAAAAAGCAGATTTTTTTTTCTGTCATTTTTATAAATTTGAGTGAGGAGGAGGCAGATACATATTCATAGACTTTCTATCTTGAACTGGTCTCTCTCTGGTGGATGTTTATTTCCCTTGCTTGATTACAAGTAATTCTTCCCTTTTGTTTTTCCTTTTAGGAGGAAATTATCACTGTTTCAGGGGGAGAGCTGCTGCAGGAACCCTGTGGACAGAGGGACAGCCCACCAGACTACCATCTGTTGTTTGAGTGATTTTTTTCCCCCCTTACCAATTGGATTTCTTTGGGTATCCATTTTTTGAACTCAACTTAAGAACTTCCTGGCTCAAATCCTTATGGCCTTCCGGAAGATCCACCACCACCAGCCAGAGGATTAAGTAGATTAGTATGTCTCAAAGGATATGAAATATACGTGCTATTGGTCCCCATCCCTGTGCCGAGGACAGAAATTGCTCTTTGCTGATGCAGCTCTTTCAAGAAGAGTTTAGTTATGACTTCAGAGAATGAAGCCTATTTGCCATGGCCACCCTAAGCTGAGCCCCCAGAGCACATGGGTCATGTTTTAATAATCCAAAATAATTCCAGTGCCGAACTCTGAATGTAACCTGTGGTAGACATTCAATAAATGTTTGTGGAATGAATACAGCTCTTCTGAAAGTCTTCCAACACTAACCAGTTTTTTCTAGTAAGTTATTTCCTACCTGTTCTGTCTATAAAGTCATGGAGAGTATAGACGAAATATTGCAAAGGATTTATATGGAAAATATAGATGCTGAGTCTTTTATGATGTACATTATTGTCCTCATTGATTTTTATCATTGCAATAATTACCTAAGGCTTCTGAGACGCAGCTTCCAGAATAGGTAGCTGATACTGCCCTGCCTTCTTTATTTGCCTCTTCTTCGGCCACCCATCCTTGGTCTTGGAAGCATATTTTGACCCAGATTTTGTGATATTGAGGCAGTGGTTTTGTGTATTCCCATAGATGTGCCCCAAACCTAGGATGAATTATAAATCCAAGAAAGCCTTTTCTCTCTAGGATTTGGCCCTCTTGATACAGGTTACCCGTACGATTACTTCTGCCTTCATGGTCCTTTTGAGTCTGATCCTGCGTTCACTTAATCTGAGTATGGTTTTCATTTCAATGAGATTCTCCCAGTGACTCTTCTGTAACTTTCAGGGAAGTGTCTTCATGCATATTCAGGTTCTCATGTTTATAGACACAGAGACAGCATGTTATGGGTGGAATATTATAGTGGAATCAAGCAGATTTGTGTTCAACTCCCCACCCTGGACTTACAAGTATTTTAATGTTGGCAGCACCATATTTGGTGGGAGTGAAAGGGTGGATGAGCTCTGTGCTTTGTCAGTGGACAGGTGTACCTTACACGATAGTCATGTACCACATCTTGTATGCTCTCCTTCACCTGCTGCCTCCCCTACTCTTCACGTCCTTGGCCACTTGCTTCACCCTGGTCAGTACCACTGCAAGTCGTTCTGCATAGATGTTGTTCTCCGTTACGGGGTACATCAGCTTCATGTGAGCTGAGCCAAAGCCACCTTGCCCATCGGGTGCTTTGGGCCCCTCATCTCCTATTGCTGCAGATGCTGAAGACATCGTGCAACCTTCAAGAGCAGGGCCATGAACTCTGCATATGGTGAACCTTGGATCAATGGGGGACAGCAGATGGTAGATTTCTTCTTTCCCTTTCTTCCGGCTGGGGGGCTGTTTGGACAGGCAGTTCTTCCGACGACCTCTGGGAAGATCGACCTGCAAGACAGAGCAACTCATGATGATGAAATCGAAGAGTGACCAAATGAGGTCCACCCCCTTCCCATCTGCCCCTCCTACTCCTCTGCTCCCCTCTCCTGCTCCTCTGGGCTGGCCACCCCTGAATTGAATATAGGCATTTGCTGCAGGCTCTGCCTTTAAGGGAAGCCAAGGTAAGGACCCATCATCCAAATGTGTCCAATAATGTCAGTCTCCCAGCCTGACTTCTATCTTGCTCTCTCCCAGGGCCCCCGAATGAATAAAACAAAGTGAAGGGGGGATCCTCCTTGAATGCCAAAGTACTTTAAAACCATAATCGATTATGGTTAGATTTTCTTCTAATAGATACTTCTATTCTAGTATCTCCCAAGGAAACGAGTTTTAGTTTTAGTCTTGCTGCTTACAAGCTATGTGACTGTGCAAGACATTCAGCTTCATGAAGGCTCGGTCTCCCGGAGAATAGGATTTTCTGTGTGGCTGCCACTAGTTTTTTTTTTTTTTTTTTTTGTGGGTCAGTGAAATGAGCAGTAATGAAAGCTCCGTCTAAATGGGAGGGATGGCTGATAAGAACCACAGAAACAGCAACAATTATTTCGGGCTTAGCAGTGACGTGGCAGGGGAATATGGTGTGATGATTTTCAAGGTGTTGGAAGAAACTTCTTATTCCAAGCACTAGCAGCCACTCACAGAGCCAAGCAAGCCGGGCTGAGAAACTGAACCCCTGAGCTGTTGTTCCTGTCACCCCTAATTAATATGTGAGAGACAACAGCTGAGTTTTCTATGCCTAACACATTTATTTCATTTTATTTGGGGCCTGCACTTTTCTGCGTGTCTCATATATTTTAGGTTTTACCTGGCCTTAAAATAAATTCCTTGTAAGTTGTCCTGCAAATGAAATTACTGTCTGGAAAACTGCAATTTCATCTTGAGAGTTTTATTATGCTAATAAATGTCAGGATTCTCAAATAAAGGGATTGCCTTTTTTTTTTTTCCCTGAGCCCTACAAATATAATGAAAAATAGTCAGTCAGCTACAAGACTCAGCAGAGAGAAAATTTACAGTCTAGAACTAGAAAGAGAAGTTGTAAAAAATACTATGCAAGTTAATGGAAGATAAATGTCATTGAACGGAAGGGTAACTTGGGGTCCCGGGCAGGGAGTGGCAGAGCTGGAGAGCTGGACACCTGCGGTGCGAGGGTCTAAGGGGCACGGGCTGCAAAGCGGCTCCTCAGGGTTAGAATGGAGCCCGGGACAGGAAGACCCCGATTCCTGGGGAGTGCAGGCCCCTCTGTACCCTTGAACCCTTCATTAACCTCAGAACTCAATTTGAAGCCAGAAGGAACTTTGTTCTGTGACCCTAGGCAAGTGTTTTCAGTTCTCTGGGCCACACTTTCTTCTGTGAAATGCGGTAAACCATGCCTGTCTCAGACGGTGGCTGAAAAAAAGGAACCATGTGGGGGTGCACTAGAAAATCCACATAAAACTTTCGACTCCCCCCAAAACTTAACTGCTGATAGCCTACTGTTGACAGAGGCCTTACTCATAACATGAACAGTCAATCAATACCTACTTTGTATGTCATATATCCTACACACTGTATTCTTACAATAAGGTAATTTAGAGAAGAGAAAATGTTATTAAGAAAATCATACTGAAGCGAAAATGCATCTACAGTACTGTACCGTATTTATTGGGAAAAAGTCCACATCTAAGTGGACCTGCACAGTTCAAACCCACGTTTTTCAAGGGGTCAACTGTCACATAATGTGAGATTTTGTAATAGTAGTGACGAATACTATTTAAGCTGTGTGTATGTGGGTGTGTATGTGGGTGTGGATAGTCATTCTTACAGTCATGCCAAGGGAGACAGACTATCCTCTCCATCTTGTGCCTGGGGAAACTGAGGCATAGGGAAGTTTAGAACTTAAAATGCAGATTCTCCTTTAGTGGCTCTGGGGTGAGGTTGACGGTTCTGTATTTCTTTTCTTTTCTTTCTTTTTTATTTTAGATTTTGTTTGTTTATTTGACAGAGAAAGAGAGCACAAACAGGGGAGCAGCAGAGGAAGAGGGAAGAGCAGGCTTCCTGCTGAGGTGGGATCCCAAGGCAGGGTTCAATCTCAGGACACTGGGATCATGACTTGAGCCCAAGGCAGAGGCTTAACCATCTGAGCCACCCAGGCGCCCCAGAGGTGCTGGGTTTCTAACAAGCTCCCAGGTGCTGCTGATGCTGCTGGCCTGTCTGCCACACTCTGAAAAGCAAGCTTCGAAAGCTGGGCGAGGCAAACTCCAGCCACCGGCCAAATTCGGCTGGCTGCCCTGTCTTCTACAGTCTGAGGGCCAAGAGTGGTTTTTCCATTTTCAGCTGGCTGGAAAAAATTAAAAAGAATAATATTTTATGACCTGTGAAAATTATATTACATTCAAATTTCAGCACTCATAAAGAAAGTTTTATTGGAATATAGCCACACTCATTTGTTGACACCAAGTCGTTGGCTGTGTAGGGCCTGCAAAAGCCTAAAATATTTACTATCTGGCCCTTTACAGAAAAAGCTTGCTGACCCTGGTTTTAAATTATGTGCATATGTTAGGAATTATTTTGCCGTCTTGCTCTGCTTGATCTAAATCTACTCTTAGGAGAGATTCTAACACCATATTTATACTTCAGAGAAGCCGAAGTGAATGTGTTACAGTTCCGGTAGTGTTCCCATTTTAAATATGATACATCTCATCCCCTCTCAAGTAACCAAATAGGAGGCTCCTTTTTTTTTTTTTTTGGGGGTCAGAGGATTTTAACCCAATGCAAGCTGGTCCTATCACAGTTATACAGATACTTTATATGGGCATAGAGTCATTTGCTTTCTAGAATTTACCATGCATCCTGCACTTAACTGTATATGTATCTGTTTTGCCATTTCAATCTACAAGGTCCTGGAGGTCTGACGATGCCCTATTTACTGGTGTGTTTTATTACGCATGGAGCAGCGGATGTTTCGAGTTGTGTTTGTTAGGGATTAGAGACAAATGGACTTTGCAGGTTTCAAAGACGTGATTTACCCTTTACAGGAGCCCTGTAGCTGAAAAGCCCAGGCTGAGCATTATGGCTGCTTTGGGTTGAAATCTTGAATCCACCCCTTTCCGTCCTCAAGCAGAACAGAAAAACAAACAAGCCAAGGAGACTGAAGACGCCCGAGGTAACTCGGCTCCCAGAAAGCGTGAGATGGTTGCGCTGAGAATTGAACAGAAATCACCTCTTGGCAAAGCTGTTCTATGACTTGCAAAACAGACAGCGAAGCCAGAGCAGGCAACAGACACTGAGCTCGAACTCTCCTGGCCAGTTTGCACAGACCCATGGGTTCTCGGAGGACATCGGATGAGCTATTGTGGCAGTAACTGTGAAGGACTGGTTTTTATTGTGGGAAAATCTATGTACTATAAAATGGACCGTTTTAATGCAATTATCGCCACCACTCGTCCATGGAACACTTGCAGAACTGACCCTCCATACCCGTTAAACAATAGCTCCCCATTCTCCCATCCCTCTGGCTCCCAGAAATCTGCATTCAGCTTTCTGTCTGTATTAATTTGATAACTCCATGTTGCTTATTTCAGTGAAATAATTTCCCGATTCGGCTTTTTGTCACTTAGCGTGTTTCTTCAAGGTTCACCCAAGTTGTAGCATGTGTAAGAATTGTCTTTCTTTTTAAGGCCGAATAAATAGCCCCTTGTGGGAATACACCACATTTTCTTTATCCATGGGTCCATCAGTGGGCATTGGCGTTGCTTCTGCCTTTTAGCTCTTGGGTATAATCCCGCTATGAACATGAGTCTGTATCGTAGGGTCCATGTGCTCTACAAGTCCCAAGTTTACAGATTCAGACCAGTCCCCACCAAAGCCATTCCCTATCTCGATAAGTAATCTTGCCTAACTCCCACCTTAGGAGATGTTCCATGATTCCTCTGGTACGGGCTCTCCTTCTGCAACAAGGTAATAAACCTAACTTTGGTTTCGGGTGTGTTCGGGTGGCCTTTAGTGGGTGGGCTTTAAAAGGATGATCTCTGGAAAGCATGGGATCTGTGATAAGCACTTGATAAACGCTGAATGCCTTCTCCCCCTTGACAGCGCTGAGAGCTGCTGTGTAAGGCCCTCCCGTGAATAATAGTATGTGCATTTACGGCCTCATCTCAGAGAATCAGCTCACGCCTGGCCGAGCTCTGAGCTCGCCCCCTTGGAGGCTGTGTAAAGCGGGACATGGTGAGCTTGCAGGGTCACAAGCCGACTCAGAAATGGTGTGCCAGGCGCTCTTCTGAAGGGAAATTTCTTGCCCCAGGGGCACCCAATACCAGAGGCCCAGCAATGAAAGGGAGCCCCTCCAGGGAAGCTGGAGGAGAGGAGCCCTGAGGAGCCCCCATGCCCTAGAGAACAGGGAGACCAGCAGAACTCATCTCTGGTGGACCCTTGACCCATTTGCTAAGGGTCTTTTTTCCTCCCTGGACACCTCTACCACCTGCCCCCCTCCCCTGCCCTGCTGGCAGGAGGAGACAGCAGCAGACTGGGAAAAGTAATTCTTTGGGGTTACCAGTGACCGAAGAAGGACAGAAGAGGCAGCCACAAACAGGAAACAAGGGGTATCAGCAAAGGAAGAGAGCCATGAAGGTGTGTAAGTGTCTGTGCATGTGCATGTGAGGCTAAAAGCCTTAAATATGATCCACAGGGGTAGTTCACACCTAGACATGGGCTGGGTGTGTGTGTGTGTATGAAGTCCTGATAGGTGCCCTTCAGCATACTATCCTGCACCCCACCTTTTATCATACAAACTAAACATTTGCACAACCAAATTCATCACAAGAGACACATTCTGCCCAGATTCTCAGCCACTAGCCAAGCGCCTTGGACACTTCTGCAAGCCTATGGGGCAACAGCAGTTCATGCCTATAACTTGGGTGTTGACCAAAAATTCAGCATACACCCTTTTTATATCTCTCTTTCTGAATCTTTTCATCAAATTTTATATTGTTGACTACCTTTCATGTCCTCTGCGCACGTCTCTGGGTAATTTCTCATTTATTCTCATGTCTTCCTGGAGTTTCGGTGGGTTTTTCCATTGGACTTCTTCTGATTGGCTGAGATGACTGTCCTTCGTGATGGTTCTTTTTCTCCCAGGGCAGCTGCTGGTCAATTTGATGAGAGGAGGGACCCACCCCCTTATATGTGGTGTGGGTATTCATCACAGCCTCAAATTTCTACTGGTTGTGGGTTGTTGAACACAACTACAGAAAGTTCTCTGGGGTAATCAAGCCTCTCCCCTCATTTCCAGTTTCTAAGGATTTATGAAAAGTAGGACATATTGCTAAGCCAGCACAACAAACAGAATGGTCAAAACATTACAAAAATTAGTATTCTAATAAATAATTAAAAAAAAAAAAAAAAAAAAAAAAGCACACCACCCCAAAACCCATCTGTGAGCTAGTCGCCCAGAGTCTGACTCTAGCATACTATTTTAGGAACAAATCCAACACCTCCCCAAGTCTGCCTAACAAAATACCGTTTTCCATTAACAGTGTAGCAATTTGTTCAAGAGGCATGGAATCCCTGAACAAATGGGCCATCGGGAAACTAATTAATGACACTCTGCATTAGACACATTCTTAACCTTAAAAAGCAGACACTAACTCATAGCTGAAACAGAAACGCAAAATCATTTTAGGAACAACTTAACTTTTATTACTTAGTGCATACCGGGGGAGGAATACTTTGCATTAAAAGCACTTACCTGACATGTCTCTGAAGCAATGGAGTCCAGGCGGGAAGATGTAGCACACAGAGCCCTTAAAGAGGAATGTCACTATTCACAATAGAGATTTATGTTCTCAATTAAGTAATTCAATTATTGGTTTGAGGGAGGGACCATTTGTCCCAGCAATTTAAAAAAGCCCCGAACACTAATTTTTTAGCCAATTGTACTCAGAAGTACGGTGGGGGCCCAAGAAAGGAGAAAAAGTTAGAGACACATTTCATGGGCGTTTTCTCTTGTCTCTTGTTTTTTACTTCTTCATGGAATCATTTTTCGATGCTATTGGGTATGTCATCTGTCTTTGTCCAGAGACCCTGAGAGTGGCCGGGAAAAGATCTAGCGGATGTTGGTGTCTCTGTTAGTCAGAGTCCTAATAGGGAGAAGGCGGGGAGCCCCAACACAGGATCATTTGATGAGGTTCATTTGCAAAGGTGAGGGTGCAGGGGAGCTGTACTGGAAACAGTGACCTGTGGCTTAGTAGCTGTCGCGCCCCTCCACCCCTCGCCCCCCAGGATGGGGAGGAAGCAGTTGCACTATGTATGAGGAGGGAGATACACATGCAACTGGCCATTTTGAGAGTCAGGACTGTGTCCAGGGACAGAGCCAGCTTCGGTGACCTTGAGGATAGTCTGCCAGGGCCATAAATAAATACCCTGACTTCACCCTCCTTCCTCCCTCTAATTTCTGCAGCCTGACCAGTGACTGAACTGGCCTAATGCCAGAGGGTCTGAAGTTCTTGGTGAAGTCTACCCAGGCGGGCCTCCCAAGGTAGAGGAGACCAAAGGTCCACCTGGGCGGCAACGTTCGTCCAACATTGTCTCAGCTTCCCTTACCAACCTCGGTCTGCTCATGTACTCAGAGATCATATCTCTGCCTGCTCTCCTGTTCCATCTGCCTCTGTCAACTTTGCAGCACCTCATACCGAGTCTGTTAATGGGCCTCTTCATCTTGCTTTGAAGGCTGACACCATCATCTCATTATTTAACTTCTGGCTTTTAAACTTGGCTGTGGTGTTTCCGTGCAGGTGACCCTCACCTTTCCCTCCATACCTGAGGAGACAGGCAGCGGGGCAGGGGTCCCTGGGCTCCGGGATGGCAGGCTGCTTCATCCTCTAGACTCTGACATGCCCATTTTGATGGAATTTGTGGTGAATTTCGTGTTTAGTAATGAACCCGTTCTTAGTATGTTTCTGTCCTGGCTGTGGCCATTTGACCACTTTCGGGGTCTCCAAAGATAGAGTAGCAATTTGGGAGGCTCATCAGAAGTACACATCTGGAGAGTACACTCTGAGCATCTCTAGAGGCTCTTCAGCTGAGCCTGTGGCCAAAGGTTCCCGCGCAGGTCCCTCCAGACCTTGCTGTTGGAGGAACGGGAAGACTGGGGCCCACCTACTGGGCAGCTCTGCCTACCTTCTCCGTGCAGTTGCTTTCCAGTTTAGGCAAGACCAGGCGATGACTACGCAAAAATGGCGGTTGTCTTTTCTTGATTGGTGCGTCTGAGCATGGGCTGAATCATTAGCGTGATTTCTGGAAAATTAGAAAGAAGTGAAATTTAACTATAGTTTGGACTTCTGGCTGAGCCTGATACCGCTGTGTGTGAAATTCAGACAGCACAGGAGGACAGAAAACATACAAGGAACGAGGGGAAAGAGCCTCAATGGTCTGCTTATGTCTGTCCAGCCAGCGAATTGTCTCTGTGCAGGATTACATGCCAGGACGAAGAAGAAGGTCTGAGATGGTCTCCAGTGTCTGGAGATCAGTATCTAGAGTCTGAGAGGTACTCACATGACAATATTCCAGGGATCTTAAAAGCAACCAAGCAGACAGACAGACAGGCAGTGTCTAGAGATGCTGATACTTTGGTCTGGCCTGGGGCCTCCGTATCAATATAGATTAAGGAAATGGGAAATAACTCTATGTGTTAGAGGTTAAGTGTCCCCTCTGTGGGGCACAGGATAGTGTGGACACGCTGTATTGTTGGGGATGATGCCATTTACAGTCTTCATGGCTTCAGGTATCCGAGCAAGCAATGAAACCTTAATTTTATGTATTTAAAACTAGTTTATGTCAAGTTCCCAATCTGCAGAATCAAACTTGGTTATTTCAGGTTAAAAATCAGTCAATTCACAATCCCATCTTCTTCGTTGGATGGATTAACAGCATCAGGGGATTGGTGACTCTTCCTGGTGTGGGCTGGGGCTGGCTGGAGATGTTCCTTCCCAGTCAACATCCACCAGATGTAGCCCTATCCGATGATGGGGTTTGTCCTGCTTTCCTGCCAGACCCTGGTGGATGTTCCCATCTTGTTTCCAGACGTGAAATTCACACTGCCTCTACTGATAGTCTTGTTCTGGCTTCAGAGCCCCAGCAGGTCCACCTTCTCTCAAAGTCACCCAAGGAAAAAAAAATCTGTCTGCTTTCTGAGCTTTCTTTTTTTTTTTTTTTTTTTTTTTTTAAAGATTTTATTTATTTATTTATTTGACAGAGAGAAATCACAAGTAGACAGAGAGGCAGGCAGAGAGAGAGAAGCAGGCTCCCTGCTGAGCAGAGAGCCTGATGCAGGACTCGATCCCAGGACCCTGAGATCATGACCTGAGCCGAAGGCAGCGGCTTAACCCACTGAGCCACCCAGGCGCCCTGCTTTCTGAGCTTTCTATACCCAGATGTATGGAGACTCTGTGCAACCTCCTGGATCCATCCTTCTAGGTACATTCATGTGGCCTCTCTCTCTCTCTATAAATTTGCAGGATTTGCCATTGGGCTGGAGGACCTGGAAGGAACCTGAAGCTGCAGTTCAGTTGAAAGACTGCCTGCTTGCAGAATTCCCTCTTGCTCAGGAGAGGTCAGTCTTTTGTGCTATCCAGGCCTTCAACTGATTGGATGAGGCCCACCCTCATTATGAAAAGGAATCTGCTTCATTCAAAGTGATTTAAAGGTTAGTCTCATCAAAAATACCCTCACAGAAAGATCCAGAATAGTGTTTGACCATATATCTGGCACTGTGGCACCATCAGTTGACATATAAAAATAACCATTGCTGTGGCCATGAACTCTAGAAACCAATGGCAGTGCTGATGACACGACTTGGGCCACAGTGACCCTACGGAGGACTTTACTTGGTGCTTCCCTTTCATGGTGGTCTGCCACATCCATGCCTCAGAATGGAAGGTCCCAGATCTCTCTAGCATCTGGAATCGTGCCTTTGCTAAATCACCCCACCCTGGTTCTTTATCCTAAAATGGGTGAGAGAGATTGCCCCAGGGGCTCTGCTCTTTTTCTGAGGTTGCCAATTCAAAGGCATAGGATTAAAAATAGCCCTCTTTCCCGAGTCAGCCTGGATGAATTCCTCCCGGGGCTCTCCCATGAAAGCACATCTGTCAGGGGCTTATGAGCCTGTCCAGTCCTATCTTCCACTTGCTAGTAGGTAAAGAGAAGTGAGCTGCTGTAGCAAATTGGCTGTGTCCTTTGGGTATTTTATGGGACTTCTGGAAGCCCTCTGCATTAGCTCCAGCTTCTTTCCTCCTCCTAAGAGGGCGGGTAGTTGTAGGCTAGATGTGTCTGGGAACTCCATATGCTTGTTCACCTTCTAGAGGGAATACACCTTTCAGTGTGTTCATTCCACACTGGATCCTTTCTAATGACAGGAGTACTTTGACCTTGGAAACTCCAAGAATTCTTTCCTTGGACAGAGACAGTGTGGCCAGGACCTGCAAGACAATAAAGGGAATGACGGTTCGGATTGGGATCACTGGCCTGTGCTTGTTTACCCCCTGTCTGGGTCTGTGCCCATCTCTGCTGCTTCATTTTGCCCCCCAGAAGCATACACGCCCATCCTAGCCAGCCCTTATCCACTTTTTGGACATTTCCTGGATGCCTGCTAATTTTCTGCCCTATGTGGGGTCCTGGGACCAGAGGGACAAATCAACCACAGGCAGCCCTTTCAAGGGGCACTCCCAGTCTAGTGGGGTCATTGGAGCAGACCGCATCAGAACTCTCTTCTACCTCTTTGGACCTCACTTTACCATCACTGCTCTCAATGGCATTCTTTTAAAGCTTACACCTGCTGCCTTTTATTATTTTTTTTAAGGTTTTATTTATTTGAGAGAGTGAGCGAGAGTGCACGAGCTGGGAGGAGGGGCAGAGAGGAAGAGAGAATCTGTTTCCTTACTGAGAGCAGAGCTGGACTGGGTGAGGGGGGGTGGCGCTCGGTTCCAGGACCCTGAGATCATGACCTGAGCCAAAGTCAGACACTTAACAGACAAAGCCACCAGCATGCCCCCTGCTGCTCTTCTTGAAGGACTCCACTGGGTAACGGGAGTCACTTTGCAAGGATGCACCTTGGAGTTTATGTTCCCACTTCCCTTCTCCCACCTTGGCTGCCACTAGTCAATGTCTGTGGGGCATGGCATGTGGGAGCCCAGCCCCTTGTCTTGGGTTGGGACAATTCTGTGGCTTAGGACACTGTCCTGGGTTCCCCTGAGGGTCAGCTTGAAGCCACCCTCTGCTTCCCCTTTGCCTGAGATCCTCCTCGTTGCTTCCTCCTCTTCCTGTTCTGCTCCTCCCTTCTCTGCACACTGATCTTCCCAGGAGAATCTCCTTCGTAAACCGCCGGTAGCCCACTCCTCTTCTTTAGGGCTACTTCTGTGGAGCTTGTCTTAAGGTAGTCATGGAAAATTTGTCTGAAAAAGACAAAACCAAATGATTAAGTTTAAGGGGTGCTGGGAGCACAGATGACGGACTGTGTGTGAAAGTGTGTGTAGGACCCATCCAAGGAGAAAAGCACATCAGGGAAGCTTTGGGGCCGCCATGGTGTTCAGGAAGAGGTGTGGTGTCTTTTGTCTTCTGACTGCCTGGCATCTGAGCCTTTACCTGTGTGGGTCTGTCTCTGATTCAGGCTGCATGTCCCACCACGGACGTTGAAAAGTCCAATTTAACTCCCTCAGACGTGCCTAGTTGGACAGATTAGTCTGAAACTTGGCACTGCAGCCAAGGAGTCACTGGCTTGGACTGGTAATGGTGACAGTGTGGGGACAGAGTAGGCCTGTGGGGGGGTGGTGGTGGCATTGGCGGGGCACACCCCGATGGCTGCTGGGGTTGGTGTTGGCACCTGAGTGGTCACCCCAGTGCTGTTTGGCACCGTGATCTTGGCTGTGGTTCTGACTGTGCTTTCCTTTGTTCCCAACCCCCTGCCCAGGTTTCTTGGTGATACGCCTCCTCTGATAGGCTGTTTTACTGCTTAAGTCACCTGCAGGCAGATTCGGTTGCAGCCAAGAGCCCTGACTGGTCCTTGGGTCAAAAGTTTGAGGAGGATGGAGGGCAATGACAAGGGGGACATGTAAAGAGCCCTGGAGGTAGAAAGGGCACTAGGAGCTACAAAGTTTGATTTTTTTTTTTTTTAAGATTTTATTTATTTACCTGACAGACAGAGATTACAAGTAGGCAGAGAGGCAGGCAGAGAGAGAGAGGAGGAAGCAGGCTCCCTGCTGAGCAGAGAGCCGGATGCGGGGCTCAATCCCAGAACCCTGGAATCACGACCAGAGCTGAAGGCAGAGGCCTTAACCCACTGAGCCACCCAGGCGCCCCCAAAGTTTGATGTTTATGGGGAATGGAGTCAGGGATGTAGAGGCCAGTGCAGAAGGATCTCATGGGCTCTGCCATGGAGATGGGCCTTATGTTTCTGTTATTTTTTTCTTCTAAATGTAACCCAGATGGTGAGATGGGCCTTCAATGCTCAGTGACCAAAACTCTTTAGCCATAAAATAAATTAAAGTATATTTTATTTTCAAACAAACATTCTGTTACACCTACTACCCCTAACTTCCTGGATCCTTAGGTCCTGGACTAACTGTGGAGAAAAGGCCCTGATTTACCTTGAATTCCAACCCCTCTAACATGAGAGGGGCCAAGGTGACACAATATGGTTCATCCTTTTCTTTTCTTTTTTTAATTTTTTTTCAGCATAAGAGTATTCATTGTTTTTTGCACCACAACCAGTGCTCCATGCAATACGTGCCCTCCTTAATACCCACCACCTGGGTCCCCCAACCTTCTACCCCTGCCCCTTCAAAACCCTCAGGTTGTTTTTCAGAGTCCATAGTCTCTCATGGTTCACCTCCCCTTCCAATTCCCTCAACTCCCTTCTCCTCTCCATCTCCCCACGCCCTCCATGTTGTTTCTTATGCTCCACAAATAAGTGAAACCATATGGTAATTGACTCTCTCTGCTTGACTTATTTCACTCAGCATAATCTCTTCCAGTCCCGCCCATGTTGCTACAAAAGTTGGGTGTTCTTCCTTTCTGATGGAGGCATAATACTCCATAGTGTATATGGACCACATCTTCCTTATCCATTCATCCATTGAAGGGCATCTTGGTTCTTTCCACAGTTTGGCGACCGTGGCCATTGCTGCTATAAACATTGGGGTACAGATGGCCCTTCTTTTCACTACATCTGTATCTTTGGCGTAAATACCCAGGAGTGCAATTGCAGGGTCATAAAGAAGCTCTGTTTTTAATTTCTTGAGGAATCTCCACACTGTTCTCCAAAGTGGCTGCACCAACTTGCATTCCCACCAGCAGTGTAAGAGGCTTCCCCTTTCTCCACATCCTCTCCAACTCAAGTTGGTTCCTGTCTTGCTAATTTAGGGTTCATCCTTTTCTTTTCTTTTTTCCCTTTCCTTTCCCTTGCTTTCCTTTTTCCTTTCCTCCTCTCCCTCCTCCTCTTCTTCCTCCTCCTCTTTCCTCTTTTTCTTTCTTTTTTAAAAGATCAATTTGGGGACAGTAATTTTCAAAGTAGTTCCCATTTTATGTCTAATGTGGATGCATTGTGTCCATCATCTCATTTTACAGATGAGGAAATGGGGCTCAGAGGACTTAAAGGTGTTTCTGCAGTGGCCCAATGACAGAATGTGGATGCTGTTATGTGAACCCAGACCTTCTAGCTCCACAGCACTGAGACTTTCCCCGTGGGCTCACTGAGGATTTTATCTGCAGGTCACGTTCCAGTGTCTGCCTGGATCACATGTGAAAGATGGCTCACCTCCAGTGTGCTGATGAGGCATCAATCTTATTTCTTCTGTGTCTTTCCAGTTTGGATGTGAGAGAAGGTGTACATTCAGCAGGGATGCCTGAGAACACCGTTAAGGATCCAGCTCTAAATGGCCCAAAGCCTCAAGGCTTGCGGTTACATATGGATCTAATCTCGGCTGCGAGGAGGCTAATAAATGACAATGACATCATCCATAAGAGTGAGATGCTATGATTTCCACGTTTGTGTGAATCGAGGCCTTTGACTAGTGTCCATGAGCAGTGAGCTGCTGAGGACATGAACCTGTTGGGAGAAAATTCACATACTAGTACTGGTAATCGTCATCATCTACTAAATGCTTGCCCATTCCATGCCCGATACGATCCTAGGTATTCACATATATGGTGTCCATTTAATCCATACAAAATGCAGTGAGGTAGGGGGGGACATGACCATTTTACAAATATGGAATTTTCTAGGTTCAAGGTCGTTAAGTCCTTTGTCTGAGGTCATGTAACAGGTAAGTGGGAGGTTCAGACCATTCCATCTGACTCCAAAGTTCATGCACTTCTATCCACAATCTTGCTACTTCAAGGGTGGTCCTTGAGCCAGCAACAGTACCACCTGGGGGGCTTCTTAGTAATGCAGGGTTCAGGGCTCCACCACTAGACCCAGCTAATCAGAATTTGCATTTCAACAAGACCCGCAGGTGAACAGGTCTGTTTACGTTAAATTTCAAGGCACTGTTCTGGGCTACACTACTTTTTTTTTTAAACTTTTACTTATTTGTCAGAGAGAGAGAGAGAGAGAGCGCACAAGCAGAGGGAGTGGCAGGCAGGAGAAGCAGGCTCCCCACTGAGCAAGGAGTCCAATGCAGGGCTCCATCCCAGGACCCTGGGATCATGTCCTGAGGGGAAGACAGGAGCCTAACAGACTAAATCACCCAAGCATTCCTTATGTATAAGTTTTTTTTTTTTTGAACAATTTATTTATTTTTAAATTTCTTTTCAGCTTAACAGTATTCATTATTTTTCCACCACACCCAGTGCTCCATGCAATACGTGCCCTCCTTAATACCCACCACCTGGTACCCCAACCTCCCACCCTCTGCCCCTTCAAGACCCTCAGGTTGTTTTTCAGAGTCCATAGTCTCTCATGGTTCACCTCCCCTTCCAATTTCCCTCAACTCCCTTCTCTCCATCTCCCCTGTCCTCCATGTTATTTGTTATGCTCCGCAAATAAGTGAAACCATATGATAATTGACTCTCTCTGCTTGACTTATTTCACTCAGCATAATCTTCCAGTCCCGTCCATGTTGCTATGTATAGGTTTTAAACCAAGGGCCTTGGGGGTCAAATCATTAAGAGGGAGGGCCGCCTGGCCTGTTTTATTCAGTTTGGCCAGCAGGGGGCGCCTGCCGCCTCTGCCAGCTTCTCTAGGGGCAGGGAAGACAGGGGAAGCTCAGATCCTGGCAACATGGAGGGTCTTCTGTGGAGTAGATCAGGCCGAGGTGGAAAGACTTGCTCCCCTGCTTTCTCGGCCTGGAGGTCCTGGCTCTGTAGCTCTGTGGCGCAGAGGTGGAGGGGGCTTTTGTACGTGCGTAGTTCCAAATAAACGATGGGATTAAAGCCTGGAGGAGCCCAGACCTTTTTGGCAGGCTGTAAGCACGCATGCCCCAGGAGGCAGGAGCTTGTGGTCGCGGCCAAGGGGCCTGGGTTCTAATTTGACCTCTGCCACAAACTCGCAGTGTGATTTTGGTTCCCGGTTCCTTTCCCCACCGTAGTTCCCCAGCTCTCTGAGGACCTACCTCCAAGGTCTTTGGAAGCTGTAACGTTCTATGAAGCCATAATTAAAAAGCCCCGGGAGAACACATTCTATTTCAAGGAATTTTTTTTTTTTTTTTTTTTTTTTTTTTTGTTAGATGAAACTGTGCAAAGCTAATTATCACTCCTTAATTCATCTATTTTATAGTTTTCACTTTTTTTTTTTTGCCTAAGTTTTTTTCTGGGTACAAAAGTGAGTATTTAAAAATATGAAAAGAAATTACTAAAAAACATAAATTTGAATAAGTGGCCAAATACCACAAACACCCTCAAATCTAGAAGGATGGCATCATGTTTACCAAATAAACACCTTTACACTACTTCACATCTTCCTACTTTTTTGGGCTTCATATTCTTTGATCCTCTCTCCATAGAATTGTCATTTCTCATACAAAGAATTAAAAGGATGATCTATAGTTTCTGCCAATAGAGTTGATCAAAATTTAAGGTGTATTTTCGAGATGTGTTTTATGTCAACCACGTGACCTCAGATGCACACATACTCATTGTTCGTAATTTGCTACCGGGTTGTGCTTTTCAAACAGGGAATCCAAAGATATTTCACCTGATTCCCATCAACACAGAGAAAATACATGGTGCATGTATAACTCCATACCCTGCACTTTTTAAAAAAAAGATTTTTTTTAATCATTTGACAGAGATCACAAGTAGGCAGAGAGGCAGGCAGAGAGAGAGGGAAGCAGGCTCCCTGCTGAGCAGAGAGCCCAATGGGGAGGTTTGATCCCAGGATCCTAAGATCATGACCTGAGCCAAAGGCAGAGGCTTTAACTCACCGAGCCATCCAGGCACTCCCATACCCTGCCCTCTTGAGTATATTTTTGAAAGGAAAGAACTTCCATTCTGATGAAATGTCATAGTCATGAGCATTCTGGCTTCTTCCAGTGTCACTGGTATACATGTGATGGCTTGAGGACTTTCTCACAGGTTGGCTTCCAGCTCAGCACCTTCAGACCAGTTTCTCCTCCGTTCTTCATTGATTCCACAGCCACGTGCCGTAGGATATATTCACAGGGTGATGGAACAGGTGGTCCTCCACCTTCATGAGAGGACGTCACCGGAGTCAGCATGTAGACTATTCTGGAAGCCATTCCTGCTCTCTTGCTTTCTCCAAGGCTCTGGGTGAAATCCGGGCTGAGATTCCATCATTACTGCTGAAGAAAGTCCACTGAGGGGGCAGTGAGGGTCACTGGCTGTGGCTGAGCAAGGCTTTGATCTTCCCCAGGGAAGGTTTCAGTGGAGGATGGAGCCACTGGAAAATCTTCTTTGTGCGGCTCTCATCATTCACCTCCTTCAAGCAGGTTCAGACTTCAGTGTCATTCCCCTTCTACCAGATGTGTCCTTTCTTCACACTAGCTCTTTTCCTCACCACATGCCCAGAGTCTAGAACTGTGGGTGGGCTTGGGAGGAAATAGTTGCATCCCACTTACCTTCTCTCTTCAAGCCACAGCTTGAAGGATTGGTATGAAAGGAAGCCAATGTTTTGGTTATTCTGTTCCTCTGGAGAGTAGTTCTTAGTTAGGTCTTCCTGCTTCTCACGAGTGCTGGTGATTTTTGACCCCCGCCTTTTTAAAAATTAAAACTCCTATAAAGACGTCATAAACTGAATTCAGAATGAGGGAAACGTTATAGGACAAATGACCTGACTTCTTCATAAAAGAAATGGCATAAAAAAATTGGGATGGGGAAGTAAGTTTTAGAGGAGTAGAAACTTAAGAAACCAATCAACCGAACGCAATGCATGGACACCGTTCTGATCTTGAGCTGAACAAATTGTCTATGAAAAGGGTATTTGTGAAACACATGGAGGGGACATTTGGACATGGTCCGGAGACCAGCTGATGCTAAGGAAGTTTTGTTGACCAGGCTAGACGTGCTGATAGTGTAAATGGTGGGCCAGCAAACGGTCACCTCCTACTCTCCGCATCCCCCCATCAGTAGAGGGTCTACACGGAGGGCAGAGGTGCACACAGATCCCAAGAGGGGAGCATGATGGCCCCGGCAAGCGGTCGCCACAGGGTTAGTGGGAACGGATGATCCACGGGACTGTTTGGTCTTCCCTTTTTGCCCATCATCTCCTCACCTTGAAGGTTATACCTGTTCTTGTCCTCAGCCTTTGCTTACTGTTTTACCTCTTCTCAGAAGCCTTTTCTTTGGTTTTACCCTTCTCTGCATTCCCTCCCTTCCCACCTTTGGCCCGCCTCCTCCAGAAAGCTGCCTCCATCGTCGGCCCCTTCCCTGAAAGCCCGTTGTGTTCCCACTGAAGTTCGTGGGCACTGACATATAGGTCAGCCCTTGGCCACCTTGCCTCCTCTCCAACTGGGAGCTGGGTTTGAGGCATCCCTCCTCGAGTGCATGTTTAGAAAAGGTTTGCTGGCTGAGAAGCACAGCAGGCAAAGGCAATTTATCCTGGAAGATGCATTTGCATGGTGATGGATGTAGCTGTAACCAGAGCAAGGGGGTGTGGTGACAATGAAAACACCAGGTGGGGACCTGCAGATACCCTGGAGGATAACAGGATAACGAGTCACATGGCTTTATTTTATCCTGTCTCCCCCCAGGAATGGCACTTCAGAGATGTGCTCCTCCGTGAAGAGGCAAGACTCCTGGCAGAGAAGATGTTGATCTGCTCCACAGCAGTGGTTTCCACCACTGATCACGGGTCGGGATTCCATGGAGGGGGTCCTCAAAGGCAATCCTCACGCACGGCACGTCTAACCTCTTGCAGACTAATTACAACAAAATCTCTGGGGGGTGGGGACCCAGGCATCTTATTTTTAAAAACCCATCCAGGTGATTCCATTTGCAGCTGAGGCTGAGGTGCGCTGGGCTGTGGGAGTCTTTGCCCCTCGACGGAGCTGGGATTTAATGGAGTCGTTTACAAAGCTGCCAGCTGTTCCTTGTTGGCTGTGCCAACAGAGAGAACAAGCTTAGAGCTTTTTATTTCTATAAAATACAGTCAATAGTCCCAACAGTAAACAAGGGAAGGTTCTTAAAGCCATATGCTTCAGGAGGAGATTGGGGTCTGAGCTTAGCTGCCAAGAGGAGAAATTCAGAAGAATGGGATGGAAGTCTCTTTGCAGAAGGAAAAGGGGCTGAGCGGTCATTTCAGGTGTTTTAAAGTTCCTTGTTCTGGGAGGGAGGCTGGGGCATGGGGTGGGAAGGGCAGTGGGCAAGAGGGCAGGAGGCAAGGGAGCTGAGTGAGTGACTCTACCTTGGGATCTGGGGTCTTGGGAAGAGCTCTGATAAGCTGAGGGGGACGAGGCTGGCTGGGGCCCAGGTTCTTACCTTCCACTCCCCTCTACTTCAGGGTGAATTGTCCCTTTCCCTGGGGGCCCTGATGACCCTCTGTACCACTGGTAATACGTGCCAAGCGGATGTGACCTGGTGGGGCATGATTGGAAGCTGGGCTTCCATTCTATGGATGGCTGAAGGGTGCCAGTAAAGGGAGGGGAATACTAGCCAGTTTGGGGACCATCCTCTGTTACTGTGGCAGGGGTCTCCCTCCTGGTTAGCTCTTGCTTCCGTGTATGACCATTGAGTACGTAAAAGAGATGAATTCCTTAGATGATGTTGAGGTGACACATGTTGAAGTGACACAATTCCTTATTTTTCCAACTAATACAAAATCCAGTTCTGAGATTCAGCTCATGAAGAAACAGGTCCAGTCATTTCTGGGCTTTCCATAGATAGTACCTTGAAGCTTTCGTATCCATGGTGGTTGCCAGTTTTCCTTCCTTTTTTAAAGATCTTACTTGAGAGAAAGAGAGAGAGAGAGAGAGATAGTGAGAGAGAGAACAAGCGGAGAGGAGAGAGAGAAGCAGGCTCCCCACTGAGCAAGGAGCCCGATGTGGGGCTCGATCGCAGTACCCCAGGATCACGACCTGAGGTCAAGGCAGACGTTTAACTGAATGTGCCACCCAGGCGCCCCTGCTTCTTTGCTTCCTCTGCTAATGACGTTGCTGCTTCCCTGGGAAGTCTGCTGTGATGATGTTCTAGTTCCCAGCAGGAAAAGCAATCCAAACCTTTCCCTTTAAGGCACCTAATCCTGAATCCCTAATGTTCAACGGAGCCAGTAGCTCACCTTATACTAGCTGTTCTCATCTGGATTCACCTGCAGAATCTGAAACACGATTGACAACCAGCTCTTACCTCCAGATGTCTTGATTTAATTGGCTTAGACGTAGTCCGGGCATAGTGACTTAAGAGTTCTGGGTAATTCTAACCTGTAGTCAAGGTTGAGAGCTGCTGCCAGCCCAGTTCATTGAGCATAGAGAAGGTTCACATACCCAGCGGCAGAGAGGTAGTGGTTAACGTTAACTCAGGTCACCGAGTCTCCCATCTGCCCAGACCCGGTGTCTTTTAAAGTTTTGTGCAGGCTGGAGACAACGGCTACAGGGTGGCCCTCAGGGACCAGTGTGAGATCACCTGCCCAGATGTTTGGATACAAAAGCTTACTCATGCACTCATCTGGTGGGTAATGGAGGCCCAAGGCTTCAGACATAAAGCCCTGGTTATCTCTTCGGGGGAATAAGACTAAGTTATTTCTAGGCCAGGTTGTAGTATATGTCTGACAGCCTTCTGCTGTGTCGGTTTACTTGCCTGTATTTGCCTCCAGCAGCACTCCCCTGAGACTGGTGACCAGGTCTGGGAGTTTGCTGCTTTGTCCCTCCTTTATAGGACAGAACCAGGCACTCAGCTGCTTGTTGCAAGAACAGAGGCATGCCAGGGCACCTTGGTGGCTCAGTAGGTTGGGTGACTGCCTTCGGCTGAGGTCATGATCTCAGGGTCCTGGGATAGAGTCCCACATCGGGCTCTCTGCTCGGCAGGGAGCTTGCTTCCACCCCTCTCTCTGTCTGCCTCTCTGCCTACTTGTGATCTCTGTCTGTCAAATAAATAAATAAAATATTAAAAAGAAAAAAGACAAGAACAGAGGTGGGCCTCAATGGGTGGACAGCTGGGTGGGTGGGGATGTGGTGAATTATGGCCTGAAGAACCAGAATCACTGTCTCCTGAGAAGCTCTGGAGGTCCAGGCCTGCCCTCAGGGTTTATGGTTCTTTCCAAAAGTCAGAATGGGAGAGACATCTGAAAGCAGAGCAACCTATAAATTCAATTCTTCAAAAGGCCAGAGCCTCCGAGTTCTGGAAAGTTTTATTTTAGCTATTTATGTTGTTGTGGTCTAAGTTTTTATAAGAGGATCCACTGCGTCTTGGGATATGCAGGCCCCACAACTGAGGAGGGGACAGAGAGCACTCTCCTAAGAGAGCCATCAGTCTCAAAGAGTCACCTTTTAGATACAATTTATCAGAGAAGGAAAAAGATGCTACAGTGAAAGGACTAAGATTTCTCCCTTTCATTCATTCCCAGCTACCTTTATTCCTGGAGGAAAGATCTTTGAGCTGCCTTTCAGTCCATCATTGTGAAGGCCTTCTCTCTTTAACCTGCGCAGAGGGGATCCCCCAACGCAGAGACCCGTCTGGGCTGGTGGAGGGGGGTGGAGATGGGCAGGGGTGAGTTGGCTCTTGCCAACTCCTGTGCTCAAGGGGCTTCGTTCCAGCCGTGTCTAAGCAGCGTGCAGCCCTGCAGACTTCTCACCTCTCAGTGAGGACAAAGCAGCCCATGTCCTGCGCACAGTCTGCCTTCTGCTAGGGACACGGGACCCAGGCCTGTCTGCAGGAGCACGTCTTGGGTGACTGGCAGGATCTCTTGCTTGCCCTATAGAAGCTTTCAGAACCTGATGGTGGTCAGGTCTATGGACAGAGGGGTGAACTATTCAGTAAGAACCCCTGGGTCAGCAGGTGTGTTCTACACTCTGATCAGCTCTCATCTCTGACCCTGACCCTTGCCTCAGCAGGGACTGAGCCCACTCAACCCTGTTTTTAGACCTTGTCATGAACTCAAAGCCCATCCCTGGGGAGGAGTCAGTGCTTTGCCCTGTCTGAGGTAGGGAATGCACGAGATGATGGTGAGGTCTGGCAACACCGAGCTTCTCTATGGAGGGGCAGTCAGCAGTCCTCCCTCAACCCAGACCGTCCTGGGTGCTAGCTCAGTGAAGGCCTCAGTGAACCCATGAAGCATGTAGTATTTGGAGAATATGAAGTTTCCAGTTGGGGTCCTGCTCTGTGCCAGGCTCTGTCCTTTACACATTTGTCTTCTTTGATCCTTAAAACAGCCCTGAAAATGAACACGATCATCTCCATCTTACAGAAGAGGACCCAGAAGCCCAAGGCCACAAAACAAGTAGGTGAAGGAGCCATATTTAAAATCTTGGCCTGTTTGATGCCAAGCCTAGTTGTGGACATCAGAGGCCTCTGCAGAAGTTCCTGAGGCTCCACGAGGCACCTGCAAGAAAGGTGGGGGGAGGGGCGCAGAGGCAGAGCCTGGCCTTGCCAGACAGTGTCAAGGAGAACAGATCCCTGAGAATCTGAGACTCACAGTGAACACCAAAGGCAGGTGGGCTCAAGGGCGTATTCAATTTTTTCCGAAATTAATTGCACAAGGACAGGGTTTGTGTGCCATATGGGGCAAGGCTGATCGGTGGACTGAAAGCACTGGTTTGCTTTGTCTCTCTGTGAGGATCATCAGTTCGTGTACTGACCCGGTTTGGATGGGAGAATCAAAACAACGGATCGTTGAACAGACGCTCGGAGACCAGCTGTGTCGTTTAGATAAAATAAAATGAGTTTTAGCATGAGTCACTCTCAAGTTCACTATTCGATCCTCAACATCAGCTAGTCAGGGTACAAGTCCGTCAGAAGAGGCAGAGTTTAGGTTCTACCCAAAAGAGGCTGAAGCGTTTTAATTTCGTGCTCAGATGATGGGCTCTGCAAGGGGAAATACAGCAGAACGGGAGAAAAGATGGGTGTTTTTGCTCTATGGAGATCTCGTCCTGTGCTGTTTGTTCACTCAAAGCATTTATTCAGATTCTAGTCCAAGATGGCGAGACAGGAAGATCTTGAACTCGTCTCCTCTATGGACACACCAAATCTAAAACTCTTTATAAAGTGATTCTTCAGGACCCCTGGGTGGCTTTGTCAATTAAGCGTCTGCCTTTAGCTCAGGTCATGATCCTGGGGTCCTGGGATCAAGACCCACATCTAGCTCCTTGCTCAGTGGGGAGCCTGCTTCTTCCTCTCCCTCTGTCCCTCTGCTCATGCTCTCCTTCCCAAATAAATAAAATCTTAAAAAAAAAACCCCAAAAAACAATTCTTCCTGAAGGAGTTCTGAGGGCTGACTGAACAGCTTCTGCACAACAAACGGTAGAAGGGCAAGAGAGAAGGGACAGCCCACCTCGGACATTGGGAACTGCAGTGGAGAAGGATAGCACTGAGGGAGGGAGCACATTCGTCTGCTCTGAGATGTAGGAAGAAAGCTATGGTTTAGAAGAGGAACTAGCGTATTAAAGATCCAGTTCCAGAACCCGGCCAGGTGATGGAGAAACTGCTGGAACTCTCTCTGGGGCCTGCGGGCTGCCTCAGTGGGCTCTGGGCCCCTAGGCTCACCAGCTCCAGCCAGCCCATCAAAGTGACCTCAGTGCAGTGCACAGTAGGACATATCCCTGATCAGCACTCATTACAGCTCAGGCTGTCATGCCAAGGTGACCCAGAATACTTCAGGCCCATACCACTTCAACTCAACAGCTTGCCAGGGTACCCCCAGCACAGAGCAGTGTGGAACTTCCTTTCTCACACCTACTTATGTTCTGGCCACTAGACCAGGGTGCTCCTGCACAGTACATTTTTGGAGCCCCCTAGCCCATGGCACATGTGGGATCCAGCTACCTGGCAGGGTGCCCTCTATGTAGAGATTCCTGGGACACCCCAGCCCACTCCCACTTTACCCCCATACCATCCCGCCTGGGCAACCCCAGCATAAAGCGCATGGGATCCCCAGCTCCTGCCAGCCACAGGCGCAGCCAGTCAGCGCAAGTCACCAGGCACCCACAGCGTACACAAGGGATGACCACACACAAGACCACTCTTTAAAGTCTAGGAGAAGTCGCTTTTCTTCCTAACTCATAGAAACAAATCCAGAAAGTCAAGCAAAATGAAGAGGCAGAGGTATATGCTCCGAATAAAAGGAACAAGTTAAAACCCTCAGAAAAAGAAGCAAATGAAACAGAGATAAGCAACATGCTTGATAAAGAGTTCAAAGTAATGATTGTAACGATATTCATTGGAGAGAAGAAGAGAAGAGTGGAAGAAAATCATTCATTCATTCATTCATTCATTCATTCATTCACTTATTCAGAAATATTCTTGAGTACCTGCCAGTGCCAGGCTCTCATGGATTTCTTAATCTAATGTAGAGACTGGTAAGAAACAGGTGCAAAAAGAACAAGGCAGATTCAGATGCCGATATAAGTGCATGACATTGTTGAAACTGTGGGCTGTGTCAGAAAGTAGCTGGTGAGTGGAGGCCACATTGGATTAAGTGGCCAGAAAAACCCTCTTTGAGGAGGTGACATCTGTGCTGAGGTCTGGATGACAGAAGGAGTCAGCCATGCAGAGAGCCAGGCAAAGAGAACAAAGAGCAGTGGGCAGCCTGAGGCAAGAATAAACCCGGTATGTTTGAAGAACAGAAATAGGGAACTGAGTGCCAGTCCCAAATTGGTGGGGACTATGACAGGGATGGCTAACTGAGCTTTTTCTTCTTCGGGGCACCCAAGTCTTGTATATTTCCTAGCCACCTTTGTTGTTGCGCGTGACCGTCTGATTAAGTTTCAGCCCATGGCAGTGTGGGCGATAGATGCCCCTTCCAGTCCTGGCCTGTAAAAAACCCTCATATCTATTTTCCATGTCCCATTTCCTTCTGCTGGTTTGATGGAGATGACCAAGGTACTAGGAGCCCTGTTTTGGTGATTTCTTAAAAATATCATTAGTTAATATTTTAGATGGACAGATCATGATTCCTGTTTTGGATACATTAGGTTAGAGATGCTATTTAGAAGCCACAAGAGTTTGCCCATGAAGTTAGAAAGTGCATGGTCAGGGTCTCTGGGTGGCTCAGTCAGTTAAGCATCTGCCTTTGACTCAAGTTATGATCCCAGAGTCTTAGGATCAAGCCTCACAATGGGCTTCCTGTTCAGTGGGGAGTCTTCTATATTAAATTCTCCATATTACAGCAGGGGAACTAAGTCTTAGGAAGGTAAACTAGCTGGACCAGGGTCAAAGTGGATTCAGTCCACATCCATCTGACTTCAGAGGCCATGTAATTAAGTACTGGGCCACACAGTTTTTGTCTGGTTCCTGGGGACTGAGGAAGGAATGGGGCATCCTTAGCAGAGGCAAGAGGTGCTTTCTGTAGAGCCACCATTTGGAAGCAGAGGGAGAGCTGCTGTGTAGCAACAGAGGGCAGACCCAGAGTCTATACTGGTCTACTGAGAAGATTCCCTTGGCTACAGGGAAGACTTCCCAGGAGCTAGTGTTCTAGTGTTCTCTGAGTCAGCCCCCTGTTCAGGCTGATGAGCCACGGTCAAGGTGGATGGATGTCCGCCTTCCACTTCATTTTGCTTCTTTTCAGATGGGCAAGGCTACTACTGGGGCCCAAGCGTTATTTCCCTCTATGCTTTCTGGGTCATTAAGTGTAATCCAAATACTACATGTCCCCAGTTCCCTTGAGTTTTTCTTCCTAAATCTTCAGTTTACTTAAATGGAAATCAGCCCATCAATAAGCTGGCGCTGGGTAGATGCCATGTGGTTGTTGCTGTGTGAGGCTACACTGAGCACTGATTATGTGTGTGCTGTGTTAGGTGCATCTCAATAATTCAATAATGTGGGTATTATCATTCCCATATAAGGTTGAGGAGACTGCAGAAAGATGAGGTCGCAGAGCCCTATTAAAACTCCAGCTGGCCTGGCCCCAAAGCTTATTCTTGTCACTGTATATAGGTACCCTGATACTGGGGTTGCATTCTTTGTGGTTGTCCAGACTCCCATGCAAGCTGTCTGGTCAACCCCATTGGTTCATTATGGGATTGCTGTGTTTCTTCCCTTATGCCATTAGAGAAAAACAGTTGGCTATCGATGTTTTGGTGAAGGTCCAATAGTAGTAGAGATGTCAGCTCTTTCTGAAGAACAATAGCTAAGGAACATTAGCTGAAGACAAACACGGGTTTTCCTTGAACATCAACTCTGGGCACTGGGGGAGAGACACCTTGCCCACATCTACAGCCCCCAGTATTCATGCTGAGCCTGACACTCAGCCAGATCTCAGGCTGGGAGGAGGATGTGCAGTGGTGGGTGTGTGTGTGCTCATGTTCAAATATCTGAGTCTTCCAACTCATGATGATTCTTGCTACGATGCTTTGTGACTGGAGCCCTGTTCAGTTAGCAAAGTGTAAACAATGTTCCACAATCCCAAGTGATTCTCTTATCAAGCCTGGAGGCACCCAAGACTGTCCTATTGTTCCCCTTTTACAGGTGAGGAAACAAAGACGTGGAGAGTCAGAGCGAAGTGCCCCAAGGTACCTAGTGGGTTCATGGCCCATCCCACCTGCTTTCTGCTCTATCACGCTGCGAGCCAGACTTGCCCACTGACCCGGAGACAGGAGTCCAGCCTCCTTCCAGAACGGATAGGTGAGTGAGGAGGAGGAAAAGTGGAGATAGCAGCTATTGTGTTTCTTTATGAGAAACATTCTACAAAATTTGACTCTTCCCAGATCCAAACCAAGCATGGCAGCTGGGCTAGTACTTAATTCTTAGGCTTGACCATGCATGGAGGGAAATGGGATATTGAATGCTTATAAGGTGTTATTGTCGTGTTAATGCGGGAGCTTGGAGTGATTACACTGTGAAATTTACCTGGCAGCTCAGCAGTGAAATTGCAGCTAATTAATTTTGCCTGACTTGATGGAATCCTCCTCATTCTTAATCCTCTCTCTGCTCTTTGCCAAAAGATGAATGAGGGGAATGCGGATGAAATGTAACTTGCAAAGTAGCTTCTATGTGTGGCTGCCTGGCATTTCTCCTGTAGCCCACACTGGGTTTGCCAGCATAGAATTCTCTTTTCGTGGGGTCTGGATAGAAAGAAAGCTGGAGGCTCTTAGGGGGTTTAATTCATTTCCAGCAGAACTGCAGAGAATTTGAAAATGAGTCTGAAACAGGGAGAAGGAGATCTGAGTCCAGCTTTGTAGAGTTGGTGGGGAAATTTTAGACAATTAAAAAATAAAGATTTTATTTAGGTATTTGACAAAGAGAGAGACAGTGCGAGAGCTCAAGTAGGCGGAGCAATAGGCAGAGGGAAAGGGAGAAGCAGGCTCCCTGCTGAGCAGGGAGTCGGACATGGGGCTCCATGCCAGGATCCTGGGATCATGACCTGAGCTGAAGGCAGACACTTAACCGACTGAATGATCCAGGTGCCCCAAAATTCAGAGAATTTTTTAGAGCTGTAAGGGTTGGTAGAAGCATCTATTCTATTCTAGTGCTCTCTTTTACAGTTGTAGCAATTGTTGAGTTAGTTTGGACAGAGCCCTGGGAACGTGACCTGAAAGGGGCAGGCTTGGACGAAGACCCATGGCTATTGTCTATGTTTGGGATGGCCGGCCCGAGGTTCGAGGGTGATTTGAAAGTGATCTGGGGCTGCAGCCATGGAGAGCAGCATCTGATCCAGGCAATCTTTGGAGATGGCTAAACCATGATTGACCGTATCTTGATGCTTTGGATGGTGGAGGGACCTCCTGTTGGGCCAATGTTGGGGTTCCAGCTTGGGCTGCTGCAAGTCTGTAGGCCTCAAGTTTAGGGTGCTGAGCAGCAGATGTCCCTACAGCTGTGACTGCATGTTCCCAAGGAACGCCAAGGCTCCTTTTAGGGAATGTTTTGTTGATCAAAATGAGGGTCCTTCCCAAGCCAAAGCCATTCCTTTTTTATTTCTTTCCCGAGCCCTGTCTTAAATTGTTCCCACCCACATTCTGTTCTGTAACCTGAATAAATGGTGAGAAGCAGGCTTCCCATCTCTCTCTATTCTTGGTGCCCTGGCCCCTGGTCTCCACTCCGTAGGAATGCCAGTGTACAAAGAGGGCTGCGTTTCCCAAGATAAGGGACTTGAATTTAGAAGTGTTGGGGAATCACTGAAGGGTCTCCTGCCCTGCACTAGATTCTTTTTAATTTAATAACTTTTTGTTTCACAGTAGTTTTTAGATTTACAGAAAAACTGCCAAGATAACACACAGTATTCCCCTAGACCCCATACTCAGTTTCCCCTATCATAAACATCTTATATTAAATTGGTATATTGATCACAATGAGTGATCAACCGATATTGATATAGTATTAATAACTAAAACCCATACTTTATTCATACTTCCTGAGTTTTTACACAAGGTCCCTTTTCTGCATCTGGATTTATTTCATCAGAGATATCATGTTACACTTAGTTGTCATGTCTCCTTAGTCTCCCCCTGGCTGTGTGTTTCTCAGAGCGACCAAAGGGTTTTAAATAAGGGTGCTATCTGGTCAGATTTGAGCTTTGGAAAATTCTGGGACTAGGGTGGTGGAAGGTGGGTGTCCTTTCAGAGATGATCTTTGGGATATGAAGGATGGCAGGTGGACTTCTGGCACCTGGGCTCAGACCCTTAGTCTCTGGGGCAGGGGTCTGGGGAGGTGGGCTCTGCGGCTCACGGGGTCAGACCCACGTTCTGCTCCTGCCAGAAGCATTGTTCAAGACATCAGTTCCTTTCATCTCAGTTTTTGAGGTTTATTGATGTGTAGGTATTTTGTTTATTATCACTTATTTATATTGTGCCTGTAGGTGTTTTCTATTTCATTGGCTTCGGTTTATTTTAACTTTTCTCTTTTTGTTCTGAGCCGTGTCACCGAAGTTCTATGTCGTCAATTCCTTAAAGAACTGCCTTTTTGTTTCATAAAATGTCTATTTTTTAATTATCAATTTCACTCATTTTTGCCTTTATGGGTTCTATTTATTTATTTATTTATTTGTTGCTTTTTAGTTATCTTATTTGCTCTGTTATATTTTTTGCAATTTCTTGAATTGAATGTTTTCAATTTCTGTTTTTATTTTTTTGATGAATTTATGAGGATCCGAAAAGTTCTGCTTCAGCAATTCCCACAAATTTTGAACTAGAGTGTCTTAACTGCTGCTGAGTTTTAGAGCATTTATTAATTTCAGTTATGATTTGTTAGCTCAAATTTATTAGTCATATGTAATCCTATTTCTTGGTACATAGAATTTTGAATTTAATTTTTTGTTGGTAATTTCTAATGTTACTAGAGTACGAGTAGAGAACATATATAGCTCTGTGAGAGTAGACCATACCTTTTGGAATTTATTGACAGTCCATGGTTTTATAGATGGTCATTTCTTGGTGTAGGTTAAATATGTAATTAGAAAGAATGCCTACTCCGTATTTATCTGGTGTGAAGTCCTCTGTCTTCAATAATTGCATTATTCAGATAGTCTCTATTTTTGCTCAATTTTTATGGCTTTATTTATTACTGTCTGAGAAAGGGATATTAAATTTTCAACTGTAGTTGTTGATTTATCTATTTCATCCCACATCAGTTATTGCTTTATATATTTTGAATTATTATTACAATTGTATCGTAAGGTACATACATATTAATAATTATGTATTTTTTTCTACTGTTTCTTTGGATCAATAGGTAACATTATTCTTTGGGCTTTGAATTCTATTTTGTGAGCTATTGGGACTGCTCTTCCAGCTCTCTTTGGCTTTGTATATTCCTGGTGTATCTCTCCCCCTTTAAATTTTTTTTTAGCTTTTCTCTATTTCTTGGCTTAAAATGTGTCTAAGACAACATGTTGGTGGATCTTGTTTTCTTTAATCCAATGTGGGAGTCTCATTGTATTTTATTTATTTATTTATTTTTAAGATTTTATTCACTCATTTGACAGACAAAGATCACAAGAAGGCAGAGAGGCAGGCAGAGAGAGGAGGAAGCAGGCTCCCCACTGAGCAGAGAACAAGATGCAGGGCTCAATTCCAGGACCCTGGGATCATGACCTGAGCCAAAGGCAGAGGCTTAACCCACTGAACCACCCGGGCGCCCCTGGAGTCTCATTTTAAATTGGTACGTTTAACCCATTTGGGGTTTTTTTTTTTTTTTTTTTTTTTTTGGTTATTCTTTGATTAGAACTTATCTCTGCCATCGTATGTCCTATTTTCCATTTGTTTTGTGTGTTTTTTATGTTTTTCACTGGGTAGGTTGAGTTTTTCTCTGTTGATGTGAAAACTGTACATTCTATTTTACTTTTACTGTGATTTCCGCTTCCTGTCTAATTGATTGACTATCATGTCTCATAGTATTAAGGGTCATAAAAATGGGTGACCTTGCCTTTTTTCCAACTGTAGAACCAACACCTTCAGCAATTCTGCTTTAAATGTGATGTGTGTTGTGAATAACCACATTTTCTCCATCATAATAGTTAATGGTAAAAATCACTTCCCCCGTCCTGACTTGACCCCAAGGCACGAGGAGTTTAACTGTCATTCACTTTCATACTTTCTAACTTGCCAGGCTTGTTAAAAAAGGTTAGGGTCTTTCCAAATGAGCACACATTAATATATAAATGTAGATTTTTTTTTTTTTTTCGGGAGCAGTCTTGTATTCCTACAATAGCAGTATTTCTAATACCTTTAATATTAAGTGCTTGTGGCGGAGGCACCATATGTTTACCTTAATGCCCATTTCACATTCCACAGAACCCTTGATTTTTACTGGAACTCACAGCTGCTTGAATGAAGACTCCATTTCCCCTCTTCCTTTGTGGTTAGGTGAGTCACATAATTAGATTCCAGGAAATAGGGTTAAAGGGCATTGTTTTTATAGGAGTGCTTGGAGGGCTTTGCCTCTTCTTTCTCTCCTTCCTTCTCTGTTTCTTGGGATATGCATGGCATGGCTGGAGCTTCATGGTGGGACATGAGCAGAGGGGCTGTCCCCTAGGAAAGGAGTGACCAGTGGTTCTGCAGACACTAACCCAGCCCTGGCCTGCCGCTTTTCAGACTTGGAAATAAGACAAACATAAACATCTACCTGCAGTAAGTCACTGTCACTCTGGGTCACTATTAACTGAAGCTAAGTTTAATCCTAACTGCTATAGTTAGGATTGTGGAGTGTTCATTTTCTATTGCCCATCATTTCATATCATGACTTTTATGTTCTTTATTTTGATTTGACATTTGATCTGGGAAGCTGGTCTTTGAACTAATCAGATGTGAATTTAGATTCCTGTTTTGTAGTATATTAGCCTAAAACTAGGATTATTTTCTCTATGTAACCTGGTTTCTTTATTTGCAAATAGTTAATAGCATGCATCTTGCATGACTGTGGAGGGAGTCAATGTTTATAAAATGTTTAACGAAGTGCTTATCCTAGAATAGCCACCTGATGCAGTCTTTTTTGGTCATTGTCCTCCTTTCTCCCCATGTTGGGGAATCATATCCTGCTCCAGAGAATAATATTCCAAAGTGATTCCCATAAAAGTTGTTATATTTTGGCACCGGGTGTCTTGTTTCCATGATCACTGATCCGCTCTATAGCTTTCCCCCGTTCGTCTCGGGGTACCTTGTACCATTTGTCAGTGCCTAGGAGGGGAGTGAGTTATTTTACCTTAACTTAAAATATGTCACCATCTATTACTTTTAAATATCATTTCGGGGGATGACAGAGAAGCACATACTCGGACCCTTTACATGACGTGATGACCTTCAAGTTCTCTGCCGTGAGTTGGCGGATTGAATAGAGCTCCCGTCATTCAGTGGGACAGGCCCTCCGGATGTGTGATAAAGAAAGCAAGACCTCTGCTCTTGAGTGGTTCAGGGAGACAGACAGGAGGTAAATACATGTGCTTAAGGATGTAAGGCCTATAGAGGAAGGACTAATTAGTGCTCAGGGAAGATCGGAGGGACACAGGTCAGTGTTCCTGCATCAGACTCTACCTGAAGTGGACTTTGAAGAGGAGTAGGGATTTTTTCTGCAGGTAACTGGCAATGTTTTAGAAAGACCCGGACAGGGAGATTTAGATGAAGAGAACAGACCCCACTGAGGAATATGGGTGTGAACTAGCATGCTGCCTGCATGTCCGGTAGTGGCTCTTTCCTGTCGAGTATGGACGGGAAAATGCTTCGAGTCCGTGCCACTCTGGGGCTGCATGGACAGAAAGCTACTGAGGTTAGAGTTTGCATTTCTTGGGGACACCTGAGGCAGCAGAGTTGGGGGAGGATGAGACTTCTCAGGGGGCAGCCCAGTGAGGAAACCAAGGCCATCATGTACGTGGGGGGTGTGAAGGGCTGGAGCCAGGTAATGTCATCTAGGGATAGAGAGAAGGGGGCACGTTTGAGGTGTAGCAAGGGGACAAAATTGACAGCCCTTGGCTGCTGATTGGAATTAAGAGTTCAGGGCTGTGCTCCACTTTCTGGACCGAGTGAGCGACTGACTGCTGGGTCCATTAACAGGGACAGAGCACCTACGAGGAGAAGGTGACAGAGGAAGACAATGAGCTCAATTTGGGGCATGATAAGATGATGCTGCCTTTTCAGCATGGCCACTCAAGTCCTGTCCTGATTTTTATCGGGTGCTTCTTGAAGCCAGCTGTCATTTTACCTGCCTCTGTTGTTAGCATGTAACAGCAGCCCAGTTTCAAGGGTGCAGTGTTTGAGGGAAAGTACTTGGCACACCAGGAGAGCCGGAGAAATGGCATAGGAGATGAGAAGGCAGACTCAGGGAGCTGTGAGTCTGTGCCCAAATCTTTGCAGGCAAAGTAAGTGAACCTGCTGGAGACAAAACCTGAAGAATGTCTGAATTATGGAGAGCAAGTCGGAAGAGATGAAGGAAGAAGCGTAGACAGACCCATGCATGAGGGGTTTGGGGAATGGTGGGAGTACACTGGCCTGAGCTCTTCCTTCTGGAGGAGGCCGGCCCTGGGGGGTAGGAGGACTCATTTCACCTTCCAGCAGCTGGGTGGGCTTGTGTCCTCAATGGCTTCTCAGCACCCAGTTTGCCCCACAGGACAAAGGCAGGGGTGTGAAGAGTGAGAGGTGGAAACAGGAGGAGAAAGGCAAGGCAGTGTCTGTTAGGGACCCCCCGGGATGCGGTCCTGGTGCATTCTGGCCTGTGGCCCAGATTCTCTGCACCCAACCCGCTCTCAAGTTGGCCTTGCGCGCCACTTCCCTTCGGTTTCTCTTGTCAGTGGAAAGTAAGACTGTAGGAGGGAAGATCGAAGAAAGTCCGTGCCACTGTCCGTCTGGAAAATGAGCTAAAAAATCTGAATTTGTAGCAGGCGTAATTTTTGTAGTGGACATAATTTGTGTCTTAATAAAGTTTCTCCCAATATGATTTCACAATGACCCTTTCAATTTCCAGTCAAACCCCTACAAGTTTGGTGATTTCAGATATGTCTCTGATGTGGAAGGACATCAGTCCTATCTCAAGATGTCTGATTGGGCTAAGGCACTTGTTAGCTTTTAGAAATTTTGTGGTTATTCAGCTGGGAATTTGTGGGACCTTACACAGGGACGGCACAGATCAGCTACACTGAGTGCTCTCCTCAGCTGGCTGGAAGTCTGGGAGTTAAAGCACCCTTCGCTGCTCATTATCTAATTGATTGGGGAGGTAATTTATTTATGAGGATTGCAGTAGCGTGAGGACTGGTTTTCTAATGAGACAGTCCTAAGACATGGCGTTTTCTACATGGCAGGGCAATGCAGTGAAAGCCAAATTCATGGGGTTCAGATCCCGGTGACCAAAATCGGAATCCTGCCCTCATTACCTGTTTGTAGGGTCATCTTGGCAAGTGATTTGACCTCCTTATATCTCAGTCCCGTCATTTACAAAATGGGGGTGATGACTTCTGCATCACAGGGCCACTGCAAGGATTAGACAAGATGAAGCATGTAAGGCCACTAGAACAGAGCATGCACTTGGTCAGGCGCCTTGCCCTCCCTCTAAGAGAGGCTGGATTGGACAGCAACCAGGAACGGAGGACCTGGATTCAAATACTGCATCTGGTCCCCTCAGCTCTGAGAAGCTCTTCACTTCTCTGAGCCTCTCTTGCCTCATCTGTAAAAGAGGAGTCATATAATTGTGCTCTCTCATTACTTCTTCCTCATGAGGCCCTCAACTGTATTGTTCAAAGTCCTGTAGGAGCCACAAAGACTTCTTAGTTGCTGTGCTATAGGAGGATGTGTATGAAGGGTCAAGAAGGAGATTGGATGGAAGGTCTTGGTCTGTCTAGGATTTGCGTGGGAAAGACATTCATTCAATATTCAAGAGGTATTTGTTAGTGTGGGCTTAAGCTATGTCTACTCTAGGAGTTAGCCTGGCCTGGAGGACTGAATGGAGGTGAGATCTGACCCTAGTATTGATTCAGAGGAAGGCACTGGGTCTCTCTTGACATAAGCTTTTGAGAGGGGAAGACAGCCTCAAGGTGCACATGCATGGCTTCAGGCCAAGGGGGTCCTTTTGAGGGGTGAGGTGAGGTTCCAAGGAAGACAGTTCTTCACTCCAGACTCTTTCAACAGATGTTGGAGTCTTAAAGGAAGTGAGTGTGAATGGATTGTATTTTAATGCTCTGGTACCAAGCAGACCCATAGCAATCTATATTGAATGAATAACTGTGTTGACTATGTCTCTGTAGGACATAGAAAAGATAAGGCATAGAGAGATTTGAAATTGGGGATGGCAGCAACATTGACTTCTCGTGCTCTTGGCATTGAGCCTCCGTGCCTAACAAGCAGCAGCTGGGCCATGCTGGGCCCTGGGCCACGGCCCCACTCTTGGAACAGGTAAAGGAAAGAGATACTGTAACAGATCTCAGAGGACAAGAAGTAAATTGCATATGTCTCATGGTAGCTAAGAGGTCTCTTCGCAAAGCTCATATAGGAAACCTCTTGGTCAGTTAGAGAATTGGCTGGAAGGAAGTTTAGAGGACTCTGAGATTTCATGGAACAAGTGGAGCTGTAGTCAGACAAATACTTCTGGAAGCTCAGGCGGATATGTTGTCATCTACGTCCAAGGAATCTTGGATAGAAATAAAGCAAAGTGAGCTGGAATCTCAATTTCTCATCTAATGATGAAGTAGTTGCCTGGTTTAGAATGGAAGGAAGTAACTAAGGTTGGAAGAGAGGCCAAGGACAGGTGGCATGAGTCCTCGAAGGGAGCTGAGATGCCATCTGCCTCAGGACAGCAGTGTAGGGGCGGGCTCTGATATGGGCTAGACTGGGAAGGTGGGGCAGACACCAGTTCTGAATCCCTGTGAGGGATAACCCCACCATCCCGCCTGTATCATGTGTGCGTGCTGTTCCCCTCCATGGGCTCAGGAAGTTGGCATCATGACAGGAAGACACGACTGTAGGGCCTGCACTTCTCATTCCTCCACTCTGATCTTGGAAATTCTTTCCCAGGTAGCCCTTATCAGAGCTCTTTACAGCTCGATGCTGACGATCTGGCTTCCACAGGGCCACCTAATTAATCTTTCAGTAGCATGACTGTATATGTTATGATCCTGCTCTAAAACCTTTGATGACTCCCAATTACCTCTACAGTTTTTTTTTTTTTTTTAAACTTTCCTGATGACAAGAATGATTGGACCATCAGGACTTTCTCCCAGAACTTCTAAACCAGTCTGTCTAAGTGAGGCTCCAGCAATCCATTTCTTTGGTAAGCACTCCAGATAATTCTTAAGCTCAAGGAAACTTGTGAAAACCACAGAGTAAATTCTAAAGTCATCACTCTGACTCTGGAGAATGCAATAATGTGGTCCACAGAAAGAGAATAGTATGGATGTTCTGGGAGAGGTGGAGAGAAGTCGAGTCTGGAATTAGCATAGCATCAGGTTAGAAGTCGGGTTCCTGGTCTGGTCCCAGGTCTGTCACTGACTCACACGGTGGCCTTGGACTCTACTTTCCTCTCATTGGGACTCAGAAAATACTGAGATATAGGAGGTCAGGATCATAATACTGTCTCTTAGTCAACCTCTGATTTTGGCAAGGTTTCATGGAAAAGGCAGAGGTCTGCTCAGAAAACCATACCCCTTTGAAGTTCTAATGTTGCCAAGGACTACTGGGGTTTGCTTTTTTATCCTGGGACCTGGGTAAAGCTAGAAGAGGCAGGGTCTCATGGAGAAGCCGATGGTCAGAGCCAGGGCCACCCCTGGGCAAAGTTTATGGCCAGCATGTACACTCTACCATAGGGGGGAGGGCTAGAAGAACAATCAGTCCTGTGATTCAGGGTGAGTTCATGGAACTAGAGGGGAGGTCAAAGCCAGACATCAGAAAGATAGGTTGCTGGGAAGGGTCCACACGTCAGCCAGCATCAGGAGGTGCACTCATCTGGGCTGGGTGCCTGTGCAACACAGTACTGTGGAATGCTTGAGGATAGTTGGTTTCTGGAAGTTTCTGGTTGGAGCCTCCTGGGAGCTTTAAAAATCTCCCTGGAAGCTTTAAAATCCCTTGGCAATTCAGGGCATAGACAATTAAGACCCGCCGAAGATTTCAGATGTCGGGAGATCTGCTAGGTGATGTCAGGCAAGGGTGCTGGGGAGGGAGCTCTGTTGGCAACCACTGTCCCCTGCCCCCCCTCCTTCCAGGCTTCTGCCCCCCAGCTCCTGTCTAGGACCAGTGATGTGTGTGTGCACGCTGTCATCCTGGTGGAGGCGCAGATGGAGGGGTAGTGAAGCAACACCGTTTGTTTTTGGGGAAGCAACAAAACTGAAAACCTTGTGTCATTTTAACAAAGAAGAAATGAAACAGCAGGCAATTAGGCAGGAGTGTATCAATTAGTGAGCCGGAAAAGTGCTTTACAATATTTTGATGATTCAACACTGTCAAACAAAAACAAAATTAAAAAGAAAAAAAAAACAACCCCTCAAAACAAATACCAGAAAACCCACAGAAATCGTTAAATAATCCCTTCATTTAAGAGCACTTTAAATATTCAGAAACAGGAAGAAATGGAGACCTATTTGTAAGGATACAAAGTTAATGCAGAGTGATCAAGTTTCCTGTTTGGAAGGAATATCATTGGGCTGAGCCCCCTATCAATCTCCCCTCTCAACCAGGGCCCCCTTTGACCAACAAAGTACTGGGGTCTTCCATCCACTCCCCAGCTTAGGAAGTGGACAGGGGAACAGACAAGGCACAAAACACATGCCCTTCTGGAGTCTGGCCCCCGTGTCCTTCCTCAGCTAGGCCAAGAACTGTGTGAAGCAAGTCTTGTGCAAACTGGTAGATGAGGAGGAAGAATGCATTTCGCTATGACCTGGCTTTTGGGATGACTCCGGCTTTGACACTCACTGGCAATGGGAGCCAAGGGAAGACAGATCAGTGGAGGGTTTCTAGTGGTCCCATATCCAAGTTAGGATAATGATCCCTACATCACAAGGTCATTCTCAGGGTTAAATGAGAAAATATATAAAAAGGTGACATATACTAGCTGCTAAACACAGGCTCTTTCCCTGTCCTCAGAGCTTCACTGTCAAGGATAACCAGGATCTTCAGGAGTGCCGAAACATGCCGGCATTGAACCCGTCCCAACTGGCTTTGTGAGTGAAAGAAAGGACGCTTTGGCCACATGGCTACATGCGGTTGTGCTTGGTGCCAGGCATGGAAGATTTCCTGGAAGGTTTGTAGAAAGTTACCTTTCTTTAGGGACTACTTCCCTTATTTTCCCACAAATGTTTTGTCCCCAGAGGAAGCCCATACAAAGGAATCTGTGTTTTCTCAGTGTTACTTCCTTGTTCTTTCTGAGTTGGTGTGAATGTCGGTTTTCACCTGCTTTGTATCTCTTCATTGCCTTAATTCCTCTGACCCCGGGGCTCAGGAAAGGCATTCATTGTCTAAAGAACAAATTGGTATATGATTTCATTCATTCATTCATTCATTCATTCATGTGTTCATTCATTCAACATAGATATGTACCTTCCATTCACATAAGAAGGTGCTAATGTGGTCTGTTTATAGGGGTGGAGTGTGGGATGCAGGGTGGAGGAGGTCGAAGAGGGAGCTCAGAATGCAGGGAGGAGGTTGCAGACATAAACATGGGTCCTGCAGCATCTTTAATAAAAGGCCACCCTTGCTGCGTGCGGTGGGATGCCTCCAATAGCAGCCATGATATCTGTTCAGAGGTGCCTTCCTGCGGGCAGGCCCTCGGCCTGGGAGCAGGTGGGCAGGGTGTCCTTTGGCTGAGTTTGGGAAAGGCTAAGGCTACCTTGGGTAGACCACGTGCCTGTTGGAGTTTGAGCACATTCTGAGGTGGGTGTGCAGGCAGACGTGCCCGGTTGTGTGGGACACTCAGGCTTCCATGATCACACTAAGTATGATCCATCCACAGAAACCCACAAGCCCAGAACCCCATCCCAGAGAACTGGACAGCCACTAAAGATCACTTAGATGGCACAATCATGGTGCAGATGGGGAAGCTGAGAGCCGGAGTAGGCAGTTCACGGGTCCCAGAATCACACAGAGAAGAACGCAGGACCCAGCAGGCCCCCTGCTCCTTTCCCCTTCCCACCCAGTGCCACTCCCTAGACACAATCTTTCTCAATTGAGAAGTTTCTCAATTCTTAGCTGTTCTTTCCAGGATTGGCTTTACTTTCTTGAATTATGAGGTTAATCTACTGTTTCTTGATTTCCCAGTTTTAGACAATTCTCTATAGACTGGAGTCAGCTCTCATGTTGCCTGTCCACACCCTCCCCTACACGTTTTGTTTCCTCAGCCACCCAAATCCTCTGAATTTGGTGAGAAATATTGTTCACTGTAGGTCAGGTTGGTCCTATGATTACAATTTCTTTTTTGCACAACTTATCATTTGCCTAGAATTAAAAACTACACATTAGTTTTTCATTCGTCTGGTTTGGGATGTGCCTGTCATTACTTTCACTCCCACTGTGTAGGCTATAACCTTATAGATGGCTTTTCCCAAACAGACAAGTGAGTTTTCACCCATGGCTTAGATCAGCCCCATTCCCGGGGAGCCTGGTTCTTCCCTGGTGTGGTTGGGGTCACACAGGGGGTCTTGCTAGCAGGAGCCCTCTGCATTCTGGGGTCCCTGACACACCTGCTCACCCAGGGTGTGGAGCTTCCTGGCTTTTCCAGGCCCTCCTAGAGCTCCAGGATGTGCACCAATGGCTCTGCTCCCGGCCATTTTCTGCTGTGGAGCTGCTTTGCCAGGACTTAACTGCTCCTCTGCTCCCTCCAGGCCTCCCCATGAACCAGCATCTCCTGGTGGGAGCCATAGCCTTCTGCTGATCACCATGCTTAGTGTTCTGAAGGCCTCAGGGTGGGAGCCAGCGATGGAGTACTTGTGCCAAGACAGGATGGGCATCTCCTTCTCCTTCTGGCTACCAGGCAGTACATGATACTGTAACACTGGGGCCAGACCACTGGGACCCTGGATGGTGGGGCTGTTGCGTGGTAGTCAGGGACAGAGTTCTGTCTGTTCACTCCCAGCCCCACCAACAGTGGCCAAGTGCCCTGCCTTCAGTTCACAGGGATTTGCACGGGTCCCGGATTGCTGTCTGCAGGACGGGTGGGTGAGGAGCTTCTTTAGAAGACGGCTTGAGCCTGGGTCCTTCCCATCGGCTCCCGACCCTTGGACACGCTGGGTCTTCTCCTTCCCTCTGCAGGGACTTTGCTTCCTTCTCCTGTCTCTCCACCGTCCCTTTCAGCCACTCTCTTTCTTGCCTCCAGCCTCAGTCTCAAATACATTCACGGAGCAAAATAAAATCTCCTTTGATGAAAGCCCTGGTGGAGAGTTGCTCTCTTTCCCCGAGATCAGCTCCAGTCTGTCTCCTGGAGTCTTTGTTTCAGTGGGGGTGCCCCCAGGGTAACCAGAGGAAGAGCTGGAAGTGCACAGAAAACAAATCCATTAATGCTTTGGTCTAACCTGCCTCAGGACCCAAGTAGGTGCTGCCCACGCCTGGGTCTTCAGCAGCAACGTTTTGAGGGAAAGGCTGTTATCTGAATTGATTTTTTGTTCTCTTCAGGAATTGGCAGGTTTCTGGGACTGGCCTGAAGACATATTCTGCCGTCTGCCTGTCTGCGTTGTGATCACTGCTTCCAGGTCCCTGGATGACTACCTCTGTCCCTAGATCAAGCCCCTCTTGTCCGAGTCCCTTCCCTGCTTCCCAGGCTCTTTGGAGCACACCTGGATCCAGCTAGGTTCCAGTTGCGACCGGGCACTCTTGATGTTAACCCTATAGGTTTTGGAATGATTTTGGTATGTCGGAATAAAATTTTACTATTTTCAATATCAAATGTGCGGAATGTGTAAGAAACTATGATTGGTTTTGTAAATCTTTGTAAAACTTTTTGCATACATTCACCAATCAGAGTCAATTATTATTATTATTGTTATTTTTCTATATTTGGTTCAAAAATACAGCTCCTTTGCCTGGAGAGGGCCATCCACAGCACCCATTCCAGTTGTGGCTTGATTTGTCACCTCCTTCCCACCCTGGCCTCCTGCCAGCGTGTCCCACCTCAGCTTCCCGTGCCTCTGAGGAAGGGACCGTCAAGCAGATGGATGGGTACTTCTCAGCTTTAGAGGAAATTCACTTCAGCAACCCCAGAGCCATTGGAGAAACAAATGTTTCTGTTGTAAACATCTCACACAGCCATAAACTTCAGCCTCTTTTCAGAGCCCTGTGGAGGGGCAACCCTGTCCTTGCGTGACCCTTGCATCTGGGCCCTGTGGTTTATGGGAGGCGTCTCTGCTCGCTAGTGGCTGGTGGCTCTCTCGTGGAGATGCAGAGAAGCAGAAATTCAGGTAGCCATCTGCCAGGGCCTCCGGCAGATCCTGCAGGGACCAGAGCCCAGCGCACCCGCTCAGTGCAGTGCCCCACACTGGGCCTGGATCCGAGGCAGGAAGGCAGATGCGTGGGCCCCTTTCGGCCTGCTGGCAGTGCGGGTCCATGCCCGGGGCGAGTCATGCTTCCTGTCTGACCTCCGTGTGGACAAAAGTCCTGTCTCATTGAGTAGCAGCTGTCTTTGTTGTACTAAGATGGTGTATTAGTCCCTTAGTGCTGCCGTAACAAAATAGCACAGCCTGGGGAGCTTTGTCAACAGAAATTGATTTGATCACAGTTCTGGAGGTTTTAGTTCAAGATCAAGGTGTCCACAAGTCTGGTTTCTCCTGGGGCCTCTCTTCTGGGCTGTGAGGTGGCTGCATCTTTCCTCTGCATGCAGCCCTGCCGTCTCTTTCTGTGGGTCAAATTTCCTTTTTTCTCTTTTTTTGGCCTTCTTTTTATTTATTATGGAGATAGTTATATATAATAATATTCATCCATTTTCAAAGCACAATTTCATGAATTTTGCTAAGTATATGCAATCATGTCACCGCCATCCCACCCCATATGAAGAGCAGCCCCTTTACAGTAACAAGATTCCTCGTGCCTCCTCCCTCCATGGATCCCATTTCTCTGCTGTCAGTACCAGGCCCACATTTGATCTGCTTTCTGTCATTACTGGGCTGCCTTTTCTAGAATTTCGTGTAAACAGAATCATTCTGTACACAGCCTCTTCTTTCTGACTTCTTTGATTTTGCACAATGTGTCTGAGATTCATTCATGTTCTACCTATTAGCATTTTGTTCCTTTTATCGCTCCATAGTATCCCACGGTATGTGTATATCTGCTTCCAGTTTTTGTCCCTTATGAATCATGCTATTATAAATAATTTGCATCTTGGATGCCTGGGTGGCTCTGTTGGTTGGACATCTGCCTTCAGCTCAGATCATGATCCCGGGGGTCCTGAGATCGAGCCCCGCATCAGGTTCCTTGCTTAGGAGACAGTCTGCTTCTCCTTCTCCCACTGCCCATTTCCTCAGCTTATGCTCTCTCTCTCTCGCTCACTCTTTCTCAAGTAAATAAATACATAAATAAAATCTTAAAAAAATAAAGTTGCTTTAAAAAGTAAATAAAGATTTGCATCCGTGTTTCATGGGGACATACACTTGTATTTCTCTAGGGTACATACCTAGGAATGGAATTGCCTGATAGTATGGTAAATGAATGTTTCATATCACAAGGTAATGTCATATTGTTTTGCAAAATGGCTGTAACAATGGCAACAATGTAGGAGAGGAGTCCAGTGGCTCCAAGTCCTCACCAGCCTTACCAACACTTGGTATTGACAATCTCGTTAACGTTAGTCATTCTAATGCATGTGTAGTAGTTATCTCATTGTGGTTTTAATTACCATATCTCTGAGGACCAGTGATATTGAACATGTGCTAGTTAGCCACTTGTGTATTTCTTTCTTCCTTTTTTTTTTTTCTTTAAGGATTTTATTTATTTATTTGACAGAGAGAGAGAGAGACAGTGAGAGAGGGGACACAAGCAGGGGGAGTGGGAGAGGGAGAAACAGGTTTCCCAATCCCAGGACCCTGGAATCATTACCTGAGCCAAAGGGAGACGCTTAATGACTAAGCTTCCCAGATGCCCCATAGCTACTTGTATATTTCTTTTGGGTAATGTCTATTCTAATCTTTCATCCATTTTTTATTAGAATTTTTGGCCTTTTTTTTAATTGAGTTGTGAGAGTTCTTTATATATTCTGATTGCAAACTCTTTGTTCTGAAAAATTTCTTTTCAGCTTGTGGTTTACCTTTGCGCTTTGAAAATTTCCCACAGGACAGGAGTCAGGGTGGATTAGATTCCATACTAATGGCCTCATTTTAACTTAATGAACTCTGTACAGGCCCTCTTTCCAGATACAGTCATCTTCTGAGATACTGGGAGTTAGGGCTTTGACATGTGAATTTTGGGAGGGGAGAAACAATTCAACCCATAACAGATGGGAAAGAATGGGCTCATTAGGGAGCACAGAGCAAAAGAGAAAAGGAAGAAAAATAATGTTTATTAAGTGAAATAGAGAAGAGCTTGGCATCTCAGGTATAACCTCATGGTTCCAATAAAACTCTGAGAGTCAATGTTACATAGTAATTTATTGTTTTACTAGGGCTTTGCTTTGCGTCTTGTGCCCTCCAAGTCCCATCTGTGATTAGGTTAATGAACCCTTATCTCAAAAGGGTTTTGTTCTTCTATACACATTTTACCGAGGATACAGTATCTTCCAGTAATATCTGAGAACCTACAAACATACCCTTCCCACTTGTCACGGTCCAGTCGTGGCATGTCCAGCAAGCACATGGCTTCCCTGGGGTGTGTGTGCAATGATCACTAGTCTCTTTTCCCACCTCGCTAAGTTCCTGAAACAGGTGCATTATCCTGTTCACAACAGCCCAGTATTTTAATAGGGGAACCGAAGCTCAAAAAGTTTAAGGATTTAGTGTCCTTAACCAAGGGGAGACGATGAGGTCGGTCTTTCAGCCCTGAGAAGCAAAAACAAGAAAACAGTGCAGATAAATAAATGAACAATCCTGCTGATTGAACCCACGGAAGACCCAGATGCCCACTGCACCAGCTTTCTGTTGAAGGTTTCTCTCGGGCCAGGGTCAGGGTCAGGGTGTCAGGGTTAGGGTGGAGGAGATGCAGGCACCAGGCGGAGGTGGCCCCAGAAAGCAGGGCTCTCTGGTGCTGCGGCCAGAGAGAAGGCTTTCCGTTTCTCCAGCAGGTGGCACCATCCAGCAGATTATCGGAGCAGCGCCGGCCCTGGCTGGGAAAATGTCTGCCAGAGGTCTTCCCAAACTGCAGGTTGGAAGGAATTGCCGCTGCCTCGTGAGGGTGTGGCCTGGAACCTTCTCTCCTGAGGAGTGAGAACGAGGCTCTTTGTCCTCACCTGAACGTCAGACCTGTACACAAGGGTTCTCTGGAAGAGGGAAAGCTTCTGTGTGGAGTCTGGGTTGCTGGCAGGACAGCCTCCAGGGCCAACCAGAGGGCTCGGCTTTCTCCCCACCCTGAGCCTGGAGCTATCTGTGGAACCAAGTAAAAGACTCTCCCAGTAACCAATAAAGAAACGTTTTCCCTGAAAACCTTGGCCCGTCTCCCAGCAGCTGTCCAATTCCATTTTCTCCAAAGCTGTCCTCAAGGTGTGGGAAGTCTTGGGCTAAACCGATCAATTATAAGCAGTTTCCTGAATATGCCCATCTGGACTGAATTCATATGTCTAAAGTCTGGGAAGAATTTAGGGCTTTCTAGTGCTGGCCGTCCTCGCTTTGGGTTGTAAGTACAGATGCTGGATGGAATCCAGTGACATCCCAAACTTGTTGTGTGACCTGGGTGAAATTCTTAACCTTTCTGTGCCTCAGAGTCCTCTTCTACAAAATGGAGGTGGTAGCAATTCCTATTTAATGAGTTTATTCTTAGGATTAATAAACGTAAAGCGCTTAGGGACAGGCTCTGAGGCAGCCTATCTAAGCAGCTGTTATTAACCATCAGCTGCACGCAGGACAATTTTCTTAACTAGGTCATGTTGCGCTAACTCTTGGCATGAGGTAGGTTCCCAATAATGCAGAATTGGATCTAAGTAGGGGGAAAAGTGCTTCTGGCAGGAAATGGGGGAGTGGGATAGCCCGTACTAATGGCTGATGGCCTACAGGGGTGCCCAGTCCTCTTCCAAGAGGGACCTGCTATTCAGGACACCAAGACTCAAGATTCAGTAACTCTTCAGTAACTGAAGAGTTGATGGGTGGGGGGAGGGCTGAGTGCAACCTATAGCTGGGTTGCCAATGGTAACCTGGGTCACTCGTCTGGGTCCACACCAGGAACAGAGCCCTGCTCCAGGAGACATGCCACTCAGGAGCGTGACCAACCAACCTGGCCTGGGAAACCAGGAACCAGAGACAAAAGCTGTCCGGGAGCCAGGCCACACATAGCTGGGACAGGGGAAGAGGTTCAAAGCTATTCTCTCTGGTCACTGAGGCTTCTAGCCTCCTTTGTTACTCCTGCCACCTGACTTGGGAAGAGCAGCAGGGCTGGTGGGATAAACTGTAGCACCCCATCTGGGCCCCACCAGCCAGATCAGTAAGCACCTTCTGGAGACCCCACACTGGTCCAGGAGTTACCCCTTAATTGCAGGATCCTGGGTTTGGGAGGGAGAAACACTTCTCAGGGAGGCAGCTGGGCTCTGACTTTTGGTCAGCTTGGAAGTATTCCAAAAATTTAAGGAACCAGCCTGTATGTGTGTGTGTGACCTTGCTGGACCCTAGCTCTAGCCCTCCTATTCTCCAGCCCTATAGCCCTGTAGCCCTCTGATTCTCCTCATCCCACTGAAGGTGCTGAAGACACGCCAGTCAGCTGGGTGAGTCTGGGAAGGCAGGCACTGCCAGACCTCTGCCTTATTATCTTATTCCCATGGCTTCTGGAGTGTATCTTGGAGAGCAGAGCAGCCTGGAGGTGAAACCCGGTGGTGAAGGGCCAGGGATCCTGCTCTCTGAGTGCGTGATGATTCCACCAATTCCAAGCTGTGAGCCTTTGGGCAATTTACTTGCCCTCTGTCTCAGCTTCCTCCTGTCTGAAATGAGAACAGTCATAGTGCCCCCCTCACTAGATGCTGTGAGGATTAACCAAGTAATGCATGCAATGCATTTGAGACACTTGTAATTATTTATAATACTTCGATCCTAAATGCCACGGTTTGCATCATATCCCAAACTCCATAGTTTCTGGCCTTAAGGACACATACAGATTTGGGAAGGATCTGTGAACTCTGTCTGTCCTCTACCCCTGGGTATGAGCTGGTGAAGCTGGGACCAGAGAGGGAGAGGGTTGACCCAGGCCCCAAGAATGAGTGGCTAGGATGGGGGGAGGATCTAGTCCTCCTGACTTGTGCAAGTCTTCTATGGGATAATTCTTTGACACTGTAATCCAGTTTCTTTTCTCCCTTGTTCCCCCTCCAAGCTGATGCTTGGTCTCTCATCTCTAAGGGTAAGAGGGGACTGGAAGCAGGAACAGTAAGAGGTCCTTATGGTTTTATTTCCCAAGGTCTTAGCCTCTAAGGGGAGGGGAGACCGGAAGCAGAGAAGGAGAACGTCTTGGACCAAATATTCAGGAAGACGCATTTACCCTGAGACAAGAGGGATCCGAGGAGGGAAGCCGAGGGTTGGTTAGAGCTTGGTTGTGGGCCGGCACCAGGCTGCCTCTGGGATCCCACCGCTCTGCCTTCCCATGAATTGCGTTTCTATAGGCACAGCTACTTCTGTGGCTACTTTGTGCCCCCAAGATCCGGGCCACTGCACGAGCCTTTCCATCAGAACGCGCTCTGCGGGGATGGGCCCCAGCAGCCGCCGGTAACAAACGTGGCCTCCTCCCTGCACCGCTGGCCTGTGAAGAGTTTTATGGACTGCGCTGCTCCGGGTGGAAATAGAACAGCACTGAACTTGCTACCTATTACCTGCAAGTCATTTCCCATAAAGTTATGCCCTTTGTTGCACCATCAACCATGAACTCCGGCCGCAGCCCGGGGTTTGTGGTTTAACCACCTCGTGCTCATACCCCAGTGGGTTTTGACTGGGCCTTAGTGAGCTCTGGGGCTTGTACCCGGGTGTGCTGGAGTCTGTGTGCACTGTCCTCATTCCTGCAGGCTGCGTGAGGCGCTGGGTCCCTGCAGTCCCCAGAGCGGACCTGAACCGAGCTTAACGTTTTCCTCCCCCCGGGTCTTTATGTTCCTATCTATGCCTCATAACTTAGCATGCATATTTTGACCTGATTCTTTCTGAAATCCTTAACAGTGAAGGAAAAAGAGAGCACTGGGATGAGCAGGAAGCCAGGTCCCTGGGGGGATGGGGCGGAGGTGGGGACCCCCCCCTCTGTCCCTGAGAAGCTTGAGCGGGGAGAGGGCAGGGCCACCCCGATCAAAGCTCTTTGACTTCTCCGCCAGAGCTGCCGGGGGCTCTCCCAGCACCCCAGAAGGAAGCGGCGGACATCCAGGTTGTAAAACTTTTTCTAGAAAATGTCCTAGGTCACGTTCCTTTTTTCTCCCTGCTTTTTCAAGAGGATCTAATAGCAAGTGGGTCCTTGCTCCACTTCCCTTTGTGCGGGGCCAAGTCGGGCTTGGGGGTCACTTGGCAGTGCCCTGATTGCCTGGCTCTGGCCCCTGGGCAGTTCCATCCTCCAAAGCCTTGGACAGAAGCCGCATGACTGGACCCAGGGCTGATGCTGTCCGGGCAGCTTAGCCTGGGCCCCCCGAGGCGGGAGGGAGGAAGGGAGGGCCGCAGGGAGGAGGGAAAGATATTGACTATCAGGCCCGTGCCGGTTGCTATAGCAACGTTCAGAAATGACTGAGATCAATAGCAGCAACCTGAATTTTATTTGCTTTTATTTCCTCTTCGGGAAAAGCCTCAGGCCTCACCAGAAGAAGGGCAGCCGCAGGTGGCAGGACTGGTGGCCAAGGCTGTGGTGGCTTCCATGTCTGGAAGGCGTACGGCAGGGGAGAGAGAAACGGGTGTTCTTTCCAGTCACAGTGGAAGGAGGGGAGCGGTCAGGGAGGAGCCACGAGGGGGTCACTCCTGCCTGGCCATTTAGCCTGTTGGGTTAGCCATGCAGTTTAGCAGCCGGGGCCCTTGGAGGGAGGAAAAAATCAACAGTGGTAGGCACACATCTGTGCCTCTCTCCGCTTCTGACCACTTGAACTTTCATAAGGAGGCATCAAGGAGTCTAAATAAATAGAGCCTAGAGGCTGGGCTGGGTGCCTGCTGCTGCGGGACCACTGGGGCGGTGTGGCCAGTCCATTCAGGATGCTTGGGAAAAAATGACACAGGCCAATCTCTACACATCCACGCAAAGAACGGAGGTTCTGGTGGGGAGGAAGTTATTGCTGATGCCGCGTAAGACTGTGTGCGGAGGTTCCCCAGTTCATCCCAGCACTAATGGATTAAAAACCAGACTCAGTCTCGCTTTGCAGATGACGAAGTACCTCACATCCGTTCTCCTCCCGACTCTTGCTGTGCCCTATGAGTTGCGTGGACTACACTGTTGACAAGGCGGCCGACTGATTAATTTGTCATTCATTCCTTTACTCGGGTCTGCAAATATGTGTTAGATAACTGCCGTGTGCCCTTCACTCTTCAGATGAAAAAAGCAACATTTATGCCCTCAAGGAGATTAAGGTCTAGTTGAGGAAGGCAGGCTACAAGTGAGCAAATGGTTATCTGACCTGTAGGTGCTCTGCAGAAATGAGGAAGACTGGGGGAGAGGGGGATACAGGAGGAGTTGGGTGCTGGTAGCGATCTGCCTTTTGCACTAGGGCCTGGGGAATGAATGCCTCCCACATGGTGGCACACAAGCCGAATCCTGAAGGAGGAGAAGGAGTGAGCTATTGGATATTTGGAGGAGAGCATTTCAGGCGGCCAATTCAAGGTCACATACTCGGGGGCGGGGCTAGTGGGGTGAAACAGAGGAGTGAGACCTGTGGTCAGAGAGAGGCGGGGACTGGGTGATAGAGCCTGTGAGGCCCTTCTGGAGACTTGTGGGGCCTCCATGGGGTTCACACAGCAGAATGGCATAGTTGCCTTAGGTTTAGTTAAAAAAAAAAAAAAAAAAAGGAAAAAAAGAATCGCCTGCTGGGAAAAGGCTGCTGTGGGGCAGTGGGAGCAGAGTGAGGAGGCCATGGACCGAGGGACCAGGGTAGTCAGCTCACGTGTGGAGAGCTGCGGGGGGAATTCTGGTTGTGTTCGAAGTCCCTGCCGGCAAGATGTACGGAGAAATCTGATACAACGTGTGATGACTTTTTTACATAATGGTAGAAGGATAATATTATATGATTAGTATAACCATTAGCATATAATTTATTACATGTAATTTATTCAAATAGTGCCCATCCTCTTTCATTTGATCACACTTTGCATTTTACACACTGTTTTCACAAATGTGCTGCTGTGTCCTCCAAACCCCAGGAAGAAGATTCGAGTTTGCGTTTTCAAGCTGAGAAGATGGAAGCCCGAAAAGAAGAAATGGTTTTCCCCAGGGAATTCACCTATTTATATTTTATTTTGTATTTTCACGGGTCCTTCTCGTACAGTAGAATCAGGGTGCTCACAACAAACCTTGAAACCGTATTTGCCCGTCCTTGTTTTCTTGCCAGTCACCCTGCTAGCTCACTGCCCCCGCCAGACCAGACTTGTGCATCGGGCTGGCGTCCTGGCCGCCCACCGGAGCAGGTGCTTGGGCACTCGGGCCCCTTTGCCAGCTCACTGAGGACGAGACCAGAGCGAGGGAGGGGCCGCGCCCAACAGAGGACAGCCCGGCCTGTGCAGCGTCTGCCCCATGGCTTGCCTCCTCAACCCGGTTATGGGGGCAGGGCTGAGAGCCAAAATTCAAGAACCTCTTTGTTAGTGTGGGTCAGTGTCGAATGATCTAGACCCAAATGCATAGTCCAAGAAGAGTTGGGTATGCAGTTTCTGACTGCCCACCTGGAGTCCCTTTTGAAAGGTTATGGTGCTGACCCCAGAGACAGACTCTCCTGTTGGAAGGCTGGCTTCCGACAGCCTTTGCTTGGAGTGTGCCCTTTATAAATATGGGTGAACTACAAAAGGGGTGCATGGCAGGTGCAGCCCATTGTCCTGTGGCCTCCCAACCATCAGGCAGCTGTGACCCCGCAGGCTCCTTGGCATGCTTCTCTCCAGAAGCAGCAGCTTGCCTGGAGCAAAAATCCCGTTGAAGAGTTCTCAGGCTGTGGAGGTGAGTTTTGGCCTGCGCCTCCCTGGGAAACTCTGAGAGCCAACGTCAGACCTTTGTCTCCAAGGGATCCCCTTAAGAGTGAGGGAGATAGGATGTTTCTATACGAATCCCTCAGTCATTTGCTGATGGGGCGGAAGGACAAAGTAGACACAGGTGTGGACACGCAGCCCTCGAGGCTGGACATCAGGCCTTCTTGCTCTGAAGTGGGAAGGACCAGGGGCTGTGGGTGTGAAGGTACATGATCTGGGTCAACAGTGAAGCGGAAGGAGAGGCCTTACGGGATTTGCAAATGACCATCTCTGAGGAATAGGTTCTCACGATGGGGGAACATGTCTCTTGAAACTTTCTAGAACCCGTTCTTTATGATTTCTCTGTGTCGGTCCAAATAGGTCCTTAATCTTTTGTCACATACCTCGCCGTACTGATAGGATTCCTACCATCTCAGTTTTGGTCGAGGAACCGAATTTTAGAAGATACAACAGACGCTGTATTTCAGAGCTTCCATAGATAAAATCCAAAGTAAATAAAGGGCCAAGAATTGTTTAAGCCGACCTATAAGCTGTATGTTCCTTGTCTACAATGACATAAGGAACTGGGACCCGGAGGTCAATCAACTATAACCCTAAGCGCATTGATAGTCCAACTGACTTTCCAAAATTATTATTACTAATAGCAAGGTTCTCCAGATTTTCAGGACCACACTGTAAGTAGTGTTGATTTAGGGTACTTAAGCTTTTCTTCACACTGAGGATATAAAAGGGTTGGAAAGGAGAAATAATTTTTTTGGAAAGGTGTTGGGACGCTCGTCCCTCACTTTAAGCATTGTCAATCATGCTCCTGTGGGACTGCTATGCGAGCCTACTGGAGTGCCTGTTGAGAAATCTAAGGGGTGTGAGGTAGGCTTGCTGCTGATGGCCCAGATGAAGGCGGCCCAGAGGTGACTGACACTCCCCTGCATTTCCAGAACTTATTAAGGCAGGGCTGAGCGTCTTCCATGGAGCAGTGAGGCCCTGCAGGTGAGGGAGCTGGTCTCGGTCATCTCCATTCCTGCGCCACAGGGCTGCCTCCAAGGCTGATGGGATCTCAGCAGGAAGAACCCTCGAGATGGACCGCCACATTCCTGAGGCGCTGCGGGAAGTTTCAGCCACTCACCCAAACAGAGATGTTGTCTGTTCCCATTGAGGGAGCAGAAGAGGAGAGCTGCTTCCAGAAGGATTCTCCAGAGAGCCCACCAAAGCTCCCCATCTAAGAAAAGGTCTTCTGTAAATGCTGGCCAGCCCTGAGTAGGAAAGAGCTCACAACACTGTCATTCAGGGAAGATTTCCTGTCCCTTCCCTTCTCCTTGGGCCAACGCTGGAGGAATCAGACATGCAGACATGCTGGTAGCGGTGGTGGGGTGGGGGAGGGCTGGAACAAGATTTGCTCTTAGCTGGTGAGGTGATAATTGTTGAAGGAGAGTAATGGATTTATTATACTATTCTTCTTTATTTGTGTATGCTTAGAAGTTTCCATATTCAAAATGTTAAGAAATGAAAAGAAACAGCAGGTAGCAAGTGGGAAAAGAGGTGAGTGAGAAGAGAGAAGCTTTGTAACCACAGGAAACTCTAGCAAAGGAGGAGGATTAAGTGTTATTTTCAAATTAAGATTGAAGTGTTAATTATTATACCGAGCCAGACCTTCTAATTTCACGATCAGGACTGAGCTTTGTGACTTCAAATGGCTATAGGACTTTATAATAAGCAGAAATGACCAGGAAAGTCTTGGGAATTAATCCTAGGGGCAGATGAAAAAACTAATCCCACTGAGCAAATTTAAAGGGCACTGGACAATTTTAGCTAAGGGAAAGCAATTGCTGTTTTATGTAGGTTTTGGTCTGGATTCAGACAGAGCGTGGATCGAAAACTCCAGGAACTGTGCAAACTTGGGTCTGGGTTTTGTCATCTTCTCCAACGTCTGCGATGAAGTCTGTAGAAGGTCATGGTGCCCGAGAACACACATGTGTGGTCTTCATGTAGCAAACTGCAGATGCTGATGTTAATCAGATCATGGTATCATGTTAATGTAACGATGACATAGGGATTGGATCGGCTGTCAGCAAATAGTGACTGAGGACAAGCTACACGTCAAGTCCTAGAATGAGTTCAGAGGACTTGGAGGACGGTCTACAGGATTGAGAGGCAGAAGGGAGGGGAGAAGAGGAGATTGTGCTTGTACCTTGTGAACTGTGCCTATCAATAAGCAGGTCGCTCGCAGGGGACCAGCAGTAAAACTTGAACGTATTCGGAGCCTGGGGGTATGTGTTTAGAGCAATGTCCCACGCAGCAGCATGGGTTGTGTGTGTGCTGGGGGGCAGGTGTCCTCAGCTCCTGGGAAGGTGAGGACAGCTGAATCCCCTGGGCTGTGAGGAGGACCAGCTCCTCTGGACCTAAGTAGAGAAGATTCTGCCTTTACCAGCCCCACTGGGTGGCCACAGTTCCACTCTGTCCAGCTGTGCGGGCCCCAGGACTTATTTCTGTTCTCAATTCAAGGGGGAGAAAGGGAAGGAAGGAAAGCAGAAGGATCTCAGAGGAGATCTTCTCAGCACATCACAGAGCAACAAAATTGAACTTAACCCTCTGAGGTCAATCTCCTGGAAAGGTCTGCAGAATACACTAGAGAGAAATCCCCAACCTGCCACGCTCACTGTTAGGAAATGCTGATTATGGACTCCAGGGAAATTCACATCTGGGCTCGGCAGTCCACAGTGTGGTGAAGGGTTTGCCTTGATGGATGGGAGGGGTCCCATGGCAAGTCTCGGTCTCACGGTGTGTACTCAGGTGTGCAAGGAAGTATGATTTTATTTCTAAAATGAGTTTCATTTAGAGCCTTTGCCCTATTGGGCAACTGGGAACTCGAATATCACTCCTTCCGGAGATTTCCTGACATTCAAAAATTAAGTTGAAATCCCAGGGTTTCCATAGGCCCAATGTGTGGCAGTGGGTGTCCACCTCGTCTTGCACGGTTTGACCTTGGAAGGCAGGTAATCCTGGTCACTGACGTTTTCACAGGGCATGGCCTTCTGGGTCCTGCCCTCTGCTTTGCACCCGTGTGCCCCTTGCTGCATACGGTCCTCTTGGGGGCCTGTCCACTCTGGCCCATAGTCAGTTCTTTCTGGGGCCTTTCCAGGACTGGCCATTCTTTCTGAATGCCTCCCGCCTTGGGACCCACAGATCATGCACCTTTTCTCACTGTTCATCCTCTGCAGTGAGACTCGATTTTTAGTCTGGAAGTGGTCACAACAGGTTTGGGGGAACCTTGCTCTAGAAACTGAGCTTTTGGAAATAAACTCCTGGAAGGCTCACGGGTTAGTTTTCCTTCTTATCCTGCTACAAAGAAGACTAGCTCTCCTCGTAGAAATTATGGTAAGTCCCAATAGGCAGCCTTCTCAGAAGCAAGGGCCCTGTCTCCTATTTGGAATGGCCACAAATCAGGCTATTCCTCGGCTGATTTGCAGCCTCTCCTTACCCTGACACACCTCTGCCAGCCAAAGGGAGGGTGACTCTCAGATCGCACTGACCTAAGGAATGATTATATATCGGATTCAGCTGAAGTCTTTTTCCTTTGAATTTCATTAATAGTGTGATTAGCAATGAAATAGTTCCGTTAGACATTTTTATGTAGTTTTTTTTTTTTTAATTACAAAGTTAATAGAAACACATTGTGGAGAATTTAAAAACTGGGAAGGGAGAGGTACGAGGAAAGAAGGTAGTTCGAGGGAGCAGTGAAGACAACTAGAGACAAATAATTCAGGAACACTTTTTGTGTGCTAGACTCCTGGGTGTTTTCTGTGCCTACTTATTTAATCCTCACCACATCCCTATGGGGAGGGCTGTTATGAGCATTTTGCCATGGCGAGAACGCTGGAGCACAGAGAGGTTTGGTAACTTTCTCGGGATCACACAGGTCCAGGCAGTCTGACTCACCATCAAGCAATACGGACTTCCAGATGTTCTATTCCCACGTCAGTTGGATTTAATTCTATTCTTTCCATCTATTTGAAAAATAATTTGTAGTTTTGATTTTGATTTCCTTTTTAATCTAGCCCAAGAGATTTTCATAACTTTCAAGAATTCTATTTTTTTTTAAATTTTTTATTTTTTATAAACATATATTTTTATTTCCAGGGGGTACAGGTCTGTGAATCGCCAGGTTTACACACTTCACAGCACTCACCAAAGCACATGTCCATAACCCCAATGTCCATAACCCCACCCCCCTTCTCCCAACCCCCCCCTTCCCCCAGCAACCCTCAGTTTGTTTTGTGAGATTAAGAGTCACTTATGGTTTGTCTCCCTCCCAATCCCATAAGAATTCTATTTTTTTTCCAAGATTTTATTTATTTATTTGACAGACAGAGAGATCACAAGTAGGCAGAGAGGCAGGCAGAGAGAGAGGGGGAAGCAGGCTCCCTGCTTGAGCAGAGAGCCTGATGCGGGGCTCGATCCCAGGACCCCGAAATCATGACTGAGCCGAAGGCAGAGGCTTTAACCCACTGAACCACCCAGGTGCCTCAGGAACTCTATTTTTCTATGATGATATTTGAATTGTTGTTTTGAGTCATGGTCAGACTACAGTTTGTAGATTTTTCAGTTTCACCAAGCTTTACTTTTGGCTAAAGATGGAATAAGTATTTTAAAATGTCCCTAGTTGTAAGTTGGGAGTCAACTAACCAATCAATCAATGAGGATATCCTTAACCAAATTTTAATCCTTTGTCATTTTTTGCCAACTTAATCTGTAATATTTTAAAGGCATATTTACATTTCAAATTCAAATTGAGCTGGACTCAAGTTTTAGCATATTTATAGAAGATTTTGATTCAGATGCTACATTATTTGCTCTAAGGCATATATGACTTTTATAATTCTGTTTTGGATTTCATCTTTTAGCCTTATACCATCTACCCTGTGGGATGCTTTAGACTTGAAATTGAGATTTGTTTGATGCTGAGATTACTGCTATTGCCTTTTGTTGGCTTGCATATTTTCATTCATCAGTACTCTTTCTGTCTCCCTCGTGTTTAACATTTGTTGCTCTCCTCTAGGGGTTTCTCATGAATAACACAGGATATGGTGTTGTTTTTAACACAGCCTAATCATCTGTGTATCAGTCTAGAAATTCCAGGTCATAGGTGGGTGATATCTTTGATTTTATTCCTGTTGCTTTTTTTTAGAAAAAAGATTTTATTTTTTTATTTATTTGAGAGAGAGGGCACACACACGAGCGGGTGGAGGAGCAAAGGGAAGGTGAGGGAGACTGGGGTTGGCGGGGCGTGGGGAGGTGGGTGGGTGGCATAGGGTGGGGGGGGGGGGTCAATCTCATGACCAAAGATCACCAACTGAGCTAAAACCAAGAGTTGGGTGCTCAAATGATTGAGACACCCAGGTGCCCCAATGTCATTTTATTTAAAGATTACCATTTATTTTATTTTACTCTTTCCTTTTTCTCAGTCTTTATTTGGGCTGACTCAACAGAATATAGTTCTTATTCTCCTGTTCCCTCATTTTAATTGGGAAATTCTGGTAGACCCTTACATTGTCTACTGCTTTCCCTCTCCATTCTAAGGGAGATAGTAACCCTCCCTTCCTATTGTTTTTTCCCCAAAACCGGGGTGATTTTAGACACTTGAATACCTTAAAATTTTTGATAAAATTTGATATAAAATTTTCCCCAAACTGCATGTATGCTTGTTTCAAGACCCTCTTGGGAAAGGGGGTGCCCTGTGAGAGGGCCCCATCCAGCCTGACTGTTCTGTACTCTGAGGAATAGGGAGAAACAGTGACCTCTTCTTAAACTGCTGTCTTTAAAGTATTAAAGTACTCAAATTAATTTTCCTTGAATACGACAGCAGAAGGAAACTGAAGAAAGAGCTGAATTTCAGATGAATGTTTCTTTATTACATGCTATTACTCCCTTCCCAAAAGATCCGTCCAGAGTTAAGAAACAGCTAATAAAATATTAACAGGTGGGAGTTACCTTTTAAAATTACACCTTTTAAACTGTAGACATTTTATCCTTGCTATACGGCATAGAAAAAAATGAGCACTTTTTTTCTGTCTCCATTTCCTTCATGTCTCAGCTTTTGTTGGTTATAGTATTACTTTTCCTTGGTTTATGACATTTGCATTCTGGTCTTTAAATTGCATAATAATTGAGTCTTAGTTCTATATTTAAATAGATTCCATAATTACCACTTGTCTCTTAGCACAGCTTTTTATATCTGATTTTAAAAATTTTTTTTCATTTTTTTTTTTTTTTTGGAGATAGAGACAGAGCGTGAGCTAGCATATGGGGGTAGGGGCAGACAGAGAGGGAGAGAGAGAATCTCATGTAGGTGCCCTTCTGAGCATGCAGCCCAGAGGGGCTCTATTCCATGGCCCTTAGATCATGACTTGAGCCTAAATCGAGAGTTGGAGGACCATAGGGAAGGGAGGGCAATCCAAAGGGGGAGAAATCAGAGTGGGAAATGAACCATGAGAGATTATGGACCCTGAGAAACAATCTGGGTGTTTCAGAGCGGAGGAGGGTGGGGGAGGGGTAAGAGGGTGATGGGTCTTGAGGAGGGCTTGTGCTGTGATAAGCACTGGGTGTTATATTTAACTGAAGAGTCACTGACCACGACATCAAAAACTAATTATGTACTATACAGTGGCTAACTGAACATAAAAAAAAAATAAAATAAAAAGAGAGTTGGGGGCGCCTGGGTGGCTCAGTGGGTTAAGCCGCTGCCTTCGGCTCAGGTCATGATCTCAGAGTCCTGGGATCGAGTCCCGCATCGGGCTCTCTGCTCAGCGGAGAGCCTGCTTCCCTCTCTCTCTCTCTGCCTGCCTCTCCATCTACTTGTGATTTCTCTCTGTCAAATAAATAAATAAAATCTTAAAAAAAAAAAAAAAAAAGAGAGTTGGATGCTTGACTGTGCCACCCAGGAATGCTTTTGTATCTGATTTTTAATTTTGATAATTTCCTGGGCGTCAAAGCCATTACCAAGAAGTTTTTACAAAAAGAGCTCAGAGTCATATATATTCAACACCTACCATAATTCACGCCAGTGATCATTGTTAAATACTATCTAATAATCATAAATAGAATAATAGAATAATGATAATAATACCTTTTATTCTATTGAGAATATTTTACTTATTCATCTACTATTTAATTGTTTTCTTTTTTAAAATTGATGTTTCTTTGTTCCTCACAGAATAAAATTATTACCTCTTTGTTTTTCCTAAAGATATATTTACAGAAGCATTTCTTTTCTCATCTGCCTTTTTATTTTGGTTTCTTTCACTACGCAGAAATTTTAATTGTATGCAATTAAATCTGATGATCTATTCTTTGTGATTTCTTCTATTACTTCTAAATTTACATACTTGTTACTCAAGTTCATAGTCTATTTCTTCTATAATTGGAATTTAATATCTTAACAGGTAGCTCTGTAATTCATTTAAAGTTCATTTAGTATATGGTTTAAGGAGAAACTCAAAGTTAATTTTTTTCCCAAATTCATAACTAACACAAATTTTGGCAAGTTTTTCCCTTCCTATATTTGGTGACTATGAAATTCAAATAACCACCTTCCCACATTTTCTGTCTTCTGACTTCTTTTGTCTTCTTTTCGGATGCCTATTTTCTTCTCTTACTTTTGTGATATAGGACATCCCCCCTGCTTTGCCATTTGCATTGATTGTCTCATTGAGATAATTCTCTTGATCAGCCTTTCCCAAACTGTGTTTCCCATGTTTCAACAAGGTCTCTGCAAAAATCTGGCCACATCACTTATTTCTCTAACTTAAATTTAATAGCAGATCAAAGGCTGTTTTCCATATTTAACCAAGAACACTGGAAGTAGTTCTAAAAGGTCTCTGTGTGGGGCACCCTCTTGTATCTTCATAGCAAGAATGGGAGACCCATGAACCTCTCAATTATGCAAACTGATTTGGTCCCCTCCTCTCTGAACAAACTTCTCACCCCAGAGATCTGAAGCATCTGCAGGATAGGGTCCCAAAAAAGGAGACTTACCATGACCCTGGGACACTGAGTGTAAATTTCTCCACACGTGTCACACCAAGAGAGCCAGTCTGGACAGTATCTGTAGGACAAACACACTGTTCTTTCCTCTATTATGGTGTCTAATCATTTGTTCTGCTAATTTATCTTTTTATAAGCATGAATCTCTCTTCCCTAACATAATGAGTTGCCGGAGGGCAGGAAATATATACTTTTAATTTTGCGTCTCTAGTGCTGAGCACAGAAGCTGCCTTGTGGTTAAGGCTTAATTGCTCTTCATAAGTGAGTGAACAACGTTCCTAAGCCCCACCTTCTCGCCAAACCGATGTAGATCAACCAGCCCACGGACGGACCATCACACAATTAAAGAGAAACAGTGACACAATTGTCAAGGGCAGTTCCCCCCGTTTACTTAAACCAGTCATGTTTGTATGCAGTCTGGCGGTTTCAGATATTGGATCCATATTCTGTGACAAATCCAGAGGTGAATCAGACACGATTCCGTTCCTCAAGGAACTCAGAATTTCCGAGGCTAGATGACACATTAGCTTAAATTCAATTCAGAGGGAAACTGATTGGTGCCATACAGGCTGTGTATCAGGAGAGGGAAGAAAGGAGGCGAAGCATAATTTTTTTCCCCATTAGCCTTTGGGGATAAGAAACACCATAATTTTGGTCTTATTATAGACTGCCCCATGATTAATATTTCCATCTAAGAAGCAATTAAGGAATTATTATCCAGGGAGATTGTGACAAAGGAATTAAGCCATGCCAGCTCTGTTCAAGCTTGGCGTTGAGTATTGAAAATTAAGTCTGTTTAGAGGAAAGGCTTACATTTTGTCCTCGGCTTTTGCTCAGGTGCTGTGTAAGAACCACTGAGTGGATAAGTAATAAATTATCTAGAACTACCTTGCAAATGCAATCCACAGTGTTAAATGCAATGCATTATAATCATGGTGTGAAAATAAAAATAATAATAATTTAACATGTGGACTCCAAGGGGCAACAATCTGTTTTAGTCTGTTAAAGTACATGCATTTTGAGATATAAAACTATACTTTTCAGTGTTATAGGAAGTGCTTAATTATTTCCAACTATTATTGAAATAGTGGAGAAATCATCTTGCCTCAGTATTGGAAACATACTGCGTTCACAAGTGCATCTAATTATAAACGTTTTATTGAGATTTTTTGAAAACCTTTTTTTTTTTTTTGAGGTGCTAAATGGAAAGGCTCACTACAATTATAAAACAACTTTAAAAAATATATACAAGACATCAACTCTAAATTTGGTACTTCCATATCTATAATTCACAGAAGAGTAGAGTAGTAAGGGGACCTCCTTTTACTTAGGAGAGATCAGTAGCTGAGAGAGGACAATTTTCTTCCAAGTAGAAATAGGGCGAGAAACAAAACCTATGCTTTCTTACCTTCTGCCCAGGGCTTGTCTTTGAAGCTTTTTTTTTTTTTTTTTTTCTATGTCCTTGTTTGAAAGGTAGAGACACTAAGGTTTCATGTCATGAAACCATCTAGCTGAGCCAAATAGGCAGCGAGTGGTAGGTCCCTGTTCAGAATCAGAGTGCTTGTTACTCTCCTTCCTGGGCTCTTCTCATGATGTCGTCCTCTACTGTAGGAGCAGAGTCTGCATACCTTCGAAGAGGTTGTCTCCCCTCTTCTTTAATTTCCTGGTTGATCCATTCATTCCTTAGTAGGATGCTCTTTAGCCTCCATGTATTAGAGTTCTTTCCAACTTTCCTCTTGCAGTTCAGTTCTAGTTTCAAAGCACTGTGGTCTGAAAATAGGCAGGGGATGATCCCAAACTTTTAGTACCGGCTGAGACCTGATTTGTGACCCAAGATGTGACCTATTCTGGAGAATGTTCCATGTGCACTAGAGAAGAATGTGGATTCTGTTGCTTTGGGATGGAATGTTCAGAATAGATCTCTGCTGTCCTTCTGGTTCAGTGTGTCATTTAAAACCTTTATTTCCTTGTTGATCTTTTTCTTAGATGATCTGTCCATTTCAGTGAGGGGGGTGTTAAAGTCCCCTACTATTATTGTGTTATTGTCAATGTGTTTCTTTGATTTTGTTATTAATTGGTTTATATAATTGGCTGCTCCCATGTTAGGGGCATAGATATTTAAAATTTTTAAATCTTCTTGTTGCACAACCCTTTAAGTAGGATATAGTGTCCTTCCTCATCTCTTATTGTAGTCTTTGACTTAAAATATAATTTGTCAGATAAAAGGATTGCCACCCTAGCTTTCTTTTGAGGTCTATTAGCATGGTAAATTGTTTCCCACACCCTCATCTGGAGGTGTCTTTGGGTCTAAAATTAGTTTCTTACAGACAGCAGGTTCTTTTTTTTTTTTTTTTAAATTCATTCTGATACACTGTGTCTTTTGATTGGGGCATTTAGTGTGTTTACATTCAGGGTAACTATTGAAAGATATGAGTTTGGTGCCATTGCATTGCCTATAAGGTGACTATTACTGTATATTGTCTCTGTTCCTTTCTAGTCAGTTACTTTTAGAATCTTTCTTTGCTTAGAGAACCTTATTTAGTATTTCCTCTAGGACTGGTTTGGTGCTTGCAAATTCTGTTAATTTTTTGTTTGTCCCAGAAGCTTTTTATCTCTCCTTCTATTTTCAGTGACAGCCTACCTGGATATTTTTCTTGTTTATTGCTCTGAATATAACTTGCCAGTCCTTTCTGGACTGCCAGATCTCTGTGGATATGTCTAGAATATTATTCTAATATTGTTTTGTCTTATGTTATCACTTATCTCTTGAATTCTCCCCTTATGTTCCAATAGTTGTTTATCTCTCTTTTTCTCAGCTTTTTTATTTTCCATCATTTGGTATTCTCTATCACTAATTCTCTTTTCTGCCTCATTTATCCTATCAGTAAGAGCTTCATTTTTCCATCTCATTAAGAGCTTTTTAGATTTTAGTTCTTTTATTTCTCCAGAAAGGGATATTATTTTTCCAGAAAGGAATTCTCTTGTATCTCTTGTGCTTTTTTTCAAGCCCAGGAAGCATGTTGCTAATCGTCATTCTGAACTCTAGTTCTGACATCTTACTGATGTCTGTATTGATTAGGTCCCTAGCTAACAATTAAAAAAAGATAAACATATATATACAAAAATAAGGGTAAAGATGATGAAGAGGTGAAATCTGACTGTAAAAATGAACATTAAAAAAGATTCCAAAAAAGGAATTGATAAGATAAGAAATTGGTTGAAAAAAGAGAAAAAAAAAGAAAAAAGAGAATATGATAAGGCTGGAGACCACTGCCTCTTGTTTTTTTTTTTTTTTTTTTTTTGAGGTGAGTTTTTCCTCCTTGTCATTTTATCCAGATAAGAATAGATGAATGTGAGAACAAAATACCTACCGTGGGGGTAGAAATGACCCCACGAAAATATACAGTAACCACATCAGAAGAGACCCGAAACCAGGAGGAGAAGAAAGGAAATATCTATCTATCTATCTATCTATCTATCTATGAATGACTGGTGAATAGAACAGAGCCACACACTTGATTTTGGGTGTATTTTGGTCTTTTAGGAGAAGCTGCCTTCCAAAATTTTAAAGAAAGAAAAACTTAGCTGGTGAGAATGCTGAGAAAGGGGAACCCTCATACACTGTTGGTGGGAATGCAAGCTGGTGCAACCACTCTGGAAAACAGCATAGAGGGTCCTCAAAAAGTTGAAAATACAGCTACCCTAGGAGCCAGCAATTGCACTACTGGGTATTTACCCTAAAGATACAAATGTGGTGATCTGAAGGGGCATGTGCACCTGGAAGTTTATAGCAGCAATGTCCACAATAGCCAAACTATGGGAAGAACCTGGATGTCCATCAACAGATGAATGAATAAAGAAGATGTGAGATATATATATATATATATATATATATATATATATATATATATATATACATACAATGGAATACTATGCATGCATCAAAAGAAATGAAATCTTGCCTTTTGCAATGATGTGGATGGAACTAGAGGGTATTATGCTGAGTGAAATAAGTCAATCAGAGAAAGACAATTATCATATGATCTCCCTGATATGAAGAATTTGAGGCAACATGGTGGTTTAGGGGATAGGGAAGAAAAAATGAAACAGGATGTGATTGGAAGGGAGACAAACCATAAGAGACTCTTAATCTCACAAAACAAACTGAGGGTTTCTGGGGGTAAGGGGGGAGGGAGAGGGTGGTTGGGTTATGGACACTGGGGAGGATATGTGAGTGCTGTGAAGTGTGTAAACCTGGTGACTTACAGACCTGTACCCTGGGACTAATAATATATTATATGTCAATAAAAAATTAAAAATTAAAAAAAGATAAACATATATATATACAAAAATAAGAGTAAAGATGATGAAGAGGTGAAATCTGACTGTAAAAATGAACATTAAAAAAGATTCTAAAAAAGGAATTGATAAGATAAGAAATTGGTTGAAAAAAGAGAAAAAAAAGAAAAAAGAGAATATGATAAGGCTGGAGACCAGAACAAAGCCATACACTAGATTTAGGATATATTTTGATCTATTAGAAGAAACTGTATCCCCCCATTTTTTTGGTAGATTTTATTTTTATTCATTTGACACAGAGAGAGAGATCACAAGTAGGCAGAACAGCAGGCAGAGAGAGAGAGGGGGAAGCAGGATCCCTGCCAAGCAGAGAGCCCAATGTGGGGCTTGATCCCAGGACCCTGAGACCATGACCTGAGCTGAAGGCAGAGGCTTAACTCTCTGAACCACCTAGGTGCCTTTGTGTCCCAAAATTTTAAAGAAAGAAAAACTTATATGTATACAAAAAATAAGGTTAAATACAATGAAGGGATAGAATATGATGATGACAATGAACATTAAAAAAGATTTTTAAAAAGGTATTGGTAGGGGCACCTGGATTTCTCAGTTAGTTAAGCAACTGACTTTGACTCAAGTCATGATACTGGAGTCCCAGGATTGAGTCCCACATTAGGCTCCCTGCTCAGCAGGGAGTCTGCTTCTCCCTCTGACCCTCTCCCTTCTCATGCTCTCTCTCTCAAGTAAATAAGTAAAATCTTAAAAAAGGATTTGATTAGATAAAATAGTTTAAAAAGGTTAAGTTAGGAAAGAAGAAAAATGTAAAAAAATAGAATAAGAAAAAAAGAAAATTAAAAAAATTAAACTTTGAAAGATTTAAGAATCATGGGGAAAAAGCCATGAATTGTATGTGCTATATTACCCTAACTCTAGAGTGCCGCAGTTCTCATTGATTGGTGGACTAGGTCTTGGCTGGATGTTCTTGCTGATTTTCTGGGGGAGGGGCTTGTTGCGGTGATTTTCCAGTGTCTTTGCCTGAGGCGCAATTGTACCGCCCTTTCCAGGGGCCAGGCTGAGTAATCTGCTCGGATTTGTTCTCTGGAGCTTTTGTTCCCTGAATGCTTTCTGTACCACTTTGGAGGACGGGAATGAAAATGGTGGCCTCCCAATCTCCTGCCCGGAGGAGCCAAGAGCTTAGGGCCCCACTCCTCAGTGCACCCTCAGAGAAAAGCTGTCAATCCCTCCTGTCTCCCTGATCTCTGTCTGCACTCTGAGCTCACCTAGCCTGTGACATTTCTTTCTCTGGCGCATGGCCCCATTTGGAGTCTCCAAACCCAGCAGATTCCTGCCGTGCTCCTGAGATGCTCCTCCTGGAGGAGGAAGGTGAGTCTCCTTGGATCTGCCATCCCACCCCTTGTGGGGTCCCTGCTCAAAGACTGGTGGTTTGAGTGTGCCACAGATCACGGTTTAAGGTAACCCTGAGCTGAGAGCCCCCTCCTTGGCTCCAGTCTCTGCAGCCAGCTTCCCTGCACTGATACCTGCGAGCTCTGCCACACGCAGACACCCCTGGTCTTTTTATGACCCTGCAGGTCCTGAGACCACACTGTCTCTGTGAGGACTCAACCCCCCCCCCCCCTTAGCCTCTGGAGTGACATCCTTCAGTGGGACAGGCTTCTAAAAGTTCTGATTTTTGTGCTCCACTGCTCTACCACTTACTGGGAGGCGGCCCCTACCCCGAGGTCTGTCTTCCTGTATGTCACCTTGGATTCATTTCTTGCTCGTCCTACCTTCCAGTAAGTTGTCCCTTTTCTGTTCCTAGAATTGCTGCTTTTCTTCCTGTTGATCTTCTGTTGAGTTTGTAGGTGTTCAGAATGATTTGATATCTCTCTAAAGGAATTCCTGGGATCTGAGGAATTTTAGGTAAGAGAACAAATCCATCTTGCTCCTCCCCTCCAGGAATGACAGTCTTATTCCACGTTGTATTTTATTTTACTTTTAAAGATTTTTATTTATTTATTTGTCAGAGAGTGAGAGGAAGCACAGAGAGCTTCAGGCAGAACATGCAGAGAAGGCAGAGGGAGAATCAGGCTTTCTGCTGAGCAAGGAGCCTGATGTGGGACTTGATTCCAGGACCCTGGGATCATGACCTGAGCTGAAGGCTGATGCTTAACCAACTGAGCCACCCAGGCATCCCTTATTCCACATTTTAAATGGAAAGTTTCTTTGTCTGCATTTCTGAATTTCCCCAGATCTTAGTGTAGTGACCTTCTACTCATTCATTTAGTCCACTGGCTTCGAAATACTTGATTGTCTCCACTAGCCATTTCTTACAGCCCTCTCCAGAAATTTTCCACATGATTAATGATACATTTAAAAACCTCCACTCTGGATCCGCTTGCGGTAGATGCCACACAGCTGTAGCTGTCAACGGGTCACGCTGTGTGATAAATTAGCCAAATGTAGCTCTGGAAATGCTGTCACTTTTCTCCATTAATGCAAGAGCTGTGGATGAGTCCCTGCATTAACACTGCTCCAAATTACACCAGGGCTCAACAACGGAGCTCCGTGTGGGGAGGATTCTCCTGATGTGAGTCCCAGACACTTGAGGGATGGCAGGTACCAGTGGAGCTCCTCACAGAAGACTGATTCTCCTCCATAGGGGTCGGCCAACAATGAGACCCTAAATCACTTCTTGGTTACAGATTTCTTTTTCCTTTCTTCCACTGTTTATGCCATGTTTCCATTTTTCTAGATGGTGCATTTGAATATGGTGTGGGGAGACTGCCTTCATTATTTTGAGGGGAAATCTGGAATCATCCCACAGTGAGTCAGAGTGTCTGGAGGTCATCCAGAGGCCGCCATCTCTGTGTTGACACAGATACGACCCATTCTGAGGAGGTTGTGGTTGTGGGTCAGGACAGTCTCTCCCTGGGGCTTGCCTGGGCACTCTCTTTTTCTGGTTTTTATTTTTTTTATTTTTTTTTATTTTTTTTATTTTTAACACCACTGCTTTTATCCGATGCTATGCATAGTACTTTTCCAAAGAGGGAGCAAGGCAAGTTTCTGCTTACTAAACTGTAATCACAGCCATTTTTCCTTGAGGGGGCTCCTGGGACACCTTGGGCAGAGTCAGGTGGTTCATATTTTCTTCTGTCAAAGTCTCTTGGTTTGGTCCTGTGGATGGCCTGTCATAGTGTTCATGATGGTTTAACCTCCGGAGGGCCATCTTATTCTTGTATCTCCTGGTTCCAGGGTTTTTCCTACCCTGATAGGAAAAATAGATTGCATTCCCTTTCCATTTGTGTGTGTAATTGATAAGGAGGGCCACAGAAGGCATCCATAGCTGGTCTTCAATTCCTGCTCACTTGGCAGGGGTGATACCATTATTACATAGGTATGGCCAACTGAGCAGTGTCCCTACATGTCCAGTGGGCCTTCATTTAAATCAGGCGCTTCCTGTTTAAACCCTTGGGGAGACCTTAGGACAGTTACCTTTCCCCTTGGCCTGGCCCTGAATGCGTGCTCTCTCTGTCAACCAACTCATTCTGGCCACTGCTCTCTTGATTCTCTGCCTCATAGGGTCATGGGGAGAGTCTCTCGGCCCCTTGTGGACAGGAAGACCAGTTGTCTGATTGATGTGGAGCTGAAAGCAGAGCCTTTTGGAGCAGAAAGCAGGCTGTCATAAGCATCTCATCACTGGCATTCTATGAAATAGCAAAAAACTCTGACTTCTGCTCCCTGGCTGAAGCAGTTGGGGTTATATTGGTTATTATTCCCAGGCCACTCTTGAGTGGGTTGTGCATAAATGAGGTAGATGTTTAAAATGTAGAGAATTGCTGGTGAAAGACCAATGCTTGTCACTAGATGGACAGCCTCCACGGGAGTAGGCTTCCTTCATGTGAATCCAGATGGTCCCATTGGAGACACTGAAAGCAGAGCTCTTGCTTCCTTCCCACTGGCAGCTAGATGGACAGACTTTGACTTACCTCAGTGGAATGGTGCTGGTGGGCACTTTCTAGGCGGACACATCAGCCTCTCCATGTCCATGACTACAACTCTGGTCTGAGCCACCTCTAGGACTACTGCATGGTCTCCCAAACTCATTTATGTGCAGCTACTGGCTTTGCTACTTTTTGTAGCAGGCATTCTGTCAATGAGACAAGCCACTGAAAATCCTCCAGGTGCATCCCTGCTTCATATGACCCTCCACTAGTTCATGTGTTCTTCCCTGTCTCAGGCCCTTGGTACTTGCAGTTCCCTCTGGCTGGAGTGTTCATCACATATTTAGAACTGTTTCGTTCTTCAGATTCACTTCAATGTCCCTTCTTCAAATAAACCTTGATTGACCCTTATCTGTAGCATCCCTTACCCCACCCTGTCTTAGGTATTCTCTACAACATCATCTTTTCTATGGTCATTAGAGAACTGAGTATCTGCAATTATCTTTGCTGTGACTGTGACTGCTGCTCTGTAGGAGACCATCATATCCACAAAAGAAGCCTCTCATCTGCCTGGGTAAGGGCTGATCCTTGTAACTGTTCCTGCTGGCAACCGAATAGCACCTCAGAATATACTGTGGAATGAATCTCTCTGCTAAGTTTTAGGTTTGGGGCTATTTAGGTGCAGCTTCTAGAATCATTCCAAAGCCCCACATGGTCAGGAGTATGACAATGGAAAGAGACTCCTCAAAAATGTTATCTGTGTATGGGGCACCTGGGTGGCTCAGTTGGTTAAGCATTTGACTCTTGTTTTTGGCTCAGGTCATGATCTTAGGGTCTTGGGATCCAGCCCCGGGTCGGGCTCTGTGCTCCGTGGGGGAGTCTGCTTGCGATTTTCTCTCTCCCTCTCTCTCTACTCCTCCCCATGCTTCACAAGGGTGCTCTCTCTCTCTCTCTCTAAAATAAAAATAAATAAATCATAAAAAAAATCTTCTTTCTGTATATTTGGGGGTTTAGTTATCTATTGCAGGCTGGGGTCTGTTTTCCCGTCTCTAATAAGAACGATTTGAAATGGGCTGGGAAACTGCCTATGATCTTTCTTGCTGTCCTCTGTCCCCTGTCTCTCAGAGATCTCATCCTCTCAGCTTCTAGAAGAGAATAATTGCACACAGATATTTATGGCATTCCTATAGATGATATGTATTTATGAGATGGCTGTATTGACTAATACTTTTTTTTTTTTTTGTCTTGGAGGAAAAGTTATGTCTGATTTAGAGAAATTGAAATTCTTTTTGAAGAGTAAGGGACTTGTGTATGGAGTGTGTCAGCACTGCATTAAAGAATTGTGAGCTGTTTTCTCTTAGAATGTGTGGCAGGTTCCATCTGGTCACATAGGGAGTGGGAGCGGCCCTTCCCCTGCTCTGCTCTCACAGGCCCGAACCTGTGGGGGCAGGAAGCTAATTATCACCTCCTAGGATGGTGGGAACCTTGTCTCAGTCTTGAAAGAACTGTCCTCATGCTGTCCTTAGAAGGGAAAAGACCCACACAGATAATTATTTCCTTAGCTCCATTCTACTCTGTGAGCATATGTGCCAGACATACTTGAACTTTGATCATGAGACTCATGCAGAATTCAATGTGAAGAGAAGTATTGGCTGAGGAGGCACCACAGCCCCCCTACTTGGTGATTATAATGAACGTGGGTGTCCCTCCCTGTGCTGAGTCACTGTGGGAGCAAAGTGGGTTTCAGCAAAGGCCACCACATGGAGCCATGTCCCTACCATTGTCAAGATCAGACTCTCCAGAGAGAAAGGGGTGTCACGCCTGAAAAATCCCCACTCTGCTATAGCTTCTCTCATCCCACCAGGCAATCAGCTGCAGCAAGGCTGAGAGAAGGTGGTTTGAAAGGTCTGCCCTGTGTAGTATAAGTCCTGGGAGGGTGTGAGGGGGGATGTCTGACAGGATGGAAGATGCAGGGCCCTTGTCAGGACAACGAAAATCTCTTTTTCATCTCACATGGAAACTCACACCCGTGCTGTGTTCTGTGCCAAGTGGTTCACATTCTCTGTCTCATTTTGTCCCGACAACATCATGTGAAGCAGGATTTTATTTTTAAATAACTATTTTGTAGAAAGGGCTCTTTAAAAAGGATAACTGTTTTGCCCAAAGTCACATAATCAGTCCCTAGAAGTGAGATGATCTGGTTTCCTTTTGCAGTATAACAAGCCATCTCCAAATTTAGGGGTATGAAATGGCAACCACTTACTACACCTATGGATTCTGTGGGCCAGGACTTCAGAAAAGGCACTGTGGGATATCTCTGCTCTACCAAGGACCCCAGTGACTGTAGTTTTGCCTGACTGTAGAGGTGGGGGCTCTCTGGAAGCCTGGGGTTTGCTGGAACTGTTGTCAAGAGCACCTGCATTTGGCCTCTCCATGTAGTTTGGGCTTCACCAACATGGTGACTGGCTTTTGTAAGAAGAGTCTGAAGAGAACCATCAGAGACCAAGCATTCTTAAGGACCAAAGCAGGAATTCTAAGGCTTCTCCTGACCTAGAAAATCATCCAGCTACACCCTCCCCACTCCATACACTGAAGAAGTCACAAGTCAGTCCCATTGTATGTGGACCCTCCCCTGTCCCCCATGGAATGGGTGTCAGAGAATTTATAGCTATGTTTTAAGATGGCCACACAAAATTTGAATCCTAATTGTATAACCACTGCCCTTCCCATGAGACATGTTGCCTGGGTATAAGAGGCAGTGTGTCCTCAGGGGAAGCTTTAGGAGGGACACGAAGGATATGTTTTTAACATGGCTACGTCACTAAGTCCCTTTGGCCCTTGAAGAGAAAATGCAGCAAGTAGCAGCTTGACTTGGGAGACAGTAGTCCAAGGTAGAGCTCCAAGGGACCCAGATGTACAGCTATGGATGACCTGCTCCAACTCTCCTGCTTCAGGCCCTCCATGTGAAGGGGGTAATCGCAGCCTCTCCTGGCCCATCTATAGGGTGCAGTGCCCAGGAGATGTACAAGTCTCACGGATTTTCCAACCTGCTCTTTGGACAGGAGGAAGGGCTCTGGGTCCACAGGGAGGCCCTGCTACTCATTCCTTCAACCCACTGCTCTCAGACACACTCAGGGGACAGGCCAGCCTTCTATACCCAGCCGGAATCCCAGAAGCCTAACCAGACCCCCTCAGACTACATGGTTTTTCCCTTACCTGACCATCTACATATATTGATTCTGTTATACTTTGTTCAGTTGCCAATTCCTCACATCCTGGAAAGGATACTAAATGTGGAATCACAATTTCCTTTTGAAGTCTTGGCTCCAGGGTGTCCTAGGTGAGTAACCACGGGCATATCACATAGCCTCTTATGACCTCGGTTTTCTGCTAATCAGTGATCAGTCTACCTGTTCAAGGAATGTTATGGGGATTGAATGAGCTGACATGAGGAAGTGTTTTCTGACCTGATAAGCATAACACATGCTTGGTGATTTTAATATGATCATTTCCTTTAGCACTTAGCAAGCAGGGTACTTCGCCAACAGCAGGTGCTTAATAGATATGTGGACTTTAGTCTTGATTTACACCAGATCTCAAACGAAGTGTTTGTGTTAGAGGGAGATTGGAACTTTTATCTCCTGTCCTGCTCAGAGACATATGTCGCAAAAGCCCTTCTGAAAGAATTGGCCACACTGTACTTTCTCTCCCTGCCAGGCTTGAAGAGGGATTGCGGGCTTTTGTAACTGACATAATCACAGCATTGATTAAAGGGAAATAACTGACTCCATTCATTTAATTGAAGAGCTAGGTGTATGCACCCCATTCTCAGGCTCTCTGTGTCAGGGCAAAGTCGGCCTGGGAAACATCCAGGCACTCCTCTTACAGGAGATTCTGGAAGCTGAATAAATTTTTGCAACAACTCACTTCATCCATCAGGAATTCAATTACATTAGTCTAGGAAATGCATGGAAATAGTACTCCCCATGTCAGGCTTCTGCAAAAAGAGTGACCAGACCAAACTCACAGGAGACAAATCTTGGTGTATGGCATATTTCTTGTAATTTTTAGTCTGCTCTATTTTTATTGTGATAAATGGGTCTGTGTTTTAAACATCAGACATTTATTAGGTTCCCACTGTGTGCTCTGTGCTATTTTAGAAGCTATGCGGGCTATAGATCAGAAGAAGCTGTCCGCGCATTTATGACAGTTTTTTGGTATGTGTTCGGAGATGAGCATGCAGAGCACAACACTGAATTTATGTGAAGACCAGACAGTGAGGCTGGAGGGAAGCCACAGGGCTGGGCTGGGCTGGCCTGGGCTCTGGGAGGGCAGACAGTATGGACAGCCAGCATGTGAGTTGTATTTAGTTCCACTTTTTCCTAACTAGATATGCAATGTCAGGCAAGTTGCTTAACCAATTTGAGGCTCAGGTCTCTGTATGAGACCTATTTACCTGTTAAATAGGTCTCATACAGAAGGAGAGAAGCCAGTAAGGTCTATACAGTAAAGCTTTGAACTCACTCAATCCAGTAAACAGCGACTAGGCTCATTTGAAAGGGACGTCTAGGAGAAGCGGCTTGGAAGGTTTATTGATGAGCTACTTCTGTCTAAAAACTACCCCAAACTTTGTGACTTAAACAACAGCCATTTAATGGTAGCTCACAATTCCATGGGTTAGGGGGGCTCAGCTGGGTGATTCCTCTGCTGTTTCTTTTGAGACTTCTCAAGCACTTGCAGTCAGATGGGGCTGGACCATCCATGTTACTCCATGCAGCCTCTATCTCTATGTGACATGTTGCCCTCTGGGTCCTCTCCCTAGGGCCGTTCTCTCTTTTCTGGAATTTTCCCATGGTCAGCTTTGGGGATCCAAGTGGAAGAGTTGGAAGCAGTCAGGCTTTCTAAATGCCTGGGCTTACAAGTCTCAGGATGTGGTTTCCTCCATAGTCTGGTGGTCAAAGAAGCTGCAGGTCCACCCCAGACTCCAGGTGAGGGGCAGAAGTTCTGTCTCTTGAAGGCAAGGTGGAGATGTTTGGGGCCATCTTATGCATCCAACCCCCAGCTCCGGAGCCCTCCCCCAGCAGCCTTCTGGGGATGGGAGGTGCAAATCACAGTTTCAGAAGACTCCCTGCTGACAGGAAGGCAGACAGGTGGGTCAGCCACGGAAAGGAGGCCTCTTCTCCGTGCACTTCTTTGGCGTACAGACTTTCAAATTTGACTTTGTCATGCAGCTAGCAGTTCTCTGGGCTCTCAAGGCTTTGTTCATACAAACAAGCTTCACGGGAGATGGATGTGTAGCCTAGATTATGACGTGTTTGTTTACAATGGCACATTTACTTTTCCCTCAGTGAAGCATCTAGGAGGCTGAATTCTTTGTCAGAGTTTCAGCCCTGGGCTCAGGTGGAAGGATTCTTGAGGCCTGTCTTATCCAAGGTAGGAAAACATTGGAGAACCACCTCAACCTACATTCTCCTGGACACAGCTGACTTTTGGCTTTCGCATTCTTTTTTCCAAAGACTATATAGATCCTGCTTCTGATCATACATTTTTTTCCCCAACTACATTAATACTGTCGATAAAGGTGTAGACTATCATATCAAGGCATGTCTTGATCAGATCAGAACACCTTATCCTTTCTGCTTTGCCTTGAGAGGATTCAGACATCTGATGGTGACCTATAAGATCACTCATCTCCTCCGTCCATTGCCAGCTTCAGTAGAGTAAGTCATTGACAAGTTCAGGGAGTGAGTGTGAGCGGGGAGCATTTCTTATACTTGAGGGAGACAGCAATGCCAACAAAATGCCATGGCCGAGGGTGAATGTGACAAGTGCTGCCCCTTGACAAATCTGCCAGCATTGCAGGTGAGAAGGGCACACTCATTTCAAGTGGTCAGACCTGGGAGAACTTTGGTGAGGACTGTTATGGAGGAGATCAGTGGACAAGATAAAAAACAAAAACAAAAACCCTGGCTTTTTGAGGGTTATGGAAAAGTGCAAAGAAAGCAAAAAAGTAGAAGGATACATGGGATTTAGGGAATATGGTAGATTGGTATGAACTAAAGGGCCATATATAGGCAGCTTGTGATGATTGGTGTGATTATTGATTATGTTTTGAATTCCCCAACTAAGGTAGATGTTCTTTGAAGGTCATGATATTTCTTAGGCTAAAGGCTTTTGGCCTTGACTTATGAAATTAGATAGCAAGATGATGGACACACGAGGGGAGAAAGCAGGTGTAGTAGGCAGACTCATGACATCTACAGGATTCCACCTGACTCCTGGGGCTGTAAATGTGATGGGATACCTTGCTTCCAAATATGTTACCTTACAAGGAAAAAGAAACATTGTCGATAGAACTAAAGTTACTAATTAGAGACTTTAAGATAGGAAGATTAGTTATCCTGGATCGCCTGGGTAGACTAAGCAGAGGATGGAGAGGAAATCAGAGATTTAAAGCCCAAGAAGACATGTCAGCCTCTGATATTGAGGAAACAGGGATCAGTTCTACAACCACAAGGAGCTAGCAGTAACCTGAATGAGCCTGAAAGTGGGGTCTCCCTCGGAACCTCCAGAGAAGAGCCCAGGCTGGCTGACTGACTCCTTGACTTCGGTCATATGAGACCCTAAGCAGAGAACAAAGTCCTACTGGGCTGGACGGATGTTGGACCTGCAGAAACAATGAGCTGATAGACTTGTATTGTTTTAGCCACTAAACTAATTGTAAACTGTTCTCCGCAGCCTTCAGGAGGAGGCAGATACCATGACGGGTGATTGTCTTGATCTAGGAGGCAGTGGATGCCAGATCATTTGAGGAGCTGGGCTAAATGCTGAGTCCCGGGAAGCTAAGCTAGCTGGTCCAAGATCCTTAGGGAATGGCTTCTGCAGGAAGACTCCAGAGCTACTTTCATTGTGCCCGTACCACCTTGGGGGGTCTGAGCAGGAATCAGTGCTCTGCAAGCTCATCCTGGGTCCCTTTGTCATCCTTCTTCCTCACGCCTACCTCTTGGTCACTCTGTTAGCCTTCCTTCCCATGAAGTACCTTGAGGATGAAGTGGGATTTGTCACTCACACCTCCTGCAGAACTTTCCCTGGAGACCGTCTTAGCTTGGTTCTGGTCAGATTTTGGGAATTAACACTAACATCTGAATGCAGTTCGTACAGTTTCTATAAGGAGGATTGCGGACCCTGAGAGGAAGTTTGCGAACTCCATTTTTTGCTTCTTACACAGGTATAGGATGTTGTTTATTCCTTCCTTCCTTTGGTTAATGGGGAGTTTCTGTTATTCTTCGCCTTTTACAAAATAATCACTCCCCCATGTGGTCAATGAGTTCCTTACGGCATGAAGCCAGCTCCTCTGGCAAATCTTTCCTGATTTCCTGCAGTTTGCTTGTCACTTTTCCTATTTTTGCACATCCCACATGTATAATCCTCATCAGGCTGTATGGAGTTCTCTTGCTATGTCCCCTTCTGGACTGTAACTCCTTATGTGTCTGTCTCCCCAGTACCCTCGATAATGTTGTGGGTGCCCAGGGGTTGCTTAGTGAGAGGACGGGAAAGGAGCAGGAGAAGCTGGAGAAGTCTGCTGAATCACAGACAGATGGGGCCCGCCAGATTGCAAAAAGCAGCTGGGTGTGAGGCATAAACACCAAAGCAATTAATTAAAAACATTTTTATTTGTCCTGATTAAAAAGAAGTTAAAGCTGTTGAGAAGTTTCTACAGAGGAATTCAGGAGGGAGAGGAGTCTGGTGGAGGGTTCATATGTGCTCATCAAGGAGGAGAACCTGGGGAAGCCAGGAGTTCTGACTGGAGTCTGACAATGGCTGCTGAGTCATGGTGACCTTGGACTTTGGGCTTTCCACCCAAGGTGATGAGGATTTATATTCCTTGAGTCCTTCCTTAAAGCTCTTTCAGCAAGTACCAAACGGGCTGACTGAGCAGGTCTTGACAGCAGGCAGTTAGCTTTTGTGTCTATGCTAGATGAAGTCTCATTCAGGATCCAAAGGAAGGGAGATGGGAATTGAAGTCCCCACTAATCTTTTCAAGTCACACAGTGAGTCACTCTTCTTACTTAAAAGCGTGCTTATTATGGGCTCCAAGTTTCTTTATGGAGAACAAATGTACCTTCCAACAGTTATCTTCTCTCACCGGAATCTCTGTTGCTACGTTTTTTGTTGACATGGCCTGTACCTTTAGGGAGAGAACAGGCCATCTAATTCAGTTTTGCTGTAGTCCCCAAAGAAGAGAAAACCAGCTGAGTTGGAACCAAGCAGAGCTCGCTTTTCAGAGAGCTGATAGGGAAGCAGCCCAAGTTTATTTGTGCCTTTCTCCTGAAACTGACCCCTTCCATTCCTCTAGGTGTAGAATTCACTCATGGGAGGGACCTCACCTGCTGGAGAACACTTAGGATGTGTCCTTCATTTTGCAGGTGGGAGAAAACTGAGATCCTGTGAGGGAAACCAAGCAGCCTGAGTCCAGAAGAGCCAAGATTTTATTGCATGTCTCTTTTTGCATCAAAAGGGGGTTGCATTCTCACAGTGACACCTTTTTGGGCAAAGAAGCAGCTGAGGTTTCTGGACCTTGCTTGGTATGGTGGGTCTTAGACTGATGGAGGATATGAGAAGGATTTGCTTTGATATTGGAAGGAAAAACAGTGAGACCAGAGGTACATAGTACCTGGTGCTGATGGGCCTAAGCAGGTGGAGAAATATAGGAGACGTTAAGACCATCACCCCGACGGGAGCTAGGAGGTCTTTGTGAGTTGAAGTGCCTTTTTTCAGAGCAGGCTACAGATGAAGTAGATAACGAACAGCATGTAAGGCCTTGTACCTGGGAGCCCACAACTGCTACTCTTCTGGACATCAGGATTCCAAATTCCTTGCAGAGCTTTCCTCCTAGGCACAAGGAAGCTTCTTGTTAGGGTAAAGTAGAAGGAAGCTTTTAGGAATTCAGCCTCTGCCACTTAATAGCCAGGTGACGTTGGTCAAATTTTCTCTAAGTCAAAGTTCCTTACTTGACAGCTTGGAGAATTAACCTTGGCCTCGTTGGTTTGTCGTGAAGATTAAATTATTTAAACATGTAGAGGACTTCTACTTTATTTCAAAAAATTAATTATTTTAAGATTATTTATTCATTTATTTGAGAGAGAGAGCTAGAGAGCCAGTGTCAGTGGGGGTGGGAAGAAGCAGAAGGGGAGGTAGAGGGAGAGGAAAAAGAAGGGGGAAAGAATTTCAGGCAGACTCTGCCCTGAGCTTGAAGCCTGATGTGGGGCTTGATCTCATGACCCTGAGCTCATGACCTGAGCCGAAACCGAGTGAGACCCTCAACTAACTGAGTTGCACCCAGAGGACTTCTACTTTAAATGACTCCAGGTAATCATCTCCCAGCTGCCCTAAGAATGTTAATGGAATTATAGAAAAACAGCTCTGAAAATAGAAAGAGTAAATTATCACCAATTTGGAGGAAATTTCCCTAACTACTATTCTGATGAAAGAGTGACCAGGTACCCATTGTCTCCTGGCCTCAGTGCAAGTGATTTATAACACTTTGATAATTTAATATCTACTGGGCACTCCAAAATGGCCCCAGAATTCTCAGCTACTTTGGTTGGCACAGATTCTGCCTACTGTCCTCTCTGAAAGGGATGGTGTCAACTGCTGGGAAATAAGTAGGAATAACTGTTAATCTGTAATTTTCTTATACAACCTAGGGAAGGACTGGTATTGTGCATTGAATCCTGGAGGCTGTTGTGGAAAAACATGGACAAAAGCTCTGGGAGCAGGGAATACTGGAAGTGGGTAGCAGTTTACAGATTTTTATGAACTGCATTTGGTAAAAAAAAAAAAAAAAAAAAATCCCCAACTTACTCTTACTTTTACTAGGAATTACATCCTTTTCTGTAAGTCATACCTAAAGTCAGAACAGGAGATACCTTAAAAATATCTAAAAAATGAACAGGAGACATGAACAGACATTGCCCCAGACAAGACATTGAAATGGCCAACAGACACATGAAAAGATGCTCAATATCACTCATCATCAGGGAAATGCAAATCAAAACTACAATGAGATATAACCTCACACCTAGCAGATGGCTAAAATAAAAAACACAAGAAACAACAAGTGTTGGTGAAGTTGTGGGGAAAAAGAAACCCTCTTGCACCATGGTGGGAAGGCAAACTCATGCAACCACTCTGGAAAATAGTATGGAAGTTCCTCAAAAAATTAAAAGTAGAATTATTCTATGACCCAGTAATTCCACTACTGGGTATTTACTAAGAGAATACAAAAACACTAATCCCAAGGGATACATACACCCATCCCTATATTTATAGCAGCATTATTTACAATAGCTAAAATATGGACGCTGTCCAAAGGTCTGTCAATAAATGAATGGATAAGGAAGGTATGGTATATATATATACACACAATAGAATATTAGTCAGCTATAAAAAAGAATGAAATCTTGTCATTTGCAATGACATGGAAGGAGCTAGAGAATGTAATCCTAAATGAAATAAATCAGTCAGAGAAGGACAAATGCCATATGATTTCACTCATATGTGGAATTTAGAAATGAAAACAAATGAACAAGGAGAGAGAGAGAGAGAGACCGAAGCCAAGAAAGAGACTCTTAGCTTTGGTGAACAAACTGATGGTTACCAGAAGGGCGGTGGGTGGGGGGATCAGTGAAATAGGTGATGGAGATTAAGAAGTACACTTCTCATGATGGACAGTGGGTGATGTGTGGAATCGATGAAGCACTATATTGTACACACCTGAAATTAATATAACACTGTGTGTTCAGTATACTTGAATTAAAATAAAAAATACCCATATACTAGGTTCTAGATGGAAAGAACCATGTTTAAAGATGAAATAGCAGAAAAACAAAACAAACAATAAGGAGAATGGAGCCTTTCAAATATTCCTGAAGCAAAAATTATTTATTTATTATTTATAATTATTTATAATTATTTATACAGAAGAACGTCTACTTAACATCTGAATTTTAGAAAGCATAGCCTTCGTGATATAAGAATAAGTAGAGAATAGGAGATAAGCAAATGAGATAAGAAGTCAGCAGATGAAATGGTAAGAAAACTAATTGAACTTGAAAAAGATTCTCAGATAAATGAAACAAATTAATGTGTGAATCCAACTGTTGGTATAACCACACAGAATGGAATTACTCTAAGTGACACTAAAACACAGTACTTGAACATCTCTAGAGGAATAATTTCTAGGGATGAAAAGAATTGCAAAATATCTTAAATTGTATTCAGTAATTTTTTCGCTGGTGGTAGTGTTGATATAATTATTCTGGGACTAGGTGCATATCATGGAACAAATCAAATGAGTGATTATGTTGCTAACATTGAAAGCTGAGATTTTTGGCATGTTGAAGGAAAGAAGGATGTAAAATGGATGAGGTTAAGCAAAAACTCTGTAACTCTGAATTTGAATCATCAACGTGAACTGTATTTTACCTTAAAACATTTTTCTATCTGTTGACTGAAAGGGCCAGGAAGTGATGACTAACCCTGTAAACAGTGACCATCTTTGTGGTTTAGATTTTAATCTCTAATACCATTTATATAGAGAGGAACCAAGAGCTTCTTAGAGAACTGTCTAATTCCAGCTCTGGGGAAGAAAACATTCAAGATAAGCCTAAAATAACTTGTTACACTAGATAGCAAAGAAGCTATTAAATACTACTAGAGATGGGTCAAAAGGCTTAGGAGACCACCTGAATAAGTTCCTCCTGGTTAAAGATGGAGCAAATTGGTCGTCCATATGTATAATAGTGGTGACAGACTAAAATACATCAAATAGGTTTCAGTGCATACGTTCATAATCATAATAAGAAAATAAAACTTATCAGTAGCTTTTGGAGGATTCTCAGGGATCATCTTATTGTTTTAAAATCTATTGTTTTAAAATCTAGAAAATAAAGGGAAAATGTCAAACACTTATCCTATCTTTATTTTCAGATTTCTTCTTCTGGATAGCGAGTTGAGGAGGAGTAGCTTCTCTGTATAGAATTTCAACTGATATTCAGAGAATGATAGTGTTAGATCATTTTGCAGTGTCTAAAGCTTTAATGAATCCAGGCAATGGATCCAGATAATGCATGTAAACGGGTGATAACATCACAGTAAGAGAGACAGTCAGACATTTCTGTATGTCCTGATAGAAATAAACACCACCACTTTTGAAATAGTCATGCTTGTGTGTGTATGTGTGTGTATGTACACAAAAGAGGAATGTGGAAAAATAAGTATAGACTTCGTGTTGCTCCTGATGTCACAGTCTTCTAGTAGAAGCTTTCATTTTGCTTGTAGGCCCACTGGAAAGTGACCTATTTTCCTAGAATTTCATTCTAACTCTGACTCTGATGAAGCTTCTAGAAGCCCATTTAGCTAAATATCATTTTTAGGAAGCACAGAGACAAATGGAACACGTTAATGATAGCACTGTAATGCAATCAGAAAGTCCAATGTGTAGGAACCTCTAAAGGACAAACCCTGATTTCTATAGAAAAACAAAATGATGACAACAAAAGCATATAAAAAGTTGAAGGAAAGTAAGAAAAATGGAGGAGATCTATAAATTACAAGAGATTTAAGGATTATATCAACCAAATTGATTTCCGTTTCAAACAAACCAACTTTTTAAAAAACACAACTGATAAAACATTTAGGGAAATCTGAACACTGATTGTAGATGTATTTATGCTAAGGAATTATGATGAATTGTTTTAGATATTATGTGGTATTGTTGATAATTCTTCAAAAGAAGGGTCACCTTTTAGAGATACATAGTGAAACATTAATATTTACAGATGAAATGATACCTGTACTTTTGTACAAATTTAAAACATTTCATAAAACTTTAATTTTTATAGTTGTACCCCATCAGCACTGAACGTTGCCACCCCATTGACTTTTGGCATCTCTGTTTTTAGGAGAATTGGAGGGTAACGGAGTCATCTTTTGGCTTCAACACTTCTCAGTGTCCTTGAGTTTCATATCGTCACCACAGCTTATTTACTTGTGGACTTATTTCTATTTCTTCTGTTTGGGTTTTGGTCCAAAAGCCTTCTACTCTTTTAAATGCAAGAAAATTCTTGGCTATCATTTCTGTGTACATTGCTTCTCCTCTGTTCCCTCTGATTTTTACCTGGCAACTTATATTAGATTAATGTTGGAGCCTTTGGATCTTTCTCCAGATCTTTTACTTTCTTCCTCATGCTTTTTAATTTTCTACTTTCTCTCTGGGTAAAGTCCTCAGAGAGCTTCCAATTCACCAATGTCCAGTTTAATTTTCCAGTCCAACAGAACTCTGTCCCGTTTAGAGTTTATTGAGCCTGTCCCCATCCATTTAAAAAATTTCAATGACCATATTTTTATTTCCCAGGACTTAAAATTGGTTCATTTTAAAAATAGTGATCTCTTCTGCCTGTTTTTTTTTTTTTTTATTTCCAGCTTTCTTTTCAGTTGGTTATAAAAAACCTCAAATGAAAACCTTGACCCAAAGCTTTCATCACAGACCCTGTGTCCCCTCTACAGCCTGACTTGAGGACATCTGTACTATGTTGTCACTGCCCTTCTGGTAGCCACAGGCAGGGTATGGGTACTAGAGTATGACAGTCTATTAGTCATGCTCATACTCTGGCAAAGGTGTACACAGAGTTGTCCACGACCCTCAAAGCAACCCACATATTTTGATACATTTTTTTTTTTTACTCTCCTTTATTTGAAGAAGTGTGCTTGGACCACATATATTAAAACTACAAAAACTCCAACCCATAAATCTATTTTTTCTGAGTTATTAGACCTTATATGGCTGTGCATTAATTTTATCGATATTTATCAAGTGTACTAGAAGCCAAATTATTTTGTTTAAACTCCTACTTTATCTGTAGATTAAGTGAAAGATCATAAATAATTTTTAGTAAATGAAACACATCAACTGAAGTTGTCAGATTTCTTAATGGCAAGAATGTTATTGGAAGTACATCTATAAGATTTAATAAAGAATTATGTCTATTTATGACATCTAAAACTTCCAATTGCCTCTGAACTAATTTTGTCTTATTTTCAAGTAATTTAGAAATAATTGAAAAAAAAAAGAAATAATTGAGATTGTTTGTGAAAGCCAAAGTTTTGGTGATAGTTTGAATCACATTGAAATTCTGTAGCTCATCTGGACCTAAGCAGGTTGTTGTTGCCTGAAGTCCTCCTGTTAAGTTATATTGAGGGCTCTGTGGTCCCGGCATATTCTTCACTCATTGCACACATGAAGAAAACCAAACTTTCTACATTGCATTTTCTTTCTTTCTTTGCTTGGTACAGTTCACTCTCTGGAAGTATCAAATCATTACAGTCCTTCCCAGTTGCTGACTGTAAGGAAAGGTAACCACAGTAGACAATATTTGAGCTCTGCCTAAATCCATTGAGATGCCTTTTACTTTTTCTGTTTCTCCCTTACCATAGGCATGGAGAGAGGCCAGCGCTTGGGAGTTTCTGCCAATGACCAAGGGATAGGCGAGTGTGACAGCATAGCTCCCCTGCCAGGGCAGGAAAACCTCTTAACCTCTTAGTTGCAATTATATGGGAATAGGCTGAGACAGACACTCTGCCTGAAATTGGACCAATGTATTGTGTCTTCTTGTTTCCTATCCTGCTCCCCGCTGCTCCCTTATGATAAGGGGTCTCCTTGGAGGGGGGGTCCTGACCAGATCACTTGTGTATGATTCCTATCTCAGCGTGGGCTTCAGGGAACCATGTCTATATCAGTAACCCTTCTGAGTGCAAATCAGGTGATGAACATTTCTCTTCATATTTTGAACATCCATGTTGTAAGAAGAAGGATGAATGTTTTCAGATTTTTCTTGCCTGTGGGAAAAAAAAATCAATCAGGTGCAATTTGGCACCACTGGGCTGGCCATGATTTTTTGAAATTGTCCTTTTAATTGCTAGGAAGCCATTCTGAGCAGGGTTGGGCGCTGTGTGGGGTCAGAGCTGCAGCATCCCTGGAGGGAGCTCAGCTTTATCCACGTGAGCTGGAGAGGTGCTCTGTTTTCCATGGGGTCTCTGAGCCACACAAAGATCCTTTGCTTGGTCACTTTCTCTGGGTCCTTGTGCGGGGGGACCCGATCTGTTTTGTTTCATAATTTTTTTTCTTTTTAAAAGTATTCTTGTGGGGCTTCTGGGTGGCTCAGTGGGTTAAAACCTCTGCCTTCAGCTCGGGTCATGATCTCAGTGTCCTGGGACTGAGCTCTGCATCTGGCTTTCTACTTGAGCCTGCTTCCCCCCAACCTGCCTCTTTGCCTACTTGTGATCTCTGTCAAATAAGTAAACAAAATCTTTAAAAAAAGTATTCTTGCATTACCACTTTGAGGATCTTAAACATATTAACTGTAAAGCCAATATGTGATTGTTCTTGGTTTTTGCATTTTGTTGGGAGTGAACTCATCCTCTGACTGTTGATTTTGTGGCCTGGTCTTCTTAGCATTAGTTTTGCCCTCCAGGGTAAATAATAAACTTATGGAATAAATAATTCATCTTTGGATTATTGAGTGTTTGGGTAGTTTTCAAACTTAATCTTCAGCACTGGAACTTTCTTCCCAAGTAAAACCTTACATACAACTCCCCAGTATACAAACATGTAGAAGTGACATTTTATTAATATATGTTATTTTTTGAAGTTCACATTTATGACATTTACTTATTCTGAAAGTCAGTTACTGAATTCAGGTAGACTTTGGAAAAATGAACATTTAAAAAATTTCTATGGGTGAGAAAACCTATCATCTCACCTTCCAATTTCTTTTTCTTTGTTTCATTCTTTCTCTTTCTTTTTTTACTTTCTTCTTTCCTTCCTCTTTCCTTTTCTATTCTCTCTCTCCCCCTTCTCCTTCCTTCCTTCCTTCCTTCCTTCCTTCCTTCCTTCCTTCCTTCCTTCCTTCCCTTTCTTTCTTTTTTCCTTTCTTGTTTAGTTCTATTTGTTTTTCCATCATCCCCAAAACATGTCTACAAGTGGTAGGGTCTATTAACCAGCCATTGTGTGAAGCCCTCTGAGGTAGTGTGGTCACTTGTGACCGCAGTTAGTGCCTTATTTTCTAGGTCACATTCAGTGTCAGAGGTAGAGCCAGACCTGGTTTTCTGGTCTCCTTCCCACATGGCAATCTTTTCTCTTACTATGGTGTCATTCCCAAAAGAGATTAAGCAGCAGTGGGGGCAGGGGCAGGTTCACCACTTGTCTCTGTCTCACACAGCCAAACCACAGGCAAGTAAAGCCTTTCTTTTCCATGCCTTTCTGTTCTCACCCTCCTCCAAGACTGTCTTGCTTGGTGTAGATACCAGGAAGGAGCTAGAACAAGAACCAACAGCTGCTGTCTTCAGATGGTGGCTTGGCCATGAGTGTCAGTGGAGGACCATTGCTGGGCATCCTTCATGTGTAAAACAGTCCTTGAATAGTCTTTGTGGTTAATGACCAGTGATGGGGTCACACTTTCTTAATATTCCTTGCTGCTTTCTGAATAGATTTTAGATGCAAATATTTAGGGGACAGAGATGTGAATCTTTCATTCCCATGGGCTTTTAGCTTGAGAGCAGCAACGAAAGCACCAGTGGTGTGCTGGTAAAGGTTTAACAACTGGCTCTCTGAAAACAAAAGATCTGGGTTGTAACATTTGTGATTCTACAGTGTAAATTCTCCCACATGGCTAATTTCAGGCTACCAACAACTTAATACCTGGTTTGCAAAATTCCTGAAATTTAAACCATCTGTTTTCTCACACTGGTACAAGTTGGCTGTAGCCACCACTGGCCCGAAGACCTGTGGACAAGGGGTGCCTGGACGGTGTTCTCAGGGCTCTCATTGTCATGCTTCAGATCCATGTGTGAGCCTCTTGCCCTATTATCAGACTCTGTTTTAAGATGACCAGTTGGTCCCAGTATCCTCAACCTTTATCCCCTGCTGCTCTTCTGCTTTTTAGTTGAGCTGGTGTGACTTTCATCATTGGATAAGTTGTGTTTACTTGAAGGTTCATGGTGGCAGGTGTCTAGATAAGGAGTCATCACAGTTGAAGCATGAATCTGGTTTTGTTTGCAATTCAGAAAGAGGGAAATGAGTCATTATGAAGGGAAGCCTTGTCTTTATTCAGGACCTATTTAGGAAATGATGAGAATAGATGAACTGATGCTTGCCTGCTTGGATTACCCATGATTATATCCTCTGGCTGAGTAACACGGTGGAAGGAAGAGGGAGGGGAGGGATTAATAATGTCTTGTCAGTCTGTAAAGATGGCGTCCAAACTCAGCAATGGAGAGAAAGTTTGACTAAATAGGTGAGTAACACTGCCTTGGGAAAATGTTGCACCTCAGCAGTTTCTTTTCTGGTTTTTTAAATTTTATTTTTACAGAGAAAAACAGCCACAGAAATCCAGCTGTTTTGGTCACTGCATGATGGAGCCTCAAGTAGAGGCAATGACTCAAAAGGAGACAATTCAGGAAGGAAAGTAAAGCAAATGATGGCTCAGATGTAATCATGCAATAAGTCTTGAAATTCATTTTGCTTTTGCCAACACAGGTCGGTTCAGGGTAAGGTCTTTAAATGAGGAATGCTATGTTGGCTATAATGACCAAGAAAGCCCTGATGAGGCTTGGATTCCTACATTTTGGTGCTGACTTTAAAGCAGACACACAGCATATATTTATTAAAAATTTGGAAGGATACAGGAGAGACCTGTACTGTAAATTCTGTAAGATAACAATGGGCAAATTAGGTCATACCATTTCCTACATGGCCTCCACTTTGGAAATTAAGAAACACTCTGATGATTATTTTTATTATCTTTTGTTGTTTCATTGTTCTCATTCACTGGCTGCAGATGCTATCAGTGAAATTATAAAATACTGAGATCTCAGTGTTGTGAAGGAAAAGGGAGTGGGAGGGAAATGAAAAGAAATAAACGATTATTTATTAAGTAACGCCTATGTTCCAGGAACTGTAGGAGGCCTTTTTACAAATTAAATTCTCACACTTGTGAAGGAGATGTGGAACACTGTACTACCTATTCCATATATTTATTTCTTCTCCCCCCTCCCCCGAGGCCAGTCTCTGCAGGACCCTCCTGTACCTTTCCAAGGGAAGAGTCTTCTTGACTGGTTCTCTCGTTGAAGTTAGGCTTGATCGTATGACTTGCTTTGGCCACAGGAACTTGAGTGTAAATGATGTGTGCCTTCTTCTAGCAAAAGCTCTGCAAGTCGTTCTGCCCTCACTCTTTTCATCTGTCTGAGAATAACAGGTTGCAGATATAAGACCTGTCCTTCAGCTTAGATCGTAGAATGAAGAAGACTTGGGGAGCAGAGCCATAGTTGATCTGCCACCAACATGAGCATGAATGAGAAATAAACCCTAGCTGCTGTAAGTCCCTGGGATTTGCAGGTCTGTTATAATAGGAAAACTTAATAAAACTTTGCCCAGTATAAAAATTAGTACCAGAAGAGCAGTGCTGCATAACAGCAAAAGCAACATAGAATCTAAAATATATGGCAATGCTAAAACACTTGGTAAAACTATTGCATACAACAGATTGACTTGGAGGAGGTCATTGAGAAGATGTCACCACTGCCTGGGAGCTGGATTCTGGCTATTAGAGGATCCTCATCCCTTCTCTGTCCTTGGAATGTCTGTTCTGCTCACAGTTCCCACAATGGGAGCCCTCTCAAGGATATGGTTGGAAAGAACAAGGTCTTGTTGTGACCAACTGGATGATACATGTGCATGAACCCAGGAGAAACCTCCATATAAACTTGAAGATTGTGACAGGAAGTGTAGACTTCTGTTCCTCTTCCAGTTGTCCAGAACAAGCTTTGTAAGTTAAGTTCCCTTGCTCTTTAAACCTGCCACCTACCCATCTGGAGCGGCTTGCCTCTATCTTCACTCTCTCTGTGTATGGGGACCAGTTTGTGAACTAATAGCTTAGAAAGTAGATAATGAATCAAATGGACTCATGGTTTTAGGAGAAACTGGGAAAACAGAATGTGAGTTGGCTGCTATTGGAAATGTGCAGAAGCAATGAGGTTAGCTCAGAAAAAAATTGGCCAATCTGTAAGCAGAATCGAAAGGGAATACGGTGTCTAGAAATTCTAGGATGTTCATGATTGAAAGATGCGTTTAGTTTTCATTTAAGAAGTTGAGACATGCTTTGGTATGTCTCAAAAAAGACTTGTGGGTGCCACTTATATGTGTTGTCAACCGAAGAAATAAATAGCGATGTTTTTGAGAGAGTGTTATTGCCAAAAAAAGATATCAGCTTGGATTAAAGAGACTGAGACCTTTAAAGACTTATTTTTTTTTTTTAGATTTTATTTATTTATTTGACAGAGTGAGAAAGAAATCACAAGTAGGCAGAGAGGCAGGCGTGGGCGGGGGGGTGGGGAAGCAGGCTCCCTGCCGAGCAGAAAGCCTGATGTGGGACTCGATCCCAGGACCCTGAGATCATGACCTGAGCCAAAGGCAGAGGCTTTAACCCACTGAGCCACCCAGGTGCCCCACCTTTAAAGACTTACAATGGCCTTAGGACACCTAATTTTCTATAAGAAGAAATAATTTTTCAGTCCACAAGAGGGTCATATTCTCCAGCACCATCCTCAGAGGTGCAGTTGAAAAGGGAGGATTTTCAAGAGGGCACAGCTATGAAGCACAAAGAATTCCCAATCTCAGGTCAAAGGGTGTTTTAAACATCTGTCCCATAGGACTTCAGAATTTTGTGGACCAGTGACTGATGTGTGTCTATCCTTTCCCTTTCCACATGGGAGTATTTGTTTTGGTTACCCTGTCCTTGACCCATTGTGTGCCACTTGTAGTTGAGCAGGTGTATGTGTGGTTGTGGTGGTGCAGGTGACTTGTCTCTAGTTCATAGTTTTCCATGTCAGGATGAGCCACACAGACTGGGTGCAGAAGTACTTCAAAAGATATTTTGGACTTTGGGTCTGAAGCCATTATTAGATAGGACTTTGGGAGAGACTTTTCCTTGATGTTCAGAGGAGGGTATATTTCATGCAAAAGGGAGAAAAGTGAATATTTGTGATCAAGAGAGCAGATCATGAAATATTGTATAATTTGTGCATAGTATTTGCTCTTCTCCTTTCAGATGTCTATATGAGCCCTCTCTTTGTACTCTTCTATTCATTTATATCAGGCTTGGACACATGACTTGCATTAATCGATGGAGCATGACTAGAGGTGGGTGTGCTGCTTTGTAGCAGAAACTTTGAGAACTGTTGCTGTTTCCAGTACTGGGCTTTTCTTGATGACAGATAGCAATACATCCCTATTAGGAGTATGGAACCCAGAGGGTGGAAATGTGGAGCAATGCCATGGCCAAGTGCACAGGCTGAAATGTACCAGGAGTAATAAACCTTAATTGATGTAAGCCATGGAGATTTAGGCATTGTTTATGACCACAATACGACCTAATGAAAGCTGACAGACAAAGAAAATGAGACTCATATATGTGACAGTTTTAACTGCCAAGAGCAATGTGAGAAGGCACTGCTGGAACTGCACTCTTGCCAACCTTGGCTTTCATTCCATTTGTTTTCGTATTTAACATCTTGATAGCCACACAGAATATTTTATCCCAGTAGTCTCCAATTCCATGACTATTAGAGAAGTCAACAGCTTTCCACATACTTACACTTGAATTTGGGGAACTTATTTTCTTTGCGGACCATCCATGTCAACTCCCCATTTTCTATTACTATTCTTTTCCTCATGAATCGTAAGATTTTTTTTTAGCTTATTAAAGATATCCTTTCTTTACCACAGACATTGCAAATAGCTTTTCCTAGTTTGCTTCTAAATATTGCATATGATGACTTTCTATATACAGATGTTTCAACATCTCATGTAGCTCCAATGCATGCACCCGGTAGTGCCAGTAAACATTTGTTTAATAAATCTATGAATCAATAAACAGCTTATTTCTTTGCTTTTATGTATTTAAAATGTCCCCCTCATGTTTACATGAGAAAATTTTACCTGAATTTTCCTCTCATTTTATTTCATATGTTTTGTTACAAACTCTGGATTAAGAGTTCCAGCTCGAGTTGAATGTTGGCATCAATAATAGTTGGGGAGGGGAGGAGTCAAGATGGCAGAGAAGTAGCAGGCTGAGACAACATCAGGTAGCAGGAGATCAGCTAGATAGTTTATCAAACCATTGGGAACACCTACAAATCCAACAGGAGATTGAAGAGAAGAAGAGCAACAATTCTAGAAACAGAAAATCGACCACCTTCTGAAAGGTAGGACCAGTAGAGAGTGAATCCAAAGCGACGGGAAGATAGACCGCGGGAGGAGGAGTTGGCTCCTGGCAAGTGGCGGGACAACAGAGCACAAAATCAAAACTTTTAAAAGTCTGCTCTACTGAGGGAGATTGCTCCAGAGGCTAAACCGGGGTGAAGCCCACGTGGGTTTGGCGTGGCCCCAGGTCCCGTGGGGTCACAGGAGGATTGGGGGTATCTGAGTGTCGCAGAGCTCACAGGTATTTGAGCAGGGAAGCTGGCAACAGAGACAGAGCTGAGGAGTGAGCTCTCAACTAGGGGTTACCTTGAACCGGTCACAGGTCACGTGAACTTGGAGTGTGGCTGGAGGCCAGGAAGATGGGAGTGATTGAGCACTTTTCTCTGAGGGTGCACTGAGGAGTGGGGCCCTGAGCTCTTGGCTCCTCTGGGCCAGAGATTGGGAGGCTGCCATTTTTATTCCCGTCCTCCGGAGCTCTACGGAAAGTGTTTAGGGAACAAAAGCTCCGGAAAGTGAACCCGAGCAGATTATTAGCCCGGGCCCTGGTATGGGTGATGCAATTCTGCCTTGGGCAAAGACACTTAAGAATCACTACAACAGGCCCCTCCCCCAGAATATCAACAAGAAATCCAGCCAATACCAAGTTCACTTACCAAGGAGAACAGCAGAATTCCAGAGGAGGAGAAAGCAAAGCATGGAATTCATGGCTTTCTTCCCATGATTCTTTAGACTTGCAGTTAATTAATATTAAAAAAATTTTTTTTTCTTCTGCTAATTTTTTTTAACTTTTACCCTTTCCTCTTTTAATGTTTTTTAACTAGTTTATCTTAATAACTTTCATAAAAATAATCTTTTATGAACCTTCATTATTATAGTCATATTTTATCCTTCATTGTATCTAACTTTAGGGTTTTTTTTCTAAAGAATTTGGGGGACAACTTCTTCTAATAGATCAACATATACCCTAAATCTAGCTCCAGGCTTGTTCTAGTCTCTAGCCTGAGCAAATTCTACTTTCTTTTTCTTTTTCTTTTTTTTTTTTTTTAAAGATTTTATTTATTTATTTGACAGAGAGAAATCACAAGTAGATGGAGAGGCAGGCAGAGAGAGAGAGAGGGAAGCAGGCTCTCTGCTGAGCAGGGAGCCCGATGTGGGACTCGATCCCAGGACTCTGAGATCATGACCTGAGCCGAAGGCAGCGGCTTAACCCACTGAGCCACCCAGGTGCCCTACTTTCTTTTTCTTTATTCTCCCAACCAACTAACTTTATCAACTCTTTTTTTAGAAATTAAAAAAAAATTTCTTTCATCTTTACAGGCATATTCCATCCCTTCATTGTGTTTACCCTTATAGATGTTTTTCATTTTTTAAAGTTTTGGGAGGTAGTTTCTTCTAAGAGACTAAAATATTCCCAAAATTAAGAGGGTGATCCTGTTCTAGTCACCAGTCTAACTTATCTATCTATCTATCTATCTATCTATCTATCTATATATTTTTTTTCTTTATTTGTTTTCTTAAAAAAATTTTTTTTTCTGAACTTCTTTTTATCCCCTTTCTCCCTCCCATGATTTGGGGTCTCTTCTGATTTGGTTAAGCACATTTTCCTGGGGTCTTTGCCACCCTTTTAGTATTTTATTTGCTTCTTCATATATTTTTATCTGGACAAAATGACAAGGCAGAAAAACTCACCACAAAAGAAAGAACAAGAGGCAGTACCAAAGACTAGGGACCTAATCAATATAGACATTGGTAATATGTCAGATCTAGAGTTCAGAATGACAATTCTCAAGGTTCTAGCTGGGCTCGAAAAAAGGCATGGAAGATATTAGAGAAACCCTCTCTGGAAAGATAAAAGCCCTTTCTGGAGAAATAAAAGAACTAAAATCTAACCAAGTTGAAATAAAAAAAATCTTTTAATGAGGTGCAATAAAAAAATGGAGGCTCTTACTGCTAGGATAAATGAGGCTGAAGAAAGAATTAGTGATATAGAAGACCAAATGACAGAGAATAAAGAAGCTGAGCAAAAGAGAAACAAACAAATACTGGACCACAAGAGGAGAATTCAAGAGATAAGTGACACCATAGGACGAGACAACATTAGAATAATTGGGATCCCAGAAGAAGAAGAAAGAGAGAGGGGTGCAGAAGGTATATTGGAGAGAATTCTTGTAGAGAATTTCCTTAATATAGCAAAGAGAACAAGCATAAAAATCCAGGAGGTACAAACCGCCCTCAAAATCAATAAGAATAGGTCCACACCCGTCACCAATAGTAAAATTTACAAGTTTTAGCGACAAAGAGAAAATCTTGAAAGCAACCTGGGAAAAGAAGTCTGTAACATAACAATGGTAAAAATATTAGATTGGCAGCAGACTTATCCACAGAGACCCGGCAGGCCAGAAAGAACTGACATGATATATTCAGAGCACTAAATGAGAAAAACATGCAGCCAAGAATACTATATTCAGCTAGGCTATCATTAAAAATAGAAGAAGAGATAAAAAGCTTCCAGGACAAACAAAAACTGAAAGAATTTGCAAACACCAAACCAGCTCTACAGGAAATATTGAAAGGGTCCTCTAAGCAAAGAGAGAGCCTAAAAGTAGTAGATCAGAAAGAACAAAGATAATATACAGTAACAGTCACCTTACAGGCAATACAATGGCACTAAATTCCTATCTCTCAATAGTTACCCTGAATGTAAGTGGGCTAAATGCCCCAATCAAAAGACAGAGGGTATCAGAATGGATAAAAAACCAAAACCAATCAATATGCTGTCTACAAGAAACTCATTTTAGACCCAAAGACACCTCCAGATTTAAAATGAGGCGGTGGAAAGCAATTTACCATGCTAATGGACATCAGAAGAAAGCTGGGGTGGCAATCCTTATATCAGATCAATTAGATGTTAAGCCAAAGACTATAATAAGAGATGAGGAAGGATACTATATCATACTCAAAGGTACTGTCCAACAAGAAGATCTAACAATTTTAAATATCTATGCCCCTAACATGGGAGCAGCCAATTATATGAACCAATTAATAACAAAATCAAACAAACACATTGACAATAATACAATAATAGTAGGAGACTTTAACACTCCCTTCACTGAAATGGACAGATGATCCAAGCAAAAGATCAACAAGGAAATAAAGGCCTTAAATGACACATTGGACCAGATGGACATCACAGATATATTCAGAACATTCCATCCCAAAGCAACAGAACACAGATTCTTCTCTAGTGCACATGGAACATTCTCCAGAATAGATCACATCCTGGGTCATAAATCAGGTCTCAACTGGTATCAAAAGTTTGGGATCATTTCCTGCATATTTTTAGATCACAATGCTCTGAAGCTAGAACTCAATCACAAGAGGAAATTTGGAAAGAACCCAAATACATGGACACTAAACAGCATCCTTCTAAAGAATGAATTGGTCAACCAGGAAATTAAAGAGGAATTGAAAAAATTCATGGAAACAAATGATAACATTTGTTATCAGTTCAAAATCTGTGGGACACAGCAAAGGCAGTTCTGAGAGGAAAATATATAGTGATACAAGCCTTTCTTAAGAAACAAGAAAGATCTTAAATACACAACCTAACCCTACACTTAAAGGAGCTGGAGAAACAACAACAACAAAAAAGCCTAAACCCAGCAGGAGAAGAGAAATCATAAAGATTGGAGCAGAAATCAATGAAATAGAAGCCAAAAAAAAAAAAAAAACCCCAATAGAACAAATCAACGAAACTAGGAGCTGGTTTTTTGAAAGGAATTAATAAGATTGATAAACCCTGGTCATACTGATCAAAAAGAAAAGAGAAAGGAACCAAATAAATAGTCATGAATGAAAGAGGAGAGATCACACCAACACCAAAGAAATACAGTTATAAGAACATACTATGAGAAACTCTACATCAGCAAATTTGACAATCTGGAAGAAATGGATGCCTTCCTAGAGACATATAAACTACCACACCTGAACCAGGAAGAAATAGAAAACCTGAACAGACCCATAGCCAGTAAGGAGAATGAAACAGTCATCAAAATCTCCAAACAAATAAAAGCCCAGGGGAATTCTACCAAACATTTAAAGAAAGAATTAATTCCTATTCTCCTGAAACTGTTCCAAAAAATAGAAATGGAAGGAAAACTTCCAAACTCATTTTATGAGGCCAGCATCACCTTGATCTCAAAACCAGACAAGGATCCCATCAAAAAGAATTACACACCAATATCCTTGATGAACACAAATGCGAAAATTCTCACCAAAATACTAGTCAATAGGATCCAACAGTACATTAAAAGGATTATTCACCATGACTAAGTGAGATTTATTCCAGGGCTGCAAGCTTGGTTCAACATCCGCAAATCAATCAATGTGATACAATACATTAATAAAAGAAAGAACAAGAGCCATATGATACTCTCAATAGATGCTGAAAAAGCATTTGACAAAGTACAGCATCTTTTCCTGATCAAAACTCTTCAAAGTGTAGGGATAGAGGGCACATACCTCAGTATTATCAAAGCCATCTATGAAAAACCCACTGCGAATATCATTCTCAATGGAGAAAAACTGAAAGCTTTTCCGCTAAGGTCAGGAACATGGCAGGGATGTCCATTATCACCACTGCTATTCAACATAGTACTAGAAGTCCTAGCGTCAGCAATCAGACAACAAAAAGAAATTAAGGGCATCCATATTGGCAAAGAAGAAGTCAAACTACCACTCTTTGCAGATGATATGATATTATATGTGGAAAACCCAAAAGACTCCACTCCAAATCTGCTAGAACTTGTACAGGAATTCAGTAAAGTGTCAGGAATCAATGCACAGAAATCAGTTGCATTTCTTTACAGCAACAGCAAGACAGAAGAAAGAGAAATTAAAGAGTCAATCCCATTTACAACTGCATCCAAAACCATAAGATACCTAGGAATAAACCTAGCAAAAGAGGCCAAGAATCTATACTTAGAAAACTATAAAGTACTCATGAAAGAAATTGAGGAAGACACAAAGAAATGGAAAAATGTTCTATGCTCATGGATTGGAAGAACAAATATTGTGAAAATGTCTATGATACCTAAAGCAATCTACACAATTAATGCAATCCCTATCAAAATCCCATCCATTTTTTTCAAAGAAATAGAACAAATTATCCTAAAATTTATATGGAACCAGAAAAGACCTCAAATAGCCAAAGGAATATTGAAAAAGAAAGCCAAAGTTGGTGACATCACAATTCCGGACTTCAAGTTCTAATACAAAGCTGTCATCATCAAGATGGTATGGTAGTGGCACAAAAACAGACACATAGATCATTGGAACAGAATAGAGAGCCCAGAAATAGACCCTCAACTCTATGGTCAACTAATCTCAACAAAGCAGGAAAGAATGTCCAACGGAAAAAAGACAGCCTCTTCAACAAATGGTGTTGGAAATTTGGACAGCCACATGCAGAAAAATGAATATGGACCATTTCCTTACACCACACATGAAAATAGACTCAAAATGGATGAAGGACCTCAATGTGAGAAAAGAATCCATCAAAATCCTTGAGGAGAACACAGGCAGCAATCTCTTCGACCTCAGCCGCAGCAACATCTTCCTAGGAACATTGTCAAAGGCAAGGGAAGCAAGGGCAAAAATGAACTATTGGGGCTTCATCAAGATCAAAAGCTTTTGCACAGCAAAGGATACAGTGAGCAAAACCAAAAGATAGCTTACAGAATGGGAGAAGATATTTGCAAACAACATATCAGATAAAGGGCTAGTGTCCAAAATCTGTAAAGAGCTTAGCAAACTCAACACCCAAAGGACCAATAATCCAATCAAGAAATGGGCGGAGGACATGAACAGACACTTCTGCAAAGAAGACATCCAGATGGCCAACAGACACATGAAAAAATGCTCCATATCACTCGGCATCAGGGAAATACAAATCAAAACCACAATGCGGTACCACCTCATGCCCGTCAGAATGGCTAAAATTAACAAGTCAGGAAATGAGAGAAGCTAGCGAGGATGTGGAGAAAGGGGAACCCTCCTACACTGTTGGTGGGAATGCAAGATGGTGCAACCACTCTTGAAATTAGCATGGGGGTTTCTCAAAAAGTTGAAAATAGAGCTACCCTATGACCCAGCAATCGCACTACTGGGTATTTACCCTAAAGATACAAACGTATTGATCTGAAGGGGCACATGCACCCGAATGTTTATAGAAGCAATGTCCACAATAGCCAAATTATGGAAAGAACCTAGATGTCCATCAACAGATGAATGGATAAAGAGGTGGTATATATACACAATGGAATACTACGCAGCCTTCAAAAGAAATGATGTCTTGCCATTTGCGATGACATGGATGGAACTAGAGTGTATTATGCCTAACAAAATAAGTTAATTGGAGAAAGACAACTATCATATGATCTCCCTGATATGAGGGAGTGGAGCTGCAACGTGGGAGGTTTGGAGGGTAGGAAAAGAATAAATAAAACAAGATGGGATTGGAAGGGAGACAAACCATAAGAGACTCTCAATCTCACAAAACAAACTGAGGGTTGCTGGGGGATAGGGGGTCAGGAGAAGGTGGTGGAGTTATGGACATTGGGGAGGGTATGTGCTATGGTGAGTGCTGTGAAGTGTGTAAACCTGGTAATTCACAGACCTGTACCCCTGGGGCTAAAAATACATTATATGTTTATAAAAAAATAAAAAATTAAAAAAATAATAGTTGGGGAACTTTAGAAAAGCACAGCTTTCATATTCTCTGAGGGTATGATGTGGGATCTGTACTTGCACACAGCCCTTCTTCTCTCTCCCAGGGTTTTCAAATGCAGTTAGTCTGCATTTTGGAGAGTGCTGTCAAACACATTTTAGCTTTGATACAGTCCAGTTCACCTACTTTTACTTTTGTTCCTTCTGCTTTTGGTGTGTTATCAAAGAAACTTCAGCTTAAACCAAGATTAGGAATATTAACTTGTATTTTTTTTCTCCTAAAGGATTTGCTGTTTTATCTCTTGTATTTGGGTCTATGATTTCTTTCAGTTGATTGGTGTGAATTAAGGGTCCAACTTCAGTTTGTGGATAGTCAATGATCCCAACATCATTTTTGGAGGATATCAAGCCCCCTGTCCCTTTAATTTTCTTGGCATGCTTGTCAAAAGTCAGTTGTCCATAAATATGAGGGTTTCTTTCTAGACCCTCAGTTTTACCTGATTGATCTATTTATCTACACGTATGCCAGTATCATGCAGCTTTGTGTAGCTGTGTAGTAAACTTTACAATTGGGAAATGTGGGTTCTTCACATTTGTTCTTTTTATTATTTTAAATATTTTTTCCATTTTATTTTATTTTATTTCTTTACTTTGTTCTAGCATTCATTGTTTATGCACCACACCCAGTGGTCCATGCAATATGTGTCCTCCATAATACCTACCACCAGGCTCAACCATCCCCCCAACATCCTCCCCTACAAAACCCTCAGTTTGTTTCTCAGAGTCCACAGTCTCTCATGGTTCGTTTCCCCCTCCAATTTCCTCCAACTCCCTTCTCCCAATTTTCTCCGTGTTTTTCCTCATGCTCCACAAATAAGTGAAACCATATGATACTTGACTCTCTCTGCTTGACTTATTTCCTCTGCATAATCTCTTCCTGTGCCGTCTATTTTGATACAAAAAGTTGGGTATTCATCCTTTCTGATGGAGCCATAATACTTCATTGTATATATGGACCACATCTTCTTTATCCATTTGTCTGTTGAGGGGCATCTTGGTTCTTTCCACAGTTTGGAGACTGTGGCCATTGCTACTATGAACACTGGGCTACGTTTGGCCATTCTTTTCAGTACATCTGTATCTTTTGGGTAAATACCCAGTAGTGCAATTGCAGGGTCATAGGGAAGCTCCATTTTTAATTTCTTAAGGAACCTCCACACTGTTTTCCAAAGTGGCTGCATCCACACTAACAGTGTAAGAGGGTTCCCTTTTCTCCACATCCTCTCCAACACATGTTTTTTCTGTCTTGTTAATTTTGGCCATTCTGACTGATATAAGGTGGTATCTCAATGTGATTTTGATTTGAATCATCCTGATGACTAATGATGATGAACATTTTTTCATGTGTCTGATAGCCATTTGTATGTCTTCTTTGGAGAAGTGTCTGTTTATATCTTCTGCTCATTTTTTGACGTGATTTTCGGTTTTGTGAGTGTTGAGTTTGAGGAATTCTTTATAGATCTTGGATATCAGCCCTTTGTCTGTAGTGTTATTTGTGAATATCTTCTCCCATTCAGTGGATTGCCTCTTTGTTTTGTTGACTATTTCCTGTGCTGTGCAGAAGCTTTTGATCTTGATGAAGTCTGAAAAGTTCATTTTGGCTTTTGTTTCCTTTGCCTTTGGAGACATATCTTGAAAGAAGTTGCTGTGGCTGATGTTGAAGAGATTACTGCCTATGTTCACCTCTATGATTTTGATAGATTCCTGCTTCACACTGAGGTCTTTTAGTCATTTTGAGTTTATCTTTTTGTATGGTGTAAGAGAATGTTTGAGTTTCATTCTTCTACATGTAGCTGTCCAGTTTTCCCCAGCACCACTTATTGAAGAGACTGTCTTTTTTTCCACTGTATATTTTTTTCCTGCTTTGTTTTTTTTTAAATTAAATTTATTTATTTTCAGCATAACAGTATTCATTATTTTTTCACCACACCCAATGCTCCATGCAATCCCTGCCCTCTCTAATAACCACCACCTGGTACCCCAACCTCCCACCCCCCCGCCACTTCAAACCCCTCAGATTGTTTTTCAGAGTCCATAGTCTCTAGTGATTCACCTCCCCTTCCAATTTCCCCCAAATTTCTCCTCTCTAACTCCCCATGTCCTCCATGCTATTTGTTATGCTCCACAAATAAGTGGAACCATATGATAATTGACTCTCTCTGCTTGACTTATTTCACTCAGCATAATCTCTTCCAGTCTCATCCATTTTGCTACAAAAGTTGGATATTCATCCTTTCTGATGGAGGCATAATACTCCATAAGGTATATGGATCACATCTTCCTTATCCATTCGTCCGTTGAAGAACATCTTGGTTCTTTCCATAGTTTGGCGACCATGGCCATTGCTGCTATAAACATTGGGGTACAGATGGCCCTTCTTTTCACTACATCTGTATCTTTGGGGTAAATACCCAGGAGTGCAATGGCAGGGTCATAGAGAAGTTCTATTTTTAATTTCTTGAGGAATCTCCACACTGTTCTCCAAAGAGGCTGCACCAACCTGCATTCCCACCAACAGTGTAAGAGGGTTCCCCTTTCTCCACATCCCCTCCAACACATGTTGTTTCCTGTCTTGTTAATTTTGGCCATTCTAACTGGTGTAAGGTGATATCTCAATGTGGTTTTAATTTGAATCTCCCTGAGGGCTAGTGATGATGAACATTTTTTCATGTGTCTGATAGCCATTTGTATGTCTTCATTGGAGAAGTCTTTGTTCATATCTTCTGCCCATTTTTTGATATGATTGTCTGTTTTGTGTGTGTTGAGTTTGAGGAGTTCATTATAGATCCTGGATATCAACCTTTTGTCTGTACTGTCATTTGCAAATATCTTCTCCCATTCCATGGGTTGCCTCTTTGTTTTTTTTGATTGTTTTCTTTGCTGTGCGGAAGCTTTTGATTTTGATGAAGTCCCAAAAGTTTATTTTCACTTTTGTTTCCTTTGCCTTTGGATACATGTCTTGAAAGAAGTTGCTGTGGCTGATAGCGAAGAGATTACTGCCTATGTTCTCCTCTAGGATTCTGATGGATTCCTGTCTCACGTTGAGGTCTTTTATCCATTTCGAGTTTATCTTTGTGTATGGTGTAAGAGAATGGTCAAGTTTCATTCTTCTACATATAGCTGTCCAGTTTTCCCAGCACCATTTATTGAAGAAACTGTCTTTTTTCCACTGTATATTTTTTCCTGTTTTGTCGAAGATTAATTGACCATAGAGTTGAGGGTCCATATCTGGGCTCTCTACTCTGTTCCACTGGTCTATGTGTCTGTTTTTATGCCAGTACCATGCTGTCTTGGTGACCACAGCTTTGTAATAAAGCTTGAAATCAGGTAACGTGATGCCCCCAGTTTTATTTTTGTTTTTCAACATTTCCTTAGCGATTCGGGGTCTCTTTGATTCCATACAAATTTCTGGATTATTTACTCCAGCTCTTTGAAGAATACCGGTGGAATTTTGATTGGAATGGCATTAAAAGTATCGATTGCTCTAGGCAGTATAGACATTTTAACAATGTTTATTCTTCCGATCCAAGAGCATGGAATGGTCTTCCATCTTTTTGTGTCTTCTTCAATTTCCTTCATGAGTGTTCTGTAGTTCCTCAAGTACAGATCCTTTACCTCTTTGGTTAGGTTTATTCCCAGGTATCTTATGGTTCTTGGTGCTATAGTAAATGGAATCAATTCTCTAATTTTCCTTTCTGTATTTTCATTGTTAGTGTATAAGAAAGCCACTGATTTCTGCACATTGACTTTCTATCCTGCCACGTTGCTGAATTGCCATATGAGTTCTAGTAGTTTTGGGGTGGAGTCTTTTGGGTCTTCCATATAAAGAATCATGTCATCTGCGAAGAGAGAGAGTTTGACTTCTTCATTGCCTATTTGGATACCTTTTATTTTTCTTTGTTGTCTGATTGCTGTTGCTAGGACTTCTAATACTATGTTGAACAAGAGTGGTGAGAGTGGGCATCCTTGTCTTGTTCCTGATCTCAACGGGAAGGCTGTGAGCTTTTTCCCATTGAGGATGATATTTGCTGTGGGTCTTTCATAGATAGATTTGATGAAGTTCAGGAATGTTCCCTCTATCCCTATACTTTGAAGTGTTTTAATCAGGAACGGATGCTGGATTTTGTCAAATGCTTTTTCTGTGTCAATTGAGAGGACCATGTGGTTCTTCTCTCTTCTCTTATTGATTTGTTCTATCACATTGATTGATTTGCAAATGTTGAACCATCCTTGTAGCCCAGGGATGAATCCCACCTGGTCATGGTGGATAATCTTTTTAATGTGCTGTCGGATCCTGTTTGCTAGGATCTTGTTGAGAATCTTAGCATCCATATTCATCAGTGATATTGGTCTGAAATTCTCCTTTTTGGTAGGTTCTTTGCCTGGTTTGGGGATCAGGGTAATGCTGGCTTCATAGAAAGAGTCTGGAAGTTTTCCTTCTGCTTCAATTTTTTGAAACAGCTTCAGGAAACTAGGTGTTATTTCTTCTTTGAAAGTTTGGTAGAATTCCCCCAGGGAATCCGTCAGGTCCTGGGCTCTTGTTTTTTGGGAGGTTTTTGATCACTGCTTCAATCTCATTACTAGATATCGGTCTATTCAGGTTGTCGATTTCTTCCTGGTTCAATTTTGGGAGTTTATAGTTTTCCAGGAATGCATCCATTTCATCTAGGTTGCTAAGCTTATTGGCATATAACTGTTGATAATAACTTCTGATGATTGTTTCTACTTCCTTGGTGTTCGTTGTGATATCTCCCTTTTCATTCATTATTTTATGAATTTGGGCTTTCTCTTTTTCTTTTGGATTAGTGTGGCCAGTGGTTTATCGATCTTTGTTTGTTTGCTTGTTTGTTTCTTTAAAGATTTTATTTATTTATTTGACAGAGAGAGATCACAAGTAGGCAGAGAGGCAGGCAGAGAGAGAGGGAAAAGCAGGCTCTCTGCTGAGCAGAGAGCCCGATGTGGGGCTCGATCCCAGGACCCTGGGATCATGACCTGAGCCGAAAGCAGAGGCTTTAACCCACTGAGCCACCCAGGCGCCCCTGGTTTATAGATCTTATTGATTCTTTCAAAAAACCAGCTTCTAGTTTCATTGATATGTTCTACGGTATCTCTGGTTTCTACCTCATTGATCTCAGCTCTAATCTTGATGATTTCCCTTCTTATGTGTGAAGTTGGTTTGATTTGTTGTTGATTCTCCAGTTCCTTAAGGTGTAGAGACAGCTGCTGTGTTCTGGATTTTTCAATTTTTTTGAGGGAGGCTTGGATGGCTATGTATTTCCCCCTTAGGACCACCTTTGCTGTATCCCATAGGTTTTGGACCCAAGTGTCTTCATTCTCATTGGTTTCCATGAATTGTTTCAGTTCTTCTTTGATCTCCTGGTTGATCCAAGCATTCTTAAGCAAGGTGGTCTTTAGCTTCCAGGTGTTTGAGTTCCTTCGGAACTTTTCCTTGTGATTGAGCTCCAGTTTCAAAGCATTGTGATCTGAGAATATGCAGGGAATCATCTCAGTCTTTTGGTATCGGTTGAGTCCTGATTTGTGACCCAGTATGTGGTCTATTCAGGAGAAGGTTCCGTGTGCACTTGAGAAGAATGAGTATTCTGTTGTTTTAGGGTGGAATGTTCTTTATGTATCTATGAGGTCCATCTGGTCCAGTGTGTCATTCAATGCTCTTGTTTCTTTATTGATTTTCTGCTTCGATGATCTGTCTATTTCTGAGAGAGGCATGTTAAGATCTCCTACGATTAGTGTATTCAAATCAATATGACTCTTTATCTTGATTAACAGTTTTCTTAAGTAATTGGCTGCTCGCATATTGGGGCATAGATATTTACAATTGTTAGATCATCTTGGTGGATAATATAGGATTATGTAGTGTCCTTCTGTATCTCTGACTACAGTCTTTAGTTTAAAATCTAATTTATCTGTTATGAGAATTGCTACCCCATCCTTCTTTTGAGTCCTATTGGCATGAAAGATGCTTCTCCATCCCTTCACTTTCAGTCTGGGTGTATCTTTAGGTTCAAAATGGGTCTCTTGTAGACAACATATGGATGGGTCCTGTCATTTTATCCAATCTGCAACCCTTTGCCATTTTATGGGCGCATTTAGGCCGTTCACATTGAGAGTGATTATTGATAGATATGTTTTATTGACATCGAGTAAGCTTTGAAGTCTTTCTTTCTGTAGATTGTCTCTATATTTCTGTTCAATGCTATTCTTAGGATTTTCCTCTTTTATAGAACCCTCCTTAATATTTCCTGCAGTGTCGGCTTGGTGGTTGCATAGTCTTTTAAGCCTTGCTGGTCTTGGAAATTCTTTATCTCTCCATCCATTTTGAATGTCAGCCTTCTGGATAAAGTATTCTTGGCTGCATGTTCTTCTCATTTAGTGCCCTGAATATATCTTGCCACCCTTTTCTGGCTTGCTAGGTCTCTGTGGACAGGTCTGATGTTATTCTGATGGGCTTTCCTCTGTAAGTAAGGAGCCTCTTTGCCCTAGCGGCTTTCAAGAGATTATACCTACAATTATAATTCCTCAATTTGACTATCATGTGTCGTTATTTTTTTTGGAATGTATAATCTTGGGTGGAGACCATTCAGCCTCTAGTACATGAACGCTGGTTCCATTTGCGAGATTGGGAATATTTTCATGAAGGACTTGTTCCACTATATCTAGACTTCTTTCTTTCTCCTCCCCTTCAGGGATTCCAATAATTCTGACGTTGGAACGTTTTATGGCATCATTTATTTCCCTGATTCTGTTTTCGTGGTTTCTAAGCTGTTTGTTCCAGGCTTCCTCCTGATCCTTTCTCTCTATCTGTTTGTCCTCCAGATCACTAATTCTATCTTCTGTCTCAGTTACCCTAGCTTTGAGAGAGTTTAGGTTAGATTGGAACTCATTGAGAGCATTGTGAACCTCCTCCCTGGTAGCTTTTAAGCTCCGCCCTAACATTGTGAACATCCTGTCTGGTTGCTTTCAGCTCGGCCCTAATCAATTCTGTTTGGTCTTTTTCCCGCTTTGTTAAAGATTATTTGACCATAGAGTTGAGGGTCCATATCTGGGCTCTCTACTCTGTTCCACTGGTCTATGTGTCTGTTTTTATGCCAGTACCATGCTGTCTTGGTGATCACAGCTTTGTAGTAAAGCTTGAAATTAGACAATGTGATGTCTTCAGTTTTTTTTTTTTTTAAACATTTCCTCAGCAATGCAGGGGTATCTTCTGGTTCCATACAAATTTTAGGATTGTTTGTTCCAGCTCTTTGAAAAATGCCAGTGGAATTTTGATCAGGATGGCATTGAAAATATAGATTGCTCTAGGCAATATAGACATTTTAACACTGTTTATTCTTCCAATCCATGAACATGGAATGGTCTTCCCTCTTTTTGTGTCTTCTTCAGTTTCTTTCTTAAGTCTCTTGTAAATGAAATGGGTGCATTCCTGGAAACCTATAAACTTCCAAAACTGAATCAGGAAGAAATTGACAACTTGAATACACTAATATCTAGTAACGAGATTGAAGCAGTGACCAAAAACCTCCCCCAAAACAAGAGCCCAGGACCTCACAGATTCCCTGGAGAATTCTACCAAGAATTCAAAGAATCAATAATACCCATTCTCCTGAAGCTTTTTCAAAAAACTGAAGCAGAAGGAAAACTTTCAGACTCTTTTTATGAAGCCAGCATTACCCTGATCCCCAAACCAGGGAAAGACCCCACCAAAAGGGAGAATTTTAGGCCAATATCCCTGATGAATATGGATGCTTAGATTCTCAACAAGATCCTAGCTAATAGGATCCAATAGTACATTAAAAAGATTATCCACCATGACCAGGGTTTTACCCATGGGATTCAAGGGTGGTTCAACACTTTTGTGTTTTGTAATAGAACAAATCAATAAGAGAAGAGAGAAGAACCACATGGTCCTCTCAACTGATGCAGAAAAAGCACTTGACAAGATACAGCATCAGTTCCTAATTAAAATGCTTCAAAGTATAGGGATAGAGGGAACATTCCTGAACTTCATAAAATCTATCTATGAAAAACCCACAGCGAATATCATCTTCAATGGGGAAAAGCTGACAACCTTCCCTTTGAGATCAGGAACAGGACAAGAATGCCCACTCTCACCACTCTTGTTCAACATAGTATTAGAAGTCCTAGCAACAGCAATCAGACAACAAAAAGCAATAAAAGGTATTCGAATTGGCAATGAAGAAATCAAACTCTCTTCTTCGCAGATGACATGATACCTTATATGGAAGACCCAAAAGACTCCACCCCCAAACTACTAGAACTCATACAGCAATTCAGTAACGTGGCAGGATACAAAATCAATGTACAGAAATCAGTTGCTTTCTTATATCCTAACAATGAAAATGCCGAACAGGAAATTAGAGAATCGATTCCATTTACTATAGCACCAAGAACCAAAAGATATCTGGGCATAAACCTAACTAAAGAGGTAAAGGATCTGTACTTGAGGAACTATTTTAAATATTTTATTTATTTATTTGTCAGAAAGAGTGAGAGAGCAAGCAGAAGCAGTGGGAGCAGTAGGCAGAGGGAGAAGCAGGCTCCCCGCTGAGCAAGGAGTCTGATGTGGGACTTGATCATAGGATGCTGGGATCATGACATCAGCTGAAGGCAGAAGCTTAACCAACTGAGCCACCCAGGCATCCCGCCTTTGTTGTTGTTGCTGCTGTTCTTCTTCTTCTTCTTCTTCTTTTTTTTTTTTAAACATTTTGCTTATTTATTAATTTGACAGAGAGCATGCAAGAGAGCACAAATAGGCAGAGCTGCGGGCAGAGAGAGGGGGAGAAGCAGGCTCTCTGCTGAGCAGGGAGCCTGATGCAGGGCTCTATTCTAGGACACTGGGATCACGACCTGAGCCTAAGGCAGACGCTTAACCATCTGAGCCACCCAGGCGACCCCAACCTTTGTTTTTAAAGATTATTTGGACTCTTCTGGGTCCATACAAATTTCCTTATAGATTTTAGGATCAACTTTTTTCTGCTGCTGCAAAAACCACTGATGATCCATTTCTGCTCCCACACTTATCACAGTGTTCTTCTTTTCCCCTGGCCACAGGTGTGGTCAAGTCTGACATGTTTTTTACTAACATGAATTGTTTCTAAAGGAGATAAGGAGGTTAGAATAGCTTTGAGTTCCACAGTGTTATGGAAAACCTAAAGACTTAATCTCTCAAAATTAAATTCTGTCTCTACAACTAGGAGGTGGGAACAGATCAGTAAGCCCAAGTGCCTGTGTACACATTGACAGACTAGTCAGAGCTTTACCATTTGCTCCTTTCTACTCAATTCAGCAGTGATTCCTGGCTATGCTCTTCCTCCTCCTCCTTCTTTTTCTTCTTCTTTTTTTATTTTTTGGTCACTTTTCTTCTCCCTGCATGTGTGCTGATGTCCCCTAGACCAGATCTTTTCTCAGGTTCCTTGGGCATTTTGAGGACTGTGATTTGATGAAGAGGTCAGCATTCCCCGTTTCTCAAGAGCTGAAAGTCATTTCCAACTACTGGGTCTACACAGTTTGTTCCAGTGTTACATTGCTTGGAGCCCTGATGTGTTGGCTTCTATGAAAATGGTCATCAACTAAAGACTATGTCTTTGCCTCAGGGACTTTAGTTACATCGTGCAGCATGAGTAGAGCAAGCATCAAAGGATAATATTTTATTTTCTTAGCACTGCATGCTAATTTGTATTATTAATACTAGGTTGTCTTTGAATCACCCATAAAAGAGTTAAATGTAAATGGGATTTGCAGCTCTGAGAAGGGAAAGGAAACAGGCTCTAAGTGTATCTTTTTAGTCTGTTGGTGGGCTAAAGGACTCTGTACCATGGAATCTGGCCTCTAACCACCCTGAAGAATTCCTCTAGCTATGAACCTCTCATCTAATTTTTACTTCTCCATCTGTGACAGCACAGTAGTATTAGTGCATGGTATCTAATAGGAGCTTAATAAATATTCATTGGATGAATAAATGGATGATTAATTCTATGATTGAATCTTGCCTTATGCCAAGTATCATGCCATGCACATTTCACTTAACCTGCACTATAATTCCATAAATTCTTAATCCATTGACTGATGTTAATATTTGTCATCTGGACAACACTGCCACATTCCTTATATTCTTTGAATCTCATAATATCCTGAGATCGTCACAATTGGCTTTATCCCTATTTTACAGATACAGGATATAGAGACACAGAAGGTGTTTAATGCTTCAAATCAGTATTTCTCCAGCTTAAATGTTACACAAGTCAGCTGAGATTCTTATTAAAACAGAGATTCTGATTCAGCAGAATATCTTGGTGGGCCTGAGAGTAGTAGTTCTAATGAACTGACAGGTGATACTGTTGCTGCTTTCCTACAAATTATACTTTGAGTAGCAAGGCTTTAAATAGAGTTTTCCTTTGCTTTTGTGAAGATGAGGGATTAAAAAAATATGCAAGACAAACAAACACTATCTCCTCCCATCCCAAAATAGAGCTAGGAACTAAGAATCCTAAAAGCAAGCTATATTCATAAAGAGCACTCAAATGAAACCCTAAAGATAAGGCCTGATAAATCAGTAATCCTTTGAGACTATAGTATACTAGAGCATAGAAGATATTGAAGACTAACAAAGTTGGATTCATTCTTTTGGTTCCAACATGCACTACAAAGTTACTTTTAAAATCCAAAACAGCGGGGCGCCTGGGTGACTCAGTGGGTTACAGCCTCTGCCTTTGGCTCAGGTCATGATCTCAGGGTCCTGGGATGGAGCTCCGAATCGGGCTCTCTGCTCAGCGGGGAGCCTGCTTCCTCCTCTCCCTCTGCCTCACTCTCTGCCTACTTGTGATCTCTGTCTGCCAAATAAATAAATAAAATCTTAAAAAAAAAAAATCCAAAACCGGGATGCCTGGGTGGCTCAGTCAGTGATGTGTCTGCCTTTGGCTCAGGTCATGATCCCAGAGTCCTGGGAGGGAGCTCATGCTCCCTGCTCAGTGGAGAGCCTACTTTTCCCTCTCCCTCTGCCTGCCCCTTGCCCCTGTTTGTGCTTTCTCTCTCTCTTTCTCATGAATAAATAAAATCTTTAAAATAAACAAATAAATAAATAAATGAAATCTAAAACTAAAGTTATAAATAGGAGATAGAAGACCCTGTCATTATCTCTAGAAAAGACTGGTTTTGACCCATATAGTGCAGATTAACTCCATAATATGCCTAGATATTTCCTTACAAAAAGGGGCTTGCAAGTTGTATATAGTAAAAACTGTTTTTTTATTACACGTGGAAACAGAAACATTAACATCACTCTTAGGAAATCTTGATCATCTTCTTGGGTTGCCTAAGAAAGCAAGGTTGTCCCAAAGCATGAAGATAAAGGCTGGCTATTTATGGCTGTGCACTCGATCAGTTATTGCAGCTTTCTATGTGGGACTCAGCAGACATTCATCACTACTGCTACCTCTCACAATCAGGATACCTCATCTGCCTAGACCAGATAATTTCATATCTCTTTGGGTACTAAAGAGCTCACCATTTTCCATGGCTTTTGCTCCTTGAAACAAGTAGATACTTGGGGACGTTAAGAGCAGGAGGCAATGAAGAGATGTGGGCAGCAGATATCCTAGTCCTGGGCTAGCAGTTATAGCAGAAAGCAGAACTCTAAGTGACAACTATTGGACTATTGGTTTTTGCCTACTGTGCAAAGATTTTTTATTTTTACTTATTTTTTAGAGAGAGAGAGAGAGCATGTGCAAGAGAGAGTACAGAGAGAGGGAAAGAATCCTAAGTAGGAACCACACTTAGTTGATCCTACAACACTGAGATCATGACCTCAGCCAAAATCAAGTCAGGCACTTAACCAATTGAGCCACCCAGATGTCCCTACTGTGCAAAGATTTTAAAGCTAAAGGTAATTGCATCCTTTTTAATCATAGTAATTGCTAGAGTTGTTTTGCAGCTAGTAGGCATCCATGTTCCAGATCATGGGTATGTTCCTGAGTGAAGTAAAATGGGACAATGTCACCTTCAGAAGGTTGGGATCCTGGTGACTGGAGCTGAAATGATGGGGGGACTATGGACTGACGATCAGTGGACATCTTTATTTCTTACAATCACTTCTTTTATACCTTTCACAAGATACGATTACAGGGACGCCTGAGTGGCTCAGTGGGTTAAACCACTGCCTTAGGCTCAGGTCATGATCCTAGGGTCTTGGGATCCAGTCCTGCATCTGGCTCCTTGCTCAGCAGGGAGTCTGCTTCTCTCTCTGCCTCTGCCTGCCACTCTGTCTGTTTGTGCACGCACTCTCTCTCTCTCTCTGACAAATAAATAAATAAAAATCTTTAAAAAAGATCCGATTACAAACAGGATATTGATTTATGTGCAGGGTGTGGGCTACGTGGGAGATGCGATTTACGTGTAGGCAATCAAGTGAACAAGTGAACAACGATGATCTCTTAGCTTTAAATGACAAGAGCACGTTAAGGATTCTCCACACTTAATCAGTTCCATCTAAAGGAGGACAGGAAAACACTGCAGGGTCCTCCCATGTTTAATCCAGGCATTGGCCCAGGAAGACTCTTGTCCTCCATCTCCTGGAGTTTTCTCACAGGATTCAACACAACCCCAGTCACATTGGTGAGGATCTGGGTTGTGTTCCAACAGGACAACCCTTAAAGGTACTTGGGATTGAAAGATTTGGAAGAATTATTGGCTCAGAGGATTCAGAGGGAAGAGCATAATTAGAAATCAAACTTGAATTTCTAGTTTAAGATGGCATATAAATCCCATGAATGAATTCTCCCTGAATCCTGAGTTCTATCAAATGACTAACAGAACACAGGAAACCATCAAAAGGTGCTGCTCATTTGCCAGAATATTGGAGACTTTTTGCACGATAATGTGTAGCCAAGACCACACCGAGTAGAGTCTGATTAATTTGTGAGACACCGCATCAAAAATAAAGTCTGCCTGAGAATTAATGGGTGGTATTTCTGGTAAAAGCTTTCTAATGTTAATGAGAGATGAGAGCAGAAGGGCTAGAGGTACCTATTATGTGTGGGGCACTTGGAGGTAATTTTCAACCCTACTTAAAAATCCCAAGGCAAATTTGCACTGACAGAGATCCCTAACATGGCTGCCTTTGGTGCTTACTCTCAGTGAGACCAGCTGAGTTCTCTTGAACACTTGGCTCAGCAGAGATTGTTTGTGAACTGGAGACCACAGGGATGGCCAAATTGTCAAGGAGGTCATTGTCCAAGTTAGAGAAGAACCAAACTTATCTTTGGATTGCAGTGATAAACAAGGGGAAGTAACCTGCTCTATGTAGGAGAAGCAAAATGTCCTCGGGTTACCTCTTTGGATGCTAGCTCCCTTCTTTCCAGAGCAAAGCAGATTTCTCATCTGACAAGGTACAATTACAGTACTTGAGTATTCAGCAGGAGATGTCAGAGGGACAGTTGACTACATGAATCTGGGCCATAAAGAGATCTGGGTAGAGTCAGCAGTCCATGGGTGGTGACTGAGAGCTTGCTGTGGGTGAAATCACTGGAGAGGGATTAGACTCTGCAAAGGAAGGGCCTAGAACTGAGCCCAGAAGAATTCCAGCATTGAGAAGTATCTCTCGGAGACTGGACTGAGGGAAGGACTACAAAGCACTGTGAGGGCAGGCTCCAGAGAGGGAGGAAGAGAATCAGGATTATGGAGTATTTGGATAAATAGACATGAGTGTTTAAAGAAAAGAGTGGTCATTTGTGTTAAATGCTACTGGAAGATCAAATAAGAAGATTCTGACAAATCTTTGTATTTCACAGCATCCATGTCTATGTGAAATGAAGAACTGGTTCATTTGAAGAGAAAGTGTGTGTGTGTGTGTGTGTGTGTGTGTGTGTGTGTGTGTATGTGAAGGATGGTAGCAAGGAGTGGGGAGGATGGTTATAGTAGTTCTCCAGAGAAACATAGCCAACAGTGTGTCCCCATATAGAGAGACAGAGAGAAACAGAGATGCAGAAGGAAACAGAGAGAAATCCAAAACCCACAGGGCATACTGGCTGATTGGAGACTTAGGGAAGAGTGGATATTTTACCTTGCATCTGAATGAAGTCAGCTAGTAGGATTTCCTGTTCCTCGGAGGACTTCACAGTTTTTCCTTTAAGGACTTCAACTGATTGGATGAGATCCACCCACATAATCTGTGTTACTCAAAGTCTACGCGTTTAAATGCTACTCTTGGGGCACCTGGGTGGCACAGTCAGTTAAGTGTCCAGGTCTTGGTTTTGGCTCAGTTTGTGATCTCAGGATTGTGAGATCAAGCCCAGAGTTGGGCTCTGCTCTCAGTGTGGCATCTGCCTGTGACTCTCCCACTTCATCTATCCCTCCTGCCTACTCCCAATGCTCTCTCTCAAACAAACAAAAACACAAACAAATAAATAAATGCTACTCTCATCTAAAAAATACCTTCAAATTAGCATCCAAATACGTCTGACCAAATACCTGGGTACCATGGCCTAGCTACGTTAACACCTACAATTGACCGTGACCGTGGTGCGGTTTGGATGAGGGTGGAGACATTCTGAAGTGTTCGTGGAAGAGACGCAGGGCCAGAGTAGTGTAGAAAGAGAGCCTGGAGTGTCACAGGCCCGCCTGAGGGAGGCAATCGTGAATTTATGGCAATTCCTCTTTGTCCAGGTGTCTGAGTTCTCTGGCAGCAATTAGCTGTCTGAGTGTGGGAGGCAGAGAAGAAGGGTTGTCACCAAAATAAAAATTCAAATTTTGTACTTCATGTGTGGGGAGGAATTTATCTTTTAACAGGTATGTCATTTTGTGTGTGTGTGTGTGTGTTTACGCACTGGAAAGCCTTTCTTTCTGGACTGATTGCAATGCTCTTGCATCTTCTTTCTGCCCCGTTGTTATGTCTGGTACTTTCCCCTTTTCTTGACTTTGTCTTCATTGGCTTATCTAATGACTCCTTGCACATCTTAAAGCACATCAAATAGGTATTGCAATGAAGTCATAAGATAAAACCTGAAAGTCTAGAATAAAATATTTACCCAGCCCCAAACTCTTCCTGCACCACCCCAAATCTCTGCTTCTTTTTCCATGTTTACTTGTCACACTTTTAGGAGGCAGGCAGGGTGGGTGTTTAAGGGTTACAATAGTTCCCAAGGTTAGCTTGCCCATAACTCACTTACAATTCAAATCTAGGGATCCTGGCCCTAAATCTTTCTATACCACCCCAATGTCTTTAAGATTTATTAAAAAAATTAAACAATGCAGATTTGTTGATCTTAGGATTGAGAGGTACAGGAATAAAGGAGAAAGAAAATGGATGAATTTTCCATTGTCTGATGAAATATCAGGAGCAGGTAGCTCCACAGGTCTCCTAAATCCTGTGGAGGCACCAGGGTGTAGGGACTGTAGAGGGCTCTCTTGGCGGTAGGATTTGGGCACAGCTCCAAGTCTAGGTTCTGCAACCACCATGTTACAAGTGAATTTATAGGGAGGAAAGTCTTACAATTGTCTTTTTTTCAAATAGAAAACAATAAAGATTTTTAAAGGACAGTAAAGGTTGATATGGGTCAATTTTCTTTTCTTTTCCTATAGAGTCTTGTAATATTTTGACAGAAGTAGAAAGGAAAAAAAAAAAAAGATCGAAGGAAGGTTATTGACATTCTCTTCTCTGTTTCTGTAAAATTCACCACTGGTCTGAATGCCACAGTGTCACAGTTGACTCCTTACATTTTGCTGGAACATTCCTTGAAGGAATCACTATCTAGGATGTCCACTTCCATCTTGGAACAGAGCTTCCTTCTCGAAGGAGAGAATACATCATGATTGACATAGAAACATCTACAGTTGCATAGTTTTTCATTTTGCAGATATTTTAAACATCAGAAGAGATATAAATGGTACACATGCATGCATACAGTTTTCTTTGGTATTTCTAAGTAAACCTCAATGTATTAGTGCCTACTTTGTTTTCTGATTAATTTATTATGCTTTTGATGGTGAAAATCTTAGTTGTGGCCTACTAGATACAGACCAAAATGTGAAAGCAATGGCTTTTCTGAGTCTCAGTTTGCCCATTTGTCAAATGAGGATGACTTTATGGAAGGTCTTTGACGACCAGGCCACACAATAAAGCTCTAGAAGTGTAAGAATTGATGCAGGTACTGTACCAGGCTCTTGTACTCATAGTCTGAATGTTTATTTCCCTCTGAGATTCATATGTTGAAAACTAAGCCCTGAGTGATGGTGTTAGGTAGTGAGGACTTTTGGGGGGTGATTAGATCAGGTCATGATGGGGGAGCCTTTCTGAATGGCCTTAGTGACCTCATATAGAAAGCCCCTTCCATGTATGAAGCCCAATGAGAAGATGGCTACCTAGGAGGTCAGTTCTCATCAGACATCAAGTGTGTTGGTGCTTTGATCTTGGACTTCTCAGCCCCCAGAACTGTGAGGCACAAATTCCTCTCATTGATAAGCCACCAGTCCCTGCTATTTTGTTGTAACAACCAGAATGGACCTTGTGACTGACAGCAGTTGCCAAAGAGTGCTGTTACCTGTTCAGCACCGGAGAGCCACGGCTGTGCTAGGGTTGGGGGGAGGTCCTCTGTGTGGTGTGCCATGGACCCTGGGTCCAGATTTCCCCCAGCGAGGGGTTCTGGAGGAGTGCAGGAAGATGAATGAGGCTGACACAGCACGCTGGTCAGGGAACCTAGCCTATGTCCGGGGCAGCCATCCATGGTGCCCGGTAAAGGAGGAAAAGGAGGAGGCTGGGCCTGCCCTCCTCACCCTGGCCCACCTTTGCACTTTGAAAATAGAAAGCTCATTTTCTGAATCACTCAATGTCTTTTCTGAAACCTTGAGCTGCAGTGTTTTTGTTTGCATTGGAGTGCTGCGCATGGCTGTTTTGTTGCATTCACTCCTCTACGAAAATAAATAGTCTTTCACAATATTTACTTAACTAAACATTCATCTGATCTAGCATTAAAATGTGGATAGAACAAACCAAGCTTTGGGATAATTTCCAGGCCGGGTGCTGAGCTCCTTATTGATGGGATGATATCAGAAGCAGTATACCCTGCCCTTGCCCCGTGGTCTTCTTAGATGTGAGGCCCCATTCAGAGAAACACACAGGCATGCAGCCTCTGGTTCCCTTGCTTTTGCTCTCCCTCATGCACCCTGGCACATGGCGCGGGATGAGTGGACCCCTGGGCCCAACGTGTCCCCGAGTTTCTGCACTATGACCTCCACAAACATGCCTTCTTTTGGGAGTTCATTTTCAAGCGCTCCAAGTCTTAACCTAACCAGCTGAAAATCTTTAAGCTTTGTGATGAGGAGGTAGAACTTCCCCCTAATTTTGAATTCTGGAGCAGGTTTTCCAGTTTTTCAGCGGATTTGGTCCTACCATTTACCTTGAAGTGCGGAAGGCATTGGAATATTATTTTTTTAAGTCTCGTGGGCCTCTCGTGGGCTCATCTTTCATTAGGGTTTTCCCACCTTGCCTGTCTACCCCAAACAGTGTGAGATCTCACGGGCAGAGACCCAGGCTCATGCATGTCTGACACTTCAGTATACATTTATTAAAACATACATGGCACTTGTATGCTGAAAACCACAAAGCCCAGTTTTTATCTCATTCATTTTCTCTTTTATCTCTCTATTTTTCCCTCTGTTTCATTGATTTCTGCTGTTTGTTATTTTCTTCCTCTTGCTTGCAGTGGGTTTATTTTTGCTCTTTCTTTCTTTTTTTTTTTTATTCTTAAGGTGGGACTTTAGATTATTATTATTATTTTTAAAGATTTATGTATTTATTTTAGAAAGAGAGAAGGAGAGTGTGAGAGTATGTAGAGCATGTGGGAGCGATGGAGGCGGGAGAGGGAAGGAGACAGCACCCCCACCCCGCAGACTCCCTGCTGAGTGCGGAGCCTGAAAGGGGGCTGGATTTCACAACCCTGAGATCATGACCTGAGCTGAAATCAAGGCTGGATGTCTAACCCACTGAGCCACCCAGGCGACCCAGGACTTTAGATTATTGATTCGAGACTTTCTTTCTCTCTCTCTCTCTTTTTTTAATACATGCATTTAGAGCTGGGATTTCCTTCTTAGTCATGCTACGGCTATGTCATACAAATTTTTATATGCTGTATTTCCTCTTTCATTCACTTTGCCATATATATTTTTAAATTAGCCTTTGACCCATGGATTATTTAGAAGGATGTTGTTTAGTTTCCAAAGTATCTGGCAACTTCCTATTTTCATTCAGGTACGGACTTATGGTTTGCTTTCACTGTGCTTGGAGAACATACGCGGTATGATTTCCATTCTTTTACCTTTGCTTTTGGTTTGTTCTGTGGCCCGGCGTATGGACTATCTTGCTATGCATTTTGTGGGCACTTGACCATAATGCATATTTGGCTGTTGTGTGATTGTGTGTTCTGTAAATGTCAGCAGGATCTTGTGGGTCAGTCATGTTGTTGGGCTCTGGATCCTTGTGATTTTCCATCAAGCTCTTCCACCAGTTGATGTGAAAGCAGCGTTGATGTCTCCAGCCATATCTCTGGATTTGTCTCTTCTCCTTTCGTTGTATCAGCTTTTCCTTCACATATTGTCTTGATGTTTGGTGAATGTTCATTAAAGATTGCTACATCTTCTTCATGGACTGACCCTTTTGTCATTCTATAATGTTCCTCTTTTTCTATGTTAATTTTCTTGTTCTGAAGAACAAAAGAACCTTCTCTGATATTAGTATCGGCATACCTGCTTTTCTTTGGTTAATGTTTGCATAAGATACTTTTCCCATCCTTTTACTTTCAACATGCTTGTATTATTATATCTGAAGTGATTTTTTTATAGACAGCATAAAGTTGGTCATATTTTTAAATCCACTCTACCAATCACTAAATGGGATGTAGAATACATAATGACATGAAAATGTTCAAAAGTCGTTGTTAAGTTTAAGACAGCAAGTGAAAAACCATGTTTGGAGTGATTCCATTAAAAATATTTGAAATGATACATATGGGGGCTCCTGGGTGGCTTAGTCGGTTAAGTGTCCAACTTTTGATTTTTGGCTCAGGTCATAATCTCAGGGTCGTGAGATTGAGCCCTTTGCAATCATGCTGGGTGTGGAACCTGCTTAAGATAAGATTCTCTAGGGGCGCCTGGGTGGCTCAGTGGGTTAAAGATAAGATTCTCTGTCTCCTCCCTCTGCCCCTCCTGATCATGCAGAGTCTCTCTCTCCCTCTCTCAAAAAAAAAAAAAAAAAAGTGCATACAGATCTGATTTGACCTATGATGGGGTTATGTATGTCTTGATAAACCCAGGGTAACTTGAAAATATCATTAAGTCAAAGTCCATTTAATACACTTAACCTACCAAATAGCATAGGTCAGCCTGGCCTACCTTGAATGTGCTCAGAAACATACATTAGTCTACAGTCAGGCAAAATCATCTAACACAAAGGCTCTTGCATAAGAAAGTATGGAGTATTTAGTAATTTATGGAATGTTGTATTGAAAGTGAGAAACAGAATGGCTGTGTGGGTCCAGATGGTTGTAAGATTAGTGGTTGTTTACCCTTGTGCTCTCATGGCTATCAGGGAGCTTTGGCTCACTGCTCCTGCCCAGCAAAACAACAGGATTGTGCCATATATTGCTAGCCCAGGAAAAGATCAAAACTGACAATGCAAAGTGCGATTTCTACTGAATGCATATTGCTTTCACACCAATTATACAGTCAAAAAGTTTTAAGTTGAACCACCATAAATCAGAGACTGCCTGTATTGGAATCTTAGCCCCATTTAAATCTAGCTCTATAATCTTCAGACAATTATTAATATATTTATACTTCAGTTTTATTTCTTATGAGATGGGGATGGTGATAAAATTTCCTTTGTGAGGTTTTTGTGAGAAATTAGTGATTAATATTCATCAAGATTTCAGAATAGCTCCTGGCACAGAGTAAGTGATACAAAGAAGTTAAATCATTATTGCCATTACCACTATGACTGAAAGGTATACTGTAGGTCAAGATGTTTGACAATAGTTACAATGACCTGGGTATAAGATGCCAAGGTGTTTCTTTCTGCACTTATTTTTATTTCTAAATTTTTTACAAATGCTATAAGAAAAAGTTCTTAAAAGAAAACAAACACGCATATATCTGCCAATATTTGAGGAAAATACTGGTAAATGTTATATAATTGTGCTTGTAGATATGGGTGCATGCGTGTTAGAAAAATAAAAGTCCAAGTCACTCATAAATCTTAAAGTTTGATTCACCAACCCTTGCCCTCCCTCTCTCTTATTTTTTCAGAGGAATGTCTGTGCATAATTATATGAATGGATATGCAGAGTGGAAGCATATTAATCTTGCTTTCTCACAACATGTTATTCTTATATTTTAATGTTGTTAGAAAGTATACACATGATATTTTACATAATAAAATAGTAATTTATGGAGTAGATATAGCATACACTAATCTCACAGACAGGCTTCTATTATTATTGTAATCTTTGGATATTTATAATTCAAACCACTATAATTATCTTATACCTGTCAGCTCTTTCTGTATTCTGAATACAAAGAAGTCAGATTATTGGCCCAACTCTAAGACTTAAAAAAAAAAAACCCTGTGAAATTTATTGCCAAATTTCTTTCCGGAAGCCTATATCAATTTATACTGCCTCCAGAAAAATCAGGAGTGTCCTGAATGTTCCATATCCTCTGAGAGCCTTGGATACCTTTTTTTAAAGTTTTGCTAATTATTAGGTGAGAACAGATAACTTGTTATTATTTACATTTCTGTGCTTCTTATGGGGTCCCCAGCTGGTTAGTTCACAAGTTATATTTTCTCCTTTGTAAATCTGCTGATGGCCATTTATCTTGATGTTTTTCTCATTGATCGGCATACCAGATAGAGACTGTTTAATAAGGGCACTTACCTGGGGTGCCTGGGTGGCTCAGTGGGTTAAAGCCTCTGCTTTCAGCTCAGGTCATGATCCCAGGGTCCTGGGATTGAGTCCCACATTGGGCTCTCTGCTCAGCAGGGAGCCTGCTTCCTCCTCTCTCTCTGTCTGCCTCTCTGCCTACTTGTGATCTCTGTCTGTCAAATAAATAAATACATCTTAAAAAAAAAAATAAGGGCACTTACCCTTGTCACATTTCCTGCGAGCATTTTTTTTCATTCTGCTGTTTGTCTTCATATTTTAGTTGCTTTTTATGTGCAGACGTTAAAATTTTTTTTGGTGGTCAGATCCTTCAGTATTTTCCTTTGTTTTTTTCTTGTGTTACTGCTAGGTTCAGAAAATGATGTTTTTTTGAGAGCCTTGAAAAATATGTCACTATGTTTTTTTCTAGCTTTTTCATTGATTTTTTTTCCTCAAGGAAAATATTTAACTCCTTAATCTACCTGAAATCTGTCTTGATGAATTGAGAGGGGTGGAAGCAAACCTTTTGAATGAACAGAGAAGAATAAAAACTTAACGAGAATGTGATATTAAATGAATGAGAAATATCTTCCTTGGATACTGCCCAGATTTTCCTTGGAGAGCGGTTTTTATTTCATTCTAGACTCATTGGCCCGAGTTCAGAGAAAAATGCCTAGGGATGACAAAGGGAACGCAGTCTGTGCATTATGAGAAAGGGTTTGAAGACCCTAAAATCAAATAAATGATGGTAGTTTACTAATGGATGCTAGCCAACATGTTGTGTAGTCTTTAAGAGCTGATGCTCTCAGGACACAGGGACTTGGACACATATCCCAGCTTTGCCACTTATGGAATATATGCTTTAGGGATAGATGCAGATCCATGTTAAGACTCAAGATCTTCATCTGTTAAATGGGAATAATAATGACCTTCCTCACAGTGATGGTCATTATAAAGACAAAATGAGAAAATGCAGGTAGGCATTTCATGAGGTGCTTGGGTCAGAGAAGCCACTCGAGATACCGGTTATTGGTATCATGAATTTCGGTTTTTATTTTGTTTTGTACAAACCAAAGAAGAGAATGAGGATGAAGAATGACAGAGTTTAGCTTGTGTGAGGCAGGATTTTGTAAGATTCTGGGTTGTTTCAGGGGACAATGGCTGTTTCATCATGGTGCATTTCCAGGCAATGCGATAGGGCCAAGGCTTTCATAGAGTGGCTAGATCATGTGATTTTCCTCAGTCTTCCCAGCTCCCTTTCTGTGAGGCTATCTTCACGAGAGGCCCCGCAGAGCAGTAGGAAGATTCGTTTCTTTCTGCCCCTGCATTCCCTTGGCATGTTAGCTCAGGGATATAAATGAAATTGAGGCTTAGACCAGCCAGTGCAGAGTATTGAATGCTAATTAGCTTGTCAACACTGCAGGTGTTTTTGAAGAGAGGAAGGTACGGTGCAACCTATACTATCGAGGAAAATGCAGGGTGGATTGCTTGGGAGACAGTTGTGAGTCCGAGGGACATAAAGGAGGTGGTTATTCCATTGGTGGCAGCGCTGAAGACTGAGGGGAGAGGGCAGAGGTGGGGTCTTGGGTCAGATACACGACATAATGACATAATGAAGAGGAGACCTGACAGGATTTGACCACATTCTCCTGGGGGCAGACTTGTGTGTTTGTGTGTGTGTGTGTGTGTGTGTGTGTGTAAGAAAGATAAACAAAGCCAGACAATAAAGTGGTGAAAACAGATTTGATTCAGTAACTGCTGACAGAAAGGGAAAGAGCCGAGCACCATTCTGGTTTATCCAGAGCTGACAGTGTTTTAGAAGAAAAATGAGCAAACAGTGAGGGGGAGTGAGCCGGGCTCAAGAAGAGCCAGGGAAGTAAACAATCACAAAAAGCCTGTTGCAAGGTGGGCCAGTATAACTGTGACTAGACCTGTCTGCTGGCAGACTTATCTAAGTTAGTATTCTATCCTCCCACAGAGACAGGGACACAGAGGCCTCATCCTTCCTGATGATTGCATTTCAAAGGAATGATTTTCAAGTCCTTGAGAAAGATAGTCTTGGGTTGTAGGAGACACATACCTACGCATCTAAAAGGGGTAGAGGACAGATTTATAATTGTAAGCTTTATTCTTTAGATAGGAGAGTGTCTGGGGTCAGTGCTAGCTATGGTCAGGCGCTGGCTAGAATAAAATATGTATTTTTCTGACAGCCTTGAGCTTTTTTAGTTAGGAACTCGAAGTCTCAGCTATCGCCCCAGGGATGTGGCCTTGGGCTGGAAGAAGGCATGCTAGGTCTGTCAAGCCTCTTAGTGTGGGGGTTTGGAGGGGGTCGCTGTGTGACAAGAGTTCTCATGTGGTTCTCCACACCACGGTGTCGAGGAGCCCTCTGCCTCTGCACAGGGTATGGGGCAGTAAAGATGGGTGCCGGGATGGAATGCTGGGTGCTACTTCTGTCTCTGTGATTCCTGAGTGAGAAAAACATTGTTTCCCTCATGTTGTGATGGTCACAAAGGATAATACATGTGAGAGGACTTGGAAAATTGAAGTCCTTATTTTTGATACTGGAAATCCTAATTGGAGAACTTGGATCCCTCTCGGATGGTGAAGGCATATAGCAGCGGAAATGGCCAGGGTCTGGGAGGGAGGGATTTTGAGGGGGAGACTGCTAGGCTCTGCTTTGTAATTCTCTTTTTAAAGTGATTACTTTTTGCCTGATGCTTGTTTCCTTCATTTTCTTTAAGACGGGCTTTCTCAGTTTAAGGCTCAAATTCACTGCCCACACAGAAAATTCTCTGAACAGAATGCTCTGTACAATCAAGGGGTGACCAGCATTATTAGTTTTTTTTTTAATTTTAAAGGCTTTCTCAGTATGAGTGTGCCAAAAAAGAAAGATAGAGTTTGATATTTCTCACTACTTTTCTGTCCTGTATCCAGGATTATATCACTTTGAAACATTCAGTTCCTGGGCAAAGGCTGTGACTCGATTTCTCCCTTTATAGGACTGGTGGAGCGGTTGAATGATGTAATAGTATATGAACTTCAGATCTTAATTAATGTAAAACACCTTTTAAATTTGGATGAAAATGCTAGTTGGAGTTTTGTTTTTGCTTTGTACTTAATCTGCTTTCCCCAGAGGGCCGGTGGCTGAAAGCTTTCGGAAAGGAATGTGAAGAGATAATATCCCGAGTTTCAATAATGCCTTCATCTTTTCCAAGTGCTTTTCATGATCTCATTTGAAGGCCATGACACACTGCAGGGCCTGGAGCAAAGGCGAGTGTGCCAAGTGCATGCATCAGGACTCAGAGGCCCGGGGACGCGGGAGCCTATTAACTTGAGTGCCCCAGAGTACTGCCGCCCCAGTCAAAGGGAACGAAACTCATATGGGCCACAGGCATAGCGATGCCTTGCAAATCCAGCACAACTTCCTTGTTAGGCTGTACAGGTCCAGTTGAAGACTGGGGAATCCTTGTTCGGGGTTCAAGTAAGACTACTGTTCAATACTAAGAATAGCATTGAACAGAAATATAGAGACAATCTACAGAAAGAAAGACTTCAAAGGTAACACGATGTCAATAAAAACGTATCTATCAATAATCACTCTCAATGTGAATGGCCTAAATGTGCCCATAAAACGCCACAGGGTTACAGATTGAATAAAACGACAGGACCCATCCATATGTTGTCTACAAGAGATCCATTTTCAACCTAAAGATACACCCAGACTGAAAGTGAAGGGATGGAGAAGCATCTTTCATGCCAATGGGACTCAAAAGAAGGCTGGGGTAGCGATTCTCATAACAGATACATTAGACTTTAAACTAAAGACTGTAGTCAGAGATATAGAAGGACACTACATAATCCTTAAAGGGACTATCCACCAAGATGATCTAACAATTGTAAATATCTATGCTCCCAATATGGGAGCAGCCAACTACATAAGAAAATTGTTAATCAAGAGAAAGAATCATATTGATATGAATACACTAATAGTAGGAGATCTTAGCACACCTCTCTCAGAAATAGACAGATCATCGAAGCAGAAAATCAATAAAGAAACAAGAGCATTGAATGACACTTTGGACCAGATGGACCTCATAGATACATAAAGAACATTCCACCCTAAAACAATAGAATACTCATTCTTCTCAAGTGCACATGGAACCTTCTCCTGAATAGACCACATACTGGGTCACAAATCAGGACTCAACCGATACCAAAAGACTGAGATGATTCCCTGCATATTCTCAGATCGCAATGCTTTGAAACTGGAGCTCGATCACAAGGAAAAGTTCCGAAGGAGCTCAAACACCTGGAAGCTAAAGACCACCTTGCTTAAGAATGCTTGGATCAACCAGGAGATCAAAGAAGAACTGAAACAATTCATGGAAACCAATGAGAATGAAGACACTTGTGTCCAAAACCTATGGGATACAGTAAAGGCGGTTCTAAGGGGGAAATACATAGCCATCCAAGCCTCCCTCAAAAAAATTGAAAAATCCAGAACACAGCAGCTGTCTCTACACCTTAAAGAACTGGAGAATCAACAACAGATCAAACCAACTCCACACATAAGAAGGGAAATCATCAAGATTAGAGCTGAGATCAATGAGGTAGAAACCAGAGATACCGTAGAACGTATCAATGAAACTAGAAGCTGGTTTTTTGAAAGAATCAATAAGATCGATAAACCAGGGGAGCCTGGGTGGCTCAGTGGGTTAAAGTCTCTGCTTTTGGCTCAGGTCATGATCCCAGGGTCCTGGGATCGAGCCCCACATCGGGCTCTCTGCTTAGCAGGGAGCCTGCTTCTCCCTCTCTCTCTGCCTGCCTCTCTGCCTACTTGTGATCTCTCTCTGTCAAATGAATAAATAAAATCTTTAAAAAACAAACAAACAAACAAACAAAGATTGATAAACCACTGGCCACACTTCCAAAAGAAAAGAGAGAAAGCCCAATTTCATAAAATAATGAATGTAAAGGGAGAGATCACAACGAACACCAAGGAAGTAGAAACAATCATCAGAAGTTATTATCAACAGTTATATGCCAATAAGCTAAGAAACCTAGATGAAATGGATGCATTCCTGGAAAACTATAAATTCCAAAAATTGAACCAGGAAGAAATTGACAACTTGAATAGACCGATATCTAGTAACGAGATTGAAGCGGTGATCAAAAACCTCCCAAAAAACGAGAGCCCAGGACCTGACAGATTCCCTGGGGAATTCCACCAAACTTTCAAAGAAGAAATAACACCTATTCTCCTGAAGCTGTTTCAAAAAATTGAAGCAGAAGGAAAACTTCCAGACTCTTTCTATGAAGCCAGCATTACCCTGACCCCCAAACCGGGCTTGGATCTTCCTATCCAAGAGCATGGAATGGTCTTCCATCTTTTTGTTCCTCTAGTACAGATCCTTTACCTCTTTGGTTAGGTTTATTCCCAGGTATCTTATGGTTTTTGGTGCTATAGTAAATGGAATCGATTCTCTAATTTTCCTTTCTGTATTTTCATTGTTAGTGTATAAGAAAGCCACTGATTTCTGCACATTGACTTTCTATCCTGCCACGTTGCTGAATTGCTGTATGAGTTCTAGTAGTTTTGGGGTGGAGTCTTTTGGGTCTTCCATATAAAGAATCATGTCATCTGCGAAGAGAGAGAGTTTGACTTCTTCATTGCCTATTTGGATACCTTTTATTTTTCTTTGTTGTCTGATTGCTGTTGCTAGGACTTCTAATACTATGTTGAACAAGAGTGGTGAGAGTGGGCATCCTTGTCTTGTTCCTGATCTCAACGGGAAGGCTGTGAGCTTTTTCCCATTGAGGATGATATTTGCTGTGGGTCTTTCATAGATAGATTTGATGAAGTTCAGGAATGTTCCCTCTATCCCTATACTTTGAAGTGTTTTAATCAGGAACGGATGCTGGATTTTGTCAAATGCTTTTTCTGTGTCAATTGAGAGGACCATGTGGTTCTTCTCTCTTCTCTTATTGATTTGTTCTATCACATTGATTGATTTGCGAATGTTGAACCATCCTTGTAGCCCAGGAATGAATCCCACCTGATCATGGTGGATAATCTTTTTAATGTGCTGTTGGATCCTGTTTGCTAGGATCTTGTTGAGAATCTTAGCATCCATATTCATCAGTGATATTGGTCTGAAATTCTCCTTTTTGGTAGGGTCTTTGCCTGGTTTGGGGATCAGGGTAATGCTGGCTTCATAGAAAGAGTCTGGAAGTTTTCCTTCTGCTTCAATTTTTTGAAACAGCTTCAGGAGACTAGGTGTTATTTCTTCTTTGAAAGTTTGGTAGAATTCCCCCAGAGAATCCATCAGGTCCTGGGCTCTTGTTTTTTGGGAGGCTTTTGATCACTGCTTCAATCTCATTACTAGATATCGGTCTATTCAGATTGTCGATTTCTTCCTGGTTCAACTTTGAGAGTTTATAGTTTTCCAGGAATCCATCCATTTCATCAAGGTTGCTAAGCTTATTGGCATATAACTGTTGATAATAACTTCTGATGATTGTTTCTACTCCCTTGGTGTTAGTTGTGATCTCTCCCTTTTCATTCATAATTTTATGAATTTGGGCTTTCTCTTTTTTCTTTTGGATTAGTGTGGCCAATGGTTTATCAATCTTATTGATTCTTTCAAAAAAACCAGCTTCGAGTTTCATTGATACTTTCTATTGTATCTCTGGTTTCTACCTCATTGATCTCAGCTCTAATCTTGATGATTACCCTTCTTATGTGTGGAGTTGGTTTGATTTGTTGTTGATTCTCCAGTTCTTTAAGGTGTAGAGACAGCTGCTGTGTTCTGGATTTTTCAATTTTTTTGAGGGAGGCTTGGATGGCTATGTATTTCCCCCTTAGGACCGCCTTTACTGTATCCCATAGGTTTTGGACACAAGTGTCTTCATTCTCATTGGTTTCCATGAATTGTTTCAGTTCTTCTTTGATCTCCTGGTTGATCCAAGCATTCTTAAGCAAGGTGGTCTTTAGCTTCCAGGTGTTTGAGTTCCTTCGGAACTTGTGATTGAGCTCCAGTTTCAAAGCATTGTGATCTGAGAATATGCAGGGAATCATCTCAGTTTTTGGTATCGGTGGAGTCCTCATTTGTGACCCAATATATGGTCTATTCTTGACAAGGTCCATGTGTACTTGAGGAGAATGAGTATTCTGTTGTTTTAGGGTGGAATGTTCTTTATGTATCTATGAGGTCCATCTGGTCCAAAGTGTCATTCAATGCTCTTGTTTCTTTATTGATTTTCTGCTTCAATGATTTGTCTATTTCTGAGAGAGGTGTGTTAAGATCTCCTATGATTAGTGTATTCATATCAACATGACTCTTTATCTTGATTAACAGTTTTCTTAAGTAATTGGCTGCTCCCATATTGGGAGCATAGATATTTACAATTGTTAGATCATCTTGGTGGATAGTCCCTTTAAGGATTATGTAGTGTCCTTCTATATCTCTGACTACAGTCTTTAGTTTATAGTCTAATGCATCTGTTATGAGAATCGCTACCCCAGCCTTCTTTTGAGTCCCATTGGCATGAAAGATGCTTCTCCATCCCTTCACTTTCAGTCTGGGTGTATCTTTAGGTTGAAAATGAGTCTCTTGTAGACAACATATGAATGGGTCCTGTCGTTTTATTCAATCTGCAACCCTGTGCCATTTTATGGGCACTTAGGCCATTCACATTGAGAATGATTATTGATAGATACGTTTTTATTGACATCGAGTTACTGTTGAAGTCTTTCTTTCTGTAGATTGTCTCTATATTTCTGTTCAATGCTATTTTTAGGATTTTCCTCTTTTATAGAACCCCCCTTAATATTTCCTGCAGTGTCGGCTTGGTGGTTGCATAGTCTTTTAAGCCTTGCCGGTCTTGGAAACTCTTTATCTCTCCATCCATTTTGAATGTCAGTCTTGCTGGATAAAGTATTCTTGGCTGCATGTTCTTCTCATTTAGTGCCCTGAATATATCTTGCCACCCTTTTCTGGCTTGCCAGGTCTCTGTGGACAGGTCTGACGTTATTTTGATGGGCTTTCCTCTGTAAGTAAGGAGCCTCTTTGCCCTAGCGGCTTTCAAGAGATTATACCTACAATTATAATTCCTCAATTTGACTATCATGTGTCGTTATTTTTTTTGGAATGTATAATCTTGGGTGGAGACCGTTCAGCCTCTAGTACATGAACGCTGGTTCCATTCGTGAGATTGGGAATATTTTCATGAAGGACTTGTTCCGCTATATCTTCTAGACTTCTTTCTTTCTCCTCCCCTTCAGGGATTCCAATAATTCTGATGTTGGAACACTTGATGGCATCGTTTATTTCCCTGATTCTGTTTTCGTGGTTTCTAAGCTGTTTGTTCCAGGCTTCCTCCTGATCCTTTCTCTCTATCTGTTTGTCCTCCAGATCACTAATTCTATCTTCTGTCTCAGTTACCCTAGCTTTGAGAGAGTTTAGATTAGATTGGAACTCATTGAGAGCATTGTGAACCTCCTCCCTGTTAGCTTTTAAGCTCCGCCTTAACATTGTGAACATCCTGTCTGGTCGCTTTCAGTTTGGCCCTAATCAATTCCGTTTGGTCATCTATGGCTTTCTCCAACCTAGCTATTGCCTGGATAATTGTTAGCCTGAATTCTCTTTCCCACATATTGGCTATGTTGATAGCCATTAGCTCTGTTGCAGAAGGTCCATCCTCTGTATATTTCTTCTGTTGGGCATTCCTCCTCCTAGTCATTTTGGTGGGAGATGACTGAACAGATGTAGCTGGATGTATCAACTGTGTTGGAGTCAAGATCTCCTGGAACACATCTGAGCAATCAGGATTCCCCACCCAAACGAGAGACAAAAGAAAAGAAGAAGAAAAAAAGAAAAAGAAAAGAAAAGAAAAGAGAGAGAGAGAGAGAGAGACAGGAAAGAAAGGGAAGATGAAAGAGAAGGTTCAGCCCAGATGGGCCCCAAGGTAAGATTTATGAAGTAGACAAACAAAAACAGACAAACAAAAAGACTGATACAAGTATATGACAAGAGAAAAATATATATATGTGCAAATAAAGGAAGAACCTCATCAAAAAGAACCCCAAGTGTAAATTTATATGCTATCAGGACAAACACAAAAACACAGAAACACCGGTGGAAGAAGAAGATGGGAGAGTGGTTATAAATTCTCAGTGTGTGCGAGGAAGGTTGTTTTGATTCTTCCTGGATGTATCTTAATATCTTTGTTAAAGGACTCAACTTTCCTAAGATAAAGGGGAAAAAAATTGGTTTACCTATAGGGGTAGTATTGATTGGGGAAAGGGGATTACTTTGAAGTTTAACTCTATATTAATATTAGAGGATAAAAATAAAAAGGAATAAACTAGTCTAAACTAAACTAAAATTAAAAAAGAGGAATTCAAAAAATAAAAATGCAAAAGAAAAACCTAGGCGTATGTATCAAAAAGTTCAAATTAGAAGGGTATTATGGAATTTGATGTACTGTACAGCTCGCTGTGATGGTAGATAGGTTAAAAAAATTACCTATGTTGTAAAAAAAAAAATGAACCAGAATAGTGGGAACGAGTGAAATATAAAAATTTTCCTATGAAGTAGTGGTTGTTCCCTTGTAGTCCTTTTTTTCTCTCTCTCTCTCTTTTTTTTTTTTTCTTTCTTGGTTTGTTTTCCGGGGGAGGGTCCTGCCACGTGGGTTGTCAGTCAATGATGTTTCCTGAGTTAAGTCCTCCCGCCCCCTCAAGGGGGTGGGCTCTGAGGAAACTGGTTTTTTTTTTTTTTTCAGGCTTTTGTTCTCTGGTGTTTTTTATGTTTGTTCACTTTTTTTTTTCTCTCACCTTGACCGCTTTTGATGGTTTTTGTAGTTTTAGAGGAAGACAAACCGCACCCTGATCTCCCTCTCAGAGAGAAGCCTCAGTCTGGGTGCAGAGCCTTGATAAGTTCCCCCTTGACCGCTGGCAGAGCAGGTTCCAAGTTGCAGACCCTGGGGACGCAGGATCTTTTGCTTGTACCCAAAGCCAAGGCAGTGGCAGCTATCTGGGAGCTCCCGACCGTCAGAGAGGTTCCACGCAGCAGTTGCACACTGAGATTTTCCTGCTGGCCTGGGCTGGGAGTGCCTGGTCTTGCTGGGTCTAAGAGTGCCCGGCTTGTGCGCACCTCTTTCTTGGGCGGCTATGGGTCGCGCGCGCATCTCAGGCACTGAGAATGGGGCGCAGGTCTGAAAGCACCAGGCTGGGCTTTTGCGCACCTCTGTCAGGGGAGAGTTTGGGGTGTGCGGCTTACGCTCTGAAACAATGGCGCAGGTCAAAGAGCACTGGCCAGGCCTTTGTAACTCTCTCAGGAGAGCATGAGGGATGTGGGCGCGTATCTCAGGCTTTGTAGCAGAGCTCGTAAGTTCTGCCCACCGGTGTGGCTCCCATCCCCTCACAGGAGCCAGAACCCATGCATTCTCTGGCACGCTGGTGGCTTAGGGACCAAGACCTGGTTTCTCTGCTGCACTCTCTCTGCCTCAGCACCAGGGGAGGCTGTCCTGGGACCGGGGACTTAAGCCCCTGTCCCTAGCCGCCCCGATTCCCAAAATTTCCCCCGTGATCCTTTGCTCTTTTGGAGTGCTTTCAACCAGTCTCCAAGTTAATGCTGGTCCCCAGATGCAGGGCACTCTCGCTCGTATTGGGGTATTACTTTCCAACCGGTCGCCTCTGGTGGCTCCCTCCCCCTTTTGTTTATCTTCCGATATCAGTCGCCATTCCCACTCCGTTTTACCTGCCCACTGGCGTCTTCTGCCCCTGTAGAGATCCAGACATGTATAATTCTGATCTCAGGCTGATTTCATGGGTGAACGGAGTTCTTTGGTAGGTAATCAGCTCACTTTGGGGTAGAGGCTGAAAAGGCGCCTCCTCCTACTTCCCCGCCATCTTGTCCCCCCCCCAGCAATCTATACTTTTAATGCCATTCCAATCAAAATTCCACCGGTATTCTTCAAAGAGCTGGAGCAAATAATCCAAAAACTTGTATGGAACCAGAAGAGACCCCGAATCGCTAAGGAAATGTTGAAAACAAAAATAAAACTGGGGGCATCATGCTACCTGATTTCAAGCTTTACTACGAAGGTATGATCACCAAGACAGCATGGTACCGGCATAAAAACAGACACATAGACCAGTGGAACAGAGTAGAGAGCCCAGATATGCACCCTCAACTCTATGGGCAATATGTTGTCTAATATCCAATATGGGGGGAACCACTTTTTTTTTACTTTCTTTCTCTGTAGACTTTCTTGTAGTGGATTTTCATGTGAATGGAATCATAGGACATGTGGACTTTTGTGACTGTCTTCTTTGGCCTCACATTGTCAAGGTTCGTCGATGTTGTTGCCTGCATGAGTATTTCCTTCCTACTTATGGCTGGAGGGTGGTCCGTCATAGGGGTACATCATACCTTGTTCCTCCCTTCATCAGTTGGTAGTAGATATTTGGGTCGTTTCCACCTTTAGGCTGTCATGAATAATGCTGCTATACATTTTTTAGGTAAAAGTTTGTGTGGGCACAGGAATCCCCTCTCCTCCATCTGTGGTCAACCGTCAGGTAGCAGATAATCCTCCCCACATATCATCAGAGGGTCAGTAATAGCCTAATGCTACGTCCCAATACTTAGGGCATTCACCTCACTTCCTCTCATCACATGGGCATTTTATCATCTCACATGGACCATTTATACATTAAACTTTATCATGGGTATATATGTAAAGGAAAAATGTAGTATATATCTTGTTTGGTACTATCAGGTGTCCCCAGGAAGTCTTAGAATGTATCTCCAGTGGATAAGAGAGCTACTATACATGTGTTCTAATTTCTATTAACTAAATACCTACAGACAAAATTTCTGGGTCATATGATAACTCTGTCTGAGGAAGTGCTAGACTGTTTTCCGAAGTGGTTTTATTATTTTATGTTCTCGCTAGCAATGTATGAGTGTTACATTTCTCTATATCGTCTCAAATACTCATTATATGATATTTTGAGTCTAGATATCCCAGTGGATGTAAAGTGGTATTTCATTGCGGTTTTGATTAGTATTTTCTTGATGATTGGTGATAGGGTGATGTGAACATCTTCTCATGTGCTTCTAGGCCATTTGTATATCTTCCTTGGAAAAATGCCTATTCTGATCTTTTGCCCAGTCTTTTACTGGGTTATCTGTCTTTGTCATTGAGTTGTTAGAGTTCTTTAAGTATGCTAGATACAAATACCTTATCAGATATGTGATTTATAAATATTTTCTCTTTTTCTGTGGGTTTTCACCTTCTTGATGGTGTCCTTGACATCTAACACTTTTTAAAATTTTATCAAGTATAATTTATATGTTTTCTCTTCTTGCTCATGTTTTGGATGTTATATCTGAGAATCCAATACAAATCCAAGATGATGAAGATTTCCCCATATGTTCTCTTCTAAGAGTTTTAACTTTTTATCTCTTTCATGTAGGTCTTCGAGTCATTTTGAGTTAATTTCTATATAGGGTGTGAACTAAGAATTCAACCTCATTTTTTTTTTTGTATGTGAATATCCATTTTCCTACTATTATTTGTTGAAAAGAATATTCTTTCCCCATGCTCTTGGCATTCTTTTTAAAAATCAGTTGGTTGTAGATGTATGGGTTAATTTTTTGACTCACAATTCTATTCTTTTCTTTTATATGTCTATCTTTATCCCAATACAATGTCTTGACCACCGTTCTTTTTTTTTTTTAAATTTTTTATTTTTTATAAACATATATTTTTATCCCCAGGGGTACAGGTCTGTGAATCACCAGGTTTACACTTCACAGCACTCACCAAAGCACATACCCTCCCCAATGTCCATAATCCCACCCCCTTCTCCCAACCCCCCTCCCCCCAGCAACCTTCAGTTTGTTTTGTGAGATTAAGAGTCACTTATGGTTTGTCTCCCTCCCAATTCCATCTTGTTTCATTGATTCTTCTTCTACCCACTTAAGCCCCCATGTTGCATCACCATTCTTTTATACTAAGTTTTGAAGTTAGGAAGTATGAATCCACCTTCTCTCTTTCTCTCTCTTTTTTTCCAAGATTGTTCAGCTTTTCTGGGTTCCTTCAATTCCATACAAATTTTAGAATCAACCTGTCAATTTCTATAAAGAAATCAGTTAGGATTCTGATAGGCATTGCGTGGACTTTGTAGATCAGTTTTGGGAGTATTGCCATCTAACAGCGTTAAATCATCCGATCTATGAACATGTGATATTTTTCTACTTACTTAGATCTTATTTAATATCAACAATATTTTGTAGTCTTCAGGGTATAAGTTTTGAACTTCTTTTGCTCAGTTTATTTCCAAACATTTTATTATTTCTGATGCTATTGTGAATGGAATTGTTTCCTTAGGTTCATTTTCAAATTGTTAATTTGTAAATATGCAAAAATATGATTGATATTTCTATGTTGATCTTGTATCCTGCAACCTTATTTAACTTATTCTAAATAGTTTTTTAGTGTGCTCCTTAGGATTTTCTCTCTCTCTCTTTTTTAAAGATTTTATTTATTTATTATTTTAGAGGAAGTTAGAGAGCACAAGCAGGGGAAGGGCAGAGGGAGAAGGAGAGGGAAACTCAAGTAGACTGCACTGAGCACAGAGCCTCATGTGGGTCTCCATCTCATGACCCTAAGATCATGACCTGAGCCAAAATCAAGAGTCAGAGACTCAAGAGTCAAAGGGCCGCCCAGTTGTCCTCCTTAGGATTTTCTACGTATCCCACCTGATGATATGCTGTGCATAGAGGTCTACTTCTTCCTTTCCTTTTATTTCTTTTTCTTGTACTTGACCCAGCTAGAACCTCCGCTACACACATAGAAGTGATGAAAGCAGACATTCTTCTCTTATTTTCATCTTACTTAAGTGTTTCTCTTATATTTGAAATTGTTTTGCCTATTTTAATCAGATCTGGGATAAGGCAGGGGTGGAATTTGAAGACTTTCACTGAAATGATCACCTTTATCACTCCCAAGTTATGTTCCATAATTACTGTGCATGTGAAAGAGAGAGAGAGAGAGAGAGAAGGAGGAAAAGGGAGGGAGAGAGTGAAACTGGTTTTGATGTGTCCTTCGTGTCCTTCTGTGCATCATCGTCTTTGGTCTGGCTTGTTTTTTCTTCTCTCTCCCTTTTTTATCACTTTAAAAGATTTTATTTATTTTTCAGAGACAGAGGGAGAGAGCACGAGCGAGCACAGGCAGACAGAGAGGCAGGCAGAGGCAGAGGGAGAAGCAGGCTCCCTGCCGAGCAAGGAGCCCGATGTGGGACTCGATCCCAGGACCCTGGGATCATGACCTGAGCCGAAGGCAGCTGCTTAACCAACTGAGCCACCCAGTCGTCCCTTTTATCACTTTATTTACAGCGCTCTTTTAAAGAGATACTCTGTTAAAGAGGACAATGTTTCATTGTAGTCTCTCAGCGAGCCCACGAGCCATTTATTTTGTATTTAGACTTGATCCTTAAAAGAGACTGAGTCATTAGAGGCATTGCATGCTTCAGATTATTAAACAAAATGATCACATCATAATAACTTGTAATAATTGGTTCTATTATATATGTACTTGACTTGTAGTTGAGTGTACTCAAAGGCAGTATTTGACTTTTCAACCTTTTAAATACTTAAGGACAACAAACATGTAATTTCCACATGCGCCAAGAGAAAGCAGAAAAAGATTTTTCTGCACAGAATTGTTTTAAAATAAATTTTAATCCCTAACTAAATGATAGATAACTACTTTATTGATTACTCCAATTTACAGTCTGTCTTTACATTAAAAATAGTCTGACACTCTTATTATCCAAGAAAGTAAGTCATATTCACTTTAAAGATGGTAACAGAAATTGACCTGGAATATCTGTTTCTGGCTGCTTTCTATTCTCATCACTTTCTGTCTGGCTTCTGAATCTTGCTTCGTGATCCCATTTGTGATTTTTGAGGCTGCCTTTTAGACTTGGCATTTTTATACGATCCCACCAGATTTTTTATTTTGGGCTTCTTCTCATGGTCATTAGCTCTGACATACTTTTTTCTGTTTTGGATTATGATAAAGGTTCATTCTTCCAATAAATGTCCAAAAAAGAGGGCATTTATTGCTTCTTTTTTATTTGGGAGCAAAGAGACAACTGGATTCAGAGCATGTCTACATAGATTAGGTAAGAAAATACCTATAGATATGCTATAGGATATTGTAGAGAAAATAAATGAGTTTGGAATGAAAAGAATATGAAGATAATACGTGGAAAAGGGTGTAAGAGATAAATAAAATAAAAGTTAGAACTTGTGCACAGGTTGAGAAGTCTCTCGTATCAAACAAAACATCAAAAAGTGGACAGTTCTACAATATCAAGAAAGAGTTTTTCCGTAAGTGTGTTAATTATCAGAGATAAATAATTAGTTCTTAAGATATTATGTTTTTTTAAAAAAATGAGAAGTCATAATTTTTTGTACATACATCATGGGGTACAATGGGATCTGATATCCTTCTTGAATTTCTTTTACCTAAAAGGTTGGTAATAATCTCTCAACTGCCAGTATGAGCAAGGGAACATTCACAAAATTGATTACCTCATTAAGGGAAAAGGAAAAAAATGATTATCTCAGTTAGAGATCAAAATGTTCTTTGAGCAAGCTCCATATCCATTTCTAATAAAAATAACTTAAAAAATGGGAATAAAATTATATTTTAAATGATATTTTATCTATCTTAAAGATATGATAAATTGGCAGTACGTATCAAAGCCCGAAAGATGTGCTTATCTTTTGCCTCAATAATTCTATTTCTAAGAATTGATCTAAGGAATAATTCAGAAATGTACACAATATTTCTTCAAAGTTGTTATCTGTGATACTAAAATTTGAACATGACTCCTATACTCATCATTTATATCTTAGATCTTGACAGTATAGCCAAACACACAAAAAAAATCACTATTCAGCATTTGGAAGTCATTCTATAGAACGGGAATTGTCCAACTTTTTCTGTAAAGAGCCAGGTGCCATAAATATTTTAGGCTTTGATGCTGTATGGTCTCTATTGCAACAATTTGATATTGCTTTTGTAGTGGGAAAGCAGCCATACATAATACATAAGTGAATGAGCTTGGCTCTATTCCAATAAAACTTTAATTCTGGACCCTGACGTTTGAACTTCATATGATTTACTTGTGTCACAAAATAATATTCTTCTTTTCATCACCCTTTACCATCTAAAAATGTAAAAACCTTCCTTAGCTTGCAAGCCATACGGAAATATGCAGCAGGCAGGATTTTATCCCAGCTATAGGGGAATACATATTTTATATTAGCAAACAGATTGATCACATATTGAAAATGATAAAAACAAGTTATGAAAAAGTATGTGAAGTATTGTCCTCATTTTCTAAATAAAAATTACGTACTATGGTAAGACCTGGGCTGAAGAAGAGAGGAAGTCAGGACTCGTCTCTGAGAGCAGTGCATGTAAGCGAGCACCAGGCGGTGGCAAACTTGGCACAACCTGAGGCTTGAAAAACATACACATACTTCTTTCTTTTCTGGATCACGTCACTGTCATAAGGAAATGCCCGGGCTAGCCTGTTCGAGGGATGTGAGACATGTTTGGAGGGCCACGATGTCCTCGTCAAAGCTATCCTAGACCAGCCAGTCCCTGGCAACCTAGCGGCTTAATCTCAAAGCCGCAGTGATCCCCAAATGAGATCCTCGAAGCCCAGCCCACATCAGCAGACCTGGTCGATAGACTTACAAGAACTTAAAGCCCATGTTGCTTTCAGCCATTAAGTTTTGCCCGTTGCTTGGGCATCAGTGCTAACTGAATTGGACAGTCTTCAGAGATGGTGCTGAAATCTACATGTGTAGATGATCCAATAGGACAAAGAGAGGCAGGAAGACCAAGGTGAGTGTCTGTGGTATGGGCACTGGGGATACCAGCTTGGAGCAGAGCCTAGGGCCCTACACCTGGGGAAAGGGCAATGCGCACCTTGGTATTGTTCGTTCTTTCTTTCTTTTTTTTTTTTTTTTTAAAGATTTTATTTATTTATTTCAGAGGGAGAGATCATAAGCAGGCAGAGAGGCAGGCAGAGAGAGAGGGGGATGCAGGCTCTCCGCTAAGTAGAGAGCCCGATGCGGGGCCAGAAAATGACCTTACTAGCCAAGAACCAGCTTTTCAGGTGGTAAACTATGTTTGTTTACAATTCTCCTTCCTGAGACAGAACCATGGAAGCTTTCCAGGCATCCAGGCTGCAGTGTTGGCTTCTGGGTGTAACTGGAATGGCCCCAAATCCCCACATGCTCTTTTTATAGTTTCTTCAGCTCTTACATACCTGAGTGTCCTTGGGCTTATCACAAATACTTTAGAATTCCTAAGATGGGTGTGCATGTATTCCTAAGATGGCTGTGATCCTTGACTGTTTTGACTTGGTCAGAAATAGTACCTTTTATTATTCTGTGTCCAAGGGAAGGCCCCTAACAGTGCTTTTTTACCTACACGATGAATTCAGTAACTTGAAATTGCTTTGGTGAGTACAAGCCTCGTCTTTTCTATCCAGGATCTATGGTGAATTATGGGATTCTCCCTCTGCTGAGTAGAAAGAACTTTACACCCTTCACTTGTGCATAGCTCTTTATAAAACCCCTTCATGTGAATGACCCCATTTATTCTCCTTAAAGTCCTAGGTGATACACATTATTATTCACACTTTAAATAAGAAGACAGTGACGATAAGAGAGGAGAATAACGTATTTCAGGTTCAAGTTCATTAAGTGGTAGAAATGGCACACAAAACTCAGGTCCCTTGATTTAAGTCCAAATCCCTCTCCCTGGCAGCACAGCTGTCTCCCTGAACACATCTTCTTAGGTGAGTTGTGTATGGTTGATTTAACCAATTTTATCCCTCCAAGGCAGAGGAGCTGGTTACTTCAGAACATCCCTTGCAGTTTCCAGGGATCCTAGCTACAGAGCCAGTGAGGAGATTGGTTGCCTATGAGGCAGTCATTCAAAACATCTGCAAAACTAATCTGCATACTGTAGGAATGTGATATAGATGAAACAATTTAGAATTATACTCTAGAGGTCCTTTGTGGGATGTGCGCTAACTGAATTGTGGAGCTATCCTAGACCCTTTTTACTTTTATTTCTTTCCATGTTCCATACTTCCTTTAATAGCATCGTTATTCTTCTGGTCCCCTAGGACTTTGGGCCACATTTTACTTTTCCTTTCATTCTCATCTACAAATGGCATCTAACGAATGGTAGCATCTAACTAAATGCCAAACCATGTGGGTCCCATCACTGTGGCATCACTGATTTCCCTTCCTTCCATTCCTGAGGCTATGGCCTTGTCAAACCCCTTGTTATCTTCTCTGTAGACCACGTGGAGAGCAATCACAGGGGATTCTGCTTCCTTCCCCTCCCTACCCTCCCATGTTTATTGCGATTACCTCAGAATGACCTTTGGAGGCAGAGTTACATCATTCCTTTGTTTATTGAAATCTGTGGAACACTGATGCTTAGGAATAAAATACTGACTGTAAGTAGGCTCTGTCTATATATTTTCTCCTTCTAATAGGTTTTAAAGCAGTTTTAAGCTCACAGCCAAATTCAAAAGAAAGTACAAAGAGTTTCCATGTACACTACCTGTTTAAATGCACAGCCACCTACTGTAATCACTGTACACCAGAATGATGCATTTATTTCAATTGCTCAACCTACATCGATGTACCATTATCACTCAAAGTCCATAGTTGACATTAGCATTCACTTTTGATGTTTTTGATGGTTAATTTTATGTATCAACTTGACTGGGCCAAGAGATTCCCGGAGAGCTGGTAAAACATTTCTGGGTCTGTCTGTGAGAGTGTTTCCAGAAAAGATTAGTATTCTTATCAATAGACTATCTAAAGAATATTTATGTTCATCAGTGTGGATGGGCATCATCTAATTCTTTGGGGCCTGACTAGAATAAAACAAATGAAGCATGAATCCTATTTTTTCCTTCTTGAGTGGGGCACCTATCCTCTCCTACCTTTGCACACTGGAGCTCTTGGTTCTCGGGTCTCTGGACTTGGATTTGGGCTAAATTATATCACCAGCCTTTCTGATTCTCCAGCTTGCAGATGGCAAACCCAAATACCCCAAACACTACTCATATTCCCTGGCCCAACTTCATTGTCTTTTCCTTCAGGCATCGCCAGATCACTCACCTGGAATTGCATCTTTCCACTGAACAAATACTTGTAACTCTTAATCCTCATGTGTTGTTTCTACTAGTAGGTCAGAGAGCTCTTGAGTGTGGAATTTACTTCTGATTTAACATTTATTCCCAGTGCCATTTACCCGGTCCCAACATTTCATATTAACACAAAATGGGGAAAATTATGAGAGCAAGCAGAGACCTTGGAAATCTCTCCTTATCTTCTTTGCTGCTGGGAGTTTGACATTGTCTTAAGATGCCAGAGCTTGAGTCCCAGACATAAGTGTTCCTTTGGCTCATCCCTTTGTCAAGTTAATTTTTATGGTGCATCTCTGTTGTCTCTTACATCATTCCTGGGCATAATAACTGAGGTTAGATTTTGGTATGTAAATGTTGAGCAATTTTGAATCTTCAAAAGGATGACAGAAGCCTTCATTTTAGAAATCCAGGAGACTTCAACATATGAAGGTTGCATTTGGAACAAATACCACAGGGTATGAAGGTCCTAGTTCTGTAATAGTGCCCAGACAAGGCCTTGCAAAGCAGAATGTGTGGTACTTCCATGGTCAAGGAATAGGAAGCTGCTTTGGTTCTGAGTAATGCACAGGATTCTTCATTTTCAAATACTTTTTATTCTTCTTTAGGAATTTAGCTATTAAGTCCCCACTGGTTTAAATAGCTATGAAACATTGAACATTCATTTGCGTTTGAGCCCTAAGTGAATAGCCAAGAGGATCTATTCCTTTAGAAAATATATATTTATTCTGCCCATTGCATCTAAATGAATCTACTGCAAAGCTGTGTTTACCCGCATCCATATGCAAATATTGACTTAAGCATTACAAGGATGTAAGCTTGGTAGGTTTTGGAAGAAAAACATAACACAGATAAACATTTATAAGCAATTCAAATATTAAAGAGCTTAAACATTTCAAAAGGCATCCACATATGAGTTTTTCTGGGACCTCGTTATGGTGCTGCAGTCATTTGCAAAATACAGTTACTGAACTACATAGCTTTTACGTGTGAAAGTATGTGTTTATTTCTGACAACAATAAAATCAATATGTTAGGTATTCATACCATCCTTTATAATAGTCCCTCGGGAGATATACTCAGCTTTGTGTTTTCTTTTTAGGTGATACTATAGTGAAATGGGACAGTAAATTTCATAAACACTCAGAAGTGTTGCTAAATATTTCCAGTAATTGCGGAATAAGGATTGTATTAAATGTTTATTCTGATGCTTAGAGGTATATAACTTGGCAGCGGGAGATGTCATTTTAGGCTTCTCACATGTGTTATTTGTTCATCTAAGATGACTTTTATTAAAATGTCATTGCCCTTGGTTAGTATACATGTTACTCTTGAATTTTGATGGCTATTTTCTATTTTCCCCTTTTATATAAAAGCAATTATATTAAAGTGCAGTTTTAACTTACTTTGAGTTCTGAGGAATGCCCACAACTGGTAAACTCACACCTCAAAATAAACATTAGAAATGCCAGAGAAATTCCCAAAGTTCTGCTTCTACCCCTAGCTCTACCCTTCACTGTCCTTGGGACAAATTCTTCATAATGATGCTTTATGGTAAAATACTCAGTTCTATCATTGATTAATTATTAATTAATGACTATGTAAGTCAAGAGTGAGAAACTAAACTTCATTCAAAACTCTTCTGTTGTGACTTTTATTAAATAAACTACTGTTATAGAATGACATAAGAATGGCATTCACAGAAAATTTTTCCAGCTTTTTTTTTTTTTTAAGATTTTATTTGCTTATTTGACAAAGATCACAAGTAGGCAGAGAGGCAGGCAGAGAGGCAGGCAGAGAGAGAGAGGAGGAAGCAGGCTCCCTGCTGAGGAGAGAGCCCGCTGTGGGGCTCAATCCCAAGACCCTGGGATCATGACCTGAGCTGAAGGCAGAGGATTTAACCCACTGAGCCACCAAGGCATCCCTCTTCCAGCTTTTAAGAGTAAAAACGCAGAGAGACTAGGATTAAGTGACCATGAAATATGATAGTTCACAAATTTTTATGGTTAATTAATTTATTCAATAATGTTTTTTGTGGGGAAAAAAACCACTTATTTGTAAAAGTCACTGGCTAAGAACTGTTTAGGATATGTTGTTTCATGTGACTGAAAGGCAGCTCTCAAGGAAATTATGGTCTTCAAGGTGAGTTACGACTTATGTATACCTATCAACAGAACACAACGATAAAATGTTACTGCTACAGGGAACTACAAACAAGGGCTGAAAGAAGGTCAAGAAGGGCGGGACCACTTTTGCTGGGGTGATCCAGACGGATGTCATGGAAGAGGCAACCTATAAGATGGTCTTCGAAAAATGACAGAAATTCAGTAGATGTGGGGATGGTGGCTTAGGAAGTTGAAGTGGCGAGGTGCCTGGGTGGCTTGGTCAATGAAGCATCTGCCTTTCAGCTCAGATTATGATCCCAGGGGTGCTGGAATCTTGTGTAGGGCTCCCTGCTCAGCATGGGGTCGGCTCCTCCCTTTGCCCTTCCCCAACTTGTGTTCTCTCTCTCTCTTGCTTACCCTCTCATATAAATACATAACATCTTTTTTTAAAACAAGGAAGGGGAAGTGACATGAGTGGAGGTGTGGAAGGCGGTCAAGGTAAAGCTTGGTTGGGTACTATTCTGTGGTCCATACCGGCTTCCAGCAAAGGGTTCTTGATGGCAAATAATGGACAATAAGACTGGAAATGGTCAATTGTGAGGGGTCTCTACTTTTTTTTCCCCCAAGAGTTGTTTTATTAATTAATTTTATTCAATAAATACTGTATAAAGTTCTCAGTATGTGCTTGATGCCATGCCAGGACAGATGGGGCAGTTGTGTTCATGGTGTGAAAAGCAGAGTGAGGGAACCGGGTAGTTACCCAAGTTGGAGGGAGCGCCTGGTGTCACCCATCTCCTTACTGTTCCACTCTCTACCACCTCGATTCACTTTGTTTTGGGCTCTAACTTCTGTGGAATGAAGGAGAAGACTTGTTCCAGGCTTCTGGGTTCACACCAGAGATAGAAAGAGGGTGAAGTTGGCATATTTATTCTCCTGGCTTTCTCCCTGTTGGGTCACTTTGAATTGGTTGTGTCCCCCCCACTGAAGGCCATGTTTCCTCTTGGAGAGCTCCCTTTATTCAGCTATTTTTTGAGGCCTGGGAGCTGTTTCCTTTCCTTGTCACCTCAGAAGTGGTAGAGGCAAATTATTGTCATTAGTCCTGGGCTACTATACCCTCCTTTATTTAGTTCTTCTCATGAGCCAGCTTACTGTGCAATCCTCTGTCTCACAGGCCTCTGACTGAGCGAACTATGAGAGTGTATTAGCTTCCTGAGGCTGCTGCCACCACAAATGTGGTGGCATAAAACAAGAGAAATTTGTTCTTTTATAGTACCGGAGACCAAAAGTTTGGAATCAGTGTCACTGGGCTGAAATCATGGTGTTGTAGGCTGTATTCCCTCTGGAAACTCTAGTGGAGAATCCATTCTTTCCTTTTCCGGGTTCCATTTTCACACCCCCTTTCCTCTTCTGTCTATATGAAATTCCCTTCTGCTTTCCTCTTGTAAAGAACCTTGTGATGGCATTTAAGACCCACCTAGATAATCCAGGACAATCTCCCCATCCCAAGACCCTCATATCTGCAAAGACATTCTTTGCTATAAGGTAAGATTTACCTTATTAGCTAAGTTCTAGACCTATATAACCTTCTATAGAGGTCTATTCTAGACCTATATAACCTTCTATAGAGGACTATTCTAGACCTCTATAACCTTACCTTATAAGGTAAGGTTCTAGAGATTAGGGTCTGATATCTTTGAGGGGTTTTTATTCAACCAACCTCAGATAGTGAGGTGCAGGGTGCTAGGAAGCACAACTAATTTTGTATGTCCAGGGATGCTTTCCCAAAGAATAAGGACTATTACAACTGAGACTTGTACATAACAGAAATTATCTAGGCAAAAGGAACCATGGATGCAGTTGGGTGGGGGACTGTATAAAGCAATGAGTAACTGGAAAAGCAACAGAGCATGCATCACCCACTTGGCACATTTGAAGACTTGACTGGCTAGTGTGTAGAGTTAAGTGAGTAGGAGAGGTTGACAAGGGGGTGGCTGGCAGGAGATGGGGCCAGAAAATGAAAGATTTTATCAATGAAGTTGGGGAGTTCGGATGTAGTCCAGTTGGCACAGAGCACACGCTGCATATTTTTTAATGAGGGAATGAAATGATAAAAGTGGGGCTTCAGAAAGATTAATTTAGTGTTAGAACACAGGGCAGATTGCAGCAGGGAGAGCCTGGAGGCAGGGAACCCAGTTGAGCAATGAGATGAAAATTTCACTGATGTTGGCCGCTTGGTAAATATCTGAGGGTATTAGACTCAGAGTAGAGTATGCTCAGTGTCATCAATCATTGATGAATATTTATTATCTTTGAACAGCATGTGAGATTGTGACTAGTTGAGGAAGATGGAAGAAAGGCCTAGTGGTCTGGGAGCATATATAAGGTTTGCAATTTAATTGCACTGAGCTTTCTTTTTCTCAAAATATTACTTCCTGTTTACTGTTTAGGAAATAATTGATCTACTTGTTATCTTGAGTGTTTTGCTAGATACCACATTACTGATTCTACAAAGAAAGGTTAGTTTCTGAAATTTAATCCTGGAGGTCATCGGCTAGGAAGAAAACATCTGTGGGCTCTAAGACACCATTTCCAAAGAAACTTTCATTGACATTAACTAGAAAACTGTTAAGCAGAAGCCTGTGATTTTGAGTCACACTAAAAAATACTGGAAGAAAACAAATGTAGTGTGAGAGCTCTGTGTAATTTTAGAAATGTAATTTGGAATATCTGACAATTTCTTATGCACTGTAGTAATGGATAAACACAAAAGAATGTTCAAAATAGGTTGATTTGGTGAATGTGAACAATTGACTTGTTACTAAGTTACTTTTTACCTATTGAAATATACTCTCCTGGAATAAAACAAGTAGACCAAAAAATCTTGATAATTTTAAGTTTGAAAAACCATGAGGTTAAAAATGGAGTACTAAGACGTCCCAATTCTACCCCTTCCCCCTCCAAGTCATACTGTCCAAACAGCTTTTTTCTTAAGGAGAACATTTTTCTATATTCAGTAGTCTATTATTCATTCTTAATAATTTCTTAATTAGACAAGATGGATATCTACCAGAATGTAGTTAATATGCAAGCTCAGCTCTTCCAAAGAGATAAGTTGATAAGTTTGTTGTATATGGATAGTATGAAACTATATCCAATTTTTAAAAAATTAAAACATTATGAAGTGATAATGGAAAAATAGCTATAATCATGCCCAGATATGTGTCTATAGCCAGAGTTTAGAAGAGTTGAACTGAGATATGAATATGCTCAGCTGAGACCCATGGAAAGAGCAATGTGCATTACAGAAATGTCCACACTTGACAGGGGAAAGCCATCAAGACTGGGTTACCTCATAACCTGACTGTCAAATAAGAGGGCAAGACAGGCATGCTAATGGAAGGTACTGCATTCCCAATTCTAAAAAGAATTGGAATGTATTCAGTACAGGTAACAGGTAGTTAATAAAGCCAATTTAAGTTTTGAATGAAGTGTATACTGATAGGGTTGAGATGAGGACTGAAGGGGTATAATTGTCCACCGTTACTGGGAAATTGTGGAGGTTTGAGCAGTGTCAATTAGCAAAGGTAGAACTACATTTCCCAGACTTCCCTTCTCTTTATGGTTCCAGGTTAGGATGGCCTGCCACAATAGCAATTTGTGTGAGATTTCCAAGTGGGAAGGGAAGTAATCCTTATGCTCAGTAGGTAGGGTGCTTTGTACCACTGTAGCTCACAGAAGTCAGAGAAGTGGGAGCTGGCTGACTTCCACTGTTAGCCTTGGGCAATGGCCTGGCTGGCAGCTGCTCCAGATCTAACCAGACCTTCTCCTTCATCTTCTCTGAGTTCTGCAAAAGACTTCTGTCCAACTGTGTGACCAAGAGGGCTCCTTTCTGCAGGTTCCTCACACCATTGGGTGTGGAGGCAGAGGAAAGACAGATTCAAGTTCTAGTCTATTCTCATGGGTTCTGGATTGTTCTTATGAGTTTCATTGTCTTTTCTACTTGCTCTTTCACTTCGACTTTTTCTTCCCAACTTCTGGGCCTGTTGACCTATAGTGACATTGTGCTTAACACCAGATCCAGGGACAAGAGCCTTCCATAGACTTCTTCACAAACTTCTCTTCATGGTCTTTGGCTATTGACTTCTCCATGATTTACAACCATCCCCTCCTGGATCTCTACACCCTCAGCCTCACCACAGTTGTATAACATAGGATTCCTAAACTAAATCCTTTATTTGCTATCAGAGTGGTTCTGCTTCCCCATCAAGCCCTAGTGGATACAGAAACATTAATCCCTCTCTTGCACCCATCATCTTCTACTATAAAGAAAATATGTTGCCTAATTAAAGATATTAAATAATATCATAGGATTTCAAAGGAGAACATACATACACACACATTCACATGTGATAAGCTTGGCATTAAGAGGCGAGGTGTTGTATTCTTCTGAAGCTTCCTACCCTGATGAACTTGACCCCTTTACCTCTCTCTTTATCCTGCCATAGCTCTCTTCTAATGAGACTCCTCAATTCTAATACAATGAGACCCAAAACCCTCCGTGAAACTTCAAGAGCAGAAATAAAGAGGATGCATTTTTCCTTGGCCCATATTATAACTCTCCCCTGGATGGAACAGATTAAGCTATGCAGGTGGGAAAAGAATCAGAATTTGTGGCGGGTGTTGGATTGTATAGCTATATTCTGTAGACAATCAACTCTTGTTGACCAAGCAGACTCAACAACAAAAGCTGATGTAAAACAGTGGTGATACAATTCCTCTTAAAGAAAGGGACTGAAAGAGTGTCAGAAGTTTCCAGGGTGGGCTTTCATTACAGTACTTTATGAACCTTGTTGTTTTTCTATATCCATTTGAGACCAATGCTGTGAGGGATATAAGCTTTCAAGGCCTTCACTTGGAGGTTGCTATCAAGTGCTTCTGAAATATGACCAAAAATATGTATATTATTTTTATTTCAATGGCACTTTGTATACTAAGCCAAGAAACCATGCCTTATTCTATTCCCCAATTTTAAAGAACTCTCAGCTATGTCATCCTAAACGATTCAGCCAGCGGACTTATATAATGTCCCAGGTACAGTATAACACAGTGATCACCTTCTAGAGACATAAAATGCTCAACATATGATCATACCATATGAAATTAAACAGTACAAACCATTTCCCATGAGATTTCTTAAAGGAACCAGTAGGGTTCTCTGAGGTGTACCAAAATATTTCACTCTTGACTTCTTTCTCTCCTCAGTCTCAGCCCGATTTCCATGGGAATTTGGTATGTGATAGGTCTCTTTAGGAACCTGTATTCTGGGACACCTTTCACTTCGTGTTCCCTCAGAATCTCCAAATCTGGATTATTTAAATTCTGAATCTTCATAGTGTCCTTCTTCTACACTTCTGAAGAGGCATGGGAATAAACAAATACAGTGTCAACAGTCAAAACGTGCGGCATTTAGTGCTTAAAATGTATCAGTGAACATAAAATATAAAAATATAACTAAATGACAAAAATCCTCAAACAAAACCTAAGTATTACAGGGCAAAGCGTTTGTAAGCCATGTTAACAAGGACAAGTAACACTTCCAACCTCAGTGTATCTTGAGACCCAGATTCACATTTTGTTTCTAACATTGGCAGACATCTAGCATCATGAGAGAAAGAATGAGGGCAGAGAAAATGGGAGTATAGAGAAAGACTAGAGATTTTCAGTTGTGTCAGTTTGGTCAATTTGTGACAGTTTTCTAAAATCTACTTTCTGGGAACTTAACACTCAGTTACAATAGGTCTCCCACTGAGATAGTTGAGAAATAATTTCCCATATGGAGGAAGAAAAATTCTCAGTCTAATCACATGTCTTCTCTCTAAGAGCTTATGTATCGTCACAGTCTAGAAATTCAAAATGGTTCCATGATCATTCTCTAGAATTTTCTTGAGTATCCCATCTTATCCCATTGCTGTTTGTTTTTTTCTACTTCCCTCTCCCTTTGGATGCCTTTCCATTCCTATTCATTGCTCTTCATTTCTAGAATCCGAATTTTATCTTGTTTGGGATTTTCCCACAGCTGTCATGAGGAATTGTATATTAATAATAACAGATAATCTATAGCAAAATCATGGCCTTGTTTTCCTCACAATGTCATCTATGGCCAAGAAATCATGAAGGAAAAGTTCAGTTAGCAGAAATGTTTCCATCTACCAGTACATGCCACCAATAAAGAGTCTCACTTTCTCCCCAAGTCCATTCACTGAACTTATTGGTAAATCTCTTAACTTTGCATGGGTCTTAATAACCAGATACAATGCTGTTCTTGCTATTTAAATATACTTGCCTTGGAAAGGAGCACATCATGGTTACCTAAATCTCTTTGCCAAATTATCTCAGATATGAGCTGTAGTTACATGGTGAAACAGCAGGGCTATAATTCACAGATCTTACTGCCATCTGCTTTGCAGTTCTTCTTGTTCAAGTTCTTGAGAGAGTCCTGCAAAGGACCCTCAGGACAGAAACATACAATATTGTTCACTCATGCATGTAGCTCTCCAACCTCCCAAACTCTATTGGGTCATTTTGCTCCTGGCTTAAGCTAGCTACACTGTGTGAGTTCCGCAGTTGTCATTGCCCATTTGACTTTTCAATGCAGAAAAGAGTAACCTCTCCCTAGTCGGAAGAATGTTTGGATATTGCTGACTACATCAGTTCTTAGGAGGAGACTCTACTCCTTCTTCCTCCCCGCAAAGGAAATCTTCCTAAAGGCATTTAAAGCTTTTTGTTGTGCAAAGTACATCTCCTGCAAATGGAATCCTGGGCTAATAGTGCTTGTTCTGTACCTTACATTCATTAAGTTATTCAACAAATACTGAGCATTCCAGGTTTCCATGACATAAGGCATATAGCAGTAAATAAATAGACACATACCTTATTCTCTTGCAATCTGTAATCTGAATAGGTTAGACATCAAACAAATACATAACCAAATACATAATTATAAATTGTGCAGGGTCTTTAAAGGAAAAATGAAACTTGTGAATAGGGGTTCTAACAAAGTAACTTAATTTAGGAGAGGGAGATACAGGAGGATTCTCTGAAGAAGTGATAGAGATGAGGCAGGATTGATGAATTTGAATTAGGTGATCATAGAGTTGGGGCTGAAGTTAAGGTACATGGCTAAATTCAGAGAATTTAGCCACTTGTAATCCATTGAAGTCATGCCAAGACACTTCAATATTTCTTGAACTCAAGTGCAGTTTTGCTTTTGACTTTCAAATTTGGGAAGACATGACAGTAAGGTAGACATAAAACACCCTTACTCACTTTCTGTCTTCTAGAACATCAATAAACTCTCTGCTCTGTTGAGAGTGTCTCCTTGCATCTTTAAGGCTCTTTCAAAATACTACCAATTTCATGACAAGTTTCTTTCTTAAATGGTGCTGGTGGGCTTGTTAGGTGGGTGGGGTATAACAGGCCTGCTGTCTTTAGTTAGAAGTCATGAAATATCCTTTGAGTTTTTTCATTTTTCTTCACCTTTGCCACTACGGGTCTAGCCCAAGACATTTTTACTTCTGCATTGAACTCCTTACATACGTTCTTCTCTTTCTTCTGTTCCTCACCTTCCTGAAGCTACAGTGTTGAAAAAGACATCTGATTGTATTGTAGTGCTGCTTAAAACCCACTGCCCGGCTTCCCCTTGCACCCTTCAACTTCTCAATTACTTTGTTTTAGTGATACTAGGTGATTTTTCAGTTTCTGGAAGGAATCACGCTCTCTGCCAACTCTGATCATCACACTTTGGCTTATTTCCACCTGGATGTTCCAAGAAGTATATAATGGAGATTAATCTTTTTGGGTGGCCCGGAAAGAGCTTTCTTCAGAGAAGGATACTTGAGATGAAATCTGAAGGACTATTTGGTTTAATTAGTAGAAGAAGGATTGGAAGTTTTACCCATGGAGTTTTGCATATGAAGAACACCCAGAGATGGGAGCTCATGTGACATGTGACGCTTCCCCAAGAAGTGTCTGGAGGGGTCAGGAGCATGGGGGAGGTCACACTAAGGATTTCAGTCTTTCATATTAAGGGCATTTGGAAGCCACCAAGGATAAAAACAAACAAACAAACACGTCCATTAGATTGCTCCATTGCCCAGGTTTTGTAGCTAATGCCTAAACCCAGGGACTATTTACGAATAATCTAAGTTCAGAGATCTACCAGGTGATGGGTTCAGTCCCCTCACAATACAGTCTTTTGGAAGTGTTCAGTCTTGACTTAAGCCCGACCACCAACCCCAGCAATATACTAATAGAAAAGAAATGGGAGCTTCTTGGCCTTTCGGGTCCCAGCATTGCTCATGGAGAGAAGGGCAGGGAATTTCAGATAAAATTCTTTCTGAATAGAAGGGGTAGAAGGAGAGGAGGGAGATGGAGGGGTGCCTAGAGAAGGAGGCTGATGTTATACCTAACTTTTCACAGAAAAATATCAACCCTTCAAAGTTGCGAGAATTGTACAATGAACATCTGTAGAACTTTCACTTGGATTTATCAGTTGTCAACATCTTGTCACTTTTACTGGATTTCCCTCTCTTTCTATAAATGTGTGTGTGTGTGTGTGAATATTTATTTGTAAATGATTAGAGAGTTAGTTGAGAGTTCGTAATGACACTTCACTGCTACATTCTTCAGTACGTCTCTCCTAAGACTAGGGGCATTTGCCTGGATCACCATAATACAAATATCATCCTCAGGAAATTTAGTATGAGTGGAATACTTTTCTTTCAACATAGAGAAAGATCCAGAAGGCTGACACTTGGATTGACACTGAAAAAAACTGAATGGATTATAGGTGACCTTTTGTTTTTGCCTTATGCTTTGTTATCCAAAATTTCTCAGTATTTGTTTAACTTATTTAAAATAAATACAAGTTATGTAAGTATGTAGAAATATAGCATTCAATATTAGGATACAATGAAACTTTTGATTTTGATATGAAATGTCTAAAACATATCAAAAAGGCAGGCAATAAACTCCATAAAACCGTGCACATTTGACCCAGAAAGCTCAATTCTGACAATTCATTCAAATGTATACCAAAACTAGGCTCAGAGATTTTCTCAACAGTGTTATATTTAGGCAACATATAGGGAACAACCTAAAAGCTAACCAGTAACAGTTTGGTCAAATAAATTATGATACATGTGCACTATATAATACTATGTAATTCATTTAAAATGTATGTTTTGTAAGAATTTTTAATACCATGGTAAATAAAACTTATACTAAAAGAAGGAAGGGTAAAACCTTGGAAAAATTTTCAACGTAGGTATAATTTTGTATATACATGTATACACACATATACTCTCAAATAAAGAAAAAAAATTGGAAAGAATGAACCAAAATGTCCGAGGTGGTTATTTCTGGTTGGTGGAATCGGAACCATTTTAATGTTCTTACTTTTTTCATAAATTCTCCAATCTTTCCTCAGTGAATAGATAGGGCTTTCGTTTCTGAGTAAATTTCTATTATAAAGTGAAAACATTTACATTGTAAAAAATGAAGTCAAAAGAAAAAAGGAAATTAAAGTTTCATGTTGGGGCACCTGGTAGCTGAGTGGGTTAAGCATCTGACTCTTGATTTCAGCTCAGGTCATGATCCCAGGGTCATGAAATCAAGCCCTGGGTTGGGATTCAAGCTCAATGGGGAGTCTACTTGAGATTCTTTCTCTCCTTCTCCCTCTGCTCCCACTCCCCTGTGCTCACACTGTCTCTCTCTCTCAAACAGATAAACAAATCCTTAAAAATAAATAAAATAAAATAAAATAAAATATCCTGTAATCTTGAGCATTTAAAGTTGTAAATATTATCTCTATATTTTATCATTATTTGTATATTTATGTGTTATTGTATGTTTGTAGAGGCAGCATATGTACATGTGTGTATATGGGCAAATGTGTATATGTCATACTCATCAATGACAGGGTTAAAATGTTATCAACAAAGATTCAGAATTATCTTCCCATAGTGATCAGACATGAGCCATTAATTGGAAATAAGAAATATATGGAGAAGGAAATGATAGGTGAATTGATCCGTTGGTATTAATTAGACACACAGACACACAGAAATGCATAAATAAAAATTATCTTAAATAATACTCTGCAGAGTTTTATTTTTCATTAGTGACACACTGTGAGTCATTCTACATCATTCCATATTTATTTCTGATCCTGCTATATTCCATTGCAGGATTTATACTGTTAAAGCAATGTTTCTTACACAAATTGATGTGAGCTCATCAAAGTATATTACTTATTAATGAGGAAACTACAAAGTATCCACGGCCCACAATGCTGGTTGGATATTTGAATCACCTGGAGAGTTCTCAAAAACATGGAAGCCTGGAGTTCACCTCCAGTGGTTCTGTTCTAGTTAGTCTGGGATGGGGTCCAGGAATAAGTATTTAAAAAAAACACCCAGAAGTATTTCTAATGTGCATTCAGGATTATGAAGACATGCCAGTTTGATGTAATGTGGAGAAAAGGGGCTTACAAACATAAGATTTCTAACTCAGCACAGACTGCTGCTTTGCACTTTTACTTCCCTTGGCCATGATGTCACATGGATACAGTGACAAGAATAAATGTGCGGCATGGACCATTCCGAGCCACTCTCCCAAGATGATCAGACATGAACCATTAGCTGGAAATAACAAGGAGTATACAGAGATGTGAATGATAAGTAAACTGATCTGTAGCTATTAACTAGACATACCAAGCACCATGGAGTTATCTGACAGGCGCCAATTAGTAAATAGGTGACAACATGTGTCAAGTGAAGGTCAGCTAACAGAGCGGTGTCTTGCTTTTCCTGCAGCAGCTGCTGGAGGATTTCTCTAGCAAGTCCTCTGAGATGCTGGTCACTCTGTTTGCTTAAGCCTCCATTTTTTGGGAAAAGAGTTCCTTTTTCTGTAAAGTAGTGTATTCAACCAACATAGTATATTACATCAACTATCAGATGCACATTGTAAGATTTTAACATCTGTGAAATTCAACACCATCTTACAATTGAGACGGTAAAAACATTGTTGTCATTGAATTAGTAGCATTGTTTCCTGTCTTACTGGTATATAGCATAGTGGGTACATAGAATCTTGAAACCATGGTGAAGTGAAATATAATCTGTTTTAAAGTTTTCACAATTGGACAAGTTCTTACCATCTTTTTTTCTTTTTTGAGATTTTATTTATTTACTCTAGAGAGAGAGAGGAGGGGAAGGAGCAGAGGGACAGGACAAGCAGACTCCCTGTTGTGCACAGACCCCAGTGCGGTGCTCAATCCCATGACCCTGAGATCATGACCGGAACTGAAATGATGAGTCAGACGATTCACCCACTGAGCCACCATTTCTCACCATCTTTAACAATATCTTCCCGTGATAAGCCTCCATCATGTTTTGCCTACATTTTTGCAAAAGCCTCCCAGTTTTTCATTCTACTTCCACCCTGTCTCCCTCTTCAGGGCATTCCTAACAGTGACAAAAGTGTTTCTGTTAAAACCATAGCCTCGCCTCCCCCTCAGGACCCGGCTTCCCCTGCAGCCATCCCGAGGAGGGTTCTTTTCTCTCCCTGCCATCACATCCTTAGAGGTGGGCTCCTCATTGCACCCTTCCTTTCTCCCTGCTTCCTCCATGAAAACCCTGAGCTTTGCACCTCCTTTGCATTGGACTGAGGTTAGGAAATCATTCCCCATCCTCACTGCAGCCTTCTGCAGCTGACCAATCATCTTCAGTGAATGCCTTAGCTTCTCTTTCTCCGTCATTTTTCACCAATGGTTTGCTATTGTAATTCCTAGTGTTTACATATACACCTGGACGATCCTTCCAATTCTCTGGCTTAGTGGTTTCTTAATCTCATCTTTAGTAATCTTATCCTTTGCCCTATTTTAGCATTGTCCTTCATGGAAAACCTTGATCTAGTCCTGGAACTGTGTCCCCTTCAAACAGTCAATTTTAAGTACTCCGTAACTGTCCCCACCCTCCACTTTCTTGCTCATCCTGTTTAGTAGCTAACTTCCATAACTTGAGTCTCCACAGGGGCCTTTAATCCCCAGATGTTACCATCTGTCCATAACCTATTGGCCCCTTCTTGAATTCTCTCCTTTGGACCCAAGCTTCAATTCTATGGATCATTTTCAACATTTCCTTGCACATACCCTCAACTCTCTTGACCCCTTTCAGTCTGTTGTGCTGTTTGATGCAGCCACGAATGAACCTCCTCCCAGGCCTGGACCCACAATGGAAAGGGGCGATAGTAAACGTTCAAGTTTACTTGAAGGCTGCTGATTGCTCTCTCCATGCTGATGGTCAAGAACCTCAAGGTTAGCTCTAAAGCTGCTGGGTGATCACACCCTATTTTCCACATTTATGTTTTTTCTGCTATCTTAGACGGATATTTCTTACTTTCTTCTTCTGAGATCTCTCGAATTTTCTTCCCATCCCCACCTCGCTGTGATATTAAGAAGAGTGACTCCCTTTGAAAGGGCTTCCAAACTCCTGCTGTCACAGCTGACAGCTTACTTGCAACGGGCTCTATGTAGATGTCACTCTGGATGAACTGTTTTGTGTTCCCAGCAGCTGCCACGCTTTCTTCCCACGCCCAGATCCCCTTCTCTCCCACTTAACATTCCTTCGGTAAGTTCCCTATCTCTCCCCTGCCTCAACAGCTTTCCCCTGTCTTCTGGGTCATTCCCATAAATAGAGCAACATGTGGTTATTTCTTTCAACTTACAAAGAAGCAAACAAAAAAATTTTTTCTATTTAAAATTTTATTTAAAATTTATTGATTTATTTGAGAGAGAGAAAGCAAGAGTGACCACAGAGGGAGAGGGAGAAGCAGACTCACTGCTGACTGAGGGGAGAGCCTGACACAGGGCTCCATCTCAGGACCCCAAGAACATGGCCTGAGCCGAAGGCAGCCGCTTAACTAACTGAGCCACCTAGGCACCCCCCAAACGAACTTTTTTGACACCTTTACCCAATTTCTTTCTCTTTCTATTTGTAGCAAAACTCCAGAAAGAGGTGTCTCTCCCTGTTGTTTAATTTCTCTTCAATTCCCTCTTGAACCTCCTCTAAACATGTGGCTCCCACCTTTCCCTCTAAATACTGTTCTCCATGATCACCAACGACTTCCAATGTTATTTGCACAATCCAATGTCCCTTCTCCATTTCCACCCTTCAGTGCACATAGATAGATCTCCTCTTAGACACTAACTTCTTCTGGTCTTTAGGATTCTACTTTTCCTGTTTTCCTCCCACTTCACCAGCTGCTTGTTCTCAGTCTCTTTTGCTGATGACTTCTCATTTTCCTAAACTTTAAATGTTGTCCCTGGAGGCTCAGTTTAAAGATCTATTTTTCTTTTTTTCTTTTTTCTGTAAACAAGAAATCCCTAGATCATCTTATCCAGTACTATGCCTCTAAATATACCAAATGCTGATGATCCCCCAAATTATATCTCTAGCTCAGACCTTTCCCCTGAACTCCAGACTTGTATATCTGTCTTATTACTTAGTGTCTCCATTGGGATGTCTAGTAGGCATCTCAAAGTCCATAGATCCTAAATGGAACTCTAGATCTTTCTCCCCATCCTATCCTCCTCTGGAAAAAAACAGGTGTTTAGAAGAGTGTTGCACCTTATCTGGCAGAATAGGGAAGAAAAACAATGCCTTACTCAGGTAAAAACACTATGCTACTCATATTAGAGAGAGAGAGAGAGAAAAATTAAGCTTTAATTAATGCCGTGGGTGGATTTATATATTTGGAATTGTAGCAGTTCCACCAAACAAGGAAGTATATTTTTACCTCCTCTAAACATCTGTGGGTTTAAAAATTCCATTTTAACGGGGAACTTAGAAAAAAAAAAGGATTTTTCTGTACTTGCTTTATCAGCTTTCTGTCTTACTTTTTTTTTTTTTTTTCTTTGCAAGATGACTTATGCTATTTACTGAGTTATTTCTTTTAATTTAGGTGTTTGGGCCATTTTTGAATCCTTTGTATAATCTCAAGCAGTGCAAATTTTTCCTGTACTTTTCTTCCCAATTCAAAATGATAAACAGCTTGGGCAGGGGAAGGGTTAGGTCTGTGAAAGTTTCAATTCTTATTTATACAAAATTAAAAACATGTATAAAAACATTTTTAATATATGGAATTATCTGAAAAACTCTCAGGAAAAATTCATGGATTTTAGTTTAGTTCATCTAAAGGGTATGAATTGCTCGTGATTAAGTCGAAGCAAACACAACTCTGTCAAGTTCAGCACCATCTCCCTTCTCCTCTTGCTTACTAAAGAACAGTAAGTGCGTTAGTAATATTCCATCTCTTGTATCAGTAACTTTTTCCTTATTAGATTTTGTCATCATCACATAGAATGCTATATTATTTTCCAACTTAAAGTGAACAGATTCCCTTTATTCCTTTGCCTGTTCTGTTACTAATCCATATCTCTGTTCTATATAGAAAACTTTCTTGAATGTATTGTCCATACACCTTCCATTCTTACTTGTGTCCATTTGTATTAGACCTGGGTGCATATAATAGAAAATATAACATAAAAGGAAATTTAAAAGATGGAGGTCTTTTTTTTTTCCCCCCCACACAAAATAAGGTCAGATTTAGTCTGATCAGGTTGGTATGGTGACTCCATGGACAGATGGAAGACATCTTTCTAATCTTGGAAGATGTGGCTTAGTGCTTCCAAGGCCACATGACCCACAGAAGCTGCTGGTGCTCCAGTCATCACTTTGGGTTTTAGTACTTAGAAGGTATGAGTAGAAGAAGGTGCAGTAGTCATTATTATTTGTGCAAAGTCTTTCTTATCTCCATTCCCCTGCCATGGTTCCCAGTTGATGGAGAATTAATAACCTTCATTGACTTTGGGCCCAATCATGTAAATTTGGGGGCCAATAGGTAGAAGTGACTTTGTAGGTTCTGAGCATTAGGAAGCTCCCTCCTCTGCCATGGAACAGCATATTTTTTCTGTCAGCCTGGAACTGAAGCAGCCTTGAACCTGATCCAGAGCCTGGAGGGCAGCCTCTCTCAGCCGAGTCCAGGGAACTTAGTCCAGATCAGCCACAGCACTGATTGTGAAGAATGAAATGGAATGTATGTTGTAAGTCATTGAAATATTTTTGGGTTTGTTTCCTAGAACTATCACAATAAAAATCTGACTAGCGCAAAAGGGCAAAGGGTGCCTCCTGGCTCAATCAACTTCCTTTTCAGCCAGTTGCCGCCTAGAAATCCCTCACACACTTCTACTTACTTATCATATATGGTCACACCCAGATGAAAGGAAGATTAGAAAGTACAGCTGTGTGCCTTTTACTCCAAATAAAACCAGAGTTCTTGTTCCTAAAGAAGAACAGTGCATGGCTGCTGGGTGGAAACCAGCAGCTGCTTCCACAAGCATCCAATCAGGCTTTTTCTTAGCCCTTTAAAGAAGCAGCCCTCCCCAAGTCAGCCCCACACTCCTGCCTGTCAGTGGCCTTAGCCACAGTTCACTCTCTGGAACGCTTTCCTACTTTTCTTTTGGGACAACTCTTGGTTCTTCTCCTCCCTCATTGACCATGCCTTTCTGTTTCTTTTATGTGTTTGTCCTTTTCCCTGAGCTCTCAACATTGCTTGGAGCTCAGCCGGATAGCCATCTTCATTCATTGATCTTATCCAGTCCCAGAGTCTTAGATAACGTCTCTATACACTTATGGCTCCCAGATTCATTCCTTCAGCTCCGACTTCTCTTATAACTTCAGACTTACATAGACAACTGCATCCTTAATCTCACCACTAGGTAATCTAACAGGTGTGTCTCATGGGACCCAAACAGAGCTGTTTCCCATCCTTATTGAACTAAAATTGCTCCTTCTACAGCTTCCCCGTGATAATTCCAAGACTTCTAGAAGCTCAGGCTAAAAACTGATTCCTATCTTTCTTTCAAACTCCATTTCCAAACCATCAGCAAATAACTATCAGCTATCTTTATAAATAAATCATGCTATATTCAGTGAAAAGGAATGAACTCACTGTGTATGTGGACAACATGGATTAATCTTACAGATCTAATACTAAGTGAAATGTGCCAGGCCTAAAAGGATATATTTTATATTTTTGCATTTGTATGAAGTGCATAGACAGACAAATCTATAGTGAGAGAGGCTGGAATAGTGGTTATCTCTGGGGAGGATATTGACAGAGAAAGAAGAGAAGGGATTCGGGAAGGTTACAACAGTATACAAAAATGTGAAAATTAATCAGACGGTTCAATTAAGACTTGCATGCTTTAATATATGTAAGTTATACTTCAGTAAAAAAGAAATATTATTGGTTATTTGTACCAATAATTCACTAACTATACATTTGTTCTGATATATACAATGAAAAAAAAAAAAGAACTCATTGAGAATATGCTTTGTGATTTATGTTTGTAATAGGAAATACATATTTATTCTTTATCCCTGCTTTGGGCACAGAAGTAAAACCCTTAGGATTTTTTAAGTGATGAGAACAAGAAAGGCGTTGTTTCTTATGTTAATAAGGTAACTTTTGGAACTCACCTAAGGATGGGGGCTGGTTGCCTGGAGAACCAGTCTTGGTGGTGAGAGGAGTAGAACTTTCAGTTCCACCCCCTTACGTCCTGGAGGGAAGCCAGTCTGGAGATTTGTTCAATCACTAATGGCCTGTGATTTAATCAGTCATGCTTATGAAAAACCCATGTCTCCGTAAAAAACCAAGAGAATGGGGTTTGGAGAACTTCCAGGTTGGTGAACTAGATCACATCCGTATGTCACCATGTGGGGCCCCAAACTCCGTGAAGACAGAAGCTCCTTTGTTGGGGACCTTCCCCATCTGGCTTTAATATCCTTTGTAATAAATCAGTAATACAGTGAATAAATGGATTTCCTGATTCCTCTGAGCTGGCCTAGCAAATTGATCATACCCACGGAATGGGACATCAGGACCTCTGTTTGCAGCCAGTCAGAAGCACAGGTGACTAGCTGGGTTTGTGATTGGCATCTGAAGTGGAGGCGGTCTTGTGGGACTGAGCCCTTTGCTTGTGGAATCTGATGTTATCTCTGGGTAGATAGTGTCAGAATTGCTTGTTGAAGCCTCTGGACACATGCGCGGGCGTGTGCTCACACACACACACACACACACACACACACACACACACACACACAAACACACACACCCACACACACTGGACTGGTTCCAGGAGCCCAATAAGATATTTTGTAGGTATATCTGTATCCATAGATTATCTTTACGGATTTGGCCACTGGATACATCCATTGCTCGATGATCCTGGTCCAAACCACCACAATGTCTTGACTGATTGTCAAAATAGCCTTTTAGTATCCCTACTTTCTCCTTCAGCTCCCCTTTGCTTTTTCATACAGCACTAAGATTATCTCTTCAAAATCCAAGTCAGGTCATATTTATCCTCTGCTGAAAATCCTCTAAAGATTTCCTGTTGTACTCAGAGTAAAAGCCAAAATTCATGTGGTTGTTCCCTTACTTCCTGAATGTCTCCCCTCAAAAGTTATCTAAGCCATGGAGACTTCCATGACCGTCCTATGTAAGTAGTATTCTCCCACATCGCTAACACTCTCCACTCCCTTTAACTGTCTTTTTCTTTATAACCCCAATCACCTTCTTACAGAGTATCAGTTTAGGGGTCTATTTTGTTTATTTTTGTCTCCCTCTTTCTTAGTGGAGTGTGCAGTGAGGTGTATGGTCCCTCCCTTTGAATCTGGAGGGGCTCTCTGACTGCTTGCCCAGTAGAATATGGTGGATGTGATGAGGTGCCATTTCCTGGCTCAGGCCTTGCGACACTGGCGGCTTCCTCTTTCTGTCTTTCGAACACTCTCTGGGATCTCTGAGTAACTCTACAAGAATTCCAATTGTTGGAAAGGTTATGTGCAGGCACGTCAGAGGACTTACTGCAGCAGAGCCTAGCCTTCTAGCTATGCCAGACAGGAGTGAGGCCATCTTCAGGCCTCTGGACCAGCCATCCTCCATCTGGATACCACCAAGCGACCTCAGCCCATGTGGTTGATGTGTTAAATCTCAACATTTTGGGTTAAGTTGTTAAACAGCAATAGCTAATCAGACAGAAGGTCTCTATGTATGTGTTGGGAGATACCAACTAGTAGATTTTATTTCGGGGTGTATGTACAGGGAGCACGTAGACAGGTGTCCTCCTGCCCCCACTGACAAAACTAACAGGGCTTCACCCCATGGCACCAACACCCACACCCACACCACTGGCTCTCTCCAGGCAGATCACGTGATTTTGTTAAAGAAGAGATTTTAGACTTCAGTATGGGTGCTGTTACTGTCAGTCTCTCTATGTGCGGGGGTACGGGAGATACATCCTAGGTTGCCCCATATACCCTCCTCTATTTATCTTGATCACAGGTTGGACACTTTGAAGTATTGACAATAGAATAGCCTCTGAGTCCCTATGACTTTTCAGTGTCCCGCCTGCAGCTTCCTGCGACCTGTTGACACCTTCCTCTCCCCTTTCTTGCCTGTAGAAATTCATCCAAATGTCTGAGTCAACTCATGAGTTCCAGTCCTCCCCCAACCTTTTTTTTTTTTTATCAGAGCAGAAACAGATTTATTCCTTTCTGTACCTTTTTGTTCATTTCTGTGGGATTTGGGAATGGTGGGAGGGAAACACCTATCTTTTGTTTTGTTTTGTTTTTTTCCCCCAAAAGCCAAACATACATTTCTATATTAGAAAATACATGGCAGGAATTCTTCAAAGAAAAGAGATTTAAGGAAGTGTGTGTATAGGGGAAACTGAATTCTGATTGTTCAGAATATCCCTTGTTCAGATACACCCTCAGAGCTGTTGATCCAGCTAATCAGGAAATGCAAACTCATTTTCTCTGCCCACTGGGACCCGCTCAGCTCAAAGCTGCATGATGTCAAAGAGGGTGCAGGGACAACACTGTTCCCAGACCAAGTTCCCCTAAGGAACATCAATCTGGGCCGTGAACCTGCCCCATAGTGTTGAACTTCATGGCATGAAAGTCTAGATGTAGCATATGTATGTTTTATTTTTCCTCAGACCCTATTCTTTAATTAACTGAATCACACACATTAGTACTGTATAATTTAGAGAGGCACATATACTTTTATTACACAGCCAACTAAAATGTTCACCAAGCATTTTTAATGATGTGAGAAAATGCTTACGATAAAATGGTGAGAACAAAAGCAAAAAAGAAAGCATAATTCAAAATGTTAGCTAGCCTATGGCTTTAAAAATGTGAAAAAAAAAGCATAGAATTAGGAGTGTGTGTGAGGACACTCATTTGATTTGCTTAAAATAATTGGGGTGTTTTTTTTGTTAAAAATTTATGTGCAATCTATGTTCTCCTCTATTATGCTGATGGATTCCTGTCTCACGTTGAGGTCTTTTATCCATTTCGAGTTTATCTTTGTGTACGGTGTAAGAGAATGGTCAAGTTTCATTCTTCTACATATAGCTGTCCAATTTTCCCAGCACCATTTATTGAAGAGACTGTCTTTTTTCCACTGTATATTTTTTCCTGCTTTGTCGAAGATTATTCGACCATAGAGTTGAGGGTCCATATCTGGGCTCTCTACTCTGTTCCACTGGTCTATGTGTCTGTTTTAATGCCAGTACCATGCTGTCTTGGTGATCACAATTTTGTAGTAAAGCTTGAAATCAGGCAACGGGATGCTGCCAGTTTTGTTTTTCTTTTTCAACATTTCCTTAGCAATTTGGGGTCTCTTTTGATTCCATACAAATTTTAGGATTGTTTGCTCCAGCTCTTTGGAAAATACCTGTGGAATTTTGATCAGAATGGCACTAAAAATATATATTGCTCTAGGCAGTATAGACATTTTAACAACGTTTATTTTTCCGATCCATGAGCATGGAATGGTCTTCCATCTTTTTGTGTCTTCTTCGATTTCTCTCATGAGTGTTCTGTAGTTCCTCAAGTACAGATCCTTTACCTCTTTGGTTAGGTTTATTCCCAGGTATCTTATGGTTCTTGGTGCTATAGTAAATGGAATCGATTCTCTAATTTCCCTTTCTGTGTTTTCATTGTTAGTGTATAAGAAAGCAACTGATTTCTATACATTGACTTTGTATCCTGGCACGTTGCTGAATTGCTGTATGAGTTCTAATAGTTTGGGGTAGAGTCTTTTGGGTTTTCCATATAAAGTATCATGTCATCTGTGAAGAGAGAGAGTTTGACTTCTTTATTGCCAATTTGGATACATTTTATTTCTCTTGTTGTCTGATTGCTGTTGCTAGGACTTCTAATATTATGTTGAACAAGAGTGGTGAGAGTGGCATCCTTGTCGTGTTCCTGATCAGAACGGGAAGGCTGTGAGCTTTTTCCCATTGAGGATGATATTTGCTGTGGGTTTTTCATAGATCGATTTTATGAAGTTCATCAGCCACAGCAACTTCTTTCAAGATATGTCTCCAAAGGCAAAGGAAACAAAAGCGAAAATGAATTTTTGGGACTTCATCAAGATCAAAAGCTTCTGCACAGCAAAGGAAACAGTCAAAAAAACAAAGAGGCAACCCACGGAATGGGAGAAGATATTTGCAAATGACAGTACAGACAAAAGGTTGATATCCAGGATCTATAAAGAACTTCTCAAACTCAACACACACAAAACAGATAATCAGGTCAAAAAATGGGCAGAAAACAGGGTTCCTGGATGGCTCAGTGGGTTAGGCCGCTGCCTTCTGCTCAGGTCATGATCTCTGGGTCCTGGGATCAAGTCCTGCATCAGGCTCTCTGCTCAGCAGGGAGCCTGCTTCCTCCTCTCTCTCTCTGTCTGCCTCTCTGCCTACTTGTGATCTCTGTCAAATAAATAAATAAAATCTTTAAAAAAAAATGGGCAGAAAACATGAACAGACACTTCTTCAATGAAGACATACAAACGGCTATCAGACACATGAAAAAATGTTCATCATCACTAGCCATCAGGGAGATTCAAATCAAAACCACATTGAGATATGGGGCACTTTTTCATGTGTCTGTTGGCCATCTGGATACATGGATGGAACTAAAGCGTATCATGCTTAGTGAAATAAGTCAAGCAGAGAAAGACAACTATCATATGATCTCCCTGATATGAGGAAGTGGTGATGCAACATGGGGGCTTAAGTGGGTAGGAGAAGAATAAATGAAACAAGATGGGATTGGGAGGGAGACAAACCATAAGTGACTCTTTATTAATCTCACAAAACAAACTGAGGGTTGCTGGGGGGAGGGGGGTTGGGAGAAGGGGGGTGGGGTTATGGACATTGGGGAGGGTATGTGCTTTGGTGAGTGCTGTGAGGTGTGTAAACCTGGCGATTCACAGACCTGTACCCCTGGGGATAAAAATATATGTTTATAAAATATAAAAAAATTAAAAAAAACTAATACATATTTAAAAAAAAAAACCAAAAAGCCACATTGAGATACCACCTTACACCAGTTAGAATGGCCAAAATTAATAAGACAGGAAACAACAAGTGTTGGAGAGGATGTGGAGAAAGGGGAACCCTCTTACACTGGTAGGAATGCAAGTTGGTGCAGCCACTTTGGAAAACAGTGTGGAGATTCGTTAAGAAATTAAAAATAGAGCTTCCCTATGACCCTGCAATTGCACTACAGGGTATTTACCCCAAAGATACAGATGTAGTGAAAAGAAGAGCCATCTGTACCCCAATGTTCATAGCGGCAATGGCCACAGTCTCCAAACTGTGGAAAGAACCAAGATGCCCTTCAGCGGATGAATGGATAAGGAAGATGTGGTCCATATACACTATGGAGTATTATGCCTCCATCAGAAAGGAGGGTATGTGCTTTGGTGAGTGCTGTGAAGTGTGTAAACCTGGTGATTCACAGACCTGTACCCCTGGGGATAAAAACATATGTTTATAAAAAATAAAAAATTAAAAAAAAAAAAAGAAAGGATGAATACCCAACTTTTGTAGCAACATGGATGGGACTGGAAGAGATTATGCTGAGTGAAATAAGTCAAGCAGAGAGAGTCAATTATCATATGGTTTCACTTATTTGTGGAGCATAAGAAATAACATGGAGGACATGGGGAGATGGAGAGGAGAAGGGAGTTGGGGGAAATTGGAGGGGGAGATGAACTATGAGAGACTATGGCCTCTGAAAAACAGTCTGAGGGTTTTGAAGGGGCGGGGTGTGGGGGAATGGGTGAGCCTGGTGGTGGTTATTATGGAGGTCACATATTGCATGGAGCACTGGGTGTGGTGCATAAACAATGAATTCTGGTACACTGAAAAGAAATAAAAAAATAAAAAATTAAAAAAGGAAAGAAAAGAAAAAATATGTGCGATCTAAATAAACATATTTAAAAAAACCAAACAAAATAAAACCGATATATGTCTGACAGAATATAGGACTTTTCTCAATCTGCCATAAAATGGGTAAATATAGTTCTGTGTTTAGGGATATGGCTTGCTAATAATTCAGACTGATCATCCACTAAAACAATTAGAAGTCGAAGATTAAAAAATGTAAAATAAATAAATAAACAAACAAACAAATAAATAAATAAATAAAAGCATCTTTGAGGGACAAGACAGCAAGGGATTTAGCAATCCCTTGTTCATGGCGGCAACCATGGGAGTTTAGCCAAGCACCAAAGCTCTGCCACTTTTGCTGTATTTGGAAAACTGATAGTGTTTGGAACTTGTGGAGTGGAAGAGAGAGAAGCCTAGTGACCACCCATGTTGGAAAGTCTAATAGCAGACCATCTGCTAGAAAACTAGGACTTGGGAATGTTACACTCTCAAGATGAGTGAACCAGAAATACATCACCCCTGCTCCCAGGGGACTATAGGACCAGTGTATTGGTTTCCAGCTGTGAAGAGGTTAAACAACAACAACAACAACAACAACAACAACAACGAAACAACCCTAAGGAATTGTCACCATAAGCCTGCTGCTACTGGGATTTGAAGTTTTAATGTTTACTTCACGTGGGGGTGGGTGTGTCCAGGTTTTATGGCGGACTAATGGTTTTACAATTTGGGGTGAGATGTTCGTTGAGAGAAAAAAAAAAACAATTAAAATACATAATTAGGCACAAATGTTGAGTATTCATTTAGAAGAGAAAATGAGTTGCAACAAGTTCCAAATTTAAAAAGTTGACTGATACAACAAATACCATAAAATTTAGAAAAATAAGAGTTTTTTTTTAAATTTATTTAAGACCTCACCTCAATAGAACCTTTTTATCCCCCTACATTTTTTGGGCTGCTTTGATGGCCTCTTTTTATGACAATGATTTTATATAGAGAGCATAAATATGATTTAGCCTGTACTCTAGCTTGGGTGATAGAAATTTATTTTATTACTGATGGTTGGAAAAACTAGGTTTCATACCTCGTTATGGGTAAAGTCATGTCCATTTTTAGGATTGTTATCAAATTTGGGACATTTAAGGAAATCTCACAAGTTTTTTTTTTTAATATATAAGCTATTAAATCTCAGAGCATTTCAAGTTTTCTTGGGCAGTGACTAATCTTAAATACTCTTTAAATTAATGGTCCATTAACCAGTCATTGTTGATATTAGATTATAGTGGTATAGTATTAGTTTTATATTACCTAAGTTGATGTCAGTATTTTGTAACAAATTGGTAAGAAATTTAAAACTTTTAATATGGGTTCAGATATTTCACTTATTTATTAATTTTATTTTCAAGCTATCCAAGAATCCATTTCTTACTTTTATCTGAAATTTATGTCTTTCTCTTAGTTATTTATTGCCTTGGTATAATCTAAAACATTTTTCACTACTCTTTGCTTCTTGATGTATAATTTAAGAATCATTTTTGTTGATTCCTTCATTCATCTTTATCACCATTGTTGTATATTTCATTAATACTTTATCAAAATTTCCTTTCAGTTCTTTTAAAATAAATGCGAAATTTACAAGAAGTACCCATTTTGGGCTCTAACACAGGGTTCTTTATCACTTTTTTTCTTCTTATTTTTTTGAAGATTTTATTTATTTGAGAGAGATAGAACATGATGAGGGCAGGGGGAGGGACAGAGAGAGAAGCAGGCTCCCCACTGAGCAGGGAGCCTCCCCATCCTTGCCCTCCGCCCCACAGGGCTCTTTTCCAGGACCCAGGGATCATGACCTGAGCAGAAGGAAGACATTTAACCAACTGGGCCACATAGGCACCCCTCTTTATCACTTGTTTTATTGAAACATTCCAAAATACTTTCCCAAATTGTGGTTAAAATGGCACATTTGGATTTCATCAACATTGAACAAACTCCTTGGCATCTCCTTTGCATTTGAGTTTCTCTGTCGAATCTTTGAAAATCTATTTTCAAATCTTTAAAATGGCACTCCACGCCTGTCACAAGATTGAACAGGTTTATAATGGGCAAGGCATCTCATGACATTTCTTAGATTATTTAAAGGAACCACCACCTTGGTACACTTATTTAAAATACTCCACATAAAAGACAGAAAAGAAAGAGAGTAGCTGTTGCGGATACCAGCGTGGTCAACCATTTCAGGGACTGTGGAGGCGGCTGTCATCACACAGGCTAAAGGAATAGGCTCCCTGTGGACACAGGAAGGGGTTCCAGCCCAGTAGCCTGTGTTACGGTGTATTTTCCTGTTATTATTTTTAGTCCACAGCAGGTTACACTTGTGCAGAACTTGTTTTATGTTGTTGAATAAACTTAGAGGCAGAAAGTTTTCAACTGATGAAAAAGTTAGAAACTACGCTCAAAGTTTGTTTTGTGCTATGCCATTTGTACTTAAATACTTAGAGTTTAAACGATCTCCAGCTGATTAATGTTTGTCTCATATGGTGACAGATCTACAAAAATGTAGATGTTTTTGCTATCTGGCTTTGTTTTATACAGATTTTCTATGATTTTTACTAATTAGTCACAAACTATTTTAGGTAAATAGCTTGTGTTTTTGTTTTTTTTTTACTAGAAATTTTTGAGAGGCTTATGCAAAAACTGTATCTAATTAGTGAGTAGACGATTCCTATGACATTCCTATTATTTGGAAAACATTATTTTCATTCTCACCTCTGAAACCTTTTTCTTAAACATTACATAACCACAATTACCCTATAGATAACTTAAAAATAACAAACGTTCTTCATTTTCTGTTTAGTTTTCTCCTTGAGCTTATAAAATTTTATTAAATTTTTTCCCTAGGTGCATTGTAGTTTTGATTTTAATGTAAACGGTACTTTCAAAAATATTTATAATATCTTTTTCATTGCTATATGGAAATTTAACCATTTCTGTCCGCTGATTTCATATCTAGAACCATTGCTAACATCTAATGCCAATAATTTATCTGTAGATTGGTTTCTAGATTAGTGTACATACAATATCATATCATCTAAGATAACCACATATTTATTTATTTTTAAAAAATTTTGGTGGTTTGATTTTTATTCCTTTTTCTAACTTAAGTATAATTAACATACAGTGTTATGTTAGTTTCATGTGTACAATATAGTGATTCAACAATTCTATACATTACTCGATGCTCATCACGGTAAGTGTCCTCTTAAACTCCTTTAGGTATTTCACCCTTCGCCACTCACCTCTGCTCTGGCAATTACCAATCTGTTTTCTGTATTTAAGAGTCCGTTTTACTGTTTGTCTTGTTTATCTATTCATCAGTGGATGGACGTATGGGTTGCTTCCATATGTCAGTTATTATAAATAATGGTGCAATAAACATAGGGGGGCATATATCCTTTTGAATTAGTGTTTTTGTTTTCTTTGGATAAATACCCAATAGTGGAATTACTGGATCATATGGTGATACTATTTTTAATTTTTTGAGGAAACTCTGTACTGTCTTCCACAGTGACTGTACTAGTTTGCATTCCCACCAACAGAGCACGGTGGTTCCTTTTCCTCAACATGCTCACTTGTTGTTGCTTGTGTGTTTGATCTTAGCCATTCTGACAGGTGTGAAGTGATGTTTCACTGTGGTTTTGATTTGCATTTCCTTTTCCCTGAGAATTAGTAATGTTGAACATCTTTTCATATGTGTGTGGCCATTTGTATGTCTTTGGGAAAATGTCTAATCAGGTCTTCTGCCCATCTTTAAATTGGATTATTTGTGTGTGTGTATGTGTGTGTGTGTGTGTTGTGTGTGTATGTGTTTTTGTTTTAATTTTTACTCTTGCCTTACTTCCTTGGCTATGACTGCAGCATGTTGTTGAGTAAAACTGGTGATAATCGACAATTTATTCTTCTTTCTAGCCTCAGGAGGAATATGTTTGGTATTTCCCCCTTAGCTGTGATGAGCATTGTAGAATTGTTATGATACACTTGTTTACTGTATTGGCACTCTGAGCTGAAAGGGTCTACCGAGTGATAAAATTGGGAGAGATGGCTGAGGAAATGGCCAACACCCCATATTGAGTGGTGATGTGGACTTGATGGAGTTAGGAAGGATTAAAAAGACTAGCAATGGGGTACAAGGGTCAGAGAGAGTGTTCAAAGTGATAGAAGGGAACACAGGCATCTGCAGGAAATCCAGGTGCCTAAGCAAGAGGTCCTTCACCTGGGCACAGGATCAAGGACAGGGTAGTGAGAACAAGGCACTTCATGACTTCTGCTCATTCCAATTCTGAATCTGTCCTGTTTATGTTTTACTATACTGGATATGAAGTAAGATTGTTATTGGACTTTCTTTAAAGTTGCCAGCCTGACTTTCCCGGCAGAGGCTGCCCCAAATAGCAGACAGCTGAGCCAATTTCTCTGTGGGCATCAGGGATACAGAAATTAAAGAACCATCCCAACCACGCTATAAAATATATGTAGTCTTATTGTTCCTGGTGTGTTTAATGCAAATTCTACCACATTAATCTTACAGTTTCCCTTTCCTCCTTTTGGAGCATCAGTTTCTTCAATGGTATGTCCAGAGAAAACACTGTAAGAACTGCAGTGAAACAATCTTCCCTGGAGAATTTTTTTTAAAGACTTTATGTATTTATTTGACAGAGAGAAATCACAAGTAGATGGAGAGACAAGCAGAGAGAGTGAGAGGGAAGCAGGCTCCCTGCCGAGCAGAGAGCCCAATGCGGGACTCGATCCCAGGACCCTGAGATCATGACCTGAGCCGAAGGCAGCGGCTTAACCCACTGAGCCACCCAGGTGCCCCTTCCCTGGAAATTTTGTCAAGGATGATAATGAACATGGAGGTAGCAGATACTAATGTCATAAAAACTCAGGACTAGGAAAACTGAAAATGGCTGTTTACTGTGGGAACTGTATGACAGATAAAAGAAGAACGGCTGCCCTAAATTTCCTCCTTTGCAGAGAATGACCCACAGGGCACCTGTATAACTTAGCGATGGGTGAGGAGCTCCAGAGAGGGCTCTGGCTGACACCAAAACAGCTATTAATTGTTTCCTCTCCTTAAGATCAAGTCTGAATGAAGAGGCTAAATGAGTTTCCTTTAAGCATGAGAAGCTCCTGTTCAATTGCAGTAGGACCACACTGCAAAGATGAAGGATGGGTGTGTGGTGTGTGTTTTAAGGACCCTGCTTCCAATTATTCTCATCCTTTTATTGTTGAGAAGCAGTGCCTGTATTAGTAGGATCAGGGACTGAATACTCCTCAGAAATTCATTATATGCAGCAGCCACTTTTTAACCTTTGGCTGTGAGTGATTTTTGAAATGCACTCGTGGTGGATGGGTTTTAAATTCTAAAGGTGAATGAAATGGCATTGTTAGAGCAGTAATGTCTATGGTGATGACAACACTGGGGCCTGGAAATTGCGTTATCCAAGGGAGGGATATTACAGAAAGAGAAAGAATTGTGTCTTGATTTCCAATATATTAATTTATTCAAATAGCCTCATCTACTTATATAAAGGAATCATAGGATGTTAGAGTCAAAAAGACATTAGAGACAATCCAGTTATTGAAATGAATTTTTTAGATGTGATGAGAGAGATAGACAAACCACTGGGAGAGTTCAAGGTCACATGGTGGATGGATAAAGAAAAACCCAGCATTCCTGGTTGGGGTGGATTCTATGGGCTTTCTGTGTGGTGCGCTGCCTTTCCGAATCTGGTCACGCAACTGGATTGGGGTGGATTCCTGGGTTGGGATGGGTTGGGTGGATTCTGTGGGCTTCCTGGATTGGGGTGGATTCTATGGGCTTTCTGTGCAGTGTGCTGCCTTTCTGAATCTGGTCACGCAATTGGATTGGGGTGGATTCCTGGGCTGGGATGGGTTGGGGTGGATTCTGTGGGCTTCCTGGATTGGGGTGGATTCTATGGGCTTTCTGTGTGGTGTGCTGCCTTTCTTAATCTGGGCATGCAATGACCATGTATTGACTGAAGCATTACAAGAGAATGAAGCTTTTGTGAGGTGGTGTATGATGGAGGAAGGGACATGAGTTATGGAGTTAGACACCCAACTTTGAATTCTGAATCTGCCGCTTACGTGATTTTATGCACATCCCTTTACTGACCTCACCTTAGCTTAACCATGTTGCCTATCTTGCAAGGGAGATAAGTTTTAGGGTGAAACTAAATGAAATTATTTCAGGAAAGTGCCAATACAAGATCCACTGTATTGTGGAATCTTGAAAAATGATCGTTTCATTCTTCTCTACTAAACAAGATGTCAAAAGGGAGAAAATAAACAGAATAGAGCCAAACAAAAACCCAGAAATAACTCTCACTGGAAATAACTCTTATCTTGGGTTTTCTATATTTTTCGTCTTTTTCCTTCCTTCCCTAATGTACTAAATTAGGTAAGCAATCATAGCTCTGGTTTTGCCTCATCTGCAAAGTGATCTTGGGAATGTTGGCTTACCAGGAAAAGCTTCTAGGTGTCTAATTTTACATGATGACCCAAGAAATGGTGAAGAGAACTCTGGAAACTTGTGGTTGGGCCCCAGGTCACTGGGACTTAAGCATTCAATGGGAGATAAAGTAGGGGTTGCTCCTGATTTTTCAGAGCTTCCTTCAGCACATAAGACTATTCATTCTGAGACTGTAGAAGAACATTCTTATATTTTGTCTGAGGGTAACTCCTGGCTGTGGACAGGGAAGAATGGTTCTTGGTGTGGAAACTTGGGGGCGGGGGCATCATCAAAGTGCCCTCTGATGCATACCAGCTCATGCAAGTTTGATCAGCATGTTTAAAGGCTGCCCTGTGCTAGCTGTTGGGGCTTTAAGGATAAACAAGCCATGAGATCTTATTTCTGGGGAGATGGTCTCAAACCCTTGAAAGACAGGCTGTAAAAAACCAACATAGAATATCAATATGAAACAAAAACCTGTGCTTCCGTCCCTGCTCCAGGGGTCCTAACTGAAGTGGCCAAGGAAATGTAAATGTTTGAAGTCAGAGAAGGGTGCCATCAGCCCCAGACTTGGCTGCACTGCTGGTGGAACCAGATGATACAGAAGGACCAGACACTCATTTGAACTCTATCCTGAAGAAAGCGGTATGTGTGCAAGGGAATTAAATAGAGGGAGAATGCAGACATTCTAGAAATATAAAAAAGAAAGAGGGAGATAAAGATAGGGGGTAGCGTGTTGATCACTGGAAACGTGTCAGATGAAGGTAGTAGCAGCAGATGCCTTTCTTTCTTTCTTTCTTTCTTTCTTTCTTTCTTTCTTTCAGGTAGATTTAAAGGTCTTCCCACTGAATAAGTGTGGAAGCAAGCTTGAGAAAGTCAAGGGGCTGGATCAGGAGGCGGGGAAGGGAAGGGTTGCTGCCTTGATGCTCTGGTGGATGAATAGCATGTGGCAGCAACAGTGAGTGGAGCTCACCCTTGGCTTTGAACAGATGTGGCAGATTCTGGGTGTTTTTCTCAACATTAAACAGAGGCACAGTCATGAACGGGGTTTACAGTAATTCCAGGAACAAGGTTAGGTAACATTGGGGTGCTTCCCAGGGAGGCCTAGCCCCAGCCTGGGGTGGGAAGTTTCCACAGGTAGGGCAAGCTTCACTGGGAAAGGTTCTGCTCGTTCTATCAGCCCCACCACATACTCAGAAGAGACCAAGGATTGCTAGGATCAGGGTGACAACCAGCAGGGGTAACCATGACCACTTCCTGCCTCTGGACACCCCAGTTCCCTTCATCTCTCCCTGCCACCCTTGCCCTGCAGCTGAGTGTGCAGCTGAGCTTCTGGTAGCATTTTTCTGGCTTCAAGCACATTTCCAAACGTGATCTCTAAGTTTTCCAGCAATAACCAATGGGCTTTGAATTGCTTCTTCATACACTTGAGTCAAAGGCTCCACGCCTTCACTCATTTGAGGTCCAGATAATGTCCTGAATCTGGCTGGTAGGGATGAGACTGCCTAGGGGGAGGCAATGAATATGGGGTAGAGAATGAGCTGACACCAAAAATGATGTGGAAGGCAATGAAATAGAAAGGAAACTAGGTCAGACTCTGGGAGAACAGTTGCAAAGAGGCCCAGAATCTGTTTATCATATGGGGTTTTCGAAGCTTAGAATCTGTTAGTGGTTTGGTTCAGCAGAAACAGTAACTGGTAACAAACTGATCACAGTGCTCCTGGAGAGTCTTCATGCCACTGTGGGGCGGGAGAGCTCTGCTTGGACAGTTCCTGCAGAAGGAAAGTGCTTTCACATAGATACTCACAGGCCAGATGGGACAGGTGGAAAGCCTTGGGCATCTTCTATGAGAAACCCTGAATGTCTCAGTCTGGAATTTCCTGAGTTTCCACCCCCTGCCCTCACGGAAAGGGAACAGCAGTGGGTACTGCTCAGCAACTTCCGGGTGGTACAAGTCCTGATCACCCTGGAGGGGTCAGGGTCAAACCTGTGCCCTCTCCTCTCCTGACTCCCCTCCTAATCTCCTGCAGTTTTCTCCTTTGGCCCTGGCTCCTTCAAGCAGAGGAGCAGATGTGGACTCCTCTTGAGCTTTTTCCATTTCCCAGGCAGGCATTTCCTTCACACACTGTGGGCTGGCGGACCCTTCCCTCGACCTGATCCTGCCTGCTCTCTCTCTTGGAGAATTGATCGGCATTTCCGGCTTGAGGTTCAAGGATGAAGGAGGATGTGTTTGCCTTTAAACATCTGGACAAGTTTTGCTGCTCCAGATAGGAAGAAATTGTCAAATATATAGGCACATGGTAGCAGAGAAAGCCCAGTGGACACTTATATTTGGAAAGCACCAATGATAGGACCAATGTCTTTACCGAGAAGGATGTATGGAGACAGACGAGATACTCTGCTAATTCCGGGTTTCCTTATTGTCTCTGTCGCCCTGTGCTTCTCTCTTATTCTGTAGTTTTGCTATTACTTCGTATTCACCTTGGACTTTCCACCACGTTAGCTGCCATTTTGATTGTTTTCCTGTTCCTTGCTCCATTTGAACTATTGTTCTTTTTTATGTATGATTACAGTGAAAGCCTGAAGTCCAGATAATATTGAGCTCGAAAGGCCCTGTTAATATGCATTTGCACCACAGAAAGGAGATGAGCTCATTTGTATGATAAATTAAAATGCGTTATCTTGCAGCAAGAGTGAACATGAAGGTCATGCAAGGTGAAGACGCCACGACGTTTCCCCAAGTTCAAGGATTGCATTTGGGAACTATATTTCCCCTGGGTTAGAGACTGGAGTTAAGTAGGCAGAGAATTAGAAGCTGATAAAGGAATTACTAATACTGCCATTTGTTTCACAAATTTCAATTAAAGGATTTAATATGATGGTTAAACTACAAATTACATTTAGTAAAGCCATGAGACTGGCATTTTCCGTAATTTAATATTTCTGCTTAACGCTACGAGGCATTAATCCAGGAGGTACTGGGTGGTCTCCTGTTCAAATGAAATCCCTGGTATTCATGACTTCTGGTTAAACAAGAAACACCGCGCATGAGACTGGAGAGTAGAATGAAGTATTATGCTGGGTTTTTTTGTTTTTGTTTTGTTTTGTTTTTAGAATCCAGGATTTAAAATGATTCTATTACACTTGAAAGATTTAACAGATCTCCGAATGAATGAAACAAATGTTTGGGTAAATCACCGCAATTTCTCTTTCATTAGCTTGAAAGTTGCCAGTGGAGTAGATTTACTTTGGTAGGTTTCCAAACCAATAAGAATGAACATTGAAAGAAAATGAACACAAAGGCACAAATGTGTATACTTAGCGTCACCAAATTATAAAAGCTTTTAAAAAACAGTTTTGTGGAATCCATAGGGAAAATTCTGTGATATTTCCAATCAGATGAAGAGGGCTTATCTTGTTCAACCATGAGCTTTAGCATAATTTCTCCAGTTTTTTTGTATTTTGCATTCACAATCTGTCAAAGGAAGGGCTAACTCCAAGTTAGTGTGCGTATGTGTACAAACTTATCTCCAAGTTCAGTTAGCTTGGTTTTTCATTTGAGTTGTCAGGGAAGTCAGTCACATGGAAAGGTAAAGGCCTTTGAGTCAAGTGTTCCATGCTTGCTTTTACTTGAGGCCCAGAAAGTGTCCTGGTCATTCGAATCCAGCTGAGATGAATGAGAAGACCAGAAAGAAGAAATGAAGGCAGGGTAGACGGAATGAGCCAACACTGGTAATAATGAAAATAAGAATGAAATAGGAAAGAACATCAGGTCAGAATCTGGAAGAGCTTGTCAGACAGCCTTATGTATCCTGCTTATACATGGGGGTTAGGAAGCTCTGAAAATTTGTTAGAGGTTTGATTTGGCAGGAAGAGTAACTGACAGTAACATGGTAACAATACTTTACCTAAAATTCTTGCATGGATGCCATTGCTCCTGGGACCAAGTTATTTATAGCCATTTTGTGGCCTTGATGTTTGGTTACTTTCTGCACCCTGGCCTTGTTTCTCTCTTCCAGTTCCACTGGCTCACTTTCAGGAGCTCTACGTGTCTTGTTTCCTAAATTACTGCCTAACCCACCCAGCCCCATTTGTCTCACCTGCTTTTGCTCATTTTCCAGTTCTGCTTCTCTGAGAAGTCGTCCCTTTTCCCAGGATTAGGTTAGGGATCCTTGTTATATGTTCTCCTAACACTGTTGACACTTATTACAGTTGTTAGTTACTAACTTACTTAGTTATTTCTTTAAAGTCTGTTTTAACCTCCTGCGACTGGTATATCTATGAGAGTAGGGACTGTTATCTATCTTGTTTACATGTGTGTTGCATGGAAGGTATAAGAAAACAAAACAAAACACTACCTACGTGAGTACTGAGCAAAGCAAAAGCCTGGTTTATGGGTTGGATTGTGACCTCCTCAAAGATATGCTAACATCCAACCCCTAGAACTTGTGAATGTGACCTTAACGGGAAGTACATTCTTTGCAGATTTAGTGAAGTTAAAATGAAGTCATTAGGGAGGGTCCTAACTGAATATAACGGAAATTCTTATAAAAAGAGGAAAATACCACACGAAATCAAAGACACAGAAGGAGAAGGCCACATGACCACAGAGACAGAGATTGGATTGATGTGTTTATGAGTCAATGAACACTGTGAATCAATGACCACCAGAAGCCAACAGAACACAGGGAAGGATTCTCCCAGAGTCTCAGAGGGAGGATGTCCTGTGGACACCTGGATTTCAGACTTCTAGCCTATTAAATTGTGAAAGAATAAATTCCTGTTGTTTCAAGCCCTCCAGATTATGGTACCTTATATGACAGGTGCTAGGACACTAATACTTCCAGCCATCGAAACTGGTACCAAAGATTCTAGCTGAACTAGCAGCAGGTGGCGCTGACTTCTGTGATGATGGGCAATGGTACTCAAGACCAAGTTTGCTCTTAGAATTTGGGATTAGATCTAGCAGGTGAGGCATGTAATAAGTGAAGCTGAAGAGAGAGAGAGAGAGAGAGGGAGAGAGAGAGAGAGGGAGAAGAATTTTAGAGGGAGCCTCCATGAGAATAGCTGATAGTAATAGTTAACATTTAGTGGGTAATTATATATGCCAACATCATCGAAGATTTATTCCCATAAATAACTTATGAGGTAGGTCCTCTTATCTTTATTTGTAGATAAAAAGAATGGGGAAGAGTAAGATTGTGAAATGGCAGGGCCCTCATTTGAACCAGGCACACATGAAGGATGGACAGCAGGGAAAGTCATCCCAGAAATCGCCACTTGGTGTAGAGCTTTTTAGTTCCCAAAAATATTAATTAAGGATTCATCTGGGTCAAACTGTTTCACAAGCTGTGGATGTACACTGAGATTAAGCTGATTTCAAAGCTGTTATTGACATACAGGTATATGCTTTCTATTTTTAAGCTTGTTTTGACAACAGTGTCAATCCGTCTACATGTTTCATAACCCCTTCGGCAATGTGGTGTGATATTGTCATGGTAGTCAGAATCTTGGTTTTATATCTGTCTCATTAAAACCCAGAAGTACTTATGACATTCTAGTGCTGACTTTTTCCTCTTTTACAGGTGCCTCTTCTGCTTCCAAAGTAGGTCAACCAGTAGCCCAGGCTCAGAGAAGGAGAATATGCAGAGGAATCAAATGCTGGAAGGAATTCTGATGGAGGAAGAGATCATTAATTCTTCCTCTAGAGAGAATAGCATCTCTCAGAGATGAAATCTGTTCTTGACATTCCCATGAGAAAGAGAATCCACTGAGTCTCTGAGGGCAGCGTTTGAGACAGTGGAAACAGGGCTGGGCAGCCGGCAAGTCTGAGCTCCACAACCTCTTCTCTTCCATTTCATCCCCCAGCTTCCGGAGGCTCCCTTATTTCCTCATCTGTGAAATGGAGGTAACGCTATATCACCTACGATCCCAGTTTTTTGAGGGACAAAAATGAGAACATGGAGAGGATGGTGTTTTTTCATTCAGGGCAATTCCACTGAAATAATTCTATCAGGAAAGAGCACTTTTTCTTTCCATCTAGGTAGGTGAACATTTATATTATTGTATCCCAGGGATTTTTACTTTTGCTTTTCCAGATTCTTTTCCTTTCCTTTCCCTTCCTTTCTTCTCTCTTTTCTCTTCACTTCTCTTTTCTCCTTCTGCCCGCCTTCCCTCCCTTTCTCTCTCTCTCTCTCTCTCTCTCTCTCTCTTTTTCACCAATCACAGTGTCTTGAATCTTTTCCAGTTTTCACCTGCTGTATCCCAGGCAGAGGCTCAAATTGCACAGGGAATCCATACTCTGTTGCACAGACCAGGTATGTCATACATGTACACATTGAAAAACACACTCTTTACAGAAACTCTATGTGCTTTTTCTTCTAAGCGGTGCACTAGATCTCTAGGTCAGTTTTGGGTATGACAGTAATTTGCACAGCTCATTTTTTCTTCTTAGATATACTACTTGACTTTCCTTTAATTTGATTTTGGTAATTTTTTTCTTGTTAAGATCATCTCAAATACTAATGTCATTATTCCAAAATATAGACAATACTCCTTCAAAATATTACAATGATTGTCCTTAAAAAAAAGTGTTCATTATTCCAATCACAAGTTTAAGTAATATGATTATTACTTACTATTACGATTTAAGTAATATGATTATTGATCTCAGACATGTTATGGAAATGTCAACATGTGAGTACTAACAACTGATGGTAGTAATAATAAAAAAAATTAGTGCTAATTCAACTGCGATCACCTCACAGGTCAGAGACTGGGTTCAGTTCTTTTTTACATTTATCATACGCATCCTCAAAATAATTCTGCTAAGTGGGCATGAGTATTCTTATTCCGCACAGGTGAAAGCAGAAGGGATAATAATTAAATTGCAGAAAGACTGTTCAAGCCATGTAGGTCTAGGGACTCAACAGCTAGTGTTTTATCCTGTGCCTTCAATGTGTCCTAGGAAGCTATGGCCCATTAAGGACTGAGCAGATCCGGTTCTGGAACCTGTATGGAATTGGTGCATCAGAAGACTGTAGAGTCTTTCCTCCAAAATCTGTAAAAAATTGCTTCCTTGCCCTTTACAGTAGCTGTTACATCCATCTGCTCACAATGAATTTCTTAATCACCTCTGGTGATGTGATTCTGACTCCTTAAGTAGTTTGTCCTGGGCACCACGGGGAATGCTTATTGTGATAACATCTGCTCACCCCCTTCCTCCTGGTAAACTCTGAGGCAGAGAATTCACTGGAGGGCTTTTAGCACCGTCTACCTTTTCTGGGTATGAGGAAAGTTGGCCATCTGTCAGTGGCCGTGGAGTACCCTTCATCGACCTCTTGCATTTAATTTCTTGGACTGAGTGCTCACTCTTACCCACTCTATTTACCATGGTGGTTTTTGGCCTCTCCTTACACATGTGGTTAAGAAATTATAATTCCTCCAGGAAGGACTAAGGCTGTACTTTCCAGCAAGGCAAAGGATATATGCCACTGTCATGGGACTTTGGTTTTCAAAAAGAAAGTTTTATTATTTGTGCTTATTGTAATATCAGTTGTCTTTGAACTTATCACAATGGGGCATGGCCATCTGAATTATAGTCTATGCAAATGTAGGTAAGGAGGCCCTCTCTGGTCACTCCCTCCGCCTTCCTGGAAGCTCAGCATTTTGAGCTGAATAAATCAGAAAGCTGGGGTTGTATCTTGAGCCAAGGGGTTGGCTTTTTAAGATGGCTGACTCTTAGTCAGTCTGGCATCTGTTGCTCTCTTCATTTTCGATTCTTTGAATTTCCTCCTCCATATTATTTTAAGAGTTAAGTGTCCAGATGGATACTAAATTCCTTTCTCACACCTGGCTTTCTGAGCAAGCAATGAGTTTTTGCTTTTTCAGTGGGCACAAACCGTGTCTCTTGGCCTGCTTTCTGTAACACCCAACACTTTTTCCTTTCTCTGGCTTTAATGGTCTCATTAAGGATCTCAGAAATGGTGGCTCTCAAATATTATTTATCCAAGTACCATCAAGGTTTCAGTGGGAAAGGGGCTGAGAGAAATGGAAAAACAGCCTCCGATTTCTATTCACCTTCAGCCAGCTTGTCATGCTGCCCTCTGAAAGATGGCTTCATAATTAATTCGGGCAATGGACAGGCTAGCAGGACCACGGGCTGCCGGGGCAAGCCACTTAATGCTTTTTTTACTGCTAATAAGACATAAATATGGCTAATAGTAGCATTTTCAGAGTGTATTAATGAAACACAATTTCTGAGTGTGATATGAATTTTATCTAATTAGTAGCTTTTAAAATACCTTCAGACCTGTTTTCAAAAGGAATATGAGACACTGAAAAGAGATTCAGGAGCCAGAGACCCCAATGGCTCAAAACTCAGCAGACAGTGTGAGACCAATTTCCTAGGATGCTCAGGAGACCCCTCTTCCAGGAAACTTGATTGAGCATGTAAGTTCTCTAATATTTTTCCTTCAGTAGAACAATACCCTGGACTCCTTATGGTACTACTTCTTTCCATAAATGAGCCAGAAAAACAACAAACAAAACTAAGTTAGACCTTTTCTTCAGCTTGAGGCGCTTATAGTTCCTGATGCTTTCTCATGGCACAGCAGATCACAGAACCTGGAAAGAGCTAGCTAACCCACAGTGCTGAAGATGGAAAAGGCTGGGAGTCCAGCTAGAGCCTACAGTTGCTAATGCCTTTCAGTGATCTCCACATTCTTTAGCTAAAACTGCTACATGCCTTTTAGCTAATTTGCCTTTCTTCCCTTCTTTTCCTTCTTCCTCTCTCCCTCTCTGTCCCTCTTATTTCTTGGTTAGTTTGCTTTTTCCTTTCTTCTTTCTCCATACCTGCGTGTGTGTGAACCTCAGACATGGACAATTGAGTTAATCAGATTTTTCAGTTCATGATTAATTTTATTAATTTTTTATTTTATTTTATTATTTCCTCCTTTGTTGCCCAACTTTAAGTTCTTCTCTCTACCTTCCATAGGCACCCACTCAAGAACACTTAGAGGGTTTTCAGTGAAAACTGTACAGTTTTGTTTGGCAAGTGTGTCTTCTTTAATTTATATAAAGGGTGCTGTGCTGCAAAACTCATTTTGCTTCATTTATTTAATCAATCCTGTTGTTGAAAAGATTCAGTATCATTGCTGTTTGTTTGCTCCATCATCTCCTATCAAATATCTGCCCCACATTTTCATTTTTCATTCCTCTGTGGATGGTATCCAGGTGGCTTCAGACTTTGTTAGCATAAGCAATATTTTAAGGAACATCCTCATACATGCCTCCTCATGTTCCCAGGAGAGTGTTTCCCTTCTGAGGAATAAGATAGCTAAGGTTGTAGGTAGGATCATCTTTAATTTCACCAAGTTTCACCATTTCCCCCTTAAAAATGTCTTCTTTACTAGCAATGCATAACGTTTCTAACTTAGCCACATGTTTGCTCTTGCTTGATGTTATCTGAGCATCAGCCCAAAGTTCAGGATCTTATCATCTAAGTCAGGCCCAAGGGAGTGTGAGGTGTCCATTAAGTATGATTCTTTGAGTAAAATTTCTCTTGATCCCTGGAATTAAAGAAAGAAGCTGTTTGTCCCCCACCTGTGCAACATTCAGGGTGGGACAGGCACAGGGTGACCTCTGTAGACATTATTATTTTAAAAAAAGGATGGGGTGCCTGTCTGGTACAGTCAGTTAAGTGTCCAACTCTTGGTTTCAGCTCAGGTCATGATCTCAGGGTCGTGAGATCGAGCCCCGCATGGGGCTCTGCACTCAGCGCAGAATCTACTTCAGGTTCTCTCCTTCTCTCTCTGCCCCTCCTCTCCCTTCCTTCTCTCTTTTAAATAAATAAGCCTTTCAAAAAGGAGAAAAATGGGAGACACAGTCACTGGATCTAACAATTATTAGATACACCTAGGCGAGGGCAAGAGCTTCCTGTTTTAGAGCTCCGTTATACTTTGGTGAACCATTATTCACGGTTTTGGCCACAGTCTCTAGGCTCTCAATGCCACTCTCTGAGTTGTGTATTCATTTTAGAAAGGTCGCCGTGTTTGCAGCTGACTAGTGTCTTCGGTTTGTCTCCTGGTTATAGATTTTGGGGGCCCCAAGGCATCTTTTCCTTTTGTGCTGTCTCTGTCCCTTTCAGTCCAAGTGGTAGATGTTTTTGCATCTAACATAGTTTTAAAGACCTCATGGGTCTCCTGAGCATAGTTTTGGAGTTCAGGCCATTAGACAAAAGCATGCTGACAAATCTCTCCAAGGTAAGCCCTGTTCTACTTTGGGCTTCCATTGAGGACCAGGCTCTTGAGCTTCTTGGAAGCTCTGCTAGTTGAATTAAAGGACTTGTGAGTTGCACCCTTGAAAACTGAAGAGCCCCTTTGTCCTGCAGAATGACCCTCGGAGGCACCACCTTTGATATTTCTACTGATATTTTTTTTTTATATTGCTCACTTCCTCAGCTTCAGCTTCACTGAGAATGTTCTGGATTTGATCTTTGCTCAGAGCTATTTCCTAGATTTAGGATTGTTTGCCATCTTATGGGGCTGGGAACCTTTGAAACTAGCAAGTTCTGGTTCTTTCTGTATAATGGTCCTTTCTTCAGCTGATCTCTGCCCTCTCAGATTTTACTCTAAGCAGAGTTTCTGCAGAATTTTCACCAGTCTGGCTGGAAATCTAAGCTAGATCATTTCGTGCATGAAGTATATTTGTAACTTCCACATTCTGGTTACTGTTGTCCAACTTTCTGTCAGGACATAATGAGGATTTCCTTTCCTCCAATATCCAGTAAGATATTCCTCATTTTCTTTTAAGCTCTCACTGGCAATCTGCTTAAAGTCCAAAATTCTGCAAACAGTCTAATTAGGCAATTTAGACTTTTATGAATGCTCTCTTCAAAGTCCTTTACTTGCCCAGTTTCTGCTCACCATCTCTCCCATATAGGTTTTTGTTATGACACATCTTACCTTTGGTACCAAAATCTGTATTAGTTATTTGTCACTACAGGATAAATCACCATAAAATTTAGTGGGATAAGACAACAAACATGATCTTACATCCTCAGAGCTAGGAGCCTGGCAGCACCTTAGTCAGGTGGTTCTGTGTTAGGTTTCAGGTAACCCCCTGGCCAGTGTTGCAGTGACTTCAAAGCCTGGGAAATCTGCTTCTAAGCATGTTCACATAATTGTGGGTAGACCTCAGTTCCTCACTGAGGCCTGGAGACTTATTGAAATCTTGTCTGGAAATCTCTCTGGAGGACTGTTCACAACATGGCTTTCCCCAGAGCAAGAAATGAAAGACAGAAAGGGGGAAAAAAGTAGGGAGAGAACTCAGGATGAGAGTCACAGTCACTCATAGCCTCTCCTCAGAAATATTTTCTCAGCTATGCCATATGCTGTTGGTTACGCAGACCAACTGTGACCCAGTGTGGGAGAGGACTACACAAGAGTGTGAATACCAGGAGGTAGGTTTGTCATTGGGAACCATCCTGTAGTAAGACTACCACAATGACTCCTTCTTCTCAACACTGTTATTAAACAATCCATTGTTTCCCCATTGATTCGGAGTTATTATCCCCAGCATATATAAAATTATTACATAGGTATGGGTTAATTTCTGGCTTTTTAGTTTTGTTTCATTTGTTTCTTTTATTACTTGTGACACTTCAGTGTGTTACCCTTTGTAACCTTTCAATAATTTGTCTTATTACCTGGAAGGGCATGAAGGAAGTAGATGGTTAAGCAGCAGGTCCAAAGTCTTTTCTATCCCATGGGGATGCCCCTGGAAAAGAAAGAAGATATGGACTCAGTAGAATCCTTTTGTAAATTTGCTGATGGCAAATGTGATACTCTTTTGCAACTAGGAGAGTTTAGCAGGATGTCTGGTTGTCTAGGATTATTTAAGATTAGTAAGCCTGAGATCTATGGATTTATGGGGCACAGCTCCCTGGAAAAGGTCACATAAACTATGTAAGTCTCTGACTTTGCCAGATGAGTAGATATTTCCAACCAACTTGGCAAATAGATGATCAAATTTTGAGGCTTCCTTTGATTCTGCTTAGTTGCTTTTTTCCAACAAGAATACTTTATTGCTGGTGTTGCCCATGGGAGACACATAGTATCTGTTTGTCTTTTGTCATATTGAAGTTGTTGACAATTTTTCAGTGCCTAGATCAATCAGTTTCTTTAGGATTGCAAAATCGTGGAATTCTGTCATTCTTTCTTCATTTATTCACTGAAATACTTCTACAAAAAGAAAGTTCCCTTCATTTACTATTTGATATTCCACTGGTGTAGTTCTTAAAGGAAAGACAAGATAAATGTTTCAGTCTTTTGCTTTATTAGTTTTAAAAATGACTTGGTTCGTTATCATCTTTCAGATTCACCTATTATTATTATTATTATTATTATTATTATTATTTTGTCATATTTTTATGAGGTCATGGACTTAAACATATTTTAGGTATTGTAATCCACTGTGGATATTGTCCTTATTGATGCTGAAGTCATAACCATATATGATAGAACTCATCGGCTTGGCTCTGGAGCCCTTCAGATGTGATTCTGATATTCTTTACAAGTTCCCTTTCCAGTAGGTCCAACAAAATGTTCTAAACCCATCTTGTATATTTCTGCTGTGGACTGGAAATCAGCTATTTCTTGAAGATCTTTAACTTCCTTTCTAGAGAAGTGGTGTTTAGGACTCACAATCTGAGTGTGAAGGTTTGTATTGTTCACTGGGTTTCCCCAGTCTTGCAACAAAATATGTTGTTAAATTTCCCTAATGAATCGTTGAACACTACATCAAAAACTAATGATGTACTATATGTTGGCTAATTGAACATAATTTATAAAAAGAAAGAAAACACTTTTTCCTTTTGATAAATGGAGTCTTGGCCTAATTTTAGTTGGTGTTTCTAGTAATATGAATAAGCTTGAACATTTCTTATGTCCAAGGGCCATTTCGTTTTCCAGCTCATTTTAAAATAACATTGTTGGACTTTAACTTCTCTAGTTTTTGAAGTATTTTATACCAGCAGTTCTCAAAGCATAACTTGGGGAGCTGAGGGTTCCCCAAGACTACTTCAGGAAGTGTATGAAGTAAAAGATGTTTTCAGAATACCAAGATATTTGCTTTTCCACTGTTACTATGAGTATACAATGGAATTTTCCACAGGTCATATGACATGTGCAATAGAAAGAACCCAGAAACAGCCGTCTACTAAGCTAGGCACTTTTTAAAATTACAGAAATGTAAAGCAATGACAATCTTCCTGCAAGTTTTTTTTTTGTTTGTTTCAATATTTGTGTAATCAAGTCATCAATCTGTTTTTGAGTCTTATAGGACATCAGATTTTTGCCGGTAACACTAGATACAAAGAGATAACTAAGAAATATTAACTCCTGAGGAAAAGAATTTTGAATTAGTGTTGTATATCCTATTAAACTATCACCATTTGTGAAAAAAATCTTCAGACCCTCAAGACATCAGGAAGGTTAGCTGAAAGGATCTTCTTAAAAGCTACTGGATGGGGCGCTTGGGTGGCTCAGTGGGTTAAAGCCTCTGCCTTTGGCTCAGGTCATGATCCCAGAGTCCTGGGATCGAGCCCCGCATCGGGCTTTCTGCTTGGCGGGGCGCCTGCTTCCTCCTCTCTCTCTGCCTACTTGTGATCTCTGTCTATCAAATAAATAAATAAAATCTTAAAAAAAAAAGCCACTGGATGAGGGTTTTGGGGAGAGTTATGACATGAATGCCTTTGCTAAACTGAAGTGAGTAGAAAATGTATGGGATACAGATGAATGCATGAACACCTCTCATGGGGAGTAGGCTCTGCCAAGTGTTTTTGGCATGCATTTTGGTGATTACATCATGGTGGTGATCCACATTCACATTTATTCTTTCTATCATATAAATGGTCTATTGCTTACTTTCTACTTAAGCAGATTTTTTTTTTTTTTTTTTTTTTTTTTACAGAGGAAGGGTTTGTGTATTTAACTTTTGGATATTTGGGGAAATCCAGTTTGGCCACTACTGGGTTCAGACATGTCCTGATGAACTGTGTTCCCCCACTCCATGACGATATGATCACATGGGAACAAGCGGAGACTTTGCTTTTGTGCCTGTCCTAGTGACTTAGTGTAGCTTATACTCTAATTCCACACTCCTAACTCTAGAGCTACCTCCCTAAACTTTGAAAAAGAACCCTGTAGAGAGACACTGCTGTGAAAATATTAGATGGCTTCTGAAAAGCTGCTTCTCCAGGACCTGATCCCTGCAAGGTTAGCTTTATTGTTATGGAAAATAGCAGTTACACATTAAAGATTTTCAGCAGTCCCAAGCTGAGGATGCCTACTGTAGCAGCGCTGTGGGAAATGCAAATAAAAACAGTCATCAGTTACTGTAGTAATCAAACATTATTGTGCGAAAGCTTGGGAACAGCCTTGGGAACCCAAGTGTATGGGCTTCAGGATGCCTTCCACAGCTGTGCCCTCAATTCTCTTCATGTCTTTCCCCATGGCTTAGGAGAGAACAAACTCATCTGGGCTCAAGGCTGGCATCTTCTTTACCTAGGAGATAAACTAATACTGGGGGGATTACTTCCCCTCCAGCAACTTGTCCTCCCCTGCAGTTTAATTTGCATTTGTATTACTCACTTGGTTGGTTATTTATAAAGTGGCAGAGATTAGGTTTCTGAGTAAAGTTGGATTTGGTGCTGAAGTTCATAACTACTTTTTAAAAATGAAATTTCTTATGCCCAAATAAGGGAGAATTGTCCGTAGAAAGATGCTGACCTGGTCTTAGGATGGAATCTTCTTCCTGTGCAATTCTGAATGTGGGGTATCAGTACCACTTCTTGGGTACTGGTACCCCATGAAACTAGAAGCATCATTTTGGAGGTATGATTACAAAATGATTAAAAGTGAGCAAGTATTTCTAGAGCTATCTGTTTTTATTAAAGTAAAAGAGGGAGTTTTAAAATCTGGCTAGTTGGCAGCTTCAGAGAAGGACATTAGACAAGTCAACCCGTGAGATCTCATCCGTAGGCTTGTGCTCCCCGCTACATTGCCCAAACTGAGAGATAGATTTGCAAATGTCAGATCTTGAAGTATTAACTTACAGTGGGAGATTCTCCTTGATTGGTTCTTGAACACTTAAGTCCATTATCTTGAGCATTGTTTCTGGAATGCAGCTTTATCTAGATTAACTGGAATCCAGGTGTAGGGTTTGGACTATTTTTGCAGGATTTGAGCAAGGAACAGAAGGATCCTCTTTCACTTATAGGGAGCATTTGTCTTCTCTTAGAGCAATGTGGAAGCAGCTCTCACCTGCACTTACATTCTGGCTTTCCTCTGACCTTCACTTCCACATAGATTCCACAATTATTTTGCTACTCCAAAGAATGGTTTTCAGCTTTTCACCAGTAATTCTGCAGTCATGTCCTTCTAGGTCTGTATCTTTAAAGAGTTAATTTATTTATTTTATTTGAGAGAAAGAGAGAGAGAATGGGGGAGGGGTAGAGGGAGAGGAAGAGAATCTGAAGCAGACTCCATGCTGAATGTGAACCCTGAGGTGGGGCTCTACCTCATGACCCCAAGATCATGACCTGAGTGGAAACCAAGAGTCAGCTGCTTAACCAGCTGAGGTACCCAGGTGCCCCTAGGTTTGTGTCTTAAGTAGACAGTCCATGGTAAAGTACTCCAAGGAAACCTGGCTGGCTTAATTCTAACACATGCTACCTAGAGGCTTTGAATTTATTATCATGCTTTTCTGATTGTAGTTTTCACATCTATAAATGGATATCATATTAGTAATGATCTTATCTCATGGGGCTGCACTGGGATCAAACGAAATAGTTCTTGTGAAGCACTAAGTATGTGTGGCATGCAGACTTTATGGTGTTATCCTCACGTCCTGGGATTCATGTTTTATGTAGCCCCTCTGATACTCAGTAGAGCTGAGGTGTGTCAAACTCCAGGATATTGTGGACATGGTGGGGCATCATTTCTGAGGGTAGATCATAAAAGACATTGTAGCTTCCATCTTACCTTCTTGAGTCACTTGCTCAGGAGGAAGTCAGAGGACACTCAAGTAACCCTCATGGAGAGGTCCAAATATGGGAACCCATAGTTCCTGCCAATAGCTCTGTCAGTGAGCCATATTGAAAGTGGATGCCTGCAACCTCATGAGAGATCCTCAGCAGAATCATCTTACTAAGCCCTTCCTGAATTTCTGATCCACCAAAACTATGAGGTAATATTGGTTTGTTATCTTTTTTTAAAGTTTTAAAAAAATATTTTATTTATTTATTTGTGAGAGAGAGAGAGAAAAAAAAAAATGCAAGCAGGAAGAGCAGCAGAAGACAAGGGAGAAGGTGTTTTCCCTCTGCACAAGGAGCCCGATGTGGGGCTTGATCTCAGGACCTCGTGATCACAGCCTGAGCTGAAGGCAAACACTTAGCCAATGGAGCCACCCAGGTGCCCTGCTTTGTTGTCTTAACTTGCAGACTTTTGGGGTAATTCGTTATGTGGCGATAGATACACAGTATAGTATAAAGATACTCAATAAATTGTAGAAATTATTATTACAGTCTAGTCAATTAGAGGACAGTTTCTTTCTGCTCTTGTTTTGATGTGGGAAAAGTGCCAAAATCATCAGAGACAGCTGTTCAAACATTTTGGTATGAGCCATTTCTCTACATGGCTGATTTGTCTTTCTGGATGCAGTAGTGTTAGCCTCACTTATCTTGTGATACCTTCATATAGTTATTTGAATACTGGCTGCACCATTTAATTATATAGACACATTAGATTAGCAAACAGTTTCAGGATAAAAAATGTTTTAGGATGAATGTAAAAGAAGCCAGAAATAGAACATGTAATTCAAAGCCCTTTGTTTCTCGTTGAATGTTCTGAGGTTAGGTTCTCCAAATGGGTCATGGTTGTGAGACTTATATTAACGGAAACTGAAAGAAATTAAGATAAAGAATAGCCTTGTTGATTTATATTTCAATTAATACTTAAACTTTTATGGTCATTTGGAAAATTGGTTTATCTCTGAAGTGTAACTAGGTTCAATATTGAGTGAATAGGCAAAAGATTTTGCCCACAAATACATACAAGGAAATATTCCCGACCTTGGGAGTCTGGATTATAGAGGAAACCAGCCCTTGGGATGTCATCCAGCTATAACTTAATGTTCTCTCCAGCCTAACCGACGGAGACATTCACACGGAGCTTCCGACAAAACCTGCTCACAGTCATGGTGCCACAGGATAATCCGTGGTCTCGGGGCAGGAAAATTGGTTCATTCTTTTTACTTTTTTAAAGATGTATTTATTTATTTTAAAGAGAGGACAGAGATAGCAAGAGAGACTGCTAGCAGGGGGCAGGGAGAGGGAGAAGGAGGCTACCTGCTGAGCAGGGAGCCTGAAGTGGGGCTTGATCCCAAGACCCACCTCCCCATCATGATCTGAGCTGAAGGCAGATGCTTAAACTGAGTGACCCACCCAGGCACCCCTAGGTTCATATTCTAATCCAACTTTTCCCAAACGCTGTGGCTTTGAGGAAATTAACCTCTGTATGAGCTTTCTTGTGTGAAACTAGAGTAATAATTGCCTCACCAATACTAGGCTCAAATAACATGATATATGTGATTATGTATATTCAGTGCATGACCTGGCATGGAAACAGAATTTGAAGGTGAATGAAGAGAGGTTTGAAGTTGCCAAGGGAATGACCTTGTGCACATATTTGTCTTTTGAGTGAAAGATTTTTCTGTTAGGTTTCTTACCATAGAGGGTGCAGTTCATGTGAAGAAAATTTCTCAGGTTTTTTTGTGTGTCCTGATTGCTTCCGTGGAGTTTAGTTTTATCTCCATTTACAAGCACCAGTTGTCCTGCATCACAATAATATCTTACTAGCCTCTGGTCTCTGCTAGGTTATAAAGCATTTTGCGGGGAGGAGACTCCATCTTATTTATTTACGATTTAAAAAAAATTCTCAAGACTTGGCACAGAGTAGGTTCTTAATAATTTGACGAGGAAGTAAATATCACAGATTTTGAAACTAAAGTCTTATTCCTGGAACCATGGACACTGCTATGAAGTTTCTCCAGTCCAGAGGGCATGCAGCAATAGTTAATTTAAAAAAAGAAAGAAGGAAAGGAAATGGGAGGTAGGTGAAAGAAGGCGAATGTTTCTGTAGAAGCAGATCACTGTTCTTAGTGACCTTGAACTGAGTCTAATTATGTGGGAGTTAATCAATGCAGATGAATAAGCCCTTTAGAGAAAGCTTCAAAAGCCTCGTGCTTGCACGAACTGCCCTAAGGATTTTTTAATAAATGTGCAGATTGCCCAGGGAAAGGGACTTCCCCAATAATTAACCCTCACTCTGGATTTTGGCATAAACACTTTGCAGCAGTTAATGTAGATGCAGTTTTTTAGGCTGAGTGGGGATATACGGGAGAAGAAGAGAAGGCGCTGGCTTGCAGTGATACCCAACACCAGACATGAGAGTCAGAGGTGGGGGAGGGGGAGAATAGGTCTGTCTGCAACCTGCTTAATTTGGTAATGAAATGCAGACTTATCTGCTTTAATCGGATGTTGCTGAATGTCAGATAATCATGTAATTCATTAAGAAAGTAAATTATATCGACGACAAAACATTTTCCCTTGCACAAGTCACTGAAAAGGGCCAAGGCTAAAGTATTAATGAAAACATACATTATATCCTTAATAAATAGTAAAGTGACATTGCCTTCAGCATTATTTACTGAGATAGTGGTCCTGGGAACACAGCTGTCAGCAAAGTGAAGGGAACCAGGAAAAAGAATTTGCTGTTTTAGTTCCTTCTCCCAAAGGTATTATTTTAAAAAGAACACTAATTCTTCAAAATGCTCTCCAAAATTGTCTTCCAGTTTCAAAGAAGTTAGGAGAATATTCAGGACTATAACTGTTCTTTTTGAGAGACAATGGATCTTTCTCTAATATCAGATGGTTTTTCTAAAAAATTAATCATTAAAAAAGCAATATAGGATCACTCTAGGAAAAACAAACAAGCAGACAAATAAAAACAAGTTCAGAAGAGAACCCCCCCCGCCCCCCGCCCCAGTTGCCGAATTCTACTCAAGAATAAAAAACAGCTGGGGGTGCGCCTGGGGGACTCAGTTAGTTAAGTGTTCACCTTCAGCTCAGGTCGTGATCCCACGGTCCTGGAATCGACCCCAAATCAGGCTCCCTGCTCAGTGGGAAACCTGCTTCTCCCTGCAGACAGACCTTCTCCCTCTCCCACTCCCCCTGCTTGTGTTCCCTCTCTTGCTGTCTCTCTCTCTCTCTCTTTGTCAAATAATAAATAAATAAATAAATAAATAAATAAATAAATAAATAAAATAATTAAAAAAAAAAAACCCAGCAGGAGTGAGACACACCAATTACTTCATATTCCATATATAGACCCAAACAGTTGGACTTAGGTGTCAGTCAATCTGGAGCGAAACCTGGATAATAATAATGAGACTTTGGGTAAGTTAAAAGATATTTAACATCTCCATAACTTAGTCCTTATTAGTGAAATTGTGAATAGTAAAATAATAATAGTGAAATAATATTGTGTGAAATAATAACGAAAGAATAATATCAACTTTATAGAGTGTTGTAAGGCTTAAATGAAATAATATAGGTGAAGATTTTTTTTTTAACTGAATATTTAACAGACCTGTTTCTCTGGAAGTACCTGTAGATTGGTCTTATTGATTTTAACAGTTGCATAGAATTTAATTTTATGATATACAAAAGTTTCAATATGATTTTAAAAGTATAATTTAGAGTGGAATATGTTTTTTTAAAAGCATGGCATGAAACTCTGAAAGCATAAAAGAAATGATTTAAATACATAGAGACGAAGATTTATGAACAGGGACAAACCTCATAAACTATGTTAGAAGACAAATGGCAAAATAGGAAGAAAACTAATTTGTAGAAGACCTAACTTCTTTAAAATGTGAACTTTTCCAAATAAATGTGAGATTAACCAAATAAATTGAAAAAAGACTAAGTGCTTCTGAAATAAACATACCCACTGCCAATCTGCAAATCAAGAGCCAAGAAACTGTCTCTTTCCTATAAAGTTAGTGAATATCAGAAGGACCTTAATACACAGAATTACTAAATATGGATAAGAAAATGGGACTATCAGTGCATTCTTTGTGGAATTAATTTGTTCTAATTTTTGTTGGCGTGCAAAATGTGAACTTGAATTAAAATGTAAAAAGTGAGCATGCTGTTTGAACCAGGAATTCTACTTCTGAGATGCTACTTGTCTACTGATATGCTTATACACATGAAGAGATTTATGGGTAAGAATGTTATAGCAAATTTTGTACTCCTGAAGAAATGGACATAGAACATGGGAGGTTCAGGAAAGTCCTATCACTCACCAGCTCTTCTCCACTGGCTCCCCAAAAGATGGAGCAGAGTGAAAGCCCTCTGGGGGGTGCAGGGGCACAGAACCCACACTCCCAGACACTGCTGTCCTGAGAAACGGAAGCCTGAAGGGGCTTATAGAGGGGAGGAAGTCTTCCTGTCCTAGGACCCAAGGTAAGATCCATGCTTCTGGGGGAGCGAGGGAAGTCATAGTTGGCTACCTAAAGGAGGGACAGGAGACTTTCCTGTCCCCGGGCAGCAAAGGGTAGGGGGCAGGAATGCTGGGAAAGGCCCACCCACAAGGCCCTGTTGCCCTTGGTTTGATTGAGGCTGGACTATGGGGACTCTTGGCCCCCACATGTCCCCAGCAGCACCAGTAAGCTCCTACTGGGCAGGGACAGGGAGAGGAGGGAGCTACCCTGTCAAGCAGAGAGGCAGGGATTCCTGAAGGGGGTGTCAGGGGCCTGGACCAAAACCTAGAGCCCACTAAGACGGGCAGACCAGGTAGCAGTGTCCAGAGGATTTCAGATGTATGGAGCACAGAAGATAACCTAGCACCAAAAAACCAAAACTCTGCTCAATTTCTCACCAGACTGACCCAATCCCTAACCCCACAGACTGGACACAGGTGAGGAGAGAAACAGGGAACTTTGCAGATAGGCCAACAGAAATGATCCAAATGGAACTGGATGAGAAAAGGAACAAGGGCTCTCCCAGAATGTTGGGATCTAAGAATTTAAGATGATTTTATTAAATCATATATGCTTAATAAAGAATTCTACCTTGGCATTGTTTCCTGATTTTGATTTGGAGCTATTGAATGACGGCATTGGATGGATGTCCAGTGGGTGAGTTCCTGACACACCATGGTGGGAAAATCACAAATTCCTAAAGACATTAAAAGTTCCTCTAAAACAAGATGGAACCCATCATAATGAATTGCATAAAAAGTTTGGTGACCGTTTATCTCTAATCTCTGCTGTGACTGATGCCCACAACAAGGACATGATGGTTTCTTCCAACTGTGACTCTGTAGCATCCCTTTGGAATTGTATTGTTCAAACAAATCTATCCCATACAGAGAATACCCGTACAATCTTTTGTATAGCCATTTTCCTTGATTAGGTCATTTGTTCTAGAACCTACAACCATTTTTGCCTTCGTTTCCCCTGAATACTTGGCAGGAAGCAGTAAATCACTCCTACTCTGAGCGATGAAACTAAGGTTGAAAGAGCTTGTAAATATTTTATGTTAAAGAGAGACAGGGGAGAAAATCCCTCAATTTGTTGTCGTTGACTAAATGGTGAGGGTTGCTCAATTTTTCATCTTAGCAGCTTGTTTTTTCCCTGGGTCAGTGACTACTTGCAGAAAAGAGTACGTCTATATCTGCGCAAGGAAAAGATCTGATCTGAATACCGGAATTCCACTGATACATGAGGAGATATCGGTCTCCTGTTTATAGTTGATATTTTCCACATTAAAGATGAAACAGCTGCCAATTGAAATTGCAGCCCTCCAGCAAAGCCCCACGGCATTAGAAAAATGCCTATACTCCTGGCACTCTCCAGCTGTCAGCGTCGGCACTCACCTTTCTTCCTGCATTTTATTATAAATGTTTTGACCAGGATTTACAACGTCGAAGCAAGATTTCACCTGTTCCCTGTCACCAAACACTACACTGATTGAGAAGACTGAAGGAGATCAGAGCTGAAGCTTGGTCTCTGAAGAATGATTTTGCTTGGAAAGGATCCCAAACCATCATTTCTACCAGCCATGTGGTACAGTGGTTAGACTCACATATCCACACAGGTCTGATTTTAGATGGCTGGCTTCCCAGTTTCTTAGGAATAAGATCTACAGCCAGTTATTTGGCATCAGTGAGCCTCAGTTTCTCATATTTGAAACTGGGGTAAGATATACATCTTATGGAGCTGAGGTGAGGGTTATAGGAAGTGTCGCATGAGTATCTTTTGGCACAATCCTTGGGTCAAGTATTTATCTGATATTGAAGTAAAGAACTAAGTTGATGTTCTGGCCTAAAGATTAGGCATGCCTCTCAGGTTATAAAAAGTACTTGGCTGGAGGGGTGGCTGGGTGGGATATACCCAAATGCACTGGGCAGACTGAGAGCCAGCATGACTGAAGAGCGTGGTGGCAGGAAGCAAGTGATTGTGTGATTGTCCATCAACAGCAGAGAAGTCTGGTAGGGGAAGGGAGGGCGCAGACAAAGGACAATGGTCAGAAACATGTGAGTGATGTCTGGAAATCATGGTAAGAATAAAGTATTGAACTCCAGTGTTGCTGAGAAAGAGGACAGAAGAAGCTACCTTGGCAAGGACAGTGCTAGTCCCTAGTAGGGGGCCTTATGTCATTGCAGTGTAAGGACAAGGGACTAATCAGTTCCTAACACTGGCTTCAAGGTAAAAATCCAGGCTGAACTAGCTTTCTTTAAAGTCTATCATAGGTGGAGAATATGGGGCCTGAGGCAGGGTGAGCCTGCCTGGGGGACTTAAGTGGCTCCCGCCGCTGGGTGGGAGGAATAAGTCAAAGCTGTGCAGAGAAGCTAGCGGGTAGTGCATGCTTGGCCTTGCACGCCCAAACTGAATCATACTGAGTTGTTCTGCCAGAAGCTGCTAGCTTTCACACTTCTCATTTTCCTTGCATTGCTGAAAATATATTCTCTGCCAGATATAGATCCCTATCAATAATGACTGATGGGTAGGTTAGAATTGGGTGAGTTCAGCATAATTCTCCAACAGAACCCTCCATCTAATTTCATCTCTTTTTCAGTTCTGTTATTCTGCCCTGGGAAATCTTTCTCTATAGGCAGGGCTCTCCCCAGTTCTGTACATGGGCATGATCTTGTGAATAACAGTGGACCTTTCTAGCAGGGAAAGAAATAAGGTTTGCCTGCCTGTGTGTCCCCAGGTGCTGTTTGCTTAGGAGGCTGGCTGGGAGGTGCCTCCCTGGAGAGCTGCCATCTGTGGGCATGGGAGCCCCACCCTCCTGTGCTCTCACTTCTTGGGGAGTCATACTGCTAGAGGACTATTCGAACAGACTGCTTGCCAGAATTTAGACCCTTGTTGCTGACTCCAAATCTGGTGATCTAATTTCTGCATCACAGATTTTAAATATGGCTGTTCTCCAGATCTGTATGATTAAAATTCGAAACGCATACAAATATCATGTTAGTCAAGAGGATGAAGTTTTTTCTTTGAAGAATAAAAAGCAGATAAATCATGTATGTATCTTATGGTTGCAATAATAGCTACACTAATGTTTATGTCAAATTTCAAAGAAGAACAAATAACTTAGCTAATGGCGTGTAACAAAGAGTGTCCCAGTGTGAAATACAATAGGACTTGTTAGTTCAGAATGTCGGATACCTGGGGAAAATGGATTTTGAGTTATCTGGGATGAGCTGATCTGCTATTTCTTAAATAGCAGGAGAATAACAGTTGCTTTGAATTTAGTGTTCTTTAAAACCAATAACCTATAAAGTTTTACTTTGTGGGTGTAAAGTGTTAGCAATAAGATATTTTGGTGTATTTATGAACTTCAACTGCAACAGATCAATGTGTGTGTGTGTGTGTGTGTGTGTGTGTGTGTGTACACTATACCTGTGTGTTATGTGAATATGTTTGAGAAGGGGATTACTCTTCACTTAATTGGGTAATTAAATTGAGTCAAATCATGAGCTTTATGCAGACTATACAGACTTTACACATTCTAAAGTGACCATTTTTAAATTTAAAAACATCAACTTTGGAGATATTGTAAAACTTGTCTTATAGATTCATTTGATCTGGAATAATGGCATATGAGTGATTTATTTGCTTCGAGTCACATATATGAGAAGGCCAAGCTTGTAAAATATTAAAAGGAAAAATATCACCCTCACTTCCTTGTTGGGCATAATCTTGGTGATATAAGACTGGGAGACAATATCTCCAACACTACTCTTAACATGTTCAGGAATGGAACCATGTGGCAACCACGTTTTTATTTTTTGTTTTCATTAATCAGCACAGAAAGGAGAGGCTCTAGGTCATTCTCACTTAAAATGATACTTCTTATGTATAATCTTTAGACAAATGGCTGATATCCAGGATCTATAAAGAACTCAACCTCAACACACACAAAACAGATAATCAGGTCAAAAAATGGGCAGAAGACATGAGCAGACCCTTCTCCAATAAAGACATACAAATGGCTAACACACACATGAAAAAATGTTCATCATCAATAGCCATCAGGGAGATTCAAATCAAAACCACATTGAGATACCATCTTACACCAGTTAGAATGGCCAAAATTAACAAGACAGGAAACAACAAGTGTTGGAGAGGATGTGGACAAAGGGGAACCCTCTTACACTGTTGGTAGGAATGCAAGTTGGTGCAGCCACTTTGGAAAACAGTGTGGAGATTCCTTAAGAAATTAAAAATAGAGCTTCCCTATGACCCTGCAATTGCACTACAGGGTATTTACCTCAAAGATACAGATGTAGTAAAAAGAAGGGCCATCTGTACCCCAATGTTCATAGCGGCAATGGCCATAGTCTCCAAACTGTGGAAAGAAACAAGATGCCCTTCAGCGGATGAATGGATAAGGAAGATGTGGTCCATATACACTAAGGAGTATTATGCCTCCATCAGAAAGGATGAATACCCAACTTTGGTATCAACATGGATGAGACTGGAAGAGATTATGCTGAGTGAAATAAGTCAAGCAGAGAGAGTCAATTGTCATATGGTTTCACTTATTTGTGGAGCATAACAAATATCATGGAGGACAAGGGGAGTTAGAGAGGAGAAAGGAGCTGAGGGAAATTGGAAGGGGAGGTGAACCATGAGAGACTATGGACTCTGAAAAATAATCTGAGGGGTTTGAAGGGGCGGGGGGTGAAGGGATGGGTGAGCCTGGTGGTGGGTATTATGGAGGGCACGTATTGCATGGAGAACTGGGTGTGGTGCATAAATAATGAATTCTGTACACTGAAAAGAAATTTAATAAATAAATAAATAATTAAAAAAAGAAGAAAAAAAATCTTTTGATCTATTTAGGATAACTGAATTTAGCTTGTCAACAGAATGTAAAGTTTGGTCCGGATAAACTTTGATGAGAAAGTGCAATGGGTTTTCTTCTTTCCAGAGTTTCCCTGGATGCCTTTGGGTCCTCCAGACTGGTTGATTATGTTATGTAAAAGGATTTTGGGTTAGAATGCCAACTAAGGTGCACTGATTATCTTAGTAATGTTCTCAGTGCCTGTTCAAAGATAACAGCTCATATCTTGGTCAAGAGGAAGCTGGGTCTATGCCCACCTGGGAAGGAGTTCTAGCACTGTACTTGCAACTTTCAATCAAGCTGGTGAAAAGCTTGACATTTTGTAAGATAGTTCTTGGCATGTGCCTATAATATCCTCCGTATTTTAAAAGTTTAAAATAATTTTACTGCGCTACGTCCTGGAGTTCACCAGCCTAGGTCACTTTTCCCAGTTATCACATGTTCTTTCAAACTCGAGATTCAAACTTCCTTTTATTTTAAGAAAACTATTTTAAAGCTATAAATTTAGATAGAAGCTCCCTTCTTCCTTCCCTCCTTTCTTTCCTTCCTTCCCCTTTGATTTTTAGCCACTTAAAGGGGACTGGGGCTTTGGTAATGCCTTAAAGCATCTTGTTCATTCAATCATCATGTGTATTTCCCCATCTTCCTTACCCATCAACTCTATTTTTCCTTTAAAGATTTTATTTATTTATTTGACAGAGAGAGAGAGAGAGAGAGAGAGAGAGAGAACAAGCACAAGCAGGGGGACTGACAGGTAGGGGAGAAGCAGGCTCCTCTGTAAGCAAGGAGCCCGATGTGGGACTTGATCCCAGGACCCTGGGAGCATGACCTGAGGCAAAGGCAAACACTTAACCCACTGGGCCACCTGGGTGCCCCACCCATCCACTCTTTAAATCCAATTCTGAATATTGTTGATTCCCTTCATAAATACCAGAGCAGCCCACATTCTAGAGACAGTGTATAATTGTAATTATAATTATATAGACAGTGTATAATTATAATTATTCTGCCTATGATGATCTACACTAATTCTAATATTGCCTTATACTTGAGGTGCCTCCATAGCAGGGGATACATAGGGCCTCTGAGACTCAGGTTTGATGCTCTGGATTAAAAATTATTTAATATGACCTCTAAAATCATTCATCTGTGGTAGAGCCATTCTTCTAGAAGACCTTGTCCTAAAAGGTCTAAGGTCTTTCAAGACTGGACCACGCTGCTCCTCTTCTCCATAGCTTTCATCATGTCTAGTAACATAGAGTGCCTTACTGCTAGCCAGAGCTGTGCTGTAAATGCTTAATAGTGGGTTCTGAGAAAAACAAAACCAAAGAAAAAGCCTCCCAAATCTGAAATTTATAGCATTTGCCAACTTCTGTGGTATAGATACTCTCACTGTGACTGGTTTCAAGGTACCAGTGTGACCTTTCTGAACTTGGAGTTGGGAAGAGATACTGACAGTTGGCTCTTGCAAGCAGGTGCATGAGCAGGTGTGAGCCCAACACTGGTCCTAGCTTCAAAGCTTCACTTTTAACCTCTGCTTTCCAGCTTCAAGTGCTAAAGAGCTATGGAGGTTGAAGTGATTCAAACTCGGTTTCCCTAGATGCAATTCTCAGAAACCTGTCAGCTAGTGTGGAGGAAGCTGTATTCTGTTGTGTCTCTGTGGTGACATAGATGCAGAAATATTATATAGCAGAAAGGTAGCTATATACATTTCCCTAATTATTTTCAGCAACACGAGGCTGGGGTTAGTCCCAATTATTCTTGTCAGTCATATCTGCTGGTTCTCAGCTGAGGAGGATTTTTGCTGTCTGGAAAACACTTGATGATGCCTAGAGACGTTTGGGTTGTCATAATCGGGGAGAAGGTGCTACGGCATCTAGTGGTAAAGGTCAGAGGTTTTTCTAACACCCTGTAGTGCACATGACAATCCCCACAACAAAGAGCTATCTGGCCCCCAAATGTCAGTCATGCTGAGGTTACACATGGACTTCTGGTCAGATCCAAGTACGCCAAAGAATTAGTGTATACTGCAGCCTTCCCTTCACTTCTTTTTGGAATTTGCAAAATTGTACCCCATATAAGGGACACTTATTTTTTTTTAATTTTTTATTTCTTTTCAGCGTAACAGTATTCATTGTTTTTGCACCACACCCAGTGCTCCATGCAATCTGTGCCCTCCCTAATACCCACCACCTGGTTCCCCCAACCTCCTACCCTCCTGCCCCTTCAAAACCCTCAGATTGTTTTTCAGAGTCCATAGTCTCTCATGGTTCACCTCCCCTTCCAATTTCCCCCAACTCCCTTCTCCTCTCCATCTCCTCTTGTCCTCCATGTTATTTGCTATGCTCCACAAATAAGCCACTTATTTATAAGGGACATTTAATCCAGAGATAGATTCAGTTCTATTACATCTTGCCATGGAATGTGGGCAAAATTTTACTGATGGAAATACTTGGGTACCAATAATCAGTACACCTTGGCTTAATTCTTTTACTGCTGTTGCCTGAAGCTCTGCCTGTAGCTGAACCACACAGGTCTAGTGGAGGGGCCAGAGATGCTTCCAGAAGGATGATGACCTAATTGCGTGGGATATCCAGCTGGCTTTGGGCTCTGTGACCTTTGAGGAGTTTCAATGCCTGACCTCAGTGTCCCTGCATCATCATCATCATCATCATCATCATCATCATCATCATCATCTTCTTCTTTTTAAAAAAATTAACATATAATGTATTATTTGTTTCAGGGTACAGGTCTGTGATTCATCAGTCTTACACAATTCACAGTGTTTACCATAGCACATACCCTCCCCAGTGTTCATCACCCAGCCACCCCATCACTCCCCAACCCCTGTCCTCTAGCACCCTCGGTTTATTTCCTGAGATTAAGTCTCTTACGGTTTGTCTCCCTCTCTGGTTCCATCTTGCTTCATTTTTCCCTCCCTTCCCCTATGATCCCCTGTTTTGTCTCTCAAATTCCTCATATCAGTGAGATAATATGATAATTGTCTTTCTCTGATAATTTTCTTATTTATTTTGCTTAGCATAAAACCCTCTAGTTCTATCCACATTATTACAAATGCCAAGATTTCATTTTTTGATGGATGTATAATATTTCATTGTGTATATATACACAACATCTTTTTTATCCATTTATCTGTTGATGGGCATCAAGGCTCTTTCCATAGTTTGGCTATTATGGACATTGCTGCTATAAACATTGGGGTGCATGAACTCCTTTGGATCATTACATTTGTATCTCTGGGGTAAATACCCAATAGTGCATTTTTCCTGCGTCCTAGCGTAGCTGTATTTTCAACTTTTTGAGGAACCTCCGTATTGTTTTCCAGAATGGCAGTACCAACTTGCATTCCCATCAACAGTGTAGGAGGGTTCCCTGCATCTTTTTTAACCCCACGATGGCTCCCTGGGTTTTTATAGTTGGCCCTTACATGCTTGTTATGCCTGCATGGGAAAGAAATTTGGAGAAAGGGTTGCCAAATTGCTATCTTTAGAGCAATAGCTAGCTTGTCAACTTTATGTATCATGACCAAGGTTATGGTCTCAGTCACTTTCTCTGTATCTTTTAAGTTTGCATAACTTTTTACTTTATATACACTTCCACTTGGCTAGGCTGCATTAGAAGAGAGAAATTCCAAGGACCCTTAGATTGTTCAGGAGACTAGGACTGTAAAGACCCCTTGATTTCATTTAGTAGTTCTTCCAATCTTCGCATTTAAGTATCTAGTCCTGCTTTTCTGTTCTGCAGAGCCACCAGAACCTAGCAGGCAAACCCCATCCTCTCTGGTAGTTTTTCTCACACCCAAGAGTCACAGCAAGTCTACACAATTTGAAAGATATTTAAGGCCCACAGTGAGGACCAGACCCAATGATGAAAGGTTGAAATCTTCTCCGTTGAGACCAAGAGTGCCCACTCATATCACTCTTACTCAACATGCTGAAAGTCCTGGCTAAGGCGATCAGGCAAGAGAAGGAGGTAAGGGAATCCAAATTGGAATGGAAGAATTCACATGAGAGATCTGTTTGCAGATAAAATGATATTAAATGGAGACAGTCTTAAAGACCCTACCAAAAAATGGTTGGAACTAATCAGTTTGGTAAAGTTGCAGGATATGAAATCAATACGCAAAAATCAGTTTCATTTTTGTGCACTAGCCCCAAATTAACTGAAAAATAAAGAAGGTAATTCAAGTTACAGTAACATCAATAAAATCCTTAGGAATAAATTTCAAGGAGGAGAAGGGTCTGTATCCTGAAAACTTTGAGACATTGATAAAAGAAATTAAAGAAGGAAAAAATTAATGGAAAGGGACCTTCTGTTCATGGATTGAAAGAATTAATATTGATCACACATTTTCACTGCCCAAAGTAATCTGTAGATTCAATGCAATTTCTACCAAGATTCCGATGATATTTTTGACAGAAATAGGAAAATGGCCCTAAAATTTGTTTGGAATTACAAAAGACCCTGAATAGCCAAAGCAGTCCTGAGGAAGAAGAGTGAAGCTGGAGGCTCTACACTCCCTGATTTCAAACTATGTCGCAAAGCTGCAGTAATCAAAGTGATATTATAGTAGCATAAAAAGAGATGCATTAAACATTGGAATAGAATGAAGAGCCCAGAAAGGAGCCCAGGCATGTGTGGTCAACTAATATTTAACAGGGAAGCCAAGGACACTCTATGGAGAAAAGATAGTCTCTGTAAAACTGGTTCTGGGTAAATTGGATATTCACATGCAAAAGAATGAAGCTGGACCCTTAGCTTACATCACACGCAAAAATCAATTTGAAGTGGATTAAAGACTTAAATGTAACACCTGAAACTGTAAAACTCCTATAAAGAAACATAGGGAAAAACTGCTTTACACTGGTCTTTGCATTGGTTTTATGGATATGACACTCAAAGCACAAGCAACAAAAAGAAAAGTTAACAAGTGGGACTATACCAAACTGAAAAGTTTCTGTGCAACAAAAGAAATGATCAACAAAATGAAAAGACAGCCTATTAAATGAGAGAAAATATTTGCAAACCACAAATCTGATAAGGCTCTCATATCCAAAACAGATTAAGTTTTAATGAAGAATCCAAACTTGTATGCATTATATTTGCAAGTAACTCGTACAACTCAGTAGTAAAAAATCCAAATAATCCAAATAAAAAAATAAATAAAAACCCAAATCTAAATAAAAAATTAGGCAAGGGACCTAAACAGACATTGTTCCAAAGCAGATATTCAAATGGCCAACAGGTACATGAAGAGATGTTCAACATCACTGATCATTGGGGAAATGCAAATCAAAACTGCAGTGAAACACCACCTCATACCCGTTGGAATGACTAGTATCAAAAAAACAAAAGGTAGCAAGTACTTGTGAGAATGTAGAAAAAAGTGAACCCTGGTGCCCTGTTGGTGCCAGTGTAAACTGTTCTGGTTTCTATGGAAAACAGAATGGAAGTTTCTCAAAAAATTAAAAATCGAAGTTATCAGATGATCCAGCACTTTCACTTCTAGTTATATATCTGAAAGAAATGAAATCACTATTCAAAGAGCTGTCTGCACCTCCATGTTTATTGCAGCATTATTTACCAAGACATGGAAACAGCCTAGAAGTCCATCCAATGCATGAATGGATAAAGAAGATGGGATATATAAAGGAAGGGTATTCAGCCATAGAAAGGAAGAGAGCCTATATTTTTATCTTAAGTTCTTCTTTCCAGAGAGGTACAACTTGGGTCAATGAGGTGTAGGGAAAGGTGTGTGGAGGCAAAGAAGAAGCTTCTTTACACCTAAGAAGAATGATGGGAATGACTCTTCTCTTTCTAGCCAGATGTGAACCAATTAGTATACAGCTTCATTTACTTCTGGCATCTTTCTTGTGGCCTGGGGTCAAACCAGCTTTAAACTGACTATAACTCTATATACTATAATATGGGAGAGGAGAATTGAAGACATTTTAGTCCTTGATGATGCTACTTGACCCATATGGAAGACCTCTTTATCCTGAACTTGTACAAATATGCGACAGTGATTTAAATAACCCAAGTGGCTTTGAGTTTGATTTTTCTTTTACATGTTGCCAAATGAATGGACACTGGTGTATACGTGTTTGAAAATGTGTACTTTTTGTGGCTTTCTCATAATCCTCTCTGTCCTTTGTGTAAACATCTAGTAATTAAGGTAAGAGGTGAAAAATGGTTGACAAAACCGATAAACATCTCTGTAGACCAGAAACTGAAGAGAAGCCCAGAGTGAGACATAAGTTGTGAAGCTAGCAAATTTTTTTTTGAGTTCCATGTTATTTCAGAGGGGAGATTTTTATCATTAATTCCATTTTTTAATAATTACTGGTCGAATAAAGTTTTTATATTTCTATTTGAGATAGAAAATTTATATAAAAATTTCCTATTTTGTCCAAATTTTCAAGCTTATTATCATAGAGTTGCTCATAATATTCTGTTATTCTTTTATGTCTCAAGTGTACAATATATCTAGTTAGGTACTTTTTCATTCCCAATAAGGTTTATTTTTATGGATCTCTCTATTTTTTTTTTAATTCCTTAGACTCACCAGATACCTATTTTATTAACATTTTCAAGGAATATTTTTGGCATAATTGGGGAAATTTTAATATGGACTGCATGCTAGGTGATTTACAGAATTATTCTGGATTAACTTAGCCATAAAGATGGCATTCTGAGGAGAAGGGAGTTGGGGGAAATTGGAAGGGGAGGTGAATCATGAGAGACTATGGACTCTGAAAAACAATCTGAGGGGTTTGAAGTGGCGGGGGGTGGGAGGTTGGGGTACCAGGTGGTGGGTATTATAGAGGGCACAGATTGCATGGAGCACTGGGTTTGGTGAAAAAATAATGAATACTGTTATGCTGAAAATAAATAAATTTAATTAAAAAAAAGATGGCATTCTGGTTATGTAGGAGAATACCTTTTAACCTAGGAAATGTAGGCTGAGGCATTGAGGGATGAAATATAACAATTTCAGGGGAGGGAAGGAAGAAGGGAGAGGGAGAGAAAGAGAGAACACAGGCAAATGGGGCAAATGTTTACAAGGTTCAATGAAGAATCCAAACTCGTATGCATTATATTTGCAAATAACTAATAAACTCTGTCTTGAAATGCTACTGATGCAATATTATAAGTTGAACATAAAAGGATAACCTTTTAATATTCTTCCAATGATTCTTTAGGGTGGTTTTTAGTTGTTCACAACCACCCCAAATAGCAGTGATTTAAATAAGATAAAGGTTCATTTGTCTCTCATGTCAAGGACCTCCAGGAGTTTATAACTTAGAGCCATTCAGTTTGCTTCAGAAATATTTATGTCTTCTTGCTTCATCATTCTAAACATAAACCATATAGTGGACCATTGCGGCATGAGCTTCAGGAATTGCATGAACGTCCTAGACAACAGGAAGGAGGAAGAGACAAACTGAGATATGTCCTCCTCTTATGATCACTTCTTGAAGACCATCCTGCTTGGATCCTAATGTCCAGCACTTAGTCATAAGGCCAAGACACTTACTTGAAAGGAAATTCGGTAAATGTTTTATTCTGGGCTAAAATGTGCCCAGCCAGGAATCGGGTCTACTACTGAAGAAGATGATGAGAACAAACACTGGAGCACGCATGAGCAGTTTTTCTCCCAGATTATTATGAGTGTTAGGGAGACATGGGGAATGTCTTCTACCATGTGCTATTTTGTTTCTGCCATTGATGATAGTCAGCCATCTTGTTTTAAGAACTGTAGTTGGGGGCACCTGGGTGGCTCAGTGGGTTAAGCCGCTGCCTTCAGCTCAGGTCATGATCTCAGGGTCCTGGGATCGAGTCCCGCATCGGGCTCTCTGCTCAGCAGGGAGCCCGCTTCCTCTTCTCTCTCTCTCTGCCTGTCTCTATGCCTACTTGTGATCTCTCTCTGTCAAATTAAAAAAAAAAAAAAAAGAACTGTAGTTGTGGGGTGGCGCCTGGGTGGGTTAAAGCCTCTGCCTTTGGCTCAGGTCATGATCTCAAGGTCTTGGGATGGAACCCCACATCGAGCCCCACATCAGGCTCTCTGCTTAGCAGGGAGCCTGCTTCCTCCTCTCTCTCTGCCTCCCTCTCTGCCTGCTTGTGATCTCTGTCAAATAAATAAATAAAATCTTAAAAAAAAAAAAAAGAACTGTAGGGGTGGGAGGTTCTCCCACTTTGATGACCCAATTTCCTTGAGAGGTGTTTCTGGTGCACCTGTTGTGATCTCTTTCAGTCCTTTCTAGTTTACAAACCTAGAGGCCATATAAATCCTTGCAGCCTTGCAGATTGTCAGAAAACTGATGGTTACAAATAGGAATGTTTTTGATTTTGGAATAGGAGACTTAGTTTCCTCTCCATCATTTTCTCTGTATAACTTAGTGTTTATTTTATTTAATTTCTTTCATTTCTTTTGTTTACCTCCCTAGAGAGTACTTTCCAGTTTCCTTTGTAACAATGTCTTCTACTCACTCTTGTCAAGCCTTCTCACACTGGAAAACTCCACTATGACAGCACACCGTAACAGAGAGTCCATTTATGCAATGCTTTATCCTGATTTTGTAGATTATGTCAATGTCAGTATCATGTGGTTTTTTTTTTCTTCCTAATAAAGAAGTAAATGTTTTATGTCTGCTTTAAGTCATTAGGTTTTTTGCATGTCCTAGGAGAAAACCAAATGTTGTATGGGGAGGAAAAATACTGACCGTTATCAGAAGAGCTACTGTACTGTTCTCTTCAGATAAAATACATTCTAGGTCAGACTTCCAGCTGCAGATTGAGAAATTCCCCCAAAGATGAATAAGGTTTTAGCAGGCAATGTGGTATGCCTGTTTGTCACGGGTGTTTTCTTCGGTTTACGCCGCATTGAGCTGCAGGCTTCTTGTTCCATCTGTGGTGCTCCTTTCCCCAACTTCACGTGTTCTTTTGGAGAAAGGACTCTGGTTAGAAGGAGGAGTGCTACTAATTGATTAGCTAAGGTAAGATATTAGAGGTCCTGATAACTTTGTCAGGGTGTTTCTTGCGGTTTCACTGTAACTCCTGGGTTTGTAGTATCTATTTTTTAATTCCTCAGAGTCAACTCAGAGAGCACATTAAAAATTAATTTTTTTTATTAACAGGAAAACCACAATTTGGGTAGCTCTATGTGCTTTGAAAGGAGTTTTTGTGCCTCTTCTATTTCATATTTTCATAAACATATATGTCATTGTCACCATTTGGCAGGTAAAAGAACAGCCAAAGAGGTTAAGTGTTTTATCCAGGGGTGACTGTATGTCTTAGTTTATGCCTGTATTCCTGGCCTTAGTCTCTCCTTTACTCTTCTATGTGCCCAGACTTGGACAATAAAGAAGTCACACTGTTTCTCTGGGACTGGATCCCAAGCCTTCTAACTGCCAGTGTAGCTACCTAGGGAATGAGATACAAGTATTTCTGGTAGTTACTCTCCTGGCCTCTTCAATACTTGCCAAGACAGGAGAAGTCCTATGGTCATAATTTTTATTATTTTTTTATGGGAGATTTTGAGCTGATTTCATCCTGTTGCTCTTGTAATAACACATATCTTGAGGAGGCAATTTTATAAGTGCACTAAAAAAATAAAAAGACTGGTAATCTAGAGACTTAATATACATAATTCAATGTGGAGTTCATTAAGCTCAAAATAGCAAAAACATACAGTGATTTAATTTTATATGTTTTGCAAACTTTGTTTTTATTTATGCTACTACAGATTGGATTTGAGGCATTGAGAGGAGGAATAAGCAACATGTAACTTGTTCTGAAGAATGGGAACTAAGCTTATTAATTTTGTTCATTGCTTTGTCTCCAGCAACCAGCTCAGTGCCTGGTCTGGCATGGAGTAGGCACTCAATAAATATTTGTTAAATGATTGAATGAGTAAATGAATGCATAAACAATGCTTTTCTAGAGACTTAACAATACAAACTTATTTTGAGCATAGATTATTCACAATGAGATGCAGAAGAATTACTATGTAAATTAGATGACAACACATGTGCACACTTTGAATTTAGTGAAATATTAGGTCTTGTAAATTTGAATGGTATCTGATATTAGAACCCCCTTGCTGGTAGAACTATGTCAATCTTTCCACCATAGTAATTTCCAATGCTTTGAAAAATAGAAATGTGGAATTGTTATTTTATGTTGATGTAGTTGGGACATAAATAAGATAAATAAGATAACTCTTCTAACTGTCTATAAATGTTTATAATGCTTGTAAAATATGGTATTTTAGTTGAAATTTCATATGGTCAGTTTTGTTTTTTGTTTTTTGTTTTTTTTTTAAGAGCTCAAATATCATGAAGAATCTTTTAATTACAGTGTTCCTCTGGTGTCACAGCCAAAGGGATATGGAAAGAATAAGCTTGAATAATCATAAAACACTCAACAGTAAAATTATTTTGTTATTTCAGGAAGAGTGCTAGAGGTAATACTTTTAAAAATTGACTCTAAAAATAAAGAGGAAGTAAAATATTTGGTCTGACATCACTTCATGTTTTCTCAACCCAAGCTAATTATATGTATGTGCTTATCTAAGAGTTTCTGCTTAAACAGTAAAAGGAATAAAGACATAAATGCCATAATGACCTTCTTTTACATTTTATTCTTTTCTTTCCCAATTGTCTCATGTCTTACTAGAACCCAGGCATAATTTCATGAGCATGTGCTGTTGGAAATGAGCCCAATGATGGGACTGACAGTGGGTGTTTGTAGGGTCTTATCTCTGTGCTAACAGTGTGCTTAGAGTCTGTGCAACTGAACTTTTTTGAAAGCTTTCTAGAGTAGTTCCACTGCTGGTATGTGCTACTAGATGCTTTCCTGTCCTTTATTAGGATATTTGCAAAAATTTTTGGCTTCTGAAAGCACATGGATGTGTGGATTCAGTAAATGGAGCCCCATGTTTTAATTTGAGTAACTTTGATGGAGAAATATGTGTTTTCTGAGGAAATTTGTACTCATAGTCCTCTTGGTCAACTCCAGTGTTGTTTTGGGCTAAGTTCATGTTAGGGAGAATGGCAGGACTGAATCTGTAAACAATCACCATGGCAACTTGGTATGGTATGCTGAGTAAATGGCCCCGAAATATGTCGGCATCCTAATCTCTGGAAGATGTGAATGTTACCTAACCTGGCAAAAGGAGTTTGCAGATTGATTAAGTTAAAGTTAAATGTCATGGTGGGTAGATTATCCTGGATTATTTATTTGGGTCCAATATAATCACGATGGTCCTTATCAGAGGGATGCAGGAGAAGTGAGAGTCCCAAAAGAAGGCTGTGGTGATGGAAACCAAGACCAGGGCAGTAAACTTTGAAAGTGGAGTGAGGTGGCCACAAGCCAAGGAATATAGGAAAAGGGAGAGAAACATTCTTCTTAAAGCCTCCAGAAGCAACCAGGGCAACTGTACACTGAAGCCAGTCCTGTCAGACCATGTGGGACTTTTGCCTTCCAGAAATGTAGGAGAATAAATCTGTGTTGTTTTCAGCCATTCGGTGAAGCTAATTAGATAGTGACAACAGGGAGTTAATATACTCGGTTAGGACAGAGATGGTGTGTGAAGCAAAAGCAATATCCTAGGCTAGAAAGATATTGAGAAAACACTCTTTTCCGTTGAATGACAAAACCCTGAGCACTTGGGGGTTGATTTATTTTTTCTCTGCGTTCACTTAAAATTGAGAGCCCTTGGGGACTTTGAGAAGATAATTGTCACAGTAGCAGCTTCTTCTTGATTTCTTAAAGGACAGCCACAAGCTGGCTGATTCATATGCATTATCTTCCATATCATCCTATTTATTGTCCTCCTCCACTGGACATTGATGCTCCTGTTTTCATTTTAAACTTTTAAAATTAAAGCTTATAAAAATAAAATAACTTGCCAAAGATTTTACAGCCACTAAGAGGCCACACATGGATTTCTAACCCTTCTTACACTTAAAAAATCTTTGAATGTCTTTTACAAAACAGCTGGTTTTCAAACTCTGTTAAGACGATTTATGCATTTTCTTCTGTGTAGATGGAGAGATCCATAGGAAGTGAGAGCCTGCTGTGATTACCTGTGCTATGGGTTTGTGTCCCCATACTCCCTGGCAGGCATCTGGGGCTAGTGGCTATGAGTGGCGTGAACAATTGATCCCAGTACTGGAAGGTGAAGTTCTGCTACATACACCTTGGAATACTCTACTTTTGGACTTTCTGAGAACTCTGGGTGGCAACCAACTCTGGTCTGGAGAGAAGAGTCTTCCTGCCCTGATATAGCCTGAGGGGCTAATGAATTATAGGCCAGCTCCGTAGGGAACATTTAGAGAGGACTGTTTAAAACCCTAGATTCTGTTAATGGTCTTAAAAGACAAGAAGAGTTACTAACTCAAGGCCAGCATTTGTGAGATTTTTATGAATTATAAATGAGTTGGATTCCACTGAGCAAAGTTTTACTTTATTGGTTTTCCTTTTTTTATGTTTATAGAAGTATTCAACTATTTTAATTGTTCCAACACCTTTTAGAAACCATGTCACTGTATTTGTACAAAATGTTGATTATCTTCATACATGGTATTTTTTTAATAAAAATAAAATGTGTCATAAATTAAAAACGAAACAAAAACAAAACACTAGATTCTGATTCTACACAGATTGGGATCAGGGAGAAGGACACAGTTAGTGTGAGGAGAGTTGTTCCAAGAAGTCTAATGGAGGAGTTGAGCTGAATTATTAAGTAGCAACTGTTTAGAGAAAAAAGACCTGGAAGGTCCTTTCACCCATATGGGCACTGAGCCTGGGTGAGTTGCACCAAGTATCCTGAACTTCTTTGGTGGGTTTAGGCCGTGGTGGGTCCTCAGGTGACATCTTGATTCCATACCAATGCTCTTCTCAAAGCCCCATGACTTGTGCCATGAGAAGATTTTGTCTAAGAAAAGATGAACATTTCCAGATGAGTAACGAGAACAGGAAGAAAAGGAATGTGGTCCAGGAAGACCCCTATGCTTCTGAAGGACATATGGATTGGGTCTATTGGGAAGTCGTGGGAAATGAGGTGGGACAGACAGAGCAATGCTCCCCTTGCTAGAAGCATCGTGTTTTTGTTTATCATTGTCTATGCACTTAAATGTCTCCAGCAAGGATACAGTCATTGCTTTATGCCCTACTTCTGGAAGGCTAGCATTGTCTTATACCTAGGCAGAGCTGTAAAACTGAAATGGTTTTAAATATAGAAAACTAATAATAGGGGTGCCTGGGTGGCTCAGTGGGTTAAGCCGCTGCCTTCGGCTCACGTCATGATCTCAGGGTCCTGGGATCGAGTCCCGCATCGGGCTCTCTGCTCAGCAGGGAGCCTGCTTCCCTCTCTCTCTCTCTCTGCCTGCCCCTCTGCCTACTTGTGATCTCTGTCTGTCAAATAAACAAATAAAATCTTTAAAAAAAAAAAAGAAAAGAAAGCTAATAATAACTGCTATAATTTATGAGGACCTGGCTGTATGTGGAAAATATCATATTCTGTATTGCCCAGATATTACCTAATGAAATCCTCAAAATACCTCTGTGAGGTGTATTATCTTATATTTTTAGAGGAAGAAATTGAAATTTATTCAATATTCAGGACAGCCTTTCTTTTTCAGACCATGTAACAGATCATTTGCTTAGAATGATGCTATAAACACCTGGCGAGGGTAAGATACGGACACAGGTTTCCCATCTGTGGAAGTGCACTGCTTCCACTGCTACGTAAACTCAAACATGTTTAAAGGACCAAAGCAGAAAGGCAAATATGGACTATGGTTTTGGAGGACCTGGGCTGGAATGTCAGATATGCCATTCCCTAGGCACAGTCCTGGGCAAGCAGATTTACCTCCCTGAGTCCCAGTTTGCTAGAATTATTAAAATATAAATAAGTATGAGCACCTTCTCAAAGGGTTGTTGAACATTTGATTCCCATAAGGCATTAAAGTGCCTGTCCTATTAAAGTGCTTCATAACTGTGAGCTCTTCAACCTCACTATCATCTTAATTTTATTTTTGTTAATATCTGAGGACAATTTTGAGTCTAATTCAAGATGAAATAAATCCATTTAGCAATGACTCAGAAAGGGCCTGGGAAAAAGTTGCCTTATATTTATTAAGTCCTTTGGAATGATCTATTAAGTTTTAGTTGTCTCTTTCAACAGAAATGGGTTGGCTTGTATGTCCTTTTAAAAATGGAATTGCATCACACCTAGATGTGAGGTAAAATGTTTATATTTCTCTTATCTTGTCCATTTCATTTCTGAAACACAATTTCTATATAGAAAATTTGGGGAAGATCTTCTTAAATATGAATTATCAATAATGGCAGCCCAAGATGAAAGAAACTTGTGTTGGTTAAACTCCGATTTGCCAAGTACATTGTGACTGTAAAAACATAGGAGCAATGTTTTACGTAAAATGATCCAACCGCTTTTGAAGTGTATTAAAAAAATATAGTTGCAAGGGAATTTTGAGGAAACCTAGTTAAGATTTCAAAAATGAATGTTTCTTCTCTTCTAAGAAAGTATGTTATTATAACAACTGGAAATAAGAAAAGGAAGGAATGTGTGTGCGCACCATGTGTCTATTAGTCTAACAAATGCAATCTCATTAACTGGTATCTACAAGACAGTTTAGGGTTTATTCCTTTGTAACTGTCCTCATTTTCTGCATGAGCTCCTCCCATTCTCCACTCCACTGGGTGGTAGGGAGGCGTACAGGGAGGGAATAATTGTATTTAGTCCAAATTTATAATCTGTGTTCTTTCCAATAATTTAAACTGCCTTTTAAAGAAAATTAGTCTCTGCTTGGATGACTTGGCGAATGATTATTCCCATACTTTCCTTTTCCAAGATCACATCTAGTGGTATTTATGGGGATGATTTAGATGATACAACTTTGTGTAGACAGAAGAAGTGGGTTCCTTGAATCTACACAATGGTATTTGGATCACACTGGCTGACTTTCATGGGATGACCAACTAGGACTGATCCTTCTGTGGTGACTTCAGGGCCATAACTGGTTGCATCTGCTTTTCGGAGATGTCATGAGTTACCTTCTCTAGTCAACGGTTACGTTATTTGCCTCTGGTTTCAAATTCCCCATATCTTGAGGAGTCTTTGCCTGAAGTCAGGTTTCTTTTGGTTTACCAACCCTTTTAGTACCTCTGTAGTCCCTCATGGATTCAGGGACAACCCAGGTCTCCTGCATGTGCATTCAGGCTGTAGGAAACCAAGAGCACTGCCTCAGTCTCATCATCCGCTCATCCAGGGGCTTAAACTGTATTTACATTGGCTGATGGGAAAGTCTCTCTCACAGTGTAAACTGGGTTGCTGCTGTCCAACATTTTGGGCTTCCCCATACTTACCTGTGTGCATTAAATCACTGCCTTCCCCCAGCCGCCACCATTTTCTCCCTTGGATGGTAGCAGAGGCAATGAGAGATGACTTCTAACAATTTCCTTCTCATGTCTGCTTCACCTTATAAGATCCAACTGGATCAAAAACAATGATATTATTTTTTTTTTCTCTTCGATTCTCTTCTTATCTAGTTTTGTACTTCCCAAGTCACTTTCTCCTTCTTCCTAAATCTAGACTTAAAACTCATCAATGACATATAGAGTACACGGAGTGAGAAATCCTTTAACTGAGAAGGGAACAGTAAGCATTTAAAAATACCTTACTTAATATGTTTTTTCCTCTCATTTCCCTCCTAGGAACAAAACTAATAAAAATGACGTGTCCCGTATGATGCAAAACAGAACACTAATTTGCTTCATAAATGAATCTAGAGAGATTTCACATTTCCAAATACTGAAAATGCTGATGCTTTTAGATAGAACTATATCTCACGTTATACCAAAAAAAAAAGAAAAAGAAAAAAAGAAAAGGATTCCCAATTGACCAATGAATTCCATGTAAAACACAGACCTAAAATGCTTATTTGTGTAATTTCTTGGTGGTAGCAGAATTTCTAAGTCTAAAATGAGAGGAGGAAAATATATCCTATATCTTACAGGAGTTATTAATACATTTGACCACATAAAAGTCCATATCCTGAAGCACCATTAAAATTTGAGACAAACTACACACTGGCAAAGTACTGCTGTAAATTCTTTGGTGGAGTGTTATTGAAAAAATCTTATATAGAGTCTTTTCCAATGAATAAAAGACTAAAACCCAGTGGAGAATTAGCAATAGTCACAATGAGGGAATTAACAAAAATATGATATACAAAGACTCAATTTGTGAAATCTTGTTTACTCTCGCCAAAATTTAAACAAAATTTTACCCATTCCAAGATTTCTCAGTGTCAATATGTCAAACAGGCTGGTGTTAATGTTCTTTTATTTTTTTTTAAAGATTATTTATTTATTTGACACAGAGAGAGAGAGAGAGAGAGATCACAAGTAGGCAGAGAGGCAGGCAGAGAGAGAGGGAGAAGCAGGCTCCCCACTGAGCAGAGAGCCTGATGTGGGGCTCGATCCCAGGACCCCGAGATCATGACATGAGCGGAAGGCAGAGGCTTAACCCACTGAGCCACCCAGGTGCCCCTGGTGTTAACATTCTGTGCTGTAGCTTGTAAACTTTCCTGCCCAGCATCATGTCAGTATGTGAACAATTGTCAAAAATGCTTATTACCTTTTCACCAATAATTCCACATTTTATCTAAGGAGATTATTCGAAATGTTGGAATCTTTAAAATATGAAAAGTGTATTTTCACATTTCTATTCCTTACGGCATTTAAAAATAATCCCATGGGGCACCTGGGTGGCTCAGTGGGTTAAAGCCTCTGCCTTTGGCTCAGGTCATGATCCCAGGGTGCTGGGATCGAGCCCTGCATCGGGCTCTCTGCTCAGTGGGGAGCCTGCTTCCTCCTCTCTCTCTGCCTGCCTCTCTGCCTACTTGTGATCTGTCAAATAAATAAATAAAAATCTTAAAAAAAAAAATAACCCGTAACTGGAAGTAACCAAATTAGCAAATAAAGATTGATTAAATAGACAAGTATATTGGTATAATGAAATACCATGTAGGCATTAAAAATACCATGGAAATGCCAACATGCTAACAGTACAGTGTTAAGTTGATGAAAATAGGTTATAAAAAAGATATGATATATTTGAAATACAAGGAGGGGGTGTGTGCACATGTGGTCCATGTTGTGCATCTCCTATATGACCAAATAGCTCCCTATTAACTTCCCTCCTGACGTGTGTTGAGAGAGTGTCCACGCATGTAAACAGTTTTTTTTTTTTTTAATTTGCTTTCACTGGCATTTCCCCTGTACCACCACTTCTAGCCACCTTCCCTTCTCCCCCAGTCCACCCCAGTGCCTCCAGCTCACAGCTCTGTTATTAGAAGGAGTGTGTATGAAGTGGGGATTTCTGGGCTTTCTGGGCTCCCTCAACAACTGTGGGAAAGATGGAGAGGCTGTTGTCACCTTGTTAAGTTCGAGCGTGCTGCCACCCTTGGTCCATTTACTTCAGGAGTCAGAGCTGGATCATCTCCTTAGCCATGATAGACACAAAAGAGAAGGAACCCAACGGTTCAGAGGCAGGTAATTACGTTGTTCTTTCATGCCCAGCAAAGACAAGGGCCAGGAAGTATTGCCTTGACAATGAGCAGTCTATAGGTTTAAGCGTCATTAAATGAAATTCGGTCTTTAAACTACAGTGTATTTGAGGATCTTTAGTGAGAAATAAAAGACAGTATCTTGACCACAATATTTCTTTATTTAAAACAAAAGAAATTTAAAAATATGAAGCTATGGCATGAAAAAACCAATATAGAAATTATTCTGCATTTACTATTAGGAATGTACTTTAAAATGTTGACTTATGTTGGTTACCATCACTTCTTGTAGGCATTACTTTACTGACATCATGGTATAGAAACTTATGAATTAAGCAAATCCTGAAAGTTACAAAATCCTTAGTAGAGTTTTCTGTTTTGTTTTGTTTTGTTTTTGTCCACCTTCTGTGTGACTGGTTTTAAATCACAAATCAGTATGTAATTTTAAGAAGGGCTATGCAATAGAAAAGTTTAATCAGGAGAGCACTAGTGGTTCCTTATTTGATGACTCTGGCCCATTCAATTTTTCAGGGGTAAGGGACATTTCAGATTAAGGATATATTTGTTACGAGTCGATACTACCCAGAGAAAGAGTAATGAAGCTCTGCTTCTTAAGCTAAAAAAAAAAAAAAAAAAATTAAAAGGAAACCAGGTCATAGATTTGAATCTATTTTACAGAACTTCATAATTTTGGACAATTCTGTGCGATCTCAATTTCCTCGATATTTCCTTAGTTGCTAAGTCAGAGGCTGAAAGAAGAATTGATGAGAACTTTTAGCTGACGTGGTCCATAATGTCTGCATTAAATTAGATGCCCCTTAAATTGGACTATGTTTTCCAGTTACTGTTTTTGTTATTATTATTGACTGAGAAAATGCCGATACATAGCATCCTTGTATTATGGTTATGAATAGTTCAGTTCAGCTTTTTTCTTTTTAAAGACTTTATTTTTTTATTTGACCCAGAGAGAGAGAGAGATCGAGAGAGGGAGAGTACAAGCAGGGGGAGCAGCAGAGGCAGAGGCAGAGGGAGAAGCAAACTCCCTGTTGAGCAGGAAGTCTGATGCAAAGCTAGTTCCCAGGAACCTGAGATCATGACCTGAGCCGAAGGCAGCTGCTTAACTGCCTGACCCACCCAAGCGCCCTCAGTTCAGTTTTTTAATAAAAATGTTTGAGCATGGTCTAGGCATGCAGCATTCTTTATATGAGCTAGCTAGCTAGAGCATGCAATATACAGTGATGAGTGTGGCATGGTTTCTGTTCTAGAGAAACTTAAGATGATATGGGGACAGGACTTTAGAGATATTCTATTCCATGGTATAGAGGAGGAAATGACTTGATTTCCTTAGTGAAATTGATCTGACATATACCTAAGCATTTGTTCTCCATTCTTGTTTGCCTATGAGAGGAGGGGCATTAGGCAATGGTCAAGAGTGACTGAATCACCAGCCTGCCCACAGACTGAAAAGTATTAATTCATCCATTAGTAACTTGGCAGAGGGAAAGCACCCTTACACTTTAAACCATTGTCTCTTTGGGGCTCCTGGGTGGCTGAGTGGGTTAAGCATCTGACTTCAGCTCACCTCATGAACTCAGGGTCCTGAGATGGAGCCCAGCCTGGGACTCCATGCTCAGTGAGGGTGTCTGTTTCTCTGCCTTGGTCTCTCCCTCTCCTGCTGCAACTCCTCCAACCCTGCTGGTGCAAGTGCTCTCTCTCAGATAAATAAATAAATAAATAAATAAATAAATAAATAAATCTTTAAATTATTGTCTCTTTGGCTGTAAGAGAACATTTAATTTCTCTAAAATGGAAAAAAGTACCATTCAATGTAGTATACTTTAAGCAGAAGAATGAAGAATGGTGTCCCAGGCTTTTTGCTTTTCTTTAGAGGTAGATATGTTTCCCATCTCAAGTTCCTAGTCAGATCAGATACAGATATATTGATTGTTATATTGATTTGTGTTCCCATCCAGGCTTATAGCCAGCAGCTACTCTCTGTCTTTTGGATGTTCCTCACTTAACCGGAAGCAGCAAACCTGTCACATCTGTGAAAGGAAGGGAAGGGGTTCCTGCACTGGTTAAGGATCTGGTTCTGGAGATTCAAAGATTGGGCTGCAATTCTGGACCTATTTCTTACTTTCTATGAGATTTTCTTTTTAATATTTTGTTTATTTATCTGAGAGAGAGAGAGAGCACAAATGGGGAGAGGGGTAGAGGGAAAGGGACAAACAGAGTACCCCTGAACGCAGAGCCAGATTCAGGGGTCGATCCCAGGACCCTGATATCATACCTGAGCCAAAGCCAGACATTTAACCGACTGAGCCACCCAGGTGTCTCTACTTCCTATGTGATCTTTTAGAAATCATTGAATCTCTCTTAGCCAGTTATTCCTGGATACAATTAGATACAATAATAGTGTTGTTACAAGGATTACATGAGATACTGTTTGTCAAATACTTAAAACATTATCTAGTGTTTTATAAGGACTCAAAAATGTTTTGTCTCATTATTGGTAATTTTTTTTTAATTTTTTATTTTTTATAAACATATATTTTTATCCCCAGGGGTACAGGTCTGTGAATCACCAGGTTTACACACTTCACAGCACTCACCAAAACACATACCCTCCCCAATGTCCATAATCCCACCCCCTTCTCCCAACCTCCCTCCCCCCAGCAACCCTCAGTTTGTTTTGTGAGATTAAGAGTCACTTATGGTTTGTCTCCCTCCCAATTCCATCTTGTTTCATTGATTCTTCTTCTACCCACTTAAGCCCCCATGTTGCATCACCACTTCCTCATATCAGGGAGATCATATGATAGTTGTCTTTCTCCGCTTGACTTATTTCGCTAAGCATGATATGCTCTAGTTCCATCCATGTTGTCGCAAATGGCAAGATTTCATTTCTTTTGATGGCTGCATAGTATTCCATTGTGTATATGTACCACATCTTCTTGATCCATTCATCTGTTGATGGACATCTAGGTTCTTTCCATAGTTTGGCTATTGTGGACATTGCTGCTATAAACATTCGGGTGCACGTGCCCCTTTGGATCACTACGTTTGTATCTTTAGGGTAAATACCCAGTAGTGCAATTGCTGGGTCATAGGGCAGTTCTATTTTCAACATTTTGAGGAACCTCCATGCTGTTTTCCAGAGTGGCTGCACCAGCTTGCATTCCTACCAACAGTGTAGGAGGGTTCCCCTCATTATTGGTAATTTTAATGATGATCATTATAACAGTAAGAGGTTATTGGTAAAATCCAAAAATAAGAAATCAAACAATCAAACTAAAAAATGGGCAGAAAAGGTGAAAAGATACCTCATCAAGCAAGGTATACACATGCTTATGTATTTACATAAGCAAAGGAGGTATACAGATGCTTATTCAAATAAGCATATGAAAAGATGATTGATGTCATATGAGGACAATGCAAATTAAAACAAATACACCTCTTAGAATGGTCAAAATCTCAGCACCAAATACTGACAAGAATGTGGAGCAATTAGAACTCTCATTCACTGCTTCTAGGAATACAAAATGGTACAGCCACTTTGGAAGACAGTTTGGCAATTTCTTCCAAAATTGAACATACTCTTCGATCCAGCAATCACAGTCCTTGGTATTTTCCAAAATTAGAGGAAAATATGTCCACAAAAAAACCTGCCCATGGATATTTATAGCAGCTTTATTCAGATTGAAAACAACCAAGAATCTTCAGTAGGTGAATGGATAAACCAACTCTGGTACATACATAAAATGGGATACTAGTGGTAAAAAGAAGTAAGTTATCATGCCACAGAAAGCCATGGGGGAAAGTTAGATGCATATCACTAGGAAAAAGAAGCAATGTGATGTCTATGCTCTGTAAGATTCCAAGTCTATGGCATTCTGGAAAAGGCTAAACTGTGAGGGCAGTAAAAAGGTCAGGCTGCAGGGGTTTGTGGGGGAGGGGTAGAAGGATGAATCAGTGGCGCACAGATGATTTTTAGGGCAATGAAACTGTATGATACTGTAATGGTGGGTAAATGTCACTTTTACATTTGTGAAAACCCACAGGATGTATAGCACAAGAAGTGAATCCTAGTGTACTCTGGGCTTTAGTAAGCTTTAATAATAAAATAAAGAAAAAATAATAAAGATGTTTGTTTCATCCATTCTAATGAATGTACCTCCCTAATGCAAGACGTTAACATCAGTAGAAGTGTGGGGGAGGGAGTGTATAAGAACGCTCTACTTTGCATTCAAGTCAGTTTTTCTGTAAACCCAAAAATGTTCTAAAATATAAAGTTAATTAAAAAAAAAAACAGGGGTGGAAAAGGAACTTTAAAAGATTATCAAAGACTGTGGTTTCCAAAGTATCAAGAAGCAGACTGGCATCAGACTTCCTGAAAACAATGGCATAGTGCTTTCAAAATTGAGGGAATATGAATTCAAATGTAGAAATGTCTATGTGGTCAAACTGTCACCTGAATATGGGTAGACTAAAATCACTTTTAAACATGAGGAAAAAAAGAGGATTGGTGCTATGACCAAGGTCTGTAAAGTATATGGGAAGGAGAATACATTGCTCCTTTGGGAGAGATTTAGGAAATGCTTGACAGAAGAGCCCTTGAATCTTAGAAATGAGTAGGAGAGTGACAAATGGATAAGTATGGGAAATATGTACTGGGCAGAAGGAGTGGGAAGGAATCATGGCATCAAGAATAAAGCATTCTGGTACATTCTAGAAGCTACCAGCAGTTTCACGTGGCTGTGATGGAGAGTTGTAAAGGGGGATACAGGGTAGGATAAACTTAAGATGTCAAGTGCTCCCCTTATGAAAGGCTTGTATGTCACACCCAGCTTCTGAACTTTACCTTGTAGACTCGGGGTTGGTGAGCCTTCTCTGTAAACGACCGGAGAGTAAATATTTTTGCATTTGTGAGCCATATGGTCATGTGTATAACTACTCAACTCAGCTACTGGAGCAGGAAAACAGCCTTTGACAATACGTAAATGGTTGTGAGTGGCTTCACTCTTGTAAAATTGTATTAGGGATGGGTTTAACCAGCAGGTGGTAGTTTGCCAACCACTGGCCATGGAGAGTTAAAAAACAAAATGAGTTTTAGTCAAGTGAATGGGCATTATCCTATTCTAGTTTCAGAAAATAATCTTGATGGTGGGGGAAAGGATACACTAGGCAATAGTAGGACTAGAGAGAGGAAGAATAGTTAAGAGACTCTGACAGTAATCTAGGCAAGATACGGAGAAGCCATTATCTGAGACACTGACGATGGAAACTGATGAAGAGAGGATGTAAAAGATGTAGAGAGTATGGTTAATAAAATGGTCATGGGACTCTTAATCTCACAAAACAAACCAAGGGTTGTTGGGGGGAGGGGCCCCGGGAGAGGGGGGTGGGGTTATGGACATTAGGGAGGGTATGTGCTATGGTGAGTGCTGTGAAATGTATAAACCTGGCAATTCACAGACCTGTACCCCTGGGGCTAATAATACATTATATGTTTATAAAAAAATAAAAATAAATAAAAAAATAATTAAATATAAAATAGACATGCATTAGAGTACAGGACAGATAGGTGGGTTGCTTTAGTTTTAATGACACTATTCCTTTCACTGAGAGAGAATAGGAAAAAAAAGAAACCTTACATTTAGTGGAAAGATATTGGGTTTAGTTTTGAGGTTCTTGGAGTTCATCCAGGAATCTGAGTTACTGTTACATCCATGAGCCAATGATAGTCTCCGTATATTGGCCCTGGGTTGTTTATTTCTTCACAGCAGGCTGAGACCCATTAGCTCAAAAGCCTGCCAATGCCAAACTGAAATTTTTACACATCCAATTGTTTTAAATATAAACCGAACAAGCAGATTTCTAGCGATTTAGAGCTTGCGTGCTTTGCATACCTTACAAAAATGCATCCAACATCTGTTAGCTATAGATAGATAAAACCCCTGGTGCTATTAAAACTCCAAGCTGTTGCTGCTCTTTGGAGCTCTCTGGCCCAGTGATTCCCTTCTGTGTTGCGAAGATAAATCATCTAGACATATAAGCCCCCTCTCTGATCCTTCTTTTCCTCAGATTTCCCTTGACCTCCTTTCCAGTGGTCTCATGCTCTGAGAGACATCCCCCACATGCAAACTTACCAAAATATCTCCCAAATAAAGACTGTGGGTGCTATCACAACCTCATGGTCATATCTTTTTCCTTGATCCGCTCCCAAATCCCCTCACCCTCTTATAGTGATAGATGCAAGTTTTATTGGCATATGGTGGGATGTTTGAGGTGAAAGGAGTGGGTGATTTTTTTTCAGGGAGAATGTATAGAGTAAGAAGATATTAAGAACAAAACCTTAGAGATTCCTCAGGAAACATCATTATCTATTGGCCAGGAAGAAGACAAAAACTTGAAAAAATTACATAGACCTAAGTAAGATAGTTGGTTGAGAATTACATGGAGGAAAGAGGCAATTTCAAGAAAATGTTCTAGGATCAAATTCCACAGAGATTTTGATGAAGTCCCAAAAGGAGATATCACCTTACATCAGTTAGAATGGCCCAAATTAACAAGACAGGAAACAACATGTGTTGGAGGGGATGTGGAGAAAGGGGAACCCTCTTACACTGTTGGTAGGAATGCAAGTTGGTACAGCCTATTTGGACAACAGTGTGGAGATTCCTCAAGAAATTAAAAATAGAACTTTCTTATGACCCTGCAATTGCACTCCTGGGTATTTACCCAAAAGATACAGATGTAGCGAAAAGAAGGGCCATCTGTACCCCAATGTTTATAGCAGCAATGGCCACGGTCGCCAAACTGTAGAAAGAACCAAGATGCCCTTCAACGGACGGATGGATAAGGAAAATGTGGTCCATATACACTATGGAGTATTATGCCTCCATCAGAAAGGATGAATACCCAACTTTTGTAGCAACATGGACGGGACTGGAAGAGATTATGCTGAGTGAAATAAGTCAAGTAGAGAGAGTCAATTATCATATGGTTTCACTTATTTGTGGAGCATAACAAATATCATGGAGGACAAGGGGAGTTAGAGAGGAGAAGGGAGTTGGAGGAAATTGGAAGGGGAGGTGAACCATGAGAGACTATGGACTCTGAAAAACAATCTGAGGGTTTTGAAGGGCCGGGGGGTGGGAGGTCGGGGTACCAGGTGGTGGGTATTATAGAGGGCATGGATTGCATGGAGCACTGGGTGTGGTGAAAAAATAATGAATACTGTTATGCTGAAAATAAATAAAAAAAAATATATATATAAAAATTCCATGAAGAGGTCAAATAGGCCAGAACTGAACACAACTCACTGGATTTGGGTATGAGGGGTTCATTTTAGGAGGACCTTCAGTGGTATCATCAAGACAGAAGCCTACTGATGGTAAGTTGAAGGATGACTAGGAAGTGAGATAAATTTTGAAGTGTTAGGTATTAGAGAGTGAGTAAAACACAAACTGAATTGGACTGTGGAGTGACACAGAGGGTCTTGATGAGGACGGAGAGTAAGCAACAATCCACATCATGTGTGGTCTTCTCTACTGTTCTGCAGACACCCAAAAAGATAATCAGAGGATGAAAGATTGTGTTGATTTAAGGGAAAGATTTTTAAGAGCAAAAATCCATAAGTGAAAGGATAAAACCATTGTATGTGTTGGTGAGTATAAGTCTGGTGTGCTGAGTCATAATGTTTACACCAGACAAGGAAAAACCTGAACCTTCAACTAGAGCATGTCCCCAAATAGAGATACTTTATAAGACATGGGCTTCCAAAGAATATTGATAGCAGGAGTGTTGGGAATGAGGAATAAGAAAGCAGGATGGACAGGAAGTTATAAGAGCTTGAATCTGGTGCCATGGAAAGAGAAGTGGGCCTAAAATCAAAGTAAGAGCTGACTTGTGATTCTCTTACCTCCTAGCTGGCTTATTGCCTCTGCATTCAGTTGAATGGTAAAATGGAAAAGTATATTTATCTATGGCATTCATCTGGCATCAGACTCAAGTAAAATAATAGGCATGGCAATGTTTTATGCATATGTAAGAGTCATATACATTAAGCTGTTAGGTCCACATCACTCTTGATTCTCTTCCATAAGAATACAGAAATATTCAAATCAATGTTTTCAAACCTGACTGCTTACCATAATTTTCTACAGAGTTTAAAAAAGATATACACACACACACACACACACACACACACACACGCACACACACACACACACACATACACATATTGGGGCATCTAGGTGGCTCAGTTGGTTAAGCATCTGCCTTCAGTTCAGGTCATGATCTTGAGGTCCTGGGATAGAAAGCCCATGGCAGGCTCCCTGCACAGTGGGGATTCTGCCTCTCCATCTCCCTCTGTCCCTCCCTTTGCTTGTGCATGGGCATGTGCACTCTCTCTCAAATAAATAAAATCTTTAAAAAAATGTTTTATGGTAAATAGATGGCAAGAGTATTATAGTCTGTGGAAAGATTGGTAGAAGAGTCATCAAATAAAGATCAAATACTTGGGAAGCTTTTGTATGGAATTAAACAGCAGAAGGAATGGGAGGTGAAAAATACAGCTTTTTGAAATTTTGCCTTTTAAAATAATGGGTATTTTTTCATGTTATATTTTAAAAGACATTTTCAAATACATATACATTATTTCATTTTGTATACACAATGCCCCTTCAAAGGTGAAGATGGTTATTATTGTTATCATTCCTAATATACAATACTGAAACCAAGGTTCATGGAATGACTTACTGAAGGTCACACACCCTGTAAATGTTTAAGCTGAAATTAAAAACTAGGTGATCTTACTTAAAAGGTCACACTGTTGAAAAATCTCCCAGACTGGATGACAGAAGCATAAAATGAACCAGGTGGAGAGATGATCCGTTGGAAATGGTATAAAAAGCCATAGAGTGGATGGCTTTTCACAGTTGTGGAGGCTGAGAAGTCGAAGATCAAGGTACCAGCAGATCTGGTGTCTGCTGGACCCACTTCCTGGTTTGTAGATGACCATTTCTTTGCGGTGTCCCCTCATAGTGGAAGGGACAAGAGCACTAATCTTATTAATGAGGGCACCACACTCATGACTTAATCACCTCCCCAAAACCCCATCACTAATTCCCATCACACAGAGGACTAGCCTTCAACATATGAATTTTGGAGAGGGGGACACAAACATTCAGTCTATAACAATTATAAAACCAAATAGGATGGAAAATTCAGAAAGACTAATACAAATCTGTATCATATCCCTGTCCCACTGAAAGAAAGTGTTCTAAGTGTGAGGAGGTTCAAATGAATTTTCTTTTTATTGAAATGTATAAATTGCTTCAGTCATGTAAAAATCGCACTGCATTTTGGGTTCCCTCGTATTTGTGTTATGACTTTGTTGTACAGTTTCTATTTTTCCCTGGAGTTTCTATTTGCCTTTGTTGTTGTTATCTTGAACAAAGAGAAATGTACATTTTGCCACATGCCTGAATTTAACAAACTTCTTAAATAGATGATCTGTTTCATAGGATCCACTTTTCTTCTTGCACAGATGCTCCCATAGTCACCTGAGTCCCCTTATAGCCTGTGCTGCTGCTTCTCCAGGTCCACGGCACCGCTATCCTCCCAAAGCTGAATTTTGTATTCCACAGTTTATTCAACTTACTTTTCAGCTTAATTTCCTTCAGTGCCTCCTCAAATAACTTCAGGAATGTATACTAGCAAGGCAAATTTTCTGGTCTTTTGAGGTTAAAAATATCTCCTTTTTATCAGCATATTTTGATATTTTGTTTGACTGTGGAATTCTAGGTTTAATACCTTTTTAATTAGGACCTTGCAGCCTTGCAGGGAGGTTTTCACTGCCATCTTGCATCCCTTTTTGTGTTACCTATGACAGACTCCTGGACTTGTGGTAGCTTGTACATTGATGTCTATGTTTGTTTTTCTTTAACTGCCCTCCCTTTCCTTCTGAATATTCATGTATTTTTGTAGCTTTGGGAAATTTTCTATGATTATCCCCTTCATAATTTCCTGCCCTCTCCATATTCTTTCTCCCCTCACTTTCTAGAATTTTTTTTATCAGTTTGATCATCTTTAAGATTTCTCCTTTATTTCCTTCATCTTTACCTCACATTTTCTCTTCCTGCCTTTTATCTCATGCTATTAAAGGTTTCCACAATTTTGTCTTCAACACTTCTATTGATTTTTAAAAGTCAGATTTCAGAAGCATTAATTTCCCCAAACTCCAGTTCTTCAAGTTCTCCTTTATTTATAGCATTTGTTCTTATTTTAACGATTCTACATCTTCTTGGAGTATCTGGAGACACTAAAAAGTAAGCCCTTGTCTTCTGGTTTTAGGTTCATTATTTTTCCCTTGAAAATTGATTTTTTCCCCCTCCACATTAATTTTGTTTCCTCTCTCTTTTTCTTCACCTGTTTTTTCTGATGCAGTTTTTCTCATTTATTTGATGATTGTTAGTTAGGTTTTGCTTTAGTGGGAGTGAGCCACAAACTGGAGGCCTGCCCAAATACCAGGAGAAGGGGATTTAGTCTCACAAACAGCCAGCTTAGTTCTCTGTAAACATTTTAATAGCTTGAGAAAAAGGCACCCCCCCTTTTTTTTTTCAGATTTCATTTGTTTTGTTTGAGGCATAGGTACTATATTGCTTCTCATTCTGTCTGTCTGTGGTGGCCTGGCAGGAGAGTTCAGGGCCTGGCAGGAGAGTATCAAATGCAGATCTTGAATTATCCCCTCTATTCTCTAGTTTGTATATCTGCATTTTGACTTCCTCTCCTTGTTTTCAAATATAAATATATTTTCCTCCCTTTTTTGTCTTCCAGAAATTGACCTTAACTTCCATGTACCAATGATACTCTTCTCTGCCTTTTCCCTTTACAAGTTAATTCCACTCTGAATTCCTTTACTGTTATGTTATTAGGATCTCATAATGGGGGAGGCAACTGTTTGTGCCCAGATCATCAATTGCTGACAGAATTCTTATGAACCGGACAGTCTTCCTACTGTATTCTTAAAGTTATGTTTCTTGGCTTATGACATGGGCTATGACTAGGATATCTATATTGTAGACAAACTTTCCATGAACTCCGATGTGTTTTGCTCCTCTCTTTGAGATTCTGAAATTGCTATGGTATAAATATGAGGCAAAAATATGTGGCATGGTCTAACACAACATGGTGGATGATGGGGTTTTCTGCCCAGAGGCCCCTTTCAGGATGAAAATACCCTCTACCTCAGTCCTAGGAAGTTGAAGGCAGACAGATTGTAGCTGTGTTGCTCTCTGGTAATTTTCTTGGTCTGGGAGGTGTCTTACCCCAGTTCCACCCTCTTTCCGGCACAGCCCAAATCTAATGACTGGTCTGTGAGAATCTAAAAGGGCAGACCTTCTTTGTCTTGATTTGAGACAACTCTGAAGGACCATCCCAGCTCTAGAAAATCCTGTGGGATCACCTAAGGCCTCTGCAGCTGAATCATTTTAACTTCCCATCCTGCTCAGTCCTGCTTCTTTCAATGCTTTACAAAAGCTGATCCTGTGCGGAGAAAGGGGAACCCGCCTACACTGTTGGTGGGAATGCAAGCTGGTGCAACCACTCTGGAAAACAGCATGGAGGTTCCTCAAAAAGTTGAAAATAGAGCTACCCTATGACCCAGCAATTGCACTACTGGGTATTTACCCTAAAGATACAAATGTAGTGATCTGAAGGGGGCAGGTGCACCCAAATGTTTATAGCAGCAATGTCCACAAGAGAGAAACTATGGAAAGAACCTAGATGTCCATCAACAGATGAATGGATAAAGAAGATGTGCCATATATATGGCACATCTTCTTTATATATATATATATATATATATATATATATATATATATATATGATGGAATACTATGAAGCCATCAAAATAAATGAAATCTTTCCATTTGCGACAATGTGGATGGAACTAGAGGGTATTATGCTTGGCAAAATAAGTCAATTGGAGAAAGACAACTATCATATGATCTCCCTGCTATGAGGAAGTCGAGAAGCAACATAAGGGGTTCGGGGGGTAGGAAAAGAATAAATGAAACAAGACGGGATTGGGAAGCAGACAAACCATAAGAGACTCTTAATCTCACAAAACAAACTAAGGGTTGCCAGGGAGAGGGGAGTATGAAGAGGGTGATGGGGTTATGGACACTGGGGAGGGTATGAACCATGGTGAGTGCTGTGAAGTGTGTAAACCTGGCGATTCACAGACCTATACCCCTGGGGCTAATAATACATTATATGCTAATTAAAAAAAAAAAAAAGTTGATCTCAGAGCATTCCCCAGTGAACTTCCTCAGGCAAATCTCCATCTCACAGTCTCTTTCCTGGGGAATGGAACATATGATATAAAGAGTCATAAAGGGAAGCACTGGAGGAATGAAGCACAGAAATGACAAAAGTAATTCCTCCTGAATCAGCGTTAAGGAAGGTTTGGAATTCTTTAAATTACAAGCCATTTTATTATATTTACTTTTTACAAGACCAGTGCTCTAACCCCTGAGCTATGGAGCCAATATTTACTTTTTACCATGTTAACCAGCAAATACAATTTAGGGATGTCGAAGTTTAAGAAGAGCAAACTAACTGTAAGGAAGACTTTTGGTCGAATATCACAGTTTTAAAACCATATTCATCATTCGTCTTCTGTCAATTCCCATTGAAATTACACAAGATGTCAGCATTGGAAACCATGCCAAGAATTTTACAGGATTTCTTTCCAGTAAATATACCAGAAACTGGCGGGAGGAGGGGGCACAGAACAAAACAAGTAATGGACTAGGGTGAATTTTAGGTGCAGAAGGAGACCGCTTGAGAAATATTTATTCGTTTATCAAATATTTGTGAGCACTAATCATGAGTCAAAAAATTCTAAGATGCCTATGAGAAAGGATTGGGGCTGGGGTGGGGGGACAGGAAATAAAAAATGACCCGGTAAATACATAAAGTGTCAGATGGCGATGGGTGCTTGAGAGAAAGATAAAGCTTATTTAGTCAGTGACAGAGGCAGCCTTGGAGAAGAAGGTGGGCCATGAGACAGATTTTTGGAAGAAATAATTCTGCTTCAGGTGAGAGCTGAGGAATGCCGTGCTGTGTACCAGGGGACTCCACAGCTGCCTCCCAACCCAGAGGCTGCCAGTTAGAGGAAAGGAACACTGTTCCAACTAACTTCATGCTTTCCTAGTAGGCTCAGAAAAAAAAAAAAAAAGCTCTGGCAAACTATTGAAGTGCCTGTTTCTTCCCCATTCCACACAGTGACTTAGAACTCCAATAAAGAACAGTGACAAATCTACAGAAATTTGTCATTCTTCCATAAAGTTTGAAACTCGTGGAAAGGCTCAATCTCTGAGAGAAATTATCTTTGCATCTCTGGAAGGGCAATCATCTTATTGATCATCTCAGATAATCCTTGGCCCTCCCCATCTTCCCCTCTGTAAACATGAGCAAACAGAGGGTGGGGGGTGGGGAACGACCAGAGAGGAAAAAGAGTTCAATATTTGAAAAAGTTGGCTAAATTCAAGGAAGCAAGGGGTCTCTAAAAGTGGAGACTGCAAGTCAAAGAAAATATGAGAAAGCCTGATTCAGATGGGTTAAAGAGAATGAAAGAAAAGATAGCAGTGAATGAAAAGTAAAATAATCTGACACCTAGAAAGTTTGCCTTGGAAATAAGAGACACAGTTCCTAAAATTTTTACATTAACTAAATGGGACGGAGAAAGGCAGACTAGCTTCTGTAGAAAAGCAGATCATAAAATGTGATGACAAAGTAAGAAATTCTCTCAGATTCAGTAGAAAAAAAATGAGGTAAATAAATGGAAGAAAAGATTGTAAATAACATGGAGGACATGGGCGGATTTTGTCATTTATTTGTCATTGGAATCACAAAACAAGAGAGATGGGGAATGAAGAGGAATAAAGAAGGCATTTAGTGGGGTGGGTTTTTTTTTTGTGTGTGTGTGTGTTTTGTGGTTTTTTTTTTTTTTTTTTTTTAACCACACAATAGACCCTGTTCTCTGTTTTTGATGTGTATTTACTTGCTTCATCCTGAAAACAGTCTTACAGGGTAAATGCTATTATTGTCTCCATGTGACAGCTGAAGAAAGTTAGGCCCAAAGTGCACCTTAGACAAATTATAGAATTTGCCCCAAGACACACAGCTCAGAAAAATGGATCAGGGATCTAAATCCAGGATTGTAACCACAGTGCTGAGTTTTCTTTGAAAATTAAATACAATGTAAAACAAAAATGACTTAGTTTTATCTTCACCATCAGACTGAAAGAGAATTGTAAGTAGCTTTGTTGCCTCTCACTTGGTTTGAAAGGGGGAGGTATCACGGAATTATTTAAATGTCATGTTTGCTTTCCTCTGGCACTTTATGGTCTTAAGTTTGATTGTATTTTTTTCCCAGTTTATCTAGACTGAATGTTAGTATATGTTGTGAGGCAAAGATGGAGTATAAATATTTCCAAGTAATTAAATTATGATCCCGGCCCATTTATTGAATTTCATAATTTCGCCAGTGACGTGGCACCCTGTCTATATCTACAGGCACTATAATTGATACATATTTCTGCTTTATCCTGAGTATAATTTATAATTTGAAAACTTCTGTACAATTATCTGCTTAATGGAGAATTTAAAGTTCATTCACATAGTGTTGTATATGGAGTTCTTTTGAATACCTCACTATTTCCTTAGCCTATGTGGTTGGCTATATATGCTTTCTCCCCCTAAGCTTGCATTGTTTCTTTAGGACTAACTTAACAGATTTAAGAAAAAAAAAACAAAAGTTGGGCACTGAGAAGAATCTTCCCAAATTTCTTTTTCACACTTTGTGAGATCCTGAATAGTTCCCTGTGCCAGGCTACCCTCCCTGTTCCCCACACACACGTGTGGGCCCGAACGACAGAATGTTCTCAGCCTGAAGCTAGGGAGTGAGTGGGCCCCTTGGGCCACAGTGTTTTGGGTTCGCGTGCTTCGCCTTTCTCTAATGTGAGTGTTGTAACCATGGCATCCTGACCAAGCTCCAACTTAATTGTGCGTGGTCAGATGCAAGAGACTGCTGAAAAAGATGTTTCTGGATTTATGCCACAGGCAAGAAAGGTAGCAGTCATAATCAGGTTGTGTTCTCCCAAGAGGGCTGGAGCTTCTAAGACATCATTGGTATCATGTAGCTGGACAGCACAGGACTTACTTAGTCTGTCTAAAGCCCCACAATGGCTCTGGCAGTCTCCCTATTATTCAAAGGGCATGGATGGTCCCCATGAGCTGGATATTTGTGGATACGTAGCATGTGTTATATGTCTTGTGGACAGGATCTGCAGCTGTTCCTCTGCAAAGTTCCTGGGCGAGACCCTGTGCTCAAGCTTCATACAAGGGTGTTTGTGGTGTTGATGAGCAAAACAAATCATTCCAGACACATCATATATCATAAAGAGAATTTGGTCCCTACAGTTTCTGCCCCTTTTTTGATAATCCGGTGGTTACGGGGCGAAAGGACTTTGCCAGTGCGATAGAGGTGGCTCATCAGTTCATCTTCAGATAGGGAAGATTATCCTGGGTGTTTGGTGCCCCTGGCATCATCACATTATCCCCTGGAAGCAGGAAAGGAAGGCAGAGGGGGGCGGTAGAGGGGGAGTCAGAGAAGTCTGAAGTACAAGAAATATTTAACCTAGTGTTGTGGGCTTGAAGATAAAAGAGACTCTTTGTCAAGGAAATGGGGACACAGATCCTACAATTGCCAGGGGCTGAATTCAGCCATCCACCGGTGCCCTGGGAAAAGGAACTCGAGCCCCAGCTGAGATGCAGCCTCTGCCAATACCTTGATTTCAGGCTTGTAAGACCCGCAGGCACTGTGAGGTGAGCAGCGGGTACTGTTTAATCTGCTAAGCTGGTGGTGACTTGTTATGACTGTAACAGGGAACTGATACACTTTGTGAGATATCATACATTTCTTAAGACTCTATCAGAAATAATCATTATGGAATTGCAAGACTCGAAACTATGACTCTGACGTATACAGAAAATGGGCTTAATTTTTTGAAAAGATGTATTTGTTTGAGAGAGAAAGCGAACACGCGCGCGTGAGCAAGGGAAGGAGCAGAGGGAACGGGAGAGAGAATCGCAAGCAGAGCTGAGACGCGTCGCGGGGCTTGAGCTCGTGACCCTGAGATCACCACCTGAGCTGAAGTCATGAGTCCGACATTTAACCAACGGAGCCACCCAGGTGCCCCTACTTTTCTTAATTTTTTATCTATAATTTCGATAGTCTTCTCTCTCGAGTGTGCACTCACAGGTTACTGGGAATAACGATGATCTGCGTGCAGTTGAGTCTTCAGCCTAGTCCCGGCTGGTAATTAAATGGTCACTGGCAGGTTTGGGTCACATTCAGTCCTTCTTTCATAAAAATGCTCAGTTTCTCAATTTCTTCCTCCGTCTCTGCTTCCCACTCTAAGTTGTTGTATGTTTGAAAGGACGTCAGAATGGACAATTTAGGAGAGCTCATGGCATCGGTCGGGGAAAAGCTTCTCTAATCTTCATGGTGACTTTGACTTCTGCTTGGTCTTGGGGTCAGTGTTCCTTCCGCTTGGATTCTATGGCTCTGCTGGCTTCAGGACAAAACATTTTGGCTGTTCACACTCATATTCTTATTTTTCTCAGCTGTGTTGGGCCTGGCAGTTCTCTCTGGCTGACTATGCCTCCCTCTCACACCTCTAACCTTGTCTCTTCTTGGCAGAATAAGACTTTCAAGGTCTGGCCATGTTTCCGCTTTAGTTCAAGAAACTGATTTGTGGAAAAAAAAAAAAAAAAAAAAGAAACTGATTTGTGGTCCCTGCTGGAGAACCACTGCCACCACCCCCCACGCTGACTCCCTTTCCGGCATACCCCTCAACAGGCTCCATAGCAGGTTTTGCAGTATTTGGGAATCAAGTCTGTATTGCATGGAAGCTAAAGATGGCCCAGGAAAAGCCAGAGCTCTCTGGTGCCAGGCCATGGCCATGCCTGAGATCAAACTAGTGCCTGTCTCTGCTTGTTTCAACCCCCTCTTTTGTCTTGTTTTCTCCTTTCCCATCATCCCTTATGTCATATCCTCCTATAATTAAGACGAAAGCATTTTGAATTTATTGTTATATGTAGAAGCCACATCCCTGCCAAACACTGGGAGGGCTCCATACATAGATATTCTTCAGGCATGGTTTCTGCAATTTTAAATGGGTAAGATAAAGGAAGTTGGAAAATCCTATCTCAACAGTGCTTGCCTCTCAAGCTAATTTTCTTGTGGCAAAATCCTAGTTTTCTTATCAGAAGCTGATTATTGCTTTGTTCTTTCTCTTTTCATTTCTTCTGAAACATATGTTTAGCTCCCTGCAGTAAGATGGATAAGGTAAGAGAGAAAGTATATTAATAATGCTTAAAATATCAACACATTAAAATTACTTACTTATGCTCATAGTAAAATGAGCATATCTTATTAACAAAAAGAATAAAGTTACAAAACAGTAAGTATTTTATCATGGTCTACAAAAATTGAAAACCTGAAGCTGAAAAGTTTACTTCAATTGCTGAGTAGTAGACTTGTGGAAGTTTCGAATTGTTCTTTGTGTCTTTTTCGGTTTTTCTGCTGTTTATAGAAATTGCTTTTATGATTGATAAAACAGTGGCATATTTTATTTAAAACATAGGCTACTTATTGTGTATATTCTTCCTTCTTGTTTCCCTTTTGTGCTCTAAGTTATTCCTATAGTAATTTCCCTCATCTCAGGTTCTGAAATGTGGTGTTGGTCTACTTGGTGTTGTCATGGAAATTTGAAGTCACATGGAAATTTGAAGTCATGGAAATTTGAATTCAGAAATTTCTGAATTCAGAAATTTTCAACACGAGTCCATGGCTCTCACACAGTGCTAATATTTCTAACTTTCCACAGCTCTTGAAATACACCATGATTCTGTAAGTTTATTTGGCTTTATATTATTTTGATATTTGAATAGCTAAAGTCTTATAGCTCCGATATATTTTTCTTAAATAAGAACTTAATTCAATGCAAATCAAAACCACAATGTCCTATCCCCTTATACCTACTAATGTGGCTATTGTCAAAATGACAGGTAATAACAAGTGTTGGTGAGGATGTAGAAGAAAAGGGAGCCCTTGTGTATGGGTGTTTGGAGTATAAGTTGGTGCACCCCCTTTGGAAAATGGAATGGAGTTTCCTCAAAAAAATGAAAAATAGATTTACCATGTGACCTGGAAATTCTACTTCCAGGTATTTATCCAAAGAAAACAAAATTACTAACTTGAATAGATATCTGCACCCCATGTTCATTGTAGCATTATTTACAATAGCCAAACCATGGAAGCGACGGAGTGTCCATTGATGAAAATGGGGTTTATAGACATGCACATACAGTGGAGGATTATTCAGCCTTGAAAAAGTGGGAATTTCTTTTGTTTGCGAGATGGACTTTGAAGGCATTATGCTGAGTGAAATAAGTCAGAAAGAAAAAGAGAAATAACATGTGGTTTCACTTACATGTAAAATCTAAAACAACAACAAAAAAACCAAAACAAAAAACCCAAGCTCACAGTTCCAGAAAACAGTGGTTTCCTGTATGGCGGCTGCCAGAGGTGGGGGATCAGAGGCAGGAAATATGGTTGAAAGGGGTCAAAAAGTACAAACTTCTATTTACAGAATAAGTTAAGTCCTAGGGATGTAATGTCCAACATCGTGGCTCTAGTTAATAATACTGTATTGTGTATTTGAAAGCTGCCAAGAAAGTAGATCTTAAAAGTTCTCAGCGCAAGAAAAAAAAATGTAACCATGGGTGGTGATGGATGTTACAAAGACTTAATGTGTTGGTCATGTTACAATAAGTATAAAGACTGAATCATTATCTTGAATATCTGAAATACAATGGTATATGTCACATAGCTGAAAAGGAAAAAAAAAAAAGGAATCTAATCCATTCTCTTAAATACCTAATATTGTGTTTTAAACATGTACTATCTAATATTCTGGGCACAATCAGGAGACAGAGACCATACCAATTGTTTGAACAGAAATAGTATCAAAAACAGTTGACTAAATACAATGGTATTTATTAGGAAAGTGAAAAGGTAAAAAACTAACTTTCAAGTATCACTTGTAGTATCAATTTGTAGTAGCAATTGTAGAAAACGATTCTCACTCCTGGGGTTTGGGGAACAAGGAAAGAAGGCTGAGTTATTAAAAGTGACTCAGCAGAAGCCCTCCAAGAGCTGAAACTCATACCTCTGAGGAGGGAACATTGGCTGGTTGGTGCTGTGGCTCTAAGGTTGCAGGAGCAATGAGGCTGGTGTTTCAGGTGATGAAAAAATTGCAAACTGATTTGAGCTGCTGCCACTGCTGCTACCAGGGTAAAGAAGGCGCCAGGTCCTTCACTGTACCAGCAGGCAGTGAAGAAACAAAAGGGGAAGAAGCAGAGCTCCTCTCCTCCTCCAGCCAGGCAGCCTTTCTCTACTGCCCTCTACTGGCAGAGCCTAGCAGGGCCAGCAGGCAAAGCGAGGATGTGGTTTGTACTGTCAGCCCCAGCTTTATTGGACCAAGATGGAGGAGCAGGTGTGGAGTTTAAGGAGTTACCTAAAAACTGGCACAATATTAAGTAATGTTTATGTATGTGTACTGTCTGTGTTTGAATAAAATTAAGAATAAAATCTAAAATTTAGATTTCAAATACCTGTTGCAGGAGAAGGGTGTCATGGGCAAATAACTTTTAAACAAAAGACAGTTTATTCTTTTTGAATAAATGAACAAGGAATGATTAAGAGTCACTTATGGTTTGTCTCCCTCCCAATCCCATCTTGTTTCATTGATTCTTCTCCTACTCACTTAAGCCCCCATGTTGCATCACCACTTCCTCATATCAGGGAGATCATATGATAGTTGTCTTTCTCTGCTGGACTTATTTCGCTAAGCATGATACGCTCTAGTTCCATCCATGTTGTCGCAAATGGCAAGATTTCATTTCTTTTGATGGCTGCATAGTATTCCATTGTGTATGACTCTTAATCTTACAAAACAAACTGAGGGTTGCTGGGGGGAGGGGGGTTGGGAGAAGGGGGGTGGGGTTATGGACATTGGGGAGGGTATGTGCTTTGGTGAGTGCTGTGAAGTGTGTAAACCTGGCGATTCACAGACCTGTACCCCTGGGGATAAAAATACATGTTTATAAAAAAATAAAAAATTAAAGTTAAAAAAAAAAAAAGGAGGACACATGATGTGATGCATACTGGGTGTTATAAACAACTGATAATTATTAAACCTTAATCTAAAACTAACAATGTTCTGTATGTTGGCTAACTGAATTTAAATTAAAAAACAAACAAACAAACAAAAAAATGAACAAGGAATGAATGAAGGGATGAGCAAATGAATGAGCAGAAGAAAGGAGCAGGTGGATGCCTGACATCAAGGCCTCCTTCTAGAGGTTTTCTCTGTCTGTCCCAGGAGCTCCTTGTCATGGTGTTTATGTGGAGTCTGTCTTGGTAGGATTAACATCGGTCTGGATTGTCAGATGCTTTAATCACCGTAAACCATTTTTTTTTTTTAAGGTTTCTTTCTTTTTTTTTTTAAATTTATTTTTTATTTTCAGCATAACAGTATTCATTATTTTTGCACCACACCCAGTGCTCCATGCAATCCTTGCCCTCTATAATACCCACCACCTGGTACCCCGACCTCCCACCAACGGTTTCTAAAGACAGTCTTTCATTCTGGGTTGCCCTCATGGAAAAGAGGAGGCATTTCATGAGAAGTGTTTGGACACAGCTGTTTCTTTCTCAGGGAATCACAGGGAGATACATTGGACCCTATTCTAAACCACAGAAGAGAGATTTTGTTTCTGAATAGGAACAAAGTGAATGAATAAAATAGTGAATGAATAAAAAAATAGCAAAACAAAACTTTGAAAACAAAGTGAGTGAATAAACATAGTTTGAATAATGCTTATTTTCAAAGAAACAAAGGTTTGTTATCAACTCCCTTGGCTTATTTTGCAGTTAAGACCTCAGGTTACTGGCTATGGTTAGAAATGAATTCTCTGGAAGTGGAGAAAGCACAAAATAATGGGCTCAATGGACACTGAAATCCAAATTTCTTTCATGAACTGTAGCTAAATTGGCTTTCTACCTATTTCCAGAAAATATATCCAAAGCCTTAGGACAAACTGATAAAGGACTTCCTTTGGCATTTACCCATTAAAAGATAAGGTTTGATTTCCCTCATGATTTTTGAGCTGATAAAACTGAGTAAGAAGACAAAGCACATTAAATATTACGTAGAGGTTTTTAACACAATGAAAAATCTTTGCCTGAATTTGGTGTTCTTTCTTTTGTCTTTGCAACTCAAGTTGTCTAAGAAATCCTTTACTTTGTAAGAAGAAATATGTGTATCCTGGAATTAATGCTAGACTTTAAGAGCTTAACTTGCAAATGGAAGACACAAAGCAAACCTAAACACTCTTAACCCACACCAAGCCAGAAAACCCTTGGGATTTAATAAAAACATGTAAGAGGGAGTACACTTAAATTTCACTCCTAAATCACTGGTAATGAAATCTTTTCTCATGAAAGCACAAAAGACTAAGTATAGGAAACTTTCAGTGAAGTAATTCCTTTCTCACACTGAACAAAGAAACAAGTAACAATGAAAACATGGGGGTATTCCTTAGAACTCAGCATATTTGTGCAGAGTAAATTGGGTGTATAATTCTTAAACATGGGTGAGAGTTCAGATTTTGTTATATTAGTACTGATATGCCTCGCAAATCATCGTTCAAAGAAGGAAATGCTACTTTTTAAATATATTACCGGCCCCGAAAACAACTGTGTTAATACAATTTCCAGTCTTAGCTCATGAAGCTTTTCATCCTTTAATACGGATTTCTATCCTTCAATAAAAATAATGATGAGTAGCATCCACTGATGGTCTTGGTAAGAACTAGACCCTCTTCTAAGTGTTTTGCATTTACTGTTTCATTTAATTTTCACATCAATCCTCATTAATGCATTTAATAAATATTTACAGAATGTCTACAGTATGACTTAAACTTTGATAGTGGTCCTGGTGAACTACTGTTGAGGAAAAAAGAGGGAAAAGAAAGAAAATAAAAGAAGACAAAAGAACTAAAAAAACCCAAACCTAGGCCTAATCTTCAGAGCTTAGGACCTGGTACCTACCTGCCTTATGAGGCAGTTTGAGTGAGACAATAGCCCGACAGGATGACCTCGCTGGGAATGGCCAGCAATCCCTGTACAGAGGATGAAGGCTTACTCCGGACTTGGCTGTGAAAGGGGAGAGTAGGCAAGGGGGTCTGTGCTCAGAGGCTTTGCTCCCACTTTTATTGGTTCTTCAGGATAATCACGAATCCTTATCACTGTTTCTCAAATACGTGAAGTGTGACAAGAGATCTTACTGAAACTAGGAAGATCTCTTTACAGGAAAGATAAGGTATGCTAATCTGCAAGTTCTGCTAAACATAGCTTAGGGACAATGCATACATCTCTTAGATCACAAGATGGCTGTTCTGGCTAAGAAAGCTTCGGAAAGGCAACTCTACACAGCATTCCAGCCGCAGAATGATCACACAGGCCTCAGCATTCCAAAGGCCTAGGCCCTTCTCTGAAACCTTCCTTTGCCCCTAGCAGCCTCTGTGTTACATTCTGGCAAGCCAGGTATTATGGCTGATTTCGTGCTCTACATGAACCCCAACATTTTCTCCTAGTCTTTTGGCTTGTGTTCTCATTCTCTTGACATTGTCTTTCACAAAACAAAAGTTCTCATTTTTTATGAAGTCTAGTTTGTCAATATTTCTTTTATGAATCACGCCTTTGATGTTGCACTAAAGTCATTGTCATGGCCAAGGTCATCCAGATTCTCTCCCAAGTGATCTATCTAGAGGTGCTATAGTTATGCATTTTACATTTTGGTCTATGATCCATTTTGAGTTAATTTTTTTGAAGGGTTTAAGGTCTGTTTCCAGATTCTTTTTTTCTTTTTTGCATGTGGATGTCCAGTTGTTACAGCACCATTTGTGGAAAAGATAACCTTTGCTGCCTTCGCTCTTTGTAGCAATAGAATGCTTTTCAGTATGGAATATTGGAAAGACTGCCAGATATAAATCAGGTGTAAGAGCATGGACCATGGTGTTAGATGCACTGGTCTTGAAGTCACACTTTGGCCCTTTCCATCTGTAAGACCTTAGGGAAGCCATCAGACTTAGTATTAATACCTATGCTAATGATTGCAATGTGTTAGTATAAAATAAAACTAGTTTCTGTAGTAAATGTGCTTTTTCAACTATGGCTCATGAAACATACACCTTACACTGGCTGGTGACAGACACCAATCCATCCCGAAGGCCATAGGGATACTTAATCGTATAGTACATTATAGTGCAAAGACGACGGTATCGCAGGGGTTCTGAGTGCAGTGCATGAATCAACAACATTGGTTTACTATCTGGGAACTTAGTAGAAGTACAAAAATCCTCGGGTCTGAGTTAGATCTAAGAAACTGTGGTAATGAGGCCCAACAATCAATGTTTATATCAGTTCTCCTGGTTATTCTGTGGCACTCCAAAGTTTGAGACCTATTGCTGTGTAAGGAACCTATTTTTTGACTGCAGGCAAACTGCCTCCATTTTCCACTCATTGGTTTGCTTAACTATAAAAAACAGCAGCAGGTCATCTGGTTGGTAAGGGCTCTCCCACTTTGATGATCAGTAATTCTGTTCTTAACAACTGTTAATAAGTTTATTATTCTTATTACATGCCAGATGCTTTGTCAGCTGCATGACAAATAGTACATCAAATAACAGAAAATTTATAAAATGTTTTTGATGGCTGCATAATATTCTATTGTCTATATAGACCACATCTTCCTTTTATCCATTCATCTGCCAGTGGACATCTAGGCTCTTAAGTTTGGCTATTAAGGAAATTGCTGCTATAAACATTGGGATGCATGTGCTCCTTTGGATCACTGCATTTATATCTTTGGGGTAAATACCCAGTAGTGCAAATGCTGGGTTGTAGGGTAGCTCTATTTTTAACTTTTTGAGGAACCTCCACACTGCTTTCCAGAGTGGCTGCACAAGCTTGCATTCCCACCAACAGTGTAGGAGGGTTTCCCTTTCTTCACATTCTTACCAACATCTGTCATTTCCTGACTTGTTAATTTTAGCCATTCTGACTGTTGTGTGATATCCAACGATGTGGATGGAACTAGAGGGTCTTATGCTAAGTGAAATAAGTCAATCAGAGAAAGACAATTATCATATGATCTCACTGATATGAGGAATTTGAGAAACAAGGTAGAGGATCATAGGGGAAGAGAGGAAAAAATGAAATGGGGTGAAACCAGAGAGGGAGAAAAACCACAAGACACTCTTAAAGTGAGGGTTTCTGGAGGGGTTGGGGGAGGGAAGGATGGAGTGGCTAGGTGATGGACACTGAGGAGGGTATGTGCTATGGTGAGTGTTGCGAATTGTGTAAGACTGATGATTCACAGACCTGTACCCCTGAAACAAATAATACATTATATGTTAATAGAAAAACAAAAGGTGAGAAAATTAAAAACATAAAATGTATGCTTAATTATAAAAAAGAAAATATATGAAATATAAAACTGAGGTTTTGTTCACTTATATAACTTGAACTTTAATTCAAGAATACTAAAACCGTTCACTATAAAGTTAGGACACCAAACATGTCAGTCTCTAGAGCTGTGGGATTAATCTCTTTGATACACTGACCCATGGGAATAGGTGTCAGCATTGTTGATCCATCTATTATTCAGAGCTCACAATCAGGAACAATATGTTCTGGGTTTTGCTCTGTAGTTGTTCACCAAATTTACAATAGATTGGATGAAGCCTGCTAGTAGAACATTCCAGTGGAGAATGGTCATGATCCCAATTATCCCTGTGTTATGGTGATAAAACCCTTCACTTTGTATAGTATCCCCCCTCCAATTAATATCCCTTCACCTGATGTTGTGCAAGGTGGAATAATGCAAAAATTCAGGTATGGGCATTTAAATTGTTGTTTTAACTTGGTATCAGCCCTGCCGCAAACTAAGAGGCTAATTCTAATCCCAAGTTTTATTACAATATGGCAAATTCAATGGATTTATTTTATCAAAGTTCTTTAGGTAAAGTATCTAGAGGTATAATTTGCTTGGAAAATCCATTAGTGGTCAAGACTCACTAATTCCTTTGTAAATGAAGGAAGGAAGACATGATTTTTCTCCATCATGCTCTAAGTAGGTTTGGCTAAAAGTTAGCCCTTTGACAATCTTTTTTACATATTTAATAATACATTATAGATGACTTTGAATAAAAAATTAGAAAAACCTGGATTCGATTTTCATCTCCTTGAAGTTTTCATTCCTTATCTGAAAAAAATGATGTTTAAAAAATCCATCTTCATTTCCTAAGAGTTTAGTGAAAAATAAGTATGATAGTATTGGACATACTATTATTTATAAGGTAATCCTTTCCAATCTTTGGTACTTTATATGTAAAGAACCTACAAAGTTGTTATAATGAAATGAATCATTTTACACCTATACACAACACTGGATTTAGCACAAAGAAGGAGCTAAGCATGTATTTTATTTAAATATTAAGATGGAATAAATGTTTATGTTCATCTCTATTTCCCGTCTTTGAAAACATATTACCTCTTACAGAGCTTTATCTTCTATGCATGTTTATTTTTTTAAATTTTCTCACTTAAAAGTTTTGGTAATTTAAGAATGTTTATGTAATGTTTAATGTGCTCCAAACTTTGAGCTAGATGCTAGGAAAATGAAGAGCATTAATGGTTGCTATTAGCCTCATACACAAAAATTCAGTTGTAACAAAGTATGGTGAGTCCTGTGATAAAGGATGTTGAAAATGGATGGATTTAACTGATACATAAGTTACATGATCAATAGGATAGGGTGAGTGTTTGACTGTAGGAAGTGAGGGAGGAGAAACCAAGGATGACCTTGGCTTGAGAAGTTGGGTAAATGGTGGTCTCAGCTAGTGGGATAGAAATTCTGAAAAAATAGTAGGTTTGCATGGGAAGGTTATGCATTCAGTACAGAATGCAATTAGTTTAAGGTGTCTTTAGGACACTCAGATAGAAGTGCCAATTGTTACATTGATTTATATGAGTTGAGCTCCAGAGATAGAGGTTTTAGCCTGGGGATTAGAATTCAGGAGTCATCAGCATATAGATAATAACTTTTCCATCTTCATAGCACGACAGTTATATTATTCGTTTCAAGGAGAAAATATACTTGAAATATATGAACCCATGAGCATTTTTAGCCAACTTTCAGGGATTCCTTTTTAAATGGACTAGGTAAGCATACCTTTCCAATAATGGAGTCTCAATAGGGCTGATCCATCACCTTCCATCATTAAGACGTGGCTTTATATAAAGGCAGGGATATATTCTCACACAAACGGAAAACTCATTCAAAAGAGATGAATTGGAGTCACATGGGCCAAAAGCAAATCTTCACCTCCTCCACTGAAGAGCTTCCTCTTTATCACAGCTCAGCAATCCGAGAAAAAAAATAAGGCTTAATAAGCAAGATGTGGAGGGAGTAAAGTTAGGTCGATATTTTAATTTGAGTCCTACAATTATGGATGCAGATAGCATTTCTTGACACTGTGCTGATTCCTAATAGCCAGTGCCCAGTACACAGCTCATTTTAGATTAGTTGCTGTTGAAAACCCATTTAATATATAAACTCAAAATGGCCCTTTCAAAACCTGAATTTGCAGATGTTGCTAGATGCCCTGATCTCTACCAATCTCCCTCATCCTTTGCTTCCACCCGGTTCACTCCATCTATGTATCTCTTAGAACTTGTCTAATGGTACTAAGACATTTTAACTTTATTAGAGCTTAAGAAGTCAACATGTCTTTTTAGTGACTAAATTTTTGGGAGACTTTATTTGCTACTAAATAACAAAAACAGTAAAATAAATTAAAAATGAAAATAAAATTAATGCTTCCTTCTGTTTCTAGGCTTTATCCAGATGCATGTGGTTTTAAGTATTATCAAGGTAACTTTCCTTTTTTAATGCATTTCCCCTCCTCCTTCCCTCTTAGACAAAAGTGAAGTGAATATCTTAAGGGAAGGCACAATTTTCTTCTTTTGAGTTGTTTTGTGTAGCAAATTAGGAGTGTAATGGTTGGATCAAAGAAACCTTCTCTTGAATTTTCATACTGCTTTCCAAATGTTGGAACCATTTTGCCTCCCATTGATTTTTGGAGTAATTATTTTTGCAGATTTCAGATCCATATCCCCACAAAACCCATTTCTCTGTCTTGCTGGATACCGAAATTCTAGGCAAAGTTGCCAAATGTTCATTTTAGGTAATTTTACTATAGTATTCTTAAAGTGTTTTAGGGGGGATGGAAAGGAGGGATTAGGAGAGTTTGGTTTAATCTTAGGTACTATGAACAAGGATAAGATTAAACATAATTGATCACTTTTTTGACATAGACATCACCCAATCAGAAATAATGTCTGAGCAATTAGAATGCCAGGCAGTGTGAACAACCCATACAGCCAGACTAGCACATCTGCTGAATGTCAGCCTCACCAGGAAGTCATTGCTAGCTAGCAGGACTAATAGTGAATTGACAGTACAGTTGAGAAACTGTAACTTGAATTCAGTAGTTCATTCTGAGACAGGATTTTAGAAACTGTTCAGTGTAAGTCACTTGTCTTTTTAGTATGACCTGCCTACTAATATAAGTATTAGACGTGAGAAAGGGGAAGTTACCCAGATCACAAAAAGTGGAGGAGATACTCAATCTTCCTTATCATCAGAGAAATGCATTTCAAAAAGTAGATCTCATTTTTTACCCAAGATTGGCAAAGATGGTAAGGTTGGATAATTCCTGGCATCAGCCAAGATATGGAGAAAAGAAAACATTAATGTACTTCAAAGACTAAAATGATGTCTTGCTTCTGAGGGGCAATCTGGCAACACATAGAGAAATTAAGTACGTGTGTTCCATATGAGCAGGATCCCTTCCATTCCAGTGGGTAGACAGATAAGGTAAGAGCGTTGATCATGATGTAGTTTGAGATGGACACCATGGCAATAGATAATTAAAAGCGGTGCATGGCGGGGGGGGGGCACCTGGGTGGCTCAGTGGGTTAAGCCGCTGCCTTTGGCTCAGGTCATGATCTCAGGGTCCTGGGATTGAGTCCTGCATCGGGCTCTCTGCTCAGCAGGGAGCCTGCTTCCTCCTCTCTCTCTCTGCCTGCCTCTCTGCCTACTTGTGATCTCTCTCTGTCAAATAAATAAAAAAAAATCTTTAAAGAAAAAAAAAAAGCGGTGCATGGACAGAAAGCCGTAAGGACAGATTTTAACACACAAGGTTGTATGAAACAATTAGTAAACAGAAAAAGATCTATAGCATAATGTTATTTATGTAATTTAAAATACTTACCATAACAAAAGCATAAGTGTGTATGCATTTTTAAAGAGAGATTACAGTTAAGGGAACAGATAAATGTAAATGCCCAAATTTCCCTCCAAATGAGGACCAAAGACATGCATGAAGCATCTTTGAGCACCATCCCACAGGGGAGGGAAGAGTAGAGGAGACCGAGATGAGGAAGAATATAATAAAATTCAACCATAGGGGTCTAATATGGAGAGCTGGTAACAGTGTGCCTTAAGCTAAGGAGTGTGATTAACTCAACTATCTGCATCAGAGATGGAAATAGAACAACAATAAGTAAAGGAATGAAGTAAGGTAGGGAGGGAGAAAGGAAAAGAGGCAAGAGGCAAGGACAGAAAAAGACACACAAAGAGAGTTAGATATGAAGACAGACATGAAGAAAGGAGGCAAAAAGACAAACGGCATGTTTCTGTCAGCCTGGGAGGTCCACATAGAAATTAAACCCAGTGTCTCGAAAATGCAGCTACAGAAACTTTGTAAACAAAATTAAAAAGCAAAGCTGGGAAAAAATATTTGCAAAATACACGACAAAGGATTATTGCTTTGGCACATCAGGAAATCTTACAAATTGATAATCCAATAGCAAGAACATTTACAGTACAGGCAGTACACAGGAAAAGGATTACAAATATCTAATAATTATATGAAAAGTTGCCTTAATTTATGATTCACGGCAATTAATATCTGTTAAATTGGCCCAGCTTAACGGTTTCACAATGCTCACCACTGGTGAGTAGAAGAATTCTGGAAATTTCATATACTGTTGAAGGGAATATATAATTGAGATAGGCTTATTTAAATGGCAGTTTGGCCATTTCAATAAAAACTTAAGATGAATTTCTTTGACTCAGACATCTTGGAAATTATCTTGTATATTTACTAACATGTACGTGGAAATATATACATATCTATCATCTATGTTACTTGGAAAATTCATTTAACTTCTACATGCACACTTTCCTCATTTGTAGAAGCTTCTAACAATAGAAACTACCTCATAAAGTTGGTGTGTGGACTAACTGAGCTTTATATACAAATTACTTAGAACAACTCCCGGTACATAGTAATAATAAAAGTGATAACAACATTAATAATATCACTACTACAGATACTAATAGTTGTATTTATGGCAACATTACCTGTAATACCAAAAACAACCCCTGAGACGTTAATTTTTATCTGTAGAACATCAGTTAAATGAATTGTGATCTATTCATCCAATGTCATATTCTATATACGGAGTGAGATGAAAGGTTTCAATAATAGGTTATTAAGTGGACAAAGGAAAGTGCAGAACAGCGCCATGCCCTAAGTTTGCATTTATATGAGAAAGCAAGGAAAGGTGTTATATATGAGAACATATATAATTGTTGATGGAAGTTATTGAGGGAGATGGGAAGCAAAAGATCCTTTAAACTGCTTGAATTTCAAGTCCTTTGTTATTTTTATAATGATAAAAGCACTGTCATTGTAAATATGAACAGGAAATATTTATTGATATGGAAAACCACTTTCAGTATATTCCTAAGTGCAAATAGTAGACTACCACAGTAAATATTTATTCTCCGTGCTGTTCATGTATACAATGCACATGCAGTTCTGGAAAGCTCTATGCCAACACGTAAACACTGATTGTTTCTGGGTGGCATTCTTGGAAGTTTTATTCTCTGCTCTTCTTTCTACAAATTTTTTAAAATAAAATAAATACTGTTTTGACACAAAACAATTATAGATATTTGCATAAATATATGGAAAAATAATAATATTCATTTCTTAAACAGAAAACTAACTACTGAAGTCTTTACAATTTTCTGTATCTTCTCTAATGTTTCATTAATATTTAAATTTTAAAATGACACCTTCTGGGGAAAATTTCGGCTTTGAAAATTCCTAGCCCGGTGAAATTAGTTTATTTAAAATTTTTTTTTTCTGACCCTTCGTTTGCTTATCTGTAAAACCTAAGGATCAAATTAGAAACAAATATACAAATCTTTTCACAATTTTGTCAACTCTTTTCAAATGTTAGTTGCTGATATTATTATAAACTTACATATGAGCATTATGTTCAATGATGGTTGAAAATATTTCATAAATTAGAAAATAAAGCAAGGATCCTGCTGCAGTTAATTACTCATTGTACAGCTAGTCACATTTAGAAGGTATGCCTACTCTACCAATTCCCTGTCATCCTTCTGCAAAACTTAGATGACTTTGAACTACCTCATCAAACTGTTATGTTTCATTTTTGTTACTAGGCTTGGCAGTTTCTATAACAATTTGTTTAACCTAAGAGGAGATCAATTAATTTTATCTGGATTAAGTGGAATAAGCTTTATAATCATTACTTTTATCTAAAATAAATATTTTTATGGCTATCATATTTTTTTTCTTATAAATTTGGTTCTTTATGATAAGGAGAACAGAAAGGGGGTTTGAAAACGCACTAAAATGAGCTCCTTAAGAAACTCACCCCAGTTTGGCTCCTCTTTCCTTTTGTTTTCCCTTTGATGGTTCTTCTGTGAAATGGAGTTTTCTTTTATCTAGGAAAATCTGCTAGGTCCTTTTATGGTTTAGGTATACTTAGTTAATCAGAATTGAAATTTTAGAATTTACGTCTTCTTGGCGGTTGCCTTCTTTTAGAGGACACTTAAGGTTCTGAAAAGTATCCCTGGGCTTAAGAACCCCTGAGTGCCTTCATACAGATGGTGACTTTCAAGTGCTAATTGACACACTCTGTCTATCACAGGATGCCAAGATCACCAGATGAGACACCCAAAGAGAAACATCAAAAGCTCCCTCCTTCAAAGGAGCTCCCCTCATACACTGTTTGTTGGGAGTGCAAATTGGTACAACTTTAGTGGAGAACGATCTGCCAGTTGTTATCAAAATTTTAAATGCAGCTACACTTTGAACCAGCAGCCTCATTGCTTAAAATATGTCATGTGCATACACAGGCATAGGTTAGCCAGAATATACACAGATATTGTTTAAAACATTATTTGTATTAGGAACTCAATAGACACAACATTCTGTCTAGCATATTGGGTAATGAAGGAAGGATACCAGTCTTAAGAGATGCAATCGGAAGAAATTAGGAAGGAGGGAAATATGATGAAATGTTAATATTCTTAAATCTAGGTGGTGAATATGTGAGTGTTATTAAGAAAAATATTCCATGGCAGTGTTGGAGATGGTGAGACAGACTTCATTCAGGACCATCACAACAGATGTAGGGACAGTTATGGTGGTGGGACAAATGAGAATTTACAGCCACAGAGCTGGGTGGAGGTCTGTTAGTGGAAAATTTACTTAGAATTTACTGTGAGTGGAAAATTACTTAGAGGAAAATCAAGGGTAAGGGGTATTCTGGCTCAGCCAACCTAACAGGATTCTTGCTGAAGACCGGCTAGGGGGATCAAACCTCACCTGGGAGATGGTACAGGATAAGGAAGCTAATTAGACACCAAGGATGATCAGATATAACTAGATTTTACTAGTTCAGGAGCCTGACTAAATCTGGATCAAGTAAAAAATCTTTGTCAGTACTATTTCTATCATACTATTTCCATTTTCCATGACAAAAACTTTAATAGTTAAATGTTTCAAAAGGTTTCAAAAAAGACATTGATAAGGTATTAAGTAAACAAATTATAGTCTATCTATAACATGTTATCTTGTGTAGCTGTCAAACAAAATTGGGAGATCCGTTTGATCTGGTATGAAAGTTAATGTTAGACATATTTGCAAGTGAAAAATGGCAATTGGCAGACAGGTATTATATGATGATCCATTCCCATAGAGGATTTGAAAAATTACTTTAAAATAAGACTCTCGAGCTATGATGGAATAGCTTGCAGAAGGCAAACACTCCTAATGAGCACAGTTAGAAATCTGGGTGAAACTGCACATGCTTAAAGGCATCAGAGAGCCACCAAAGCAGCCAGGATTTAGGGCACGGGATCTCAGAGAGGAAACAACTTTGGAGGAGGAAGATGACATTTGTTGTTGTTTTTTCCCTCAGAATGTTTGCTTATTCTTGGTACCGAGCGAATGGTAGAGAATTCAGGTACAGAGCAGGAAGAAGCTTGCAGCCAAGAGGGAGAGAAGTCAGTGGAAACTCTGGCAGTCTCAAAGGCGGAAAGTGGCCAAAATGGAAGAATAGTGATACCAAGACAGCCAGGTCATAGATGGGAGTGGGGGTAGGGGGAAAGATCCTGATGAAAAGGGAGTTGTAGAAAAGTAAGACCAACATGTGATCAGCTCTGTTCTTGAGGCGTTTGCCAAATTCTTAAAGTACACAAGGCAGGAATTTGAGGTGGCAAGCAGAAAGCTAATGAAAATTGGAGTGACATGTCTTACCATTTCTAGGTGGCAAGAAGACAGAAACTATGCTTCAGAGTCCACTGAAAGGAGGGGCTTTTAAAAACCTCTCAAAGGGATAGAGGTGGAACAGAATAATGAAACTATAAAAACCATATGTGAAGTCAGCTCAGTCCCTGATTAGATGAAGGTGACCTGCCTTCAGGCACGTGAAACTAGAGGAAGATAATACCTTCTGGAGCTTCTGCAGTCTATCATATAAAATGTCCAATAATCAATAAAAAATTACCAGGCATTCCAATAATTAGGACCAAGGGGGAAGAAGAAACAGAAAGAACCATAGATGATCTAGATAGTGGAATTATCACAAATGGACTTTAAAATAGCCATGACCAATAGTTTCAAGAAAATAAACTGGAGAATGTCATTGAAGAAGTGAAAATTTAATTATCAAAAAGTTAAATAACATTAAAAATTCAATAGATGACTTTAATAGTAGATTGCATGTGGCAGAAAAGAAGAACAGGAAGCTGGTCAGTGGAGAATATCCTGGCTGAGGCACAGAGAGCAAAAAGGATAGAAAATAAGAGTGTAAGATATATATGGCATGCGGTGAAAAAGCCTAATACATGTGTAAGCAGAGCTCCAAAGGTGAAGGAAAGAAAGAATAAGACAGAAGGACTAGTTGGAGAATAATGACTGGGCATTTTCTAAAAATGTAAAAGAAAACCTTGCTACACATTCAAGAATACCTAGAATTCAAAGCAAGAAGAATATCAAGAAAAGGATACATGAGTGTATTTGAACTAAAAAACATATGTAGAAAAATTGCACCCACCAATGAGAAAATGCATCTTGTTTTCAGGTACACATGGAACACTTATCAAAATTGACTTTATGTTGAGCTATGTAGTAAGACTATTCACTAGGGACATAATGAGTGGTAGCATTTCCATTTCTACTCCTTGATTCTTGGATCCATGAATCTTGGTTATGATAGAAAAGCACCATATATTAGATGCTGATTTGAAATAAGTACAACCTCCTTTGCTCCATCCCTGTAAGATGTTGACACATATCTGGTGCTATAAATAAGTCTTCAAAAGGCCATTTCATCTTTCTATCAAGCTGGTTACTTTGGAATGCTGGGGGAACATTGTAAGACCAGCGAATTCCATGATCATGGGACCACTGCTGCATTTTGTTTGCTGTGAAGTGAGTTTTTTGGTCAAAACCAATACTGTGTGGTACTGTGAGAGTAGATGAGGCATTCTGTAAGTCTGTGGAAGGTAGTTTGGGCAGAAATATTGCATCAAGGAAGGCATATCCATACCCAGAGTAAGTGTCTTTTCCAATAATGGCAAAGTTCTGTCCCTTCCATGATGGAAGCAGTCCAATAAAATTGTCATCTCACCAGGTAGCTAACATGTCACACTGGGAAGTGATGTCCTATCTTGTACTCGGTATTTGTTGTTGGTAGCCTGGGAATTCAACAGTGATTGTAATCAGGTTGGTCTTTGTCAATGGAAGCCCATCTTGTTGAGGCCATGCCCAACTGTTATTTCTGCCATCATGGTAACTTTGTTTCCAAGCCCATTGGGCAATGATAGAGTTAGTCATGGAAAGAGGTCAACTATTATCCATGGAAGGGGTCATCCTATATGTTTGATTGTTAAAATCCCCCTATGCTGGGTTGCTCTTTTGTAAACGTTCACATGAGGCACAATTATCTTCACATTATTTCTCCATTCAGAGAAGTCTATCCATGTTCCTCTTCCACAGACCTCTGTCACCCATTTCCCAACCATGTTCCTTCTAAGTGCCTCATCATCCAAGCAAACCATTGGGCACAACTCATGAGTTGATATACATTTCTGCTAGGATTTCCTTTTACCACTGCCTTTTTTGGCCATGTCTCAAAAAGGGACTCTAAAACTTTCACTGTCTACTTTTGGGTGTGCCTTCATATCATGAAGAATTATCTATAAATCATGCATGAGTTTCTCTTCCTCCATTAATTGAACTGCACATGAAGGCCACAGCCGGGAGAGATAAACTCATGTAGTAGAAGTAGTGTCCATTAGCATTTGGGCTACTTCCTCTTGAAACTTACTTGTGCCTGCAGGGCTTGCTAAAACCCAATCTCATGTATATTCCTACCATTTGATAGTAGCTGTGCATGCCCAGCTTTGTGGCTCTGCAGGTCAATTGACACCCTGCCCATGATGGACAGCTCAGGTTGTGTGGTAACTTGGTGTCTTATGGTGAGGTATTCAGTCTCTTACTGAGACCCAGTAGCAAGCCAAAGTTGTTTCTCAAAAGGAAAGTATATCCAAAGAGGATGGCGAGGTAGTGCTGTGTTCCTTCTAGAGGACAATCTATTTTCTTACCTTTTTTAAACGTCTAGATGCCACCCATGGTTCTTGGCTATAAATCTCATTTTTTCCAGAAACTTCATCATAGCTTTGTCTCTGAGCATAGCTAGGAAAGATTCTCTGCTTTCAAGGGCACATATGATTAGATTGTAACCACCTAGGTAAGATAGGATAATCTCCACATGTCAAGGTATGCATCCTTAATCATATCTGCAAAGTTTCTTCTGCTATGGAAGGAGATGTATTGGCATCTTCTGAGGACTAGGGCATGGGCATCTCTGGGGCCATTATTCTACCACAGATGCCTGCTATCACTGTGGGTGACCCATTCAGTGCAATAAGACAAGAAACAGACCAGAATTGAAAGCATAGTCATCAAAAAGGAAAAAAAAATTAGTTGCACTTGTCATGATTGTGTACCTAAAAAAAAAAAAGTACAGAAAACAAGCTATTAGCAAAACAGATGAAATATTAAAAATACTTTATGAATTTAGTAATTTGATTTAAGATAGGTATTAAAAATCAATTGTATAATTATACAGTAGTAAAGGGCAAAGATGAAATAAAAATCTCATTTACAATAGTATATATAAAAAAAAATCTAGGGCGCCTGGGTGGCTCAGTGGGTTAAAGCCTCTGCCTTCAGCTCAAGGTCAGGATCCCAGGGTCCTGTGATAGAGCCCCACATCAGGCTTTCTGCTCAGGGGGAAACCTGCTCCCCCCACCCTTGCCTATCTGCCTACTTGTGATCTCTGTCTGTCAAATAAATAAATAAAATCTTCTTTTAAAAAAATCTAGGATTAAATCTAATAAGATATATGAAATTCTCTTCCAGTGAAACCTCTACATTATTGAGGGTTATCAAAGATCATAATAAATGGAAGAGCGTATTTATTGGTTCAGTAGATGCAATATTATAAAGACATCAGTGTTTCTCAAATTAATCTATAGATTAAATGCTATCTAAATAAATATATCATTGGTTCTTTTCCCCCAGAAATTGACAGGTGATTTAAAAATTCAGAGTACTGTATAGGGTTAATAACCAAAATAGTCTTGAAGAACAACAAAGCTGGAGGTCTTGTGTGTAGATATCTACACATATTATAAAGCTATAGAAGTTATGTAAAATGTGGTATTGGCACACAAATTGACCATGCAATAGAATGAAGAATCCAGAAACATATCTACCCTACAATGGAATGGAGGAAATGATGATCTTCTCAATAAATATTACTGAGTCAATTGCTATCCACCCTGGAAAAAAGTGTATTTTAATCCCTATCTCACATATACATAGATCCATTGCAGGTCCTTTGCACACTAAATGTAAAGGGTAAAATAATAAAGATTTTTAGAAATAAATGCAAGACAACCTTGTATCATGACCGTAAAATTGTCAAAGAGTTCTTAAATAGGACACAAAAAGCTCTAGTTCTAAAAATAAATGAATTGGGACTATACTTAAAATAAAAGAGCTCTGTTCATCAGAACACATAAGCAAGTGAATGAAAAGGCATCCAACAGAATGGGAGAAGATATTCATGCCTTATAAAGAACATCTGACTCCAGGAAGAAATATAAGTTTTATTATGAGTTAATAAAAAAATGGGAAAAAGATTTGAACAGACACTTCACTGAAGAGAAGATCCAAGTGGCTCATAAGCAAATGAGAAAAAGTTCAACTTCATTAGTTATCAAGGACATATAAGTTAGAACCATAATATCAGACAAATACTCATCTTAATGGCTAAAATGGAAACCACCCAAAATGCTAAGTGTTGGCCATCATGTGGAAAAACTAGAACTTTGTTCATTACTAATGGGAGCATCTTTATTTTGGAAAATTACAATTATCAACCATAGCTGAAGATGTCTGTCTATGGCCTAGACATTCTACTCCCAGCCAGCAGAAATGTGTACACATATTTGTCTAAAACATGTACAGTCAGTTCTAATATAACATCCATGTGAGTTTTAAAAAATCACTATGATATGCAAAATCTCACAACAAAAATCATGAGGATTTTGGGCAAAAAATGCAGTTTGAGCCAGAAATTCAAAAACTTCATCAGTGACACATTAAAAAAGATAAGAACCTGATGAAAATGGTGGTGTGATTTTATACATGGTAAACAGGAAATACATAAACACTGTAACAAATATGGCATTTAACCTTGAAAAAGACCTGAAGTTTCCTTTCATAAGTTAACATCAAGGGTTGCAGCTTGGGAATGATCGCGAAATGGTGGAGGGGGGTATATTACTTTCCTGCACTGTCACAAGAAATTAACACATATTTGGTGGCTTAATATAGAAGCAATTTATTTTCTCCTACTTGTGGTCACAAGATGTCCAAAATGGAAATGTCTGCAGGGCTGCGGCCTCTCTGAAAACTGTAGCAGGGAGCCCTTCTTGGTCTTTCCCAGCTCTGGGTCTGGGTATTCTATGGTTTGTGGTCACCTCACCCCAGTCTCTGCATTTATGCTCATATGGCCTTTTCTTCCTCTTGTCTTCTCCTCTGTCCCTTATCATTGGACTTAGGGCCTATACATATGATCCAGAATGCTCTCATCTAGATCCTTAACTCCATTCCATCCACAAAGAACATTTCCAAATAACATCACATTCACAGTTTTTGGGCTTCAGGATGTAGACATGTCCGTTTGGGGGGACGAGCATCATTCAATCCATTCTATAGGAAAGTTATAAACCTTTGCTATGCAAAGTTATAAAAAAAGTTTGCTATACAAAGTTTATAAAAAAGTTATAAAAATCTTTCACTAACTATTAATCCTGGGTCACATTTTTCTGTCTTTGAGGAGTAGGTCCCTTGAAGCACATGTTCCTAATAGATACCTTTTTTATCTATATATGTGTGTGTGTGTGTGTGTGTGTGTATGTTCCATATATAGCCTTCTTTGTCAATTACTTGAACTTTCGTATTGCCGCTGGAAATATCGGTGGCCTTCTCATTCGTGCTCTTGGCTTTGCCTGAAAATTGAAGGCTTTGGAAATTGCAGCATGTTTGAAACCACCAAAGTGGTGCTACTAAGAACTAAAAGGAACCACGTCAGGAGGATTTGGCAGTTTCTGTTTAAGGCCTTCGTGTGTAGATAGATGGTTCTTCCCTTTGATTGTGAGAAAGGTTTTTTCTGATATTTTTTCACTGTTTGATTTTCCATCCACATGCTCAACAATATTGCCACCTCTTTCATTTCTTCAGGCCTTGTTCATATTGACTTCACAGTATTTGAAGTTGTTTTAGTCTTTCTGAATGATGAAAGACTTTATTTTCACGATGCTGGCTCTGATGGTCCAAATATGGATTCCTTTATGACTGTTGCTCATAATGCCTTATTATTTTGAGCTTCTCTGCAGTATTAAATTTTTCCACTGGGCACTTTTGAGCCAGAATGCCTAGACATGTTTAAGATGTTCATTGTATGTGTTTTTAATGTAGAAAGTTCACAGATGAAAATGTAACAACAAAATACAACCTTGTAGAGTAACACACACGGTGAACTAAGGACACTGGTAGGTGCTTGAGTGTGCATAGGTGTGTGTTTTATGTATATCTACATATATATCTCAGTTTAGTTGGATGCAATTTTGCATTTTCTCAAGGGCAAATTGCACATAAGCAAACATGAAATTTACATTATGCATTATAAACAAAACTTATTTAAATTGTTCAGTTATGTTAGGAGTGCCTGAGTGGCTCCATAGGTTTAATTGTCTGCCTTCCACTCAGGTCGTGATCTCAGGGTCCTGGGATCGAGTCCCATGTTGGGTTCCCTGCTCAGCAGGGAGTCTGTTTCTCCCTCTCCCTCTGCTCTTGCTCTGTCTCTGGCTTTCTTGCTCTCAAATAAATAAATAAATACTCTTTAAAAGGAATAAATTGTCCCATTATCTTCAAACAAATTTTTGTTTTCAAAACAAGCATTCCACAAGAACTGTCTATACTAGAATGTTCCCAGAAGCACTATTTGTAAGAGCCCTAAACTGAAAGCCAGCCAAATGCTCACCAACAGTAGAGTACATATGTAGAGTTTGCTGGGTACACCTTGGATATTATATAACAATGCAAATGAATGATCCATACCACCCACAAAAACACGGATGCATCATACAAAGATCAAACTGAGTGAAAGATGACATACATAAAAAACTATAGACCGAATGATTCCATGTGTAGAAAATACGAAAATAGGCAAAAGGAATTTATGATGTTAGAAATCCCGCTAGTGATTAGTTACCCTTAGGTGGGAACGGGTTTGCCTGGTGGTGGTTAGGTGAACGCTGTGAAAATTCACTCAAGTTGTGCATTTATGCTACATGCACCTTCTGCATGCATATTATAATACAGTAAAAATCTTTTTTAAAGTCTACTGTAAAAACAAATAACAGTGGTCCCAGCTGTCTCTGGAAGCAAACCATTAGAGTTTACACACTAGGACTAACATTCACTAATTGCATGGCTTTGTGCAAGTAACTTGATTCTCTTATGCCCAATTTTCTCACATGTGCCACGAGGAAAGCAAAATGCTTACTTCATGGGGTTGCTGTGAAGATTCAGTGAATGAAAAGTGTGAAGAATGCTGTGTAATTAGCATATTCTATGGGCAGGTGGAATATTTGTTATTTTCCTTGTTTGCTAACCTGTATTTTTATTTATTTATTTTAAAAGATTTTATTTACTTATTTTTTTGTTTGGGAGAAGGAGTGTGTGTGAGAACAGGAAGGAGAAACTGAAGCCGATTCTGCAATGAGCTCAGAGCCCAACATGGAGCTTGATCTCGCCACCTTGAGATCATGACCCAAGCTGGAAACCAAGAGTCGGACACTCAATCAACTAAACCACCCAGGCATCCCTAACCTATATTTTTATTTAAATTGTACTTTGAAAATATATTTTCATGTTTGCTTACTTTTTGAAGCTTTAACTATATTAAGAGGGCCCTCTGATTTCCAAAAATTGCTTATTGTTGGAACATTTAGATTTGGTTGATGAAGGAGATCAAATGTGGGGCTTTTGATCCTATTTTTATCCCAGAAGTTCCTTCTTTATTTTTTTTTAAGTCACTATATATTTTCTTCTGTCTCCCTTCTTTGTATTTTGGCCCATTTATTTTCATGGGTTTCTATTTTTCGTTATTTCTTCAAACCCATCTTAACTTCCTCTTAGTGCCTGGGTGACTTTAGACCCAGTTTATTATTGTTAATTTATATGCTTTTGGTGATGTTCTGTTTTGGTTCCTTCTACTCATAAATGATTTTTGGCAAAGACATTCTTTTTCTACCCATAGTTACAGCTACTTTTACCCTTAAATTTATGTTTTCCTGTTTTCCATGTACATTCGAGTTCTTTTATGCCAAGAACTCTCACCTACTTGTCCTTTTATTTTGATTTATTTCTCGGTTAGTATAACTTTTTGAAGGGAGCATACTGGTAGAATATTTATATCCCTTTTTATACATAAAAATGGATTCTTATTGTCTTAAAGGTAACCACAGTGTAGCAACATAACATACGTGGCTATTGAGTTCTTGGGTCACGGTTTTTCCTTTAAACTTCTGTGGTTACTTTTGTTTCATTTTTCTTCTGGCATCTGATTTTCCTTTGTCTTCCTTCCTGACCTAAGAAACCCAGATCAAATGACTGCTGACTGCACAGGAAGTAATCTTTAGATGTCCATGTTGCAGCTCCTCAGAAACCACTCCCAGGTGACAGAAATCAACCTGCACAGCTCTGAAGGGCTCACAGTGATATATGTGTTTCCTGCCTCCATCTGCCTGTCGTCTTTTGGCTTCTTGTCACTACTTCCAGCTTCTGATGTCGCTCATAGCTGAATCTGATCCTTATCCTTTCCCTGCCCTCATCATTCGGTCCTTGAGCAATGGAGCCGAAATTTCTTATTTCCTCTCACATACTCTCCTAAAAGAATGAACAGCTCAATTTTTCATAATAGAGGAAATTGAGCAGCAAATACTGCAATCACTCCATTTGTCCTATGGAAAAGTGAGGTTCAGAGAGGTTAAAACCTTGCCCTGGGACAAGGCATGGCAGAATCAGTACATGGATATGGGAGAGGGAACACCAAGTTTTGCAGGGAAGGGAAAGCAGGAGCCCAGGCAGGAGCAAGGGGAGGACTTGGTAGTTTCAGAGGCCAGTGGGGAGACAGCCTGATGCAAAACTTGGGGCCTGGTGTTGGGGACGCTCAGACCTTGACTAGGCACACAGACCAGTGAGGGTCAGGGCAAAGATGGGGGCATTCTGTTTGGGGGACTGTGAGGACTGAGTGGTTAGGGTCTGCACCTGCTGGGGTTGCTTTCCACCTTGACCACAGCTACACTCTGCAGGACTGAGGCTCCTCTGGACTTGGACATGAAGGTCTCCCTAGCAGATCTCAGGCCATGCTTTGGACTTTTAAAGAGGTGTGAGGAAAAGGCTTCTGGGTTCAGGGAAGATTGTTGTCCACAGCGGGGCTCCAGGCCCCATGGAGTCATTACAGCCAAAGGGAGGAGTGGGGAGCTGGGCGAAAGAGAGCTAAAACTGAAGAGGGCCAGTCATAGCTCTACAGGAAGGGTCTTATGTTTCTATAGTGAAGAGAAGTAGAATGGAAAGAAGCATAGGGATATGGCCCAAGGGAAGTGAAGTTGTATGCCAGAGCCCCCACTCTTTGCCCTCACTAGCCATCCCCTAGGCCCTGGGACAGAACAGGAAATGAGACATAGCAGTAACCCCTGAGGCCCCACAGTTCTAGCCTTACACAGATATATAGAAGCAGACTTAGACCCTAAATACATATTCTTACTCCCAAAGTCATCAATTCAATCTCTCTTCTCTCTAGGTGTTTCCATAGCAGGGATTCAAAGGCAGGGAGGGAAATAAGATCTTTGACAGCAATGCGTCCTTTGCAAGCTCCTTATGGAGAATTGTGTTTCCATGTGGTGCCACTGTCCCATGCGCCACACGAGAGCACAGCAACATGGGGCGTCAGGAAAGCACACAACACCTACAGGCTCTTGGTCTACAGGCTCTTGGCTCTGTCCCCAGGAAGTTCTTCTGGTTCAGGGTTAGGACTGTAAGTAGTCCGGTGGGCTCTATTTGAGACTTGAGGCTTCTCCGTTGAGACTTGGTTAGATTTCCTGATGTCTGGCTTCCCGGGGCTGAGCTAATGTGGAGCTTTTTCCTGGGGTTACTCTGGGCTACAGGACTTAGACTTTGGATGGTTTTCTCTCATTCTTGTCTTCTTTTTCCAAGATCTGCTCCTGGGCTAAGGCCTCAGACTTCACACTAGGACCTTGGGTCTTGGAGTTCTGGACTATTCCCTGTCCTCTAAACTGAGCTCTTTTTCTGTCTTTTTCTTGGGGTTCTGGGCTTAGGCATCATGCCTTGTGGTCTCTGGGATTTGGTTTTTGGAGCCAGAGCCTGGCTATGCTTAGGGATCTGTCTCATCCTTACAGGAGCCAGTCAGCTGAGTATGGAAAGAAGGTAAGGATCCAGGGCCCAAAGCAAAGAGTATGGAACAGCTGGGTCAGCAACTTTTTTAACTGACAGGAGTGTCATTCATTTTCTTGGTCCCGGCTGCTAGGTGGGGGCTTCTCCCTGGGGCAGCCAGGTTATTCTGGTCAACCCTCCATCAATTCTCAAACCTCATTTGGCAAATCCTACAAATGGAAGGTCCAGGAACTCATACCAGGAGCAAATGTACTCCATAAGGATCATCTATCCTCAGAGCTTCCCTGGACCCACAGGCCTCGCCAGGTAGCAGTGCTGGGACAGGGAACAGGGAGGAGTTTGGGGAGAAGTGTGGCTCATGGGCACTGCCTGCATTTTGCATATAACTTTGTACAAAGTGGGCCATAATCAACATCATTGGATAAATCAATAAATGAATGAACAGAGAAATACCTAGAGAGACTTGGAAAGAGAGAGAAAAAAAGTACAGAAGTAAAAATGCTATGAGAGAGAGAATAAATGAGGAGAAGAGAGCTGCCTCTAAGTAGAAAGCCAGCTTGTAGGGGGTTCACGTGGGTATTCTGGGGCGTGTTGCTGTGAAATCCCCATTTGGAGTCACTGGAAACACTGGGTTTGAGAATGTAGGGGAGAAAGGAGAGAGCCTGGCAGTTAAGGGGGACAGAGAGGGAGGGAGGAGGGAGGCCCTCTTAACTCAGAGAAGCCTCAACCATGCTCAGGGGGTGGGGAGCAATCCTCCGAGACAGATGCTCAGTCTGGTTCTTCAGATGCTTGAGATTCACTTCCAGAAGCTCTGGTTTAATGGCTGTTTCTGTATGCTTTGTGGCAGGTCTGCACCTTCAGTCCCGAGATGACAAAGTTTCATTCAGCCTTTTGTACTTCAGTCCAGGGACATGTAATCTGGCTCCCAGTGGATGAAAAGCTTCTTTCCAGGTTTCCTTCAGGGTCCTAAGACTAAAGACTTAAAGACTTAAAAAAGACTCCATTTTTGGGGCGCCTGGGTGGCTCAGTGGGTTAAAGCCTCTGCCTTCGGCTCAGGTCATGATCCCACGGTCCTGGGATGGAGCCCCACATTGGGCTCAGCAGGGAACCTGCTTCCCTTTCTCTCTGCCTGCCTCTCTGCCTACAGGTGATCTCTGTCTGTCAAATAAATAAATAAAATCTTAAAAAAAAAAAAAAGACTCCTTTTTCTGCAGGTTTCCAGGTCTTCATCCTAATGGTTCATCTTTTTGCTTCCAAATGTTCTTCCTTCCATTTCAGGTCCTGCCTTGACAGATAATATCCTGCGGAGGTCTGTGTCTTTTTCTGGTCATGTTCTCTCATTTCATCGACAACTGTGGACTGTACTCTCATTTGAGACTGGCTCAGTAAGAATACCTTTAAGATGACTGGTCAAGTAGTTGTTTAGGAAGAAAAAATTAAAAGTCTGAAGTTGTTCTTAGTGCAGTTTAGATTTTCAGAATAATTGAGCATATAGAACACAGAGTTCCATATACCCATTGTCCCATCTATAGTTTTCCTTATTGTTAACATCTTGCATTAGTGTGGTGTATTTGTTACGATTAATGAACTAATAATAATACATTATTATTAGCTGTAGTCCATAGTTTACATTGAGGTTCACTCTTTGTGTTATACAGTTCTGTGGATTTTGACAAATGTCATCGCCAATGCACCACAACCATCCCCTGTGCTGAGGAAGAAGGTGGGTGTCATGTCATAGTCAGGAGGCCTGGGAAAGAGAGCAGAGCCAAACCCTGGAGGTGAGAGGTCAGACGCCTAATCTTTCCGGAGAGGCCCTAAGCTGGGGTGGGAGTCTGGGACTGTCCCTTTTCTAGGGAATAGGCACAGTTTGGAACTAAAGAAGCTAGACCCCATGATCCTGACCCGGCTGGAACTAGTTGCTCTAGAGCACCAGGGACCAGATCCAGAACTGGGGAGGGAGGGGTAGCATCAAGTCATCTTTCCTCAATTGTGGTGTTTGCCACACTACTACTTTATGTTTGTTTGTGTTTTCCAAGAGTTTTATGGAGATATAATACAATACCACACTTTTTATTCAAAGTGTGCAATTTTGGGCACCTGGGTGGCTCAGTTGGTTAGGTGTCTGTTTTGGGCCTGGGTCATGATCTCAGGATCCTGGGATTGAGTCTTGCATCGAGGTCTCTGCTCAGCAGGGAGCTTGCTTATCCTCCTCCAACTGCTGTTTCCCCCCAACTCTCAACCTCTCTCTCATGCTCTCTTCTCTGTGTCTCTGATGTTCTCTGTCTCTCAAATAAATAAATAAAATCTAAAAAAAAAATAAAGTATGCAATTCAGAGTTGTTTCGTATATCCACAGAATTGTGCAACCATCCCCACAATAAATTTTAGAGCATTTTAGTTATCCCCCAAACAAACTCTGTACTCTTTAGTCATTACTTCCACAGCCCTGGCCCCATATTTCTCCCTGCCCTGGAAAACCACTAGTCTATTTTTGACTCTGTAGATTTGCCTGAACATTTCATACAAAGGGAATCATACAATATGTGATCCCATGGGACTGTTTTTTTCACTTAGCATTATGTTTTCATGGTTCATACATGTTGTGGCATATATCAGTACTTTATTTTTTATTTCTGAATATATTCCATTGTATGGATACTCCATACTTTATCCATCAGTTATATAAATGTGGGTTCTTTGTCTTATAAACATTTGCATATAAGTTTTGTGTGGACACATGTTTTCATTTTTCTTGGATATCTAGAGGAAGTGGAAGTGCTGGGCCATATGGAAACCTTAACTTTTGATGAACTACAAGACTGTTTTCCAAAGTGTCTCCATCATTTTACATCTTGGACAACAAAGTATGAAGGTTCCTATTTCTCTAGCTCTTCATTAACACCTGCTATATCTAACATTTTTTTCTAGTCGTCCTAGTGGTTGTGAATTGGTGTCCCATTGTGATTTTGACTGGCACATTTCTGATAACTAATGGTGTTGAATATGTTTTAGTGTGTTTATTGGCCATTGGTATATCTTGTTGAAGGAATGTCTATTCAGATCATTTTAATTGCATTTTCTTTTTATTATTAAGTTGTAAGTGTGCTCTATATATTCTAGATACAAGTCCCTTAATAGGTATGTTATTTGCAAATATATTCTCAGTTTTGTGTGTGGGGTTTTTGTTTGTTTGTTTGTTCTACTTTCTTGACGCTGCCCTTTGAAGCTGCCCTTTGAAGCACAAGTTTTTAATTTGAATGAAATCCCATTTATCTATTTTTTTCTTGCTTGTGTTTTTTGGTGTCATATCTAGGAAATCATTGTGAGATCATAGTTCATGGAGATTTACACCTTTTTATTCTTCTAAGAGTTTTATAGTTTTAACTCATATTTAGTTTTGAGTTCTTTTTGAACATGGTCTGAAGTAGATGTCTGACTTCATTCTTTTGCATATGGATATCCGGTGCCACACTACCTTTTGTTATAAAGATTATTGTTTCCCCATTGAATTGTTTGGACACACTCACTGAAAATCAATTTACTTCAAATGTGGTTTTCCCTCTAGATTTTCAATTTTACTCTATTGATCTATATGTTTTTCCTTATGTCTTTATTACTGTGGCTTTGTTGCACGTTTAAATATCAGGAAGTATGTATATTCCAATTTGTTCTTTTTTAAGATTGTGGTGGCTATTCCAGTTCTCTTGCATTTCTATATGAATTTTAGGATCAGCTTGTCAATTTATGCAAAAAAACTAGCTGAGATTTTGATAGCAGTTGTGTTGAATCTGTGGATTAATTTAAGGACTATCATCATCTTAACATTGTTATTTTCTAATCTTAAAATTAAGATGTCTTTCCATTTAGATTTTTAAAATTTCTTTCAACAATATTTTGTAGTTTATGGAGTGGAAGTTTTTTGCTTTTTTTGGTGAGATCAAAGTAACTTCTAATTTTCCTTATGGATTCTTCATAGACCAATCAGTTGTTGGGGAGAATGTTTTTTTATATTAATATATGTAAAACTATATATATATATATATATATATATATATATATATATATATATATATATATAATTGTGCAACCATCCCCACAATAAATTTTAGAGCATTTTAGAGCATTTATTATAAATATATGTGAAATATATATAAAAATACATATCTCCCAATTGCATTCCACTTTTGTAAAAACACATCCTTTGTATGTTTTTGATCCTTGCAAACTGATTAATGCTTGATTTACAGTCTAGCATATGGGCTGTCCTGGAGAACATTCTGTGTATACTTGAGAAGAATACATACCTGTTGTTATTGGGTGGACTGTTCTGTAGATACTTATTAGGTCTACTTGGTGTACAGTTTTTTTTCTTTTTCTTCAGGTCCTATTTCCTTGTTGATCTTTTGTCTACTTATTCTACCCATTATTGACTTTGGAATATTGAAGTATCCATTTTTTAAAAAAGATTTTATTTATTTATTTGACACAGAGAGAGAGATCACAAGTAGGCAGAGAGGCAGGTGGGGGCAGGGTGGAAGCAGGCTCCCAGCTGAGTAGAGAGCCTGATGCAGGGCTTGATCCCAAGACCCTGAAATCACAACCTGAGCCGAACAGAGGCTTAACCCACTGAGCCACCCAGGTGCCCCTGAAGTCTCCATTTTTAAAAAAGATTTTATTTATTTACTTATTTGGGGGGATGGACAGAGAGAATCTCAAGCAGATCCCATGCTGAGTGTGGAGCCTGATGCAGGGCTTGATCTCAGGATCCTGAGATCATGACCTGAGTTGAAATCATGAGCCAGATGCTCATCCACTCGAACCACCCAGGTGCCCCTGAAGTCTCCAACTATTGTTAAATTGTCCATTTCTCCTTTTAGTTCCATCAGTTTTGCTTCATGTATTTTGATGCTCTGCTGTTAGGTACTACGCATTTCCTATTACACCACAGCACACGCTCTACTCTTTACTGAGATCTTATCTTACTTGCCTATGCCTCAGTTTTCTCAGCTGTCACATACGAATCTTAATAGAAATTCCCGAGGGAAGAGAATTTCTGTCCTCTTAGACTGCACTGGCTGGAGCAGTAGCTGGAGCATTGTCTTTTGATGGAGAGTGCCCTTCCCAGCCTCCTGTGTCATATTCCTGAAAACATCACAGAGGCAGATCCCTCAGTTCTGAGCAAATAAGGCAAGCATGGGTCTCTGATTAAGGTTACCAAGTTTAGCAAATAAAAATATAAGATGCCTGTGTTTGTTCAATTTAAATCATTGCTATGGCTTACGCATATGCACAAGGAGATAAAATAAAAATATTAAATGGGCATGTTTCAATTAAAAGTTATTCATTTCAAATAATTTATAAATATCTAAATTACATGACACTTTCTTCAGTTATATTTCCTCGATGCTCTGATCCTTTTTAATAATTCCTTTTTGTACAATATGCTTATGGGATTCCTTGCAATTATAGTCAATATTCCACTGACATTTTAACATAGCTTCTGTGTTACATATTATGTAGCCACATACAATTTATTTCACATACAACTTATTTCATCTTTTCACCCATACAACATTAATTAATGAGAAAATATACTCGACATTTAGCATATGAGCCAGCCACTGAGCATTTATAGTTGTGAAGTTTACCACTGAGAAGGCTCTTCAATTTAGATGTGTTGAAGTATATAATGCCATCTTTTATGCCATAGCTTGCTTTTCCATTCTTCAGGATTACACTGTATCTTTTGACTAGTGGCTTTAAAAAATATTTTTCACAACAAAAAGAGTATTATTGTCAATTTTTGTTCTCTTTTTCTTCAATACTATATCATGAATCTACTTGTTCCCATGCTGGAGGAGCATTTAGTAATATCCATGTAAAAAATACTGAATTTTTCAAGAGATAGACTCCATTTGAAAATATAGTCATGGCAAATGCTGTAATAATTATCCTCTTCAAATCAGAATTTCTTTTCCTGTTCATAAGTAATGTCATGCCTAGTAAGAACAACCTGACACTTATGGGATACATTTTTCATTACTTCTTTCTTTAACCCATTCAGCATGTTCCTTTAAGCAATGGAGTACTTAGGTAACACTGTTTACTCTGTTTTTAATTTGCATAAACCTTCTGCTAAAGAGGTATTGAAAATTATGAATAAGAAATAAGTAGGCTTCACTCAATGAATTATTTAAAAAGTCAATAAGAACGTTGGGGCCACCAGAATTCAAGTGTGATTTCAGGGCTTCAAAAGAAACTGTAGATTCTCTCAACTGGATCTAAAAAGAGAGCCAACCATGGGAGGGCACCTGGGTAGCTCAGTTGGTTAAGCCTTTGTGTTCAGCTCAGGTTGTGATCCCAGGCTCCTGGGATGGAAACTCACTTCAGGCTCCCTGCACAGTGGAGTGTCTGCTTCTCCCTCTGCCCCTCCTCCCCTGCTCATGCTCCTTCTCCCTCTCTCTCCCTGTCTTTCAAGTAAATAAATAAAATCTTAAAAAAGAGAGCCAACAGGTTTTTGAATTTGATGGAAATGAATACTGAATGCAAACAAAACCACAAAATCTTTTCATTGTTTAGTTTGAACAGTGCTGAATTGGAGAACAATTTCATGACTACTACTTCAATGTCAACTGAAAGGACATAGATGTGGTTTGAGTCACATTTTGCAGAATTTGGACAGGACAACCAACATCTTCCATAGAATCATTCATGCCTAGCTTCAGCTTCAAATAAAATTGTTTGTATCTTTACACCCACGTGTGTATTTGTGTTGTTTCCATCAAAAGCAGTGCAATTAAAAAAATTAAGTTCTAATTAAATATGAGAGTTTTCTACAAACATCTGCTTCTGTTTTTGAAGGCTCATCTGGAAGGGATTTTACCTGTAGTACCTTATAAGTCAGCTCTTTTCATGAAAAACATTCCACAAGCAACAGAACTTTTTTCCCCCTCCATTGTGATTACTTGCAATCATGGCTATGTTGTAAAAAAAAAAAAAAAAAAAAAAAAAAAAAAGTGAGGCATTTAGATCTCTGATAATCTCTGTTAACAGTAAATGGAGCTATTACATTTTTTATTATTGCTGTAGATTTCATCCTGGCACTTGAAAATTTACTTGCAATTTTGGAATCCGAAAATACTTTTGGTAGCAGTATGTTCAAACAGTCATTTGAGCTAAAAGACTGATAATGATATACAGGATGGGAAGCCATTACAATTTCTGCCGTGATTATTTTATCTTCTTCATCTGAATTTCTCTTAATCAAAAAATTCATTATTTTATCACTTCCTTTGGAAGTAGTTGAAGAAATTATACATCTCTTCTGGTTAGCTGTCAGTCTATGCTGGTTTATATCTGGCTTTCAATTTTCCATACTGAATAACAATCGCATACTCTTCAAAGAGGTATAAAAGGACATTTTCTTCATTTAATGAATGCTCACTGTTCAGAAAATTCATCACAAAATTTATACCAGTGTTTTGGAATTTGGGGGTTCAAATGTACACAAATAAAGAATAGTTCATAGCAATCAACCAAGAATTGAACAGAATATCTTCCTCAGGATATCTGTCACTCGTAAATATAAATCGATGTTTAACAGGAGTATAAATCGATGTAAACAGGAGTTGATGTAGGAAGGATTGAGAGTTTTTGAACAAATATCTGATGCAAAACAAGGTGAGCTTCCTGATCTTCTGCCCACGAGAGCTGTAGCAGGACCTGATCTGCCCTAAGATTTTGGAAAGCCCGGCGTTCAGGGATTGGGGAATTTTCAGAAGCAGGGGTGTCTAGAGACTGACGGGCTTCCCCTTGTGTTCCTGTGATCCCTGGAACTGAAATGGTTGTTGGCCAGTTGATCTGTCAGAGTACGGCCACTAGAGCGAGGCACTTGGTGACTGATGGCAGTCTCCAAGTGTGGCCCTGTCTCCGGTTGGCTTTCGCAAGCTAAGAGGAGTGAGCCTATGGTTGATTTCAGAGTGTGGGTACTTCTCTGGAGTTAACCTCTATCAGTGGTTACTTGTCTGTGATTTGGGACTTTGGCCAAGGAGTGATCTTATGTTTTCTTGAATATGAAAAATAAGTAGTTTTAAATCTCAGGCTCTCTTCTCTCCAGATGCCCCCGACCCCTATTTTGGCGGTACTTTAACCAAACCGCAGGACCGACCTTAGGTCTAGATCCTTATTTGTGGAGGTATGATTTTTAATAGTGTTGCTGTTTACTTGATTTAAGGGCCAAAATCTGCGACAGAAAAGTGTCTTGCACTGCTGAATTCTTGTAACTTATCTGAAAAAAATCTGATTCTAGAATACTTAGGGCATCCTGACAAAGTCAATATAGGCTGCGAGACAAAATCATATACATGGTATGGCCTGAACATTCAGAATTCTTGTGCACTTTATCTCTGGTGACTGAGAGCAGAAATGTGCTTTCCCAAGAGCACCCTCGACCTCAACCTTGATTGCCACTCTCTGCACACACTGCGCTTACCCCCCTGCTCTGCTCCAGCCGGAGTGAGCTGACCTGACCCACATTTTGCCAGCAAAATCCTCTCCTATCTTGAAGATATCTGTGACCATGCCGGCATGGTATTTACATTTGAATCCTAATTATGGGAGACTTTTCTCAGTTGTCTGCTCTAGACCTGTGAACTGATATATTCAGCTGTACCAAATGCACTCTTTTTGTTAATATAATTTTTCGTTCTGTTATTTCATTTAATAATTTTTGCCTTCTTCTTTTTCCTCTTCTCCTCCTCCTCCTCCTTCTCCTCCCATTTAGTTTCCTTCCTTCTGCTCCCCTCTCCGTTCCCTTTTCCTGAATCTGTTGATTTATCAGCCAATCTTTAATTTATTTGGTTGAGTCCATTTTTGCTGTTTTTTTTTTCTCCTATGAACACAAAATATACACGAATTAAAACATATTTCTAGTTTACAGCTCTCTAGAAATCTCTTCTTTTTCTTTAATGTTATATTTTCACCCTTTGGTGACTATTCTATGTTGAACACTCTTTTCCTAAATTCTGGATGGCTTTTTTCTTTTTCTTTAAACAAAGTGAGGTGTGTTCTGTTTTTGTTTTGTTTTGTTTTGTTTTGTTTTTAAATTCTGCTTTCTTTCCTCTGTCATCAAGTAAGTGTGTTCTAATCCCTCTCTTTGTGGTTCTGACCGAGAATTGTCTGTGGAGTGAGGAATGAGCTGGGGTGCCAGATGCGAGCCCTTCAGGGATCATTATCTTGGTACGGTGTGTTACGTTTGTTGAAGTTGCTGTGTTGGGTCCTATATTCTATTTCCAGAGTTTCTTTCGTCCTGTGCCCATTCCAGCCACATTGTATATCCTGGCACTAGTTCCCTCCCACCTTTTTTTAAAATTCAGGTAGAACCACTCCCCTACTATCCTCTTCATTTCAAAGAACAAGTTAAAGGACACCCCGGCATCTTATCTGTGGGACGCTCTGAGATGTCACCTCTACTTTTTAATGTTCTTGATTTTCAACAATCTAAAGAGATGCCAGAGTAGGGAACCCAGTTTTTTTGTGGTCTCCCACACCACAACATATAATCCTTCCAAGTTGGACAGTATCGCCTTATTCTCTGTAACATAAACTCATTTTTTTTTTCTAAAAGGGAGTTGTTTCTTTAACCTTTTGCTGTAGTTATGATTCCACTTATCTTTTATCTAGAAAAGGAGTCTCATGAAATTTCTCCGTGGTGAGTGAGAACTTTCCTTCCATTTGGGCCTATTGACTATTTCTTTCCTATGTTTTTCTATTCATCTGAATATCTTAGTAGAGATCAAAGGGACTTCAGATTGTGTGTTTTCAGAGCTATCGAATCCAGAAGGTTCTCCTGGCATTTAATATTGTTACAAACCTAAATATATGTTTCTGAAAGAAAATATAGGTTGTCTTGAACTTTGTAACTTTCTGTGTTACGTTTGCTATTTCCTGTATATTTTCTCTCAGTATTGACCCTAAAAAAATCTTTTAAAAGAAAATGCCTTGGAAGATATGAACAGACCCTTCTCCAATGAAGACATACAAATGGCTATCAGACACATGAAAAAATGCTCATCATCACTAGCTATCAGGGAGATTCAAATTAAAACCACATTGAGATATCACCTTACACCAGTTAGAATGGCCAAAATTAGCAAGACAGGAAACAACATGTGTTGGAGGGGATGTGGAGAAAGGGGAACCCTCTTCCACTGTTGGTGGGAATGCAAGTTGGTGCAGCCTCTTTGGAGAAGAGTGTGGAGATTCCTCAAGAAATTAAAAATAGAGCTTCCCTATGACCCTGCAATTGCACTACAGGGTATTTACCCCAAAGATACAGATGTCGTGAAAAGAAAGGCCATCTGTACCCCAATGTTTATAGCAGCAATGGCCACGGTCGCCAAACTGTGGAAAGAACCAAGATGCCCTTCAACGGACGAATGGATAAGGAAGGTGTGGTCCATATACACTATGGAGTATTATGCCTCCATCAGAAAGGATGAATACCCAACTTCTGTATCAGCATGGACGGGACTGGAAGAGATTATGCTGAGTGAAATAAGTCAAGCAGAGAGAGTCAATTATCAAATGGTTTCACTTATTTGTGGAGCATAACAAATAGCATGGAGGACAAGGGGAGTTAGAGAGGAGAAAAGAGTTGAGGGAAATTGGAAGGGGAGGCGAACCATGAGAGACTATGGACTCTGAAAAACAATCTGAGGGGTTTGAGGGGTGGGGGATGGGAGGTTGGGGGAACCAGGTGATGGGTATTGGAGAGGACACGGATTGCATGGAGCACTGGGTGTGGTGCAAAAACAATGAATACTGTTACACTGAAAATAAATTAAAAAAAAATAAAAAAAAAAGAAAATGCCTTGTTTTCCAGAAATAGGTGTAATTTTGTCCCACTCCGTAGTCAGGTTTGGAGAAAGATGACGCTCCCACCAAGCTGGAACCTGGGTGGGAGGGGAGGGAAAGAGGCTGTCTGAGTCGTAGATGTGCCATCAGGATTAATTATAGATATATCTGTGATGGTGATTGACAAGAGATAAGCAAACATTCTCTATAAGGGTCAGATAATTTGTTAGACTTTGCAAGCCATATGGTCTCTGTCAGAGCTGTTTAACTCTGCCATTGTTTCATGGAAGCAGCATAGACAGTATGAAAACAGCCGGATGTGGCTGGGTGTTTGATTACAAATAGAGGTGGTAAGGCAGATTTGACTCACAGACTGTGGGTTGCTGTAAGTAATAATTTTTGAATTATGACTATTTAGAAATTAGTAAAAAACTTAAATAATATTTGAATAGTAACATCTCACACACACATATTTTTCTACATACCCAGGTCCAAGCTCTGTGCCTAGCATATACTAGGAATCCAGGTAAGTACTGGTTTTACAAATGAGTAAATAAACGACATTGCCAATCTGTTATTTTCTGTTCCTCACATTACTTGCAATTATTATTGACATGTCTTTTTTGCTTTTCGCTTACCTACACCTAATTTGTGGGTCCTCTGACACTCACAACCCTTTATTCTAATATAATGCACACATGTGAATTTTATTTCTAGCCCATCCCATACATTTGTTCTGAAACCTGTTCTCTGGCTTCCTCCAGCCTTTCCCTTGTATCCCACTTCAGTCTCTCCACCACTGTCCCTTCTCTACACCTTTCTGTACATTCAGCTGTAGGAATTTTCCTAAGTTACTGCCATGCAGATGGGGAACAGACTTCCTTTAATTTTTCAAAATTTTGAGGTTTTTGAAGGCTATCTGCACTTTCTAACCAAACACCTAGTGGGCATTTTTATTTTTTTCCAGTTCATGGAATGCCATTCATTCTACTTCCATGCGTGAGATGCCCAATTTTCAAGACCCCCAAATGCCTTCTATAGCTAGACCATGGAACCCTCAGATATTTCTCACTTTCATTGTCTATCTTTCTCATCTTCTATGACACTGAATCTCTCTCTGTGGGCCACTTTCATCCAGGGGGATTAATTAGACACATGGGCTTCCTTTTTGTCTACTTTGCCAGTGAAATAATCTTTCTACGGTTCCTTCCTGACTTGCCTACCTCTTTGGGAGGAGTATTTACAGTGTCTACTGTCTTATTCCCTCAGTGATATAACCATTCCTGCAGGCTGGCTCCTCCCACCAAGAAGGCAAACCCCCCAGCTTCAAGCTTTCAAGTGGTACCCTGGAAACAAGCTCTTGGTCAATCAGTCCACACAGTGAACGTTCTTCTCTCCCAGAGAGAAGAAACCTGCTCTCTCTAGGATGGACCCCAATATTCCCAGTTAGATCTGGGGCCTCTCAAATGCTATTGCAAGACACCATTATTGACATCTACATCAGGTGTGTGTCTGCCCAGAGTGTGCACAGACCAACCTGTGGTCTTAGAAGAGTAAAGTCAATATGAATAATTTCTAACCAATTCTGGGAGGGCATTGCTTCCCTGCAGTTGTCACAAAGGACCTCAGTCTGATTATACTTGAAGACCTTTATCGTTTCTGAATCAAAGCAGGAATAGAGCATTAGGAAAGCCACTTTACACCCAGTCCAGTTTATTTATCTGGCTGGTGTGTCAACTGTTATACACTTGCGAATCAAGACTGGTTCTTAAAGGGATGTACATGCTCCTCCAGGTTGCACAGAGTGACTCCCTAAAGGTAGCAGCCTGTCCATCTGGGAAGCATTCCAGCTGTACAGGACTTCCTGCTTGGTCTCTGTGAGGCTCTTCCCTCACTACACAGACATCTGTGCTAATGTCTGCAACTACCTGGCAGCTCTTAGCACATGTCCCCATTTGCAGTTCAAGTAGGACCCCAGTAATCATAGTTGAGCATGTTTCTCAAGCTTCTTTTGAAGACATAATGTTTTCTGCTGGGCTCTTGGGGCTCCAAAACATGTGTAATCATACCCTAACCTTCTGAACTGAAATTAACACTTGGTGATGACCTTCTCCGTCAGGGTACTCTGATCTGAGTCCTTCTGAAGGGTATGGGAAGTAGCTCCAAATTATATTTAGCTTGCATCAAAACCCCTTGGAGATCTTGTTAACAATGCAGACACATGAAGCCCAACTCCAGAGTGTCTGAATTGGTCTGTGTGGGCTGGAGTGTGGGACTCTGTGTCCTAAAAATCCCTCAGCTAATTACAATGGAGGTGGTCAGATATCATGTATTCAAAAATGCTGGGCTATAGAACAGATTGATCCAGGGCCCCAAAGTAGTGAAAGGCTGTGCCTTTGGTGATGATGCAGAAGCTGATGCAGGTAGAGATGTGCCTGGACCTTTCCTGATGAAATAGATCCTATCTATTGTCCTCTTAGCATCTTTAGAAGTAGACAGTGTTGAGAAAAGATCTGAAGAGTTTTTTTTTCTCTCTGCATTCCAAGTCTGGAGGAATAGTCGCATCCAGCCCCAGTGGGTGAGATGACAGGTCCTGGGTGCAGTTACCCCGTGTGAGGAACAGATTGAGGGACCCATGGATGAGTTGAATTTATTCCTGTGCCAGGGAATGGTTATTGGAGGTAGTTAGCACTTCAGAAAGTAGAAGTGGGACACCCTAGAATTCAGAGAAGGGGTATAAGACTAGTCAGAGCTCCATGGGAGCATAGACAAACTTGTCCTAGAATACTTTAAGGATAATTGCTTTTGGTTACAAGCTGGGTTATTGGTAGTGAAGAAAAAGATTCTGCTGGTTTAGAACAGCAGAATCTTTTTCTTCACTACCAATAACCCAGCTTGTTTGGTCTGACTGTTCTATTGATTGGCTGGTCTTCCTGCATATGGATTATAAATTTAGGGTGCTGAACAAAATACAGGAAACTGTAGTGTGGTGGAGGAGAAGAAGAGGAGCTCAAATATAAAACCAGAACCCCCTCACAGGAGTCAGATGAGCAAAAGGGGAATAGAACCAGTGGATGTGCTTGGAGGAAGTCTCATCCTCACGCAAAGCCTACCACCTGAGAGCTACTCAAGTTAAGTATCAGGAAATCTTATCTCAGGAGAACAGTCCTGAGGAAAAAACCCACTGTAGTGACACAGCTTGCATGACAGCCAGGGAGTGGCCTCTAGAGAGCATCCAGGACAAACTGCTGGGGGTTTGGAGGAGGGTTGAGGTGCTTCAAGTGTGCGAGGTGGGACGCGAGGCAGGTGCAGTTGGCCAGGTAAGGCAAGGAAGAATCATGCAGAGGTGCAGCAGGTGGAGTCTTGTACGTGGGGCAGGTTTGATTCTGCAGATGGGGCAGGGGGACTGGAAGGGGTGGGTGCAAATGTGGGAAAGGGACAAAGCTCTCACTCAAGTCATACATCGCTTGGGTAACAGAATTCATTTTTCTATTGCACGTTGATTCTGAACTTTCTCTCCACACCCGCCTGGTTTGGACCGTTCCATCTTCTGCTTGTTCATAAGGTTGTCTGACCGAGAGTTTTCCGAAGAGCCCCTGAAATCTACACTTCTTGTCTTGTTAATCATTTTAAAGTTCACAGCTGCTGAGAACAAAATCTTCATTGATGTACAGCCTCATTTACTTTTGCTTTCTGCCTCTATCATGTTGTAGTTCACTAGCTTACTGTAAATCTCATGAAAATTGCTTGTAATCTTTTACCAGCTGCTGCTCTCCATTCATTCAATACTGACTTGTGGGAGTTCACTTTTTCACTCAGTTTTTAGGTGGCAGCCCATTAAATAGAGTCAATTTAGAATTCACCTTTTCCCTCCTTGGCTTCCCTAATGAGGAAAAAAGTTGTATTTATAAGTCGAGGGGGGATACCTGGGATTTGAAATTCTGATCTCCTGAGCCGAGAGCTAAAGCATTAAACCCATGTGTAAATTTTCCCATCATGTTGTTGGTTTTTTTAGGACAGTTTCTTCCCTGAGAGGTTTGAAGGGTATCTTCTGAGGAGCTGACTGAAGGAAATCATATTTGGATGATGGTAAACTTTTTTATTTCTCCCCTTGGAGCTCAGCAGCCCATAACTGCAATCTTTCATTGGACAGTCAAACCTATTGTTTGGATGGGGGCTGGTTCATAGTGTGTGTGGGTTGGAAGAGAAGTAAGGTCAAAAATTAAATGCCTGTAAATAGACGGTACATAACTTTATTAAATTCTGTAGATTCACTGAATATCTGTTCTGTGCCAGGATTTGGTTAAGTATAAGAAATTCAAATATTAACAAGAGGAAATGTGTTTGGGTGTGGAATATTAATTGCGGGTCTCTAAACACCAGTCATTATGCTATTCCCCATGTGTTACTCATTTCCTATGACAAACTTGTGAGATACTGCTTTTTTTTTTTTTAAAGTGTTTATTTATTTATTTGACACACAGAGATCATAAGTAGGCAGAGAGGCAGGCAGAATGTGAGAGGGAAGCTGGCTTCCCACTGAGCAGAGAGCCTGATGCGGGGCTCGATCCCAGGACCCTGAGATCATGACCTGAGCCGAAGACAGAGGCTTAACCCACTGAGCCACCCAGGTGCCCTGAGATACTGCTTTTTTATAAGAAAATTTTTTATGACAGTTAAAGAATGTATGTAAGTCAACGTGAAATTTTGGTGACAGATAACCAGAATTTTCATAAAACAAAGACATTATTGTACATTTGCTTCATAGTACATATATATATTTATCTCTGCCTCTTCTCTATACCTATATCTATGTCAGTATTCTTTTTGTGATAATAAAAACATTACACAACACAGATATATTCATCAGCAGTCAAAAATATGTGCATATATGCAAATGGAATACATTTTCATTTTTGCAACAGTGGAAGTGAATGAACCAAAGCAAATATGTACCAATATGGATGGATCTCAAATGTCACATTGAGTGAAAAAAAAGACCTTTTCTTAGATGAGGTACATAGAATGGTTTCATATATATAAAGATTCAAAATAGGGAATAGGAAATAACATATTATTTAGAGATAGTTCCAAATGTGATTAACTATATCAATATGGACTAGATTAATTTTAAGACATTCAGGCATAGTTACCTCAGCAGGGAAGGGAATGGCATGCAGGTGGGAAGGAGAAACAGTGGGTTTCAAAGGGATTGACATATTTTATTTCTTAGGTTTAGTGAAGGACACATATTATCTTATTATAATTTATGAACAAGAGTTTTATAGGAATGATATTTTCATAACAAATAAAAGGTAAGCAGAACAGAGACTTTTGTTCCAGTGTATATGACTCAAAGCTGGTGGGCTAGAATGTGCTAATAGTTGTGGACAGGAGGAGGGCTGTCAGGGAAACTTAGTAGCAGGAGGTGATAGGTATCCCTTTTGAACCTGTGCTATCTGTGTGACCTTTTCCAGATCCCTTCATCTTTGAGTCTTTGTCCCTTTACTATAAATTGATTCTACTGTTCTTTTCTCCAAGAAAGGGAACCTTGGCAATAATGGGTTACACGTCTGCAATGTGATGATAATCTGTGTTACAACTTCCAAAAACGTGTCTTAAAAATTTGTGTATTTTCCCAGGAATATGCCCATAGTTTGCTGATTTTTTAAAAATTTACTTCATCAATAGCCTCTGAAATGTAATTTAGAGACTTCTGATGTCAACAGCATTTAGATCAAAGCACAAACCATCTGTCTACAATATTCTCTTCTTTCTCTATTTGATAACCAAGCTCTGATCAATTTTCTCCCCAAATATGGAACTTTTAATGTTGCGTCTGCAGTATTTTCCTCTACCCCAGGTTCTGCCTTTATTGTCAGTGGCTACTTCATCCAGAAATATGAACTATCTAATGACCTGGTTTAAGCGTCTTTGAACCTTGGTCCCCTCACCTTCATCAGAATTTCCCATTGCATTTCAGCCACCCCTTTCAGTAGCCTCTTCCTGGAGATCGTATTCCTTTTCTTCCATCTCATTTGCTCAAGTACCCTCTATGCTCTCCTCTTCAAGACCTCCAGTCAATGACTTCACTACTTTCTTTACAATCTGCTTAAATCCTCTGGTTTTCTTCTGCTGTTATTCATCTCATTTATTGTGGAAATACCTTCTACACATTGTGCCCTTCCATCCTGTCAGATGTCTGGCAAAACCTACCACATGCATTCTCAAATGTGGGAGTGTTCCAGACAGGCAGAACAGAATACACAGTATCTCTGATTAGGAGGTTCAAACCTCAGCAACTGCTTAGAACACATGCAATCCTTCAACCCAGCCCAAACCTTAACCCCTGTTAAAACCCCACTAGTTTCCTTTCTTTTCTCTTTCAAGACATTTTTAGAACAGATGTAGAGGCCTTCTCTTCTCTCCCCGGAAAGCTTCATTATACAGGCAATAAATATTTTCTTATCTTGGAGTGCATGTGGGGTGCTATCCATCTCAGTATCTAGGAACAAAATTTTGGTTGGAGGTCCATCTGTGTCAGTAAAGTGCTTGGAAAAACTTTATTCCACAAACAGGCTCAAATGGTCACAGTTGAGGATGTTGGATGTGTTTTCTGCCTATGTCAGAGTTTAAAATGTTCACTTTGATTGCTGCAGGGAAAGTTGACTACAGGGACATAAAAGTCAAAACAGCAACATCAATTATGAGGCAATTGTTCTAATTCAGCTAAGAGGTGGTGGTGGCGTGGCATAAAATGGGAGCAGTGTAGAGCAGGATATATTTTGAAAGTTAGAGCCAAGAGGATTAGCTTCCATAGTGGAAGACAGTGGGAATGGAGTAATTTTAAGGTTAAGGTGAGGGTAATCAAAATTATTTTTGGCAAGTTGAATTTGAAATGCCTGGCAGACCTTCATACAGAGATGCTGTGTATTCACATGGATACATAAGTCAGGAGAAAAATTCTGGGTGTAGGCTAAAATGGGTTTAAAAATTGCATATAAAGGCAGTGACCTCTGTGTAAAGGCAATCTACATATGAAATTGCAGCCTAACATGTTAATAACATACATTGAATTTTTTTGTGACTACATTTTTGTGGAATCTGGACAGTGTTGTTAAAATATGTAGTTACAAAAATTCGAGGTTTATAAAAAGTAAAAAATTTAAAAAAAGAAAAAAAAATTTTAATAAATGGAAAATCTTTCATCAAAAAAAAAAAATTCGAGGTCAACAGACACATGAAAAAATGCTGAAGATCATTTGGGATCAAAGAGTCTTTGTCTGCAAGTGCAAGTGCAAGCAAAGGGTGTGGGTGAGGGAGAAGCAGGCTTCCGGCTGAGCGGGGAGCCTGATGTGGGGCTCGATCCCAGGACCCTGGGATCATGACCTGAGCTGAAGGCAGATGCTTAACAACTGAGCCCCCCAGGCGCCCCTTGAGGTCAAATTTAAAAGTCTGACTCTTCTTGATACAAATATGGCCATATTTCTTGATTTTCCCCATTATCTTTTACAAGTTAGGCTTTTTATAAATATCTATGTTTAAAGACCTTAAACCTTAGCTCAATTCTAAATCTACCCATATTAGAAGATAAATAGGACTACAGGACCTATGAAAATAAAGAATTATATAAGAACTTTATGGAAAAGGGAAACTAAAGACTTGTGTTTGGCAGTGCATTGCCTTCCCTTGCTATTGTCGATTAGTTGTTTAGAATTCTGTCTAAATTACTAGGTGTTCTGTGTTTATGGTCTCCAATATGTCTCCCCTGGGAGAGATTAAAATGTTTTCTTCTTTTTTAGGATGGTAATACTATATTCTTGCATTAATAGGAAGCATCATCTGTTCCTACCTAATAACAACTTAATTAAATAAAATTTGGACTAAATGTAAAGAAAAATTAATGCCAACTTCTTAGAAGAAAATACATTGTCTGAATCTGCAGCTCAGATGTAGTTCTTTACTTTTCCTGTGTTGCTCAGTTTGTTTTTAAAATAAAAAGGGGAGGAGCCTTAACTATGCTCTGTTTTCCTGATATGGCAAGTGTATAAAATCAATATTCAAAATGAGACAAAACTGTGGGAATTTTTTATGTCCAGGCAATCTTTGACAAAGACCTTTTGGTAGAATGGAAGCCCTTCTTCCTGTTCTGATTTACATGTTCTCTCAGGTGAATGAAAGAAAAATGATCATGTGGAATGGAATACATTGATTGGCTTTAAATTTTATGCAAATTTAGCAGGATTGTCCACTAACATGTCTTGTGCTTTATTTGTGAAGGTCATAGTATAGGGAACTCTGGTAGCTAAAGAATTTCACTCAAAATGCCAAGGAGATGAATAGTGCATAGTGATTATAGACTTATTTTCTGGATTTCTGGAAGTGTTCCTTTTATATTATATTATATTATATCATATTGACAAAGAAAATATTAAGTGATTTAATTCCTTATTAGAAATTGCATACATTATAAGAGAAAAACTGTCTCATAGGTCAGGAAGTAAAACAAAGTCATAAATTTTAAGGTAAATTAATTATCACATTATTCCTGTTACCCTCAAAAGCGCAAGCAGTTGAGAAAAGAAATGAAACTTTAAGGAATAGTAGGGCTAGTATGTGTGACCAAACAGATTTAAGTTGTCCTAATGGCTTATCTTTGGTTATAAAAGAAAACCTCCATTCTAACTAATTGGATTTAGCCCAGAATTATAATAATGTTTGATCAAAACTCTGAGTATAAAACTGTCAAAAAAATAAGTGAACCTAAATCACAAACTACATGGAATCAGAACCTTGTATAGGTCTGGGGACCGAAGTGTTTCCTTAGAAGTAAAAACCATAATTTTTTGTTGGCCATCCTCATGATTCTGATAGAATAATCTCTCAGAGTTTATCTCAATTCTGGTCTATTTGCTTCTAGTCAATTCTGCATGTAAATAATCAGAGCTGGAGATCTAATTTAGATGTGATTCTTAAGCCTGAAGACTTTTTAAAATAAATAAAATTATTGTCCTCTATGGATTGCCTAGTCCTCTTTTCTCAATTCATGAAGAAGATGTATGAAATAGGTCAGGTCAGATTCTTTATCTGATCCTTATTATTGGACTGCCTCCCATTTCTGACAGAAGGGATTCGATGAGAAATGTTAGGAAAGGGATTGATGTTGAGATTTTACCCCCTTCTGAGATTGTCTCTTTAGAGTTAGTGACCACATATACTGGTGTGTACTAGATCTTGCCTGTGAATGCCCAATGTCCCAGGTAATTAATAATAGTGTTCCTTTTACTCACAAATATAACTTGGTTTAGAAGATAAATTATATATTCATCCCATTTCTTAGTTACTTCTTACAGCTAATTCAGTTTGAGACAGGTTTTGTCTGAGCTTATCACTTTCTTGTAAGTTTTCCTACAGTGGTTAGAACCTCACTATTCACTGACATTCTCACTTTTAGCAATCACTTCCTCTAGAGTTGAGATCCACAGGCTGGGCATGCTTATGTTGTTTGTCTGCCTTATCTATACAACAGGGTCCCAAGAGTTGCCAGATGTCCACCTTGCTATACTGTACTCAACCAAGAAGCCAAAGCTAAACATTTTATGTATTATTTTGGAAATACCAACTTCCTGTATTACTAATGATAAATTTGTATAGCAAATAAATCTAAATATATCATAAATTGAAGTTCTTCTACTGATAAGGCAGAGTCATCTCTAAAGAACAATCTGGTTATTGATGTAGACAAAATTAAAAAAAAAATGAAGAAATAAAAAAAACAACTACCAAAAAAACAAACAAACAAACAAAAAAAAACAACTACCTGAGAGCACTTGAGGATGAGCAAAAACAGGAAGTTTCTGGACGTTTGGAAGGAGGGAACTTCATAGGGTGATTTCTCCATTTGTGTAGCTTTTAGCATGAAAGCATCTGCAGCAAGGGATACCTGAAACTCTAGTATAGTCTTTCTGGAGGATAGGAATTAGACACAGCTGCTGGAAAGTGAGGAGGGGAAAAAGAAGATAATGAGAGAGAGAGAGATGAGTAGAGGGGGGGCCAAATTTTATGCTCATTCTGTCCCTCTCTCCAGCTGACTCATGACCCTGGTTGCTGGGGCAGATTGCAAGCAGCTCAATTAAGAAGAAGAGCTGAAATGAGATTTGAGCTGCTGGTGAAGAAATGCTTGCAGTTTTAGTCCATGCAAATTAATTTGCCTGCTAAAATGAACAAACAAAAACACAGTTTTTGAGACATTTGCCAGAATTCAAAGTTTCCACCCCTAACACTCCCAATGTCTAGGATATGACCCATAATTCCAAAGAAACAAAATGTAAACCAGTCTCAAGAGAGAGAAAAAAACATTCAACAGAACCCAACTGTGAGATGACCCAGATGGAATCCGCAGAAAAAGATTTTAAAATAGCTGTTAAGCTATGCTCAGTGATGTAAAGGAAAACATATTCACACTGAATCAAAGAAATATAAACCATATAAAAAGAACCAAATGTAATTTCTAGAACTGAAATATGTAGTATTTGAATTGAAATTCACTAGATGGCTTCATACCAGAATGGGAGTGACAAAAGAATGACCCTGTGAATATCAAGATAGATCATTTAAAATTATTCAATCTGAGGAACAGAGAACCAAAATGATTGAACAAAAATATCAAAGACTCAGGTACTTTAGGGCCAATATCAGATATACTAACATAAGTTTAAGTTTGGTTTGGGAAGGAGAGAAGAAGAATAGAATAGAGCAGGAAACAAGAGTTGAAGAAATAATGACCAACTGAAAGCAGAAGGTAATTCTTCTCAGTGGTGGGAATTTTAAATGTCCAGACCTGGACAGTGCTCACACCAGACAGGATGGGCACAGAGCATGGGCTTGTAACTGCATTATTTCACAGAGCTGCTTCTTGCTTATCAGGCTGTCGGTATAGAACATACCACAAGGAAGCAAAGTTTTCAGGGAAAGTCAATGCATTTTGGCCCTGTGCTCGAAGACTATACTTTATGAAAGTGCATAAGCAAAGTCTTAGAGAATCCTAAGCTGACTTGGAGCAGTTTGGTAGAATTAACAAAGAGGTACAAAGGGGTCTTCAAAGAGAGGGACTTTGCCTTCCATTCCGAGGGATGGGGAAGGACTGGGGTCTCGAAGAACTTTGCACGTTCATGAAATGAGGGGAACGAGTTCCCAGGACTTTCTTTTCCTAAAAAATTCTCTCTCCCCATCCTCCTTCTTTAGTAACACCTACACTATCCCACCAGTTTTCAAACATTGTAACATTACACGAAGTCATCTTGAGATAAAGTGGGACTTATTTTATAGAGGTAATTTTTACTAACTAAGATATGTGGAAGCAATTTATTTTCTTTCTATTTACTCTGCTAGTCCTTTTTTCTTTGTTATGAATGTAATCAAAATTATAAGTATAAATATTTTCCTGTGGTGAATTTCCATCTTTCCTCCTACACCCTACTTTAAGTTCTTAAACTCCCCTGTCATTTATGGAAACTTGAAATTTTAGAAAACTCTTACCCTAAGGGTTGGGAAGAGATTATGAATTTTCTTATATACTTCATTTGGAAGTACAATACTTCTTTAAATAAAACCATGGAGAACAAAGGAGAAGAAATTGACCTTACTATGTTGCTTTGTTTAACCAAATCACCAATGCTTCTAGCAATTTGCTGCTCAAATTATGGTTTGCAGATTAGCAGAAGCAGCATCACCTAAGCCCTTGCTAAAAATGTAAACCCCCTGGCCCCACTCCAGACCTATTGAATCAGAATATGCATTTAAACAAGTTGCCTAGGTGACTCCTATGGAAATCACATTTTTGGAAGTCCTGCCCTAGGACAGCTTTATCCTTCACCCCCTCCCCCTTTTTAAAAATATAATCTTTACACCAATTTAGTTTCTACATCCTCATCTTTCAAGTGGTAATTGATCACCTTTTTCTGTATAAGTCATTTCCTTATGTGGCCCCTGGCATATTGATGGGCAACAGAATGGACAGAGTCAAAACACTGTGTGAAGGCAATACAAGAAATGTAAGGGGTGAGGTAATGTCCTCTAATCTTTTGAGTGAGTTGATGTCTAAAAAGGTAGAGCTTTCCTCAAGGTCTAATAGATGTCCCAACATTGACTAGTTAGTTTCTATGAACTGATGCAAAAGATAAATTCCAGGGAGAGGTAGGGTAGGTGGTGATTATGTTGGGAAGTTGGCAGGAAGGAACTTCGTCAAGCATTTCTATTCCTAGGAAGGCTTGTAAATTAAAGAATATTTAGTGCTTTAAAAAACTGGATGAATGGAATCAAAATAAGGAGTATGCAATCTGATAGTAAGCCGTCTGATGTTCCCTAGATCTTAGCTATTGTTGGTGCTTTTCACTAATGAAGTCTTGTCATGCTCACTCATATAAAATTCTTTTCAAAGGAGAAATCAAATAAACTCCAACATATACATGCATGCATGTGTGTGGGTGTGTGCCCCCCCTTCTCCAGTCCTGATTAAAATGGATCTAACCACAGACTCTGGATACAAAAGTACTACTAATGCATAACTAGGTCAATAAGCATAACCCAGACTTCCAAAATGTGAGGCTGAACTCGTATTTGAGAGCTTCAGACAATCAATGCCCTGCTTTGATTCTTGCACTCCCTTTCATTAATTCTGGGCCAACGCATGGCCCACGCTAATTAGTCCGTCTTTAATGGAGGCAGTTACTGAATGTCAACACCAGGGTAGGTCACTAAATGCCACTTCTGCTGTTAAAAACTAAGGGAACAGGGGACAGAGCGCACCAAAGGCAACAAGAAACATGGAACAGTAAGAACATGAGGGAGAAGGAAGTGCTGCTAATGAATGATAATGAAATGGAAGAGGCCAAAGTCTATTACAAGCTCTGAAGTTAATAATAATCTTGTTTTCCATTTAATGAGCGTCGGGAGAGTCTTCAGAGTAAAGGTAAGGCTGTGAAGTTAGAAGAAAAATGATATAAGCTAGAGGGAGACTAAGCAAGGTCTTCTTTGTAATTGCGTAAGTTAAGAGAGAGTATGATACAAGGCAGAAATTATGCTCAACATTTTTTTTAGCCCACTATTTTAGTCTTTTTAAACCATAGAATGTTGGGGAAATTGTTTCAGTTGTGATTGAGTGAATGTGTGCTGTGTGGTCTTTGAGTACTTTGAGTGGTATTTTGGGGGTATCACTTGTTTTCATGAATTTGATTAATTTGTCGTTTACACTGTTCTTGTTCATGTCTGTTTCTGTATTTACATTTTACAAGCAAAGAAGTGAGGTACAAATGTTATGGAGGAAATGTTTGTAAAGTAAATTATTCCTTACAGAAAATATCCTGCACGTATTTGTGGTTCCTGATTACTTACAGAAGTTTTATGGTTATGTGTTTTCTATTACTCCCCATAGAATACAGAATCTCTCAGGTGGGAAGAATGCCCAGCATTCTACAGTATACATCCAACAGTGTTCTGTACACAGTATTCTCTCACTAAATGTGTTTGTTTCTGTACTTTGCAACGATCATTTTAATTACAAAAATATTATTTTAGTATTTGTCACAATAAGAATTCTCTTACTGAATACCAAATTTGAACTCCAAAATTAGCTCTAAAGATTATAAAAGGATTTCTTGTAAACTATATTTATAGAACTGATATTGGACTATGTTGATTTAGAGTTTTTCTATATAGATTAGTTGGTTTGGGATAGGAGAGGACAAACGAAATATCACAAAAAGTAAATCTTTTCACTAATATTTTCCCACAGATTTTCATGACTCGTGTCTGATGTATTGAGACAAAGCTTCTTTGAATGTCTTAGAATTTAAATGGCTGGATGTGAGGATTTTAACAATATCCGAGATTCTTTTTTTTTCCTCTCTTTTAAACAGGTGTTCAAGCACTAAACTTAGAAATGTGTTTTGAGGGGCACCTGGGTGGCTCAGTGGGTTAAGCCTCTGCCTTCGGCTCAGGTCATGATCTCAGGGTCCTGGGATCGAGCCTCACATCGGGCTCCCTGCTGAGCAGAGAGCCTGCTTCCTCCTCTCTCTCTGCCTGCCTCTCTGCCTACTTGTGATCTCTGTCTGTCAAATAAATAAATAAAATCTTTAAAAAAATTTAAAAAAAAAAGAAAAAAATTTATTTTGAGCCTTTTAATAAATACCATGATAATTCTGCATGTATCTAGAAGAGCCAGCCTTTAAAAAGAGTTACCTAGAACATAGTAGCAGCTCAGTAAAAGTTAGTCAGATGAACAGATCTATAGATATCTCCTTCAATTAGCCCAGTAACCTGGATCAAATGTAGTCTCCGCTCTGTAAACAAAACGTTCAAATATTACATAAATGCCCAGGCAAGGCTTTAAGTGCTCAGATCCTATAAGTTGTCCCTTTCTTCTGAAATGTTCTCACACTAACATGCAAACAAGACATGAAAATCAAGAATTAGTGAAGCAGCATGATGTAGGCTGTGGTAGATTAATTGCATTGTACAGTCCTAATTAATGTTATTGCTGTATTCATCCTTTTTGTTTTGTAACTATCTAATTCTTCCACTCTGACTTTTCTTCAGCTGATAGAATGTGGTAGAAGTGATGCAATGCTTCTTCTAAGTCTATGTCTCAAGAATCTTACATCTTTCTTCTTCTTCTTTTTTAAAGATTTTATGTATTTATTTGACAGAGATCACAAGTAGGCAGAGAGGCAGGCAGAGAGAGAGGGGGAAGCAGGCTCTCTGCTGAGCAGAGAGCCCGATGTGGGGCTTGATCCCAGGACCCTGGGATCATGACCTGAGCCAAAGGCAGAGGATTAACCCACTGAGCCACTCAGGTGCCCCTTATATCTTTCTTCTTAGATGATTCTTTTCTTGCTCACTCTAGTCCTTTGTCCACACCATGTGACTATGTCTGGACGCATGGAGAAAACCAAGGTGGCCCAAAGAGAGTCAACTTTCAGAAGCAGAAGCAGTCCTGTCCATACAAGCTCAAGTTTAGGAAACAACCTAAAACCAGAAACTCCCAGATCAGTCTAGTCACAACTTGCAAGTGACAAAATTGTCTGCTAGAGGATTGGTCATTTAAGCTTCAATTGTGGCAGGTTGTTATACAGCAGTAGCTAAGTAGTACATGAGTTTAACAGCTGTGGGCCCCCGATATGTTTGTTGATCTAAAAATTTATTTCCTTATATAAAAATACACTATCCTCATCAGTTATTGTGAGACTTAAATTTGTGCTTGGTGCATTGTCTTGGATGCTCTTAATAAATAGCAATTGCTACCCCTGCTGCTATTCCACTACTATTATTGTTACTATCATGTTACTGTTATGTTACATGTTAATATTATGTTACTGTTATTTTACACTACTATCATGTTACATGTTACTACTATCATGTTCTACTACTGAACCAAGAGATCTAATAAAATACAGGTATTTTAATATCCTATAGAAACATGAAGAATGTGGGAACTTAACTGTCCTTTTATATGTTGGGGAAGACTAAACAGAGGTGGTTAGATATGAGCTGAGTCTTAAAAGGTCTTTAAGGTGTGAAGAGGTATTAAAAAATACTAGCAAAATGATAGCCTATATCAATAAGGGAGACAAAAATAACTGAATTTATATAATGTTTCAGTTGGCAAAGGATTTGCAGAAATAATAGTTTATTTCATCTTCCTTTCACAGCAGAAAAATTTTTCTTTATTATAGGATTTCAAAATGAACATTCTAACCTTACGTGAGTTATTTGAGGCCATTCAGTTTGAGCATGATGGAGCTAGACTCAAACCCAGGCCTTTTAACTCCAACAAAAGTCTCTTTCCTGTGTATTATGATGCTTGTTCTTATACCGTGATATTTCCATAAATAAGCTAGAGATACTGAAAGCTTATAAAGAAAGTATTAAAATAAGATTCTCAGCATGCTTATGAAAATAGATATTTTAATTCAGGATATACTTAATCCCTCTTTAGATTTTTCAGACTATTTGGAAGTTAAGCAGAGAAGATGTCACTGTAATTAGATTATTGTTGAGAATTTATGTTTTCCACATTCATTTTGTGTAGTGTGTGAGTGTGGGAGAGAGGGAGGGAGACAGAGGAGAAGTGAGGGGAGAGAATATATCCCATAATAACAGCAGTCTCTGGTCATTTCCAACTCCAAGAAACAAATTGCTTAAAATAATGTGAGTTTAGTATGAGTAGAGTGTTATTTTCTTTAATTGAGAATATGGAAGGACTTGAATTACTTTGTTGAATTGCTTATAAAGGCCCGTAGAAAGACTTAATTTCATTTTTTGACATCTAGGAAGACCTTTCTGGTATGTAGCAAAAGCCTATCTCTTAATGGTTTGGGACATATCCTGTGACAGAAAGCTGAATAAAAGGGTATATGTAGCCCATTAACATCTTTTTTAAGGTTTAAGCCACATGGGATCACATCACAAAGTCAAGTTTCTGATGTCAGCAATTTCATTGTAAATCACATTTAATGTGGCTTTCTAGTTAAAAAAAAAAAATGTCATTTTACAAGTCATTTCTTGGTTGTCCGCCTTCAGGTCAAGGGGGCCCTGATGGAGTAATAAATTTTGATGGAACTTTGGCTTATTAACAGCTTCCAAATTATGTTGATAATTGTCCCAGGTTTATGGAGATAACTATGTCATTATGTTTTACTGAGTCTCCAGTATAACCCACTAAGATCGAGACCAGAGAGCTGTCGCTAACCCTGCCACATGATATATAGCTGGGTTGACAAAACACCGTGCTCTCTGTGGTTTGTAAAAAAAAAAAAGTACAAAATCTTGTAGGACAAATTCCATAGCATTGCGTTTCTGCATCCCAGATATAGCTTCTGAGTTCAGTCTCATATATCCAATGGTCTACTCATCAGAAGGCTCATATTCTCTGCAATTTGGGCATGAGCTAACTGATTTCCTTCCTTTTGATAACAAAAAGATCACTCAAAAGAAAAATGAGCCAAGAATTTGATTACCCATTTCACTATATAGGGCATTCAAATGGCCATTAATCATATGGGAAATGTGTTCATCCTCACTTGTTAATCAGGGAAATACAAATTTAAACCATAGTGAGATGCTATTATATATCAACCAAGCTGCCTAAGACTAAAAAGAATGATGATATCAAGTGTTGGTAAGGATATAGAGCTATGAGAACTCTCATATGTTTGTGGTAGGAGGGTAAATTGTTGCAACCACTTTGAAAAAGTGTTTACAGTTTACTGCTTTAGCTGAAGATGTACATATCTATAACTCAACAATTTTGTTTCCAATAGAAATGTGTGTGTATGTGCAAAAAGATGCTTGCAGAAGAATGTTCATAGCAGTACTCCTCTAATAGTTCCAAACTAAAAGTTATTTAAGTATCCGTCAACAGTATATAATGTGTTCCATTCATACAATGGAACACCATGCAGTGATGTAGAAGAACAAACTGCTATTATATACAGTAGTATAGTATGAATATACACATATAATGTGTGAAAGAAGCCAAACACAAAAGAAATTCTTAATCAATAATTTATATCAATCCCAAATGGGAAAAAATAAACTATTGTAAGAGAAATTAGTACTCTGTTATATTTGAAAAGAAGTAGAGGTAGTGCTTAGGAGGAAGACACCTGGGGTTCTATTAATATCCTATTTTTTTGAACTTTGGTGGTGGTAGCACAAGTGTTTGCTTTCTAAATTCATATTTAGTTTCAACACAACTAAAATGGAAGAATATAATTCAGTTAGTATTATGCTTTACAATTTACTTTCTGTCACACTGTTTTATTTAAGCACAAATGAATCTTCAAGTGGTCACATAGTTTGGCCTAATTAGCTAATTAAAATTGTTTCATTATTTTTACAATCACCACTATCATTTATTTCAAATCTACTGCTTAAACATAGGGATAGACAGTATCACATGTGGCGATTCAAACTGTACCCAAAGCAAGTCGGTAAGATTGGAAACTGTTATCATATTTGTTTGCTAGGGCAGGCACAACAAAATACCTCACAGTCAAGAGGAGCCTGAGGAGACTTAACAATTACATGTAGTGTGGTATCTTGGATGGCATCCTGAAACACAAAGGACATTAGGTGAAACAGATGAAATTTAAATTAAATATGGACTTTACTTAATAATAGTGTATCAATACTGACTTATTCATTGTAACAAATGTATCATATAAATGTAAGATATTAGTAACAATGAAAAATGGATGTGGAGCATGCACAAGATCTTCATATTTGTTCTGTAATCATACAGCTGTTCTAAAAGAGGTGTATTAAAAAATAAAATAGAAGACTTATGCTATAACATAGAAATTATTACATTAAATGTAAATGGCCTAAATCTAAATCTGCCAATTATAAGACAAAGGTCAATAATAAAAACCATGATCCAACTATATGTTTTTTAAAAGAAATTCACATCAAATATTACAATATAGGTTGGTTGAAGTAAGTGGATGGAAATAGATATACCTTGAAAACATTAATAAAAAGAAAGCAGGATTAATGATATTAATATCAGATAAAGTATATTTCAGAGAAGATAAAATAATCTGAGACAAAGAAGGACACTATTTAATGATAAAAGGGTAAATCTATCAGGAAGACATACCAATCCTTAATATGTATTCACCTAATATCAAGGATACAAACCATGTAAAGTAAAAAGTGATAAGACTGAAAGGAGGAATAGACAAATCAACAGTTACAGTTGGAGATGATAATACCTCTCATCCAATAATTGATAAGACAACTGGACAGAAAATAAGCAAGGGCATGGAAGAACTCAATCCCAGTCTCAACACCAGTCCTATTCAATAGGGTCTAATTGAAATTTATAGAATACTCCACCCAATTCCTACAGGACATACACCAATAAAGACCATATCCTGGGCCATACAATAACCATCAACAAATTTGAAACAGTTACAGCATACAGAATGTGTTCTTTGATCACGATGGAATCAAACCTGAAATCAATGACAGGAAGGTAATAGGAAAATATTCAAGCACTTACAAACGAAATAACACACTATGTAATAAACCATAAGTCAAAGGGGAAGCCTTAAGGAAATAAAAAATATATACTGGAATGAGTGAAATTGAAATGACTAGAAAAGACTGAAAGAAAAAAAGACGATGCAAAGTACCAGTAGTGAGGGGTATCACTATGGACTGAAGACATGGAAAGGAAGAGTAAGGAAATACTATGAACATTTATGAATATCTTTATATGCATCAATTTAACAGCTTTGATAACAACTTTCATGAAACTACATGAAGAGGACCAAGCCCTTGAAAAATAAAAACTACTATAACTTATTATATATGAAATAGATAATTTGAATAGCTCTATAACTATTATGGAAATCAAATTCATAATTAGAGAAAGACTACCACCACCAGCAACATCTTCAGGCTCAGGTAGTTTCACTGTAGTGTTTTACCAAATAGTAAAAAAAGAATAACACCAATTCTATACCATATTTTCTAGAAATAAACTCTCTAATTCACCTTATGAGGTCAAAATAATATATCAAAACAGACCACGTGCAAAAAAGAAATTGTACTCTCTAAATAGGTAAAATTTATTTATTAAAAAAAAAAAAGAAACTACAGATCAATATCCTTTAGGAAAAGTGGGGCAAAAGCCCATTACAAAACATTAGAAATATAATTTAACAATCCATACACCATCACAAAGTGTGTTTTATTCTAGGGATACCATATTATTTAAATGTTCTAAAATGGGGCACCTGGGTGGCTCAGTGGGTTAAAGCCTCTGCATTTGGCTCAGGTCATGATCCCAGGGTCCTGGGAATAGGCCCTGCATCGGGCTCTCTGCTCAACAGGGAGCCTGCTTCTCTCTCTCTCTCTCTCTGTCTGTCTGTCTGCCTCTCTGCCTACTTGTAATCTCGCTGTGTCAAATAAATAAATAAAATCTTTAAAAAATAAAAAATAAATGTTTAAAATACTGAAATCCACTATATTAACAGACCAAAGAAGAAAAATAACATGACCTTATAAATCGATGCAGAAAGAGCATTTGACCAAACTCAACACTCATTCAGGATAAAAACTCTTAGAAAACTAGGAGCAAAGGTCAACTTCCTGAACTTGATAACATAGCCACAAAAAACCTTATAGCTGAGATCATAGCTTATAGTGAAAGACTGAATGTTTTCCTCCTAAGATCAGAACAACAACAACAAAAAAGACATAAATATCTCCTCTTACCATAGCAGTGGTATACTGGAAGTTCTAGCCAGCACAATAAAACAAGAAAAGAAAACAAATGGCATGTAAATTGGAAAGAAAATATAAAATTGTCCCTATTTGCAGATGGGATGAATATAGAAAATTGCATCAACAATACTCTTATAGGACTAATAGATTATCTATATTACTCTATTTTTATATTCTAGTAATGAACATTTTGAAACTAAAATTAAAATACCATTTAATCACCAAACAATCCCCCAAGAAACATGACTTAGGTGCAAATCTAACAAAATATTATAATGTATAGGACCTTTATGCCACAAACTACAAAATGCGTTTTAAAGAAAGGGAGGAAAAACCCTAAATAAATAGAGAGACATACTGTGTTCATGGATTGGAACACTTGACAGAATAAAGACGTCAATTCTCTGCAAATCGATACACAGTTTTACCACAACATTCTCTTATTTCAGATGGGTTAAAGAACATGAAGGCAACTTCCTGCCTTATTTCCATGAACCTAAATTTTAGCATCTAACGCTACACGTGCTTATGAAGAAGAGGACAAAGTACTCTGTAACCCAACCTGTAAATTTTTTCAACAGCAAAAGAATTGGGAGATAATGAGAGTCTTCTCAATAGAGTCCTTCAAGCTGAGACAGGAAACTACTTGGTGAGGGGATTATGGCTGTGTTTAGACTGATCTTGCCAATGTTTCTGGGATCCCTGAGTCAATAAACTAAAAATCATCATCATCATCATCACCATCATCATCACCATCATCATGATAGCCTCTACTCACTGTGTTTCATAAATGTGCTAATCATGAACCCCATAAGACTAAGAAAGTTTACATCAACTGTCCAGATTCACAGATAATAAATAGTATCAGTAGCACTCAGACTCAGGTTTCATTGAAAGGCAGCTATGCTCACCACTATACCACCAACGCTGCACTCAGGTTTCATTGAATTCAAAGCCACTGACCAGTGAAAATTATTAGAAGTATCTTAGCATTTATTTTTATTTCATATATTTTTCCTTTTCATTTCTATCATATATTGTATAATTCATTAACATTAACCAATAGTGTGTGTATATATACATATACATCACTAATTAATAATTAAGTAGGTACTGGGAACTTTCTAAAGTTTTCTTTCATAGACACATATAAAATCTGGGAAATCACTATAAATTACACTCTCCTGCCTTCCCCATACTAGATTTTATATTTTTTATATAATTCAGCTGTATATGACCCATCAACATCCCTGTGATGAATAATAATTCTGAAGGGCAAGTGTCTTTAAGTAAGAAAACTAGAAGTATTGATTAAATGGCTTTACATTTCTTTTTTCAAAATGTATCTGTTCACATGTAATGGAACAATTCCCTGCATCCACATTTGAGGTCTGTCCATGTTGTCTTTTCCTACCTGAATCCTTTTCTCTAATATTTGGTATGATTGACAGTGGGGATAGGGCCCATACTCAAAACAACATACTGCTTTGGCATCTCTCCTATGAATTCCTGAGGCAATGAAAGTCAGAAAAACATTGTCAGGCTAGGGTCATAATAAAAGGCCCTATTGAATGCTGTTCTCCTGAGCCTGTAAATTCAGTGAAGTTTATTGTTCTGATCTTGAGTCCACAGATTATGCTGTGTGATTTAAGGCACTAAAGAAGCAGTCAGTTTGAGCAGCAGTAAAATTTCTGCAGAATAAACAAACTCATAAACTGGCACTCTACAACCTTCTCACACTGCACTATTTTCCTTGGGTTGTTTCACTCCAGCATTATAGTGTTAAAATGATGCAAAGTATAGACTTTAATGTCTAGGACTTAAAAAGACAGGATTCACATTTAGACAATGCGTATCGAATACCTCCTGATCTGAAATTTTCCCTAAAAATGTTTTAATGACTTAGCACTTTCTATGATAATAAACATAATTGTCCTGTCATTTATTCTGTGGTTTGGGCAGGTCTATATAGTCTGTGAGAAAATGCATTCCATGCAAGGTGACTCCTAGTGGCCTGCATTTTTCTTGGCCATTGTTGCAATTAGTTGAAAATTATAAGAAATTCCCTGACTGAAGGTAAGAAAGTCTGGGATAGATGAGGCACAATAATTTGTGACTGGTGTGTGTCAACCTTAGCTGCTTTTCCTAACACTCCCTTCCTTTTAAGTGGCTACCATGGCTCTTTTATAACTAAGGATTTCTGTAAGTCTTTCTAGGCTTTTATAAAAGCCAAAACTATTTGGAACAAGTAGTAGGTGTCCCAGGAAGGGTTAGGATTAAAAGAAAGTGACTTGAGAGGAATGAGGAAGAGAAGAGTCTTCCTGCCCAGCTTGGAAGGAACATAAGGAACAAAGAAGTGTGCCAACATCTTGATTGTTCACCAAGTGTCTGGTGGTTGGCTTGAAGAAGATCAAGCTTATTATGCTTAGAGTCCACGCATTCACAGCCCAGCCCAAGAGTGTGGTCCCCAAATGTACTGAAAGAGAACCAGAGTTACTGGACCTGAAGAGACCCTATGAGTGTAAGGATGATGGATATACTGCTGATGCCCAATGAGGAGAGAAGGCATACCCAATGCCTTTAAACTATATAAGATATTGTGCCTTGAGCATGGTAAGGTTGGGAGCTGAAAGTTATTGGAATTGATTTCTCTGAATCATTATGTTTGCTTGCATGCCAGAATTTCTGGTTTGTTATTTGCATCAACTATAAGACATTAATTCTTATGCCTATAAGATCTGCAACAAGAGCTATCTACCCGGAGACATTCACTTCTATGATATTAATTTCCAAATATTTTGTGAAATGTCTTTTCTGTTACACCTTAGGTTATCACTTACGATATGGTTTATTGTCAGTTTGAACAGATTCTGTGGTGTCCTTTTGGTGTTGTACGTGTGTATATTGCCTGATTTTAATATTATGTATCTCTGCCTCTTAAGGGGGAGTATTATGGTTTAAGCTATTCTGTTTATTTCACTTTTCAATAACTCAAAATAAGAGACATAGGGAGCAGTATGCGGCAGCAGCTCACATTAACATATATTAACTGAAACTGAAAAGAGCAGAAGAAAGTGAAAAAATTAAGACCAAATACCAGGTCTGCTTTTCTTTGATTACCTAGTACATATGTGTTATAGTGGGTGTATTGTTTCATCAAAACTGAGACACTGTTAATTGTACAATCATTATTTTGTGTTTTAATAGAGAAGAAAACATGCTACCAATTGAAGGACACAATATTTTCTTATCACTTAGAATGTTTATTTTATAATTATTGAAAGAATTCAGTGTATGCTTTTATTGTGTATCTCTCTTGGACATGCATGGGAAAGAAAGTAAAAGTGAAATAAATGAATTAAAGTGTTGCTGAAGCTTCTTTCCCTCTGGAGTCTGATTTTCCTGAATTGCCTTCCAATTTAAGGTAATCAAGCCCCATATTATCCAAATATGGATTAAGTCATCAAGAGCATTAGTGAGGCAACAATTGTTTAGAGATCACACCACTCTTTGGAGTTCTCTCCCAAGATGTTGATGTCCATTCTGCGAGTCTTGATGCTGACACTTTTCATGTTTGCACATGCTGAAGAAATGAAATTGTAATCACACCCTCCCTACAACAATCTTTTTTATAAAGATTTTTTAAAAAGATTTTTAAGATTAAAGATCTTTAAGATTTTTATTTATTTATTTGAAAGAGAGTGAGAGAGAAAGAGAGAGAGGGAGAGAAAACAGGAGTTGGGGGAGGCATGGGGAGGAGCAGAGGGAGAAGCAGACTCCCCACTGAGCACGGAGCCCGATGTGGGGCTTGATCCCAGGACTCCAGGATCATGCCCCAGCTAAGGCAGTCACCTAACCAACTGAGCCACCCAGGTACCCCTACCTACAACAATCTTAAGGTGCCATAAATTACAAGAGACACTCCATCTTCAATATATTAAATTATTAAAAAGAATATGTGCCTTAACAATGAAACATGGGAATAATAGTCTGTATAATTTCTTATAAAATAGATTCATAATACAGGAAAATTATTTTACAGGATTAAAAGGGAAGACCTTTTACATAGCTGTCTTCTTACACTGTTATTTTCAAAACAAAAATACTAACATTCTTCTTTAAAGCTTTCAGAAAGGTGTAGCCCACCAACTATGCTGAGATGATTTACTGCTGTGATTGTTTGATCAACAAGATTCCTGTTCACATTGCGAGATCACGATTTAATGTTCTTCCATTGTCCTTCTGTTGAACAAAACATCCCAACTCATAATTAGAAAATAGAAGACATTAAACAAAATTAATTAGTCTGAAAAATTAATTTTGAATATTGAATATTTTTCTTAAGTAATATTACTTTTTTCACTATACAGAATGGCAAGATTAGGAAATACTATAGCATTTTGAATGCACTGCAATCTGTATAAAATTGCTTCTTCTCAATTTTTGTTCTAGCTGTCTTGGAGTGGAATTCGAACATTCAGATCATGCCCCATGAGGAAAATGTTTCTGGGCACACATCCTCAACCTAGGTATGTTTATTTACGTGTGCTATATGTATATGTTACTATACTAATCTATTATCTGCATTTAAACTATACACAAAAACAATGATATATGGGGTGTGATGAGAAGTAAAAACAAATAAAAAACAGTTTTAATATATTCCTGTCGGAACGCCCAGAGGGTTTTCTTGCACACTGATTGTGAGTGCCACCTTCCTAAACTGTCAAAATATGATCAATCTGATGAGCGTTCTTTTTTTTTTTTTTAAAATCAGGGAAAATATAACTTACTTTCCCAGTTTGTGGGTTTGTTTGTTTGTTTGTTACTAGTTTCTTAATGCTAGAGAGTTAATTTGTTTCTGCAAGTGAGCCTTTGATTATCTGAATGTAACTTCCTCATGTAGCAAGAGTTTAGTCTTAGGAAAAGTTCTCTGTGAAGTTAATTTTTATAAATTGAGTCCTGCTCCCCATTGACTTCATAAAATGGAAAATTTGTTTCTCTTGGGGCAGAGGGGAAACACAGCCCTGTAGATGTAATAAAATCACACTAAAGTGTAGAGAAAATCTTGAAAAGCCCATGTTTAAAAGAAAATCATTACTTTTATACTCAAATAATGTTACTCAAAATGAGATCAAATCCTGATTGCAAAACAGTAAAGCTTCCACCCTGCTTTTTAAAATTCCTCATACAATACTGAAAGATTGAAAGGAGGAAAAAAATAGTGAAGAAATCACCTACATTAATTAAATGAAAAGTTTCCTTCCTATTTCCTTTTTTCCATTTTCCTCTCATAGCCCAGTCCAAACTCTGGCTATTGAATATTTACACATGAAAATTATAGTAAAAAGGATCAATATTACAAATAATATAATCAGCTTATGTGTATAATGTTGAATATTTTATCAAGTTACCCATTATATAAGTAAAACCGTTCCTTTTATTTATGAAGGCAGATTCCTTGGAGTGAGGATAGAATGTGTCCCTCAGGATTCCTCATTAAAAGAGCAAAGGAGGTAGAGGTGTGTATTTCCTGTGTTTGAATATTCATTTGATTTCTAAATGTTGGCTATATAGTGAATGCAAGTGTATCAATATCTGCTTAAAGCTTCAGGAGAGAATATTATAAATTAAATCATCAGATCAAAGGGACACATTTTTAATTTGAAACATGTGCTGACAGTATATGAGTGTCTATCTCTGAAAGTGCCACTAATATTGATAATCATCAATTATATTAACTTTTGTCAGTGAGGTGAAAAACAAGTCCTCTAATTTGCTTTTGTAATACTTGTTAGCTATATATTAAACATTTTATAGTCATACTAATTTTTTGTGCCTAAATTCTTGTATTTGTTGCCCATTTTTGCTTATAAAAGCATTATATATTTTTCATTTAACAAAGTATCTGCACATCTTATTGTTATTAGCACTTTATATTATTTTTGTAAGTGAACACGTGTACCTTGATAAAGTTTTTTTTATTTTTGTGCAATTGTTTTCCTTTCTGGTGAGGTGCTGGAAAAGCAATTATAAACTGGAAAAATGGCAGATTTAAATATAATGCATACTGTACCTCATAAAAAAAAAAGGAGATGAAGTACCATTTTGAGCAACAAAGAAGGACTTGAAAACTAGAGCATTAAGCCAATTGACTGAGGTTATATTGGCATGGTACGTGATTATCCAACCCTAAATTAGACCCTAAGAAGAGAATCAGACTTGGATTTCCACAGGAGCAGAAGCTAGGACATGGAACTTGAGGTTAGAAGGAGTTGGGACTAAGATTCCCTTGTAAAGACAGGACAGCTGGAGGATATACTTATAGGGAAAGGAGAACAGAATTCTTGGCAGGATAGTCCTTTGAGAAACAAAATCCTTTCTGTATTAGAAAGTTAAAAAAAAATTTCCATGAGAAATCAAAGCCCTGAGCCTGTGCTCAATTTATGCAACCCCACCTGGTGCTGTAGGAATTCCCAAACTAGGAACTTCAGTTGGACTCTGACTGATAACGACCCTAACCTAAGAGAAGTCAATGTTCTAGAAGTCAGAACCACAAGCTGGAAAAGTTGAGCTACCCAATTTCCAAATCAGCAAAGGAAGAAAAAATAAAGGAAGAAGCCAAGGAAATATATGTTAAATAAAAAGCATAAAATAAAATAGTGGAAATAAGTCCTGTGTGTAAGTAATTAACATAAATATTAACCTATCACAGTCAGTAGTAAAGAGACAGAGGTCCTACGATTAGACTAAGATAACAACAAAATCCAGTGACAGACTACTTTAATACTAAAATATAGTGATCCAGATTTAGGGTCGGGGAAAAGTTGGAATAAAGATCTGAATCTGGGTTCAGCAAGGTAGTAGAATAACATAACTTGAAAATAATTTCGCTCTAAACACTTTAGATCCTGGGTAAAGTTACGTTATTTGGTGTCTCTCAGGGGACAGAAAACAATATACATGAATGTCAGAAAATAGTAAGTAACTTAAAGCCATAAGGACAAAAACCAATGTTCAAAGTCTGGCTGTTCTGGTGGTAGTTTGGGGGAAGTTAATAGTGTGGTCATGCTAGTTTGGGGACCCATCTATATATAATGCCCAGGAGGATGAGAAGATGAAATTTGGCTCTTGAAAACAGGGAGACAGATCTGAGGCCATCTGTGATAAACTGGAAATTTCAAGGGATTGCATGCATACAAGCTTGTCATGTTCAAGGATCAGTAAGATGATCAGTGAAGCTAAAAGGGAGTGCCCAGTGGGAAGGGTGGTAGGAGATGAAGTCAGAGAGGAAGAGGGGGATGGCGACACATGGCTGTTGTGGCTCAGTGGATAGTCTTTGGCTTTTACTCTGTGTAGTGAGGTGGGGATAAATTAATGAGTTTTGAGCAGGAATGCAACTTGGTGTAGCTCTTCTATATCAAGAGAATCGTCTATGGAAGGGCAATAGAAGAAGCAGGAAGTCCGCTATGAAACTATTGAAATTATAATCTAGGCAGGAGATGGTGTCTTTTTCTTTTTTAAGATTGTATTTATTTATTTGATGGAGAGAGCGATCACAAGTAGGCAGAGGAGCAGGGAGACTTGAAGGGGAAGCAGGCTCCTTGCTGAGCAGAGAGTCTGATGTGGGGCTCGATCCCAGGACCCTGAGATCATGACCTGAGCCGAAGGTAGAGACTTTAACCCACCGAGTCACCCAGGTGCCCCAGGAGATGGTGTCTTGATAGTCCTGGGGTGGTCAAGATTTACACAATTCTGGATGTATTTATGTTTGTAGCTGATCAGATTTATTTATGACTTGGTTGAGAAAAATAGAGGAGTCAGGGATGATTCTCAGGGCTTTGACTTTGGCATCTGAGAGGATGGATTTGTTTCTTTGGACTGAGATCCAGAGCAGGGAAAAAAACAGGGTGCTAGAGAAATTCAAATGTTTGGTGTTATGTACTTTAAAGATGAGATGCTAGTTAAGCATCTCAGTGGAAAATACAAGTTGCCACTTGGATATTCAAATGTAGTGTGGGGGAGAGTTTGGAGCTGGATATGTAATGGTTCCAAGAACCACTGCAGTCAAGAAACTGGAAAGATAGGAAAACTATAGCCAGCTTGACTTCCAGAAGCAATTTGGCTAGGAATTTTCCAAAACCTATAAAAGAGGCAAAACCTTAGACTTAGTAAATAAAGAAATTCTTAATAAATCTATTCTTTGGCATATTGCAACAAAGCGATACACCCAAATTTGGGCCAAACACCCAAATCAGAGAGGCATTGGAAGAAAAACCAGAGATAAAACTCAGTGACGTCAGGAATAGAAGCCAAAGAATGACTTGCACTCCACAGATGTGTGCATTTGTCGAAACTCATTCCTTACACAAGGATTTGTGCCTGTCCTTGTACCTTTTTTTTTTTTTCAAAAGAAAAAGAAGTAAAAATAAATAATGAATTCTAGATAATAATATGCATGCTTCAATAGGGGGAAGTGTACTGATGTGTGTAATATAGTTAGAAATGCATCAAAAATAAGATGGGCTCATGGGTGGCTAGAGGGACGGATAGACGTAGATATACGGGTGTTCGTTGCATAATTCTTTCAAATTTGCTGTGCATTGGTAACTTTTTGTAATAAAATTATAAGAAAAAAAGGGAATACACCAGAGACTTTAGCCCTTACACTACTAAGAAAAATTAACTTTCAACATAGAATATGTATCTAAGAATTTTAATCAATTGACCATTCAAGTTTGAGGGTGAAACGAAGATGTTTTAAACAAAGGCTGAGTGTACCGCTGGCAGGACGGCTGCGGATGCAATCTGGGGAGAAGGAATGAAACAACGAGAGAATAAAATGAAAGAAGTATTGATGAGCAGAAGTGTATTTTAATCACAAGCATGTCTACTTTACCTATTAACACACTCATAAATGGTTTCTGTGTACCTGTTTCTCCAGACTCTTGCCAGCATTCAATCTTGTCAGAGTTGACATTTGAGATCTTAATAATTTTACAGGATGTAGTTCAACAATAAAATGGGTTGAACATTTAAAGCTTTTGATATTAGGCAGTTTTTGTCCTCTTTCTGTAAACTCTTTCTTTAACCCAGGATTATTTTTCCTACTAACTTAATGGAGTTTAAGTAATTGATTTAGTTGAGATAGTGATTTATTTTACTCATTGACCCTCATGGGTATTGTGGGTATGTTCTCTTGATTTCTGTTTACCTCTTATTTTAATGTTATTTTTTCAATTTTTATTATTTTCATACATTTAAGTTTATCAGATTTCTCAGATAATCCAACTTTTCCATTATGGTTTTAATATGATTCTTAAAAATTCCTAGGCACTCCAAGAATATAAATAAATTCAACTATGTTTAGTTCTAAATTTTTCTTATTTCAACTTTTAGTTCTTAAAATTTGATCGAGTTAGATATTACTTTGTTACTCAAGACATGGTAGGGACCCAAGTTAGTTTTCTTCCTCATTGTGATTGCATTTGTTTAAATTGCATAATGGGAATCCATGGAAGTGTGACAACACATGTTTTTCTTGTCACTGATTCATTTGTAGTGTTAGCTATCCAAAGATTTGGAGAATGTTTTCTAAAAATATATACTTTCTTTTTTCTTTCCATCTTTTAAATTTCATAAAGTCATAAAAATAAAGTTGTACTTTTATTCTCACATATTTTTTTCTTTTCTAAAGGATTCATTTATTTATTTGAGAGAGAGAACAGGAGAAGAGGGGAAGAGGGAGAGGAAGAGAGAAGCAGAGTTCCTGCTGAGTGCAGAGCCGGACCCCGGGCTAGATCTTAGGACCCTAAGATCATGACCTGAGCCGAAATTAAGAGTCCCTCGCTTAACTGACTGAGTTACCCAGGTACCCCACATTTTTTGATTCTTAATATTTTCCTTCAAGTATTGCCACAGTTGTTGCTTTTGTACGTTAGTAACAGTAACAGATGAGTCTTCCGAATTTAGATGTCAATCTGAGATATGCTTAATTTCCCCTTTTTTAAAAACTGGTTAGTGATAAAGAACTGAATGCTACAGGAGAACCTGCTAAGATCTCTGGAGAGTTCTTTCTATGAAGTTATTCCTCTTTAGAGTCTTCTTGTCCCACCTCCCCCCTCAGCCAACTGCATCATCTCCACTCAGGGAGTGCACTGCCCTCTTCCTGGGCACCTCCTCCCGCACTGTGACCTGGGGACTTTCTCCAGGCAGTAATTTGGGGTCATCAAAGATCTCACCTCTTTTGTGTCCCAACTTTCAGGGATCCCTGTTCTACACTGCTTAATGGACAACATAGAGCGTTCATTGTTACATATACTTGTTCTGATTATTTATGCAGGAGGGTAAATCTGGTCACGTGTTAACTGGACTTGGAGGTCTGTGTAATGGTTAAGATACCAGGAAGCATGCATTTTGAAGCATTTGACTAGCAGATCATAAAGATTATTTGGAAATGCAAAGGACCTAGAATAACCTAGAACCTAGAATAGCCAAAACAATGTCAAGACTGGAGGGCCAATAGTACCTGATCTGAAAACATATTCTAAAGTCAAACTCAATAACCAAAACGATTTGGTGTTGGTATAAGGATGGACGTAGAAAACCATGAAAGTCCAGAAATACATCCTTATATAAATGGTCTTTTGATTTTTAATAAAGGTGGCAAACAATAATTGGGGAGGAGATGACATTTTCAACATAATTCTGGGACAACTGGATAGCCACATGCAAAACAAATACATTTAGATTCTTGACTCACATGATGCACAAAAATTAACTTAAAATGAATCACAGATTGAAATATAAGAGATAAAACACGAAAAGGACAAAAAAAGGAGAAAATCTTAATGATCTTGGATTGGATGAAGAGTATTTAGTGTGATATAAAAACACAACCTGTGGGGGTGCCTGGGTGGCTCAGTGGGTTAAAGCCTCTGCCTTCAGCTCAGGTCATGATCCCGGGGTCCTGGGATCCAGTCCCTCGATGCGTTTTCCGCTCAGCGGGGAGCCTGCTTCCCTTCCTCTCTCTCTGCCTGCCTCTCTGCCTACTTGTGATCTCTCTCTGTCAAATAAATAAACAAAATCTTAAAAAAAACCCTCACAACCTGTGAAATAACAAATTGGTAAGTTGGACTTTATCAGAATTAGAAGTATTTTTGCTTTAAAGACACCTTAAGAGATTGAAAAGACAAATCATAGCCTGGGAGAAAACATCTGCAAACCATATAACATCATATCTGATAAATGACTTAGATCCAGAAGACCTTCTGTAACCCACTATGGAGACCAGAAAACTTTTGTGGGTTACCGTGTATTATTTGGTTCCAGCATCCACCAAAGCTGTCATTTTTTTGCTTATTTCTGGGGGACCAGTGTATAGTGAGTTTCAATATGGGGCCTCTGATGTCCCCAATAACCCTTACCTGGGAGAAATTATTGGCCGGTGTCCTATCTACACCTGGGGTGTGGGAGACACCTACCCAGAAAAAGACTATGCCCAAGGCCTCTGCAGAAGCAGGCAAGGTACTAGGGATGGTAGGGGAGATCTGAACTATTGTTCAGGTTTTAAGACTTTTACGTGCCACCCAATATAGCATTAGGGTGTCAGTCTGTCTTTTCAGGTGGATCCCAGCAGCAACGAGGTCAAATGACATTTACTTACAGGTTACTTTTATCAGACCCTTTATAGCCTATCAGGATAGCTTTTTGGCTCTGCAACCTTCCTGTGTCTTGAGTCTTTCCTGCAGCTCATACCTGTTCCTGGGACTGGTCAGTTTCCCCCAGGTCAGCGATGGACTGCCCCAAATCACGTGTTGTCCCATGGATGGGCATAGCAGGGGTATCAGCATCCCTTTCCAGGTGCTGAGGGCAGACTGAAGCATCTCAGCTTTCTTTCCTACAGAGAATGTGGGCGAATATAGCCAGATCAGAGCCCTCAAAGACCTGGGCTTAGAAGGTCTATCTAATTCCCGACTCCCTAAGAGTGTATTGCATTTCTAGATTTTCAAGGTCTTCCCACAGGATAGAATAATACCATCTATAATGCAGAGAGTATCTTGAACGTGGGAACATCAGTTAGGGGCTGCCAGAAGGTGGGGCGTGTCATGATAATGCTCATTTCCTTTGTCTTCTGCCCAATCTGAGTGACGCCATTGTCCCTCATATCCCACAATCACACCAAACTGGGATACTTTTCCTGGACTTTGCTGGAACATGGCCTGAATGGGTGTGTGTTCTCTCAGCATGAGCATTTCCTGAACTGGGGGAAGGGCTCTGTCTGGGGGGATGTTGTGATGCTTTTGTTTTCCTTTGTGCTCAGGGTCAGACGGCAGGGACATTTTGTCACGTTTATCTGTTTAACTGTAAATCATCACATCATCCTCCATTTTCTCTCCTCACTTTCCCAGGGATTCTGTTTCTTAGTGTCCCCATCAGGCTTTGTCACAAGTGCTCTGGACATTAATCCCCATCAGCCTGCATCCTCCTCCTTTTGCAAAACTTCTTATCCTCCTTTCCAATCTTGTCTGAAAGTCCTGAAGTCAGCAGAACAGTGGGCACCCGCACTCAGTTCTTCTTGAAACTTTCTAACTCAGGCTTCAGCCTCTGGATGGCCATCAGTGGCCAGTCAAACTGCCCACAGGAGAGGCCGGCCCCCTGCTTTCCCTCCTCTGACATAGTACACTCCACCATTCCTCAAAAAGCGTGTTAAGTCAGATAGTGTTTTTGGGGTGTCCTTGTACTCATGTGGCAGCCCACAGCATCTGACATAGAGGCCACCCCTCCCCACATAGAGATCAATGACCAAACCGGGATTTCCCTCATAGAGGGAAGTCCCCTTTTTTTTTTTTTTTTTTTTTTTTTGGTCTCCTGGCTGACTTACCAACTGTTCATTTGAAACCTTAGGAGCTTCACAGGTGAAATTTGAAACTGGCCCCCATGATTGAGCATAGAGGGCAAAGAGAGACCAAAGAAGGGCAGACCATTCCAGATTGTAGGTGGCAGGTGGCAAGGGAAATTACTTATGAGGCTTACTTTGGGCAACTGCCCACCAGAATCTTAAGAGTTTCTACAGAGGCTTTGAATGAGCTTTAGTCACAAATGGTGTCAACAACACCACACTCCCTCAAGGCTGAGTCCTGGAAGTGGCTCCCCACATAGGAATAGTGGACAGAAAGTATATTCCAAAAACAGGGGAGGAGGTGAGAAGCTTCTGATTACTAGGTTCAGTTTGTGGGTCAGCAAGGCAGTCATGCCCTCTCAATGACATCTTCCAACATACATATATACCCTTTTTGTTAACACTAACTTAAAATTACCTTTTCATAATAATCTTCTTATTATATGTCTAAAGTTTTAGGTGAATTTGGGAATACCAACTTCAAAATAGATGCATAATTTCAGTAATTTAATATTTAGAGTTCAAGCAAATATAACTAGATGTGACCTTACTACATTATAGCATGAAAGGGATATATAATAGTTGTGAAAAATTCATTTATAAAACATTTAAATAATTCTAAAAATTAGTGTTGCCCAAAACTGTGTATTTAGTCAATATAAATTTCCCATTGGGTTCTCTATTTAAGACTATTTGAACATAAAAGAACATAACGTAAGGGGTATCTGAGTGGCTCAGTCATTAAGTGTCTGCCACAGCCCAGGTCATGGGATAGAGCCCTGCATTGGGCTCTCTGCTCAGCAGGGAGCCTGCTTCTGCCACTCCCTCTGCTTGTGTTCTCTCTCTGTCAAATAAATAAATAAAATCTATTTTTTTTTATTAAAAAGGTAATACCTGGTTTAAAATGTGGAACTGAAGTATAAGTAAACAGTTCAGTAAAGAATAACTACAAATGACCGGTCAGCACAATAGAAGCATTTAGTTGGAAGTGGGACCTGGGGAGTGTCTAGCTAGTTGCTACCAGGAAGTACACTAAGAGGTATTACTCCAAAAGAGAAAAGGCATGCAAAGTTTGAAAATAAAGAAGTGATCATGTAATCCACAATTATGAACAGACACAGTTTAAACAATAGAATAGTATTAAGAAAATGGGTGAAATCAGAAAATGGAATAACAATAATGTGCATTCTGAAAGTTTGTTTTTGACTATAACTGAGTTTTTTATTCTAACGTTTAAAAAAATCAAGAATGTAGGTTAAATGTTACCAAATGTCTTTTTACATTTATTGATACAATTCTCATATGTATCTTCTTTATTCTCTTGTTTTGAGAAATAATAATAATAATATACATTCTAATATTGGACCATCTTCACACACCTAGAATTTATCCTATTTATTCATAATGTATCCCTTAGTTTCCTTTAGGATATGTTTGCTAGTATTTGTTAAGACCTTTCTGGTAGGGCACCTGGGTGGCTCAGTTGGTTAAGCAGCTGCCTTCAGCTCAGGTCATGATCCCAGGGTCCTGGGATTGAGTCCCACACTGGGTTCCTTGCTCAGCGGGGAGCCTGCTTCTCTCTCTGCCTGCCACTCTGCCTGCTTGTGCTCTCATTCTCTCTCTGACAAATAAACAAATAAAATCTTTTAAAAAGAAAAGACCTTTTTGCCTTATAATGATTCATCTTGTCAACAGTTTTATTTGTGTATTTTTATAAGATTTCTTATACACACGTTTATTATTTATTTTTTGCCTACTTAACATAGCAATAGCTAAGGGAAGTTTATTATGTGATTCAATTCTAATGTTTTTCTGTCAGTTTGTTTCTTGTGTTTATAATTTTAAAAAATCTATTTTGACATAATAATATTCAGTGCCTAAAGATTCACGACAGTTATGTCTTCATTGTACAGTTTCATTTCACCCAGCATACTGCTGTTTCTTATCAAAATTAAAATTTCATAGAACCCTTAAGCTCTTTCTCACACACTGCAACATATGCACATGCTTCTTAATTTATTCCTGCATATTTTGTGGAACCAAATGAAAGACGTCACATGCTTCCCTGTTACATTCTTTTTGTACGGGAACCTTCAGGGTGAGAACAGCCTTTTTATTCCTCTGTTTGATCAATTATCTGTATCCTTCTCTTCTGCCTAAAATGAAAAGGTAAGAACTTCATATAATGCAGTATCAAATTAAGCATGTAAGTGCTTAATATCTACTTTTCACTCGTCGTCATATGTAATATAAACAAAACAATTGTGAATATTCACAAAGCACATGACAAATTACTTAGATCTGTTTATGAGCATTTTTAGAAACAAACATATTAGTATAAAACCTTCCATTTCAATCAGAATGTTCTTCCAATTGTTGCTGCAAGGTACATTTAGGCATTTAAGGCTGAACAAAACACTTCACTTTACATTAAAAATATAGCTTGGTTTGGAGCCATGGCAATTTATTATGCATTTCTGAGCTGAGTTAGTCAAGCATATGCTGTTTACCAAGTATTTGAAAGTACTTTATACCATGGGGCACTTGGGTGGCTCAGTCAGTTCAACACATGCCTTTGGCTCAGGTCATGATCCCAGAGTCCTGGGATTGAGTCCCGCATTGGGCTCCCTGCTCAGCAGGGACCCAGTTTCTCCCTCTGACCATTCCCCCCTCAAGGTCTCTCTCTCTCTCTCTCTATCTCTGTCAAATATATAAATAAAATCATTAAAAAAAAAAGAAAGTACACTATACCCAAGCACATATAACAAGACCATTTAGTAAACAAATAAGTAAATATAAGTAAGTAAATAAATAAATAAAATTCTTGATGTAGACTTATGAGTTGCAAGGTCAACTTCCTTAACAGCCAACCGAGGAGCAAGCCCCATCATTTAAAACAAAATAGCACTAAGTTATCCTCAGATAGTTACAATCTTTCATGCTTGCTGATTTTTTTTTCTGAGCAAAAGATAAACAAGAGGATATCAGCAAGATAGTAGACTAAGAAGGCACCTAAGTATATGAAAATGTAGACATGGAAATAACCTATGTGTCTGCCAGTATGTCTATCATTTGTCTGTCAGATGAGTGGATAAAGAAAATACAATATATGTATGTATCACATTCATAGATGCTCTTTTGGCTAAGAAAAGATAACAAATTCTTAGTATGGGGGGTATTACTGTTTGGTTTGATACAGAGTTCATCTATTTCAAACCCATTCCACATGAATGGATGTTTTCCTGATTGTTAATCTTCTAACACTCAGGGATCCTTTGAGAATAATGCAATTTAGGGACCTTCTTCAAGAAGAGAACACATAGCCTTACAGGCAGTTTTGCATATGATTCTGTAGAGGGTGTCACAGACCTTCAAAAAGCATGTATTGGGCAAAAGGGATTTGCCAAACATCTGTGGAAGCAGATGAGAGCCTCTGACTACATACCAAGAATCCTTGGTAAGAGATTTAATTCTCTAGTAATGGGAATCTCACTAGTTGATGTACTCTATTTGTAAAAACTGTCTTTCTCTTAATCTAAAATCTGCTCCTGTATACCTTCCCTTGAAGGCACTATTTTAGGTCTCTGCATCTATGTTGGATAAATTTAATAACAACTCCATGCAATTCTGTTAAGTTAATCAAAGACAATAACTGTGTTCTCCATAAATAACATTACCTACCTTACCGAAGTAATGACAGAACTTTCTCCAGAGAGACAGCTACTAAAAACTGGTTCTGTCCCCCACCAGACAACACCAAGAATATCACAACTTCATCCTGAACAATTTGCTAATAAGGTTCTGATGAATTCTGTTGTCCAGTAGTTTAAATAATAAAGTAGTTCCTAATGGGAACATTTAAAGTTTGATGGGGAAATGTCAGGGATAAAACTTCTTATGGTTGAAATAATACATAGAATAAGAATGATTGACAGCCTAGGGAAGGTAGCCTTCAGGTAACACAGAAACATGTTCTAAATCTTGTTGGAAAGAGTCAGCTGAACACCACATACATGTTGACTGCTAAATCAACTCACTACCTCAGAGATCTTTAAAAGCCTTAATATTCATACATCATTTCTGTTGCTTTTGCTGATAACAGTCCCTATGGAATCCCATTAACTTTTCCAGGAAAACAGTGAGGGCTTTTGTCTTCATACAGACCTACGTTCCATTACCTATTCTGTTTTCTAGCTTGGATAACCCAGAAAACATACTTAACTACTCAGATTACATTAATTGATTGACAAATAGTATTATATCTTGTACATTTCCTAGGTGTTCAGTAAGTACTGGTTCCTTTTCCTTTTTTTTTTTTCTTGCTCCAGTTAACAACTGCTATTTAATAAACAAAAATTTAGGGGTTTAAGCCAGAATAGGTTATTTATTTATTTTATTGTTATTTTTCAAAGATTTTTTTAATTTAAAGATTTATTTGACACAGAGAGAGAGATGACAAGCAGGGAGAATGGCAGGCAGAGGGAAAGGAAGAAGCAGGCTCCCTGCTGAGCAAGGAGTCCAATGTGGGACTCAATCTCACGACCCTGAGATCATGACCTGAGCTGAAGGCAGACACTGGGTGTCCTGAGTGGAGCCCTGGGTAGAGCCCCGATAATCAGTTATTTATATAGCTCCTGGTTCTGTGAGCTGCCTGGAACTCCACTGGTCTAAACTGAAGTTCTGCCAAGTTTCTCTCATCCTCCCTCCTAGGACCAGTGAACTAACTCTGTCCTGTTCTTTCCATGGAACCATCAGAAGCATAGCCTATTACAAGCCTCCTTTTGTATCCTCTCCTGGCCAAATCATGTGGCTGAGCCCAGATTCAGAAGCCTCGCAGTCTTCCTTCCTATGAGGGTATTGACAGATTATATGGCATACAATGCAGAGACCGAGAAACATGAAGCACTGGTGGGGGATTAGTGGGATTTACCCCATCTTCCCTTGGCCAGGAGAATTCGAAGTGGATTTCCATAATGTATTATGTGAATCTTGTATTATAAAAGCATGTCCTATCCAATAATGATATAACAGTGAAGGAACCAGTAACACGAATTGAAATGAGAAATTACAGTCCAAACTCAGAAGAGCTAACCTTTGAAAAATATATATTAAAGCAGTGATTTTCCAAGTGTGGTCTAGGGACATGGGGTCCCTGAGACCCTTTCAAGAGGGCACATTAGGCAAAAACTATTTTCATAATAATATTGGGATGCTGTTTACACTTTGTACTTCATTCTCTCAAAGTATAAGGTAGCGCTTTTGAGAGGATGCAGGACATGTGATTTTTGTATCAGATTGAAGTATGTGACTATCTCTCTTCCACTAGGTCAAGAATTAAAGAAGTTTGCAAAATTGTAAAACAATATTACTCTTCTTATAGTGTTTTATTGGGGGGAGAAGTATAGTTATTGCTTTTAAAAATGTTTCATGTTAGCTTGTAATGTGTTTATATTATTTCAATAAACTATTAACTATTTAAAAATTTCTGTATTAATTTCTAGTGCAGTAAACATCAACAGATATAATCTGCAGAATAAAATCTATTTGGGTTCCTCTATAATTTGTAAGAATGTGAAGGATTCATAATACCAAAATGTTTTAGAGCATGAAAAGAATTAAAAAATAAAGTTTCAAAGCTGGTATAGGCATCAGGATACAAAAAGAAATCCGTTTCTATGAAACAGAAGTTGAAAGCCATAAGGAGAAAGTATGATGAAATTAAAAGAAGGCAGTTTGCATTAAAAAAGATGCAACATGGAATAAAGAACTATTTCAAGAATGGTAAAGCATAGTCAAAGAATTAAAAACCCACCAGTAGCTGCTAGAATCAGAATCAGCACTTTGAAATAATAAACCAATGGTACTGGGGAAAACACTGTGAGGTTCTCCAAGAAGGCAATGCAAAAGGATGAAACGAATGAAAAATATGAGAAAGAAAATGATACTTATGAAGATAAAATATCACATATATAACCTCCTTGAGGAAAAACCAGAGGCTCTGGAACAAGAGTGACTGGACCACACTAATGGAATAGAACTTTCCTGAAAAGTGCATAAATCAACAATTTTTTTTAAAGATCTAAATATGAAGTTTGAAAAGATATACGTCACAATAGGTAGAAATCAATGAAAAGAGAGTCTCCATTCTTCAGGGCTTTCTGGCTCCTAACAATAACAGCCCTCAGTATACTATTTATTTCTACTGGATGATGGAGCGCTGCTTTAGATGCCTAACTGTGTCTATTTGAATCAACGTCCTGTTCACCACAAGCAGTTTAGATTGGGTGATTACTTGGTCTCTCAAGAACGTGTGTTCAGTCTCTCCAAGACCTGATTAAACTCTAAAACCTATTTAAGAAAAGGAGAATGGTTAATGATGGAAGAAGGCATGATTTTTCCCCAAGATTTTAGCTGATTTGGCGATGAGCCTGCTACTGTTATTTCTGAGGTTTTTTATAAGCTCTGTGCAGCATCCCAATCAGGTACTTTGACCGAGGTACTTCACGTGCCATCAAGTCCTAGGGCTTTGGAGATAGAGCTCTTTGCTGTGCAGGCTACACTACCTAGAAAGCTTTCTTTTGTTCTGAGCTCCAAATTGACAGTCTCTAGAGCAGCTTCTAATAATTTCTGACTGCTAATATTCATTCATTCCCTTATGTAATTCCTTCTCTTTGAATGTGGGATAGAACTGGGCAGTCACAGCTAGGGGGAAAAAAAAAGCAGCAAAATGGAGAGGCTATAATTTCCTAGGTTAGGGTACAAAAAGACCATAACTTTCTTCCTTCAGTCTATTCTCTCTTGAAGCCTTCATTCTGGGGGAAGGAATCTTCCATGTTGTGAAGAGCTCCATGGTTAGACACATAAGGCCAGGAAAGGACGCTTCCAGTCAAGAACCAGTGAGCTTGGAAGCGAATCTTTGAAGTTTGCCAACAGGATCATAAGTGGGCTTTTAAGCTAATGCCCCCCAAGTTAAACTTTGCAACCCCAACGAACACCTTCATCACCCCCCACCCTTGTGTCACACCCTGAACCAGAGGACCCAGGTAAAGTGCTCCCAGACTTCTAACCTACAGAAACAATAAGAGAATACATTTTTATTGTTTTAAACTGATAAATTTGGAGCTAATGCATTATGTAGCAATAAATAATGAATATACCAAATCAAAGATGGAAGTCTTTGAGGTCATTTGCCCAACTGTTTGAAGGAGGTATCCAAACTTGTTGAATGCTGCTTCTGAAATTCAAAGAGACTACTGAGAATTCTTTTTCTTTCTCAGTAGAAGGAAGTACAAGGAGGAGCATCTTTCCCTTCATCATGGAGGACTAGCTCAACATACCCAGACCACTGGGTCCACTGGAATTTCATTGAGGCAACAAACCCTTTTCAGACTATTTCTAATGATCTATCAATATGGATCTTACCAGGTCAAAAGTCATTCTATACAGCCCTGATGTGTTATTCATAAATAGAATAGTAATAAACATAAATTTTAAGTTATATTTTATATATTTTAAGATAAATCATAAAGCACATTTGTTTGTACTCTACAGAAATGTATTTTCTTTCAAATAAAGAATAATATTAAATACAAATCAAAAAAATAAATATGAACACAGAAGGCAGCATCTACTATGATTTCCCAATGGACCCTGAGGAGCCTCGTGTGGTCAGAATTCATAATTGTATTCAAAATGGTAGAAGATACGCATGAGCCAGTGGTGGTGGATCCAGATGCTTGTAGCAAAGCGCATCCCAGTCATCACATACTGCAGTCCTTAGCTCACCTTCCACTCTCCTTTTGTATCTTTACCTATTTCTTCTTAAATTTTAAATCCAGTTGCTGTGATTCCTTTTTTCCCCCAGTGTAGCTAATTTATATTATTTACACATAAAATAGAAAGCATTTTGACCTATTTGGCTTAAATAATCAAACAGACTATCTGAGTTTCCTATAACAGGTTTCTCGGAAGGGCTACTGTTGTCTTGCTCCTTCGTTGTAAATAGGTATGGGTTTGTGTTCCAACGCTGCTTGTAGCGAGCTGCATGTCAAATTTCTTCATGTCTGCCAATGCCAGGTTTTTTTGGTTAAAGCTTATGGGCAAGTTTATGAATATCTGTTAATATTTTTAAAAGGCTCAAATAGAATTACATATGAGAAATGTTTTGTAAGGTCAAGCGTCACATATATGTTAGGTTACTCATAATGCAATATAAAATGACAAATTACAGATAATGAAGTGCTTTTCTAAAAAGCAGTTTATTGACCACATCTGGGTTTCTAGCAACCATAGGCTGCCTACCTGATACTGAAACCCATTCTTAATTCTCTTTTTTCATCAATATGTTCATTCATCATTTAGTCATTAATCAATTAACCATTCAATGTTTCATTTATACTTTAAAATTATTTATGTGGTGCCTACAGAAGGTAATAGACAAGAGTTGTATTTAAAAATGCATTACAATGGATTCCTGGAAGAAGATCGCGTGAGAGAGGGAGTCCCGGATACCAGATCAGGTTTGCTCCTAAGTTTGTTTCATCACTGCTTTCTTTTTTTTTTTTTTTTAATTAATTTTTTATTTTTTATAAACATATATTTTTATTCCCAGGGGTACAGGTCTGTGAATCACCAGGTTTACACACTTCACAGCACTCACCAAAGCACATACCCTCCCCAATGTCCTCATCACTGCTTTCTGAAGCTCAGAATTTCTTCACTGCTTTCTGAAGCTGTTTCTTTAGCTGAAAATGAGGAGTGTGTTAGCCTAGATTTAAAAATGCCTCTCATCCCTAATTTTCTCTGAGCATGAAGAACAATAGCCACTTGATTTCAGAAGTGATTTTTTTCTAAGATGCTAGGTGGTGGCCGCCACTCTCTGCCCTCGTCCCTAACCAGAATCTGGATCAGCTATGGCAAGACATCAGGAGGAGACAAGGCAGGAAGGAGGGAGGAGCACTGAGTTCTGCCAAGATTCAGAGCATATTTCTGGTGGAAAACATGTTCACAGAAAGGTCAAAGAACAGGAGGAGAGTGAAAAGGAAGTGAGAAGTGGAAAAGCAGACAGCTGTGAGTCTTGTTTCCTTAACCTTGAAGGGGAACAGAAGGTCCTCGTTAAAACAATCCTTGTTCTGTGATCACCCACAGCCTGGTGACTCCGGTCCCTGTGCCTGCCAGCACCCACCATGCAGTCAGCCTTCTGTGCTTCACACAGAACTTCTTACTTCCCACTCACAGCTGCTGCCCCATCGTGCTCTCATTCTTCCACGCAAGCCTGCTTGGCCAAGGCAGGTTGCCTTAGATCACTGACTCGCAGGAGGCAGGGTACCACAGAATCCTCTGTCAGGTTTCTGAAACATCTTGAGTCATGGGCCGAATCCCCAGATATTCTGATGTGGTGGCTTTGGGCTGGTGCCCTGCAAACTGAATGTTTGACATAAAGGGGAAGACCTTGATATAGCTGTCCCTTGGGATGTGGTTTGAGAAACCGTAACCTCAAATCAGCTGCCAGGGAGGTCTTTGACTACACGAGAAAAATACTGGGTTGTCACAATGTGTCCGTGATGTTGCTGTGTATGAGCCCATTCCCTCAGCAGAAAGGTGTGGTTTCTATTTTTAAAATCTTCCACTTTTTTTGGTGCAACTGGTTATATCTTAAAGTTTTTAGTACATATATATACTATATACTATATACTATATACTATATAGTATATATACTGGGAGGGTGTACATTATTTCTACATATGTAGAACTATATGCAGACATATAATACTATATATATATCATATAGTTCTACATATGTAGAAATAATGCACACCCTCCCAGAACATTCTATTTATAGGTTAAAAATTTAATATGTATCCAACTATTTATATAAAAGTGTCTGCCTCTGTTCACATGTGATACACATAAGAAATTAACTTAATAATGTGACTTTGTTGAAAATGTATTATATAGGTATATAGAGCCATATCTATTCATAGCATGCATAGGTCTATGTTTCTATGGATTTCACAATTCTGATTTATTTGAAATATGATATCCATCACTTTCTAATTGATTGATGGTATTAACTTAATAATCCATTGTGTTTGTTATGAGTAAAGGAAGGAAAAATTATGGAAAACAAAAGGAAATAAAATGCATGAAGGTAGTATGCTAGGGACTTCTGAGACAGTATCTCATGGGTCAAGTAAACCATTGTCCTTGTCCTTGCAAAGCTCCCCCTTCAGCAACAGGAAGTAAGTGTAATAATGAAGTATTGCTGGTGTGGTAGGAGACACACAGTACTACAAGAGAACAGGTAGAGATGTAATTAATTTTGCCTGGCTTTTTGATGGCTTTATGGAAGTGGTGGCTTCCATCTGGTCTTTAAAGATGGACATTTTTGCACTGCATCCAGTGATGAACATGACAAAATCTGAGGCCTCATGGAAGGTACATTCCACAGGGAACATAAGATAAGTAGGAGATAGTCCCACAAAAAGTAAGTGCCCCTTTTGTTCTAGGTAGAAAGGGAAGCACAGACGAGGGCCTGAGCGACAGGAAAATGGTGTTTATAGTTTTGAGGATCTAGAGGTGGTTGCATCTGCTTGGAATATAACATGGAAGAGGAAGTGTGGAAGAAAACAGAGTGGGGTACTAGTAAGGGAGAGATGATGATGGGTCCTTTGGGTCAGGATAAAGATTAAAGAAACATTTCCCCATGGAGTCTCATAAGTCCCTGAAAGGGTCCCTGTTAAACAGGCAGGTCATCAAAGCAGTGGCACATGAACAAAGCCACATTGGGCTTTATGGGGGACTGAATTGGAGGGAATAAAACCATAGCCAGGAAAACCAGTGAGGAGAGCAGAGAGAGATAGTGGGGGCAAGTGGTGCTATCTATGAGGTCAAATAGACATGACTGGGTGACTGACTGATGTGTTAGAAGGAGGAGAAATGAAATAGAGGAAGAAGTCAGAGACAATTGCCATGATTCTGTTTTGGCAAACTAGATGGGTTTGCTGAGAAACGGAATACCAGAGTAAGAACAGGTTTTGGGACAGTTTATTAAATTTCTGGCTTTTATAAAAGTTGAAATGCTTATAAAACATCCAGATGGAATAAAAATATTTGCAAATCATATGTCTGTTATGATAAAGAACTTGCAGCTTGAATATAAAAAGAGCTCTTGAAGTGCATTAATAAGAAAACAAACAACTTGATTAAAAATATAGGCATCAGTGAAGTAAGTCAGAGAAAGGCAAATGCCATATGATTTCACTCATATGTGGAATTTAAGAAAAAAAAACAGATGAACATAGGGAAAGGGAAGGAAAAATAAAATGAGATAAAAACAGAGAGAGAGACAAACCATAAGGGCTTCTTAACTCTAGGAAACAAACTAAGATTTGCTGGAGGGGCGGTGGGTGGGGGAATGGTGTAACTGGGTGATGGGCACTATGGGTGCCCGGGTGGAGGGTGTAGGATGGAATGAACACTTGGTGTTGTATGCAACTGATGAATCACTAAATTCTACCCCTGAAACTAATAATACATTATATGTTAACAACATTGAATTTAAATAAAAAATTTTTAAAAATTAAAATACAAAAAATAGGCAAAAGATTGGAACAGACACATAACCAAAGAGAATACACAGATGGCAAAAAAATGTAAAAATGCGGGGCGCCTGGGTGGCTCAGTGGGTTAAAGCCTCTGCTTTCGGCTCGGGTCATGATCTCGAGGTCATGGGATCGAGCCCCACGTCAGGCTCTCTGCTCAGCAGGGAGCCTGCTCCTCCTCTCTCTCTGCCTGCCTCTCTGACTACTTGTGATCTCTCTCTGTCAAATAAATAAATAAAATCTTTAAAAAAATGTAAAAATGCTCATAATTATTAATCATTAGCGAAATTCAAATTAAAAACATGAGATACCACTATACATCAGTTACAACAGTTAACATATTTTTAAAAACTGACTGTAGTTAGTGTGGATGAGAGTCTAGAAGAATTGAACTCTCATACAGTGTTGATGGGAATGTAAAATGGTATAAGCACTTCGGAAATTAGTTAGAAAATTTCTTAAAAATTTACATGTATGACTTATGAGACAGTCCAGCCAATCCACTTGTGGATATTTAACCTGGAGAAATAAAACACATGACCATACTTATACATGAATACTCCTTATTTGTCATAATAAAAATTGAAAATAACCCAAATGCCCATCAACAGGTGAATGGATAAATAAAATGTGCATATCCATCCAAAGAAATACTATTCAGCAATAACATGGCTCAACATGGACAAATCTCAAAATCATTAAGATGAGTGAAAGGAGCCATAAATAGGAGGATACAAACTGTACGATTCCATCCGTCTAAAGTTCTGGAAAACACAAAATAATACACAGTGACTGAAAGCATTTCAGAATTTTGCCTGCATCCAGTGGGTAGATTTCAGAGAGCGACAGGAGAGGAGGGTTTTCCGGGGGGTGGGGGTGGGGCTACCCAGGTTGACTATTTTGATGGTGCTGATGATTCATTTCACAGGTGCATGGAAGTATGAAATGTATCCTCTGATACAGTTACCAAGTTGTATACTTTAAATAGGTAAAGTTAATTGTGTGACAATTACACTTCAATAAAACTATCTTTAAAACAGAAAAAAAATAGATAATAGTATAATAAAGGAGTCAACTTTCTGAGGAGATAAGACGAGATAGATCTAGAACAGGTATGAAGGGACTGGATTTAGAGGAAGAAAGATCTTTCCCTGCAATAGAAAATATGTATAAATATTTCTAGGTTTGATTCCAGGGGATTGAAGGATTTCTTTCACTGGAATATATACTTTGTCATGAATTTAGAAAGATGGTTAATTGCTCATTTGGTTAATGTTTATTGTGCACCAAGAGGGAGAACTTGGTGTAATTTAATCTCGAAAAGTATATTTTTTTTACCTATGTTATTGTGACTTATAAGAAATATATATTTGATCATTTGAATGATTTGGTCTTTATTTAGTTTCTGGCCCACAGTTCCCCAAATGCTTGGAATTTCTTAAGTATTAAGGGTCTCTGGTGTCTTCTGTGAGGTCAGTGAAGGTGACATTTGGACTTCACCCAAAAACAGGGTGCATAGGCTTCCAGAAGGACCAACCATGTGATTAGGGAGTTAGAACTTTCAGATGCCCTCCTCTCACACACTCCAGAGAGAGAAGAGGGTCTGGAGGTTGAGTCAGCCAATGGACAATGACTTAATCAATTCTGACTATGCAATGAAGTCTCCATAAAAAGCCAAAAGAACAGGGTTTGGAGATCTTCCAAGTTGATGAACACCTGGAGATGTGGGAAGAGGGACGCACTTGGAGAAGGTGTGGAAGCTCTGTGCCCTTTCCCCATGCCTCACCCTATATGTCTCTTCATCTGGCTATTGATTCATATCCTTTATCATATTATTTAACAAACTGGTCATCAAAACTAAGTGCTTCTCTGAGATCTGTGAGCCAGTCTTGCAAATTAAGAGAACCTAAGGAGTTCACTGAGACCTCCAGTCTAGCCAGTTGGTCAGAAGCACAGGTAACACCCTGGGGCTTGCAACTGGCCTCAAAAGTTGGGGAGGGGGGCAATAGGGAGGCAGTGTGGTAAAATGAACACATAACTGGCTCAATCTGGTGTTATCCCTGGTTAGAGAGTGTCAGAACTGAGCTGAATTCTTAGATACCATGCTTAGTGCTGTGGGGGTGAGGAGACCCCACCCTCCGCTCCCCCACACACATTAGAATTGGATCTGAAAATCTTAAAAGAGTTCCAGATTTATATAGTTATTTTCTATGTTATTCTAAGAAACTGGGGCATCATTGAAAGTTTTTAGAGAGTGAACATAACATCAGAATTAATGTTTTGTGTAAGAATTCCAACAATGATGAATTTGAAAGAATTTGTGCTCATTGCAACTTCATGTTCTCAGTCCACATATTTAGAGGTAGTATGATTCCTTCATTTCATCATTTACATGTTTAACAAACTATGAGAAACACAACAATCTGCCAGGTATGCTATTAGACATATCCAGGTGAGTAAATAATCAGTACATAAGTAAATAAGTGAGTAAAGGAACAGTAAACCTGGTGAAAGACACCATAGAGAGAAACATCAGTTTCACGTAATGGAATGTAAGGTAAATTGTAACCTGGGAACTGAGTGATGAGAAAAGTAAAATTTATGGGAGGAACGCTTTAGGCAAAGACACAAGCTCCAAGGCTCTGAACCAAGAGGACCCAGAGTGACTGGAGCCTAGTCGTCAAGCATAGCTTGTTAAGAGATGGGGTGGGGTCAAGGCCAGGGCAAGGAGTTGGAGTTTTATTCTTAGTGTTGCTAGGCCACTAGAGGACTTCAAGTGGAAGGCTCTCTACCATACGTTACATTTTAAAGGCTCTTCATTGTTTCTTTTTAAGAAATGTGTCTATATGTGTTTATATTCTTAATTGAGGATCATCAAGGCAAACATATCTGGAAGAATTGAGGTAAAATATATTTATTTTATTTTCTCATGAGACCCTGTGTCAGGGCAACATTTCCCAAAGTGTGTGCTCAGGAATGTCAACTCCATAGAGGGGAGAGTAGGTGTTAGATGATAGAAAATTTCAATGCATAATAAAATTTATGGACACCTCAGTTTAAAAAAACAAGCTTTTTCAAAACATAAAATGTCCTTCATGCCTTAATATGTAAATGTTTATTATGATTCTCCAGAACTTTGAGAGTTATAATTTTTTAGAACAGAGATCAAGAAATTGAGGTATACATCATTTTCTCTCAAAGTTTTCTGCTTTAAATTTATAGATTCTGAGTAATAAAGACCTTTGGTCCTAAATAATTTGCTGATTGGTAAATCTTAGCATGAACTTCTGTGGGAGCAAAGAATCATGTTAAAAAATAACTCTATTTAACTGTGTATTTTCCCTCCTAGATATATAATTGGTCAACATGACCAAACACAGAATTTTTATTACCTGTGCTAGATTGCATCAGGAACAAGGCTGAATGAAACACAAGTTCTCTTATCAAAGAAATTCTTGGTCCCTTAAGGGAGAGTAGACAGAAATAAATACAATATAAAAGAATATTCATAGGCAAAGGGAGTTAAAGACTGTTGGGGGTTTTGAGTCAGGAGAGAGGCTTCACAGCTGGGGTCACCTTTAGTTTGGGAGGCAGGATTTCTGGCTCTCCTCCTGCTGCTTGGCCAGTGTCATCAAGCTTGTAAAGTTCTGGGGGATCCTGCTCTGCCATGTCTTGGCTGTGTGCCCTTGTGGAAATTCTCATTTCTCCATCAGCCTATACGATAAACAAATATGCTTTATGTGCTGCTTTTGTGCTTATAGGATCTGCATGAAATATGGCCTTGGGCCACTTGAAAATGTAACTATAAAATTTTATAGGGGATAATGGTTCCCAGAGTGCTGTCCCCTGTCTTCTTCACTCAAACAACTTTTATGCAATGCCTCTTGCTTCACCAATAATTGACATGTCCTTGTGGATACCGATCCAATCCCTGACTATTAATTACTTTTTAATACAAAATGGACTGTATAAGACCATATTCATGCCTATGGCAGCTTTGTGAAGAAGAGGGAGGTTGAGGGAGACACTCTCTGCATGTCTCAGAGATAAATCTTTCTTCTTTAGGAAGAGCCCAGGAAAGGGCGACTGAACACCCAGCCAAGCCTCCACCAGGGACCGTCACTTTCTTTCATCTGTTAACCTTGTCTGCGGGCTCACCATTATTCTTTAGGGAAACCAAGTTTTGAATGGCCCCAGAATTTTGTGTTTCCGCCTCTTGGATTCTAGCTTGTGCTTAACAATAATTCATAAATATACTTTTGCTGTCTTTTCTTCCTCTCTCCTCCCCTTCCTACCCACCTTCCATTTCCTATCTTCCTTTTTTTCCCCCAGTGTTTTGGAACAGATAAGCCCATTTCTCATGTGATGACATACTGTGATCATTAATCTGCTCTAGTTCTTTTTGTTCTTTTTTTCCCCCAGCTTTCTTTGTTTCTTTATTTCATTGCTTTTTTTTCTATCTGTGGTTTCATGGGTAATTTTACTAATTTGATTAATGTGGGTTTTTTTTTTTTAATTCTTTGTGGGGAGAAGCTGGAGATTTTCAGAGTTTGAACTGATGTGTCATTTTGTACACTCCTATTTATGGAAGTGGTCTTTTCATACACATCTCATTCTCTTTCTTATGTATTTCATGTGACACCATGTTGTTGCTTTGGAACCATGTTTGTGCATATAACCTGCTTCTTTCTCTCTCTCTTTTTGAAGATATTATTTATTTATTTGTCATATATATATATATATATATATATATAGAGAGAGAGAGAGAGAGAGAGAGAATACCACATAAGCAGGGGGAGCAGAGGCAGAGGGCAAATTAGGCTCCCCGCTGAGCAAGGAACTCGATGCAGGACTTGATCCCAGGACCCTGAGATCATGACCTGATCTGAAACCAAGAGTCAGATACTTACCCGACTGAGCCATCCAGGCTCTCCTAAGTTCCACATCGGGTCCTCCAAATCCAGCTGGGACAGAGGGAGAAAAGCAAGGCACACCTGAATGGGGCCAAACAGAGCTACAGGCCTCTGCATAAGTAGGATATTCTTATTCTCATCTTCCAACTTGGACCCTTGCAAAATTTAGCAAAATCCCCCATTTGAACCTTCTGCAATGTTCTCTATAGCCATGTGAGTATGAATCCATAAAGCAAGATGGAAGGGGTTACAGATGTCATGTGACTGAGAACAACCTTCCTCTTCTCATTGGTGGGATCTTGACAACTGGTTAAGGGAAATCAGTCAAAACTTGTGATATTCTACTTGAACACTGTCTTTTAGGGTTGCCAAGGAATTATGTAATCATTCATGATTTAATTCTCTAGGAGGAATTACCTTTCTTGTTTTTTCATTTACTATTGATTAGAGTCCAGACCTGAAATTACATACAAACTTGCAGAGACCAAAGATTGTAAATGACTTTTGATCAGCAGAAGTGGAAATGATTTTCTTTCAGAGATCAAAATAGAATCCCAAAGATCCACAGTTTTATTGCCTGGTAGAGTATTGACCAGTTGTGCATCTAACTAAGCAAAATTATTCCACTACCCTAGTTGCCTCTGACTCTATAAATTTCTGTTCTTTAAATGCTCTTATAACAGCTTTGCAAGCCCCTTGTTTGTCACATTTTAATAAGTTAAATTATGTTTGGTATATTTATATGAGAGTCATGTTTTAATGTCTTTTAGAAATGTACATTGGGAGACCAGCAGATGAGTCTTGACAGAGAATGGAGTCCCAGTTTAGTAATTTTTACTCCTCCCTCCCAATAAACCAACAAGGCTCAGCTACATTTCATGACTGAGTCCTTGATCTTAACTAGTCATTGTACACACACTCAAATCCCAAGGCGTCTGTCTTATTGTTTATGTGCAGACAAATTATAGAAAGGATGTGATGCTCAAGTCATGCAGAGTAAACATCAGTATTACCTGGCATCAACACTTACTTCCTACGGCTGGTCGCTCATCATTTGGAGGTTTTCTGTTTGATAAAACCACCTGTTTCCTTTAATTCTGTCTACTCAATGCATATATTGGAAAACTGCTTATTTATTCCCTATTTATATATGATGAGAAAGTGTCTACCCATAGCTTTAGATATATAAATTACTCTTCTTGGAATAGGTGTTGTAGTTTTCTCACTTTCTCTTCTTCTTGTTCTCTGACTTTAATTTTTGAGGGTAAACTGAGAGAATCTAATGAAACCTTTAGACCAGTGAGCCTGGAAAAGATGGGCATGTGCACAATGTTTTGCAAAAATTTCAAGATTTGAAAGATCCCTTGGAGCTCACTCATGAGTCAATCAAGAGTCTGGTAACCACAAATCAAGAGACCCTCCTCTATGGTTAAGAAAAGCCCTCCTGTCTTTTTTCTTCCCCTTCTGTTTCTAAATCCACATCCATAGCACCCTGTTTGAATTTGAGGGCCACATCCTGGGTTCTCTTTATAAACAAATTATTTCAGCATCTTATTTTGTGCTGCTCCTGTGTCTACCTTAGCATTGCATTTAATTTTTACCATAATAAGATATGCATTTTGGGGACATGAACTGTGTCTTTCACAAGAGATATGGTCTCATCTTAGTTTCTTTTATATATTCTTTTCTTAATGTAACTTGAACTCTAAAGCCATTTATCTTTCTCACCTTACAACTTTCCACACTGCTAAAATTTAAATATGTGAGATAGAAATAGGAAAAAAATAGTCAAATGCCAGTTAATATTGTAACTAATATCCACTTTTGGGGGCCAAGAGAACAATCCTTAGTTAAAAGTTGTTATAGTCCTCACTATATTGTTTTTAAAGAGGTTGTATTTTCCACTGCACTGCAAGTCCTTAGAAGCATACAAATACTATCACCTTTGAATTGTTCCTATACTGAGCGGATCATTTGGCATGGAGCAGCAGTTCGTAAAACATTTGAATGGATAACAAATGATGGAAGATATTTGAAAGATTCTTTTCTTTCAAGCAGATATTGTGCTTGTCAGTTTCATGGTTCAATTCCTCTTGGATTAGTTAGTAAATATATCCCACTTCCATTCCAAGCTATCTATTACTTACTATTGACATTGTGATTAATGCACTCTGGAAAACAATCTGAGGGGTTTGAAGTGGCGGGGGGAGAGGTTGGGGTACCAGGTAGTGGGTATTAGAGAGGGCACGGATTGCATGGAGCACTGGGTGTGGTGCAAAAATAATGAATACTGTTACGCTGAAAATAAATAAATAAATAAATAAATAAATAAATAATTCTATTTTTTTGTGTGATTAATAATTCTAGTGTATAAACATAGAAATAGAGGCACCGGGTGGCTCAGTGGGTTAAAGCCTCTGCCTTCAGCTCAGATCATGATCCCAGCATCCTGGGATCGAGTCCCACATCAGGCTCTCCCCATATCAGGCTCTCTGCTCAATGCGAAGCCTGCTTCCCTTCCTCTCTCTGCCTGCCTCTCTGCCTAATTGTGATCTCTGTCTGTCAAATAAATAAATAAAATCTTTAAAAAATAAGAAATAAATGAAAATGGAACTTTGTGTTTAAAATATATAATAAAGAGCTGAAAGAAAAATAATCAATATTTTACAAGTGGAAAGGGCCCAGGCCATTTAAGGTACACCATTTTAGGCTTAGAAATAGATGTATTTCTTTAATTTTGCCTTGTGACCAGAATTCTGGGAGCTAAAGTCAAAAGAGTTTGCATGGAGAGGTATTTATTGGTTCTTCTACTTAAATGTGTCCTTCCTGAAAGACTGTGGACTTGAAGAAAGAACATGAGCTTTGGAATCAGAACTGGCTTAGAATGTAGGATTCACCTCCCCTTAGCTGTAGGATCAAGATCAGGTATTTAATTTCTGTATGTATCATTTTCTTCATCCATAAAATTTGAAGTTATAGAACGCACAGGGTTGTTCACTTATTTCATAGGTGAAATAATAGCAATATCCCGGGATAGTGCCTGAACTGTAGGATGTGTTAGTACATGGAATCTGTGAGTATCTTATTTCTTTACAGTCAGCTTATACTCTGCCATTAAAATTTTAATTTACACAGTGCAGAGGATGTGAAATTCCCCACATATATTATATACATAGTTTTCCTTATTACTTAAAAGTAATAAAATAGCTACAATAAGGACAAAGGGAGAAAACACAGTTAAAGTAAGAAGAGAAAACTATGCAAACCCAACTTTGAGCATCTTGACAGTGGTGTTGGCTATGTAATTGAAATGGTAGAATTCAGAAATCGTTTGGATATGTTCCCTGACAAATCCATTCTCATAAGTATCCACATATGACTTATTTCCTTCTTATTGGTGCATCCTTCTTCAAATATCAACCACCAGTTTATTGTAAAGTATACATGGTTGGGGCCTGATCCATTTCCCCAGTTGAATGACCCACTCTTGTCTCTTATGTGATTACTTTATAGTCTATTTCTTCAAATTATAAACTTTATTCCTCACCTTGTCTAATTTGTTACTGGGAGTCTGGGGAGAGGGGAAACTCATTGTTGTCTTCATATATTGATGAGGCTAAATTTGGAGACAAAATTCTTACCTGGGTCTTATAGAGTGTTAATGTACTCTACACTTCAGAAATCTTGATGCCAATCCTCACCTCCCCTAGTCTCTCTGACTCATTCTCTCTCTCTCTCTTCCTCATTCTTAATCTAGAAAATTGATAGCAAACTTTCCCCAGTAACCAGTTGGCTAATTCCCTCCTCCAAGAGCTCAACAGTCTAATTCACACCAGCCTCAACTTTTATCCCTGATTTATTTAAGGATTCTTCATAAATTAACCTCCTATTTCCTTTCCAAGAAGGCTTTTGTTTTCCTCCATGTATGTGAAATCTCTTACCTGAAATTTCCTTGATATGATCCCATGTTGGTCACATGTTACAGTTTTTTTTTTTTTAGTAATTTCATACATTTCATATTTGTGTTGGTATTTTTGGTAGATATTTTGGAAAAAAATTCTTTATAATTTTAAATATTTCCTGTCTGTTTAGTGCTTTGGTCTTTCTTGTGGACATCTGGAAGGAGTGAAGTGAAATAAATAGGCAAGTTTTATCACGTTGGAGAGGCAGTTTCTTCCATCTCTTGACTGTGACAGTTTTAGAAGATGATATTGCATAAGGAAGAGGTAAAAGGTAACTATGTAAAGACACTGCAAAATGGACCCAAACTCTAAGTATGCCACTCAATGGAAGGATGCTTCTGAGATACATAATTGGAACTCTGGCCTCTCCATTCCTAAAGACAGTTAAGGGAGTTCCCTCTGGCCTCTGCAGTCTCCTTTACTGATCTGTTAGAGTGCTCAGTGGCAGACAGCAATGTTCTGTGTATGTAGCCATCTTGTCTAAAATCTGTGAGATCCTCGAGGGTGGGTGGACATCTTATTCATCATTTTTGTCTGGTTTCTTGCCCTATGAATAACAACTTGCACTAGTCAATACATGTTTGCCAAAAGAAATAACAGAAATTAATTTAGTGGCTCCAATTTCAGTTTTCCCTAGAGCTAAAAGGAGTTCTGTTTATGAACTTAGAAAGTGTTCCAATTACAGAACTGTAAGGTGATCAGGGCTTTTACGCTACCCCTCTACTTCTACTTGACGAGAACTCAGGAGCAATTTTTAAAAACTGGCCATTATTTCCTTGTGTTAGTATTGAAAACCATACCGAACTGTCCTGAAATGGTTATTGTAGGGACATTATATTAGGTTGACTTTACTGAAGAGTGTATTCCCAAATTTTCCACTAATGCATATAAACCAAATCTCATCTTTGGCCCTATGTTTCTAATCTCAGTTTTTGATTTTCTCTTGCTTTGTCCTTCTTTGGTTTAAATGATTTACCAAACTAGTTATTTGATTCTCATTTTCCTTTTTCTCACCTTCAGCAAGTTTTATGCCTTTAGGCATGGCATCTAGACAGACTGATGGAGTCCATAGCACAAGTCTCAACTCTGATAACTGCCCCACCCTCAACCTCAAGCAATAGCAGACAGACAGACACAAACACACACCCTCACATCCACACACACAGCTATAACTGTCTTCAAAAGAAGCCATAACAGCAGCTATCCTAAATTCGTTGAGTACTACTAAGGAAGGTCCAGCTTGATCAAAAGAAAGTAGCATAAAGTTGCAAGATACATACAGTCGATGATCAAAAGGAGCAAAACTTCACCTTAGGCGTGATGATTGGGGGAGGGGCTTTATTGGTTATTGAATGAGTGTATAGATCCTCAAATCTCATAAAAGGAACAATTTTTGTTGTGTAAGAACAATGCTTGACACTAAGGGAATTGGTGCCAGTTAGTAGTAATATATTTGGATAGTTGAGTATCAACAGTCTATTTAAAGATAATGACTGTAAACTGACATATGTAACTCTAAAGGATTTCCCAAATTTTCCTACTATAGGCAAATGAAGAAAATTAAAAAAGGAAGTTGTTTTTTTTTCCTTTTCTACCCCTGTAGTTCTTGACTGGGGCTCTGTAATGAAAGACACATTAAAAAGAGAAAAACAAATAGAGGTTTATTAACAAGTATATCACATAGATAAATGAGAGAAACTCAGAGATGAGTAACTCAAAGGGGTGGCTAGAGCTTGGGCTTATATAGCATCTTAACAAAACAACAGCAAACATTTAGATAAATGACAAGAGAAAGGAAAAGGACCTTGAATCTCTACAGGGTGGCAAACTGTGGGAAGACAAATATTTAGGAAACTAATGGTGGAGAAAGTCTCCTTAATAAAGTTTGTGACCTAGATTCCTCTGTGCCATCTCCTGGTTTGTAAGAGTCTAAAATTACCTCTGGTGACTAACTTTTGTTCTTTCTGGTAGAGATTTATAAATTTAAATCCTTCTTTTAGGCAAATAGGGGGAGGGCAGAGAGCTTTACTTGCTTCTTCTCAATTGCCTTTAGCTCAAAATAATCATTATGTCAAAGTGATATATTGGTGGCAAATTCTGCTATTCTTCAGAATCTCCCCTGGAAATGAAGTAGTAAGAAAGTCTGTATCAAAGTCATGGGTTTTAAGAGCTGGAGAGAGTGTCATTTCATCCATCCCAATAACTTAACACCAGTGGCATACATCATAATCACCTATGAATTGTTTAAAGCCAAATACAGCTGAATATTCCATGTGTGATAAACTTGGGATGAGTCCTGAGTATCCAGTTACAAAAATTGCTACAGTGATTCTGCTGATGAAGGACTAGGACAGCTTCCCCACTTATAGGCCTCTGCAATGACCCAATGACCCAGGGCACTAGGATCGACAAGTCAAACTCCTTTTTTTCTGCATCATAATTTCTCCCATCATTCAACCTATGTGTTTTGGTGTTCCCCCTCTTCCCATCACTGTAAATTTCCCCTAGATTTAAATTGACTTTGGAAAAAGACAAGATGAAGAAATCAGAAAGCCTTATCAGATAAATGCTCAGCAATCAGGAAAAAGCACATTCACCTCATCATCATCTTTTTACTCCCTGGTGGGTGTGATTTCTATTTCAACATCAGCCTGGCTGGACAGCCCCCTAATTAAATAGCTTCATCAGCTACAAGCTTTAAGATAACAGCAAGAGAAATGAATGATAGGATGTGACTTCAGAAAAATACTTATAGCTAATGAATCACAATCATACGCAGAATTCCAAGTGTACATAGCTGGGAATATATTGAGTTAGAATATTATGAATGGAATTGCTAACAGTACTAACCAGAACACTGATCTTTTGTTTTTCAAAATCTAGTCCTTCTCTTCCTTGGAAACTTGGTTAAATTACTCAAACATGCTTCCTCTTCCTTTATGTTAAATACTCGTCATAACAAACACATACATGGTACCATGTATCTGTTTGTAGGTTGCTTTGAAACTTGTAACTGAGGGCTTATGTATGTAAATTGCAATGTTTCTTTATCTAGATTTCCTGAAGAAAGACTATGTTTATGTTTTCAATTTATTTTAATTGCTTAGCAGCACTTAGCAAAAGACTTTCCAATTACTTCAGAGATTGGATGGTCCAGTCTAGTGGAAAGAACATTTCCATGAGAACCTGACATCTTGGATTTGAATTTCAGCCTGTATGCAAGGTAAGCCATGGTTACTTAAACCTATCTGTTTCCCAAATTCAATAAAGTGCTTATAAGCTTTGATTCATGAGTCATTGAGGGAATTAAATAAAACATGCAGAAGTGCTTTGAGGATTACAGAGTGCTGTGAATATATAACACCTTTCTGGTCCAGTTCCATGGGCTTACTGATATGCTCATTAAAAATGACACAATTAATTTTCAAAGACAATTTTCAGATTTTCATTAGCCTTTTAAAAATGTATATTACAGTATTAATGTGTGAAATGGAATCAAGGAAACAACATTTAAAGTGGAGTTGGGAGCGGGCCCACAGGTGGTTCCATCAGTTCAGCCTCTGACTCTTCTGCTCAGGTCTTGATCTTGGGTTGGTGAAGTTAAGCCCCATATCAGGCTCCCTGCTGGGCATGGAGCCTGCTTGGGATTTCTCTCTCTCCCTTGGAACTTCCCCCTTCCCCGCTGCTTGTGCCAGCATGTTCTCTCTCTCTCTCTCTCTCTCTCTCTCTCTTTCAAAATAAAATAAATTAAAAGAAAAGAAAAGAAGAGAAAAGAAAACCAAACCAAACCAAGAGTAGGGAGGCCAGAAGGGGGAGCTCTCACGCCTGAACACTTGTGCTCAGTTGCAGGAAGAGAGGTACAAGGCATTCCTAACAGGAAAAAGCCCACTTTACTCTTTCTGTAGGAGGAAGGAGGAATTTCTCCTTGCCCTCCAAAAGGTTTAGCCAATTAAGAAAATAACCACAGGGGGTGCCTGGGTGGTTCAGAGGGTTAAGCCTCTGTTTGCAGCGGCTTAATCATGATCTCAGGGTCCTGGGATCAAGCCCTGCATTGGGCTCTCTGCTCAGTGAGAGCCTGCTTCCTCCTCTCTCTCTCTCTGCCTACTTGTGATCTCTGTCTATCAAATAGATAAATAAAATCTTTAAAAAAAAAAAAAAAGAAAAGAACCACAACTCAGCCAGTGAGAAACCATCACTACCCTGAACATTTGATTTCTTCCTATGGATTTTCATCCAAAACAACCCTGACTAGCTTCCTTCTTTTCTCTCCTTCGATCTCTAGACTTGGCCTCTCGTTTGGCATAGTTTGCATGTCCCAAATTACAATTCCTTTGCTATTCCCGAGTAAACCCATTTTGCTGGTGAAATAACTAGCTGTTTTACTTTTAAGGTCAACAAAGTTAATTTTCTAGGTTTGTTATTGCTGCCTCTTATATGGGAAATAATGGGAACTGAAAAACTAAAAATTCAATGTAAATATAATTAAATTTAATTTTTTGCTAATATCGTTGCTTCTATTCTTTTGTACAACTAGAGCAATTGCCTATCTGTTTGTTATGCAATCTTTCTTGTTTATGAAACAATTATTATTTCCCTAAAACCATTCAGAAAATGTTACGGTATTTTTATATTGTTCATGTTGTGTAGGTCCCAGCCTATTGATGGTAATGCTCTTACTAGAAATGCCTGAGGCACTTGGTTTTCCATATTACTTGTAGAAGTCCTACTGACATTTCCTCCGACTTGGGGCCCCTGTTGTGGCTGGGCTGGCCTTTGTGGTTCTTATGATTGCAGGATGCACTTCATAAAAAAAAAAAAAAAATCAGGGAATATTGAGGAACAGGATTTATTACTAAAAAGTCCTGGAGGACATATAACATGCCCTAAGACTACACAGCGAGGTCACAAAGAGGTGGGGGGGGGGACTGGGGTTTTGCCTTTATTACAGCCTGATGGTTGGGTATCTTGGAGTTCCACAGCAACACGCACTATTGGCTAATTTGAAGTATTAGATTGGATATCAGAGGACTGGAGGCAGGGTCACTAGAGTGGTCAGTTATCTAGGTCACTCGGTTTTCTGAAAGGGAATTTCATGACTCTGTGGCCTAATTCTTTATCGGGTTGTTTTGCTAGTAGCTATGTCATACAACTAGCAATATGCTTACTCAAAATGGATGTCTTTTAAAATGAATGCCTGGGCAATCAAAGCTTAATGTCAGGTACTTACATTACGTTTCATATAAACAAGGAGGCAGAAAGGAAGTCAGAGGTGCAGAATCTTAAGACAGGTTTACCCACCATCTGTGAAACCATATTTATGTATGCTTTCTCCAATTGCCTAATTTATCAGATCCCAACAGTAGAAGGGATCATTCCTTCAAAACTGATTGAAACATTATCTGTTTCTAGAGAGATGCTTGGTATTGATTACCAAGCATCGAATAAATATTTCCTTTTTATGTTATTTTATCTTACTGGAGTATGATTGTAGGGTCTTAGAGACACAGAACAAATATATTATTCATTTTTGTATATTAATTTTTAAAAAGGAAATTTTATCCTGATTATGAGGATATAAACAGTGTAAAAATATTAGGCAATAAAGAAATGTATAAAGATGTTAGTGAAAGTCATCCATAATGCTGTTCTCAAGAGCTAACACTATTTGGTATGCATTTTGAGATTTTTTTTCCCTTCTTACATGTTTCCCTAGAAAAATATGTGTTTGTGTATGATCATAAAGAGTGGGACAATATTTTACATGCTGTTTTGCAAGCTATTATTCTCATTTAATACTATACATTAGACATGTTTCAAAGCAAGTGTGACTATATGTCATCATTTTTCGTGATTTTAGATTATTTCCTAACGGAATGGTCATAATTTAATCTTCCAAAAACTTTTATTGGGCACTTCCAATTCCAAAAGCATTTCCAATTTTTTTATTGTCATAAACAATGCTTGGCTTTGAGCACTGTTTTCTAATCTATAAAACAGGAGTAAGAAAGCCTACAACCCAGGTTTTACACGGGTGTATATAACTGAGTAAATTTATTTGAGTAAAATGAAATAAGAAACTGAGGAAATCACTTGTTTGAGTAAAACAAAGTAATGCATTTTCATACACATTTTTTCATGTTATCTAGACTTTAAAGTGTGTTATTACATCTAGACTAGAAATAGTATACTCTAGATGTAATAACACACTTATAACTAACTGTAAAGAGTATTGTTATATGAATGGGGACTATATACATTTATAATTTAAAATTTTCTCTACATCTGTATACATGTAATTTCTCTTTCCTAATACTTGTGGTTTCTCTTGATTATGTTTGGCCGAGATTATTAGGTACTTCATGCAACAAACATCACGGATGATTTTTCCTATGTTGGGCACTGTGCTAACTGCTAGAGATACAATGGCAGTAATAGTTCATTCTTTAATAGAATGAACAATCTTATGGTAGACACAGATTTTAACAAGAGAAGAAAACGAGCAAAAAATAATGAATTGGATAAATGTTATGAAGGATATGAAAAAGGTTTAGAAAATGAAAATCATCGGGGGGTTGTATCAGATGACGTGATCAAGGAAGTTGTTTTCTGAAGAAATGACATTCAAACTCTGACATAAAAGATGGGAATACAAAGCCATTTTAAAACACTGGGGGAAAAAAAAAGTAAGAAAAAAAGAAACTGTAGTAAGTTGGGAACATTCGGGACGGTTGGGAGGCTGGTAGAGATGAAATTGGAGTCCTACAGTGGTTTATTATATAATGCAGGGTCCCTAAACTATAGAAAGGAGCTTTGGTTTTGTCAAAGTGCGATTGGAAAGCACAGATGTCATGGACATCTTTTATGTTTTATGTTGAAAGTTTCACTTACATTATTTTTCCTTTTATAATGGGACAAACTATTTGCAAAACATTGTCTTTCTTGATATGCTTCACCAAACACTTCATTTGTCCAGTGTGATACCTACTTTTTAATATTGGTAAAACATTAACTGAGAAGACTGTCTTATATTTTGTAAATTTAGATAATTGTCTCTTTGACTTTTTGTAAGTTACTGGGAAAGATGAGTTCAAATATCTAATTATGATGGTGGATTTTTCTATTTCTTATTTTGCACCTGTCAAATTTTGCTTAACATATTTTGATACTTTCTTATTAGTTGCATACAAATTTAAAATTGTGTATCTTCCTAAAGAATTGACTGTATTGTCATAGTGACATATCCCTTTTTACTTGAGTAATACTGTTGCCTTAAAATCTTTTTTGCCTGCTATTCAGGTAGTTAGAACAGCCTTCTTTCTGTTAATGTTTCCATCATTAGAATAGCCTTCTTTCTGTTAATGTTTCCATCGTATGACTTTTTCTTATTTGCCTGTTTTATGATTTAAAAATATAGCTCTCATGTCCCAAACACAGACACACAGCTTTCCATTTGTTTTTTTTTTCAATTAAATATTTTAATTTACTGTGCTTAATCTCATCAATAATTTTTTTATGATTTCTGGATCTTATATCCTGCTTAGAAAGACAGACTTTAGGGGCACCGGTCTGGCTCAGTTGGAAGAGCATGTGACCCTTGATCTTGGGGTCATGAGTTTGAGCCTCACATTGGGTACAGAGATTACTTGAATAAATTTTAAAAATTAAAAAAAAAAAAGACTGACTTACTGTGTACAAATATACTCACTCATTTTGTTCAAGTATTTTTATAGTTGTGTTTATAAGTTTTTCTTCCATTTGAAGTATTTTTCTCTGTAAGGATTGAGATAGTAATTAATGTTTTGGATGGTGGGGGGTTATTGACTAGTTAATTCTGATGTATCATAAGGACTCAGAACGATGTTAGCTGATGTATAGTAAAGGTTCAGAACAATGTTGAATCTAAAATTTTCTGATATCATTTAGATAAATTTATATGCTTCTTTTCTTTCTCTTTCAGTAATAGATGAGTGTAAGTTAGATTATATCAAAAATTGTATACTTACATAAATATAATTAAATATTTTCTTAATATTTTAATCGTTTATATATGTATTAATATAGTGTTATTTGGCTAATCACATCTATGCTGTTATATTTTCAAGTTGAATTTTACTCTACTACTATATAATATCTTTTTTATCATATTGCTATTTCATTAAATTTTACTCTACACGATTTAAAAATTTCTATCATTTTTTCTTTTTAAAATTTGCATTTATCTGACATATCTTTACCTATTTAGTTCTTTAATCCTCTAGCTTTTTAAAATAAGTGATCTTGTAAAGAGTATATGTTCTCAGAGTCTTATTTTTTATTCAACATCCATTTGGAAACTGGTATGTACTAGGGGACATAACCTATGCATTAGTACACAACAACTCTATAAAGCTATTTTTTTCTCCATTTCTCTGAAGAGAAAGTTGAATGTCAGGGATGTGAAACAAATTTTCCAAAGACATATACCTAAAAATTGTCTATCTATTGTAAAATTTCCTTAAAACATTTTATATCTATTTTAATTTCTGATTTGTATTTCTTTTTTTAAAGATTCTATTTATTTATTTGACATACACACACACACACACACAGAGCCCAAGCAAGGGGAGTGGCAGGCAGAGGGAGAATCAGACTCTCCATGGAGCAAAGATCCTGCTCCAGGACCCTGGGATCATGACCTGCTTAACGAACTGAGGCACCCAGGTATTACCTGATTTGTATTTTTTATGCATTTTTTTACTGTGTTTTCCTCTATGGAAAACATTTCTTTTATTTCATTTATCCTTAATTTTAGAAGACATATATATTATTTTGGTCAAACACCCATACCATAAAATTTACCCTTTCAACCATCTTTAAGTATGCAATACAATAGTGTTGACCATAGGCACATTGTTGTCTAACAGATATCAAGAACTTTTTAATTTTGCAAGACCAAAACTCTATACCCATTGAATAGCAACATCCTTTTCCCACTTATTCCCCAGAAAACACATATTCTTAAAAGTTTCTACAGTATAGTATAATTACGTTTTTAATTGTTTATATCAAGACTATCTTTGAGGTCACCCAGTTGAAGTTTGAAATACAAGACACATTTTCTCCCTTTTCCTAACTTTGTTTCTTAATATAATCTGAACTTTCCTTCCATCCAATTACTACATAATTGCTTTTGACTTATGTATTTTTTTTTACTTTTTTTTAACTTATGTATTTTTAAAGAAGAATGTTTAGACCAATTTTTCAGTTTTATAACCACATTTATAATACTTAAAATTACCTCTAGTTTTAAGAGGCTGGAGCTCACTTAAAAATCATTTCTGTGACTTTCTTGTGACTTATCTCATTATTTCAATCTTTCTTTGATGATAAGAATATGTATTCAAAAATTTTTTTCTTTTAAGCTGTGGGAATACCTGCTATGCTTTTTGAGTCCTTGAATAGGTGAGACTGTCTTATTGTTCTAATAATTCCCAAAAACACATTAAGAGGTGCTTTTTTGCAGCAAATTAAGAGTTTGGAAGATTTTTCAACTACTGATTTCAGGTATAATATTACCTGTTTCTGTAGTTTTAATTTTTAAAAAATTTTCCTTCTATATCACATTAATCTTTAATGTAACATTTAGATCTGCTGGACTAAGTCATCATGTACACATGTAAAACCATATATATTTATAAATACAGATATAGTTATAACTGTAGGTATAGCTATTGGCTACTTTGTTTCCAGTTGCCATTTTACATAACTATGTATTTGCATAGAGATAGATATGGTTTGAGTGTGTTTGACCAGTGGACTTCAAATTTTTTTTTAACTTTGAATATTTTTGATTGCACATATTTATCAGTAAAACTCTAAGCCTGTACCTCAAAAAGTTATATATTTATTTAACAACTTATGTATATGGTACTATCAATTCAGATATTAAACAACAAAATTCAAATTATTTGCAAATATTTTTACAATAATTATAAATACATGAAGTTTTTTTCTGGCACCATAGTTGATGTCTGTACTTTCATTTTTTGACTTGGTTTTCCTTTAGGCTATAAACAGAGAACACATTTTATTCACAACTGTAACCCCACTACCTTCCACAGTTCTGGAAACTTTTAGATGCTCAGTAAAGGATGGAATAACTTTTTGGACTAATAATGGCTCATACATATGATAACGTTGAGGTAGGTATCTGGAGAGAGAAATTCATTTGGTAAAGTCACATTTCCTTCATTTCAGATCAGTAAAACTGTGGCTCAGTTTTCCTTTTGCATCCCAAAGTTGTTCAAAGTGGTGCTGCAGAATCCAAATTTCCATGGTTTCATTATGAGGCTGTCATAGGAATTTAGAGGTAATGGGGGACATAGGAGCATACCTTTAAATTTGACATCTCCAAACAAATTTAATCAGCTTAAATTTATGTCTTTTGCTTACACAAATAAAAATAAATGATCAACACAGGAAAATAAACCAAGATATAGTTTAAAAGTCGTATCCTGGCACAATGCTGTCTTCCTGATAAGGTACCTATTATTATCTCTAAGTAGATTCATATATGTATGTGACAATTGTATTTCATTTTGACTTCCAGCAGTAAATAGACCTCCAAATGTGAACGTAATTAGTGTATAGAAGGACACACTTAGCATTTTTGTTAAAAGAATGAATAAATTATATTGAATGCTTTTATATGTATTAAATATATGTTAGTTTTTATATTAATAATCATTGATATTATTAGCATTTGAATACTATTTTTCTGAAAATAAATAAATTGAAAAAATTAAAAAAATATATCAAAGAGATTATAAAAACCCACAGCCTGGGATAAAGAGTTGAGACTGGACAATCTATTTCCAGGGAAAGTATTAGCTGATTTATCTATCATGTGGCAAAGCATGGCTATGATAAATGTGGTCAATTTTGATACTGCAAAATTATTGAAGTGTCCACAAGATGGCAGATCCAGAATTTAGATGATTTATCCACTGGCACTTGGCAAATATGCCCACTAAGTCTCATTTTACAACACTAACTGGCTAAGCTGATTGCAACAATTAAAATTTGCATGCTTTTTAAAAAACCAACTTTCCACTTTCTGTCTTTATTAGAATACGTGTCACAATGAGCCCTTTAAGACAATAGTCAACCTCATGCCATAATATATTGGTTACTAAAAGAATAATCGTAACATAGCTAATATTGTTTAGCTTTTTCTAATTACTTCAAAATGAATCACTTTACCTCTATATGCATAACCCCAAAATACAGTTATGGTGTAACAAGATTGCTTCTCACAAAACACATGTGAAAACCACTCTTTTTAGCATTGTCATATCTATAGTTTGGGGAGAGAAATATCTCCTCTCACAGATTGCTGCATAGATCATAAATTAATAGACGGCTAAGACTTATAGAAAAGCTGAGGGACTCCTTAGTCGCTCAGTCATTGAGCATCTGCCTTTGGCTCAGGTCGTCAACCCAGGGTCCTGGGATTGAGCCCTGCATCAGGCTCCCTGCTCAGTGTGGAGCCTGCTTCTCCCTCTCCTACTCCTTCCTGTGTTCTCTATCTCACTGCCAAATAAATAAATAAATAAAAATCTTAAAAGAAAAAAGAAGAAAAACTGAAAGAATAGATTGATAAACCCTAGATCTCTCACCTAGATCTCACCTAGATCTCTCAGTCATTAACATTATGCTATGTGCTCTCTTTCTTCATACATACATATATGATTTATATTTATATACATATTGTAATATATATTATATATAATAGAATACCTCATATATAATATAAAATATACATATGTATACTTCATACATATATGTCTACATCATGCTGAAATTGTTCAGCAAAAAGCAATTGTTGTGACCTTATATTAATATATATAACCATATGTTATATATAGTATATATAATATATACTATTAGTTTTTCATTGCCCTGAATTTTTGGACATTTCTAGTGTGTGTAACATATTGCACATTTTGCATACATCTATTTCTTTGTGATTAGATTTGAGTAAAACATTCTTGCAAATTTTATATAGGTGATGTTATAGATTTCTATTTTCAACATATAAGGAGACAGTTTCAGATTGTTCTGTAATCAGTGATCTTAAATCTAATCACTTTGCTGAATTGGTGATCTATAGAACTCTCTGTTATAAGAATTCATTTTTCATTTTATAATTAATATAAATATTCTGTGTCTTTGAGACTTTGTGAATATCTGGTTTATAAAAGTTTTTATCCACTGTTTTTGGTATCCACTGGTCCTTTTTTGAAAGCAATTTTTGTAAAGTAAAATATTAAAATATTTATCCATGCATTCATTCTATAGATATGCATTGAATGTCTTCCATGTGCATGGCTTTGTGTTGACTAATAATATAATGATAACAAGAGTGACATGGCCCTTCAATCAGGAAACAAAAAGTCCAGCAGATAAACCACTCTAAGGATTAGACACAAAATTTAATAATTTTAATAAATGTTAGTAAAAGCCAGGAGGCAAATAATCTATATTGTGAGAGAAAATAATAATTTTCAATTACATGGGAATAATTTAGATAGAGTGGCTATGGAAATTTTCTTATCAAGGTGACATTTAAACAGATCCTAATAGTACATGGAGGGAGCACGGTGGGGCATGGAAAGTTAAGTGCTGGGGAAGAAGATTACGATAGAAATGAAAACAACTTAAATAATTTTTGAAAGATCATTTTGCCTGTGATGTTGAAAATCAATTTTGAGAGTGTAATATTTAAAGCAAAAAGACTTGTTAGAACTCTACTGAGTTAATCCAGATGGCGGATAAGGTGGGGGCAAGTGAAGCTGAGGAATAGTCAGGAGATATATAACTGACGCCACAGTATTAGCTAAACATAGTATTATATCTTTGTTGTCAGAAAATGTTTATATCAATGACAAAGTTCAAGATGATAAATATGTCAAGTATTTGTTTTTAAGAAATAAGGGTCTTTCATTGAGTTCCAATGGATTTGGCAGCAAGATTGCTTTTTGTTTTGGTCTGAGGGAAGCAAGGCAGCCTGTGCACATCTGTGCATGTGGGCACGTGAGTGACTGTGGTGGATACACCCACATTGTAGGGTTGTGTTCGTGGGGTAGAAGAAAACACTGGGTAAATGGCTGCTGATCCACACACATGAGATTATTGATACATAACATGCAAGTTTAAGGTGTACAATGTGATAGATACATGTAAATGATGCAAAATGATTACCACAGTAAAGTTAGTTAACACGTCCATCCCCTCACATAATGACAATTTTGTGTGTGTGTTTGTGTAGTGATTGCATTTAAGATCGATTTTCTTAACAACTTTCATGTATATAATTCAGTATTGTTCATTACAATCACCATACTGTGCATTAGATCACCAGATCTCATTTATCTTACAGTTGAGAGTTTGTATACTTTGACTTTCTCTCCACTATTCCCAACTCCCAAAACCTTGGCAACCATCACTCTACTCTCTACTTCTATGAATTCATCCTTTTTTTTTTTATAGGTAAGAACATACAGAATTTGTCTTACTCTTTCTGAGTAATTTCATTTAGCTTAACACCCTCAAGGTCTATCCATGTCATCGCAAAAGGCAGAATTTCCTTCTTTAATGCTTGAGTAACATGCCATTATTTTATATATATAGGTTGTATATACATATTGTATATAATATACAATGTATTTCATACTATATATATATCTATTTATAAAGAAGATGTCATATAGATGATAGATTGATATATAGAAAATAGGTTGACGATAGATAGATCTATACACATTTTTTATTATTCATCTGTTGATAGGCACTTAGGTTGTTTCCATGTCTTGATATTATAAATAATGCTATGATGAACATGAAGGCACATATTTCCTTTGGATACATACCTAGAACTGGGATTGCTGGATCATATTGTAGTTCTATTTTCAATTTTTTAGGAACTTCCATACTCTTTTTGACGGTGGCTACACCAATTTGCACTCTCACCAACAGTGCCCAAGGTTCCCTCTACTCCATAACCTTGTCAACACTTATTGTTTCTTGTCATTTTGATAATAGCTATTCTAAGAGGTATGAAGTGACATGTCATTGTGGTATGGATTTGTATTTTCTTGATGATTAGTGCTGTGGAGCATCTTACATGTACATATTGGCCATTTGTATGTCTTCATTGGCAAAATGTCTCTTCAAATTCTTTGCCCATTTTTGAATTAGATTGTTCAGTTTTATTTTTTTCTATTAGTTCTGTGAGTTCCTTATATATTTTGAAGGTCAACTCCTTATCAGGTCTATGGTTTGGAAATATTTTCTTCCATTCTGTAGGTTGCCTTTTTATTTTGCTGATTGTTTCTTTTGCTGTGTAAAAAGCTTTTTAGTTTGATGTAGTCCCACTTGTTTATTTTTGCTTTTGTTGCTTGTGCATGTGGTGTCAAGTAGAGCTTGAGACATTCTTACATGGAATTTTGTATTTATAAACATTCTAAAATACATACATCTGAATCTTTTTATATTTATAAATATTCTAAACTATATACATTTGAATCTTATTATCTTTTATTCCCTTTTCCACAATAAACATTTGGAAGAATAATTTGTACTTCCCCCTATATTTTCCATACTGAAAAAAAAAGAAAAAAAAAAAAGAAAGCTGTGGGTATTTTAAAGGAATCAAGTACAACTCTGGAGCAGCTTATTCACTTAGTTCCTTTTCTGTTCGTAATTTGCTTAAATTATGACGTTTGAAGCTATCTCCCAAAATTATCCCTGGTGGTTTTTTTTTTTTTTTATCAGTTGATTTGTCTGGGACATACCCTCTAAAATATCTATACCAAGGGCAGAACACCTTGCCCTTGTACTTAATTCTGACACTTTGAGCCCCAGTCTCTGGCTCTGAGTCATCTAAGGTAGTCCTCCCTGACCCAGATTTCAAACAGGCTAATACATACGTGATTACTAAAACCTCAAAAAACAAATCTGATGTCTCCAGATTTGTCACAAAAGATAGAGAAATAACTCAATAAAGTCTCATGATGTCACTAACAAAGTAGCCGTTTTCAAATTATCAGGGAACTCTTTTTTTTGTTTGTTTGTGTTTGTCTTGATTTTCTATTTGTTTGTTTTTGGTACTGCCTTCAAAGTCTCAATACTTTTTTTTTTTTTTAATACCTTAAATACTGGTATATCTCCACCTTTGCACAACAAATTTAACATCCACCCTCTGTGACAAGTCATTCAGCTTCAAATTTGGGAAATAATAAGTGAGAAATTGCTGTTTAAACTTTTTTTTTTAAAAGGATAGGGGCACCTGGGTGGCTCAGTTGTTAAGTGCCTGCATTTGGTCAGGTAACGATCCTGAGGTCCTGGGATCGAGCCCCGCATCGAGCCCTGCTTTGGGCTCCTGCTCAGCAGGGAGCCTGCTTCTCCCTCTCCCTCCCCCTGCTAATATTCTCTCTCTCGCTGTGTCTCTATCAAATAAATAAAAATCTTAAAAAAAAAGGATAAATATATAAAACTTTTATTCCTGGAACCTGTTACTCTAAGGGTTATTTAAAAAAAAAATTCTCTTCCAAGATGCAAATAGCAAATTGGTCTTTCTGGGCAGGAAGCACTATTTCACTTCATCCAACTTCACTGGCCGAGTATATTCCATCCTGTCCTGTCCTCAGCCAGGCCCATGTTGTCTTGAGAGAGCTGCTGAGAATCAACTGTGCTGCCATATATACTTTCTATTGCTCCTTCAGTAGGCAAAGCTCGGGTAGAACATAGTGTCATTTCAGGAAAAAATACTTGTAGTCGATATAATAAGGATATTCCATGACTGTCAGACAAAGTGTGTGACAACATAGCTATTTTTCCTGTAGTCACAAAAAAGGAAGTATTAAGTGTAAAAATATAGAAATCACTTTAAACTCTGAGAGATCTGCACTCAGGAAATGTGATTCAAGCTGCGATTTTCTGGATTGGAAAATATTCCTTCCTTCTGCTTTCAAAATCTTTGGATTTTTCTCTATCAGGGTTTTCTTTTTTCTTAATGTATTTGTTGCACAAAAGCAAGCCCAGAGCAGGAGACATAAGAGGAGAGTCAGAGGGAAGATCTGATTCTTGGAAAGAAGAGCATTTATAAGCATGTGCTCGTCCTCTCTTTGGAATTCTATATGCACCGCGGAAGAATAAGGACAGGGTGATTTTGTTCTTAGAGTTCCAAGAAACTTGCATTCGAGAAGCTCTGTCAATATGCTTTGTGACATTTCAAAATTTTCTAAGTGTTTTTGTTGTTGTTGTTGTTGTTGCTGTTGCTGTTCTATAAATAGGGGAAGGTTCTCATTCCTGAGATATACTATAAATTTAGGTCATATCAACATGTCAGAGGAACATGGGAAGTTCAGTGTTGGCTCTCAGCAAAATTATCAAGCCAGTGAAGTGTGTCTTTTGAAATGTAAACTTCTTCTATGTAGGCTTTCTGAACTCACCTTTCGTGCAGGACTGAGGGCAGTTCATTGTCCTTGAACACTCATTCCTCATCCCTCTTTTCCTGTTAGTTAGCCTGCCTCCAGAATCTTCATTAAATTCACTGAAAAATCCTTTAAGAAATTAGAACAAGTTTGGGGGTGATATTAAGAAATAGTTGTGAATAAAGTGAAAAACTCTCTCAGTCAGATGGAGAAAATTAAACTCTCTCCTGCAAACTAGTGTTCTTAATGTTGCTGACTCCATCATGAGCGTGGGATTTTTGGCATCACTAGGTGACAGCAGCGTGGAGGGGTGAGGGGAAAAATGGTTAGAACATGACCCTGTGCTTCTAGTTTAAAGACTAGGTAAAGCTCAGCATAAGCCTCTTACGTAGTAACATTTCAGTGCTTATCAATTTCTATAGTTTGATAATTATCATCTTCCTGAAGGAAGTAGAAGACAGAAAAGAAAGCTTGGGATTCAAATTGGAAGTTTAAGAAATGGGAAAGGGTATTCATCCTTTCTGATGGAGGCATAATACTCCATAGTGTATATGGACCACATCTTCCTTATCAGCATGGGTGGGACTGGAAAAGATTATGCTGAGTGAAATAAGTCAAGCAGAGAAAGAGCCAATTAACATATGGTTTCACTTATTTGTGGAGCATAGCAAATGGCATGGAGGACATGGTGAGATGGAGAGGAGAAGGGAGTTGGGGGAAATTGGAAGGGGAAGTGAACCATGAGAGACTATGGACACTGAAAAACAACCTGAGGGTTTTGAAGGGGTGGGGGGTGGGAGTTTGGGGGAACCAGGTGGTGGGTATTGGGGAGGGCACGTATTGCATGGAGCACTGGGTGTGGTGCAAAAACAATGAATACTGTTTTTCTGAAAAGAAATTAAAAAAAAAAAAAGAAATGAAAAAGGGAAGAGGAATTCTCATTCAAGGAACCTCTACCCTGGGTCAGAGAATTCTGTTCTAGAGAATTCACATGAATGTGAATTACTCCTCCACAGTCCTGGGTGAGATGCAAAATTTCATTTAATTAACACCATTTCACAAATATGGGAACTGGCATAGGTTACTATGTAGCCTTGTCTTTATACTGAAACTGAGGAGAGCCCGAATTATAACCTACTTCTTTTTGACTCCAAATTTCATTTTCCCATTTCCTGTGCTGTACTGGTAAACTTTAAATCACACCCGAATCAAGAGAACGCAACACTGTCTACTGGTGAGTGATTAGTCTTTGAGCCATCTTCCAGTATGTTTTAGAACATGGCAATCAAATGTACATGTGAGTGATGATTAGGAGCCAACAGGTACTATCGCTACCCGCTGGCTAAATGGCAAGCTCATCAGCTTTTGTAATGTCTAGATCAGAACAAACCTGTTTTTATCCCCTGAGATGTCCTGATAACTCCTCATCCTCAGCTTCCAATTTAAGACCTTGATTACAAGTACACAACATGAAGTCCTGCTCTATAGACTTGCTTTATACAGGTGGCTCCCCTTGCTCTTCTGGGTAAAAAATTTTAAGACCATTGCCCCTATTGGATTCCTGTCCTCTAGAATAGTTTTCCAAATATGTGTCTCATGTACCTATTAAAAAAATGACTGGATACTTTCAGGAAGTCCTGTCCCTTACTAATCTTTTGCACAAATTAGAAAGGTGCTTTCTCTTGACTTGACTTCTGTGTCAGAAATTTGTCACAATGTGATGGTTTTGATGGAATGATTCACTTTTCTGTTTTCCAGTTACTGAAAAAATCTATTAATCTCCACCATCTGTAATAGAAATGCATTGTTTTTGTACAGTGTCTGACCTAAACTATCCAAAAGGTTGGCTATAAACAGTCAACAATAATTTAATGAGCAGGTATGTGCTATGGTAACTTCAGTAAACTAAAAAAGAGCAAATTTCCTTCCTTCCCAGAGCTTTGACTTTGTGGAAATCAGAAATAGTAATATAAAAAAATGAATGAAGAAAATAAACATTAAATTATGACAAGTGCTAGGAAGAGATATGAAGTTAAATATAAAACATCAGTTTTTAGAATTTACATATATTATGTATGAACATATTCTGTGCATCATGAAATGGGCACAAAAATAAAAATAAGATTAGATGAAAAGAAATATAAATGGCAGTTCCAATATAATTCCCAGTGGATGATCTCACATCTCCGTTTGTGGACCATGGTCAAGGAGAAGCGCCATCCTACAGAACTTCCTGTGATGTGGGAATTGTTCATTCTGGACTGCTCACAGATTGAGTCTTTAAAATGTGTTTGGTGAGGATGCCTGGGTGGTTCAGTTGGTTAGGCCTTCAGCTCAGGTCATGATCCCAGGGTCCTGGAATTGAGCCCCGCATCAGGGTCCCTGCTCAGTAGGGAGCCTGTTTATCCCTCTCCCTCTGCTGCTTGTGGTCTCTCTGTCAAATAAATAAATAAAATCTTAAAAAATAAAATAAGATAAAATGTGTCTGGTGAGACTGAGGAATTAAATTGTCAATTTTCTTTAAAATGTGAAGAGTTAGGCCCCTGGGTGGCTCAGTGGGTTAGGCCTCTGCCTCAGCTCAGGTCATGATCTCAGGGTCCCAGGATCGAACCCTGCATTGGGCTCTCTGCTCAGTGGGGAGCCTGCTTCCTGCTCTCTCTCTGCCTGCCTCTCTGGCCTATGTGTGATCTCACTCTGTCAAGCCAATAAACAAAATCTTTAAAAATAAAATGTGAAGAGTTGAAATGGCTGGTGCCTGTTACATGGTGTAGCTCTAGAGAAAGCAAAGTTTAGCTAAGGATATAGAACTTGAGGCAAATGGAACTTTGTCCCTGCCCTTGACTTCTACATTTATTTTACCTCCAGACTCTAAACTTTAGCCTGGTTTGATCCAAAATAAGGCCATGCTTTCTCCATTGAGGCTCTAACCAGCTTCCTCCTGAATTCTGGGCTGCTTAATGAACTCTGCCCATCTCTGCTTACTTCACCCCTGCTGGGATGTTACCTTCTAAGTTTATGTCTTTGTTGTCCCTGGCTTCAACCTTACCATCTGATAGAGTCACTGGCTGCAGATATTGCCACCCTCACTACCTCTCTACCAACTCCACAAGGCTGTCTTCAGACCCTATTTGTTAGGACAATGCTGTCCCCAGATCATCCACATCTTCAGAAATCAATCCTATAACATTTAGGGTATCAGCCCTAGGATGCTGGCTGTGTTGGGAATTTGCTCTGCTTTTCCAAACACTCCCTGGAGCTTAACTAAAGAAGCGGTCTTATCTTCCAGCCTCATCTTAAACTATTGTTTGAGACCAATATGTCCTATTAAACAGCTGCAAGAAGCCCTCCTAAGAGAGGGCTTCTGTGTTTAATACTGGATTAAGTAATCCTTCTAGATCTCTGCTTGCATCTCAAGAGAAGAATGGAGTTAAATATGCAAAAATTGCTTAAGAGTTTCTTGGAGGAAAGATAATGTGAAAACATCAGGTTTAAGCAGGACAGCTGCCTCAGGCAGTATGAAAATTCTCCAGGCTGCTGCCAGTCCAAGGGAAGCCTTACCAGAAGGACATGGAGATTGGAGAAGGTCATCAAGAGCATCCCAACAGGAAGTGAATGGTAAATAGCTTCAAATAAGCAGCTTTGTCCCTGAAAGTTCTGTGCACTTTTGGGTAAACTGCTCTAGATCAGGAGGTGTTTTATTCATAGTTCATGGCTGCATACATACATGTTTCCAGCTGGTGATCCAGGAGACCCACATACAGCAAGCAAGACCAAGGCTCCTGTATCCAGCTGGGTCTTGCCCAACTAGAGAGCATGTGTGGTATCAAAGGTAAAGTTCAGCAATCTCCTCCAGACATTATATAAACCTAGCAATACTGATGCAAAATAGACAAAGTCTCAGCAAAAATATTAAAAATAATCTTGGACAATAAAGAGTTCTAGTGAGAAGAGTCATGGATAAAACAAGTGTTAAAAAAAAAAGAAATTTATAAACAAAAGGAAAAAAGTCCTGGTATCATAAAACAGAGTAAATTAATAACTAGGAAACAAAAGATGTGAATTACAAAAGAAGAGAGACCAACTAATTAGAAAATAACCCAACGAGGGCACCTGGGTGGCTCAGTCCATTAATCCTCTATCTTGGCTCAAGTCATGATCCTGGGCCTCCTGGATTCTAGCAGCCTCAGACTTCTTGCTCAGCCGGGAGACTGCCTCTCCCTCTCCCTCTGCCGCTCCCTCTGCTTGTGTTTTCTCTCTCTCAAATAAATAGATAAAAATCTAAAAATAATAAGAAAACAATGAAAAGAATAGAATTGATGAACATATAAAATAATTAGTTTTAAATAAATCAGTATAATAGAGAAATGTTTAGTTAAAAAATATTGAGAATGAGAAAGTGTAATTCACAAGAGAATGTTATATAAAATTGTATGATAATGATGTTTTAATATCTTGGTAAAATGAACAGCATTGAAAGGACATAAAAATAACTATCACCGACTAAAAAAAGAATGGATATTAATAGATGCTGAACTATAAAATAAATTGAAAAGAAAAAGACTAGAAATATCTTTAAAATTTTGTCCTAAGATAGTTTTAAACAGAGTACTTATAACCTTCAGGTAACAAATAATTCTTTCTTTCTAGAGAAAGAACAGGTATGAGCAGGTAAGGAGAAGGAGTAAAGGGAGAAAGAAAAATCTTTTTTTTTCCCATTCAGTTCCTATTTATTTTTTATTACTAACAAATAATGTATTATTTGTCCCAAGGATACAGGTCTGTGAATCGTCAGGCTTACACATTTCACAGCACTAACTATAGCTCATATCCTCCCCAATGTCATCCAACCACCCCTTTCCTCCTCCCTGACCCCCCAGCAACCCTCAGTTTGTTTCCTGAGATTAAGAGTCGCTTATGGTTTATCTCCCTCCCTGGTCCCATCTTGCTTCATTTTTCCTTCCCTTCCCTCCACAACCCCCCACCCTGCCTCTCAAATTCCTCATATCAGAGAGATCATATGATAATTGTCTGAGAGTGAGAATCTTAAGCTGGCTCTATGTTCAGTGTGGAGGCTGATCAGGGGCTTGATCTCACAACCCTGAGATCATGGCCTGAGTCAAAATCAAGAGTCAAACGTTTAACCAACTGAGGCATGTAGGTGCCCATTTTTAAAAGTATTTTTAGTCACACCAGTTATAGCTTTTCTGGACTAGAAAGTGGTGGAAGATCATGACCGTCTGTGCCTTTAGGATCACCTAAACCACCACATCAAAACAAAGACAGAAGTTACTGTCAACATCTGGCAAGCACAGATCATATTTTTAGAGCAGGTGGAGAATGAAGACACCCTGAAAATGATGTAGATGTACAATACCATCACCAAAATTCTGAATAAAACAAAGGTGAACAGGACATATTTCAAAGAGCTTTGGGCAAAAGCAAGATTAAATAAATGTAAGAAAAAGTATGAGTCCCAAAATAATGCGTATCAATTAAAATTGATGTAGCTGTATTAAATACATTATCATGTACAAAATCTGACCTATTGTACTTAAAACAGAGAATTTATAACAATTTTAAGAAGGTAAGCAGCTATAGGAAGTTCTAGAAAGATATGCCTAAAATGATAAAACATTAATTATAATAGAGTAAATACATTTTATGAAGCATGTATAAGCAATAATAAAGCAAGTTTTCTAAGATTAGTGTCTATGTCTTCACTATTGAACTTAGTGGCATAAAAGCAATAAGTATTTGGGGGATTTTTTTTTTGCAGATTCTGAGATCAGGAATCCCAAGGCATAACAGAGATAGATGACTTGCCTGTCCTCCATAACGTCTGGGACATCTCCTGGAAGACCTGAATGCCTCAATGTCATTCACATGCCTGGGACAGACACGTCACCTGGAAGCTCCTTCACTTACACCTGCAGAGCAGATTGGAAGACCAGACTCAATTGGGACTACTACTGGTGGGCCCATAAGTGATCTCTCTATTTGGCTCAGACTTCTTCCAGTAGGATTATTGGATTATGAGAGGGAGAGTGCCAAAAAGAAACATTTTGAGAACGTGGTTAAAGCTACATGGCTTTTTATGATGTAGTTTAGAAGATGATATCAGGGCGCCTGGGTGGTTCAGTCATTAAGAGATCCCAGGGTCCTGGGATGGAGCCCTCTGGTGGGCTCCCTGCTCAGGAAGAAGTCTGCCTCTCCATCTCCCTCTGCCCTCCACCGTCACTTGTGCATGCATGTACATGGGCTCTCTCTCTCAAATAAATAAATACAATCTTTGAAAAAATAAAGAAGTAACATAGTATCATTTCTATCGAATTCTATTGTTTGAAGCAGTGGAAAGTCCATCAAGATCCAAGGGGAGTGATGTACACTCCATTTCCCATTGAGACCTTTTCTAAACCTCTATAAAAACAGACCATATGGAATCCAAAGCTGGAAACATTAAACAGAACTAAGTCAATTATTTTATTTACTACAGAGTACCATTGACAATAAAGCTATAACTTTTGAGAATCTCTAGGTGTTCAAAAATTATATCAAAATATGTAATGCAGAACTTTCCCAAATTTTTCAAATTAAGTTTCAAAAAATATAAAATAAAGTATAAAAGATTTAAATTCCATTCAACTGAAGTTTAACCTGACATATTTAATTAAGCATTATACACACTATGAAAAATGCACACTTTTCTCTGTATCAGTTGATAATTTCAAGATTAACATATGTTAGGCCACAGAGGAAATGTCAATAAAATCTTCAAATTATAAATTGTCCAGGCCATTTTCTCTGCTTCTAGACTTCCAGTAATAAGACTAAAAATAAATAGAAAAAAAAATGTTTAACTAACATTGAAAAGCAATAACACAGTAATTAAAAAATCTTCTAAATATCATGTGTCAAAGAGGAAATCAAAACTGCAATTATAGCCTCTTTACTAATTAGAGAAAAATGATAACAACACATAGCAAAATGTAGGGATACATCTAGCTCTGAACTCAGATGAAAATAAGTATAAATTTATTATACATTATACACTTAATTCCTATCCACTGGTGTTCTGGAAGGAAAGTTCCAATATTACTCTATCTATCTATCTATCTATCTATCTATCTATCATCTATATATCTATTCAGCATTTATTCTTTATTTTTGTCTGTGGGTGTTCCAGTTGGTGCATAGTAGGGTGTCAACTCAATGTTTATTAAAAGAACATCAACTTAAATAGGACATTGTTTCAATAAATTTTGAAACTTCATATAATTGTGTGCAGCCATTATATAAACATGGAGACATGTTTATGCTATAATAAGCAAAAAAAAAAAAAAAAGAGAGAGAGAGAGAGACTTCAAGGATAGAAAACAAGACTCTGCTTGAATGTAGGAAACCTAGAAGGACATAGAAGATGGAATGGCAGTATCTATTCCATCCTTCCTTTCTTCTTTTGCCAGAGCCCTTCTTTTTTTTTTTTTCCAGGTAGTTTATCCACCAACAGCAATGTACTTCAATGACTTAAGCACAATCATCTCACTTCCCTTTCTAGTGATTTCTTTGGGGTTGATGTGTGACTCAATTCTAATAAATAAATGAGAGAGTACCTAGAGGTTTTAGAAAATGTTTTCTTTGTCCTTAAAAGAATGAAAGAATCCCTCATTTTTAATTTAACCCTTTTGTGCTTGCATGTTATGTTAGAAACCCCTGTAGCTACTTTGCAACTCTGAGGAGAGCCAAGCCAATGTGTTGAAGATTGCCAGAGAAGAGGAACAGTATCTACTTAGAATCAGTGAATAATTAGTTGGGAGGTGCTGTCTTCTTTTGGACCTTACTACATAAGATACTCACTCTTCCTTCTGTTTTAGCCCTTTGACTTGCTACAGCTTCTAATTTGAAGCTGAAGTCATTTTGTAGGATACATAGGATACACATAAAAAATGTTACTGAGACATGATTGTGTAAATTATTTTTCTTTCATTTTTTTCATAATTGGGTTTTTTTTTTTTGTAAAATGTTTACAATACTGTTGCTTATGTTTTTGTTTGTTGGAGACTTTTCTATTTTTCCTGGGGTTTCTGTAGCTCTTCAAGTCTTGGATCATTTCTCAATCCATTGTTGGAGGAGCAATAAAAGAACTGCCCCATTAGGTCAAATGTAGAAGAAGTTGACATCAAGTGCTATGTAACCTTGACATAATTATATATTATTTCACAATATATCCCGAGTGATCTTGTCCTCAGAATTGTGGAGGGTATAATGCACTGAGGGAAAGGAGACTTCTAACTATATGTCCCACAAAAGAAAGAATAGCTGGAGTTTTTCAAATGTTTGCAACAAAGTAAGAAGAAAGAAAACAAATTGTAAATATTTAAATGGAGAAGGTCCAGATAACAAGAATGAAACATAATTCTTGGGCATATTTCTCCAGCTCTTTTTGAAGATATAGGAGACAAAAATCAAAAGTGTTTATCCCTTATTCAGAGCAAAGGGACATATAATATTAAGAGGCATTAAGAAGTATTAAGGGAAAGTGACATAAATATCAACAAGTAATCTAAAACTTTAGATTACATGATTCCTTGAAACAACTTGAAATATTAATTTTGAGGGAACAAATCAAAGCATATTATACCTGAAGGAAGTATAAAATATTATATTAACATCAGTGTAATAAAAAGGAAAGAGTAGTAAGTGTAGAATTAAAAATAAGCAAAACAAAAAAAAATCAAACAAAATAAATAAAATACCTTGAGTCAGTTCTCAGGTCCTTCACTAAGTATTAGGAGAACTTTGGGATATGAATCAGATGTTTGTATCTGACTCAGTCATTCTATGCCTTACTTCTTGGTATGTGAAGTCATTTTCATAAGAAGAAGAGGAAATTTCTATAGGCCTCATAAACAAAGAAACCCAGAAATGAGGTTGAATTTGGAGAGGAGAGATTGTGATTGGGTATCAGGACTCAGGGGGTTCTGTGGCCAGGACCCTAACAGGAAGTACTCCAAGACAGGTGGGAATAACCAAGACCTGGAAGTATGGATAATAGGAATATGACCTGAAAATGCAGGGATCCAGATGTTTGGAGCTGGGGAACATCAGAAGCAGACAGAGCAGGAATTTCTGGATCAGCAAAAGGACAAGTCATTGAAATTTGAGGGTCTAAAGTGTTTCTGGGCTTGCAGAGCTCTTGGAGAAGGTCACAAAGGACCTGATTGCCAGTTGACCCAGGAGCTTGGAGGCTCCCCACTGCCTCCCTGACCTGGCATGTGGGTTCTGCTTGACTTTCCTGCTCCCAGAAGTTGCTCCAAGGATAGAGCTTTGAGATGGAAATGTAGTATTGAGGGTATCTGGACTGGGTATGTGACTGAAACCATTAAGTACTGTATTTAAATTTCTAAGATTCTTGTAGGTGATGAGGAAATCTACTCATCTTGCAACTGCCCAAAACAAGCTTCGTATGTAAAATCCCTTGCTTATTAAACTTGCCAATCAGGAACAGCCCACACCTTTTGGCTGTCACTGCCTTCTATTCAGATTGTATCTGGGAAGCTCCTGAGAAGGTTGTAAACTAACGGGGTACCTTAGTGATAGTCATTGGTGAGACCACTGTTTTTGGCTTTCTGTGGTTTAGGGCAAGGAAATCATGTTTTTGGTTTTGGGTCATGATTTTTGTGGAAATGTTGGAGTGTCAGTTTTGTGCAGGTGCATTTATATACCTAAGAGTTTTCTTTTACTCTGTCTACAATGACAACAATATTCCAAAGAGAGACTAGCTTATCTCTCTGAGTCCCCCAGTGAGGATAAAGCAGAGCGGTTGTCCTAGAAAACATACAACAGACTTTAGTATAAAGGAGAAGTAAACTTTTTAAAATTAAACCTCTGATAATTTTGGTTTGTCTCTGTAACATAATCTATTTTATGATTAAGTGAGATTGACCTGTGCACCCTGGTCTACTGTTAGAAGTAGATCCACTGAAGAGGATAAATTCTCCATGGACATCTTCAGTTAGCAGCCAATAAGACTACATCAGATAACATGACATGACTGCAGAAAGAACACCAATGCATGGAGGCAAAGGACCATTATAAGCAACGGAAACAAGCAAAAACAGAGTTAAATCCCCAAGGACTGTAGATACTAGAATTTCCACAGTTAAAATATAAAACCTTTGGGTATGGAAAGCTTAAGAAAATAAATAAAATTATGCAGGGAAATCGTCAGAAAAATAGACTTTAGGGGGACCTGGGTGGCTCAGTCATTAAACGTTTGCCTTCGGCTCAGGTCATGATCCAGGGGCCTGTGATCGAGCCCCACATTTGCTCAGCAGGAAGTCTGCTTCACCCTCTCCCACTCCCCCTCTTCTGTTCCCTCTCTCGCTGTGTCTCTCTCTGTTAAATAAATAAATAAAATCTTAAAAAAATAGATTTTAGTGAACAAATGGAAGGTTTAAATGTAAATAATAAAATTAGTTTAAGAAAGTCCTGACTCAAGAGATTAAACAGTTACATATATGTACATATATAATGTTACATTATATGTATTGTTATTAATTATTAACATTATTATATTCTCTTATATACAATAGAGATATACATATATAGTATGGCATTATATTATATATATATAATGTATCCTGAATGCAGCAAAGAGATCCAAATATAAGAGTACTAATAAAATTACCACAGAGACTTGGTAGATAGAATGACATTGGCATCCTCAAATTGAGAAGAGGTTTTACTTTGAAAATTACTAGTTTCAAATTTATCACAATTGTTGAGACTTTAGCCCAGAAAGAAACTTATGACTAAACACATAGTAGGGAAACCATGGAGGCAGAAGAAGTCCTGAAAGCAACCAGAAACACTTACAAAGAAATGAAGTTACAGTGATAGAATATTTCTGAGCAAAAATAAGGATGTGTTATTTAAACACGTATCCATTCAATAATTTTGAATTTAGTGTGTCTTTGTACTAGGCACTGCTGTAACTTCCAAGTATATTGCAATGAGCAAAATTCATGAAGTCTCTGCTCTCATGGAACTCACATTCATATGTGGGCAAATAGAGTTAAATAAGTGAATGACATAATTTCTAAAGTAAGTAAAGGTCAATCTCGCTTAAAAAATTTGTTGGTTGTTTTAGATATAGGGCCCTCAAAGATAAATTTGTGGTGAAGTCACAGTTGAGCTAAACTCTCCAAAACCAAAGGGATCGTGAAAATAACTGGAAGCAATCCTATAGGTCCTGAGTTAGGAATGAATGAACACATACAAAAAACTATACAGAGAGAAAGCTGGATTAACATGACAGCAGTGATAGGGAAGATTTGAAGAAAGACTGGATCTTATTTTAATGTCAATGAGAAGAATTTGGAAGTGTTAAGAGGGGAAATAACATGAATGGGATTATATTTTCAAAAGGTCCATCTCTCTGCTATGTGGAAAATTGAATATAATCAATTACAGAAACCTGCTGCACTTTACTTTGGATCCCCCCTGCATATGTCTTTTGCCACAAATTCAAGGTTGACTTGTCTACTTTAAGTAAGAGAATTAGGTCATCTAAACTGGCTTAGTTTTAGAAGAGACCTATTTTTTGGGGCCCCAAATAATCAAAATTTCCAATATTTATTAGCTTCAGGATTTGTTTGATACAGGGAGTTAAACGACATCATTAAAGCCCTGCAGCTTCATCTTTCAGACAAGGTTTCACTATGTAATATGCATGATAGCTCCTGGCATCCTGCGATTTTGATCCTAATAGCATCTCAACCTTGACACCAAAATATCTCCTTCCTTCATAGCAATGGAGTATCTTCGATGGAAGAGCTCCCGTTTGCCTCTTTTTGATGACATTTCTATTGCTTAACCATTCTTTGGTCTAAGGATTTGGACACTCTGATTAATGGGACCAAAGCCACATTCCTACTGTTGTGCAGTTGGCAGGGGGTGAATTTAGTCCTTTCTATATCACATAGCATGGTTATATCATAGGAGAGAGGATAACTCCTACTAGAGGAAGGTAGAGGAGTGTTTGCTGGGAAAGGAACAAATATCAACAGCAGAAAGTCAAAGGAAGTTTGCTTATTTCTTTAGTAAAACTAATTCTCATGACCCCATGTTTTTTGGTCTTGGTAGAATCAATATGATGGTCAAGGGAAGTTATCATAGTAAAATTAGTGTGATTTTTTAAAATATAATTTCATTAGAAATAATCATTTAGCCTCATAAATATGATAGGGAAGGAGGAGAACTTGTTATTTCTTCTGTGTGGAGTCTCATATATTTTCTTATAGCACCAGCTTCCCCAAAGAAAAGGACACTACAAGGAGAGGTATCCGTGGATGCCAAAATCCAAAGAAAGGCCTCCAATGAAACTATTCCACAGGGCACTGAAAATAGCTTTTCATTGTTTTCCCAATTAAATCAACTCTTTCTCATTCAATAGCCCAGTTGTTTTTCTTTGGCCATTACCTAAACCCTCACTATTCCTGAGCAGTCGAGGGAAAGAGATTCATTGAATTTACTGTAGAGATGAATGTGATGCTGATAGTTGTATAGAAATATCATATTCTACAATATTTGACTTTTGATATTATTTGCCAGCATAATAAATGGTCATTAGATAGAGAATGAAGAGTCATTGAATAGAGAAAAAAATATCTTCAGATTATTTATGTTAGGATCTCTGTACCACACCATATGGGAATAAATAGTATTAGAAATAAAAAAGAATACATGAATTTTAATTTCTGTTCTGCATCATTTCATAGTACATTTGAGCTTTTAAAAACTTATTGAAGCTGCATCATTTGTAATTGGTGTGGAATAAAGCAGTGTCAAAAAGAAGGTAAAATGCCTTTTTTAAGAGGCTGGTACTGGTAATGTCAAAAAGGCATAATTTGTAAGGCTTTGAAGCAAATTGTTTGGCTTTAGGTATAATTGAATTAGATTACAGTTGAATTCAGAGCTAATCATTTTTCTCTAGAAAAGAAGAATATTGCAGGATAATAAAATAAATCTACCCAGTGCTTTTTTCTTAGAGAATTTTAAATACATTCATCATTGCTTTATTAGTGTATAAATTTTGTTTTAAAAATGGACATTTATTGAAAGGTTAGATTATTGAGCCATGCATTTATTTCCCTACTTCATGACTTCCCAAGGGAAAATTACAACAAAGGTAAATTGAACAAAATCTGTATCAAGCCCAGAAATCAGGAAAGAGTCCTATCAACAAGATCATGAAAGCAGTTTTGGTCTGTGCCCCACTTAAGGAGGAACTACAATAACGAACATGGAAAAGAAAACACTTTCTACATGGGAAATCACCACCATACTTCTGTCTTCACCATGGTTCCTATCTCATTTTTGACAGGAATAAAAACCACATCACCCACTTCCAACTGTCTCTGTTCTTAAAATTAGAGGAAATATTCTTGCTTTTCCTTTGTCCCCAAATCAAAATGTTAGATAATGAACAGCTTAATATAAAAAAGGACCTCTCTTAAATCTGGGCATGCACATGCACAGACTTCCTTTAAAAGTTCAAATGAGAGACTATGGACTCTGAAAAACAATCTGAGGGGTTTGAAGTGGCGGGGGAGTGGGAGGTTGGGGTACCAGGTGGTGGGTATTATAGAGGGCGCAGATTGCATCGGGCACTGGGTGTGGTGAAAAAATAATGAATACTGTTTTTCTGAAAATAAATTAGTTAATTAAAAAAAAGGTCAAATGAAATTTATACAATATATCAAAAGATATAGTGATTCAATCAAAGAGACATCTTGTAGGTAAACTGGCAAGCTCCCCTCTCACCACCAAAGCAAGCTTCTGTATGCTGCAGTAAACAAATAATAATGCTCAAATATTGACACTGGCAGTTTTAGCTTGAAGGACTTGTTAAATTTTTAAACTGCAAAGGGCAAAAGACTAGAAAGTTAGATGGAAAACCACTGAAAACCAGAGTGAAGTTTTTAGCACTTTCCCAACACTGACAAAACCAAAGTTGAAGTTCAGGATATATAAGAAAGCGGGATTGTAATAAATTTCATAGGTTCTCAACTGGTTTTCCTGCAAGTCTTTACTCTAAAAGTAAGACCATGAGAGACTATGGATTCTGAAAAACAATCTGAGGCTTTGAAGGGGAGGGGTGTGGGAAGTCGGGGTACCAGGTGGTGGGTATTATAGAAGGCACAGATTGCATGGAGCACTGGGTGTGGTGCAAAAAATAATGAATACTGTTATGCTGAAAATAAATAAAATTAAAAAAATAATAAAAGTAAGGCCAAAGAGCTATACATAGAAACTCAAAAACTCTGCAGTAAAGCTAGATGAGGAGAGTTTGACAAATTAGAATAGACGTTCCACCAGTTTTCCATGTCGGAGAACTCCAACATTGGAAGGTAGAATTTACAAGGAAGAGAATCCATAGCAAATTCCACAGAGTTGGAAATCCTGAAGGTCTTTCCTACAGCAGCAGAGTAAATAGTGTTTTATGAAAACTGCAGTCCAGCAGTTTCTGTTAGTTCCTGATTTGATTAAGATGATTCTTCTTCTTTGATCTACCAGAATAGTGAACTTCTCTAAATCGTTATACCTTTTTACACAAAATATCTCATTTAGGAAAAAACTAAGAGGCATGTTCTAAAAAAGGACCAAAAGAAAAAATAGAAAATAGACACATAGATCCACAGATGATTACATTAAGAGTTATAAATATGAATATGAAAATATTATTCTTAATATGTACAATAAATTTTTGACCATATTCAGAATTTTACCAGAGAACTGAAATTGACATAGTAAAGAAATTCTGGAAAGCATAGATTTGATTTATGTAATAATAGAAATTAAAATTATAATGCATGAGATTGTCCATATGATAAAGACAACATAAGGAGTTTAGAATATTTCCCTCCACAGAGAACAGAGACAAAATAAAACAAAATTATTAAAAGCAAACTTTTTAAGAAACATCCAAAGGTAGGCAACAACTTGAAAAGTGTTTACTCATGGAAAATTGCTAGAGCATTGTATATGAGCAGTATTTATAACACTCTTCCCTGAGGACATTTTTGGAAGCGAGAGAATCATTGAAAGCCTGAGTATACCTTCCACACATTCCTCACTGATTACTAAACGATGTTAGGGAGATTAGCAAAAATTGAAAGCCTCCTAAACTTGCAATTTTGCTGCACCTTTTTTTCCTTTATTTTTTCCTTTAAATTCAACTAGCCAATATGTAGTACATCATTAGTTTTTGTAGTGTTCAATGATTCATTCAGTATTTGGATATAACACCCAGTGCTCATGATATCATGTGCCCTCCTTAAGACCTGTCACAAGTTACCCCATCCCACCCACCTTCCTTTCCACAACCCTCAGTTTGTTTCCTGGAGGTTTGTCTCCCTCTCTGATTTCTTCCCATTCAGTGTTCCCTCCCTTCCCCTATGATCCTCTATGCTACTTCTTATATTCCACATATGAGTGAAACCATATGATAATTGCCTTTCTCTGACTGACTTATTTCACTTAGCTTAATACCCTCCAGTTCCATCCACGTCAATGTAAATGATAGGTATTTGAAATTTATGGTACTTTTCAATGTGCATCTTTAACCCACACAAGATCAGAGGACACAAAAGTGATCTTATAGACTTCAGGTGTATGAGAATAATCTCTGCAAGTCATTGATTGATAAAACACACAGGGGGAAGCCCCTAGATAGCCAGGCCCAGATATATATAATCTCAAACAAAACAAAACAATACAGTCTATGTTGAGATAGCATCAGCTCCACATAACGGGAGAAAGAAATTTCAGAGTTTGAGTCTATGCAAATTAATTACCTGCTAAAACAATAACAAAAAACAAGCCTCATAAGAACAAAACAAAATTTAGTAACATTAAAATACGTAAGTTAAAATGTACAGTTTTGAATCACAAATTATTAGACATGTAGAAACCAGGAACAAAAACTCTCACCCAAGCTTTACATACCCTGTGAAACTTTGCTTCATAAGTGAAGGCAAATTTAAGGCAAAAAATTGAGGAAGTGGTGATGCAACATGGGGGCTTAAGTGGGTAGGAGAAGAATAAATGAAACAAGATGGGATTGGGAGGGAGACAAACCATAAGTGACTCTTAATCTCACAAAACAAACTGAGGGTTGCTGGGGGGAGGGGGTTTGGGAGAAGGGGGTGGGATTATGGACATTGGGGAGGGTATGTGCTTTGGTGAGTGCTGTGAAGTGTGTAAACCTGGTGATTCACAGACCTGTACCCCTGGGGATAAAAATATATGTTTATAAAAAATAAAAAATTAATTAAAAAAAATAGATAAATAAAAATTATGAAAATTCACTGGTGGTGGACCTGGATTAGAAGAAAATGCTAAAGAAATTCCATCAGGGATCATTGAGTGCAGGTGCTCTGGGTCTTTATCAGGACCCTGCGGGGCCGCGCAGCAATCTGTGCGTCCACTCGCCCCAGGGGGTTTCTGCCGCTTCCTGTCCACTTGGGAGCGCCCAGTCTGCGGTGGAGCAGAGGTTGCCAAGGATACCCATCCTTGAATACTCAGTAAAAAGACTGTTCTCAGCTTCTGTGTGGCAGGTACCAAAGTGCTCATTCTCTCTTGGATGCCCAGTTGATTTTTGTTTAAAGAGTGTTGGGATATACAGTGTCAAGAACCAAGGAGTCAAGATGGCGGAGAAGTAGCAGGCTGAGACTGCTTCAGCTAGCCGGAGATCAGCTAGATAGCTTATCTAAAGATTGCAAACACCTGAAAATCCATCGGCAGATTGAAGAGAAGAAGAACAGCAATTCTGGAAACAGAAAAACAACCACTTTCTGAAAGGTAGGACCGGCGGAGAAGTGAATCCAAAGCGACGGGAAGATAGACCCCGGGGGGAGGGGCCGGCTCCCGGCAAGCGGCGGAGCAACGGTGCACAAAATCAGGACTTTTAAAAGTCTGTTCCGCTGAGGGACATCGCTCCAGAGGCTAAACCGGGCGAAGCCCACGCGGGGTCAGCGTGGCCTCAGGTCTCGCAGGGTCACAGAAGGATCGGGGGTGTCTGAGTGTCGCAGACCTTGCGGGTATTGGAACGGGAAAGCCGGCTACAGAGACAGAGCCGACAGTCAGCTCACAGCTCGGTGTTACCTTGAACTGGTCGCAGGCTCTGTGAGCTCGGAGCGTGGCCGGAGGTCAGGCAGACGGGAGTAACTGGGCGCTGTTCTCTGAGGGCGCACTGAGGAGTGCGGCCCTGGGCTCTCGGCTCCTCCAGGCCGGAGACCAGGAGGCCGCCATTTGTATTCCCGTCCTCCGAAACTCTACGGAAAGCGCTCAGGGAACAAAAGCTCCTGAAAGCAAACCCGAGCGGATTACTCACCCCGGCCCCGGGTAAGGGCGGTGTAATTCCGCCTGGGGCAAAGACACTTGAGAATCACTACAACAGGCCCCTCCCCCAGAAGATCAACAAGAAATCCAGCCGAGACCAAGTTCACCTACCAAGGAGTGCGGTTTCAATACCAAGGAGAGCAGCAGAATTCCAGAGGAGGAGAAAGCCAAGCACGGAACTCATGGCTTTTTCCCTGTGATTTTTTTTTAGTCTTGCAGTTAATTTAATTTTTTTCTTTTTCATTTTTTTTTTTTTTCTCGCCTTCGGGTAAAATTTTTTTTTTTTAACTGTTACCTTTTTCTTTTTTAACGATTTTTTACTAGTTTATCTAATATATATATTTTTTCTTTTTAACATTTTTCTTAGGTGTTTTCCTTTTTTTTTTTTAATTCTTTTCTTTTCTTTTTTCTTTTTTTTTTTTTCTTTTTTCTTTCTTCCTTTTTGAACCTCTTTTTATCCCCTTTCTCCCCCCTCACGATTTTGGATCTCTTCTAATTTGGTTAAAGCATTTTTTCCTGGGGTTGTTGCCACCCTTTTAGTATTTTACTTGCTCCTTCATATACTCTTATCTGGACAAAATGACAAGACGGAAAAATTCAACACAAAAAAAAGAACAAGAGGCAGTACCGAAGGCTAGGGACCTAATCAATACAGACATTGGTAATATGTCAGATCTAGAGTTCAGAATGACAATTTTCAAGGTTCTAGCCGGGCTCAAAAAAGGCATGGAAGATATTAGAGAAACCCTCTCGAGAGATATAAAAGCCCTTTCTGGAGAAATAAAAGAACTAAAATCTAACCAAGTTGAAATCAAAAAAGCTATTAATGAGGTGCAATCAAAAATGGAGGCTCTCACTGCTAGGATAAATGAGGCAGAAGAAAGAATTAGTGATATAGAAGACCAAATGACAGAGAATAAAGAAGCTGAGCAAAAGAGGGACAAACAGCTACTGGACCACGAGGGGAGAATTCGAGAGATAAGTGACACCATAAGACGAAACAACATTAGAATAATTGGGATTCCAGAAGAAGAAGAAAGAGAGAGGGGAGCAGAAGGTATACTGGAGAGAATTATTGGGGAGAATTTCCCCAATATGGCAAAGGGAACGAGCATCAAAATTCAGGAGGTTCAGAAAACGCCCCTCAAAATCAATAGGAATAGGCCCACACCCCGTCACCTAATAGTAAAATTTACAAGTCTCAGTGACAAAGAGAAAATCCTGAAAGCAGCCCGGGAAAAGAAGTCTGTAACATACAATGGTAAAAATATTAGATTGGCAGCTGACTTATCCACAGAGACCTGGCAGGCCAGAAAGAGCTGGCATGATATTTTCAGAGCACTAAACGAGAAAAACATGCAGCCAAGAATACTATATCCAGCTAGGCTATCATTGAAAATAGAAGGAGAGATTAAAAGCTTCCAGGACAAACAAAAACTAAAAGAATTTGCAAATACCAAACCAGCTCTACAGGAAATCTTGAAAGGGGTCCTCTAAGCAAAGAGAGAGCCTACAAGTGGTAGATCAGAAAGGAACAGAGACCATATACAGTAACAGTCAATTTACAGGCAATACAATGGCACTAAATTCATATCTCTCAATAGTTACCCTGAATGTGAATGGGCTAAATGCCCCTGTCAAAAGACACAGGGTATCAGAATGGATAAAAAAACAAAACCCATCTATATGTTGCCTCCAAGAAACTCATTTTAAGCCCGAAGACACCTCCAGATTTAAAGTGAGGGGGTGGAAAAGAATTTACCATGCTAATGGACATCAGAAGAAAGCAGGAGTGGCAATCCTTATATCAGATCAATTAGATTTTAAGCCAAAGACTATAATAAGAGATGAGGAAGGACACTATATCATACTCAAAGGGTCTGTCCAACAAGAAGATTTAACAATTTTAAATATCTATGCCCCCAACGTGGGAGCAGCCAACTATATAAACCAATTAATAACAAAATCAAAGAAACACATCAACAATAATACAATAATAGTAGGGGACTTTAACACTCCCCTCACTGAAATGGACAGATCATCCAAGCAAAAGATCAGCAAGGAAATAAAGGCCTTAAACGACACACTGGACCAGATGGACATCACAGATATATTCAGAATATTTCATCCCAAAGCAACAGAATACACATTCTTCTCTAGTGCACATGGAACATTCTCCAGAATAGATCACATCCTCGGTCCTAAATCAGGACTCAACCGGTATCAAAAGATTGGGATCATTCCCTGCATATTTTCAGACCACAATGCTCTAAAGCTAGAACTCAACCACAAAAGGAAGTTTGGAAAGAACCCAAATACATGGAGACTAAACAGCATCCTTCTAAAGAATGAATGGGTCAACCGGGAAATTAAAGAAGAATTGAAAAAAATCATGGAAACAAATGATAATGAAAATACAACGGTTCAAAATCTGTGGGACACAACAAAGGCAGTCCTGAAAGGAAAATATATAGCGGTACAAGCCTTTCTCAAGAAACAAGAAAGGTCTCAGGTACACAACCTAACCCTCCACCTAAAGGAGCTGGAGAAAGAACAAGAAAGAAACCCTAAGCCCAGCAGGAGAAGAGAAATCATAAAGATCAGAGCAGAAATCAATGAAATAGAAACCAAAAAAACAATAGAACAAATCAACGAAACTAGGAGCTGGTTCTTTCAAAGAATTAATAAAATTGATAAACCCCTGGCCCGACTTATCAAAAAGAAAAGAGAAAGGACCCAAATAAATAAAATCATGAATGAAAGAGGAGAGATCACAGCTAACACCAAAGAAATACAAACTATTATAAGAACATACTATGAGCAACTCTACGCCAATAAATTTGACAATCTGGAAGAAATGGATGCATTCCTAGAAACATATAAACTACCACAACTGAACCAGGAAGAAATAGAAAGCCTGAACAGACCCATAACCAGTAAGGAGATTGAAACAGTCATTAAAAATCTCCAAACAAACAAAAGCCCAGGGCCAGACGGCTTCCCGGGGCAATTCTACCAAACATTTAAAGAAGAACTAATTCCTATTCTCCTGAAACTGTTCCAAAAAATAGAAATGGAAGGAAAACTTCCAAACTCATTTTATGAGGCCAGCATCACCTTGATCCTAAAACCAGACAAGGATCCCACCAAAAAAGAGAGCTATAGACCGATATCCTTGATGAACACAGATGCGAAAATACTCAACAAAATACTAGCCAATAGGATTCAACAGTACATTAAAAAGATTATTCACCACGACCAAGTGGGATTTATTCCAGGGCTGCAAGGTTGGTTCAACATCCGCAAATCAGTCACTGTGATACAACACATCAATAAAAGAAAGAACAAGAACTATATGATACTCTCAATAGATGCTGAAAAAGCATTTGACAAAGTACAGCATCCCTTCCTGATCAAAACTCTTCAAAGTGTAGGGATAGAGGGCACATACCTCAATATCATCAAAGCCATCTATGAAAAACCCACCGCAAATATCATTCTCAATGGAGAAAAACTGAAAGCTTTTCCGCTAAGGTCAGGAACACGGCAGGGATGTCCATTATCACCACTGCTATTCAACATAGTACTAGAGGTCCTAGCCTCAGCAATCAGACAACAAAAGGAAATTAAAGGCATCCAAATCGGCAAAGAAGAAGTCAAATTATCACTCTTCGCAGATGATATGATACTATATGTGGAAAACCCAAAAGACTCCACTCCAAAACTGCTAGAACTTGTACAGGTAAAGTGTCAGGATATAAAATCAATGCACAGAAATCAGTTGCATTTCTCTACACAAACAGCAAGTCAGAAGAAATAGAAATTAAGGAGTCAATCCCATTTACAATTGCACCCAAAACCATAAGATACCTAGGAATAAACCTAACCAAAGAGGCACAGAATCTATACTCAGAAAACTATAAAGTACTCATGAAAGAAATTGAGGAAGACACAAAGAAATGGAAAAATGTTCCATGCTCCTGGATTGGAAGAATAAATATTGTGAAAATGTCTATGCTACCTAAAGCCATCTACACATTTAATGCAATTCCTATCAAAGTACCATCCATCTTTTTCAAAGAAATGGAACAAATAATTCTAAAATTTATATGGAACCAGAAAAGACCTCGAATAGCCAAAGGGATATTGAAAAAGAAAGCCAACGTTGGTGGCATCACAATTCCGGACTTCAAGCTCTATTACAAAGCTGTCATCATCAAGACAGCATGGTACTGGCACAAAAACAGACACATAGATCAATGGAACAGAATAGAGAGCCCAGAAATAGACCCTCAACTCTATGGTCAACTCATCTTCGACAAAGCAGGAAAGAATGTCCAATGGCAAAAAGACAGCCTCTTCAATAAATGGTGCTGGGAAAATTGGACAGCCACATGTAGAAAAATGAAATTGGACCATTTCCTTACACCACACACAAAAATAGACTCAAAATGGATGAAGGACCTCAATGTGCGAAAGGAATCCATCAAAATCCTTGAGGAGAACACAGGCAGCAACCTCTTTGACCTCAACCGCAGCAACATCTTCCTAGGAACAACGCAAAAGGCAAGGGAAGCAAGGGCAAAAATGAACTATTGGGATTTCATCAAGATCAAAAGCTTTTGCACAGCAAAGGAAACAGTTAACAAAATCAAAAGACAACTGACAGAATGGGAGAAGATATTTGCAAATGACATATCAGATAAAGGACTAGTGTCCAGAATCTATAAAGAACTTAGCAAACTCAACACCCAAAGAACAAATAATCCAATCAAGAAATGGGCAGAGGACATGAACAGACATTTCTGCAAAGAAGACATCCAGATGGCCAACAGACACATGAAAAAGTGCTCCATATCACTCGGCATCAGGGAAATACAAATCAAAACCACAATGAGATATCACCTCACACCAGTCAGAATGGCTAAAATCAACAAGTCAGGAAATGACAGATGCTGGCGAGGATGCGGAGAAAGGGGAACCCTCCTCCACTGTTGGTGGGAATGCAAGCTGGTGCAGCCACTCTGGAAAACAGCATGGAGGTTCCTCAAAATGTTGAAAATAGAACTGCCCTATGACCCAGCAATTGCACTATTGGGTATTTACCCTAAGGATACAAACGTAGTGATCCAAAGGGGCACGTGCACCCGAATGTTTATAGCAGCAATGTCCACAATAGCCAAACTATGGAAAGAACCTAGATGTCCATCAACAGATGAATGGATCAAGAAGATGTGGTATATATACACAATGGAATACTATGCAGCCATCAAAAGAAATGAAATCTTGCCATTTGCGACAACATGGATGGAACTAGAGCGTATCATGCTTAGCGAAATAAGTCAAGCAGAGAAAGACAACTATCATATGATCTCCCTGATATGAGGAAGTGGTGATGCAACATGGGGGCTTAAGTGGGTAGGAGAAGAATAAATGAAACAAGATGGGATTGGGAGGGAGACAAACCATAAGTGACTTTTAATCTCACAAAACAAACTGAGGGTTGCTGGGGGGGAGGGGGTTTGGGAGAAGGGGGTGGGATTATGGACATTGGGGAGGGTATGTGCTTTGGTGAGTGCTGTGAAGTGTGTAAACCTGGTGATTCACAGACCTGTACCCCTGGGGATAGAGTATTATGCCTCCATCAGAAAGGATGAATACCCAACTTTTGTAGCAACATGGACGGGACTGGAAGAGATTATGCTGAGTGAAATCAGTCAAGCAGAGAGAGTCAATTATCATATGGTTTCACTTATTTGTGGAGCATAACAAATAGCATGGAGGACATGGGGACTTAGAGTGGAGAAGGGAGTTGGGGGAAATTGGAAGGGGAGGTGAACCATGAGAGACTATGGACTCTGAAAAACAATCTGAGGGTTTTGAAGGGACGGGGGGTGGGAGGTTGGGGTACCAGGTGGTGGGTATTATAGAGGGCACGGATTGCATGGAGCATGGGGTGTGGTGCAAAAATAATGAATACTGTTATGCTGGAAAAATAAATAAATAAATAAATAAATAAAATCTTAAAAAAAAAAAAAAGAAATTCCATCAGGCTGAAAAGAAATTTGCAAGAGGATAATACAAATTTACAAAAGGAACAATAGACATCAGAAATGGTAAATACTTGGGAAATATGTAATTATATATGTATATCATATGCACTAAATTATATGTCATACGCACTTTCAAAAGAATTAACTGTTGAAAGAAAATTTTACCACACTGTGTTGCTGGGTTTACAGTATGTATAGAGGCACTACATATATATAGCAATAATATTAAAAGGAGACATGGCACTATTCTTGTGTAAAGTTTCTATAATTTATCAGAAGTAAGTATTAACTTGAAGTAGCGTGTAATGAGTTAAAGATGATTATTGTAATTCCTAGACAACCATAATGCAAAGAAATAAGCTAAGAAGTTCATAAAGAAATAAGCTAAGGTGTCAGCAAAGAAAATAAGACGTTATACAAAAAATATTTGTTTAACACAAAAGACAGCAGTGAAGGAGGAACTAAGCATGAGCACAAAAAACTCACAGTAAAGAGAGGACTGAGGACAAACACAAAAAAGAGACATGTAGAAGCAAATAGCACAATGGTAGACTTAAGTCCAGTCATATGGACAGTCACATTAAATGTGTTAGAGTAAGCAATCTATCAAAAGACAGAGATCATCAAATGCACAAAAACAAGATTTGATAACATGCTGTGAAAGAAAGATTCATTTGAGCTCAAAAGGCCAAAATGTTTAAAGGTAAAGTATATAAGGATACAGGAGGATGTAACAATTATGAATGTATTTATACTAAACAACAGAACTACAAAATGCTTAAATCCAAAATTGAAAGGGTAAATAAATAAATAAAAAGTAGTTGGAATTTTCACTATTTTGTACTAAATTATGAATAGAAGAAATAGACAAAATAGGTAAGGTACAGAAGACCTGAGCAGCATCATCAACCAACTTGACCTGACTTACATATGGAGACCCCACCACTCAACGAGAGCAAAATACATATTCTTTTCAAAAGCACATGAAAACATTCACCAGAATAGATAATATTCTTGCAATAAAATCAGTCTTAATCAATTTAAAACAACTGAAATAATATAGAGGGTATTTTCTAACCCCAACAGGATTAAGTTAGAAATCTAACAGAAAAAAAAATCTGGAAAACCCCTAAATGTATAGAAATTGACATTGCACTGTTAAGTAATATGTTTCACACTTGAAATCACCCTAAAATGAAAAAATATTGAATTATGTAAAAATGTAAGCCAAAACGTGTGAGATACACCTAAAATAATGCTTACAGGAAAATTTATAGCCTTTTAAATGATTTTATCAGAAAAAAGGAAACATACCAAAGCTCTGTTTCAATCTTTATGAACTAGAAAAATAAAAACCAATTAAACCCACATCTACAAGATAGGAAATAGTGAAGATGAGAGTGGGTATCAGGATGTCAAACAAAGGTCAGATCACTTCTTCTAGAAAGATCCACACAATAAATATTTTAAACTTTAAGAACCTTGCAGTCTCTGTCACAGCTACTCAGTTTTGCTGCTGAAATGCAAAATGAGACATAGATGATATATACATAAATGGCCATGGTTTGTTTGAATACAACTTTATTTAGAAAATGGACAGAAGGATGAATTTGTCCTTTACCTTGAAGTTTGTTGACTCTGATACAGAATATAGAAAAAGAATGGAAAAAAATGAATAGTCGAGAATTGGCCCTTTCCAAAGAACAAATATATTGATATTACTTTAGCTAGATTGATTTAAGAGAGAGAGCGAGAATACAGTACCAAGACTGAAAGAGGAGTCAATTTTACAGATTTTAAGGGATTAAAAGCATAACAAGGGGAAAATCTATGAATGTGTCAATAAATTTGACAATGAGTGAAATGCATCAATTGCTTAAAAAATACAAATTACCAAAACTAACGCAAGAAGTTATGGAACATCTCAACAAATCTAAATCAAGTAAGGAAGTTGAATTAGTAATTAAAATATCCGACAAGAAAAATTCACATCCAAGGGGATTCAGTAGTAAATAGTATCAAACATTGAAAGGAGAAATAATATTGATTTTTTAAAAAATTTGAGAAAATAAAGGAAAAAAGAACGTTCACCAACTCATTATATGAGGCCAGTATTATGCTGATACTAAAGTCAGTGTCGTTCAAGAAACGAAATAAAATAACATCAAGGGGCACCTGGGTGGCACAGTCGATTAAGCATCTGACTCTTGGTTTTGGCTCAGGTCATGATCTCAGGGTTGTAGGATCCAGCCCTGGTCAGCGGCTGTGCTCAATGCAGAGTATGCTTGAGATTCTATCTCCCCTCTTCCTCTGTCCCTTCCTGCTCCTGCTCTTTCTCTTTCAAATAAATAAATTAAATCTTTTAAAAATTACAATAGCATCAAAAGTCTTGTTAACCAATATTCCTTATAAGTGTAGATCTAGTTTCTTTCTTTCTTTCTTTCTTTCTTTCTTTCTTTCTTTCTTTCTTTCTTTCTTTCTTTCTTTCTTTCTTTCTTAAGATTTTATTTATTGATTTGACAGGCAGAGACCACAAGTAGGTGGAGAGAGAGGGGGAAGCAGGCTCCCCGCTGTGCAGAGAGCCAGTTGTGGGGCTGGATCCAGGACCCTGAAATCATGACCTGAACTGAAGGCAGAGGCTTAACCCACTGAGCCACCCAGGTGCCCCTATAGATCTAGTTTCTTAATAAAACATTAACCAGTTTAATTCAGCAGTATATATATAAAAGAACAATGCGACATAAGCAAGCTGGGTTTATCATTGAAATACAAAGTAATTATAACATCCAAAAATCAGTTAATATTATACATCATATTAATAAAGGAATAAATTATATGACCTTAACATGGGAAAAAAAAAAAAAAAACATTTGACAGAACTCAAATACAGGATAAAATCTTTCAGTGAACCAGCAACAGAAGAGACTTTCCTCAATCCGTTATAGGTATATATTCAAATCCTTAAGTTCATATTATATTTCATGGTGAAAGACTAATGTTTCAACCTGAGACTTTTAAAAGAAGCAAAAAATGCCAGCTTTCAATATTCTTTCTAGAAATCTTCACCTTCCCCATTTGGTGGCTCTGTGTCTTAGACCTGGAAGGTTTATTGTGCTCTGGTAACTAATTTTGTGCATAGCCAAAGTGAAAATGAACTTTATAGAGAATGTTACTATGAATTTTACCACTATACTGGTCACATAATTTTATAATATATATATATATATAATTTTATATAATTTTATAATATATATTATAAAATTATGTGACCAGTATAGTGGTAAAATATATATATATATATATATATATATATATATATATATATATATATACCTTTTTTTTTTTTTGTAGGCATTTGATGGGTCTTTAATTGAGGAGCAATGATACACAGTGCTCTTTCCAGGGGAAGTAGTTTCAGGAATCTGACTCATTAGCACTCAAACAGTCACTCCCTCACTGGTAGACTTGCATTAACCAAGATCACGGACCGTGAGATCTAAACTAGAATGCCAGTTAATTTCTTTATTATGTTATATGACACTATCAAGGGATCAAAGCTCTCCTATCTTTTGGTTAACACTATATCTTCTTTGTCTTACATTTGGGAAAAATCAATGTTCTCAAAAGTTAAGTAATTTGCTTGAATTCATAGAAGATATTAGAGATGAAGCTAAGACTTGGATGTAGCACTGTCCCCATTCCTGCATTTAGCAAGCAATTTTAGAATTTTCACAATGCAGAACATTTCAGTTGTTTTTATTTTATGAATGTTCTTTGTTAATTAGGATTTATTAAAATGTTTATCCTTCTTAAAACAAATAACTGTCCAACATAAAAAAATCTTATTTAATAAATGACCATAGATTCTTTGAAACAATTTTTATCAGCTCATAGGAAATATTGTTAATTGATACAAAGGCTATCTTGTTTAGTTCCTCAAGTAAGAAACATCTATATTATAGCACTGCACTATAAATTAGAAAGAATAGTTCTTTGGTGGTCATGGCTGCTAAGTTTATCTTCTATATTTCCACATTTTGTATTTCTGGGTATTATTCATGGATCCTTTGCTTTGTTTCTGCATAGGATTCATTATTCTCTAGGGAATATCCTATAGCTCTGAAGCAGTTAACATGTTTCTCAGTGGATATACACTTACTATATCCCTACGGGTGCAAATAAAAATTGTCAAGTTTATTGCTTTGCAGATTATAGAGAGATTTAACATTTTATGCCTTGAACTTTATGATTCCATCCCATAAATACAACAGGAAATTTTTACCCTATGTTGCAGAAAAAAATACATTTTGTTATTCCTTTTTCATATGCTAAATTACTGATTTCTATTAGTGAAGAGGCCCTTTCAGGATAACATTTTTTAAAAGACTAAGAGTTATACTTAAGCTACGGCCCGTTTTGTAGAGACGTAACCCATGATCAAGGACTTAAAGTGGCTCATTCTCAGGGCCAATAAGATCTGTACACTTCTTTTTTATTAACTAAATGTTGTGTAAGATTCCTCTTCACATTAAATTTTTTTAATACTCATGGAAATTTTGTGAGCTGTGTGTGTGTGTGTGTGTGTGTGTGTGTGTGTGTGTGTATTTTAAGGACATGCAATTTCTTTTATTTTTAAAAAATGGACTCCCAGTGATCCATTACCATTTATTGAAAAGATTGTTTTCATCTACCTCCACTTAACCTCCCCCAGTGATCTGCTGATCTGCTGGGTGATCTCTTCTTGCTGTGTTGTATGTATCTCTTTCAGGGCTTTTCACTATCTTCTTCTTTCATTTTTTTAGACATCTTAATTTTAATTTTTTCACTATCTTCTATAAGATTGGTTGATATCTGTCTTTACATTCCTAATATAATGCCTTAATTGCTATAGTTTGCTTCCAACATATGATTTTCTAAGAGTTTACTTGGCACATTACACTGCAAATAAAATTTAAATCAACTTGCCAAATTCCCTTAAGATGTTTGAGCTTTCTAGTGGGATTGCGTTATACCTATATATCATGTGCATCAGCATGTAGATAAGGATAGATACAGATGTAAATTTGGAAGATATTGACATATATATAATGTGTGCATGCACACACACATATATTTATAAATTAATTATCGCATATGGAATTCTATAAACAAGTAAATAAATGAAAACCAGTTCACAAAGTAAGTATAAATCTATGAAACTCAATTTTGGTCAAAAAAAAACAAGTAACAAAAAGACTCATACAGAATATTGCCATTCGTATAATGTTCAAACCAGGATCTATTAGCTGCATCATTTAGGCAGGGCTACATGTCTAATAAAGTTATGGCAAAGGGAAAGCATTGCCACAAAAGTCTCGATTTGAGTCCCCAGGGAGGATCAAGAATTATAAGAAACATACAGATGAGTTTAATTATATTAAAAGTCAAGAATCCCAGAGTATACAGTCTATTAACTGAGAAGGGAAGTAAAGGAGAAGCCTGCCATGGAAATTAGAAAGTATTAGGTGGTTTCAGGAATACAAGCCGAATGGGGCATACTCGTTTGGAAATTCATAGACGCAGAATACACACACTGATCGGATGAGAGACAATTGTGGAACATCTCCAACAAGTGCCCTTCATTATTTCCCTTCCTTACTTAGGTGGGAACAGGAGTTAGTTTTCCCTGTCAAAACGCAGATTTTCTCTGAATGTATCGAAAATTCTTGTGTGCTGGTGTGTGCATGTGTGCATGTGTGTCTGTGTGTGTGCACGCATTGGAGGGTGAAAATGTGGATGTCTGCTGCTTGCCAATTCCTCAACCATGAATTCGGGAGAAAAGCCTAAAATTCAAAGCAACTTGTTTCCCTTACACAAAGATTCCTATCAGCCTGCTCAACAAGAAGGAGGCCTATTGTGGAAAAGAGATCTTACTCATCCAAAGGTAAAACAATTTTTTTTAATAAAAAAAATTAAAAATTGTGAGACAGCTGTTGCACCTGGTTCTTGGCTTCTGAATAAACAGTAAAGTAAGGATCATGTCGTATCTGTAGAAAATCAAGAGTTCTGGAGGGTGGAAGTACAAACTGATGTACAAACTAAACTCAAGGAGAAAAGAGATATAAAAAAGGGAACCTTACAAAATTAATAATGTGATTACCAAAAGATCAAAAGAAGGTTGGAAAATAAAGTTAGATATTTGAAATAATATAAAATAAATATAAATAAAGTTTATTTATAAAATAAATAATATAAAATAAAGAAACAGAGAACGGAAAAATTAAGAGATACTTTAGACTATTTTCATATATCTCTGTATAGCAATCTGTAAGTTCAAACATCACAAAATAGGGAAAAAGCAGAAAAAACGTAGGGGAAGAAGCAATCCCAGTATTTTGGTTTTTTGTTTTTCATTATGTAACAAGCAACGTTAGTTTATAATTTTATAATTTTAGCATTTTGCATATAATTATATCATTTGGAAATATTGAATACTGTATCTTTACCAGTGTTTGCAGTTACCAATTTTTTAAATCTATTGGCTCAATCTTCTAGAATAATTTTAAATAATGATGGTGATTGTTAACTAAAATTTCCTTAAATATAAGCATATGTCATTGGCTATATATATATAGCTATTCTTTTTTCTTTTTTTTTTTTTCTTTTTTCTAAGGAAGAATTCTTCCACATATAGTTTCCTAACAGCTTTTTGTTTTGACAAGGTTTATAAATCAGTAAGGGATGTTGAATCTTAGCAGATCTCTTAGCAACATTTATAGTGCTGATTGTATGCTTTTTCTTACTTTAGCATTTTGATGTGATGAATTATATTAATATATTTAGTTCATTGATTTGAGTTCCTTGAATAAGACATTTTGGTTTACAGAATTTAATTTCATGAACCAATCCAGATGCTGTTCTGAGTAGGGGAAGAATCTTACCTCTCTTTGAAGCTCCTGGAAATGTGTAAACTTCTCTGTGGAGGCTGGCCAGCCAGAATCTGTATACAGGGAGTCTGGTCTCCCTCTGTCCTTCACCCTGCTTGTTCTCTCTCTCTCTCTCTCTCTCTCTCAATTAAATAAAATCTTTAAAAAGAAGAAGAAGAAAGATAAAAGTGACCTAAACATTGGTCGATGCATGATTTTTCTTTTTCTTCTTTGTCATGATGCATTAATGGCAAGTAAACTTTAAGAAATCTATTTTCCAGAGCTGTGGAAAAATGATCAGAATTTGCGTAGAGAGAAAGTATTGCTGTATTGCCTCCTTTCCTGAAAGACTTAATGAAGTTATGCTTATTGTAGACTGAAGAGAGAATGATTGCTAATGGAATGATCTTAGGACTTAAAAGTTGGGCTATGTCATGAAGGAATATTCCAGAGTAGAAAGGAAGGGATGGAGTTAACACAGATATGGCAAAGCTAGCTCTGCTAAGAGGGTTCACTTCATTATCATGGGCAGGAAGGACATATGTAACATTGTCAATAAGCAAATTTATGAAAATGGCATTATCTTGCTGGGTAAATACAGGAGTGAAATGTCTGATGTTTTCATATCATACTATCCATTTGAAAAATCTTTCTTCCTTCCTCCTTACAGTTTTTGCTTTCCCAATGGAGAGAAGTTTTGGTTTAATTACTTCCCTCAAAATTAAAATTGAAAACAGTGTGAAGTGTAGAATGAACTTGAAGATTGCATTAGTCATTTGCACTTGCTTAAATATAGAATAAAATGGAATGAATGTAAGCTCTTATCAATCTGTCAATTCTTTGCACTCAGCTTAATATGCATGAATAGACATACCCCCATGTATGTGAATAGACCTCTAAAACTAAGGTACTTCCATTAACACGTTTTATTTGAAAGTATTCATATTTTTGTAAGCTGAGTCAGCAAGTTCATTGGCTCAGTAGCTGTTATCCTACAGCCTCTTTTATTGCCTTAAAATCTGCTTTGGCTACTCATCATTTTAATGAGGCAGAGGTGATGAGTGGCGGAGGCTCAAGTGAACAGGAAAATGCTAGCTGGGTTTTATCGAAGGGAAAAAGCTGGATTTTATCGAAGGGAAAAAAGCATGTACCCTGCTGATACCTTTTCCCCATCTTCACTTTTGTTTTCCTCAATTTTGGCTCTGAAAATATATACATGGGCTAATATATTCCAACTCATTAAAACACAGAAGGCTGTGTTTGTGATGCATTATTTTTGTAATTGCACTTATGTTTGTTAATTAAATCACTCTTGTCTGCAGCAGGTTGGACTGGAAGAATTACAACAAATCGGGTTGTGTACCAAGCCATCACTTTTAGGAAAATAGTCACATTTAGAGATAATTGACAAAATTATTTTTGTTCTAATTTTTAAAAGTAAGGATAGCAATAAATGGGTATTCTTGATTTTTTTTTTTTTTAAGTATGAACAGTCGAATGTGCAAGGGGCCCACCCGTACACTCCATACTGAGTGGCCAAGTAATAGTATCTGGCCAGATCTGCTGGAAAGTGAGACTCAAATGTGAGCCAGCTCTCTAATCGAGATCTGAAAGGAGGACTCATCCATTCCAAGCAAAAAAAGAGTGAAGGGATAGATCCACATTCTGTCTGTTGACAAATAAGCAATTTATTTACTTATTTAGTTTGGCGATCAGGAAAAACATATGGAGAGAAATAAAAACATATCTTAAAATAGTTCCCTGTTAGTCATGTTTAAAAAACAGTGTTGAAAACCAACGGACAAAAAAGAAAAGCTCCACAGACGAGCTGATATGAAGCATGTAAATAACTGATTAGTATTTTGAGTCAAAATATAGGATATATTTTCACACAAATTACAGACTACGGCTGAGAATTGTAAAAATCCAAGCATAGAAGGCTTTATTTTTCTGCACTAGTAACTGTAAATACTTCCATAGAAATTTTAAATGTCTTTTGAAATAACTTAATAACATCTCGTATTAACTCATTACTGTGCCATCATGCTTGTCTTCCCTACTCGTGTGTGCTGCATTCTTTAGATAAATGTCAGCTCTAAAAAAATTGAGACATTGAATCCACAAGTATTCAAGGAAATGAAAAGGTAATTAAATTTATATCTTTTTAAAGATTCAGAATAGGTATGCATTGCAGTGTTAATAATTCAGTGAATGGTCACAGATAAACTTTAACTTTACAACTCATAGAGGTAAGTGATGTATGTTTAACAATTTTTCTTTTAAGACTGAAAATATACATCCTTTATTGCCTACACCTTACACCTTAATTTTACCACTAATACCTTTGCTTAAACCTATATTTCACTTAGAACTACATTTATATTCATGAGAAATAGTGACCAAGAGATAATAGATTCTTGGAGAATCTTGAAAGGTGGGAAAAGGAAGATCCAGAGAAAATGCAACTATGCCATGATTTTCATGATAAATTTCTATTAATGACCTAAAAGGAGCTCCTCGCATGACACTGAAGAAGCAAAGATAGGTAGAGCCACAACCTGGGCTAAAATATGATCCTAAGAACTTGAAAGTGAAATAACATTTGTGGAAATATAAACTGCCACTTCATACTCTCCAGTGTATTTTACATAGAATATACTTATTATTCAAGCTGTTTAATTACTCTTAAAAACTACCTGAATGGGTCATTCATTTATGTAAAAATGAGGAAAAAAATCTATCATCTTTGGTGAAAGTGTTTGAAAAGCAATTCATGTTGTAGACATGAATCTCTTGATACTGTCTTCATTTGGAGAAACATTTCTTTTGCAAGCACCATTTAATCTGCCTGACCTGCATCTATTCCTTATCTATGTGGATATATGTGTGTTCTGGTTCAGAAGATGACTCATAAGAAATCAAAGACTGAGAAAACTGAAGTTTGCCGGAAGGATGAGCAGGAATGACTTTTATGTCCTACTGGAGGTTCAGTCATTAAAAGGAAATGAGTTGGATTTAGAGAGATTTTCCTGTACTGTGATGCTCATGCATCACATATGTTATCTAAGATGGAATGACCTGGATTTTGACAAACATATTAATATGTGAATTTTTTTGGTTAGTTTAATTTTTGATATTTCTTTAGAATCTCTTACATCCCAGATATTAAGCAAAGCACTTTATATTATATTGACTGACTGACTTAATCATGACAACTACCATAAAATAGGGTTATTTTCAGTACCCTCCTTTTAAATATGAAAAATGGATATTTAATTAACTTTCTCTAATTCCTACAGCTGGACAAGTGGATTAAAAAACAAGATTCAAAACCAGACAGTCTGATTCCAGAACCTGTGCACACATACACTATGTGGATTTATTTTTTCTGATTTGATTGGATTGTTGGAACTACAGAGCAAAACTACTCTCCATGTACAATCATGTCTCCACTAAAAGGAGGATATATGTTGTCAATCAATTTAGAAAAGGGCAGATCTTATTATAAGAAACAAAGCCCAGTGAAATTGATGAAAATAGTTCAAGAAATAAACCATTTTTATTATGGAAATTTAAAAAATTTCCATATGATATATATAATATATATATGTGATATATATAATACTGTGATATATAGAATACAATATAACATAGCATAATATGCCCTCATGTACTTATTTTTCAGATTCAAATATTATCAACTGTCATCAATCTTGTTTCACCTACACCCTGATGCATTTCCCCCCAACCTACTACTGGAGTTTGTTTTTAGTTTTGTTTTTCTAAAGATTTTATTTATTTATTTGAGGGAAAGAGAGCAAGCGAGAGAGAGAGAGAATGAGTGGGAGGAGGGGCAGAAGAAGAGAGAGAAGGAGAAGCAGACTCTCCGCTGAATGTGGAGTCTGAGTCAGGGCTAGATCCCAGGACACTGAGATTATTATCTGAGCCCATGTCTGGTTCTTAACCAACTGAGCCACCCAGGTGCCCCTCCACTGGACTTTTCCTTTTCTTTTCTTTTTTTTAAAGATTTTACTTATTTATTTGACACAGAGAGAGAGAGAGAGAGAGAGAGAGAGAGATCATAAGCAGGCAGAGAGACAGGCACAGAGAGAGGGGGAGGAAAGCAGGCTCCCTGCTAAGCAGAGAGCCTGATGCAGGTCTCAATCCCAGGACCCTGAGATCATGACCTGAGCAAAGGCAGAGGCTTAATCCACTGAGCCACCCAGGTTCCCCTCCACTGGATTTTTAAATACAATACCCAGTTGCCTCTTAATTTCCTCAGTAAATACATTAAGGGTGCCTGGTTGGCTCAGCAGTTAAGCATCTGACTCAGTTGCAGCTCAGGTCATGATCCCAGGGTTGTGAGATCAAGGTCTGCATCAGGCTCCATACTGCGCATGGAGCCTGCTTAACATTCTCTCTTTCTGGGGCACCTGGGTGGCTCAGTGTGTTAAAACCTCTGCCTTCGGCTCAGGTCATGATATGAGGGTCCTGGGATTGAGCCCCACATCAGGCTCTCTGCTCAGCGGGGAGCCTGCTTCCCTTCCTCTCTCTCTGCCTGCCTCTCTGCCTGTCAAATCGATAAATAAAATCTTAAAAAAAAAAAAAAAAAGATTTTCTCTTTCCACCTTCACCCCCCCCATCTTTCCTTTACCCTCTATCTCCCTCTCAAGGGAGATAAATAAATAAATAAATACTTTAGCATATGCCTCCATAATATATATATATTCTTTTAAAAACATAAGAATATTACCATCAATATACCTGCAGTCATTAATAATTTCTTTTTTTTAAAACCAATTTTTTAAATTTATTTTTTATTTAATTTCAGCATAACAGTATTATTTTTGCACCACACCCAGTGCTCCATGCAATCCGTGCCCTCTATAATACCCACCACCTGGTTACCCCAACCTCCCACCCCCCCGCCACTTCAAACCCCTCAGATTGTTTTTCAGAGTCCATAGTCTCTCATGGTTCACCTCCCCTTCCAATTTCCCCCAACTCCCTTCTCCTCTCTAACTCCCCATGTCCTCCATGCTATTTGTTATGCTCCACAAATAAGTGAAACCATATGATACTTGACTCTCTCTGCTTGACTTATTTCTCTCAGCATAATCTCTTCCAGTCCCGTCCATATTGCTACAAAAGTTAGGTATTTATCCTTTCTGATGGAGGCATAATACTCCATAGTGTATATGGATCATATCTTCCTTATCCATGACACGCAAATTCGTGAAGCGGTCATTAATAATTTCTTAATGACAGCCATTATACACTCAGTTTTAAAATTTATCTCATTATTTCATTCAAAAAGTATTTGTGGTTTTTCTTCATATCTAGATGAAAACCCAAAGAAGAAATTTATTCTTTTTTCTTTTCCTTATTGTCTTTGATCTAGATTTCAAGAAGTATAGGGATACTTGAGGACATTCATGTGCTGTGGAAGTAAAATGCTCTCTAACCAATCAAGACACTTTGTAGCCTGGACAGGAGAAGACTTGCATGGCTTTCAGGAAACCGTTGACATCAAAAGGAGTCTTGTCTGGTAGCTAATTATTAGTGAACTACTGTGAGAAATCGTATCCTATTGTTCCTGAATATGAATTAACACTAGAAAAATTTGCAGCCTAATCTCTACTAAGTTTTGTTACAGGAGAATGGGATCTCTACATACTCAAGTCAGAATCTTGAAGGTGTCAGAAACCCAGAATGTAGGATACAATAACATGCAATCCATGGATAGGAGAAAAAATTATTGGTATAAGACCAGTAGCCTGAGATGCAGTAGAAAATGGGTGGTTGGTAGTCAAGCAACATGGAAAATGAGCAAATACTTGAAATTTTATGAATGTACATACATGAGTGCATCATATACATGAGTATATGCCTTTACTTAAGGACTCAGTGAAAGATAATACATAATAATATGGGAAAAGTCAAAGGATGGAATGTTCTCATGTTTGTTTATTACAGGTAACATCACTTATTTTTGCATGCCTGTGAAGTCTGAATATAGACTGACTGAAGACAGTTATCTAGGCAACTTTGAAATATTACTTATATATGTATAGGAAAAATAAATCATCTATCTATCACCTATCTATGTATAATAACAATCTAACATCCATATATCTATTTATCTCCTTGTCTGTCTCTGTATTTATATAGCTATTAAATCTATCACAGAAACCCTGGATGAGATTATTCGTGGTCACTATATGATTTAGTGATGTTTAACCAATTGATGTGCTGTCCTTCCAATTGTATATACATATTTTTTAAAAGACAACAAAGAACTTTCATAGAAGGTAAATAAAGACTAGCTAACCGGGTTGGTTTAAGAGCAATACCCTGATCGCAAATAGAAATGGGAAAATCTGGGCAGAGCATGGTGTGTGCTAGTGAGCTTGCCATTATTTCATTATGAATGCAATCATGATTATATCCTTAAAAATAAAATAGTTGTCACCTAATTCCATCAATAAATACTTCAGTACATACCTTTAAAAGATATATATTCTTTTAAAACATTAAAACTTTGCTATACCCAAAATAATTAACAACACTACATAAAATAACAAAATTAAAAGAGATATTTCAGGAAATATGTGACAAAGTAATTGATGGCTTAGTTTGGTAGGCAGAAAAACGACCTTACCAAAGATATTCACATACTTAACCACAGAACCTATGGATATGTTTGGTTACATCGCAAGAGGAATGAATTAAGATTGCTGATAAAATTAAGGTTGGTAATCCTTAGGTCACTTTCAAATGGGAGATTATCCTGAATTATCCATGCAGGGGCATGAATATTACACCTTTTAAAAAGTTCCCAAATTCTTATTCTAATAAATATATGGTTATTCATGTTCTTGGAGGTTCATCTGAATTAGGATCTCCGAATTAGGGATTTGTATGGACAACTTTATTGTGCAGGAGGTGAAATCACAGTCAAGAGGAAAGAGGTTTGCCTAAGGTTACACACCTGGTCAGACAGTGATAGGCTATAAACACCCTTAAGTGCATTTATATTTATATTTATTTAAATTTATTTATTTATTTTATATTTATTTATTTCTTTATATTTATTATGAAGGGAATTTAGGTTATTTTTACCAAACCATATTGCTTAACATTTTCCACAACAATGCTTAGACTCCTTTTCCATGTATGTGAAAAACCACTAATTAAATATGAGATTTATTGTATTGGAGATACCTATATGCATTAGGTTACATTTCAGATGTATAAAAGCCAACAAAGTTTGGCAAAAAAATAAATGAAGTCCAGACAGAAAGTTTATATTTTTGCTATCATGTCTTCAGAATTCTAAGAGCTATTCCAAAGTGCAGAAAATGTCTATCCATCATTTCTAGCACACCATGATTTAATGTTATAAGAATAATAATAAAGGGGATGCCTGGGTGGCTCAGTTGGTTAAGCAGCTGCCTTCAGCTCAGGTCATGATCCCAGCGTCTTGGGATTGAGTCCCACATCGGGCTCCTTGCTTGGCAGGGAGCCTGCTTCTCCCTCTGCCTCTGCCTGCCATTCTGTCTGCCTGTGCTCGCTCTCTCTCTCTCTCTGATAAATAAATAAAATCTTAAAAAAAAAGAATAATAATAAAGGAAGAAGAATGTGAGCTTTTTCCCCAATAGAGGCACATTTATAAAGATTTGAAATTATATTTTATTCTTGTGTGTTGTCTTGAAATCAGTGAGGTATTATTCATGACTGTTAAAAATTATAAGCTGGCGATTCACAGACCTGTACCCCTGGGGATAAAAATACATGTCTATTAAATAAATAAATAAATAAATAAATAAATAAATAAATTTTAAAAAAGGTAAAAAAAAATCTATAATAAAAACATTTTTCAAAAAGACAAAAAAAGAGAATTCTGTAAAACTGAAAGGTTGTAGGACTCTCTGGTTAATATTAAAATTGGAATACTCTAACTCAAAAGAGATTGTGAAATATCACTGGACAAAGGAAAAAAGAAATTATAAGCTAACCCCACACCCAGCAAAGGGAGTTGTTAAGTAAATTATGGGACATCAGCTTGGTGGGATACTATACAACAATAAACAGGGAATATTGAAGTCTCTGTAAAGAAACTGAAATGAGAATATGAAGACTTGGTTTTGGAGAGGGTTATAGGAATTTAATTTTTTCCTCATATCGTTTACATTCTATATTGTTTCTGCAGTTGTTGTATCCTGGAAAATACTCTAGTATTTGCTCTAGACAAGGGCATTTGACAAGAATGGGTAATGCCCTTTTGTTGAGAAGAGTGCTGTGCATAGCGCCTGAAGTCTGGATATTTCACAGTGTCATTCAACTCTTTTTACATCTTCTATTTTCCTGTTAATCTCCTGTTTGGTTTATTCTCTAGGACCACAGTACTTAAAGTTAAACTGAAAATTAACGGTAAAAAAAGAAAAGCTGTTGTACAAAATTCACACAGGTGTTATACACAAAAATTAGACTTTGAGGAGGAGAGAAGCAACCAGAAATCCAAAAGAAACACAAAAATTACAGGAAAGGATACATCAAAAGAAAGGAACTCTAGTTAAAAATTTTACCCTACCCATTTTATTTTCAGAGAAGGTCAAAGTTATAAAAGCATACTACTCCATCTGCAGTGTATAACTGAGAAAATGTCAGATTGCCTACATGTTTTGCTTTCTGACCTTCTCATAACAATTGCCTGAGATGGATATCAATACAGAATCTGAGTCTGTCTTCACTTTTCCTTGTAGTCACATGCATTACATGTAGTAATCTGTAAGGTAAAACAATAGCTCTAAATTTGAACTTAAAAAACTTAGGTAGGCACTCTGTTTATCAAACATTATTGTTTGCAGTGGCACATTGGTTCCCTCAAACTAGATTTTCTTTCGACTGAATTTTAATTATTATTACAGCTATCTGTCCTAATGACTTTATGAGGTTGATTTCACAATCTGTATTATCCAATTAGTCAGCAAGTAATAAATGAACTAAATTCACTGTATGTACATACACACACACACACACACACACACACACACACACGGAGGTAAAATGGGCCCCGAGAATATGGTCATACTGGCAAAAATCGACATCTTTAGGGGAACACAATTTTGGGGGGCCCCTTAGTGAATGTCTGGCATTTGATAAAAAGCTGAATCCAGATTTAATTTCAGAAGGAACATTTTTTTAGGTTGAAGGGTTGTGACAAGAGAAGTGTCATCAAAAGGATTTTTTTCCTCTATAAATGTTTGTCTCGGGTTTAGGTGACAGGTAAACCATTCAAATATTCTCTGCCTTATATTGATAATTTTGTCAGATCTTCCACATCCACATAACCTTTGTAATTACGGAATATTAAACCATCCTAGGACTGATAGGAACTTAACCCATGGTTCATGCAAAACAGGCTTAGGAATACCATGCTTATAATATGACTGTCTAATCATGAGCTCTATTTGCTGTCAGAAAAACCTGAGAATTGTAGTGGTAGATGTTTCTTTTTAAATTTAATTAATTATTATTTTTTAACACATACCTGGGACAACAGGAAGAGGTGAGTGAGAGATCATAACAGATTGCCATGGACAAGATCATGAAGCTTCTGTCTTGCGGTGACCAACAATTTATATAAACTGTGTCTGATAGGAAATGTAGGTGCAACAAAGGGATCTAACTGAACAGATTTTATTTAAAAGTTTATTAAACCTGGAATATGGATTAATAGGTGGATGGAGTAAGACCAGAGAAAGAAAAATGGATTAGGAGAATGAAGCAGTAATTTAAAAAAATTAATAAAAAATAGGCTCTTCTATTCACCAGATTTCCAGTAATAAGTAAGGCAGGTGGGATGGGAGATTGTGTGGCTGATTACTATATGAGAAGCTCAGGGTGAAATACTAGTGATGTGACCTATTTTATATTTCTTTCTCTGACATTCTTTTTTGTCCCACTTTTCCCTTCTTCATGAAAGCTGACTCCCGCCCCCGTTTTTCTAATTGCTGTTTCTCCATGTTTATCATTCCTATTTCATACAATAATGGCTAAAAGAGGGGCTCCTGGGTGGCACAGTGGGTTAAAGTCTCTGCCTTTGGCTCAGGTCATGATCCCAGGGTCCTGGGATCGAGACCCACACTGGGCTCTCTGCTTACTCCTTTCTCTCTGCCTAGTTGTGATCTCTGTCTGTCAAATAAATAAATAAAATCTTTTAAAAAAAGGAAAAAATGGCTAAAAGTGACAAAGTTTGGGGATGAAGGGCTATATATTATATAATTTATTTCCTAGGTCATTTTCTAGTTCAATCTTATAATAAATGTTAATGTTGTTTCATAGTTGGATTGGCTAAGGCATAATTTAGTCATCCCTTGGTTTCTTTTTCTTAATAAAAGTATAGCAAAAAAAAAAAAAGTATAGCAATAGAATATCACTCCAGTGCTTAACATGATGGACAGATTATCACCCACATGTGTGTTGTGTGTGTGTGTGTGTGTGTGTGTGTGTGTGTGAGAGAGAGAGAGAGAGAGAGAGAGAATCATCAAGGAATATCATGGGGAGAAGTGGAATTGCTGGTGTTTAAAGCACATACTTCCTTGGTTTAAATACCAACTTCATGTCATACTGACTCTTTGATTTGGGGCAATTTATCAAATATTTCCATACATCAGTTTTCTCATTTCAAAGTGAGTGACTACAGTAGTGTTCCCATAAGTTTGTTATAAGGATTAAATTTGTTAATTAACTTAACTAAATAAAGTAAAATATTTAATATTCATAAAATACTTAGAAAACTCCTGGAGCATAGTAATTTCTGTTTAAGTGGTTTTTAAGTAAAAGTTAAAAGTATTCCTAGATTTGTTTTTCTAGCAGGATGGTGTATCTGATAAGCATCTGCTAAAAAGAACCCAGAACTGAGGAAAAGAAATGAGAATGAGTATTTAAGTATGTTTGTAAGGTTTTTTTGGCAAGAAATTAATGAGCTTTATGGGATATCCTTAGGCAAGAGCAAAAATGAAAGCTAAATCATTCATGGTGGTTTTCAACATGACCTGATGGGCTAGAGCTAGAACTGAAGGTAGAACCTAGAGGAACACTGAAAAACAAAACAAAACAAAATAAAATGAAACAAAACAAAAGTGGAGTAAGAATAGCATTTTCAATAAGTAGTGTTGGGACAAGTGGATATTCATACATAAAAATTAAAATGTGGCTTTCTCTTTACACCATACATAAGAATTTATCCCAAGTGGAGTGCAGATCTAAATTTCAGACAAACACAATAATAATTCTAGAAGAGAATACAGACAACTATTTCATGACCTCTGGGAGTTAAAAGTTTTATGCAAAAGGAAGCAAATCACACCTACCAAAAATTTAAAAATTAATTGGGTTAGGTTAAAACCAAGAACTTTAAGGGGTATCATTAGAATGGCCTGCAGATAAGTAATACGGCGAGGAAGTAGACATAAATCAAACAAATCAAAAGATCTCATACAAATCAATGTAAAATGACAAAGAGGATTCAAATTGGTAAAATCATTTTGAAAATAAATGTTTGGTGATATTTCATGTTGAATATCTGTGCATACCCTTTGACCAGCAACTCAAATGGAAGGAATATACCCTACAGAAGTGAGTACATAAATGACACATTTAAGAATGCTCATAGTAACACAACCGATAATAGTAAAATGTGGGAACGGCCTAAATGGCTATAATGGTAGAATGGGTGAACACACTGTACTATACACATACCCAGTATATTATTCAACAATGAAACCAAACAACTACAGCTACCCTGTTTGTTTGTTTCCTAGAGTTAAGGGTGTCATATGGTTTGTCTCTCTCTCTCTGTTTCTGTATTACTTTTCCTTCTCTTCCCTTACCTTCATTTGTTTTGTTTTTTAAATTCCATGCATGAGTGAAATCATATGATATTTGTCTTTCTTTGACTGACTTATTTCTCTTAATATAATACCACTAGCAAAACAAAATAGTAATAATTATTGATGAGTGCTCAGGTGGCAGAATTATAAGGAAAAGCAAAGAAATTATAACAATAAAAGACAATATGCTGACAACTTTTTGGAAGGAGGTGGGGAAGGTGTAGGAGGGTAGTCCTAAGAAGTACTTTGCAATATTTTATATCTTGACATAGGTATGGTTGCACTGACACTTTTTTCTGTATTACACTAAGCTATATATTTTTATACATGCACTCTTTGTTGTGTGTTGCAGTTTAAAAGTTGAAAAATAAAGTATAACATATATTTTTAAAAGTAAAATATTGGTAGGCCTTTTTTAAATTTTTCAATTTATTTATTTTCAGAAAAACAGTATTCATTATTTTTTCACCACACCCAGTGCTCCATGCAATCCGTGCCCTCTATAATACCCACCACCTGGTACCCCAAACTCCCAACCCCCCCGCCACTCCAAACCCCTCAGACTGTTTTTCAGAGTCCATAGTCTCTCATAGTTCACCTCCCCTTCCAATTTACCCCAACTCCCTTCTCCTCTCTAACACCCCTTGTCCTCCATGCTATTTGTTATGCTCCACAAATAAGTGAAACCATATGATAATTGACTCTCTCTGCTTGACTGATTTCACTCAGCATAATCTCTTCCAGTCCCGTCCATGTTGCTACAAAAGTTGGGTATTCATCCTTTCTGATGGAGGCATAACACTCCATAGTGTATATGGACCACATCTTCCTTATCCATTTGTCCATTGAAGGGCATCTTGGTTCTTTCCATAGTTTGGCGGCCGTGGCCATTGCTGCTATAAACATTGGGGTACAGATGGCCCTTCTTTTCACTACATCTGTATCCTTGGGGTAAATACCCAGGAGTGCAATTGCAGGGTCATAGAGAAGCTCTATTTTTAATTTCTTGAGGAATCTCCACACTGTTCTCCAAAGAGGCTGCACCAACTTGCATTCCCACCAACAGTGGAAGAGGGTTCCCTTTTCTCCACATCCTCTCCAACACATGTTGTTTCCTGTTTTGTTAATTTTGGCCATTCTAACTGGTGTAAGGTGATATCTCAATGTGGTTTTAATTTGAATTTCCCTGAGGGCTAATGATGATGAACATTTTTTCATGTGTCTGATAGCCATTTGTATGTCTTGATTGGAAAAGTGTCTGTTCATATCTTCTGCCCATTTTTTGATATGTTTGCCTGTCTCGTGTGTGTTGAGTTTGAGGAGTTCATTATAGATCCTGGATATCAACCTTTTGTCTGTACTGTCATTTGCAAATATCTTCTCCCATTCCGTGGGTTGCCTCTTTGTTTTTTTGACAGTTTCCTTTGCTGTGCAGAAGCTTTTGATTTTGATGAAGTCCCAAAAGTTTATTCTGGCTTTTGTTTCCTTTGCCTTTGGAGACATATCTTGAAAGAAGTTGCTGTGGCTGATATCGAAGAGATTACTGCCTATGTTCTCCTCTAGGATTCTGATGGATTCCTGTCTCACACTGAGGTCTGGTAAGCCTTTTATATAATTTTAGAGTTCAGGCTGGCACAACTTTGTTGGGAAACCATTTGTCATTAGCTAATAAAGACAAAGAAGTTAATAACTAATGACTCATCATTTTTCTCTTCAAGGTTTAGAGAAATCTTGCTTATTTTAGAAAGGAGAAACTTATTTATGTATGTATGTTGACAGAGTGAGAGCACAGGGGAGTAGGGGTGGTGGGGGAAGAGGCAGAGGGGGAGAGAGAGAGAGAATCTTAGTAGACTCCATCCTCTCTGCATGGAGCTGGATTTGCGGCTTGTCTCATGACCCTGAGATCATGACCTGAGCCAAAAATCAAGAGTCTGCTGCTTAACTGATTGAGCCACCCAGGCAACCCAAAACTTATTTAGTTTAAAGATTTTTTTTTTTTTTAATTTGACAGACAGAGATCACAGGTAGGCAGAGAGGCAGGCAGAGAAGCAGGCTCCCCGCTGAGCAGAGAGCCCAATGCAGGGCTTGATCCCAGGATCCTGGAATCATGACCTGAGTCAAAGGCAGAGGCTTTAACCCCTGAGCCACCCAGGTGCCCCTTATTTAGTTTAAACAAAGGCATATACAATCATGAAAATGGCAGAATTTTTTAATCTCACATATTTAGAAGCAAGAAAAACAATGAAAGGAGGATGAATAAAGCATGATATATTTATAAAATGGAACAATAGAGAGGAGAGGAAACAAACTATAGTTCATAGGCAAATCTCAAGAACATGCTATTTGAGAAAAATCTCATCAAACTATGAATCTATTGTAATGAAATTCAGAGGTAAAGTAAACAATATATTGTTTAGCAGTATAAACATATAGTGAACTAAGACAAGGAGCGTTATTTCTGGGAGTGGGGAAAGAATCAGTTCAGAAAGTGGCTTTAATGTTAACGAAATGCTGTCTTTCTTAAAATGCATAGTGAATACATGGATTTAAATTATACTTTTATTTTTATAAATCATATTTATAGCACATAATATTTGTAGCAACTTGATTTTTAATAAAAATTCTTTAAAAATAATATTCCTGGGTCTTCTAGTTTTTTGGCATCCCATCACTGCCAAATTTGACTTCTTATCCCTAACAAACTATTTAGAAAACAGCTTCTTATAAGATTTACCTTTCTATAGGACTTAGTAATAAAAGCCGATTAAATTTTCACTAATTAAGTATTTTTTCAATTTGCCTTTTATGAGTTATTCTCTATCTTCAATTATAATAATGGACTCTTTTGTATTGTAGCTTTCATATACTGAGAAATAATTTTTCTTGGTTTACTATTAATCATAATGTCAGCACTATGTACTATAATTTAAGGAGTTTGAAGGAAGCAAACAATAAATCATGCAGGGAGGTTTTTATTTCCCCTTTTGCATATTTTCAGCACCTGCAAACCATTGATTGGAATCGGTGGGATACCAGCTTTTCACACAAACAGAATAAAGACCCATGTTTTACCAAGTGTAGCATGAAGACAGTGTTTTATCAAAGGTAGAGGATATTGAACACTCAGTGTCCTTAGAGAAACTTCTGTAACTCACTTACATAACCGAACCTAGTAAATCTGTCTGCTTCGTGACCTTAGTTCGGGCTGTGTTACCCATCTTTTTTCTTCTTTATGGGAGAAGAAATAAATACATTTATGATGCACTTTCTCAAAATGTGTTTGTGGGGATTTAAGGTTGGAAATAGGGGTCAGAGAGAGAGGTTTCTATTAGGTAGAAAGGATGTAGGGATTGTTTCTGATTCAATTTATTGCAGTATAACAAATTAGTAGTTTCAGAAAGAAATAATCTTAATATTTACAGTGAGTCAACCTCATACTGATATCTTATTTCTTAAACTACCCCACTTTAGTTCAAGTCTTGTAGAGGAGACTTAAATGTTTTTTCAATACATATCCCTTGGATTTATATCTCAGTGACCAGGAGGGGAAGTCCCTCAGTACTTGAAAAAGATTTTGAATTTTTTTTAAAGATTTTATTTGTTTTATTATTTATTTGAGAGAGAGAGAGAGAGAGAGATCACAAATAGAGAGACAGGCAGAGAGAGGGGGGAAGCAGGTTCCCTGCTGAGCAGAGAGCCCGATGTGGGCCTCAATCCCAGGACCCTGAGATCAGGACCTGAGCCGAAGGCAGAGGCTTTAACACACTGAGCCACCCAGGCACCCAGATTTTACATTATTACTCAGACCTGCTGTTGTCCTTAAGTTTCCCTATGACTATTCAAGTGAGAATTTTACTATTCAAATTAATGAAAAGGTAACTTGATATAAGTTTGAAATTACACCAGTAATACAGAGATTTGTGTTGGTGGTTGTTGGATTTCTTTCTTTTTTTTTTTGTTTTTAATGTCTTATACTTAGCATCTCCCCTTCAGGATCCAAAAAAAAAAACAAAAAAAACCCCACAAATTCTAGAACTTCAGCCAAACCACGAAGTTACATAAACATTATTTGAAATATGTACTGAACTGTTAGGGTCTTTTATCATCAGGCTTTAGCTGGCATTTGTGTGTGTATGTGTGTTTAATGATTTTATCTTAAAAATAATAGGCAATGAAAATGGGGCCTCTTATCAACTTGGCCCTGTAAGTTTATGCTACGAAGTAACTTTTTTTTTTTAAAGCTTTTATTTATTTATTTGACAGAGAGAGATCACAAGTAGAGGGAGAGGCAGCCAGAGAGAGAGATAGGGAAGCAAGCTCCCTGCTGAGCAGAGAGCCCGATGCGGGACTCGATCCCAGGACCCCGAGATCATGACCTGAGCCGAAGGAAGCGGCTTAACCCACTGAGCCACCCAGGCGCCCCCGAAGTAACTTTATAACCAAAATAAAAATCACAGGTAAACTAGAGGAGAAACTTCAGTAAATATTAATATAACACACATATGTATATATATGTACACACATATGTGGATAGCCTCAATAAACAGAAAATAAATACTATCAATAGACTATGAAGAGAAAATAAAAGTCTTTCTTGGAAAAAGGGAAGAAGCTAAGAGCCTTCCTGGATTTGGGTTCTAAGGAAGAAGTAGGTAAAAACATCTAATGGATAATTATACCAAAAAGTTTCCATGAGAGCTAGCTTCATTGTATGGGGTTGGGCTTGTCACTCAAGAAATGAAACTTGAATTATTGGTTTTATGAGGTTTCAGCTGAAATGACATCACATGTCTTGGCCTGAACTTAAAGAGGAAAGTTTTATTAAAGTTGGCTTGTGCCCTGAAGGAAATTTCCATATCTGACTAATCAGCTTTACTTTCCACCGCTTGGCAGAGAACAGGGAATAGGAGAAAGATACCAGGACCCAACGAAGTTGGCATATCTAACAGGAAGTACTCATCACAAAGATAGGGATATAGAAAGTGGTAAATTTACTCTCAGGAAAAGTTAAGAAAAATTGCTTGGCTGGAAATTTAGTTCTAGGTGAAAGAAAAAAAAAAAGAAAAAATCTCCTTTAAATCTCTCGTAAGAATTTGTAATTATAAATGGTCCTCAGTTGGGTTTGTACTCAAATAAATACTGCCTGAGTTGTACAAAATACCTTGGATCAAATATTGAGTTTGAAGGAAATCCCTTTTTGTGGTGTCCTCAAGTGTCTCGAAGACGCAAAGAAAAATCTTCCATCTACAATAAAAGTTACAAAGAATTCTTACAAAGTTCCAAGGAATTTTCCCTCAAAGCCAAAACTTACAAATCATACTAAGAAAAGAGATATCAATAATAAATAACATAATAGGGACATAATAGGCAACTACATCATACATCAAATGCTATGCATATCAGAGACAAAATGTAAAACTAATTTATACATTGGTAAATTTTATATATCCTAATAACATATTAGAATTTAAAATATATGAGTGGGACACCTGGGTGGCTCAGTGGGTTAAAACCTCTGCCTTAGGTTCAGGTCTTGATCCCAGGGTCCTGGGATTGAGTCCCGCATCGGGCTCTCTGCTCAGCCCGGAGACTGCTTCCTCCCTTCTCTCTGCCTGCTTCTCTGCCTACTTGTGATCTCTGTCTGTCAAAGAAATAAATAAAATATTTAAAAAAAAAGAAGTAAAATATATGAGTAAATGACAATACATTAAAACAAGTGCTTGGAAAGAAAATGATAAAAATTCTATAAAAATAGAGTCATTGATACTTAAAATTTATTGGATGCATTAGAGAGCTGAATACACTTGAATGAAGAGAAAACCCATGAACTAAAAGATTGAAATTAAGAATGTACTTAGAACAAATGCATGAAGAGATACAGAAAGTAAGGAAAAGAGGCTCACTGCAATAGAGAACAGTCTGTTAAGGTCTTATATACTCTCAACTTGTAATTTTTAAATGGAGAGAAAGAGAATAGGGTACACGCAATATTTGAGGACATATTGGGAAATAATATTTCATGAATAATTAAAGGTAACAATTTTGAGATTCAGGGAGCCCAATCAATCCCAATCAGGCTAAAAATTATCTCCATCTAAATATATCATAATAAAAATGTGTAATGTAAGAAATGAGAAAACCTTCAAAGGAACGAGCGAAGAGTAGACAGATTACCTACTTGTACACATGGAGAAAATGAGTCTGATGATTTTTTCATCACCACCAACAAGAGCTAATGAAAAATATTTAAAACACCCTGAGAGGGAATAATTGCTTGTGTAACACAACATATTCATATATCAAACAAATATATTCATCAAGAGTAAAAGTGAAATAAATAATTTTTGAGAAACAAAACAGCATTTGGCACCAGGGAATCCTCATCAAAAGGAATTCCAAAAGATATTTTTGTGTGTGTAAGAAAACTCATCCTAGATATAACCAAGGTAGCTGTCCCAGTAGATTCTCATTAATGAGAGATCCCTGATATGACTCAAGAAAAAGGAATTTTGTGTTCAAATAAATTTGAAGAAAGCCAAACTCCTTTTTTAAGGTTTGCCATAAAAGCAGTATATGAAAGAATCTGACAAGTAAATGGAAAATAAATCTGTGAAAGTTTGGGGAATCTGTATTCCCCAAACCTAACAACATAAAACATTTTTTTTTGTCAATGAGTCATTGTTAATATCTCAGAGAATATACTTTAGGGAACGTGAAACTATGCTTTCAAAGCAAAAGCTTAAAAAAATATTTCCAAACAAGAAAACAAGCAAATGAAAGACCTATTTTTAGTATATGCGCTGCTGAAGGGATCACAGCAAATGAAACACCCAAAGAGAAATTAATAGACATGGGATTTGGAGAAAGAGGCATTCTCTTACACTGTTGGTGGAAATGCAAGCTGGTGCTGCCACTCTGTAAAATAGTATAGAGGTTTCTTAAAAAGTTAAAAATATAGCTACCCTTATGACCCAGCAATTGCACTACTAGGCATTTATCCAAAGATACAAACGGTGATTTGAAGGGGCACCTGCACCCCAATGTTTATAGCAGTGATGTCCACTTTAGGCAAACTATGGAAAGAGCCCAGATGTCCATTAGCAAAGGAATGAATAAAAAAGATGTGAGATATATATATAGTATATATACATATATGTATATATATATGTATATATACTATATATATATCTCACATCTTTTTTATATACATATGTATGTATGTGTGTATATATATATATATATATATATATATATATATATATAAAATCTCCAATGGGATATTACTCAGCCATCAAAAAGAATGAAATCTTGCCATATACAAGGGCCTGGATGGATTTTGGGGACATTAAGCTAGACGAAATAAGTCAGTCAGAGAAAGACAAATGTCATATGATTTCACTCATATGTGGAATTTAAGAAACAAAAAAGATGAACATGAGGAAAGGGAAGGAAAAATAAAATAAGATAAAAACAGGGAGGGAGGCAAACCATAAAAGACTCTGAACTCTAGGAAACAAACTGAGGGTTGCTGGAGGGGAGGTGGGTGGGAGGATGGGCTAAACTGGGTGATGGGTATTAAGGAGGGCACAGGATGTAATGAGCACCGGGTGTTATAGGCACCTGATGAATCACTAAATTCTACCCCTGAAACTAATACTACATTATATGTTCACCTAATTAAATTTAAATAAAAAGTTAAAAAAAAAAAGACATGGAAAGCAATTATCAAAGAAAAAAGGAGCAGTGTTTCTGTCTTAGATGGCAAGCATTTTATTAACACAAATCCCATTCCCCAATTAAGGTAAATATTTAATATTAATCCAATTAAAGTCTCAATTTGGTCTTTATTGATCTTGAGAATACAACTGTCAAATTTATCTGGAGGTATATTTCGTTGAAATTATAGAACTTTTTTTGTAGGAAAAATTAGTAATACAAGGGATTTACATTTATTGATATAGCATTTTGAAATAATTCATGTAATGTAATGACTTTCATATAGAATATATATGTGGTAAGATTATGGGAACAAAAGAAAAAAAAAACAAGATAAAATTGTTCTATATTGTCCCTGTATGGGGGCACCTGGGTAACTCAGTTAGTTATGTGTCTGCCTTCAGCTCACATCATGATCCCAGCATCTTGGGATTGAGTCCCACATCCCACTCCATGCTTGGCAGGGAGCCCTCTATCTGATGCTCTCCTGCTTGTGCTCTCTTCTCTGTCAAATAAATAAATATAATATATATTTTAAATATATATATATATACACACACACACATATATATGTATATATATATGTATGTCCTTGTATGTATATATATCATCTATATTATATATACATATATGTTATATATATTTTATTATAAAATCATGTATGATATGCTTCATTGTATGATATATGTTATCACATGTATATATATATAAAATAAAACAATTTATAGAATAAGACATTCAAATTAGCCATACAACACTCACAACCAATAACTACATATATTCCAAAGATATTGAATTTTAAAATTAAACATAAAAAAAAAACATGACACAAAGTAGAAATAAATATAGTTTACTCAAAATAGGAAATTCAAGGTAAGAAAAATGTTAAACAATTAACGATACATTAAAAAATAATAAATACATTTATTCTTCTCCTACCCACTTAAGCCCCCATGTTGCATCACCACTTCCTCATATCAGGGAGATCATATGATAGTTGTCTTTCTCTGCTTGACTTATTTCGCTAAGCATGATACGCTCTAGTTCCATCCATGTTGTCGCAAATGGCAAGATTTCATTTCTTTTGATGGCTGCATAGTATTCCATTGTGTATATATACCACATCTTCTTGATCCATTCATCTGTTGATGGACATCTAGGTTCTTTCCATAGTTTGGCTATTGTGGACATTGCTGCTATAAACATTCGGGTGCATGTGCCCCTTTGGATCACTACGTTTGTATCCTTAGGGTAAATACCCAATAGTGCAATTGCTGGGTCATAGGGCAGTTCTATTTTCAACATTTTGAGGAACCTCCATGCTGTTTTCCAGAGTGGCTGCACCAGCTTGCATTCCCACCAACAGTGTAGGAGGGTTCCCCTTTCTCCGCATCCTCGCCAGCATCTGTCATTTCCTGACTTGATGATTTTAGCCATTCTGACTGGTGTGAGGTGATATCTCATTGTGGTTTTGATTTGTATTTCCCTGATGCCGAGTGATATGGAGCACTTTTTCATGTGTCTGTTGGCCATCTGGATGTCTTCTTTGCAGAAATGTCTGTTCATGTCCTCTGCCCATTTCTTGATTGGATTATTTGTTCTTTGGGTGTTGAGTTTGCTAAGTTCTTTATAGATTCTGGACACTAGTCCTTTATCTGATATGTCGTTTGCAAATAAATGAAACAAGATGGGATTGGGAGGGAGACAAACCATAAGTGACTCTTAATCTCACAAAACAAACTGAGGGTTGCTGGGGGGAGGGGGTTTGGGAGAAGGGGGTGGGATTATGGACATTGGGGAGGGTATGTGCTTTGGTGAGTGCTGTGAAGTGTGTAAACCTGGTGATTCACAGACCTGTACCCCTGGGGATAAAAATATATGTTTATAAAAAATAAAAAATTAATTAAAAAAAATAATAAATTCTTGTTTCCCAAACAATTATAAACAAGCATTGAAAAAATTGGAAAAACTGAGAAAGGCATTTCCATTATACAAGAGATTAAAATCTTTGCTATATAAATCCTTCTTACAAATTAGAAGGGGAAAATAACAATACAATTTACTAAACAGAAAAAATTTAGATTTAGACAAATTTGCATCCATTCAGTTACTTTTCTAGTTAGAAATTACATGAGCAGAAAACACCATTTTAGATTAACTTGGTGTTTATAGAATCCAGTAAAAGTGTAAACAGTATTAAATTGTTTTCAACTTTCCCACTTAGTAACTGTATAACCTAATCTTTATTTTCCACATCCAAAGAAATTAGAAAATCTACCAGAAATGATTATTGCATTAGGAAATTAGGCAAATTAGTTCACAAACACAAGTTCTGTAAATGGTGGTAATGCATTTTTTTAAATGCAAATTGAAATTATAAGATTTTAAAACATAATTTTGGACATTGGGGAGGGTATGTGCTTTGGTGAGTGCTGTGAAGTGTGTAAACCTGGTGATTCACAGACCTGTACCCCTGGGGATAAAAATATATGTTTATAAAAAATAAAAAATTAAAAAAAATAATAAAAGGCTATTAAAAACAAAACAAAACAAAACAAAAAAAACCGTAATTTTAAATGCAATGCACAGTGTTTCTAAGCATGTAGTGAAACATATAGTCTCATATACTCTAGCACAGAAGTATATGCATATAAATTTCCAGAGATATTTGGTGTTATTAATCAAATGACTTATAACAGCCATTCAATTGATTCCACAATTCCATATTTATGAATTTATTATGACATTTTTGTATATTTGAAGATAGATTTATTTTCAATAATGTGTCTTACTTTTTTTTTTACAAGAGATACAATTTCAGATATGTATAGATATGTGTATATATCCTGGTTAATATAGACATATTTTACTGTAAGACCCCAAATTTGAAGTGCTGTTTGACATCTTTCATTCTCATAGAGTTCCAAAGTCCTAATTATGAGTTCCCCTGTTGTCAGATATGACTTCTACCCCATAAGAAAGGCTCTTGACTAAGTTGGTTCTACTATTAGCCAGTCCAACTGCACCCCATGTGTTCCTTACCTAACAGGTTTTTCATTCTTGCTATCCTGCGAAATTACTCCAATAAACAAATCCCTCCTCCTACCCTGTCATCTTGTTACAGCAAAACCTGCCTCTTACTGCTCCTACTTGTTCACTCTGCTCCTGACTGTAATACCTGTGTTGCCCAAAGTGGTGTCTGGTGTCCCTCTCCCCAAGACAGTGAGTTCATATGATGAATTGCTGCCAAACTCATTTGTCCAGTGTTGGATGTCATGTATATGCCATACTATTTGTGGTGGAGTGGGCATCACTTTCTTGCCAATGGGTTGACTAGGAGACAATTGGAACACATAGATATTTTCTTGCTCTATTAATTGAAGACCTAGAAGCCATGACATCTTGGTAGCAACGAGCAAACTCAGCACACACATCTTGGTTTCTAATATTATTCTCTAATAAAAGAAATCAGAGTTCCTTGGAAAAGTGACTGATTCTAGGGCTGGAGCATCTTGTTGTGTCAGAAAGCAAAGAAATGCTAAAGAAACTCTACACAGATGGGCTCTGTCAAGGAACACAGGAACTAAATGTAAGATCACCCAATAGTCAAATTTAAATAGTTGTTTTTAAAAATATTTATTTATTTGACAGAGAGAGAGATAGCTAGAAAAGGAACACAAGCAGGGCGAGTGGGAGAGGGAGAAGCGGGCTCCCTGATGTGGAACTCGATCCCAGGAACCATGGATCATGACTAGAACTGAAGACAGATGCTTAACCAACTGAGCCACCCAGATGCCCCACCTTTCAAAGTAGAAAAAAACAAGTAATTTTACCGCGGAGAAACCTGGCAAAAATTGGCTAGGCCAAGTGACGAAAGTTAACATCAATGAGGTAAGTCATGTCCATAGCATGTACCCCTCCATAATGTGATGAGAATGCCGGTCTTCCTCCCCAAAGTCTATAACCCCAGAATGGCACTTGACTTCTGTGGTCTTTTTCCCAAAAATCTATAACCCCAGTAAAATTATGATAAAATCATAATATATAACCAAATTAAAGGACATTCTGTAAAATACCTTTCTAGCACTTTTCAAACTGCCAAGGTCATCAAAATCTGGGCAAGTCTGAGGAACTTTAGGCTCCTAGAAGAGCCTAAAGAAACATGATGATTAATAGAACATGGTATCCTGCGTGAAATCCTGGAACAGAAAACCTATATTTGGTAAAAACTAAGGGAATATGAATGAAATAATAAACTTTCATTAACAGTAGTGTATTGATACTGCTTTATTTATTTGTGATAAATGTACTGTCTTGAAGAAAGGTGTTAGAATCAGGGGAGGCTGGGTACTGAAAATTTCTGTACCATCTTTGCAAATTTTAGGTAATCTGAAACAGTTCTGAAATAAAAAGCACAATTAAAAAAATTGAATAAAATCTGTAGAGTAGCTAATAGCATTATACCAAAGTTTATTTCCTGGTTTTGGTATTATATTGCTAACTGGATGAAGATGGGTAAAGTGTTGATGAGACTCTATGAATTTGGCCACTCTCTGTGAGCCTATAATTACCTCAAAATAAAAAGTTAAAAATGTTTTCTCCCAAAATATGCATAATTGTATTTTTCTATAACAAACCTTACCTACTGGATTAAACCCTGTAAAATTGCCAGTAGTTGTTATTAACCTGTAGAAATGACAATTTCATATTTGTAACATAATGCTATTATGAGTCCTTGTTTGAAAAATGCAAGGAATCTGGCAAAGATAAATTTGGAGCCCCTCTTCCTCTGCTTGTCACTGAATTTAAATTGTAAGAACTGGGATACCTGGGTGGCTCAGTTGGTTAAGTGGCCGGCTCTTGATTTTTGCTCAGGTCATGATCTCAGGGGCCTAGGATCTAGCCTAGTATCTCGCTTCCCACTCAGCAAAGCGGTCTGCTTGAGAATTCTCTGTCTCTCCCTCTGTAGCCCTCCCCCAACCCATGCACTCACACACTCTTTCTTTCTCAAATAAATAAATAAATCTTTGAAAAAAATAAATTGTGGGATCTAACATAGATGAAGGTGCACAGGAAAGAGGCTTTCTTTGGCCCACATTCTTCTCATGCTAGCCTCCATGACAGCAACTTCCTTCATTGATCATAGGCTGGCAGTCTTTCCACTTGGGAATGACAGAGTTATCCTTGATCTTGATATGGAGGTCATTTGTTCTGGTTCTTCTCTGCTAACTCCAATGCACTGCTTGAAAGATCCTGTATAATTTCTTTGATCTTCTTCTATAGTAACCTCAGAAAAAATCATGGGTTCACCCATGGCCCTTCACAGTATTGAGGTACACAGAATTCTACTTTTCTTTTTAAATTTTTTTTTTTTTTTTTTTTTTTGAGCCAGAGTATGAAGTGGGAAACTTTGCCGTTTGTTTCAATCCTTCTAAGACGAGCTATAAAATGAGATGATTTATCTCCTGGGACCTGGCCTCTTTAGAGAACCTCCAGGGAAAATGGAACATAACATCAATCTGGGATTTCTGGAAAAGCTCAGAGGAGGGAGGGACTATAGTGTCTACCCATTCTTGGTGTTTTCCTTTACTGTCCTTCTTCCTCACATCACTCTGAGGATGTTTTATCCAAACCAATATAGGAATTCCACCTCTCACTCATCAGGTTTCTTTTTTCATGAGTCCTCTGAGGGTCTAAGCTTTTGAAAATCACAATCCATTTCTTTGCTACTGGTAATTCCCTTCCATAAGCAATGGCTACCTCATGCTATTAGCCAGAAAGCAATTTGAATTGGGACTGGGAGAACAGAATAACTAGAAATAGCAGTACAGCCCATTATTCATTGTTTCAAAAGTGGAGTGCACTATATTTATTCCTCTAGTACATATTCATATGGCAACAAGGAAAGTCTGTTACTCCTCCAAATCTCTGTTCTTCCTCTGGCTCCCAAGGCTCTTACCCTTTAAAGAGAAAACTCCATTTCTGTTCTCCTAGGATTCAGCGAGTTTATTCCCATCAAAAAACACTAAAAAGACTACATCCATTCTTTTTTCTAAAGTCTGACAACTTCCCTTGGTGAGAAGGGATAGTATAGGAGCATCAATAAATATTTTAAAGCATTCTTCTTGGGGAGTATTTTTAACAAGGGGGAAGAAAGTTTTCTGTCTCTATAACAGTAAAACAAAAATGGGTGAGTTTTAATCCCTGCCCTCTGTTTTTTGGCCTTGATGAATTACTTTTCTTGAAGATCTAGTAAAAATAGAATATTGATTCAGGTCATAAAGAAGTTGCTTCCAAGGCTTTCAAACCCATACATTTTATCACATTTATCAGTCTGAATGTTTCATAAATTTTATCTAAAATTGACGAGAGACATTAATATTTCATCCAAACCATTTGTTCAGCACGCTAAATATATTATCTCTTCTGAATGTACTACTTTTATCAACACATTTCAATATTTTAAAAAAACTATTAGTTAAATTTCCACAGCTCTGCTGTAATATACATACAATATGAATAAAATCACCCTGTCTTAATTTTTAATGAGAATGCACCTATGACACACATGATAAAGTAGTGAAAAGTCCCTTTATGTCCCTTTGTCATATATTCTTTAGGCACTTCTTTGTTAGCTAAAGTTTATGCTTTCGTAATTGCTAAAAGTTAGGCTCACAGTAAAGATAACCACTGAGTTCTTGTATGTTCAAAAAAGTATATAGGCTTCATACTTGGAAAACATTTTGGCTGTGTATAAAATAATTGGAACAACTTTACTTCCATGAGCATCTAGAAGGTGTCACTGTCTCTTAGTGTTCGATAAAAAAGAAAATGAGGTCACCAGGATCTTTCTTCTAGCTGCCCAAATTATGATTTCTTCATTTCCAAAGGTCTGTATATTTATTAGGACATATCCAAGACAGATTGTTCAGAATCCCTTTTGCCTAGCATGTGGTGAGCTCTCAAAGTTGATAGCTCTAAGTACTTTTAATACACTTTTAAATATTAGTCCTCCTCTCTTGCTGTGGTTTTCCTCTTAGGGAGGAAGATTCTCCTGTGTGCCAGTTCTCTAGTTCCTTAACATTTTCCAACTCTTTTCCCTATCATTTTTTTCACCTCCTTCCCAGGTTTTTCCCATGTGCTTCTGATTTCCCATGTGCTTGTGTATTTTCCCATGGGCTTGTGAATTTTTTTCTCCTCATTTCTGGGATGGTTTCATTTCTTTCTTTCCTAAGTTGTGCTAATTTGTGTTTCATCTCCTCTAGTTCTCCTGTCATCCCTGTCTTGAGATCTTGCTTTCTGAACTTTCCTTCTTAAAGGCAACTTTGGCATGAAATTTTCGTATATTTCTGGCAAACGATTTGGAAGGTTTTATCTTCTCTATGGCACACCTTTCTAGTAAAAAGTCTATTGTCATTACCTTTTTAAAACAAATATTTCCATCACTATTTTTCATAGATTATCTTTACACTGATGCTGTGCAGATTCCTACCTTATCATTGATTGTGAAAGAAATAGAATGTTCCCAATTGTCCCCCAAAAGAAACACCTTTGCAACCTGCCACCACAGAATACACAAATGCTGGCAGTTAGATCTGCCCTCATTTAGACCCTCTCACCACTCTGTATTTTGTTTCTTACTTATTCCCAGTCGAGTTACTTTTAGCAGGTTTTAATGTGTATGCATTTCAAAATCTGTGGATTCGGTCATCCAGTTTCACTAAAAATGATAATTCCCAGGTTTTCAGTCTATGTTTTGCTTTTGAATGATTTCTAGGCCTAAAAGAAGAAGTGCTGTCTAGACAGGCGTGGGTGCTTCAGTCAGTTAAGCAACACGCTTTGGGTTTTGGCTTAGGTCGTGGTCTCAGGGTCCTGAGATTGAGCCCCACATCAGGCTCTCTCCTCAGAGCAGTCTCCTTGTCCCTCTCTCTCTGCTCTTTTGCTCTCTCTCTGTCTCTCTCTCCAATAAATAAATAAATAAATAAATAAATAACGCACATATTTTGTGTGTGTGTGTGTGTGTAAATGTGTGTGTGTGTGTGTGTGTGTGTGTGATTTCCAGTCTTTAAAACTCATGCAGAGGAATGTGTAGACATAATAAAACTAAAAGCCTATGTGTTAGGAAAAAATCTGGTTTCAAAATTTTTTCCATATGCAACTAATTATGCAAAGATATAGAAAAGTTTTGAATATTATATGTGGAAGGCAATTTAATGCATTGTGTTTTTCTTATATTTTCTGAATCATATACTTTTGGTAATAAAATGTATCCATATCCACTTTAGGAAAAACTGTAACAGGATTTTATGTCTCATCTATTTTATGTTTCTTACTTTTCCTTTATACTTAATTTTTTTTCTTTTTCTTTTAAGAAAGTTCTTTGCCACTCCAAATTCAAAGTTTTATTTTCATCTTCTAATTTTGTTAGTTTTTATATTCTAATTCTTAAATTGAACTTTTTATAGATATTCTTGATAATTAAATATCTCAACATCATTTATTAGATTATGTTTCTTTTCTTGATTTGTTTGGAATGCTATTTTAATACCCATTATCAGTGGTTCTTAAGTTTTATTGTTTCTCTGATACAACAGTTATGCTGTCAGAAATGATAACTCATTATGGCCTGCCGCATACATAACGCAGTTTCCATTTGTGCAATTACTGCAAGATGAACTTACTGTAACTCCATCTCTCAGGAACTGCTGATATGCAATGGTTGGGAATCTAGGGATCATATATTTATATATTTTGATTTGTTTTTGGTCCTTTTTCTGTTCCAATGTATTAAGTCAAATATGTTTATTATATCCAGTAATGACTTTCATTTTATAATATGTCTTGGTATCTGAAAGAGTAAGACATCCCTTTATTTTTATCCAAAATTTCTTTTGGTGAATTTATCCTTTGTGATCAAATTTATAATTGCTTGGATAAGTTTTTATATTTGAGAGATATCTATAAATTTCTCTTTTTCTCTATACCTTTAAGCCATGCACTATTTTGCACTATTTTGCACCAGTAGGTAAGTTGTATGTGTGTGTAACCATTCACTGCAGTGGGTGTAGGAACACCAAACCTGGTGCTTGGAGCCAGGCTATTCCCATCTGAAAATCAGTTTACCACTTTTTTTGATATTTAATCCTGAACAAGTTATTTAACTAATTCATCTGTAATTTTTTAATCTATAAATGGGAATTCTAATATGACCTAGCTCACAGAGATGATGTGAGGATTGTTTTTCATTTTCAGCAATATGTATTGCTTATGCATTCTCTCCATCCACTCTCTGGTTTTTGACTCTGTCCTTCACCTCATCTTTGTCATATTTAGACAAATTGATAAAACTTTTTCTCTGGAGGTGAGGATCTCTTTGCAGTGGGTACCAAAATGTTGAGACTCTTCATGACTCTGCAGGGGTATTTAGTTTCATTCTTCCCTGAATCTCCCAGGAAACCATTTGGTTTGTGCATCACTTGCCTACTTTTCTTAAAAAGAAAGTAATGAACAATTACTTTTGGGCTGGTAGTCTTCTACTACATTTTCAGGGATATTTGGGGGAAGAAAGAAGATAATTACATGTTCTCAATCTTTTCTATTCCTGATGCATGTATTTAGAGTAAATGTAAATTTGGGGGAATGTGTTTATTATTTATTATTTTAAACAATTTATTATATTTATTGGGGGGGAGCAGAGGAAGAGGAAGAGGAACAGAAGCACACTCCAGAGGCAGGGCACCATCTCATGACCCTGAATTCGTGACCTGAGCTGAAATCAAGAGTCGGATGCTTAACTGACTGAGCCACCCAGGTGCTCCTATTGCATATTTAGACAAATTGATAAAATCATTACACATACTACAACCCCCATAACAGCAACATTTTTTTCTCAAGTTAAGTAACACTGAACATTTTTTACAATCTCTCCTCTAAGAAAGGTCTGTGTACTTGATTGAATTATATGCTTGCAGTATGCAACTTTTTCTATGGAGGTGAGGATCTCTTTGCCATCATTGCTGTAGACGGTTTTCCTTTAGAGTAAGGGGGTGGGTGGTAGTGGTGGAAGGGAGCTGGTGTAATGCAGTGAGAAGCTGAGGGAAGAAAGGACTTTCTAAGGGAGAGGTTAGAACAATGAGTGGCCTCAAAATTGCATAAAAATGATAGCTCTATGACATGTAAAATGGCTCTGTCAGGAGTAACGTAGAAGTAAAAGTCAACTTGTTAAGTATGATTAAAATTAGAAACAAGTAAATACTTGATTAAAAAGCAAAATGCGATGGGGAAAAGAAGGTGAAAATTAAAGTCATAAATTGAAGGTACAGAAAGCCTGAAAGGTACATTTGGTTTTAGTCTGATGGAGATTTGGGAATGTGTTTTATTTGAAAGTTACAAGAGAGAGAAAATGAAGATATAATTTTAGCATTTTTTCAGGAGTCATTCTGGAACATGTACTGGTATATCCCTGTGTTAGGTAAGAATTGAGCTAATTGACTTTACAAATAGTACAGTCAGTATTTGAATGTAGGAGAGAATAAGAGCATGTGAGGCAGGCTGGTTCAAGAGAAAAACAGAAAAGTAATGCTCGTTTGGCTTTTTATTTCCAATGATATTAATCTTGGAGAAATATGAAGCAAAGCCACAAAATGCATTGTAAAGGCAGAGAGGAGCCTAAGAAGAGTGGAAATAATCTACAACAGCTCAGGCTGGTATAGGAGAAGCTGTAGTTACCTCTGAGTACTGAGGTTAATCGGCATCAGAATGTTTGCTATAATGTGAATGTTTATTTCAGTCATCTTACTTCTTTACCTACCCACAGTTACAAAACATCTCCATAAACAAGCAGAAAGCCAAATCCAGCACAGCTATCTATAAAGTTACCCTAGTAGAAAGTGAATTAGGAAATCAAATCCAAATGTGGGAACTACTCTTCAGATTTTTCAGACTCAGAGGAATTGTATAGAAATTTGAAAGAAACATAGCATGTACAATAGTAATCATCATTGAATCAGGATGAGAGTTCATGTACATGTGTCTTTTTGCCTACTAAAAAGTCAGAATAGAATGCAGCAGACATGCCATACACACCTATATCTTATACATGATACAGCATTTGATTTTTTTAAAAAGAAATTCTATCTGATCTATTGGATAGTTCTCAGAAACACAGGGAGGAAAAAGCAGGTTTTAGGAAGAACAGAAACAGTCTCATAGATTCATTGAAGAGATTTTCAGAAGACACAGAAATACATGAAGATTATGATAAAATTTACATATGTGAAAGATCAGACTGATGGCAAAGTGAAAAATAATAATTGGAAAGAAAATGAAACCAAGGTACAGTCATACAATCATATTCTCAAGCCTAGTGGAAGAATTTATTAAACCATCAGTTCATACCCAGAAATTCTGAATTAGTTATCTATATAGTGGAAACGTTATTCACTATTCAAATTTTGCTCCCAGAAAACGTATTGCCATAGTACACTTATTAGACTGGAGCCCTTGATTTACCAGAACTACTCTATCAGTGTTAATAATAATAATTGTAATAAGGTACTCAACTGTTACTGCTGCCTTGACTGTTATCACTGTTACTATTGATTCCTAATTATCAATACTGATATTCCTTTTGCTGTGCTCTGCATGTACCACATATTATCTTTCACCTTAACAATAACTGTGACACCTACATTGACTTGCAATATATTAGGAATCCTTTAAATGTTTTACCTGTGCCAACACAGTCGTCATAACAAGCCTATGAGGTAAAATCTATAATTATTCCAATTTTACAGAAGAGAAAGCTAAGGTACATATTTCTTGGAATTGGTTCAATGATGCACAGAATAGCAAATCGATTATTTAGTATCACTAGCTTAAACCAAGGATCAGAGAAGTTTGGTGATTTCTCCAATACCAGACAACTAGTAAGATAAAGACCTAGCCTGTTGTCCTAATAGAGTCTGATCCAGGATCTAAACACTGAGATGTGTGAAGTAAACAAAGTTCAGTTTTCTTTTTGGCTCTAACACTCCAGAGCTGTGTGAATGTGGTCAAATAATTAAGCTAAGATTTAATTTCCATTCTTTAAGTTGAAGGAACAATGTTTATGTTACACAGTCATTATACAAAATAAATGAATCATCTTTAAAACTCTATGACATCTATCACAAGACATTTTAAACAAATTCTACCTCTTCCATCTCTCCCTTCCCCTATCACCTTGCCATGCAACCCAAGAAAATAGAAAATAAAAACATGTCATTGTTCAAAATGGATGCAATTTTTGCCACTAAAGGCTGTTTGGGGGGAAAGAAGTGAAAAAAAGCTTTTCCATGAGGTACATATTTCCAAGCTTATTTTTTTAATTGTGGAAAAAATGCATCTCAATTTAAATGCAAACTGTGGATTATAACCTTTAGATAGTGCTATTTATACAAATAATATCAGGCCTTCCAAAAGAACAAATAACATGACACTGATATGCATGATTACCATTAACCTTAATCAGACATGGCAAGCTCAGGATTCTGTGTCTTCAGAAAACACTTCCCTGATTAGCTCCGCTCAGCAGTAGGGCTTTCCTAAGATGCACATTAATTGCTCCAGGCCCCACTGTAGGCAAAGGCAAAGTTGGGAAATTTTGTGTGTCTGTGGAAAATGGATGGTTATGAATGGACTAACCACAATGTCTTTATTAAACAAATATGGCACATTGATCAGGTGGCTGTCAAGTAGTTTTGATAGATTATTTTTCTCTCATTTTCCTTTGAGAAAGATGTATTGGCTCAACTCCCTGCAAAGCATCCAACCGTACATGTAGATCACTCCTCCCTCATTAAAGCAAACAGCCTTGCATACTGTGGTCCATAGATCAACAACCACAGATTTCCCCAATAATTCATCTCAGAAAAGCCTGTGGTTGGCTGGTCCCACTGTAAAAGAGATATTATCCCATTTTTAGAGATACACATTTAAGTACTAATTTCAAATTGGTCTGAATACCAATTTGTGACTTGAGATGTAATAAAAATAATAACACTGGGAATTTCCAAAATATTTAATATTTAGTATTTTTAATATTTAGTTAAATTTTTACTTTAGTAAGCAAGTATAGATAAAAAGACAGAGCATGGTGACAGAGCATGGTATTATGGAAAAGAATAAACAAACTGGATTTAGAATTAGGTTTGGTCTCTAATTCAGGTTTCATAAAGAATCTGCTAGTAAACAAGAAACATCCTTTTCCTAGAGCTCTCTAATATTATTTACAAAAATCATGCAGTTAAACTAGATTATCTTCACTTCCAAGTTGACTTTGCATCTCTATGCTCTTATACATCTGATATTTAAAATATTTGATCTTCCAGGGAATGTATTTTTATTAAGTAATAATTAAGTAAGTTCTTACTCAGTCTTACTAGAGTCTCTGAAATGATGTAAACTTTGCCTTTATTTTCATTTTTCTTAGGAGAGATTGAACTTCTAGGCTCTTTTAACACTGATGATGATTTTTCTAGGAACAGATTTCACAGAAACCAAGTAATTTGGGAGAAGATAAAAGAGGAGGAGAGGAGAAAGAAAGAGAAAACCACTCTATGGTCAACTAATCTTCAATAAATAGAAAAGAACATCCAGAAGGAAAAAGACAGTCTTTTGAACAAATGGTGGTGGGAATACTGGAGAGCAACATGCAGAAGAGTGAAACTGGACCACTTTCTTACATCGTACATGAAAGTAAATTCAAAATGAATGAAAGACCTAAATGTGAGACAGGAAACCATCAAAATCCTAGAGGAGAACACAGGCATCAACCTCTTTAACCTTGGTTGCAGCAACTTACTAGATACATTGCCAGAGGCAAAGGAAACAAAAGCAAAACTGAACTACTGGGACGTCATCAAGATAAAAATTTCTGCACAATGAAGGAAACAATAAACAAACCTAAAAGGTAACCAATGGAATGGGAGAAGATATTTTCAAATGACATATCTGATGAAAGGTTAGTATTCAAAATCTATAAAGAGCTTATCAAACTAAGCACTCAAAAAACCAAATAATCCAGTTAAGAAATGGGAAGATTTGAATAGACACTTTTCCAAAGAAGACATCCAGATGGCTAACAGGCACATGAAAAGATGCTCAACATCACTCCTTATCAGGGAAATATAAATCAAAACCATGATGAGATGTCACATCACACCTGTCAGAATGGCTAAAATTAACACACAGGAAACAACAGATGTTGGTGATGATGTGGAGAAAGGGGAACCATCCTACACTGTTGATGGGAATGCAAACTGGTTCAGCCACTCCGGAGAACAGTATGGAGGTTCCTCAAAAACTTAGAAATAGAACTAACCTACAACCCAGCAATTGCACTACAGGGTATTTACCCAAATGGAACAAAAATACAGATAGGATAAAGGCATCTGATGTTTATAACAGCATTATCAACAATAGACAAGCTATGGAAAGAGCCCAAGTGTCTATCAACTGATGAATGAATTAAAAATATAATATATAATATTCTAAATATATATATTTAGAATATTATCCAGCCATTAAAAAAGAGGAAATTTTGCCATCTGGAAACAGCATGAATGAATCTGGAGGATATGCTAATGTAAGTGAGCCTGACATAGAAGAAAAAACACTGCATGATCCCACTTAGATGAGGAATCTAAATAGTTACAGTCATTGCAGCACAAAGTTGAGTGTTAGTTACCTGGGAATTAGAAAAATTGATGGATGTTGGTTAAAGGATTCAGTTTCCATTATGTAAGATAAATAGGTCCTAGAGGTGCTAGAGATCTTCTGTACACTGTAGTGCTTATATTTCACAATACTGTATTGTTCAAAATTTGCTAAGAAGTTAGAGCTTATGTTAGGTGTCCTTCTCTCTCTCTCTCACATGCACACACACGCACACACACACACACACAAACACACACTCATAGAGGGTGAAAGAAAACATGTGGAGCCTTGTTATATTTACATCATTGACTGTGGTGATGGTTTTATGAGTATACCCTTGTCTCTAAACTCATCAATTTATATACTTCAAATATATACAATTTTTTGTACATCAAATATACCTAAATAACAGTTTAAAGAAAAAAAAACCAAGATTTACCTATGCAAAACTCCTTCTTTTATTTTTTTTCTTTTTTTTAATCAATTAATTAATTAATTAATTAATTTTTAAATTAATTTTTTAATTTTTTTTATAAACATATATTTTTATCCCCAGGGGTACAGGTCTGTGAATCACCAGGTTTACACACTTCACAGCACTCACCAAAGCACATACCCTCCCCAATGTCCATAATCCCACCCCCTTCTCCCAAACCCCCTCCCCCCAGCAACCCTCAGTTTGTTTTGTGAGATTAAGAGTCACTTATGGTTTGTCTCCCTCCCAATCCCATCTTGTTTCATTGATTCTTCTCCTACCCACTTAAGCCCCCATGTTGCATCACCACTTCCTCATATCAGGGAGATCATATGATAGTTGTCTTTCTCTGCTTGACTTATTTCGCTAAGCATGATACGCTCTAGTTCCATCCATGTTGTCGCAAATGGCAAGATTTCATTTCTTTTGATGGCTGCATAGTATTCCATTGTGTATATATACCACATCTTCTTGATCCATTCATCTGTTGATGGACATCTAGGTTCTTTCCATAGTTTGGCTATTGTGGACATTGCTGCTATAAACATTCAGGTGCATGTGCCCCTTTGGATCACTACGTTTGTATCTTTAGGGTAAATACCCAATAGTGCAATTGCTGGGTCATAGGGCAGTTCTATTTTCAACACTTTGAGGAACCTCCATGCTGTTTTCCAGAGTGGCTGCACCAGCTTGCATTCCCACCAACAATGTAGGAGGGTTCCCCTTTCACCGCATCCTCGCCAGCATCTGTCATTTCCTGACTTGATGATTTTAGCCATTCTGACTGGTGTGAGGTGATATCTCATTGTGGTTTTGATTTGTATTTCCCTGATGCCGAGTGATATGGAGCACTTTTTCATGTGTCTGTTGGCCATCTGGATGTCTTCTTTGCAGAAATGTCTGTTCATGTCCTCTGCCCATTTCTTGATTGGATTATTTGTTCTTTGGGTGTTGAGTTTGCTAAGTTCTTTATAGATTCTGGACACTAGTCCTTTATCTGATATGTCGTTTGCAAATATCTTCTCCCATTCTGTCAGTTGTCTTTTGATTTTGTTAACTGTTTCCTTTGCTGTGCAAAAGCTTTTGATCTTGATGAAATCCCAATAGTTCATTTTTGCCCTTGCTTCCCTTGCCTTTTGCGTTGTTCCTAGGAAGATGTTGCTGCAGCAGAGGTCAAAGAGGTTGCTGCCTGTGTTCTCCTCAAGGATTTTGATGGATTCCTTTCGCACATTGAGGTCCTTCATCCATTTTGAGTCTATTTTTGTGTGTGGTGTAAGGAAATGGTCCAATTTCATTTTTCTGCATGTGGCTGTCCAATTTTCCCAGCACCATTTATTGAAGAGGCTGTCTTTTTGCCATTGGACATTCTTTCCTGCTTTGTCGAAGATTAGTTGACCATAGAGTTGAGGGTCTATTTCTGGGCTCTCTATTCTGTTCCATTGATCTATGTGTCTGTTTTTGTGCCAGTACCATGCTGTCTTGATGACGACAGCTTTGTAATAGAGCTTGAAGTCCGGAATTGTGATGCCACCAACGTTGGCTTTCTTTTTCAATATCCCTTTGGCTATTCGAGGTCTTTTCTGGTTCCATATAAATTTTAGCATTATTTGTTCCATTTCTTTGAAAAAGATGGATGGTACTTTGAAAGGAATTGCATTAAATGTGTAGATTGCTTTAGGTAGCATAGACATTTTCACAATATTTATTCTTCCAATCCAGGAGCATGGAACATTTTTCCATTTCTTTGTGTCTTCCTCAATTTCTTTCATGAGTACTTTATAGTTTTCTGAGTATAGATCCTGTGCCTCTTTGGTTAGGTTTATTCCTAGGTATCTTATGGTTTTGGGTGCAATTGTAAATGGGATTGACTCCTTAATTTCTCTTTCTTCTGTCTTGCTGTTGGTGTAGAGAAATGCAACTGATTTCTGTGCATTGATTTTATATCCTGACACTTTACTGAATTCCTGTATAAGTTCTAACAGTTTTGGAGTGGAGTCTTTTGGGTTTTCCACATATAGTATCATATCATCTGCGAAGAGTGATAATTTGACTTCTTCTTTGCCGATTTGGATGCCTTTAATTTCCTTTTGTTGTCTGATTGCTGAGGCTAGGACCTCTAGTACTATGTTGAATAGCAGTGGTGATAATGGACATCCCTGCCGTGTTCCTGACCTTAGCGGAAAAGCTTTCAGTTTTTCTCCATTGAGAATGATATTTGCGGTGGGTTTTTCATAGATGGCTTTGATGATATTGAGGTATGTGCCCTCTATCCCTACACTTTGAAGAGTTTTGATCAGGAAGGGATGCTGTACTTTGTCAAATGCTTTTTCAGCATCTATTGAGAGTATCATATGGTTCTTGTTCTTTCTTTTATTGATGTGTTGTATCACATTGACTGATTTGCGGATGTTGAACCAACCTTGCAGCCCTGGAATAAATCCCACTTGGTCGTGGTGAATAATCTTTTTAATGTACTGTTGAATCCTATTGGCTAGTATTTTGTTGAGTATTTTCGCATCTGTGTTCATCAAGGATATCGGTCTATAGCTCTCTTTTTTGGTGGGATCCTTGTCTGGTTTTGGGATCAAGGTGATGCTGGCCTCATAAAATGAGTTTGGAAGTTTTCCTTCCATTTCTATTTTTTGGAACAGTTTCAGGAGAATAGGAATTAGTTCTTCTTTAAATGTTTGGTAAATTCCCCCGGGAAGCCGTCTGGCCCTGGGCTTTTGTTTGTTTGGAGATTTTTAATGACTGTTTCAATCTCCTTACTGGTTATGGGTCTGTTCAGGCTTTCTATTTCTTCCTGGTTCAGTTGTGGTAGTTTATATGTTTCTAGGAATGCATCCATTTCTTCCAGATTGTCAAATTTATTGGCGTAGAGTTGCTCATAGTATGTTCTTATAACAGTTTGTATTTCTTTGGTGTTAGTTGTGATCTCTCCTCTTTCATTCATGATTTTATTTATTTGGGTCCTTTCTCTTTTCTTTTTGATAAGTCGGGCCAGGGGTTTATCAATTTTATTAATTCTTTCAAAGAACCAGCTCCTAGTTTCGTTGATTTGTTCTATTGTTTTTTTGGTTTCTATTTCATTGATTTCTGCTCTGATCTTTATGATTTCTCTTCTCCTGCTGGGCTTAGGGTTTCTTTCTTGTTCTTTCTCCAACTCCTTTAGGTGTAGGGTTAGGTTGTGTACCTGAGACCTTTCTTGTTTCTTGAGAAAGGCTTGTACCGCTATATATTTTCCTCTCAGGACTGCCTTTGTTGTGTCCCACAGGTTTTGAACCGTTGTATTTTCATTATCATTTGTTTCCATGATTTTTTTCAATTCTTCTTTAATTTCCCAGTTGACCCATTCATTCTTTAGAAGGATGCTGTTTAGTCTCCATGTATTTGGGTTTTTTCCAAACTTCCTTTTGTGGTTGAGTTCTAGCTTTAGAGCATTGTGGTCTGAAAATATGCAGGGAATGATCCCAATCTTTTGATACCGGTTGAGTCCTGATTTAGGACCGAGGATGTGATCTATTCTGGAGAATGTTCCATGTGCACTAGAGAAGAATGTGTATTCTGTTGCTTTGGGATGAAATATTCTAAATATATCTGTGATGTCCATCTGGTCCAGTGTGTCGTTTAAGGCCTTTATTTCCTTGCTGATCTTTTGCTTGGATGATCTGTCCATTTCAGTGAGGGGAGTGTTAAAGTACCCTACTATTATTGTATTATTGTTGATGTGTTTCTTTGATTTTGTTATTAATTGGTTTATATAGTTGGCTGCTCCCACGTTGGGGGCATAGATATTTAAAATTGTTAAATCTTCTTGTTGGAAAGACCCTTTGAGTATGATATAGTGTCCTTCCTCATCTCTTATTATAGTCTTTGGCTTAAAATCTAATTGATTTGATATAAGGATTGCCACTCCTGCTTTCTTCTGATGTCCATTAGCATGGTAAATTCTTTTCCACCCCCTCACTTTAAATCTGGAGGTGTCTTCGGGCTTAAAATGAGTTTCTTGGAGGCAACATATAGATGGGTTTTGTTTTTTTTATCCATTCTGATACCCTGTGTCTTTTGACAGGGGCATTTAGCCCATTAACATTCAGGGTAACTATTGAGAGATATGAATTTAGTGCCATTGTATTGCCTGTAAGTTGACTGTTACTGTATATGGTCTCTGTTCCTTTCTGATCTACCACTTGTAGGCTCTCTCTTTGCTTAGAGGACCCCTTTCAAGATTTCCTGTAGAGCTGGTTTGGTATTTGCAAATTCTTTCAGTTTTTGTTTGTCCTGGAAGCTTTTAATCTCTCCTTCTATTTTCAATGATAGCCTAGCTGGATATAGTATTCTTGGCTGCATGTTTTTCTCCTTTAGTGCTCTGAAAATATCATGCCAGCTCTTTCTGGCCTGCCAGGTCTCTGTGGATAAGTCAGCTGCCAATCTAATATTTTTACCATTGTATGTTACAGACTTCTTTTCCCGGGCTGCTTTCAGGATTTTCTCTTTGTCACTGAGACTTGTAAATTTTACTATTAGGTGACGGGGTGTGGGCCTATTCTTATTGATTTGGAGGGGCGTTCTCTGAACCTCCTGAATTTTGATGCTCGTTCCCTTTGCCATATTGGGGAAATTCTCCCCAATAATTCTCTCCAGTATACCTTTTGCTCCCCTCTCTCTTTCTTCTTCTTCTGGAATCCCAATTATTCTAATGTTGTTTCGTCTTATGGTGTCACTTATCTCTCGAATTCTCCCCTCGTGGTCCAGTAGCTGTTTGTCCCTCTTTTGCTCAGCTTCTTTATTCTCTGTGATTTGGTCTTCTATATCACTAATTCTTTCTTCTGCCTCATTTATCCTAGCAGTGAGAGCCTCCATTTTTGATTGCACCTCATTAATAGCTTTTTTTATTTCAACTTGGTTAGATTTTAGTTCTTTTATTTCTCCAGAAAGGGCTTTTATATCTCTCGAGAGGGTTTCTCTAATATCTTCCATGCCTTTTTCGAGCCCGGCTAGAACCTTGAGAATTGTCATTCTGAACTCTAGGTCTGACATATTACCAATGTCTGTATTGGTTAGGTCCCTAGCCTTCGGTACTGCCTCTTGTTCTTTTTTTTGTGTTGAATTTTTCCGTCTTGTCATTTTGTCCAGATAAGAGTATATGAAGGGGCAAGTAAAATACTAAAAGGGTGGCAACAACCCCAGGAAAAAATTTTTAACCAAATTAGAAGAGATCCAGAATCGTGAGGGGAGAGAAAGGGGATAAAAAGAGGTTCAAAAAGGAAGAAAGAAAAAAAAAAGAAAAAAGAAAAAAAAAAAAAGGAAAAGAAAAGAATTTAAAAAAAAAAGAAAACACCTAAGAAAAATGTTAAAAAGAAAAAATATATATATTAGATAAACTAGTAAAAAATCTTAAAAAAGAAAAAGGTAACAGTTAAAAAAAAAAAAATTTTACCCGAAGGCGAGAAAAAAAAAAAATTGAAAAAAAAAAATTAAATTAACTGCAAGACTAAAAAAAAATCACAGGGAAAAAGTCATGAGTTCCGTGCTTGGCTTTCTCCTCTGGAATTCTGCTGCTCTCCTTGGTATTGAAACCGCACTCCTTGGTAGGTGAACTTGGTGTCGGCTGGATTTCTTGTTGATCTTCTGGGGGAGGGGCCTGTTGTAGTGATTCTCAAGTGTCTTTGCCCCAGGCGGAATGACACCGCCCTTACCCGGGGCCGGGGTGAGTAATCCGCTCAGGTTTGCTTTCAGGAGCTTTTGTTCCCTGAGCGCTTTCCGTAGAGTTCCGGAGGACGGGAATACAAATGTCGGCCTCCTGGTCTCCAGCTCGGAGGAGCCGAGAGCCCAGGGCCGCACTCCTCAGTGCGCCCTCAGAGAACAGCGCCCAGTTACTCCCGACTGCCTGACCTCCGGCCGCGCTCCGAGCTCACCGAGCCTGCGACCAGTTCAAGGTAACACCGAGCTGTGAGCTTACTGTCGGCTCTGTCTCTGTAGCTGGCTTTCCCGTTCCAATACCCGCAAGGTCTGCGACACTCAGACACCCCCGATCCTTCTGTGACCCTGCGGGACCTGAGGCCACGCTGAACCCGCGTGGGCTTCGCCCCGGTTTAGCCTCTGGAGCGATGTCCCTCAGCGGAACAGACTTTTAAAAGTCCTGATTTTGTGCGCGGTTGCTCCGCCGCTTGCCGGGAGCCGGCCCCTCCCCCCGGGGTCTATCTTCCCGTCGCTTTGGATTCACTTCTCTGCCGGTCCTACCTTTCAGAAAGTGGTTGTTTTTCCTTTTCCAGAATTGCTGTTCTTCTTCTCTTCGATCTGCCGATGGATTTTCAGGTGTTTGCAATCTTTAGATAAGCTATCTAGCTGATCTCCGGCTAGCTGAAGCAGTCTCAGCCTGCTACTTCTCCGCCATCTTGACTCCTCCCTCCTTCTTTTATTTTTAATTTAATTTTTTAATTAAATTGATTTATTTATTTTCAGAAAAACAGTATTCATTGTTTTTTTCACCACACCCAGTGCTCCATGCAAACTGCCCTATGACCCGTGCCCTCTATAATACCCACCACCTGGTACCCCAACCTCCCACCCCTCCGCCACTTCAAACCCCTCAGATTGTTTTTCAGATTCCATAGTCTCTCATGATTCACCTTCTTTTCCAATTTACCCCAACTCCCTTCTCCTCTCTAACACCCCTTGTCCTCCATGGTATTTGTTATGCTCCACAAATAAGTGAAACCATATGATGATTGACTCTCTCTGCTTGACTGATTTCACTCAGCATATTCTCTTCCAGTCCCGTCCATGTTGCTACAAAAGTTGGGTATTCAACCTTTCTGATGGAGGCATAATACTCCATAGTGTATATGGACCACATCTTCCTTATCCATTCGTCTGTTGAAGGGCATCTTGGTTCTTTCCACAGTTTGGTGACCCTGGCCATTGCTGCTGGGGTACAGATGGCCCTTCTTTTCACGACATCTGTATCTTTGGGGTAAATACCCAGGAGTGCAATTGCAGGGTCATAGGGAAGTTCTATTTTTAATTTCTTAAGGAATCGCCACACTGTTCTCCAAAGTGGCTGCACCAACTTGCATTCCCACCAACAGTGTAAGAAGTTTCCCCTTTCTCCACATCCTCTCCAACACATATTGTTTCCTGTTTTGTTAATTTTTAATTTAATTTAATTTCTGTGTGTGTGTTCCAAAATTCATTGTTTATGCACCACACCCAGTGCTCCTGTAATACATGCCCTCCTTAATAACCACCACTGGGCTCACCCAACCCCCAAGTCCCCTCTCCTCCAAAACCCTCAGTTTGTTTTCTCAGTCCATAGTCTCTCATGGTTTGTCTCCTCCTCCAATTTCCCCCAACTCACTTCTCTCCATCTTCCAATGTCTTCCGTGTTATTTCTTATGCTCCACAAAGTAAATGAAACCATATGATACTTGACTCTCTCTGCTTGACTTATTTCACTTAGCATAATCTCCTCCAGTCCCATCCATGTTGATACAAGAGTTAGGTACTCATCCTTTCTGATGGAGGCATAACAATCCATTGTATATATGGGCCATATCTTCTTATCCATTCATCTCTTTAAGGGCATCTTGGTTCTTTCCACAGTTTGGCGACTGTGGCCATTGCTGCTATGAACATTGAAGTAGAGATGGCCCTTCTTTTCACTACATCTGTATCTTTGAGGTAAATATCCAGTAGTGCAAGGATGTAAAGAAAGGGGAACCCTCTTAAACTGTTGGTGGAAATGCAAGTTGATGTAGCCACTTTGGAAAACCGTGTGGTGATTCCTTAAGAAATTAAGAATAGAGCTACCCTATGACCCTACAAAATTCCTTGTTTCTATCTATCAATTTAAATACAAAATGTTTTTTATGGTATTCTTCATTGTAGTCAAGTTTTTCCATATTGTATACAATAATATTCCAGAATTCCTTCTCTTATTTTATCAATGCTTTACTGTAGTGAACTCTGTATGTACTTTAAGCCTATCACTGTGTTTACCAACTTTTCCCATCTTAATAGATTCTGACTTCCTATTCACTCCTTATCTTTCTAGTTGATAGATGATCAGGAATTCTAGGCCCAGGGACAGGTTACTATCGTTCCATAATTCTTTATATGATGTTGAGTTCATGAGATGCCTTTTTAATAGCTTTTACTCAATTCGGTTAATTCACCTGAAATTAGAGGAGATATCTCCCAGTATCTTATATTAGCTTTTTCTCTTTGTTTTGTTTTTAATTTTCGTTTCCTTTCTTACCTTCCCTCCCTTATTTTGTGTTTTGTGTATTTTAGTGAACCATCTGGATAGGAGGAATAGAGAACATAAAGTCAGATATCATTTTATGTTACAGAAAAACACAAGCTAAATGTATCTGTTGTTTGTTTACCTATCCTCTTTAAGACTATAATCATTTAATCATAATGTGCGTGTAATTATAATTGCACCTATATATGGGAGAAAGTGACTGTTTTCAGTTGTTGTGTATGTTCTAAATCTAATAATAAAAATATCACATTTGTAGAAAAATGAGAAAACAGTTCTGTAGAATATTAATTACTTCCTTATAATATTGTTAATCTTTCTAAGATTAGATAATATGACTTAAACATTTCTCAGAATGCCAAATGGTACATAATTGATAAGTATTCTTTTCTTTCATGTTACCTTGCCCCAGATATGTTGTGTTTCAGTTTTGCTTCAGGATGCTGGTATAGAATTCTTTGCATTATAAATTGATATTTTGCACACCTCAAGGTTTCTGATGGGAACATTTTAGCTATCACTCTTTTGGAGAATGCCCTTAAATATGATTGTAAATTTTTTTTTTCCTATCAGCGTTCTCTTCTGATATATATATTTTTTTACATTCCTAATCCTAAGCACATTTAGAGCCTCTGTCTTTTCCTTATTAGTTGCTCTCACAATATAATTGCCACATTCACTGTAATAATAGTTATTGCACTTATAATTAATCATGCATCATATTTTAATTAGAATTAACTTCATAGTATTCACATAGCATAGCAATAGATCCCCCTGTTCTCTATTTTATGCAAAAGGAATGTTATCTGCTAATGAACTAACACCACATTGGCTCATGTTGAGACAGTTAGAATGTTGCCTATAATTATGACTGGACAGCCAATCAGAGTTGCAGCACACTCTGCTTGTACTTGAACATTTTTCATAAATGCTGACTGGTCTATGGCCCTTGAATAAATAGGTATATATTTCTTTAAACTGAATGCATTACTTTTACCTGGTCCAATGCCTAATTCATCTTAGAGCATTCTTTATTCTTTGTATAATACTCATCTATGACTGCAGAATGGCCTTCTTCCATTTAAAGGTGTTTAATGCCATTCCAACCATTTAGCAAACAAAGCACTTCTTTGCTAAGGGTGAAGGATTTTAAATATAATCTCATCTAGCTTCTATGCATAAAATTGAAATCTGCTCTGTATTAATACACCAAACCAGTAGATCAGTAAGAAAGGGAATATTGTTTTAATGACTCCAAATAGCTCGTACAATTAAAAATCCTTTTGCTTACTTTATCATTTACTTTTTTTCTACAACTGGATTCCTGCCCTCTTTTAAGTTGTTGTTTTCATTTTTTTCACCATACAGGAACAAATCCACAATAAGCTAGTGATTTTCCCCCTATGGTTCTAAGGTTTAATAGAGTTAAAATTTTTAAAAGGGGGAGAAAACATATCAAAATTATTTATACCAAACTATGTTAAAATAAAATTACGTAGCTTTAGCATGAACCCTTAATTTAAAAGTCTATTTAAGATGCCATGAACAGGACAAGATGGCGGGGACGTAGGAGGAGGCACCAATTCAACCTGTACCCTAAAGTGAGCTGATTACCTACCAAAGAACTCCAATCACCCAGGAAATCAGCCTGAGATCAGAATTATACACGTCTGGATCTCTACAGGGGCAGAAGACGTCAGTGGGCAGGTAAAGTGGAGTGGGAACATAGGACTGATATCAGACGATAAAGATGCCATTAACAAAGATATGGCATCTTCTTCATAGTCCTTGTGTCTAATTCCAAAGCAAAGACTTACATGGCCAAGATTGATAGCCTTGGAACGGATAAAACTCAAGGTGGATACAATGAAAAAGAACCCTCCATATCCACAGCTTAACCACTTGTCGGGCCATGTTAAAGATAGTTGTCCAGGATAAATAGACTATAAATGTAGTTTTTAAAGTTATATGAACGGGGCATATAGGTACCACATAAACTCCACTATACAAATGGTGTTGTGTTATTATTGTGTGTGAGTTTTCCTCTAAATCAGAAGCAGAGTATTTCCATCCACTGAAGTCAGACTGAATTTAAAAATGGACCCAATGGGATACAATTCGTTTTTGTTTTTTAAAAATTAACACATATAAAATGCAATAAACAGAAAGGTAAAACAAATTATATAGAAAAATATTCCATATATACATTAAGAGGAAGGAACTAGCTTAGAACTATCAAAATCAGAAAAATAAACTTAAGGCAAAGTACTCCTATATATAAAGCAAGTCACTCCATACATTTGAAATATAAATTCATAATGGAGACACAATGCTACTAAAATTCTATGCACTAATGACACTTAGAAAAGTAGAATTTACCAAAATTGATGCAAGAAATAGAATATCAGAATAATTATTTAACAACAAATGAAAGGATAATTATCATTATAAAAGTATGAGAAGTGGCAATGTAAGTATCAGATTAGCCTGGAAGATCTTGTTACCCCAGAAAATTAGGATATGTGTGTGAGTGTGTGTGAGCATGTGTATGTGTATGTGTGTGTGAGAGAGAGAGTAAGAGAGAGAGAAAGCATGTCACAAGGACACAAGGGCTTTATTGACCATACATGGAGCAATTTTAAAGCCAAAATAATTAAGAAGACTGATATATTATAGACCTTTAGAGAAGAAAATCCATGACAAAATCCACAATAATTAATACATATGTAAATAAGTCAATCAGTAATTAATAAAAAAAAAAGTGAAGGACAAAAGAAGACTTGTTTATGAACTGCTTAGTACAACTGGTAAATGTGAAGGAAATGTGGGATATGAAACACCATAATGTTACAAGCATGATGTGTGGCAAAGCCCAAATAATAATCATCAATGAATGCTAAGTATAAGAATACATTTAAATAATAGTCAGGATGTTTCATGTCCATACAGTATCTACCCACAGATTGCTTATTTGTTGCAAGAACAGAAATCAGAAATATAACCAATGAGGAACAGATGGGCATTGTCTGTGAAGCTAATATCACCCACGTAGTGCTCTGGCCTGGAAATGCAACCACAAGGAAACAGTAGACAAACACAAATAAAACATCCTATTAAAGAAAGGGAAAAAAGAATTGTTTTCTTTAAAATATTAATATCATAAAAGACAAAGTCAGTCTGTGGAAATGTTCCAAAGTAAAGGATACCAAAGTATCATGATAAACAAATACAACAGCTGGTCACAGCTGAATCTTCAACTGAAATAATAACAAACTTCCAGTAACTTCAGAATAGAAAATAACTACAACTATATATGTAATTATTATATTTTTGCAATAAAAGATAAAATTATATTTTCCAATAATATGAAACATATATTTCTTTTAATAAGTTTAACAAAAAAGCACAAACTTTATTCACAGAAAATGAGAAATCACTATTGAGAGAAATTATGTAACTAAATAAAGATAAGAATATATAGCATTCAAGATTTAGAAGACAATATTGCAAAAATATTCAAGACAATGCCAGTAGAAATGTCAATAATTACATGTGAAACTTTTCAAGCTGATTCTACAATTTATATGAAAAGGTAAATGACCATGAATGGCTAATTACTGCTTGAAAATGGTTTGTATTCCCAGTTATGAAGCTCCAAATAAAGCTAGTATTATACTGCATAGTATTAGGATAAGAATTGACAAACAGATCTTTGAAAAAAAGTAGTGTCCATAAGTAGGTCCAGTCACATTTGGACACACTATATACCACAGTTTGAAACTACAGAGCAGTCTTTTCACATGGTGGTAGTAGTGTCTTTGAATATACCATTTTAAAAAGTGAAAATTCACCTCACATCAAAAATCATTTTCAGACTGATTTTAGAATGAAATGAGAAAGGTAAGAAAATAATCTATCAGAATTAAATATGGGAGAATACATTCATGGACATGGATTTGGGAAAAAGTTGTTAATTATGAAGAAAAAATTTGATAATTTAAACTATATTAAGTAAAAGAAATTCTCTTCATCAAAAGATACTATTAAAATGAGCTCTTGGGACTTCATCAAGATAAAACTCTTTTGCACAGCAAAGTAAACAGTCAACAAACCCAAAAGACAACCGACAGAATGGGAGAAGATATTTGCAAATGTCTTATCAGACAAAGGGCTGATATCCAAGATCTATAAAGAACTTATCAAACTTAACACCCAAAAAGCCCAAATAATCCAGTCAAGAAATGATCAGACAACATGAACAGACATTTCTGCAAAGAAGACATACAAAGGGCCAACAGACATATGAAAAAATCACTCGGCCTCAGGGAAATACAAACTAAAACCACAATGAGATACCACTTCACACCAGTCAAGATGGCTGAAATTAACACACAGGAAACAACAGATGTTGATGATGTTGTGGAGAAAGGGGAACACTCTTAAATTGTTGGTGGGAATGCAAGCTGGTGCAGCCACTCTGGACAAGAGGATGGAGATTTCTAAAGAAGTTAAAAATAGAGCTATCCCAACTCCCAGCAATTGCACTACTAGGATTTACCCAAAAGATACAAATGTTGTGATCAGAAGGGGTACCTGCACCCCAACGTTTATAGCAGCAATGTCCACAATAGCCAAACTATGGAAAGAGTCCAAATGTCCTTCGATGGATAAATGGATAAAGAAGATGCGGTATATAGACACAATGGAGTATTACTCAGCCCATCAAGAGGATGAAACCTTACCATTTACATCAATGTGGATGGAACTGTAGAGTATGATGCTGAGAGAAATAAGTCAGTAAGACAAAGACTGTTGTCATATAGTGTCACTCACACGTGGAGTTTAAGAAACAAAACAGAGAATCATAGGGGAAGGGAAGGGAAAATAAAATAAGACAAAATCAAAGAGAGAGGCAAACCATAAGAAACTCATTTAACTATAGGAAACAAATTGAGGGCTGTTGAAGGGGGGAAGGATGGAGGGGATGGGGTAATTTGGTGACGGGCATTAAAAAGGGCATGAGATGTAATGAGCACTGGGTTTTATATGCAACCGATGAATTACTGAACTCTACATCTGAAACTTATGATACACTATATGTTAACTAATTGAATTTAAATGAAATAAGTTTTAAAAAGATACAATTAAGTAATAGTTGAATCAGCATGGGAAAATATACTTGTAATACAAATAACTGTAAAAAGGCTCATGTCAGAATACGTGAAAAACTTATACAAATAAGTAATAGAAAAATAAACCTTAATAAAAAATGTGAAAGTACCTGAATATGCTCTTCACAAAAGAATATATCCAATGTATGAAAAGTGTTTACTTCATTAGTAATCAGGAAAAGCACAAATTCATAATTCAATGATATATCATTTCTCCCCTATCAGAAGAGCCAAGATTGAAATGGCTGCCAATACTAACTGCTGATGATCATCTATAACTCACATTCATTTGTGTGAGGATGTGAAATGTTGAAATATTTTGCAAATTTGACATTATTTGTTTAAAGCTAAGTATGGTCTATCTTATGATCAATTCCACTCATTAGTATATATCCCTGAAATGCTCATCCTTATGACCAATTCCACTCATTAGTATATATCCCTGAAATGCTCATCCTTGCACAGTAAAAAAGGTGTACAAGAATGTTTACAGTATCATTATTTATAATAGATAAGAAAGTAGTGACCCCCAACATAATTATCAGTATAGTCTATAAATTTACTGTGGTATATTCATACAATGGAGTTCTATACAGTAATGAAATGAATTAATATGTCTATGGGCAACAATGATGCTATTACATAAAGCAGTAAAATATAGTACAGACTTTATTATTTCATTTATCTAGAGTTAAAACATAACCCCAAAATATACTTAAAGTTTAAGGGATGCATGCCTTTGTAGTAAAATGCTGAAGAAGAGCAATGAATGAGTTAGCATAGAATTCAGGAAAATGCCCAGTGATGGGTATTAAGGACGGCATGTGCTTTAATGAACACTGGGTGTTATATGCAAATAATGAATCATGGGACCCTACATCAAAAACTAATGGTGTACTGTATGGTGACTAACATAACATAATTTAAAAAGTCAGGAAAATGGATACTTTTTGGGAAAAGAGGAAGCTAATATCAAAGGAGGTGTCTCAAATTGGCTTTGGGGGAGCTAACTTTATTCTCTTCCTTGAACTAAATAATGATTATTTTGATGATTTGAAGGTACAGATTCTTGCTTCAATTTATTTGAATCTAAAGTCCAAACACTGCTATGTGTCATAGCAATAAAACAAAACCATGGAGGTCATAGAATTTTTTGTTTAAACAGTTTGACTCAGAGAACATAGAAAACCATAAACTAATAGGACTTTGTACCACAACCCAGACGGCATATTCACCTCTCAGTGGCTACCCCTGGCCATTTGAATACATTATGAGATGAACATTCCTTTAGATTTTTTTTTTTTTATTTGACAGACAGAGATCTCAAGCAGGCAGAGAGGCAGACAGAGAGAGAGAGAGGAGGAAGCAGGCTCCCTGCTGAGCAGAGAGCCCTATTCGGGGACTCAATTCCAGGACCCTGGGACCATGACCTGAGCCGAAGGCAGAGGCTTTAACCCACTGAGCCACCCAGGTGCCCCTGAACATTCCTTTAGAATTGGGTAATGTAAAGGCCCTAAAAAGTAAATGGCAGACTTGTGCACAAGCCACTGAAATGTGATAAATAGGATAAAATGTATTTTAAGTGATTCCAAAATGCAAATCTAGCAGAGAGAACTTTTGAAGTGTCTTTGCCTTTTTCTCTATTTTACAGAATTTATGAATAATACATAGCACTTTAGTGTCTGCTAGTTTATATAGAAAATTTATCCTTGGAGGAGTACCATTAACCTGATGTTTTGCCTGGAAAAAATAGAATACAATGACTTACTGCACTTACAGTGACAACTGGTCTGTGCTTTGCCTGAAAATTCACATAATAATGAACATCATATGTCTATGTCCATTGCACAGTCAGTAACTAAAAACAAAATTCCCCAAGTTAATGAATCTCCTCACTGAGATCTAGAAAAGATTTGTGAGATGTCATAAGGCAATGATGTAGCAGATAAATATCTATGCTATATCTGTACATTGACTTTGTATCCTGCCACGTTACTGAATTGCTGTATGAGTTCTAGTAGTTTGGGGGTGGAGTATTTTGGGTTTTCCATATAAAGAATCACATCATCTGCGAACAGAGAGAGTTTGACTTCTTCATTGCCAATTTGGATACCTTTTGTTTCTCTTTGTTGTCTGATTGCTATTGCTAGGACTTCTAATACTATGTTGAACAAGAGTGGTGAGTGTGGGCATCCTTGTGTTCCTGATCTCAAAGGGAAGGCTGTGAGCATTTTCCCATTGAGGATGATATTTGCTGTGGGTCTTTCATAGATAGATTTTATGAAGTTCAGGAATATTCCCTCTATCCCTATACTATGAAGTGTTTTAATCAGGAACGGATGCTGGATTTTGTCAAATGCTTTTTCTGCATCAATTGAGAGGACCATGTCATTCTTCTCTCTTCTCTTATGGATTTGTTCTATCACATTGATTGATTTGTGAATGTTGAACCATCCTTGTAACCCAGGGATGAATCTCAGCTGGTCATGGTGGATAATCTTTTTAATGTGCTGTTGGATCCTTTTTGCTAGGATCTTGTTGACAATCTTAGCATCCATATTCATCCGTGATATTGGTCTGAAATTCTCCTTTTTGGTGTGGTCATTGCCTGGTTTGGGGATCAGGGTAATGCTGGTTTCATAAAGAGTCTGGAAGTTTTCCTTCTGCTTCAATTTTTTGAAACAGCTTCAGGAGAGTAAGTGTTATTTCTTCTTTGAAAGTTTGGTAGAATTCCCCAGGGAATCTGTCAGGTCCTGGGCTCTTGTTTTTTTGGAAGGTTTTTCATCACTGCTTCAATCTCATTACTAGATATCAGTCTATTCAGGTTGTCAATTTCTTCCTGGTTCAATTTTGGGAGTTTATAGTTTTCCAGGAATGCATCCATTTCATCTAGGTTGCTTAGCTTATTGTCATATAACTGTTGATAATAACTTCTGATGATTATTTCTACTTCCTTGGTGTTAGTTGTTATCTCTCCCTTTTCATTCATAATTTTATTAAATTTGAGCGTTCTTTTGGATTAGTGTGGCCAATCTTATTGGTGTGGCCGATCTTATTGATTCTTTCAAAAAACCAGCTTCTAGTTTCATTGGTACATTCTACTGTATCTCTAGTTTCTACCTCATTGATCTCTGCTCTAATCTTGATTATTTCCCTTATTATGTGTGAAGTTGGTTTGATTTGTTGTTGATTCTCCAGTTCTTTAAGGTATAGAGACAGCTGGTGTATTCTGGATTTTTCAAATTTTTTTGAGGGAGGCTTGACAGACACCTGGTTCTAAATGGAATTTCTTTGAGTGATATCAGATATAGAATTCTCATCCTACCCACTTTCCACACCAATCAGTCAGGACTTCTGTAAGTTCTCTAGTTATATTCTGTATACTGTATCTTCCATTCCTGTGACCTATTCATTCCCTAACTGGAAGCCTGTTCCTCCCACTCCTTTTATCCATTTAAGTTTTTCTTTTTTCTTAATCTAGACATTTATAGCTATCAAATTTCCTCAAATCATCTAAGTTTTTGTGTGGTTGCAATGCAATGTGTGCTTGAGTGTGTGTGTTTGTGTGTGTGTGCACGTGCATGTGTGCACACAGGTGCATGTTGTGGTCTTGACCCAGTTTTTAGGCCCTGATTAATGCCAGTCAGTCCCTCTTCTTGAGTAGCACATTAAGTCCATACTCCCAACTGCTTCCCTAAATGGGCATTCACACACCTGGTGAGTATACACTGACCCTAGTTGCCCCAGGCCCAGAAACAGACAACCAGGAATAGCCCCTATGCCCCAGAATCCACCAATTCCTTTGACTTAGCCAAACCTAAACCTACTTGTCCTGCCTCACCTGTCCTTACCATGGAAATCTCAATAAGGCACTTGCCTATAGTTCCCTCTCTCTGCCTCAGATTGACCCCAGTGCTCCTCCTCAGTGGCCCTATATAGCATACTGTGTTCTACTCCAGAGAACTGTAACAACATTTTAAAATTCTTTCTGGTTTCTTTCTCTTGATTTGTGCCTGGCCTCGTCATTATCACCCAAGGTGATAAGGTTACAGTAATTGGCACAATGAGTGGGGAGCTCTGGCCCCAGGTGCTAGAGATGCCATTTGATGCTCTTGGTCCACTAAATGGATTTCCCCAAAGGCACTGGGAAGGCACTGCTCTGACTAGTCAGCTTGGACTTTGGCCACAGCCACTGTGTACTGGTTGTTCCCATTTTGCCATTACTTCTGATCCTAAATTATGGAATTAATAATCTGAATCCTTATCTGGTTTCCACCACCTAAGCACACAACCACAACCTCATCTAATCATTGGTAACAAAGTATCCAAAGACTGAGGGTTTCACATTAACTTCCTCATTCTGCAAGGTCTCCTCCAAAAGTTGCAGAGTGGGATACTTCCTGTACGAACTTAGGAGGGAACTAACCAGCCAACTGGTGTGTGTGGGGAGGCACTAGCAAGTAGTAGCATCACTTATGTGAATTTCTAATTTTTCGTTGCCTGAGAGAGTGTGACAGCAAGTGACTGATCACAGATTGCTTGCAAGCCCCAAGTGCTACAGGGAGCTAGTCTGGGGATTTGATATGGCACCACAAAAAAATAGTGTTATTGAGGGTTGCCTGGGGGGCTCATTTGGTTAAGTATCTTGGTTTTGGCTTAGCTCATGATTTCAGTGTCATGTGATCAAAATCTCATCACATGGGAAAAGTGGTAAAAAAACAAAACAAAACAAAACACCATTTTATCCACTGGGATGTCCTTCATTGAGAAGCTGTTGTCTATGAACAGGGGTAGGAGACGCATCCACCAGGTGTTGATCCAGTATATATCTAATATACATCCAGTATACATCTAAAGGGTAAAATGGTCACAGAAAGATAGGAGACTGAATGATAATTAGAAATGTAACCACTTTGGTGACAATAATATTCCATTGTATGTATATACATATACATATATATGTGAGATATATATATATATATATATATATATATATATATATAATCACATTTTCTTTATCATTCATCAGTTACTCAGCCATCAGAAAAAATGAAAGCTTGGCATTTGTAATGACATAGGTGGAGCTAGAGTGTGTTGTGCTAAGTGAAATAAGTCAGAGAAAGAGGAATACCATATGATCACACTGATATGTGGAATTTAAGAAAGAAAACAGATAAACATATGAGAAGGGGAAAAAAGAGAAAGAGGGAAACAAACCGTAAGAGAGTTAAGGAAGAGAATAAACTGAAGGTTAATGGAGGAAGGTGGGTGTGGGAGGGGCTGGATGGGTGACGGATGTGAAAGAGGACACTTGTTGGGATGAGACTGGGTGTTGTATACAAGTGATGAATCACTGAATTCTACTCCAGACACCAGTATTGCACTGTATATTAACTACTTGAAATTTAAATTAAAAAAGAAATATAACCCTTGAGATACAAGCCATTCTGAGAGATTTTGTTCAAGTAGTCAATGAAGAATGAACTGATACTTTGGACAAAGGGGTTAATGTCTCTGCTCCACAGAGTTGATATAACTCTCTAAGTCCAAATCCCAGCCCACGTCAAGTAGACTAGGAAGCGTGTACACACACACATACACACACACACGCGCACACACACACACGCTGAAATATTTTCCCTCTCATTTCTATGTTTCTACAGTGAAAATGAGCAACTTATGTTTTCTTAAACAACATTTCAAGTTTTTAAAAATTTTTTAATTTTCATTTTTTGAAAATTTTTTTAAAGTGGACTCCATGCCCATTGTGGAGCCCAACATAGGGTCCAAACCCACAACCCTGAGATCAAAACCTGAACAGAGACCAAGAGTCAGACTCTCGACTGATTAAGTCACCCAGGTGCCCCCCTACCCAACATTTTAAAATTTGGAACTGTTGTCTTTATGCCTTTTTGGATCCATATTTAATGAAATATTTGTTTATGTGTATGCAGTTCCAGCATAGGTATTTGTTTAATTCGGTATTTTGCTGTTTCCTTTCCCCCTCACTTTCTGGTCTAATACTGCCTTGATATATATTTAAAATTATTTTTCTTTGCAGTTCCTTCATTACTGAATTACTGAAATATAGTAGCAGTATTTGCTTTTGCAATATACATAATTAAGGATGTAACAAAAATTTATAATAATTTAATAATATTATTTAATAATAATTGAAATTATTATTATGTGTGTGTTGGGTAGCCTACGTTAGAAATATTCATGGTCATCATCTTGTTTGTTTTTGGTGTAGCTACTATTGATTTGTTTAGGAGAAATAAGATCATGTATATTCTCTCTGAATTTCACTGTGCTATACATACCATTTACATTATCAAAAGAGTATCTTTTTCTTAGGAAACTTTTAAATTTATTCTTGTCATTCATGATAAGAGTTTTGAATTGATTTCTTTTTAATGTCATAAATATGAGCTGCATTTCACAACTCTCTGGAACTTTTATGAATGAAAATTTGGCTCCAATCAATTATTTTTCTCACTCTTTGCAAAAATGGCTTGCAGATGTTCAGCTAATGAACTGGTCCGATGTACAGCCTTCCTTTTGTATATGTAAATAGAAGAAACGTGTTTTATGTTGCTAAGCTTTGAAGAAGTCTTGTGGTTAGAAATAAAAAAGCATTATTTTTCTTGTCTGCAGAAAGACATTAGCCAAATACATTTCAAGTGATTAAGTACAGACCCCAGAACTTTTGGTGTTACTGATCCAGTCATAATCACATTTTTTTCTCAATATTAGTATACTCATTCATTTTATAAGTCCTTAATTTAACAACCATATTAATTTTCATGGCCACACTATAAGAAATAATTAGTGTTATTTTCAATGTAGTCATAATTCATTTTTTAAAACCTTTTTCTGGAGTTCATACACACATGTTATTTTTACTTTTTGTTGTTATTGTTTGTGTGTGTTCCCTTATTTTTTTTCTCCTCTTCCTGCCCTCCTCCTTCATTGTAGTTGTAGTCATAGCCGTATTATCCTTTTAAATTTTGTTATTTAGCACTTCTAGAATGTCTTGGTAAATAGTGTATTTTCAGAATTTGTATACCCAAAAATATTTCTTCCTCATTTCACTCCCTTACGTAAATGCCCTTTAGGCAAGATAGAAAACTGTGGTTTCTGAATAATTATCTATCGATCTATCAATCTATCACCTATCATTTTCTATCTCTCACCTCTCTAGTTTTGTGCTTCTTTGCTATTCATTCTTTCAGGTATGTGAAATATAAGCAAATCAGAGCTTTAATAATTTAAAGGCGATGTCCTCTTACTTAAGTCTCATTTTTCACTTATTCCTTTGTTTTTTTCATTTCTTTTGTTGTGGCAAAACATATGACATGAAATTGCCATCTTAACTACTTTTAAGCAGACATCTCAGTACTGTTAAGTGTACTCAATTTGTTGTGAAACAGATCTCCAGAACTTCTTCATGTTGTAAAACTAAACTCTATACCCATTCAGTAACAATGCCCTATTTCCACTGGGTGTTGGTGCATAAATAATGAATCTTGGAACACTGAAAAAAACATACCCTATTTCTTTTTCTTCCTAGCCCCTAGTAACCAAGCACAATTCTACTTTGTTTTTCAATAAATTGTATTGCTTTAGATAACTCATAGACATAGAATCATATAGTATTTGCTCTTTTGTGACTGATTTATTTCACTTAGGATGTCTTCAAAGTTCATCCATTCTGTAGTATGTGAAAGGATTCCTTTCTCTTTCCTTTTTAAAAAATTTATTTCATGGGGTGCCTGAGTGGATCAGTGGGTTAAGCCTCTGCTTTTGGCTCAGGTCATGATCCCAGGGTCCTGGAATTGAGCTCCACATCGGGCTTTCTGCTCATCAGGGAGCCTGCTTCCCTCCCTCTCTCTGCCTGCTCTCTGCCTACTTGTAAAATAAATAAATAAAATCCTTTAAAAAATTTATTTCATTGTGGTAAGAACATTTACATGAGATATAAATGAGATATACCTTCTAGCAAAAATTTTTATGTGCAATACAGTATTGTTAACTATAGCATAATGTTGTTCAGCAGATCTCTAGAACTTATTCAGTATCTTGTGTTATTTGAACTTTATACCCCTGAAACAGCAACTCCTCATTCCCTTTCCTCCTCAGATCCTAGCAACCATCATTCTACTTTCTGACTCTATAAACTGCATGACTGTAAGTGTCTTCTATATGGGGCATCATCCAGTATTTGTCTTTCCGTGACTGGCTTATTTCATTTAACATATACTCTCTGAGTTCATCCATGTTGCAACATGTAACAAGATTTCCTTCCTTTTTAAAAAATTTCTTTATTTTACTTAATTTTTTATTGAGATATAACTGACATTATGTTAGTTTCAGGTGTACAACATAAAGATTCCATATTTGTAAAGATTTAAGTATTTATTTGAGAGATAGAGCAGGGTCAATGGCAGAGGGAGAGGGAGAGAATCTCAAGTCGACTCCTCCCTGAGCACTGAGTCTGACTTGAGGCTGGATCTCACTGAGAGATCATGACCTGAGCAAAACTCAAGAGTCTGACACTTAACCAACAGGGCCACTCAGGTGCCTCCCATATTTGCATATATTGCAAAATGATCACCACAATAAAGCAGTTTATTGATACATCAATTTAAGGCTTGTGTTTATTTAAATTTTCTTTAAAAAATTTTAAAGGTAGTTAAATGATGATATATATTTAAACAAACTTTTTTTCTTTACTAAATTATTATTTTTTTTCCAAATTTGTATTTAAACTTTAATTAGTTAACATATAATGTAATTCTGGACTCAGGAGTAGATTTCATGATTTACCACTTCCACATGAGCACTTCTAGTGTTCCCCTTAATACCCATCACCCGCTTAGCCCATCTCACACCCACTGCCCCTCCAGTAACCACCACTTTTTTCTCCATAGTTAAGAGTCTGTTTCTTGGTTTGTCTCTTTCTTTTTTTTCTATGATCATTTATTTTGTTTCTTAAATTCCACCTACGAGTGAAATGATATGGCATTTGTCTTTCTCTCACTGACTTATTGTACTTCTGAATAATATTCTATGGTATGTATATACTAAATTTTGCTTATCCATTAATGGACAATAGGATCACATACACCTCTTGGCTATTTTAAATCATACTGCTAGGAACATGAGATCTATTTAAAAATAGACCTTTGAGCTCTTGCTTTAAGTTCTTTTGGAGACATCTCCAAAAATGAAAGTGCTGAATCAAATGGTAGTTTTATTTTTTAAAAGATTTTATTTATTTATTTGACAGAGAGATATATCACAAGTAGGCAGAGAGATAGGCAGAGAAAGAGGGGGAAGCAGGCTCCCCACTGAGCAGACATCCCAATGCGGGGTTTGATCCCAGGACCCTGAGATCATGACCTGAGCCGAAGGCAGAGGCTTTAACCCACTGAGCCACCCAGGCACTCCCAGTAGTTCTATTTTTTAATTGTTTAAGGGACTTCTATACTGCTTTTCATAGCAATTGCAGCATTTTACAATCCCACCAGCAGTGCACAAGGATGCCAATTTTTCCTCATCCTTGTCAACACTTGTTATTATCTGCTATTATTGTTTTAAATAGTACCATCCTAATGGGTGTGAGGTGGTATCTCATGGTTTTGATTTCATTTCTGTGATGACATTGATGTCTTTTCATGTGCTAGTTGGCCATTTATATATCACCTTTGAAGAATGTCTATTCAAGTCTTGTGTCCATTTTTAAAAAAACATTTTCTTTATTTATTTGACACAGAGAGAAAGAGATCACAAGTAGGCAGAGAGGCAGACAGGGAGAGAGAGAGGAGGAAGCACGCTCCCCACTAAGCAGAGAGCCCAATGTGGGGTTTGGTCCCAGAACCCTGGGATCATGATCCGAGTCAAAGGCAGAGGCTTTAACCCACTGAGCCACCCAGGTGCCCCTTGTGTCCATTTTTTAATCGAGTTATTCCACCTTTTTTTTTTTTAATTTTTTTTTTTAAGATTTTATTTATTTATTTGACAGAGAGAGATGACAAGCAGGCAGAGAGGCAGGCAGAGAGAGAGGAGGAAGCAGGCTCCGCTGAGCAGAGAGCCCAATGCGGGGCTCGATCCCAGGACCCTGAGATCATGACCTGAGCCGAAGGCAGCGGCTTAACCCACTGAGCCACCCAGGCGCCCCTTATTCTACCTTTTGACAGTTGACTTGTAAATGTTCTTTATATATTCTGGATATTACCTCTTTTTAGGCGTATGATTTGCAAATACATTCTTTCATCCCTAGGTTCCCTTTTCACTCTGTTGATTATATCCTTTGATTCACAAAAGTTTTTAAGATTGATGCAGTTCTATTTATCCATTTTTGTTTTTGTTGTCTCTATTACAAAATTACAAGTGTGTTATTATGTTATATTTGGTACATGGAAGGTATACATATTATACATGTGAATAATGAGGTGTAATAATGAAACAATAATGAACTTGTCACACTTTTAAACTGTAGTACTACTGATTTAATGATCTTTGCATTAGTACTTTACTTTTATTCCTTCTCCCTACTTATCACCCTGAAGATTACCCACACTATTTATTATATTTTATTATAAAATTCCTCTTTTTGTTATTATATAGGTAATATCACACTATAGGTAAAAATTATTCATAAGAAGTGTCTACATATCTTATATGCTCCTTTAAATTCTTTCTTGGCTTTCTAGAAATGACGTCATTCTGTATGTAATAGACTTCTGTACACATAATTTAATTGAATGTTATCCAAATTTGTTAGCTGGATATTCATTCATTTGTCCAAAATTATTTAGGTAAGTGATGCTATGATGTAACACAGGCAATCTAGGCCTTTAATCTATGCATTTAATCTCTTATTAGTAACTCAGAGATATCATTTTTACTATGCAGTTTTCTTTTATGCCATCTTCTGTGTGTGTGTTTAAATTTTAAATCAGATGAAATGATCATTTTCTGTTATTAATTTACTGTGACTTATTTTTACCTAGATACCTCTTCTTATTTTACAGAAGTAATTATTTTTATATCAAAATAATTATAAATGTATCAAAGATAAAGAGATGGGAATGTTTTGAAAATTTAAATTAGGAAATGAAAACCATTGAGTGCATTAAATGAATGCATATTTAAGTGGTTGTTGATGTTTTACATTTCAAAAAGGTATATCCAACAATTAGAAAAAACCCTACAAACTAAGATTGATTTCTAAAACTATATTAATAAGTGTGTAGATGTTAATAGGTCATTTTTATTTTGTTTCTCCTAAAGCATGATTCATGAATAATTTTAGCAGTACATTTTCAGTCTCTTTCATAAGTGTAACAGAGAATGTTTTTGCTTGCATTCCTCTTAAAAGAATTTTAGAACATTTTAGTGTCTCAGACACTAAAAATATATAGACAGATGTCTTGCTTTTTCAACTTATTCCTCCAAATCTTTTTTTTTCTTGAAAGTTACAACTTGTGTTGCCCTGTAACACTTGGAAGCACTTGGGGTAACAACAAGCGTGAGCTAAGGAGTGCAAATTTAGTGCATTTACATCATGACTTTTTTTTGGCAAATTAACCATAGTATCAAGAACTCAATTTGGCTTGCTTGTTGTAATTTTTTTATTTTTAAAAAAGATTTTATTTATTTATTTGACACAGAGAGAGAGAGCGAGAGCATGTGCACAAGCAGGGGTGTGGAAGAAGAAGAAGCCAGCTCTCTGCCAAGCAGAGCACCCAATCTGGGGCTCGATCCCAGGACCCTGGGATCATGACCTGAGCTGAAGGCAGATGCCTTCAACTGACTGAGCCACCCACATGCCCCTGTAATTTTAAACTGGTAGGTGGTATCTACTTAATATGGTTATTGCAAGACTGTAGGGAGATATTTAAAGCATTAGATAAGACCCTGACAAGTAACTGGTTCTTGTTTATGTGTGGTGCTATTTCTCAGTTTGACTTCTCAGTGCTTTGAATGATCTCTCATAAGCCACTTCCTCATAAGATACTCTCAATTCACAGTTCATGTATTTTCTTAAAAAGCAAATAAATGATTTTATTCAATTAAAAATGCTGATTTTTGTACAATACCAACATAATACATCACATCAATAAGAGAAAGGATAAGAAACATAGGATCTTTCCAAGAGATGCAGAAAAAGCATTTGGCAAAATACAAGTATTCATGATTAAAACCCTCAACAAAATAGGTTTTGAGGAAACATACCCCAACATAATAAAGGCTATACATGAAAAATCCACAGCTAAAATCATCCTTAATGGAGAAAAACTGAGAGATTTTCCCTATGGTCAGAAACAAGAGAAGGATGTCCATTTTCACCACTTTTATTCAACATAGTACTGGAAGTCATAGTATAGCAATTGGACAACAAAAAGGAAATAAAAGGCATCCAAATTGGTAGGAAAGAAGTAAAGTCTTACTAATTGCAGATGACCTGATACTATTTATAGAAAACGCAAAGACTCCCCACAAAAATCCTAGAACTGATAAAGGAACTCAGTGAAGTCACAGGATACAAAATCAATGTACAGATATCTATTGCATTTCAATTCACCAATAACGAAACAGCAGAAAGAAAAATTAAGAAAATAATCCATTTACAATGCACCAAAACTAAGATACCTAAGAATACACCTAATCAAAGAAGTAAAAGAACTGTACTCTGAAAACGATTAAACACTGATGAATGAAATTGAAGTTGACACAAAGAAGTGAAAAGACATTCCATGTTCAGGGATTGGAAGAACAAGGTGCCTGGGTGGCTCAGTCAGTCAGGTGTCTGCTGTTGGCTCGGATCATGATCCCAGGGTCCCGGAATCAAGTCCTGCTCAGCAGGGAGTCTGCTTCTCCCTCTCTCTTTGCCTCTCCCCCAACTCTTGCTATCTCTCTCTCTCTCTTTCTCTTTCTCAAGTAAATAAACAAAATCTTTAAAAAATATATTTTTAAGAAGAGCAAATATTGTTGAAATGTCTATACTACCCAGAACAATCTACATATTTAATGTAATCCCTCGCAAAATCCCAACAGCACTTTTCAGGGAACTAAAACAAACAATCCTAAATTTGCATAGAAACAAAAAGACCCCAAATAGCCAAAGCAACCCAAAAAAGGAAAAGCAAAGTGGGAGGCATCACAATTCCAGACTTCAAGTTATATTACAAAACTGTAGTAATGAAAACAGTATGGTACTGGCACAAAAAAAATAGACACATAAATCAATAGAACAGGGGTACCTGGGTGGCTCAGTGGGTTAAAGCCTCTGCCTTCAGCTCAGGTCATGATCCCAGGGTTCTGGGATCAAGCCCCGCATTGAGCTCTCTGCTCAGTGGAGAACCTGCTTCCTCCTCTCTCTCTGCCCGTCTCTCTGCCTACTTGTGATCTCTGTCTGTCAAATAAATAAATAAAAGCTTTTAAAAAAATAAATCAGTAGAAGAGAATAGAAAACTCAGAAATGAACCACAATTATATAGTCAATCTCTGGCAAAGCAAGAAAGAACATCCAATGGGAAAAAAGATGTCTCTTCAAGAAAAGGTGTTGGGAAAACTGAAAAGCAGCATGCAAAATAATGAAACTGGGCCACTTTTTTTTTTTTTAACACCATACTCAAAAATAAATTTAAAACGGATTAAAGACCTAACTGTGAGACCTGAAGCCATAAAAATCCTAGAAAAGTACACAAGCAGTAACTTCTCTGACCTCTGCCATAGCAACTTTTTTCTAGATACGTCTCCTGAGGCAAAGGAAACACAAGTAAAAATAAATTATTGGAATTTTATCAAGATAAAAAGTTTCTGCACAACAAAGGAAACAATCAGCAAAACTAAAAGGCAACTTATGGAATAAGAGAAGACATATGACATGCAAATGACATATCTGATAAAAGGTTAGTATCCAAAATATGTGAAGAACTTATACAACTCAACACCCAAAAAACCAAATAATCCAATTAAAAATGGGCAGAAAATGTGAAAGACATTATTCAAAGAAGTCATCCAGACGGCCAAATAGACACATGAAAAGATGCTCAGTATCACCCATCATCAGGAAAAAAACAAATCAAAACTACAATGATATACCCCCTCACCCCGTTGGAATATATAAATTAAAAACATAGGAAACAACAGATGTTAGTGAGGATATGGAGCAAAAGAAAACTCATGCACTTAGTGGGAATGCAAACTGGTGCAGCTACTGTGGAAAACAGTATGAAGTTTCCTCTGAAAACTAAAAATAGAACTATTTTACGATCCAGTGATCATACAATGGGGTGTTTACCCAAAGAATACAAAAGCACTAATTCAAGCAGATACGTGCACCCCTATGTTTATAACAGCATTATCTACAATAGCCAAGATATGGAAGCAACCCAAGTGTCCATCGATTGATGAATGGATAAAAAAGATCTTGGGGCACCCGGGTGGCTCAGTGGGTTAAGCCTCTGCCCTCGGCTCAGGTCACGATCTCAGGGTCCTGGCATCGAGTCCCGCGTCGGGCTCTCCGCTTGGCAGGGAGTCTGCTTCCCCTTCTCTCTCTCTGCCTACCTCTCTGCCTACTTATGATCTCTCTCTCTCTGTTGAATAAATAAATAAATAAATAAATAAATAAATAAATAAATAAGATGTCGTATAACTATACAATGTAATATTAGTCAGCCATAAAAAGAATGAAATCTTACCATATGTAACAACATGGATGGAGATAGAAAGCATTATGCTAAGTGAAATAAATCAGTCAGAGAAAGACAAATATCAGGATTTCACTCTTATGTGGAACTTAAGAAACCAAACAAATGAGCAAAGGGAAAAAAAGAGAGAGAAACAAAACCAAGAAACAGATTCTTAATTATAGAGAACAAACAATTGTTTACTAGAGGGGAGGTGGGTGGAAGGTGGGTGGAAATAGGGAAATAGGTGATGGGGATTAAGGAGCGAAGTTATAATCAGCAATGGGTGATGTATAGAACTATTGAATCAATACATTGTATACCTGAATCTAATATTACACTGTATGCTAACTGGGCTTAAAATAAATCTTTAAAAGCCAAAAAAATTAATAGTTATTTGCTTGGGTAACTGGCATCATTTACTTGCCATATATTTGCAAACTTCATTTATACATGATGCCAAATTTGATCATGTTAATGAAATTAAACAACCTTAACCCAGTTAATGACATGTAGGCAAAAAACTTCTAAATTCATTGGAGATTAAAGAGTGAATAAGCACTCCAGTAAACAAGTAGAACCTTAAGAAGAAAATGCAAAACCTTGAAACAGGACAGGTTATAGTAAAATAAATTTTTAAAAACCCAGATTTTTAGCATTATGAAATCATCTGCCATGGCCTCAACTGAGTATACAGATAGAAAAAAAATGATGAAAATGTTGATATGTGTGATCAGTACAAATATAAAGTGAATGGAAACATTATTTGTGAGGAACTGAAGTATTAATGCTCCCTACAGAAAAATAAAACTATACACTAACTAGTAGTAATCATAGCTATTTTCTGGATATGGACTCTCATGAAAATCATTCCGTTTCTATGCATTTATATTCTATGTATTTTCTATTCATTCTCTACATTCGTATCTAATGCAAATCACTAGGGGTGGCCCTTCAGCATATTCATATTTTAACATCTCAGGAAAATTATTTTATTTTGTAAACATAACAAAGAGGGGATTTGGAGTGGGGACAGGGGCAGTAGGGTGGACTTACAGAGGTAGTGGTAGTTACTTATAAGTTTTTATTTGAATTTCATCAGTTCTGAGAAATATTTTCCTCAAGAAAAATGTGTATGTGTGTGTGTGTGTGTGTTTGTGCTTATGTCTAGTTCTACGTTTATGTGCGTGCCTAGTTCTATGAATCCACAGAAGAACAAATATCAGCTTAGATGACTATCTGTCCCCAGTTACTAGCTCCACCCTTACTAGCCATGTGACCTTGGGCATATGAATTAATTTATTTTTCCCTCAGTTAAGTCATCTGTAAGATGGGAATACTCTGGCACCTGCCTCATAAAGTGAACTTATTAAACATGTAACGTACTTAGAAGAATAAGTTATCCACAATAATTTTCACATATATTACCATATTGGTTTTTGTATTATAATTTTTGTATCCATTGGTATATTGGTTTTTGTGATTATTATAATTTTCCATGCTTCTCTTCATGTATTCATTTATTCAAATTCCTACTTAGCTTTGCTCCCAGCAATGTGAACACTTGAGCCATTCCATGTGACTCTGAAATCTTACTCAGAGAAATTGTCCTACATAAATAAAACCACCAGTTTTGGCAATATATGTCTAAGGTGATTGGTTAAAGAATAATCCAACATTTATCAGTTGGAAAGTGAGTGACTATATTGCTATAAATTCAGATGGTACAATTTAAAAAAATAAAGAGTTTACATCTCTGTACTGCTTCAGAATAGTATGGTTATACTGCAGTAACCATTCCCAAATCTCATTGTCTTAGAAACAACACTGCTGCCTGGATGTCCATCTGTCAGGAGATGCACCTGGAGTATCAGTTACCATCTCAAGCATTTACTCTTTCTAGAAAGAGAGAACATGGTAGTTTATAACCACTGTTTGTAAAGCACCTTTGGAAAGGTAACATATAGATTTGATTCGTTCACATTTTATTGGTCACAGTAAATCTTATGGTCATGCTTATGTTTCAGTAGGTGAAGAAGTTGAACAAGTTAGAGGGAGAGAGCTGGAATACTTATGAAAATCTCCAGGGATGATCACTGTTTGTACCAACTGACCTGGAGGAAGAGACATGAGAAATGTAAGTTGCTGTGTTATGGCTATACGATGATCTAATAAATTACTTCGTGAGTTTATATGTTAACATGAACATTGATGCAGATGTGAATGCATATTCAGATCAAGGAGAAGAGAGGCTATAGGAAATGGAGAAATTATGAGCATTTATTTTCCCTTTATATCTTTTTTCTGTTGTTTATTGCAGTACACATCTTACATTATACTTTCAAGAAAACATAAGGATAGGAGTAAAGATTAATTTGCCAGACACTCTGTTATTGCTTATTGTATGATATTATTTAAATTTATTTGAAGAACATTATATGGACTTATGTACAATACCGCTCACCTTTTGCACAGAACCAAGAGCTGAGTCTTTGAGGAGTCTCTGCGTTTAGACTGTGGCCTCTTTGGAAGGTGTGTAGCTATTACTGGTGAAGTTCTTCAAATCCAGCCAATTTCTGGTATTTTCTGAATTTGATTTGACAGCCCAGGTTTTATCAGAAGTGAAAGGGTTAGATGAGACTATGGAATGAAAATTATATATGTTTCTTTATATAAAATTTCAACACATTCCCTATATTGATTGCATAGTATGCATTCATACCTACATACAAAAGTTCACACCAAATACAGTAGAGTCACAGGGATGGAATGCTTAATTCTACCTGGAGGTCTAAAATATGGAAATATTTCCAACTAGTGATCTTGCTTGAACAGAGCAGAGATAGAAAGGAAAGGCAACATGAGCACCTAATTGGATGAGATTAACCCTAGGCTGTGAAGACAGCAGATTGCCTACAGCCATGTATTGAATTTTCAAAAACAGCAAAGAGAGGATCATGGCAGGAAATGAGGTTTGTGTGGAAGGCTAAATCCTAGCAGCCTTTTTTTTTTTTTAAATACCACAGTCAGTTTAATGTTTATTTCTCTGCTTATGTAAAATAATCCAAAATAATCTGCAACCTCATTACAATCACTTTATAAAGTATTGTATTTCATTCTCTTATGCATGTTATGGGAAGGCATCAACATTTTTAAATAACCAAAATGTCTCAGTGGTACACCCTTAAGTTCCTTTTTCATTTACTCATTTATTCATTCAACAAAATTCAGGGTAGATTGTTCACTGAAAAGGCAGAGTTCCATTCTTATTAGTTTTCTGGTGTCCTTTATCTGCACCAATAACACACTGTTAGGCCTTTATAAGAGATAAAATTTGCCAAAAATCCAAAGAGGTAATTAAGGGTAAATGAGGTCATATGAAGGACCTAATCCAATCTAACTGGCATCTTTACAAGAAATTGATATCTGGAAACACAAAAAGAGGCCCCAGGGATGCAAACCCAGAGAGAAAATGCTATGTGAGGACATAGTGAGGAGGATACCTGCAAGACAAGTAGATAGGCTGCAGAAGAAAACAACCCTGCCTACAACTGATCTTGGACTTTGTGTAAGCCACCCTGTCTGTGATATTTTGCTAGGGCAGCCTTGCAATCGAAGCAGGTGGGAATGTATACAGACTATTGGCAGAAACAAACAGACGTACAAACAAACAAATGGCAAAAAGCAGTGCTTTCTTATCATGCAATTAATTAAGTTTGATATGTCTCAGGACACAGGTCTTCAGGGATGAATTGTTCCCCATTAAAAATCCCTCATTGCACTCCTGGGTATTTACCCCAAAGATATAGATGTCGTGAAAAGAAGGGTCATCTGTACCGGAACGTTTACAGCAGCAATGGCCACGGTCGCCTAACTGTGGAAAGAACCAAGATGCCCTTCAACGGACGAATGGATAAGGAAGATGTGGTCCATATACACTATGGAGTATTTTGCCTCCATCAGAAAGCACGAATACCCCACTTTTGTAGCAACATGGACGGGACTGGAAGAGATTATGCTGAGTGAAATAAGTCAAGCAGAGAGAGTCAATTATCATGTGGTTTCACTTATTTGTGAAGCATAACAAAAAGCATGGAGGACATGGGGAGTTAGAGAGAAGGGGGTTGGGGTAAATTGGAAGGGGAGGTGAATCATGAGAGACTATGGACTCTGAAAAACAATCTGAGTGATTTGAAGTGGCGGGGGGTGGGGGGAGGTCAGGGTACCAGGTGGTGGGTAGTATAGAGGGCACGGATTGCATGGAGCACTGGGTGTGGTGAAAAAATAATGATACTGTTATGCTGAAAATAAGTAAATGAAAAAAATCCCTCATTAGAAAGCACTTTGAAAGGAATAGATGTAAGAGCAAGAGAAGCTAAAACTAGGGTAAATCAAAACCAGGAATACCACATCAACCAAACATCCTTACAAACCATCAAAAAAAGGGGGCTTTGCTAGAGAAATTTTATTTGTACTGAAACTTTTGACTGAATTTAAGGGCAAAACATAATTTTTTTAAAAAGACATATTAAGAAATCATGACTTTTGGAAAGAAAATGGCTGAAATGGGATGTACAACAAAAGCTATTTAGGGAATAGTGAAACATTGCTAAAATATTCAACTTATTTTTCTATTGTTCAGTGAAGTGTTTCAAACTTTCCTACTGAGCACATCATGTTCAATCCCTAATGCAAATAGATTCAGTTCCAATTCACTTCATCCCCATGTTTTACTTATTTGTATCCTACTGAGCCATTTTTGATGCCAGATATCTCTTCTCTTAGATTTCATTTTTTATCTATTCAATTCCCCACTGTGGTTTGCTAGATGTCCTGTCTAACAATAAGTTATATTTAAATGAGTGTCATATATTTGGAATTCTAATGGTCAGTACCCATTAAGCTGGAAAGAAAAAAAAGAAAACTTCACAATTTGCATAAGGGAATTACAAAGAAAACTGATTAATTCTGACCTTTTAATAGGATTTTTTATACCAATTTTTTTTAATCCTTAAAAATCTCTGAATGGTGATTGCTCCTCATAGGAGAAAGTTGTATTCTTTATATATCATACCAGTTATCTATCAGTGATTTAATACTGGATACGGATTAAATGATACACAAAGGAATGGACTTGCTCTGAAATACTGATCAACTGAGGCTTTGTTTCATGTAGAAAGTGAATAGATATTTATTTACAAGCATTAAAAATTATAAATATTTGAACTCTAATCTGGTAGTTTTGCATTTCTCTATTCTTTCTGCTGTACTATGTCTAAGGAAAGACTTTAGCCACAAACTATTGTCAAGATTAGAAATCCTTAGACAATGGAAGAAAAAAAAATTAATTAAAGAAGAAAAAATTTGAATTAGATGGTGAACTCTTGGGGAAATATTAGTAGAGATGGTAAGTTTCTTGTTATTTGTGAAGTAGTGTTTTGGGGCTTTTTTAATTGAACTTAGACCCATAATAAAAATCCAGTTTGTTTTCTATTATTATCGTAATACATGTTCTGAGGCAACATTTTACTGGGGGCTAAAAATAAGGCAACAGCCTTAAATAGTATCTGTGTAGTTCAATTTCCTTTCACTTTGTAGGAATATTACTATCCTTTTAAATGACACTTTCAAAATTTCCTTCTCACTATTGATCAAAACATAATGTCATATTTTAGTTTGCTTTATATTTAGGAAAGAAATTTCTTGTTGAGGCATCAGGAGAGTGCATTTTAAAAGCATTATATTTAGTACCATGTATCAGCTGATGTGAATAACTAAAAAGTCAATGATTCAATAGTGTGGGAAAGCTGATTTTTGCAGGAAAGATTCTCAAAATTCATGGAGAAAAGAGAGAGAACAAAATTAGAGTACAAGTATCTCATTGGACATGAGAAACAAGAAGGAATTATAAATATATGGGTACATATGCTGATGGGTGGATGTGGTCTCGGGTGCCTGTGAAAATTATCTTCTGATTGTTTACATTTTCCTAACAGAAGGCATGTTCTTTAGCTATGAGTGACTATGCCAGAGAGAAATGGAAATTGAGGAGAAAGAAGAAAGTACAAAATAGTTGAATATTATTTCTGAATCAACTAAGAGGTTATGATAAAATTCCCCAGCAACATTAAGGACCCACATCATGAATTTAGAGCCCACTCACCATGGTTATATATTTTACTTGAGTCCCATTTAAGAGAGAACACAGAAGTAGTGCAGGTAGAGGTGTGGAGTGGGACAAAGAGGAACTCACAAGATTTGAGGATGGAAGAAGACCAACGTGGCAACATAGGAAAACACAGGTTCCACGTCCCCACCAAGACCAATGTTAAACAGCTATCCATGAATAAAAACAGCTCTGGGAGAGCTTTAGAGTCCACTTACGAAATTTTAGCAACACACTGAAACAAAAAGCCTCAGAGATGAAAACATGTGCACCACAAACTTGCACACAAGTGTTCATGGCAGTATTATTCATAATACCCAAAGCGATCCTGAGGCAAAAATAACACAGCAGGAGACGTCACACTTCCTCATTTCAAACTATAGAACAAAGCCATAATAAGCAAAGCAGTACAGCACTGGCATAAAAGATAGATACAGAAACCAATGAAACAGAATTTACCACTCAGAAGTAAACCCTCACATATATGGTCAAATAATATTTGACAAGGGAGTCCAGGATATTCAATGGGGAAACAGTAGTTTCTTCAATAGATAGTTTTGGGAAAACTGGATAACCACATGCAGAAGACTAAAAGGGACCACCTATCTTACAACACTCACAGAAATTACCTTGAAATAGATTAAATACTTACACATAAGACCTGAAACCCTAAAACTGGTGGAAGAAAACATAGGGGGAAATATCCTTGACATTCATCTTGGCAACAGCTTTCTGGATATGATACCAAAAGCACAGGCAACAAAAGTAAAAACAAAAAATAAAAACAAGGACTGCATCAACTCAATAGCTTTTGCATTTCATTTACTGAGAGGCTATCTAGAAATATCACATTGTGATTATGGATGGTCAATTCATCATTGTAATCTTTACATATTCTCTAAATATTCTGCACTGTTACTAATCACCTACAAGTTTAGACATTAATAATAATAATAATAAAACAACAATGAGAGTAGACTTCCAGTTTCAGCATCCACATATAAAGGGTGCAGTCATCATCACCTCCATCATTACAACAAAGAAATGTTTAACAAACTGAAAATCCTGGGCCTGTTGGAGAATTGGGGTCATAGGGCTAACTTCCAATCTGAAATACGGAAAGACAAGCTCATCCAGAGAGATGTAGTTGAGATCTGCTTACCTAGAGCAGATGCTAATGGAGCCATTAACTGGTAGGAATGCAAAGGATAATTTTGTTAAATTGAGAGTGAGCAACTCCTGGGGGCTGCAGTCATAGGCAGACTACTATACTTTTGTTGCCTGTACCTTCTGGTACTCTACCAGTATCTCCTGGTGAAGATCTGGGAAAATTGTTCTGGTATATTTAGCAGGGGGAAGGAAGCATAATCACTGTGAAATATATTCAGAATCTTCTTCGAAAAAATGGCCTAAACTCCAGGCTCTTTTTCAAAGCCTTATTCCACCTGGAAAAATGATATCACTTTCCTTGAGACTCTTCTAGCCTTCCTTCCTCATCTAGGGGAGAAAAATATCAGAGTCAACAGAGGTCAAGGATTCAAGAAAATAGATTGGGAATACAGGGAATTAATTAGGGGAGTGGAGAAGAAGATATACCATTGGAGACTTGTGAGTGAAATTCACTGGGGATACAGACCCATAAAAAGATTGATATTTAATAGAAATATCATAGAATGTTTCCAATACTCCCCACCTTACTACCACCAAGAGGACTCCAGTATAATGACGGTGGATTATGGTTAAAAGAGTTGCAAGATAACTGTTTCTTTTTAATGACAGGTATTTAGGAAAGTCCAAGGCCAAGAGATTCCCCACCCCCCCCAAAAAGCCCTAAAACTAGAAGAATTGGAATCTTTTGACTTCTACTATACACATTAAACACAGCCTATTCAGATAAACATAAATCTTTATATTGTATACCTATATATCTCAGTTCTTAAGACCTGATCCATCATGTTTGAATTTCAGGGAGAAAAAAAAAAGACACTTGCAGAGGTAAGAAAAATCAGTGTAGAGAGGCAAAGCAATCATCAAAATCAGATTCAACATGAAACATATATTGAACTTATCAAACAGGTGAGTTAAAATAACTAAGACTTTTATGTTAAGGATTTCAATGGGAAATGTATACAGTTTGCAAGTATAGAGTGGTAATGTAATCAGAGGTGTGGAAATTTGGGGAAAGATCTAAAAAGAAATCCTAGGAACCACACACAGTGTAATAGAAATGAAGAAAGCTTTTGATGGGTTCTTCAGTAAATTTGCCATGGCTGAGAAAAAAAAAATCATTGAGCTTGACTCATAATAAACATTTTCAAAATGAACTGCAAAAAGAAAAAAAAAGATACAAAAAATCCTAAGATTGGAACAATATGGAAGGTGGAACATGTACCTAACTGGAATATCAGAAGGAAAAGAAACACCAGAAAAGAGAAACATGTGAAGTGAGAATAGCCAGACACTTGCCCAAAGAAGACACTAAACTTAAATGTAAAATGTAAAAACTATAAAATTGTTAGAAATAAACATAAAAGAAAATGCTCAGAATCTAGGGCTAGGCAAAGCATCCATATACATAAAACCAAAAGTATGATGCATAAAAGAAAAATTGGCAGATAGACTTCATTGAAATTAAAACTGTTTCTCTGTGAAAGACCCTGTTATAAAGAATCAAAAATTGATGTGGAATGGGAAAGAAGTATTTGTAAACCATATATCTGATGAGGTATCTGGAATATATTTTAAAAATTCTCAGAACTCAGCCATAATAAAACAAGCTTTCTAGTCAGAAATTGGGTAAAAGACATCAATAGACATTGCACCAAAAAAAGATATTTAAATGGCAAACAAGCAAAAAAGATGTTTAACATTGTAAATCATCAGAAAAGGCAAATTACCATAAATTATTCAAAATTAATTTTATTCAATTGTAATGATTTATAACAGTGTTCTTTATATCTGCCAATCTTTTTTTTTTGAGGTTTTCATTAATTTGTCACTGGTAATCTTTGGAATATAGTTTTCAGTGAGAAGAGCACTCACTCAGAACTACAAGGTGTGGTCTTTTCTTCTCTAATTGAGATGGCCTTGTTCTTTGAATGCATACTTCAGAATGGAGAGCTAAGGGGCACAATAAATTTCAGGGAAAGTAAAAATGAACAATACCTTGGGTAATGGCTATTAGTTGAGACTTCAGGCCCAAGAGATGAAAGTGTCTGAGATTATTATATTTAATCCACCTCAACTTCATAGAAAGAGGAAAACAGACTGACGGTGTAAGTCTAGCTATGAATTAAGTTTGTACATACAGCTGGCCTTTATTATGTCTCATATTCATCATGGACATTTTCACTTCTTGGGCTTGAAGTTTCAATTCAAATCCATTATTAAAGGAGTATCTTAGATTCTTCACTTTCCCTGAACCCAGCCAATATAACAAAAGTCAGCATCTAGAAGTGTTCAATCATATCACTTTTTATAAGTCACTGCTTCCATATTTCTTCCTTCTTCCTACCACTCACAATTGCTATTTGCTTTTCCCCTCCAACCTGATATATCCTGCCCTCTGATCCTTCCCATAAAAGCCTCCATCCAGGAAAGCTTCCCACAGTGTGAAAAGAAAATATTATAGAAGCATAAAGCATAAGAAACAACATAAATATGGTGTTTTTGTATCTTGGATGCAAGGATGACACTAAAAGTGAAATGTCTAAGATATCAGTGGGGTGGTGCTTTTTCTTATAGAGAAACCACACCAAGGGGACCTTCAACTGTTCATATTCATCAAATCTTTATTTATTTCATTCAGTACAGGCTTATTGAGCATGAACCTCATGCCAAACATGGGAATTCAACCTTAAACAAGAGAAACTTCATGAAACATATACTGTAGTAGAGGAGACAAATAATAAATGGAGACAGGAAAATTAACAAACAAATCAAGTAGATACGAGATATAGTGACAGTTGCTACAAGAAAAAATAAAGCACAGTAGGTTAGCGTGCTGTTTTAGATAGCTAGGCCAGAAGAGGACTCTCTGAAGAAATAACTTTTGATAGCGGATATAACTGAATTGAATGGCCACTGAGACTATCTGGGATAAGGGTACATCAGGCAGAAGAAATAGCAACCTTAAGCATTCTAAGTAGCATGACTAGTATCCTTCAAGAACAGCAAGGAGATGCCAAGGCTGATTGAATTGTGTGTGTTGGGGCGGGGGGGAAAGGGGAGGAAGGATAAGAAAGGGATAATATTAGAAGATACTGGAAAGGTAGTTGGAAATATGTCATAATTAGGAGGTAAAATTTTATTCTAATAGGGATTTTTGTAAGTTTTTGAACTGAAGATTTTTTTTAGAAAGATTTAAAAAAATAAATAAAACAATTTCTCTGGCTGCTGTGAAGATGTGGTGTGCTCTTATTCATAAAGCCATAACATTCTAGAGGCATCTCCATGACATGGGAGGACACTGTCAATTGATAAATGGAAGTTGTATACAGTACCCCAGAAAGAGATCTGAACAGGAGTAAGAGGACCTGAGTAGTGGGACAGGACAACTGAACTCTTCCAAATGTAACTCATAAATTCTAGCCGCTGCATGGTGGTCAATATCTTTTGCCACTTTAATATTTCAGTTTATTTTAAAATCTTTATTCTAGTAATGTGAATAGAAATAATTTGCAGAATAGCCTAATATATTTGATGAAAGAACTAAACTGCCTGCACTTTTCCTAATTGCATTTCTTGTTCTACCTTACTTTGACATTTCAAAATAAATTCTGTTTGTCAAATTAGATAATTTCCTCATCATATTAGAATAACTTTAATGGTTTTCAATGCTCTTTTCAAAAAATATTCACTTTGCTACATTTTATTAATAGATATTTTATAAATTCTCCATTACTATCTAATTGTGCAAAAGGCTCTTGCCTACTTTTCTTATTAAAGCCAGGTTTTAAAATGAATTCAATATGTTAGCATTTAAAAATAATTATTAATTTCATGCCTACTTGCCTTGTACGTGTTTTACTCCTGAAATATTTGTATAGCTCTTTTCTATTCTTTTAATTCATTGGATAGCATTAAATTCTTTTACACTGGTCTCATATTTATTTGCATATCTTGAAGATTGTCTTGCATCTCAGCTTTTCAACCATGATCCACAGTAATCCCCCTTTTTACCATTAAGTTTTCAGAAGATTATTGTTTTGAGATACTAAAAAATATACCTTCTTTTTCTAAATCTTACATATGAGGAATGTGCATGTCATGCCATAATTATGTGAACATGATAGGTTCTCTGTCTTTATTCACAGAAGTATTGGTTAATATCTCCAGTAAGAACCGAATTATCTCTTAGTTTTCTAATTTCTTTAGAAGGTTTCCTGATATTTCAAATATTTAATAACAGGAAGTAATTTGAAAATTACTGATTTACATAAAGTCATTTTAAGAAAATATTTTATTATTTATTTGACAAAGAGAGAGAGATCACAAGTAGGCAGAGAGGCAGGCAGAGAGATGGGGGGGGAAGCAGGCTCCCCGCTAAGCAGAGAGCCTGATGCGGGACTCAATCCCAGGACCCTGAGATCATGACCTGAGCCGAAGGCAGAGGCTTCACCCACTGAGCCACCCAGGTGCCCCTGATTTACATAAAGTCATTTTTTTCCCATCAACTGAGCATAGTCATCAATTCTTTGTTTAGTAGTCATGAATTCTTTGTTTAGTTCATTCAATATATATTTATTGAGCACATACCTCACACTAAACATGGGAATCCAGCCTTCAATAAGACAAATAAAGGCATCAACTTTATGAAACATACACTGTAGTTGAGGAGAAAGATAATAAATGGATACAGAAAAATTAACAAATAAGCAAATAAACAAAGTACATATAGATACAGTTATGTATAGATTTATACATAGATAAGTGACAATTGTTAGATGTATCTATTTCTTTTTTTTTAAGATTTTATTTATTTATTTGACAGAGAGAGAGATCACAAGTAAGCAGAGAGGCAGGCAGAGAGAGAGGAGGAAGCAGACTCCCTGCTGAGCAGAGAGCCCTATGCGGGACTCGATCCCAGGACCCTGAGATCATGACCTGAGCTGAAAGCAGAGGTTTTAACCCACTGAGCCACCCAGGCACCCTTACATGTATCTATTTCTGATTCATCTTTCAGTGATGATCAAAGCACCCTTTTCTGTCCCTAACTATCAGAAAATGTAATATACTTTATATAAATACACTGATATCAGTAAAATAATTAATATAGTTATCTATAACTTAAATACATATTATAATGTTTTTTTAGGATTGGGAAAGACTGTAAAGGTCCTCCAAGTCATTCTCCATACAATGGAGATCCTCTTCCTAAATCCCTCTAGCCTCATCTTTCACTGCAATACCCTTTTACTCTTTCTCCATTTTTCCATATTACTCCAGCAAATCTTTCAAGCGCAGACACCACTGGACAGCATTCTTTGCATTTTGCTGATCTTGGTCTCTCCTGCCTCATATGTTTCTACATTTTTCAGCCCCAAATTTTGTAATTTTATCTCTACAAATTTTCCTTCTTTTCTATGTTCCATACCCCAAAAGATAGAATATTCTCATGGAAGAACTATTTGATATGATTATTGTCAGAGACAAACTCTGAGCTGTTTAAATCAGTGGTGACAGCCAGGTAGACTTTTCCAGTAGTTGGATGTTAAATAGTGTGTTTCTGCTACTTTATATCTAAACCAGGGATTTGAAAGGAAGGGAGAAAACTGGCATAGATCACTATGATATGCCTTTGACAGAGCTCTCCAACTTATGGATGGCAGGGGAGGGGTGCCGTGTGGCAGGCTGGAATAAGGGGAAAACATATGTATAGTTGTCCCATTTTCAAGTATGTTTTTCCATTGAACTATTTAGATTGAGTCTTCCAAATGGGTAAAGTTTTGGTTTCTACTCTACAATTTTTGGTGATTGTAATGTGAGTTCATTTAATAGACAACTAGGCAAAATGATTTTTTGGGGAGGAGTGCAGCCTTAAGGCAACTGGACTATAATAAATCTATTAAAGTATTATGTTATTAAAGATATACTTGTAGTTGAAATTTTAAATAAGTAAATCAATATCTAAGAGACATTTGCTACAACATTCACAAGTCTTTCATTTTGGATTTTGACCCATCTAGTGTCCAATGCATCTATTGACCAAGTACACATTTGTAGGAAAAACAACTTATTATGTGAAACATGCCTTGTATTTTCTGAAAAATACTGACAGCAAAAATTAAAGTAATTCCTGGTTGGGGGGATAGTGTCCTAAACTTAAGCTGATGCCAACTATACCTCAAAGCTAAGAGAGGGGCGCCTGGGTGGCTCAGTCCTTGGGCGTCTGCCTTCAGTTCAGGTCATGATCCCTGGGTCCTGGGTTCCAGCCCTGCATCAAGCTCTCTGATCAGTGGGAAGCCTGTTTCTCCCTCTCCCACTCCCCTGCTTGTGTTCCCTCTTTCGCTGTGACTCTCTGTGTCAAATAAAAAAATGAAATCTTAAAAGAAAAATAAGCTAAGAGAAAAAAGGGTCAATTTTTATTTCCCTGTAATAGCATACTAATGTTTAAGAAATAGTCAGATTGTGTACAGACCAGTAAATTTGCATCAAGAGCCATTTTTGTTGTTATGTGAAAATATCAGTGGTAGGTTATACCATTGCTTTTCAAGAATTCCATATGACAAGGTTTTTTTGGTGATTATTTGAAAATCAATAGAAATACAAATGTATACAGGCTTAAATGAAGACACTAACCCTGTGGTGTTCATAAGAGTTTGTATTTTTAGTCCAACCAAAACTATTCTAATACATTTAATTCTTAGAGGAAAAAAATGCATTGCTGAGCAGCAGAGGGGCAGAATTATTTCCAAACTGCTGCCAGCAATGACATTTAAACATCACTACCTAAATTGCTTATTCTCAGAAACTGCTGCTCTCATCTGCAGTCTCAAGTCATTCATTTAGATGTAATATAAATTACAGCCAAATATTTTAACAAAAAATGTTTTAGTATAGTTTTATTTAAAAATCATTTTTCATAGAGCAGCCTATCGGGGGGGACAAAAGTCATATTTGAGAAGAATCTGTCATTTTCCTCCATTTTTTTAACAGTATGACTAGAATTTATAATTAATAAAGTCTACAATGTCTGTCTCATGCCACTCTAAATGGAATCTGTTAATTACTGTTATTATATTTTCTTGCAATTTCATGTGTGTAATTAAAATGCCTTATTATAAAACCTTAATAAAGAAAAGAACTCCTATTTGAGATGACCAGGTTTCATTGCAGTGATTCTTGGCCAAGTTCATATTATTACAATCTTGACCATCATCTCTCAAGGAAGATAATGCATGCAGTAGTATTCTATATCTCAGCTTAGCATTATTATAACAGTTTTTAAGAGATCAATAGTGGATATTTTAATACCACCACCTAAGTTTGAGACATTATTTTTTCATTTGAGACATTGTGTTTTTTTTTCATTTACAAGATATTCCTTAATTCTTTTTTTAATACAATTACTATTTAGTTTAAAAACTAAGGAAATGGATAAAGAGAAAGAAGACATACAGATGGCCAACAGACATATGAAGACTCTGAATATCACTAATCATCAGAGAAAGGCAAATCAAAGCCGCATGAGATACTAACTTACACTAGCCAGGATGGCTAATGTCAAAAATGCAATAAGTAAGAGGTGTTGGTTCCCCCTCTCTCTCTGCCTTCCTCTCTGCCTACTTGTGATCTCTGTCTGTCAAATAAATAAATAAATAAATCTTAAAAAAAGAGAGAGAGAGATGTTGTCAAGGATGTGGAGAAAAAGGAACCCTCAGGTACCATTTGTAGGAACACAAATTGGTGCAGCCACTGTGAAAGCAGAATGGTGAGTTCTCCAAAAATCAAAAATGGGATGCTATGGTTTATAAGATCCAGTAATTCCATTATGGGATATTTACCCAAAGAAAGTTAAAACACTAATTTGAAAAGATGTAAGCACCCCATATGTTTTTTGTGGCATTATTTATGTTAGCCAAGGTATGGAAGCAACCCAAGTGCTCACTGATAGATGAATGGATAAAGAAGATATGATATGATATATATATATATATATATATATATATATTTATATATCACAGAATATTACTCAACCACACAAAAAACACGAGATCTTGCCATTTGTGACAACATGGATGGACCGAGAGGATATTATCCTAAGTGAAATAAGTCAGATAGAAAAAGACAAATACTGTATGGTTTCACTTATACATGGAATCTAAAAAACAAAGCCACTGAAAAAGCCAATGAACAAACAAAAACAGAAACAGACCCATAAATACAGAGAAAAAAACTTATGGTTGCCAGAGGGGAGGAAGGTCAGGGAATGGACAAACTGGGTGAAAGGGAGTAGGAAGTAAAGCCTCTAGTTATGGGCAGAATAACTCCCAGGGATGAAATGTACAGCATATAGAATATAGTCAATGATATTGTAATAGTGTTGTATGGTGACAGATGATTGCTACACTTGTCAGCATAGCATGATGTGTAGAATTGTGGACTCACTATCTTGTACACCTGGAATTAATTTAATATTGTGTGTTAATGATACTTCAGTTAAAAAAGAGAAGGAAGAAAGAAATTGAGTTTTCCTTATAGTGATTGTTAATTAATGTTTCAAAGATAGTTGAAATTTAAGTGTGTTTTACATGACCTATTTTCACTAAATTTTTCACCCAAAGGTAGTGTCTTAAAAACAGAAAAAATTACGCTAAGCATGATACGCTCTAGTTCCATCCATGTTGTCGCAAATGGCAAGATTTCATTTCTTTTGATGGCTGCATAGTATTCCATTGTGTATATATACCACATCTTCTTGATCCATTCATCTGTTGATGGACATCTAGGTTCTTTCCATAGTTTGGCTATTGTGGACATTGCTGCTATAAACATTCGGGTGCACGTGTTTTTTTAGATTCATGTTTATATCAGTATGTCCAGTTCTGCAATATTGATATTAGCACCCTCTATAAAATCAGGATCTATTAATTTAGAAGTAGTATAAATAAACATAGTGAAAGCTAGTCACCCATGTAATTCTTAGTGATCTAATCTGTCAGACCCTATGTTGTAAATATTGTAGTCAAACTAGAAAACACCACAAACTTTATGACTTGCTTTATTATTCTATGGGTTTTCTGTTATTTAGGTTATTCTATCACTAAAGGAAAAATTTTTACTTGCTCCAAAATACAAAGTCAAATTAACATAAAAATTTCCAATGTAATTTGCTGCAAGCACATTTAAAAATAAGCTTTCGGTTCTAAATTCCTTATTTTTATTAGGACTCAGGTACCCAGTGATGACCCATAGCACAAAATCCTTAGTTTTCTTTGATAAAATCAGCTGGAAGCATTGGCCTATTGTCTTGCAATAAATTCTGTAACTAGTAAAATATTAGTTCCCACTCCTGAGAGAAACTCCTTTATTATAGGAGAAGACTTAGGAAAGGAAAATATATCTACTATTTGGAGTCAGAGGACCTGAGCTCAAATCTTGATTCTGTAATTTGCTCAGTATATAAACACTAGCAAATCACTTCACCTATCTGAGCATTGGTTTCTTTTTTTTTTTAATTTATTTTTTATTTATTTTCAGCATAACAGTATTCATTATTTTTGCACCACACCCAGTGCTCCATGCAATCCGTGCCCTCTCTAATAACCACCACCTGGTTCCCCCAACCTCCCACCCACCCACTACTTCAAACCCCTCAGACTGTTTTTCAGAGTCCCTAGTCTCTCATGGTTCACCTCCCCTTCCAATTTCCCTGAACTCCCTTCTCCTCTCTAACACCCCATGTCCTCCATGCTATTTGTTATGCTCCACAAATAAGTGAAACCATACGATAATTGACTCTCTCTGCTTGACTTATTTCACTCAGCATAATCTCTTCCAGTCTCATCCATGTTGCTACAAAAGTTGGGTATTCATCCTTTCTGATGGAGGCATAATACTCCATAGTGTAAATGGACCACATCTTCCTTATCCATTCATCTGTTGAAGGGCATCTTGGTTTTTTCCAGAGTTTGGCGACCATGGCCATTGCTGCTATAAACATTGGGGTACAGATGGCTCTTCTTTTCACTACATCTGTATCTTTGGGGTAAATACCCAGGAGTGCAATGGCAGGGTCATAGGGAAGTTCTATTTTTAATTTTTTGAGGAATCTCCACACTGTTCTCCAAAGAGGCTGCACCAACTTGCATTCCCACCAACAGTGGAAGAGGGTTCCCCTTTCTCCACATCCCCTCCTTCACATGTTGTTTCCTGTCTTGATAATTTTGGCCATTCTAACTGGTGTAAGGTGATATCTCAATGTGGTTTTAATTTGAATCTCCCTGAGGGCTAGTGATGATGAACATTTTTTCATGTGTCTGATAGCCATTTGTATGTCTTCATTGGAGAAGTGTCTGTTAATATCTTCTGCCCATTTTTTGATATGATTGTCTGTTTTGTGTGTGTTGAGTTTGAGGAGTTCTTTATAGATCCTGGATATTAACCTTTTGTCTGTACTGTCATTTGCAAATATCTTCTCCCATTCCATGGGTTGCCTCTTTGTTTTATTGAGTGTTTCCTTTGTTGTGCAGAAGCTTTTGATTTTGATGAAGTCCCAGAAGTTTATTTTGGCTTTTGTTTCCTTTGCCTTTGGAGACATATCTTGAAAGAAGTTGCTGTGGCTGATATCGAAGAGATTACTGCCTATGTTCTCCTCTAGGATTCTGATGGATTCCTGTCTCACGTTGAGGTCTTTTATCCATTTTGAGTTTATCTTTGTGTACGGTGTAAGAGAATGGTTGAGTTTCATTCTTCTACATGTAGCTGCACAGTTTTCCCAGCACCATTTATTGAAGAGACTGTCTTTTTTCCACCATACATATTTTTTCCTGTTTTGTCAAAGATTATTTGACCATATAGTTGAGGGTCCACATCTGGGCTCTCTACTCTGTTTCACTGGTCTATGTGTCTGTTTTTATGCCAGTACCATGTTGTCTTGTTGATCACAGCTTTGTAGTAAAGCTTGAAATCAGGTAACGTGATGCCCCCAGTTTTATTTTTGTTTTTCAATATTTCTTTCTCTCTCTCTTCGCAGATGACATGATTCTTAATATGGAAAACCCAAAAGACTCCACCCCAAAACTACTAGAACTCATACAGCAATTCAGTAACGTGGCAGGATACAAAGTCAATGTACAGAAATCAGTGGCTTTCTTATACACTAACAATGAAAATGCAGAAAAGGAAATTAAAGAATCGATTCCATTTACTATAGCACCAAGAACCATAAGATACCTGGGAATAAACCTAACCAAAGAGGTAAAGGATCCATACGCGAGGAACTACAGAACACTCATGAAAGAAATTGAAGAAGACATAAAAAGATAGAAGACCGTTCCATGCTCTTGGATCGGAAGAATAAACATTGTTAAAATGTCTCTACTGCCTAGAGCAATCTATACTTTTAATGCCATTCCAATCAAAATTCCACCTATATTCTTCAAAGAGCTGGAGCAAATAATCCAAAAATTTGTATGGAATCAGAAGAGACCCCGAATCGCTAAGGAAATGCTGAGCATTGGTTTCATTATTTATAAAGAGATGGGGATGCTTGGGTGGCTCAGTTGGTTAAGCTGCTGCCTTCTGCTCAGGTCATGATCCCAGGCTCCTGGGATCAAGTCCCGCATCAGGCTCCTTATTCAGCAGGGAGCCTGCTTCTCTCACTGCCTCTGCCTGCCACTCTGCCTGCTTGTGTGTACTTTCTCTCTCTCTCTCTCTCTCTCTCTCTCTGACAAATAAATAAAACCTGTGCTTTGGTGAGTGCTGTGAAGTGTGTAAACCTGGCGATTCACAGACCTGTACCCCTGGGGATAAAAATACATGTTTATGAAAAAAAAAATTAAATTAAATTAAAAAAACATGCAAAAAAAAAAAAAAGAAGAAAACTGCAAAGAGCTGTCCAAATGCAAAAAAAAAAAACCTTTAAAAAATAAATAAAGAGATGATAATAATGATAATAATATAACTAATATAATAATAGATAATAATAATAAATAATAAATTGATATAATAATAAAAATAATGCTTATTCTACAAAACAATTGAAAAGTAAACATGAGATAATGGGTGTCAAAAGCATTTTTATTATTATATGATGTATTATGACTATAATGAACCATAATGATTTTTGATATTTATGTGTAATAAGGAGTATATAGACAATGCAATAGAAGTTATAAACTAGATTTGCTGAGATCTGATCACATTTTAAGTCTTTATTTAGGGGTTCTTCCTCTTCTTTTCCTTTATATTTTTCCATTTTTAGTTGTGGCTTTTTTTTTCATTCATGTGACAGCATCATTATCTTTTTCTGTCAGGTTTGTTGACTCAAGAGTACAGAGCTCAGACTATGAAACTACGATAAATGGAGGCAAAGAAATGATACTTGGAAAGAGTTCGGGTCAAGAAACACGGACTATGGGGCACCTTGGTGGTTCAGTGGGTTAATCCTCTGCCTCTGGCTCAGGTCATGGTCTCAGGGTCCGGGATTGAGTCCCGCATCAAGCTCTCTCCTTGGCAAGGAGACTGCTTCACTCTCTCTCTCTGCCTACTTGTCATCTCTCTCTGTCAAATAAATAAATAAAATCTAACAAAACAAAACAAAACAAAACACAGACTATGTTTCGAGTCCTGTCTCTGCCACTTATTGGTGAGACATGGAAATTATTTTTTATATTATTTAAAAAATTTTTAATTACAGTATAGTTACCATACAGTGCTATATTCATTTCAGCTATATAATATAGTGATTCAACAATTCCATATATCACCCAGCACTCATCATGACGAGTGCACTCCTTAATTCCCTTCACCTATTTCACCCAAGTCTCCACCCACCTCCCATCTAGTAACCATCAGTTTGATCTCTAGAGTTAAGAGTCTGTTTCTTGGTTTGCCTCTCTCTCTCTTTTTCCACTATGCTCATTTGTTTTGTTTCTTAAATTCTACATATGAGTGAAATCAAATGGTATTTATCTTTCTCTGAATGACTTATTTTGCTTAGGATTATACTCTCTAGCTCCATCCAGGTCTTTGAAAATGGCAAGATTTCATTCTTGATGGCTGGGTAATATTCTACTATATATATACACATATACACATATGCATATACACATATCACTTCTTCTTTACCCATTCATCTATTGATAAATACTTGGGCCACTTTCATAATTTGGCTATTGTCGATAATGTTGCTATAAACATCAGGGTGCATATATCCCTTTGAATTAGTGTTTTTATATTTCTTTGGCAAATACCCAGTACTGTGATTACTGGACCATAGGGTAGTTCTATTTTTAATTTTGAGGAGACTCCATACTGTTTCCTGCAGTGACTTTTTCCACCAATAGTGGAACAATTTGCTTTTCCACCAACAGTGCAAGAGGTTCCTTTTCTTCACATCCTCTCCAACACCTGTTATTTCTTGTATTCTTTTTTTTATTTTAGTCATTCTGACAGGTGTGAGGTGATATCTCATTGTAGTTTTGATTTGCATTTCCCTGATGATGAATGATGTTGAGGATCTTTTCATATGTCTGTTGGCCATCTGTAAGTCTTCTTTGGAGAAATGTCTGTTTAAGTCTTCTGCCCATTTTTAAATTGGATTATTTGTTTTGGGAGAGTTGCTGTGTATAGCTTTTTCATATATTTTGGATACTAACCCTTTATTAGACGGGACAGGGGGAGGTTACTTAAGTCACCTATTTAAAAAAAGAGAACAAGAATGCATACAATTACTTCAGAAAGTAATTGTGATGGTTGTATTGAAGGTAATGGAAATAACCACCTTTCCCCAATAAAGTACTATAAATGTGCCCCAGTTAAGCCTCAATTTATGTTTCAGTCGAACACCTCAAATATTTGATGGTTAATAGTAGCATGTCCATCCACCACTGTTCACAAAGTTATCAGGTTCCCTATGGCCTGTGTGCCTCCTGCAGTGAGGATTCCAGGGAGGTCTGTGTTCATGGACTATTAAGGTATGACATCTACTATGGCCACGATAATGAGAGGGACGGGGAGACAGAAGCTGGTCTTCCTAAAGGGTGTGGGAAAGATTTGGTAAAATTTAGCCAAAGACGCTGATTCACTTTGGTGGTCTGAGATGTGGGGGCACAAGTGGCTGATTTGGACATGGTCTTGTTGTCCCAGCATCATAAATTGGTTCAGAGCCCAAGATGTTTTTTCAACCACCCCTGTCTGACTCTTTTATTTTCCTTTTTAAACTGGCTTTATATAATGAGAAAAATACAGAGGATACTTTTTTTTTCTGTGAAAACTGAAGTTTTAGGAAATTTTTTCTAAAATTGAGGTTTTAGGAAAACATCCAGTGTTATTGGTATCTTCTGTTCGACCTGTCCTGTGCTTACATTGACAAAGGTGAAAAAAACCCGACCCTTCCCTCTGTGTGATGATTTCAGGAAACATTTCAGCTATGGTGGAATTCATTTTATCCAAACAAGGGACCGCAGAACTTCCTGAAGTTGAGCATTTCCACCAGTTGCTAAACAGGACAATCTTACTTTGTGAACAAAGATAAGATAGTTTGTAAAATTGTACCATGTTTCAGAGCTGGTAAAAATTCTCAAGTTTATGTGCTGTTAGATCAAGGTCCTGGGGAGATCCCTTTTAGAACAGATAATCAGCCATCCTTTAGATTTGTCTAATTGGCATTAGCACTTCCAATGCACTCTCCTTCTGTAGTCAGTCCCAATAGATAAACCAAATGCACATGCCTTATTGAACCACCTTATCTGTTGTGTATTTCTGCTCTCAATGTCATCAGGATGTTGCTCATCTTTAAAGGAAAACTGCATCCCTAATGAAATGTGCTCCTCAATGGAAATCAGAAAACCCGTGATGTTAAATGTAGGGAGGAAAACCCAGCAGAATTTAGAATGGAATGCCTTGGCAACTCTAACAATTTAGAATATTCATGAAAACTAATATTGACAATTTTTCTAAATATTCAGCAAATAAAATACATTACTCTGCCTTTATATATAAAAAATAGCTCACTCTGTCATTCTACTCAACCTTTTGTTCAATTATGTATATATGAATTTGAATCCCATCCAATACACAACTAGACTGTAAGTGGATGGAAAACAGACATAAAATATAAGTGCTACAGAAAAGTTGTGATTTAAAGTTAGTAACTCTGTTGTAAAACATGGATAAAACTTCCCTCTTAGTATTATTTTGAATATCCAATAAGGTGTGAAATAATTCTTTAAGAAACTATATGAATATCAATTACTTATTTGTTTACTTATTTTAATGTGAGAGGATACACTACAGATGTTGAGGTTATAGCTGGACTTATTTTTAATTTTGTTTTGTTTCATCTTGTTTCAAGATTTTATTGGAATCCCAGTTAGTTAACATACAATGTAATATTAGTTTCAGTAACAGAATTTAGTCATTCATCAATTACATACAACACCCAGTGCTCATCACAAGTGCCCTTGTGTATAGCTGGATTTAAATGTATTCATTACTTTGCACCCATTACCTTCATGAATTTTTAAGACTACCTAACCTATTTGATCCTCAACTTATTCTTCAGTAATAGTATTTTAAAGTAAAATAATCAGGGGTCCCTGGGTGGCTCAGTGGGTTAAGCCTCTGTCTCTGCTCAGGTCATGATCTCAGGGTCCTGGGATCGAGCCCCCGCATCAGGCTTTCTGCTCAGCAGGGAGCCTGCTTCCCCATCCTCCCTGCCTGCCTCTCTGCCTAGTTGTAATCTCTCCCTGTGTCAAATAAATAAAGAAAATCTTTTAAAAAAATAAAGTAAAATAATAAGAAAGTTACAATAGCAAAAAGGAAACAGAAAGTGTGTGAGAACAACCTAATATATCCCTTTATGTATACTAGGAGCCTAACAGCTTTACCTTTCATTTCTAATACTTTCAATATCAACATATACCTAATGAATAAATGACTAGTTATAATTTTCCAATAAAATAAAGAAGATTATCATTAGACAATAAACAGAACTTGGAATGAAGTAGACCAAATATAAGAGAGGAACTACATTTTGGAAACACATAAATATTTAGATAATCATAGAACACACTTTTATAAAGTAACCAAAATAAAGATGAAGCAAAGGAATATACCTATGACCTCATTGAAGACATAAGCATTTTAAGTGACTTTATATCTCTGAATTTTGCTGTATAATCTTAATGAAGTATATTCTAAAATAATCAAAAAAGAAATTCCAAATGGTTTATAGTAAATATATTGTTTATGATATTAATATAAGTGTTGTTATTCTTATACTATTGTGGGTGTATTATGGTACAAAAAATAGTTAATTATGTGGGTACCATTGAGAACCAGAATTTTCAGCATTGAAAAAAAAGGAGGAAAGAGGTAATACTTGTGGGGCTACACGAGAACCCTATAGTCCCGGATTCAACTTAGAAGTATCATTACTAGACCTTTAAATTTAATCCTTAAATGTTTTGTTACCTAGTTCTGTCACTAAAAGTGCCTACACACAGTATTATTCTAGTGTCAAAAAACACCCTTAGTGTTTATGTTGTAAATCCTAAATACCATCCTTTACTAAAAGGAGTCAAAGCTTCTGGTACAGAAAACCTATCCAGGTCTGGGCCAAGAAATGTACAGGATGAGCCTGGAACATTTTTGTCCTACCATAGAGCAAGGATGTTCTCAACAACTTCTAAACCACAACCAAAAGGATTTAGGATTTAATGCAAAAAGGATCTCTGTAGGCAAAGATAGAACACATGTCACCTGTAGTTAGAAAATGCCTGACGAAACAAAGTACAATTGAAACACTTGTACTAAAATCCATAAAAGTATAAAATAATAAACTTATTGATCATCTTTGGAGGAAGCTAGGTTTTCAGTTTACCAGTCAGAAAATGGGTATATAAAAAAAATGATCAAATATTTAACTTGTATCCTCCTGTTTCCCCTGGCTGTACTTCAAGGTGACTAGCTAGTTAACAATGACAAATTTCCCTTTAAAAAGTTATTCACCTAATAAATGAAGAAAGCATGACAAATAAAAACATCATCATTTCCAGCAAATAATGAAGTAAAGGATCAGGCAATATTATTAATGAATGTTAATATCATAAAAATAGTGACACCTGGATTTCATGTCCCTGTGGGGAGACCACAACTTCGCTTATACAATGTTTTAGTCAAAACACATCAAACCAGAATTATATAAAGCTTGATATATCTGTTTATTGCAAATAAATAAGAAAAAAATAAGAAAATGATGAGAGAAAGCACAGGGATAAATCAGAAAAAACACAGGCTCTGAAAGGCTTTATAAGACAAATGACCCTTTCTTTCAGTAAATATTAGTGAAGAAGGAAAAAACATGGAGAGGAAACCTGTAAATTAAAAGAGATCTAAGAGATATATCAATCAATTGCAATGCATAGATCTTTTTGGGTTATGATTTAAATTATATAGAAAATATTATGTTTGCTTATATAGGAGTAATGCTCCTGTCAAAAGCAGCTACAAAAAAAAAAAAAAAGGAAAGAAAGAAAAAAAGAAAAACAACTGTGTTATAAAGTAACAAATGCAGTTGTATTTAAAGATTTATTGTCCCTAAAAGTAGCACCAATATCTAGTATTGGCAAGGATATGGGTTAAACATAACCTTAATACTTTGATGTCAGAGAGTAAGTTAATATAACAGCTTTGGAAATTTCCTAAGGTTTTCCTCTAAAGCTAAATATATGTGTACCATATCCCTGAGTGCTATGTGAAACAGTCTAAGTGTCCATGAACATTAAACTAGACTGAATGGATAGTTTCATAGTTAGGCAATGGAAATCAATAGAACAATGATAAAGAGTGAATGATTACTATGTGCAATGCCACAGATTGAACTCAAATACAAAATGTCTAACAAAGGAAACCAGGCACAAAATAGTATAAACTGTAATTCCAGTCACCTGATTTTCAAAAACAGACAAAATTACGGGGCGCCTGGGTGGCTCAGTGGGTTAAGCCGCTGCCTTCGGCTCAGGTCATGATCTCAGGGTCCTGGGATCGAGTCCCGCATCGGGCTCTCTGCTCAGCAGGGAGCCTGCTTCCTCCTCTCTCTCTCTGCCTGCCTCTCTGCCTACTTGTGATTTCTCTCTGTCAAATAAATAAATAAAATCTTAAAAAAAAAAAAACAAAAACAGACAAAATTAACTCAGTGATGAATAGACATCAAAACAGTAGTTACAAATGAATATACAATGTTGTATTGGTGGGACATGAGAGAACCCTCTGGGTGATGGAAATGTTCTGTATCTTGATGGTTATATACATACATGCATTTTTTTCTTTTTTTTTTTTTATGAACATATAATGTATTTTTATCCCCAGGGTTACAGGTCTGTGAATCGCCAGGTTTACACACTTCACATATATGCATTTTTAAAAGGGGGTGAAGAAAGTCAAGTAAAATGTAAAGTGAAAATAAAAATAAATTATGAGGAAATTTGGGAAATATGAACTCTGAAGAAAGAAATGAATTAAGAAACTATTATCAATTTCAACAGTTGAGGCAATAGTATTTTTGTTGTGTTTACAGATTCTTAACATTTAGGTATACATACTGAGTTACAGGCAAAATTATATTATGTCTGGGATTTATTTCATGATGATCTAGAAAAACAAAGCCCCAAAATATATGAAGCAAACAGGGACAGGACTGAAGAGAGAATTCAATCGTTCCAGAATCAGAGTTGGAGATTTCAATACGCAGAATTCAACAGTATAACTCGACAGAAGATCATCAAGGGAACAGATGATGTGAGTTGGATAAATGTAAAATACTTGACAGTATGCAAAGTATATTTTACAATGACAATAAATGACATTATAAATCAGTAACAAAAGGAAATTTGGAAAATTCACAAACACACTGATATTAAAAAAAAATGTACTCTTAAATAGCCAATGAGTCAAAGAAGAAATCATAAGACAAATTAGATAGGATGTGTACAAATGAAAAAAAGCAAAATAAAACAAAACTTATGGTGCTGAGTTAAAGCATGTTTAGAGAAAAATTTGTAGCTGTGGACTCTTCTTTTTAAAAAAGAAAACTCTCAGGGCACCTGGGTGGCTCAGTCAGTTAAGCATGCCTTTGGCTCAGGTCATGATCCTGGAGCCTGGGATCAATCCTTGCATCAGGCTCCCTGCTCAACAGGGAGTCTGCTTCTCCCTCAGCCCCTCACTTTGCTCATGCTCTTTCTCTCTCTCTCTCTCTCTCTCTCTCAAATAAATAATAAATAAATAAATAAATAAATAAATAAATAAATAAATAAATAAATAAAATATTTTGAAAAATAAAGAAAAAAACCTCTCAAATTAATGAACTAAACTTCCACTTTAAGAAAGCAGGAAAGGAAGAACAAAGATAAATAATGGAAATAAAATATAGTAACAGTACAAGAAAATAGAAAATAGAGCAAAGTAACAACAATAAAAAAAGTCAATTCTTTGAAGAAAAATCAATAAAATTGGCAAAGCTTTGGCTAAACTGACCAAGAAAAAAGAGAGAAGACTCATATTACTAAAGTCATGAATGAAAGAGCGGACATTATCACCAACCTTACAGAAATAAAAAGGATTATGAGTTAATACTATGGAAACCCCTATGCTAATAAGTTAGATAACCAGATACGTGGACAAATTCTTAAAAAGACACAAACAATAAAAATCCACTTTAAAAGAAACAAAAACTGAATAGACATATAACAAGTAAAGAAATTGAACTAGTAATTTTTAAAATATCACAGAAAGAAAAGCCCAGGATGATTTCACAAAATAACATCATTCTTTCACAAATTTTTCCAAAAAATAGGAAAGGAAGGAACACTTTCTAGCTCATTCTATGAGGCCAGCATTGTCCTGATAAATAAACCAGACGAAGAGATTATGAGAAAAGAAAACTATAGAATGATATCTTTTATGAATTTGGACACAAATATCCTCAACAAAATATTAGCAAACTGAATCCGGCAACATAAAATAGGGACTACACCTCTCTGCCTACTAGTGATCTCTGTCTGTCAGATGAATAAATAAAATCTTAAAAAAAATAAATAAGAAGAAAATAAGGGGCACCTGGGTGGCTCAGTGGAATCCTGGGTGGCTTAGAGTCCTGGGATTGAGCCCTGCATCTGGCTCTCTGCTCAGCAGGGAGTCTTCTCCCCGGACCCCACCTGCCTCTCTGCCTAATTGTGATCTCTGTCTGTCAAATAAATAAGTAAAATGAAAAAAATAAAAAAAAAAAGCATACATTCCTGGAAAATACTGCCCAGGGCTATATTTTTTTAGTTTCCATGTTTCTTAATTTTGTAATATCTACACTATACTCAACATTCAAACGGAATTGAAATGGTATAGCTAATTCATCTAAGAGAGAAATATTTTCAAATGAATAAATACTTTCAAATCTTGATTCTTTAATCTGGAACTTCATGGTTCATCAATCTCTATAATTTAAATTTATCATTATGTTCATCCCATTAACCATCTCATCTTTCCATGTAGAATACAGATTTAAATCTATAGTACACCAACCAGTCATTTTACATGAGGTACCTCTTTACACCACCTTACCACTACAGGTTCACTTAAAAAAAAAAATTTATTTATTAAACAGAGAGAGAGGGAGAGTCCACAAGCAGGGGGAGCAGCAAGTAGAGGGAGAGGGAGAAGCAGGTTCCCTGAGGAGCAGGGAGCCCGATGAGGGGCTTGATCCCAGGACCCTGGGATCATGACCTGAGCAGAAGGCAGAGGCTTAATGGACTGAGCCACCCAGGAGTCCTTCCCTCTATGACTTTAAAAAATATTTATGGGAAAATATATTTGATGTATTTTTTAAGACTTTTTTATTTTTGAGAGAGAGAAAAAGAGAGAGAGAGAGAGAGAACATGAGCAACGGGGGAGGACAGAGAGAAGGAGAGGAGACTCCCCACTAAGCAGGGCACTGGATTTGGGGCTCCATCCCAGGACATCCGGGATCATGATCTGAGTCGAAAGCAGATGCTTAACTTACTAAGCCTCCCAGTTGCCTCTATTTGATGTATTTTTTAAAAACTTCTGTGCTTTCACTTTCTGGTTTTTAGTGTTTGGGAAATTAAAGAAGCCTTTTGGCTTTTCTCTAGAAAGCAAAATCTTCCACTAGAACACGGAAGTGATACATACTCTGACAAAATACAGGTGGATAAGAAACAAAGATAATTTCTTAATTATAATTGCAATATAACATAGAAATAAACTAACCCCGGTGACTCTACGAACTTTAGCTACCATATAATTTAAATGTATGAATGAATGAAACATTTATATTTTCTAGGAATTCATATGAAGATTGCTGCCAGGTAACAGACAATTTTTATGAAAAATGAAAAAAAATTTTGAGCATCTGCCTGCTTCTAAATACCAGATGTTCTTCATTAGGCAGCAAAGCTCCCAGAAAACTTAAGTTTAATACCTTCACTGTCCATGGGGAGACATTGTCTCTCTCCTGGTGAGTAACCAAAATCAGACTAGAGGCATGGCAACTAGATTAAATGTCTAGACTCACAAAATATTTTCACGAGTTTTGATGGAGGTGTCACTGTATCCATTCTGTTTAGGAACATTAAAACAGTGTTTGGAGATTTTCTAAAGACTATCCCTACTTAAATTATTTGTCTCCTGCCAAATAAAACTGATACTACATTCCTGAATATATTATTTCTTATGATGTGGTGATACCTAAATTATAGAATGAAGGACATAGTGAAAACATTTTAGGAAGAAAAAGTGAATGTTATTGAATTTTTTTATGTTATTGAATTCTTATAACATTCCAAGTACATTGTTAATTCATATACACAGAGATATGTGATAATTATGTCAGTATGAGAATTTTATCCCATATGACATCTATTACATGGGACCTAACAAAAGACTTTTTGAGATCTAAAAAAAGACTTGCATAGAGAAAATTCAAAAATAAATATATTCGTAGGTAGATTAAATATAAATATAATTTTAGATTAATTAAAACAATGTATTTATAATGAATATCCTATTATTTATGGAAGTTGTTTTATAACAACAAGAGTAGTTACAAAATTCTGAAGAAAAGCAAAACATGAGAATTTTCCTCGAGATATATTTTATAGCAATAGGGGTGCCTGGGAGCTGTTGATTAAGCAGCCAGGTCCCGATTTTGTCTCAGGTCATGATCTAGGTACGGGTCCTGGGATTGAGCCTCACATCAGCTCAACATTCAGCAGGAAGTCTGCTTGAGAATTCTCTCTCTTCTTTTCCCTTTGTCCCTCCCCCCCATTCCCTCTCTTTTCTTTTTCTAAAATAAATAAATTTTTTAAAAAAGATATAGTTTATGACAATAGTTATTTAGGTAGTATTTACCATATACAGTTCAGAGTGGAAATTTCAGAAACAAACCCATTAATATATAAAATATTAGTGAATTCAGACATAAATAGGAAAAACATGTGATGGCTCTAATTAGAGGGTGTGAAAACAAATTTTAGTAGAAATGCATGTACTTTGCTTGTTTACTTGCTGGTTAATTTGTTTAGCTTTACAGTGTTTTGGGAATTTTCACATTAATTCTGTAGAATTGTTAGCATTTGTTAATAAAAACTCTAATAGCTTATAGTAACTCTACACTCACTTCATCCTCAGGAGAATTTATAAAATAGTTCAAGTACAAAATGCTTTCTTTAGAATCAGGACTACTAAATCTTAGATTCCTTCTTCTCTTTCAAAGGCTTTATTCTCTTTGTTCTTTTTACCTTTGATGTGGAGTGATGCAGAGTCCAAGGGAATATTGACCTATCAGAGGCCCCAAAACCTTTTTAGGAAACTGTTTAGAAAGAATTAGAACAAACTTTAGAAAACTATCTTCACTCCAAGCGTTAACATGAAGGATACAAGAACTTCAAATGCCAATTGACTTAACCAGTATGGGAAATCTGAAAGAAATTTTGAATCCGGTATCAATGGTTTATGAAAGCTGTGTATTCTTTGTTGAATTTCTTCTGTGTTTATGGAATCTCTGATCCTCCCACATGATAAACATTATCATTTTCAAAAAATTGGATTGTTTGGGAGTTGTTTTGTTTTGTTTTGATATTGTATATGGTTTGAAATCAGGGAGTATGATACATCTAGCTTTGTTCTTTTTTATCATTTTCAATTTTGAAAAGGGAAACCTGATGCTAATAGAATGTATTAAATGCCCAGGCTCACACATTTAATTGGAAAAACTGGAATTTGTTTTCAAGTTTGTCTGTGTTCAAAGTGTATGCTATTTTACCACAGAAGGAAGGATATTCTTCTCCAAAAAGAAATCGCATCTTTGGAAACATGTAAGTTCAACACAGAATGGACTAATTTCTTTCTGCTAGTAAAGTCTATATTTATAACATGAGGAAATGATGGCATCCATAAGCACATAAAGTTAAAAAAATAATGATTCACTCTTGGCAAGAAATATTAAAGACATCTTATTTTTGTGTATTGGTATCATCATAACATTAAGGAATCAGAGAAAAAATGTGAGGCAATGATTAGAACCCTTGATGACTAAAAATAAAATCTCTATCATTCTGCAAGTAGAGCATTAATTACATGGGAAAAGTGGTACATTTTGCCAACTATTTCCTGTAACTATTTCACAACTTTTTGTCATGTATTTGCACACTATTCTGAAGGATAGCTGGAGGTATTGATCAACTTACATAAAATACGATAAATTATATTTATATATCTTTTAAAATATCAAGTCTACTTCCTGGCTGCCCTAACAAACAAGAAAATGACACTCTTTAGCAGAAATGGGAATCTTAGAAATTATGAAAAGAAAAGGAAACCACTCAAAATAAAAAAAAGAACCCATTTCAACTCCCCAAAGAGGTAAGTACATATTTTTGCTCTAAAGCACAATTATCTTTCATAAGGAAATCTGCAGCAGATTAAATCAAGGAATAAATATGTCTGCATATGTGCAAAAAAAGGGGGGAGGAGGGAGAGAGAAGATTACTTTAAACATTTTGGCATGAAATCTCCCCAGTAGAACACAAAATATTTTAAAAATAGCAATAATGAAAAACTGAATAGAAGAGAAAATTTACAGTAGCAGAAAGAATAGTAGGATGGAATGATATTACACAAGAAAAGTGAAATGATATACATATGCAGTCAAAAATTAATTTCAATCATTGAATTAAGCATTAAGAATATAAAAACATTTAGCAATACATTATTCGCTTCTAATTTAATTCTATTTTGCCAAAGCTTATATCCTATAAGCTTTCAATTACTAAAAATGTGTTGAAACTTTATGACCCCATTTACTGATTATCTTGACGAGACAAATGTATTACATCACTTTACAAAAGCCTATATTCTGTTGCTGTTGGGTGTATATTCTATGAAACTCAGTCACAGAGAAATGAAAACATACCTGATACAAAAGTTTATGCACAAAAATTCTTAGCAGCATTATTCATTATAGCCAAACGATGGAAACAACCCAAATTTCTACCGAGTGATGACTAGATAAATAAAAGATGAAATATATCCCTATAATAAGATATTATTCAACAATAAAAAAGAATGAAGGGCTGATGAATATGACGGTGTGAACATTGTGTTAAATGAAAGAAGCCAGTCCCAATGGGTTACATATTGTATAGTTCCATCTTCATGAAATGTCCGAAATAGACGAATCTATTGGGACAGAAAGTAGATTGGTAGTGACCTGAGGTGGGGTGAGGGTGGGGGATATAAGGGATGGAATCCGATGGAAATGTCTACGGGTTTTCTTTCAAACAAGCATGTCCTAAATGAGATAGTAGTGATGTTTGTACAGCTTTGTGAATGAATTTAAAAACACCGAACTGTACACATGAAATAAATGGAGAGTATGGTAAAAGAATTATAATCTCAAAAAAGCTTTTAAAGAAATGTCAAGTAGGCTAATATACTATATGCTTAATGCAATCTTACCTACATTTTCCGAATTAAGAGAGGTGTTAATATCTCCAACTATGTTTTAGGATTTTTCTACCTCTCCCTTTAGGTTTGCTAGCTTACCTTTTATGGATCTTGACCCACTTTAATTTAATTACAAGGTAATGATGGGGTTAACAGTGTGTTAAAATTGTCATCCAATCATTTAAAATATATGTAATGAATATGATATATAATATGCAATATATTATAAATAAATTTATGTTTGTAGTAGTTTAATACTTAATAAAATGAAGGTTAAAGTTCCACATGTTTTCAATTTTATATGAATTTTGTCAATGTGCTTGCACTTGATATGAATATGTAAAATATAAAAACACTTAAAAGTTGAAGTAAATATATGATTTTTAATTTTTACATATTTCTGTTTTTCATTTAGAAAATACAGGAATATTTTAATCACATTTTAAAACTGTCAAATTAACATAAATTTGTACCTCTTCACAAACATGCATATCTTAACAAGAAACCAAAGCATCAAACTTCATTGTGAATTTTCTAGTCTTCTGTTAACATTCTTCATAGTGAAAGTTAACTGTTTCAGTTAATAATGTAGCTTTTTAAAATGTAGGAAAAGCAGAGTAAAGAAATTTAAGATAGAGCAATTTAACTCAACTATTCCTTTTTCTACTATCATTTCACAAATATCTCTTGGTTTTGATTTATTCTCTTTGTTATCTAATTACTTTTAATAATACATAGTTTTATTCTTATGCTGTAGGTTTTTACCTTCATATTATGTTTTAGTCTTTCCCCATGTTATTAATTAGTATATTTTTAGTATTAACAATATCTCTAGAGGCTAGAACCCATCAAACTTATTTTTTGATGCTTTACTTTTTTGCTGTTTAAATAATGATACAGTAGACACTTTTTCTCATCAAAATGTTTTTCTTTTTCTGTACTTATTTTTTAATTTAGAATTCTTTCTTTTAAGCTTTCATTTCTTGGTGAACTGCAGATGCTTACCAGTCCACAGGGGTTTATTCTGAAAGTGTCTATCTTGAAGGCAACTTCAGTGAGTAAAACTGTTTATATGTATATTAGATATTAATATCTGGGGACAAAACAATCAAGAAATAGTGAAGTTTTAAAAAAGTATTATCTACTACTTATATTGAGACCCAAACATACATAGTTAAAAACAAAATTGTTTCCTAAATCATTGTTTCTGTGGAAACCTATCTTTACCAGAATAAAGTTATCCTTACTAGAAAAAAAATCAGTGTGTCTTGGTATATGATTTGTTCCTATAATGCTCTCACATTGTGATGCCATGGATAACAATATCAATTTCGATAAAGTAAAAGTTGACATAAACTTTATATTAATGCCTTCTTTAAATTTAATTGTGAATATTGACCTACCATTATAGGTTAATAAAATAATTTTCTTTTAATAATGTAATTACTGTCATATTTTTCTTATGTAGGCAATTGTAATACATTTTGACATTAAAATTTCAACCAATAACAACTAAATACTAAAATGTTTTATAAGACTGTCTGAGAAGGAATTGTAATACTAGCTATTTTTAATAAAAATCCAGATCACTTTTATTATAAAACATTTAAGAAATTCCAACATACCTTTATTATAATGTTTACGGAAATATGTCATTTATATTTAGTTGCTACTGATGAGGCACTTATATTTTACTAAAATTTATTTTGAATTACTTAGAATAAAATAAGATTACCTCCCATTTTGCACATCATTGACAAGATATATTGGCCTTTTAGGACTCATTCCATTAGTGTTAACAATTTGTCGTGGAATTTAATTTTTTAAATTTTGTTTAAACAGGTAAAATTTTATTTATTTTATTATTTTTTTGAGATTTTATTTATTTACTTGAAATCGAGTGAGAGCTAGTGAGACAGAGAGCGAGAGAGCACAAGCAGGAAGAGTGCCAGAGAAAGAGCAAAAAGCAGGCTCTTCACTAAGCAAGAGCCTAACGTGGGACTCCACCCCAGGACCCTGGGATCATGACCTGAGCTGAAGGCAGATGCTTAACCAACTGAGCCACCCAGGTGCTCCTGAACAAGTAAAATTTTAAAGATGACAATAAATAGCTGTATGAAATGGAAATGGATTATTATCTACAATATATTCAGTATATGCTAGAAATTATAGTAAAAGATTTGACATCTACTTTATTGCTAGACAAAAGTATGTGAATACATTAGAGAAAACAGTACTGCACATGGAAAAATATTCACTCTCTGGAGACATTAAAATGGAGATTAAGTAAATTTGGGGTAAAGTTTTACAAGCATAAGTCAGAAATTAAATGATGTCATAATCCAACACTAGTAATACTTATTGAAGTTGGTATTACTGTTTTGTAACATAAAAATGAACAGCAAAAGGCAGAAGCTACAGATAGTTTTAGTGAAACTGTGAATGCTCATGTTTGTGAATCTCCTCCTAAAGTCAGTTTATAGAAGAACCAAAGTGTGCTCATCAAATACAATCACATTTTTGTGTGATCTATTATTGATCAATTATGGAGCACAGTCTAACTAAAAGAAATACATTATGTTTGATTATACGTAATATAATTATATTATTATGATAGTCTGCCTCTCAGATAAATGCAATCTTAGGAAGGTAATTGAAGACATTATGTTAATTTGTAGAACATCTTTTAAAAAATTATATAAATTTATTTGAGAGAGAAAGAATGAGAGAGAGCCCATGAGAAGGGGAAGGGTAGGAGGAAGAAGCAGACTCCGTTCTGAGAAGGGAGCCTGGTGCAGGACTCTGTCCTAGAACAAGCCAAAGGCAGTTGCCTAACCAACTGAGCCACCCAGATGCCCCTCATAGAACATTTTTATTTAATTTTTTAAAAGATTTTATTTATTTGTCTGACAGAGAGAGATCACAAGTAGGCAGAGAGGCAGGCAGAAAGAGAAGGGGAAGCAGGCTCCCCGCTGAGCAGAGAGCCCGATGAGGGGCTTGATCCCAGGACCCTGAGATCATGACCTGAGCCAAAGGCAGAGGCTTTAATCCACTGATCCACCCAGGTGCCCTCATAGGATATTTTTATATAATAATATTTGAAATCCAGTATGGAAGAGTGTACTATAAGTTCAACAGTATAATACATCTCTAAATGTATATAAATGTAGGTTATGACATAAAGCAAATGACAAGATAGATGATAGGTAGAGAGAGAGACAGAGAGAGAAATCAAATTAAATTGTAGTATAGCCATTGAGTTATTGACAATTTGAATTTTTAATATTTTCTTAATGCTGCATTTTTTAATTTAAAAAATGAAATTAGATAATGAGATCCACCAAAACAAATTTAAAAGCAGTAAGAGAAGTAGTTTAGTGAATGTTTATTGTTTTTGCAATTTCTGATTAAATATTTTCATTAATTTTCACATGAATTTAAAAACATTTTTAGAAAAACACGCAACTTGCCTGTAGGCAATTACGGAGATTATTTTTTCAATTCGATTTCAGACTATCTTACCACATGTTTTCAAGCAATGTGCAGAATAGATGTAAACTGAATCTTCAGCAATTATGTGAATTAGCAAAAGAAGTAAGGTGATTACACACTATTACTCAACAAAACATTCTACTTTAATCTAAAAATATGGAATCAAGTGATTACAATGTCTTGAGGAGAGGCATCTCTTAACTTTCATATAGGAAATTACACATATTAAATAATAATCCTTTTTGTAAAATTTTCTGTCAACAAAGGGTATATTTAATGCTGATAAATTCAATCTACAGAGCTGAAAAAAGCTTAAAGCAGCATATTTTGATAGTATATTTATATGGAGAAATAAATATTCATTAGAATTTTATTCTAAAAATGTTGATATTTTTCATTTAAAAGGTAATTCCTGGGATGGCTTTTATATCCAAAAAATAAAAGATTATTAATTTAACAATATATTTAAGTATTTTGTCAACAATTCCAGGTTTGTTTGTTTGTTTTTAATAGAAGAAACTGAAAATGCTTGTTCTGGGGCAACGTTTTAGAAAATATACCAAATTTTAAAAAGGACAGGATAGTCTCCTTTTAGTTAATATCACTAAAACAATAAATAAGCAAAAGGATCTATACTAAAGAACTGTTGGTGCTTTTTGGTGAGAATGCAATATTTTCACTTTTTAAATTTTTTTATTATTTTTAATTTATTTTTTATTTATTTTCAGCATAATAGTATTCATTGTTTTTGTACCACACCCAGTGCTCCATGCAATCCGTGCCCTCTCTAATACCCACCGCATGGTTCCCCCAACCTCCCACCCCCCAGACCACTTAAAACCCCTCAGATTGTTTTTCAGAGTCCATAGTCTCTCATGGTTCACCTCCCCTTCCATTTTCCCCCAACCTCCTTCTCCTAACTCCCCATGTCCACCATGCTATTTGTTATGCTCCACAAATAAGTGAAACCATATGATAACTGACTCTCTCTGCTTGACTTATTTCACTCAGCATAATCTCCTCCAGTCCCATCCATGTTGCTACAAAAGTAGAGTATTCATCCTTTCTGATGGAGGCATAATACTCCATAGTGTATATGGACCACATCTTCCTTATCCATTCATCCGTTGAAAGGCATCTTTGTTCTTTCCACAGTTTGGCGACTTTGGCCATTGCTGCTATAAACATTGGGGTACAGATGGCCTTCTTTTCACTACATCTGTATCTTTGGGGTAAATACCCAGGAGTGCAATGGCAGGGTCATAGGGAAGTTCTATTCTTAATTTCTTGAGAAATCTCCACATTGTTCTCCAAAAAGGCTGCACCAACTTGCATTCCCACCAACAATGGAAGAGGGTTCCCCTTTCTCCACATCCCCTCCTTCACATGTTGTTTCTTCTCTTGATAATTTTGGCCATTCTAACTGGTGTAAGGTGATATCTCAATGTGGTTTTAATTTGAATCTCCCTGATGACTAGTGATGATGAGCATTTTTTCATGTGTCTGATAGCCATTTGTATGTCTTCATTGGAGAAGTGTCTGTTCATATCTTCTGCCCATTTTTTGATATGATTGCCTGTTTTGTGTTGTTGAGTTTGAGGAGTTCTTTATAGATCCTGGATATTAACCTTTTGTCTGTACTGTCATTTGCAAATATCTTCTCCCATTCCGTGGGTTGCCTCTTTGTTTTCTTGACTGTTTCCTTTGTTGCACAGAAGCTTTTGATTTTGATGAAGTCCCAGAAGTTTATTTTGGCTTTTGTTTCCTTTGCCTTTGGAGACATATCTTGAAAGAAGTTGCTTTGGCTGATATCGAAGAGATTACTGCCTATGTTCTCCTCTAGGATTCTGATGGATTCCTGTCTCACGTTGAGGTCTTTTATCCATTTTGAGTTTATCTTTTTTTTTTTTTTTTTTTCCAGCATAACAGTATTCATTATTTTTGCACCACACCCCGTGCTCCATGCAATCCGTGCCCTCTATAATACCCACCACCTGGTACCCCAACCCCTGGGGATAGAGTTTATCTTTTTGTACAGTGTAAGAGAATGGCTGGGTTTCATTCTTCTACATGTAGCTGCACAGTTTTCCCAGCACCATTTATTGAAGAGACACAATATTTTCACTTTTTTAAATTGAATTTTCTAATTTTCTGCAATCACATTTACTGACTATGATAATATAAAAGTATAAAACACTAGGTCAAGTAGAATAAATACAAAACGATCATGTGGAAATCATTATCAAGTAACTTATAAGCCTTATAAATATGCATCCCGGTATCACCTTTTTCTATTTCTCTTTTGTTTGGCTTTCTTTCCCTACCAATGATAATTTGTTCTTACTAAATGTTTTTTATTCCTGGAAAATTATGTTACTTTGCAGTAATTACTTGAATACAGGCTCAAAAAAAGTCTCTGACAGGTCTCACTTAGGCTTAATCAGTCTTTTTATAAATTATGCAGCCATCCACCTTAACATTTCAATGTTTTAACTATATTGAAAATTGTAGAATCATTTATTTATTTTCAGCATAACAGTATCATTATTTTTTCACTGTTATGCTGAAAATAAATGAAAAAAAAAGTTAAAAATAGAAAAAAACAAAACCAAAACCAAAACCAAAAAACTGAGAGAGAGACAAATAAATATTACCTAGAATATGGAATCCAAAAAAAAAAAGGAAAATTGTAGAATCAAAGATCATTTTTAAAAGCTAAAAAATAATGTAAAGGTATCACAACATAAAAATCTAGCATAGATTTTTGTGCAGAAATGATATCAAAGTTTTATTTTCTAATATCATGTGTAGTTAAGATATCTTTACATTTTGCTTTTATTTTCAAAGACCTGTGATACAAAATTTTTTTTTAAAGATTTTATTTATTTATTTATTTGACAGAGAGAGATCACAAGTAGGCAGAGAGGCAGGCAGAGAGAGAAGGAAGCAGGCTCCCTGCTGAGCAGAGCCTGATGCGGGACTTGATCCCAGGACCCTGAGATCATGACTTGAGCTGAAGGCAGCAGCTTAACCCACTGAGCCACCCAGGTGCCCAATATAAGATTTTCTAATTCAGCCCAATACCACTAAGTATGAAGGAATTAAAACGTTGCCACTCAAAGTCTCTAAAGAAAATTGATAAAAGCACTTTACCCATTAAAAAACAATTCATACCATAGGCCCCAATACAAGGCAAGATCTAAAAGAAGTGTCTGTGAGCAATTTAGCCAATATGGTAAAAATAATGTCTAGATAAATGTCTTGAATGTAAGTCAATCCAGAAATAAGAGATAAAAAAATATGTAATGATCATCTGAATAGAAGTCTTCAGCTTATTATCAGTGAACATGTGTATGTTCAGGGACAGAAATAACAGCATGTTAAATTCTTCATTTTTCATGGGTAGTGTAAATTGATGATGCATTTTCTTATTTTACAAAGAAAAATAAATGAATAACCTTTTAGACTATTTAGAAGGAATATTTTATAGAATCAAATTAAGATAAAAAATATTGAACATTACTCAGGTGAAGGAAAAGAAATAAGCTTGCAAAAATTTACAGATTAAAGAAACTGCAAATATACGAAGATACTATATTCACTAGAGGACACTGATGTTCCTGATAAGTGGTTGTTTGGAGGACAATGGGGCCATAAACCAGAGTAATACAGGTTGAGCAATCTAAGAAACACAATTAGTGGATGTTAACTGTTTTGCAAAAGTTTATCACAGGTCTAGGAATGGAGTACTTTTTCCATTGAAGTACTTTTTCCATTTTTCCATACATTGAAGATGCACTGGACCTGCTTCTCCAGGCCCCACACTTTGCCAGACAAAGCGATGCCTGAAAGACAGAAAGGCAACAAGATCTTAATCAAGAATGGGAGCAAGCTCTTTGACATTCTGGAAAGTACTTCTGCAAAAGGCAAGGCCTTTGTCCCTGATGCCCAGAATGTTGCGTATATACCAGGAAAAGGAGCAAGTATCAGGGTCACTTGCTAGGTTGTTGCAGAAAAAGCTGCTAAGAATGTCAACCCATCCACACTTCCCTCTTAATCAGTAGATGGTTCTTCTGGGTAATGAATTTTTGGTGTGTGAGCTGGAGAAGCCCTGTATTCTCGGGCACTAGGAAGTTACTTAAGTCTAAAATAACTGTGAAATCCTATTATTTAAAAGTATAATATAAGTTAAAAAGTCACAAATCTAAAACCGAATAAATGGAGAGATTTTCCATATTCTTGTGTAAAAGATTTTTAATATTATTAAGAAGTTGGTTCTCCAGATTAGTTAATATAAGCATGATATAATTAATATGCCATACTATGCAATGCTATAATTAATTTAACCTCAATCAAAGCCTCACCTCAGTTTTCCACTTAATCTAACAAATAAACTGTAATAGCTCTGTAAAGAAGTAAATGCAAAAGAGCTAGCTAAAAAACATATGAAACTATAGCAGATATATCAAGTACTCTATAAATGCCCCTTTAGTGAAGGCAAAAGTTAATAAATACTTTTTTTGAAGTATCACTTAATTGTGATAACAGATTTGGAAATACTTCATAAATTCTATTAAACTCCTAACTGATATCATTTTAAGTTAATTATGGTCTGAGTTATGTTTACTATGACTAGAATTATGCAAACAAGAGTAGTATTTGATCTTGGAAAATGCATCTGTTTCTGAAAAATTCTTATCAACTGTAACCCCTCCTAGATATCTTTCACAGACTTTAGGAAAATATCAATTTGAGTAAGGCATAGATTTTTTAAAAATGTACTCCTTCATGGGTAATTATTTGAAGGACAACAGAAAAAAAGTTATCTTATTAATTTACTTGCAAGTTAAAATAGTCCTTAAAAAAACCATGCCTGAAGATGGCGGAGAAGTAGCAGGCTGAGACTACTTCAGCTAGCCGGAGATCAGCTAGATAGCTTATCTAAAGATTGCAAACACCTGAAAATCCATCGGCAGATCGAAGAGAAGAAGAACAGCAATTCTGGAAACAGAAAAACAACCACTTTCTGAAAGGTAGGACCGGCGGAGACGTGAATCCAAAGCAATGGGAAGATAGACCCCGGGGGGAGGGGCCGGCTCCCGGCAAGCGGCGGAGCAACGGCGCACAAAATCAGGACTTTTAAAAGTCTGTTCCGCTGAGGGACATCGCTCCAGAGGCTAAACCGGGGCGAAGCCCACGCGGGGTCAGTGTGGCCTCAGGTCCCGCAGGGTCACAGAAGGATCGGGGCTGTCTGAGTGTCGCAGAGCTTGTGGGTATTGGAACGGGAAAGCCGGCTACAGAGACAGAGCCGACAGTAAGCTCACAGCTCGGTGTTACCTTGAACCGGTCGCAGGCTCGGTGAGCTCGGAGCTCGGCCAGAGGTCAGGCAGACGGGAGTAACTGGGCACTCTTCTCTGAGGGCGCACTGAGGAGTGGGGTCCTGGGCTCTCGGCTCCTCCGGGCCGGAGACCAGGAGGCCGCCATTTGTATTCTCGTCCTCCGGAACTCTACGGAAAGTGCTCAGGGAACAAAAGCTCCTGAAAGCAAATCCGAGCGGATTACTCAGCCCGGCCCCTGCTAAAGGCACTGCAATTCCGCCTGGGGCAAAGACACTTGAGAATCACTACACCAGGCCCCTCCCCCAGAAGATCAACAAGAAATCCAGCCGAGACCAAGTTCACCTACCAAGGAGTGTGGTTTCAATACCAAGGAGGGCAGCAGAATTCCAGAGGAGGAGAAAGCCAAGCACGGAACTCATGGCTTTTTCCCTGTGATTTTTTTTAGTCTTGCAGTTAATTTAATTTTTTTCTTTTTCATTTTTTGTTTTTTTTTCTCGCCTTCTGGTAAAATTTTTTTTTAACTTTTACCTTTTTCTTATCTAACGTTTTTTAACTAGTTTATCTAATATATATATTTTTTCTTTTTTATATTTTTCTTATTTGTTTTCTTTTTTTAAAAATTCTTTTCTTTTCTTTTCTTTTTTCTCTTTTTTCTTTTTTTTTTCTTTCTTCCTTTTTGAACCTCTTTTTATCCCCTTTCTCTCCCCTCACGATTTGGGATCTCTTCTAATTTGGTTAAAGCATATTTTCCTGGGGTTGTTGCCACCCTTTTAGTATTTTACTTGCTCCTTCATATACTCTTATCTGGACAAAATGACAAGACGGAAAAATTCAACACAAAAAAAAGAACAAGAGGCAGTACTGAAGGCTAGGGACCTAATCAATACAGACATTGGTAATATGTCAGATCTAGAGTTCAGAATGACAATTCTCAAGGTTCTAGCCGGGCTCGAAAAAGGCATGGAAGATATTAGAGAAACCCTCTCGAGAGATATAAAAGCCCTTTCTGGAGAAATAAAAGAACTAAAATCTAACCAAGTTGAAATCAAAAAAGCTATTAATGAGGTGCAATCAAAAATGGAGGCTCTCACTGCTAGGATAAATGAGGCAGAAGAAAGAATTAGTGATATAGAAGACCAAATCACAGAGAATAAAGAAGCTGAGCAAAAGAGGGACAAACAGCTACTGGACCACGAGGGGAGAATTCGAGAGATAAGTGACACCATAAGACGAAACAACATTAGAATAATTGGGATTCCAGAAGAAGAAGAAAGAGAGAGGGGAGCAGAAGGTATACTGGAGAGAATTATTGGGGAGAATTTCCCCAATATGGCAAAGGGAACGAGCATCAAAATTCAGAAGGTTCAGAGAACGCCCCTCCAAATCAATAAGAATAGGCCCACACCCCGTCACCTAATAGTAAAATTTACAAGTCTCAGTGACAAAGAGAAAATCCTGAAAGCAGCCCGGGAAAAGAAGTCTGTAACATACAATGGTAAAAATATTAGATTGGCAGCTGACTTATCCACAGAGACCTGGCAGGCCAGAAAGAGCTGGCATGATATTTTCAGAGCACTAAACGAGAAAAACATGCAGCCAAGAATACTATATCCAACTAGGTTATCATTGAAAATAGAAGGAGAAATTAAAAGCTTCCAGGACAAACAAAAACTGAAAGAATTTGCAAACACCAAACCAGCTCTACAGGAAATATTGAAAGGGGTCCTCTAAGCAAAGAGAGAACCTACAAGTGGTAGATCAGAAAGGAACAGAGACCATATACAGTAACAGTCACCTTACAGGCAATACAATGGCACTAAATTCATATCTCTCAATAGTTACCCTGAATGCTAATGGGCTAAATGCCCCTGTCAAAAGACACAGGCTATCAGAATGGATAAAAAAACAAAGCCCATCTATATTTTGCCTCCAAGAAACTCATTTTAAGCCCGAAGACACCTCCAGATTTAAAGTGAGGGGGTGGAAAAGAATTTACCATGCTAATGGACATCAGAAGAAAGCGGGAGTGGCAATCCTTATATCAAATCAATTAGATTTTAAGCCAAAGACTATAATAAGAGATGAGGAAGGACACTCTATCATACTCAAAGAAGAACTTGTCCAACAAGAAGATCTAACAATTTTCTAACAATTTTAAATATCTATGCCCCCAACATGGGAGCAGCCAACTATATAAACCAATTAATAACAAAATCAAAGAAGCACATCAACAATAATACAATAATAGTAGGGTACTTTAACACTCCCCTCACTGAAATGGACAGATCATCCAAGCAAAAGATCAGCAAGGAAATAAAGGCCTTAAACGACACACTGGACCAGATGGACATCACAGATATATTTAGAATATTTCATCCCAAAGCAACAGAATACACATTCTTCTCTAGTGCACATGGAACATTCTCCAGAATAGATCACATCCTCAGTCCTAAATCAGGACTCAACCGGTATCAAAAGATTGGGATCATTCCCTGCATATTTTCAGACCACAATGCTCTAAAGCTAGAACTCAACCACAAAAAGAAGTTTGAAAAGAACCCAAATACATGGAGACTAAACAGCATCCTTCTAAAGAATGAATGGGTCAACCGGGAAATTAAAGAAGAATTGAAAAAATTCATGGAAACAAATGATAATGAAAATACAACGGTTCAAAATCTGTGGGACACAACAAAGGCAGTCCTGAGAGGAAAATATATAGCGGTACAAGCCTTTCTCAAGAAACAAGAAAGGTCTCAGGTACACAACCTAACCCTAAACCTAAAGGAGCTGGAGAAAGAACAAGAAAGAAACCCTAATCCCAGCAGGAGAAGAGAAATCATAAAGATCAGAGCAGAAATCAATGAAATAGAAACCAAAAAAACAATAGAACAAATCAATGAAACTAGGAGCTGGTTCTTTGAAAGAATTAATAAAATTGATAAACCCCTGGTCCAACTTATCAAAAAGAAAAGAGAAAGGACCCAAATAAATAAAATCATGAACAAAAGAGGAGAGATCACAACTAACACCAAAGAAATACAAACTATTATAAGAACATACTATGAGCAACTCTACACCAATAAATTTGACATCTGGAAGAAATGGATGCATTCCTAGAAACATATAAACTACCACAACTGAACCAGGAAGAAGTAGAAAGCCTGAACAGACCCATAACCAGTAAGGAGATTGAAACAGTCATTAAAAATCTCCAAACAAACAAAAGCCCAGGGCCAGACGGCTTCCCGGGGGAATTCTACCAAACATTTAAAGAAGAACTAATTCCTATTCTCCTGAAACTGTTCCAAAAAATAGAAATGGAAGGAAAACTTCCAAACTCATTTTATGAGGCCAGCATCACCTTGATCCCAAAACCAGACAAGGATCCCATCAAAAAAGAGAGCTATAGACCAATATCCTTGATGAACACAGATGCGAAAATACTCAACAAAATACTAGCCAATAGGATTCAACAGTACATTAAAAGGATTATTCACCACGACCAAGTGGGATTTATTCCAGGGCTGCAAGGTTGGTTCAACATCCGCAAATCAGTCAATGTGATACAACACATCAATAAAAGAAAGAACAAGAACCATATGATACTCTCAATAGATGCTGAAAAAGCATTTGACAAAGTACAGCATCCCTTCCTGATCAAAACTCTTCAAAGTGTAGGGATAGAGGGCACATACCTCAATATCATCAAAGCCATCTATGAAAAACCCACCGCAAATATCATTCTCAATGGAGAAAAACTGAAAGCTTTTCCGCTAAGGTCAGGAACACGGCAGGGATGTCCATTATCACCACTGCTATTCAACATAGTACTAGAGGTCCTAGCCTCAGCAATCAGACAACAAAAGGAAATTAAAGGCATCCAAATCGGCAAAGAAGAAGTCAAATTATCACTCTTCGCAGATGATATGATACTATATGTGGAAAACCCAAAAGACTCCACTCCAAAACTGCTAGAACTTGTACAGGTAAAGTGTCAGGATATAAAATCAATGCACAGAAATCAGTTGCATTTCTCTACACAAACAGCAAGTCAGAAGAAATAGATATTAAGGAGTCAATCCCATTTACAATTGCACCCAAAACCATAAGATACCTAGGAATAAACCTAACCAAAGAGGCACAGAATCTATACTCAGAAAACTATAAAGTACTCATGAAAGAAATTGAGGAAGACACAAAGAAATGGAAAAATGTTCCATGCTCCTGGATTGGAAGAATAAATATTGTGAAAATGTCTATGCTACCTAAAGCAATCTACACATTTAATGCAATTCCTATCAAAGTACCATCCATCTTTTTCAAAGAAATGGAACAAATAATTCTAAAATTTATATGGAACCAGAAAAGACCTCGAATAGCCAAAGGGATATTGAAAAAGAAAGCCAGCGTTGGTGGCATCACAATTCCAGACTTCAAGCTCTATTACAAAGCTGTCATCATCAAGACAGCATGGTACTGGCACAAAAACAGACACATAGATCAATGGAACAGAATAGAGAGCCCAGAAATAGACCCTCAACTCTACAGTCAACTAATCTTCGACAAAGCAGGAAAGAATATCCAATGGAAAAAAGACAGCCTCTTCAATAAATGGTGCTGGGAAAATTGGACAGCCACATGCAGAAAAATGAAATTGGACCATTTCCTTACACCACACACAAAAATAGACTCAAAATGGATGAAGGACCTCAATGTGCGAGAGGAATCCATCAAAATCCTTGAGGAGAACACAGGCAACAACCTCTTCGACCTCAGCCGCAGCAACATCTTCCTAGGAACAATGCCAAAGGCAAGGGAAGCAAGGGCAAAAATGAACTATTGGGATTTCATCAAGATCAAAAGCTTTTGCACAGTAAAGGAAACAGTTAACAAAATCAAAAGACAACTGACAGAATGGGAGAAGATATTTGCAAACGACATATCAGATAAAGGACTAGTGTCCAGAATCTATAAAGAACTTAGCAAACTCAACACCCAAAGAACAAATAATCCAATCAAGAAATGGGCAGAGGACATGAACAGACATTTCTGCAAAGAAGACATCCAGATGGCCAATAGACACATGAAAAAGTGCTCCATATCACTCGGCACCAGGGAAATACAAATCAAAACCACAATGAGATATCACCTCACACCAGTCAGAATGGCTAAAATCAACAAGTCAGGAAATGACAGATGCTGGTGAGGATGCGGAGAAAGGGGAACCCTCCTACACTGTTGGTGGGAATGCAAGCTGGTGCAGCCACTCTGGAAAACAGCATGGAGGTTCCTCAAAATGTTGAAAATAGAACTGCCCTATGACCCAGCAATTGCACTATTGGGTATTTACCCTAAAGATACAAACGTAGTGATCCAAAGCGGCACGGGCACCCAAATGTTTATAGCAGCAATGTCCACAATAGCCAAACTGTGGAAAGAACCTAGATGTCCATCAACAGATGAATGGCTAAAGAAGATGTGGTATATATACACAATGGAATACTATGCAGCCATCAAAAGAAATGAAATCTTGCCATTTGCGACAACATGGATGGAACTAGAGTGTATCATGCTTAGCGAAATAAGTCCAGCAGAGAAAGACAACTATCATATGATCTCCCTGATATGAGGAAGTGGTGATGCAACATGGGGGCTTAAGTGGGTAGGAGAAGAATAAATGAAGCAAGATGGGATTGGGAGGGAGACAAACCATAAGTGACTCTTAATCTCACAAAACAAACTGAGGGTTGTTGGGGGGAGGGGGTTTGGGAGAAGGGGGTGGGATTTTGGACATTGGGGAGGGTATGTGCTTTGGTGAGTGCTGTCAAGTGTGTAAACCTGGTGATTCACAGACCTGTACCCCTGGGGATAAAAATATATGTTTATAAAAAATTAAAAAAAAAAAAGAAAAACCATGCCTGTATAAAGTTGATCTAGCTAAGGCATAATTAAATAATACTAACCAACTAACTGACCAACTAAATAAATAAAATTTCATTAGGTATTGGTAAAGATTCCAGAACATATGATATATAAGGTAAATTATAATAACGGAATAAATTGTCCCAGGCAATGCTTTCTTAGTAATTATAAATGAGTGCCAGTATTTCAGAAAAAGATCTAGACATACAGCAATGAATAGAGAAGAAATGATTAGCTTGGCCAGTTTACCTACATCACACATTTAAGTGTGATTCTAATGTATTCTATATTGACTAATGAAAACCTTCTGATTCAAACAAGAAAAAATCTTTTAAGTTTTATTTAAACAAATGACTTTTAAATTTTTATACTAGTGCCTTTTCAAAAATTCCTTTTACATTCCTTCTCATTTCTTTTTTAATCCTATTTAAAATCCAGTGTCTCACAACTTGTTAATCATTCATTATTCTACATATTCATGTAATATGGGAAAGCACCATTCAAGTTCCTTCATAGCTTTACAGAATTGTAACAATTTATTATCTAATTTTCAATACCTTGGAATGTGTGTTACCTAGGTAGTGATTTGTTTGCCTTAAATGTTGAAAGTGTTCATTTCTATCACCTTTAACCTCATTGATTACTACATCTTCTTAAAAGAAAACATCTCTTGTTAGACACTCATCTTAAAAGCAAGTCAACAGCACAGCTATTTTGATGTTACTGTAGATTTCATATGCTCTTTATTTATTAATTGACTTGGGACTTCATGTTCTGAATTACTTTTATGTTTGAAATATTTGGAAAGACTTTTCTTAATCCCCTGTGCCATCTGTCAGCATTTTGTTGCTTTTGACCCAATTCGATATAGTTTTCACTAACAGACTAAACTTCATCTTTAGGAACTCACTGACTTGGTAAAATTTAGAGCCTATCATGCTTTATTTTGTGGTTTTACAAACTTCTGTAACCTATCCAAAATCACAAATTCAAACAACTGTTAATTGATCAAGGGAAGAAGTTTCAAATTTTTTCTAAAAATATTTATCACTAATGGATCATAGGACTTGAAGAAATTTAGAATATTTAGATTTCCATCAGCTAAAACATATATTCCTAATACATTAGCATATTTTCTTTTGGATTTCAGTCAATGCCCTGATATAAATAAATTAGCAGTATGTATATTTCTCACAATAATTAGACTAAACTTTATATGTTCTTATATGATTTCTTCACACTTTATCTTTCTGCATAAATGGTATCATTATTCAAAAATTGTTGTAAATAAGACATGTCATTCAGCTACAAAAGAAAAAAATCTCAATTTGAAAAGACTTGCTCTCTCTCAGCTGGCACCAACTTATTTGAGGTGGTTCAGTTTTCTCAGTTTCAGCAATGCTTAAATATTTCTGGAAGTTTTTCTTTTTCTTTTTTTTATTATGTTAAGTTAGCCAGTATATGATACATAATAAGTTTTTGTTGTAGTGTTAAATGATTCATTAGTTGCGTATAACACCCAGTGTTATACCTAAAATAACTAAGTTCCAAATTATACTGAGTTTTGCAATGTGCTCATCCCAACACATACCCTCCTTAATACCCATCACTGGGTTACCCTTCCCCCCCGCCACTCCCCTCCCTTCTGTAACCCTCACAAGAATGCAGTCAAGAAATGGGCAGAAGACATGAAGAGACGCTTCTTCAAAGAGGACATACAGTGGCTAATAGAAACATGAAAAAATATTCAACATGACTAGCCATCAGGGAAATACAAATCAAAACCACAATGAGATACCACCTTACCTAGTAAGAATGGCCCAAATTAACAAGATAGGAAACAACAAGCATGGAGAAGTTGTGGAGAAAGGAGAACACTCTTACACTGTTGGTGGGAATGCAAACTGGTACTGCTACTCTGGAAAACAGTATGCAGGTTCTTCAAGACATTAAAAATAGAGCTACCCTATGACCCTGTGACTGCACTACTAGGTATTTACCCCAAAGATACAGATGTAGTGAAAAGAAGGATCACATACACCCCAATGTTCATAGCAGCATTGACCACAATAGCCAAACAATGGAGGCACTGAGATGCCCTTCAACAGATGAATGGATAAAAAATTCCACTTTAATACACATTTTTTTTTTTTTTGGTATTGAGCTAGTTTATCATAATGTTTCTTCTGACTACTAGCTTTCTTCTTATGCTACCACCTGAATCTCTTTGTACAAATCGTGTATTTTCTCTACTCCAATGTCACATACAAAATTCTTATTCTTCAAAGCTAAGATCAAATACCACTTCACAAATTATTCTACAATGATCCAATTGGGGGTTATCCAATTGGGGGTGCCTGGGTGGCTCAGTCATTAAGGTTAAGCATCTGCCTTTGGCTCAGGTCATGATCCCAGGATCCTGAGATCAAGCCCCGCATGGGGCTCCCTGCTCAATGGGGAGTCTGCTTCTCTCTCTCCTGCTTAACCTGCTCATGTTTCCTCTCTCACTGCCTCCCTGTCAAATAAATAAATAAAATCTTCGAAAAAAAAATCCAATCAGAAAATATATTCATTTGTTTGTTCCCATGGCTCTTATTTCATCAATGTTTATCTATTACAGCCTATTTCCTATTAAGATTTCTATGTATAGTCTATTAATATTTTGATTGCCTATACTTTCTTCTACTGTAATTTGCCTATAGTGGTAAAATTCAGAAAAACTAGCATAGTGTCCAGAATATCACCCAGAATATTGTGAATGAATAAATTCCAAATTATACTGAGTTTTGCAAAGAATGTCAAACAAAATTTTAGACCTCTTTCATACTGTTGATGTCTACTACTTTAGAGTTATCCAAAGAAATAGATGGTTCTGACATATAACATGTTTAAGGTGTTGGGATTCATAAATATACTTGAGAAAGTATTCATTATTTAATGCATATATCTTAGTATGGAAAGACACATAATTAGTCTTTCCAAAGCACAGTGACAGAGAATTTCAGAGAAGTTGTCAGTGTCATCTTGGGAAAAAATAAAAGAAATGACAACACTCTGAAAAAGTTAGACTGCAGTAGTTGAGTTCTCTAAGGTGGCTTCATTTTGTGTCAAATTAGAACACTCATCTGTTAGACGTCAAGACCATTTTCTATCAGATATGTGGCATCACAGTTTTATGTCATTTAATCATGTTGTCAGTCAAAGATCTCATTAATAAGGAGAGAATTGTTTGATTCATGTATAATGAAATGTGACAATGACAGGTGAACAGCTCTTTCGAACAACTTACTCATTCCCACTTTTTAAATTTGTTATAAAGAGGAAAACCCTAACTATAGTGGTTTAAAAAAAATCATTCTTCTACTTCCCTGCATTTTTCTGCTATTGTCACTGCACTTCTGCAATATAATAATGTACTTTTTGCCTGTGTCCCCTACACAGAAATTTAATAATGCAACGACATCATTTCCAGTTGCTGCATTTAACTCTTGGGAAGGAGGCAGGAGGGAAAAGGTAGGGAAAATAGGGAGAAGGAAATACAAGAGGTACAAGAGACCAGTCGCAATTCTGTTAAAGCTTCCACAAAGGAGAAAATAGGCATTCATCAGTGACTAATCATGTTTGTGGCAAGTGCTTTAAGCACCTTATCTAATTTTCTGAAAATTCTACAGGGTAGGTATTTTTACCATTCTGGAGATTAAAAAGAGGCTCAGAGAGGTTTAATACATTTCTCAATATTCCAAACAAGGAAATGGCAAAAAGGAAATTCAAAGTCAGCTCTTTAGGGGCTTGTCCACTATCCTGTTTCTAAACTGTCGAAAAATCATGTTTCACACTCAACTAAACTCCCTGTTTCTAAAAACAGATCATGAGAAAGAAAAGGTTCAAGAAAAGTCATCTGAAAGAAGATGATGGGATGGTCTTGAGAGGTTCTAGGTTACTGGCATGATGACCTAATCGACATTTTAGAAAAAGTACCTGGATCCGTCATGTCTATTTTCCCAGACCTGACACACAAATGTGTTTTGCTTTTGCACTTAATACATGATCTATGCGCAAATACAAAATAATGAAAAGAAAAAAAGAATTCCATCTTAAGTATTATTTTATTAAAGGTCGTGGCATGAATAAATATTTTGGTTTAAATTTTGATGCGATCTCACTTTTAAGGTGGATTAAGACTGGGATTATGGACATTGGGGAGGGTATGTGCTTTGGTGAGTGCTGTGAAGTGTGTAAACCTGGTGATTCACAGACCTGTACCCCTGGGGATAAAAATATATGTTTATAAAAAATAAAAAATTAATTAAAAAAAAAGAAAAAAAAAGATTTAACAAATATGTTACTGGTAGAAACATAAAACAATAAAACAACCAAGCTCAGAGCAAAAGGTGCTGGTTTAGTCTGTGGGGTTCCAAAAGAAAGGGTTTTGTGAAGTAACTAAAGGTGTCAGTCAAAAGTTGGTGCAAATGGGCATTCTATGTAGTGTTAATATAGTACTGTGTACCTCTTATTGTGGGAGTCAGAGGAGGTGAGATGGTCTCTACTATAATTAGCTTTCTACAGTGGACATGGAAGCTATCCACTTTTTGATCAGTGAACTTCCCTGAAACTGGCTTGCTTGGTTGTCCTCTTTCTCACTGTCTCCTAAGCATCATAACTCCAATATAGAAAAATAAAATGGTTACAATGTAAATATCTCCCTTTCCTTTGATTCAGACTAAAACACGTGAATAGGAAACCATACCAGCCTGAAAAGGGACTTACAAACTCATTGATAAATATATGAAAAGGTTCATTAGCCTAAAAAAAGGACACTTTGGAAAATTCGGTGATAGTAACCTTCAATGCAGTGAGCTCACTCCCAGAAACATTAGGGAATATGGACATATTTTATGCAGTATAGAAAATAAGTTCCAATCATGGAAAATGAATTTTTGATATCAAATTAAAACTTCTTTGAAAATACTATGATTTTAAGTCATGAAAACTGTCAAAAGCAGAAGCTCAAAGAAATAAAGCTTAAATTGACTAAAGAAATTCACAGACCATATGTTTTAAGGATAAAGAAATAAACATGATAAATGAAATATGAGAAGTATGGTTGTCTAAGATGTTGGCAATCTCTGCAGGACAGAGCAGATTCTCCTGAAAAGTACTAAGTCAAGGATTATGAGCAATAATTGTGGAACTGAGAAACAAAACTTGCATCAAAAAGAATCAAAGGGTATGACTATTACATAGAAGAATTAATTAAGAGAAAGACACCTACAACCCAAAATATGTTGGCATTATATTTCTTAACATCAGTGTCTGACTTTAAATACTGTAGTGAATATCCAAGAATTTAATGTGATAATGTATTTTAACTTTGTTTTGTAAAATTACCATGTTAATTTTGCCAGTCACCATGATAAGCTGTTTATGTCTTATCCCATTTAATAAAAGGAACAACCCTTCTTGTTTGATATTTTTTTAATCCCATTAGAATATAAGAATATAGAATCTAAAGAAAGTGGTTTCACAAAGCTATATCATATGATTCAAATTGAAGCCAGACTATATCTAGAGCCTGAAGAGCTGACCACTAAACAATAATACTTTTCCCAGTCCATGAAAAAAATAGATCTTGCAATATCATTAATTAAATAATAATATCTTTAATACTATTAATATTTAAATCAACATTTTATAATGTAAAAGATGTATAATTTCCCCAAACCTTTTAGAATTTCATAAATACAGTTGAAAGGCATAATCCAATTGATAAAAATCTTGTATATATGTAATTATAGACCAAAATTAGATATGATTACTATTAAGAAGTTCATACTTATATTAAAAAGTAAGTTAAGTTTTTATTATATGTAATTTTCAAATATATGTGTGTGTGTATGTTATGCCCTGCCTTAAATATTTAAAGATCTTGTATGCAAATATAAAATGTTTCTTAGAGTAAATTACTGATTGCTGGTGAATGAAACGTCATATATTTGTTGGAGTTGTAAGTTGGTATGATCTCTCTGAAGGGAAAACTGGCAATGAGAAAATATCTCAAAGTAGATCCAAATATACAGAAATTTAGTCTAAAATAAGTAGCCCCAAGGGGTGCCTGGGTGGCTTAAGTGGGTTAAGACTCTGCCTTCAGCTCAAGTATGATCTCAGGGTCCTGGGATCGAGCCCCACATCAGGCTCTCTTCTCTATGGGGAGCCTGCTTCCGCCCTTCTCTCTATCTCTGCCTACTTGTGATCTCTCTTTCTGTCAAATAAATAAAATCTTTTAAAAAATAAAATAAAATAAAGTAGCCCCCCAAAAGTTTTCTATAGATGTAGCAATTCAGTGAGAAGGGAAAGTGATATTTTCAAATCAGTGGGGAGAAGAGAAATCATTCAATAACCAGCGATGGATAATGTATTAACAAATCAGGATCCCATTCTCTCTGCTTAGAAATACCTTTACCCCTCAATGATTATAAATAATTCACAGATGTTATTAATGTATCCTTTCTACTGTATATTTTAGAACTCCTATGATTCTGTTTTTAAAGTTAAAATTGATCTGAAAAGAACTCATAACAGTTCAGGTATTGATGAGCTTTTTATACAAATAACAATAGCTCAGCGAGGTAAGGAAAGGATGCTCTTGGGGGACTGCTTTTTACATAGGCTGGTGAAGGACAGTTGCTTTAAGAGGCAGAGGAAGGGAGATAGGGAAGGAGTCTCTGAGAGCTGTTCCAGGGGAGGAAATCACCCATGCAAAGGCCCTCAGGTGGAGGTGTATTTGACAACTGTGGCAGCAGAAGGCAGCCAGCTAGTGAGAGAGGAGTGGGACACAAAGTCAGAGGGTCAGCCAAAGACCAAATGACTGAATGCTTTTACACCATGCATGGATTTTAGGTTTTACTCAGAATGAGACTTCCAGCAGAGTAATGATATGATTTGGCTCATTCTAAAAGTGTTGAGAATAGATTAGTTAGAGGTTGTCACAATCATTCAATGAGACATCATGACCGTGGGTCATGATAAATGGGTATATTTTGGAAGTCAGGCCAATAGAATTGGTTGATTAATTGTGTGCTGTGTATGAAAGACAGGAATCAAATCTGATTCTTAAGGTTGAGGGAATTTCAGCATCATTAATTTGTAGAGAGAAGCCACCACAAACACATTTACAATGCAAAAAGTGGTTTACATTAAGCAACTAATTATAAATATGCAATACTATCATGAAATGATGTAAGGATTTACTTGCATACATCACCCAAAGAAACCGTACAAAGATGTTCATTACAGTACTGATTTAACAGCAAATCATGTACTCAGCCAAAACATTAATTAACTGATAATCAGTAAAATTATAGTTAATTAAAAATAAAGTAGTTAAGAAGAATGAGGTTGAACCATATATGCTGGACAAATGTAAAAGAAGTGCTATGTGAAATCAGTAAGCTTTACAGAAGATAATTGGATTTATTTAAGTGATTTATAGAAGTATGTGCTTAAGCAGTGACGGTGTTATTTTTCAGGAAAGGATTACATAGAACTCTTAAAGAGTTTATTTGGAGGACAATGAACTCTGACGTGGGTGGAGAGGAATACTTTCATATTTTTATGTTGTGCCTTTACTATTTCAATTTTATAACCCCATCCATGCTTTACTTTTATTTTGTAATGTCAACTAGATTTATGTGAGCGGTGTACTTACAATCATTTGTGTCTTTGTATTTATTGGCATTTAAAAAAAGAATAAATGTTTCATAAACTGAAAGTAAGAAAAGAATATAATATGAAAATACCCATCTAGACTAGGGAGTAGAGATTCAAAACACCTCAAACACAGTTGGCAAGAATATAAGTTCCTAATAAATTTCTGGGGATACAATTGAAAATATCCTTTAAGACATTAGAAGTCACTCTCATTTCCTTCCTGGCATAGAAAGGATTCAGGAGAGCTCTAAAGTCTAGACTCACTTAGACATGAATGTATATGGTCATTCTAACATTTCAAGCCTACTTGAACCTCAACAAAATCCATATATTTTCTCAAGTTATATTTTCATATTTTTAGCCTTATGAGATTATTGTAAGGATTAAATGGAATAATAAATATAAAATATGTTGAGCAGAGTGCCTGGCACAGAGTAATTTTTCAGTAAATGGTAACTGTTAGAATTGGCGTGGTCTAAAGCAATATAGGGTCCAGCATTTACTAACTTCTTCGTTTGAAAATTTTCTCTGCTCTGAATTCTTGAAATGTCTGAGAAACCAAGTGACTTGCTTCACTTCTAAGGAAAACTCCAAGGGAATGAACGCTTTAGAAAGAGTAAAAAATGTATATGATATATTATAAAACATGACATTTTGTTTCTTTCTTGCTGTAGAGATTAATCCATTTGCTTGTGTCTCTAGAATAGCTATTTATATTTGTTCAGAAATGATTTGATCCTAATGCATAATGTATTTTATTACATCCAAGTTACTCAACCTAATATTAGTTCTATACTTTTTATGTCTCAAATATTCATGGAGTGTAGGTTGTAGAAGTGTAGGTTTACACACGTTCTTGAAAATAAGAAGGAAATTATAAAAGACATCTCTAACTTAGAAGTTGTATTTTTTCCTGATACATAAATTGTACTTCACGCAAAATAAGAAGTTGTATTTCTACTCCTTTCTTCAGGACTCTTTTCTACATTTATGCTTAAAGTGAAATCATAGCTTGAATTAATCTCTCTTAAACACACACACACACGGCAAGAAAATCATAAAAAAATAAATATAATTATAAAATTATGTGTTTCCATTTTCAAAGGATTCCTGCCCCATGTCAGCACTGAGCAGGTAGAGGCAATTGCTTCCCTTTAGAATTCAGCATTGTAATTCAGTGTAGCTGTGATGAATGAAATGCTGGGGGAATACAGGAAGAGAATGGCTAATTTGGGCTGGAGAAGGATCAGTGGAATCTCAGCAAAGGAAATGATAAAATTAAGTCTGGAAGGAGCAGAAGAAGGGTTATACAGGCAAGCAAGGTGAAAAGCACGGAAATGTCAGTGAGGGACCTAAAGGTTATTTAAGGTGGGGTGGGGGAGATGGCCTGATGTGAATTATTTTAAGCAATTCATTTGCACCATATAAACACACAGACAAATAAGCAACAAGAGGTGGAATTTAAATTAAAATATATGTGCATACTTTAAGTTTGATTTTTAACATCTTGGAAAATGCAAATAGCTTTACCGTTCTTGGAGATACCATAGAATTGACGAGCCATACCAGTCTGTCTCAAGCGAATTGTCAGAGCCTACGTGGCGTCAGTATGTAAAATGGTCACTCAGTCAGAACCATCTGCTTATTAAAGTGTTTGCTTAAGAAGCCAGGTGCTCAAGGGCTAATGCATTTATTGATGACATGAGGATTTTCCAAATATTGAATTCTCCTTCATCAAGATGTCAGAGTTGTCATTCTCCTTTTTTTTTTCCACTCCTTTTTCCACTCCTTTCTTGCAACAGTAGAGAGAACAAATCAAAAAAGCCTGAGTTCAGCTTTGATCTCCAAAAAAGCTAATTAAGGCAAAACAAAAGATAAATGATGAAGAGTGTGAAGGAATAAATTAAGCATTTTCCCCCAAAGAAGCTGAGCTATTTAGTCATAATGGTACCAAGGAGTTGATTTTATAGTCCCCTATGGAGTCTCTTTCCCTAACAAAATACCACACACATTGTGTTATATCCCATACTAATTTATTACAAGACAGAAATTACTTCAGCTAGAATTTCATGATTTTAAGACACCCGCGTAATTACTAGGCTATGTATTAAGTAATACGAAAATCTGAGGCTTTAAAAGAAATGAAGGGAAGACAATCACTGAGTGTATAGGTAATGATTGAAATAGCTTTAAACCATTAAAGGAAAAAAAAACGTCCATTAAAGAAAATAAACCATGTGTCCTACCTTCTCCTTGTAGCCACCACTAATGACTTTCTGTAACTATTTTCCGGTATATTCTTGGGCGTGTCACATTTGGTCGCCTAGTCCTACTTTGTGTTAGAGGGTAATTAGTAATCCCAAATGTCTGTGTCTTGACCCTCTCCTCAAATGAATGGGTCACGTCTACAATTATTTACTGTAGTTCAGTGCTCTGAAATGTGAAAAAAAAAAAAAGTGCTCTGGCAATGGTAAAAATCAGGTTTGGCAAAGGAATTGTTTTGAAGAAGAGGCACTGAATGTGAAGGAACTTAACGTGGAAAGGATGAACCAAACAGAGTGGCTAGAGGTACGACAAGAAATGAGACTGAAAAAGTCAATGGAAACCAACATCTTTGAAGGGGATGTCTGACACCCCAAGGGAAGAGGAAAAATGTATTGATTTATTTATTTTGAGATTTCAGATGCAATATTAACGTGATGAGACTGGTATTTAAGATGGACCACAGTCACAGGTATGCAATATTTGGATTGGGGTAGCAGGTGATATTGAAAACAAGTTATAGGTAGTAATCCAGGAAGAAAGAACCTAGGAATCCAAAACAGAAAAATTGTAATTGTCCCTTAAACATATACTATCCTGAAATACGTACAAATAATGCAATGATGCAATGAATCATTAATTTAAGAAAAACATAAAATTCTATATATCAGTTTATGTGAAAAGGAATTATTGGATGGCACATCTGGAAATACTCTGGAATTTCCAGGCAAAAAATCAGAAATAGAATTGCAATTAAACTGTAAAAAGGAAGAAAAATATCAAAATGCTAAACTCCTAATAAGGTGTGATCCTTGGGAAAACTGTATAAACTTGAAATATAAATGTGAAAGGGAGATTCTAGGTATAAAAGGAGCATTGTTCATTTAAATATATTATAAGGAAACTTTTTTCATTTTGTTGTACTTAAAAATTTTTCATACTATGGTTTCTCCAGAAAAATCTATATTTTAAAATATCCAGAATGGTAAGAAGAAATAAATTGTTATAAAGAAAAATCTCTCGGTAACAAGCCTGCAAATAAGGCGTAGATAGCTTGGTCAAGCTCACTTTCATCTAATGTACTCCTGTGTTCAAACTCTAAGCATGTAGATTTAATAAATAATCAATAACTCTATATCATCTTGTAGATGATCCCTGAATGCTTGACTTCTTTTCTTTTCTTTTTAAAAAATTTTATTTGTTTATTTCAAAGCGAGAGAGTTAGCATAAGCAGGGCGGTGGGGTGGAAGGGGGGGTCATGAGTGGGTAGAGGGACAAGCAGACTCCCTGCTGAGCAGGGAGTGGGACCCTGGACTCTAACCCACCAACCCAGAAATCTCTTGACCGGAGCTGAAGTCAGACACTTAACTGACTGATCCACCCAGTAACCCCTGATTTATTTTCTAAAATAAAAATAGTATTTATTTGGTGAGGTAGGAAATACTTCATGAGAACAGAGTAATAAAGGGGTATGTTATTTAACCACAGCATTTGTTAAAGACTGTTGTTATCCTCATCCTCATTAATGGTCAAAGTCCTTAATAAGAAAAATATAAGAATCTGGAGTCATCCTTGATTTCTCACTCTCAAACATGTTTCAAACCTGTTTAAAAAGCATATTGCCTCTTATCTTTCAAATATACCCAGATTCCTTTGACTACCCTACCACCCGCCGGCCCCTTGCTGTGAGCCCCTACCATTTTTGCTGGATTGCTGCAACACCGCTTCTAACTTTGCTCTAGCCACCTCTAGAGTCCATTGTTGATATAGCAGCCAAAGTGATCCTTCAAACTAGTAAATTGTCTTATACCATTCCTCTAATTAAAAGCTGGTGATCGTTTAACATTTCAAACTGCATAAAAGTCAATGCACTTAAAGTTATTTACAAAGCTCTGATTCCCTCTCCAAATTAAATTCTACACTATCATTTGCTTACTTTGTTATCGCCTCTCTGACATCTTTCGAGTTCCTTCTAACTTGTCAGGCACATTATTTCCTTAAGATTTTTACATTCGATGTTTCCTCTAATCAGGTTTTTGCCCCAGGTACAGGCTTCAGAAACTACCCCATCTCCTTGAAGACTTTGTTCAAGTGCCACCTGCTCAAAGGTTGCTCATTTTACTTAAAACTACACAATCAACATTCTCCGTCCACCCCCAACCCCAGTCCTTTTCCCCCATAGCTTTTATTATCTTTTAACACAGTAAATTATTTATAGTTTAATGTAGGTAGTGTATATTATTTACCTTCTCCTCACAATGGGAATGTAATTTCCACAAGGCAGGGATCTGCACCTCTTCTACCCACGGAGGTAAAAACAAGTATTTAGAAGCAAACATGAAACATAATAGGAACTTCCTACATAGTTACTGAGTGAATACCTTAAGTGAATTAAGGGATTTCTAAGATGTTATAGAGCTGCTGAAAATAAACCACCTCTGGACATCTTAGGAGATAATAACTTCTTAGTTGCTTGAAGAGTGTTCGGCGTTTTCTATTCCTTATAGTAGAAGGATTCTGACTGCTACCATAAAGCCAGAAAGCTTCTGTCTGGGACATGGTCTGATACTGTCTGTAATTACTAAAACAAGTAGCTTCAGATTTTCAGCCTTGTGAGAAGGCATGGAAGATGGAGATGAAAAAAATAAACCTATGATATATTTTAGATGTAGAATTGATATGACATGTGGGAAGAACTATGGGAAAGTTGTCCTGTAGTCATACTAAGTATATGTAGATGGGTAGGTTTTCAAAGCCTAAAGAAGTGATGACACAAACTGGAAAGGTAAGACCTTGGGAAAATCTGCATTTATTAATCGGCAAGTCAGAGTGGATACTTGGAAAATTTCCCAGGGAATTGCTTTTGTGATTTTACACCATCTGGATAGATAACAGATAATTTCTCTACCCAAACACTGTTCAGTCCAGGTCCTCATAGAAAATAAGGTGAAACATAAAGTTGAAATACACAGATGATTTTGTGCTCATGTATTTTTAAAAAGAAATGTTTAAAATATATGACAAATCTCTAACCTCACCACTCATCAGTACTAAATATATGGGGGGAAATGTGATTTTTATGTAATTATACCAGACCAGTGATCTTGCAAGCAGATGCCACTTCTTATAACAACAGATGTCACAGATGATACAATGAATTCTTGCAACTGTTTCCAACAAAATATTTAAAATGCTCTCCAATCAGGTCTGATAGCATACAGCTGTTTTTCATAATGCACAGAAACTAATTTTCTTTACTTCACATGACAATCATAGATATTGTCTAAACTGTCTTAAGGCACCTGTCAACCCAGACCACTGAACCCATTTGCTGTATTGATTATCAAAGACCAGCCTTTGGGAAAACCTTGCAACTATACCTCATTCTCATTTGCATATAAATATACATAGTTTACACTCTTAAAAACATAGATCTTTATATACTATTTTATATTTCTCAGCTGAATGTGACCCTGGAATATTTCCTAATGATAAGTGCCCCCATCCTATTGAATGTCTTCATATTGCTATTTAGCTGTTAAGTCACAAGGTGACTAGCTCCATTCATCTATTACCATCATATTGAATAACTGTCCAATCAATCTACATAATGAGTGAAATAATCTATCAAGTACTATTTAATTTCATCAACTGATGTTGGTATGATTCATCTCTCCAAAGAATGGAGGAGTCAACCAAACAGTATTTAATTTCAGAGCTCAGAACTATGCTAGATATCATGAAAGATTATGAAATCTTTATATTTTATATTTATAATTATATCATTTTGAAGTTTTAGAGCTGAAAGATACATATAATAGGTCATTAAAATTAAGAAGGTCAGTAACTAGCATAATACAAACTTTCATGGTTAAATACATGAAATAAAAATGGATAGTAAATTGTAGAATTGGGCGCTATCGAGGTAAACTTTTTGAGGTATACATGGTGGTATAATATCTGGATTTGAAGAATTTATGGAAGTTTTCTGAGATGGTGGGAAAGCATGCCAAATATAGAGTGTTTTAAAGGCACAGAAACAAAAAACATATTCAGAGAACAATTCAAATTTTTCTGATGCCACAGAGAATATGCAATACTTCTGTTTGTACATACCTACAGGTAGATTATGGACAGATTATGGAATGATTGAAATATAGGAAAATTGTTAACATTAAAAAATAAATCTAGGTTTTGTGATTTTGAGCATGAAAATGTTAGAAGAAAACATGCTGAAAAAATAATGATTGTTAGAAAAAATAAGGGAAAAAAGTCGATCAAATGATAGATATGTAACAATTATTTTAGAGTGAAATGACAAAGGGTTTTTACCTACATTGTGAATTGGAACTTAAGTAAAATAAATGAATTTATATGCCAATTAAGTTGGGAAAAAATTACTGGTTATATAAAGAAAGGAGTGACATGATCAATAAACCAAAGAACTTCAGTTCCAATCACCACCTTACCCACTTTTAAATTGTTAAATATAGCAAAAAATATAGAAGGAATTAGACTATGAACACTGAATGCCTCATATCTGATTATAACAATTACTTCTTTTCCATATTCTTTTCATGTTTATAAAAATGAAGTATTAAATTTCAGTTATTCATGGCCTCTTGTAAATGAAACTACAAAACCCCCCAGAGATGGCAGAAAACTAAATCTTTTAAAAGACAAATCTACAACTTTCAAAGAGAAAATTTTGGAAAGTGGATCAATAATTGGTACCTAACTCATTAAATCTGATGGAAAACAAAAGAAAATTTATAGCACTAAATTTTTTATCAAGAAAATGTATAAGAAAATTGAGAAACTATGGCCCACATAAAGAGAGAGAGAAAGAGAAAAAAGAATGGTCAATAGAAACTGTCCTTAAGAAACTCAGATACTGCATTTATAGATGACACTTCATATCAGCTATTTTCAATATGTCTAGGGAACTAAAGGAAACTACTAAAAGAATCAGAGAAAAGTATGATAACATTGTTTCACCAAATACAGAACAGCAAAGAGATAAAAATTACGAAAAACAGAAAACTGGATGGGCATTTTAAATAATACCATTTGGCAACTCTGGAAATCAGATTCTCCCTCCTTCACGAATTTGTTTCGTTGTTGTTGTGGATGTTTGTTTCTTTAGTGATTTACCTAAACTAATTCTGTTAAGTCTCTGTTCTTTACCATTTGTAGCTACTAAAATCTTCATTTGGTTAGCTTAGTGGTCAGCTAATGATTTGATGGAGATTTCCTTAAGTCCCTGGTAACAAGATTCTTTTGTGTTGAGTAACTGTGTGTGTTCAGGCACAAAGGAATGGAGAGATAATGGAGTTACATAGAAGCCAAATTTTTGTACACTATTCAGATAAATTGGTGTTAATCTAAACTGCATTGTTACATGTTAAGGTATTAAGTGTAATTCCCAGGTCAGCCACTAAGAAAATAACTGTAAAAATCGAGTATATAGAAATGCAGTTGTTTTTTGTCATTGGGCTTCTATCCTATGACCTCACTGAATTCACCTATAGCTTTATAAGTGTTTGTGGTTGTAGCTGTTAAATCACTGGAATTATATAAAATATTATCTGCAATGAGAATTTTACTTCTTTCCCAATGTGTATGTCCTTCATTTAGCTGATAATTTTTAAAAATATTTTGACATATTGAATGTTCTATTTTCCAAATTTGCTCTTTATGATATCTTTATATTTTCTGGGAAATTTTACATTTTGTTCAAGCTTTTAATTTTCTTGGCTCAAGTCTGCGAATTTAAGCCAAATAATTCTTTGTCCCTGTATTGCACAATAATGGAAACAGAGATCATTTCCTATTTGGTGCTAAACAATTTTAGAATGAAGCATACATTTTTTGTTTCTTTAATAAACAATACTGAGGTCAATAAAGAGTAATATGTTTGGCCTAGGAAATACTTGCTCCTGGAAGATAAGGTGTGAATCAATTAACCATCTGACTTACCAGGTGTAACATTGCTCGCATCAAGACTTTCTTCAAGACCCTCACCTCACTGTGCACACTAACCCAAAACCATTATGTCAATAATACTACCCAATTCCAAGTTATGTCCATCCTGTACATCTCGCTTCAAAATCACTCTGTCTAGGATCTAAGCCCTATAAATGTCCTCCTCTGTTTTCTTATTTGGAAACACATGTTCTCCTTTACTATAGTAAACCTATTAAATTTCGCTTTGCTTCATCAACAGGTTTTGTTGGTGGTCTGCAGTACCACAATGGACTGATCATAACACTTTTATTATTTTTAATTCTCTTCTAGGTCTATACTTATTTCCATTTTGCTGCTTCTCTCTTTTTCCATGATCAGTCTTACAATGTTCCGTTAATTGTCTCCAATTTTATCTTTCTCTTTTTGTCCCTGTTTCGTTGAATTATAACTTTATATATTTTGCTCCCTCCCTACCTTGATGTTTGCCCCATTGCTTTCTCTAAAACTCTTTTTGTTAAAATGTCTATGTTTAAAGATTTGTTTTGTTATTCTACAAAGTATATGATTTAGTGGGTTTTAGTATATACAAAGTTGTGCAACCATTCCCACTGCCTTATTCCAGAATATTTTCATAATCTCAAGAAGAAATCCTGCGGTCAGTGTTAGTAGTGATTACCCATTTCCCTCTTACCCAAGACCCAGGTAACAGCTACTCAACTTTATGCTTAACAGACTTTCCTGTTCAGGATATTTCATTTAAATGGAATCACAGGATATGTTGGCTTTTTGGCTTCTTTTAATTTTATTTCTATTTAAGATTTTATTTATTTATTTGACAGAGAGAAATCACAAGTAGTCAGAGAGGCAGGCAGAGAGAGAGAGGGAGGAAGCAGGCTCCCCGCTGAGCAAAGAGCCCCATGCAAGGCTGGATCCTAGGACCCTGAGATCATGACCTGAGCAGAAGGCAGAGGCTTTAACCCACTGAGCCACCCAGGCGCCCCCTGGCTTCTTTTATTTAGCATAACATTTTCAAGGTTTTTACACGTTGGAGATATGTATACATATATATATATATCAGTCCTTCATTCCTTTTATGAATACATAATTTTTATTAAACCACATTTTGTTTATCTCCCATTCATTTATGGATTTTTGAATTGTTACCATTTTGGGGGAATTATGAATAATTCTGACATGAAGATAGCTTAATATCTACTTTGATAATAGTAGTATGGCTACTCCAGTTCTCTTGTACTAACAACTAGGTATCTTTTCCATCATTTTTTTTAAAGATTTTATTTATTTATTTGACAGACAGAGACCACTATTAAGCAGAGACAGGCGGATAGAGAGGGGAGGAAGCAGGCTCCCCACTGAGCAGAGAGCCCAATGTAGGGCTCGATCCCTGGATCCCGGGATCATGACCTGAGCCAAAGGCAGAGGCTTTAACCCACTGAGCCACCCAGGCACCCCTCTTTTCCATCATTTTATTTTTAACCTATTTGTATCATTGAATCTAAAATGTGGCCTTTGTGGAGAGTATAGAACTGGTTCATTTTTTTTTTTTTACTTTGATTGGATTACTTAATCAACTCATTTAATGTTATTATTGAGGGACCTGGATTTACATCTGCCTTTTTACTTTTTGTTTTCTATAATACCATGACTTTTTTAACCCACTAGTCTTCCGTTATACTTGCTCTTGCGCTAAATGAATATTTTTAGTGTAATACTTTAATTGTTTAAAGAAGTTTTTTTTTTTTTTGGACTATACATTTCAGTTATTTGCTCTAGGATTTACCATATACATCTTAACTTATGAAAAACATCTTTATATTAACTTAATTTATACTTAACTTAATAAATTATATTAACTTAATCAATTGAGATATAAAAATGATACTCCTATGTAGCTTTACTCCCTCTCCCTCCTTTTTGTGCTACTATTGTTGTGCATATTACATTATATAAGCCACAAACCCAATGATACATTATAACAATTTTTGCAATTATTACTTTATATTGTTTATGTTAATTAAAGAAGCACAGAGGAAAGGAGAGCAAGTATATATTTATAGACTTGTTATATTTATCTTCTTGTTTACCATTTATAGTTCTTTTCATTTGTTCCCATGAGCTTAAGTTACCATCTGGCTTAATTGCCTTAGTCCAATACAGCTTTGCTCCCAGCCACTTCCCTGGGCTATTAACAAAAGCATTACATTTCTTTATGTTAGAGTCCCAACAATATGATTACATTCATATTGTTTTATATAGATTTTATAGAGAAGAAAGAAGAAAAACAGCACTTACACTGTCTTTTATAATTGCATAATTACCTTTCCCAGTGCTTTGTTTTTTCATGATTGCTAACCCTGGTTGTAGACCATTCCATCAAAGAAATTTGCTGCAAATTTGAATGACTATGTGGGGCAGTAACCAGTGGCAAGTTGTGTTGGTTTTCTTTTTGGTATTCAGAATGAATGTGGAAGGGGAGCAGAGTATGTTATCCCAAAACACAACTATTTGGCATAAGACTCTTTTAGCTTATTTTTAAGAAGGAGTAGACAATAGGAAAACTCTGAAACCTGAGTAGAAGTGACCCTTTTGTAAGAAACAGTTACATTTATAAGGGAAGTCTCCACTTGTAGGAGTATCTCCTTCTCTCTACCAGGAAGGGAAGGATGACTACATTTCTAAAAACTTTAAAAAAATAGAAATAGTTTTATTTTTTATTTTAAATTATTTTTTACTTATTTTTAATGTGCATTTTATTTTTTAACTTAATTTAAATTCAATTAATTAACATATAGTGTTTTCTTAGTTTCGGAGGTAGAGTTCTGTGATTCATCAATCTTATATCATACCCAGTGCTCATTACAGAAACTGATCAATGGAAAAGGTAAAAACTTAAATCTCTATAGTAACCTTACACTTGATTACTGCATTTTTCCTATTAATCTCCCATAAATGGCCTTCCCTTTTCCTTTATATGTTCATCTGTCTTTAACTACTTAATTTAAGTACTTAATTTAAGGTGGTAGCTTGGGCCACTTAGGGAAATCACTCAGTTTTCTGGGTATCTCCTCTCTCTCTCTCTCTCTCTTTCTATATATATATATATATATATATACACACACACACACACAAACATACATACATACATATATATAACATATACACACATATATAACATATATATAGTATGTGTTATTGAACTTCTCTGCTTTTCTCCTATTAATCTGCTTTTTATTACAGAGGTCTCAGCCAAGAATCTACAAAGATAAAGGGAATAATATTGATCCCTCCCCTATAGAATACACAGAGCACACTTTCCCCAGCTGACATACAGATGTACAACCTGAGTTAAAGTCACCTTAGCTGAACTGAAGATCCATGATCATTAGAATAAATGCTTATTTTTATATGTGACTGAATTTTGTGGTGGTTTATTTTACAGTGAAAATGATTATAAAATATTAAGAAATACTACTATCCAAGCAACAAATATTGGAAAATGTAGCAAAAATGTAACATTTAAAATTGCTTAAAATAGCTTAAACACACACACACACACGTGCGCGCGCGCACACACACACACACATATATATATATATATATATATATATACCTATAAATTGTGGAGTTCAAATGACCTTTGTCATCTGAGCTGCTACGTGGAACTATACATAGGTGGATAAATAGTTTGAGAAATTGGTAGATAAAAACAATAGAAAAATAATTAGATTACACTGAGGGATACATATAAAAGTATGCAAGCAAATTATGAAGAAAATTAGAAATCTTTAGGGCCTGACCTCAGAACCTCGGCACCTTATCAAAATCAACCCACTCTGCAACCCAAAATTGCAACCCACTCTGCCTCTTCCAAATGACTCATTTCCACATAAAGGTGTACTATGAATGCATCTGTCAGACCATGCCAGAGAAGGGGAAGCTGTCATGTCAGGGAATTTTGAAATTGTTGATTTTGACTTCCCAGACTTTTCACACTAAAAAGGATTCAAAATATATGGTTAGCAAGATAACCCTCACTACACACACACACACACACATACGCACACGCACACTATTAAGAAGTAAATCTTAAGAGAAAAAACCCAAGTGACCAATAAGTATGTGAAAAGATATTTAGCCTTCCTATTAGTCAGGGAATCAAAATTAATACCACAGTAGTCTTCAAATTCAGAAAATGTTTTAAAACCTCTGTCAATTCCAACAATAAGGATTATTACTCTGTTTTGGGGAGTGTACATTTTTAATCCATATTTTAGACAAGAATTTAGCAATATATTTAAAGATAAAGATGCACATAGCCTATAAGTCATCAATTCTACTCAATGTATAAACTCTAGAAAATATTTCACAAATGTAGGATGGAGCCTTTATATGAATGTACATAGAAGCAATATTTTTATTCACAGAGTTACTGAAGCCAAATAAAATGTCCAACATAAGAAAATATAAATATATTGCAATATACCCTTACAATGGAATAAAAATTTACCAAAGAATGACAATATGGATGACTACAAAAACATAGTTCTAAAAAAATAAAAACATGCTTATATGCAATACTATTGTATTTATTAACATTTAAAACATTCAAAATGATAACTTACATTGGTTAAATAAAATATACAAATATTAAAATCTTAAATAATGTTGGATATGACTGTCCTCTGCAGAAATAAGTGTCTGACTCTATAAGGAAAGAATGTTGGTGTAATCAGGAAGGGGTATACAGAGATACAAATATACTATTAAAGTTTGATGATATATGATCGGTAAAATATACTCATATTACTTTTTCTTCTTGACTTTCTGAAGTATTTTATAAAATATTAATAGAAAAAAGGAAATACAAATATAATAATAACATATTTTACCTGTTAATGTTTCATCCAACTTCCACATTGAGCTCTGTCCTAATAGTCACCAGAACTTTTAAATTATTTTTACATACATAATCTTCTATAAATTATGACACTTTTTCCTTTTCTCTTTATATTTAAACACTTTAAGCTTCTTATTTCATTTTCTAGCTGATTATGTGGGTAGTGATATGAAACAGTCTTATCTTGTTCTTGATTTTAACAAGAATATTTCTATCATCCTTTGCCATTAGCCATGAGATTTATTTACAGTTTCATAGGGGAAAAATTTATCACAGAGTGCTGACTATTATAGTAATTATATCATATAATTATATGTAGTTATTATATAATATAACATACATTACATATAAGTAATATTTAACAAATAGATGGTAGATAGATAGATGATAGATAGATCGATACATGATAGACAGATATTGAGGTCACCTTAAGGTTATTGCCCTTTTTTCCTATCAAAGTGGTGTTTGGTATGAATAAGTTTTCTTTTTCTTTTTTTTTCATGGATTGTGCTTTTTATTTAATTGCGTTTCTTTTCAGTGTAACAGAATTCATTGTTTATGCACCACACCCAGTGCTCCATGCAATCCGTGCCCTCCCTAATACCCACCACCTGGTTCCCCCAACCTCCCACCACCCCCCCACCCCTTCAAACCCCTCAGATTGTTTTTCAGAGTCCATTGTCTCTCATGGTTCATCTCCCCCTCCAATTTCCCCCAATTCCCTTCTCCTTTCCATCTCCCCATGTCCTCCGTGTTGATCCTTATGCTCCACAAATAAGTGAAACCATATGATAATTGACTCTCTCCGCTTGACTTATTTCACTCAGCATAATCTCTTCCAGTCCCGTCCATATTGTTACAAAATTTGGGTATTCAATTCTTCTTGATGGAGTTATAATGCTCCATAGTGTATATGGACCACATCTTCCTTATCCATTCATCCGTTGAAGGGCATCTTGGTTCTTTACAGTTTGGTGACTGTGATCATTGCTGCTAGGAACATTGGGGTACAGATGGTCCTTCTTTTCACTATATCTGTATCTTTGGGATAAATACCCAGTAGTGCAATTGCAAGGTCATAGGGAAGCTCTATTTTTAATTTCTTAAGGAATCTCCACACTGTTTTCCAAAGTGGCTGCACCAACTTGCATTCCCACCAACAGTGGAAGAGGGTTCCCCTTTCTCCACATCCTCTCCAACACATGTTGTTTCCTGTCTTGCTAATTTTGGTCATTCTAACTGGTGTAAGGTGATATCACTAATAGGTTTTTTGATGTTTAAATGCCTTCTTTTCCTAAATACATCTCTGAATTTGCTTTACTATGGCACATATTTTATAGGTGAGATGAACTTATATTTTTGGAATTGTACCTTTCCCAATAAAGTATCCAGTTTATACTAGCCGAATAAATTTCTTAATTAGAATCTTGTTTCATTATTCTTTGAGTTTGCTTAACAAAAGGTTTTATTTGTTCTTTGAAGATTTGCTCAAATTTGTGTACAAAGCCATCTAGTGGCCTTTTGGAAGGGATAATTTTGATTACAAATTTAACATCAATGTTTTTATTCATTCAGAATTTTAATCTCTGAGTCCATTTTAGTAATAAATGTCTTCAAAAGGTATTGCATTTAAAAATTTTTCATATTTAAAATATCTTTCTTTGTCTACAAAACTATGTAACTTCCATGTATATAACTACAAATTATATCTGTTGAAGTAGTTTAAACTATTTACTTGTGATCTTTCTCTTTTTTGGTTACGGATTTGTTGATTTGTTGGGGCAAGGTGGCAGGGGAGATAGGACTTGCCTCAATGAATGAGCTTTTCTGGCTGTGTTCACCCTTTCTATTCTTTATTTTTCTATTTTATTGATTTGTAATTAGTTTTATATTCTGCATTCTGCATATTTCTTAGATTTGTCATATTTTTCCTTTTAAATAATTTTATTAATACATATACTTAAAAATAATAACTTCCTTTTAAATATTACTTTTTCTGAAGTCCTTAAGATATCATATGAGGTAATTGCTGTCATTTAAGTGTGTATGATTTTTAGATTACATTGTACAATACTCAAAATTATAAGTCAATTATGAATTGCATTTTTTATTTTATGTCTTTTATTATATATATATGTTTTATTATACTTTAAAATGTATCATATTATTGGATAAGTTTTATACAATTGCTTTCATCCAGTATGTAGTGCCTTATAATATGAATGCTTGGAAATTGGTTCCGTTGTTACGTTATGACAATTTTATTTTTTGAACTTACATTTGTTCATAAAAAGAATGAAAAGAAAGCAAATTATCTGCTTTGTATTTGCATATGTATAATGCATATGTACATTGCATACTATATATCCACTATAAGTACATATATACATGATTATACATATACATATGTAATTAACCTTGGTTGAAAACATAGTTATTAGTTATGTTTTAAAACATTCCAAAATGTACTATGTTTTTGTCTACATGTTCTATATTTGTTAGGTGCCAAAGCTCCTTCAAACTCTGTAAATATAGATTTGCTACAATTAATAACAATTCTGAGAATTTGCTTTTGATATTACATCACTTGTTTATTAGTCACATATATGGCTTTTCTATCATTCAGACTTATTAATTCCTTCATTATGATTTAGGGTCCTATGTGTTTTTGTTTTAAAATTCTTTTTGGCTTGACATTAGTTACCTATACCTATCACTTTATTACATTTTGGTTAGTTTTTGCCCTATATATGTCTTTGTATATTTCATATTTTTCTGAGGCTTTGTTTTAGATATATCACTTAGGAGCACCATGTGGTTATCTGGCTCTGTTTCCATGTTACTGGGATTACTTACATTTTTTAACATATAAGATTAAATGCTTGACACTTATTCTGGTTACTGACTTAGACTTTTTTTTTACATTCCATTTTTGTATTTTTAAGTTCCATTGTTTTATTCACATTTTTTTTCTGCTTTTCATGTTTTTAGGTGTGAACAAGTTTTCTCGAATTTTTAGTTTTCTTCTTCTACTTTAGAAAGCTATTTCTAGTTATGTATGTATGTTTGTCTTTAATTTTTTAAATTTAAAAAATAGACCTAGAAACAATTTTATTCTTTTCCTTGAACATACCAAGAAGACATGGAATGCTCTCAGTGTGCATGCCCTATTACTTTTATTTTATTTTATAGCTTTACTCCTTGTTATTCAAAATAACTCATCTTTTACTGTTAATACAAAATGAAAATTACATCAATTCAAGCTTCTGTGTCTATCACTCTTCAAATAACCCATGTTTTTCATGATTTTTGATCCCTCTATTCAGGGTCTACCCATGATAAAATTACTTTACCTGCAAATGTTCTATTTTGTTTTCGCTATTGATAATGGAAACATGTACACAATTTTAGGTTTACAACACTGTCTTTTGTACTTATTAGATATTAACAAACCACATTATTTCTTCTATTATTGTTAATAGGTAGAAAGCCTATCAGCTAATCAAAACTACCTTGCCTTTAATTTGCCTACTTTTCTGGTAACTTCTTAAGATTTGTTCTTCCTCTTAATGCTTTATAGTTTCCTAAAATATAGGTGGATCTAGATTTACTAATTTTTCAAAGGTTTCCTTTGTTCTTAAAAAGAGTCTTCACAATCAAGAAGCATGACTAAAAAATTCTTAAGAATGTTCCCCTATTACCTCTTTAAATATTACTTTTCCATCATTTTCTTTATTATATTCTTCTATAATTACTATTAAATGTTTAATGGGGCTTTTCAATCTGTCTTCTATATCTCTTAATGGCACTTCTGTATTTTATTTCACTGTTTTTCTCTGTGCTGCATACTGAGCATAGTCTGTGTGTTAAAAATAAAACTGCTTAAGTATGAAACCAGAAGAAATAAAATTAAATTCCATGTTCTGTGGAAATGGTTCTATCAGATTGCTCCATTTTTCCTTCTACCTAAAGTTATTGCTGGTGGAGTAAATTAAAATAACAATAATAGTAATAGCAATAATAGTCATAATGAAGAAGGAGAAGGGGGAGAGGGGAGAAGGAGGGGGAGGGGGCAGGGGGAGGGGGAGGAAAACCTAATATCCAGGCAACAATGCGTGGATTCAAATTTTGACTCAATTACCTGGTTAACAATGCAATGTCCACTTTTTTTTTTTTTTGTAAAGATTTTATTTATTCATTTGACACAGATCACAAGTAGGCAGAGAGGCAGGCAGAGAGAGAGAGAGGAGGAAGCAGGCTCCCCGCAGAGCAGAGAACCCGATGCGGGACTCGATCCGAGGACCCTGAGATCATGACCTGAGCCGAAGGCAGCGGCTTAACCCACTGAGCCACCCAGGCGCCCTGCAATGTCCACTTTTGAAGGACCAAGGACAGAGAAGAATCTTCAGTGTCTTACTGTATGATGTAATCCTAGGAGCAGCAAGAAGTGAAATTGTGAGTCATTGTGAGGCATAGGTCTACTCTTAGGAAGCTCATAGTGCATTGCAGCTCAAAAATGTTTATACGGACTAATAGTTATTGCTCATAATATGTAATGTGACATATATGTATATGAATTTCCCCATTTAATCTTCGCAGCCTTCATAGATGTGGGTGTAATGTTCTTCACCTAATAGATGGAATACCTTCTATTCAATAAAGTTTTTTAAAAACTCACAGAAATGAGAGTTAAAATAATTAGATTTTGAACCCAAGTCTAACTCCAAAATGAGCTACAAAAATTATTGAAAAGATGTCTGAAGCTCTCAAGAAAGATTGTTAAGAGTGTTAATGATAATGAAATTATTATAAAGCTCCATCTGAACAAAGCTAAACCCAGTAAAAAAAAAAAAAAATCAACCCATAGCTAGAACACCAGGCACAAATAGCTGTGGCTTGAAAGCCTTAAGAGAAGCTAAGACCTACTTTAATTCATAATAGCTGGGATCAGAAAGCCTTCCAGCAATGTTGGCTTTGGATCACAGATGTGCCCAGGGTGCATTTATTCCAGAAAACTGAAAGGGAAGGAGGAAGAGAAGAGCTGCTCCATCCTTTAAGGCAAAGTAAACATATACAAATAAATGATAAGCCCTTAGTTGACTTTAGCCCAGAAAATGATTATCATATGACCAATGAAATCAGCTGTTTCTTCAAAATAAAGGGGCTATTAATGAACATCATTTAAGGGCAGCTCTTCCCTCAGCTGTGAGTTGAGACAAATAAGTTGGGAGATGAGAGGAAAATTCCCTGTTCCACTAATGGAACTTAACAGATACTGAGTGGATGTCCCCATCTTGTCAGGCACTTCCAACACATATTTTGTTTAAAAACTATCACAAAAACACCATAAGGCAGATTTTATAATTATATACATGATAAGGTTGAGGATTGTGAGTTCGAAATATTTTTAAAAACTTCCAAAGATCATAGCCCTTAGGTTGAAGAAATAGATTTAGAAGCATAGTTCATCTGCCTTCAAAGCCAGTGAAATTCCTCCCATATTGTTCTTCCTCTTCTTAGGAGGAGGAAGTCTTGAATTGAGTCTGAGGGCAGGAATGGGTTGAAATAGGAAAAGGAGCTTGTAGGTTGAGTTCATTACAGGTTTGTGTTAATAACATAGTAGGGTCAATGCATGTAGGCTATTTTGAGCAAACCACCCTGACTGAGGAAGTTAATAACAATGGACTTTGAAGAGTAACAAAAGAATGAGGTTGAGGGGAAAAAAAGAGAAGCCATTGTATGTCCTTTCTTGTTTCTGTTGTAAAGAGAAATTGTCTTTGATTTCAAGAATTTTTGAAAACATACTATGTATTGACTGGGCTGAAGATGCAACCGTGAAATAGGTGCATGAAATAACTACTCTTCATGGAGGCTTAATTTTTATAGGAAAGTTAAACATTGAGCAAGTAATCATAAGGTGATAAGTCATACAAAGAAAAATAGAAGTTGCTATGAGAATATATGGCAAGGGAAATTAATCCAGTCGGGTATCTGTAAGAGCTTTCCGGAGCAAGTGATGATTGAACTCTCAAATTAAAAAGTAAGTAAGTATTAACAAGTAAAGTTTGGAAACAGCATTTGTAGATAAAGGGAGAGCGAATTAATTTAAGAACATATATTAAGTTTTGGGAGACGTAGAGGGCCCAGCTGGGGGTTTTGACTATAGATTTTTGCTAATACTCCTTTCCTAATTCTGATATTGTCTCCAAAACTTCTTAAGGGCTCAGTCGTGGTTGGGAAATGGGTGGTTGTTCTATTCCATCAGTGCTGCCTTCCAGGGAACGACAATGAATTAAAGGAGTTTAGGGACTTATAAAGAAATTGTTGAAACAATTGACCAAGGAATCTAATCTGGAGAGGAGAAGAATTGGAGATAACATGGTTATTAGTGAGAATGAAAGAATCAATGAGCAGATAATATCAATGAGGTGGAAGAAGATACGAGATTGGTGTAATTGAAATGTTAGTTGGAAACAGAAAGTGGTAGTTAGTATTGTTTAAATGTAGAATTTTAGAGGTAGAAATGTTTCAGTGGATGCAAATCCATGGGGTGTATATTGGTTTAGGAGGTAGGAATGGAGTGTTTCAGAAGTTAGGGAGAATGAGGAAGTCTTAAAGGAGGAAATGAAGTCTGATTGTAGAAAACTGAAAGCTTTGGCAATTTTTATTGGGTTTTCCAGGAGGTTGACTTTACTCTTCTATAGCAGATCTTGCAAAGAGAGTATAACAGAAAGCCAGGGCACAAAGTTGATAAAATGTAGCAAAAAGGGGACTTATGGGTAAAGATTCAGATCACCAATTCTATTATGTGTGGAAGGGGATTCCCCACAACACCAGGTTGTTCTCAGACACCTGCTGGGTGTTCTACAATTTAACTTGATTCTTATACTATCTTCCTGGAGATAGCATCAAATGCCACAGGTCAAGGGTTCAGACTGACAAGATTGCACCCCACCCTCCCAAATTTTCAGAAGTAAGTCAGAGCCCAGGCTGACACTTGTGCTACTGAACAACCAGCACGCTGTGCCCTCTAGTTTGATTAATTTTCCAGAACAGTTCACAGAACTCAGAAATGTTTTGCTTCTTATATCACCAGTTCATTATAAAAAAATATAAGTTAGGAACAGCCAGATGAAAGAGATATATATAGGGAAACGTTTGGAAAAAAGACAAGGAGCTTCCACAGTCTACCTAATTCTCCACATATTCACTAATTCAGAAGCTCTCCAAACCCTGCCTTTTTGGGTTTTTATAGAAGCTTCATTACAAAGATGTGACTGATTGACCCATTTTTCACTGGTGATTGATTGTGCCTCCAGTCTCTTTCTCCTCCCTGGAAATTATGAGGTGAAACTAAAAGTTCCAACCCTCTCTGCATGGTTGGTTCCTCTGGCAACCAGCCCCTTTCCACAGGTGCTTTCCAAAAGTCACCTTATGTCCATAAACCCAGTTGTGTTGGAAAGAGGCTCATTACAAAACACCATTTGCCCTCTATGGCTTGAAATGGCTTCAGGAACTGAGGTCAAGACCAAATTATTATAATAAAAGATGCTTCCATTGCTCTTATCACTCAGGAGATCCCAAATATATATGTATTATAAATCACTATATTGCACTTCTTCCAAGCTAGGTACTTCATAAGCACTGAAAATATGCCTGTCAATAAAACCAATGGAAGATCATTGTCCTTTCTTACTAAAGAGGAAAGATAGACAAAATATATTTTGAAAATAATATGTAATGATGACAGTATATGCTATAAAGAAAAAGGCAAAATAGTAATGAGGATAGATATAGCCAGGGATGGTAGTAAGTTAATATTTCTTGTGAAGTATGTGTTACAGAAATATAGAAAATATATAGAACTATATAAAAAATATAGAAATATGTATTATAGAAAGCATCCCACTTCTTCCTGGCCACCACCACCACATGTATGTCCATAAGGTGGCATCTGAACACAGAAAGACTTAAAGTGGGTGAGCAACAAATCACAACGAATTTAAAAGCTAGAAGAATGATCCTGGCAGGGAAAACATCACGTGGAAATTTCTAGAAGTTAAACAATGCTTTAAAAAAAAAAAAAAAGCGTTCTTGAAATGTTCAGGAATCTCAGTCCAGTGCAGCTGAAGCAGAGTGTATGGAAGAGGGAGGGGTAGGAGCTGAGTTCAGTGAGGAAGAAGAATGGGGTTAAATACTAAGTGGCTGTCGGGTCAATGTAAGGATTTTAGTTTTTACTCAGAGGAGGACTGAAAACTACTGGGGGATTTTGATCAGAGAAGTAACACCTTTTGTTCAAATAGGAAGGCTCTGGCTATCATGTTGCTGTTGGCCTTTGGGGGAGCAAATGTGGAGGCAGAAAGCCAATAATAATAATAATCCAGACAAGATGTTGACTGCGGTGGAATAGTGAGAACGGTTAGATGTGGTGAGAGTCTGAGTGTGTTGTAAAGGTACAGCCAACAAGGGGCACCTGCGTGGCTCAGTGGGTTAAAGCCTCTGCCTTCGGCTCAGGTCATGATCTCAGGGTCCTGGGATGGAGCCCCACATCGGGCTCTCTGCTCAGCAGGGAGCCTGCTTCCTCCTCTCTCTCTGCCTGCCTCTCCGCCTACTTGTGATATGTGTCAGTCAAATAGATAAATAAAATCTTAAAAAAAAAAAAAAAACGTATCGCCAACAAGATACTCTCGCACATAAGAAGAGAGAAAGGAGTCAAAGGAGGATGACAAGTTTTTGGCTTAAGTAACCAGAAGAATGGCTTACTTCATGCTGTGCAGTCTTCTCTGTGCAATTCTTTTGGCCACCTTGGCATTCTTTTGGAATCACCACCATTTTACATATCTGATTTAAGTGTCTTCATCTAACGAAAAGCTAACTGAGTGTCCCATTGTTTTTTATTATTATTAAGGAATAATAGTTGAAACTCGAATTGAGCAAAAATTTAATTTTGATCCCCACCTAAAAAGTATAATCTTCCCTAGTGGAAAAATCTAGTCCAACTCCCTCATCTGAGCAATAGGGAAATTGAGGACTACGAGATTAAGGCCAGAGAGATATTGCCAGTAATGAGTAGAGCTGTGACTACCAGAACTCCACCATCTTGTTTTTTCAGCCTTCCACTTCACCATGTTGATTGATGTGATAGAGAACATTCTGTTACCAGAGACATGTTCCTTCCTAAGGTCTGTAATATGCTTATCTGTTTGGGTTTTACTTGCTCCCTGCTTATGTTAGTCTTGTCAGAGATCCTGGTGTCTATAATCTTAGAATGCAGGGATTTTAGGATTCTGAAGCTTGTGCAACACAGAACCCAGCTTTTCCCATATCCTGACTCAGTCTCTTTAATTTTACTCAATATCATGAGGGTTTTTCAGAAGGCTGAAAGATTATTTGATGTGGGGATGCCTGGGTGGCTCAGTCAGTTGATCCACTGCCTTTGGCTCAAGATCATCATCCCAGGGTCCTGGGATTGAGTCCCGCATCGGGCTCTTTGCTCAGCGAGGAGCCTGCTTCTCTCTCTGCCTCTGCCTGCAGCTCTGCCTGCTTCTGCTCTCCCCCCAACCCCCGACAAATAAATAAATAAATAAAATCTTTTAAAAAAGATTATCTGACGGATTATTGTATTTAAAAGTGTAGATCATAGAATGCTCCTGTTAATGGTGCACTAAGAACAATGAAGGGCTGAAATGCTACCAGCATTCAGTTCCCCGTGCTAGAGGACAGATACTGTGAAATGTTGCAGCCAAGTTCTGCTCTAGGGTGAAATGGAGTATGCATGTTGCTGTGAGTAAATCCCGGAGTACTTTCAGACTGAGTGCAAACTGCCACATATCAGGATGCTCTCTGACTGAATGAGCAACCCCCAGGGCAGAGCACTCAGGCATGGAGTCTGAAGGACCAGACTTGGGAAAAGTTATTCTCTGGGTCAGCTGTTCTGCATCCTGTGACATTAGAGATTGCAGATGAGGTATTGCTGCCTATTTCCAGCCACCAATTTGGAGCCCATGGGTGAAGTGAAACAAAGGGAAAGAGTCGAAATTCCTGGTTGTGGTATGGTCTTTGAACCTCTGCCACAGCTGTGTGTTAAGTCCAAATGAAAATGTTTGGAAATGTTCTTTTTCTTGATGTATCTGGCATTTCTTCCTTGTTCACAATATGGGCCCCTATGACCATCTTGTATCTCCAAATATTTCACAATCATTGTTATATTGGCATTTTGGAATTGGTAATCCTAGCACTTTTATTTGCAGGTAGACAGGGAACACTTATTTTAGCAAAATTGTAATCCATATTTAGTGGCTTAAAGTTATACTTTATGCTAATAATATATCTCAATGCACCAATCATCAGAAAAGTGCCTATTTTAATAAATGATTATTGTGTTTTTATTTTAAAAACTAGATTTTAGAGGGATTACACCTCAAAGTTGTTCAATCTCTTAACTTCTCATTCATTTTCTAATAACAAAAATGACTATACTAATCCAAAATGTGAATGATATTACTCATCCACACATCTGAAATCTACATCCTTGCTTCTTTGACTGGAAAGACACGAAAGTAGTAAATGTTCATTTATCAACTATCATCAAAGAAAGAAATGCCAGACTGGATAGGAAAGACATGCCTTAATACCGACACAAAATACAAATTCCAGTTAACTACATGCTTTCCTTTATCGAATGCTGCTAGTAGGACTAATTATAACATGTTTGTTGTGGTAAACCAGCAACCTCAAGTTACAATAGCAGGATCTAGTTGACACATCCAGAGTCCTTGTTATCACTGGAAAGAAACGAGATTTCCCGGGATACCAGCACATCAATAATTATGATGGATGTGCAGGGATATTACTAAAGAGGACTCCTAGCTAGCCTTTGAATAATTACTGGCATTCTGACTCCAGGAGGAATGAACCTGGGGAAATTGGCTGCTGACCTTTCTAGCTGTCCTAATCAGTGCAATACAGTCAGGAGCAAGATAGAAAAAATAAAGAAAATGATCATTGGATTCATGATGAGAACATGAAATGGGGCCTAATAATTTTTTTAATTATATGTATTTAGTATAATTTGAAATGATGTTAAAATGAAAGCATCCTATTAACCCAAATCCTATAACCAGAAATAACAATCAATATTATGAGGAGAATGTTATTTCAGGCTTATGTCTATGCAGATGAATAGACAGAAAGACAGACAAAAATAATTTTGTCGATGTGTACAACGTTTAACTCTACCTCAATTAAGAAAAACAAAAAGTACTGCTGTCTTAGAACTAAAATGATCACCAAATTCGAAAAAAATCTTTTTCACCAAAAAGAAATTTGTTGCTCATCCTGTAAAGTTCAGAAAAATAAAAATTTTTAAAACATAATTTTAACCATGTGGTTTAATTTTAGAGATTATCTGTTAATTGTCTTCTTGGAAATATTAAGAATACTATCATTATTATCCCCCCTTATTTTACTATTATTTCAAAGATTTTATCAAACCATTATTCCTTCATTGCCAAGATTTATAACACATACATTCTGTTTTGTGAGCATAATTTCTTGGTTGATTAGTCTTAGTTTCTTTTTTTTTAATAGAATTTTTAAAAGAAATTTTATTTTATTTTTAAAGTTTACTTATGTTTTTTAGTAATCTCCACACCCAACATGGACTTCAAACTCATGACCTCAAGATCAAGAGAGGCACATGTTTTTCTGACTGAGCCAGCCAGGCACCACCTGGCCTCAGTTTCAGTATAAACCAAATGCTAACCTTTTATTGATTTACCACAACTTCTTCAGTCCTGATTTTCTCGGATTTCCCCACAAAGTCCTTTTTACTCAGAAACAGTCATATATGTATGAGATTATCTTTAATTTTTTTCAACTACTTGAGTACACAGTCGAATTCCCAGTGTGTATGCAAAAGACAACTTCGCTGGAAATTGTTACCTTGGATCACCTTTCTCTGCTTCCAAATTTTATGGATATTGTATAATTTTACATTGAATTGAGATTGAATCTTTGTGAAGAGTTCTAATGTCAACTTGAATTTTTCTCTCATTAAATGATGTCTTATTCCCCACATTATTTGCTTGTTACTTCGATACTTATAATTTAATAAGTTAGAGTATATTATTCTTGTCCGTAATTCTTAATCACATTTTTTTTTCTGTGATGAATAATATTTTTGAATTACAGAGACAATTTTCCAAGTTTTCCCAGAATATTCTTTTCTGTTACAACTTCCCTTTTATTTTTCTTTTACATTTTATGAAATGTAAAATTTAGGAGTAATTATCTTAAAATTAAAATTAAATAAACTTGCATTCCACATATTTTACATTATTTCTAATTAAAATTGTTATTTTCCTCTGAATTCACTGTATCTCAATTTATTGTAATTATTGTTATAATTCTGTTTTCAATAGGATCCCTTCTAAATGGTCTAGTTGTTCACTGTGTTTCAGTCAGGTTTATCAGCCTTCTATCCTTTAAAGAGTTTTTTCACCAGATCATCCTTTTGCTTATGCTTCTGCTTCTCAGTGTTTTTATACCATTTCTATTCCAGAACTTAATGGAAGTTGAGCCACAGTGCAAGAGCCTTTCCCTACTCTAGCTAAAGTTACCTGCATTGAGGGCACTCTCAATATAGTCCCCATTTATTTTTGTAGTGCTTCCCCTACCTTTCAAGTCATGAGATAACAGACTGATTAATGAATTAATTAGCATACTATGACCTTCCTTTCCTCCTTTTCACTCATACCACCTTTAATATGTAGGCTTCAATCCATTAATGGAGTAACTTACATCACCATTGACTGGCATAAAATAGGTACTTGATAAATTTGGTGGGAGTGACATCAGCAAGAGGGCAGAAAAGGAGGATCCACTATGTTCCCATATAGAAACACCAATCTAACCTGCAGTCTTGGACCAAAATACCTTAATAAGAGCTCAGAAGTCCAGATAAGGGATTACAAAACCCATGTGTGGAACACAGAAATGAGAAAAGATGCACTAGAGTGGGTAGGAAAGATAGTTTGGCTTTACTTACAGCACATGTTCCCCCAAGCCTATATGGTGCAACACTGAGAAAGTCCCTTCATCTAGGAGCTTTCCTATGAGGGAAGGACAGGGAAATGGATGTCTGAATTCACCATGGACCCCAATATCATAAGAACAGCTTCAATAAACACTGCTTGCTCCAGTCAACCTTGGCTACAGGCTTATCCCCAAGGAAACAGGTTTCAGGCTGGCCCCTATGAACCCAGGCTCATGGTTACCCTAATGTGCCCCACTATCAGGCTGGCCCATGCCTATACAGGCTGCAGGCCTTCCCAGGTAGATCCAGGCTCAAGGTCACCCAGAAGACCCAAGACCCACTGCCTTCTCACAGACCCCAACCAGTGTCCATACAATCTCTGGCTGGGTTGACTGGTGAAGAGCTTTCCCTGCTGAAATCAGTCTCTAAATATTGAAAGAGGTTACTTCATTTTCAAATGTACAGACACCACTGAAAGACTATAAGGATCAGGGGCTTCTGGTGGCTCAGCCAGTTAAGTGCCTGGCTTCAACTCAGGTCATGATTCTCTGCTCAGCAGGGAGTCTGCTTCTCCCTCTCCCTCTGTGTGCTCTCTCTATCTCTCATTCTTGCTGTCTCTCGAACAAATAAATAAAAACCTTAAAAAATAAAGGGGGGTGGGTGGGGTGGATCAGTCAGTAAGCCTCCAACTTTGGTTCATGTCATGATCTCAGTATCCTGGGATCATGCCCCACATCCAGCTCCCCACTCTGTTGGGAGTCTGCCTTTCTTTCTCTCTCTCTGTGCCTCCCCCTGCTGGTGTATGCTCTCTCTCTCAAATAAATAAATAAATATATTTTTTAATTTTCAGAAAAAGACTATAAGAAACCAAGAATTGGAGAAGCATGACACCACCAAAGGAAAAAAAAATAAAGTCTTAATAACTGACCCTATAAAAATGGAGATCGATAAACTGCCTAATAAGAATTCAAAATAATCTTAAAGCAGCTGAGAGAGCACAAGAGAACATGGATAGATAACTAAATGAAATCAGGAAACCAATATATGGACAAAGCAAGAAAGTCTACCAAGAAACAGAAACAAACAAACAAACAAAAAACAAACAAGCAAACAAAACAAAACAAAAAAAACACAAACCAGAAAGATATTCTGGAACTGAAGAACACATGACCAAAGTGAAAAATATGAAAAAAGAGCTTCTATAGCAGACTTGGTCAAACCAAAAAAAAAAAGAATCAGTAAGCTCAAATATAGGTCATTTGAAATTACCCAGTCAGAGAGGGAAAAAGAAAACAGAACAAAAAGAAGTGTGAAGGGTGCCTATGATTTATAGGATACTACCAAATAAAACAATATATAGATATTATGTAGTCTAAGAAGGAGAAGGGAAAGAGAAAGGGGCATCATGCTTATTTAAAGAAATATTGGCTGAAAAAAATCACAAATTTGGGAAGGGGAATGAACATCCATATTTGTAAAATTTAAAAGACCACAAATATATAACACAAAGACACATTACAATCAAATTGTCAAAAGTCAGTCATAAAAAGAGAATTTTGAAAGTGACAAGAAAATGTATCTTGTCACATACAACAGAAGCCCAATAATAATATTAGTGGATTTCTCAGCAGAAACCTTTCAGTCCAGGAAAGAGTGGGATGATATATTCAAAGTTATGAAAGAAAAAAAACCTTCAGCCAAGATTAGTATACCTGGTAAAACTGTCCTTTAAAAATAAAGGAGAGATACAGACTTACCTACAAAACTAAAAAATGAGGGAATTCATCACTTCTGAAACTAACATATAAGAAGTACTAAAAGGATTTCTTCAAGTCAAAATTTAAGGACACTAAAAAGCAGTACAAAAGCATACAAAGATATAAACCCTACAGGTAAAGGCAAATATATAAATAAATACAAAATAATATAATACTGTAAGTGTAGTGCATAAATCACTTTAAACACTAGTATAAAAATTAAAAGACAAAAGTATTATTTCTTAAAATCGTTAATAAATACATAATATAAAAATAAATAAATTTATAGTTCAATAAAATAAAGAGTAAGGGAGGAGGAATAAAATAGTATGGAGTTTTGTATATGATTGATACTATGCAATTATCAGCACCAAACAGACTATTATAATGACTAGAAGTTATCTGCAAGCCTCATGGTAGCAACAAAGAAAAAAATACAGAAGATACAAAAAAAAGATAGAGAAGAGAATCAAAATATATGATCACAAAAAAATCATCCAAAAAACCCCACAATAAACAAAGAAAACTGCCAAAGAGGAATGGAGGAAAAAAGAAATATGAGACAGAACACAATTTTTAAAATAGCAATAGTAAGTCATTACCTATAAATAATTATGATACATGTAAATGGAATAAACTCTAAACAAAAGACACAGAATGGAAGAATGGATTTTAAAAACACAAGATCCATCTGCATGTTGCCTCCAAGAGACTGATTTTAGATTTAAGTACACAAATAAACTGAAAGTGAAGATTTGGTAAAAGATAATGCACATAAATAGTACTCAAAAGGAAGTGGCTATACATATAAATAGTAACTAGAGGTAGCTATACTTACATCAGGCAAAATAGACTTTAAGCCAAACTGTCACAAGAGACAAAGAAGGACATTGCATAATGATAAAAGAGTCAATTAAACAGGAAGATATAAGAGTTATAAACATTTACGCACCCAACATCAGATCACTTAAATATATAGACATTGACAGATCTAAAAGCAGAAATAGACAACAACATAGTTGTAGACTTCAATACTCCATTTACAATAATCAACAGATCAACCAGTCAGATAATCAATAAGGAAATAAAAACAGACTGAAAGTACACTATAACCAAATGAACCTAACAGACATATATAGAACATTCCACCCAACAGCAGCAGAATACACATTCTTCTCAAGCTCACATGGAACATTCTCCAGGACAAATCACATGCTATATGAAAAAGTAGGTCTTCACAAATTTAAGAAAATGGATATTATTCTAGCTATCTTTTCTGACCAAAATTAAAGGAGACTAGAAAATAAATAGCAGAAGTAAAACAGAAAAATTCACAAATGGATGGGAATTTAAAAATACATTCGTGGTAAGAGGGATTAAGATGGTGGAGGAGTAGGAGGACACTGAACTTATCTTGTTCTTCAAATACAGCTAGATAGTTATCACATGATTCTGAACACCCTAGAAATCAATCGGAGGTCTGAAAAAAACAAAAACTGCAAGACTGCAAGTAGAAAAGTGACCACCTTTTGGAAGGTAGGAGGTGCGGAGAGTTGATTTGGGAGAGATATAAGAATGGGTATTGTGGCAGAGTGGGAGTCCAACTTATGAAGGCTACTACCAAGTATTATAAGCAGCAGAGCTCAAAATATGAACTTTTAAAAGTCTGCTTCCATGGGGGATGTGCCTGGCTTAAACGTGCTCAGGTGCTGAAGTGGAGCAGAATCTCAGGAGTCATAGCATGGTCTGAGGATACCACTGGGTCTCAAGAATGAGTGGCTCCAATTTGCTGCTCTGTTCCCAGGCATAAGAGTGGGGAAGCCAGCTGAGAGCAGTGAGTCTTGGTTCTGGCTTTCTGCTGTTTTGCCATAAACTGGAAACCACTGCACAGTCCCATGACTGCTTTCCTGGGACCAACCAGCAAAGGCAAAAGCAAGGGAAGACAACTCCCACCTCCCATCAACCCCACCAAGGAACCGTGTAGGTCTGTGCCACAGGCATTCCTAAACTTAGGAGTTTTGCAACTCAGTTGCACACCTGAGATTTAAAAAAAAAAAAAAAAAAAGGCTCAGACACAGGTAGGGTGAATGCAGGGTTCAGATGGAAACCAGGGACACAAATGGGGTGATTGATTGGTCTTCTGTGAGGGCTCACTGAATTGCTGAATGTGCAAACTCTGGGTCTGGAGAGTTAGGCACTACCATAATTGTCCTTCCCATTAACACCAAAAGCCTTCAGGGAGGAAAACAGTGTCACCTAGTGAAGGCCAAAGCCATTTACAGCAACCCGTTCCGCCTGTGCCTTGGAGAAGCATTTCCACTGAAACAAGTCAGCCTGAGAATCAGCACTGCAGGCCCCTCTCCCAGAAGACCAACACAAACAGCTCACTTGCACCAAGACAACTGATCATAGAGAGCTGCAGAGTTTCAGCTACAAGAGAAATAGGATCTAACTTCTTTTTTACTCTTATTCTTTATTTTAAAATTTTTTCACTTATTTTCTTATTATTTCAATTCCCTTTTTAAATGTTTATTATTAATTTTTTCAATTTATATATAAATTGATATATATATTTTTTTAATTTTCAGTTTCTTTTTTCTTTCTTTTCTTCTTCTTCTTCTTCTTCTTCTTCTTCTTCTTCTTCTTCTTCTTCTTCTTCTTCTTCTTCTTCTTCTTCTTTCTTCTTCTTCAATTTTGGGATCTAGATGCTTTTAACAAGCAGACCAAAACACACACAGGATTAAATTTTCTTTTTTGGGAGGAGGGTTCCTTTGGTTTTTTATTTTGTTTATTTGTTCATTTGTTTTCTTTCTTCTTTTCTCTTGTGGACAAAAAGACATGACAGACAAATTCACCCCAAAAGAAAGAACAGGAAGTAGAACTCATTGCCGGGGATTTAATCAATATAGATATAAGCAAGTTGTCTGAACTGGAACTTAAAACAACAATTATAAGAATACTAGCTGGGCTTGAAAAAAGCATAGAAGACACTAGAGAACCCTTTACTCCATAGATAAAAGAACTAAAATCTAGTCAGGTTGAAATTAACAATGTGATAACCAAGACGCAATCCCAAATGGAGACCATGAAAACAAGATGGACAAAGTTGAGGAACAAATCAGTGACATAGATGATAAAATTATGGAAAATAATGAAGCTGGAAAGAAGAGGAAAAGAAAGCTAATGGGCCACAAAGGTAGACTTAGGGAACTCAGCAACTTATTAAAACATATTAAAATTTGTATCATGAGTCCCAGAGGATGAAGAGGAAAAAGGAGAAGGTTTATTTGAACAAATTACAGCTGAAAACTTCCCTAATCTGGGGAAGGACACAGACATCAAAATCTGAGAAGCACAGAGAACTCCCACTAAGTCCAGCAAAAGCCAACCATTACCAAGGCACATTCTAGTCAAATCACAAAATACATAGACAAGGAAAGAATCCTGAAAGCAGCAAGGGGGAAAAAATCCTTACACTACAAGGGAAGACAGGTCAGATTTGCAGCAGATCTGTCCACAGAAACATGGCAGGCCAGAAGAAATTGGTATGATACATTCAAAGTACTGACTGGGAAAAATATGCAACCAAGAATTCTTTATCCAGCAAAGCTGTCATTCAGTATAGAAAGAGAGATAGATTTTCCCAAACAAAAACTAAAGGAGCTCATGACCACTAAACCAGCCCTGTAAGAAATTTTAGGAGGGACACTTTGAGTGGAGAAAAAAAGACCAAGAGCAACAAAGACTAGAGAGGACCAGAGAACATCACCAGAAACACCAACTCTGCAGGTAACAAAATGACACTAAATTCACATCTTTCAGTAATTTCTCTGAATGTAAATGGACTAAATGTTCCAATCAAAAGACATAGGGTATTAAAGTGGATTAAAAAAATAAAAACCTAAAATCCTTCTATATTCTGCCTACAAGAGACTAATTTTAGACTTAAAGACACTTGCAGATTGAAAGTGAGAGGATGGAGAATCACCTATCATGCTAATAAACATCAAAAGAAAGCCAGAGTAGCCATGCTTATATCAGAAAAACTGGATTTTAAAGCAAAGACTGTAACAAGAAATGAAGAAGGACATTACACTATAATGGAAGGGTCTATCCATCAAGAGGATCTAACAATTATAAATATTTATGCTCCCAACTTGGGATCACCCAACTGTATAAATCAATTAGCAATTAACATAAAGAAACTCATTAATAATATTAGAATAATAGTAGGAGACTTTAACACCTCACTTATAGCAATGGACATATTATCTAAGCAGAAAATCAATAAAGCAACAATGGTTTTGAATGATACACTGAACCAGTTGGACTTAACAGATATATTCAGAATATTTCATCCTAACGTATCAGAATACACATTCTTTTTGAGTATACATGGGACATTCTCCAGGGGAGATGACAAACTGGGTCACAAATCAGCCCTAAACAAGTATAAAAAGATCAAGATCACATCATACATATTTTCAGATCATAATGCTACGAAACTTGAAGTGAACCACAATAAAAAATTTGAAAAGACCCAAATACATGGATGTTAAAGGAAAGTATAAAAAGATCAAGATCACATCATACATATTTTCAGACCATAATGCTACAAAACTTGAAGTGAACCACAATAAAAAATTTGAAAAGACCCAAATACATGGATGTTAAAGGACATCTTACTAAAGAATTAATGAGTTAACTGAGAAATTAAAGAAGAAATTTTAAAAAATACATGGAAGTAAATGAAAATGAAACATGACAGTCCAAAACCTTTGGGATGCAGCAAAATGAGCCCTAAGAGGTAACTATATTGCAGTTCAGTATACCTTAAAAAGCAAGAAAAGTCTCAAATATACAACCTAAACTTACATGTAAAGGAGCTAAAAAAGGAACAGGAAATAAAGCCTAAAGCCAGCAGTAGGGAAATAATAAAGATTAGAGGAAAAAAAAAACCAGTAAAACAGATTAACAAAACTAAAAGCTTGTTCTTCAAAAGAATTGTTAACCCCTAGCCAGACTTATCAAAAAGAAAAGAGAGAGGACCTAAATAGATAAAATCATGAATAAAAGAAGAGAGATCACAACCAACACCACAGAAATACAATTATAAGGGAATACTGTAAAAAATTATATGCCAACAAACTGGGCAACCCGGAAGAAATGGACAGATTCCTAGAAACCTACAAACTGCCGAAACTGACACAGGGAGAAATAGGAAACCTGAACAGACACATAACCAGCAAAGAAATTGAATCAATAATCAAAAATCTCTCAAAAAACAAAAGTTCTGGATCAGATGGATTCCCAGGGGAATTCTACCAGATATTTAAAAAAGAGTTAATATGTATTCTTCTTAAACTTCCAAAAAGTAGAAATGGAAGGAAAACTTCAAATCTCATTCTATGAAGCCAGCGTTACCTCAATTCCAAAACAAGACAAAAAACCCTCTGAAAAGGATAATCATAAACCAAATGTCCCTGATGAACATGGATGCAAAAATTCTCAGTAAGATATTAGCAAATTGAATTTAATGGTACATTAAAAGAATTATCCACCATGATCAAGTGGGATTTATTCCTGGGCTACAGGGGTGGTTCAATATTCACACATCAATCAGTGTGATATACCACATTAGTAAAAGAGGATAAGAATTATGTGATCCTGTCAATAGATGCAGAAAAGGCATTTGACAAAATACATCATCCTCTCTTTAAAAATCCTCAACAAAGTAAGGATAGATGGTATACACCTCAGCATCAAAAAAGCCATATATGTAAGACCCACAAGTAATATCATCCTCAATGGGGAAAAACTGAAAGCATTTCCCCCTTGGTCAGGAGTAAGACAAGGATATCCTCTCTCACCATTACTCTTTAACATAGTACTAGAAGTCTTAGCCTCAGCAATCAGACAACAAAAAGAAACAAAAGGCTTCCAAATTGGGAAGAAAGAAGTTAAACATTCACTATTTGCAGCCAACATAATATTCTATATAGAGAACCTTAAAGACTCCACCAAAATATTGCTAGAACTAATATATGAATTTGGCAAAGTTACAGGATATAAAATGAATGTTCAGAAATCTATTACATTTCTAGACACCAATAATGATATAGCAGAAATAGATGTCAAGGAATCAATCCCATTTGCAATTGTACCCAAAACAATAAGATACTTAGGAATAAACCTAGCTGAAGAGGTAAAAGATCTGTATTCTGAAAACATAAATCACTTATGGAAGAAATTGAAGAGGACACAAAGAAATGGAAAAGCTTTCCATGCTCATGGATTGGAAGAACAAACATTGTTAAAAAGTATATGACCCAAAGCAATCTCCCTACATATTCAATGCAATCCCTATCAAAATATCACCAGCATTTTTCACAGAGCTAGAGTAAACAATCCTAAAATATATATGGAACCACAAAAGATCCCAAATAGCCAAAGGAATTCTGAAAAAGAAAAACAAAACTGGAGACATCATGATTCTGGATTTCAAGCTATATTGCAAAGCTGTAATTGTCAAGACAGCATGGTACTAGTGCAAAAACAGACACATGGATCAATGGAACAGAACAGAGAACCCAGAAATAAACCCACAACTATATAGTCAAATAATCTTCAACAAAGCAGAAAAGAATATCCAGAGGAAAACACAATCTCTTTAAAAATTATGCTGGGAAAATTGGATAGTAACATGCAGAAGAACGAAACTGAACCACTTTGTTACACCATATACAAAACTAAATTCAAAATGGATGAAAGACATACATGTGAAACAGGAAACTATCAAATTCCTAGAGGAGAATATAGATAGCACCTTCTTTAAACTTGGCCACAGCAACTTCTTACTAGACATATCACTGAAGGCAAGGGAAACAAAAGCAGAAATGTACTACTGGGACTTCTTCAAGATAAAAATCTTCTGTGCATTGAAGTAAATAATCAACAAAACTAATAAGCAGCCTATAGGATGGGAGAAGCTATTTGCAAATGACATATCTGACAGAGAGGTAGTATCCAAAAGCTATAAAGAACCTATTAAACTCAACATCCAAAGAACAAATAATCCAGTCAAGAAATGGGCAGAAGACATAAATAGACACTTTTCCAAAGAAGACATTCAGATGGCTAAGAGATACATGAAAAGATGCTCAAAGTCACTCATCATCAGGAAAATGTAAATCAAAACCATGATGAGATAGCACCTCACACCTGTCAGAACAGCTAAAATAAAAAACACAAGAAACAATATGTTTGGGAGAAGGTGCAGAGAAAGGGGATCCCTCTTACACTGTTAGTGAAAAGGCAAACTGGTGCAACCACTCTGGAGAACAGTATGGAGGTTCCTCAAAATGTAAGTTCTAAAAATAGAACTATCCTATGATCCAGCAAATGTCCTATTAAAGACACAAAAATACTAATTCAAAGGGAATATATTCACCCTGATGTTTACAGCAACATTACAAACAATAGCGAGATTATGGAAAGAGCTCAACTGTCCATCAACTGATGACTGGATCATGAAGATGTAGTATATACATACATGGAATATTACTCAGCCATCAAAAAGAATGAAATCTCACCATTAGCAACAACATGGGTGGAGCTACAGTGCATTATGTTAAGTGAAATAACTCAGTCAGATAAAGACAAATACCATGTAATTTCACTCATATGTAGAACTTAAGAAACAAAATAAATGAGCACAGGGGAAAAAAAGAGAGGCAAATCAAAAAACAGAATCAACTATAAAGAGCAAACTGGGTGGGGTGGAGGAGGTGTTATGGGTGAAAGAGGTGATGGAGATTAAGGAATGCACTTGTGATGAGCACCAGATGTTGTATGGAAGTGTCAAATCACTATATTGTACACCTTACTAGTATTACACCATGTTTTAACTAACTGGAATTTAAATAAAAACTTTAAAGCACAAACAAAAAATATAATGTCAAAGGAGTTAGAAGGAAATGACTATCATATTTCTTTCCCATTGCTTTTGAGATAGTCTTCTAAGCACATCTCTTAGAGCAAATATAAAAAAGAGAAAAATTTTTCTATAGAAAAATTAAGAAATTTTATGTCCAAAATAACCATAAATAAATGACCAGCTGTGGAAATATTTATAAAATAAGAACTCATACATAGAAAACCTTTTAAATTAATTAGAAAATTTAAACAGCTCTATAAAGACATTTTAAAGAAATAGTATTTAGAAAATTTTATTTTAAAAAATGTTCATCAGAAACATTGAAACATAAGAAAAATTTAAATTTTAATGCTAATTAAAGAGATGAGAATTAGGTAAGAGTTTTCTTTATCAGATTTGTAAACAAATCCCTACAGATTGTTTGGATGTGAAATAACTAACAGGAATAGATGCTATCAGTTGGAATGCAAATTGGGACACATTTCTTTAAAGCAATTAGACAATATGTCTTAAACTTTAATTATGAAAAAATGCTATTGCCCTTTTACTTATGCTAGGAACTGTTCCAACCAGTAATTAGAGAAGTGTCCAAAGATAGTATGGTGGTTGTGTATGTGTGTGTGTGTGTTTGTGTATGTGTGTGTGTGTAAAATATGGCAACTGTAATGCTTTTCTAATACCAAAATATTTTCAATAAATGAAAGTTTAAATTCTGGTGGCTTATCTAATTGTAGTATAGTCCATTCATGTAATACTATGTAGCTGTTCAAAATATTGTTTAATATATCGATTTAGGGAAATATTAAGGTCTTCATACTACACTGTTTAAAAAACATGTGACAAAACTCCTAAATTCTTAACATTTCTGTCTGAATCGCTATGTTACCTTTTGCTTATACTTGATTTTAAATTTCTGCAGAAAGAGTATTTCCTTTGCAATAAAACAGGAAAAAGATGTGTACATATTTTATTTTTTCTCCAGTTTAAATCTCCAGCTTTCAAGTAGTTCTCATATGTCTTGGATTGTGTTAATCTTTGCCTCTTATGAAATATTTTTACTTATGTGCTTATTTTTATTTTTTTGAAACATTTATCTCCACAACTGTCATTAAGATAAATGACTCATTTTAAATGTCTTCTCATCATTTGTTAAAATGCCAACTGCAAATTAGCATCATCACCATCATCATCATCATCAAGGTTGAAGGAACCTCTTGCATAAATACACAAATACACTTACATAATAAACTTTTGTGTTTTTTTCCTTTTTATAGGTTATATTTTTCAAAATACTTATGGGTTTGTATTTAGAAAACTGCATTTTTACTACAGAATTCAAGTTGAAAGACACAGATAAAATTCAAGCATTTTGCAGAGTTTTTTCTTAAGCAGCTGTTTTCTGTATTCTTTAGTCTCCATTAATAACCCTCTCTGTTTCATCAGATGCAAAGCATTTTCCTTCGGGGGCTTAAAAACATTTTCAAATGCACACTAACATTATGCCACAAAAGCATTTTCTAATGAATAGCCCATGTTTTACAAGGTTTAGCATTTTCTTCTGTTGTGCATGTACAATGGCCACAGTAATTTATAAAGACTCCTCAAAGACATCTGTGAAAAACTGCTTTGTTAATGTATATCCACACTGCAAGCAATTTCCTCTTTATCATGTCAGCATTGTTGGAAATGTGTTAGAGGTTAGCTAGCAGGTCATCACTCATTCAGTTGGACTGTGGAGAGAAGTGGCAGAACTGTGGTCCATGATACAAGAGGGGCTGAAGCAGAACACTACAGAAAGTTAACTTCAAGTAGTTTTTGAAAGTTAAAATGAAAAAACATGCCAAACCATTTCACAGAGTGGCTGTATCATTTTCACATTCTCACCAGTTACATAGAAGTGATCAGTTTCTTTGCATCCTCTCCAAAATTTTGGTGTTTTCAATTTTTTTTTTTTTAATTTTAGCCATTCTGATAGCTTGCACTTTAGCAGTTTCTTATAAAAAAAAAACTAAATACGAGATCTCCATACACACAGAGATTGTGCTCTTGGGCATTTATCCCAGAGAAATGGAAATATATGCTCACATAAAAACCTGTACACAAATGTTCAAAGGGCAATTGTATTTGTATAAGAACCAAAGACCAGATGCAACTCAGGTGCCTTTTAGCAGGTAAACAATTAAAGTGGTACATCCAATCCATGGAATTCTACTAACTAATAAAAAAGAATAAACTCTCAATTCACATGGCCACTTGGATGAATCTCAAGGAAAACAGTGTGAGTGGGGGAAAAAAGCTATTTTTAAGAGTTTCCATGCTGTATTATTCCATTTATATAATATTCTTAAAATGAAAAAATTATTAAAATGGAGAAGAGATTAGTGGATATCAGTGTTTAAGGAAGGGTTGAGCACAGAAAGGAAGTGGTTTTTGTTACAAAAGGTCAAGATGAAGAATCCACATGGTGATAAAAATATTCTATATTTCTCTGTGTCTTTGGACAACTGTGTCTTTAGACACATGAACCTACACTTGCAATACTTTTCATAGAACTAAACATTCACAATAAACCCAGTGAGTAAAACCAGGAAAATGTGAACAAGATGTCAGTATCCTGGTTGTGATGTGGTACTACAGTTTTACAAGATGTTATCATTAGAGGAAAGTAGATAAAGTGTGCATGAGATCTCTCTGTGTTATGTCTCACAACTGCATGGGACTTTACAATAACCTAAAAAGAGGAAGTTTAATTAAAATTAACTTTAAAAGAGAATGATGACCCAATCATACATAAGTAGCTTATAAAGAAGTGATGTATCAATTGCCAGATGTCCAGCATGTGGTGAGCCCTATGTCTTCCAGGGCTCACTCATGACTTTGTACATCATCTTGACCAGAATGAGAAGTTTTAAATTCTCAGTGAAGCTATGACTCAGGGGCTCTGTTCAGCTTAACTCTTTCCTTACTTACCTAGCTTTGTGTTTGCTATTCAGTTTCATATTAATTACTTCATCTGAAAGGATTCAATTAAGGAAGATAACAATTTTTTTAACTGCAGTTTTTTTCAATTTAATTTTTATAAATTTTAATTGTACAAAAACATGTAAGTCTGGATTAACACTATCAATTTCCAAATATTCAACTTTTCTATGTATTTTTTTTCTTAAAATTGACCTGTTTCAGAATGTTCACTCAGGAAATGTGGAAGCCTCATGTAGCATGCTTGTTCTGGTCATGGGAGGAAGTGAGCTCAGGAGACTTCTATACTGCCATCTAGACCATTTTTTAACCAAACAATGCAACAGACATTTTTAAGTTTTATATTTAACCATATTTTTCAACCCTTACATATAATTTTACTGTATGAGTGTGTGCTATTAATCTGTTAAAATATGTCAAGTAGTAAAATGTTTTGCAAGTGCTTATAATTATTGTTAGTTATTAGACAATACAAATGATCCAGTGGTACCACAAGGTTAACAGTTTTTGGTCAACATAAAAACTTGCCTATAAATGACTAATATATTACAAAAGCAGTATGCATTCAAACATTTGACATTCAACTAATCTAAGATAGTAACTCCAAGAAAAATTGAAATAAATTCTTTGACTCATGTTTTATTGCACATCCTGGACTGCTACATGAAAATATATACTCCTCTCTACTACATTGTAGAGATAAATAAAAATTATTAAAATATTGAGTATTATATATAAAATGATCCAGGGGCATGGACTTATGGGAAATTTCTGTATCTTCCTCTCAATTTTGTTGTGAATCTGAGTCCTAAGACTTGGGTTCTAAAACTAGGGATTGAGTCATGTAGAACCTTGAAAGTCCAGAATTCCCAGAACTCTTTGAGTCTTCCATAAATGTGTGTCAGTATTCCCATTTAATACTTAGTGCATGGAGCACTGTGTGTTATATGCATTATACACAAACAAAGAATCATGAAACAGTACATCAAAAACTAATGATATACTGTAGGCTGACTAACATAACACAATAAAACGAAAATAAAAAACAATACCTAGTGCTTTACTGCCATGACTTGAAAACTCAATAAATGTTAATGCCTTGAAAAAATAAGAAATGCTGTTCTCAGAATCAGGTTCTCAGGTTACCAAACACATATTATACACACATACCAAACACATATGAAGCATTAAATCTCAGCAAAAATCCTTGAGGAGAATTTCTTGTTTAGGTAAGGTGATTATATGTCAAGGGACAATAGGGCCAAGATAACCTGAATGATAGTAAGAATGCTGAATCAAGAGAGACAGGCATAAAGTTGGATAATGATAAATTTATTGGCATAAAAACCCTACCCCAGTACATAGGAATAAGTGATCTGCCAAACACCCAGAAAACTGTGCTAATATACTACTAGAATGACTTTTGATAGTTTGAAAACATGATAATCCATACTAAATGAGGTAGAAAAGTAAAAATATCCATGGCAGATTGTGAAAGAAAGAATAAGAAAGCCCATAAAATTGTCAATGTTGGATGATTATACCACATAGGGTCTGAAAACCCACAATCTTCCATGAGCAGTTTAATTGACACCCTTTACCAAAGTGACAAGGAGGGTCCTGGTGAGGTGGCATTAGCATTATTAAGAAGGTCAGTAACAGCTGTCCTCCACATATCAAGGCTGAATGTAAATAAAGCTGTAAAAGAACAGAGCTCCCTAGTTAGCAATGGGAATTCTAGGATCCCAAAATAATCGAGGGCAGATTGCAGCACTTAATCTTCAGAAGCAAAGGGCTGTAATTATTAAAAACGAGTATGGGGTGCCCAGGTGACTCAATGGTTTAAGCATTTGCCTTGGCTCAGGTCACGATCCCAGGGTCCTCAGACTGAGCTGCACATCAGGTGCCTGCTTCTCACTCTCCCTCTGTTGCTCCCCATGTTTGTTGCACAAACATGCTCCCATGTTTGTGCTCTCTTGTTCTCTGTCAAATTGTAAGGGCCTATTTAGCCAGAGCAATTCCATCTAGTTAAACAGTGATTTTGTTGTTTATGCAGTAAAACTTAAACTGACCCCGCTCCCCCCAGGGGAACTTACTTAAAAGCAAGTCCCAGAAACCAGTAGAATATGGTGGACCAGTCCCTGATAACAGAGCCCAAATACAAAGGCTGGTCAGGTCAGGTGGAGGTAACAGATGCAGGGATGAGTCGGGTCAGGTGGAGACATCCAATCAGTGGGGCGCACATACTGTCTCCCTAGCTACCAAGGAGTGTGGGTCCTGCCTTTTGGGCGCCTTTTCGATGCCAATTCTGACCAAGGTGATAGGCTAGTTCAAATAGCTACTACGGGTGAATTTTAATTCAATTGGTCATCCGGGTGTGACCTAGCATGACTGTGCAGCTTTCTCTGTGTGTTGCAATCTCATTGGCCACCTGTGTGTGGCCAGGCTCAACCACATGGCCTTTGCTCTATAAAAGTTAGTCTGTAAGGCAGGGAGAGATCGCCCTCTCTGTAAGAGGCGGCCCTGAATGGTCGCTTTGATTCTCGATGCTTGGCGTGAAATAAAACTTTCCTTGACCTTCGTTTTGTATCAGTCTCGCTCCTTTGATCACGGACCTATCATTGGGGGACCTTTCAAAATAAATAAGTAAAATCCTAAAAAAAAAGAAAAAGAAGAAGAAAGAAAGAAAGAAAGAAAGGAAAAAATGGCAAGCAGCCAGAGAAGTGTGACCTATAGAAAACTGGAGTTGGTTTCTAGAAGTACAACAAATGGGCAGCCAATAAGGGTATTACTTAATCTATACAATCAATAAAACATACTGACAATGGGATAATCAAGACCTAGGGCCATTTATTCGAGCAACCATATACTGGAGAAAGAGACTACCCAAACATTTAAGGACTACTACGTTGTCAAGTTTTTGACAAATGCCTCTAGGTAGGAGCTTTAGCACTGAGTGAGTGAATGAGAAATAAAAGCAAGTTTTTTGAGCTAGTCTTCCCAAAAGTCACCAGACAGGTTAACACAAATAATTAAAATTCTTGGTAAATTAGGTGCATTCTGTCCCCTCCAGTACTGGTGCTAGGAATGTGGGCTATTATATTTAAGGCTAATGCTGCAGTGGGCTGAGCTGTTAAACAGGAGATGAGACTAGGGAAGTTATAATGCCAGAAAACAATATTCTTATGGAGATTCAACTACTTTTCTAGAATAAGCACTCTTCTGATTGTTGCAAGGTTTTTTTTTTTTTTTAAGATTTTATTTATTTATTTGACAAACAGAGATCACCAGTACGCAGAGAGGCAGGCAGAGAGAGGAGGAAAATCAGGCTCCCCGCTGAGCAGACAGCCTGCGGGGCTCAAGCCTAGGATCCTGAGATCATGACCTGAGCTGAAGGCAAGGCTTAACCCACTGAGCCACCCAGGCACCCTTGTCGCAAGCTTTGTGTTAGAGTTTAGGTCTACAAAAGTTAACTCTAACACTTTTCATTGGTTTTCTCGTTGCTTTTATGAATGGACATATTTTGAAATTCCTTACTCCACCATTTCCACTTATGTCATTCTGATTGTATTTTATAAGCTTATTTGTTATAGACCCTACTATAAATATGATACACAGTGGCCATAAGAAAATGCACATTGGATGGCTTCCCCGGAAAAAAGCACAATTGTTCACATTTTAAAACAATATAGATTTTCAAAAATTAGACAGTAAAACTTAAGTGGGCAAAGGCTTTATAAAATTTAATGTATTTCAGATGTTATAATAAGGATGATAGACAATTTGTTGCATCAGATTTTCACCAAAGATATTTGCATTTTATAGCATAGATGTCAGTAAAGGAGACAGCAGAACTGACAGTTCTATAAGTGGTGTATGTTGGGGTGTATCGTGGTTTGTTTTTTTTTTTTTAATGTCAGCTAATTAAATCTTTGGCTTAATAGTAAATTATTACTGACTCAAAAATGAAATGTCTATTTAAAAATTATTGAGTTCATATTTCAAAGGAGAATGTTGGAAGAACAGCAGTTTGCAGAACAAAATAAATAAAATATTCAATCTAATCCCTGTATTTAGCTCTTCCATTTCTCAGGATGGTAGGTTAGGCCTGGGGACAGCATCTCTTAAGGAAAGGTTATTTTAGCCACCAGCCAGAATACACTGAAGATCCCAAATCACTGTACAAGACAGTCATGCTAGAAATCAAATTTTCATTCTCCCTGCCTCACATATTTTATTCTTGTGAATGAAGCAATTTCAGCACAAAGGGATATTTTATAAAGAGGATAAAAGGTTGTGCTGGACATTTGCCTGTCTGCTCTTGTATATATCCCTACTCTATCACTGGGAATAGTATTTCTCAAGATCCCTTGCAGGTGGCTTATCTTTCATCTATTGAAAAATCATCTTCAAGTTTCCACAATTACTATTTCAGGTAACTTTTAGAATCACATTGTCAATTTCTAATGAAATTCCATTTAGAGACTTAACTGTTGTTGAACTGAATTTATAGACTACTTTTTGGGGAAATTGATATCTTTACAATATTAAGTCACCCGATCCACACATCCAATTTACCTTTTCCTTTTTTTCCTTTTTTTCTGCCATTTAGTAGAGTTTGATAACTTTTTCCATCGCTTTCTTACACATATTTGTTTGATACTTTGTAGATGTTTTTCCATCCCTCTCACCATCCCTTTTTCTCTCCTTCCTCCCTTCCTCCCTTCTCTTTGCCGCTTTTCTTTCTTTCTCTCTCTCTTTCTTTCTTTTCTTTGAGATTTTATTTATTTATTTGACAGAGAGAGAGAGATCACAAGTAGGCAGAGAGGCAGGCAGAGAGGAAGGAAGGGAAGCAGGCTCCCTGCTGAGCTGAGAGCCCTGATGCTGGGCTCAATCCCAGAACCCTGGGATCATGACCTGAGCCAAAGGCAGAGGCTTTAACCCACTGAGCCACCCAGGCACGCCTCTTTTCTTTTCTTTGTCTCTTTCTTTCTTTCTTTTTCCATTTTTAAAAATAGAATCCCTTTTTTCTTCTATTTCCTAAATATATAGACAGCAATTAATTGTTTTATGTCTCATTATATCTGGCAGCTTATTGCTCTTTTGTGTTAGTTTTAATACTTGTAAGTTATTTATCTATTTTCTAGGAAGATTATAATCTGATCTATAAATAACATTTTTTGCCTCTGTCTCTTCTCTGTTGTCACCACTTCCTTACGGCGCTAGTTGTATTCAACACTCAATACATAATTGAATAAAATAGTAATGTCACACTGGGCATTCTGGTCTCATTTCTGATTTTGTGAAGAAGGCACCTCAGTTTCAGAACACAGTATAATGATTGCTGAAGCTTTCTTTGATATATATTTTTCTCATATAAACACATTTTCAATGAAGATAAATTCTACACTTACTTTTGGGTTTTAAATTTATCTTAAACACAAAATTGTGTTGAATTTTAAAAATAGTTTCCAGCATCTAATTAAATAAATAACTACACAAATTTAATCCTCACATTTATTGAAATATACTAATAGTTATTCTGTTGTTAGAGAATTCTTATTCTCTCAAAAAAATCTTAATTGTTGTTAGAATTATATTCTTTTAATATATCTCTGCAGTAATTCTGTTTTATGTTTTGTGTTTTTGAATATTTGCTCACAGGTAAGGTTGGTCTATATTTTCTTATTCTCTTTTGTCCTTGGCCAATGGGAATGGTGTGGTTATATGAACTTTGAGTTTTATCTCAGGCCTGGGGAGAAGACTAATAATGCAATTAATAGTCCTGTTGGATGCTCCTGAGGTCCCTCTTTCTCTTATTTTTGATTTCCTGCTGTGAAACAATGGTCCCATATTTTGCAATGGTCCATTGCCTGTGCCTTTTGGTGCAATTCTTATCATCACTTTGATATTTCCATTACTTTGTTTTTTAGGAAACCATTGCAATCTCCAGTCCTTCATACTTCCCGTTTTTTTTTTTTTTGTTTTGTTTTACAACCATTCATTAAAGAGTATGTTTTCCATTATTTATGATAGTTACTATGAAAGGGCTTCTCATCATATTTAACATAAAGCAGAACCATTAAAGTGGCTTTCAGGACCTTATGTAATCAGGTTCTGTCCAGGTAACAAAACTTATCTCCAAACTTTTCTTCTTGTTACTGATTCAACAACAGCTACACCATCTTCCTTTCTGTTTCTCCACTTGCTAAACACGAGGCACATCAAACATTGGCATTTGTGAATGTCTCTACCTGGAATATTCTTTACCTAATCTTTTTGTTTGTTTTTTGGTCTTGGTTTAAAGTTACCTCCTCAGAGTACTACTCTCAAATAGTCATGTAAAATAGCACCCTTTATCATTCTGTTTTCCTACTGTTTTATTTTTCTTTATTGTACTAACCATCAACGGACCTTCTGAAATGCAAATATATTTATTTTATTTTTTCCACTTAATTAAAAGGTAAGCATGAAAATGGGAAATAAATTTGTTTTGGTCATTCATTCATTCATTGGTGTTTTCATATTCACTTCAACATGTCCATATACACAAACTCAACTACATTAAAAAACTATCAAAAAGCTCAAGATAGATTATTTGAGTTCAGGGAAAATATGATGAAACAATAGAAGATAAAGAAGAAAATATGATTACATAGAACTTATATACTACCACAGGCACTAAGTGTTTGGCTAACTAAGTAAATAAAAAAGGGAAAGCTTTATACCTAAGTTTATACCTAAGTTTATACCTAAGACACATTTTACAACAGTATGTTAAAAATTCTAGGTTATAACTCAAAGAATGATAAGTTATATTTCAGAATTATTATCCACAGGAGGCAAAAGTATACTTTAAATCAAATAGCTTTAGTGGTCCAATAGTTATCTGAAATACATAAAATAGGAAATTAAGAAAATACCTATTGTCTAAAAGCATTAAAATTATTCATTAATTTAAAATATTTATACTTTCTACTGAGACTCAGAGAATGTTTGGTGTAGAGTTGACTTCCAAACTTTTACTTTGTGACGCCTATTGTGTTCTGTTAGGGGACCCCGCTACCATTCATACTATTATTATCATTATCATCACTCCAATTGCTATAGCCAATGCTGCTATTATTGTTTTTTATTATGTTCAATTAGCCAACATATAGTACATCATTACTTTTTGAATTAGTGTTCAAAGATTCATTAGTTGCATATAACACCTAATGTTCATCATCACACCTGTCCTTAATACCCATATTATTAACAGCGGTACTACTGTTTTTCATATCTTGCAATTGTATAAAGGTTATGCAAGAAGTAATCACTTTCTTATTATTTATTTTCTATCACTTAGTCTGAATTTTTTACCATTCATGACATAATCATAGAAACAAGTGCAGTGTAACATGAAGACAAAGTTTGTGGAAAAACAAAATATTTTGCAACAAGACTTCCTTATCTTATGGTAACAATTCTTTGTGACTTTTCAGGATTCTGTCAAAAGTAGATTTTCTAAAACTGATTTAGAATATATTGTATAACTCCAAGATTGTAACATGTATCTTTCTAATGGCACTTAATTTCCTCAGTTAGAAAAGGGAGGAAAAATGATGAAAAGGCATGAATAAAGAAATATAATGCAATTTTACAATAATGCAGAAGCTATAACCAGCCACGCCGAGAGTCCCATAATCACTGGCTAGCTTTGCCTTCATGGAAGATATGACATGCACCACAGCTTTCCATTTTTTTATACCAACAAATTGGCTTCTATTAAGCACCCACTCTGTGCTCAACACTTCATTTCTATACCCAGTGATCCAAAGAGACACTGAAGGGTCATTCTTTATTCCCACTATTCATTTCTTGGACCTAATCAATTACAAAATCTTGACAAATATGTGCTACACCCACATCAATAGTATTTTGTCTTTAACCCATTGTCATTGTCATTGTTCTAATTTAGGTCTTCCTCATCTCTAGCCCTGTGTGGACTAATAGCAACTGGTCCTGCTGCTTCCAGTCTTTTGCCTCCAGGACAAAGTCACCTTGTCATTGAATCTACATGTCTTTCTCTTATCTTAGAATGAGAAGATAATATGGAACCATTCTACATTCTCTCTGTATTTATTTTTTACTAAGCTCTGATTCTATTCACTGCACAATACAGCTTCTCAGTTAAGATGATGGTCTTATTTATTACAGTATTAGTGAAAACATCAGTCTACTGTCATGCTTCTCAAACTTGAACTACATCCAAATCCCTGGGAAGACTTGATAAACAGACTGTTGGGCTCTTCTACCAGTAGGTCTAGGTAGAGTCACACCCTCCTCTGTATTCCCCAAATGCTTTGGTAGACTATACATTGTACTCCAAAACTTTTAAAGTCAATAAATTCTTGGCTAGTTTAGTTATTAATTAGCTGAAGTTACTTAATTACATTTTTATAGTTTTTCTTCTCTCTATTCACAACTTCCCTGCATCTGATAGAAATTTTTTATTTTCTAGCATTTTGAAATCAACCTTCTTTATTTTCAAATATTGATAGAGGCTTTCCTTTTATAACCACTGTTTTTTTTTTTAAGATCACATTCATTAGTAGGAACAGAGGTTTTATGGTTAATTATTGTTTTTAATGAAGGCTTATAACATGTTTATCTTGGTAAAGTTTTTTATGTTGCCTATTTTATTCAATTAAGTGATTGTTTTCAATTAAAAATAGTATTATTCAAAAGTTAAGTGTGATAGTTTACAAAGACTATGATGTGTTTACTGCCACTATCTTCAGTAAGTACAACTAGTCTGAACCTAAATACAGTATTATAGATTCCAAGGTTAATTATCACTGGCTGTTTTCATTAACCTTCAAAGAAAGAAATCTCTCTTATTAGTGAGTATATTTTGTCTTTAAATATACTCTCCATTAGTTTATATATGTTTTTAAAGTAATGTGATTGAAAAGTGGGCACTGGGTAGAGATGCAAAGTTTTATTGCAAAATGTATAAAAATCTTGAAGTAAAATGGCATCTGGCTATAGAACTCCCAGTAGTAAGTACCCTGATACTTATCATCAGCTGGCATTGTTTATTCAGTGTGTGATATGCAACATATTTTAAGAATCACTTAAAACTTACTTTGGCTTATAAACTTGGGATTTGTATACAACTGATGACTGTAAATAGCTATTGAATGTCATTCTCTAGTGCCGTGACAGTATTTCTAGTCTGAATTAATTTAGAAGGGTATTGAACAAAATTGAATTTTGATAAATTACTTATGAAATAACTTGTAAAAAGTCCATGAGAGATGACTGACCTCTTTCAAGGTAGGAAATATTTCTTAGTATTCAGTTCATACGGTTCATATAGTTAAGAAAACAATAATGTTAGAACAACTGAGTGACAAGCCATTGCGTAACATGCTGAATAATTGAAAAAAATTAAATATGTAATGTTGTAAGTAATTGAATAAATTATTCTTTGGTTCTTCCTTTTGATGAGCATATTATTATTTTTACTTTGGTATTAACTAAAGATAATGAGATGATACAATGAGCAAGTCTATCTTCAAATGTTAAAAATTAATTCTTACAAAGGCCAAAAAAGCAAAATAAAAAAGTAGGATTACACTGAACTAAAAAGCTTCTGCATGGTAAAGGAAACCATCAATAAAATGAAAAAACAACCATCCAAATGAGAGAAAATATCTGTATATCATATATCTGATAAGGGGTTAATTTTCAAAATATATAAAGAACTCATACAAATTAATTGCCACCCCTAAAAGAAATCCAATTAAAAAATGGGCAGAGAGGCACCTGGATGGCTCAGTGGGTTGGGCCACTGACTTCCTCTCTCGTCGTGATCTTGGGGTCCTGGGATGGAGTCCCGCATTGGGCTCTCTGCTCAGTAGGGACCCTGCTTCCCTCTCTCTTTCTGCCTGCCTCTTTGTCTACTTGTGATCTCTCTCTGTCAAATAAATAAATAAAGTCTTTTTAAAAAATGGGCAGAGGATTTAAACAGACATTTTCAAAGAAGACATACAGATGGCAAGCCGATACATGAAAAGGTGTTCAACATCACTTATCATCAGAGAAAAGCAAATCAAAACCACAATGAGATCTCACATCACAAGTGTTAGAATAACTATTATCAAAAAAAAAAAAAAAAAAAAAACTAAAAAATAACGAGTGTTGGTAAGGATGTGGGGAAAATGTAACCTGAAAATGTAAAAGGTAAATTGGTACAGCCACTGTGGAAATTTCCTTACATTTAAAAAAACTGAAAATAGAACTATCATATGAGACAACCATTCCACCTCTAAGTAGTTTCTGAAGAAAACAAAAACACTAACTCAAAAAGATATATGCTCCCTGAGGTTCATTGCAGTGTTATTTACAGTAGCCAAGACACAGAAGAAACCTACATCTATTGATGGGTGAATAGATAAGATGTGTCACACACACATACACACACACGCAAACACACACACACACACAAAATTACATACAGGAATATTATTTAATCACTAAAAAGAAAGAAATTTTGCCATTTTTGACAATGCAGTTGGACCTTGAGAGCATTACGCTAAGTGAAATGAGTCCGATAAAGACAAATACCATATGATCTCATATGTGGCATTTAAAAAAATTGTACTCATAGATAGGGAGAACAGATCAGTGGTTGTCAGAGGTTGGGGGGGGGTGGAGATGTGAAATGGGCCAGGGAATCAAAAGGTATAACTTCTAGTTATAAGATAAATAAGTCATAAGGATATAATATACAGCATGGTGACCAGTGTTAATAATACCATATTGTATATTTGAAAGTTGTTAAAAGTTGTATATCTTTAAAATTCTTATCACAAGAAAAATAATTTCTGTTACCATGTGTGGCAATGGATGTTAACTAGACTTATTGTAATGATAATTTTGCAATACATACAAATATCAAATCATTATGTTATATACCTAAAACTAATATAATGTTACATTTTAATTATACCTCAATATTTTTTTTGGTTTTTAAAAAGAAGTGAAAAAAAGCCTGGTTAAATATTTGTTCATTATAATTTTAGTAAGAATTTCCAAATTATTTCCAAAAAAAGATTATAGCAGCTTTTCCTCCTGGCAAGAATATATGAAAGTATGCATTATCTCATATTCTCATTAACAGTTCTTTTTTACCCACCTAAACATATATTTAGTGAGTGTTTTCCAAAGTCTAGACATTATGGTAAGATCTAAGAATTAATGAGTGGAGAGTAGATATTAGTTATAAATATAAAATTGCTACTACAATAATAGTGCAATGTGAATTTTCAAGATTCCAGTAATGTACAAAATAAGAGAAATACACACAGGGAGTATAAGGTGAGTTAAGTATAAGGGAGTTAATGTGTCCCTGAAGTGGTATATTGCATATGTTTTTTAAGAGTTAATCAGATGAGCAAAACATATTTCATTTTATTTTTGATTCTCATTTTTCTTGGCCACAATAGGACTACCATCTTTCATAAATTTAAAAGCTACTTCTATTTTCCACAGTGAATTGTTTTGATAATATATTTGATCCATTATTATAATGAGTTATATAAAATTTTGATGTATATTTTCATTTTTGTTATTTTAAGATATATTCTACATTAATTTTTTTCTGTAAGTTGCAAGCTTTATCCTGATTATCTTTGCATTATTTAACTTTATTTATGATACTTGTTAAGTTAAGATATTGTAAAGTAAAACATATCTTTCTAAGTCATCTCACATATTAAAATATTTGTTTCACCCTTTAATATATTTTATTTTCTGTGCTAAAGTCGACAGCAAAATATATTTTTGCCTAAGACATATAACTGGTTTAAAAATTGAATAATTTATTATTTTACCATAGAATTAATGTTTTGCCTTTTTTAAAATAGAAAATTAAATTCCCAGCATATTTTGGATCATCTAAGCTCAAATCATCATCTCCATAGAGGAAAAAAAATAACCCCAGCTATTTCTCTAAGGATTTTCTAGAGATAAATTCTGTAGTAAGCAGAATTTCTAGAAATGTCCCCAATATTCCACATCCCTTCATTCCTGGAACCTGTGAAAGTCATGAGATACAACTCTCTATGATTGTTTTATGTGATATTCCATAGTTGACATTAAAAAGACATGGATCCGATTTAATCACACAAACCCTTGGAAATCGGAGACCTCTCTGACTAGTAACAGAATATGAAGGTGAAGAAGAGTCACAGAGGGAAGACAAAAGAGGGAGATGGGGAAATTCTCAAAGCAAGGTTGACCTGAAGCATCATTGTTCATTTAAAATAGGGGGCGCCTGGGTGGCTCAGTGGGTTAAGCCGCTGCCTTCGGCTCAGGTCATGATCTCAGAGTCCTGGGATCGAGTCCCGCATCGGGCTCTCTGCTCGGCAGAGCCTGCTTCCCTCTCTCTCTCTCTCTGACTGCCTCTCCGTCTGCTTGTGATTTCTCTCTGTCAAATAAATAAATAAAATCTTTAAAAAAAAATAAAAAAAAATAAAATAGGAATAGCCATGCAAAAAGGAATATAAGCGGCTTCAAGGAGCAGAAGGCATCCTCTTACCAACAGCCAGAACAGAAATCAACTTTCAGTTCTACAATGGCATGGAAGTGAATTCTATCAACAGCATGAATGAACTCAGGAGTAGATTTTTCTGTCGAGCTTCTAGTGTTGTGAAACCTTGAACACAGAACCCAGATGAGCCAGTCAGACTTCTGACCTACAGAACAGTAAAAGAATAAGTTGGTGTTGTTTCATGTCACTAAGTTTGGTAAATTGTCATGCAGATATAGAAAACTAATTTCTACAAAACAAAATTCCTATTCCTAAATGATGTTCTTTAATTAGTACCTGCTTATCTATTTCAGCTATTCTTGGTTAACATCCTACTATTAGGATGATAAGATTTAATATACTTACACCACTCTCAACATAGAGTATTCCATCCTCCCGATTTAGTTATTATTTGCCTAAAAGTAATGGTCAGTCCTTCACCTGTTCACAGCATGCATAACACCTATTCTGTGTACATCAATCATAGGGAAAGTGTTTTTCAGAGATTCTTTTCCTCCAGCTCTGTTTCCTTTCTCGTGTCGCTGCTTTCCTAGTCAGGATTTTGAAATTACTTTCTATTTTGTAGCCATAATTAAGACTTTTGCTTTAGTTTTGTGGATTCTAAAATTTGAGAACCAATACAGAGTATGGTTTATTCCTCTGTAAAATCTATTGACTGCAGAACCAAGATGTGTATTTGTAGTATAATTCTTTCCTTGAAGATCCATGCCATTCTTTTGTACTAAAGGAAGAATAGTCCTGCATACAAATATAAACTTATACTTCCCTTTTACCATCCATTAGGCACTCCTGTATGTATATATTTTTCTCATACCTTAAATTTCTCCCAAGGTCTATTCTATATGTTCCATTAATTCCCCTTGTTTTTGAAAAATGTGCTCCCTTCTACTCTTTGTCTGCCTGGATCATTCTGAACAGCTTGTCCTCTAAGTGTAACTATTTCTAGTTACAGACCATTCCTTAGCTACAGAGATAAATGCACTCTTTCCTGGATATAATGTTTTCATTTTTTTTTGTTAAGTTCTTTGTTCTACTGGCATATGCGTTGAAGAATTTTAGGTAAACATTCTGATATTTTACATGTTGAAAATTCCTTTATCCTGCCCAAAGAACAAACTGCAAGTTGACTGGATGTTGAATATTTTATTTTGAAAATTGTTTTTTTCAGATATCATTTTCTGTCCATTTGATGAAAAAGAAAATTTGAAAAGTCTTTTAGTCACAAAGTAATTGAAATGCATAAAATATTAAGTTGTAGTGCCAGACTAGAAGGGAGGAGATATCAAAGGGACTAGAGCCATTGGTCTGAAAACAGAGCTGGATAATTACAAGAGAAATTTCTCTAGTGGCAAGTCCAGTGAATGATTCTGAGACTCAGTGTATTTTTGGATATTGTAAGAGGCTGGGATGAACACGAATATATTGGTACTCACTGGTTCCAGACAGAAACAAGTTTAAATCCTCTCAGAATGATATTCCAAATAAGGTCTGATTTACTTCTACGTATTAAGATTAGTAAACATGAATTCACAATAAAAAATGACAAAGCACACAAGCAAAGAACTCATCATTACCAACAACCAGTTAAACAAAAGGATTTAGATCTTGCCAAGGAAACCAGATATTATATTTATTATATAGAGATAATGTAATTAGGTAGAGATAGTTTAACTATATATCAAAAGTTTAATATGGAAATGGTGGAATTACAAAATAGGTCAAAGAACTACAGAATGTTAAAAAATAACCAAGCTAATTTGAAGGGAAATAATTTAAGAAAAGAAAACAAATTATTAAAATTTAAAAATCAACTAATGGATTTCAGCTTCTAGTTAGTATATAAATGGATGCAAAGGACATTCATATACATGGAAACCATTAGAAAACTTAGAGAAAATAATATATTTTTATTTTTGTATTCCATTTGTCTTCTCTTATAAACATTTTTGACAAAAAAAAAATGTTCTTTTCTCAATATAACAAAATCCTATGGGAAGAAGCCAGAGCTTGTTGGGATCCACGTTTATCAGTAAGAAAATTCTGTTGTGAAGAGGGCAAAGCAATAATATGTGATTTCTTTCTCAGTGCCAACATGGCAACTTTGTGGCTACATTCCACTAGTAAAGAGGAAAAAAACAATGGAAGACCTGTGGTACCTGGGTGGCTCAGTCATTTAAGTGGTGGAATCTTGATTTTGGCTCAGGTCACGATTTCAGAGTCCTGGAATCAAGCCTGTGCTAGGCTGTACACTAAGTGGGGAGTCTGCTTGAGGATCCTCCCTCTCTCTTTGCCCTTCATCCTGCTCGTGTGCTCTCTTTCTCTCTCAAATTAATAAACAGGTCTTAAGAAAAAAAAAAAAAGACTCTTTCTAGATACTTCTATTCCATTGCCCATTTCTAGTGGTAAGGAATGCTGAGAAATATAGTTTTCATTCCACAAAGGCATTGAGGCAATTCAGCAGGAGAAGGTCCTTTTCATAAATGAGAGTTAATGTGATAAAATGTGACCCCTTTTTTGTAGCATAGAAAAAATTAATTTATGATGAATAATAGAATTAAATATAAAGCCTAATCTACACACATTTTAAATGGCACATAGGAAAATTTTTTCAACATCTTTGAATGTGAAAGATTTCATAGGTAAAACAAAAATCAGTAAGCACAAGATAAAACAAAAAGATAACTTGGACTTCATTCAGATTAAAATGCCCTGTTCATCGAAATAGTCTGTTAAAAAAATAAACAGGCAAACTGTAGATGGGGAGAAAATATTTGCAATACATGCTCACATGAACAAAAGAATAAATAAAATCAAAACAAATAAACAAAAATGAAACACTGGGGACTCAATTCTCAAGCTCATAAATAGACTTACACCTAAGTGGAAAGTGGGTGTAAAATAATTTGAATTTATGGCTCAGTCAACATGTTGGAACATTTAATAAATTATTTAAGGATAAATTATATCTGTATACAAGAGAAGTTAGATATTTGTTCTCTTATTCCTCCTGAAATAAAAGCTGCTGTTTCCTTTATCCCATTCTTTTTTATTGCTATTGAGTTATTACTACTCTTTCAGCTTAGAGAGAAGGTTAATTCATATACTCCAGTCACAATTTAAAATAAATATTATGATTTTTGTGGAATCATAAAATTCTATTAAATTGACATGATAATTTTCACTCGAACTGTTTTTATAAACACTTCGGTAGTGGTCAGGTTTTTTCTGTTATGAACAATGATTTTATAAATATCTTTGTATAATACTTATACTATATCCAGTGGATACATAGAAAAAAATCTTGCAAACCAAATAGCAGAATTAAATGGATTTACCTTTAAATGTCAGACAGGATTAACCTCTTTTCCAAAAATATTATCAAAAATTTTTATTATCTATTTATGATGCTGACCAGTTTATAACCTAATAATTGGATTCTCCTTGAAACTTTTTTGAATTTAAAAAATTGTGATCTATTATGTTCTTTATTTTGTGAACTGTGATTCAGCAAGGTTCTTTGGGTATTTTCTGTGTCCCTCCAAATCAACTCCCCACTCCTTTCCTCCATGTTCTATGTCATGTGTACCAACAGTTGGGTTTGACCCAAAGGAGGTAATGGCAGAACATTAGATGAATGATCTAGATATTGACTACCCAAATTCCATCCTGAGGGGAATAACAGGCTAGGTGAATCTCTTTGCCAAAGACTAAAGCAACTGTCAGAGTACTCTCTCCACATGGTTGCTCCCTATGGGTTTCAGTTTCTGTACTCTCCTCCTACCCGTAGAGTCCTATAGGGAATAACAAATTTAAGCTGTTGTTAGGTGTACTGTTTTTGATTCCCATAGTGCTGCCACGCCTTTGTAAATAGTGTCTTTAAATAAATTACAGAATGTGAGGATTTTTTCTTTCCTAACCAAGCAGCTTATGTATTTGAAGAACACATTGTTCATCTCTTTGTTAAGAGGTGTTATTCTTTAAATTGTGACCATAAAAAAGAGATGTTGAAACCTTAACCCCTGGTATCTGTGAATGTCATCTTATTAAGAAATAATATCTTTGCAGATGTAATCAATAAGATGAGGTCATTAGAGTGAGTCCTGATCCAATATAGCTGTGACTGATATCCTTATAAGAAGAGGAAAAGTGGGGTGACTGGGTGGTTCAGTTGGTTAAGCAGTTGACTCTGATTTCAGCTCAGGTCATGATCTCAAGCTCATGAGATGGAACCCCAGATCAGGTTCAGTGCTCAGTGCAGAGTCTGCTTATTCCTTTCCCTCTGCCCCTTCCCCAGCTTGCATGCACTTTCTCTTGTTCTCTCTCTCCCTCTCAAATAAATAAATAAACAAAATTTTAAAAAACAAAAAAGAAGAGAAAAACTGCCCTCTGAAGGCATAGACACATAGGGAGTGCTGTGTGATGGCAGAGGCAGAGATTTGAGTGACATGTCTATAAGCCAAGGATGATCCAAGGATCACTGGCCACCACCAGAAGCTGGATGAGACAAGGAAGGAGATCATCCAAAATACCCAAGGGAGCATGGCTTTGTTGGCACCTTGATTCTGGACTTATAGCCTCTAGAACTGTGAAAAAATATTTTTCTATTGTTTATACCTCTCAGTTTGTGGTACTTAGTTACAGAAACCTTAAGAAAAGGCTGAGAAGGATACAGGATGGCACAGCGGTAGTCTTTGCCATGTGGTGGCATCATGATTATACAAATTATTATACTATTGGCTTAGGACAAAACAAATCTAGTATGGAAGACTAAAAAATCAAGAAACTGTAGCACTTAGGCACAGTATTAACTACAGTCTTTCTACAAAAATGTGCAATCCTATAGAGTAAAACAGAAGTTAAACAGAACAGAGATGGAAACTCATTTATGAAAGTTTTGAAGGAGTCACTTATTTCTTATATTTTTTTTGGAAAAATATGTTCATCATCCCTGAACATGATTATGTTTGTAGAGTTGTGGTATTAAGGGTTTAACTTTGCTAAGACTCTTCTAAGAGAAGAGAAGTTGTAGGGAAAGAGTGTCTAAAATAGGAGATGGGAAGTTTGACCCAATGGATGAAGCTGAACCTTCTTTCCAAATATGGTCTTTTTCCTCCCAACCTGGAGGAAAAAAATATATAAATCTGGGCTACCGGGGCGCCTGGGTGGCTCAGTGGGTTAAGCCGCTGCCTTCGGCTTGGGTCATGATCTCAGGGTCCTGGGATCAAGTCCCGCATGGGGCTCTCTGCTCAGCAGGGAGCCTGCTTCCTCCTCTCTCTGCCTGCCTCTCTGCCTACTTGTGATCTCTCTCCGTCAAATGAATAAATAAAATCTTTAAAAAAAAAATCTGGGCTATGTTGATAAAGCTTAGCCAAATTTAACACATTAAATAATATAGATCCCTATGATCAAGAGACTAATAGCTTCTCTACCTTCGTGGCTTGCAACTTTCTATTTGTTATGGCTAAAACAACCCTTGAGTTCTTTTACTCTGGGGTCTCATTACGCTCATCAATATCAGGGAAGAGACTCTGTTACAACATTCTCCATACTTATCTTCAACCTAAAAAGAACAAGCACCAGAGACAGTATTGACAGTATGATGTTATATAACATCCCACCAGAAGGCAGCCCTGTAAGCAAGACAATAATCAGTTCAATTGATCAAACAGACCCAAAGCAGATGCATCTCCTGGAGTTGCTAGTTTGGTTTGCCATATGTTCATAGATCTGACCAGTAAGGAGACAAAAAGTGAAAATTGACTTAGAGTTTATTATTCATGGCACAAGATGTATGTAGCAGGAGCTTCATGTCTGCATTGGTTCCTTTTGACCCAAATTCTCATTAGGGTGATGCAGGCATCATGCACATAGTGCTTAGGAAACCCCTAATCCTTTAAGGGCATTGCTAGCAAATATGTCTAACCTTTGTCTCCAAGGGAAAACATTACCTGTATTCTCCTGACCAGGAAACAGATCTGTTCTCTGACCCAAAGAGAGGCACTCTCTGTAGCTTACAAATAAAAGATGATCCTAGATATGTAGATAAATTATGGAGAATTTTCTTTTAACAGAAAATATTACTTGTCTTATGGATATAAGTAGGATTTCTACCCCCAGCAATTGTAGTGCTTTTTTAATAAGAAAATGTCCAAGGTTATCATTGTGGCAAGGGTTGTGGCTGTGCAGGGGTCTACAAAGTGGGTTTTTCCTTAAAAAGGCTGATTTGATTATAAAATTCACTTATTGCTTTGGCAGCAAGGAAGATGGCGTCGACCATGCTGGTGCTCGTCTTTCCACCCTGGCCCGCCGTCCCGGGACTCCTCTGGAGCTGTTGGAAACTGCTACAGTGGAAACTTCAGCAGACAGGGCCAGGTTTACCCAGTCGTCTGTGGGAAGTGGCATTAGCAGTCCAAGGTCCAGCTGTATTTACAGAACCAGCAAATGATACCAATGGAAGTAAGGAGATTCCCAGGCTTTCAGATAGTATCTTTTGGATGGCAGCTCCGAAAAACAGACGCAGCATTGAAGTTAACCGCTGTAGGAGAAGAAACCCTCAGAAAATTACTAAAGTTAAGAACAATATTGATGTTTGTCCTGAATGTGGTCACCTGAAATTGAAACACATCCTTTGTGGCTATCGCTATGAGAAGGTGTGCAAGGAGACTGCAGAAATCAGAAGACAGATGGGGAAACAAGAAGGGGGTCCTTTTAAGGCTCCTTCTGTGGAGACTGTGGTGCTGTACACAGGAGAGGTACCATCTGAACAAGATTGTGGTAAGAGAATCAGTGAACGAGACAGGAAGTGACTGTCCTGGTTCACCCAGAATTAAAACCAAAGGTGTTGGAGGATAACTTCACATAAAACATTTGTCCTGAAAGAGAGGAAAATTCTTTGTTTTCACGTTAGTTTACACTTGTTTTAAATTACCAGTCTAGTTTAAAACGTTCTCTCAAAGCAGTTTTGTGTGGGCAATTTGAAGAAAATACCAGGAGTAAACTCTGAAAATATTTGTTTATACAGAGGCACAATGGACTAACATGTCTGTTTCTGTTATACTGTAAGATTTTAAGTAAACGTAAAATTTCCAATACAGGAAAATGAAACAAATGATTCGAAATTCCTAGCAAAAAAAAAAAAAAATTCACTTATTGCCCAACCTTCAAAGCCAGAGGCCAACTGAGCACCCGCTTGCCAGCCCCCATATGAGAAAATTTCCTGGGGAAACCAGCTAGTAGGTTGGTGACATTAAATCCCTTCCATCCTGGGAATGGCAGTGATGTTTCCTTCAAATATACTCCAGGTGTGAAAATGCCTTCTCTGACCTGATCCTTTTGCCAGTGCCCCTATCATGGATTTCCTGAATGCCTTAGTCATCACCATGGTAATCTACACAGCTCTGCCTGCATGACATGCAAGGATAAATCCATTCACATGGGATTCACTAGTGTTACCATGTACTCAGATGCAAAGAAGCAGTTGAATCAATACAGCTCAGTCGTATTTCTAGTTGAGAGGAACATCCCTGCAGTGTTGGAATTCTTTCCAAAAGTATGAAGTATTTACTTTGAATCAGCATCCAATATTTGGAATCAAATCCTTTTGGTTAGGATACACAGGTCCAGTAACCAAATGGAGGTAGTTATTATACTAGTAACCTACTGAAAGAATTTTTAACTCTTGTACAATCAACCTGGGGAATCAATGAATTTGGAAGTCTTTGAGTACCTAGGAAAATAATACTTTCTCTAGAAAACAGTTATGATTATAACTGGAAACTAAACATACTTGTTAGGTATTTAGGTTTTTCATGTTGTTCATTGAACAGGGATGAAAAGGAGATTACTCTAGGGCCAGAATGATTAAATTCGATTTCCAAAGGTAACCAATGGGTGAAAAGATGATTCAGCATGAAGATCGGGGGACTTACTGCACACCTCTAATATTCCCTTCCCAATAATCTTGAACATTGGTAAGCTTCAGCAGTTTGGTAAAAACAGATCCATGGAATACCCAAATAAAACAGGAACAAAGCTTCATTTAAAGAAATTCCACCCAGCCAGAATGCTGAAAAAAGTAAGGAAGTCATGGAATCCCCTTGAAAAAGGAAGTTATAATTATCATCCTACACCTCATGACTAGCTACAGAAGTGAAAACAAAAAAAAGCCATGCCTTTTTGTTTCTGTTTTCTTCATTTTATCCTAAGTATCTTATTGAAAAGGACTAGAAGTGACTAATGTTTTAGGCTCGAGGTAACAGTATGACAACATAGGTGATATGCTATTTATAATGTGGTAACTAATGGGGTCCCTCAGTGTTCCCTGTATGACTGACACAAGTTTTCTTATTCTGGATAAAAGAAGTTAGTGTATGTTGAGGGATAAGTTGGGGAATATTGGTAGCTTTCTTCATTTTTTTCCTCCACATTCACTTTTCACCAGTATCACCCTCATTGTAAGAGCTACGGGAGTGACTTTTATGGACAACTTTATAAATTCTCCTGCCATTTCTTTTCTGGCTGACTTTGGCCAGAGAAAGGCACTGGCAGCATATCAGAGGGTTGAAGAAGAGAGAGATTGAGATATTTAATCCATGGCCCCATTCCTCTGAGGTTGTCACACATTAGCTTTATCTCAATCCAATGTGTTGACAGTTGATTTCCCATGAAAACACCAGAAAAAAAATCTCTGTGGGCCAAGCTAAGATTATTAAATTTATGCATGAAGAGCAAATGTTCCCCTCACAGTCCTAGAGTCCCAAATGAGGTAATCATTAAAGTGTCTTCTAAGTTATTAGAGTCTGTGTTGAGGGGCTTTGAGGCAGGTCTGATAAGGCCAAATGGGCAGTGTGATTCCCATGCTTTAGAAAACATCAGCCAGAACTTCTTAGACTACAGTTTACGGGGCGGGGGGGCACTTCCAGTGCTCTGATTCAATACATCTGTGGGGGTAGGACCTGAAATTTGAATTTCTAATAGATCCCCCTGGTCAGGGCCCAGACTTAAGAACCACTATCTAGTACATTATAAATGTTTATGCTTTTTGCCAATTTTCTCAAGCTGGGAGTCATGTTCAAGTGTTTTACCATCTCAGCCTTGCAGGTCTGTGACTGACAAGACTCTATAATCCACATGGAAGCATTATTTTATTTTTCCCCCTGAAGAGAGGTTTTTTTATTTGGGAGTCAAAAGTGAAGCTATGGGCTTCAATTTTAATCCCTCATTTAGTATCTATGTGAAATTTTCCAGATTGCTTAATCTTGATATTATCTGGTAAGCAGTAATAGTAACATTTATATTGTATGGCTTCTGTGCAAAGAAAATGAGATCATACTTAAAACAACATAGTGGATTGCTTGGTGCAGTAAATGCCCAAGAAATGTTTGCCCTTGTTGATATATATCCTCTTCATGTCATGGTTTTCTCATTTGTACAAAGGAGATAGCAAAGAGGTATTTGTGGGATTTGAATGAAGTTAAGTAAGTTTTTTAAAGTAAGTTTTAAGGTGTGTTGTGCAAAACAAGGATTAAATAATTATATTGCCCATCTCTCTTCTGTGAAGGTCACCAAAGAAAATAGTATCTTTCTCTAATCTAGAACTTCTTAAACATGACTGCCACATTTCTTTCTTTCTTTTTCCTTATTTATGAAATATTCTCAACTCAGAGAAAACATCAAGAAGGTGCTGCGTGTGGGGTGGGGGGGAGGAGGAGCTTTGTTTAGGGGAGATTAGAAATTGTAGCTCTAGTCACATCTTCCTCATAACACTAAACATGTGGTCCAAAAGATTGGTTGATTTCTTTTACAATGAAGATGGCAACTCTGTGATTCTTTCCTTCTTCTAAAAGCAAAGGTGTGAATATTTTGCAGGGACAAAATAAAGAAACCACTTTTCTTTTTTCCTTTGTGAACATTTTCAACATCACTGAAATAGATCAGATATGGCTTTCAACTTTGCCTGGTAGTTAACACCTCAATTAGTAATGGGTTTCAATTATTATGGGAAGAAAAGTAATGAGATATTGTGCATGTTGAACATGAGATAAATTCAGACTGTTGCAGTTTATCTTTTCTTTGGAGGTACAAAGGTTTATGAAGATTTTGCACAGCTGATTCTATCCATTAACCTTTCTCTCAGCCTGTCTTCTGACAGTGTTCTAATTTCTAGGACACAAGTCAAATCCCAGGAGACTGAGAAAATAAAATGTATTTAACATTAGATGGACATATATAGTTGGGAAAAAATGAAAAGAAAAAGATTAATTACTGAAATAATTCAGATATAAAAATAAAACAGACATGAAGTGAGGAAACTGACACTAATTTGTGAGTCAGATAACAACAGACTTAATCTTGATTTTATAATAAAGAGGTATAATAAAGAGGTATATGATTTTGATTATTTTTTTCAACCTCTCTGAACCTCTGTTTACTCATCTAGTAAAAGACGCGTGGCCAAGCTGTCCCTTTTAGGTCTGAAATTAATTTGTTGATATTTGGCCCACAAATAGTTTTGGACATTACTAGGCTAAAGCACCTGCTAGATAGTACGAATTTGGAGGTAGTTATATTATTTCTGTTTCAAAGAGACATAGTCTAATGGAGAAGCCAACATGTAAAAATAAAGTGATATGGCAAAAAAAAAATATATCACCAATTAAAATATGCTCCATGTAATACAGAAAGAAGAAGAGATGACGGGCTAGGAAAAGACTGAGGAATGATTTCACATTGTTTAAGACAAAATATAAGCCCTTGTGGGACAGAGAAGGAGGGAAGGACTTTTAAGCAGAGGAAGCAGCAAGTTCTGGTACATAGAACTGGGAAGGGATATCAGTGCTTGAAATGAAAGACGTTCAGTAGGTGTTCAAGAAAAATCTACGTATTAAATTCTGAAAAATGCAGAGAGAGCATGAGGGTAGCAAGAATTGAGCCTGTAAAGGAAGATATAGACCTGATCATAAATACCACTCTCACTCAGCTGCATATTTTAAGTTTCATCTTGTGGACAATAGGCAGAAATAACCACAATAGTAAACATGATTGGATTCGGGTTTCAGAAGTTCCAGTTGGCAGTTACCTGAAGTCTGTTCTGGAATGGAGTCATATCAGATCAGGTAGGATATTAAAAACTCTTCTAAGCAAAAGTTGAGGGTATTTATTTTAGGATTAGGTATGGCTTCAATAACAAAAATATACAAAATAATCACATTAATCAAGATAAATGATTTTTTTTCTCATATTTGGTAAGTCTCTAGGTTGTTGGCAGAGGGTCAGAAGGGCTCTTCATACTGTCAGGACCACAAGTTTTACCCCTGTTGTTCCAACCGGCCTGATGGTCATTCCTGAGACTACTTCATGTGCCAACTCCATGTGTTCATGTGTGGTCAACTCCAGCTGTTGCTGTCGGCTCATATTTTAACCAGCAAGAAAAAGAAAAAGAAGGGGGAGAAAAGCACTCTCCTCTTGAAGATTCTTTTCTATATATCTTCCCCAGGAACTATCAGGAGCTACATGACTACAAGAAACTACAAAGAATTGAGACATATGAAGATTTTCTTCTGAAGGCCACAGCTCTAGCTCATATTGATAGCATTGCAACATTGTAACATTCTGATACAATGGAGGATAATAAGCTTCACTTTCATAAGGTTCCAACAAAGACAAAATGCCAATTGCTGTAGAAAGGAGGCAACACGTTGGAGGATTATTTTGAGGAAATGGCTAACAAGACGTGGTAACTTGAAAGTGAAATGTGAGTGTGAGGAATTAATGAGAAGTTTGTTTATGATGCCATCTGGCCTGACTGTGCGGTGAGAGATACTACTAACCGCGCTGAGCTTAGAATGGAGAGCAGGATGGGACGGGTCTGGTTGCATACTTGATATAAAAAATACCGTAATGTATAGTTGCCATGTAATCATCTAACAAAATAAGAAAGGAAAGGAATTTGAAATGGAGATTAGGAAGAAGATGAACAAGTAGGCATGGGGTTTGTTCAAAAAAGAAGGCTCAGAAGAAAGTTTTTACTTACTCCCACTCAGTACAATAGAATGAGTTATGAGAGCTAATTCATGTTTCTTGGCATTATTCCCCAACCTTTTCCCACCTACACAGATATAATGCATTCTAGTCATTCCATGACACATTTGGAATTTTGCTCATCATGGTAACTAACAAAGGTCTTGGTCATTTTTGGCATCTCTTCATTTTTCTGATTATCATCTGTGAACAATTTTATATCACATTTTTATTTATTTTAATTTTTTTTAATTTTTTATTTTTTATAAACATATATTTTTATCCCCAGGGGTACAGGTCTGTGAATCACCAGGTTTACACACTTATATCACATTTTTAAAGTGTAGGTTCTTCTTTCTCACATCCTATATGTAACTTTGTTTAGTGGCATTTATTAATTTTTTAATTAGATTTCCTGCTTGGAGCAGATAGCATTTTTATCGAAATTGATTTACAAAAAAACTAATTTTAGCCCCCACTTTGTCCTTTATTTATTGCATTGTTTAATTGAGTGTACGTATGTGTGTGTGTACATGTGTGTGGCTCTCTTCATGTAATCAACTATAAAATATGCCCTGATTTTTTAGAAGCCTGTCATATTAAAATAAACGTGGCTTAAGTGCACAAATTAGAGAAGCTGTTATAGAGCTCATTTACATCAGAACCTTCACAATTATGTTTGTGATTTCATGTGTTTTTAAATCTACTTTTGAAGTAATATGTACAAGGACTCATTGGTCCTTCAGATGGAAATAATCAAGACAGCAGATGAGTTTTGGTATGTAGAATCCAGTTTTCTTCATTACATATTACTTGAATTGCACTGATGGAACATGTATGTGTTGTGTGCTCTTCTGGCAAATGTCCTGACATGGTATCCAGCTTTTTTAATTTTAGAGGAATAAGAAATAAAATGAAAATGGGTATTCTTGTTAATTCTTCTAGGCTCTACAATAGTTACCCTCTACATGTATTTCAATTCTGTGTGGTCACAAACACAAGAAAATTTAGAATCTGTAGGAGGGAAGTTTATAGTAGGGAGAGAGAAAGTAACTTAGAATATAAACCTTGATTAAATTAAAAGTTATGGAAAGATATTTCAATAAACAGAAACTGAAAGGAAGATGTGAAATCTCTCTTCAATGAGTACAATCAAGTATGATCAATTTTATCACAGACTCCCCAAGTTAAAATAGGTTGGCTTTTGATCTTAAAAACAATGACAAACTGTCCTGAGTTGACCCCTGTATGAGTATGGTTCCCAAATTGTGGGTGTGATCAGGATCACCCCATTAAAGGATTTGTTAACACTTGGATTGCTGTGGCCTACACCCAGAATGTATATAATTCAATAAGACTGACATGGGCCCTAAGAATTTGCATTTCTAACAAGTTCCTAGGTGATGCTGACACTGCTGGTCCAGGAACCATGCTGAAGAGCACTGCTGTATTATGAGCCACACATAAGAATGGACAAAACATAAGCAACAACCCTGAAAGAGGACTAGTTTGCTTTGCTTATGTGAATACCAATTTAAGGTAATATATTATATTTGATGCTGCATTAACCTTCCTATTAAATTATATAATGAAAAATCTCTCAATAAACTTTTTAATTTTCTGAAAGAGGGCCTCTGGAGAGGTTTCTTTTTAACTTGGGTGATATAATTCACAGTCTATTCGGTGATTACAGTAGAATAAATTAGCCACATTATGTTCCTTAAACGCTAGGTAGGATTTTTTAAATCCTAAGCATTGTTTTAATTTTTTAAATAAATTTATGCTGGTTTTTAGAGAAGGCTTTAATTTACCTTATTGGATGAATTTAGAATTTTTTTAAATAATTTTTTTGGCTAAGACCGGTAATGCTTCAATGCAACCCTTTCTGCCTCTGCCTCTTATAATTGTGGTTCTTATTCTTTATTATGAAAGAGGATTGTTCATAACAGGAGGAGCAGAACTGGAAGGGAATTAGAAAGACTCATATTTCAGACAAAGGAGCCTGACCTGTATAAGCCTGAAACATCCCAAGACCTCCTGCTGTGCACATTATATTGCATTCTGGAACTGTGCTTTCTGAAGGGTAACTGGACTTGCAAGAAAGATAGGTATACCTAAATATTCTAATTTTCTCTCAACCCTAACTCCCATTCCATTAAAATAAACCAAAGGTAACATAAATACCTACGTTCAAACTAGGAAAAGCTTGTGTTTACATACTTTGAAGTATACTAGCTTGTTATTATAACTTAAACCAAATTAGAAAACTCAAGATACTGATATTAAATTCTGCCATTGGTTGCATAGTGCCTTGTTGTTCATATGGAATTATGAACTTATAAAAGTCTCCAGTTAGGGTAGTTTATGGAAACAGTCTTTTTTTTTAAATTAGGGTAAAAAAATGAGTTTAATATCATTCATATAATATTATTTTAATGCATTCATATAACATATATATTTTTTTTAATTTCCTGGAAGAGATTATAACATATTTTTTTAAAGATTTTATTTACTTATTTGACAGACAGAGATCACAAGTAGGCGGAGAGGCAGGCTGAAAGAGAGAGAGGAAGAAGCAGGCTCCCTGCTGAGCAGAGAGCCCGATGTGGGACTCGATCCCAGGACTCTGGGATCATGACCTGAGCCGAAGACAGAGGCTTAACGCACTGAGCCACCCAGGCGCCCCTGCATTCATATAATATTAAGGAGAGGAAATCAACATGGAGTCCAGTTTCTTACCTCAATCTGTTAAAGCTAAAGAAAAAAGTTTTCATTCTTCCAAACAAAATATTTAATGAGCACCGTTTCTGAAACTCAAGTGATAAGCTGGAGAGCAAAAACGTCAAGACATTGTCTCTGTGGAGTTTATATTCTAATGAGTTCTGGGGAAGGTATGGGGGGAAATTAAAAACAAGAATTATCAGAAAGCCTATCTGTAAGAGAAAATGGGCAATAGGATAGAAACTGGTATTCCAGACAGAATGCTATCAATATGTTATCTCTGACAAGACTGGGACCATAAGATAGCAAGACCTCCAAGTACAAGGAAGAACAAATGCAGTGATCTTAAGGCTTGAGGTTTGGATACTCACAAAAAAGTCTAACTTCTTTTTGTTATGAAACAAAACAAATGTACATAACCAAAAAATAAAGCATGGGAGATGGAGTAGGGATGACTTATCAGCATCAACTCATCCAGGGCACACTAGGCCATGACGGGGATTTAGATTTCATTGGAAATAAAACAGAAATCCATTAGATTTTTCATTTAAACAGAATAATGATATGATATATGATATGATATGATATGGTTTAGGTTGTTAAAAAATCATTTTGACCACAGTAGGAGGTTTAAAAGAAGAATCACACAGCCAAGTGAGGAGGCAGATTTTCTAATTTATAAGGTATAGTCATCATGATATAGTAGGAAAAAAAAAAAGAAAAATGTAAAAAATGAAGAGACTGGGGCACCTGGATGGCTCAGTCAGTTAAGCCTCTGTCTTCGGCTCAGGACATGATCCCAGTGTCCTGGGATTGAGCCCTGCATCTGGCTCCCTGCTCACTGGGAAGCCTGCTTTTCCCTCTCTTACTCCCCTAGCTTGTGTTCCTTCTCTCACTGTCTGTCTCTCTGTCAAATAAATAAATAATTTTTTTAAATGAAGAGTTTTTCAAAGTTAAATAGTATTAGCTGATTTCAGGAAGCCAAAATTCAATTTAGGTAATAGCTTTAGTAATTATCATTACAAGGATATTATGTTTATTGCTTTCCACAACTATCTCTGTCAACTTTATGGGTAGAACCTAATTGCTAATTGTTAAGAGAAGAGTGTTCTGGCTACATGTAAATGAATTCTTAACCTTATTAATCCCTATATAGGCAATGGCCAGTGCAAATTCATACCTTTATATGGACATTGACTATTTTTTTTTTACTATTTTCACAATTGATAATGACATCTTTTATAGTAGGTATGATGAGCTTTGACCACTAGCAATATTTTTTTTCCAATATGCGTAACTAATTATTTAAGAACTCACTAGGTGATTGATGATCAATAAGCCAATCTCAGCTTAAAACAATCTGTAATATTTAATGATCCTCAACAACATTTCACTAAAATTCCAAAATGAAATAAAGACCTCTATTATGAAGTTGATTTAGGCCTTGTCTATTCTAAACTCTCCAATGAAAAATGATGGTGATACAGTGTTCTCACAGTGTATCTTAGAACCGGGAATAAAAGTGCTTCCTAAACAAGAATGAGTTATGGGATTTAATTCCAGCTCTGGCAATGATTCATTGGATAACCTTGGGAAAGTTACTTCAACACTCTCCTGTGGTTTCCTAGTTGTAAATGGGGATATTAACCATTTGCCACTAAACTCCTAAGCCTGACTTATAGGATAGTAGTTGCTTACTAAGAATTTTAAAATATAACCGTAAACTTTGTGATAAGCTAGATATAGTCTGTTATAAATACCACTAAAGAACTGAAACATGGAGGATAACTGAAAATGTCTTAGCAAGACTTTATGTTCCAGGTTCTAGATTAGGAGCAGGATAGCAAAAATGATCTCAAGGACATCCTTTTCAAGCTAAAGAGATAGGCTTACATGAAAAGTAAATTTACTTACATGAAACATATTATAGAAATAACTGTGACCACTAGAACATAAGAGCCATGAAAGAGAAGAGCTCATTTATCTTGTTCAGTGCCTTGGTCCACCTCTTGGAACAGTGCCTGGTATTTTGGTCATTCAACATTCATTCTTAGTCAATATTTATGGAATTTCTACCATATCCCAGCCACAGTTCCAGAGCTGGAGATAGGACCATGGACAAGAGGACACCCCTGACCTCAAACACTTTATCTTGTAGTGGGTAGACAGACAATAACAAATAAGCAAGATATAGTGTATAGGATGAAGCAGAGAGTGTCTAAAGCTGCTATTTTAGCAATTTTGATAAAAAAAAAAAGACTTGTCTGGAGAGGCCACATTTGAATAGTGGCTTGAAAAATATGAGTGCCCGAAACATAACATTTTATGGGAGAATGTCCTCTACTAAGTCCAAAGGTCCTGAGGTGGGAAACACCTGGGTTTATCTGAAGAATGACAAGTTCTTTTAGTTTAGTGTAAGAGGTAAGCTTTGTCAAAATGCAATTGGAAAATGTTGGAGGGTTTTGAGCAAAGGAGTGACATGATCGGATAGGTATTTAAAAGACCACTCTGACTTCCCTAGAGAATAGTCTGTAGGTTAGTAATAATGAAGCAAGGAGACCTGTTATGATCATGTTACAGTGATCTAGACAAGGAGCAAAAGCAAAAAACAGAAACAAAAACAAAAAACATCATAGCTCATAAGAGGTAACTATCAAATTCAGTGGAGCAGGCCTTAGAAAATCTGAGAAAAATTATTTTCGACCTAAAATTTTTTACCCAGGGAGTCCAACCTAGAATCCAGTCAAACTACAACTCAGTGAGTTGGGTATATTGTGGAACCACTTGCCTGATAGGAAATAAAGGGAAACATTGTAAAGATTATATTATATGCAATTGTGTGGGAGCTATTGAGAAATTTATGGAGGTTTATTGTTTTCATGTCTGATGGCAGGCCTGAAATTATTGTAGGTCAGCAGGACTGGCAAATAGGATGAAAATCTAGACATGAAGCAGAGTAGAGTAAGGGAGAAACTGGAATGCTTGCTGTCTTTCTGTCCTTCCAATTTTGATATAGGTGGCTTGCAAGAGATGTCAGTACAATTACTTTACAGCTGCACATGCTCCTGTCCCAGAATTCTGAGAAGCCAAGGCAGAGATCAGGCAGGAGCTGGAGGAGCTGCAGGCCTGGTTGCTACTCTGCATAGGCAAGGTGAGCCAGGAGATGAAGGACAAGGTGTGAGGGTTGCAGTGATGCCTGACCCTACATTGGCCTATAGAGTTGAATGCTTCAGTATCACTCCCAGATTACACCCACATTTTTCTTGTGGCTAAACCTAAGCTGGAATCTGAGGGACAGAAATTGTGTATACGTTGTTCCAATGTATACATTGTAGCCAAGTTATTCCTGTTAGAAACCACCACAAAAAGTATACTGCAGGCATTGTCAGAAATTTCAGACATTAAACAATCATCTCTCATGAATCCTATTTCCAGAAAATTTTGGAGAATATACTCCAATTAAAAGTATAAACCACCATAAAGAAAAATATATAGAGGACACAGAGGTTTAATACATCAGAGAAATGATGGGAATCCATAGGCAGATGGTGGATGAATGTTCAAGGACTACATCAAATTTGAGATTATATAGTCCAGTGGAGCAAAGAGGATTCTAAGAACAAAGTACTCAGGAAAAACATATTAGAGGTTGCAGATTTTCCTAATATGTATTGCTAATGTTGCCAGATTTATCAATCTGGCAGAAGTTTTAAGAATGAACTAAGAACAAGTAGTCAAAAAACTTATGGAACAAGAGAGAGACAGAAAGAGAAATCGAGGGAGGGGAGAATATAAAGGACTCAGAAGAAAACAGAAAGTAAGAGTATTCAAGTGTAATTAATATTTTAAATTCCAGTTAATGTGAGTGAATGCTCATTAACCAAAAATAATGATTATATTGGGAAGACAGTGAAGGGAGAATAGTGCTTATGTGGAGATAACACAGATTATTATAAAATAGAAAAAAAAAGTCTGTTATTTAGAAACTTGGTGGCAAACAGAAGATGAAATAGTGGTCATCAGGATAGAGCAGTTGGTTACTGCTTTTCATGAAAAAGCTTGTTGAAAATATTGAGCTTTAAAATAAAACACACATTTTGACAAAATTTGAAAAGAAAGTTTCTGACTCTGAAAGTAGTTTCTTTCTTTTCTTTTCTGTTCTTTCTTTCTTTTTTTTTTTTTTAGGTTTTATTTATTTATTTGACAGGGAGAGACACAGCAAGAGAGGGAACACAAGCAGGGGGAGTAGGAGAGGGAGAAGCAGGCTTCCTGCTGAGCAGAGAGCCCAACGTGGGTTCTATCCCAGGACCCTGGGATCATGACCTAAGATGAAGGCAGACGCTTAACCACTGAGCCACCCAGGCGCCCCTGAAAGTAGGTTATAGGGAAAGATATCATCAAAAGCCAGACTTGTTTGGTACAAGAGATGTGAGAAGAAAGATGTGCAGAAAGAGTAAATATTCCCTTTGGAAATTTTATATAAATAGGGGCAGAGAAAACGCGGCACTCTCAAGTAGGAGGTATTTAATTTAATTTCTATTTTTAGAATTATTTGGATTAGAAGGGAATACTACTATAGCTTGTCTCTATGCTGACAGGAATAATCCTGAAAAGAAGAAAAGAGGGGTAATCGTTAGGGTGAAAGTCTTGAATTCACAAGGCAAAGCTGGATTGTACTCTCTGTGGGGTGAAAGCACGGGCCCATCTTTCCCACTCTGGTCTCATTCATCAAGAACACTTGAAATACTACATCACCTCAGAATATTTCACCCTCCGTCTTCACTTAGTTACCACAGTCTTATCCTAACATAGCACCTTGAGTGATCATTATAAAATATAATTCAGAGGAGTCAAGATGGCGGAGAAGTAGCAGGCTGAGACTGCATCAGCTAGCCGGAGATCAGCTAGATAGCTTATCTAAAGATAGCAAACACCTGAAAATCCATCGGCAGATCGAAGAGAAGAAGAACAGCAATTCTGGAAACAGAAAAACAACCACTTTCTGAAAGGTAGGACCAGCGGAGAAGTGAATCCAAAGCGACGGGAAGATAGACCCCGGGGGGAGGGACCGACTCCCGGCAAGCGGCGGAGCAACCGCGCACAAAATCAGGACTTTTAAAGTCTGTTCCGCTGAGGGACATCGCTCCAGAGGCTAAACCGGGGCGAAGCCCACGCGGGGTCAGCGTGGCCTCAGGTCCCGCAGGGTCACAGAAGGATCGGGGGTGTCTGAGTGTCACAGAGCTTGCGGGTATTGGAACAGGAAAGCCGGCTACAGAGACAGAGCCAACAGTAAGCTCACAGCTCGGGGTTACCTTGAACCTGTCGCAGGCTCGGTGAGCTCAGAGCGCGGACGGAGGTCAGGCAGACGGGAGTAACTGGGCGCTGTTCTCTGAGGGCGCACTGAGGAGTGGGGCCCTGGGCTCTCGGCTCCTCCGGGCCGGAGACCAGGAGGCCGCCATTTGTATTCCCGTCCTCCGGAACTCTACGGAAAGCGCTCAGGGAACAAAAGCTCCTGAAAGCAAACCCGAGCGGATTACTCACCCCAGCCCCGGGTAAGGGCGGTGTCATTCCGCCTGGGGCAAAGACACTTGAGAATCACTACACCAGGCCCCTCCCCCAGAAGATAAACAAGAAATCCAGCCAAGACCAAGTACACCTACGAAGAAGTGCGGTTTCAATACCAAGGAGAGCAGCAGAATTCCAGAGGAGGAGAAAGCAAAGCACGGAACTCATGGCTTTCTCCCTGTGATATTTTTTAGTCTTGTAGTTAATTGAATTTTTTTCTTTTTCATTTTTGGTTTTTTTTCTCGCCTTCTGGTTAAATTTTTTTTAACTTTTACCTTTTTCTTTTTTAACGTTTTTTAACTAGTTTATCTAATATATATATTTTTTCTTTTTTATATTTTTCTTATTTGCTTTCTTTTTTTTTTAAATTCTTTTCTTTTTTTTTCTTTTTCCTTCTTTTTTCTTTCTTCCTTTTTGAACCTCTTTTTATCCCCTTTCTCCCCCCTCACGATTTAGGATCTCTTCTAATTTGGTTAAAGCATATTTTCCTGGGGTTGTTGCCACCCTTTTAGTATTTTACTTGCTCCTTCATATACTCTTATCTGGACAAAATGACAAGACGGAAAAATTTAACACAAAAAAAAGAACAAGAGGCAGTACCGAAGGCTGGAGACCTAATCAATACAGACATTGGTAATATGTCAGATCTAGAGTTCAGAATGACAATTCTCAAGGTTCTAGCCGGGCTCGAAAAAGGCATGGAAGATAGTAGAGAAACCCTCTCGAGAGATATAAAAGCCTTTTCTGGAGAAATAAAAGAACTAAAATCTAACCAAGTTGAAATCAAAAAAGCTATTAATGAGGTGCAATAAAAAATGGAGGCTCTCACTGCTAGGATAAATGAGGCAGAAGAAAGAATTAGTGATATAGAAGACCAAATGACAGAGAATAAAGAAGCTGAGCAAAAGAGGGACAAACAGCTACTGGACCATGAGGGGAGAATTCGAGAGATAAGTGACAACATAAGACGAAACAACATTACAATAATTGGGATTCCAGAAGAAGAAGAAAGAGAGAGGGGAGCAGAAGGTATACTGGAGAGAATTATTGGGGAGAATTTCCCCAATATGGCAAAGGGAATGAGCATCAAAATTCAGGAGGTTCAGAGAACGCCCCTCAAAATTAATAAGAATAGGCCCACACCCCGTCACCTAATAGTAAAATTTACAAGTCTCAGTGACAAAGAGAAAATCCTGAAAGCAGCCCGGGAAAAGAAGTCTGTAACATACAATGGTAAAAAATATTAGATTGGCAGCTGACTTATCCACAGAGACCTGGCAGGCCAGAAAGAGCTGGCATGATATTTTCAGAGCACTAAACGAGAAAAACATGCAGCCAAGAATACTATATCCAACTAGGTTATCATTGAAAATAGAAGGAGAAATTAAAAGCTTCCAGGACAAACAAAAACTGAAAGAATTTGCAAACACCAAACCAGCTCTACAGGAAATATTGAAAGGGGTCCTCTAAGCAAAGAGAGAACCTACAAGTGGTAGATCAGAAAGGAACAGAGACAATATACAGTAACAGTCACCTTACAGGCAATACAATGGCACTAAATTCATATCTCTCAATAGTTACCCTGAATGTTAATGGGCTAAAAGCCCCTGTCAAAAGACACAGGGTATCAGAATGGATAAAAAAACAAAGTCCATCTATATGTTGCCTCCAAGAAACTCATTTTAAGCCCGAAGACACCTCCAGATTTAAAGTGAGGGGTGGAAAAGAATTTACCATGCTAATGGACATCAGAAGAAAGCAGGAGTGGCAATCCTTATATCAGATCAATTAGATTTTAAGCCAAAGACTATAATAAGAGATGAGGAAGGACACTATATCATACTCAAAGGGTCTGTCCAACAAGAAGATCTAACAATTTTAAATATCTATGCCCCCAACATGGGAGCAGCCAACTATATAAACAAATTAATAACATCAAAGAAACACATCAACAATAATACAATAATAGTAGGGGACTTTAACACTCCCCTCACTGAAATGGACAGATCATCCAAGCAAAAGATCAGCAAGGAAATAAAGGCCTTAAACGACACACTGGACCAGATGGACATCACAGATATATTCAGAACATTTCATCCCAAAGCAACAGAATACACATTCTTCTCTAGTGCACATGGAACATTCTCCAGAATACATCACATCCTCGGTCCTAAATCAGGTCTCAACCGGTATCAAAAGATTGGGATCATTCCCTGCATATTTTCAGACCACAATGCTCTAAAGCTAGAACTCAACCACAAAAGGAAGTTTGGAAAGAACCCAAATACATGGAGACTAAACAGCATCCTTCTAAAGAATGAATGGGTCAACTGGGAAATTAAAGAAGAATTGAAAAAAATCATGGAAACAAATGATAATGAAAATACAACGGTTCAAAATCTGTGGGACACAACAAAGGCAGTCCTGAGAGGAAAATATATAGCGGTACAAACCTTTCTCAAGAAACAAGAAAGGTCTCAGGTACACAACCTAACCCTCCACCTAAAGGAGCTGGAGAAAGAACAAGAAAGAAACCCTAAGCCCAGCAGGAGAAGAGAAATCATAAAGATCAGAGCAGAAATCAATGAAATAGAAACCAAAAAAACAATAGAACAAATCAACGAAACTAGGAGCTGGTTCTTTGAAAGAATTAATAAAATTGATAAACCCCTGGCCCGACTTATCAAAAAGAAAAGAGAAAGGACCCAAATAAATAAAATCATGAATGAAAGAGGAGAGATCACAACTAACACCAAAGAAATACAAACTATTACAAGAACATACTATGAGCAACTCTACACCAATAAATTTGACAATCTGGAAGAAATGGATGCATTCCTAGAAACATATAAACTACCACAACTGAACCAGGAAGAAATAGAAAGCCTGAACAGACCCATAACCAGTAAGGAGATTGAAACAGTCATTAAAAATCTCCAAACAAACAAAAGCCCAGGGCCAGATGGCTTCCCGGGGGAATTCTACCAAACATTTAAAGAAGAACTAATTCCTATTCTCCTGAAACTGTTCCAAAACAAAGAAATAGAAGGAAAACTTCCAAACTCATTTTATGAGGCCAACATCACCTTGATCCCAAAACCAGACAAGGATCCCACCAAAAAAGAGAGCTATAGACCAATATCCTTGATGAACACAGATGCGAAAATACTCAACAAAATACTAGCCAATAGGATTCAACAGTACATTAAAAAGATTATTCACCACGACCAAGTGGGATTTATTCCAGGGCTGCAAGGTTGGTTCAACATCCGCAAATCAGTCAATGTGATACAACACATCAATAAAAGAAAGAACAAGGATATCTCAAGGGAGGAGGAGTCAAGATGGCGGAGAAGTAGCAGGCTGAGACTGCTTCAGCTAGCCGGAGATCAGCTAGATAGCTTATCTAAAGATTGCAAACACCTGAAAATCCATCGGCAGATCGAAAAGAAGAAGAACAGCAATTCTGGAAACAGAAAAACAACCACTTTCTGAAAGGTAGGACTGGCGGAGAAGTGAATCCAAAGCGACGGGAAGATAGACCCCGGGGGGAGGGGCCGGCTCCCGGCAAGCGGCGGAGCAACGGCGCACAAAATCAGGACTTTTAAAAGTCTGTTCCGCTGAGGGACATCGCTCCAGAGGCTAAACCGGGGCGAAGCCCACGCGGGTTCAGCGTGGCCTCAGGTCCCGCAGGGTCACAGAAGGATCAGGGGTGTCTGAGTGTCGCAGACCTTGCGGGTATTGGAACGGGAAAGCCGGCTACAGAGACAGAGCCGACAGTAAGCTCACAGCTCGGTGTTACCTTGAACTGGTCGCAGGCTCGGAGAGCTCGGAGCGCGGCCGGAGGTCAGGCAGACGGGAGTAACTGGGCGCTGTTCTCTGAGGGCGCACTGAGGAGTGCGGCCCTGGGCTCTCGGCTCCTCCGGGCCGGAGACCAGGAGGCCGCCATTTGTATTCCCATCCTCCGGAACTCTACGGAAAGCGCTCAGGGAACAAAAGCTCCTGAAAGCAAACCCGAGCGGATTACTCACCCCGGCCCCGGGTAAGGGCGGTGTAATTCCGCCTGGGGCAAAGACACTTGAGAATCACTACACCAGGCCCCTCCCCCAGAAGATCAACAAGAAATCCAGCCAAGACCAAGTTCACGTACCAAGGAGTGCGGTTTCAATACCAAGGAGAGCAGCAGAATTCCAGAGGAGGAGAAAGCCAAGCACGGAACTCATGGCTTTTTCCCTGTGATTTTTTTTTTAGTCTTGCAGTTAATTCAATTTTTTTCTGTTTCATTTTTTTGTTTTTTTCTTTTCTCGCCTTCGAGTAAATTTTTTTTTTTTTTTTAACTGTTACCTTTTTCTTTTTTAACGATTTTTTACTAGTTTATCTAATATATATATTTTTTCATTCTTACATTTTTCTCAGGTGTTTTCCTTTTTTTTTTTTAAATTCTTTTCTTTTCTTTTTTCTTTTTTTTTTGTTTCTTTTTTCTTTTTTTTCCTTTCTTCCTTTTTGAACCTCTTTTTATCCCCTTTCTCCCCCCTCACGATTTTGGATCTCTTCTAATTTGGTTAAAGCATTTTTTCCTGGGGTTGTTGCCACCCTTTTAGTATTTTACTTGCCCCTTCATATACTCTTATCTGGACAAAATGACAAGACGGAAATATTCAACACAAAAAAAAGAACAAGAGGCAGTACCGAAGGCTAGGGACCTAATCAATACAGACATTGGTAATATGTCAGATCTAGAGTTCAGAATGACAATTCTCAAGGTTCTAGCCGGGCTTGAAAAAGGCATGGAAGATATTAGAGAAACCCTCTCGAGAGATATAAAAGCCCTTTCTGGAGAAATAAAAGAACTAAAATCTAACCAAGTTGAAATCAAAAAAGCTATTAATGAAGTGCAATCAAAAATGGAGGCTCTCACTGCTAGGATAAATGAGGCAGAAGAAAGAATTAGTGATATAGAAGACCAAATGACAGAGAATAAAGAAGCTGAGCAAAAGAGGGACAAACAGCTACTGGACCACGAGGGGAGAATTCGAGAGATAAGTGACACCATAAGACGAAACAATATTAGAATAATTGGGATTCCAGAAGAAGAAGAAAGAGAGAGGGGAGCAGAAGGTATACTGGAGAGAATTATTGGGGAGAATTTCCCCAATATGGCAAAGGGAACGAGCATCAAAATTCAGGAGGTTCAGAGAACGCCCCTCAAAATCAATAGGAATAGGCCCACACCCCGTCACCTAATAGTAAAATTTACAAGTCTCAGTGACAAAGAGAAAATCCTGAAAGCAGCCCGGGAAAAGAAGTCTGTAACATACAATGGTAAAAATATTAGATTGGCAGCTGACTTATCCACAGAGACCTGGCAGGCCAGAAAGAGCTGGCATGATATTTTCAGAGCACTAAACGAGAAAAACATGCAGCCAAGAATACTATATCCAGCTAGGCTATCATTGAAAATAGAAGGAGAAATTAAAAGCTTCCAGGACAAACAAAAACTGAAAGAATTTGCAAACACCAAACCAGCTCTACAGGAAATATTGAAAGGGGTCCTCTAAGCAAAGAGAGAACCTACAAGTGGTAGATCAGAAAGGAACAGAGACCATATACAGTAACAGTCAACTTACAGGCAATACAATGGCACTAAATTCATATCTCTCAATAGTTACCCTGAATGTTAATGGGCTAAATGCCCCTGTCAAAAGACACAGGGTATCAGAATGGATAAAAAAACAAAACCCATCTATATGTTGCCTCCAAGAAACTCATTTTAAGCCTGAAGACACCTCCAGATTTAAAGTGAGGGGGTGGAAAAGAATTTACCATGCTAATGGACATCAGAAGAAAGCAGGAGTGGCAATCCTTATATCAGATCAATTAGATTTTAAGCCAAAGACTATAATAAGAGATGAGGAAGGACACTATATCATACTCAAAGGGTCTGTCCAACAAGAAGATCTAACAATTTTAAATATCTATGCCCCCAACGTGGGAGCAGCCAACTATATAAACCAATTAATAACAAAATCAAAGAAACACATCAACAATAATACAATAATAGTAGGGGACTTTAACACTCCCCTCACTGAAATGGACAGATCATCCAAGCAAAAGATCAGCAAGGAAATAAAGGCCTTAAACGACACACTGGACCAGATGGACATCACAGATATATTCAGAATATTTCATCCCAAAGCAACAGAATACACATTCTTCTCTAGTGCACATGGAACATTCTCCAGAATAGATCACATCCTCGGTCCTAAATCAGGACTCAACCGGTATCAAAAGATTGGGATCATTCCCTGCATATTTTCAGACCACAATGCTCTAAAGCTAGAACTCAACCACAAAAGGAAGTTTGGAAAGAACCCAAATACATGGAGACTAAACAGCATCCTTCTAAAGAATGAATGGGTCAACCGGGAAATTAAAGAAGAATTGAAAAAAATCATGGAAACAAATGATAATGAAAATACAACGGTTCAAAATCTGTGGGACACAACAAAGGCAGTCCTGAGAGGAAAATATATAGCGGTACAAGCCTTTCTCAAGAAACAAGAAAGGTCTCAGGTACACAACCTAACCCTACACTTAAAGGAGCTGGAGAAAGAACAAGAAAGAAACCCTAAGCCCAGCAGGAGAAGAGAAATCATAAAGATCAGAGCAGAAATCAATGAAATAGAAACCAAAAAAACAATAGAACAAATCAACGAAACTAGGAGCTGGTTCTTTGAAAGAATTAATAAAATTGATAAACCCCTGGCCCGACTCATCAAAAAGAAAAGAGAAAGGACCCAAATAAATAAAATCATGAATGAAAGAGGAGAGATCACAACTAACACCAAAGAAATACAAACTATTATAAGAACATACTATGAGCAACTCTACGCCAATAAATTTGACAATCTGGAAGAAATGGATGCATTCCTAGAAACATATAAACTACCACAACTGAACCAGGAAGAAATAGAAAGCCTGAACAGACCCATAACCAGTAAGGAGATTGAAACAGTCATTAAAAATCTCCAAACAAACAAAAGCCCAGGGCCAGATGGCTTCCCGGGGGAATTCTACCAAACATTTAAAGAAGAACTAATTCCTATTCTCCTGAAACTGTTCCAAAAAATAGAAATGGAAGGAAAACTTCCAAACTCATTTTATGAGGCCAGCATCACCTTGATCCCAAAACCAGACAAGGATCCCACCAAAAAAGAGAGCTATAGACCGATATCCTTGATGAACACAGATGCGAAAATACTCAACAAAATACTAGCCAATAGGATTCAACAGTACATTAAAAAGATTATTCACCACGACCAAGTGGGATTTATTCCAGGGCTGCAAGGTTGGTTCAACATCCGCAAATCAGTCAATGTGATACAACACATCAATAAAAGAAAGAACAAGAACCATATGATACTCTCAATAGATGCTGAAAAAGCATTTGACAAAGTACAGCATCCCTTCCTGATCAAAACTCTTCAAAGTGTAGGGATAGAGGGCACATACCTCAATATCATCAAAGCCATCTATGAAAAACCCACCGCAAATATCATTCTCAACGGAGAAAACCTGAAAGCTTTTCCGCTAAGGTCAGGAACACGGCAGGGATGTCCATTATCACCACTGCTATTCAACATAGTACTAGAGGTCCTAGCCTCAGCAATCAGACAACAAAAGGAAATTAAAGGCATCCAAATTGGCAAAGAAGAAGTCAAATTATCACTCTTCGCAGATGATATGATACTATATGTGGAAAACCCAAAAGACTCCACTCCAAAACTGCTAGAACTTATACAGGAATTCAGTAAAGTGTCAGGATATAAAATCAATGCACAGAAATCAGTTGCATTTCTCTACACCAACAGCAAGACAGAAGAAAGAGAAATTAAGGAGTCAATCCCATTTACAATTGCACCCAAAACCATAAGATACCTAGGAATAAACCTAACCAAAGAGACACAGAATCTATACTCAGAAAACTATAAAGTACTCATGAAAGAAATTGAGGAAGACACAAAGAAATGGAAAAATGTTCCATGCTCCTGGATTGGAAGAATAAATATTGTGAAAATGTCTATGCTACCTAAAGCAATCTACACATTTAATGCAATTCCTATCAAAGTACCATCCATCTTTTTCAAAGAAATGGAACAAATAATGCTAAAATTTATATGGAACCAGAAAAGACCTCGAATAGCCAAAGGGATATTGAAAAAGAAAGCCAACGTTGGTGGCATCACAATTCCGGACTTCAAGCTCTATTACAAAGCTGTCGTCATCAAGACAGCATGGTACTGGCACAAAACAGACACATAGATCAATGGAACAGAATAGAGAGCCCAGAAATAGACCCTCAACACTATGGTCAACTAATCTTCGACAAAGCAGGAAAGAATGTCCAATGGCAAAAAGACAGCCTCTTCAATAAATGGTGCTGGGAAAATTGGACAGCCACATGCAGAAAAATGAAATTGGACCATTTCCTTACACCACACACAAAAATAGACTCAAAATGGATGAAGGACCTCAATGTGCGAAAGGAATCCATCAAAATCCTTGAGGAGAACACGGGCAGCAACCTCTTTGACCTCAACCGCAGCAACATCTTCCTAGGAACAACGCAAAAGGCAAGGGAAGCAAGGGCAAAAATGAACTATTGGGATTTCATCAAGATCAAAAGCTTTTGCACAGCAAAGGAAACAGTTAACAAAATCAAAAGACAACTGACAGAATGGGAGAAGATATTTGCAAACGACATATCAGATAAAGGACTAGTGTCCAGAATCTATAAAGAACTTAGCAAACTCAACACCCAAAGAACAAATAATCCAATCAAGAAATGGGCAGAGGACATGAACAGACATTTCTGCAAAGACGACATCCAGATGGCCAACAGACACATGAAAAAGTGCTCCATATCACTTGGCATCAGGGAAATACAAATCAAAACCACAATGAGATATCACCTCACACCAGTCAGAATGGCTAAAATCAACAAGTCAGGAAATGACAGATGCTGGCGAGGATGCGGAGAAAGGGGAACCCTCCTACACTGTTGGTGGGAATGCAAGCTGGTGCAGCCACTCTGGAAAACAGCATGGAGGTTCCTCAAAATGTTGAAAATAGAACTGCCCTATGACCCAGCAATTGCACTATTGGGTATTTACCCTAAGGATACAAACGTAGTGATCCAAAGGGGCACATGCACCCGAATGTTTATAGCAGCAATGTCCACAATAGCCAAACTATGGAAAGAACCTAGATGTCCATCAACAGATGAATGGATCAAGAAGATGTGGTATATATACACAATGGAATACTATGCAGCCATCAAAAGAAATGAAATCTTGCCATTTGCGACAACATGGATGGAACTAGAGCGTATCATGCTTAGCGAAATAAGTCAAGCAGAGAAAGACAACTATCATATGATCTCCCTGATATGAGGAAGTGGTGATGCAACATGGGGGCTTAAGTGGGTAGGAGAAGAATAAATGAAACAAGATGGGATTGGGAGGGAGACAAACCATAAGTGACTTTTAATCTCACAAAACAAACTGAGGGTTGCTGGGGGGAGGGGGTTTGGGAGAAGGGGGTGGGATTATGGACATTGGGGAGGGTATGTGCTTTGGTGAGTGCTGTGAAGTGTGTAAACCTGGTGATTCACAGACCTGTACCCCTGGGGATAGAGTATTATGCCTCCATCAGAAAGGATGAATACCCAACTTTTGTAGCAACATGGACGGGACTGGAAGAGATTATGCTGAGTGAAATAAGTCAATCAGAGAGAGTCAACTATCATATGGTTTCACTTATTTGTGGAGCATAACAAATAGCATGGAGGACATGGGGACTTAGAGTGGAGAAGGGAGTTGGGGGAAATTGGAAGGGGAGGTGAACCATGAGAGACTATGGACTCTGAAAAACAATCTGAGGGTTTTGAAGGGACGGGGGGTGGGAGGTTGGGGTACCAGGTGGTGGGTATTATAGAGGGCACGGATTGCATGGAGCACGGGGTGTGGTGCAAAAATAATGAATACTGTTATGCTGGAAATAAAAATAAAAAAAAAAAATTAAAAAAAAAAAAAAGAAAGAACAAGAACCATATGATACTCTCAATAGATGCTGAAAAAGCATTTGACAAAGTACAGCATCCCTTCCTGAACAAAACTCTTCAGGTGTAGGGATAGAGGGCACATACCTCAATATCATCAAAGCCATCTATGAAAAACCCACCGCAAATATCATTCTCAATGGAGAAAAACTGAAAGCTTTTCCGCTAAGGTCAGGAACACGGCAGGGATGTCCATTATCACCACTGCTATTCAACATAGTACTAGAGGTCCTAGCCTCAGCAATCAGACAACAAAAGGAAATTAAAGGCATCCAAATTGGCAAAGAAGAAGTCAAATTATCACTCTTCGCAGATGATATGATACTATATGTGGAAAACCCAAAAGACTCCACTCCCAAACTGCTAGAACTTATACAGGAATTCAGTAAAGTGTCAGGATATAAAATCAATGCACAGAAATCAGTTGCATTTCTCTACACCAACAGCAAGACAGAAGAAAGAGAAATTAAGGAGTCAATCCCATTTACAATTGCACCCCAAACGATAAGATACCTAGGAATAAACCTAACCAAAGAGGCACAGAATCTATACTCAGAAAACTATAAAGTACTCATGAAAGAAATTGAGGAAGACACAAAGAAATGGAAAAATGTTCCATGCTCCTGGATTGGAAGAATAAATATTGTGAAAATGTCTATGCTACCTAAAGCAATCTACACATTTAATGCAATTCCTATCAAAGTACCATCCATCTTTTTCAAAGAAATGGAACAAATAATTCTAAAATTTATATGGAACCAGAAAAGACCTCGAATAGCCAAAGGGATATTGAAAAAGAAAGCCAGCGTTGGTGGCATCACAATTCCGGACTTCAAGCTCTATTACAAAGCTGTCATCATCAAGACAGCATGGTACTGGCACAAAAACAGACACATAGATCAATGGAACAGAATAGAGAGCCCAGAAATAGACCCTCAACTCTACAGTCAACTAATCTTCGACAAAGCAGGAAAGAATGTCCAATGGAAAAAAGACAGCCTCTTCAATAAATGGTGCTGGGAAAACTGGACAGCCACATGCAGAAAAATGAAATTGGACCATTTCCTTACACCACACACAAAAATAGACTCAAAATGGATGAAGGACCTCAATGTGCGAAAGGAATCCATCAAAATCCTTGAGGAGAACACAGGCAGCAACCTCTTCGACCTCAGCCACAGCAACATCTTCCTAGGAACAACGCCAAAGGCAAGGGAAGCAAGGGCAAAAATGAACTATTGGGACTTCATCAAGATCAAAAGCTTTTGCACAGCAAAGGAAACAGTGAACAAAATCAAAAGACAACTGACAGAATGGGAGAAGATATTTGCAAACGACATATCAGATAAAGGACTAGTGTCCAGAATCTATAAAGAACTTAGCAAACTCAACACCCAAAGAACAAATAATCCAATCAAGAAATGGGCAGAGGACATGAACAGACATTTCTGCAAAGACGACATCCAGATGGCCAACAGACACATGAAAAAGTGCTCCATATCACTTGGCATCAGGGAAATACAAATCAAAACCACAATGAGATATCACCTCACACCAGTCAGAATGGCTAAAATCAACAAGTCAGGAAATGACAGATGCTGGCGAGGATGCGGAGAAAGGGGAACCCTCCTACACTGTTGGTGGGAATGCAAGCTGGTGCAGCCACTCTGGAAAACAGCATGGAGGTTCCTCAAAATGTTGAAAATAGAACTGCCCTATGACCCAGCAATTGCACTACTGGGTATTTACCCTAAAGATACAAACGTAGTGATCCAAAGGGGCACGTGCACCCGAATGTTTATAGCAGTAATGTCCACAATAGCCAAACTGTGGAAAGAACCTAGACGTCCATCAACAGATGAATGGATCAAGAAGATGTGGTATATATACACAATGGAATACTATGCAGCCATCAAAAGAAATGAAATCTTGCCATTTGCGACAACATGGATGGAACTAGAGCGTATCATGCTTAGCGAAATAAGTCAAGCAGAGAAAGACAACTATCATATGATCTCCCTGATATGAGGAAGTGGTGATGCAACATGGGGGCTTAAGTGGGTAAGAGAAGAATAAATGAAACAAGATGGGATTGGGAGGGAGACAAACCATAAGTGACTCTTAATCTCACAAAACAAACTGATGGTTGTTGGGGGGAGGGAGTTTGGGAGAAGGGGGTGGGATTATGGACATTGGGGAGGGTATGTGCTTTGGTGAGTGCTGTGAAGTGTGTAAACCTGGTGATTCACAGACCTGTACCCCTGGGGATAAAAATATATGTTTATAAAAAATAAAAAATTAAAATAAATAAATAAATAAAGCAAATGATGCATGTAGCAGAAAAAATTAAAAAATATAATTCAAATCATACCAGTCTTCTGCCTTACACCCCACAATTCTTTCTCTTCTTCCTTATATTAAATCCAAAAATCTTACAGTTACTTACATGTCTTTTTGGGTTCTAGATCCCAATTACCTTGCCAAACATTTCTCCTCAGTATCCTTGACTCGTTATTCTCTCACTCTCTCAACTCAAGCCCACAAGTCTTCCTATGGAAACCTGAATTTGCCAGACACACCCCTGATTCTTGGCCTTGCTCCAGCTCTTTCCTTATTTTTTTTTCTCCCCTCCTGGATGTCTATAGGAGTCACTCTTATACCTCCTTCAAGGTTTTGCTTAGAATTGACCTACTTGGTGAAGCTTTGTAGAGCTATTTTATTTAAATCTGCACCATCCCCAATTCCTTATCCTATAGACACCTATTAATTACTGTTCGAAAGTTGAACCTGATTCTATTGATTCATTTAAACTTGAGGTTATCAATTTTAGGTGAGATGGACAGGCATTCTCCTGGGTTTTTCTCCAGCTACACTGAGGAGTGGAGGAATAGAGAGGCAAAAATGGATTTAACCAGGACTGAGGTTTACTAAAAAATATATAGGGATAAAGGAATGATGAATAAGTAAGGCTGAAAACAATGAAGTTGTTACAACAGTGGATCATTCAACCCACACTGTTAAGGACGTGGTATTACACAGTAAAACTGGCAGGGTAGATGGAAGTCCTGCTGGGTACAGGAGTTATTGAGTCTGTAGAGGGAGCAAAAGAAAGAGAATGTGGTTGGAGACTGACATATTTTAAAGTGGAAGCCTAAATTCATTCATAATGGCAAATTCTGGGGTTTGACACCATGGTTGAAATTCAGATAGAGGACCGAGGCATTAGAAATATCGAGGTCTAAGACAGAGATGTCAGAGAGCTGGATGAATCACATGAGTGATAGTAAAATAATTAGGGGTACCCGGTGGCTCAGTCAGATGAGCATCTGACCCTTGATTATGGCTCAGATCATGATTTCAGGGGTCCTGGGATCAAGCCCTATATCAGGCTTCATTCTCAGAGGGATTCTGCTTCTCTCCCTATCCTTTTGCTCCTCCCCTTGCTCCCTCTAATATAAATAAATAAATCTTTTTAAAAATAACCAAAAAGTTGACAAGAGTTAGTTGTAGCTAGTGAGAGAGAAAACCAGGGATGAAATATGATGTGGAAAGAAAACAGCAACATATTAACAGGACTGTTTTTACAGGGGAAACTGTTTTCAGGGAGTATGCAGGTTTCTGAGAGAACAAAAATATAAAGTAACTTCAGAGAAAATTTGAGGACACAGAGAAGTTTTTCCAAAACACAGACTCATTTCCAGCAACCAATGGAAAGCAAACAGAGCCGAGTCAAGCTAGAGCCATGTGGGCCCAAGGATGGCCAAGTGATGAAGTCTGACCTTGGAGGCCTGGCTTCCTCAGAGAGTCTGAGGGCTCCTGAGATGTGAGATACAGTGGTATTTTCCCTGAGAGCTTCTTAGTGGGAGGAAGATACTCAGTTCTCATTGCAGCCTGTTCTTGGTTCTGGAATCTTGGGTGGTTGTTAGGAATAAGAAGAGAGCTATTGGAAGGGGCCAAGTATAAGTCTCACTGGGAGCATGAGGGACTCCTAGAGACCCCACTTTCAATCCTAACCAGTATGGTGTATGGCTTTCTGTTCAATCACGTTCACTCTGGGAAACAAAATCTACTAGCTTCTTAGATGAAATGAAGGGAAAAGAGAAAAAGAAGAACAAGAAAATAATAAGTTTAAAAATCACAAAACAGCTAAGTTGGTTTATGAACATTCACAATATTCACTACACCGGTAAGATACAATGAACTTTATTAAGATCTGGTCCTTCTGACTTCTGGTTCAATTATCAGTACCCTTTCTGGCTAAGTGGATTCTAGAAGTGTTCAGAGTGATCCAGAAAGGGTTAAACATCACTTGGCAAATGTAAAATCTTTCAAGGCTTCTTCAGAAGAAACATTTATAAACACTGAAATTATCTTGAAATGACTTACTTACAGGTATTATTTTCAAAGAACGTGATTATTTATATAGCAATGTGCTGGCAGAGAACCACACACCACCTGTTTTCCTCTCCTGACAAACAGGGGCAAAAATACTGATGCTCGTTTGCAAATTAACCACTCTGATCTACTTCTGGCAATGCATTTTCCTCATCATTTTTGTATTATAATACATGTAGCACCTCTAAATTGAAGGCATTTAACTAAAGAAAAGAACATAAACACTCATATACAGAGAGACCATAGCAAATTAGAGCAAATCAGCAGCAAATAGTAAGAGGCTGCTTTAGAGCATCAAAATACAACTTAGCTTAAATCTGTTCAACTTAATTTATTTTGCATGACAGTTTAACTCACACTTTCCTTGGCCTTAATTTCTAAATAATATTAAGTGATTCTGCTCATCACTAGCTGATGCCACTGATGAACAACACAAGAACAAATTGATAGGTAAACATAATTAATAATCATGTGCATTATCTTTGTGAACTAAGAGGAAAATAAAATTTGGAAGGAAAAAAATCAGAAATGAGTCATTCTGTCAAAATGCAAGGGTAGAGACAAAAGTGAATTTGGGGTAAAAATCGTTCATGTTAACTAAAATCAGGTATACTTGGATAAAGTAAGTGAAGCCAGGAAATGAGGTACTTATTATTCTATAATAATGTTCTAAAATGCATTTTCATAATAATCAGATATTACAAGGCATCTAAAATCTAGCCTTTCCAATTCACTTTGCTATTATGAAGAATAAAAATAATTATCTGGGCATAATGTTTTTAAGATTATTGCCACTGAAAATATAATAATAATGTTTTTTAAATTATTGCCACACAGTGTGTCTGTGTGTTTGTCTGTGTGTGTACAGTATAACATAGATAGTACAAGTGCTGAAGGTGCTATGCGCACACAAGAAAGAGAGAGAGAATTCTATTATAACAGGAAAATTAACAATCAAGAAAACCCATCACATAAGACGTATCTGCTGATTCACAACTCTGGGAGCTCCCCAGGTTACATCTAAAAGTGGCCCAGGTACACAGAGGGCAAGGAGAGACCTACGAGAGAGGAAGGCTGCTCCAGATTGATGGTGGTGGGTTCAATAGCCAGGGAGCTTACCTACAAGTCTTGTCCTGTCCTGGAAGGCATAAGACCAGTAGATCTCTGTACCAGAGCTCCACAGTCCTGAAATAAAGTTTATATAGAGCACTCATCTGGGTTCATCCATGTATCTTGTTCAGGTGGACTCAGCAACACCTTATTCTCTCCAGGCTATGTCCTTGAAATGGCTCTCACAGTGGAAAGGGTGGACAGAATGTACATTCCAAGGACCGGAGAGGAGGTGAGGAAACTCTAGTTGTCTGGCTCGAGCTCCAGTGTCAATCAGTACTCTATCTTTCAATGATCTCCAGCATTGTTCCATTGTGACCCAAATCGACATGTTCACTCCTAAAGAAGTCCTTTTTTTTTTTTTTTTCTTTTTTTAAACCATGAACCCTATCATGACTGGGGAGAATTTGAAGAATGACATTGCTTTTCATAAACCCTAATGCACAAGTTCCTTGCACATAGGGGTACTCAATAAATGTCCTTCTTAGGGTCTTCTCTTAAATATATGTGGTTTTTAAAAATTGTTGGGACCCAGTGGCTGGATGTAATAAAAAAAATCTAAATTATCAGTTACATACTTACGTAAAAGAATTGATACATATTATCTCTGATTATATGTGGCTACGTACACAATAATTGCCTTCCGTAAAGCAACCTGGGTATCTCACATACTTGCAATTCTTCTCATTCCAAAATTGTCCATTGTGTTTTATGATGGGCCTAACACAATGGAAAAACTATGGTGAAAAACCTACCTGTAGACTCATAATAAATGAAAGTCAACAGATAAAAAATTAATTTTTTTAATTTAATTAAAAAATTAATACCTTGCTTATAACTCTTCTCACTAAATTTTTCTATAAAATACATTTTTAAGTTAAATTTATGAGTGCATAGTGTATTATGAATATCTAGTCTAATATGAAAGGATTCACTGCTGAGTTTTTTCCTCATTTTTCAATTCAATTTGCTGTTTTTTGTATAATCTGAAAATTTTAAATCTTTTTTTTTTAAGATTTTATTTATTTACTTGACAGACAGAGATCACAAGTAGGCAGAGAGGCAGGCAGAGGGAGAGGAGGAATCAGGCTCCCTGCTGAGCAGAGAGCCCGATGTGGGGCTCGATCCCAGGATCCTGAGATCATGACCTGAGCCGAAGGCAGAGGCTTAACCCACTGAGCCACCCAGGCGTCCCTCTGAAAATTTTAAATCTTAAGAGTCATATGGAAATAATTGAAGAGTGTACTTATATTCCAGTGTCATGGGATAGCCCCTAATCTTTGTACTCTAATTACATTTACATAAGACCTTGTTTAATGTGGATATAACCAGATGCAGAGATGAGTTTGAATGATCATACTATAATAGGCAAATAGTATATCTCTCTAAAAATTAAAACTATCTAAAAGTAGAACTATACTTGTATCCCTGATCCAAATATCCAGTTTGAATCTCATTTTTGATTTCATAAAAATACACTAGAGGGTAATATTAATATTGAGTACAGGATTTAGTAAATCATCTCAGTTAAACAGTTAGTAAATTAGAAATCCTTGAAATCCTCTCAAAGAAGAGAGTATTCCGCAACTGATACATGCCAACAAATTTGTGATTAAATTGTAGATCCAGGTATGTGAGAACATTTTTTAAAGATAGAATAATGTAAGTGATGTAATGCAGAGGGAAACCTGACATTCCAAACACAAGATACATAATTACTGACTGGGGAGGTCTAGGTATATCTGCATAGGAAGTGTTCTTGAAGTAAATCATGAAGACCTAAGTGACTAATGGTATATTAATAAATGTATAATGTAGGAAATAGTGTATTTTAAAAAATTCACTCCATGTTGCGGTTTCAGGGTGGCTCAGTTGGTTAAGCATCTGCCTTTGGCTCAGGTCATGATCTCAGGATCCTGAGGTAAGCCTTGTGTCAAGCCCTCAGTCGAGCTTCTACTGAATAGGGAACATGCTTCTCCCTCTCCTTCTGTCCCCATCCCTGGCCCCCAACTTGTGTTCTCTCTCTCTCAAGTAAATAAATAAAATCTTTAAAAATTCACTCCTTCACTCTGCTTTTACTTAACTTTTACATTTCATTTTTACTTTTAGCAAAAAAAGCATATATATAATGCAATAGACAAATACTACTGCATGTTTATAACCCATAAAATTAGTCCACTATCCTATATGCAATCACCTCTGCACTCCAGTTAGAAGTAAAAACTTTCAGCTCTTTTAGCTGTTAATTCTGCACTTATTACCATAGTTTTAAATAGCAGACTCACTCTATTTACTGGCTGCAATTTTAGGCAGTGTTCATTGATGTCTCTTTTGGAAAACAAGAGCAAATTGTTATACTGTCATTTTGTAAAAGATAAAAAAAAATACATATTAACATGTATATGCACTACACTGTGCCACTCTCTAATAGCACAGCTTGGGGATAAAACAATGATCAATATTTGCATATTTTATTTAGAAATCAAACTGAAATCTGACTGAATAGTTAGCCAAGTCCTGACCCTAAGATAACATTCTATGCTTGCTCCTGAACACTGAGAATCCTGCCTTCAAGCTATGTTCCACCATGGAATTCTCTTAGGGGATTTTATTTTTCAGGTGATCATGAATAATCTAATTAAACAATTTATAGTTTCAAAGAAAAGTTTACAAACATAATCATATTTACTTCCCACAAAAGTCTTGAAGACAAGTGAGACAGGTAGGAAAATCTGGAGGATTCATTTAGATTTTTCTAGTCTACATGGTTCTATCTCCTTTATTAATTTGAAGTTGAGAAACTGCCCATCAGTGTGATAAAGGAGGTTCACACTGTGTTTTTACGTATCTTAAATCTTTGAGTAGAGTCATTTATAGGCTGTTTGTATGAACTGTTAAAATTTTGCCTTTTGAGGGGTTCCTGTTTGGCTCAGTAGGTTTAGTGTCTGCCTTGACTCACGTCATGATCCTGGGGTCCTGGGATCCAGCCCCATACCAGGTTCTCTGCTCAGTGGGAAGGCTGCTTCTCCCTCTTCCTCTGACTGCAGCTCCCCCTGCTTGTGCTCTCTCTCTGTCAAATAAGTAAATAAAATCTTTAAAAAAATATTTTGCCTTTTGATTCATTGTCTATTGCAATTACTTTGGAGGAAGTTATGTGTGTGTTGCAGGGACACACAAAGGATTATATCTCTATCTAGATCTAGATCAAGACCAACGTGAAACACAGTTCCACAGAATTTTTCTCTGGGGAGATTCTCTCACATTTCTTTCTCAGGATTCCATGACTCATTGCCTACTATCTTCTTTTTATTTCCCTTGCTACCTGAGTCCTTCATTAATATTTCTTTCCCTTTCTCCAAACCTTCATTGATAAATACATCATTGAGAAAATGATATGTTTCTTTAATTAAAAATAAAGTTAAACATCTTTCATATATTTGATTGATATGTGATTTTTTTCTTTATGAGCACATATTCATTCAGTATATTACACCTATCTTTTCTTTTAAGTATTAAATTCCTAGAAATACCTCAAAATTTGTAATAAAACTTCAATTTCCAACTTTGCTTCACCTCCCTACCTCTCACACAAATACAAGCTCTATAATTCTCTAAAGCGGAAATAATAATCTACAGGAGTCTGGTGTTTGTCTCTACAGTGCCTTTTCTATGCAATTATGCCTATATACATATCTGTACAATATACTTCTATTTTTCTCACATTTATGGAATCCTACAGTTCTGTCATTCTTTCTCACCTCCTAATATGCTTTGGAGCATGATATTATAATATTGGTACTGCTTATTTCAAAATATGGTTTGTCTTTCAACTTCTTTAGATTTAATTTTATGTCCTTTTGCAAAGTTGTAAAATTTTCTCTTTGTGCATTTTTTTTCTTTATGGTTGCTGTTCCAACTCTTTATTTTTTTTAAACAATTTTAGGGTTTTTAAAAATTTTAATTTAAATTCTAGTTAGTTAACATATAGTGTTGGTGTGCCTGGGTGGCTCAGTTGATTAAGCATCCAAATCAAGACTCTTGATTTCAGCTCAGGTCATGATCACAGGGTCGTGAGATCAAGCCCCAACTTGGGCTCCATGTTGGGCATGGAGCTTGGCATTCTCTCTCTCTCTCTCTCTCTCTCTTTCTCCCTCTCCACCCCTCCTTCCCCAACTCATACCAACAACAACAACAACAAAAGGATATAGTGTTATATTGGTTTCAGGAGAATTTAATGATTCATCACTTGCATATAACACCTAGAGCTCATTACATTAGGTGCCCTCCTTAATGCTCATTACCCACTGCACCTATCCCTCGTCTACCTCCCCTCCAGCAGCCCTCAGTTTTTTCTGTACACTTAAAAGTCTCTTGTGATTTGCTTCCCTCTCTCTTATTTTCCCCTTCCCCTATGTTCATCAATTTTGCTTCTTAAATTCTACATATGAGTGAGATCATATGGAATTTGTCTTTCTCTGACTAACCTGTTTATACTCTAGCTCCATTCACATCATTGGAAGTAGCAAGAGTTCATTCTTTTTGATGGCTGAGTAATATTCCTGTGTGTGTGTGTGTGTGTGTGTGTGTGTGTGTGTACATTTGGACATTTAGGTTCTTTCCCTAATTTGTTTACTGTTGATAAGTTCATTTCCTATTTCTATGTTTACTAGCTGCTATGATTGTGGTTGCTCTTTCAGATAGAACTATTTTTTATTATACTTTCTTATTAGGTGTTGTTATCTGACCTCTTAGTCAAACTGATTCTCAAATATTGTTTATACATTAATGTAATACATGTTTCAGAAATAATGCAACTAGTTTTGGTAAACTGACATGATTTTAATTTTGAACATCATTTGTATTTTGGAGTTCTAAATTCATCATTTCCATGTTTCTTTATATTTCTATCATGTCTTTAAATTAATATTGAAATATAAATAAAGCAAATTGAACAAATCATAAGGATACAGTTTTATGAATTTTACAGTGAAACCACCCATGTAACCAGCACCCAAAACAAGAAATAGAACATTATCAGAACTTGAACTGATCCCTTAATGAAAGCTCTGAGGTACTCCTTGTTCTCAAACATAAATACTATTCAGAGTTCTAAATCCTTAAATTAGTTAGACTCATGTTTGAGCATGATATAAGTGAATTTGTGTTGTATATACTCTGTTGTATATTTTATTTATGTTTTTATTGGTTTGGTTTGGGTTTTTGCTCAAAATTTTAACTGATTTTCACCCCTGAATACACAGGTACCTATAAAAGTTTGTTCACCTTACTACTGTATAAAAAGCCATTTTATGAACATAAAAGTTATTTCATATTTTCTGTTGGCATATTTGAGTGCTTTTCTTTAATTATTACTAAAATGTATACTGCTGTGACCATTTTTTGTATATATATTTGGTATACCTAGTATGTATTTCTCTTGGTAAATACCTAGTGGTGGAATTGCTTATACTCTGTCAACATTTGCACTGTCTGTTAAAAGCATTACAAAATAATACTACACATCTGATTTGGCCAATCAGATGTGTAGTATTATTTTGTAATGCTTTTAATTTGCATTTCTTAATGACTAAAGTGGTTGAGCACCTTTTAATAGGCTTCTGACATACATGTTGTCTTTTCTTTTTTAAATTTAAATTCAATTAATTAATATGTAATGTATTATTAGTTCCAGAGGTAGAGTTCAGTGATTCATCAGTCTTATATAACACCCAGTGCTCATTACATCCCATGCCTTTCTTAATGTCCATCACCCAGCTACCCTATTCTCCCACCCCCTACCCCCCAGCAACCTTCAGTTTGTTTTCTATGATTAAGAGTCTCTTATGGTTTGTCTCCCTTTTGGATTTCATCTTATTTTATTTTTCTCTCCCTTCCTCTATGACCTTTGTTTTGTTTCTTAAATTCCACATATGAGTGAAATCATATGATAATTGTCTTTCTCTGATTGACTTATTTCAGTTAGCATGATACTCTCTAGTTCCATGTATATCATTGCAAATGGCAAGATTTCATTCATTTTATGGTATCCATTCTTTCTAATGACTGAGTAATATTTCATTGGATATATGTACCACATCATTTTATCCATTCATCTATTGATGGACATTTGGGCTCTTTTCATAGTTTGGCTATTGTGAACATTGCTGCTATAAACATTGGTTTTCAGGTGCCCCTTCAGATCACTATGTGTCTTTGGGGCAAATACCTAGTAGTGCAATTGTTGGTTGTAGGGTAGCTCTATTTTCAACTTTTTGAGGAAACTTCATACTGTTTTCCAAAGTGGCTGCACCAGCTTGCATTCCCACCAGCAGAGTAGGAGGGTTCCCCTTTGTCTGCATCTTCACCAACATCTGTAGTGTCCTGACTTGTTAATTTTAGCCATTCTGACTGGTGTGAGGTGGTATCTCATTGCAGTTTTGATTTGTATTTCCTTGATGCCAAGTAATAGTGAACACTTTTTCATGTGTCTATTGGCCATCTGATATCTTCTTTGGAGAGATGTCTGTTCATGCCTTTTGCCCATTTCTTAATTGGATTATTTGTTCTTTGGATGTTGAGTTTGATAAGTTGTTTATAGATTCTGGATGCTAGCCCTTTATCTGATAAAACATTTGCAAATATCTTCTCCCAATCTGTAGGCTGACTTCTGTTTTTGTCAACTGTTTCCTTTGCTGTGCAAAGGCTTTTTATTTTGATGAAGTCCCAATAGTTCATTGTTGCCTTTGTTTCCCTTGCCCTTGGAGATGTGTCTTTCAAAGAGTTGCTGTGGTTGAAGTCACAGATGTTGCTGTCTGTGTTCTCCTCTAGGTTTTTGATGGATTCCTGCCTCAAATTTAGGTCTTCCATCCATTTTGAGTCTATTTTTGTGTGGTGTAAGGAAATGGTCCAGTTTCATTCTTCTGTATGTGGCTATCCAATTTTCCCAACATCATTTGTTAAAGAGACTTTCTATTAGATATTCTTTCCTGCTTTGTTGAATATTAGTTGACTGTAGAGTTGAGGGACCATTTTTGGACTCTCTATTCTGTTCCATGAATCCATTTTTGTGCAAATACCATACTGTTGTGATAATTACAACTTTGTAATAGAACTTGAAGTCTAGAATAGTAATGCAACCCTGTTTTGGTTTTCTTTTTCAACATTCCTTTGAGTATTTGGGATCTTTTCTGGTTCCATGCAGATTTTAGGATTATTTGTTCCATTTATTTAAAAAAAGTTGATGGTATTTTGATAGGGATTGCATTGAATATATAAATTGCTCTAGGTAGCATAGGCATTTTCACAATATTTGTTCTTCTAATCCATGAGCATGAAACGTTTTTCCATTTCTTTGGGTTTACTTTAATTTATTTCCTGAGTGTTTTACAGTTCTCTGAGTACAGACCCTTTGCCTCTTTGGTTAGGTTTATTCCTATGTATCTTATGATTTGGGGCACAGTTGTAAATGGGATTGACTCCTAAATTTCTCTTTCTTCTGTCTCATTGTTAGTGTATAGGAATGTCATTGATTTCTGTACATTGATTTTATATCCTGTCACTTTGCTGAATTCCTGTATGAGTTCTACAATTTGGGGGTAGAGTCTTTTGGATTTCTCATGTAGTGTATCATGTCATCTGCAAAGAATGAGAATTTGACTTCTTTGCTGATTAGGATGCATATTATTATTATTATTATTATTATTATTTGCTGATTGCTAAAGCTAGACTTCTAATATTATGTTGAATAACAGTGATGACAGTGGACATCCCTGCCAAGTTTTTGACCTTAGCAGAAAAGCTCCCAGTTTTTCCTCATTGAGAATGATGCTCACTATGGGCTTTTCATATATGGCTTTTATGATATTGAGGTATGTACCCACTATCCTTGCACTATGAAAGTTTTAATCAAGAATGTATGCTATACTTTGTCAAATTCCTTTTCTGCATCTATTGAATCATATGGTTCTTGCCCTTTCTTTTATTTATGCAGTGTATCACATTGATCGATTTCTGAATGTTGAACCACCCTTGTAACCCAGGAATAAATGCCAGTTGGTCATGGTGAATAATCCTTTTAATGTACTGTTGGATCCTATTGACTAGTATCTTGGTGATAATTTTGGCATCCATGTTGATCAGCAATATTGGTCTATAATTCTCATTTTTGGTGGGGTCTTTGTCTGGTTTTGGGACCAAGGTAGTGTTCACCTCATAGAAAGAGTTTGAAAGTTTCCTTCCATTTCGATTCTTTTTTTTTTTTTTAAGATTTTATTTATTTATGTATTTGACAGAGAGAAAGGTCACGAGTAGGCAGAGTGACAGGCAGAGAGGCAGACAGAGAGAGAGGCAGGAAGCAGGCTCCCTGCTGAGCAGAGCCCCAGCCTGACGCGGGTCTCAATCCCAGGACCCCGAGACCACGACCTGAGCCGAACGCAGAGGCCCAACCCACCCAGCCACCCAGGCACCCCCCATTTCGATTCTTTGAAACAGCTTCAGAAAGACTAGTTATTAATTCTTTAAGTTTCGTGGGAGTCTCCTGGGAAACCATCTGGCTCTGGATTCTTGTTTATTGGGAGATTTTTATTTTTATTTATTTTTATTACTGCTTTAATTTCCTTGCTGGTTATGGTTCTGCTCATGTTTTCTATTTCTTCCTGTTTCAGTTTTGGTAACTTATACATTTCTAAGAATGCATCCATTTCTTCCAGACTGCCTAATTTGTTGAGATATATTTTCTCACAATATGCTCTTATAATTGTTTGTATTTCTTCAATGTTGGTTGTAATCTCCCCTCTTTCATTCATGATTTTATTTGGGTCCTATCTCTTTTCTTTTTGATAGGTTAGCCAGAGGTTTATCAATCTTATTAATTCTTCCAGAGAACCAGCTCCTAGTTTCATTGATTTGTTCTACTGTTCTTTTGGTTTCTAATTCATTGATTTCTGCTCTAATTTTTATTTTTTCTCCTGTTCAGTTTAGGCTTTATTTGTTGTACTTTCTCCAGCTCCTTTAGGTGAAAGTTTAAATTGTGTTTTTGAGAATTTCCTTATTTCTTGGGCAAAGCTTGTATTGTTATATACTTCCCTCTTAGGAGCAACTTTACTACATCCTGTAGGTTTTGAGAAGTTGTGTTTTCATTTTCATTTATTTCCATGAATTATTTTAATTCTTCTTTGATTTTCTGGTTGACCCAATTATTCTTTAGTAAAATGTTCGTTAGCCTCCGTTTATTTGAGTTCTTTCCGACTCTCCTCTCATGATTGTGTTCAAGTTTCAAAGCATTGTGGTCTGAAAATATGCAAGAAATTGATCCCAATCTTTTGGTACCAGTTGAGACTTGATTTATGACTTAGTATGCGATCTACTGTGAAGAATATTCCATGCACACTTGAGAAGAATGTGTGTTCTGTTGCTTTAAGATGGAATGCTCTGAATATATCTGTAAAGTCCATCTGGTCCAGTGTGTCATTCAAAGCACTTGTTTCCTTATTGATCTTCTGTTTAGATGATTTGTCCATTGCTGTGAGTGGGCTTTTAAAAGTCCCCTACTATTATTATATTATTATCACTGTGTTTAATTTTGTTATTAATTGGTTTATCTAATTGGCTGCTCCCATGTTAGGGACACAAATATTTACATTTGTTAGATCTTCTTGTTGGATTGACCTTTTAATTATGATATAGTGTCCTTCTTCATCTCTTATTATAGTCTTTGGTTTAAAAACTAATTTGTCTGATATAAGGATTTTTACCCCAGCTTTCTTTTGATGTCTATTGGCATAATAAATGGCTTTCCACTCCCTCACTTTCAATCTGGAAGTGTCTTTGGGTTTACAATGAATCTCTTCTAGACAGCATTTGATATCCTGTGTCTTTTTATTGGGGCATTTAACCCATTTATATTCAGAGTAACTATTGAAAAATATGAATTTAGTGTCATTTATGACATTTATGACACTGTTCCTTGCTGGTCTATGTTACTTTTGAGCTCTCTCTTCACTTAAAGAATCTCCTTTAATATTTCTTGCAGGGCTGGTTTTGTGATCACAAGTTCTTTTAGCTTCTTTCTGTGCTAGAAGCTCTATTTTCCTCTTTCCATTCTGAATGATAGCCTTCCTGGATAAAAATATCCTTGGCTGCATATTTTTGTCACTTAGCACCCTGAATATATAATGCCAGGTCTTTCTGGCCTGCCGGTCTCTGTGGATAGGTCAGCTGCCAGTCTCATATTTTTACACTTGTATGTTAAGGACCTCCTGTCCAAGCTTCTTTCAGGATTTTCTTTTTGTCTCTGAAATTTGCAGTTTTCACTGTTATATGTTGAGGTGTTGACCTATTTTTCTTGATTTTGAGAGGGATTCTCTGAGCCTCCTGGACTTGAATACCTGTTTTCTTTCCCATATTGGGGAAGTTCTTAGCTATAATTTGCTCTAACGTCTCTCTCTCTCTCTTTTTCCTTTACTGGGACCCCCCATTATTCTAATATTGTTTCTCTTTATGGGATCACTTATCTCTCAAATTCTTTCCTCATGATCCATAGCCTTTTTTTCAGCTTCTTTTTTCTCCATCATTTTGTCTTCTATATCACCAATTCTTTCTTCTGCTTCATTTATCCTAGGAGTTAGAGCCTCTATTTTTATTGCATCTCATTAATAGCCTTTTTAAATTTTGATCTAATTAGATTTTCATTCTTTTATTTCTCCAGAAAAGGATTCTCTAGTGTCTTTTATGCTTTTTTCAAGCCCAGCTAGTAAGTTTATAATCATTATTCTGAACTCCAGTTCTGTCATCTTACTTATATCCATACTGATTAGGTCTGTGGCAGTCACTACTGCCTTTTGTTCTCTCTCTCTCTCCTTTATTTCATTTTATTTATTTATTTATTTATTTATTTTTTAGATTTCATTTATTTATTTATTTGACAGAGAGAGACACAGTGAAGGAGGGAACACAAGCAGGGGGAGTGGGAGAGGGAGAAGCAGGCTCCCCAATGAGCAGGGAGCCTAATTTGAGGCTTGATCCCAGGACACTGGGATCATGACCTGAGCCAAAGGCAGACAGACACTTAATAACTGAGCCACCCAGGTGCCCCTCTTGTTCTCTTTATTGAGGTGAGTTTTTCTGTCTTGTCATTCCTGCAAGAAGTGGTAACTTTTCTATTTGTAGAATAGCAGCGATTCTTTTATTAGATCTTCGGTTGAGTTTACAGATGTTCAGAATGATTTGATAGTTATTGAACTGAATTCCAGGGACCAGACAAAACTAGGATCCCCTCCTCCCCTGTCATCTTTCTCCATGGTCAAGTCTTTTTCTTTTATTGATTTTTAGGATGTCCTTCATAATCTGTAGAGGAGCTGTTTGCTTTACATATGTTTTACAACTTTAATATGTCCTCCCCTTTCACTTTAATAGTGTTTTTGTTGAATAAAAGTGTTAATTTATTAATTTATTAATAAATATATTAAAATATTAATATATTAATTTTAATAAAGTTATATATTAATATTATTTTGTTCCCTTATGATAAAAACTTTTTTTTGTCTTATCTGAGAAATTTTTATCAGCCCTCGGTTTGTGAAGATATATTCCTGAATTTTTTTAAGTTGTTGCTTTGTTTGGATGATGAATTATTTTGCCTTTCACATAAAGATTTGCAACCCATATGAAAATTATGTTGATGTATTTCATGAGATAAAGTCAAGATACTTTTCTGTGTGGATATCCAATTGACTCAACACATTATTGAGGTGATAGACTCATATCCGCTAAAAATCAGCATCACTTTTACCACGAATCAAGTAAATATATATATTTGGGCATCTTCCTGAACTCTCAGCTTCATAATACAGACTATTTGTCTATACTTACATCAATAACAGCTTACCTGAATTACTCTAGCTTTATAATGGAGGTACAACACTTGCACTTTTTCACTAAGCATTGGCTACTCCTGGCCATTTACATTTCATCTCAATTTTAGCCTCGTGTATTCATTTTATTTTTTTCAAAACTGATGGGCTATTGCTGGGTTAGCATTAATGCTGGAGATCAGTTCTGGGAGCGGTGTCATTTTTACATGTTTGAGTCTTCTATTCATTAACATGCTGCTTCTCCCTCATTTTGGGGGGTGCCTGGGTGGCTCAATGGGTTAAAGCCTCTGCCTTCTGCTCAGGTCATGAGCTCAGGTCCTGGGATCAAACCCCGCATTGGGCTCGTTCTCTGCTCAGAGGAGAGCCTGCTTCCCCCTCTCTCTCTCTGCCTGCCTCTCTGCCTACTTGTGATATCTTTCTCTCTCTCTCTCTCAATCTCTGTTAAATAAATAAATAAATAATGCTTTAAAAAAAAAGACATTTCTTTCATTTTCACAATAATTCTAGTACCTTTCAACATAGATACCTTGCAGGTTTTTCATAAGATTTATTCTTTAATAATTTATTATTTGATGGTATCTAAAATATTATCATTATTTAAATTGGATTTTCTATTTGTTTGTTGCTGGGACAAAGACATCAATTGATTTTTTCTATTATTATAGTCATGTATCCTAAAATATTGCTAAGGTCATTTATTAATCCCATATTTTACTTAATTTTTTTTATGAAATCAATTGCAACATGAACAAATAGCAATGGTCTTTTTTATTTATTATTAATTATTTCTCTGTCTCTCAGTAATAGTTTTTAATATTATATTCTGTTTTGCTAGGGATGGCAAGAGACATTTTGAGTTATTATTAATATAAAATATCATTTTTCCCAGTTCATGATAATGTGATAACCTTAGGATTCATTAACTCCATTTATTCCCTTACCATCAATATCATACATTTTAATCTACATATATTTAAGCTCATAAAATTATAATTGTTGTTATTATTATTTCATATGGTTGATATTTGTCTGTATTTATCTGATATTTTGTATATATTTTGGACTTCATTCTTTTTTAGACTTTTACATTTCCTTGAGTTTTGGGGAGAGTGGGGCTTGAAGAATTATCTTCAACATTTTTTCAAGTGCATATATTTGTCAATGAATTATCTAAATATGTATTTACTCAAAATATTTGTACTAATATTTTTGAAATATATTTCTCCAGAGAGATTTTTTTTTAATTTCAGCACATTGAACCATTGTCTTTTTGCTTCCTATTTTTCTTTTGAACCTCAACCATATTTGATTTTCTTTTTTTTTTTTTTTTTTTGGTTTTTAATAGTTTGTATTATGGAGAATCTAGGCATGAGATTTTTCTATTATCATTTTGATTAAATATGTGTTTTGCTAGTTTTCATCAATTTTATAAAACATTTGAAATATTTGACTCTTAACTCTTGAAATATTATTTCTAGTCCATGCAATCTCTCTTCTCTTTGGGAAGGCTTTTTTTTTTTTTCCAGCATAACAGTATTCATTGTTTTTGCACCACACCAAGTACTCCATGCAATACATGCCCTCTCTAATACCCACAACCTGGTTCCCCCAACCTCCCACCCCTCGCCACTTCAAACCCTTCAGATTGTTTTTCAGAGTCCATAGTCTCTCATGGTTCACCTCCCCTTCCAATTTCCCCCAACTCGCTTCTCCTCTCTAACTCCCATGTCCTCCATGCTAATTGTTATGCTCCACAAATAAGTAAAACCATATGATAATTGACTCTCTCTGATTGACTTATTTCACTCAGCATAATCTCTTCCAGTCCCGTGTTGCTACCAAAGTTGGGTATTCATCCTTTCTGATGGAGGCATAATACTTTATAGTATATATGGACCACATCTTTTTTATCCATTCGTCCATTGAAGGGCATCTTGGTTCTTTCCACAATTTGGCGACTGTGGCCATTGTTGCTTGGGAAGGCTTTTTATTGTATCCCATATTCTAGATTTTCTACTCTTTTGCCTCTACGTGATTCAGTGTAAAAATTTGTATTGAATCCTCTTCTAGTTTTTTAACTATCTTTTGGGTTTTGTATAATCTGTTAATAACCCATCTTTTATTTTAGTTCTTGCTACTTTTAATGCTATAGATCCTATTTTTACCTGTTTTATAGTTTTCAATTTTCTATTAATACTTTGAATCTTATTGTTTAATTTCTTGTCTTGTGTTTTCTTGAATATATTATTTAAACAAACTTGAAATCCTTGTCAGATAACTCCAAAGTTTTCATCACCTGTGATTCTGTTTCTACCCTCTTTTTTGATCATGAAGACTTGTCATTTGGCAATTACAATGTCTTTTTAAAGAAAATGTTGAATATTATGTACTAGAATTGTGGATTTTTTGGTATTATTTTATCTTCTTCCAGAGAGTTTACTTTTTCTTTGATAGGCAGAATAGAAGCTAATCATTTTAATTTAGTCAAGGGCTAAACTCCATAAGGCTAGATTTCAGGAGAATTCATTTAGCCTCCATTTACCTGCTGTTTGCTTTAGATTTGGGGCCATGGTCCTGAAGTTTTCCAAATGAGAGCCTAAGGTGATCCCCAGGCTCTTGGTAATTTCTGAACTTGAATCTTTGTCTGTGTATCATTACAAGTGTCCTCAAACTTTATTAAATACATTATACAGTTATCCTATTGAAACATATGGGATTTAAAAAATATAAACAAGTAAAGCATCCATATATTAAGTGGGTAAGTAGAATTCTCATTAACATACCCAAATAGTAATGACAGTAAGTTTTTAAAACACAAAACATGCAACATCTCAAATAAGATGGAGGACACCAATGTCCCAAAGTTGTTAGAATTATTAGTTACTGAGTGCCTTTCACAACCCAATTTCAAATGGCATTCTATTTAGGACTTCTATATTGTTATGATACAAAGCATATATGTCCTTTCTAGTAATCAAGAATCCTACAGCTACTTAAAACTACTTCAATATTTAAATAGATTGAATGCTTCAATATATTTATTCAACAAGATATTCAAATGTTAAATGATTTTAACAGGATGTAATAAGAAGAACAATGAGCTTTTATGTATTGGTATAAAAATATAGTTGTATTCTATTATGAAGTGCACCTAGATTCGTGTAAATTCCAACTGAATTTTGTAAAAGGCCATGTAAACAGGGAGAGTGTTTGACATTATAGGAATTCATATTTGAAATATTTTAATTTCAGTGCAAAATGTCTATGGTCAGCAAAGTAAGGAAAAAATAGTTACAGAGTATTTATATTCTGTATCAATCAGAATCTAGTCAGGAAAATTAAAATCAAACCAGTTACATTAACCTAGCATTTAGTATAAAGTATTATTTATACCTCTATGAAGGATTTGAAAGGAAAGAAAATAAAATAAGTAAAACTGATGTCATAGAAGTGCAGGAAGTTGCTAGCATGCTTAAGGCTGCAGAGGAGGTCAAGGAGGATTTTTAGGGATTAAAAACAAGAGAGACTTCTGATCTACACAAGGTATTGTACACCTAGTTCTCTCCGCTTCCCCTTGCTAGGTAACAACTACAAACCCAGAAATAATGAAAGAGGCAAAGAGGCAATGCAAAGAGGATCTGAAAAATGGTAAGACAATGATGTGGTTTAGCATGGGGGATTAGAGGAATGACAAAAGACACATCATACTACCCAATAGAAGAAGGTGACCCAGACCCAGTACTTTCTTACTCTCAACCTTACAAAACAGGCACATTTTTTTTTTTTTAATGACAGCTCACAGAAAGACAGAGGCTGTATGCTAAACTTAAATAGGGTGACTGATAGCTAAAACAAGAGACCCAAACTCTCCTAATATAATGGGCAAATGTATAGAATAAAGTAGAGAACCATCTTTCATACCAAGAACTCCGAAAATCACAGCGTGAACAAGAAATGAGAGTTGATAACTGAGATGAATCCACTGGTGGATTTATCTAACTAGGGTTTGTTTTGCCCTATGTGTTTTCTTTTCTCCTTTCCCTTCCCTTCCTCTTCCCTCCTCTCCTCTCCTTTCTTTTTCCGTTCACTTTACTTCTCTTTCTTTCTTTCTTTCCCTTCTTCTTTCCTCCTTCCTGCCTCTTTCCTTCTCTTCCTTCCTTGTCTCTGTCTCTCTGTCTCTTTCTTTCTTGTGGTGACTGACACACAGCATACAATTTGCCATCTTAACCCTTTTAAGTATAGAGTTCAGTAATATTAAGTATGTTCACATTGATGTTCAACAGATCTCCAGAACTTTTTCATCTTATAGAATTACATTTAAACAACATTTAACAACATTTAAACAACAAACAACAATTTAAGCAACAATTAAACATATCCACCCCTCCCCCTACCCATTACTACTACTTTACTTTCTGTTCCTACGAATCCACTACTTTAGGTACCTCATACAAGTGTAAACATACTGTATTTGCCTTTCTGTGTTGTATTATTTAATATTATCCTCAAGGCTCATTTATGTTGTAGCATGTGACAGGTATTCCTTCGTTTTTAAGTTTGTGTAAATATAATGCATATAGTTTATCCATTCATCCTTAGATAGACATTTGGGCTGCTTCTACCTCTTGGCTATTTTGAGTAGTACTTCTGTGAACATGGTTATGCAGATATACCTTCCAGACCCTGCTTTCAATTATTTATACACAGAATATATATAACCAGAAGTGGGACTACTAAATTATATGTTAGTCCTATTTTCAATTTTTTTGAGAAACTGCCATCCTGCCTTTCACCGTGGTTGCACCACTTTATAATTCCACCAACAGTGTACAAAGGTTTCATTTCTCTGCATTCTCACCAACACTTGGCTATTCTTCTGATAGCCATCCTAATGGGTATGAAATGACATCTCATTGTGGTTTTGATTTGCAATTCACTGGTGATCAGTGATGTTAAGCATCTTTTCATCTTTCTTAGCCATTTGTATATCTTTGGAGCAATATCTATTCAAGTCCATTGCTCATCTCTTACTCAGGTCGTTTATTTTTTTCCTACTTTTTTTTTTTTAATTGCTGGGTTTTGAGAATTTTTTATGTATTAACTAGACAATAGAGCACTTTCACAAATATGGTTCACAAATATTTTCTTCCAGTCTATAATTTCTCTTTTCATCCTTTCAGCAGTATCATTTGTAGAGTAAAGATATTTAATTTTGCTAATGTTTAGTTAAGAAGAAAAAAAAATTTTTTTGGATCTTGCTTTTGGTCAAGTCTCAGAACTTTTTGCATGAGTGTGTGATCTTAAAATTTTTAAGTTTTTTTTCTAAAAGTTTTATTGCTTATATTTTATATTTAGTTCTATATTAATTTTGAGTTAATTTTTAATAAGGTATGGAAATTGGATGTTTATTAGATCTGTTCTGTTCTGTTCTGTCCTACTGATCTCTGCGTTACTCTCTGTGCAGACAACATACTGCCTTGATTACTGCAGTGCTTTGGTATTAAAGAGAATTATTTTTCCCACTTTATTCTACTTTTTCAAGACTGCTTAATGGATTCAAGAGCCTGTGTCTTTCCAGATGAATTACAGAATATCAATCACTGCATGATATAATTTATATAAATTTTTGATGTGGAAAATTTTCAGAAACAAAGGAAAAATAGTGATTACCCTGAGTTGGGGATGATGTGGAAAGGGGAGCAGGAGATAGTTGGTTTGACTTATAAAAGGGTAACACCAGAGATCCTTACGGGGATGGAATTGTATGGTATCTTGACTGTGGTAGTGAATAAACAAAACTACACAAGTGACAAAATTATATAGAGCTAATTACACTCACACACACACACACAATAAGTAACGAAAAACTGGAAAACTGAGTAACATTAGTTAATTATATCAATGTCAGTATTGTGTTTGTAATGTTGCACTATTGTTTTACAAACTGCTTCACTTGGGGTAACTGGGCAAAAGGTAGACTGGGATTTCTGGATACTAGTTCTATCTGCACATGAATCTTAATAAATTATCTCAAAATTATTTTAAATTAAAAAAATAAAATGAGAGTTCTTCCATTTTTACATTCTAAACAATTCAGTCCTAAATCCATTAGGTGAGAGAGAGCAAGTTAGGTCTATAGCTAGGTTTAGGGGAATACAATGGACCAGAGCAGGATGTCAGAACTTGATAAGAGTAAGAAGTATGCCCACAGCAGGCAGTCTATAATGAGGGAACAGAGTCAACAGCAAAAGGACTTTTCTATGCATGAGAGGGGATAGAATGCTGTGTCAAAGCCCAAAGAAGTAGAGTATGAACATGAAGTTTCTGGACTGGTGTGGCATCAGAACACAAATGGTGGTACATATGTTCTAACGTTAATCTCCTTGTGTCACTGACTTATTTAGCTTATGTAGGAGAATGTTCTCATTTGTGAAAAATACACAAAAAGTATTTGGAGATGAAGGGACATCAGGTCATTAACATCCATTCAAATAGTTCAGAAGAAAGTTCTTATACTGGAATTCAAGGTTTTATACTTATACTTCAAAAAATTCTGAGGTAATATAAAAATGAACAAAAACCACAAATAATGTCCTATAACTGTGGTCTTGGGTTTATAAATAAAAGAGAATGCATATTCAAGAAACTCAGATGGTACAGTATTGTTCAATCTCCTTTAACATTAGTCAAGGTAAACATAAATGAATCAGAAAGTCGGTAAGTCAAAAAGTTTACATATCTACCATGCCTTATATACTCTGCCTGAAAAGCTGATGCTTAGAAGAAAGTCCCAAGTCTGAATGAATGTGAGATCCTCCTAGCTGTGTGCTTCTGGAAGCCATTTTGAGTTATTGTCAATCATGATAGCCTGCTGCCTTGAATGGGTTTTAGACATTATAATATTATCGTGCTTTTGTGGGTTAATCAACTTTTCTTTGTAAGTTTTTCTTATATATTATTTTACATATAAAAATTACATATGTATTATAAATGATAAATATTTAAATAAATATTTGCAGTAATAGATCAGTATATCATAGTCATTTCTAGTATTCTGATAACTTATACATAATTTTAACACGTATAATTTCTGTTTATACTTTTCCCCATATAGAGTCAGTAAAGATCTATGTCATCTACCAAAACAGAAACAAACAAAAACCTTTCCTGTATTTTAATTTACCTCTTCCTGCACATTACTCATCTGTAAATTAATATCTTTTCTCATCCTCAAGAGGATATTAATCATTGCTTTTATAAATCTGTGTGTTCCACTAAATCTGTTTCTTTGGATGTTATTTTGATTAATGATGTATTTTAACTTATTTCTAACATTGTAATTTTGCTCTCTGTTTGCTTCACTATTTCATGATGAAATAATTATATTTTCTTCTTAGATGCTTTGTCAAAAATTATTTAGCCAACTAAAATCAGTACTGTTTTTTTCTCACTACTGATTTTGTGTCCCAAATATTTGTATTTCTGAATACTTTTTATTTCACAAGCAGTTTTTTTGACTAAACATAGCAGAGAAGGTTTCTAGATGAAAAAAGAGCATTTAAGTGTCCTAAAATATCTTTATTTTGATCTCTAATTTGAATGCTAGCTTAGTTTTATAAAATGCTAGATCCAAAAATGACTTTTCTTTAGAACTTTATTAAAGATTTTTACTTTAGAACTTTGTATCTTTCAATATCTCCTAAAATTTCTTCTGGTTTTCTAAATATTTCTGCCAAGAGGCCTGATGCCAATGTGATTTCAGTTTCATTTTAAATTGTAATTTTTTCCGTTTTAGAGACTTTGGAATTTTCCCTTTATCTCTGGAGTTCTAAAAGATCACCATTTTCTAGCATTAAATCACTTTCATTCATCTGGCTTAGGAACTAGTGAGACTCTTTAATATAATACACTTTCAGCTGTATAATTTCCTCTTCAACTGAGTCTATAATATTTATCATATATGATGTTTTAAAATATGTAATGATTGTATTTTCATTTATGAGGCAATGTGTACTGTTTTCTACTTTCATAGCAATATGTTCTTCTATGGTTATGATTTTCTTTTTTTCTCATAATACATCAGTCATCTCTGTTTCAACTTCCTCTTTTGTGTGTGCTTCAACTAATTCTAGTTTCTTGGTGTTACTGAGATTATGACATGTTCTATCTTGCTTTTTCAATTTTATTTTCAAATTTTGCATTTACAGAAAAAATGCAAAAATATTCAGGAGTTCCCATTATTCTTTATCCACTAATGTTAATGTCTAACAAAATTGTAGTACAATCACCAACATTAGAAAATTCTTATAATATTGATATAATGCTATAATCATAGACCTTATTCAAAATTTGCTAATTCTCCCACTATAACCCCCATTTTCTTATTCAGGATCCAATCTGGCATAGCACAATGCATTTATTGTCATGGCTCTCTAATCTCCCTCAGTCTATGGCAGTTCTTCTATCTTTCTTTGTCCTTTGGGACCTTAATAATCCCAAAGAGTTATTTGTAGACTTTCAATTTATATTTATCTGAAGTTTTTGTGTAATTACAGCAAAGTTATTCATTTTGAGCAATATTATGACAAACGTGATGGTTTTCCTCGTCGGTGCAACATACCAGAGTGTACACGATACCCATATGTGTCATACCATGGGTGTGAACATTTATTACTTGTTTAAGGTGATGCCTTCTGTTGTGATTTTTTGTTGTTACAGTGTCTCGTGGAGAGATTCTTTGAGACTGTGCAAATACTGTTCCCTATCATTATTTTTGCCCACTAATTTTAGCATTTCCTTACTTTTTTAAAAAAAGATTTTATTTATTTATTTGAGAGAGAGAGATCATAAGTAGGCAGAGAGGTAGGTAGAGTGAGAGTGGAAGCAGACTCCTTGCTGAGCAGAGAGCCTGATGCGGGGCTCAATCCCAGGACCCTGAGATCATAACCTGAGCCGAAGGCAGAGGCTTAACCCATGGAGCCACCCAGGTGCCCCTAACATTTCCTTACTTTGCCTAAAATAATTATTACTGTGACATTTGCCTAACCATTTTTTTTTTTAATTTTCATCATTCCTTCCACAACCCTTGTCTAGAATTGCAATACAAGGAAAAGCTGTCTCTTCTCCCCCATTCATTCATCTGTTCATTCATTTTTACTACTTTATATCACTGAATTGGTTCTATATTGCTGTGAGACAAATTAGCATAAATGTTGTGGTTTGAACAACTCACATTATTATCTTACAGTTTTCCAAAGATCCGGAGAATTGTCATTGATTAGTTAGCCACTCTGCATAGGGTTTTACAAGGCTGCAATCAAGCTGTTGACCAGGTTCCTTTCTCATGTGGAGGTTTGATCACAGAAGAATCCACTTCCAAATCCATTCCAGTTCTGGGAAGAATTAATTTAGCTGCATATATAACTAAGACCTTCACCTTCATTCTTACTGTTAGCTAAGCATCATTAGATCCTAGAAACCACTGGTATCATTGCATATTAGTTCAAAGGGATCTCCCTCATTTTTTTTTTTAAAAGATTCTATTTATTTATTTGAGACAGAGTGAGCAGGGGCGGGACAGAGGGGGAGGGAAAGACCCTCAAGCTGACTCTGCTATGAGCATGGAGCCTGGAGTGGGGCTCAATGTCACGACCCTGACATCACAACCTCAGCCTATACCAAGAGTTGGCTCTTAACAGTGACTGAGCCACAGAGATACATCTCCCTCATATTTAAAAAAAGCTACATAACACTCTAAAGTTTAAACCATATTTTGTTAAACCATTTTGCTATGTATAGACATGTAGGTTGCTTCTATTGTTTTGCAATTACAAACAACATTGCAATGAATAACTTTGCATATATATTTCTTATTATTGGAGGTTTAGCCACAGAGAAAATTCTCAGGAATGGGATTGAAAGGTCAAAATGAAGAAGCATATGTACTTTCGTTAAGTATTTCAATACTCCCTCCCAGAAGGGCTGAAGAAATTCACATTCCCACCAGGGTTTAATGAATTTTCTTCCTCACAGGTTTCACAACAGAATATGCTGCTATACATTTCAATAGTTTTTGTCAATGTGATACATGAACTATGGTGTGAGGGTTTAATTTGCACATTTCTAAAGAATCTTTTCAGACGTTTTTGGGGAATCTTCTGATCATGTCTTTTTTTCCCTTTTTCGACTGGGTATTTGGAACTTTATTTCTCAATATTGAGATTTTTTTAAAGATTTTATTTATTTATTTGATAGAGATCACAGTAGCAGAGAGGCAGGCAGAGAGAGAGAAAGAGAGGAGGAAGCAGGCTCCCTGCTAAGCAGAGAGCCTGATTCGGGGTTTGATCCCAGGACCCTGAGATCATGACCTGAGCCCAAGGCAGAGGCTTTAACCCACTGAGCCACCCAGGTGCCCCGAGATTTTTTAATACATTAAGGTTATTAGTCCTTTGGAGAATATTTTGTAATTTGTCTTTCATTCTGCTAATAGAGTTTTTTGCCATGAATTTTAAAATTTTATGTATTTTTAAATTATTAAATTAAAGTTAACCTTACACTATAAGATATATATGCTATGTTTTGCCATCCCCACCCTACCAGTCACAGATCAAGCAAGAAAGAAACTATGGAAGTTAGTTTCTTGGGAAATATTAAATATGGGAAATATTAAAGGCCAAGTTCAGAACTGATGTTCATCAATAATAATACCTTCATTCAGTCAAATAGGCCCGTTAATCCTCCAGGAAATCTTGGGATTGTAGTTTTTCTATTTACTGAAGAGGAAAATGAAGTCTGACAAAAATAGTGTCTTTTTTTTTTTTTTTTTTTGCTACAATCTGATCTTCTGATCACCAAATAGCAGTTTCACCTTTTTTTCCCCTTGCACATTGAACACACTCTTTTTATAAAGGAGATAATAAAAAGTTTCATTACCAGCTGCACCCAGTTCAGTTCTTGGTTTTCTAGGTGATACACATTATTCTGCATTAGGTAAGGAAGTATCTTCATGGTCCAGTGGCCTTTGAATTCAAAAGATATTGCTTACTCTATCCACTCTCCTCAACCAATATACAGTGGTAGAACAGAGACAGCTTAGACATAAAAAAATCCTCCATTTGGAAAAAAAGGGTGGGAAATACAGATCACTGATTGTTCTGCAGAACAGGAACAAAGAGGAAGAAATTCTTTGATTAGATTTTATTTTTCTCTGTCTTGTCCATTATTCTTTAAGATTCCAGGCTCTGACTTCTGGAAGACACCTGCTGTCTATCTTCCTCCCCAGCCACAGTTAAAATGCTGTTGCTGGGTAATGCCTTCCACGGACACTGCCCAGTATTCCTGGATTGCTTCTTCTCTGATGCTCATCATATAATCAGAAGCTTGCTAGACAAGGGTCTTGATTCTTTGGCATTGAAATCCCCTAAAGAAACTCAATAGGCTTCTTATCTATTTTCTACCATCAGTACTATATACCATTAATCAAACTCACATTTTTTCAAGAAATAACCTTCAAGTTTGTGTGAAATTGCTGATACCTTTTCATAGTTGTCAAAACTGTAAACCACCCAAATGTCCTTCAATGGGCTAATGGATAATCAAACTTGGTACAGTCATACAGTGGAATACTATTTGGCAATAAACAAGAATGTAGTATTAATATCCTTAATCACCTGGATGAACCTCAAATGCATTTTGTTGAGTACAAGAAGCAAGCTCAAAAGCAAATAAACTGTGCTTCGATTTGTATGACATTTTCAAAAAGACAAAATGTAGTGATAGAAAAGAGATCAGTGTTTTGCCAGAGGTTAAAGATATGGGAAGTTGTGGTTTCAAAGGATTCCCACAAGAGAGATTATTTGGGGTGATGGAAAAGTTCTATTGTCATTATAATGGTACTTACCCAAATCTATAAATGCGCTAAACTGGTAGAATTGTAAATATCCACCCAAAAGCAGGAAAAAAAGACAATGTTAATGTAAGTTACCTGAGAAAATAAAAAAAATTTAAATGTTCTTTCATCAGCAAGGCTGGTAAGGTACATCTAACTGGGGTAACTAGAATTTTTGACAAAAGATAGGAAGTATCTGCTACCTCTAAACTGTTGCGTGATTGGAATATACTAGTCACAACATCATCTAACTTTATGAGAGAGAGACCAATGAAAAAAGTCCCTTTGAAAGTCTTGAAAGGCTGATAGCATATACATTCTCTTAACCACTCAGAGTCTTTTAGAAACAGAGATCTTGGGGTGAATATCTATTACTGAAGATCAGAAGGTGTGGCAGTTGTGAGCATGGTGGTGCCCTTTGCAGTAACCAACAGGCCCTAAGTTTTTGTATTTGATAATGATCAGTGTCATCCAGATAACTTATAATGCAACCTACATCACTGATGCATGCTTGGCTTGAAGCCATTTCATCTGGGGGAAAAAATGTGTAAGTCTTCTGAGGGACTCTAACCTTTAGGGTGCTGACTGGGAAACAGAATCTTAGTCAAGTTGGTCTTTCGGGTTTTCAGAAACTACATTACATATTTCTCTTATATAATAAGTACTGACCTTTTTGACAGTGTACAATTGAGCTCATCTAAAAGCATCTTATTAAAAAGGATCAGAATTTAATACAGCAGGATTTTACTTCCAAATTACATACTGCCTGATTGCTAATCGGTCTCAAAAGTTAGTCAGCAATTTTTTGAAATTGAAAAGTCTATGCCAGCTTCAAAAATAAAATGCAATCAACATTTTCAAAAACCTTATTTTAGAACATTTAATTTTAAAATTTCTGATTATATATCATGTCAAGGTAATAAAAATCTCTACTGTTTTTAAGAAACATTATCACATAACTGCTGTAAAATTAACATGTGTTTATTACATAACCATTCAAACATGATTGAGGACTTCAAAAGAAAATAATAACCCCATCCAAGCTACTAGCAAATCAAATGTCTATACCAGATATCCATCCATCCATCTAACCATCTATCTAATCTCCAGAAATGATATTGAAAGAAATATCCTGACTAGTCCTCACTGAAGACTACAACTGAACCTTAATATAAGGCTTGTTTCAAGTGATTTGACCACACATTAAATTCCTGCAAGCATCAGACAGAGCTCCTCATAAAATCTAAAAAGAATAACAAAGATAAAGAAGAAAGAAGACACAGTTTTCTAATATAAGGACTATGAGGAAATAGCAAAAGGAATCCCACAATAATTAAAAGGTTAATAAAGGAGTACTATATACAAAATGACATTTTAAAATTCAGTAACATTTTTGGGGTGCCTGGGTGGCTCAGTGGGTTAAAGCCTCTGCCTTTGGCTCAGGTCATGATCCTAGGGTCCTGGGATCAAGCCCCACATCGGGCTCTCTGCTCAGCAGGGAGCCTGCTTCCTCCTCTCTCTCTGCCTGCCTCTCTGTCTACTTGTGATCTCTATATGTCAAATAAATAAGTAAAATCTTTTAAAAAAATTCAGTAACATTTTGAAATTCAATTCAATTCAGCAAGTATTGAATTCCTTAAAAAATAAAATCCAAAAATTGCCCAGGAAGATATAGTATTAGTCTTATAACTATTAAAGAAATTGAATTTGTAAATTAAAAGCCTTAGAAAAGGGAATCTCCAGGCCTTGATGGTTTTAGTGGATAATTTTACCAAACACTTAAAGAAATTGACAAAAATTTTCACAGTCTTTTCTAGAACATAGAAGAGAGAACACTTCTCAACTCATTTTATGAAGTCAGCATTACTGTACTTCCAAAACTAGGGAAAGCCAATACAAAAAAACAAACAATATACCTCATGAATTTAGATGCAAAAGTGTTAACAAAATTTTAGCAGAGTGAATTCAACAACATATAAAACAATCAATACATGATAACCATATTGAATCATTTCAGATATGTGATAGTTTCTTTATTTAAAAATAAATTATACAATCCACCACTATAACAGGTCAAAGTAGAAAAATCATATGATCATATTAATTGGAACCAAGAAGACACACCATAAAATTCATTACTTATTCATGATTTTAAAAATTTCCTTATACTGGGATAGAGAGGAAGTTAGCTTCATGAAGATCATACGCAAGAAAACCTACAGCTGATACTTGATGGTGAAAGACTGAGTGAATTTCTCTGAGATAGGGACAAAGATACTTTCTCTCTTCTCTTACGTGACATATTATTGGAAATTCTAGCACTATAATAAGAAAAAAATGAATTGTTTTAAAAGAAGAAATAAAATGGTCTTTCTTTACAGACAATATGATTGTCTATGGGTCTATAAAATTCCAAGGAATTTGCAAAACAGAAAATCACCTAGACTTATGAAGTGAATTCACTAAGGTCCTAGGACACAAGATTGACACATAAAAATCAATTATATTTTTAGATAGTAGCAATGAGCAAGTGAAAACAAATCAAAATTATAATACCATTTATAGTTTTTCCAAAAAATATATTAGAAGTGAGTCTAACAACACATATGCAGGTTCTGTATGATGAAAATTATAAAATGCTCATAAAATAAATCAAAGACTAAATATTTGGAGAGACCTATCATGTTCATGGATTGAATGTTACAACAAGGTAAAGATGTCAGTGCTAAATTAACTTAGGAGTGTAGCACAATTCCTTATGAAATCACAGTCTCTGAACATAAACAAAAGGTCTTCTTGTAGACATAAATAAGCTTATTCTAAAATTAACATAGAAAGACAAAAGCCCGAAAGTTGAAAAAAAAATTTTTTTAATTCAATAAATGGTGCTGAAGCAATAATACATACCTCAGTAAAAATATGATCCACTGAAGTCTTATACCTTATACAAAAATTATCTCAAAATAGATCATAGATCAAATGTAAAACAGAAGACTATAAAACTTCTAGGGAAAGAATGGAGTAGAAAATCTTTAGGACATAGAGCTTGGCAAATAATTCCTAGGTTTAACAGTAAAAGCAAGACCCATAAGTGGAAAAATTGATTGGATCTCATCAAAATTTTTAAAAGTCTCAAGAATTTGAGAAAGACCTGTTAATAGGTTGAAAAGACAAGCTTTATACTGCAGAAAATAGTTTCAAATCACAGTGGACAAAGATGTATCTTGAACACATAAAGAACTCTTAACACTCAACAGTAAAACAGAAAAAGCCCATTAGAAAATGGGCTATTGTGGACATTGCTGCTATGAACATTGGGGTGCATGTACCCCCTTTTTTTACTACCTCTGTTTTTGGGGGTAAATACCCAGTAATGCAATAGCTGGGTCATAAGATAGCTCTATTTTTAACTTTTTGAGGAAACTCCATACTGTTTTCCAAAGTGGCTGCCCTAGCTTGCATTCCCACCAACAATGTTGGAGGATTCCCCTTCTTCCACATCCTCTCCAACATTTGTTGTTTCCCGCCTTGTTAAATTTTGCTATTCTAATGGATAAAGATGTGGTTCATATGTACAATGGAATATTACTCAACCATCAGAAAGTATGAATACCCACTATTTGAATCAATACAGGTGGAACTGGAGGGGATTATGTTAAGTGACATAAGTCAAGCAGAGGAAGACAATTACCATATGGTTTCACTCATATGTGAAACATATGGAATAGCATGGAGGACACTAGGAGAAGGAAGGGAGAACTGAAAGGGGTAAAATCAGAGGGGAAGATGAACCATGAGAGACTATGGACTCAGGGAAACAAATAGAGGGTTTTGGCGGGGGAGGGGTTGGCACCATGAGGGGTATTAAGGAGGGCAAGTATTGCAATGAGCACTGGGTGGTATATGCAAATAATGAATCATGGAGCTACTACATCAAAAACTAATGGAGTTCTGAGGGAGGAGCAAGATGGCAGAGAAGTAGGAGACCTAAATATCATTGGTTCCCAGAAGTTCAGCCAGATAGTTATTAAACCATTCCAAACACCTACAAACTGAACAGGAGATTGAAGAGAAGAAGAGCAACAATTCTAGGAAGGAACCACTAACTGGAAGGTATGACATGCAGAAAAGTGAATCTGAGGTGATATACAGGAAGATAGACCATGGGGGGAGGGGTCAGCTCCTGGCAAACAGTGGAGCAGTGGAGCACAAAATTGGAACTTTTAGAAGACTGCTCCACTCCAGAGGCTAAGCAGGTGGTAGAGGGATGTCACTCCAGAGGCTAAGCAGGAGGTCCCTTGCAGGGACAGTGTGGTCTCAGGACCTGCAGGGTCACAAAAAGACCAAGGGTGTCTGAGCATGGCAGAGATCCCAGGAATCATAGCAGGGAAGCTGTCAGAGATGGAGCTGAGGAGGGAGCTCTCAGCTCGGGGTTACCTTAAACCATGATCCGAGGCACAGTTGGACCACTACTCTTTGAGCAGGGACCCTACAAGTGACAGATCCAGGGAGACCACCCTTTCTTCCATTGGGAGGAGTGAGGTGGGACCACATGTCAGGAATTAGCTGGGTTTGGAGACTCCAAATGGGCCGTGTACCAGAGATAGAAATGCTTGGTCACAGGCTGGGTGAGCTTGGAGTGCAGTTGGAGACAAGGGAGATGGGAAGGACGTACTGCTTTTCTCTAAGGGAGCACTGAGGAGTGGGGAACTGAGCTCTTGGCTCCTACAGATTTTGGGAAGCTGCCATTTTCATTCCCATCCTCCAAAGTTGTACGGAAAGCATTCAGGGAATGAAAGCTCCACAGAAAACCCAAGCAGATTACTTAGCCTGGCCCTCCGCAAGGGTGGTGCAGTTCTGCCTCGGGCAAAGTCATTTGAGAATCACTGCAACAGGTCCCTCCCCCAGAAGATCAACAAGAACATACAGCCAAGACCAAGTTCACCATTGAGAACTGCAGAATTCCAGAGCTAGGGGAAGTAGCCCCTAGACTTCAGGGCTTTTTTCCCCACGATTCTTTAGTCTTTCAAAATTAAATTTTTAAATTTTATATTTTTCCTATTCTATTATTTAATTTTTCCTCCTTCCCATTTTAACTTTTTAAAGCTATTTTATCAGTACCTTTTTAAAAGATATTTTTAAACTATCATTGTTATAGTCACATTCTATTCCTTCATTGTATTTAACCTTAATTTTTGTATACATACAGGTTTTTCTTTCTTTAAAATTTTGGGATACAGTTTATTCTAACAGATCAAAATATATACTAACTCTAGCTCATGGCTTTGCCGTAGTCTCCAGCCTGATCACATTCTTTCTTCTTTTTTGTTTTTTCTTTTTTCAACCAACTTCTTATCTTATCAATTCCTCTTTTAGAATCTTTTTAAATTTTCATCTTTACAGTCATATTCCTTCCCTTCATCATGTTTATCCATATATATATATACATATATACACAAGTTTTTCTTTCTTTAAAATTTTGGGAGGCAGTTTCTTCTAACAGTCTAAAATACACCCCAAATCAAGTGTGTGGCTCTGTTCTATTTTATTTATATATATATATATATATATCATATTATATAGATTTATATAATTTCCCCTCTCCTTTCTTCTCCCCTCAGTTTCAGGTCTTTTCCAATTTGGTCAGTGTATGTTTTGCCAGGGTCATTGCTATCCTTTTAGAATTTTGTTCTCTCATTCATCTATTCTGGATAAAATGACAAGGTAGAAAAACTCACCTCAAAAAAAAGAGCAAGAGGCAGTACCAATGACTGGAGACCTAATCAATACGGACATTAATAAGATGTCAGAACTAGAGTTCAGAGTGACAATGTCCAATGGAAAACAGACAGTCTCTTCAACAAATGGTGTTGGGAAAATTGGACAGCCACATGTAGAAGAATATAACTGAACCATTTCTTTACACCACACACAAAAATAAACTCAAAATGGATGAAAGACTTCAATGTGAGACAGGAATCCATCCAAATCCTTGAAGAGAGCACAGGCAGCAGCCTCTTTGATTTCAGCAGCAGCAACTTCTTCCTAGAAAAATAACCAAAGGCAAGGGAAGCAAGGGCAAAAATGAATTATTGGGACTTCATCAAGATCAAAAGCTTTTGCACAGCAAAGGAAACAGTCAACAAAACCAAAAGACAACTGACAGAATGATAAAAGATATTTGCTAATGACAGATCTGATAAAGGGTTAGTATCCAAAATCTATAAAGAACTTATCAAACTCAACATCCAGAAAATAAATAATCCAATCAAGAAATGGGCAGAACACTTGAACAGACATCTCTCCAAAGAAGACATCCAAACAGCCAACAGACACATAAAAAAGTGTTCAACATTACTGGGCATCAAGGAAATACAAATCAAAGCCACAGTGAGATATGATTTCACACCAGTCAGAATGGCTAAATTCAACCAGTCAGGAAACTACAGTTGTTGGCAAGGATGCGGAGAAAGGGGAACCCTCCTACATTGTTGGTGGGAATGCAAGCTGGTGCAGCCACTCTGGAAAACAGCATGGAGGTTCCTCACAGAGTTGAAAATAGAGCTACCTTATGACCCAGCAATTGCACTAATGGGTATTTATTCTAAAGATACTAGTGTAGTGATCTGAAGGGGCACATGCACCCAAATGTTTATAGCAGCAATGTCCACAGTAGCCAAACTGTGGAAAGAACCTAGATGTCCATCAACAGATTAATGGATAAAGAAGATGTGATATCTATATATAGATCTAATATATATATATATATTGCAGCCATCAAAAAAACCTGAAATCTTGCCATTTGCAATGATGTGGATGGAACTAGAGAGTATTATGTTAAGTGAATTCCTGATATGAGGAATTTGAGGGCAGGGTGGGGGATTGTGGGGGGAAGGGAGGGGAAAAATGAAACAAGAGGAATAATAAAGGGAAACAAACCATAAGAGACTCTTAGGAAACAAACTGAGGATTGCTGGAGGGGCTGAGGGTGGGGTGGATGGGGTAACTGTGCTATGGGTATTGGGGTGTGTATGTGCTATGGTGAGTGCTGTGAATTGTGTAAGACTGATGATTCACAGTCCTGTGTCCCTGAAGCAAATACATTATATGTTAATTAAAAACAAAAAACAAAAAAACTAGTGGAGTTCTGTATGGTGACTAACATAATAAAAAAATAGACAAAAGACACATACAATGTACTGAAAAGGAAATATACATGGTAAATAAACACATAAAAAGATGTTTCAACTTCCGGCAATTAAGGAATTAGAAATTAAAACCACAGTGAGCTATCACAACAAGTCTGTCAAAGTGGAAAAATTGAAACATAGTAACAATACCAAATGCTGCTGAGGATTTAGAGAAAGTGAATCTTCAGTACATTGGTGTTGGGAATGTAAACTGGAACCTTCACTCTGGAAAAATACCTTGTAGTTCCTTTAAAGCTGAAAATGGGCTTACCATACAACCCAGCATTTGCACTCTTGCACATTTGCTGTTGAGAAATCAAGACTAAGTTTTACCGATGACATATATGCAAATATTCATAGCAGCATTACTCATCAAAGCCATAAATTGAGGGACACCTGTGTGGCTCAGTCCATTCAGCAACTGCCTTCCGTTTAGGTCATGATCTTGGGGCCTAAAATGGAGCCCCACATCAAGCTTCATACGTTCCTCTGCTTCTCCCTGTTCCTCTACCTGCAGCTCCCCCTGCTTGTGCTTTCTCTCTCACTCTCTCTCTCTAATAAATAAAATCTTTTAAAAAATTTTTTTAAAGCTGTAAATTGGAAACTACCCAAATGTCCTTCAGTGGATGAATGTTAAACAAACTATGGTACACCCATAAATACTATAGCATACTATTTAGTAATAAAATGAACTATTCATTACCCATTAAGGAATGAACTATTCATATGTCTAACAACTTAGACAAACCTCAAGGAAATTATACTAAGAGAAAAAAGAAGCCAATCTTAAGATGATATAAGCTGCATGGCTCCATTTTTTTGGAAACATTTGTAAAGAAGGTCATTATAGAGAAAAGGAATTGATCATGGTTGCCCAGTGTTAAGGATGGAGCAGGAGGGGATAGATGTGGCTACAAAAGGTTAATACAAGTGAGCCTCTAGTGATTCACAGTTGAGTATCTGTGGTGGTACATAAGGTTACACATGTGATCAAATTATACACACAAACACAAATGAGTGCCTGTGAACTGGTAAATTCTGAATAAGCACTATGAACTACACAGCAAGGTTTTATTGCCTTTGAAACTGTTAATTTGTATGGTTTTACCAAAGTATTAACATTGAGGAGGCTTACATGAGCCTTCCTTATCTTTATAGCATCTTGTGAATCTATAATAAAAATTTAAAAAAATAAAATAAATGTTCCTGTAGAAACTATCAGTCATTAAAACCTTGGTGTCTACCTGACAGAGTGCAACTGAACCTATCAGGGACTTCAAAATCCCCACAGTACCATCCAAAGTGTATGCACAGACCTGAAGTAATGATAGACTGAATGGCATGGACTGCTCCTGGTATCTCTCCATAACTCTCATTCAACAATCATTTAACAGAAAGGATGGATGCTGGCCTGGTCCTCTAGACCTGAAGGTTCCAGGCTTGCCTACTGGAAGATTAGTAAGCAAGAAGGTGCTGCTGCATAGCCTCCTGAAGGCACCCACTACCCAGATCCTTCCTGTTCCTGCTTCACCTGGCCCTTCAACTTGGTCACCTTTAACCATTCTGCACTAGGCATATGGGGTGGGTCATGTGGGGTAGGTGTTTTTATTTTAATCACCTGTGACCAATAAAAAAATAACCAGATCCTAAAAAAGGAAGTAAACCATTGAAGGTGTTATCAATAGAGATTTTTAAAGGATTTAAGTTCCCTGGCTAGCTTTCTGTAAAAGACTAAGCCTAAAGGCCCTCACCGGTGACCCTGTTGGGACCTCTCTCACTCTTGAGAGCTTTCCCTGTATCTTCACTTACTAAGCTTCTATCATTTTCCTCACAAAAACAAAACAAAACGATAAAACAAAAAAGACTTTAAATCTCAAATGTATGAAAGGGAAGACAGGGTTCAACTTGAGAATGACGTTGGGGGAGACTCAGGGAGAGTACATGGGAATTCCCCGCACATATATTGGCAACATCCTGTGAATCTATAATTATTGTATTTTATTAGTATTGTTTAATTAATTTATTTATTTTAGAGAGTGAGAGAAAGTGTGTGTGTATAAGCAGGAGGAGCAGAGGGAGAAAGGGAGATAGAATCTCAAGCAGATTCCATGCTCAGCACAGAGCCCGTAGCAGTGCTCATTGCCCCGACCCTGAGATCATGACCTGAGCAGAAATCAAGAGTCCCAGGCTCGACCTGCTGAGTCACTCATGCGCCCCTATACTTATTGTAAAATAAACACCTAAAGAGAACACTCCTATTTTCCAGTCGAAAGTATCTTAAGTGTTAATGTTAAAAGTTTTTAACAGAGCTGTATCCTAACCTGCAGCAGGGCCCTGATGGCTGCTGCTTAGACCTTAATCTAGCTATTAGATATTTCTAAAACTCAGTTCCAACATTTCTAAAATAAAATAAACAAACAAACAAAAAAAACCAGTTCTATCTGCTTCAGTGCTGTGGAGAGCAAAGCTGAAGAAAATAATGCATGTAGACCACATATGACAGGCCTGTGATGCCGTGAGTGCTAAGTAAACTGGAGCTGCCATCATTTCTGTGTGCTGACTTGGCTCCTAGGCCCCTTGCTGCCTAACTGAAAGCAGAGGTCAACAAGTTTCTTCTGCATGGTGTCAGACTGTAAAGACTTTAGATTCTGTGGGCCATGCAGCCTCTGTGGGAATGACTCAACCTTGCTGTTGGAAGCCGAAGCCGCCATGGGCAACACGGAAGTGAATGAGCACAGGACTGTTGTTGCCATAAAACCCTATGGACGTTTGACTTGCTGCCTTACAAAAAGAGGTGGTGAGGGCACCTGGGTGGCTCAGTGGGTTAAGCCTCTACCTTTGGCTCGGGTCATGATCCCAGGGTCCTTGGGATTGAACCCTGCTTTGGACTCTCTGCTCAGCAGGGAGCCTGCTCCTCCCCCTCTCTCCATCTGCCTCTCTGCCTACTTGTGATCTTTCTTTCTGACAAATAAATAAATAAATAAAAATCCTTAAAAAAAAAAAAAAAAGAGGTGGTGAGAAAGCAGAAAGGTGGAGGGCGGGAGGAAAGATTTGGATATAAACAAAAGTAATAAACTTAAAAAAAAAAAATACATGAGTGCCGCCAGTTTTCTGGTAGATTATCCCAGATTTTGAACTAGTCTGATGACCCTTTCCATCTTCTTTATTTCCAGCACACCAGGAGAAGTTCAGAGCAGGAGAGGTTGTAGACCTTTGGGAAAGGGAGCTATGGCCCCTGCGCAGTCACATACAATTTCCTCTGAAAAAACCAAAGCCTGTGCTAAGTCAGTTTAGCCAGAATCTCCACCTGCTCACCTTCTAGATCTGATTAAATTCCTCATCCGCTCTTCAGTTTTCTGATCACACTGACCTAAGTCCGCTGTCTCTTGTCGAGTTAGCTCAGCTAGAATCCTCTTTACCCATGAGGTTTCCTCTTAGTAACTTTCTAACCACTGACCCGGACCCTCTTTCTTGGCTTTAAATTCCTTGTCCATGCTCAATTTGGAATTGAGTCTAATTCTGTACTGAGGTCTAGTTTCCCCTACTGTCATAGTTCCCCAGTAAAATCTATTTTTACTGCTTTATTGTCTGACTCTAGTGTTTCTTTGAAAAGCTGCTACTTTGAAAAGAATTCTCTTATTTAACTTCACAGAACATATTTGGGCACTGTAGTTCTGCTCAACACAGAGCCTATCTTTCTTTTCTTTTTGTTTATTCTTCTTCTTCTTTTTTTTTTTTTAAGCAGACTCCATACCCAGTGTGCAGCCCAACGTGGGGCTTGAACTCACAATCCTGAGATCAAGACCTGAGCTGAAATCAAGAGGTGAACACTTAAGCAACTGAGCCACAAGCTGCCCCCAAAGTCTATCTTTCTGTTCTCCAACTTCAGGACTTAAAAAAAGTCCAAACTGGTCACCCTTAATTCATTTATTCATTCATTCTTCAATAACTATTTGTTGCAAATGTCACAGTTCTGGACACGGTTATGGGAACTAAGGGATACGACCATGAAAAAAATCAGCGAAACCTCTGCCTTCATCCTTCAAGCATTCATTCACAAAGGTATAAAAATGTAAACAGGCAAATAACTGAAGGAAAACATTATGGATTCTCTTATAGAGAGAAAAAGAACAATACAATTCTCTTATAGAGAAAAAGAACAATTTACTGATTAGGGATATAAAGTATTACAGAAGTGTTTCCATTTTAGCTAAATTCATCAGTTGTGTTGTCTGGAGAGGTGACATTTAAAAGAGAGGAGAGAGTAATGAGGTTATCTGTAAAAGGGATTGCCTAGGTCCTGGGGCAGGAAATTTCTTATCATCATTGAGAAACAGTGAGAACTAGAAGGAACAAGTCAAAGAGTGTAGGGGAGAGAAGTAATATAGATATGGTAGAGATGGGTGCAGTGGGGATCAGCTCTGACGACTGAATAAGCCATGGAAAAATCTTTGGAATTTTTGGAAGTGTGGTGAGAATATTGTTGGAAAATATCGAGGGTGACAACAATCTGGTCTCATCTATGGTTTTAAAAGAGCATGTAAGAAAAGAAAAGAAAAAAAGACCATGTAAGCTACTCTCTAGGAAAAATATGCAAAGAGAAGCTATTTAGGAAGTCTTTTCAGGGACCAGGTGAGACATAACAACAGCTTAAAAATGTTAAGAACTTACGGGAAAGTAAAGTAGTAATTTTCAATTGAAGTGACTTTTTAAAACAATTTGCAATAGGTGTGGTTGGTTTTGGAAATCTTGGATTCTTATATATATGAGAATACATATGTTCTCATAGAATACATATATTTTATGTATATAGGATACATATATACATATGTTTCATATGTGTCAACTTTAAGAACTAGCAAATTTTTTCCCGGTTTGATCATTTTCATAGAAAATTTGATAGCTTGGTGTTAGATCTCTCTGGATCTTCCCTTTACCTCATCATTTCTTCTCTCCCTCCCTCTCTCTCACACACACTGTGTGTGTGTGTGTGTGTGTATGTATATATATATATATAGATAGATAGATAAATTAGTTTCACTTCTTATTTTTAATACCACATTATATTTGTTATATGTCAAGTAGCAAGAGTTCTTATGTCTCCACCAAATGTAGGCTCCCCTTAGCAAATTACCACTGAGCAATTAGTCTTATTAAAATAATAATTACACCTGCATTTGGCTAATTTGAGGAGTAATTGCCCAATTTCAGCCATAATGAGTCACTTGGCTCTATTTTTCAGGCACAATTTCATTGTCATGAGAAACAAACAAACAAACAAATCTGTGGTAGTTGCTCCTTTCGCAATTTGCCTACTAATGAGACTGCCTTCTGAACATATTTTCTTCACTTGAATACTGCAACAAAGTACTTAGAATACCCTAGGGAATCTCCTTGACTAGTGCAAGAAAAATAATTTTCCAATGTTTGAAGATTTTTAAATGTTTTCTAAATAGCTGTAATCTATTTAAAAACACTTCCTTGAGACTGGAAAGGAAACATTAATAAAACTTTTGATTCTGAAAATGTCAGAATTATCTGTGTGTAATTAAACATCAGGCTTATTTATGTCTCCACATCACCAAGACAAATGACTACAGAATTCCAACAGCCAATACTTAAATGTGTCTTTCATCCATATGACACCACATACTAACTGACAATATTGGGCCTTACCTGAGCTCCATGCTCCTGGAAAACAGCAACAGTTAAGAAATGCGCCCACACTTTTTGTGCTTTGGAACCTGCTAATAACACTGTTCTCACCTGTTCTGAGATAACACCTGTTTCCATCCTTCTTCATGACTTCCATGAGATTGACGAATGACTCCACTACAAACCTGCCTTTATAAATCCCCAGGTCACCCTCCTCTTCTTTGAGATATTTCTCATTAATCAACGTTCACCCCCATTGCAATAGCCTAAGTAAAATCAGGTCCTTAATTGTCTGGTGCATTTGTCTTTCACATTATAAATTGCGATCTGTTTCAAAACCTAGTGAACCAAGTAAGAAACAAAAATTCATCTCACCATTAAATTGGAACATTAGTGCTTACAGATTGTATGGATTGTTAAAATTGTGGAAGGATATTTTGAATGGTGACATTTAAAGAAATATCCACATGTAGTCTATGTAGACACATTATTAGGGGTATCATACACAGCTACCAAAGTCAAATTAAGGTAATAGCATTTTTTCATTCTTATGATGAAAGCTTATTTTTATAAGTTGAAAATTCAGGCAGAATTATGTATACATCTGAATTTTTAAAATTTTAAAATGTGTTAAATTTTAACTATTTCTGTAAAACATAGTAGAAACTATGACTACTTAGGGGCACCTGGGTGGCTCAGTGAGTTAAGCCTCCAATTCTTGACTTTGGTTCCAGTCATGATTTCAGCTCAGGTTGTGTGTGATCTCAGGGTTTTGGGATCTAGCCCTATGTGGGGACCTGGGCTCAGTGTGGCATCTGCTTGTCTCTCTCCCTGCTACATGCACTCTCTCTCTTTCTCTCAAATATATATATATATACACACACACACACACACATACATATATATGTTTAAAGCTATAAAAATTTAATAATGGGATGCAATGTGGAAAATCACAATAAAAATTCAATGGAACTGAAACATTAAAAATTGAAAATATCCATACATATCTGTAAAAATACATTTTAAACTAAAATAAAAAGGCAAACTCCCACCAGTGAAAGATATTTGCAAAGATGTAATGCTCAGAAGTGTAAAAAATCCTGTATCAAAATACTTACAGTGATTTGAAATAATTGATGATCAAAAGAATAAGAAAGAAATAATCACTGAGGAAAAAATGCAGATGACTAACTTACTCATCATGATCAATAGAAATGTAAATTTAAATAATAATGAGATATTTTCCCACCTAATAAGTTGCTGATTTCCTCATTTAGACTAAAAGTAGAAAACTTTCCTGAAGAATAATTTGTAAGTGTAAAGTCATAAGATTTTAGAGTTCTTTATAGTTAATCCACAAATAACAGTGCTAGAAGTCCAGTCTGAAAAAAAAATCAAAGCTAAAGAAAATTTTACGGTAAAATCAAGTCAGTGTAATTTACAATTGAGAGAAATTAGAAATATACTAACTGTTCAGCAAAAGAAGTTAAGTAAATTTTACCACACTCAAAAAAATATAATATAAAGCTTAAAAATTAAGCTGTTAATGAATTATTAATATGGAAAGTCTCAATACATAATATTAATTGAAAAGGATACAATGTCTATGTGTACATATACATATCAATTAAAATATTCAGAATGATACCTCAAAATACTGATTTTTGATTAATTCATTTTATATTTTTGTTTTATGCATTTCCAAGTGTTATGTACACTAAATACCTAAAACAAAACTGTCCCTGAATAAATTCATCAAATCTTTAAAAGCCTTAGCTGATTACTGATGGGAAAGTATGAATTCAGGAACAGAAAGAAATTATGGGGTCACTTACATGAAGAATACTCTGATCCACTGGTAACTGAAAGGTATAAAACAGGATGTAATGGGTTATTTTTTAAAAGTAAGTTGCAACAGAGTGAAGACTCAATTTTTCCATGAGAAAAAAAAAAAAAAAGTGTCAGACTAGGCCTAAATCAGAATTTTAGATTAAATTCCTAGATGCTGATTTTTTTAATCCTTAATCCCAATCTTGTTTATCAAAACTGTCACTAATCTCACTTATAGTTCATGAAAGATTAAGGAAACATAATATACATATTATCTTTCTTTGCTCCTGGTGGAAATGAGGAATTTGAGCTTGAAGATGCCTCTATAGACTTTCTGCAAGCAATTATGCTTAAATGCAGCATGGTAGACAAGAAAGGACATAATTGTGCCGTTAAATGTAGTCCCCATTTAACTTTCAAAGAGAGTAGAAAAAGAAAAAAAGTATTGTCAGCCATGGAGATATTTTCAGACAATCACAATAATCTGCATTACAATAATCTCTCCTATGAAAAGGAGAGCCATTATACCATTGCTTGCAAGCAGCAGCGGTTAAGTGATAACCACTCAGATTTGATGCCTTAACTGTGAACATCTGTTCCTATCATTAAAGCTATCAGAGTGCTGTTAATTACTTTTCTTCATCTATTTTCAGTATCTGTAAAAATATATTCAAGGTCTAGAAAAGTAACTCCCATTATTTAAATGATTCATTCTGCCATCCAATGACACTGTTTATCATACATACTTGGAAGTGGCCACTTCCTTCTTACACACATGCACATAACTAACATACGAAATCCAATTCTTATTTAAAATTTCCTTGTTTCCCAACTTCATTGTTGTTTCAAATAAACATTATACGTGTATGCACGTACGCACAACACACACAAACACACCCACTGAGATACAAATATACATACACGCATACATCGATACGGTAAAAGACAAGTACATCTTTAAGTATGCATTACTTGGAAGTTATTATAATCTAGCTCATTAAAAATTTTTGTGATTCGAAAACATAGAGCCTAGGATCCTTGAAGATATATATCCCTTTTTCCTCCTTATAGGTACATATATACAGAGGGAGAGAGGTCACAGTAAAACTAGACATTTCTAAAGATTTCAAGACAATGTTCATAGGTTTCTCTTGTGTAAATATTATATATTTTTCATTGTGGTCAATATAGCATACTCTCCATTGTAGCTGAAAAATATCATAGGATATAGTAGATCTCTTCAATATTTCTGTAATGTGGACGGTTAACTTCAGCTAGTCAAGGAAGAAAAGGGTAAAGGAAAGCACCCGAAAGAGTATCATCATGCAAGAAAGGACAAAAGAGGCTTGCAAGAGTGTTAGGATAAGGATCCCTAACTTTTGGAGTTTGTAGATTTTCCCTCTAGAGTTTCTACGGACTCAACTCAGTGCTCACAGATGGACAGTTGTTCTGTCTTTTCAATATTCGAAATTATATGAGGAGAGAAAGGCTGACTCAGTGACCATGGAGTATTATACAGCAATAACATGACTGAAATGAGACATCTATGTAGGAGTAACAGCAGTTTAGAAAAATTTCCCAAGCGGTGTCCTCTATATCGATGACCTTGGTTAGGCAGGACAAACACGTCCTGCCTCTGTGATGCCTGAATGTAACAAGACACAATAACATGTAGAAGAATGCCAGTCTCAGGAAGATTCAAGCAGAGGGCACAGCTCTACCGAGGATGTGTTAAAGAGATGCTGCTATTAGACATCAGAATCCCGAAGTTGTATCCATTACCTTCTGTATCCTTTGCTATTCCTTGGAAATCTGGACCAAATGGTTCATACAAGGATCACAATAAATGCAGGCTTTGAGGAGATGTCTTTCTCTCGGAATTGTTATCACCAGTCTTCTCAACATGTATTGAAAATAATTTGGGACATAAAAAAAGAAGAAGGAAGATGGGGCAAAAATATGACCTTCATCACTGATTAGACATATGCTGGCAGACAATGGGGCTTCAAGAATTCTTGTCAATATCTTAACAAGACCCTTAATATTAATCAGACTGAATCACCCAGGGATTTTATCAGTGACTCAGGCTGGTCTTCCCTTATAGGAGGAGGCTCCTGGACAAATAAAAGTCTGGAGGAGGAGAGGAGAATATGTGTTTTGGTGGGAAGATCCCATTCTCAGGAAAAACAATGGCAAATGAGTCTAGCATGGCAAATTATCCCTCCAAATACAGCAATCTGTTAGGGCAGAGTGCGGGTACCCAACAATTTCCCAGGGAAGAATAAGTATAGGGTTGATGGAAAGGCCATGGGTGTGCTTAAGAGAAAGTCCTCTGCATGGGAATCATGAGACGGAAAAGGAGATTTCCTCTGATACTTTATATATTATAGTTATAGAGGAAAAAATGTTAAATAACAAATTTCAGTTTCTAATAAATTTAGGAGAAAGAAGTAACCAATAAAAAACTAGTAAATTACTAACTTAATAGAGGAGTAAAGTGGAAATAATTATACTTAAAGAGTCAATCAATATATAAGAAAATTATAACAAATCTGAATTTGTACCTACTAAAATAATTTCTAATATATACATATATAATATGTATTATTTTTATTATATATATGTATATATCAGCAGATAAAATGTGAAATAAATAAATCCATAATCATCAGACAAGATTTTAGCATATGGAACACACATTGTTTTCAAATGCATTTCACTGTCTATTTACACTCTGACATGCTCTGACATCCCTCTTACCTGTTTCTTTAGTTCACTGAAGCTCAGATTTCTATGTATTAAAATCCATAAAGATGAAGACACACTCAGACCCCTTCCTTAGAGATGCTATTTCATCTGAATTTGGTGCTCAAGAATTTGCATTTCTTAGTAAGCTCTGTGGGTGATTCAAGGAGTATTATTGGGTTTCCTTGTTGTCACATATGTCCTTGAAAATGAAATGTATAAGACAGCATAAGACAGAATTGCAGAATATATTATTAGACATGTAGCAGGCTGTATTTTCTGAAGCTCACTTGGGGGGATTTAACCAGGTCAGTAGAAATGCTTATCAGAAGTAAAATGAGGGTACCAGAATGTCCTCCCTACCCTCTGCCTTCTCCCAAGGGATACGTGTGAAATGGGTCTTTGCTTGTCTCAGGTCTGAGACTTTGCCACAATCACATTAACAAAAACAAGGAACTAAAGGGTTATTTTATGTTTGCTATTTTCAATAAAGTATACTAGGGTGCTAAAGAGAAAATGGGGAAGGCAAAGCCTGAAAAAAGTTTTAAATGTGTGATTATCTATGACAGCCTCACTAGATTTCAGGGAAATGGGGTTCATTGGCTGTAAGAGGGGTCCATGCAGGAGCAGGGTTCACCATCTCACTCAAAGTAAATACTCACCTGGGAGCCAAGGGCCAGGGGGGCCAATGTCTCATATGCTTTGGTACTGTGCCCATTTGTCTTTCAGTATCCATGGAAATATGATATTCTCTGTCCTCGTCTACTAGTCATTTGGTCATAACCTGAAATGTTAGCTCAACTAAAGGCTTAAGCCAAGTTGAAAGCTTGTGAAGAGCACTGAGCCTTTTGCCTGGTATGAAAGAGGAATTTAATGGCCAGTAATTTGCAGATAGATGGGAGCATATGGAATCACTCTGAGCTAGGTAGAAAGGTCAGAGGTTTTTTGTACTGAATCTCTGTACATGCTAGATGTGTTATGAGCATAATAACATCTCTATGGCTTACCAAATCCTATCTCTGTTGCCTTGAAGAATTCATGTTAGAAAACCGGTAAGAGAAAATCTATACAAGGAATGGATAGAGATCAACTATTTTAAACAGGTAATACAGTAAACCACTAGCTATTCCAGAGAAGTAGAGAAGGGGGTAAAGCAATGGATTTCAACATTAACTTTATATCTGGACCTCCAAGACACTTTTAAAAAATTACGAAGACCTAGGTCCTACTCAGAAATTTGGCTTCATTTGTTGTAGAGAGGACCTGGCCCTTTGTCCTTGTGTCAGACATACATGGATGATCTGATGTGCATCCAGGGTAAAGATTACTAGGGTAAAGATGATAAAACCAAATCTAAATGCATTGGAGGAACATGAAACTTGGAGCTTTATGCACTGAAACTCAGTAAATCTTATGTGATTTTTACATAGGGCACTCAAGATCACTTGGCATGAAAGTATAATTCCTAAAGAACCAGAGTAGGAGAAATGGGCATTGTTTATAATCTGGTCTCCCTTGAAATAGACTTCTTAAAACTAAGTTATTTCATTCTTAAAAGGATAGGTTAACCAATGCCACAGTTTCAGTTAGGAATGACTCTGTGGTCAGAGTGGCTCTCTCACTAGCTCTCATTCCTCTTTCTTCCAGATAACTTTTTGCACAGCAGCAACTTGTGATGGATGGTTCTGATAATGGAGGGAAAGAATGAACAAACAAAATAGCTTGGTCTTTCTTGGGGGAAGACAAGCAAAATGCTAGTAAACAAGTAAATATATCTGGTCTTAGTGATGAAAAAGAACAAAACACAGAACCATAAAGAATGGGCCTTTCTCTAGGTCCATGAGAAAAAGTCCAGAGGCCACACAGGTGAGGTGATCCTAGAGCTGACACCTGAAGAAAGCAAGGACATGAGTAAGTGAGCATGGGACTCCCCTAAGCATGTTCTTAGTTTCCCTTTGTGTATAATTCTTGAAGTTTAAAATTTCTAACTGCAGACTTCATTCGTAACTTTTCTCTGCTGCTCTTGTCTTTTTCACCTTAAAAATGCAAAATCTTCTTTAATCTTCATACAAATTAGTTTTTCTCGTGTTTTATTGTTTCCTAGACTAAAATAAATTTCATAAGGGGTTCTTTGCTCTGAATCCTTATATAATTCCTCCTCTTTCTCCTTAACAGCATTAGATGTTTGATGTTTTTACTCAGTTTTCCCAATTGTAAATGGAAAAGCTGACATTTACCATGGTTTTGTTTGGCTAGTCTGTGCTTGTTCTAGATGGTTGGGAAGAACACAGAGGAAGAACACACCACCACTCTGCTGACCATGCTTGAGTCAGCTGAACGGTTTTTCTTTCTTTAAGCCTTTAGGAGTTGGCTATAGAGATCTTTAAGGTTCACTTAGCTATGTATTTGTTTTAAAACAATGACAACATGTACTACAGTAAATTGGTTTGTTGTTGATGCAATTAAGTCAGGAACTGCTCAGACTATCCCAATTATCTTCTGTTCACCACCCCAGAGTTTCCCATGATTTTGAGTCTCTGATGCTTCCAATTTGTTTCTTTGTGGGTTTTTTTTTTTTTCTATGAATATAGATCCCTGGGGAACTCCATTAATTTCCTTTCTAAGTGCTTTTGTTCTGTGCTGTATTGCTATGTAATGGGCTACCATTGACACTCAGTTCCCTATATTTGGAACCTATTTTTTGATATCTGAAACTCCTCATTATTAACATTATATACATCCCTAAATTTATTTCTTATTTTTTACTAATTTTAGAAGAACCCAGGGATAGGGGGTGGTGGAAAGAAGGAAGAGTTAAATAAATGAGCTCAAACTGCCTTACTGAAACTAAATGAATGCTCTGCTTACACCCAACCTTTATATCACTGGTTGCTAGGAGAGCAAGGAGATCCTCATTCCCTATGTACTCCCTCCACCAGTGTCTCCAAGTTATTTGTTCTGTAGGACTGACTCTACAGTTAGCATCTAGTTACTCAAGGAAATATCTTAAGAGATTTATAGGGAGAGATGCTGCACACCCGATGGTTACCATTTATTTCTTGTAAAATAACAAGATGCCAGAAATTGCTGGCATCTTATATCCATATTGCTGATAATATGCATGTTAACTGTACAGGCAAGACAATTAAAATAAGTAACTCATTATTAGGCAGTTATTGCATTTGAAACGTTCTTACCGCTTTCCCATAATTCTTGCATCCTCACAGCTCACATGTAAAATATGCAGGATAGAAATTACTTTTTGAGTTAAGATCATGGTTGACTTTTGTCATGTATCTTAAAGCACCCTTTCAGAAATTATGCAAAATGAGTGTCAGTCAGTTACCTTGTGAATTTGAAATTTAGCTAATCAATTTCTTATACATCAGGAGAGAGCAAATGTATAACACTTCATCATTGCCCAGTGAAACATTTAATTTAATATCTGGATTTATACACCATTTATCTTGAGCCTGCAGCCTCACATTACTCTTTTTTATTTAATTTACTCTACCGTATATATGCGCAACAAATTTCCTTCTCCACAGAGAATTTTAATGTCTGCAGCTGAATATAAGAGGGTAAATATGGATTTTGTCAAGTTGAGATATTGATAGTTTAGTTATATTCCTGATTCAGCAAACACTGTGGCTCTGGGATGTTTAACCCCACACAAGAATATGAACCTCAGAATAGTGTTCTGGAATGAATTAGATCTATAAGCCAAATCCAAGTGATAATATGTGCTTGAAAAGAGATTAGCTGTTGTATGAACTCTTAGCCTCTTTTACATTTAATTTTGAATGATGCTTTTTCATACACAAGAAACTGAGCGAGTCTGGAAACTACAATGCAAGAGAGAAATAAATGGAAGAACTTCCAGCCTACTGATCACTTCCCTTTGCCTTTACTGAATAAACTTGGGACTCCACTATCCAGAATTGAGGTCCATTCTGGTTTTGCAGACTCCTCCTGAGCTTGTCCCATAAGAACAGCCTATGTTTTAAGCCACACTTGATTCCTCCCAGCTTCTGAGATACACTGATCCTTTCCTTGATTTTATTCCCTAAATCTGCTGTTTGTATTTCCTAGATACCCTTTTTTTAATTGTTCAGATGGCAAACTGCTGCTTTTCTTTTAAGACCTGTTAAAAATTCATCTTTCCTGTGAGTTGTCCTTAGCGTCTTCTACTTCATACTAAATTTCATTCCTTCTCTGTGTTCATGCACTACTCTCTGCATACATGAACACTTCGAATAAATTGACGTACATGTCACTCTAGATGGACTGTGAGCTCCTTCAGAATGGAGTGTGTTTTTAACTCATCTCTTGGTCCTCAGCAACTAACACTGTGCCCGATTGCAAACGGGCATTGAAAATGCTCTTTGAAGTGGGCATTCAAAGAAAAGAAGATATTCAAATCATTTTATTGTATACCCGAAACTAGTATAACATTTAAAAAAAGATTTTATTTATTTATTTGGCAGAAAGAGAGACAGCAAGAGAAGGAATACAAGCAGAGGAAATAGGAGAGGGAGAAGCAGGCTTCCTGCTGAGCAGGGAGCCTGATGTGGGCTTATTCCAGAACTCTGGGATAATAACCCGAGCCAAAGGCAGATACTTAATGACTGAGCCACCCAGGCATCCCCTGAAACTAATATAACATTGCATGTCAACTATATGTCTATAATACAAATTAAAATGAATTAATTAAATGAAGAAAATAAGATAAATTACAGGATAACATCATACCCAGGTATGGCAATTTAATAATTATGAACACCAGGATTAAACTACAATGGTTAAGTTGAGAATCGTCACACACTGGGTAGGGGACAAAAACAACAAAAAATTACTTGTGATTTCATAGCCATTACTAGTGTTTTGAAAATTGGGTAAGTTAGCATTTTTCTATATCATCAACCATGGCTCTTCTTCTGTTGAAATTCATGAAAATAAATTCTAAGGAAGGAGAATTATACTTCTAAAATTTTTACCAAGAGTATTTGTGTGCTTACTTGTTTTATAAATATTTATGGCACACTGGCTAGATCCTACGCTTTGTGTAAGGCACTTGTGATGCTGTAACGAGCAAGACAGAACAGGTGCTCATCTTCAAGCAATCAAAAAAATGAGCAATTGAAAAAAGTGCAATTAGTCTTAAGACTACGAAAGTACAGAGTGTATGTGATCAGATAATGTGGTCTAAGAGAGAAAATACATCAGTCCCCGCACACTTGTACCTCTCCTTGCATAGGCTTCCTGCTTGGGTCTCATTGTTCTGTAAAGGATCATGCATGAGTCTGTGTACCCAGGGAATCCAGGGTCACCAAGGGCTTAGATGGAGCTTTCTGTTTTTTTCTCATCAAGTGGCAGAATGTCAGCACATAGTAGGTGCTCAATAAATATTTATTGAATGAATGAATGAATTTCTTTCACCTCCAAAGTCAAACTTTCTGCTCTATTAAAACAATCCTTCAGCCTAAGAAGAATGGAAGAATGGAGCTAGGAATGTGCTCTCTGTCTTTCTCTCTCTCCCTTTTTTTTTTTTTTTTAGCCATAAGATCAAAGTTCTATGCGAACTTCTTGGTTTACATAGCTCTCATTTGTCCACCTATGACTACTCTCAGTTCTTTTATAATTTCTCTTTTATATTCATCTTTGTATGTTTTGACATCCATCCCAGAAGCACGGGAGTGGGGGGGCTTGCTAAGTGTTAGCAATAGTTCTTGAATTTTAAGCTGCTCTTTGTCAAACGTGCAGTCTTGTTATTGTTGCTGCCATTGTGTTTTTAAAGTATACAATTTCCATAGACCTCATTTGGGTTTTTTTGTTCATGCAGTCCTGTTTTAAATATAAATTCATGTTGGTGGGAATACATCTAAGTAATTGCTACAGCTGCTGCATACACATTTTATTTCTCTATTGCCTCATATGGACTTGAAAATCACCTCAAGTCCAGTCATCTGAAACAACACTGTTGGGAAAAACCTAACACTTGTTCCTTTAAGAACTAGTATATCTAAGAGTGGGGTTCCTACATAATAGTTTTTGCCAATATTCAATTTACTCAATTACTTTAAATTTGCCTCTCAAATGGAGTACCTGTGTGCACCCTCAATCATCAGTTTGCAAGATTTCCTGTTTGCCCATGTCCTTGACAAGATTTGTACGCAATAAAGAATTTGTCTGGACATTATCCTCCATTCCTGGGAGGTAATCTCTGAACCCTTGGAATTTCCTGAGTAACAGTGTGTCTCTTTTTCATGATGGGTCCTTGGGACTATACTTAATACTTAAACAAGATGGATGACTGAGACTGAGGACTGACCACCTCAGAAAGACCATTTGCAAAACTAGAGGGTTGGGGTTTTTAGCTATATGATATTAGCCCGACCTCCAGAAAGGGGAGAGGGGCTGGAAATTGTGTTCAGCCACATGGCCATTGATTCCATCACTTGTCCCTATATAATTTTTAGTTACTACTATGAATGGAATCTTGTATCTATACAAGATTTTCAAGGTGATTACAACTGGTACTTTTTAAAGTACTATTGATTTTACACTAGCCATCAGGGATATTCAAATCAAAACCACATTGAGATACCACCTTACACCAGTTAGAATGGCCAAAATTAACAAGACAGTAAACAACAAGTGTTGGAGAGGATGTGGAGAAAGGGGAACCCTCTTACACTGTTGGTGGGAATGCAAGTTGGTGCAGCCTCTTTGGAAAACAGTGTGGTAATTCCTTAAGAAATTAAAAATAGAGCTACCCTATGACACCACATTTGCACTACTAGGTATTTACCCCAACAATAGAGATGTAGTGAAAAGAAGGGCCATCTGTTCCCCAATGTTCAAAGCAGCAATGGCCACAGTCGCCAAACTGTGGAAAGAACAAAGATGCCCTTCAATTGATGAATGGATTAAGAAGATGTGGTCCATATGTACTATGGAGTATTATGCCTCCATCAGAAAGGATGAATACCCAACTTTTGTATCAATATGGATGAGACTGAAGAAGATTATGTTAAGTGAAATAAGTCAAGGAGAGAAAGTCAATTATCATATGGTTTTGCTTATTTGTGGAAGATTAGGAATAACACGGAGGACATGGGGAGATTGAGAGGAGAAAGGAGTTGGAGGAAATTGGAGGAAGAGACGAACCATGAGAGACTATGGATTCTAAGGAACTAACTGAGGGTTTTGGAGGGGAGCGGGATGGGAGTTAGGGTGAGTCTGGTAGTGGGAGCACTGGGTGTGGTGCATAAATAATAAAATCTGGAACACTGAAAAGAAACTAAAAAAAAATTTTTTTTAAAGTAATGAAGTCCTATTGATTTTAATGTGTATTATAGCTACTGAATAAATAGAATTCTTTTGATCATTTTATTTTAGAGGGCTGTCATGTGGAGTAAACTAGTCCTTGTTAAATATTAAATAAATCTTACTTATTATAATATGAAATATGCTCTAATAGAAACTAGCTTTTAGTACCTCTAGGGACATGTGATTCATTTTTCTTGATTTTCTTAATAACAAGAGCCGAAAAAATTTTAAATTGCACTACACAGAATTAGATAATTGAATTATCTGTAATCCTTGGGTCCTTCATTTATTACTGACCCATGTGTTGTTTCATTCTGTTTACCTATATTTATTTATGTTTTTTTAAAAATAGTTTTTTACTTTGGATTTCGGTGTCTGTTTTCATAGATCATTTAAATTCTCTCCTCTTGGTAAACATTTAGGATTTTCATTTTCATTTTTTTTTTTTTGCATTATATACTGTTTGCCATTATACCAAATTGTCGCACGTATTTATGATTAGTCCCTCAGGACAAATTTCCCTAAGTAGAATTGCTAAGTAAAATTACATGAACATTTTCAGAGTTTCTGATAAATATTTCTAAATTGAAGTAAGTTTCTAGCAATTAACATGCCTGTCAGCAGTGATTGAAAGTGCTCATTTTTTCTCACCTTCCACCTAGTGAATTAGATTTTTTAAATTCTTTTCAAAATCAATAGGCAAAAAATTGGTTTGCATTCTTGCTAAAATTGCATTTTTTGATTGCTTAGTGAGTTTGAATATTTATGGCTATGTCCATTTGCCATTTGTATTTATTTTAGTAAATGGCTTATTATAGGCTTTGTTAATAATTCCAGTTGTGTTTTCATCTCCTGATTAGTAATTTTAAGAGTGCTGTATAAAAACTCCATCATCTGTCAGCTATGCTCTGCTTATTTACATGTTTTTTTTAAATTTTAAATTTATCTATTGTAATTTTTGAATTACAGATTTTCTTTCAAATTGGACTAGCAAGATTTGTCAATATTGTCTTAATACTTGTTTTTCTCTAATGCTTAGGTGTGCTTGTTGCAACATGGTGATTTCAATATATTGTATTTCATTTTTTTTTGGCAGGACTTTAGAAAATATCTTCTTTTATAATTTATCTTTTACACTTTCCATAAATTTTTATTATATTTTTAACAATGTACTTTATATTTTTGTTTTATAAAATAATTTTACTATTTAAAAAAGCTTACTATTAATGAAAACATCTTCCACAATGATTTAAAGGACTTTTGCTAGATTATATAAAAATTATCAACTTTCTCAGAGTCTACAATCTCTCATGGTTTATCTTCCCCTCTGATTTAACTGAGGGTTCTGGAGGGAAGAAGGGTGGGGGTTGGGTATGCCTGGTGGTGGGTATTAAGGAGGGCACCTACTGAATGGAGCACTGAGTGTGGTGCATAAACAATGAATTATGGATCACTGAAAAAAAATCAATTAAATGAAAAAAACTATCAACTTTCTAAAATACATACATTTTAACACATACTATTTAAAATGGCCTAACAATTTCTGAAAGGGTCTCAATTTATTTTATTGGCTGTTCCAGTAAAACAGTCTTTTATATATTGTATCTCCTATAGATAATGAAATATCAAATTACCTTATTTAAAATTATAATATTTTTTAAAATTATTTTTTATACAGTAGAATAAGAGGTCTAAACTCTGTCAACATCTTAAGATTTCCTTGTAACTTGGAAGTAAATAGAGATATATAGACCATAAGCCCAGAGATTCTGATTCACTGGCTTTATATACTGTGGTACCCAAGACTCAAGTTTTTGATACTCTACTAGGGAAGTCACTAGGTTAGACCTTCCAGAACAGTATAAAATTTTATTTGTTCCTTAATTCAGATTGCAATTGACCCTGAACATCACAGGTTTGAACTGTGCAGGTCCACTTATACACAGATTTTTTTTCACTAAATACAATACAATATGGAAATGTATTTTCCTTTCCTTCTGATTTTCTTAATAACATTTTTTCCCTAGCTAACTTTATTGTAGAAAACAGTATATAATATGAATAACATTTTAAAAATGTGTTAATTGACTATGTTATCGATAAGACTTCTGCTCAACAGTAGGCTATAAGTAGTTAAGTTTTGGGGGAGTCAAAAGTTATACATGGATTTTCAACTGGGTAAGAGATGTTTGGCACCCCTAATTCCCATGTTGTTTAAGTGCTCTTATTTTACCATTCAAATAAATGTTATGGAATATTTTATTTAATGTATTTGATTATTTAAATAAAAATGATAATTTTTAAAAATCAAGTCCTACTCAAATGCAAACACTATGGTTCAATATTTGATTAGCAATAGCTTATATAACCTCTTTCTTCTTTCAAAATAAAATATTTATTAATAAAAGATAGAAGACACAAATGCAGAAAAATAGGATGTATCAATAAATAAACTAGCATAAGAATCCAAGTATATATATATAATATCAATTACTACAAAAAAAGTAACAGAATTGAGAAATTTTTCTGATGAGATTTCATAGATCAAGTAAAAACTGTGTCAAAATACAGAAGGTAGGAGAAAAATGGATCAAGGGCTCATTGATATCCAACTCCCTTTCTATCCCAAATCCCCAAAAACCTGAATTAAAGGAGAGACAAAGAGAGACATATTCCTCAATTATCAGTTTTTTAAGTTCAGTGAACATGAAGGGGATTAGTGGGGTTTTATCTCTTTTTATCTCATCAGTCTGGCTAAAAAAACTCCCTTTGTTTTCAATAACAAAAACATGGCTGTAACAGTCATTTCTTCCTATTAACATTTATTCTTATCATTCCATTGATAGTCAATGAACAGGCTTTAGCACAGATTTTTTTCCCCAAAAAGATATTTCCAGGGTGAAAGGCTTTATTATCCCATCACTGGACAGCACTTCAGTGTCTCATATATTTATACATCAAAACATTTTAAACACGTAAAATTAAATTTCTATTTTAAATGTGATTCTGTTCCAAACAATGACTACTAACTATTCAGGCTGATTTGATGGACTTGAGATTTGCTGAAACCATCTCATAACAGAGAGACCATAAGGGTAAGGTAATTTTTTAATTGTTTCCATTTTGTTTCTGAGGGCTTGTTTTCTTGTTTCTATGCTGTGCTAGTGTTATTCTGAAGAATATGGCCTCTACCTTTCAAACATCAAAAAGGGAGTTTACATTCCATTGTGTTTATAAAGATACAGTAGTTTTTTTTCTTCTTCTTTGTATACCTTTTCCTCTTTGGTCCTCAAACAACCTGTTAGTTGGCTTATTATGATGCAGTGACAAGAAAATTGACATAAAAGGTTTGGTGACCAAGTAAAATTGTCTCATTCAACCCCTTAAATTAAAAATCAAAAAGATAGTGACCCAAAGAGCAGAAACGACTTGCCTAGTGCACTCCAACCAAATGTGGGAGACAAAGACCCGAAGTCAGTTCTTCTAAGACAGCCTGCTCTTTCCAATATTGAATCCTGTCTTCCATATGGAAACAGAAAATAAAAAATGGGATCAATACCCAACTTTTGTAGCAACATAGGCGGGACTGGAAGAGATTATGCTGAGTGAAATAAGTCAAGCACAGAGAGTCAATTATCATATGTTTTCACTTATTTGCGGAGCATAACAAATAACATGGAGGACAAGGGGAGATGAAGAGGAGAAGGGATTTGAGGGAAAATGGAAGGGGAGGTAAACCATGAGAGACTATGGACTCTGAAAAACAACCTGAGGGTTTTGAAGGAGGGGTGGGGGGAGGTTGGGGGAGCCTGGTGGTGGGTATTAAGGAGGGCATGTATTGCATGGAGCACTGGGTGTGGTGCAAAAACAATGAATACTGTTACGCTGAAAAGAAATTTAAAAAAAAGAATGACGTTACAAAGTAATAAATATTTGTAACTTCCAAAAAAATGGGATCAAAAGCCATGCTCTAGGTCTGGTAAATATAGTCTGTGATATAATACATATTATCATAATGCATACCTTTTAAACAAAACCTCTACCCATTTATGCTCATTCAAATATATTCCTCCTCACTAAATATTTCTAAACTCAGCTCAGCATTTGTTTTTCTGATTTGACTTCTTAATAGGAAAAAGCCAGTCCTCTACTTTTTATATATTGTTCTCAGTACAATATTTTTCCTAATCACATACCATAGATTATCTAGTTTTTTAGATCAAATACAATATTTGGCTGATGCAGAGGGAGAAACTGTGTATGGAGATTAGAAAGAATAGTGGTTCATAAACCAACAGATCTGGGTTACAATAGGGGCTGAATATTTACTGAGTGTGTGACTTGGAATGAGACTCTCCACTTCCCTAAAATAGTTAATTTTCAAGGATCTTGAAGGAATCAAATGATATAGTGTGTAAGAAATGGTTTACATGAAATATGTGGTTAACAATGTTTACTATCTTTGCTTTCCTTTATATTTGGCCTCAACATAATATTTGCACCATGTGTTCAGCAATAAATAAGCTCCTCTAGTACTTGCTTAATAAAAGGGTTAAAAAGGTCATTAGGTCATCATCTCTATTACCCCCTTGATAAGATTATGAGTGAATATTTTCTGAACCTTTACTATATTCACGTTCTTTACATGAACTAAGTTAACAATCTCTCTTAAAAATACCTATGATGTAGATACCTTGTAACTCACAGGTGTAGGAATAGTAGTTCCAGTCCGAAACTTACATGAACTGAACTGTGGAAATCTAGAAACATATAGTTTACTTAAACTGAATCAAGAAGAAATAAGAAACAGGAATAGTTCACTGTATATTAAAAAGTTTTCATTAGTATTTCAAACACAATGCTTACACAAAAACACACCCTCCCACACATGTATGTAAGGTCTTGGCAGTTTAATCCTGCCAAATATTTAAGAAATAAAACCATTCCGCTTTATGTAGTTTGTTCTGGAAAGATAGAACTTAGAAGAATCCATAATAAACCAAACAAAGGAAAAGATACTTATTCATATTATAAGAATTCTTTTTTTTATTATGTATAATATTTTATTTTATTTCTTTTTTATTTTTTTTTAATTTTTTATTTTTTATAAACATATATTTTTATCCCCAGGGGTACAGGTCTGTGAATCACCAGGTTTACACACTTCACAGCACTCACCAAAGCACATACCCTCCCCAATGTCCATATTATAAGAATTCTATATATAATAACATAACAACTAAAAATGAATTCCTTTTGTAAAAATGCTATAAAAGTGGATGAAATAAAATCTAAGATTATAATTTCTATTACATCATATTCTTTATTTCATGTTTTGTTTCTCTTTTCTTTAAGTGATTATAATTGTATAATGCCCAGGAAAAAAAATAAAGGAAGTGACATTTATGGAGTCACTTTTATACTTGAAATACATTGTTGGGTTATTTAAATTCAGTATTTCACTTATTTAACACAATATCTTAATTGAGTATCATTATTCCCTTTAACAGTATGTATATATTTTTTAATTTGGGAAGAATCATAAGAAATGTTCAAAATATTAATAATAACCTATACAAATTTGATTAACATCAACATAATTTTAGGTCTGGGATAAAATTATCTTAAGTGTCTATAAAAGGGGTGCTCAAAATAGATGATAATTCTTTTACAGAAATGATCCATACAATACACTTAGTACAAGCAGAAATTTAAATGAGAGAAAGTAGATTTAGATCTGTTAAACAGTAGGCTACTGCTTCCCACATTGATGAATTAAACTGAGTGTTCTTTAATCAATGTTAGCAGTACATTTAGAAAGAAAGTAAAATGTGGTACCCACCAGGTAGCAGAAAGTCTCTACAAAACATATACCCACAGACTAAATAAAACAAAAAAAAAGGCAAACATTTATTACATCTACATCAGTTTTCTACTCTGTTTATTTAACAATCATTGTGATTTTCTAAGAAGCTACCCTAAAACCACCAAAGCAAAGCTAAATTTTTGTAGACAAATATGAATCACCTCTTTTTTTTAATTTCACAAAGTTTGATTACTAATAGAAAGGTTTTACATAGGTAAATTTGTTTCATATCTTCTACCTTAAATTTTAAAGTCACCCAGTCCACAATAGCCGATTGTCATTAAACATTGCTAAAAGCACCAGAACTATGATTTTCAAATCCCATTAGAAACATAGAGGGCACGGATTGCATGGAGCACGGGGTGTGGTGCAAAAATAATGAATACTGTTATGCTGGAAATTTAAAAAAAAAAAAATTTCAAAAAAAAAAAAAAAGAAACATAATTATTTCAATCTTGCTAAAGTACAACAAATGACATAGAGACTTTGAAGTAGAATTTTTGTTGAAGCAACTTATTAGCAGACAATATAATCAGCTTTCCTTATTTGTAATCCTTAGAGGAAAAAAACACAAGGCATAAAATAAAATTTAAAAAAAAAACACCCAGTTTTTCATTCCATTATATGCCATTCATTCTTAGGTACAACCAATGTCCTAACATTGGAATGAATTTTGTTTCTGGGTGGAAGAATGGGAATGAATTGTATTATTTCCTTTGTGATTGCTTTGCATGTTGGACATCATAAAAATTAAACATAATAATATAAACCTTGGAAAAAATCCTTCAGGTCAGAGTTCATACTGCTGGGGCTCTGAAGATTGTGACCATTTATAATCATCCTCATTAATTATTTTAAATGTTGTATTTAACTAAAATCTCTGCTCATTTAAAATTTTTCTTTAGAAGAGAATATATTCATGACTCATTTTGTAGGAGGAAACTCAGATGAATCTCTAAAGGGGAATGAGAAATGCAGAAGGTTATAACTGATGGAAAGAAGTTATGCATAGATATTATTTCAAGTGTCTATGATTACAGATGGATAAAGTATGCTAAGGTTTTGACCTTTGTTTGCAAAAGGGATTAGTAATACAGTGTAGGATAGGAAGCATAAAAGTAATTTTACCAATTTGCTATTCTACTATATTGAAAATAATATATAATAATATCATATTATATTTTATTAGAGACAAATACACAACAAACATTTTTGTTCACAAACATCATCATTTTCCACTAATTATTCTGGTATATATTTAAAGGGATAGAATTATTAAGTAAAAATATGAATATTTTACAACTATTAAACTATATTGTTAAACTGTTTTCCAAGTTATTTGTTCCAGTTTACACACAAAACTATGTAACACGGCAATAGGTTCCTTGAGACCTTGTGTTCTTCTGTTGGAGCTTTTTTATTTTGTTTTGTTTATAATAGATTGACATCTTACTTTAATATTTTAACTTGAATATTTTGATGGCTGGAAAGTTCAATATTTGCATTTCTTTGGTCTCACATTCATTTTTTCATACACTAATGATGCATTTATTATTACCAGGTTAAAGCAAGCAATCCATTCTTCTCACATTTCTTTTTTTAGAATATGTGTACTGAATTTATATGTCTATGTATGCCTATACATGCATACAACCAAGAACAGCAATACTTCCATGATTTCTGAGATTATTTATAGTCCCAGTCCCTAGTGTATAAATTCTATGATGGCAAAAACAATGATATATTTACCACTGGGTCTAAAGTATCTTGAATGAAATCAGACACATCAGAGGTGATCAAAAACACTCCGAGACTAATTTAACTTGTGTATTATAAGCTTTTTATTCTATTAGCACTTAAACAAAAGTACTTTGAAATTAATTTAGAAGCTGTCAGGTGGCTGGGAAGATGGCAGAGTAGGAGGACTCTAAACTCACCTTTTCCTACAGATAGAACTAGGTAACCCTCAGAAGACTGGCAGAAAAATACCCACAACTAAAGGTAGGGAAGAGGACACATTGAAGAGGGTAAGGGAGAAGATATGCAGTGGGGAGTTAAACAGATTGGGAGTTGTCTGTGGGAGGGAGGGACTCAGAGGCACAGAGACCAGAGAGAAACAGACTTTCAAACCAAATGAATCCACATAACACCTGGTTCTGAAAAACTAGGGGAGGGGGCAAATTTTGTGAGTTCTTACAACCAATGGGCCTTAAAGTCTGGAATTTTAAAAATCAGGGGGCTCTGTTCTGAGCAAGCCAGAAGACCAGCCAGTCCCTTACTAAAATTTCATGCCCTGCCCACATGCACTTTGCAAATCTACTTCAGCTGGTCTTGCTGGTGATGGCCATAGGTCTCATTTCACAGCAGACCAGCGTGCACCTTGTTAGAATTGCACACTGCCCTAGCCAGCCTGGTCTGGTGATGGCAGCATGTCCCCTTTCACCAACACAGAAACCCTGTGGGTATGGCATGTCCTGCTGCCAACCTCCCACCCCCCCACCCCACCCCCACCCCCGCGTCTGCTCTTGGTTGGAGCCTCTCCAATCCAGGGCCACAAAACAGGCAGTGTGAAAACAATCCCAGCAGGGGACAGCACCACTGTAAAGTGACTCCTGCCCTGGGGTTAGAGGAGGATAACTAAACACACCAGTCAGACTGCAGTCCCAGCAGTGGGTTGGGAGCAGGCAGCTGATCTGATGGCATTCATGCCCATCCAAGAAAACTTCTCAGGCAACAAAATGGGGAAAGTGTCTGGAAATTTGGTGTTACTGCATCTCTGACAAACACAACAATCAGACAACAACACAAAAACAAAAAAAGGGGGGGGCATTCAAATCACTAATTTGCAGATGGCATATTACTATGTATAGAAAACCCTTAAGATGCCACAAAAAACTACCAGAACTGATAAATGAATTCAGTATAGTCACAAGATACAAAGCCAATGTACAGGAATCAGTTGCATTTCTATCTACCAATAATGAAACACCACAAAGAGAAATTTAGAAAACAATCTCAATTACAAATGCACAAAAAATAATAAAGTACCTAGGAACAAAAGTAAACAAAGGGGTGAAAGATTTGTACCCTGAAATCTACCCAACATTGATGAAAGAACTGAAGATAACACAAACAAATGGAAAAAACAGTTCATGCTCAGGGGTTGGAAGAACAGATGTTAAAACTTCTATACTATTGAAAACAATCTACACATTTAATGCAATCCCTGTCAAAATACCAATAGCATTTTTCACAGAATTAGAACAAACAGTCCTAAAATTTGTATGGAAACATACAAGACCCCAAATAGCCAAAGCAATCTTGAAAAAGAAAAACCAAAACTGGAGGTATCATAGTTCTGGACTTCAAGTTGTATTACAAAGCTATAGGAAGCAAAACAGCCTGGTGCTGTCATAAAAATAGACACATAGATCAAAGGAACAGTATAGAAAGCCTGGAAATAAACCCACAATTATATGCCCAAAAATATTCAACAAATGAGACCAGGACAGGCAATGGGAAAAAGATAGTCTCTTCAACAAATGATGCTGGGAAAATTGAACAGTGACATGCAAAAGAATGACACTGGCCCACTTTCTTAAACCATACACAGAAATTAACTCAGAATGGATTAAGGGCATAAATGTGAGACCTGAAACCATAAAAATCCTAAATGAGAGCACAGGCAGTAAATTCTCTGACTTCAGCCATAGCATCTTTCTAGATATGTCTCCTCAGACAAGGTAAACAAAAGCAACAGTAAATGGTGGGAACCACATCAAAATAAAAACCTTCTGCACAGTTTAAAAAAAAAAAGACAAACTACTAAATGGGAAAAGATATTTGCAAATGACATACCCAATAAAAGGTTAGTATCCAAAATATATAAAGAACTTACACAACTTAACACCAAAAAAAAAGTTCAATTTAAAAATGGGCAGAATTCATAAATAGGCATTTTTCCAAAGAAGACATCCAGATAACCAACAGATACATGGAAAGATTCTCAGCATCACTAATTATCACTAAAGATCAAAACCACAATGAGATATCATCTCACACCTGTCAAAGTGACTAAAGTAAAAACTCAAGAGACAAGTATCGAGGAAGATGTGAAGAAAAATGTGCCCTTATGCACTGTTGGTGGGGATGCAAACTGATGCAGCCACTGTGGAAAATAGTATGGAAGTTCCTAAAAAACAATTAAAAATTGAACTATCTTATGACCTAATAATTGCACTACTGGGTATTTACCCAAAGAATACACACTAATTCTAAGGAATATATGTACCCTTAAGCTTAGTGTAGCAGCATTTACAATTGCCAAATTAAGGAATCAACCTAAGTGTCCATCAATAAATGGGTGGATGAAGACAAGGTCACACACACACACACACACACACACACACACATATACACACACAAAATGGAATATAATTCAGCCATAAAAAGAATTAAATCTTGCTATTTGCAATGACATGGATGGAGCTAGAGAGTATAATGCTAAGTGAAACCAGTCAGTCAGAGAAAAACAAATATCATATGATTTCACTCATATGGAATTTAAGAAAGAAAACAAATGAACAAAAGAAAAATGAGAGAGAAATAAGCCCCAAAACAGACTCAACTACAGAGAACAAACTGATGGTTATCAGAGGGGAGGTGGTGGGGGATGGTGGAATTGGTGAAGGGGATTGAGAAAGTATATTTATCATGATGAGCAGTGAGTAATATATGGAATTATGAATTACTATATTGTATATTTTATACCACAGGCTGGGTAACTAATGAAAAACAAACATCTCTTTCTGCTGGTTCTGGAGGGAGAAGTTTGGGATCAGTGAACCAGCATTGCTGAGTAAGGGGACCTATTCCTAGTTCATCTCTGGTTCTTTCTCATTGTGTCGTCAAGTGGTGGAAGAGTTAGTGGTCTCTCTGGAGCCTCTCTATAAGTCACTAATCCCATTTATGAGGGCTCTACTTTCAGCGTTTTAAATGCCTCCCAAAGGCCATGCCTCTAACACCATCACCTTTGGGGGTTAGGATTTCAACATGTGAAATTTGAGGTGACACATTAAACTATCACACATGTGTTAGGAGAAAACTGATGAAACTGTAACAATTTTTAGGGCCTGAGTGTGGGCTGGCATGGTAACTTAGAAATCTCCAGGAGCTCTAGAGAAAATGGATCTCCATACCCACCCACTGACACTTTTTTCATGAATTTTCATCTAGTATCCATGGTCAAGGCTGGATATAGAAATGGAGAACAAAGAAAGATCTCCTGCAGCAAAAGAGCAAATTGGGAGAACCAAAGGAAACTCTCTAAAACTTCGGGCCTTTCCCCACCCTGATGAGGAGGCAGTGTTCATCTACTGCTGGTAGAGGAGATCTGACAGAGGCCCTTCTGATGTAGAGGTATGTCATGCCTTCCACAATCTGTGTGGAGTGCAAGAGAAGAGAAAGAAGCCCTCTCTTATTCCATCTCAAGCCAAGCACCAGGTAATTGATACCTTTCAAGGAGAGGGGGGCAGAAAGAGCTGAGAGGGAACCCTTCCAGATCTACTGTAGTCTGATGATGTTGTAGGACAACTATGAGACACTTCAAAGCATCACACACAGGACAAGGGAGTGTCCATTTACTGCTGTGAGGGCAATAGGGAAGAACAAGTGCATGTGCAGCTGAAGTGTGAGGACAGAGGAAGAAAATGCAAATGCTCTCTCCAGGCATTCTAATGCCAAGGCTTGAAAAGGCAAAGATTTGTACTGTACTCAGTGATAATCAGAAGACTCTGGTAAACCGAATATAACCAAACCAACAATAAAGTCCACACTCATCTTGACTATAGATTAGATTTTTCTGAATACCCCCATGTCTTCCACACACTCTGGGTCTGATAGAAGAGTGCTTTCTTTGTAAGCATAAATATCATTCACTGCAACTTCTACTCTTCTGTATACAAAGTTAGCAATTCAATTAAAAAATTCAAAGCACACATCAGGAAGATGGTGGAGGAGTAGCACACTGAAATGACATCAGATCCCAGGAGTTCAGCTAGATAGGTATCAAACCATTCCAAATGCCTACAAACTCAACAGGAGATAGAAGAGAAGAAGAGCAGCAATTCTAGGAACAGAAAATCGACCACTTTCTGAAAGGTAAGACAGGAGGAGAAGTGAATCTGAAGCAACAGGAAGATAGATTATGGGGGGAGGGGCCATTTTCCAGCAAGTGGTGGAACAGTGGAGCACAAAATCAGAACTTTTGGAAGTCTGTTCCACTGAGGGACATCACTCCAGACACTAAGTGGGAGTTGAACCCTTGCAGGGACTGTGTGGTGTCAGGTCCTGCAGGGTCACAAAAAGATTGGGGGTGTCTGAGTGTGGCAGAGTTGCCAGATATTGGAGCAGGGAAGCCAGCTACAGAGACGGAGACAAGGAGTGAGCTTTCAGATAGAGGTTACCTTAAATCATGATCCAAGGCACAGTTGCACCACTACTTTTTGAGCAGGGACCTAATAAGTGGCAGATTGGGGAGATTCACTTTCCTGCTCTGGGAGGAGTAATGTGGCAGGAATCTGCTGGGATTAGAGACTCCAAACGGGTCTGTGCACCAGAGATCGAAACCCTCAGTCACAGGAGGAGGAATCTCAGAGCACAGCCTGAGACCAGGGAGACGGGAGTGATTGACTGCTTATCTCTGAGGGCACACTGAGGAGGAGGACCCTGAGCTCTTGGCTCCTCTGGACTGGAGATTGAGAGGCCACCATTTTCATTCCCATCCTCCAAAGCAGTGCGGAAAGCATTCAGGGAACAAAAGCTCCCAAGAGTGAATCCTAACAGATTACTTAGCCCGGCCACTGGAAGGGCAGTGCAATTCTGCCTTGGGCAAAGACATTTGAGAATCACTATGATGGGACCCTCCCACAGAAGACCAGCAAGAACATCCAGCGAAGACCAAGCTCACTGGTCAAGGAGAGCACTAGAACTCCAGAGGTAGGGAAAGCAATGTATAGAATTCATGGCTTTTTCCCCATGAACCTTTAGTCTTGCAAAGTTAAATTTTTAAAAAAAAAAATTTTTATTCTATTTTTTTAAGTTTTCCTCTTTTAACATTTTTTAACTAGTTTATCTTAACAATACCTTTCTTTAAAAAAATCTTTTCAAACCTTTATTGTTATAGTCATATTTTATCCCTTCAAAGTATTTAACCTTATTTTTTGTATACATATAAGTTTTTTTTTTTCTAAAAAAAATTTGGGATACAATTTCTTCTAATAGATATTCCTATTCTAATAGATATACCCTAATCTAACACATGGCTTTGTACTAGTCTCCAGGCTGAGCACATTCCCTCCTCTTTTTTTTTTTTTAACAAAAATATCTTATGAATTCCTTTTTTAGAATTTTTAAAATTTTCATTTTTACAGTCATATTCCATCTTTTCATTGTGTTTATCCTTATGTTTGTATATATAAGTTTTTCCTTCTTTAAAATTTTGGAAAGTAGTTTGTTCTAAGAGACCAAAATACACCCAAAATCAAGTGGATGGCTCTGCTTAATTTACCAATCAAATATATATGTATATATATATATATATGTATATATATATATATATATTCTTTTTTCTGCCTTTCTTCTCCCATGGTTTTGGATTTCTTCTCATTTGGTTAGCATACATTTTTGAGGGTCTTTGCCACCTTTTAGTATTTTATTCTCTTGTTCATATGTTCTTATCTGGATAAAACGACAAGGTGGAAAAACTCACCACAAAAACAAACAAACAAACAAACCAACAAGGGAGAGTACCAATGGCTAGGGACCTAATCAATTTAGACATTGGTATTATGTCAGAACTAGAGTTCAGAATGATGATTCTCAAGGTGCTAGCTGGGCTCGAAAAAGGCATGGAAGATATTAGAGAAAACCTTTCTGGAGAAACAAAATCCCTTTCTGGAGAGATAAAAGAACTAAAACCTCAACAAGCTGAAGCCAAAAAATCTATTAATGAGGTGCAATAAAAAAAATGGAGGCTCTTACTGCTAGGATAAATGTGGCAGAAGAGAGAATTAGTGATATAGAAGATCAAATGATGGAGAATAAAAAGCTGAGCAAAAAGGAGACAAACAACTACTGGACCATGAGAGGAGAAAGCATATCCATAAATGATATCAGGTATCCATAAATGATACCATAAGATGAAACAATATTAGAATAATAAACAATATTAGAATAATTGGGATTCCAGAAGAAGAAGGAGAGAGGGGGCAGAAGGCATAGTGGGGAGAATTATAGTGGAGAATTTCCCTAATATTGCAAAGGGAACAAGCATCAAAATCTAGGAAGCATAGAGAACTCCTCTCAAAATCAAGAAAAATAGGTCCACACCCCATCATTGAATAGTAAAACTTACAATCATAGTGACAAAAGGAAAAGCCTGAAAGCTGCTTGCTTAAAAACTCCTGAAAAGGAGTCTGTAACATACAATAGTAGAAATATTAGACTGGCAGCACGCTTATCCACAGAGACCTGGCAGGGCAGAAAGAACTGGTGTTATATATTCAGAGCACTAAATGAGAAAAATATGCAGCCAAGAATACTATATCCAGCTAAGCTATCATTGAAAATAGAAGGAGAGAGAAAAGTTTCCAGGACAAACAAAAATTAAAAGAATTTGCAAACAACAAACCAGCCCTACAGGAAATATTGAAAGGGGTTCCTTAAGCAGAGAGAGAGCCTAAAAGTAATAGATCAGAAAGGAACGGAGACAATATACAGTAACAGTCACCTTACAGGAAATACAATAGCACTAAATTCATATCTTTCAACAGTTACCCTGAATGTAAATGAGCTAAATGCCTCAATGAAAAGACACAGGGTATCAGAATGGATAAAAAAACAAAACCCATCAATATGCTGTCTGCAAGAAAATCATTTTAGATCTAAAGACACCTCCTGATTTAAAGTGAGGAGTGGAAAAAAATTTACCATGCTAATGGACATCAAAAGAAAACTGGGGTGGCAATCCTTATATCAGATAAATTAGATTTTTTAAGCCAAAGACTATAATAAGAGATGAGGAAGGACACTGTATCATACTTAAAGGGTCTGTCCAACAAGAAGATCTAACAATTTTAAAATATACTCTCCTAACATGGGATCACCCAAATATATAAACCAATTAATAACAAAATCAAAGAAACACATTGACAATAATATGATAATAGTAGGGGACTTTAATACCCCCCTCACTGAAATGTACAGGTCACCCAAGCAAAAGATTAACAAGGAAATAAAGGCCTTAAATGACACACTGGGCCAGATGGACATCATAGATAGATATATTCAGAAAATTCCTTCCCAAAGCAGCAGAATCCACATTCTTCTCTCATGCACATGGAACATTCTCCAGAATAGATCACATCCTGGGTCACAAATCAGATCTCAACCAGTACCAAAAGATTGGGATCATTCCCTGCATATATTCAGACCACAATGCTCTGAAGCTAGAACTCAATCACAAGAGGAAAGTTGGAAAGAACTCAAATACATGGAGGTTAAAGAGCATTGTACTAAAGAATGAATGGGTCACCCAGGAAATTAAAGAAAAATTGAAAAAATTCATGGAAATAAATGAAAATGGAAACATGACTGACCAAAATCTGTGGGACACAGCAAAGGTAGTCCTGACAGGTAAGTATATAGTGATACAGGCCTTTCTCAAGAAACAAGAAAGGTCTCAAGTACACATCCTAACCCTACACCTAAAGGAGCTGGAGAAAGAACAGCAAAGAGAGCCTAAACCCAGCAGGAGAAGAGAAATCGTAAAGATGAGAGCAGAATCAATGAATTAGAAACCAAAGAACAGTAGAACAGATCAACAAACCTGGAGCTGGTTCTTTGAAAGAATTAATAAGATTGATAAACCCCTGGATAGATTTATCAAAAAGAAAAGAGAAAGGACCCAAATAAATAAAATCAAGAATGAAAGAAGAGAGATCACAACCAACACCAAAGAAATACAAAAAATTACAAGAATATATTATGAACAACTATACACCAGGAAATTTGACAATCTAAAAGAAACGGATGCATTCCTAGAGATGTATAAACTACCAAAACTGAAACAGGAAGAAACAGAAAACCCGAAGAGACCCATAATGAGTAAGGAGATTGAAGCAGTCATCAAAAACCTTCCAACAAACAAGAGCCCAGTGTCAGATGGCTCCCCAGGGGAATTCTACCAAATGTTTAAAGAAGAATTAATACCTATTCTCCTGAAACTGTTCCAAAAAATAGAAATGGAAGGAAAATTTCCAAACTTGTTTTATGAGGCCAGCATTACCTTGATCCCCAAACCAGACAAAGAGCCCACTAAAAAGAAGAATTATAGACCAATACCCTCGATGAACACAAATGTGAAAATTCTCACCAAAATACTAGCCATTAGGATCCAACAGCACATTAAAAGGGTTAGTCACCATGACCAAGTAGGACATATTCCTGGGCTGCAAGCTTGGTTCACATCTGCAAATCAATCAATGTGGTACAATACATTAATGAAAGAAAGCATAAGAACCATATGACACTCTCAATAGATGCTGAAAAAGCATTTGACAAAGTACAGCATTGTTTCTTGATCAAAACTCTTTAAAGTGTAGGGATGGAGGGCCCATACCTAAATATCATCAAAGCCATCTATTAGAAAACCTACAGCAGGGGCACCTGGGTGGTTCAGTTGGTTGGGCAACTGCCTTTGGCTCAGGTCATGGTTCCATATGATCTCCCTGATATGAGGAGTTTGAGAGGCAAAGTGGGGGGTTTGGGGTATAGGGAAGGAAAAAAAAAATGAAAGAAGATGGGATCGGGAGGGAGACAAACCATAAGAGACTCTTAATCTCATAAAACAAACTGAGGGGGGCGCCTGGGTGGCCAGAGGTTAAAGCCTCTGCCTTCGGCTCGGGTCATGATCCCAGGGTCCTGGGATCGAGCCCCATGTCGGGTTCTCTGCTCTGTGGGGAGTCTGCTTCCTCCTCTCTCTCTCTCTCTGCCTACTTGTGATTTCTCTCTATCGAATAAATAAAATCTTTAAAACAAACAAACAAACAAACTGAGGGTTGTTGGGAGAAGGGGGTGTGTGGAGAGACTGGTGGGATTATGGACATTAGGGAGGGTATGTGATATGGTGAGTGCTGCGAAGTGTGTAAGTCTGACAATTCACAGGCCTGTACCTCTGAGGCAAACAATGCATTATATGTTAATAAAAGCAATTAATAAAAAAATTCAATTAATAAAAAAATTCAATTCACTTTAAAAACCAATAAAATATGAGCCATCATTAAGAGAGAAGACAGTTAATAGAATTAGACATAGCGCAGATGCTGATATTAGCATACTAGGAAATTAAAATCATTATAATATAGTATATATGAAAAGATCTAGTGATAATAGTGGAAAACATAAATGAAAAAATTGGGAAATTTCAGCAGATATTTGAAAAGCATAAAAAAATGAAAATACCAGAAATGGAAATGCAGTATCAAGGATGGGGAGTATTTTTGGTTTGTTTGGGTTTTTGTTGTTGTTGTTGTTGTTGTTGTTGTTGATAGGCTAATCAGTAGTTTGGACATAGCCCAAGGAAGAATTATATAAACCTTGACACAATGCCAATAGTAGAAGAAAATGGAATAAAACATCAGAGAACAATGAAACTATATTTTTTAAAAAAGGCCTAGCATGTATGTGTATGTGTGTGTGTGTGCATTTGTGTATGTGTGTGTGTAAAATAAATCAAGTACAAATCAGTATGTTTAAGATTTTTTTAAATTGGGTTAAAATATAATTTTTTTCTTAGAAAAACTATGTACTAAAATGTGTATATTGATTATCTCTGAGAAAGGTAATTACATTTAATAATGTTTTCATTTGACAAATTTTCTCTAAAGAACATACATTTATTGCACAATAGTTCAAACACATAAAGAAAATTAAAATCATAATTGTTTTCCTTCAAATACCAAAAACCTGACCCATTTAACTTATTGTCAATGAAAAAGAACCATAAGCCACTTCACTTTAGCAAAATTCACATCCTTTCATGAGTGATTTGTTAACTTCTCTCAATTATTCAGCTTTATGTGCACAAATGTGCTAGCAGAGAGAGATGTGTAAAATGATTCATCATACATTGTTTTTCTTTGGCACACCATTATTGGGTATTTATTGCCTGTGAGTCATAAGCAGAGCTAAATACTGGTTTATAATGAAGATTAAATATTTACTGATTATAAATATTACTTGGTTCATATTAGCTGCTCAAGGAATCTTTGCTAAATGAAAGATTATATTCACACATTGTGGTTAGCAAGATAAGTCCAAGTTAGACCTTCTTAAACCAGTATTTCCCACACATACAAATGTACTAAGTAGGTATACATGTATATGACAGTAGTACAGTGGAGGCAGTAAACAGTTTGGGTGGGAGTTGTGAAGGAATAGGAGGAAAAAATTAAACAATGTTTTATAGAGAAAGTTATTATGCTGGGTTTTGAAGAATGCATGAATTTGCATATTCACACTTTTGATAAATGCTATGTATATATGCACATGGACCTTGTTTTAGGCAAGTATAAAGTATGATGAATATAAAGTGATAATACAAACATGTTTCCTGAATTCATGGAACTTACAGTATAATAAGGAAAGGGAGAATAATCAAATAATCCCCCAGATATATAATTTATAAATTACAAATAAAAAGTTAGGTGAAGGGACAAAAAATGAGAACACTTACTGTGTTTTTCAGGCAAAATGATTGATCCACCAGGTACAAAAGATGAAGAAAACACATTAATTTATACCTACTACCAAGCATCAGTTTCATTGAGATGAGTGATGCAAGATGATTTGGGTGAGAATAGCAGAAGCCAAATCTTTATTTGTTGCATATTCCATTTTAAAACAATTTAATTTGAAAAATAGAGTGAGTTGAAATGGTTTCCCCTTCAAATAAATTAAGAATTTCTGGAAGAAACAAACAGACTAAGAGCACCATTTAGGCATTTGGACCAAGCAACCTTGAAACTTGTGCAAACCAAACTGCCGCCAAAAGTAAGAGTAAACTAGACTTCAATTGCAGTTGTCAGTGGTGAAAACAAAGCAACAAAATCAAAGGGTAGGTCACATATAGGAAGAGCAGGAATGTTCTCTTTAGGTATGACTCCAAGTGTGATGTATATCCCAGACTGAGAAAACAGTAATTGCAATGTATTTGTAATGCATTAAGAACATCAAATACATATTTTGAAAGTTCTTTGCAGTAAATATAAGCAGCTTTATTGTCTTTATCATGAGCTCGTGGCTTTCTCTAAGGGTAAACAGAAACTCTGTTTTATGCTCATATCTAATCCTTTTTAATTACGAGACTGCAGAGTTTAATTGGATGAACACAGTTCCAAGGATATGCTAAATTTATTGCCATTCATAGAATTGCAACATGTTTCAATTTGGAAATGATTATAATATAGACTTTTCTCACTTGAAGAAACTGAGGCATAGAGAGTAAAAGTAATTTATTCACAGTCAAACAGAGTAAATGACTGAGTCTGGAATATGATAAGATCTCCTTCTAAACTGCTTGTAGTAACTTTAGATCATGAAAAATGTAAAGCATATTTTATCCCCATCTCAGGAGCATGCATTCAACCTTTAACTTTGAAGGAACATAATCAAGAATAATATCTTTCCTAGGGACACCTGGGTGGGTCAGTCAGTTAAGCATCTGACTCTTGATTTCAGCTCACATCATGATTTCAGGGATGTGGAAGCAAGCCCCACATAGTCCAGCATGGACCCTACCTTGGATTCTCTCTCCCTCCCTCTCCCTCTTCCCCTCATCTCCCATTTGTGTGTGAGCTCTCTTTATATATATAAAAAAAGAAATTCTTCTAAAGAAGTGACTTGGGAGGTGCCTGGGTGGCTCAGTGGATTAAGCCGCTGCCTTCGGCTCAGGTCATGATCTCGGCGTCCTGGGATCGAGTCCCGCATCGGGCTCTCTGCTCAGCGGGGAGCCTGCTTCCCTCTCGCTCCCTCTCTGCCTGCCTCTCCATCTGCTTGTGATCTCTGTCAAATAAATAAATAAAATCTTAAAAAAAAAAAGAAGTGACTTGGTAAATGGAGAGGTCTCTGGTCCAGGAAACACAAGATCTTTGGCCTTTTCTTGTCTCCATTTATCCTTGTGATATACATTTATACACACACACACACACACAAACATTTATATATATATATATTTATATGTATACACATTTATATATATTTTTTTATGTATACACACACACATATATATAAACTATATAACCCACACATATATATGTACATATATACACACACATATATGTATACAATGACAACAAAATATTTTGAGCAGAGGAGTGACATGATCTCATTGAAGATTAAACATCACATAGCTTAATGTGTTGATGATATGTGCTGTGTGTTAGCGGTATGGCTGGCAGGAGCAGAATCAAAATGACAAGTTAGGAAGCCAGCGCAATAATCCAACAGGCAAATGGGCCTTGCCACCCTGTGGTAGGGCGGAAGTGATACCAAATTGTTGACAGGTGGCAATTTCAGTGTTTCGAGAACAGTGCTAACAAGTTTAGCTGATGGATTTCAGCATCCCTTGTGGGATATGTCTCCTTTCTGGATCTACTTGTGGTTATAGTAGAAGGTCAAGAGCATGGGATTGAAGTCATAGGGCCCTGCACCTTATTCAGGCTTCTCCACTCTTTTGGTGGAAACTTAAGTCACTTAGTATCTCTGGTGTTTAGTTATTTAATATGTAAAATTTGAAAGATAATTTCTATATCACAGAGGTTTTTGTGAATCTAACAAGATTAGGTTTAAAAAGCCCATTTTCATAAATAACAAAAAATAGATAGTATTTATTAGGGTGTTAGCATGCGCCAGGTGGTGTACAGGTGCTTTGCACATAATTAAATTCTCACTCTTTAAGGAAATTTCTGCTATCTCTTATTTTATTCACAAAGAAGAAAAGGCTTTAAGATTTTAATTAACTTGTCTAAGACCCTATAAATTATATATGATGTAATTAAAGACATATAAAACTCTGACATGGTAAAATTCAATATTATATTACAGTTTATTTAAAGTACTACACTAAAATCTGAGGGGGGAAAGCAGCACAGAAAGGCAAGAGATATATATTCACAAAACAAATAAATAATATTAAGTATTTTTTAATGAGTCGCAGTGGCTTCACAGACCACTTCTCAAACCCATGACCAGATCTTCATCAAGAACTTCTCTCCTCTTCAAATAAAACTTGAAGAGATCCCCATAAATTCTTAATATATATTTTAATGGAGATACATCACCTTCCTTTCCAGATTCTTGCTGAAATGAACAAAAGTATATGTAAAATATGAAGTTTTTATCAGCAACAGATCTGATACCACATATATGTTGGAAATTTTCAGACAAAAAGAACAAATAAGGACTGAATAAGAAGGGAACGCTTAGCTATTTGATGCTAGTGAAAAACACTTTCTCGAAGTACAAATAAACTAAAAACTAGAAAAATGGTAGGTGCTAGGTGTAATAAAAGAATCCTTTAGGTGTCTCTGGAGAAGCCGAAGTCACTCTAAGCAGCAAGACATAGGATGCCACTGGAGACCTTTTTATCAGAGAATTCTTGATGAATACTCTTGCATGTCCCCTCTCAGCCACAATTCCTGGGGCTCACTCTCTTGTGTGTTCTTTCAACCTTAAGTGTGGATGGGATCTGTTACTCGTATAGAAGTATGTGACCATGTGAGTTTACTTGAGTAATCATGTTACATAGAACAGCAGCACACAACTGGTAAGGGGGTAAGCAGTCGTGTTAGGAAACCCTTGGTAACAAGGTACTATAGGTGGCCTCTAGAGGCTGAGGGGGGCCTCCAGCTGATAACCCGCAAAAAACTAAAGCTGCCAACCTCCACCACACAAGAAGGAAAGCAGTCCCTTCCCCAGTCAAGCCGCCAGATGGGAACTCTGTGTTGACCAATGACTTGACTGCAGCCTTATGTGACCATAAGCAGAAGAACCAGCTAAACTCTTCCTAGATTCATGATCCACAGAAAAGGTGAGATGACGAATGTATGGTTTTTAAAGCTGCTAACTTTGTGGTAGTACAGGTACTCAGCAGTGTATTACTAAGCACCAGAAAGAAACAAATTTGGATAATCGGTAATTTGTAATCTCAACAACTTCATAGGACACAGCATTAATAGTACCTGTTGAGATAGCCATAACAAATGAACTTGACAGACTTATAGAGGAGAAAGGCACAATTGAGACATTGTGCACCACAAACGATTTTGAAATGATGTGTAAACATGTTAGGGATGTACTGATGAATTTGTAAGCAATCTATGTCTCTATATCTCTGTCTACATGAATAGAAAGATTCCAAGAATACCTACACCATCAGTTGACAAATCTTCTCTCTGAGGTAGGAATGTGACTGATTTTTCCATTAACTTCAATTTGTTTTTTTATCAAATTGAAAGATAGAGATGGTTATTTCCCCCTGAAGTTTCCCTAACTTCTTGGTTGATTTTTTCTTTTTTCTTTTTTCTTTTTTCTTTTTTTTTTTTTTTTTTTTTTTGCACACAGGTACAATTCCCTTTTGGTGGCATTCAGTTCCATTATTTTTGACAATTGCATACAGTTGTGTATATAACACATATATAATACACATATATATAATACACAACAGTTCTATTTCCCCCAAACCTTTTTGTGCAATCCTTTTGTAGTCAACTCATTCCTAAAACTTCAAACCCTGCTGACCACTTATCTGTTTCTATCCCTATCGTTTTCATCTTGCCTGAATGCCAGGAAAAATGTCATTGGGATCTAGCTACTTTAAGTAAAATGCCCTTAAGCTCCAGTCATGTGGTCTCATGACTAGGTGATTGTTTCAGCTTTATTGTTGAGAAATATGCCATTGGACAGATCTCCCATAGTTTGCTTACACATTTTTCTATTGTAGGACATCTGAATATGTATTAGTTTTCTGATGCTGCAGGAATAAGTTACTACTAACTTAATGGCTTAAAATAATGTAGATTTTTCTAGTCATTAGTTAATGGAGATCAGAGGTCTAAAATAGGTCTCACTGGACTAAAATCAGTGTGTAAGCAGGGCTCTATTTCTGTCTGGAAGCTTTAGGGTAGCATCTATTTCCCTGTATTTTCCAGCTTCTAAAACCCATCCACATTGCTTGGCCTATGGCTCTCTTGTCTCATCTTCGATGCCAGGAATGCCAGACTGAGTCCTCACACCACCATCTTTCTGGTTCTGATTTGAAATTCCTCATCCATTTTTTCGGACCCTTATTACCATCTGCCCACCTGGATATTCCAGGATAATTTCCTTATTTTAAAGTCAGCAGATTAGCAGCTTTAATTCCACATGCAACCTTAACGCTCCTTGGCCATGTAACTAGCATATTCACCAACTTCAGGCATAAGGATGCATACATCCTGGAGGGGTCATTATTCTGTGTGCCACATGGCTGTTTCCAGTTTTTGGTGATCATAAATAAAGCTATGTTAACATAAAGCAGGATTCACTTGGGTAAATTATCTATGTGTGAGTTTCCTGGGTCATATGATAACTTTGATAACTATGACCTTTCAAATAAAAAATACATTTCTTAAATTATTAACCCTATAAGGACTACCAAATTGCCTTCCAAATGGCTGTCTCATTTCAAACTGCCATTAGCAATGCATGAGAGCTGCTGCACCTTCTCATATTTGATATTGTTCGTTTAAAATAATTTTAAGTGTTCTGATATGTGTGTAGTGATATCTCACTGTAGTTTTACTTTGTCTTTTCCTGGTGACTAATGACATTGACCATCTTTTTATGTCCTTATTTGCACAATAAATGTCTGTTCAAATATGAACATTTTTTATTATGCTATTGGTTTCCATATTATTGAGTTTGGGGAGTTTTAATATAGTCTCAGTATAAGTAATCCATCAGATAAATGATTTGCAAACACTTTCCCCATTTTATGAGCTGTCTTTTCCTTTGCATAGCCATGTCTTTCACAGAACAATTTTTTAAAATATTAATTGAGTGCAACTAACAAATATTTTCTTTTATGGGTCATGCTTTTTATTTCTAAAAATTCTTTAATGAGCCCATTGTAATATAGTTCCTCCTATTTTCTTCCTTTCTAAAGAAATTTTGCATGTTAGATCTGTACCTATCTTAAGAGGTGGTGTATGTATTTGCCATGGTGTTGAGGTATGAAACAAATTCTTTTTTTTTTTTTTTTTTTTTTTTTTTGGAAAGGCTATTTATCTTTCCTCTATTGAATTACTTTTAGACCCGTGTCAAAAACCAGTTGAATATATTCATAGGGTCTATTTCTAGGCCTTCATTCTGTTTGATTGATCTTTGTGTCTATCCTTTTGACAATACCACACTCTTGTTTATTATAGCTTTGCAGTAATTCTTGAAATTAAGTAATGTGAGGCCTATGACACTGTTCCTTTGCAGAACTTCAGAGTCTCAGTTTGGTTATTCTACTTCTTTTGTCTTTCCACAGAAATTTTAGGATTAACATGTCAATGTCTATTTTTAAAAACCTTAGTGAATTTTCAATTATGATTACATTGGATATGGAGATCAAATTGTAAGAGACGATATCTCAATAAAACTGAATCTTTCAATGTATATACATGGGTATATTACTTAATTTATGTAGGCTGTCTTTGATTTTTTTAATCAATGTTCTGTGAAAATTACTCAGATAATATTAGACTGATATTGAGATATTTCCTTTTTGGTGCTATTTTAAATGATATTTTTAAAATTCTAATTTCCAATTATCCACCATTATTACATAGGTATATGGAGGTGATGTACGTATTTATCCGACAATCTGGCTAAACTCATTTATTAGTTCTAGGATCTTTTTTGTGGTTTACTTGGTGTTTTTTACTTACACAATTAGTTCTATTTTCCGGCAGGATTCTTTTAACCAGTATTATTTGTTCTTTAAGCATATGCTAGATTTTACCATTAATGCTATCTGAGCCTGGAGGTTTTTATTTGGAAGATTTTTAAAAAAAGATTTTAGCTACAAATTCATTTATGTAATAGATTCAGGACTATTCAGATTATTTATATCTTCTTTAATGAGATTTTAAGGGATAGTTTCAGACTCAGTTTACTGATTCCATTAGCAAATATATGGTATATTCTGTTCTTTGTTAACACTGTATCCTCTTTATAATAAGAGCGAGGGAGAGTCCTTCTCCAAATCTTCACAAATATTTTAAGAAGAAAGATCTATTGGAAGTAAAATATTTAGAGTACAATAAAGAGAATTTTGCCAAAATGAGTAATATGTTTGCCAATTTAAATTGTTGAAAGTTTAATTAGACAACAGATGTTTAGAATCAAAATTGAAGCCAATCAATAACATTCAAGCAAAGTTCATAGATTAGACAGGAATTAATAGAGATCTTTGGGGAAATTGGTCTTGATAGGAAAATAATAAAAACATGTCAAGATTATACAGAACAGATTTGGGATTTTTGAATTGGAAGAAAGAAATTGACAGAGAACTAAATTTTTCCAAGGCACTGTGATGTAAGTGGCAGTTCATTCCACAAACAAAAATAGAAACATAGCCAAAACACTGAGGTAATCAATATTATTTCCATTTCACAGGAAAAATAACTTCCTGAGGTATTCAGCAACTTGCCCTAACCTCACAAGACCAAATAGCAGAAAAATTGGAGGTTTAATTTATCTCAGTAATATCAAAGCTCACACTCTTAACTCTGTATTATCAAGTTGTGCTTAAATGGATCAAATCCATTCCCTTCTGAATTCTATATTGCCATTACTGAAAAAGGAGGCATGTTAGTACATATGTTGTTCTAGAAACTGTGACTGAAGAAGATTTCAAAGTCATGTGCACATAGGCTTGTGTTAGCATAGTGACTGAGACCGTTTTAGTTCCTTCATGTCAAGTAGGAGAATCCAAACTTTCCAAACTGGCCAAATTTTCTAACATTTTTCATTACCCTAAGCCAAAGTATTTTGAAAACATTTTTAACAGCTTTTCAGTTTTGTGAAACTGTGTTTTAGGATTTCCACCTTGATTGCCCACATGGCCAACCCTAAAAAGAATATTCAGCAACTGAAGATTGAAATTAAGTATATATACTGTTAACATAACCAAAAAGAACTGTAAGAATTGAAAAGGTTAGCTCTCTGGCTCAGTCTGAACCTTTTCTGCAACAGTTTGTGGACATCACACAGTGCTCTCATTCCTGGTGTGTGGAACTGGCTGAGAAAATAAGTATAACCCTCAGGTGTAGGGATAAATTTCAGGAAGAAGTTGAAACAACGGTTGAGAAACTACTACCCATTGCAGTTATACCGAACATCCTAATAACATTATTGTGATGTTCTCTCATTTCTCATTTCCCATACCAAAACAAACCTTTATTTTACTTTTACAATTTGGAGGTGTATGTTTGTAACTTTGGTAATGACTGAAGAATTCTAACAGGGAGTTGTCCAGATTGGCTTGGATTTTTGTGTGATCTTTACCACTTGCTTTTATAAACTGTGAAGACATTCTGTGTACAATGGAAAGATCACAAACTCGGATTTCATGATTAGTTTTTCTTAGGATGTTTGTGTTGCATAACTTTGTGATTTCTATTTCTTCACAATTAATTCTTGTAACAGTTATTTATTGCCACAGTAATGCTGGGTAAAAAAATCACAAAATATCGGTTTCATACATTAATAAACATTGGTTGTTTCTCATAAGCTGTGGGTCATCTTGGCAGTTCTGCTGCTCTGTTGGTATTGGAATGGTTTACCCATCTGTCTGTGGTCAGTTGTGAGTCAGTTGCCAGTTGGCTCTGATGTTCTTGGCTGAGTGCTATCAGAAGTCCAGGGTCTCAGCTGGGGCCACTGATCTTACTTACTTGGTTCTCCTCCATGGTTTCTTACACTTCCAACATCTAACCCAGGTACATTCAGATGCCACAGGGATCTGAGAGAGAATAGAAGTGTGCAAGGCTTTCAGGCTTATGTGAAGAACAAATAATGGCACTTCTATTACATTCTACTATCTAAACTAAGTTACAGGTTTAGCTCAAGTTCAAGGTGTGAAAAAATAGACTTTACAACTCCTGAGAAGGATCATCAAAGTTATATTACAAAGCTCAGGAAAATGGAGATAGATGGAAATTTGAGATCATTTTTATAATTAAGTTCCTATTCCAAGAATGATAACAGGAATAGTAGTGAAGAGTATAAACTAACCTCTAATGCATTCAAAAAGTAAGAGAGAGTAAGAGGTAGATTGGTATAGACCACCACAAAGAAAACAGTTTTTAGAGAGGAGAAAGAGAAATGCTATGGATGAAACAATAAAAAGCAAGGGGAAAACCTATTCTACCTCTAGATCCTTTCAAAGATCAGATATTGGGAAGAAAATAAAGAAAAGAAGAGGAGAAGAGAGAAGAGGAGAGGATAGGAAAAGAAAGGAAAGGATAGGAAAGGTAAGGAATTGGGGAGGGGAGGAGAGGAAACAATCAGCACCAGGGACAGCTTCCTCTATGTCTATCAGCGCCCTGAAGGGATTGCCAAAATTCAATTAGAATAAAAATGAAGGGAATAGTCAGAGAAGAAATATAAACATCTTGAGTAAGTACAGAAATAAATCCTATTTCTAAAATAAAAGGAAAAATGTCACTCTACAAATAGAATGCAATTTTAAATCCCAATCCAAGTGATTCTTTTGAATCCAACAAACACAGTGTAAACTTCAATAAACATATAAATATACAAGAATTGAAAAAAAAACTCTTAGAAATAGATTCAGATTCACAATCTGAATCGTAATATTATTATCCTTATTTTACAAATATAGGAAGTTTGACTCAGAAGTGGCTAAAGCCACTTTGGAAATGGAAATATTCTTTGGAAATAACAAAGTTAATAACAAGTCATATCTGTAAAACTCTAAAACCCATGCTCTTTTACCACATCTTGGTTTCTTCTGATGAAATCTAAAGAAACGTAGAACTGTTCTTTCTAGGGAGCTTGGATTAACCGGTATGTGTTAAAGTAGTATAAAGTTAGCGATGCTTCTTTTGGAACATAAAATGTGTGTTGCTTGTTTCCAAGCAGGCAAAGCATAAAGAACAAAATATAGAGAGCTTTATTTCTTATGTGTCAACTGTTGACTGTTCAGCCAGTGAACAAGAAAGAGGCTAATAATTAACTCATCGCTGGATAGATCTGTAATGGTACTCTCTGCATCTAGAAGAAACTTGAGGTGATGATGTTAGGATTGATTCCGAATCGCAATATAAAGTAATCACCAAGAGTGCAGAATTACGAGGGCTTTGGAGATAAATGGCTCAGACAGTAAGGAATACTTAGAGGAAAGAATTTAAGCTGTTAAAATGTTTTTCTAGAGAACTCCATGTATTGCCGAGCAAACTGAAGGAAAAACAGCATGTTGAGTTTTGTAAAGCAAACTTTAATGACTTGCTTTGGAGGGGAAAGTATAGACAAAGAGGGGTTACTGGAGGCAGAGAATACAAGGCCATCAAACAGCAGGTTTCTTTGTCATCAACAGATGGTTCAGACAACTTGTGACCAAGACTCATCTGTGAGAATGAAAAGCATTGAACACTGACCTTATTAAAGCCCAGGACATTTAATTCCTGAAGATTAAAGTGAGTTTACTTGTAATAGATGCAGTGAAGACCAGCAGGAGGCAACTAATCCTGTCATAGAACCACTGAAAGTTAGAAGTTACAATAAAAGCCTGAAGGTGCACGGCAACTGAAAAGAATATTTGTCATCATCATCATGTTTATGATGATGTACGTGATTCCACAAGATGGCCAGAGGAAAAACAAACACCATCAAGATTGATGGAAATACAGACAAACAAGGGGTCAGTAGGAGTTAAAATGAAGAGTACTAGCAATATAATCGATTTTCCATAAGTGAATTTCACTGTTATTCCAGCCTATTGTCTGTGGTTTGACCAGTTCCAAGACAAAATGCCTGGCAAAGGCTAGCTATAAAAAATACAATAAATATACATTGAATGAAGGATCTGTGGCCTACCTAGGAAAGGGATAAGATGGATCCATGTGGAGTAGTAATGATATAAATGTAAAATACTTGCACTGTGTTTGTGTGTCACTGACGTCATGAGAGAGTTTCTATATTCACAGTAGACCATCAGTAGAGTCAATCATATTTAGGAACTACATCTATCTTTAGATAAATACAGAAATTTAACTAATTTTTCTGACTTCAGTCTCTTTTCAACCTGTTCTTTACAAATTGGCCACGTTCCAGCTTGTGGAATGATCTTTCCAACATATAATATTAACTTTGTTACTCCCTCGCTTAAAAATCATTTTCTAGCCCGCTGGACTCAGGGTAATATCCAAACTCTGTAGCCTGTCACAGAAATGCTTTTGTTTTTGCCTCTGCTTGCATCTCTTAAGTGCATTATAACCCTATAGGCTACAGTAAATAGAATTACTACAGTACCATTCCATATTGTCTTATGCTTCTACAGACACCATTTTCTTTGTGTGCACTTTTTCTATCTCCTCTGACTGCCTAATCCTTTTTTCACCTTTGAGACTTTGGTCACCCTCTTGTAAGCCTTTCATGAAACCATTAAACAAACTTGACTTAATGGCCTACAACTGTCCTCCCCATCTAAAACCCTGTGTTTACTTCTATTATAACTACAGCCCTAGTAGAAACTGAATCTCCCAGGTAGCTCAGTCCTAGTGCAACATCTTCTTTATGAAAACAAGTTCCAACAATTTTATTAAGGTCTCTGTTCAAAAGTCACTTAAGCACAGAGGATTTATCTTGTTACCCTAGGTAAGATAGCACCCTTCCCTCCATCACTGTCCCCTTGCTCTGCTTCCATCACTGTCCCCTTGTTCTGCTTCATTCCCATCTTAAGATTTATATCAATTTAAAATAGTATTTAATTATTGATTCCTTTCTTTAAAGCGCTTGTCTATACTGTATAGACTCCATGGGAACAACGTCTTTGCTGTTTTATTTCCTGCTGCATCTTCCCTGATGCAAAAGATGCTTACCATAAAGCATGTGTTCAACCAAGAGCTGGTGAAAAACAAACACAAATGGAATTTGAATCTTTACCTGGGGCTTTCTGAGAACATTGGCTGGTGACAAATTGTAACCAAAGGGAAATCTCCTTTCAAAACCCCTTTCCTCTAGACCATATTGGACAATGTAAGTGCTCTCTGGTTCTCATTCTATTCCCTTCTCATGTATCAACTTATAGTACACAGTTGACCTGGTTCCAACCACTTGTTCTCCCTCCATTTCCTTCTGTAAGCAATTTTTCTCTATTCATTCACCTTTTTTACATACCCTAGAAAAGGGACAAGAAAAAAACAGAAATTTCCTGAAAAGTTCAGACAGGTAGCAGTGTGGGAAAATAGAATAAAGAATGAGGTATCCGAAGATGGGAAGATGCAGAGGGAGAAGAACGGGTACACCAGCAACTATGAATATGACACTAACAGAGCTTGACACCCTTGTTCCTTTATCTCTCCTTCCTGTGAATTCCTGGAAGGCAAGGACTTCATGTGGTCATACTTCTAGCTTTTAGTGGACTATCATAAGCTGCAGACTAGCTAGAGTAGTTATTAGGTGAAAGTCTCCAATAGGCCATATCTTCAAAAAAGCCAAGCAGTGATCCTGCAGAAAGCCTCACCAGAATGAGTTCTCAACACTAAATAATGTAATAGATAACATAACAATGTAATACAAATATCAATTAGCCAGAGAGAGCAAGAGCAAGAAGCAGAGGATTTAGATCACCAAGAATATCAGATAAATTAGATATTGCAACTGTTAGAGAATATAAAATATATATTTTAAATTAAGTACAGTTGAAATAAAATGACTAAACCAAAAAATAGTAACTAATAAAATATGTTAAATGAAGAAAAGACAGGAAGAAATACCACCAAATATAAACATGAAAAGTATAATCAATGAAGTGCTAAATGACAAACAAGATGCAGATAAAGAGAAATTTACCAAACAGAGGACAGAACTAAAAAAATAATTCTCAGAGTGTAGCAGAGGTTAAAAAAGATTGTAGACTGAAAAGGAAGTAAGTAGATATGGAAGACAAAATCAGAAGGTCTAATAACTAAAGTCCCAAAAGAAAGAGAACACAGAGAAAGATGTGAATCCTATACAGAGTCTCCAAAACAGTGCTTTAAATACATTTATCCCAGAGACATAAATAAAAGAATTCCATGCTTAGGCATAACTTAGCAAAACTTCAGAAAACATAAGAGAAGACAAGTATCTAAAAAGTAGACAAAATACAGATAAATTATTTACAAGGAAATAGCATAGATGAATTTCAGGTTGATTAGTAAAAAAAAAATCAACAACATGTGCAAAAATACAAACAAACATTTCTATAAACTAATGTAGCAATATCTAACTGAAGGCAGGGTTAATTGGAAGAAAACATAATAAAACTAAAATATTGGCAAAACTGGAGCACAGTGTTTGGACATTACACATGTTACGATCGTCTATTTTCATGAGAGATTAATTCATTATGCTTAACTTTATATTTTGCTATTAAAATAATCAATTTTTTCCCTTAAACCCTTCATGTGCCTATGGAATTACTTTATTATTGTTTAATGTTTTCAAATGTAGATTACTGGAATAAATATAACTGGTCATGATATTATCATCTTTTTTTTTTTTTAAAGATTTTATTTATTTATTTGACAGAGAGAGAGATCGCAAGTAAGCAGAGAGTCAGACAGAGAGAGAGAGAGAGAGAAGCAGGCTCCCTGCTGAGCAAAGAGCCCGATGCGGGGCTCGATCCCAGGACACTGAGATCATGACCTGAGCCGAAGGCAGCGGCTTAATCCACTGAGCCACCCAGGCGCCCCTATCATCTTTTTTATATCCCATATTCTATTTGTAGTTATTGGTTTGGAAATGTTTATCTATTTTCACCAATGGGACTAGTTTATACTTTTGTTTTCTGATTTTTGCTATATATAAAAGGACATGTGCAGGTCATAGGAGAAGGATGGCTTTCTATAAATGGTTAACTAATAAATAAATAAGTTGGAACCAACCACACAGCACACACAAAATTCAATTCTGGGTCAATAAATACATGTTAATAAGCATAATTAATACTACTTAAAAATACAATATATATTTATGACTTTGAAGGAGAGGAAGACTTCTTAAATAAGACACCAAAACGATCCATAAAGGAAAAGACTGATAAATTCTATTGCATTAAAATTAAGAATTTCTCTTCCTTAAAAGAAATGATAAAAAGAATGGAAAGTTAAGACACAAAATTGAAAAAATGTTTACAAAATATTTAACAAATTACTATTATAAATACACTAGGAAGACTTTCAAATCAATAAGGAAAAGTACCCAACTCATTCCAAAAACACATACAAGAAATAAATGGGGGGGGGGGGGCACCTGGATGGCTCAGTTAGTTAAGCAATTGCCTTAGGCTCAGGTCATGATCCTGGAGTCCTGGGATCAAGTGCCACATCGGGCTCCCAGCTCTGCAGGGAGTCTGCTTCTCCCTCTAACCTTCTCCCCCTCATGCTCTCTCTCTCTCAAATAAATAAATAAAATCTTAAAAATAAATGAAAAGAAATAAATGGAAGTCGGGACACCTGAGTGGCTCTGTTGTTAACCATCTGCCTTCAGCTCATGTCAGATCCCAGAGTCCCGGGATCAAGCCCAAGTCAGGCTCCCTGCTCAGAAGGGAGTCTGCTTCTCCCTCTCCCTCCCCTGGCTTGTGCTCTCTCTCGCCCTCTCAAATAAATGAATAAAATCTTTAAAAAAAATAAAAAAGAGGAGTTTCAAAAATGAACCACAAAAGGCCATAGGTACATAATGAGTGAAATAACATTCAATCTCATTGCTAATTTGGTGGGAGATGTCCAATTTATATGCAGAGCGAGATTTCATTTCCACCAATCACTTTAACCCAAAACTCAAAGAATCAAACAATATCAAGTGCTGACTAGAATGTTGGGCAAGAAGACTTTCCATTCACTGCCAGTCTAGAAAAGAAGAAATGGGTATTGCTTTATAGAGTTAAATATGCCCATACCTTAAGATAACAGCAAATTTAGTATTATGTATAAATCCCAGAGAAATTCTTGCACATGTGCAAGAATAAGCATATGGTTATTGTTTTCAATAGCAAGAAACAAAACAAACCTCAAAAATGGAAGACTTTCTGATGTCTATTAACAATAAAATGAATAAATAAATTGAACACAAAATTCAATGAAGATAAATGTACTTCTTGATGTTCTCTTTCATTAAGAGTCCCTTCTGGTTTCCCTCTCTCCTTTTTTCTCCCCCACCCCATATGTTCATCTGTTTTCTTTCTTAAATTCCACATATGAGTGAGGTCATATGGCATTTGTCTTTTTCTGATTGACTAGTTTCACTTAGCATAGCACACTTTAGCTCCTTCTACATTGTTGTAAATGGCAAGATTTCATTCAATTTTATAACTGAGTTATATTACATTGTGTATATATACTACATCTTCTTTTCCATTCATCAGTCAATGGACACATGGGCTCTCTCCATAGTTAAGCTGCTGTTGATAATGTTGCTATGAACATTAAGGTACATGTACCCCTTCAAATCTGTATTTTTGTATCCTTTATGTAAATACCTAGTAATCTAATTGCTAGATCATACGGTAGTTCTTAAAATACAAATACATGGGGCGCCTGGGTGGCTCAGTGGGTTAAAGTCTTTGGCTCAGGTCATGATCCCAGGATCCTGGGATCGCGTCCTGCATCTGGCTTTCTGCTCAGCAGGGAGCCTGCTTCCTCTTCTCTCTCTGCCTGCCTCTCTGTCTGCTTGTGATCTCTATCAAATAAATAAATAAAATCTTAAGAAAAAAAATACAAATACATACTATATATTATGTACTGTATTGGATTATGTGTTGTATTCCTATGTAAAACTCAAAATATACACTAAAAGAAATTCATACTCTGAATACTCTATTAGAAACCTAGTTCTACATAGAAAAATATATTTTTCTCTTTCCATCACTACTTCACTGCTTAGGTATCCCCCCAAGCACCTAAGCAGTGCCTAGCACCACATTTATTGTTTGAATAAGTGAATGAATAAATGAAAAGTAAGTTCAGTGAATGGAAAGTATCTATATTAGATGAGATTCAATAATTTTTTCATACAACTCAATTATACATGAATCAAACAATTCTTAAAATTCACTTGAAATTGAAAAGATTAGTGAAAAATGGAAAGTTAAATACCTATGAAAACGATGGACAAAAAACAAGTCAATTTGTCCCAGAATAACCCTAAAGTCTTAGAGATTTGAGATATAATAAGACAACTTAAAAGATGTGGGTAAGACACAGGGTGAGAAATAAAGGAATTTCATAAAACTATCGAGGACTCTGGCTACTCGACTCTTAGACCCTCACTCCTAATTTATACACAACCATGTGCCAAGCCCCTCTCCAACCTCTGCAAAAAGTAGATGTTTCCAATTAAGAAAAAAAATTAGAGAAATTTTGAAATTGGGGCACCAGTCACAGCAGAATGTAGAATTGGGCACTCTATTGAAAACAAGGAAATCAAATATATACATGCATATTCAACTATGAAGAAGACTCAGTACCCAAATGAGGTATGGGTATTTCAGGAGAAAACCAAGGAACTCAGAAAAAATAATGCCATATCCTATCAACAAGTCAAACACTTTACAATAACTTCCAATCAACAGAGCAGCTCACTAGTAAAGATATAGAGCCAAATGCAATGGAGTGTTTGAGGGAAACTTCCAAATAGAATGAGTTAATTTTTTTATTTTTATTTTTTTAAAGATTTTTTATTTATTTATTTGACACATAGAGAGATCACAAGCAAGCATGGCAGCAGGCAGATAAAGAAGGGGAAACAGGCTCCCCGCTGAGCAGAGAGCCCGATGCAGGGCTCGATCCCAGGACCCTGAGATTATGACCTGAGCCAAAGGAAGAAGCCCAACCCACTGAGCCATCCAGGCACCCCTCAAATAGAAAGAGTTTTAAACAAATAAATAAACAAATAAGCCAAAAAAGAAAAGAAAAGAAAAAAGAAAAAGGAAAGGAAAGGAAGAAAGGGGGGAGGAAGGAAGGGAGGGAGGGAAGCAAGAATTAATTCAGAAAAACAGAGAATTTAGGAATTTCAAAAGAATTTATATAAGTAGAGCAAACCTGCATTAGGAGGATTTTGAAAGGAGAATTACCAGGAAGGTGTGCACCCATATTTGACAGAATAAGAAGTAAGTACATAAAATCTCACATGAATTACTTTAAAAATGTTAGTAAAAGCACATAAAACATGTATATAGGAAAATGTCAGAAAAATAGCAGTTGGGGTGCCTGGGTGGCTCAGTAGGTTGAGCTGCTGCCTTCGGCTCAGGTCATGATCCCAGGGTCCTGGGATCAAGTCCCGCATCAGTTTCTCTGCTCAGCAGGGAGCCTCCTTCTCCCACTACCCTCTCTGCCTGCCTCTCTGCCTACTTGTGATCTGTCAAATGAATAAATAAAGTCTTAAAAAAAAAAAAAAAGAAAAATAGCATTTGTTTCAAGGTAATTGGACCATGGCACTGAGAAGAGTACAATCCTGTTGTCATTATGAGTCTTTTAATATAATTTAGCATTTTAAAAATATATGCATATATTATGCTGAAAAAATGTATATAGGCCTGCATATATACTAAACTCTGGCTGGAAATGTGATTGAACTCTCCTGATTGTTTAGGGACAAGAAAGATTGCTTTTGTTGTTGCAACAACAAAAGTGGCTGTATTAGATAAATATAATAAAATAGACAAGATATGCTAGTGTGTGCTATAAAAAGTTAGTAGTCTCCTATTTATGTGCATGGTAGGAGTCAAGGTCTAAGTAGAAAAGTGTCAGATTAATATATGTAAATGTCCTAATATCTGTAGCAACAACTGTGTATGAACACTACAGGACATACAGATTTCTAATGTGGACAACTATTGACATTCGCTGAGATGAGAAAACAGAACGGATATATAAAAAGGATCAACAGACAGGGGCACCTGGGTGGCTCAGATGGTTAAGTGTCTGCCTTCTGCTCACGTCATGATCCCAGGGTCCTTGAACTGAGACCTGTGTTGGGCTCCCTGCCCTTTGGGGAAGCTGCTTCTTCCTCTGCCCTTCCCCCTGCTCACATTCTCTCTCTCTCTCTCCTTCTCAAATAAATTTTTTAAATCTTTTAAAGAAAAGGATCAAGAGACAGCTATCATAGTATATGTAGGAAATAGGCACACGATCAGACTACCTCAATCCAATCTAGTATTTGAATTCTAAGTGAAGGTATGAAAGGAAAAAAAATAAAATGCATACATGTATTCTGTGATGATGTCCTTTTGAGATGATTACTTCTTGCTTGTTGACTCCCTGGAGATTCCCTAGGTCCTGCCTAGGCCCCAGGCTGTTTCTCAAGACTCCCATTTGATTCTGTATCAACTGATAATTTCACAGTAAGTTCTTTTGAAAGCAGAGAACTCTCTTTCTTATTATTTTAAACAAAAGTCCCATAATAATAACAAGGGTCTTTATCCGTTCAAGAATACAGAGGACATTTTTGAAGTGACATCTTATAAAAGCCACTTCCAAAAATATTTTGAATTCTTGAAATTCATGCATTTGCAGGTTTGTGAAACATCAAATAAAACTTAAGTAGTTAGGACACTCACATTTCAGGAAGGAAATTCTATGTGGTTCAAATAAGTTCAACAAGAACCTATTGAGTACCTGCTGTGTTCTTAGACACCAAACTAGGCGGACACCACACAGCCCCAAATTAAAGGAGAAATAGATCTGAATTTGAAACATTGTGCTTTCAGCAAATTTTGATACAGGCCAATAATAGTTTACATAAAAAACTCTGTTTTAAGGAGGAAAACTGTTCCACCTGGAACAAACGTGGAATGTAAATGATGAATAACGGAACGAATCACCAAGTTAAGGAAGAGGCGTTGCAGGTAATAGTGGAAGACACGGTCCCAGGTCTCCCAACCTAACACGTTTTAGAGAAGTCAAAGGGTGGTTGAACAGCTACTGCCTCCTAAAAATCCCAGCCATCCCGATTGGGACATTTTGTTCACCGGTACCATAGTGAGAAGGTATTGCTAGCTGACTGCAGAGATTAAGCCATCACTTCTAGCAGTGGTAAGGAGAAGAACCCGAAAGTAATGGAAGAAACTCATTTGGACTCATCTTGGAGGTTCTTGGAGTGGGGGGTAGATTATACCCTGTGAGGAGTCATCCAGATTTCTCCTTCGGAGTTTCTTAGCCTTATTTCTTATTCCCAGAGTTCTGAGAAGGTTGTCACCAGACGGCTAAAAGTGATCAATCTTGTTTGGAAATTAAGTGATTACAAAAATGTGCCTCTTCTATGTCACAGCCACTTCCTAGGGCAGCCTGCATACCAATGACTGGTCAACGTGGAGGCTGAAGGGCCAGCCCCCCACCCCCACCCCATCCGCAGTGCAAGTCAGCTAAAGACATCCTGGCTTTGGAGCACTCTGTGGGGGTTCAATGAAGCTTTCGGTAATGGCAGCTCAGCTTCTCCCTCCGCCCATTCCTTTCTTCCCTCCCTTTGCATAGAAGTTGATCTCAAGAGTATCCCCTGATAAACACTCTGCAAACTGTCTCAGAATCCGCTTCTTAGAGAACCCCGTCTGCCATAGAGGGGTTCTCCAACCTGGAGCTGACAGTTTTCCACAGTGGTCCTTATTATCTTACTAAATGATGGGTACATAACAAGCCCACTAATTCTCTGTAATTGCCTCCGGAACACGACTACCCAGCGTAAGCGTTGACTGAGCTGTTTTTTGTCGCCTTGTCATTTTAAGCCCTGCCCCTCTGAGCGAGGCAGCCAATGGTGAACAAGAGTTCGTGATGTCCAGTTTTATGATGCGTCAGAAGTGATTGTGATTCTGATAACCCCCTGATAAACCAAATGCCCTTCAAAGGAACGGGAGGCAGTGAGGTTGAGAGTTTTAGAAAGCTTCTGCTCCCAGAGATCCTCTCAGCTGTTTCTTCAACAAGACTGTCAAAGGAATTAAACTGTTTACAAGTTTGTAACCTTCAAGCAGGTACTGACAGGAACTGGTGAGTTAGAAACATAGTTGCCAGGGGAACGCCATCTGCTGCCACTTTCCTCACTGCTAATACCTACACAGAAAGACCAAGGAATCTGGTTTATGAGCCAGGATCTTGATGGTTTACAGGGCACACTGCATGTGATTACAGAGCACAGACAGAGTAACAAGAAAACCTTGTTTCTCAACTATTAGGACTTCAAGAAATCTGAGGGGGGAAAAAAAAAAAACATGTTACAAAAATTCCCAGGTCTTTCTTAAACTTGGTGAAAGGATGTAGTCAATGAGGTCACTGTAGATTACTAATCAGGTGACTTAATAAGACAGGTGGTAGAAATTGAAGACATAATGGGAGATCATATAGTAGGAAGCCAGCTGGCTGCTTCCTAAAAACAACAAAGACCAAAAAGTGATCCTTAAATAATATGGCAGTATATTTTGCTCTCTGCGTAACAACCTGACAAACTCTAGGCCAGTGGGGTCATCATCGTACTCCTTTTGGTTATTTATGGACTTAGCATCCTTCTATCTTTTCTCTGCTTCTCTATAGAATGGCATTTTCATCTACATGGTCAAAGCTGTATAGTTCCTGCTCATGAAAGATGGGAAAACAAGCTAGGCTTTAGAAAGGGGCATTTATGTTTAGAAATGACCAGAAAGCGGCACCTGGGTGGCTAAGACAGTTAAGTGTCCAACTCTTGATTTCGGCCCAGGTCGTGATCTCAGGGTGATGAGATCTAGCCCAGTGTTAGGCTCCATGCTCAGCAAGGAGTCTGCTTGAGATTGTCTCTCCCTCTCCCTCAACCCCTCCTCCCTTCTTGCTGTCTCTCTCTCCAAAATAAATAAATAAACTTTTTAAAATGGAAAGTATACTCATCTCTTGTGCTCACACTGCATTATGTTCTGCTCACATTACATAGCTACAAAAGAGGAAGACAAATTTAATTGATAGCGTGGTTCAAATGCCCAGCAAGAAGGAGAAATGGATTTTTCAAAAGGAACTAGCAAAACAGAGTGCCACAGATGGAAAACACAGTAGAGGAAGAAATTTTAGTACAATATGAAGGAATAGGGAAGCAGAGAAAGAAAGGCAGCAGGCCATGTATTATCAAACAAGTTAATTCTGTGAACAACTGGAACTTAATTTTATCCCACTAAAGGGCTAGGGAACAAGTTTTATCCCTGAGTTTCTTATGATATTAAGCATTCATATATCTTTCTTTGGTAAAGTATCCTCATCTAATTTTTCATTGGGGTTGTCTTCTTGTTATTGATTTTCTAAGACTCCCTTAAAAATTCTGAATATAATTCTTTTATCAGATACATGATTTGAAAATATTGTCTCCAGTCTGTGGCTTATTTTTGCATTGTCTTGGAAATGGGAAATATTTTAATTAGAAGTCCAATTTATCATTTTTTTTTCTTTTATGGTCAGAACATTTGGTGTTTTATCTAAGAAATTTTTGCCTAACACATGCCCATAGAAATATTTTCTAAGTTTCTTCTATAAGTAACACAGATATATATTTTACATATAGGTCTATGATCCTTTTTGAGTTACTATTTGTGTAGGGTGTGAAATGGGAGAGTAAATTCATCTTTTTGCATGTGGATATCCAATTGTCTCAGCAGCACTTGTCAAAAGCCATCCTTTACTCCACTGACTTGCTTTGTCACGTCGTTGAAAATCAGTTGACCAAAAATGTAAGTTTATTTTTGGATGCCCAGTTCTGTCCCATTTATCTATACCATCAATCTTTATGTCAGTAACACACTTTCTTGATTACTATAGCTTTACAGTAAGCTTGAAATCAGGAAACATAAGCCTTGCACTATGTTATTTTTTTCAAGATTGTTTCAGTTATCCTAAGTCTTTGCTTTTCTGTATAAATGTTACAGTCACCTTAAGAACCTCCAGGGATTATGCTGGGATTATGATAGGGATTGTGTTGTATCTATAGATCAATTTGGAGAGAATCACTATCTTAATAATATTGAGTCTTTTATTCTGGGAACATCAGATGCATTTACATCAGGGTTTCTCAGTTTTGGTACTTCTAACATTTTGGATCATATTCTTTTAGGAGCTTTCCCATGTATTGTAGGATCTTCTTTTCTTGGTTCTACTCACTGGATGCTAGAAGAACCCTTCCAGTTATGAGAAACCTAATTATCTGCAGATATTGTCAAGTGTCCCTTGGGGGGAGTCCGAAATCCACTCTGGCTGCAAACCACTGATATTGATCTTTAATTTCTCTAAAATGTTTTTTAGTTTTCAGTACAAAAGTCTTACACTTCTTTCATTTAATTTATCCCTATATACATATTATTTCTGATACCAATATGAATGGGATTTTTTTTTAATTTTGGGTTGTTCATTGGTGTCACAAATAAATATTCTTGCTATTTCTATATTCAGCTTGATCTTGTATCCTGTGGCCTTGTTGAATTTGTGTATTTGTTCTAAGGGCTTTGTGCTATTTTCATTAGAACTTTCTATATACAATATTATGTTGTCTCTGAATAAAGGCAGTTTTACTTCTTCCTTTCTAATCTGGAGGATTTTATTTCTGTTTCTTGTCTGATTTCACTGGCTAAAACTTCTAGTACAATGTTGACAAAGTAAAGACTGCCAATCTTCCTTTTTTCCTGATCTTGGGCAGAAAGCATTCAGTCTTTCACTATTACAATGCTAGTATAAGTTTTCTAATAGATAACCTCTATCAGAATGAGGAAGTTTCCTTATAGTCTTAGTTTGAGAGGTCTGTGGTATTTTTTTTTTTTTTTGTAAGTAGATCTGCTTGTATCAAGTGCTTTCTCTCATGTATTGAGATAAATTATATGCTTTTTAACCTTCATCCTATTACTTTTTTTTTACATTAATTGATTTTTGGATATTAAACCAAACTTACATTCCTGAAATAAATGCCATTTGGCCATGGTGCATAATCCTTTAGTCATATTGATTTTCTCTATTGTTTTTTCTCTTATATTTTATTGGTTTCCATTCAAATCTTTATTATTTCCTCTGTTTACTTTGTATTTAGTTTGTTCTTATCTTCTCAAAGTTTCTTAAGGTGGATGCTTCCAGTATTGATTCTAGGTATTTCTTCTTTCTTAATAGTTTACAACTTGAGGCACTGCTTTAGCTACATACTACACATTTCTTTTTTTTTTAAGGCTTTTTTTTTTTTAAAAGAGTTTATTTATTTATTTGACAGAGACAGAAATCACAAGTAGGCAGAGAGGCAGGCAGAGAGAGAGAAGGAAGCAGGCTTTCTGCTGAGCAGAGAGCCCAGATGTGGGGCTCCATCCCAGGACCCTGAGATCATGACCTGAGCTGAAAGCAGAGGCTTTAACCCACTGAGCCACCCAGGTGCCCCTCTACACATTTCCATATGTTGTATTTTTGTTTCATTTAGATCAAAATATTGACCAACTTCCCTATAATTTACAATTGGTCTGTGTTACTTAAAAGCATGTTTAATTTTCAAATATTTCTGCATTTCTCAATGTTAGTTTTACAATCCTGGTCTAACTTGTAAACATATAGGAACTGTGTATCATCAAATGTGACTCTTGCAAAGAAAGCTTGGTAGGCACAGTGTTTCTTTATACTTATGTTAGTTCATATAATTAAAAAATAAATTCAGTACTTTGGCATTTTTTGGCTACAGACAGAACTCTATTTTTACTATAAACATGAACTCGATGCTATAAACAAGAGCATGTATTATGTACCATTTCTTTGTTAGTCACTTTCCATTTTTTATTTCATATATTGCATATTTTTAGGTAAGAATTCATCAGTTCTGTGCATTTAATTATCTAATCTATGGTTCCACAGTAGTAGAGGCAAAATTTTTAAAACGTTATGAATATGTAGTTCCAAGTACAACAAAATTTATCCAAAACTATGGATGTTACTTTCCTTGTACTCAAAGGTAGGAAACCCTAAAATGATATACTTCCAAACCACGAAATTTGAAATGAGTGTTATAATTACTGACTTGTGCAGCCCACCACCTTGGTTCTCATAAAGGAGTTATTATTGAGTCCCGAAGTAGACCCTTGGTACAAAAGAGCCCAAATTAAGGTTCACATGGCTTCACAGTCTTCCTTTCTTTTTTCCATTTCCCTTTGTTTTTATCTTTTGCCTCTGTATGTTTATCCCTGTGGTCTTTCATACATATTCTTGCTCTCTCTTTTCCTTTCCATGTCTTTCCGGTATCTTCGTGACTCCATCCATCTCTCTCTCTTCAAGATCACCTTCAAGAACACCTATGTTGTTTTTCCAAATTGAAGTATTACATGGTTGTATATCACCAACTATATTATTTAAATGAGTACTTTTCTCATGTAAATGTAATGTGAGACAAAGCTAATTTGTTGGTACAGTTGTTTTTTACAAATGTATATTAAAATATGTACTTAAATAAATGTGTTCCTTGAAAAGTCACATGAAATCATCTGCTATATGACAAGTGGTACTCCTATTACATAGTATAAATCCTAGGGCATATCAATAATTAACAGGCAGGTAGTGAAGAGATCTGAAGGAAAGAAACAAAGCAATAATTAGGGGAGTTAGGATGAAAATCACGACAGGAAGAATTATAGATGTTAAGAAATTTAGATTCCTAATCTATGAAAATCACAAATTAAAGGTAAAGACAGAAATTTAGACATTTGGCAAGTTCTTTTTAGATTCTAAAAATACGTATCATTTATCTCAGACATTTCATTTGTAGTAAATTATCTTTTGAATATACTAACACCTCGGAATTTCCTATTGTATTGTTAAGTTTTTATCAGTGTAAAATAGAACTCTATCTATATTTTATATAAGACACATCATAATCACAAAGCAAAACTATAGTAAATTTACAAAATATAAAGAAAAGAGAATGAAAGCATACTACTATGTAAAATTATCAATTCTCAAAGGAAGGGAGCAAAAGAGAAGGAAACTAGGAACTACAAAACAGTCAGAAAACAGTTAATAAGATGGCATTAGTGAGTCCTCATGCAGCAATAATTTCTGTAAACATGATGGATTAATGTTAAAATCAAAAGATACAGAGTGGATAGATGGATTTAAAAAAAAAAAAGAACCGGCAGAGGAGTCAAGATGGCGGAGAAGTAGCAGGCTGAGACTGCTTCAGCTAGCCGGAGATCAGCTAGATAGCTTATCTAAAGATTGCAAACACCTGCAAATCCATCAGCAGATCGAAGAGAAGAAGAACAGCAATTCTGGAAACAGAAAAACAACCACTTTCTGAAAGGTAGGACCAGCGGAGAAGTGAATCCAAAGCGACGGGAAGATAGACCCCGGGGGGAGGGGCCGGCTCCCGGCAAGCGGCAGAGCAACAGAGCACAAACTTAGGACCTTTAAAAGTCTATTCCGCTGAGGGACATCGCTCCAGAGGCTAAACCGGGGCGAAGCCCACGCAGGGTCAGCGTGGCCTCAGGTCCCACAGGGTCACAGAAAGATCGGGGGTATCTGAGTGTCGCAGAGCTTGCGCATATTGTAACGGGAAAGTCGGCTGCAGAGACAGAGCTGACAGTAAGCTCGCAGCTCAGGGTTACCTTGAACCTGTGGCAGGCTCCGTGTATGGGAGCACGGCCGAGGGCAGGCAGACGGGAGTAACTGGGCGCTGTTCTCTGAGGGTGCACTGAGGAGTGGGGCCCTGGGCTCTCGGCTCCTCCGGGCCGGAGACCAGGAGGCCGCCATTTGTATTCCCGTCCTCCGGAACTCTACGGAAAGCGCTCAGGGAACAAAAGCTGCTGAAAGCAAACCTGAGCAGATTACTCAGCCCGGCCCCTGGTAAGGGCGGTGCAATTCCGCCTGGGGCAAAGACACTTGAGAATCACTACACCAGGCCCCTCCCCCAAAAGATCAACAAGAAATCCAGCCAAGACCAAGTTCACCTACCAAGGAGTGCGGTTTCAATACCAAGGAGAGCAGCAGAATTCCAGAGGAGGAGAAAGCCAAGCATGGAACTCATGGCTTTCTCCCTGTGATTATTTTTTTCTTTTCTTTTTTTTTTTTTCCCTATGATTTTTTTAGTCTTGCAGTTAATTTAATTTGTTTCTTTTTCATTTTTTTTCTCTTATAATATTCTTTTAAACTTTTCTTTTTTAACGTTTTTAACTAGTTTATCTAATATATATATTTTCCTTTTTATATTTTTCTTTATTCGTTTTCCTTTTTTAAATTCTTTTCTTTTTTTTTTTTCCTTTTTTTTTTCTTTCCTTTTTTTTGAACCTCTTTTTATCCCCTTTCTCCCCCCTCACGATTTGGGATCTCTTCTGATTTGGTTAAACCATATTTTCCTGGGGTTGTTACCACACTTTTACTATTTTACTTGCTCTTTCATATACTCTTATCTGGACAAAATGACAAGGCGGAAAAATTCACCACAAAAAAAAAGAACAAGAGACAGTACCGAAGGCTAGGGACCTAATCAATACAGACATTGGTAATATGTCAGATCTAGAGTTCAGAATGACAATTCTCAAGGTTCTAGCCCTGCTCGAAAAGGGCATGGAAGATATTAGAGAAACCTCTCGGGAGATATAAAAGCCCTTTCTGGAGAAATAAAAGAACTAAAATCTAACCAAGTTGAAATCAAAAAAGCTATTAATGAGGTGCAATCAAAAATGGAGGCTCTCACTGCTAGGATAAATGAGGCAGAAGAAAGAATTAGTGATATAGAAGACCAAATGACAGAGAATAAAGAAGCTGAGCAAAAGAGGGACAAACAGCTACTGGACCACGAGGGGAGAATTCGAGAGATAAGTGACACCATAAGACGAAACAACATTAGAATAATTGGGATTCCAGAAGAAGAAGAAAGAGAGAGGGGAGCAGAAGGTATACTGGAGAGAATTATTGGGGAGAATTTCCCCAATATGGCAAAGGGAACGAGCATCAAAATTCAGGAGGTTCAGAGAACGCCCCTCAAAATCAATAAGAATAGGCCCACACCCCGTCACCTTATAGTAAAATTTACAAGTCTCAGTGACAGATAATCCTGAAGGCAGCCCGGGAAAAGAGGTCTGTAACATACAATGGTAAAAATATTAGATTGGCAGCTGACCTATCCACAGAGACCTGGCAGGCCAGAAAGAGCTGGCATGATATTTTCAGAGCACTAAACGAGAAAAACAGGCAGCCAAGAATACTATATCCAGCTAGGCTATCATTGAAAATAGAAGGAGAGATTAAAAGCCTCCAGGACAAACAAAAACTGAAAGAATTTGCAAACACCAAACCAGCTCTACAGGAAATATTGAAAGGGGTCCTCTAAGCAAAGAGAGAGCCTACAAGTGGTAGATCAGAAAGGAACAGAGACCATATACAGTAACAGTCACCTTACAGGCAATACAATGGCACTAAATTCATATCTCTCAATAGTTACCCTGAATGTTAATGGGCTAAATGCCCCTGTCAAAAGACACAGGGTATCAGAATGGATAAAAAAACAAAACCCATCTATATGTTGCCTCCAAGAAACTCATTTTAAGCCTGAAGACACCTCCAGATTTAAAGTGAGCGGGTGGAAAAGAATTTACCATGCTAATGGACATCAGAAGAATGCAGGAGTGGCAATCCTTATATCATATCAATTAGATTTTAAGCCAAAGACTATAATAAGAGATGAGGAAGGACACTATATCATACTCAAAGGGTCTGTCCAACAAGAAGATCTAACAATTTTAAATATCTATGCCCCCAACGTGGGAGCAGCCAACTATATAAACCAATTAATAACAAAATCAAAGAAACACATCAACAATAATACAATAATAGTAGGGGACCTTAACACTCCCCTCACTGAAATGGACAGGTCATCCAAGCAAAAGATCAGCAAGGAAATAAAGGCCTTAAACGACACACTGGACCAGATGGACATCACAGATATATTCAGAACATTTCATCCCAAAGCAACAGAATACACATTCTTTTCTAGTGCACATGGAACATTCTCCAGAATAGATCACATCCTCAGTCCTAAATCAGGACTCAACCGGTATCAAAAGATTGGGATCATTCCCTGCATATTTTCAGACCACAATGCTCTGAAGCTAGAACTCAACCACAATCGGAAGTTTGGAAAGAACCCAAATACATGGAGACTAAACAGCATCGTTCTAAAGAATGAATGGGTCAACCGGGAAATTAAAGAAGAATTGAAAAAAATCATGGAAACAAATGATAATGAAAATACAACGGTTCAAAATCTGTGGGACACAACAAAGGCAGTCCTGAGAGGAAAATATATAGCGGTACAAGCTTTCCTCAAGAAACAAGAAGGTCTCGGGTACACAACCTAACCCTACACCTAAAGAAGCTGGAGAAAGAACAAGAAAGAAACCCTAAGCCCAGCAGGAGAAGAGAAATCATAAAGATCAGAGCAGAAATCAATGAAATAGAAACCAAAAAGACAATAGAGCAAATCAATGAAACTAGGAGCTGGTTCTTTGAAAGAATTAATAAAATTGATAAACCCTTGGTCAGACTTATCAAAAAGAAAAGAGAAAGGACCCAAATAAATAAAATCATGAATGAAAGAGGAGAGATCACAACTAACACCAAGGAAATACAAACTATTATAAGAACATTCTATGAGCAACTCTACACCAACAAATTTGACAATCTGGAAGAAATGGATGCATTCCTAGAAACATATAAACTACCACAACTGAACCAGGAAGAAGTAGAAAGCCTGAACAGACCCATAACCAGTAAGGAGATTGAAACAGTCATTAAAAATCTCCAAACAAACAAAAGTCCAGGGCCAGATGGCTTCCCGGGGGAATTCTACCAAACATTTAAAGAAGAACTAATTCCTATTCTCCTGAAACTGTTCCAAAAAATAGAAATGGAAGGAAAACTTCTAAACTCATTTTATGAGGCCAGCATCACCTTGATCCCAAAACCAGACAAGGATCCCATCAAAAAAGAGAGCTATAGACCAATATCCTTGATGAACACAGATGCGAAAATACTCAACAAAATACTAGCCAATAGGATTCAACAGTACATTAAAAGGATTATTCCCCACGACCAAGTGGGATTTATTCCAGGGCTGCAAGGTTGGTTCAACATCCGCAAATCAGTCAATGTGATACAACACATCAATAAAAGAAAGAACAAGAACCATATGATACTCTCAATAGATGCCGAAAAAGCATTTGACAAAGTACAGCATCCCTTCCTGATCAAAACTCTTCAAAGTGTAGGGATAGAGGGCACATACCTCAATATCATCAAAGCCCTCTATGAAAAACCCACTGCAAATATCATTCTCAATGGAGAAAAACTGAAAGCTTTTCCGCTAAGGTCCGGAACATGGCAGGGATGTCCATTATCACCACTGCTATTCAACATAGTACTAGAAGTCCTAGCCTCAGCAATCAGACAACAAAAGGAAATTAAAGGCATCCAAATCGGCAAAGAAGAAGTCAGATTATCACTCTTCGCAGATGATATGATACTATATGTGGAAAACCCAAAAGACTCCACTCCAAAACTGCTAGAACTTATACAGGAATTCAGTAAAGTGTCAGGATATAAAATCAATGCACAGAAATCAGTTGCATTTCTCTACACCAACAACAAGACAGAAGAAAGAGAAATTAAGGAGTCAATCCCATTTAAAAATTGCACCCAAAACCATAAGATACCTAGGAATAAACCTAACCAAAGAGGCACAGAATCTATACTCAGAAAACTATAAAGTACTCATGAAAGAAATTGAGGAAGACACAAAGAAATGGAAAAATGTTCCATGCTCCTGGATTGGAAGAATAAATATTGTGAAAATGTCTATGCTACCTAAAGCCATCTACACATTTAATGCAATTCCTATCAAAGTACCATCCATCTTTTTCAAAGAAATGGAACAAATAATTCTAAAATTTATATGGAACCAGAAAAGACCTCGAATAGCCAAAGGGATATTGAAAAAGAAAGTCAACGTTGGTGGCATCACAATTCCGGACTTCAAGCTCTATTACAAAGCTGTCATCATCAAGACAGCATGGTACTGGCACAAAAACAGACACATAGATCAATGGAACAGAATAGAGAGCCCAGAAATAGACCCTCAACTCTATGGTCAACTCATCTTCGACAAAGCAGGAAAGAATGTCCAATGGAAAAAAGACAGCCTCTTCAATAAATGGTGTTGGGAAAATTGGATAGCCACATGCAGAAAAATGAAATTGGACCATTTCCTTACACCACACACAAAAATAGACTCAAAATGGATGAAGGACCTCAATGTGTGAAAGGAATCCATCAAAATCCTTGAGGAGAACACAGGCAGCAACCTCTTCGACCTCAGCCGCAGCAACATCTTCCTAGGAACATAGCCAAAGGCAAGGGAAGCAAGGGCAAAAATGAACTATTGGGATTTTATCAAGATCAAAAGCTTTTGCACAGCAAAGGAAACAGTTAACAAAACCAAAAGACAACTGACAGAATGGGAGAAGATATTTGCAAACGACATATCAGATAAAGGACTAGTGTCCCAAATCTGTAAAGAACTTAGCAAACTCAACACCCAAAGAACAAATAATCCAATCAAGAAATGGGCAGAGGACATGAACAGACATTTCTGCAAAGAAGACATCCAGATGGCCAACAGACACATGAAAAAGTGCTCCATATCACTCGGCATCAGGGAAATACAAATCAAAACCACAATGTGATTTCACCTCACACCAGTCAGAATGGCTAAAATCAACAAGTCAGGAAATGACAGATGCTGGTGAGGATGCGGAGAAAGGGGAACCCTCCTACACTGTTGGTGGGAATGCAAGCTGGTGCAGCCACTCTGGAAAACAGCATGGAGGTTCCTCAAAATGTTGAAAATAGAACTGCCCTATGACCCAGCAATTGCACTACTGGGTATTTACCCTAAAGATACAAACGTAGTGGTCCAAAGGGGCACGTGCACCCGCATGTTTATAGCAGCAATGTCCACAATAGCCAAACTATGGAAAGAACCTAGACGTCCATCAACAGATGAATGGATCAAGAAGATGTGGTATATATACACAATGGAATACTATGCAGCCATCAAAAGAAATGAAATCTTGCCATTTGCGACAACATGGATGGAACTAGAGCATATCATGCTTAGCGAAATAAGTCAAGCAGAGAAAGACAACTATCATATGATCTCCCTGATCTGAGGAAGTGGTGATGCAACATGGGGGCTTAAGTGGGTAGGAGAAAAATCAATGAAACAAGATGGGATTGGGAGGGAGACAAACCATAAGTGACTCTTAATCTTACAAAACAAACTGAGGGTTGCTGGGGGGAGGGGGGTTGGGAGAAGGGGGGTGGGGTTATGGACATTGGGGAGGGTATGTGCTTTGGTGAGTGCTGTGAAGTGTGTAAACCTGGCGATTCACAGACCTGTACCGCTGGGGATAAAAATACATTTTTATCAAAAATAAAATTAAAAAAAAACAAAAAACAAGAATTTCCATAATAAAAAAGAAAAAAAAAAAAGACCCAATGATATGTTGTTACCTATAAGAGACTCTCTTTTCCTTTAAACAATAGTCTATGCAAGTAGAAATCAAAAGAGAACAGTGGTAGCTATACTCATAGCAAACAAAATAGACTTTAAGTCAAGAACAGCAACAAGAGACATTACATAATGATGAAGGGGTCAATTCATCAAGAAGATATAATCATAAATATAAATATATATACTCAATGGGGAAGGGATACTTTCAATAAAAGATGTTGGGAAAACTGGATAATCACCTACAGAAAATGAAATTGGACCCTACCTTATGCAACTCATAAAAATTAACTTAAAATAGATTGAAGACTTAAACATAAGATCTGCAACCTTAAAACTTCTAGAAAAATACATAGGGAAAAAGTTCCTTGACATTGGTCTTGACAACAAATATTTGGATATGAGACAGAAGTACAAGCAACAAAAGCAAAAACTAGTAAGTGGGACTACATCAAACTAAAATGCTTATGCATAGCAAAAAGAACAACCAACACGGTGAAAAGGTAACCTTTAATCCTTTTTTGATTATATATGTCAAGTAAAAAAAAAAGCAACCTTCAGGATGGGAGAAAATTTGCAAACCATCATATATCTGATAAAGGTTTAATATTCAAAATATCTGAAGAACTCATAGAACTCAACATCAATAAGAGGAAGAAGAAAGAGGAACAGGAGGAGGAGAAGGGGCAAGGTGGGGGAGGGGCAGGAGGAGGGGAAGAAGAAAAAGAAAGAAGGAAAAATCCAATTAAATAGTGGGCAGTGGGTCTGCATAGACATTTTCCAAAGAAGACATACAAATGGAAAATAGTTACAAGAAAAAAGTACTCAGCATCACTAATCATCAGTGAATGCAGATCAAAACTACAATGAAATATCACTTCATACTTATAATCAAAAAGACAGGAGAGGAGCATCTGGGTGGCTCCGCCGGTTAAGCATCTGCCTTCGGCTCAGGTCATGATCCCAGATTCCTGGGATCGAGTTCCGACATTGGGCTTACTGCTCGGTGAGGACCTTGCTTCTCTCTCTCCCTCTGCCTGCTGCTCCCCCTGCTTGTGCTCTGTTTCTGTCTCTCTGTCAAATAAATTTTTAAAAATCTTTATTTTCTTTTTTTTTTTTAAGACAGGAGATAACAAGAGCTGGTGAGTGTGTAGAGAAAAGGGAACCCTAGTGCAATATTGGCGGGAATGTGAAATGGTGCAGCCACTATGAAAAACAGTATGGAGCCTTATCAAAAAATTAAAATAATGCTACCAAGTGATCCAGCAATCCCACTTCTGGCTATAAACCCAAAGGAAATAAAAATAACAACTTGGAGAAATGTCTGCACTCCCATGTTCATGTTGCATTATCCACAATAGCAAAGGTTTAGAAACAACCTAAATGTCCATCAGTAGATAAATGGTTAAAGAAGACACAGTATCTACATACAATAGTGTAGTATTTAGCAACAAGAAGGAGAGAAATCCTGCTTTGACAACAACATAGATAGATTTTGAGGACACTACACTAAGTGAAGTCAGACAGAGGAAGACAAATACTGTATGATATCACTTTTATGTAAAATCTGAAAAAAGCTGAATTCAAAAGAGCAGAGTACAGTTGGTGGCTATCAGGGACTGGGGGCAGGTGACTGTGGGGAGAGAGGAGGATTTGTTGGTCAAAGGGCATAAACTGCCGGTTATTAGGCAAATATGTTTTGGGTATCTGAGGTGCAGCATGAGGACTATAGTTAATAATACTGTGTTACCTGCTGAAAATTGCTAGGTAAGTAACTCTTGAATGTTCTTACCACAAAAAAAGAAATAGCAACCATGTGATGATGTGTTGGAGGTGTGAGCTTAAGCTATGAAGGTAATCATTCTGCAACATATAAACGTATTAAATCAATTAAACAAGTTGTACACCTTCAACTTGCACCATGTTCTATGTCAATTATATCAGTAAAGCCAGAAAAATAAGGTATATGCTTTGTGAGATTTTAATTTCGGTACTATTATCTTTAGTTGTTGAAAAATTTTAGTCTTCTTTCTTCTTATATGTATTGCTGCTGTTGAGAAGCCTGATTTCCTTGTGTCTCCAGTTTATTTTCATGTATTATCTACTTTATCTCTCTGGAAAAGTTTGGAGCTTTCACTTTTCTTTGATGTTTTTATACTTTAGTATGTCAGGATTTTTCTCATGCCTCTTAAGTGCCTGTTTATATTTATCGGGGGAGGATGGGACACAGAGGCATCAGGCCAGCAGAACAACCCTTTCATAACGTACACAGAAAACAAGAATTCACTCGTGTTCAGATAAAGATGTAAACAATTTAAGTAGGAAACAAAGGTTTTTGTTTGTTTGGGAAGAAAGCATGGAAAGCATGCTTGATAAATTGAGCTCACTTAGAACGACATAGCATCATTTGCAATGGTGATTGGAAATCAAATATCCACCTACCTACAGTAGAACAGGTAAATTGTAATCTATCCTTACAATTTAATTCTATACATTAATGATAATGAATAAATGACTACTATACAAAGCTACACAGTGCTTTCTTTGTTAATGATAAATCTTTAGTTAGGTTTTCAAAGTTTGCGTAACTTCATTATTATCCTTTGCAACTGTTTCTTGGATCAAGTTCAGGATTTTATATTTATGAAAAGAAATAATACAATACTTCCAATACAAGCATACTCTTATTTTTATACAATATTCTAAGTCTTTTAACATGTTCAATAATCATGTTCAAAATTTGCTATTTTAAATTTTGTTTTGTGTTGTCTCACTAAAAAGAAAATTATTACTACATTTCCCTCAATTATACTTAATTTACTGACTTATTTTTTGAAAATTAACTTCTGATTTTTTCTCTTTTGCTTTTTAAAAATTTTTATGGGTTGCAATTTTACTGTTTATAACTTTTCCTAATTTATATATTTTTCCTCTCTTTTTTCTAATTCGTCAACTTGACTTTCTGATTCATATTTTCAGTCTTCTCTTATACCAGAACAATTCAAGCATATAATATTATTAATTTTGAGTAAAGCTTTACCTGTGTCCCATAGGTATTCTTAGGAAATGTTTTCCTTTTCACTTTAAACATTTTGTGTTTTTTATTTTAAGTTTTCTCTCTAATCTTGTTATCAACTAGGAAAGCATTTCTTAATTTTCATGTTGCTTTTTATCATCGTTTTATCATTCACTTCATTTTTATTTGACAAATCAGAGACTATGTTTAATAAAGTATTTGAAGAAGAAGAAGCTTAAAGTCAAGAAAGACCAACTCTGCTCTTAGCAATGTTATCAGCTATTTAACTGATGTGTTTTTCTCATCTAAAAAATGGGATTAGTAACAAGTACATTATGTGTTTGGGACACAATAGAGCATATACAACAAAATGAATGCAAATCACCTTCAGCATTCTTCAGTGAACTTGAGGCCCAGAATTTTTGGGGGGGGGGGTGTTTCATGACTTAGGTATGATTAGTTAAACCACCGACCACAGGACTGAACTCAATCTCCAGTCCCATCCCTGGAGGTGGACTAGTTCAAAATCCCAAGCCTGTAATCATATCATTGGTCTTTCTAGTGGTCAACCCTCATCCTGAAGCTTTCTAGGGGTCCATTCCAAATCAGTTCATTATCCCAAACTCAGTTGTTATCCTAGAGGCTCATGAATAATAAAGATGATTCATTTGGGAAATTCCAAAGATTTTAGAATTTCTCTCCCAGTAATTAAAGGCGAGTCAAATTCTTTAGTATACAACAGGTACTAATTGTCCACATGTTTTCCAACTTCCAAAATTTTGTTACTATTTCTTCCTCCCTTCTCTCTTTTTTTTTTTTGTCATCCTTTTGAGTTCACACCTTTAAAAAAAATCATTTTACTGAATTGTCGTGTTGTTTTCTGGAGGAAGTAAAATTAGATGCTTGTGTTCATTCTACTACCTTTAACTGTCTATAAGACATTTGTTGTTCCAAGAATTCTAATACATTTTGAATGAAAAAGAAAGCTGAACAACAGAGAAAGCAGAGGTTGGTCCTGCTTAAAAAAAAAAAAAATAGTGACCCCCCCTCCCACCAAAAAAGTTCTCTTTCTATTCTTACTGCAGGAGAAAATATTAATCCAGACTCTGAATCCAAAAGAGGAAGAAAGACAAGATTTTTTTTTTTTTTTATTTCCAGCATAACAGTATTCATTATTTTTGCACCACACGCCGTGCTCCATGCAATCCGTGCCCTCTATAATACCCACCACCTGGTACCCCAACCTCCCACCCCCCGTCCCTTCAAAACCCTCAGATTGTTTTTCAGAGTCCATAGTCTCTCATGGTTCACCTCCCTTCCAATTTCCCCCAACTCCCTTCTCCACTCTAAGTCCCCATGTCCTCCATGCTATTTGTTATGCTCCACAAATAAGTGAAACCATATGATAATTGACTCTCTCTGCTTGACTTATTTCACTCAGCATAATCTCTTCCAGTCCCGTCCATGTCATCAGAAAGACAAGATTTTGAGAGAAAGAACACAGTGGACATGGAGCTCCTCACTGAGCCCCAGCAGAGACATACCCAAAAATCTCAGAAACTGTAGGTCAAAAATCTGTAGAAACTATAGGGAGGCTCACTTAGTGAAGCAAACATAAGAGAGGGAGCCTCCCTTGGGATCAGGAGTTCCACGCCAGGGAGAAATTTTAGTAGATACCACCAAAAAACTGAACGTATGAATGTAAAAAAGTTTTTGGATTTTGCAAGGGATGTTGAGTCTGTGGGAAAATATATAGACAAGAAAATTATTTAAAGTTGTTCATTGGAAGATCACCAAGGCAGTGGATGTTAACCTATTAATAAACTCTCACTATTGAAGTAGGATGCAAAATTCTAGTAGAGAACAGGAAGAAAAATTGAGAGGCTTTAAATATTTGGAATGGAAAATTAAAAAACAAAGTTGGTTTCAAGAAAGATTTGACAACTGAGTTTTACCAAAGCAACCTTCAGAATTTCTCTCAATGCAAGTTGGTGATAGAAGTCACTCTCTCAAGGAAGAAACTAGCTGCTGAAGGCAGTCCAGGAATAGCATTTGTTCTACTGCTGCGTAAATGCTACTCATCCCAGTTGGTTTGTTGATGGAAGTTTGAATCCAGTGGATTTTTTAATGTTTTTTAAATGATTTTTAATGTTTGGTTTTATTTAAATTACCTAAGCAACAGACAATCACATTAAAGAAATTTTTTTAAGCAGAAAAAAATCAACAATACTGTTAACACCTACAGATAATCTCTCTCAATGCATTGCTGCAAACTCACTTCTATATACATATCATACCATACACAACACACATATCTGTATGCAAACACATGCATGTGCAGGTTCACTTACCCAGTAACACATGCACGTACATGATCACATGCATGTTACAATTCATATACCCGTGTGCATATTTGCATGTGTACACCTACTCTGTTTTAAAACCTCTTATGTGAGACTAGTAGGTCAGAGGAGGATTGATGGCTAATATTAGAGAAAGTTGCAGTTTAAAAATTTTTACCAGTATCTGCTTTCTATATTAAAACTGAATTCAACTTTAGGAGAATGACCCTTTGTTCTGGAAGATATATTTCAGTGAGCTCTTTTATTATGCAAATGTAAAGTAAGGACTCTTTGTCCTGAAGACCTGAGTGCAATAAACTACCACAGTATATATTCTTCAGCGTGAAACACTATATCCTGTGTATTAATTTAAATTAAATGTAAGTTCCAGCAGACTTGTATATTGGAAGGTTATGTTTTCATTAGAGAATTTTATTTCCCAAACGTGGATTTAGATGGCCCCTTGCCTATTAATATTAATAATACATTAATAGTAATATCATAGTAATATAATAGTAATACATGATTTATTTTGTTTTTAGGAGTTATATTCTTTATTCTTGGAGTAGTTAGTTGTAGAATGTGCTGGTCTTAGAATAAGAAGAGATCAATATGCATATCTGACCTGTTGTTTCATGTATTTATTAAACAAATCACTCTTAAAGATGTACCATACTTAAGACATTGTTAACCACTAAATTGACAGGTTGGGTGGACAAAGTTCGTTCTCACAAGACGCTTACCTTCTATTGCCTTGTTAACTTGTGAGTTTTGTGATTTTGACTGTGAATTTTTTTAAAGATTTTTTTTTAAATTTATTTGGCAGAAAGAGACAGTGAGAGAGGGAACACAATGGCGAGTGGGAGAGGGAGAGGCAGGCCTCCCGCTGAGCAGGGAGCCCAATGCGGGGCTTAATGTGGGTCTTGATGCAGGGCTCTATCCCAGGATGCTGAGATCATGACCTGAGCCAAAGGCAGATGTTTAATGACTGAGCCACCCAGTGGCTATGAATTTTTATTTTCTTTATTAAATGACTTCTGAGTCCTGACATGAGATTGCTTTTGTCTGTCATCTGTCAGATCTTGAAGATTAAACTGAAAAGAATAATATCCTAGTATTAGTGGCACTCTGAAGCTGAAGAGATAATCAGTTTTCTTTTTTGCACCAGCTTTTCCATCCTCCAAAAAAGTAAATTCTTACATGCATCAACTACAACAAAAGGGCTGTAGCTCTAAACTGATGTCCTCCTTCCAACTAGCTTCCTTCCTACTTTAGCTCCCTTACAGGGTCCTTTCACTTTTTCCATAATTTTTCTCTTTGAATTGAGTCTCCATGTTGGAATTTATCTACTGTGGAGCTAGTGCTGAAGGAGAAAAGTAGAGACTCATCTACCTTGGTGAGGATACCTATTCCCATTATATAGTCATTGGAAACCAAGTAATAACCAAAGGGAAAGAAACGAAGGAGAAGCTGCCCTAGATTACTATTTCTTTTAGCCTAAAGCTTCCCCTAGCTTACATGCCACATCTCGATGATAGTCTACAAAGAAGGCATGAACTAATATATTGGTAGTAAATAGTGTTCACCTGCTTGATGTCTCTGCTGTCTTCGTTCTTAATATGTCATCTAACTGATTCTCTTCTTCCATGAGCAAGACAGGTTATCTCTCTGAAAACAAATTTCTTCAATGATAAGGTGAATATGGTGAAGACAGCAACATCATAATGAGTTTGGGTTAAATTAGAACTATGGGAGTCCTAAACATGGTGCCTGGAACATGGTGGGTATTCAGTAAATGCTGACCGATTCTGCATTGGAATTCTCTGTCTTCATTGTGGGAGGCAATATAAATCACTGACAAAAGGATGCAGACTCTTAAATATAAACGTTGGAACAAGGAGGTCATCTCAGTGCCCTGAATGTAAATCTTAGTACTTAATGATGACTAATGATGGCTTGTGCCAACCCGAAGAATTAAACAAGATCTGAAATAAGACAACTAATACTTTAGAGATAGATGGATGGATAGATGATAGAGAGAGAGAGAGAGGAAAGGAACATTTTTGGAAAGGTAACGTCTGAATACATAAAAATAAGAGGTTTTCCAGCAACAAAAGGAGGAAAAAGCAGTAATAATATTACATATGTAGTAGTTCCTGAGTGTGTATGATAATACGTAAGACATCAATTTAAATCTTATATAACTTTGAGAAATTTCCAGACACTCCATTTCATTCATACATTGATCCTATCAATCAATATTGATCAAAGAAAGAAGAAAAGGCTTTGTGAATAAGGAATAAGTATTTACAAATCAGTACAGAGGCAAAGGAATACAAAAAGACACAAATTAGATGAAATAAAGAAAAAGAATCAGTGTGGGAAAATTTTAAAAAAGCATTTTATTTTCCTATGTGAATGTAATGCGTAAATTTAGAATCTTAGATGAGTATCATAAAATGAGTACAATATGTTTGAGATTCCTAAAATAACCATACCCATAGTCAACACAGAATCTAGAAAATAGCAGGGAATAAGGAGCATAGGCATTACATTTTCAGAACTCCTCAAAAGGTCAATACTTTCCAGAGAGAATATGTTTGGCTATGCCATATCTATTGGAGTTACACTGAAGGGTCTAAATGGCTCATTACTTCTCTGACTTCCCCAGTTTCACCCACTTATAGAGTCAACAACAACGAAAATCTCCTAAGTAGTCTTGCCTATGGTAGATTGCTTGCAGAGATGACTAAATTATTCCCCTACTTCTGTCTCCCTATTTGAATTGTCCTCTGCTACAGTGACTCTGCCTTGGCATGTAATTAGATTTGGCCGATAAGGTATTAACAAGACACAAGCAGCAATTTGGAAGATCTCACACACTGAGGGCTTCTTGTTCTGTGTTTAAACCTCTGAGGCGGTCCTGTGAATGAACTCAAGTTAGCCTGCTAGAGAGGCCATGTGGCAGAGAGGCAGGTGCCCTGGTGACAAACTGCCCAACACCAGACATGTAAACAAGGCTACCTACATCACTCAGCTTCCAGTGGACCCTGCACCTGATCCCAAATAGGTTAGTCAAGACCTCCTAGAAGGATGGATAAGCTGTGATTGGGAGATGCAGATGCATCAGGGGATGAGAGCAATGTATTTATGAATATTGTTATGTGATTGGCAAGGCAAAAAACCTAATGGGACCTAAGGGCTTATGGCTTCACCGAGCTGAAATAGTTCATGGCTCTCAGCCTTGACTCTTGGGCCATACACTCCCAAGTATGGAGTGATTTAGAGACATTAGGAATATTTCTCTGAAAGTCACAAGACCTCTGCTATGCTGTTGACACGTATGTTATCTTGTTGATTCCAGTTACTGTCCCTGTTCCTATTCCAGTTACTCTTGCTTCACAATGAATTATCTTAATAGAAAGCTCAAACTCAAATGTCTCAAATGGAATGCCTGATTTCCACCTACTTAAAGTTGGATCTTCTCCCAGTGTTCCCCACTGTATTTCCTCTAATTTTTTACTGCTTCCAGGCATATCTCAAGGATTGAGCTAATATGAGAAAGAAGACCTGAAAAGATTTCCACCAAAGAATTAACTACAAGAGCAGACCTACTGAAAATTATAACTCTTACTCAGAAGAAATTCACAAGAGATAGAGGGGAATGGTGATGCTTAACACAGCCTGGTCTCTCTCACTAAGCTTGGCTTCTGGGACAGTCCTATGGTTTCAAGCCTGATTCCAGGGATTGGAGTATACTGCAATAAAACAGTTGGAGGAAAAACCCAAACAGCTGTTTATCTTCCATCTCTATGGGATATCGAGCGCTCCAGGCATGCTCAGTGTTAGAGTCATCTGCTCTGTATGTATCCAAAAGTGCTGGATACAACAGAAACCATGGGTTTTTTTCAGAAACAAGACTGGCTTGCCTGGGGACAAACATCAGGGGAAATGAACATCAGCATGGGTACCTCTAGTTGGCATTAGTGTTGCAACATTAAATGGGAATTAATGGTATAGCTGTCACCTTACACATTGTTGAAAAAAAAATAAAAATGGCAAATACCAAACATATGGCTGTCCTATGAGGCACAGCCCCCAAATTCCAGCACAATGTTGGAAGAATCTAAAAAGAGGCAGGCTGGGTCAGAGAGGAAACTCTGTTCATTTGCCACCATCAAAATGACCCCATTCTTGCTCTCATGGTTGTGTAACAAGCTAAACATCAGCTACAACTACCACCTTTTCAAAGCTCTAAAAGGTTTCCCTAAGAATATTTCCTCCAATTTTTCAGTCATATTGTCTTGATCACCTAAAATCAGATTGACCAAATGACTTCCAGGGATCACATTTATATGTGTCATTTCCCCTAAGAGGCTGGTTAATTTCTTCTGTATCCTACAAAAGAATTTGATATTGAGAACAACATGCACAGCTGGCAGTGTTAGTGTTCTACATAAATCAGAGAGAACTTGGGGGTACTGATAAAAGCTTCCAATAAACTTCTGTCTGTGCATAATAGGAGACTCACTTGGACCCATTCATTCTAGTTGCTTGCTTTCTGGTTTCACATTCAGGAAGTCACTATTTTCCACATTTTCATTTTCTATCCCTGAGAACAGGTATAATGTTCTTATTTATGCATTTTTATTTATGTTTTGATTTATACCTCTTTGGCATTAAGTCAATCTCCCCTGCAAACCCCACCCACCTATAATTAAGGTCAAGCCACTGAGCGAGTGTCAGAAAGAATGATGTGACAGAAAGTATGAAATCTAAAGGTTGCCTTTCAACATCTAGCCAAATTGGAAAGGGAAGAAAAGTAAAAATTTCTTTCATATTCCACTAAATGACTTTGTTGACAAGAAAAGTGGTAAGGAATGTAGAACTGTACTTCTTTCTCTCTCTTCCAAACTCTACCTTTTTTATGGAGTAGAAATTCTACCTTCTCACATTTCCAGCTCGGTATTGCTACAATCTTCTTATGGCACATTCTCTTGGACTTGATGTTACTAAATTAAAATTGTTTATTCTCTTGTCAAATGTGTAGGCAATGCAGCATATCATAGTGACCACGAGAATGACTGTCAGAAATCATCTTGATTCAAGATCTTCCTAACTGTGCAGTTTTCACTGTCCCTTGACATTTCTGACATTCAGTTTTAATATCTGTTAAACTAATAAGATGGACGACTTCACAGGTTTGCTATTATTGTCAGATACACTTTAAAAAGTGAAACATTCTATATAGTGTACTGGTGCTGCCTCATTAGGTGGCTGTATTTGCCTCTGTTTCACCGTCTTCAAAGGGTAGTCAGGGTAGCAATTACTGAAGTTAAAGGAGTCGTTTGTTCAGTTTTGTTTTGTTTTTTAAGATTTTATTTATGTATTTGAGAGAGACAGAGAGAGTTGGACAATGAGAGGACAAGCACAAGCAGGGAGGCAGAGGGAGAGGGAGAAGCAGATACCCTGCCAAGCTGCGAGCCATCCCAGGGCTTGATCCCAGGACCCTAGGATCATGACCTGAGCAGAAGGCAGACATTTAATGACTAAGTCACCCGGACACTCCCAAAGGAGTGGTTTATTTGATGTTGTCTTCATTCTCCTTAAATACCAACTAGCCTGAAAAGAGTTCTCTGTGTGTGTGTGTGTGTGTGTGACTAAAACATTTACTCCTATGTAACATGGCATCTGTCTTTCTCTTTCACTTCTCTGCTTCTTTCTGTTTCTTGAAGTACTCTACATATTTTAGAATCTTTTAGGATCTTATAGTCTCCTTATCTTGTTTAGAAAGAAGCAGAGTTGAGATTAAGGTAAAAAATACAATGGCAGTTAGGGATGCCTGGGTGACTCAGGCGGTTGAGCTCCCAGGCTCTGGATTTTGGCTCAGGTTGTTATCTCAGGGCCACAGGTTGTGAGATCAAGCCCAGCAGAATCAGATTCCGTGCTCAGACTGAAGTCTGCTTGAGATTCTTTGCCTCTGTCTCTCTTTTCCTCTCCCCTTACTCCCACTTGTGTGCCCTCTTTCTCTACATATTTTTAAAAAAGAAAAGAAGAAAAGAAAAAGAATAAAAAGAAACAAAAAAATGTAAAATATATATATAACACATATATATATTATATATATAATGGCAGTTGAAGAGATAGGTGTTTGCAAATGACAATATCTACAAGTGAAGGGCAGAAGAATGAGTCACTACAAAATATGCCATTTGGAATTGAGCTGAAGGCAATGAATACTTAGGGGGTATAAGTATTCTTAACTGCTTAAAAAAAAATTAGGAGAACTGTATCAGGAAGAAAGTTCTTCATCTGAAAGACTTACCTGCATGGTAGAGCAAATTCATTTGCCAAACGTTTGTTGTTCTCACCTTCTTATGAATGGCTTTCCTCCCTTTTAAAACCCCAAACCCCTCTCCCCACCCCTGTTTTTTAGCTCAGAATGGTCTATAGTTCTTAGTGGCCTGACGAGCTTGGAGTGTCATATCTTGGTGGGGTGCCCATATGCATGTAATTAAATTTGTCATATTACAGGAGATCTCAACCAAGAACCTAGAAGGTTTGTTTTTCTTCCCCCACACAAGTTCCTCCCAAGAAAGCCAAATTATTCAAAAATGAAAGCAAGATTCCTTAGAGTTGATGTTAATGAGCAGACAAGAAAATCTTACCCAGTCAGAAAATGCACTCACAGGTTTCTCTCAGCTTACTAGGTTCATGCTACTATAAAGATGTTCTCATTCTTTCAAGGCATCTGATCACAAAATAAAAGAGACACAAAGCAAAATAGCAGAATTAAAGAACATGGTCACCAACCTGGTCCTTGAGGCTGTCAGTCCCCCCTTTATTGTGTGAGAAGATACAAGATATTTAGATGCAAAATATGTTAATGTTATTAAAAATTTGTCAGAGGAAAGTGGTTGGTTCTTATTTAGTTGATGAAAATACTCTTATAATCCATGTATAAGGTAAGAATAGAATGAAAGTAATAGTTAAAGAGTTATGGGAATGTGTGAAATTATAGCTTTGATTTAGGTTTATGTTCTTTGTTTGCATTTCTAAAAAGTGCTCTGCAGAATGATCCTTCTGGGAGATGTTCTTGGTGGTGGTAGGACAAAGTTATCAAATAAAGCAGGAAAATAAGGCATCCTTGCCTCCATCAAAATCTTTGGATAATCCTAAAGAAAAAAAAAATTTCCAAGTATTTTAATCTGCATTTCAAAACCAGCTCTGAAAATTACACAATTTTGAAATGCTATGCATATTAATAACAAGTGGATAAGTCTTTTCTATTTAATTTCAATAGTATTTGTGCTTTTATAATAGGATAACTAAAAGTCAGGGTCTAATTCCACTCAGCTTACCTTGCCATGTTGGAATCTGAATTACCATTACACACTTTAACTGGGTCTTCACTGTTCATCTAAAGACAGTATAGTCTAGATAAATGCAGAAGAAATGAGGAAGGTCTTAACTGCAACAATCACAAATCCTCAATCCAGAGAGAGCATAATAGCCATTCATTTCTTCTGCACCATGAAGGCAGGACTCAGACTGTATTTCTTCTCCCAGCCTGTTGGGACATCAGCTTTTCCATGCCAGCACTGGAATCCTCAATTATTTGAAAATTATATTTTGTTAGTGTATCTTCTCAATAGTAGAAATTCTCATATCTTTAGTAGATAAAATTATGACCTATAGTCTTTATTTATATTAAAGATTAAAAGTATATTTCAATTTAAGCAAAAGAAGGAGAAATGTAAATGAAAACATAAACCAAAGATATATGAAGATTTGCTTATTCTTTTCAATCACAAAATCTTTCATAACAGGCATCATTAGGAAACAAGAATAATCTCTGCATGAAATGTTACTTTCTTATTTCTAGGCAAAAAGTCAAAGTGAGAACAGATGACTAACCCCCACCCTAGTTTTCCTCTTAAATGATGCATTTAAGAATATAAAACTCTATTATTGGTGAAATTTATTGTGAAGTAAAATCGAGAAAATTCTAACCACCTTTTCTAAGTAAAAATTCTAATTTTTGCAAGAAAAAGACTCATGCTTAAGTCTCTAAATTGTGAAAAAAAAAAGAGAATGCTGAAAAGTTGGAGAGCAGAACCCAGCTAATAACTGATACAACCTTATATGATGTAGACACATTGGAAACAATAGTTTGGAAGATGGGTGTGTGGTACTTAGATACCTTTCCATTATCCATGTGGAGGTCCCATGATAAGAATGTCTTACAGTGCAGGCTACAAGTAGTAGAGAAGCTCATGGTAGCCCTTGATCCCAGCATATACACTATGCAAATATATATGAAACCTATACACAGCTGACAAATTTCTAAATAGGCAGTTATCACACTATATGAAATATAACATGCTGCTAAATATTTCCCCCCAAGAACATTTTCTCTTCTTTATGGGAACACACCTAGACAGTATACCCCAAACTCATTTACAATTGGCTCTAACACATGGAATGTGAGTTGTGATATATGATTTTTCTAGACTTGACCAAAAAATCCTCCTGTGTTGTTTCACATCATTCTGCTTGTTGAGAGATGGAAATCCAGGGCTCTTAGGTAGGAATCCATTTGATAAGAATAACAATTACTGCTAGCATGGATCCTCTGATGGTTACATTAAATACAGCTTCCCCACCCCTCCCCATCTCTTGCCTGGGAAATGGGACCACCATGGACCTTGATGTGAGCAATCAAACAATATTTATTATGTCATTGGTTACACACTTGAGTCTATTTATTTATGTGGCCTCGTCTAGGGTAACTAACTCAGTGCCTGCTACTTCCATTTGGGATGATAAAATTTAAATAATAGATTTCATCATCGTAATGTGTTAAAAACAAGAACAAACACAGACAAAAATCGCTTTTAAACTATGAGACAGTATTGCAATTACGTCCTTCATAAACTGCTTTACTGTGAGGGAGAAAAGAAAAAAAGAGCACGATCTAATTATGCTTTTAATAAGCTTCAAGAGGACATAAAATTTTGACTTGGAAAATATGGAGGCATAAAAACAAGCCATGAGAGAAATGGAGGTGTCTCCACCTGAAGCCATGAGACGTTACAAATTCTCAACAGGGGGATAATAGTCTAAGTATAATACAAAAGGAAGAGAGTGATGATGATGACAATGATGATGATGATGATAATGCCAGAAGCAGGGAATAAAAAGAGAACTATGAGAAAATGAAAATGGATCTCAAGGTTTAAAAATGAAGTCCAAAATAATAAAATAGAGAAATATAGTGTCATCGAAGTTGTAAAAAATGTGTACCAAATCAGAATATTGAGGTCATATGCGGAGGAAAAGTTTAAGATGGTCTGTAACATGTTAAAGAAGAGTAGAAAGATTTAAAATATCCCAGAAAAATTGATAAAGGTGGAAGGTAGACTGTGGAGACAGAAAGAGAAGATCTTTGTGTCCTTAAGGAGCAGAACATAGGAGCAGAAGAGGACTGAAGGCAAGAATCCTGGGAGATTACGTTCCATTTTTCTTTCTCCTTAGGATCACTTTGAGCACTATATTTATCCTCTCTATACTCCACTGTCATCATTTGGGAAATAGATCCAATAGAAATATCTTTCTCATAGAATTTGTATGGTAATACATACAAAGCGATTACAGTATCCTGGCTGTTAGTTCACTCTTAATGCATACTCAATGTTATGTCAAATTATTAAATGGAATACAGGAAATTCAACGATTTCATCAAAGGATAATTTCATTATCTAAAGTTATGAATCTGAAGATTAAGTGAGTTGTTGTAAATGGAAATATTAATGAAATGTGACCACTAACTGGATCAATGCAGCTGGAATTTTTGATCAAAAATAAAGTGAATTTGAATTAGCTGACATTACATAAGGGACAATAAAACCTGCCATCCTTATAAAGCAACATCATTTCTCTTCTTGACCACAGCAGAGGAAAGAAACAGGGTAAAATCCCACTTCAGGGCCTTCTACACCCTGCCTTATTTTTGGTTGCTAATCTTGTTATCAAATATTAGCAAAATGGGAATTGATAAAAGTGGGGCAAAGAAGCAAGAGCCATTTCTGGTGGGACACACACACACACACACACACACACACGCACATACACCCCAGGATATACACATAATACACTGGACGGACAGTTTTCGGGTTGGTGTAATTCCTTAACCTATAGGGAATAAAGAGGAATTAAGTCTCTTCCATCAGAGGGCTCATCTGGTAAATTTTCTCTGCATGTAAAACATTACATGATCTAAATAAATAAAATGAGCATAACTAAAAAAATCGCATGCTCTATATTACTTACATAACATTTTACTTTAAATTATTTTATAAAATCTTGTGAAAGATATTCTGTCTTAATGTTTGTAGAAAGTACTTTCATTTCCAAAGTCGTTATAAGTATTGTTTGTTGAGGAAATTATAAAAGAACGACTCAATGCCAATTTTATTTATTCTCAATTTGTGTGGCATTCATATTTTAGTAATTTGGTGAAATAAAATGTTTAAGGAAAAATGCCTAGCTGAAATCTGAAATCGTGATTTTGATCAAGTATTAAGTATATGGAAAATAATACTCTCTTTGTCTAGTCTATAAATGAGGGGTTGATTTCAAGAAGATGGAAAAGGTTAAACTAATGAATGATTCAGACAGTCTTTCATTCTTCATTAGAAGTGAATTAATTTCTTGAAGAAATGAGCGATCTTCTTCAGTTGTTAAATGTGTAAATTTCATCTCAAACATTCACAGTCCTCAATCTATTTAAAGACTGATATGTCAATGATGAGATATAAATTGCAGAAACTAATCAAGTTTAGAAATCCTGAGCTGTTGGCTGTGGTGACTGCTGTGATGCTTTAACACGAGCACATCTCGGCCTGATTATGAGACATCAGAAGGAAGAGGTGGCATTTGGAGCGAACAGTTCCCACATAAACAGGAGATGAGATTTTGTTATGAATTATGGAAAACAGGGTGAGAATTTTGAAAAGATAATTCTTAACAGGCTACTCACTATCTTAAAGAGAATGTCACAATTTTTCATATTTGAAAGGGCTGACTATAGAATTGCAGAGAAGGTAGTTTTTAACCTACTGTCTATCTCTTTTATAAAATTTGCACATCGTATAATATATAGTATGCATTCTTAAATTACATCCTTAGTTCAGAGAAAATGCAAGTGCTTTTCTTAGTCTTGTTTTTGGACTTTCCCCAGACCTTTTCCTTGATTTTGTCAAATTGGGTGTGTAGAATAGGAAGTAGGTTAATGTTCAGTGAATTTTTATTAGGTATCTTTTCATGTGTCTTCAAAGTCACAAGAACTGAGAACAATAGTAGTAATAAAAGTAGAAAAAATAGGCTGTGTGTTTATATTGTGCTATCTAATTGAAAAAATATTTTTATAACTGCTATATTATTTAACCATAGCTAATCTTTGAGATAATACTAAAAGGAAGATATTTTCCAGGCCATAATAGAGAAAACTGCAACTCAGCACAGTTAACTCATTTTAGTTGGAGAAGTCCACAGCCACAAAAAGAATTCCAGGCTCTCTAATGGTAAATACTTGAGTTAATATAATTCTCCAATAGCTATGCAATTAGGTTGAAATAGCAACAACAATGAATAAACCAATTCTTCATTGTCTCTCAATTTCTTGCTGCTCTTTCATGTTAGTTTCAAGTTCTAGAAAAGATAATAAGCATATATGGACCACTTATCATCTGTCAAATCCTAGAATAGATACTTGAAGAGCCTTACCATTCTCAAATCTACAGGATCAGAGAAGTTATTTAATTTACCCAAGTACACACAGCAATCAATCAATAGTAAAGCCAGTTAGGCATTTAGGTCTATCTGGTTACTAAAACTTTTCATTATACCATAGCTTATAGTATCCATCATTCCAAGCAGCATGTAGTTTTCTGGATTCTCCCACATGCCAGGAACAACTGTAATCTAGAAATGACATCATGACCCCTCTCCTTCTGCCATTAGACATCATCTTCTGAAAATATATAATATGGATAATAAACCAAACCTGGTGATTTCTCCTGGATTTAGACTTTAGATGGAGGACACCAATCTGGGAGGTTGGGTTCTTTTATCCTGTTTACATCCACTTTTTTGGCCACAAAAACTTAAATATGTCATGAAACTTCTGAGCAAAACTTCAAGTTTGGACCACAGCTCAAAATTTCTCTGGTTTCCAAACTACTCACAGATAATAAGCATATATATAAAATATAAGACTTAAAATGGAAAAAAAAATGGGGCGCCTGGGTGGCTCAGTGGGTTAAGCCGCTGCCTTCGGCTCAGGTCATGATCTCAGGATCCTGGGATCGAGTCCCACATCGGGATCTCTGCTCAGCAGGGAGCCTGTTTCCCTCTCTCTCTCTCTGCCTGCCTCTCTGTCTACTGTGAACTCTCTCTGTCAAATAAATAAATAAAATCTTTTTAAAAAAATGGAAAAAAAATGAACAGCAAAACACACCCCTTAACTCCTAGAACACATCCTTAACTCCTGGAACAGGAGAATATCACAAAAAAAGTAAACTTTTGAATTCAGAACACTGATATCAAACTCTTAACTTCATCTACATATGACCTTAAGAAGGTGGTCTAATCTCTCTGCAATGTAGTTTCAGCAACTACAAAAGTGCTTTAAAATTTCAGATATAAAATAAAATGAAGTAGTTATTCTATAGAGGAGGTATTAGAAACAACTAAATGTAATTAATTCTCATTTCCAGTGACCTCTGCAAGAAAGACTAAAGACGTGGCTGAAAACACAAAATAAAAATTAAAATATTCTAAACTATATAAAGTAAGAGCAAATAGTCAACTCAGAATTCTAACTCTAAGAATAGAAGTAGTTTGGGGATGATTAAGTTACTATAATACTATTCTATTTTCAAAATGTATATAGTACTGGGGTGCCAACGTGGCTGAGTCAGTTAAGTGCTCACTCTTGATTTCAGCTCAGGTCATGATCTCAGGACTGTGGGATCGAGCCCGGCATTGCGTTTCACACTTAGTGGGAGTCTGCTTGAGATCCTCTGTCGCTCTCCCTCTGCCCTCCCTCGGCTCTCCCTCTCTCTCTTTATCTCTTTCTCAAATAAATAAATAATCTTCAAAATATATCTAGTTGTGTCTTATCAACTCTTACACATCTGTGATCTGGAGAAAGGAATTTCTTCGAAACTAATACAGTTTTCTCCACAAAATTCAGCACATACAAAATGAGAAACTGAATGAATTTCAAGTTCCTTTCAAAATATAACAATCATTTACACAAAGATCCTAGTTTTCCATTTATCAATTTATCTAAACTCCTTAGGTTTCCTTATAATCACATCATAACAAAGGTTAATAGTACTTTCTTCATGTTATAGAAACTAAATAACCAAGTGTGTTTGAATTGACACAAAATAATTTATCCAAATATTTAATAAACTCTTGTAAAGAGTTTTGTTAAATAATAAAATTCAATCAATCATTAAATGAGTATTTAATCACATTAATCATCATGGTGATAGACATTATCAATATACAAAAGAAAAAAAATAGAATTACTACAACTACCTTATCAGAATAAGCCATTGTAATTATACTAGGCATTTTCCCAATTAGCTCAACACTTTCAAAAAGTAAGAGAGTTTCTCCTCTTGTTTTACCAGAAAATTGGATATATTATTTTATTACTGTACTATTAGTGTGACTGTCAGAATCCTTAGGTTAGCATAGAATAGCACGAATATAGATTCTCCACTTAACTTCTCAACTGCAGAGAGGACTCCTTTCACAGAACTATATTTGGAAAAATGGGCAGTGCTTCGATAAAGTAAGTAAAGCCTAAGAAATAACATTCTCACCTTTTTTTCCCCAGAGAAAAAGTACAGTCCTTGATACATCCGTAAAAATTGGAAATCTCCAAGTGTATTAGCGTATTAGCAGTAAGTACATGAAAACTAGAAATCCCCCTTCATTTAAGAGAAGTAATATAACACCTAACAAAAGTGAAAAAAAAATATTTAACAAAAGAAATAGTAAATTCTCTAATCTTATAGCTAGAATAAGACTCTAGAACATAGGCTTCTTGGGGTGAGTGGTTCAATACATTTATTTAAATCATCCATTCCTAAGCCCAGCCACTGGTATAGAGAAACAAGTGAGTTCTTAATTATTAGTTTAGATTCCGTATTAGGTATGAATGGATTAATAAATAAGTAAATGCCTAGCCTCCCTGCATTGACAAGTTTCTACAATTTCAAATGCTTGTCATGCCTGTATTAAGGTTCATGAAAGACAAGTTAGAGTCCCCTTGTATTTGTGTAGTAGGATTCCTGCCCCTATCCACATCAGTTAGTCACCTTCAAAGAGTCACAGGTAACTTTGCACTCTTCCCATTTTCTGTAAGGGAGAGAGTGAGGTGCCTTTTACTTGTTTTGGGGCTCCTTTGGTTAAAAAAGTCCTGGGCCTTCTTGTCCTGCCCCCATGCTCCCAAGAAGTGAACAGAAGTAGACAGAAGATGAGCCCAGTGCAAGCCCAGAGCTCCTTGACTACCTTCCTTTGACGAATAGCTATACTTCATAGACAAGGATGCTAATGGCTTCACTTTCAAATATGAAACTTCTTTTAACTTGCTAGTTTGTTCTGAAACCTCTGAATTCTGTCTCATGGCACTGAACCTGAGTGTCATAGTGACTTTTTTTAATGCTGGGTAACCATAGCTCTCCCCAAATTAGCCTTTCAAACATTCTTAGAAGGTAGACATTTGCTTCTGTAATAGTCATATCATCATTTCAGGTATTAACTCTCAGACCAAAATAGCATGTTATATTTGGGCTGAACAAGTAGAAGTTTGTTTGTTTCTCACATAGTAGTCCAAGCTTAACAATAAGGGTTGATATTATAGATTGGAAACTTTCTGCTTTCTTGCTCTGCCATCCTGAACAGATGCATTCCACCTCATGTTCTACAATGATTGCTTCAACTTTCCAAAAGGAGAGAGCAAGGAAAGTGGAATTCATACCTATTCTTCTCAAAGGCAGGGCTCAAAAATGGTACTTACTACAAATGCTCACATTCTGTCTTAGCTGGATAGCCACACATAATATCAAGGTAAAGAGGAAAACATAGTCTTCTGTTGAATGACCATGCTTTATTGTGGGTTCGTTCACAAAAGAAAAAGGAGGATGGAAAGTGACTCATTAACATTTTCTGGCATAACCATTTTTTCGTCTACCCGAAGCAGCACAAATGGACAACCAGGATCCCTGCTCTTTCACTATGAGCAAGGTAGTAACTGGCTTTTCTACTCCATGGACCAATAACACCAAATATCACCTCCACTCTCTCTTCTGTTTAGGTTGAAAATTCTTAGTGGGTCTAACAAAATTCTTTGTTTTTAAAGATTTTATTTATTGATTTGACAGACAGAGATCACAAGTAGGCAGAGAGGCAGGCAGAGAGAGAGAGGAGGAAGCAGGCTCCCTGCCGAGCAGAGAGCCCGATGTGGGGCTCGATCCCAGGACCCTGAGATTGTGACCTGAGCCAAAGGCAGAGGCTTTTACCCACTGAACCACCCAGGTGTCCCCTAACAAAATTCTTTTAGATCATGTGGGTATTTAAAGGTAATAAAAGCAGCCTTAAACTTTTAGACCTCTCATAATTTAAATGTATCTTTCTGTTTACATCTGTCCTAAATGTGACTTCTTCAGCAAAATACAACCAACATGAGAGAATCTACTAAAGGATTATAACTGATTAATACATGGGTTCCATGGTCACAACCATCAGGAGCTGATTATGACTAATAGCAGGCCATACTCCACCATAAATATACTCTTTGTGGCAACAAATAGCTTGTTTTCCTTTCTTGGAGATAATGTCAGTGGTCTGTAGGTGAAACCGATTAGATATTTCTTGCAATATCTCTATTACTCAATCCAATCAATACCAAAGGCTGAAGTTATAATTCAATAGTACTGTCACACTGCAGCCTGAGCATGCAGTTAAGTGCCCATAACCATGAGGTAGTTATCAGTTCACACAAGAATAAATACACACTACACAAACTCCTTAAGTTTATCACCAAAAATTTATTAATAGTTCAGTAGTTTATGAATAGAGTATCTGGTCTTTCTGTCAGAGACCCTTAGAAATAAATACCACAAATTTCCTTTCCTTATATTGGCTCTGATGGAGAAGGACCCACAGTCCCTCCTAGATTTTATGTCAGCAATAATTGTCAACTTCTCATAGGTTTTGCCTCACAGTCCTTAAACAAGGTAAGAGACAAGTGGCTCTTTCTCTGTTTCAGGATCCGTGATTCATCTGGCCACTTGTTTGTGGATAGTTCATCCTAGTGTTATTTTGGTACTGATGAGTCAAAGTGATGGAAAGCTTAGAGAGTCAGGCATAGATTTCATCAAAATGTTCATTAATGCTTATTTACCCCCACTTCTTTAATTTACTCTCACACATACAAAAGGGCATGTGAATGAGAAAATTGGAAATTGGAAATAGTCTTTTGTTAGATTGTATTGGAAATTTGAAAATTTATATGCCTCTGGCCTCAGAGTAGTGTGAGAGAGGTGACACTTGAATGCGGCTACATCTGTGTATCTCCTCAAGATGATATATCATCTTTTTAAAATTATTTTTATTAACGTATAATGTATTATTTGCCCCAGGGGAACAGGTCTATGAATTTTCAGGCTTACACATTTCACAGCACTCACCATAGCACATACCCTCCCGCACGTCCATAACCCAAACACCCTAGATGATCTACCATCTTAAGAATTCTCTTCTACATTCTCAAAACTCATCATAAGCACAATTATGTCAAGTGTCAAGTTGTCTTCTAATACCTGAAATATTTCCCTCAATCTGAGTGTCACAATTAAAGGCATGATTTAAAATGGAGACACCACCCATCTTAGAATAAAAACACAATACTCCGAATGACTGAATTCTGAGAGAGTACTCTCTCCTGGTGTCATATTGTACTGAGTTTTGGCATCTACTATGTCCTTTCTTTTTCTCCTACTCCTAGTCATTTTCTTCTATGCCTGTGATCCAGAATAAGCTGAAGACATTGTCAGAAAATATGAGCTGGCTTGACAACCTTTTAGATGGCCAGTCATGAAACAAAGACAGTGCCCCCAGTGAGCAGAGAGCTATCCCTGTATTAATTATTTGCTCTTTCAACATGCATATAGAGGATTCTTCCAATATCCTGGTCTCCCAGATCCTTAAAATGCCCTCCTCAAACAATTTTATCTTTCAACCTATCCAGACTCATTCCCTTAGTCATCTCAATCACAAGAATCAGCTCTGACCATACCTAATGCCAGAGACCACACATATCCCCCACTCTCCTCAACACCTTCTGTAGTGACATGTAAATTCCCTATGGATGTTAGGAAACACAGAAGGAAGGGAAGAGGCGATACAGATGTGGTAACTTTGGACTGAGTAGTAAATCAAAAAATAATATTGACTCTTCCAGTCCTGTCCATGTTGCTACAAAAATTGGGTATTCATCCTTTCTAATGGAGGCATAATACTCCATAGTGTATATGGACCACATCTTCCTTATCCATTCGTCCGTTGAAGGGCATCTTGGTTCTTTCTACAGAGATTATGCTGAGTGAAATAAGTCAAGCAGAGAGAGTCAATTATCATATGGTTTTACTTATTTGTGGAGCATAACAAATAACATGGAGGACAAGGGAAGTTAGAGAGGAGAAGGGAGTTGGGGGAAATTGGAAGGGGAGGTGAACCATGAGAGACTATGGACTTTGAAAAACAATCTGAGGGGTTTGAAGCAGCAGGGGGTGGGAGGTTGGGGGAACCAGGTGGTGGGTATTAGAGAGGGCACAGATTGCATGGAGCACTGGGTATGGTGCAAAAATAATGAATACTGTTATGCTGAAAATAAACTTTAAAAAAAGAAAAAAAAGAATATTGACTTTGACTGAAAAAAAAATCCAAATCAGATCAAGTGTATCAGAAGGTGTTGAAATTAAAGTTTTCACTGCCAAATAGAAATGAGAGCTCAAGAAGAAAATGATTCTCTTAGGAAAACAGAGTTTCAGTTGAGTACACATCTGTTTTGTAGCTGACATTTATTTATGTTATAAATTATATCATCTACATTAGCTAATTGTACCAAATAGCCCATATCCCCAACTACCCTGTTCACCAACTCTTGATGAATTACATAAGACTTCAGAAATACCCTGTGGCATTGTCTCAAACAAAAATAAATAAATAAAAGGAAAAAAGAAAAGAGAAGAAATCCTAACGGACAAAAGCTGGCTGTATTCTTACCCTCATTAGCAATCAGTATATAAAACAATTCAGTCCTTAATCCTGACACAGAATATCATGAACTCCCCATAACCCACAGAGGGAATCCTGAAATGAGGGCAGAAGTTTTGGGTCCAATATGCATTAAGCCTGGTGATCTCCAAATAACCAAATTTCTCCAAATTTCTTAAATTCCTCCTAAATTGAAAATCCACACAGACATTGAGACTCAGATGTAATGCCATTAAGTAATTCTTCTTTAATATATCTCATAAATCATGGCACTATGATAGAGTGTTCCTCTCAGAATGGTCCCAAAGGAGTTCAGGTCCTTTGGAATTATTATTCTCCTCTTTCATGATAAACTACTTTCCTCTCATGTCTCAATGATTTTAGCTTCTTGCTTATTGCCATTCTTGCTAATAATCTGCTTGATGTCTTTGGAATTTCAATGTGCATGTAAAGGAGGCTTTTGGTATCTTCACCTACTATTTCCTTAATATACTCTCCTCTAACAACATTGTTTCCCATCACATCTCAGTCACTCATTCCCACGGTCATACATTTCAGACCTTTAATTGTAATACCAGCTATGCCTTCATAATCTCTATAGTACGTGTTGTACTCTGGGTGATTACTGTTTTGTTTTGTTTTTTTCTGTTCCCACCTCAGTAATTCTAGTACACTGATTTACAACTAGTACCTTGTTTTACACTGATTTACAACTATCCTTGAGCCTACCAGGTTTCCCAACAACTTGATCCTGCAAAATTCAACTGTCCATCACCATTTTACATCCTTACCCCCTTCTTTCCTAAGTATATTACATGGCCATGTATAATTACTGTATTGCATATGCACATGTCCCTGTTCTCTCTTACTTTGCAGTATTCGTTAGGTAAAACCATAATTCCTTTTTAACCCAATTCTTCCTATTCTGTGTGTGTTCATAAGGCTGAAGGTAGTTGAAACACAGCACAAAACCTGACTAGTTGGCCTCTCTTTGAAGACATGACCATAAATTTCAAATCAAATCTTAATGCTTGTTGCTGAGGCACCTGTACTCTGCTTAGTCTACCCATCTGCTCTCTCTCTCTCTCTTTCATAGCAATCCCCAACACCTTTTCCCCCATTCTCATTCCTAGTTGATAACCTTGTTACCTAGTTCATGCAGAATACTTAGTCTTCTGTAGACCCCAGAAGCTGTATCCACATAGTCTGCATTCCCACCTTTACTGTAAATAAACTATCCATGATCCATTAGAAAGTCAGCTCTTCAACTTTTGTATGAGTGGCTTTCCTCTATCTCACATACTCAAGGGTATCCCTCCAACATTTCTCTTTCTTTTTTTCTTTTTTCTTTCTTACATCATCAGTTGTTCTTTCTTCTTCCAGGTCATTCTTGTTAGGGAAAAAAAATCTGCTATTTTCTCCAAACTTGAAAGAAAAGTGAAAGCAAAGCAAAACAAAACACTTTGTTGATTTATCAGCTACCACTCCATGTCTTTGCTCCCCTTCGCCGAAAACTTTGAATCTCTTGTCTATATTCATTGTTTCAAATTCCTCTTTTCTCATTCTTTGCTACAACTACTCTGATCATGCTTTGGCCATTCCCTTTTTCCCACACTAGAAGAATAGTTTTTCAAAGTCACCAGATGACAACTGCACTAAATCTAATGCTCAAGTCTCAATTCTTCACTTGATTCTTCAGTAGCTTTTGACTTGGTTTGTCCTTTTCTTCTTCTTAATACACTTTCTCCGAAAGGCTTCTCAGATACTAGGTACTTTTTATTTTTTCCTAATTCACTGCTTACTTTTCATTTTCTTTTGCTAGGCCTCCTTTGTCTACCTTAACTTCTAATGTGAAATGCTCATGCTCAGTCCCTGGTCCTCTTCATTTATCCAAGAATGATACTCCCAGTGATCTAGACCAGTCTTACGACCTAAAACCCTCATGAGACAACAGTTTCCATTATTATGTTTCCAGATCAGATCTCACTCCTGAACTACAAAATGTTTATTATATATCTCCATTTGTGGATTTTTTGGACATCTCAGAACACTTCCAAAATTAAACTCTTTATCCTTCAAAAAAACCTATTTTTTGTTTGTTTGTTTGTTTGTTTGTTTTTAGATGTATTTATTTATTTTAGAGAGGAGAGAGAGAGAGTGGGGAGGTGGGGCAGAGAGAGAGAAAAGAATCCCAAGAAGACTCAATCTCACAACCCTGAGATCATGACCTGAGCAGAAATCAAGAGTTGGATATTTAATGGACTGAGCCACCCAGGCATCCCCCAAAAACTCCTTCTGAAACGTTCATAATCTCAGCAGAAATCTTGACATCTTCCTTATCTCCTTTCTTTCTGTCACACTCCATGTCAAATCTAAATGGAAATACTGTAAGCTCTACATTCAAAATATACATGCTAATTAGTGATCTCACACTCCTCCACTGCTCTCCACTCTGGACAAGTTACCAACACCTCCCACCTGAATCACTGCAATATCTTCCTGTCTCCCTTCTTCTGTCCTTGCCTCTCTGCATGCCAAAGTATAGTCTTAAAAGAGCAAAAGAAAATACATTTAAATTGGAGGTAATATGATGGCACTCTTCTATTCAAAAAAAGAGTATTCTCACTGGCTTCCCATTTCGTTTAGAATAAAGTTGAAGGGGCACCTAGGTGGCGCAGTCGATTGAGCATGGGACTCTGGGTTTCGGCTCCTCTTCTAGTCTCCCATATGTTGACTGTGTTAAACTCACCATCAACTTCTTTTTTTCCTCAAATATTTCAGGCGTGCTCTCACCTTGGGGTCCTCACATTGGCTGTCCCCTACAAATGGAGAACTCTTCATGTCCACCTCCTTCAAATGTTTGCTCAAATCTCATCTTCTCAAACAGGCCTACCTTGACTTCCTTACACAAAATGCTTACCTTGGTCCAGCCAGTATACATTTTCTGCTTTATTTTTCCACACCACTTCACATTCTGCCAGCCATATGACCTGCAAACAAACTGTATTTATAAATAATATACTTATTTATTATGCTTTTCTATTGTCTGCCCCTCCCCATTAAATACAAGTTCTATAAGGACAAGAATATTTGCCTGTTGGTGTATTGATCTCTCCCAAGCAACTAGGAAAAAATGCCTAGCACCTACCACATATTAAGCACTCAATAAATATTTTACAAATGTATGATTAACTGAAAGAAGAAAATATCTTAGTTATAGTTCATGGTTTCCCTTTTAATTTTTTTTCTTTTCCTTGGACACCAGGGAATTAAAATCAAAGCTATCTCAATGTTTTTCCCTAGCTAAATTAATCAGGACACTTCCTGTAGAAAAGTGACAATTATACAACTCAAATAAACTTGAGTAGAAAAAGGGACTATATTGGCTTCAGTAAGTGGGAAGCTCCTGAAGGAAGCGTAGGAAGTGGTTTCAAACACAGTTCCATCCAGGGTTTCAATTAAAGTTACTAAGTTTCTTTCTTGCAAAATCTTGAATCTATTTCTTTCTGAAGCCTGACCTGATTCTTTCCTAAAACATATGGGCTTCTTCCTTGCGGTCAGGGAAGTTGGCTCTGGCAGCCCCAAATTCACAGCCTGCCAGCTTCTGGTCCCCAAAGTGGGAAATATTCTTTCCCCCTTGAATTTGCAGTTGTCCTGTGAAGGGCTCTGGCGGCCCAAATGAGTCACAACTTACCTGTGTGTTGGGCCACAAGAGGTCAGCATAGTACTCATAGCTTTACCAGAACTGTCCAGAAAGTTGGTTCCTCCAAGAAGAGGGACGCTAGATAAACTGTGTATTTATTTTACAACATAGTCCCCTCTTCTTCCCCCTTACTGTTTACTGGGATGTTTCAGAGCTCAATTTCTATCTGATGGTACAGATCAGTCAAGAAGATATGTGTAGGGAGAGAGGATAAGACCAGGAAGATTCTAATTGGAGCACTTTCAGGCCAAAGGTTCTGGGCACAGTGGACCTTGTCTGACCAATGTTGTCCAGAGACTTCCAACTAACTATAATTTAACCTATTTTAATGTAATAAATATTTAAAAGAAGAATAGTTTTTTTATGAATTAATAAATAAAATGATGTTTTTAAAATGATTGGCATTTTACTCATGTATATTATAATATCAACTAACTGTTCATATAATCTTTTTATTCATCCATCATGTTACTCGTCTCTCTGACTGTCAGAGAAGAAAAATTGTTCCATGCCTACCACATACAATATAAGGAACTGTGCAGGTAATCGGAAAGCAAAGTTGTTAAGATATGTTTGGTTCAAATGAACATAAATACGTACACTTGCAAAACTTTATTTAATCAGGATGCTAAATCCATAATGATAGTAGATAGGCTTTGTATTTAGAAATCTTATTTCCACTTCCCAAAAATTATCATAAGTAATGTTTATAGAAAGCCAACTCTGTGTCACGCACTCTTAAATTAATCTGTTCAGTGTTTTTATGAATTATTTAATCCTCACAATTTTATGTGGAATATACTATTATTACCTCTATGTTACAGAGGGAAACCGATAAAAACTCAGGAAACTGAGATGCTAGTCTCATGGTTAGGAAGAAGTGGAGTTAGGACTCAAATGGAGTAGTTTGATTTCAGAGATAAAATTTTCTAACACTCTGCACTCTTTTTTTTCAAGATTTTATTTATTTATTTGACAAAGAGAGAGAGATCACAAATAGAGCATCAGGCAGAGAGAGGCAGAAGAAGGCTCCCTACTGAGCAGAGACCCAATGCAGGGCTCAATCCCAGGACCATAAGATCATGACACAAGCTGAAGGCAGAGGCTTAACCCACTGAGCCACCCAGGCACCCCAACACTCTGCACTCTTTATTAACAAAATAATGACATTAGGGCAAGGTGACCCATGACCCCAATAGGAGAACTAGCCACAGACTATAAGAAAGGTGGTTTACTTAGATTGGTGTCCACATAAAAAATCCAATCTCACTACAAAGAATTCTGTTTTTTTCCAAAAAAAGTTGTTTGATATGACTTATTGAGAAAGGATCTATTGTAAGGGTCAAAGTAGGACATGTGAAACAGTCAACTTACTGTTGGAGATATTGTAGTCCAAAGCAACTGTGAGAGTGTAAGTTCTTGGTACAAGATGTATTGCTGTATTCCAGGGCCTTAGTTATAGCCCACCTACAAAGACAAAACAGGACACTCAAGTAATGGCAGAGCAGGAACCCCTTGTTACAGCAAATGGTAACTGTGTACTTGTTGTGCTTTAAAAGCTCTGTTTTTGGATGACCTGGATGTTATAAGTATGCACAGATCATTGTAATCCTTTGAATTTCTGCCTTAGAAAGAACACCGATGGAACCTATATAAAAGAAAACTCATCTTCAAGAAAGCCTTTGGGGTGATGATTGCAGAGAAAGAAGGAAAAATCCATGTACATATCATGGAAGAAGGAATATAAGGATAAGCAATGATTCTGCAGGTAATGGCACTTTGAATATCGAAGTGATGTACTATCATGTAACCAAGGATGAACAAGTTTTTGTGTTTTGCTTTTGTTTTTGTCTCTTTTATTGTGCCACACTAGTGACAGCTGAAGGGTGACCTGCAAAATGACTCAGCATCCAGGGACATGGTAATTAGACAGGTGTGTGTGTCTCTGTTTATATAGAATGGAAGAATGAATGGGGGGTCCAAAGTTAGCACGACCAGTTACATAGTAGAGGACACAAATAGTAAAAGGGATAAAATATGCTGTGTCATGAATGGGTTCTGTTTTATTCACTTTCTCTTTTAGTTTGTTTTTTTAGTCATTATATTCATAAAATGTATTTCCATTAGCCTGACCTGAGAGACAATGTGCTATATTATCCTAGATTTATTTAATAGCTGTGGTGTTAGTTTCATGTATTTTCAGGGTATTGAACATTACAGTTTAATGTTTTACTTTACATCACAGCTAATATGAACTAATCGTTAGAAATTTTCATGGTGAAGAACCATGGAAAGGCTGAGAAAGTCCAAAGACAAATCCACACTTAGATGCACATACCACATATCCTTGGATTCAAAGTGTAGTTTTATGTTCTCACCATATTTAATTAGAATGAAGTAACATCAATAAATATTTATCCAGGATTCAAGAGTTAAATAGGTGCATTTAATTTTGTCATTATTTCCCAAGTAATCATGCAGATTAGACTTAATGACAAAGACTAATTGAGTACTACTTATAATTTCTAAAAATTAAAATTAAACAAAGATCATTTTTCCCTAATTGGGAAATAAGGATGAAAAGCCAGAAAAATCTCCATGTTAGAAAGGCTGTGTAGGGGAGCCAGCAGGCATATTTGTGAGCAAGTCACATTCACAATTGTAGTTTTAACTCTAGAGTGCCCATGTTTTCAGACGGAGTCCAATCCATTTCAAAAGCAAATGCATACACAACACAAATTATCATTTAAATGCAAAACATTTTTCATTAGAAATTTTATCTCCCCTTTTGGTGATGTGACAAGAAGTCTGTGATATGGATTAAAGGAAATGAAAATCCCTCTACAAGGCCAGCCAAAAACCTCTTTGCTTTCGAGTGTACTCATTTGGGTTACAATTTCTATTATGTTTCTGCTTTAGCATTACATTTGAGTTTCATCATATTAAGTTCATTTACATTAGTATGAAAGTCAGTATAATAATAGAATAAATTATTTTGAAATTAATGTTAAAATACTAAAGACTCAGAGGCAGCTTTGATGATTAAAGTTGATTATAATGGCTAAATGTTGACAACATAATACATTCTCCAATTATTTCTCTGAATATTGCATCTTGTGATACATTTCTTTAACTTCTTGTATTATTCTTTGTGTTGAAAAAAATAAGCATCTCTGAATATGTAACCATAACTTGGTGTGAGCAAAGCAGAAGACTACTAAAACTGATAAATTAAATAATGTGGATAACAAATAATTTAGGTAACTCAAAAATAATTATGTTTTTATTAAGATATGTCAGAGAATAAATTTGTAACTTGGAATAGTGTAGTTATAGAGTACAGAGTAATGCATAGAAACATCTAACTCAAACTATTGCCAAGTATAGGAATTATTTATGTATCATATCCATTTTGGGGGCTAAAAATGGATGGTAGGAGAGCATTGTATGTAACTTTGATCTGTTTGTTTCACAAGATTAGTCATTATGCCTTATTGACCATATTCACCATATCATAGAGGTTGATTAAGAAAAGGCAGGGAATCACCAGGTTTACACACTTCACAGCACTTATGCTGGAAATAAAAAAATAATAATAAAAAATAAAAATTTACAAAAAAAAAAAAAAGAAAAGGCAGGGAAATATAGTAAAGCTTTTGAATTTCATATTGGCCATAATCTTAATTCACTGAAGGATTGAAGCAGGAGTGATGTACTAATGGCACATTTATAAAGATGGCTCTATATAGTCCAGTAGGACTTTCTGTGATAATAAGTGGAAATGTTCTATGTCTACACTGTTTAATATAGTAACTACTGCCTATATGTAGATATTTGAAATGTGGTTAGTGCTACCAAGAAACAGAATTTTTAGTTTTCTATAATTTTAAAGCTTTTAAATTAAAAATTAACTTATTGTCATATCAAACAGTGGAACTCTAGAAGCTGGGTTGACTTTATCCAAGGTTGTCAATCAAAAGGCAATCCCAGAAATTTAGGTTTCCTTGCATGCACATTCATTTCCCCTTTAAAATCCTAAATGCAAGAACTTAAAGAATGGCTTGTCTGTTGATTGCACCTGTTCTACCTTTCTTTCTCTTCTCTCTGAAATATCCCCCATACTTAAACCAACCCTCGGGACTCTCAGGACTGAAGAGAGGGATAACAAGAAAAATAATATCTGTATATCATTACCTGGGGTTTGGAATTCAATCCAAACATACATTTAACCATGCATTTGTAGGTTAATGCCTTGAAAAGTAAACTGATACATGAATCTAACATTTGTTATTAATTTATTTAAATATGTGTTGAGCACTACTTGCCAAGCCATGTGATAGAATTCTGAGGATGAAAGCATAAGCAGGTCTGAACTCCACAAATTCACAATCTAGCCAAGTAGGCAGATATACAAAGAGCTAATCATAACACAGTGAATGACATATGGTGATGAGCAATTTAAATAAAATGATCATCAGACTAGAAATATGGAAGTGCTTAATTCTGCATGAAGAAGTTAGGAAACAATTGAGTCAGGAATTGACTAATGTCGAGATGAAAATTTCAAGGTGAACGAGGAAGAGGGGCAGAAAGGTAAAAAATATGAACGTGGCAGGTGTGTAGGCGCAACTGCACAAGACAGGAAGCTGCCCGGAGCTGAAACAACACAACTGTAAACGTTAACATATGAAAATTAATCACTTGTTTTAAAAACTATATATAAACTTTTATGTCCAGGAAATAGGATGGAGACCAGTGTTGAAACTAAAAAGCCATACACTGTGTGGAAGTGAGTGGGAGCCAATAATTTTTTTTTAAAAGATTTTATTTATTTACTTGACAGAGACAGAGAGATCACAAGTAGTCAGAGAGGCAGGCAGAGAGAGAGGAGGAAGCAGGCTCCCTGCTGAGCAGAGAGCCCGATGCGGGACTCCATCCCAGGACCCTGAGATCATGACCTGAGCCGAAGGCAGCGGCTTTAATTCACTGAGCCACCCAGGTGCCCCCCAATAATTTTTTTTTTAAAGAATTTGTAACTAAGGGGCTTCTGGGTGGCTCAGTCGGTCCAGCTCCAACTGTCGATCTCAGGGTCATGGAGTCGAGCCCCCACGGGGAAATCTGTACTCAGCGGGGAGTGCACTTGAGATTCTTTCTCCCCCTCTCGGCTTACCACACCCTCCCCCCCAAAAAATGATATAACTTGGGTTTGGATATTTAAGGATCTGGCAGCATTGAAAAATGATGATAAATGATTAAGATGAATGTAGGACATTCAAACCTGAATATGACTGGACATATTTTTGAGATGTTCGAATTTTAAAATGTTGAATGTTGAAGTCCACAACTAAGGTCACTACGACCTTCCAGTCCCAGAAATTATGTCAATTCTTTTTACATGTTATATGTGTCTTTCTGGCTCATCAACTCCTTCAAACTCTTCTCCCCAAAGGCTTTAAAACTCCACAGCTCTCTGGCTGCTAGCTATAGAGCAGAGACCCACTGGATTATCAAATAAGGGTGATGGAGAAGACAAGGATGACTCCAGGCTTTGGGGTTGGAAACTGCCGGAAGTTGACACTACTAATGAGACAGAGAAGGTGTGGAGTGAGCTGAGATTTTGGAGGGTGGTAATGGATTCTGAACCATTCCTGCTTCCAGCTACTCCTTATCTTTTCACTAAGGGACAGTAAGGATTACCAAGTGCCCTGCAGCTCCACTGAGTTTAATTCCTGTGAGGCGATTACCATTACTGTACACCCATCTGGTGAGAAATCACTATCTTTCCTCTCTTAGAGCAACTTCAAGCTGCACAAAGGAAATTGTTTGGACAACCATAGTTTATTTGTACAGAAAATACTTTAGCATATTGGACAGAGAAGTTTAGCTTAGAGATTTTCTTTCCAAGTCACTTTGCTGCAGGAAAGTATGTGTAAACCGGTTAATAGCCCATGAGATTTTTTTCAGGAATGGAAAATGCACTAAGGATGGATTTTTTTTTTTTAAGATGTATTTATTTGAGACTGAGAGACAATGGGGGAGGGGCAGGGAGAGAATCTTTAAGCAGACTCCCTGCTGAGTATGAAGCCCGACGTAGGGCTCGATCTCACTACCCATAAGATCATGACCTGAACCAAAAACAAAAGTCAGACACTAAACCAACTGATCCACTCCAGGTGCCCCAAGGATTGATGTTTTTAGGAAAAAGGAAAGTCAGCCTATGTAGCTGGAATCACATGCTTTGAGTAATGCTATTTAATTTCCTGCACCTAAACATATTGCTAGTAGCTTCCTATTGGCTTATTCCACTGAACTGAAACTACAGATGACTGATATTTTGCAATCAATACCAGAACTCCAGAGGATTCTACAAGATTCCTCTTCTTCTGACCACATTCATAGGTCATACATCACAGTTCTCCATGGTTCCTTTTTCCCATTTGAATTTCATAACCAGTTACAAATTATTCTTCTTGGTATTGATATATAACCTTATAGGCATGAACCTTCTCATTTGTGGGCATGAAATATATCCAGGCTTGGTGCCAGGACCCTGCTTATAAAGCCACTGCCTCCCACTCAAGTAGGACAGCAGAGCTGACTGTGACATGGTATCCCATGCTACAAAACCAATTGCTGACCCACCCCCCAGCTCATTTTTAACTGCTAAAACTTAGTATTTTCTAAAATTGTATTTCAGATGACATAGGATCATAAATTTTACACTGGCTATGAGACTTGGGCTACAGCATATACTGAATGCATTCAGTGCCTTCAGGGAGGTTCAGAAATAGTGACTACATTTAAAAACTAGAGCAAAAGAAGAAGATAGCCCCCAAACACCAGAGCTATAGTATTGGTAACTTTAAAAGGAAAATACCATTAAAGGAAAGTTATTTCATGTAGCCTAAGATTTAGCGTAATATAATATGCTGATGAAGGTCAAAAGTCCAAGAGAAAGCCTTCAAGTATCCTCTCAGCTTTACCAGGGAACACTAATAGGGCATCAGCCCAGCAATCTCACGCAGTTCTAATCAACTGCCTGGTTGGCTGCCTTGAAGGTCTGCGGTTTTTTTACTTTTCCTCTGTGCCTGGGCTCCTCTTGTCTTAGACCACCTCTCCCGGCCTGTGCTTTCAGCTGCTTTTGTCATACTTCGCCACTCAGAGCACTTCTAAGGAAGCCATATCAGCGTGGGGCCAGTTATCTTGATTTGGCTGCCCTATGCAGTACAAAAGTGTCCAATATGCTGGTTTCCTGCAGATGTAGATGTGATTGTAGATGAATAGATGTATATCGATGAGAATTGGGGAAGAATACCTCTCACCCTTGAAGACATCCGCCATCCTATGAGCAACCTTGGTCTCAGTATCTGAAGAACTTCTACGAAATGGCTCTCTTCATTTAATTTTTAGTCTCCCTTCCTCTCCAATGATCCACGCTTGAGTCCAATTGCGAAACTGCCTACTGCAAGTGGGAGATGCCAAGATCTATTCACCCCCTCTTCTGTCAATCATGGCTTCTTACCAGAATATGTCCTGATGTTGGCTTCCTCTTGGATGAGGAATGTGCCTTCAAGTAGCAGGAAGAAAGGGAGAGTGGCCCTTACATGTGTCACCAGGCAGAAGAGATCTGAAACCCAGCAGTGAACAAAGGACCTTAAATACTCAGGAAAAGAGCAGTGGAGACGAACAAATCATTTCTTCACTGCCAAGAGCAGATTTCAACATAAATATCAGCTATTTTAATTGAATATGGAATTTTCAAACTATGATTAAAATATCATTGAGTAGATTATATATAATCTTTTTAAATAGCATATGTTAAATGTAGTCTAAACTGATAAAAATATGATCAATGTAATTGGACTTTAGTTGATAAAAGTAATTTTATTTCCACATGCCTTGAGATTAGTTTGCTGCCAAAATTAATCAGATGATTAAAGAAAATTCTGAAAACAATCTCTGAGCGGTCACAACACCTATAAGTTTTCATCATCGCCTTCCTAAGATAGTTAGAAAGGTATAGTGGGAACATAGAGGCTGGGGTAGGACTAAGCTAGTCCTCCATGAATTCAGTTTCCACCTTTGGCATTTTCTGACTATAAATATTTTCAAACTTAAGTTCAGATTCCTTCACTGATAAATTGGGAAACTAATCCTAACGTCATAAGGCTTTGACTAACATAATAAAATAATAAAAATTAATGTAAGTTACTTAGCTCTGTGTCAAATAGTTACTAGCTGCTCAATAATAATAATACTGTTACCATACTTAAAATCAACATATGACATCCCACCCTTGGTCTAGATTCCCAATTTTCATTCAATGTGTAGTCAAATATATGTGTTCTGTTTACATAATGTATCAGCTACTGACCATCATACCGGATACTATTTTTCAGAATATAATCTGATCTAATAATAAAAATAACAATAAAATTAGAAAGAAAGAGAGAGAAGGGGAACAAGAGCTGTGTAACATTTTTTGGTTTTTGCTGTAATCTCTCATAATCAAATTAAGTTTTCATAAGACATTACAAAGAGAACATCCATAGGGCTCTACTTTAAAAATAAAGATACTGAGCCTAAAATTGCCTGAATTACTTGCTCATGGTCATACAGGAGGAAAGAAAATTCAAAAAGACCTTCATTGATCATGTAAGTTCTCAAAACTTTGTATGGGAAACGGAATAAATAAATACTTGAAAGAAATATATATCTATATGCATACAAAAATAAATTCTTGCAAAACAGATACACAATGGCAGTTTTCTCTCCCATTTTGTAAAATTGATGGTGTATGTTCTCTTGCTGCTCTGGGATACCACTCCATCTTCTAAAACACAGGGTCAGGGACGCCTGGGTGGCTCAGTCGGTTAAGCGGCTGCCTTCGGCTCAGGTCATGATCCCAGCATTCTGGGATCGAGTCCCACGTTGGGCTCCTTGCTCAGCAGGGAGCCTGCTTCTCCCTCTGCCTCTGCTGCCACTCTGCCTGACTGTGCTCTCTCTCTCTGACAAATAAATAAATAAAATCTTAAAAAAAAATGCTAAAACACAGGGACATGCATTCTGCACACTCAAGTCATCTCACAAAGCCTTGGTTGTGAACTTGGCACTCGTACGTGTTTTCACTGTGAAGGTGCCTCACAATCCACAGCAAGTTTTCAAAGAATATGTCACTATGTCTTATCTTGTTCATCTCTTCACTTGGGATTTGCAACTGTGGAATATATGTGTGAGTGCTATAACATTTGCCTTGCCATCGCTGAGAATATAGTGATATCACGGAAGCCAAAAATTTAACTAAGAGAAGGTATGAAGCAGTTGTATCTGGAGACCTGGATCTCATATTCTGGAAAGATCTCAGGGTTAGCAAGCATATCACTAACTACAGGTCCCCATTCCATCTGAACTTAAATGGAACCTTTGAGTATAATACCCAGGGCAGGAACTTCTTAGACAATTAGGATTCGTAGACAAGTTTTCATCCATTTTTGACTCAGACACAGGGAGGGATCATCAAGAATGCCTGCGAACTTAGAGAAGCAAGATGACAATGCAGGAACACACTGAAGGGGCTGGCAGTGGACTTCCGGTCCGTGCTGGATGCCGCTACGTGGGCTGCAGTGGACAGTGCTGGAGTGGATAGCTGAGAGCAGGGCTGATGAATACAGCCTCCACTCCACTGAAGAACATGAGATACCCACATGATCAGTACCATGAAATCATATAAGATAAATAATACTCCAGGAGATGATTTAATGACTGTTGTTCCAAAGTTCATCTATATAGAAAAATTATAGAAGACTCAGTCTTTGTTAAGTTGTGAAAAGATAACCATGGGTTTGAGAAGTACCTCCAGCATTGGAGAGTTAGTTAGAAATTTCCAGTATATTAAATTTACAAGTTGTATTCCTGTCAAGTAATCATTGGGAAGAAGACAAAGAAGGAAAGCTCCCTCATGCATGTCATTGTCTTCTGGATAAGAAGTTGATCACATTGAATAGGCTATTTTTGTAGAATCAGTGACAGTGTTAAAAATCAATAAATCTCAATCTTCTCATTCATTCTCAGAGGAACAGGAATGCCTCCCATTACTCCCTCTCAGGTCAGAGAAATGGTGGGAGACGACGAAAAAGGAAGTGGGAAAAGAGCCACTAGACATACATTGCTTCCATGGCACCCGTCTTCTGTCAAGGACTAGAATAGGCAGGTCAGACAATGGCGTCTTAATGTAACTCAGCCTTTGTCATGAATTCTTACTCATCACGATACGAAATGGAATAGGAAGGATGAATTGAGAAGTTTGCAGTTTGTTGTTGAAATATTTTAATGTTCATTTCTCTCTATCCTCTTCTGTCTTATCAAAGAGATTAGTCACTCAGGGCCTGGATAACCACATGCACCTAACTAGAGGGTGAGACCAAGGATGAGCTTCTCCCTAAAGGGAGAATGTGGAGTGGTCAGAGAGGAGGGAGCTGGGTGGGGAAAACAGAAGGGCAGGTCCCATCAAGGTGAACGTGGTATCTTGAAGGATCAGCATTCATTGTTCATAGTATAGGTAAGCCCTTGGTAGCAGGAAACAGATAAATGACTGAGTTGTCCCAGAAGAAGAGCACAGCACAAGGCAGGCAGAGAGAGGAGGATGTTTGATGAGTGGGTAGCCAGCACCAGTAGCCAGCGTCGGGATCCAAGAAACAAACCTGCATCCCAAGCTCTGGGCAAAAAGAAGATGAGGCAGTTAGAGACCAGCCCCTGTCTTTGGTAGGACACAGACCACTAAGACAAGCGATCAGATCAAGGGAGCAAGACGAAACTCAGTGCTTGAAAATAGACACACCAATGTGATTGTGGCTGGCTGCAGAGGTTTAAGGGGAAGGTTTCTGAGTGCTTCTGTGAGGTGTAAGGGAGAGAGGTGGGCCCATCCACTGCCCCTGGGGGTAGCTTTTGGACAAGTCCAAGGTGTCCAACCATGTTGTGTGGCCTAGCATATTAGGGAACCCAAAAAAGAATTGCTGAAGATACAAAACCACAATAGGATACAGCAAATCTGAGGGAGAAGATAGACTGAAGGGTGTAATGAGTGAGATTTATAACTGATAACGGGCAGCAGAAGTTGAATGCAGTGAGTTTTGAGGAGCAGGATAGAGGAAATGTTTTATTCTTAAAGATAGATGGACATCTATTTTATAGGTGAATGAAACTCCAGCTTAGGGTAAACTAGCCAATTAAAGGAACCCTTTGGGACTGCAGATGGGCTACTTAATGCCAGGATGGGTCCTTAGGGATGCAGTTTTAGACAAAGGAAAAACAGAGGGGTATGACTATGAGCTGCAGAGCTGGATATCCTTTTGCCCCTTAGGCACCCGATCATCTTTTGCTGTCTGCAATTTCCCAGTCCAGGGGCCAGCGCCTCACAGAACTGGGTATGGGACATGGGACTCATCCTTCGTTAAAGTGACATGTAGAGCAGGAACTAAACTCTGAAAGGAGATGAGTTCATTTAGCAAATGGAACAATAGTATGAGGTTTACATGGCTCTCTATAAGACTAGCATTCCTAAACCACATTTTAAATTCTAAGTTACTATGTGAATTGTTTTGTATTAGGTATAATTTTGCAGAGGATTTGAGCACTTGTAGCCCAAGTTCCAGGAAAAAAAAAAATGCAGTAAGGTGACATTTAAGAATCCCTCCATTATGAGAACCTGGTCCTTTCCCCACTGAGAAACCATTCCAAGTCTGGCAGGTGTCAACGTACAGAAGATGACCTGGAAGCCTCTAAGGCCTAAGTTGCTTCCCTGCCAACTGCCGTTGTGTAGGTGCTGGTGCTATCAAGCTGGCTTTAGGGTCCAGGGAGCAGAGACCCCCTCCGTGTGCATCTCGCAGCTATGGAAGCCCACACACAAGTAGTGAGAGCTGAAAAAGAAGCTAGAAATCAAGGTGAACTCACAGAGGTGAAAAGCAGCAAACCGAAAAAAGGAAATCATGTCTCTTCTAGAACAGTGAGGAACACAGTTCATTTATTTTATCTTCGATTCTTTTAACCAGATGCTCTGTAGGTCACATCATAGAGCAAGACCTCAAGGAGGGATCCAAATGCAACTGTGTGCATTGCCAAATAAAAGAATCCTGGGGCTCCCAAGGACAATGGGTCAGAATCAGTTTATAGAGAAAACTGAGAGAAAAGGAAAGGGTTTTCTTCCTTTGACGTTAAAGAAAGTTCCTCAAACTTTAATGTGCCTGCAAACCACCTGGGACCTTAACCAAAGGCAGATTCAGATTCCACCAAGTCTGGGAATGGGGAGAGAGATGCAGCATTTCAACAAGCTCCCAGGTGAGGCCAGTGCTGCAGGTGCCTTGACATCATGCTGAGTAGGAAGAAATAGATAATTAGGACTGCGGATTTGAAAATGACTTTCAGAACTTCCATGTACAGGTGAGAGAAGATTGATACGAAGGAGAAACAAGATATATCTTATACAATAAAAGACCTTTGGTATCAAAATATGTTTGTAGAATATCTGATGTTCTCTTATGAGAGAACTCACTTTTGAAAATGTTCACAATTCATCTCTGAAGTCAAGACCCATGTACACATGGACACACGAGCATGTAAACTGTGTACCCGGGGTACAAATTAATGCAATGCATGGGGCTTTTTCCTCAGTATCCTCATCTGTTGAAGGAACAAAACAATAGAATCATTGTTTGTTTTAACATTGATGCCTATGTGAGAGGCTATCACATATAATATGCTCTGTGGAAATGGTTACAATTGTTAGTAGTGGTAACATACCAGTGGACTTTGAAAGAATTTCTCTTATAAATTCTCCTCAATTCTTTTTTTTCTTTTTTTTTAATATTTTATTTATTTGACAGAGAGAAACTAGGCAGAGAGAAAGGCAGAGAAAGAGGAGGAAGCAGGCTCCCTGCTGAGCAGAGAGCCCGATGTGGGGCCCGATCCCAGGACCCCTGACCTGAGCCGAAGGCAGAGGCTTTAACCCACTGAGCCACCCAGACGCCCCTCAATTCTTTCTTTTTTAAGATTTTATTTATTTCTTTGACAGAGAGAGAGAGAGATCACAGGTAGGCAGAGAGATAGGCAGGGGCCGGGGGTAGCAGGCTCCCCACTGAGCACAGAGCCTGACTGGGGCCTCGATCCCAGGACCCTGAGATTATGACCTGAGCTGAAGGCAGAGGTTTAACCCACTGAGCCACCCAGGTGTGCCCTCCTCAGTTCTTTTTAATCTTATCATAGCATTCCAATTAAAAATCAACCATTTTCTTCAAAAATTTTAAAGAACATAAAAGAAGGTATCAACTAAAATATTTAAATTTATGCTTAATCCAATTGTGAAGAGATATATCTTTAACATTCACTTTTGTGAATATCATGCAATATTTATGTATATTCTTATACACATATGTAGTAATGTTTATGTAATATAATATATTACATGATATATATGTGTGTGTTTAAAATTCAGGCTATCATGCATATGTTGTACCTTAACATACTCAGAGAAATATACAGTAAAAATCTCCCATATTATAAAAAAGCACTTTATCATTGATTTTAATTGTTCCTTTCCTGCATATTCCATAATTTATTAATGCATTCACTTATTATTTTCACCTGATGTTTAAGGGCATACCTGTTAAATTTTTTTATATTAAAGTAGCATTAAAAAGACTATTCTTGCAAATATTTGTGCAACTTGTGGTTATGTTATGACTTCAGAAAAAATGCTGGAAATAAGAGAATGCACATTTTTAAAGGTTTTTGATACACACTTTCAAATTAGCCTGCAGAAAGTTTTGCCTCTGTCCTCTCCGACAGGCAGTGGGTGCACAGCAGGTGGGGGAGTAGAAGAAAGAGGAGGTCAGTGAGGGAACCGGGGAGGTGTTTACACAGGGCTCCGAGGTCATGTTAAGGGCTTTCACTTTCACCCTGAGCAAGATGGGCAGCCTAGAAGGTTGATAAGCAATCATCCGATTTACTTAAGTGTTAAAGGAATCAAGAGCCAAAGCACAAAGACTAGGAAAGAGACTAGTACGCTGGCTGAGAGAGGGCCAAGGCTGTTGCATAGGGATGATGGGTAGACTTTGTATTCTGGTCACTATGAAAAAGCAATGGCAAGAGGATTGTTGAATATGTGAGGGACAGCAATTGTTAATGATGACATCAATGTTCTCAGCCTGAGAAAATGGGAAGAGAGTGGTATCGTTTCCTGAGTCGGGGAAGCCTGTGAATAGACGGAGTTTCCTGGGAGAAAGATGAGCCGTTCAGTCTAGTGAGTCTGGTCTGAGGTGTCTTTCAGACACTAAGCAGACAGTAGAAGAAAAGACAGAGACAGTAATTTTTAGTCTGCCCTGGTCTTCATTTCCTTTTTGAGTTATAATTATTCTTTTTCCCAAAGTGCTTTTTTTCTAAAAAATAATTCACTTCCCTTTTATTAATATAAATTCATACACAGAATTATCTTCTGTTTATCCTTTGTATGCATAGTGAGATTTTCATTTCCTAGAAAGTTGTAGCTTTCTTTTCTTGTTTTTTCTTGATGAAGCTAGTTAACAATGGAATGTGTTCTTACTTGTCTTCATAAGTAGGTCTGGATATTGTTATTTAATTTTTACCATTTTCTGTTTATAATCTCCTTAATTTTTAAGTAGATTCCATATTTATTGATTTATCTGTTCTATGTCTCTTATTCTTCCGCCAACCTTTTACATTAAATACTTAGTTAACTTATTTTCATTATCTTTGGCTTACAAGTAAAACTATCTAAGGCAGTGAATTTGTGCCCAACAAAGGCTTTGACAAGAACTTAGACATTTTTTATGCATAAGATTCTTATTTTTGTATTTTGTGCTTTCTCATACTTCTGTGTCTGATTTACCCTTTGACTAGGCATTTATTCAAGAGATTGTATTTTGCTCTTTTTGTATTTTGTGCTTTCTCATACTTCTGTGTCTGATTTACCCTTTGACTAGGCATTTATTCAAGAGATTGTATTTTGCTCTTTACAAATGTCCAAGTTGTTTGATTTTTGTGTTATGGTTTGTTATTAATTTCTCTTTCAGGCCATGATGTATAGGCTAGAAAAATTCTGTATTTTGCATTGCTAGGTTATATACATTTGGGGTGTATTTTTTGAGAAGAAGGCACATTAGCTGATGTGAGACCAGACACAGAACCATGCATTATATCAGCTTCATTAACGTTACCCTGAAATTAAAAGGTGCTTCCTTTTCTAATATAAATGATGATCTTTTTTAAATCTACCAAGTGTAATAAAAGGTTCTTACCCTCACACTCTCTTATGTTAATTTCTTCACCGTTCTGTTGTGGATTATCACAAGGATCCTATCACCCTTTCTCAACCTTGCAGCATTTCCTCCTCATCTTATTGCCCAAGAAGCATCATCTAAAAATGCTTTCCTGAGGATGTCAGCACTTGACAATACTACAGGAGATCAAGGTTATATCTAACATCAAACTTGCCTTTTTTTTAAAAATTTGGTTTATTTATTATTTATTTATTTTAAAAGGGTAGGGGCAAAAGGAAAGGAATAGAATCTCAAGTTTACTCTGCACTGAGTAGGGGGCCCAGTGGCCCCGTGCAGGGCTGGATCTGACAACCCTGAGGTAATGACCTGAGCAGAAACCAAGAGTCAGACGCTGAACCAACTGAGCCACCCAGGAGCCCCTCTAGCAACAATCTTATTTTTAAGCTTTCTCCCTCTCCTCAGGCAAGTTTGCCACCTGCCTTTCTTCTGGGCTTGGAAGCTCAACTGGGGCCTCACCTGGGTGTGCACGGATAATGCCCCCTATGTTCAGAAATCTCCAGCTCTGTACTCTATCTCTGGCTCCCTATGCCTAGATCTTCTTCTTGTAACACTGGCTTAATGAAGACACCCATATGGTTAACAGAGCTCTGTGGTAGAGAGCTCTGTTCAGATTCTGCTCGGTGACATCCCTGAGTCTGGTCATCAGAATTAGAATGGAGAGATGGGGTTTTTTGAAACCTATGTGGAAGTCACCATTTAGCCTTGAAGTTCTACACATTTTAGGAATAAGACACAAGAACTGAAAAGAGATGACAGTTCTAGAACATCACAGAAGAGAGCAAAATGTGGGAAGAAAGGCAGTGGAGAACCAGGCTGTGTGTTTGAAGTATAAGTCAGATTAGAATGGAATTCGTAAGGCCACACAGAAAATGTTCAATGTTCCAGACCATTCACTATTTCTTTATTTTTCCTTTTTTACAATCATTTACTGTATTATCTATATGCGAGACATGCTACAAGATTTGCGGTAATTAAAAATAAATACAATTTGGAGCTCCTGGGTGGCTCAGTGGGTTAAAGCCTCTGCCTTCAGATCAGGTCATGATCCCAGGGTCCTGGGATTAAGCCCCGGCATCGGGCTTTCTGCTCAGTGGGGAGCCTGCTTCCTTCTCTCTCTCTGCCTGCCTCTCTGCTTCCTTGTGATCTCTGTCTGTCAAATAAATAAAATCTTTAAAAATAAATAAATAAATAAATAAATAAAATTTAAAATTTGGGTTGAATGAGACCATTAATCTGTGCACAGCAAAACACTCAAATGGTTATTATTATTTCTACTGTCTTTTGAGCTGTGGATATTTGCAGAAGCAGAAATTATTTTCAGCCTAAGGTTACAAGGGTGGGGGGAAACAGGGAGAGAAGGAATCAGGAAAGTTTTCATGGAAGAGGTTTACTTTGAGTTATTCTTCCAAAGAAGGAAACAGCCCGTTTAGACTTCACATGTCTTCCACACCATCACTGGCTTCTCCGTCCTGGTTTGTCAATCTGACTGACCCCAGTAGGTGTTGATCACTGTCCTTTCTGTCATTTAGGTTGAGACTCCTCTTACTTGGCTTAATCTGTTGGTGATTTATTCCTTGAAATGAGCAGTGAGTGAATGAGACCTCAATCAACAATCAACCATAAAGACTATTCCTGCCCTGCATGTTAAACAGACACATTTTAATGAAGGAGAATTAAGAAGATTCAGGTAGCATTTTAAAAGGAAATGGAAACCCAGTCAAATAAGGATTATACTCAGGCAAAAACGTCTTGCATCATGGTCTTTTATAGGCAGTTAGTGACTAGCTAGAGAGATTGAAGTCCTCACACGCCATATGGCGAGATAAATATGGCTTACTTTTAAAATTGCATTTGTGTCACACAATTAAACATTAGAACTATGCATTCCTAAAGATTCAGCTGCAAAACTTGAAGTTTTTGCAAGTTTCATTGTAACCACTTTGGAGATTTTTGAAGACATAAAATCTATCATTAAAAGCAGAATATCTAAATCACAGGAAACTATTTTTAAAAAGATGTTAAAAAAAAAAAGTTGCAACTCAAGCCACAGAGAAGCTCAAATAATAACCAATATTCAGTCCAAGCTACACTGCCCCAACGGGCAGAAGGCATTGATGAATATGTCTCCTGGGAGCCCAGCAGAGGGAAGAAGAGTTCCAGGAGCTGACTTGTCCAGAGAGGGAATTACTCCACGTCTGATGGTTGCCTTCAGAGCCTAACAGGAGTTTCAGCAGAACTGAAGTCAGGCAGGTGTGTTTTGACACCATTTTGCTAGAGAAGCAAAACCCAAATTGGCTTAATCAGTACAATGGATCTGGCTTCTCACAGATATCATAACAAATCTAGGGTCCAAAAAGGAAAATTGGTATTTGGTTTCTATACATTACCCCTACTGAATTTGGAAAAGAAAAAATAAAATAATTCTTTTGTTAAATGTTTTTTAAAGTTTATATTTTTTTTTTTGTTTTAAGATTTTATTTATGTATTTGAATGCAAGGATGAGAGCGAGAGCACAAAGGGACAGAGGGAGAGTGAACAGGAGAAGCAGACTGCCCGCTGAGCAGGGAGCCTGAGGCGGGGCTTGATCTCAGACTCTGAGATTACGACCTCAGCCAAAGGCAGACACTTAACTGATGGAGCCACCTAGGCACCCTTAAAGTTTATAAATTCTTTTAATCTAAAAATTTTTTGTAGTTGTCTTAAGAAAAAGAAAATCCCTTTCATGTTTCTCTGCCTCAGTTCCAAAAACTGAAAATAACTAAAGACCACAAAAAGTACCATTTCATCAATAGCGCCAAAGAAGAAACCCAGAGAAAAACTCTGAGAGAAAAACACTGTGACTTTGTTGTCTTTTTTACAGTTATTCTTATTACTATAATGACTGGAGTGTTGTGTTTGTTTGTTTGTTTTTTCTAATAAAATGGAGATATGATCTCAATACTCCAGGGTAATGGCTAATTCAAATAACATTTAATAGTATCTTCCATCTGATGAGTATTTAATATGTGCTAAGTGTTTTATGTAAACTTTGATAATCATCATATTAGGTGTGTATTATTTATCCTGATTTTATAGTTTGAAAATTTGAGACTTAGAAAGATCAAGTCAGTTAGTCAACATAAGATTAAGTCATTGGCTAGAAAGTAGCTGCATCAGCATTTTACCCAGGCAATCTCCTGAAGCAGCTGCTTTTAATAACTAAACCCAGTGTCCAAAACAAACAAAGGTAGAATTTATAACGGTCAAGGTCAACATGCAAATCAAGTGTAAGCTAACCTATATATCCTATGTTTCTGTGTAGGATTCCAGAAGCAAAGTCATACATGCCATACATATCACAAATATAAAATATGGCAAGGGCATACAAAATATGCAAAGAGTTCACCATTTAGTTTGGAATAAACTAAATCAAATATATCAATCAAAAATACCCATAAGACCTCAGAGAATCAGGGCGCCTGGGTGGCTCAGTGGGTTAAGCCTCTGCCTTCGGCTCAGGTCATGATCCCGGGGTCCTGGGATCGAGCCCTCATTGGGCTCTCTGCTCGGCCGGGAGCCTGCTTCTCCCCATCTCTCTCAGCCTGCCTCTCTGTCTGCTTGTGATCTTTTTGTCAAATAAATAAATAAAATCTAAAAAAAAAAAAAAAGACCTCAGAGAATCTCCTCGTGTTTTGAGATGTAAGAACTTGGGTTTAAAACCTGGAGTCCCTCAACTGTCCTTTTCCACAATGTGTGTGTTATGTGTAAGTTCATGTTTTGATACTTGCAAAGAAAAAAGGCAGGGATCTGTTGAGATTTCAGGCTAAATTCATATGGATGCTGGCAAGAATGGCCACTTACTTAGTCTTTATGGCCTCTCCAGAGGGTCCATACAAATCTTCTAGGTTGAAACACCAGGTGAACCCTTGCCCTGTCTCCCATCTACAATATGGGAGATGACCATCTAAAAGGGAACTTGCTTCCTCCATAGAGTCCAAAACGTTGCCAATGCTATTGATAACATTACTAAATCAACTTAGAAGACAACAACACATAATTCCCTTGTAAATCGAAACCATCTACTGCTCATTTAGAAGCGTTACTTATGGACACATGAGAACTCACTTGGTTCTTCATTTCCAACCACATATTCCTTTTGGACCTGTCATTGTTGTGGTTAATGTAGAGCATGAACTCAAACATAATATCCGGCTGCTAAAAGTAACATGGAGGCCACTGGCAGGTTTCGGAGAAGGGAATAGGCCTTTGGAAGGAGGCCCGCCAGACCACTCCACGGTTGAAATGTGGCAGGAAGTTGCCTTCCCGAAGCTTTCTTAGCCGGAACAGACATGCTGCGATCTAAGAGATGTATGCATTGTCTCCGAGGCTATGTTTAGTAGAATATGCAGATAAGCATATCTTATCTTTCTTATAAACTGATCCTCCTAGTTTCAGTAAGACCCCTTGTCACACATCATGTGCTTGAGAAACAGTGGTAAAGATTTGTCAAGGACCAATAAAAGCAGGAGCAAAGTGGAGAAAAGAGTCTTCACTTCTGAGTGTTGACCCTCTTACCTTCACCGCTCTTCCATAGCAAAGTTTGGAGTAATCTTTCATTTGTCAGTTCAGGAATTACTGGTGAGGCATGTCATATCTTTAAAAAAATCTTAATCCTGGGATGCCTGGGTGGTTTAGTGGGTTAAACAACTGACTTTGGCTCAGGTCACGATCCTGGAGTCCCAGGATCCTGGGAGTCCCTGCTTCTCCCTCTGACCCACTCCCCTTCCCATCATGCTCTCTCTCTCATTCGCTCTCTCAAATAAATAAAATCTTTAAAAAATAAATAAAATTTAAAATAAATCTTAATCTTGACTTCTTCTGTTTTCTACGGACTCTGAACAGACTTGATCAACCTGTGTCATTTTAATTGGCATTCCTAATCTATTTCCTGCTTGCTTTTAGTCAAGCATCGGGGCAGCCCCTGCCCCACTGGAGGCCCCTCCCTCAGCCCTTTCATACCACCCACACCCTAATATAACTTTTATTTCCCTTCCACTGATGCTCGTATGACACATCCACCATGAGATTTCAGAAACTAAAGCATCACTGCGGTGGCAAGAAGAATTAAAACTCATACATGAAAAACTGTACCTGGTAATGGGGTGAAGAGAGGTAATGCAATTCAGGATCTCAAATGTACTTGAATTCCACCACTGACTTCTGCAGTCCTCAAAGAAACATTCTACTCTCATAGATCTTGCAGCTTACTTGTACTCACGCCCAAAGGCTGCCACTTGGATATGAGATGTGTACACTGGAATTTATCAGGAGGAATGGGGTGGACGGAGCTACTCCGTAGAATGACGGTAGATAGATATAAAGAGAAATCCCAAGATATTACAGCACAGGCACTGGAAAGAAGAGATCACCGAGGGCCCGCCCAGCTGTTGTTTCAAAGACTGGGAGCTTGATTTTCTATCTGATAGACAGAGCTTCCTGAGCAGCAATTATGCCTTTGTTAGAATTGTGTAAATAGTTTGTGGTTTACTGATGTTGCAAGAGTTAAAAAGTCAATATACCCTTAATTCTGAACCCCTCATGCAGAGGATTTTATACATGTATAAAATATTAAGACCATCATACTTGGGGCAAATTTCATGAGGGAGTCAACAAGGAGCCACATTCCCTCTCTTATCCCTAGAACACCAAATATCCAGGTTCTTGACTATTTTGAGAACAAACAAAAGTAAAATCAACTTTGAAATTAAGCCTAATTTTTCATTCTCACCAATTGTTAAACACAGACCAGTCTCTTCCGTTTAGCTATCTACCTCCCTTTCCTCTTGTAGTTCCTACCCAAACTAAATAAAATAATACGTTTCATTATATAAAATAAGTAGGGCCAGAGCTAAAAATTGGGAAGTAGACCTGATAGCTTGTAAATTCTTTAACTATAAAAGGAAAGCAACTGTGTTAGCTATTTTCTTAAGTTCAGGCCCCTTCCATCCCTCTCTCCCCTTGAGTTTAAAGCCCCAGAGGTAGAATTAAATCATGGTACTATCCCAAAGACGGCTTCTGGGTTTAAATACCAGAATTTGGCTTTCTGAATGGCCTCAATTCAAATCTCAGATATAGCATTAGTGAATTCTCAAAGATCCAAATACCTCATTCTTTTCCTATGGTTGGCTGGTGGCCAATGGTCTCTATGGATAAGTTTCATTGGCTGGCGGTGTGAGGTAGTACGCAGAGTCACAGACTTGTCCACAGTAAGAATAAGAAGGGACCTTATAAATCAGTGTAATTAAAAGTATGATCCACAGTTACCTGCAGCAGAATTCAGAAAGGGGGTTTGCAAGGGTGAGAATTACTGGGCTCCCTCAAATGCCTGAATCAAAATGTCTAGAAAAATTTCTGAGGGTCGGTATTTGAAAATATTCCTCATTAATTTTTAATACTAGAAATCCTGAAATCACTATTATAAGTCATTTCATACTTCGGATAATATCTGAGCATATGTGCACAGACACGGCGGACATACATAAACACGTAAATAAATGTATTTTCCCTTTTGTAGCTTAAGTAAATTAAACAATGCCACATTTCTGTTTCAACCATGACTATAAATTCTGTGTTACATATGTTAATGTGCGCTCTGCCCTAGGATGATGTGATGGTTTTCTAAATTATTAGTCAATTCCCAGACCCTGAATGGAGTGTTCAGGAGGTGTGATTACCACTACTAGCTTGACCACTTACTTTCTGAGTGACATCAGATATCATTGTCCTCATTCTAAAGTGAGGGATTGGTTATCTTTGAGAACTTGATCAGTTCCAAAATTAGATAACCGTATTGAACAGTTTGAAATCTGGGGAGCTCTGTGGTTAAGAGACAGATTGTGAGATGGCAACCATCCACTCATGTGCTCTCCACAGAACACTAAGAAAAACTGCAATCTCATCTGCCTAATTAATTCTCTAATTTGATTAAAGAGTACATTTGATTTGATTTTCAAAGGGCACTGACATAGACCTTATCAGTGATTCTAAAATGCATGGTCTTCAAATGCCCAGAAGGCAAGAGTTTCCTCTGCTGAGATCAGAGTTTCCCCAAGAAACAGAGAAGTTCGATGCTTAGGTGGCTGGTTTTGACTTCAGAAAAATATATGAATTCAAAGATACGGATATAAATATCAGGCGGTAGAGTGACAGCTTAACGCTAGTCAGAAGCAATAGAGAAGGTAAGTGATTAAGAGTGACAGATAAACCACAACTGTATAAGGTTTGTTTTCCTATAAAGCTGATAAGTCCACCAAGAGTTGTACAGGCATGCTAAAGCAGTCCATTAAACTACCACAAAGGAAATGCATTGAAATAGAACTCTTCTACGATTGTTTATGTGAATGCTTGGGAGATTTGAATTGTTCCTCATGGTAGTTGCTCTTAGCAAGTCAATAAATTGGAATGAAGATATATACTTGCCATTTAAGACACTTCCCATCTCACACTCACGTTTGACAACAGATTTTCATTTTTTAGATGTGTTAAATTTAGGATGAGGATGGATCGAAATATCATATATTGAATACAAGAGTCAGAAACAGGGCTGAAAAGTCCCGCCAAGAGTGCCAGGCATTGCAGATAAGAGGAGTGTTAAGAACTGAGGCCAGATTTGGAAGTGAGTCATGGGAATGTGTTAGCTTTCTTTTTGTTATTCAAGAATACAGATGCATATTGCTGCAGGAATTTTGGCTTTGAAATGAAAAAAATTAGCAGCAGAGATATTCAAGATATATAAGGTGTTCTTAGATGCATGATATACTTTTCTTTACATGGCGGTGGATTTAAGGTATGTTTAATCCTACAACTTAGTCAGATACTGCAATCTCAAGACAATGAACTATTGGATTTCGTGAAACTAACTAAATTTGGGCATTGGTTACATTTGCTCAGCACCTGGTTGCCTGCCTCAGCATAAAACCAGCTGGCAGCTGTTTTATTTTGTTGTTGTTGTTGTTTTATAAGACTTTGTTATTTATTGTCAAATGCTTTATGAATTTCCAGAAGCAGAAAAATTCCGACCAGTGAAAATGGAGGTAGTTTCTTGGGTTAATGAGAAATCTTACCTCTATCTGTGTAAGTAACTATTCTATTCTCCATCACATTGCTTTCCAAGGTTGTGAATGAAATTCTTCCTCTGCCTCCTCTCTCATCTGAAGATGTTCAGCAGACAACTCCAACTCCCCATGCCCAAAAAGTCAACACACCATCTTGCTTTATGTCTTAAGCTCCACCTGCCCATCTTGTGCGACAGACATGTCAGCTCAGGGGTGACAGCAGCATCCCCGTTTTCTCCCACTCAAAGAGAGTGCCGACCCTTCTTGTGAAAGACTCCAAGATGATCTTGGTGTTCTCCTTGGGATTTTGTTCTGGAGGTGATTAAGAACACGTTTAGAATTTCAAGTGAAGCAGAGCACTTGAACTAAAACTAGACCTAACTAACAAATGGTTTTTAGGTGAAGAAAGTGTTTGAATATTTTTTTCTTCAAAACTTTAAAAAATGCCCACCCCTGGCTCAGATCCCAGGAATATTGTGCAGTAAATATGGTGTCCAGGACTTTAATCCTCAAGATCTGATTATTGTAGAATATTCTTAAGAGGACTACTATTCAGCTGCCAAGCAGAGGAATGGACAGATAAAATAGCCATTTTCCTGCTCTGTGACGGAGGTCAATAACAGCAATGGGTCAGGTACTATGTAACACTTTTGTACCACACACTTATTAGATTTTACTGCAACTTAATAAAATAAGTAGTGTTAATTCTTTTGAATAGACTGAAAAAGGGAAAAAAAAACAGTAAATCGTCTTTCCAAAATTTTACAGTAAATGAATGGGACCAAGATTTCTACTAACTATGGTACAGCTTGTAAAATATTCCCACTAACCGAGAATTCTTTTTTCTGATCCTGGAGGTAATCCACACACTCAGTCTATCACTAAAGGTACCTAATGTCTGGAGATTATTTTCAACAGTCAAAATGCTACCAGAAACCTTATGCAACATACGGATGACCACTGTGAGTTTTTTCTGAGCTGCAGGTGGGAATCCAGGTTTTAGAACAACAAAAAATATTAAACAAATTATTAATGTTATAGTTTACCCTATAAACAAATAAAAGAGCAGAATAAATTTATTCACATGTATTCATTAAATAAGTACTAAGCACTGGCATAGGTACCATAGGTTGACAGGGGAAGAGCTGACAGTCCCCATCCCTAAGAAGCTTGGAGCATACCTTAAGAAGCTCACATCAGTAAATAATCTCAGTGCGATGATAATGTATTCAAATTGAGTTATGAACAGGGAACAATAAGGAGACAGCTCAAAATATAATTAGTCAGCTGGAGAGGATAACTAACATGCCAGGGAATTCAAAAGGAAAAAAAACTGATTTGAATACAGAAAAATGACCAGGTTTTTATCCCAAAGTGTGTGCTCATACTGGGGGCAGGGGCACGGAGGAATGAGAGCCTGTGCCTGTTTGGAAACAGTGCCTGTCATTTCTTGAGATCAGCGACAAATGAGATCTGGAGTATGGGACAGGTTATGAGGTGCTTTGTGTGCTTACTTTTGGATTTGGAATTCTCTTTTCCCAGACAGAGAGCACAAACTTCTAGCTTTTTGGACTGAAGGTATATTCCTTCTGTTCAAGAGGATGCTTTTAAATCATTTGGCTGCTCAGCACTCTGAGACCTACTACATTGTTTAGGCATTCCTCTTGTTCTGTACCTGTCGATCTGCCCGGGGCCTCAAAGGCATTTTGCGTGTGCAGCCCCTGTTATGAGATATAGTGATCCATCATACATGTTGCGTCTAGAGTGACATAAGATCTGGATTAGTAAAAGCATTCCCGTGAAAGTATATTAAAACAAGCTCAAGTTTCCAAAAGATGGATAATATGCACCTGAGCCACAATAGTGGCAAAAGAGATAGATACAAGAAAAAGGAATCTGTGGTAGAATGGATGAGATATACTGATTAATCAGATGTTAATAATTGTTATGGGAAGAGGAAAATGGACAGATTTTGAAATTCCAGCTTCACAGGGTCATATGTGATTACACAAAGTAAAAAGAAAAAGTGGTAAATGACAATATTCCGTTGTCATTAGCTGTTGATAAAGGGTTAACTGGGTATGGTTGGTGCAGTTAAACAATCCAATATCTTCGAAACTGTGCCATGGAGGCTGATAGGCAAAACATTGTTAAACCAGAAGTACCAATTAATTACTTTATTGGACCATTAAACATCTGGCTTGTCTTCGTTACTCAATAAACTTAAACAGTTCATTAAAAACCAATGAAACATGACAGAAAAAAATTAGAGGCTTTGTTTTCCTATTTCCTTTCAGTTTACCTATGTATTAGAGGATTTTATTTCCTTTTGAACTCCCACCTCCAGAAGTCTAATGGGAAGTCACAGACTTTCCTCAGTAATGGGAAATTCCATTCCCCAAATCAAACTCAGAAATTGCAAGCCTATAACTCCTTAGTGATTGCAAATAAATGAAGTTGCACAGGTCAGAAGAGAAGGAAAATTCTTTTCGCAATACACATCCAAGCTTTCTGGAGTTTATTTACAACTCTAATGTTGACGCATCTTGGCAACCATTTCTTTCAGTTATTACTTAACAACCACAAGTAGGTCTAGGTCAGAGCATTAAATAAACAGGATTATGGATTTACATTTAAAAAATAACTTAATGGTATAAATAAATTACTAAAGTTTCACCATACGAACCAATCATTGTAATATTTAATTTATCTTCAGCTCTACCTGTATAAAAAATAGGTCTATATCCAGATCCATAAGCAATAAGGATTATATTGTATGGTCTGTTTTTTGAATTTTTACTTATCACTTAACATTTTCATTTCATTTTTGAATATATTTCTATATCAGATTCTTAAGAAGTAAATAGTATTTTATTTATTTATTATTGAACCATTCAACCCATTATTGTAAATATGTATTGTTTTTAGTTTTTGCAATTATAAATCGACTCCAGTGAAAACTCTTGCCTGAATATCATTGTGGTCTTTTATAATTATGTAAATTCTAGATAAATTCTGAGAAGTAAAATTCCTCGGTTACTAATAAATACCCAAAGCTTTTATGCATATGGACACTGAAAGGCATTATCTAAATTGAATTAATTTAATTAGTGAAAGTATTAATTATTAATTTCAAATCTTACTCATGATTATCCCTTGAAAATGGAGGAAGTGGCAGCAGACATCTTGAATATGTCTGAATCTACTTACTAAAGCAAACAGAGTGCACAGATAGCAAAACCAAAGACAGGTGGACAACACTTAAAGCTAACTTACAATTATAACAGCAAATCTCAAACTATAAGCAGATGAAGACAAACTACCAAGATAGTATGAATAACCTGCATGGTTTCAGTGTCCATCTGGGAGAGTGAAAAAGGGAGCCATAAAGTAACTTTGACAGACATGAGAATAATAACATCGCAAAATAGCCCATAAATTCCCATTGGCTGGTATGACTGAGAAATTTGAAAACAGTATCTGAAACTGAGCAGTGGTATTGCTTCTTCTAGCAGGGATTCAATAGAAGAAGATGATAGTAGGGATTGAAGAAGCTGGACTGATCTATTCGCTGTGAACTCCAAAGACTTACCTCCTGGAACTCCCTTCTAGGAGAGGACTCTAGGAGCCCAACTGTTAGGTGTAGCATTTAAATTTAGCAGGCCAGGGATGGTACCCAAAAGCAGAGAGAAGGTTCAAGAAATAAGGAAAGGAAAGAAGGGGAAAAAGAGAGTGTGGAAATTTCAGAAAGCAATTCACTATAATTTTGAAATCTTAATGAAAAGAACAGAAGAGCAGCTGTGCGAAATGAGAAATAAGCCACCCCGTACCACACCTCTTTCTAAAAGCTCTGGATAATTCATTTTACAAAACACAGGCAAAAGAAAAGTATTGAGGTCAAATGCCACATGGAGCTAGCCAAAGAAAGAGAAGAAGAAGGATAATGACCTTTCTATGTATACCAAGAGCCTACTAGAAAGACATGACACAGAAAACAAACTCACTCCTTAAAAAGGAGCTCAAAGACGTTAGGAAAGCATCACAAGACATGGTAGAAAAACATAAACCAGAATTTTTAAAACCTCAAGTGAGATGATAGAAGTTAGAAAACATGAACAAGTGAAAAGTTTAAAATGGAGACTGAATTAGAAAGAACACAAGAGTGGTTAAACACAACAGCTAATGTCTTAAGAGAAATAGGTGAAAAGGATGAAATTTTAATACCAAAAGGAAATAAAAACTTTGAGAGTAAGTTGCAAATAACGTACTATATCCATCCTATAAATAATAGGGGTACCTGAAGAATAAAACCAAATCAAGGAAATAAAACAAATACTAAAAAATGGTAACTCGGAAAAAGTTTCCTGAAATTAAAAAGATTTGTAATGTTGTAGTAAAGAGCCCATTACATGTTGATAATACCAACCTGGGATGAACATCACCAGCTGTATTCCAGTAAAGTTTCTGGGCCTCATTTAAAAAAGGAGGGGAGGGGAGTGCCTGGGTGGCTCAGTGGTTTAAGCCTCTACCTTCAGCTCAGGTCATGATCTCAGGGTCCTGGGATCAAGCCCCGAATTGGGCTGTCTGCTCAGCGGGGAGCCTGCTTCCCCCTCTCTCTCTGACTACTTGTGATCTCTCTCTCTCTGTCAAACAAATAGATAAAATCTTTAAAAAACAAAACAAACAAAAGAAAAAAAAAGGAGGGAGGATTATTTATAACCTAGATGGAAAAAGATATAAGGCAAAGGACATTTCATTATCATCTTATATTTCAAAGCAGCATATGGACAACATGAAGAAAACAGAGTAACATGTTTCTATGTTCAAGGAAAGAAAATTTGAAGCAAGTTATTTTATATACAACAAATGTGACCTTCAGTCTATAAACCACGACCAAAAAAACCACTATTATTAATGAACACATGTTTAGCAATATTAGTCCCAGGAGAACTAGAAGAACCTATGAGATAAGGAGTTTAGGCAAACAAGATAACTTAAAAAAAAATTCATAAGAACCAGTGGTGATCGTTAAACATAGTTACTTATGGAGCTAAGAATAAATTGGAATTAAAAAGAGAGTACATGTTGTCATGCTGAGATGACATAGATACTATACAAGTGTAAAAATGGGAATAATGGAGAAAGTATATGCAAAATAACTATTAATTATTTTTGGTATATTGGTGGTATAGAATTAGCAATGCTATTTTGAGATGGTTGTGAGATTATTATTATTATTATTATTATTGAATATTCTGTCTGTCATCCATTGTATCCTTAAGAGGCAGAATGCTCAGAAGGAGACATAGATACAATACTAAAGAAATTACATTAAAAAGTCTCTACTCCTGAATTTGAATTTGAAATATCAGTATGAACACATAGGTACTACATGTGTTTCTGTGTTTTTAGCACATAGAATTCTTTGCTCTGTCAACAGAAGAGGACTAGAAATACTGATCAACAATGAAGAAATGATGAGTAACCCTACTGTCCAGATTATGATTTTGAAATACCATGTACCATTCTATTTATTTTTTATTATTTTTAAAGATTTTATTTATTTATTTAACAGACAGAGATCACAAGTAGGCAGAGAGGCAGGCAGAGAGAGAGGAAGGGAAGCAGGCTCCCTGCGGAGCAGAGAGCTCGATGCGCGGCTCCATCCCAGGACCCTGGGATCATGACCTAGATCTCAGAGAAATAGCTGATGCCATGTCTGAAGCAGGAAATATATATCTTGACATAACAGAGAAACTCTTGAAAACAATAAATATCAAGAACTAATTAGAAGAGGCTTTGACTGTCCAAAAATGGGAAAATTTAAGCTTTAGGAAGAAAGTAATTTTGATTTATAGAAACCTACCAAATGTGTTTGAGTCAGTAAACTCATACAAATATTGAAACAATGCGGCATCTGGGTGGCTCAGTCAGTTAAGCATCTGCCTTCAACTCAGGTCATGATCTGAGAGCTCAGAAGCAAGCCCAGAGTTGGGTTCCCTGCTCATCGGGGAGCCTGCTTCTCCCTCTCCCTGTCCCCTCCCCCACTTGTTCTCTTCCTCTCCCCCCCAATAAATAAAATAATTAAAAATGTTAAAATAAAAGCTAATAGATTCCCCTCAGAAGATGGTTGGAAATAAATCCTTTATCTAAAAGATGAAGATAAGAGAAAATATCACTTTTTCCTCTCTTCCCTCTATGAATTCTACCATTGGACAATCAAATAGTAGTAGCTAAAGAAAAGTGCCCTTTCATAAAAATAATTCTAACTCATAAAAGACAAAGTGGTAATAAAAGTTGAACATCACCAGGTAGCAACCTCCCAAATATCAATGGATCTAGGCACTGAATAGGTACGGAGTTGCTAATATCTCAAGGACGTCCAGACTTTAGATCCTTCCTCTAGTCTCACCAGCTGAGGATGCATTTCTGAAGCAGTCCACAGTATCTCGGAAACCACAGGTCAAAAGACTGGGGCTGTCAACAGGTAAGCTGTAAAGAAAAGAAAGAGATGTGGCAAAAGGAGTCTGCGGACTAAAAGACCCTTAAAAGTCATAAGGACGCACCCCTACAAGGTAACCCTGTTGACCATGAAAAGTCAGAATTGTGAATTTTTTTTCAAGGGAGTGAGTGGAAGCCTGCAAGGGGTCTAAAGACAGAATTCCTTTTCTCAAGTGCTAGGACTGGGCTGTGGATACAAGGGCGTTCGCTTTATAATATTCCACTGAGTAAGTCATTTGATGTTTTTCTGAATATGTTTCATTTTACAGTTAAAGGGAGAAAAAGGGAAAAAAAATCCTACCTAACCCATGTGAGATATTCTTTTTCTCCTACTACTGATGATACTGACCATGTTATCTTCAATTCTTTTCTTCTTTCTTTTCTCTCTCTCTGTTTCGCACTTCGATAGCTCATGACCGGCATGTTGCATTGATTTGCATTTATTTGATTTGCAGAAAAGTGAACATTTACTCCTATGTTTATTGCATGATGAATATTTTTATTTTTTCCTCTGAGAGTCTCTCCTATTAGTATTTTTTAAGCTATTGAATCATTGTTCTATGACTGATTTCCAGTAGACTTGGGAGAACTCTTAATATCAAGGTTATTAATCTCATGCCTCATCTATAAATTATTCCTGATCCAACTTTTCATTTGATATATACTCTAATTTATTAGCTATTCAAAATATTTATATTAAATACAGCCAGATCTGTATATTCTTCACTTTAATGAACCTGTTTTTCTTTTATGCTCAGAAATTCTTCCATTACCTGAAACTAATAACAATGTCTGCTCTTTTTTTTTTTTTTAAGATTTTATTTATTGATTTGACACAGAGAGAGAGAGACAGTGACAGAGGGAACACAAGCAGGGGGAGTGAGAGAGGGAGAAGCAGGCTTCCCACTGAGCAGGGAGCCCGATGTGGGGCTTGATCCCGGAGACCTGGGATCATGACCTGAGCTGAAGGCAGACGCCCAATGATTGAGCCACCCAGGTACCCCCAATGTCTGCTCTTTTTCCTCACAGTTCTTACATGGTTAACAGTGCCTGTTTATCCCCTTAAGGCATCTGCAATTTATTTTAATGTACGATTTAAGGTTAGAACAATAAAATTATACTCTTGCAAGGAGCCAATTATTCCATCATAACTTTTTGGAAAGTCTATAATTTCTCTCACATCCTTAAAATCCTCTTTATTATCAGAAAGTATATTTTTCCTCAAGTGTGAAGATAAAAACAAGATTTTTAGAGAACAGAAACTGGCATTCTCTCTAGTGTCTTATTACTTTATTTTATAAACATTTGGTGAAACATGATGCATATTAAATACAGAAATTCTTTAATGGCTCTGTGTAACTGGACCTAAGATGAAAAGGCAAGCACCCCTTTGAAACTTCCCTGGCCCTCCCAGTCACCATCTCTCTTCTGTGGGAATTCTTAAGAACATCTGACACCATTGATAGTTTTTGAAGGTCATGTAAATGAGCTCTTACAGGGGCATTCCTTTTCACCAAGATTCTTTTGCTCAAGCTGAAGTTTTTAGATCCTTCTCATTGTTGTGAAGTAATATTCTTTGTAGGAATAGGTCATAAATGATTTATCTGTTCTGTGATTGCCAATTTCTGTTACTGCAAATAACACCACTATGAACCTCATGGTACATGTCTTTTGGGAAACGTGTGCATTACAGTTACACAAAACCCTTCAGAGAGGAAATGCTGAATCACAGTGTACCTATATTCTGCCTTTGTAGATATTGTCAGGCAGTGTTTGAAGTGGTTGAACAAAATTACACACCAGTTACATTTCTGTTGACAATTACCAATGTCCCAAATTCTCACCAATATTTGGTGTTAGTCACTTTATTTTAAACGTGCCATTGTGGCGTTCTTTTATTATTTCTGTGATAATTAATGGGGTTGTGCACACTTCTGTATGTTTATCAACTACTTCAATAGACATTTTGTGAAAAATTTCTACGTCTTTTGCCTCTTTTCTCCATTGACTATCTTTTAAAACTTTATTTGTATTCATTCTTCATACATTTTGGATAAGAGAGCTTTGTCAGAAATCTGTACTGTACCTATAATCTTCAAAATTAGAATAAATCTTTTGTTAGCTATTTGAGTTTAAGGCTATTTTAAGTGGCCATTTCTTAAATTTAATTTTCTAGGTGTTGATTACTAGTAAATTGAAATAAAATTGATTTCTTATATTGACCTTTTAACTAGCTATTTGTGAATTCATTTAGTAAGTCCTGTGTCCTAAGTGTAGATTCTTTTGAATTTGTTCATTCATATTCATGTCATCTGCAAATAATGACAGTTTTATTTCTCCCTTTTCATGCCCTTTACCATTTGTTTCCTGTTTTGTGACACTAGCAAGAGCTATACTATATTTCTGACAGAAGTTGTGATAGCAGAGGAAAAGCTTTCACAATTTTATTTGGAAATCTTTTCTTATTATATCAAGGCATTTCCCCTCTATTCCTAGATACAAAGAATTTCTATAATAAATAGACATTATGATGATCATATGCTCTTTCTATTTTGTTTTGTTATTATACCAAATGTTATGACTGATTTTTTTTAAATATGCTACATTCCTGAAAGAAACAGAGTTTCATGTGATATGCTTTTTAAACCATATTGATTTTGATTTCCTAAAGTTTTCTTTGGAAAATTTTTATTCATGCTTATGAGAAATTGACCTCTAAGCTTTTTTGTAATGCCCTTGTCAAGTAATGATATTAAAGTACTTCATAAAATATGTTGGAAATTGTAGTGGGTTGAATGATGGCCCTAATAAGGAATGTCCATGTCTTAATTTCCAGAACCTGGGAATGTGACCTTATTTGGAGAAAAGGTCTTTGCCATTGTAACTAAGTTAAGGATCTTGGCATGAAATCACCCTGGATTTAAGGTAAGCCCTAAATTCAGTAACAGTTGTCCTTACAAGAGAAAGGCAGAGTAAGATGTGAGACACAGAAACAGGGAGAAGACCACTGAAGACAGAGAGACCAGACTTACCCAGCTAAAAGCTAACACAAGGAGCCAGAAGCTGGAGGAAGCAAGGAAGAATTCCCAGGTTGAGCCCTCAGGAGAAAGGTAGCCCCACTGACACCCCGATTTTAGACTTAGGACCCCCATAGCTCTGAGAAAAGATTTGGGTTGTTTGAAACCACCAATCATTTGTTACAGCGGCACAAACACAGGAAGTGTTCCTTCTTTTCTTCTATCTGCAGTTTGCATCAGATTACTTTTATTGCTTAAAAGTTTGGAAGAATTCATCCTTGAAGCCAAATGGGAAGGAAACTATTTATGAAACTATTTTTATTAAAATTCTAGTTTTTAAACATAGAGGATACTTTAAATTTCATATTTAGTTTTGAATGAATTAGAGGAGAGGTGTTTTTCTAGAAAAATTTCACCTAATTTTCCAAATTTATTGCACAAATCCATTCATAATATCACCTATTATAGTTTAATTAATTAAGTTTTTCCTTTTGAGACAATTGAAGAGTCACGTGAAGTTGGAAGAAAAATACAGAGATTCGTGTACCCTTTATTTAGTTTCCCTAAGAGTAAAATCTTGCAAAACTACAATACAATATCACAACCGGGATAGCGACATTGATACAGTTAAAACACAAAACACTTGCATCCACCAAAATTATTCCTCATGTTGCCATTTCAAAGCTATACCCACTTCTCTTATACTTCCATCTCTGACTCAAAGACCCACAGCCTCTAAAGTATTTTTCCATTTCTGTAATTTTGTCATTTTAAAAATATTACATAGATGGAATCTTGCAGACTGTAACTTTGATAAAAATTTTCCCGCTTGGTAAAATTCTTTGAGATCCATCCAGGTTGGACTGTATATCAAAAATCCAGTCCCCTTTATTGCTCAGAGGTACGCCATGGTAGGGATGTATCACAGTTTAATCATTCACTCATTGAAGGGAATCTGGCTTATTTCCAAGTTTTGACTATTAGAAATTAAGCTGCTATAAACATTCATGTACAAGCTTCTAGGTAAGTGTAAGTTTTTATTTCCCTAATATGAATGGCCAGGAACAAATGTGAAATAGCTTGGTCTCGTGGTAGTTGTTTCTTTTCTTTCTTTTCTTTTTCTTTTCTTTCTTTTCCTTTCTTTTCCTTCTTTTCTTTTTTCTCTTCTCTTCTCTCTTTTTTTTTTTTTTTTAAGAAACAGCCAATCTGTTTTGCAGAGAGGCTGAGCTGGTTCATGTTCTACCAGCAGTGCACGAGCCATCTGGTTTCTTCACATAACCAGCATTTAACATAGTCACTATTTTTTTTTTCAAATCTTCACTTAAATTCTAGTTAGCTGTCACTATCTAATGTGGCTATCCTGACAGGTATGTAGGGATATCACCTTGTGGTTTTAATAGGCATTTATCTAATGTCTACTGGTGTTAAACATCTTTTAATATGCTCCTCTAATACCTTGTGAAATTTCTTTTTTGTTATTTTTGTTGTTGGTGGTGGTGGTGGCGGTTTTTTTTTTTATATATATACCCACTTAACTGATTAGATTGTTTGGGGATCATTTTATTTTATTTTATTTTTGGTTTTGATTTTGTTTTTTTTTTCAGCTTGGGTGTTCTTATTGTTGAGTATTGAGAGTTCTTTCTATGTTCTAGAAATTAGTGATAAGTCAGGTAAGTGGTTTACCAATTTTTAAATTTTAATTCTTAAATTTAATATCAATTTTTATTATGATCAATAATTTATTATTAATTATTTATTATTAATTATTTACATTATCTTTATTATTATGTTCAATTAGTCGGCATGTAGTACATCATTAGTACATCATAAGATGTAGTGTTATTTTTCTATCACTCTCTAGCTTATCTTTCCATACTATTAAGAAAATCTTTCACAGAGCCAAAGTTTTAATTTTGATAAAGTGTAACTTCAATTTCTCTTACAGATCATATTTTGGGGGTCAATTTGTGGGGTCAATATTAAAAACTATTGACATATCCCTAGATTCAGAAGGATTTTACTTATACTGTTTTCTAAAAGTTTTTTTTTTATTTTTACACTGTACATCTAATCCTGTGATTCACTTTGAGTTAATTTCTATGTAAAGTGTGAGGTTTAAACTGAAGTTAAGTTTTTCGCCCATGAACATCCAATTGCTCCAACACTATTTGTTGAAAACTCTGTCTTTCCTCCACTGAAGTGCTTTTGTACCTCTGTCAGAGATCAGTTGGACAAATCTGTGCATTTCTAATTACGGGGTCCTCTGTTCTCTCCCATTGTTTTAAGTGTCTATCCTTCTGTTAATACCACAGAGTCTTGATTACAGTAATTATATAATAAGACTTGATATCATATAGATTTATTCCTCCCATTTATGGTTTTTTTTTCCAAAACTGTTGTAGCTATTCTATTTGCTTTGCCTTTCCAAATAAATGTTAGTACAATGTTTTTTACAAAAAGAAAAAATCTTGTTGGGGTTTTGATAAGAAATTTATTATAACTGCATATCAGTTTGAGGACAATTGTCATCTTCACGATGTTTAGTATTCCTAACAATGAACATGGTACATCTCTTCATTTATTTAGATCTACTTTAATTTCTTTTATTAGTCTTTTGTAGTTCTCAGCATGCCAATTAGGTAAATATTTTGTTAGATTTATAACAAACCATTTTATTTATTGAGTAATTACAAATGGTATTCTTTTTTAATTTGAATGTCTACATGCTCATTGCTAATATGTAGGAAGATAATTGATTTTTATATATTATATCCTATAATCTTGCTGAACTTGTTTGCAGGTTCCTTGGGATTTCTTTACGTAGGCCATCATGTCATTTACAATAAGGGCAGATCTATTTCTCCCTTCCGAAATGACATGATTTTTAAATGTCCTTTTTCTTTATTTTCCTTTTCTTTTATTTCTTGTTGCACTGACTAGAACTACCATCCCTACATAGCATAAAACTAGTGAGAGCAGACACTCTTGCCTTGTTAGAAGTCTCTGGGAGGCAACACTAAGTCTTTTCACCATTAAATATAATGTCAGCTATAGTTTTTTGGTTTTTGGTTTTTGGTTTTTGGTTTTTTTACAGAGAAAGAGAGTGAGCACAAGCAGGCAGAACAGCAGGCAGAGGAAAAGGGAGAAGCAGTCTCCCCGTGGAGCAGGTAGCCTGATGTAGGGCTCAATCCCAGGACCCTGGGATCATGACCTGAGCTGAAGGCAGATGCTTAACCAACTGAACCACCCAGGCACCCCATCTACATATTTTTAATACGATTTTTATCAAAATGAGGAAGTCATCATGTATTTCTATTTTTCTGTGATTTTTTTTTTATCTTAAACGAATGCGGAATTTTTGTCAAATCCTGAATCTACATTGACTGATACAGTTTTGTAATTTTTCTTTTCTAGCCTATTAATATGATGAGTTCATTGGTTAATTTTTGGATAGCGAACCAGCCTTGTATTCCTAAAGTAAAACTCATTGGGTTACATTTCTTTGGTGTGTAGTTCTTTTTATATATTGAAAATCTACTTGCTAAAGTTTTGTTTAGAATTTTTTGCATCTATTTTCATACAGCCAACATGGGTATTTTTTCTTTTGTCTGTTTGTTTTTGGTATTAGTATATTATTAGCTTCATAAAATGAATTGAAGTGTTGCCTCTATTTTTTGAAACATATTTTGTAGAACTCGCTTTAATTCATCTCTAAATAAAAACATATGCACCTGGAGATTTTTTATAAGGTAATTATTATTCAATTTCCTTAATAAATATAGAACTATTCAAATTGTCTATTGAATATGTGAATAAAGAATTAGGATAAGGACGCCTGGGTGGCTCAGTCAGTTAAGTGTCCTATTCTTTTTTTTTTTTTTTAAAGATTTTATTTATTCATTTGACACAGAGAGATCACAAGTAGGCAGAGAGGCAGGCAGAGAGAGAGAGAGGAGGAAGCAGGCTCCCCGCGGAGCAGAGAACCCGATGCGGGACTCGATCCCAGGACCCTGAGATCATGACCTGAGCCGAAGGCAGCGGCTTAACCCACTGAGCCACCCAGGCGCCCTAAGTGTCCTATTCTTGATCTCAGCTCAGGTCTTGATCTCCAGGTCATGAGTTCAAGCCCTGCATTAGGCTCCATTTCATCTAAGTGGTAAAATTTATGGGTGTAGAATTTTCCAGAACATTCTTTCATTCTCTTATTATCCTCTTTGTGTCTGCAGGGTCTATTAGATTATCCTTGGTATCTTGTCTGGTACTCATTATTTGTGACTTTTTTTGTAATCAGTTTTTCTTTGGCAATTTTATTGACCTTTTCAAAGCACTAGCTCTTTGTTTCACTGTTTTTTTCTCTATTGTTTATGTTTTGATTTTATTTATTTATGTTCTTATTTAAATTTATTATTTCCTGCCTCTGCTTTCTCTTGGTTTATTTTGCTCTTTATTTTCCGTAGTTTTTTGGTAAGAACTAAGATTACTGATATTGACCTTTTCATATTGACCTTTTATTTTTTTTAATATATGCAGTTAGTGTTATAAACTTCCCTTCTAGTGCTTATTTAGCTCCATATTAGGCATTTTTAATGCCATATTTTCACTTTCCATCAGTTCAATGTATTTATTAATTCCCCTTATATTTCACCTGTTAAAATAAAAACAAACAGAGACTGGTCTTAAAAATTCCCTGAGCAGGCAAAACCAGTTTAGTCACGTATGCAAAGTTTAATTGAGCTTATTTTGCAAGATTAACTTAACCTGGGTCATTTCTTGCTCATGCCTCTGGAAATTACAAGTAAAATTAAACTATTTCTCAGAGTTGATATGAGGTAACCACTAACAAATTTCCTATCTTTTAAGAAAATTCTAATATTATAATCAATCACTGTGAAGAATAAACAGTCACTACCTCCTCCTACTAAACTGCTTATAAAAATACACCCTTGGATCTCATTCCATGTTTTGGTTAGAGCACTTCTGGTTTGCAAAGCATCTTTTTGTTGTGTACACATAAACTACTAATTACTACTTCAGTGATCAATTGGTTTTACTTTGCTATTTCTGAACTTTTGACACACCTGTGAGCTGTTTAGACATCTGTGTTTAGTTCCCAGATGTTTGGTAATTTTTCTGTTATCTTTCTTTTATTAATCTCTGGTTTGATTTCATAATGATTAGAAAACACTATTCTTTTATATTTGTTGAAGGTTTTTTTTTTTTTTCATTTTTAAATATTTATTGACCTTCTAAGTACTGACCATGCATCTTTCCCCCCATCACTCTTTTTTTTTTTTTTTTTTTTAATTTCCAGCATAACAGTATTCATTATTTTTGCACCACACCCCGTGCTCCATGCAATCCGTGCCCTCTATAATACCAACATGGGGGCTTAAGTGGGTAGGGGAAGGTTTTTTTTTTAATGGCCTAAGATATAGTCTATTTTGACATACGTTCCATGAACACATGAAAAGAATATGTATTCCACTGTTCTTAGAATTTTCTGTAAATATTGATTATATACTTTTGACTGTTGGTGGTGTTGAATCCTTTACCTTTGCTAACTTTCTGTCTAGTTGTTTTAACAATTATTAAGATGTATTGTTACATATTTTGTAACTCTGTTGATTGATGTGTACACATTTAAGATTATATTATGTATTGTCTCCCTCTGCCCTGGCAATATATTTTTGCTCTGAAATCATATTTATCTGATGTTAATATAACCAGTCCTGCATTTTTTATTAATATTGGCATAATATATTCATCCATTATTTTATTTTATTTTTTTAAGATTTTATTTATTTATTTGACAGACAGAGATCACAAGTAGGCAGAGAGGCAGGCAGAGAGAGACAGATAAGCAGGATCCCTGCTGAGCCGAGAGCCCGATGCGGAACTCGACACCAGGATCCTGGGATCAACCAGTATTTTATTTTCAACCTACCAAATCAGTTTTTTTTTTAAGTTAATTTCTTATAAACAGCAAAGAGTTAGGCATGATTTTTAATCCACTGTACTAATCTCTTTTAGTTACCATATTTGGATCACGTATCAATAATGTATGATACGTTAATTATTGGTAGGTTAAGGCTTACCATTGCTTTTTATTTCTGTGCTCTGTGTGCTCTCTCTGTTTACTTGTTTTTTTAGCTTATTTTTCATGCTACTTTGTGGTTTATTTGAGAATTTTTAAATTTCCACTTTTATTTACCTAGAATGCTTTTTTATTTTCTCTTTTTGTATACCATTTTAAATAGCTATGAAGGATTTTACATTACATACACACCGAATCACAGTCTACTGGTGTTATTTTACGAGTCAGAGTGAAATACTGAAATATTGCCTCCCTTTAGTCAATTTATCCTCCCCATTTACAATTGTCAGACATATTCTCTACAAACATTTAGAAACACATGAGATGGCCACTTTCTTCTGGCATCCATGGTTTCTATAGAGAAATCTACTGTCATTCCAATTGTTGGGATACAATTTACCTCCTGCTGACTTCAAGATTCTTCTTTAAAACCTTCTTTGACTCTGGCCCACCTGTTTCTTTCTTATAAGGAAAATTATGATTACCTAGGTTTACCCAAGTAATCCAAGATAATCTCCATCTCAAAATGTTCAATTTATTCACATGTACAAAGTGCTTTTTGCCATGCAAGTAACACATTTACAGGTTCCAGGGGTTAGGACATGAGCATCTTTGGGGAAAACATTATTCCACTTACCATATTTCCCACCTCATTTTATGAGGCAAGAAAGCCCATGGTCCCAAAACCAGGGAGGAAAAGGTGCCATAAAAATATTCCTCATGGACAAATGAAAAATACTTAATAAACTATTAACTAGTTGTATCCCCAATGTATAAAAAAGGCAATATGCAATAACCAAGTAGCTTTTCCCAGGTCAAGAATGGAACGTTTTGTTAAACATTCAATAATCAAAATAATTCAATATATGAAACATTAAAGGAGAAAAAACATAAGATCATCTCCATATTTACCACATAAATTCTTCTAGCCAAGAGATAAGATAAATTTTAAAATTTAGAAGTAGAGAAGCTGCTATTACCAGGGACAAAACAAAAAACAATAATAATAAAGCATTAGTTGGTGCAAACCATATGAATGGAAATATAAAGGTAAGGCTAGAAAACTCAGGATTGTTAGGATAAAATAGAATATAAATTTAATGAGCTTTGATCATGTAAAAATATAATTTTAAATGAGTAAGAAATATGAAGGAAGTGTGAGGGCATAGTTCTCATCTTTCATAGTATTTCACATAATATAGTCTAAATGTGATAAATCAGGACCAGTTTAAATATATTATTCAAATGAATGTAATTCAAGCTAGCAGAAAAAAGATGTATGATTATAGAATAAAAACCACTCAAGATGAACATTTTAAGAGAAAGGAATATTGAAAAACTAAGAACACTGATTTTATATTTTTACAAATTTAAATCAGCAATAATTTTACACTGACTAAAGTTAACAATAAAGAAAAAGGTTAAAAAGATATATATGTGTATATACGTATACTACATCTATTTTTCTATCTACTTATTTATGAAAGTTACAGCTGTAAATAGACAATTAGAGATATATGTGTTTTAAATACTGAGAAGGAAAATACACACATACAAAACAAACAAACATGCAGAGAAACTCATATGACACAACAAAGTATGGTAGAAAGCATGTGCAAAAAATAAAGCAAACAAATGAAACTGTTAGAAATAAAAATCAAACATATTTTCACACCTATCAACACAAATAAGACTTTATTTATTTTTAAAGATTTTATTTATTTATTTGTCAGAGAGAGAGAAAGATTTTATTTATTTATTTGTCAGAGAGAGAAAGCAGGGTGAGTGGCAGGAAGAGGGAGAAGCAGGGTCCCCACTGAGCAGAGAGTCTGGTGGGGGGCTCCATCCCAGGTCCCGGGATCCTGACCTGAGCCCAAGGCAGATGCTTAACCAACTGAGCCACCCAGGTATCCCAAAATAAGACTTTTAAAAGTGAAGGAAATACAGATAGGTTAAAAATATACAAAAATAATTTTAATCAAAAGATATCCAAAAAAGGTAATAACATAAATGTATTTTTAAAAAATGAACAGACAGGGAAGGTACTTGCAAATGAAAAGCAGGGGAATAGTCATGATATTAAAATAAAAGCAAAAAAATTCTTTAGAGTCATTTCGTGTTAAAAATGATACAGTCCTTTGTGAAGATGTACAATGAATATTTATTGATTGTTGTAGACTTTTATTCTTCATTGCAACGCCTGAGAGATAAATAGGTAAAGTAACTGAAACAGAGATCTGAAATGATATAATAAGTAAGGCAGTTTTAATATGTATATACATATATGAGGGAATACATACACACTTCATTAGTATGTTCTCTAAAAATGGAAAAATATCTTTTAAAAAGCACATGGAAATTGTTTAAAACTTCACCTTATAGTAAATAAAATAAGATAAAATCCATAGAAATAATACAACCCAAAAATTTTGTTTTTTTTTTAAAAGATTTATCTATTTATTTTAGAGAGCAAGCAAGTATGTGAGTTGGGGAAGGTGCAAAGGGAGAGGGAAAGAGAGACTCTTAAACAGACTCCCTGCTGAGCAGGGAGCCCAACACAAGGGTCCATCTTACCACACTAAGATCATGACCTGAGCGGAAACCAAGAGTCCAGTGCTCAACTGAGCCACCCAGCTGCCCACCCAACTCACTTTAAAATGAAAGAGTGAAATTTGCCATACAGTGGGAAAACAGAGAAACTCTACTATCAGGAACATTTACAAGGAAAAAAGCAAAACCTAATTTGCAAAATTCTTATAAAATAATGGTAGTAAAAATACTGTGGAACAGACATTATCTAATAAGGTTCCTTTAGTCAGCTTTGCTGCACAAACAATCCTCCGATCTCAGTGACTAAACACAGTTTCCTTATCTCTTGCTTCATGTAAGCTGTAGGTCAGCCATGGCTCTGCTCCAAGCTTCAGCTCTGCTCCAGGCTGCGTGCCTCTTGAAGAAGCTGTAATCAAAACATTGACCTGGACAAGAGCAAAGTTCTTCCCCCAGTTGTCATAACAATAGCAAGTCACATGCCAGTGGGCACTGATGTATAACCCCTTAGAGGGAATGGGAAGAGAAAACCTGGTGAACAATATAACAAACTCCCCAGTGGTTAAAGCAATATACAAAGGAAAATGTATATTAATAGATAAGAGAAAAACATGTCAATAAATGTAGAAAAATCCATCTGATAAAATTCAATAAACATTCAAATAAAACTCTTAGGAAATAGGAAATAGAAGGGAATTTTCATAATGTGCTAAGTAGTATGTATGAAGATTCTGAAGCAAACAACTTGGCATAAGGATAAAATTTTCCAAGACAGGAACGTAACAAAAAGGCTACAATAACTATTTCTATTGCTGTGCTAGAGATTCTAGCGATTAAGAAAGTATAGGATTGAAAAGAAAGGACTACAACTATCTTCATTTCCCAACAACATAGTTATCCATATAGAAAATACAAAATAATCTATATACTGTTTGAAGTAGTAAAAGATTTCAGCAGAGATGGTGGATGAAAGATCGATATACAAAATCAATTAGGAAATACACTAAACATTCCATTCACCATAGTATAAAATGCACAATGGTTCCAAGAATATCCAACAATATGTATTCTAGAACTGACATTTATTACTAGAAACAGCTATAAATATGAGGGCAATGGGTTAAGCATAACCAAAAGAATTATGAGAAAGAATGAGGTAGGATGATTTTCCTTATAGTATATAAATCATTTCTACAAAGATATCATAATAAATACAGCATTTTATTTATTTAGGGGTAATCAAATAGTAAAAGAATAGAGTAGGGAGCCTATAAATAGACTCATGCATATTTAGAAATTGATATATGATAGAGTCACTATCATCAATCAGTAGGAAAATGGACCATTGGGACTTCCTGCGAAGACCATTGGTTTTCTAAGTGGAAAATTCTCTTAAAATATTAGATCCATATTTCACATAAAGCATGAGAATATATCCCAGATAGATAATTAACATAAATGTGAAAAGATAATTATAGGTTTTTAGGAAGAAGGGAGTTTAATATTAGAATCCTTTGCCATTAGATGTTCAATATACATGCCTGGGTATGTTTTCTTTCTAATAAACCTAAAATCATTCAGTATTTCTGACCAACTCCTGAACAAGTTAAGAATTTTCATATTCTACTATTCACTGAATATTGGGAAAAAAAAGCATTTGTTTGTAACTAGAGTTCTTGTTTCACATTTAAAGCAACATGTTTCTAATTTTATATCCAGGTTCTATTTTATATCCAACTGCTTTCATTTTAGTTCTGTCTACTTTGTTTCATAATTTCTTATACAGTTTATTCAAGGGTTTATTCTCATTTATCTTTTTGGAAATCCTAGGAACTGAGAAGTCTTATTTTAAAGTAGTTTTCAGGTTCTTACACTACTTTATTTCCTCTGGATTGAATTCATCATCTGGTTGGTTGTTAATTTTGTTGGCTATCTCTCTTAGAGCTATATGTTAGCTTGTGTGTTTTATTTTGATTGGAGGATTCTTTTTTACCTTTCTATGCCCAAGAGTTTGTAGAGGGTAAGTTGGTTTTGTTTGTTTGTTTGTTTGTTTTTCACCTAGTAATCTGGTGTCTCCAATCTGAAATCAGATTTTAATCTGGCATTTAGAAGTAAAATATACACTAGACTGTCCAAGTGAGAAACTAGAATAACACCAAAGAAATTACATTGACTTAATACTCATCTCTTTATATTCCTGTTCAGAGATAACAACTATACTCAATTGTGTATGTTTTCTTTTTTTCATATAAATATATATATACCTAAATAATAAATTATTCAGATTTTCGTGTTTGAAAACTGTACACAAAAGATATCATGCAATATATTTCTTTTATAACTTTCCTTTTTACATGGTATTATACATGAAACTTTATGCACTATGTGGCTGTGATGCTTTTTTTTAAATATCTTTGGGTATTCCACTGTGAGACTATGCCATCGTACATATTGTGGCATCCTTTCTCTTTTCTATGGACATGTGTGCTATTTTCAGAATTTTTACTATTATTATCTGTCTTATAAGTGCCACTTGTTACACATACAAATTGTTTTCGTGGGTTTATACCCAAGAATGGAATGGTTGAGTGTATGATAAATCAATGTTCATCACGATACAAGAATTCCAGATTCTTTTCCAAAACAATTGCACCAATTTAAACTTGCTTCAATAATGGGTAAGGGACAATTGGCATTCTCAGGTTTCATCTTGGGACTTGATGCTGGTATTCCAGTACTCCGGGATCATGACTGAGCTGAAGGCATTTGCTTAACCAACTGAGCAAACAGATGCCTGGGTGGCTCAGTTGGTTAAGCAAATGCCTTCAGCTCAGTCATGATCCCGGAGTACTGGAATACCAGCATCAAGTCCCACATCGGGCTCCCACCTCCAGGGGAGTCAGCTTCCCCTTCTGACCTTCTCCTCTCTCATGCTCTCTCTCACTGTCTCACTCTCAAATAAATAAATAAAATCTTTTTTTTGAAGTGAATTTCACTGGGATCTTGATTGCCATTTTATGGTTCTAATAAGGATAACATTTTAATTTACTTATTTAGAGGAAGAGTACAAGAGTGGAGGGAGGGACAGAGGGAGAGGATCTCAAGCAGACTCCCCACTTAATGTGAAGTCTAATGCTGGGCTGAATCTTACAGCCCACGAGGTCACAACCTGAGATGAAACCAAAAGTGGATGCTTAACCAACTGATCCACCCAGGTGCCCCAGGAAGAAAATTTAATTTAACAACAGAAACTATCTTAAGACCAAAGCATTATTAGCCATTTTTACCATTAAATTTTACATGCATATTTCACAAATTATTTGGATAAAGTTTAATGAATGGAGAGATATTAAATGCAAGAATACTAAGAGCCCCACAAAACATGAAAATAAAGGAATTGTATGTGAAGTTAGCATTTGATCTCTCTGACTCTCTGGCTGTGAGTCTCACTTTGGTTCTCTAGTCTCTCACACATTCTGATTTTTGAGTCCCAGTGTCTGCTTAACAGTCTCCTGGCACTTCATCTATATGTTCACTTACTGGTTTTTGGCTTATATTCTTCCTCTTTCACTGCATTCCTGGCAGCAGACCCTAATAAACTTGGTCCCTAGATGCCTAAATTGGTCCCATGCCCTCCCAGGAAGCCTGCTGCTGATGAGGTATGTTATCCATCCTCTTACCTAAAAGAGAATAGTTGCTAAACTCCAAATAATAAAACATTGTTATTATTTATTATCAGGATGGAGAAAATACCTGAGATCAGAAAACCAGGGTGAATGGTGCTCTAGCTGGATCAGTTGAAATTAGTGCAATTCAGAGTAAGGCCAACTTTTTTAAACCTGTCATTACAGTCTAGTCCACACAGACCACCATGTACCCCTCATTAACCATTGGAGGAGATCTAGTTTTCCTCTAGTTTCAACTGGGCTGGAAGATTTTGTGCCATGATATATAGAGTTTTCAAGAAAATCTGAGTCCTCTTGAATTGTGGGGTTGGGCAGCAAATATTGACTAAGTACATAAGGCAAAGAAACTAGAACAATTCCATAAGCCTTTCTGTCTTAGACAGCTTTTTCCCTCCTTAAATAATTGACAAGAACTTTCACACCAGACAGGCTTTTTCAGCATTTCACAGATCTAATAAAGATGAATGAAGAGAATATGGCCACAGTAAAGCAGAGAAACGGGCAGATAAGAAAACAGAAGCAGTTCAACAGCTCATATAACAATTCTTTCTGTAGTGAAAGAAGAAATGGTCATAAAAAATAGGGGACATAAAACAACGAATGTGTTAACTTTTTAACATCATTTCTATGGAGCAATGATAAATGAGGGCTTTGCATTTGCAGAGAAATGGCTAATACTTGCCAATGATATTTTATGGTCAGGATGTGCAAGTTTACAGCAATGCCTTACTCCACTGTTATTAAACCTCTGTTTAAGGCTGTTGACTATATATCTTCAGGATTGCTACAGTGAAGAAAAGAATTTCTGTGTCACATGGCAAGAAGTTAGTTCAAGTAACTTACACCGGTCCATCAGCAGATTTCATTGACACTGATGACACCATTCAGATGGGACATAGGAGGGAAAGCATATTGTAATGGGAAAAAATTCAACCAGACCAAGAGTCAAACTTACATAGAAAACTTCTCTTTCTTCTCTCTCTCTCTCTCTTTTTCTCTCTTCTCTTTCCCTCTCTCTCTCTTCTCCCTCTGTCACATGCACACACACACACACACACACACACACACACACACAGCAGAGCAATTTCAGTTGTCAACTTCTTCTAATTATTTGATTACTTAGAAATAAAAGCATATTGGGGCGCCTCGGTGGTTCTGTTGGTTAAGCTCCTGACTCCTGATTTCGACTGAGGTCATGATCTTGGGGTGGAGGGATTGAGCCCCTCATCGGGCTCTGTGATGAACATGGAGCCTATTTGGGTTTCTTTCTCTCCCTCCCTCTCTGCCCCTCCCCACCCCGCTCCCTCTTTCTCTCTAAAAAAAAATAAATAAATAAAATAATCTTTAAAAAGAAAAAAAAAAAGAGCATATTATGTGTGACCATTATAAAAATTTAGAAAGTAGATACTCTAAAAAAGGAAATTAGATGAAATAAAAATTATCTGAAGTGCTGTCACTCAGAAATGAGCATTATTAGCAATATCTACACATATATTCTTCAAGATGTATATACACACTTATGGGATTTTACTGTAACTAACATTCTGTGCATATTATTTATTTTTAAATAAATAATAAAGGTGTTTCATGTTGATTAAAAGTAGACATTCTTCTTATTAATATTTGTATATATTTCATTGTATGAATACATAATACACTTCATAATTTCTCAAATTTTTTACATTAATGTGGTTTCCACTGTTACAGTATTATGAGTAATTCCACATTGGATATATTTAGTTTGTACACCAGCTTATAATCTATCATGGTGCTCTCATAAGAAATTCCTAAAATCATAATTGATTTCTCAGTTTTTGTATTTTAAAAGCCTTCTTATGTATTATATTTTTACTCAAAATGAATTTACCGAGTCAATGTGCATTTAGTCTTGCTGGTGTCCATTCAAGCCAACACTTGAATACATTAATTTTTTTTAATCTATAAGATGAAAATATTATTAATTTCTACTTCTAAAGAATAAAAATATAGAATATTTTTGCTCTTTTATTATTATTTTTGTAAATGCCTATTAAATGGCTCTTCCCTTTTTTTGTTAAAATCATTGTTTTTATTCTACAATGTATTTCTTTCTTTGTCAGAGAGAGAGCACACAAGCAGGGGGAGCGGCAGGCGAAGGGAGAAGCAGGTTCTACAGAGAGCCCAATACAGAACTCAGTCCCAGGACCCAGGGATCACTATGGGAGCCAAAGGCAGATGCTTAACTGACTGAACCAACCACCCAGGCATTCCAATTGTTATTTAAAAAACAAACAAATAAACAACAACAACAACAAAACAGAAAATAACAAGTGGTGGCAAGAATGTGGAAAAAATGGATCTCTTGTGCACTGCTAGTAAAAGTAAGATGTAAAATGATGCAGCTGCTAAGAAAAACACTATGACAGTTCTTCAAAAAATTAAAAATAGAGTTATCACCACATGTTCCAGCAGCTCCGTTTCTGGGCATATGCCCAAAAGAATTGAGTAAAACCTCAAATCAATATTCATATACACATGTTCATAGAAGCATTATTCACCATAGCCAATAGGAGGCAGCAACCCAAGTGTCCATCAATGGGTAAACAAAAATATAAAGGCATAATAGAATGTTATTCAGCCCTAAAAAGGAAGGAAATTCTGAGGCATACTACAACATGGATAAACCTTGACATTATGCCAAGTGAAAGAAGCCAGTCAGAAGACATTTTAAATGCAAATTTATATGTGGTATCTATAGTAGTCAAGTTCATAGAAACAGAAAGTAGAATAGTCATTAACATGGGCTGGGGGAGGGGGAACTGGGAGCTATTGTTTAATGCATAGAAAGTTTTAGTTTCAAAGATAAAAAAGTTTTGGAGATTGGTGGTACAAATGTGACTATATTTAGCATCACTGAACTGTGCACTTAGGAGTGATTCAGATAGTACATTTTAGATTATGAGTTTTTTACCACAATAAAAAGTAATTTTAAAACCCGACCAAAATAATGAAGACAAGTATACAAAAATAGATTTTAAAAGTGTGTGTTCTTTGATAACATAAATGCCCTAGTAATTGATATTAAACACATGTACAGAGAAGTTAATACACATAATTATTTTAAATATTTAAAGGTTAAAATGAGCCAAAGTAGAAAAAGGTGTGTTGATTAGATGAAATACTTATTAGAATCCTTATATCAGGACAAAATTTCAAGGTAATTCGTGGGGGCAGGTGGCATGGTGGGAAATGTCACAATTCTTGGCCCTAAAACTGTTCTTTCGAAATATCTTAACAGGGGCTCCTGGCTGGCTCAGTTGGTTAAGCATATGACTCGTAGTTTGGGCTCAGGTCATGATCTCGGGGTCATGAGCTGGAGCCCAGGGCTGGGCTCTATGGTGAGTGTGGAGCCTGCTTAATATTCTCTCTCCCTCTGCCCCACCCCCCACAGTTCTCTCTACTCTCTCTAAAAGAAATTTAAAAAAAAAAATTTTTTTTAATTTTAAAAAGTCTTAAAAAAAGAAAGGAGGAAAGTTAGAGGACTTCTGGTAGTGCTCTCAAAAAAATTTCTTTTAAGATCACAGTAACCAAAATGATATAATATTGAAAAGAATAGTCACAGATAATGGGACAGAATAGAGAGCCTAATAACGTAAACAAAGGTTAAGTAACATTTAAAATATATATACAGTTATACCAAAGCACATAAAATACTTAGAAAAACTCTAATAATGGACATGTAATAACTAAACCCTAATAAACTAGAAAACATTGCTAAGCAAAAATACTATTCAATGCAATAAAGCAAAAAAGAAAAACAACGAAGATCATAAAAAATTACAACTGTATCTATTTGCAGATGGCACCATTTTACACAGAAAATCTTCAGCCTTGACAAATCAACTACTCTAATTGAAAAGTGAAGTTCATAAGGTCACAGGACGCAAGGGTTAATATACATAAATTGATTGTATCTTGTGCACAAGTAGCTAACGATGGGAAAACAAAATTTTTACATATATCCTAAAACAAATACATTACTTAAAAAAATTAAGAATGAGCATGTCATACATAAATACTTCAATTCACATCAAATTATAAAATTTTTAAAATATCAAGCTGATTCTAAAATATATAAAGAAATATATAAAATGTAGAATATCCGAAGCAATGTTTTAAAAGGAAAGTAATGTTGTCAGACGTACATGACATAATTTCAAGACTTGCACTGAAACAACTGGTTATCCCTACAGCATAAACATCAACAGTACTGAGGTGCCTGGGTGGCCTAGCGGGTTAAGCCTCTGCCTTTGGCTTAATCATGACCTCAGAGTCCCAGGATCAAGACCCTGCATCAGGCTCTCTGCTCAGTGGGGAGTCTGCTTCCCCTCTCTCTGCCTGCCTCTCTGTCTACTTGTGATCTCTGTCTGTATAAATAAATAAATAAAATCTTTAAAGTACATAAATAAGTAAAATCTTTAAAAAAAAATCAACAGTGCTTAACATGATATAGAAAAATTCCCTTGAAATGCATTAGGAACCTAAATATAGAAACTAAGATTATAAAAGTCTTTTAAGAACATATAGAAGATGGGACGCCTGGGTGGCTCAGTTGGTTGGACGACTGCCTTCGGCTCAGGTCATGATCCCGGAGTCCCGGGATCGAGTCCCGCATCGGGCTCCCAGCTCCACGGGGAGTCTGCTTCTCTCTCTGACCTTCTCCTCGCTCATGTTCTCTCTCACTGTCTCTCTCTCAAATAAATAAATAAAATATTTAAAAAAAAAAAAAAAAAAAAAAAAAAAAAAAAAAAAAAAAAAAAAGAACATATAGAAGAAAATATTTGCGGCCTGATTTTAAGACATGGAGGTCATGAAAAATAAAAAGAAAATAATGATAAAAGGAACTTACTAAAATTAAAAACTACTACTTGAAATATTCAGAAAAATTAAAAATAAAAAATGTATAAAAATAAAATAAATAAATAAATAAACAAAATTAAGAACTATTCTTCAAAAAAAAGGCCAAAAATAAAACAAAACTAATTCGACAAAGAAAATACGCAGGCAAGCCACAGAATGGAAGAAATTACAAGCAGGGGCTAAATTATATATATTATCATATCTAGTATATACTATACACTATTAGATTATAATTATAATGGTATTTTATAATATAATAATTACAACATGATTATTATAATCATATGTTATAATATAAAATATAATATATAACTGTAATATATAATGATATAATACGATTATAGTGTAATTAGGTATAATTAACAATATAAACAACTTATGAAATAAAGCCAAATACAAAAAAGCATCTATTTCTATAATTTAATTCCATTTCTATAAAATGCAAATCAACTTCTAGTGATAAAAAGCAGATCAATACTTGCCTGTGGATGAAAGTAGAGATTGGGATCATTACAAAGGAGCATAAGAAATCTTTAGGACATGATAGAACTGTTCTGTATATTGATTTTGGTGGTGGTTTCATAAATTTATATTATTTTCAAAAGCAACTGAATTGAACAATTTAAATTGATACAGTTTATTGTATCTTATTTCTTATCGAAGATGATAAGAAAAAATAATGAACTGGGACCGTAAGCAATTTGTGGGCTGGGACTATGTCTGGTTTTTTATTTGTTTTTGGTTTTGGTTTTTTGCTCATCATTTGACATCAGTGCTTGTCATTTATGAGGTGTTCATAATGGTTCTTGAATAAATGAATCAATGAGTATATGAATGAATTCCTCAATGTGAAGCTCAAGGTATTTCAGATAAAATTGTTTTAATGTGACTCATTAAATTACATTATTGTAGGCATGGATCCAAACTAGATAAATAAGTTTACATTTATTACATTTACACTAATCTAACATGAAAAAAGTGTGTCAGCCTTAAAAAGCACCTGCCACCAAGTTCTTCCAAAAGACAAAAGCTTCTAAACATTCTAGGATTGAAAGTTAAGACTTTAGAACAATTGATCAAGTTCAACCTTGATAATGTTGAGACAAGCTAAATAAAAGAAAACTTTCCCCTACCTCTGTAAATAGATAAGTGGCAAGAAGGCTCTGAATTCACAATAAAATAATACAAAGTAAAAATATATTTGCTTTGTCTAATGACGCAGTTTCAGGGTCAGTGAAAATGCTTTGAGTGGCACATAAAGGTCTCCATACCTACTCCCACACATTGGAGTTTTTTTTTTTCAAACAGGTATTGATAATTTGACCTAACATGGCTGTAATTCTCAAGGAGCATTGTAACAGCTTGAACCATGCTGGACTAGATAAGGGAGAGGGGGAACCTACTTCCCAGAGCAAAGAATAATGATAATGTTGGGTTCTGGAACACAAAACAAAACAAAACAAAATCATGAGGCTCTGTAGCTAAGTACACATTTATTTAAGTACACATTTATTATTTATAAATAAATGTAATAAATGTGATTATATAATTAAATGTCATTATACATTACAATCACAATCCCATACCTGTGATTTGAAATATAAGGAGAGCAGAGAACTTTTCTATCTTTAATCTTTTGCCAAAATGAGTAAAAGCAAACAAAGAATGAATTTTCTTTCCTAAGTATCTGATGTGCTTTAAAACTAGTATGAGATGGAAGATGAATGAATTAAGCTTCACCTACACTCTTATGGTCATTCTAGATCATTCAGTTCTCGGGATCCATGGTGAGTAAATAGTTTCTCTGGCCTTGGGTTTCTCTAAAAAAGTTTTCCAAGGACAAAGTTTATTGGCTCACTACCTACTGAGAGAGGCAGTGACATTTTTTCTCAGAGCATCTTAAATTGCTTGTTTGAAGTGAGATTAGCATCTGCCCCCTTTGCTTGCACATCTTTCCTATCAGGCTTGATGAAGGACAGCCCCACCGGGAGCGCTGCAAGGAAGAGAAGGTCCTCTTTGTCCCAACAGGATCGAAGAAACTGACAGCAAGACGCATTCTTGACCAAACCTGAGCCAGGCTCCTTCGAGCCCTGGTATGAACTAGGTCCTGACCTTGAGCTCTGTCCTTTACCAGCTTAATCCAGTTTGAACAAGAATCTTGCTGCTTCCCTTTAGTGAGAATCCCCCCACCTCAATATCTAATCAAATTCCTCATTCCCCACTCTTGATGTATTATCACCCTGGTCTGCCTTCAGCAAGACTTCTCTCAAGTCTGTTTAGCTGGAATCCCCCCTACCCGTGCTACTTCCTCTTAGTAATTCTCTATTCACTGAGTGCCCCCACCCTGCTCCTTGACTATAAATCCCCATTTGTCCTTGTATTTGGAATTAAGTCCAATCTCTCTGCTCTATTATAGTAGTCCCTCTTGAATATAGTCTTCCTTACCAACTTTAACAAGGGTTAGGAAAATAAAATTTTTTTAACAAAGCATAGCTAGTTAAATGATCTCCAAACCAGGATCCCTAGACCATGACCCCAGGAAACACCTAATTCAGCCCATGACCACCAGTGAGAAGGAGCATTGGAGAAAAACACAGAATGATCTAAAAGTCCATCCCCATGGATCAAATGGTGCGTTCAGTATGGAAGCAGCATTTTTCAGGGAATCAGAAAAGCTATGATGGCTCCGACATCTGTCACCTACTGGCCATGTGATTTTAAGTGAGTCACTAAATATCTGCAGATGTCTATCTAGTTATTTAGGAATAATATTTAGGGACACCCGGGTGGCTCAGTTGGTTAAGTTGCTGCCTTGGGTTCCTCCTCATGGTCCTGGAATTGTGTCTCTACTGAGCAAGGAGCCTGATTCTCCCTCTGCCGGCAGCTCCCCCTGTTGTGCTCTTGCTCTTGTGCTCTCTCCTCTCTGACAAATAAATAAATAAAATCAAAAAAATAATATTTACATAACTGAGCTATTATTTTAAAGAAGATTCATATATAACACTAACTTTATAAACTTTATATATAAAAATAGATATTTGGTATCATGAGACTCATTTTCATTTGCATAGGTCCGAGCCCACCCACTCCCCCCCTCCAAAAAAAACTGCTTTAATAGATTATTTGTGAGCAACTCACTTTTTGGAATCTTAGCACTGGAAGAGGCTATGCGATTTATATTTGATTCAAAAGTCACCCTATCTGTGCTCACTGGAAGCATAAATCAGCATTCATGAATGTGTGGTTTGCCCTTTCCAATTCCTTGTTCATTTAAATGTTATATAGATTTTTAGAATCTTTTACTCTTATAACTTTACTTGGTGAAAATCCATGATTTACACTTTAGCACATATCACTTATGTCCTTAAGCTGCCATTTAAAAATCATTATGCATTCAAGATGTGTGTGTATTTCAGAAAGCTATGTATAAACAATCTCTTTAATTGCATGGCTTTACTTCCTCATTAAGTAATATGCAAAATGGCTAAACACTATGCCCAATACCCCTCTTTAGCAACAAATATGAGATTGGAAAACTCTCCATCTATAGATGTCTTCTTTTGGTATGCTAAAAAAGGTACCAAAAACCATCTTGTAAGCCTCTGGTTCTAATGTTGAAGAACTAGAAGATTGGCAGCAACTTTCTCCAGGTCTCTTAGTTTACATAATTGGAATAAATTAGCAAGTGTAAATTCTTATCATGTGACTCCTAAGACACTAAGGACCACTTCATAATTAAAGAATCCTCCTTCTTTACCCAATCCAATTCCACTATTCATTAAAAAGAAAGAGAAAACAAAAACTATGAAGAACTCTAGGGAGAAATATTGGGTATTTTGAAAACCTTCCAGCCGTTTTCAACAAAGAATTAAAAATAAAATTAGGAGCATCAGTGGAGGAAAAGTCATAGCCTAAGGAGGTAGCCTCTGCCTTGACTAGGATAAGGATTTATTGAAACCTGTGAAGAGACTCTAGACATTATTTGAGTACTCAGCTAGAAACCAGTTTTCATCTAAAATTTTTAAAATCTTCTATACATTACACCAAACTCCTGGGTACCATCTGCTTCCAAATGTATCTAAGTTAGTCAATGTCTAGAAGAACCCAACCATACTATAACCCATTTTCAAGTGTTAATTGACAGTGTAGATATCTAAATCCCCAGTGACTGAATCAGTCAGCTGGACATCACAGTTTTTTGTTTGTAAGATACTAGACATGAATATAATACATCTCTGCCATGAGAAATACTTCCCTTATATATCTGGAATTTCCCAGATTTTCTTTTTTATTTTATTTTTTTCCTTTTTTCTCCTGGTATCAAAAGAAAGTAAGAAATTGAGGAAAAATGGTAGGCGGGAGGAAGGAAGGAAGGAGGGAGATAAAGGGTGAGGGAAGGGAAAAGGGAAATCCAATTATTAATGTAAAACTATTTCTAAAGAGGGCGCATGTGTGTGAGTCAGTTAGCTGGTGCAGCAGGCAATGAACTAAAGATTAAGGGGAAAGGCTTTCAATGGTACATCTGTTGAAAAGTAACTAACATTTATTAAAGTTTACCCACAGTGTCTCATTTAATTCTCATTACAGATAATAGTTTCATTTATTAATTCAACCTCAAAGATTAACTCAATCTCAAAGATTAAGGGGGACTAGGACACCTACCCAACTACTAAATAACAGATTGAAATGCATCCCAGTCTTTTCCACAGCAGACTCTGTTAATCACTAGTCTATAGATGATGTCTCTAAGCAATAGTCGATTGAGGAATTAGTCAATGAATAGCGCTGGAACAATCTGAGTTCAGATAGGAACACAAACAAGGAAATAGCGCATTCAACTTCAAGAATTGGGATTAGCAACAGAAAACGTGTACTCTGCGTCCACGAACTTTTAGTTGAAGTAGTCAGTCATTTACCCGAAAGGAAAAAAGGGCTAAGAAAACTTTAGAAACCACATAAAGACGAACCATGAATATACCAAGGAATTCCAGTAGTTCACCATCAGGTGGGATCTGCCCTCAGTCAGTTATAGCCAGAAGAGGTCTGTGGTCTTTTTTTGGAAATAAGCAGAAAAGTACTTAAATGTAAATTCCGTTTAACGTTACAAGAAAAATACATGGATTTACAGGAAGCTTTGTAACTTTTATTTACTTCCAATTAGATGGGGAGTAAAAAAACAAAGCAAAACAACAGCCACAAAAAAAAAAAAACCCTGCATTTTGAGCATACACCAACCTGTTAGGAATTTGCTTTGTGTGTTAAATTATTGGAGGATAAATGTTGATAAAATTCTCAAAGAGAAACTGGGATTATTTTCACTTCCAAGGAAAAGTAATGCCATTTTTATGGCTAATACGTGAGAAGACTGAAAAAATGTGTTTTTCTAAACTTATTAAGTAGGCTAAAAAATAATGAAATTAAAAAATTAAGCTTATTAAGTAGGCTAAACTCATTTAGGTAAATAAGAGCACAGGATTCAGTGCCTCTGTTGTGATTAAGTGGTGGTGATTTTTTTTTTAATATTTTATTTATTTGACGGAGAGAGAGATTACAAATAGGCAGAGACGCAGGCAGAGATAGAGGAGGAAGCAGGCTCCCTGCTGAGCAGAGAGCTCAATGTGAGCCTTGATCCCAAGACCCTGGGGATTATGCCTGAGCTGAAGGCAGAAGCTTGACCCACTGAGCCACCCAGGTGCCCAGTAGTGGTGATTTTTGATTTGCAAAGGCAGCACAGTGCACCAAATAGAGCCTGGAATTGGGAATAACTGAGGCATATGTTCCCACAATTCGTAAAATAAGCAAATTACTTGAATTCTTTTAACCCTCAATTTCCTTTTCCACAGAATGGGAGAAATTGACACGCAAACCGCAGAGAACTCAGAAACCATCTGACTGCTAACATGAAATTGCATGGTTACTGCTTCTCTACCCACCATGATTCTTTTTTTTTTTTTTAAGATTTTATTTATTTATTTGACAGAGAAAGATCACAAGTACACAGAGAGGCAGGCAGAGAGAGGTGGAAGCAGGCTCCTTTTCGAGCAGAGAGCCCGATGCGGGGCTCAATCCCAGGACCCTGAGACCATGACCTGAGCTGAAGGCAGAGGCTTTAACCCACTGAGCCACCCAGGCATCCCATGATTCTTTTTTTAATATTCACACACTTCTCATTTTACTGTTTCTGGAACTGGAATATTTCTTAAAATTTATGTATATATTTACTGTTGTAAGTTTTTTTCTTTTTTATTTCTTGAAATGCTGGTATTAGATTGCTGTTATATCTTACAGTAAGATCTCAGGATTAAGGAAACACAATTAAAATTCATTAAGCTGGACACTCTATAGGGGCACCTGGGCGGCACCATCAGTTGAGTGTCCAACTCTTGGTCCAGGTCAGGTCGTGAGCTCCTGATTGTGGGATCAAGCCCACACTGAGCACAGAGTCTGCTTGAGTTTCTCCCTCTCCTTCTGCCTCTTCCCACCACACATGCTCTCTCTTTCTCTTCTCTCCAAAATATTGTTGTTGTTGTTGTTTTGTTTTTTTTTTTTTTTTAGAAATGGGCAGCTTATAATTAGTGGGTCTTGATGGGAAAAGTCAGTTCATGCGAAAATTTTATTTCTCAGTACCCAGAATATCATTGTCTATTACAGTGAAAAATTATTTAACCTACCTGAATTTTTTTTATTAAATAACAAGTGTCGCTTCCCCTAACATTGTATTTATCATGATTTTACAAATGAGCCAACATATTTAGAAAGATTCATTAACTCTGTCCTTTTCCTTTCTTTTTTTACTTTGTTATTTTTTTTTAATTAATTTTTTATTTTTTATAAACATATATTTTTATCCCCAGGGGTACAGGTCTGTGAATCACCAGGTTTACACACTTCACAGCACTCACCAAAGCACATACCCTCCCCAATGTCCAAAAGCATTTGATGTTATTTTTTTTTAAGTGGTTCCATAACCAGAGTGGAGCCTAACGCAAGGCTTGAATTCACAATCCTGAGATTAAGACCTGAGCTGAGATCAAGAGTTGGTTGTTTACGTGACTGAGCCACCCAGACACCCCTGTCCTTCGTTTCTGCCAGGTACTCACTGCCCTCTCTTTTCTTCTATAAATAAGGATATAGAAGTCAAAAGATAAATTGACAAAATTGTTGAAATAATTTAAGTGAAAAACAAAAGGAACCTAAAATATATGGCAGCAGGCAAACTACCCAGGAGGGAAAAGAATGGGAAGAATCCACAGAATTCAGTAGCAGAATGGAAATGTGCCTTACAGGAGCCAAGGTGCAGTTCCACACAGGCCAGTGTAGTAGGTGTCTAGTAAGGGACTGGAAGGAATATGTCTATACATGTATCCATATATACATACACACATCCATTTACTATACACATTTTCTTTATTATTGTGTGTGCATATGTGTACATATATATGAAGATGTATGCACACAGATCATATATATAGACAACTTCAAAACAGTGCAAAAGAGCAAACCACATCTGGGATACTGAAATTTGAGGAAGTTTGATGCTGAAGAACTTGGATGGAGATTCATGGAAAAATTTCAAACAGAAATAAGCATCAGAAGGGCTGATTTAGAAATAAAAGCCAGTTTTCCCAACACAATGACCAGTTCAGTCCAATTCTGCAAAAGACTGAGGGAATAGATTACTCTCAATATAATATACCCAAGGCATGGAGAGGAACAGCGCCATCTGGGGCTGTCCTTCAGGATCCCAGCTCCCACCTGGGTAGACAGAACAGTGAGCTCTCTATCTTTTCCTTTTGAAGAGTAGTTCTCACACTTTACTGTGCATTAGAATTGCCTGGAAGTTTTTGTTCAAATGCAGAGTTTTAAGCCTGACCCTCAGATTTTCTTGGTAAGTTTGAAGCAGGGTCCAAGAATCTGCATTTCAACAGACTCCCAGGAAATGTTTTTGTACTGGCTCTCCCGACTAGACTTTGAGAACCAGAGCCCCAAGCTCTAAAGTTTACATGTGCTTCTGATGGCCCTTTATACAGGTGTTGAGCCCAGAATACAAAAGTAGCTGGTCCCAGAAGGATGTAACATGAGAACTCCACAACAAACATATAGAAAAAACAAAAGGTTTGGGAGCAAGGAGACAGCTAACCCATGACTGCAGTGAACAAACCTCTCAACTGAAAGATGAAAGATTTTCTTAACTTTCCTGGAAGCTCCTTGCTCTTGTAACTTAATGACAGCCTGCATTTTGGCCCAGGCAGCCACTTACCTGTGCATCTGTGGTCAGAAGCTACATCCTGTGAAAATGCACATAGCAGAAATAGCTAATCTCAGCCACTGAGTAAATGTATGCCAAATACTAAAAGTGACTAATTTAGTCATTCATTGAAAAATATGAACAAACCATCAAAACTTTCCAGGAACTTGAAAAAAAAAAACAACTACATATTAGAGAAGTGGTAAAATGAATGAGCAAAACATTTCAACCTAGTAGAAAGAAAGAATGCAACACACAAGGATGATGGTCAAATAAAAATATTGATTAGTATCTAGCGATTTCTAAATAAGGTGAGTATATACAAGGAGAAATCACAAAATAGCAGAGATTCTTGAGACATGAAAGGTATATCTGTTGAGCTTCTGGTTCTCCATGTAAGGAACATTTGAAGTTGCCCACCACCACGCCCTAGCAAGTAAAAATCTGAGCACATGAGAAATCAACTCTGCTTAGATCCATAAAAGGAAGGACACAGGGAGAACCACTGGCCCCAAGACTGGAGAGACAGGCCAAGCCCTGGAGTCATGGCTTATTAGGTCAGACTCACAAGCTGAAAATTCCAGTTACCAGTGCCAGAGTACCAAAACTGTTCTGGATTTGAAGCATTGCTGGGGGCTCTGTGTGGGCAAGTCTGAGAGTTCAAAACTCCAGGAGGACCTGGTAATGGCAGAGGATCCCAACGATCCTGTGAGATTGACCTCCAGGAGGTCAACCAGATGCCCACAGTAAATTTTAGAGAACTATCTCCTTGGGCTTCTAGCAGGGAAGGAGGGAAGGAATCATTTTGTAATATGCCAGAGGATTCTGTTCTTAACAAGGCTCAACATAAAGGGGAACTAGATAGCGAGTTGTCTAGATAATACACCCAACCAGCTGGTGTCTTATCAGAGCTTAACCAACACAGGGAAGGGAAATCTGAAAGCCAGGCCACTCTAGTCATCCTGTCCCAACTAAGGGAGAAGGGGAAAAACAAAACAAAACAAAACAAAAAACTGAGAAATACTTGTTGAGTTCACAATCCAGAGTCTAAAACTGAGACTAATCACAACACTGTGTAACACTTTCCCTCCCTTAGCATACCTCACTACCATGTTACTACAGACCTATTTACAGCGTATGGACCATTTGAAATTGAGATTCTTCAAAGTTAAAGATGACAGCCACTTAGCTTCTGACTCTGCTCTCCTGGGTGATAACCATAGTAGTCCCTGACTTCATTTACCAAAATATGCAAAATTCTTAACTTCCGGCCCAAATGACTTACTGAGCCCTAGAATGATCTGAAGTTTCCACTCACATGTCTTTAAGTGCCCATCAAACTCAAGATATTCAAACTGAACTCAAGATCTTTACTTTCTCCTGTATCCCTTGACTTATTGGATGGCACAATGTGGGACAAATATCCTGAATCATTTTGAAACTTTCATTTCCTTCCCCTAATTTATTACCAAATCCTACTGATACCAGCTTAGACTACTGTGAGCTGCCACTGTCCCTTCTCAGGACCGCTAAAATAGATCTCAAAGTGGTGGACTCACATTATACGGGTATACTTCCCATGCATTTTCCTGGCTGCATTCTACGGGATCTTTTAAAACAGAATTTATTATAACCATCTCCTTTCTTTTCCTACTTCAATTTAAAAACCTTCAATGGGATTCTCTGTTGCTTAAAAATGTTCTGCATGGTCTATTACATACGAATATTTTCAACCATATCTTGTACCTGCAGCCTTTAAGTTTCTCAATTTCTTTATGTCCTTTGCACATTTTAGCCTTGAATAAGCCAACCTCCATCAGTCATCCCACTCCTTTAATCTGTATATATTTGTGTGCATGTGCATGTATATACATGTATTTACGTGTGTAGATGCACGTATATATTTTTCTTTTTTACATGTTTAGGAAAATACTGAATTGTTTAAGCATAAAGAAGATTACAAAAAGATATGGTGCCAGGGGTTCCCACCACACATATATATTAAAGGGACCACGGTCAAAATTATTACATGTCACTTTAAAAAAATGAAATATTTTAGATATAAGATTCCCTTCAAATTTCTTTCCAATTCCATTCCTCTCTTTCTTTCCCAAGAGGCATCCACTCACCTGAAACTCGTGGTTATCCTATCCAGCCAAGTCCACAGATTCATGTATATATTTATTATCCATTTATTTGCTCTCTCCCCACCCCCACTTTCGACTAAAACAGCAATATATTGCAATGCTTTTTGCACCTTCCATTACATAAAAGTAATCTTAATATACTTATAGTTCTCCAAGAAGTATTTACTGTGTTAGAATTTTGATATTTGTAAATATCAATGTGTAGAAAAGTGTATTCATTAACACTATAAATATTCACCTTTCTTATGTAGATAAAATATTTATTTTTGTTTGCTTTTTTATTTTTGCTGCTATAAATAATGTCAAGGTAATATCCTGGTATGTCTCCTGGTATGTGCATATATGTAGGAGTTTCTCCCAAGTATATACTGAAAATTAATGGCTAGTACTGTATGCACAACTTCAACACTGCTAAATATTACCAAATTGCTTTCCAGCGTAGCTGTAGGCACTTATGCTTAAAGCAGCAATATTTAACTTTCCACCTCCTCAAACCCACAATATTGACACCTGTGAGATGATAGCTAACATTTTCAGTGGTACTTATCTGATTACTAGAGATAAGTTTCTTTCCATACGAGTATTAGCCATTTGAATTTCTTCTTCTTAAATTGACTTTAGATGTCATTTGCCCATTTGATTTTTCTTTTGATTAGTCTGTCTTATTGATCACAATACATGTATTCTATTATCTTTTTTTAACTAATCTGAGCTAGTTCTGGATTACATGTTGTAAATACATCTCCCAAACTTTAGCCTATTTTAAATCTTCGGTCATTTAGCAAAATCTTGAGACATGTATAATCTTTAAAATTATAATGCAAAATTTACTAACATTTTACATTTTCATTTTTGTGCTAGAGTCTTGTTCAAGAAACCTTACACTAACTATGATAGTCTCCCATGTTTTTTTCTCTAAGTGTTCTAACAGTTTCCTTTTTGTGTTTACAGCACCGGGCCATGTGGAATTTACTCAGTGTGCAGGGCAAGGTGGGGACCTAATCTCACAGGTTTCCAAATCAAATTGTCAAATATCTGAAAGCAATTTATTAAACAGACCCAAGATGGGCAGACGGTGGCCAGCTGCCTATTTTTGTAAATAAAGTCTTACTGGAATGCAGCTTCTGTTCTTCTGTCATTGTACTTGGTGACTTTAGCGCTACAGCAAGCAGAACTCAGTAGTTGTGACAGAGATGATCCCTAAACAAGTTACTACCTGGACCTTTAAGGAGAAATTTGCCCATCCCCAGAATACGCAATAGTTTATTGTTTTACAAAACTGGACCTTATTGTATACCAAGTTCCAATATAAAGGGTCTGTTTCTAGACCCCCACTTCTGTTCTGTTTGCCCAAAACCCCACTACTAATATCACACTATTCAAATCACTATAGCTTTATAACATATTTGGTTACTTAGCATAGCAATTTCTCTCCACTTATCTCCCACTTTCCTCTGCTTTACTATTTTCATGACTGTTATCAGACATTTATGCATCTGTCTGAATTTAAGATCCACTCTGCTAAGCTCTGTGAAAAATACATTTAGATATTTATTTGCATTTGAGAAGGTCTGACATCTTTAAGATATTGAGTCTTTTAGCCATGAAATGAGATCTATCTCTATGAATACAAGCCTTCTGCTATGCACTTTGTAAAATATGAAGGTTTTCTCTATGATAGCTTCACACAATAGCGGTCGATTGATTCTTAGATACATTCATATTCTCTTCTTTCTATCTCCTATCTCTCATATTTTCTTTTTCCATTTCTGTGCTGCACGATGGATAATTTTCTCAGATCCATCGTTCAGTTCATTAAATCTCTCCTTAAATGTGCCTAATCTGCTATTTAACATTCACTGAGTTTTTTCGTATCAGATGCTGTAATTTTATTTCTAAAAGTTTCATTTGATTCCTTTTAAAATATGGCTGCTCTTCTGACAGTTTCCATTTTTTCTAATCCTTACTTTATCCATTTAATCCTTTCAACATATTTACTTGATTGTGTCTTTCACATTACTCTAGTCACTCACATCATGGGTATTCTTAATTTCCATCTCTTTCCTAATGCTGATCCTCTCACGGGACTCTAATATGTCCTTTATTTTGACAACCTTCCTACAGAATGGTTTTTAATTTCCTCCTGCAAGGTGCCTTGTATTCCTACATGTGTGTATTTCTTTGCAGTTGTTTGTGTTACTGGTTTGACTAATCTCACAGGAACTCCATCACGCTGAGGAGTCCAGCAGCAGGACAGTGTTTAGATGAGGACTCCATGCCAGCGTCTCTCACAGGGATCACCTAGAATCCCAACACAGAATCAACCTTCTTCATCCCTTTGCCTTTTGTTGATTCCACCTTCCTTCAAGCTTCTCTGCCCCTTTCAAAGGCCCAGTGGGCACATCCCTTCCAACCCTGTAAGCATAAAATCCCTGGGCTCAATTCACTTCTGGCATTTCCACAGGTCCTGGCTACATCCCCTCGCAAGCAGGTTTTAAGACTCTGCTTTATTTCTGCCATAAGGGGATTCCACAACTTTCTTTCGACATCAGTCATATTTATTTTATTGTCGTTGTTGTTATATTCAGCTCAACATTTTTTATGTACTTACAAGAGAGTCTACGTGTGTTCAGTACTGTAGTGCTAGAAAAAGAACCACCAGTTAAATGGGACTTGTCCCTCAAACTTCAACTTTCTCAAGAAAGGTTTCTCGTCCCCCAATTCCCCAGCCTGGGCTAGATGCCTAGGACATACTCTTATTACATTGTTGCCACCTCTTGTAAATAACTCCTGACTCAAAGCGGGGTCGCCATCCTCTGCCCATCTTTCTTTTCTCAAGGAAATACTAGTTCAGAATCTTCCCTGGCCATCACCCCCACTGGAACCCGGCTGGTTACGCTACTTTGCCATTGCGATAGTCCCCCACCTCAGATTTTGGCTTCACACGTGGATAAGTGAATCCAGCTTTTGTAAGTTTGTCGGGTTTTCCAGAGCAAAACTTGCTGAATAACAGACTGAGGTAGTCTGTGCCAAGCTGTTCTAGAGGAAAATAAAACATACTTATAAATTTTTGATTTATACTTTGATACTTTGTTATTTTGATACTTTGTTATTCTATCTTTGAAATAAATAGAACACACAAATGACTGTTTTCTAGAATAAAAATGTGTTTGAAAGTGATTTTTATCTCCACCATTGGATACTAGAAAAATAAGCATTAATTTCACATACTACCTGTTTACAAGGTATCCTATTAAAAAAGACATCTTGCTAAATAAATATAGGAAAAACAGTTAAAATAGAAATTAATATTTAGTAGAAATTTTATGGCACAACAGTAATTATAAGGTAGGAATTATATAGTTATTCAGTTATACGTATGAGGTGGATATAATACAATAAATAAACAAATTGAATAAAAGTTTTTTAAGAGACCCATATTTTTATTTGGGGGATCTTTTATGCAATAAAAGTAAAATATGTTGAGATACTCAAAAAAATTTAAATACAAATAAATACAGTACTGTAAGTGATACTCAAAACTCACACAAAGAAGCAAATAGGAAAATTATATAAAAGCAATATAGGGGCGCCTGGGTGGCTCAGTGGGTTAAGCCACTGCTTTCGGCTCAGGTCATGATCTCAGGGTCCTGGGATCGAGCCCCACATCGGGCTCTCTGCTCAGCAGGGAGCCTGCTTCCCTCTCTCTCTCTCTGCCTGCCTGTCCGTCTACTTGTGATCACTCTCTGTCAAATAAATAAATAAATAAATAAATAAATAAATAAATTTTAAAAAAGGCAATATAAAATAACATGGAATTAAAAGTTGAAAAATGGCCCAAATAACCATGCTGTTACTATTTATTAATATCTATATTAACAATTATTGTTAACTATTATTAATTTATTTTTAATTTAGAAATTAAATATACATAGTATGTCTTTTATATAACTGGGATTATGAAGGAAACTAAAACTAAAATTAGAGATTTTTTAAAATAATATAACCAAGAGTGTTTTCTATATGTAATCTATAACATTTAGACAGAAAATATATTCTTTACTTCATTTACTAGAAAGCAAATTAGCAGAGTATTTTTAGTACAGATTAGTAGTATACAGAGTATTTGTATACTAAAAATAAATTAGCTAAACACTCAAAATAAAATTTAAAAAGCAAAAAGAAAATAGGAAATAAAAATAATAAGATAAAATCAAGAGCTAGTCCTTAAGAACAAAAGCAGATGAAAATAAATTCTGATCTACCTGACAAAAAATCAATATACAAGAATAACATGAAGCTAGTGTAACTAGAGACAGAAGTCTTTATTTATTTATTTATTTATTTATTTTTAAGATCTTATTTATTTGACAGAGAGAGATCAGAAGTAGGCAGAGCAGCCGGCAGAGAGGGAGAAGCAGGCTCCCCGCTGAGCAGAGAGCCTGATGCAGGGCTTGATTCCAGGACCCTGAGATCATGACCTGAGTTGAAGGCAGAGGCTTAACTCACTGAGCCACCCAGGCATCCCTAGACAGAAGTCTTTAAAAGACAAATATTCTCTGTCAATAAGTTTGAAAATCAATTGAGATATTTATGTGTACATACATATAATACATAAATGAATGTATATATAAAGAAAATCGATTGATGTACATGAAACACATATACACACACATATAAATTATATAAATATATATACACATATATAAATTTATCATATATTTATATAAATATACAATATATTTATATAAATATGTATTAAATATATTTATATATTATAAATTAAATCATATATATTATATGTTAATTAAAATATATTATAATAAATATATATAAATTAAATATATATTATATGTTATATATTAATATATAATATATATAAATATATGATGTATATCAATGCATCTATTCAAGATAACCAAATAAACAAAACTATCAATCCTTATACATAAGTGCTCGCCACCTAAAAATATGAAAATTTTCTACTTCATTGATAAGTAGCAAAATTATGTATTTTCTGAAACAAAAGTGAAATACTATTTAAACTGGAATATTCAGAAGAGAAATTAACAATCAAGTTTATTGAAAGATAAAAGTATATTAAAAATATATAAATTCAAAAGAAACTTCTTATGCAAGAGAGATATTGCACAGAACTGTGGAATGTTTTGATGAGTGCCTTTTTTTCCTTTTTTTTTTTTTACTCCTAAAGTAATGAAAGCAAAGACAGTGCAGTTTAAATAAAATGGTCAATGCCTCAATAAAGGACTGACATTCAGCTCTTCCACTGACAGCTATCCTGGCACTAGAATCTCCATCTTAAATTAATGACAGTATTATTGGCTTTAATGTTGACAATGAAGTAAACAATAATTAGAGGCATGTCACAGAGTGTTGCCTAGCCTTACCCTGAGAGGTAGATGGTGAGGAGTTCAGAGTAATTTATGCCACAGAGGATGAGATACAGAAAAAAAGAATTTCTTTTATAAATAGATAAAGAAACATCTTGAGCCTATATGCTTAAAATAAGTCTGGATGAGGTAAAAACCTCTCCAGCTAATTCAGGCCAGTGATATCTCATGAGTTGGTTCAATCGCTCACCGTTGCATTAGGGAGTAAGTGCAGCCTGGGAGGAACAGGGTTTGGAAAGTAGAGAAACACATCGTCCTCCTGCCCTGGGATCTGAGCAGTGACATCGGTCTACTAGTTAATAACTTATTCTTACCCTCACTACAACCAGGAAGTTTGGACCCTCCTAACAGGGCTGGTGGGAGTTAACAACCAAAATGTGGAAAATAATGAAAATATGCCAGAGGACATGGTTAAAAACCTGAAGCAATCAACAGCATTGTTCTGGGAGGTGGAGAAAGACATTGACTGGGAGGTGTGAAATGGGGAGCATTGGAGTAAGGCCCATCATGGCACCAAGAAAAGACAACTACTGCCTTACTCTGCCAAATAGGTGGGGGGAAAATGGACTTCTAGAACCATTTTGAGAAGGAATCTTACTGATTTTTTCAAAAAACCAGCTTCTAGCTTCGTTGCTGTGTTCTACTGTATCTCTAGTTTCTATCTCATTGATCTCTGCTCTAATCCTGATTATTTCCTTCTTGTGTGGGGGGTTGGCTTAATTTGTTGTTGATTCTCCAGTTCTTTAAGGTGTAAAGAGAGCTGGTATATTCTGGATTTTTCAATTTTTTTGTGGGAGGCTTGGATAGCTATGGACCGCTTTTGCTGTATCCCATGGTTTATGGACCAAAGTATCTTTATTCTCATTGGTTTCCATGAATTGTTTAAGTTCTTCTTTGATTTCCTGGTTAATCCAAACATTCTTAAGCAAGGTGGTCTTTAGCTTCCAAGTGTTTGAATTCCTTCCAAACTTTTTCTTGTGGTTGAGTTCCAGTTTCAAAGCATTGTGGTCTGAGACTATTCAGGGAATAATCTCAGTCTTTTGGTATCTGTTGAGCCCTGATTTGTGACCCAGTATGTGTTCTATTCTGGAGAAACTCCCATGTGCACTCGAGAAGAATGAGTATTCTCTTGTTTTAGGGTGGAATGTTCTGTGTATATCTATGAGGTCTATCTGGTTCGATGTGTCATTCAGTGCTCTTGTTTCTTTATTGATTTTATGCTTAGATGATCGGTCTATTACTGAGAGTGGTATGTTAAGATCCCCTACTATTAATGTATTCATATAAATGTGACTCTTGATTAACAATATTAACAAGATATTAACAATATCTTAACAGTTGTCTTATGTAGTTGGCTGCTCCCATATTAGGGGCATAAATATTTACAATTGTTAGTTCTTCTTGGTGGATAGACCCTTTAATATCTACTGATGTTTGTGAACACTTTTTTAAAGATTTATTTATTTATTTGAGAGAAAGAGTAGGGGGGAAGGGGCAGAGGGAGAGAATATCCAAGCAGACTCCGCTGAGCACTGAGCCCAATGCCAGGCTTAATCTCATGAGAGATCAGGACCTGACCGAAACCAAGAGTTAGATGTTAACTGACTGAACCACCCAGGAACCACGATGTTTATGAACACATTTAATTAATGGTGTTAAATATAGAGAAAATTCAGTGGATCTCTTCATTTATATCAAGAACTGAGACTGTTCTAGGCAGTCGAGATTCATAGAAGTAGACTGCCTTCCCCCATCCTCAAAAGTGAGAGACTTATCCAAGTATTTTAAGCCTGGGCCTGGGAATTAAGCACAACTGATGCCAAAAGCTTCGAGCCTCCATGTTAGAAAGAAGTGTCTTTTAGGTTTCTAAGGAAACAGAAATTTTAGATTTGAATCTTGACTTGAGCTGAATCGAATTCAAAAACTCATCAGGATCTATACCCAGAGACCGGAACAGAAATGACTCAGATTAAAAATAGTGTATCCGCTTTGGCCACCAAAGGAGAAGGCACAATAATAGTCAAGAGCAACAATTTGCCAACTGCACAAATTCTCCTAATTACATTGTATCATTTTAAAGCATGAATTATTTCCAGTCACTCCTGCCACATATGAATTAACTGGAGGCAGAGAAGTGGATTTCCAGCATTTAAAAAGACATGCCTCGGGGAGATTCAAATGCACAGTTGAAAATATTTTTGAAAGCCGACACGACATCTCTTAGGTGGTACTGAAATTTCTAAGTAACTCATGGTTGATTTTAAAGCTGGTACGTGTGTGCGTAAGTACACAATTACACTTACCAATGTATAGCATGTCTACAAATTATAGATTGGCTGTAGATTACATCAATTAAGAGTTTCCCACATAAGAATAAAATCTAAACTGAAGAGAACACAAGAAATGCCCTGGAGCCTTGTATTTTAAAAAAGTGATAAAGTCAGCCAAATAACACATCTCAATAAAAAAGCAATAATCCTAGCTAGCTATGCCGAACACGGCAGAGCATAAAACAAAAGGAGATTGAACCCTAAGGTATCAGCACTGATCACCAGTAAAATTTATCCTATTGTTTGTAATAAAGAGGAAGAAGAAACATTCAGGATTTAGAGTATTTTATTTTTTCCTTTTTTAAAGAAAGAGTTCCATGTAATATTGCATTGATCACTTTTATTGTGTTGTTTTTAAAGTTTCCTCCACTAGTTATGAAAGTATACAAGTAGTTCACATATTTCTAAACAAGTAGACTTCATTTTCTTTTTTAGAAAATCGTTAGGTTTACAGAAAAATAATGTGGAAACTTTTGATATACATACTCCCTCTTCCCCCACTCACAGTTTTCCCCGTTATTACCATCTTGCAATGATGTGGCACATGTGTTACAATTGATGAACCCATACAGATACACTATTTAGTAAAGTCCATAGTTTTCATATGGTTCGCTCTTTGTGTTTTATATTCCCTGAGTTTTGACCCATGTTTAATGACATGTGCCTGTCACTTCTGTTTCATACATGGTAGTTTCATGGTCCTAAAAGTCCTCTGTGCTTCATCTATTCATCTCTTATCCCCTTCGTCCCTGATCCATAGACGACCACTGATCCTCCTCTTATCTCCTTAGTTTTGCCTTTTCTAGAACATTATATATATGGAATCATATATATATGTAGCCTTTTCAAATTGACCTCTTCCACTTAGTGAAAGTGCTTTTTAAGATTCATCCACGTCCTTTTCTAGCTTGATAGCTCATTTCTTTTTATCTCTGAATAATATACCATTATAGGAATGTATCTGTGTTTGTTTATAGGAATGTACCTGTGTTTGTTTATAGGAATGTACCTGTGTTTGTTTATCCACTTACATATTCCAGGACAACTTGGCTGTTTCCAATTTTTAGCAACTAAGAATAAAGCTTCTGTCAACATTCACATGCAGGTTTTATATGGACTCTGTACCAGCTCTGAAAACATGTAAATTATATTTTAATCATAATACATTTTAAAGAAAACAATGTTTTCCTTATACCCCAAAGCAACTTAGTTTTTCTTTCCATACCAGATCTATGAAATTTGGTCTTGCATGAGGAACTGGGATTGAAAAGGGGGAGAAAAAAGAACCACAGAAGCTCATAATCAGAAGGAACATTGATGATCCCCTGGGTGAGTTCCTCTGTCCTTGCTTGAATTCTCCTACATATCTCTTTTATTCATACAGCTTCTGCTGACCAAATTTTCTAGTTTGGCAGGCTCTGAATTTCAAAAATATTACTTTCTGGATTGCACCATCCAAATTTCTATTTCTTAGGACTACACAAGAATAGTAGATTTAATCATCTTCCTGGCAGCCTTGAGATTTTTGAAGACATTTTTACATTTTACTGGTTCCTTCAAACTTTCTTCTTAAGATGTTTTACTGTGTCTTTCCATCAGCATGATCCATTTGTGATTTGAGTTCAGGTATACCTCAATGTCCCACACTATGTCTACCTCAGTGAAAGAAACTGATATGTCATCCTACAGGTTAATTAAACAACATGCCATGATAAAATTTCATGGGTTTTTGGCATTGTTTTTAATGTCCAAATAAATCTATGAATATGATATTATAAACGCATTGTTTATAGATTATGCTATTGGCATTGTCTAATAGAAAGATGGATAAATTTAAACGTAATCTTAAACCTTTGCAAAAAACTGTAAAGATGCTATTTAAATTCAAGGATGGGGAAAATAGTATATCTCTCATTTTAATTATTAACAAAATTGCAAAATTCCACAGTAGATTTTTATGAAAGATAAAACAATCTCAGAGATTAAAAAAAGAAAGAAAAGAAAAAGAAACTCAAACATATATGAGGTGGATTAAAATCACAACTACTACATTGATTACAATGGATTCAATAGATCCCAGGTTGAAAATAGGAGGAGAGTGAATTAGTAAATTAGAATAAAAGTTCTAGAAATTCTTCCAATTAAAAATTTTACATATATGGGACAAATTCATATAGGAAGTACAAGAGAATATAAGAAACAAGAAAAAAATAAGAGAAATTGACCAACCAGAATAAATAATAAGTAAGAAAATATTAAGGAAAAAAAATAGAGAAAAAATTTTTTTTAAGATTTTATTTGACAGACAGACAGAGATCACTAGTAGGCAGAGAGGCAGGCAGAGAGAGAGGAGGAAGCAGGCTCCCCGCTGAGCAGAGGGCCTGATGCGGGGCTTGATCCCAGGACCCTGAGATCATGACCTGAGCCGAAGGCAGAGGCTTAACCCACTGAGTCACCCAGGTGCCCCATATAGAAAAAAAATTTTTTTTTAATTCCCTGACCTAAGGTCAAAGGACTCACTTAGTAGTTAAAATTACTGAACAGGAAAAACTTCACTGCACATATGTGGGTAATTTTTAAATTAAATGCGAAAGAAATAAAACACATTCATGAGTGTCAAAAAAGGAAAATCAAAAAATTTACACAAAATTCTATCAGCTACCATCAAGCATAACAAAATTATGAAAATATACAGAAAAAAAAGGAAAAAAATTTACACACCAGAAAGAAAGCTGCCAAAATAATAATAAAAATGAAAACAAAGAGGAAACTAAAGCATATTAGAGAGAATCAATGAAGCCCAAAATGGGTTATTTGACATGAGTGACAGAATTAATAAATCTCAGGGAAACTGAATCAAGAAAACCAACCCAAAATAAAGTCTGAATTATAAATATCAGAAATGAAAAAGGGAATTGCACTCTAGATTCCAAACACATTAGAATAATGATAGGATTCTATGAAACAATTTATGCCAATAAATGTGAAAATGTAGATTAAATGAACTAATTTCCAGACAGAAACACAATATACTACAATCAATACAAGAAGAAACAGAGTATCTTAACAGTCATTAATTTATTAAGTAAATGTAATCTGTAATTTTAAATGTGCTCACGTGCACACATACACACACCCCAGCACACAAATAAACCACATCAAGCACCAACTGACTTTCATGTGAATTAGAATTCTAAACTTTTATTGAAAAAAATTAACCAATCTAACACAATTTCTTCCATATATTTTTTTAAAAAAGAGGAAACCTTTGTCAATTTCATTGTTCTAACCTTGATTTTAAAGAAAAAATGACATCATTTGCATCAACATGGATGGAACTGGAGATTATGTTAAATGAAGTAAGCTAAGCAGAGAAAAACAATTATGATATGATTTCACTCATATGTGGAACATAAGCAATAGCACGGAGAACCATAGGGGAAGGGAGGGTAATCCAAAGGGGGACAAATCAGAGAGAAAGATGAACCTTGAGAGACTATGGACCCCAGGAAATGAACTGAGGGTTTCAGAGGGGAGGGAGTGGGGGAAGGGGTAACAGGGTGATGGGTATTGTGGAGGGCATGTGTTGTGATGAGCACTGGGAGTTATATGTACCTAGTGAATCACTGAACACACAGCAAAAACTAATGATGTACAATGGCTAGCTGAACATAATAAAAATTTAAAAATAAAATAAAAAACAAATGACAGCTAAGGGCATTTCAAGGATATAAAATCAGAGGTCAATTTCTCTCAAAATCATACACATGAAAATCCTCATTAAACACCTAAAAAAATCAAAGGCAATGATGTGTAAAATGGTAATACATTTGACCCTGCATGTATTAGGGGCACCAACTCCTTCCAATGCAGTTGAAAAACCACATATAACTTTGACTCCCCTAAAACTTAACTACTGAAAGCTTTACCAACAACATAAACAGTCAATTAACACATATTTTGTAAGCTGTATGTATTACATACCTGTATTCTTATAAAAAAAAGTAATTAGTAGAAAAGAAAATACATCTACAGTATTGTATTTATAAGAAAAAAATACATGCGTAAGTGGATCTGTGAAGTTCAAACTCATGTTGTTCAAGAAGCAACTGTATTTCCCCACCAAATAGAAATGATTCAAGAAATGCAAGGTTGGCTTAATATTTTAAAATCAATCAGTGTATTTGGGGCACTTGGATGGCTCAGTGGTTTAAAGCCTCTGCCTTCAGCTTGGATCATGTTCCCAGGGTCTTGGGATCGAGCCCCGCATTGAGCCCCGCATCAGGCCCTCTGCTCAGAGCCTGTTTCCTTTCCTCTCTCTCTGCCTGCCTCTCTGCCTACGTGTGACCTCTGACTGTCAAATAAATAAATAAAATCTTTAAAAAAAAATCAATCAGTGTATTCTTCATGTTAAGAGGGAAAATGTAGCATAACATAATAGATATTATAATATAATAATACATATCATTATTACATAACAATAATCCAATATTTCTGAGTATATCTATGCTTATAATAATACCACACTATCTTAACATATTGATAATATTGTAAATCTGAGTAGTAGGTAATATAAGTATTCTACAAAATTTCTTACTTAGGTTTGTTTAGCTTATCTATGCTATTTATATTTCCATAAAAATTTTAGGTACAGCTTGTCAATATCTTTTTTTTATTTTTTATTTTTTATTTTTTATTTTTTTATTTTTTTAAAGATTTTATTTATTTATTTGACAGAGAGAGATCACAAGTAGGCAGAGAGGCAGGCAGAGAGAGAGGAGGAAGCAGGCTCCTTGCTGAGCAGAGAGCCCGATGCGGGACTCGATCCCAGGACCCTGAGATCATGACCTGAGCCGAAGGCAGCGGCTTAACCCACTGAGCCACCCAGGCGCCCCCAATATCTTTTTTTTTTTAAAGGATGCTGCAATTTTGGCTGGATTGCACTAAATGTATAGATAAACTTAGAGAGGATTGACATCTTACCAATACTGAGTTTTACAATCTATAATTAATTTCACTCAGTAATATTTTTTGAATTTCCAGTGCAGAAATTTTGCATATGTTACTGGAGAGTTTTCTGCATTTCAGTATACAGGTTTTGTATACATTTATTTCTAGATGTTATTTGAGTGCTATTAACAGTTATATTGTATGCTGTTGACACTCTATGGATACAATTGATAACTACTGACACATGCAACAGCATGACTCATCTCAAAACATAACGTTGAATGTAAGAGGCTAGATATAATAAACAAATGCCACTTACAAAAAAATTTAAAAGAGGCAAAACCAATATATGGGGCTAGAATTCAGAATAATGGCTTGTCACTGGAGATGAAGATAAATTACCAGAATGGGTCCCAGGAAAATTTTCTTGAATGATAGAAATTACTTATATTTTGATCTAGATGATGATCATATTGGGTGAATACATGTGTGAAAGAGTACAAAGATGTTCACTTAGAATGTGTACACTTGACAGTATGCAAGTAATAAAACACTTTTAAAAAAAATAGGTACTTTATTTCAAGTCACACAAGTGATATTGGGACAATTTTCAAATGTAAAAATAATGTAAAAATTCTAGTGCAGCTATAACATTCCTGGACAACAGTCCCTGAAATACTCAAATCCTGCCTTCATCCCAGATTCTTTTTCTCTCTTTCTCCAAGGAAAAAATATGCATATCAACAAATAAAAGCCAAAGAACTGGTATTGGCTTTGACCCCAAACTGCAATTTAGAACTCTACTGAACTAGTCTATAATACAGAGCCTCTTCTCATCTAAATAGTATATCTCAATGCCTTAAACTAACATGGTCAAATTAACTTCACCTCTAAGCCCAATCCAACTGTAGACATTTCCCTGAAATGCAAGGAAAAGTAAATCATATAAACTCAAGAGGGAGATGATATAGAATGGGTAAAGCAAAAACAAGACACTTTGCCCTGATACTATGAGGAAACAGGTTAAAGCAAGCTGCCTTCCACCCTTCTTAAGGAGCCACAGGTAGGGGCAGCTGGGTGGCTCAGTGAGTTAAGTGGCTGCCTTCGGCTCAGGTCATGATCTCAGGGTCCTGGGATGGAGGTCCACATCAGGCTCTCTGCTCAGCAGGAAGCCTTACTCCCCATCTCGACCTGCCTGCCTCTCTTCCTACTTGTGACCTCTCTCTCTCTCTCTGTCAAATAAATAAATAAAATCTAATTTTTTTTTTTTAAAGAGCCACTGGTAGGACTAATAAGCTCCTATGGGAACTACCTCTAAGCCCACGTCAGCCAAGGCACCAGGTGACAGTGAACATTTGCAGAGCTGCAAACCCATTCATACTTCATCCAAGACTGAGCGATCTTTTGCAGAGGTGCAAACCCTTTCAGTAGCTCCATTCAGTAGGGCCAAGGCAAAGTCCTTGGATTCAGCAAATTTTTAGTTGCACCCCTTCTCAGAAGGCTGAAGTGAAGGGAAGCTGGGTAGAGTTGAATAGACCTATGAGTTTCCTCTACCTGAGAGTTCAAAAATAAAAAGTTCTATGACTTCTAATCTTCGTTTAGCTAAAAAGAAACAAAACAAAACCTTTCAGTTTCTCTTTATAATAGAAAGTAGTATCAGACACATATATGATTGTAGAAGTATGTCCAGTGGAAGTAAATCCCTAAGAGCCATTGTTGGGATGTAGTAGGTGGCAGGAAAATGTTAGCTTCCTTTCCCACTTTCCGTAACTACCATTCAGATTGAAAACGTATGTGTTTTCACCATATATCATAGTACCTGACACATTGCCTGACATATAATAGGTGCCAAATAAATATACTGTAGGGGAATAAACACCAAGCACTGAGCTAATCACGATGAAGGGTTATATAAAAAGAGGTTGTCAGAGCCAATTATTTTACAATATACTAAGAAATAGATGCACAAATACCTAAATAATGGAATGAAATATATTCTACAAAGTACCATGCAGTAGGGACGCCTGGGTGTCTCAGTGGGTTAAGCCGCTACCTTCGGCTCAGGTCATGATCTCAGGGTCTTGGGCTCGAGTCCCACATTGGGCTCTCTGCTCGGCAGGGAGCCTGCTTCTCTCTCCCTCTCTGCCTGCCTCTCTGCCTACTTGTGATCTCTGTCAAATAAATAAATAAAACCTTTAAAAAAAAATACCATGCAGTAGGAAGAAAGAAAGATGGGGGGGGACAGAAGGAGGGAGAGAAGGAGGAAGGGAGGGAGGGATAAGGAAAGAAAGAAAGAAAGAAAAAAGAAATGTTAGTACCATCAACGAGAATTTAATTTGGGTCATCATAGGATAGATGAGTCATTTACTCTCAGGTACCACACCATCCAAAAGGAGGACTGATGTGGGGCAAAGAAACAATCTTTAGAAGACCCAGCCAGCCAAGGGGACAGCTTGGAGCTGGTTAACAGGATACAAAATACACCCCAAGTCAGCAACCATTATGTGCTTCTGTGTTCCTTATTGGCAGAATATATGGGTGCCAGAACTAAGGCACTATTGGCACTGCTTACCATCACTCACATACACTTGCTCAAGGAATTCATGCTTTCCATCCTCCAACTCTGAACTCTGCATTCTAAAAGTCCTGGGTCCTAGAAGAGAAATGCTTCCACCAGGGACACAGCAAAATCTCATAAACTAAGTTATAGCTGCCACAGCTTCAGGCTTCTTTTGCCAAGAGACCAGCAGGGCAGGAGAGAAGTCATCATCCTGGCAGATGTAATTTACCCTGATCATCAGGAGGAGACAGGCCTTCTAGCACACACTGGGGAAGGTAAAAATACATTAGGCAATTAGTTGGTCCACTGGAGACAGCTCTTGGTACTTCCTTGCCTGACTTTGATAGTAAATAGACAAATGCAGCAGTCTGATAAAATTACAGCACCCAGGAGATCAGTCCTCTCAGGAAGGAAGGTCTGGGTTACTGGATCAGGCTAGCCACCTAGCCACCAGGGATTCTTTGCCAAGGGTGAGGTGAATCTGGACAGGCAGCCGAAGAAATACAACATGAATATTCATTGTATCCCCAAGATCAACTGCAGTGATGGGGACTATAGTTCACTGAACTGAACTTCTTTTAGGTTTCCCCAGACGACCTGTTCTCAGATATCGTGAACATATTATGTAATACAAATAGAAGCAAGTGGCACAGACAGTGGACTGTTGCAGATGTCATGGTGTCTCCTCCAGGACCAAGACACTCATTCCTCCAGCTGCCTGTAGCATTGGCTCAATCCCTTCCAGAAATTATCTATGGCCAGAGAGCTGCCTCACTCAAGGTTAATCTCTCCCTACAGGCAGCTCATATCCATTGCTTCAATTCAAGGCAACTATGAAGTTTGGATGAACTTCAAAGCTCTCTATGGAATCAATGAAGATTTTCTTCAGACTGCATCACAGCGCATCTTTTCCCTCTGCCCACTCATCCTTCCTTCAGTCCCTCACAGGTATGGTTCCTAAGAGTATGACTCAATAAAACTTACTGCAAGCAATCTCCACCTCAAAATCTGTTCAGAGAAGCTAACCAAAGAAGCATATGTTGCCAGATTCCTTTGAGAAACTCTCTGACACCGGTGCCTGAATATAAAATCTGTAAATCTTTCTGTAAGTTCTTATTATTATGCTAATATTTAGAACATCATCAGTCATTTACATACACCAAGCACTTAATAGTATATCATTAAAAGAGTTAATCCATACACCATGAATATAATGTTTTGGGTTCGTATTTGTGTATAAAAGTTAATAAATGCCAAATTTAAACTTCCTGCAATAAAATTTATTTGCTCATGTCAACCACAAGATGTGTATTGGAGACTATATATCAAATACTAATCAACTGTATTAAACAACCCCACAATTTTTCATGTACCTTTCTAAAAATTTAGTGGTAACTGGGCACAATATAGTCCATCATAAATTCCCTTGTACAGGAAGCCTCTACCTTTTTTAGTTGATAGTTTTAGTCTTTTTATCTAAGATGTTCCAAGGAACTCACAGGAGCAAATTGTGATAGTCATGAATATCTTGCAATTTTATATTCTTTATTCTCTAAAGGCCAACGCTCATCCTCTGCATTCCTTGATGGAATGACTATTGTATTTTATCCAACAGGAAATATAAATATCCCAGACATTTGCCTCTCTCTCATTTTCCATATCGGACCATCAATTCTCTCAATCTTCCTCTTTAATGTCTCAAATCTTTTTATCTCTCTCCATTCCTATTGCTGTACATGAATTCAGATCTTTATTCTTTGAGCATTTTTACACTGACATCAGTTCCTATTGTCAGTTTTACAAACAGCCAATGACAGCCTCCGTGAACATTGCCCCTATACCTTCCATATGCACCCATTATTCTACTCTCCTGATTTGGCAATGGTATCAGCATTGTATTTCTAAATCACAAATGTCAAAGGTTAACTTTCCTACTTAAAAGTCTTCATTGTGTTTATGTTAGGGTAAATTCTTTATCATGGAATAAATGATTTGGCCTCTTTCTACCTTGTAACCTCTTCTTCTACCTGTCTTCTGTGTATTATTTCTGTTTAATTTATCTTTAATACTTAACTTTTCTAAGTGTTGCATGCTCCTTTATACTCTTTCATATTTCTTTTTCCCACATATTTCACCTCCTATATTTGATATTTTAAGCACCCATATTTGAGGCACCCATTTTTTGATATTTTATTGCACCCATATTGATGGGTACAATATTGATACTTTATGCACCCATATTTACTGAAGGCAAGTATCATTTCTGAGGCATACTCTTCCCTAAGTCACTTTCTCTCTATAAACCTGCCAATAGTTGTCTTTGTTACCATGCTGCCCTATATCCAATATTAATTGCAATGACTTGTACCTATTTACTTATCTTCTTTTTTACTGAACTCAGACACAGGGGTCTTTAATAATTTGCATCTCAGAGTCTAGCATAGTTTCAGCATATTGTTATTACCCAAAATCTATGACTTGAACTGAATTGAACTAAAGTGAATAGAAAATTTTAGAGTTATTAACAATAGCCCAATTCCCATATGGGCAACTTCTCTTTTCTAAACTTGATGTTCAAAAAATGATTTTAATCTTTAGCATACCTCTTCTGAGACCCATTGAAGCAGAAGAGAAAACAGTCATAAATGAGAGTCCCAAATTTTCTCACTAGGCTGATGACTCCATTCTTCTCATTCAACAGGTTGGTCATATTTTAACTCTGAAGTAGAGGTGGGTCTCTGTACACTTCAGACATCAGTAATTTCATCATCCAGATGACATCACCCAGATGACAATCATCCAGACCAATGACATCATCCAGAGTCAACAATGTTAGAAAACATGTAAAACTTACGGCAATGGAGATGTTGTTCATTTGTGTGTCTGTTTATTTTTTCCCAAGAAGCCTTAATATCTACTCTCATCATTCCTTCAGGTTCTTGGAAGAAGGTTCATATGGAGATCCATGTTTCAGTTAGGAAAATATTCGGAGGTGTTTTCCCTATACTACTAACCTCAGGTAAACTACCTGAATGTTGTTAAATTCATTGGCTACAATAATTCACATAAAAAATAGAGTCATATTCTTTGAGAGGAATACATAATATAGTGTTAGAATAAAGCTTCATCTTTGCATATGGCAGTACACTACTACAAATGTTTTTTCAAATGATGAGTTCTTTATATTGCAATGAAAACTAGTTCCTCTTTATATACATCACTTTTTACATAAGCACAAGGGGATCATATAGATGGAAAGTAATGATTAGAAGTGCTTAGAAATAAAAAGAACTAGAACAAATAAGGATGTTTCACAGCAACCAGAATCTTTAAAGAATCTTCAAATTAGACAACAAGGTATAAAACACACACACAAGAAGAAATTAGCTTTCCACCTATAAATGGGAAGATTTGGTTTGATAAGAAAATAAGAAACAATGTTCTTCTACTTTAATGTGTTTATCAAATTTTCTTTACATCTCTTATGCATAAACCTATTCTCTTCTGAAAGATTAAAAGATCATAAAAGTAGAGAATAGGTTTATGTTTATGTTTATTGATGGTGGTGGCCAGAGTCAGGAGGTAGGTGGTGGGAGAAATGGGGAGATTTTTGTCAAGGGATACAACATTTCACTTATGCAAGATGAATAAATTCTGGAGATCTAATATACAAGTGACTAGAGTTAATGATATTCTATTGCATCCTTGAAATTTCCTAAGAGGGTAGATCTTAAGTCTTAAGTGTTCTCACTAAACAAAAAAGGAAAGAAAGAAAAAGAAAAAGGTAACTATGTGAAGTGATGATTATGTTGATTAGTTTGTTGTTTGTTGTGATGATTATTTCACAATGTATATGCATATCAAATCAAGTTGTAGATCTTAAATATATACAATTTTTAATTGTCAATTACATCTTAATAGATCTGGGGAGGAAAAAAAAAAAAAGAAAGGTAAATGAAGCCAAGTAAACCCACTGCCAATCTTGGAAAATCAATTCAAGACATGTGACCAAAAGTAGGCATGCCTCTAGATTTTATCTTTTGCTGCTTTTTCTTTTCTAATCATTCTTATCCTCTGTTTAGAAACTCAGCTTTGTAGATTTGTCAATACTATCCACGTTAATCTTCCTCAGACCGAACACTTTTCTGAGCTTCAGCATCAAATACTAATTCTCTGCCTGACATCTGCTGTTCTATATCCTATCACCAATGTTCAATATAATCTATCTTAAAGAAAACAGTAATAATCATACTCAACAAATCTGAGCTAATATTAAGTAACTTTGAAAGTAATTCAATTTTCATATTCAAAATGTGTGGAAATGAGAGATTCTCTCTTTGACCAAACTTTAGTGAGGCTCCTCGGAGCCCTCTTCTCAACTGGGCATAAACTTTGGCTTGTGACAACTGCAAACACTCAGCACAAATGATTTCATTGACCCCTGAAACTAAAGACTTGAACAAACACTAGCGTGATTTCTACCAGCTCAAGGCTGTGTCCCAGGGATGACCCAGATCCTGGCTGGGAGAGCTCAAGGCTGCCAAAAGAATTTACTGTTTGTTCCAACCCAAACTGCAGATATATAACCAAGCAAAACCTGACTTACCTCACAGTTCTCAAAAATCAGCCACTTCCCAGCTTTTGTAATTTTCCACTCCCCTGACTGCCCAGGAACCCACTCAACCCTCCTCTCTAATTTCTCTCTTCCTTTAAAACTCCCAGTCATCTCTGCCTAGAGTTAAGCTGAGCTCAATTTATACTGAAGTTTCTTTCCCCTCCTTCAGTAGCCTGTCTTGTCATCATTAACAAAAGTATGACTCTGTTTCTCTTTCACAGAAGTAGTTGCTCCAGAACAAATTCTCAAGGCACTGGGTCAGAGATCTAGTTTCTTCTATTTTGTCCCCAGACTATGCATGGCTTCCAATCCTCAAACCCCTCATAGTACAAGATGTCTGCTACAATATGGGTACATCCAAACCAATTAGAAAGAGGAGAGAAAGGAAGAAAAAAACATGCTCTTTATTTTTTTTAAGGTTTTTTTTTAAATTTTTATGTATTTATTTGACAGAGATCACACGTAGGCAGGGAGACAGGCAGAGATAGAGGAGGAAGCAGGCTCTCTGCTGAGCAGAGAGCCCAATGCGGGGCTCAATCCCAGTACCCTGGGATCATGACCTGAGCCGAAGGCAGAGGCTTCAACCTGCTGAGCCACCCAGGAGCCCCCATGCCCTTTATTTTTAAAAATATTTATTTATTTATTTGAGAGAGAGAGAGAGAGAAAGGGTGGAGAGCATAGAGGCAGAAGCAGACTCCTGCTGAGTAAAGAGCCCAATGAAGAGCTTGATCCCAGGATCCTGAGATCATGACCCCAGCCAAAGGCAGATACTTAATCAACTGAGCCATTCACGTCCCCCAAAACTTGTGCTTTAAAGACAATTGTTGGCAGCTGCTGAAAGACCCCTGCCCTGGAGAGTCCCCTCCCTTAAGAGATAAATAGGATGGCTTTAGATGTCCTGACAGCAGCCCAGGGTGGCACATGTGCAATTATCAAGACAGAATGTTGTGTGTACATCTCAGACTATCACAAAAATATCACAGGACTAATAAAGGATATGAATGCCCAGATTAAGGCTCTACAAGGTCCCTCTCTCTCTTTTAGCGAATGGTTAAGTTCCTGGTTTGAAGGAGGACTATGGCCAAATCTCCTTTTCGGGCTTCTTATTCTTATCACCTTATTAACCTTAATACGTTGCTTTGTTCCATGTTTCTCTACTTGGTGCCGAGACTCCATTGCTACAATGACTACACCACGACAGACGATCCTTGTCGCGTGCGAGGATGCCTCTTCACTGTCAGCGCTGGATTCAGCTGCCTCCACCATTCGTAACTCACTTATACATTCCTACCCTGATCAATATCGACCCCAGTAGGTAGGGACAGCTCTACGCCCCTATTCAGCACGAAGAAGTTACAGAAGATGAGACCTTCCACCTTCAACCACCTTAAAGATTTAAGGGTCAAAATTGTTCAGGGGGAAATGATGAGGGAGCAGGAGGCTGGCTGAGGATGGAGAAGGGGCTGATGCCTTGCACCCCCTCTCCACCCACTCCTCTTGGTAATATGTGTGACATTCCTCAGGCACCCCTGACTGCCATAAAACGATAAATAGTTAACTTGCAGAGATCACAGTCCTGCAAGACAGGAGTCTCCCTTGGTTTGCAAATTTCCTTGAGATTACAACAAAGAAGTTACCTTATCAATAGCCCTAATGTCACCCTCCCCTCCATAAAAACCGAAGGAGGTGGAAGTGGAAGGAAAAGTAAATAAAGTTAAATTTCTTCTAAACCTAAATCTCATTAACAAGGATGCTTGATAGCAGGAATGTAACATTCCACCAGGAGACTCCCAATTGTCTTTACTTGATAAGTAACCAGGCCTTCAATATCCTGGTAGTGCTTTTTTTTTCGCATGCGTGGGCTAACCGGCCAGTTCTGCTTCTGTAAGATTGCTTTGTCTGCTTTTCGCGCGGGGTCCCCTGACCCAATCCACTGACGCCAAGTATGCCTGTTCAAAGGATCAATCAATCAGCGCCGTCCCCACCCAAAACTTGTTTGTACCTGTCTATAAAAACCCCGCTTTCCCCTCGGTCGGTGTGCTCAGTTAGCTGGAGCTGCCGACCACCCGCCGGTACCTGCGTCCCAATAAACCTCTTGCTGTTTGCATCCAGTGGCAGTGTTGGATTCTTGGGTAAGGGGATCCGCGGGTCTTTCACTGCTTGTACTACCTCTGTTGATACAGTCACTTAACTGCCACAAAGATGGAGATATGTCGTCTATTCTTGACAACCATGTGCTCCGCAAAAATTAAGGCGCTAGATTATTATTGAAAAAAAAACTACTAGTGGAATACAGCTAGCATACTCCATTACCCGCTTCCAAAACTACTTCTCTTTAAACATTTCTTTTAGTGGTCAGAGTCAAACATTGACACCTCCTTCCTTTTTAGCCTGGAAATAAAATTGAAACCATATTTTCTCTTCAATGAAATAAGGTGTTTAATTAGATGATCTCTAAGATCCCTTTCAGATATCCCACAGAATCCAATAACGTTTGTCAAGATCTATCAAATCCTTTTAATGGTGTATCTTCTATCGACCATATAATTGAAAAATAAGTCCTACAGAATACTAAGGAGAGCTCCCGATATGTATTTATTAAAATGCAGTTGAAAAAGCCCTAAACCAGAATTATTAAGCTTTGGAGAGATATTGCTGCCTGTCAAGGAAGTAGGGGAGGGAACTGGATAATGACAGCAAACCTCAGAAAAATCCCAAACTGTGAGCTTGGGTTTAGTTTGTAGAGATGAGCTCATTCATAGCAGACAGTTCTGGAAAATATGAAGTTCCAGAACCAGGAAATAGATTTTCTGAAATTGGATCATTCTCTTAATGTTGAAACAATTTTACTTATCAAAATATGTTGCTTCTAATGTAATAATTTTGATTTAATGATTTGATTATATTTTATTTTGAATTAGTGCCTGAGTATTTATCAATGGTTCTTTCCCCTTTTTTAAAAATATGATATACTTTTGGTGTAAAAGGAAATTGATTTTTTCTCTACATTCTAGAAAAAATTTACACGAGAATGATCTGTTTGTTGCTGAATGTAGAATTTGACCTGAAAGTATCAGAGTCCAGATTTTTATGGCAATATTTTTAAAGAAATATTTTGATTTCTTCCTTGATAACTTGATAAGATTTTGAACCACTTCTTGAGTCTATTGTGATCTAAAAGCCGAGAGAGTCATCCATTTACGTAGGTTTTTAAGTATATTATTATGTTTTCAAAAACCTACAATTATATTTCACTTCTCTTATATAATATTACATGTCAATATTTTTCTCTTCTCAGTATTGCGAATTTTATATGTACTTTACATATCAAATAATCATATTTTGGATATATCTAGTTGAACTTCACTTGTCTTTTAAATTTATTACTTATATTTTTATCTGTATCAATTACTTTTGTCTTACTTCAGGTTTATTTTTAATCTTTTTTTATGATTTCTTGAATAAAATTTTCAGTTCATTTACTGTAACATTTTTTATTTAATAAATAAGAAAGTCAAGCTATGCTTTTGCCTCAGAGTATAACTTTAACCGTATGCCTGGTCATAATATGACAAAGTTAATTTCCCTCTAAACTAATATAACAAAGTCAGACAAAGTTGTGTCATATTATTTTAAAGTTATTTTTATTTTTCTACCTAGTCTCTAATTTCACTTTTGACTTCCTCTTTGACCCATCAGTTATACAGGAAAAAAGTAGAAATTTTTTAATAAAGTTTTTAAGTGAAACTTTTTTTTTCTCGCCTTAGACCTACCCCCCCCATTCCTTAGGTCATATGTCTTCTAAAATATCATTGAGAATGCTTTTTTTCCCCCCTTAAGTTTCTTAGGGTAAGTCTATTAAAAAGTTTTTGTTACTCTTCTTCACAGAATTAAATATATATATTTTCTGACTTGAAATGGGATATGGCAAGATTTGATAATATCCAAACATTTTTATTATGACAGACACTCTAGTAAGTCATCAGTTGTTGGAAAGGACTTGAGTTTGGATACAGCTTGTAGAAGAAAAGTTTATGAGGTACTTTTTCTGTGTAACAGATGTCTTAAAATCTGCTCCTTTAAACCACAGCTGATTGTAATTCTTTCTGCTCCTGATGGAGTCATAAATTTCTCTCAATACATCATCCTGCCTTATTAAAAAAAAACAAAAACAAAAACAAAAACAAAAAAAAACACTTTGAAATTGTGCCGTGAATGTAAACGGTGAGGTCTGTAGAGTGTGGTGTAGAAACAGAGACTCTTGAAATGGAAGAGAGCAGAGAAGGGAAGTGAGGGAAGTCCGCTGAAAAGGGAGGAGAGAAGGAACAAGGGATGTAAAATGTTTTATGAGAAACATCAGCCCCTGAAATATATAGAATAGCCTCAGAATTTTTAAAAGCAGGGGCGTCAAATGCTTCACCTTGAAAACTATCCTGTTGTTGTATATTTCTGTCATACAACTGCTTTCAGTTTCACCACAGCTTCATTAAGGTCAGCTACCTGCTGATTTTGAGTGGCACTATCAGGAAATCAAAGATGTCAGTCCATATTCTTCCTTTGGCTTATAAAACAGTGAAAGAGATGTGTGGTCTAAAATTCACAGACATAGGAGAGCAGAATCAGAGGTGATCATCTGAGCTTGCATTTCTAGGAATTCATGCAATTCATATTGCTAAGCAAGAGCATAGAATTCACATAAATTTTAAATAAATTTCACGAATTCTTACTGATAGGACTATACTTTCTAAGGTTCTACATTGTCAATATCCCTGCCCTACTTGACATGCATCCATGTCAATAAAAGTGTAGAGGGAAATTAAGGAGGCAAGCAAGTTCAATGCCAAGAGTTATTATACTTCTCAAAGCCTATATAAGGTTGAAGCTGCCCCCTTACCTACCACTCAATGATTGACCCTTGCTTCCAACTCCTGACTGCCGCCTCTCATCAAAGGGCCAAGATGAGTTAAGATAGGCAATCAAAAATTTTTCTGTATGTTCAATCCTGCAGACTCTGGGTAAAATTTCCTTTGCATGTGCTGAATGTAGACAACCCACTTCTGTTTCCCAGTATCCAGTCTCCTTAACAATATATGTTGCAGGAAAATCTGCCAAGTTCCTGGCTCATGGGTGTCAACCTTCTGTATTTTATGGGGTTGACAGAGTTTGTTTGCTATTTTAATATTTCTTCTGTCTTCAGAGAAAACTTTGAGTGCACACCCTAAATCACTGTTGGAAAAAGAAAGTTGTATTTTTTTTAATAAAAATGTTTATTTATTTATTTGACAGACAGAGATCACAAGTAGGCAGAGAGGCAAGCAGAGAGAGAGGAAGGGAAGCAGGCTCCCCACTCAGCAAAAAGCCTGATGCAGGGCTTGACCCCAGGACCCTGGTGATCGTGACCTGAGCTGAAGGCAGAGGCTTTAACCCACTGAGTCACCCAAGTGCCCCATGTATTTTTTTTCTGAAGAAGGATGACATCTACCCAGGCTTGCTCTTGGTCACTCACGCGTGACACCTCTCACATTCCTCTTTTTCTTTCCAACACACCATCAAGTGACTCATTCAAGGGTCCAGCCTCATGCTCAGAATTTGTCAGTAGACTCCCACCTAGTTTTTTGAGCACTAGTTTCTCATTCTTGAGTCTTGTCACAAACATAATGCTCTTTAATTGCTTCATAAATTTGTTTCCTGCTCAAATGGCATTGATACTGTCCATGAGATTATAGCCTTGGTACGTGGTAATATTTTCACTTTAGTTACAAGTGGAAATAACCATACCAAAGAAACCTATGACCCAAGGGTTAATCTAGACAACCAGTGCAGTGTGTGCATGAAATTATAATCCCAGATGAAAGAGGTCTGCAGAAATCCAGTCATTAGACTACAGTCAAGAGATCATGGTGAAAGGGAGTGCACTGATTTAGGCAGAACATAAGTGTCTAGCTCAAATAAAATCTGACTCCCTTTTTAAAAATATTTGGTTACTAACATATTTAAAACCTCACAGTTTCCTCTTCTTTTTGTGCACACATCTGGACAAATTAAGAAATCTCCTTTGCTCCCACTTTTGGCATTTGTGTGAGTTTCAAACTACAAAAACCCTCCCCAGTATGGAAACTCAGCCCAGCCACACCCCTGAACCACCAAAAAATCCCAAGCAGTCTTCCTTCCTTTCTGTTTCAAACCATTGTCAGCCAGTTTTTGAAGGGCTGCCCAGCTGTCTCCACAGAGCCTCACTATGTAATTACTTACACAAATCTCTTTCTACTTTTTTTGGGGTGTGTGTGTGTGTGTGTGTGTGTGTGTGTGTGTGTGTGTGAGACATCATCAGTCTTGACATTTGAACCTATTTGGGGGTGTGGGGTCCATTCCGTTTCTACAGCATGGTCACAGCATCAATAAAAAGGTAATATCCTGGGCAACAGCAGAGAGTAAAGCAACAATGAACAACACTCAGAAAGGCCATACTGACACATTGATTCATGCGTTCATTTAGTTCACCGCATACTGAACACCACCAGTGCAGGCTAGCAAGCATCATTACAAGGAGGTTTAGCAGTTAGTTGGCCTAATCAGAGCTAAGAAAGACTCTGGAATTAGAGAGGCTGGTCTTGTTGCCTAAACTTACCACTTGTTTTCCTGGCAATAATAAATGTTTAATAAATATAACCTAGTAGAATTGATAGTACTACCAGTGATTTCCTTCTTTAATTCTCACTCTTACTTAAAAGGAAAGAATCATTTTTTTTCCATTTTTGCCTACAGATTCAAGGAACTTAGGAAGAAACCCAGCTTCCACAGGACCGGGGCTCCCTTGAAGGGAGTGAGACAACAGTAAGCTTACAAATACAAGTCAACAGGGATGTTGAAGAAGCTGGGAGCATATTGGATCGATGAGGGTCAAGGTCTTCCTCTTTTTTTCTGAAAAAAATGAAAGAGAAAAATCAAGTAGAAGTATAAAATGTACTAGAATATAAAATGCAAATAGCTGCCCTTTTCTTCGATCTGATCTTACATCAGTCCCAGGGCCATCTCTACTTAAATAATGGAAATAGCACCTCTTACCCATGCTGGTAATTGAGAATGTTGGTTTACGGCTTTCATTTCTTACAAATATGAATGTTATTTTTTTTCTTATATCACTGTATCTGAGGTTCGGCTCTGAGAATTCTCTCAATTCTCTCTACACGACGACTACGGACCAATTTTCTTACAAGACGTTTTTCGTATTCACATCTGCACTTGCACCACTGTTCTCTCCCCACCCCCAACCCGAGTTCAAAACACCCTTTCCTCAAAACTTTCAGTTTGTGGAGAAAGTATTCCAGGCTTATTGTAAAAGGTGGGCTTTAGCTATCCATGCCATTCATCAGAGAAAAAATACTAAATTTTTCTCAACTTGAAGTTGCTCTAAGATCCCTAACTAAATTAGTTATAATCTTGACCATGCTTAAAAAATCATCTGTATCAGTGTATAAAGAAATAAATTTTTTAAAGATTTCATTTACTTAGTTAATTGTCAATGAGAGAGCACAAGCAGGGAGAGCAGCAGGCAGAGCAGGCAGAGGGAGAAGCAGGCTCCCCACTGAGCCAGGCAGGAGCCCAGTGTGGGACCCTATCCCAGGACCCTGGGATCATGACTTGAGCCAAAGGCAGGCACTTAATTAACCAACTGAGCCACCCAGGCATCTCAAGAAATAAATTTATTTCACTTTCATTAGTGCAAATATGAGCTCCTTAGCAAGTGTCTGCATAGCTTTGCCCTCTATAGTTTTCACACTGTTTTCATATGTATTACTCAGTGAGGCTTAAGAATCTCTCTCTCTCTCTCTCTCATTCTCTCTCCCTGCAATGCGTCTTTTTGGGCCAATGCTTAATGGTGCCTCCTTCTGAAGCCAATGTCATGTTCATCCCACTTTACACATTCCTGTTCCGTTACATGAAACACCCCTCATTTTACCTCAAGGACTTCAGCTCCTGACTCCCACCTTTTCTCCCTAGCCTATCACTGTCCTCCACGGTGATACCAGTCATTAAGGTGATGTCCCTTCTAACTTCTCAACAATCCCACTAGTTCATATCTGTGTGGAGGTTCTATCTCAACACTTTTCTCACCAGAAGTTTCCTATATCTGAGCTTTCACAAACTCAAGATTTGTTCTCCGACGATCTCTTAAGGCTTACTGCTCAGTTATCCATCACTCACTTATCTATTTATTCAATAAAATGGCTTCCTCCCATGTTCTATGGATACAGTTGATGCCATTGAATCTGCCCTTCCTATTCATTATTTCTTCTATTCCTGGCCCAGTCCTAAACTCCAAAACTTCCTGTAAGAACTTAATTATACAATGAAACACTAAAAACATCTCCTTGGTGGAGAATCTTTTATGTCTCTCTCTCTTTCTCTGATTTTGTAGAGTCCAAGACCAAGATCCTTAAGGGAAAAATCTAAAAAAGAAAGCACCCGCTCTTAGTATACAAGAATATTTGAGAATGTTAACATTTTGGTGACATTTTTAGGGAGACATTAATAAAATATTTTACAGTATTTTATCAATATATTCAAAAAGTCCACATGCAACATGTAAATTAACTGGTGACATGATTATAGTAACATAATTTCCAAAATCAAGGGAAATGGAAGATGTAATTTGTCACTTACTGCATAATGGGAGAAATGGAAGTTTGATCATAGTAAGTACATCTAGTTAGGGGTTCTCAGTCCTAACCATACATTATTACCTGAAGAACATTTTAAAAATGCCAATGCCTGGACCCCACAACAGATCAGTTAAAACACAGTTTCTATATATTTTAATTTGCCCAGGTGACAATATGACTTATCCAGGTGAAAGCCCAATCTTACAAGGTTAAGTGTTACCTAACTCTGATAGTAGAGCTTTCTGAAAACCACTGGAAGCCACAGCAGTGTTAAGGGTCCACATTTCTACTTGCCATTTCCTGAGATTTAATTTTATCCAGATGGCTTCCTAATTAGTTTGTTTTATTTGAGGTTGGTTGAAAAATCTCACTCATTCAAAATGAACCCAAAATGTACTGTGCATTTTAATCACTGTGGTGATTTTAGCTTAAATATAGCTTTTTATAATACAGCATGGAGAACATATAGAACTTCTTGTTAATGTAGAATACTTGGTGGACATTAAAGTATTGGCTACCAACTGCAGCTGTTCTTGCAAAATTGTGTTTTTTATTGGTTATTAGCTAATATATTCAGAGATGGCTGTAACTATGTTGCTTTCAAAGAAACATTTTCACTTGAGCGTGTTGCTTTTTTATATTCCTGTTTTAAGTTAAAATTTACTTATTGCAGAGGGGTTGGAATGGGTGATGTGCCTTGCAGATTAAAACTTAATTAGTGATTTGATCCATATGTACAATCCCATCTGCTTACAAACAAGACGGATGAAGAGCCTGGGAGTGACTGTTGCACAGAATGTTATCTTGTTAGAGTAAGATGATCCATTTTGTAAAAAGTAATAGCAGTATGGTTTGGTAATAGTCACCGGTAGGTCAAGTTACACCATAGGCATTGCCAGGTCCTACCTCCACATTTCCACAGGCCATAGAACCAAACAGAACTGACACTTGAGCATGACACAGAGTAATGGCACAGACTACGTTAAATACACAGTAACAACGCATGTCCTTGGAACCATACAGCATAGTTTCTTAGTAATCACTGACAGCAGTAGCAAATGCATGTCCTTTATATCTGGTAATTTAATAGAAGTGGTGAAACTGGGGGTGTGCTTGTTGTTCTTAAAGGTCAAATGTGTTGGAAAATAAATACTGAGCCTTTTATACAGTAAAATAGATTTTTATGATAGGAGCAAAGAAACTCAAGAACTGCATGAAATATACAGAATCATACAAGTGGAGATCTAGCAGACCTTCAATCTACCTGGCCTCCCTGTGTGAAGTAATCACTGACAAGTGATTAAGACATGGTGAAATGATTTTTCATAAAGTAAGGAAAAAATACAGCCTGAGGTATTTTGTTCTGCTTTGTTTTGTTTTGTTTCATTTTGTTTGGTTGGAAGAGTCTAAAACAGCTAGACTATAAAAGACTAGGAAATCAACATCAAGCATTGCACAAATCAGAAAATGCAGTTGAATATGCTCTTTAGACCCATGAAGAATCACTGAGGAAAGGGCTTATGTACCCAAAGTTGTGAAATTTGTGAGTCAAATTAACACCCAAGTCAACTAATTCTTAGCCTAGGCATCCCCAGGATATCTTTCAAATTTTCAATCAAGTAATTCATCAATTCAAGGAATTCATCATTTGTTTAATCTTGATACTGTAGCTTGCAAATTTGACTAAAAGAAATATGTCAAAATCTTCATATACAAATGAAACATTTTGGGATTTTAACTTATCTGAATTATGTGCAAAAATTCAGGAGCTGATAGAGCAAGGACTTACACCCAACTTGTCCACTGAAGTAGTTACATGGATGAGGCTGGAACAGATAATACAAAATTTACTTCTGTCTTCTTTTTCTTTGGTCTATGCCATAGTATCCAGTTAAAACTCATTTGGTATTTTCTTATAATTTGCTAGAATGTAATATTTCTCTTACAGAAGTATTCAATACTCACATTTGTTTACAGTAATTTAACTGTGGAGGATTTTTTATCCATTTAGCCAAATATTCATCTGGAAAATGGAAAAATAACACATAATTGGGTTTAAGATAATATCTATAGAGAAACCAGTTTATGTTACAAAAACCACCATCAATCAAAGAATGTTATTATTATAATCATGAACAATTATATACAGCTCTGGAAGAAACTGCAAGTGGCCATAATAAATTCAGAATTTAAAAAAAATCCAATCTTCTTACTATTACATTAAAATACAAAGTATCTTGTTATATGACCGTAGGTTGTCTTTTCTTCAAACTATATTATCCTCTAACACTAGACTTGGAAGAAACTTCAGAAGTAATGTATTTCCAGGGATTTCCTACTACTTAGTGATTAGAAAAATACTTTCTTTTGATTAAACCTTAGGCAAAAATCCACTACATAAACTGCTTTGAATTGCTTAGGTTGAGAGAGCTTTCCAGTAGCTCCCTCTTTTTTCCACATTCAGTAATATCTCAGTTAATTCTAAAAAAAAATCTCCAAAACGTTCTCAAAGAGTGAGAAACACTGATCCAGCCCAGTCCTCTTATTTTACATGCCCAATGCTTTCAAAGATGGTGAACAGTAGAAAATGCCATGTGGAGTAAAGGATTAACTTTGCCCAAAGGGAGATGTGATTTTTGCCCATGGTTCCCGGGAGGTAATCTCTCAGCCCTTTGAACATCACTTGCTCAACAAGAGTGGCTTTGTTTGCCTGGAAGCTTTGGGACATAATAGATTGTCAATCTTAATAAGGTGATTTAGGGTGAGGGGGCTTGGAACCCTTGACAGCTCATCCTCGGAAGAAGCAGCAGACTAAGGTCAACCATGCAAATGGTCACTCATATGCACATGACCATGCCCTGATAAAAACTCTGTACACCAAAGCTGGAGTGACCTTCTTGTATTGGCAATACTTCATGTATATTTTCACATGTGATTGCTGGAGAAATAGGTGCGGTTTATACTACACCGTATGGAGAGGACAAGTGGAAGCCCATGCTTAGTAACTCTGGGATGCTGCTTCTTTGTTCTTCTCCTTTGGCTGAAATTTTAGCCAATATCCTTTTGGTGTAATAAACCATAACCATGAGTGTAGTGGCTTTTCCAAGTTCTGTGACTCCTTCTGGCAAATTTTTAAACCTTAGAGTGGTCTCAGGAAGTCCTGAATATTTTAGGCTGTTACTACCTTGACTTCTTTGGTCCATTTCTCTTTTTATTATGCACAACCACACAATCCATTTTCAATTTAGTCTGATGGAGGATAGCCATTATAATAGCAATGCTCTATGCACTCTCCTCTTCATTAGTGGCAAGAATTATAGCAGTGCTAAACTTATGAATAAGATTTAAATTATATTCTATACTTCTTGTTTAATAATATTATAAATAGTGAATTCTGTTACACTGAGAAGAAATTTAACAAATAAATAATATTATATAGACAAGGGGTCATAAATATAAACTAAGAATTAAACTTCCAATTTTTTCTAATAAGGCTTATATAAATAAAGATTTTAAAAATCTCACAAAACAAACTGAGGGTTGCTGGGGGGAGGGGGTTTGGGAGAAGGGGGTGGGATTATGGACATTGGGGAGGGTATGTGCTTTGGTGAGTGCTGTGAAGTGTGTAAACCTGGTGATTCACAGACCTGTACCCCTGGGGATAAAAATATATGTTTATAAAAAAAATTAAAAAATTAATTAAAAAAAATTCATTTCATTTTACTAAATATTTTCACATATTTATTTCATTTATTTCCCTCAGACCTCTGTGTGGTAGGAAATTATTATTATAGACATTGTAACATATGACCTAAAATTTCAAGTGGTGTTCCTACTAGTGGGAAAGGCTTTCTACCCTGCTATTTTCCCATTAGCAGCCTAGTTATACCATCCCACCCAAACCCAAAACATCCCCAACCCCCATCTTCAATGGTTCTTTTGCAACCTGATAGGTTTTACCTCCTAACTGCCTATCACATTATACAAACAAGCCAATCACATCCTCCCATAAGAACCTGGGTCAACCCATCCTTGTGTTACTACAAAGCCTGATTCCCACAGCTCTTTCTGGTTCATGTTGCAATGTGGCCCTTCCATGGGCTAAGAATATATGTGACTAATAAACTGTTGCCAATCTCATAAGTCCAGTGTTAGGCACTGTATATTTGAATACCTTGTACCACTTACAGCACAAGATTCCTCTACCAGTGGTGTGAGTGGGAAGCAGTCAGAACACCATTATATAGATCAGTGAAACCCATCTTTCATGATATACCTATATAAAATAAGACTTTCTAATCATATAGCACTTAAATTGTCAACATTTCTCCACCTACTGAATCCAGATTGTTATTTCAATGGTATTGCATCCCAGATGGAATGATTATAAAAGCTCCATGTTAAAAAGAATAAATAAGAAGAAACTGTTCTAGCACCAGACCAAGGTTGAATTTGTCATTAGGACCATAGCTTCAGTTTCCTCCTTTCTTCCAGGCTAGAAGATTGCAAGAACTTCCTTGGCAACCCTGATAGCAACAGGCTCAGAAAATAGATTAATTTTATTCAGTGCTGGGGTTTTATGAAGTGGGTCTGAAACAGTTCCTTGTAGGTCATTTAACTTTTTTCAATTTCGTGGTCACATAGCCTTGTAGCTACAATAGTGTTCAAAAAGAGGACATTGAGTAGACAAGTCTGTGGGCATTATGTGGCCTCAAGGCAGGCAGAGGGCTTATATTTGTTAAGCTTTACTGGACACTAATTTCTAGGATTTCATTACAGCTTACTGTGAACCCAATGGATCTGTTTGGGGAAGTCCTTACATAGTCTATTTCTAAATGATGAAGATACTTAGTGAACATTCCACTGCTTCCTTTTAAAAGTAAGGAGAAAAAGACAAAATCCAGAGCTATTATGAGAATTGCATGGTGCTGAAAATAGACTGGAATTTCCACTTAGGCAGCTTAGGGATCAAATTTACTTCTGTCTCCTAATAACTTTGCATCCTTAGGCGAGTTACTTTACTCTTAATTTCATCATTTGAAAATTGAGAACAATTATCTTGGAAAGAAGTTTAGCAAGCTTAATATATATAATTTTTTTATGTTTAGACTTTATTTCAAAACCTATGCAATTGTATGTGTGGAATTTTAATTTCTAAGGAATAAAATTAAAATAACCTGAAGTTTTAGATTATTTATTATTACTTTTTGTTATTTATTATTTTTACGTATCTTGTGGGCTAACACATAGATAAAGATTATAGAAAATGAGAGTCACATGTGGCATTAAAAAGAAGATTTGGGTAATTTGCTTTGAATAACTTGAGGAAACGATGTAACAGCAAAATAACCATACCTGCTTAGAAGAAGAAGTATAACTTGAAAATTTGATCGCTTTGCTTTTTAAAAATTTGCCAGTACCATCTCTTAATTGTGTTTGGCATAATTTGTTTATTCCTATATTCCCAAAAATCACATATGGATTTGCATCACACCTGCTGAAATAATAGTCTGACAATCCTATATAGTAACCTGACATCATATATGATAAAATAATGATATCATCTGCAGAGTTTGTGAAAAGCTGCAAATGGATTAAGCATTAGCATTCAGGGTTATGAACAGGAGGAGCACAAACTATCTGGTGAATAAGAATGTTTAATATACAGTAACAGGCTTTCTAGAGAAAGGAAATTTTAGGATCAGATTTCTGCTATCTCAAATTTTGAAGAGTAACTTAAGAAGCATGAGGGGTATTTTAATTTTACTTTATTGCCTCAGTCAAGAGAGACCGAAAACCAAATCCAGTTCATGTTTAGATTGTCTTTCCCCAAATTTCTGACTTAAAATGCCCGTTTTTGCCCTGTCCTCATTCAGTATTGACATGCAAATCTCACAGCTGATATAATATTGTTTTTCTCCCATTCCACAAAAAGAAATACATCTAGAAGAAATAAAATCTTTATTATACAAACATATGCCAAAGGGAAAGTGTAAATATTTAAGTAAGTAATACTTAAATATTCAGTAAATATTTAGGTATTTAAATATTAAGTCAGGGAGGTTTATTTTTTACCTTTTTTTTAACATAATTCCATTATAGTCTCTGCATACAGACAATGTATATAATCACCAGATTTGCTGTTGGTTTAGGCATGTTGTAAACTGAATGAAAACAGAGATATAAATCATTTCCATTTTTCCATTTTAAAGTGTATATGTCACTTTTAAAATCCAAAAGTTTTACTTCAAGTTGTTTTCTTTCTTCAAATTCTAAAAAACCAGAGAAGTTAGACTCATCTGCACTTGAGCTGTTTGCACTCAACCATTAAAAACATTGTTTTTGAAAATTACTTCATGTTTTAGGGATATTTCTGAAGCTTATTCATCAATCTGCATGATTATCTCTGGTCTAAACATGCAGAAACTAGTGTTTTACTAAATATTTATATATTTTGTAAAATGATTCTCTTTTAAAAATGATAAAAACAGAAGCAAATAATACATTATATGCTGATAAAAAATAAAATAATAAAAAAACAAGAAAAAATGATAAAAACAGCATAAGCAAATGATCAAACTTCAAACATCACAATGCTTTATGTCAGTATAAAAGAACCCTCCCACTTCCAGGAGTATTTTATTCTCTCTCCAAAGAGGCAACACAACAAAGAGTTTCTTGAATGGTATAAAAAAATGTGCATGTGTTTGTACTTGTGTCCATGCATGTGCACTTTTTACTTGCAAAAAATCAAAGCATACTCTGCTCATAGGTTTAACTTATTTTTTAAAGATATTAGCAAACTGGTTGCCAAAAAACATACACTAATTAACACCTCTATAAACAGCACACAGGGCATGCATCTTCTTCCCTCTCATTCAGAAGTATTTATGGTGAAATGTGTTTATACGTGTCAGTTGTTAAGTTAAATATTTTAAAAGTCACAATTATGTAATTATGAGAGTTTGACTCATTCTATAGGTTTGTAAGCGATTGATAGTTATTCTTACCTATTTTTTATGTTGGGTTTGTGGCATTTTTTTTATTAGTTTGTACGTTCTCTATATATTAAAATAATTAAATGTTTGCCTGCCATGTAAGTTACATTCTGCAAGTGTTGTGTGGCTTTTAATTTCAGGTTTGTTAAATGTTTGATATCCATAAGTTGTATATTTTGATTTGTACAAACATATTGGTATTTTTTTAATGCCTTCTACATTTTGGGTCTTAGTGATCTACAGGCTGATGGTTACACAATGTATGGTTTATCTATAGCAAAATCTCTTCTCTGAGGTCTGACATAGCTGACCTGTAATTGAACTTTTGGGTTCAAAAGTTCAATTTTGAACTTATGGGTTCATATATACTTAATATATGTTTACCAAAGCTAATTTACTATTCCTCCCTAATCAGTTTCCCCCTGCATTGTCTTTCTCATCACATCATGACCTCATCACCCAAGCCAGAAATAATAGAAATAATCCTAAAACACCCAATTGCCCTTTTTACCCTGTTAAACCTGCCTACACATCCATCCATACACACACACACACACACACACACACACCCCAATGTCTGATGGCCATCCAGTACATACCAATGTAGCTTAAGTGATTGTTGAAATAAAGAATCCTTTTCTACTGACGGGTGAATACCCACATTCTTCAGTCTCCCAGATCCTCTATCACCTGAGCTATCCCAGCCTCTCCTCTGGATCCACTCGTATCTTTTCCGTATCAGTAGCTAGTGTAATAACGTGCAAGCAAGGGGCCACCACCACCACACTCCAGTGCATCAACTCTAATTGGTCTGTGCCTACGCCATACCGGGTGTTATGAGTTTTGATTATCACTGCTGTACAAGTCATACATACACACATGTGGAAGACTGCCTCGGCCAGTGGACGGTGAGAAGACGTGGTACACTTCGCATCCCAGCGGAAACTTCAAGGGGCATCGCGAGATTCTGTCAGCTTTTGTGCTTCTGTCCTTTCTTGCTTCTGAAGAGGAGAGGCGAAGGATGAGATATGAAGAAAAGTATAGCTGGAAGGTTCTGAGACTAAAGGAAGGCTGTATTTAGTACATATGTGGAGGACAAGAATAGGAATTGAGGAAGATCACATCCCCTCTGCGTTGTCATGGCTATGGGACCTAGAATGGAAGACGCATGGACTAGAACTGCAGTCTGAAGGCAAACCATAACTGATTTCTTGTGCAGCAAAGCTAGAGATACATCTAGCAATATAAATATAACTGTAACGCTTTCCCTATTTACACATATAGGCATAAAAATATATGTGTACACACGTATATATCTGATTCTTTTCTAAAATGATTAGCACAATGCCTTAAAAATAGTCTATAAAATCATGTATCCCAGTTAATACTGTCTGTCTTATCTCAGACCTTCATCACCTTCTTTCTGGATATTGCAATGTACTGTTTGATAGTGGGTCTGTCTCTAGTTTTATCCCCCTCCAATACATTCCCTATGCTCCTACCAGAGTCATCATACAAAACCACAAATACTTATAGTTACAATTGCTTTACTCTGTCCTAGCTACAGGAAAGATCTAACTCATCCCTTCAGTGATATCACAGAATTTAGGGATGCCATAACAGGCCAAGATTTAATATGCCTCTGTCTCTTTGACTATTTTCTTTCCCCATGCTCTTCATCTCACCTAAATGTAACTACCTTGAGGGTAAACCTATGTTGAGCACACTCTAAATTCTCAGTAGATATATGTTGCATTAACAAAAGAGTTATTTCTCATCTTCCTTAAGACCCATATCTAGTGTTATTTTGTCTGTGAATGTATTGCTGGTGGACCCATTGCTCTCTAAGTATAGCCACTGTGCTGGTGCCTACCTGGTGTAATCCCTCAGGCAGGATCCTGTCGCAGGTTCTCACTGTCTCACTGCATCTATATGCCCAATACAGCTTTCCCTTTAGGTGGGGGAAGTAGGTCCTTTTCAGCTGCTCTTGTCTTCATGTCTTCTGCTATCTTATGGGACATGCTAGCCTGTATCTTCATTAAGCACTCCTCTGCTGGCTCATCCATGGATTAGCAACTGTCTGCTTCTCATTTCCAGAAAAACAACTCTTCCTTAAATCTATGTCTTTTTCTAAATACTGTCTATGTTCTCCCTGCCCTTCTTAACTCAGACTTCTCAGAATAACACAATCTGCTATCTGTCTTCACATTCCACATTTCCTAGTCTCTTCTGCTTCCCTCAAAATGTGACTCGTGTTTCCAGAATGCTACTGAAATTGATAAAACCATGATCACCACTAAAACACTAATCAGCCATTTGTCAGCTTTTATCTAATCGCACATATTGGTGTAACTGAAACTGATGAGGTAGGCAAATTCTCTATGACCTAGGCTCCCCTGGTCCTCCATACACTTCCCTACTCCCACACACACTCCTCCCCCTCACCGACCCTTTCATTCCTTCTGCAAGAGTTCTCCTTCTTCCCATTTCTCATGTACGGGTGATTGTCCCAGGGCTAACCCCACTCCCAGTGCTCTTTCTCTGGACATGCCCTCCTAGGTGATTCCATCCACCTTTAGATTTCATGATTGTAAACCTCATGCCTGCTGATGTACTCCACCACCTGTTGAAAGTCTTCACCAAACCTCAAATTCGGAACCTCCCCAAACTGAAATAGTCCATCTTCAACTGGCTGCTCTTCAATCAGATGACATCCTTATTAGTGACATTATTACCCACCCAGCTTTAACTTTTCACCTTCAAAAACTTCTGCCATCCAACTGGTAAACCAAAGAACCTCCTCAGTATTTTTCAAACCAGCCCTTCTCTCGTCATCCCTGGAGCTTGGTTTGACCTTGTACGATGACTGTGTTTCTCTAGGAGCCACATTCCCTCCTCTTCACTAGCCATTAACGTGGCTTTTCTGAAACAAAACATGTGATAACATTTTCTAAAACAAAACATGTGATAACATTACTTCCTCCCTTAAGAACTTTAAATAGTTCCTCACTTTTATAGATTAGATTTTAAGATCTACAAAACAACCTATTTCCCCTACATGAGCCAGACCCTTCACATCTCTAGCCTCATTTCTGCTCCCTTGTTGGTGAATAACTTTCCCCAAAACAAAAATGCTTGTAACTCCTCCCACATTCCATGTATTTCTATGCCTCTGCCTTTACTTAGGTGGTACATCAGGTCTTGAAAGTTCTTCTCCTTCTTCTTCCTTCTGGTATCATTAAGAGAATTTTCTTTGACTCTTTCCTATACAAGGATAAGTTCCCCTTCTCTTTTCTCTCATAAGACCTCATGCATGTCTCTATTATTAATATATTTGATACATGATTTAATTTTTTATTTTTTGTCTATCTTTCCCTATAGACTGTTTAGTTACTTGATGTTATAAACTGTGTCTTATCTGTCTTTCTATTACAACATATGATATATGGGGTAAATTCCAAAATATTAAATAAAGAATCAAATAATTAATTAAAAATTCAAGGAATAAATGAACGAAATGGATGAGTGACTAGATGTCACAATTATTATATTTCAATTTCTGATGTATATACTGTCTTGCTTTCCATCTTCTAAATTCCTAAATGACTAGGATTTTAACTTTTACCAAAACACCTAAATCAGTGTCTTAGAGCAATAAGTACTTAAATGTTTATTTAAAGACTGGATGAATGAATGTTGGGAAAATTAAACGTTAAATGAAGAGCTGACAAATGAGAGTTAACAGCTAAAAACAAGACTTCAAAGAGTGAATTATACATTTTAGGTAATTCTTAGGGCTGTTTTATTTTCTATATAAATTCCTTTATAATTTTCTTTTTCTTAGTGAGCTTAAAGAATACAGACATTATGTCTATTGTGGGTTAGTTATTTAGCTCATGTAAGCCAAGAAAATAGCATTCAGTAGCCTATTAAAATGTATGGAAGATTGTGTGTATGTTTCTTAAACAAATAATTAGAATGTAAGGTAAATCTGACACCACACTGTTTTATTTTGTGAGAAGTTTAAAATTTATCAACATTTTAAGGCAAAACCCTTTATTGCAGTTAAGATTTAGTTTCAAGCAAGGAGATTTACATGCTTCTGAACCATTAAAGAAAATTAGTTTCTATTTCAAGCAGTTTAAGAAAAGGTAGGGTAAATAGCATAACCCAAGAGATTCATTTAGAAGTCTTGTTCAGGCCATGAAATAAATATAGATCAAAGACCTCAGTACTTAAGAAGGGAGTCATGGTGCCAAATGCAAGCAGATAGGGGATATTCTGCTATCGAAAAGACTCTAGATAAGGATGCAAACATGCATTTAAAAATTCAGGCTGGGATCTGGAGAAAATGTCCCCACTGGCCCTTTGAAGATAGGCCCAGTTGAGGAAAGGCATTTCCTGAAAGAGATATGGCAAAGGAGGCCCTGGCATGATTCTCCACAGTTAATAGTCTCTGATGTAAGTTGAAACAACATTGGTTAGTAGAGTAAGCAGTAGTCCTACAAACACAGAGAAAATCAATGTGGTGTATTCCTCAAATAAGTTCTTTGCTAGAATGAAAAAAAAAATGTTTTATCATTCTCCACTTTATGAGGCATCTATTAAATAAGATGATTCGCCATTAGAGTAAATATTTATAAGTTATCCAGATAAATGTATAGCTATAACTGTAGAATTAGAAAAGTTAAATTCCCTCCCTGTTACAGAACCTCATGGAAAATTAAGTTATTTTGCTTCAGTAGGAAAATCCTGACTGCATAACTGTCCCAGATAGAGAAGGTTATTTCCTCAAGACAAACTGAGTTAACCAAGTCTTGACAAAAAGAACTTTTAGTCAAGAAGAGCCAAGGTGGTATGTTAGATAAACAGTGCTGTGTCAAATCTGAAAGATGATTCAAAGATTTTCCACTTATTAAAAGCTTCCAGGTCTGTGAAGAGAACAGCCATGTCTATCTCATTTAACCTGACCTCTTAGAGCATTTGGAACAAAAGAATTCAAAAGCCATCAGTTGGTTGAGTAAGTAAATAGATAAATAAATGACTATATCAAAATGAAAATGAAAAAGGTACATCAAGATGGGGAAACAGAAAAAAATCAGTGCTAGAAAACTGGTTCATTACTGAGGTCATAAAAAAATGTTCAATCCTCTAATTTTCTTTTCAGATCAAGGGCAAGATAGGTTGCTGGGTTGGTCATTCCCATTTGGAGAGCTATACAGCAAAAAATGAAAATAGTTCTAACCAGTGAAGAATTACTGAATAAAATAATAAAATACAAACAACAAAAGACCTATTTTAATCATATGTTTCTTGACATTTTAGATTTAGTATTTGTATTTTGTGGCAGTTTTCAAAATGATCCATCATTAGGCATTGTATCTTGGCAAGTCTATGTTTCCTTGTCAGTGTATTTAATTAATGACTCTACAAGCAATTTATAAAATATGTAGGTATTTGAGGCAGTTCTAACATTTGCAGTAGGGTATTTAAATGTATGATGCTATGAATGTAAATACTAAAAATGCTTCCAATAATCCTTCCTTCCCATAACTGGGAGGAAAAGCATATTTTGCCAAGATGCTTTTAGAATAAATTTTATTTCTCTTTACAAAGAATAAACAAACAATAGAAAATTGTAATGGAATGGAATGCTGCATCACATCTCCTTGAACTGTTACTGATTAACGTCATTCCATTCGAGCTCAGATTCACATTGTGTTATCATCATCCCTCAAGTTTCCAAGGTGTGGTCCTTTGATTTTTGGCCCTAGAATTTATCCAAAATTGGAAGAACCCACTTATCTCTTATGTAACCATGACTTAGAACATAGGGAAGTTAATACCCCTGTATTCAACCCTCAACCAAAGAAGGAGGTAGTAGATATAGGTTCCAGCCTCCAATCCATCTGGAAGACATTCTGAATAATTCTCAGTTGGTTCTAGTGGAATAGAGCACCTGTTACCCACAGCATTATCTTTATATCAGCCTATTTGCCTTTTCTATCTTGCTTTGCCCTCAGTCTGGATCCTAGTTTCACTTTCCAAAAACACTATCTGATTGCAAAACTTTCTCAGGCTAGGCTTTCAAACTCAAACTAAGTCATATAAAAACAAAAATATATAGAACTATGGTTAAAATACCTAAAGATAACAAACCCTAATATTCTGGCGACTCCCCCTCCTCCCCCTCCTCCCCCTCCTCCTCCTCCTCCTCCTCCTCCTCCTTCTTCTTCTTCTTCTTCTTCTTTTTTCCTTGAGAGAGAGAGAGAGCAGGGGAAGGCACAGAGTTTCCCCCTCTGAGGGAGAGAGAGAATCCAAAGCAAACTCAATGCTCAGCTCAGAGCCCATCCTGGGGATAGATCTCAGAACACCAAGGTCATGATCTGAGCTCAAATCAAGAGTCAGCTGTCTAACTGACTGAGCCACAAAGGCATCCCTTGGCTACTTTTTAAAACTGTGTAATAAATAAAATAGTACGTTAGAAGACACCTGGTTAGCTCAGTCAGTTAAGCAGCTGGCTTCAGCTCAGGTCATGATCTCATGTCCTGGGATCAAGCTCCACATTGGGCTCCTTGCTCAGCGGGGAGTCTGCTTCTCCCTCTCCCTCTGCCTGCTGCTCCCCGTTGCTTGTACTCTATATCTCTCTCTGTGTCAGATAAATAATTAAAATCTTTTTAAAATACTGTTTTTGAGAACAATTCAAATATTACCAAATTATTTCTTCTTCCTTATTTCTACCAACCCCATACCCAACTATTCTGCCTCCATGGCAGTAAGTCTTATTAAAATTTATATAATTTTTTCTGTCATATTTTCATTCAATTTTATACATGTAAGTGTATATATACACTTTTCTTGATTGGTATTAAGAGCATTTACAACTGCACCTTTTCCTGTATATCATTAACTACTTTTCATAAGATATGGAGAGTTACATTTTTTTTCATTTTCAAAATAGTATATAATTGATTTTTCTATTATCTCTTTGACCCATGACATGTCTTCAGTAATTGAGAATAAATAAATAATTAGTGGATGACATATAATTTTAAATTTTAGAAATATTAAGTGAATCCAACGTAAAATTCTAAGTTATTGCAAATTGGAATTTCAATGAATAAACGACCTGTGTCAAGTGTTCAGGCTACAGATTAATGAGCAATTGCTGTATCATAAACTTCCCCAAAATAGTGACCAAGAACAACAATCATCTCAAGCATCTGTGGTTCGTCTAGGAATTAGCTGATCGAGGCTCAGATTGACGGACAGTTTTGCTTCTCACTGTTCATTTGTAGGTGTTAGAGTATCTCTGCTTCAGATTATGGCAGCTGGGATTATCCTGCTCCACATGTCTCTCATCCTTCTTTAGGAAATGCCAATGTGGGGGCGCCTCAGTGGCTCAGTCAGTTTAGCATCTGCCTTCAGTTCAGGTCTTGATCCCAGAGTCCTGGGATCAAGTCCCCACATCAGTCTTCTTACTCAGTGGGGAGCCCACTTCTCCCTCTGCCTGCAGCTCCCCATGCTTGTGCTTTCTCTTTCTCTCTGATAAATAAGTAGATCCTAAATAAATAAATAAATAAATAAATGGAAATGCCAGTGTGAATGCTTATTCTATTAGGTATGCTGCCCCCACATGGGTAGAAAACTGGCAACAAAATGACCTAGTACAGAAAGAAATGTTGATTGATCTTAATTACCAGTGTAACTTAGTCTCTATCAATCATCAGTATCATATACTGTCCTTAATATCAGAGAATAATTTTTCCTTGTATATTGTTCCTTTTCCAGAAATTTCAATCATATAGTCATTAAATTCATGACAAGCCTGAGAAATTTTTTTGGAAAAAATTTATTAAACAAACATATCTGGGGTTCCTGGGTCACTCAGCCAGTTAAGCATCTGCCTTCAGCTCAGGTCATGATCCCAGGGTCCTGGGATTGAGCCCCATATCGGGCTCACTGTTCCTCAGGGAGCCTGCTTCTCCTCCTTCTGGTCCACCACGCCCATTCATGTTCTCTCTCTGTCTCTCACTTTCACTCTCACTCTTGTTCTGCTCTTTCAAATATATAAAATCTTCAAACAAACAAACATACAAACAATAAACAACAAGGAGAAATGTTTCTCATGACTGGCATTTTAAAGCCCTCTTAAATGAATAAAAGTTTTATAGGATGGAGTTTTTATACCTACCACCCTTAAGTACCTACAGAAAACAGTTAAGCATAATCAAGGACCTGATACTTCCTCATGAAGATGAGGTCTTCAAGTCTTGCTTTTTTGGTTATTTTTTCTCCTACAAAATCTAAATCATAACTCAAGCCACATCACATTCTTATTCCAATGGAAAAGCATCTTTTACTGATAGTTTCCCTGTAAGCTAACGGATTGTGTAAGGAATTCATTGTTTCTTTCTTCTCTTTCTGTCAAATGCATTTTTAAAGCAGCTGCAGCTGTTACAACCCAAGGAAAGTATTCAGTAATTTTGAGCTGAGTGCCATACTGGCTGTCTTATCTTGCTTTTGCTAAGCTTTTCTATTCACTGGGTGTGTCTGAATCCTGAAGCTTCTCAGAACCATCATAGCATCATGTTCAAAATGAGAAAAGGCATATATAGTCTATAATATTGTAATAATGTTTTATGGGCACAAGTGGTAACTCCATCCACCTATCAAGATGAGCATAGTACAATGTATACAGCATTGTTGAATCACTGTATTGTTTACCTGAAATTAAGGTAACATGGTATGTCAACCATACTTCAATGAAAAGAAACAAGGAAAGGGCAAAATGATACCCATGTACAATGCAAATCTGAAACTAACTGCTCATCACACAACCAAACTTCACAAACTAAAAATGCAGTCACCCACAAGATTGTCCTCATTTTGGACACAACACAGAATCTTGGGGGTTCCCAGACTACTTAAATCTCTGACTAGTCAGCTACAAATTTGGGGATTCCCATTATATCCTCTGGTTTACTGATTTGCTAGAATGACTCACAGGACTCACAAAATGCTATACAGTTGACCTCCAGACATTATAGGCATTAAGGGCACTGACCCCTTACACAGTACAAAATCTACTTGTAATTTTTGACTCTCCCAAAACTTAACTGCTAATAACTTAAGGATGACTGAAGCCTTACCAATAACATAAGCAGTCAATCAACACGTAGTTTGTATATCATATGCACTAGATACTGTATTCTCACAATAAAGTAAGCTAGAGAAAAGAAAATGTTACAAAAATGTATGGTGATGTATATTTTTCCAAAAAATCTATGTGTGAGTGGACCTACACAGTTCAAACACATGTTCAAGGGTCAACTATATCTACACCAAAAAAGGATACAAAATGAAGACCAGCCAAAAGAAGAGATGCAAAGGGCAAGGTCTGGGAAGGTCCCAAATGAAACGATTCTGTGTCTTCTCACTGTGGGGTCATGTCATCTTCCCAGCACATTGAATTATATCACCAACCAGTAATCTCACCCAAGCCTAGCTATCTGGTATTTCTTTTCTTTTCTTTTCTTTTCTTTTTTTTTTTTTTTTGAGGGAGAGGCTACATTCATGTAGGCACCATTGATTAAAGCACTGGCCATGAGAAAAAACTCAGTCTCCAGCTTCTCCCCTCCCTGCAGGTTGAGAGGTTGAGTTGACATCTAGCAGCTCAACGCTCCAAACTTCTAATCACTTGGACTTTCTGGCACAACCAGGCTCCATCCTGGGTCATCTCCTAAGGACAAACTCAGATGTGGTGTGAGGGGCCTGGCATGAATAACGAAGATACAACTTTCACACCAGAAATTCCAAGGGTTTAGGGTATCCCTCTCAACAGCTATGGTTAAAGGCCAGCCAGATTCTTTTGTTATACAATACCTGGACATAAGATTGCATATCTAAAATGTACCTCTGTTATTTCATCCCTAAACCAAGAAAAGAAAAAAGAAGAAGAAGAAGAAGCTGTATGAATTAAGAGGCAGTGATATTCTCTGTGAAGTCACAGAAACACTCTATAAATATATCTATTAATAATTCTCACATCTGAGCAACACAATCTAGTGACATAATGTAAGTGGAAATATATAATAATGAAAGAAGAGCCAAACTTTAAAGCTCAGCAATAAGAGTTAGAGCACTGAGATTTGAAATACATCCCTATTCTAGCCAATTTTTCCTTTTAACAAATTACCAAAACACTCTGAATGAACTCAATTTTCTTATTTCTTATTCTAAAATGGGAATAAAATATTTTGCAGGATTATCATAAAGAATATAATTAGTGAATAAAAGTGAAATTCAAGTTAGGGATAAAAAGCCTTTATCTAATGAAACTCACTAGAGGGGAATTTGCCTGTGAAGATTCAGGTCTTTAATCACACTCACATGACTTTTCTTCCTCCCCACCCTCACATCATCCAGTCTAACAGTCAGAGCTATTAACATGAAGTTAGAGGCAAATAGAGAAAATTTGATCCTAGTGATGTACTTTGTAAACTGATGATTACTGGATGAGTGGCACATAGGATTAGTACCAATTTTTAACAGGGGTGCCTGGGTGGCTCCGTTGTTAAGTGTCTGCCTTCCGCTCAGGTTATTATCCCAGGGTCCTGGGATCAAATCCCAGGTCTGGCTCTCTGCTCAGCGGGAAGCCAGCTTCTTCCTCTCCCACTTCCCCTGCTTGTGTTCCCTTTCTCGCTCTCTCTTTCTCTGTTAAATAGTAAATAAATAAAAATCTTCAACCTACAACATTGGTTTACTAAATTTGCTTTCTTTCTGCTATTTGGCCAGGGACTTTGGACATTTTGTCCTGGAAATCCTTGAAGAGTAACAAATAACAAAAATCAACTTTCCACCATGGTGATGGCAATGGGGACATACTCAGTGTGAAATTCCATACATAGCTGATGTTCCTCTCCAGTGATCACGACTTTTAAGCAGCCTGCCCTAAACAGTATCACAAATTCCTGCAGGCTATTTCCTTGAAGGTTTGGTCTTGTTTTCAGACTCTCTCAAGTTTCCATTGTTAAACCATTTGCAGACAGTTAATGTGTTCTTCCATAGCTCTAGATTCCTTGTAGCTAAGGAGATCAGACTCTGTTACATGAAATAAAAAAAAATACAGGTCTCGTTCTGTACGCCACAAGCTCTTGAAACATGCTAACTTTGTCTTTCTCCAAAACTTCTGCTGCTTTCCAGCCTTCCAACAGGGACCACGGATTTATCAACCAGCAACCGTATTCTAGGAGCCTAATACCATACAAGAAGTCTCCCTGCAGGGGTGGTATGAGAAAAAGGTTTGAGAGAAGCAGCATTTCTTACCATTTTAAGAGGATTTCTCTTATTGCAGAAGAGACTTATATGAAGAAAGGGGATAGTGTGATTATGTGATTGCAGTATGAAGAGCTCTCAGATATTGATTACTATGCTCCAGGTACTTTACATTATGTACTTGATACATTTTGTGTGCATTATTTCATTTAATATTCACATGGTTCCATAAGATTAGCATTATTACTGTTTGGGCTGAGAGTACTTAAGTGGATTGCTGAAGGTGGTAATGCCAGGAAGTGGTAGAGGCAGTTTATACGCGGTTCATGCCATCCTTCTTAAAAACGACAGGATACAGCCTGTCTGAGGAAGGAAACCTCACAGAAAATCGCAGTATAAACCAGGCCTAAGGCATGCCCTTAAAAAACACAAAGAAGAAGAAATCCTGAAGTTTACAGAGATGTGTATTCTATCTTTATGTAGAGAAAGACTGTTCAGTTGTCAGAACTATCCCAGTTTGGATAAGGCTTCCTATGAGTTGATAAGCTAGGTCTCTGGAGTTCATGGAGTTCAAAATGACAGGAAATGTGCATTTTGTAGGGTGCATCCAAGGAGAATAAAACATCCTGTGGTCCTGGAAAAGATCCACTCAATATCCAGATTTCATTTACTAACCATCATATGTCTGAGGCTCTTATATCCAACCCCCCCCCCCGCCAAGCTCTTCAGTTCTACACTTTTCTCAGCTAGCTGTTTCATATTTGTATAATTATTTTGAATTTTTCATTGTCTTTTGAACGTTTTAGAGAGCAATTACGGAGCTCATCTTAGCCCCCAGGAGAGGAGTTTGAGAAGCAATTTCTCCAAGAACTCCCGGGAGAATGTTGGGGTGGAGAGTTCATTCCTAGCCTCCTAAATGGCTAGTCTACAGGCTAGCAGCACAGTATAAGCCAGATCCTTCTTCTAGTGTCCTTGGTGAATCATCACCGTATCAGATTACAAATATTTACATGACTCTATTTGGTGTCTCATTTTTTTCTGATGAGTTCCGAGGAGTTAAATGAAAGATGCAATTGCTGGAATTGTAAAAAGTATCTAGAATAGTTCTCCTTAGTAATACTTTCAGGACTTTATTAAAACATATAAACAGACATAGAAACCTCCAGAAGACTAGAATAAAGAAAACAACATCAACACAAAATTATTAATATTCAGAAGAGGTGATTTACTTTGATTCAGAAGAGACAACAAATGATGTAAAGACATTATGTTGCTTAAATTTGCATATTTGCCATAGAAGTTCACCATTAACTAGACCCAGTTCAATGGAAAAATCGGATTCAACCACTCTCAAAAGATGAAGTCCAAATGACTTCACATCTCCGTCAGTTATATTTAAGCAATGCCTGAGATCACAAGCACATATGTCAGGAGCTTCCTTCCCACATCCTTTCAAGCCATTCCAATACTCTGACGACAGTGCAGCAAAGGGTGTATAAAAGCAAGTTCTGAACACTGAGAAGGCTTCTCTTCTTCATTCTTGATCTATTTCTCCTAATTGCCTCTCTCAACCTAGCCCTTGACTTCATTTTTTTTTCAGTACCCTCCTGCCCCCCACCCATAAGAATTAAGGAGAGAGCTAATACTAGTCAACATTCCTTATCAAAACCCAAGTCTGTTTCAGAATTTCGGGGCTCATAGGTTTTAGAGACATCTAATGGTATAAATACATCCGCCTCATAGGTACCTTAAGTAACAAACCAAAATCAGACATATTAATATTTCTGCCAAGCAACATATGTATATTCACATGAAGAGTGATAAATAAAGATTATAAATAGCTTCACATATGTTTATATCAAGATTTCTACCAAATGAGTCACAAAACATCTTTGGCTTTGAGATACATGTGAATGTCCAAGTAACAGACACAGGATAACCGAACAGTAGTAACTCAATTATGAGTCACACACCGCTACGTGCTCCAGGTACTTCTGCATTACTTTTCCATGACACCCTGAGTTGTTGTTCTCAGTATGCCAGTTCTACATGTCATGGTGCTCACAGAGTGAAGTTTCTTACCAAAGAACACACAGATAGGAGGCAACACCAGGGCTAATGCCCAAACTTTGCTTTTACACACTCTACCACTTACACTTGAACAGGTCCTCTCCAAATTTGACTCTCAGTTTCCCTTCTATGACTGTCCAGGTGATTCTGTAGGATCATGCCATAATGGAGAGTAAAAGAAGGATGTGCACAAGTAGAGCAGGCAATTATTTCTGAAGGATGATGCTATCTGATTGGGAGTGGAGGGCAAGTAGGAAGCTCCTAAATGCTGGAGAGGCAGGGTAGTTATATCATTTAATCCAGAGTTTATATGAGAAATTTCTCCCCCTTATAAAAAAGTGATTCTAATAAGTCAGAGGAATATGATGCCCATTTATTGCAAGTTGGGACATATGAAGGTGGCATCAAAATTAAAGCCCATTTCATGGGTTGACTATACATGGAACGTGGCAATCATGTGGTCACATGTGGCAAATCCCAGGATATTTTCTTGAGCATGTCATCCATCTGAGCATGTGAGCATGCACACTCTTTGTATCAATCACAAGCAATGCAAAGTTAGTCATCAAAAATTGCAATGGAAATGATATTTCAGTGAGGGATAAAATAAATTTAAAAATTATGTACAGCTCAAAACTGGGCAAGGCGGGGTGCCTGGGTGGCTCAGTGGGTTAAGACTCTGCCTTTGGCTCAGATCCCAGAGTCCTGGGGGATCGAGCCCCACATCGGGCTCACTGCTCAGCAGGGAGCCTGCTTCCCCCTCTCTCTCTGCCTGCTGCTCTGCCTACTTGTGATCTCTGTCTGTCAAATAAATAAATAAAATCTTTTTTTAAAAAAAAAAACTGGGCAAGGCATCTTCCTTCCACTATTTAAATTCAGCCTATTAGCAACTATGTTGTCTAAGAATACTTTTGACCAAGAGCCAACATCATTTATTTGTGATGAAGATTGCTGACCTAGTAACAATGCCCAAAGAATGCTGGAGGTCAGATATAAGAAAAGTATCTTAAATTCAGAATCCAATCGTGGAGAGAGAAAATACCAAGAACTAAGGAAGTCCTGAAGGACTGGCCCAAGAGTCCTTCTTTGCCTCTAGTTAATCTGCCCCTCTCCCATGGGGAGGCCCTCATGTAGTTAGTGAAGGAGTATCTAACATTCAGTCCACTGACTGGTTTATGGTGTAGGGCTGATGCAAGCTGAGTTCTGGTCTCATTCACCATCTGGTATGGAGCACCATGTTGGGCTATCCAGCAGGTACATGCTGGGCTGGGTCTGGCAGGGACAGACAAAAATATAAAGTCCTATCTGATACACATCACTCAGTATTCAAGGGACTCAGTGTCTTCGATGGAGGATCTGCCTGTAACTGCCTCACTGAATGATAATTGAGAAAGAATTATAAAAAGGGAAATATAGGGTTTAGAATCAAATTGTTGCCCTTACATTACATGTTTAACTCAACTGACACGAACAATTTCCCATTGACACGGACAACAGTTTATAAAAATTAAAAATAATACTTTTCCTTTGTAAACCAAGAAAATCATCATTATGCTGGTGGATATATGTCTGGATTTTAGGTGCAAATTGCCCTCAATTTAAACCTGTGCTCTGTCATGTACTAGCAAGCAAATGCAAGAAATTATTTAGTATCTTACTTTCCTTATCTGTAAAATCTAGATACCTGAATCTACTTCATCAAGATCTTGGTAACACATTGCTTATCATTTACCAATAACATTTACCAATAACAAAAGCTGGCATTTTGAATAATAATAATAATAATGTGTTATTATTATTATTATTATTATTAATGCCAAATTAAATAGTAATAACCAAAGACCACCAAAGAAAAGGCTGACCTACTGATTACATACAAGGAAAAAATTTATCAAACACTGAATAGTAGACTCATCAGCCAGAGGAAGGCAGCTGATGTCCCTAACTCAAACAACAGGAGCTGAGGTGAGGGAGGCCCCCCAACCTGGTGATAAGACATCATGATCCTATGAAAACCTGAATCACATGTACCAACAACTGGGGCTTTGCAGAGCAACTGATACAAATACTTAACTATGAAGTCACCTGTGGTGGCTGCTGCATAATGAGACCTCTAAAGTCATTAGCAAGTGGACACAGTTGACTATAAGGACCACAACAAATTACCCATATGAAACTTCTATGACATGGTTTTTGAAATCCTTGAGGAGACTTTTCCCAGTTCTCACTTCTCTATACTTCCCAAAAGAAACTGGGATCCTAATTTAGCCAAGTAGAACTGGAGTTGGTCTAAACATTGTCCTTCTCTCTCTATCAGGAGCTAAACATAACATGAGATAACTCATCTTGAGTCTTTGTATTACACTATGCTTATAAATTGTGAAAATAGATTTGAAATTTGAAAATAAAATAGAAATTGCGGAAAATCACCAGATTCATGAAAAGATTCGGGAAAACAAGATTATTAGTACATGTTCAGAGATATAAGCCCAATTAAATATAGTTCCTTTAAAAAAAATCAGAAAGCTTCAGAAAACATTGGTTTTAGGTTTTAAGGTTATACCTTAAAAAGGATTCAAGTATTTTATCTATGAAATGGAACAAAACAAGGTCAGAAATGTTCATTTCAAAATCAAAAAACATGTCTTCTAGATAATAAAATATAACTGAGTCAGCCTGAAAGATGTCATTTACAAATGTTCAGACTATGACTTAGTCATTACCTTGAGAGAGGGAAAAAATATTACATTTTTATCAGTTCATATTCCCTGAAATTGGTGTTATATGTTGGGAACTGTTAAAGCTGAACTTCTCCCTCTAAAAAGACCACACCCAGATGAGCAGTTACTATATTTTTTTCCTTCAGGATTTTCTCTGAAGTTGATATTTTACAGTGCATGAGGACGGAAATTCAATTAAACACCTTGGGCTTTCAGTTTACCTAAGACTGGAAACCCTAAAAACTAATCAGGATAAACCCCTGGAGAAAGAAGTGTGCTTGGTAAGGATCTGTGGCTATCAAATCCAGACATTCTTGCCTGGAACATGCTTGGCTGAACCTTGTACTGGCTTGTGAATGAGAGGTTCTTTTCTTCATTCTTGAAGAACCACTGTAGCCTGAGAAGGCTATGTCATTGGCTATGGCAGAGAGCAGAACAAAAGCCCTGCCAGGCCACACCATATGCTTCAGGTTTGACTGGCATTGACGTGCCTTTGTGGATGGCCTTTCCATACTGCCCTAATGTTAGGTGGGGTGACGATATAATTAGTTATCCAAAGTGCAACAACTTTGAGCATGAAAGGAGAAACTTGGGCAAACCTGGCCTCTTCCTATCACATCTGGACTGGTAAGCACCCTAGGTTTAGCCATTGGTGTATCAGTAAATGATTAAAAGTTTGCTCTCTGGAGCTGACCCAATTAACCTCTTCCAGCCTGGGAGATGCGATCCTATGAGTTTAGCAGACCAAGCTTCACTAAGGGTTCTGTTTCCTGGGTGGCTCATTTCAGCATTAGCAACTTGAGCTTAAAGATCATAAAATGCAGCCTCAAAAGTGAAAGAGTCTACCCGGGTAGAATAACTGGACAGTCAAATGTTGCTGATAGTCGGGTCACACGAAACGGGGAGGAGCACTCTGGGGCAAGTTTCATCCTCATGTTCAAATTGTAAATTGGACTTCCAGTGGGAAATAGAAGGAATCGCTGAAGAAATTACAAAAAAGCAACAGTCCGTAGATTTGTCCTTGAACACTTGTCATGCTGTTAGCTGGACGAAAGATAGTACAAAAGAAAAGGACTCAGGAACAATACATTTGGTGGGGGGCAGGGAGTTGTATGAGACACTAATACAAATTACTACAGTGAAAGGCAGAAAAGAATAAAGTTGACTCCAGAATTCAGAGGGACAAGTCCAGAGTTTTGATAGGACTGATTATAGAGGGAATGAGTGAGCTGGGCTTTGATGGAGGGGTAGCAATCAGGACAGGTGTAAGGCATCCCTTAGTTTAAATACAAAAGATGTGAGAAGGCCAAAGACTGGTTTGGGGGAGGGTTGAGTTTGATCTACACAAAGACAGAGCTACAGGAGAGTTGTAAAGGTCACTGTGACATGTGCTGCCACTTCCGGATAGTACATCTGCCAAACAGGTCCTTCCTGATTTCTCTGGGATCCAAGACCCACGTGTCAACACAGTGAGCAAGTATTATCTAAACGGTGTACCTGTAACTTTTCTTTAATACCAAGAAGGTATTAGAAGGCTGTTTACATTCCATTAGAGGAGACAGATGAAGGATGTGACCGATCCCCTCTCAGAGCTGACTATATTACCAGAAGAGAAAGTCTCAAGACACACCAGAAACAATACAAATTCTTGGAATGTGTTTTAATTAAGTTTCATATTCTAAAGAAGAGAATTTTTTTTTTTAAAGATTTCCTTTATTTGACAGAGAAAGAGACAGTGAGAGAGAGAACACCAGTAGCGGGAGTGGGAGAGGGGGAAGCAGGCTTCCCACCCAGCAGAGAGCCCAGTGTAGGGCTTGATCCCAGGACCCTGGGATAATGACCTGCGCCAAAAGCAGACACTTAACCATTCAGCCACCCAAGCACCCTGAGAAATTCTTTTCTAAGATATCCTCTGAAAAGGAAAAAGGGCCCCTAAGTTTGCAGAAATGAGCTGGCACGTACACTATGATATGTGATGCAATGCCAGTCACAATGCCCACCACTCCTCTCCATCCCAACATGAATATTTCAGCCCCTCACCACAGGCATACTTTGAAGGATGGTCTCAGGACTCAGTACAGGCAATCCGAAACCTTCCCAGGACTTTTCTTCCAGAATTGCTGAGTCATACATTTTCTCTCTCACCAGGAGTTCATGGTTTTCCAAGCTTACAAGTCTGCAGTCGAACATCCAGTCCAGCCCCACAGAGAAAACTTCTTTGCAGTAGCAAATGAATTCAACATAAAAAGATAGGCAGAAATGAAATATGGAGGGAGAAAAGAAAATAATCCTTTCTTTCTCCCCTTGAGATCTCAGATACTTTTTTCCTTACTTTGGTTAGCTATCCCAATCAGTTTCCAAATTATGTGGTCCAGTACATCTGTGGACAGTTTTATTTATGAGACTGAATCAGGATCTTAGAGACCATAACAAGTAGCAGTGACCACAAATGTTTTGTGGTCTGTACACCTATCTTGGCTTATCCAGGCTCAAGCTAACATCCCCAAAATAATACTTGTGGCTACAATATATCCAGAGAGGCCATCTTATCACAAAAGATCTTCAGTTCTTTGAAAATATTTCAAAAAAACTTAGAATTTCTAGAACAATCTTGAAAATGAATGGGAAGGAATGGGAATCAATCTACCTAATTGGAATACTTACTATTTAGCTACAGTGAGGTAGTGTGTCAAAATGGCATCCAGTAAAACCTCACCACCTGTGACAACTGTACTCATATTGGAGGTCTGCTTTGAGACCATATCCTGATAGTAGAAAGTCTCACTAGTAATACACAGTATATTCTGCTTAATACACAGTATATTCTGCCTAATCATTTTCACAGGGAAACACCATAATCCTCATGACCAAAGATGCATTTACCCAGATGAACCTGGCATAGGTGTGCTTACCCAGGTGGAGCTTTGCTTCCAATCATAGCAATTCCTGTCAACCTATTTGTCAGTGAAACATCATTCTTCTAACTACTTGTTGGAGGTCAGGTCAAAACACTCCCATGCCCATGACCTAAGACCCACTGATCAGTGGACAATCTCATATTTATGAATTCTCTTTACCAGTGATTATGAGTGTGACAATATTCAAATTTATGATTAGCTTCCCCCCCCCATCTGCTACTACCCCTTCTCTGATCAAAATTATTTCATGATTTCTTTTCTCTACAAAACAATCAAAATAAGGGTGTTCTCCAACTCTCAAGAGATGCCAGGAAAGTTTGTTGACAGACATACAGATTAACTTCCTTTTCTAATTAAAGTTATTCTCTATGAAAGTGATTTGCAACTGTTTATAATACAGTATTTGTAAGATTGTTTCTCTGATAAAAAATACATTTGTTCTCATAAGGAAATATTCAAATCTATATTTTTTGTGTGTCTATTTAAATAGTTTCCATGGTGAGATTTTTTTAAATTTTTTGTAACTTTATATGCATTATGTTTTACTCTGCTATACAGTGTCTTCATACTTGCAAGGATTCCAGTGCCCTTTGGAATCTTCTTTAACAAACATGGCCCTACCATCAAAGTATTCTTACAAAATGCTATTGACATATGTACTAGAGAAATACTATGTACTAGGCAAATATTTCCAAGAGCATGTACGTTAATAGATATTCTTAATGATGCTAAATTAGGAGCTTCTTCTTTGTAAGTATTTTCTTTGAAAAATATTAAAAATGCTCACTCTGATGACAGCATTGGTGAGAGATAGGAATATAAGGATTAGATATAGAAATAAACCAAGAGGGAAGCCTGAGTGGCTCTGTTGATTAAGCATCGGCTTTGCCTCAGGTCATGATCCTGGAGTCCTGGGATTGAGCCCCACTTGGGCTCCCTGCTCTGCGGAGAGTCTGCTTTTCCCTTTTCCTCTGTACCTACTCCTGCTTGTACGCTGTCTTTCCCTCTCTTTCTCTCAAATAAATAAATAAAATCTTAAAAAAAAAAAGAAATAAACCAAGAAAGAATCTGTTCCTTAATTAACTCACATTTTAATTGTGGGTTAATGATCATAACTATATAATTACAATAATGTAATCATAGTACTCAATAGCTACAGAGAAGCTGTTTCCCCCTTTGTCTCCACGTCTGGTACTTCCCGTATGGACTGCACAAGTGTGCTTGACTCATTAGCAGAAAAGAGAATTTGTATAGATTTTTAACCAAGTCCATGCATTAAGGAAATACACTTGATGGTCTGGTAATTATGTCTGCCCGCCCCCATGCCTGGCCCACTCTCTATCTATCTTTGCTCTACTCTGTACCCACCAGGGGCTGAGTTTGAGGAAGTTACATCTCTAGGCTTCCATCCCTGTGGCTTTTGATTGAGTTCACGTAATAGAAGAAAATAGGAGGCACCAGCAAGAGATCAGAGGTTATGAAGAGAAAGATTTCCGGGTACTCACCAACCCCCCCACCCCCCCACCCCCCCCCCCCAACACGCACATCCTTTCCTTCCTGTCTAAGCACAATGTTTCCGGCGGTGACTATGCTGCTCTATCACGGCAATTAGATCTATGGGCAGCCCCCTTTCCACAGCTCTAGCTCTCACCTGAACCTAATAACTCCATTTCCTACTCTTGCCTTTCAGGTATAGAGTGGTAATGGCTTCTTGCTGCACTTAGTCCCTAGGTGCCTCAGTACCACTTGCTGGATTCCTTAACCCTGTCCATACCTTTGTAGTAGTCCCTTCATCAAACTGCTTTCCACATCCTGGCTACATGTGCTTTCTGTTCTTTGTTAGGACCTGATTTGTACACCTGGGATTACACCTGTATTACAAAACTGGAAAGGAAGTGATAAATGGCATATGGGCTAGAGGACTCCTTAGGTTCAATGGAGTAAGACATCCTTTGCAGCTAGCAGATTAGAGAAGGCTTCATGGACAAGAGGCAGTCAGTAAAGACATGGGTTAATTCTTCATCTTTCTAATGAGAAATATTGGTTCATTTTCTCTCAGTGTTCAACACCATCCCTGTGTTATTCAGAGAAAACAGAATATTGCTCCTGGAAAGAACAACCGGGGGTTACAGTTTGCCTTTCTGATGAACTTCAAAATGTCAGCGTCTCTCTGTGAGCCTGATCTGAATGCTCCCGTGGAAATGTCACCGGGCCAGCCCTGTTCACAGAGTGAGGTGGCAGGAACTCAGCTGGGAAGTGTTCCTGGCTGCAGTAGCATCAACGCGCAGAGGCAAGCTGCAGTGAGACCCAGAATAGAAGCTACTGTGCCCTTCTTCCCCTCTCCTTGTCCCCTTACTCTCATTTCTTCTGTTCACCTGTGCCACTCCTCATACACAACACACTTGGCACGTGGGAGGAGGCTGAGGGACTTTTTCTTTTTCTTTTTCAGATTTATTTATTTATTTGACAGAGATCACAAGTAGGCAGAGAGGCAGGCAGAGAGATAAGGGGAAGCAGGCTCCCCGCTGAGCAGAGAGCCTGATGCGGGGCTCGATCCCAGGACCCTGGGATCATGACCTGAGCCGAAAGCAGAGGCTTTAACCCAATGAGCTACCCAGGTGCCGACTTTTTCTTCTTTTTAAAGACCACGCTATTTTGCTTCTGTTAAGAGGTATTAAAAAGATCTTTGAAAAGATTCTGCACCATGGTCAGGAAGAACTGCACCATGCCAGAGAGTTATGGGACCACTGTTCCAGCATCTTATTTAGGTTTCCCAGCTGGGGCAAGCTCCAGGCTGAGGCCCCCCTTCACCACTGCAGTCATGGCAATTCCACATCCACCAGAAGGGAAGACAAGGAGTAAAAGTCTCCGATAACTGTTCACTGGAAAGTCTGGCCCTCCCTCTCTTTTTTCTTCTTTCCCTCACCTATTTTTCTCTCTTCTCCTCCCTTCTCTGCTCTCTTCCCATCCCTTCTTCCTTCTTTTCATTATTTGTGGGGGGAGCGTAATTATAATCATTGTTTTAATCGTACCTTGAATAAGATTCACAGCTAGAATTCTTTCCAATAAGATAATGGAAGTAAAAGAATAACACAGATGAATGTCTCAATAAAATTCAAAATGTCAGGGCAGCCCTATTTGGGTTTGAGTTGTTGAAGCCCTAAGACATCAGAGCACCTGAAGCAGGGTGAAAGCACCATCATGCCATGCTCAAACAAGTTCAAGATCCACAGCTGTGATGAGGTCTTTTCCTTGTGTGGACGCTACCTTTGGATTGGTTGCCCTACACATGGAGACATCAGGTCAAACGATGGGCAACAGCCATGCCAGCACCTAAAAGAAACATTGCCTGGCACCTCCTTCTCCGCTGAGAACATTTGTTACCTGGCGTGTCAACCTCTACCGAGAGACCTGTCTGCTTAACTGCTTCCTTATCTCAATCTGTTTCCCCCAGGCAGTGACTGAGCTGAATCTCCCCTTACATTCCTCCTTACAGGCTCTTGAACTGAGCGAGAAGGCTGTGAGGGCTCTAAAATCCTCTTTTAGAAAGGAATCTATGTGCAAACCAATGGAAGGCTGTATAGCAGCAAAGGCAAAGACGTGTTAACTCTTCCTCGCATATGGAATAAACCCCACTTTCATCAAGTCTCTGTTCCTCGGTTTACATTACAAGCTCTTACTACCCTTCTGTTGAAAACTATCAGAGAGACTCCCAGAGTTACAGAATAAAGCCACATCTCCTAAACTCAGAGACAGGAATTCCATGACAGCCCCAGCCAAGCCCCTCGTTCTCCGTACCCACTCATCCTGCCTAGTAACCTGTGTGTCACAGGCACTAAACGATTACAGTTCCCTCACTGGGCCATCCTTCCCCACTTCTCTTTCTTAAGTGGTAAGCTTCTGTTTGCCTATTTTACTAAGTTCAAGCACTTGCTCACGTTGACTCTTCCCTGGCCCTCTTGTGATAGGGCATCTCCATGTCCATAAACTATGTTCCCCATGCAGTCCCCCCAGTACTTATCATACTGGGCTGTCAACATGACCTTGCTTGCCTTTTTACCTTCACCTTCCACCCCTACCATATGTACACATCCTCTCCAAAAAATGATTTCAGGTTCCTGACTATGATTTCTAGAACGTTGTCTGGAAAGGAGTAGTTGCCAATGTGAATAAATCCAATAAATGAATGAATAGCCCAGTCAAGAAAAGACAGCAAAGATTTCTTGAAATTTTATCTTCAGGGTTGGTTTTTGTTTTATGTTCTTATTACAACACAAATATATGTCCATTATATAAAAAATGGTAATTACTACACTGTCTGTAACTCCCTTCTACCATCTTTATCAATTTGGAGGGCAAAATAGAATCTCATTGTTTAAATTTACATGATCATTATAAGTAAGACTGAACTATTTTTCCTGAAGTTTAATAGTCATCTGTGTTTTCTACTGAGCAATCTACTTCTTTACCTTTTACCCATCTTTATTGGAGTATTAAAGCTGTTGCTTACTAATGTAACAAAATTCTTCTTATTAAAAAATGAATACCTTTTTCTTTCAAATTTTCAAACATATTTCTTCGAGTTTATTTTATGTTCTACTTCTGTTTATTTTTGCCCAATTTTTGGGATAAAATTATTTTTAACTGCTAGTAGTCAAATATATCAATATTTTTAGTATGATTTCTGCTTGTTTTTCATTTATTTATAGAGAGGTTTTCTTATTTACTTACTGTTTCATTTTTAGATTTCATTTTTTAATCTTTCTGGAATTTATTTTGACCTAGAGTATATTATTTCTCCACAGAGATAACTAATTGTCCCAGCATGGTTTACTGAATAATTCATAATTTCTCCTTTATTTGAAATGTCACATTTATCAGATTCTAAAGTGTTTATATATATATACATGAGGTTGTTGCTGGCCTGTAAAACTGTGGCTTCAATGAGAAAGATAATTCTGCCTCAACAAAAAACTATAAGAATTCAGGGCTTGGAAAAAAAAGATTATTTTATCTTAATAGCACATCCTTATTATTTGATAATTAAGTTACAGTCCCCTTCTCACTCCTCTTCCTTATTTATTCTTCTCTTTTAATTTTTTCTTACCTATGCTCCCAGATTTAATTCTTCTACATAAAATATAGAAATTTTTTGAAATTTTAAAGCAAAAAAAAAATATTGATTAGAATGAAATAAAGCCTTTAAATGGAACGAAAAAAATTAACACCATTACATTTCTGATTGTATTCTTTTTGTATTCCTAGATACACTTTTTAAAGCTACGTAAAGCATATACCTAGTAAGTTTCATTCCAAAATATGGGATATTTTCTGTAGATATGAAAAGAGCATCTTTTCTCCCATATTAGTTTCCTATTGTTGCTGTAACAAATTCTATAAACATAGGGACTTAACACAAATGTATTCTCTTACAGTTCTCGAGATCAGAAGTCCAAAATGGCCAGCCACCCTCCCTCTCCAGCCTCTAGGGAAGAATTTTTTTTCCTTTTCCAGATTCTAAAACTGTTTTCTTTGCATCTCTTGTCCCATGGCATCTCCTTTGTCTTCAAAGTCAGCAACATAGCATCTTCAATTCTGTCACTCTTCTGCTCCCATTGTTACATCTTCTGTAGTAAAATCTGTCTCTTATTAGGACATTTGTGATTATATTTAGGGCCTATGCAGGTAATCTAGGAAAATCTTCCCATCTCAACGTTCTTAATTTAATTCCATCTGCAAAATCCTTTTTGTTATATCGGGTAACACTCACAGGCTCCAGAGAATTAGGACCCAGTCATCTTTAGAACCAAACTCAGCCTACTTTAACCCCCAATACTTAGGAGTCAAGGCAAATTTTTATTTTATTCCATGACCTTCTAGCTGGATAAATGAAGCAACTAAAATATTGGCAATTTAATTCCCTTCCAGGAGTTGAATCTTGCATTTATCTTTCCTATGTAATCTTTTGGGTATAACTTCTAGAAAAATAAAGAATACAGGTAATAGCAGGTATACTTTTCTTGTTCTTGATTTAATGGAAGTTCTTCTGGTGATTTACCAATAAACTCTAATTTTCAAAGCCACTTAAGCATTCATTTTATTGATATTGTACAATTGCATTCTCATACTATTAAAATAAAACTAGAAATGAACTCATACTGAGATTCTCAAATGTGCTGCCCTTTGCTTAATCTCTGCCTAAACGTCTATAATATTGTGACTTCAAAAAGCCAGAAATCTTATCTCTTGCCTTTGGGAGGCCAGAATTCATCCTCTCCTTCAGTTTTTAGAAATTATCTAGGGCCTTTTTCTATGTGTGTCATTTACTTGGCTAGATCTTCCAAATAGTCATAATGGGAGGTGGTCATCAAACAAATATATGCATATTATTTACAGATTGTGTTAAATGTTATGAAAGGAAAAACAATTTGTTAAAATAAATGGATCCAAAAATAAATAGTTGAAAAGAATTGAGGAACAATTTAAATTGCACAGAGAACCATGTATTATTATTTTTTTAAATTTCATAAAGCTAAAGTAGAAGACAAGGCCCCTGGAAAAAATAGGATAAAAACACATATCCTTCTACTCCATACATATGTGAGAAAAACAAACTTAGGTAAGCTCCAAAGAAAATAACCTCAATTCTGTAATTAAAAATCTTTTGAGAAGGATCTGTTTTTGAGAAAACTTAGGGCTAGTCTCTTTGCTTTACTTCCATAGCAAGAATGACATCATGTGGCCAACAAGCTCTCTAATGTGGTGTTATCCCACCTCTCCAAAATAATTGTTACTGAGACGGAAATAAAAAAAAAAAAAAGAAAAAAAAAAAAGAAATAGGAGAACAGATTCCTTTAAGTATTGTATTTCTGTAGCTGACTCTACTCTAGGTACTGGCAACTACTTTCTTTTTCTTTTTTTAATTCTATTTTATTTTATTTTATTTTATTTTATTTTATTTTATTTGACAAAGAGAGACACAGAGAGAGAGGGAACACAAGCAGGGGGAGTGGGAGAGGGAGAAGCAGGCTTCCCACTGAGCAGGGAACCCAATGTGGGGCTCCATCCCAGGATCCTGGGATCATGACCTGAGCCAAAGGCAGACACCCAATGACTGAGCTATCCAGGCACCCCAACTACTTTCTTTTGTAAGATGAATATATAGTTTTTGCTATGATCCTTACCTTTGTCTAGTTTTGATGTCTGAGTAACATCAAATCACAGAATAGCATGTGACTTTTCAATTTCATACACTTGTCACTTCATTAGACATGTTTTTATAATGCATAATCCAGGCTCTGTCATGGAAACTCAGGATCAGAATCTGTCTTGTTGGGCTCCCAAAATACACATTTTGAACAACTAGGTAATATTTATGCACACCGATGTTTGGAACCAACATATGTAGTGATTAGTCTCACTGGCTTCAGAATCTAAACACTTCCCAGTCATACAGCATTCGACAATACTCTTTATTTTAAAATTGATTTCCTCACTTCTGAAGTAGAGATGAAAAATGTTTCAAAATCTTTCATCTTAAAAACTATTCAAGGGGCGCCTGGGTGGCTCAGTGGGTTAAGCCTCTGCCTTCAGCTCAGGTCATGATCTCAGGGTCCTGGGATGGAATCCCGCATTGGGCTCTCTGCTCAGCAGGGAGCCTGCCTCCCCCTTTCTCTCTGCCTGCCTCTCTGCCTAGTTGTGATCTCTGTCTGTCAAATAAATAAATAAAATCCGAAAAACACTACTCAAAATAATGTTGGCAAAGAATTTCATCATAACTAAGGTCTTTTTTAAACATATATTTCATCACCTTTGAAAATTGATTCTGTATTTACCTGTGTTATTGTACGGTTCTAATGCACTCTAAGTTCACATTAATATTCAGTTCAGTTATAATACAATTATTAATTTAATTTGATTTGTCTATTTGATGGCTAAAGAAATCCTTGAGTGTTTTGTTTTCATTTCATGGAGAGTACTCAAAGTCAGCATAGTTAGCCTTGTGACTTAAAAAATATTAAACCAGATAATGGATTCAGAGGGCTGGGAACTTGACTTTGCCCTTATAGGCACAAGTTATAATGTCTCAGACCACAGAAGCAGGAAATTGGAACTGAGTTCTTTGCATAAAATTAGGCACCATTGAAGGTCATTCTCATTATGAGATGGGACATTGAATACTCTGTTCAGCAACCCAAGAAAGACCAAAGAAACCTGCCATGAAACTGGAGTCCTAAAAAGACAGTTACCTCTCAGGAGTATCAGTGATGGTGTTGTCTAAAATTACAGTATCTACTACAAATGTGAATCTTAGCTGAGAAGTTAACAAGTACCTGTGTCCAGCCTAATGAGAACTTGACAGAGATGAAAAGTGATCCTCTGGCCCCCAGAGGGACCCCATCACAACTAAAGGTATCACAACACCAACAGAAAACATGCTCCACACTGGGTGTTCTATGCAAATGATGAACCACTAAATTCAGCCTCGAAACTGATGATGCATTATGTGTTAATTAAATTGAATTTAAATTAAAAAAAAAAGACAGAAAACATGCTCCATGAAGACAAACTGTCAAATATACACAAATGACAGAAGGAAAGGAACCTTTCTATAAAAACAGCCGTGAGTGGCAATAAACATAGAAATGTGCACTACAAGAACTAGAAAAAAAATTGAAACACCTTACTGTTTCAAAGGAAAAATTTGTTAGAATAGCAATAAAAGGAGACATACATAAAGGTGGAGACAAAGGCACAATACTAACTTTCTTTTGGTACAAGTTTAACTTCTTAATTTTTTATTGTGACCTGATCTTTATCCTTTTTCTTTTTTTCCCCTTTCCTTTCTGTGAAGTTTCTTTGAAACTGTCCTTCCAGACAGACTTTGTGTTGACTTGTGCCAGAAAGCCCACTGATACCACATTCCCAGAATTGGTGTTCATTTTATTTTCTAAATATTTGGAATCTAAGATAATGTGGTATCTAAGAGCTCATGGGTAATTTTTCTAACCCACACTCCAAGCAGAAAGGAAAAGAACAAAATATTTCCCTGACAAATCCTGTGATTTGTTTTTCTTTTATGGTTCTCCCTTCAACTTAGGATAGAACGCTTTTAGAATTAAGGCTTTCATTTGGGGGTGGTGTCAGTTCTAAATTTTCACATCTCTGGACCATAGTCTTTCTTCACTGTCCCTATAGCCATAAAACCCATGATCTCCAGGCCAGAGTATCTCAACGTTAATAGTGCTAACATTTTGGGCCATGTGATTTTTTGTTCTGGATGGCTTTCTTGCATTATAGGATGGTTAGCAGAGTTTCTGAGTTCTACCCAGTAGATGTCATTAACACTGCCCACGCAACAAAAAAATGTTTCCAGATACTGTCCAGTGTCTCCAGGTGGAGGCAGAGCTGATGGGTGGGGTGCAAAGCATTCCCATTGAGAACCACTGCTCTAAGCTAATTTTTTTCTTTATTTTTTATTTAAACTCAATTTAGTTAACATATATGGTATTATTAATTTCAGGGATAGAATTTAGAGATTCATCAGTTGCTTATAACACCCAGTGCTCACGGCATTAAGTGCCCCCCATAATACCCATCATCCGGTTACCTCATCCCCCCTCCCCTCCAGCAACCTTCAGTTTGTTTCCTAGAGTTAAGAGGGTTTGTTTTGTTTTGTTTTTGCTTTTGTTTTAAGATTTTATTTATTTGTCAGAGAGAGAAAGAGAGAGCACAAGCAGGGGGAGCTGCAGGCAGAGGAAGAAGCAGGCTCCCCGCTGAGCAGGGAGTCCAACTTGGGGCTCCATCGAAGGACCCCGGCATCGCGACCAGAGTGGAAGGCAGATGCGTAACCAACGGAGCCACCCAGGGGTCCCAAGTTAAGAGTCTCTTATGGTTTGCCTCCCTCTCTGTTTTCGTCTTACTTTATTTTTCTCAGTCTCTCTCAAATGTCAGCTCCCCCTGCCTCCAGCCCCTCCCTTCATCAAGTAGAGCTGCTTCGGTTCCTCAAGCAAGCATTCCAGTGTTTTTTAGGGCACTCCTCTTTCTCTCTCCCAGAACCTGAGAAATTCTCTTTCAATCTGGCAATCTCAGATATACATTTAGTCATATATATTTAAATTTAGCTTGTGTTTCTCTATATTTCCAGTGAAAGGTTTTTTGGGGTTAATATAGGACTAACTGCATAGGCAGCAAGATATTCTCTGACTCTTCAAAGGGGTAGGCTAGTGATAAAGCCAGCTCTTCAAGGGGCGCCTGGGTGGCTCAGTGGGTTAAGCGGCTGTCTTCAGCTCAGGTCATGATCCCAGGGTCCTGGGGGTCTGGGATGGAGCCCCACGTTGGGCTCTCTCCTCAGCAGGGAGGCTGGTTCTCCCTCTGCCCCTCCCTCTGCCCCCACTCTGTTCCTCACTCCACCCCTCCCCCTGCTCATTCTGTCTCTCTCTCTCTCAAATAAATAATAAATAAAATCTTTTAAAAAAAAGTCTACTCTTCAAAAACCTGCAAAACTGATATAAATTCCTAGTTTTCATGAAATAATATCCCAATGGCTATTTTAAGCCTAGGGAATATCAGAAATATAAAATATCGAATCTCACTGTGAACACCAATAAATTATTGAGATTCTACCACATGTAGGGAAAGGCTTCTCACAATTTAAAACTCTCTAGTCTAATGCACAGGTTGTGTATGCTCGTACTCACTTGTGTTATCATTCCTACAAAATTACTGCTAGTAATGTCAGATAGACATTGTCTGAGATGCTTTGTCCAATTACTTTGACCCTAAAAGATATATCCTATACAAAAAGAGATAAAATGCTAATTTTATTCTTATGATGTATTTGTTTAAGTACCAAAATGTCCTAATTTAAATTATTGGGCAGTTAATAAATAATTTGCTGTAATGAAAAGACAATTGGATTTAGAGACAGAAATCCTAGACACAAATCCTGCAGAGAAATAGCCAGTCAAGAATCCAATCCTGGGGGCGCCTGGGTGGCTTAGTGGGTTAGGGCCTCTGCCTTTGGCTCGGGTCATGGTCTCAGGGTCCTGGGTTTGAGCCCCACATCGGGCTCCCTGCTCAGTGGGGAGCCTGCTTCCCCTCTCTCTCTGCCTACTTATGATCTCTCTCTCTCTCTGTGTCAAATAAATAAATAAAATTAAAAAAAAAAAAAGAATCCAATCCTAGATAGGATATATGTTACTTTTTCTTAAAGTTTTCGGATATGTGTTCTCTGGGTCCAGCTACAGAAATCTGAGCCTTTAAATATTTGTTTTTTCCAGAAGTAGCCAGTCAAGTTCTTAAAAACAAACAAACAAACTTGCTGCTGTTTTGGAATTCTGTTGTAAACCTGATTTCAGTTACTTTGACCCGATTCCAGGTGTACTACTAAAATATTTCAGGATAATTATAGAAATATAATATCCTCTTATTTGCCAGAAGGGGCAAATAATCTATCAGACCATATCATTTTTCAGACTACTTGTAGATCAGGCAGTGACTCAGGGATGGACCATGAATTATCTGCAACTTTCTTTGAATTATTCAGTATCTACCATGCATGATTGTAATTGTTTCAAAAGCATCTCAGTTAAAAATAAGTGGCTTTTCAGCTAAGTTTCTGTCTGAGTTTTTTGTTTAATATGTAGTAACAATATCAGGACTGAATTATAAAAGAGAAACCCATCTTTATTGATAATATGCACGTATATATATACAAACACAGACATATACTTATATACACATATACACAAATATGTATACTATATATGCTTATGTATATGACATACATATATATTACATATATATACTATGTATATGGAATATATACTGATGTATATGGATTTCTGATAAGAATAAGAATGCATGATAAGGAATAATGAATTATTAGCTCCTCCACCATTGAAAGTGATAAACATTTTTTCCATATGGGATGGTATTGTATGGTGAGCAAAATTGTGAACACAGTAATGATAACGAGGTAACACGATGTCAGAGGCACTGGACTGAGAATGAGAATGCTTGCGGAGGAGGGGGGCAGGGAGAGGAGATGGATAAGAGAAAGCCTTGAGTTCCCCCTAGAGGTTGGTGTGCGCAGGTAATTTCCTCTACATCTTTTTTCCTTCTCATGCTTAAAACCTTGGGCAGTTAGAGGAAGGCTATTTCCTCTAGAGAAGATAATATAATATCTGGGGGAGAAAAAAAAGCCCTTTCCCTGTGTAATTCTAATCCTTTAAAGAGTTTCTGAATGGCCACCTGGGGGAAATGGCACAGGCAATAGGACCCCTGAGGACTCGTTAATAGTTCCTAGTACATCGCATACTAGGTCAAGCCATTACTGACCCGTCACTTCCCCATTTCTAATCATACTTAACCTTATGTCCAGCTAGGATTACCAGTCTGTAGTATAAAATGTGCATCAAATAACAACACATAACAACATGTGATGCCAGTGATGTCAAATGACTCAAATTTTCTTTAACCCTGAAGAACATACTTCGAATATCTCATTACCAATTTGATCATTTGCTGCCACAGGTAAGTAAATTCTAACAAAATGATTACACCTTCATCTAATTCTGAAAGTTTTAAAAAGTATCATTTGGCTTGTATTATCTTCCCACTCTCTCCTAACCCTGTGGAAGCTTATTTCTAGCTAAGCCTCTTCACCATCAGCTACCACCTGGTGTGGCACAGAGACTGATGTGTCTCCTTTAATACCTGTTAAAATGGATTAATCTCTTCCAAAACTTCCTTCTTTTTTTTTTAATTTTTAATTTTTTTTAATAAACATATCAAAACTTCCTTCTTTTTGTCTCTTTACAAAGTTCCATGGAGCTATAAGAAAAATCTAAACTACCAGGATGTCACTGACATTATTTAGATAATTTAAATAATTTAACTTTTAAATTTAGATAATACAATTATCTAAATTAATAAATTATCTAAATTATCAATTTGGGGACCCCAAATGAAATGAGATTGCTGAAGCAGCTTATAACCTACAGTTCAGATTCCATCATGAAATAGGGATAGTGAAAGAGCAAGTCATGATATTGCCAGGTCTGAAATAATTACTGCATACCCCGGAGCATGGTGTTATCTGGGGAAACAGGGTATGCAGGGGAAACAAAAGAAAGAACTATAGAAAGTTTTTGTGTTTTCAGTTGTTCTGTATCTCCAGGATCTGCTCATTCATTTTAATTGTCTAGAATCCACCTACTGTGAACTGACAGAAATTTGCATAAATAGTACATTGAGAAGTCCTCCAGTTATCTATTGCTGGGTAATAAACCACATCAAAATGTATGGCTTAAAACAACAATTTGGGATTTTCTGTGGGTTGACTGAGCTCAGCTGGCAGCTTTCACTTGAGTTACCCAATGAGACTGCAGTCAGATGGTGGCTGGGGAGAGACTCATCTGGACACTTAACCAGGGTGGATGAAGAGATGGATTATTTACATGGCAGGTCGTTGAATGCTGGCTACTGGCTGGGAGCTCAACCTGGGTTCTTAACCGATGAGTGACCCCTTGGTCTGGCTTGGATTTCTCACGGCCTGGTGGCTGGATGCCAAGAAGAACTGTCCCCAAATCAAGATTTGTAATAGAAACAGGAAGAGGCTGCAAAGTTTTTCTGACTTTACCTTGGAACTATAATACTATCACTCTCACCAAATAGAATCGGTCAAGCAAATCATTAAGGTATCTCAGATTTAAGGGACGATAAATTAGATTTTACCTCTTGATGTGAGGGGCAGCATGTGCAAATACGTAGGGAAGAAATTGATGGAAGCCATCTTTGCAGACAAGTTAGTAGTGGTTCTAAGACTTCTATACCTTGGGGAAACAATTTTCATTACTAATGCAAACTGGCTGACTCCTTTTCATGAATGACAAATTAAATATTCAGACAGAATTTTATGATGATGATACTTCCCAATTGCCAGGTAACCTCTGAATTTCCTCACTCTCAGCAATACTCAATCCATATACACTCAGTCTAATATCACATGATCTCTGTTTCTATTATGCCAGACTTATTGACCCCAAACCATCACTTTTGGTTCCTAGTGTTTCTAACATCCTCCTTATAAACTGAGTGGCCTATGTCCAGGAATACAACCTACATTCTCTACACCAAATTTACAACAGGCAAATCTCCAGGCAATTTTATGGTCTTGCATTCCTCAAACACAAGCTCAAGGTGGCTTCTTTTTATTTCTCCAGCACAGCATGATTTAATAGTTCCTTTAACCCCCAAACCACTGCTAGCAAGAGTTGAATAAAGGAAGGGTGACATGAGCTCTCAGGTCCCTCTAAAAAGTAGTACGCCCTTCCTCTTACACAGACGTCTCCCTAAAACTTTGTCCTTCCTCCACATTTAATTTCCCTGCACCTTGAAGAAACATTTGACTGAGTGAACAATCTTTGTTCAGCTCCCTTTTTGTTTCCCATCTCAAGTAAAATAATTCCTAATTTCCTAATAATTCTCAATTCCTAAACCCAGCCTAATGATAAAAAGAAAACCACCCCACCTACTGACATTTGTCACCTCAATATATTGTCAAATTAAGTCTGCAAAGGCCCTAGAAAAGAATGTCTATTCCCACGTACACCAGATACCTAATAGATGCAAGGGGAATAGTGGTCCCTATGCAGAGAAGATTTAAATAAGATCCCTTAACATTCCAGAATAAATCTCCAAAGCAGATTTTGATGAACAGATTTCCACACAATCTGGAATTTTCAGAAGTTCTTGAGATAGAACTCTGCCCATGATAAGTTGATTCTTAAAATTTAACAATATGGATAAATATGTTCAGCCTCAAGAAATAAATGCTGAATGTGACCACCATCAGGTTCTTTACAAGCAGAAGTCTTGACTGAGATTTGGACTGAAGACAGATGGTATCTCCACTCAGGCCTTGACCCAAGTGAGAGGAGATATTGAAAGACCTTAAGAGCCCAGGAGACTTGAGGCTGTTACCGTCTTATTACAAAGTCTTAATCTGTACAAATTGAATCATAAACATATGATTTCATAAAGAACTTAGTAAAATCTTATAGGTGGGGACTGTTCCTTTCCATAAGAATACACAAAAGAATGTAAAGCTTGAACACATTTTAAATCCAGAATGCAATATCAAAACAACTAACACAAGAAGACATTCTTGAGCTTTTTCCTAGAGTTGGGTCTCTTCTTCAGGATAATGATATCTAAACCCAAACTCCAAAATTATCTACTTATCCCAACACACAGTTTAACATCTACACTATAATCTGTACTAACAAGATTTTACTATTCCATTGTACTCATTAGCTTAACTTGACTATTCCAGGACACTTCTGTCCAGGCAAATAACAGGATTTTTCATTATGAGACTTTTTCCAGACTTGCAAATTTCCCTTCGACCCTTCATTAGAAGTATCAGCAGATGCTTTGGGTCTTCAGAACTTTTGAATCCCTTACCTCAAAATCTTTGCCTTGCTATTTCTAGCAATCTTAAACTGTTATATCGTGATTTTTCCCCAATCTTAATTAATCCCTTTGATGCAAGGCACACCTTAAACCAAACTTCTTATTCTCAACAAAATTGATACTGCCTTTTCCCCCTGAGAACTACAGAACTCTGTGGAGGTGGTTGATGTGGGAAACAAAGGCAGAAGAAAATTATTAAGTTTCTTCACTACTCGCAGTCCACTGACAAGTCCTTGAAACAAGCAGAGTGACATTCCTCTAGGGACTCGACTTCCTTGATGTTAATACTTTGCTAAGGGCAAAAGGCAACCTTAGCCCAACCTCCAGGATACTACAAGTCTACTTTAACACGTAAAACTATAAAAATTTCTTTAGAAATTTTCTTTATCTCTAAATCCCCCAAGATACAAGTTGGCAATCATCCCCAAGCTTATGGTCCACCAATACAGATCTGAAGGGTCTCATTTCTAAGTTTTTATTAGATGGTAATAAGTGACCTTCTCCCAACAATAGCCAACCCCCTCAAGGTTCTGGATTCCTTGCTTCTAAAATTCCTTAGAGACTTACACTATTCCTAACCCCCTTCTAACTTGAAATTATATAATGGGACACTCATCATGACCTCGGTGCAACTCTTCCTGCCCATGGGTTCTGTCCACGTACTTTAATAAAACCACCTTTCTGCTCTAAAGATGTCTCAAGAATTCTTTCTTGGCTTGTTGGCTCTGAACCTTAATGTTCTTTTCTTTACATCAGTGGTGCTCTTCTTCATCAAGGTAAGGAACTCGTTCATTCTGCTTTATCAACAGATTGTGTGGGTGATGTTCATTGGAGTTAATGTTCAATGAAGAATAGTGCTCAGACCACTGAAAACTAACCTGTCAAAGTAGAGAGGAGTGAATTTGGTGTGGGCATGCAAATATAGCATCAAAAGTCAAAAATGTGTTTACTATTTCCTCCTTTATCCCAGCCCTATAAATGACGTGTTTAAAGGTATCCTATACTTCCTGAAATATGGAGGTCAGATCCTGGCTTTGGGGACACTACTTAGAACCTCCCAAATCCTCTGGTTTTGCAGAGGGAGTGTCTGGGAAGCCATCTTCCCTAGTGTTTGCAGGTCATTGCAGACACACACACACATACACGCACTCGCGCGCGCGCATAGACACACACACAGATGAGAAAGGGAGACAGGCAAGCATAGGTTGTCCCTGTTCTTGCCCCTTATTCAATTTGAAACAAGACATAGAACTTGGCATAACTTAAAAACAGATCTAACCCCTTAATATATTAAAACATCAATATTTTACTGGGGAGATGGGAAGATAAGGGAAGAAAATGTGTAACATGTAGCACAAACAATAAAATTCTTTATTTTATATCTGGTCTTTCATCTTCAAAGCTCTTAAAATGAGCAAAACCCCATTATCTCTCCTCTTTTCCCTTCCAGTTAATATAAATCCTTTCTATAACATAGAGCAATCTACCCCTTCCTATCTTTTAGCAAAACAATAGTCTGAATAAGCTAAAACTGCCTTCACTTGGGAAGCAGTGTGGGGAACAATCTACTGTTAACTCAAAGGAGAGCCAAAGGGAAGGTCTCATCTCAGAAGATGTTCTGAGATCATCATCAGAAGAGTTTAGCACAGAATTTATTCTTCAATTTCACATATATCTTCTGTTTATAACTATATTCAAGTTGCCAAACCTCTGTAATGGAACTTTGACTAAATCCAAATCATATGTATGCTGAAAACTGAAGCAACATTCTAGCAGAGAAAGAAGTTTTTAATCAAGGAGAAATAGCAGGAAGCTATGGACAAATATTCAGTGACCTGGAAAATTAAAATGAGGATTAATTTCAGCCAACAACCTGATATGTGTGTGTGTGTGTGAGAGAGAGAGAGAGAGATTTTAAATACTGAAAAACCAAGTATCTTTGCACCAGCTTCTAAGGTAATTTGCTTGTTCATTTGTTCTGCCACATGAGAAAATGGCTGGATCTGGTTTGCATTTAAGGTATAAATTGAACACTAAGTAAAGATAATAATATATATGTATATTATATATAATATGTATATATGTGACATCCAATTGATATTTAAAAGGTTTCATATTTTTGTTGTGTCTCTAAATCTCTATGTTATTTAAATGAGAAAGATCACTAGAGCCTACAACAATTTGGGAAGGGGGAAAAGGCCATTTGGTGAAAGAGATAGATCACTGGACTTAGAGAAGTGATACAGTGTAATATCAGCACTTTCATTGTGGACGTTTGGTCGATCTCACCCCCAATTAAAACGTTGGGATTTTTTTCTTTTTCCGAGCAAACTGAAGAGGCTGAATTAAAACAAAGTGTAGCCCCGTTCTGCCTATGGACACCCCTGGTTTGTAATTATTCTAGAAAAAGTGGCCGTGGCCAAAATTCACATCGGTTTCATACAAATGTGTAATCACAGTGTTTGAGATGCATTGATGTAGGAGTGGCTTAACAATAATTTGGTTGGTTTTCTGTTATTGTTCCTGCTGCTATTGCTGCTGTCGTTCTGGGAAAGCAAATTTTCTTTGCTGATCGGCACTGTTCTGAGGTGTGTGCATCAAATAATAGGCAGTTTTCAAGCCTCTTTGGCAGATGCAATTACATGCACGCAGACACCCACACAAATAAGCCTGATGAAGTCAGACATCTGTTTTCCTACACAAGCTGCTCTCATCCCACTAGTACCTCATGATCTTTTTTCTACAAGAGACTGAGAAATGAGGAGTTCTCAGGAATTAGTCCTGAATCACTCCTCCACCCGGCCAGCCAACTACACGGACAAAGGCAGACACAGAGACGCGGGATGACCAGAGGAAGCAGAGTTGAAGAGAACAGTGCCAGGCCAATCAGCTGGGAGGGAGGAACTGCTGGCCATGAGCTCCCGAACTTACCCTAAAAATCTGAGCTCTGCTTTTATGCCTCAGAGTGTCATTTTATCTAATGTCAGAAGACTTACAACTTTAAAGAAAGGTGAAGGAGTCTCTATGGTCAGCTTCTACAGCAATTAAGAGAAAGAAAAGAACCCCAAACCATGAATTCCAAGAGAGGCTGACCATGGAAGAAGTAACTGACCATGAGAAAATAAAACTTGCAGACAGAGCATTAACCCTTCACTCTTCACACTCAGTTTTGTTACCCTTAAAATGGCAGTTCAGGGGGCACCTGGGTGCTGCAGTCATTTAAGCATCTGGCTCTTGATTTTGGCTCAGGTCATGATCTAAGGCTCCTGGGATCCAGTCCCCTGATGGGCTCCCTGTTGAACACAGCATCTGCTTGAAATTCTCTCCCTCTACTACTCCCCACACAACCCCCCCACCCCGCCACGCATGTGGGCGCGCGTGCTCGCGCGCGCGCGCACACACACACACATGCTCTTTCTCTCTCTCAAAACAACAAGAAAACCAGCAACTCAGGGGCTGTCCTGGTCTTAGGGCTCTGGCCATTCCCTTGGAAGTGGTGGGGAGCGGAAGGCAGTTTGGATGAGATTACGATCACACAGTCTGCAACAATGGGGACCAAAAGAGGCCTGTTAATACAAGGGTTAGGTTATGGTTTGACCTAATACTAATTTCTTCCATTTCATAATTATGCTTACTGTTATAAACCGAATTGAAAATAAATATTCTTTTTTGGTATATTTGATTTATATACTGTTAATATATTTCTATCAGTAAATTATATGTAATTGTGCCCCAATACTTAATTAATGCATTTATCCCTTTGATGGATTTTGAAGGTCTCCAAATGGAAATTTTGCTGCTTTTCTTCTCTTTCTCTCTTACATAACCAAATATTGGCTGTGATTATATAAATCATTACACACAAATTTTTTTTTTTGGCTGTGACAATATTTACTATCATTGGAAAAATTACATTGGCTGCATACTATATGATCAGCTGACAGTAAATATCTATTTAAAGAATGTATAAAAGATAATTTGATATAAATGGATGATTCACAAATGGTTTCCATATGAACCCCTGTAGCACAAGCCTCCTAGTGTGTGATTTTAATACATTCATTTATTCAATAGGTTTATACTATGTTTTGAGTACTGCAATAGGTATTAGTTAGAATAAACAGAAGTGATAAACCCCCAAGTATCATGATGTATGATAACTATTGGTTAGCAGTTAAAAAATAAACAACAACAACAACAAAAAGAAAGAAAGAAAGAAAGAAAAAGAAATAAGCCCCAAATGGAATCACTTGCCCCTAATAATAGCAAGCCAAGATTTAATTACAGTTTCAACCTAGCCCAGGACTATGACCTTCTAACAGTCTATCTGAATTTCCTGATGAACAAGTGAGGTATTCTGCATGATAAAAACCCTGCCATCCCCCTCTCCCCAAAACAAGGTGTCCTGCCTGAAACTATACCTTCTTTTCTTTTGCTGATAACCTCTTTGCCTTCCACCCCCTTCCCATAAAAACTTCCAGGTGTACAACTTGTCAGAACTCCTTTCCACAGGCTAGATGGTATGCTGACCATTCATGAATTGAAGAAAGCCAGTTAGATCTTTGAATTTTCTCAGTTTAATTTTGTTTTTTTAATAATACTAACGTTAATTATATAAATCATTACACACAAATAAATATGTAATCTTAATTTTTGCTACATGCGTAATTGTCATCCAACATTCAGTATGAACCAACCCTTAACTGAGTGCATTCCAGATGTCAAACTCTGAGAAAACAAATGGAATAAAATTCAGACCAGCCTTTGAGAATCCAAATACCCACCTGGAGACAGAGAACCACATATTTGCATTGTTTGAAAACACAGTAGAAGTAAACAGACCAAAAAAAAATTGAACCTGCTCTCTAAAAACACTGGTGATAATTGATTTCTGAGAAACTAGGCATTTACCATACCATCTATCTTATCAGATATTCTTAATTTTCTATATTTCACACTTCTTAAGTGAAATATAAGAATTGTTAGAGAATCTATAAATACAGTACCAAATAAATTGTGAAGGTACTAAGTACTAAGAAAGTACTAAGTGAAGGCACTTAGTACTAAGTACTAAGGGCATGACATCAGTTATGGGAAGGAATTGAAGGCTGGAGTGTGATAAAGGAAAGGATGTACAATTTGGTAAAAAATGATACAGTTACTCTATCTGGATAGAGTCGTACAGTCAATGGAGCAGAAAAGAGGAAGCCATATTCTAAATTCGAGGCTCAGCATGTGAAAAGGACCTGAGGCTGGACTTTGAGCGGTATGATTTAGAACGCCCTCAATCAAGGGCTTCAAGTTTACAAAAAAGAAGAACTGGAGCTGAAGCTGGAAACAGATTGGGACTCCCTTGTGAAGGGTCCCCCAACTTTGTGACTATTTAAATAGTGCAGAATCATTGAGGATTGGAGGACATTGATTCTAATCAGTATTTCCTTTTTTTTTTTTAAGATTTTATTTATTTATTTGTCAGAGAAAGAGAGAGAGAGAGCACAAGCAGGGGGAGCAGCAGGCAGAGGGAGAAGCAGGTTCTCCACTGAGCAAGGACCCCCTGATCTGGGAATCGATCCCAGGACCCCTGGATCATGATCTATGCCCAAAGCCGTTACTCAACTGACTGAGTCACCCAGGTGACCCCTAATTAGTATTTCTTTAAATGATCCTAGCAATAAAGAATGAAAAAGGTTGGAAGTATAGGGTGAGCAGAGTTTGGGTCCACTTCTAGTTACTGCAAGATAGTTCAATTGCTCTGAGTTAACATGAGGGAAACACAATAGAGGTTGACAAAGAAGGAAAATTTGATAGCTATGACTCTGACACAACTGATAGGAAATACTAACTACTTATGTAGGGTGGTGATGTGGGAAATAGTCAACGATGACTTCAGTACGTGGGGCTTGAATAATAGGGACCATGACATAATCTTGAAGGTCTCAAACAGAGTTCAGAGAATCAGGCAAGCTGGAAGAAAGAGAATGAGTTCATTTTTAAGTATATTTTGAGTGTGAAGCTATAGCACTGATGTCCAGGGATGCAGTATATTGGCACTCACAAAAGAAGTGAGAGTAATAAAGTTAGATTTGAAAGAATACTATCATGTTGTTGGTAATTGGATAATTAAGCTCTTTTTTTTTTTTTAACAACTTTCATCTTTGTATCCCATAGCTTTTAACACATTTCTTGAATCATGTTAGAAATTTAATAAATGATTGCCTAGTGAAAAAAACATTAATAGATGAGTGAACTCTCAAAGGAAGAGTGTATAGACTTTTATGAGTAGAAGATTGAAAATTGGTTTCTGGTGGAGGTATATATATGAGGGGTAGGGACCAGCTCAGGAGCCCAGGAGAAGTACATCAAAAGATGGTAGGAGTGTAAAGAGACGGTAGTGCTAAGGAATATAAGGGAGTAGAGAATTCTAAGGAAAAAAAGTGAAAAATAAATTAGAACTCTGCAGAGATCAAAGAAAAAGAGAATAGAATATAGATCATAGCTTTTGGCCTCAAGGAGCCTTGTGTGGCCATGTTAAAAGCTAGTGATTTTAATGAGAGAAAAGGAGTGGAAGTTGATTGTAAAGGAGTCAGAGAATGAGTAAATTCTGAGGATGCAGAGATGGCCAGTAGGAAGCCTGCTGGATTCAGGAGTGTAGGGCTGGAAGAAGAAAGAGAAAGCTCCAGAGAGTATGAGGGTTGAGAAAAATACTTATAAAAGCGGAGCACATTTCAGAAAGAAAGCAGACACTGTTTCCACTCCTGAATTTGTGTAAAACTAGTGATTTTCTCTCTTATTATACCATATATGCCATTGCATTTCCAGCACTAGTTATAAAAGAAAACAGCTTTAGGCACCTATAGGTGAATGCACTAACTTTATTTTTGCTAATTCTTCTATTGACTCTGTAATCTACTTGAAGTGTTAAACTGCTTTGCTCTAATTCCATGGGATGAATTACACTGAAAGAGGGTAGATTGATTAGTTAAAGAAAGAGAAAGACCTGGAAAACTGAATAACAAGCACTTTTTAAAAAAATCAACAATATTTGGTTAGCTATAATTGATGCTTCCTATTGCGATAGATCTTGAAATCCTGCCTTATGAATTTGAATGGGATTAGTGGAATTGGGAAGGGTCACTTACGGCTTTGCCTCATTAACTGTGATTTAGGAAGAAGAGGTACGATGGACAAATCCTAAACACTTTACCAATGGCACTGCCATATAAAGCAAATACCAGTTCTCACACTGACATTTTATAATTTTTCCCTGATATGTGTGTGATTTGTGTGTGTGTGGATAATATTTGTATATAGTGAAGACATGTTGAAAATTGCAATACTCTTCTTAATTTTTTTTTTCACTTTATGTACTATTTTGTGTAGACGAAGAACTTGATCAAAAGTACTGAGCTGGTTGGTTGAAGTTACATTTTTTTTCACCAGAATATAAAGTTCTTTGAAGAAAGGAATTAAAGAACTTTACAGAAGCAGACATTTGTTGACTTCAGCTTTAAGTCTGAAGTTCCTAAGCAGGTTCAGTTAAACTAGGAAGTACTCTTTGAAACAATAATAATAATATAAAATACCTTATGGCACTTTATAATTTAGTCAATTCTATGGTTACATTAATTTCATGATCCACAAAATGAAAATGAAGCTTAAGTGATTAAAATGCACTTTAAGCTTGGGCAGAGCATTGAGGAAATACAGAACAGCACAATTATCTACCCCGACTATGCAACTTTCTGTATTTATTAAAAATTTACTACTAAGGGTGCCTGGCTGGCTTAGTCAGTTAAGCTACCAACTCTTGATTTCAGTCCATGTCATGATCTCGGGTCATGAGATCTGGCCCTGGGACAGGTTCCAAACTGCGTGTGGAATCTGCTTGAGATTCTCATCCCTCTTCCTTGACCCCTGCCCCCACTCACACTCTTTCTTTAAAAAAAAAAAAAAATACTTCTAAGGAAATGAAATGAATACTCTTATTTTATTAGCTCTTCTTCATCTGCAAGAGTGTGGAAAAGATATTAAAATAAGTAGAGGAATTCAAGAGATAGTGAAAAAACCTTCCTAAACTGAAAAATAAAGTCAAGTCTTGTGTTTAAATATTTATCAATGGCTAAAAGTTGTCTGTACATTTCTATTAGGCTCCTACTTCGAGATGGTGAGTCAAACTGTGGAAAGGAATGATCAGGCAATAACTATCACTCTGACAGTGTGGAAATGAGGTCTAAATCTCCGGAAAACACTACACTCACATTCTACATTTGTGTGATGGACTCCCACGAACCTTGCAACAAACAGTTGCAAGTTTGCAAAAGTGTCTTTAACATCAACTCTATGGGATGGGGATTTCTTAACCATCTTTTAAGCAGAAAAAGATACTAAGAGGGGTCCTGTGACTTTCCCAGGGCCACACACAGAGTGAGTGGTAGAAATAGATTTCCTATTTAGACCAGGTGGCTCCCAGGCCAAGGCTCTGAGAAGGTAGCCTCGGGTGGTGGGCTGCGAAGGGACCACACAGCATAAGGGTATGAATTCAAGCCTTCCTTCACCTGATGGGTGACATAGCATGTGGCATGCTTTCCTTCAAGTGTTGCTAAGGTCTTTCAAGTTTCTTTGCTCTGAGGTTTTAGTGAGTCTTAAATGAGATAATGTTTGTAAAAGTGGCTTTGAGTATTAAAATTCTACTGAAATGTTAAGAGTTGAGGGGAGGAGCAAGGTGGCACAGGAGTAGGAGATCTAAACATCATCAGGGCCCAGGAGTTCAGCTAGATGTCACCAAACCACTCTGAACACCTACAAACTCAACAGGAGATAGAAGAGAAGAGCAGCAATTCAAGGAACAGAAAAGTGACCACTTTCTAGAATTTAGGACATGCACATAAGTGAATCCGAGGCAACATTCAGGAAGATAGACTATGGGGGGATGGGCCGGCTCCCAGCAAGCTGTGGAGTAGCAGAGCACAAAATTCGAACTTTTAGAAGTCTGCTCCACTGAGGGACATCACTCCAGAGGCTAAAGGCCGGGGGGGGGCGGGGGGTTGGTGTGTGGAGCCCTCGCATGGACGGTGTGGTCTCAGGACCTGCAGGCTCACAAAAAGACCAGGGGTGTCTGAGTGTGGCAGAGCTCTCAGGTGTCATAGCTAGGAAGCTGGCTACAGAGACAGAGCCAAGGAGTGAGCTCTCAGCTTGGGGTTACCTTAAACAGTGATCCAAGTCATAGTTGAGCCCCTGTTCTTCGAGTAGGGACCCTACAATTGGCAGATCCGGAGAGACACCCCCCCCCTTCCTCCTCCAGGATGAGTGGCATGGGAGCACACTGTAGGAATCGGCTGAGTTTGGAGACTCCAAACAGGACTGTGCGCCAGAGTTAGAAATGCTCAGTCACAGGCCAGGTGAGCACAGAGTGCAACCGGAGACCAGGGAGATGGGAGGGACTGACCACTTTTCTCTGAGGGCGCATGGAGGAGTGTGGCCCCAAGCTCTCAGCAACTACCGGCCGGAGATTAAGAAGCCGCCATTTTCATTCCTGCCCTCCAGAAATCTATGGAAAGCGTTCAGGGAACAAAAGCTCCAGAGAGCAAAACTGAGCAGAGTGCTTAGCCTGGCCCCTAGCAAGGGCAGTGCAATGCCACCTCGGGCAAAGACATTTGAGAATCACTGCAACAGGCAGATCAGCAAGAACATCTGGCCAAGACCAAGTTCACTGATCAATGAGAACTGCAGAACTTCAGAGTGAGGGGAATGCAATATATAGAATTCATGACTTTTCCCCCCAGGATTCTTTAGTCTTTCAAAGTTAAATTTTCTTAATTTTCTTTTTTCTTTTTCTATTTAAAAATTTTTCCTCTTTCCTATTTTTTAAACAATTTTATCTTATCAATACCTTTTTAAAAACCTTTTTAAATTTTCATTGTTATAGTCATATTCTAAACCTTCATTGTACTTAACCTTATTTTTTGTATACATATAGGTTTTTCTCTCTTTAAAATTTTGGGATACAGTTTCTTCTAACAGATCAAAATATATCCTAAATCTAGTGCATGGTTTTGCTCTAGTCTCCAATCTGGTCACATTCTTTCCTCTTTTCTTTTTCTTTTTTCAACCAACTTCTTATCTTACCAATTCCTTTTTTAGTATCTTTTTAAATTTTCATCTTTACAGTCATATTCCATCCCTTCATCATGTTTACCCTTATTTTCATATAGATATAAGTTTTTCTTTCTTTAAAATTTTGGGAGGCAGTTTCTTCTAACAGACCAAAATACACCCAAAATCAGGTGTGTGGCTCTGTTCTATTCACCAGTATATATATATTCTATTCACCAGTCTCTCTCTCTCTCTCTCTCTCTCTCTCTATGTATATATATATACACACACACACACATATATACTCTATGACCCAGTAATCGCACTATTGGGTATTTACCCTACAGACACAAATATAGGAATCCAAAGGGGCACGTGCACCCAAACGTGTATAGCAGCAATGTCCACAATAGCCAAACTATGGAAAGAGCCTAGATGTCCATCAGCAGATGAATGGATAAAGAAGATGTGGTATATACAGCCAATGGAATACTATGCAGCCATCACAAAACCTCAAAATCTTGTCATTTGCAACAATGTGCATGGAACTAGAGGATATGCTGAGAGAAATAAATCAATCAGAGGAAAACAATTACCATATGATCTCTCTGGTATGAGGAATTTGAGAGGCATGGTGAAGGGTTGTAGGAGGAAGGGAGGGCAAAATGAAGCAAAATGGGATCAGGAGGGAGACAAAGCATAAGACACTCTTAGTCTCATGAAAAAAACAGAGTTGCTGGGGGGTAGAAGAGTAGGGATAGAATGGCTGGGTTTTGGACATTGGGGAAGGTGTGTGCTATGGTGAGTGCTGTGAATTGTGTAAGACTGATGATTCACAAACCTGTACTCCTGAAGCAAATAATGCATTATATGTTTTTAAAAAGGGGGGGGTGGTGGAGAAGAAGAAGAGATGTTAAGATTTGTAATGTATTTGCCAAAGGGATGCTGAGCTGATATTTGGAACGCCTTGTGGGAACCCTGCCGATGAGGGAAAAAGGGCCTTTAAAGCAGTCCTGATCACAAATGCAAATCCTTCTGGCAAATGTGGCAGATCCTGGAAACGACACATCCTCAGACTTTTTATGCCTCTAATGTCTCTGTCACTGAGGAAGTTGAGCAGCAGTTGCCATTGCTCTATCATTATTATCTTTATTCTCAGATTATTGATGAAGAAACCAGGAACAAGATCACGTGAGTGAGTGAATGAGTATGGTAAGTTTGCCTGGCCCATAGAAAATGCTCAGATGGTGCCATTGATGCTGCTACTGTTTTGATGCTCTTCAAAGATATGAAATGGTAGCTCCTCAAAGATAATCTCCAGGTCTGAGTAGGTTCCTTTTTAACTCAATGGACGGTGTGGAAGAGAAGTCTTTGTTTTGGCAATGGGATTCATTGAGTAAGCAGAATTAATCACATGGGATATAATAAAGAGACAATAGCAGTATTTTAAAATGTTGACTGCGATATCTGATGCTAGGAAATTAAGTTGCCTGTAAGTTCTAAAACTGGATGGTTGAGGTACAGCATCTGCAAAGCGTTGTTCTTTTATTCTTTGTCAACCTGTTATAATTGCTTAAGGAAGAAAGGTAATTCTGATAATAGTTATCTTGTCACAGCCAGAACCAGACATTTCCCTGAAATTTTATTCTACTATTTTTGGAGTAGTAAAATCATAATTTATATTAGCTAAGCTCTTACTGTATGCCAGATATCACAGATGCTCTTTGCAAGCGTTAGCTTGTTGGAATCTTGCAAAACTCCATGAAATTGGCATTGTATAGATTTATGGATGAATCTAGCACACAGCTGGTTATGAATCCAAGTAGTTTAACTCTAATTTGGAGCTCTTACAAAACTATGCTATTCTCCCTCCCAAAACACTATTGAAATATTAACTGAATTAGTGGGACAGGGACTTAATGGATCCTCTTCTACACTTTGCTTGTCAAGCCACTAGAGGCTAGGGCAAACAGTAAGTTACAGATAAATATTGCTTTGGTGTAGGACAATCAGGATGATGAGGACACTTAAGTCCACATCACATAGAAGTATTTGAAGTGATATTTATTCAGTCCAATAATATGCATGAGTGGTCAACAAATGTTGAAAGTACTGTCAAATAGAAGGGAAATTAGGAACACATTCTTAAGGGACACTTTAAGTGCTGTTCAGTAGCAGTTACTCTGAGATAGTAACAGCACTGGATATATGCTGGGATAGTCTTTAGAACAAACTGGCTGTATTTAAGCATCATTTCTTCATCTTATGACTTTAAAGTCTCTTCCAGAATTTCGTTTCTGAGATTTTAAAAAATAACCAAGTTGACCTTAAAACTCCATGATGAGGGTTGAAATAAACAAGGGGTGTGTTCATGGACCTCCCCTGCCCCAAATCAACTAACAGAATTATGTGCCAGTGACCATGTTTTCTTCCTATTTCTACCCCTCTATAAGGGCAAGGATGTTACTATCTTACAAGAGAAGACAAGTCAGTCCACGTAAGAGGAGGTAAACGAGGGCACCTGGGTGGTGTAGTAGGTGGAGTGTAGGACTCCTGGTTTCAGCTCAAGTGGTAATCTCTAGGATCCTGACATTGAGCCCAGCATAGGGCTCCATGCTCATCACAGAGTCTGCTTGGGACTCTTTCCCCTCTCCCTCTGCCCTCCCCACCCCTAAAAATGAATGCATGAATGAATGAGCAAATCTTTTAAGGGAAAATAAAAAAAGCAGGCAAGCCATGAGAATGTGATGGCGGTACCAGCACTAGAGGTGGGAGAGAATTGAAAAAACTCATATTAAGAGTTGTTCAGAGCATTGATAGGGAAATGGTTTGACACAAGTTTCTGTGACCAAAATTAATATAAGAATTCCCTCTGAAAAGGAGGGCCACCTGTACCCCAATGGTGTTCATAGCAGCAATGGCTACAGTCACCAAACTATGGAAAGAACAAAGATGCCCTTCAATGGATTAATGGATAAAGAAGATATAGTCCATATATACAATGGAGTATTGTGCTTCCATTAGAAAGGATGAAAACCCAACTTTTGCATCAACATGGAAGGGACTGGAAGGGATTATGCTGAGTGAAATAAGTCAAGCAGAGAGAGTTAAGTATCATATAGTTTCACTTACTTATGGAGCATAAGGAATAACATGGAGGACATTAGGAGAAGGAAAGGAAAAGTGAATTGGGGGGAATTGGAGGGGGAAACAAACCATGAGAGACTGTGGACTCTGAGAAACAAACTGAGGGTTTGGGGCAGATAAGAGCTGGGGTGAGTCTGATGCTGGATATTATAAAGGGCATGTATTGCATGGAGACCTCGGTGTGGTACATAAACAATGAATTTTGAAACTCTGAAAAAAAATTAAACTAAACTAAATTTAAAAAAAAAGAAGTCCCTTTGATATCTTTTGAGTAGCAAAAGCAAAAAATTGTATGTTTTTTACTTTTCAGAGGTAAATATTAGGTTTCTTAAGAATAAGATTATTCTGGGACCGAATCATCTTTCTCTTTTCCTGGGGTACTACTTTGAAGAACTACCATACAGGATTTGGGATTTCAGCTCCATCACCTAGCTATACCCTATCAGAATGAAAGCTGTCACTGTAAATGTGAGGAACAAGTATAATTTCATCTTAATGGCTAAGCTGTTGGAGCAAAGGAACAGATGAGGAAGGGTCAATCAAACCAGGGATTACACAAAAGTGTTGAAGAGTTCTCCAGCTGATATCCAAGTAATCTGAGTATTATGCTTCGTGTTTGGAAAAAGATTCTATTTAGTTCTTAAAATTTTAACCAGATATGCAAACTTCTGCAATATGTTCTCTAACTTAAGCAAGACTTAGCAAAGTACCTTATAAAGCATGAACTGTATGGCTAGTTCTTGTGGTCTGTGTTGTTTTATTTTTCCTCCAAATTTCTTTAGATACTAAAGGATGGCACATGGATATCCTGAGAGGATCTTATCTATTTTATCTGTTTAAGACTTTTGCTTTGCTTTCATGATCAACATCAGATAATCTATTGGACTCTGGAATGAGGAGGACACAGGTTACTAGTAAATTTGAAGTTAAGACATCAGTGATAGATAGCATACCAAGAGCTGAAACGTGATCTTGGCACCTGTTAATACTCTTCATTGTGCCATTAACAAATATACTCCTCCTCCCTTCCACACCTGTGGGTTGAAATCTACTCTGTCTGCAAAACACTGGGTTTTGCCAAGTGTCTTACTCTGTGTCTTAGTCAGCTGGGACTACCACAACAAAATACCATAGATGTGTGACTTAAACAGCAAAAATTTATTTCTCACAGCTCTGGAGGCTAGAAGTCTGAGATCAGGGTGCCAGAATGGTTGGATTCTGGTGAGGACTCTCCTCCTGGCTTGCAGATGGCTGCTTTCTCGCTATATCCTCACATGGCAGAGAGAGAGAGAGAGAGAGAGAGAGAGAGAGAGAGAGAGAGAGGAAGAGTGGGAGAAAGAGAGATCTCACGATCTTATGTTTTATAAAGACACTAATCCCATCTTGAGATCTCCACTCTCATAACCTAATCACCTCCCAAAGACCCCCATCTCCAGACATAGTCAAACTGGGCATTAAGGTTTATACATATGAATTTTAGAGGGGACACAATTCAGTCCATAGCGCTCTGAGAAATGGAATGTGGACAAAAATAACCTTCTGCCACCTCTGAGTGGAAATGCTAAGAGATATCATGTGTACATTTGCTCTCCCTCACTCTCACTGTCCACTCTGAGAAGAAAACAGTAAGACACATGGTCCCAGAACAAGAAAACTTGAGCCCCATCTACTATTAGGAGCATGACCAAAATAATGAAACTTCAAAGCTACAAAGAAAACAGGCAGTTTGTTGTTGGGATTTGGTGTTGATGCAAGAAAAATCCATAGAACAATGATAAAGAGGCTCAGGCTCAGAGAGGTAGAAATATTACTGATTATATGCAAGAACACTTTAGGGACCATATGACTGATAATCTTTTTTGAAGAATACTGAAAGGAATGAATGATAGTAATACAATTCTTATGCCAAAAAAGAGCTATATGACAGTGATAAGGATAAGTGCCCTCCATTTTTGTACTTAGACCAAAAGCAAGGAAATAAAAAACATAATAATAATAATAAGAGTACATAACATTTGGATGGGTTGCAGAATAAAGACTTCTGGTTACTCATAAGCAGCTAAGTTGAATGCATTTAATATGAGTAGTGATGTCACATTCTACATAACAAATTACCACACATTTAGCAGCCTAAACCCGTCCTCATTTCTTATCACACAATTTCTGTGGATCAGGGCACTAGTTACCTGGGTCCTGAGCTCAGAATTTCACAAGGCTTAGATCAAGGTGTTGAGTAGTCTATGCTTCTATTTGGTGGTTTGAATGAAGAAGGATCTACTTCTGAACTCCCTCAGGTTATTGACAGAGCTTGCGCTCTTATAACTGTGGAATTCATGGCAATATGATTCATCAAAGACAGTGAGAAAGGGGGAGGAGAAAGAGAGAGAGAGAGAGAGAGAAAGAGAATGAATGAATGAATGACAGTCTCTGCTATTAGGAGCTCCTAATTTTAGGGGTACACTGACTCCTCTTTTAAAAAGCTTATTTTTAATAAGCTTTAATTTTTTGATATGGTGAGACCCCCCCCCCCAGGATGATCTGCCTTTTAACTAACTCAGAGTCAACAGATTAGGAACCTTAATTACATCTGTAAGATCCTTTCATTTTTACCATACAATGTACCATAACCATGGGAATGACATCCCATCACCTTTGCCATATTGGATTGGTAAGAGGAAGGTCACAGTTTCCACAGCAGACAAGGGAGGGGATGATGCAAGGGTCATGACTTGTCAAGGGTCACCATGGTGTATATTTGCCATAACATTAATAAAATATATTGGACTACATTATTACTACAGAGAGCCTCAAATTTTCCCATTGATGAAATCAATTCAGACACAAGACAAAGGGGGATGTGGTGACTGGGAAGCAGGGATGAGTAATGAATTTCAGACCTGAGACACTCTGAGGATAGGACAAGGCTGAAATAATATTGCAGCTACAACTCTGATTCCTAAAGAAATGCCACCAAGAAGCCATGTCTGATTTAGTATGAATAAACAAGTCCTTCAACCCCCATCAGAGTCACAGACACACCCAGAGGCAAAATCAAAACCAGGTTGGAAAGAGGCTCAGACTGGTGGTGTACCTGAGAATCTAGCCATTTACCCCCCAGAGACCCCAAGAAGAACAGAAAGTGTGATTGCATTTCAGCATTGGCTAGGAGGGACATCTAGTGGCAGCCAGAACCTGGGAGGGTTGTCAACTGGTAAGCACATACCCTTGAGCAAGTTTAATACACAGAGATTCTGAGTGGGAGATACCTATTGTGTTGTGTTTGTTCTCCAAGAAGCCATCCACCCACCAATTTCAAGTCTGAAGGAAAGATATGTAGAAGGTTATAAACAGACTACACCTGGTTGATCTACATGCATCTTAATAAGGAGGTGTACTACCATAGAAATAATTGTAACTTTCAGGAGTCACATTCTATTTGGGGGGAGGGTGTGTGTGCATTCCTGTGTGTGAAAGAGAAGGTCTGCAAGGATTGACCTGGAGAACACAGTGTCATGGTGAAACAAGTAGATGAAGGGGTAGCAGTTAAGGGAGGGAACAAAATGGGAATGTATGATGCTCTAGCCACCTCCCAACCTATGTGCTTCCCAGTTCCTTGGGACAATGTTATCTTTACCTGTTTGACTTCTCCATCCTCCCTCACCCACTCAAATGTGTAACTTCCTTCAAAAATGGATTTAAGGACTTCCAGGTGTATCCAAAAAATGAGAAGAGGAGGGCTGGGCCTGAGATATGGGGTGAGGGAGTAACTGAACAAGAACGAGGCTAAGCTGATCTATATGGTACAGATCTGAGAAGGTGGGAGAAAGAGGAATAAAGAGGCCACCAGGGAGGCGTGTGTGGATGGAGGGAGAGCCTCAGAGTGTTGATGAGCAGTTAGATCCTGAGCAACCTTGGGCTAGAGGAAGTTGGGAAGAAAGGAGAAGAGATATGTATTGTCAAATTTATTGTAATATGATTAAGATTTTTTTTGGACAGATACAAGTAAAAGATTGGAATTATTTTAATTATTATTTTGACTGGTTTTCATCCTGGTAACTAGTTAAAGGCCTGCCACATAATAGATGTCCAATTACCACTTCTGAATGAATGAATACATTCAATTGTCATCCTAACAGCTCCGGTTGGACCCATTCAGCCAATGTGAGTGATTTATAGGATGTGGTGACAGCTGATGTCACAACAGATCATGAAACCAGAATTCCACAGTGTGGCCTCAACACACCTTTTAAACCAATCCAGTTTAACATAAAGTGAGTGGTGGCTTATTTTATCCAGTTCACTGTTGTTATGCATTTTAGATCACAAAGATGAAGCAGAAGACAGAGGAAGCCCTGAAAGTTGAGGTGTTTAAATATAACAGGTGTTATAAAATATGTTTGTTCCGGGGCGCCTGGGTGGCACAGTTGGTTAATCCTCTGACTCTTGATCTCAACTCAGGGCTTGATCTCAGTTTCCTGTGTTGGGTTCCATGCTGGGTGTGGGGCCTATTTTAAAAAATTAATCAATTAATTAAAATATGTCTGTTCTAAGGTCCTTTCCAACTCCTTCTTAAAATTTTCCATAATACTCTGACACACAACACAATATGTGGCTGAAATGAAACATATATTGTGCAAGCACAGTGCATAAGTTCAAGGCTCCCTTGCAAGTGAGGTCACTTTCTTGCATTTTTCATAGGACTCTGTGTGCTCTTTATCTGGGACCACTGTTGGTATCAAGCTTTGATCCTTGTTGGTGCACTTGTATAGAATTCTATCTATTTGCTTTCTAGACTACAAGTTGCTTGAGGGAAATATTGTGTCTTATTCATCATCCTGGCCATTTTAAAGAAACATTTAAGAATAAGGAACACTTTAATTATTAAATCAAATCTGGCAGGAAATCAATCTAGAAGTAATTCACCAGTAGTTTGTGTTTGTGGATATATTTATAATGATAAAATTGTATTTGTTTGAACCTCTTCTAATATCTAAAAGTTTGAAAGTCAAATGGAATTGTGTCTCTCTCCTCTAATTACTCCCAATTAATAATGTTTAGTTTCATGCATACACTGTACACAAATTCATTACCACATGTTAATAAGTTCTGTAGACTTTTCATTGTTTCTTTGTCATGAGATTTTATCATACTAAACACTGCTTTTTTTTTTTTTTCTGCCTTGGAAGGAAAGACTTGATTTTAAGTTGTTATATTCAAAAGATAATGGTCCTTCGAACTCAGCAGGGAGAAGACGGAGATACCAAGATCATTTCGTTCTCCAACTTTGTCCTTCTCTAAGACAGTGATCTCCCTGTGACTACATGTTGGCTGGTAGAGTTTGAGATAGTTGTATTAGAGTTTAGATGGGTGTTTTTGGCTCAAGCATTTGATATATAAAGTAAATGCCCTATTACCTATTTGCTGCCTAGTTTTAAAAAATAAAATTGGGCAGCATACAATAAAAAGAAGAGAGGAAATAAGACTATTAAAAAAGTAACAGAATAAGAATTTGGTAATGTCCAACAAAACCAGCTAGAACATTGCTCAAGGTGAGGATTTAAATACCAGGGTGCTGATACTCTGACAGGTGATGTTGCTTAAAGAAATCAGAAGTGGAAAGAACGAGTAGCAAGAATTTTTTTAAAAAAATCTCAGGTACAGTAGGGGCAGGGTCAAGATCAAGTCAAGAAGAAGGAGGAGGAGGAGAAGAAGAAGAAGAGGAAGGAGAAGAAAAAGAAAGAGACGGATGATGAGGGCAGAGAGGAAGGAGGGGGTGTGGAAGAGCAGGGGAGGAGGAGGAGGCAGAGGAGGCAGCAGAGGGAACAATTACAAGTTGAAAAGTAGAACTGAGCATATACGAAAATCAAAGGGTCCACTTGGATAGAAGAAGGCACAAAAGGTGAAAGAAAGGAAGAATCCTTCAGCCATTATCACCAGTGAAGATAAGGGACTCTGGCTTGCTTATACTAAACTCCAACTCATGATGCTTTGTAGGATCACTTGGCTTAATGGCTTAAGTCAGCATGCACAACGTAAGGGGGAAAATTTATCAGGACATAAAAACTATAGGAAGCTACAGCAATTGAAGACAAGATTTATCTATGAATTATTAGTAGTCAAGAAGAAGAAGGAAGTATGATAGATTCAAGAGAGGACTAAATTCTTAGAAGATAGATTAAATTCTGAGAAATATGTCTTTGATATGCATATATGGAAGATGAGAGACAATCAAAAAAAATAATTATTTCTAGACCACGAACCCAACAAACTACAACTTAGCCTTTCTCTCTCATTCTATAAGGAAAAAATCGAAACAATATTGGCTCTATCTCTTGTGAAAAATGACTGCTCATAAAGAATGAATTGAGGAGTGAAAATGTTCTTGCTGCAGGGGGGCGTTCATGGAAAGTCTTTTAACTAAGCCCCTAGAGTGATGTTATAATTAGCCATTTCAGCATGGATATGAATGCCTTGTGTATGTACCAGGAGATACAGCTTGAAAACTAAGCATTGTTCCAGCCAGATCTCAAGCACTGAAGCAAAACAGAAACAAAAACAACAAACAAATAAACAAAAACAGCCCTGCCAACTGTCCATTTGCAAAAGGGATCAAGCGTCTTACTATGAACAGCAGGGAGGAGATGGCCAAGATGCACAAATTTCATGCACGGATAGTGGACAAATTTTAGAGGCAAGAAGCCAAACTGAGAACTGAATAGTGTATAGACCTTAGACAGTTTCCATACAAATTCTTCTTGGATGAAAGACAGGAATTCGTATAGAAATGGTTGCTCTAAAGAGGGAGTTACTTTACTATTGTTTGCACCTTCATCCATGAAAATAGGCAGAAGCATCTGAGTGCCTGGATCTGAAGCCCTTTTATTTTATTTTATTTTATTTTATTTTATTTTAAAGATTTTATTTATTTATTTGACAGAGATCACAAGTAGGCAGAGAGGCAGGCAGTGGGGGGACAGGCTCCCCGCTGAGCAGGGAGCCCGATGTGGGGCTCGATCCCAGAACCCTAAGATCATGACCTGAGCCAAAGGCAGAGGCTTGACCCACTGAGCCACCCAGGCGCCCCTAAAGACCTTTTAATCTAAGACTACACATGCCTAAGTGTATGTGTCCTGTATCTTTGGAAGAATTTGAAAGGAGCCACCATTTCAGAACAGTGAGTAGAGGCTCACCTTTGTCATGGTTATTGTGACTCTATTTCTTCCCCAGAATGACTTACCTAGAATATATTTATTTGTCCTAAATATTGTCTTTCCTGGGACCATTATTTCCATAGCACTTTTTTCTTCGTACAGATATGCCAAAGGGAGCACGTGTCATCCACGTTCTTTATGTTTATGACATTTGGTCCTCCCCATGACCATGCGGAGAAAGCATGATCACCCCCTTTTACAGAAGATGATCTTAAACTCACCGACATGCAATCTCTCTCTACAGCGTTACGCTTAATGTGACGCAGAGCTGGGATTCAAGCCCACTCCTTTGTTTGGAGCTATTTCTAACAGTCTTCTCTTACACTCCCAGACATGTATTTATGTTCAAGACAAACCAAAACATAACGTTTGGCTTACATGGAATCATTTATCTTCATCTTTTGGCACCGTGATTATATAGTATTTATAAGCTCCCTGTCCAGTCAGGCAAATACTTGCACTTTTGTGCTTTGATTTAGTGCAGTGGGTTCCACCACTGAAGTTACCAGCCTTGCAAATGGTCATAATCTGAGTTTAGATTTCTAGGTTTATGCTTCTAAATCACTTGGCAGAGAACAGAGCTGATACTAGAAAAAGAATCACAGCTAGAAAGGGCTGAGTTAGTATCACACACTAATGTGTGTATGAAATGAAGTAGCTTGATTTTCATATGGGTTGGAACAAAAACCACTGTAGAGAGAAGAGGGTTAAGATAGGAATTAGGATGGGATGATTTAATAGGTATCCTTCAAGAAAACACATATCTACTCTATCAAAGTTGAAAAATTTTCAGGCATGTAACTTTCTTTTTTGGCAGACCAGTACTTAGAAATTAAAAAAACACACACACACACACACACTTTAAACTGTAATTTTGGTTCTCAAAAACATATGACTACAAAGTATAATACTGTCTTCAAATTCCCCAAGTTTTCTATAGACAGACTCTAATTTAAGCTATAAAAAGAACATTTTTTATCAGAAGAATAATTTTTGGTTTTATTTTTATTTTCCATATGGCTTAGGATATATCTGATAAGAATTTTTGTACCTCAGACTTTTTTCCATAACTCAGCATGAAAACAGTGCCTACAGATGAATTGTGTGTGTTGTACATAATCTTCACCCAAATGATAGTCTGTCTTCTAATACCTGTGAATTTGGAGGTGAATCCAAGTCTATTTGGTTCCCATCGGGGCAAGTCCTATTTGATTTATACTTAGAGAAATTTCCACATGGATCTTGAGTATCCGTAAAGTTGGAATGGGCCATGGAATGTTCAGAGGTTCTATTCCTTTATTTTTTCAAAGAGCAGAAGAAGAAAACGAAATAAAATAAGCACAAGTAAAACAAAAATCTGGAACTTTTAGTTTATATACACATTTATACTTTCTGTGAGCTACAGAATTTTATTTTATTTTTTTAAAGACTTTATTTATTTGACAGAGAAAGAACTAGAGAGAGCACAAACAGAGGGAGCAGCAGGCAGAGAGAGAAGCAGGCTCCCCGCTGAGCAAGGATCCCCATGCAGGACTCGATCCCATAAAGCTGGGATCATGACCTGAGCAGAAGGCAGATGCTTAACCAACTGAGCCACCCAGACATCCCAAACTACAGAATTTTACATCAAACTACCTAATATATTGCTCCACCAGCTTTCTGATTCAATATACCCCAAACCAAATTCCTGAACTCCACAAATGATGTCTGCTCCAGAAGCCCTTTTCCCAGGCAAGTCCCCATCATACATCTAGAGAACCAACCTGGAAATCTCGTAGTCATCCTTGCCACTGTCCTCTCCCCTACCCTTCATCTCCGATTTCCTATCCTTGGGATACAATCCATTTTTTAAAAATTATTTATTTATTTGACAGAGAGATCACAAGCAGGCAGAGAGGCAGACGGGGGTGGGGGGGGGAGCAGACTCCCCGCTGAACAGAGAGCCCAATGTGGGGCTCCATCCCAGGACCCTGGGGTCATGACCTGAGCCAAAGGCAGAGGTTTAACCCACTCAGCCACCCAGGTGTCCCCACAATCCATTTTTGAACTATAAAAATAGTTGAATCTATTAAAATCTTGAATCTCTCCTAAAAGTTGTTGTCTATGGTTAATGCTTGCCACACTTATCTGTAAGAGATGGGTACATTTTATGCACATTCGAAATAGTAGTATATAAAATAGTAATAAAGTCTGCCTTTACACACAAAATGTCAAGTAATGTGAATTTAATAAAATTAAAAATTCATTGAGAATTGCATAATCACGAAGCTGCAAAACTGGATGAAGTGTAACTTCCGCTTATACTATTGCAACGTGGCTGCTAAAGAGATCTGCCTGCCATCTTTGTCTGAATTATTTTTAAATTACTTCAATTTTGAATAGTAGGAAGTTAGAAAAGCATCTTTCTCGTAGAATATGGCAGCACTGAAATTGTGTGTTTGTGAGAAAGATCTCTTCCTCAGCTACCCCGAAAGTTCTCAATGGGATTTCATTATTTGGTAGTAAAAGTCTTCTGTTTGTTCCATGCTTAAGTATATGTATGAGCCAAATCTTTAACATAAAAGCAGAAAAAAGGGGAAAAGGAAGGGGAAAATTATATGATACAACACAGCTTGTGAATTTCATGCAAATTTATTTGGGGGGGCATTTATGTGAACTAGGCTTTCCTGAACATTTAAAATGGCATTTTGGTCTTGTTTCTGGCTGTGAGTTAAAACTTATTTTAGCATTCAGTGGCTGAGGCTTCACATGAGGATCTGGCAATCAGGTACTCTAAACAGGTTTATTATTGGGTGTTTTCAACAGATATCAAACGTTAAAGTCACCTCACTTTGGCCTGACGGTATCTAAGGAAAGTGTATTTATTCCCCCTCCATAGTTCCTGTGACACTGCTTTTTAAAAATAATGGCCATCCTATGATTATATGATCGTATGATCAATTTGCATGTAGGATGCTGCCACTGAATCCTGTTAAGAACGGATCAGGCTTGGCTTCACAGATATTCTCACACCTGTAGAAATCCACGCTGTATTCCTTCTCCCTCATATGATGAATTATCTGGTTGTCAGATTATTCCAGCTTTTCCTTCACCTTGCAAGAAGAGCTCATGGACTTTGCAATAAATTCTCTGAACGCAACCACCCAGCTGCCCATAGCTTGGGCTATCGTGGCTTACCTGACCTATACTTAGCATTATTGATATTCCAAGTTGCATCAATAAAGCTGTCTTGGGATCGGCCCCTGGAGGTGTCACTTGCCTTCTATATCTTGGTCCTTTTGTGTTCTCTGTAGCTTGTTATCATTCATAACTGAGATGGGGGGGCGGGTGGAAGGTAATGTTACCAGGTTGCAAAACATTCAGATGATTCTATTTGAAGCCTCAACCTCCTCTTTAGAAATACAAAGATTTTGTGAATAAAAGGAAGCAACATTAAAGGGCTTCGTGAAAAAAAAGTTTCAATAACGTTTTGAACTATTTAGCTCAAGCTTACATGATATATATAAAGAACATTGAATTAAGTCATTTTTTTCCTCAGTAATGGTTCATGTCAGTAACTGTTCGAATCCCTTAGTATGTATTATTTCATTTAATAATTTAACCATATAATATAGCTTTATAGTCAAGGTTGTTGAAGCAGAGAGGCTGAAAGAAACATCATAGATCAACATAACATAATAACTGAACATAATAAAAACAAAGAAATTTAAAAAAAAAAAGAAACGCCACAGATCATAAAACTAGAAGTAGTAGAACCAGGATCTTCATTCAAAGAAATATGGTTGCAGAATCATGTGTTATGCTGATCCCTTATAAGGAGTCAAATGAATATATGTGTGTGTATACATTTATATTATGCAATTATATATAACATATATAAGATATAGATATATGATGTGTGTATGTGTCGGTGTGTATGTGTGTGTGTGTATTGGTACTAGTCCAGATTGTGGACTACATACTCTCTCGGTGCACATCAGCTTTCATATATGAAAAATGAGGGATGAATTTTACTTGATATCATGCAAAGTTTCTTTGTAGCCTTAATTCTTCTGATTTTCCCCAATTCACCTCTTTCCAAAGTAGTCCTTCTCTCCTTTCTTCACAGTAAAACATTCCTACCACAGGTTATGTAGCACAGAAGATTTGTGGGCACTCTCAGGGGAAGTGGGGGAAACTGGAACAGAAAAGAAATGACCCTAGCAAGGGTGTGGTCTGGGGCAAAAAGTCTCCCAGAAGAAAGACTTCAGCCAAATGCTATAGGGGAAATGGAGTGTAAGTTCGGTCCAGAATTTGTGTCAACTTGAAACAAGAAGAATTGAACTTTCATACTCTTACTCCAGTTAGTCGAGGCTTAGAGCACCCTTGGTGGGAATGTAAACTCCCAGATGTTTCAGATTCTCTGCATGTCCGGTCAAGAAGGCTCTGGCGGTCTCCCAGGGAAGAGGGATAATGCACCCCATTGAGAGCAGGACCACACCAATGTTAGTGGAGGGTCACACAAAAATGGCAAAAGGTGTGGAGGGGATCTGGCAGTGCACCAACAATGTCTACTACAATTACCTGACACGTACTTTAAAAAACAAAAAACAACAACAAAAAAACCCCTAAGTATTTACTAGAGAAAAAAAAAATCTAAATACAAACATTTGGAAGCAGAATGTGATTTATAATGCTTTGTAAACATTAATATGGAAAATGAAATACAAGCAAATATATAAATTAAAAGATATTTGGGTTTGGGGCACCTGGGTAGCTCAGTTGGTTAAGCATCTGTCTGATTCTTGATTTCAGCTCAGATCATGATCTTAGGGTCATGAGATTGAGCCCCATTGCTGGGCTCCACGCTGGACATGGAGCCTGCTTAATATTCTCTCTCTCTCTCTCTCTCTCTCTCTCTGTATCTCCTTCTGCCCCTCCCCAGCTCTAAAAACATAAAAATGAAAGATACTTAGGTTAAAAATCATCGAAGAAACAGAAATTAAATGGGATATCACTCTTCCCACACTGCGTTTGTAAAAGAGGGTGACAAAGAAAGAATAAGAAAGGGAGGGAGGGAGGGAGGAAGAAAGGAAAGAAGAAAGGTGCAAGGAAATTCCAAAGTGAAGTAAGCTGTGCTAAAAGTCATTCAGAACAGGGTGAGGCAGACAGTGTGAGGCAATGCTATGCACCTCTCCTGTTTCAGTTGGTAGACACCACGAATGTTATACTCCCATGGATAGGGACTGGTCGGTTGCAGCCCCCGGCCTCCTGGAACACATCCTTCTACTTTGCACTGAAACATAGATAGTGTAGCATCTGTTAAGGGAATAACCAATTGTGTATTAGTCAGTTTAACTCTGTCACTACCAATTATAATTCTTTCACAAGAACTTCCATAACCTTATGGGATTTTCTTGTCTTTATTAGTGTGTCCTCCCCACTTGCAATCAGGAGCATACTTTCAATTTGGGTCTGTTCTGTCTGCCAGATTGCAATCCCTAAGACCCCCAATAAATGTGTTAGGTGGTTTTACAGTCTCATCTTGGTCAACAGAAAGGAGGGAAGAAGGAAAGGAAGGAAAGGAGGGAAGGTGGGTTGCGGGGGAGGGAAATACACCCAATAGTCGTAACAGTGTGATGGCTAGAACAATATTTTCCTTTCTTGGGACTCTAACAAAAGAAAACATTTTATATAAGAAACTAACGTAACATTGTGTGTCAACTATACATCAGTAAAAACAGCTTTATAGAAGAATTATGCTATAAATGAGTTGAGACTTGTTCCAATTTTAGTAAACCTTTGACAGTATGATTTATGTTTGGGTAATTCAACTTCCTTTTGTCAGACTACTTGTTAAAAATAAATAAATAAAAACAAATGCTTAGAAAAAGGACCAGAGGAAGAAGTAGGGACAGAAAGAAAATTCTGTGTATGTCCACACTAACCCTACCTAGTACTGCATGTTTTCTAATCCATGCTTAGCCCATTTCTGTGCCAGGAAGCCTCGGTTTAATCACACTGCTTGGTTCACAGCCTATATCCAAAGCCCTGTGTCTTGGTCTGTTTAGCCTAAGTGCTAGCTGAGTCTTGCTTAAGCTCTCGCCTCCTCGAACTCTTTAGTCACCCTCTGTTTTCATATTTTACATTCACAAATGTAAGGTATTTATGTTCCGACAAGATAAATCCATGAAGGCGAAGGTGGGAAAGAATTTATTTCAAGCCACGGCCAAATGGAGTCCCATGTAACTCTTAACAGAGACCAGAATGAAAGCCTTCTGCTGTAATGCACTTTTTTGTGTGAAAACACACTGATGAGACACTTGGGTGTGGATAAGGAGCCCTCAGAAAGTGGATAAGAAAAGAAAAGAGTAGACTTGCTCCCAATAATAAGGTGAAAGTATAGATTTTCAAGAAACATTGCAGGAAGAAGAGAACTTCCTGGTTAGACTGAGTGGAGGAATCTGGTAGCAAGCAAGAGACTGCAGAGGAGGGGGAAGTCAGAAGCACAGGGCAGAGCTGGTAGCTCAGAGGCTTTTGAGAACAGATATATTTAATAGGTTGCTTTTTAAATTATCTGCTCTGAAATGCTGTGATGTCTTTCCCTCCACTACCTTCACCATCAGTGAACGGACCTACACGGACAGACTTGAGACAGAGATGTGTTGGAGTAAGGGGAGTGGACACAGCTATAAAGTATGGAGGCTAGTTGTGGGGCCAGGGAAGCATTAACAAGTAGTGCAGTGGACTGCTGACCCCTTGACAGACCTGATACAAATCTGTGTTTTTCCCACATTTACTATACGGGAGTGATCCTTAGAGTTGGGGGAGAAGGAAAAAAGTCATGCTATAGGAAGAATGCATAATTTCATCCTGGTTTGAATGCATGTGGCTGCTGCCACGTCTGCTAAGGAACGTTATTTGGTGGGCCATGTTCATTACATGAATAGGACATTTTCACGGGAGCCTCATCGTTGTTTCTCAAGTGCGAACATGTGAGAGAATCACAGGAAGTAGGTAGAGTTGTTAGAATGCAAATTTTGATTTAGTAGAAAGCAGATTTGATTTAGAGCAGGACATGAGGTTTTCTATTTTGAGTAAGATCCTACGGAATATTTTGAGGTATAAATGAGATAATATATGTAAAGTACCTATATATAATAGGTATTTAGCAAGAATAAACAGTTTAAACTTTATCAAGAATATTTGACCTTATAATGTTCCTCTCTTTTTTCAGATATAATTCACACTCCATAACAATTCATTTTGCACATCCATAAGATTATGCAACCATCAATACTATGTAATTCCAAAGTATTTTCATTACCCCAACAAGAAATGCTGTACCCATTAGCACTCACTCCCTATTCCTTCCTTCCACCACAGCTTGGAAACCACTAACTTAAAGTCCTTCTGAATGGATTTACTTTTCAGAACATTTCATATAAATGGAATCAAATAATATGCGATCTTTTAAATTTGACTTCTTCCATTTAATATAATGTTTTCAGGGTTCATCCATAATGTGACATATATCAGTAGTTCATTCCTTTTTATGGCTGAATAATGTTACATTGAGCAAATCTCCTATATATTGTTGATATTCCTTTACTTTCAACTTATTTATTCCTTTGAAATTAAAGTGTTTCGAACACTTTAGTTTTCAAAACACAATGAAGTGTTTTTTACAAACAGCATATAATGGGATTTTTTCTTTTGCATCTGTTATGCCAATTGCTGCCTTTTAATTAGAGCGATTAATTCATTTATATTTAACATTATTACTGAGAAGGTAGAATTTGCATCTGTCATATTGCTATTTGTTTTCTATATGTCTTCTGTTATTTTCATTTCTCTCTTGATTCATTACTTCCTTCTTTTGTGTTAAATAGATATTTTGCAGTATTTTAACTCCTTTGTATTTTTCTTTGTATATATATTTTATATTTTTTATATTTTATATTTTCCTTTATATATAAGTATATATTATATATGTGTTCTTAATATATATTTAGTTATACTCTTAATAACTGCCCTGAGGAGTATTGTTATTACTTTTTCTATAACAGTCTATTTCCTATTAATAGCAACATAATTTCAACAGTATAAATAATTTTGCCTCCATATAGTTCTATTCTTGCCCCATTCCTTGATGTTGTTATTGTCATATAATAACAACTTTATATACTGTACGCCCATCAATAGAGATTTATAATTACTGCTCTATGTCTTTTTCTTTAAATGACATAGAAAAAAGGTGTTAAAAAGAAAGAGTACGTTTATATTGTCTTTTCCATTTACCTCTTGTTACCTTTGCTGCTTTTTATACACGTGTATTCAGGTTATTGCCTAGTGTCCTCAACTTCAGTCTGAAGGATTCCCTTTAATATTTCTTGTAAGGAAGCCATGCCAGCAACAAATTTTGTGGGTTTTTTGTGGTTTTTTTTTTTGCTTTTATTTTTGCTTTAATCTAGAAATACCTTAATTTCTCCTTCATTGGTGAAGGATAGTTTTTTCTGGATTTAGAATTCTTATCTGACAGTCTTTTTCCTTCAGTTTTCTGAAGAAGTAGTGTTGTTTGAAATACGTTCTCTTCCTTGAAATGTGCTCAGTTTTTGGCCCATGTTTGGTGCCTTCTGATTTTAATGATCTCTGAGGAAAAATCAGCTGTTACTCTTTCTTATTAGGCTTGCGGGTATATGATGCATCACTTTTCTTTTGTTTCTTTCAAGATTCTCTCTCTGTCATTATTTTTTGACAGACTGATTTTAACGTTTTTAGTTATGGATCTCTTTGAATTTATCCTATTTGTAGCTTGATGAGAAGCTTAGATTTGTAGATCAATGTTTTTTCATCAAATATAGAAAGATTTTGTTTTTTATTCCTTCAGGTATTTTTTATGCTTCCTCCAAAAGGAGGAATCCCTTGATGCTTACTTAGTATATTCAATGTTGTACAACAGGTTTCTGAAGCTCTTCTAATTTTTCTTCCATTTCATTTTTCTGTTTCTTAAGTGTGATAGTTTCTATTGATGTACATGTTCATCTTTATGTCATTTCAGCTTTGTTGATTTTTTCTTCCACCAGCTTACATCTACTGAGGAGCTCCTTTAGGGAGATTTTCATTTTCATTTTTGTACTTTTTTTTTTAAAAGATTTTATTTATTTATTTGAGAGACAGAGATCACAAGTAGGCAGAGAGGCAGGCAGAGAGAGAGAGAGAGAAAGGAGGAAGCAGGCTCCCCACTGAGCCGAGAGCCCAATGCGGGACTCAATCCCAGGACCCTGGGATCATGACCTCAGCCGAAGGCTTTAACCCACTGAGCCACCCAGGCACCCCTTTCATTTTTGTACTTTTTAATTCAAGAATTTTTATTTGAAGGGCGCCTGGGTGGCTCAGTGGGTTAAAGCCTCTGCCTTCGGCTCAGGTCATGATCCCAGGGTCCTGGGATGGAGCCCTGTATCTGGCTCTCTGCTCAGCGGCGAGCCTGCTCCGCCCCCCAAACCGTTGCTCTCTGCTTGCCTCTCTGCCTACTTGTGATCTGTCAAATAAATAAATAAATAAAATCTTTTAAAAATAGAATTTTTATTTGATTCTTCTCTATCATTTATTTTTCTTTACTGATATTCTCTATTTAGTGAGACATCAATCTCTACTGTCCTTTAGTTCTTTAGACACGGTTTCCCTTATGTCTTTGAACATATCTAAAATAACTCATTGAAAGTCTTTGTCTAGGAAGTCTAACACCTGGGCTTCCTAAAGAACGGTGTCTTTTGCTTGCTTTTTTCCTAAGTATGAGTCATACCTTGTTTCTATGCATGTCTTATAATTTTTGGTTGGAACTTTGCATTTAATATAATATAATATAATATAATATAATATAGCAACTCTGTAAATCGTATTTTTTCCCCTTCCCTAGGGTTTGGGGTTATTGCTGCTTGTTGTAATAATATTTGTTGCTGTTTATTTGCTTAATGACTTTTCTGGACTGATTCTGAAAGATTTGTATGTGGTCACTGAAGTGTTTGTCAGTTGACTTAGTGATGACGAGTTAATGAGTTCACAAAGGTCTCCTTAAACCTCTGAAAAAACGAGTCTTGCCATCTTTGTCAAATGATTCTGTGTGTTGAGGGGCATACTTGTTCTGGTAATTTGTAACACTGCCTTCACCTCACTTCCTACTTATACAGAGCCTCAAGGTCTACCAGGGATGAAAACTTAGAGCCTTATCTGGTCTTCTCTGAACAGGTGGACAGCCCTGTGTACAGCACTATTGAGCATGGTCTTTAGTTTGCTGATAAACAATTGATCATGTTTGCACAGGACCCATTTGTCACCCATTCATTACAGTCATTATTTCAACCCCATTGACCAAGCCACCAACACTAACAGAAAGGACTGGAAACACAGCTACTAAAGACACGAGCTTAAAAATGCCTGGCCCCAGCAGCACTGAGAGGAGTGGAGAGGATTCCACAAAAGATCCAAAAGCAAAGTGTTTTGGTCTAAATGAAGGCAATCTAAGACAAAGTCAGGATCAAAATCAGTCTTTTTACTTCCTCCCCAGATCCTTAGGGCAAAGAATGACAGTGGAGACAGGACTTCTTCTTCTTCTTGATAAACTCATCCGAGGCAACAGTTTTCAAGGAAGGGCCTAGACCCTACTCCTGGGTATGTATATACTAGAGATGAATTATCATCTGGTGAGAGAGAGGTACCCAGCTAGAACTAAAGAATAAAACCCAACACAAATTATTAAATTTGTTAAAAATTTTTTCTACATTTCAGTTTGAAAATCTTTTAAAGAATGAAATTCATATATCCTCTGTATCATCTACTATAAAGTTACCATTGTAAATAGTAACTTTTCACTAATCACATCCATTGAGAGTACTTGAGTGCTTCTTAAGATATCACAATGTTTTAAAATTGGCAATATATATTTACATTTGTTTTCCATTTTAGCATCATAATCATCCTAGAGTTAGGCAGAGCTTCCCCCATTTTATGGATCAATATAACTGAGACGCAGAGTCTCATAAAATTATTGGAGTAGTAAGGATCCCAGTCTCTGCTGCCTAACTATTTGTTCAGTGCATTTTCCGCTGCTCACATCCTCAATCACATGAAAGAGTACAAAATTTACTAGTTACAGTACCGGCTCTACCTATTACTTTGGGGACATATATTTTTCTAAACCCATCAAATATTTGATACCAGTGTTTTCAGGAATGATATGTGACCTTTGGCTTAGATTAACCAAAGTTTTTGCAACTCAGTTTAAGGCTTCTTTGAAAGCCCAATGTGGGGAACCAACTTTGATGTGCAGCGTTCTCCTTCTTCAGGATAACACTTCTGACACCATGTCTGGAGACAAAAGAGGGAATAACCTCATGATGCTCCATCTTGTCTCTCTCTCTCTCTCACACACACACACACACACACACACACACATTTTTAAAATTAAAATGAAGGAAAGAAGGAAGGAAGGAAGGAAGAAACGGGTATTTTTCCGAAGGGAAAGGGAATTGCTTGGAGAATTTGAATGATGCAGGTTTTACTGAAAGCTTTAAAGATGAAAGGTATCACTTTTTACCCATTAGCCTGTACAATGATGAGATCCTGAGTATACTTTGCTACTTCAAAGGGTCACTGGAATACAGCTTCCAGGAAAGACTGTTTGAAAGTTTTGGGGTGTGTGTGTGTGTGTGTTGTGAAGTAAGTGTAGTCCCCTCCAGGGCCTTCCTTCAATACCCTTGTAGATTACTACAAATGTTAGTGTTCACATGCTTTTTGATGTAACTTCTAAATCTTTCTGGGTACCACTTGTAAATTCTAATATAGGACGTGAAGTATTTTCCGTCATTCTTCAAGCCTGGTGGGATTTCTAGAGGTTAGACTAGGGTTCTGTCCTCTTGCTTACATATTATACATATATAGTACCTCTCTGATCTGATAAGGTACGGGTGCATTTGGACGTTCACATTCAGAAAATTAATCACGCATTGCCTTAAGAGCTATCTTGCTACTCAGCCAGCTGTCCAGAGAAGTCAGATGTGTGCCATGAAGAACCATTAGGGATGCTAATTGTAAGTTGACTTCTTTAAGAATTCAAGAGATGGGGCGCCTGGGTGGCTCAGTTGGTTGGACGACTGCCTTCGGCTCAGGTCATGATCCTGGAGTCCCGGGATCGAGTCCCGCATCAGGCTCCCAGCTCCACGGGGAGTCTGCTTCTCCCTCTGACCTTCTCCTTGCTCATGTTCTCTCTCACTGTCTCTCTCTCAAATAAATAAATAAAATCTTAAAAAAAACAAAAAAGAATTCAAGAGAGCGAAAGGACAACAGGCAGAGCTGTGTGTGAGGTAGTAAACTGTGTAATTACTTGCAAATCTGCCTTAAGGCAGAAAGCCACCAATATCTTCTGTTAGGCCTGCTTGCCAGGGGAACACGTCCTCACTAATTGAATACTTCCCGTGGAGATGATTTTTATCTTTACATCATTCCCAAAGTGATGATTCTGAGATTTTGCCCAATGTTTACTCTAATATTTAAACCATTAACCATAAAGATAATATTTTGGTCTTTAATCTTAGCCACTGTAGTTGAAATTATACATTGTTTCCATTTACAGTGATTTAGGGGCGGTCAGAGTTGGGTTGATTTTCTTATTGTAGTCCCTGGTGGAGAGTTGTTCATGAAAGCAACCATCAGTGCTTGGCTGCCATTCTAAACTACTCTTTTCAACTTCTGAAGCAAAGTTGGCTCTCTTCCCATAGTGCAGTGGAAGCCAGTTGGCCTGGTTAGTCTCTCAGGGGGTCAACTTTGCATTTCACAACTCTGAGAAATTCCTTTGGGTAAACAAGACCAAAGAATGATCTGTTTCCACTTTTGGCCTCTTACTTTGTGTTTGGAATTCAATCATCACTGCTCAGTATATAGTTTTATCCCATCCATACATGTAATCCCATTCCTAGTCCACCTTAATCCCTTGACACTTACCACAAACTCTGCTCTCATGCCTTCCCTAACTTTGTCACATAAATCAGTACTCACAGACACACACACAGCCCAGGCCCAAGCATTCACAAACACAATTATTGATCAAGTATGTCAATGTTCAAGAAGTCTATAGTCACAACAGAAGACATTCTCACATTCTATTTTTTTTTTTTTAAGATTTTATTATTTGACACACACAGAGAGAGAGAGGGATCACAAGCAGGCAGAGAGACAGGCAGAGAGAGAGAGAGGGAGAAGCAGGCTCCCCACTGAGCAGAGAGCCCGATATGGGGCTCGATCCCAGGACCCTTAGATGATGACCTGAGCTGAAGGCAGAGGCTTAACCCACTGACCCACCCAGGTGCCCCCACATTCTCACATTCTTACATCCCAGCATTAACTAAAAACAATGATTTTTGGGGCGCCTGGGTGGCTCAGTGGGTTAAAGCCTCTGCCTTCAGCTCAGGTCATGATGCCAGGGTCCTGGGATCGAGCCCCGCATCCGGCTCTCTGCTCAGCGGGGAGCCTGCTTCCTCCTTCTCTCTCTCTGCCTGCCTCTCAGCCTACTTGTAATCTCTGCCTGTCAAATAAATAAATAAAATCTTTAAAAAAAAATAAAAATTAAAATTAAAACAATGATTTTTGAGAATTTGAGTTAAAAAAAATGGATATTAGCCAAACTCCCAAGAAAGGCAACAAAATCCTTCACATAAGTTTGTGTGTTTTATAAATTATATGGGATCATATCCATGGTTTTAAAAGATTTACTGTGATATAGTTTTATGGCTTCTAAATTCTAAAATACCCTCTGTTAAGCTAACTAGAATTTTAAGGATATTTTGTCAAATTCAGATATGCTTTTTATCTAATCCCTGTGGAGTTCCTGTGCTTTTTCACTGTTTTTTTCCCACAGGTGCTAAAGATTAGGAGACAATTTTACTCCATATTTCCCATGTAAAAAGGAAGCATAAATCTATAAGACCCATTACCACTCTCATTTTAACTAGTAATTATTAGCACATGCACATTCTTAAAATGCTAAAAAAGAACTATACATTTATTTTTTTTTTTTATTTCCAGCATAACAGTATTCATTATTTTTGCACCACACCCCATGCTCCATGCAATCCGTGCCCTCTATAATACCCACCACCTGGTACCCCAACCTCCCACCCCCCGTCCCTTCAAAACCCTCAGATTGTTTTTCAGAGTCCATAGTCTCTCATGGTTCACCTCCCCTTCCAATTTCCCCCAACTCCCTTCTCCACTCTAAGTCCCCATGTCCTCCATGCTATTTGTTATGCTCCACAAATAAGTGAAACCATATGATAATTGACTCTCTCTGCTTGACTTATTTCACTCAGCATAATCTCTTCCAGTCCCGTCCATGTTGCTACAAAAGTTGGGTATTCATCCTTTCTGATGGAGGCATAATACTCTATCCCCAGGGGTACAGGTCTGTGAATCACCAGGTTTACACACTTCACAGCACTCACCAAAGCACATACCCTCCCCAATGTCCATAATCCCACCCCCTTCTCCCAAACCCCCTCCCCCCAGCAACCCTGAGTTTGTTTTGTGAGATTAAAAGTCACTTATGGTTTGTCTCCCTCCCAATCCCATCTTGTTTCCTTTATTCTTCTCCTACCCACTTAAGCCCCCATGTTGCATCACCACTTCCTCATATCAAGGAGATCATATGATAGTTGTCTTTCTCTGCTTGACTTATTTCGCTAAGCATGATACGCTCTAGTTCCATCCATGTTGTCGCAAATGGCAAGATTTCATTTCTTTTGATGGCTGCATAGTATTCCATTGTGTATATATACCACATCTTCTTGATCCATTCATCTGTTGATGGACATCTAGGTTCTTTCCATAGTTTGGCTATTGTGGACATTGCTGCTATAAACATTCGGGTGCATGTGCCCCTTTGGATCACTACGTTTGTATCCTTAGGGTAAATACCCAATAGTGCAATTGCTGGGTCATAGGGCAGTTCTATTTTCAACATTTTGAGGAACCTCCATGCTGTTTTCCAGAGTGGCTGCACCAGCTTGCATTCCCACCAACAGTGTAGGAGAGTTCCCCTTTCTCCGCATCCTCGCCAGCATCTGTCATTTCCTGACTTGCTTATTTTAGCCATTCTGACTGGTGTGAGGTGATATCTCATTGTGGTTTTGATTTGTATTTCCCTGATGCCGAGTGATATGGAGCACTTTTTCATGTGTCTGTTGGCCATCTGGATGTCTTCTTTGCAGAAATGTCTGTTCATGTCCTCTGCCCATTTCTTGATTGGATTATTTGTTCTTTGGGTGTTGAGTTTGCTAAGTTCTTTATAGATTCTGGACACTAGTCCTTTATCTGATATGTCATTTGCAAATATCTTCTCCCATTCTGTCAGTTGTCTTTTGATTGAGAACTATACATTTATGTCAACATTAGAGTTGAGCTTTACCTGAAATCTGTGCTCCTGTAAAACAATAGTCAAGAAAACCATCCCCACAATTTGGGTTTTCAAAACCCCTTCACCCTTTCATGTTTCAAGAAATGGCTTGTCACCAAGAACCACTCTTCCCCATATGACTTAGACAAGACTCCTTGTAAACTCCTTCTCATGACTCCCATAAGATTTACAGATGACCCCCTTGTTTACCTGTGATGACACCAAACACAGACCTTTCTTCTTTATCCTGAACCTGCTTTAAAGGTCATCTATAGACCCTCCAGCCTCTTGCTCTTTATCTCTTGAATGATTACCTAAGACTAGGTCTGTCCGCCTAAAACTAGATAGACGCAAAGATAAACATTTCCTGTTCAGGTGACTAGACTTCATCGAACTGCAAAACAATTTCAACCTTAAATCACTCTTCCTGCCTCCCAGTGACAATCAAAGGCAAACCCATCAGGCTGAGACATTCTGATCTTTGGAACTGGGGTGTTCTCCTTACTGCTATTGCCTGGGTAAAATCAGTTTCTATACTTGTTCTCTTTTTTCTTTGGCATCAGTGATGCTGAACATAACTACAACTCTATTCAGATAATTCCAAACAAAACTCCGGAGCCAGTTGATAAGTTCATCATCAAGCGGTGCTAGAGTACTCTTTTTAAAGTATTTTCCCTTTTACTGTCTGCATTCAGTTTCAGCACTGCAGACAGACATGGTCACAGACATATATAAACATACGTTTGTAACTTTGTTTAAAATCAGGAATTATCCTCCACCATATGGTAAAAGTTTCAAAGGTAGGATGAAGAGTGGGGTTTTAAGTCTTCAAAACCCCTTGGTGTATCTATTACACAAGGGGTAAGCACTGTTAGCCTCCCCGGTTTTAGTTAATATTTTTTTCTAAATAAACTAGATGGTGTTTTCCTCCCTTCTTTCTCAATTTATAAGCATCAAGCAAGTTTTGTCCTCTTGAGATATCCTTTCTTAGAGACAAAACAGATGGGCCAAATCTGCTGTGAGTTATTAATACTTATTCCTGGTAATCTTCTGGGTTTCCTTTTTTTTAAAAACGTTTCAAGTGTTTATTTAAATTATAATTAGTTAACATACAATGTAATATTAGTTTCAGGAGTAGAATTTAGTGAGTCATTACTTACATATAACCCCAGTGCTCACCCCAGCAAATGCCCTCTTTAATGCCCATCCCCCATTTAACCCATTCCTCACCAACCCTCAGTTTGCTCTCTATAGGTAAGAGTCACTTTTATGGTTTGCTTACCTCTCTCATTCTCTTTTTCTTTCCTATATATTTATCCATTTTGTTTCTTAAATTTCACATTTGAGTGAAATCATGTTATTTTTCTTGCTCTGACTTACTTATTTCACTTAGCATAATACACTCTAGCTCCATCCACTTCATTGTAAATGGCAAGAGTTCATTCTCTTTTTTGGTGGGGTAATATTCCCTTGTGTGTGTGCATGTGCGTGTGCGTGTGTGTATACACATACACATAATTTGGCTATTGCTGATTATGCTGCTATAAATATTGGGGTGCATGTCCCCTTTTCAATCAGTATTTGTGTATCCTCTGGGTAAATACCGAATAGTGCAAGTGCTGGTTTGTAGGGTACTTCTCTTTTTAACTTTTTGAAGAACTTCTGTACTGTTTCCAGAGTGGCTGCACCACTGTTTGCATGAGGAGGTCATGTAGTGTGTGTGTTGGATGCCATGCAACAGAGGGAATAAATGTACATTTGTCACCTCGGGCAATGGGGCCAGTGCTTCTCCACAATGCTTTTTTGTTTGTCCTGAAGCTTACACACCCCTCCAAGATCCAGCTTGTTGATGGAAACAACACAATGCCAAGCTCCGGTAAATATCTTCACAAAACTTGTTGGAAAAGATGGGCTCCTAAGAGAATGCGGCACAGAGGCAATTTGCATTTTCATTAAAAAAGAATACTTGTTATTATTTTTGAGCTGCTGACTCCAAATTTCTGCTCTTTCTTCTTTATTAATGACTGTATCTCCAGAATACATTTCTGGAGCTGATAGAAGAAATGAAAGATATTTTGTGGAACACTCAAAACCCCTCATAGACTACCATAATCCTCAGCAGAGATTGTGGGGGGAAATTACTCTACATTCATACTTTTATCTTAATATTCTGTAGATAAAGCAAGAAGGTAGGCTCCCGTTGGGCACGTCAGCTCTTGTGACTGAAGACTTTGGGTGGTTTGCTCCAATGCTGTCTGTGCTCAGGTTTCTGTGAGAAGCTTGTGAGAAAGATCCCATAGTGCAGACATAAAGTCAACCAGTGGAGAACTGTGGAACATTATCTGAGTGTTTTCTCTCTTTACAGGGTAATGAAAATTTCGTCACCAAGTCTGAGGGAGCAGAATGTAGAATTTTAGAAAACACGGGCGAGATGAAGCCAAAACGTTATTTATACAAACATGAACTCACAGCAACTCTTCCTGAATGTAGCTGTATTAGGTTTCTTACAGATAATGGGGTTTGAGACAAAGAGTTTTTTCTTTTTCTTCCATTACAAACAAGCATTTCAGGGAACTGGCTTTCTACATTTCATGTCTTCTATACTTGCAATTTAACTTAGACTTAACCTGATCGGGGAGTGGTGAGAGGTATGTGAATTGCCAAATGAAATCTTGTAGTCTGAAGAGGGAGTGAGAGAGAATATGCATCTACCACCTTTGTTTCTGAACATGCTGAGAAGACACTTCCTTGGGTTTTTCAAAAGTCCCAGATTGTCTATCGTTGGTTGATTGGTGATTTGTCAAAGCAAACTTCCATCTACCCATTCTCCAACTTTAGATCCAACAAAATGATTTTAAAAGAATAGTCATATGATGAACTGATCTGAGCAGAATCTACTATCAAATGTTTGGGAAAGATACAAGGGCTAAAAAGGCAAACCCTGATGAAGGATCAAAAACTAGATAAGACAAACAGTGGTAACTTTGAGTGCCAAGAGTAAAGTCCCATGTTCATACTCTAAAATACAGGCAGTTTGAATTGAATGCAAAAAAAACCCAATTAGGTAACATCTCACTATGACACTCAGATCCTTCAACACTGAGTTTCCAGGTCATTTTCTACTTCCACTTCTGCTATGTAGTCACTCTGCATTCCAGCTAGATTCTTAATGCCATAGGGTGGCTTTAGCCTTCTCAGCATGGCAGATGGTTAAACTGCCCTCTTTTGCCATTGTCCACTTTCACCACCTTCTTGTCTGGTGCTTTCTGTTGCTTGTGTGTCTACCCCTCTGAGGCTCTCCTCCCTCTTTCAGTATAAAAAAAGGCTCTGTGCTTGTATCCCTCTCGCTTTGAACTCAGAGTACAGGTTCTGTCGCAAAAATCTTCGCAGAAATCCTCCCTCCATCGACCACGTGTGGTGCCACCCACCCATTCTTAGTTAACCTATTTGAAATTTGGACCTTGTCCTCTGGCAACTCCCTCTGAAATTTCACGTCTATTTTGTCTTAGTGTCTCATCCAAAACTTCAAATTTCACACCTGGTTATTCAATGTTTCCTAATTTGTGGGAGAGCAGTTGGGTGAGATTCTAAATACCTGAACTCCAAGCATTGTTAACAATCATCTTTTTTGACTAGGAGAGCTGCAACTGGAATTCTTCACCTTTACACTTTGTATTTTTTGCTCTGTAGAATTTATAAATTTTAGGGTGTGTTTTATTTATGATATTGGAATATAACGCTCAAATCCTTGGAGTCAAGGTGTTGTAACCAGGCAGATCCACCCAGAAAATTTTCTAATACATTTGGGTGGGCCTTAAATGTAAGATATAAAGCATTTTCAAGAAATAAATAAGATTGCTCCTTGAGCCCTATAAAGAAAACAATCAGTTTGTTTTTTAAAAAGGTCACCATGGTTTACTATGAAATGTGATCATAATAGTAATAGTAATGGACTAAACCAAGACAGACTAAAAAATATGTATCCATGGGAAGGTTAACCTCATTAAACCTTTTTAAAATGTTTTCTCTGAAATGTTTTGAGATACCTTGTTGTCTATAAACACAGCTCTAGTGGATGTTATGAAGACTATTATGATTCTGCAGGCTGGACTGGCTTCTGTGGTAACATAAATATCCAGGAAATGCACACCTAATAAAAGAGAACACAGTATCTCCAGGAGGGTTAGGTCCTCAAGGCCATTGAGGAGACAAATAGATGGGATATATTGCGATTGAAGAAGAGATATCCTATATAATCACACCAAAAAGGCATATTCTTTGTGGTGCAAAACAGCACTTCTCATTTTTCTGAGAGAATACATAATTATGTATTTGGTCTGTTTGCTTATTGTCAGTTTCTCCCACTAAAATGAGTTCCATGAATGTAGGGAGATTCTGTTTTGTTTTCTGTTGTATGTTCAATGTCTGGCACTTAGCTCATGAAAGGTTGATCTAGTCAATGAGCTTAGAAGAAAGGGTGAAAGTATTGGAAGGCAGCTTTTTAGCTCAACACACAGACGTTTGTAATGATGTATACTGTCCGCAGGCTGGGCCAGTAAGTGGTGATTTCTCTCGAGCTACAGCTGGATCCAGATGACTGCTGGGGTGGGACGTTTTGGAGGATGTCACAGTGGGGGGGTGTTTGGCCACTAAGTTCACTTCTACCCTTGTAGTTCTGAAGATGGGCCTTTGCTGAAGACTTGACAATTGAGGGAGCCCAAGTTGATGACATTGTATTGTGAATGGTGATAGCTAATTGAACTTGGGGTGTGAAAGATTAGGAGTCAGGGATGGCACTGCTACTCACAGCTTCTGTATTTTGGTGGCAACGAAAAGGAAAAACTGAAGTTCAATAAAAATGCTGGTTTGTGGGCAAACGTTAATCAATGGTCATAAATTTTGAGTTTAATGTGTTAGTGGATTACACAGGAGGCATCCAGAAGGTGATTATGTTCAGGCAGAAATGGAACTCAGGAGAGGCTGAGATATGTCATGCCTATTTATTAGAAGAACTCATACCTCTCTCTCCAGGAAGGTATCTGAAAATGTTGCTAACAACATGCCATGGGGGATGCTTGGGTGGCTCAGTGGGTTAAGCATCTGCCCTCAGCTCAGGTCATGATCCCAGGTCCTCGGATCGGGTCCTGCATCGGTCTCCTTGCTCACTGGGGAGCCTGCTTCTACCTCTACCTGCTGCTCCCCCTGCTTGTGTTCACTCTCTTTCTTTCTGGCAAATGAATAAATAAAATCTTATTTAAATTTTTTTTTAAAGATGTCATAGGTAGTAGATCATTTAGCTATAGAATTTCATATAATTATCATAGAATATAGATATTATAGTTTCATTTCACAGATGAGAAAATAGACTCCCAGGGTGACTTCATTGCTTTTCGGGGCCAGAGGTCGAACTTGAATCCCTGTCTTTGGAGCCTGAGCGTGAAGCTATTTCTCCAATGTTTTGCTTTAGGAAACTGAGAGTCACCAAAATGAGACTCCTTATGATGGGACAGACTTCTGGTTGCTCATTGGCAGTGCGAGCGTCCACCACTTGTCCTTGACTCAGCTGTGCCCACACCCCCTCCCTGATTCCAGTTCCAGTGCTTAACCACCTGCTACCAGGAAGCCTCACCATAAAACTGCAAGTTAACGATGGTTGCATCTGCCAGACTTTCTTGGCTGGGCTGGTACAACGTGCTCCCCTATACAAGGCTATCACAGCATTGGGCTTTTTCCTCCTCATCTAGTGATGATCTTCACTGTGAGAGCAGCTAATGGGTAGTCAAGTGCAATGGCTTGGGATCTGGGAGAAAATGAGCTCAACGGGGAACCATGACTAAGTTGTTAAAGCTAAATGGAAAAGAGAAGTGGAAGGAATTTGGAGAGGCCGCTGAGGGAGGCATTGGGGAGCATGGAGGCAATATGGGGTGAATTCAGTGAGAGTACAGTTTCAGGAGAGCATTTGTCCAGCGGCACCATTACTACACCCCTTAGTACCCTGGATTTACTTCAGTGGGCAAAGAAGGGAGGGATTACAGAAATGCTGGGGGAGCCCATGAACTAGGAGTGTTTTCTGGAAAAGTAATTTCCTGTCTCATATGGCTGACGACAACACCTGCTATACTTTCACAGCATTTTGTGTGAAAGTTGAGTTTTATTTGCTATACAGGAAAGGCTGGCCAGTAACTGCCCAGCACCCGCAGAAGGTAGAGACTGGGTCAATTTTTACTTAATAGGAGTGTGCCTTGGATTGGAAAGCTGAAGGAATATGGATTCAAGCTTTGTGGCTTTCTCTCTCTCTCTCTCTCTCTTTTTCCCATTGCAATTTTTGGAACCATAATTCAGCACTACTGGATTAGGGCATGTTCTATCAAACTAAAAATCAAAAGCTTTCCTATGGGGAAAGTCTCAATTTTATAGCTGAAAGAGGTGACAGCCGCATTACTGCCATCAAAAATAATTTATTAACTGTGTCTGTGCAAAATACTCTGGTAGGCACCAAATCCCAGGGGATTCCCGTTTCAATGCATCCTCTGCTCTCTGCAGTCTTTTCAGTGTACTGTACTGTTTCGCTCTCCACCTCTGAATAAAATGGATACCTTGAAAACTTCATCTTTGTGGAGACTGTAACAGTACTGGAGAACGCTGGTTCCTGCCTCGGTGCCAATCTTACAGTGCTGGGGAGCTGTACGGGGAGGCTCTTGCCCTCAACTTCTCATTCTCTGAGCTTGTAAATAAACATCTTTTCAGTTTTCACTTTAGACCAGGAAATCTGGGGAGAGTTGACATGCATCATCAGCATAAACCATCCTGATGCTGGCTCTCTAACCCTTCTTTCTTTCTCGCCCAGTCCCCCAGATTCCCAGGCAGGTCCCACACTGCACCTGACATACAGGTGCACCCGCTCCTCTCTACCCAAGGTAAGAAACCAGCAACGCAATTTTGGACACCAACACAAATCCTTCTCGGTTTTAGCTCTCACAATCATTTGTCATGTGACAGGTGTACCTGAGCTTTCATCTACATTTAAAGGCAATACTTTGGTTTTTTAAGGTAAGTTATTCTCAGTCAGTTTGGAGATATCTGCCAGGTGTAAATGCACGAAGGTCGTCTGCTTCACCAGCATCTCTCTGAGGAACTCGTCGGAGAGGTGGCTCTCCATCCAGCACCCGCCATCAGGCTGGGGAGTGCACAGACACCCTCCTACGAGCACAGGCCCAGTTCCCTCGCCCCGCAGCGTCCGTCTGACCCCGCCGAATCCGGTCGGGAGACGGGCTCACGATCGGTCGAGAGCTGCTTTTGCCACACGCTTCCAAGTGGGGGTTTGCTTGGATCATTTATTTCTCCTGTGCACATTAAGAAACCACCATTAGGTGCTGGTGGGAGGCGCCACTCTGCCTGAAGCCCAGCCCGTCCACGGCGGCTCTGCGCACACCGCACCCGCCCGGCTGCCAGAGCTCGCCTGGAGCCATCTCCGGCCGCGATCCGCGTCGCCTCGGATCCCCGACGCGGTTTCCCGCTTCACCTCCCCAAGCGTGACGGGGCAGCCGGGGAGCGACTTCGATTCCTCTGTGGCGTGTGCGGTTCCCTCCGCGGCGGGTCCGACAGCACCCGCCGCGGACGCCCCGTGCGCCCCCGGCCCCGGGCTCGCGGCGGCGGCGCCGTAGCTCGCTGGAGTTTGACTCTCGGGCGGCGGCGGCGCGGAGCCGCAGGCGAGGCGAGCCCGGCCGCTCGCCCTCCGCGCTGCGCTCGGATTGGTCTCTCTCAGAGAGTGCTGGCCGAGGGTTGGCTGCGGGCCGGCTGAAGAACAGGTGCACCTTATCGCCCGGGCTCGCGGAGCAGCAGCCGAAGAACGCGGCGCGCCGGGCCGGGCGAACGGCGGCGGCGGCGGCCAGGTCGGCCCCCTGTGTCGGAATGCGGCTCTCCGGCGCCCGACATCCCACGGCCAGCCGGCTCAGCCTCTGAACGCGGCTCGAGGCCCGGCGGCGGCGCGGGCGGGCGCCCCGGGGAGCGGGCCGGGCGCGGCGCCCCGAGGATGCCGGCGCGGCTGGAGCGCATGCAGGCGGCGGGCAGCGGCGGCAGCGGCAGCAGCGGCGGCGGCGGCAGCAGCGGCAGCGGCAGCAACAGCAGCAGCAGCGGCGGCAGCAGCAGTAGCAGCAGCAGCAGCAGGAGCGGGGCCCCGGCGCGCAGGAGGCCGCTTGGCGGGCTGCAGACGCGCCCAGCCGCTCCCTGACCGGCCGGCGGCGCCGGGGGCCCGTCTCGCCCCTCTTCCGCGCTCCTCGCCGCCCCCTCCCCGGTCCGCGTCCCCTCCCCCGCTCCTCTCCTCCCCGCCCGCCGCCCGCCTCTCGGGGGGAGGGGCGTGGGGGCAGGGAGCCGATTTGCATGCGGCCGCCGCGGCCGCTGCCTGCGCCCGAACCCGCCGCCGCCGCCGCCGGAGCCCGCGCCCGCGCCCGGCCCGCGCGGCCCCATGCCTCTGGCGCGGCCCTCGGGGGGGCGAAGGTGAAGACCGGCTCCTAGGATGAGTGAAGGTGCGGCCGCTGCCTCGCCACCTGGAGCCGCTTCGGCAGCCGCCGCCTCGGCCGAGGAGGGCACCGCGGCGGCTGCGGCGGCGGCAGCGGCGGGCGGGGGCCCGGACGGCGGCGGCGAAGGGGCGGCCGAGCCCCCCCGGGAGTTACGCTGTAGCGACTGCATCGTGTGGAACCGGCAGCAGACGTGGCTGTGCGTGGTGCCTCTGTTCATCGGCTTCATCGGCCTGGGGCTCAGCCTCATGCTCCTCAAATGGATCGTGGTGGGCTCCGTCAAGGAATACGTGCCCACCGACCTGGTGGACTCCAAGGGGATGGGCCAGGACCCCTTCTTCCTCTCCAAGCCCAGCTCCTTCCCCAAGGCCATGGAGACCACCACCACGACTACTTCTACTGCGTCCCCCGCCACCCCCTCCGCCGGCGGTGCCGCCTCTTCCAGGACGCCCAACCGGATTAGCACCCGCCTGACGACCATCACGCGGGCGCCCACTCGCTTTCCCGGGCACCGGGTGCCTATCCGGGCCAGCCCGCGCTCCACCACCGCACGCAACACTGCGGCCCCCCCGACGGTCCTGTCCACCACAGCCCCCTTCTTCAGTAGCAGCACGCCGGGCTCCCGACCCCCGGTGCCAGGAATCCCCAGTACCCAGGCAATGCCATCCTGGCCCACTGCGGCATACGCTACCTCCTCCTACCTTCATGATTCTACTCCGTCCTGGACCCTGTCTCCCTTTCAGGATGCTGCCACCACCTCTTCCTCCTCTTCGTCTTCCTCCTCCTCTACCACCACCACGCCAGAAACTACCACCAGCCCCAAATTTCGTAAGTATACACTGGGTCTGAACTCTGATTTACTACTGAGTTCCCGTTTTACCCTCTTGTCTTTTCCCCTCCGCCGCCGGTCTTCTAGCATCCTCCACCCCTCACCCCCATTCCAGGTTGGAGCATTGAATGAGATAAAGTAGCCGCAAGGGAGGAACAAGGTGCGGGTCTGTTCTGGGTCTGTGTGCGGGGTGGGGGTGGGGGCTGTAGGAAGCGGAGAGAGATTGTCAAGCTTCACCTGGCCTACTTAAGTGGGTCCCAAACGAGAACCGATCTCATAATTCCCTTCAAAGGGTTAACGCGAGCGCGATCTCTGCTCACTGCAGACCTGCTGGAGAGCTCCGGGATCCGGCTCCTATTGAGAGGTGGGGGAGGCGGGTGGGAAGTCGGGGGTGGTGAGTGGGGGTGGGGGGATAGGAAGGGCCTTCCCCCAAACACTGAGCCCTTTCCCCGCTGATGGGGAGGAGTGAAAGAAAAGCACATGCAAATTGACGGACGATAAACCACAAAGGGAAGTTATGTCCGTGTGGGTGTGTGTGGTGGTGGGGGGTGGGGGAATGATTTGATGGAAATGTTGATAGAATGAAACTGTAGACTTACAGCAGCTCTGACCCGGGCAGGGACCAGGAAGGGTTAATTAGAAGCCATTGGGGGAGGTAGGGAAATGAGGCGAAGCTTGGCGTAGGGCTAATGCGATTATCCCGCGTCCTCCTCCCCACCTCTCCACCTGCCCGGCCCTTCCTGGGTGTAGAGATTGATTCTGTGGCCGCCCAGAGTGAGTTAAGTAGGGGGTGATAGGAAGGGAGCCCTGCTGAGCTACCGCCTTTAGGGTCCTGACGGAGGAGGAGTTTTTTAGCCCTGTCAAGCATTTGCTTTTGTTCCTTTCCCAAAGGTGGGGTGTGAAACCTCATCTCCCCTCCTTCCTTTCCTGAAAAATAGTAGGGGGATTGGACCGAGTTCTCTACACTCAAGGGGGAGAACGTCCAAATCCTTTGAAACATGTCACTCTGTAAATGAATGTATCATCTTCAGCCTGGGTGGGATTGCTGCCAGTACTGGCCAGTTTACCCCAAAGAGTGATAGATTTCTACGTATTTGTATAGGTGGTGTATATTTTCTGTATATCTTTACAAATGTTTTGTGTGACTACTTGACCTACCTCCCCCCACCCCCACCTTCTCTTGTTCTAAGGAAATGTTGGGAAGCTTCTGAATCTGACTATTGATCAGGATATAGGAAACAGTTTGCAATCTCTGAAGGTTATTTAGGACAAACCCCCAGCCTGCCAGTTCAAGTTCTGTGCAAGCCTGTTCTCCAAAACTGTCTTTACCTTGTATTTCTGTTTTGAGCTATAACATCTGGAGAGGAAGGGAAGAGGGCTCGTCATTAACTCTTCAGTAGGAATCCCTGGCTTGCTTTCAGTCATCTGGTGATTTTTCATTTCTCTGATCTTTGGTCTTATTAACCTGGCTGTTATTTAACCCTGGAAACTTAAAAAAAAAAAAAAAAAAAGATTTAGTACATTTATGGGTAAGGTCCAGGAGAGAAATTCCTTAATGCCTTGACTTTGGGGGGAAAAAATAAAAAGAAATTGGGAGTCAGGGAGAAGAGGGGAAGGAGGGAATCTGCCACAAACCAGAATGGCAGTCAAACCCAGTAACTTGCTGCTTCCCTCTCCTTTGGCTGAAGCCGTCATTTTTTTGAGAGCACATTTTCTCAGGAGGAGTTCAGAGGCTTCTCTCAGCAAATCTAGCTTGAGTTTTGTGGAGGATAAAGGATGTGCAATTGTATGTATGTTTGGACATATTCAGTGGTTTGAAAATATATGAGTGTCTATCCTGATGACCTCAGATTTTTTATCTTTTGATGCAATTGATGCGAATAATGGAGTGTGGGTGTACTTAACTGTGTGTGTGTGTGTGTGTGTGTGTGTGTGTATGTGTGGGGGAGTCTTGTACTTGGGGAGGGGGTATTTCATGTTCTTTCTCAATTGATCTCCTTGCCTTCCATTCCGGAGGTCTTTAAAGAAAAGCCCAAGGTAATTATTGCTACCTTTCCATGCTCCTTTTTTACATTTGTAGAAGGGAATGGCAGCCTGTTTAATAAGTAATGATTATTGACAAGACTCTCAGCCCCAAGGAAAAGGGGTGGGGGGAGAATCTGTAAATGGTGTCAATGTTCACTTAGACATATAAGCAGCATTTTTTTTATGTGTATCTGAGGTCCACCTCTTGCTCTTTTTTAAACCTTCAACAAGGAGTCGAATTAAGGGATAACACACAAGTATGCAAATCCAATAGAAACTGACCTGGTTTGCATATATCAACAACGGAAATTTTAATGAGGGAAAGATTATGCAGTTTCCATAAAGGATGAATTTAAATAGTTAGGTTTATATGGTAATTTAAAGAAAAGATAGTTTAATTATTATTATTATTTTTTGTCCAAGATTGTCCAAGGATGATTAACAAAAGGCTATAAAGATTTCATTTGAGGGATTATTAGTACTGCCACTGTGGGCTGAAGAATGGCCTGAATATCTTGCATTTTATTTTTCACTTGTTTTGGTGTGCTACTAAAGTTCCCAGGAGAGAAATTCCCCTTTTTCCTAGTTTCTACCATCAGATTTAGTAGATTTTTTTGTTTTCATCTTCTCTCTTTTTGGGGGGGTTTCTTTCTCATCTTCTTCTTTAAATGAAAGTCATGAATTATGTTGTAGCACCTGAGGACAGCTAAGGATGAGACTCTGTTTTTTTTTTTTTTTTCAAGACTAAGCCACTAATTCCTTAATGGCCAGGTCTTTGCTCTTGAATTGAACATCTCCGGGTTTACAGAATGAATGTCTTTGTATTTGTCTTAGGTCAGTAAGATGGATCTGTATCTGTAAAGGCAGCACAGCTCTTTGGAGGAAGAGAGGCTGGTGTACTATGGAATAAACACACTTTCTGATGGGTAATAGGAAAACAAAAGTTAATTTTGTTACGCGGGAGACTCAGTTTAGAAGACTCTTTCTAATTTTCTGTTGGATTAAAGACAGAGATTGAATTTAAAAGGAAGGAGGGGGAAGGGCTTGAAGTTGACTATATGTTCTTGTCCTCTTCCAACCTTTAGACACTGAGCTGGATCAAAACTTTCTTCCACGTTACTGGGATCTCTTGGGTTCCCAATTAGCTGCCCACAACTTGCTTTAGCTTCAGATGTTTTAGAAGCAAATATCTTGCACGTATGGCCACCAGATTATTTCACCAACAACCTCATTGAAGTATCTTGCCTCTGAGAATGTAGATTAGTTCAGTTTTTCCAAGAGAAAGGAAGATTTACTCTAGGCAGGAGAGGAATAATGATTTTGACCCGTTTACAAAGAGCATTTTATAGCACACTGAGTTGTTTCTGACTTGAAACTCACATGCAGAGTGTTGGCAGTGCCCCTCTGGATTGTTACTTTACTCAGCCAGAAACCCTGTTTTAACAGTTCAAAGTTAAGAGTAAATTCGGTAAATTGGGTAAATTCAGAAACTGAAGACAAGAGAAAAGAGCCACTTGTAATTGGTTAGTTTTAGGGCCCTATTTGGAAAGTATATATTTAATTACAATAAGTAAGACCATGGTCTCAAATACTGTATTTAGTGAAGAGGTAAATGTAGAATGTATTATTGATGTATAAATCTGGTATGGGGGTGATTTTTATTATAACCGAGTCTATATCATTAAAACTTTCCTAGCCATACCTGTTGTAATTTTGAAGACTGCCGTTGATAATACTGTGTTCTTTTTAAAAAAATTTATTTTATTTAAATTCAATTAATTAACATACAGTGTATTATTAGTTTCAGAGGTAGAGTTCAGTGATTCAATGGTTGCACATAACACCCCGTGCTCATTATATCACACACCCTACTTAATGCCCGTCACCGTTACCCTATGTCCCCATCCAACATGTAGTATTTTCCTGTATTCTTTTCAAAAGTTTCCAGTCTTTCAATAAGAATACTCTTCGTTGTTTTATAGCAGCTTTAAATATAATTTGTTAAAATAAAGTTACTTCTATATATTGTTCTCTATTTACATGAATCAGAGCCTCCAAAGGAATTCTAACATAGCAGGGACCAACCCCACCAAAGTGAGAGGATTCAGAGCTTGAGGTCAGTATTTCTTATTATATTCAATCCAGAGCTTTTTTATGAGCACATATTACAACCTGAGTATGTTTTGATTTCCTTGGCCTTAATGTGGGATTATGAGACTTTTCCGCTTTAATAACTTATACTGTGTGCTTTACTCTTTTAGACACTTCCTTTGTACTTCATCATCCTCACACACACAAGAAAACTAAAGGGCTGGGGCAGGTTAGGCAAGGTTCTTTCTAGGGCCATTTTTAGTTTGGTCTTGGTGCATGAAGACAGAGCGGTTCAAGGCTTCCTCCTCTTTTCCCCATGACTGAGATAAGGCAATACTGTTGCTAATTGAGATGACCTTTTGCAGGGTTGATTTGTGAAGCCAGTCACCTATTGTATTTGTGCTATATTTACTGGATAATCTTTTTTTAACCTAACGCTGATCCATAAACCAGTCAAAAAGGGGAAAAAAAAGAAACAACAAAAAAAGCCAAACCCAACAAACAGGCAAGTAGAAGCTGCTTTGTCACAACTTCTGTTATTTTCTAAGTCCAGATCGGGCCATGAGCAAGAGTGTGGGTGCAGGGTGAATCGGTGCCATTCTTGGGAGGTCTGGTGTGCAAGGGAGCAAAATCTCTCTTCCCTTGGGAATGCTCCCCCAGCTCTTCCTCCTCTTTACAGCACAATGAGAGGAAGGCAGATTTTCAGCTTGCTTCTTTTGTAGAAATTCTTTCCTCATAACCCCTCATATCCAGTGCCAGACATATCTCGATATTCTATCTGGGATGTTGAAAATGGAACATGAAGGTTGGCCCTGAAATATATAAGAGCAAGGAAAGAGCCATAAATCTGAGTCTGTAAAAGGCATTTGAATTACTTGTGAATAGAACAGAAAATCATTTTTTTCCCCCTTTGAATCTGTTTTTATCCTCAGACTTTTGTGTTAGGTGAAGCCGAGCTATACTGGGTTGACAAATACCACTGAGACATTTTGAGATCCTAGATGTTTTTCTTGTCTACACTCAGAAAAGTGTTTCCTCCAGAGCCATATACGTATTGAAAGGGATGGGGGAAATCAGACTCAATTTAAAGCTTTGTAATATTGGGACGAAAATGGAGCTAAATAGGTGTTTTCCATTCATGCAGTTATTAACAAAAGTTTTAGGATAGATGCTTAGTTTGATTTTCCATCTTCACTGTTTCCCTGGGATTTCTTATATTCCTGTTGAATAATGCCTCTTTTGAAGATTCCTTATAGGCTTTTGATTTATTTTTTAGACTTTTATTTCTTAGTTTATTTCAGATTTTTCCTAGATAGCCATAACATCTCCATGTCATTTCAGGCTGTTACAAAAGTCAACACTTTGGGTAAGACGATGTTAGACTAAGTTGATGAACAAATTTGAGAAAAATAATTCTACCCACTTATGCAATTGAGTTATTACACTGTCTTGGTGCTTTATTTCTTAAATTAAAAAAAAATTAAGGATTCCAAAAACTTGGCCAAAACCACATGTCCATTTATTGTCCCATCTAGATTGGGATACAAATCATATAAAATTTTGACAGCATTTATTGAGTGATTCTGCAAAACAGTGTTTCAACTGAACATAAACTATTATGTCTTTTCATGTAGTTGTGTTACCTACATAATACATGTCATGTTTCACTATTTTAATTCATTATAATGAATATAAACATCAGTTTGGGACATTGCAATGCTGGTAGCCAGTTGGTTAACTTAAGAAGTCTATTAAAGTAATAGTTTAAAAAGAAGACAATTAAAATAAAGCTTTCTCCCATATCTTGATATAGGGCCAATGCTTTTTCTTGAGTATGTGTCTATAAATTTGAGCTCCGCTTGTATGTCTTTTCCTTCCTTTTCTTTTTTCATAAGGCATACCTCTAATTACCTCTTTCTTCTTTAAAGACCCTGGTGAAGGAATCTGAACCAGACTCTTTAGAGATACTATACTATGTCCCTATGTCCTTTGCCTGTATCCTTTAAAGTTTTCTTGCACATCTAATTAAAAATAATTTTATTTTATTTTTTTTTGGTCACCATTTAGAGTTTCTTCAAAGCATTCACCTCTGTTTTAATAGAAACTACAATTATCTTTCATTTCTGCAATCACCTATCAGTGGCTTACAACAAATTTCAATTACATAATGACAGTAAGAGCAACTGACATAAAAAGGTTTATTACCCTGGCTGAGTGTTGGTAAGCACACAATTCAAAAGTTGGTCACAGCGGTGTGGTTGCTTCTTTGAGCTTGGCCTGGTGGCAATGACCTTGTCACTATCCAATGAGCTTCTTTGTATTCATCACACTGGAGGGGTGGTGACAGTCAGCTGGCTTACTGGAGCCAGTTTAAGAAAGTGACTCCTTTAGTAGTAGGTCATGACAGCTTTTTGAGATTTTTATGGAAGGGTGACAAAGTTTTGCATTAAACAAAACAAAACGAAAACACCCCATCAAACCCCAAACCTGTAGCCTTAAATTCTGTGATAACTGTGCAACCTCAAAGAAGCATTTTAATCTCTCTGAACTTTAATTTCCTCCTCTGGATTAATGAGGTCATGATAATTACCTGCCTTGTGTATCATTCGTATAAGAACTTGTAAGCTACAAAAACACTTTACTGTTTTTATGTCAAGAGGAATGGGAAGTGGATAGACCAGGTATTTTCCTCCAAGAGCACATCAGGCTGTTGAATTCAGTTGAAATATTGGAGCTAGTTTGTTACCTTGCTTGAGGGATCTTTTATCACAATGAGAGATTATTGTTCTTGTATGCCCTTGGATCTTTCCCATGTTCCTCTCGGATATGCTGGCACACACAGTCAAATATGGTGTGGAAATCTACCTCAAATCACCTTGGAAATTTAGTCCACTCTACAAACTGGAGCCCACGATTTCTTATCCTTTGCTTGGTACACATTTTTTTAAGGCTTATCTTGCACATACATTAATCAACGAGAGGATCCAGAGTTTTGGGGGAAGAAATGAGTGGGATTGTTGAATGGTCTGTAGAGCTGAAATCTACAGACATTTTCAGATTCTTGATGAAAGAAAAAATGCCCTACGCCTTACTTTCCTTCCTTTCCCACACGGTCTTGTTGTCATTCAATCTTTGGAGTTTGAGAGAACATTGGTAACAATAGTCAATTTTTGTATTGCATTCTATTCCCCTCTTTATTTAGAAGTTACTGTGATTTAGGCTTCAGAGGATTGATAAGTGACTTGTATCCATCAAACAGCTTTTAGATGGATACCTTTCACTTTGGGGAACTTTGCTATTAACATTTTGAAAACATCTTGGCCTGTGTTTGTTGGAAACTTAATCCTGATTTATATTTTAAAGTATTACTTTTTTGTTCGAAGCCTTTTGTTTTCAAGACAGTTGGTGATTGTACATAAGTCATAGATTGCCATTCCCAGGCATAAAAGGAGACAAGTCAGAAACAAGCCTCCAAACTGAATTGAGAATTCAATTTAATAATAGAAGTTTAGCAGCTTCCAATGATAAGATTTTTTTCTCTTTGAGGCCTTTCTTAGAAGTGATAGTGTGTATCATGGCTGCAATGTGGGCTATAAGAGAATTAGAAAAAAAAATAATCTGGCTGTATGCAACTATTTTAGCATGAGTACCTTATAGCCAGGGTTATGAGAACAGAATTTATACTAAATATTTGATAGGAATTCCTGAACATAGTCTGCCTCTTAAGATACCCTTCCTGTGATGACATGTGACCCTAGTCATGATTTTCCTGCGAATTGCCAGGGACTTAGAACTTTACTAAGAGAAAAATCACACTCTCATCATTATTTTAGGATCAGAGTCTGTTGAGGTCTGTGCCATGAATGTTACTTTTAGAAATGTGGAAGAATTCTTCACAAAATCTCAGTCTTGGAATGGGCTTGAGAATTTAGGTACTAACAGTGAGAGCTGCTGTTTGTGGGGTTTTACTGTGTGCCAGGACGGCTAGCTCTTCATGTATTTATTTATTGCTTTATTTCTTGTCTTACTGATTGATTGAAACAAGGACTCCAAGACCATCAGGCCAGTAGTCCAGGTATGATGATCTCAATCATACAGCTAATCAAGCTTGGCTCAGAGTGGTTCTGTAATTTGCCAAGGACATGCTAAGTGGCATAGTTTGAAGACTCAGGAAGGTTAAAAGATCATTTTCCAGGTAATCTCTCCATTGATCATCATCCATTGATAAGAGTGTAGCCATACCGTGTACATGACCTCTTTCAAGCCCTTAGGTCAGGGACAAGGGCATTTGCCATCATAAACTCTGCAAAGGGCACATCTGTCCTATACCCGTTTTGTTGTTGTTGTTCTTTTTGTTTGTTTGTTTGCTATGGTAAAGGGAACCTTTCAAACCAGAGAAATTGTCCTGGTTTTTAGTCCAAGGAGAAATTTAGGTGACGTTTCAACAAAAGATAAAGAATGTGTTCTTTTAAACTCCTATTCCTTGATCTTCTAACTCGGTTTTCTCCTGTGGCTGCTTGTAGGTGATTCAGTAGACCAATGACAGAATATTTACTTTATTTTTCTGTTCACTACAATCCAGCCTGAGTTGTCTTCTTTGCCCATTCCAAACTTGCTTTTGATTACAGTAGTTACTGCATCATATGCTGAGACTGACCAATGGAAATGTATCAGGGAATGTTTGGAATCAAAGCCTTGGAGTCCTTACAGACACAGAAATACCAACCCTGTTGAATAAATGTTGGCTGTTGTACCATAGGCACTGTCTCCTGAAGAGCATCTGAATTCCCTCTTGGAACCATACTCCAAGGTCCGCACCATTGACTAGCCAACAATCCTGAGAAGAGTAACATTCGTGAGACACTGATAGTCAGCCAGGAATACCCCACATTGGTCCCAGTCATTGCTTACTCCTTTGACCTTTCTGTCTAGCAAGGGTCCCTAAGGAAAACAAAACAAAACATTCTTTTGGTTAAAGTGAAGGATGATTGGGATTTCTACTTCTGCAAATCCATGAACAGAAACTGGGAATCAGTCAAATCCCAAGATAGGGTTATTACAGACTCTGCATAGCCATGCAGAAGGATAGGAGCACTGTACTAGCAGGAAGCCTGTCTCATCAGAATCCCTGTAAGACTGTGAATGAATCACATAGACTAAGAATGACAGCTGTACTCATCGAGAAGAGGGGAAGTGAGTTGCTTACCCAAATTCATTGTTAAACAAAAGTTTTTGTTGGCATGATGACAAGATCTAGACTCCAGGAGTAACAAGTGATCATGGGGAGAGGAAATGTTTATATTAAACACTATCTTGACCCTAATTCTATTTAACTGAATTTTCAGTATGAGACTCTATTTCTGGATTAAAAAACTGACAAATTTCCCCGCTGCTCCTGGGGGCTGGGGTCAGGGCAGAGACCTCCTCTTCCTGGGAAACTCAGCAGGCCCATCACGCAGTGCATGTTCCTGGGGAACCTGGTCAAAACCATTTTTAGACCACCTGCTTCTGGGTCGGGGTTTCCTAGGTAGCAGAGCAGCTCTCTCACTGAGATCTACTGAAAGTCATCCCTCAACACAAGGGTTTGTAAAGGATCAAAATAAAACAAAATTAAAACAAATTTAAAGATTAAAAAAAAAAAAGAAAAACTAACAAATGCCCTTTCATGCTGAATAGCTCCAGTTGATATAGGGCCTCTGCCTTCACCAAATGAGGGGTGTGCTTACCAAGTATTAGTTGTATCTAAATCTGTTTATGCCTGTTGTTGTTACTGTAATTAGGTAATATATTCAAATAGGATGCAAACCAATGAATTAATTGTGGTTTCTATTAGAACTAAATTGATGACTTTGGATATACTCTATAAAGATAAATCCCTTGAAAAAGATGCTTGTCGAAGAAGTTGTGGGCAAGTTAAGGGGGAGTATATTTATATATCCATAAGAAACCTGCCCTTGGATTATTTGACCTGTGGCTTTAAGTTGTCATTCCACAATAAATAAACTGAAACTGAAACATTGCAGTATGTATTTTAGGTGTGGCTTTTCACAGAAGAGTAACAAATTTAGTCAGTGAAAAGCCTTGAATTCTACAGCCAAATAGTTGGCAGGTGAATGTGCATTTATATGACTTAGGATAAAATGAAATAGATAGTAAATAAATGTTACTTTGCCCATGTGATGGAATTATAATGACATGTATCATGGCTGCAATGTAGGCTATAAGAGAATTAGAAAAAAAAAAGTTGTTTGTTTAATAATTTTAAGTATACTGCAAAGTGTTTAGTATATAATTATCTAAAACTTTAGGTAGAAAATTATGTAAAGTACCAACTATATGAAGTTGTGCAGATTAATAGATGGATTTAAGATATATAGTAATTATATTCAAAGGAAGTATACCAAATTGTTAACGGTGACTTTTGGATCGTGGAAGGGGAATGCTGTCTAATTTATTGTATTTATTGTATTGTATTTATTTAATAGTCACAATTATCTCTCTAGTTAGATGTTATTAAACTTTTGAAAAAGAAGAGACAGAGAGTAGCCTCCATAAATCAGTTTGGTTATTAGTCTTGGTTCTGTGAAGTTTCTTTGTTTTTGTTTTTGTTTTTTTTTTTTCAGACCAAGCATTTGTGTCTTGATTGGTGGTGTCAGCATTAAAGTGTTGGCTGAGTTGGGTTCCTGCTGCGAAATGCAGATGTGTAGAAATATAAATGCGTTTCATTTTCTCATGGGAAATAATGCCTTATTGAAGGCAGGGTATCTTACCCTGGGCCTTCCACTGTTAACCTTGACCTTATAAGGATAAAGAAGATGGAAGTTTAATGAGTTTCTTAATGGCTCTTCGGTCTGCAAATGTTGGGCAGTCTTTAATAGTGTTGCTTGGGGTAGATAATAACCAGAAGGAGTCAATCAATTGTGTTTCTGCTAACCAACTACATGGTCTGTTTTAAGGATCACCTAAAGCAGAATGCAAAGGCAGGTTTGAAGTGAAGGGTCCTAGAAGGGAAGGCTGAAGTCAAATGAGAACAGGTGGGATGACCAGTTCAAACAATTTCTAGATTCTGTGAGCCTCTCACTGAATCATCAGATATTAATTCTTATCCTAAAGTTAGGTGGTTAGACTACAGATAGATAAATTCCATAGGCCAGTGGAAAGTAGTGACTTGCAGAGAACACAGTTCTTTACTTTGATGAGGAATTGTGCTCAAAATCTTTTAGGACAGCTCACAAATACATTGGTGAACAGAAAGAGTCAGAACAAAAGTATGATTTTGTTTATACGATGTTGAGTGTTAGAGGTCACGATAGTGATTGTCCTTGGGGAAGCAGCAGGTAGTGAAGGGAGAGACCCATGATATGAGGCTTTAAGATGAAATTGATAATTTTCTGCTTCTTGATCTGGGTGCTGATTACATGGGTGAGTTCTTTTGGTCAAAATTCATCGAGCTCAATACAAACATCACAATATAAAAGAAATGTTTCTTTGGCCTTTGCTTCATGCTACCAGGGTGGTAGCCTGAGTTTCTGGATTTTTCCACTTACAGACAACTGGATCATAATGCTGAGTGTTTGTTTTTCATGCCCTGCAGTCTAACAGATGCAAAGAGGGTCTTCTTGGCTTCATCAGCTTCCTTTTTTTCCTCAGGATTCCTAGCTTTGTGAGATTCCATGCAAGATACCCACACTCCTTTTCAATTTAAGCCTTTCTGAGTGGATACTTGTGTTTATATTACTTAAAATTTCCTTTTCCCCGTATCAGGAGTGTTTCTGTGGCAGCATGAGCTATCACACTTTTCACACATCCTCTACCTGTAAAACCATATTTGTGTCCTAATAGTGATTTTGATCACAGTTTGGCAGCATTTGGGTGCACCGTCCATAAGAAAGCTAATTCATCATCTGCATTTATGGTTTCACTGAAAAGACCAGAATATACGTACCAGAGAATGATTAAGTGCTGAAGTGTGTGATTCCAACTGATGCCATTTCAGAAAGCAGTGATTAGAACAGGCATAGGTGATTTCAGGGGAGTATTTGTTTAGGCAGAGAAATGGAGAATTGAGGCCACAGGAGAGAAGGGGGATTAACAAAGGTAGAAGTGTGCATGCACACCCTTGTATTGAAGAGTGGAGGGTCTGGCCCGGTGGGCAGAGAGGTCTGTCTTGGAATTAATGAGGTAGCCTCCTCTTTTCCTCAGGACAAAGCCTGATTAAGGAGGGAGGGCTTGGCAGGACATGGCTAAGCTGCTGTGGGAAACAGTTAGGGTTGGTGCAAGCAATTGGCACAATATCTGGTGTTTTCAGAAGATGCAAGGTCTTCAGGATGACTTGGAGGGAGGAACAAGCCGCAAATTGTAAAGATTCTCCAAGGCTAATTTGTCCCAAAGCATTTAAAGATATGGTCTGTGATTTGTGCTGAATACATTTAAGTATTGACTTGATTCCAGTACCTCTTCAAAATGCTGCAAGAAGCAAAAGAATTGGTATGTTTAAATATGTTTACTTTTTTGCATTGTCACATCAACACAGCCCTAGATTTAACCCAAAATAGTAGCTTTCGAATATCTAAAAATCTGCAAGAAAAGATATAAGAGAATAACCAGCAGAAAGTCTTGATTTTAGTTAAATGAACCAGGGACTGCCTTTAGAATTTTCAGAGGCAAAAGCTACTTTATGAATTGATCACCACATCAGCCTTCTGGTTCCACCGAGGTCCTCTTTCCAGAAGCTACTCAGCACCTGTTGGGATTAAATGCTGACATGGCATGGCATTCAAAAGGTAGTAGCCGTGTTGATTCCCTCTCTGCGCTCATCACATGGTGAGGGAAGAGGGGGAGACCCTGCTGCTTTGGGAAGCAGGAGGATGGTTCTGTGTAAGATGAGGCTCTCACCCAGCCTGCCAGAGAGCTCCCCTTGGACACAAGAGCTACACCCCTTCTTTCACGTATCCACAGCCCAAATTACTGTGTCGCCCACTTTGTTCGTCATAAAGAGGCTTCGGATTAGAATCACATTCATCAGTCTTGCCAGTTTACTTGGTTGCTCGTTGTTACCAGATAGAGGGGCTATAACACCACGGAAGCATGGAATGTTCTATTAGAATTGATAGCCAACGGCGTCTCTCCTCCTCTCTTTTTCACTGATCAGATAATTTCCACTGAGGTCAACCTTTATAATAAGCCAGCTGACACATACTAGTGATATTTACTTGAAATACTTTGTTTATCTGTCCCCCCCCCCTTTTTTTTTGTTGACGGAGATAACAGTGCCCTTTGCAGTTACTTGTTTGGGTCTTTTGTGTATTTGATCAGAAGATATTTTTGAAAGGAAAGGAGGCAACGCTGTAGATGGGATCTAAACGAAGTCAGCATCCGATCTGAGTTTCCCCTTCACTTGGTGCTGTGAGCTTCTCCGTGACCTTCCGTGGGAGCACGCTGGTGCTCATCTTTCATCATGAGCGGCTCCGAGTAATTTATGGTAAATAATGAAATGCTGTTTCCTACAATGCACTGCAAATGGCTGAGTGTTGTAAAAGTCTAAAGAGCTCTATTACTTCTAAATGACTAGATAACACAAAAATGTTAACCCCAAGGAAAAGAGGTCCAGTAGAACAGGCTGCTTGTGAAGTGCTGTCTTCCTGCTTGATGCCTCCTGATAGGCTTTCTGCACCTGCACTCTGCAGGGACTGGCTGGGGTCTGAATAGTTACTTTCAGGAACCATGAGGAGAGGCTGAGGCCTTTTAGGCTGTTGGGAAGACCAGGAGCAACTGTGGTTCATTTTTTGGCATGGGGGTGGGGTGGAGAGAGAGAAACTTGAAAAATTTGTTTTCAATCTGAAACCCTTAATAAATTTTTTACAGTGCTGTTACTTACCGAGGGTGAGGCCCTCGTGATACAAGGGTGTGGCGGCAAATGCCTTGTTTGAACACTGATGTTGAACGGAAGAGGTTTTATCAGAATGAAGGTTTATAGAGGTTTGACAGGATTTCAGAATTAACTCTCAGCATAATATCTGCATTCTCTTTCTCTTATCCACATATACAACACTATGTACCACACAGATAAAATTTGCAATGCTCAGCTCCCTTGTACTGCATACTATATTAATACAAGTGTGAAATGTTTGTCACAGTGAACACGCATGTTCTCATCCTGGGTACCACAAAATAGCTACACACGTAAGTGTTAGGGTTTGAAGACCTTAACAACCAGGTACAGAAAGTCTTTATGTACTATACTCCCATTGTGAAAATTGAATTAAGTTGCCGGTCAGTGAGCTCTTTATCCTGACAGGAGAGCTCCTTTGTGGCAAACCATAGCGAAGGGTCGTCTTTGGCCACTGATACTTTCAAGCTCAAACCCTTTGCTGAAGTTTGCCACTGGATTTTCTCATGATTCCCAGACACGATTACTTTGCCAAATGAAATAATCTGTTTCTTCTACTAGAATGGCTTTCTTTCCTCCAGATAGCAGCTACAAGGTATGAAAATGAATTGCACAAAAATAAATTACACAGGCTGCATTTTGGGGAGAGTAGCCATAGCGGATCCATCAATTTTCTTTTGACTGCTGTGCCGGGACGTCCACTCTAATTGTCAGTGATCAGTTATATGCAATCATTTGGACCTCTGGATCTTCCCCAAATAGAGATGCTTCTGTGCCAGGAAAATCAGGCTGTTTGGATGTTTGAGAATATTTTTGCTTTTGGTGAAGAAGGGTAGTTGCCGTGTGCCATAGGGGAGACAGATTCAGAGAAGTATGGCTATTCCCAGAAGCTTGTTTGAAGAATATGGACTAAGTGGCTCATGGCTCAGCTTCCAGCCCATTAACCATCTACCCTCTACCTAAGGTTTGGCATTAGTGACACAGCCTGCTTCGGGTATCTGAGTAGGGACTCCGAGGCTTCTGGGTATTATCCAGGCTTTCTCATCTCTGTATGCGTAGCCTACCACTTCCTCTCTGATACTCGGCCATTTTGTAAACCGTGTGCAAAAGAATCCAGTGAACAAGAGGTGATTTCCATGGAGACAGGGAGACGCCAGTGAGTCTTACCTCAGGGAAGTTTATGTTTCTTGGCTTAATCTTGTTAATTGTTCCAATTTTTTTTCTTTGCTTCCAACGAAAATTAGAAGCAGGATAATTAGAAGAGTGGTTTTAAGAGGAAAAGAAAAGTAATTAAGGCCCAGGGGGAAGGCCACGGACCTTGTTTGGGGCTGTAGGCCCAGTTCTGACACTCAGTTGTTTGAGACCTCAGGGTAGATGGATTCACTCATGCTCTGAAATTGAGTGTGTGTGGTTTTTTTGTTTGTTTTTTGTTTTTTGTTTTTTTTTTTTTTAATTTCCCCCTGTAAGTAAGGCTGTTGGACAAGACATTCCCTGAGGCCCAGTTCTTAATTTGAGATTAAAATCGTAGTGGAATTTTGAATGACTAATTCTGGAGGCTGTCTCCCCTCTTCCTCCTTTCCTCTTTCTGTTTGTTCTCTACCCCCTACCTCTGACCCTGATTTTTTTTTTTAAATAATATTTAAATTTTATTAGACTCTTTTTTTTTCCCCCTTGAGATTGTATTTATTTATTTGACGCAGAGAGAGAGACAGCGAGAGAGGGGATACAAACGGGGAGGGGGAGAGGGAGAAGCAGCCTTCCCACGCAGCAGGGAGCTCGATGTGATACTGTGAAGCGGGGCTCCATCACAGATCACAGGACCGTGGGATCATGACCTGAGCCGAAGGCAGACGCTTAATGACTTAGACACCCAGGTGTCCTGACCCTATGTTGTTGTTGTTTTTCCTGTAGTATACTTTTGGTGGTATATTTTGCATTTCAGCATTCACTAATACCAGTGTTTTTAGTGTGCTATATACGTGGGACACGGTTATATCCTTAAGTCTGGTGAACTTTGCTTGTTTACAGCTTTAAAAAAGAGAATTTCTTATCCTTCCTCTGACAGATGTAGAGGTTGGTAGCCAGCCATAGGTCTGGTATTGTGATGCGCACACATGAAAGTAAATGGATTCCAAAGGCAGAGGTATGAGGAGGCTGGGAGGAATTACTGGCACACAGAAAATATATCATTTGGGAGTATAAATAAATTCATCTAGTTCTAGACATAACCATAATATCTTTCTCCCTTAATTAAGCAGAGGTTCTACTTGCTGAATTTTACAGAGTGTTACAAGAAGAACACAAGATGAAGAAACAGTATCACTAAGGCACTGTGTGTCTTAATGTAAGGCATTATTTCATGACATGCTGGTTAGCATGAGGATTTTTGATATCAGAATGTGGTACCATCCATTGATTAGAGCACAGCTCTGAGCCAGAGTGACATTTAACTCAGAGTGGCTAGTGTTAATGTTTTATCTTTTTTTTTGAACATCTTCCTCTTTGTTATATAAAGTATGTTCACTATGGAAAATTGGAAAACATCAGCAGTAAGGAAAATAAAAGTCAACTGTAGTTCTACCACCTCAAGATAATTACCATTGTCTTTCTGTAGGATATTAACCCAATTTTTTGCTCCACAAATACGTATTTTTTTACAAAAATGAAATTATATATGCTCTAATAATTCTTTTAGCTATCCTTTTGTATTTTATGTTAAAGTATTTCTATGGCAGAATACTTAAACTCTGTTTTTAATGATGTTGTGCTGAAGTATATTGACATACTGAAATACTGAGGTGAACTTAATCACCTCTTGAGAGTTTAGTTTGTTCCAATTTGGTCATTATTAAATAAAATTCTGCCCCAAAAGTCCACAGTATGGAATGGGAACTTTTAGCCAACATATATACAAAAAACCTTAAATTTTTTTTATCCAGATTCCTAATTCTTATTGAAAAAGGATTGAGCAGTTCACATTCTTGCCATTGTGATGTCAGAATGCCCATTCTTGGGGCGCTGGGGCGGCTCAGTTAGTGAAGCATCCAAATCTTGATTTCTGCTCAGGTCATGATGTCAGGGTCATGAGATTGAGCCCGGTGTTGGGCTCAACAACTCGCAGGTAGCCTGCTTAAGATTCTCTCTTTCCCTCTCCCTGTGCCCCTTCCCACCTCTCTCTCCCTAAAAACAAAAGAAAGAATTATTTCCATAACTTTCCATTCTTTCCATAACTCCCACCCCATCGGTGTTATGTATCATTAACAACAAATCAACAAACAAAATGTTTTGCCAGTCAGTTTTATAACAGTATCTTGTTGGTGTTCTGTCTTAACATTTATCCAGTTACAAGGGAGAGTGAACATCTGGTAGTTTTTGAAACAGAGGTTGTGGGGGGAGGTTTGTGAGTCTTTCTTTGCTGCGTGTGCTGTATGGTCAGCTGCCTCCCTCCATCATTCATGACTTCATCTCAGCCAGAGATGCTGTAAGGAGAAGCTGAGGTCTGGAAGTATGAAAGCTACCCAGTGTAACTTAGAAACAAGGTGTTTTGGTGGTGGTTGGTTTTTTTTTTTTGCTTAAAACCCAGAAAGCATGGCAGATGGGCAGATAGAAGATGGGTCATGGTCACAGGGAGTCAGCAAATAAGGAATAAGGTGCAGCAATGCTTGACCAAGTGACCTCAGGGGATAGAGTGTTGGGTTACTTGACGTCTGTAAAACCACAGTGCTCAATGTTAACCTACAGGTATATAGCTAGTAAGATTCTCCTAGAAAATATACACCTGAACATACACATACACACAAGGATCAAATATAAGAAAAATTCCTGAAAGTTCAGAGGGTTTAAATTGCAGCTTTTTCTGAATCGATGATGCCCAGGGACTACCTCAACTCCTTGGTCTCTGCCTTTTCTGGAACCTTCTCGTATTCTGTTAAGTAAGTTTTCTTTTCCACTCTTCCACTCTGTGGTCTGGCTGTTGAGTTGAGGCTTGGCCTCCAGGGAAGAGTGGTGTGAGCTGCTCTGCACCTGGGCCCTGTGACAGCCACTGTCTCCAGCTGCCATAAGGCTACTGCTGTTCCCGCTAATAAGTGCCATGGAAACCCAGTGAGCTCCAGGAGAGGTGGGTGAGCAGCACATCACTGAGTGACACTGGATTGTTAAATGTCACATTACAAAAATAGAACCACCTGAGGAAAAGCGGGGCCACACTAGCATCCTGTAGCTCTCTTTCTTGGCCTCTGCTTCCCTTTGGCTAAGTCTTCTCCATGAGGAGCACGGAGACTTGGTGCTTCAATTATCTGTATTGGTGGGTCTGGCAGAGATGTCCCTTCTTTGGCATATCTCTAACTCTGAAACCAGACATTGATTAATTTGACTTGGATTAAAAAAACCTGACTCTGTTAAGGCTTTGCTGATCATGTATACATCTGTCCTTTGAGCTTCATAGTTTTAGGATCAAGGCAAGTTGCCTTAGCATCTACTATGTGGTCATGTCTTTTTTTTTTTTTTTTTTTAACAATACAAGAACAAAACAAGGGGCACCTGGGTGGCTCAGTGGGTTAAGCCGCTGCCTTTGGCTCAGGTCGTGATCTCAGGATCCTGGATCGAGCCCCACATCAGGCTCCCTGCCCGAAACGGAGTCTGCTTCCCCCCTCTCTGCCTGCCTCTATCCCTACTTGTGATCTCTCTCTCTGTCAAATAAATAAATAAAATCTTTAAAAAACAAAACAAAACAAAAAACCCCACCTTGGATAGCTTATATCCCAGGTGGATAAATTCAGATGACACCTCCAAATTGATTGACTTGAACTTTCCGATTATTGGTCCAAATACCCTCGGTCCTCAGCTGTCCAAAGGGAATCCCTGCCAGTTTAATGCAGTGGACTATGTGTCATGTTTCATTTAATGTGGATGTTAACTTTTTGTTTTGTTTATTACTATCCAATGCTATTACCATCCAATTAGGTTGAAAATCAGCAATTAGAATCGAATGCATGTAATAGTTGTTATTTTCCTTTTGCTCATAGTTACACTCTTAATGATGTGATTTGTAGTTGGTGTGTGTGGGTGTGTGTATGTAAGGGGTGCATGTACTATAGAAACAGCAGTGGGTGTTAAGTCTGGAAGAATCCAAAATTTGCTTATTAGATACCCGAACTTGATGGAGTCTATCTCCTTGAGCCTAAATATTCCTGTTTCCAAAAGCCAAAATAATGGCTACTGCTTATAAGGCACATACTGTAGAATGTATAGATAATCAAATAATCAGATAAGTCAAGGTTTGTATATATTGGGAGCCAAGGGGTATTTGGATATATGAGAACTGGAGCAAATTGAAATCATTAATAGGACCCGATGTTATTTATGTCACAAGCTAATGTTTTCTTTTGGGGAGCCAAATTTAATCTTAAATATTTAGTACTGTACTTGGGAACTTGATGGCTTGAAAATAAAAAAAAATTAAGCTGGAAAGCCCTGTAGAGAGGATGAGAATGACACTGAGAAAATCTAAATCTCAGAATGGTGTTGACGGGAACAGTACCAGTTTCCAGGCATCTGGATGTGAATTTCTCATCCTTTGAGAAAGGCACACTCAACCAGCATGCCCTTTTGGTATGATAGCCCTGGAAGTGTGGGATGCTCAGTTTGAAACTGAGCTCTGTGTCAATCCCTGATATCTCAATTTCTTACATACCACACACAAGCAGCAGAGGAAATGTGCCTTTGAAGAGTGAAGAACCCTCTCATTTTCTCACTATCCTATCTTATGCCATTTCTCTTCAGGGTGATTGTTCTTAAGAACGGATCCTCAATGCTGAGTAAAGAATACTTTTCCACAGTATTTCTTCCAAAGTGTGTCTTGATAGATTCTGCAAACTATAGAGCAGGATTTCACATGCTGAGTAAAAGGAAGATGATTTATATTTCTGAAGAAAGCTAAAATTCATCGCCCTGACTTTTTCCTAGTCTCATTTTCCTCTTCTTCATCTATTTTTTTTTTTCTTTGAAAGATCGAAGGCATGTTGTAGATTTCATTTCCAGAGGTTGAGAATTTAGGGCTTTGTTTTGTTTTGTTTATGTCGGAACATTGTATGATACAAAACGTCTGTTGTGGCTCAAGGGGCAGCAGATCTGTTGATGTGAGTTAGTGATTTGAGCAGCCGTGTGGGGCTTCTCTTCCACACAGTCCCCTAAACATTCTTCATTGTTCAACTACTTATTAAGCATCTACTATTTGCCAGATGCTGTTTAGGCGTCGGGCTCTTGAGCTGCCAGAAGGGTAAAGGATAGGCTCGAGCATTGCCTCCCAAACCCCCGGAGCATTCTAATGGGGAATTCATACTACAACATATGAATAAATAAGAAAATCTCTGCCAGTGAGAAAAGCTGAACAGGATTGCAGGGTAGAAAGTTTGAATGTATGTAGGTGTTCAGGGAGGCCTTAGATGCAGTCATGCTAGTTGAACTGAGTCCTACGTGTTAGAAAGAAGCCAGGCATGGCAATACCTAGGAGAGAAGTGCATCAGAAAGAGAAAAAATAAAGTTTAGGGGCCTTGAGGGATAGAAATATGGCCATTGTGTGCTAACATAATGAATATCCTCCAAAGTGGTAAGAATTGAATTGGAAGAGGTAGACAAAGTATAGGGAACTTGAGCTTGATTTTTTCTTGTATGGGAAAACCATGGGGAGATTTAGGTAGGGAAAGATTTTGATGTACTTTATGTTTTAAAAAAAGTCCCTGTGGATGTTGTGTGATGCTGCACCCTTGGGGCCACTCCTGGAGTCAGGGAGACAAGTGAGAAGGGCACTTACAAGAGTGGGGACGGGTGTGGTGGGATCCGTGCCCTGTCAGATCGGATGTCCTCTGGTAGGCAAGCAGAAGGGCGACAGGGATGAATCAACACTTCCTCCCAGTCTTCCAACCTAAATAGTAGGGGGCAGGGTGGCATCATTAACTGAGATGTGGAGGATTGGGAGGTGAGTGGGATTGTGCGTGGGGGTTGGGGATGAAAGAGTTGTTTTAAGCATCTTGTGCCCTCCATTCCTGTTAGGTGTAGAAGTAGATATTCTCAGAAGGTAATTGGATAGAAAGTACTATGGAAGGAACTAGAAACCCACTGAAAGAGCAAACAATATTAAAAAGGCTGGTGGTATGGTGTGGTAGATATAGTCACCTATATTAGCATTGAAAGCCTGGGGCAGGGAATACCCACCCAGTATAAACTGGGGGGAACTTCTTGTAGATGCTGTGCAGTGGTGATGTTATCTGTAGTTTTCAACCCTGGGTGCAGTTTGAACTTCATGGGGGAGCTATAAAAAATATGCCCGTGGCCAGGCTCCACACTCTACCTTAGACTAATCAGAATATCTTTTTTTTTTTTTTTTTTGGACAAGAACAGTGGCAGATGAAAGTAGTATCTATTAAGTTCCCCTGGGGATTCTAATGTGCTGCCAGGCTTGAGTGGTGGGGGAGGGACCTCATCAGAACCTCAAAACCTTCATCCTTTGGAGAAGAAAAAGGGTGGAAGTGAGAGAAGGCCAAGTGATACGAGGTTGGGGACAGGACACACAGAGTCCCCACATGCAGCTAGAGCTAGAGACCAGCTCTGCGCTCATTCAGGGTTAGCCATGTTAGGGGAGAGCAGGATATAATCGACGCCTAAAGAGGTCAGCAGTCAGAGAAAAGGGGAGGTGAGGACTTTCTACATAAGGTTCCCAGACAAGGCAAGCTCTGCAAGTCCCTCAGCCCAAGACCAGGCTTCTGTGGTACTTCCCACATTCAGACTTCTTCTCCTCGCCCAGGGTTGGGTGAATCTACCACTGTTGACGGAAAAACTAAACTTTTCCTGATTCTCACAATTTAGCCATAATCTCTGTTGAAATCTCCAGCATTATTAAAAGCAGAGTGAAGAGTGAGAGTATAGTTTGCTGTGAAATATTCCAATATTCACCCTTATCTTTGGCGATTCCAGTCCTAGACTTCTAAATCAGAAGGTAAGAAGGAAGGAAATGTGTTCAAGGCTGTTTGCTCAAGGGAGTTCATCACAGAAGCACATGTAAAAGTTTGCGTAAGAGAAATTTTCAACTATGTAGAGAGAACACATCACTTCTTTAAAATCTAGTGTGGGGGGTGCCTGGGTGGCTCAGTGGGTCGGGCCTCTGCCTTTGGCTCGGGTCATGATCCCAAGGTCCTGAGATCGAGCCCCGCATCTGGCTTTCTGCTCAGCAGGGAGCCTGCTTCCTCCCTCTCTCTGCCTGCCTCTCTGCCTACTTGTGATCTCTCTGTCCAGTAAATAAATAAAAATCTTAAAAAAAAAAATCTAGTGTGGGAAAATGTTTACCATCTAAGGTAAAGAAAGAACAAGTAGGCTCAAAAACCATGTATAATTCCAGTTCTACATAAACATTGGTAATAAGACATAAAATTATGGAAAACCACTCTTGCTGAGTGGGAGTATGATCCATTTTACTTTTCTTAAATATTTTACTTAAATTTCATTTTATCTCCTTTTAAGTTTCCTTAATTTTTTATGTAGTACAGATATCCTAGGGTTTTCATAACAAAAATCGAAGTGGTATTTTAAAAGAGATTGATAAATAATTTGTTAACTTTACATGAATTTAATTATGAGCGTATTATTTGATTTTCTAAATTTAATAATAATCATTTCTGCTTCTCAGAGATAGTATAAGAGTTAAATGGGATAACCAGTGGGAAAGCATGCTATAAAATCCCTGTCACATATTAGAATCTCTTCACTATTAATGCAGTATTGCCTTCATTTCTAACAATGAACTTATTCCGTAGAAATACTCTTCCTCCACCCCAATATTTTAGGTAAAAGCAAAATTGAAGAAAAATAGTTTCATCATTTGTACTAATCAATATACTGGTCATTGGTGAGAACTGGCATTCCAGAGGGATGGATGGTGATTGCTTGAGCAATCCATGGCCATTCCATTGTTCTTTGCAATGATCAGTTAAGGAATAAGCATTGTTCTGGCTAACAAGAGGTAAGGGGGAATGGGCCGAAGTCCTCAGGGAAGGATTCCTTAGCAGAATTAAAGGAAGGAAAGCCATCAGAATATTTTTGTGTTCTGCTCTGTACTTGCCGAGTTTCAGTGGGTTTGTGATGCCTGGAGCTGCGGCATCCATTTTGGGACCATGAAACTGCAGGTTTAGGGATAAAGGGCCTGGTGCTTGATGATTCCCTGGAGCTGCCGGAGCAATTGGAGGCTGCTTTTCTTTAGGCAGAGCCTAACAAGTCAGTCTTTTGGCCTCTGAGGGTCACATGTTTGTCATGCACAGCCAGAAGCATTGTAGGTGTCAGCACTGGTGGAGTCTGACATCTGGTTTCCCAAAACAAATAAAAAGGGGAAAAAATATCTATTGGGTATCTACTTAATTGAAACGTATAGGACACCAGATTTTTTTTCTTTTAACATACTTTTTCTTCTTTCTATAAATGCTTAGCTATCTTGGCAAAATAATTTCATTTAATGTTCACGCAAATTTCCTGCTATAAGTTCCTCCAGAAATCAAGTCAAATGAATTTGGGAGAGCCTGAGAATCTTAAATAAATACATGACAACTTCATAGAGCACCCTATCAAATGTACTATCCTCTGGTTTAGAAAGCATACTGGGAAGGCTTCTTATCATGCTGAGATTTTTGAGTGGACACTGATTGCCACAGTCACTGAAAATTTAAGTTAGCTGGATTTCTGTAAAACGTTTCAGATATTTAAATTCTGATAATATAGAAGTCTAGAGTTAAAATTAGGCTACTTTAGAATTTGTAAGTTTTGTATGTGTAATTTAGAGCAAATTTTGCTACCCCAGAGTGGAAATGTTACAAATGGTAGCTGGATTTCTCAGGTAATTTGAGAAAGTGTAAACATGAAAACATTCAGGGCATGTGTTTTTATTTATCCAGAAATATAATGGAAATGCTGTTCTATTTTCAGTTAGAAATAATAGTAGTAATAATAGCAAGTAAAAAATTTTAGAATTGGCTTTGCTGGAATATTTTTTCCCCAGGATTATATACAACCTTTTTGTTTATTTTTAGAACATACTAGTGATAGAATGCACACAATTCTTGTACTATGAAATGTGAAGTTTAGATGAGAAATGACATGTTTCTTGATATTTATTTATTTTTAACATTTTTATTTATAAATAATCTCTAGGCCATCATGAGGTTCAAACTTACAGCGCTGAGATCAAGGATCACATGCTCCACTGACTGAGCCAGCAAGACACCCTGTTCATAGGTATCTAAAAACAGTTCCCTACTCTCTTTCTCCTAATAAGGCTGGAACCTCTAGATCAAGAAATCCTAACGAAGGGACACCTGGGTGGCTCAGTCATTAAAGCGTCTGCCTTCGGCTCAGGTCATGATCCCTGGGTCCTGGGATCGCGCCCCATGTTGGGAGTCTGCTTCTCCCTCTCCCACTCCCCCTGCTTGCTCTCTCTCTCTCTCTCTCTCTCTGTCAAATAAATAAAATCTTAAAAAAAAAAAAAAAAGAAATCCTAAGGGAAAGAAAAATAGGCATGGGAAGGGTGCAGTGTTAAGAATAATACACACCATTTTGGGATCCTCAGGCAGACACTTAATCTTGGTGTGGTTGCAGCCATGGCCCAGGATGAAGGCTGAGGGGCTCTGTCCAGGATGCCATCCCCACTCGCTGTGAAGTGGATAGAAGCAGGTCTGTAGCTAGGGCCTCCCTGGGCTTCTGGCATCGAGAGGAAAGAGAACCAATGAGACAGGCTTCCACATGAATGCCATCAACGTGTGCAGCTTAATACGACAGTATTGGGATTCATATTAGTAAAGTCTATAGTATATATGTAGGAAATAGTCACCATTGGAAAGTAAATTTTAGGTTATTAAGTCTTAAAATTAAATGGGATCTTTGACAAACTCAAGTAACTCTAGCATTAAGACGAGAGATCGCAGGAGGTAGGGAAAGGTTAGTCTTGCTGGAAAATTACCTGATGCATACAAATGGTGCACAAATGATGGTTACCTGTGGGCACACCACAGGCCGTTCATTTCCCTTATTTATGCGGCCTAACAGCAGTCCCAGAAGTTCTGTATTAGCATGTCCACTCTACAGGCTGAGTAAGCCACCTTCCAGAGGGGAAGCTGGAACCCTGACACCACTTAATTTTAGTTACCTGGTAGACAAGGGCTTTTATGACATTTTGGAGGGGATCTCTGCCTACTTGTGATCTCTCTCTGTCAAATAAATAAATAAAATCTTCAAAAAAAAATTTCCTCAGTAATTGTCACGGGTTATAGACAGTATCTCATTTAATTCTCTGTGCAGCCCATGGGAGCAAGTACTACTGTGATCTTCATTTCCCTGAAAAAGAGGTTGTGGTGTAGAGGAGGGACGTAAGCAGCTCAGGTTCTCCCTGGTGGTGACAGAGCAGGCTGGTTTCTGTCTTGTCTTGTCTTTTCTTTTCTTTCTTTCTTTCTTTTTTTTTTTTTTTTTAAAGATTTAGTCATTCATTTATTGGGGAGGGAGGAGGAGCAGAGGGAGAGAATCTCAAGTGGCCTCCCCTCTGAGCACAGAGCCCGCTGCAGGGCTGGAGCCCATGACCCAAGAGATGATGACCTGAGTCAAAACCAAGAGTGTGCTGCTCAGCCTACCTAGCCGGCCAGGTGCTGCACCATTGCAGGGGTGGGGTAGGGGGGCGGTGTGTGTGTCTGTTTTTGTGATTCGGGTAGTGTGTTAACGATCTCTGTTCCATTGCTTCCCATAGACTGTTTACATAGACTTTAAAAGATCTCAGAAGATGTTGATACTGCCTGTATGATACAGTACATAAGGAAGTGGATTTTCTTGGTTCGTTTTCTTTCTTTCTTTCTTTTTTTTTTTTTTTTAAGATTTTTTATTTATTTACTTGATAGACAGAGCTCACAAGCAGGCAGAGAGGCAGGCAGAGAGAGGCAGAGGAGGAAGCAGGCTTCCCACCAAGCAGAGAGCCCGATGCGGGCTCAATCCCAGAACCCCAGGATCATGACCCAAGCTGAAGGCAGAGGCTTTAAGGCACTGAACCACCCAGGCGCCCCTTCTTGGTTCTTTTTCTTACAAACTCTGAGCTCTTGTCTTCCTGTCTCATATGGTTTCATCTTAGTCATCACATGACCCACAGGTGCCTGGCATGGGCAGGTACTTTTATCTCACAATCATTCTTAGATACTCTGGGAACAGCGATAGGACCAGCTGTGTTTCTCATAAAAGATTAGGCACAAGTCACGTATGAGAGTCTTCTCTACTAACTTCTCTAGTAACTCATGAAAGCCCAAGCAGTGGGTTAACACGAGGAAAGAAAACAAAATTCAATAAGCCGGAGTCAACATAGCACGGCCAACTTCCAGAAGGGAGATAAATGTTGCATAGAGACATCGAATCCAGCCAAATTGCTGTCTTTGGTATTTCTGTTTGGCTAATAGTGCTTAATATTGGTTGAAAGATGAAAGTATGACGAGAACCAGTATATCATATGGTCAGCATTGCACAGTTTCAAACACTTGAGTGAACCCATCTGGAGAGTTTCATCCACCAGGGCCCGGTAGCCTCATTAGCTGCCTCCGAAAGGCCTTGCCCAAGCGAGAGTACAAATCACTGTTGTTTCAGGGCAATGGTGCAGAGTCAGAGAAAACAAACATGTTCAATGTTTTGTCTTTTCCATGCTAAAATCTAAAGAATGAGTCAGTGATTCTGGCGGAGCACTGGGCCGTCAGTCTAAATATTTGTACCAGTTAATCAGTGCTTTTTTGGAAATGCTAATCAAGAAAGGGCATCTCATGACCAGGATGACAAACAAGAATGTATCTGTCTTCTAGACTTCAGAATATATCTTCGTTGTATCATGAGTCTGCGTCTTCACAGAATCTCAGAATTTGCAGGAAATCTGATGGGCTTCCGGTATCATCGTCAACTTCTGTTTGAGTCCTTTGATTTCTCCTGACAGGAATGGCTGCCCAGCCTCTGCCGGGACTCCCTTGGTGACTGGGCTCACCATCTCCTTAGACCTTCCCTTCTGGTATCAGATGGTGCTAATCATTTGAAGTATTGTCTCCTTCTTAATCAGATTCCACCTTCTACCCGTGCTCCTGGATCTACTCTCCAGAGCCAAGAGAAGGAGTGTGTGCCTTCTATATTGCAATCTTTCCCATGTGAGGGCAGCCATCTTGTTTCACTGGTGCTTTTCCTCTCCCAGGTGAATCAGCAGCCTCATTAGTTTCTCTTCCTGGGTCATGGCTGTGCATTCCACAGCATCCTGGCTGCTACCTGCAGGAGTGTGCTGGTTAATCCCAGCCTTTAAAGCCACCTCTGTTGGAGATAGCTGAGCTTGGGCAAGTCTGCTCTCACTTGAGTTTCCTCAGCATTAGGATTGGGATATCATAGGATCTGCCTCAAAGGTGTTTGAGAGCATGGAAGGAGGGCATCTGTGCCAAAGCAAGGTGCCCGGTGAGTAGTGCTCACCAGATCACAGAGGCTGTTATTGTCAGTTTCTCTGAATTGTTAAGCCCAGGACTGAATAGCAGGCCCCCAGGCAAGGACCACCCTGACCCTTTCATGCAATGTGTTAGCTAGCTGCTCCTCCCAGCTGCATGCATTCATGAATTTGGCTTTTTGCACCATTCTCTAACTTAAGTGAAAAAGGAAAAGGTATTCATTTGGCTTGATTGTCAGGAGTCCACCGTGGCCCCAAGTAATCCTTGTTTCTGTGTTGTTATGCCCTCACAAATCCTAGGCTATGGATTCTGTCCTCCTCCCCTTCTTGCAGATCATACTGTGTTGGATTATCTTCAGAGTCCTTTGGTACCTTTCCCATTCTCCATCTTCCTCCAGGTCTGTGGAACAAGCTCTTATTTGGGAACAGTCTGGCTACCCGGACGGGTTATTTCTTGGGCCACAGACCTGAATTTTACAGGGTTGACATGTACGGTTCTTTTACACCAGACTTCCTTTCAGCCTCCCCACAGAACATGGAATCAGAGAGGAGTTAAAAAGCAATATTCTCTTTCATCTCTGTTACTGTAATTCATAGAGCCCAAGCAGGAGACAGAAAAATATCCTTATTAGGTTCAACAGAACATAACTGAAGGAAGCCTTTTGGTTACTCTTACATTTTTATCACAATTTTTACTCTTTCTGGAAATTAATGCATTTTTCCTCTTTGTTCTTAGAGACCATTACTGCTTAATCAGCACTTGCCCAGTACCCAATTTTCATGTTTTTCTTATGTTCCTTAAAAATCATTCTTTATACTATGGCTGGATTGGCACTTTAAATGCATTCTAGTCTGTTCTACATGGGGGCTGTTTGTGATTACATAATTGGAATTTGCCTTTGAGAGTCTTCCAAATCCCTTGGGCCATCTTTCCTTTATTAGAGCAAAGAGGAAGCAGCCTTGTACAAACATAAGTAGACGTTAAATATTTCCATAGCCGTACATTTTATAATTTTGTTTGTTCATGTTTCTTTTAAAGACCTTCTTGATCAAATTAAATTGTTTTGGGGTAAGCGGCTTTTTTAGATATCTTCTGTGTCTTAGTTATTTCCATCTACAGAAAGGGGATGATAATGTGCCAACCTCAGAGATTGTTTTAAGAATTTAATGGATTTTATAGTTCACCTGTCACCGGGTATTAGAAAACACCCAGAGCAATGCTGGGCATATGTTCATTGACTGTTGGCCACTGTTGCTATTGCCATCACCACTATCACCACATCATCACCACCATCACCATCATTGCCATAACCGCCATCATCATCTTCATCTTCCTTGAAAAAGAAAAAATCTTGTTTTTAAGGAGAAAAACAGACCCTGTTCTTCCATATGTTATGCAGTCAGTTGTATCTTTCCCAGGTCCTTTTCATCTCGTTCTAGATCACAATTGTCAATTCAGCGAAGAGCTCATTCTTCATTCCATTGCTGTGATTGGGAGTACTAGTTTGAATAGGATGGCTGGAGGAAGACTTTCTGAGGAGGCAGCATACTGGAAAGTTCTGAGAAAGTGGAAAAAAAAAAAGATCCATAGAAACAAATTCTATGCATGAGGAAGAGCACGTGCTACGATCTTGACGTAGAAGCCTGTTTGTCCTGTCCAAGAACAGCATGCTGTCCAATATGACTTTATGCAGAGTTGGGGGGGTGGGGACAGAATGCCCAGTAGGGATGTGGCTGACTTGTGATGAAAACAGATGATAGAGGGGCATGAGTGGAAGCAACGAGAAAGTCAGGAAAGTTTTCACAGGGTTGTGGTTGAAAGATATCATGGGTATGAAGTGGAGTTAGAGTGGGAGGAGGTGCTCTGATCTGGAAGACATTTTGAGAGTGGTGCCTACAGTAGAAATAAGTGGGGAGCAGGCATGAGCAAAGGGGTTTGGGGAAAGAGAGAAACTAGATATAAATAAAGAGTGTTTTGTCTCTTTAATCTGCGGAAACTGGATGAATAGTAGAGTTACTTCCTAAGAGGGGACACTAGGGTAGATGGGACTTGGTGTCAGGAAGTCAGTAGTTTGCTTTTTGGGGCCTATTAAATTTGAGATGGCTGCTTGACTTCCAATGAGATATGTGTGCTCCTAGGAAAAGTAGCACCACTTGAAGAGTTTTCTAGCTTCCATTTACCACCTGTATCATTCCTGACCTATTTTTGAGAGGAGATCAATTATTTAGGGAAAAAAAATTTAAACAAAACAAGCAATAGATTTGGTTTTAGAATTCATATTAGCTTTTTCTAAGGCTTACAGAGTACCTGCATCCACTCCTTAAAAGAAAACATAGTAGCTTTCAAATACACATGTTAATTAGAAGCCTGAAGCTCTATTTTTACTGCTTTAAAAGAAAAAAAAAAAGTAATTCATTACTGTATAGTATGGTGACTTCTCTGGTGGAAACTGAAATAGTGGATGATGATGGGAATTTCAGATCACACATGCCTAGTAATTCAAAGTTTTATGAAATGATAGCAGCACATACCTTACTGATTGGTTAAATTTTTAAAACATATGTGTTTTGTTCATTCATATAATCATTTCTAAATGTGGGAGAGGCACTATCTTAACTACATTATGACACTGAGTATTATCTTGGTTAAAGAAAAACAGATTTCAAATAAAACTGTTTCTAAAGGAACTGATGCCAAGGAAATTGCGATTTTTCAATATTTTTAATTGAGAGTATGGAGATTAGCTGGATAACTGGATAGCTAACTCTTTTTGACTGGGGCTATGGAGCTGGATTGTACAGAGTTACATCCTGCTTTGGGGAGCGCATCTTCACAGTTCTTTTTAATAGTGGAGCTTCTCCATTTGTACATCCAAATTCCTCCATCCCTTTCTTCCAAAGTTTTCATAAGTTGGGGTTTAGAAAAGTGACATTTCATTATGAGAGATTGCATCTTAAGGCACTAAGCTAGTACAACAAGATGACTTTCAAAGATCAAAAGGAATCAATATGCCTAATTATGTTTATCATTATTTTTTTTGTCTTTGCCAGATGCTTTAGAACACAGAAGCCCTCTTTAATTTGTTGATGCTTAGATTCATGATGTAGATAATCTTCATTAACATACTGATCAGTGCTCTCATGACTCCAAAACTTATTCCTGATTGCTTGATAAAAATTCTCTTTTGAGAAGACCTCTAAGTTATTTCTATTTTATACAGGTATATAGAATTAATATTATAGAATGAAAATAAGTTATAGAATGAAAATATAGCATTAATATTGAGGAAATCCCCCTTAATGGTGGAAACGTTTTCAGTTTCATTTTTGTTAATATTAGAGAACCTTTTTCTTAAATGTTATCATGTGATACCAGCATTGATATCATGGTGTTTATTTAAACAATTCTATCTCTGGGTCCTGGTCTATACAATATCTTGATAAGGTTAAGTGAGACTCAGTGAGCTAATGAGTTGGCAGTAGGGTAGGGAATGTTCATACTGTTCGTAATGGCTTCCTAATATTCAGTAGTAAGTATAAAAAGACAGTGCACTCACTTTTGCAGCAAGAAGTCTTACAGAGTTGATTGAGTCAGGAAATCTAAATTCTGAGTCTAATTCTGCTAGAAGTTGATTCACTGACTCTCTACTAATTATTTTACCTTTCCAGAGATCAGAACCCCCCAGTGCTATTGAAAATGGGGTTAGAATGGATGACCTTTGCTACTGAAAATGGGGTTAGAATGGACGACCTCATTCATGTCAAACCATCTTTGTTTTTTTGTGTGTGGAAATGGAAGAAAGTGGGCATGTCAAGCTCAAACTAGACATTTGGGGAATAAAAAGAAGAGATGTTAAATCTGTAAGCTCAGAAACAAGGTTCCAATCCCAGACATGAGTTCATGTGAAGATATCAACTGATGATCACAAAAACTGAATCTCAGTGTTGACCTAAAGTTAGCTCAGTTATCTTTTTCATAATAATTTTCTAGTGGTTGTGAGGGGGAGGGAGGCTGATCCTGGTGGGAGTGGTGGGGTTAGTGCAGGTGATGGGACTTGTATTAGTTTTGTTGGGTGCTACAATTTAAAGCATTGCTAACTGGGAGGCTGAAAACAAAAGAAATCTACTCTCTCAAGTACTGGAGACCAGAAAAAAATAATTCATCACTATATATTGTAGTGGCTTCTCTGGCGGAGACCAAAATAGTGGGTGATGATGGGAATTTGAGATTATAAATACTTAGCAATTCAAATGAAATCAAGGTCTTGGCAGGTCCATGGTTCCTCCTTCTGAAAGCTCTGGAGTGCCTCCTCTAGCTTCTGGTGGTTGCCAGCAATCCTTGGCATCCCTTAGCTTGTAGATTCATCACTTCATTCTCTGCCTCTTCACGTGAACTTCTCCCTTGTGTGTCTGTGCTTCTGTGTTCAGATTTCCCTCTTCTTAAAAGGATATCATTTGTTCTGGATCTAGAGCTTGCCCTACTCCAATATGACCTCTTCTTGATTGCATCTGCAAAGACCCTGTTCTCCAGTGGTTGCAAGTAGACATGAACTGTGGGGAGGTATATTACTCAGCTCAGTACATGAGTCATGGTAATGGTGGTTATAGTGGGGATGCAGTGAGGGTGCTGGTGGTCATGGTGGTCATCGTGTGATATGGTGAAGTTATGATGATGTGGGGTTAGTGCTAAGGCAAGATGGCCTACTGAAAGTCAGGCATGTTAGCTTTTTGTGTTGCATCATGGAGGACAAATACCCCCTAGCACATTTGCATGGCCAGAGTGAACCAAGAGGATCTGGTTCCTTATAGACTCTCCTGAAGCCTGTCTTCTGCCTTGAGTTGAGGCATTTTACAGAAAACTGCCATAGAAAGGGGCTACTGTAGCCACTCAGATATGACTAGCTCAGTTGTGTTCCGTTATGAGCACTTTAATAATGTTTGTGAGTAACTGTACTAGAAATTTGTGTTTGAGGGGAATTTAAAAAGATGAACAAACTTCACACAAAAGGAACAAGGTAACTAAAAGCAATCATGACCACACCCTAAAGGAATGTCTTACGAGTGTCCACTGAGTATCACAGTTCATTTGATGGCTTCTTGGGATGCTTGGTCCATGGCCTTTGCTTACTCCCACACAGACTCAGAAGGCAGAGTTCTCCCGTATCCAGAGGAGGAGACTCTTGCTCTGTCCAACTCTGAGAATGGAGGATGTTTTACCTGCTCTGTGTGAGCTCTTCAGCTTGGGCTTCCATCTCACAGGATATGCACTCAATTGTAGCAAAAATGCTTATTGCACATTGATCCAGATTTGGCTGCAAACCTGTGAACTGTTCTTGGCACACGAGTTACTACGGAGTAACAAAGAATGGCCTATTGGCAATGCCTTAAAGGCTTTTTGAGAAGTGAGGGGAGGGAGAAGTTAGTTGTATCCACATGACACCAGTGCAGATGCTTCTGTCTCTCCAGGAATAGAGGCAGAGTTTTTGTCTATAAAGCAATTTCGGTTTCTTAGAAAGCAATAATGTTTAAGTATAAGGCCTACAACTTCTAACCAGATTAGGAGAAAGGTAATAAAACCTTTAAAGAAAATATACATGATGCTTCTCTATTTCATGTTTGAGATCATTTTCTCTTTTTCTTTTAGTTCCATTTTTTAAAATTTACACAGAATTGACATGTTATATCAGTTTTAGATATACAACATAATGACTCAATATTTGCATGTAGTGTGATCACCACAGTAAGTCTAATTAGCATCCATTACCGTCTATAGTTACAGAGTTTTTCTTATGATGAGAACTTTTGAGATCTACTCTTAGCTGCTTTCATAATTATGAAATACTATTTTTAATTCCATGTAGTCCCCTTGCTGTGTATTGCATTGTAAGACTTACTTATTTTATAATGGGAAGTTTATATCATTGGAGTATCTTTATGCATTTCACCCACCTCCAGCCCTCCACTTCTGTCAACTAAAAATTTGATCTCTCTATGAGACTTTTTGTTTTTTGTTTTTAGATTCCAATCTCCAGTGTTGCCTTTTTTGTTGAGGAGTATTTCTCATCCTCCCCAGGGTGGTCCTGGGCTGCACGGCCGTGTTGGCATGAATGCCACACATGTTCAGTTCTGGGGGAAATGAGAGCTGCTGAACACAATCTGATAAACTCCTTAAAAGGAGTTACATTTAAAAAAAAAAAAAACTTATTTATTTGACATAAAGAGAGAAATTACAAGTAGGCAGAGAGACAAGCAGAGAGGTGGGGGTCAGAAGCAGGCTCCTTGCTGAGCAGAGAGCCCAATGCTGGGCTCAATCCCAGGACCCTGAGATCATGACTCGAGCCGAAGGCAGAGGCTTAACTCATTGAGCTACCCAGGCGCCCAAGGAGTTATATTTTTTCTCCCTAAAACTTCTCCTTCAAATAAAGCCAAGTTAGTCAATGGAATTTATCCTTAGAATAAATGAAAATTTGTGCCAGCAGATATTTTTAAAAATTCCTTTTAATTTGGTTGCCAATGTGGTGATAGCCATTTCTTTTCCCTTGGTTGGATTTATGCAGAATATGTCTTTTGTGAGCCTTATTGCAGTGTCTGGATCAGTAAAGCCGCAGAGGTATTTTGGCATTTGACCAAATAATTGCAAATTGTCCCAGTTATCCAACTTGAGAATTCATTTCTTTTCCAGCTAATGACAGATTTTATAAGTGGGATTTTCAGGGAAAGCACTAACACCGATTGAAAGCCTGCTGCTGTGTGAGTCCTGGGAGCTCACCGGGAGCTGCTCCTGCCCATCCTTCTGTTTTTCGGGAACCACAGGCTCCCTGATGCTTCATCTTTCCCCAGCTATTGCCTGAAAGAGGTTTTTATGAACTGCAGTGGAAATGCCCTCTGCACAGAGTCACTCTTCTGGGAGGTGGGGGCTAGGGGAGGTTGGCCATGGCAGACTCTCATTTGTTGCCCCTGACTGGGGTGTTGGTTTCTAGGTGTCTTTATGCCCTAGCAAAGACTTACTTTTTTTTTTTTTTTTTTTAAATGAGAATACCAGGTAGGACATTTCTTCTTCAATGGCTCATTGTTAACTGCCATTTACCATTAAACCATTCCTTCCACTTCCAATCCTCCCCTGAGAAAGATTTCTGTAAAGGACAAAGGCAACACAGTGAATTCCTGAATCACTTGCCATGACTTTTGGATTCCTGATCTTTGGGAGAACCTGAGCGAGAACTGCATCAGCTCAAGTAAAATATGTTTTGTGGCAAAAACGGAATTTGTTATTGCATATTTTGGAGTTGCCATTATGCTTTTGAAATGTACTGTGAGAGTAATATATGTTAATTACCAAAGATTACAAAGTGCAGACAAGCAAAAACATAATCTTTAAAATCTGCTTCACCAGAAAAAAAAAAGATTATTGTTAAAATAGTGAGATAATGCTTTCCAGATAGTTTTCCTTTTTCTTACTTCTTCATTTCTTTTTTTCTTTTTGTTTTTTTGTGTTCTTCCCCCCGCCCCCCAGGCTTTGGGTGGGGTGTTTGCATATGTGTGTGTATTTGAGTGCAGACTAGTGTGTTTTTACGTAGAGAGTATTATTTTGTACTGACTGCTTTAAAACCTACTTCCTGTTTTAAAGGGGGCAGGAGAGAGAGAGTGTTGTCACAGAGAATATGCTAGAATGGATGACCAGGGAAATCCTTTTTGATGAGTGGCATTTATGGTGAGCTATTAAGGTAGGGATTTCTTGTTATGCTGTGAATACACAGAACAACACTGTGGGGGTGGGGAGGGTTGTCTGGGTAGAGCACTGGGTGAAGTGTCCAAACCTTGGTTTCAGCTTAGGTTGTGATGTCAAGGTTATGAGATCGAGCCCCATCTCGGCTCCGTGATGAATGTGGAGTCTGCGTGAGTTTTTCTCTCCCTCTCCTTCTGCCCCTTCCCTGCCCCCACACATGTTCTCGCTCTCTTTCTCTCTCAAGTAAATAGATCTTAAGACAAAAAGAGCAGCATTACAGGTAAAAATAACAGGTGAGAAGGTCTTCCAGTGGGGAAGAGAGCTTAGCTTTCTCTTGGAGCTGAAAGAGCCTGGGTAGAAGCCCAGAGGAAAGGGGGATGGCAGCATACAACACCGGCAGGTGCCGATCACCCAGGCACCTTCTAGGCCTGCTTCATTTAACCTGATACATTGTGACGGTCTTTTCACGGTCAATATTCTCAAGGCAGTAGAATGTGGACATTGAAGAGCCTGGGCACTGAAGTCTGATAAATCTGTTGTGTAAACTTAGTCAAGCTAATTAAGGTCTCCAAGTCTTAATTTAATCTTTAAAATGGAGGTTCTTTTAGGTAGTACCTGATGGGGTCATTGGGAGGAAAAGTCAGATATATGTATAAAGCAGTGAAGAGCCTGCCACCACCTTTAATCAGTTTTATGGTTGAATTTATTCAGGGTGCATTGACAGAGTAACCACGGGCTTGCTCAAGAAAGGTTATTCAGCAGGAGCTATAATGGAGCTTCAAATAACAAAGCAGTGAAACCTGCAATTGTCTTCGTCACAACCTTTAGAATAATGTGCTGTGGTGCTCCATTGGCCGGTGTCCTCACACAGAGCCAAGTGCTGCTACTAGCTTTGCACATGATAAGGGCAGAACCATGGACTTTCCAGCTCTTTCTTACCTACTACTTTACTCAGCACTTCTGAAGTAGAAGATAGCCAGTGAATCTGTATGGAGCATACAATACGACATCACAGCCACTGTGAACCTGAGCTTCTCCTTTTCCAGAAAGAAGACCATACTTTTACTCCAAGGAAGACTGTGTATATCAAAAAATCAAAACATGCTTTATAATGTGCACAATTTGCTGTGAGTTTTTTAAAAGGAGGATGAAAATCTGTAAGATTATGATTTCAAGAAAAGCATTCCATACATCAGAGCAGATGTGGCAGATAAACCCACTGGTCCAGCTATGCATTCTGTCTAAGGCGGCATCCGTAATGACGTCCCCTTCTGAGGTGCCACATTAATTCCTAAATATATGAGAGTTCACCTCTGTGCAATACATCCATAGTTATTGACCTATTAATTGTGATTTTTCTCTGGTTTGTAAAATATAGGTATTTACACGTTCTCATTTGCATTTCTATAATGAACATGTAGTGCTCTTGAAATGAGAAGCAAGCAATTAAAAAAGCACTTCGGAAAGAATACCTTTCACTTTTTTTTCCACAGAACTCATCCTGTACCTTCATGTTCCTCTCTAGTGTTTTCAACTACAGGGACCATATGCCTTTTCGACTTTAGATTTTTTAAAATAAAATCCACGTTCTTTTAGATTTTTTAACATAAAAGCCACCAGGTCTTTCAAATACTGACATCCTAACATTGATATGGGTGAGTTTCAGTTAGGGTACATGATGGGGTCATTTCAGCATATGCAGTTTGCTCTCAAGAGACTTGAATTTTGATTTTTTTGCTTTGGTCATTTCACTCACTATCAATTCTTGGGTTTTATCGTTTGTCACATTGGGAAAAGCACACTTCCCTTAATGTAATTTATAGGTTATCCAATGATTCAAATTAGATATGAAAGTACTCTTAAGCTATCAACACAAACACCAGCTGCTATTCTTTCTTATGATTCATGATTGTAGCATCCTGTGAAGGCCCCAGGCTTCATTTTTATCTTAGATCACTTGGGCAAATATTTTACACTGGGATAATTTATAAATTATTAAAAACAGTTTCCTCTTCATTAATGGACTCTTCTCCTTGGAAATTAGATATTAAAATTTACGATTTCTGTGGCAATGCTGGGATGTGAACTGTGCCACTCCTCCATAAAAAGGTTTCTCTTCGTACTTTCAGCATCCATCAGTCTTGGAGATCTTCATTTTTCCATCGTGCTTCATTTTTCCAGCAAGTGCTCATTTTAGGTTAGGCCGGGCCTGATGCTTAGTGCTGAATATAGAAGCATTTTCTCTACTCACGGTTGGTCAGCTGGCTTGGAGAGGTGAGATTCTTTGCCACGACGAACCTACAGAAGAACATGGTGACCAGAAAGGAAACGTGTTGGCTGTTGGGTAGTTAGGAATTAACCCTTTAAAGTTTTATTTAAATCAATAAGCCAGACAACTTCTAGATACTTCTTTCTCTCATTTTCTACCAAAATGCACAACATCAAATAACATTTGAAAACACCTTTGGTGTGCAGCTATGGAAATTTGACTCCGTGAGTACTGGGGTACGGAGTATTAGGCACTATTAAATATGGAGTGTTGGCTTATCATACCAGTAAATGAGTCAGGAGGGCCTGTTTGGTTAGCTACCTTGTGGGACACCCACTATTCTGATAGCACCTGGAATTTATCTAGTATCTCTGAGATTCGTGAGAGCTTCCCAGATGAGAGCACGTTTATTCCTTCACTCTGCAAAGGAGAGTGGAAAGAAGTATGGTAACTGCTCTATACATTTGGGGCATCAGAGGAGCTTTGAGATTTCAGGGAATGCTTATTCCTCAGCTCTCAGGGGAAACTCTTCTCTCCCTCTACTTAAGTGATGCCCTGCAGAAGCGTAACTTAAGCCATATATGTGACTTAGTGTTTTCCAGTAGCTATATTAGAAGAGCGAAAAGAAACAGATGGAATTAATTTTAATAATGTTTCTGATCTAACACAATAGATCTAATATATTACTTCAGCATGTAACTACTAAAGAGTAATGGACTATTTTACTTTTTTGTGTATGTACCAAATATCAAAATCTGGCATGTAATTACAGCAAATATCAACCTGGGTTATTCTCATTTCAAGGTCTTACTAGCTACAGGTAGCTCATGGCTGCCATATTGGACAATACAGGTCTAGTTTATTCCTTACCAACTTGGCCTATAGTAGAAAATGCCATTTCCATGTAACAGTTTTTTCTTCTTAATAAATAATAATTGTGTATCTAATCCTGCCCTATTTTCTGTGCTTTGGTTAAGTGACCACATAACAAATTTTAGTCAATGACTCAGATTCTGAGAAGATAATAATAAGTAATCTAAAATAAAATGAAGTTTCTAATACATACAATGGAATATTACTTGGCCATCAGAAAGGAAGAATACCCAGCTTTGGCATCAACATGGATGGGGCTGGAGGAGACTATGCTGAGTGAAATAAATCAAGCAGAGGGAGTCAATTATCATATGGTTTCACTTACTTGTGGAGCATAACAAATAACATGGAGGACATTAGGAGAAGGAAGGGAAAAATGAAGGGAGGAAATCAGAGGAGGAGCGAACTATGGGAGACTATGGACTCCGGGAAACAAATGGTGGGTTTTAGACGGAAGGGGACTGCGGGGCTGGGGGAAGTCTGGTAATGGGTATTAAGGAGGGCACGGATTGCATGGAGCACTGGGTGTTATAACGCAAATGATGAATCATGGAACATTACATCGGAAACTAATGATGTATGGTGACTAACATAACCCAATAAAGAGAATGAAGTTTCTGAGTATCTGTCATTTGCCTTATACAAGATCAGCTGGGTATCAGTTTTCAAAATTGTAGAGGTAGCTTCGGATCAGTCAAGTTAACATTATGTGGCATATAAGCCACTGGCTTTGGGGGTTCTGGGTAACGTCATGTAGCATTGGTCATTTTCCAGAAGTAGGTGAAAACAAGGTAGAATGATGAACCATGGGATTGCCACTGAAATGAGGTAGTGTACTGTTTAGATGCCAGACACGGAAAAAACTGTATTGATGAGGATGGCTGTGAGCACAAACTCTAGTGTGAGGGCAGACACTGTTAAGTACAGATGTCGTTTGTATTTGAGGTGTACCTTTCTTGAGTATTTCCTGAGTTATGCGAGGAAGACCGCTCAACATTCTAAGGATTTTATATCCTTTTAATTTTTTTTAAAGATTATTTATTTATTTGACAGAGATCACAAGTAGGCAGAGAGGCAGGTAGAGAGAGAGAGAGGAGGAAGCAGGCTCCCCGCGGAGCAGAGAGCCCGACGTGAGGCTCCATCCCAGGACCCTGAGATCATGACCTGAGCTGAAGGCAGAGGTTTAACCCACTGAGCCACCCAGCCCCCCCCACCCCCCTGCTTTTAAAACTTAGTTTTCACAGAGGTGCCTGGATGGCTCAGTTGGTTAAGCGTCTGCCTTTGGCTCAGGTCATGATCCCTGGGACTGAGCACCACATTAGGCTCCCTGCTCAGCGAGGAGCCTGCTTCTCCCTCTCTCTCTGCTGCTCCCCTGGCTCATTCTCTCTCTCTCTCTCTCTCTGTCAAAAACAAAACAAAACAAAGAAACAAACACAAAGCAAAAAACTTAATCTTCACAATAATGTCACCAGGAAGGCCATTTGATAGATGAGGAACTTGAAAGCACAGTAATATTAGAAAATGGACCACATCACCCAACCCTAACACTTATGTATCTCATTTAATTTACACTGTTCCAACATCAGTCAATACCAGGGCTCAAAATATAAATAACTAGTCATGGGTTATAAACACATATCTGGATTAATGGAAAAGCTTGATTGCATGTTGTCTGATTTTAGCCAGGTTAGACTGAAATTAAATTATTAAGTGTACTTAAAGCATTTATTTTACTCAAGAACCAATTCAGATGCCACTTTCTGTAAAGAATGCTACTTCAAGCCCCTCATTTGGAATTCATCTCTCCTTCCTCTGATCTCCCCAAATAATTTACACATTTCATGGTGCATAATAACCTCCCGCTTTGGTTGTAGTTATTGGCGAACCTTTTTATCTTTCTTTTCCAGCCACTGTAAATGCCTTATACAAAGTAGTTGCTCAAAATATGTATCAAATGGATGAGCTAAATGGTTAGGTGAAGAGATAAGTGAATGAACAAATGAATTAATAAATTAATGAATAAAAACATTCTTGTCCTCTTTAAACTAAGAGAACTGGTTTGTGTAAATTACCTTTAGAGTGGATAAAACCCTCTGATTATGATGATAATATGCAACATAATTGTTGTAAGGGAGGGGGACTGTTGTTTTAGAACTCAAATTGTCCTCTAGGTAAGATACTGAAGATTATTATTATGCATGGACTGGTTGATTATCTTCCACATATAGGCAGTTTGTCTTTGATTTCACCAAGCTAGCATCACACATTTTAGAAAACATCTTTTCCCCTGATACCCCTCCTCCACTCCAAGCTGTACTGGGGCAGGGAGGGGACTGTGAATTTTAGACACTGCAGAAATCATGAGCCTTCGGGGCACCTGGGTGGTTCAGTCATTTTGCATTTGCCTTTGGCTCTGGTTATGATCCAAGGGTCGTGGGACCCTGATGTGGGGCCCCTGCTCAGTGGGAAGCCTCCTTCTTCCTCGCCCACTCCCCCTGCTTGTGTTCCCTCTCTCACTGTGTGTCTCTCCTTGTCAAATAAATAAAATCTTAAAAAAAAAAAAAAAGTCATGAGCCTCCAGCAGGAACCTCTGTTTCCATAGCTGGTCGTTTGTAGGGGACATGGACACTGTTTACCCTTTTCACATGCTTTAGAGAAAAACTGTGCAGTGATGAATTTCAGCCCAAGGGAAGACCTTGAGTTGATCTTCAAGGAGAACTTTTATGGGAAGGCCCATTATCTTTGTCATCCAAAGGCATGTGCTGTACTCTGGAAACAGAGTGGGAACTGTGGCTTGACCTGAGTGGAAAAAAAAAATTGTTCTGTCACACTCAGATGTACTTTGGATACCATTTGGAATGTTCAGGAAGTAGCTGTGTAAAAGTGTTGGCTACCCCCCACCCCCATGAAAGTAGACTGAAAAACCCTGCCCCCTCCCTCCCTTCTTTTCTCCCTCCCTCCCTTCCCACCTTCCTTCACTATTTATCTCTGTATATATTCCCCATCTAATTCCAGAAAGGATTTAAACTTGTCCATACATATACTGTATTTGGAATGTTTCTTGTAGGTCAAGGGTTAGACTTTCCCAGCGCATTGATTTAAAGAGTTGCAGATTCATCTGATGTGAATTCAGCCAAGATATTGTTCTTTTGGGGTTTTCCTCTCATATATGGACATAGTAAAACACAAATGTAAATTTGTGACAGCATTTCGGGGTTCTCAGAACAGGCACTTAATCATCTACTTTTTGATTACATACAAAAGAAATGCAAGACCATTTTTCCCGCTGTTATCTTGTTTTCTAGATTTATCTGTTTAAAAATGATCTTTCAGGGCACCTGGGTGGCTCAGTTTTTAAATGTCTGCCTTCATGATCCCAAGGTTCTGGGTTTGAGGCCTGCATCACCTCCCTGCTTGAGGGGAAGCCTGCTTCTCCCTCTCTCACAGTGTCTCTCTGTGTCAAATAAATAAATAAAATCTTTTTTTAAAAAAATGATCTTTCATATGTTCTGTTTTAGTATTTAGTAATGAAGCATAAAGGTAAACCTTTGTAATGACTGCATTACTTATAACTGTGGCATATGTCTACAGTGAAGTTATTTTAAATTCAGTCAAAGGAAGACACCTAATTAAGGCAAACAAGGACTTGCTAATAGAGTTGTATTCTTTTATTTTACTAATGAAGTTGTATTAATATTTTCCCTAGCATTTTACCTGCTGCACATGGTTTCCTTGACTTTGTTCCTGCCTCTGTATTGCACATACAGGCATCTAGCTGACCAATAACGGTGAATGGAATCATTCTATTTTCCTGTCAAGCAAGATTTCAAGTGCATCTAGTACTTAACAGCCCATTGCATTTTGATTTATTTTATCCCATTAACTATTATATCATAACAAAAAATGATGTTTTGGTTAAATTATATTGAATAGGCCTGTTGTTCCTATAGTTTTTTGGGGGAGTAAATAAGATGTTAATTCATTCTTCATTCAGTAGTGACCTGTTGAAGCCCTACTAGGGTTAGCTGAGAGTTGGTGTGGAAAGGCTTGGCCTGGAACTTTAGATGTATGGGACTATGGAGTGGGCCCCAGGGCTGAAAAAAGTGTTGAGTCACTAGAGGATGTAGGATTGGGTGTGAACTTAGAAAGCCAGATGGGCATTTGCCTCACAGCTGGGCATTGACATGGACTTGTCTCTTAGAGTTTTGTGAAGGCAGAATGGTATCGCTGCTGTCTTCAAACTCTGCTCCCCAGACTCAGTTCTGCCGTGGCACCGCTGGTTACTCAGGAGAGTCCCGTTTTCCTATCTCGCTCCTAAGTCTTTGGGTTGCCTTGGTTCTGGTTTCCTAAATGCTTCCCAAAAACTTAGGAGCGAGGCAGGAAAATGAGACTCAACTGAGTAACCAGAGGCGCCACCACAGAACTAAGTCTGAGGAGCGAATTTTGAAGACAGCACACAGGGCAGCAGAGAGCTGTGTTCTTCTCCTCCAGGGCCACCTTCAAAGGGTCCCTTCTCGATTTGCTTATCTTGGACCACGCCTGCTTGCCACACCAAAGACATTAAATGTATATGAGAAAGGAGCCTTTGACTTGGCTTCTGAAGACTTGTGCACAGAGCATCCTGGGAAAAAGGAGGGTTGTGAGAGAGATGAGATCCTACTTATCAGCTGTATCATCTGCCACTTGTTTGGCCAGACTGGAAATCTTAATGTCACCTCTTCTCAAACCTGGCACCTTTTAACCAAAAAGAAGATAGAAAGACTCACCCCATTGACTGACTTTCTGAAGGATCACTGGCATTGATTCCTGATGCTTTGCTTCTCCCCACCACTAGGGTCTCTCCCTCCAGTCTTACTCTCCCAAACCACTGATCATAGGATCACTCAGGCTCAAAACACCTCATTCTCTGGCTTTTAAAAATAAATACTTTATGAGCATAGTTTGCTGTGAACTTTTCATTTTCAAAAATTTCTCCTCCAAATAACACATGCATGTCCAATCCAGAAAATTTTGAAATCAGTTTAAACAAAATGAAATTCAAAGAATCTGTAATTATGCCAACTCAAAAATGCTAACTAGAGTGATTATTTTTACATATACTTCCATATTTATAATATTATGAGTAATATTACTACATCAGTAAGTAGAAATTCATCCTGTTTCATAAACTGTGAGCTCACTCATTTCTAATCTGTTTTATCCACTTGTGTTTTGTGAACACGTGTACTTCAGTAACACCCTTTGTTTCAAGGATAGTTTAGAAACATATATTTCCTGGTCAGATGGTATGCACATTTTTAATCCCTTTAGTATGTGTTACCAAATTGCCTTGAGAATATTTATTTATATCAATTTATGTCAAATGAGAATAGAAGCGTACATCATTTCAGTGTGGCTTTGTAGATTTTTCATGTTTTACAAATTGAGGGTTCGAGACTTTGGTGGAGGAAGTGCCTGCGGATGGGCTGGAAATAGCAAGAAAATAAGAATTAGAAGTGGAGCCTGAAGATGAGCCTGAATTTTTGGGATCTCATGATAAAATGTTAACAGATGAGGAATTACGTTTTATGGATGAGCAATGAGAGTGGTTTCTTGAGGTGGAATCTTGTCCTGGTGAAGGTGCCCTGAGGATGGTTGGAATGACAACAAAAGATTTAGAATATTACACAAATAGTAAAGCAGCAGCTCCAATTTTGAAAGAACTAAGAGCATTGACCCCAATTTTGGAAGTTCTGCTGTGAGCAAAATGGTATCAAACAGTGTCACAGGCTATGGACAAATTGTTTGTGAAAGGAAGATCCAGTTGACATACAAATTTCATTGTTTGTCTTAAGAAATTGTCACTCCATGTTCAGCAGCCACCACCCTAATTGGTTCGCAGCCATCAACATGGAGTCACGACCTTTCACCAGCAAAAAGATTGGGAATCGCTGAAAGTTGAGATGATAGTTCACATTTTTAAGTAATACAGTATATTAAAATTAAGATACGTATGCTGTTTTTTTAGACATAATGCTGTTGCATACTTAATGCTACAGTGTAGTATATACATCACCTTTTTATGCACTGGGAAACCAAAAAATTGATTTGACTTGTTTTATTGTAATACTGACTTTATTGTGGTGGTGTGTAACAAACCCTCATCTCTGCACTGTGCTTAAATTTGGGAGTGCTCCTTCTTGGACTTTTTGATGGACACTTGTCATTAATTACAATAAAGGCCTTGCTACTTTGTTGGGAGGAAAATGGAATTTAATTATATTATACTAATTTCCACTAACCTAATTGCTAATGAGCTTTAATTTTTTTTATGTTTATCTTTTCTACTTTTATAGTTTCTCAATTGTGATTTGTTTAGTCGTATTTGCCCATATTTTGAAAATAAGTACTTTCTTAACTGCTTTGATATGTATCTATATTGAGATATTAAGGTTATGTATATATAACCTTAATACATATTAAGAATAGTGACTCCATATCTGCCACAAATTCTAAATATTTTTGGTTCAGATAGTCTTTCTTTTAATATTTTGATTGTTTTCCCATAACAAATCTTAGTCTTTTTTATGTTTTCTGACCTCCCAGCAAAGAAAGACCTTCTCCAATCCCTAATTACTCATATAGTTATATTTTTGTCTACTATGCTTATGATTGTATTTTTCATATTTTAGTCTGTCTTAAATAATTTTTTGATGAGAGTAAAAGAGCCAGTGTACAGTTTTGACTGTTTATAGACATCTATTCTGTTTCACTGTTCTGTTTATTCCTTGTAACATTAAGGAATGTAATATTAAGGTGAATTTTCAGTATCCACAAGTACAGGTCAATAAATAATTTTTTTAAGTAATTAAAAATAAATCTGCTATTTTTCTTTTCCATACAAAACAGACTTATTGTTGAAACTTCAATATAAATTCTAGTGGAACGTTGCAGATGATAGCTATATGAATTTGACAAATGAGTCTTTTATAATATTTCTTACCTAGATAGTAACATTTCTTACTCTGTACATCCAGGTGTTTTCTGCCCTTTAGTGAAAATATTGTGCTTTCCTTCATATAAGAAACCCCTGTGGAATATATTCTTAAGTGTTTGCATTTTGTTCTTGTCTCGTTTCTAGATTTAATGGAATACCATGAATATTAAGCTCTTTAAATTATAGTAAGGAAAATGTTTGCTGTTGCTATTTTACTGGGCATTTTTAATTAGGAATAAATGTTGAAATATTTTAAAGACTTTTTGTCATCTGGGATTTGTTTTTTCTCTTTTTTGATGTAGTTTTGTCAGGGTTTAAATTTAGAATATCTTACATTACATCTGGATTTTTTGAACAGATCTTTGCAATGTTACAATGTTTAGTAGTATTACATGATTTTACTAATTTAATAATATTTAAGGTTTTGTATTTATATCTCTAGGCTTCTGTTGTTTTCTGTCTTTTTTTTTTTTGTTTTGTTTTGTTTTCTGTCTTTTGAAGGCTCAGTCTTTGATATTAATCTTTTGGATTCCTGACCTATTTGCAAACTATCCCATTTTTTTTTAGGGCTCTAGAAGGTAAGAAGTTTGAAAGAACTTAGCCACAAGCTAGTTTTGAAACGGAAGTCCTTAGAAAATATTTTTAAATGTCCAAATTATTTACAAAATTATAGAATGTTTTGGTTGTGTTTAAAGGTAATGTCAGGGCCAGTGGGGGAGTTTCTGGGAGTAATATAAATTTTGCCTTTCTTACTTTGATATACTTTGACATATTCCATAATAAAAAGTATCTACAAATTAGGTAGCCTGCAAAATGTTTTCAGTGGTTCCTGGCTTATTCAGGTTTTCTAATGCCTCTAGTTGTTTTGGTAATTTACATTTGATTAGGGAATAGCGTGAAATTTTAATCTTCTTGAAGGTGTGGTTTTATCAAGTTTCCTAAATCAGACATAGTCACATTCTATTTTATCTCTTTCAGTTAGATTATAAACTTGGCTCTTTAAAATCATCTCTCTAAATTATACCTCCGATCCTGTTACCATCTATGGGTAACCCCTGTACATCCTTGATCAAATTTAGAATTTCTTGTGGGGTGGGCAACAAGGCCTTCACATCCTGACCCCAGCCTGCCTATCAAACCACAGCTCCATCCTGATGTCCTACACTGCCAAGAGACACATGGAACATGTCTCCCGTAAAAAGACCCCATTAATTCTCCAAGACAACCTCCCCCCACCCCCACTACAGAATGCCATTTCTTTTAAGCCTTTTACAAACTCTTCTTGTCTCCATCTCCTGTCTCTACTTTGTATCAAATTCCCCTTTTGCTGAAACTGCAGGGTTGCCTTTATTATACTGTATTAGGTTTGCATAGAAACACTCTTATTTTTTTCCTCCAGCCACTCTGCTAGCAGATGCCCTGGTACCCAGGCATGGGGAGAATAGTTTTGGGGTAGGTGTGCTATGCAACAGTTTGTGTGTTAGGCTGGCTGGTGTCTTCTGTGTCCAGCCCTGAGGTTGCTCATGGAATGTTTGCTGGATGAATGCAAGGTGGATAGAATGGGCCTGGCATATCCAGGTCATCTGGAGCCCAGTGGGGTGGACCCCAGCAGGATTAGTGGAGAGAAGTAGTAGGAGACAACTTTGGATCACGTCATCATTCACAGTTTATCAGTGGGAGTGAACACTGGAAGCAAAGAACGTGTATATGGGCTGTATGGATAGGATAAACTACTGCAATCACTCTGTCATCATTTTCTTCAGTGTGCTTACACCAAAATGATTATTGGGAAAGAATTTAGAAGGACTGTTGTCTGAACTCCAAAGCTGTTTAGACACAGAACATTTACTAGACTGTAGTTTTCTTCCTTCTGCCTTTGGGTGAGCTGATTGTGGTTTTCCCTAGAAATTAAGTCTATTTTACAAGTTCCCTTGTAAGGTTGTTCAGATTTATTATAAGCATAAGCTGCATTGACTAATGTTATTTGGGTGGAAGGAAACCCAGTAAAGTCCCCGAGGTTAACTCTGCTTAGGGAGTGCAGCTTTTCCATCATGGAAGATTGTAGGCTTTTGACTGTCATTCAAAAGTCATATTTTGTCAAGGCTTTGGTTCTTTTTTCTAGTTTGTTCATTTGCCTCTTGGTTTACTGATATTATTTGGATGAAAGCAGTCCTGTGATTGGAGGAAGATGGTCGGAAACCTAACAATGTTTGGAGTTCTTTATTTGTGTGGATTATCTATTTAATAGTTACTATTCTGTAGTTTCTTGTTTGTGTGTATTGGGCGTGAGGGAAGTGGGATACATGTGACATTTACATACGATATAGTTACAGGTGGTAGAGAAAATAGGGGCCTAAAAAGAGGGGAAAAGATTCTACATTTGATTTTGGATTTTGCTTTCATCGTATCTAGTGATCTGTGTGGCTGATTCGTAGCTATTGCAGAAACTCATCATTTGACTACCGTAAATTTTCTTCCCCACTGTCCTGCAGGCCCCAAAGAGCTTCCCAAATAAATTGCATGTAGTTGTTTTCACTGACTACATCAGCAGCTATGAAAATGATTAAAGAGCTATTTGAAGATCCAGTGACCTTTCTTGGGAAGCCGAGGCACGAGCTGGCTGACTGCCTGCAGGGCATGATGTAGATCTCAGGAATTCAGGCACAAGGTATAAGATATCTTTGGTCTAGTCTGATTGTCTTTAGTATGCATAAAACAGTATAGGATGTGTGGAAAATGCTCAAGGAGCAGAATTCCAACTGGCTCTATGTAGTCCAAAAGTGAAAGAATGAATTAAGGATTTCTGTGTTTCTAGAACCTTACATAGTGCGTGGTGTTATGCGGGTAAGCAATAGATGTGTACGGAATTAGATTTGATTCTGAATAATTGATTACAATGTCATACTCCAAGGAAATTTGTACGGGCTGACATACGGAGGTTGTGCTTGCAGATATGAAGTGCACGTTGGAATTAATTATCCTGGTCTTTTTGAGGGAAGTACTTTCTCTTGTCAGTTGAGTTGACTGATGCAAAAGCACCTTCTAGATTTGAATTAGCTGGATAATTCTTGAGTTACCTCAAGCCTTTAAACTGGTGGAAGCTTTAATGGATATTAATTAGTGTGAACGCCTTTCATTCTTAGAGGGTCCTTTTTTTTTTTGTCTTTTTCTTTTTTTCTAAAAAGAAATCTATCTTGATTGACATATGGATCCCTCTGTTTAATGTTTTATTGTTTTTGAAGAAACGGGCTTTGATTTCCTGCCAGAGAACTTTCATAAAAGGACCTTAGCCTGCTGAGCCCTGATTAAACACCAGGGAGAAGTGATGATTCTTTTGTATAGCTCTCTCCTGAAAGGTGAGGAGGCCAAAATTACAATGACTCTAGGAGATACTGCTGAAGGACCACATTCAGCTACAGGAAAAATCAACCATTGCATAAACAGCAGTAGGATTGGGATGCAAATGCCATTTTCCGCTATTTTATGAATGCTTCAAAAGGTCTGTAGAAGAAGAGGTCATAAAGATCTCTTTGCAGAGAGAATATGGGGTTAGTTTTATATATTGCTGTTGAGTATTGACCTACATAGCTGAGAACTCTTTATAAAGTAAAATAGATTTTTATTTAAGGATCCTTCCAATTTTAGCAGATGTAAGAGATTTACATAACATGGCAAGTGTTTGTATAAATTAAACAGTGCTCCTTGTTTTGGATTTGCTAAGTTTGCTTCTAACTCTTGCATTGTGGCAGCCCTAGTTATTAACCCTGTCCCCCCAAATCAGTTCTCAAAATCAGTTTCTAAACAAACCTGGCTTATGAGTGGGGTATCAGAGTATCAGAGCGAAGGCCCCCAAGGCAGGAGGGCCTCTGGTTTCATCTTCAGATGTAGCCTGGCTCTGTGGGTTGCTAGTCATGTAGCCTTGAGCAAGGTTTTAGCTGCTCTGAATTTCAGTGGAAGCATAAATAAGATAAAAATATTTACCTGGCAGAGGGATTGTGAGGACTTAATCAGATAAAGTGCACAAAAGGCCTAATGTGCTTTGGATTTGATAGCACTGCTTGTGGTAACAATATTTTATAAAGACATAAAAATAAAATGGACCAAAGAGATGATAATCGATTGACTTGTTGTTCTTAGTCTTAGCCAGAGATAAAACTATATTGCTAGAGAATTTTTGGGTCATTTGCAATTATTTTTATCAAGTAGAAGATGAACATGATCATATATCATTTATTTACCCTGGGCTTGACCCAAAACACACACTCCAGAGCCCATCAAGAAGTGATTAGAAATGGAATACCAGGGGCACCTGGGTGGCTCAGTGGGTTAAGCCACTGCCTTCAGCTCAGGTCATGATCTCAGGGTCCTGGGATCGAGTCCCGCATTAGGCTCTCTGCTCCGCAGGGAGCCTGCTTCCCTCTCTCTCTCTCTGCCTACTTGTGATCTCTCTTCGTCAAATAAATAAATAAAATCTTAAAAAAAAAAAAGAAATGGAATACCAGTTTATTCTCTCTCTCGTTTTTTCTTATGTGTGTTCACAAATGTAAATCATAATATCCTATCTGCTTTAAATTTTACTTTCCAGTTCAAGGAGAATGATCCTAGTCTAAATTTGTACCTATTAGAACTTAACAGTGAGTCTACTGTTCATCCTAAAATAAATGCACCCTTGCCAAGATGACTGATGTCAGCTAATATTAAAAGTGAATATTAACTATCTGCTACAAATGAGCTACTTGTTCTTAATTAATGTAAAATAAAATAATGTACATTTAGGAACATAACCACAAGTCACTGCCTTACTGGTTGGTCATTATTTATGTATTTATTTATTTATTAACATAGGTTTATAGAAAAGGTGATCAGAGAATAGAGAGTTCCCATGAAATTTCCTCTTACTTTTGTCTTTGCCCTAATTGTAAATGTGATACATTTGTTACAATTGATAAATCAGTTTTGATACATTATTATCAGCTGAAGTCCATAGTTTAGAGTTCACTGTGTGATACTATTCTGTAATTTTTAACAAATACATAATGTTACTTATCTGCCATTACAGTATCACACAAAAGAGTTTCCCTGCCCCCAAATTCCCCCATCCTTCATCTAGTAGTCCCTCCTGCTGCTCGTCCAACCTCTGGCAGCCACTGATTTTTTAAATTGTTTCTCTAGTTTTACCTTTTCTGGAATGTCAAATAGTTGGAATCATACAGTATGGAGCCTTTTCAGACTGCCCTCTGACACTGCAATGTTTTTAAGTTTCCTCCATGCCTTTTCATGGTTTGATTGCTTATTTCTTTTTAACTCTAAAGACTATTATATGGATGTCCTGCAGTTTATCTCTTCAGACATCTTAGTTGCTTCTAGTGTTTGGGAACAATGAGTAAAGTTTCTATCAACCTTCATGTACAAATTTTTGTGTGGACCTCAGTTTCAGCTCACTTGGGTAAATACCAAGGATCATGATTGTTATGTCATGGTAAGAGTATGTTTAGTCTTGTAATAACTCCCACCTGTCTCCTAGAGTGGCCATACCATTCTGCATTCCCACTGGCAAGGGATGAGAGTTCCTGTTGCTCCACATAATCACCAGTATTTGGTGGTATTTTGGATTTTAGCCATTTATTTAGTTACATACAGTTAATTAATTTATTTCACTTTCCCAGTTAAGTTTGCTTTTCCAGGAGAGTGTAAGTGTTGTGAAGGCACAGGTTTTAGCTTTTTTTACTGCCATATCCCAAGTTCCTAGAGCAACTGGTGACATATAGTGGGTGCTCAGTAAATACTTGTGGAGGGGGTGAATGAATGAATCACAGCAGTGAAAAGTAAACATCCCAAGGGATCATTTCTATAAAGAGAGAAACCATTGCCAAGAAGGTTTTTATTTTCCTAAGAACCAAAAATAAATTTCATATATGTTTATGTAAATACTGATAAATTGGTGTTTTCATCTGGATTCATAGTAGTCTCCAAGTCAGTAAGCCTTTGCAAGTAAATCTCAGATTCAAAATTCAAATTTAAATTTTATAAAAATATTGACCTTCCAGTAAGTCAAAAGCAATTTATCTTTCCTTACCACTTTGTAAAACAAATTCTTTGTTAGTTATATTTAAAGGAAGTATCAAATTAGACAACATCTACCATTTGATTGAATCTAGGGCATAACTCTGACTGTGCATTTATCATCGTCTGGAGAACTTTTCACAAAATCATGTGCCAGTCCTTGCCTGCAGGAATTCTGCCTTAAATGTTCAGCCTTACACCTGACCCCTCTACCCCCTTCCCAGGTAGTTATGTAAGTTCCCACATGCTTTCAATGCAAAGCTAGGGTTGAGCCTTCTAATATTAGGGGCTTAAGAAACTCAATATTGATTTTAGTCAGGAGATATTAAAATGAATTTTTTGAAAGAAATAGCTATATAAAATACATTGTAGAGAATTTATTACTTTGTTTTAAAGCATAATAGCTCACAGCTTATCAAGCTGTCTGTAGTCCTCAAATTAGAAAAGTATGAAGCAAATTATAGGAATAGCATGATTTTCCTCTCCACCTTTTTAAATTCTACCCCAGATCTTGATAGGAACAGTGAGCAAAGGACTGCTGAAGTGATAAACAGGTATCACACCTCTCCATGAGCAGGCTAGTGGAGTAAGGCCATATATAAATTGGTATACATTTTTTGGAAGGCAGTTCAGAATTAATATTGAAAATTCACATGCCCTTTGATCCAGAACTCTATATCTAAGAATTTACCCAGAAGAAATAGATTTTCATTGCAGCATCACATGTGGTACCAAACACTAATAACTATCCTAGATACCCACCAAGAGGGAAATGCTTGAATAGGCATCAGGTGCAACCAGCCATAGCCCACTCTATGTAAAAAATCTTTAATATCTTATGATACATATTGAAATAAATCCTATCAATTATCCATTATTAAACAACAGAAACAAGTTAAATAACAATGTTTAACCTATGATGCTATTTTTATAAAAATAAACTCATTTCACCCACCATAAAAAATGTAAAAAAATCTTCTTTCTGTATGTATGGTTCTTAATATTTTGGAAAAGATCTGAAGAGTAATTCCCTATATGGTTAGCAGTGATTTACACCCGGGGGATGAGCGTGGGAGATGAAGAAGGTTTTATTCAACCAATTTTTAAATTTTTTATTATTGAAAACCAAATGATGTTATATTTGAAATTTAAACAAAAGCAAGAAAATGAGACAACCCCGCCAAGCCCCTATGATTTCTGATACTTTAAAAAAAAAATTGACATTTCTATCAAACAAAATGCCCTACATTGTAATACTCCTGGAAAATTTAGCCAATCATGAGTAAGATCTTGATAAATACTTAGTTTTGTGTTCAGATACCTTCAGTCCCCATCTGCTCCCCTCCTCGTTTCTAAAACTGCTGCAGTACTTATCTGAGCAAAAGTTGGATTCCTCTCAGATGGACCTTGATTAGGTGCCTAGGAATTAAAACAGTAGCTTTTATAAAAACTTTATTGGAGTCTACTTGACATGGTGTTACATTAGTTTCAGGTATACAGCCTAGTTGACTCAAATCTCTATATTAGGCTATGCTCACCACAAGTGTAGTTACCATCTGTCAACATGAAACACTATCACAATGTCATTGACTCTGTTTTCTCTGATCTACCTTTCACTCCTATGGCTTCCTTATGGCTGGACTCTTGTACCTCCTGCTCCCCCTTCGCCCATTTTGCCCATCTCCCTACCCTTTGTCCTCCGGCAAAGATCAGTCCTCTGTCTTTATAGGCCTGATTCTGCTTTTGGTTTGTTTATTCATTTGTTTTCTTCTTTAGATTCCAAATATAAGTGAAATCATATGGTATTTATCATTCTCTTAGTTCATCTGTTTTTTAGATCCTATATGTAAGTGAAATCAAATGGTATTTTTTTTTCTCTTATTTCACTTAGCATAATACCCTCTAGGTCTGTCTGTGTTGTTGCAAATGACAAGAGCTCATGGCTGACTAATATTCCATTATATATATACCTACCACAACTCTTTATCCATGTACTGATGGACAGTGTATTTGGGCTGTTTTTACATCATGGTTATTATAAACAATGCTTCATAAACGTAGGGGCGCATGTATCTTTTCAAATTAGAGTTTTAATATTCTTTGGGTAAATACAGAGTAGTAGAATTACTGGATCATCTGATATTTCTGTTTTCAGTTTTTTGAATAATTTCCATACTGTTTTCTACAGTGGCTATACCAGCTTATATACCTGCCAATAGTGTGCAACGGTTCCTTTTTCTTCACATCCTCGCCAACACTTATTGTTTCTTGTCCATTTGAATCTAGACATTCTGGCAGGTGTAGGGTAATATCTTACTGTGGATTTGATTTACATTCCCCTGATGATGAGTAATGTTCAGTACCTTTTCACATACCTGTTGATCATCTGTATGTATCTTCTTTAGTTTTAATGTGTACAACATATTGATTTGATAATTCTGTACTTAACTGAGTTCTCACCATGATAATTATAGTCACTGTTTGTCACCATACAACAGAGTGTGGTGATTTCTTTTATTTTTTTATTTATTGATTGATGGGGCAGAGGGGCAGAGGGAGAGGGAGAAACTTTAAGCAGGGTCCATGCCCAGAGGGGAGCTCACTGTGGGGCTTGGTCTCACAACCCTGAGATCATGACCTGAGCTGAAGTCAAGAGTTGGACACTTAAGTGACTGAGCTACCTACCTGGGTGACCCACAACAGAGTCTTTTTTATTGGGCTCTTATTACCTTGGCATGAAATTGAACATCAGCCCTGCAATTGAACTCAGTCTTCAAGGAAGTCAGGCTGGTTCCAAGTCCCAGTGGTGTAATCATGTGGCTGGTTTGTTGACCAGCTCCCATCCTGAGTCCTCTCATCTCATTAGTATAAACCGAGGTGTGATCCATGAGCTTATAAATAAGAAAGGCACTCATATTACTTATGAAATTCCGAGAATTTAGATTCTTTTTCCTAGGAGCCAGGGACAAAGACCAATCAAATTCTTTAATATACAACAGTAGGTCTTCCTGAAGTCAGACTGGGAAGTAAGAGGTGTAGGACTCAGCTCTTATTTCGTCCCGGGGCGTCTGAGCAGTGACACTTCTGGTGGTCCTCCCTGCTCCATTCCTGTCCCCCTGAGCAATCATACTCGTGGTTCTTTCCTGATGCATTCATCTTAGGTTATAGTCCCTGTTTCTTCTTGTAAACAGTTTTAAGGATCAGTGTTTCATTTTCCAGGAACCCCATTATTCACTCTCCACTGTGAGATTCATCCCTGAGCCTATCCTGTTTTGCATTTCCATGTCTATACCATTTTCCATCTTAAAACCCTAGAAACCAACCAAACCAAAACACAGTAACAAAGACTCCATCAACCATCCTTTTCTTCAATAGAACTTCATTGTCTGTTAAATCTAGGAGGTTAACCCTAGAATAGGATGTACAATTTCAGGAGATGCAGATTCCTAGTGGAAATGGTGGGGTTGACCTGTATTTCTAGGAGATCAGGGAACTAAAGCTTTTGCATTTCTTTCTTCAAGAAAGATAATGAATAAATAGAAAGCCTTTATATCTCTCTTTTAAGAATGTAAACTAGCAATTTAAGAAAAGTCTTATAAACCACTGCTTGACCCAAGTGGCAAAGGATTCTTCAAAATCCTTTAAAAACGAGTTCTGAATTTATTTTCAAAGTTAGTTATTTGACATAATACATTGTATTGAGTTATCTCTAAATTGATATTTACTCATGTATCATCCCTTTGAAATATACTCCAAAGATTACATCTCATGTAGTGTTTCTGTCTTAACTATTTGAATTGCCTTAGGCAAGAACAATGCAAGAAAGCATCAATCATTGCTCAAAATGGATCACATTGATCCATTTCCAGTTATTTTTCAGTGTTGTTCTTAAAAGCAGTGAGTGTTGGATTGCTTTAGATAATCATCTGAAAGATCATGGTCCTTCTGATCTTTCACCGGGACTCAGGACCTAATGAAAGAGAAACCAGGATAGATGGAAGCGAGCACAGCCGTATGCCCGCTACAAGACCATGAATGCTTCGTGGTAGAAGTTTCAGATCCATGATTTTATTTAACTACATTTAATCCCCACAGCAGTTCTTCAAGGCAAATACGTATGCCACATTCTCATAGATCAGAAAACTGAATTCACGGAGATACTGTTTTTACTCATTATTGAGGTAAAGAGTAATAGACATAGGATTGGATTATTTTGATAATTCGAGCTCCTTCCACAATACTATATAGTCATTGTTTCCAGGATGCCCTATTTAATAGATACCTACAGTTAATACTCACTTCTCAGTTTGCACATTTGCAAAAGATTGCTCACATTATTGTAGGATCAGAGCTCCCAGTAGGTTGTTAAAGGTAGTGAACTATTGTGTTCATTCTTTCAATGTATTTTTACAGAGTATCCTCTCTGTGCCAAGGCACTGTTGGAAATGAGGTTGGCATCCATGAATTATATGCATGACTTTGTCCATTCAGTGAACACTGAATCACACCATTCTATAACATGGCCTGGTGAAGATGGTAAAAAGTCGTGACAGACTAATTTTACTTTTTGGAAGTTCTTTAAATCATGAAATAAAAAGACCTCCTACCGTTAGGTCTGAAAGATGTAAAACCACAACTTAGAATCCTTTGTTTGAATTGATATCATTTAACTGATTTTATTTAATGATCTTTTTAATTTTATGAACTTTCAAGTTCGCACTTCAAACGGTCATGCCAGGCAGGTCCCAGGTCCCAGGCTCAGAAGTGGTAGTGCATGTGACAGCGCCTACAGCAACTAATAAGTGGGTTCCATGACAGCGACCCAGTTTCAGCAGGTACCCTAATTGCAGATTATACTCTTCATGGTTTCTTCTTTGTGTGAATAGTAAGCGTATGAAATCTTGAGTCAACATTTCCTTTTCTGTTGCATAAACAGTGCTGAAAGCTTAATGATCAGCTGGAGAAGAGGCGTAATGAATAGTTGCAGCATTGTTCGTGAAACACCGTGGTGGCTCTTTCTCTGCCATCATTTTATCTATGCTTGAATTTTGCATATCCTTCTAGTCTGTCATTCTCCTTGAGCATTGGACACTCCCCCTGCGGTAATTGCTGTGACACACATACAGCTTCTAGTATGACAATGGAAATGTCTCTCCTTCAACCTGAGCTCACTTCATTGGAGGGACTATTTTCCAGAATGGTGGCTCTGCAGAGAGTGACTCATCCGGTCAAACTATAATACATTTTTTTTTTTTTTTAAGGTGTATTTGGCCTTTTGGATAATGAAACATTGTGTTGCTTTTCTGTAAAGTAAGAGTAAAATTTTCAATGAATTGGCGTTTGGGATTGGAATTTGCAGGTTTTTTTTTGCTGTATTTGATTTTAAACCACTGTTAATTTTTTGTAGTTCTGTTTCTACCCTTATGTATTCTATGTTATAAATTTGAACAGTGCTGCTCTCTCTGCAGTGAATTAAATTGCTAAGTTATTGAAATGTTAACATACACAATTATTTAGTATTGCCTTTAGTAGCCCATTAGCAGGTGGTGATAATGAGCTATTATATCTCCCCAGGCCAAGTGTCAATTAGGTGCTAACTAAGTAAGAGGTCTTACTGTACAAACGGTTTCTAGAAGACAGGGTGCAATGAACAGTGCCACCTTTAATTTTACCCACAATATTTAAACCTATGGCTATTTATTATATTATGCTCTTTTATTTGGCTGCTGGTAAAAGAAAAGTTTCCCAGAGTCTGCTATTAAAATCAACGAGAGTGGTTTAGTTTAAAATTAGAGAAAACACATTTTCAAATAAGTACGGAGTTAGTTTCTTTGTATCATTCTTTAGAAAGCATAAACTTATTTTGAACACAGAGTATAGTAATCTGTAAATATGAGTGAGGTAGGCAGAGTACTCCCTTGCTCCCTTAGGTATTAATATGTCATTTTGGGGAAAAAAATAATGGAGTTCTATTCATTATAGGTATTTCATGATGAGTAATTTCTTAAGCAACATTAGAAGCATCCAGATGATAACCTTTTTAAGATTTGTAAAATATATTTATCATATTAGGGTGACAAGTGAGATAGCAAAAGCTAGCTTGAGAATCTTTAGAATTAGGTTATATTTAGGTGGATTTAACTGCCAAACATTATTATAGTGGCCAAAGTAACCGATTTGTTATCTGTGGTCTATTTAAGAGAAATAAAAACACATGTTAGTGAAATCATTCCCACCCCATCTTTGTTTTTTGATACATTCTTGAGAAAAGCATTAACTGTCTAAGAGTTGCAGTTATTTTGGACCTTTTGCTTATTCACGAAATACATGTTTTAAATAAACTAGAATTTTAAATAAAATGACCTTTTATAATCAGAAGCTTTATAATAAACATTCATGAAATATTGATGACCTGAAAATAAATGAGAGCATAAACTACACTCCTACAAGTCACTAATTCCTAAATTTTTACCTAAAGTGATATATATTTTTAGCTCTTAGTCTTCACAAATGCTTTATGTTATTTTCTACCTGCATTTATTGTGTAATAATTCACTTTTGACCCATGACTAACCACTCTCCACAATAAGTTGATATAATTCCAGGCTGTGGTGAAGTTCACACTCGTTTCATCTGTCTGGTTCTTTGGCCAGTGCAGCACGACATAGAATTCTTTGTTTTTTAAAATTAAAAAAAATTTTATTATGTTCAGTTAGCCAACATATAGTATGTCCTAAGTTTTTGATGTAGTGTTCAGTGATTAATTAGTTGTGTGTAACACCCAGTGGTCATCACAACATGTGCCCTCCTTAATACCCATCCCCCTGTTACTCCATCCCCCACCCTCTCCCTTTTGTAACCCTCACTTTGGTTCCAAGAGTCCAGCGTCTCTCATGGTTTCTTTCCCTCTCTGATGTTTTCCCAATCAGTTTTCTCTCCCTTCCTCTGTGGTCCTCCATGCTATTCCTTATATTCTACATATGATTGAAACCATATGATAATTGCCTTCTTCTACTTGACTTAATTTCACTCAGCTTAATCCCCTCCAGTTCCATCCATGTCAGTGCAAATCGTGGCTATTCATCCTTTCTGATGGCTGAGTAATATTCCATTGCATGTATGAACAACATCTTCTTTATCCATTCATTGATTGAAGGGCATCTCAGCTTCTTCCACAGTTTTGCTGTTGTGAACATTGCTGCTATGAACATTGGGGTGCATTTACCCCTTCTTTTCACTATATCTGGATTTTGGGGGTAAATACCTAGTAGTACAATTGCAGGGTCATAGGGTAGCTCTATTTTTAACTTTTTGAGGAATCTTCATACTCTTTTCCAAAGGAGCTGCACCAGTTTGCATTCCTACCAACAGTGTAAGAGGCTTCCCTTTCCTCAACATCCTCTCCAACATTAGTTGTTTCCTGCCTTGTTAATTTATGCCATTCTAACTGGTGTAAGGGGTATCTCTTTGTGTTTTTGATTTGAATTTCCCTGATGGCTAGTGATATTGAACATTTTTTCATGTGTCTGTAAGCTATTTGTGTATCTTCTTTGGGAAAGTATCTGTTCATGTCTTCTGCCCATTTTTTGACTGGGTTGTGTTTTTTGGGTGTTGAGTTTGAAAAGTTCTTTACAGATCTTGGATACTAGCCCTCTATCTGTAATGTCATTTGCAAATATCTTCTCCTATTCAGTGAATTGCCTCTTAGCTTTGTTAACTGTTTCTTTTGCTGTGCAGAAGTCTTTTATCCTGATGAAATCCCAAAAGTTCATTTTTGCTTTTGTTTCCCTTGTCTTTGGAAATGTGTCTTGAAAGAAGTTGTGGCTGATGTTGAAGAGGTTACTATGTTCTTCTCTAGGATTTTGAAAGATTCCTGTCTTATGTTCAGGTCTTTCATCCACTTTGAGTTTATCTTTGTGCATGGTGTAAGAGAATGGTCCAGTTTTGTTCGTCTGTATGAAGCTGTCCAATTTTGCCAGTACCATTTATTGAAGAGACTGTCTTATTTCCATTGGGTATTTTTTCCTGACTTATCAAAGATTGGTTGACCATAGAATTGAGGGTCCATTTCTGGAGTGTCTGTTCTGTTCCATTGATCCACAACAGAATTCTTTAAATGTATTGAGATAATCTCTAAATTCTTCTGCCATGGTGGCTGCCTGGCTTTCAAGTAAATTTGAGAAATAAAGAAAGTATGAGAAAAGAGAAAGGGAAGCAAGGAGGAGGGAAGAGGAAAAGAAAGAGAAAGAGTAAGAAAATGAAGAAAAAGAAAAGAAGGAGAAAGAAAGGAGGCAAAGAAAAGGAGAGACCGTGAGAAGGGGAAATGAATGAAAGAAGATAGGGGAGCTAGACCAGAGGCTTGGTAGTTGGCTTTTGCCAGTGCATTTATATTTATGCCAAATGTAATGTTTTCATTTACCTTTGAATCCTTTCATTTTAAATATGGAGATACTTTCAACTGAGGAAGTTTAAGAAGTCTATCATTTCATTTAAAATCCATAATACACTAGGAGTGGGTGTTTTTGAGTTAAAATAATATTGTATTCAGGGGATTTGCGATGTTCAATTGCAATCTAAAATACAGATAGTTTTCTTTTTACCATAAATTGCTTGTGTTTATTTTTTCATCGTGTTCTTTTTTTGGACGAGTAATCAAATAAAGAGCACATGTGGTTTCTTCAGTTCACATTCATGGAATCATAAACAGTTCTTTCCCTACCCCCTCCTGCACACAGAGTCTGTTTTCTCCATTATAGATAGAGCTATTTAGAACAAAACCCAGAGGTCAGATGGTGCTTCATCTTCCGTAAACCGTTTGACTTCCTGTCAGATTTGGAATAAAAGCTCAACTCTTTGGCTACCCCACAAGCTCTTATTCCATTCATCTTCTGCCAACATCCTTGAACTGGTAGACACTCCATGACAGAAGCTCATAACTGTCCACTCCTCAGACATACAGGGCGTGTTCTGCTCAGGATTTTCACTAGCTGTTCCTTTTGCATAGACCACTCTTCCCTCAGACCTTCTCTTCTTTCATTCACATCCCCGCTATAGTGCACCTCCCCTTCCTCTAAGCTGTCCTGGCCAGTCTATCTACAATAAATTCCCTTGGCCTTCGCCTGTAGTCATTCTCTAACTTCTCAGTGTACCTGACCTTTTCTTTATAACACATTTCAATGCCTGAATTTGTTCATTTGTATATTAATATGTATGAGGTTATGTCTATGTATATATAAACACAATGTATATGTGCATTGGTATAGATAAACACGTGTGGGTATTACTTCCTCCATTAAAACGTCATCTCTCTGAGGGCAGGAACTGGGTCTGTCTCACTCATGGCCATATTCACATCTGCACAGGAATAAGCTATTTCAGTTATCATGTCTCCCTTTGTTCACAGTATAAGTGGGTTTAGATTGATGGAGGGAGATCAATTACCATCCCTTGTGTTAAGTGCTATGAAACAAAAAATAGAGGGAACCCAGAGGAGAAAGTGAATAATTCTCTCTGGGGCCTGAAAATAGTTTGAAATTGATGCTGACATGTTAATAGATGTCGAAAGATTGGTTCAACATTGAATGGGAAGAGAAATTGAGAAGATAATTCCACTCAGAACAAGTTGGGTGACATCTCAGAGTTAGGGAAGAGTATGGAACATTCAAGAAACACTGAACTGAAAACTGTAATGGAGCGTCCAACACAACAGCTGCCTGAGGGAAAATGGAGTGAGGTGGTCTGGAGAGGTATCTTGGAGTTAGAACATCTTTTTCATGTGCTTGTTGGATATTAATATAGATTTTTTTTGGAGAAATGTCTATGTAGGTTCTTTGCCCATTTAAAATTTGGGTTATTTGGGATTTTTGTTGCTGGGTGGTAGGAATTCTTTAATTCTGGATATTAACCCTTTATCTCATAGGTAGTTCATACATATCTTCTCTCATCCTGCAGGTTTCTTTTTCACTCTCTTGATTGTTGCCTTTGCTGTGCAGCAGTTTTCAAGTTTGATGCAATCCCGTTTGATTGTCCTCGCTTTATTTTTTGTTGTATTTTGCTGTCATCTCCAAATCATGGCCAAATCTCATGTTATGAATCTTTTTTCTGTTTTCTTTTAAGAGTTTTATAGTTTCAGTACTTATACTTAAGTCTCTAGTCCATTTTGAGTTAATTTTTGTATAGGATTTGAGGGAGGGATCCAACTCCATTCTTTTGCATGTGGATATCCAGTTGGCCCAGCATTGTTTATTGAAGAAAGACTCTCTTTCTATCACTGCACAGCCTTGGCACCCTTGTCTAAGATCATTTGATTATATGTGCAAGGGTTTATTTCTGGGGTCTCTGTTCTGTTATGTGTCAGGTTTGGCCAGCAAACCCCAAAGGTGGTGAATGAAAAGATTTACTCCAGACACCTTAGCAGGAGAAAGGAGAGGCCTGGGGACCACACGTTCTAGTGGCAAAGAGCCTCGAGTAAAGATTTGTCTCCACTCTCCACTTTTATCGGGGTCATATCAATACACCACGTGCAAGAAGAAAACAAGGAGTGGCATGTAACCTTAATGGTCAGGACAATAATATATGTGGCAGTGTTTAATAAGAGCAAGGAGGCAAGGAATTTGTGAAACACGTGACCATCACAGGTGCCTGTTTTTCTTTAAAATTTAAACATTTACTCTCTAGGTGAGAACCTTGAGCCACAGTGAGAATCTGGCTGCTTGCAGCCAAGAAACTTCAAAGGAGGCCCAGTGTTCTGGGCATTCCTCCTTTGCTTCTCAATTAGTCTCATTCAGAGAGGCATATATAAGTTAGATTTTGTCTATCCAGGCACTGTGAATTCCATTTTGTTTGTCCTGGTTTTATGCTAGTACCATACTCTTGATCATTGCAGCTTCTTAAATGTTTGAAATCAGGACATATGAGGCCTGTAGCTACATTTTCCTTTCTCAAGATTATTTTGGCTATTCGGGGTCCTTTGAAATTTCATATGAATTTTAGTTGTTTTTTTTTTTTTTTTTAATTTCTGCAAAAGAAAAAAAAGCCATTTGGATTTTGATAGGAATTATATTGAATAGGTAGGTCACTTTGGGTAGTATGGATATTTTAACAATATTAAGTCTTCCAATCTATGAACCTGTGATGTCTTTCCATTTATTTATATCTAAAAGAAACTAAGAGTTTCTTTTATTGTGTTTTTCTGTTTTCAGTGTGCAAACTCTTGCCTCCCTCATTCAGTTTACTACTAAGTGTTTTTTTTTTCTTTTTGATGCTGTTGTAAATGGGGTTGTTTTCTTAGTTTCCTTTTCTAGTAGTTTGTTGTTTACGTATTGAAATGCAACTGATTGTGGCTCAGTCAGTTAAGCATCTGTCTTCTGCTTTTCATAATTCCAGGGTCCTGGGATCAAGCCCCTTGTCAGACTCCCTGTTCTGTGGGGAAACTGCCTCTCCCTTTGCCTTTGCCTCCCTCTCTCTTTCTGTCTCTTATGAATAAACAAAAATATTTAAAAAAAAAAGAAATGCAACTGATTTTTGCATGTGGAGTTTGTGTACTGCAACTTTGCAAATTCCTTTATCAATTCTAATGGGAGTGTGTGTGTGTGCGCATGCACACGCGCCCACAGGCATGTAACTTTTAGGGTTTTATGCATACAAGATCTTGTCATCTGTGAAAAGAAATAATTTTATTCTTCCTTACCATTTGGGATGCCTTTTTTTTTTCTTCTTTATATTTGCTCTGGCTAGGATTTCCAGTACTATATTGAATGGAAGTAATTAGAGTGGGCATCCTTGCCTTGTGCTTGATCTTAGAGAAAAAGATTTCAGATTTTTATTATTGAGTATGGTGTTAGCTATGGCCTCTTCATATATGGCCTTTATCATTTTGAGGTAATTTCCTTCTATTCCTAGTTTGCTGATTTTTTTTTTATCATGAAAAGGTGTTGCATTTTTGTCAAATTCTTTTTCTGTCTTAATTGAGATGATCACATGGTTTTTATGCTACATTCTCTAAATGTGTATTACATTGACTGTTTTTCATATTTCAAACCATCCTTGCATTGCAGAAATAAACCAACTCAGTTATGGAGTGTAGTGTTTTTAATGTACTATTGAATTCAGTCTGCTGATTTTGTTGAGGATTTTTATTTCAATATTTATCAGTGATACTGATTTGTAGGGTTTTTTAAATAGTATTTTTGTCTGCTTTTATTCTTTAGATAATGTTGGCCTCACAAAATGAGTTTGGAAGTGTTCCTCTTCATATTTTTGGAAGTATTCTCTCTTCATTTCTTGGAGGAGTTTGAGAAGGATTAGTATGTATTCCTCTCGGAATGTTTTGTGTAATTCTCTAGTGAAGCCTTCTGGTTCTGTGGTTTTCTTTGTTGGGAGGTTTTTGATTACTGATTTAATTTCCTCAGTAGTTGTAGATCTGTTCAGATTTTCTGTTTCTTCATGATTCAGTCTTAGTAGGTTGTATATTTCTAGGAATTTATCTACTTCTAGGTTATCCAGATTGTTGATGCGTAATCTGTTTTATTTCTGTGGCATCAGTTATAATGTCTCCTCTTTCATTTCCTTTTTAATTTTTTTTTTTTTTATTTTTTATTTGAGAGAGAGACAGTGAGAGAGCATGAGAGGGGAGAAGGTTAGAGGGAGCAGACTCCCCATGGAGCAGGGAGCCTGATGCGGGACTCGATCCCAGGACTCTGGGATCATGACCTGAGCTGAAGGCAGTCACTTAACCTACTGAGCCACCCAGGCGCCCCTCCTCTTTCATTTCTGATTTTTGATGTTTGAGTCTCCTTTCTGCATTCTTAATCTTGCTAAAAGTTCATCAATTTTGTTTATCTTTTCAACACATAACTCTTCATTTTATTATTGTTTTCTATTTTTTGGTCATTTATTTCTGCTCTAATCTTTACTATCTCTTTACCTCTGCTAACTTTGGATCTACTTTATTCTTCTTTTTCTAGTTCCTTGAGGTATTAAGTTTTGTCACTGTTTTGAGATCTTTTTTAAATTTATTTTTAAAAGTTTTTTTCTTAGAGAGAGAGCTAGAGCATGCGCAAGTACTGGGGAGGGGCAGAAGGAGAGAGATAATTCTGAAGCAGACTCCCCCCTGACCATGGTGTCTGACCTGGGATTTAATACCATGACCTGTGAGATCGTGATCTGAACGAAAACCAAGAAATTGACAGCCACCCAGGTACCCTGATCTTTCCTTTACTTTAATATAGGCATTCGTATCTTGTGTTTTCATTTTCATTTGTCTCATATATTTCTCATATTCCTTGCGATTTCTTTTTTGACTTATTGGGAATCATGTTGTTTAAATTTCATTTGTAAATTTTTCTTTTTTCTATTGATTTCTAGTGTCATTGCATTGTGATAAAAAAAAGATATGTGGTATGATTTTAACTTTCTCAAATTTGTGAAGACCTGTTTTGTAACTTAGCAATGAATCTACCTTAGAGAATGTCTCGTGTCCATTTGAGAAGACTGCGTATTCAGCTACTGTTGGTTGGAGTGTTCTGTATATTCTGTTAGGTCTAGTTGGTCTCTAGTGTTGTTCAAGACCTCAGTTTTCTTACTGATCTTCTGTTTCATTATTCTTAAATTTTCTTTTCGATAATATTCCCAGAAGCTGCTTGCAGTATATTGAGTTAATCTCATTGGATGTCCTTGGTCATACCTAGCTGCAAAGAAGGCTTGAAAATGTAGTCCAGTCCTGATTGTCCATGTGCATACCTAAAAGTGACAGTTCTATGATTATGATAAAGCTGGGCAGTGGATACTGGAGGACATATAGAAGACCCCCCAATATTAGATCAGAATCTACTATTTTAAGGTGCCGAATCTATATCTTAGAACATCTTAATTCTGATGAGGCTTCTCATTTTATTAATGAAAGAAACTCTGAAACCCTCCCTTGTGTGTCTGTGATATATGAGCTTTTACCTTCTCATTTATGAAGTTACAATAGATATATAATTCTTGCCTTATTATGTATTCTCTAAGAAGCACAGTAAAAATAAAATGAAGCTTTAAAAGTTTAAAATGATACTGCAGGGAATCCAAGATGAAAAAGATATACAATACCAAATTACTTCCACCCATGTTGTTACATACCCTATTAACAGCATGCACAAGAGACGGTTCTATTTTTAGATTTTACCACCCCATTTTATAATTTTTACTTGTGACTACCAGAGAAATGAAATAGGAAGGTAATCTTTTGGGAGACATTACGCATTTATGTCATTGAATCTCACCATTGAAAACTGCTTATTAATTATTTCTCCATCACTAAAAATTGATAACAGGTAAGATTAAAATAAATTTTAGTAAGATAACTTTATAGTTTGGTGCATAGCTTGAATTTGCATTTTTGATTTGGGGAAGGGGTGAACATTCTGGGAAACTTGCATTACTTTGTACATGCATAAATAATTTTCTTTTTTCAAATATTTTATATATTTATTTATTTGAGAGAGAGCGAAAGAGTGAGTGAGCAAGAGAGAGAGAGCATGAGTCAGGGGAGGGGTAGACAGGGAGAACCAAATTCCCCACTGAGCAGGGAGCCAGATGTCGGGCTCCATCGGGGACTCCAGGATCATGACCTGAGCTGAAGGCAGATGCTTAATCCACTGAGCCAGCTAGCTGTCCCTGCATATATAATTTTAGAAGAAATACTGTGGTTGAAAACTGTAAGTGTGTAAGGAAATTCTGATCACATGATTGGAGGAATGGCATAAAAAATAGATCGAGTCTTTCTTATGTAGGCCATTTAAAAATTACCATATTTATTTACACTGAAATTTTTATAACTTAAAGGAGAGGGAAAAAGGGGTTGTAGAGAAGTTGCAAAAGTGTGTAATGGACCCAGCTTGTCCCACCAGCGTGTCCAGCCTTCTCGCAGTATACTCTGTGCTTCTGCGGCATTCTGGAGGAACATCACCAGGATTAATGCAGGATGTGTTCCTAGGGTTTGAAGAGGGAGGTGAACAGGCATTTTGTGGGCCAGACTCTGGGATATCCAACATCTTTCAACTACAGAATTTGGTTTTGAGATATATATGTATATATATTAGATATTGGGCTTCTGCATTAGCTTTTCTCTTAAAAAAGGAAGCAAGAAAGAAAAAGAAATGCCTCTAAGGCAAAATCAACCACTGCCCTAAATCATGCTGCTTTTCAACTTTCTTCCAACGGAAGACCACACTTCAGAAGTTATTTCATCAAAGTGTGGCTCTTCCCTCTTTGTAGACCTGAATGTTCGTGAGCTATTCCTGTACTTTAAAATATATGCTTAGTGGAGGAAGATTTACCTTTGCGCAAATGAATAATTCAGAGGATAGGATTTCTCTGAGATTAGTTTACAAAGTAAAGACTCTGACCCAAGATTGAAATTTTCTGAGACACCAAAGATGTTTGTGCCGTTTCCTTTACGTCCCAGAAACGTGGTTGGGTTTCAATACTCCACTGTGAACCCATTCTTGGAAGAAAGGAACGGAATGCATGAGCCAGCAGAACAGGCACATTATACACTACAGATGCTACTCCTTTTCTGAAAAGATGTATAGTCCTCAGCTGTGGCTGTGAGTGGGGCTCATTACACCAACTCTCTCCTTAAGTTTTAAATAAACAGAAGGTTGCTTCCAAAATAATACACCCCCTCTATAATTAGGTGGAGAAAACAACTGTTATCGAGCCCATGACTACCATCATTTTCCTTGAAAATTCCTTTTTTTTCTTATACAAACTTTGGATATATCGTTAAGTAGATTTATGCTTCAAGTTGTGAAGAGAAAGATTGCTCCAGTTCCCAAACTCTCTCCTGAGTCAGTACCAACCTACCCATCTAGTTTTCTTTTTTTAAATTTTTAACTAATTTTATTTTTTACAACTTTTAAAAAGATTTTATTTATTTATTTGACAGACAGTGATCACAAGTAGGCAGAGAGGCAGGCAGAGAGAGGAAGGGAAGCAGGTTCCCTGCTGAGCAGAGAGCCTGATGTGGGGCTCAATCCCAGGACCCTGGGATCATGACCTGAGCTGAAGGCAGAGGCTTTAACCCACTGAGCCATCCAGGTGCCCCAAACCTACCCATCTAGTTTTAATCTCTCAATTAGCTTGCATTTTTGTTAATTCCGTTGGGGTGCCTTATATATATATGTACTAAGTGAACCCCTTTAATACAGCAACACGTAAGAACCTGGAGGCCAGCAGGAGCTGTATCCAGACAGCCAATTCATGATGAATTCGTTTATGATATAATTATCAAATAGAAGTAATACACATGATTTTGTGACTAGTCTTTTGAGGATGAATAACTAAAGAAGCCACAGACATTAATATCCATCACATCAGTTTTTAAAATGTTAAAATTAGATTCTTTGAGATAAGAATGGTTTTGTATTTGCTAGTTCATGTTTTTTCCCTGTAACATCCACTTTCTATGTCTTCCCTATAACATCATTTTCTTAATCCCTTGGACATATTTTCTACTTCCTACTTCCTATGTCATTGATTATAGAATTAATCTCATTAAATTTTTGGCTAGTGTGTGCCTTCCTTAAAAACTTCTGCCTTTCTATTTATCTGTGCTCCTGGAGAGCATCTTTTAAAGTAGTCTCTTCCAATTTCCCACCAAAATGCCCACTAAAAAAGACTGAGAAAAAGCAGAGCACTTAAAATTGCCATATCCTTTCTATCTCATCCCAGCAAGGAAGGTTCTGCCTGTGTCTGCGATGTGAAAAGCGGGTCTGCCCTGGATTGAGAATAAAATGAAAGTGACTTAACCTTGACATGAACCGGAAAGTAGAGAAAAGTATTCTGAAAAAGGAAGAAAAACATTTCAAGCCATTATTATTGTTTATTGCTTTTTGTTCAGGGGCCAAAACGTCACCAACTAGAAAACAGAACATCTCTCTGTCACCTTATTTATTTATTTATATTATTTATATTTATTTATTTACTTTTTACTATCGGCTTAATGTGGTCTTCGTCTGCCAATGATGATTTCCCCCCCTTGCATTCACTCCCAGATTGCACCTTCCTGATGCAAGCAGGTACCCTGAAGAGGGAACTAATGGTAATGTAGCATACTAGGGAGGGTAGAATCTCTTCAGATTTGGGCTCAGCCAAGAAGAGACGGGGTGCAGTTTTGGGCGTGTAGACATGGTCATGGTCATGTTCTCGAGCAGTAGATGTCAGTGGGAAGGAGGAGCTCCCACCTCAGCCCAGCAGAGCCACAGTGGATGAATGACTTGTGTTCCTCAGACACAGTCTGTGGCATCTACTTGCTTTTTTTAACTCCAGATCTAAGAAGAGGATTCAACAACCACTCCTCTTGAAGTGGGTAAGCAGAGATAAAGAAATCCACATACCATGCTTAAGGACAAACTTCAGGCAAGAAAGACATCCTAGATTTCTGGTCCAAAAAGAGCTGCAGTGTACCATCAATATGTACTTACATATTTAGAGGAAGAGTACATTTGTGATGCATTAGGGATAAACTAAAACAAACTTTAGAAAGTAATTGTACAGTGACAAGAGAATTAAAATAAGATCACATAATGTGCCTATCAAGAAATAGACCACCGTATCCTTTTCTTGTAAGAGTAAAGGGAAGCGTAATGTGACTTCCAGAAAAAAAGGTGGTGAATAAAAATTAAGTGCTAGAAACAGAGAAGTTTCACTGTAAGTGGAAGGAAAATATTGTTTGAAAACTGTTGAACTTGAAGATAATGATTGGAAATGTGTTTACAAAACCGAATGATTTGTAGAAGTTCGTAAGGTTCTGGGAAACTCAAAGCATAAATACCTCTCCTTTTAATGGGAGTCAACAGATACAGTTTCCGGATGGGGGGATGGGTGAAACAGGTGGTGGGGATCAAGGAATGCACTTGTCCTCATAAGCATGGGTTATTGTATTGTATTACATTGTATTATATTGTATTGTATTGTATTCATTATAGTAAAGTAGTGAATCACTGTAGTGCACTCCTGAAACCAATATCACTGTATGTTAACTAACTGGAATTTATAAAAACCTAAAAACCAAACCAAACCAAAACAAAACAAAACTGAACAGTTTCATGTTGGACTTGCATAGACAGAAATAAAAAGTGACAGTGAATCATAGAGAGTCAGTTTGAATAATATGAATGAAGCTTCTACACATCTTGAGCTGTAAGTCACAAATGGATATTATACATTTTATTAAAGCACTCAGGGCACATTTTCAAAAGCTGTAGAAGTATACTTACTATGAGTACTGTGATCTAAAGGCAGAATCCTGGGTCTGGCATGATGTGGACCTTTGGGGTCTGACTTGTCCTGCTGTTTCCAGAGACTCACTCACCTTCCCAGCACCACCTGTGGCTCCATTCTTGTTGCCCCTGGACTCAGGTCAGACCCACCACTGGGATCATCTGTTCCCCTCCTGTTCCCAGACCACCTAGATTTATGGCCCATTCAATCTCATCCTCTTCAGAGAAACCTGTGGCTCACCCACTTATCTGTGATCTCTGTCTTCCTGAGTCAATGTTTTAGTCATTGTCTGAATCTTTCATTTGACACAGTCATATTGGGCCTTATATTGTTTCCTGTTCATTGTTCCGTTTGTCTCCATAATTTGATTTTAATTTCTGGAAGTTCTGGATGGTGTCATCTTTACCTTTCTTCTTTTATTTTTAATTTTTTAAATCTCTAGAGGAACCTGGGTGGCTCAGTGCGTTAAGTGTCTGCCTTCAGCTTGGGTCATGATCCCAGGGTCCTGGGATTGAGCCCCACGTCAAGCTCCCAGCTCAGTGGGGAGTCTGCTTCTCCTCCCTCTGCCACTTCCCCTGCTTGTACTCTCATTCTCTATCTCTCAAATACATAAATAAAATCTTGAAAAAAATAAGAAATAAATCTTCTCTAAGTTCTATCTTAATATTAATCAGTTGTTCCACTGAATGAATAAGAATAAAGGTATAGAACCTTTAACCAATAGCAATGCTGAGTTATATTTATCTCTGTCTCCATGTTCTGAACTGTGATTTTTGCCTATAAGCGTATTCTGGAAATTGAGCCATTGGTGTTTTATAGAACACATAATTTTTTTTCTCTGTAAAAAACAAGAATATTGTACTTTAAAGTCTTTATGTAAATATGGTTAAATAAAGCAAACTTTCACTTGATCATGCAATAGGGGATATTTTTATGGGTTGACTTGGGCTGCCCTCTTCCTTGGCAATTTATAAATTGATTATCTAATCCCATAATGTGACCTTATTTGGAAACAGAGCTGCTACAAATGTAATCAGTTAACATAAAATGAAGTCATACAGGAGTAGGTTGGACCCCTAATCCAACAGGACAGATGTCCTTATAAAATGGGAAATTTAGCACAGACACGCACACTGGGAACCTATTATGTCAAGAAGCTTGAGATCAGGTTACTCTATCTACAAGCCAAGTTAACACCAAATTGCCAACAACCACCGGAAGCTAGGAGAGAGGCATAGACAGATTGTCCCTCACAGCCCCAGAAGAAACCAAGCCTGCCAACACCTTGATCTCAGACATCTAGCCTCCAGAACTGTGAGACAATAAGATCATGTTGTTTAGACCATCCAGTCTACTGTACTTTGTAATTATGGCCCTAGCAAACTAATACAGATGGCATTTTTATTGGGAATGAAAAAAGGAACACTCTTTTGTCTGTATGTTTATGTTAAAGTAATTGTTCTTTCTTTGTAGCCTAAACTGCCAGTGCAACCCAAGTGGAAAAAGTGCTTTATCTGCACTTAATTGCCCTGGAGGGCTTTGAGCATCCTATGAGACCTGATAGACCAAATACTGTGCAGGTGGGGAGGGGTGTTCCACACACTGGGAGGTCAGTTTTTGGTTTTCTGTAACGTGATTATAAGAAGGAATTGCATGTGTGTGTGTTAGCAAAGGATAGTGTATGTAGCTTAAACCATCGGATTATGCTCTCTGGCTAACACATTCATAAAAAGAAAACATTTTGTGAATTGATGAATTATCTATCTTGTTCATAAATCTGCTAATGACCATGACTTTCTCATGCTTGGAGAAAATCTGTTTATGAACTTGGATTTATGCTTGGAAAAGATTTTTGCAGTTCAAGAAGCTGAATATGGAACATAGGTTCTTGCTTAGGAATGGGATCCCACTTAGTGGTATCATCTTCCCCAAACCTAATCTCTTACTTTGTTAGTTCCTTAGGGCTGCCATATCAAAAAAACACAATCTGGATGGCTTAGAACAGTAGAAAGTTCTGGAGGCCACAAATCTAAGACCAACATATTGGTAGGGCCAGATTCCCTTAGATAGGAGAAGGAGCCTTCCTTGACTCTTCTAATTCTGATAGTCTCAGATCTTGGCTTTTGGGAGCATAATCCTAATCTCTGCCTCTGTCTTCACAGGACATTCTCCCCATGTCTCTTTACATCATCTTCCCTCTTTTTTTTTTTTTTTTTAAAGATTTTATTTATTTATTGGACAGAGAGAGAGATCACAAGTAGGCAGAGAGGCAGGCAGAGAGAGAGGAGGAAGCAGGCTCCCTGCTGAGCAGAGAGCCCGATGCGGGGCTCGATCCCAGGACCCTGAGATCATGACCCGAGCCGAAGGCAGCGGCTTAACCCACTGAGCCACCCAGGCGCCCCCATCTTCCCTCTTTTTATGTCAACAGACTTCCTTCCTCTTTTGTAAGAACACTACTCTTCTTAGAATTGGGCCCACTTCGATTACCTCATTTTAATTCTCTTAGCTCTCTAAAGATTTTATTTGCAAATATGGTCACATCCTAAGGTTTGATGGATTAAGATTTGAATTTATTTTTTTGGTGTGGGGTGGGGAAGAATTCAACTCCTAACATTAACCAAAGAGAATTTTCAGGCTGGGACTTCTTGTCAGTGGATAGAAGTTCCATGTATGGATGTTCTGCTTGCAAATAGCAGGGCATCATTGTGCCTACTGTACTTCACACTTTGCGCGCTGTGGCATTACAGTGGTCTTGCTATTTAAATAGTCTTTGTGCTTGCCAGTTCACCCTGAGATCCCAGAATGGACACATTTTTATGAATATGTGTTTTCTTTTCTTAGTAGGTCATGTTCCTAGGTTAGCAGAGCCCTATATGGCAGTATATCAAAATTTTCTTTATTTGCACACACAAAGGGTATGGCCTAGTCCAATCACTGATGTTTGAAACAGTGGCTGATGTGATGGGAGTCCTGGGAGGGACCAAAGCACTCTGTCATGCCAGGGATGGCCTGTGAGGTTGCCATAATGGATATCTTGATGAGAGACTCAGATGCCCCAGATTTAGGTGTTTTGGAACTGAACCTCTTATCTGTGTTGTATTTGGTTGATAATGTTAAGGGATTTACTTAACTTTTCTGAGTGTTTTCCTTTTAAGAATAACATTGTCAGTGCCTCCCTTGCAGAGTAAAGAATGCTTGGCATGTAGTAAATGCTCCTGGTGTGAGAGCCGTATATTCTGAACTCTGATCATTGTGTCTGCACATCTGGGTTTCAGACCGAGGGTTCCTATAACTTGTTTGTATTACATATGCTGGGTACTTCTCTTTTCTTCTAGAACCTACAGTGTACTTGAAAGTTGTTATTATTGTTTTTGGGTATTTTTTTGTTTGTGTTTTTGTTTTTGTTTAGTGCTTCTGAAACCCTGAGACTCTAGGAGAACATACATAGATTTTATAGAAAGGAAGAGAGTCTGTAGTTTAAATTTCTTGAGATCATACCCTTCCTACCCAAGCCAACAATTCTGACTGTGTGGGGATTTTGCCACACCTATTTAGTTTGGAGATTATTTCCTTTACATCCAAAGTAAGGAATCTTGTTTGCCATGTGGCCTTATCTGCAGGAAAATCTTGTGTTTTGCTGGACTGAGAGACATGTGCTGCCTGCTGGAACAGCATGGGAAGACACTGGAGGTAGAAAGAAAAGGCCTGAGTAAATTCCTAACACCAGTATTCATTAGGGATGCAACTTCACTTTTATCAACCTCAGTTTTCTCGAAGTGTGAAGTTAGGGGGGCAGTCTATAAGTCTGCTCTCACTTGTAATGCTAGTTTCAAGTTTGGGGGTCTCACAGCATCTGCAAATTCAGGGGTGCCAAAGATCACTGTTAGGTTCAATAATGCACAAGAAGGCCTTTTTTTTTTTTTTTAAAGATTTTATTTATTCATTTGACAGAGACAGATCACAAGTAAGCAGAGAGGCAGGCAGAGAGAGAGGAAGGGAAGCAGGCTCCCTGCTGAGCAGAGAGCCCGATGTGGGACTCGATCCCAGGACCCTGAGATCATGACCTGAGCCGAAGGCAGCGGCTTAACCCACTGAGCCACCCAGGTGCCCCCACAAGAAGGACTTTTAGAACTCAAAGCCATCATAGTTATGGTTTATGACCAGCCAAAGATGGAGAATAAAATCAGCCAGGCGTAGAGGCATATCACAGAGCTTCCATTTGTCCTCTTCCATGGACATGGGAAACACGGTTGACTCTTCATGATCTCAGGAAGTTGAACTGATACCACATGACCTACCTTACTCGAAGCCACCTTGTTAGACTATCAAATGTGACCCAAAGTCCACAGGTCAACAGAGACACTCTTGTCAGCTATGGTATGATAGAGGCTTAGAGATCATCTCCAGAAAGTTGAGGGCAAAGTCCAGATCCCATTTTGTGCAAGGTTAAATTCCTTATTGCATCTGGGTGGAACAAGGGGATATCCTTATGGGTCCTTCTGGTCTTTATAACCCACAGTGGTATAAATTTCACTTGCCTAAGGGCAAGGCTGTTGCCTTTTTATATGGTCAATCCTGCTCCTTGAGTACCTTCTCTTTAGGTCATCCTGGGGCCTTTCTCGTGGTGGGGTTGTCATACTGGCATGCTGATGCTCTCTGTGTGGTATGTTTAAGGCTCCAGAAGGGAAGTTAAGTCTGGCCAAGGAGAACCTATTGATTATGGTATGATATCATTTTCCATATTTGGCACCTAAGGTTTAGAGCAGAAGCAATATGTGAAAAATCTGTGTTAAGAAGATATTAGAATCCTCACATTCAGGCCTCAAGAAATTGCTATTTATTAAATGCCTATTCCCTATGTCCCTAGGGTGCCAGCAGGTGGAATTAATATTCTCTTTCATTTGTGGAGATATTCAGATACATTAAAGTCCTTGGTCCTTAAGTGAAAAAAATTTTCATGAAATCAAAAGCGTTACTGCAGAAAATCTTGCTACCCTATTTCCTGGGAGCTCTGGTATTAATTGCACTTACCCTTGCCAGTTAGAAGATTTTTGTGATTCATATCAAATCGCAGCAGACCCAGCCAGGGCACCTGAGGACCACATCACCACTGCCTTAGTTTCTCAGGGGACCCAAAAATTGAGCAGAAGCCTCGTTCCAGGCCCAGCTCTTCAGGCATATATGGTTTGCAAAGAGGTCCTACTGTGCCATGTTTCCAGTAGTTTCTGGGAACCACTAAAATGACTAATATTCCAAATGTTCTTGTCCACGAAAAGGGTCCCACCCTTTTCGTTCAATGAGATTTGGCTTTTCTGCTTTTACCCTTCCACTCTGCCTATGACCACGTTCACATCTAACTCTTGGTGTGCAGGTTAGTTTTAGGGAAGTTTAGTGTTAGGGGAACGAAAGGGGAAGGTGGCTTGCATGGAGGGAATGAGAGCCCCCCCCCCCCTTCATGTCAGCCTTGCTCATGTGTGTTCGGTACCCTGTGGGATATTATCTCCTAGGGTATTGTCAGGACCTCCACTTTACAGATGAAGCAAGTCAGGCTTGGAGAGGTCAAGAAAATCACCAAAGGCCAAACAGGGGTGAGTGGAAGAGCAAGGATTTATTTGCATCCAGGCCTGTCTTCTTCCTACCCTTCATGCTGCAAAAACTCGCTGAATCCAAATGAGGCCTCTGCTGATTTGTGGGCCAGTCGGAGTGCATCAAGCCAGGGAAAGCATCATTCTACAGGAACGTAACTGCTGCCTTCAGCTTGATTTTGTATATTTATGCATATCATGAGTTGCTCAGCATTTCTGTTTTATCTGGAAAGTATTTTATTTTATTCACTGGCATGTTCTTGAGGAACAAAATAACAAGAGACCATTATTAAATTTCCTACTTTGCTGTCTTGCAGCACCACTATAAAATGAAATACTTCACGGAAAGAATGATTCATTCAGAAATCAGTCTTCATCTTTTGCTAACGTATTTCTGATTGGTATGTGCTTTTATTTGGATATCTACTATTACTGATTTTCACCATAAACGGGTAACTTTCATGTCTGAATTTTTAAAAAATCACAGTGTTGCCCTTGAGGAAAAAAAAAAAATAAATTGAAAGGTGTTGTTTTGTGCTTGCTGCTGCTAATGTGAATACACCCTGAACAGTTGCCTCTCTGAAACTGATCATTGGGAGGTTTCAGCAGGTCAGAATATCGCCATTTATTGTATTTATGTGACCAAGTCATACGCAGTTTGTCGCGCGGCTCCTGAACTTTTCCCTCCGGTGAAGGTTTTTGATCTCTGTAAGTGGGAGCCTCGTGCCACCGTTCAGGTCTGTATTGATCAGGAAGGGCCAGAGCAATTGCCTTCTCTTCCAGCGGCGGTTTGCTCGGGCAGGACTGAGAGGAGTTTGAGCGCTTGAACAGCTGTTGTCTGTCCTCTCTCTCCCTGGGAGATTGTTCCGGGTTTGCAGCCATTTCCCCTCCTCCAGACTGGGAACCAAAAAATAGAAGCAAATTAGATGTGGATTGGGACTGAAGCACCTCTTGCTTGTTGAGAGTTTAAAAATAATCTTCGCAATTAGCGTTTCACATCCTGGAAACTCCCACTGCTGGTCTGGTACACATGCAGAGACTTTTCCCAGCCAGTGCAACCAACACCCCCACGGACACCTGCAGAATTAACTGTTCCTGGAATATATGAATTTGGGTTATTTTGCTCAGTTGTATGCTGCTCATTGAGGAGCCCCGACCTGCAGGGAGATAAGCTTGAAATGTCTCTGTTTCATCCTGCCTATGACAGCAAGCTTCTCTTGTGGCATCACAGAATTCTTAACTTTTTAGGTCCCTCGGATTATTTAAAAAGTGTGCCAGTTATTATACTTTTGTCCCGACCTTTAAAATTTAAACCTGTCGTTGAGTAATCCCTTCTCCCTTCTCTAAGCTGTCTAAATTTGTGATGGTATCATTGTGAATACTGGAGTAGTGTGTGTGTGTGTGTGTGTGTGTGTGAGAGAATCAGAGACAGAAGCAGAGGCCTAGTGGGAGAGACTCACAGAGGTTGGGAGGGAAGGAACCTCCCTTTCTTTGTTACTCTATAAACAGATTCAGGAAGAGAGAGAAGAAAACAGACATCTCTTTCTGGGACTGCTTATGCAGGGTTTGGCTGAGATCATTGGTGATCTACATTGTGGAGTCAGCTTTACAAGTCTATTGGTCCCCCTGATGAGTGGTTCAATCCCGAGGGGTTTCCCTGGCCTCAGGGCACACTTGGCTGTCCTTCCGGGGGCTCAGGCTAATGTTTCTCTGATCTGCTTGCCTTTTTAGCCCCATCGGCAGCAGCCCAGTTTGTCTGTCCCTGTAGATCCACATGCCCTCCACACCTGCGATTGTGGGACCCGGGTATGGGATTTTTGGATTCTATTTTTTTTTTCCCCTTTCCTTTTCTTTTTCTTTTTTCTTTTCTTTTCCTTCCTTTTCCTTTTCTATTCCTTTTCCTTCCCTTCCCTTCCCTCCTCTCCTTCCCCCTCTCCCTCTCCCTCTCCCTCTCCCTCTCCGCTGTACTGCCAGCCAGCTCATCTCTCCCTAAAGTGGTCCTTGTTAACTTCAGGGGCAGTGGGAAATGCCAAGCCTGTAGCTCAGTGCATCCCCAGGTCAGAACCAGTGGCTGGTCTCCATTCTGAAAGATCCTCCCAAACGGTACAGGTCTGAGTCTTGAGCCTCCCCCATCCCTTTCCTTGGGCGGGAAGCTTAGGAGAGGAATATGCCTTCCAGAGTCAGCTTTGGTTTGTCTCGCTCCTTCTCCAGTGTTTTTAATGGCTTTTACCTCCAAGGGAAGGAAACCTCACACCTGCCAGGGAATCTCACCATCTGATTCCCAACAGAGCGGTCTTTCCTGTAATTGCTGTCTATTCAGCAGTCTCTGGGGCTCAGAAAAGGACCTTAAGCTATTACCTTCCAGCCATTTGGATCACCAAGTCCATCTCTTTCTCTGCATTGGTTTGTAACCCAAGAAAACAGAGGGATTGATAAAGTATCAAGTTACAAGGCATTTAAATATTCCCTGCCACAGAGTCCTTGCCCTCCTTCCCAGAATATGAGTCATTGCCTTTCTGATATTATGACACTGTTTATAACAAACATAAAGTGGCACAGTTTCATTCTGCTCTTGCTTGGGAAGCTCTGAGAATAAGACATATCATCAGAGTTTTCTGCTCTCTTGCAGACTCCAGTTTTAAATTTCTTTGATTTTTCTAAAATGAAAGCAGAACATTTTTCATCCTGTCTTTGTTTATGGCTTATGTTTTCTAAGCAGGAAAGAGGCTGACTCATTAAAACTTAACATTTTTGGTAAAGCGATATAGTGCTTTTCAAATTTTTTAATCTGAATATTTGGGCAGTCAGATATATTGAATTAGACTTGAAATTGGATAACGAACATTATTCTTTGCTGCGTTTCCAGATCAACCTAAAAGTTATAAAATCCTAAATTCACATATTATTCCCTCTTTCACATCTTTTGGAATAATAGACTGATACCAAAGAGTTGGGAAATTCCTATCTATTTAAATACACCTCAAAAAATAAGGAATGGGAGAACATTCTGGATACATATTTATTGTGGAAGGAAGGCTGGAGAAGAACCAAAGTGGTAGGTACAGTTAATTCAGGAAGCGCTCCAGTTATGGGTGGGAGTCATTTGCTACTAATGTCTGACTATTTTTCTGTGCTGGGGCTGACAGACATTTTCTTTTTATTATCTGGAGCCTTTTGAATATGGGCAGACAAGACACTTCCAAAAATTTATACTTTATGTTTAATGTCCTATTTTTTTTTAATCTTAGGGAATTTAAGTGTTTTCTTCCTTTGATTATATTCATGCTCTAGATACTTATAAAATCACCCTCAAGTGACTCAGCCATTAGATCAACACACCCATTTCCCAAGCAAGTTCCCTGGATTCTTCAGAAACAAACGAACAAAAAATTACAAGAAAACAAGCTGAGCTCAAGCACTTTCTCTCTTTTTTTCCGTTTTGAACCCCACTATTTCCTGCTGTGTTTGGGGATCAGCTCCAAATCAATCTACGATTAAAACAACCATCTAGTACACTGAGAATGAAAAATAAAACCATCTGCATTCTCCAGAGAAGGCATGTGAGTAAAGCCATTCTAAACAAGGGTGAAGACTTTGGAGATGTTTATTCTAGCTAGGTTGGCAAAAGTCAGCATGTGTTTATGCCATGTATGCCATCCTTCAGGAAAGGAGGAGCAACGATTTCAAAAGCAGGGATGCTTATCCACTTGACCTGGCAGAATCACACCATCCATGGCTGCACTCAGTCAACAGCTGCTCCCCAGAATACCTGACTGTCGTCCAGGTCTTTGTACGGTATTGATTGGCTTGATCTAATTTCACATGTTATTTGTGTAAGGATTCAGATTACTGAACTGGCGTGGCTTGTGTTCATGAAAAAAATGACTAAAATCACACACCTGTGTTGGGGTTCTCTGGAGAAAGAGAACCTGTGTGTGTGTGTGTGTGTGTGTGTGAGAAAGAGAGAGAGAGAGAGAGAGAGGAGAAGAAGAGAGATTTATTTTAAGGAATTGGCTTTTGGAGTTATAGTGGCTGGCAAGCCCCAGATCTGCAGACCCAGTGTTCCCATGGAGTCTGAAGGCTGAAAGTTTCTGCAGAAACAAAATGAGTCAACCTCCCAGTTTGAAGGCTGTCTGTCAGGAAGAGCTTCCTCTGGGGAGACTGAGTTGTGGACCACTTGTACAGAAACACTAGTGGCCATTTGTTTTATTCCCATGTTTCATTATTTTGTGAATGATTCTGATGAAAACTGATCAGGTTTTAAAAATTCCACAGAAATCCTAAATATCTCGACCTGGGGAAAAATAGACTTAAAAGTCATTTTAGCTATGTTTCGTTGCCAATATCTTATTCTTTGAATGTATCTAAGTACCTACCTAGTACCTGAAGAATAGGTAGAAATCTCAAAGTCATGGCAAAGTAAAAGTTGATGCTTTTGGGGGGTTGAGTGCTCCTGAGCTCAGTCCTAAATTCTCCTCCTCTTTTCCAGCTAAACTTTATTTCTGGGCAATCTCGTGAGATTCATGACTTTAATATCCTCTCCATGCTGATAAAATCAAAATATGTTTCTCTGGCTCTCACTTCTCCCATAAACTCCAGACTCATTTATCCAACTGCTCACTCTGTATCTCTAATTAGATGTGTAATAGGCACCTTAAGCTTTATATATCCAGAACAGAATTTTGAGTCCTTCACCCAGAAACACCTGATCATCATTCAGTCTTTCCCATCATAATTAACGACTCCCTTTATCCTGTTGCTTGGAGGTGGCAGATTGTATTTCTCTAAATAACGGGAACAAAAATCTCTCACCCCACATGTTTTTTTATAATATGGTTTTGGCATGCCTCCCATGAGAGATGGGGTCTGTATTCTTTCTACTTAAGATTTGGTGGGTGCTTGTGACTGTCCCCACAAGTAGAATACCGTGAACATGAATTTAGTGACCTCAGAGGCTAACACAAAAGTCAAAACAGTTTCCCTTTGGTTCTCTCTTTTCGGATACTTGCTCTGGGGCAGACCATCCACCCCATTCTACCTACAGGTAGAGAAACTCTGATGGCTGGCTAGGGAGCAGCAATGAAGTGCCCACCTCAAGCGTCAGTTGCCGTAGATGTGAACAAACAAGACTTCAGATCATCCCCCTCCCCACCAGTCTGTAGTTATCCAGCTGAGGGCCTACTTACGCTGCAGCAGAGACGTGCTTAATCCAACTTGGGAGAGTTGTCACATAGTTGGACCACTGCGAAAAATTGATTAGCCATCCTGATGCCTGCCATTCACTCGCCACTCACATCACTACAGCCTGTAACTCTACCTTCAAAATAGAGCCTGTGTGGACCACTTCTTAACTCGCCCATGGTGGGTCCTGAGCATCATCATCTCTTACCTGATTGATCATGGGAGTCTTCTAAGTTAGTTTCTCTGCTCTTGCCCTACCACAGGTTATATTCTCTAGGTAGAAGCCATGTTGGGTGTTTGGAAACATGTGATATCATGACTGTAATTTACTTAAAACTTCCACGGTCTTCCTATCACATGTAACATACTACCAAATGCTTTACTATACCCTACCAGGCCCTACACTTTACTGTACCCTACCAGGCCCTACTGTTTTCTAGGGTCACAGTTTTCAAGCCACATCAGCTTCTTACTCTTCCTTAAAACATCCATTTCTGGGGCTGCCTGGGTGGCTCAGTGGATTAAAGTCTCTGCCTTCGTCTCGGGTCATGGTCCCAGGGTCCTGGGATTGAGCCCAGCATCGGGCTGTCTCCTCAGCTGGGGGCCTACTCCCCCCACCCTGCCCCGCCTGCCTCTCTGCCTACTTGTGATCTCTCTCTGTCAAATTAAAAAAAAAAAAAAAAAAAATTCATTTCTGTGCCAGAAGCCCCTCACAGCACAATGCATGCCTGTCTGCCCATGATTGCAAGATGTTCTTAGGTCTGTGGTGCTCAGCTTGCTCTGTACCCAGGAGACTAATTTTCACCCATGACATGGTATTTCCTGGATTGTGTTAGGAAGTAAGTCTGCTGCCTCACCTCTCTGGACACAGAGTATTCCACAGGCCTCCGCAATGGCAAAACTGCAAAGTGGAAGGAATCTGGTCCCTGGATCACCACATGGGGGAAGTCTGTCTACCAACCAATAACATCTGCAGTCGAGGTTAACACAAATAAAACTTAGTGTATTAAGTTACTGAAGGTTTAGGGGGTGTTCATTATAGCAGCTGGCATTTCTCTGCCTAGTACAGTGTTATTCACACTTCAAAGCCTTTGAAAATGCTACAATGCCTTGTAGACTCTTCCTTATCTTAGAGCGTCCTAGACCCTGCTCCCATTTCGAACTGCCATGTCTCCCATCCCCACTCATGCACAACCATACTTTCTTCTATCTTGTCACCTGTTTTATTTACTTTATAGTATGTATCACTCTGAGATATTACTTATGTATTTTGTCTGACTTGTGCCTCTACTAGAATGTAAGCTTCATCAGAGCAAGGATCCCATCATTTTGTTTCTTTACCCCCAGCATATACAGGGTAACTGGCATGTATCCCATGTTCTACAAATCCTAACAGCAGGAGGATGTTACGTGATAGAGGAAGTTACATCAAGTAGACTAGGAACAGGAATGGAAGGTTAGGAATTAGTGTTGTTAGTAATTAAGCGTGCATCTCTTGGTGAATCATTCAACTTCTTTGTGCCTTAATTCCCACAACCATCAAATGGGGATAATTAATATCTATTTCATGGAACAGTCATGGTGATTACACAAAGTATGCATTTAACATGTTCAGCACTTGCCAGCTTCACAAATCAGTAATGTGTCTTTCTGTATTTTTTTCTTATTTCATTGAAGAAATAATTGCTAATCTTGATGTTTCTTTTTTTTTAATTTTTAAAGATTTTATTTATTTATTTGAGAGAGGGAGAGTGAGGGAGAGAGAGCGAGAGAGAGCATGAGAGACAGGAGGTCAGAGGGAAAAGCAGACTCCCTGTGGAGCTGGGAGCCCGATGCCGGACTCCATCCTGGGACTCCAGGGGACTCCGGGATCATGACCTGAGCTGAAGGCAGTGTCTTAACCAAATGAGCCACCCAAGTGCCCTAACCTTAATGTTTCTTAACCTAAATAAGGGAGACCACTGACATACTGGATATATCTCAGAGGATGATCTTTCTGGATTGGAAAAATCCATCACTAGGAACTCTTTACATGTTTATAACCGAGGGTCTGTTAGATACTCTAAAACACGCTAAAGCAGGAGGTTCTGCAGTGTTGGCAAATGTTTTGATCATCCCACCATCTCTAAATGCTATGTTAGAATGGCTGCATTCTGTTCTGATAGTGCCATGTGAGTCTTGCCTTTCTTAATTTCTGTGTGGATCATGGTTTCCGGGTTTGGGGGTGGTGTGTGAATGACAAATCTTTGTTTACTCAGATCTCCAAGAAGCAAATAGTTTTGTTTTTCTTTTTCTTTCTTTCTTTTTTTCTACTACTTCTTTTTCTTTTTTCTTTCTTTCTTTCTTCTTCTTCCTCTTTTTTTTTTTTTGGATAGACTAGGAATTCAGGAAAAACATGTTTGTAAGCCAGTGCTACTTTGTTTTTTAATTACAAAAATATGAATTAAACATGTGGTTTTCCTCATAATACTGTAAAATACTAAGCAAACAAGACGTTCTCCCTTCTTCCACTTTTTGTTCTAGGTAAAATTGAAATTATTCAGTAATTTAGTGGATAATATTCAAAGAGGGTTATCGACTCCTAAGGGGACAAAGATTTATTTTTAGGAGGGAGGGGGAAATTTTACTTGTTTTATATATAAATTACAGATATAGGTACAGTTTATAAATAGATATACAGTGTACTTGAGGTATTACTATTGATGGGGAGATTTAATGGAGTGGGGGCATGATTAGGAAAGAAATCTCTTAAAAGGCTCCATAGGAACTCCATAATGGAAAAACAGTTCAGAAACATTGATCCAGTGTTTTCCCTCGAGCCCCCTTTATGGACCTATACACAATTTATTTGCATAAATATTTTTGTTGTTGTTGACTTCTACAATAATTAGTAAATAATACTGAATATATTTTATGTGACTTTTTTCTATTTTGTTTCATTTAGATCTACCCCAACTTTTTTTTTTTTTTTAATAGTTTTTGCATTCTGTAAATTGGATGGCCTATAATTAGGCATTAACTAGCTGGTGTCACTTAGTGATTAGAGTGTTAGTAGACAGTGCCTCTCCTGTATTCACCTTACCTCTTCTTAGCAAGACACACTTTTTAAGAAGTCTCATTTTAATCTTGTGCCCCACTTCCCTGTGGAGTTATAGGCCTGAATGGCAGAAGAGCAGCCTGTCCTGTTGCCATGGGTTCTATAACAACCGGCAAAGGAAAGTCATTTGAGGCTAACGAAACAAGGAAAATTCTGCTCAGGGATTATGGGACGGAGAATCCATTTACTCTCTCTTCCATTGAATATGAGTAAGGAAGAATATTCCACAGTTCTTTCTGGTAAACTTGTAATGAACACAAGATGACCCACCTTTTGAGTGAAAATATTGTAGATATCAGAGTAGGGAAGTGGAAAAACCGAAGTCTCATATTATCACTGTGTTTCTAACACAATTAACCATGATACAGACCCTACTCCAAGACTTTTTAGTACATGAAAAACATATTTCCTTATTGCTTGAACCAATTTGAGTCATGTTTTTGTGACTTATTCCCAAAAATATTCTGTCTGAAAGCATCCCATCACAGTGAAAATTCTTGTACATATTTATATGTTTGTCTATACATGAGATTTTCATAAAAACTTATTGGCACTGTATTTTGCTGGGAACAATATAATGTATATTTGATGAGTGATAACTATTGAGTTTAACCATCTTTCCACATGCTCACTGATTTTAATACAAATTGTGGGGTTTTTTTTAATATTGTTCATATCTCCATTGGGTTGGTTATGTTTTCTTACTGCTTTTAGGAGATCTTTAGTTTTCCTCATGTGGTCTTTATGGATTGCAGATATATTCTCTAAGACTTCCATTTTCCCTTTAACTTCAGTGATAATTTCTTTTTTTTTTTAATTTACAGGTGGACTTTTAATTTTGTTGTTACATGATTTCTCAGTCTTTCAAATTTTGTCTTTAGGTTGTGTCTTACTTGGAAAAACCTTATCAACCAATCTTACAGTCTCTGCTACTATCTTTAGGTAATTTTAGAGTTTTATGGTTTAAGCTGGATAGAGTTCCCGTGGATGGATGGATAGATAGATATGCATGTGAGCACATGTAGAGTTTAACATAGGAGTGTAACCTTATTCATTTTTTCCTAAATCAGTACCTTATTTCCTTGCCACTAATTATTGACTACTCCCTTTTCTGATTGATTTGGAATTCTAACTTTCACACACTAAATTAGTATATATGCAAGGATTTGTTTCTAGGTTTCTAGCTGGGTATATTCATTCAAAAAATGCTTTTCCTGCATTTTCTTATGCCCATATTCTCCTCTATTAATAATCTAGTTTCTTCATGTGTTTTGTGTTATGGTGGAAGCATATCTTTCATCTATGTTCCCTCTCCATGCTGTTCTTTAAAAATGTTTCTTGTTTTGATGTGTTTTAATTCAAAATGAAAATAGTCTTATTGGGTTCTGGTCTGGCTGAGCAGGGAGAATGGTGGGTAGGGTATTCTTATGTAAAACTACGTAATTGCACAGATGACTCTAACTTGAACAAATTCTTATAGGTATTTCTTTAGCCAATAAGTAGGTTCCTATCTCAGCCATTTTAGAGGAACAAAAACAACTTTCTTACCTTTTAACCCTCACATTGATGTGGTACATTATAATTCACAGTGTTTATTTGCATTTTCTGAATGCTTTTCTGGAAAAGCCACATGAAATCTTTGTCATTGTAATGCTCATCTTCAGAAGGGAAAACTGAAAATCAGAAAAATGAAATGAGGGCACCTGGGTGGCTCAGTGGGTTAAGGCCTCTGCTTTTGGCTCAGGTCATGATCTCAGGGTCCTGGGATAGAGCCCTACATCTGGGCTCTCTGCTCAGCAGGGAGCCTCCTTCCTCCTCTCTCTCTCCCTGCCTCTCTGCTTGCTTGTGATCTCTGTCTGTCACATAAATAAATAAAATAAATCTTAAAAAATAAAAAAGGAAGAAAAATGAACTGATTAGCTTAAGATCATCCAGCAGGGTAGTGACAGTAATGAGACTAGAATAAATCTATTCTATTCAGTTCAGTGAACTCTATGGGAATGTTGCAATGATTAGAACATTCTTTTTTTTAAATTTTTTATTTTTTATAAACATATATTTTTATCCCCAGGGGTACAGGTCTGTGAACCACCAGGTTTACACACTTCACAGCACTCACCAAAGCACACACCCTCCCCAATGTCCATAACCCCACTCCTCTCTCCCAGGCCACCTGCCCCAGCAACCCTCAGTTTGTTTTGTGAGATTAAGAGTCACTTATGGTTTGTCTCCCTCCCAGTCCCATCTTGTTTCATTTATAAATAAATAAATAAATGATTAGAACATTCTACCTATAATTCTGTTGAGCATTAATATTTGACTTTGCAGATACCAAGCTGTGTAAGATTCGCTCTCTATCTACCCTGTAGTCCAGGGTTCCTTTGGCCATAGTTATTGGATCTCTTCTCTACTTGACCAATGAAGGGCAAAGAAGACGATGTACCGAAGTGTATCCATCACTTGATTTGAGACTTGATGGAGGTCAACACTTACTATCTCCAGGTAGTGGCACCCTCTGCTAGTTACTGGCTCTAGGGAGGAACTTTTTTATACAGACTCCTAACCAACAGAGTAACCTCTGAGGTTATTCTATTCCTAACCCAACCTGGTATATTTCCAAATTCAGTCTTGTGTTTTCTGGCAACGCTAGTGTGGCAGGGGGATCTCACTATTGCTTACCTGCTTCTTTCAGATGAGCCCGGCTTTCTCATTTAATGGACTGTACTTTCAACTCTTTTTTCAGAATGCTGCAATGAAGGAGATTTGACTTGAGTTTGGAAATGTGGTGGCAAATGATCCACATGTGAACTAACATGTATAATTTAAATACACATCATGAATAATGAAAAATTACAACCTTGACTTTATCCTTTAAGAGGAGGATGAGTTTCTTTTTCTTCCATATATAGTTCATACTGTAAATACTACAATTTGATACTCCGGTTTTGTGGATACAGTTTCATGATTTATTGTAAGTATTTCTTGAATGCCTGTCTTTAATATGACACTGTCAACTTCTTTTTTTTTTTTTGTTAAGATTTTATTTATTTATTTGACAGAGATCACAGGTAGGCAGAGAGGCAGGCAGAGGGAGGGGGAAGCAGGTTCCTTGCTGAGCAGAGAGCCTGATGTGGGTCTCGATCCCAGGACCCAGAGATCATGACCTGAGCCGAAGGCAAAGGCTTCAATCCACTGAGACACCCAGGCGCCCTGATATTGTCAACTTCTTGAGGGAAGGGGCAGCTTCTGTGTTGGCTTCCTCTTTATACTTCCCAGGACACGATTACTGGGCTTCAGCGTAGACTATTTGTTTTCTGTGTAAGTGAATGAATGGATGGATGGATGGATAATACTACTTTGCGCTTCACACATATCTCAGTTTGCTTTATTTTTGTATTCATTTCTTAAGTAATACAGTGTAAACTTTAGATAACAATATTGACACATCACTTTTCACATCCTCTGCAATGGCATTTTGCCATTAGCAGGATGCAGGGGAAAAAATCAGAAAGGAAACAAACTTAACTATGTCAGTTTTGGGCTGCTGTTTTTTGTTTGTAAGGTCTCCAATGAAATTGAACATAATTCAGCATATTTTGCATTAATTAGGTGTTAGCATTAGCTGATAAATTTTGTTCTTTGGCACATGAGGAGTTTGTTCTGTGTGAACCGGTCCCGCAAGAAACACTGTGTTCTCAGAGAGCAAAAGCCAAACTTGTTTTACTCCAAATTCCTCCTCCAAGAAGGTTATTGCCAGATAGAGCAAAACGTCAGGGTCTTGTCAATGCCTGTGTATCATTACTTTAGGGTTCATCAGATGTACACATTCAGGGCTGCCCTCCAAACCTACTAAAACAAAATCTCGGGAGTTGGGGCCCAGTAATCTGTTTTAACAAGTTTATCATGCAATTCTGGTAAGTGCTAAGGAATGAGAACCTGCAGTTTACTAGAAACAGGCAGAGGGTTCTGAATTGGCCAAGCCTGGATTGACATTTTGGCTCTGTTATTATGTATCAGCTGGGTGACTTTATTTAAGAAATTTGAGCCTTGAAGATGCCTGGTGGCTCAGTGGGTTAAGCCTCTGCCTTTGGCTCAGGTCATGATCCCAGGATCCTGGGATTGAGACCTGCATCGGACCCTGGTCAGTGGGTAGCCTGCTTCCCCCTCCCTCTCTGCCTGCCACTCTGCCTACTTGTGCTCTCTCTGTAAAATAAATAAATAAAATCGTAAAAAAAAAAAAAAAAAGAAATTTGAGCCTTGGCTCTTCATCTATAAATTGTAGAGATTGATACTCACTTTCTTTCCCATGCCCAGCTTTATTGAGGTATGATTGACATAAAACATTCTGCAAGTTTCAAGTATACAGGTATTGATTTGGTACACTAATATGCTATGAAATGTTTACAACCACAGCTTTAGCTAACATCTCCACCACATCGTTACCATTTTGTTTTTGTAGTGAGAATACTTAAGATCTACTGTCTTAGCCACTTTCTAGTATATATGTGTGGATGTATATATGTGTGTATATATATACATATATATGTATATATATTTACATGCACATATTATATATAATATTATTGATCATGATCATCGTGCTGTATGTTAGATTCCTAGAACTTCTTCATCTTACAACTGGACGTTTGTACCCTTTGACCAATATCTCCCCTTTTCTCCTAACGTCTAGCTTCTAGAAAGTACCACTCTATTCTGGTTCTATGAGTTCAGCTTTTTAAAATTCCATGTATAAAGGTTATAATATTTGTTTCCTTGAGTTGTTAAATGAGTTGTAAAAAAAAAAAAAGTCACTGTGGGTCTGCCACTAGAAGCCAGTCGGTAGATGCTACCACCATCATGGGACATCTAAAGTAGATATTGTAATTTTTAAAAAAATTTTTTTTTCAAAGACTCTATTTATTTATTTGACAGAGAGAGATGACAAGCAGGCAGAGAGGCAGGCAGAGAGAGAGGAGGAAGCAGGCTCCCTGCTGCGCAGAGCGCCCGATGCGGGACTCGATCCCAGGACCCTGAGATCACGACCCGAGCCGAAAGCAGCGGCTCAACCCACTGAGCCACCCAGGCGCTCCTATATTGTAATTTTTAATCCTGTAAGGTAGTGGATTATTACATATTGTGTATGTCAGTGGCTGTCCCACCCCCTCTGGCCCCAGTCCTTGAGTTCAGCCAAGAAAGAATTCAGAGTCAAACTCTCAAGTGAGCAAGAGTCCCGTAGCAGTTATAAAGTGAAAGTTTATTCCCAGGGTGAGGGAGTGGGCAGGTCCAGAGGTGGCAACTGCAAGGGGGTTGGGTGCCAGGATTATCTTTCTTTTTTATGCTTGTAAGGGTTTTGGGTCATAGCGAGGACAGTCTCTGACTGGGGTTGACACCAGTCATTGAAGGGTCTCTTTCTACAAGTTGAGAGGGGAAGTTTTTGGTGCTCTATTGTCCTTATAGAAACTGTCATGGCAGCCATCGCCCTCACCTTGTTGGTAGGGGGATCACGACTGCAGTGTCCGTGTATAACAGTGAAGTTACAGGGTACCGTAAGGCAGTAGTTACAGGGAAGAGTGCATGCATGTTTGGGGTGGGGGTTGTCTCTTCACATTCTGGGCATAGTCAGTAGTTTCTGTCCCTCAACACTCAGAAAGAACCTGTTTCCTTGCTCCTATGTGGCTAACTGCCTGTTCTATCATGTATACTTTCTGGACCCTGACTTTTAGACTGGATACTTTTCTGACAAAAAATTCTGACTTACCGCATGTATTTCAATCCAGAAATCCCAGATAGAAATAAATGTGATTGGGAGGGAGACAAACCATAAGTGACTTTTAATCTCACAAAACAAACTGAGGGTTGCTGGGGGGAGGGGGTTTGGGAGAAGGGGGTGGGATTATGGACATTGGGGAGGGTATGTGCTTTGGTGAGTGCTGTGAAGTGTGTAAACCTGGTGATTCACAGACCTGTACCCCTGGGGATAGAGTATTATGCCTCCATCAGAAAGGATGAATACCCAACTTTTGTAGCAACATGGACGGGACTGGAAGAGATTATGCTGAGTGAAATAAGTCAAGCAGAGAGAGTCATCTATCATATGGTTTCACTTATTTGTGGAGCATAACAAATAGCATGGAGGACATGGGGACTTAGAGTGGAGAAGGGAGTTGGGGGAAATTGGAAGGGGAGGTGAACCATGAGAGACTATGGACTCTGAAAAACAATCTGAGGGTTTTGAAGGGACGGGGGGTGGGAGGTTGGGGTACCAGGTGGTGGGTATTATAGAGGGCACGGATTGCATGGAGCACGGGGTGTGGTGCAAAAATAATGAATACTGTTATGCTGGAAATAAAAAAAAAATAAAATAAATGTGGTAAAATATTAAAAAAAAAAAAAAGAAATAAATGTGTGTTCCCATTCTTCCTCAAGTTGTCATCCTGGTACTGTCTGTGTAAATCAGGGTTTTGATTACCTATTGCTTTCAGTCTATTCCAAAGATTAGTAGTTAAAACAACTATTTTATTTTGCTCACAAGTTTGTGGATCTGAAATTTGGGGAAAGATGAGGTAGCTGGCTCTCCTGGGAACCCCTCCAGGAAAATACCTTCAGTCACACAGCCAGCCTCTCCATGCTGGCTGGTCTTGCTTTCTGTAGGGTGTCTCATCCTTTAGGGTCTGTTTGCTAGGCTTGGGATTGCCACAGCATCGTGGTTTCAGGGCAGATGCATGTGTTGCCCAGAGACTGGCTTTCAAGAGGCAAGAAGTGGAAGCTTCTTGCCTCTTTGTCCGGTGAAGGTCTTTGTCCAGAACTAGCCCTACTTCTACTATATTCAGTGGCTTGGAACAGTTGACAGAGCCTGCCTGGATTCAAGGGAAAGGAGAAGGATAATCTGCATCCTAATGCATGAGTGAGTGGCATGTAATAAGGCCTCCAAAAAATACAGTCAGACACAGGGGCCCTGAGAATGGCTACTATATGGTTCTTAGCATGTAGCTCCTGCCCCCAGTACTCAGATAGGGAGACTGTATCTGAACACACTACATATATTCTAATTATATTTTAATTTTGCCTTGTAATCCTTAGAATTAAATTTAAGAGTCAAGTCATTTGAGTTGTTTGTGGACGAGTGGGCTGTCATGACTGCATCCATCAAGCCCCTGCTTGGTCTGTGTCATGCAGGATGGAACATATGTTCCCAGTGCAGGGCACATGGCTAAGGATTGCTGTGTCAACGTGAATGCCTTGTCCCAGCCCTGAGGGCATGTAACCTTGCAGCTCCGTGGTAGAGTTACAAGCTTTGTAGCCGAAGGGAGTAGCATTTTCATTACTCTGTTTGTGCTCCCTCACTTCTGTGTTATGTTCCTCATAACATAACACAGAGAGAATTTGTGTTCTCTTTCCAACCCCCAACCCAGGAAGTCTTAATCACTCTTCCGTCTGTGTTTTCACAGAATTTAGATTATTATTGTTTCTCACTGGTGAACTTGTTTTTAATCGGATGAAATATGCGAGTACGTTCTGTTTATAAAAATTTCAAATCGTAAAAATAAATTCTTCTCTTCATCTACATCCTTTTTCCCACCTGTCCACCTTCACGAAGATGAGTAATCCTGTCAGTTTTGCGTGTAGCTCTGCATGTATTTTCTCTAACTCAACATACATGCATGTATGTAGGTATATATCATTTACTCAAATGGAATCCATTTCTTCACTAAACTGCATTGACTTGGAGAAGCTTAGGTATAGATCAACTTTACCCTTTGAAACAGCAGCATGGATTCCCTGCAGTGGTGAATGTAACCATTTCCCTAGCAATGGATACAGATTATTTCTGGTTTCTAGTGAATACAACAAAGTCCAAGTAAAGGCTTCTGACAGCTCTTTGTGCAACTGGGTACACACCTGACCAGGTCCCTAGGATAGATAACGAGGGGCAGAGTGCTCCCGCAAAGGATGTGCGAGGGTATTGTCAGCTTGCCTTCCAGAAAGAATATTTCAGGGAGTGTGGCCCATGGATCCTCATCAATCCTGGCTATTATTTAATCTCTTTAGAGTTGCACATTTGATAGGAAAAATAGATTGCCCAGTTTTCTTTCCATTTCCCTGCTTATTAGTGAGGTGTCATATTTTCCTAGTGAGCATTTTATTTCCTCTTCCATGAATATGTTTGTCCTTTTTGTTGTGGAAAACAGATTAGAGTATGTTGTTCCCTGAACTCTCTTAATTTTCTTTCACTGATAAATTTTTTATATTCATGGGCCAAAACATTTTAATTCCTGTAGCATATAAAACTATAAATGTATGTATATATGCATGTACATGTACATATATATGTGAATGTGTATTATATATAAATGTGTCCATTCACTCATTTAATACTTAATGCGAACTACATACTTAACATCATTCATGCATTACAAATACAGGGGTAGACAAAATAGACAGTAAACTGTGTTTCTTAGGAATTTGGGGAATGTACTGAAGTATGGAAGGTGCATCCCAGGGCATGTGTGCAAGCATTTCCCTAGCTCAGGTCTCAGTTCTTGCTGGTGGCTCTAGTTATAGTATATTTCAGTGTTTTATAAGAAAAATCTCATGGTATTTCCCTTCCTGAGAAAAACCCACATGTCTTACCATCATCATCTATTTGTCCATGTGTTTCTCCACTCATTAATAACCACCTGCATGACGCTTACTGTGTGTCAAGTGCTAATCTAGGTGCCTTACAAATATAAATATTTACTTCTCCACAGACTTATTAGGCAGGTACTCTGAATTACTGAGCCACAGAGGAGTTGAGGAATTTGCATAGCCATATCTAAGAAGTAGCAGATCTGTAATCTGGACGTAGGTGGTTTGGTTTGGCTTTAGAGTTCATTCTCTTTTTTTGCATACTTAAAGTAAAATTTTGAATTTTAGTGTTTGTTCATCATGTTTCATTGAAAAGTCTTTTTGGGGGGGTGCCTGGGTGGCTCAGTTGGTTAAGTGATTGCCTTCAGCTCAGGTCGTGATCTGGGAATCCCAGGATCCAGTCCTGCATCAGACTCCCTGCTTAGCAGGGAGTCTGCTTCTCCCTGTGACCCTCCCCCTACTCATGCTCTCTCTCTCTCTCACTTTCTTTCTCTCAAAAAAAAAAAAAAGTCTTTCAGGATTTTGATAGACATGGTTGGGTACTTAATAATTTATTGCATATCTATTTAATATTGAAACTTCCTATTTAGTATATTAATAGGTCTTCATTAAGTCATTTCTGCTTTTATGTCCTTTACATAATTTTGCCCTTGCTTATTAATTATCAAATTCATCCCCAGGTGTTTTATAATTGGGGGCTGATACAGATGGGATCTTTATAATATCATCCAATTCTTTCTCAAGGTAATGGGAAATATTTTTGTATAAGTTGATCTTGGATCTGGATATTTTGCTGAATTTGTCTTATTTGTCCTAATTAGTTGATTGTCTGGGATACTCTAAGAAGACATTTAAAATAAAGACAGTTTTCTTTCTCATTTTCATAACTCTAATTTCTTTTCCCTACTTTATTTATTACAGTGCTGAACGTCTGTGGTGATGGGCTCTCCATCTGCTGTTTTGTACATTAATGGAAATGCTGACTTTTTTCTTGACATATATACCTTTGTATATATGTATACCATTACCTGTATGATGGATACCTATTATCAGTTTAAATTGGTTTTGTCCTCTTTCCTTTTTTTTTTTAAGAGCTTTTAATCAGGAGCTCATTTTGAATTTTATAAATGTTTTTCAGCATCTTTGGAGATTCTGACATGAGTGTTTACTTTATATCAATTAATGACGTGAATTATATTAGTATATTACTAAGTGTTGAATAGTCCATCCTTATATGTCTTATAATATCTCTACCTGGTCTTAATATGTTCTTTTTAATACACTACTAAGTTTTTTGGTTAATACCTTATTTTATATATATGTCATCTTTTCATAATAAGTGAAAATGCCTTAGTTTTCTCTTTATTCCATTTATGTTCTCCTTGTTTTAGTATCAGGGTTAGGCTGACTTTGTCACATTGTGCTGATTTTTCGCATATTTTATATTCTTAGAGACAAGTTTTTCTTTTTTTTTTTTAATTTTTTTTTAAATGATTTTTATTTATCTATTTGAAAGATCAGTAGTAGTCAGAGAGGCAGGCAGAGAGAGAGAGAGGAGGAAGCAGGCTCCCTGCTGAGCAGAGAGTCCGATGCGGGGCTCGATCCCAGGACCCTGAGACTATGACCTGAGCCGAAGGCAAAGGCTTTAACCCACTGAGCCACCCAGGCGCCCCTGAGACAAGTTTTCTAATCTAAAAATTAGTAGGACTTGAAGTCTGATAGAAGCTACCTATATATAGTCCTGATGTGTTCTTTAGAAGTAATCTAACTAGCTTCTCAATTTCCTTACTGGTTATTATTTTATTTAGATAATCCCCTTATATTAATTTTGGCCATGTATATTTTTTAAGAAAATTAGTCATGTCTTCTAGATTGTCAGTTGTATTTGTTTGATACTGTTCATAGTACAATAAATATATTTTATAAAATTATATATTATATGCAAAATTATAAAAAAAATTTATATCTTCCAGGGCACCTGAGTGACTCAGTTGTTTAAGCATCTGCCTTTGGCAGGATCCCAGGGTCCTGAGATTGAGCCCTGCATTGGGATCCCAGCTCTATCTCTGTTTCTCTCAAATAAATAAATAAAATATAAAAAATTACTATCTTCCATGGACATGTTCTTTTACATGTTTTTTATATTATGCTTGTTCTCTTTCTTGCTTTTAATATGATAAGTGCTTTGGAATTGATTATGTGTGTTACATCTTTAGAGAAACACTGTTTTAAAAAATATCCCATTTTATAAATACAGCTTTTATCTTCACTAGTTACTTCTAACTTTATGTTTTTGGTATTTATATTTTAATGGTTTCCTCGTATTCATTCTGTATCCTGTATTTGTGGCTATAAATTTTTCTCTCTACCATATTACCTGTAATGCACAAGTGTTAAGATTTATTGCTCTGATCATTGTTCTTGTATTAATAATTTATAATTTCCCTGATAATATTTATTTAATCCAAAATTTTAGTCTACACTTATGTTTAAATGTTTTTCTTTTTGTTTTTCATTTTACCTTTCAAATAGGTTTTTTCCTTTCATTGTCGGGAATGTTGAATTTTATTATAAAATGATTGTGAATAGAACTTTTTTGTTATTAACTTGAAGAATATATTGAAACTTCCTTTATATTCTACTATATGGCCAATTTGGAAAGCCTCTTTCTTTCTTTCTGAAAGATTTATTTATTTGAGAGAGAGAGAGAAAACGAGTGAGGGGAGGGGCAGAGAGAGAGGGAGAAAATTTCAAGCAGACTCCTTGCTGAGCTTGGAGCTTGATGGGGGTCTTGATCTCAGGACCGCAAGATCATGCCCTGAGCCGAAATCAAGAGTTGGATGCTTAACTGACTGAGCCACTCAGGTGCCCCAATTTGGGAAATGTTTCTAATGTGTTTAGAAAAATGCATATTTTCTGTTTTTTTAGTGAAAAGCCATACACACACACACACACAGACACAAATACATATACGTGTATGTATGTATATATATATATATATATATATATATATATATATATATATGTTTATATGGATATTAGCCCCAATAATTAATTGCCTTACATGTATTCTCTATATTCTTATCTATTTTTGCTCATGTCAGGTTTTTGTGTCTTAGAAAGTTAAATTATCCAATTATGACATTGATTGAATCAATTTGTTTTTATATTATTGAAATTTTTTTCCCTTTTATATTTTTGGAAGTTAAGTTTTTCATGGCACAAAAGTTCACGTCTTTTATACCATTCAGGTGTATTTTTCCATTTTAGAGAAATGGAGTAGCTTCCTTTTTCTTCATTTCCTGTTGTTTCCACAGTTCCTGAGCTAGTATGTTTTATGTATCTCTTTATCTCTTTTTACTATGTATGATTCGATGCTTACATCTCTGCAGAAGGCCTCTGAACTCACCCGCAATATTACTTCTGCCACTGTGTTTGGACTTAGCCTTTGCAACCCTTCTTCTTTACTACACAACATTTATATACGTAAATATGTGTATATGTCTAAACATAGTAAGTAATAGGGTGAAATAGGAAGTATTTTTGCCTGGTAACATTAAGTCTTGCTTTTAGTTTTATTTTCCTTGAAGTTTCCCACATTTCGATGAAGAGCCACAGAGTGTCCGTGGCAGGAAAGGCCCCTGTTCCATGGCCTGCAGTTCTGCAGGGTCTGCTCTTGTTCTGAGGTGGCATGGGGAAGGGTGTTCAGAGGCTCCTAGTACGTGTGCTCTGCCCAGTCTTGGAATTCTCTACTTGAACACTCTTGAGCCTTCAAGGACCTCTGTGGGCCTCTTACGGGATTCGGACTGCCTCAATGTCAGTCAGTCCAAGGGGTGGCTGGTTGGGAGTAGGGAAGGGTGGGCAGTGGCCAGTTTTTGGATTTGGGACTGGGTGGCCCACGTACAGTGGTATGCCAGACAGTGTGTTAGGCATGATGGCGCTGAGGGGTGAGAAGAGAGGAATGGGATTGTCCCAGCCCCCATGTCCCTTGTTGTACAGCTCTGGATTTGGGGGCCTACACACTACTCTTCTAGCTATGATGTTTTGGTGGAAACTCGGAGAATGATAAAACTGGCCTTTATTTCCAAGTTAGGGTCATAGAGCATATTTTATTTACTGGTTTGGGTGTTCTGATTTTTAACTTTTCAATATGAAGACATTATGTGGGGTTCCATTTCTTTTATCGTGTCAGGTCACCAATGCATAAAGGAGGGCTGGGACAGAGATTGTTGGGGAGAACAATCTCAAAAGGGTGACCTTTGACTTCTTGGTTCCTCAAATTTCTGCTTGCCTAACCCAGGTCCTCGCCTCTGACTTATAGTTGGGTGCTCACCTCTGTTGAGATTTACTGAGCCAGAACCCAGACCAACATCCTTGTGTGGAGGGTGGAACGGGGCAGGGTTGTTAGGTGGGGACTGCAGCAAGTCCAGACTGTGGTAGCCGTGTTTGGTGAAGGTGTCCAGGCAGCAGGGATACCTGAGTTTCCTGTGGGTAGAGGGAGAGAGGCCATGCAGTGGGGCAGGGACTGTGGAGTGAACTGTTACTAGGTGTATGAGGGAGGAAATGGCTGTTTTTCAGCTGAACCACCTGTGCTAGGCCCTAAATGAAGGCTCCCTGTTCTCTCTACCTTCCCCAGCAGAACACCAGAAGATGACCAGTATAACCTTTGGGAGCTGTTTTTGGAGGCCTGCAGCAGAAAGGAGACCCATATCAGGATGTATTACAGAGAGAGAGAGAGAGGAGAAACACAACAGCTGTGAATAATGAGGCTGCAGATGGAAATCAGCATCCTGCCCACACCGAAGTGAATAGACCTCCCACCCTGCCCGAACCCTGACCCACACAAACACATCTGGTCCATTTGCACTGGGTGCAGGCAGCAGCAGAGAGCAGGGGAGAGCCATGAAATAGAAACTGGCCACCCAGGAGGTTTTGGATCTGAGATGACCATTCCTTTGCCAACCACATTTTTAAAACAGAAAGTGACAAATGAGGTTTTTTTTTAACATGAGGAGAAAATATTATGAGATCAACCCGAGATATTTGTATTTGACAATATTTAGTTTTCTTTCCTATAGCCAATTCACCAGATACTGAGAATTCAGAAAACGTATGTATTATCAGTTATTAGAAAAAATAAATCATTCCATATTTGCTTATTGTTAGGTTGAAGCTGTATAATTATACCTGCTATATTCTCTCAGTCTGAAGATTTTGAGTGCGGTATGTGAGCATGTGCATGTGTTTGTTTATTTATTTATTTATTTATTTATTCATTTTATTGGAGAGAGTGTGATCAAGCGCACAAATAGGCAGAGGGCAAGAGAAAGAAGCAGACACACTGCTGAGCAGGGAGCTTGATGTGGGCCTGGATTCTAGGATCCTGGGGTCATGACCTGCACAAAAGGCAGATGCTTAACTGACTGAGCCACCCAGGCACCCTATGCATGTGTTTGTATGTCACTGACCACTGTAATTCAGTCCTTTCATAGTACACTGTCCACTCCCATTCTGGCATAAGATACTGTACTGTATTTATAAATCTCTCTTATTCTAAAATATTTCTTAGAGGGGATGCGGATATAATTTTGTAATCTCTGCTTCTGCTGTAGTGCCAAATACATAGTAAGTGCTCAAAAAGATCCTAATGTATTCTATATTTATGCTAAGGATAACATTTCTGTCCATTTATCATGCTATTTTCCAAACCCCATTTTGAAGATACTTTAAAACCAACTTTTCCAGTTTATCAAGAATACCTTTGCACCTTTTGGTGGCAATAGAAGAAAAAATAAAATGGGCACTGAGGAAGGCAGTACTGTTATCTTTGTGCATATAGCTTAGTAAATGTGACTGTGTATGTAACTGGCAATTACTGATAAGTCAACATGTCAGAGATATGCTATTTGTTACTTGCTCTGTGAGTAATTACCCCTCTAGATATAATCAGTGTTAAAGGTATTGAAGTGCAAAATAATTGCAGCAACAACAAGGTCTGTGACTCATTTCAACTAGTTTATAGAGGACTTTTTTTCTCTTAACTTGAACATGAGCAGTTTTTTTTTTTGATTCTGTAGTTTGACAGTGGTGAAAAGGCAAATTGCAGCTTAACTCTAAAATTCTCATTTTCATAAGACAAACTTAATGTATATTAATTATTAAAAGCCATGAACTAGCACTTTTTGGGTAAATTAAGTATTGAGAATCCACCACATGTCAAGTGATAGGTAGAGCAAAGAAATGGCTCAATGTGGGAAAAACTATGTTAGACCAAGGTATGGGGTCAGACTTCTAAAACTGCAACTGAGTAGAATCCTTATATCCAGGGACAAACTCAAGTTTGGTGATGCCCAAACCTCATACAATTTGGGGAGTCCCCTTTAAGAAAAATAATATAACATTAGGCACACAGCATAAGTGCAGAGCTTATGCAATTGAAGGGCCCTGAGTTTTAAGCAACAGAGCTTCTAGGTCAGTAAGCCTCCTTCTGTATCAGGTCAGACTTGAGACTTCCCTTTGGAGAGTACTGGTATAAAACAGCAATGTTAAGGTGAGCAGAGATTTGGGTATATCAGGGAGTATCGAAGAAGGTGTGAAGGCTTAAGTGGGGAATTTCTGAGAGAGAAGATGAAAAGTATTGTTTACCACTGATAGAAGACTGTATGTACAATATAGTACTATGATTTAAGAAATAGAGTGAACATCTCCATTATGTATTAAATAATGAAAAAATGAATTATGATGATAGGGACTTCTGCTTTTGGCCAAGTTGAAGTAACAGGGACTTCTTGCCTGATAGAAGAAAAAACAACAACAACAACAACAACAACAAAAAGGAAAAAGAGTAGCTGAAATAAAGTTTTCAAAATACTGGGATTCAGACAGTGGAGGCAGTGAAGGATTGTGGTCCTGAGAGCTAGAAAACAAATGAGGAAATTACATGATTGCTGGAATGTATTGCTTTGAGACAGTTTCTAAAGTGTAGCATGGGGAGGAGAACCAAGGAAGAGCCCAGTCATGTCTGTGAAGAGCCCATGTCCCCAGTTGAGGACACGGCGCTGAGGAACTGAGAAGACTGTGGTAGCTAGAATGCACAGGAGAGAGTGCTGAATGCTGCGCAGAGACAGCCTCCAAAGATCTGCCCCCTTGAGTATTCATTGCAGTGCTGATGACTGCATGTCAATGAGGAAACCATCTCGGCTGGGAGAGAAATACACAAAATGTTTGATAGGAATAGTAAATACTAATACTGAGCCAGGAATAGTGCATGCCCTAACCAACCAGACTGAAAATCTGATTCTCAGGATATTACAGAGAGTACCCTAAGGGTCTTGTCTCAGACTAACCACTGTTCAGGTCACACCTAAAGGGTATTTATAAATATAGGAAGGGTCTGAAGTATTTCCAGGTAACCTAAGCTACTTTAGCAAAAAGCTAAAGACTGTGTAGAGGAATAAAAAAATAAATATCTGGTATCCAACAGAGTAGAAGTCATAACACCTGGCATCCAATCACAATCTATGAAATGAGCAAAGAGGTAAGAATGATCCATTATGAGGAGAAGGTTCCATTAAAACCAATCTAGAACTGACATTGGTATTAGAATTAGCAGATAAGACATTAAATCCTGTCACTGAATATCCTGTCTTCAAAAATTAAGTAGCGACATGGACAGAGAACAAAATCGAATGTCTAGAAATGAAAAATGCCACGTTTAAAAAGAATATGCTGTATGAATTAATGTCACATTAGACACTGTGGAAGAAAAGATAAATGTACTTGAAGACATAGCAATAGAAACCACCAAAATGAAACACAAAAAAATAATTTCAGAAGATGAAGAGAGTGTCAGTGAACTATGAGACAACCTTAAACATCCTAATATATGTGTAATTGTTATTCTCAAAGAAAAGGGGAAGGACAGAAAAAATTGAATTAAGAATGACTGAAATTATTCCAAATTTGTCCAAAATTATAAATCCACATATCCACATTGCTCAATGAACCCCAGACACAAGAAACCAGAAGGAAACTAACAAAAGTACATTATAACCAGATTGTTCAAAACTAAGAATAGAGAGACAAGCAGTAAGAGAGAGGGGAAAAAAATTACATACCAAGGAACAAAGATTAGTATGCCGAGGATTTTTCATTGGAAACAATGCAAATGAAAAGACTGTGAAGTAGCATTTTTATAGAATTGGAAGGCAAAGACTATTAGTCTAGCATTATTTTGTCCAGGAACCTATCGTTTACAAATGAATGAAGACTTTTAAGCATACAGAAGCTAGAAAGCATTCATTACTAGCAGACCTGCACTATAAGAAATTTAAAGGAAGTTCTTCAGACAAAATAAAAATACGGTAGATGGACATAAGGATCTGCACAGAGCAGTAAAGAACACCAGAAATTCTGATTTTTAAAAAAATAGAAAAAATGCATGACAGGGTAAAACTTGTTCTGGGTACCAGCTCCTCCCTCCTGTTAGCCTATCACAGTACAGAGCTAGCAGAGACAAATGAAAAATGTGTGATAGAGACAAGTCCTGGTATCTGTAGTTAAGAGAACACCGCAAAATAATAATATAAAGATATGCAGGTATGTGATTTACATATATATGTATATATGATTATCATATTCATATATATATATATACATATATATATTTAAAACAATCGTATCAGGATCGGGCATCACGTTTACCTGGCCAAGGGCCCAGTGTCCAGTGTGGGTTGCCTCAGAAAGTTGGGGGTTCAAGTGCAAGCCAATTATTTAGGAGGTGGACAGTGAGATGGGCAAAGGGAAAATGTAAGCACCAATTAAAGTGGCATTATCAAGAAAGTAAACGCTGTATGCTAGTAGAGTTTAACCCCACTGGGAAATTCTGGGATTAGTGTACAAATGTCCTTGAAGCTAACCCACTATTGTCAGCAGAATTATGACCTCCCCAAGATGCCCTTGTCCTACTCCACAGAACCTGGGATTCTGTGACGTTACATGGCAGGGGAAAATTTTTCAAGTTGTTAAGGTAAAGTAAACTGAATATCCTAAGCCATCCCAGTGGACAGTGTAACCAGAAAGGTCTTTAAACTTGGAGGAAGAAGTCAGTGGATGGTCACAGATTTGGAGAAGCCACGGCTGGCTTTGAAGGGGGAGGAAGGGGTCAAGGAGTGCAGATGGTCCCTAGAAGTTGGAAAAGACCAGGAAACAGATTCTCCTCTAGAGCCTCTAGAATGAATGTGATCCTGTTGAAACCTTGATTTTAACCCGAGGAAACCCGTTTTAGACTTTACACCTCCAGAACTGTAAGATACTTGTGTTGTTGAAGCCTCTAGATTTTTGGTCATCCTTTCCATCTGCAGTAGGAAACTAATACACCCCCTCAAGGGGTAAGAGAGTCAGGGCATTTATAACATACTCAGACATTGGCTAGAAACTGCTTCTGCATGGGCAACCTGTGAATACAATCAGGGAGAGAAAGCCCTCAGGTTGCTGGAGGTTAGCCATCAGGCACTCCAGAGGTAGGCCCTAGTGGAATATGGACACTCCACTGACTGTTCACATAGGCTGGCCTCCCTCTTTCTGTCCCTGCCGTGTGCTCTCTTCCTCCATCTGTCTAATATTTATTGAGCTTTTATTAAGTACCATGCTTTATGCTAGATTATGGAGATGGGACAACTTAAATTTCTAGTCTAAGAGGTTGAGCACAGGGGAAAATGTTTACCATCTACAGTTCCTTGATTCTTAGTTCTAGACTTTAGGATAGCTGGCTAGGATACTTTCTAATAGTGAAAGGAAATAGAGTTGTATTAGGTTATCCAAAGAATATGGTATCATGGGCATTTTTTTTTTTTTTACAATGGCTAATATAATAATAATAACTAAACTGGAACAGATATATTTTTTGTACCCACCTAAGTAAAGAAACACTAGTCTTAACCATTCTAAGTCAGCAAAAGCAGCAATTCTTGAAATGAATATGTAATTCTAGGTACAATTAATTCTTTCTTGGACCTCAAAACTCATGTTCTATTGGAAGGGACGGATTAGATTAAGGTATACAGGGGCCTGCCTGTTTTTTTTTTTCCCCCTTTTTTCTTTTTTTAAAGATTTTATTTATTTGGAAAAGAGAGAAATCACAAGTAGGCAGAGAGGAGGCAGGCACAGAGAGAGGAGGAAACAGGCTCCCCACCAAGCAGAGGGCCCGGTGCGGGGATCGATCCCAGAACCCCGAGATCACAACCCGAGCCGAAGGCAGAGGCTTGACCCACTGAGCCACCCAGGCACCCAAGACTGCATGTTTTTAATGCAGATGTTGCATCAGAGTAAAAGCTTATAATCTCAGATAGAGAAGAGCACACACATTCTCTTTAGGTGTGTCCCAGCGTTCCCCTTGCACCTAACGTGCTGTTCACACTTCATTCACAGTTGTATTTCCTGGATATTGCCAGAGTACCCAGAATTTTAGTATGGATATGGCGATGAGTGAGTTAGAATGGAAATCAAGAGAGCAGTCCATGCTATTGCAGTATTTTTCTTTTTTCTGTTTTGTCCTTAAAAAGTCAGTCTGTGGCATTCAGATGGGAAGAATTGCATATTTGCAGCCTCCCATGGTTCCCCCCATCCAGACTGAATAACCTGTTTGCTCCCCCGAACCCTTGTCCCAGTCCTTAGCTCTGTGCTTCTCCCTTACTACACTGAAGAGTAGCTATTTACTTAGCTCTGTGTACTCCTCAAAGTCAGATTTTAATCATTTTATTGTCCTTCCTCTAGTAACTAGATTAGCCCCCAGCACGTGGTAAACTCTTAGTAAATGTTCTTCAAATCAGTGGGCAGATGGGGCGCCTGGGTGGCACAGTCGGTTAAGCATTCGATTTTTGATTTCAGCTCAGGTCATGATCTCAGGGTTGTGGGATCAAGTCCCACGCTGGTTCGGCTCTGTGCTGTGCATGGAACCTGCCCAAGATTCTCTCTCTGCCCCTCACAGGATCCCCACCCCCTCCGCCATCTTACATGCATGTACATTCTCTCTTAAAACCAACCAACCAACCAACCAACCAACCAACCAACCAACCAACAAAAACACTAGTGGGCTGACGAAGTTGCCAAACTAAAGCAGTGTATTATTTTCTATTCCTCATGTACACAAATCATGTTCTCTATAGGGCAAGTTCATTATTTTTGAAGAGGAGAAAACACTGTATTGCTTCAAACAGATGATAACTTACTACTATATTGAGCAAATTAATATTTTTTATTAGTACTGTGTTCTACTAATTTTCCCAAAGTACAATTTGTCTTTACTGAAAGCCAACAATATAATGGGTTCCTATAATCTAGTTTTTTAAAATGAAGGTACCGTGGTGGTTCAGGAAGTTAGCCCTACAAATGAATAACTGTCTGCTGTTACTTATTCTCTTATGAGCTTCTGTTACTTATTCTCTTATGAGCTTCAGTTTCCCCATGTATGAAATGCTGAAATGCAGAAATAGAAATTCGATTTTTTTTTTTTTTTTTTTACTTTACAAAGCTATTGGGAGGATCAAGTAAACTTAATGATACGAAAGCACATAATACCTATTCTTTAACTGTTTTTAACAAGATTGAGTAGAAGAAAACAGAAAACTTGGATGTAGATGGTGGGGTGTCTTTAAGGGAAGGGGTTCGTCCTCCATGCATCTTTCAGCGCTTGCAAATATTGCTTTCCTTTGTGGCACAGTTTCTCAGGTGTGCCTTTACTTCTAGGAGCCCACTGTAGACCTATGCCAGACCACTCTAGTTTGCAGAACCTCGGACGGCTTCTTTATTTCAGGCCACAACAGAGGGTTAAGGTAATAAGAACCTAAAAAGGTGAATTTTTTAAAAAAAAATGTAGATTTCTTCTTTTTTTTTTTTTTTTAAATATTTTATTTATTTATTTGACAGAGAGAGAGATCACAAGCAGGCAGAGAGGCAGGCAGAGAGAGAGAGAAGGAAGCAGGCTCCCGGCTGAGCAGAGAGCCCGATGCGGGGCTCGATCCCAGGACCCTGAGATCATGACCTGAGCCGAAGGCAGCGGCTTAACCCACTGAGCCACCCAGGTGCCCCTGTAGATTTCTTCTTAATCTGCATTGTCGTATCTGATCGCCTCTTCCCTATTCCTCCTCCATCTATGGCATATTGCCCTGATAAGAGTGGAGATTGTCAGAAAAATAAAGACCCTGTTTTGTCACGAGGGCACTCCTAGAAATCTTAATTTTGTACACTCTCAGCATCTTGTATTTTGCAGCATCCAACTGGTACCTCCTGTTAAGACTCTTTGGCAGATTTCAAGAACTCCAGATAACTTTGTGAACAAAGATATCACTGATTTCCTCCACACCATCTCAATGGGAAATAGTGCAGAGGTTAAGACTCCATTTCTAGCCATATCGTAATCTCAAAAAGGAAACTCTGAGATCTTGCTCTTATCGAATAAGAATGTTTTTGTGAGGCACTGTCCACAGATTGCTAGAGAGCCCTAAAGGAACAATTCAAAAGAAGACGTTCAAGTCCAAGTGGGCTGAAATATATCTTGGTAACAACCCTCTGCCCTGTAGTTTGTCCCACTTAATTTTGTTTTGATTGGTGTTTGTTTTTGTTTTTGCAAATGGCAAATAGAGATAGTAATTTCATGTATCGTAAGGGCTTACATCAGAATGTTGTGATAGTGGAATTAAAGGATACACAGCCTGAACCATCCTTAGGGAATTATCTGTATAAATATATACAGAGAACACATTTGTATCTATAGTCTGCATTCATGAAAATTTCCTGTGTTCTATTCGAGACAGCGATAGTGCATTTTGCCAGATCCAAAGTGAAAGGTTGAATAATTTAATTGAACATTTAGCTTGGGTTACAACCCATCACTCAGCCAGTTGGTCCACTTTTGCCTGTGAATTCCAAGAACAGGTCAGCACGGTTCAGAGTGAACATGAGAAAGGCAAGAAAGCACTGGTGGTCACAGGGGACAGGGGCTCAACCAGGCCCACGCTTGCTGGAAAGGTGACTCATTGCTCTACCTGATCCCCCTTCACCTTTCCAGTGTTCCACAGATTTTATATCTAAATAAGTAAAGATCTTATTTTAGTCCATTATCTATTTGAATTTAAAGCATTTTGTCTCTTCCTTCAATCTTTAAATGTATCTTTCCAAACAATTTTATTTATTTATTTGACAGAGAAAGAAAGAGAGATCACAATGAGGTGATCTCAATTGTGATTAGAGATCACAATTAGGTGAGCAGAGAGCCCCATGTGGGGCTCAATCCCAGGACCCCAAGATCATGACCTGAGCTGAAGACAGAGGCTTAACCCACTGAGCCACCCAAGCACCCCTTTAAGTGTATCTTGATAAAGAATCTGAGCTTCCTTGTACTCATAAGGAGTGGATTTGGTGAGGCAGGGGAGGGAAGCTCTGAATTCTTGAAGTTCAGTGGACTGGTATTGAAACACTTGGGTGTGAGAGTTTATTCTGCCAGCTTGTTAACATTTACGAATTTGGGCAAATTAATCTTGATGAAGTCTTCTCATCAGTTAATGACTGCATTGTTTTAACTGCCCTGGCTTCCATCTCACAAGGCTATTGAGAAAGTGATAGGTGTACAAGAACCTCTTAAAGTGAACAAATTAAAAAAAGAGAATGATTTTCTGTCTATTTTCAACACTCATATTTGAACCATGACTTTGAAGTACTATCCTTTAACACTGAAAACAACAACAACAACAACAACAACAACAAATCCCACCTTTTTGGAAGGTGCTTATTTGCCATCAGAAGGCTCAAGTCACCATGCTTACACAAAATGCAGTCCATCTCTCATGTTTTTCAGAATTTTCATTTGCTAACTCTAGTGAAAGCTGTTTGTATTCATTTGCTAGGGCTTCCCTCACAAGCTACCACAGACTGGGTGGTTTAAACTACAGAGATTTACTTTCTCACAGTTCTGGAGGTTGAAAATCTGAGATCAGATGGTTGGCCTTCAATTTCCCTAAGGCATCTCTCCTTGGCTGCAGAAGGCTGCCTCTGGCTGTGCGCTCACTGGGTCTTTCCTCTGTGCAGGCCCCTCCCTGATGCTTCCGTGTGTGCAGATTTCCTCTTCTTGCAGGGACCACTGTCAGATTGGATTCAGACCCCAATCTAAAGACTTCATTTTAAAATAATTGCTTCTTTAAAGGCCTATTTCCTAACATAGTCACATTCTGAGCTACTTGAGGTTGAGGTTTTCAGTCTGTGAAGGGGTGGGGGTGGGCAGAGTTCAGTCTGTAATACTACTAAATGAACAACTTAACAAAATAGTCGGAAATGGTGATGGTATATAGCTTGAGACTGTACCGCCTTGCTATAGTAACACCACTAAGAAGGAGCCAAAATCTTAATGATTTTAAAACCTTGTTTCCTTGATTCCTGGGCAGTGGGTCAGAAGGGCCATGTGGACGGTGGCCATGGTAGGTAGAGATGATGATGGGGTTTGGCTCTCAGACCTGCTGGATGCAGATGGAACACAGCAGGGGAGAGGGCTAAATTGCCTATGAATTCACAGGCATCCAACTCTAAAGCCATGACTGAAAACAAATGAACACAGAGTCTGTGAACGTATTAACTGAATTAAAAATCGGACTAGGGATGTCAGACATGAAAACTGGAGAAGTTAAAGTCAGATTTGCCATAGAATACCTGGAACCCACAGAACCTCCTCCTTTCCTAAGATGTTGGGTACCCTAAAAGCTCTGATGCCTTCCTCTTCCTTGGGTGTGCTTTCTCTGATTTGTGGGTTTCAATGGTGGGTTTTTGCACCCATATGCAAAAACTCATATTTAGACATTTGTTCTTTGAGGTTTCAGACTTGTTTGGAAATGTAATTTGTGTGCAGCAATCCACGTGGGGAATCTTTCATGTTCACTTCCTTAAGACCAATACTAGTTTATTGATTGTATTGTTCTTTGTTTTTTATAAGAGAAGTAATTACTACCCGTTATGTTCCAGGTCCTATCCTAGGTGCTAGTAATGTGAGGATGAAGTCATAGGGCCTCCACGAAGGATCTCATAATCTGAAGTGTTTCCCTTGGCTAGAAATACCTGCTTCACATATAAAGGCATCTAAAATGTGACAGAGCTCAAATAATCTCAGATTTTCCCCTCCCTGATTTAATTTCCATTTATCACTGTGTGTAGACTGATAATAGCTCCCAAATACGTCCACACCTTAATCCCTAGAACCTGTGAATGTTTTCTTGTACCAAAAGAACTAAAGCCTAAGAGAACTTTGAAGTTACGGTTAAGTTAAAGATCTTGAGGTGGGGAGATTATCCTGGTTTTATCCTATGGGTAATCCCAACATCCCAACAGTTTTTATGTAAGAAAAGAGTAAGACTAGGGTGCCTGGGTGGCTCAGTTGATGGGCATCTGCCTGGTCCTGGGATCGAGCCCTGTGTTGGGCTCCCTTGCTCTGCAGGAAGCCTGCTTCTCTCCCTCCAACTCCCCCTGCTTCTGTTCTCTCTCTCACTTTCTCTCTCTCACTTTCTCTCTCTCTCTGTCAAATAAATAAATAAAATCTTAAAAAAAAAAAAAGTAAAGAAGAAGATTCAGGGGAGAAGAAGGCTGTAGGAGAGAGCAGGGTGATATACTCTGGAGAAGGAGGAATGGGCTACCAGCTGACGAATGCAGGTGGCCACTAGAGAAAAAACAAACAAAAACAAAAACAAAACAAACAAACAAAAAACAAGTAGAAAAAGACAGGGAAGGAGACTCCCCCCTTCAGAGCTCCCAAAAGGAGCCAGCCCTGCTGACACCTTGACTTTAATTCAGAGAAACTGATTTTAAACTTCTGACCTCCAGAGAACCGTGGGAGAATAAATTTGTGTTGGTTTAAGCCACTAGGTTTGTAATTTGCTACAGTAGGACTAGGAGATAATACAGTCATATTATCAATCAGCAGTCAAGCTCAAAATCTTTCAGTTTCACCTGCATTCATCTTTACCATCTGCTTCAGATCCAGTCACCACCAACTCCTGTTAATTCATGCTTCTTAATTATTCTTAGTCCTTCCTTATCTATTTCTTCCTTACGTCCTTGGTTTAGAGCTTGGCAGCCTTGCTCTTGAATATTACTGTGGTTTTTCCAAATGAGATCTGTTTATAACCTCATTCCTTCCGAACTATCCTTGATACATCTTCTAAAGTTTTCTTACAAAGCCAAACAGGAACTTTTTTCCTTCTTTTTAAAAATTTTTTAAAGATTGTATTTATTTATTTGATAGACAGAGATCACAAGTAGGCAGAGTGGCAGGCAGAGAGAGAGGGAAGCAGGCTCCTTGCTCAGCAGGGAGCCCAATGCGGGGCTGGATCCCAGGACCCTGAGATCATGACCCGGGACGAAGGCAGAGGGTTCAACCCACTGAGCCACCCAGGTGCCCCCAATTTTTCCCTTCTTAAAATCCCACAGCATCTCTTGAACTTCTTTTTCATTTATGTTTCAGAGCATCTTGAATCTATTTCTCTGAATTACCTTTGCCATGTGTATTTTTTTAAATTTTTTGTTTTTGTGTTTGTTCCATCATTTTACTTTGTCAGCTCCTTTGATACAATGGACTGTATTATTCCTGGACTCAGCATCACATCTGTTATATTATTGTCCATGAGCAAATAAGAATCAAAGGAATGGAGGATAAGGTATATTAATCACAAAGCTTATTAGAAAGTATATGCTAATAGCAGGAGAAAAGACAGAGTAAGAAATATGACCGGGTAACTTCAAAATATTTTTGTAATAAACAGCAAAGGCATTAGGGGAAATATCTCAGAATACCTAGAAAATATTAAGGAAGAGTATGCAAAGTTTTATGCACATTTGTAGACATGCCAGAGAAGGGATCAAAGAATAAAAGAATAAATTGAGCTTTTCTTAACATCCATTGTGTGTGCATCATGTGCCAATACTGTTCTGTCTTTGTATATTTATCTCTTGTTATTTACCTAAATAACCCTATGAGATACATATTGTTATTATCAACTTTTAAAGTTAAGGAAACCAGGCACAGCATTAACATCTGTAGGAAAGAGGTTTTGAGCCCAGAAAATCTGATTCCATAGCAGGCCCTGTTGGCCAGCTTATTCCATTATCAACTGGAAGGTTCTGCATCGCCACTGTGTGGGCTATACTTAGGGGACTGGGGGTGAGGCAGAAAGCCACAGCAGCGCAAGATCATCTTCAGAGGTTCTCATGGACAGTGCTGTCCTTGTTTTTCAACTCAAGGTCTGCCTGTAATTCTTCTCTGTTTCAAATTTACAACCACTCAAGTCTATATAATCACTATCATTAATATTTCTAACACATCCCAGCAATTTTCAGAGAAATATGATTCTCCTTGTTGTAAAGAACTCTAATTCAGTCAACAGTTATAAATATGGGAAGAGACTGGGAGATTACCTCCAAGAATGTGATTGGGAAGTGAGTGGGAAGCAGGAAGAAAGGGGATAAAGTACTGTGAGAAACCTTCTGGGTGAGGCAGGTGTTCTCAATATGATATGCCCAAGTTACTGTAAGTGTATGAATTTTCGATGCTTCCTTCATTGTTCAGTGGATCATTGAGCATGAATCAGGGTTTTTGATAGCACTAATTGTGACCCATGAAAGTGGCATAAAAATCAGTCTTGTAGATTATAATCAGCATTTTAAGAAGGAAAAGTAAAACAGAGTGGAATAGAACAGTATAATATAGTACAACATAGCATAGAAATATTTACATAAATCCTTACCAAGAATCACACATTTGGCAAAAATTACTGTAACAAATTGCAACTCACAACGCGAGAGAGCCAATTAGTAGAGGGAGTGCACTGAATGTACCCACTGGGTAGAAGTGGATTGTTTTATCTTTATTTCCATTAACTTCTCATTTGATTTTCTAATCTATGAGAGTAAATTTCATCATCACTGTAAAGAGTGGGTACAGCTTATTTTTATGTTAACATAATTATTAGTCAATTGTGAGACAAAGCCAGGAATTGTTTCTTCTGTTGGGAGTAAAAGTGTTGAGATTTTCAGTTAAATTTCAGGTTACAAAATTAGAGTGTTTTTCAGAAAGACTGTGATTGAGTTTGTAATAACTATAAACATTTTAGCAAATACAATACAAATACCCTAACATGGGTTGATTTACTATTAAGAAGAAAGAATGATGAATTAAAAAATATAGAGGTATATTTTACTTCTGCTGTAGAATTTGGAAATGTAAATAGTAACAATATTGAGAAAGATTCTGACTAGTTAACAATAGTTTTGCTTTTTTTATTAATTATCTTTATTCACATATAATGTATTATTTGCCTCAAGGATACAGCGCTGTGATTCATCAGGCTTACACACTTCACAGCACTCACCAAAGCACATACCCTCCCTAATGTCCATAAACCAGCTGCCCTCTCCATACTCTCCTCTCCCCGGCAACCCTCAGTTTGTTTAGTGAGTTAATGAGTCTCTGATGGTTTGTCTCACTCCCAATTCCACCTTGCTTCATATTTTCCTTCCCTACCTCCCAAACACCCCACTCTGCCTCTCAAATTCCTCATATAATGGAAATCATATGATAATTATTCTCTGATTCCCTTATTTCACTCAGCATAATACCCTCTAGTTCCATCCATGTCTTTTTGTAAATGGCAAGATTTCATTTCTTTTGAAGGCCGCACAGTATTCCATTATATATATATTTATACACACATACACATACCACATCTTTGTTATCCATTCACCTGTTGATGGACATCTAGGTTCTTTCCATATTTTGGCTGTTGTGGACATTGCTGCACAATGTGGACATTCAGGTGGACATTGCTGCACAATGTGGACATTCAGGTGCACGTGCCCCTTCAGATCACTACATTTGTATCTTTAGGGTAAATACCCAGTAGTGCGATTGCTGGGTCATAGGGTAGCTCTATTTTTAACTTTCTGAGGAACCTCCATACTGTTTTCCAGAGTGGCTGCACCAGCTTGCATTCCCACCAACAGTGTAGGAGGGTTCCCCTTTCTCTGCATCCTTGCTAACGCCTGTCATTTCCTGACTGGTTGATTTTAGCCATTCTGAAAGGTATGAGTTCGTATCTCACTGTGGCTTTGATTTGTATTTCCCTGATGCCAAGTGATGTGGAGTACTTTCTCATGTGCCTGTTGGCCATTTGGATGTCTTCTTTGGAGAAATGTCTGTTCATGTCATCTTCCCATTTCTCAATTGGATTATTTGTTTTTTTGGATGTTGAGTTTGATAAGTTCTTTATAGATTTTGGATACTAGCCCTTTATCTGATATGTGGTTTGCAAATACCTTCTCCCATTCTGTCAGTTGTTTTGGTTTTGTTGACTGTTTCCTTTGCTGTGCAAAACTTTTGATCTTGATGATGTCCCAGTAGTTCATTTTTGCCCTTGCTTCCCTTGTCTTTGGTGATGTTTCTAGGAAGAAGTTGCTGCATCTGAGGTGGAAGAGGTTGCTGCCTGTGGTCTCCTCAAGGATTTTGATGGATTCCTTTCTCACATTGAGGTCTTTCATCCATTTTGAGTCTATTTTTGTGTATGGTATAAGGAAATGGTCCAGTTTCATTCTTCTGCATGTGACTGTCCAATTTTCCCAGCATCATTTGTTGAAGAGACTTTTTTTCCATTGGGCATTCTTTTCTGGTTTGTTGAAGATTAGTTGACCATAGAGTTGAGGTTCTCTATTCTGTTCCATTGATCTATGTGTCTGTTTTTGTGCCAGTACTAACCATACTGTGTTGTTGATGACAGCTTTGCAATAGAGCTTGAAGTCTGGAATTGTGATGCCATCAACTTTGGCTTTCTTTTCCAACATTCCTTTGGCTATTTGAGATCTTTTCTGGTTCCATATAAATTTTTTAGGATTATTCCATTCCTTTGAAAAAATTGATGGTAATTTGATAGGGATTGCATTAAACATGTAGATTGTGTTAGGTAGCGTAGACATTTTCACAATATTTGTTCTTCCAATTCATGAGCATGGAAGGTTTTTCTTTCATTTCTTTGTGTCTTCCTCCATTTCTTTCATGAGTACTTTATAGTTTTCTGTGTACAGATTCTTTGCCTCTTTGGTTAGGTTTATTCCAAGGTATCTTATGGTTTTGGGCATCATTGTAAATGGAATTGCCTCCTTAATTTCTCTTTCTTCTATCTTGCTGTTGGTGTATAGAAATGCAACTTATTTCTGTGCATTGATTTTATATCCTGACATTTTATTGAATTCCTATCTGAGTTCTAATAGATTTAGAGTGTAGTCTTTTGGGGTTTTCCACATGAAGTATCATATCATCTGCAAAGAGTGAGAGTTTGACTTCTTCTATGGCAATTCAGATGCCTTTTATTTTTATTATTGTTGTTGTTGTTGTTGTTGTCTGATTGCTGAGTCTAGGACTTCTAGTACTATGTTGAATAGCAGTGGTGATAGTGGACATCCTTGCCATGTTCATGACCTTAGGGGAAAAGTTTTTCCTTATTGAGAACGGTATTTGCTGTGGGTTTTTCATAGATGGCTTTGATGATATTGAGGTATGTACCCTCTGTCCCTACACTTTGAAGAGTTTTGATTAAGAAAGGATGCTGTACTTTGTCAAATGCTTTCTCATCATCTGTTGAGAATATCATATGGTTCTTGTTTTTCTTTTATTAATGTTTTATATATTGATTGATTTACGATGTTGAACTAACCTTGCAGCCCAGGAATAAATCCCACTTGGTCGTGGAGAATAATCCTTTTAATGTACTGTTGGATCCTATTGGCTAGTATTTTGGTGAGATTTTTCACATCTGTGTTCATAAAGGATATTGGTCTATAATTCTCCCTTTTGGTGGGGTATTTGTCTGGTTTTGGGATCAAGGTAATGCTGGTCTTATAAAATGAGTTTGGAAGTTTTCCTTCCATTTCTATTTTTTGGAACAGTTTCAGGAGAGTAGGGATTAATTCTTCTTTAAATATTTTTTTAGAGTTCCCCTGGGAAGCCATCTGGCCCTGGGCTCTTGTTCGTTGGGAGATTTGTTTTAAAAATATTTTTATTTTATTTATTTGACAGAGATCACAAGTAGGCAAAGAGGCAGGCAGAGAGAGAGAAGAGGGGAAGCAGTCTTCCCGCTGAGTGGAGAGCCCAATGTGGGGCTCGATCCCAGGACCCTAAGATCATGACCTGAGCTGAAGGCAGAGGCTTTAATCCACCAAGCCACCCAGGCGCCCCTGTTGGGAGATTTTTGATGACTGCTTCAATCTCCCTACTGTTTATGGGTCTGTTCAGGTTTTCTGTTTCTTCCTGGTTGGGTTTTGGTGGCTTTATACATCTCTACAAATGCATCCATTTCTTCTAGATTGTCAGATTCGCTGGTGCATTTTTGCTCGTAATACATTCTTATAATTGTTTGTATTTCTTTGGTGTTGGTGGTGATCTCTCCTCTTTCATTCATGATTTTATTTATTTGGGTTCTTTCTCTTTTCTTTTTGATAAATCTGGCCAGGGGTTTATCAATCTTATTAATTCTTTCAAGAACCAGCTCCTAGTTTTGTTGATATGTTCTACCGTTCTTTTCATTTCTATTTCATTGGTTTCTGCTCTGATCTTTATTATTTCTCTTTTTCTGCTGGGCTTAAGCTTTCTTTGCTGTTCTTTCTCCATATCCTTGAGGTGTAGGGTTAGGTTGTATACTTAAGACCTTTCTTGTTTCTTGAGTGAGTCTTGTATGACTATATACTTTTCTCTCAGGACTGTCTTTGTTGTGTCCCACAGATTTTGAATAGTTGTGTTTTCATCCGTTTCCATAGTTTTTTTTCAATTCTTCTTTAATTTCCTGGTTGACCCATTCATTCTTTAGTAGGATGCTCTTTAGCTTACATGTATTTGAGTTCTTTCCAACTTTCCTCTTGTGATTGAGTTTTAGCTTCAGAGCATTGGTGGTCTGAAAATATGCAAGGAATGATCTCAGTCTTTTGGTACCGGTTGAGACCTGATTTGTGTGCCAGGATGTAATCTGTTCTGGAGAATGCTCCATGTGCACTAGAGAAGAATTTGTATTCTGTTGCTTTGTGATGGAATACTCTGAATATATCTGTGATGTCCATCTGGTCCAGCATGTCATTTAAGGCCTTTATTTCCTTGTTGATCTTTAGTTTAGATGATTTGTCCATTTCAGTGAGGAGGGTGTTAACGTCCCCTACTATTATGTATTATTGTTGATGTGTTTCTTTGATTTTGTTAGTAATTGGTTTATATAGTTGGCTACTCCCATGTTAGGGGCATAGATATTTAAAATTGTTAGATCTTCTTGTTGGACAGACCCTTTGAGTATGATATAGTGTCCTTCCTCATCTCTTATTATAGTCTTTGGCTTACAGTCTAATTTATCTGATATAAGGATTGCCATCCCAGCTTTCTTTTGATGTCCATTAACATAGTAAATTGCTTTCCACCCCCTCACTTTAAATCTGGAGGTGACTTTGGGTCTAAAATGAGTTTCTTGTAGACAGCATATTGATTTTTTTTTAATAATGGTTTCACTTTTTTTTTTTAAGAGTTTATTTATTTATTTGACAGAGAGAGAGAGAGAAAGAGATCACAAGTAGGGAGAGAGGCAGGCAGAGAGAGGGGGAAGCAGGTTCCTGCCAAGCAGACAGCCCAATGTGGGGCTCGATCCCAGGACACTGAGATCATGACCTGAGCTGAAGACAGAGGCTTAAGCCACTGAGCCACCAGGTGCCCCAACAGTTTCACTTGTAAGCAAAAGTTTGAAGTGATAAATTTGCCACAAGTCATGAAGTTATGATGCTTTAAAATAGTGTTTTAAAATTAAATATACAAAGCGTAATGAATATGACATATTTCTATGTATTTTTAAATGATATTTTTGCAGATAACTTTCAACGTATAACTATTTTGCAGAAAACTTTCAACGTTTTCATGATACACAAAACGGTGCTTACTGTCCTTAACAAATAACTCTTTTAATTTTTTCAAGGAAGGAAAAAAAATGTAATGTGATTGACACAATGTTTTGTTCATTCCATGACTATTAATGAGAAATTCTTATTATTGCATAGTTAGTTGTTATTGTTTGGCTAAGGAGAGAATGGCACATAAGATAATTGAAAAATACTCTTTTAGCCCGTGTGATACTGTAATGTATTTTTTAATAATAAATTGTCTGATAAAATTAAAACTTTATCTTGTATTGTCCAGAAAGTGCATAAACTCCAGAATAGATATGCAGTACAACCTGATGAATTAACTGACATTGCAAAATGTATAAGGCTTCCAGTTAATGACAAATATGTGTGGCAAAAAGACTTTTGGAGGATATGTAATATAACTAAAATTTGATTAAATGTATTTTAGAATTGGATGTGAGCATTGCTGATCAATATAAATGACACTGGAAAAATTATATGTGAATTACAAGTGAGAGAGCAGCAAATATGACTAGAAAATTATCAGAAGCTTCTAATAATAAGCTCTTCAAAATCAGTTGTTAAATTCATCTCAAAGCCCTGGCATTCACAGAAATCTAGCTATATCTCATGCTTGTATTGAGGAATTCAGTGAGAAGTGTTTATTTTATTAAAAGAGCCTCACTGAAATATTTTTTATGTATTTTGTTCAGAGATTAGAACTACCCATATCCATATACCAACAATGTTCAGCGTTCACTGAATATTTGGTGTTCATAACGTACAAATGTAGTTAGTGACTGACAATACTAAGAGGTGTATATGAATCAACATAGTAAGATTCACTTTTTTTTTGGTTATTATTGAAGAATCGTCTCATGGTAAATATTTTCTAAAATGATATTTGGCTTAAAATGGCATATTTAATAAACTAGAGAAGCAGCAGGGATACCCAAAATACATTTCAATGTATTAACCATATCCAAAGGTTAGAATGTAGTGTTTTGTTGCATTGGCAGACCACTGATGACTTTCCAAGCCAGGACCTACTTAATACAAAAGAAATAGCTTTGCTCTTACATTAGGAATGTATGAGTAGTTGAACAAAATTGAGGAGGGAAGAGAAGTCAAAAGACTAATGGAGTAACGTAGACGAGGCAGTATGATGGCCTTGACTTGGATGCTGGGAGCAGAAATGATGACGCAGTTGTATTTAATACATATTATAGAGATAGAATGAATCAAATAGGACTTTTGATTGCATTGGATGGGGAGTAAAGGGAAAAGGAATTATCAAGGATACTTCTTATGTTTCTGGCTACAGAAGCAGATAGATGATAGTTCTGTTGACAAAATTAGGAAGACTCAGAGTGGGGAACATGTTTTTGGACAGTGGCAAATTAAGAGCTCTATTGGAGCTGCCCATTAGAAAACCAAGTGTTTGTTGAGCATACAGTTCAGTGAGTCTGGTTGGAGTTGGAGATACAGACATGAGAATTATCAGCATATAGGTGGTGAAAGCTATCAGCATAGAGATAGCTAGAGTAAGATCACTTAGGAAAAGAATATAGTTGGTGAAAAAAGAGGACCCCATAACATTTAGGATACATCAACACTGAGAAATTGGACAGAGAAAGAAGTAATAATGAAGAAGCCCAAGAGTGATAGTGAGAAGGGTTTGCACCAAGGAGAGATGAAAGTCCAGAGACAGAAGTGTTCAGTGAAACAGGATGCATCAACTCTGCTGATACTGCTGATTGGTGGAGTAGAGAGGGAACTGGGAATTTTCCCTTTGGTGAACTACAGGTAATTGATGATCTTGAGAGAGGTGCCCATTGGAGAGGTATCAGTACAAATAAGGCCGTAGTGGGTAGAATGGCCAGAAGGTGAGAAAATAAAGAAAAATTAGCCTGAAAGTCTTTCCAACCTATTGAAGATTAACTAGAAAAAGAGTATAAGTTTGTAGGTGGCTCATGAGTCAAGGGGACATTTTTTTTTTTTTTCTTAACAGAATGGAAACTATAGACCAGGTGTGGTTACTTGAAGCATGATGCTGGAGGGATACTGGAGATCTAGGTCTTACTGTGGAAAATATTTGGGGCATATTTTTGAGAAGGTATTTGTGGTGGGATTTGTATTCCATAAAGCTGTTGTTTCTATCTTTACTCTTTAGAGCTCAGTCTCCTCATCAGTAAAACAGTGGAGTAGGTCTGGATTATTTCCAGACTTCCTTCTAACTTGAATATTCTGTGAATTTATTACTGTTAGTCAGGCATATGCTATTAAGCAGTGATGAAGAAGGGAGATGTATCCTGAGGCTGTTTACTCTCATATTAAATGTGGAGAATGTGAAGATGAATCTAAAAGATACTTAAGTCTATTTTCTCCAAGGGAATATTTTTATGGTTCATTTATGAAGTCATCTGTATTGTTTTATATGAGAAAATGGTTTTCATCGGTTCTTTAGGTTCCATATCCTCTTGTAGAAACTATAACTTTTTTGAAGTTGAGACTGCAACATATTCACATTGTTTTTATTGCTTTAATCTTATCCTCTCTGCTTTTGCTAATGAACCATAAGATTCTAATGCAGTAGGGAGAATTCACTGAGAGAAATTCATTAACAGCAGTAACTATTTTAAAGCATATCTAGTTCTGACATATGTTAACTACCATATTTTTTACTATTCTGTGATGCTGGGAGATTTCAGATGAAATTCCCAGTAAAGAGATTTATAACAGCCATATTAATAACAATTAATAAGTGTATTATTGTTATTCATGCCAAGACACCTTTTACGTTGTCTTCTATATGCGAGTAGGAATTAGCTAAGTTTTAGTTGTTGGGGATAATATTTTTTTCTTTTGAAGTAACATCTCATTGCTAAAAATGTAAATAAAATAAATCCAGTCCTTTCTTATGAGTAGTAAAATGCAAACCTAGATATTTAACTCTTGGTCTCTAGACATTAGATTGGTGGAGATGAGTCAACGTCTCGGTGTGTTTGGAGTCAAAAATCTGAGAGCGCTGCCTAGGCTTTCCATACTTGCAGAGTACTGATTTATGCAAAAACAGGATGTTATGTAGTACATCCTAACAAAGGGCCAGATATAGAGCAGTAAAAGCCAGGAAGTGCTGGGCATGAGAGAGAGCTGACTGACGGAGATTCTTAAAACTGATTATTTCACTGTTAATGAATGTTTTCAGTATATAAATTGTTTCCATGAATGGGTGTTTTGCTCTACAAAATGGACTCATTGACAGTATTTTGCTTATCTCTCAAACCCTTTTTTGTTTAGAAAATAATTCTTAACACATCAGAATCGGAGGATTTTTGGATGACCACATGAGAGGTGTCAGTACTGAGCATGGAGGTTGGTTCCTAGTAAACACTCTAGTTCAAAGTACATGGTCAAAGCATGCTAATGAAACTGAATCTGGTGGTATCATGGGCTATAAAATGACAGTGATTTGTTAATACATGGTAATATGGTATAATATTAATGTGGGAGTAATCTGGAATGAAAACATAGTGTGGGTTCCCCAGAGGTATGAGGTTAATCGTAGTCATTATGATCAACAAAACTTCTTTAACTCACAACATAGAAATGGGTAAAGTTAGAGGAGTTTTTTTTTTAAGTTATTTTTATTAACATATAATGTATTATTTATCCCAGGGTTATAGGTCTGTGACTCATCAGGCTTACACATTTCACAGCACACCTTGGCAACCCTCAGTTTGTTTGTGAGATTAAGAGTCTCTTATGGTTTGTTAAAGCAGTTTTTTTGTATAAAACTCTGGTTGTGTCAAGGAATAAAAGAAACAAAACAAAACTATAGTCCAAATCAAACCAAACTAAAAACAAAGTCTGTTTGAGCTTGGACTCCTCTTTGACGGTTTTAATGACACAGGAAATAATTATCTTGGGAATAAAGTTAGTCTGCATTTTTGCTGTTACTTCCATCTTAAGCAAAATAATATCTACTTTTTGATCTCTAGAATGAATTATGTAAATTCTCAAGGATGTACAGTTTCCATGATTATTGATAAATAATATATTACATCATAATTTCTGAGCACAGTCATAGAAGAACTGAAATTAGACTGAGACAACATATCATGCTTAATTTTTTACTTATCTTGATTAAGACTCTATTACAAAAATCAATTTCATTATTATCTTCAAGTAATGAAAACAAAGTCCCATTATAAGTTAGATTTTTCACTATAAGTAAAAACTATTTTTTCTTTCGTCATTATAAACTGATCGAAAACTAAAACTATGAACGACTCAACCTTCCCAAATATTTTTTTTAAACAAAGTTATTTTTTTCTTTGATTATGTATTTAAATTATCAGAGCTCAGTGAAGTTTACAATTTAGAAACACATTTCTGGAGCGCCTGGGTGGCTCAGTGGGTTAAGCTGCTGCCTTCGGCTCAGGTCATGATCTCAGGGTCCTGGGATCGAGTCCCGCATCGAGCTCTCTGCTCAGCAGGGAGCCTGCTTCCTCTTCTCTCTCTCTGCCTGCCTCTCTGCCTACTTGTGATCTCTCTCTGTCAAATAAATAAATAAAATCTTTAAAAAAAAAAAAAAAAAGAAACACATTTCTGGGGCGCCTGGGTGGCTTGGTCAGTGAAAAGTCTGCCTTTGGCTCAGGTCTTGATCCCAGAGTCCCAGGATCCAGATCAAGCCCTACAAAAGGCTACCTGCTCTGTAGGGAGAGTGCTTCTTTCTCCCTTTCCCACTTCCCATGCTCATGCTCTCTTTCTCAAATAAATAAGTAAGATCTTAAAAAAAAAAAAAAGGAATACATTTTCTTTTAGATATATTTGCATTGATAACATAGTGGAAGTTGCTATGAGTGCTGTTGAGGTCTGGTAGTTGTAACTATGGATAACTCCCCACTATTCTGGAGCATGGATCCGCCCTCCCCCTCATTTCCCATTCTAGACTGCTGGGAAAACTGGGGCTTTAGGTCTCATTTTTCTAACGAGCATAAGAAATTTATAGACAAATGCGTGAAGTTTCAGGTGAATCCTGTGTTCTGTTAATCTCTCAAACCATGGTGACTTAACATAAGCAAATTATTTCTCCCATAAGAAATGTTTTTTTTTTTCATTATTGCGATGATTTAATGCATACGTCAACATTAACACTGTAGGTCCCTGTTCTAAAACTGAGAATGAGATTGAATGGTACTTGTCACCTCTTCCTTTACTGCCTTCCCTTTTAACTTGGGGTTCTCATTCTGTTGCGTCTTTCTCTTGCTCCATTGTCACCGCTGTATTGTGATCAAATATAGACATCCACCATAGGACAGCAACTCCTACAGTGTGTCTGTAGAATAGGATTCCTGCAAGAGGCTCAAAGAATAAAAGAGATCACTGGTCAGAAGATTAACCCTCTTGAAAAGTCAGAAACCCTTTCATGTATTAAAGCCTCTGTGAGCCTTTCAGTAAAGAAACCTGCTATTAATCTGTATTTCCCCAAATTATTATAAAGCTCTTATCTTACAATAGATTTCATATTTGAGAACCTAGTGATGTGTGGAGTATACTTTGGGAAATGCCATGTCACTGTTAGAATAACAATAATTCTGCTCCTTCGCTTGGAATAGGTAACTTGCACTGAAAATGAATGACAGAAGCTCCCAGTTTCATGCTTAATTTCTATTATTTTGTGCATTTTACCATAGAAAGGTGAAAAAGACCTTAGAGATCACTTGGATTGTTTTCCTGTCCCTCAATGTATTTAGCATTGTAAGAATAATAGAAAATGAAAAACATAGGAAAGTTGTCATCTTCTGTTATCATTTTACAGTTGAGGAAACAGGCCTAGAGAGAAGGGATGTTATGTTGCTTGAACAGGTTAACACAGCTTACTGAAAAGTGGTTGAAATTGCGATTCAAATTCCTGTCTTCTAATTCCAAGGTTAGTGTCAAATACCCAAGACCAAGCCATTCCATTAAAAGAGAAGCATACTTAGAGTGTTCTCAGTTTGACCTGCAGCTTTTGTAAAGGATTTTGTCATATTAATTTTCCTGCTTATGAAGGTAATCACATTCTTTGTTAATCATAGAGAAGATGTAGTACCATCTAAAAATGCCTATTGATTTGAATTTTTTATTCATTTATGTATATAGCATATTGAGCCCTGTTTTTTACTACTTAGTATGTTTTGCATGTTTTCCCAGTACTGTGCTGTTCTTCCTAAAACACCTGTCCTTCACTGAGCCAATTTCCTATTTTGCTATTTTAAACTGTGTTTTACTGAACACACTAAAAAAAAAAACAAACGTAATTGCTAGCTCAAAGAGTATTGCCATTTCTGAGATTTGTGTTCTGCATTACCGGAGGGTACTCCTTAAAATGTTGTCAGTTTCCTTCTTGTCATAGTGTATGAAGAGATATTTTGAAGCCAAAAAATCCTAACTTGTCCAGAGTTTTGAGATTATTTTCCTTTCATCGCTTCTCGGCCTTTTGGCTAAGATCAAGTGAGATTATTTTCCTTCCTCTTTACTACATGAAATAGTGATTTAACATACTTTTTATTCCCCTTAGGTTTCTCCATAAAACCCCCATCCCTGTTGATAATACTGTATTTTTATATTTGTGATTTTAATTGCCATTTTTATAATATATGGAAGAATAATTTGAAAATTTATTTTGGACATCGCATTAAGCTTAAAGATCACATTAAAGGAAATCCTTGATAGTCAACTCTATTAAGTTCCCCAGTTTGTTCTCTTTTCTTTCCCAACCTGATTTTTCAGTTCTTGAATTTTTAACATACTTTCTTGTTTAGGTGAATGATGCCTTTAATTCTTGCTTTTCCTGCAGAAAGGATTAATATGTTGACTACTTTGAGAGAATTTGCATGCAAGAGAATAACTTTGTTTCTCTTATACACTGTCAGTTAATCAAGAATGTGTGCTGGATGTTTAGTTCTTGCGTCTTAGTTTTTGGTTTTTGTTTTGTTTTGTTTTCCCTCAAAAGAGTCCACAATTTTCAGTTCCTGTGTTTTCTGGTATCTCGTTGTGTGACAGTCAAATTCAAAGCCAGTTCAGTTTAGTTTAGTTCTTATGAAGTTTGTCCTCTTTTTACTTTTTGTATACCTGTACGATTTTTTTTTTCTATCTTGAATATAAAAAGTAATAATGGCATTTACTTTTTGGGTTATTTGTTTGTTTTCATAAATCTGCTTCTGTGGTTGCTCTTGAGTCCTGTCCCAGAACCTCAAATCTTCTGTTAGCTGAGGATAATTATTTCCTATTATTTCTCTGATAACAGTACTTGCTTTATCTAGCTTGCTCTCTTTTTCATATTTCTTTTTTTTTTTTTAAGATTTTATTTATTTATTTGATAGATCACAAGTAGGCAGAGAGGCAGGCACAGAGAGAGAGGGAAGCATGCTCCCTGCCAAGCAGAAAGACTGATGTGGGGTTGGATCCCAGGACCCTGAGATCATGACCTGAGCCAAAGGTAGAGGTTTAACCCATGAGCCACCCAGGCCCCCCACCTTTTTTTGGTATGGATTTGACCTCTTGAATTTTTTTTCCATATGCCCCATTCTGTCAATATTTCTATGTCTTCATCGATCTGCATTGAACTCAAGATGAATTCCTTTCATTCCCTCTCCCCATCCTTTGATTTTTCTCCTGTTTAACTCAGTCATCATGCTTTCTTTCAGTATTTTGTGGAAATGATATGATTATGTAATGAATCTCAACTCATGATGTTATTACATAATACGTAAGTGTGAGATGCAGGAAGGTAAGTTCAGTAGAACTTTCCTCCAAAATTCTCACATTTCCAATAGAAAATCTATTTCAGAGAGAAGTGTTTGTTTCTTCTGTTCTCTCGAGAGTCCCATGTATTTCTCTAATATCTTCTCAAAGGTTCACTGATTGTCCTCAGGTTGCTGGTTTCATTTCATGCATGTTGTGGCTGCTTACCCCGGAAAAATTCTCCACTGTGCGGCAACTCAAGAAGTCCCTCCTCTTGGCCTTTGTGCTCTTGTGGTTATTTGCTTTGTAGGAGGATACAGAAGAAGCCTGGCAGTATAATTTCTGTTCCTTGTGACTGCTTCCTAAAAGGCAGATCTCTCTTCTGGTTTGAACTTGTGTTGGCCATCCACGTGTACTGGATTCTTCTTTCAGTTGAAGGATGTCATGAAATATTATCATGTTCTTTAAGTTACTTCCTATCACTGGAGGAGGGAGACAGACCACTTCCTCCTGTAGGTTTCCTGGTGGCTCTCCGATATTCTTAGAGAAGTCCTTGGAATTTCCGATCCTTCATTAGTGCCTTATCGAGGCACTGATGTGGTTTAGTATTTTGTTGATCGCTCCCCTGCAAAAGTGGTCAGAAGGACTTGAACTGTTTTCATGTGGTTCTCTTAACTGGAAAGCCCTTCCTGGGCATGAGTCTTTATATCCGTCTTCAGAAATTCTTTCCTTTCTTTTTAATGCATAGTGACTGCCTTTGCTAAAGAGCATCCTGCTTTCAAGTTTCAAGAATAAAAAGAGGACAGCTGTCTGAGTATTAACATGATGGTAAAATTTTAAAATATCACACAGTGTGTTAGCTTATTTGTGACAGATAATGTATCTCATGGCTATTAGGAAAAGAGTATTTGTCAGAGCATTTTGTCTATTGTTTAGAAGCATTGGTGGCACGTCATAATATTTACACAAGGCGTGAAAATGTTGCATTATGCATCTCTGAAGTGTATAGTGGATCCCTTCTAACTGTTGTCATTCAGCTGAATTCCAGGAAAATGTGGCCAATATTTTTTGATATGAGGTAGCCAAATGGTTTATGGATTGCTATTTCTCCCACACTCCACCTTCTGTCCCAATGTAGTAAGTCAGAATATTATTACTTATTGAAGCATATGCTTAATGAAAAATTATTAATATTACAATATGACGTAATGGTACAGAGACTGTATTCTCACTAGGATAAGATATTTACAATATTTTTGCCAATTGATCGTTATCTTTATTTCACATATCCACGATGAGTAGATATTTAGAAAATGAGAGGGTGTTTTCTGCTAATGGTTCTGATTACTTAGTGATAGGCCTGATCCTGTATGCTTATAGAGAGAATGAGAGGGAGAAGGATGCCAGGGGTTAAGGGAGAGAGGAGGGAAGAGAAACAGAGGGGGGAGAGAAAGAAAGCAAAGAAGAGAAGAATGTGGTGGCTCTGTGGGTGAGCTTGTACGCATCTGTGTGACTTAGATGCATCATTTTGGAATTCTGGATTTTCTGTGTTATCATTTTCAAACATTACCAAGTAGTGCAATGCTGTGATTTAGTTAACACTAATTTTGGGCACATGTAAAATGATACCAAGCATAAATATGGTCTCATAGGCACGGTTTGAAAAGACTTATAAATAATTTGTTATTAGTTATTCTTCCTTGAAATCACATATTTAAATTCTTTAATAAACTGGGTCAGATTTCTGTGAATGGCCTAAATGAGATTGCTCCTGCTTAGGAATGGAAAAGAGTCTTAGAAACTTCCTCACTTTCTCCCATCGTTACGAGATGAATGGTTTTGTATCGTTTATCTGTTCAGTTCAATTTTTTGCAGAGACCTTCTGGGCACCACAGTGCCTGAAGTGGGCAGGGAGCCTCCCCGTCCTGGCGTGTGGAGTTTTGGGATATGGTGTCTACCTGCCTCTCTACCATGGTGCCCCAGCCTGTGGTGTGTCTGCATCATGGGATCCAGCTGCGCCAAGCCTCTCTGTTCTGCATGCTTGCTCTGCTTTCCTTCCTCCTTGGCTATGCAGGGTTTCTGTGGAATGTCCCTTTCCTCCAGCCTTCTCTCTGTGAACACCGTCTGTCTGTAGCACCCAGCTCACAGGTCTCCTCCCCCCAGGGCAGTTATAGCTGAGACGTCAGAACAGTCCCTTTCCCCTCCCAACTGGTGGAACCCTTCATCTCCATCTCGAAGACATTGCAATGTACAGCTCTAGCTGTGGATTTGGAGGGCTCTGGATTCTGAGTAATACATATCTATTATGCCATCTTGGTCTTTGGTGTGAATACTGGTTCTCTGGTTATCATTTTTCTCACCTGTGAAATAGATATATATATATCTCACTTCTATATACATCTATATCTATCTCTTTATATATTATGGGGTTTGGAAGAATTAAGATGGTATCTGAGTCATATATAGCATTGTGCTTGGGCCATGATAGATGTCAAATCAACACAGTATGTTCTGTGATTTGTATTAAATGTCATTGCTGTCTCCTGGCATGTGGTTTATTTAGGCATCATCTTTCTTTAGCTTTGGCCTCTTTGGGGGCAGAACCTGAGCTAGGCTTCTTTGTATCCTCAAAGGGCTCGGCACAGTTTCTTAATCAATTATGCACCAGATTCCCTGTTCGTGGTTTTAATACTCGGTTGATGGGATCATTTCAACTGTTTGTTCCTCACATCTGACCTGAGCAGGACTGGGTGGTTTGTGCGTCTTCATTTATGATAGTACGTGGTCTCTACCTCATCTGGCTTTCAGATGGCAACAATTTCTGGACTTCTTTCCTGAAGAGACAGGCTGGGTTTTGGAGCTCCTTGCCCTCATTGAGCTTCGTAATGGCCAGGATATCCTCAGCGTGATGAGGGGTCGGGTTTATGAAGTAAGATGCATGGAGTGTGGTTAAGCCTGTGTCTTCTCATTATCAAACAGGGGGACTTTTAACCTCATCTAGATAGTTGAAATTAGTATTTATCTACTTTCATCAGATCTGATGTTGGATGGGTCTCATTCAAGATGCTTCTCTGCCTGACTCAGATCTGGAAATGAAATCTTTAGAATCCTGCCACCCAGCTTGGCCATTCGGACTCCTGTGAACTTTATGTTGTGCTTGTGTCCTCAGTTCTTCATGCTTCTAAGCAGTGTGGATGAGTGGTCATCTCATGGGTCTTGGGATCTGGACTTTAGTTTCGACATTGCCATTGTACTGTGTGTTACTTGTTGCTGTTATTGAATCTTTTTGAGTCTGTTTCTTCATCTGGGGAGATGACATTAATTCTGTCAACCTCTAGGACTTCTGTAAGGAATAAATGGCACAACATGTTATGTGCTAGAGCAATGTGCACCATAAACGAAAGACCCAGTGAAGATGAATTCTTTCATGCTTTCCCATTTTTCTCACACTGAGGTCATCCTGAGAGATGAACCCAGTCAAAAGCATAAGCATGTAATCTCAAATAGTGTCACCCCTTTTCTTTCTAAAACCACTTTTTAAAAAAAACCATAGAATGGCACATTGTTTTCAGAGAGAAACACCTTTTCAGATTTCAAGGATATTTACTACTTTAATGACTATTAACAGTGAAAAGGTTTCATTTATGTGAAGGATAAAAGTCGTACCTTGTTTTTAAACATGTATTTGTGAAACCTCAAGGCTCAACTAATGAATTTCTTTTCCAAAAACAGTAATAGAGCTGGAGGAAAATGATGAAATAGAAATAGAATGATTTCCGGAACTCACCCCAAAACCAATGAAAGAAATGCCATCAGTGTTTTCAACTATGTTATTTTGAACAATTGGGACTTTATAAACTATTATTTTTGGTTCTTCTGAAAATGAAAAGTTGTGTTTTAAGTATCACAAATGCATGAGTGTGACCTTTTTTAAGAGCCAAGTTAATATATTGATTAATTGTGATAAGCTATGTTTTATTATATATACATTATATATTTTTATGCATTAGGATGCTCAAGATTTAATCTTGGGAATACTACTAATTCTGGGTTGTGAAATTATGATGAATAATTTTAATGAATTTCATGCCTCGATTTTCTAAAATCTCTGGAAATGAATTTTATCTATTTTTCTAAAAACCTTTCACTTACTTTACCAAATGGGTAGTTTAAATTAATGCCACATATTTAGAATAATAATATAGTATTTTGTTGTATTAAAATGAAAATTTATTGTTTGAGAAACACTTTTTTTCCCTTGGAGAGGTCAAGGCATTTTATAAAAGTGTTCAAGTTTATAATGAAACTGCATAGACCTCTTATGTTTTTCTCTTTGGGAGTCATAACATAATCTGAAGAAATGAGTTTTTAATTACCAAATAGATTCATATGTGCTCATATAAAATAAATTTCATTTATGCCTTTAACGACCAGCAGACAAGAATAAAATTGAATAAAGCCATGATCGTGCTTGAAAGTACTGATGATAACTTTAATAAACAATGCTTCATCTATGTCTTGAATCTACTTACACTGTTAATTTATTACTTCTAAATAACAGAGCTGATGTGAGTCCACTTTCGTGGGGACCTGGAGCCTGGAGAGTACAAACTGAGTGCAGCGATATTTGCTTCACTCAGACCTTTTTAGATGGATGCCTTAGTCGCATGATCTCTTGACAAAATAAAAAGACTTAATTATTTATTTGAAAGAGAGACCACATGTATGAGTGGGTGAGGGGCTGAAGGAGAGGGACAACTAGACTCCCTGCTGAGCAGGGAGCCCCATGTGCAACTCAATCCCAGGACCCTGAGATTGTGACTTCAGCTGAAGTCAGACACTTAACCCACCGAGTCACCCAGGCACTTGACAGTATCCTTACTAACATCTACTGTAAATACATTTTTTGGGGAACATAATCATGCCTAACCCAGTGATGAGACACCCTTTTGAAACTTGCTAGCTTGGAAATTGGTTGGGAAGATGCTAGGTGGTAAAAAATTAAATTTCTCTTTGTTTCTGAGCCGCTGATTGTGTGTGTGTGTGTGTGTGTGTGTGTGTGTGTTTTGGAAATTATTTATAATAAACCTTGGGAACTTAGTTTACCTATACTTTTAAAATACACATATATCCATTAATCAGTACCTTTTTGCAACACAGAAGTTTTTTTATCTGTTTTTGCATTTGACCTTCCCCCAAATCTTATGAAATAATCATGCTTGACAGAAAAGAGTTGTGACATTCACAAAAGTTAAGTGACATATGGAGGGCATATGTAGAGCTTCATGATTTTCATTTTTCATTTTTATGGGCTAGGGCATGCCAGGCCACGGGGGACATGGTTAAGGTTGTAGTTTGGACAGATTCTTCGGGAGTAATGTGAATGGGCGACTTGTGAGATCCAGAACTGGAGGCTGAGGTCTGCCTTTCTGCTATAGCCCACGTCCCATGCCTCCAGAAAGCTGTTTGCTATGATTTCAACACCTGTCAACAAGCCAGCGACTTACCAAGAGCACTGTTTCTCCCTCCCTTTTCTCCGCGTGTTCCCTCTTTCCTTCATCCACAGTAGCTGCTTAACTGGTCTCCTCGCTTCTCACCTTGCATTTGCTGATCTAAGTACAGCAGTCAGGGTGACCCTTTAAAAATGGAAGACCACATCCCATCACTGCTCTGGCCCAGTCTTGCCATAGCTCCTGTTTCACTCAGAGCAAAAGCTGAAGTCCTTCCTGCAGCTACAAAGCACCGCCCCCCACCCTGGGATCTGGATCCTGGTCTTTCTTCCTGCCATTTTTCTACCTGCTTATGCTTCTGAGCTGCACCTGTCTGGACATGCCAGTTGTGTTCTCACCTTAGGCCTTGCCCTGGCTGTATCTTCTGCTTGAAAGACCCTGGACGGATATCTGCATGGTGAATACCCTTCCTTCCTCACACCTCTAATGGGATGCCATCTTCTCAGTGAGAAAGGAGCATACCATGACCTGTGGTCTGTTACTGCCCCCCCCCTTTTTATTTTCCTTGCACTGACTTCCTTTCTCAGTTTACTGACTTATGTTGTTTATTGTCTATGGCCTGGCTCTCCCCCATTACAGTATGAATTGTATGAGGGCAGGAATCTTTACTCATTTGGTTCACTCATGTATTCCAACCATCCCAAATAGCGGGTGACATAAAGTATATTCTTGAAAATTATTTGCTGAATGAACAAATGGATTGAATGTGGAAGGCATCCTCTAAGATAACCAGCCACATGCTGTTACATGAAAATGTAGGATGGCTTTTAAAATGTAAAGCTGGCAGTCATGCTTTTTACCCATTTTCAGTTAATCCTAAGATTGGAGAAGAACATCTCAAGCATTCACAAAGAGTCCTCTGCTCTAGCTCACACTGTGTGGGTTTCCTTGGCTTTCAGTTCAGGTTGGAATCTTTCCCTATATACTTTTCTATATTATTTTCTTTGATGTCAGAGGCAGGGGTCAATTCAGGAACCGTGACTTCCTTATTGATTGATTTATTTATTTGATAGACAGAGAGAGACCACAAGTAGGCAGAGAGGCAGGCAGAGAGAAGGGGAAGCAGGCTCCCCTGCTGAACAGAGAGCCCGATGTGGGGCTCGATCCCAGGACCCTGAGATCATGACCTGAGCTGAAGGCAGAGGCTTAAACCACTGAGCCACCCAGGCGCCCCCCTCCTTATTGATTTATATTGATGTGAACTTCTCTGTAATTGATGTATTTGGTAAGAAAAGAGTCATAAATGCAAATAGGAAAAGAAGTGATTTCTCTGTCAAGGAAAATACTATAAAATACCATCAAAATAAATATAAGAAGACCATTAAGTGATTAATATTTTCAACCTGAATGCCTCTTCAGTGGATTCTTTCTTATAATGATTCTGGAGCAAAAGATGAATAAAATAGAAAATATTATTAGACTAATTTATTCACCAAAAGCTCCAAAAATGAATATATTAACTTACTAATTTTACATCTGTAGCAAGCACTAACAGTTGAGTATGAAATTTGGTTAATAAGCAACTTGAAAGAAAATTTCAGATTAATGCAGTGCATTGCAGTATGATAATTTCTGTTGCAAAATTACTAAAATTGATTCTTGTTTTTAAGTGGTCTTATGAGAGCATAGCTGCTCTTCTGTTTTCTTTCTCTTTTAAAATAATTTTATTCAAGTTGTGAATTTGTTTAGAGTTTAAATGATATCCTCACAATGTTATTTAGAAATTCTAAACTAAAACTAAAGAAACATTGTCCTGTAGTCCATTGTTTCTTTTTTTCCCTCTACTCTGAATCAGAAGACAATTCTCCATGAGCAAATTTTCTGTTACAGTGAAGACAAAGACCATGCTTTAAAAACCTATTTTGCTAACATTGGATGAAATCTTCTAAGACTGTCCTTCAGATTCATAGGTTTTTAAAAAGCAAAAAGGTAAGAAAAACAAAAGAAAGAAGAAAAAGGAAAAGAAGAAAAAGAAAAGGAGAGGAAAAGATGGGGTGGAAAGAGAGAGATAAGGCAGGGGAGGGAAAAATAAAGATGTGGGTGTTACTCTCAAGTGTACTATTTTTATACACAATAAAGGAAATGACTTTTTTAGCCTTGATTTCTAAACTGAAAAAACCTAAATGACCTCTTTTTGTATTGATATTTTCTGATTTAAAAAAAAAATTGTATTACCCAAAGAAGGAGGCTAAGAGGAAAGTGGATTTTGAATTCCTTAAATATCAAGGTGACCAATTATTCTGTATTGTAGTATCTGTATTTCTAGAAATAACTACTGCTGCCCTCAGGATATGTATGTGTCTGGGACCTCATCAAGTTCTCTCCTCTGGTTGTAGGAGGAGATTACAATAACAACATTATGATGAGATTAGTTAAGTTGAGGATCCTTTTCCGTCTTTTGGCGCCCTTTGCGAAACCTTTGTATAAATTTGCACACACATACATACAAACAGTACATACAATGCATTGTTTGCAAAAATTGAAAATCTCCTTTTGGACCAGTGCTCTTCTTGCAGTACTTCCTACCTGCATTTTCCTCACTTTATCACTTATTCTTAATAGGACAAAATACCTGTTAGTATATAAAATAAGGAAAACTGACTAACAAGACCTCAGATCAACCTTCAGATTTTGTCTGCAGTTACCAAATATGCTTCTGTCTTTGTCTGTCTGTAGGTAAAATGCTACTCCAGAGACCTCATTACCTCAAGCTTTGCACACCTCGTTTCTCTAAAAGTCAAATTGCCTTGTCTTTGGGCTTCTAGAGGCTTCCCGTCCCTGTTCAATATTTGTCTTATCTTCTGATTCCTGTCTTATAAAACTTCATGAATCCTACTACCTTTGTATGCACCCACTCTCCACACCTGTGGAGTATGGGCATTAAATGTGGTCTAAAAATAATAAATATTCACTTATTTAAATGTTGAGGACAATTGCAGATCAGTGCCTGTGTGCGTTTTCCTAGTTACTCTGTGCTCTTCTGCCTTGGGGGGAGGGGTGTAGCCCTCCAGTTCATGTTCCTTTCATGGAGACATGGGGGTTGCGTCTGTGATTCATGGTCTGACTTTGTGTTCCTATCATTTGAAGGTGCCTTTTGGAGACATGTTCTCCCCCTGCACCCTGGATCAGAATGGAAAAGGCTCTCTTTGGGCTGTGCCACTATGGTTTATGCAGGAAACATGATGAGGAAAAAGTTCCCTTTTCAGATATTTATAACACCTCTGCCAAGGGTCAAAGAGACTGAACACTCAAAATACAGAATCACGCATACAGAGTCAAATTTCAGACATTTGGGACAGGGATTTCAGCAAACTTCAGGTTGAGAGTCAAGATAATTTTGTTTTGAAGTAAGAAATAAATCCATGCCACAGAGTCCTGAAGGCAGGAGGGACTCCTAAGTCACCTGACTCAGCGGGGCACCGATGGAAATGATACCACAGATCAAACAACCTAAGCTGTTGTTCTTATCTGTAACATTTTCCATAAAAACATCCCCTGGCTTCATAGCATGGCATTTCATCGGCATTGGCATCAAGAGACATCTTGGAGAATTTAAACTTCTATTTCAAAACTGAGCTACTCTGTTGATGGGACTATCATTGGACCTAAGCACTGAGGGTCCACAGTATTCACCTGTTTACATCTTTACCGCCTTTGGTCTGCACATTTAGATGCCAATGTCATCCTCCACAAAAGGTCACATACTGAAGTGGGCAGAGTAGGCATAATACACCAGCTGTCCACCTCTGATACCCAATGCCTTTCTCCCAGATTGAGAGAGAAGAGGGAGCACTCCTGGATACGGTGGCAGTCCTACCTCAGAAGGGAGCTGGACATCTGAGGCTGGACACCAGTGAGGAGCGTAGCTCTATCTGTGCTCATTTTCTAGGTGCTTGTATGTGGTGCGGTAGTGTGTTTGGTGCACGTGACAGCAACATGCGGTCCTGCTTTGTATCAGGAGCAAAATGCAAAATGGAATCAGTATGTAGCCTTTTCTCTTTCAGACCTAAAATTCTGGATGGGAATGGAGGCCTCTGATATTCTGAGCATGGGCTGGGCACCGTCTCCATAATTATGCCGCGCACAGTTTTCGTTTCCTCATTTCACAAATTAGACAATGGAACCTCGGATTATAAGAAACTTGTTATGTTCATGATTTGTATAGGAATTAAATTCAAACCCACATCTTTTGGGTTTTCCCACCCCTCCCTGCTAACAGATTCCCACAGGGGAGATGTTATTAGAGCTATCCAGTACACAGTGGTAAAAAGAGCTTTGCTCTTAAAGTCAGAGAACCTGAGTCCTGTTGTAAGTGCAGTAGATTCCAACTGGGAGAACCTGCACAGTTGCTCTGAACATTTGCTCCCAGTTGTATTTCTCCAATCACATTTTCCCTCCCAAACCCCAGAAAAGGCCACTGATATCTTGATTTGGTATTGGTCACTACCTTGCTTTCCTTACAGGTGTCCCTAAGCAATACGCCAGCTGTCTTATTGTGTTTGAAGGCTTCATTCTATACTCTTGTCCACAATAAAATAACTTGGTCCCTTGGTCTGCTCCCCATTTGTCTTTATCTATCACTCAGTTTAGAACAACTTTTACTCTGGGGTCGCATAGTTATCAGGCTGTTTTAAGTCCTCCCATATGCATGCGGGAAAATAAACTTACTTTTTGGAAGAACTCACGTACATCTTACGTATCAAGTGTGGCGTCATTTGGGATATACTTGTAGTTATCCAACTTCTCTACCATTAGGGTTAGAAAGTGTAGTACAGGGCTTCAGTGGGGATTGAAAATATTTCTTGGGTATGTGCTTAATAATTATGAACCCAAGTTTCCCTATTTAGTTAGAGACAATAATAATCTTAATATGCCAATTTTGGGGGGTAAGGATTTCATGAAATACAGAGTGGTTTTTTTTTCCACTTTATTAATTTCTTTATTTAAAATGCTAAAGCCATGGGGCACCTGGGTTGCTCAGTGGGTTAAGTCTCTGCCTTTGGCTCAGGTCCTGGTCTCAGGGTCCTGGGATGGAGCTTGGCATCAGGCTTTCTGCTCAGCAAGGAGCCTGCTTCCCTCTCTCCTTCTGCCTGCCTCTCTGCCTACTTGTGATCTCTTTCTTGTATTTAATAAATAAAATCTTAAAAAAATAATAAAATTCTAAATCCAGTATTTTATTTTATTTACCTTTTTATAACCTACAGAATTTTTTTTTTTTTTTAAATAAGAGAGCGAAAGAGAGGGTGGGGAGGGGCAAAAGGAGTCAGAGAAAGAGTCTGAAGTAAACTCCACATGAGCAAAGCCAGGAGTGGGGCTCGATCCCATGACCTGAATAGAAAGCAGGAGTCTGATGCTTACATGACTGAGCCACCCAGGCACCCCCAGAATGTTTATAGTAAGTAGTAACCCATGTTATTATACAACTGTTAGTATCCATCTTCCAAGTTTTTCCATTAGTCCCAGAAACATAGACATACATGCCAATTTTATTTCTAACATTTCTGTTAAATAGCTGAAGGATGATTTGCATATATATATATATAGAATGACAATTCAGTTTTTTATACTCCAAATAATTTGAAATGATATGTGATACTGACTTCACTGACTACATCAGAACATTCCAGAAATGCCTCTTTTATATAAATTCCTTTTTCTTTCTCTCCTTTCCACTTGCTGCATATTTAAGAAAAGAGTTCCGAAGCATTTGTTTCAGCTTCTTTTGTCTCTCTCAAGGCTGAATGGCAAATACATTATTTCTTTATTCTTTAAAGTGCTGAGTGCTTAGTAAATGCCAGCCTTTTTGAATATACGCTTGAAAGAAGAGGAAAGCAATGGTATTATCTAATTCACATTTTTAAAAGATCAATTTGGTTGCTTTGTGGAAAATAATGTGAGTCATGAGGGTTCTGATGTGTGGGGACATGTGAAATAGTAGGTGATTAGTTAGAAGAATCATAATAGTCCAAGAAAGAGATTTGATATACAGTTTGAAGACAGAAGAAACAGGTCATGCTGGTGAATTGCACATAGGGAGAAAGAGAATGAAGACTTCCTGATTTGTGGCAGGGGCACCTGAGAATTCTTGGAAGGTAAGTAGGTTTATGGGTAAAATCACAAGTTTGAAAGTGTTGCATGTGAGTCTCATATAAGATAAACAAATGGAGATATCAAAGAGGCAACTGATGTGTGTGTGTGTGTGTGTGTGTGTGTGTGTGGTGTGTGAGAGTGATTTGGTCATAAAGAACTCCAGAGCAGATAAACACTGGGGACTCGATAGATTATAAATGATATATAACCTAGTTCTTGAGAGCATCTAGGATAGAATATAAATTAGTAAGATGATAGACTCCAGGATATTAGAAAGAAATCAGAGGTCCCAAGATGACCCTCAACGGTGGTAGAGGAAGGCAAGGTAGGAGAACCAGGTGATGGTGCTGTTTCAGAAGCCCAAGAGATGAGTGCATTTTTAAGAAGGACAGAAGGACTAATTCTGTTGAGGATTGTTTAGAAGTTGAGAAAGATGACTGGAATGTGTTTATTGGATTTGGCAACATGGGGGTTGGTGGTGATCACTGGAAGAGATTTAGTGGAGAAGCTAGGGCAGAGACCAAAAGTGATTCTTTGTTTAATGGAAGTGAAAAAGTGGAGAGAATGTTTGTTTACATCTCTTTTAAGAAGTTCAGCTGAGGGGCGCCTGGGTGGCTCAGTGGGTTAAGCCGCTGCCTTCGGCTTGGGTCATGATCTCAGGGTCCTGGGATCAAGTCCCGCATTGAGCTCTCTGCCCAGCGGGGAGCCTGCTTCCTCCTCTCTCTCTCTTTCTCTGCCTGCCTCTCTGCCTACTTGTGATCTCTGTCTGTCAAATAAATAAATAAAATCTTAAAAAAAAAAAAAAGTTCAGCTGAGAAGGGCAGCAGACAAATGGGTGATGCAGGGAAAAGGGAAGGTTGATTGAGGGCATATTGAGTAATGAATGTTTTTGTTTTGCCTTTAAAAAAAATTATACCCTAGAGTGGCATTTTATTAGATTGAAGTTTGTGACCTTTGGTGATCCTAAAATAATTGTATTGGGGCATTCATCATTTAAAAAATTAACTAGAATAGCGGTACCTGGGTGGCTCAATGGGTTAAGCCTCTGCCTTCAGCTTGGGTCATGATCTCAGGGTCCTGGGATTGAGCCCCGCATCGGACTCTCTGCTCAGCAAGGAGCCTGCTTCCCCTTCTCTCTGTGCCTACCTCTCTGCCTACTTGTGATCGCTCTCAGACTGTCAAATAAATAAATAAAATCTTTAAAAAAAATTAACTAGAATAAAAAAAGAGTAAATATCATGTGCTAAAGTTAAATTTATTTTTATAGAACATATAAATATTTACAAATAGTTATATATTTACACACACGTATAAGTGTATATTAAATCATAATATAAAATGCATCTTGTGTGGGTTGCAGTTTAAAAAGATTGGCAGCCACAATAATAGGGAATATTGACATAGTGACAGGGATTATCTGGTAGAGAGAAAGTGACTGATGATATAGGAGAGAGGGAAAATGAAAGGAATACAGTTTCTGAGCAAGAGTGAGGAATTCTTTACTCAATTCTTTTATCATTTTCTTCCAATCCACTTAAACGGCTTCAGTAGTATGAAGTAGTCCTCATTAACCTGACCGTACATGAACAAATCGCATATTTTTGCAACTATGTCTAGTGGGAGTTAAAGAACTATCCTTTTCCCACTGCTGGGTATTTACCGAAAGAAAATGAAGACACTAATTCGAAAAGATACATGCACCCTGTGTTAATACATCAATAGAATTATGTGCAATAGCCAATATATGGAAACAGCCCAAGTGTCCAGTGACTGATGAATGGATGAGGAAGATATGATATATACATAATGGAATATCACTCAGCTATAAAAAGAAGAATGAGATCTTGCCCTTTGCAGCAACGTGGATGGACCTAGAGGGTATAATGCTAAGCAAACTAGGTCAGTCAGAGAAAGACGAATATCGTATGGTTTCACTCAAATGGGGAATTAAGGAAACAAAACAAATGAACAAAGGGAAAACAAAAGAGACAAAAAACAAACAAACAAACAAAAAAACAAACAAAAAAAACCCCATACTCGTAACTGTATAGAATGTACTGATTGTTACCAAAGGGGAGGTGGATGGGGGGGGTGGATGAAATAGGTTAAGGGGATTAAAAGGATACTTTCCTCGTTGAGCACTGATTAATGTATAGAATTACTGACTCACTGTATTGTACACCTGAAGCTAATATGATACTGTATGTTAAGCATACTTCAATAAAAGAACTATTTTTTTGTCCACAATAATGACTTTTCATAGGCACTTTGTTATGGACTTAATCGTTTCCTCCAAAATTCTTGTGTTGAGGTCCTGTAAGTTTTAGTACCTTAGAATGTGACTGTGTTTGCAGGTAGGATCTCAAAAGAGGTGAGTGACTTAAAATTAGGTCATTGGGATGTCCCAATCCAGTATGATTGATGTCCTTAAATGATAAGAAGGTAGGACTTCACTATATTATATATCTGAAACTGATAAAACATTGTGTGTCAGCTATGCTTAGGTAATAAAAAAGAAGATATTATAGACTTTAATGAACATTTTTAAGTTCAGCCTCTCAACGAGACATGATAAAACTTGACCAGTATATGACAAAGAAGTTAGCTTATTTTTTTCTTAATCTTCTTTATGAGGTATGAAATTTTCAAAACAATCACTAGAGAATTTTTCAATAGAGTCATAACCATTCTGTTGTTAATTTGATTTTCTGATAGACATACCTTAAGTGAGTGGTACCAGTAAAGTTGCATTTTGTATCTTTCTGAAATACATTTTTTTAAAAAGATTTTATTAATTTATTTGACAGACAGAGATCACAAGTAGGCAGAGAGGCAGGCAGAGAGAGAGAGAGAGAGAGAGAGAGAGAAGGAAGCAGGCTCCCCCCTGGGCAGAGAGCCCGATGAGGGACTCGATCCCAGGACCCTGAGATCGCGACCTGAGCTGAAGGCAGAGGCTCAACCCACTGAGCCACCCAGGTGCCCCTCAAATACATTTTTTAAAAATTCTTTTCAGTTTGCTTATGATAGACTTTATCTTATAAAAGTTTTCAATATTAGCATCTTCAGATATGTGTAATTTTTCCTCTATAGTTTGTCCTTTTTAGGGTCCTTATCTTTACGTCATCAATATATTCTCTATATTGTCCTCTAAAAGTTCAGATATTTATCTGATTTAAGTTGTTAATCCACGAGAAATTTTTTGGTTTGTTTGCTTTGTTTGGAGGGAAGCAGAGGTCTGATTTTTTTCTTTCTCCACATAGATAGCCAGTTTTTCATGCATCATTCGTAGAATAATCCTTCTTTTGCTCACGCATGTGTAGCCTATTATTATTATATACAAAGCTCTCATAGACACATGAGATTATTTTAAGGTCATTTATTCTGTTTGGTTTTGTCTATCCCTTCAAATGTATACACTGTTTAATCTCTAGTCTTAGAATAAACCTGATATCTATTAAGTCATTCCTTCTTCTTCTACTTTAAATTCCCTTGCCAGTAGTGACCTATAACTCATATATCGTATTTCAGCAGAAAGTTGGCACATTCCATGAAAATCACTGGTAAAATTTTGATTGAAATTGTTTTGATTTTATAGATTAATTTGTAAGAGTTGCCATTGGGCCTTTAGGTATAGCAACATAATATGTTTCTTTTTTATGACATTCAGTAAGTTTTTTATTTTATTCTGAAGTCTTATTATGTGTATTAATTAGATTTAGTTAGGGCTGTTATTTGTGCTATTATAAATGTAACTCTTTAAAATCAGGTTTCCTTATAGTGTGTTGGTGATGCAAAGGAATATAATTTTTGTTTGCTTGTTTGTTTTTAAAGATTTTATTTATTTATTTGACAGATCGCAAGTAGGCAGAGAGGCACGGAGAGAGAGGGGGAACCAGGTTTCTTGCTGAGCAGAGAACCCAATGGGGGCTTAATCCCAGGACCCTGAGATCATGACCTGAGCCAAAGACAGAGGCTTAACCCACTGAGCCACCCAGGCGCCCCAGCTGTTTTCTGTATATTGATTTTGTATCCAGCAACTTTGCTGAACAATCTTATTAATTATAATGATTTATTGATTTTCTTGAATTTTTTAATGTAGATAGCCTGTGAGTAGATGTTTATTTTGTCTTATTATTTTAATCCTGGCCCTTAATTTTGTTTTTACTGTTTTACTCTGGGAAATATTTTTGATATGATGAAGAACAGAAGTAATGAAATAGGACAGCACCCTCATGGGACTTTTCACAAAACAGTGTCAGCTCATATGTGGCACCTATTGTCACCTTGAATAACAGTTTATAGTAACTATTGGAACCTTCACTAGAAACTGTTGAGTTCTTTTTAAAAATCCTTTTAAATTGTTTTTCTAATTTAGCAGATCCCTTATGTGAGATTCAAGAAGCATACAATTATATCTATGGTACATTTTGGCTATTTCTTCTACTCTTGTTTGTACCAAATCTAATATTAATTATGGTAAGACCCAGTATGTCATTTCTCAGGCTTTTTCTTTTTTCCCAAATTTTTATTTAAATTCTAATTAGTTACCGTATAGTGTGATATTGGTTTCAGGAGTAGAATTTAGTGAATCATCATTTACATACAACACCTAGTGCTCATCCCAACAAGCCTCTGCCTTAATACCCATCCCCTGTCTATCCCAGCCCCCACCCACCTCTGTCTACCCTGTTTGTTTTCTGTCCTTAAGAGTCTCTTACGAAAAACTGCTGAGTTCTAAAGTGTTTTTTTCTCCCCCCATGAATTGTGAAAGATTAACCCTATTCTCTCTCTTATTCTCTTTCTCAATTACACATTCTCTGTAATTTACTCATTATTCTGTAATTCTTTATTTTATTCAATAGCTGTTTACTGATTGCCTACCATTTGCCAGGCACCATGTTGGTTCTGGGGGTTCTATGATGAGTAGGATTAACAATAACCCTGTCCTCATGAGGCTTGTGAACTGACAAGAGGAATTGACATTACACAGAAAGTTACATGATGGTTATTTCCTTGAAATACAAAGGATGCTCTGAATGCTCTTAGAAACCTTAGGGAGGGAATGGTGCTAATATATAGTGTGGAAGGTCAGGAAAAGCCATTTGAACTTGACCCAAATGAGACGTGTGAGTTAGACAAAGGTGAGATGCTAGGCAGGTAAAATGGTCCAAAGAGAAGGATAGATGTTGTAAACACAGTTGTTCTGAAAAGAGTGTTCAAGGAGAAGTTGTTTGCAATGAGTATTAGGTAGGCATACTAAATACAAAAATATAAAAATTATCAAGGGCAACAAATACCTATTGAACCTGCCTTTTTGGATGATATTTAATATATCACTTTGAATTTTTCCCTGTTAATTAGGGAGAGTAAGTCTGTCTAAGGGGAGGACCCTCGCACTTGGTGCAAAGCCATTCAAGGTGACGGCCACCCATGTATTTGCCTCATGCGGACTTTGAGCTCAGCAGTCCCATCGTCTTTGCTGTGGCTTCACTTCTGGTAGTCTCTTCCTTTTGATCTCCATCTTTCTGGCAGCCTCCCAGTGAAGCAAAGTCTGATTTCGAAAAACGCATTAATGATTTAAAAACAATACCACTGGGCGCATTCATATCATCACAGATAATGCAAACCAATATGGGCCGTGGGTATTTTGGCGAGTCCGGGTTGATTTTTCAACACAGCCTTCTGTCCGGTTTTCAGTGCGAGGCACGTGCTAGCCTAGACCTTGTGTTCTCCAAAAGCAGGGGCCTATGTGGAGAGCACTGTTTTGTCAGCCCCACAAAATGAAATGCTGCAGCCTGCCTTTTCCTCATTCAGTTTCAAGTATGAAGTTGATTTTACAGTTTAACTGCCGTTTCCTTAAGATGGGCTACCACTCCCAGCTAATTATGTAGATGTTTCAAATATGCATTTTCTTTAAAAGCTGTATTACTATTTTGCCTTTATCCACCAGAGATACTTGAAGAGAAGGTGGTAATAAAATGTTAATATGTATTTAGTCATATGAGAAAAAGTAATGTAGAAAATTCTAAGCTATAAAGCAAGATGTATTATTACTTCTAAGAATGTAAGGAAAGAAAACTCAGAATGGGAAGTCTACATAGGCCGAGTAGGCATCGCGGGAGGTTGGCCTGCTTTGTTCCTGCCCTGAGGACAGAGGATTACACTCTGTCCTCGTTTTTATTCCCCTCTCAGTCAGGCTCAGAATTTTTAGGGTTTTTAGGGACTTGAGGAAGTTGAGCATTTTATGAAGTGCATATATTTGGCCTACGGACAGAAGGCCAGGATTCTGGAAAGCTCTGCATGCAAAGAAAGATTTAGGGTCCTGTTCTGACACTTTTCATTTAGAGCATCTCCCATTAGAGCCTTCCTGCACTCAGGCCTCAGCAGGCATGATTATGTAATCTCTTACATGCATGAAAGGTGGTTTCACTCACACTGAAGGAAGCCTAGCCAAGACTGGCCACTGTGTAGGCCTTCCCAAGACAGAAGAATGCATGCTCTCCAAATATAATTTTGCAGGGGTAATTTGGAGGGGGCTCCCCATCCTTCTAGGGGATAATATTGTGCTCTGCTCAAGGGAATTTGGGGTGATAGGTGGGGTGATGGGTGAGATCAAGGTGCTTGGGTCAGCCTTTCATCCTCATCAAGACTCCTTTGAACATTGGCTTTGTGGAAGATCCAGGACAACCCAGCTAATATGGAGGCCCAGACACACAGGGCAGAGCAGAAGCAGAGCAAGAATCTTTTTGACCCAGTCATACAACTACTGATATGAGGTGTGCTATTTTTTGCACTCTTCATTACTCAGCAAGAGAAGGAGAAGCCATGCTTGTTTGTTTTTCTCTGCTTTAGAGAAATAAAGACAACAGGGCTCAGCCTTTTGGAATCTGAGATGTAGGGTGGCTCTGCCAACAGCATGAGACCTCTATCATTAACAGCAAGAAAGTTTCCTTAAATTCTTATCAGACACATGGTGAGGGGATTTCCCATACATTATTATATCTAGCCATACAGTGACATGGAAAAGATGAATTCACTCAATTTTGCAGGCGAGGAAAGAGTCTTGGGGTGGTTAAGTCATGGGCCAAGGTCATAAAGATGTGTGGTATGGGAAAGAATGAAGATTCAAACTCAGGGGTCCCAATTCAAAAATATTCTTCATAACCTTGGTTCTCTGCCACTTTAAAGGTCCTTCTTTTTCTCTTCCAGGCTTGATGGAAGACATAAAGATAGCCATGTTTGCAAGGAAGCTTTATGCAAATACGTAGTTTGAAAAATGTAGGTTATCATATCAGGTCCATATTCTTGATACTTTCTATTCATGTAAAGGGTGCAGTACGTACAAACACTCATCGATTTAATTTATGTAGCACCTGCCTTTTGTGGGACTTACTCATAGGACAGTCCATTGCTCCATAGAGCAATTTCTGTATTTCCAGTGCCCTGGTCTGCATATCATCTGCTACAAAAAAATTCCTTCCCTAAGCAGGAAAAGTTCTAGCAGTGGCTCCATCCATGAAAACTTGGCTTCTTGATTCCGTCTATTCCCAAGATGGAAAGTACAGATGGACATTTGTTGGAGCAGATGCCGTGGGCCAGCCCTACCTGCCTCACACTGTCTAGGGAATTCTGGAGTTCCTATCCAGTGGCTCACTAGGAACTCTAAGCCTGCAAATCACAGGACCCAGGAGGCACTCTGGGAGCAGCTCAGGACATCAGGTTTCTGAGCATCTTCACTGATGAACAGAAGCTTCCACTTTCAGATTGTAACTGCTTGTATCCTGAGACACTTGGGATGTCAAAGCCAAACTTGGCTTCCAGAGAGCAATTCATGAGCTTGTTCCATTTGGAGACTCTTCTCTGTGCTGAACAGGTGAAGCCTTGACAGAAATACTCCCAAATAGCCCACCTCACACACACAGGATTGTGCTTAAATGGCATATGGTATGGGAGACTGCTTGTATCCATCTCAGAGTGGAATCGTCTGAGCCTTTTCTTATTATCATGGGTTCTCAATAGTTCACTATGGGGGCAGAGGTTACACAGGTGTATCCAATGAGAAAATGGAGAGCAGGTATTTGCCAGTGTTATTTTCTTTGTTCACTTGTGTATGAATTTATAATATAAATTCCGGATTTAACTATTAATGGTAGTCAAAATGTTTCACTGGACGAGTTTCAGAAATTAAACTTTGTAAGTTACTTTTTTTTTCTGTGCATTGTCATAGTTTAGTTTTTTTTTTAAACAAGGACTTTTTTACACTCATAATAATGATACTTATAGAATTTTTATACCTCATGTTGTGTCCACTATCTCTAATATTCTTACTCAGTTATCCAACAGGCAGTTACTTGTTTTTAATGTTCTATGTTTATTTATATAAATTTGTTATTAAATATGTTCAATTTCCTGCCCCTCTGAAAAGGATGAGATGATGATGATAATTTATTACCTTTATGTTGTTTTGAACTCAAACAGATGGACAGTTATATAAATAAACCATATTCACTTTGATAGCATGTATTAGTGATGCTTAAATATGACCGATAAAAGGGTCTTAGGCATTTTACGTTTCTAATGTTTTCCTATTTGTTGGGGGACCAGGGGAATTCAGAAGAGATCTAAAACATGGTGAATGCTCTGGGGTAACGGACATCTAGCTTGAGGGGTTTATCTACCAGAAATGAAGCAGTCAGAGAAAAACATTTATTTAGTGTGAATAATGCAAAGTTGTTCTTTAAGAGTTTGGAGAAAGGTGCCATCCTTTGTGGCTTGGTAATGATGACAGCTACTTAATATATGGAGTGGACATTTCCTCTGAGCCAAGCCCAGGGACACATGCTTTGTGTTCAGTATTCCCTGTGAACCCCACACAACCCCTCTGGTATAGACATTACGGGATGCCTCGTTAACAGAAGACACTGAGGCCAAACAAGTTAAGTGATATGTCCAAGGTTCTTGGACAGTGAGCGGCAGGTTCTTGTCTCACTGATGCAGAACCGGTATTTTTTTTTAATTGATATATAATCAACATGTTAGTTTTAGGTGTAAAACAGAATGATTAGATTTTTGTATACATTACAAAAGTGATAACCACAATAAGTCTAGTTAGCATCTACCATGATACATAGTCACAATTTTTGAGAACTTTTTAAAAAAGATTTTACTTATTTATTTGACAGAGAGCGAGAGAGAGAACACAGGCAGGGGGAGTAGCAGGCAGAGAGAGAAGCAGACTCCCTGCTAAGTAGGGAGCACCGCAGGACCCTGGGATCATGACCTGAGCTGAAGGCAGACCCTTAATGGACTGGGCCAGCCAGCACCCTGTGTTGAGCATTTTTTGATCTATTTTTCGAGCAACTTTCAAATAGACAATAGGGCATTATTAACAGTATCTTTAACCAAGCTGTATATTACATTTCCCTGGCTTACATTTATTTTAAAGCTAGAACTTTTTCCATTTGACCACCTTCACCCATTTTGTCCACCCCCATTCCCAGCCTGCCTCTGGCATTTACCAATCTATCTATGAGTTAGGAATTTTTTTTTTGAACATTCCATGTATTAAGTGAGATCATAGGATAATTTGACTGTCTGTGACATACTTCATTAGCATAGTGTTCTCAGAGTCCATCCACATTGTCACAAATGGCAAGATTTCGTTTTTAATGACTGAATAATACATTCCATTGTATACATAAACCATATTTTTTTTATCCATTTATCTACCCAAGGACATGTAGTTTGTATCCATACCTTGATTATTGCAAACAATGTTGCAATGAACATGAGAGTGCATATGTCTTACCGACTTAGTGTTTTCATTTATTTCAGATAAATATCCAGAATTGGAATTGCTCGATTACGTGGAAATTCTAATCTAATTTTTTGAGAAACCCCCCCATACTGTTTTACTTACTGGCCGTACCAGTTTACGTTCAATAGTGAACAAGGGTTCCCTTTTCCTTACATCCTTGCCAGTTATTTCTTGTGTTTTTGATACTGGTCATTCTAACAGGTGTGATGTGGTATCTCTTTGTGGTTTTAATTTACATTTCCCTGATGATTAGTGATTTTGAGCACCTTTCTATAGATCTGTTAGCCATTTGAATATCTTTTTTTGAAAAACATCTATTTAGGTCCTTACCTGTTTAATTTTTTTTTTTTTTTCTGTACGTTTGTATGAGTTCTTTGTATATTTTGGATACTAACCCTTTGTTTGATGGTTTGATGTATGATTTGGAAATATTTGCTCCCATTTGGTAGGTTTCTGTTTTATTTTGTTGATGGTTTCCTTTGCTGTGCGGAAGCTTTAGTTTGATGTTCCATTTGCTTATTTTTGCCTTTGTTGCCTTAGTTTTTGACATTAAATCCAAAAAATCATTGCTAAGACTGATGTCAAGGAGCTTACCACTTATATTGCCTTCCAGGAGCTTTATAGTTTCAGGTCTTATGTTCAAGTCTTTTATCCATTTTGAGTTGATGTTTGTGTATAGTATAAGGTTGCTGTTCAGTTTCATTCTTTCACGTGTGTCTGTCCCATTTTCTCAGCAACATTTGTTGAAGAGACTGACCTCTCCGCATTGTATATTCTTCAGAACTAGTGTTTTTAAACATCTCTGTTCTCTCTGCAGTTGTTCAAAGTGCCTCTTAAAAGAAACAAAGTATACTAAAATAGCTAAAACAGAAGCATTTATTGAGCTCTTAGAGGCCAGTCATTATTCTAAGTAACTTTTCACACCTGTTATCTCATATAATCATTACATAAATCCTATGAACCACAGAGAATTAAGTGCCTTGTCTGGGACCACAAGGCAAGCAAGCAAGATTTGGACAGAGATTGAAGAACAGGTCTAATGTTGATAAGCGTTGGGGATGAGACAGGACTGTTGGGATGGAACTGAGCTCCCACAACTGGATAGAAACAGCACAACGGTGCCAAGTTCAGGAAGGGAAGAGGCCCCACTCCACGCAGGAGTTTTTGGACCAAAGGCACAGCAGTTTGAAACCTGGTATTATGAAGAAGGATGTAGAAATAACAGACCTGAGGGAGAGGAAGGGGAGAGACTGGAGAGTCTTGAGAAAATAGAATATATAGACTAATCTGCAAGGAGCAGAGATCCAAAATGGAAGAAAAAGGGCAATGGGAGACCTGTGTCAATGAAGACAGTGGATTCTGCTGCGAGCTTTTAGAGATCTCTAATCTACAGCTATGAAATGTGGGAGTTCAGTCCATTTTCTTCAAATCAAGTATATTTTTCAATATGATGGTGGAATTTTCTCCCTCTTAGGGTTTCCGTTTGAATCTTTGTATGGTTTGAGAAACTACTGCCAGGTGGATACAACAATGCTCCCTCAAAATGTGAGAAATGAAGATATAAAAATTCTCACTTGGATTCTGTGGAAAAGAGTATGACAATTGATTAATGCATCATAGGATTAATCTGTCACTAGATTTTGAAGGCAATGCTTTGTAACATGTCATGTTTCTTAATAGCCTTTTCTAGATCTTCTCAGGAAAGATTTTTGTGAATTGATTATTGATAGTTAGCATGGAGTTTGAGAATAATACTGTGTGTCAAAAAAAATCCTGGGAACAAATTCAGTCTTCACTATTTACCAGTTAGAGAACACTGTAAATAATTTAATTTCTCTGTACCTCAGTTTTCTGTCTGTCTAATGGGGTAATAATACCTGCCTCATGGAGAAACCTGTGAAGTAACAAATAGCAAATATATAAAAACAGGAAAAATAAGGTGGTTGTGTTATGGACATTGGGGAGGGTATGTGCTGTGGTGAGTGCTGTGAAGTGTGTAAGACTGATGATTCACAGACCTGTACCCCTGGGGCAAATAATATATTATTTGTTAATTAAAAAAAAAAACTTAAAAACCAGGAAAAATAACAATAGCAAAAACAACCCATAGAGAGTGATTAATATGGAGCCTGGCAAAGGGAAACACTCCATAATTTTGTGTCATCATTACCACATTGTCATTTGTGTCCCCCTTCATAGACACTTATCTGTAGATTTGATATAGGCAAATTGGTTCCCTTTAAAAATAAATATGAGGTGGTTTGCAACCATAAGTAATGGGAACTTTACTTATTCAGAGGTCTTGCCACCTTTAGCAATGCAGCATATTAATTTCATTTGGTCACTGACCTAATGCACATGTTATGTGCAAAATACTTACACTGCTCTGAGGAAGCTTACAGACTTAAAAGTGTGAAGAAGGGCACAAATGAATAATCTTAATGCTGTGTAATACTACAGTCAAGTGTATATAGTATGGAGGCACAGAGAGGTACTTTTTCTAGAATGCTGGCTGATCGGGGAAGTGGGCAGGAAAATGACCTTTGAGCCAAGTCTAGATGGCTGATTAGAAGACACTTGGCATCTCAGAGGCCAAGAGCATTGCAGGCAGGGACTGCATAGTGCCCTCAAGGTTCAGCTGTGTTGTAGCCTCCTTCAGAATTTCTTTCTTTTTGGGGGTACCTGGGCGGCTTGGTCAGTTAAGCATCTGACTCTTGATTTTGGCTCAGGTCATGATCTCAGGGTAGTGAGATAGAGCCCTGCAACATGCTCTGCACTGGGCATGGAGTCTGCTTGAATTTCTCTCTCTCCCTCTCCTTCTGCCCCTACCCCTGCTTGCACTTTCTTATGTGCGCTCTTTCTCTCTCCTCTCTTTCTCTTAAAACAAAACAAAACAAAACAAAACAAAACAAAACAAAACAAAACAAAACAAAACATTTTTCTTTCTTTTTTAAGGTTGAGTAATTTCATTGTTTGTATAAGCTACATTTTGCTTATCTCTTCATCTTTTGATGGACCCTTGGTTTGCTTCCATGTTTCAACTCTTGTGAAAAATGTTGCTATTAAATAACTACTAAATATCTCTTTAAGATCTTGTGATCAGTTTTTTTGGGTGGAAAAGGACTTGTTGTATCATATGGTAATTCTATGTTTATATTTTTGAGGGGCTGCCATGCTTTTCCCCACATTTTACATTCCTATCAATAGTATGCCAAGGTCACAGTTATTCCACATCATTTTTGAATACTTGCCATTTTCTATTGTTTTGATAGAAGTCATCCTAATGGTGTGAGGGACAGTTTTGTCTTTTAATGACTGATATTGAGGGCAAAGGTGAAGCATAGTCATGAAAAGATAAATGGCAGGAACTCAGGAGGAAGACTTTTGGGAAGTGCAAGTAGTTGGGTTTGTTAACTTTGTTAGAGGGTCAATTACATGTACAACTTTGACCTTTTGACAAAGGTCCAAATTTGACAAATGATAATCATCTCATTTGAATCAATAGGACATAAAAGGTGAAGAGTAAGATTTCTTGAAGGGGGACTTTAACATTCATTAATTTATTAAATATATAAAGTTTTTCAAAGGAACAGATTTGAATTGGAGCACAAATATGGATTTAAAAAATTCCAGGTTTACATAAAAAAGTTATATCTTGTGGAAAATAGTAAGTTGTGATAATACGTTTTACTGTAAGGGTCAATTAGAACAGAGCTTAAGATGTGGCTTACATTACTTTAACAAAAGTAATACCATACTTGTAGAATGTTCTACAATTTGCATGTCTCCTTCATATAAACTCTCTTTAATCTTTCAACAGTTTAACCATTCTTTCATTTACTGACATGCCACAAATACGTTTTGAACATCCATTGGGTATCAGGAACCCAGGTATCAGGAACTAGGCTCTGGAAACACCCTGTTGTCACAGAGCATACATTCCAAGGATAAGTACTGAAGTTTAAGTATCTTTAACTTGGGTCCATAGAGGGGTTTGGATATAGGGAGATGCCTATGATCCTAGTAAAAAGTACATGAAATATTTCCAAAAAGAGATCTTCCTCAGATTTTCAGTGACAACCATAATTCTAAACTGGTTAAGAACCATGGTTTTCCAAGACACTGAGCCTCAGGAAAGTTAGCTAACTGGTCCAAAGTGCCAAGAATCAAGTGATAGTTGGGTCTTTAACCATTGGTTTAGTGTAATCTTTAGTGCCAGGCTATCTCTCAGTCTTAAGCCTATACCATCTTTCTCTAAAGAATGATCCATTTTCCTATGATGCTATAGATCATATAAAATTCCTCTTGTACATGTCGCTACACATTAGGATGCAACAATTAACAAATTTTGTAATACGGCTAGATGGACTTCAGGTTCTTATGCCTTTTAAAACACTGAAACTCCCAATCCTGCTGGTTCTATAGGCATTTTCTGAAGGCCACATTCTTGTATCTTTGTTGGAGAGGAGCATGGCCACTATCCTGAAGAAATTCCAGTGGCATTTCTTTGATCATCTTCAGGAAGTGGAAATGTGTGCCATTCCCAAGAATATTGTTAGCCCCCTCTTGTAAGACACACACCAGTACCTTCAAAATGGCCTTCTTGACTTCCTGCAGTGGGGAGCTTTGAGCTCTGTGGTGAAACAGCCTTTATATTTACACACTACCATCTGACCTTTGGGTCAGGGCATTTCCAATCAATTTAGAAGTGCAGTGAGTGGAACCACAGCGCTGATGAGCTCTCACAGTATGGTAAGCAAGGCTGCCTGGGACTGAGGGGCATGGATGCGCTATTGATTTTTTAGATGCTTTTACCACACACTCCCAAACTGCTGGACTTGGAATTCAGTCGGTTGCCAGAGGTGGTACCAGAGGACAAAAAGACAGCCTAAATATGAAGGGCTAAAATGGAATTTTAACACGCTCCAGAAATTAATTAAATTTTCCTGGGAAGATTAAGATGAGAAATTTGCTTATAGGCTACTTGCTATCTTAGCAGTGAATAGAAATTCGGAATAAATGTTTCATAAGATTAAGCTTTGTGGTTTGTAGCATTGGCCTAGCAGAATGTCAATCAAAACACACCTGCATAGTTCCAGCCTTCTAGAACTATGTGCAAAGCCAAATATAACTTTGTTCAGAAATAATAAAGAATCTCTGTTTCACATATGGCATCCTCAAGAGTTTTTGCTACTCTGATTACCAAGCTCTGAAGCAATGATTTGTTGTTGAATCAGGGCACAGGAAGATAATTTTGTATTAGCCTGTTGGGGTTTTTTACTGAAACTGTAATAAACTGTTGGGCTTGGGTGTGTGTGTGTGTGTGTGTGTGTGTGTGTGTGTGGTGTGTTTCCTTTGATTTCAGGCTAAGTCTTCCTCATTTGTAGGAATACTTTTAGATAATATGGTCAGCAAGGCCACATGATTCCCAATCTGTGGCTTTTTCCTGCATTCCCATCTTTTGAATCTAATTAGAAATATAAAAGCTTTCTGAGGGGTTCTTTTTTTTCCCTGCCTACTTTAACTCCTTATCATGTTTTCTGAAGGCAACATGAACCTCTGAATAGGTGTCACTGATAGTATTTACCTGACTGGTAAAAGTTTTCTGAGCATCTATTATGACCAGTGTGTTATGCTACTTTCCAATGGACTGGAAGTTGAAATAAGCAAAGTATGATTGAGGTTTATCAAGGCAATTATAATCTGGTTGATGGGGATTGGAAAGGAAGAGATAATTAGCATAAGAAGCAGAACAAAAGTGTCACTAAATTGAGGAGGGAACAGTCTTCTCTGGTGGAAGGCACCTGAGATTCTTACTGGTGGGAAGGCCTGTAGGTTTTAGATAAGCTGATAATACCAGAAGGAGAATGATGAATGACCACAGCTCTGTCAGCTGCTGGCCTCTGTTATCCTAGCTGTGCTTTCATCACTTCTCAATTGAATCAGCATCACTCCTTGTTAAGAGAATATTTTGATACTTAAAACCATCAGCCAGTTTAAGAAAAGGCATTGCCTCTTTCATAGGTCACTCAGTATTTGTGGTGGTTCCTCATTATTCCTATAGCTTCTTCAGATGATTTCTTTAGAATTTTCCTGTCTTTGGTCTGAAGTATTACTTTGGGAAGGAAAGTGATAAAATCAGCTATACCTTAGGTCTGCATCATCCAATATGCAAACCACCAGCCGTTGAGCATTTGAAACTGACTAACCCAAATTGAGATGTACAGTAACTATAAAAGCCACGCTGAAAATCAAAGATTTGGTGCTAAAAACAAAGGTTGTAAAGTTTCATTTCATTTTTATATTGAATTCAAAGTGAAATGGTACTAATTTTATATATTGGGTTAAATAAGATGTGTTATGAAAATTAATGTCACCCAGGTCTTCTTTCTTAACATAGCTATGAGAAAAGTTTAAATTACATAGGTGTTTCTCATTAGATTTCTGTTGTGACATGCCACCTGCAACAGTGCTTATGGAATTGTGGTTATAAGAATTATATGTAAGAGATTTAACCCAGGGAATACAGCCAAATCCAGGTATATACGGCATGAGCTCTAGGCTGCCATTCAGAGACTGGCATCAGTCCCAGCTTCGACCTTAGGTCTCTGGGAGGTCTTTTACTTTCTACCTGGGCTAAGGTTTTCTCATCTGAACAATGTGGAAAGGATTCAGAAGCAGATGATGTGTCTAAGGCCATCTCACACTAAATTCGGGTATTCAGATGTCCTGAGGTATATAGGATTGAATTTCATTTGTAACCTTTCCAGTTGCTCCTCAAAGCCCTCAGATGAAACAGTCTTCATCATTCTGATTCTTAATTTATTTAAGAGAGTTTAGGCTTGTAATTGCTGTAATTTGGAGCTTCCTTGAGCAACCTCAGGCTGAAACACTGCATCTTTCTTTTCTTTTATTTTCTTAAAAGATTTTATTTATTTATTTGACAGACAGAGATTACAAGTAGTAGACAGGCAGACAGAGAGAAAGGAGGAAGCAGGCTCCCTGAGGAGCAGAGAGCCCGATGTGGGGCTTGATCCCAGGACCCTGGGATCATGACCCGAGATGAAGGCAGAGGCCTTTAACCCTCTGAGCCACCCAAGTGCCCCTGAAACACTACATCTTTCAATCTGTTCTGTGCTAAGTGAAGCAGTTGAACATGTGATTTATAAGAATCTGACAAAGTTATTTCGCAAAGAAATTTCTAGCATTCTTTGAAAATACCTAGACATGTCTGAAAATAAATTGTTTTCAGACCCAGTAGTTTTTATGAAGTCATTTCAAACTGTTTACCTTGATTAAAAAAAGGCTTATTTTTAAAATTAATATTGGAAGAGCAATTTCTAACTACTCCATAATTTAGTTTTCAAAAATTAATTTTAAGAAGTTTTCGATACTAGAAATAGTAATGCTTGTTCATTATCAAAGGTAGAAAATGCAGAACATGTCACACAAGCGTGAGAATTACTCAAATCCCATGTGATTCTTCCTCATGTGTATGTGTTTGACTATAATTGAATATAGAGAATCTGTTGACCTTGGAAAACTTTTAGCCACTGTGCTTCTTTGGGGTACATGAGTAATTTATAACACTTATAATTCATTCAGAGTCATTTCTTAGTAGACAATTATTGGTTAAAATATGAATATTTTAAAACTTTCCATATTTATTGTAAATTTTCCTTCCAGAAATTTTGTATTTTCAGTTTGTTTCTATTAGCAAGCTATATCCTTGCCTCTTCCCTGAAACCTCACCAATACTGAAGTTAAGATTTTATGTCTTAAATAAGGTTATTATTATTTTTTTGAAATGAATGAAAAAGCCTCATAGATGTATTAATTATACTAGGACCTCTGCTGTAAACAAGGTTTTTCAGTTCATGAGTTACCACAAGTTATTCTTTTAAACCACAGTGGAGTATCTCCTTGCAGAATCACTTTCTGCAAGCTTTGTTTGGCTGTTTGGAAACTCAGAGCCAAATCTGAAGCTTAATCAAGTGATAGTATTGATTATTACTTACTTGTATGTTTCAGTGATTTAGTTTTAATTTTATAATTCTACCTGTGATTAATTATATCATTATTGCTAAATTTTGTATAAAATAAAATTTTTTGTGTTTTTTTTTGGGAGGGGTATTTTGGTTTTTGGCCTCTCCAAAAGTAGTAACAGTAAGTCTTTATTCGAATAGAGGTGCAAGGTATAAACAGAAATAAAGTAACGAATCTCCACTATCATATCTCTGGAACAAGCAAGACCTGTGAGTAAGAACAATTTTTACAAGTCCGTAAAGAACATTATTGTTATTTTCATCATGGTTTTAAGGTTTGCTACAGAAGAATTGAATACATTAAGTATGCATTTAAAAAGAAATCTTTCTGGGCAAAAGAGGTGCTACTAACCAAGTAAAAAAAGGTAGAAATCATCTGTATTATTTTAGGGCTTGTCATTTCTGAGTTTCTTTGTTTGTTTTAATGTCCGTATGTGTCCAGTTCAGGTATCAGTCTCTTGAGATATCATTTCTATTCATTCTCTGAGCATTTCTGATTTTAAATAAGTTAGTTTTCCCAAGAATAAGCAGACTACACAATACTTCTTTGTAAGTAATCCTCATTTCAACCTTATGGATGTTTTTTTGTGACTATTCTCAGAGGTCTGTCCTGGAAGAAGTAGGAATTAATACAAACCCTTGACATTACTTGACCGCTATCTCCTTATAATGGAACAGAATTTACCATTTTTTAAAAATTTTTATTTATTTTTTAAATTCCATTTCAGTGTTCGAGACAGAATTTACCATTCCAGAGAGAAATATGCTTTGGAAAGCTGAGCAAAGTATAACATTAGAGATATATTACTGAAAGTTAAGTATTAATTAATATTCTTTGAATCAAATTATGGATTTTAGTTTTCCCAGCCTTTTGGAGGTAAGTAGAGTCATCTGTGTCTGGCACAGATTGAGGGGTTGCTGTGTGCATGGATTGTTTTGGCCCATTAGGCATTCAGGGTATTGCTTCTCCAGGGAAATAATTTTAACCATGTTTGAAAGGATGAATTTAAAGATTATTAACTTAACTCTTCTTCAAAAATTTAGAAATGATGTTCCTGTCAAATCAGATAATTTTCTTCCTGTGCATTAAAGAATAATAGAAGGAAAGCATTAGCTACATCATCATATTTAAATGCTTCTTGGATATTGGCAGTGCCCTGCTAATTTTTTTTAGTGGTTTTCTATTCAGAATTCAGAATTAGCTCCATACCCAGGCATTACGTCTCTCTTGTATCTATATCTCATTTTAGAATAATGGTTCTAGTTTCTGATAACTTTATGTCTTCCCTGAAATGCTTCTGATTTGTTACTCTGATGCAGGCAAAACTGTCAATTCAACATTTTCCTGTGATCTTTCCCTGCCTTGCTGTATTATCTGTTGGAGACTAAAAAGGTGACTGGTGTCAGAGATGTCATTAAGTGTAATTAATAGAACATTTTTTAAAGTAAATAAATATTGTGCACACTTGTTAAGAGCTAAAAGCAGGTTAGTTTTCTTTAATGGACATTGTTGAGAATATTCTGATTTATGGTTTGATGCTTTCTCACTTTGAGTGTTCCCAGGAACCCTACAATGAAAATGTTGACCTTCACCTGAGCGTATAAAATGAGTAATTAATATTCGCGTGCAGTGAGCTAATTAGGACTTTGGGAGCATGTTGGCCCCTCTAAAGGCTTACTTAATTATGTGAAGGAGGCTTTTCCATCTCAAGAGGTAGTATAATGAGCCTTTGGGAACTAAAGAACAACCTCAAAAAACAACAGAGCATTCTCCCATGCTGGCAAACAACCTCTCTGACAAGTGTTGCCTTTCGAAAAAGGCTCTCAGATGTGAGTCTTGGGTGGAAATAGTAAGGAGAAACTTTTGACACAATTTTCTAGTATACTTGTTGCTCATTCTTGACTGGTATGGGTGTTTTCAGGGATCAAAACACAAACAGAATAGCTCTTTACTCAAATCCTTGCCTTAAGGCTGATTGTTCTCTAGGAAGAAAGACATCTCTGGGAGGGCAGCCAAAGGTGTCCCTTAGAAAACGATTAGAAGTGAGGCCCATTCAAGGAGATGGAATAAGCCTGTTTGGCTCCAGCAAACCTTTGCTTGTTTCCTTAACCCAAAAATATCACAGAAAACAGAAGTGGTGGTGGTCATGTTAATGATAGTAATCTGTGTTCAGTGATTGATGGCAGTAGGGAGAGTGCTCAGGAAACAGGCATGGCCCAGTCTGTACAAACCTCTGGGTCACAGTTACGTAGCTCTGGATTTTATGATTTGTATTCAAATGTGGGGGAGAGTGATGTGTTGTAGTTACAGGTAAAATACATAGATGGAAGTATAAGTATAGTAAGTCAACGGAAATAAAGGAATTGTACACATACCCCAGAGAAAAAATATGATATCTACCAACATCTTACTCTGTAAAGCAAGAAAATGACTTGCTGTTGTAAAGGACGGCATTGTCAAGATTTGGTTTTCCATTCTGGAATTAAGCAATGTTTTCTTTAAAAGAACAAATTATTCCTTTTAACATACACTTAAGGTAAGGCAAAGTAATACTAGTGTGATAATAAAAACAAAAACCTACAAGTACAGCTCAAATTCTTTTTAGGTGTTGTGAAGAGCAGAGTCATTAAACCTTGCCATCTGGCTGAAGGGAGTGGAACAAACATAAGGAAGGATATGGAATTTGAGTGGGACCACGGAAGATGGGGGGAATCTCTACTTGCAAAGTTAGAGGAATGGGGGCAGGGATGGAAAAAATGAATAAAAAAGATGAGTTTGCAAAAATACACTGTTCCAAGAGCTAGGAAGGTTTAGGATACAATTGTTAGGGTCCTGAGCTCAACTCAGGAGGAACTGGGTTGGGGGGGTTCTTGAATGCATTAAGCAGAGGAGTAGTGTGGTTACACATAGCTTGTATTTAAAGTAAAGGTAGAAATTAATTCTTGAAATTTGGAAAACTCCCAACAATACATGATTATAAAATGAAAGTTTATGTCAATATCAAATACTACTTTTAAATAATCTGAAAATTATACATCTCCATCTGTATGAAGAAGCCAGTTGTATTTTCTCGGCCATATTTGTTATTCCTAAAACATTCCCAAGTATCCATCATGGCAGAACTGTTTCATGTAAATTCACAATTTCATGAGCCCTCTGTAATGCCACATTATTTTAGGTAAAGTTGTTTCAACTGAGTGCACACATCTATTAGTGTTAAGTCATATTGGATAATGAAGCACTGTTATTCCCATGGACCCGTGTTAGGTGGACCAGGGATTTTAATTAAATATCTGAATGGGTGTTGTACAGTAGATACTCTCTAGAAAGCATCTGTCAGGGTTAATATTTTACAAGTTAGCTATGCCTCTTTCAACCTTTAATTATAATATTCTAACTCTTTATTCTTAGTTACTGCTAATAATTTCAAGGTGATACAGATAGAAATTACTTGATTATCCAAGTGACTGCACATATCAAATGAAATAGAAAGCAATTTCACTGTCTCTACATGTTTTATAAGTAAGCATTACTAACATGTTATTGTGTTTTGAAAAAATTATCGCCTTTTCTCTAAGAGGGATTAAAACACATGATACAGACTTGGAAGTCTGTATGGCTGTCATGTATGTAACTAAACTCATTTCTCAGTGATAGAGGTGGTAGTGCTCCTGCAATAAACAAACATATTTCTTGATCCTTGCCAATCCTTCAGTTCTCTTCCGGCACTGACTTGAGTATCCCTCTTGACCACCTCAAGCCCATTTAATTAATTAAGTATATGATCTTTGCCACTTCCTTCCCCCTGTGTAGACTGTGGCCATCTCTGTGGGTGGAGCATTCAAGAAAGACTTGTTTTGGCTTTTAATTTTGGGGAACATGAAACATACCAGTAGTCTTTTCATGTTGAAATCCACCCTCATGTCGACACCACCCTCCTATGGACTGTTCAAGCTCTGGTCTGTTCAAGAGTCGGTAGATTGCTGTTCCTGGATGACATCCGTGACCCCAGCATTGATGTGTAATCACACCAATATTGACTCTGTTCTTGAGCGTGGATGACTGGTATTTTGACTTTTATCTCTTTTGACTCTTTCATATTTCCAACCACCATTTTGAAAAAAGAATATGTTAATTATCTGCTTCTGTTTGAGGGTCATGATACAACTTCTGTTGATTGTTGATGGATATGCAAACTCCATTGTTAATGGATCACCAGTCAGGAGTTATTTCTGCCCCTACCATATATTAAAGGAGACTTTGGAACTCTAACTAGAAAAGATAAGTTAAAAATATTTTGAAATACAAAGGAATTTTTTTCTTCTAAGTCGACTTCTTGTTTTCCAGTTGTTTCTAATGTTCCTACAGTTGACAGAGTGTTGTGTTGCTATGCTGTTCATCACAGTGCAGTGGAGAAAACAGCTAGATATCGGTTCTTTCTAAGAGTAGACAATTGTCACTATGGATTCTCAGAATATTAAAAAGTTGAGGACTGTATTCCCACTGGTTCAGAATAATGACAGTTTTAACTGATACCTGTTGAAATCTTGTTTGGCCTTGGCTATTCTTGAGTTCGAGGAGGACTGTCTCATTGTGGTTCTCATTTCATAAATAAGAGTTATTTCATATGTTTTGCGAATGACAGCAGCACATTATACATTAACCCCAATGTCTCTTTCTTTGACATTTGGTGACTACATTGGGTTGGAATGGAGATTAGCATTTCAGCTCTATTAATAGGATCATCTTTTATGGTCCCAAGACCCAAGTCACTGTAATTTCCAGAGCACATGATGCTCCTTACAGATGCTCCTTTTGCCTTACAGTATCTTCATTATGGAGTATACTGTAACAGAACCTTTTTCAAAAACAGGTAAAATTATGACTTTCATGTAAGTATAGAATGAACACATATTAAAAATTTAATTTAACTCATTAATGAATCAGTAAGATGTTACAATAACTTCAAAGGAAGATCCAGAGAACAAACATAATTATAGATCAGGAATATTGAAAAGAGATGCAAATGGAATAAAAACTGGCCTCCTCCATAGAGGGACAGGGTGGGTCATTGACACTCCAGGTGAAATTGTTGTATGTCAATCGACAAATTATTTTGCATTGCTATCAGTGATCTACTACCTACAGAATTGGAAAAGAGCCCCATCAAAGTTTGAATGAGATAGTCAGGAACAATGTGCTGTAGACTATGCAGTTTTTCCCTGAAGCGTAGATTTTTTGCTTACATTATTTTGTTCACTCTTTATTTGGAAAACTAGTATTTATCTATGAAGATTTATGTCAGCCATGTGTATTAAGAAACCTCTGATGCCTTCTACCTGGTTTTAAGTTTCCTTCTATCTCTCGAAATATCTTGTGTGAGGGGTAATTAATGTGTTTAATATATGGCATTATGATTTAATATCCATTGTCTTTCTTAAATTCTTTTTCATAAAGACTAGTACTGTATTGTATTTTTTCATTTTATAGTATTTGTGCAGTATCTAGCACATAGGTGACTTCCTAAGATTTAACAATGAATACATGAATGCAGAAAGGAGGGACTGATGGAGGTATGTTTAGTGGAGGGCACACGAGTACGTGTATGATAGGGAAATATTTGTCATTCTGTATGAAGTACCAGGGTTTTGAGTAAGGTCCAGTCATCTCTAGATTTCCCTTTGAGCACAGTTCATCCACACTATTAAGTTAAACTCTGTGCTTACATTGCCTTACTAACTGATCTCAGAAAAATCCTTTATACCTTGCACACCTCAGTTTATATTTATAAAATGCATTCTCAGTGTTTTAAAAATCACATTTTTTTTAACATTACAGTAATGTATTTGCAAAAGCAGAAGAATTTTGTGTCAGAGTAAGCAATGATCTTGGACTACATGAGGTGTGATTTGAAGTGGGTGGTCAGGGACTCGGTACCAATCTAGTATTTATGGTAATGTGGTAGAAGTCAAGCAAGAGCTAATTCCTGCTCTTGGACTTCTGATTCTATTCCCACAATCTTTTGCAAATTCCTTATGCATGTGAGGCATTAAGCCTTTGTTAGTTGAGTCTGTAATCTGTTAGTACTTGGTTTTCATTAATCCAGCACTCATCTAGAATGAATAGATGGAGTATATGTACACTGCCCACCATTTAGAAGTCCTTAAGTCTTGGATATACGCACACAAAATTGTAGTTCTCCAGAATTCTTACTTCTGAGGATTCCTGTTTAAATATATATTTGCATATGTATGTTCACAATGGTAGAAGTGTCCTGAAAGTCACAATATGCTTCCTGCAAAGGAGTAGAGGGCAGTAGAAAGTGCTTGACTTTCTTGTATGAGATAGAATTTGGTCTGAGTCAGTTTCTACTTGCATGACCTGCTGCAAGCTACTTAATTTCCTTTGGTTGTATTTTCCTTATATCTAACATGTGAGTAATAACCCTGATTTCATACGGTCAGTGTGAGGATAAGGGAGACAATGAAGGAAGCTGACTTATGCCAAGCAACTGTGGAAAATGTTGGTTTCCCAGTCCTTTCGTGGAGCACATCTTGCCCTTATCTGCATTTATCTCTCTTTCTTATTCCTTATATTACCTCTGCTTCAGTTTTTACTCTCTTCAAATAATTCACGATGGAGTTTATGCCCACTTCTTCCTACCTTTTTTGGTTTTCCTTGTCTCTGCCATCCAGACTGTGAGCTCAATGAGGGCGGAGGGCCTGGCCTGGCTTGTTGAGAGTCTTCAGAGCACATCACAAGGGCCTGGCATAGTGCCCAAGCCCAGTGGACTGAACTCTGTCACAGGAGCCCTCTATCTATATCAGTTTTCTCAGAGGAGCCCCTTTATTTTCATTTGTGTCCTCTAGAAACCAAAGAAATTCAGTCTAATGCTCAGACTTAAACTGAATTTATTTCAACAGGTCTTGTCCATGGTCCTGAATAGAGTTGGTCTTATATACAGTGGGTTTGATTTTCTTTATCTTGCTGCCCTGTAGTTTGAGCAGCTTATACTCAGGCTTTCTAGCCAGACTCAACGCAGCAAGCTTTCCCAAATTCACTGCAGCTTCAAGATCCCAGGGAGTGAGGACTGACCTAAGGTCATATGCATCAAGCTACTCTATCACTAAAGTGAAGCTAGAGGAATGAACAGATGTGTATCAATGCCTGTGTTATTCAAGACAACATATTAAAACACAGATTTATTTCACCTCCCTAGGTTTTGAAGCCGGATGGCAGAGATTATAAAATTCATACCCTGTAGGTTCTTTGCTCTTATTTTCTTTTTCACAGTGTATTTATTCCTTCTGAGCATCTTTGGGCATGCATTGTGTTTTCTCTAATGAAAGTAGAAAAATTGTATCCTCATTGCTTATTTTTAGCACTGTTGCTATGCTAAACTGTAGCTCAGGAATCTTATTAAAATCAATTCAGGATTTGAATTTTCATTCTGTCTAATACTGTGACATTGCTCTTCTTTCTGAAAATTTGTCACCATATATAAATCTATTTCTATTTAAATATTTCCTATCAATTGTCAGAAAGATATATCTCATATACTTAAGGAATAAGTAAAAAACAAAAACAAAAACAAAAGCAGGTCTAAAAAAACTCCAAAAAAACGGGGCAAAATCTATTCAGTTTTCCTCTGGGTTTTTTTTTTTTTTGTGAGTAGGTGAAGGGGCAGTTATTGCTCTCATCCTTTGCTAATGAGCCTTCAGGGTGATACCGCACAATACAAAACTTACTGTGCTGAATGAAAGGGTTGGCCATTGTGCCATTAGATGACTTCCTGACACATAAATTGAGTGACCTGAAAATTTTTTAAATGAAGCTGAGCTTTTACAATATACATATAGCTAAGGCAATGATCTGCATCCCCAGATTTCTTGTATAGTTTACCATATGTAAAGAGCAACAACATGCTTCTTTTTCTTTCTGCATTGGAGTATGGGGCTGTCTCTTGCTCTTCGTCTATTATTGTGATTCACAGCAGTAGAATCCTGAGGAGCAATAGACCTTTAAGGGGTATGGGTCCATTCATAAGGGCTTTTAAGAAACAACAGTGGGTAATTACCATGAGGAGTATGAAGCCATGGAGAATTCTAGTAAGACTTAGGTTGACTTATACTTCAGGATATTTAAGCAGAGCTCTACCTCACTTTAAAATAGATAGAATAGGTAGCATCAAAAAGAAGCTGATATGTTAAGCCAGAGAATATTCAGGTTGGAAGGTGCCTGCTCTCGGCTGAGGTTGGGCTATTCACTTTCATCTTTACTGTCTCATTTAATCTTCCTAATGATCCTGAAAGAAAAGCATGGGTTATCGTACCCATTTCACAGATGAAGAAATCAGGCTCAGGGTTATTAAGTAACTTCATAGCTGTGAGGGGATGAGCTAGCATCCAAGCTAAGCCTTTGTGACTCAAAGCCCATGATTTATTATACATGATGCTATAATTAAGAGGTGCCTTTTTTTCCTGTAAAGGACCACCTACCATATTATTGTGGTAAATAACACATAAAATGAGGTCTACCCTCTTAACAAATTGCTACGTGTAAAGTATAATGTGACTGTAAACACTGTTGACTGCAACATCTCTAGAACTTTTACATCTTGCATGACTAAAACTGGGCACTCATTGAACAGCAACTTCCCTCATGTATTTACGTCTATAACTAGATTTTGATTCCACCTTTCTCCTCCGTGTACCGTTTGCTTTTGTTTTTGTTTTCAGATAGAGCAGGTGAGGAGCGTCACAGTAATGCCAAGCCCAGGGTCGTTGCTTATCCTGCAGATCTTGGGGTGGTGATTTACTGTAACATGGCAGTAGCCAGATTCACTATTAAGATGACCAAAATATTCATAAGCTGTTTTACTAGGCAGTGTGAGATGAATCTGATTATATTCTGTAGTCATCAGCAGCTTCTGTTTCATATAGACTACTGGCTTTTCACTTACTGTGGATTCCAAGTTGATATTGCCCCTCTGAGCCAGACAGAATGTATTCTTAGTCACACTTACTTGAGAACCACCCTCCCTCTCCCATGGCAGATCACACAACACTTCTCAGTCTGGTAGAGATGCCGCTGGATGGAGTCAGACTGCCTTGCAGGCCCTGGCTCTACTCCAGGGAACAATCAGTGGGTATAGCCCTGCTAGACAGCCTCCTGGCACAGGGGGCTGGCCAAAAAGTTAGGGCACAAGGATCCTCTATACTTTCATTGGGCGCCATGCCCAGCTCCATTAGGGCAGAATGTGGAACTCAGCAGACTGGAGTTTGGTCTCCATGGCACCACGGCCACAGGCAAGCTACAGCAATCCTCAGGCACCTGCACTATCTCAGATGTATGCATATGACCCATTCAGCCCAACAAATTCTGTAGGAGAAGCTTATTCAGCTCCTGATGGAAGCCAGGAGAAATGTCCTCTCTCCTTTCCTTGTTTACATTATTTAACCAATGTTCAGACACGACACAGATTTTTCTAGTAAACACAAGAGCCTGTTAAACAATGACCTAATAACAATGGCATGATCTTTTATTAAAACGTGTGTCCTGGAAGACAGCAATAGGAGCTCCACTCTGGCCCCAGTCCCCTGCTTAAGCTCCTAAATGGCACTTAAATTTAGTAAACCTCAGAATTTCCTCTTCTTTTAATTGGGATATTAGTGACAAGTACCTCACATGCAATTTACAGGATTGTTGTGAGCATTAAGAGCAAAGTGAATGTGCAAGAATTGTAAACATGATATATATACACTGTGTTGTAAATACTGCTACATAAGTCAACTCAATAAGGGCTGGGTCTTTATGATACACAGAAGGTGCTCATAAGGGCCTCTGAAGTCATGGAAAGGAATCTTAGTGTAGGAGAGAGAATGAGAGAGGACAGACCCAAACAAAAAATAATCTCGCAAACTTTCAAAATTAATAATCTAACACCTAGTAAACTTTTAGTGTTGAGAGGTCCAACAGATTTAACTTTTTATTGGCTGTTTAAAATAAAACTTGATATGTTCAAAGCATACCAAATATTAAGAGTTTTGTACATTCTGAGTTACTTATGTTTGTAAACTTTCTTTTGCAAAATGTTCCCCAGGTTTATTTCCTAGTGATTATTTTGGATCATCTTTTTCCTGTCATATTCTCATCATGCCCATAGATAGGTTCCTGTAACAATAGCACATACGTATTTCCCAAGCCCTTACGAGGTGTCAGGTGGAACGGTAACTCTTCATCGTATGTTGATGCATTTAATGCTCTCTGTGGCACTCTGAAGGGAGGGATTGTCATTTTACCCTGGCGACGTTCTATAATTCAACAAAAATGGCAATACTTCTGAGAAGCAGGTGAGGACTCAATTTCAGACTACTGGAGCCCCAAACCCATGAATTTTGTTTAATTTTTTATTCAAGTAGCCATGCAAAATTTCATCTGTCAAGCATAGAAGGGCCCTGAGGAAGCTAATTTGGCCTTCACTGAAAGCTAGGTGTGCTGCATAAAGGGAACTTCTGGTCAGATGCTCAGTGTTACCTAAGCATCATAGCAGATACTCTCCCCTTCTTCCATTGGCTTCTACATAAACCACCTGAACTTTTTTTTTTTCTTTTTTCCCCTGACATCTAACATGTGTCCCTGCCCTAACTCTCCCAGTTGGTCCTTCTGGTTTCTATCACCCTCTTATCCATATTCTCATTCCCTAAGCATCTGCTTCTCCTTCTTGGCCAACACTGACCTAGTGAGGAAGGCAGAGGCCACATACTGTCAGGTTTTGCGAGGCAATTAAATCCCACTGAGCACAAAAGAGCATGTTGAGCAACTCTGTGGAAACATTGCACAGATGTATATTTTTGTAAAATAATGTATTTGGGTAATATTTTCCAAGGCACCAAAGTTACCTAATCCCACAAGACACACAGGCTGTATTATGTAAAGAGGATAATGTGTTATGCATTTTAAAACTCCTGGAAAAGTTCTCATTATTTGTATTATGCGACCACATTCCAGGGCAAGGCAGCCCATTTGTGAGTGATGATTAGCGCTGCCAACGCCCCAGCAGTAGCAGGAAGGGATGTCATGAAATGATCCAACTTCCATTAGAAAATAATGACTGTCTTGGCTAAGCAACATTTTTTTTAATTAAATACCAACAATTCCTAGTTATCAGAGGGCTTGTTAGCCATGAAATTTGATTCCAGTATCAAGGAGTATTTCACTTATCAAATGGGAGCCAAATAATTGTGGGTGGAATTTACAGTCCTGCGTTGGGGATAGCATTAAATATTATGGAAATGGCACTGGGGTATAGTTCTGGCTCTGGGGAAATGTGGCATTTTACAATTTCAGTAGCAAGTTAGGCTGGTGATTAACAGAGTGCAGTCATTAATTTCTGAGACATGATATTTTCTCTCTATTCTCTGGAGATCCCAGGGATTTGCAGTAGGATGAACCTATTGTGAATTTCTCCTTAGCTTTACTGGTCTCTTCCAATTTCCATCAGCCACCTTGAGACAGGATCAGAAATCTTTACCATGGAATTAGCCTTGATTTATGGAGGGAAATGTTCTTGACTCCAGGAATGGCCTTAAGGGAGACTGGAAACCACCAAGACTTTATCCATCCAGCAAGCCTACCTCTAACTGCTCTATCTTTTCTTCTTTTACTTCTTCTTCTTCATCTTTGTCTTCTTCTTCTTCTTTTTTTTTTTTTTTTTAAGATTTTATTTATTTATTTGACAGAGAGAGATCACAAGTAGGCAGAGAGGCAGGCAAGGGGGTGGGGGGATCAGGATACCTGCCGAGCAGAAAGCCTGATGGGGTTTTATCCTAGGACCCTGAGATCATGACCTGAGCGGAAGGCAGAGGCTTAACCCACTGAGGCACCCAGGCGCCCCTCTATCTTTTCTTCTGATCATCTCTCCTAATACCTACCTTCCAGCTCATCCACAGAAACCCTCCCATGCTTCCCAGTGCCTGTTTAAGGAAGTAAAAAGCCAATATTCACTGAGTACCCACTAATGCCACAATTAGTATCAAGTAATCCAGACACAGTTTTTGAAAGTATGTGCTTAGTGGTCAGGTCCATGAAGATTAAGTGCTCTTCTATAGTATTCATATCTAGCTCCCTCTCTTCTCAAAACATTTGTCCTTTATGTTATTCCCATTATGGAAGTGAATGCTAATAAAGTTTTAAGTGACTATATTAATCTGCCGTAGATTGATCTACTTAAATTTCTTTGAATACATTTTTAAATGACTTTAAACTTGGAAAGTCATGCGTTTTACACACAGTGCTGTTTTATGGTCATCTACTAACAATTCAGATCTAACTTTTGACTCTGAGTATTTTCAAATATACATCCACAATTATGCATCTGTATACATGTACAATATAGATGAATAGTATGCATAAATACACATGTACACATATGTGCATGCACACATGTACATACAGATTTAATATGTACAGACATAGATATATACATGCATAAATATGCATACACAGGAAGATATAAAATCTTTCTTAATCGTTCTTTCTGATCTGTAGGGGGCTGAACTTTACCTAATTGAAAATCTCTCCCTTGGTACCCATGCATATGTCAATCACTAACCTGGTTGGCAAACCGTGTGCCTCCAACTGCACTCTTCATGGTAATGAAGGAGAAGAATGTTTCACAGATAAAAAGTGCAGTGGCAGGCTCTCCAAAGTGTGAGAGGGAAGAAGATCCCAACAGAGATACATCGACAGGGTAAAACAATTTGCCTGTTGTCACACTCCAGGAAGGGTCAAGATCAACAGTCCACATTTAGATAGCTCCAGAGTCTGCATTCTATTTACTACATGAACACACTGGAGTCAGAAAAAGTAAATGCCAAGCTTTAAATTTTCCTTCGCCTGTCCCAGCCTATCTCAGCATTTTTAGGTATATTTGGATAAAGGCTGAGGCTAATGTTCTTCTGAAAGCCTTTCCAGTAGAAAAACAGGCAAGCATGGCCTTCAGACATATTCAACAATGATCAGCTTTGCTTGAAAACTCAATGATGGTGCAGTGTTTAGAATTAGCAGGTGGGACATTGCATACCAACTGGCTTTAGGAAGTAGCAAATGTCATACATGCCTCTGACAGGAAGGCTGCTTACTTGCCGAAGTGGGATGCCACAAGTAATTAACCTCTGTTTCTATGTACTTAGAAATCGGTATTACCAGATTCCTTACAAATAGTTCCATTCCTAAGGCCTTTCACTGTTTTGAGAATTCTGGGAGTTCACCCCCTTTTCCTTGATTGTTAGGAGTCATTGTGGCTTTGGGTGCCATTATTAATGGAATTCTTTTCCCTAAGCAGGAATCTGAGCAAGGAGGGCTCATCGGGCGGGTTTTCTTAGAGATGTGCGTACATCGTAACTTCACTTTTAATACCTTAATCTCCATCAGCTCCAGATCTTCCTATGAGCCCAGGTGAAGGATGGGCCCATTTTTTTTTTCCCCCAGTGGGAACGTGCCCAGTATTACACTTACTTCCTGATGCAAATACCCTTCTCTCAGTTTTACCTGTAAATCTGCTTTTTTCCACGGGAATGATCTTAATTGCTCTGAGCTTAATTAGTGGCATATTGGCCAAAGCCACTTTGGGGAATTATTTATAAGTAAGAGTGAATACTTTCTCATTGGTAAGCTATAGCTGCCCCAAGAAACACATCCTTTTCCTTATAAACAAAGGTTATTTTTACTTTGATCTGGAACACCATCTTTAAGATATCTATAGGTGGTTGATAAGTCATAAAATGTCCTTGGGCAGATAACGAGGTGCATGACAAGGTGTGCATCTGCCATTTTTCTTTTCCAAATGAAAGAACAGCTCTTCTACAAAGGTACGTAGTTCATTAAATGACACTGTGATCTTCCCAACATGGAGAGTTGGACTTGAAGATCATTGAGTCCCGTCTCTTTATTTTGCAGTTAGGAAAGCAGAGGCCCAGAGACGTGAAATGACTTGTTCAAGTCACACATTATCAGAAATGGGGCCTGAACCCATCTCCTTTGAGTCTAAGGGCTATTTACCTTGAGATACTGCTTTAATGTGGTCCAACCAGGCTCAGGTGGAATACAGGAGTTCAAAAGGAGTTTTGTCCAATGAAAATTAAGTCAGCTGAAGATAATTCGGGGACAGGATGCTGATTTTGAATATGATAACAAAAATTATAAACAATTTTTTTTACATCCAAGTGTCCTTGCTTTATTGAAAATTTAAATATTTGTTGCTGCTCCATTCATTTCGTTTTTTTAAAAAAAGATCTTATTTATTTATTTATTTACTTACTTACTTATCACACAGAGAGAGACAGAGGCAGGCAGAGGGAAAAGCAGGCTCCTTGCCTAGCAAGGAGCCCAATGAGGGGCTCCAACCCAGGACCCTGTGATCATGATCTGAGCTGAAGGCAGAGGCTTAACCCACTGAGCCACCCAGGAGTCCCCACCCAGTTCCATTCATTTCGGATGGCAGTTTTTAAAGTCTTGTTGGGGAGGAGCTTTCTTATTTAGCTTTAATCTTCAAAAATACCTATCATAAACATAGATTCTCAACTATGTTTTTAGAGGAGTAAATGAGAAATGTCTAAAATGTCTGGAGAAGATTAACATTTTTTAAATGTTCTGTGTAAATAGTGGCTGATCAGTGTCTCATCCAATTTGTAGTAAAAAAGGAAAAAAATGCAAATACTTTGAAGTTCGTTGTATTATATATTTTTTCACTACTTACAACTCTTAACTCTTAAATTGAAACTCTTCATTTAAATTTAATGTACTCATGTGGGAGACAGAGTATGTGCATTTATAAACACAGAATACATTTAGAATTATCAATGGAAGCTTGACTTTTTCTCACAGGAAAGTACCTTGTGGTTGAGAATTCATTAGCATCCATAATGTGTGGGAGATCTAGCCTCCCATTTTCAAATGAAAAATGTTCACAATTTTTCAATGACTATTATATTAGGCCATTTGAGCTATATGTGTTGGACATATATCTTGAGACACTTTTGTCACTTAATTTTTATTTGTTTTTAATGTCAAGGGAAAGTGAATGCTAGGTCACAATATCGTGAATGAAATTAGAGACAATAGAATGCAAACTGATACATAATGGTAACATTTGTAAGACATTTTATTAGAGATTTTTTTTTTCCCTAAGAGGACCTGAAATTTTGGTACTAGTTTTCTTCTGCTGTATTGATTGTTAGATATGTTGACAGTTTCTTGCTTTCTCATTTAAAATGTATGAGAATCTGTGGCAGTATCATTGGTCCCTGGGAAACAAATGATGTCATTAAAATAACATTAGGACTTTAAGCTTCTCAAACCTAGAATTATTAACTTTAAGTGAGGACAGTGGCATGGCAGAAAATGTTAATGATTCTTTTAGTGCTTAATTCAAATGTTGTGTGATGGTTCTTCTGTAAAAATCTGCATTCTGTTGATAGTACCTGAGGGAGAAGAAAACAAATAAGCAAGCTCAAGTTTGTGAGCTGGTAGGTTTATTTATACTTAAGTGTGTCTTATTCCTTACCTCAATCAAGTATTAGCTCAGAATAAAAAGTTGAAGGGAAAAAAAGTTGTTCCTTTGTTCTGTTTATTTTTATAGTTCTATAGTGCCATAAATCATTATTTAGTGATAAATACTTTTGTGTTTGGCACTATTATATTAGGTCAGAAGAGTAAAATATGTAATTATTTCTAGCATATGGTCTCATCCCTTAGTGCTTAGTTTTAATTAATTTCTTATTTTGGTAAAGTATATCTTCACATAATTTTTGTACATTTCAGAATACCTGAAATGTACAAAATTTGTACATTTCCTGCTAACTTTGTACATACATCCTGCTAACTTCACAGAGGAAACGCAGCATAGCTAGTTGTAACATATTGCTGTATTTCTAGGCAATTGGTTTGCTTTACATTAAATATTTGACTACCTAATATTTGCAGTGTAATAGTAAATTAAAAATTAGGGTACAAGCACATGCTTGTTCATTGATTCTTCCTATGGTTTAGTGACTCCTTTTGATGCTATAGTCAGGTCTTTTCCCAGGTCAGGAAACTTCTTCACTTAAGGCTCTGATTACTGCTTCTCTTCTCAGATTTCTACTTTACTCCTTGGGAATAAATACAACCCTTAGGTTTTGATTTTGGTTATCCACCTTCAATAATAATCATAAGAGGGACCTTTATCATTTTCATCCATTGCTTTTGGATGTCTCAGTTGTGTTCTCTACATTTTTCTACAAACTTCTTGTATTTTGTACTCAGTAATTTCTGTTCCTTAATGTTTCTGATAGGTTTGATTTTTCTCCTGCTCTTGCCATTGTAGCTTCTTTAAGTTTCCCCATATTGCATCTATTTTTTAAATAAATGTCCTGCCAAAAATCTTTCTAAAATTTTCTTTTAGTCCACAGAAACTCTCAGATCAATAGCTAAATAGTACATAGAAATGTTAGCTCACAACCAAGTTCCAAACACCGAGATGACATTTTCTCCTTTGAACATGAGGCTACCTGATATTCTGAATTCATAAAATGCACAAAATTAGAATTCCAGTAATCATAGCCTCTAGGAATCGACCTTTTCCCCCCTTCTCTGCCTATACTACTTAACTTGCGGGAATGTCATATTATAGAATGGAATATTTTCTCATTTTCTGTACCATCTACTGTTTTTCCAGTGCACATGCCCATCAGTGACACAGTTTTCTTTTCTAGTTGTTTTCTTAGAGATTCCAGCTCTGAGCAGATAGGCTAAGATGGCTGCCAAGGGGAACCTGAGGGGGAAGGGTGTCCTGAGTACACTTGGTATTTAGGCACAAGAACTTCCAGCCATGTTCTTAGACTCAATATTGCCACCTCAGAGAGGCCTTCCATATTCACTCAGTCATTGCAGTCTCATCCTTCATTTTTAATTTTCATATAATCCCTATTATAAGCAATAGTACATAGTATATTCTCAACAAATATTGTTGGCTGGATGAATGGTTGGATGGATGGACAGATGGATGGATGGATAGTTGTTCAGGATTCTCATTTGTATGGGGTTTGTACTGTTGGTCTGCAGGGCACAATATGGTGATAGAGGTGTAGAAGTTCTAACTATCTATTAGATTTTCTCTGTCTTCTTAGGTGTTTTGGTGGAAAGGTGAGAGACTATGTCACTGGCTGCCAGCCAGTCACAATTTTAACTACCAGAACTGATATAGTTTCCTTGGTTCCTCTACTCTTGACCTCCTACTTCCTCTCAAACTGTTCTTACCCTGTATTTCTCTCTCCAACTTAAGCTTCCACTTGCTTAAAATGCCTCCTTCTACTCTCCATTCCTGCCCTGGACATTTCCTTAGCCACATCTCTGTGCCTACCCCCTGCCTCTGCTCTGTCAAATGTAAAATGTACTTCTTTAACTTTGGAGGGAGTTTATACTCCCTTATCTGTAGTTTTCTGGAAATAGTGGAGAGGTTGTAGTCTGCAGTCAATTTGGGCCATTTAATGGAAGTAAAATGGGTAAAGCAGTATATCCAGGATTCTTCAAATTGATATTTATCTATTTCCATCCATCCTTAGCTATTTTAATACAGATATAACTTTTACTACCAGAAAACTATAGATAGTAATTGATTTTTGGCTTCCTATTTCAGAAGCTACAGATAAGAGGATATTAATTTTAAAGAGGTCACTCAATCAGAAAATGCATTATTTAATTAGTGCTGTGAGGAGAGCAGTGGGCTGGAACTCAGATCTAGGACTAGCCCTGGCTCTGCCACCTTCATTATTTGAGGCAAAGCATTCTCTTGCTGAGGTTTCCATGCACTTTCACTGCAAAATGGCCCAGGTTTTCCATCACCTTCTTATATGAAGAATCTCCAGTCCTGTGATGTTGATTCTCCTATGCCTTAGTGCTCCTATCTGACACCCAAATGTCCCAGTGTGACCCAGCATCACCAGGGATGCTCAGATCATAGTCTAAGAACTCGCTTTTGACACTTTCCTGATTATGCATATTATTTCTAAATTAACATTAGTAAACATGGACTCAGTGTTAGCTTTACAAGGGGTGGTTTGATCCACAGTTCAACACAGCACATTTTAATCCTCTTTTGCATGAAGGATGAAAAATGAGCAATGCGATTTTGAAGTGACTACAAAAACAGTATTTATATCAACTGACCTGCTTGCCTTTTCTGGCTTATCTTAAAAAAGGATCATTATTATTAAATTTAAATGATCTCTTCCACGTGACTCTAAACATCAATCTCCAGCTCTCTGTGATTCCTCTCTGTGGGGAACATTGACCTGAGGTCAGAGTGAGGTCAAACTTCTCACCCAGCCCAAGGTAAGATCATCCCACCCCTGGTAATCTGTACTGTACCCTGCCACATTTTCCACTCCCGTTAGACTCTGTTATTCCACTAACAGGTTCTTTGCCACTTTTACACCAGTGTTTTTACTTTTACCCCAGCTTTATTGGTGTGCAATTGACTAATAAAATTGGAAGATATTTAAAGCGTACAATGTGATGATTTATTCAATCATTTCATTGTTATTTCATAATCAATTCATATATTAAATCATTTCATTATATATATGTGTGTGTGTGTATATAGTGAGAGAAATGTATACATGGATTCCACTCCCCCACATTCCTGAGAGTTAATGAGTTAATGAACACATCTGTCACCATCACCTCAGTTTACCTTTTTTTTTTTTTTTTTTTGGTGAGAACATTTAAGTTCTGCTCTTAGCAAATTTTACTTACAAGATACAGTGGGACCAACTATGGTCACCATGGTATGCATTAGATCCTCAGACCTTATCCATCTTATTGCTGAAAGTTGGTGCTCTTTTACCAATCTCTCCTTTTTCTTCCCAGTATTTGCACTTTGACATTCACTTGGTATCTTTTTATTTCTTCTTGGAATCCTTATCATCCTTCAGAACCCTTAATTTACATTTTTACAATATTTATTTATTTATTTTAGAAAGGGAGAGCTCAAGCATGGGGAAGGGCAGAGGGAGAGGGAGAGAAAAGCAGAGAAGCCGACTCCCCACTGAGCAGGGAGCCCCATGTGAACCTGGGCTTAATCCCAGGATCCCAAGATCATGACCTGAGCTGGAACCAATGAAACCAAGAATCAGAGCCACAACTGATTAAGCCAGCCAGTGCACCCCAAATTTACCTTTTTAAAGGCCTTGCTATCACACTGTAAAATGCTGTGAACTCTCCACAGCTCAGCCAAAATTCTTTGCCTCTGTTAGTTCTTAGAACTTGGTCTAAACTTCACTTAGATATTATATGTATACATATTTATATGTCCTTAATAGACTACAATATCTTTGTCTTTTTAAAAGACTATTTTTAAGTTTTATATTGACAGCAAAAATGGGAGGAAGATTCAGAGATGTTCCATATTCCCTTGCCTCACATATGCATAGCCTCCCTCATTAGCAATACCCCTCACTAGAACCGTATACCTGTGGTGGTTGATGACCCTGTGCTGACGCATTAATCTTACCCAAAGTTGTAGAGTATATCAGGGTTCACTTTTGGCATTGCACATTCTGTGGCTTTGGACAAATGTATCATGACATGTATCCTCCATTTTAGTACCATATGGAATGGTTTCCCTGTCCTGAAAATCCTGCTTGCTCTGCCTACTCATTCCTCTCTCAGTTCCCTGGCAACCACTGATGTTTTTATATTTGCCTTTTCCAGAGTGTAATGTAATTGAAATCATGCAACAAGTAGTAGTCTTTTCAAATTGACTTACTCCACCTAGTAATATGAATTTCAGGTTTCTCCATGTCTTTTCATGGCTTGATAGCTCATTTCTTCTGAGTGCTGAATATGATTCCATTGTCTGAATGTACCACAGTTTACTTTTTCATTCACCTAGGGAAAAGCATCTTGGTGATTTTCAACTTTTGGCTTTTATGAATAAAGCTGCATAAAAATATGTAGGCAGGTATTTGTATGGACATAAGTTTTCAACTCCTTTAGGTCAATAAAACAAGGACTGCTATTGCTAGAACATATGGTAGACTATACTTAGTTTTATAAGAAAATGCGGAACTATCTTCCACAGTGGCTACACTGTCTTACATTTCCATCAGCAATCAATGGGAGTTCCTGCCCTGCTAACATCTGGTAGTGGCCGTGTTTCCGATTTGGCCATTCTAATAGATATATATTGGTATCTCAGTGTTTGAATTTGCATTTTCCTAATGACAAATGATGTGGAATATCTTTTTAGATGCTTATGTGTCATGTGCATATCTTTTTTAGGGTGGTGTCTATTAAAATCATTGGCCACTTTTTGATTATGTTGTTTGCTTTTTTATTGTTGGCTTTTAAGAATTGTATTTTTTAAGATTTTATTTATTTATTTATTTATTTGAGAGAGAGAGAAAGAGAGAGCGGTAGATCACGAGCAGGGGGAAGGGTGGAGAAGGAAGCAGACTCCCCGTTGAGTCGGGAGCCCAATGTGGGACTCGATCCCAGGACCCCAGGATCATGACCCGAGCTGAAGGTGAAGGCTTAACTGGCTGAGCCATCCAGGCACCTGACTTTTAAGAATTCTTTGTGTATTGTGGATCACTGTCCTTTTTAAAATATTTCTTTGTATATATTTTCCCTAAGCCCATGGCTTGTCTGGTTCATTCCTTTGAAAGTACATTTCAGAGAACAGAAATTTTTAATTTTAATGAAGTCTAGTTTATCACTTACTTCTTTTGTGAATCATGCATTTGGTGTTGCGTCTAAAATGTCACTGATGACCAAGGTCATCTAGGTTTTCTCGTATGTTATGTCGCACGAATGTTATAGACATGTAGGTCTGTGCATTTTGAGTTAACTTTTGTGAGGAATATATGTCTAGATTTTGTTTTTTAAGATTTTATTTATTTACTTGAGAAGAGATGGTGAGCACAGAGGGAGAGTAAAAGGAACAAGCAGACTTCCCGTTTAGCAGGGAGCCTGATGTGGGGCTCCATCCCAGGGCACCAGGATCATGACCTGAGCTGAAGGCAGACGCCTAACCAACTGAGCCACCCAGGCACCCCTACATTTATTTTTTGCTTGCGGATGTCCAGTTGTTCCAGCACAGTTTGTTGAAAAGACTTATCTTTTCACCATTTTGTTGCCTTTGTTCCTTTGTCAAAGATCAGTTGACTGTATTTATGTAGATTTGTTTCTGGACTTTCTGGTCTGTTCACTGACCTCTTTTCTTCATCAGTGTCTCACTATCTTGATTACCATAATCTCTTGAATTCTCAGATCTCATTGTTGGCCTTTTAAAAAATATTTTCCAAGTGTACTTATAATAAAAACTTGACTAATGAGAACTTCAGTATATATAGGTTAAGTTAAATACTGTAAGTGCAAGGATGAGTTACAACAGTAGAGCAAAGTGTTTAAGAACATAGAGAAGAAGACTCCCTACATTTGAGTCAGGTTCTTACTTGTTGGGTAGGATAATCATTACACCTGCTTCGGGAGGGTGTTGATTAAATATGTTATTCCTTTTATTTCCAACACAGTATCTGGTCCAAGGCAAATGCTTAATAAATGTTGCTATCATTGTTATTATTTCATTCAAGATTAAATAAATTAGGTTGTGCATGTCATTATTTTCTTAGATATGTATTATCTTATGCAAATTTTTTATAGGTGGCCTGATTTATTTTAGGTTAGCTTCTTTCAGTGGTTAGTGAGACTGGTTGGCTGAGGTGTGTATCTCTGTGTGTGCGCAGGCAGGTATTTTCTACTATGAACCTATCATTTTATGTGTCCTGTGTACTAATAAAAAGGTCTTTTGATCCATTTTCCAGCTTGGAAGAGTTTTCTTCCTTTGTTTTTGTGATGATTTTTTATTCATCTATATTATAGCTCTCCCTTACTCTAATCTAGTTATAGGTAAATTGGAAGTACAGAAATGTTAGGAATCTAGTATATGTATTATTGTCTTTACTCACTGAGTTCTGTGAGAATTTGTTGAGTGTGTCTTTACTTCTGTGTCATCTGTTCACTGCTTTAATGAGTTTCATCTGTACTTAATCTATCACGATTTCAGATTATTTTTCCCAGTGACTGTGTACCCCTTTCTTTTTGAGCCATCCCATTGTTTCCTTAGGGAGTGCCTATCTTGGAATCCTTTCCATAGGCTAATAAAAAATTAAAATTAACAAAATCTGAATATTTACAACATTAGATTATAGTCAAGACATAGTTGCTGTAGGCGGTATCCCTCACCGATATGGTACTCTGTACTTTGTTCCATTATTCACACCCTAATTTTGAATCCAGTAGATAGTTTTGCTGTTGGATTTAGTTTACTAAAGAATGAATTAAAAATCTGATATTCATTTACTTGCAGGAGGCACAGTAAGTTAGTAATTTAACGTTCTCTTCTAGATCTCAGGAAGGAGATTTGTGTAAGGGAGAGAGAGGAGAAAAGGCTGAAGCTCAGTCATCCTCTGAGAATGAAGAGTAGGTAGAAGATGGTGAAAATGAATTTCGCAAAATTTATTGACATATGTACTAAAAGTTTGCCTTCAAGGAAATGATCCTTGTTAAGTCTGTGACTGTTGTGTTGGGGAAAAAATACTTCTTTTACTTTGAGATTCAGTGATCCCTTAAGACATTATAAATCCCCTTAGCAAGCTTCATCCTCACTCTTCTTAAAGTGGGCTTCAGCCCTGGTATATTTGGAATATTGGGCTCATTCTGGGACCCAAATACTGCATTTAGAATTGTTTTGTGAGGTAATAACTCCTTCTCTTTCACTTTCTAGTAGTATTTGACAGGCAGAACCATCATTGCCCTCCTCATGACCAGTGTTCAAGTTAGACAACTGAAATCCTAAATACAATAAATAACCCATTGGTTTAGGGTCACTTCCACCAAAAACAGAAATGTATGGAGTTGTCATCATGAAGGAGGGGTTGGCCTATCTGTTTAGAGGCCAAAACTCTCATTTGGTCTTTCTTAAAATATTAACTTCACGCAAATCAGGAATACTGAAAGAGTATTCCTGAAATCTGAACTAGGCTTCAGGGAGGGCAGCAATGCTTCATGGGGTCAGCTCCTCATTACTGTTCGTGCATGAGACTTTCATTCACAGGCAAGCACATTAGCAAAAACAACACTGGTCGTTGGAAGTGTGGAGGATCACTTGTGTGCTCTAGGCACTCACACGGTCTCTGATTGCATCTGTGGATGTTAGGGACCAGAGCAATTTTGGATTTTTGGCCACATACTTCCCAGTAGTTACTGAGCTTTTCCACATTTGTTCCCTGGTCTATTTTTAAAGATGAAAGTGTAGACAAATTAAAGAGCATTCAGGCAAGAGGAAGAAAGTGATTAAGAGGATGGAGAGCTCTTTTAACAAGAAGCTAATAATGTGTAGCATAGTTCAACAATAGTCAGTGGAGCTCATGATAATAATATAAAGATTTGAAAAATATAAACAGGAAGGAATAACATTGTTTAATGCAATTCAGCTGAAGGTAACTAAGAGCAATGTCATGTGCTTATGAAACAGAAATTTAAAATAAACATGAGACAGTTTCCTAAAAGAAAATGAGGGGCTACATTGTAGGAAAGCATTGCAACTGTACTAGAAAATTTGGAACAAGGAAACTAACAGCAAGGAATTTACCAACAGCAAATTTATTCTTTTATTCCCTAATTCACCAAATGCTTTTTCATTATTTACATATTTAACATCGTCTTTGCCCCCATACCTTCATTCACTCTGTTCATTTATTCAACAAATATTTCCTACACAGTTCCAGTGTTTACAAATTGGGGAACCCCGTCATTAACCTACTGCTTAGGGTAATGTTACTGTCTGTAAGAAATAGCCAGAAATTTCAGTAGTTTAACACAATATAATTTTAGTTTTCCCTCACATGAAAGTCTCAATCAAATATTTCCTGCTGACAAAGGGTGATGGTTCGATGGGGGAAGTGGATAGTTGAAGGGGCCAAATCCATGTAACCTTTCAGAGATCCCGGCCAATGGAGATTGCCAAGTTCACTCCGATGTGCAGCATCCAGGTGGAAGAGTGGGAAAAGAGTGGGGAACAAACAGTCCCTCCTTAAACATATTGACTCAAATTACTTTCACCTTACTTTGATTTCTTAATGGACAAGTAGGTGATCCAAACAGACCCAAATCCCTTCCCTATTGGGAGTGTACATCCAGTTGGAAGAAAGAGACCATAATAAATAATAAATAAATGTTTTATCAGGATGCCTGGATGGCCCAGTTGGTTAAGCTTCAAGACTTTTCATTTTGGCTCAGGTCATGATCTTTGGGTCATGAGATCCAGCCCTGTGTTGGGCTCCCTACTCAGTATGGGTTTTTTGGTTTTTTTTAAAAAGATTTTATTTATTTATTTGACAGAGAGAGAGATCACAAGTAGGCAGAGAGGCAGGCAGAGAGAGAGGAAGGGAAGCAGGCACCCTGCTGAGCAGAGAGCCTGATGCGGGACTCGATCCCAGGACCCTGAGATCATGACCCGAGCCGAAGGCAGCGGCTCAACCCATTGAGCCACCCAGGCACCCCTCAGTATGAGTTTTGCTCGAGATTTGCTCTCCCTCTCCCTCTGCAACTCCCGTTCATGTGCCTGTCTCGCAAATACAGAAATAAATCTTAAAATACAGAGATAAATAAAGCCAGGAAGAAGGACTGGCAGTGCTGCAAGTGCAGTTTTAACTGGGTTATCTGGTGTGACCACAATGAAAAAGAAGTGTTTGAGTGACTCCTTGCATGAGATGAACGAGTGAACCAAGGGGAAATCCAGTGGGAAAGCACTTACAGCAACAGGGTAGCAGCAAATATAAAGCCCAGGAGGTGATACCATGCCTGGTGTTTAAGGAGCGAGAAGGTAGCTTACAGAATGGGAGCAAACCAAGCGAAGGACGGGACAGGAGGATGGGCCAGCAGAGAGGCAGTCACGCCCCATCACACAGAGAGGCCTTATGAGTGACTGTGAAGATTTTGGCTTTAACTTTGAGATACAGAGGATGTAATTAGAGGGCTTTCAGCAGAGGGGCAAGTTGATTTATGTTTTAAAAGGCTTACTGTAGTTGCTGGACTGAAAATAGACTGTGGTACAGTGTAAGGGCATAAGCAGTGAGACCATTAGAAAGCTTTTCCAATAATTGAGGTGAGAAATGATGGCAGCTTACACCAGAGATATTGAGAAGTGGTTGGATTCTGGATATATTTTGAAGGGAGAACCAACAGGATTTGCTGATGGTTTGGGGGTGTGGTGTGGAGGAAGACAAGAGTCAAAGGTAACACCAAGATTTGAGGCCTGAACGACCAATTGGAAGGATCGAGTTTTTATTAGTTGAGATGAGGTAGACAGTAAGGAGAGCTCATTTAGGTGTTGGTGGAATACATTAGAAGCTTGATTTGGGATGACTTATATCTAAGTTGACATGAAAAATAGGTGGTTAGATATATGAATCTGGTATTCACCATAGGGAAGGGTAGAACAGGTGCATATAAGAGCGAGGTTCAAACATTGAGCCCTCAGAGGCTCCAGCATTTAAAGTTTGGGGAGATAGAGATGAAACCAGTGGAAGAGAATGAAAAGCAGCTGCCAGAGAAAGAAAACCCAGAGAGTCTGGTGTCAGGGATGCCAAGTAAGAGAAGTATTTCAAGAAAGAGTGAGCCATGATCTCAACTGTTGCTGATAGGTCAAATAAAAGGAGAACCGGAAATGTGGTCGTGAAAAGTCTGGATGTGGGGGAGGGTCCTTGGCAATCTTGACAAAAAGCAGTTTGAATATAGTGATGGGGGACTGTGATTAGAGTGGGATAAAGAGAAACTAGGGGGAGACTAATTAGTGGCAGTGACATTATTTTGAGGGATTTTGTGAGTGGTAATTATAATAGGATATGGGGATGAAAGAGTTTTTCTGAATGGGAGAAGTGCTTACATTTGTGAAAAGACTGGGGAAAAGTTATCAGGCAAGAAAAAGAAGGAGGATTAATAAGCAACAATCTTTTATCAGTGAGGAAGTTCGGATCAGGTACACCACTGAAGGGGTCAGACATCCATAGGAGTTCATGTTGTTTATCCAGAGTGGTGCAGGGTAAGGGAGCAAATGCAGGGTGGGCTTATGAGAGTTCCCTTTGAACTACTCATTTCTCCCTGCCTCCCAGGGAAATAAGCAAAATCAGTTAGAAGAGGAGATGACGTGAAATGATCAGTCTGGAGAATGAGCTCGTGAATGGAAAAGTAGAATCTTTCCAGGCAGTTCCAAGGACCCATTAAATTTGATGAAAAAAAAAAATATATATATACACACACACACACCATTCAACCTGGTGGTGTGTTTTTAGCCAGTCATACTACATCTGTGTGTGGGGCGGGGGGCCAGTTGGGTGGTGTGTGTCCATGGCTTAGGTGGGGATTTGTGTTCAGCAAGGTTGGTGTTTTTTTCCTGGTGAGTGTAATGACATAAGACAGTGCCAAGGCAATTTAATATGTGAGCAAGAATGATTATGGTTATATATCATACACTCTAAGCTTGGTGACCTGAGAGTGATGGCACGAGGACTTGCATAGGATAGTATGCAAGATCAGTGTTTTTATGGATTTTGGTTACTTATGTTATCAAGAAGGGATGCCCTACAAACAATGGAGCCGGTGGTGAGGGAGTGAGATCTTTGAAGTTGAGAGGAGAGAGTGGTGACAGTTTCTGGTAATGAGAAGTTCTATTCCCCTAATGGCCATGAGGAGCTAAGGATGGCTGCGGAGCAAAGTCATTTGAATAAATAAGATCAAAGAGCAGAGAGGCTGTGGTACTAGGAGGATCACCCAACTTGTTTAAATCCTGAATTTTGACATGAACAGTATTAGACGGTATGATGTTGAGCCAAGAACTAAAATCTTATAGTGATGACCTGCTATCTGTGATTTTAGCAAATATATCAGTTAAATTTTCTTTTAAAGAAAATTTTAGATTTTCTTAAGACTTTTAAAATTTTCTTTTTAAGTTAGTTGGTGTGATCTTTGAGTCTTTGTTGAAATGAAATGTTTTTAATTTTGACCCCATTGTTCAAAGAGACTTTTAAGGCTACAGAGTTCTAGGCTGATAGTACACTTTCTTAGCATCTTAACACTGTTGCTCCTTAACTTTGTCTTGTTTTTTAAATGCCACATTGAGCGAAATGGATTTATAATTTCAATTTCTGTTCTTCAGTTTCATTAGAATTTATATAAGTTTAAGGTTCCCAACTTTCTGATTTGGAAGATTGGTATCTTTCATCAGTTCTTGATAGTTCCCACGTACTACCTTTCCAAATAGCTATTCAATCCTTCTCCCCTTTTCTGTAAGCTTTTTGAATTATCATGACTCCATGTTGGACCTTCTCACTCAATTACAGTCTTCTAAAACCTTCTCTCTCCTATTTTTCTTCATTTTAGGTGTCTATAGTTTATTTCCTGTATTTTCCTCAGATTTGTTTTTCAGTCTGCTAGTTTTCTTTTCAGCTGTGTTGGACAGTCTTTTCAATTATATTTTCCATTTCTGTAGATTTCAATCTTAATCAAGTATATCTGACCTCTATTTTTCTTACTTCTGTTGTCAATCTTCTCTGTTATTTCTTTAAATAGATTTAGCATGCATGACTTATAATTCCTCTGATAAATCCATTATATGCAATCACTGGGAGTCTAATACTTTCTGGCACATACACTTGCCCATGACAACTTATCCTGTCATTTCTAAGATGATTTTTAAAATTATGTGTGCAAATGCCTTCAATCTTTGGTCCCTAGAGCTCTTTAGGGTAATTCTTGAGGCTAAATGTAAATTTTCTTCAAAAAGGATTTGTATGTACTACCTTCAGATAATGAGGGGGTTGGTTTGTATCCCAGAGCTGCTTTAAATTATATTTTGAGTTTTGTTTGAACAAAGAAGACATGAAATTGTAAATCTTGTTTTCAAGCATGAATATTAACTTAAGAAAGCTTCTTTAATTGTAGTATGCATAACATATACAATATAGTCATTCAACACTTCATGCAACACCCAGTGCTTAATTCACATCACCCATTTCATGTATCTCCTCATTCTGGCAACCATCTGTTTGTTCTCTATAGTCAAGAGTCTGTTTCTTTGTTTGTCTCTCTCATTTTTTCTTTTGCTCCTTAACTTTGTCTTGTTTCTTAAATGCTACATTGAGTGAAATCACATTGTATGCATCTTTCTCTGACTCATATCAATGTATGTCAGTATATTGTCAATATATTCACTCAGCATTATATTCTCTAGCTTTATCCATTTTGTTGCAAATGGCATGATTTAATTCTTTCTTATGGCTGAATAATACTCCACTGTATACCTATATCACATCCTTTTTATCCATTCAACTACTGATGGGCACTAGAGCTGCTTCCATAATTTGGATATTGTAAATAATGCTGTCAGAAACCAAGAAGCGCTTTTATCCCTTTGAATTAGTGTTTTTGTATTTTGGGAGGAAATACTCAGTAGTGTGATTGTTGGGTTATAGGGTAGTTCTATTTTTAACCATTTTTAATAAAAAGTTTATTTATTCATTTGGGTGAGGGATGGAGCACACAGAGGGGAGAGGCAGAGGGAGAGGGAGATAGAGCTGAAGTCCCTGACAGGGGCTTGATCTCACCACCCTGAGATTACGACCTGAGAGGAAACCAAGAGTTGGACACTTTAACTAGCTGTGCCACCTATTTTTAACTTGAGGAAACCATGCTGTTTTCCACAGTGGCTGCCCCAGTTTACAGTCCCAGGAACAGTTCAAGAGGGTTTCTTTCCCTCCACACCCTTGCCAACACCTGCTATTTCTTGTGTTGCTGATTTTAGCCATTTTGACGGGTGTGAGGTGATACCTCCTTGTGGTTTTGATTTGCATTTCCCTAATGATGAGATCTTGAGCATCATTTCATGTGTTTGTTGGCCATCTGAATGTTGTCTTTGGAGAAATGTCTGTTCATGGCTCTGCTCCTGTTTTAATTGGATTATTTGCTTTTTGAGTGTTGAGGTGTGTAAGTTCTTTATGTTTAGATACTAACCCTTTATCAGATATGTCATTTGAAAATATCTTCTTCCATTCCATTGGTTGCCTTTTAGTTCTGGTGATTATTTCCTTCGCTGTGCAGAAGCTTTTTATTTTGATGTAGTCCTAATAGTTCATTTTTGCTGTTGTTTCCCTTGCCTCAGGAGACATATCTAGAAAAATGTTGCTATAGCTGATATCAGAGAAATTATTGCTTGTACTCTCTTCTAGGTTTTTATGGTTTCAGGTCACATATTTAGGTCTTTAATCCATTTTGAGTTTATTTTTGTGCGTGGTGTTTGTTATGTGGACTTTTATTTAAATTTTATCAAGAATCTTTTTTTCCCTCTCTCGCTACCCATAACCAAACATGACAGCTACTTTCCTAATGGGCTGTCATATGTCATGTGAGGTCCAGGATTCACACAGTGGGTCTTTAATCTGATCTTCTAGTTTGGTTCCTTATTTGCATGGCTTACTAAAACATAGATCCTGGGCCACCAATGATTAGCATATGAATTCAGCAAAAATTTCTGTGTCATTTCTTACCTACTCATCTGGATTCTAAATTTTTTGTCTTTTCTCATGTCTGAAAAATTCCTTTACTTGCCCACTAATACAGCTGCAAGTTAAAAATAGCTCTTTGATATATTTTTAATGGTGTGATTTAGGTATAGTAGGGTGGTATGTTCTGGGAAAAATCAATCAAACTTATAATAAGAGTTTTAAGTCCTATGGTAGGGGTTCACCTTTTTGTTTGTCTTTCAAGAGCTTTTTGTATATTAAGGATAGCAATTCTTGGCCCTATAGTGCAAATTATTTTTTCCTACTTTGTTCTTGCTAGTTTTAACTTTGTTAATGGTGTTGTTTTTCCTCCTAATACAGACCTTTTAAATTTTTATGTAATCAAATATATTGATCTCTCCTTTTATGTTTTCTGTTTTTGATGTTACGCCTAGAAATTTTTCTCTGTCAATATCATAAAACTATTAACCAGTATTTCTTCTAGTTCTCCTTGAATTTATTTTAACAGTCTGGTTCCTTCACAGAATATGAATGACTTTTTATGTTGCACTAAAAAGTTATGCATATGTAGGTATATAAATACATAGTTAAGTCTATAGACATATGTGTACATACTATATATACTGTACATAAAATATGTATTTTAAAACTTTCTGTTCAATTTACTTGTAGACTATATATTTATAAATATACTTAAACAGTACAAAGGTCTGTTTAATTTAGGATATATTGAGTAGTTCCATGACAAGTCTTTTGATTTTGATTTTTTTCTCCTTCCTCCATCCATTAGTCTGCATTTGTTTGATGTTTAAGAAATATCAGAGTTGTGTTACTTTTCTTTGGGCCTTGAGGATACGGAATGAAAAAGTCAAACCTATCAGAACCATAAATCTGGATACACCATGCAAGTGAACAGGCATTTTTGATTGAGTGTGATACCTTCTTTAAGGAAAGAGTGCTTAGCGTTGAAATCCATGTGGTAGATTCATTGAACCTTGACTGAGAAACCTGGAAACCTTCCTGAAGACATGATCTTCAGTCTGTGCTTTTGGTGTGTTTTCACTGGAGATGGCGGGGAAGGACAGAGGTCTTGAAAAAGAAAACCAAGCAGAGGCAACAGTGTGTGGTATTTCCAGCGAGAGAAAGCATGCGTTATTTGAGAAACTGAAAAAAATGGTTCTGATCAGGGAGGAGGATTGATGGTGATAAGCTTGGGTTCATGTCTGATCCGATTTGTATTTTCCACATAGCTTCAGGGCTATCCTCTCACAGTACATAGAAAGGAGCAAAGCCTGGAGAGAGAAAGGCTGGTTAAGAGGGTATTGTTGTGATGTAGGTGAGAAATAATTATGGCCTAATGAGAGAAAGCACAGTGAATAAGGAAGGATGGGGATCCAGTGGAGATTTCAGAGGCAAATGGGTAGATTTCATGATCATAAGATGGGTGGGGTGAAAGAAAAGGAAAGAATCATGGTTGTAAGTCAGGAATGTTTCTTTTCCTTATTTTTTTAAAGTATTCATTAATTTTAGAGAAGGCAAGCATGTGCTTGGGAGGGGGGCAGAGAGAGAGAATCTTCAAGCAGACTCCCCGCTGAGTGTGGAGCCTGCCATGGGACTTGATCCCGTGTCCCACAAGGTCATGACCTGAGCTGAAATCAGGAGTCGGGCACCTAACTGACTGAGGCACCCAGATGCCCTAGCCAAGCGTGCTTCTTAAGCAACTGGTGGATAGAGTTTCCATTTTCTGAGAGAAGCAATAGAAAGAAGAAGGTACTGTTCTTATGGGAAAAATGAGTCATTTGAGGGGAGACCTTTTTGAACTAATTCTGTGTGAAATAACCCAAATGAAAATGGACCTCGTCCTCTCATTTCCATTCCAGATTTCACCTCTAGCCTTACTCAGATTGTTTTCACTTACCAGCGGTGCTATGTCAGTGATTCTTCTCTGGTCTTCCTGGCCAGTCCACCTAATCCGTCCATCCTGCACTGGCACAGATACCGTGCTTTCCGTATTGGGGCTTTGTTCATTCATTCACTTTTCTCCCCCAGGAGAGCCCTCGACCTACTTAATATGAAAGCCAATCAACAAAGACTAGTTTAGGCTCCATCAATAACCTCTAATATCTTTCCTTGATGATTATCCATAACATTTTAAATATGCTTTAATTTAGTATAAGAAACATGGGCATTGGGTAGAGGCACAACCACCTCTGCCACTTACACACTCCTTGCTGCTGAGCAAATTACTTGCTCTAAACTTCTGCTTCTTCCTTTCTATTGAATGGGTATAATCATAAAGACCTCACTATTGTGGAGGATAGACTTAGCACAGTATCTCTGACCCTTCACAGGTATTTCATAAATTGTAATGTTTAATAATAATACGTCTCCAAAGCTACTTCTCACAGTCTGTTGGCATCATAGTCACCTGGGTATATGTCTCCTTCTGTGAGGGCCAGGGCATTTTCTCTGTTACCCTCACAATAATTTATACAGACAAGCATAATGTGGGTCCAAGATATATGGCATGGATGGATGTTTACAGCATGGGGTTGCTAAGATGAATAGAAGTACTGTAGAAAACAGATTTGTTTAAACTGACTTATTTCCTACTGTGTACTATAAAATGCTGAGGCTCTCTCCTACCCTGAATTTTTCTAGCATGAACCACAATGATTTTAAATATGTTCAACAGTTCTATTCTCCCCGTGAGTAGTAATTTTGGTGGTTATGCATAAATCAAAGATGCAATAGGGAATGTTTTAAGTGGTGGTGTACACCATGATTTCAAGAATGTGCTCTAATTTTTATTGAATATCATCTGATTAGCAATTTTGTTTTTGTTTTAGCCTTGTGCATATTTATTCCAGCAAAAAGGAGCACAATAATTTCTAATGGAAATAGTGTCCACCTGAGTTTCCCGGTGTCTAGATGCAAAATTGGCCTTCTTTGTTAGAGGAATTATTGGTGGCCTTTGGGTTGGAAGATGCTTGGGCTGTCCCACCTGTGAGATCCTTAGAGTGTCTCTACTAAGGGGGAGATTCCTCAGCCTCTTTGTTCCAGGGAGTAACTGGGGAGTCTGAAAGCTACTCTGAAGACTGGAATGGGCATGCTGGTGGGGCTGGCTCTCTTTTAACCCTGGTTGTCTAGTTGTGTGATTGATGCCAGTTTGGGAGACACCTGTAAATAGAGAGTTCTGCTTTTATGGTAGGGCTTTCTGGATCCCAATCCTATTGCTGCCATTTTCTTTGTTTATAGTCTTGAAATGATTGTGTAGGTTTGAGCCCATGTTACCATTATTTTGTGTGTGTGTGTGACTGTGACTGTTCGTATGTATGTGCATGCTTGTGCTAAGCTTTTAAGACCCTGCATTCATTACCCACGTGGGTTCAGCTTGGTTCCCATTTGTTCCTTGGGGATTTTGCAGAATTGTTATAGTTCTTTCAATTCCAAGATCTGTGAAATTCTAAAACTCTCTCCAAGGTTTTTACAAAATTTCTATGTTGAATCTTCTCATGGTCACCCCTAACTTCAGCTCCTGTGCTTATTATGTTCATTGCTGCTACTTTGTCTGCACTTCCAGAATGTGAAACTCAGTCATTTGCACGTATGTGGAGGGTGAGCATAGTGCCTGTTGTAGTGTTAAAAGGGCACAGCACTGTTTGTGGACCTTCACCTGGGACTCTCTTCTCCCCGTTCTCTCCCATTTCTGGAGCCTTTTCCTAATAGGATCCACCTACCCGAAAAGGGAGTAGGGTTACATGCCTCCCTTTTTGGCTTCCTCCCCGCCCCTTCTCTCTCCCTCTCACTCATACACATAACTCACATAGTCACACATGCATGAATATATATCTCATACAGGGAGAATGACATGTACTAGTTGATTTATGATTTGTAAATATTTGAAAGCAGTTCTGTATAGAGATTAATCAGCAAATGACCTGATGCAAATTTGTATCTGTCCTTCCTTTTCTTTGCTTCTGATGACCAAAGAACAGCTAGCTGTCCAAAGATAGCTTAGGGCTGCAGCTCTCTGGACTCGGAGCAAAGTGCGCCAGCAAGGCTTGGATAGTTGGTATGTTCCAACCAGCCTGGGAAATAAAGTCCCTGTTTTTAACTCTAGAGTTCTGTCTTCCATGACCAGCATTCCTCTACTGGCCTGGCTCTCTGAGAGCTCAACACACCTCATTCCTCTGTTGTCTGCCATAGACCCCAGTCTCAACTGGATGCTGAGGGAGAGAAAGTCTGATTGCTGGGAAAGGAATTTTGACAGAAGGGCAAGAATTAAGAGAAAGCTCAGCCGCCAGGCAGGTGGTGAGTGAGGAGATAAGGGCATGACACACAGAGGCTGTGCACTCTTTCTAGTTTTTGGCGATACCACTGGGGGGAAGTGGTATTATCAAAATGTGGAAGGGAAACTAAAAAATACAAGAAAAGATGCTGAAAAGAAAAAAAAAAAGTGCTTACTCTGCTTTGGAAAATGGCCTCCTCCCTCGCCTTGTGTGCAGTCAGCCCTGGGCTACCACTGCTGGGTCTGGGCTTCTGAAGAGTGTGGCTGGGATCCTGTTCACCCCCCTCATTTGAGCATCAGCCACAGGAAGGAGCTGTAGGCAATTGGACTGTCTGTCTCTATCAACCTAATACTTTGTGTTGGGGGACTTAACTATACCTTAGCTAATCCTCAAGGTCCTTCCACCTTGAACAATTGAACTCCTCCGTGATTCTAGACTTATTCTTCACAGTTCTTGGGATGGAAACATCTGTGTCTGCTGTGTCATTTTGATGTTGCTAACTGTCACTGGAAATATGTTAGGTTTATTATCATTTTACCATTTCAAGTTCCTGGTTTTTCTTTATTTTATACCAAGTAACAAATGTGAACAAAAATAAATTGAAGTATTACAAATTTCTTAGCTCAGAGTGGCAGAGGAAATGTAATTGTGAGAAACATGAGGTGAGAAATTGTAAACATATTTCAAACAGAAACTATAGTGTTCTACTGATAAGTACTTTCTGTTCTGTTTTTGTAGACACAATCAATATAGTTTTTGGAGGCAAGGAAGGTTTTATTGTTTGTTTGTTTTGGGGTTTTTTTTGCTTTTTTGTGGTTGTTGTTGTTTTTGTTTTTGTTTTGTTTTGTTTTTGTCATATGAGAAGTTGCTTTCCAGGAATAGTCATTTAGTGCCCTCTATAAATCCCTCAGTCCTTTTATCTTGATATAGACATATTAGTAGAGATAGATGTATAAGCTAGTATTTTGGGAACTAAAGAAAGAAAAATAATATAGTCAAAGGGAGAACAAATCCCTCCCAACTCTCTTTGATCATTCAGGTGTGATGTGCCTATTGGTTACATCATGGAAATTTAATCTCCTTTTTGCAACATAGCTGGCAGAGTTGAAAGAATCCTAACTTTAAAAAGTGTGAGTTCTAGAGAGGATTGTGACTGTCCTCGTGGAGCACTCATCTGGATTTCCAGAAAGGAACCCCCTATCTCCTATTCTGATCCAGTCTTGTATTCCTTTCATGGTGATAGTAAGGACGTTGTACCTTTTATCAAAACAAAATGTAATTTTTCTTCACTAAGTTGACGTTTTCTGGTTTAGAATTTCACCAGTGAACCAGTGAAAGCCATCCCTCGATGGCTTAAAGGAAAGGATCATTAGACTGACTCAGAATAATTTTGGGGTCCCATCCTATGCAACTTATAAGCGCTATGATCACAGGAAATTCATCAAAGTTCTGGTCATATTAGTAAAATGAAGGGTTGCCAGTTCACTTCATGGAGTTTCCTTGGAGATCCATGACAATGATATAAATGAATAGAATAATTATTCACTTGAAATAATGAAATAATTTAAATATGTATATGCTTACTAAAAATATCATAATGTTTGCAATCATTTTACTAAGATAGACAAATGCATTCAAGATTAATACATTTATTATAAAGCATACTAAAATTCCCATTAACTCACTGTTATTAAATATACATTTAAAATCATGGTTTACTGAACAAACATAAAGAAAGCATGACTCTAGGAGATGGTGATTGGGAAAGATGTTTTAAACTAGATTTAAAAAAACAAAACAAAACAAAATGTGAATAAGCTTGAGTAGCTAACAGAATTAAATAAAATTTTTGATGGATAAACAGAAAGTCATAGACTGAGTTTCAAGGAAACAGTACACAAAGGTAGGATGGCCTGATGCACAGACAGTTAGTTATGTGTATTCAAATACTGCAAGATAAGTCTGAGCTAAGAATGTGCCCCCAGAGTGCATGAATTTCCTGGAATGTGCTTCCTGAAAGGTTGGCCCATAGTCTCCGCCTAGAGTTTAGACATTCTCCTTAGCTGACTGTATTCTGTCTTAAAAATTTGTAGAGTAATGTATTGGGGGATGGTAAGAACCCATATCTCTGCATTTTAAATGGAATGTTATTCCTGTTAATGGAATGTTGAATGTTATTCCTGTCTTAATAAAAAACTCCAACAAAGGTCCTCAAGATGACTAAAATATTTTTGAACACCCATATAACAACTCATCAAGGATTCATGCAAACATAAAGAACTTAACATACCAGTTGCTCCATTATTTAGCAATGAACTTACTAGCTGAGATTTTTGTGTGTAGAAATTGAGCACAATCAGATACAAACTAAATTTTCATTTTATAACAGTAACCTATCAATATACTCTCATCATTCCACCTTTTCTTCTAAAATTTTGGATTTTCAAGACCTCTTAGGTTCACTGAATTTCTTCAAGGGCATTTCTCCTTCCATAGGAAACATATTAACTTTAAAACTATGGAGGTAATTAATAGTGATAATGAAAAATCCATATAAAAAGCACAAGAAGGAGATGTTCTTTCCTCGCAAAACAGCTCCCAGACAATTGAACACACTCTTATTTTCTCTAACCAGGTCTGACTTGACATTAAATATTTTCAGAGATATATACAAGTAGATTCAATAGTAGGGTTTAGATTTTGACAGTGCCTTTTGGGTAAAAATGATTGCAAATCCTCATATCACACATTTGTATAAAGAGAGGAGGACACCCTGCATTACATCAGTTTGTGTCGCCGTGAAGGAGCTATTAAATTTCATATTATGAGACTTAGTAGTTCTATTAATTTTGCTCTGCTCCTCTCCCTGGCACATAGTATGTGTTTAATAAATATTTTTAAATCATTAACCGAAACAAGTAGACTACAGACTGCTGCATAGAGCTATCATTAAATAGTTATCTCAATAAGGACAGAACTTTCTAGTAATTACAGATGCTAAAACAAGTGTGAGGTGGTAGATTCTCTGACTGTATTCTTGTAAGAGGAGGCAACTTTGAGGAATTTTTCTAAGCTACTTCATTCATCACGTGGGTATTTAAATGCCCTAACCAGAAAGTGTGGTTTTTTCGACTCTGAAGTATCTGATTATCTGATCAAGAGTTTCGTCATTATGCCTCTTTCAGTAGTTAAAATTTAGAAATCAAGTTGCTACCTAACCCACTTCCTGCATGACAAAAACATTCACAGTTCCGTATACAAATTCCTCAAAGATCCGTTTTTGCATTGCTTTAATCATTTTTTAATTGTCTTTCTATGTTTATTTTTAATCTATCATTTTAAAAGGAACATGCTTAAAAGTAAGCCTGAACCAAAATATAATATTTTTTGTTTGATTCTTTATGTATGCCTTCTAGAAATTAGTAAAGATACTAGTTTTTCAAATGTCATTTTGGGTTTCGTACATTTTGTCCAGATGTCTAAGAATAACTGCCTCATGTAAAAAACATTGTCTTGTTCACTCATCTTGTCAATAATTATTTCTTTAAACAAGATTTTGTATATTTATTCGAGAGAGAAAGAGAGCAAGCATATGAGTGGCGGGAGGAGCAGAGGGAGAGGAAGAGAGAGAATCCCAAGCAGACTCTGTGCCAAGTACGGAGCCTGATGTGGGGTTTGATCACACAACCCCCAGGTCATGACATAAGCTGAAATCAAGAGTTGGACACTTAACTGAGCCACCCTGGCGCCCCACAATTATTCTTAATATAAGAATATGCTTATGATTTACCTGACAAAGAATAAAAATATATGTCCACATATGTGTCCACACATTTACATTTCTATGTACTATATATTGACGTATTTTATTTATTGTGTAGTACGTATTTCAGATACATTTATAATCTAAGATTACACTTGTTTTCATACATATGGAATTTGGAATCTGGCTAAGTCCCCTCCCATTGTAACGTGCTTTTCTGCTTCGCGTATGATTGATTGATGCAGAGGCTAAGAGTCCTTGCACTGGTTGACTCTTTGGGGCCTCTGCAATATAAGTTTTTTACAACTGGAACTGTACAGATTAAACTTTCTGCACCATGAGAAATCCTATAATCGTATAGTTCAAAATTCCATGTCTGTTGAGTGTTCAGGTGGGTGCTTACCTTAAGCGAGACTTGAAGCAAATGTAAAGGTTAGGTCTCTTCTCTCTATGTCAGTGAATAGGATGGTTTTAGGACCAAAGGAGACTGGGGCAGCCATCTCAATGACTTCAGAAGACGTCAGCCAGTTCTCTACCCAAGAGACTTAGATTCTTTTTCCCTCCCTCCCTTCCGTCTTTCAGATCTTCCCTCCCTGCCTCTCCCTCCCTCTCTCCCTTTTTTCCCTTTAGGACCTGGTCAGTTAATCCTCCCATAGTGGCTCTCAGAATTCTTTGGACCCAATTTTTAGATACTTCTGTCTCTAAACTCATTAAGACACTTTTCAAGTATTACTGTATATCAATAGATAGAAGTGATTCCAGCATCCCTTCCCAAATAAAAACCAAGACTCCCCATCCACTTTTAGCTATTAAAATTCTAAATACATAAAATAAATACATTTGAGCTATATAAAAAAAGTTTACAGTACATGACACAAATTTCATTTCTTACTTTAATTTTTCTTAACATGAAAATTTAAAATAGTAACTATAACACACCTGCAAACAGTGAAGTATTTTTATTTCATTGTGAACCCAAGGCTGTAAATTGTCTCCTAAAAATTTTGAAGCTAGTGGTATTTTTTTTTTCCATTCTAGTTATCTAAGAACATTCATTCTTGAAGATAACTATAGTAATTCAGGTTTTAGAACACCAGGGCGTAGGTCTCCCTTTTATTTTCTTTTAAATTTATTTAATTTGTATCATTTTCTTCCATTTTAATAAATATTCCGAGCACTCAGGGACTATCACAGTTATTGTTTCCTTTCTAATAGCTACACCCTAGCAAACAGCTAACAGGCATGGAGGTGCTCAGGGAGGCAGGACCAGATCAGACATTTTAGGGCACAAACAGTTGCCTATAACACAGAGTGGTGCAAGAGAGCTATTCAAGAAACTTTGCATTATTATCTTGATGCTGCCAAAAATGATCTCTGTCATTTCTTTTGAAAAGCACTTTGTTAGTTTTGCTTGACATATGGCATGGGCCTCAGGAATATGTGCATTGTTATACAGACTAAAGGGAAATCAAATTTATATTTTGTAGCATTTGTGTGACTATTTATCATAAAAAACTAATAAGTATATTGCTCTCTCTTTTGCCTTCAGACTAACACTCTCCAGCCCCCCGCCCCACCAACTGCCTTTCAGTAATGATCTTAGAGCCGTATGCAACTGGTAAATATTTCATGAATGAAATAATAGCTGAATGGGTGAGTATAGGCAGTAGTACTATAGCTTATAAATGCCAGGCCTTCAGGACTAATTTAATGAAAACAACAACAACAACATTCGTTTTTACGGCTTTGAGGTAATGACAGCAACAGCTAATGCTCTTGTAGAGCTTAGTTGGTGTCTCGCTTGATTTTTATACCCCTACGAGATGCAAAAGGTACAACTTGCATGACACATCTGTTACTGATGACAATGGCCTACGAAGTTTTTTTAAATGTGTAACATAGATTCATTAAGGCTTAGTTTAATAAAAAGTCATTCATTCCCTAGTAGCTTCCTTCATTCAATAAAATTCTTTTTAAGGGTTTTATCTACTTGAGGGAGAGAGAAAGATTGAGAGAGCACAAGCTAGGGGAGGGCCAAAGGGAGAAAGAGAAGCAGACTCCCCTGCTCAGCTGGGAGCCCAGCCTGAGGCTCCATCCCAGGACCCTAGTATCATGACCTGAACCAAAGGCAGAAGTTTAACTGACCCAGCCATCCAGGCGCCCCTCACTCATTAAAATTCATCTACCTGTGTACTACATGGTAGCCTCTGTGTCAGGCACTGATGTGCAAAAGAGACATGTTCCCTGCCCTCAAGAAGTTACAGTGTGTAGTGGAGGAGAAATTTATTAATCACATAAAGTCACAAATATATTTATAATGACAGGCTCTGATGTGCTGTATGAAGAAGTGTACAGAGCTTTGGAGCATATAAATAGGGGTTTCAGCAAAGCCTTTTCTGAGGAAATAACACTAGAATTGAGATTTAAATGATGCAGACAGATTGCTTAGATGAGAAGGGCAACACTGGGGGAGGGAACAGGGAAAGGGAGAGAGTGCTCTTGCAATGCCAGAGAGACCCTAGTAAGAAATGAGGCAGAAGAAGGTCCTGGGATCGAGCCCAGCATTAGGCTCTCTGCTCAGCAGGGAGCCTGCTTCACATTCTCTCTGCCTACTTGTGATCTCTCTCTCTTTGTCAAATCTTAAAAAAAAAGAAAAAAAAAAGAAAAGAAATGAGGCAGAAGTGGTGGCCCAGATGGGTCAGTCTGGGCCTTTCAGTCAATTTATACATTCTGCTTTTTGTTCTGAGATCATAAAGTATGGAATGAAGGAATCAGATCTGTGTATTTAAAAATCAGTCTGGATGCTATAACAATGTAGTAACATGGAGTGCTCTTTTCTCTAAATCACAATGGAATCTTATAAATATTAAAATAAATCAACGGACCAAACAAGAAGTATATTTGAGTAGCAGTGTATCCATAGAAGAGTTTAATTGGATTAGGGGTTTGAACATTATATGTAGATACACAAATTGCTTCAGACAATTGTGATCGTGGATGGTATTTTCTGTGCCCAGAGAAAAACAGATTGCTCTTGTTACTGTCTTCAGGAGCACAGATTATGTCACAAAATAGCAAGGACTATGCTACCAGGGTGCACGGGGGTGGCGTAGGGGTCAGACTGCATTGGGGCAGTAGCAACTTGGCTTCATCTAACATTGGCAGAACAGCTGGATCTCAGAGGAGAGCATGCCTGTTGAGTCCAGGTCCATGAAAGGAGGCAAAACAAAAGGAAGTGAAACAATCGATTCTAAATGTCAAGACTCGTGAACTGGTACTGGTTTCAGTACCAAGGAGTTTCCTGACTAGTTGCCTTCCTTTGCAACAAGTCCTGAGTGATAGCCACAGTCTTATCGGTCCTAACCATTGCCTGAATCTTGGTTTTCTGTGGACAGCTCATTGAAGGTCCTGGATTGGTCCTCCTGTCATCACTTACTTCCCCTGAAAAGGAAAGGGATGTGGGTTGAATGATAAAAGTGTGTTTGCTTAGGGCAGCACCTTCCCTCTCCCATGCTACTCCAGCAGTCCCCATAATAAGTGCCTCACACTGCCATCTCCTCCCATCTAACCTAACCGTGGTCGACCCAATGCGCATGTCCACTGAGATGCAGGCTGGTTTCCATTGGAATAAAGAGATTAGAATGCTCAGACAAAGCTGTCATATGGAAGAAGTCTACTTGGAGTGGCAGGTGGAAGTTCTTCGGCTGTGAATCTGCCTCTTCAGGGAACTTAAAGCAGAGATGCCACTAGGAAGGTTAATGTACATTGACTGATGTGACAGGTGAGACAGTAGTCAGTCATGTGTGAGCATATGTAACTGGCCAACAGACCTATTATATAGACACAGGCATGTCTATATAGTTTCATTTGTAATAAATGTGAAAAATGAATATTAGATCATTTAAATGTTAGTGCTCAAGGTCTTAGAGTGAAGACAAGATCCAGTCCCCCAACTGCTGACTCCAGGTCAATATCTGTCTCAACTTATGTGCTTCACTCACTTAAAATTGTTACTTAAGTTTGTATTTCTTTTTGAAGAGGTTTATGTCAACAAAACAAAACCACAGAGATTTGGTTACAGAGAACTTATAAAACATATCAAAGTGATAGTGATCTTGGAGTGATAGAGAAGTTTCATACTGAAATAAGTTTTAAAAACTGCTAGTAAATCATTTGATAGAAATTAGTGATAAAAATGAGAAGGGGAACATGTCTTTTTTTTTTTTTAAGAAATAGATAATTTTCTCTTTTTTCCCCTGTGTAATGTTGGCACAGTGAGAAAAGGGATTCTTCCCTCTTAGTAATAGTCTGTCAATATCAAGGAAAATCATGTGAGACCTCAAAGACTTTTCGAATGAATGGATATATTTGATTAAACACCATCTGGAAGGTTCCTCATTATCCAAGAAAATAATGAATATTGGATCTTATACATGTTTTACATGTGTCAAGGAATATATTGCCTAAATCAAGAGGATGTTTATATGTTGAGCTGAAGTCTGGTAGAAAACAGCTGTTGTCAGATCTGTCCTGTTACACCAGGAAGGTTGACTAATGGGACCTACCACTACCTTCTCTATGCCCCTTCTGGACCTATTCATCTGCAATCGGTACCTTCACATTGGAGAGGACTTCTGTGGCTACCAGGGAGAAGTCAACCAGTGGAACACATGTAAAAAGGGAGCCTGCAGTTTAAAGAAAGGAGAGAGGAAAGGAGAAGGCCTAAATTAAATTTAGGAATGTTGAAAACAAAACCCTGAAGAAAATAGGAGTGAATCTTATCTTTGTTGGGGTGGTGAACTTTTCAAGTGATTGAAGGAAAGCCAAAAGCTGTAACAGAAAATATGGATACATATAATGAAACAAAAATTTAAAATGTTAGTATGTCAAAGGAAAATATAATGAAAGACAACAAACTGGAAAAATAATGGTATTGCATTTGGTAAAGTGTAAGCATATTTGAAGAATGAAAGTTCTTATAATTTAATAAGGAAAAAGACAAATGATAGCAAAGAGCAAAGGATTTGACCATGCATATTGCAAAATAAATAAAAAATTACCAAGAGACAAATGAAAGACATTTCAAACTAATTGATCTTCAAAGCGAAGCAGATTGAAACAATGTTTACCTGTCAAATTATTGTCTTTTCACAAGATAAAAGTAACTATTCAAGTAGCTCAGTCATCCCAGTTTTCCCAGTTGGCAAATTGACACTATGTATCAAGTCATTAAAATGTATATGCTTACCTAGTCAGTTACCTTTGAGAATCTGTTCTAAGGAAATCGTAAGATATGTATGCAGTCATTTCTGTATAAAGACTTTTATTATAGAATTCTCTGTAATATTGAAATATTGTCAGTAAATGGAGTGCCCACTAATGGGACTGGTTACTTAATCTGTGCAGTTTGTTCTTGTCATGCCCTGTAATTCCACTTTATAATTCTCAGCATATATTAATTATTATTCATTTATGCAATAATTAGATACCTATTGAATGCCTGCTGTATGTACCAGATATCCTTTAAGACACTGGATATTGAGCAGTGAACAATGCGGAGAATTCTTGCCATGTTGTATAAGAAAATGATTAAACAAAGAAAGTACTAATAAGTAAAGCATGTTATATGTCAGGTGGCAATAATGTGCTATTAAGATAAGGTGCTATTAAGAAATAGCACAGATGGAGATGATGGTGGAGCACAGTGGAGAAGCGGAAAATGTGATTGTAAATTGGGTGTTCAAGGAAGACCTCAGTGATAAGGTGACAAGTGATTCAAAACCTGCCTGAGGTGAGGGATAGAAGAGCATTCTAGATAGAAGAAGAGCTGAACAAAAGCCCTCAGGGGAAAACGTGTTGGAATCCCTGCAGAAAGGTCACTGTCCCAGAGCAGCAAGAACCAAAGCCAGAATAGCAGAAGAGGTTGCTGAGAATGCAGGGAGCCTCACAGGCCATCATGAGGATGCAGGCTTTTTACCCAGAGAGTGATGGGAAGCCATTGGAAGGTTTGAACAAAGAAATGTGTTTTCACTCACATCTTACTTACACTCTGGCTATTCTGTTGAGATTTGGCTGATGTGACAGTGTACAGCCAGGGGCCCATTGAAGAGGTTCTTGCAATAATAAAGGAAAAAGATGTTGGGGATGTGCGTCCATGTGGTAAAGGTAGAGGCAGAGAAGGGTTGGATGGTGATATTTACAAATTTATTTAGGGGCACCTGGGTGGCTCAGTGGGATGAGCCTCTGGGTGGCTCAGTGGGATGAGCCTCTGCCTTCGGCTCAGGTCATGATCTCAGGGTCCTGGGATTGAGCCCCGCATTGGGCTCTCTGCCCAACAGCCTGCTTCCTTCTCTCTCTCTCTCTCTCCCCGCCTGCCTCTCTGCCTACTTGTGATCTCTGCCTGTCAAATAAATAAATAAATAAATAAATAAATAAATAAATAAATAAATAAAATATTGAAAAACGTTACTTATGTTGTTCGAACATCTCAGTTATATATTTAATTAGCAGTACATTTCATGATTCAGAAGTTGAGGGGCACCTGGTTGGCTCAGTTTGTTAAGAGTCCGATTCTTGATGTCAGCTCAGGTCATGAGATCGAGCCCTGTGTCAGGCTCTGCACTGAGCGTGGAGACCACATAAGATTCATAAGATTCTCTTTCTCTCTCTCTCTCTCAAAAAAAATAAAATTTTTTTAAAGAAGGTGTACATGGGAAATCACAAGACAGATTCCTGCATCCCACTTGTTAGTTTCCTATTTATTCTTTCAGTGATCTTTCAATGGGTTCTTGATAAGTGTATCTTTGTATATTTGCATATATATGTGTGTGTCCGTATAAAGGAAAACATTAAATAGATTATACTTTTATCCCCCTTTCATACCATGACATGTCTGCATATGATATAAATTCTATCGTATCTTGTTTTTTTTTTTTTTTTTTCACCTAGAAAATATCCAGTTATATTTTGAATGTAGCGCTAATAGGATTTTCTGTAAAATTGGGTCCAGGGTATGAGAGAACGAGAAACATGAAGGATGATCCTAAGGAACTATAAGAAGGAAATTGCTTTGGGACAAAGCAAAGCATCTTTCTTCTCTGACAGATAGGGAGAGATGACAGCCCAGTGGCCAGCACGTACGTTAGTGACCAGTGTATAGTAGGAGTTTCATATCTATTATTTAATAATGAATGGCTGGGTGAATAAATACTGCATAAAGAAACTAAAATAGAACGCAGATAGCAAGATAAAATTTGTTTTCATATATATTTAATCTGGGGGAGAAAGTGCTTATAGAACGTTTGGTGAAAAATGTATTTGGTTCTGCTTAAAGAGAATGTTCCACCTTTGGATGAGATTATATGACTACTTTGAAAAGTTGCTGAAAATACATAAGCAAGAATTTTAAGAATGGCTTTTCTCCTGGTGTTAGGATTACAGATGACACATTCATTTTGCTTTAGGATTTTATGTCATTTCTAATTTGTCTATAATAAGCATCATTTATTAAATTAGGAAAACCAATAAGGGCAGTAATTTATTTTTTCAACTTGATGAAGAACAGATAATAAGCAATGCATACAAGTGACACCAAAGTAGGATATATAGTCTCATTACCTGTTAAGATAAACCCTGGCGCAGACTACCTGGGAATAGAAGAAAATTTCTACCTCTGTGATGCCTGCTCTCTGGGCAGCCAGGTAACACACAGCACAGCAATGAAGGATTCCTTTCATTTGATCACATTCCCAGGTCTGTCACAGGTATTAATCAGGGTATAGAACTACAACATCTGTCACAAAGTCTGTGAGATGTTCTTGCTGGCTTCTTGTATATATTGTGCCATTTTGACATTCCCTATATAAAATAGGGCACCTTTTACCCATTATCAGATTTTCAAAAAGATAGCTGCACCAATGACCTACATTTTTGTTTTACTTAACGACATCTTGGATCTCTTTCCCTATTAGTCTTGGTGGGTTTTATTTTATCTTTTGTGCTATTTACATAAAATGGATGTTCTATAATTTGTCCGGTGACTTGCCCGTTGATGGACATACGTGTTTTTCCTCAGTTTTCATGATTATGGATGATGCTGTGGTAGATACCAGAGCATGCACTCCTTTTTGCTGCTGTGTAATTTCTTGAAGACAGTTTCCTCAAATTGGTATTGCTGGATGAAAGGTTATATATATTTTAAGTTTATTCCTTCATTCATGAAGCAACTATTTATGGTGCATTTGCTACTATTTCAGTCATGGTTCTAGAATTAGTGACAAAATCCTGAGCAAAATAAAATTCCTGTACTCTGGCATTTTCTGTTCCAGTGGCAAAGACAGACAACCAAAAAATAAATAAGAGTACATACATGAGAAGGTATGATGTGAAAAAAATTATAGAGCAGCAAATGTCAAGTAGTGATAAGTGCTCTGAAGAAAAATAGGACAGGGTTTGGTCATAGAGAGCAACAGGGGTGCTATCAGAATTTAAGGTAAACTGTAATAAAAAATTGGTACAGAAGGATCTTTAACGGATTGCAGGAAACAGGCAAAGGGCTGTGAAAAGATTCAACAAGATCTGAATTTCTGGGGGATGAGTTGTTCCATGTTGGACCCAGAGGCAGAAGGTAGAGTAGTAGAGATTTTGGATTTTGTTCTAAAAGTGATAGGAATTCATTGTATTGTTTTAAGCAGATAAATGACATCATTTAATTTACATCTAAAATAGGACTGTAATTGCTTAAAAAAAAAAAAAAAAAGACTCTCGAGTAGCAGTATTAGAAGCAGGAATCCCTGTGAATTGTTTCCTATCATAGGCCAGACAAGAGATAAAGGGGCCTGGTGGTAAATTCTGGGAACACCATATGAAGGAGTCAGATTGGATTGGTGTTTGAGGGTAGATAGAGTCTAGGATTTACCACAGGATTGGAATTGTAATGGAAGAGAAAAGAAAGAATCAAGGATGATTTAAGATGTTGATAGATTCAGCCAAAGTCTCCAACATGATTTACCCAAGCCTCTTTTCTGCCAGATGTATACGAGATTCTCCTCCTAAATCCTCAAAGGCAGTGAGTTTTGATAACTTTTTGTGGCTGGGGCATCATGCTTGGCATGGAGTTGGCATTTGATAATTATCTGTTGAATTAATGAATGAATTTAAATATTACCTTTCTGATGCCCAGTAATACGAATTTTGTTGTTTAAATTTGCATTAATTGAACTTCAGGATTTTTTCATATGTTTATTAGAAGTGTGTATTTCTCTGTGAGGTGCCTGTTCATGACCTTTGTTCTGTGCAGTATTGGATTATTTTCTTATTCTTAGGAATATGCAGAGTTCTTTGTATTTTTCAGACATTATTTGTTATATATTGTGTACATGGTGGTGTATTGATTCTCTTTAAAGTTCATTTTTGTGTGTTTGAATATACCCGAGTTTCAGATTGATATGCATAAAATTTTATACATATTGGGTTTTTTGTGTCCATTTGGGGGAAGTCCAGTGCCTTTAAATCCATTTTCTTATACTCACTATGTGCCTATATAAGTAGGTTTACATATTTAAGCCATTTAAGTAAGGATAAACAACAGATTCCCTCATTTTCACTAGAGTGCTTTTTCCACTAAAGAACTGACCTCATGGCCAGGTGTGTTTCAACATATAATGTGAAAAGTGAAAACTAAAAGTGTGGTCAGGGAAGAATGGAGGTGTAATTTATAAAGCATGATCATTATTTTATTTAAAATTTAAAAGTACCATATAGATAGATGTGTGGATGAATTTCCCCTACTTTATACTTTCTATAATTTGCATTTTTTTCTAGTTAACTTACATTTTTTTCTAGTTTAAGTGTATACTCTGTCTATGTATGTTTGTGTGTAGTAGGGCATTAAAGTGTTCCTAATTCAGCAGGAAATGACATACATCTGGAAAAATACTATATCAAAATACCCCCTTAAAAATATGAAATGAAAGGATGCCCCTACCTGAACAGAAGATTAGATAGGTGGCCTACTTTGGAATTATAGAGGAAGGGTGGGAAATCTGAAATGAAATGAGAATGAAATGAGAGGGAAAAGGAACGATAAAAGTGGTGAGAAAAGGAATATTTGAAGAACAGGAAATTGATAGAAGGAGGTGGGTAGAAGGAGATGGAGGGGATTTCTAAATAAAGTTGTAAGAAGGTGTATTATGTGGTATCACATGGAGGCCATATTTCCTGAATCGTAGAGTACTGGAGATGGAAGCCATCTTGGACCTACTCTCTTCTTACTGCCCATGACCTACATTCAACCACTCCTGAATTCCACACTGAGGTCAGAGGACAGACATCTCTCACGATCAACTGAGTGCTCTGTCCCCTTCTCACTAAGCTTTACAGCTCAGTTCTTAAGTGTAATCTGCCAGTGTCATTGCTTAAAGATGAACTGTGTCCTGTGTGATTACAGCCCAAGTCCCCCATTTTGAAGATACCTGCCAGAGAAAGATCTTGTCTTCAGTCATCCAGCTCTAGTTGTATCTCCTTTCCTCAAGTACATTTTATGATGATTCTTTTGGTTCTCATTAGCCATTTGCCTACTTCTTCAAGATTACTTTGTGAAACAGCTGAAAGATTATTGTAGGAAGAGTCAGGAATAAACGTGCCTTGTGGTGTGTTCAGGGCGGCAGGTCTTGGGTGTCCTTAATTTTCTTATCTGTAAGAAAGCTTAATGGTAACTGACTTACCTGATGGATGATGGTAAGGGGAGGAGAATTCCTCTTATCTTTTGGATCTGTGATTCTATGACTTTTAGGACACATCACAAGCCAGGATAGTAAACTTTTAGCAAAGTAATAGCAAGTAACAGCCATTTAGAATGGAAGACCTGAAAATTCATCATTTATTAGATCAAAATTAGATGTACGATTTTGAAAACAGAGAGATACATATCAGTCATTTTTTCTTTTCTAATAGGAGAAAGTTAATTTCTACATTTACTAGCTGTATAGAAAATAGTGCTCATCACACATTAGTTTTTTGAGATTCAGGGAAAATAAATCATCAGCTCTCTGTGACACTTAATCCATCCCAGTGTCATTATGTCTTTGAATTAAGTTATTAATTACCCTTAATTAAATTCATTTTAAATGGTGGAATTTCCATTTCTAAGAGCTTATTTCATAATTCCTGGAACTTTTATAAATTCTACTCAATTTAACAAATATTTATTAAGGTTATTTTATGTAAGTTATGATTTTAGATATTTTAGATAACCACAGATTTCATATCCCTTGGAAAAATTCAGCATGCCTCTTCCTCTTGTAACTATAACTGCTATTAGAGCTTTAGGCTTAGCTTTTACATTCTGGAAGACAATAGAAACTGCATGTATTGGGGAAATTATCTCAATATTTGAAAGAAGGAATTTGACCAAGATTTAAGGAAAAACAAACATGCTGGAGCTTAAAAGATCCCACAAATATCTTTATTTGGGGAGCACTGGATGATGGGTGATGGTTATATTCCCAACATAAGTTTTATATTAGATGCCATAATAGATTTTACATGCTTTTGTTTTATGTTATTTTTGTTTATCATGATCATGTATTTAGAAAGAAGGTTTGACTTTAGAAGTGACCCAGGGGAAAGAATTATTCTGGGCCAAAGTAACAAGTTCTAAGAAGTATGACATCTAGTCATGCTTCTCCCTCCAAATGCAAGAATAGAGTACAAAGGGTGTTGGGAAGGGGGGATCTGAGTTCCTTTAGGCAACCCCTTTCTGTGTCTTCTCTTCCCATCTCTCTTTGGGCCTATCTTTCAAGAGATGCCAACAATTTCCAATTGGGCCCTTTGGATAGAGTAATACGTTAATTGGTAACTGATCCACACACCATTTCTTTCTCAAATAAATGCACTTCTTGCTTATTTCTTATTTGTTCTGTTTGCCTGTTACTGATTGGGAGTGGGATGTGTGCTCCACTGCTTGCATTCACTTTTGGACCTGCTTAATGGAGCACCCTGATCTGCGTCCCTTTGAAACCAAGCAAGCAGGTGACATGATAATCTCGTCCCTTGTTTTCACGTTCACAATTTTTTAGTGTTAAAAACAAAACAAAACAAAACAAAATACTGGAAAGTTCAGTGAATGCCCCCAACATCAAGTCATGAGCCCTTGAGTAATGCATTGTCACCAACAGGTCCTTTTATTTTATTAATTTTCTGGACATACAGACCTGTCTGGATTCTATTGATACAAACCTAATTTACCCAGAGTTAAAGTAAGCTCACCAGCCCCTACTTTATAATAGCAGTGCTCTAAGCTGGGCTTCTCAAGGAACCAATTTCAGGATTTACAATATCTGAATAAATTAAAACAGAAGAGGTTATAACTCTGAAAGAGGGCAAGTAGTTTTCCAGTTTTCCTCAGAGTTGAAAATATTATTTGTGTAGTGAAAATGAAAAATAAGAGGAGTTAAAGCCAGGATCTCCTGATGAAAGCTGAATGAATGCTTACTGACTGCTCTCTGGGGGAATGCTCTAAGCCATATTTAATGTCACAGAAAATGAGAAAGAGGTGAAGATCTGTCATTAAAATCATGACAATTATTTCTCTTGAAGGCATATAATCTTTAAGTGCTAAATTTCTCTAAATTAGATAAAAATTATTTTATAGTAAAAAACAAATGCTGTCTAGTGGTGTGAGTTGGTAAGTATTTTTGTAGGAATTAAGTTGCATAGAATATCCCAAGTGTTTTCTATGCTAGCCCAAGATTGGTGATTAGCTTGGCAGGTAAAAGGACAAGTAGCAGAGACTTTAGTAACTTTCTCTGAGGTGCTCAAATTTTGAAAACAGCGGTCCACTTATCAAATTTTAATTGCAGGTGCGATGTGTGTGTGTGTGTGTGTGTGTGTGTGTGTGTGTTTTGGCACCATGTTTATGTATGTATGTATGTATGTATGTATGTATGTATGTATGTATGTATTTCCGGAATAGGCTTTATTTTTAGGGCAATTTTAGGTTCACAGCAAAATTGAAGGTGACGGTACGGACCTTTTCCCTATATTCCCTGACCCCGTACAAGAATAGCCTTTCTCCATTATCAGTGTCCCCCATCAGAGTGATACTTTGTTATAATTGGTTAACCTACACTGTTACATCATTATCACCCAATGTCCATAGTTGACATTAGAGTTTACTCTTGGGGTTGTACAGCCTCTGGGTATAGACAAATGCATAATAACATGTATCCACAGTAGTATCATACAGAATAGTTTAACTGCCAGAAAATGCTGCATTCTGTCAATTCATCCCTCCTTCCTTTCCAACATGGCAACCACAAATCTTTTCAATGTCCCTATGGTTTTGCCTTTCCTAGGATGTCATGTAATCGGAATCATACAGTATATTGCCTTTCCAGATAAGCTTCTGTTACCGAGCAGAATATGCATTTAAGGTTCCTCCATGTGTTTTCGTGGCTTGATCGCTCATTTCTCCTTAGTGCTGAATAATATCCTGGTGTCTAGATGTAATTTATTTATCCATTCACCTACTAAAGGACATGTTGGTCGCTTCCAAGTTTTAGTAATCATGAATTAAATTATGAGTAAACCTTTATACAATTAGGAATAAAGCTGCTCTAAATAAAAAAAAAAAAGAAGCAGGACATTTGTGTATTACTTTCAGATTAAAAAAAAATGTGAAGATTTCACAGAACAATTTATACACCTGCTTCTTTGGGGGAAAAAAAAAGTATGTGTCCATACTGGGCAGTCTGTGAAGCAGTGGACAGATAAAGCTGAAGAGCGGTCATGGTTTTATGGGAAGCCCAAGTGTTGTGTTCACCACAGCTTCATCCCAGTGCCTCATCCTTCCCTCATCACCCGCTGAATGGTTCCTGTTAACCTTCTGTTTTCTATAAGCATTTAAATTTGCATCCTCCAGAGGAGTGGAAACCAAATAAATAGATTGTTATTTAAAGGGTTTTGGCTTTTATTCAGAGACCCTCATATTCCTGGTGCATAGTTTTCTTCTTCTTCAGTTCATATTGTTAAACTGTATTACTTGGAGTGGGAGGGGGACCAAGGGTCATATTAGAGTTTACTCTTGGGGTTGTACAGCCTCTGGGTATAGACTTTGTTGCATTATCTGGAAAGCGATAACTAAAAGCCTATTCGGCAGGTCATCTTGTTCTGTATCTTTTTTGAGGTCCCTTCTACCCAGTGGCCCTGGCCTTCCTTCTGCCACTGAAGGATGGGACAGAGCCCCAACTCCGTTCTTTCACAGCTGTTTCTCACTTGCATTTTTCCCCTTTGTTCCCCATCCAAGTACAATGTGGGTGATCCTGTCCCATCTCTTGGGGAATTTCTTATTCTGAGCTAAGGGAGTAACTAAGTTTCAAAAGAAACTATTATATTTAGAACAATGCCTGAGGATGCTTAAGATGCATTGAAGGTTTTGCAATTTGGTCCTCATCCTGGCACCTAAATTCTGTGAAATTGTCATGTCTCCATGAACTTTAATTTCCGCCTCTGTGTGTCAACACATTTGGTCCGTCATGGGCCTCAGATACCCAGCAGCCCGATTGCCGGTCCCTCTGACATTCTCTTTACTCACTCCCTACGCTACTTCTCAGCATCTAATTCATGGCAAACAGCAATCCAGACTCTTTACCTTGCATATCCAGACTCAACCTCAAAAATCAATGCACACAGTGTATCAATGCCCAGTTGTCCTGAAGGAAACCCATTGCTATTTAGAAACAGCTCCCAGATGTTTCTCCTAACCAAAAGCAAGCATGAGTTTAGGCAGTTGGAGGCACACTGATGGGCAGCCTGGCCATTTCTTGGCATAGTTTCAGTCTGGGTGCATTTGAGACATCATTTATTCCAGTGAGGGTCTTCCCACACTGAGCTGAGTTTAGTTGTTAAAATTGCCACAACAACAAAAAAATTCCATTTAGATTTTGTTTCTGATGTATAACACTAAAAATCTCCTTTTAAAACCTCAAATATTTCTTGTTTCATTTAATCCTTAGCTTGTATCCTCCATTTAAAATGCTTAACAGAAAATTTGCTTAGCCATTTTAGAGAAATGAGAACTGCTTGATTTGCTTTCCTCTTTGTTGTAAGAAAAACATCCACTAGTCTAGATTACAGTGTTGCAAAATTAAGGAATTTGAAACATCTTAAAAAACATGGAGCATTGCTCCATCTCCCTGAGATACTCGGTCATGCCTTTCCTTTGCACCATAATCTCTCATATATAATGAGAAAGGCCTTCTAGTTCAAACTTGCTATTTTACAAATGAGGAAATTAAAGAGGTGTGGTCAGTACCCAGCTAGTGAATCAAAGAAATGTTAACGCCCATTCTCTGGTCTAGGTAGAGTCTGGGAAAGCAGATGGGTGGCCCTTGGGAATTTGGGGTTTATAAGGGGATTGGTTGTCAATGGGATGGCAGACAGGGAAGACATGACCCTGTGGATGGAGAGCAGGGAAGAAGAAAGCAAAACGTAACTCTAGAGTTGGGGCTGAATAAACTTACATGAAAAGTGAACTGACGGAAAATAGAGACACAAAATAAGGCAGGCATGGAGTTTGATTACTTGTGTCTAAATTTTGCAAACACCAATTTTTGGATGATTTACTGCTTTTCTGGACAGTTGTGAGCATCCCAAAGAAAAGAGGCCTGAATGGGAGTCCCCCAAGAATTCCTTTCTATTTGAAGGCCCTAGGTCTCTGATTGGCTCTTTTTTTTTTTTTTTTTAATGCTTTCCTCTCTTCTTTCATGTATTTTTTATATTGTAAAGAAAGAAAATGAGACTATTTTCCTATCATGAATGCATTTCTAAATTATATTAGGCTTAATTCGATCACTCATTTTGTTGATTGTGGCATTCTTAAATAGAGCTCATACCCATGATCAAAAGCCACTGGTTGGCAGTTTATGGTAGCACCGCATCCATTCCTGCACACCCGGGGGTCTCTGACGACTTTTTGGCTGGGTCTCCATATACTTATTGGTATAATACTTTGAACACTATATGTTGTGATATGCATTTATTTATTTACTTGTATATTTGTAAATCATATACTCAATTGCTATAATATTATGTATATTTTAAGGGAGCCACGAGAGCTAATTTAGGGAAGATGTGTTTGCTTGTTGCAGGCCTGTGCATTACTTACACCCTTATTTGCAGTTGGTAGTTGCTTATATCTAGGAGAAAGATGAGCTTTTCCATCTGTGTACCAACAACTTCCATGTATCTAAGTACTGGGCAGAGATTATTTTAGTGTCTGTTTGATACATACGAGCTTTAGCAAAGTTGTTTTCTTTCTTCCTACCTCTTCTTTATACCATTTGTATAATTTAAAAATGAATTTATGATAATATTAATAGCACACTCAATATTAAAAACATCATCTCATACAATTTTCATTTCTGCATATTACTTTTCATGTGCATTCATTAGTATCCTAAAATTCATACTGTTTTGTATTGTGCTTTTTTCGAGTTCAGAATGGCGTCATAAAAATTTGCTTGTGTTGACGATATAATCCCAGTTTCAGTGCCTTTATAATAATCCTGTAGGCTTTAAGAGTATAATTTAGTTAGCTGGTCTTCTCATTTTGGATACATATCAGCTATTTTTTGTTTGCTTTTATTATTATAGATAACCCTGTCTGAATCACAGTTCTGTCCTTTTCCTTAATGCTTCTATTGCATTATTTTCCTGGTCTGAAATACCTTAGTCAAGATGTAGAAGTATATGTCCTTCTCATTGTATTTGTCCTTATCTCCCTGAAATTTCTGCAGTCCTGAGTTAGTGTATTCCTTGTATGTCCGTATCCAATTATTCCCAGATCAAGACCACATAGTCAAGGTCGTTTTCCTTTTGCTGACTTCCACACCAAGTCAGCTCTAGGAGATCACTGCTTCTCTACAAGGCTGCCAGGTCTATTGAGTGGTTCCACTCATTGGACCAATGTAGGTCACTGCTTGGTTTCCCAAGGTGTGGTTCTTCTCTATACGATAATGCTACACCACCACTGCTTGGGACTCCTTGGGAGTATGTGCTAGTCACTGCACAGACTGAAGGACATATCTAGTTGTGCTGGACGACTCATATCATCAGGAAATTATTACCAGGAGGAACAAATATTTAAATCAATTCTTTATATATGACTGTTACCATTATATATGACTGTTACCATGGTCAAAACAAAAGCCCTGCCTGTCACAAGAGGGACACCGGTGGGCATAGCTTAACCCCAAGTCTTGTTCCTTTGAGTAGTTTCTGCCCTCTCCTGTGAGAATCTGCTTCTTCAGAATTTCTGAGGGCAAATCTCCAACTTCCTTTTGGAAAATAGACATTCTACCAGGATGCTTCATGTTCCCACTAATCCTCCAAAATTATAATATCAGTCCAGAAAAATACCATGAGGAGATTCAGCTGGTCGCATGGGTTAGGCTGTGACACTGCAAACTAGTTACCATTTACAAATGCACACTGAGAACAAAGGAGAATTTGGTCATTGATATACAACCATGAAATATAAACCACGCTTGAAAGAGTTTTAGGATAAGTTGGTTATGGTAGTCAAAAAGTGCCATAGTAACAGAATTATGTCTAAGTAGATAGATTTTTAATATGAGCTTATCTGTCAGTACTTCAAACTTTTCTTTTGAATTGTCTCTACAAGGCATTTAAAATAATATCCTTATTTTCCTCAGAATCTCCAATATTTACTGAAAGGAGAAGACATTTTCACATTTCTAAGTCTCAGATCTCACCTTATTCAGTGTTTGAAATGATGAAAATCAGATTGAAATCTAGTATTTAAATGTCTACTTCTGTGTTCTGCCAAAGCCCATGCAAAGCCAGGAAAGCTAAGCAAAAATTGATTTTTATTGTCTTTTTACTCTTTCAGCCCAACCTGGTTTTCATTATTGTTGAAATCAGATGCACTTCACGTTGATCTGGGTCTTGAACCAGTATAATCCCTGATTCCCACAATTGAAAGAACCATCATCATAGTGCGTCCAAAGATAGAGAGGAAACTGTGTGGACTTACTACATTTTTGCAGTTTGCTGTGGCTTCCGGGTTCTCTGAATTATGCATTGGATCCTGGGCAGAGAGGAAAAAAAAATTAGAACTTGATCCTGCATCTTCAAATGAGATTAGGGTGAATTTTGGGGAGTGGCTTACCCACAACTGATGCTATCAAATCATCCGTCCATCCCAGTGTCTGGTAAAGATAGGTTCACATGTCCGACATCATCACCGCCTGCCAGTCTGGCCTTTCTCTCAGATGCATTGTTACTGTTGACACTGATATTACTAGGGGAAGGTTGGAGAATCTGGAAGGATGTGTGAGGTTTAGCATGGGCGAAAGGCAGAGCTATCAATTTGGATCTTCTGTCTCTAAGCAAGGATGAACCTCACAGGGTGGATATTCCTCATCCTCACTTGGGCACAGAGGGCCCATCAAAGCAAAAAGGCTACTTAGGCAATAATCATCAGGGCTTTGTAAAAAGCAGCGCTGTTAGATGTACTTAATCTTTAAGGCAGACGGACAGGTTTGTGGCTTTACAATAAAGTAATGAATCTATTTGACAATCTTATTAAGACATTATGGATGGAAGGCCTAAATCAGAGTTTTAAAAATCGTTCCCAGAGTCTCTGTTTTAGCTTTTTTTCTTTTTCTCATCCCTTTTGTTGGGGGAGAGTGGAGGGGAGGAATGTGGTAAGGCGGGGAATTAGTGACCTGCTTGCCCTGCAAAGCCCTGGCTCTTGTGTGAAGCCTTCCCTGACCATAGTGGTATCTGTTGATTTGTCCTCTCTAATCTCTGAACTAACAGGGCATTTATTGAAGGATCAGGCACTAAATCCTAAGTCCACCCTCTCTCAGGCTTCCATGTTGTCTGTAAACTCCATTTTACACTTTTCAAAGCCCTCTTAACAGTGTAGGGAGATGGGTGCCAGGGTGGCTCAGTTGGTCAAGTGTCTGCCTTCAGCTCAGGTCATGATCTCAGGGTCCTGGGACCTAACTCAGTATCCAGCTCCTTGTTCCGGGTGGAGCCTCCTTCTCCCTCTCTCTTTACCTGCTGCTCCCTCTTCTTGTGCTCTTTTTCTCTGTCTCTCTCTCTCTCTCTCTGTCAAATAAATCAAATCTTAAAAACAACAACAACCAGTGTAGGGAGACCCACCCAGTACCATGTGTTTGGCTCCCCCAACCCCTCCATGAGCTCCTTAGAACATCAACTTATCTTATTCATCATTCCAGTTCCCTTCATCCATAGCAAAGGATGTAATGCAAATACTGTAATGCAAATACTGGTGTTTAACACATTATAGCTGAATTGGAAAGAATAATTTAGCATTCACCAGGAAAATTATGAAATATGATATGAAATACGTAATAATTAGAATTAGAAGTTTTTCCTCTAAATCCCAATATTTTCTCACCTCTCAGAGATAATCTGTAATTCTAGCTACTCCAGACCCCTCAGGATTTTCCTAGATTTATCTCCCACTCCCGGTCCAAGCCAGTTAGCACATCATATTTCCAAGGCCATATTGATTGGTATAGAGCTAGATATAGATCCAGTCAGAAATGATGAGAAGGAATACAATTTTTCTTGGGGTGTCTGAGAAGATTCATAGACCTTCTAGCACATCAAAAACCTCTGAGTAGGTAGAGTCTGGAGACTCTGTCCTCTTCTTGTTCTTCCGCAGTGGCTGTGATGAACACAGAATGCAGTGATAGAGAGAAACTGATTCAAGATGGCGGTTGGTCTCTACCTTGTCTTTCAAAAGGCTTACTACTATCTGCTTCCCTTTCTTGAGTTAAATGAGTCAGTATATTCTTTATTTTTCTTTTTTTTCCTTTCTCCTCCTTTTACTGTTTTTCCTCTTCTTTCCTTCTCCTCCTCCTTCATCATCTTCGTTTTGCTTACGCCTGCTTGGACTGTGATTTCTATCAGTTGTCACCGAGAGTCCTAATCAATAACTCAGTGGAGATCATCTGTTTCTCTTTGGTGTAGTAACACAATTGTGCTTCATTCATGTGTTGATATTTTGACAAATTAATGCATCCACAGGCCAACAGCAAACTATTGATGTAAGTGTGGTATCTTCTGTTTTCTAAATGGTGTCCAGATTTGTAGAGATACATTTGTCTGTGCTGTGAGAATTGAAAATCCTTCATGCATAACTTGAGTGCTCTGTTGATGTAAGTAATTTGGCATTTCTTTCCAAGTGCAAAAGAGTTCCTGTTGATTTTGAATGCGCAGGCTGTAAACAGAGGAGATGAGAAGCAGACCAGGGAAGAACAAATTTCCTTTGTGTGTGACTGTTAGAAATTTAGAAACTACCTGCCCCAGTTTGGGGTTTAACAGAGACTGAAGACGTGAAGTAGGAAGTTATGACGGGCCGTGCTTAACTTTTCCCAAGTACAATTATTTAATTTCTACATATGTTGTCCTCACAGATATAATTTACTGTTTATTTTAATTTTAGGAATGAACAACCTTAACGTTTTGGCTTGAAATGAGTCTAAATCACAGTGTCAGCGATTTGCTCTGTCATATGCCCTTATAATCTTTATATCTTGGGGCACTTTGGTGGCTCAGTGGGTTAAGCCTCTGCCTTCCACCAAGGTCATGATCTCAGGGTCCTGGAATTGAGTCCTGCGTCGGGCTTTCTTCTGGGCAGGGAGCCTGCTTTCCCCCATCTCTCTGCCTGCCTCTCTGCCTACTTATTATCTCTCTCTCTCTGTGTCAAATAAATAAATAAAATCTTAAAAAAAAGTCTTTATATCTTTGCCGTAATCAGTCAGACTCAGATCTAATTACCATCCTTTCCTAGTGAGGGCTCAATTTAAAAACCACTTTTAAAAGAATAAAAGAAAAACAGAATGTCAAATGATGAAAATTATATGATTCAGATTTGGGATCCTGGATTAATTTTTCCAGGGACTCCTTTCAAATCCAGTTAATGTTAATGTAAAGTTAATGTGTTAGACCTGTTGGTGGGCAATGGGCAAATAAGACCTTCATGTTACTGTATTATGTTAATGCTACTGCTAATGCTAAGTAACAAATTAGTACATAAGGAAGAGACATAATTTCCATTAAAAGAGAGACTTTCTTATATGTTACCTTAGTGCTTTGCTTCTTGCCCTTTTAAGCCCCACAGTGCAGTGGCTGGTTTCGCTTGAGTATTTTTATTGATTATAACTGCTGGTATAAGGCAACCTGTGCTTCCCTTAAACATTCTTCCTAACGGAGGTTATTCCTTTACATGACATGAAGATGGATCTAGAGGCAGCAGGGCTGTCAGTGGAAGGAAGTTAAAGCCAGAGAGGACAAAGTGGGCTGGAGGTGGAGTGGTGTGCCAACTTCACAGCTCAGTGAGATAGCTAGGAGCAACACTTTGCTCATTTTTGCCTGTCAGTTGTCATAGAAACCGTCCATCTAGTGACCTCTTTAGGTTCCCTAATAAGCCACTTCAATACTTGTTAAGGTGTTTTTTATTTTTATTGGTTTTTTGTTTGTTTGTTTGGTTTGGTTTTGTTTTTGCTTGTTGTTTCCTTTCAGTAGCTAGTTCTTTGGAGATGATCAAGCTGCAAATTGATTCCATGTCTTATTGATCTGACCTTTGGACAAGATATGCAAAGCTGAAAATGTATGGATTTGAACATGTCAGTTCTCCTTTTAAAAGAATTTCCTACACAATAGGAGAGAATGTGGGCAATCATTTTATGGCCTTTACCAAAGTAATTCTTACTATTGAGATGAAATTGGTCAAGGCTGCTAGGTTCTGGCATTGACAGAGGTCCTTCCTCAGCTCTGTGATCATGGGTAAGTCATTTCTTTCCATTGGCTTCTTTTCCGTCAGACATTGCATGATGAGCTTGAAATGGACAGGGTCACATTTCCCTTTAAAAGATGTCGGATTCTCAATACATGAAAGACAGGTGGGTTCCTCTCGACATTCCATGGTGTATTGCATTGTTGTCCCACTACAGGCATTTACAAACACACAGGATTGCTATATTTTCCTGTTTGTTTCATTTGCCCTGGTTTCCAAGAGTATTATGGTCTTTTTTGTTGAGAACATTAGTAGTCAGAGTGGGTACGGTAGAAAGAATACATAGTTCCAGTGAGATTGGGTTAGTACCTGAGAAAATATCTTGAACTAGACAGTATTATTTTGTTGTCTCTAACTATCAGAAAGTTTCCTTGTGAAGGGAATAATATAAAAACCTCTATGGCACCTTTCCATTTGCTGCATTTTATTTAATTGGTTGGGATGAAAATCTTTTGTGGATTAGGAATGCATTTTCAAATTTTACTGAATTTGAGAAAAATAGAAAGAACTCTGAAAACAGGCCCAAAGCAGAAGCTGAAAAACAGGTGAATTCCATTGTTTTTAATGAAGTAACAGTCGCTCTGTTGGGATTAGAATCCAGTGCACTAGCAGAATATTTTACAGCATGATGCTGTCATGTTTTGATAGGGAGTGGACCAGCAGACTGCCTGAAAGGGATTTCAGAGCATCTCAAGAGAACATAGACCAGAATGGAGTTAAATATCCAATAATGTTAAATCGGGGCAAAAGAAGGCTTATTACCCTCTGAACTCTATGTCTTTCTGAAATGGAAATCTAGTAATGTGGCAGAAATAACATTTGGTTTAGGTTTTGAAAGTATCATAGAGTATAGTATCTTGGGGTATTTGTTCATATATTTATGAATTTTATCTCTCTTTTTCTTTTTCCTTCCTTCCTCCCTCCATCCCTCCCACCCAACTACCTACCTACCCTCCCTCCCTTCCTTCCATGCTGTTATAGAAAAGGCAAGAAAAGCAATGCTTCATGTTTAGTTACAAAAATTCCCACCTTTGTCTCTTAACAGAAGGCACAGTAGTGCAGTAAAAAGAGTTTTAGAGTCAGACTTACTTAGGTAAGATCTGAACTTTGGCATTTGTAGCCATGTAACTAACCTAAGACTAGTTGCTGATTTTTGCTAATTGATGGGTTTTCAAGGAGGAAATGGCAATAATGAGGGTTGTCAGACATTTTTAGTGAAGAGAGAGAAATGATCACAATAGTCAACATTTCTTTGGCACTTACTGTATGCCAGACTGAATGAGTGCTGGCCATGTATGATCATGTTAACTCCCACACTGATCCTGTAAAGAAGGTTCCATCATTTTTCCATTGTTCTCCTAAAGACAGAGAATCTCAAAGTTCTCAAGTATCTTGCCTGTTGTCACACAGCTAAAAGGGGTCAGAGGGGTGGAGGCCTGAGGTTAAAACCAGCTGTGTCTGACTTCAAAGCCTTTGGCTCTTACCTCCTATGCCAAGTTGCCTAATGTAGTTAGTGCCTGTTACCTATTAGGCTGTCAGTACATGTTAATAATCCATCATCCCATCCATTTAACCAACACACACACACATACACACACACACACTCCTTAACTTTCAGTCATCAGTTCCACCCTAGCCTAAAATGACAAAGATGAAATCCAACCCCACACAACTAGGATTCTCAATCTTTAGTCAGTCATGATTCTGTTTCTTTCACAGTGTGCTTTGGATAGGTTTCCCTAAATTTATTACACTAATAGACATTTCTTAATTAGGTCTGTTGGGATGTAATTTTACGTGTGTCTCTTGTACTTCTGCGTGTCTAGTGAACAGAAGTGTTGACATATGTTATTCTGGATTATATTATTAAGGATGTTTGCAGAGCAAATAACCCTGGAGAAGAGAAGTGTCTCCCTCAAAGGCAGAGAAGCAGGTTTGTTTATTGTTCAGTATATTAAAGATAAGTTCCTGCTCTAGGGCAAAGGTCAGGAAGATTTGCTCATAGCCCAGCTTTGAAGAAAAATTCAAGTTCCCCAAGATTGGGTCCTCATCTTTGATACAATCCTACTATATGTGCAGCATCTAGGCTGCTAGAGGTTGACCCTGTGGGACTCGGAACCAATGCAAACTTGAAGCTCATGCTACTTGCTGTGGCTTTGTGCAATAGAGTCCCAGAAGTCTGTGTCTTCTGCCTGTATCCATTAAACTTTAGGTGGATTTGTTAGATTGCGAGTGAGATAAAAATCTTAGAGCCTTCACTGTTCTTGACAAGATCTAACATTTATCAGTTGCTTTCCATGCACACCAGACTGCCACGTTTTACACATATAGTTTCATTGATACACCCTGAGATATTTACCACTATCCTCCTTCTATCTGACGCAAAGTGTAGCTCACCACTCAAGGGTAGACCTTATGACGACTTGAAGTATTGCATCTGATAACCTGAAGAGAACATATCATTTGTTTAGCTAGGATTCATGACGCTGTAGACTCAGGTGCTCAAACTTTTTATACCCTTCTGTATTCTGAATCTTACATGTCAGGTGCCCGTCTTTCCAGTTTGGGTTACTTAGAAATTGCAGTTAAATTTGAAAATAATTAACCTAATAATGTTGAGCTTATTAAAATTTAATTAACCAAAAATATGGTTATATAATTGTGACATTATGTAAAACTGCTGATAGTACAGAAGTCAGTACGAAGGCAGCTTGCATATGCACTTATTTCTCACTTGAATTCTACTCAGTATTTGTATGCAGAGTCTGGGGTCTCACAAGGACCCACTTCTTGTATGAAGTAATACATGTATTAAACGCCATAAGACACAAAATTTTGTCATTTAATAATCCTTATCCTAGGCTTTAGGTGCTAACATTTAACAGAATGTTTTAAAATCGGGTAGTTGGTGATATATGAGCCAGTCTTCGATGATAGTGTCCAGGTAGTAGAACCTATCATGGGGGTCACATTTTGGGGGTGGAGAACTGTTTCTTGTCATCTGCTACAGATAGACCCTAACTTCTCTGTTAAACTGGTCTTAGTTTGAGACAACCAATTGGGGAAATTACTTCAATGCCTTTGAAATTCCAGAAAGGCTAAATATTACTTAGAATTTAAAGCCTCTCCTTGGTTAACAAAGAGACATTAAACTGCTTTATCAACTCCTTGAAAACTGTGACACAAATATAAAGTATTATTATCAGATTTGTTGACAATGAAATATTTTACTTGGTCTTTTCTATTCCTTTTGAAATAGACTTTGAGAGCCACTAATGGACAGTGTAGACATCATTTGATTAAAGATGTCTACAAAATAAAAGCATAGAATTAGAAGGATATTGTCTTTTTATGAGATTTGTAATTTTGTGATGTCCTTATATTGAATTGTACTTTTTTCCAACTGATGTCAGAAATTTTTTAAAGAAGTATTTTATCTGCAAAGTTAATAGAAGGAGCTGGATCACAATATCCTCTTCACCTAATCCTTAATAAAATAAACACAAGAAATTGTTGGGGTGGAAAATTCTTCTCTTCTTCCTTTTAAGGTTCTTTGGCTGGCCAATAATTAAATTGATATGAGACACATTAACAGGAAAAAACCAAACATGTTTAATAACATGGATACCTTCTGGACACAGGAGAGAGACCCAGGAAAACTGAGTGATTCCTGAAGTGTCTGAAATCATCTTCAGTTCAGATACCATCTTCAACTAACGATAGAAGAAGATGTTGGGGTTAGGAAGTCAGTTATGGGTGGTTACCAGGAGCATCAGAGTAAACAGGGTAGGGTTATGCAGATTGAAGTCTGTGTCTTCTCCACTGATAAGAGTTTCTAGAGATTTAGATTTAGAATCATCCCTCTCTTATCTCTCTTATCTGGTGCTCAATTTTCAGAGCTTTCTTGTGTCTACAGTTTCTTAAAATAACCAGCCTAAGACAGGTGATGTGCCAAAGAGATGTGTCTTGGGATGGCAACATTTTTTTCCACTTCAGGATCTAAGAATCTCACCTAGGGGAGCCTGGGTGGTACAGTGAGTTAAGTGTCTGACTCTTGGTTTCAGGTCAGGTCATGATCTCAAGGTCCTGAGATGAAACCCTGGATCGGGCTCTGCACTCAGTGTGGAGTCTGCTTGAGATTCTCTTTCCTTCTCCCTCTGCTCCTAAGGCTCGTGCCCTGCCCCCCTGCAAATAAATAAATAAATCTTTAAAAACAAATAAGGAAAAATCCTAAATAAAACCCCTAAACATTACAAGTATCAACTAAATTAAAAAAATGTCTGAGTATGTGTTGGAGGGGTAGTGATTGGCACATTACAGTGCTATAAACTTCAAAAACTGGTGATCAAGGGAACAGATCGAAGGTTGGAACACTGCATGACATCAATCCCATTCCTCACCTTACTGCTCCTAAAGGCCACTTAAGTCAGAATTCTCACCAATATTCCCAGTTTGAAGTGAAGTGAATGGTATTCTGATCTGCCTTGAACAATCTGCTCTGAATAACCAGTGAAATGAAAACTGGAACTAGAGGGTAATTTTCTGTGAAGGAAGCAATTTTTCCAGAGCTTAAAAAAACTGGAGGTATTATGCTAAATCTGAGCTCACTTTGTGGGAATGGGTTACCTCTCACCACTAAGCAGAATGGAGCCAGTACAGCATGTTAAACAAATTCTCTGAAAGGGAGCAGAACCAAGGTATTCTAGCGGAGAATGAATTTGCACTAAATGGAGCACTTCAGTTTCAACAAACAAATTTTAATGAGAAAATTTCAGTTCTCAAAATGTAGCTATTAGGGGAAAGAAGTAAGTCTCATATAGAAATAAAAATAGAGACACAGGAACTACCTTCATAATGTCATAAAATAGAAATTCTAGATAGTATTGACAAGATGAGAAGGAGCAGAATGGAAATTGTAGTTATAATTTGGGCCAGCAGATGAGTAGGCAGGGAAAAGATTGATGAACCATAGTATGGAATCTGGAAGAAAATGTAATCCAAGGAAAGAAAAGAAAATTCTTGATGCTTTACACTAAAAAAAACCACCAAAAAACAAAAAAACAAAACAAAACCATACATTAAACAAGAGTTCCCACCCACTTACCAAAAACATAACAAAAAAGAGGAAGAGCTGAGGAAAAAGGGAAAAATCTAGAAAATAAATTCTTAAGGGTCCAGACAGTGGTGACCGTAATATAAGGAATCTCTTGTGTATGAAAGAAAAAAGCCTACAGATGATTTTTTTCCTCCAGTTGATACAGCAGAAGAGATGATTTATTGTGCACATGTTACCTTCAGCCACAGCTGAGAACAAGACTATTCCAGAATGTCACAGGTCCAGGACAAAGGACCGGAAGGGGATTGTTCTGGTGTGAGCAGGGTGGATCTCTGAAAGGTGGTCATTGCCATCCATGGTGATGGACATCCTAGATCCAAGGAAGCATGTTCTAGACAGTAGCTATGTAGTCCCAGCAATTTGTGCTGGCATCCTTGGTCCTTGGCTTTCCTTATTTCTGCTCCTGTGGCTTCTGTGGGTGGTTGAGTTAGTGGTTTGCGTGGACCTGCATCTCATGTTTCTTCTTCACTTCAGGCTGTACATTCGCTTCTTTCTCCACTGGACTATCATTGTGCCAAGGTTTCCAGGAAGATAGTGCTTAATGCCAAGAACCGCCTACACATGACATTTAAAAATGGCTTAAAATATAATAGAATAAACCCTGATTTATAAAAGGATAACACCTAGGTTATATCTTGGGCAGCATTAAAAAAAGTTGTTTTTTTTTTTTAAAGTTTACATACAGTAAAATTCACTTTTTAAATGTGCATATCTATTAGTTTTAACCAGTGAGTAGAATCTGATAATCAACACTGCAGTTAAAGCACAATTTCTTCCAATTTACCCCAGAAGGGGTAAATTGGAAGGGGAGATGAATCATGAGAGACTATGGACTCTGAAAAACAATCTGAGGGGTTTGAAGTGGTGGGGGGGTGGGAAGTTGGGGTACCAGGTGGTGGGTATTATAGAGGGCATGGATTGCATGGAGCACTGGGTGTGGTGAAGAAATAATGAATACTGTTATGCTGAAAATAAATAAATTAATTAAAAAAGTAAAAGTTAAGATTTCTTATAATAAAAAAAAGCACAATTTCTTTACACCTAAATTTCTCTCCTGCTACCCCTTTATAGTCATTTCCTCCTCCTTTCTCAGTCTCTGCCAATGTTCATATGCCATTTCTGCCTGTACTTCTGCCTTTCCCAGAATATCATATAACTGAAAGCATACCTACCATATGTAATCTTTCAAGTCTGGTTTCATTCACTTAATATAATGCGAAATTTATCTATGCATTTATCAATATTTACTCATTTTTATTGCTGTGTAGTAACCGATTGTATCCTTGTTTCGCAATTTATTTGTTCCGTAGTCGAAGAAAATTTAGATTATTTCCAATTTCTAGATTCTCTCTTCCTTTCTCTCTCTCTCTATATATATTTATATATTTAGAGAGAGTATATATGCATATATTATATATATCTGTTAAGTTTATATATACATTAGCAAACAGGATTTTGTGTGCACATACATATATTTTCATTTACCTTGGTTTAACATATATAGCTTAATAAGCTTATATAGCTTATTATAGCTTATAGCTGTTAATAGCTTATATATAGCTTATCTGTTTGTGTGTGTGTGTGTGCGTGTGTGTGTGTATATATATATATATATATATATATATATATATATATATATCTTAATAAGAAACTGCCAAACTGTTTTCCATAGTGACTGTACCATTTTATAGTACCACCACCAATGAATAAAAATTCCTGTTCTGTCACATTTGGTGTTATGAGTTGTTTTAGTTTGTTAGTTTAATTTTAGCTATTCTAATAGGTTGGTAGTCATATCTTTTTTTTTTTTCAAGATTATTTATTTATTGGGGCGCCTGGGTGGCTCAGTGGGTTAAGCGGCTGCCTTTGGCTCAGGTCACGATATCAGGGTCCTGGGATAGAGTCCCGCATCAGGCTCTCTGCTCAGCAGGGAGCCTGCTTCCCTCTCTCTCTTTTCTGCCTGCCTCTCCATCTACTTATGATTTCTCTCTGTCAAATAAATAAATAAAATCTTAAAAAAAAAGAGATTATTTATTTATTTATTTGACAGAGAGATCACAAGTAGGCAGAGAGGCAGGCAGAGAGAGAAGTGGGGGAAGCAGGCTCCCCGCTGAGCAGAGAGTCCGATGTGGGGCTCAATCTCAGGACCCTGAGATCATGACCTGAGCTGAAGGCTGAGACTTAACCCACTGAGCCACCCAGGCACCCCGGTAGTCATATCTTGTGATTTTAATATACATTTCCCTAATGACTAAGGTAGCTGAACATATTTTCTTATGCTTATTTGCTGTCAGTATATCTTCTTTTGATGTGTCTCTTCCATTTTTTCCCATTAAAAAAAAAAGAGTCATTTGTTTTTTATCATGTAATTTTGAGAGTGCTTTATTAAGTCTGAGATTGTGAGATTTTACCATTCTTGTAAGCCCAGAAGTTAGTTTGCCACAGAATATGAATATTCTGACAAACATAGGAGGCTTTCTGAATCAGAAGAGCAATTTAATACTGTTGGGAAAGAGAACCAGGGTAGCATCTTAGCTCAGGTTCCTTGAGCCTTCAAGGGGTGAGGGGAGAGCCCAGTGTTACCCTGTACATGCAGTATGTGTCAGGCGGTGATGCATTCTAGAAGAGGAACTTCAAAATATGAGACTCATACCTTGTAAAGTTACTGCTGGCACATGAGTCCTTCCTTTCCTTGGGGATGAAGGAGTAAGAACAAGAGCCAAGAGATCAAGAACAGGGGAGAGAGAGACACGCACTGGAATCCTGGACTATGTAGAAATGTGAAAATATTCAGGAGTATTGTCTCCCAACAATTTTATATTTGAGATATAAGTTCTTTGTCCAATACATGATTTGTAAATATTTCTCATTGTCTGTGGCTTGACTTTTTTTTTTTATTTGTTTAATATCTTTTTGTATTGACACTATCTTTGTCAGAGCAAAGTTATACATTATGATGAAGTATGATTTGTTATTTTTGCACAAGTCATGAGGTTTGGTCAATACTCAAGTTTTTCCTGACTGGTTATTTCTACATAATTAGCTAAATGCCCTTGCAGAAAAAAAAACTTACTGACCATTAACGTGTGAGTTTGTTTCTGGATGCTTCTGAGATCCATTGATCTATGCATCTGTGCTTTTACTTTTTGCTGATACTGTACTGTCTTTATATGGTAGCTTTATAGTAATCTTAAAAATAAGTATTTTGAGTTCTCTGACATTGTTTTCAAAATCGATTTGGCTATCATTCCTTTGAATTTCCATCAAAATTTTAGAATAACCTTGCTGACATCTACAACAAACATTTTGGATTTTGATTGGCATTGTATAGTATCTACAGATTAGTATTTAAAAGAATTGATGTCTTATTGATACTGTGTCCTGGTCCATGAACATAGTATTCCTCCCCATTTATTTAGGTCTTCCTTGATTGCTATCATCAACATATAGATGTTGAACATGGTTTTTTAAGTTGATGCCTAAGAGTAATTTTAATTTAGGGGAGAATTTTGTAAATATTGCTAAAAATTGTTATTTCCAATTTTTCATTGCTAATGTTTAGAAATACAACTGTGAGTTGGTTGAGTTTTCGCTTTTCTTTTTTTCCACTTTAGGTATCCTATTCTCATTAGTTCTAGGAGCTTTTTATTTTATTTCAATTTTTTTTAAAGAGTAATTACTTGGAATTTCTCACAGAGACAATTTTGTCCTCTATGAATAGGAAAAGAAATCGTTTCTTTCCACTTTTTATATCTTTCCCCCCTTTTATATTAACATATTCCATTGGCTAAGACTTCAGTTATGGTGTTGAGAATAAGCATGATGAGAGTGGTCTTCCTTTATTTTCCCCTAAACTTAAGGGAAACCATTCACCTTTTCACATTTAAATATAACTTTAGCTTTCTTTTTTCCTTCCTTCCGCCCTCCTTTCCTTCCTTCCTTCCTTCTTTTTTAGAAAGAAAGAAAGAGGGGATCCTGGGTGGCTCAGTGGGTTAAAGCCTCCTTTTTCGGCTCAGGTTATGGTCCTGGGATTAAGCCCCAGGTCGGGCTGTCTGCTCAGTGGGGAGACTGCTTCCTCCTCTCTCTCTGCCTACGTCTCTGCCTACTTGTGATCTTTGTCTGTCAATTAAGTAAATAAAATTTAAAAAAAGAAGAATAAAATAAAAAAGAGAGTTGGGGGGGCAGCGAGAGGGGAGGAGGGAGAGAAAGAATCTTAAGTAGGCTGTGTGCCTAGTGCTGGGCCCAACATGGGACTTGGTCTCACAATCCAGAGATCATGACCTGAGCCAAAATCAAGAGTTGGACACTTAACCTACTGAGCCACCCAGACACCCAGTTTTTCCTAGTTATTTTTCCCAAAATCAGATTAAGGAATTCCCTTTCTTTTCTAGTTTTCTAAGTTTCCTAAGATTTTATCATATATGGATGTCAGATATTATTTCTTAAATGTTGATGTGATCATGATTTTGTTCAGTCTCTTACTATGATGAAATACGTTGATTGGTTTTAGAATATTAAATCATCTTTGACTTTTCAAGATTTGCTATAAATTTAAACTATACTTGGTTATGAAGTATTATCATTCATATTTATTACTGCTTTTGGTTTGCTAATATTGTATTTTTTTGTCTATATTTATTGGGGATATTCTTCTTTTTCTCCCTTTAATATGCCTTTGTTTGGTTTTATTATCAGAATTTTTTTGGCCTTACAAAATGAATTAAAAAGTGTTTTAGAAAAGACTATGTGGAATTAGTATTATTTATTCTTTGAATTTTTAGTGAAATCTTCAGTACAGTTCTTCAGTGAAGCTCTCATGGTTTAGAGTTTTGTATTTTGGTAAGTTTTTTTAAACACAAATTCAGTTTCTTTAATAGATCATGGAGTCTATAGATTAGATTTATTTTTGAGTGAGTTTTGTTCATGTTTGTCTTTCAAGGAAGTCACACATGTCGTCTCTGGACATTGTTTGGTACATTTTATCTATGAACAAAGAATGGTATTTAATACTTATTTATTGTCCTTTTAATGTTGGTAGAGTTTCTAGTGATAGTCCCTTTGTATGTTTGATATTGGTCCTTGTGCTATCTGTTTTCTTTGCCTGTCTGGCTAGAGTTTCACCAATTTAATTTTTTCACTTAAACCAGCATTTGGTTTAATTGATTTTCTCCCTTTGTGTTTTAATTTTCTGTTTCATTAATATCAACATCTTATCATTGGCACTCTTGATATCTTTGTTATTTCTTTTCTTTTGCTTGCTTTAGGTTAAGTTCACCCTTTATTTTCTAGTTTTTTTTTTTTTTTATGGTAGTAACTTAGATTTTTGGTTTGTATGCTTTTTTATTCTCTAATAGAAAACTCAGTATTCTGCATTTGCACTAAGCACAAATTCAGCTATATTTCACAAATTTTGACAGATTCTTTTTTCATTTTGATTCAGGACAAAGTACTTCTCAGTTTCCTTTTGGATTTCTATACCTGACCCATGGGTTATTAAGAGGCATGCTGTTAGTTTCTGTATATTTGTGGATTTACCAAAGATCCTTGTGTAACTAATTTTCAGTTTAATTCTGTTATACTAAGAAAACATACTTCATATGGATTTAATTCCTCTAAATTTGTTAAAGTTTGTTATATGGCCAAGGATATGGGCCTTTAAGTGGATATTCCATGGCTATTTGAAAATTATGTGTAATCTGTTATTGTTGAGTGGTTTTATAAATGCTATTTCAATTAGTTTGATTGATATTGTTGTTCAGGTCTCTCATATCTTTACTGTTTTTTGGTCTTTTCTATTGATTATTGAGTTTTGAGGACTCCAGAAATACTTGGACCTTTGTTTTCTATTTCTCCTTTCATTTCTATCCATTCTTGATCTGTTTTGAGATCTGTTTTGGGATTGTAATATCTTTTTGGTAAGTTGGCCCTTTTATCATCAGATAATGATCCTATACATGATAGTTTTCCTGTTCTGAGATAAAATTTTTCCGATATTAGTGTAACCATTCCATCTTTTTTGAATTTGTGTTTACATAGTGTAACATTTCCTATTATTTTACTTTTAACCTACGTATATTATTATATTTAAAGTGTGTTTCCTTTTTTAAAGATTTATTTGAGAGAGAGAGAGAGAGAGAGTGAGAGCAAGTGAGCATGGAGGGAGGGGCGTTGGGCAGAAGGAAAGGGGGAGAGAGAGAGAATCCCAAGCAGACTGCACTGAGCATGGAGCTCTATATGGGGCCCAATTTCATGACCCTGAGATCATGACCTGAGCTGAAACCAAAGCTGGACATTTAAATTACTTTGCTACCCAGGTGTCTCTAAAGTGGGTTTCTTAAAGATATCATATAGTTGGGTATTTTCCCTTCTAAAAACGGAGAATCCATTTCTTTTGTTTATTGTATTTTAATTCTTTACATACTTTAATTATTGATATTTTTGGATTTGGTACTGTCCTGTTATCATTAGTTTGGTTTTTCTCCTCCACTTTTGTTTCATTGTTCCCGCTTTCTTGCTATTTTGGTATTCCTTGAATATTTTTAGTATTCTACTTTAATATAAGTATTGGTATATATTATATTTAATATGTAATTATATATATTATATAGATATTCTAGGGATTACAATATATAGTTAGCTTTTCAGTCTTCTTAAGAGTCAATACTTTTTAGTGAAAATAAAATCCAAATGCCTTCCAGTGAAATAGATCTAGTCTCTCCTTTGCCTTGTATAATATGCATTATATCTACATACATTGAAAATTCTACTGTATTATGTTTTAATTTTTATTTTTGATACAAATACATATTTTAAAAATCAGAGAAAAACAGTCTGCAATATTTATTCTGGTATTTACCATTTCTGTTGCTCTCCATTTTAGAGGTTCTAAGTTTTCTTCTAGTGCCATTTTTTTCTTTGGTCTGAACTATGTCTTTTTGCATTTCTTTCAGAATAGATTTAGCTTTGAAGACTTCTTTCAGGTTTTCTTCATCTTAGAATATCTCTATGTTTTCTTCTTTCTTAAGGATATTTCATTGGATATATGGACTATATGAATATATTGGATATTTTATTGGAATTGTGGACTAATGTTTTCTTTCAGCATTTAAAAAATACTGTTCCATTGTCATCTTGCCTCTGTGGTTTCTGATGAGAAATCCACAATCACGATTTGTTCTTTGTCTATATGTAACCTGTCTTCTGGGTTTTTTTGGTGGTTGTCTTTAAGAAATTTTTGTTTTATCTTTGGTTTTAAGAAATCTGATTCCAGTATTATTTTACATATTAAGCAACTTAGGATTAAGTCCTAAACATTTTTTGATTATGTGGTGATACTGTGGTCCTGCTGAATTTTCTTTTTTAAGCAGGTGATCAACTTATTTGGGTTCATACTGTGAGATTTGTGTCATCCTTTATGGTCATTGGATCCAATGTCAGTTCTGTTTCAAAAGACTTTGTTAATGCTATTTTGGTCTGTCCTGCAAATACACCACTCATGGGTTATTCTGGGATTTAGGTGGTATTTTTAACATCTTTCTGTTTTCAAAGCCTTTACTATGCTTCCATGGGTCTTTAATGTGCCTGTTCTACTTAGCAGTGAGCCCAGAAGTTTTGTCAGTTCCTACACAGAACTAAATGATCCTTGTCTGTAACTCTCTTCTTTAGAATTCCTCATACTCTCTAGCTCTCAGGAGCCGCTTTCAGTTCTTGAGGCCAGAGAGATAGCTTTTTTTTGGTTTGGCTTCTACATGTCTGTACTGCCACCACCATTATTTCAGGAGGGCATTTTTGCAATGGGGGTAAGGCCAGGAGAAAAGAAAGAAAAATAAACAAGCAATGAAAGAAAGGAAGGAAGGGAGGAAGAGAGGACGAGAAGAAGGAAGGCAGATAAGGAAAAAAGGAAGGAGAGAAAGAAGGAAGGGAGGAAGGAAGGAGAGAAGGAAGCAAGGAAGGAAGGAAAGGAGGGAAGGAGTAATGAAGGGAGGAAGGAATGCAGACAGGCTTCCTGTGCACTCTCTGGTTCCCAGGTGCCCTCTTTCTCAATAATAGCACTAGATTGGAGGGTCTCCTATTTGTTTGTTTGTATGCTTTGTGGCTTTGGTTTGATTTTTTTTGACGTCTATACCTCCTGTACAGTTTTTCAGTTCAGCCTGATCTCATCTTGAAGGTGAGAGTTACCAGAGAGAAAAATAAAAAATAACTTTACTCCATACTGCTTGTTCCACAATTTTTTGACTCCTGTGTCTAATCAGCCTCCCATCGCTTACATTTTATAAGTAATTTGCTTTTGTTTTTCTGTTCAGAGATTTTAGTTGTAATCAGTGAGGGAGAATTCGGCATAGTAACCCCTAGAATATTGGTGAGCATCAGGAGTCTTTGTTAGGATACTAAACTTATGATTTGAAGAAAGTTTTAGCCATCAGCATTAAATAGTAGCCACTAAATAGGGTAAAAATTGAGCCAGCCTCTTGTATCTCCATTTCAAAATATTTTTCAAAAAAGAAATAAAAATATCTATACATATTTGAGGAGAAGAGAGTGGGATTCAAAATAATATAGATTTAGTCAAGCTATCATTTAGGAAGCAGATGGACATTTGGAATGTATTTTTAAATAATTCAAGGAAATTGTGTTCATATCCTTTTTGAGTAAAACTACTCTAGACAAGATGAAATAATACTAAAACTCTGAAATGCTGTGTAAATACATGTTAAAAATGTAGTAGGCATTGAATACATACATAAGTAAAGAAATACTGAATAAATAAATATGGGTTTTATGGCTACAAAAGAGAATAAAAATGGCAAAAATCTTGGCTTTGCTTATTAAAGGTAACAATGTCATATGATTGTAATTTGATATTTGTATAAAATTGATCAATATAGCCTCTCTATATAAATATACATGTGTATATATGTATATATTTTGTCTCTCACTATATGTATATATATATGTATACAGTGCACACATATGGGGATGTCAGAGTCAATGTTTAGTAATGTTGATGAAAAATAAAGGTTTATGAATTTAATTCACCTAATTTAATTTACTTTTAATATACTGGTATTGAAATTAAATAACTACTTTAGTATCAGACAGTTAACTGTATTTGTATGTGAATTGGTGATAGTACGTCTTCTTATTTTCAAGAACTAATTTATGTTGCAATCTTGTGATTTCATGTAAACATGAGAAGTTTCTGGTGGGGAAAATAAATAGCTTAAGATTAGAAGGTAATAAAGGAATAACATATAAGAATATAAAACATACTCTCTGTGAGAATATCGATAGTGTTTCAATAAGAAAAAGATGAACTTATTAGGAATAAGTTTTTTATTATTAGAAAAATATTGGCGATATTTTATAATTATACAGTACAGGCTATGAACAACTCATCATTTTTCATTTTAGACCTGGTAGGTTCAAGCACAACATAGTTCTCACACAACCAAGATTGCCCAAAATTTGCCAGGTTACCCATTGCCTGCTTGCATCCTGTATATCAAGAAGAGTGCCTAGATATAGCAAACATTCAATTAACTCAATATGTTTTCTTCGCTAACATCGGGTGTTATGAATTTCTCTCTAACTCAAGTTTGTAGAGTGTCAGAGGGCACATTCGTGAGTAGGTGATGTTCTTCCTGGTCCTGTTCTTCTTGTATTGGTAAATGTGCTAATATAAATTGTTGAACCAAATGTAACTATAGATACTTTGCTAATGTGTAGGGGTTCTTTTGTGTTGTATTTGACATTTGTTCATTTGTTTGTTTATGCCCTGTATCATCTACAGAGAATTTGAGGCATTTATATTGAATCCATATATGTATCTATTTTTTATCTACCTAATGATATCTATCTATCTATATCTAGCTATTTAGCTGTCTACCTACCTACCTACCTACTTATTTACCTATCTCTGTACTGCATTATCTTATATGCAGTTTGAGGCATGATTAATGTAAAAGTAGATATACGGAAATAATAATAATTAAGACCATTGAAATTATAGGGAAGACATTATGAACAACATTGACATGCAGGAAGGAATAGAGATATCCAGAATTCCCTTGAGTACTACATATTGACAAGTAAAATCAAAGACGTGGTGCCCAGCACACAAAACTTATTGTCATATTTAATGGCTTTTCAGGTGAATGATTCCATGACGTTATGACCTGGGGGATATTCATTTCAACAAAGGTCAGTTCTCCTGGGGTCTGCATATTTGGGCATATGATTTAGTAAGCATATCTGTGTCCATTATAGTTCTACTGGCCTCATGTTGACAGCTTCACACCTGCTGAATCTGATACATAGAGCAAGACTTCAGCCTAATTATCAAGTTTACCTAAGGCAACCAAATGGTAAAGGGCCTGCCCTTTAGTGTCATTTGGATATCATAAGGTCAGTCAGAAGCTGAGTACCCAGCTTTAAGCCAGATGAGCCAGACATGGAAGTAGTCACTCAGGCTCAAGCCTGTGGACTGTGGATTGAAAAATAACTATGAAACCAGGGTTATATGGCCAAAGATGTTAGGCCAAGGGTATAGATGCTAGAAGGAAGACACAGGAGGGTTTACCCACCTAGCCCACAATACTTGTGGACCCTAAAATACAAATTAGATTTCCAAGCCCAAGATTCCCATTAGAATCCTGATCACTTGCATATGTAAGTTTAGATTATATTTCAGGCTCCTTTACTCTGGACCTTTCTTATGAAAACTCGTAAGTAAACATTAATATTCAGCTTAAAAATGTTTTTAAGAACATGCGTTCTGCCATAAAGGAGAATAATCCTTTAACCAACTATTACATGTTTAGAATTCAGTATAGTCCTACTTGAGATGATAATGCCTTTCCTCACAAGCGATATACAAGGCCTGGTAGGGGACAGTGAGAGGGAGTAGACCTAGTGCACCACTCAAGGCCATACAGAGCAGTCACACACTATCCAGAAAATATGACAACCTGTTAAGGAGTTCAAAGAAAAGACCATTAAAACCTGGTTGGAAGACCATAAAATGAAGGTACTGTTGATAAGGACCATGAAACATTGAAAGAACAAACTTTTACACAATAGCAAGTGTACTATAGTAAGCAGGTATTATATAGTCTAATTGCTCTGCATAGATTATCTCATTTGTTCTTTAAATTTTTATGGATGGAAAAACTGAGAAAAGAAATGATCATTGCTAGTATATGCCTTCCGTTATGTGCCAGAACTGAGATGCAGCTCCAGAGCTTGAGCAGGTTCTGCCACGTTCCTTGTAGGGGATAAACTGTGTGTTCTTTACAGTGTCTTAGCACAGGGCTAGACACTTAGTAGGTATTTAATTAATCTCTCTCCAGCCATATTACCCATCTTCTTTCCCGTGTTGAGTGAATTAGTATGAAAAATCATGTGGGAAATGATAGAGCCAAAAAGAGGAAAAAAAAATATATATGTGTATGTATATATACATGCACATATATATATACATACACATATATATATATACACACACATACACACACCCAGGCACCCAGTACATGTGCTTCTTACCTGATGTTGGACCTATCCTCCATGGCCTTGCCATTGAACATGATACCATGCCATTTTATCTGCCCAGATAGAAAAAAATGAAGTAATAAGTATTTAATCTCAGTGCACAGCAAGGAGATACCTGGTTATTATAGGTGATTTGTTCTACTCTGTAATGTCAATGTCAGTCTTTTTTCAGTGATATTTCAGGATCAGAGGCAGGGGTATTTGGCAAGCTATTAGTGATACTTTTGCTAATATGTCAGCAATTTCCCTGCATCTGCTCTTTGGATGATTATAGGGAGGATTGATTAATAGTGTAAATGCTCAGTGTCTTAGATTAAATGAGTGAATGCTGTCATTGTTCTGGAAGTCTGTGAGGGGCTGGAGATAAACTGAGATGTGTCCAGGATGTGTGGATGCCTCTCTGTCTACTAGCCTTCATCTACTTTTTCTTACTAAAACCCCATTGCTAGGGGCACCTGGGTGGCTCAGTGCGTTAAAGCCTCTGCCTTCGGATCAGGTCATGATCTTAGGGTCCTGGGATCGAGCCCCGCATCGGGCTCTCTGCTCAGCAGGTGGCTTGCTTCACCCCCCGTCTCTCTGCCTGCCTCTCTGCCTACTTGTACTCTCTTTCTCTGTCAAATAAATAAAATCTTTAAAAAATTAAAAAAATAAAACCCCATTGCTAATGAATTGACCTTCCTATATTTGACAATTTGAATATAAATATTTCCTATATTCGCAAATAAAATTGGCCTTCTTATATGTGAGTTTGAATATTGATGATGTGCTCTGTATTGTAAGACTTAACATAAATAAGGAGGTTTGAGACCATTTGTTCAATATCATAAAATCATAAGTAATTGAAAAAATAATGATGATAATAGTATTTGTGGTTGTAGAAGTAATTCTAACAGTAGTAATATTAATAGGGATGGCATTAGCTATACCTCATTGCTGAGGAGAAGGTGAGTCCTTTGATATTCCTTACAGAAAATAGTTGCTGAATGATTGGTGGAGACCAGGGCAGAAGAATGGTGTGTGGCCATAGCCTGGGTAAGATAACAGATATACTTACCCAGAGCGGCTCTGATGGAAATATTTGCTCCCAGTCAATTCCTGCAATACTAAATATAGATTCCCTCCTTTAATGACAAGCCTTCACAGTGCTCTGTTAGCCTACGGAGGGCTAACAGAGCACTGTTACCCTCACTAGAAAGGAGGTTCTCTTTGGACAGGGTCTGAGTTTTAGTTATCACAGTATGTGCAGCGCATAGCCCAAAGAGCCTGACACAGAGGTGGGACCAACATTCCTGAAATAAATGAGTCATTTACACCAGTCACTAATGTTGGCAGAATTATAATGTGGTCGGTTTGTTTTCTGATGTTACTTCCTTGAGAGCTAAATTTCTAAGGAATTGGTAGAGATTCAGGGCACAGGACTTTTGTTTCCAGGGAGGAATTTTGAGTTAGAGGAGACCTGATTGATGATTGGAAAAGGCTTCAGGAAAGGCCAAAGGTACAGTCACCTGGATAAATGAAGACCCAGATTTTATAACAATCATGACATTTATTTAGTCAACTCTTTGGTAGATACCAAAAATAATGTCAGTACTCCATACTATTTTATTTTGTCTTCCCAACAAATAGATAAAGTGAGATTATTTCCATTTATAGTTAAAGATTCAAGATTTACAGAGGTTAATTGAAGTGCTCAGGGAAGCAAAGCTAGATAATAACAGAACTAAGAATTTTTGCTTGGGTCAAATGATTCCTAAGCCCTAATCTCTTATACTGATTGATTGGTTAGGCATTTTATGGTGATATTGTCTGTTGCATCTTACTTTCTAATCAATATTCAATCAATATCTAGTGAGCATTTAATATTTTTCAAACACTACCTTATGTAATTTCCATGAATTGTCACATTTAATTGACAGCAATTAATTGTCACATTAATAACTAGTCATCAAGCTAGGTATTATTGCCATGTCCATGTATCAAGTACAGAAATTGGGGCACAGGAAAGCCGAATGACTTGCCCAGGACCATGCAGCTTATAAGAAATCAACTGGACCCTTGAACACTGCAGTCTGATTCTAGAATAAGTGTTCTTTTTAATCAGTGTTTCTTTGATTCATTCATCTAACTGATTTTTGGTGAGTGTACACTTGTTGCTGGAGAAATAGCAGTGAACAAAGTATTCAAGATCTCGGCCTCCCAAAGCAATGAGCAAAACAGATTTGATGATCATAAGTGCATTAGAGACAAATGTTGGGGAGGGGAAAATAGAGGTTGCAATTTGAGTACCAGGCCAGGAATGACCTCATTTAGCCAAGATGAGAAGGTTATGATTGAGTCAACCATATGAATATCTGGGGATAAACGTGTATCAGGCAGAGGGAAAATTAAATGAGAAGTCCTTGAGATAAGATAGTGTTTAATGAGGAATAGCAAGGATATGGTGTTGTTCTCTGAGGTGAACATGGGGAGGATACTAGGAGATTTTGTCAGAGAGATAACAGGAGACTAAGTTGTTTGAACTTTGTAAGTCTATCAAGTATTTTAGCTTTCATTTAGAGTGATATCAGACATCATTTGAGCACTGATTAGAGGAATGAGAACTATCTCTTGATCACAGTTGATGCTGTGTTGAAAACAGAGCAAAGAGAGGCAAGAATGGAAACACAGAGTACCAGAAAGGAGGCCATTTCATGGGATGATAGACCAAAATGGTGGGTGTGTAAAAGAAGGAAAGTCGTCAGATCCTGTGTATGTTTTTAAAGGAGAGCAAGAAAGATTTCCTTATGACTTGGATTTGGAGTAAGGAAGAGGAAGTATTCAAAGAGCAACTGGAAGAATGGGGAGACTACAAGAAGGACAGTGTGGCTAGGTGAGAAGTTTTGTCCAATAGACACCTTCAGTTTGAGATGTCTGTTAGACATCCCAATGGAGAAGGTCATAAGGGTTATTGTGTATAGGCATTTGAAATTCAGAGGAGAAACCTGGGATGGAGAGGTAAACACTGGGGTTATCAGAACATAGTTGATATTGCAAGCCATAAGACCAGGTTCTCCAGGAGAGTCAGTTTAGGAAGAGAAAAGAAGAGAAAATTCTACTCTCAGTATTCCTCACTTACCTGGTTCTCAGATCCCTTGACTTCTTGATGGCCCTATTCTGAATGCGTCATGAATGAGTATTGATTTTAAAATGCTATCCCCAAGAAAAAGGACGTAGGTGGAAAACCAACAAAGTCATCAAAAAAAAAAAAAAAGTCTTCAGTTTGGTTGATAGACTTGTGCCAGTGTTAAATGTTTATTAGTTTTGGTCATTCTTGTGGGGTGATGTAAGACGTTAACAGAGGGAAACTGGGTGAAGGACCTTTGTGTGAATTCTCTGAACTCCTGCAACTTTTCAGTGAGTTTAAAATTAATTGAAAGTCATAAGTTCTAAAAACGTCCCCAAACGTGGATGAACTCCTTTGAATGGGATATGATCTCTTCAGAAGAAGGAAATGAAATCTTCGCCTCTCTGGGTCTAAATATGAGACTTTATTCAGAAAGTCTGTACTTGAATTTACCCTCTTGGACATTTTTCCATTTAATTAGTTCACATTAAGTTTATGAATCCCAAAGCTTATTCTGAAAATCTCTTTTTCAACCAGGTCGTTCTTACTGTACCTTTGAAAAATTGATTGACATTTTGGCAAATCCAAGGCTAGATTTTATATCATCCTTTGTAAATATTCTTATTTGGCCTTGTTACAATTATGAACCAGAACACTGCATCTGCCTTTGTGTGTCAGATCATCTACTATTTGTATCAGGAGGCCCACTGTGCCTTTCTCTGGGGCTCCCCAAATCTCTGTCATCCTCTGGATCATGATAAAGTGAAGTACAGCCTTAAGTCCTTGTCCAGATCTGCCCTTTTGTTTGGTAAATATCCATCTACAGACTCTCTTTGCTTTCATCCAGCTGTGAGTTTACCTTGCAGACTATCCCATAGCTCACGTTCATTCTGCTTATTACTGAATATACAATAAGAGTCTCTATTAAATTCCTTGATGAAATCAATATAGTATCTGGCTATAACATTCCTCAGTCTACCAGTATAGACTCCTTTGTAATGAACTTACACTGGCTCTTAATGATAGATATGTTTTATTATTATATAATCACAAATCATCTTTTTAACAATCCTTTCATACAGATCTAAATTATTTAAGGTTCTTCATTAAAATTTTGCAAATATAAGAATGTCTAGCCTACCTTTTCTATTTTCATTTGTTATTATTACTTTTTTTTTTTTTTTTTTAAATGAGAAAGGCGTTTGTAGACCAAACAAGGAGACAAAGCCTCCAAAAACATACAAACCATGGGGCCATTTCCTTTCTAGGATAATGAGGAAACAATTTCCATAAGAATCAGGCAGAAATGTTACTGCCTTTGTTTCAGATTTTATAGGCATAGCTGTTTTTGATGGTGTAGTTAAACTCCACAGGAGGCAGTTTAAATGGCAAAATTAAATGTAATTTGGTGAAGATGTTTATCAAGTATTTTCTTAAACAGTTGGTAATTTGCACATTCCTTTGTTAAATTGTGCTTCTTCATTAGCAAGGACTAAAGCTTGCTACAAACTGCTAATGAATTATGACACATCTATTATTTATGGAGCTTATCCGTGTAGGTGACATTCTGAAGGTCACCCAGTGGTTTCAGATCTCAAGTGATCTTGTTGAAGTTGCTCTCCACAGTGTCACCAGCTGTAACTACGGTAATCTGGAATCCACCAGGCCGTGAGCAGTGTTCTGTTTGCCATGGGTGTACATGCCAGTGACATCACAGCCTCATTCTAGAAGACTGGTCTAGAATGACTGGTTGTTTGACCAAGTTTTAATGGCTGGTCTGTATACTTGTCTGTCGTTGTGCCTACTGAGAGTTGATGAGATAATATGCCCAACTCATTTTTCTCATTTCTGACGATTTTTGTTTTTCCTGCACATTACCTTCAGAATGTATTTCTGAAATACAAATCACTACTCGATTTGCTGGTGTTTATTAAGACTTTCATGCAATGCATGCGTTTCAGAGGGAGGTGGTAATATAATAATAGAGAAAATCTCAGGCATCCAGGAAGAGAAGGAACAACCACAAATACTTTTGTATGCCAGGCAGTGTGCTAACTGCTTTCCGTATATAATGGGGCACCTGGGTAGCTCACTTGGTTAAGCATCTGCCTTCAGCTCAGGTCATGATCCCAGGTCTTGGGATCCAACCTTGCATCAGTCTCCTTGCTCAGCGGGGAGTCTGCTTCTCCCTCTGCCCCTCCCCTGCTCATACTCTTGCACATTCTCTTTCTCAAATAAATAATATCTTTAAAAAATGTGCTTTCCATGTATTTTCTCATTTAATCCTCACAAGAATCCAGTGGAGGTGAGGACTGTGTTATAGATGAAACACCAAGGACAGAGATGTTGATGAAATTGTCCGAAGTCACAGAACTGTTCAGTGAAGAGTCTGGATTGTGTACCCTGGCCTTCTGGCCCTGAGCCTGTGCTCCTGACCACAGGCACCGTGCTGTGCTCCCCAGGTGCCTGCTGGTGGAGGCCCTGGGTGACCCTGCAGTCGCAGAGACAGCACACAGCCTGTTGGGATTTTCAGCAACTTGAATACCATTCAGTTGAACCATATGACATAGGTAATATTTAGACTATTTTTACATAAAGAGAAATGGAGATTTTGATTAGGAGAAACAGAAAGACCGAGACCATGACAGAGATCAGAGGAGACTGAGAAGATGTGCTGAGGAAGACAGCATGCTGTCTTGGACTGAATTCTGGAACAGAAAAAGGACTAGTGAACGTCCTGGTGACATTTGAATAAGGTGTGTAGTTCGGTGAGCCATCACACACCAGTGTAAGCTACTCCGGTTTGCAAACTATACTATGGAGGGTGTCAGCTTTAGGGAGAGCAGGGTGAAGAGTAGATGAGCACTCTTGTCATATATTGGCCACTTTCCCCTAAATCTAGAAAGGATTACAAAGTGAAATTTAATGGAAAGAATTTTTAAATTAGAAACACTTTCATCTGGTTCAAACCTAATATGTTTATACAGACCTTAAACGTTTACAAAATTCCTTCTTATGCAATCCTAGAAACATTACTCTTTCCTCTCTGTTCTCCAGAAGCACTTTGGACTTACCTCTGGACGTATTTATTTGCTGACAGTTTAGTTTCCTTAACAGTATTGTGATCTTTTCAAGGCAGAGGCTACATCCGGTTCTTTCATGTGCTTCCAGCACCGTTAGACACAGAGACAGTAGATGACTGTTCTGAACAAATGAACACCTTCTTTGCTGTGATGACTAATATTGATAAAAAGTAATCCTATTTTTTAAAGGGCGGGACAGAGCAGGGGCGGGGGAGAGGCAGAGGGAGAGAATGTCAAGCAGACTCCCCTCTGAGAGTGGAGCCCCATGTAGGGCTCATCTCACAACCCTGAGGTCATGAGTCACTTAACCCACTGAGCCACCCAGGTAGTAAAAATACAAATTTGAAGAAACATTATATGGAGTCCACCTAGATCTCCACTTACTTGGTTTGTCTCTCCAAATCAAAGAGAATGTATAGACCTCCTAGGAGTTTTGTCGTTGAAGATAGAACATGTGGAAGAAGATCCTGTCTCCTGTAAATGAAGATGGCAGTAGTGACAAGAGATATTTTATCCATAGTTAAGAAATGGAGAAGCTCGGCCACCATTGCTTGCTTGATTGATTGATACCGAACCCTATGGTTCCCTTCGCAGTCAGCAGGAGGTCTCTCAGAGGAGCTATGCAGGTCCAGGTGTGCTCCTGGAACCCTGTGGGGCCGAATGACACCTTGGCTCCCGGGACCCTGCCTTTACCAGCTGCTGTCACAGGAAAAGAAACCCACTGACCAGAGAGAAAGGATGAGACCAGTGTGTGCTACTGGAATTTTCCTTTTCCCATGGCTGGGGTCAAGAGTAGTGTTAAACTGGGACGGGACAAAGATGTATCATCAAAGTGAAAGAGGGCTGCCACCATGTGTTTCATGCTGGTTTTATGTTTGCCTTTTTTTTTTTTTTAATTTAGTAACTTCCTTGAGGTATAGATAAACCATTTAATTCACCCATTTTAGATGTATAATTCAGTAGCTTTTAGCATATTCACAGGGATAAGAGATATACCACCATTCCCACAGGAATTTTTAGAATATTTTCATCACCCCACAAAGAAACCCTATATGCTCTGGCTACCATCTCCTCTTCCTAGCCTTGTCCCCCCTCTCCAGTTCTGGGCAACCAGCCTACTAATCTAGTCTGTCTGTATAGATTTCCCCGTTCTGGATATTTCATTTAATAGGACTGTACACTGTGTAGTTTTCTTGTGATGGGCTTCTCTCACTCAGTATGATGTTTTTAAGGTTTATCCATGCTATAGGTATCAGCACTTTATTCCTTTTTATGGGTAATAACATTCCACTGTAGGGATACACCCTGTTGTATTTATTCATCAGTTAATGGACATTTGGGGTTTTTCTACCCTTTGGCTGGTATGAATAATGCTGCTCTAAACATTAGTATACAAGTTTCTTTGTGGACAAATGTTTTTCATTTCCCTTAGATGTGTACTTGGCTTTAGCTCAGTGATTTCTTACTTGCCTCATAAGGAAAGTATCTGAGATAGAATAAAATCTTCAACATGCTAAATGTGTCAAATAATTTTTAGTGCTTACTGCCTCTGTGAGTTTCAGTTTATGAATGTCTTTTATAGAGAAGCTGTGCCTACACACAGAAAAGAGAAGTTTTTAAACCCACACCCATATACATACATGCTTACATAAGCATATAGCCAGAAGCATCTCCTCCATGAAGACTTTTGGAGAAAGAAGTACAAACCTTCTCATCATATTGGAACTGCCCAGGATGTTGGGTGACCCCTCTTTAGAAATCTCTTCCGATCGAGGGTTATGAGCCATGCTAGATATTATCAAGTATTTTTAGCTTTATTTGTCGCTGATTTGTGGCTGTTCTTAAAAATCAAATTTTCCCTGGACACTTTTCTCCCATGATGAGTCATTGGAATGTTGGCCATGGCTAGGAGTGTAGGTTCCTAAAGGGCCAAGCATCAGCCTCCCCTCCTCTAGCAGAACACCTTCCCACAATATATAGAATGTGTTTGCTAAACTGGCATGGATTGAGATCGTTGAAAATAACACCTTTCTGGAGGACAAGTATTATCTTCTCAATTGGTCAGTTTCTTTTGGAAAAAGAACAATTCATTAATCATATGCCCTTCCAGGGCTCAGGCTTTTAATAGCAAAGTCGAGGCCCAGTCATTTTAACACATCAGTTGCCACATACACATGCTACTGGAAGCTTGGAGTGGTCTTCTGGCTTGTTCTTCAACTTCTCCTGGTTCCACCAACCCCTGGGGAGGCCCACCCACTCAGCTGGCAAGCTGGGCTTATCCTGTCTCCAAGCAAGCTTTCTTCCCTCTCATATCTCTTTGTGGATGCTCTGTGAATGCTAGGAAATCTTCGAGGCCCCTCCAGATAGAACCACTGCTTCTAGTAGCGTGGCATTTTGATTGTGGAGCAGAATCAAATTATGTAATCAAATAAGGACACCAAGCCTGATTGAGACCCGAATCAAAGAGCCCAAGAAATCCAATAATTCCGACTTTGACCTTTCTGCTATTTTTAATGCGACTCATTTGAAAGGCACGCCAAGAGACGTCGGAGCCTTGCAGCAGCCTGTTTTCTGGATCCTGTTTGAGGGAAAATATCCTGTCCCTTCAGGCTGACCTGAACGGGTCATTCCAGCTCCCTTGGAAGTGAGGTCTTTGATTTCCTCAGGGGGCTCGGTTGTTCATTTGGTGTAATATGATAGGTGCAGAGAAGCCCAGCGCCAAGAGGATCACAAAAGACCATCAAGCCCAGAGGGGAGTTAAGGCCCTGAAAGGGAATGAGAACATGTACTGGGTTGATACTAGATTCAAGAGTGACCTCCAGGTGTTTGTTCTCATTATACAAGAAATCTTTTTCTGACATTTCTTCGTGCCCCCTCGAGCCGGGTGGACTCCAGATATTGGATGAATGCTCAGTAAATGCTTCGACGGGCAGGTGCCCAGACACGCTGACGAGATGCTTTGCCACAAACAAGGGCATGCTGACTTGGAGGTGGGTGGGGATTCTCATTATCCTGCTGCCTTGCAGAGAAGGGCAGTGAATTCCCCACCACTCCAACTCCGGGGAAATTCTCATTTTTGACCGAAGTCAACAGGGCATTTTCCCACCTGGCTATCTTTTCCAGGCTACAGTGATGAACTCTTGTAAATCAGATTTCATATAAGCAGACGTTTTTAGGACTCATCACCATTTAAGCTCTGCATACTGGATTCTTTACACCTAGAAATGAAACATTAAGGACAACGCCCTCCTCATACTTCTTTTAAATGGTTAAACAGAGAGGATTTTTGTCCCTCATGCTTTGATATATAGCATCTCTTTATGCATTTACCACAAGAAGAAACCCCCCAAAAGGGGAAAAGAGAGCATCTTTAATAGCCAAGTTTAAAATTTAAAGGCAACTGAGATATTAATTCTTAAACAGCCCTTTGGTTTCCTGAGTAGCTAACAAAGCACTATTTAGCTCTTAAACATCTTTTTTTAGATTTTACAGGAATAGGAAATGCCATATATCTGCATTTAATTTAGAAACTATGAACGCTTTCAGATATGCCATGTTAAATGCTTTTCCTTGGAGTGAGGGTTAGTTCACTGACATTTACCTTTTTGGGGCATAATGAGGGGACGAGGATCTCCTACCAGTGCATTTTTAAATACCTAAAATGTGCCCATTTGAGAGTATGTATTTTCTTTTTCAACTATTTCTGAAGCAGATCTTTAGAGACTATAATTGTACAATCATTTCCCATTGTAAAGAGAAGTGTTTGATATACATCTAACTCTTCTTAATGACTCATGGCCCGATGCCCAAATGAATCTTGGTGTCTGGGAATGTCAGATTTAGAGGCATCTCCAGTTCACCCGGGGTGCCCTCCTTACCCACCCCGTTCACAGAAGAATGAGCTGAGGACTTTTGACTTCTTATAAATTGCACCTCTACTTCCAGCTTATTGTTCTGGGCTTTCATTACTCTTCTCTTCCAGAAGCCCCATGGCCTGGAGGTTTGCTCTCATTACAGGAGCCCTGAGGTGGCTCACGCCCTTGCTTGCAGCCTTCCTCTCCACAACCTCCATCTGGCCCACTCCCTTTCCAGGATCCAGAGTCAAAGAGTTGTTGGCCTGGTCAGATCCCAGCCCCCGAGCTCCACAACCCCCAGCTCCTGGATACCCACCCCCAATCTGAGATTCCTTTCCCTTCTGTTTACCTTGGGTGGGGGGCAGCCGCCTAGCTTTGTCCCTCATAGCTCCCATTCACAGGTAATTTCCTCTTAGAAACTTCTCCCCTCCTCTTGAGAAATGATCATTCCCTACATTGTACTCTGAGTGCTATCCACATGTTTTCTTCTCTCCTTCCTTTTATTATTGAGCGTCATCCTTTGAGTGTCCCTCTGTCTATTCTGACTCCCTCTGTCAGCTCAGGGATTGAAGCCCCCTCATCCTTACTGTCCTGGGCCTGGGTCTGCTGCCTGGGAGCTCTCTATAAGCTAATTGAGGGACAAAGAGCGTACTGTCATTGTACATTACTCCCTCCTTGTCAGTGCTTCTCCAATGTCTTTCTTTTGTGTTTTATTTAATTCTTACCAAATTAATTTTATGTATTTAAGTTTTGCCAAATTTTTATTTCTGGAATGAGGAAATGAAGCCTGGGAAGTCACTCTGTGTGCGTGTGTGTGTGTGTGTGTGTGTGTGTGTGTATACACACGCGTGCACGGGCACACGTGTGCTGCAGGGGTAAACCCCACCTTGTCCCCCCATACCATGACATTTTTCTGCCAAGCAAGGAGGAGCTGCTTGTGGGACACTCCTCTCTTCTTACCTGGCAGGACCTGATGGGGGGTGGTATTTCCCAGAGGGTCCTGTGTTGAAGCTCCAGGGAAGCTCGGCCAGCAGAGCCTAGAGCCTGCAAGAACTCCTGAAACCTGTAGAGGTTTGGAGCCACCCCTAGGACTCCCCTTTCCTGGATGACCTTGAGCTACTGAATTTCAGCTTCTTCCTCTGCATGTGTGCATCATGCATGTGTGTTACTTTGGTCTCTCATTGTTACCTGAAGCCACGCCTCCTGTGTTCAGGTCTCAGTTCTATTACTTGATCACTCTATCGTCCAGTTCCCATATTTCCTCAACTGTCAAAAGTGGGGTCGTAAAGATGAAATGACTCGGTGCCTATAAAGTGTCGAGAAGAAAGCCAGTAGCCCTGACAGACTGAGGCATGCACGCTCTGCGTAATTATTGCCACAGGGACTTAGGAAGCTCCTAATTCTCAGTATCTGACTCCCTGCCACTGTCTGGGGATTTGCTCCATCTACTTGCCCAGTAGCTGTAAAACCAGAACAGCCCAGTTGATTGTAATAAATATCAGGCCACCATGATTAGGCTTTTAGTTAGGACTTCTTTTTTGAAAAGCTAAAAAGTCTATCTGAGCTCTTTGGTGCCCATGTATTTTTAGGCTGTGCCTCAGCCATCCAGGGGACTTCTTTTTTCTTCTCTGATTCATGCGTCTGTTAAGAATAGTCAGAGTTGCCAGAAAAGTGATTTTTGGATAAGTAAGAGAGGTGAGATCGTGTTAAATTAGGAATCCGAGTCAAGAAAAGATGAAAAGCTTTATTTAGAATTGGGTTTGCACTGAAAATGACTGTGGATCTTTTTCTTTTTTAATACTGTGAGAAATGCAGCCACAGGTTTGAAATGGAACTATTTAAACATTTATTTTAGCCCAGTTAAGAAAAGGAGAGAGCCAGCTTTTTCCCAGACCTGAACATTTATCTTTAGGATGTAAAAAGAAAAGTGAGAGACTGTATGACCTTGTTTTCTCTGAATTTTCTCTCTTGCTTTCTCTTTTTATCTTTTTTTTTGGGGGAGGGTCATGTGTACTTTTAATGCTGGAAATAGAAAAATGATTTTTTTTTCTTTGCTGTAGGCATGGAAAGTTAACAACAACAGAAAAAGGTGTCATAGCCTATGAAAATGTGTTAAAGAATACAAACAGATGAGTGACTTTTAATGAGCTTTTCCTCCACAGTTATGGAATCCCACAGAAAGATCATCTCTGGACCCACAGTTGTGCAATGGTTGGTCCTTCAAACAAGCCACCCTTTCTGGTAGACCACATGTGCAGACTCAGCTTGGACATTAGGCAGAGTTCTCAACTTATTCTGTAGCTGAAAGGCAAATTGTGTGTTTGTTGACATTATCTCGACCTATCTGTCTTTCCATCTGTCTGTCCATCTGTCCATCCATCCTTCCATCCACCCATCCATATTCTCAGAGTTTATTATGGGCCTTACACAAAGTTGCACATAGCCTATGAAAAGGATGGACGGTTTTATTTAGCTTGCCTATTTAATCTACACAGTAATCATGTTAGATAGGCATCATTATCCTCCTGCTACAGGTGAAGAAATTGAGGTATAAAAGATATGAGTAATTTGCCAGTTTCACAGTCAAAAGGTGATGAGAGGGGAACTTGGAGCTGGGCCTTTCTGGCCCTGGAGAGTTAGTGCTCTTGACTACTTAACTGCCTGAAAGCCACTACCTAAACTTTGTCCTAAACTTGTAAGATTGTTGCCAAATGATCCCTGACCACCCCCCAAACCAACCACTTGCAAGTTCCCCGCTCTCTTAGCATATTGATAAAGCGGCACCACGCTGAGAAAGGGTGTCACCAGTGTTTTCAGCATTTTAGGTGACCTTCTAGAAACAGGAGCGTCTCTCTTCTTCCTTTCTATGGCCCTTGAATAGAAGTGATGTAGTTGTGGATTGAGGGTGCTGGTGAACAAACTGGGGGCTGTTTGTCAAGAGCTCAACCTCAGGGGGGCCTGCATGGCTCAGTGGGTTAAAGCCTCTGCCTTCGGTTCAGGTCATAAACCCAGGGTCCCGGGATCCAGCCTGCATCAGGCTCTCTGCTCAGCAGGGAGCCTGCTTCACTCTCTCTCTCTCTCTGCCTGCCTCTCTGCCTACTTGTAATCTCTGTCTGTCAAATAAATAAATAAAATCTTAAAAAAAAAAAAAAAAAAACTCTACCTCAGCTGTACCCGCCTTGAAACACGAAGATCACATTGTAAGGGAAGACGACATAATTGTTTCCTAAAGTAAATGAGTAAATTTAATGAAGTTGAAATATTTTTTAAAAGATTTAATTTATTTTTTATTTATTTGAGAAAGAGAGAGAGTGCATAAGCAGGGGGGAGGGGCAGAGGAAGAGGGAGAAGCAGGCTTCCTGCTGAGCATGGAGCCCCATGTGGGGCATGAGCCCAGGACCCTGGGATCATGTCCTGAGCCAGAGGCAAGTGTTTAATTGATTGAGCCACCCAGGAGCCCCAGTGGAAATATTATTTTAAAGAAAGATGGATTATGATTTTTTTTGGAAAATAACTTTTGCCTAAAATTAATTAACTTGTTCAAGAAGCAAGGATACATATGGAACAGCGCCTCCCCAGAAAGTCCAAACCATTTCTTCTCCGGTAGGTGACCCAGTGAAAATGCTATATATACACTTATGTCCATTCCAACCACATAGATAGCGATGGAAAGAAATGGCAGCCTCCTAACGATGGGAGACCAATGAAAGTGGTTTCTTTTTCTGGATTTGCTCGAAATTTCTTTAAAAGTTTTAGGCTACTTAAAATTGATAGTAATATTTAGTCTATGTTTTACAAAAAGGAAAAACATCTTTAAATAAATTCAAGGATACCATATGAGTCATGAAAACCCGGGATCCTTAAGAGAGCCCTGAAGTTGTATGCATTATGCAATGCATGATGTCTTCTCAGCTTCTGTTTTCCTCTTCACTCAGAGAATTATGTAAGTCAGGTTAGATATTAAATTTGCCTTTTTACATTTATGTTTAAAGAAGGCATTAAGGGATAGTTCAGATGTACTAACTAGAAGTATCACCTTTAGCAGCCCGAATGGAATAATCCTTTTGTGGGAGCAAATTACACAAAAGCAGGGCAAGGCGTCCAGCTGCTCATCCAGATGTATGGAAGTTTGATTGACATGTCTGTGTACTTCTGTGTACTCATATAGAGTGCCGTGGAGTCAGTTGCCAAGAGGCAGCCATGTGCTTCCAGCTGCTCTTCTGCTCCCCTACAGCGAGGCTCCTTCCTGCCTGCCTGCCTGTATTCCTGTACAAGCCTCCCAACGGTCCCTCTGCCTTGCCTTTCTTCCTCACCCTTCCTCACTGCAGTAATGGGCGCTGCCAGCTTCCCTTGCCTTGCCGTGAGGCAGTATGGATCAGAATCTGTGCAGAAACACCTACGGCATCCCCACTGCCATGCAGGAACATTTGTCTTCATTGTTCCAGTGGCTCTGCAAAAAAAAAAAAAAAAAAGAAGAAGAAACTTGCCTGTGCTCCATGGTTCAGTGCACGGACCCATCTGTTCTTTGTCCTGCCAGTAAAGCCTAGATTCCGCTACCATGCCTCAGTTTGGCTGCAGGACGTTTTTCTGGTCCCTCACTTGTTCCCCATGACACTCATACTTACCTTCTGACATCTATCTCAGATCCTATAACCTCCCAGAAATTGCCATGGGATGTGCATGAGAGTAGGGAAGGGCATGGGGTTTTGCAGTAAGACTGAGGGGCATGTAATGGTTCTGCGACCCTACTGGTGAGTCCACCACAAGCTACTTAGTGTCAGGGTTTCTTCAGTTCTAAACTTGGGGGACGTAGTTCCTTTAGGGAGAAGATTCAGAGATGTGCCTTATGTGAGGGACTTTCTGCAGAGACCGGGTTGGGGGTAAGGTGTCTGTTCTTATTTGCTTCCCAGCACCCACCAGTTTCCCTTGTTGCATTTGTATGTCCTCTAGTAGAAGGAAAAAAAAATGGTGTGTTGTGTTATATGGACTTTATATTGCAGGTTATAGTCCCTTGAATATTTGGGCTGATTTTATCTGGTCATTCCATAAACTCCCGTGGCAGAAATATGACACATGTGTTGCATTCCTCTGGACCTCCTGCAAGCACATTATATAACAAAGACTTAATACATGTTTATTGAACAGAATTGCATCATGGAGACAGTAGAATATGGTGGACATATCTTGGACCCTAGAAACAAACTGCCCCAAGTTTTCATTCCTGAACTCTTCCCAGCTAGCTGTTTGACTATAAGTTATCTATTTACACTGTTTTATGTAAGTTATCTTACTTGTAAAATGAGGTAGCATCACCTCTTGAATAGTTGTGAGAATTCAGTAAATGAATGCATCTAGGGGCACGAGGCTGACTCGGTCAGTTGAGCATCCATTTCTTGGTTTTGGCTCAGGTCATGATCTCTGTGTCCTGAGATTGAGCCTCACGTGGGGTTCTTGGCTCGGGGTGGGGGAAAGATTCTCTCTCGCCCTCTGCCCTTCGCCCCTGTTCATGCGCACATACTCGCATTCTCTCTCTTTCTCTTTCTCTCTCTCCCAAATAAGTAAATAAGTAAAATCTTTAAAAAAAAGAAATGAGCACATGTATTTAGAATAGTGCCTGACATGGAGTGCATGCTCTGCTGTCACTAGTAAGTTTAATAATAATTGGTTACTATTTTAAAAGAATCTTGGTCCTTTGTGGTTTATTACACCAAGCTTCTCCTGCAGGTATGGCATTGATTTTCTTCATGGCAGTTAGAAATAACCATCTTTTAGACCAATTAAGTTGAGTTTTTTTCCCCTTTGGCATTTGGAGTTTGCTTCTTGCATAGTGTTTGCTTTGCTTGCTTTTGCTTATGGCAGAGACATGTGAGTTAGCACGACTCAGGGCCAATTTGTTAGTGTGTTTTTGCTCATTAGTTTCCCTTCTCAGACACTTGGTCAGACTTGGCCTTTGTGCCGTGTGATGCTCACTTTGTGTCCCTGTCTTTCTCTCAGTGATGAAGGTTAAGCTTCTTACCTTTTTCTCACCCCCTTCAGGTGTTCAGGTGATACTTCACAAGGGCAGCTACAGCCAATGGCTTGCTTCTCCAGCCACTTCTATGATTATTCCTGGACACTGTCTTCACTGCATCCCTGTCGCCTTTCCAATCCAGGTGTGCTGACCTGGGGGGAGAGAAGAGGACATCTGGCCATGTCCAGCATGGAGGATGACTTCACAGGAAGGGAGCTTGCTATGCAGCCCATGTGTCTTCTTCCACCCTCTCCATGAGTTCTCACACTCTCATTCATTCTCTGAGAGGCAAACACATTTCTCTGACTCCAAAAGTAACTTCTTTCTCCAATGCAGTACCCTCTGCCATTATGACTTCTCTCAGTCTTTCTCTGTTTTGAATGCATATCCCAAATCCACTCTGGGTTACCATTTAAGATTTTTCTAGAATAGATGAGGTCCTGGGCCAACAATTACCTTGAAGGTGAAGAAACACCCAAGAATCCAAAGTGGAAAACTGGTAAAATGGAGTCACGTGGAACTGGGTTCAAATCCTGGCACCAGTTGTTTACCTTGGGTGTTCATGAGCTTCTGTCTCCTCCTATATGGAGTTACTCTAGGACTGAATAAGCAGTATACACAGAACACCTAGTGTGGTACCTTTTACATATAAACATGAGTCGGCAATTAATTAAAAGACACATTATTAGAAATATTTGGAGGTAATTATAATATTTAGAATGCCAACAATATAAGCATCAACATTTGTTTCATTGCCCTGAACTCCAAAGACATTCATTTCTTCTACAAAGGTGAATGTCTTGCCCCTACTACTCAGCTTTGTTTAATCCCATCACTGTTCCTGCTCTAGGTACCAGAGACCAGCCTGGAATTTCATGCTTTTGGTGAAAGTACAGAGCCTGCCTTTCTTCAGCTCACCTTACTTTCTTGTGAGCACCTCTTTATTGGTCAGTCAAACAGACCTAACCCTTCACCATCAGACTGATTGTCCTGCCAATGGGGGTACCAGCATCCTCTTCCTTTACTGCTTCTGTGTTCCTTATGTTTGTCCTCAAGTGACCTTCCTGGAAGAGTAGGGGAACCTGAAACTAGGATTTAAGATTTCCGTTCATTCAGCTTTCTGTTCTTTCTACTGCTAGTCCCATTAGTTTCTGAGGCAAGCCTAAATCTACCAAGTGTAGGCCCTTGGATTTGAGAATAGTAGCTCTTAATCTTGGCTACACAATGAAGTCATCTGGGAGCTTTAGAAATTATGGATGCCTGGGTCCTATTCCCAAAACTCCTGATGTAAATGGTCTGGCATGTTGTCAGAACATCTGGTTTTATGGACTGGAAAGCAGCAGTCAGCTCTAGGTTTTTCCTTGTTTTGATCTCCAGAACTACCTGCATTCACAGGGTAATGCAGTTTTGACATCTGGTTCTCAGAACTGTCCACCTTTGTAGCACTTTGATTTTGTATGTTAATTGGGTGTCAAGGAAAGATTTTCCCTGGGCCCTCAGTTGAACTACTTCGATACTGTTTTTGGTATCCATCTATCCATCCATCCATCCATCCATCCCTTCATTCATCTCAATGACTTGTTTCAGATAATAGTCTGAACAAGACAGGGCTCCAGGAGTTGGTTTTGAACTGATGAGTGGAGTTTGGAATCTACCATCTTGGTTAAGAGACTTAAACACTTTAGGCTTCTACATCCACAGACATGAAATGGGATAAGAGGGGTGTTGAGATGATTGACTTAAACAAGGTTGGATGTAATATGTGGAAATCCACATGTAATCCTTGCCTGGCACACATGAAGTTCCCAAAGAATGTATAGTTCCCATCCTAATTAGGATGGATAGAAATGTTTAACCATTTTGGATGTCAAGTCAGTGTTTTCTAAGGCAAAAAAGGTAGGGTATAATCTATTGCTTCTTTTCAGTCTTGTGCCACTCATCATAGATGATTTACTTGACACAGCAACCCATTGTATCATTCAATAATGGTCTGATTTTCAGCTTCTCAATAGACCAATCATCTTCCCCATTTGACAAATACATTTTACTCAGAAATGACATCAAAATGCAATATTTTTCTTGTCATGTTGAACTATGCTTACTGACTCCCTCATATTCTCAGTATTCATTACCCTTTTACTTGATCTTACCCTTTTGCTGTCAAACCGCCTTTTTTTATTTAGTTAATAATCTGACAAAGATGAAAGAAATTTTACCATGGGCTTGTGAGACAATTGAAATGTCCTTTACTACCATCATTGTCATTTAGATGCTAGAGGCTTCTCTCTTGCCATGTATTTAAGCTACGTCTGCATATTTGGTTGTGCAGGTGTGTGAGGATGTGTGAGTGTGTGTACATGCGTGTGCACCCATGTGTGCACTGACTTTCAAAATTAGTTTTCCAAGGTAGACTTTATGTACGGCTCTGAGATTAAATGATCTCCACCAAACTGCTGTTGATTATATTCCAACCACATTTTTTTAAGTCACCGATCTGCAAACCTGAAATAACATCTACTCTAATTTTCAGTAGATCTAATTTAACTAACACAAATCATGGCTTTACATTTAACATTATTTATGTTCTGCTAACGTCCTTTCAAAAAATGATAAGTACCTATAATCTATCTTCTCTGTAAGGATATAATTTGTAGAAGATGTCAGATAGGTGTTCCCTCGACAACCCGGGATATCTAGATAATTAGCCTAAAAAGCACCTCCACTGACCCATCCCTGTCCTTGCCTTTTCTCTTTGACATTATATATACATAATTTTTATAGTAAAAATTATATTTATTTATATATATTTATATATATTATAATTTCTATAATAAAAAAGAGGGGCACCTTGGTGGCTCAGTGGGTTAAACCTCTGCCTTTGGCTCAGGTCATGATCTCGGGGTCCTGAGATGGAGCCCTGCATCAGGCTCTCTGCTTAGCAGGCTCTAAGCCTGCTCTGTCTGTCTCTGCTTGGCTCTCTGCCTACTTGTGATCTCTCTCTGTCAAATAAATAAATAAAATCTTAAAAAAAGAAAGAATGATTTTCCCTTGCTTAGATCTTTCTTTTTTAGTCTTTTTATCCTAAGTTCTAGATATCCTCCCCCGCTTTTTTCCCTTACCTTCCCAGAAATTATAACAGTCCCTCTGACACCTGGATCTTTGTGCACTCCCTCTCTTCTTGCTCAGTTTGACCAGTTAAAACAAATAACTAAAACCCATCTTAGTCTCCATATTCTTCTTCAGCTGCCTAGCTTTTTTTCTGCATTTCTAGATTAAAAAAAAAAAAATGTACAGTTTGAGTTCAGAAGTCTTATACATAAGTGATTTTTAAAAATATTTATTTATTTGACAGAGAAAGAGAGACAGAGAGAGACTACAAGCAGGGGGAGTGGGAGAGGGAGGAGCAGATTCCCTGCTGAGCAGAGATCCTGACATGGGGCTCCATCCCAGCACCTGGGATCATGACCTGAGCCAAAAGCAGATACTTAACAACAGAGCCACTCAGACATACCTACATAAATGATTGTTTATTAAGATGTGCTAATGTCATTCATCCCTACCCTTCCATCACTGAATAGTTTAAACTTCTTATGTGAAATAATTTTACATTTACAGATGATTTGTAAAGATAATACAAAACTGTCTTATATTCCCTTCTCCCTGATTCCCTTAATGTTCCCATCATACACAACGCTGGTCCACTTACCAACAATCCACTTATAACATCATTAGAGTACTATTAACTAAATTACAGACTTCAGCAGGATTTCACCAGTTCTAATATGTCCTCCATCTATTTCAGGGTCTGCTCTGGATTACTATATTGTGTTTAGAATTATAGATGTTTTAAGTGTCATTTTATTTGATGTCACTTCAGATCTTAACCAAAAGATGACTCTTCCTTCCTAAAACAGTTTTCTTCCCTTGATAACACTTTCTTGGTTTTCCTCCTACTTCTGGCAGTTTTTTGTTAATTTCCTGTGATGATTTCTGCCCTAAGCATTTAAAGATTGAGACTGTTTAGAGCTTGGTCCTGTTTCCTCTTCTCTCCCTGTTGTTCACTCCCGTTACCAATTTAGTTGTTTACATGGCCTCAAGTACCATTGATATGTTCATAACTCCAGATGCATATTTTGGTCTAGACTTCTTTTATACACTCCAGATCCATTTATCCATCTCTGTTATTCAGATTATTGAACTGAACTAGGTGTATCTGCAATCAGACTGACTATATTCCCTCCTCAAATAGCTCCTGTTCCCTTGCCCCCTAATCACTTGCTTACGAACACATATGGTGTTCATTCTTCTCCCTTGACACAATAAAGTTTGCATATTTATATATTCTGAATTTTGTCAGGACATGCACTTCTCTTTGTCTTCTTTAGGCCGACTCATTGCCAGGTCTCTCTGGACTTCAAGCATACTCTGTAGCCCCCGTGGAAGAAAAAAGTTGTTCTCTTTGTTTAGAAATGACTCTCCTAGGATTACAAGATTACTTTTCTCAAAAGGACTGTAGGGAAAAAGACAATATGAGAGATCTTAATTATGGTTGCCATAAAATTTATTTTCCAAAAAGGACACCTGAGTAGAAGGGGCTGCCACTAATAATTATTCCAAGACTACAGCCTTAAAACAGGTTGGTCTCAGGCACACTGGGGTGCAACCCACCTGAACATAATATTTTTTCACTGGAAAGATAATTTATGCCACTAATGAAGATGTAGACTTACATAATTAAGGTAGTGAAGTCTTAGATAGTGAATTAAATGTTGATAAGGCTGTCATAGACATTGCCACTCCAGAAAATAAATTTGTCTTGCTTTAACAAATAAATGGTATCCCCTATGCTACACATACAGTGAGTAAATGCAGTTTCTTCCACAAACATGTAGAAGCTACATGATAGTAGCTTTAAGGTCAGAGGTTGCATTTCATAGAGTATGTAACATAAAACAAAAGCTGGGTAGTTAGAAATCAGGCTACCGTAGGGATCTTCTGTCCAGGGAACATCCCAACCAGAAAATCAAGCTTTTGATGACAAGACACAGAGAGTATGCGGAGTATTAATTTAAATTAATATTGTATCTAGTCTGACTAGGGTGCTTTATTCTTTGCTCCATTATGGCAGCCAACATAAACATTCTTTGAAGTCAGAAAGACTAAGGAATAAATCTGCTGTGGCTGCCTCGTTGAATGGACATTTTAATCCCCCTGCACCTTCATGTTTCTTCTGTTTAAAGGAGGGGATGGCATTTATCCAGTTCACTTAGTGGGAGTCCAGGAATATTTAATGGGATAATATACACGTGAGTTCACTGCCAGTCTTAGATGTTACTGAAAGCGCTATGGTACCATCAGGAAAGGAGGGCCTTATCTTGCTAATTCACACAAGCGTAGGCTGGAGTCCACAGCTGGCCATGCAGGAGAGAATCCTGGTTATGTGTCGAGGCAGAGTCAAGGCCTTGCTTCAGTCTTCTTCTGTAACAGTGTTGTCAAAATTTGAGTGAACATTCAGATCTTGCTTTGTCACTGCTGTGGTGGGAAAGGTTTTTGGAATTTCTCTTCAAACCCTGTACAAAAATGAGCCATCTTAAAGTCTGCACAACATGGCCCTAACCTTTGGGAAAGGATTGTGGGCCATGTGGCTTCAGCTCCATGCAGAGGGTAGCCGTGGGTCCCTGCTCTCGTTGTTCAGCGAGATGCACAAGATCAGAAAGCCCATGAGCCAGGGCCAGAAGGTGGATGCAGATAGACCTCAAATACTTGAACCCCTGAGCAGAATCATTCCTTCAGAGGGCACACTTAGTTTTTTTGGTTCTAGTTTTTTTTTTTTTTTTTTTTTTAATTGGTTTGTTTGTTGGTCGACTTCTCTAGGTGAAAATTTATAATTTCTAGTGTGGCAAAATAAGTAGAACTGTGACTTACGGTCCACAGCATACCGAGCTGCCTTTTTGTACTCTGGTAAAATCCTCAGCCTTTTATTCTCCTGAAAAATTCGTAACATCCGTCACTCCTACCTGTGCTCTCCCTACAGGTACAAACTCTGTTCTCAGACTCTCACAGTTTAGTCAGAAATATGATATCAAGACTCAGATAACACTTTGGACATAAGGATTTGGGGGACGTGCTTGTAAACTGGCACAGCAAATCTGGGTGGAAGGGGTAAGTGGCATCCTTTCCTCCTCTTTAGTGGATGCCAGAACATGTTGCAAAAATAGACCTTTCCTAGAGTCTCAACCTCACCCAGAATGCACTGCCCAGCTGGTACTCTTAGCAGGGCCACCAATGAGGACCGTTCAGAAAACAGGCTCTCCAGAGACACAGCCGGGCACCTTCATTCTGCTCAGTACTTGCTTCTCTCCTCCCTTGTTTGGTGCTTGGAGTCTGAACTCCAGAGGCAAGAAGAAGAAGGGACAGAGGCTCTGTCCCCTTGCTCTTGGGTAGTTTAAGTGCTTCCTTCTCAAAGCTCAAGGATAAAACCTCAACAATCGGTTCAACTGTTGGGAATTTATAGATGGGGAGATCGAAGTCCACCAATGGAAAGGACATTGGCTAAGGTCACAGATGTTAATGAACAGCAGAGCTGGACTTGTGTTCAGGTGTACTCACTAGTCAGTGACCTTCCTTCTCTACAGTATATAAATGTGTACTGCAGTGGGATGTATCCAGTTCCAGACAATCATCCTTATTAATAATGCACCATCATTTAAGGGTATGTGCATAATGGCATTGCATTTATTTCCTTTATTGATCATTATTAATATTTTAGTGCTATTTCATTTTTTTTTTTCTAAGAACTCCATCATAAATGGCTAAGCATGTCTTAGAGATCTCAGCTTAAAAATGTGTTTTTAAAAACTCGATTGATGGCATGAATCTGATGGAGATGCTTGCCCGAAGATGACATATTAAACTTATATTAAAACTTTGCCTTTCTATGCCCCTTCCCAGTCAGTTCCTCCCAAGTACCACAGAAGACCATTTCTGGGTTAGATTATGACAAGGGAATGCCTTTTGCATTTGTTGTGGAATGAATGAAGGATTTAGATCTTCAGTTCTACCTCGATCAAATTTGTACAGAACATTAAATATGCTTTACCTTGACCTTTCAGAGGTTTTTGATAACCTTTGAGTCATGGGTTGTTGATTAAAAACAGCCGATATGCCTCTGACTCAAAACGTACTCAGAAACCTTTCTACGAACTTATTTAAATTTCCAATTTCCACAGTGAATTCCTATAAGGAATGTGAATAAACAGATTAGCCTTTCTGCCTAGAGTTTACAATCAGGGGCTGGAAAAATTCAGCCATTAACAAGCATGTCAACACTAAAAGCACACCAGGCATATGCTGTCATCTTAATTTGCTTGAGATTTCTTTACTCGAAAAATTTGACGTAACTTTCTCAATTCACCGTATTCCTGCAAAGCCAGATACTGCATGGTCATAGGGTTTGTTTTATCTTTCGTTTCCAGTAATACCTCTGATTGTTTATCCTGTGTGTGGTAGGTTTAAAGTTAGTCTTGGAACTCCCTTCATCTTGGTTCCTTAGGTCCACTATAGATTTTAAATTTCAGTCCTTGTGAAATCATTCCACATCAGTAGGTAAAGCCGTTAGAAGAAAGGGGGGTGGTAGATAAAATGCTTGAGATTCCCTTTCAGGATTGGGCTCTTAGGACCCCCAGGCTGCTCTGAGCCTTTATGTTTTGACATGATAAAAATGTGGTTTTTGAATTCACGCTTAGCACCTAGTGCCAGAGTCTAAACCAAATGCAGGAAATATAACTGCCTTCCACTTTGGATTATCTTAACTGATTTTAAACATAAATGTAGCTCCAGCTAGAACGTATCTACATGTGAGCAAGTATCATGATGAATAAACCGGTTTGTGCCGGCATTGGTGCAGTCCTGACGTTGCTTTCAGAAATGACTGCTTGGTGGCCTGTCTGATCAATTATTTAGACACATTAATAAATGGTTCAGATTATTGCCCCTTAGAACCAAGTGATCGGAGAAAATGGCCATTAGTGAGATTGCAATAACAGAATTCACGTCCTGTTTCTGGATCATTTGCGCCAAAATAACGACTTAGGTCCTGGGATCCAGAAGACCGGAGCCACAGGCATTGATGGGGCACCCACGCTGGGCCGGGGGTTGTGCCGAGCACCGTTCACACGAGGATGCAAAGGCACAGATCCCAGACTGACTAGAGAAGGTTCACAGCCTAATGGGTTTAGGTTAGCAGATACCCACCTTGTTCTGTGATTTCTCCATCTGACTCAGAACAATCCCTATTCTTAACTTGAAGAAAACCAGTCAAAATTTCAAATGTGGACTCTAATCACTTCAGAATGAACACGACTCTGGTCAGCTTTCTGTCTTCTGTGTTTTAAAAATCAGTTTTCACTGACCTCTATCATTGATAATGTACAATTTTCTGTATTGTCTCACAAGCAGAAGTCAATTATCTAGAATTTTCCTTTAACTACATCATTTTTTTGTGTGTGTGCAGTTAAACGTACGTGTGTGTTTGTGTGTGTGTTGTTGTTATCTGCTTGCCCCCTTTCCTATACTTATTTGGAATTTTTTTTTTTCCTAAGAAAGAAAACTTAAAAAAAAATGCAAAATGTTCAAAGGTGCAGGACGCATTCAGTATGAAAGAAGGAATTACTAACCAATTTAAACATTCAGTTACCACACTGTCTTACTATTCTGGTCCACTTATAAGGAGGTATTCCTTCGTCTTAAAGCAGATAAGCCCATTTGCTGCAATCTCCTTGGCCCAGCCTCCATTGTTCCTAAATGATGCCACAGACAGTAGCATACTCTATTGCGGATCTAAAACCTAGTTGTAAATAAAACTGAACTCTGTATCAGGAAATCCAGGGTGAGGTGAAAATCTTGTTTCCTGGTAACTCTGGATGTTTTCTGCTTCGGAAAGCAGTGATGTTGTGTTGCAGACATTGCTGCTAATTAGCAAGCCTCTGAAATATGGTTCCTCATTGAGCAAAATGGTCATTCTGTACATAACTGCAGTTTCAGCAATACCTTTCTGTTTCTGGTTATTAATTTGCATTTAAGATGCATCGAGGTCATTAATTTACTGAGCTAACATGGAAAATGTAGAGCAGTTAAGTTTATAAATGACACCATCATGCTTCAATATATTTGTGCTTAATGACATTATATCACATGAGAAATTCTAATTTCCTTGTACTTGATGTAACTGGTGACATTAGAATGCTAGGACTGGGCTAGTATTTGTTGCTTTAATTGTGCTGAACTGACTAGATACAAGGAGCTTATTAATAAAGCTTACTGTTACACCCCGATTGTCCTGGCTGTAAACTGTATTACTATTACTATTTTGTCTTTTGGAGGCATCAAGCTTTCTCAATATTATGACAGTTACACTACTGTTGAAGTCTTGAGGGAGAGAATAACTATGCTAATAGCACTCCGCAATCACATTCTGGATGGGACTAACTCTGTGCCCAAGTGAGTAGTGCGTGCACACACACAAAAGATGTATGTATGTATTTTTTCTCCTGAAGATTCCATTTATCGGAAAATAGGGAAAACACTGTACTCAAAAGTATCCAAAAAAGAAATTCGTTACTTGCTTCATCCTTCTAATATGGAGTTTAGAAACCTTCACATTAGAAGGTAAACAATAAGGCAGTGTGGGACAATCAGAACAATATTTTACTTTATTAAAAAAAAAAAAAAGATTTGTTTATTTGAGTGTGGTGGCGGAGAGAGAGAGAGAGAAGGAAACTCTTCCCTGCTGATTGCATTGATCCACACAGGGCTCGATTTCACAACCCTGACATCATGACCTGAGCTGAAATCAACAGGAGTCCTCCAGATGCTTAACCTACTGAGCCACTTAGGCGCCCCACAATAATATTTTAAATATTTATAAGTGGATAGATCACCAGATTGAGGAGTTAGTCTCTGAATGGTTTCCATATTCAGCAGGATTTTATCTACCATTTGTGCTTTAATAAGATTTGGAGTTTTTGTCCAATTATGACTCAACACCTAAATCAGGAGTTACATGCACTATTTTCCTGCCAAGTTTTATAGCATAGTTCAGTGCCTTTGGATAAACTAATAAGAAACATACTCCTCAGGCTGACAGATCAGTGCTTGTGTGGAGAATTGATAAAAGTATTTCCATTGTATGTTTTAATTTTTAAAGGTCAACTCTCTGTTATTTCTGTTTAGATTCAAATTCCTTAGTTAACTATAATCCTCCACTCACTCATTATTTTATTTGCTGGACCTTCCTTTCAGATCTATAGAAATTCTTATTCTTTATCTAAACTCATTTTATAGTTTTCCTAGCTACCAGAGAACTCTCTAAGCATTTCCACAGCAGAAGTCCCATTTGATAGTGTTTCTCGATCAGTAATTATATACACAAGGCAAAGTACTAAAGAGTTTACTCTTCAGACTATCAATTTGTTGAAACTTGGACAAATTTGCTGATGCAGTTTTGACAGTGGCATTTTACTAATTAATTTATTACATTAAGTTATACTCTAAAAATTAAAACGCAAGAATAATTTATGACTTCTAGTCTCAGCAGAAATAAAACAGTGCCAATTTGTCTCTTGACACCAGACTTCACACCAGACATCAAATGGGGCACGATTTTCTATGATAATGTTTCCATAAGAGTAGGTTAAAAAAAACTTAAAATACAGAGTGCTAGATAGTGTGTTAGCATGCTTAGTTTTGTTTTCATTGTGCATAAATGAATGCTTGTCCGTTCTACAATTACTTTGACTACTTCATTTTCTAGAAATATCTGTCCCCACATAATCATATATATATATATATATATATATACTCACATCCATATATGTATGTGTATATGCATATATTCCACATATATGTACATACATGTGTATGTATATGTGTGTGTACATACACATGCTATACACACATATATGTATAGTAAGTAATTTTGAGGAAAAGTTGAAGGGCATTTCTGTCTTTCCAAGAAAAGAGCAAAAACAATTGTCCTGAAAAGTGATATATACTAGAAGGAAGCATAGAGAATAAAAACAGACTGAAATTTTTAAAAAAATTAATTTAATTTTTTTTTCAGTGTTCCAAAATTCAGTTTATGCACCATGCCCAGTGCTCCATGCAATTTTCTGTTGGTAGACATTATTACTATTATAGGATTATATGAATACATAATCAAACTTGTGTTTACAACTCATATACTTCCTCTCTATTCTTCCACTAATTCAGGGAACTAATTTCTACAAATTTCTGTCATCCTGACTGTGCTTTTTGTGAGACTCATTGAACTAAAGCACTTTCGAGGCATCATTTCATGCTGGGTTGAAGGACTGTTTCATTTTTGTCATCTGCACACTGAAGATCGGGGGAGAGAGAGATGCTCTCAGGGTCTCCTGCCACATGGGGCCGATTTACCTTGCCTTTTTGTACCTGCAGGCTGTGGACTTTTTATTGTTTTCTAAGTTTTTATTTATTTATTTGTCAGAGAGAGCACAAGCAAGGGGAACAGCAGGCAGAAGGAGAAGCAGGCTTCCTGCTGAGCAAGGAACCTGATGTAGGGCTGGATCCCAGGACCCTGGAATCATGACCTGAGCTGAAGGCAGATGTTTAACTGACTGAGCCACCCAGGCTTTCCTGTGGACTTGGGTTTTATGGAAAGAAAGCTAAGGGGTAGTTTCACTTGGTAGACATCCTGATGATCATATCTTTTCCCTTGAAACCCCACAGCACAGGCTTTATTTTTTGACTGTAATAGTGAATCAACATGTCTATTACAGTATTATTAATTCCTGTGAAGTAGTTTATAGTATGGACCACCCAGGCTTGTCATAACATTAAAAAACAAAAAGAAAAACAGTGCGCGGGCGCACACACACACACACACACACGCACACAGAAATCTAGGTTTTTTATAAGTTGTACAATTCTGCCAAATCATCATGAATACTGGGATTCCATCTAGTTACTTTTATTAAAAACAGCTTCTGTTTAAACAAAACAGCAGAATTAGCTGGATAGCTTATTTTGCCAGTAAATATTTACCTCTATGATACACCCCTAGCCAGACCCGAGTGAGCCGTTCAGTGGGTGTTACACTGATGTATCATACCTGTCCCTTTTCACCCCTTCCAAAAATGCAGGCCTTTCTGTGTGCGATTTTCTGGTCGCTGATGCTTTGTTAACATTTATTAGCCTTACCAGAGCTCCTCATGCTCTATGCTGCTTAAAAGCAAGCGAGCAAGCAAACAAACAAACCCAAAGAGCATGTTTGAAAAGCAGACTCTCAGGCTCCAGGAATATACACTCTGAATCAATTTTTACAGGGTGAGGACAAGAATTTGCATTCTATTAACTTTTACTGATAGTCTTTATCTAATTCATCCAGGGAACAAGTTGTTGGGGGATACTGAAAAAAATTGTGGCTGCAGGATACCCGGGCCTGGTGCTCCTGGGAGGGAGCAGTTGTGAATGCTGCTGCTGATTGCCTTAGTTGATCTTTCTGGATGCAGCAATATTCAATTTGCTATCTAATGTCTACCCTTGTAGCAAGCAAGCAAGCAAGCAAAGAAATATACTCATAGGAGAACTGACTGAAAGAGCAGGTAGTCAGCTGGGAGAGTCTCTGGCCCAGTAAGGGAGGCAGAAGTGACCCTGAAGAATCCTGGTGTTCAGAATATGGGCAGGGGCCCAGAAAGAGGATGAGGCATAGATATATATTCAGAATAGCGGGAACCTGTATGTTTGGTTGCCTTCCTTTCACATATGAATTTCAATGTTACAAAGGCTTTGGAGTGGAGTGTGCAGAAGCAGGGTCCTCCTGGGTATTTATTATTCAATATTTAGATAAGTTCAGGGAAAGACCAGTAAACTTGATAAAGCATGATAGTCAATTGGGAAGAAGACATTTATAGCAGATAATTCTATAACAGAAATATTATCTCTCTCTTGGAAGATCTGGGGCCCATCCTGGTGTGAAGGGTTCCAAAGTCAGGGATACATGGAGTAAGGTTCCTCTTTTTGAGACCATAAGGTACCCCGAAGAAGCATTTGTGAATCACAGAAACTTAAACATGGCGCTCATTCAAAAATGCAGGGTGATACCCAAATGGTCGCAAAGACCAGAGAGCCTAGGGCAGGTTCAGGGATCAAGGCCCAGAGCAAGGGCCTCCGAAAGCAAGGAGCGAAGACTAAGGCACATGAGTTAAGAATGACAAGGATGAGCCAGGATAATAATTGAAAATTCGATATGTCACTTGTCACTTACTGATGTGTCAGGTCTGCAATAGAATGTATGGGCAGGTTTGAAAGTCTCAAGGTGAGCCAAAACTATTAGTCTCTTGGGGCATGATTAGGTGTGCTGCTTTTCAGTGGTTCCTGCCATTACCTCATGTGTGATTCAGGTCAGTGTGTGCTGGAGTATGCCTCTACTGGGCGCTTCTGGCCTAGATTCTGCCCAGATTTCTTGTCTTAAGTTGTGCTGTAATTGTTCTAGGTAGGTACCTCAGTTTGTGTCCAAGGGGGGGTCATCTGCTTCCCCCCAGAGTCACCATGATTTAGAGGAAAGACGTGGAATCTGGGGCCTTCTTAGTCCATTGTCTCTATAAATGGGTTAATTACATGTACCTCATGATGGTTAAACGGAAGAGCATGTGCACCAGACTTAGGAACTGTGGGTATTCAGTAACTATTAATTGCTTTCTCCTCTTATACTTTAGCATTCTCTGGTAAATTCACAAAATTTGACTCTTAAGAGTTTTTCTGGGCTCTTACTCACTTGGGGCTTTTAAAAAATGTATCTTGTCAACCACAATGTGGTTGATTTAAGGTATGTAAAACAAGCATTCATCTATTCCACACCATGTTTCAATTCCGGACTACATATCTTAGGTTAAGTGATCTTTGAAGCAGCTCTAATGGGAATTGGTCCCTTGGGACAGGAAGACACCTGCTTCTGATGTCTCCTGTGCTCCCGTGTCCCAGGATTTGCGACCCGTGCCTTGTAATGAGCGGTGCCACCCAGGGCTCCTGGTTAACACTCATCCCCAGCGTCCCCTTTGGTGAGGAACGGCCTCACTTGTATTTGTAAAAATCAGCAGCTATTCTGGGATCATCTTCAGTTAAAGGAGAATGGGCTAACCAGTAAAAAGATGATATATAATAAAATTCCAGAGAAACTAGCCAACTTTATTAGTCATTTTGAGAAAAGTAAATCTGGGAGAACAGTGCTTCACCTCTCCCTCATGGACACACATCATTTTGTTGAAGGAAAGGATAAAGGTAGGAAAAAAACTTGGACTCTGGATTCAGATAATCTGTGGGACTCTTGAGTCTACCACTGAAGATCTCTGTGGCGTTTGTGACATTAAGCAGAACAATTACTTCTGGTTTTCTGTTTCCTCGTGGGTAAAGAGGGGATACATAATGCTTCTAATTGGTTTGCTGGAAGGACTGAATTGGGTAGTAATTGTAATACATTAAGACCAACCTGGTGTACAGTAAACACTGGTCTTATTCTCCTTCCTGCTGCTTTTTGGGAATTGAGCTCAATTCTTTTATGGAAGTAGTATTTCCATCTTTCTCATCCTGCTTTTTCTCCTCTGCCTGAATTTAACACATTTGGTTGTGCATATGGGACAACCACTCCATAGCTCGGACTGTGGCTTCAAAGGGAAGCAGCTGTCCTCACCGCATTTGCATTGCCCTGACAGTGCCAGGCATTTATGTAAAAAATCAGTTGCTGAAGTAAAGCCAGTCTCCTTGGTGTGGCTGTCTCCGTGCAAGTGCTACAACTGGATATGATGTTTCCCCAGACACTGGTCCGCAAGGAACTGCTAAAGTAAAACACCATCTTTGTCAGGTCTGCGTGGAAAATTCTGCTAGCCTTCAGAAGTGAGTGAAAATATAAAATATTTGCCCCCAATTGGTATATATCAACAAGAAATAAATTTTACCATACCTTTACAGCATATTTGACTTTTTCTTTAAATCCAAGGAACCTCAGAGTACTTGGTTGTAAAATACAAATATCAAAGTTCATGTATTCTCACAAAATTTCTGTGAGAAGCAAATGTGTAACATACATGAAAGGGAGCCGTAGGTGCTTAGATGATACCTTCAGCATCAGATTAAAACCCTGAGTGGTTTTATTATTGATATTGTTAATCTTTTATCACATAGGAATTTTTTTTCTTTGGTGTTCACTTTACTTTTATCTCGAAAAGATCTGTTCTTAGCTTAATATATGCTATGTGCTAATCACTTTGTTAAGTCTGGTACTATAGCCAGTTCTAGCTGAAATAATTTGGTACATATGGTCTTGATTGGCTAGCAGAGCAGTCTTTTGTGGGTCAAATTGAAATGTCTAGAGCAAACATGGAAGAATACCAGAATGTGGCTCCTCTGACTGCACATCTAGAAGAACCTTTTTCATACTCTTCAGCGCGGCCCTCGGCACGGGCCACTGAAACAGATCAGCAAGACTAAGGCGCAAGAGTTTGGTGACCTTGAAGGTCAATGAACTACACAAAACTTGAACATGACTAGCCAGTGTATTGTCACTGAGGTGTGGACAGCATGTTAAAATCATATTTGCTTAGAGTGGCTGTTGGAGTTCAAGTCCTCAAAGCTCGACAGAAACTCCTCAAATCTTGTATCAGGCTATTTATGACAGAACCCAGTTTGGGAAAATACTTTTTTCAATATTAACCATCAATGCAAATATTTAAAGTTTGGTTCTGCTTCTACCAAAGAGAATGAAGAAGCAAAGAATTGTAAAGCGTGGTTATAGAAACTAGGTATATCTAGATCCTACTACTATCCCACTAAAAGCCTAGGATTGTTTATAAAGAATTACGTCTTTCAATACCTTAGTGTTTTTCTTACTCCAGATGTCCTTTAGTGTTTCTGGGATTTTATCCTGGAGATAGAGTGCGAGTGATCTCTGTGTTGTTTGTCTCAGCTCGTGAATTCTGATTTATTACCTCTAGTATGTGAGCCGGTGAGCATCACATGGGAGATTCACAGGTCTCAGCAGGTCAAGAAGTGTGGATTGTTGAAATTCAGACCACACATACCATTCATGTGACAGCCTGTAAAGTCAAGTTTCTTGCCTTAAGCTCTAGGGAGCAGTCATTTGCCATAAGAATTTCCTCGATGGTGTGGGTCTTCCTGCTTTATGGGGAGCTGCATGGTGTATTTCAGTTATCTCTCCTCTCATATTTCTCAGGGGATAACAGGACAGTCCAGTAATAATGTTGACAATACGCCTTGCTAATGTGTGCAAACACGGGTACACAGGAGTTAATTTTGGGGTTTCAGATACAGGTGGAGGAGGAAAGTAGGGAGAGGGGAGAGAGTAATCTATAACTGTGGGCATACTCTTTATTGTTATTTACTCCGTTTTCTCTCTCTTTCACCCAAACTGGTTTTGCCTGTACAATCGACTCTGGAACAACATGTGTTTGAACAGTGTGGGTCCACTTTCATTTGCATTTTTCCTGATAAATACAGTAAGGTAAATGTACATTTTTTTCTTGTGGTTTTCTTAAAAAATTTTTTTCTTTACCCCATTTTATTTATTTCTTTACCCCATTTATTATATACAATATTTAATCCATATACAGAATGTATGTTAATTGACTGTTTGTGTTATTGGTAAGACTTCTGTCAACAGTAGGCTGGTAGTAGTTGAGTGGGGAGTCAAAAGTTATACATGGATTTTGGATTGCACTGGGGGTTGGTGCCCCTAACCTCCCTGTTGTACACAGGTCAACTGTACTTGTCTTTTTTAATGAGCCCTCTAACAATATCTTCCACTAAAAAGAAACATATGTTAAAAGAAACTTGGTGAAGTTTTAGAATTGCCATACTGTTAGCATGACTGTCATGTTCTTCCAGTATTTTCGTTTTTGTTCGGTTCCTTATCCGCTTTTCTGGCCAGTAGTTCTTATAATACTGTGTTGTGATCCCCTTTCCTCCTCTGTCAGAGTCAGACCTTCAGAAAATTTGGATCATGGGGTTGTTGACTATTTTGATTCCAAAGTTCTTTTGAAGTCATCCAACTCAAAGTGTCAGGGACATCTGAATCCTTTCTGACCTCTGGGCTCCTCTGACCTCACTGGGCTGTAGGGGGCCCAAGAGACAATATAAATGAGTGAGACCATCAAAGGTGGGTGTGGGATGGGTCAAGGACTCAAGACCTGTTGACTTCTTAGCATCTGAGGAAAGCAGTCCCCACCTAAAAAAGCATCCAGGTTTCATTATTTTAAAGCACCAAGCCTACCCCAGAAGATATGCTTCCTAGGTGAATTTGACCCCAGGGAATAGTAGCCTGGGGCCTCAGGGCACAGTAATTAAAACACAGCTTGAGACCTCCAAGAGCTGTGTAAGGTCTTTCCACAGCTGTTCGGCTTTCTCTTACAGGAAACCAATTCTACAAGTGAGTTCTAATACTTTAGAACGAGATTCTAATTAAGGAGCTACCCAATTACTTTGGTTATATTGGTACAGTTATGAAATAAGTAAGAGAGTTAAAAAGCAAATATAATTGATTAGCAGGGCCACCCTAACTGTTTTTATCATTATTTAAAACTTAATTGCTGTATTACATTTCCAGATGTTGATTTTGGGCAGTTCATCATGCACTTTATTGCCTCTGAGGAGTTTCCGTGTATTTCTAATATGAGTTTTTTATGTTTCTGGGATGTAGAAAAATCAATTAAGATGAAGTAAGTATTTTTGAGACCTAACCAGACTTTTGTCTTTGTTTCCCCAAAAGTTCTTCCATAGAAATGTGTGGCATAGGAATGGAGCTTAATACTTTCTGAGTAAGATATTAACAGCCTTGTAGTGAGTATATGGAAATGTAGGTAACTGATGTTTTCATAAAGCTTCTTAGTGGAATTTCATCTTAGTAAGTGGATGACATGTTTCTACAGGGATTGTATGACCTGTTTTACATATTGTTTTGATATAGATGTGGAAACACCCTTGTCCACAGTCCAGTTCTGTCCCTCTCCTGAATTCTCCCTTATCTGTAGCTTGTTTTCTGTTGTCCTAGGGCAGGTGCAAAATGGAATAGAATCAGCAGGTATTTTTCTACAGGTCTCAAGTGAGGCAAAATCCATTGTGGACCAGAGATGCTGAGAGTCCTGTCTATACAGTTCTGCTGGAATATAGGCAGGACTGATTTTCAGCTGGAAGACACCTGCCCTTCTCTCCTCTCTGCTGCTCACCTCCCAATGTAACCCCTCTTTTGGGGACCCTGGACTACCACACATTTCAGCAATTAAAGGGTTAAGACAGGCTAGGATCATAAGCTTCCAACCCTTTTCTTGTAGGTGTCTGTTCAGACACTGCATGTTGGTAAATATTTTAGATGACACTTTTTTGCAGGCAGTGAAGGCTTGAAAGGGTCTAGGAGCCAGCAGGTGAGGCAGCGTGAGTCCTGCCAGATTGGGCGCACTTGCCTGCTGTGAGGAGGCAGCTGAGGCCCAGCCCACCCTTCTGTGGCCACAGCAGGATGGCCCATTCTCTGATCTTTGAAGAGGTACTCAGTATGCAGACTTTTTTTTTTTTTTTTTTTTAAGATTTTATTCATTGAGAAAGCAAGAGTGAGAGATTGAGCTTAAGGGTGGGGGTGGGGGTGGGCAGGGGCAGAGGGAGAGAGAAGCAGACTTCCTGCTAAGCAGGGGGCTAGATACTGGGCTAGATCCCAGGACTTGAGCTGAAGGTAGGCATTTAACTGACTGAGCCACTCAGGCACCTCTTGTTGTCATTGTTGTTGTTTAAGTTGCCATTCCTTGATTTTTTAAATACTTGCCCATTAGAAAGAAGAACCAAACTCCATAGCTGAAAACAAACCCTGAAACAAAGCCAGTGAGCTGAAGGGACACCACCAACACCAGAGCACAGGGCTCTGGATACTCAGAGCACTTTGTAACACCGTAAAATGCATTTCTTCTACCTGTTTCTTATGCTGACCACGAGTACCCAGGGCAGAGTTTTATGTCTTTTAGAGCTCCATGCTAAATTCCACAAGACAGAGACATTTTCTAACGCAGGATCTTGTGTGCCTGTGTGTGCGTGTATGTGTTTTCCCAACATTCTGTATAACAAAATTATAATAGGGATAGGAAAAAGATTAAAAAAACAAAAAACAAAAACAACCCACAGCTTATGTTCTGAAGTAATTCTGTTTTAGAAAAGAGAATCTTGACAAAACCTGAGCTTTGTTAGGGGAGAAAGAAAAATGACAAAGCAGTAATTTACAGAAAACCTAGATAGAATAGTCAGTCACCTTGTGCAAAACACCGCAAAAAATGTATGCTAAGCATGAAAACTATGTGGCACTCAAGAAAATAAACACACAGACCCGGCCTGGTAGAGGGGCCATGCAGAGGGGAGGCATGCAGAGGAACAGAGAAGTGGTGGAGGAATAAAAGGGTCAGGAAGCTGGAATCTTGCCCAGCCTGGTGCTCGCTCCGCCTTGCAAAGGATTTGGGACATGAGCACGTTGCTATCCACTTGGACTGAAAATAGTGCCCGATGAAAAATCACTTCGCTCCAGGTGTAATGATTGGAAATGTTGTTTTACTTTTATTATTTCTATTTTTTAACAATGAAAGAGAAGGTGCTTTCTCATCTTCAGGACTTTGTAGGGCAGAAAGGGATGGCGGGGAACAGCTGGTGATGAGGGCTTACTCTTCAAAGCAGAACCTCATCTCTGCTTCCTTCTCTGGTTTTCTCTCGCTGCCTCACTCTCCCCGGTCTTAGTGTCTTCGGTCTTGCTTTCCCTCTGGTGCCAGCTCTATCGGATGTGCTGTGACACTCAGTTGTCTATAACTTGTACATGGCATTTAGATTATATGTCGACTTTATCGTATGAAGTCTTATCCTGTCCTGTATTAATGGGTGAAGCAGGTGAGCCAAACCTCACTCTCTCCTTTCTCTTACTTCCCCGGAGTGATTGAATGAATTCTCTGTAGTTTTTCTTTCCCTGTAGTGAGCAGTGTCCTGGGAAAGAGAACTGCTGGTGTGATGCTTCAGTGAACAGGACCTGCATTTGAATCCTGCCTTACTGTGGAGGGAGTTGGAACAAATTTGGGAATCTCTGTTGACCTCATCCTTTCTCATGTGTATGAGGGAAGTTATAATGGGACATGTGTGTTATAAGGTTATTACAAGGAGTAATTAGATGGTATAAAAAATAAGCTTAGCATAAGTGCCTGGGGTATAGAAGGGACCCAGCTAAGTTATAAATCAGGCGTGGGCAAGCGTTTTCTTTAAAGGATCACACAGTAAATATTTCAGGCTTTAGGGTTCATGAGTTCTGTGTGGTAACTCCCCAGCCCTGCCACTGTACAATGAAAAGCAGCCACAGACATAACATAAATGAGCGACTGTGGATGGGTTTCAATAATCTTTATTTGTAAAACAGGTGGAAAGGCAGATTTGGAGCTCAGTCTCCTCGATTAATCTTGCCTGTGCTTTGAGAGATACGTTCGTGGATAACATCAGAATTCATAGATGAATCTCTGATTTGAGATACTTTCAGGAAACCACAGACATAACATTTTTCAGATGTGTAGCAATCCAGCGGTTTCCCAGTCAGAATACTCTTTAATCTGTTGTTTTAAGTTACTTCCAGTGTGGTGCTAAGACCAAACAATAGAAACCCAAGGGCCAAACAAAGTCTTGGGGCATCAGTGATAGTCCTCATGGGACTGTCATATTTAATCAGAATAACTACCTTTGTCCATCAACTTTTTTTTTTTTTTTTTTTAGTGAGGTACATACATTGAGATTTATAGGGAGAAATTAAATTACTTGGATATTTACCTAGAAATACTGTTGGGAGAAAAGTATCTTTCATCCATGGGTGATAGTCTAAGACCATGTTTTCCAATGGCTTGGGATGGTGACTGAGAGGGGAGGAGGCTGGCTCATGGATCATGTAGGGTCCAAACTGGGGTTGAGGTCTGTATTTCTGTTGCCTGGACACATGGATGGGTGACACCCCTCCCAGGTCTGTTGGCAGAGTGGGATCCCACAGCTCCCAGAGAGGACTTCTGTTCATGGGATAGATGGCAACTGGTTATTATCATGGGGGTCATACAGTGTGAGATGTCAGCCATCTTGCTGATGTTACCAGCCATTTACTCTTTAAAAATAGTTAAAATATATCACAGAGAACTGAAATTGCTATTTGAGAAAGTAGTTATTGCACTGATGAAATATCACTAATCTGTCTGCTGGGCCGTAAATTATTATAATTATGAAAGGAACATAAGGAAATGCCATAAATGCTCTCCATTGGGCCTCAGGCTTTACCAGCTTTCCTATGGCTGTTACATAAATGTCAATTACAAACATATTATAAAAAAGAAGGAACGGCTTAATGCTAACATGTACCTGCTAATTTGATACTGTATTTACGATGGTAGAGTGAGTCATGTAACCAAAGGCAGTGAAAGACAGTGACTGTTCAACAAAGCATCATTCTGTACTTTGTTGGCTGAGGCAAGCTGTGAATTTGTTTCAAGTTATGCAACAATTTTTAATTAGTACAATGTTGGGGCACCTGGGTGGCTCAGTGGGTTAAGCCTCTGCCTTTGGCTTAGGTCATGATCTCAGGGTCCTGGGATTGAGCCCCGCAATGGGCTCTCTGCTCAGTGGGGAGCCCGCTTCCCCCACTCCCCCACTCTTTCTGCCAGCCTCTCTGCCTACTTGTGCGCGCACGCTCTCTCTCTCTCTGTGTCAAATAAATAAATAAAATCTTAAAAAAAAAAAAAAAAAACAGTGTGGACTGGTGACCCATGACTATGTAGCTTTATTTAATATGTATGTAGGGATGTGCATTTCATTCCCAATATTTATATTTCTTCTATTTATAAAAATAATAAAAGTTAAATATAAAATAGAGTAGAGAAATAGAAAGAAAACAGGAAACAAGGAGTAGAATCTTCTCTCCTACCTCACCTGTGGCCATGTGGTCACATTTATGTGTATCTTTCTTACTATAAGATGAATTGATTATGGTCTGAATTGCATGATAATTATTCACTTGAAAATTACTTCTAAATACAGATATATGGGAGAAAGGTCTTGAAGGAGAGACTTTTCCTTTGTGCATAAGATTTAGCCATTTCTATTTTTGTGCTGTGGAGAGGGCAGTGACCGTGGTTAGATGTGTGTTCCTATCTTCTTTATTAATTTGAACATGAACCTTTTTTTAGGCAAAATTTAACTTCCTGATATTCTCAAAAAGGAAGAACACTACTAATTCCTTACATTTCAATAGATTGTTTATAAAGTTTCCACTCCCCCCCCCCCAAATATTAATTGTGCCTCCTCTATCTTTAAAATCAGATACAACTGAATCCCTGTAACAGCTCTGTTTACTAGCTGGGTGGCCAAGTCCAAGTGACATAATTATCTTTAAAACTCTGCTTCCTTATCTCAAAATCAGAGTTTGCCTACTCAGATGACGTGAGCCTGTATGAAGCACCTGGCAGTGGTAGATAGGCGGTAAGTATTAGTCAGCTTCCCTTCCCCTTAGTTAATGTCAATATCATCCTCTGTTGATTCTGCCATTGTACTTGGGGAAGTGTCCTGTTACCAATGTAAATATCACTTGGATGAACTTTTCCATAAAGAGGCCTATAAAGAAAGCACTGCCAGTGAATTCGAGAATTTGATATTTGCAGGATTTTCCCCCTCACTCAAACTTTAGCTCCCGTGGTGTTTACCTACCAGAGAGGGTTTTTTGTTTTTTTTGTTTTATTAAAGTTTTATTTACTTACTTCAGATAGAAAGAACAGGAGAAGGAGGAGGAGCAGAGGGAAAGGGAGAGGGGAATCAGACTCTCTGCTGAGTGAGGAGTCTGATGCATGGAGTCAGTCTCAGAAGCCCTAGATTTTGACCCCACCAGAAACCAAGAGTCAGATGTTTTGCCTGCCGAGCCATCTGGGCACCCCTACCAGAGAGGTTTTGAAGAAGATCCTTGGTGTTTAAGATCAGGCTGTATATTTGGGATGCTTGTTACTTTTATAGATTGTTACATTTTTACTGGTGGTTAATAGTACAGGTATTATCATCAGTGTGAAGCTGCAATATAAATAAATTTAAGTTAGAAACATCAATTGTTACTAATATTCCATGAAAAGAAACTATTTACAACTTCACTGTACTTCATACTTAGGGTTTCCATGGCAACAATGGAACTTATATATTTTTAATTTATTCCTTAATTTTCTTTAAACTACTTTGTCACTGCTTCAGCAGGAAGCCCAGGAAGCCCTGTCTGTAGTAATGGCAGTGATTTAATGGTCATTATGAAGTTGTCCAACACTCTTGTGATTTGCTTCGGGGGACATTGACTTTGGGTATCTTTTGATGTACTATTAACACTGCTAAGCCCATTTAAAGTAGACAGAGTTTACAGGGAAGAGAAGTATATTTTCTTATTGTAATTTATCATCCAGTAATAATGGTGAATATTGCAAGTCAAAATTTAAGGCCAAATGTAACTGAAGAGTGAGCTGACTAATGGCTGTCTTGCTCTTGAAGAAAGTATATTGCTTTTGCATTTAACCAAACAGTCATTTAAAAGTATAAAAAGCTATTTAATAGCTACAAATCTTATCCCGGAAAGACTGTTCAATCTGTAATGTAAAATGAGCCAAAGAAACAGCCTGCTGACTTGTTAAAGGAAATAACCAGTATCTCAGATTTTTTTTTTTTCCTTATAAATCTCTTGCCTCATGTCAAGGTCACAATGATAGCAGGTTAGAAGTTTTTGTGTAAGAAAATCTCTTCGAAAAAATAGTTATTTATAACTTAAAATCACTGAAAATATTGTGGTATCAATTCAACATGTGCTGAATGCCAATTCTAGTAGGTCAGGGAAGTCTATTAGGGAGAAATGGAATATTAAGTGGGAAGGATGGGGAGACTCCAAACAGAAGAGAGACAAGGAATACCAGGTAGATAAATTAGGAGCAGTGAATACCCTTGGGAGAATATATGTGGTATCACTGGAGAGTAAGGAACATGTAAGGAAAGATAAAAAAGGTACAGAAAATTCCTTGGCAGGTATGAAATTTGAATAGAAATCTATCGTATAGGCAGAAGACCAGATGGAATATAGATCTTCCAGTGCTGTAGTTTGTTTCATATGTTTTAAAAGTCTAACCCTGGGGCGCCTGGGTGGCTCAGTGGGTTAAGCCGCTGCCTTCGACTCAGGTCATGATCTCAGGGTCCTGAGATCGAGTCCCGTATCGGGCTCTCTGCTCAGCAGGGAGCCTGCTTCCCTCTCTCTCTCTCTGCCTGCCTCTCCATCTACTTGTGATTTCTCTCTGTCAAATAAATAAATAAAAATCTTAAAATAAAATAAAATAAAAGTCTAACCCTAGCATTATTGAGAAAGTTATGACCATGGCACTATTCCCCCGGGAGGATAAAATAATTTGATTAATAATGGCAGCCCAATGGGATTGTCCAGGTCATTCTCCTATCTTTGTGCTCCATTATGATTGGTGTTGCTATAAACTACTTTTGCTTAGGTGGTTTGGAAAACAAGATTTCCATTTACTAGACAGTGAATATTTTGTCCTGGGATGGTAACTGAACCATGATAAGGAAAATGTGCTGAATCTAATTAAATAATGTAGCCTTTTTAAAAAGGGAAGCGACTTAATACATTGTGCATCGAAAGAAGTATCCATTAAGGAAAGAGTTACGTTTATATTGAGTTAAGTTTATGTATGTTTATTTCTCAAAAATGATTCTAAATTTGTTATGTAAATGTATAAAGAGCAGACTTTGGCATTGATTTTAATTAGCCTTCTAGATACATGTCTATGATATCCCATAGGGAATACATGGGCTTGATTTTCTAGGTGGTGTTTCATGGTAGATGTTTCTGAGAACTTGTGTATGCATAGTTGCATGTATGCTGTGTACTAGTGTGTGTGTCTGTGTGTTGTTGTGTTTAAAACACTAAGAAAAAAAAAGAGAGAGAGAGAGACCCTTTCAAAGAGTAGTTTATGGTGTTAAGAATCTCAGGTCTCTTCATAAAGTGAATCTGTTTGGATAAATTGGCTATTGTATATTCTTCTCTAAATGGTCCAGCTGTTGAGTTTAATGAGGCTACAGCTGATGCCAATTGTGAATGGAGACTGCAAATTTATTGTCAAATCAGCTCTCCTTTTACATTGTTTTGAGATCATTCTTTTGGGCTTCTATACTTTTTCTTCACATGTAAATGAAATGTCACAAACACTTGCTCTTGAAATCCTGAGAGATGTGGCACATTATTTTTTGTGGGTATTGGATCACTTTCTCTCTCTCTTTTTAAACCACTCTCACTTAATGAAAATGAAAGTTTTTTCCAACTTGATCATTTGCACACTGGAAATAAAATCTCTCAAGGGGATTAGCTAACTCACTCAAACTTTCCATTCAGGCGAAGGTGTGAGAAATACATGACAAAAATTTTATTCCAAGGCTGCATGAGAAGTGAGGGGCAAGAAGAAAATGAGTCTTTGGCTAAAGATTTTTTTTTTTTTAAATTCTATGCTTCAAATTTCATTTTCTCTGAGCATTGGCAGGAAGAAAAACAGAATAAAAAAATGTAGAGCAGTAGGAAGGCCAGCTATTGAAACCATGATTCGATTTAATCTAACAAAGCAAATCTCCCATGAAGGCTGCAAGGTACAGAATAAGGTTCACAATCTGAGAGTAACGTTGCTAACCGTACACCTTAGGAAGTGAGGCTCAGGGATAGACACGTGTGTGAAAGGTCACATATGCATTGGTTCTTCATCACACTCAGTAAATCCATCCGACCTGAAAGCCATTCATGATCCAGCTACTGACTATTGCTCTAACCTCATATTCCCTTTCTCTCTCAGTACCCCAAATGCCTCTTACTTTTCAGTTTCCTGAATATATTCCTGTAACGTCTCATACCTCTGTAAATACTACTCCTTTTTCTGCTGCTCCGTCTGTTGGACTCATCCTTCATGATTCAATCCCACTGCCATTTTATTTCTCCACCATCTCCCGCCTTGGTGATCTACATGACTGGACACCTACGTCCTCCCATAGTATGCTAGGTTCACTCCATTCATACTTCTTTTTACTGAGTATTTAAAGCTTGTTTTACTTTTCTGCCTCTATGATTAAGCTGAAAGAGCCTAAGAAATAGAAACCAGGTCTTATTTAGGGTTTTGTCCCATAGCATCTGGCACCATCCCTGGCACATAGTAGTTATACAATAAAGTTTGATTGAGTGTAATTTGCAAGATAGAATGCAGAATGAAATTTGATAAAAAGATGAAATTATTTAACAATTGCAGGATATTGCTCTAAGTTTCCAAGGAAGAAGGTCAAAAATACAAATTAAGAAAGGTCACTTTAATAATAAACTCGAGGGACACCTGGGTGGCTCAGTTGGTTAAACCGCTGCCTTCGGCTCAGGTCACGATCCCAAGGTCCTGGGATCGAGTTCCGCATCAGGGTCCTTGCTCAGCAGGGAGCCTGCTTCTCTGCCTCTGCCTGCCTCTCTGACTGCTTGTGTGTACTCTCTCTCTCTTTCTATCTCTCTATCTCTGGAAAATAAATAAAATCTTAAAAAAATAATAATAATAAACTCGAAAGAGACACATGATTAACTCAAATCTAAAGATACATGTGAAAAAGGTCCTAGGAATTGAGTGGAGGGAAAAATTCAAATTTCATTTAATTGAAAGGTGGCAAAAAGGCTTCATGAATAAAAACGTACTTGAACTGATCCTAGAAGTTATGATAAGAAGTTATTTATTGACTGTTACTGTTTTTCCTGGGTGGGTCTTTTGGAGCTCATGGAACCTATAAGAATTTAAGCTCTGTATTTCCACATAGGTTGATAAGCATGAAGTTAATTAGACTTTTCAAAAAAATTAATAAAAAAAAATCTTGTTTTACCCTCTAAATACCACAGAATCCTTTAAGTGTCTTATGCTGAGTGAGTATCTGAAAGAAGGAAATGCACTCACTTTGCTGCCTTGTCCCCTAGCAATGTTCTGACTCCCCAGTATATTGATGGCTTGAGAGAGAAGGCAAAATCAGTTTGCCCCTCCCAAAGAAAAAAGAAATCACAAGAAAGTATAAACAGTAACTGTATTTGAAATTCTGAATGTTCCTGGGTAAGGTTATAGGATAATGAATGCTTTGTCAGGATTTCAAAAATCCAAAAGCACCTTTAAACAAAATGTACCATAATAATGGGCTCTGCAAGACATTTTAGAAGTATAGTTTGCTGTCATGTGTCCTTAACCAAAGATACAACAAAAAAATGGGACCAAAAGTGAGAAAAACACCATTATCAATTTGAATAACTCAGGAACAGCGGAGTAGTTGGCTGTAAATGCAGTATTTTTCTAAAATGTGGACTATTGAAGAGAATGTTTTAAGGATAAAGACTGATATTCAATCAGTCTTTGGTCATTGCAGGTGAGAGCAGGGAAGCAGTTTTGGTGTCTGATTGAGCTGCTGGTGACTGAATGGACTGAAGACTTAGACTTGACCAAAGAAAAGATGAAACTCACTATTATTTGGGGAAATACTAGTTCGAACAAATATCAATTTGGCAAACGTTAAAAATATGTATAATATCTGGGGTCCTGAGGAGTGTGGAAAGTATACACTCTAATACGCTGTTAGTGAGTTTAGATGTTAGTAAAGCCTTTTATTCTTGAGCACAAGATGGATTGCCATGTTATTCGGTACATGAGGAAGACTGGTTAAGGGACAAGAATGTAGAGAAGAATTAACAAGTTAAGATTTTTGATTTTTGTTCAGAACATCTTTTTTTTTTTTTTAAGTTTTTACTTATTTGAAAGAGAGAGACAGTGAGAGAGAACATAAAAAGGGAGAAAAATCAGAGGGAGAAGCAGAGTCCCCATGGAACTGGGAGCCTGATGCGGGACTCCATCCCGGGACTCTGGCAATCATGACCTGAGCCGAAGGCATTTGCTTAACCAACTGGGCCACCCAGGTGCCCTGTTCAGAACATCTAAAAAGGCATTAGGAATTCAGGTGGGGATGTCAGGCAGTCCACTGGGTGCATGAGTCTGGAATTCCAGGAATGACTCAATGTTGAAAGCATTGGGAGTCACCAGCTAGGGCTGGTATATGAAGCTGTGGGATCTCAGTTATCAGTCACTCATTTTACAACTATGGATTAACAGTCTGATGTGGGAATGAAACATTCTCAACATTTGTATGGATGGTATGATAACACAAGTCATGGGTTCCATTTTAAGGGAGCATGGGATCTCATTTGAAATGGGTATATAGAAGCACTTGCTACAGGGTAGTGATCTGTAAAATACGTAAAACAATTGCTTTACTTTATTTCGTATCTCCAGTGGGGCTACTCTTTGTGTATATACGACTACAATTGTCACATGGATCTGCCTAATGTAGGTAATTTTTTCCTAGTTTTACTGATAAGGAACCTGAATCTTCAAGAGGTTAAGTACATTTTATGCATTCATTGGCTAGTAAATGGAATTGCTGTATGTCAAACCCTGGTCTGTTTCCTTGAAAGCCTGTTTTCCTTTCAACCATCTTTCACTACTTTTCGATAACAGGTCTGTCATCACTAAGTCCTTATTAGCTCCTTGACCCACGCTATCTGAATAATGATCACAACATCCCTCTAGGAAAGAAAGGTATCAACTGCAATTAGTCCTATTTGATGGATGAAAAACTTGGCTTTCTCTGAGTTTAAGTGAAATAATTAAGCTTGGCCAGGAGCAGGTCAGCCATTGGGGTAGTTGGTTCTCGAAGTTACTTCTTAGATCCATGGACTGCAATGTGTTGATTCTTACTTAAATATATTTAATGATTGGATATGATAAAGTAACACATTACTCATGATCGTGCCCCTACCAAGGATTCCTAAACTCTCATAGGAGCTTCATGAAGCTTATACAGAGAGGGAAAACTTCCTGAATGTAAATAAATCTCCACATATTGAGAATAGATTTTGTTCTTAAGGCACAAGGAAATAGAACGGTTTTTCAAAGGTAAATTCTTATTCTTCAAGACTTCTGAAGTTATCTGCTGAATTTGAGTTTAGTTCAAGTGAACCTTGATTTCCAAGACACGTTCAGGAGCACAAACATTGTAACTAAAGGAGAGGTGGGTGGTCATTATACCTGCACACTTAGGAGCTAAAAGTTACTCATAGACAAGTATTAAATTACTCCATAGTACTTACCAACTGCCCCTCCCCCCCACCCCACTTTTTCTGGATTACCGGAGAGGCAGACCTTTCCGGGCAAGCTGCATTAGTACCATGTGCCCTGCTTTATGTTAAAAAGTGCCATCATTTTATCAATCATTCTGTGCTTCAAAGATGCTGTTCTCATGGTAGAAGTGGTCATGACTTTCAGAGCTGTCATTGCTTTATTCTTCCTCATCCCTTTTTAGCTGAGTAAACAGTCCTAAAAGTAAGAGCAAGGGGACAGCTCCAAGGTGCTGACTGCCCTTTCTCACGCATCCCCCAGGAGGATGCACCAACATACCCAGTGAGCTTCCTCTGTTACTCAGTCTGTGATTCTTTTTACTAGCAGAGAAAGCAGTAAGGAAAACCAAGACAACAATAGGATATGTAACCTTGGGATTTATTCCTTTCCAGAGTTAGAAAGCCAGGAGCACTTTCCAGCATATTGATCCAGCGTAACCCTTTTATGCATAGGCCAGAGTCTTCCTTTCATTATTAAATTCTTTGAGTTATAAAAGTCTTCAAACTTCTCCCTGGTCCTGTACCTAGAACAGGGTTAACTAGACCATGTGAAGCCCCACCCCTCTAATCACCTGTTATTCATTAAAATGCTGTTGCCTCAGTAGGAACCAGTTGTTAGGGCAGCAGAGAATGAATTTGTGCTCTAGACGATCTTCAGTTAAATTCATACTGTGCTTGTCTTGCCTTCCGCCCCCTTGTGGCTTAAAATATGCAAATCATCCTATCAGGAAGCCAGGCCATTTTTCTCTCCCTTTTTATTCGGCCTCTTTTCAGGAGATCTCATGAACCTATCCAGTTTCTTCCATATTTACCAACAGTTATTTCATACGATTTTCTCTTCTTATATAATCAATTTCCCTTTTGATCTCCACTCAAAGATTATCTCGGAGATTATCGCAGCCGAAGGAATGACTTAATCAAATTCTCAAGGAAAAAACCCCCCCCCCCCCCCGCTTCTTGTGCACCTTAAGCTTTGTCAGTGTTATTTTATGTTGTATGCATATGACATGTTTATTCTGGCTTTAAAAATGATATGTATCCATCATATAAAATTTTGGTAATGTAGACAAGCACAGAGAAGAAAATAAAAAATCACCATCCAAATATAACTACAGTATTGTTAATATTTAAGCAGTGTATTTGCCAAGGGCTTAGATTTTAGATCAGACATCATTGCCACTCAATAAGTCAGTATGCAAATGGGAAATATAAATTCAGATACGGCCATAAATGATTGCAAATCCCTGACATATCGATGTGTCGGGTTAGGCAAAGGCCTGGGAGGCAGTGTTCATTTACATGTGGTCAGAGAAGGCCTCTCTGAAAAGAAACTGAATATTGGGAAGAAACATTTTAGGAAGAGATGAGGAAACATCCGTGGTCGACTGCTCTTGTCCCTACTGAACCTAGGGCCTTCAGGTTAGTGGGCGAGGTGGGCAATAGTAGATCTTAGATCAGTAAGGTAGGCGGAAACCAGATCAGGGAGGCATTTGATGCCACGGTAAAGAGTACGGCTTTTGTTTTAAGTGTGGTGGGAAGTTATTATTGAATTTCAAGCAAGGGACCCATATGATAGGATCTGTAGTTTGAAAGAATAAGTGGATGCTGCCTAGAGAATGTGTTTTATGGAGCAAGAGGGCAAATAGCATTAAGGACAGTAAAAGGTCAGATTAGGAGTATGATTTGGAGGCAGAAATGACTGTATTTGGCTAAAGGCTGGCAGAGGGAAGTGAAAATTTAAAAAAATAACAAAGAAAAATAGCATTTTTGCCTACTTAAAATGGGAAAACTAGGGGAGGAGCCAGTTTGGGGAAGGGGGCCAAAGAAGAGGAAATAAAAAGTTACGTTTTTGAATATGTTAACTGAACTTGGATATAGTCGTCTTGAGTTGAGCGGAGAAGTTGGGATTTAAGACATAAATCAGTCGTAACAGAAGTAAAAGTACAAGTAGAAATAAAAGCTATAGGAATCATTATAGTATTTACTCTGATTTAATTTAAAAAAAAATTCTTACATACTAATACCTGAATATAACATTATCAGTTATATCAAATTTATACATAAAATATATATGCTGATAATACGTATAAACTTATACTCTATATAACCTGCTTTGAAAATTACATGTGTATGTATATATCTGTGTATATACAACAAACGATTTTTTCATTCATTATTGATACATAAAGCTGTTTTTCAGACCCTCCCTATATGCAATGACCGAGGTCTTAGCAGGTGGAGTATTCCCTATCTGACTCTTCAACAAGTTACAATTTTATCTTAATCAGTAGAAATACTGCAGAAAAAGGCATGAAGATTTTAAGAATTTTGATAAAAATGCAATTTGCATTTCATGTCTGATACATAATAATAAGTGCTCAGTAATTATTTATTTGAGACTGATTACAGTCTCTCAGGATTATGTGAAGGTGACTTCCTCCTTTGCTTTGGTAAAACCAAACAGTGTAATTTATAATGTTGTCAATTTGATAGGCAGAATGCTTATTTTAATTTATATTTGTAAAATGAAGAAACAATTGGTATTTTTCATGCTTTTTTCAGGTATTTGTTGGTCTTTTATAAATATTCACTCATTTGCTGCTTATTTTCCTATTGACAATCATTTTTGTTTTTCTCGTAAAAATTCTTAACCTATAAAGGATATTAGTATGTTTCATTATAATAAGTATATTAAATATTTCTTTCCAGTTTTTTTTTTAACCTCTTAATTGCACTTATGGGTCTCTTTCTTTCTTTTCTTTTACTTTTTTTTTTTTTTTTTTTTTTTGAGATGTGTATGGGTGGGTGCAGTATGTAGAAGGCATTAGTATTTTGTGTTGCTAAATTTGCCTAGCTTAAGATAGTCTAAAGGAAAATAACCCTTGAAAAAATAAGGATTATTTTTGCAAAATGAAAGAGATCTCAACATTCCAAACAGATGCAAACAAATAACTATATTAACCTAAGTACATCTAGTCAACATTTTAAAATTATAACATCATTTTGCCATTTGTTCTTTTGCTATTTGTTTTCTATTTGTCCCATCTGTTCTTTGTTCTCTTTTCCTCTTTTCTGTCTTCTTTTGAATTCATAGAATATTTTTTATGATTCCATAATACCTCCTGTTAATTTACTAAGTATAAATCTCTGCTTTGTTACTTTAGTGACTGCTTTTGGGTTTACAGTGTGCATCTTTAACTTTTTTCCTTTTTAAGATTTTATTTATTTATTTATTTGATAGAAAGAGAGAGAGAGAGAGAGCATGAAAGGAGAGGGGTCAGCGGGAAAAGCAGACTCTCTGCTGAGCAAGGAGCCCATTGCGGGACTGGAACCTGGGATTCCAGGATCATGACCTAAGCAGAAGGCAGTCGCTTAACCAACTGAGCCACCCAAGAGTCCCCGCATCTTTAACTTTTACCTTTAAGTAATAGACCACTCACATGTAGTTTAAGAACCTTTAAATGCTATCTTCCATTTCTTCCCTTTTGGCATTTGTGCTATTGTTGACATCAATTTTAGTTTTACATATATTATAAATTCCACATTGCTCTATTACTATTTTTGTTTAAACAACCACGTATTTTTATTTTTATTTTTTGTTTTTAAAAAGATTATTTCTTTATTTATTTGACAAAGAGAGAGAGAGAGCAAGAGCGAGGGAGGGAACACAAGCAGGAGGAGTGGGAGAGAGAGAAGCAGGCTTCCCGCTGAGTGGGGAGCCTGACGCAGGGGTGGATCCCAGGACCCTGGGATCATCACCTGAGCTGAACGCAGCTGCCTAATGACTAGCCACCCAGGCGCCCAACAACCAAGTATTTTTAAAAATACATTTAAATATTAAGAAAAAATTCTTATTCTATTTATCCATGTAGTTACCATTTCTGGTTGTCTTTGTTGATTTGTTTAGATCCATAATTTAATCTGATATTAGTTTTCTTTTCCTGAAGGGCTTGCTTCCTTTAATATTTCAAGTTGTGTGGATCTGCTGGTGATGAATTCTTTCAAATTTTGTGTGTTTGAAATAGTCTTTCTTTTACATTCATTATTAAAGGTATTTTGGAGGTAGTTCCACACTGCACATCTACCCCAACCCTGCCAGGATGCTTTAAACATGTTTCTCAACTGCCTTCTTGCTTGCATTGTTTTTGGTGAGAAATCTGCCGTTATTCTTCCCTTTGTTCCTGTGTGTGGAATAAGTCTTTTCTCCTGTTGCTTTAAAGATTTTCTCTTTATCATTGATTTTTTGAAATTTGGTTATGATGAGCCTCACTATAGTATGAATTATTCATTTATTTTTTGGCTGGGATATTTTGAGCTTTTTGAGCCTGGGGATTTATCATTTTATCTAATTAGGGAGATTTTATCTATTTATGTCTTCAAATATGTTTCTTATTCAGTTAATGGATTTTTCTTCTTATCCTGGGTCATATTTTTCTGCCTTTTTTTTTGCACTTCTGGTAATTTATTTATTAGATAGCAGACAGTATGATCTTTACTTGTTCAGTGCTGGATATTTTTGATTCTCATAAATTATTTTTATCTTCATTCTGGGATGCAGTTAATTTACTTCGAACATGATCTTGTTGATGGTTTTTGTTTTTGTTTTGACGTTGTTAGACTGGACTTGAAACAGTGTCAGTCTATAGCTAATTATTCCTCATTTCTGAGACACAACTCTCTAAGAATAAACAAATGACTATTAATTTAATGTGACCTAGTGGTGGCAGTGGCATCTGAAGAGCGGGGTGATGGGAGTGGCCTGCTGTGTAGAAAATTTAATAATGATTCCTGTGTTTCCTGTCAAATTTTAATAAAATATGTGTACGCTTCTAATTAGTCTATTTTTATTGCTAATTCTATTTTGTATTTTACACAGACTTTAATTAAACAAACTCCCAATTATGGAGTTATCTACTAATACATGTGGACTCAGCCACATGTGTTTCTTTATAGAATAAATTCTTAGAGGTTCAGCATTGTTTAAACTTGCTTCTAGCAGATGTTATGATTAGCCACTTAAAAATTTCTTCTCTTGCAGTGCCTAAGATTCCTCTATTTTTTTTTCATTCTGTATTAGCCCCTGCTTTCATATAAAATAGATTCCTTAAATGTTTGTCAATATTTTGATATCTGCCCATATGTAACGACCATCTGCCCAAAACCTATTTGGAGGCTCTCTATGGGTGTGTGAGAATGAACACCTTTGGTCATTATCTTGGAAGATCTCACTAGGAAATCTTCATGTCTTTTGAGGTAGTCAGATTCCCCAGGGCAAAGGCAGGGGGTAATCTACACAAGTGAAATGTGTTGATTGTCACAATATGGAGATATTGGTGAGGAAAGAAAGATCAAAGTACTGATACAAAGCCTTAATGCAATTCTTTAGTTTTCAACATATTGTTTTCAAAATGCTGTATCAGCTTATTCTGAGTTAGATCCCTCAGAGCTGTGAGCACAACTGACATGTCCAGTTCTCCATAGTGAGGGATGCAATCCTGAGACTCTGTTTTAACCCTCTGGCAGATTGGATTCCTATCTGCTTCCATAATGGTGGGAGGAGAGTAACTCAGCTCCACGGAGGACCCTAAATTGAGAGCAGATCTGTTTGTTTCTTAACTAGATTGTCAGCAAGTCCTCCATTTTTTAATGTACTTTTTGTATCCCGGCTCTAGAGGTTCCGGTTCTGCTCTTTCTCCAATTTGGGGAGGTTTTGAATGGAAATTGAGTTTCTTATCAATTTTTCTAATGTCTAGATGAACTGTTCATCTTTCTGTACTGGGCTGAGTCACTTCCCATTACTTCCTCAGCTTTCCTGCATCCAGAGTTCTGTTGCTTTTTGTTGATTGCCATTCCCTCTGTTCATGTGAACTCATGCCTTCTTAAAATTCCTTTACTGGAGATAATTTTTAGAAGTTTCATAATGAAGCAGAGCTCAGTGCTATGTTTAGTTTGCCATCTTAATACTTATATATGTGCAAATGTCTTTCTATAACATTATTTTGAAGAAAGCAGTGAGTCCGTGTGCAAATTTGTGTGTCAGCTTACTGTTTGCCTTTTCATGCATACCTACAGATTTCTTCTATTCTTCTAATTGTAAAATGTTGGCTGGAGGTACTTAGGTTTGCATAGTTATTGTTTGTATTTATATGAAATAGTAAGAACTCTTTTACTTATATTTATTTAATTTATTTATATTTAAAAGATTTTATTTATTTATTTGACAGAGAGAAAGAGATCACAAGTAGACAGAGAGGCAGACAGAGAGAAAGGAGGAAGCAGGCTCTCTGCTGAGTAGAGAGCCAGATGAGGGGCTTGATGCCAGGCCCCTGAGATCTTGACCCAAGCTGAAGGCAGAGCTTTAACCGACTCAGCCACCCAGGTGTCCCAGTAAGAACTCTTTTAATTTGCAGAAATAATCCTTATTTTTTTCAAGAGTGCTGTTCTTTCAGAATATCTTAATTATTTTTCCAGATTTTTAAAAAAAAAAAAACATACTGCTCTTTTGTTCAGGAACAACAGTGTTCCAGGAGCATCCCTCTTTACATATTGACATCTATTTTATAATCGCTTCTTCTTAGTTTTTCACGTCTCTGAATTTTCTGAACGTATGTCTCAAGCTTTTATTTCTAATAATAATTGAATTACATTTCTGTAGAACTATTTCTGCTCTCTGCTGCTTCCTATGTGAATGTTCACTGCATGATTTTTAGTTTCCTTGATATGTATTTTTTTAAATGTCATTTACTTTGCTTATCATTTTACCCACTTGCTTTTGAATTGCAATGAATTCTCTCTTGGGTACTTCTCCTGTTTCCTTACAGAGTATGTAGTTTTGTTCTTTATTAAAGGTTCTGTGTGGTTTCCTCTAATTTTCTTCTGATCATTCAATAGGGCATTTTATGTTTTATGTTTTTCTTCTGAGTTTTCCAATTACTTTTCTCTTTGTCTTGTTCTTTAACATTTCCCTCCCTCTTCCTCTCCCCCTAGTCCTCTTCCTCTCTCTTTCTTTACTCATGCTTAAATGAGATAGGATTTTCTTACTTAGAAGATGATTTGGTTGTTATCGGTTCTATCTTCTGCCTACTTTTGTATAAAGAAATTACCTTCTCAGCTCAGATATTAAACCTTAAATTTACCAGGTATAAAAATACCAGGTATTTTTCTGATGATCTACAAATATCAGACCTATTTTTATCTCAACTACTTTGTTCTCTAATTCTCCAAACTGCTCTAGGACTAGGACATGAACAAATGTTATCCTAGTTCATACTTCTCCTGTATCCAAATTCTGCACTAAGCACAGTACCAGAGATGATTCACAATGGAATGGACCACTCCAAATCTGTTGTTTCTGAAATATGCTACCTTCCAGTCTGCACAGGAAATTGACATAGATGACAGAAGATATAACTGTTCAGTTTACAGAGTACTATCTGAAAGGTAGAGAGGGCATGCGGCCAGGTTTTCAGCTTAGAAGTCCCTCTGCTTCCAAGTCAGTGAACAGTAAGTAGATAGAACTACTAGTTACCCAACATAGCCCAACATATTCCTGGCACTATCTTTGTAATCACATCAAACTTAATATGCTGCTTACCAAGTCTGTGTATTTATTTTTTCTAGGCAAATCCATATGGTTTATAAAAAACACCTGGTTATGACTGAGTCTCTGTTTCATTTATTAGCTGTATGATCTTGGGAACATTCTCATTAAAACTCAATTCTTTCTCTCTTTTTTTTTTTTTTTTAAGATTTTACTTATTTATTTGACAGACAGAGATCACAAGTAGGCAGAGGCAGGCAGAGAGGCAGGCAGCGAGAGAAAGGGGGAAGCAGACTCCCCGCTATTCAGGGAGCCCGATACGGGGCTCGATCTCAGGACCCTGAGATAATGACTTGAGCAGAAGGCAGAGGATTAACCCACTGAGCCACTCAGGTGCCCCAATTCTCTCTCATTTTTATTTTTTTTTTAATTTTTTTTTAAAGATTTTATTTATTTTTCAGAGACAGAGGGAGAGAGCGCGAGCGAGCACAGGCAGACAGAGAGGCAGGCAGAGGCAGAAGGAGAAGCAGGCTCCCTGCCGAGCAAGGAGCCCGATGTGGGACTCGATCCCAGGACCTGGGATCATGACCTGAGCCGAAGGCAGCTGCTTAACCAACTGAGCCACCCAGGCGTCCCACTCTCTCTCATTTTTAAATGGGAAATAAAACACCTCATATATTAGAAAGTTGTTTTTTTTTTTTTTTTTCCAGGATTGAATGAGATAATGTCTGTGAGATGTGTAGCATAATGTAGGTATATAATAGGCATTTTTTTTAAAAAAAGATTTTATTTATTTATTTACTTGAGAGAGAGAGAGAAAGTGGGAGAGAGCATGAGAGGGGAGAAGGTCAGCTCCCTGTGGAGCTGGGAGCCTGATGCAGGACTCAATCCTGGGACTCAAGGATCATGACCTGAGCTGAAGGCAGTCGCTTAACCAACTGAGCCACCTAGGCACCCAAAAAGCATTTTTTTCTTAAAGATTTTATTTATTTATTAAAGAGAGAGTGAGAGAGAGAGTGAGAGAGAGAGCTTGCATGAGCTGGGGGAGGGGCAGGAGGAGAGGGAGAAGCAGACTCCTTGCCAAGCAGGGAGTCTGATGCAGGGCTCCATCCCAGGACCGTGGAATTAAGACCTGAGCCAAAGGCAGACACTTAACTGTGTGAGCCACCTAGGCACACATGTAAGGAGTACTTGTTAATTATCAGCCTTCCAAATAGAGGTGACTTTTCCAAGATTTTCATAGATTTCTAATCTTCATTTTTTTAAGTGTTGTGAGTTTTTTTTTTTATTTTTCTCAACCTCAGTGGATACTCCTATCAGAACATGGGAGAAGTCATGTTTATAGTTCAACTTAATGTCATCCATAAATTCATCTCTTTAATTTTAATATTTCTGTTTTGCTTTGATTTAATGTGTGATTTTATGTGTATTCAACTCAACAGTCTGAGATCACTTGTCTTTAAGTGAAGGATTTGAAAACACTGATAGTAACTTTGATTATAGATATTTCTGGTTTTATTACTGTCATTGTTTTCTATTTTGTTCAGTTTTTCTTTTTTCACCCCACCCTGTCTGATTTTCTTTTTATTACGATCTGGTTTCTTGGTGCAATTCAATCAATGTATTCAGTATCAAGCATTAAAAAAATAAAAGTTTCATTATTTGGGTGAGGGAAAATAATGCAGAGGTTAGAGAGACATCAAATAATCAGCCATTCTTTCTCCCCCTAATTGCCTAACCCTCTGATATTCTGAAAGTTGAAGTAATATCTCTTGCTATTCAGCTTTTTCTTCTGTTGGCCCCATAGCTCTACCTTACTTTCACCAATATGCCATATTTTTTCATTTTTGTTATTTTTTAAGATTTTATTTATTTTAGGGATGCCTGGGTGGCTCAGTTGGTTCAGTGTCTGCCTTTGGCTCAGATCATAATCTCAGGATCCTGGGATTGAGTCCCCCACCAGACTCCTTGCTTGGCAGAGAGCCTACTTCTCTCTCTGCCTGCCACTACCCCTTCTTGTGCTTCCTCTCTCTTTGACAAATAAACAAATAAAATCTTAAAACAAAAAGATTTTATGTATTTTAAAGAGAAAGAGAATGAGAGAGAATGCATGGGGGCAGGGCAAAGGGAGCAGGAGAGAAAGAGTCTCAAGTAGAATCCCTGCTGAGCACAGAGCCAGTCATGGGGCTTGATCTCATGAGCCTGAGATCATGACCTGAGCCAGAATTCAAAGAGTCAGACACCTAACCAACTGAGCCTCCCAGGCGCCCCAACATGCCACATCTTTTTCGACACAAAGGACTGCTTCCACCCTGCCAGCATCAAAGAAAATCTGACAGGGATCTCTTGGCTTAGTTGTTTTCTGATAAGTGCTCTTTAGAAAGACATCTGGGTCCCGAATCGGGATTTAATGGAAGGGGAAACAGTTCTCTGGCAACCTCTGAGAGGAGGAGCAAGGTATTTGCTTTCTCAATATAGATTAAGCTCAGCTACAGGTCATAGAATTCAAAATATAGTGGCTTATAAAGTACAGAAATACAGATTTCTCCCATGTAAGAGCAGTTCAGAAGTAGGCATTTCAGAACAAGCTTGCAAATGTTCTGTGGTTCCAAGCGCAGAGAAACTTTCCCTCTCATTTATCTGTCCTCCTTTCTTACAACAACAACATTGCTCCATGATTCAAGGTGGCTTCCCACCCTAGCACTGTGTTCCCTACAGCAGGAGGGGTGATGAAGGAAGTAAAAGGAAAACGGGACACTCTTTTCTTTTAGGAGAACCCCCAGAAGAATAAAATTTCCTCTTCTGTCTTAGAAAAACTCAGTAGCCATATCCGGTTGCAAGGCGTGCTGAGAAATGAAACTTTTAGCACTCAGCAGTGTTCACAGCTGAACTGTCAGGATTCATGTCCATGAAATCAATGGGAAAGACATCCTCTGGGACACATCTTCCCAGTGTCTGGGGTTGAGCTACTCCCTCTCACAGGCAGGGATGGAAGCACCGAGGGTGCTCTGAGCACCTGGCATGGGGTTTCTGTGTGAGGAAGTGAAATCTGAGAATATTGTTCTGTGCTGCACTCCATCTGAATGGTAGTTAATGAATGGACTTCCAGATTCTGTGCTGACTTCTCTCTCTCTCTCTCTCTCTCTCTTTTTTTTTTTTAATTAATAGACAGAGTGTTAGTATGAAGTTGGAAAACACCATAACAAAGAGAGCTTAAAATCCCATTCCACTCATGGGGCCAACCTTGTTGACCAAAAAGGCTTTCAGTATGTGGAACATTCCTGATGGGTTTTAGAGCTACTTGGACTTTCATTTTTATACCTAGGCCAGGTTGGGTTTAGATTGTGCTTAACATGGACGGCGAACCCCAAACAGGAAATAGTTTTAGGAAACTCTTATAACACATGTGCTTTGGGAAGGAACTTCATCAACTGGAGAATGTGATCTAGAAGTTGGAGTTTGCATCTCAGCCCTGAGACTCCAAGGTCCCACATGCTGATCCTGGGGCAGTTGTGACGATTCGGAGAGATTCATCCTGATGCTGTCTGAAGATACAGTTTGCCACAGAACCCATCAGGCTGCTTGCGTCCCTTCCCCTGCCTGGGTTCAGGCCACTATATAAGTGTTATAGCTTCTTAATTCTAGCTCCCTGTAAGATTCAGAGGCAGTGTCTGCTGTGCCTCGTCACTGGACTCCTGATGCAGTGAACTATTCTAGCACTGGGCTTGGCATAGGTCCTCCCCACCTTCTTTCTTTTACACCAGCTCCAACAACAGGGATTCATTGCAGTTATTTTACTAATACTTGGGTAAAAAAAAAAAAAATCTGAAATTACATCTCTCTCTAGTGCTTCTAGAATTTACAAAATCAACAGGGAGTCTTCACCACAGGCCCCTAATATCAAAGTCTCTGTGCAGGAAAATCCATAAGCTGGGGTGACTTTTGAGTTAAATTAAATTTTATGGCTCAAGAAATTCTTTGCTTGGTTTTCACCACCATTACAAAGCAAAGAAAATAATTTTAGATTCAGTTTACACAAAAGATCACTTCAGGTTGATATAGGCTTTATGTTAGTGGCATGGAAATATTTGCATCTGCACATTGATATGTAGTGAAATAGGCTGTAAAAGATAAGATCAATTTTCTATTAAAAGTAAAAAGGCCAGGGTAGCCTTATACAGGGAGGGCTTTTCCCATTTGTCACTCAGCACCGTTTGACAGTTTTCCATTAGCTGTGGAAGGCACTGGCTGCTTTGCTGGGGTAAAACTTTAAAAATTACTCACATGTACACAAACACACATACACAAATGCATGTACACACCCACACAGATAACCCAGACTTGAATACATGGGCACAAAAAACATAATTGTCACATATGCAGACACCTATTCAAGCATGTGAACACAGTCACATAGCAAAGTCATGTTCACACGGATAGGGAGATGCTGACCAAATGGTACAATGACGTGGCCAGGAGGGACATTTGCAGTGACAGGAAAGCATGATGAAGGGTCATTCATACAGACACTGAAACACCTCAAGACACTGCCATAAACACATGGAGACACAGATGTACATGTGTGCCGACACACACACATACACAAAAGCACACAGAGCCCCAGAGACCAAGGTGGACAGTCACATGAAGATCAACATTTAGGTATCTAGAGGGACAGAATACATTAGTACCTTGGGGTAGCTCCCCATCATGCCCCTTCCAAGTCTTTCAAAATGACCACATGTGGTGGTTACATGATGACTGAATATAAGAACTGCTTCTAAAACCATAGAAAAACCTAAAATTTATTGAACTCCTCCTATATGTTGTGTTTTAGTATCCATAGCCACATTATTACAAGCCTGTCAATTTCCAAGTTTTTCTTTTCAGTCTTGAGTAAGTTCACTCTTCTCTCTTTTCCCAGCCATCTAACTCTACTCTGTTTCCTCTTTATATACAGGGTTTTTTCCCATCACTTTAACCCATCATCACCCCAATCTCTCCTCATTCTGGCCTCCTTTATAACATTTATCTGAATATCTGGCTGGTCTCTTGCCCTTGACAATGAAATTCCACTCTTCTATTTCCCTTTAGTTTAAAAATCTCATCTACTCTTTGAGGTCTCATTCGATTCCATTTGAAGATTTAATTTGCATTCTATATATTCTTGTAGCTACACTAAGTAACACAAAGTTTAGCACATTTGACTTTTCTTTCATTTCTTTACAACACATCAACTATGCCTCCCCAGCTGAATTCTAATCCTTCTGAAGGCAGAAACTCTGCTTTATTCCTATCTTTGCCTTACATTTCCCAACCTCTGGCTCATCCTGGTGTGCTTTGGAGCACTCTGCACCCTCATTCTGCATCAGGGCCACCTCAACTGATCACTCCCAATGCTTCCATCTTTAATCCAAGTAGAATTCCAAACTCCAGTCCTCCTCCAGACCTGTACTTCTAATTTTATAATTTCTGAAAACATTGTAAGCCCAATGGATTGTTAATTTCAATTTACAAACTCTCAATTGGACAGTTTCTCCCATTATCTTTCCCTAAACCTATTCACCCTTCATTTTCTTCTGATCCTGAGCAGCTGTCCTGCCATGCATTCAATTATCCATGTCAGAATGTCAGTCAGCACTTTATACCTTCCCCTCTCTCTACCTTTCCCTTCCCCAACTCTAGAACCTGAAGAAATACCTTTTTGTACCCTAGCTGTTCATTAGTGCTGCTGCATTCTGCCTTTGAACACTGCTCTGGTCCATGCCCTCACCAACTTGAGGATAGGCAAGGGGAGATGATTGGCTTCTAGCTACTCTCTTGCTTCTGGTTTTGTTCCCTGAGATCAGCCTTCCCTACTGGTACCAGAAACATCGTTTTGAAACACAAATCTGATCTTGTTATTTCTATGAAAACATCTGTAACGTCTCAAGAGCGCCCTACGTTCAAGTCCAAACTCCTCCACGAGGCAGCACCTTACAGCATTGCCTTGACCTGTTCTCCCAGCGGAGCCACCTCTTCCTGTCTGTTTCCATCCAGATGACTCCACATTCTTCTACAGGCGGAATACATCACCTCTGTGGGCATCATTGAGCGATTTCTCTTTGCTTAAATGCTTTATTTTGCTGTTCTGGCCGGGAAACTACCCCTAGATCCTTCAAGACTCCATTCCGACAGTTTCCATGACTTTCTCGGGGAAAATTAAACATTTCCATAAAACTTTGTACAAATCGAGGAGGGCACTCATCACACGGTTAGCTGTTCTCGTGTCTTTTTCCTTAATTGGGCTGTGACTACTCCAAGAACAGATACTGTTCTCCCCACTACAATGTCAAGTACTTAATGAAGACAGTTGTTCTGTTACTCGGATGATTACTTCTGTAACTGCTGTGCAAGGAAAACACTGCAGCGCAGACAGTGCACATGTCTGCGTGGAGGACTACCACTTACTGCCCACTTCATATAAATGCTATATATAGGTATATGTGTGTGTGTATATGTATATGTGTGTATGCATTTAATTCTTCCAGCATGTCTCTCATATAATTGTTATTATGCCCATTTTCCCAGTAAGAAGTCTGAGTTACAGAGAAATCAAGGATTTGTGCAGGTTAGGTCTGTTTACTTGTTTTTAGCCCAGAGCCTCCCATACTCTTTCATCCCCCTGGTCCAGAATGGGTCCGTAATACAACCTTTCTGCATCCAACATGAGAAACTGTGAATTTAACCCAATATAAACTACTGTTTTCCCTGCAATAGCTCCCAAAGCTTTTAATACTCTGATGTGGTTCTCCAACTTTGACTCTACCTCATAGCCCTTTCCAGATCTGCTCAGCCTCAGAATCCATGCACGCAGAACACACTTTGGGAGATGCAGTATAATATCAAGCGTTCTCTTTAAAAAAACTTCTGGATTTCATACATCGTTAGGGGACCACTCCCCTTTCTACCTGAATTTGAAGAAAGAATATGTATCCCTACCCAGCTACTCATTCTGTTATACTGAGATTGAGTGGAAGTGGCTGGCATATCAATTCTCAGAATCCCAGTGATCTCACTAGCTGTCCCGTGGCTACATTTGCCACCAGGAGAGAGGAGAAGGACAGAAATGTCTGCTTGATGCTCCCGAGTTATTTGGACCCGTGCCTGGGCCCACAGGCACCCCCCTCCCACAAAGCATGTGCAAGAGAAGAAAACACTCAGATTGAGCTGCCTGAGCTTCATCCTTCTGCAATCTTGTCCTCAGTCTTCTTCTCTGGTGGTGTTTTTTTGGGTGGTGGGTGCTACGGAGTCCACTACACATTTTGCACTTTATGGACAAGTTTGTTTATTTTTGTCTCCAGCTGAGAGCAGCAACATGGCATTCCCTGATGCCCCTGGTAATTTCCCAAGCCCGGTGACTCCTGTTCATCTTGACCTGTTTCACTGGCAGTGGCACTGCCGCTGACCTGGATTTGCTCATCTGGGCTCAAACGACAACAGCTCAGAAGTTGCATATATTTGACAACACAAAACTCCACCCCTCTAAACCACACACAGGCAGAAATGCAGCTCTGAAGTCGCAGTGGCCTTGGTTTCAGTCCTGGCTTGAGCACACCACTAAACCCCAGCTTTACTGCTTGCTGGCTTGGACAAGGGACTTACCACATAGACTTCCCTTTCCTTACCTGCACAATGATGATAATATTATGTACTTCACTGGGCTGTTGAGAGGATTAAATAAGATAGCTCAGTGTCTGGGATATATAGCAGCAGTCATATACTGTTTGCTGTGTTTGTATCACTGGTATTTTTCAATTTTGTCTTTTATCTTTTTACTTACATGTTACCTTTTTCTTTCTTTTGCTTTCTCACAAACTATCAAGGCCTCATCGACTTGTTTAAATCTAAGGAGACACTAAAAAGAATAATATATTGATCCTTTTTACAAAGGGTTTGTAAGTATCTGGGGAAATTAATCATAAACATAAGAAAAGGTTACTAATGACACATTATATACAACAGTTTAATTCTTCCTAAAAGAAATGAAAAACCCTCTTTGTATATAAACTGAGTGTTAGATAAATCCATTAGCACCCAAGTTTAAAAGTCTATATGATGAGTAAGTGTAACTGATAAGATTAAAATAAAAGTGCTTGGACTGTGTGTGTGTGGTTTTTTTTTTTTTTAAGTTTTATTATAGTTTTATTTTATTTATTTTTTTAATTTAATTTTTTATTTTTTATAAACATATATTTTTATCCCCAGGGGTACAGGTCTGTGAATCACCAGGTTTACACACTTCACAGCACTCACCAAAGCACGTACCCTCCCCAATGTCCATAATCCCACCCCCTTCTCTCAAACCCCCTCTCCCCAGCAACCCTCAGTTTGTTTTGTGAGATTAAGAGTCACTTATGGTTTGTCTCCCTCCCATTCCCATCTTGTTTCATTTATTCTTCTCCTACCCACTTAAGCCCCCATGTTGCATCACCACTTCCTCATGGACTGTGTGTGTTATCAAGAGTATAATCTAACTAAGTTAGTGGATCTCAAAGTTTTTGATGTCAGGAATGCTTTACATTCATAAAAGTTATTGAAGTTTCCTTATGAGCTTTTGTTTCTGTGAGCCATACTTATCAATATTTTTAATATTAAAAAGTACAATGAGGAAACTTAAAATATTTCATTGAGGGGCACCTGCGTCGCTCCGTAATTAAGTGTCCAACTCATGATTTTGGCTCATGTCATGATCTCAAGGTCATGAGATTGAGCCCCACGTTGGGCTCTTTCTCTCCTCCTTCTTCAATTCCTCCCTCCCAACTCACTCTCTGTCTCTCTAAATATGTATAATTGATTTTGAAAACAAAAATAAGGCATTGCATGCTAAAATAAATAACAATTTATTATTTTTTTTTATTATGTTAGTCACCATACAGTACGTCATTTGGTTTTGATGTAATGTACCATGATTCATTGTTTGCATATAACACACAGTGGTCCATGCAATACATGCCTTCCTTAGTACCCATCACTGGACTAACCCATCTAGCCATCTCCCCTGAAACCCTCAGTGTGTTTCTTGGAGTCCACAGTCTCTCATGGTTCATCTTCCCCTCTGATTCATCTCCCCCTTCATTTTTCCCTTTCCTCTCCTAATGCCCTCCATGCTATTCATTATGTTCCTTTATAGTGAAAAATAAATTATTTCCCAAACCAAAAAAAAAGGGAGAAAAAGTAACATTGCTTTGTATATATATTTATTATAGTTAAAAAAAACCACATGAAATCTACCCTCCAAGGAAATTTTTAAGTATATAGTGCAGTATTATAAACTATGATAACCATAGTGTACAGCAGACCTCTAGAATTACACTGGTTTTGGCAATGATTTCTTGGACATGACACCAAAAGAATAGGCAATAAAGGCAAAAACAGACACGTGTGACTATATCAAACTAAAAAGCTTCTGTACAGCAAAGGAAAGAATTAACAGAATGAAATTGATCTTCTTCTGTTGAGTCATCCTAGTATCACAAGAATAAATCCCATTTGGTCATGATGTCTAATCCTTTGATATCTGTTGAATTCAGTTAGCTAGAATTTTGTTGAGTATTTTTACATCTGTATTCATCAGGGATATTGGCTTGTCGGCTTCCTTTGTGGTAGTATTTTTTCTGGCTTGGGTATCAGGTTAATGCTTCTCTCATAAAATATGTTTGGAAATATTCCTGCCTCTCCATTTTCTGGAAAAGTTTGAGACGAATTGGTGTTAACTCTTTACATATTTGATATAATTCACCAATGAAGCCAACTGGTCTTGAGCTTTTCTTTCTGAGGAGATACTTGATGATTTATTCAGACTCTATCTAGTCATAGGTCTGTTCAGATTTCTATTTCTTCATGATTCAATCTTGTCAGTTGATGTTTCCAGGAAGGCTTCTTAAGACTTTCTTGTGGATGTATCTTTTGTGGACTTGTGCAGGTAGATTCCTAATTGGATGGATTTGCTGGTTTCTTAACTTCAAGAGCTCATAATCTCTTGTTCCGTGTGGACTGTGGCTAGTCTGAATCAGCAGCACACTGCCCCGTCTTTTTGGTTCTCAGTGGCTTCCAGGCATGAAGAGTACACCAGGTCTCAACTGTGATGTAAGACTAGTGAGACAGAAGCCAGTCTCTTAGGCTCTTCAGCCTCCACTCCATGAAAAGTCAGAATGTTGCAAGTAAAGTCCAGTCTTTTCTCTCCCTCCAGGGAGAGTCCAGGAATAAGGAGTTTGCTCCCAATCATGTGATACTATGCCAGAGAGAGGTACCGTAGTGAGATGGTACCATGCATTTTCCTGTTGGCTTCACTGCACCTGGTTTTATGCTACCTGGGATGCAGGAGCTTCTTAACTGTTTTCTGGATTTCTCACAAAGGATATTATTGATCTGTGTACATTTCTGAATTGGTATCTCTGTGGGAGGAAGGATGGTCTAAGGCTTCCTATTCTACCATCTTGATAACCTGCTATGACATTACTTTACATTTTTGCAAGTCTCTTTATTGGGTGCTTTAGCAGAAGACAGCTACATTCATATATATACATCTGTAATCAATCCCTTACCTTATGTTGGTGTGGTGGAAGTATGTGAGGAAAAGTAATCTCATACAAATATGCGTTAGAAAAAGAAGGATTGTTTTTGTAGCCAAATTTGACAATTTTAGATTTCTTAAATTCCCTACCCTAACTCATCAAGTAGTAGCTCTTAAAGATTACAGGCAATGTGAAATCTGAAATTGTATTGAATGACACTACAACCCACTGATCCATACTCTACTTCAAATGGGTCTTTGACCTGCATATCATTTGATGACCTCTTACATTAGTCTTCTGCAAAATATTGTTTCATTGAGTTAAGCAGATCTTTTAAATGTTGGCTCACGACAATTCAGTATCAGAAAAATTTTTTATTGATCTGGCTACCAGCTACATTGGAAATGACTTATGCTGCCAAACTCATGGTGGTGAATTTTAATTTTCCCAAATCCTAATTCTCACTTGATTGCTTGAATTTTATCAGTAGCAACAGTTGACGATCAACATACTCTCAACTGTTTTCCCTGAAGTTACAGGTTCATCTCATTCTTTGCTGACAAGGTTCCTACCAAATAACATTGTTTGAAAGCCTTTTACTCCCCATCAGTCATTCTATCAGGTAACAGTAGTGTCCCTCAAAAAAGTAGCTAGTTCAGTTTGTGACTCAACGACATAAGTACTCTTTTTTTAATATTTCATCTGTTTATTTGTCAAAGAGAGAGAGCACACACAAGCAGGGGGAGTGGCAGGCAGAGGGGGAAGCAGACTCCCTGATGAGCAAGGAGCCCAATGAGGGACTTGATCCCAGGACCCCCGGGATCAGAACTGAGCCAAAAACAGACACTTAACCGAATGAGCCACCCAGGTATCCCTACTACACAAGTACTTTGAAGACAATAATCACCCTGTGGCATCTGAAGGGCTTAGTTAAGCTTCTGACTCTTGATCTCAGCTCTGATCTTGATCTCAGGGTAGTGAGTTCAAGCCTCAGATTGGGTGCCATGTGGGGTGTGGATCGTTCTTAAAAAACAAAAACAGGGGCACCTGGTGGCTCAGTGGGTTAAGTCTCTGCCTTCGGCTCAGGTCATGATCCCAGGGTCCTGGGATCAAGCCCTGCATGGGCTCTCTGTTCAGCAGGGATCCTGCTTCCCCATCTCTCTCTCTGCCTGCCTCTCTGCCTACTTGTGATCTGTCTGTCAAATACATAAATAAAATCTTAAAAAAAAAACAAAAACAGCCTTTCTCTCTCCCAGCCATTTTGGCGGCTGCTCTTGGTTGGGGCTGTCCCGCACCTAAGGCAGGAAGATGGTGGCCGCAAAGAAAGCGAAAAAGTCGCTGGAGTCGATCAACTCCAGGCTCCAGCTCGTTATGAAAAGTGGAAAATCGTGCTGGAGTACAAGCAGACTCTGAAAATGATCAGACATGGCAAAACGAAGCTGGTCATCCTCGCCAACAACTGCCTGGCCTTGAGGAAATCTGAAATAGAATACTACGCCATGTTGGCCAAAACTGGTGTCCATCACTACAGTGACAATAATATTGAATTGGGCACAGCATGTGGGAAATACTACAGAGTATGCATGCTGGCTATCATTGATCCAGGTGTTTCTGACATCATTAGAAGCATGCCAGAACAGACTGGTGAAAAGTAAATCACGCAGAATTTTTCTTTAATAAAACTGGCCACAGCTTGTTTAAAACAAAACAAACAAACAAACAAAACAAAAACAAAAATCAGACAACTTTCTCCAATGCCTGGAGGAGTCTCTCATCATAAAGAATTATTCAGCTTAAATTATAATAGTCACAAGGTTCAGAAACTCAGGTTTAAAGAGAGGAGAACAGGCCAGGAAGACAGTTGTATACTCTACAAGGTTATGTAAAGGCTCAGGTTTCTTCTAATTGTTCTGTTAATCACCAAAGGGTTTTCCTCACTCACAGATCTGGCTCATTGGAAAAACATCTGCTTTCTTCAAGGGGCAAAGAGAAGTTGAGGGCAAGCAATTGGCTGTTAGGAAAATGATGGCAAAGTTGCCCACATCCTTCCAGCTCCATACTTGGCACTGGCGAGGACTTGGCCAGATGAGGCTGCCATGCAGGCAGAGGTTAGAGGGAGACACAGAGAGTGATTGGGGAAGACTAGCAATATTCATCATGATAGGGAAATGCTTTAAAACACTGCGGGGGGGCAGTGCAAAGAGAAGCCATTGGTCTTTAATTACAGAACAGTTTAAAGTTCCTGTTTATATATAACAGGAATAGATTTTTAATATATAGAAAATAGAACATAGTCCTTGTGATACTTTACAAACACCGAATTTTTTTTTTTTTTTAAAGATTTTATTTATTTATTTGACAGAGAGAGATCACAGGTAGGTAGAGAGGCTGGCAGAGAGAGAGAGAGAGAGAGAGAGAGAGGGAAGCAGGCTCCCTGCTGAGCAGAGAGCCCGATGTGGGACTCGATCCCAGGACCCTGAGATCATGACCTGAGCCGAAGGCAGTGGCTTAACCCACTGAGCCACCCAGGCGCCCACAAACACCGAATTTATATGTGTATTTTGTCATTCCATTCTGGAGGCAAATTAATTCTTTGGGGACCTGGTCAATAGACTTGCCCCAAGGAAGACCGTGTTCTTTTGGGATGTTACCAGCTCCTATAGAGTGTAAATAAACTGATATCTGACTGGTTTATGGAACTTATCTTTGGGCTTCATTAAAATCCTGCATTTCTGACTTAGAAAAAGGTAGGGAGACATTGACTTACTGTCAAAACCAACAAGGTCTCGATGAAGGCCCCTTGAAAGTCTCATTCCTGTGAGCTGGCAAACATTTATAGCTAATTTGAAATGAGATGCTTAATTACATAATTTCATTCCAATTAAGCTGCTAATTAATTGACAGGGCATCTTTGAGTGCTTTACACAGTATAAGTAAAAGGCAGCAGCATCTTGAGCCTATTACCTGTGACCCTTTGGGAGAGATCAGTAAATAACTATTTAAGAGGTTGGAAACAGAGTTTGTTAAAAATGAAAATAAGGGGCTAGCCCAGGGAGATCCTGGTCCAGGACCACCACTAGCTCAACTCTCTCTCATCAGACCCTTTTTTGAGAGAGAGTAATGGAAAGAAAACTAACCTCTAACTGAGCAGTAGGTGCCCAGCCTTGTGTTAGGAAGTTCTACAAGTGATTAGGATAGTAAATCATCTGTCCAGTTGTCGTTTTAAGGAACGACTTTTTTAGGAGGTAGGTAATTAGCTTTGCCTCTCTCAACCTTTGACTTAACCTTTTCTCTTTCCTGTCTTTCGGCCTCACCCTCCTCAAACCTTGTCCTGCACACGGGTCAGCCTAGTCCAGTTAATCTCCGCAGAGGGAACGAAGTGTGTGTTAACAGTGAAAAGAATTCTAAATTGAAACCGGTTTTTCAAAATAAAATGCATTATATTGCCACTCACATTCTGCAACCTTTCAGACTGAAAAGATACAGAGATAAACCTTTATTCTTACCCCCCTGCATGATATACTTGTTCCTTCACTTGCCTGCGTTGAAGAAGACTATTATTGGAATGTGTCTTTTGCATTATTAGTTAATACAGAAGCAGAAGCCTGTGGGGCTAGTGGGCTGGCTGACCAGCTGCTAAATGGGGAGTTGGCTCAAGGCTCTTTCAAAATCATTTCAGAAAATGCTCAGAGACTGCGTTATCACACCTTTACATCGTATAATTTGTTTGATTTTAATAAAGAATAAAATAAGGTCAAGTGCAGATTTGTTACCCAACCCAAAGGGTTTCTTATGACTTATTGCTCTGTATTATGACCCTGTGACTGGCATCACGTGTCTTTGAGTTGAAAAGGAGCATTTCCGCTATGCTGTATCAACTCTTCTGCATCTCTCCGGCTGTCTGTCACCAGAGAACAGCAGAAATCTCATCATGTCATGTCTAAGTGTTGGTGTGGGCATGATATTATTGGGAATCACCTGAGCAAATGACTGACTCAAGAATTCATTGCTTAAGAACAAGATAATTTCTTTAGCAGAAGCATGCAGGACCCCAAAGAGATTATAACTTACACGGGTGTTAGGAAATAGGCAACATCTTACTCCTCTTTCCTGCCTGTCCCCGCAAACCTCTGGAAATCCTTACCAATGTAGAGGCGTCCTGTGGGAACCAAAAGAGAAACCCCTCTGCTCTGCTTACCTAAGTGAGAGTTAACCACTCCTGCAGTCCTAATAAATGCTGGAACCCTCCTGAAAAGCTCCTTCCCACAGGAATGAGGGGATGATGAGCACTCTGGTGTTGTGCCTCCAGTCCAGACCACTGACAGGAAGAGTTAGGATGTGATCCCGTGAGATCCTCTTCCTCCAGCACCTCAGAATTTTAACCCGAACCCAACAGTTCTCCAAGGTGTGTGCACACGTGTCTTTTGTGTATTGCAACTGGAATGTGAGAGCACAGTGGAAAGGCAGGTGGCATGTGATAAGCAGATAGCTGGTTGTGATCATCATTAAGCCCCTTCAATTGTATTACTACTATTGAATGGGGTATTTAATCAGGAATCATAGGGTTGGCCCATACTTAGGCCCCAAGGGTTGGCCCTTGGTTGGCCCAAATAGGTTGGCCCAAACATTTATGGACTCATACATTCAGGTCATAGAAATTATATATCTGTATCTATTATAGACTTTCTGGACATTCAGGTCCCTTTCGCAGGAGACTAAGGCTTTGGAACACTGGACTTCTGGCCTGTTGAGCATCATGCTTCCCTTCACATGGCAGACTCAGCTATTACATGGGCAATCCCATTTTCGAGGACATGTGAGGGAGACAGTCATCATTCTGCCAAGCCCTGGTTTGCCCTTCTTTCCAGACCATCATAATTTTTTTACCAGATCTTGTTGGCGCTAGATTAGAGCCCAGCCTGGACCCTCATCCACGTAGAGGAGACCTTTTGGTAGGAGCTTTTTGGAATTGAGTTTATTTTCATAGATTTATTTTACTTCTCTATGAAAAATATAAATTTATAAGTAAAACAATATTTAGAATGTGGATTTTTTTTAGATTCCATGCGTTAAGAATTCCTTGGTGTGCCTGTGATGGAACTATAAAACACATGGGAACTGGCATGTTACTAAGGCCATCTTTAGAGATGGTGAAATGAACAATAAGTTGGTTTAACATTCCTAAGGTTCTTATTTGCTCTCTTCTTGAGGCAAGACAGTTTTAATTAGCTTATGTGTCATTAAGGCATCCTCACCTCTGGGTACTTATATCATGGATATGAAAACTTTATTTATAGTAGTTATTAATTTTTCACAGTTATTTTAAATTTCTTGAAACACATTTAAAGATACTTCCAAAATTCATGCTTTGCTGTTAATCATCTATGTCCTGAAACTTTATTGCTAAATAAAAATTTTCAGTATTTGTTTGAGGAAATAGGAATCAGATTTAGAGTAGGAAGGATAAAACCCAGGAGTCTTTTACCAACCTGTTCAAACCAGGAATTGTGGTGCTGGATTTTTCTTTTCCTTTCTTTATTTAATTTTGACAATTTATTTTAGAGAGAGATCATGGGGTGGGGAGCAGGGAGAACCCCAAAACTGACTCTCTGGAGCACACGTAGCCCCAGTCAGGGCTAGATGCCAGGACCCTGAGATCATGGCCCGAGTCAAAATCAAGAGTCGGCTGCTTGACCTACTGAGCAACCCTGGTGCCCCAGTGCTGGAGTTTTCTGTGGGACAGAGGGAGGTTTCTTTCCTTGCTGGTTCTCTTAAATGTTTGATAGCATCAGTATTAAGACTGACCAGATCCCTGAGGAAGCCAATTGTGAAGGTGGCTGGGCCAGTGTTTTCACTCTGGCATATGCTTAAGTTTAAAGAAAGGATCACATTCTATCACTGACTATCCTTTACTTAGATGGCATTTCTGAATGTACATTTTCAGAAATTATTTTGAAGGTTGAACCTCATTAATAAAAAAAGCTATTTCAGGATATTATGTTTGATTTCCAAAAGCAGTAGAATAATCAAGTGAATAATGAAATGGCAAATTTTGAAAATGGCTAAACTTTATATAAATAGAATAGTTCTGAATGACCTTGTTCAAGGGGAAGATAAGAAATTATTTCAAAATGTTAATGGCATTGAAAAGTCTTTTGACCTTATACAATTTGTCTGTTTTCTGAAGTTTAAATGTGTTTTTTAAAAAAATTTAACTAAGATAGAATATTCCAAAATGGCGAAGCATTGCAACATGCAGTTCAGAGCACAGACTTTGGGGTACAGGCCATTGCAGGCTAGGTTCCTTGGACAAAACCCCTTTGCCCAATGGCTTGTTAATAAAGGGGAGGTATAATACCTGCTTCATGATGTTGCTGAGAGGGTCACATTGAGACATCCTCCAAGGGCTGATACTTTGCCTATGAAATGATATTAACTATTACTTTCATATTATCATTAATATATTGTTTTTCAAGTAGAGAAATACAAAAATCCAAATTTGGTGCATCCTCAAAAGACTAAAATATTTTTTTACTATTAAGGTTTTTAACTAAAATAAGTAATTAAAGCTTTTTTTTTTTTTTTTTTAAAGCATTTGGTGATCCATCTTACAGTGTTTTCCTGTATACAAAGTTAGTAATGGTTCTAGTTTCTTTTTGGATCCTCTAATGTAGCCAAATTTCTATAGAAATATAGATAAAAAGATACGGTTTTCACTTCTATTTGTATCCAGATATCACTTACTCATTTTGTCCCAGTATTAAAGCAATGGAAAGTTAGACGTCATTGGTTTCATTGTTCATGGACAAGTTTTCCTACTTCCTCTGTGACCTTGAACACATCCTACTTCTCTGTGCCTCTGGACTGGTGAGGGAACTTTCATCTGCCAAGGAGATGAAAAGCTCCTGAAAACGCCTTCAATAATAGCACATCAGAGGCAGAATAACTCTAGATTTGCTCTATTCAGTGGCTCACTGACAGCATCTCAGATGTAGGTTTTCTCCCCAACCATCTGTCCTGCCATCTTCAGTGTCTCGGTTTGGTTCTCATCTTTTCCCCCTCATGCACACATGTTGGCACTCGAGGACCAGGCATTATATACAGATGTAACAAACGCCTATGGAGAGAGGAGGAACATGTCTTTTACGTTGTACCCTTCAAAAGACTGAGAAACTTCTTCCCACAAATCCTCACCCCCAGGATTTTCTTGACATGACATGAGTCATAACTGGGTCACTTATCATCCCTGCCAGTGACGGGCAAGACTAGTGCCACCTGCTCTGACTGGCTGAAGCAGAGTAATATCTGCTGGTGGTTAGCCTAATCTGGATTTACCTCTGAACTAGAGATGGGGAGGCTCTTCCCTGCAGGTTAGATATGTGGATAAAATTTTGTTCAGGAGTTAACGGACTTAGGTAAAAATGCACAGTATCTACTAAAGCCTTAGTTTCTTTAGCCTGTAAAGTGGGGGACATACCAATTCTATCTAAGTCACCATATTTTTTCTAGAGTAAATGAAACAATGTCAGTACTTGAACTTGTAAACAGGCCCATGGTTCTCAAATAAACAGCGATGCTTTTGGGATGACTTTGATGTTCTTCAGCCAGTTAGGTTTAAGTATAACTCTAAGCTATTCTTCACCTGTTCTTCCACTGTTGAGGAGCTCTTACTCAGCTGACTACACTGATGTCCACCATAATCACATTCCAACCCCTGTGATGGTGAGAGGTATCTACATGACTTCTAATCCCCTTCCTTCTTTAAATTCTTTGAGTCTTCTGGGAACATTAATGAGGCAGGGAAAAATACAATATCAGATATGTAAACTGTCAAGATTCATTTTATGAAGGAACTCAGCAAAAGGCAAGTTTATTCATGTTGGAGAACTACCGTGTATTCCTTCTTTCTGAATATGTATAAGGAGAACTCCGAGGGCTGTGGCTTAGCATGTGTGCTTTCTTACCAAACTCTTTTCTCACCCCCTTGTTCTGGCCACTCTGGGGTAAAATCTTTTATGCAAATGCGATCCACCAAAGAGGATTGATTTGTCCTCAGGCCTCAGCCAGTGCCCATTCTCTTACGCCCTAGGATTTGTTTCCTAGCTGCCTCTGGTCCTGTAGTTGAGGCTCATTGCCAATTCCGTTCTAACACAAGAGCACTTCCCCTTTTTTCCTCAGGTTTGCTTTCCCCTGCATTTATCTACTTCCATCAATGCAAAATACTGAAAGGTTCAAATTGATTTTCCTTCTTGAAACATGAAAGGTCTGTTTTTCAAACTTCAGTATTTCCTAAGGAAATATCTCTGATCAATATGTGCAAGAATTAAAGAGAAACTCCAAACTCCCCCTCTGATTGTCAGTAACTCAAAGCAACCTGTTTACCCACTTGGATTCTTCCCAGTAGAAAATGTTAACAATTGTAATTATCACCATTATGCAGTATGTTCAATTGTACAATCAATATAATTGCCAAATGGAAATTATACAATAAATATAATTGCTGCTTTACTCCTGTGCAGTATTTCACTGGCACTTCACATTTATTTTGTCCTTTAATTAGTAACAGGTGTAATTACAGTACGGTGCTCAGAGCTGAAGCTGAGTAATTGGCAGGAGTGGGCACAGGGCATGGCTATTGAGATGGGGGCCATGTGACTCATTCTTTGTCGGGATTGCCTGAGGACACCAGGCAGCCCACGGAGCAACACAAAGTCAAGCTGACCGGAGGACGCTTTTGGTATAAAATCCAGGTCAAGGATGCCCTGCAGTCCGTGAGACACACTATTTTGCCAACCCTCTCTCTTGACTTCCAACACCCTACTAGACCTGTTCTTTGTCTAAATGAATGTATTCATTCATTCATTTAATAAGTATTTATTAAGCACAGTTTGCATGCCAGGTACTATATTCTGCGTGCAGGAGATAATCAGGGAACAGAGAGGCACAAAGCTTACAATCTAGTGGATAAAAGCAGGGACCACAGGGGGGGAAAAACACAAATGAAGAGATAAGAAAGTGCTAGAAAGAAAAACTACCATAGCATAATAATGTGTTTTGATGAGGTGGTCAGGGAACATTTCCAAGACATGGCATTTGACTTAAGATGTTTATGATGAAACACGATATTCAGGCAGAGGTTGTGGCAACTGCAGAGACTCTCAGGGGGAACAAGCTTAGGAACAAGCTGATGGCATTTGGGGGGAAGGGTGAGGAGGAAAGGGAAAAAAAGAGAGACCGAGACAAAGACAGAAAATGCAAGGTGTGCCGGAAGAAGTCAATAGAAAGGGGATTACATTTTAGAGGATCTTTAAGTATAAGAAGGGATTTGATATTCTAAGTACAATGGGAATCCAGTGGAGGGTTTGACACAATATAGTGGCCCACAATGATTTACATCAACCATTCTACCCGCTGTATAATAAACCACAGGGTAGAGGAGCAAGCACTGAAGGAAACCAGATGGGAGAAACCCCAGGTAGGAGTTGCCAGTTGCTCAACCTAGAATGGTACCTGCTGATGGAGTTGGTATGAATGATGAGACAAAGACTGATATGGCTCTAAGCTCTTGCCTTGGAATAAGTGAGATGGGGATGTTTGGGGAAAAGAAACGAAATGGTTTTAAGAGTAAGACAACATATTCATTCCATCAGAAGTGCCATTAGACATCCAGGTAGCCAGTTGAGTAAGTACCCTGAAGGGAGCAGTCATTACTGTAGACGTAAGTATGAGACAACAGTATGGAGATGGAATTACTCATGGGCCAGGGTGTGATAAACAGTAGAGACAGAGGAGGTCCCAGGGTTTAACTGTGGAAGGTTGCAACATTTAGAAGTTCCATGATGAGGAAGAGTCAGGGGACAAAAAAAATCAGAAAGAGCTTACAGTGAGGTCGAAGGAAAACTAGAAAACTCTGGATGCTACATCTGAAAGAGGATAAGAATAGAGGGCTTAACTATGTGAGATATCGCTGACATGCTAAGATGAAAGAGAAGAGGTGTTCTTTGGATTTGGCAATGTGGAGGCTGCCATTGACCTTGTCAGAACAATTTTAGTGGAGTGACTGGGTTGCGAGTGTATGTGTGGGTTGAAGTTGCGAGGTGAGGAAATGCAGACAGCATGCATAGAAGACTTTGAAGGACTCCTATGACAAAGAGCAAGAAACCCTAGCTGTAGGAGGAGAGGTACCAAGGTCAAAGAAAGGCTACTGGATATTTTTGTATGCATAAAAGTATGCAGAATGAGAAATAGATGCTGCAAGGTGGGAGATGAATTTCTATGGGAACAAAGTCCTTGAGTAGATGAGACATGAAATCCAGAATATAAGCAAAGGGACTGCCTCCGACAGGAACAGAGGCTTGTGTTCCTTGCGATGAGAGGGAAAGCGAGAGTGTGGGCACAGATTCAGGAAGGTCAGTCCATGTGGTAGTGGGAGGACTGTTGCTGCCTCCCAGGAGTTCGTGATCTGAAGGAGAGAGACACATCGTGCACATCTCACTGCATGAGTCAGACAACGGTCTGAGCACAGAGAAGCAAGTGCCGTGGGAGGGCAGTGGTGGGAAGACTTATCCTCCAAAGTTTGACAGAGGAGGTAGTGTTTGACTTGGGTCTTTAATAATACATGTAATTATACTGTTATTTGACTTTGACACCAACAAATTTTAGGACATTTTCTCTATAAGACAGCCTGCTGAAAGTTCTTTTATCAAGGAAGACCAGGTTGATCTCTTATTCTTAGGGATCCTCTCCTTTCCCCAAACATGACAGTCTATCTCAGGCATCACTGTCTTCTCAAGTGCTCCGTTCTCCTTTGAAAACTCTCTCTCTCTCCTCAGTCTTTGACTAAATTGTAGTTATCTTTCAAGGCTAAGTTGAAGGGTTACCTCTTCCAGAAAGCCTTCTCAGTCTATCACCAACCGCCTTATCAATTTGTTAGCGTTCTTCCTATATGCAGGTGGGGCACGGAGAGGGATTCCTATCTCGTGGATGTGTTAGGATGAGCATTGCTCTGATCCACATGGTTGAAAGAGAGGTGCGCATGGGGGGATCCACTCCAGAGCTCAGGTGAGAGAGAGCTCAGAGCTCCAGACAGCTCTTCTGAAGGCTGCTAGAAGAGGACTATAATTCGCAGTCTTGGAGAAAATGTTTTTTTATATCTCTGTACATGTGCAGTAGAGTCTAGCCTTGTACCTGAAATTGGTCAAAGATTTATTTCTGCTTATGATGAAACAAATGGGCAATGAAGAATCAAAAGGAAAACCCTCAGTTTAGAGGTCAAAAATCCGACCTGATTGCTAAGAATAGGTCATTTTTAGCTGAACTCAAGTGCTATTGGAACCATCTCTACAGGGAGCATGGTCTCTGATGGGAATGCACAGGGCAGCAAGTTTGTCTTCCTCACATCTTGAAAACAGTTTTAAGCCACCTAGTAAGGCTTCAGCTCTTAATCTGAAGATGTTGGCAGGATACTGCTTCCTCACCCCCTCCCCACCAGATGGCCATGTCCCAATCCCCAGAATCTGTGAATATGTCATGTTGCATAGTAAGAGGTAATGAGATAATTAAGATTGCTGCTAATCCCCTGATACTGAATGGGGAAATGTTCCTGGATTTTGTATGGGGCTGATGCAGTCACAGAGGTCCTTAAAAGAGGGAAACAAGGAAGTCTGTGTCAGAGGGAATGTAGCATGAAAGGACTCGACCAGCTGTTGTTGGCTTTGAAGATGGAATGCAGCCACAAATCAAGGAATGTGGACAGCCTCTAGAAACTGAAAAGGCTAGAAAATGGGTACCTCCCTAGAGTTTCCAGAAGGAACACAGTTCTGCCGACACTTTGATTTTAGCTCAGTGAGACCTGTTTTGATTGGTAAGGATTGGTAAGATTTATGGAAAATACATACATAGTAACAGAGTATAAATAAGTAACAAGGTCAGAAACCCAGGAGTCATACACCAAATGTTCTGCATCATTATATCAGCACCGTTCCAAGTAATCCTATACTAAGTACCCAGCTGTTTTCAGACATAAGACCCCAGAGACTCTTTCTTCACTTTGACAATGGGGGTAGTAACAAATTCATATGTTGTGGAGGAGATGGGAATAAGATGATGTACTCAAAATGATTTGGTAAACTCTACATTTTTTCCCTCAAATCTCTGGGACAATTTTAACAAACTTAAGGAGTATTAGAAAGTGTACTGGCTTGAAAGACTGAAGTACTGGGTTCATGCTTCATGCCCGCCCTCTGTGACCTTCCTACACAACCCATGTAGGCTTTTTGGAGACTTGGTTATCTCATTGGTGAAATATGGATATAATAGCCTGTTTGTGTATGCTAAAAGATAATGATAAAAGCAGATGTACTTTATACATCATGAAGGTACAGCACATGCAAAGAGTTATCATTTTTAGGTGGTCAGACTCTTTCTGACCATTCTTTCCTAAGTAAGCTATGGTGAGTGAGTGATAAGGAAGATGGTAGAGGGCAGGTGTGGGTTTTTCCATATAATCAGCAGGCCCTTTCTCTAGACACTGTGTCCAGAAGTCAGTCCCTCCCTAGACTGAGTTGCTTGGGTTTTAAGAAGACCCCAGCAGTCTTCTATAGTTAGAGAGGAGAGGGAGTTGGGGGAAATTGGAAGGGGAGGTGAACCATGAGAGACTATGGACTCTGAAACACAATCTGAGGGGTTTGAAGCGGCGGGGGGTGGGAAGTTGGGGTACCAGGTGGTGGCTATTAAGGAGGGCACGGATTGCATGGAGCACTGGGTGTGGTGCAAAAACAAGGAATACTGTTATGTTATGCTGAAAATAAAAATAAATAAATATATATATAGAAAGAAAGAAAGAAAGGTTTTTGGGAATCATTCTTCCATATTTTGGTTGGTTCGTGGAAAAGTGATAGCTTCCTCAGATTTGGTTCTGTGGTTCAGGTTTCCAAACTCCATTCCTGTCTAGTGAATAGAAATAGAATTCAAAGGTCCTTGGATGTCAAAGAATGCATCTTAAGGATTTAAGAAAATTCTCTCCATCTTGAAAGGAGGCTCTGAGTCTAGGAGTCAGGGCAAGAGTGACCAGCTACGTTCACCACAGCTTCAGGGAAGCAGAAATCTCACTGACTAGTCAGAATACTGCATGGCAGCAGTCGCATAGTAAATGTTTAGTGAAGGAATGGATGTATTTTCTTCTATTATATAAAGGAACTCTGCCCTTTAAAAAAAATGTGGGTCTTCTTCTTTTTGAGGAACTTGATGAGTTCAGTGGGTCACCTTGGTTCTCTGAGTGTTCATTTCTGTGATATGAAGGTTCCAGAGTGCTTTCTGTGTGCAACCATGTGCCAGGCACACAGCCCTCCTACACAAGACCCAAAATTGTTCTGCAAAGAAGGAAAGTATGTAAAATTTGGTTATATATATAAAGTGCTTAGAATAGTGCACAGAACGTAGTCCCATGTAGTTGCTGTTTTTATTATTCTCTGTGATCTGGTGTGGGCTTATTTATATTCTGATTGATAATTTTACTCTCAACCCATGTTTTGAATATTATCCCATCTTTTTCTCCCACAAAGGGAATGCTTTGCCTCTAATCAGAAGGAAAGTATATTATCCTAGATAAACAACACTGGGTGCCTAAAAGGGCGCATGAGGGACCATGTAATATTCATTTAAGATAATATTGGAGGGGCGCCTGGGTGGCTCAGTGGGTTAAGCCGCTGCCTTTGGCTCAGGTCATGATCTCAGGGTCCTGGGATCGAGCCCCGCATCGGGCTCTCTGCTCAGCAGGGAGCCTGCTTTCCTCTCTCTCTCTCTCTCTGCCTGCCTCTCCATCTACTTGTGATTTCTCTCTGTAAAATAAATAAATAAAATCTTTAAAAAAAAAAAAAAAAGATAATATTGGAAAAAGAAAGGCTGTTCTAGAACTTAAGCAATTCCTGATAAACAAATCCATGAGAAGCAAAAAAACAAAAAAACAAAACAACAACAACAAAAAACCTCTTAAAATCTTTAGGGTATTTGTGTTTTTCTTTTTAGAAAAAATTGTCTCTAATTCTTTAGTCTCCAAATATGCAATTATTATAAACAGAACAGAAGCAGTAATGAATCTGTTCATTTATATAACTGCTTTGTCTAAATTGCTCTTGAAATCTTAAGATATTATTCATAATATGAAATTGATGTAGTCTGATCAAAAGAGAGGACATTTAATTAAAATGTGTAAAGCATCTAGAGTTAAAAATCAGTGAATATTTTGTACACAGTTACTGTTGTTACCTTATGAAAATAAAATCTTACATACTTGTTCCATTAAAAGCCTCTGCTTCTAATCATGAGGCTATCACTTTATGTTCATTGAAAATATGGGGAAGGAATCCCTGAAAACATTAGTTGAAGAAACACCTAGCTTATCTGACTACTTTCATGATGTTTCAGATGCAGTATGGGAGAAAAAGATATATAAATGCTATTTCCCTGGGTTGTGGATCAAACAAAGGGCAGATTTTTATCTTTGCAACAGTTCCTAGGGGGAAAAACAAATGAAAGATGGTTTACAAAGAGAGAATAACATTTGTAATTCTTGGTTGTCTTATTAGTAAGAAAGTAGAGAAATTCTTGACAGATAGGTAACAATACAACATGTGCTATTTGAGTGGGATGTATTTCCAGGATGTAAGTGCAAATAAACAAAGATTTAAAAACACCAAACTTTTTATACCACCAGTCCTTATCAACCTACATTAATTTGGAGAAAGGCCATATTTCTGAGGTTAAAAAAAAAAAAAGTGTTGGTTTATTCATTCATTCACTAGCTCATTCATTTACTCTTTCTTCTAGTTTAAATTTACAGAATATTAATTGGGTCTGAGGGCCTTTTTCTAACTATAATACTTCAGACAACTTAAGAAAGGATAAATAAATGTATATATTAATGTATATATTAATTATATAACTAAACTATTAATTTATACATTTATTCTTTAAAGCCTAGTAACCTAAACCAAAAGTAAACAAATTTGTAGGACTTTCTAGAAACTTATCTTTAATTTTGGGATGTTGGTTAGAGCTATGCTTAATTCTGCATGTTCAGACAGGTTTTGGGACCTGAATATAGTTGACAGTCTAAGTATATAGGTTGGGAAACACTTTCCTATGAACATTTAAATGAACAGATAAACTGGTCTATCTTTTAATACACCAATTTTTTTAATGCAAATATATATTTGAGACCTGTAAAATCACTTTTCTTGTATAAAAGTACTTTTATGTAAAACCCTGGTTTTCTCATCTATTTGCTCTTGTGTTAATGTGTATATGGCCAGACCACAAAGAGAGTGATTTCTTACCTGGTAGGGTGATGTCTGTCATGTAATATTAGGGCCACTGCATATAAAACCAGGATTTATATGGGGGTCAAGCGAGCAATCCCTGACTGTTGCCCACAACATTACAAATTTTGCTATATTAATCTAGTTCCCAAAACATAATTTCCTTCCTTCCTTTCTTTCTTCTTCTTCTTCTTTTTTTTTTTTTTTTAAGAAGTTTAAAGACCAGTTTGTAGAATCCTGGTTATTGAATATGTATATATGCACATCTATGTGGAGGTAGAATAGAGGAAGGTGCACACTCCTATACTAACACTTAGGAAATTGTTGTGGTTGTTGGCTTCAGTCTGTAAGCTTCAGTTCCTTATCTGCAAAATGGGACTAGAAAGTACAAGAGGTGAGCACACGGGATATGTTCCTAGAATATCAGAGGACACACAGTTCTGCTGACACCTTGATGTCCTTCTCTGCAAAAATGTCCAGAACTTGTGTAGGTGCAGGAAGTATCATGGAGAACAAAACAGAGGCTGCAGAAGCGATGACAGCGTGCGTTCTTAGCTCTAGGCTTATACAGTGCATGCTGTTAATACTGCCCATGTTGTTGGTGTGGCTGGTGGTGCTGCTGGCACAGCATTTACAGCGGTGATTCAGGAATTCTGACCCTTGCCCCGGGCTGGTTCTTTCCTGACACACTGACGTGCACTTCTAATTACTCGTGTGCCCACTCTAACACTGAGCAGATATTCACATACTTGTTAGAGGGAATCATCGATGATATTTGTTTGCAGGTAATGTTGTAATTAGCAGATGGAAGAAGGGCAGAGGGAGGGCTAGGCTAAGACCATGTGGTGAGATTACTCAGCCTGCTGCTTCTGTCTCACAAGGAATGAAAGACTGGGGAAGTAGGAAGAGAGGAGTGGGGTGGATTTCTTCCCTCAGCTATCAAATACTGTGTATCAGCTGTGTGATCTAATTCTCTCTTTACAGCCGTCCTTGAAGAAATGGGGATCAAGAGGCAAGACAACTTTCCCAGCATCACACAGCTAGTGCCCTGATAGGTTTAGGAATGGGATTGGGCCTGTTGGTCTCCAAAGCCCTTTCTCTGTCCTTATCCCCTGAGGTAAAACTGGTAACTTCTTTTGAAGTAAACTAACACTTCCAGTTCAGAGCTGCAGGGAAAGGCCTTGCAATATCCATGTCCTGTTGCCGCACAAGGTGTGTGTGGGGGGTGGGGGGGTGGGTAGAAAAAGGATATCAATTTCATAATCAGCTGAGCCAAGTTCAATTTCAATTAAACAGTCGGAACTACAGGGCTGAGGTCTAGGGTGGCCAGCTCGAGGTTGGCAAGATACTGTTGCAATTACAGACACTGGAGCCAGAATGGCTTGCGGAAAGACCTAGACTCCATGGTCCGAAGACCTAGCATACTTTCCTGGAGGGAAGTAGTCTAACAAATAGGGTTTTGATAGTGCTTTAGCCAATAGTTTTTGGTGTTTTAATGTTGTTTAGGATGGTTTTGATTTCTCATAGTAGTAAAATCATGAGTTACCTGAAATCATTCTATTGTGAACTGTCCATTCCTGTGGCATTTGAAAATGCACTCCAGGATTTCCAGGTGTATACTTGAAATTAAAAAGAAAAATCCTGGTGAAATGTACTGAAGCAGACCAATTAACTTCTTAAAGAAGAGTGACCATTGTGATGGGAGGCCTTCAAGCGTGATTATTGAGAGGACAACCTTCAAATAGGACTGATGAAGTTGTTTTTCTCAGCAGAGAACTGATAAAGGAGGGGCTCCTAGAAAAGCACTGAAAGAAGGAAACATAAACATAATCAACCAGCATACAGCTGAAATATAACTGTTGTAAGAGGGAAACTATAGAACCACTTAGAGTAGATTTTTCTGTGATATGTAATAAGTGTCTTTTCTTAAGGAAATCCAAAGTGTATTTCACTTCAGATAAATTCAACATGAGTTCATGTATTCATTCGGTGTCTAGTGTATGAGAAATTATATTCAGATTTGCTAAGAATCTAGAGAATCGTGAGATGAGTCATGCTCCATAAGAACACAGAGCTTATAGAGGAAGGTAGTTAACATACACTCATCAACATAACACTAAAGAAAGGGGAGGGGAGGTAAAGAAACAAATATTTCTAAGACCTTCTATGCTACCTCACAGATATTCGAGCTTGGCAAGATACTGTTGCAGTTACAGACACTGGAGCCAGAATGGCTTGCGGAAAGACCTAGACTCCATGGTCTGAAGACCTAACATACTTTCCTGGAGAGAAGTAGTCTAACAAATAGGGTTTTGATAGTACTTTAGCCAAAAGTTTTTGGTTTTTTAATATTGTTTAGGATGGTTTTGATTTCCCATAGTAGTAAAATCATGAAATCATTCTATTGTGAAATCATTTTATTGTGAACTGTGAATTAGATCTTGTGAACTGAAATATATATATATATATATATATATATATATATATACACATATATATATATATATATATATATATATATAAAATTGTTTTCATTTTAAAAAGGAAGAAACAGGTTTAGATGTGTAGTGCTCTTAGCCCAAGTTCACACAAGTAAATGACTCAGATTTAATATACCCTCATTTCAAAGTCAGGGTTGTACGCATTAAGCCTCTTAACTCACAGAAGGCAGTGATTTGAAGGAATAGGCTGATGTATCAAAGCTTTGAGGAGGAAGAGGTAGCATCTGATAAGTGCATTAGAGATAGAGTTGTGACAGATGGAATCTTAGAGTATGGTCATTCCAGAGTGGTGGCTTGTTGGGTTGAAGAGCAAACCAAGGGGTATGTGTGTCTTCATCAGTTTTCCCTGAGTGACCAGCATTTGAGAAAGAGAAGGAAAACAAATATAAATGTCAGTCACCTGAAGGTTCATTGAGCACTTTGGGAACAACAGTTAGGTCCACATACACCTTTTTGTCTCCTTCAGTCAATGAACAGTCACTACTAAGTGAACTCGCATTCTTTTATATTGTGCAAGTCATCATCAGTATTTGTTAACCATGTTGTCCACTTACGTCTAGATAGAGCTAAGCTTCTCCTCTTTAGGATGCCTTGACTGAAACTGTTCATATTGAGTCTTTGGTTGAATCAAAATCAGTAGTTTGGGGTGCCTGGATGGCTCAGTTGGTTAAGTGACTGCATTTGGCTCAGGTCATGATCCTGGAGTTCTAGGATCAAGCCCCACATTGGGCTCCCTGCTCGGCAGGTAGTCTGCGTCTCCTGCTGACATTTCTCATGTTCTTTCTCTCTCTTTCTCAAATAAATAAATAAATAAATAATCTTAAAAAAAAAAAATCAGTAGTTTAAATGTTAAGGTCTCAACCTAAGGGGATGATAGTTTCCTGTCTTTTACTGAACCCTCATTGGTAGATGAAAAAGACATAGTAGAACTAGAGGGATGGGCAGGATGACTAGCAGGAAAACATATGCCGTTAAATGACTGAATGCTATTAGACAATATAAAAACTCATTCCTAAAAGTCCCGCAGCCCAAAGCACTCATGTAGACAACAGGCTGTTTATTTGATTGATATACCACATACACAGAGGACCACACGCTAGATTCAACCGAGGCACGTTGGGGAGGACATGAAGGTCAGGATGAAGATGCTGGATTAACACAGAGTAACTTGATTATTTTGAACAGAAAAAAAAATAATAATAACAGCTGTGTTTTAGAAAGACCATCTGTGAGTCATATGTATGATGGATTATGAAGAGAAGAGTGAAGACACAGCCACCAATTTTTGAACTGTTGCAAAAGTTCAAGCAAAGCTAAGAGAGCCTCAGATTAAGTCCATTGTAATGGCCAAGGAGAGCAGTAGTTGGATTCTGATGAAGATTTCATTTCCACAGAAGGGGGCAGCAGAGTCGAGGAGGAAACCTCAAAAATGCCTTTCAGTACTTGGGCTTTAGAAATGCAGCTTGGTTTGGGTTTGGATACAATTGGTATTTGAAAATGGAAATAGCTTACTCTCTTCAACATAGTGATGGCAAGACACAGTTACTGTGGAAGGTCTGCTCACTGTTTTTGGAGACATTTTACATGGTAGTATTGCTTAGAAATATGGCTTTGTTTGCCAAACGAGATCATAACCATCTTTCATGGGTGGCCAACATGAACAAAGATTATAAGAGATACATACAATCAATAGGTAAAATTAATAAATAGGTAAAATTAATAAATTATAATAGACATAAAGTAATCAATGTGCATATATTTAACCACTATTTCCTTTTAGCTTATCCAACCATAGGAAATTAAATCATAAGAATCAAAAGCGGTATGTATGTTCCTTGGTGAATGAGGAATCAGAACAATGAAGGTTGAATGGGCCACATATTTAGCAATGGCTGGGTTTACTCATCTGTGCACAGAAATGGCCTTGCCAGGATGACAAACAATGGAAATCTCTCTATTAAGTCTCCATTTTCCTGCATTGGTCAGGATAGGCTGGCTTATGCTCTGGTAATAAGCAATAATGGTTTAAAGCTAGAAGAGCTCTTTGTTGCCAAAGCTACATGTCCATTGCACATTGGCTCTCTGTCTTGTCTGTGTTATATTTACTCCATGATTAGTGTGATGGAAAACCTCTATCTAGATCACTGCTTGTTTACAGTGGCAGAGAAGAGACATACTGAACTACATACCAACCCTTTAAGTTATTGCAAATGACATGTGATTTTAGCCCGTATTCCATTAGAGCAAGTGTTACGTCCTCTCCTGAGTTCAGGGGGGCAGGAATGCATGAGAATGATCCCTTCACCAGGTATTAGAATATTAAGCATTCCGTAATGCAGTCAGTTGCACTAGGTCAGATTTGGATGACAACCAGACTTTCATCTCTTCCTTTTTCTTCCTTATCTGACCAACCTGTTGAATGAATGTTTTAATACACGTAAATAGAAATGCATCAATCAAGCTATGTTAAATTCTTTTTGGAATGAGAAATTTTCAAACTTTTTAAGATAGCGTTATGTATCTCTGCTTTGATTCATTGGAGTTGGCTGTATGGCTTATTTCTAAAACAGTGCTCTTGTATTTTGGAATCCACCTCACTGTATTACCCATGTATTAACAGGAACCTTATAGAATCTGAGGCGTTGGTAGGCTATATAAGCCATATATTAGTTAAGGCAACCATTAGTAATTTGTAGTAAGCAACTCTAAAATAGCAGTGTCTTGGGGTGCCTGGATGGCTCAGAGGGCTAAGCCTCTGCATTCTGCTTAGGTCATGATCTCAGGGTCCTGGGATCAAGCCCAGCAGAGAGCTCTCTGCTCAGCAGGGAGCCTGCTCCCCCTCCCCCTCTCTGCCTGCCTCTCTGCCTGCTTGTGATCTCTCTCTCTGTGTCAAATAAATAAATAAAATCTTTAAAAAAAACAGCATAGTCTTTAATACAAGAAAAGTTTTCTTGTTTATATTGTGATCTGATGAAGGTCTGGTAGTTCTCTTTGGTGGCTCTCTTCTGGGAGAGATCTCTTCTGTTTGAGACTGTATTTACTTTCTCACATTCTCTGCCTTGGCAAGTGTCTTGGAGATCATCCTACCTACACTCCACTGATGCACCCTTAGCTGTCACTTTCTGGTTGGGTTTAGCCAGTGGAGGACAACAACGTGAGATAACGGAAGAGCAGGGGGGAAGGATTAGGTTGGCGTGTTTATTTCTGCAGGGCTTTCTCTCCTACCATCCTCCCTCTCTTCAAGGGGGAAATTCTCCATACAACTCTTTCTCTCTGGGTTCTGGAATCTTCTTTTCATTTGCTTCTCCAGGCCAGGAGTGGAAATGGCTCCCCACTCTTGGTAACCTTGAGGTACTGTATCATTCTTTATTGCTCTCTGTAAAACTTGTCGTGATCTAGATGCTTTGTCCCTGTGCATCTCTTTTCAGTTTCTCAATCTGTGTGCGCCATGTGTTATCTACGAGAACTCTGACATGTATTGTCCAAGCAGTCACGTGGCAATTCAAGCTCCATCTGTGGTATGATGCTTCCATCTTAAATATGTGATCTCTGAGGTTGCTGGGTGAAGATAGTGGACACCTGAGAAAGGTTTTGAGGTCAGTTCCGTATATGCACATGTTACTGTCCACATCTTACTGATGGGAACCTAGTCATATGGTCCCAATATATTTGAGATGAGGACTTCTTGTGGACCCAAAAGGTGGGAGAAAAAGGAGATTTGGTGCAAACACTATTATCTGCGTCACAAGTGGAGATGTGCAGTAGAGAGAAACGTGGATATTAACTCAGAAGGATGATATTAAAGACATAAGAAACTGGAGGACACGTGAACATTATGCCAAAATCAACCCTATGGCAGCTTGTGAGGCTTTTCCCCTCCCTCAACCAGATTTCCTTACAGCAGCAGCTGACATTTCCACTTCAGCCCAGGCTCTGACCTTCAGTGTCCCCTTGGATTTCTTCTCTTCCTCTATTTCTTTATTAATTAAGACATGTTCTGCAGACTTCAGTTTTGAGGTTCTTCTCCATCCCACCTGTTCCTTTTCATTTTACTTCCCAGCAACCTGGTTTGATATGCTAGGCGAGGCTGTACAAGTAAGTGAGAACTGTTGCAGAGGTGTTCTATGGAGAAAAGATGTGGACAGACTCTCAGGTATGGCCCCAAATATAGAAGCATAAAGAGAAGCTGTAGAAGCAGACCCAGAAGACTCAGAAAGAGATATAAGAATGAGCACAGTATCATCAAAGTCACTTCAGTAATTAAGTTCCAGAAGAAAGACACGGTCAAAAGTGACAAATTGAGGAAGGAATGAGAGGCCATGTAGGAAGGGACTTTGGATGTCCGTACTCATGTGTTCACCAGTGTTGGAATGAAAGGCCGGGAGTCACTGAAGGCTGCACGGCCACTCTGAAGAGGAAGGTGTTCCGGTGTGTTGGGGCATGCATATCCATCACTATCGTGCTCTCTTCCTTTCCAACCTAAGCACCTTGAACACTGTGCCTGTTACCTTCCCGAAAGATCTTCCTGTCTTTAACATCTACTTCATCTAATTTTTCAGCTGCAGAAATAGCTATTTTCTCTTCCTTTGGATCACACCTCATTTCTCCTGTTTAATCACAGTTGGGTCCTAATCATTCCTCAATAATACTTTGATTCTTACCAATTCTCTAGTCCAGTAGCAAATGTTCGGTTCCAAATCTTCTCCAAAGTCAGGAAGCCTCTATTAATCACACACGACCATTCAGTGATGTCCTATTTTTATTCTTTTTAAGACCTCTTTGGCTTCTTTTTATGTCTAAGAAAGTGGAATCTTTCCCTGCTGAGGAATATGTTGCTATTTGCTCTCCTCACCCCTAAAAAAATCTTAATTTCTCCTGTTTAATTTGCATCTTCAAATATTTGGTCCTGGCATTATTGCTCACTCTTTTCCTTCAGGAATTAAGAACAGGTTTAGGACAAATAGTTGAAATCTCCATGATGTCCTTTAGACAATACACTTGGCTTCTTCCCCACCAGAGCCTGATGATTTGCTAAACAAATGGTCATTCTCTTTGGCTTAATAGCCAGTTCTTTTCATTTTCCTCAGCTGACCCTCTGCTGGAATTGGTGATAAACTACAGAATTGGACAGGGGCAGTCAGGAAACATGACTAGGGCAGGAAGCCTTGCTAATCCATAAGCAGTGTTTCTAGAACTGAACGTATTGCAGAAATAGTAGTCCTGTCTCTTGAAGTAGATTTCCCTTCTCTCTTCTGATATCCCCAATATAAGGAATGTTTTTATGTACAGACTGAACCACTCTTGAGGACAATTTACTGCTTTCCATTTGGCTTTCCCTTTAGGCTGGCTGAAGTACTTGCTTGCTTTCCAATGTCAGGGCTCTTTGAATGTTCACTGTATTTTTAAGCTATCTCAGTGATCTTTACACCAAAGTATACATGAAAATATTTTTGTCTTTTTTATACGTATTCAATATTTCTTCTTCGTCTGTAAATTCACCCTCATCTTTATCACCAAAATAAAAGTAGTAGTGCCTTGTGAAAATTTATCACATAGCACATTTGCAAGGTATGTTCCCATATTTCATCTAGTTTGAGCCTTGCATCAAATTTATGAGGTTGATACTATTACTTCCATGTTACCAATAAAGAATTCTGGGACATGCTCTTACCCTTGACTAGTTGGTCCTTGTGCTTTGTGGTTCTTATTCTTGGACGCTGAGTCCCCTGATCTGCATTCTGCTTTCCTAAATGCTCTTAACAAAAGGAAGCAAGAGCATGCTGGAAAAGCAATAGGCTTTCCCGATGGGTTGCTGGACTAAATGGCCTTTACGGTTTGTTTCAATCTGGATGTGTCTGGTTCTCTTCTGATGATAATGCAGTATTTTTGGACAATCAGTGTAATTGTCCTAGCCGAATGAGAGAGAGCTGAGTAAGTTATGTTCAGCAATTATTTTTTAATAGCTTCTATTTTGATTGGTTAGGAAAGAAATCCCAAGTCCTCTAAGGAAAAACATATATTTATTTGCACTTAGAGTTCAATAGTAAAGAACGTGGACCACTTCACTAATGAATGATCTTGCACTTTCGACACCTTGGCCCCTTTGTGCGTGATATGGGAAGAAGAATATACCTACACATAGAGTTCTTGTGAGGTTTAAATGAGTGTACAGGTAAAGTGCTTAGAATGGTTCCTGGCACAGAGGAAGGTTTTAGTGTTTTGTTTTGTTTTGTTTTTAAGATTTTATTCATTTATTTGACAGATAGAGAGAGAAAGATCACAAGTAGGCAGAAAGGCAGGCAGAGAGGTTAGAGGGGGGAAGCAGGCTCCCCGCTGAGCAGAGAACCTGATGCGGGGCTCCATCCCAGGACCCTGAGACCATGACCTGAGCCTAAACCAGCTGGTATTACTTCTTATAAAAACTGAAAAAGCTGTGTAAGGAAGTTGTCATCTTAACCATAGTTCATGTCAATTGATTTCTTTTTTTCTTTTTTTTAAATTTTTATTTATTTACTTGACAGACAAAGATCACAAGTAGGCAGAGAAGCAGGCAGAGAGAGAGGAGGAAGCAGGCTCCCTGTGGAGCAGAGAGCCTGATGTGGGGCTTGATCTGAGGACCCTGGGATCATGACCTGAGCCGAAGGCCGAGGTTTTAATCCACTGAGCCACCCAGGTGCCCCGTCAATTGATTTCTTGAACCCATTTATAATATTGTATCATTGACAATTTGCAAAATACATTATATGCTCTATCTTCTATAAGTCAGATTAATAGGTTGTGACAATTGTTATCATTTAGTGGACTGGGAAACTGAGGCATGAGGAAGTTATTTTACTTACATGAGTCTCATAGACACAAATTATATAAGAAGGATTTAAACAGGTTGGTTGGCAGAGAGGCAAAATGTCTAATATGCTAATAAGCCTTTCTGGTCTGTTTTATATTAAACAATGATTAAATAAAATTGGAAGCCTTTTAAATACGACTGGGAATGATATCTCAGAATTACACCTGTATTCCATTTCTACTATAATCAAACATTTTAAATTATGTACCTTGATAAGCCGCTGGAACGACCAGCAAAATTATAATAATGGAAGTAGATCCTTGAACTGAGCATTCACTGTGAGGCACTTTACTTACATTCTCTCTCACCGGAACCTCTAAGAAGAGGCTGGAGTGCACAGAGGCTCTGCCATACCCTTAACCACAATTCTTTCCCAGCTTGCTCTTCATCCTGTCAATTAGATAAAGGAGCATTCAAAAGATATGTTTGAAACTCTTTGTTCTTTAGTCTTCCATGGATGAATATCAGTAATGGGAGGAAATGTATCTAAAACCCATAAGAAGGGGAGAGAAAACGATAGGAGAGTTAATTAAGAAAGATTATTTTCAAAAACAAAACCTTCTAGCTTTTAACTAATTCATCATGGAGATAAAGCCATATAGTTTCATGCTTCATAACAATTTAATAAATATTACTAAAATATGGCAACTGCCACCACGACTCATTAGCAAGCTGTTTGTGTAATATAAAGTTATCCAGAATGGTTTTGGGGAGTTGGTTTGTCAATGTAATACCCATAGTAATCTCTGAAGAACGTCTGGAACATATGGTCTGTGCTCATCAGCTCACCCCAGGGGATTGCACCAGAATCTCTCTTCTTCCAACTACATGACATTGAGAGGAGAGATTGAGAGAAGATAGGGGGATAAAGAACAGGAGGGAAGAGAAACATTGATTACTCAAACCGTAAAGTTGCACTTGGAAGCATAAATCAAGAATCACAAAGTTAACATCTTCGAGGAGTCTGTTAAAATCCAAGTTGAACATTGCAGCACTGGAAATTTTCAGGACATAAATTCTGAATCTTGGCACGCAGTTAAAATTAATCATTTCTGATCATTCAGCAATAAAAGGCTGTGTGTAGCACGCTACTGGCCACCATCAATGAGTCTAATGCCATCTATTTGTCAAAATCAAGATTCCTGTGAGCCTGTTTTCAATGTTTTAAACTCTGAAGTTTACATACATACTAAACCATCTCTCTCCAAAGGATTATGACATATTTTCCAATTTAAAGAGTCCTATCTTGCCTTAATTAAATCTGTTTGAATAGAACACTGTAGAGGTAATAACATCAGTCAATGATCATTTATGTATAAGTAGAATTAAGTACTTTAAGGAATATTTTTATATAATAATCATCCCTTCCCCCTGGAATTGGGTGATCAGAAACTTTTATTTCACACGATATAACCGATATAACCACGAAATGTTCAATAACTATAACCAGACAGGATAAGGCCCGACTGTTAACTGGAGAAATAAAATGATAGTAAGTACTTTGCCCTCTGGAGCGTCTTCTTCATGGAAAAATTATCCCAGGAGTACATTTTTGAGGCAGTTCTGCAGAGCTCTTATGAGTACGTTGCTTTTGCTCATTTGGTAAACTTTTCAGGGAGATAGTAATTTGTCATGTTTACCTGCATGTGCTTGTGTTTTAACTCTCTCTAAAATCCTTCCAGCTTCACCTTATAACACAAGTCTAGGGAAGGTGCACCTCCACACCCTCCCCCATGCAGAGTCAACCTTAGGTCATTTGAAGACTATGGCTTTATCACAATACCAGAAGTAATGTAATAATCAATGAAACAGTGCAAGGATCTATCTTAACATAGATACCTCTAATAACCGTGTAATCTTTTCACTGAAATATTTGTATTCAGTGAAGAGTAGGAATAGGACATATTCATACTGATACTGATATCTCTTTCCTTATTTTTATGCCTATACTGATATCAATACATGTTTTATATTATATGGATGAGGAATCTTTTCCAGAGAAAATAAATGAACTGAGAAGGAACAGGGAGAAAACTCTAATGTGGAAAATGGCTACTACATACCCAGACAAGAGGCTTTAAATAGAGAAATTTATAAGAAAACGTTAAAATTGCCAACTATAAAGATTTTAAAGATAGAGCTGATATTACATTTATTGAGGCATCTGAGGCTCGGTCAGACTCTTCTCAATGAGTCTATTTTAAGGTGAAGTTATTAAAGGCTGGCTCCCATCTCACAGAAATTATTTGAAGTTGTTTTATGTGGAAACAGACTGCCTCATGTGATTGCACTCTGAAGCACTCCAGCGAGAGGCGGCTATGTGACTTGAAATTTAAATATAAAACAAATTCAGTCAGGTGCCAGGGTGCCAGCCTGCTGGACTGCCATATTGGGAGGAGGGAGAAGTGGAGGGCAGGGGTTGAATGGAGACGGGGATGTGTGAAAGGGAAGACTTCAAACTTTGGGGCTGGAAGAGCACAGGGCGCTGCAAGAAGCAGTGCATCGAGCTGAATAATTCATGATGCAGTACTAATTTTGACTCTGGAGAAAATTGCTTTCTCACTGTGCCAAAAGCTAGGCGATGAGACCAAAAATCAAAGAGGAAGCTAAAAGGAAGGGGAGAAAACATCCCGAATTCACACAGTATCCAATTGACGGCCTGTTTAAGGTTGCAAGTATTGTCAAAACACATGAATACACATTTTAAACCTTACCCCACATTGAGCATTCCTATTTATGCACATGCTGATTTGTATGCAATAACAGGTAAATATTATATAATTATCTTCAAAAACAGCTCCTCGGTATTAATGCAGAGACTTCCAGTGAGGAAATAAGCATTTGTGCTTTCTACCAACACTTGGTAAAAACAAGCTGCACGTCTTGGTTTAGTGTAACGAATCCATCATCATTTTATACTTACGGAGTCATATGGGTGCTAGGAATGACCTTTTGAGCTAATTAACAAAGCTGCCGTAAATATGGGACTTGATAAATGTTAATATTTATTGGATTCCTAAAGCCCAGATGGTCTTCTTGCTCTTCCAGTTTCCTGTAGTAGACAGAATGAAAGTTCTAACTACAACCCTCGGCATTCTGTCACCTGTGGTTTTCATTCTTTTCTCGAATGATTACAATGAATTAGGGGTATTTCTAAAGGCAGACTACTGATTCATTTTTTAAAGGCATAAACTAAGTTGTAAACTATGGGAATTTCTGCTCAAATATAACAAAATTTAGAGTTTGGGTTTTGCATTTTTCTCTTCTTGAAGGTGTTCTTCAAAGAATTCAAACGGCTTCTTAGCAGGAAAATGCAGGACGTTAAGGTAATGAACATGTTTGAGGTGAAGTCTTTCTACTCTCCTCTCGTTTTGTTTGTTTTGTTTTCTAAGAATAAGCCAGATTCAGCTCCAAGGTGTAGAAAGGCAGCCTTGACAGAGAACTACTGTCCTGGGTGTGGCTGAGTAAATGTGGGGGACACAAACTTCAGGTAGCCAAGAGAGTCTCCCGAGAAAAAAAAGGATTTCTAAAAATCACCTTCTGGCAAAGATGAAGGCTTTCCATACTGGTTTGCACTATTGTAGGGGATGATGGGGCACCATTTTTCAGGATGAGCTGGAAACAATAGTTAGCGAATTCGGAGGGACCCTTAGCAGTCTCATGTAAAATTCAGTTGAGTATGTGTAGCCTTCTAAAATGCATTTTGCTGTAGCTAAGACACCTAAAACAACACAGATTTTCATTTGTCTTACTTAATATATGGATTCTGGAGGCAGGACAGCAGCCTGGCTGCATGGAACATGTCTTAGAGGTGCTGTAATATACCCCTTCTTTTAGAGTGCAGTGAGCGGTGCCCGCTCACCAAAGACCTGAACACACACCTTCTGAACGGCTTGTTGTGTGGGTAACAGGGTGTTGTCTTTGTCCGGGTGCTTGCTGTCTACTTTTCAGGTAGATCTTGACTTGCATGATTGCTCTATGGGTCAGTATGCAGGAGGGGCTGTGAAGACAGGTAGAAAGGTAGAATCTAGGTCCTCTACTTAGTAGGTCTTCAACCGTGGGTAAGTCACTTCACTTTGCTTGGCCTTCAAATTCTCCTATGTAAAATGATCATTTTCCTATTAGTTGGAACCAAAGAAAATTGCTGATATTTGACTGATCTATGAAAACAGCCATTTCTTATGGTTCAAACTGTTAAATATTCTTGAGACTTGTTCAAAAGGTCAAATGAAAAACTCCCTGTGCATAAACAAACAAATGTCAATGGCATACTTGTCCTGTTATAGTCATATCATCTACCCATCATATATCATGGAAACTCAAGGAAATAGTATCTGAAAAGTAAACGGTAGCACTCAGTAAGCATCTCTTCCCTTTGTTATAATAAACACTTTAATTTCAGCCACTGTTTTGAACTTAACACTTCTATGGGTTTTATGACCTCAAAAGTGCTTCCCCATAAATTAGCTTATTTGCATTTTATAACAACTCAATGAAAAGGACGAAGATGTTCCAAGGAAGTTGTGACTTGAGTTGGGTTTTCCATGTAGCTGGTCGTATCTTATACAATGCTGAGTATAGTGAAACGCCATTGCCCAGTATTGTCTCAGAATTCATAAAACAGCCAGAGAAATGATGCAGGTGTGGAGGCATATCACTTCCTAGTCTGCCAGTGAGAAACAATTAGATCAGTGATATTCAAATATTTTGAATCCACAACCCTATAGGTAACAGTGTGATGAGCATGAAACCTCAGTGATGTGTGATTCTCTGTGAACTCTTAATGTGTGATGGAGATAACATCTTGTCTACATTATAAAACATATAAACATTGGATTGTTTAAAAAGATTTAAAAATAGATGTAAGTTCTGATATTTTCTCTCTGAATCCCAAAGGACTATGCAGTTAAAGCTGCCTAAATGAGGTGCCATTAACAAAGGCTGGTAGGTTTCTGTAGGTTCTGTGTCTCCTAGACGTTGCAATGAGCCCCCAAGACAGAGAAAGATTTGGGATTCACATTCAGTTCAGAATGGCTTCCGAACATCATAAAGCCAGAATGTGAACATGCAGCTTATTAGGACACAGGTAGAGTGATGTGGAAAGCATTATTTGGAGTCAAGGCTCTTATCAACCAACAGTATGACTTTGTGCAAGCTGATACCTTTCTCAGCCTTATTTCCTAAACATGGGTTTATTCTGGGATAAGAAAATAATGAAATATTGTACTTTGAATCTGTAGTATATTGTAAATAGAAGGTATTATCAATGACTTTATCTTTGTTGTCTATCTGAACATCTTGGGCAACCTAGGTACAGAGTATAGATTTGTTGGATGAATGAATGAAAAATGAAATTAATTAATGAAAGAACACAGTATTCTGTTATGTCACTTAGGATGTTTGCAGAATCAAAAACCGGACAAAAGATGTTTTAAGAGCAAGTGTTTTGTTTTCATTGTTGTTGTTGTTGTTTTTTTCATTTTCAATAAGGAGAATCTAGAGATAAATACCTCTAAACATGGTTGGTTCAACAGCTTAAAGACTGAGGTAAAGAGCCAGGTTCGTTCCAGTTATCATTGAGTTTTTAATTTATTTTTTATTTTTTGAGAGGGAGAGAGAGAGAGAAAGAAAGAGGGAGAGGGTGAGAAAGACTCTTAAGCAGGCTCCACATTCCGTGTGAAGCCCGACATGGGGCTTCAACGCAAGACCCTCACTCAGATCATGACCTGAGCTGAAATCAAGAGTCACGTACTTAACTGACTGAGTCACCCAGGTGCCCTATCACTGAGCTTTTTAAAAAGATAGTTGATTCTTTGGGAGTGGATCTACTCAACTTCTCAGATGCTGCCCAGTTCTAAGCAGCTGTGAAGATGGTGACATCCAGAGGTATAGTAAAAGGAAAAGCTCTGTTCTTACAAACTCTGGGGGGGGGGGGGGGGTTGTGGTGGTATGGAAAAGTACTCACCTAAATCCTTCTTAGGCTCAGTGACTGGTATTATGCCATAGATCCATTCTTTCGCCAGCCTAGCATAAGAATAATGCTACTGATGGGATTTCTTTAGTTTAATAGTGGTTCTATCTTGGGATTGGAGAATGGGCTGTCTCCCTTAAACTGAGAATGAGGAGTGGCCATGGCCTTCAGGTCAGTGAGCGAGTAGCTTTGCCTTTCTGGCCTGTCCTTGGTCTGATTGTCTGTGAAGGCAGTCTTCTGTTTCTCCTGCGGTGTGGGACCACCTAATGGTAAAGCAGGCAGGCATTTGATCCTGCCCCATTATGTTTTTCAGATGTTTGTTTTTGTTTTATTTTTGTCTTTGGCAAAGAACTTTATCAAAAGAAGTCACAAGTCTCTTCATAGGTTTCTACAAATACTCTTCCAAAAAATAGGAATAAGGAAGTAGAAACACATACTTTGTTTTCTCCAGCAAGGCCCTCACTCTGTCTTCTCATTTATCTTGCTCACATTTGTGGATTCTTGCTCATAGCAACCCACCCCCTCCGCCCCATGGCAAGTATCTGTTAAGCACTTATATCTAGGGAAGTCCTCCTTTATTAATGGGAAGTTAATTAAGAACATGTGCGTCTCTGACACTTATCATTACAGTGCATAGAAATTAATTTTTTTCAAGTCCAGTGAAATTTCATTAAGCAAAAAGCTTTTACCTCTTATAGTAAGACATGTGAAGAATTATGAGAAATAATTTGCTGTATTTCTGGAACAGGTGCATTTAATAATAGGTCAGATGTGCAAAAATGGCCATAAATCAAATTTGAATACAGGATTCCTTAGGTGATAGCAAATGGGACAGTATGGTTTATAGGTAATATTTTGACTTCACATCATGTAAAATATTCAGGATTTATTCTTTTAGTTTTATTTTGCTTCTTACTTTTTTCAGCATCCCCTTAAACTTCATGTGTTAGAGGTCTCTTCTCTAGCTACTCCCTATTCATCTCCGGCTCAAAATCTATTTATAGGTCATTAGTAATGATCAGTTCTACTGCTCTGATTAATATGAGTAGGTATGTATATACATGTAGATGCATGTGTATGCACTTGAATTTTAAGACACTTTTCTGCAAAATCATCTTCTATTTTTCAAGCCATTACCAGGACAAGCCAAGTGTTCTGAATAAATTATGTCATTCATGGCTGAAGGAAGGATTTGCTTTTCAACCTTATATACCCCCATTTATGCCAGACAGACAGACTGGTAGTGACAACACCATCTGAATTATATATATGAATCTCTGAAGCTCTGTTTTACATTTTAAAAAGTGCAGAGTTTCTAAAACCTCGTAGACCTGATTTTTAAGGCAATGTGTCCTTGTAGTTTTAAGAAACATGATAATTATTTGTATTCATTGCTTTATAAGCAATTAAAATAATGTTTCATCACTTCTGGAAAAATATACCAATTCCTTACGGCAAACTATCTGACTTTGTGTATGATTAATGAAGAGAATCTGTGGGTATTTTTGTATATTTTATATTTCTTACATAATGCCAGATGATTTACTTAAAACCAAGGAAATGAATCAGTCAAAAAGTGTTAAATGAATTATCTTGTAATTTGATGTCTACTTTGGAGCATACTCTGAGATATCAGTGGTAGTTTATGAATAAAGTAGTAGAAATTAGCAAATAATACATGGTATATATGTATATAGCAGCTTCGGTATGTTTTTAACAGTGTATATTTATAAATGTTTTAACCAGGGTTATTGAGATGTTGTGTTTTTTTGAATTGCAAATCATATTTCAACTTAATGATTACAGGTATAGAAAGGGATTTTTTTTTAATTAGGAAATTCATGTAAAAACTAGACCTCAGGGGGCGCCTGGGTGGCTCAGTGGGTTAAGCCGCTGCCTTCGGCTCAGGTCATGATCTCAGGGTCCTGGGATCGAGTCCCGCATCGGGCTCTCTGCTCAGCGGGGAGCCTGCTTCCCTCTCTCTCTCTCTGCCTGCCTCTCCGTCTACTTGTGATTTCTCTCTGTCAAATAAATAAATTAAAAAAATCTTTAAAAAAAAAAAAAAACTAGACCTCAGAAGTTAGATTTCCAAATCTGCGTACTGTATTGCTTGATGTGAAAAGGATTCTCATATTGTGTCTCTGTAGATCACTCATACTGAGTAAATCTAGAAGCATTTCTGCTGCTAAGGTAATTCTACAAATTGCCTTAGGAATTAAGATAATCTTTTCAGAATTCAGGGACAGAAATTTAAAGTCATGGTTTTTTCATTTAAAGTTATTCTTAATTAAATTTCTTTCCTGAAGTTGTCCACTTTATAGGAGAGACAAGAATGTTACGAAAATTAAACTTGGAAATAGCAGATTTCACTTCATGTGAAAGGGTCTGGGTACAGGTCTATAAGGGTGTTAGCCTTTGTCATATGTGTAACGTGGAATGTTTCCAGTGGCCCCTAACATGGCAGTAAAGACCATAGCCTCTGTATCCTGACTGCCTGAGCTCTATCACTTTCTTTTTTTAAACATTTATTTCATTTTAGAGGGGGGCAAAGTAGGGGCAGAGGGAGAATGAGTCTCAAGCAGACTCCATGCTGAGCCCAGAGCCCAACATGGGGCTCGATCTCAGGACCTTGAGATCAGGACCTGAGCAGAAACCAAGAGTCGATGCTTAACCAACTGTGCCTCTTGGGCCCCGGGCTCTGTCACTCTTAACCACATCCTAGCTCAGATGTTCTGAAATGTCATTTTGCGACTGGCAATATCAGGACCACCTTGGAACTAGTCAGAAATGCCAGTCCTTAGGCTCTGATCCAGACCTACTAAATGTAATACTTTGGGAGTGGGACCCCGAATCTGTTTTGGTGCACCCTCCAGGTGAGTCTGATGTGGGCTGTAGCTTGAGGAAAACTGTCCCAGCTCCTGAGGTGGGCAAATTGTCTAACATCTTTGTGCTTAACTTTCCCCAGTTGTAAAATGGATGAAAATGGTATTTACTTTAGGGGGGTTTCTTGTGATGATTAAAGAAAAGTAAAGTCACTTCTGCAGAAGTGCCTGGCCTATAGTGAGTATTTTCTGAAGACCCAGCATGTGTCCACGTGGCTTCCGTGGGCGCCATCTGAGCTCCTCTGAGAACCAGTGTCTGTTCCTGTGCTTCTTTCTTCAGTCAGTCACAGCAGAAGCTAAGCTTGCAAACACATGACGCTAATCGACTTTTGAAACAGTGAAATGTTATTAAAATTTCATTTCATAATACCTTTCATTAGTTTAGTATTCCTTAAAGTGCCTGTCTTATTTTACTTTCTCTTGGTACAAATTCATTATTTTTCCTTCGCTCTCATCCTCATGTGTTACTCTCTTCCTTTTCTTTTTCAGTCTGGACATTTCCTTGAAGAGCTTTTCATTCTAATCATGTGTAATATCAAATACCCAAAGAAAATAGACTTACAGAAAGTCTGATCGTCTAAAATCAATGACTGTGAATGAGTATCCTGTGTTTAATATATAAGTACGATAACACCTTTTTTCTGTCACGCAAATGGGGTGGGTAAAGCTAACGTGGTCATTAATCATAATGAGATAACATTTTATAGAAGAATTTAGATAGTGTCATACATTCTCAAGGCAAAATTGTATTATGATTCTTTCTGATATACTGCTTCCTTGTTTATTCTTTTTACCAACTGCATGAACATCATCACAAAAATTCAGTCCAGCCTTGAAATAGGAGGCTACTTCAAATGTGTTTATTTTTCATCAAACAAAATTTTAGAATCTTAGCTACCTTGGCAGGGAGGGTTGGGCGCCAGCTCATTTCCGTCAATGAGAACATGGTCTGCTCTACCCTGTGGAGAGAGAGCATATACAGCACACTCTCTTTTTTTTTTTTTAAAGATTTTATTTATTTATTCGACAGACAGAGATCACAAGTAGGCAGAGAGGCAGGCAGAGAGAGAGAGAGGAGGAAGCAGGCTCCCTGCTGAGCAGAGAGCCCGATGTGGGACTCGATCCCAGGACCCTGAGATCATGACCCGAGCTGAAGGCAGCGGCTTAACCCACTCTGCTCTTCTGTGCCATCTTCACTCAGGCTCTTCCACAATCTGGCACACTCAACTCCTATCCTGGTTTCTCACTCTTTCTCTACCTGATTCCTCGGCTCTGGTTGGTGTGCTCATGGCTTTCTCATGTGGCTTCCTCCTTTGTGTCTTTCCTTGTGTGCTCATCCTTACCTCGTAAGTCGTCCGGTAGCTTTTCTGAGTCACTCTCTTACCTTTTCTATTTGTTGGATTCTCATCTGAGTTTGATCAAAATGTTTCCTTTTCCTTTGAATGGTGGGTACTAGGATTGGAAGGAAGGGGCTAGGGATGGAGGGCTGGATAAGGGATTGAAGTGCTGATCGCATCTGAGGGAGTCAGGATTGGTCTTGCATTGCAAAGAATGGCTAAGAAACAAACCCAATCTATGGGGCATTTAAAAAACCTTTTCATCTTGAATACCTGAGTTTGCCCATTATTATAAGAATTCTTCCTCTAAGTGTTTTTTTTTTTAAGATTTTATTTACTTATTTGACAGAGATCACAAGTAGGCAGAAGGAGGCAGAGAGGGCGGGGGGGCGGGAAGCAGGCTCCCTGCCAAGCAGAGAGCCCAGTGAGGGGCTCGATCCCAGGACCCTGGGATCATGACCTGAGCCAAAGGCAGAGGCTTTAACCCACTAAGCCATCCAGGTGCCCCAACCTCTAAGTGCTTCTTAAAATGATCAAAGGAATGTTTGAGATTGTGAGAAGAATGGATAGATTGTCCTGCACACATATTAATGTAATGTGGTGCATCAAAGAACATCTCATCTTGAGCAATCAGTAACAAATATATTTTTAGAATTATGTTAATATAGACACAGGTTTCTCAGCCTCAACACTATTTAAATTCATGGTTGGGTAATTCTTCTTTGGAATGTGAGGTTGCCCTGTATATTATAGGCAACATCCCTTGCTTCTCCACACCAGAGGCCAGTAACCACATGCCCCCGCCTCCTGTCCCCCACAAACTGTGACCATCAAAAATGTCTCCAGACATTGTCAGATGGTTCCTGGGTAACAAAATCATTCTGACTTGAGATTCACTTACACAGACTATAACAATTTTTGGTAGAGAAGTTAAATTCTTGAGCTGTTACTTTGTTTTACTTATACAGTTATGAATGATCGACCCATTTAAATATCTGCTTGCAAACTGACTCTGCATAAACTTTCCCATATAAACTTGACTGATGTTTGGCCCAGTTTTGTGTTTCTTTTCACATGATTACTTTTTGGGTCCTACACACATAAACTCAGTAATTCTATTTCCTTACCTGTTCTAGATGCTTTTATCTAGTACAAATAGTTTGCCATAGGAAATTAGTTCTAGAACCTCAGTTATTTTGATATTCATGGGTACACAAGAATCTAATGGATTAACATGACTTTCCTTTTAATAATATTGCATCAGTAAAGCTCATATTCTTTGCCACATTTCACTTCGATGCTGTGAATTTAAAGAAAGAAGAGAATGATACTCTATCATGAAACCGAGCAGAAAAATTAGAAGTACGATAAGATATGCACACAAATATGCACAGATATAACTGAATACAGGTTAAAAATAGAATAATATATAAATGGATAAAGATCACAACAAAATATTCAATGTAACCAAAGACAATCATAGACACGCCTAGAGAAAAATAAACATACAGAACAACAACTAAATATAAATTTTTCAATTTATAATTATTTAGATAATTATTTCAATTTAGATAATTATTTTTTTACCGTTAAGATAGGAGAAAAAAAACAAAGGTGAGAAGATCGGTGATTCTTCAGTCAAAAAGACACACACATGTATTCCTCGTATTATTAAATATATATACTCAAACCTGCTAAGGACCTTTAAATACTCTTTTCTTGCTCAGGACATAGTGAAATATATTTCATTAAAGCTCCTAACTATACAAATCATATATTCAAGTCATGGGTGGTAAGTTGTTAGGAAAGTGAGTTCAAATCCAGCTTAAGGGATTTTAGGGTTGGGGAATGGGTAGGAGTGGATTTTTTCTATCTGCAGACCTATGGTGAACAACAGCTTCTGGCAACCTTCACGTTCATATTAATGGTAATTAGTTAAAATCAAGGGTGCTGTATTAAGGAGCTTTGGATGGAGGAAGATCCAGAGGATCTTCCTTGGGTGGAGGGGGAATTTAGCTGAGAGTGGGAATCGAGGAAAGCATGAAATGCTTTTATTAGAAACATGCGTCATTGTCTTTGAAGATATTCCAAAGATTACACCTGTATCTCAATACGACATGCTTATTAGTACCTGCCATGTAACCATATTTGATTCCTAAGTTTTAGTTTGTTTTAATACTGCTTTTAAAATTATAAATTTTCAAGATTTTTAAGAACACATTTGATCAATTTGTTTCCATAGATTGCAGTTTAAAATATATTAACCTCACATAGGGAAAAAACCCAAAGTAGAAATTTTGCTCTGCTGCTTCTGCTTCCTTCTCTGTCCTGCACACATGGCTGGGTGATTAAATACTGCAGCAGTGCCAATGGAAGACATTTTCATTTTGCAACATCTTTAATATTTATAAAATGATTAGAGCTCTTGATTATGGAGTAGACTTGATTTAGAACTTGGATTTTTTTCTAGGCATGTATTTTAATTTGAATTATACTTATTGCCAGTTTTTTTTTTTTTTTTTGAAAGACAGAGAAAGAAAAAATTAGGTCACAAAATACAAAAGTCAAAAGCAGTCATTCTGAAGTTATGTTTTATATATTCTCTCAGATTTTGCTTTCTTCTTCTTTATTTTTTAATATCTTTCAAGTAGCATCATCAGTGTACACACAGCTTTTCAGCTCCTCCTCCCCTCAGTTCCTGCAGGTGCAACTTTTTGACCCCAGAATCTCAATGTCTTCAACAGTTCTTCTGACTACATACGTCAGGGCTCTGTAAAACCTGCCAGAGCTGTTTCCTTAGTTTGAGATACAAGCGGATAGAAATAGGGCAATAATTCTGCATTAAAGCTGATCAAGGCAGGAAGAAACCAAAATTAACAAATAGGGTAGAAGACAGAGAAAATGTAAGCAGAGTTTAGGTTAAAAACAAAAGAAAGTAACAAATACAGAAGAGATAAAGATGTATAAAATAAAGTGGTAAGCCAATGTATATGCTATAAAATCCCTAAGGAACAAGACCTTGGGCTTCTGATGAATGATCCCTCCTACCTGAACCTCAAGAATTTCATGGTCATTATGTCCAGGGAAAAGACAGCTCTTTCGTTGAGCTGCCATTGTTCTTACTGATGCCATTTTGAAGTTCCCTTGGTTTTGGTCAGATAGGAAGATAGGCACAGATCCGATCTCCATGGTGGCTCCAGAGTGGTCGTCACCCCCCACAGTGATTTTCCACTTTCAAATCCTCAACATGGCCTTGCATGTCCCGTTCTCTTCTCTTGCTTGTGGTTGTCTGATGGGATATTGCGCCTTTCTTCTCTTAAATTTTAAGTTTTCTTGTGTCAGTTGGTTACAGTGTCCAACATGGAATGGAAGTCCTTCAATTCATGTCTGATAAACGAGTCAATATTTTGATGTCATGTCATTTAGCCCCATACATTTCCTATGAAGTAATACTTCAGTTCCCCTTTATCAATATAACACTAACTTCATTTTGTTATTTTAACATTTTGTTTATACTTCAAAATTATCCAGAGATTTTGTAAGAAACAGGAATGCTTTTCTTTCAAGGAGCTTATAATCTGGTGTGAATGACAGAATACAGCAATTTCATAAATGTGTCAGGAGTTAAGGTGAGTTGTGATAAGAACTAAGGAGAAGTATGAGGTACTTTGATAGTATGAGGCATATCCGGATGAGGGATTTAGATAAGGGTACGATGTGGTACAGACATTTCAGTCAGTTTTTAAGAAAAGGCACAAGGGTTATTCCAAGGCTGGGTTTCCAGAACTGAAAGGACCTGGTTTATTAGTTCCCTGGGAAGTTAAGAAGTGTGGCAGAAATCAGATCAGGCCCTGAGTGCTAGGTTTGCTGGCTTTCCCAAGGGCATGCCTAAAACTGAGGAAAACATTTTGACCAAGAAAGTTTTCTCTTATAATACTTTCTGGGTTATTTAGGTTCTTCTTTAAAAATAACAGGTAATCAGATGGAAGCTCTCCATTCTCTGTCCTCTATATCCACCATGTTTTTCTTGATTTTTTTATTATTAATTTTTTTCTTCTATATTCTAGACTAGCCCCTTAACTTCATCTTCCCTATCCTTAGGATTAATTCTGCTCTTTGCTGCCTCCAGTGTGGATTTTTTTTTAATGATTTTTCTCACTGTAATCTTCTTTATATCCCATGTCCCCTTTCATATCATAGCTTTTTTGTTGTTGTTGTTTTCTGTTCTCTCCATTTTGCCCTTGACTAAGTTATATGAAAACATGTTTTTATTGTATTTGTATAGAAGCCGTGCTATATTTGAATTGTAATAAGATTGAAATTTTCTTCCATCACCAGTACATCATTTTCACAAATGCAGTCTTTCTCTAAATCATCAGAAAAGATCTTTTTGTAAAACTCACATATTTCTTCTTAGGGTGTGTTCAACTCAGAGTTCACTAGAAAGTAGAACACGAAATAATACTTAAGTAGCTGATACCTTATTGGAAGGTGCCTCCTAAGACAGTCAGGGTAGCTTCTTTGGCCCCGGAAAGCAGAGTGGCCAGACCCACTGAGAGTCAGTCATAGCAACTGCAAGAGAAGTGGGGGAAGAAGTCAAGGGTATGGAGCACAGATTAAATTGAGAGAATCTCTGTGTGAGTGAGTGTGTGTGTGTGTGTGTATGTGTGTGTTTGTGTGTGTGTGTGTGTGTGTGTGTGTTTGTGTGTGTGTGTGTGTGTGTGTGTGTGTGTTACTCTTTCTTGGCTATCTTCAGCTAGACTGGGAGTTCCCTGAAGGCAGCACTATGTTGTTTTCTTTGTCAGCTTGTGCACTGTTACAAGTACAGTTTCTAGCACATGGAAGAATATCAGCAAATACTTGTCTACAAATAAAAGAACACTTGTAAGATGCAGAAAACAGAACGCCTAGCATTATGGTAGTGTTCATGTCTGCCCCTTCCAGTAGACTGAGTTTCCTGACAATTGTTTCTCTTTTATTTGTCTTTGAACCTCTGCAGAGCCCAGCACAATACTTTTCAGCAAGTGCTTGCTTACTAATTATTTGGTTGAATAAACAAATGAATGAAAACATCCACAGTAATATTAGGAAATAGGATGTAAGATGTAAAAAGCCTTCTGTATTGAAAGCACAGGGCTTAACCCCAGAATGCTGAGCTGATATCATGCCAGGAAAATTATTAACTTAACAGAATACATCGAAAATTTGTTAAAATCTATATAATTATCTCAATTGCCAAGAAAGTATCTGATAAAAATTCTACAGCTATTAGCCATAAACATACCAAAAAAATAATAGGAAAGAAGGCTTCTTTTCTTTGCAAGGTAAAGAGTATATGTTTCAACAAGCATTACTTTTAGTATAGGAATACATGAGACTTTTTAAAACAAATCAATGAGAAAGGAAAATAAATGAACAGGGTAAATACAGATATGCCTCACTCTTTACTGCTAACAGATTGAATTTTTAAAGATTTTATTTATTTGCCAGAAAAGAGAGCACAAGCAGGGGGAGCAGCAGGCAGAGGGAGAAGCAGGCTTCTTGCTCAGCAAGGAGCCTAATGTAGGACACCATCCCTGGGACCATGACCTGAGCCAAAGGCAGATGCTTAACTGAGCCAACCAGGTGTCCCAAAATGAGTTAATTTTTTAAAAATAAGGAAAGATAATATAGAAAATATAATCTAGATCTCATAGTCTTTAGTATGCTATTATGGATAAATTATGAGGTAAAACACTGTTTTAAATTTGTGGGCTAGCAAGAAAAAATTCTATTCTGACCTGGAAACCTAAAAGTTAAATAAAAATAATATATTAAATGCTCACAGGAGAAAACAAGAGACAAAAGAGCAGCAAAGAAAAAAATGACAAGTCATATCTATAGTGTTAAAATCTAAAATCAGTTGATTGTAATTTGCAAAGGAAGAGCATATATAATCAAAAAATCATACACTAATATTATTGCTGTAGCCATAAGAAGCTGCATTAATTAGACACTGATTTATGGAAGGATGGACCTTAAGCATAAATTATCTCTCACACATATCATACCTTGCTTGATAAGTATTAGTGTCTCTTTCTTACCAGTAGGAATCAGAGGGATAATATGGTTCAGCAGGTAGAGCAAACCCACTAAGCCAGCCACATGGTTTGGTTCCTAACTGAGGGCATTTTACATGACAGCAGCATGGCCAAGAAAACATAAATAGCAATTAGCCATTAGATGAGCATACACACAAGCTAGATGCTAGCACACACAAATGTTAATCCAAGTAATTAAAATCAGAGTCATTATCAATATGACGGTTATAAGAAAGCAATGCAACATGTTCCAAAATGTAACAGCGTAAATGACAACAGATGATGGTTAGTATCAGAGAAAGAATTAGGGAAAACTATCCCTCATGATGACAACCTGCCTAAATATGGTCTCTGGGGGAGTTTATTCCATGTCTAGGAGCAGACAGTCTAAAGAAAACATTTCTTAGAAATAAATGGAGTGTGATGATGGGAATCAGTTTTCATCCAAGGAAACTTTATCTTGATTGTAATGACTTAAAATGACAGACTAAAAAAAGTGTAAATCATATCTTTCTAAGTGTTTTCAATCTTTACACACCATATTATGTATAGATTATATATAATGTGTGTGTATATATATGATTATATACATGCATATGTGTGTGATTGTATAAATGTGTATTTATACAATACTAAGTGTTTGTAAAGCACTGAATATCCTTGGGATATTCCTAAAATTGAAATTTTCTCCCCACATTTCCACTTGTGCAATCACTGTGTAATGTTTAAGGTGAAGTGTTTGAGAGATCGTATGTATTTCTTTGGTATTGTTTGCCTTTTCATTCTATTTTAGTATTTCTTTTTTGTTGAAGTAAGTGAGAGCAAGGGGCAGGTCTCCAACCTACGCCATTTTATGAGCTTCCTCCATACCTCTGTTACTTACACCTTATTATTACCTTGTCAAGATCTGTAATACTTTTTGTTTGTTTATTCAACTTGAGGCTTTTGGGCAGGGTCTTCTTGGTATCTCCAAGTACAATAAATAATATCTCTCATCTTCTTACATTTTTACCACAGTATTCAGGTACTACTCAAATATTAAAAATGGGGGGGAGACTTCTATACCTAACCGAATCAAGGCAGTAAACACACTCCTCCAGCTTCCAGTTTTCCCAGCAACAGACACAATTACTCCCAGGATACTGAGGTCTTAAGTCTTCTCTTTGAGCCCAGAGTTCCTCCGCAGGGGCCACTCATTCATTTGCATAATAAGGAATTCTTACTTCTGTGACTATTTCTAGAAGCTGAGGACATTTGGTCATGTGTAGGACTACTTGCAGTTCCCATCTGTATCCTAGAAATGCAGACAGAGCTAAAGCCGTCTGTCAGAAGAATAGAATTTTCGGAACAGTGTTCTCCAGAGGCAGACTCTACTCGGCCACTTTTTGGGATCCTTGTGGGTCTTTGATTTGAATCCTCCTTCCCTCCTTATTAACTACATGACCATTGGCAGAGTACTAAACCTCTATGAAACCCAGGTTTTAACTTTCCTGAAAAAGAAAATATCTTAGTGATCCTGTCCTAGAATTCTTATGGGGATAATTAGCAAATGCTTAATAATGATAGCAAACATTCACTGGGTTCTCAACCTATTATGAGTTGAGGCATTGTGAATATACTGTATGTTTGACTTTTTATTTAGTGCTAACCATTCTATTCAGTAGTTATTTTGTCTCCACTTATAGGTTGGAAACAGGCTCAAAATGCTCACATAAGTTGCCCTAAATTAGTTGGTTGATCCACAAATTCTCATTTTGGACCAAATTCAACTCTTCATCTTTTGGACCAGATTCACATCCTCATCTCCTTCAACTCTGTATTCCCAGCCTGGGTCTTACATATTACTCAGTGATCAGTAATCGTTTGCTATTATTATTACTATTATTAGCAAAAACTTTGAAATACATTTTCCAGAAACTCTCAGTTGACAGGCAGGGAGACAAGCCTCTTTCAAGGATAGGTAATTTTTCTTTTTATTTACTGTAAATATGCTAAACATACTGCTAAAACATACTGCTTTTATTCCTGTGAGTCCCCCAAGAGTCAGCTGTTGGAGGTGCACATGTCACTTTTTTAATCGGTCTCCACTGTCACCCATCTCATGGTTCAGGCATGAGAACGTCCTCTTTGCTTGATCCTTTTTATGCACACTGCTCTGTGCACCCTCCCCCTGGGCTTGAGATTTCTCAGCAAGTGCAAGAGGGCCTCAGTCTGTGTTCACTGTTGCTTTTCCTTTTATCCAAATATCCAGTCTTTAGTTAATGACTATAAATTTGGAACTGTTCGTTCTGTCATGGCTGCTCTCTGTTTTCTTTGTCTTTATGGAGACACACTGCAGGAAGAATTCTTGCCAAGTGACTCACCCCCATATTTAGTGGCTGAGTAATTATTTTTTTATTGCATCTCTATTGATTTTGGACTTGACGCTGGCTTATCGAATCTAGTTATTCTTTGTTTCTTCAATTTCTGCTGTCTACTCTGCCATTTTCCTGGGTGGCCTGGGCCTAGACCAGTATAGAAATGAATGTTAAAATCCTTATGCCAGAATGAAACCTTGAAATCAATCATAAATGACAGTAATAATTGAGAGTGTGGTGAGCACTAGCAGAAGTTCTTATAAGGTTTTTGAGGAATACTTCAGTACCGAATTTGATTAAAGAAGAAAGCTTAAAGTGTTTTCCTTTCTCATCTTGATTATTCCTTTACCTTATAGCTAATTTCATCCCGTGACAAAGTTGAAATATGAAATTGTGCTTGAGATGGTACACTAATATTTCTTCCGAATATTGCTTTTTCATTGTTTTGATTAGAAATACTCAGTGAATGATGTTGACGGACTCTGGGAATGACTTTTATAATGAAAGGGAGATGTTGAAGTGGAGAAGATTCAATAAAATTTCTTAAATAGATTCTCCTCTTGAATAGAAAGAACATGGTGCTGCCAGATGACCTTGTAAGAAATGGTTCTCCAAGTTAGACTTCGGGGTCTCTTACTCTTTCCACTTCTCTGGGACTTCTTGTCTTTCTGAGACTTCCTGCTGTGCTCCTTTATCAGTTCCTATCCTTGAGCGCTTGTATTGGGGGAGCCTTCACTTTCCATTTCATTTCAGGGGACTTACAGCTTGATTAAAATTGGTTAGCCTCAAGTCCGTCAAGTCCAAAATTCCAATTATTTTGCTTTTTGGACCAGAGACCACCTGTATAATCAGATACCTGATGATTGCCCCTGAGGCCCCAGAAGTTCCCAATGGGTATATAGATGTGACTGCCAATAGGATCTTCCTCACGGAACTCTAGAACAGGGGCATGCACAGATCCCATAGAGTTCCAGAGAGAACTGGAACATTTTAAATTTATGAGTGCATTTTAAAAAGGATTTAAAAAATGAATGCTTTGACACAAAATGCAATATAATATAATTAAGCAAGTCACAAAAGAGTAAAAGTATTTATAAATACATAAATTTGGTGTGTATTTTATAATTGAACATGAGTGCAAATTTGGGACTTTTTGTAAATGTGAGGCACAGTTTAAATTGCTATTATGTTGTTCCATTGGCCCAACACTGTGATGAATTTCTAGGGGGAAAATAAATAAATAGAGTGAGAATGTTCTAAATGGAAAGAATAATTAACCTAGAAACAAAAGCATATTATTTTTCATGCAAATATGATATTAATTTGCTGTGTCGCCATGATAAATCATGTAACTTCCCTGGACTGCATTTCCCTCCTTTTTTCAGTTTTCTAGATGGTATTGCTTACCTAATTACATATAATTGGTTAAGGTTAAAGTTTAGTTAGTTTATAAATATAAAATATTTTTGAAATGTAGGAGACTTTTGAGTGTATAATAGCAGAGTAAAGATAATACAGTCTTTTCCCCTCTTGAAAATTTAACTTAAAATAGTCAGAAAGAGACTCAACCTTTAGGGAAGCTAATCCTCAGTCAAAATAGATGAAGAAGTTTCCAGACCTTAGTATGCAGTTTCAAGAGTAGATGCAGTAGGTATGTCCTTCTGAGCAAACAAGGTCTTATCTGGGAACAGTAAGAACAAGTTGGAGTGTCCCTAGAAACCAGTGTCTGTGCTCATGTGACGGAGCATCTGGAGAACCTAAAATGGAACAGGGCTTGAGACCTCCCACCTTATAGGAGGGAGTCAGATGGTGAAACCTGCTTGAGGAAAAGCACTGTTGAGGGCAGTCCCAAGTTGCTTATTTCTCTTTGCTGGGGAGAAGTAAACGTGAGACTAACGTAAACTGAAAAACCCATGGTAATGTGTTTCGTGGCCGACCAGGAACAATTGCTTTTATACTGGATCCCACTTTGGCCCCTCCCAATGCGAATTCCCAGTATTGATCGTATACAAAGAGGGATTTCCTGAACAGAGTCTAGGAATACTTACCGTATTTAAAGAGGGTGGAGGACAACATGAACCATGATAGGATTAATACAAAGGTATCCAACTCAAAGAATAATGAGTATGAGGAAATAGAAAACAGGTGAAAAACATTCACCAGGAAAATTTTGCTACAGAGAAAATGAAATGAGTGACCAAATATATCATCATAATTGAACAGCATATCTTAATAAAGCAATAACCTCTTTAAAATCAATTCTCAAAGCAGAGATCCAGAAAACAGCAACTCGGAAAAACATATTAAAAACAAAACAAAGAAAAGAGAAAGAGTTGACATATAAGTAGGTAAAGCAAGGAAAATAGCAGAAAAGAATATTTAAACTAACATAGAAATGAAAGTTATATTGGAAATAATACAAAGGAGATTAGAAACTGCTGAACTGTCATAAAGGGTATGAATATTGAAGAAAAGTGAAACAAAAGAAATCTAAATGAGCAATGAGTTAAAATGTTTAAAAGATTAGAAGAAAGTAATTTATTTGGAAGACAGAACTGAAAAAAAATATGTGTAAATATTGACTCTGAAAAGGAGAAATACCCATATGGAGAAAAAACATTTAAAGTTATTTTTCCACATAGGAAGAAATTTTGAGAGTAAACATTTTTACTGGAATCTATGGTTTGAGGAAAAATGGACATAACATGATTGGCATTGATATCGTAATTGGCTTGACTTCTAAAATATAAGGGTATCCTTTGGGAAGCTTGAAGGAAGTCCCGTATATGGACTGACCTCAGAATTCTCTTCAGCAATATTTAGCATTAGGAATTCAGTGCTTCTTGTGTCTTTAGGGAGAAACAGTGTGACCCATCTTCTTAAACTTAGACAACATATTGTTCAAAGTAAAGGGAGCTGAAAAATTTCCTAATATGTAATAATTCTAGGGATCTAGTTTCTAAATTCCTTATTCTACTTATTACATATTTCCTAATATGTAATAATTCTAGGGATCTAATTTCTAGATTCCCTATTCTACTTATTCTATTCTAGATTCCTCATTCTACTAAAAATGAAGGAATTAGTGGTAATAAATATTAAATATTTTTAACTATAGTAAGAAGGAAAAATGCCATTCAGAAATATGGTTACATAACAGAAGGAAAATGTTAGAAATGATTTAAGCATAGAAATGGTTCATCTGACAAAATTTGGGATGGTAGGGTATGTATGCTGAGTTCATCATCTTTTATAGCTGAGGTTGAACAAAATGGCACTTGAAGGTGATTTATAAAATGATATATACATAAGCATTTAAAAGTAGAAGATTAAATTAGAAGTAATACAACCAGGTAAAATTAGGTAACGGAGAAGGCATTTGGAAGAAAGTAGAGGTATAAATTTTGTCAATGGTACAGTGAAAGAAAGGCAAGTAGATAATAAAAGAAGAAATATCGGGTGCCTGAGGGACGCAGTTGGTTAGGTGTCTGACTCTTGGTTTTGGCTCAGGTCATGATCTCAGGGTCCTGGGATCAAGCCCCGCGTTGAGCTCTGTGCTCAACATGGAGTCTGCTTGAGATTCTCTCTCTCCCTTTCCCTCTGCCCCCTCCTCATCCACTCATGCTCTCTTGCTCAAATAAATAAATAAATCTTAAGAAAGAAAAGAAATATAGGATTTAAAATATGAGATTACACTGTACTAATAAAGGTAAGAGCTATTACTGAACTTTCAAATACCTAATAGTTAACACCAAGACTTATTCATAGAATATGGCTAAGAAAAAGGACAGAGTGGAAGACTGAAAAAAAAGTAGTACCATCCTGAAGCATGACAAACTATGATATAAGTAAGTCTGAATATTTTATTATATTAACTAAGGACACTATTTATTATGGCATTTTAATGATAAACTTTCTTATTTCCACATGAAATACATAAGAATAAATACCTGTACACAAATGACATAGTCTCACATTCTGTAATAAAAAAAAACCTATAGAAATGTCACAGTGAAAGACAGCATGATACATTGTTACAGGAAGCTTAAATCATTGCATATAAACCACTAATACAAAATTAGTAAGGACACAGAAGACCTATAGAATATAATTGATTCAGTGTCTTTGTATCTCTTAATCTATTCTGTGTATTTTGCCTTTTCCCCTGAGTGGCAATCACCAGTTTGTTCTTCATATTTATGATTTAGTTTCTGTGTTTTTTGTTTATATGTTTTGTTTTGTTTCATTTTTGGTTGATTGATTGTTTCTTTGTTTTGGTTTTTTGATTCCACATGTAAGTGAAATCACATGGTATTTGTCTCTCTGTCTTATTTCACGTGGGATAGTAGCCTCTGGGAATCCTTGTGCATTGTTGGTAGGAATGTAAGTTGGTGTGGAAAACCTGGTGACTATTCTTGATTTCTCCATATCCGTTCCCTTCTGGTGCCATCAGCGCTTAATCACCTACACTTATAAAGCTTTTAACACATCCACAAAATGAGTGAAGAGTTGTTTCTTCCTCCAATATAAATCTCAAATTAAACATTTCCTCCAATTCCACTGTTACTACCTGTACCAAGGAAGCCACCATCATTTCACCTCTTGTTTGTAGCAATGATCCCTCCTGTTATATTCTTTACTCTACTCTCACACTCTTCTCCTCCACAGACATTCTTCAAAGGCAACTTGATTGATCTTCCTAGCTCAAAACCATTTTTACTAGTTTCTAGCTGCTTTTAGGAGAAAACACCTAAACCTTACTGAGGTCTTACCAAAGGCTCTTTCAACATGATGTGATCTTTCCTCTGTTTTTTTCTTTTGTTAAAGATTTTATTTATTTATTTGACAGAGAGAGAGAGATCACAAGTAGGCAGAGAGGCAGACAGACAGAGAGGGGGACGAAGGCTCCCCACTGGGCAGAGAGCCCGATGCGGGGCTCTAACCCAGGACCCTGAGATCATGACCTGAGCCAAAGACAGAGGCTTAACCAACTGAGCCACCCAGATGCCCCCTCTTTTTTTTTCTTTATAGTCTAATTTTTCACTCTATTTCCTCTTTCCTACTGTCCCAGTATGCTTAAACCAAATGATTATTTATTTATTTTTAAAAAAGATTTATTTATTTATTTTAGAGAGAGAGTGGGAGGAACAAAGAAAGAGAGAGAATCTCAAGCAGATGCTGTGGAGTGCAGAGCCCGATGTGGGGCTCGATCCTAGGACCCTGAGATCATGACCGAGGTGATATCAAGCTTCAAACGCTCCACTGACTGCGCCACCCAGGCGCTCCCCTAATTTTTTTTGTTAGTTTCTGGAACAGTATTTCTCGTCTGGATTTAAAGAAAATTTAATTAAATAAATATCTCCATAAAAAACGTTCTCTATTTCGTCTAAATCCCTTCCCATGGGATTTTCCATCTTGGCAGTTTATTCATTTTCTTCAAAGCTCCTAACCAGAGGCTGCAGTTCTGTTTCTTTGTAATCTTTTTTTGTGTCCCCTCATCTGGACTATAAATTCCAGTGGGTAGGGATGATATGAGAGGCTTCCTCACTACCTCATCTCCAGCTCTAGCTCAGTGTAGTAACACACTCAGGAGTAGGGACATACTAGGCACCCAATACATAATTGTTGAATGGATGATTGAAGTTCACATTGGTGTAAAACTTTTATTAAAAATTGGGGTACCTGGGTGGCTCAGTGGGTTAAAGCCTCTGCCTTTGGCTCAGATCATGATCCCAGGGTCCTGGGATCGAGCCCCACATTGGGCTCTCTGCTTCACGGGGAGCCTGCTTCCTCCTCTTTCTCTGCCTGCCTCTCTGCCTGCTTGTGATCTCTGTCAAATAAATAAATAAAATATTTTAGAAATTAATCATTATTAATGGAACAAGAAAAAATGGAAAAGAGAGCAGAAAACAAGAATACCTCAGCCAGAGCATATAGCACTTCCTAAAAGTGCACTTCAGTAAGTGACCTCAACTCACCAAGTTCTTTACACTGAAACAGGTCAAGAGAGAGTTGAGAAGATCAGTGCTGACAAGGTAGCCAAACACTGCACTGCTGGTACTTGTTACCATGCCATGACTAGGTCCCTGTACACTGTTTTCTTCTTTGGCCTTGTCTGCCATTTGCGCCATAATTGGAATTTATTTATATATTCTGTCCTGGTAAAACCTCTTAAGAGAAAGGATTCCAGAGGCGGCTGGGTGGCTCAGTGGGTTAAAGCCTCGGCTTCGGCTTGGGTCATGATCCCAGGGTCCTGGTATGGAGCCCAGCATCTGGCTCTCTGCTCAGCAGAGAGCCTGCTTCCTCCTCTCTCTCTCTCTGCCTGCTGTGATCCCTCTCTCTGCCTGTCAAATAAATAAATCAAATCTTAAAAAAAAAAAAAAGAGAGAGAGAGAGAGAAAGGATTCCACATCGCTCTCACCTTACATGGATTTCTTCCAAAATTAATTGATTAATTGAATGATTTATTCATTCATTCATTCATTCATTCATTCATTCATTCATTTTTGGGTTTGACATATCCCGGTTAGGCTTAATTTCTTCCTTATGTTCTCAGCAACTTGAGTGCATCACTTGTTTCTGCAGATAACGTTCTTACGGAGCATAACAACATCCATTCACATGTGTGTTGCCCACACTGTTTCCTGGCCATAACAACAGCATAGGGCAGATGTTCCTGAGACCGTGTGGTCCACAAAGCTGACAAGATTCTCTTTCTGTCCCTTCTGGGAAAAGATTGCTAATCTCTGCACTAGAGTATAATTTCCTTCATTCTGAGGTTTAGATCTAGTTTTAGCAGAGTTTTACTGCTTTTTAATATCTCCATTTATATATTAATAATTAATTAGAGGGGAAATCAGATGTTGTTTATGCCTTCCAATATCACCTGGTTCAGACCCTATTATGTTGCAGGCATTTACTTAATCGATAAATGAAGCTTTCTGTGACCTTTCTATCCCCAGAAATCTCCTGCTGCTCTCAACTCCCCTGGCGTTTGCCTCACGTAGCACTTTATCTCCTATAGCCCTGCAGCTCGCCTGGCGCTTTATCTCCCATAGCACGCAGCATTTTGACCTTGTATGTGAATCATGTGTGTGCATGGCTAATCTGGCCTACTGGTGTGGTATTGTATAACGAAAATTGTATCTTGAGCATGACAGATTGCTAGGCTCCTAGCTGCATAATAGTAGGGCTTGTGCCTCTTGCTGACCCGGAAAGTTCCCCAGTGCCTAGCACATGGTAGATACTTTAGAATGCATGAGTGAGACTGAATTGCACCTCTATATTAACAAGGACTTGCCTGCATGTTTTCTGTTGATGATGATGGAACTGGATCAAAAACAAGCATTATTCAGCACACCCCACCCACCCCCAGCCACGTACACAGACAGATGCAGGTTGCCACTATTTCTAATCAAGAACCTGAAGGTAGATTGTATATACTACACTTTTATGGTCATAGGGTGGAATCCCAACCCTGTCATTTATGGAATGACTTCGAATAAGGTACAAAATAGGATATTTGATTTCGCCGACGTTCAAATGCAGCTAATAATAGCTACTTCCCTGAGCTGTGATAAAAAGTCAATGAGGTTTCATGTGGAAGGGGCAGGCTTAGCGTCTAGGTCACCAGAATGGTCACTGGAGGTCACCTGTGTTCCCAGAGGCCTGTGACATCCACACCAAACCACTGAGGGAAGCGATGCTTCCCAGCCACGTACCTGGTGTGGGAGCTGGGGCTCTTATCTGCAGGTAGATCTCCTGCTCCCTGGGATCCCCGATTCCCTCACTCAGCCTTTGGTACCGCAGCACGTTGGATTCCAAGTTGCCACACTGCTGAAGCCAAAGCTCTGAGTCACGATTGCTATTTCCTCCCTCTCGTCCATCAGCAAACCTTCCTAAATATATCCTTAATCTGTTCCAGTCTCACTAGCTTCTCAGTCATCTGTTTAGCTTAAATCACTACTTTCTTTTCCCTGGTCTGCTAGGAAAAAAAAAAAAAAAAACTTTTTTATAGGTCTCCTTCTACCTTCTTTTCCAAACGAAACCCAGATGATCTTTTAAATGTAGATATCAGATAGTATCTTTCCCAAAACTCCTCATCGTATCCGCTGATGGTTGTCTTGACAGCAGGTCCTCATGCTATGGTCTGCAAAGGCTTCATGATGATGCCTCTAACTCATGCTCCTGCCCTGGAGTTCTCCTCACAGTGTACCCGGCTCAAGGCCCCTTGGACTGATGTCAATGACCAAAGACAAAAGACCAAATTTCTCTGCTTCAGTATCTGCATATTCTATTGCTCCTGTCCCCACACAACTTCCTGCCTCTCAGTCTCTATAAGGGTTTTTTTTTTTTTTTTAAAGATTTTATTTATTTATTTGACAGATGGAGATCACAAAGAAGCAGGCAGAGAGAGAGGAGGAAGCAGGCCCCCTGCTGAGCAGAGAGCCCGACATGGGGCTGGATCTCAGGACCCTGGGATCATGACCTGAGCCGAAGGCAGAGGCCTTAACCCACTGAGCCACCCATGTGCCCCCATGGGTCAATCTCTATATCTATCAGGTGTCAGTTAAAATTTTACTTTCAGAGACCCCTTATGAATACCTTATGCTTCCCGTTTTATTTTTTTTTCTTAGAATTCTGTTGTTCCTGTTTATTCTGACCATGATTTGTACTTCTACATATAGTGAGAATTTATCTCTGTTTGTTCGACAGTCCTATGCCTTTAGATACTCCTCAAGGCCCACACCATGTCTGCTTCAGTCATTAATATACACCCAGTCCCAGTGTTTGTTTTTTCTTTTTTTTTCTTTTTCTTTCTTTCTTTCTTTTTTTTTTTTTTTGCGAAGTAGCCATGCTTAATAAATTATTCTTGAGATAATGAGTGAATAAACAATGTCTTTAGGCAGATTTACCTCTCCCCAGTATGTTTTCCTCTGCATATAAAGAGCTGGCTGAAATTCCGACCTATATATTGAAACATATCTTTTCTAAGAAAATTGTGGATATGCCAATGATTTGTGGGTATGCCAATGGAAGTTCTTATATGACTCTAAAGATGATAAGTCCCTTTTAAGATGATGTTTTTCTCAAATCTTGGAATAAGACAAAACAAATACAGTTTGTTGCTTTGCTCCTTGGCATTTTAATTTTCCAGGAACTTGGAGAATTCTTTTTGAGGTTCAGGGCACAGCAAAGTGTAACACAATGTAGTGTTGGCTCCAGGTTTCAGTTTATCAGGAACATTTTAAGATATCCTTCAGTGATCTCATACCGTATTCTAACTTGCAGTGTGAAGATGACCGATTTCAAAAATAGTATTAAGTAATATTAAGGTTAATTAATATGCTAGCTACACATTTCAGAATGATTTTAAGACATAAATACTTTGATGTTTATTGGACTTAGGAAAGGCTTTGATAAAGCCTGAATTTTTCTGCAGTTCATGGAATATTCTCTTTATAGGGCTGTTTTGCCATTTTATTTTATTTTATTTTGTTATTTTTTTTTTTAAGATTTCATTTATTTGACAGACAGAGATCACAAGTAGGCAGAGAGGCAGGCAGAGAGAGACGTGGAGGCAGGCTCCCTGCCAAGCAGAGAGCCCAACTCAGGGCTAGATCTCAGGACCCTGAGATCACAACCTGAGCCGAAGGCAGAGGCTTTAACCCACTGAGCCACCCAGGTGCCCCTGTTTTGCCATTTTAAAGTCAAGTGAAAGAAACTTGAACTCAGATTACAGTCTAAGTGCAGGGAGGACATTAACAACCCAAAGGCATAGGGACATGTGAATGCCTTATTAAAAATGCTTCAAAAGAGGAAGAACTTTTTATTGAGTATGTAGCATATAAAATAATAGACCTTGAAGAGAGGGCTGTGATCCCAATTTTGCCAGTGAGGAAACAGTCTCAGAGAAAAGTACCTTCTTCTAAGTCACACTGGTAGTAAGTGGCAGTTTGCACTTGAGCTCAGGAGCCTTGCACTGCAGAGCTGTATTCTGTTCATGCTGACCGCCCTCTGACCTTCTGCATCATCCAGTCTTTTACTTCTCTCTCCATTCCCACTATTCTATTTTCTTGGCCCTATTTCCCATTCCCATCCGCTTTCCCCTTGAGGCAACCATTCTCACTTACATGATGTGTATATTTTGATTTCTGTGTATTCTTATAGAATGTGTATTGTTCTGCATGCATGGAAGCTATTTCTTAAAAAGCTATTTTTTGCTTTTTCTGATTAAGCACTTTATTTTTTAAAGATTCCTCCATATTGTTAATACGCATCCAATCCATGACTTCTCATTGTTGCATGGTTCTTTCTTGGTGTATGTCCACTTTTACTAATTTTTCCTCCCATAATGGAATGCTAGTTTTCTTTCCAACTCCCTGTTATGATATATGACAGTGTAGCAAACAATATATGTTTTCATATAGTTATGCAACTATTTCTTTGAGATACATATCTAGGAATAAATATGCTGTGTTGTCACTGAATTTGACTCATCAGGCCTAGGTTACACTGTCCTACCTAATGGTTTCCTGTGGCTTACACCAAATTTTGCCACCTTATTGGTGTATAATAATACTTTATTATTCTTTTAATTAATCTGATTATTAATAAGTTTATGTATTTCTTTGATTCTTAGCATTAGAATTTCCTCTTCTGTAAATTCCTTATTTGTATTGTTGCCTTTTTTCCTATTTTGGCAATTCTCTTTTTATTGTTGATTTGTAAGAGTTTTGTGTTTGTTGTTAAGTACGGAAAATGTCTTTTCTCATTTTGTCGTCTGATCATTTTTTTAGCTTACTATTTTTGGTGTTTCTGTTTTAAAAGTCCTTTGCTTTCTTCCAGCCATAAAGGTAACTTCCTGTAGTCTTTCCTAGTAACTGTAGTTCTATATTTTATATTTAGATTTTTTTTAAAGATTTATTGATTTATTTTAGAGAGAGAGAGTGAGCACAAGCAGGATGGCAGGGAGAGGGAGAGAGAAACTTAAGCAGACTCTGTGCTGATCAGGGAGCCCAACGCAGAGCTTGATCTCAGGACCCTGAGATCACGATCTGAGCTGAAACCTAACCAAAACCAAGAGTCAAATGTTCAACTGACTGCACCACCCAGGTGCCCCAATATCTTATATTTAGATTTTTTTGTTAAGATTTTATTGTTTTTATTTGACAGGGAGCACAGGTAGACAGAGTGACAGGCAGAGGGAGAGGGAGAAGCAGGCTCTCCACCAAACAGGGAGCCTGATGTGGGCCTCGATCCCAGGACCCTGGATGATGACCTGAGCCGAAGGCAGCTGCCCAACCTATTCAGCCACCCAGGCACCCTTATATTTAGATTTTTTTTTTAAAGATTTTATTCATTTATTTGAGAGACAGTGTAAACGAGAGAGCAAGAGAGGGAGAGGGAGAAGCAGACTCCCCACTGAGCAGGGAACCTGATATGGGGCTCGATCCCAGGACCCTGAGATCTTAACCTGAGCTGAAGGCAGCCGTTTAACCCACTGAGCTACCCAGGTGCCCTATATTTAGATTTTTTAATCTACCTATGTATGTGGTGTTAGCTATGTGCTAGTTTTATTTTTGCCAAGAGTGAACCAATATTTTTGTATTTTCTATTAAGCAAGGGAATCCCTATCATATTTTCAAATTTATTCATTAAAATAACTTCTTTTTCCATCTGGAGAAAGAAAAATTATGAATCTTTAATATCAAAATGACTTTCCCACAACAGAAATTGTCAATATTTTTTTATGAATGCAAATCACATTTTATGTTAGTTTGGGATCTAATTAAAAATGCTTTTGGGGGCATCTGGGTGGCTCAGTGGGTTAAAGCCTCTGCCTTTGGCTCAGGTCATGGTCTCAGGGTCCTGGGATCGAGCCCTGCCTTGGGCTCTCTGCTCAGCGGGGATCCTGCTCCCCCCCTCCCCACTGCCTGCCTCTCTGCCTACTTGTGATCTCTCTCAGTCAAGTAAAGAAATAAAATTTAAAAAAAAATGCTTTTGGTATGTATGTGAGTCTTTAAAGGCACATTTCCTTTTGTTCTTCCTGCTTTTGCCCAGAGTGCTCAGTAGAACTGACAAGGATTTTAAGTTGAATATTTCAGAAACTTTTCTTTGTCCCCAGCAATTAATATACCACCATCAATATAACTTTACATGATTATATCAGTTAAATGGGAGACTAAAATTTAAAAAGAAATTCTCATTGATTAAGAATAATAGATTTGAATTGATAAATTACATGCATTTGAAACAAATGGTAATCATTCACAGGCCTTTTTTTTTTTCATCTCCAAACACAGAGATGAGAATGTAGATTTAAGATTGGTATAAAATAGTGGTTTATAATAACATTACATTATTTTAATAGAATCGTTTTCTTTTAACTGATGACTGCTTATGTTGGAATTTTTGAAGAATGATCTGGAACTGAAGGGAAGACAATAACAGTAGGAAATGTTTTCCTAATTGTATTAGGGGAAAAAGACTTTTCAATCAGTCGTGAGGGTGTTGGTGGAGATCTGGGACAGTATTTCAGGGGATAACCTAGTGGAGGAAGATGGGCCAGACTGAAGCATTTAGCTGATTATGTAGTTCATTCAAGAATAAATAGGCCATTTACTTTGTCTGAAAGTTCGATAGATTTGGATTTCAGTCAAATGGAATGCTATCAGCTTTTCCCTTATTAATGTTGATATAAGTGTGTTTAGAGAGGACTTCTATAGTTTTTACTAAGAACATCTTTATTGGTTGAATTTTCTTCCACCTCATTTGCTCACTGCTCCAATTTTATAGAGATCCTCTGATTTTTGACAACATGATGACATAGGCAACTATGTTTGTTCAGTTTCATAATGAAAGTCTCTTAAAGCATCTTAAGGGCCCTATTACAGTGTTTTATTCTTATAAATTAAGCAAGTGCTGGTGAAGGAAACTGAGAGAGGAAAGGCTTTGTTAAGGATACATATATTTTAAGAGATGACATTATTTGGATTTTTGGTAGAAAATAAGATCTCCTTGAGTTAGAATAATTCATACTTTTGTAAATATTACAGCAGTGTCAGAAATGATCTACTCAAAGAGGTAGGGGCAAAACTTGTGAGAAAGACAATATTGTATTTGAATTGTAGATGGAATCCAAATTATAAAAATGCTTAAAAATATCCCTTGAAAATATACTTTCTTTGTTACAGATGAAATATATTTAGGAGTGGTAATATATAGGAGAGTTTGAAGCATTGAAGATCCCAGCTCTGGCATTTCCTATTTTAAGACCTTCATCAGGTTACAATTATAAATTTGTGCCCTTATCAGTAGAGTGCCCATGGGGATATCTTTCATTTTGAGCCCCTGTGGGTGCTTGGTTTTCCCTCTTTTTTTTTCTCACCCCTATTCTCAGATTCCTACATTAACAACAGCTAAGCTGAACTTTAACCGTGAAGAAGACACATGGTTTATTTTAGCTGATTTGGCACTTAATACGTTTTTAATTGTCTGCTTATGACTAATGGCAAAAGGGGAAAGCCCATATTTCTTTAGAGAAGTGAAATAATTTGCCTTTATTTACATCGATCTTGTAATCTTTGTTCTTTTACGCTGGTTGCTAATTATATCAGTGTCAAACTAATTATCTTAAGCAATGGAAGTTGAATTCCCCCAGTGATTTAAAATAGAAGAATGGAGTTTTTGTAAGCATTGCAGAATGGTTGTCTTTTTGGAGATACACCATGAAGTCTCCAAAATATACATATTTGTGAATTACCATCTGTGTAAAACAACAGACAGCCTGTCTGTAGCATTTTGCTGAACAGAGTGAAAAAATCCCTTTCACCATGCTGCTTTTAGGCAAGTTAGAGAATTACCAAATTGAAGTTCACTTAATGTAAATTCACAGGATAGATGTGATTGTGAAAAAGTTCACATTAGTGTATTTCTTTAAAGAAGCAAGAAAAATAAGGTTTTTTTTTCAGTTAGTAAAAATAATTTTACCTGAAAAAAATTGTATATTTGTATCAAGAATAGTGTTCTCTTACATAGTTGCTGCAAGTCATTTCTATTAAGGGATAGGAAATTAGAACCCACATGATGCCAGTGATATTATAGGAAAGAGATGGAAGAAAGAAATCTGTGGATTCCAGAAATACTTAAAAAAGTCACCATGGACCATAAAGTGTATTAGTAGCTAAGAACATTTACGTGAACAGAACAGAGAAGAATATTTGCCCCTGTGTATGTATAAAGATTTATTTTTCTTCTGAGTACCTTCTAAGTGCAATGTGAAGTACTATGTAATTTAAAGTGATTTATTTATAAAGTAAAATAACAAGAGAAAGTTTTATTTCTATGTACAACTTATTTCTAAGGAGGTCCTGATGTCATATTTTCCTGAGAATCTAGACAGGTGTGCATATTCAAAGTAGGGAAATGATGTGGAAAGATCTGCTTACTTGTATAATGGAAGACAATGCTGGAGTATTTGTGGAGGTGATTACAAGGAAAGAGAGGGTAAGTTCGCGAGTAAGAGCAAAAGAGAGTATTATCTTGAATACAAAAGCAGAGTAAATGTGTTCTCCAGAGAGAAAGTTTCTGCACATCACAGCAAAGGGACACTTTTCCTCCCATCCACTTTGGCCTTATTTACATTTTTTGATTTACAGGAAAGGAGACTCGACTGTGAAATGCACAGTCTTTTCCTCACTGGAACTTTGTCCTTCCCTCAGTTTTTATCTACTGCCTGAGCTTTTGAGCAAGGAATGTTAGAGACCCCTCCTTAGCCCTTGAGCTCAAGTGTTTGGGTAAATCTGCTTGATCCTCAAGAAAAACACAAACACAAAACCACTATAAAAATCACAAGCAGAAAACAAGAGGTGAGGACTGTTTCTCTTCTACAACATTTCTTTGCCTGTCCTTTGTTCAGGTTCTGTTTCACAGTAGAGAGATCCTTTTCAAAGGTAAAGTTAGCAGAACATGACATTAAACCAATAGTAAAAGTGTAATTTGTGAAAAATAAAGCAGGCTTCTAGTAAATCACACATATGGGCATAAGTGTTCTTCACTGATATCTGGCAGTGTCTTTAAAATAGCGAGAGAGAGAATGGGAATGGAGAAGACATAATCAAAGAAATAATAAAAGAAAAATTTTCCCCAAATATACAACTATATGCTTCAGCACAATTAAAAAAAATAGACCTAAAGTACTTTACTATGAAAATTCATAGTAGTAGGGCTAAAATCTTCTAGAGAAACAAATGAAATCACATCCTAATGATCAGTGCTCAGAATGACCTTAGGCCTTTCTACTATAGACCTGGTAATGAAGAGAAATTGTAGCAACACTTTCAAATTCTGACGGAAAATAACTCTTTTAGTCTGAGTTATTATTGTTAGCTGAGGGTTAAAGTGGATGACTTACACTAATTTTCCTGGAGGTTTTTTCTTTTTCTTTTTTTTTTTTTTTTTAAACATTATATCTTGGTTCATGCTATTGTGGAGATGCTGCTAACTTGGCTGTAAGTGTAAGTAAAATTTATATTTCCTTTCTGGTGTATACAACAACTTTATCATTATGTGGGCGAGAGAGAGAGAATAAGATTTTCAAAGATAACATTTAATAGGAGAGCTCTCATTTTCAAGCAGAGGTCTGCCGAGAAATTCATGTTAGACTGGTGATTTCTTAAAATGTTAACTGTGGGGCTGTGTTTTTCTGAATTTGCTGAGGGAGATTAATAGATAAAGGAAGGAGATGTGCAAATACATGCTTAATGGGGTCTGATGAAGCAAAGTTTGAATCCAGTGGCCTTTTCATCATCAACAGGCTTTTTACCTAAAAGCATAGAAAGACCCCATTGTGAATTTTTTCTTTTGTCCTGTAAGACTTTCTAATGGCTTGGGCATGACAATAGCATCCATGCTGTCAAACTGGCAGGGAACCTAATTATGGCTTTTTATCTGAAGCTCAAATAATCTCAAAACTCTTTAAGAAGATTATTACCTTAAGCTATCTGCTCAAATCTTCAGTGCTTTTATGAGAGTTACAGCATCAACTCTGCAGTTGTGAGAGAGATCTAGAGTTTGGGAAGATGGAGCAGTGAGCAAAGTGGGTCCTGGGTAAGAAGTCTGGAGACCCAGGTTGTGGCACTTTCATCTCTCCCTTCGGAGTGCCATTGCCTATTTGGAAAAATAAAGTAGTGGAGTAGATGGTTTTCAGTGTGCATGCTTAACCTAAATTTCTTTGGCTCTGTGATGTTTCTTCTGTGCTTTGATTTCCCATGTATTTTGCTTTTTTCCCATGTATTATCAATGGTGACATAATGGGCTTGTAGTTTTATATGGTGGTGATAGAGGACACACAGGAGAAATTGCACATGTTTGGATTTCAGTCTTGGGTCTGCCTCTTAGGATCTGTATGGTCTGGGTTAGATCATTTTGGTTTTCTGAGGTTTAGCTTCCACAACTATAAAAAGGAAAACATAGGGGCACCTGGGTGGCTCAGTGGGTTAAAGCCTCTGCTTTCGGCTCAGGTCATGATCCCAGAGTCCTGGAATCGAGCTCCATATCCAGCTCTCTGCTCAGCAGGGAGCCTGCTTCCTCCTCTCTCTCTGCCTGCCTCTCTGCCTACTTGTGATCTCTCTCTGTCAAATAAATTAATAAATAAAAATCTTAAAAAAAAAAGGGAAAACATAGTACTTAGCTTTCAGTAATTTTTAAAATCACGGGTAATATATGTAAAGTGCATGGCATAATAAAAACATTTAATTAATGACAACTGTTATTGGGTGATGTTTCCTAACTTAAGAACAACAGCACAAATTTCATTATGCAGGGAATCTCATTTTGAGAGGATAAAGAATGAAGCAAATCTGACCAATATTGAAAATCATTAATAAAAGTCTGCTTTGATCAACTGTTTATGTCAACATCCCTTAATTTGCCTTGCTCTCATGGAAAGGTGGTTTTTTTGTTTGTTTATCTGTTTTGTTTGTTTTGTTTTTTTGTTTCTTGTTTTTAAGAATCTATGCAAATTCCATTAACCTGGTCATAACAGTAGCCTGATTTTCCTGAGTTGCCTGCTTTTTCAGTTTCAAATATATTATGAAAGACTAAGGTGTATATTCCTGAGGAAAGCATGACATACGCATGAGAATTATTGGATATTCCTTGTGGTAATGAATTTTTTACATTGGTGGCCTTATATAGTTATAGTTTTGACATATAGCCGCTTATTATATGAAGTCTGCAGTGTCAATTTAAAAGGCAGTCCCTTGCTAATTGGTTTGTTTTAAAAGGAAAGAACTTGATCCAGTGGCTGTCTTCCTTTTCTGAAGATGGTGGCATTGGCTCATGTCCAGAATGGTGTATTTTGCTCTTACAACCTGCAGTTTTAATGTGTCCCATTTGTGTGCCTTAGTAATCATTCAGGCTTTGACATGTATTTTTGAGGGTGTTGCGACGTGTTTTTGAATTTATTTTCTCTAGGAAGCACTCTGCGATGAATGATTTCGCCAGATAACTATTTATTAAAGAGAAAACCTGAGGGATGAAGAGTCTAAACAAACTTTTCCTAGAGATAGATAACAAGGGCACCTACCCTTCTGGCATACATTGCAATTATTGCTTTCCTGGTTACCCATGAAAACTGTATGATGCCAAAGCTTTGGCATAAAAAATTAAACCTCAGGAATTGAAGTTTGATCAGAAGAAGGGTCAGGTATCTTCAGGAGGTCAAACATAGTCATAGCAGGAAAAAAAAATGAAAATTATCCTAGTCTGATTCATGGAATGGTGTGTTTTGCCTTGACCTTTGAAAAGCGAGGGACTTGGTATTTGTTAAAACGTTGTGGAAGACAAAGGGCACAGGGTCGGAAGGTCCGGATGTGAATGCCGACCGTACCCACTGACTGCATCATCTACACCTGTTACTTCTCTCAGGCTTGTTCTCCTCATCTCCAGGGTAGACTCAAATCTCCTGCCATGGCTGCTTCCCACAAATGTTGCAGGTCTCCTAAAGTTACATCCAAGGAAGTCTGTTGTAAACTATGACTGACTAGGGAAAGTCAGAAATTATGATTATGCTGCTTTCTAGTCAGCTGCAGAGCTAGCCGCTGGGGATTAAGAGGCCAAGGAAGATCTGGTGTTGCCCTCAGAAGTGAGAAAAACATTATTGATGACATTGTTGTCGGAAAATCTGCTGTCTCAGATCTCCTCAGTCTGTGTATTATTTTTAGCTTCTCTGTTATTATGTGTTTCTCACCCAATGACGTGCTGTCATAGGTATTTTAGGGTCCAAGTTGCTCTATGGTCCCCAAGCTACCATGGTTTGGTATTTGATACAACCTCACCCAGAGGAACATTAGAACCCAGGGATCTGTCTTGTGCTAAAAAGGGAACCTGTGGAAACTTGTTATAGTTGAACCAGACCTTCAGATGAATCCTGGGACAGCCAGTCTAGAATCTAGATGCTGGTTTCTATGTAGCTTAATACTCGGATATTTATAATGATTTATAACGATTTGATTTGAGGCTGTCTACTCAGGACTATCAAGGTACTCGAACAGAGCTGAAATATTCTAAGTGTGTTTTCTTTTCTGTCAGGACTTAAGTCTTCATGGGAACGATAGTTAAAATAGTAGCAGTAGTACTAATAGCAAAGTGACCATTGATGGAGCTCCGTGTTCCATGAACTGTTATTTCTGGTTTTGTGATTGTTTTTTCTGTGCAAATGTTAGCCTCGCCATCTCTGTTGAATGGCCCTTCTTCCTTATTGGTCATTCGTTCTTAACCCTGGCAGTGTGCTCTCCTCCTGCCTTAAAACTGCTGGCCCCAAAGGCCCCAGTGACCCCACTGTTACCAAAAGTCATTGGCTCTTTCAGAATTCAGATCTGCTGTGATGACTGCAGTGTTCATCTCTCTGGAAGAGCGCCTTTCTTTTTGAAGTCCTGCATGCCTTGGCATCTGTAACTCCCACGTCCTTTCTGAAGCTGCTTGTAGCATCGACTGCCTGCTCCTCCTGCCATGGATGGAGACCCCACCCCCTGCCCCGCCTTCAGGGCAGCTCCTTGGCTGGTACCTGCCTCCCTGGTCTAAAACCTCTCTCTACCCTTCTAAACTAGGTGACCGTTTGCACGTGGTCAGTTTCAGCTTTCTTCTTGGTAAAGTGGGGATCATATCATGTCCACTTCACAGGGTGTTAGAGAGGGACCAATATGTTATTATATGCAAAAATGCTTAAAATAATTTCTGGCTGTGGTAAATGCTATTTTAGGTGTTGCAATTATTGTTACTGTTTTAAGATTAGTTACTGTCATCATTCTGAACGTTTATCTTGCCATTAGATTCCTTGCTGCCAGTATATTCTATACAGAGCAGCCAAATCACCCTAAAACACAACTTAGTTAATGTTACTAAGCTGTTGTATACTTATATTTCTCTTCCACATTGTCTAACCATTTTAATCAACTTTGGTCTGTCTTTAAGGTCCTCCCAGTGGTGCTGGTTTGTCTTTCTAACCTTATCTTCTACAGTTGTCCCCAAGATATTCAATACTGGTGTCTCCCTTCCCTACTGGCCTCTCCTTATTCTCCAGAATCATGCTTTCCTTTTTTGTCCATACTTCTAAAATCCCGTCTGCCATTCACAAGATTCAGAACAGAGGCTGCTGGTCCCTGATGCCTTTGTAATACCCTGGATCAAGGGGAAGTGTATCCTCCTGAAGCCCTTAAGCAAAGCTCTTTATTTTTAGGCCGATTTTTGGCCCTCTGACTCTCTATCTGATATTTTACTTATTCATGTGCGTGTTGTTGTCTTTTTTCCTAGAGTATAAGCTTCTTGGGGAAGAGTTTTGCCTTCCAGTTTCCCATACCAGACATTACACCCTGGGGGAAGATGTGCAGTGAAGGGCAGTTGCATACATGTTGATTTCAACAACAGAACAGAGAGGGTATTCACCTCCCTTCTTGCTATGCTAGTCAAACAGCCTTATTTGCATTGGCCACTGGCCTTATTGGCTTTGACAAATGGAGAGAGCTTATGGAGATTTGCTTTTCCCCCAGCCTGCTCATCTTTTGGGTTTTGGAGTTGTTAATAAACTGAAAAGTATAGAGCTTGCTTCACAGCAGTAAGTACTTGTGGAATGAAAAAGAAAAGAAATAGTAAACATTTGCTGAATGAGAAAGAAAAAGGAAGGAAGAAAGGGACCATACCCTGCCCCACTTGACTGTCAGAAGTGAAAAAAAAATGTAAGGAGACATTTTCTGGAGGAAAAACACACACCCACACATGTTTCTGAATGGTGAAAAAAGACATAGATTGAGCCTCAAGTTGAGAGACATGCTTATGTTTACAAAGTAGATTGGCTGATGCTATCACAATATGGGCTTTTGCAAGTACAATCTCTATCTTTGAAAAATCACCTTTGTTTCTGTATTGAATTTGACTTAGGTTAAGATTGAAATAAATTTACTCTTTCATGTTATTCAATTTTGCCAGTGCAGTAACCATAAGAACAATGCAATTACACCAAAGAAGGTTGCCACAGGAATGAATGACATTCCATAACACCAAGGTGCATGTGAATTGGAGGGAAAACTTCACAACGATGAGTGTGCAAGATGGTCTCAGGTGCCTTGCCACCGTAAGGCAGCTGATGCCTCTTCTCCAGCGGTCCTGGGCTGTGTTCTCGTCTCCTGAGGGCTCCCTGGAGCCACACAGTGATGGAAGCAAATTCCCCATTCGTGAAGTGGAGTCATTGTGTGGTTTTCAATGCATTACAGGGATAACTCCAGAAATACCAATTTGAGAGTCAACAAAATTATCGACAAAAAGAGGGATGCGTAAAATATGTCACAAGAGATGTCAATTAACATACCAAGGGTTTTCTCTCTCATTCCTCATCATTTGCTTTTTGCTTTACTTTTCTGAGAGTATCCGTAGGAAAGTAGGGAAAATGTCATTATGATTTTTTAGCTTTCAGTGTGTTAATCTGAGAGAACTGGTAGCCCAACAGGATGAGATGGAGTGAGGCTAAGAATGCTAAGTGAACTAGCCTCTGTGCATCCAGCTAAACATTTAAGGAGGTGTTTACATGCCAACCAAAAGACAGAGTGGAAATAAGGAATATAACTTTTGCTGAGATATCAAAACCACATTTGTCTTGGCCACTGTTTCCAAAAGTCTTGCCTGATTGTTCATGTCTGAATCTAATATCATTCCCTAGGACCCTGTGTTCGCCTGTCATTGTACATATTACATAGCAGCAATTGGTTATTTCATTGTCCATACTTCGCATTTGCATTGCAAGGTGCATGAAGGTAAATCTCTCCAGTAACGTGCCCAGTGTCTGTTGCAGAGGGGGTGACTTAGTCTCCATAATATTGGATGACATACTAAAAGAGATGAAACTACAGCTTGGCCATTCATTCCTTGCTCTCAGTCTAAAGTTGTAGCTCAAAAGCCTTATTTGCATCACAGGCTGCATTTGACCTATAGTCTTGTGTAGGTCTGACTGAGAAAGCTTTGGTAGACAACTTTTTAAGACCAAGAAGTTTAGTCAATAACTAACTTTAACTAACTAACTAACTAACTAACTAACTTTGTGAACGAACCTGAGAGATTTTACACACATACTCATCATGAATCCCATTTCCAGCTTCTCTGACATACCAGAACTTCTGAGAGCCCTGGGACTAGGCTGCTACAAAAATCTGGAGCAGAAGGTAATGGCTGCCCCTGGTGAAAGAGTTCTCCAGTCTACCTCATACTTTCCACATAAAGCTGGCTAGTTTCTATCTCCGTTTGAACCCGCTGGTCTTCCAACATTTGAATTTGCTCTACTCAGCTGCTACCTTCCTTCATGTTTATTCCTTGAGGGGGATCATTTCAAGCATCTCCTCTTCCTTCTCCCAATGACTTGCTGTTAGTGAGAGGGACCGTGGATCCATGGATCATGTGTCCAAGAAGGCTGCTCTTCCAAACCATTGTCCTGCAGAGTAATAGGTATCTCCAATTCTAAGGGTCCCTGCAGCCCGGGAAATGCTTTGTGGTGGAGCGCCAGCCCCAAGGGAAAATGGTCATGGTTGGGGATTTGTCACAAACTGGCAGGGCTTCAACTCCGAGCCCTTGCTTATTTTGAGCTGCTCCTCGGTCCTCGGACCACAGTCTTACCCGCCTCCTTTGGCCTAAGAAGTAAGCAGGAGGCACATCCTGGTGTTGCTTCTGACCACCCAGCAAAGAAGACTTTGATTTTTTTTTTCTAAGTAGAAATTGATCGGTGTGGGATTTAGAGATTTTCAAAGGTAACTTTGTTTAAGTTCAGATTTGGGTAAGTGAGAGTCTTCATTAAAAACACCATGCAGTCACAAGGGTTAATGAGGCCAATCAGAACAGCCTGACATTAATAAAGGCCCATTAACTCCAGTCACTCTAGCTGGGCACTTCCTGACCATGTAGGGTGTCTCTAAGGGCAGATTTTCAAGGATGGCATCCCTCTGGCAAGAAGGATTCGCTCCCCAAAATGGCCCCTGAGGCCTGGGGCAGTGGGAAGCTGGGTCCTGCCTTCTACCCTCTGTGCTGCCTCCTCTTGGCTGGCATCTTCTCCCTAGAGGGCACTGATCCACCCAACCTGCCCAGCGTGGTGCTGTGAACAGAGATGCAGGACTGAGAGATTAGGGTCTCCTGTGGTCTTTTAGGTGGCTGAAGGGACAGACCAACTCTGACTGGTGAGTTCCTGTTTCCCCATCCATATAACTTATTGCTGGAAAGTTATTTAGATCAGTGAAGGAAGACAAATGGTGTCAACAAAAACATGGGTCACTTGGGGACTGGGTGTCTTATCTTGTGCTCTTTTAGTAATAAAAAATCACCAGTACTTATATAACTTCTACCATGTACCAAACACTGTTCTGAGAACGTATATTGACTCACTTAATCTTTATAAAATTTCTGTGAGGTGGGTGCCTCCTTATAGATGAGAAAACAGAGGCAGTTGAAGGGTTCAGTTCTTTGCTCAATATTTTTCGTGCATACTTCTCTGTGGTTCTCATAAAAACCTTAGTGCAATGGATATTTTTGGCTCCACATAACAAATGAGGACACTGAGATTCAGAAAATTTACATGACATGTCTGGGAGGATATTGCTAGTACATGATAAAGGGAGAATTTGGATTTATTTCTTTCTGTTCCCAAAGCATGGGCATACAGAATAGCTGAAGCCCTGGGTGAGAGATCTTAAATTCCGCCTGAAGACTTGTCTGTGAGCCTTCAGTTATTCTATCCAAAGTTCCTGAAATGGAAAGAACAGTAAGTACCAAAGACTAACAATATGATCTTAAAATAGTGAGCATAGAATAATGCCTGTGGCTCTACCTTGCCTTGTTGAGATTCAGGACTGGCTGTGCCATTTTCTTCCTCCTGATTTCTCTCAAAAACTAACCTCTGGATGCTTACACTTATTCATCGAAGACTGGAACCTGGCCCAAAGCCTTCTTCTCTATTGCACCTATTGCTGTTAGCAAGAGGAACATCAGCATCCACAGAGCCCCTTCCTCCCACAACCTGACCTCTCGCTCCTCTCCTGTTCCTCTGATCTACCACTTCATCATTCATCACTCACATCTTGGAAATGGCCATCACCAAGAGCTACATCACTCAAACATTAAAATGCTCCATCCACATAATGAGCTGGCTCATTCAAATACCTCCAACATTCTTTCAGCTCTCCATTTCTCCCAACACTTAGTTTCCTAGGAGCATTACTTTTTTCTCTCTCCTCTGCTTCGGAGCCATGATTCCAGCATCATTTACTCTTGTCACCCTCCATACCTGCACTCAACTCTAGATAAACCTCTCTCTCAAACTTCTCCACGATGACAACCAAGAAGTTGAAGATAATCTCATAGTTCGGGAGATTGGTTATATTGTTTATAATATGGGTATTCAAGCTATCATCTTTAACTGAGATCCCAGCATTGCCCATCAATATGACCACATTTTTTATCCAGCTAACTCTTTCACATTTTACCTGATCACATAACTAGCTCACCAATCCTACCATTTCTTTTCTTTCTCACTTTAATGCTTCAGATGGAATTACCATCATCTTAGCTGAACACCAAAATATTTTTCTAGTTGGTCTCCCTCTATTCAGTCTTACCCTCTTTCTTACTCATTCTCCAAACAGAAGTCAAAATTATATATCCAGAACATATATTTGAACATTTCATTCCTCTGCTTTAAAATACATTGTGATGTTCCTTTGCTCATAAATAATAAAATTTTAAAAATCCTCATCTTACTTAGCTTGTAAGTCTTGCATGACCTTTGCTTTGCATATTTCCATTCCTACATAGAGGCATTCACCTGTAGTGATTACATGATCTCATTTTAACTCTGTGAACATGCCAAGTTCTCTTTCAAACCCAGGACATTTTGTACATTTCTCTTCTAGTTTTTTCTCTCTTTAGAATGTATCCCGCATTCATTCCCTATCAGTCTTTCAGGATTTCACTGTAAATATCACATTCCCAGTGTATCACGAACCTTCCTCCTCCCCCCTTCATTGCGGTGAAGTGCTCCTGCCATTCTGTCACAACTCCAGTATAAAGTACTTTTCCTCTGAAGGCTCAATCATTATAGGATTAAATGTGTATTCATTACTTAGATATTTAAATTATATCTCTGAAATAGTAAAAAGGAAGGTTTCAGATCAGCTCACTTACTACTATAATCCAGGTCTTGTGGAATGCCTGAAATATGGCACATGTGTGATAAACAGTTCATTCTACCATAAAATAGGCTTGAGGCCTTGACTTGGTGCCATAGAGACTTAATTTCCTGAGTGACACAACAGGAGCACAGTATCCTTTAGAAGAACTTCCTAAGGTTTGGATGTAAGTATAGGTGGAAAACACACTTGGTCGATTTTGAAATGCTATATGGACAGCCAAGTAGCTATAAGCAGACTAAATGTCCAGATCTTAGTTTCTAATACCATTCTTCAATAAAAGTAACTAGAGGTCCTTAAAGAAAGGGCAGATTTTAGAGCCCAGCTAGAGAGTATATAAGATGAGCAGGAGTATCTTGCAGTGTCAGAAAGCAAGGAAGTGGTAAAAACAAAATTAAATACACCAAAACCCTAACTGTCAAAGCTGGACAAATCTGTACAGAAAAATAAAGCATTACTGAATTATAACCCAAAGTATAAAATAAATATCCACACAACTGTTTTGCTGAAATAAGTGATTGAATAAATATATAATGGGGAGGAAGGGACAAATCTTCTGCGCAGAAGAATTCCAAGTATTTTAGGGACAAATCTTCTGTGCAGAAGAATTCCAAGTGATTTAGGGACAAATCTTCTGTGCAGAAGAATTCCAAGTAATTTAGGGACAAATCTTCTGTGCAGAAGAATTCCAAGTAATCTTCTGTGAAGAAGGATTCAAGTAATTCTGCCCTCATGGAGTGAAAGCATAGCTCCCCACTCCTTCAATGTCAGCTTCACATAGTAACCTTCTTTCAAAGAGTTGATATGCAAATAGGGAAACACTGACAGGAGGAAAATAATAAATTTACAGTAGAATAATCTGACAAACACAATCTTACCAGGTAATAACTGTCAACATCAACATTCATGATGATGTTGATAATATGTACCCTTGAAAGGATGCAATGAAAATGGTATTTCCCCTCCATGGTCTTCTTTCCCCAAACACATAAGTCTGGTCTAATCATGAGAATAACATCAGACAAATTCCAGGAGTAGGACATGGCAGGAAATACCTGATCGGGATCCCCTCAAACTATCAGTCACCAAAGTTAAGCAAAATATGAAAGCTGCCACAACCAAATGGATCCTAAAGAGACACGATAACTAATGTGTGTGTAGGATGGAATCCTGGAGCAGAAGAAGAACACTGGGTCAAAACTAAGGAAAGCTGAATAAATTGGGGACTTTAGTTAATAGTAATGTACCAACATCGCTTCATTAATTGTGGCTAATGTACCATAATAATGTGAGATGTATTATAATTTTGTTATAGAGGAAACAGGATATGGAGTATAAGGGCTGTAAATCTAAAATTAAAAAAAAAAAAGGTCTTTTTAAAAAACTGCTGTGTTCTCCTCCTCATCTTCATCATCACATAGTTATTGTAGTCTTTTTTTTTTTTTTTTAAGATTTATCTATTTACGAGAGAGTGAGAGAGAGAGCAAGCTCTGGGGGAGGGAGGAGGGAGTAAGAGTCTCCATAGACATGGGGCTCAGTCCCACAATCCTCAGATCATGACCAGGACCAAAGCGAAGAATTAGAGGCTTGACCTACTGAGCTACCCTGCTGTCCCACACTTGTTGTAGTCTTAAGACTATTCAGATACATCTGCTTTCTTTTCCCCAAATCGGTGTTTTGTTTATTTTTTGGATTGCTAAAACTTCTGAAGTGTTTATACTCCTTATCCGGCATAGTGTGTATGTTGAGCTGAGATTTGCTTCTCAACATGTAGTGGTTACTGAAGATCTCGGAGCTGGCCTTCCCATCATATCATAGGGACGGTCTTCTGTGACTTCCTTCTCGCTAAGCTGCCATGCTGGATGTTCTCAAGCATCTCTGGTATTTAGGCTTTGGGGTTCCTGCAGGTGCTGAGGCCCTCCCCCTTTCTAAGGCTCTCTGTCTTTCTTCCCACTCATCACCCTCTTCTCTGCCTCATGCTGGGAGATGAACATGATGATTTCTCTTTCTAATATTCCTCTGTATAGCATTAGGAACCCGGGAAGGTCAAACTCCTCTATTCCTATTTTCAAACTGTGCAAAAATAAGGATTTTCTCTGGATTCACCTGAAATGTATAAGATCAAGTAAGAGAATGTGTTTGGAACCTTTTCAGCAAAGGAAGAGGAAGGGACAAAAATCCTAGCAGGATCAATAGCTGAATTCTTACTCAGAAAGAGAAGCCGGGATCATTATGTCTCTATCTCCAATGAGAGGCATGTTTTTCTACTCTCTAGGAAATGACTTTCTGCAAATGATGGCCAGATAAATCAGAGGTTGTGGTCCGTGGAATAGCTATTTCTCTCTGTTGACAATGTGTCGACGACAGGTTTATAACCAGTACTGTTCCTCATGCCATTTTCTGTAACATAGAATTTAGCTTGAACACGGCCCAATTGCAAGATAGTCTTAAATTCTCAAAAGGAGCTAGAACTCTAGATTGTATGTGAAATTTTCTGATTTTTAAAACACTCTGAATGCCAAAAAGTACTGTTTGAGAGACCAATTCAGTCTAACGGCAATTGCCTTCCTTTCTAGCAGATTAGGATTGCAGTAAGAGGAAAATGGAAGGCAATGGGGGAGAGGAGAGAATGGAGAAAAATATCTTTTCTTTCTTTCAAGAATCCGGCTGCAGTGAGTCCAGACTTGTTCATGTCCTGGGGACATTTATCCCTTCTGTAAGAGGCCTTTAATTCATATTAGTCGATTGAATAAAGGGATCTATTTTAAACAGTTTTAATCACTTATCTTTAAGGAGTGATTAACACTCTTTAAATACTCCTTAAATTCTGAATATTTAGAAATATTCAGGAAAAAAGTCATTAAGATGGTATTAAGTGAAATAAGTCAAACAGGGAAAGACAAATCCTATATGATTTCACTTATCCGTGGAATCTAAAAAAACAAGTAAACAAACAAAAAGATAGAAACAAACCTATAAATGCAGAGAACAAACTGGTGTTTGCCAGAGGGGAGGGGAGTGGGAGGAGGGTCAAAATGGGTGGAGCAGAGTGTGGGCACAGGCTTCCCGTTATGGAATGAATGAGTCATAGGGATGGAAAGGCACAGCACAGGGAGTATTCACAATAATACTGTAAGAGGGTTGTATGGTGACAGATGGTGGTTACACCCGCGGCCAGCACAGCATCCTGTATAGACCTGTGGGATCTCTGTGTTGTACCCCGGGAAACTAATGTAACATCGTGTGTCAGCTATACTTCAATTAAAAAAGAAAAGAGCAACAAAGAATTTTATTTTATTTTTTTTTCCTGCGAAGTCTAACAAAGTCAAATCACTGGACTTTCTGCACTTCCTTATGAAAAGCAGAGTATTCACATAGAAGGAGTATTTTTGGAGTTAAGTTTAGGTCCGACTCGGAACTCCAGCCCCGTTACCTGCGGACGACTCCCTTCTGCTTCTGAGCTGGCTAAGAAGCAGCCCCTCCTTCTGTAATGATCAGAGAGCCCTGGGTCCCAGCTGGCGACTGACACGCAGCCTTTGAGAGACGGCCGACTTCGCTAGCCGGTTCTCTTCTTCACAGCTCTGGCCGTCCCGACGTGGCAGTGGAGTTAGGTGCTCTCCCAGAAGAAAATGCAGCAGTTTAAAATGCCCCCGACCTTGTTTATTTACAGTCTCCATTCTACTGGTCATGGATGGAAAATGGAATGCTCCTAGGGAACAGGGGATGATAATAGCTATGCTCAATTATGGCTTATCATTTGAAAGCGTCCTCTGGTTTTTATGTGACTCGTAATTGGGATTCAACATTTCTCTATTTGATAATTTTATTTTTCATATTAGAGCCCATTATTTTCCTGTGAGAGCTTGTGAGAGATATGACTTATAAATTGAATTTGTGTATGTGATATGCTAAGTATGTATTTGAGGAATCGGAAATACGAATTCACAAATTAAGTAGGCATCCTTATTGTATCTATCACATGGACTTTTCATTACACTCACTAAATAAAAATCATTACAAAAAAGGCCACTGCAGCAGGGTAAATGGTGAACTTCCTTGTTTGATACTAATTAAGTACTTTGCTGAATGATGTGAAATTTTCTTCATGTTACATTAGAGGAAAAGGATCCATCCAGCGCTTGCTTTCATCGGGCTGTGTGTTGGGCATACGTTTTAGTCCCATGTCATCTTACAGTTACAGCCGCTGGAGAGAAGAGAGGTCTGTTCTTCCGGTTTCCAATGAGGAAATCAGAGGTTGGAGGTGTGGAATACGCTTCTCAAGGCTACATAGTTCCTTTGTCATAGATCCAGGCTTTCAAGCTGGGTATATTCACACCAATGACAATATAAATCATCTACCCTGAGAATAATGCATACTTAATTTTACTCGGAACTGGGGAAATTAGAAAGAAAAGCAGCTGTGGATGAGAGGATGGGAATTGTGAAGATTGTGCCTGAAAATGACATCTCCAGGAAACTAATTGTAACATGGAAGATGACAGCTGGAGGCTGGGCGTGATGGCCTCTCAGGGAGCCCTCTGAGCTCAGACCCATTCTGTGGTCTGTAGCGCTAATGCCGCCCCGGGTGAAAGGGAGCCTGTGTATCCACCATGGGTTAATTTCAGATGAAGTAATTGTCTGCTGATGAACAAAAATCCCCAATTTTACAGAATAGTTACTCTCTTTGTCACATAATTTTACTTCCCATATAAAACTGAAAATCCATCTCAGGGCCTTTGTGTGTTCTTGGAGTTATATCCTACTCTGTCTGCCAAGATACTTGTCTGTTGCTAGAAAAATCAGTAGTGGTTGAAGCAGAATCTTTTAACAGGAAGAATTCCTGGTTTACCCAATCTAAGAAGACCAGAAGTGCTTGATGCCTGACCTGTGCGGCATAACCTTAAATTTAGGACCCCCATGAAAATGTAAGGCCTTCACTCTTTATTAAATGGAAGATACGCATCTGTTGTGAAACATGGTAATGGACGGACACACACACACCCACACAAAGGAGTAAGTACACAAATCAACATAAAATGGTAGCAGAAGAGCTAGAGAGTCAGAAGCAAGCACTGATAATCACTACTGAAGCCAGTCGGGCTGTAGCTGAGTATTTCCTACTGGTGGAATGCCACTCTCTCATTCTTAACCCACCACATACACACTGAGAAAGAGCCTACTTAGTGCTGACTTGTTTCTGTTCCTTTTAACTATATTTTAGCCATATTCTACATATCTAACTCACCTTCCTCCCCCAAACATTGCTGCCTTGGAGCTCAGTAATTCACCCTATTTGTGCATATACTAAACAATTTGGGGGAAATTGCCAAGTTTGGAATTTATACCCAGTGACCTGGCTTTGGTGGCAGATAGAGTAATGGGACTATTAACCCATGGAAAACATTTGCAATGCCAAGAGCAGGTAGAGATGCAAAGCATCAGGAAAGCAGAGTTAGGATAAATTCACATCTTTCTTGGAGCCTCAGGAAGGGATTCCTAGAAGTGACATGTCCATCGAGTGAGCAGAGGCCCGAGATATCCGATTCTTTCACCTGTTCCAGAAATCTCAAGTGGGTAAGGAAGTTATGGCCTGAAATTGATGTTGGGAAATAACATCGCAAAGACAAATTGGGTAAAGATAATAGGCATCTAAGGGGTTTGACATTTATCTTCTGAGCAATGGTGTTTTGAGTGAGAATAGATCAGAATCAGATTTCTGGTTTCAAGACCATTATGAAAGTAGAGTGAAGATGAACGAGAAAGCTAGTGACTAGTGACAGAGAGAACGCTGCGTTCTGTTCATCTCACCAAATGGCCTCACAATGGTAGGAGATATAAAAGAACAACGTTGGCAGGGCTGGGAGGGACAGGAAGTGGCTGTTGTAAGCAGTATAGTATATATTTAGGTGTTGTGTGTCACTGCATAGTCTTCACGGGCTAACGGAGTTCTGAGAACCAGGTAAGCAGAGAGGACTGGAGTCCTCAAAGTAGGTGTGAGATTTGAGTAGACTGTTCAGAGGTGGGTAGGGCATAGTGTAGACTGCATCATAGACAAGGGTTGCCAGTGGGTCACAGGAGAGAGAGACCTGTTTGGCCAAAGTTCCTTCTTTGATTTGGGACCTTAAAGTATTCAGCCCCACCATAGCAATGTCTGCATCCAGGAAAAAGGAGGCCATTCTCTCTGCCATTTGGTATCAGGAAAGTTCCAGTGCTAGTCTTGTTCTGTCCACATGTAATTAATCTCATTTTGTTCTGGCAGTGCTCTCTCAGCTGCTACATTCAGGAGCTAATTACATCTGAGTTAATGCAAAATTTAGTCACTGCCAACCTCCAGGCTTAGCTCTGCTCCCAGGGCTCAGCGTTGCCCTCAGAGAACATGTTAGGCAATATTTCTGTCAGCCGCATGGAGCCTCTGTGAACTCCCTATATGGCGCGGCCTCACTGTTCAAGCTTCTGCCTGAATTTGCTCTCTACTGGGACCAGGACGTAGGGGCTATGTGTCGTGGGGAATACATTTGAAAAAGAATGAAGGATATACTTTATGTTACAGGAAGATGGTGGTAGAGTTATTAAATACTTCTATCTAAAAGACAAAGAGAAGCGGTTACATTTGTATTTGAGAAAAATGGAGTCACAAGTGATGGGTTGGGGATATTTCGATAAAAGTGACACTGGCGCAAGATTCGTCTCACTGAAGTGTATAGGATGGTTTCTAGAAGGATAAGTCTGGGGATTTATCAAAGCAACTAAGAAGCTTTTGCAGTAGCAGTAACAGAAGATAGGTGTAAGTCAGTGGGAGGTGTTGGGAAGCGAAAGATAGGGATGGCTAAGAGAAGAAAAATTAGAAGGGAAAATGGGCTTACTAGCTAGAGTTGATCACAAAGTAACACTGAGGCTTGAATCATTTAAGGACATGGGCAGGAGAAAAAAGACCAGTTTGGGATTTTGTCCCTAAATCCTCAAAGCCTATGCACTCTGAATGAGATTTTAGACGTCTTAAAACCTTTTATTTCAAGTTCTGTGTTGAGCATTTTTATCCTCCAAATCATTTTCTTCCAATGCACTAAGATTATAGCCTTTATCTAATGGTTTTCTCTCTCAGTTATGCTCCAGCATTTATAAGTATTAATTTTGCTGAACTGATACAGTAAAAATGTTCAAAATAACATTTGGTGAGCATTTTAGTCAGACTACTCAAGTCTAACCTATAATCTTTCCTTCTAACACTACATACGCACACTCACTCAGACACACACATACTTAGACCTGTTTTCCAGGTTTTACCTCCTTACCTAAGATTGTAGAAATATCTTCCATACGTAACCAGGGTGTATAATTTTTTTTTTTTTTACCTTCCCTCCCTCAAGAGAAGACATATGGCCCATCTATTCTAATAAGAAGTTTAAAGATCCATGTTATCCACAAGCCTAATACACCAAGCTGTCTGTTGAATAAAGGTGACCCAACTTTAGTAACTGTTGTTGTGACTCTGAGTGAGGGTTGTATTTGAAAACTGGTTAAGGTTAAAATTGGTAGGATACAGTGATGGTTTACATGTAAGGAGTAAGAGAATAAAAGAGGCAGAATTGATTTAATAGGTTCTTTTCCTGGGTGACTAATTACATCATTTTTCCAGATGTGATGGCTTTTGATGCCCGCTAGGCAGCCAAAAGTGGTTGTCACATAGGATGTGGATCTATAAATTTGGAACCCAGAGGGGAAGTAGGGATTGGGGATTTAAAAAAAAAAATGGAAGTATGAGTGTAGAAATGTTTTTAAAGCCAGGGGACTGGATGACCTTACTAATAGAGTATGTGTATATGCAGATGAGCAAAGGAAAAGGACTGAACTTTGAGGAATGCCAGCTTTGGAAGTCAGGAAGAAGGGGATCTAGCAATGGTGACTATGAAGAAGCAGCCAGTGTGTCCTGAGTTATATCAGGAAATGATGATGTCTCAGTGTCCAGAGAGGGGGTTGGAGGATGTTTTAGCAGAGAAGGGTCGATCAGTCATGACAAGTGCTATCGAGAAACTAGGTAGAATGAGAACTGAGAAGTGCCTATGGGGCACTTGAGAAGAATGACATCCAAAATTGTGAAATAAAAGCCTGAGTGGAATGGGTAAAACTGAGAGGCGGTAGGGAAGTGAGCCAGTGAGAACAAACAAGTTTTGCAAAGAATTTTGCATCAGCCTTCCACCGGATCAGGAGAAGAGATAGAAAGTTGCTTTGCCGATGAAGTTAAGTTCTGTTGAGATAGTCGTGGGAGGTTAAGGGAATTCTTTCAGGAAATTAACTGAGAATGAGGTGTGCTGGAGATGTGAGAACGGAAGAGAAGGTGCAAAAGAGTTGTCGTTGAAAGTGAGAGTAAATGAACCAGCAAAATGCTTGACTAGCAATGTGAAGAACTTAGCTGAACACTGTGGTTATAAATTCAAAGACTCCTGAGCACATGTGTTAGTCTTTATCATGTTCGATCTTCAAGTCCATGTATGAAAGTGACAGAAAAGTGTTGAAAACCAACTTGGTATTTTGACAGTGGAACGAGATGGGGCAAGGGTATTGAAGGGGATTCACATAAGGTATGATAATGATGGAGAGTCATATAGAAAGAAAGAGAGTGAGAGCATCAGGAAGATTGTGTACAATGTAAATGTCACATGGTCAGTTTATTGCAGAGCCTAAGATGTCAAGGACTGAGTAAGGTAGCGCTGCATGTACTAGCCTGATAGATCTCATGTTACAAGGTGGGAGTCAGACAGCAACATCTGCTATGTAGTTTGGGTAGTGATAAAGTAATTGTAATGATGGGGTCTGACGTATGAATCATTTAAGAAAATATAGGACATGGAAGATATTGGTTAAGAAACTGACAAACAATTACAGTGGTTGGATAATCTACATGCACTCTGATATCATGAACAACAGTGGAATGACTTTCCTTATAAAATCAGTGTCTGATACCAGCATCATTGATGAATTGGGGGGGGTTATCAGAAGTCTATAAATAACAGAGATAAGAGTTCATTGGTGGTGAAGATTTTAGTTTTATGCTATGGGGGTAGGAGAGGATGTAGTAATAGGGAGTGTGAAGTGTCCCTATTGGAACTGCAAGACTAGTGGCAATTGTAGAGAGGAAAAAATGCATTTTTCAAGAGTGCTTCAGAGACGAGTTCCCAGGGATTAACTGATTTTCTCTTCCAGGAGGAGAAGCGCCCATTCAGAGTCCCAGAAGGTTTGGGGAATCTAGAAGATATAGGAGCATGAGCTCCATGAGAAGAAATTGAGAATAGTATGTGTCAATGAGTCCTGATGAATAGAGTTGATTTGGGACTCTTGGGCTCCTTGCCAGGATTGAAGAGGACAGACTTAGGGTCTCATGGAAATAGGCCTATCGGTGTTTTATTTGTGTTTGCAGGGGCAGGAGGGGATGATCTGTTCTAATTATAACCCTATTGGGGCAATTGTCTCTTAGTTCTTAAAGGTGGGGCAGAGTGTTGGAGTCAAATGGAGCCCCATGGAGTCCTGCGGGGCCTAGAGCATTCAGAGTTCAAGTGGGCCTCCATTTGACTCCCATCAGATCTACTTTTGACTCATTTGAGCAAAGACTTTGGAGGACCAGCCTAAATAAACTATCAGGGTCAGGACTGAGATTCTGAGCTCTAGTTAGCTGAGAGCTGTTGCTGTCCTATCAATGGAGGTGCCTTCTTTTATAAAACTGATCGAGGGTGTCTGTATTACCCATAGCAATGTGGGTAGGAGAATCCAGGTTTCAGTATAATTTTCCCCACCTTGGGCGGGGAAGAGAGTCCCAGCTGGGTGATGCAAGTAGGGGGTTCTGTCAAGAACCTGGTCCCTTCCGATCTTCTAAACTCAGGCGATGAGCTGTCCCCACAGAGAAAGAGAAAGAACCATTTCTCAGCAGCCATAAAGGCAATTAATGTCAAGCCCTTGCATACCAGAGCCTGAATTTTCTATAGTTTCTCTTAGCTTGGGATCCCTATTTGATCTTAGGAACTTAGAACTCACATTGCCTCTGCTCTAGAATCTAAGGACTTATTCTCAAAGTTTGTGTCAGAGTAGAATCAGCAGGAACATCAATAATAAATATCCTGATCCTATCTCAGAATAATGAAATCAGAATCTCTGGGATCCTGGCCTCAGTGATTTTCAAATTTCCCAAGATGATTCTTACATGTAACTTGGGTTAAGACTAGTACTAAATCTAGGACTATAATTCTCTCCAAATTCTTTGATTAAACAAACAGGTTGGCTGCTGCAGCCCTCTAACACTGAACTCTTTTTTAGAATTCTGAACTTTGATTCAGTGGCATAGTTTCTGCAGACCAGCCCTTGCACACCCGTTCACACAAACACATGCATGCACACAAGTGTGAACGCACACACACAGAGAGAGCAATGTCCCAACTTAGTACAGAGTTTGTGCCTTGGTGAGACCCAATGCAGGATCGGGGCTGTGGCGGAGGAAGTTTGCCGGGGCCAGGAGATTGTTGAAATAGCCCCTTGCAGGCTTACGTGTGCACGGGGGATCCTGGCAAGGTAAACATCACATGTAGACAGCCTCTTTGTTTCTTCCCCTGCTCTGGCAGCTGCATGTAAGCCTCTGCAGACACATTCTTCATAGCTGAGAAAAACCCACATATGGAATGACTATTATTGGCGCTTGTCAATTCAGAAATAAACTATGATTTGCTCAGCATTTCAATCTTTACCATTGATGTGTTAGTTTAATTAGTTCTCTGCTGGATGAGGTCATTAAATTTGTATCCTTATGGAAACCTGTTACTCAGCCTGCACACAGAGAGGTCTGTGGGATACTTTGCCTTCTCTCTGAACAGAAGGTGAATTCTGTCCTCTACTGTCATGGTGGGCAGCCTGTCCTACTGCAGAAAGTCATTTGAGGTAACATTAATTGAAGGGACACCTGTCTCTTCAGAATTCCTTTAAAAATTTAATAACAGATTGGCTCTATGTTCTTAGAAAAGGGTTAAAAAAAAAGTGTTCTATTATAAAATGCAAATTTTGGAGAAATGGCATTGTAGGATAGGCAAATTGCATTACATGAATACGAGTGAGTTCCTCTTTGCTTGCGAACGGCTCTTTCTCATGGAACATATTTTGAAGAAATCCTTGCCACTCCTCACTGCTCTCTTCCTGAGCTCATGGAATAGGAAGTGAGGAGTGGACAGGAAATCATACCCATTTCCCTCCTGGAGTAAGCCATCACTTAATCTTGGTGGTAACACGTATGAGATACTATTATTTTCTTTTTTTTTTTTTTTTTATACCTCAATATCATCAAAGCCATCTATTATTTTCTAAGGGTGCTATTATCATTCTCATTTTTCAGAAGAGGACACCGAGGCTTCAAGAAACCTGAGGCTTCCAGCTGCTAAATATTTTCCTCACTTCATTGCTTAGAGTAGAGAACACATATGGACTGAGAACTCAGTGTGGTTGGCCACAGAGTATTCTCTGTTTCCTTCTTATGCTGCATCAAGAACAGTTTCTCCCACTCTGGTAAAATCTATGCCCCTGACATCGCAACACCCTCCCCGCCCCACATCCCTCCACTCTAAAATGGTCATCTTCCCTTACAAAGTGCCCCTATTTGAAAATCACAATATTTCCTATTAAAAAAAAAAAAGTCTTTTATCTCTCCCTTTGATAGATTTTCTCAAGCATCTTTTTCTGGATTCTGGTTGTCTATTTAAAAAATAGGTTCTACTGGCATCACATGAATATAAAATGATGTTGTAAGATAGAGTCAACTTTATCTCTGACTGGACATATGTTCCTTTCTCATTGTACTATCCCCTAAAAATCATGGAGAACTGAGGTGTTCCATTATCTTTTCCTTCTTGTCTAACAGAGGGCTGGATTACTGGAAGCAAGGACTGATTTTAGTGTTTCTTTGGGGTGGTGGGATGAGGGGTTGGATGAGGGGATGACAATTCTCTAATCCCAGCCTTCTCTGAGGAAAAGGACCAAGGCTGTTTGCATGGGAGACACTTTGTGATACTCTACGTGAATGCCATCATCCCTTCACAGCTGGCAGCCTTTTTGCAGATTTGCCCTGCTGTCACCACTCCCTGTTAATTCTTACCCTTCACTGCTAAACTTCTCAAAAATCTCGTCTCTGTTTGCCACCTACCACTTCCTTAAATGCAATCTCATGACAGACCTTTTAAATGGTCTCTCCCTCTGCATTCTCCTGATACTAGTTTCTCCAAAAATATTCAGTGAATATATTTACAAGTTCAGGGATCCTTTCTGAGCCTTCCTCTGATGCTAGTCACTCTTTGATCAGCTCTTTCTAGAAATTCTCATCTCCCTTAATTCTTCAGTTTCACTGCAGCCTCTAACAAGGGGTGATTTTCTAAGGGCCTGGCAGAGTCTCAGCTTACAAGGTGAGAGTGGATTCTTCCTCATGGCTCCATCGTTCTAGTTCTGGATATTATTTCTATTGCATTTCCATAAGTGAAAACAACCCTCATGTTCTGCCCTTGGACCTTTCCTGGAAAAGGCTTTGGAGAGTTCATCCACGGCTAATGCACTGTGTGAATACAGAGCTCACTCTTGTCCCTAGTATCAGGCTCTCTCAAGTCTCAGCCTTGCATTTCTCACTCACTACTCACTGATCATCTCTTTGTCTCTGACTCAACAAGGATGGTGGCAAACTCATCGTTTCTCTAAACAGTTTTTCCTTTCAACTCTTCAAAGTCCGTCCAGCCTCTTCATCATGCAGGCGTTACATCTCAGGTTAAACCTGCTGTGAAATATATGTAGTATATTCTGTGGCGGCAGTCACTTTGCAATTTATAAGTGCGTCAGATCAGCATGGTGTGCACCTTAAACTTGCCCAGGGCTTTGTGTCAATCTTACTTCAAGAATAAATGGGGGGCACCTGGGTGGCTCAGTGGGTTAAAGCCTCTGCCTTCGGCTTGGGTCATGGTCTTAGGGTCCTGGGATTGAGCCCCGCATCGCGCTCTCTGCTCAGCGGGGAGCCTGCTTCCCCCTCCCTCTCTCTGCCTGCCTCTCTGTCTACTTGTGATCTCTGTCTGTCAAATAAATAAATAAATAAAAATTCTAAAAAAAAAATAAATGGGTAGAAAAGAAGAAAAAAAGGAAAAAAATATATATAGTGGTTTAGTGCAGTACCTCTCAAACCTTAGTGAGATCAAAGCCACTGTGTGAATGTACATGTTCTTTGAGCCCCACACTTGGCAGTTTCTGATCCAATAGGCCTAGGGTGGGGGCCGAGAATTTGCATTTCTAACGGGATTCTGAGTGCTGCTGCTGTTGCTGGCCCAAGCCATCAGGTTGGTGCATGGATCGAGTTAGGCTTCAGTCCTCTCTTAGTCACATACTTAATGCATGAGTCTTGGAGTTGGCCCGAAGCCTCCATGCTTCAACATGCCTATTTTATAAAATACAAATTGTCTACTTCATAGAATTTTTGTGAAAACGAAATGAGTTAGTGTAAATGTCCACACGAGTGTTTGGCAGACTCTTAAACATTGTTAGCTAGAACTGCAGGACTTTTTTTTATCTCCTCTTTTCCTTACTCCATGGCACTGATCACTGGCCATGTCCTAACGAGGGGAGGGGAGGTCTTCGGACATGGCCAGTGATCAGTGCCATGGAGTAAGGAAAAGAGGAGATAAAAAAAAGTCCTGCAGTTCTAGCTAACAATGTTTAAGAGTCTGCCAAACACTCGTGTGGACATTTACATCCATTTCCTTGTCACCTTGCCAAAGCTGGGGACAACTGCATAATCACATTGTCATTCACCTGATTTTAATCATTGCCATTTAACGGGTTGATACAGTCTCCCTTTCTCCCGCAGACTTCATTCTGTTGTCAGGTTCTGCCTTATTCTCTTAAGAAACTGGTATAAATATGCCCCTGTTTTGCTCAGCACACATTTTAATTTATTTATTTCATTTTAATTAACATATTACATATTATTTGCCCCAGGGGTACAGGTCTGTGAATCATCAAGCTTACACATTTCATAGCATTTATCATAGCACATACCCTCCCCAATGTCCACCACCCAGACACCTTATCCCTACCTCCCCTCCCCCTAGCAACTCTCAGTTTGTTTGGTGAGATTAAGAAAGCACACTTTTTTTTTTTTTAAGATTTTTTGTATTTATTTGACAGAGAGAGAGATCACAAGCAGGCAGAGAGGCAGGCAGAGAGGGAGAGAGGAGGAAGCAGGCTCGCCCCTGAGCAGAGAGCCCAATGCGGGGCTCCATCTCAGGACCCTGAGATCATGACCTGAGCCGAAGGCAGAAGCTTAACCCACGGAGCCACCCAGGTGCCCCAAGAAAGCACACTTTTAATACATCATGAGGCCTTTAGGACCCTCCTTGACACCTTGACCGAATGTTTACCTTTTTTTTTTTTTATTACCCCATACACAATATTGCTGATATAAAGTCTGTTTTTCTAGTGATTTCTTCTATAATACTGATTCTACCTAATATATCCTTTTTCTCATTACTGCAAAACAGAATATAATTCATTCTTCAAAACCTGCTTAACTTTCATTTCCTCATCTAAAGATACAGCAAACTGTTTCATTCCTTGTGACAATGCTGACTGATGGTTGGTAGCCTCTTAGGGAGATTACAAGGAATGTGAGGCCAATATCTGCTTGGCTTCAATAGAAAATAATGTTATGAAGTAAGCAATGTCTGCCATAGATCCAAGCTGAGTGCATGGGAGAATTTTTATCGAGTCTTATCTCCTGTATATGCAGTATATTTTACACTATAGTTCTTCAGTGCATTTTGATAAAATCACAAATAAATAGACACACCTTGAATTATCAATTTTGGATGATAAGTAGTTTTCATTCCAAGATGAAAGCCATGCCTTTTTCTGAGAGTGATATTAACAGGCAGGAACGTAGAGCAGAATGACAAGAAACCTTCATGACTTTGACTTGAGAAAGTCATGTCTGGATCAGAGGAAATATACTGATTGGTAGCAGTGTCTGCAAGGTTAAGGGTAAGTTCTTAGATTTTGAGGTATAAAGACCAGATGGAGGGATCAGGGGGAATTCTCCCATAAGAAGGAAAACACGTGGTCCTTGGGAATATCTATTCATGAAAACCTTCAATGTGAGGACCCCTGGTTTAATACGAACAAGGTCTGTAAATGATGCTTGAATCCCAGTGCCACCACTCACTAGCTGTGCGCTTTGGGTAGCTAACTTGACCTCCCCAAGCTTCAACTTTTTTCTCTTAGAAACAGGGATCACAGTGTTACTTCTCAGGGATGTTATCAAAACTAAAGGAAAACAGTGGGTTTTCCTTTATACACTTTGTATAGTATTTGGCTCATTAAATGGTAGCTGTCCTTATAAATATTACATGGAATAAAAATTAAGAAAATCCCTTAGGGGCACCTGGGTGGCCCAGTGGATTAAGTCTCTGCCTTCGGCTCGGGTCATGATCCCCGGGTCCTGGGATCAAGCCCCACATCAGGCTCTCTGCTCAGCAGGGAGCCTGCTTCCCCCTTTCTCTCTGCCTGCCTCTCTGCCTACTTGTGATCCATCTCTTTCTCTGTCAAATAAATAAATAAAATCTTAAAACAACAAAAAAAAGAAAATCCCTTAAAACTATTAAAGCTCCTTTGCCTCTTATTCCTTACCTCTGTACTCACTGTCTAAACCTATAAGATGATGAAATGACCCCTTGATCAAATGCTAAATAGCATCACAACTACTAACTAATTAATTCTAATTGGTTGGAGCTCTGTAAGAAATACTGCTGATTTACTGTTGCTCCCCACCAACTAGTATGAACTGATGCTGTGAGGGCAGAGCCTTGAAGCTGCTGCTGCTTCTGCTTCTTCTTCTTCTTTAAAGATTATTTATTTGTTGAGAGAGAGAAAGAGAGAGACAGTATGAGCACCAGCAGGAGAGGAGGAGCAGAGGGCAAGGGAGAAGCAGTCTCCCACTGAGCATGGAGCCTGATGCAGGACTGGAACCCACGAACCTGGGATCATGACCTGAGCTGAAGGCAGACACTTAACCACTGAGCCACTCAGGTACCCAGAGCCTTGGTGTTTCTATTAATCTTTACTGCATCAAATTTAGAAGATGGATAGTGTGGATGTTATTTAGAACTTAATACCTTTCTAACAGCATCTGTTCTCTTAAATTCACATAGTTTAGGTATTTGGGGTTTTCTTATTCCTTTCCTGAAAACATTAAATGCCTTGAAATGGGTTATTCAGAAGTAGTCATTTATTCATTCAAGAAATACTTTGGGTGTTTGCCGGGGCCAAAATCAGTTCTAGACCCCAGAGCCACGGTAGTGTGCGGAAGAGATGAGGCCAGTTTTCTTGTAGAGATTGCCTTATGGAAATGGAAGCAGGATAACCCAGTGAGCAAACAAGTAACCACGCTGTAATTTTAGATGCTGGTGTTTTCTATGAAGAAAAGGTAATAGAGTACAGGTGATCATGGTGTGGTATGAGTTGCCATTTTTGAATTGTGTGGAATGGTGTGGCCACATTTGAGCTGATACTCAAAAGATGATCATGAGCCAGGCAAAAATATACAGATTCTAAGGCCTTCAGGTGGAGGGCAAAGCAGGTGATTCAACCCAAATAAGGAAGGTAGAAACGGTCCAGTGGTGGGTGCCTAGCACTTGGAAAAGAGTGTTAAAATAGATGCTGGAGAGATGGGCAGGGTAGTCATGGTGGGTGTTGTAGGTGGGATAAGGTGTTTGGATTTTATTCAGTGCAATGGGAAGCCACTAGAACATTATGAAAATGGTAGTAAGAAAAAGAGACTTTGTTTTAGTTGTAAGTAAAGACTGAAGGCTGGTAGAGCTAGCATTATGAGAACTTTCATGGTTAAATAGTTGATGGAGTGAATAATCACTGGAGATTTATCTGTTTTCTAGATTCAGATTTTTTATTTAAACAGAGGGTTTACCAGCTTATATGTTTTTGTTTCTGGAAATCAAAAACCTTTGAGTTAGCTTTTAATGTATCTCTTCATATGTTTCCCTTACCCTGTGAAATATTTTCAATGTGGCTGTGGTCTGCCACATTATTTATTAATTTCTCTCCCTCAAAGCTATACTGTTTCCTCTTTGTATTTCTGTCTTTTATGAAGTCAAGAAGACATTAGCATAGAATTTTTGATAAATTGCTTCTGCAGTGTTTGGGTTACCTTGCTTTTTCTTTAGGAGGTCTGCTATGACCTTCAAACTATCAGTCTCTTTAAGCTGATAAGTCAGTAAATGCTTAGGGAGAACAGTATAATCTACATTGCTCATCTGAGTGAAGATTCTAATGATTTCACAATTGCCTCTGATTTTTATCCCCTACCCCCAATTTTTAAGTTGGAGTTATCTCTGAATTTCTCTTGTAGACTCTGAAATTTCCTTTCATTTCAAATACACGTATCCAGTTCTGGAGCAGTGTTCCATCCGTCATTACATTTACTAGATGTATGCATTTTTGTGCAATTTTTTTATTACTCTTCACTGTTATAAGTCATTATATCTTTATTTGACCTCTTCTTACTCTCCATCCACACACACATTTATTGCTCTCTGTTTGGCTGCTTAGTCATTTTCTAGGACATTTACCCTAAGCTGGTAAAATTATTCTATAGATTAGATATTAATATCAATTCTTCAGATCTAGGGCCAGAAAAGTACAAGAAGAATGATTTATTCACACCTTCTGCTTTCCTTCAAACAACCTCGTTAAATTATTTTTGTATGCCTTAAGGTTTTAAAAACACATTTTAAAACATTTAAAGTGAATGTGATATATTTTTATTAATTATAAACCATGGAACTTTCATGAGCCCTTTGAAATTGCATTCAGTTGAAGAAAATGAATCGAACAATATCTTGAACAAACTTTGAAATCTCTAACATACTTGTAGCATATTTAAGCCCATTTTAATATTTTTTAAAGATTTTATTTATTTATTTTATTTATTTGAGACAGAGAGAGAGAGGAGAGAGAGGTAGGGAGCGGCAGAAGGAGAAGCAGATTCCCTGCTAATTGTGGAGCCCAATGTGGGGCTTGATTCCCAGGACCCTGATATCACGACCTGAGCCAAAGGCAGACGTTTCACTGACTGAGCCCCCCGGGCACCCCAGTATCTTTCATAATATGTTCATAATATGCGGTTTCCCTTACAAAAATACTCTTTTTTACGTAAATTCACTGGTCGAACTCTGAAAGGATAATAATGATTAGGAAAGGCACTTAGAATAAGAGGTAATCCATGTAGAAGGACCTGAGATCATCAAAATCTTTGGCAGAGCAAGGAATGCCACAAGTTGTTCTTTCCTTTGAAACTAGTGTCTGCCTCCGAGTCCCTTAACACTGCCAAGAATAAAACTTGTTGATAATGGAAATGAGCCAGACTCACCCCAAAGCACACTCATTCCTCACTCCCCGCCAATATCACTCACTTTTCAAAACCCTGTGATTGAGGTGGAAAAGAACTTAATTGTAAGTTCTTTGGAGAAGACTAAAGCTGTAAGATGATTGCAACTTCCTTGTGAACCAAAACACCCAATTTGTGATTGTGTGCCTTTTTCACCTCCCACAGTGACTGTGATTTCAGAGAGGATTTGAAGAGGAGAGAAAATTAATTTCTCACAAATTTCATGTTAATTTTAAAATAAAAAAAATGATTTCTGAAAGGTTGTCAACGAATAGAAAATAACCATTCAGAGTCATAGAAGAGAACGCTGACACACTGTCTGTGATTGTGCATGCAGAATTGTTAGTGAACCAAAATAAGGTGGAGGGGTATCTAGAAAAGTGTCTTAAGATCATTGATGTGTCTTTCACTGAACGTTCAAGGCTGGCTCGAAGACTGAGTGAGCTAAAGCAAAATCCACCACCTTCATTTCAAGTCTGAATTCCCATTCTAAGGGAAGAATTAGCTGTTGGTTTTAGAATTTTCTTTTAAATGATTTTATTTATTTATTTGACAGACAGAGATCACAGGTAGGCAGAGAGGCAGGCAGAGAGAGAGGAAGGGAAGCAGGTTCCCTGCTGAGCAGAGAGCCAGATGTGGGGCTCGATCCCAGGACCCTGAGATCATGACCTGAGCTGAAGGCAGAGGCTTTAACCCACTGAGCCACCCAGGCGCCCCTGGTTTTAGAATTATTCTTAGCTTTCATGGATGCCTTCCTTTCTAAAGTCTTAGTTTTACACACTTCCTCTAAGAGCATAAATGAATGAAAATGAATATTGTATATGTGTGTTTGACTCTTTCACTAGAGGCAAGAATATGACTATGATGAGAACGTACAGCTTATGAAGAAAGACTAATTTAAAAATTAAATACTCCAGGGGCGCCTGGGTGGCTCAGTGGGTTAAAGCCTCTGCCTTCGGCTCAGGTCATGATCCCAGGGTCCTGGGATCGAGCCCGGCATCGGGCTGTCCGCTCCGCAGAGAGCCTGCTTCCTCCTCTCTCTCTCTGCCTACTTCTGATCTCTGTCTGTCAAATAAATAAATAAAATCTTAAAAAAAAAATTAAATACTCCATTCCCACCGTTTCTTTGCAAACACTTTCTATGGACTATGCCAGTATAAGGCCCTGGCATCGTTAAAGAGATAAAACCAAGTCTAACTAGGTAATTAGTAAAAATGTTAAAAGACAGAATTTTGTTAAAAGACAAAATTATTTAGGTGGGTTTATTTTATGGTTATTTTTGTTGATAGGCCATAATGGTATTTCATAAGCCATCGGTTCTGTTGCAATTTTCATTTATTACTCATTTGATCAGATAACCCAGAACAAATGTGTACAAAGCACAGAACTAGGATAGGAGCGCTTAAAAAAAAAAAAAAAAAGAAGAAGATTTTATTTGTTTATTTGAGAGAGAGAGCATGAATGGGGAGGAGAGGGATAAGTAGGCCCCCTGCTGAGCAGGGACCCCCCCCTCCCCCACCCCTATGCCAATGGGGGGGGGTTCCATCTCAGGACCCTGGAATCATGGCCTGAATTGAAGGCAGACACTTCACCAAATGAGCCACGCACGTGCCCCAAGATGGGAGCTCTTTTGAAAGCCATTCCTTCCCAGTCCCAGACCCCTTGCTTTGTTCATACACTAGCCTCTGCTGCCCCTCTCCAACTTCAGTTAGTTTTCTTGCACTCCAACCTGGTTCTCTCCATGGACTTTTTTCTCTGACTCCATTTCGAGTATCATGATGCTTTAGGAAGATTGGTGTTTCACTCTTTCTTAAAGCTTTTAACTGACTCGGATGGAAAATCTCTGCTTTATCTATCTCCCTCCTGTCTCATCACAATGGGTCTGAGCATTTTCGGTCGTCTCCATTATCAGGATTCAGGAAATACCTGAACATCCCCCTGACAGACTATAGGAGGTTGGGACAGACCAGATGATTTTTCAGTGCCCCATCCGGTTCTATTATTCTTTGAAAGCAAACATACAATATTATATTCTATATAAAACAATATTTTGTTTATATAAAAAAATGTTTCTTGCTCATATAGTTAAAAGTAAAATAAATTCAAAAAAATTGAAGTTGAGTTTCACTGTCTCCCTATAACTCTGAATCCAATACCGTAGAGATAATTATTGTTAAAGTTCTTTTCATGGCATTAAAGCTACCCTTGTAGATCTGTTTCTTAATTTATCAATGTTATTCCATGTAGTTTAAATGCATTTTCAATCCACTATCTTCTGTGGGAAGTCACTGGCCTCTTTTTACTGGAATTTTCCCAGAGTTGTCCAAAACGCATAGGGTTAGAAAAGATTTTGAAGTTTACCTTAGATTCATCTCTGTGGTCTGAAATTGCAGAGAAAACAGTATCTACTTGTTCTTTATTTGTAGGATATTGAAATGTGAATTTTCTAGAAGGCAGGGACTGACATGACATGTCCTGAAAAGTTTGATTCTGCTTTTTTTTTTTTTTTAAGATTTTATTTATTTATTTGACAGAGATCACAAGTAGGCAGAGAGGCAGGCAGGGGCGTGGTAAGCAGGCTCCCTGCTGAGCAGAGAGCCAGATGTGGGGCTCGATCCCAGGACCCTGGGATCATGACCTGAGCCAAAGGTAAAGGCTTTTACCCACTGAGCCACCCAGGTGCCCCTAGATTCTGTTTCTTAACAAGAGTCTAGCTTTCCTTGTGGCAGAAGGCCAGTGAAAGATACGCAGTGCTAGATTAAGGAGACTTTCAGCAGAATCAGTCGCAGTCTGGGTATCCACAGTCCAGGACTTGTCTGTTTCAGGTGTTGGGTAGGGAATTATCTTAAAACAGAAATACTGACTTTTGTATTTATGTACTAACCCCTTCATGTACTTCTACTATAAAGTCCATCTTTCAAAAATATCAAAAGTCATAATTGTATTTGTTATATTTGAAGAAAAATTGATTTTGTGAGATAGAATATAAAGTATGTTAGACATGATTGTGTTTTAACTTGCAATTTAGGAAAAAATCCAAATACAGTTCATCCTTTCAGTGATGCTACAAATCACCTATGTCTAGCAGAGAAAATAATCACCTAGCTTGTAATATTATTAAGGTTTAATATACACATATTCTGCAAAAAGTAAGTAATAGAAAGATATAACAGTCCTCAAAGAACTGGATATGTTTATGCATACTGTGCATAGAACCCAATTTTAACTAAGATGATGACCTATTTACTTAATGGAAACAATAAGTTCATTTTATTCATGCAGCGTTCATTTTCCAAAATACTTATCAGGGAAAATATTATTTAAGCATAAGAGACATGAGTAGGTGATCAGGACTGATTTGCATATAAATCCATTAACTCAAGGTAGTAATGTAAACAAGAAATATACTACAAATACCTGTCCAAGAATGTCTACATTTGTTTAAAACATTAGGGTATTTTACATTTAATTTAAATGAAATGCCATTCTACAACATTTGAATAAACTGATTCTAAAATGTGGAAATATGGTTCATGAAAAATATTAAATGCTAAAAGGAAAAGAATTTTTGTATTTCCAAAGGTTATCTTTATACTTGGCTGGTGTTTTTATAAGGCTCTTCCTCTAGGAAGGGCAAAGGAAGGGGTAAGGAACTCACCAGCACATTTTAACATTATTTTGCTTTGCATTGTCACAGGGAAATGTAGTACAGGATAATACTGAATAATGCAAACCAGTGTTTTAAGATTTTTCAGTAAAGAGTTCGGAAAAGCTAACCTGTAAACAGTAGTAAATACCATATTTTTATTCTTTCTGCATAGATGATGATATATAAATTGTGCAGTATCGTTTTAAGACTTGGTTTGATGTACAGTTAGATAAATATTATTCTATGAAATCCTTGAGCACAGAAAAAAACAACATAGTCATCTTTATGTCTGCAGTGTCTAGCACATGATAAACACTCAAATATTTTTGAATTGGATTTTGTACGTGTCTAGCACAGAGTATTATTTTAAAACCCTTGACACCTGTCAATTAAAAAAGAGAGTGCACTTCCTTTTTTGGCACGAGGCTAAATCTTAAACTTCTGAAGAAAATTTCCTGAAGTGTCCTATACACTTTAAAAATTATAAAGACAATAATGTATTTTTAAAAGATTTTATTTATTTATTAGATTGAGAGAGAGAGAGAGAGTGTGTGTGTGAACACAAGCAGGGGAAATGGAAGGCAGAGGGAGAAACAGACTTGCTGCTGAGCAGAGAGCCCGATACGGGGCTCCATCCCAGGACTCTGGGATCATGACCTAAGCTGAAGGCAAAGGCTTAACTGACTGAGCCATCCAGGCATCCCAAGACAATCATGTGTTCTCTTCTTAATAAAAAATGCCTTCTTTGTCATTAGTGATGACATCATCATACACGTTTCAAATGCTCTGTAGCAGAGATTAGTTTTTAACTTTTTTGCACAAGAATATGTGATATTTCCATGTCCTTTTGAAACCTTCAACCTACAAGTGACCTTTAAGTGGTTAATATGTGCTTATTTTGAACTATAACATAAGTGGGGGGAAAATACAGATTCTTAGCCCAGGAAAGACTCCTATTTATGTTTCTCAATGTCATGATTTTAAGTGTAGGTTAAGGGCAGCTGGTTCAGATAATTTTATGATCAAATGATCAAATGATAAAAGCCATATTGTCGTCTGAATCATTTTTGTATTACTTAAAGACAACTCAAGCAGTTACATATATATGTATTAATATATATTAATTGTAAATGATCGCTACTAATCTCTTTGGAGATAGATAGTAATAGTCATTTTCTTCACACTAGGGGGTATAGTAAAATTCAAGAACCAGTAGTCCTAAGAGTAGCTGTCCCTCCCTAGATGCATTCATGCACATGTTCCTTTCCTATCAGCCTTCATCTAGACCTCAGACCCCTGCTAAAGGATCCTGTTGTTCCATGCTGGTCTGGTTATATCATGGCACTAATTTTGCAGTGACCTTGCAGGAACTCTCAGTATTTCTGTCTAAAGATGCTTAAAGATTAATCTTTAGGTAGATATTTTTAATGCTTAAGCTGGATTCTGGCTACCATGAGTATTTAGGGATATGATTATTTTCTTCATCAAAATTCCTGGACATGACATTGTGTCCCTTTTAGGGCCCACTGAGAAAAGCAGACTGGTCTTCTTTTCCTTTTCTCAGCCTTTGGGCAGCTTTGAAGGAAACCAAAGCTGATGATAGGCACAGTGTCATAAAATGTGATTTCTTGCCTTATTCCTTTGAGTCTTCAGTATACTTCAAACATCACTATATGCCTTTGAAGCTATGAAGGAGGGGTTGGAATTAGAGTGCCACACATATGTGTCTGGATATACAGGACATAAATTTATGAAGGTTTTGGGGCTGGACTTAGACTTGTCCATATTTTGAAAATAGGACCTGCCCCAAAGTTATCTAAATCTCCAAGGCACTGCACATTTCCAAATGATGGAATATGTATATGTATCTATTCTGACTGCATGGCATTACAAAATCCGGCAATTCAACCTGAGGCTGGGAGAAAGTGCAGGTGCATGGAAGAATTGCTCAAGACCCGTGAAATGTGCTGAGTCCGTGTTTTCTGCTTCTGTAGTGGGTGGTGCTGAAGGAGATGGAATGGCTTTAGGTAGAGAAGGGTCATCTCGAGGTCTTAGTGGTACCTAGAGACTAGAGCCTAATGATTCTTTCACCCTTTTCCCCCTATTTCCTCTCTCCCATTGAAGATGCCCTCTGGCAGGCCCATTTGTGCCACTAACAGCAAAAAGCTTTCTCTCATAGAGGTCCATGCAAGCAGAATTGACATGAACAGAGTGAGTGAGCACTTTCATGCTGGTTTGGTTAACAAATTGATTTGAGAGCCAGTGCTGGACTGTGTGAAATGAGAAACAGGTTCTTAAGTGACTGGAAAAGAATGGTGTTTAGTTCTTCATTTTGACCCTCTTTTTTTTTTTTTTTTTTTTTTTTCCTGGCTAAGCCCCTTGTCTTTGACTGTAGTCACTGCTCTCTATTCCACACATGGCCTGGTGATTTGGCTCAGGGTACCTCGTGGCTAAAAAATATGCAAGAAACCCTGACCATTTCTGTATGGGGGCTATCATCCTCTTTTCTCTTTGCCTTGACAACCTACGAGTTATCTTTAAACACGAACTTAAAAGTACTTCCACCAGGACATCTTACTGACCCCTGAGATGAGTTAGGTGTCTGCTTTGGTTTCCCCAAATAGCACCCTATGCTTCTCGGATAATGATTCACAGCATACTTTATTGGAGTCATTTATTTAAAGGTTTGTCTTCCTTATGAGATTGTCATCTGTATGGAGATGGAAGCCATACCTGGCTTGTTGAGTGCTGATCTCACAGAACTTAGTTCAGTGCCCAGTAGAGAAGGTCTCATAGTCATTTCACAATGAATGAATGAGTGAATGAATGAACGGAGGGATTTTTTTTTTTCTTTTTCTGGAGAGGTCACTAACAAATAAACAAGTAAAACCTCAGGCTGCAGTGTACATGCTGGTCATTTGACTCAAACCGAGGTAAAGGAAATATCTCCTGGCCTTGGAAGACACCCCTTGATTTGATTACAAGTCTCCTAAGTTTTTCATCAGTGCCAGCCCCTGCTGAGAAGGACCATCACACTGAAACTAGTTTTGACTTGTTTGCAATCTTTTTTTAAAGTTTACCTAGAATGAAACCATAAAAAACCCATCCGATTCTTTTCCCCAAATCCACATAGACAATAAAGACATTTATCTAAATAATGTTTTGGCTTCACACCACATCAATAAACACTTCATGGAGATTAAACTGACTGAAAACCTTTTATACTTGTCAACCGATTTCTGTTGGCTGGGTTGATTTTCTTTATAAAGAAAAAAAAAAGTTGTCTTGCGTTAATACATTTGGGGTGGGTAAACGATTTTCCTTAAATCACATTTTCCTGACAGTGAACATGGAGTGCAAGATTATTATAACTGATCTCTCACGATGTTGTTTGCATACCTCAAACAAATATGTGGGGCTGTCTCCGTCAGTGAATGCCACGTGTCGGTGTGATTGATGAATTATAATTAACCTTGGCAACATGTTTTTACAGCTAAACTAGATCAATCGAAATTAGTTATCCTGAGAGACAGTAAAATCTCTTCTATCCTCAGCTTACTGCAATAAGTAATGGCCTTTCCCTGGAAGAGTTCTCAAAATAGAGTGAACGCACACTATGCTATTGAATCTACTTCTTAAAGTAAATGAGAGGTCAATGAGATTGAAATAACTTAACTTGAATGAAGGAAGTCTCCAGGCTGATTTGGCAGCAGTTTTCTCAGGATCTCTGAGGGGGGATTGAATGGGGATTAGGAGCAATGCTAATTAACAGTTGAGGTAAGTACTTACATAAAACAAAGTAAGGGGAAGGGAAGAAGAGGGAGAAAGGTAGCATCTCAGAACTTCTCTTTCCCCTATCCAATCAGAGGGAAGAGTTGAGCGAAGGATCTTTATTTTCTAAACATATATTAATAAAGGCGGTGCAGTGTATAATAAAACTGAAGTTTATAAAAGGATAGTAAGTAGAACAAGAAATAGAGGTCATTTAAACAGTTGGGTTCCCTTGGGCTCAACAGGTCATGTGACAGTTTCTTCCGGGTCCTGCTTTTGAAAATGTGGTATAACCTCGTTCTTGGAAAATCTCCTTCCGGAAAAGACCTTATCCCAAATGTTTCCTTCTTGCCCCCAGCAATATTCACTGCCAGATATCAGATGAACTTTTCTTCTTGGTTTGTGCAAAGCTTAAAGAAATGCTTTGGGTGGCTCATTCAATTAAGCGTCTGCTTCTGGCTCAGGTCATGATCTCCTGGTCCCTGGATCCAGCTCTGAGTCCTGCTCCCTGCTCAGCATGGAGTCTGCCTCGCCCTTTCCCTCTACCACTCAACTTGTTCTCCCTCGTTAGCAAATGAATAAATAAAATCTTTAAAAAATTCTATAAAAGATAATGAAAAAAATTACCCTGAAATTCAGTTATATATTCACCTAACCACAGTCCTTGTGCTTTTAACAGTAATTACAGGCATTTTGGAGGTATGGCTTTGGGAGCTCTGCAAAAACTTTTGGCAAGGTCTTTCACCTACCTTTGGACTACATAGTAATAAAGAAGCTGCTTTACATAGCTTCCATACTCACTCATCCGGCATTCCCTGTGCTCTTAGGAAGGTTCCCAATAAGGCAGTTATTTATCTCTGTATTAGCAAGGAGTACTCTAATAGCTCCTTTGCATGAGACATGGGCAATTAAGTGAAGAAAAGTTGCAGCTTTTACAAGTCCCCAGTGACCATCCTGTGCCAGCAGGGCCACCCAGAGCAGACTGATGTCTGTTTGCCAGGGGCAGACCTTTGGACCCAGAAACAGAAACACTAAGAATAACTGGTATTGTCTGATAATTGTGGCTTGATTAAATAGATCTTTTTTTTTTTTTATCTTATTTTCTCTCTTGTGTAACATGGCTCTTTATTGAAAACTTTCTGACATTGTAAACTATGGAAAAAGTTGTGAGCTTAAACACTTTATTTATTTTAGACAGATGGGTGTTGGTGAGGGGCAAAGGGAGAGGGAGAGAGAGAATCCCAAGGAGGCTCCGTGCCCAGAATGGAAATGGACATAGTCTCAATCTCATGATCCTGAGGTCATGACCTGAGCCAAAATCAGCAGTCAGATGTTTAAGTGACTGAGCCACCCAGGAACCACAAAGCTGTGAGATTAAATTGGTGCATTTATGAACTGGAAGGCTTGGAATGACATCCTGGAGCTCTTACCACTTCTGGGTAGAGAAAGGAGAAGCCATGTGTTTGCACATGCTGGTCATTGGGAGAGTGGCTTGAGGCGCCGTGCCCTGAGGCTGTCATTCACGGACCCTCAGGCCCCTAATGCAGTATATGGCTACCTCTGGGGAACAGATCCCAGAACAGGAAGCCCTCTCAGACTGCCACCTCACTTTCATTTTGCAGATGAGACTTCCGGCAACATTTTCATTAGAAAAGAGTTTACGTGGCTTCCTTTTATTTTAACTGCTTGCCTTCTCATTGTGAAGGCTCTTGAGCCAGTCTCCACCTGGGATGAATTGTGGCCATGAGATGCTCAGTCATGGATGCAGAGGGAGAAAGCACGATTGCTGAATGGGGTGCAGGAAGAAAACAGAAGTTAACCCAAGGGAACAGGTTTATAGGAACTTATTAGGAACACAGGACACCCTGTTGGCATTGAGAGGTATTCAGGGAGACCTTGGCATTTCACATGAGATGCCTGAGCCCAACACAAACAACAGACAAAGAATTCTGGTACCAAATTGAGCTACATTGGTTGGGAGGGTGAAGAGAGGCATGGAATTGGGTGTGGAGCTGACTACTGTGACCCTGGTCCCCACTGCTGTACCTCAATTCAGCATATAGTTCACAGGAAGGAGAATGGGGACATTAGACTAGGTCCCAGAACTGAGTCCAAAGGACGTAAGTCCCTCTTCTGCCAAGAGAGTCTGGATGGGGCGCTAGGATGCTGTCCCTGATGTGGCCAGGTAGGGGAACGCAGGGAGGGCAGGAGAGGGAGAGAGGCTACCCCAGCACCCCTCATCTGACGGGCACTGGGCATTAGGTTTATCTTGCCCCTGAAATAGTTTTTAATTTATTTTTATATTATCTATTGAATAGGTTTGACAGTAGAAATGGCTTTGCAGAGGTTAGTTGGTTGGCTTTGTTCTGTATTTTACATGAAGTTTTTTTGGGTCCAAGTACATTGGGCATCTTTTACCCTTATCCCCAGAACTATATTCCAAACTTGTGCTTGTACGGTTGTGGGTCTCAAACTCAGCTGCCTTCAGGGGATAAGTAGAAGCATAAGTTGGGGGCTGGGCAGTGGGGACTCAATGAGCTGAAAAATATGTGCCCTTTCTAATGAAAGTGGCCCAGTGTTGGGGCGTCTTGGTGGCTCAGTTGGTTAAGCATCTGCCTTTGGCTCAGGTCATGATCCCAGGGTTCTGGGATCAAACAACACATCAGGCTCCCTGCTCAGTGGAGGGCTTGCTTTTCCCTCTCCCTCTGCCTGCTGTTCCACCTACTTATGCTCTCTATTTATCAAATATATAAAATCCTAAAGAAAGGAAGAAAGAAAGAAAGAGGCCCAGTGTTGTTCCACTGTTGGGTTTTTTTTTTTTTTTTTTTTGCTTTGTTTTGTTTTTGGTTTTGGTTTTTGGGTTTTTTTTTGCCAAGAGTGGATATAAACTAGACGGATGATTGGATTTTTGTAAGAAGTATTTAACTTTGTAACATTACAACTGTTATGTAGCTGGCCTATTATCCGCCAATTCACCTACTCTAGAATAAGTGATTGAGAACCTGTGAGAGTTGCCGAAAAGTCACTTGCTTGTCACTGGCATAGATCCACTGGTGGTGGGCCCCCTGAGGGCCAGGGCACTGCATAGGATTTGGGGCAGCAGACCCAAAATGCTGTGTAAGGCAGAGGTGAAAGAGCCAACCTGCTTGAGCTGGAATCCTAGCAGGCTCCTTACCGGCTGTGTGACCTTTTGCAGATTGCTTAATGGTTCTGGCCTCAGTTTCCTCAATTATAAGATGGAGAAAATACAAGCATGTGCTTCATGAGGTTGCTGTGACAATTGAATCAGTTAATATATATTAGTGACAGAGGCGCTTGCCCTTAACACTAGGAAAGTGGGAACGGTGACCATCAAGTGTCAGTCTGCAAGCAGCTGTGGCCCAGCCCCTGGGATGGTTTTCCACCAGCACCTCACATACTTCCTGATTCCAAGGGCAGGACCGAGCTCTCTGAGTTGACGCCATCCTTCCCATGTGACTCTGCTGCTTTTCCACGTGCAGGAACTCTTGACAAGCAGAGAGAGCTGGGTCTTTAGGTTCCATCTCTGGCTCTTGCGGCTACTAGCTGTATTGCTTTGAGTTATCTCACTCCATCCTGATCTTGGTGTCTTTGTTGTGCACATGTTCACACATACACCTTGCTTTGGGAAGACTGAACATCTCCAGCGCTGCTCGTGGCAAAAAACACACTCCATAAGACTTCTCCTATCCTCTTGATCTCAAACTCGTTAAGGGTTCTCCCTATGATCTGGGAAATAGTCTGAAGGAAACAGAGGGAAAGAAAGTGGGCTCCCAGGATGAAGAGTGGGTTCTTTGTGTGGTTAGATCTGGAGTGGGATTGAAATCACTTGGGAGTTGATTTGCTGTGTTGGCCTCTGGTAAATTTGTTGGTTCCACAATGCCATTCAGGAGTAACTCCATGGCTTTTCATATTTCTTTGCACAAATATAGTTGAAGAGCTTGAATTCAGGGTACATTATTTTTGAGAAAATTAATAATTATATGAACATGCGATGCTTTCTGACAGTACACGAATTCAAGCTTTCTTTGGAAAATAGCTATTATAACTCAGCAATTTAAGTGTTCATATGCAATCTTGATTCATTTTTTTTGCTCAAAATAGTTCAACCTATAAATAGCTACTTAAGAACAGAGATATGGGAGAAAGAAATCTCTAGCTCCATTTCTATGGTATGCAACATTCGACAAGACCTCAGGGAAACTCAGACACAGCAGCAGATTTTCAGTAATGGAGATGCAATAATATCTATTATAATCATGCTAAATATATCGATGCTTGTGAATAACTCACGCCAAGAAATGTGGTGTTCTCAGTGCCCTGCATCTCAAAGATGCCATGTCACCCAGCCTCAGACTGGGTCGTGGGAATCGCCTGTGTGGCTCCATGCCATATACATCTCCGTGTGCCTCTTCACAAAATCTTAAGACCCTTTATGCTCAAGACTTTTGTTTCATCTTTGAATTTTTGACAATCCAGGGCATGCCGAGTTTCACAGCATTGCTTAGAAAAGAGTTCTCGAATGAATGCATACATGAAACTGAGGTTATGATTTGGCATTTTGGGGGCTTAGAGTTTTCTCACAGTTTGCTTCGAAGGAAAAATGAGATGAGTGAGGTGGGGGAGAGAGAGCGAGAGAGCCGTTGCCATTCTTAGCATGGACTTTCTTGAGGAATTGTTCCAACACAAAACAGATACTCAGAACCTAGAATTAACTGGCACTCCATGTATGTCACCTGATGATTGTGACAAATGAACCCATTTCAGAAGGGGAGCCGATATCTGCGTATCAAGGAGCTGCAGAGATGACAATGGAAAGGGACAGAGCAAGTGATGAATGGTCAGAAGTGGATGCCATTGAGCCTCCGGCTCTAGAGATGGATAGTTTAATTGTTCCCTAGTTGAATTCATACCACAGACACCATAAACAACTTAGTTCAATCAGCCAGAAACATGGGCTGTCATAGATTTAAATTCACAGCAGGTTGTGTTTCTATACAGAAACCTACGGAGATCCCTGCCTCGCATGGACATAAGAGGGAGCACAGAAGAGACTGGCGTCAGCCCCATGATTGAGCCTGGACTCTTTGCCCTACAGAACTGGCACTTTATTAACAAGCGGTGGTGTTTATCAGACCGGGCATTCAGAGGACCCTGTTTTCCATTTGATCTGTTTCTTTGAAAAGGTCAACTTCTCTACAGAAAAGAATTTCTATTTCTTCAATGATTTCCTTAATATTGTCCTCTAATTTCTTATTTATTTTTACGTCTCTTCTCTGGGTTTTTTTTTTTTTTTTTTCTAACTAATGATTTAATTTTAATACCCCTAAGCACATGGCATTGAAAATTCAGGGTTTATGAAGAGACATTTATCTTTTCCTTTTCCTTTTCCTTTCCTTTCCTTTCTTTTTCTTTTTCTTTAAAAAAAAAATATTCTTTTGTACTCCATCTGAAGAAGTATTAACCTTCTTCAAAAAGGCCCATGCTCTGTAATCTTGTCACTCGTGTCCCAGCTGAACCTCGTTCTGGTACCAGACCATCCTCTTTGCATTTAATGCCTAGGATTTTATTGTTGCTCAGTTCTATAATGGATGCGTTTTTCTTTCTTAATTGGTACTTGCAAGTAGACAAGAAAATGCATTATGTTTAAACTCCATTTGACATTAAATTAATATTTATGCTGTCTCTGTAGAATCCCCCAAGAGATATTTCAGAAAATAGATTATGACTGAACTGCTGTTTCTAACTTGTATTTGCTTGGTTGGTAACCATCCCTTTTTTTCCTGAAAAAGACTCAAGGAAGTTTTCTTTTTCACTGGGCCTCTGGTTAGCAATGGCTTAGCCTTCAGCAGGAAACAGATTTGCCTTCTGCGATGTTCCCCCTGCCTTTGGAGGAAGACAGCAGCTGATAGACACAAAGTGGACAAAGGAGCTTCTGGGTCGGGGGTGGAACTTGAATTATGAAGTTGTTCTGAGAGAAAGTGAAACTTTTGACTTTAACAGACAAGGAAGAATTCATGAATCTTTCATCTTCTGATAGGAACGTTTCTTACAGGAAGGGACTCTCTTTAGTGAGGAATACTTTGAAAGACTCAACTTTAGGGAAATCCTGAAATTTCTGGGACTCAGTCATCTGGCACCCAGTGAGCAGAGAAGGAGAACAGTTAATTATGGTACTGTAGCAGCAGGAGAACTTGGCAATGTGAACCATGACCTCACTAGAAGAGGGAGGGGGCAACATTAGCTGATGGGGCAGGAGAGAGCATGGGTCAAACTAGCAGATGACTTCTGGGAGGAGGAGGAGTACAGGTGGGTGGGTAGGATCTTAGAGGACAAAAGATAATGCTTCCCTGCGTTTTCTAAATTTCTTTTTAGTTTTTATTGTTTGCAATCATTTCTTATAATAGGATCAATTTTTGTAAACTCAGATTAGACTGAATTCTGGGTTCAGAAAAAAAAATACAACTGGGTCTGGGCACCTGGGTGGCTCAGTACGTTAAGCCTCTGCCTTCGGCTCAGGTCATGATCCCAGGGTCCTGGGATCGAGTCCCGCATCGGGCTCTCTGCTCGGCAGGGAGCCTGCTTCCCTTCCTTTCTCTCTGCCTGCCTCTCTGCCTACTTGTGATCTCTCTCTGTCAAATAAATAAATAAAAATCTTAAAAAAAAAAAACTACAACTGGGGAAGAAGAGGTCAGAGCTGGAGGGACAACTCACCATTGAAAAGCATATTATGAAGACCCTTGTCTTCTCCTTTCTTGAAACTTTGGCCTAGTCCTTAATGTTCAACCAGTGGTTGTTAAGTAAGAGATAGATGTAGGTCACAATCATTAGGGCTAAATTTCTGACTGGAAATGTTGGCCTGGCCAAATTTCATTCTTCTGAAAGTGAAGGGAGATATTCAGGTCTTCATTCTGATACATTTCTATGGACAGAACTATAGATAGGTGATTCTCTGTAAGGGTAGCCCCAGTGGAGTCCCATTCATTGCCTTGTGATTACTTGGAAATAGAGATATGCATCTTTCTTTGGTGCTCTGGATTGGAGCCCAATTGCATTCAAATAAATTTCCCATCTATTTATTGAATGGTGAAATGGAATTTTCTTCTGTTTATTGAGAAGCTGTCTTAGATTTCCCATTTCACTTACATTGTTTCATTTAATACAACTCTCCTAAGTAGCTATTATCATTCCTATTTTATTGCAGAAGAAACAGAGGATGGGAGAGGTTAATTTACGTGGTGTTATTCTACTAGTCAGTGGAAAGAGCTCGGGGCTCAGAAGCTTGTAGAGAAGAGATCTTAACTTTGATGGATTGTAGAGGATGAGGAGCATGTTCACTGACGCTCATGCAGGAGGAGTGGGCAGACAGGAAGAAGCAGGTGGAGGGGGCCGGGATGCCATGCTATGTGTGATGTGTTCATTCAACAAATATTTGAGTGCCTATCACATGCCAGGCACTGTTCCAACTAATGTGGATAAAACTGTACAAAGAAATTCTTTGTCGTCTAGAGCTCATGCTCCAGTGGAATGTGGCTGTCACAGTGGCGGGGATGCTGACTCAGTGGTTCACAGACAGACCCAGCCCTTTCTTTGTTCAGGGGCCATGCATGCCCTCTGATGGCTAGTCCTCTCTACATGCTGGCAGGTCTCCCCGGAGTCAGTGTTATGAAACCTAATTGTGAGGTGGGTCATGGATATCTTGACATATTCCTATGTACCAGACCTCACCTGCTTATAAGTCCACATTTTGGTCAAGTTGGCATTAACGGGCACCTTGTAGTGACATCTCTACCCAGCACCTCTTCCCACCCTGAGCAGCAATTCATATGTACATGTTTCTGTAGAAAAAGTGCTGCTATAGGGATGCCTGTGTGGCTCAGCCAGTTTAAGCATCTGACTTTTTATTTCAGCTCAGGTCATGATCTCGAGGTTGGGAGATCAAACCCCACGTTGGGCTATGTGCTGGACATGGAGTCTGCTTAAGATTCTCTCCCTCTCTCTACCTCTGCCCCTCCCCCCAAGAAAAAAGAAAAGAAAGAAAAAGTACTGCTTCTCCACCACTGAGGATGTCTTTCAGGGGACCCTTCTTATTTTATGCTGATCTCTGTACTTTTCACCTTCCTTATGGACTGAGGTGCTAGAGAGTGTAGGGTATTGGCTCTTTCTCCAACTCTGTGTTTATCAACCTGGCCTTTGGTTCCTTCATTTTCTGATTCTATCCTTCACTCCATCAATGTTACAGACTAACATAGCAGGGCAGATGGGGTGAAGAAATAGGTAAGTAACAAACCTCTCTCTAGTCCCCGTTCCTCCTCTGGCCCCTCAAAACATTTTTCTTCCTGTTTCAGCTGCCAGGAGTCATCAGGGAATGCCAGTGGCTAACTAGTTATTTTGTGCTCTGCTTAGGAAAGGAGCAAACGAATCGTACCACAGATAAAATGCTCATTACACAAATAGAACATAAGTTCCAATATCTGTGAAAGATTTATTGAAGAAAAAAAATAGTAGAGTAGATTCAAGGTTATCCTTATAATAACATGATGCTCTCTCCCTTGTATTCAAATTTGCTTTCTAGAGTCAGGATAAAAGATTCATTTACTGGAGTTGCGGTAATACAGGATGTGTTCCTGGGAGCTTGTTACCTGTGAAAATAGCATTAATTTCCTCCAGCTTTTCAATTTTTTACCATGAAGTTTCATGTGATATATATCTTTATGTCTTCATTTTTTCCATACATGTGGAAACACCAACTGAAAAAGAGTTTTGCCTCTATATACTATTTTTTCACTGAAGTTCTCAAAATAATAATTCCACAGTTAATGCATATGTATATATTTGCAAAATGGAAAGTTCATTTAGTGATTGCAAAAGAAATAATGGCTTTAATAACCACAGCTCCACTTGGTGTCTGCCTGCAAAGCTTTGTTGGAACAATAAGCATCACCCAGTTCCCTGTGGCCCTGTTTGCTTTGAAGGTTCTATTTATGGCTTTCTAATTTTGACTGTATTTTGACATTTTCAAATAAGTGTATGGCATCTGTTGAATAAAGGATCAGTCAAAATGGATTTGCCTCAATTATCATTCCAGTTTTTTAATCTCCTTGCCTGACTCACCTCTGCTCACCACTGCCAGCCGTAACACCTGCATTCTTCCTACAACACCATCTTCAGGAAGGGCTGGAGAGCTGCTGCTGCCCTAAGAAGGATCTTAAGACCCTGGCTTTTATTTATTTATCTGTTTTTATTTGAGTCTAGTTGACACACAATGCGATATTACTTTCAGGTATACAACATAGTAATATTGTGATTCAATGTCTCCATACATTATGTATGCTGACCACAAGTGTCGCTCTCCTCTGTCACCATACAGCCCGGTGCAGTATTGCTCTATTCTCTATGCAGTGTTTTTTATTGCTGTGACTTGTGCATTCCGTACCTGGAAGTCTGTACCTCCCACTGTGCTCCATGCATTGTGTCCCTCCTCCCACCCCCATAAGCACCTGACTTTTTAGCACTATTCCTGTTCCTTCTCTTACTGCATTTCTATCGCAAGCATGATTTTCTTCTCAAATCTGCCTTCTGTGTCTTTAAGAGGGTTGTATTTGGAGGCAGCACATCTGGCTGCTCTGAAAAAGGGCCACAGTAACACCGAAGCCACCATGTTACAGTTACTTTGCCTAATTGTGTCTTTTTACTGTTACACTTCTGTTGAACTTTGTGCAAGTTTCTAGGGTCAGTTCTTCTTTTGCATCCTACTGGTACAATTTTCATTTTGCCCCCGTATTTAACTAATCACGAAGGACATTCTAGTACTGTCCATATTATATATTTATTATATGTACGTGAATTAACATTAAAATAATGAATTAGTGTAATTTTTCCTCAAAGACAATAAGTTATAACTACCTGAATCTTAATTGTTGCTGAAAAAATGTATTAATTTTGGTATATACTCCCTAATGATGGCATTCTTACTTGGATGTATTTTATAAGCTTCAGATCTAGCTACCCTAGAACTGCTACTACTTGAAGACCCATCTTTATATGTTTTTAAACCTGTATTTTACACACATACACACATGCACATACACACCACATTTTTTCCCTTTTGTACCAAGTTGGGCATCTGATTCAGTGGCCTTACATGTTCTCTGTTAGTACTATTGCTGTTGCACTGGGATATCTATCAAAATGATATGTGGATCCTAAAACTAATAAATAAGTTTAGCAAGGTTGTAAGATACAAAGCTCAACAAAACAGACTTACACAAAATCACATTTTTATATACTAGCAATGAGCATGGAAACCAAAACAAAAACTTAAAATTGCTCCAAGAAAATGAAATCATTAGTTAAAAACTTAAAAACCATGTACAGACTCTACATGTGGAAAATTACAAAATACTAATAAAAGAAATCAAAGAAGTCCTAAATAATTAGAGAGGCACCTGGTGTTTATATTTCAGAAGATTCACATGACAAAGATGTCAATACTCCTGAAGTTGATAGCAATCCCATAAAAATCTTCAGGAAGTTTTTGTAGATAAAGTAATTCTGAAATTCATATGGACAATCATGGAATAATTCAAAAACTCTTGGAAAATTAATCATGTAGGAGGGAAGAAGCCCTCAGCTGAATATTAAAACTTATTATATGTCTATCGTCCCTAAGAAAATGTGATATTGACAGAAGGATAGGCACAGATCAGTGGAACAGAGAAGAAAACCCAGAAATAGACCCCTATAAATGTGTCCAAATGAGTTTTGACTAAGGTCCAAAAGCAATTCAATTAAGGAAGAATACTTTTTTTCAACAAATGATCTGGCGCAGTCAGAGACATTCATGTGCCAAAGCAAACAAACAACCCGCTCCGCCATGAACCACAACACAAACCTCATACCCTTTAAAAAATTAACTTAAAATAGATTAAGCACTTAAACCATAAAACTACAAAATGGATAGCATAATGTAATGTACATTCAAAACTATAAAATGTTTTAAAAAAAAGCAAAGGACAAAATCTTTGGGATTTGGCATTCACAAAAGTGTTATTAAACTTGACATGAAAACATACTATAAAAAGGAAATTTGAATGAATTGGACTTTATCAAAATTAAAAGTTTTTACTCTGAGATATACCCTGCTAAAAGGATGAAAAGTTAGGCGCAGATGAGGAGAATGAATTTTCAAACCATCTATCTGACAAAGGACTAGTATCTAGAATATAAAAAGAATTCTGAAAATTCAGCAGCTAAAAAAGTTAATTAGAAAATGAGCCAAAGACATTGACACATTCAACTTAGATATACAGAGGGTAGATAAACACATGAATAGGTGTTCAAAATCATTTGCCATTATAGAAGTGCAAATTAAAACCACAACGAGATGTCATTTACACACCTACCGGAAGGACTAAAATTTAAAAAAAAAAGAAAAAGAAAAGAAAGTAGTGACCGCACTAAGTGCTTATGGAGATGCAGGGAAACTGGAATTTTCAAACATTGGTGGTGGGAATTTTTCCAATTACTTATAAACCTATGCGGGTAAATACCATATGGCCCAGCAATTGCATTTTTGGGCAATTACTCTAGAGAAATTAACACAGAAACTTTTAAATGAACTTTATAGCAGTTATATTCAAAATAGCCAAAAATTAGGAACAGCCCAGTTGTCCTTCAACAGATGAATAGGTAGAGTGTAATATTTTTGAATTATGGAATAATACTTAGCAATAAAAAAGAAGAACTGTTGGTATACTCACTAAATTGGATGTATCTAGAGGGAATTATGCTAAATTTTAAAAGCTGATCCAAAAATTTCCATATTATATGATTCCATTTATATAATTTTCTTGATATGACCAAAATATAGAAATGGAAAACAAACTCATAGTTTCCAGGATTTAATGAAGGGCAAGGGTGGAAAGAAAGTGGCAACATAAAAGGGCAACATGAAGTATCTTTGTAGCAATAGAACTGTTCTTCGAATTGAGTGTAAATATCCTGGTTGTGACATTGTATAGTCTTGTAAGATATTAGCTTTGGAGGAAACTGGGTAAACTTGCAAGGTATCTCTTTATAGTATTTCTTACAACTCCATATCAATCAGCAATTATCTCAAAACCACACACACACACAAAAAGCAAACAAATAAATACATGGATGAGACTTTCAGCTCCTGTATAGGTTGGGAACTTGATTTTTAGAGATGAAATAGGCTCTTCAGCCTCTTAAACTGAACCCAGTTTTTTGTTAATTTACACGACATGGTCAACTAAAAACTTGATAGCATTGTAGAAACAACATCAGTGCATTTAATATTTATTAAAAAAAATAAAAGCTCATTTGATAACAACAGTGTTCTAAAAGAATGACTTAAAGGCCATAATTTTTTAACGTTACTTGTAGAGCCCATTGAGGGCAGAACTGAATGCCTGGGTTTATTTCTTATTGAGCCACTACAAAACTGCATGCATAGAATCATGCTTTGATGGTCTTACAAGAAATATCTTTTGTATCCTGAGAATTATAGGAATTACATCTTCATATGCACATTGTAAATTATGTGATCAGGTTTTCTCCTCATGGGCTGTTAAAATGTTAGAGCTACATAGGGACCAGTCTCTAACAATGCAGAGGTCGCTGTGACATACTTTTCCAGGCATGCAGAAGTGTTCTCACTTCATTTTTTATCCTACCTTTAATTTATATGTCTTGTTAAAGCTTATGAGTCTTTGGAAACTGCCTAAAATCTCTCTTGGAATAAAATTAAATAAATATATCATGATGCATATCTGCATTAGCCCCCTAATAAACCGTAATTATGTAAGCAATTGAAAACTTTGAGAAATCTCCTCTATTTCTGAAATTTCTCTAGGCCTCCTACAAACTCACCTTTATCAAGCATAGCTTGGCAAACTAGGTTTTGAATCTACTTCTTTTGACTTCTCTTCTTAGCCTTCTGATGGATGGGCTGGTTTGGACTTGCTACCTGATTGTAGCCTTTGACATTCTTCCAGCATGTTCTCCTTCACTTCTCACCGAGGAAATAAGTCATCTGATTCACATGCTCTCTCTGAGCTCCATGGGATTCATCCAGAGAGCGCAAATGCATCAAGACCCTGGAACATGTATTCTAATTTAATCTTAGTCAGTTTCCTTTGATGGAAGCCATTCTTTGACCTTTTCAATCCCCACTAAACTCAGTTCGTATTTCAAACCCTCTTCAAAATGGCCAATTTATTTAACCATAAATAAAATTAACCTTGGATAGATGCAAGAGGGATAAATCTTTTTTTTTTGATAAGCAGAAGATGTAGAGTCTGTCATTTCTAGGGCCATTTCTAGAGTGACTAGGAAATGTTGGTAGATATATATATATATATATATATATATATATATATATATAGTATAACTAATAAACTTAGTGATGATATTTTTTATTCATGGAGTGATACATATTCGTAAGTGTGAGCATTGCCCACACCACATCCATATTGTGCTGTAAGATTTTGTAAGTCATTTTTAAGGAAATAATTCCTTTGGCTTATCATTTATAAAGACCATGAAAATTTAAAATCTGCATCAACATGCCTGCTCTGTCTTAGGTTCCTGGTTCAGAACAGGATTTTTAGGTTCTTCTGTGATTTTTCCTATCTTCTATGCTCCTTTACTTTCCACTTCTAGAAAATATGAATTTTCCACGCATAATATCTGTGTGTCATGTACTCAAGGAATGTAAATATTTGAGGAAAGCAGCTTTAGACCAGTCAACAGTGGTTGTAGGTCTGTTTGTTCCCTTCTGGCTTTTTAAAAATAGCTCCTAAACATGCTAAGTTCATAGCCAATGTTTTTTTTTAAGACACAATGAAAGATAAAGATACAACATGCCAATGAATTTAAGTAATATATACAAAAAAATGAAGAAACCCCAGAGTGAAAGGTAGGTGATAGAGCGTAAACATGAGACTCATGTGCTCTCCACTGACTAATTTAAAAATGCAGTGCTGTGTTCCTTCTGTTTATGACTAATGTTTAGGTCTTATTTTTTAAGAAATACATGAGACCTTGGTCTGTTTTGTTTCACAAGAATGTGACTAATCCTTCATAAACTTCACGAGAGTTGAACGGATGCAGTGTTGACTATCAGTAACTGAATTCCTGAAACAAAAATAAATATGACTAGTTTCATTTAAAATGTAGATGGGACTCCATAGAAAAGAACAGAGATTGATGATTGTGCTATAATGGAATTGGTTGGTTGCCAGCCTTGAGCGTCATTCAAGAGTGGCAGGTGTATTATTGTAGAATGAACAATGAGCTTCGTGTCAGAATGTCTAACTGTGTCACCTCAAGGAAGTCTGTTTTCATTATCAAGGGTACATTTCTAATAGATGAGATCCTCTGGTATCCTAGGACATGTTAGAGAAGGGCCACAAACAAATTTCACTAACCCAATCCTAGAGAATCTGACCATCACACGTTCTTCCTTATCCTCAAAGGTGGGCCATGAGTGTCACCAACTTAGTTCCCCGAAAATATCTTAAAGGAGAAATAAAGAAAAACACTCTTCTTCTGAAACCTTTCAGCCCTCTCCAACTGTCATCATACACAGTGATTATATTCAGGAGGATACAGTAAGGGATTGCTACCTTTGACCTTTGGAAAATTTGGAGAAATCCATTCTCATATTTATTATCTCTGTTTTCCTAGCATCTTCTACTAGTCAGTAGAATATCTTGTTATTTATGTTTCTCCCCACATTTGTTTACTAATTCATGAAATGTTCCCAGCTCTGGGAACCCAAAGCTGAACAAAATCAAGGCAAACAAAACCCAACAAACATCTATCCTTAGAGAACTTAAGTAATTACCTCCAGTAATTGCCTAGGCAAATGTAAAATTATCACTAAAGTAAGTTCTGTGAAGAAGCGATCCTGGACAATCAGTGCTAAAGTGGTGGCATTTATGCAATCATGGAGGTGAGGCCAGGTTTTCCGGAGGAAATCATCATTTACATAGCATCTTACTGGATACTACTGGATGAGTAGTATCTGGACACTGGATGAGCATGGGTAGTTTAGTGAAAGGTGGAGGAGGGGCATTCCAAATGAAGACAATGACATGTGAGGGGGTCTTGTGTTTAGGAGGAAGAGGAGTAAATAGAAACTCATTGTGGCTGGAGTTGAGGGTAGAAGAGAGAGGCTGAGCAAGTACTGGTGAAGATATGTAGTGCCTAACATTTTGTTTAATGTTTTAGAGATTGTCCTGAAACCAGTGAGAAACCATCTAAGTTTACTAAGTAGGATTGAAAGTGGTTGATATGATGCAATGTTTTGCTGTTGTTGTTGGGTTTTTCTTTGTTTTGTTGTTGTTGTTTTGTTTTGTTTTTAATCAGGAGGGACCATTCTGCCTGTTGTATGGAGACTGGAATAGAGGGCTTTCCTGATGGATGCAGGTGGATCAGGTTGAGGGAGTTGAGACCGGTTCAAGGCCCTGGGAATGTTGGTGGAGGAAGGCAGGTGATATGAACTATTATGGAGCATAATCTCAGCAGGACTCCCAAGGGTGGGATTTGGGGCAGCTGGTGAACGGCATCAGGGCAGAAGGTGAATGTTAATGTCACTTGCCACCTGATTTATCAACTAGTAGAGGCACAGATAACACAATAGGAGTTTTCTTTTGTTTTTGTTTTTGTTTTTTAAACACAATAGGAGTTTTTCACAAATGTCTGTGCTTACTAGAGAAGAAAATATAGGTTGACCAATAGTAGCTCACCTTATTCCCAGGCAGGTCACCCATAAGAAAGTCCCTAAACCTGGGGCGCCTGGGTGGTTCAGTGGGTTAAAGCCTCTGCCTTTGGCTCACAGGTCATGATCCCAGGGTCCTGGAATTGAGCCCCACATCGGGCTCTCTGCCCAGCAGGGAGCCTGCTTCCTCCTCTCTCTCTGCCTGCTGCTCTGCCTACCTGTGCTCTCTCTCTGTGTCAAATAAATAAAGAAAATCTTTAAAAAAAATAAGGAGATCCTAATCTGGCAAATGTTGAGCCAAGATATACACTAATACTATTTTGAATTGAGAAAAAATCTGATCTCTGCTCCTCAGGTCTATTTCTTAACTATCTAAAAATAATATGTTAGTGGTTTAATGCTAATGGATCATAACCATATTAATATATAACTTTGAAAGTCTGTTAAATATGAATCCATATTAATATGTAGAATGTTTAGTTTACAGTTTTGCTAAATTCCTTCTTGAATTTTCACCTTTGTCTACTCTTGGCAACATTTTTAGAATGAGGTTAATAAGTTCCATTAAGAAGGAATATAGACAGAACAGCTCAAGTTTATATTTAGCTTTTGACACTCATCATTAGACCATACAAAGGTAATAAACCTTTTGTGCTCTTCAAATTCCCTGCCAAAATTCCTTTCTCTTTCCTTTTAACATACCCAAAACACAGAGTAATTCTGTGGCATGACAGAGTGCCCTGTGTACCTCTGGTAAAAAGGCTAGTTCTAAGGATAGCATATAGTGGCAATAAAAGAAAAATCTGTCTTTACTGTGGTTTGAGGGTATGGTGGGAAGGAGATACAGAGAGAGATCAAGAGAGAAATGTAGAGTTTGCCTTCTACGGAGTCATCCATTGCGGTGGTGGGAGACATCTTGAGTAAGAAAGGTGGACTTCTCCAACAGACTACACAGCTGGCTGCCCAGAAGAACCAGGGCACCAGCCCCTTGGAGTTGCCCTAGTGGGTCAGAGTGATCATGCAGAAGGAGGCTTCCTCAGTTTTCTGAGCCCTGAGCAGGGTTTGGAACCAGGGCATGCTGTGGGGCCCAAGGTAACCACCATACCATGGATAGTGGCTTTAAACCCATGGGCTAATTTCTAGTTAAAGAATCTGGCAGAACCTCAGAGCTCTGCAGTCAAGGAAGCGTTAACTGGATGCTGAGTCAGTGAGGAACAGAGGGCTGCTGATATTCCCCCCAGCTCATAATAATCAAAGTAAGAGCTGATATTTATTGAGTGCTATTTTAAGGTCTTTCCGTGTATTTAGTAACTTAATCCTTCTTCACGCCTTATAAAGTAATTACTTATACAATCTTCAGTTTACAGATGAGGAAATTGAATACAGAAATGTTAAGTAACTTACAGAGCATCGCACAGCTAATAAATGGAGATCCAGGATTTGACGTAGATAATCGGATCCACACACTGTGCTGTACCAGCTCTCTGCCAGCACGCGGCTCCCAGGCTGTTGCAGTGAGGCCAGCATGATTTAAAATGGCCAATTGGATTTGGGCTCCAAATCTGGCCCTCCACCTTCTTTTGGTAAATAATGTTTTTTTGGAATAACAGTTCTGCTCAATCATGCATGTCCTCTCAGAGGGTCCTTTGATGTAGTAATGGGAGAGTTGAGCAGCTGCGACACACACCACTTGGCTTATAAGACCTCCAACATCCACCACCTAGCCCTTTGTAAAAAAAGTTTGCAACCCCTGTAGTGGACAAAAGCTTTCCAAAATTCCAGCCAGAGGGCATTCAAGGAGTGGCAGGAACCAAGGAAATCCTCCAGTTACATGAGGATGCAAAAAACACTCAAGTCTTTCATGAATATCTGGATGCTTTCTTAGCTGAAAAAGCAGAAGCGTGCGTTTCACCAGAGAACAACCCTCTGCTACCTGAAAAGACTATTTTCCTTATTGTTTTGGCCCAAACTGTAAATTATAAGCCAGATTAGACATTTATTCAGAGGCCCTGAAAGAATGCCAGGTAGTTATATACAAATTTGTAAATGTAAACACATTATGAGTTTGGGAATTAATCGATATTAGATGTTACTATTTAAGTTTTATGTTAATAAAAAAACATGTTTCAGGGTACCTGCTGAAGTATATGTGGATGAATGGACATGCTGTCTTGAATTTTGGCAAATAAAATTAAAAATATATGGAGTATGGTAAAAAAGAAGGCCAAATTAATGAGACTTGTTTAAGCTAAGTGATTAATACATTAGGATACCTTACACTATTCTTTTTACTTTTCTGTGTTTAAAAATGCCCCTAATGGAAAGTTTTAAAAAATATAGTGTAAATTATTCAGACAGTTTCCATGTTTTTCTCATGAACCAAATACAAAAAACTCAGTATTTTCATCATAAGCTTGTCATAACATCCATTCATTATTTTCTTTGTCCCATCAGAAAAGAATTGATGAATTGTCTCTAAGCATAAATAAGGAAAGGAAGCGGGCGGCTGGGTGGCACAGTGGGTAAAGCCTCTGCCTTCGGCTCAGGGTCCTGAGATCGAGCCCTGCACTGGGCTCTCTGCTCAGCAAGGAACCTGCTTCCCCCGCCTCTCCCTCGTGCCTCTCTGCCTACTTGTGATCTCTCTCTCTGTCAAATAAATAAATAAAATTTAAAAAAAATAAAAAAAAAAAAAGAAAGAAAGAAAGAAAAGGAGGAAGAGACACCTACTGGGCAGTTACAGATTATTTGACAACTCTGTGTTGCCCGACGTTGCACTCTGCCAGAATGAACTGGAGTATGAGGGGTGGCAGATGGCACAGCAGAGTTCCCATTCCCAGAGAATCACCAATAATAAACATTTCCCGTCTCTCTTATTTCCCCAGTGGGTATAGCATGGAATGGTTGAGGGAGGCAGGTAGACTCTTAGAAAACACCTCTTAAAAATCATTTTCTCATTATTAAAAAAGGAGAAGGTAAAATATGCATAAAATATCTCTTGCAGCAATTAATTTGAATATTATATTTTATTAGCCTATATTATCTGTGTTGTGTTTTAACAATGATATCTAGCACCTGTCAAAAACAAGGTTTCAGTATGTCAGTCAAAACTGACAATTCTGAAAATAACACAGAACATTTTTTTTTTACATGCTCTTCCACTAGATTATCTCTGGTAATATAATTTCCATTTTGATTTCTAATTTGATCCAAAAATTATATATTAGTGTCTTCTTAATCATCAAGTATTTATGATTTTTGATATTTTAAAATATAGATGTAGATTTTTTTTTCTTTCTATTGGAAGGAAATAGGGTTCTGTGTATATAGCTCATAATTTATTTTTAGAGGAATTATTGAGTGCCCTGTACCAGGCATTATTGCAGACATGAAAGAAGTAGCAAGAAGGGAAACAGCCCTGCTTTTATCAACTTTACATTCTAGGGTTTTAAAATCAAAATGCTGCTATTGCATTTAGTTCATTCACAGCCTCAGATTTTGTTTACTAATTCTAACCCATTCTGAAAGAAGAAAATGAAAATGTCCTACTATAGTTTCATATCTTATCAGAGTCTCCTTGCATTTTTATTTTCGAATTCTACATTTAGCTTCTATTATTATTATTATTATTATTATTATTGCTGTCATGATTATTATTATTGACAAATGTTTGCCTTTATTTCTAATAATGAACTACTTTATCCTGATTGGAGTTTTAAGCTTAAAATATAATCTTGTTTGATAAAATTAAATATAATCTTGTCTAACATTGGTATAATAATAATGATAATCATTATTATTATTATTATTTTGTTTGTTTGTTTGTTTTTGCTCTGACCTGCTATCTTATTGTCTTGCTTCTTTTTATTTCCATCTATTGATGAGCACTTTGTTTTCATATGCTTCGGGCTTCTTTTTTTGTGTGTAGAAGCAGCATACCACCTGACTCCTATATAATCCCACCTAATACACCATCTTTTAATGTAAAAATTGACTCTGTTTACATTTAGGATGACAATATGTGCAACTTTCTTCTTTCCCTCTGACTTTTCATTTATTATTTATTTTACTTTTTGTTCCTTTTTCTGTGTTTTTCCTTCATGTTTTATTTTTTCAATGTGGTCAAGTTATTTGCTTTGTTTTCTCCCTTCATTGTTTGGGCGTTCTGTTTTATAATTCCATTAGACGTTATCTTCTGCAGAAGAAGTCCATGTACTTTTTTTAAGGAAGCATAATTGACATACAGTACTACATTTGTTTCAGATTCGACAGTTCTCTACATTATGCTGTGCCCAAAATGATAAGTCGTTACCACCTGTCACCATATGATGTTATTAGTGACTATGTTGCCTGTGCTGCATTTTTCATCCCTGTGATTTATTTTATAACTAGAAGTCTGTACCTCTTAATCTCCTCTACCTATTTCACCAGTCCCCTCACTTTCTCATCTCTGGCAACCACCAGTTTGTTCTCTATATTTATGAGTCTATGTTATACTTCAAATGATAATTGTAACCAGCATCTGTTTTACTGGCATCACTTATAAAAGGAAGAAAAAACTTCTTCCAGGAGAATCCGTACCATCCATCCATAGTCACATGTGGTTATTTATGTTAAAATTAATTAAAATTAAAAACTCTATTTCTCAGGCTCAGCAGTCCCATTTCAACTTGTCAAGGGTCATAGGAGACTAGTGGCTACCATATTGCTAAATGCTTATTTGGAAAACATTTTTAATATTGCAGAGAATTCTACTGGACTGCATTGGTTTATAGGCTATGGATATATACTTTATATACTACTTATATACATTTTTGGGTTATATATCATAACATTGGTGAGGTCACTGTTAGTAGGTTAAATATTAAAGATTGATAAATAAGTCAGTTTCCTAATACAAACATAAAATGATCAATAGGACTTCATGCCACAAACCAGTTGAATAATATCAGTGTCTTAAGTGAGGGGTTATGTAACAACAAATTGGTTTGGTTAAGTGAGGATGTCCCAGGAGAGCTTCTTGTAAACAAACTACCCAGGACTCAATTTCATGATGACAAGATTTCAAATAAGTTTAAATCTGATAAGAGAGGACCTTTACCTTAACTCGCCTAATGTCTATAGACCTAGCGTCCTCAAGATATCTGACTTGTAAATAGTCTGAAGCTTTTACTATTATCTCAGTAACAGGCTGTAATGGCTGGCTTAATGCAATGTATTCTGAAAGCACCTGTGTCAACAGTCTTTCTGTTTTTTTAAGATTATTCATTAACTGTTCAATGAAACATATGGCCTTCAGGTTCAACACAATTTTATCTGAGGTTGAATTAAATCATTTGGAGACTCAACATTTTATTCTCTTTTCCAGCATCTACCATTAGATGGTAAAAAGATGTGCTCTGTTTTTTCTACCAAGGCACTAGAAAGGTCCTACTATTCTCTCGTACATGCAAGAAAGATAAACCCTAGAATAATTTTAGATTTCCTTCCCTCATACACATACACATATGTGCAGAAAGATACATAACTTACCACTGTCCTGTCTGATCCTTTCAGTTCAGCTGAGGACTCCATTTTAATTTATTTGGAGGATCATAGCATTCCTAAAATAATATCATCACATAGGGCATGTGACATTTTTTCAGTCATTGAAAGATTCTTTGTAATAACAAAATCAGGAAAACATTTTAACACTTTTCAATAAAGGATGGATATAAATAAACCTGGTCCCTCACTTATAGATATTTAGGTTGTTTTAAATTTTGTTAATACAAATAATGCAACAAAGAATAACATTGTACTTTAGGGGTGCCTGGGTGGCTCAGTGGGTTAAGCCTCTGCCTTCGGCTCAGGTCATGATCTCAGGGTCCTGGGATCGAGCCCCGCATCGGGCTCTCTGCTCCACGGGGATCCTGCTTCCTCCTCTCTCTCTGCCTGCCTCTCTGCCTACTTGTGATCTCTCTCTGTCAAATGAATAAATAAAATCTTAAAAAAAAATAAAAAGAATAACATTGTACTTTCTCATGTAATCAAGTATGTCTAGGACATATTCCCAGGGGTAGAACTGTGATATCATGGTATGTGTTTGTATATTTTGCTGGATATTGTCAAATTGTTTTCCAAGGGTTTCTACCACCAAACAATATTCTTACCAGAAATGTATAGGCATGCTTCTCCTCCTGCAGTTTTACCAAAATTGTCTAAATTTTTGAATTTTAGAATTTTTTTCTAGCCAATCTGATAGGCAAAAAACTCTAACACCGTGCGACTTAAATTTATTTTTTCTTATTTGGAGTGTGACTGGGCTCTCTTCATATGTCTAAGAGCCATTCATAACTCCTATTTCACAGTTGTCTATTTCTATTTCTTTAGCACATTTCTTCTCTGATCATTGTCTTTTTCTAATTTTCTAAGAGCACTTTGCATAATAGAAAGATAAGCAATTTTTGGAATAGTTTAGAAATAATACTAATTTTTTCAGGCTATCATTTGTCTTTTGATTTTTCCTAAGGGGTTCTTTTTGCACAGAACATTAAAATATAAATATATATATATATTCTTAAATATATGAAATGTAAATTTTATATATAAATATGTATAAATATAAAATTTATAAAAATATAAAATATATCTATATTTATAGGTGAGTTTATTTGTTCAGTTTCTGAATTTTCTTGAACTTTGAGTCATTGTATTGGTCAGAATAGGGCTAGGTTATGCTAATTTTAGTTCATATGATTGTTGACAGAATTCAATTGCTTGAAATTTTGGGACTGAAATTCCTGCTTTCTTGCTGTCTATCAGCCTAGTCCCACTCTGAGCCCCAATAGGGCTTGCATTTCCCTGCGCAAAGCCTGGCTGGCTGATAAAGGACCTTCACTGCATCTGTAAAAGCCTTCACCTTTGCCATGTAATGTAGTTTGATCATGGAGTGATGTTCCGTCATAGTCACAGGTCCCATCCTGGGGGCCATTTTAAAATGGTGCCTACCACAGATGCCCTTAGAATTCCTCTTCTTATCTACTTGTTCACATGTCTATTAGTTTCTCAGCTCCTTACACACATTTATAATGCATTTTAATATTTGCTAGGAACCATTCTCTCTCATCTTTTTTTAAGAGCTTCACTGGCTTATATTTATTTGATATAATTTCCATTATTGACTTTAGAGTAAGTTTAACTTATTAAGAGAAAAACCTGTAGGGAATTTTATAAGTACCATGATAATATATTTAATTCTACTAATGGAGAAGTGGCAAAAAAAAAAAAGTGGATTTTAAACAATTTTTTTTTTAAGATTTTATTTATTTATTTGACAGAGAGAAATCACAGGTAGACGGAGAGGCAGGCAGAGAGAGAGAGGAAGGGAAGCAGGCTCCCTGCTGAGCAGAGAGCCCGATGCGGGACTCGATCCCAGGACCCTGAGATCATGACCTGAGCCGAAGGCAGCGGCTTAACCCACTGAGCCACCCACGCACCCAAAGTGGATTTTAAATGATGGTGAGGTTTCCTGTTTAGAACCTATTATGATTTTCTATTTGTTTAAGACTTCTTTGGTTTCAATTAGTAGTGTTTTAATTCTTCCCCAGTATACTTCCTATGTATGTCTTATTGGTTTTAAGATATTTTATTTTTTGTTCTGGTTATAAGTGAGATCTTTTACTAATACATCTTATCGTAGTTATTATTTTCCTATATGCAAGCTACTGATTTTAGTTTATTAACTTTATATGATAATTTTTCAGTAGATTCTTGGATTTTCCACCTATGCAATTCTAATTGTAAATAATGATCATTTTTTCTCTTCCTTTCAAGTTTACACATCCAGTTTCTTTTTTTTTTTTTAATGGACTGAATGTGATCAGCTAATTGATTTCTAGTGAACTAATGTGCTCTTAAGGAATATTGATAATAGTGGACATGATTTTCTTATTCTCGATTTAGTGAGAGTGGCTTTCACACTAAGTATGATACCATTTTACGTTGATATAAATATATTCCTCTTGAAAAAACTAGTATTCCATTCATTAGTAGCTTTTTATCAGTTTTATTGATATAAATAACATATAATATTGTATTAAAGTGTGTAACAATGATTTGATATACATATATAGTGAGATGAGTATCCCCATAATTTTAGTTAGCATTGATTACTATTTTATTGATTTTTTTCAAATAAATAATAGCTGAATTATGTCAGTGTACTGTTTAACATCTTTTGAAATGATTATAAGATTTTCCTCCTTGGACTCATTAATATGACTGTTTGTATAAATGGATCTAATATTAAACGCTTCTTACATTCCTGGTATTAACATCACTTGACCATGATGTCTTGTTCTTTTAACATGCTGCTGAATTCAATTTGGCGATATTTTATGTGGCTCTTACAGTGCTATTTTTAAGTAATATTGATGTGTAGTCTTATTTCCTATGCTATCTTGATCAGATTCTGGAATGACTATTACACATTCTTCTTTAAAACTCATTTGAAAAGTTACCTTTTCTTTTATAGTCTAGTGAAGTTTAAATAATATTATGGTTATCTGAATTAAAGGTCTGATAGAAGTGTCCTATGAAAACATCTGAGCCTGCTGGTTTTTTGATTGTGTGGGTAGGGGAGTGTGCTTTGCCTGTTTCATCTCTTTTGTCCATTTAAATTTTGCATCTTACTCTAATGGCTTGGGTGAATCATGGTTTACTGAGACTATTATTCATGTGATGCAGCTTTACCTACATGAATGTTCCGATTTTCAATATCATTTATAAAAAAAAAAAGTGGGATTTAAATTTGCAACTTTTTATGACACAAAATTAAGTCCTTTTTAAAATTCCTACTTAGGAGAGTCTTTGTTTTCTCATTTGGTTGTTAACTTCTTACAGTATTATATGTTCTTTATTAAAAATATTCTCTGCATTTGTTGATATATTTGTGTGCTTTTATGTGGTCAGTTTTTATGGCTGTCACATGGGCACATAAAATTGTACTTTATATTGTACAACAAATGGAATTTTATACATACAAACACACGTACAAATATGCACATAATTATATACATATAGGTGTATATATTATACCAGTAAGTTCTGTCTTATGGCTATATAGACTTTTCTGTATTGTTCATTATTTTTGTTTATTTGACTGTCCCTATCTGTGAGAAATGAATTACTGTCCTCTATCACTGACGGGGACAATATTAACTTGGGTCTTTCATCTTGAAACGTGTCCTTCTATAGTTGAGAGATGTGAAATCGTTGTTGTTGTTGTTTTCCGGAGTGTCTTTTATGTTGTGGGATGATGTGCAGAAATCTGAGACTATTCAAATTTTCTCTTCTAAAAATTAAAAAAATAATTTTGGGTAATGAGGCAAAAAACTATGAATGAACTCATTTATAAATTCTAGTACTTAAGAATATTTCATAGTGTTGGCCCTATTAATCAATTTTCTGTGTTATTATTGGAACTTTTTCCATTTTGAGTTGCCTTCTTCATTTTACATTTTTTATTAAAAAATACCTATATTATTTAACATATTGTTTATAACATTTGTTGTGTTTCTCTGTTTTGGCTCTCCCCCCCCCCCCCCACCCAGGGACTTGAATTACATATACTGAATCTGCTTAGGTGATACTGTGCATTTCTCATTTTCTCTCTAAGCCTTTTTAAGATTTTGTCTTTCTTTTTCCTTTTTCCTTTTATTTTTTTTTTTAAAGATTTTATTTATTTCTTGAGAGAGAGACAGTGAGAGAGAGCATGAATGAGGAGAAGGTCAGAGAGAGAAGCAGACTCCCCATGGAGCTGGGAGCCCGATGCGGGACTCGATCCCGGGACTCCAGGATCATGACCTGAGCCGAAGGCAGTCGTCCAACCAACTGAGCCACCCAGGCGTCCCTCCTTTTTCCTTTTATTGATTTTTCATTTCTTCCTGTTAAAATCTTTTTCCAAATTTGATTTTTTTCTTATAATATCTTGAACTCAACTTAGTTTAAGAAGGCTAGTTCTTCAAGTCCCTGTGTTTTATTCCAAACCAAAAGTATTATTTTTGAAATTTAAGACAGCCTCTTACTTAGGCTATTTTTTTAAGCTATTTTTTTAGGTTTTTAGAAATTTTTCTTCTTCGGGGCTCTTTTTTGACATGTCTTATAATGTCTTCTCTTCCCTTTCCCCCATGTGGCTTCTACTCAATCACAGCTACTTATGTGAGTGCCTGCTTATGTTTTTGAAAAGCAACACTGGGGGTGCCTGGGTGGCTCAGTGGTTAAAGCCTCTGCCTTCGGCTCAGGTCATGATCTCAGGGTACTGGGATTGAGCCTCACACCGGACTCTCTGCTCGGAGGGGAGCCTGTTTCCCCCTCTCTCTGTCTGCCTCTCTGCCTACTTGTGATCTCTCTCTCTGTCAAATAAATAAATAAAATCTTAAAAAGAAAAAAAAAAAAGCAACATCGTAACTTTATTTAAAGTTCCTGAAGATGAAGTTTGTGTGTATTTTTTTTTTTTTGGTTACTTTTTATGATTACAGGAAGAATTAGAGGAAAAATTCTGCATATGCAGCTGTGTTCATACCACAATTTCTTCTTCATACTTTTTAGTTCATATATTAATCTGTGGCTTTCAGGAGCTATAATTTATTAGGATTTTTCCTGATTATTTCACTTATTTTCTTCTCTGGCTGCAGGACTCCTTAGATGTGCTAGAATTTTCCTTCATCTTCTCCCTGGAACTCAGGTTGAGCTCTGTAGGTACATTAAGTTGGAGCCATGCCACAAATGGTAGAAAGTGTTGTAGTCTCTTCTACCATCGTCTAACAGCGGAGCAAAAGCATGGTTTCTATTTTTTACCAAAAAAGCTCATGAAGCCTATTTTCTTCTCTTCCAGATGTTCTATCTTCATATATAGACAAGACTCACTACTCACTACTGGCACATCTCTCCCAGCTGTTTGGGAGCTAGAGAAATCTGGCAACTCCTAAGGACTGATGCCACCCTTTTTTTCTGGGATCCAGAGTTCTCTGAAGGTTATGTGCCTGTTAGGGTCCACCATTATTTTCTTCTGGAAGTCTCCAGCATTAATTCCCAAGATCTCATCAATCTCAGAGTAGAGAAGCTCTTGCACCAGCTCTAGACTTCAGACCCCTTGACAGTGTCTGAGCCTTCACCAGCACCCTCCGGGAGTCTCAGTGGTTGTTGGGGGTGAAGGACAGCTCAGATGCATGTAAGCTGTCATCTCCTATCCTTCCCTTATTATTGCTTATGAATATGTTTTGTACAAATTCCTGTGAGATTGCAGAACTACAGAAAAATAAATTGGCATAAGGTTTTAAACTGCCATGGGTGAAATTTTAAAACAACTCCCATGTTGCCACTTACTGTGTTTCAAGGTCTCTTACTTGAAATGAAGGTGATAGTGTTTCATTTCACAAACTGCTTTGTATTAAAAAAAATAATAATAAAAGAGAGAGAGAAAAAAAGAACAAAACAAAACAGGCGCCCTTGAAGAAAGTCCTCCACTGTTTGGCTGATTGCTTCTGATACCCTGGAAGGTCCAAGTCAGAGCATTTGGGAGAATTCCAACTTCTACTAGAATTCTGCTCCCAGGCAGGAGGGAAGGTAGAAATTAATCTGACTCCCAGGAAAATCGTCTATATTCCAAGTCATGGGGGAAGGAAGTCAAAGAAAAGGGAAGTTAAATAACTCACCAAAATAAAGAGGCAAACAAAAAGCATGTATCAGGAACAGTAACATGGAGCCCTTAAATAAGAGTGTTTAGGGAGGTAAGAGTCAAGGGAAGAACTTTGGACAGGTAAATCGGAGGGTGTCTTAAGTTAGCTTGTAATGTCAGTGCCTTTCAACTTAAATTGCTTCTCCCTGCTCAGCCCTTTCTTTGGTGTATCTCGGTTGATTATGGTGATGATGAGGAGGAGGATGATAACAGCAACATCAACCCTCCTTCTTCTGCAAACTTTTAAACAACACGTGGCCAATCTATCGCAGATTATTTCTGCAGTAACATTTGCCTCACCTTCTTGCTGTAACTTCTTTTTCTGTCCTTCATTATATCTCCTGGATGACTGCCATTGCCTCTTCACAGCTTTCTTTGGGAACTTCCAGTCTCTGCCTCCAATTCATCCCTCTCACAGTTGTCAGAGTACTGTTTTCCTCTACAAGTGACCTCCGATTGTCAGTGTAGCGTTGCCGCAGTATCATTCATCTTCTTCATTCTTGTGCTTTCTGTTTTGTGAATAGAAGGTTAGAGCAGGCACCAAAAAGGGGATGTGACTTGTGCTGTGTTTTCTGAGCCAGTCGGAGAGGAGAATTACGGATTTTTCTATCAGGCAGACTCAGATTGAATGCCGTTCATTTCTGGGTTTATGTCTGTTATCCTGCAAATTATGAGTACCCCCAAATGTTAGTGTGCTATTATGCCATGGGGATAGAAGAATTCTCTACCACATAAAACTATTTTTATACAACTATCAAAGTAGTCTGGAGATTTCAAATTTCATTCCAATAAAATTGAAAGAAAATGAATAACATTGACACAACTGAGCACAAAAGAATAATATTATATTTTCTGAAATATACACATCAACCACTTTAGGTTATTGTATATGAAAGGACCATGAGGGTAGCTGGGTTGAGTACACCAGCAATTTCTTCCAGTCATTTTTTTGTACTTGCAAAATACTGTAAGGAGTGTATCCAGGGAGGGCTCTGATTTTGGCAGAGGCAGCATACAAAAACTGGAGAGACATATGTCTGTTCTTTGACCACCAATAAAAAAATTCCTTCTCCCTCTCCATCCCTTTCTGTCTCTCTCTTCCTCTGCCCTATTTCTTTCCCTCTCCCCACTTATCTAGGTATAAGGAATTCATCTCAGGATATGTCAAATCTCAGGCAAGCATCAGCACTTAGAAATTAGCTTTTCTGGATTGCCAAACATGGGGAAGTTTTGTGTTATTCCTCCTAAAGATTGTGCAGTGGAAGGAGACGTTTCTTTGTAGCTCCTCCCTGAGTACTGATCAGATGTTACTCTCTGAGATTCCAATAGGAAAGGGTGAGAGATTTTCAAGTGTGTAGGATCAGCAGCATTACTCACAAAATTAGTTTAAAGTAGGGTTTTGGGACAGCTGGCTGGCTTAGTCTGTGGAGTGTGTGACTCTTCATCTTGAGATTGTGCGTTTGAATCCCACACTGGGTGTAGAGATTACTTTAAAAAAGTGGGGCCTTAGTGCATGAGATAATTGTTTCCTTTTGGGTTCACCAGATACTTACACCTTTTTTTTCAAGATTTTATTTATTTATGTGACAGATCACAAGTAGGCATAGAGGCAGTCAGAGAGAGAGGAAGAAACAGGCTCCCCACTGAGCAGAGAGCCCGATGCAGGACTCCATTCCAGAACCCCAGGATCATGACCTGAGCTGAAGGCAGAGGCTTTAACCCACTGAGCCACCCAAGCGCCCTGATACTCATACTTTTATCTTAAATTATTTTCTGTGAATATTTGAGACTGTAACCACTTTGCCTGTCTGTTCCCAAGAAGCATAATGAAATGATCTCTTGACTTGTTCTCTTCTCCACCTGTATATAAGGGGAAATGGACCAAGTGATTAGGGAAACAAATATTTTTTTATGATTGAGATAGCACTTACTAGCTGTCCTGAAAACTGTGTCTTTATATTTTTCATTATGGTTAACCAAACCAAACCAAACAAGACAAAAAAACTCGAAGATATGGACATACAAGAAACCAGGTGGGATCAGGAAAATTGATGAGCAAGTGAGGTCTTGCTGCTTAATAGTTACTAAGAATTTGCCAGATACTTTCCATGCATCTGGTACTTGGTTAATTCCCCATATTATCTTATTTTATACTCACTCTAAACAAGAAGGGAATTTCCAGCTGTTCTTCCATTTTATCATTTCCAGCTGCCCTCCCATTTTATAGACAAAGGAATAAAGGCATTGAGACATAACATCTTGTCCACAATCATTCAAGTAGTAAATGCTAGACTTGGAATTGATTGCCTATGACCATAATCACCTTGATAGTCTGAGCTCCGTCCTATAGGTGCTGTCCCAGCCAGCAAATCATGATTACATGCCATTCTGGCTGTATTACTTGGAACAAATTATTTAATCTTTCTGCAAAATCAGGCCAATAAAACATCTCTGGTATAAGTGAAGAGTCAGTGATTTTATAAAGAATCCACACCATGATCTTGTTGCAGGCTCAGTGTGCTCAAGGAACATTGGTTGTCTTCCAGGGACAATTCCCTTTCTCTTAAATATTCACAAGCACAGACATTTAGTTTATTCTGTGCCACCAATAAGTAACACAGGGCCTCCCACATAGTAAATAATCAGTAAGAAAAGAAAAAGAGGAGCAGAAGCCTGGATGTACAAATTTTTGGAAGTTGACTCTTCCGAAAGATAGTACGAAACCATAGTGGCATATCTGAGTCTATATTGTGGGGGCCAGAATCGTAGCAAATAATTTGAGAAAACTATTCCAAATAGGCAGCCAAAGTTATCCTTAGAACAACCACTCTGTAGAAAGAAAAGATATGATCTGAAATGCAAACAGATAGAAGATGAGGACTCTGTGTTATGGTCCCCTTGTAGGCTCTTTGCCTGCACCTGCTATCTCTCTGACTCCTAGAGCCTGCAGTGGAAGTTCCATACCCTAAAGTACGTGAAAGGCAAGTGCCCAGATTGATTGGATTCTCACTAAGCTGTAAATAATAGGATTCCATTCCTTCCTCAGAAGTGTACTTGATCTAGGGATGTTTCAAGAGAGCACCTCCCGTGTAGGGAAGAATTATTGCCTAAGTAGAGGCAAAGCATCACAAGACAAGGAGATCTGAGGCAACATCACTATCCTGTGCAGCTTAGATATTATACCATATCAGACCTCCTCTTTGAACTTTGGCTTTCTTACCTATCTGGCAAGATAATAATTTCTGTTCAATCACAAAACTATGCTGAATCCAATAATATCCAAAAAAGTAGATTGATAACATAAAAGCACCATACAAATAGCATCAGGATCATTATTTTCATCGTTTAGCTGAGCCCGTCCTGAATGTAGTATCTGGAATCCTGACCGTTGAGGCAGTGCCCTGTTTGTGCTGCCTGGACACCCTCAGTCTCAGATGCCATCTCTTGGATGACCTTACCCAGGGGACAGTGAAGCAGTAAGAATGACCAGCTCTGGCCTCTAAAAGGCCCCAGGATCTTTCTACGGGGTGTTCTCAGAAAACTAGGGCAGCGCATCCACAGCCCAGTGATGGATGTGTGACTGGGAAGGGACGCTGTCCCCAGTCCAGTTAAGGCCAGATCCCGTGAACTTGTGTTTGGTTTCCAGCTGTGTCAGGGTAAATAGAGAGAAGTTTATGTATTCCAGGCCAACAGTTGGGAGGCCTTTACAACACTGAGCGCATGTCCATTTCATCCTCTCTGACAACTGAAGGCTTGGAATACATCAAAGGAATGGCTAAGTGGACAGTGTTAAGTGCTGTATGAACATGGTGGGTCAGTTTTAAGAAAGTTAACACTCTACTGCCTGGGCATGACCTCTTTGATTCTAAATCATTTTTTCCTACTACCTTGTTCTAACCTATCTTCAAATGAAAGAAGAGGGAGATTTAACTCCTTGGAAATATGAGCTCTGCTGCTCACTAACAGACCATACGGGCTTAGACAAGTTATTCAGTCTCTTTAAACCCTGCTTGTTCATGGGATAATAATGCAATCTGCCTGTTAGGGTTTGGGAAAAAAATCAGATAACTTAGGAAAGTCCTCAGCACATATTCAACACTCAGTAAATCTTATCTCTTGTGACATTTTTAGTTATAAGAGGAGCTTTATCACTTATTTTCTCTCATTAGCTTGACCTCAGCATATGACTTTAATCTACATGAGCTGATGTCTCTTAAGAAGCCAGTGTTGTGGGCTGATGTGACTTTTAAAACTGTAATCACATTTCCTCATCTTCTTATGAAATTCCAAACTTTTCGTTCATTATCTCTCCTCTTCCCAGTCTTCTGAAACTTCCAGATGGCAGAGTTTTAAATTTGGAGTGACCACAGAGATAAGCTCAAGGAACCCTCTCATTTTTGAATGGGGCGATTAGTGCCAAAGTAGGAAAATGACTTACTTATTTGTTTCCAGCATTCCATTAACTGACATTAAAAAGAGATGAAGAATATAAAAAAAAGTTGCAGAATATAAGCTCTCCCAGGCTCTGTTCCAGGTTCTTTTCTCTATCCAAAATTCATGCCACTGGATGTACGTTACTCTCAGTTTTCTGGGACTTACTTCCTCAACTCTAAAACAATGCCTTTGGACTTGACAGTCGCTAGCTGAGTGTGTGTGTGTGTGTGTGTGTGTGTGTTTGGATCTATTCAAATAGATACACATTTTTGTTTTTCTACCCATTATCAAGATAATGCATTTTCCATATGGCATTTATGTCTATATTTAAAATGATAACGTTTAGATGTAATACAGCACATTAAAAATAAAGCTGTGTGAGGTCTGCTATAAGCAATGTGTGAGGTCTGTTAAAAGTCCATCTACCAGGCAAGCCAAAACACTTACTGCTTAGAAGTACTTTTGAAACTTACTTTCTGAGCCCTTTGTGGAGACTGGGCACACTGTCATGTGCTGGTTAGCAAACAGCAGAGTCAAACTTCATCGCTGAGGAATGATTTCAGTTCTTGAAGTGGCTGGAGGTTAAGTAATCTGTGCGGTCAGTATGGGAGAAACCAGGGGCTCCTGAGTGGCTCAGTTGGTTAAGCCTCTGCCTTCAGCTCAGGTCATGATCATCAGGCTCTCTGCTCAGCAGGGAGCCTGCTTCCTTTTCTCTCTCTCTACCTGCCTCTCTGCCTACTTGTGAGATCTGTCTGTCAAATAAATAAATAAATAATTTTTAAAAATATATGGGAGAAACTGCATTGAGTAAAAGGCAGTCTGAGCCAAGGAGGTGATGTGATTTGATCTTCCTGCGTGGATCATATAGTGAAGCTGGCAGGATATGAGAAGGTGGTGGTTGTCCCTTTAAGGATGGTACCTCCCAAGGTGACACCTTTGAAGGATGACATTATTTGGGGTACTTGAATGAGTTCTGCTGAACATACATGATTTTTACCTCATAATCATATACCTTTTGTTGAAGACAAATAAATCATATAAGTGATTTTTACCGTGGTTTTCATACTTGTAAGGGAGATTTGGGGCCTAAAATAATGATAACTTTCTATGGGAAATTTTATATTGGCCCCAACTGATGGTAGTTTAATGCTATGAACTACCTGGACGCATTCACGGGACATGTACCCAGAAGCTTCTGCTTTGCTACACATCACCCTTCCATGTCTATTTAGGCCAAAATGTCTCAGCCCCTGTGAGAAAAATATATTGTAGTTTTGCTTTGAAGAAGTAGAAGGACGTAAACCTGGTTAAGAATTTAAAAGATTATTATACGAGAGACTTCTTGACTATCATAAAATTATAGAGACCACTTTGCTACTGCTATTGCTAAAGCAATGTGGGACCTTTGGTGATGGAAAGGACTGGGCTAACCATCATACTATCACACTTAGTAATCATTACTCATAAAATTAAATGAGTAAGTTGCTTTGCCTCCCAATGCATTCTTTGAGGAGATACCCTTTAAAATCCGGTCTGCTGAAATCACTCCGCATTAAGGGAAACGTGGGAAATCAGAAGGGCTCTGAACTGCATTCCAAATCAAACTTGGCTGCTGTTTTTAGAGGAACTAACATCTTTGCCTCAATAGACCTTTTCCTTTTCTGGTGAAATAACAGGGTTGGCCCAGGAGTCTTTTTAATTTAGGATCACCCTGGGCCCTGGTGTCCCAATACAGCCACATTGCCCTCATCTGTTCCATTTCCTCGGACATAAATGGGATCGGATTTCATTGCATAAGAAGTTTTTACTTCTAAAAAGGAAAAGTTTGAAAACCTCTGCCCAAGTTCACCTTTGTCCTTGTTTCCCTACTGGGAGTGTGGCCCTTTCATCTTCTTCAGGTAGGGGGTTGTCAGTTCCGTTTTCTGTAATCCCAGCTAAAGCAGAGCTGAGTTTGCCTCTGGAAGCCACCTTCATGGTGAACAAGGGGGCCTCATCCAGATAACCATGGAAGAATTTACAGGCTGCTTGTTTTTAGCACTGTTAAACAGAAGTAAGTGTCACCCGTAAGTCACACTTACCTTGCCTCTCGCTCATGTGTGTACCTGCAGGTCATTTTTGCTCATTAGCTTACCTTTCTGATCAGTTGACTGAGACCTTTCATTGTCCCCAGCTCCTGAAAAATTGAAATACATTGTTTCTGGGATATCAGTCCTGCATGCTCCAGAAAGGTATAGAATGTGCGATGTCTTCATATCCCGTAGGATGTGTAATCCCTCAAGTAAGTGTATAGACAACACTGATTTCAAATTCAGTATGCCAAAGGCAGAATAGATTTTTTTTTTCTACAGCAGACATGAATTTCCTGTCTCAGGGACACAATGATAATCCAGTGTGCCAAGCCAGAGATTTAGAAACTATTTTATTTTCCTCACCTAAATGTCAGATCCAGGAAGGGTGTTTTTTTTGTTTTTTTTTTTTTTCCCCCTGTGTAGTTACGTGAAAACCTAGAAAAGTATCTGGCTCATAGTTATGTCATTAAATATTTGGTGAGTTAATGAAGGAATGAATATTCCTTTTTCTAGATCACCAAGAATTGGTGACATACAGTGACCAAGGATGGTCTGTTTAGTTATCTTTCTTACTGCTGCTCACCTGGTTCCTTTATTACCATTTTTTATCTTTCTTCCTCCTTTTTTTTTCTTTTTCTAAAAATTTAATTAAATTAATTTATTTGAGGGAGAGCTTGGGAAAGAAAGAGAGAGAGAGAGAGAACTCAAGCAGGGGGAGGGGCAGAGGGAGAGGAGGACTCCGTGCTGAGCAGGGAGCCCAGTGTAGAACTCAGTCCCAGGAACCCTGGGATCATAACATGAGCCAAAGGCTCAAGACTCTTAACTGACTGAGCCCCCCAGGTACCTCTCCCTCTTTTTTTTTTAACTCCCAAGAAAACTTAGTGTCATTTGGTGGCTGGGATTCTGAAAAGTAGTGAGGTTTTAGCCACTCAGTTTTATTTTTCTCAGGAGAAAGATACAGTAGAAAATTCCCTTGCGATGAGATTGGAGTTAACTAATAAGGTAGAGGGCAGGCCTATGAGAAGTGATCAAAATTTGGGTCACATGCCAAATTTAATATTTCCAGGTCAGTTATAGACTATTTCTTTTCTTTTTTTTTTTTTTTAAGACTTTTTTCTATTTATTTGACAGAGAGAGATCACAGGTAGGCAGAGAGGCAGGCAGAGAGAGAGAAGGAAGCAGGCTCCCTGCTGAGCAGAGAGCCCAATGTGGGGCTCAATCCCAGAACCCTGGGATCATGACCTGAGCCGAAGGTAGAGGCTTTAACCCACTGAGCCACCCAGGTGCCCCGAATATTTCTTTTCAACATCATATCCTTCTCCCTGTTTTCTTTTAAAAACCAGAGGACCTAGCTTATGAACCAAGCGAATATTAGAATCACTGACAACTCTATCAAATTCTCCACACCAGATGAGACTCAAGTTCTTTCACAGGAAATACACCTGGACACACAGTAAACGTCCATTTTGGGAATTACTGTTTAAGTCCACAGTAAGATAGTGAGGAGAAACAGGAAAAGAGTGACAGATGTCCATAGTGCTTTAGAGAAATGGAGGGTCAGCTGACCTCACCGTCCTCAATGTGAGCTTGTCATAGAAAGTCATCATCTAAGTCAGCATCCCTTCCAAGTACTGCTATTAACCCCTTTGACTTATCCTGCCTGGGTTGTAATCATTTTTTTAAAAATTCATGTTGCTATTATATTCCACACCAAGCTTTGTTTTCTATAAATTATTCAATTTATTGTTAAAAGATAAGCTTGTATTATCAACATTTTCTCCTAAGTCTTGTAATTCCAGTTTCTTCTGGTCAACAGGCTCTCCATTCTGTTTCCAGAACAGTTGATTTAATATAAACATATGATCTCGTTTTTGGTGTCACAGATGTTTTGGGTTCTTAGGGTTTATTTTCCATAATTCCTGTGGTTTAGATATGTACTTGCATAAGCAGAAGAAAGACAAGAGTTTTCTAAATGATCATATTTTTCATTCCACCCATAGAATTCTTCATAATGCTTTGTGATCCTCAGTATAAAATCTAAACTCTACACGGCATGAAATAAAGTCCCAGACACAAGGCTCCCTTGCATCCAACAGTCTTGGAGTTTATGTTCTTTTCTATGAAGCTTCTCCCAGATGCTTGCCTACGACCTAACCTTTATACCTTGCAAATTCTGTACTTCCCCTTCCCAGTCTTTCCAACAAGTTAATTGTTTTCTTTTTTTTTTAAGATTTTATTTATTTATTTGACAGACAGAGATCACAAGTAGACAGAGAGGCAGGCAGAGAGAGAGGAGGAAGCAGGCTCCCTGCTGAGCAGAGAGCTAGATCCCAGGACTGTGGGATCATGACCTGAGCCAAAGGCAGAGGCTTTAACCCACTGAGCCACCCAGGCACCCCACGTTAATTGTTTTCTGAGGATAGCTCCCATGTCCCTTCTCTTCCAGCTGTTGCCTCTGCTTAGCCCCCACGTCAAAGAACATACTGCATAGAACGGAACTGGCTTGTTTACTTTGTTTCCTTCACAAATAGAAAGTGAACATCTTGAAAGTTGGGCAACATCTAATTTGTCTTTCAACTCTGGTTTTCAGCTGAGTGGTAGTTCAATAATATTTGTTGAATGAGTGAAAAATTCATCTAGCAACAATATCATTCCTCTTGGGGAAAGTAACTCCTAAAGACGATCTTTATAAATAATAAATACACCTCTTTTTCTTGGGTAGAAAAACAGACCTCCCAAACATATTTATTTTGGTCTAATACCAGAAAGAATATATTACTATGAGAACAAAAACTTGCCAAATATTGTTATAGGAAACATTTCTTATTGCAACCCAGCTGCGTGCATTGCGACTTTAGAATAATGTGTTTAAAATGTTTTGCAAAATTGCAGCATCTGAAAGAGAGGCCCAGGACAGCAGTGGCGCTGGCTGCTGCAGGGAGTCCCCTTGGTCACATCTTTCCCATCTGTATAGGCAGCAGCAGGTGGAAACAGAGCTGTTCCGTATGTGGATTAGTCAATCGCTTTTTCTAAAGGCTCCAAGAGGCAAGCTTACATTTTGTCTTCAGATCTTTATATGAAAATACCACTGTGGATAATGAGGCTGTTGTATGCATAATTTAACTTTAGGAAGCCTGAATTCCGCTGCAAGGCAAATTGGTACCTAGAGGCATGCAATTTGCATTGGGATTTCAAACCCTCCTCCCGTCTATTGTCCCTGGCGTGGTGGTGCTTTTCTTCTAAATTATCCTCCCTTGTTCTTTGATGCCTGATTCTGAGAGGGCAACCAGATTACCATAGTCTTATGTTATAGAGGTTTCAGAAACCCAGCCCTGAGCCTGCTCTGACCATTTCCAGGAGCATTAACTTCAGCCCAGCCCTCACAGGCAGTCTTCCTAATGAATGGGCTCCTTTGCCCTGGCTCCTGTAGGTTTGGGGAGGGTTAGGACCAGCTGAGCTACAGCTGCTCAGAGTGGGCGGTGCTGATGGAGTCCTCAGTGGCTGACTTCATGGCTAGATCTGTCAATCTGTTTCGGGACAGACGGTTAGAGAACTGTCTGTCTGAGTTGCTTCAGAAAGAATTTGGCTTTTTGGCTGAATCTTCCAGTGACAGACTGCTTTGCTCTTCCTGGGGAAGGGCGTGGCTGTGTTGGCATGGGTACCCGTTATGTTTTTCCAGGCCTTTTCCAGGACAGATAGAAGTGGATGGATCAGGGGCTCAGGTGAACCCGCCCATTGTCTTCTGAAGCTTCCTTTATCATCTGATAGGCTGTGCGGATTTTGCAGACAGTGTATAGGTGCTTGTGTGTTAATAAATTCTAGGTCTTTAGAAATTATTTCTTCTGAGTGCCATGTTTTTATTTTACAAAAATAAACCTTGGGAACACAAAGACTTGTCGATATGTTCACTATAACCATAGGGGATAATTTTGGTATTTGGTCACCAATCCAGTTTATAGATGACTGGAAAGTCTATAATTCAGGAAATATTTCATTTGTCTTCTAAACAAGGTAACTGTGGTTATTTCATAGTTTACTCATGTGTATACATAAGTCAGAAACAGGACCACAAGTCCTGGGCGGGAGAGAGAGGCCCATGCTCCCTGCACATCCAAAATCAGCAATTATGCTTTGAATTTTTACGATGCAACAGAAACTATAGTGAGCTCCTTAAATGCATTGCCTTTGTTATTCTTAGAAACATCTGTGAGGTGGTTATTACTTCCCTCCTTTTATATTTGAGGAAATAACAAATTGACTTGCTTTGACTCCTTCAGCTAAGAAATGGGAAAGCCAGAATGGAATTTGAAAAGAAGACCTGCATTTTGAATTCTGCTTTATTCTACCTCTGTAACATTCCTTGTGCCTTCTAGTGATTCTAAGGCTTACGGCCTTGAGAACGTAAGGATCCACCTGCCACATCCTTGACCCGTCAGTGTTTATGGGCTGTTAGGAGGCTTTGATATTGAACTATTATGTGACGTGCTAAGAACAAAGTATGTCTGCATGGCTTATACGTGGACATAATTAATGCAGAGATGGCGTCTTGCACCAAAAGGCGGGTGGCTTAGAAGGTAATAGGCATATGTCTATTTCTTCATGTGTAGAACTTTTTTTCAACCCAGTAAAAGTGGCCCTTCTTTTCTTGTCCCAAGACTGACAGTTGTTTCTTTGTTGGGGCAGTCACTAAGATTTGTTCCTGTGGCCAGATCTCCTGGGGCATCCAAGTGCGAGATTAATGGCATGCCAATGTCAGTGACAGCTGTGACAGTGATATGTTGCCATCGTGGTAAGGAAATTTCAAAAATATAAAGAAATCCATCATCTTATAATATTTTAGTAATATATATTCTTCTAGCATACTAGGGAAGCATTTTTATTCTTCTAGGAATGTGAGTTACAAATTGAATTCACTCTTGTTATTATGACCTAATGAATATAGTCATAATCTAAATTGGAATGGCTTGCAAAAAATCACCTATGTTGTGAAATGAGAAGATGTAGTTATTCAGTGCTCATGGTATGTCAGGCATGGTCCTGTTTTATAATAGTATAAAAATACTAAAACTAAAAAAATCAGAATGTTTTTCCCATCTCATCATGCTGAAGTGTGGTATTGGACTGGATGTGTGGTTGAACCTAGGATGGTGAAGAACGTGTTAGTGGATATTGTGATTTCAGTGTAGTTTAGACAATTTGAGATGAAGCAAAAACTTATAGGAAAAAGTCAAGGAGATTTAAATGCCAGGAGCTATATTACTTAGTTGTGGCATTCTGAAAGTTTTCATTAGATTTTATTAAAGAGGGGCGCCTGGGTGGCTCATTCCTTAAGTGTCTGCCTTCGGCTCAGGTTATGATCCCAGAGTCCTGGGATCAAGCCCCGCATCAGGCTCCCTGCTCAGTAGCAAGCCTACTTCTCCCTCTCCCACTGCTGCTCTGCCTGCTTGTGCTCTCTCGCTTTGTGTCAAATAAGTAAATAAAATCTTAAAAAAAAAAAAAAAGATTTTATTAAAGAGATTGGGTTCCTTATTAACATTTTTGTTTACTTTACAGACATTCACAGTTAGGGTCTTGTGATATTCATTGATATATATGTATGTATGTGTGTGTGTATATATATATATATATATATATGCAGATATATACTACCTTAACTAATTTTTTTCATGGCTCTTAGTGAATTTATAACATTTATAAATAATATGTTAACAATTTATAATAATATATAATATATATTATTATATATTATATGATGCATTCTAAATTAAAAATAATTATAAATAATTTAAAATAATTTATAAATACAGACAAGTTATTAATCCTTGAGAATCTGTATGTTCTATTTATGATAGCATGGTTTCCTCAGTTAAGGAAAGCAAACTTTCAGTGAATTGCCATCTGTAGAGAAAAGAGAAGTGTTGATTATATTTCTTTACTTTTATGTCACAGAGTTATAGTGTACACAGTAATTTACATTTGATGCTATTTGATATGATAACATTTGCAAAGTAGTATGTACAGAACTGTAGAAATAAAAAAATATTTTGAAAGAGCCTCTTCTTCCAGTTTCTAGAATAAAATATCTCCTTCTAGAACACTTTTATTTAGAGACTTCCATTTAATACAATGATGATAATAGATAAAAAGAAGAAAAGGAGAAGTGTTATATCTTCCTCATTAAATGACATTAGAATCACTGTGGAAAATATTTTCTGGGTGTTCTACATGAGTTTATTTTACTCTCAATCTCTAAATATGACAGTGTTTCTTTTTTTATTGTTTGTTTTTAATTAATTAATTAACTTTTTTTTTTCAGTGTAACAGTATTCATTGTTTTTGCACCACACCCCGTGCTCCATGCAATCCGTGTCCTCTCTAATACCCACCACCTGGTTCCCCCAACCTCCCACCCCCCCGCCCCTTCAAAACTGAGTCTCTCCTGGTTCACCGCCCCTTCCAATTTCCCTCAACCCCCTTCTCTTCTCCATCTCCCCTTGTATGACAGTGTTTCTTTTAACATTTAATGATCTGTGGTTCCAGATGTCCTTTATTTTATTTTTTTAACATTTTTTTATTTATTTGTTAGAGAGAGAGTGCACAAGGAGGGGGAGTGGCTGGCAGAGGGAGAAGCAAGCTCTCCGCTAAGTAGGGAGAGTGATGTATGACTTGACTCAGGACCCTGGGATCATGATCTGACCCAAAGGCAGCTGCTTATGTGACTGAGCCACCCAGGCGTCCCATCCAGATATCCTTTATTTTATATTTTTCATCCAAACTTTTATACACACACACACACACACACACACACATGCACACACACAGACACAACTGGCATAAACATCTTTGATCACACTATGATAAAAATCATGCATTTCATATGCAGATGTTTGTTTATAAATCAGAACTGCCTCGCATCAGGAGGACTCAGATACAAGATAGGCTAGGACCCTACCAGTGTCAACTGAGGTGGGTCGTAGTTACACTCAGCATTCAACAGACTGAGGTGATCTTAGGATTTTCTTTTTAATATGTTAATATTGTGACTTATATTGTTGGATTTGGGAGTGTTAAATAAACCTTACATGCCAGGGATAAACCTTAGTTGGCCAGGATGTATTATCCTTTTCACATATTGTTGGATTAAATTTGCTAAAATTGTGTTATAAATTTTTGCTTCTGTGTTCCTGGACAATGCTGGTGTGCATTTTTCTTGTAATGTCTTTACTTGGTTTTGGTACTGGGGAATGTTGGCCTCGTAAAATAAGTTGAGGAGTATTCCCTCCTCTTCAATTTTCTGAAAGAGTTTGTGTAGAATAGTAGTATTTCTTTCTTAAATATATGCTAACAATTGCCTGGTAAAGTCACCTGGGGTGAAAACCTCATGCAAAGGTTTGAACTATAATTTGATGTATTGGTATAGATAATTCAATAGCTAATCTATATCTACAAGTAATTTAAGTTATCTGTTTCTTGAATGAGTTTTGATTGTTTGTGTCATTCAAAGAATTCATCCATTTCATTGAAGTGTCTATTGGGATAAAATTGTTCACAATATTTTTATTTTCCTTCCAATATTTCTGGAAGCTGTAGTGATGTCATCTCTCCTTATGTCTGATATTTGTGATTTGTACCTTCTTTTACTTCTTTTGCCTAATTAGTCTAGGTAGAAGTTAGTAAATTTTATTGATTTTAAACTACCAAGTTTTGATTTCATGGATTTTTCTTTCTTGTTTTCCCTTCCTCTGTTTTATTCATTTCTGATCTAATTGTGATTACTTTTTAAAATTTGATTTTGTTTTTCTTATTTCTTAATGTAGAAGCCAAGATTATGACTTTATTCTTTTCTAATGTAGCTTTCCAGTGCTATAAATTCCCTCAAAATGCTGCTTTAGCTACATCTCACAAATTCTGAAATGCTCCACTTTTATTTTCATTTAGTTTATCATTCTAGTATTTCTTTTTTCTTTAATGCATTTAGTTTCCAAGTATTTGAATTTTTCTCAAATGTAATTTTTATTATTGATTTCTAACTTAGTTCCATTTTGGTCAGAAAACTTACATTATATGAGTCAAATTTTCTTAAATATAGTGAAACTTGTTATATGAACTAGAATATGATCTATTCTGATATGTATTCCATGCACACTAGAAAAGAATGTTTATCTGCTGTGTTTGGATGGTGTGCTCTATAGTTATCAATTTTGTCAAACTGATTGTTACTATCATTCGTGTCACCTGTATCCTTACTGATTTGCTGTGTATTTGATCTATCAATTATTAAGGGAATGGGTTGAAAAATCAGATTGTAATTGTGGATTTGCCAATTTATCCTTACACTCTATCAATTTTTGCCTCATGCATTTTGAAGTTTTTTTTTCTCTGATTTGTTACATACAAATTTAAACTTGTTATGAATTCTTGGAGAGTTGACCTACCCATGCATCATTCTGTAATATCCCTTGTTATCCCTTTAAGTTTTTGAAGTTATGAAGCCTATTGTCTGGTTTTAATATGACTGTTTTCTGTTGGTTATTTTTTGTATGATCTGCTCCTATCCATTTACTTTTAACCTATTTATAAATTGTATTTTTAAAATGAGATTCTTTTTTTTTTAAAGATTTTATTTATTTATTTGACAGGGAGAAATCACAAGTAGATGGAGAGGCAGGCAGAGAGAGAGAGAGAGAGGGAAGCAGGCTCCCTGCTGAGCAGAGAGCCCGACGCGGGACTCGATCTCAGGACCCCGAGATCATGACCTGAGCCGAAGGCAGCGGCTTAACCCACTGAGCCACCCAGGCACCCCTAAAATGAGATTCTTATAGGCAGCATGCAATTGGGTTTTTCTCCTTTATCCAATTTGATAATCTCTGTCTTTTAATTTGTGTTTGCATTTCCTTTATTGTCTTATTAGTGTTACCTCTTTGTTTCACTGTTTTCATGGTTGCTTAACCATTGCTTTGTGGTTTGTAGTATACATCTTTAACTTTCTAACTGTAAGCAGGTATTATACAACTTAACATATAGTATACGAACTTTACACAGTACAATCCATTTCTCCCTTCCTAGCCTTTATTCTTTTATTATCACACATTTTATTTCAAGATATATTAAGGCACACAGTTCTTTGTTACTCTTTTTGCTTTAAATGATTGATTATATTTTTAGATATTTAATAAAAATTTAAAATGTCTATATATTTACCCACTCAGATGCCATTTCCAGGGCCCTCTATTCCTCACGTACATTCAGATTCCCAACTGGTATTTTTCTTCTTCATGAAGAACATCCTTTATTATTTCTTGTAGTACAATTCTGTTGCTGATAAATTCTCACAGCAACTATATATTTGAAAATGGTTTTATTTCATTTCTGTTTTCAAAGCTGTTTTTGTTGGGTACAGAATGCTATGCTAACTATTTTTGTTTGTTTATCTTTGCTTTTTCATCAAGGTCCCAATGTTTCTGACAAGAATCCTTTTGTCATTCCTGTCTTTGTACATTGGTACCTGTGTTTTCCCATAAAATTTTCTATTCATTGCTGATTTTGTAGAAAGTTGGTTATGATGTGCCTTTATAGTTTTCTTCATCTTTCTCATACTTGGGATTTGTTGCACATCTTGATTCTATGGGCTTATTGTTTTCATCAAAATTTTAAAAATTTTGGCTATTATATTTTAAAATATTTTTTCAGTCTTTCTCTTATTGGGAAGTTCTAATTGTTTTCACATAGGTTATAAGCTTGATATGTAGCTTGAAGTGGTCCCACACTTTACTGATGCTTGGTTCTTTTTTAAAAAAATATTTTTCTGTTTTTAATATTTTCTAGTGCTATATATTCAAATATTGTACTTAACTCTTTTCTTCTGCAATGGAATGGTTAATCTATCTTTAGTTCCATCCATTTATCTCAGACTTGGAATTTTCATCTGGCATTTGATTTCCCATTTCCAGTGATCATTTACCTTCTTTGCCCAGATATATAAAGTCTTGATCAACATTGTTTTATGTATATTTATCTTTTTTTTTATAGTTATCTTAGACAGAAGGGTAAATCTGTTCCATGTTACTTCATTTTGGCCAGTATCCTAAATCTCTTATCACATTTAATTTATGATTTTACCAAGTAACTTAAACTCTCTAGCCTTCATTTTTTTTGTTGTTTCTTTAAAATGGTGATATTTATAACTACCTCAAAAAATTGTTTAAAACAAATAAGGTAACCCTCAAGACAATTTAGTATATTATCTGATACGTATTAATTAGTAAAGACTGGTATTAAAGCTAGGAAGTGATGCTTTGAGTCATTAGTTCATTGGAACAAAGACTCTAGTCCATAGGAAAACATCCAAGGGGTATAATGTTGGAAACAAACAGGAGCTAATCAGAGTGCCCTATTTTTAGGATCCTGGGCTCTTAGACTCTCAGCCCAAAAGCAAACTTCAGATAGGGATAGAATAGTGGACTATAAAGCCAGCCCATGGCCTGGGCATCAACTGTAAACCAGTAGAATTTATAAGGGCCAGGTGGACGTCCTTGGCTTACTACAGGTATGCTATATGTCATTTCTGACTCACTTATAGGAAAAGCTGCTTTAGCAGTAAGTGAGACTGAGCTTTTAACTTGAAGATACTTGGGGCTTTAAGTAAGAAAATAAGAAAAAGGCAGAGATTAAAAACAATCCCCCTTAAAAAAGAAATCTATCATTTTTCTTCATTAACATGAATTACCTTCACTATTATAAAGTTCTTATAGACATGAGACCCTAAATGCTTTGGAATAGGTAGAGATATGAGTAAATCATGGAGAATTAGGGACCCTTATCTTCCTGATCTCAAAGCAGTTATGCTTCAGCTGTACCTGCAAACGAAATACAGGTGCCTCACGTACCTTTCGTTGTGTTCACATAATGGCTAGCATATACTAGGTGTGTTTTCTTACATAGACTAACATATATGTCATGTGGATTGTCACTGTCATATGGTATGTTGGTCATGTAGGGTGGCCATATACCACAGACTGGGTAGCTTAAACAGCAGAAATTTATTATCTCACAGTCCTGGAAGCTGGAAATCGAAGATCAAAGTGTTGGCAGGGTGAATTTCTCCTGAGGATTCTCCTTGGCTTGAAGATGGCCACTTTCCTCATATGGCCCATTCTCTGTATGTAGACATTACTGATGTTTCTTCTTCTTCTTCTTCTTCTTCTTCTTCTTCTTCTTCTTCTTCTTCTTCTTTTTTAAGATTTTTTATTTATTTTCTTGACAGAGAGATAGAGCCAGAGAGCACAAGCAGGGGGAGGGGCAGAAGGAGAGGGAGAAGCAGGTTCCCCACTGAGCAGGGAACCTGACATGGGGTTCCATCCCAGGACCCTGGGATCATGACCTGAGCCAAAGACAGACACTTAACCAACTGAGCTACCCAAGTACCCCTGATGCTTCTTCTTATAAGAACACTACTCCTGCTGAAGTAGGGACTCACTTTTATGACCTCATTTAATCTTAATTTCCTCCTAAAAAGACATATCCCCAAATATAGTTACATTGGGAGTTATAAATTCAATCTGTAATTTTTTTTTGGAGAGGGGGCACAATTCAGTCCATAACATAGTAGAATTTTTTTGGAGAGGGAGCAGAATTCAGTCCATAACGTAGTAGAATTTTTTTGGAGAGGGGGCACAATTCAGTCCATAACGTAGGAGAAAGAATACATCTTGGTAAATAATAGCATCTTTCTCCTGAACTTAGAAGTTTATGAAGAGGACACTTGCCAGAAGGAGAAGGGTCAGTATCTTCACTGGCATTTTGGACTAGGATCCTGTTTGGATATTTTTATTGTGTGTGTGTCCTCAAGGGATAGCTCAGTGGCTAGAATAGCATTCTAGACTCAGGAGTTAAATCCAAGTTTTTTACTGATTGGTTGGCCAACCTGTCTTCAATCTATGAATCCAAGGAAAGATAGTTTATACACCACTAGTCCTGTGGGCTGTAGTCAAATCTGTGAATAGATCAAAGAGGGGTTTCTCAATTTTTGTTTATCTCATCATAGGTATAGGGTTAGGGACCTGTAACTTGCCTTGGAGTGATTTGGGGAAGCTACACCATGTGTAACCATCAGTTACTCTCACATAGCTCTTCAGAGTGCCTGGCACATCATCACGTTTAAAAAAAAAAATCATTTGAGTAAATGAGGGAACAGATGACACCTATTCAAGTGCTGATGCCAGAAGGGAATATGTGGGAGCAGAGCAGAAATTGATGAGCCAGGAGTTTAAAGTTTGAATGTATTTATCCTTGAAGATTGCTGTAGCACCGTGTATTTTTGGAATTCTATAGATTCTGTTGCTGGCACTTGTTTGTAATGCCTTTTTGTAACTAATCCGTCTTAAGAAATGAAAGAAAGTTCATGTAGAATGAAAATTTGAGCCATTTCCTTGCCCCCAAAAGCATAGCTGTATAAAGCAGCGTGAAGGACAAAGGAACTGGGCAGCTGAGGGCCGTGCAGTCCCAGAGACGGCTGTTTCAGGAGCGTGGAAGGAAATGTCAGCTCTTTCCATTTTTACTGAGGTATTTTTAGAGTGGCTTCTTTTCTCCTTGGCTGGTGTCAGGGTGCTACTTTATTGAGGAGCTGCATTCTACTGGAAAGCAAGTTCTTAAAAAAAAAAATGCAATCATTCCTCTAAGAGAAGAATTTATGTTAATTCTATATCCATCATGCTGTCCTATAAAACTGTCACCTTTGCTGGGAGTATCGTTAATTAGCATTTCTATTGTAATTTTTTTCTTTCCTTTGTCTCCATTATCTATAATAAAGGTAAGTGATTTGTTTAGATTTTTTTTTAAATGACCTGAAATTATATTTTAGGGGCACAGTATTAACTTGGGACAGATTGAAAAGAAGACACCCTGAACAGTTGTTAAGAGAGTTCAAATCATTTATTTCAAGAGCAAAGACAAAGCCATTTTTAAATATGATCTTTTGTCAAATCAAGAATGACTCGAAAGAATGAGGCTAAATTGATTGACCACATAAGAGAATCTGTTTTATTCCTTCGTAGTCACCCCTCAGGTTACATGGCATTTCTGGCTTCTGTACCAAATGTCTAATGTGCATTTTCACCATGGCAAGACCAGTTAGATCCCTTTCCAAATATTTCCTTACATATCATTAGGTAAAACAGACTTCTAGAAGCCTAGATTGCTGGCCATGAAAGCCTCACTGTGAGCTACCCATTATAGGAAGATGGAGACCTGCGCTCTTGGCTTCTGGCCCTGTGCGACCTGGGCATCTATAACTCTAGCCTGTGGCCCAGCCACAGGCGTTTATTCTGAACCACACCTAGCCTCTGGAGGGTACCTAAGATATGGTTTTCTCAGTGTCCATTCATTCTCTATCTCCCCCTTTCCTGTGGATATTTTTTAAAGCTATAAAAATATTTGGCTATGATTATTTTCCACATATGGAAGTGTTCCCTAAATATTTATCTATAGTGAGGAACAGTTAACTTAATAGGAAAACCCAGTTCTACCACCATCCTTTAAAGGTAGTCCTTTCCTGGTCTAACCTGTTTTATATTTTGTTTCATAAGAGAAAGTGGTATTTGTAAAAGAAAAACTAGAAAATTCTGAAAAAGCATGGAAAGAAAAGGGTCAAGTACAGCCATGTTTAGCTCTACAACTCCTACTGGAACTGTTCTTAGTGTTTGATTTTTCAGTCATTCCTGACCTTAATATTTTTCATGATCTCAATTACAAAAAATGCTTATATTTTTATTTTTTATTGGTCTAACATTATATTGTAACCAGGTTCATAATCCAGTCAACAGATGCTTCATAACATCACTTCTTAATAACCAAAGAAAATCCCAACTTGTGATTCTAGTGTAATTTATATAACTCTGCTATTATTAGAAATGTGTGTGGCTTCAATATTCCCACTCATATAGATAATACAGCAATACGTACTTTTGGACAAAACCCCTTTTTTTTTCTTTTCTTTTCTTTTTTTTTTTTTTCTAAATCTATCTGGGATAGTTTTCTCTAGGCAGATAACATGGAAGCTTTTTGATAAATAAAGCTTTTCTATTCTGTTATCCTGTCACTAGCACCAGATCATCGACTGTGGTTGGATGTTTGGCCATCTGGTCTCCTAACTCAGTGTAAATATATTCCATCTGAAGGACCATTATAGAATTGAGGTTCTTGCCATAACATGTATTTCTCTTAAAACGGCATTGTTGGCAACCTTCTGCCAATGTGATTGAGGGGATGAGTCTGTTGCCTTCTCCTTCATTAAACATCCTGATTTTGGCCCTGCAGGGGTTTAGTCCATGTTTTCTACTGGACAACATCCCAAGCTTGTCTCTGTGGTTTCCTTGCTTTTGTATTTACTGCACAGTAATCTCATTATCTGCAGTGATTAGACTTGTACAATAGAATCTTACTCAACTGTATTCTTACAGCCCTTAAAGTAGGCCCATCTCTGTTGATTGCTGTCCTAGGGATTCAGCTTTGCTCCAGGGAAGATGTGGCAAAACCTCTCCTGCCACTGCCTGGACCCAGGAATACCAGTTGGGCTTGGTCAGTCTCTTCTTGCTTTGGTATCCAGCATCTCCCCCTTTCTCATGGTCCCCTTTCTCTTCTTCCTCTTGGCCTGGCACTCATGCAAGTTGAGATGATTAGACAAGCCCCCCTATTTTCATGAAAAAAGGAACCAGGTTGAATGCTATTTTCACCTGCTTCTTCTGACTTGTGTAAAAGGCTTGGTTCTCTGATACCTTCTAGACCACGCAATTAACATTCCTTGATGCTGTAGATCCATGGGTTTTATTGTAACTCAGCATTTTCTAAACTATGTCACTGTGGAACTGAAATTTCAGTGGGACCCAGGAACAAAGGTTTCCACAGTCAAATAAGCCGTGACATGTGCCTCCTAAATTCCTCCCTCCAACCTGCATTCTCATTGCCATATCCAAAGGGCTAGAGACATCTGAAAGAAGGAAAATGTTTTAATCTTGTCATTCCCCACCCAAGACCTCGTTTTGTTCTTTGTTTTCATTTTTTCCTCCTCTTATATTTTATGGCTCTATCTGGCATAATTTTTTCCTTAAAAACTTTTTCGAAAAAAAGCTGCCTAAACCATTCAGCCTATTTGTGGAGGTGGCTAAAAATAAACGATCCCCATGATAGGAGCTAGAATGTGTGCATGTTGCTGTTCGGCACCGCGAGAACCCCGCAAGCATTTGGGCAGTGTGATCTCCCTGTAGTCTTCACTGACCACGGGGCAGAAGGCAGCAAGCTGGCCCCAAAGCGTGCAAGAGCAGACAGGGGCCTGCGCCTCTGCCCTCCACTCTGCCCTGCTGGCAGAGAGCCCTGCAAATACTTAAGGCCGAGAAGTGCACGAGTTTTCTGGGCAGTTGTTTGCCTCCCGGTAGGAATGCTTGAGGTTTGATTTATCAGAACAATGTTCCTATAAAGTTGTCTGTCACCCAAAGGGAATCGTAAGGATGCTTTAAGTACTAGAGAGGAATCATTGATTTCGTTGGAGCTGTAGCGCTCATCCTTTCACAGCTGGGGAACTGCTTTGCTGTGAAATAGAATTTCAGTTGGATGCAAAATTAATCAGCTTTCACAGCTCTAATTTTTGACTAAGACACTGTGTCAGTGTGTTTGGTACATGCTGTGTTTGAGCCTGGAAGCCTACGCCTTGCCTTTGTGTAGCATCGTGACATTACCACCTGCCTATTGGATGCCGAAGCCATGGGGAACAAGGGGGCTGAGGAGTCAACGGTTTTCTCTTCTGCCACTCTGTGGTTTCCTTGCAGCTTAAACCCAGGGAGGATCTTTCACAGACAGATGTCTCGAAGGGACTTTAGTGGCTCTCGAGCCCAGTTCTCTGCCCTATGGAAGAAATCCCTACAAATGTCCATGATGAGTGGCCCGCCCAACCTGTGCTTGCATACCTGCATTGACGGGGGATCTACCACCTTACACGGCAGTCCTGTGTTGTATTTGGAATCACATCTGGGCTTTTAGGGATTTTTCCTTTCATGGGTAAGCCAAAAAAGGCAGGTATTCACATTGCCTTATCTCTGAACTGGCATGAGATCAGTATCACAGGGACAGTCACTTTTCTTATCTGTGATGGCTCTAATGCGTTTGATTTGTGAGATTTTGATCTTGAATGTTTGGGAAGGCCGTATATAGAAAAAAAACCCCGACTTTTGTGATCTAACACTAACTGCCAAAATCCAGTCTCTTCAGGCAGTTTTTAAATTAGAAGGCTATGTATGTCTTCACAAGAAACAGAATGAGGCAAACATAGACATTTATATTTTGTGCAAGATCCTCACCCCAACAACCAAAAAAGAATGTTTTTCTTCTTATATAGGCAATCACACAGAAGGGATCAACAACCAGGTTCTTTAACATAAGTTTTCATTTTTCAAAATCTTGCTTGCATAAGGGACATAGTCTGTTTACAAAGAAGCTTTCAGTTTTATAGTAAAATATGATGGAAAGAACATATTTGGGTATGTTTTTGGATCAGGATGTATTCCTGCCTTTGCTTCTGTATTAAGGTAGGTGGTCTGCAACAATGGGAGAGAAAGATGAGTGAATCCTGGCCCCTGCCCTCAGGGAGCTCACGATCTTCCCATCTGGGAGGCAGGAATAACAAAGCCCCATAAAAATAGCTGGCCTCAAGACCGAGTGATGCATGTTATAATAAAGATAGCAGCAGAATGCTGAGGACGCAGGGAAGAGGCCAAGGTTAATGCCAGGTGGGAAGATTAGGGAACAGTGCACAACTGAACTAACTGATCGTGTGCTGTGTGTGGGAAAATGGATGGGTTTCAGAAGGCAGAGTTTAATGGGAGAGTATTGCAACATGGGGGCATTTTCCTAGAACATCTCTCAGTGTAGAGTCGGGGGGAGATTTCCAAAGTCTGCAGTTAACAACATTTAACTGTTGTTAAGGACGTTTTCTCTTGCATTATGTGTGATCATTGTATCAGAGCTAAGGTTGGGGGATTTGTATACTTATTCTGTTGGTAGGAGAGGTTTAAATAAATATTTCATAACTTTGTAATTTGAGTTTCTGGGGTCTTCCCAACACCTGCCCAGAATATCTATAGGTAAGACTTCATGGTTCATATTTATACCCTGTATTGAATCTTAATTTTGAGCTGCTTTTTATTAATTACAGACATTCAGTGGGTGATTTTTTAAGAAAATAACACATTCATTTACCTCGATTAAGTTTACTTTTCAGCTAATTACACTGAATGACCTCGGGGATGTTTAAGTGCTTATGAGGTGGACACCAATAATGTGAGTGTTTTGCGATGGAGATTTGGAGGAGTCTCTGAGTGATGATATCCATCCAGACTCACTAGATCCTCGAAACTGTTCAGTCATCTAAAGGAATAATATGCATTATTTCAAGTTTGCTTTATATTAAAGTAGTCATATTGAAAGGACATTGCCAGCAAATCCAACAAATGGATAATATCACAGTCCTAAAGAAGAGCCAACATTTATTAAACACATAAACTGTGTGGGTTAGTTGTATTAGTTTATTGAATCCTCATAAAAACTTATCGATATTGTTGGCTACCTGCTCACATTTTATCATCCATGACCTCCCCTTCTTACTGAATTCCAGGTTTCTTCTGGTAATCCGTCTGCTCTCCACATGGCCAGGTGTTTCCTAATCCACTCAGAGGAATGCGAGGCCCCATGCTGGGGACTGGTTAAGAGTGAGGAGATGGGGGCTCCTGGATGGCTCAGTCAGTTAAGCAACCAACTCTTGATTTTGGCTCAGGTCATGACCTCAGTGTTGTGAGATGAAGCTCTGTATTGGGCTCTATGCTGAGTGTGGAGCCTGCTTGGGATTCTCTCTCTCCCTCCCCCTCTGCCTCTCCTGCTTGTGCACATGCACTCTCCCCCTCTCTCCTTCTCTCTCTCTCAAAATAAATAAATAAATAAATAAATAAATAAATTTGGGCAGGTGATGCAATTTTATGTAATATTATGTCTAGATGGGAAGCCTAAAATCATGGTGGCTGCCAATGATGAGGGAACCTTGCTTAAGGATAAAGCCAGTGATAGCTGAGTAAAATGATTCCTGAGTCCCTGATGATCCATTAAGCTACTAAATTAGGCAATGCAGGGACCACCTCTGGTTAAGTGAGATGATGTTATTTTCCTTCTAAATGAAGCCATTTCGAATTAAGTTTTTTTGTATTTTCAGCAAAAAATCACACTATTTGATACAGGTAGGTCCCTATTTTGCAGATAATGAAACTGAGGGGGTAAGTTAAGTAACCTCTCCAAGATCATATCTCTACGTTAATATCAGAGCTGGGATCAAATTCGGGTCTGTGTTACTCCAAAACCTACTGCTTAGTTTTTGGCTATGCCTCTCCTGCATATGCATCTTGATTTGAAATGTACAACACCAAAGCACTTAAATCAACATCAAGCATTTCTGATACTTTAGATATATGTAATATATAATGTAGAAGAAAGCTACCATCCCCAATTTTTTACATTAGAAGTTGGCAGACTTCCTGGGGCGCCTGGGTGGCTCAGTGGGTTAAGCGTCTCCCTTTGGCTCAGATCATGATCCCAGGTCCTGGGATCGAGCCCCACATCAGGCTCTCTGCTCAGCAGGGAGCCTGCCTCCCTTCCTCTCTCTCTGCCTGCCTCTCTGCCTACTTGTGATCTCTGTCTGTCAAATAAATAAATTAAAAAACCTTAAAAAAAAAAAAAGAAGTTGGCAGACTTCCTCTGTAAAGGGTCAGAGAGTAAATATTTTAGGATTTGTAGGTCATGGGGTCTCTGTCACAACTACTTAACCAAAAGTAGCCATGCAAATGAATTTAGCTGTGTTCTGGTACAATTTTATTTGCAAAAACAGATTGTAGGTCAGACTTGGCCCATGGACCAGTTTCCTGACTTCTGTTCTATATGAACTAAATCTGATTCTTTGTTAAGGCTCATCAGCCAGGGGGGATGAAAGTGGATATTACTAGGTATGTACAAGAAAATGTCACACCAGGAAGAAGAGAAGACATGGAGTCCCAGTGTGGAAAGGACACAGAGTATTCCTGCTTTGCCAAATCTTAAGGTGTTACTTTGGGTGATTATGTTTCTACTTTGTAGTGCTGATTGGGAAACAAGCCAATACAGAAGGAGAGGGAATCCTATGTTCCATCCTTAGAGAAGCAAAATTGGGAGGGTTGCTAGCCTCTTATCTGTGCCTTATTTGGAATTTCTGTTAAAAATCCCCAATTGTCTCAGCACTGATTTAAAAAACCACCATTTTTCCCTAGTACCTAAATTATTGAATGATCTACAAACACTTTAATACATAGCAGCTCTTTCTGCAAATGGAGAGATAAGGGTCGGAAATGAACAGATGATTATAGTTATTTGATTTCAGCTTTAATTGCTTTCCAACAGGCACAGAGAATGGACCAATTTTCTCAAAACAATATTTGTTCTGAAACAGAGGTCTGGGAGTAAAGTTTTGTCAATAATGCAAGGAGCTTTGGGGAAGTACACGATGGGTTTTCCTTCTTTTTTTCTAATGGTTTGCAATATGTGTTCCCTTTCTCTCAAAGGCGTAACATGAAATCGACAGTGATTACTTTTTGCAGAATCTAAAATAGGAACCATATATGTCCCCCTTTTACCTATTAATAAACTGGAAATACAAAAGAGGGAATGTGAAAAAACCAAGGTTGAAAGACAGGGAAGGAAAGTTTTCGCTTCTCTCACCCTCTGCAACCACTGATTTACATTGTGTTTCCATGGATTTGCCCATTCTAGACATTTCATATGAATAGAATCGTAGGATATACCCTTATGTCTAGCTTTTTCCACCAAGCATAATGCTTTTAAGTTTCATCTATGCTGTGGCATATATCAGTACTTTCCTACTTTTATTGGTGAGCAATATCCCACTTTCTGGTATACCACATGTTTCCATTGATGCTTCCATATTTTGTCTGCAAAAATCTCTTCTATGAACATTCATATATAAGAGTGAATATTTGTTTTTTTACATGAAAATTTGTTTTCATATCTCTTGGGTTATACATCTAAGAGCGGACTTGCTGGTTCATATGCTACCTCTGTTTAACATTCTGAGAAATCACCAAACTGTTTTCCAATGCATCTGCACCATTCTGTTTTCCAATGCATCTGCACCATTTTATACTACTAGCAGAGTATGAGGTTTCCAGCTTCTCCACATTCTCTTTGCCAACAGTCATTATTGTCCATTCTGGTGGGGATGAAGTGGTATTTCACTACAATTTTTTTTTTAAGATTTTCTTTATTCATTTGACAGAGATCTCAAGTAAGCAGAGAGGCAGGCCGAGAGAGAGGAAAGGAAGCAGGCTCCCTGCTGAGCAGAGAGCCCGATGCAGAGTTCGATTCCAGGACCCTGGGATCATGACCTGAGCGGAAGGCAGAGGCTTTAATCCACTGAGCCACCCAGGCGCCCCTTCACTACAGTTTTGATTTTTATTTCCATAATGACTAATGCTGTTGAACATTCTTTTCATGTGTTTGGTGGGGGTGTGTGTGTGTGTGTGTGTGTGTGTGTGTGTGTATTCTCTAGAGAAGTTTCTAATCAAATGGAAAGACTTAAAGAAGAAAAGACATAAGATAAAATGAATATTTACTAGAAATCAATAATGGGTTATGAAAATGAGTAATAAGTAATATTATAATCACATTTTATAGATAAAATTTTAAATTAAAAAAAAAAGATTAAACCTGCTAAAAAGCAGGTGGAAATTGTTGAGTCAATAGTCAAACAAGATCGATAGATCTTTCCTTGCTGCCATGTGAATTCTAACCATACATCTCTTGTGTACATTTCCACAGATTAGTAAGACAGTGATGACTGAATGAAACATGAGTTGCTCCTTTCCTGGCCAAAGACAAAAACATAAACAAAACCTTTTGAAGAATAATGCAGAAAGGTCTCAATTATTGTCCTGAGATTAAAGAGAAAACAAAGTTGCAGGCTGTACACTTGCTATTTTTTTTAAGATTTTATTTATTTATTTGACAGAGAGAGAGAGAGAGCAAAAGTAAGGGGAGGAGCAGGCAGAGGGAGAAGCAGACTCCCCGCTGAGCAGGGAGCCTGATGTGGACTAAATCCTCAGATGCTTGGATCATGACCTGAGCCGAGGGCAGATGCCTAACCCACTAAGCCACTGAGACATCCCCACAGGCTGTACACTTATGACATTATCATGTTTCTGGTAATGAGGCGAGGCATTTTACTCTTTACTAATCTCGTCTCTTTGATAACAAATGGGAAACCTACAAGCTGTCCTGACAGGAACATCTTCATATTTGAAATCCCATAGCCCTAGCCAGTCTTGAAACAAGTGCTAAGAAAACCACAAACTTTGGGTGTTGTGGGTATGTTTGCCACCCTCCTCCCCGCGAGGTACTTAGCAGAATGGACTGGGCACCTGACAGTCACCAATACCTGGTAGTTCTTGGGAACAAGCCAACGTGCCTTATAATCTTGGTACTTACTGAGTTCCTCAGTTCTACCCCAGGTACTAGGATTTTACTTAAGAGTCTTAGAGGCAATGTTCAATAATAGATTTTCAAATTAACAGATGATTTTAACTGGCATTATACAGAGATACTGATGAACTGAATGCTTAATAAATACTATTATGTTGACTTATATAGTTAAAAGGGAAAAAGTGCTTGGCACCCAGTTCTTGGCAAGATTGCCTCTCGAACAGTGATGATTTTTCTCATTTAGGCTTCAGGAAACTTCATGAATTATAGGCTTTCATGTTTACTCATGTTCAAAATGCCAATAAGTAGCAAAGTTGAAATGCAAACCCCAACTTGCAGATAGATATTGCAGAACATTAGGTTGGCTACAGAGGTAACAGCACTGAGTTCCAATGTGGGACAAAGAAATAAGCCTTCCCCTTGTGCTTGGCTTATACCCTACCATGTCACTAAGTGGATGACCAGGGTAAGATGATGAGTCTTTGTAAGTCAGTGAAATGAATGATGTGTAGGAGATGTGGGGAAAATGTAATTGTTTTATAATGTGATTGTATATTCTTAAGACCTGGGAATTGTTAAAATGATAAATGGCCGACTGACCAAATGAATTTTAGTTTGTCTGTTTTAAACAGATGTGGCATTTAGGGGTTAATGCTGCATTATTGATTTCCTGTATATTTAGTCAGTGCTTTTTATTTTTTTTTCCTCTTTCCTCCCACTTTTTTTTTTTTTAAGTGTAGATATGTTGAAGTTCAAGTGTCTTATATTTCCAGAGACTCTTTTGACTTTTAGTGTGTTTTTGCTGTCCCTTCCTATTTTTGTGATCCTGATACTTTGTTTGCATGTTTGCATTTCCTTTCCTTCTTGAGCAAGCTTCTCATTGCCATGCTTTCCAGGAATTTGTATCTGTCTCACTTCATTTAACATTTCTTTATCTTCTCTTGTGTATCTAGCAATCTGCTAGCTAAGATGGGGGCTGCAGATATAAGACAGCTTGGAGACATAGTCCCTGTACTCGAAGAACCATGTGTTAGTGTTTTCTAGTCTTTAATACAATTTTCATAATTTTTGTACTCAGCCAGCAATAAGAACTTCTTACAGTATCCTACATTTTCTTTGGGAAATTTATCTTAACTGACTTTTCTTCACACTTAGAATTGTAGACAAAATACCCAGGAATGATGGGAGGTGGTGACTGGAATAGGAGTCAGGATTGAAGGGATAATGCTAGGCAAAATAACTTAGACAGAAAGACAGGAACGCTATGATCTCACCTCAATGTGGAATGTGAAGAAACAAGACTCACAGAAACAGAGTAGAAGGGTGGTTATAAACTCAGTCTCTTGAAGGATCCCAATTAAGCACACAGTAGAAGTAGAAACGCATTTTCTGTGCAAAGCAACATTAAGGTGGGTCTAGTTCCCACCTCCGTCCATTCTCCAAGTCCTTCTTACATAGCTATGACCGTGGAGCTCCAAGCCACTGCTGATAGAGCTGCTATCTCTTTGAACTCTCTTCAGACATTTGACAGGGTGAGCAAATGCCTAAGCAGGGGTTCAGAGGCAGGCCCACAATGTCCATATGGTTGCCATGGCCATGCCTTTCTCATGACCCGTATAGAGAAGGAAGTGCTTGAATCTCTGAACAGGGAAATAAAGGATCTCAGTAAAAGCCAGAAGTATTAGGGGGAAAAAAAAAATAAGATTTTAAATACGTGAAGTGAATGATGTTCATTTTTATGAAGAAATTTGGAGAATCATGTCAATGTTTAGACATTATTTCAAAGCCATAATAGCATGAAAGGGAAATTTGAAAGAGGCAGTAATAGAAATTCCCAGTGTTGAGCACTATCTTTGTTTTAGTTTTTGTACCCATCTATCTTCTCCCAGTACCTACTTTACTCAGTGTTTCATTGTGTGCTGGATCCATGGGCGTGGGGTGGATGGGTGAGAACCTGAATGGGTTATTGAAAAATAGCACTTTCTGATTGCTCTTCCATTTACCCATAATAGTCACTGACTAATGGAATTTGGCAAGAAGAAGCTTCAATACACACACCTTAAAAGAGTCCAAGACTCAGAGCAGGTGGAATTGTAGAATGCTGAAGAATGGGAGTTGGGGTTCTCTGGGTGTAATTCCTGCCTTTCCATTATGTAACTGTGAAATCCTAAGAAGATTCCTTGGTCCCTCTATGCTTCAGCCTCTCTTCTGCAAAATGAAGATAATCTTTAAATCTGAATAATAGGTTTATTCAAGCATTATCATCACATTTGGACTTCGAAGGTTTCTGTTTATCCTAAGATTGTCTAGTTTTAGTTGTTAAAACCAAGACAGCTAAAGACCGATTTAGACCATGTGAAGGTCCTATATACAGCAGTTTGCTTCATTAATTGTATTAACTATTAAAATATTACAGATGAGTTATTGTAGTTGGTAGATAACCGGTGCTCAAATCAACCTGAATGATGTCTCTCCATGGCATCAAAGATGCCCTGCACCAGAGTTCCCAAACTTCCTCAGTATTAATTCAGATACCAAAGAGTTAAGATTAGCCTAATAGCCATACTACTCCACCTTCCATGTAAATCGCCAAATACTGGCAATTCTACTTTGTAAGTCTCTCTTGAATCCACGACTTCTTCCCCTGTTATCTCACCTAGAATATGCTATGTAGGCTTGCCTACATGTATGATTGCTGCCCTAAAATGAGTTATCCACATTACAGTCAGTTTACACAATTGTGCAAAAATACATAAAGATCAGTCATTTCCTTCTGGAAAATCATTCAGTAGGTCTTCCTGGCTTTTATGATGAAGAACAAAACGTTTCCCAGCCCGTCTGTCTCTGTCATCATCTCATATCCATTACCTACCACCTTTTGTCAGGACATAGGCCAGAGTTATTCACATGATCCATGTGCAAGTTCCCTGAGGCCTTTGCACACTCTCCTCTCTATGCGGGGCACCCTGTACTCCACATTTTCATAGTGAGCTCTAGATTTCATCCAGAGCTCATGTTATGAGACAATGAAACATTCCACCAAGGCTACATTCCCATTCAATATTTGTCTTCTCTACAGAACACTTCAGGTCCTTTTGCCAAGGGCAGGACTCTTCTCCTGGGTGCGTCCCCCTCTCGGAACAAGCTCCTAGTCCCCTAGAGGTACTCTCTTTGTCTTTCATTCTTTTAAGTAGAGACATTTTGATGGCTACAGAGAGCCTTGAACCACAGATGACACAAAGGTCTGGGAAGCCCAGGCTTTGAGCTGATTTATCAAAGCTAACAAAAATGAATCTCAGCTTTGAGACAATTCTGATTCACCATGAAAAATAATAACATTTGTTATTCTTTTCATCTGTTTGTCTTATAGTTTCTGGTTTCTGGAAGATGGGAATATGATTTTTTCCTTATTTAGGGTGTGTGTGTGTGTGTGTGTGTGTGTGTGTGTGTGTGGTGTTGCGTGTTCCTAGTAAATAGCCCATCACCAATTGCCCGATAATTACTCAATAAATATTTATTGAGTGAAAATATGCTATAGGCTGAATGGTTGTATCCCCTCAAATTCATATGTTGAACAGTAACACCCAATAATAGTATTAGGGAATGGAGTCTTTTGGGGGTGATTATATCATGAGGGTGAATGTCTCCTAAATGGACCTAGCATTCTTATCAGAGAGACTCCAGAGAGCTCCCTCACCTCCCATCCCCATGTAAGGACATAGCAAGAAGTCAGCCACCGGTGAACCAAGAAGCCCTCACCAGACATCAAACTTGCTACCACCCTGATCTTGGACTTCCCAGACTCTAGAATCATCAGGAACAGATTTCTGTTGTTTGTAGTCCACTCAGTCTATGGTATTCTGTCTATGGACTAGGATGATACCCTCACACCAACCCTAAAATACAGACTTTCACCTATTAGAGATGAAACTTTTTAATATCCCCATAGAGACTTCATTTCGTCTAATCAAACAGTCTTACCAGGTAATTTGAACTGTGAGCTGATGACCCCATAGGCTCAAGAAAGCAGGAGTACATTACCACAAATAAGTAGCTTAAAAATCCAGGATGTAAGAAGTCCATAGGAGAGCTTATCATGGACACAAAAGCATCTCTTCACACTGGTCCAAAGGGAGGGCATATAACTAGATTTATTTATATATTTATTTTGCAAAAGGACCTTGTCTTCTGTCCGGTCCCAAATAAAGTCACATAGTACTATCATGTGCTTATTTGGAAACATCACAGTCTGGCTGTTAGAGGGACCACTTTCCACTGTTTCAGACATCCCCTTACTTACACATGAGCAGCAGCATTGGAAATTAGAAATGGCATTATAACTGCATATGAAATCCAATACTGACAGCTGAGGAAAGACTATGACCCTTTGCAGGTGACTGGCTAGTCTTGAATTTTGAAGGAAAGATGAGTGCTGAGGTTATTTGGGTGAGGCCTTTCGAGCTTCTCCAGCATAGAGACCTCAACTAACACACTTCATTCATGTCCCTGCCTATCTTCTAAGTCAGGTGCATCAAGGCATTTTAATCAGATGCCATTTTAGATCTGAATCCCTCAGCTCTCCATTCCACACCATGTTCCCAAAGCAACTTTTTATTGGGATTTGATTTCCTTTTTAGGATTTGATTTCCTACACAAGAATGCCTTTCAAAATGGGACTGCTGTCCATGCTGGGGACAATGTTCTGTTCTCTGTGACTCTTTACTTCCCAGATGCACCTTTACATGGCATAGAGTGGGTGAAAATCCCCCTTGCAACATCTTCCCATCCCATCTGCCTGAGCTCTACTGTGAGGCTTCTGCAAGTCCACAGGTGACACACTCACCTTGAAAGCACAAGCACACTTGAACCACCTACAACTCCCATCATGTTCTCATTATACACAATCACAAAACACTTCCTCATTTGTTTTCCCACATGTGTCCAACCTAGAAGACTCCCTGGGACTTCACTTTCTTCTTTCCCTCTTATATTCATCTCACACCACCAGCACACACGTACCTTCAGCATGATAAGGTAAGCACCCCCTTGTAGCTCCATAGCTATAATAGTGTGTTTAGAGATAAATGATTAAAAAAAAAATTGTGTTTGGGGTGCCTGGGTAGCACAGTCACTTAAACGTCCAATTCTTAGTTTCTGTTCAGGTCACAATCTCAGGGTTGTGGGATAGAGCCCCGTGGTGGGCTCCATGTTCAGCATGGAGTTTGCTTGAGATTTTCTTCTTCCTCTGCCCCTACTCACCACCACCCCATCCCAACCCCCACCATGGTTATGTACTCTTTCTCTTTCTCTTTCTCTCTCTCAAATAAATAAAGACATTTTTTTAAAAAAATATCTATGATCATGATGGGAATGGCCCCAAGGCTGACTGATGAAGATCAGGTTTTTTTTTTTTTTTTTTTTTAAATTCTCATGGGATTCAAAGGAAAAGTAAATAGTCATATATCTTTAATAAACATTTATATGTTTGTTTACGCAAGAACTTTCTCCCAGATTCAAATCTCTTGCCTGACAAGTATGCACAGAAGTAATGTTGAAAGTATTTAATAAGTAGTATGGAAAGGACAGGATTAATCAGAATAAATCTGTCCAGAGCTGGAGCAGCCAACAGGATCAATGGTGTGGTTAGTTGAGTTCGAGAATCAGTTTGTGGAAGAAGAGTAAGACTTGGGCTTTCTATAGGTTTATTGCTAGGTGCCTTTGTGATGTCCATCAGGAAGGGAAAGGCGGGCCTATTGAGCTCATAAAGAGCAGTAGGCCGAAGGTCTAACTATGAGAGTTACCAGCATGTTGGCAATAAGATGCACCAAAGCAGCCGGTTCTCAGAGAATTATCTGGAGAGTTTGTTAACCGAGCATCCCACCACTCACTTCTGGTTTCTCATGCACTAAGTTTAGGATGGGGCTCATGAACTTGACAGGTAATGAATGCTGATGCTGCTGAAAAGCAGGAGGAAAATCAACATTAGGTAATAATATAGAAGCCAATGAAAGGTTTTTCCCAGAGTGGGGAGTGGCTGAGTACAGGTGCTTCTGAGAGTTCAAACAAGGTGAGAAAAAAATGTGCAAACATCCATCCAGTGGGTTTAGAGGCGCCTAGTGACATAGACGGGACCATTTCAGTGAACAACATGGGGAGCAGAGATGGTATCTAGGAAGCATGTAGCATAGTACCTAGAAGCCACCCAAGGGTTTGTGACAAGACAAGGACTCCTGTGACAGTAGCTGCCATTCTAACTGTTATCACTGAATGCAGTTTGTCTAGGCATGTGTATGCATCAGGTAGAAGGAAATAGATTCAGCTGGAGGATAAACTCTGCAATTTCCAAATAAATGCATTTCTATCGAACAAGCTATGTCTCGTGCAGGCTTATTTAAACTGGTGCAGTCTTTAGAAGCAAGATTTCAGACTGTAGGGTGGCAGGTATGTCATGCAAATTCAAGAAGGGTCCTTTCTACAATTGCTGTGGGAGTGGATGGCTCTGGGATATATCAGGAGCTGTCAGTTCTCACAGCAGCCCGATGACTCAATGGAACTGATAGATTCCTTGCCCCACGTTCCCCATTTCTCCCATGCCTGCAGAGTGAACGATGTCTGGTCTCCGGCAGCAGGAAGAAAGCTATCTTTGCCTCTTGCCAGTTGAGGAGTGCTTGGTTTCCTTTTCAAACACTACTGCATTCTTCTTGCGATTTTCCTTAACCGTTAAATATTTTATAAGTCAGTCTCCTGCCAGTGCTCCTTACTGGGTACCTGAAAAATGGCAGATTCAACTGGGAATGGTAATGTATGGTGGTAGGTTTCAGTTATACCATTCCCATGGAATGGAGGAGTCTGCTGGAGTTCATGACCATATTTAAATGGGTGCTGGCCTGTAAAGTTGTTTTGCTAATCCTAAAAGCTTTTAGACTGCGTCTTAACTTGTCTTAGAGAATTCTCATGAACTCAGTGGGGGGAAGGAAGAAACTGGTCGATGATTCTGACATTTGCAAACCGGGAGTGTGTGGAGTGGATCTGGGGTTTATGCTGCGTGTGATCATTTTCCTTCCTGAGGTGCTCTCGTGTTCTTCCCATCTAGAATTCCTTTCCCCAAGCCAATGAAATCTTGCCCACTCAAGACCCAGCTCCAGTGCCAGCCCTTTGGGAAGCCTTCAGAGATAACTATAGCCTGAATTAGGCTCTCCCTTTATTTTGATTATCTACTGCAATTATTATCTGTAATAGTCTGTTTAGCGCCTTGTTCCGGCAACAAAATCTGTGTTCCCACAGTGTGCAGTGTTGTGCTGGCAACAAAGAAAGCCTCAATAAGTAATATTCAGGTTCAACTTAGTACTTAAGGGGGAAAACCAGTCATTGTTTTAATTCATGAAAAAATTAACTTTCATTGCAAAATCTGCAGGGATTTCTGTTTCCCAGCCTTACATTTTCTTCCCATTTTTTCCTTTAATGAATTAACCACCACCACTTCCCACTGTGCGTTTAATTACTGTACTGATTGCTTACTATGTATGCTACATGGTGTGGAAAGAATACAAAACTTGAAAGCAAAGCACTCTCCCTGACCTCCCTGGGGATAGAGACCAAAACCCATAAAAAATATAAGAAAACACATTAAATGACATATAACAAGTGCCAGATGAGTGGTCTGGATAATTGTACAGCCCCTGTGGTCTCAAGTGAATAGGTACTAATTCCTCATGACAGCAACTATGCTTTCTTGGCCTGAGACCTTGAACTTTGGTCATGGTGCTTGGAAGGTCCATCCTTAGCACCACCTCTGTTCATCTGAAGCTTAACATTCCTTTGTCCTCTCTTTCCGAATATCATCCCTCCTTTTTTCTCTCCTCCCATCCCCTCTTCCCATGGACTTCTTTTTTTTTCCCTCCTCTCATCAATTTCTATACACTTTACCTAAATTGCTTCTGAAGCTCTTCTTGAGTCCTAACTTCTAAACATGTACTCATAGGGAGTTTTTCTTTTATGAAAAACCTGCATGGTTTTTAGTATAGGACATTTAGAAAAATGCTCGTATAAGAAGATCATTCTTCTATAAACACCTGTTGTGTTCACCTCTGTGTCAGGCCGTCCATAAGACCTTCGATCAGAGATGAGAAGATCCTCTCTGTCCCCCAGGAGCTCATGGCCTGGTCAGAGGGGAGATCCCTGGGCTGATGCAGGGAAGTGAATGATATCTGGGAAGGAGTTACTCTGGAATAAGAGAGAACCTTGAATAAACAAATGGGAATTCATGGGAATGGTAGGCTTCTCCTTGTTTACTTACCTGAGACTTCATCCATGTGATTTTTTTGAAGACAATCAAAACCTCTATAAGAAATTTGTTTATCAGGTTACATTCCTAGAAACAGAAGATGCCCTTTGAATTTTAAATACATAACAAAATAGTAGCATATATTGTGGTCAGTTTAGTGTACTAGACTATAGTAAAAGTGAATCAGTCTTAAGTATATAAACAGGTTTCGTGATAAGTTTACCATGAGAGTTCCATACCTGATTGTTAAAGCGTCCCAAGGTTATTTAAGGTCATGATAGCTTGGAGTTAGATCACATACATTATGTCATCCTTCCAAATGTCCCGTATTTCCTCTTTAGAACAAAATACTCACCTGGACATTTCAAATCCTGTGGGGTCACTTTCAGGCACAAAAAGGTAATGAAGAGGTGTACCTCATACTTTATTGTTATCTCAGTTGCATTTATGTTCTATTTTAGATGTTTGTAGTATATTTTATATGTAAGACAGTTAACCAAATATATACATACATGCACTGGTAAATAGATATGCAGATATTGGAGGGTGTCCTAAAATTATTGTTGTCTCTTTGGTGGGCTGAGCTTGGTCATGAGTGATAAAAAGCCTAATAATCACTAGGCCAGGCACAGTTTACTTTCTAACCTTATTTACTACTTTACAAAAGTGGGTAGGTGGTCTGAGAGTTAGTATAATGGTCTAGTAATTCCATTAAGAAATTTTTCTGTCTTTCCATTGACATATTTGGCATGATGCCTTACAAGTGTAAACTTTTATCACAGTGAATATTATTTACTTTGCCCAATCCCTTGTGATTTTAGGTGAGTGATAAATGGACACTGTGTAGTAAAGTGTTTAGGTAAATTCTAAGGTTTCAAATTTATTGATGATTGCAGTCTACTTATAGAAGGAGTAAGCTTAGCATTCTGTTACTGTTTATTGTATTAAGATGTTAAAAATTAAGATGTTAAAAAAGAGCCTGGGTGGCTCAGTGGGCTAAAGCCTCTGCCTTCGGCTCAGGTCATGATCCCAGGGTCCTGGGATCAAAGCCCCACTTCAGACTCTCTGCTCAGCAGGGAGCCTGCTTCCCTCTCTCTCTCTGCCTGCTTCTCTGCCTACTTGTGATCTCTCTCTGTCAAATAAATGAACAAAATCTTAAAAAAAAAAAAGATGTTAAAAATACTTAACGGTGGTGTTTCCTTGAATCCAATCAAGTCATTATAAGGGATAAACATGTGTATTTGTGTTAAGTTTTAGATTCTCTAAGCTATGGAAATAGAAAACCTGAGTACATGTTAAGCCTGACATCTCTGTACTCTCTCACCTCGGACTTTTGCAGAGGCATTTACTTGGGCTTCTGAAACACCGAAATGTGCTAATAGACAATAACGTGATGGGGAAGGCTATTGGTAGAATGGGGAGGTAATCGCTGGAGACAGCATTTGTCAGATGAAAACTAATTGATTGTAATTGCTTTGCCATTGTATTGCTCTTGGAGTCTGTAGCTTGTTAAAACCACTGATTGTAAAATAAGGATCTCACTTTTTATGCTGTAGGTTATGTTAATGAAAAGCTGTTCTTAGAGGAATGATCAGTGAATATCAATAAATGGATAATAAGAAATTAAAGGAAAACTAACTGATCATGAGTTAATATACTTCAGCAGTCAAGGTAGCAATCAAAGGTGTGGTGTTTCATATTGAATATTTTGCTCAGAGCTCTTGAATTTTAAATATTTCCAGTAGAAAGAGAGATTGATTCTGTGTAACTATTTATTGCAAACTGTCTTGCATAACGGATCTTCTCTGTAGAGGAGATCTCCTGGAAAACAGAAAATGTGTCTGTTTTGCAGAGCCTTTATTTTGTGCCAAAGTATTAACAGATAGATATTTTGAAGTGGAAAAATAAGTTTCTGTTGTACCACCAAAAAAAGAGGATATTCGATGTGTGCTGTTTTGATGCCCAAATTATATGAGCAGTGTATAAGTGAAGACTTCTGTGAATCTGAGGACAAGGTGTGTTTTTCCAATATTCCTCAATATTAAAGTAGATATACTAAAATGGTAATATTGGTGTGAAATTACATCTAACTTGTTGTGCGATATGCATTAACTCTTATATGATTGTGATGATGTCTTTAACGATCATATCTTTTACCAAGGGCATTTAAAGTGTTAGCAGTGTTAGAGTGATCCAGATTTATTGAAGACATTTTTTCCTGAACACCCATTGTGATTCAAGGCTCCACCTCTGACCTTAAGGAAACACACAGACTAAAGAATAAAGAAACAGATAAACATGTGAACAAATGGCTACTTGCAGCATTGAATGTTGAAGCAGTGATGTGAGTGATCAAAGGTGTTCTTGAGACACAATGGGAAAATGATGTAAACTTTGAAGGATTTCTAGTTGTCTTCCAGCAAAGAGAAAGATGGTCCAGGAAGAAGGAGCAATGTGACAGCTCCTGGTGTTTGGAGAAAAAGAAAAATAATCAGTAATGAAGTTGTGTGTCTTAGGTCACAAGATGACACCAGAGGGCAAAATGCCACATGGTTTATGTGAGTCTCTGAGGAATTTGGAGTTATTCTTATGGGGATGGAGGGCCGCTGAGGATTCTAAGATGTGGGAAGGGTATGAGTGAATTTCGCTTTGGGGCAGTCATTTTCCCCTCAGTTTGGTTAATGAACAGGAAGAGAGGCTTCCAGTGGCTTCCAGTTACTCAGCTGGTTGGTTATAAGAACCCACACTATGAACATTATTATTAATCTAGATCCAAAAAAGGGAATTAAAGGAGCTTGAATGCAGAATCATTTATTCACCTTTGACTTCTTATTTTATTTTATTTTTTAAATGTTTGTTTATTTGAGAGAGAAGGAGAGAGAGAGAGAGTATGAGCAGGGACAGGGAGAAGGAGAGGCGAGAGAGCATCTCAAGCAGACTCCCCACCGAGCTCGGCTCTGAACTTGATCTCATCACCCCGAGATCATGAGCTGAGCTGAAATCAAGAGTTGAACACGTGACTGACTATGCCTCCCAGATGCCCCCCTCTTTGACTTTTTAAATATATTTTTTCTCCAATGTGGCAGTGGAATTGGTGCTAATACTTGAGTTGCTTAAAACTGTGAGAATAAAATATGTGCGTGTGATAACAGAGTCTGTATCTAGTAGACAGGACATACTTATGGCTAGTTTCATATTTAGGAAAAGGATGCAGACATACAGCCTAATTTAAAAATTTTAGTAATTATGATTTTAAAGCAAAAGTTTAAAATAATGCTTAAAAATGACAGTAATTTGGTTCTGTTAGGTATATGCCAGAAATATTCTTCACATTTGAGATTCTGTTTCAGAATTTGGAATATTTGCATTTTAATTACATAAGAAAAGGGCGAAAAAAGTAGAATAATTTGTTCAGTTCTTAGCCTATTAGAACTGTAACTAAAAACAAAAAAACTCTTAGAAACTGACATTGGTTTCCACAGAACAGTCGCAATATGCATTGATCAGATGTTTAATGACATTTGGCAACAATAAAGGGAAGGAGATCCTGTTTCAATCTTTCATGCAACATGTTTGTTAAAAACTGAGTGAACGAAAGCGGGATTGAGGTGTTTGACTGCAGAATCATTCCACTTTTACTATTACCGTGTCCTCGGTGGGGGCTTATAGAGTGATTCCAATTGCTAAAATGTAGTGGAGAAATTTAGAAAACTGAATACAGTGCTTGTCGTAGTCAGCCGGGACTGTTTTAACAGATTGGGTAGCTCATAAACACAGAAATTTATTTCTCACAGTTTTAGAAGCTGGGAAGTCCAAGATCTAGGTGCCTGGAGATTGAGTGTCTGGTGTGTGGAGAGGACTTCTTGGCTCATAGAGCACTATCTTCTTATGACTGCAATGGGCGACAGAGGTTTCTGGGGCACTGTTAGAAGGGTACTAATCCCATTCATGACCTAATCCCCTCCCACAGGCACACCTGTTGGTACCATCTCATTGTGATTATGTTTTACCCTGTGAGTTTGTGGGAGCACGCACCATTAGGTCATGAAATGTCATATCCAGCTGCATTTCTTCAGTCCAGTGGAGGGTCTGTGCTCTCTCTCTCTAGAGGTGAAGGGTCAGCGCGTAGAAGTCCTCAGTGCAGGGCACCTGGTGGCTCAGTGGGTTAAAGCCTCTGCCTTGGGCTCAGGTCATGATCCCAGGGGCCTGGGATGGAGCCCCGCATCAGGCTCTCTGCTAAGCAGGAAGCCTGCTTCCTTCTCTCTCTCTGCCTGCCTCTCTGCCTACTTGTGATCTCTGTCTGTCAAATAAATAAATAAAATCTTTAAAAAAAAAAAAAAAAGGGGCGCCTGGGTGGCTCAGTGGGTTGAGCCGCTGCCTTCGGCTCGGGTCGTGATCTCAGAGTCCTGGGATCGAGCCCCGCGTCGGGCTCTCTGCTCAGCGGGGGGCCTGCTTCCTCCTCTCTCTCTGCCTGCCTCTCTGCCTGCTTGAGATCTCTGTCAAATAAATAAATAAAATCTAAAAAAAAAAAAAAAAAAAAAAAGAAAAAAAAAAAAAAGAAATCCACAGTGCACAGATCCCGGCCAGGGTTTTGACCTGGGGTGACCGACTGTGCTGCTGACAGCGGTTCTGTCTGTGTTTCTTTTGACAGATACAACGACGTATTCCACGGAGCGGTCTGAGCACTTCAAACCCTGCCGAGACAAGGACCTCGCATACTGTCTCAATGATGGCGAGTGCTTTGTGATCGAGACCCTGACGGGATCCCATAAACACTGTCGGTAAGCCACTGGTGGCTGGCACCGGAGGCAGGCCCTCCGAGAGGCCTGGCGGCAGAGGGTGGTGGTTGAGCTCTGGAGTGTATGTGGGATGCTTTTAGTCTAGCTGTTGGAATGGCAAAATCAGGAGTCATAATATGGGTGACTTTAGTATTTGAGGAAGGTAAAACTGAATTAAAATAGACAAGATCAGAATTTTACCTAAGCAAAGACGGGTTTTCATTTATATCTACCACTTTAGTAGAAATACTTACTCCCTTTAGAAGCCTGCATTGTTGGTGTAGGACTTAGACACATTGGCCTGACACAATAACCCTTTCTTGAGAAACTCCAGACTGTGGCATGACAAAGCACACTGCTCATCTAAGATCACGCAGCTCAATGTTGATTGTGAACCAAACCCCAGACTGTGACTGTGTCCAGAGAAGACTGGAGCTCATCTTGATTCTGCCCTCGTTTATTAATTTCATTATTTTTCTAACACCTCTCTTGATAAAATGCTCTCCAGCAAGATGTTGTAAATGAAATCATAGTCCTGTTACTGTCGAGGTAGAGAACTACTTAGGGAAATTCCCAGTAGAGCTCAGGAGGTGTTTAATTGGTTTTTAGAGACTTAAGGTTATATAAATGCTAAAAATAAAAAACAGGTGGAGCTAAATAGTGCACTTGTAAGCACTGCAGCTTTAAGGTTCCGTAGAAGAATCAAATTAGCATCCCCAAAATATTTCCCACTGAGCTTTTATTTCCAGCACTACCCGGGTAATTTGTTTTTTTTTTTTCTTGCAATTGTATATGCTTCCGTGAACATATGTGTCCACACCCCTTTCCTTCTCTTTATTTACTTTTCTCATATGACATACTTATTAAATTAATTATTCTGAACCATGAAGCATGGAAAATTATGACTTTTTTCTCTATATATTGCTATTATGAAGCTTCATTCTGTGTTGTTTTATTAAGACGGCATTGCGAAATGCACCTTGTAGTGAGGAGCTTCGAGCATGTTGGCAAATCTTGCCTGACTCTAAGGGCCAGCTTCAGTCCACGAGGAAGATGAGTTGTCCCAGTGGGCAACACAGGTTTGGAAGAGCCGATAAGTGACAGTGGTCTTCTGTCAGGATAAACAGGACGGGACCTGCTCTCATGCTTGAGAACATGGCTTCCATATGACTTGGGGACTATTATTACATTTACCGTACTTACAAAATTTACACCCCATTTCTGTCCTCTGGGAAACTAGGTTGGGGATGAAGGAAAGTGGAAATGCCCCTTCCCACATCCCTCTTCTTGTGTTATATTTATTAGGTGAGTGTAGACAGAGGTAGAAAGCACACAAATGACTTTAAGACCTCCAGGGAGAAGCCAAGAGTGATCTACCCACTCCAAGCATGAATTGTATCCAAGCTCTCATAGATCCTCAACCGTACATTAAAGGGATCGTCATGTGCAAGTGGACAGTGCTGTCAGTTATGTTTGAATACCTAATTGATTGGTGGAGGGATTAATCAAAAATATCACCTAAAGCAGTGACTTTTAGGATGGTATTTTACCCAAAAGAGGGATCAAATCAGGCCCCACACAGTATGCAGGTGGGTACAATTAATCTTTTTGAAAACTGAGAGTGTTGCAAATAACAAAATAATTCTTACTTTTTTTCAACATACAGCCTCACTCTATTCTGGATTAGTTCATGGTGTATTAGTTTGCTAGGGCTGCTGTAACAAAGTACCTCAGATTGAGTGGTTTACGCAAGAGGAATGTATTTTATTGTTTAAGCAAGAGAAATGTATTTTATCAGTTCTGCAAGCTAGAAATCCATACTCCAGGTGTTGGCAGAGTTGTTTCCTTTCTGTCTCTCTCCTGGGCTTAGGGATGGCCATCTTCTTGTGTCTTCTCATTTTTTTTCCCTCTGTACGTGTCTGTATTCACATTTTCTCTTATTATAAGGACACCAGTCATATGGCTCTATTTTAATTCACTTATCTCTGCAAAGACACTTTCTTTAAATATGCTCACATTCTGAGTTACTGGAGGTTAGGACTTCAACATATTAATTATTTGGGAGACAATCCAGTCTATGATACTATAATGTATCTCAGGTCTGGAAAAAATGTCTTTTGCTTTTGTACATATATGCATGCTTAAGTTTTTTTTTTTGCCTACACAAGTGGAGATATATCTATGATTCAGTGGGAAAAATATATATATATATATATATAAATATATATATATATAATTTTGACCTTCTGTCTTCATATTTCTTGCATATTTCAGCCCAGACAACCTGTTATTTAACATAGAGTCACAACATAGCTAATCATGACAAAAGACCAGCCTAAGACAGAATTGGAACTCGAGTAGGTTAATAGATGCCTATAAATCTCCTACTAGAGTGTATGAATAAATCACACATTGCATGTGCCCACTATTCATCTTCTGGGCTTTGCTGTGAATAAAAAGCTTACATTTGTTCCTGCATCAGCCACTTCTAAGAATCCCCATGTAGTTATTAATAATATGTTATTTTGTATAGCACTCTATTTAAGTACCATGTTTCATTCATTGTTCTCCATTCGGCAAATGTTTATTGAGCACCTCCTATCACCAAGATATTGTTGAATAAATACATACAGAAATGAACTTAGGAATTAAATGGCACTGTACTTTGTAATGCACTTGGAGTAAGTGAAGTAGTTTATTGTCGGGAAGTAAGGAAAACAAGGGGAAGTATTTTCACATGACTGGCATGCTACCGGGGGTATCTGTGATACATTACCAACTGGGCCATGTTTCAAGTCAATTAAAAAACACAATTCAGTATATTAGAACAACAATATGTAGGGATGTCTGTGAATCTACAGTAAATGTTTTACTTATGACATTCAGATATAAGAGAAATCAAGATAATATTTTTTAGTATTTTAAAAGTAAATTGCAAAAAAAAAAATAAATTGCAATCCTATGATAAATCCTGTGACTGGGAGCCCATGAATCAAAAAACATTTTCTATGTTGAAAAAGATTGATGATGCTCTAACACTTTTCTGTTTACTTGCCTAAGAAGAGTAGATGCAAACCTACCTAGATCATCTCTGATAGAGATCCCAAAAATGTTTGCTCAAAGTGTTAACAGCATGAATGTTGAGATGGGGAGATTTCATATTTTTACTGTTATTTTCTTACTCCTTAGTGTATTTTCAGGAAGCTATTTTTAGTATTTAGAAATTATAGAGCAAGCTAATGAAAAATTTAAGAACAATGCCAAGATTCTCAAAATAACTCGACAGAGGGGATTTTAAAGAAAAATAGACAAACTTGGTCTTGCTGAATTTAAAATATGCTATAAAGTCCAAGATCATTGGCTGACAGACTGGCAATACCAGAATCAGGTATGTTCTGGAACTTAGTGTAGAGTAAGGAGAGATCCATAAATCAGAGGGAAGATGAGTCTGATTGCTCAGTAAATTTGGTTGGCGATCAGATAAAACAAATCAAATTTGGGTTTTTACTTTCCTTCTTTATATGAAAAGTTGTTTTTAATGAATTCAGGAGTTAACGTAATTAATAAAGTCTTGAAGAGAATGGTAAATAAAATTACATACTTATTTATGACAGCAACTGAAGGGACCTTTGAACAAAAAGCAATGGAAGGAAAAAAATAAACATCCTGGCAAAACCTTGCTTTTTGGTCTGGATAATATAAATCAGAAATACAATTAAAAGATGAACTACAGTAAACCATGTAATAAAATATGGCAAGGAATTAATATTCTGAAGAAGTCATATAAATCAACTAGTGTAACATTAAAATTAAGTCTCAGTAGGAAAACGGGCAACAAGGGGAACGTATTCTTCCCTTAAAAGAGAATACAAATAACCAATAAACATGAAAAATACTCAGCCTCACAAAGAAATGCAAATTAATTTTTTTTTTGCCTATTACATACTTAATGATTTTTAAAAGCAAATAGTTTGCTGAGAGTAGAGTAAAAGCACACTCTCAGTTACTACTTGAGGGAATACATTTTGTTAAGTATCTCCTATATGTAATGTTTCAAAATATTTATATTGTTTCTAAAAATGCAGTATACAGAAATGTGTGTGTAGATTTATTTATAAGAATATTCACCACAGGTTTATTTGTGTTGGAAAAAAAAAAAACCCTGAATTTGTAATTTTATATACATTAGAATACACCTATGCATTGGATGAATTCAACCTAACTAGAATTTTCATAATGTTTTAGGGCCATGAAAATGCTTGTTATATCATGATGTATATATGAAAATCAAAATATTCTAAATTTGAGCATGCAATAGCAGTCTAATTCTAAAAAAGAGCTTAGTAAAAATTAAAAAAAAAACTAATAGGTTTTGTTACTATTTTCTTCTTCAAACATTATGAATTTTCTAAGATCTGTACATTACACACATATTTCATTTATGTAATACCTGGTTAAGACACTTGACCCCTTGCTTCTCATGTTTCCATTAAGAAAGATAGATAGTGTCCCTGGCTCTGTTAAATCAAGGTCATTATAGTTCATTATTATTAGGCTGATAAGAGAACTTCCAATTAAGCCCTTCTAGATTAAATACTGCAAAGTCCATTTGAATGTGTCTGCTCCTTCTTTTATTAATAATTCATTTACACTTTTTATGCTAATTCTTTTCCGTGCTGAATTCATCTGTTTTGAAACCTAAAAAAAGAAAAAAAAAAAGAACTAATAGAAAGATATATCCTACAGTAATAAAGCTGGATGAGAAGGAAAGCAAGTCACTAGAAACTCATTGAATCAAAATATTCTGAATTAAAGCAGAATATTCTTGAACATGTTTTTTTTTAATGTCATTTCTAGAAATTTTAAGAACTTGGGAAATGGTGCTATCTGTGATCTATTTCACTAGAGTGAGAGAGGGAGCCATTGTGACTGAAAAGATTGGTAAGCATTTGACTGGGCCAAACTTGTTTTGAGGCCAAATTCAAGTTAAAAGGATGTGCCTCTCCTGAATTGAAGCTCATTAGATGTTTCGGCAGCCTTGCTGTAAAAATGGATTTTCAAAACTTTGGAAAGGGTAGCATTTTAGCTGAATTTGATCTGAAGCGATCATTTTGGAAATTTGTCAAGCAATTCACTTGGAAGATGCTTGACTCGCATGAAATATGGGACTGCTAGAAAAAGGGAGAAGCAGTCCAACAGCAGCCATTGCTCCAGGCTGTACTTCCATAAATGGGCTGATGGACTGGGCAGTCAGTGATGTGGGTGAAATGCTCCCAGGATTTGGGGAGCAAAGAAAGCAATTGAAAGAAGGAGGGGACTTTCGAGAAGTTGCTGTTCCTTACTTTGTCTCATTCTGCCTGTGTAGGTTTTGAAATCAAAGCTTCCATTTTTAAGAGCATTGACTGGCCCAGTGTAACCATTTCCCGATGATATACTTTATAAAATTACAGGACCCTCCCTGTCAGTGCTTTGCTCTGTGACTTCGGAGGTCCATTAGCTCACCCACCCAGTGAGGGTCCTCTTTATCAAATGATTCTTCAGTAAGTGCTCTGAGTGCAGCAGCTAATGATTCCCCATGGTTGACGCAAGGCAGAAGGGAAATGGAGTTTGGCTCACATCCCTGAACTCCATTGGCAGGAGATGACGGAGGCTGAAATATCTCTAAATCCAGGTTTAGTGGCAGAGTCCCTGCAGAATGGAGTTGAATAACAGGGCGAAGAGTCTCAGAAGAATTTTCAAGTTCATTAGCTAAATGTTCATGAAAATGTTTGCCACAGTCTGGATATAATTTGAGTCATTTGCAATAGCCGTGTTCATAACAGGCTGTCTACTGATTGCCCCTGACGTGGACAAATGAGCCAAGTGATAACTGTTGGCCTCTTTTCTATGGATGAAGTTTGTGAAACTTAAAAAAGTGGCTTAAAAAGCAAAGAACAACAGGACAGTGAACATAATTGCAATTTGATGACACGTAAGCATTGGTTTACTTCTTCTATTTTAACCTGTTTGCACTGGACCCCAGCTGGTTTTCTTAAAGGGCCACTTAAATATTGTGCATAAGTCCAGAGAAGCACATTTGATGGAGAATAGAAACATGTTTTTAGTTAATAGTCAAAGATTCTTCCCTTATTTTAATCTTTTCTGTCCTGATTGGGAGCTCTAGTTGAAACGTGAAATGGTGTTTCTTGAGGTGACTGTTGTGATTTGGATTTCTTGTATCAAAGAATTTACATCAATGTGTTTTTTAAATAGCTTCCTTGTATGATTTGGGGTAAGAGGTACATGAGGCAAATGTGAGCATTTACGACCAACCTGAATTAAAAGCTCTGCTCAGCTTTACACTGGCTGTATGAGGTTTCTCTGCAAGGCATTTAACCACAACCTCCTGTCCTATATTGAAAAGAGAGTCAGACAGACAGACAGACAGACAAACAGACAATTACTGGTCCTAAAGATTGATAGAAGAATGAAAAGTAGCAACATCGAGAAAGCTCTAAATACACAATAGACACTATGTATGTGATATTATTATCCTCGGTTCTTTTCTCTTCTCCCTTCTGCTTATATTGAAACCAAACCAAAGCATGTTTGCTACAGTCCTGTGAGAGAAATTGAGTGGTTATCATCTATGTATTTGATTAATTGGGGACTCGGGTTTTAAAAGGTGAGAAGGGGCAGGCTAGAAAATTCCTTGTGCATTCCCAGGGCTCAGGCTTCTCACTGCTGATTTGGAGACTCTGACAAATTAGCCAGTTTCTGTTATTTCCCCTAATTTTGCAACCGGTTTTTGATGTTCCAAGAATTTCTTCTTGCTGAACATAGCTTTAAGAGGAAGAAATGTTTCTCCTCTCCTACTTCATCAGTGTAACTTGCCTTCATTGTGTCGATGATTCCCATTTGGACTGGCTGGTTAGCTTCAGTCCTCCACCACAGACTCGCAGGTGAACAACTTACACATATTCTCTGTGACTCTGTTTTCTTACCTGTTAACTGCAGACGATAACATTCCTGCTTCATAGGATCATTGTGATGATTGATAGAAGTAAAATGTACTTGTCTGTGTAAACACATGGTGGATTTAATGGAGTCAGTGTGGTTGAATATACTAAGCTGTGCATGTTGCTCTCCGCACAGCTTTGTTTGCGGGTCATGTGTGGTCTGCACGCTGATCTGGGCCAGCACTTTGAGATGGGTACTCAGGGTCTCCTAAGCACATAAAGTTCAGCTTAGACCCACTAAGGAGAGTTAAACTGACCCAGACAAATTATTGAAAAACACAGTAATAATGAATCATAGGCAAGAACACTTTTTAGAATCAAGGGTCCTTATAATTATTCAAGCAGTGAATTTAGGGGAAAAGCAGGAACAAGAGGCTACCTTTTGATTCTCCCTGTTCTGTAGGTAGGGATATGCAGAAAAATCCCCTCTCCTCCTACTGTTCAAGCTATTCTGGCTGAGGGCTCTCCACAGCAACCCTTGGATCTGCTGCCTCCCCAAGTACCTGCTTCCTGTCTGTGGGGATCTCAAACCTATTGGGTTAGAGAGTAACCTGGGAGCTCCTGCACTCAGCCAGAAGTATATGATCTCATCTGCCACAGTTTGAGTGAATTACGGATTCTTTCCCCAAGTTTATTTTTAAAAAATATTGAGAACATATTCATAAATATCCTTTTGGCTAGAGATGGTCTATAAGTAAAGAGGTGAACAACATTAGCTATGGTAACACTGTTCCTGCCCTGCAGGCTTCTCAGGCAAACATTCCAGTAAGACCTTATCAAAAGAGGACAGAGATGGTTGGGATATTCTGCCTGGGCTCCTGGGACAGTGAGGAAATAGGCACCACCCTCCTGCAGAGTCTACTCAACCACTCATGCCCTAGCCGGTTTCAAAATGTTAGCAGCATTTCCCTCTTCCTAAGGATGGTATGTCTTTTCAATCCACTTTTGGTCTGAGCATCTTTAAAAAAATATAGATATAGATATAGATATAGATATAGATATAGATATAGATATGGATATAGATATGGATATAGATATATAGGGGCACCTGGGTGGCTCAGTGGGTTAAGCCTCTGCCTTTGGCTCAGGTCATGATCCCAGAGTCCTAAGATCGAACTCCACATCAGGCTCTCTGCTCAGCAGGGAGCCTGCTTCCTCCCCTCTCTCTCTCTCTCTTTCTGCCTGCTTGTGCACTCTGTCAAATAAATAAATAAAATCTTAAATAAATAAATAAAGATTTAAAATATATATATATAAAAGAATATTTAGGGGTTCCTGGGTGGCTCAGTGGGTTAAGCCTCTGCCTTTGGCTCAGGTCATGATTCTAGGGTCCTGGGCATCAGGCTCTCTGCTCAGCAGGGAGCCTGCTTCCCCCTCTCTCTCTGCCTGCCTCTCTGCCTACTTGTGATTTCTCTCTCTGTCAAAGTAAATAAATAAAATCTTAAAAAAAAAAAGAATATTTAATGACCAGATCACATTCACATTGTCTATGCATAATCATGTATCATATATATATATATATAATTATATATAATATTAATTGTATATAATTATATAATGTGTATATATATACACATACACACATATACAGTACACACACTCATACACATATTGTAATCTGAATGACCATATAGGTTGTCATCCAAATCCAAAAATGTTTGAGATATATGGGCAGTTTTAATAATTTCTTCTGTAAAATAAACCACACCAGCAATTCCTTAAGCTCGTAGGATGTATGGTTACCCTAATTGTCATTCAGATGTAACTCAAATTCACAGAAAAGCACGTATGCTCTATGTTTTTTTCTTAATTTAAATTTCACGATTCTACAACCTCTGTATTATTATCCCTCCCCCTCCCCTTTATTCCAAATCAGCTGAGCATTCCCTGAGTCACCAAGTAGTGGCAGGATCTGGATGGGAAAGCAGAACTGGGGGCTCCCACAGCCCAGGGCCTCTCCCCCTGTCCTCCAGGTCTGTGGAAGCACACATCAACTTCCTGTTAGTGTTGTCTTTAATTACTTTTCTACCTAGCCATTTTTTGTGAAAACTAAAAAAATGGGACAGGAGGGCCAGACCCTCCTTTGTCGACAGAAAGAAGCTGAAGACAGCGTTTCTGAAGTTTATCTTGAAGTGCATTTATACAACTCTGTTTATTATTTTTTTATGATCATAGCTATTCTGGTGCTTTAATAAATATCAGGAAAATAGTCTGCTTTTTTAAAGATTGTATTTATTTGAGAGAGAGAGAGAGAGGGAGAAAGAGTGTGTACAAGTCAGGGAGGGGGAGGAGAGAGAGGGAGAAGCAGACTCTCCGCTGAGCAGGGAGCCTGATGTGAGGGTCCATCCCAGAACCCTGTGATCATGACCTGAGCCGAAGGCAGATGCTTAACTGACCGAGCCACCCAGGTGTCCCTGGAAAGTCGTGTCCTTAAAGCAGAATCAGTGCGATGCACGTGCATACATATGGAATACTTACTAGGTATCTGGCATCATGCAGGGGACTGAGGTCCAATGGTAAATGAGAAAAAAGAACCTCTTCCTTTACTGAACTTGCTCTTAGTTGGAGGACAAAGAATCCCCACTGTCTCATGCGATAAAATTCCGTAGTGAGCCAACACTGACCACCACTGGCACCAAAGCCTAGGCTTGGAAGGGAAATCCTTGCCAGACTGTGAACTTGGAAGAAATATCTTCATTGAGTATATTTATGTACAAAATCTCCTGTTGAAGTTTTAGAAAATAAGAAATTAATGATAAAATTAAAAGAAGAAACAGGAAATAAATGAAAGCATGAAGCATGCTTTGAGGAATATCTTATTCAGAGATATATATCCTACATGAGTGAGATAGAAAATGTTTATAGCTATGTATGTCATATATGAGAGGTATAGCAGCTACACTCAATTCTACCATACATACGCTAAAAAATAAATGGCAATTTGATGTATTATTGCCATTATTCTACCGGTGTTTATTAAGCGTACTCAGTGTTCAGCATCCAGTGGAAGGCGGTAGGAACCTAGCTGATGAATGTTCTCAGAAAAACTAAGAAGGGAGGGGTTGAGATGGACATTTTCTAGTTCAATTCGTTGTGACAAGTTCCGTGTCATCCTCTCGATATTATCTGTATGTACGTAGCCCATATCTGTGTAGGAGAGTCCAAATACCAGTCATCAGTCCTTAAGCCAGGGAGAGCTTCTAAGAGGAAGTAACATGAATTTGCACTTGGAAGGAAAAGAGCCTACCCCTGCCTCTGCTTGAAGCCTGCTCTTTCTGCCAACAGAGGCATAGAGAGTTGAGCTGCTATTGGAGGAAATTCCCTTCAAACCCCAGGGAGGAAATTTCAAATGTATTTTAGATGTAATTAAGAATAATCAGTTTTATGACATAAATTCTGCAGTTGGTCACTTCTTTTCTGAATTATGTCCTCTCTTGTGTCCAGATGGTTATCAAAAACATATCAGGACATAATGACATCTTTAATTTCATTATCTCAGACTCTGAATTTTTATAGTGAGTGGGAAGAACAGACAAGAGGATGGTTTTTCAAACCTGTAAGAGTCCTGTGGATTAAACAATGAAATCAAGATTCCTTTTATTTGCCCAGAATTAATTTATGATTTTTATCTACATATATGAAATATTTGCAAAAGACCATTTTATAGCTACAATCTAAAATTAATTCATTAACATCTCAAGTATAAGTAATGATTTTTCTGGCACTAAAAATTTTCCTAACGAATTAAGTGTATCCATTTAAAAATGCCTTGACCATCAGTCAGTGTAGAGTTATTCAGGGAGAATGTGAGGGAGCAAAGTTGGAAGATACTTGATGGCACATTCGAGCAAAACATCTTTCATTTTCCCAACTACAAAGTATCCCTTTGTTTAGCAGAACAGCCATGAGGCTCATAGGAGGTCAAAGTAAGGCGATGATGTAGCGTTTGCCTTATAATACATCAGGTGGCATTTTGTCATATGCAAGGATACACACATATAGCAGAAATCAGAGAAAGAAAGGTTGTAAGAGTTCCTGAAACAGGGTGACTTTCTAGTGCCTCAGAATCTACTTTTTCATTTAAACACATCATAAATGCAGTGATAGCTACTGTCCGGGAAAGGAGTTACTATTTCAACAGAAGACTTCATTAAACAAACAGACCCCAGGCTTTGGGGCAGAGGCGTGCTCAGAGATGGCAGTGGAGAGACACTGAAATGATGCCCAGAGCCTGGCCTTCCTGGAGCCCTCTGACAGAGCATTCATCCCAATGACCCTGTGCTCCTGAAGGGCAGAAATTCAATTAGGAACTCTCAGTGAGGAGCCTCAGGAGGGAGGGAAGTGTGTGTGTCAGTAGGTGGCTCCACCTCCAGAAGGAAAACAGACTCCAGCAGTTAGAAAATAGAGTCTAATAAGAGGACAATGGAAAATGAAAAACTCGAGGCTGGAAAGAATAGGCGGAAAGGATGAGCTGATAAAGCATCTACTTTAAATAAGGTCATAATTTTGCTACCGTTTGGGGTGTGCTTCTGGGCTAATTTACAGCTACAATTGAAGTCAGAGGGAAGCCTTACTCTCTGCAACAAGGTTTTATTTTCAGTGCTCTGGAAAGCTCTTTCCTTTCTGCCTGGGTTAGCATTTGTGAAAGAAATAATGATTGTTTTAATGATATTAAATAGTAGCTTTGATCTCTTTCCCCCACAAGCTAACCAAAACATTATCTGGATGTATGAAATGATTCATTTGTGAGCAAAATTTCTGTTTCTATTATAATATTCCCGTTCACCTACTGACTCTCCCACTAGGCTGTGAGCTCATCTTTGCTTCTGGAACCTGCCACCTACTCAGTAAAGATACATCTGATACATGAAAAGAACTCTAGGCGGTTTCTACCACCAGCCTTTCTCAGAGGGCAAAATTGAGGTTTTGAAAGGAAAGAGAGGAAAATGCTAACAGCCATCTACTATTTCATACCCACTCAATGCAAGGCAAACGTTTTAACCCTTAATACACTGCTTCATGATTGCTGACCTAGTCCTCGTAGTACATCTGCAAAGGAATGTTGTATCCCCATTTGAGGTCATGAGGGAAGCTGTGAGAGGGAAGCTTCTTCAGGGATGGGCAGCCAGTAGGTGACAGGACTGAGTGCCAGTGTCAGTTCTGTTTGCCTGTCAAGCTCTTGATGTTTCAGTCTTGTCAAACTTAAGGTTATTGGAAAAATTACTGAGGGACATGGTTAAAAATGTAGATTCTCAGGCTCCTCCTGTGAGACTTTGATTCACTTGTCCCAAGATGGCACCCAGGAATTCTGCGTTCCGATGAGTCCATTATTGAGACAACCTGGGGCAACAGGGAACGAGACTAGCATTTCTCAAATGTTGAGTGTGTGAATCTCCTGGAGAATCTGCTCAACTGAAGATTCATGTCTAAGAGGTCTGGGGTGAGACCTGATGTTCTGTGTTTCGGACAATGTCCCAGATGATACCCATGCTGCTGTCCCACTGTCCACACTTGGAGCAGTAACTAAATTGTCATGCACACCAGGGGGACCCGTCTTCCCCAACCCAGAGGTCTTCTCATAATCCTGCCACCAGGATACATCTTCCCTCCATATGTAACCCAGAAATCGTGTCTAAGCAAAATTTCGTGCACACACTTGAGAATATATTTGTGAAGCTTCTGGAAACCTCTGTCTCTATTAGTTACCTTACTAGTAACTTACACCTTACTAGTTCATCTATAATGCTAAATGATGCTGGGCACCTGCAGCATGACTTGGTCCTATGCTCATCTCTTCCAGAACAGTTTTGTGAGCGAAATGTCCCATCAGGTCTCTGTTATATCAGGGGGATTTTATATACAACATCTGTGATTTATAGGTTTAAGCTAGATAATTAGTATTTATCCCAAGGAGCAGGGCCTTCAGTTAGGGGAAAACATTCTCTGCCACTTTCAAAGAAAGAAACACATATAGAACTTAAAAGTTGCTTGAAGCCATATCTCTTCAGGAATTGGGTTCATTCAAGATAATTCATCTAAGGCTTTTTGAAAGTATATTACTATTTTTCAATTTTATTCAAAATTATTTTCAAAGTAACAAAGTCTTCATGTATAAACATGACAAAATGTTAAGCAGATTTTACAATGGAAGACTAAATTCTCAAAAGGACAACTGATTTATCAGCAGCAATGTTGTAAATCTAGGCTTTGCTGCTTCCTAGCTGTGTGATTGCTAATATCTTAGCTTCTGTGAATTGGTTTTTTGGTGGTGGTTGTTGTTGTTGTTAAATCTGGGTATAACTGAGTATAGTTGAATATAGTTGACACACTGAACATTAATTTCTCACTTGTGAAATCACCTGATTGGAGATAATTCCCAGGGTCATTCCCAAATTTAAAATTGGGGGAAGAAACTGAGTGGTCTGATGTATTTTCACCTGTCTTTCCTTCCCGGGAAAGAAGACTTAGAGTTTTCTTTTATCCCAAACTCTTTTATTATTGGGGCACCTGGGTGGCTCTGTTGTTAAGTATCTGCCTCCTGCTCAGACCATGATTCCAGGGTTTGAGCCCCACATCAAGCTCCCTGCTTGGCAGGAAGCCTGCTTCTCCCTCTCCCACTCCCTCTGCTTTTATTCTCTCTCTCCCTGTGTCTGTCCCTATCAAATAAATAAAATCTTAAAAAATAAAAACAAAAACATAAAGAACCTCTTTTATTATCAATATTAGGAGAATTCAAAACAGGTACTTTATCATCACTTCTGCCATACCAGTAGACATAACTGACTATGCCAAGAGATTATGCTCTTCATCCAACAGAGTCCTTTCCAGTCTGTGCCTATATACTTGGAGAATTCCATGGTAGACTGTATAAAGGAGGCCAACTATGTCTTTTCCTTTGCCCCAACACCACCACCGCCTATGGGCATGTTTCCATATGCCCCGCGGGCCTCCACAGTTGTCAATTTCAAGTTAGCTGCTAGTTTAAAGTCATGGTATCCACATTCAGCGAAGTGTTCCATGAATCCATATTAGAACCTAATAGTCCTCACCTTCTCCCTCTCATTGTCTCTTTTCATTCTCTCTGTCCCATTCAGCTGTCCATACACACTGATTGAGCACTCTGTCAGGCTTGTCCTAGGCACTTCAGTGAAATCTGTGCATAGATGAAGTAATTTTCTCATAGGGCTTCTTTGGAATTGAAACCCAGAAGTGAAATTGGTTGGCCCAAGGACACAAACATTTTAATAGCTCTTGACCCGAAAGTATCTTGCCTCCATTGAGGACATCTTCTTTTCTAATTTAATATGTGTAAGTTTGCCCCTCATCATTATTTGATGTTTGTGTCTTTGGTTAGTGAATACCATCCATCCTTTGTATGAACATAAAATTAACATAGATCTTATTTTTACTTAACAAGTGAGTGTTTGGTGGAAATAGAAAACCAAGAAGGAGTATTAAACTGGTGAGTAACATGTTATTTTTATGCATGTATTGTATGTTTTGGTTTATAGAAGCTGCCAGTTTATTCGCTGTGTGGTCAGGCTTTATAAGTGGCTTTGTAGCAGACATTCTTTTATTTAAACAGACCCTCTTAGTTTTATGGATATGAGGTAAGCCTACACTCAAAGTCTTGCAGGATGACAGTAAATGTGTGTGTGTGTGTGTGTGTGTGTGTGTCTAGTGTGTGTGTGTTTGCATTAGCCTGTCCCTCCAATAGACCCCTTAGAATGCAGAGTTCTGGAGAAGAAAGAACAGTTAGTGTAATGAGGAGCTCAAGGCATTTTAGGAGAGAGGAGATGACGAATGCAAATCATGCTCTTCTAAACTCAAAATGAAGAAGTCTTGTCTGAGAGGAACAGAGTGATCTGATTAAGATTCAGTTGGGAGGGACACCAAGAGCTCCAAAGGTGAGTTCACAAGGAGAAGTTGGAAGAGTAGAGTGGTGATCCAGACTTGAATTTGGAGCCCAGAGACCAAGCTGATTTTGTATTGTCAAATAGTAGCAGTGGAATATTCTCTTCTGCGTTCTCTACTTCGGGCTTCTGATCGGGAATTTAAAAAAACCCTGTAATCCTGGGAAGCAGAGAGACTAACCCCACTCTCTCTCTCTAACTAGGTTGGGATTTCCTCAAACAAAAACTTCCAATTTCAATTGTTCAGGATCTTTTGGAAGCTTTTCCGTTTTCCTTAGTGGTGCCACCTTGTGGCAATGACTGCAATGACAACACTTTTAGCTGCTGGAATTTAGCCAGCTTTTCTTTCTGTTTGGACTAAAAACGGAAAAAAAAAAAATTCTAACATTTGAACAACCAGAGGAAAAGGAAATTTGGGCTTTCAGCCACTAATGGTAGTTGAGGGTTTGCAAGCTTTCTTGAGCTCTTTGTGAAGGATGATTGTGTTGCTTTTCTTGTTGGTTCAGTAAGAGCATGTTAGTGGCTGGGGAGAGTCCAAGTAGAAGATGTTCCTACCTAGATGTTGTGTGCCTTCTACCCTCCCGAGGATCAACTGCGAGAAGCTATGGAGAAAAAGCATCAATACAGGGAAGACACTGGGAGAAAGCCTTCTAAAAATCCACTGGGGGTCTATGGGTTTTGAATTTTCCAGTATGTGCATTCTAACAATTTTTTTTTTAAAGATTTTATTTATTTATTTGACAGAGAGAAATCACAAGTAGACGGAGAGGCAGGCAGAGAGAGAGAGAGGGAAGCAGGCTCCCCGCTGAGCAGAGAGCCCGATGCGGGACTCGATCCCAGGACCCTGAGATCATGACCTGAGCCGAAGGCAGCGGCTCAACCCACTGAGCCACCCAGGGCCTAGATTAGGAGGTAGCCAGTGTGGCTATCGGGGAGACCATCGGAGAGGAGCCAGTAGAATGCTGCTCTTGAACAACAGTGTGGCGTGGTGTACCGGTGTTCACACCATGGTGGCTCAAGCTGTAAGGCTGAGGCTCAAGCTGTAAGGCGGAGGCCACCTGTAAAATATAGGCAGCAAAGGTGGGCGGGGGGAGCAGAAGAAACACTGGTGAAGACTCATAGAGCTTAGGTAGGCAGTTCCCATCTCTCTTTCGCCATGCCCCACAGAGTAATGAGTTATGCTGAAATGAGTCAACTGTCCTAAGGATGTTTCCCCAGTAGGGGGCTGAGGATGAAAGCTGGACCCGAGGGAAGGTTGGGTTATGTGGGGAGACATGAAGTATGGCCTCCTGGCTGCTGGGGCTCTGGTCAAGGTCATCCCACCTTGGTTCTAACTCTTCAAGGTGCACAAGTCTGAGAAGATCTAATTTTGTCTGTTCTCCATATTCAGTGACTGAAAAATTAACCAGCACCCTGGTGGGGAAATGAGCTTTTCATACCAAAACTATGTCAGAGGAACAACATCATTTTAAAAGAGCAGGAGTCATGGGAAATCTTTAGACTGAGGAACAGAAGCTGAGGCCATGACCTAAAGAAAGTATTACAGTGAGAATGTAGAGAGAAAGTACCAGATGGGTTTGAAGGAGGTGAATCCCAAGATGCATTGCTAATGATAGAAGAGGGGGAAGAGGGGAAGAGAAGATTCAAAGGGACCGCCATATTTCTGGTTTGGAGAGCTGCACAGTGTCATTCACCTTGGTAGGAAAAAAGAATGAAAACAGAAGTCACATCACTCTGCAACTTACTGGCCTCCGAAGAGGAAAATTCATTCAACTTTAATCTGTTTTCTCATCTGCCAAATACATGGTAAGAATGGCATTTGTTTTATACGACTGTTGTGTGGATTAAACTTGAATTGGCCTGGACAAGTCAGAACACATGATGATTTCATATATCAAAAAAGTGATAAAAGTCATCCTTGAAGAATCATTTCATGTGTGAATGTGCTTCTTACTGTGTGTGTGTGTGTGTGTGTGTGTGTATAGTGTATGTATGTGTAAATTTATGAACTTTCTCTTTAGGTAGTTTAAATAATATTTCCTCTTACATGCCATTCCACATTTCTTTAATCAGCTCTACTTTTGAGTGGGATTTTTAAATTTTCTGTAGTTCAGGTTTTTTTTTTTTTTCACTATACTATTTTATGTGAATATTGAGATCTTTAAATTATTAAAGAAAAAACATTCTGTTAAATTTTATAATCATTTCACTGATATTATTTTATAGAAATACAAACTCATTATATTTATAGAATGTAAGTTTATTTTTTATTTTTTTAGAGGGAGAACCAGGCTCCCCGCTGAGTAAGGAGCTGATGCGGGGCTGGGTCTCAAGACGCTGAGGTCATGACCTGCGCTGAAGGCAGATGCACTGAGCCACCCAAGTACCCTAGAATGCAGATTAAAAAGAAAAAAATCACTTGCTCTAGGGATAAGAACTATTAATATTTTTGCATGGAGTCTTCCAGTTTGGGCTAGAAATATTCATCTTCATACCATTTCATGTTTCTCCTTCATTTATGTGCTATTTCTGTGCATTTCTTTACGGATTCTTTAACACTCCCTTGTTTGTAGATTTCTTTAGGTCCTCCTCCATGTCCCTTGTTGATTTTTACACTATATATTTTATTGCTTAACTAGTGAAGGTTAGCTCTTATATATTTTTTCTTATCCATTTTTTATAATGAGATAGGAAATATACTGGTTCTTGTATTTTTTTTCAAGACTTTATTTTATTTATTTGACAGACAAAGATCACAATTAAGCAGAGAGGCAGGCAGAGAGAGAAGGGGAAGCAGGCTCCCCACTGAGCAGAAAGCCCGATGTGGGGCTCAATCCCAGGACCCTGGGATCATGACCTGAGCTGAAGGCAGAGGCTTTAACCCACTAAGCCACCCAGGGGCCCCCTCTTGTATTTTTTGTATTATGTCTCGATACCTTATGAGCTAAAAATTTCTGTTAGAGTTGCCTTTTGTAGGCTTGTAATCATGCAGTATGAAAATAATGCATCTTTTGTTTTAAAGACTTGTCTTATTGCATTTTCTTATTTGGTTTTTCCATACTATCATATTGATCCAGGAGTTCAAATCAATCTTAAATAAGATAGAACTTATTAAATGTATTAATTAATTAACTTACCTATTATTTTGCATCAGGCTATAGCGAGTTTCAATATATTATTTTATTTGGTATAGATAAAAATTTGTGCAGAGACCTTTTTATCAAAGCACATCTGGTGGAATGCTTTATTCTCACTAAGCTATTCATAGGGTGTAATAAACTAATAATTTTCCTGTTTTATAGAAATATTTTTTATGCATAGGATAAACTTAATCTCATTGCTTAATTGCAACAACTGATAATATACTTAAAATTTTAATTGAATATTCATTACTGAAATTGGTCTGGCTTAATTTTTTTATTAAAGTTCTATTACATTAAATGCAAGTTTTACTTTTATTTTACAGAATACCTTAAAAAGGCTCCATTTATTCCCCAAATTTCAGAGCAATTTGTGTAACAGCTGTATTAAGACTGCTTTGTATTTTAAGTGAATTTACTAATGTATCATCAGGATCCTTTTTAGTAGGATAGTTATTTTGTCAACTTATTCAGTCTTGTCTTTATCATTTCTCTTTTCTATAACTCAGAAGATTGTTGTCCATTGGATTTAATAATTTTATCATACAATTGAAGTTAACTTTTCTCTCTTTTCTAAATAATGTGTTTTTTTTTCTAATTGAGTACATTTACCAGACCATTAAATATATTTCTCAGCATTTCAAAGAATTTTACCAAAATATATATATTGATAAAAAATATATGTGTGTTTGGGGGCACCTTTTTTTTTTTTTTTTTTTTGTAAGAGAGGGAAAGAGAAGGGGTAGGAAGGGGCAGAAGGAGAGATAGAAAGAGAGAGAATCCTAAGCAGGCTCCACACCCATTGCAGAACCTGACCTGATGACTCAATCCCAGAACCTCGAGATCACAACCTAGGCCAAAATCAAGAATCAGACACTTAACTAACTGAGCCACGCAGGCACCCCAAATTTTACTAATATTTATTTACAATGAACAACATGGATTTGAACTGCATGGATTCAATTACACATGGATCCATTACACATGGATTTATTATTTTTTTTTTACATATAAAAAGTTTTCTTTCCCTTATGATGTTTTTGGTAATGTTTCCTTTCCTCTACCATACTTTATTGTAGAATACAGTATACAATATGTATAATACAAGAAAAACGTGTCAATCAACTGCATATATTGTTGATAAGCCTTCCGGTCAATAGTCCACTATCAGTAGTTAAGTTTTTGTGGACCCAAAAGTTTATATGGGAATTTTTAACTGCATATGGGCTTGGCACCTCTTAACCTATATGTTGTTCAATAGCCAACTGCACTTATTAAAATTATTTATGTTTTTCCTTTTTTTTTTTTTTACTTTTTTAAGCATTGACCTCATTTTCTTTTGTCATTTTGGTTAAATTGGAGAGAAAGCTTTTCTTTTTTCTTTTCAGTAATAAAAGTATTTCACTGGGTTCCTGGGTGGCTCAGTGGGTTAAGCCTCTGCTTTCGGCTTGGGTCATGATCTCAGGGTCCTGGGATCAAGCCCCACATCAGGCTCTCTGCTCAGTGGGGAACCTGCCTCTCTCCCTTTCTCTGCCTGCCTCTCTGCCTACTTGTGATCTCTCTCTTTGTCAAATAAATAAATAAAATCTTAATAAATAGGTAAATAAATAAAAGTACTTCACACTATGACTTTTTTTGGAAGCTACCTGAAATTTTTAAGTAGGATGGTTCTATGTCCTAGTTTCCTCTTTGACCCAGTGTTATTTGGAAGAGATTAAAAATATAGCAGAATATTGTTTGAAATTATATCTCAAAAGTTTATATCACTATAATGTGAAATTATAATCTGAGATTGTGATCTATAAGCATAGAGGCCACAATGACCCCTACAGGGCTACGTATGCCAATTTTGGAACAAGTAAGGAATTTCATCATGAACAAGTAAAGAAGACCTCTTTTCTAAATGTTTCATTAAAAAGGCAATCTATTGGGGCGCCTGGGTGGCTCAGTGGGTTAAGACGCTGCCTTCGGCTCAGGTCATGATCTCAGGGTCCTGGGATCGAGTCCCACATCGGGCTCTCTGCTCAGCAGGGAGCCTGCTTCCTCCTCTCTCTCTGCCTGCCTCTCTGCCTACTTGTGATCTCTCTCTGTCAAATAAATAAATAAAATCTTAAAAAAATAAAAAAAAAATAAAAAGGCAATCTATTAACTCAAAGACATGCAATTCAAAATCTTTCTATGTAATTCCTCTTGTTGCTCCTATTCTTTATGTCTTCCCTTTTACCAGTTGGATATATTTGTGATAATTCATCTGTTCTGTATTTAAAAAATGATTTCATGGCATCACTAAACATCGATCTGCCGTTCATTTCAAATAAAACCTTTGTGACATAGTTAATTCTGAATATAATTTTATCACTACCAGCTGTCACCATTAATTTACTTAGTACCTTAATTCTATTACATTAATATTGACAGGCTTATTTAATTTTATTCACATTTGAGTGGTCTGTTTTTTCACCATTTAAAAAATTTCTTTCTGTACTTTTAGGGTGTTTTTTTAAATACATGGCTCATAGTGGGCTTTTGTTTCAGTTTAATAAACTTTGTATCTGTTAAGAGAATATGTGTTTATCATGCCTGTCTTCCAAGTCAGTCAAGACCAATGATAATAGGGAAATAGCTATAAAAAATAATCTTGGAGCAAGAAACATACTATTGCTATGCTTGTTGATTGACATTCACTGATAGGGTACATGTCAGAAAGCATGTGAATGAAGCACCTTGTCCAAAACATTGCTTGTAGCTTCTCCTCCTCACTGAGCTGAGTCAGATGAAGCATAATTAAAAGGGAGATAATCCATACAAAGAGTGAGGGGCAGTGTTTTATTGGCAAGTAAATTAGAATACCTCAGTATGAATGGGAATTGCTGCTATAAAGTTTTAGTTGGTATAATTTTAGATTTGAAGATACAATATAAAGTTTGTTTAAAAATGCATAATGAGATGCATTTATAAAATGAATGGCCCTAAAGAAAGTTGTAAAAAGATAAGAGCTGTAGCGTTAACATTTTTTTTTTGAAAAAGAAAAACCCAACATAATGTTTTTGATGTTAAACCACATTTTTACTTTTCAGATTGCCTCATGCTGAACCTCCATTAATTTTTGCTGTAAGAAATAATTTGTTTTAAAACAGCTTAATCTAAATTTTGGACATAAATTGAACAATACTAGCAAATTGTGATGAAATTGGAAGGAAAAAAATCACTTAGTAAAATCATTTTTCCACAAGACTTGTATGTCAGATGTAAATTGTTATATAGTTTAAGCACAGTCGTTTACCTTTAGCCCTCATTAATCAAATCAAAATAACCATTTCTTGTTGTAGCACAGTAAGTCTCACATTTGGGCTTATTTTTAAAGATGTTGGATATTTAGATTAAAAAGAAAAAGTTTTCATGAGTAACTGTTTATAAGCAGGAAAACTTCAATAATCTAAATCCTCGGCCATAGAAACATTCCTTTAGGGACGCCTGGGTGGCTCATTGTTAAGTGTCTGCCTTCAGCCCAAGTGATGATCTCACGGTCCTGGAATCAAGTCCTGCATTGGGCTCCTTGCTCAGCGGGTAGCCTGCTTCTCCCTCTGCCTGCCACTCCCCTTGCTCATACACTCAGTCTCTGACAAATAAATAAATAAAATCTTTAAAAATGTCCTTTGGTGTTTGGATATATGTACCATTATTCTTAATATGGCTCCTTTTTAATGACCTTTTTCATATAAGGAGATAAGGAACACAAACATTAACAATAAATGGCATGGGTTTATTTGGGTTGATTATTAATTATGTATTTGTCTAATATTTTAAGTGAAAGTAGAACTTGAGAAAGAAATATTCAGTCCAAGTTTTATGTCATCATAAATTCTCAATTCTGGCTTAATGTATGGATGAGAGTCTTCATATATGCATTTTCAATTTTTCTTCTCTTCTTAAACACTTTTCCATTTTATCTAAAGGATTCTTATAAAATGTAAATCTCAAAGGAAAAGTGTTATTGACTTATTTTGAAGGTATTTTCTTGACTTTTCTTTGTACTCTGAAAGATCTACTTTTGCAGTGTCACATTAAAAAAATTAATTATTGAGCAATGTGTTTTGTAAAAATTGCTTCTTTCAGGCTGCTGTTCTCAACACAGAAGTTAAACTTTGGCGTTTTTTTTTCTAATATACTATATCCTATTTCACTTTTCCCAATTACGTTTAACACTTTTAGTCTTATTTTTTTCTTTACGCTTAGGAAACAAAAGCTATAACTGTTTTTACTTTAAAACTGGCATTGACTTCTTTTAAACAATTTGATATTTTCTCATAAAATACAAACAAAAGCATGTTCTTAATTCTAATCTCTTTATTTATTCAATTTTATTTAATTTTTTTAAGGTTTTATTTTTAAGTAATCTCTACACCCAACATGGGGCTTGAGCTTATAACCTTGAGACTAAGAGTTGCATGATCTACTGACTGAGCCAGTCAGGCACCCCAGTTCTAACCTCTTTAATACCTTAAAAACTACATTTTCAAGAAAGACTACATACAGCTGCTTTGATCGGCATCCTTATTTCCACATATTCATGTGATGGCACCACCGGGCTGATTGGTGGACTTTGTCACAGGCTGGTGCTTGGATGAGTCCAGTGTCCCCTGCCTTCCAGCCTTTGTCATTACTAACATCCCTGCTTTCCAGAAGGTCATGTGCAATGCAATGAATGTACCCTAACAAACCAGAAAAGGAAAGAATGAACATTTTGAAAATATTGTTTAGCTTGAAAACATACGCATCTTTAATGCTTGTAATAGATGAACCCTCACGTTGGCATGTGAATTGGCTGTTCCTAGAAAATCAATCAGGATGAGAAGGTTAACTCCAGACGCACATCAGCCGTGAGCACAGAAGTTGTTGATCGTCCACTTTTATGACTACTCACACCCCCATCACTTTTCTTCTTTCTCATTAAAAGGTAAAGACGTGATTAAATCAAAATAAGAGAAAAGAATTATCATAACATTAATATAAAGCCATAAATTATGTGTTTGTGGGAAAGAAGGCTGTGTTTGCTTCTGATAAAGTGTGCTGTCACTCATTTCTACAGAGATGCCATTTCTGAGCCCATTGTAATGGCAAAGAGAATAATAATACTTTGTTGATGAGCAGGTAGGAAAATAAGCATACCTCATGGGGAACAGTAAATGACTACAATAGAGGGCAATTTGTCCTGCATTAGGAATGCACTTATCCTAGGAGCCAACCCTTCCAACTCTAAGATTTGCCCTTATAGATATCCTAGAACAATGAAAAGTGACTTTTTTTTTAAAATAGAGATATTTATCACTTTATTGAAATAACCAAAGATTGGAAACAAATTGTCTATCAGCGGGAGAATTTTCAAATACATTATAGGAACCTCATATGTGATATATTATTGTGTCCTAAAATTAGAACAAAGAAACTTTTTTTTAAGATTTTATTTATTTATTTGACAGAGAGAGATCACAAGTAGGCAGAGAGGCAGGCAGAGAGAGAGGAAGGGAAGCAGGCTCCCTGCTGAGCAGAGAGCCCGATGCGGGACTCGATCCCAGGACCCTGAGATCATGACCCGAGCCGAAGGCAGCGGCTTAACCCACTGAGCCACCCAGGCGCCCCAGAACAAAGAAACTTTTTAAGGAAAAAAAAAAAATTGGAACATATTCTAAGATTCTTTCATAATCAAAGAAAACCAAGGTAAACAAATATATATAGTTACTTATATAAAAATAAAAGGCATTTGCTTATATATGCATAGAAATATAATAAGAATTACAGCTCTAGGGCGCCTGGGTGGCTCAGCGGGTTAAAGCCTCTGCCTTCAGCTCAAGTCATGATCTCAGGGTCCTGAGATCAAGCTCCACATCAGGCTCTCTGCTCAGCGGGGAGCCTGCTTCCTCCTCTCTCTCTCTCTCTGCCTGCCTCTCTGCCTCCTTATGATCTCTGTCTGTCAAATGAATAAATAAAATACTTTACAAAATAAAAAAATTAAAAAAAAAGGATTACAGCTTTAGGATTATTTATTAAAAACTAGAAATACTGCTGGCTTATGGGACAAGAAAATGGATAAGTGGAACCAAGATGTGAGTTAAATAATTTACATACTCTTGAGTTAACCTTGAAATATTGATAAAATTAATAAAATCATGAGATAAGGTAAAATTTTGGAAGCCTGATATTTCTTTAAAAAAATAGTAAACTCATGTCAACCGTAATTAAATTAAAATAAATTTTAAAAATTAAAAACCATTGAAAACAGTAAACTCTGTATAATGTACATTTCTAACATGCTGGGTTCTCTAAGGGTGTTAGAAATGTTGGAAATCGCATTCACAATGAGAATGGAATTAATCCACAGTTCTGTCTTAGCAAATCTAGAAACCTAGCCTGACAAAGAGGCTAGAGTTTACTTAAATGTGGAATAATATATGCCTCTCCCCGCACTCCCAAGATAGTGTCATCCCTCTAACATCCCAACCAAGTATTGATACAGCCTGGGCTCATACGTCTAAGGGATGTTTTAAGTCAGTGTCTCAGAGCATGCTCCACAAATTACCTGTATCAAAGTCACTTTCTGGAGTGTGTTAAAATAAATATTTCTGGGCTTCCCTCCACACACTTACTGAGTCAATGAGCCTAAGAAAGGGACCCAAAACCTGCAGTTTACAGAAGATCCCAAAGTTAGTTCTATTTTATTTTTTTAAGATTTTGTTTATTCATGTGAGACAGAGAGAGAGAGAGAGGCAGAGGGAGAAGTAGGCTCCCCATGGAGCAGGGAGCCCAATGCAGGACTTGATACCAGGCACCCCCAAAGGTATTTTTAAACCAAAGTTCTAAAGGCCATGGAGTAGAGAGGAGAAAATATCAGAAATGTTTATGAACTGCCTAGCATAGGGCAATGCTTACAAACCTGCATGGGCATTCACTCCTCTAGCCACACAGCAAAATGAGCATGAGGACCTCCTTTGAGAAGACAAGAAGACTGAATCTTAATGTCTTAGTGAGTTTCCACAGGTGATAGAGCTCTAGTGACTGCCGGTCAGCTTTTGACTCACAAATTTGTGCCTTTTCCATGCTGTAGGAAGTGCAAATATCTATTCACATGGTTTTGAAGAGTCAAACCCTCAGTAAACATGCTTCATGGTGGAAGGACCTGCTTTAACCAGCCTTTCACCACCTAGGAGTTATTGGAGATATTAATTTTTTTTTTTGTTGTCCAACAAGAGATTCTCATTTCCTTATGCATTGCTTTAATGTATTTCTTAGAGATCATTCCACTTAGATTAAATTGTATTATCAACAAATACCCAACATACATTTTCATTGGCCAGCTAATTATTTTTAATAGGGAGAAGAATACAAACATTGGTATGTTCTTTTTACATGGCAGCAGACAAATGAAGGTACCTGATGAATATGCAAACTAATATTCTGAAGTATTAAAATGCAGGTAGCTACTGAAACTCACAATTACAGACCAGGTCCAATGGTTTTATGCATATACACACATCACATACCCATATGTAAAATGGGTTCAGAAAAGTTTCATTTAGATACTAGATACTAGGTACTAGATCAATAGCAGATCTCAGGGAGATGAAAACGTATTTATAGTGTGACTTTCTGAAGTCACTGGCTTTCAGAAGTAACAGTAGTTCTCAGTTGTCAAAGGGGCATCTGTCCCTAGTTCTGCCGGCAGGTATACTGGAGGTGCTACATGGGTCATTGAATGTCATTTGTCTGTCCAGGGACATAGATCTGGGTTCAAATCTCCACTCAGCTGTCCTTTCACACAAACTACTTCACCACACTGAGGTTCAGTTTCTTTTCTATAAAATAGGCATTTTCTATGATACCTACTTCACTCTGTTATTACAGGGATAAAACCAGAATATTTATGAAATTCTGTATTCTGTACCTTAAGTCCCATTCCTCCCCACTAATAGAGGTTAGCTTCTGGCTTTTACTGACCACCTTTCAAAAGGCCGTCTGGGAGATTTCGCTTTGACTTCCTTTGACATTTCCCTGTGTCTCTTTTTGGGTAAAGTGACTTAGAGAAGTTCACATTTGGGTTGGGTTCAGTTTTTCAGGCTTTTTTTTTTTTATTATAATTGATAAAATTTTTCCAGCATAAGATTTATAGAAAAAGATATCCTCAAAGTCACAATTTAAATAAATCTTGAATTTAAATGAAGTAGAATTATATTCTTCCCAAGTCAATTTAGTGACAGTTCTTTTTAAGAAGGGAGCCGTATGTCTGATTTGCCCAAGACAATCGCAGTGTACACCTTTGCACCTATTTAATTCTTTATAGTGCCCTTTTCACTCTGAAAAGAATACAATTTGGATACAATGTATGAGCAGTCTTATTGCAGAAGTGATTTCTTAATGACCTAGAGTTTAGCTTTAGTTTGATTAGTTCAGGGGGGAAAAGGTAACTCCCTAAGAGACCAGGAGATAACTTGGTACATTTCTCTGCAAAGAAAGATTGGGTAAGGGCCTAATTTTGGATTTACTTTTGTAGTTGGGCAAAACAGAGAGTATAATCAGGAACCCAAGAGCCCAGGGGCAGAAGGAAGCATACTTGGTGTGCCTGTGGGTACTCTGATGGCAGGGGGGCTGCTCTCCTTAGCTAAGCCTATGGGATTCTGTTCTGAGGAGGGTGCTGTTGGGACAGGGGTAAAGAAGAAATAGATGTGGGAGAGCCTGACTTTTGGGTTACAAATGCACTTTGGGAGAAGCATGATTTTGAATGTTGTATGGGCCTGTGCAATAAAAAAAAAAAAAAAAGTCATTTTTGTTCATTTCTGGTCATAGTAACAAATATTTTCCCTTCAAAAAACATGTTGCCATATGGAAGTCTAACCATGTACATATGACAACATTGCTGCTGGAAGCTGACTCAACAGGTCTATTTATCAAAGTGTTCAAAGTGTGTTCTAGGATGCCTTGGGTATGTGCTAGCGTTTGTGAGGTTTCTCCTAAAGTCTTCTCTGTCTGTGAAGGAAGGCTGTTACGTATGTCATTCTATCATACCCAGAACACAAAAGAATACAAAATGAGTGGACAGGGTTGAATGGAACCTGGAATGATCTTTGAAAGTAAATAATCATACGTCCTTGAAGAATCAACAGGTATGGATGCTCCATTATAGACCTCATTTCATATCCTCTTTTGTAGCTTGGTAAGGGTATGTGATCAAATTAGAGCCAGTGGGGCATGGGTGGGGTGATAGGTATACTTTCGAGGCACCCTCCATATAAAAGAAAAGCCCCTTGCCTTGGAATCTCTTTGCCTTTTCCCTTTCTATATGCTGGAGCACAGAATGACCATGATCCTTCTTCCAATCATGCAGATGAGAACAGTGCCCAAGACTTGGAACAAAACTGGGTCCACTCATCAATCCAAGTCATACATCCAAGGGTTGTTACATACAAAAGAATTATATAATTTTATCTTTTAAATTAAAAGAATTTTATCTTTTTAAAAATCACTCTCTTTGGGGACCTCTTTATTATAGCAGCTAAAAGTAACCTTACCTAATGTATACTATTTCTAGGTGCCTGCAGGTCTTCTGCAAAAGCAACCACAAAATCTTCAGGTTGTTGCTCTTTAAATTCCCATCCAGTCTGCCTCCTCTCTCTTTCTCCGTTATAACAGTTCTCATCAGTAGGGCTGCCAAAGTTGAGTTCTTTTTCAAGCGCATGCAAAAAATGAAACGAGGTAGGAAAAGCATTAGAATTGCCCCATGTGAATTCCACTCACATTTCTAAGCCAATACGTTTAAAAGATGAAATGAAAATATCCCATCTACTGTTATCACACTCTGCTGTCTTCACCAATGTGAACTGAGAATAAGAGATGGCAGCTTTTCAATGTATTGCCTAGATTCCTCTGGCTTCTGGTGCTCCCGTCATTTCTATTTCCTACCATGCTTCTGTGATAAAGCGAGAAATAATATTCTGAAATGCCACTAGCATCCAATATAGGATATGCTGTCCTCTACAATTAGCATATTTTTCTGATAGCCCAGGTGTTTAGAATACACTGATTTATGGGTCCAGTAAATATATACCCAGTTGCCAGGATATAAGAAGGATAGGTAGGAAGTTGACTTTGTGTACTAATAAATGCCAACAGGTACCCTCGGTTAAGGAACTTCTATATAGAGGATTCTGGTTATAAATGTCTGTTTCCTTTTCTGAGCTGAATTGCTTATGTGTCTGTATCAATTGCTAAGCAGAAAATAAGCTAAGAGCATTAAAACTTTAGTTAACTCTGCTTCCTCAGGTCTATATAATTTTAAACTTATTTAGGACAATAGCCCATTTGTTTTATAAATCACAGCGTTCATTGCATTATCTTTCAAGCTGAAAGTGCTAAATCACTTTATATTACTAAGCCCTGAAAGAAGGCAGCATTATAGCTTGGCTGACAGAGCATGTATCAGTGTGATATTGATCTACCCAGGAAAAAGGAGAGCCACGCTGAACGGACTCCTAACTGGAAGGGGTGTTATCTGAGGGCTGCAGTGTTTGTTCAAATCACATATTGCTTGAGGTTAGGTCATATTTCTCTTTTTTGGAGGCTTTATATGATTTTAGGGACAGTTATGACCATTTCTTTAATCTGTAGGATTAAAAAAGTTTTTTTGTTGAGGAATGTCTGAAGGTAATGATGTGACATCCTGAGTAGCTCATTTTTCAGCAAGGAATGGGTTAAAGTGGGATTGTTGATGAAATGCTCTGGCTCCTTAAGTGGAGTTTATCTGCAGTCCCAAACATGGTTTATGGAACTCCACTGGACCCCTTTCATGATTCAGAGCAGTAATACCAAGAGCAAAGGCATAGCTATCGTTAAGTAGCAAAGGCACATTATGCCAGGAGGCAGGACCTTGACTGAATTATGCTGAGACAGGGATACCTTGTGACTTTGTGGTCTCATATCCCAAGACTCAGAAGAAGCTACATCATGTAATGTGCCTCGGGTCCAGGAAGGAGCCTGTAGGAGGGAATCGAAATCCTGTATACAGCTGGGATTCAGGCTGTTCCATCATGACTGATTGGCATTGACTGATAGACAGAAAGGAAACAGGAGCGTCTCGGAAAAGGGGTAAAGGAAGTTGTTACAGGAAGGGAAAGGGGATGTCCAAAGTGGGAAAAAATGTGGTGACTCTGTCAGAGCATATACACTCTATACCTTAAACCCAGCACAGTCGTTAGACGTCAGTCACATCTCAACAACCAAGAAGGAAGGGAGGGAAAACAACCTGTAGGGAATGGAGGAAGGCATCTGCCCTGCTTAGAACTACAAAACCATGACTGAAGCTATCTTCATCCAGTCCCTGAAGAAAATGTATGTTACCTGGAAGCAAAAGTCTGAAGGATTGTATTGCAGGATCATAAGCAAGTCAGCTGCTAGACTTCCACTCCTACTGCCCAGGAGAGCCTGAGAGGAGACGCAGGCATGTGGCACTGGACTCCTGCTCCTGGCGTAGATGTGGACACCTGGTCCATTCTCCTAAATGCTTATGAAAGGAATAAAATTGATTGAAAAAACTAGCCTCTCTGTTAGGGATACACGTAAACTGAACTGTCTGTCCTGCCGACTCCACAATAGCTTATGTTTGGAATTGTCATTTCTTATTTGTGCGGTTACAAATTCTTGGTGACCTCAGATCCCACAAATTCTGAAATTCATGTGTCTGCCTGACTCACGTGTGTTCTAAATAGTTACTAGACACCTCCCCCCATCCCTGTCTTTGTCCTATCTAGATGGTACCCATACCCCTACACACAAATCCTGATACAATGTGGAAATGGTGCATTGCTATTCAAAGATTTTCTGGTCTCCAGTCACTGTTTTGAACCCAGGTCCTTTTCCGTGACACCATATGCTATTTTGTCCTGTGTTGGCTGATATCACCTCTGCAGACCCAGAGAGCCAGCAGGAAGCCCAAACACAGTGTTTCCTCTTGGGCTGAGAGTGAGGGGGCTTCTTCCTCTCTCATGTCGCACCCTGCTTGGCGTGCTCTCAGTCCTCCAAGGAACAGATGTGAGAGCATATTTACAAAGCGGGCCCGCGGTGTGCCCATCCTCCTCCACAGGCAGGCTGGTGAAGCCAAGCCAAGCTCCCTGCCCACCCCTTGCGATAGATGGGGCAGACAGTGAGACCACACAAGAGGAGCCAATTGGGATGCAGCCTCCCTGTGGACCTGATTCCCATTGAGGGGGTGAGACATCCATAGTGTGGGATAGTGAGCAACTCCTCGAGTGGGCCACTCTCTCCAACCCTCCTCTCTCCTGTGTTGTGGGTCAAACATGACCCTGCACACAGCAGCACTAGGGAAAACCAACAGAGCTTCTGAACTGACACTTGCCTACCAATCCCAGCCAAACTTCTTTTTATTCAATTATCACACCAACAATATTTTATTAGAACCTTAAGAGAAGCATAGAGAATGTCTGTTTTTGGAATTGAAGAGGTCAAACCATTTATTGCAAAGTAACTTTGGGCACCTTGCTTGGTCACATTTGGTGGGCTGTTTGTGACTTGTCAGTGACCTCCAGAGTGGTAGGTGAAGAGCTGAGGTCTCTTCCCCCCATCCTAGCTGCTGCCAAGTGCGATGTTACCATAGAAATAAATCTTAACATAAACTCTCCCATACGGCAGTCTAGTGAATTCGTTGTCCCAGCTCTGGGTTGTAGTGTTTTAGGTACCACCCTGCCGTGGTTTCATCGTGGATGAGTACTTTCCACCCATTCGATTCTGGGTTCAGATAGGTACATTTGCCTTGCTCAGTGGGATATTTGTGAGTGAATGGAAGCAGGGACTTGAAGTGGGCTCGCAGATTTGGCATTGTCTTCTTGGCCGCTGCCAGCAGTGTGGGGAAAACATACTCCAGGTCGATGCTGCCCCTTCAGCAACATGAGACCCCAAACTGAGACCCATGAAGGACAGCATCCATTGACACCCAGATGGTGGGATTTCGTTGTTGAAATCTTGTCGGAGGCAGTTAAACAGAACTTGCCTCTTTCTAGTCCCAGAATGTACAGTATGAAAGGAATGACTTTCCTATGCCTTGGCAAATTGTCATGCTCCTTTCTAGTCTGGATGAGCTTCCAGCCTTTTTATCCTTTGAGTTGTCGGTGGTGTGAAATATCCCCGAGAGTTCTTATCATGTGAAGATTTGTTCGCTAGACTCACTTCCTCTGGAACATTTTCATCCTTTTCGTCACCAGTTCTTTTCGTATTTATGTCAATAACTTTATCCTCACTAAAGTTCCTCTAGCTGTGTAGCAGTCTCTGGGATGGTGGAACCCTGCGGTCAGCGTTTGCTCCTGTCATGTTATTTTCAATTTGAATTTCCAGTTTTATTACTTTGGTTTCTTTGCCGTTGTGGGTTCATCTTTATTATTTATTATTTATTTTATTATAGATTTGTTATATACTTATTTGTATATATTTATTTATATATAATGCATTTATTTTATATGAATATATTTATTAAATATTATATAAATATTATATATTATTTATTACTCTTTTTTGTTATCCATTTTTTAAAAATGCTACCTGGGTTTATCACAGGAAGACAAGGAGGCGGCACAGCCATACACTTTGTTCTCTATTCACGAGCTGACATATGCGCATTGACCAATCAGTGACAGACTTTGGGAAAAAGTGACATGATTCATCATTGATCATGATGTGAATGTGTTATCCACACAGTGATTTGTGGACTGAAGAGCTAGAGGGTAATTTATAGTTTATGCAATTACTCATAATGAAGGTAATGAGGTAATCGAAACTTGACCTGTGTTGTTGGAGGACTGGAGTTATGTCATAAACCATGGTGACTGAAATCCATACATATCGGAACTGTGCCAAAGAGATTAACCACGTGCGTTATGTGCCCTTGAACCACGGTGATCTAAAGCTTCTTTGTTCCTTAGACTTAAGGGGGATATCGCTTCGGTCATGCACTTTATAGATACGAGGTATAGTCACTTGAATTCACATTCACCTCTCAAAATCTAGACCCCTTGCTTGCCGGGTTATAGACCCTCAGACATTTCTCATTCTGTTTTTAAGTCCCTAAATACAGAGAAGCACTGCCTCTCATGTCATGTCTGTGCCCTCCCCACTGTGCCTGTCATCCCCCTACTGGATTGCTTCACTAGATGTCCCTCTTGGCTGTTGTCAGATGGTTGTTGGCTCACCCTGGCAGGTGATGATGACCTGGTTTTGCCTCCTTAATTCACGGAGGGTGTCGGTTCTCTCCCTGTCAATGTCTAGGTTCCTACAGGTCTTACTGCCTTCATCGCTTGGATGTTTTAATGCTGTTTAATCTGGGTTTTACGCATCTCATGCCAGGTTCAGAATGCTCCCTGGGAAGAAGAAAGTTACTCCCAAATTATGTGGATACTAGAATGTAGATTCTTGACATTGCATCGGCGTTTAGAATACCAAAAGTATTCATCAAGAAACAAAATCCTCTTGTAATGAAGGGAAATATTTGCATTTCATAGTGAGCTCATGGTCCCAAAGTCTTTCTTTGTCTAAGCGAGAAATAAAAGTGAACACAGTGAGCCAATTAAACAGAAACAACCTGCCTATGCATTGTCCCAGTGATATTCTCTCATGACAGTTTTTGCTTATCCTGTTCAGTATCTCTCAGGAGTTTATTATTCAGAGTCAAAGCGAAAGCCACTGGCCAACTCCTAAATGCCAGGGTTTCAAAGTGCCTGTCAAAAAATGAAGTTGTTACCTTATTTTTACAGGGACACTTTGTAATGCAAAAGGGCAAAATACCACACTCTCCCAGGAAATATGTGGTAAGGAGGATAAACCAAGATTTTTCTTTTTTAAGATGACAAACATCCCTCTTCACAAAGAAAAAGTGGCTCATGTCGCCTCCTCACTAGCTCTCAGACATTTAATGAGAGCCATGTTATCCCAGAGAGTAAAAGGCAAATACCAGCTGCTTCCTGATAGAGGGGCGAAGAAAGGCCAAAGAAGGCCTTCTGCTGCCAGCTTTGGAAGAAACCTCTATTATCCTCACCGGCAAAGGGCAGTCTGTCTTCAGGCACTTACCATGGATGTAAGAGAAGAGCCCAGGTCTGCCTTGTCTGTCAGGAGACTAGAGATGCTCCTGTAAGTCCCCTCTGGGCGATGACAGATAATCTATGAAACAGGCCCAGTGCCCTGGGGAAGTGGAAACCCAGGGCTGGGGGTGCACTTCGTGCTGGCTGGGGTGGCCCTTCAGCCTAGGGACCAACAGAACCAACGGAGGTGGAAGAATCAAACTCAACCCCAGCAGCAGCATCCCTGGGAACGAACGGAGCAAGGAGAGAGAATTGAACATGAGCCAGTGGAGGCCCCTGCATGTACCAGGTGGAGAGAGGTTTCAGAATGAGAGGAGATGATTAAAATCTAGAGAAGGTCCCTGTAAAAGCCAGGATCTGTTTTCAGTTCCTGTGAGTGGGTGACTACGGCCTCTCCTGAGTTCTCAAAGGGGTTGCAGAGGGGGCTACGCTAATCTGAACAAGTGAGCCCAAATCAAACAACCTTGGGATCTGCTCATAATTTGGGCTTCTGTCTCTGTGGCAGCTGTGAATTCAACAGGGCATGAACAATCACTTTTTCAAGAAATTGAAGTTAGGCATACAAAGCAATAAAACCACCATTTTACTTCCATCAAAAGACCAGGAAATATGCATTTTTTACTGCAAAATGAAGGAGAGCAGAGCTTAAGTAAATAAAATAGAGAAGCAAAGGAAGCCAAAGGAGATACCAATGAGCCCTGCTGGTGACCACTTTGGTCTCCCAGGACTTTCAGGATGCCCTGGAAATACTCCTGGAGGAGATGGAATCTGCTTGAGTTGAGTTTTTCAGGTGCCGAAGGTGTTCCTCTCATGGCAAGTTTCAAGTTTCTCACCTGCCCCATAGTTTTGGAAGGAAGCAGGACAGACTGGGTGCACCATGTCTAGGTGATGTGATGCAAGAGTGCGCTTGGGATATGCTTAAAACAACCACTGCCATGATTTCTGGGATTGGGACAAGTAGTGGTGAATTTTGACACCTGTTGCCTGTTTGTGGATCCCAATTTATTCTTAGCACAGTTTATTCATCTGACTATCTGGAATACCCAGCCTTTTTTTTTTTTTTTTAATAGTTACATGAGAAGCATAGCCCTTAAAAAATAGATTTAATTGAAAAAATACATTCACCTAATAAGTAAGAAATAAAAATAAAAAGCTAGAACCACCATGGCTGTGTTGAGCAGCAGAATCATCTTTTCTTTCTGTCCCTCTCTTTTTCTGTACATACCAAATAGAGTGGATTTATACTAATTCAAATCCAGGGCATATGTAAATATATACAACCATAATGCAAAATGATTTTCTTAAGACTTAAAGGAAAATTTAACTATTGTGAAACTCAACAAAAGACTTTTTTTTTTTTTTTTTTAGTTTCCCATGTTAGACATATTAGTGAGCAAGGAACTGAGACTAGGGATTGATAGACACTAAAACAACATCAATGGAAAGTCATCATATTTTGCTGTGTGCACACACATTTGTTAATTGCTTCCTCCATTTACTTTAGCATTTGGAACATTATAGGACTGCCTGCAGAGATAGGATTATGGAGACATCTAAAACACCACAGTGTGTTTCTGCACCACTCAACAAATTCCTGCTCCCCGGAAGTCCCCAAGGATGTGCAGAGTCTTCCAATTGATGTCTGCCCTGAAGGGAGAAAAATTGGGGAAGATAATGAATAGCATGTACTACATTGATAGTTTACAAATATTAAATGATTTCATCCTAAGAAAAAGAAAACACTACATAGGTAACATATATAATTACCCAGGTTTTCGAGATGCGGCCAGAGAATTTAAGTGATAGAATCATCTAATAGCAAAAAAAAAGAGCACTGTCAGTAAGGTTAATGATAAAAACTTAGCATCACCATTCATTCATCAATCACACGCTGTGTGTTAAGTACCATGCTGAGCATTTTACATATATATGTGTGATCTTCTTTTTTTTTTTTTGATCTTTTTTTTTTAAAGATTTTATTTATTTATTGGACAGAGAGAGATCACAAGTAGGCAGAGAGGCAGGCAGGCAGAGAAAGAGGAGGAAGCAGGCTTTCTTTTGAGCAGAGACCCCGATGTGGGGTTTGATCCCAGGACGCTGGGATCATGACCTTAGCTGAAGGCAGAGGCTTTAACCCACTGAGCCACCCAGGTGCCCCTATGTGCGATCTTCTTAGCCTCCCTGGGATTTAGCTACTGTTATTTTAGGTAAGGAGGTAGAAGGTTTCCGAGAACCATTCTTCTCACTGTAAATCTCTGGTGTCCTAGAGATATCGGTTAGACCTGGATAAAATGCAGCTTTTGGTTTGCTAGGTCTGAGTGGGACCTGAGGTTTTACATTTCTAACAAATTCCAGGTGAACCAAAACTGCTAGTCTATGGACCACAGAACAGCAGGACCTGAGAAGTTCAGTAACTTGGTCAAGTACATGAGGTTGATTCTCAAAGGAGAAAAGATCAAACCAAGGTGTGTTTGGCTCCAAACTCCACCCTGCGCTGTCTCTTGGTCATGTCTAGCAGTTCTGGTGGGAAGCAGGAGATGTGTGCAAGGAGGACCAGGAGACCAATACTAATTGTGGTACATTCTCAGACGGGACCGAGGAGATTTCCTTAATTGTCCCCTCCACTCCGTGTTTTCTGGAGAGAGAAGAATGTCCATGAGCTATTTCAGTTGGATAATTAGGGTGATTCTGGAAGAGGGGACACATAAGCTAGACTGAGAAGACTGAGGATCAAATACATATATAATTATATATATAAATATATGATTAATATGCTATTGTATGTATATTTTATCTATCTATCTATCTATCCATCCATGTAGACATATGTATAAAGGCACAGGGAATAGTATGCACATATCCCATGCAGTTCAAGGCAGAATTGGGACAACCTGGTATCTTGATGGGGCTCTGACTATATGGACCACACAGTCTTTCACTCCCCCTCTCCTACAGAAAGGTTGCCTGGATGTAGGACGATTTGACTGGCTTATTGATCTACTTCCAAGATGTTCCTTTTCTTATTTTCAGGGTTTCAGGGTCCTCAGAGCTCTTGATCTTAGGGCAAATAGGAGCCTTAAATGTAGTCTATTTCCAAACAGAATTTGTTTGAATTGTTTGGTGTTCTGTTTTCTATTTTATTTGGATTAAGATGCTTTCTATATTTGCCTCTAGGTAATTCAACCTGCTTTTCTCAAGGTTTACTAGGTTTTCCTTCTACATTAAGTTTGGGAAAGCAGACATTAGATGCCATTTAAAGTTGTAGAAAACAAAACATGAGAGAGAGAGAGCCTAAAAGTTTGCAGAATAAGGTTCTATTTATTTATTGGTATTATACAATTATTTAAAGCATAATTAATATGCAACAAATTAAAAACTCATTTTATATAGCTGATATTGAGGACTATTGGAAACTGGATTAATAAAACTGGGGTTTTGTGATAAAATCTCATTGTCATGATAATATATATCCATGTTGACATTTTCCGAGAAATCATTAGAAATCTTCTGTTTGTAGATATTTTGCTTGTAAATTCACCTTTTACTTATTTTTTAATTAATTACATTTAATTTTTTTTCAGTGATCCATAATTCATTGTTTATGCACCACACCCAGCGTTCCATGTAATGTGTACCCTCCATAATACACACCACTGGGCTCACTCAATCCCTCCACCACCCTCCTCCAAAACCCTCAGTGTGTTTCTCAGAGTCCACAGTCTCATGGTTTGTCTCCCCCTTCGGATTCCCCCAACTCACTTCTCCTCTCCATCTCCCAATGTCCCCTGTGTTATTTCTTATGCTCTAGAAGTGAAACCATATGATAATTGACTCTCTCTGCTTGACTTATTTCACTTAGCATAATCTCTTCTCATTCTATCCATGTTGAGACAAAAGTTGGGTATTCATCCTTTCTGATGGAGGCAAGTGTTGGAGAGGATGTGGAAAAAGGGGAACCTCTTACACTGTTGGTGGGAATGTAAGTTGAGGCAGCCATGTTAGAAAACAGTGTGGAGATTCCTTTAGAAATCAAAAATTGAGCTACCTTATGACCCTGTAATGGCACTACTGGGTATTTACCTCAAAGATACAGATGTAGTGAAAAGAAGGGCCATCAGTACCCCAATGTTCATCACAGCGATGGCCACAGTTGCCAAACTGTGGAAAGAACCAAGATGCCCTTCAACAGATGAATGAATAAAGATGTAGTACATGTATACAATGAAATATTACGCCTCCATCAGAAAGGAAAAATCACCTTTTAAATTCTTATTAGGTGTCAGTTAATATACTACATATCTATTTCCAGAAAAAAGGCAATTGTGAGGACTTACATTAATTTAAGGATAAGCAGTCACAGAAATAAAGGATGCTGGTGGTTATTCTTCTCCAAAAGTTACTTTGATTAACCATAATATCTAGTTGTGAATTTTCTGGAATTCAAGACCAAGGAAATAAAATGTTATGCAGGGCTGCACTGATCTGGTTATTTTAAGAAAGTCAACTTTTTTTGGAGGGGGGAGTCAATATTTCTCCTTCTCTAACTGAACAGATGGCTATTGTTTGCATATTTTGTTTGTTTTTAGTTATTGCTCAGACAAGCCCCTAGGCAAAACTGTCCCAACTTACTGCTCATAAACAGGCTAGATCTTAGGATCCTGAGACATTTGGTGATGCTTACAAGTGAAAAACTTTTTTATTCATTTATTTCTTTCCTTAGCATTCAAGGCATTGCCAGTGAATGCAAAAGTTCTGTCACCATCGTTAGCCTGTTCATTGTATATATCCTTCTCTAGCCACAATTTAAAAGAAATCAATAAAACTTTCTGTCATTATTTCACATAACAGATGAAGTTCAAATACGCTATATTTGTGTGTGTGTGTGTGTGTGTGTGTGTGCGCGCGCGTGCACGCGCGCGCACACTCGTAATGACACACGGCATGAGTCATTACACTGAAAATTGATCACGGAGATCCTGTTTCTCATTTTTGCTTTTACTTTTGACAGAATGACAGTGAGACTGAATCTCAATAATTTAGTTTTTCACTATTTTTAAAAAAGAAACCTGGTTCCACATATTTATAGTTGTAATTTAAAGGAATCTATGTGATATTTGACAAGAATAATTTTCCCAGCTTGAGAATACAAGAATACATAATGCAACCACAGAAAAAGCCTGAGAAACCCTCTCATCTGAAACACATGAAAACATAAGAAGGCATTCATGTTAGGTAATTATTTTCAGAGCAGTTTCCATGGGACTTCATAAAACCATTGACTTAATAATGAAATATTGACCTTCCTTTCCCAGCGAAAACTCCATTCATCCTGTCACTCAAATCTTGTAAATGTTTTCATAGATATTTTTGGAGGAAACTCCTGATGGTCATCAACAGCAAAAAGAACACACACCTCCCCCCGTTCAGAAAAACTGCCCTTTGGCCCACATTTTATGGCATTTAGTTATTTGCAAGATTCATTAATTGGCAATAGCCCTTCCAGATACTCATTAGAATGAACAAGATTCCACGAGAATTTATAGATTATATGTCACTCTTCCCCCTTAACTGGAAAAGGGCACACATATTTCAAAATCACTTTTGAATCTTGAAATTTAAACATTTTCCCCCAATGACATCTATTTTAATGTACATGGTTTAAAACATGAACTTTTAATATAAAAAAGATAATTTGAAAAGAAGATAGCAATCTCTAAGTTTTCATATGGCTCTTGCTCTTGGGGATACTTTTAGGACTTTATGGCACTTAAGAAGATACAAAATTCTTTCTAAGGTCCTTGTTTTGCTTTATAGAAATTGGAAGGGAGACGGCAGAAGGAGCCAAACCTGCACTGTAGTCTCATTTTTATTCTGTATCATCAGTGCAGCTTTGGACACACCAAGGGAGCTCTCAGGGTGTTAGCTTCCTCATCTATGAAATAGCGATGATAACACCAACATCAACCTCAACATATTATTAGGACTTAAATGTTTATAATACATGAGAAAAAGTACTTTTTAGGCCTTGAATTACTAATGGAATTTTATGACCTCAGCTTTGCTGACCTAAGTTGCAGGCTTTAACATTTACATGCAGGGGAGAATTATATCATCTCCTAGGCTGAATGATTCTTATTCTTGAGGCTGCCATCTGACACTTGAGCTTTTTTTTCTTTCTCAGTATGTATCACACACATAGAGAAAAGTCTTCATAAGTGGACAGTCAGAGCACAGACAGGGAAAAGAGTTGAGTCCTTCATATTTACAAAGACTCCTAAAGCTGTGTAGCTCACACTGTCAAGAGGATGTTCTTGGATCTTCATTGAACTACAAGGGTTTGTGTGGTGCTGTGTAATAAAGCACTCAGGAAGAGGCCTCGACTCTTGGGAGATGCTCAGGGATCAGTCCAGGATGGAAACTAACAGGTCCTAACTTAACTTCACATAATAACACAGTGTTATCACTATCTGATTTTATAGCCAGGGGCTCTGAAGCATAGCCTTGTCTCAGTCACACAGCCAAGTCCATAGAAAAGCTACAGTTTAGGTCTATACTCTCTTACCCCAGATCCTGTTATCTTAATTCCTGTACTGTGCTATTTGTTGGTTGGTTGAACTGATGGATGGATGGATGGATGGAGATTAAGCAGAGATGAGCTTCTTTTTTTTTTTTTTAAGATTTTTAAAATTTATTTGACAGAGATCACAAGTAGGCAGAGAGGCAGACAGAGAGAGAGGAAGCAGGCTCTCTGAGAGCAGAGTGCACGATGTGGGGCTCTCCCAGGACCCTGAGATCATGACCTGAGCCGAAGGCAGAGGTTTTAAACCACTGAGCCACCCAGGTGCCCCAGAGATGAGCTTCTTTAAAGCTTTCTTGAGCTAGGGGAAAATGTTTTGGAAATAGTTCTTTATTGTGCATATATAATAGGGAATTAGTAATTTCGAAGGTTAAGATGCCAGTTCCCATAAGTGAAGTCTATTAAAGTTAATTTTATAGGGTCTGAGTTAATATGATATATATGATATATATGATATAATCATATCATATATCATATACAATATGATTGTAGGAGAAAGAACCCCAATTTCTGCATTTCCATACCATGGACAAGTCCGTGAGCTCCTTGAGATTCCAACAGACTCCTCATTTTTCCATCCCTGTCAGCACACAACGGGGTTCTGGAACAGGGAGGCTGCTTAACAATGATTTGCTGTGGATGAATGAATTAAATCTTTTTTTCAGTCATCCAATAAATTTTGCTTAAGTCTCTGCTAAACTGACATAGGAGCTGAATCAAAAGTGATAAGTGAAGGAGACACAGTCTCTTGAAACCAAATGATGATGAAGCTCTCTAAAGGAGATAGTGATGGTGTTGTGGTTGAAGACACAAGGATACTAAGCAAAGTGACAGGCCCTCACATGAGTGGTCAAAAGAAGCCTCTCTTGGCAACTGATTAATACAATATGTGAAGGAGAAACAAGAAGGGCGGGAAGAGACTTGAAGGATGGATGGACAGCAGAGAGAAGAATGTCCAAGGGAAAGCAGCCTGGCCAAAGACCCTGTGCTGGGAGTGATTTGGCTCATTTGAGATCCCGGAGGATAGCCACGGTGGTTGGAACACAGTGAGGGAGCATAGAACAGGAAGAGATAATATTTTAAAGGCAGGGGAGAGTTTTTTTGTTTTTTTTTTTAAAACACCTTTCCTAGTTTTAATCTCAGCTTTATTGTTTGGAAGAATTATTAAGGCCTTTTGCAAATAATTGGACCCTGTAAGTTTAATTTATAAAACTAAGTTCAAGAATATTAGTGTCTCTGATTTGGATAGATGGGCTTGAGCTCGATTTTTCTACTTTTAGCTCCACTATTAGCTCTGAAATATGGTACAGTAAAATAATTTGTATTACTCTATTTATAATAATATCTAGGTCAATATTGTCAAAATGTAAGGAGTTAGGAGAATGAGGTGATGACTCAAATATCATTTTGGCCAACGTACCACATTGCTAAGGACATCTCTGGGGAGGGAGAAATTAACAAGGGGGCTTGAAGAATTGATGCTCTACCTATCTTAATTATCTAGCTCACAACTATATTGTTAAATCATACACTCAAAATATTAAGGGCCTCAGGATAGTAGATGAGGACAAAAATCTTTCTGTTGCTCATGAAGAATGTCTGTGTCCTCTGACAAATGAATCAGTATAACAAAGAGGAAACAATTCAGTAGCAACAATAATGATACACACCAGCAAAGTAGAAAGAGACTGGCTCAGGCAAGTTAAATGACATTGTCAGGGTCTCACTCTAAGTTCATGGCAAAGCAAGTCCTCTGCAAATTGTGTCTTCACCTCATTAAGTAGCTTGTGAATTCCATGTCAGGTGCTCAGAGGTAATACTCATAAAAGTGAGAATGACCGCCTTTTAAAGGTTTCACACCTCTCTTGATGCATGGTGAGCTTGGAGTGCTGTGGTTACCCAGGAATACAGATAAAGCAGATCTTGATTGCCCAATTTGGAGACAAAAAAGATGAGACTCCAAGAGGTAAAATGACTTACCTAACATTATGCACCCAATAAGGAGGTGAAGTAGAATACTGTATTCTAGATTCTAAGGATTTTTTTTTCTTACAAATATCTGGAGTCCATAAGAATCATCATTAATTTTGTAAGCTTAGGAATTTGTTGACTTAGCAATTTGAGCTATTTTACAGTGAGACCGGTACTGTGTTTTTCTAATCAAAGAATAAATTGGAATCTTTTCTCCTATGACTTATCTCTAGGATGTAATTAATTATCATGGGCATTTTGTTTCCAGAATTCAAATCAGGGTGTCCTTCTTATCATTATTATTGTTATTATTTTGGCATCCAAGATATGTCTCGATGCCCCCCTACTTCCTTTCCTTGTTCTGCTATCCCTGATAGCCTTCTTTAAAGATGCCCAGTCTTTTTTTCTTTTGACTCTGTGTCAATTTTTAGATGATCATTACAAGGAATAGTTTTGGGAAAGTAGCTTAGATAGTGGTTGACAAAGACATAAAAGGGAAATGGAAGTGGACAATTAAAATTGGAATCTCACAGGCATGAACCATACTTTTTAATGGCCTTTTCATCTTTAAGTGTCTTGAACAAGAATTGCTTTCTTAAAGTATGTGCACTGTGGGTAGGATGCAAAAGCAATTCACCCTAATAGAAGGGCACAGGGGTGATGAAATTTGTTTTTCTCGTAGATGACCCTGAGTTTAAAGCCTGACTCTGTTACTTGCTAACTCGTGATTGGGCGACAGTTTAATAACCTCTGTGTGGCAGTTAACTCATCTGTAAAATGGGAACGATGATCACAGAGCTCCATGATTGACTTAGATCAAAGCTAGATACTGTAATTGCTGTCTTATACTTATAACTGTTATATAATGAGTGCTTACCCTCTGCTGGGCAATCTAAGTGGAGCTGGGAATTCAATGGGGAATAAGAAATAAGGTTCCTCTCCTCAGGAACCTTAACTTGTGTAGAGTACACAAGTTAAAATCTTAAAAAAGCAAAATAATAGTGGATCCTGAATTGTTTTTAGAAAGAAACAATCAGGTGCTAATACAGAGAACACAGAGCACAGGTAGTTAGAGAGAGTGGTTAGGGAAAGCTTACTGAGAGGATGTTGAGACAAACCCCTAAAAGAGTACACATCAGGAGATCAAACATTGCAGGCAAAGCTGTTTCAGCTTAAGGCATAGCCCATGCAAGGTCTTTGAGATATGACTAGAAGTTCATTCCCTCCCAGTCTCCATCTAACCTACAAGTGTGATGTGCTATGTGTGGACACAGGTTCTGTATTTGTGGATGTATAAGGCATGGGGTCTTTCCCATGATCGTGATCATCAGGTCCTCTATCTCCCAAGAAGTGCTGATCGTGTATACTGGCAACAATTTACTCCTAACATTAGGGTTTTTTAAAAATAACTTTATTGAGTTATGATTGGTATGCAAGACTGCATATATTTAATGTGTACAGTTGGATGAGTTTTGTAGAGGTGACTTAATCCTGTAAACTCAGAATAAATACAGTAATGAAAATTTGTATAACTTTAACTTCCCTTCTCTGGTGGTGAAGGGACCTTCATTTTTTTGGTGTGATAATTCATGAAAAATAAAATAGGGATGAACAAGAACGAATGTTCTGGGACAAGATGGTCCTTTTTAAAAAGCCTAATATTGAAGGCTATGCAAGTGTTATCTTTGTGTTCTAAAATTCAGATGGGTTTGCTTAGGATTGACATTTTCTTAAGGAGTTCATGGTTATAATTCAGCCCTCTTCAGGTGAATAATGGATGTGCCCTTGGCAGATAAGATCAGCTAGTTCATGAAATGGATCAATTTAGCACCAGAGGTGTCTTTTTATACAATGACAGGTAGTTAAATTTACAAAATTATTACTATTACAAAGTTATAATTCATTTCTTGATGAAAGTTTTAGGAATATGTTGACTACTCTTAAGGAAGGAAGTAGACAAAATGAAATTCAGCATTGTATTGATTTCCACTTTTACTCATTTATTGACTCTTGGGGTTTGGTTATGTGGCATTTGCTAAATAAGCACCTGTTCCAGGAGAGCTTTTGAGCCAAATATTTAGGTAAGATACAATGATAGTAACAATACAAGAGAGAAAAAGTCATGTGCTTAAGCATGGTACCATATTTCAAGGAGGGAGATGTTATTTATTGGCGAGAGTTCATGGAAAACTTTAGACTAGAAAATCTGTGAGCTGATAAATCATGTGTTATACCGATAGGGTGAAGATACTTTTCCATACGTGGAAATTTGACGTTTGGAAATGGAATAAGTGTCTATGTATAACCCCATAAGGACATGTTTTTTGCTTTGACTAGTAGAAGGTGTACCTGGAGGGAAATAATAGGAAATGGGAAAAGAAAGGTAGCACCATAATAGGGATGTCCCTATAATAGAAGACCTTGTATATCAAGAGGACAAGTTCAGGAAGTTTTTAGAATTCAGTCTAGAAATTATGTAAGAGTTTACTGTCAGAAAGAAAATTTTTGGAGTAATAAGATTGTCTACCAGTTACTGCAATAATTAGGTCCAAAGTAAAGCATTTCCAAATTAGATGTATCCTTTTTATTTGCATTGAACCACACTTCATTAACTATATATCAAACACATGGCAGGCTAACAATTTATTTTATAGTGGCATGTAAGCATACAGCGGTTGAAGGAAACTCTTGCTGGCTTAGAAAATGCTTTTATTTACATTTTCAAACATAGTTATAAATAATAAATTAGTACTCCATTAAGAATACGGCAGATCAGGCTTTGACTGAGGAGGGTAAAGAAAAGGAACCAGAGTCTGGATGAACAAAGGATTGAGCTGGAGAGAAAAACTGCCTAAGCCGATTAGAATATAAACAGTCAACATTCTTTTGTGAGCAACCTGTAATATAAAACATGTCCTCCGTTTGTGCTAGCTGATGAGTAGTCTGGATGGGTCATTTCAAAGAAAATAAAATCTTCTTCACTGTGTCCTTGTTTTAGTTCCTACGGTCGCATAACACATTATTATCAGACTGAGTGTATGAAACTACAACTTTTATTCTGCTCGTGATTTTGTGGCTCATGAACTCAGGAAGGGCCTGAGGGGGCAGTTTTCTCCTGGGATTCCTCAAGCAGTTACAGGAAGATCCGATCTAACTGCTGTTATCTGAAGTCTTGATGGGGCTGAATGTCTGAGAGGGCTTGCTCAAGTGGCTTCCTCAGGTGGCTGGCAGTTGATGCTGTTGTCTGCTGGGAGCTCAGCTGGTGCTGTCAACCAAAATACCTTCTTGTGCCCTCTTTAGCTTGGTAGTCTTAAAATAATCAGCCTTCTTCTATGGAGATTGGCTTCCCCCTGAGCAAGCATCCCAAGGGAACTAGGGGGAAGGGCCTACCCACCCAGACACAGGCAGAGGGAAAATAAAGCCCACTTTCTGACGAGATGAGTGCTAAAGAATTTGTGGCCATTAAAAGATCTGCAATGGTTCTTATTCTTACCAAACATAAACTGATAATTTGCTGAGTAGATTCAGTTTAAATATTTGAAGTGAAAAGCCAACTATTAATTTATTTCCAGTAAAAGTTCTTTGAGTTTCTTTGTATCTAGTGGTAACTAAAATCAGAAATATGCCATATTTCATTGACTCGATGATGCAATCTATTTTATGACATAAGATTATTTTATTTATCACTCAGAGAGAAAACAGTCACACTCACCTGTTATTAAACTAATTCCATAGTGCTAATACATGCAAAATATTATTTTAGAATGGGTGAAATAATATTCTGACTTTCAGAAATATAACCGTGAACTCTTTTTTTTTTCTTTTTGAGCTATAATTCACTTACCACAAAATTAACCCTTTGAAAGTGTACAAAGTGTTGGTGATTTTGATATGTTCGTAAGATGCCACAACCATCAAAACTACCTAATTGTAAAACGTTGTTTGTCCTGTTCACCCAAAAAAACCCCACACCTATGAGCAATTACTTTCTATTTCCCTCTTCCTAAAGCCCCTAGCAACCACTAATCTATTTTCTGTTTATACATTTGCCTTTCCTGAATATTCCACATAAATTGACTCATATAATATGTAGCCTTTTCTGCCTGGCTTTTCTCCTGTTGTAGCATATATCTCTGTACTCTTGTGGTCTTCATTATCAATACTTCCATTAAGAAGGGTCCTCGATGTATACATTTAGAATGCAGTAATGAGTAAGAAGATGTGTACATATCCATATTGAGAAATTGTTCACAAAACTTGATTTAAGTGGAAAGACAAAGGGAAATAATTTATAATCTGATCAGGCAACAGAAAACTGGCATTTTGAGGGCTTTGGTAGTTTGGTTTACATGGGCAGAAAAGTTGCTGTCTGCTTCAGGGACATGATTGGAAAGAAGTGGTATTAGGGGGGACATCTGCAGGCCAGGTGAGACAGCTGAGCTGAGCATTGTGGGGAAAAAGAAAAAGGGAATGGAGGAAGGAATGATTTTATCAAATGCAATCTGATTGATTATCTTAATTATCTTAATTCAAAACAAGTTCTCCTTGGGAGGAAAGGAAGCTGAGGAAGCTGTGATCAAAAATTTAAGTAGTACAACTGGAATGAGCGGGACTCAAACTGAGTAACTTTGGGCATGTCTCTGAACCTCTGTTGTCCTCAGACATCCAGGAAGGGCATCGTCAACCACAAAGGTCCAGACCAACTGATATTTAATTGCTCCACTCTTTGATTATTGTTCCTCTAGGAAATTCCCTCCTAGTCTTTAGACTGAACATCCTTTATAAGAAAACTCTGGCATCTCTCTTAAGTTCTCAGCCACCAAGCATTTCCTCTGAGTTTAACTATTGGGAATGAGTCCTTCACCAAAGTATACAAAAAAGGCCAGGGCATGAAAAAGGCTATTTCTCTTGGCATTTTGTGTTCTGATCACTTTTTGGCTATGTAGATATTTGGTTAAGATGAACAGAGGGATTAAAGATAGGTCCTTGGACTATTGGAAATTCTATGTGATGGGTTTTATGTCATAAAGACTTTAATTGTAGTAAGACGGTAATAAAAATGAGGTAAAATTGTGTGACAAAGAAAGAAATAGAGAAGTAAAATAGAGGTCACAGTTCAATTTCCACATGATAGGGAGAAATTTATTTTATTAATCAAAATGAAATCAAGAAGAGTAGTGAGTCCAAGGTATGGTGCCCTAGGGTGGTACAGGAACCAGCAGTGTGAATTTTAGAGTTCATGTAAATGACCTTTTTTTTTTAGTTGAAATACAGTTGGCATACAATGTTACATTCATTTCAGGTGTACAGTATAGTGATTCGACAACTATATATGTTAGGCTTAAATGACCATTTTTATAATGTTAGCAGTTGTGTATTAATATTTTATAGGAAATAAATAACACCACAAATTTATGAATTTATGGTTATATTTCTTAGGAGTAGGCAAATAAAAATAGGGAGTTTCTTTAATTTCAACTTAATGAAAGATATCTTATTATTAATAAATAGATATGGCCAAAATCATAAACAGAAGAAGGCATAAAATGTGGATGTAACAGTAAAGCTTCTCCAGAGAAACAGAAGCAATAGGGTGTGTGTGTGTGTGTGTGTGTGTGTGTGTGTGTGTGTGAAGAGAGATTTGTTTTATGAATTAATTCATAGGATTGTGAGGGCTAACACGTCCAAAATCTCTACAACAATCCAGTAGGCTGTAAACTCGGGCAATTCTATGGTATAGTCTTGAGGCAGAATTCCTTCTTCTAGGGGAGTCAGTTCTAGCTCGTAAGGCCTTCAACTGATTGGATTGAGACTCACCCACATTAATTATCAAGGATATTCTTCTTTAAGTCAACTACTGATAAATATCAATCACATTGGCAACAGACCTTCATAGAAATATCAGACTAGTGTTTGACCAAACAACTGGGCACGGTGGCCTAGCCAAACTGACAAAAAAATTAACTCTCACAGTGGGAAATGTTCATAGAGAGATTAGATTTGCAAATGTTGATTTGTGTGATTGTGGATCATAAGGTGGGAGATTTTCAGCAGAGTTTTAGAAATGAAAGTGATTCATGAGCAATCAATCTGCCTTCACATATTCACCCATTTTTATTCAGAAAATCACTTAGTCTGGAAATTTTCCTTCATACAGTTGCATGTCCTATTGTTAATGGGAGAAGTATTTCAAGGGCTTTCCTGTTGCGTTCATTTTATAGAGCTCTGTTGCAGCATTACCTTGTAAACATCTACCATAAAGGTTTGCTTGTGATTACTCTTAATTCGTATTCAGATGAAAGCAAAGAGAAGGAAAAATACACAAGCAGGAGTCTTGTAATTATGCTACATAAAATTATTAGGCAATTTAGAAAATTGTTAGTGGGAAACTGCCCATCATGCCTAAAAATAATTTTGATTTTGATGTACAGCATGTAATGTAAGAATGATTGTAGGGAAACCACACTATTATTTTTCCCATAATTATTGAAACACATTTGAGTTTGCTTTAAAGAAAGTGATATCTTTCTAAAGTTGAGTCTTTCCAGTCAAGAGAATACTTGTTTTGGCTCTGTGATGAAGTTCATTTTCCAAGGCTTGACTTTCTGTGAACTGTAAAAAGTGTTAGAACAAGAAAGAATAATTAATTATGTCCTTTCCCCCCTTACATTAAAACTGAAAAATAAAAACAGTGAGATATTTTCCTGCAAACTGAAGTATATGTATTTTAGGCATATTCAAGTAATTTGTGGGCTTATCTGTTTTCTTTGGTGTAGAAAAACTTTTGGCTAGTATTTTTGGCGTATAGTTGTTTATACAGATAATTGTCAATACACTGATAAATACGTTTTATTAAAAGATCATGAACATGTTACCTCTCAGTTCCTGTGTTAGATGGCTTCTTGCAAATTTTTTTAGCTGAGACAGTCAATATTTAATCAGGGCACATCTTTCAAGGGTTCAGAGCATACTACATTGGCTGTTGAATGTGGTTAATTTGAATAAATCTATTACAAATCAATGTTCAGTAGTATTTCAAGAACTATTAAATGTAGCTTTCAGGATAAAGTTCAAGCTCTTTAGTATGGCATATCTAGTTGACCTATTTTGGAATGCTTGTCCTAACTTGAGCTCCTTATAGGGAAATTAGCTCTGCCCTTTAACTCCTGTCTACACCTTGTAATTCTGCACACTCTAGCATAACAAAGAGAACCAAGGAAGGGTAGCACCACCAAACAAATTCGCCTTCGCAGCAGTTTGAGCTGTGAGACGAAGCAATTGTAGTAGATTTTTATAGGGTGACAACCTGTAAGGGTTGGCAGGCATGTCAATTCATGTGTAGTATTAAAGGGTTCTCCAGAGAGTGGAGAGAGTGGAGAAAGATAAGGACTATCTGGGTCCCCAGAGAGGGTCAGTTTCTTTGGGGCCCAAATGGTAAGACACCCCCTCCCTTTCCTTTACTTGGCAAGATGAAATTCATTGCTCTCAATGGGAAACTTATAAAGCTCTTTATGCTTTAGTCTTGATCTGTCTTCTCAGCTTAATTTACTGAGATCCCTTATACCCCACCTCCAACACATCCTGATCTTCTCAGTGGTTCCTGAGTGAATCCTGTTCTCTTACTGCTGCAGGTCATTGCATAGGGAAGGATGCCTTCGGTGTAAAAGGTGATATGGAATCTAAATTCACCTCCAGACCCTGGGTGGGTAGGCTGTATGATCTTATGCAGATTACTTTAACCCTCAGATTTCTGATCTCTGAAATGGAGAAAATAGCACTTAACTTGGAAGGCTTTCAGCGTAATTAAATGAGACATTACCCTCATAGCCCCCATTATGGTGCCCAACACTTTAATCACCAAGTACCTTCTAGTGCTATTTTTGTGTCTTTGAGGCAGATGCTAATTCATCTTTTAAGATCAGTTCAATCATTTCCTGATGCAGTCTCCAGAGTCACTCATTCTTTCCCCTCAGCTCTGTGAAAATCTAGTTATAAATATTTATATGCTTGGTGGCATCATATAGTTATCTGTTTACAGATTTCTCCAAAATTAAAAAAGCACATTTTTATGGTTCTCTGAAAATACAGGTGAAGGAAACTTATAAAACTGTAGTGCCCAGGGACGCCTGGGTGGCTCAGTTGGTTGGACGACTGCCTTCGGCGCAGGTCATGATCCCGGAGTCCCGGGATCGAGTCCCGCATCGGGCTCCCAGCTCCACGGGGAGTCTGCTTCTCTCTCTGACCTTCTCCTCGCTCATGTTCTCTCTCACTGTCTCTCTCTCAAACAAATAAATAAAATCTTTAAAAAAAAAAAAAAAAAAAACTGTAGTGCCCAGAGGTAGACCTGATCCAATCAGAGATGTGCCAGTAAGGGATGCTTGAATTGAGAGCCAAGGATTGAGTAGTGACAAAGGAAGAAGAGAATTGTATTCTTGGCAAAACATTTGGAAATGCATTCCAGGGAAAACATGTGCAAAGAAAGAACGTGGTGAAGATAAGGGTCTGAAAGGAAGTTCAGTACAGCTGAGAAGGGGAGGTTGACCCATGTAGAGGCAGGACTTTGTCAGGCACATTAAACAATATTTCACCCTAAAAATAAGGGTAATTGTGCTTCTTACTGAGTACATCTTACATGCCAGAATCTCTTTGAAGCCTTCAAATACATTAGCTTTTGCAATTGCCAGTGACCCTCTAAGGTGGATGCTATTATAATCTCAGTACAGAAGAGGCAACCGAGGCACAGGCATATGAAAGTACTGCCATAAGGTTTCCAGGGAATTGTAGAAACTGAGTACATACTCACATAGTCAGGCTCCAGTCTGGATGTCCGATAGAGAACTGTTGGGCAGGGGGGCGAGAGGGGATGCTGGTCGACCAGCCAGCCTGATCCCTGAAGACATCCGAATGATCCACGATGATATTTAGACTGGAAGAGTGAGAGAGAATTATTTTGTGGAAGCAAATTTCAGTTTTTCCAGAACACCCTGAAGTGAAGGCTTTGGATTGAAAAGAAGGTTGTAAATTACTATCAGAATTAGTCATTTTAGTGATTGAAACATTTCAGGGACAAATATGCCATGCCATACCTTGATGGGAAGAACTATTTGAGAGAAATGACTGCCAGTTTCTCCAGTGTACAGGAGACCTAAAATAAGGGTCTAAACCCCTAAAATAGGGATTTAAAGGGAAAGGCAATCCACCTTATCCCAGGTGGGGCCTGGGAGGTTATAAACAACCAAGGTTTGGGAGGATCTTTGAAACTTAATTAGCTTTTACATGTAAACTAGCAAGACCAAATCACCCTCAGGTTAGATATTTGAGAAGCTTTGTATTAATATGGAAAATCTACTCTATATTGCAAAGGTAGAGCAGACACAATAACAAAAAGGAATTAATTTATGCAGGTCAGAAGGCGCTGTAGGAATCTATGTTTGCAGCATTCATTGGGAGTGTTTGTGTTTTACAGATGATTGTTGGTGGTGGAAGAAGTCATAATGTTGAGAATATGTTTAATGCCTTTATTTCTAGCTTTAATTTATGAAAAAAGCTCAACTTTAAAGACTACAATGCAGTCAGATGTTTAAGCCTAACAAACTCTCCCCAGAGATTTACTGAGCTCCTTCTTCAGATGAAAAATAATTTCTGTAATCAGTGGTCTCTGAAACACCAAACCAATTAATTTGTGCATTTTTATGGATATAATTAGGGAACCAAACACACTGAACTTAATACTTTAGGGATAAGCTATGGGCATCACTGATGTTTACAAGGAAGTACAAGTATTATGTCTTAAACTAGACTATTTTCCATTGTTGGACTATCCTGATTTTATGAGATAATCTATTTTTTAAAAATGGAAACCCATTGATTTCCCATCATTACTTCAGAAAAGATCCATAATGTTTATTATTATTATATATATTTTTTTTTAAGGCAAACTGGGCCACCAAGAAATCAGAATGATTGTGGATAATGGAAGTCACATTTAAACATTTCTAAAACACCTCACTGTGTTTTCAAGTGTAGATCCTGGTTGGGTTTGGAATAAGGCATTTTCTTTGATCACTTGCCTAAAACAGGAACTAAGAGCCACAAGGCCACTCCTGTTTTTTAGGTGCTGATATGGAGGCTCAGAAAAGCTTATTAATTTACTGCATTCATACTAGTTACTAAAGTTAATATTATTCCAGTTAGGTAGGTAGCCTAGTAGCATATAAGTTATTTTAAAAACTTAATTTTTTTCACCTGTACAGAAAGGCTTCAGCATTCAATAATTAACTGAGTATTTCTCTATTGTTCTTATATGTTCTTAAAGAAATATAATCCTAGGGGCGCCTGGGTAGCTCAGTGGGTTGGGCCTCTGCCTTCGGCTCAGGTCATGATCCCGGGATCCTGGGATCGAGCCCCACGTCGGGCTTTCTGTTCAGCGGGGAGCCTGCTTCCTCTTCTCTCTCTGCCTGCCTCTCTGCCTACTTGTGATCTCTGTCAAATAAATAAATAAAAATCTTAAAAAAAAAAGAAATATAATCCTTATATATGTTCTTAAAGAAATATAATTCTTTCATGGAAATAGATACATTTTGAAATCCTGTATTTTTATTTACATGTTACTTCTATGAAAGAACTGTATGCTCATCAAAAAAAAAGGTAGAAATAGAGATTTTTTAAAACAGAAAAAAATGGCTATGTAGTTCTAGAACCCATTGAAATACAGTAATAGTATCTTAATTTCCAGCCTTGTACATGTTTGCCTCCAATTTTTTCACTATATTTTGTATTATTTTAGATTTGCTTAGAGAATTATAATATCTATATGAGGTAATTTGTATGGTCAGAAACTCAGTTCAAACAGACTAACACACTTACAGGAACTATTGGTCTATGTCGTTCTCCTGGCAAGGTTAGATCCAGCAACTCAAAGGAAGTCTCCAAAACCTCATATTTTTATCATACTTTTTCTTCCTTTCTAAGCAAATGCCTTGTAAACCTGTTTCTCATTTCCACCTCTACCCTAAACAACTCAGCAGAGAACGTAACCTTTTGAAATACATGCTTCAGTCTTGGTTTCTGACTTAATCTCTGCCTTCATTTTCCAAGCTGACTTGAGTCCTTTTTGCCACTGGGTCCTGGAATTAGAAGTAACAATTCCTAGTGATCCTGTCTTTCTTAGTCTGTTGCACAATTTAAAACATTCAGTAAGACCAGCTGTTCTTAGAAGAACAGAAGTCATAATTAGGGATGCAATGATTTCACACTAAACTGTAGTTATACAAGATATAACTACATTTTAGTGTTCATCAATTTTTATTTTATACTGTGTCTATCTTCAAGGAACAAATAAACCAAGTGCATTAAGATACACAGAGCTGAATTTATTTAATATGCATTTTTTCATTTCTGCTGTAGGAAAAAAAAATGTTCTATCTTATGTAAACTCTATAAACTGTTATGTAAAATAATTTCCTCCCTGATACTATAGTTCTGTCTGTTTGCTCAAATCCAAATGATGCCAAATGGTACACCCATCTTAGAAAACAGTTTGGCAGCTTATTACAAAATTAAACACACAATTACTCTAAGACCTCGCAAACCTCACTTCTAGGAAATTACTCTAAATAAATGAAATTTATGTTCATATATAAACCTGCACAATAATGTTATAGCCAGTTGCCCCAAATTGGAATAGGTAAATGGATATAAACAATAGAATGCTATTTAATAATAAAAAGGAACAAACTTACATATATATATATAAAATATATTCTATTGAGAATATATTATATATAATATATATAAATATATGTAAATATATAAATGTATATAATATATAAATATATATTGTATATATATATATATGAATCTAAGTGAGAATAGCCATATTAAATACCTTGTGATTCCATTTATCACATCCTGAAAATGCAAGGGACAGATCAGAGATTGCTAGGGCTTGGTAGTAGGGGAAGGTACAGTTGTTAAAAGGACAGCCTGAAGGAATTCTTTGTTCTGTTGAGATAGTTTTGTATCCTGTTTGTGATGGTGGCCACAAGAATCTTTGCATGTGTTAGGCTCATGAAACTATTCACCTAAAAACTGTGTACTGCTTTATTTTTTTAAAAAATTTCAAGTTCTTAGTGAACAAAATTCTACTAGTTCTATCACATGCAAATAAATCTATAACACCTGCAACTCCCTATCTACTGTCCTTTCCCAAATCTCTGAAACCTTAAGTAACGTCATACTTCATATTTCAGTCAGGTGATGCTTTTGATTCTGGCATGACACGTATGAAGGACTTGAGGACCAAATTAAAGAAAGGGAAATCAGGGCAGGTGCTGTGCCAGGATAAGTCAACATTATCATTACATAGAAGGGAACAGAGAACGCTATGTGGCAACAATGACATAATCTTTGCATGACATAGAGAGGCTTATGGGACTGGCCTAAATGGCAAATTATTAAAGTCTTTGTACTTAGTTACAAAGAGAAAAAGGACAATTATATAAGAAATCTGGATCACCCACCAGCAGAAATAGAACTGAATTGTTGGATGCTGTCCACCTGTAAAAATTGGATTTCCCAAATGCTTCTGTAGTGCTTATTCAGCTCTACTTGAGGTTTTATCATTCTGTTTTTTTTTTTTTTCTTCTTTTCATGGCCAGCAGTGAGGATGGTATTAAGGGCAGTGCCGTGTCCTAGTTTTGTGTCTATGTGATCCTGCAAAGTAGTGAGAATGTGCCCATTCTATACCAGTCTGCAGCTACCTCTGGGTAATGTTTTGTGGCATCAGCATGGCTTTCAAACAGGACCACCTTCTCCCTTTGGAGCACCTTTAAACTTTGCAGGAAAGAGCACACAGAACTCTCTTGGAAATGGAGTTCCTTCTGTGTAAGTCATTTCCAATGCTGTCAGTTTGACTTCAAGTATCTACAAGGAAAACATTAAACCACTTTTTAAAAAATTTTTTATTTTTTATAAACATATATTTTTATCCCCAGGGGTACAGGTCTGTGAATCGCCAGGTTTACATACTTCACAGCACTCACCAAAGCACATACCCTCCCCAATGTCCATAACCCCACCCCCCTTCTCCCAACCCCCCTCCTCCCAGCAACCCTCAGTTTGTTTTGTGAGATTAAGAGTCACTTATGGTTTGTCTCCCTCCCAATCCCATCTTGTTTCATTGATTCTTCTCCTACCCACTTAAGCCCCCATGTTGCATCACCACTTCCTCATATCAGGGAGATCATATACATGAAACCGTTCTATCAAGCAGTGCCTCCATGGATTACCCGAACACCACAAGGAATATTAGCCACATTTGCTTTTGAGGATATAATGATTTAGAGGTTATGCGTGATTCTTTGACCAAACTGCAGTGCTGTGGAGGATCTTCAGCTGGCCTTGTCCTTTAATTGCGCACCTGCAATTTCAGTGCAGCTTGTGTAAGCATTGTGGAAATGTTGTTCATTCAATCAGCAAACATTTATTTTTGCCTATCCTGAATCAGACATAGCTTAAGACATTCAAAGATCCTTTATATGTGTGTTCTGGAAAAAGAGAGAGGACAAGGTAAGGAAAATAAAAAGAGAAAAAAAAATACCGATGCCAAGTATTGTGATAAATTCTGGGCTAAACAAATATAAACAGGATTCCTGCCAGGGTGAAATTTGAGACCTTGTCATGTGCCCATTTGCACTGTGACTTTGCAAGGCTGGACCCTAAGGTGTGCTAGTTCTCAGATCTCTCTGACTGTGGAAGCCACTCCCAGATATTCTCTGCTGGTTTTTTTTTTTTTTTTTTTTTTTTTTTTATGTTTTTGTTTCTTTTCTAGTTGTTAGAACAATTTGGTGGTCCTAGTGTTCTGCTCTAAACACTTGAGATAATGCTTTTATGGATGATAACAAAGTAAGATCATCCTTCACATCTTAAATATTTAGTATTGATTGTTAATCAGTCATGCTAATATTACCTCAGAGCCAAGGAAAATTGCAAGCAGGGACCGGAGTGCTATCTGCCAAGCTGCTGGTAACATACAGCCTTGTTTTTCTGAAGTATTGTTTTCAAATTGGAATTTAGCTGTGCCGGTGGTAATCTCCAGAGTAGGTCAGAATGGTATAGATACCAATTTGCTGTAATTTTTTAAAGAGCTAGATGATTAGTCAGCTTTGCTATGTGGTAAATTATCTTCTCTGCTTGGGTAAAAACTGTCAATTAAAAATGGCAGATTTGCAGCCAGAATTTGGTGAGAATGACCCATGCACCGAGTAAGTATGTTCTCTGACCTAACTGAACTGAATATATGAGTTATATAAGTGATATATGGGTTTTCAGTAATTTGAAGAGAGATCTAATATGTAAATATAATTTTCTTTCTGTTATCCTATCCCAGGTATTTGAGCTATATTTAGTGTTAGACATGCAATACATGCTTTTGATGAATAAATTAATTTTTTAATTCTAGGTGAAGAGTTTGTGCACCTCAATAGAATTGTGTTCAGAGAAAATAGATCACAATCACAGACTAAGAATCAATTTCTAGAAAGAGATGATGGCATAACATTTAATATTGCTTTCCTAAAGTCTAAAATACATTAACCAAGTGTCCATCTAGCGCCATATTTAAATCTGGTCATAAATTTATAATGTCTTTAAAAATATTATTTTATTAATAAGCTCCAGAAACCACCAGACAGTCTATAATCTGGTAGCATCTTAGCTTAAATTATTATTGATATTATCATTATTATTATTATATTGTGAGAGAGAGAGAGAGAGAGAGAGAGAGATTGAGAGCATACCCATGCACATGAGCTGGGGGAGAGAGGTACAGAGGGAGAGGGAGAAAGAGAATCTTAAGCAGGATCTCTGCTCTGTGTAGAGCTTAACTGGGTTCAGGGTGGTGAGACCGTGAGGTGAGCCCAAATCAAGCACTGGACACGTAACTGACTGAGTCCCCCAGACAACCCACTTGAATTTTTTTAATATACCCTTATAATTACATATAGAGGATGATTGCCAAAAGAGAACTGAGCTGTATGTATTGTTACTGAAAGTGAATTTAGAGTATATAAATGTTTGCATATTAATGTGTCCTTGGTATCTTTGGCTTATTCTGGAAGATGTCAAAACTCTAATTGACACATCATTTGACTTAGTTGAAACTTAGAGTGAACAATTAAAATTTTCTTAATTTCACCAAAATGTCAAAATTCCCTATGGTATTTATCTTTCTCTGACTGACTTATTTTGCTCTATAATGCCCTCTAGCTCCAACCATGCCATTGCAAATGGCAAGATTTCATTCTTTTTTATGGCTGAATAATATTCCATTGTATATGTTTGCCACGTCTCCTTTATCCATTCCTCTACCGATGGATGTTTGGGCTGCTTTCATAATTTGACTATTGTAGATATGCGACTATAAACATATGGGTGCATGTGTCCTTTCAAATTAATGTTTTACATTTTTTGGGTAAATAACCAGTAGTGTGATTCCTAATTGAGAGGGTAGTCTATTTAATTTTTTAAGGAATCTCCTCTCCGTACTATTTTTCATAATGGCTGCCCTAATTTGCATCCCTACCTGTTGTTCACAAGGGTTCCTTTTTCTCCACATCCTGGCACTTTTTGTTTTTTGTGTTGTTGGTTATAGCCACTCTGACAGGTGTGAGGTGGTATCTCTTTGTAGTTTTGATTTGCATCCCTGATGATGAGGGATGTTGAGCATCTTTTCTTGTGTCTCTTGGCCATCTGGATGTCTTCTTTGGAGAGATATCTATCTGTTCATGTCTTCTGCCCATTTTTAATTGGATTATTGCTTGGGGGATATTGAATTGTAATAATTCCTTATTTATTTTGGATATTAACCCTTTATTGGATATGTTATTTGCAAATATCTTCTCCCATACTGTAGGTTGCCTTTTAGTTTTGGTGACTGTTTACTTTGCTGTGCAGAAACTTCATTTCAATGTAGTCCCTGTAGTTATTTTTGCTTTTATTTCCCTTGCCTCAGGAGACCTATCTAGAAACATGTTGCTATGTTCGATATCAGTATTTTATTTTGAAATTTGTATCCGTGTACACAAGTAATTGGTTATGTCATTCTTTTTGCATTATGTTTATTCGATTTGGATGTTGAGGGGTTTTTATTATTTGTTTCATAAAATAAGTTTTACAACTTGCATGTCATTCAGTTGCTTAATATTATTTATATAAAAAGATACCATATCTTATATTAAGGTTAGGAGAATGCATCTGGGAAATCGAGTGGGTCTTGGGTTCCTTTATAATGACACGGAGCTGATTGTCTTTCCCACCTTTTATGTGATCACTGGAATGTTTACGTTTTCTACAATTTTGGCAGTCAATTATGGGACATTATATTCTGTTTGAAATCATCTAGAAAAATCCTCTAGATTTTTCAACTTTTACACTACCAACTGTATCCATAATGCTTTTGTAATTTTCATGAATCTCTTTTGTATCTCTTATTACATGTCATTTATCATATATGATGTACACATTTGCCTCTCTTATTTTTTAAATAATTGGCCATTCTAGAATTTACCTGTTGTGTTATTTTCTCAAAGAGCTCTCTTTCAGTTTTATTTAATTATATATTTTTGGCTTTCATTTTAGCTTTTTGTTTCATTAATGTTAGTTGATGTTTTTTCTTCCATAATTGTCCTCCCTTTTTTTATTAGAGTTTATATTAATGCTTGCTTTGTCTTGGAAGTTTTGGAGTGCAACGTATTTGTTAAAGTAGTTAGGATTCAGAGGCAATTATGTGCGACTAATATCTTTATCTCTAATCTTGCTTTAAAATAACTGTGCAACCTTCTTCTAGAAGCTACCTTTTCCTAAAAGCTCGAATCGGCTTTGAACCAATGGAATCGATTTACCTGTAATTCAAGTGGCTACAAGAGGATAGATCCCTTGGCAAATGATTGCAATTATTGCATCTGCAGTTATAAAATTAATGTGCTAAGCACTTAGCACTAGAGATCATATATTAGCTTACAATAAGCACTTTGCCTTTCCATATTGTCTCACTGTAATTATTAAGCCTCTGTTGCAAATGTATTTTAAATTTCGAGAGTGATTAAAATGGCATTTTTATTGTTTACTCTGGTCATTGCTGACTATAGTAGATTGCTTGCTGAGTCAGCTTAAATACAGAAAATGTGCACATATCCTGGATTTTTTCCCAGAAAGGAATGTGATTTCTGGTCGTATAAATGCAGAACAAATCCCTTTGGATTTAGAAATTTGTGAATTTCCTTAAGCACAGTAGATTAGCAGTTAATCTTTCTTTCTCAGCTAGGTTTAAATCTTGGAGTGATTTTGTGGACTCTCAGAAGTAATATTTTTACCTAAACACTGCTTATATTGCTGGATACCAAGAAATAAGACCCCCAAGAAGGGTATTGATGGAAATCAAGGAAATAGATGATACTTTTAAAAACCAAATGAGGGGCACCAGGGTGGCTCAGTGGGTTAAGCCTCTGCTTTCAGCTCAGGTCATGATCCCAGGGTCCTGGGATCTACCCCTGCATCCGCCTTCCTGCCCGTGGGGAGCCTGCTTCTCCCTCTCCCACTCTTCCTCCTTGTGTTCCCTCTCTCACTGTGTCTCTCTCTGTCAAATAAATAAATAAAATCCTAAAACAAATAATTATATAAAATGTATCAAATTATATAAACATATGACATTAAAATATGAAATCTTATTTACATATGGAAGCAATGAAGCTTTAATATAAATGGGAAGGATTTCCCAGAAAATGTTGTTGTTGGCTGATTACTGTCTTGGTAGCGTTTATTTGAGGGAGCATGATTTGTTAGTCAACTGGATCGCAGTAAAAACAACATTGGACTTGGTATCAAATCTGGGTCCTGCTATTAACTATTTCTGTGAACTTGAAAGTCATGTAACTTCTCTGAACCTCCATTATTATAGGTTTAAAAAGTTTTATTAATATCAGTACTCTGTATAAGGGGCAGTTCATTGACTATCATGGTTCTGTAGGGAAGATGAACATTTCTGTCCCATGATGAAGCAGGTGCTGTTAATACCATGGGAGCTGGAGGAGGATCCTGGCAAGTTTTTCTCAAGAAGAAGTGATTGGAAGAATTGATGTAGTGAAAATGTCCATATTACCCTGAATCATCTTCATAGTCAGTGCAATTCCTGTGAAAATACCAGTGGAAATAGGAAAAAAAATTTAAAAAATTCATATGGAACCACAAAGACCATCAATAACCAAAGCAGTCTTGAGCATGAAGAACAATCTGGAGCCATCACAGTTCCTGATTTCAAAGTACATCACAAAACTATAGGAACTAAAACATAATAGTTCTAGCGTAAAAACAAATATATAGACCAACAGATCAAAATAGAGAGCCTGGAGATAAATCCACACATTTCCAGTCAATGGATCTTTGACAAGGGAGCCAGCCACACACCAGGGGGAAAGGCTAGTCACTTCAATAAATGGTGCAGGAAAACTGGGTAACCACATGCAAAGGAATGAAAATTGGTCCTTTATAGGACATCATACACAAAAATGAACTCAAAATGGATATACACTTAGATATAAGCCCCAAGACTGTAAAGCTAAAAATAAGAAAAAGAAAAAAGAAAATTAAAAAAAAAGAGGGAAAAATCTTGACAATGCTCTTGCATTTTTTTTTTTTTTTTTTTTGCATAGGATTGAGACGTAGGATTGCATCAAACTAAAAAACTTCTCGGTGACACAGAAAACAGTCATCAGAGTAAAAAGGCAGCCTATGGAATGAGAGGAAATATATGCAAACCATTTATCTTAGAGGTTAACATCCAAGATATATAAAGAATTCATACAATTCAGTTGTAAGAAACCAAAACATGTTTAAAAATGGCAAAGGACCTGAGCAGACATTTCCAAAAGAGGACTTACAGATGGCCAATAGTTATATAATAAAACATTTTCAGGATCACTAATCACCAGGCAATTATAAATCAAAACCACATGAGTTATCACCCCACACATATTAGGATAGCTATTATCAAAAAGACAAAAGATGTGTTGGTGAGAATGTGGAGAAAAGAGAACACTTGTACACTATTGGAGGAATGTAGACAGGTATAGCAAGAATATCCCTCACAAAATTAAAAATAGGTCTATCTTATGATCCTGCAATCCCACTTCTGGGTATAGATCCAAAAGAATGGAAAACAGCATCTTCAGTAGTTTTCTGTGCTCTTATGTACATTGAGGCATTATTTGCCAATAGCCAAGATAGGTAAACACCCCAAATATTGGTCAGTAGATGCATAGGTAAAGATACATAACGTAATATTATTCAGCCTTAAAAAAGTGAAAAATTCTCACATTTGGGACAACATGGATACATGTTGTGGTAAGTGAAATAAACCAGAGCTAGGGAAACAAATACTGTATGATCTCACTAGTATGTGGAATCTAAATTCAAATTCATAGAAGTGAGAGTAGAATTGTGGTTGCTAGGGGCTGGGGGAATGGGGTAAATGGGGAGATTATGGTCAGGGGTAAAAACTTCTGAGTTATGCAAGATGAATCCCTTCTGGAGATCGAATGTACAGCAGTGTGACTACAGTTATGATGGTGCTATGCTGTGTACTTTAGACTTATTCAGAAGGTAAATCTTGAGTGCTCTCACCACCAATAATAATAATAATAGTAATAATAATAATAATAAATTAGGTGAGGTGACTCATATGTTAAATTAGCTTCTTTGTGGTGATTATTTCACCAAATCCATGTATATCAAAATATCAATTATCCACCTCAAATATTTCTAATTTTTTTTAAAAGACTTCATTTATCTATTTAGAGAGAGAGAGAGAGAGCAAGAGTGCATGAGCAGGAGGAGGGGCAAAGGGGGGGAAGTGAAAGCTTCTCAAGCACACTCTGCACTGAGCATGGAGCCTGAAGTGGGACTTGAGCCCATGACCCTGAGATCATGACCTAAGGTGAAATCAAGAGTCAGACACTTAATCAGGGGAGCCACTCAGGTGCCCCAAATATATATAATTTTATTGACATTTATGTCTCCATAAAACTGGAGGGAAAGCAGCATAAGAAGTCCTCATTTTGCAGCTCAAAGAATATTTAAAATGTAAAATTAGTCTATTTCTTTTTAAAAGTAAAAACCAGTAATAGTGATAGTAAAAAAATAAAAAGTAAAAGAAGGGGGATGAAATTGGATTTTAGATAGGAAAACCCGGAGCTGGTATATTCATGACAGGTAGAAAATGAGGAAAATAATTAAATTCTTCTAGTAGTTCTTAGAAAAAGGAAATCCTTCATGATTTTGTTAGGTTCACACATAGTGAACTGTGAAGACTGACCACACACATGCCCATGAGGCTGCTTACTACACTTTGAGAATGCATGCACATTTTAGTTGTAAAGGTAGGGCTCTTGTCCTAATAATATTTTTCTTTTTCCTGGTTGGGGAATTTAGCTCTAATACCCATTTTAGGGAGATTGCTGTTGTGTTGCAAACAAGTGACTTCCTGAGTCCTCATTTCTAACATTTGCAATGATATTGTGGTACCTCTTTGTTAGTCAAAGTGAGATGATGCATTTCCATCCACTAATGGTTGCCAGCGTTCTTAAATGATGGAGACATGTAAATTACCCTTCCTTGACTACTCAACACATTTTGATTCTCCATTCATTCAACAAATATTTATGGAATGCTGATTCTGTGGTGGTGACAGTGCTAAGTTCTACAGTAGGAAAGGAGCTTCAACATAATGGAGATACAGATGAAGGGAGGCAAGTAGACATGAATCAAACAGTCATAGGAATAAACATAATTACAAACCATAATATGGGATATGAAGGTGCTCTGGTCTGGTCATAGGTGCTAAGCATGCCTTCACAGAGAAATGGCATTTAATCAGGATCTTAAGTATCAGTAAGATTTTGTGATACAAGAGAAGGGTATGGAGTAGAGAGAAGGTTCCATATATGGGCCATAGCATGAACAAAGGGCTAGATTCAGGAGGGGCCATGGTTTACACTGAAGTTGCCGAGGACACGCTAAGGTGGCTGCAGTTCACAGACAGGAATCAGAACGGGGTGTAGCACGGTCTTCCTGCTCGTGGGTTTTGCTTCAGTTTCAAAGGTTGGTGTTATCCATGGGGGAAATACTGGTCTTCAGACTGTGAGCTTCAATAGCTACAAACCATTTTAGCAGAAACTGAAAATAAAAGCATCAGGTGGGGACCATCAAATATTAACGGTTATATTTCTATATGAATTTCCTATGACATAAAGCCCACTGAGGAGGGATGTACATTGAAGCTGCTTTGAAGTGTTATCTAACAGGCCTGTTTCTGCCAGCTGGGTTTTGGTGTTCTAGGCTGAACTAGAAGTTGATATAATTTGGCTCAGTTGTGTGTTTTTCCTTAGAGGGAGACAAGTCACCAGAATAATTAATCACCCAAGGAGCTTTCAGTAAGATAGTGTGGAATCCCTTGGACTTTTACATATCTCCCTGACATTTACATTTGAAGATGATACTCAGAAATGCAAGGGTTATAGACACAGCCTGAACTTCAAATAACATATCTGTAGACCTGTGAGGAGTAAGAAAGAAAAGATGAGAGAGAAAGGAGAGAGAGAGAGAGCGTGCGCGCACTAGTCTAGGAAACTTCTGTGATGTTTTAGGATCCAGTGGGTTTCTTTTGGGTTTTCCCTCCACCATGACACCCCACTTGCATAGCACTATTACAGGTGATGATGAATAGTCTGGGACAAAACCACCAGCCTGGGGAAATTGGGATGTCATTCATGTAATAAATATTTACTGGGCCCTTACGTTATTCTAGGTGGTTAAGAAAATGAATAATTATGGCTCTTTAAGTTCATTTCCATTGGAATGCTAGACTCATGAACAATTACAAAACTGTTGATTAACATTTTTTAAGAACACACAATGTCACACACCTGATAAGTGATTTATACCAATTATCTCATCTGTACTTTTGACAACAATTTTTTTTCTCAGATAGGGTAACCAAGACTTGAAGAACTTCAGTAACTTGACCAAGAACTCATAGTTTGTAAGTGACAAACCTAGGATTAAACTCCATTTTCTTTTCTGCTGCAACTTGTGCTCTTAATCACATCTCTATTTTATTAAAAAAGATAAAGAAACAGATATATGACCAATAAACTCAGGGAGCATCTGAGAATGATTAGAAACTGAAAAGACTTCAAGGAAGAGGCAGGGTCTGGCTCTGGATCACTGCTCTTGATCAGGGACAATTGTCTTCATCCCTGGTCAGATCACTGAGATTTGATAAATGTGGACTCCATCCCTGGTGGTTTCATTATGGGAAAACAAGTGAATTGGTCATCTTTGGAAGATAATAGGAAATACCTTCATTATCTTGAACACTAGTAAGTAAAACAAACAAAAAATGAAGTATTTATCTCCCTTTTTCTATATAAAAGCATTCCAGGTAATAAGTGAAGGGAGAAATAATGGAATATCACCATTTTGCCAATCCTCAGTAAATCAACATATTCGTGTTCTTAAAAATTATTCTGATGTGTATAAAGAAGCAAGAATTTCAGAGGATTCATAAGCTATAGTCTGGGGAGTGAGACAGTCAACTGACAACTAATATATAATTTTAATTTGTAACTAGGACTGCAGAAAAGATGCACTGATAGTGAATAATAAGGCGTGGGGTGGTGGCAGAGGCAAAGGAAGGAGAGCCTTCTTGGGTCAGATGTGCTGGGCAGGCCTGCCTGATACGACTAATCAATGAGAGGACCCTGGGAGTAAAAAGACCTACCAAAAAAATTTTCAAGGCAGAAGGAAAGAAAGACAGGTTTGAAAGCCCCAGGGCATGTTAAGACAGAACATGGAAGCAGAAAAGACCACGGAAAATATATTGTCGAAAGAAAATAAAAGGTAATTGGAACATTGCCTCTGTTTTCACGTATCTTAATCCATTTTTCCTTCTAAGATTTTAGAATGAAGAGTGCTCCCAGTCAAATTCTTGACTGATGTTATTATCGGGATCTTTGTAAAATTACTTAGTGCAGAACCAACAAGGATAGATTTGCATAAGCAGTGATCTGAATGCATGTAACATTTGAAATAGTAAATGCTGTGCAGTCTGATCAAATATTTAAGGAGAATAAAGGCTTTGATTTAGTTTCAAAAGCCATGTTAGGGAGGTAGTTAAGAAGGTAATTAACATCTTCTATCTAATTCCAACATACAATACACTTGGAAGGCCTAGTTCCCTTTTTTCTTTAGCAATGTTCTTCTGGCTGGATGTCCCCAGGGCAATTTTATTTGCCACCCTACAGATTCTCCTAGCATTATGTAAAATCAGCTGTCATTATTGGAACAACCTTGGCAGATGATACCACACTCTATGTATGCCTTCTAGATACATACATAGCTATCAACCAGGGGTGGCTAGTACAAGTGCCCTTAAGAACCTGAATATTTGAAAAAGGTAATAGGAAAAAACAGTATTGTGTGTATCTCCCTTAAATGCATTCACAATGATCTAATTTACTTAACCTCTATGTGTGTATGTGTGTGCACATGTATATGCACATGCTGTACAAATCAGACATACCTCTGAACTTTACTTGAGGGCAGGATGTTAATCTGCCCTTTCTAATCTAGATCTTTCTAGAGAAGGATATAATGGACATGCCTTCTTAGGGATCTTACTGTGTCTGCAGTAAGTGTTCTACGTATTAAATACCTTCCTCCTATTGCATCCCCTGCCTTCATGGTGGTGTGTCTACCTAAGTAGCTTCTCCAGCCCCAAATGTGGGAATTATTTTAGATTCTTCTCTCTTCTCCACTTGTAGTATCACTCCAAAACCAAGACTTGTTGACTCTATCCCTTCAACGTGCACCTGAGGGCTAGGCTCTTCTCCCCATCCTCCCTGTTTTAGTCCTGGCAAATTATGTCTAAACTTCTCTTACCTCTGGTTCACTGCTTCGAATCTCTCCAGTTCATTCTCCATATGGCCAGGAGCATGGACTTACGAGAATGTCTCATGTCATTACAAGAGGTAAAGTCTTGGGGCGCCTGGGTGGCTCAGTGGGTTAAGCCGCTGCCTTCGGCTCAGGTCATGATCTCAGGGTCCTGGGATCGAGTCCCGCATCGGGCTCTCTGCTCAGCAGGGAGCCTGCTTCCTTCTCTCTCTCTCTCTCTGCCTGCCTCTCAGTGTACTTGTAATTTCTCTCTGTCAAATAAATAAATAAAATCTTTAAAAAAAAAAAAAAAAAAAAAAAACAAGAGGTAAAGTCTTCCATTGAGCATAGAGCAAGTTTCTCCTTAGCTTTATTTTCAAACTACCTACTATGTGACCTCAAGTTGCCCAAATCTGATAATGCCTTTTCAGCCATTAACACTCAGATACTTAAATTGGGGGTTAAATGCTTTCTTATATTATAAACATTCCTGACACCACACTCTCCTTTTTCATACCAAGCCTTTTCAGTCCTTGTCCTTTTGTCTGGGGCACCGCTCCCGCATCTCACCTCCCCCCAGCTCTACTCCTTTGTTCAGAATCCACCTTAATGTCAGTACCTCTGAGAAAACTTTCTCTGCGTTCCAGACTGATAAAGTCACTCCCCTCCTTTTGCTCTGAATGCTCTTTATTAATAATTCTACCTTAACATTTGCCCAACTGAACTGCAATTATCTGCCTGGGCATCTTTCTCATTGGCAAGACTGTGAACTACCTTCCCTGAGGGCAGCAACCATGGATTTTAAACTAGTACAGAGTGGGTACAAAGTGGATGTTTCATAGTTATCTAAGGAAAGAGTGAGTGAGTGAATGAACGGATCAGTGTGCAGCTGGATTCTGGAAATTGCACTAGTGTTTTTAATGTCACTTTCCTAAGTCAGTTAGGACTTAAAATTTTCTATGCATTTGCTTTTTCCTACGCATTACATACATACACATACACACACACACACACACACACATACCCCTTTGATAAGAAAAAATAAATAAATTTGCCTTATCTTTGTATTCTGTGTGACAACAAACACAATTGTATTGCTCTTTAAATAGTTGTTGGGTTAAAAATCATAAAAATGTGCTAGAACTTTCAAGACGTCCAGAAGCTCTGTGTCGGAGAGCTTAAAATCCCTCTACACATGGTGGACAGAGAATTTTCCAGTGAATATTGGAAAGCCTTAAGGTCTTCTGCTATGCAGATATGAATGGCTGGTCTTGTCACACTCAGTCCCATCAACCCCCACTCCCACTCTGTGTACAACTTACCTTATGTAGATTTCCATTTAGTAAACTCAGTTCTACCATATCTTTTAAGTGTTGATTGATGACAAGATAAGATTTATTGGAGAGTTACATGATAGCTGGTATTGCTAACAGCATCTCTTTTAGCCCACAATAGAGGAAGCATTCAAGGACAGTGTACGTTACCTGAGAAGTGTCCCTAAGAAATTTGCATCCCTGAGAAACATAGAACAGCAGGGGGATTGCAATCAGTGTTTCGCAGAATCCACAGACCTTACCTACCCTTGCAAACATTTTTGAAATTTGACAAGTGGAATGTATGTTGTGATTTTCCTGGAACAGCATGCGGTATTCAATATTTCCCACGGTTGCCCCCTTCCTTTGTGCAGCCTCTAGCAAAGCTGCGGTTTAACCCAGAAGAAAACTCTGTTTGGAATGGGCTATAAGATATGTGCATTTCAAAAATAGTTTTGGAAATTCCACATACTCTATTCTTCATGTACCTTTATGGAGTATTTTCTGTGAACCAGGAAATGAGTATGTGGTGAGTAACAGTTAAACATGATCATGGCCTTTGAGGGGCTCACATCTTTAGATGTTAACACACTTCTGTGCTTGGAATAAATTTAATGTTTAAACATAAAGGGATTTCATATTTATGTTGAAGAAACCCAGATCCTGCTTGTGTCTTCTAGCGGCTACCTTTCTTCCCAGTTTACCCTGGTTTAGAATGCTGTCACCTCCATCCAGAAAGTGGTTTCCTGGGGCGCCTGGGTATCTCAGTCATTAAGTGTCTGCCTTCATTCAGCTCAGGTCATGATCCCAAAGCCCCAGAATCCAGTCCCACATTGGGATCCTTGCTCAGCAAGGAGTTTGCTCCTCCCTCTCCCTCTGCCCCTCCCCTGTCTATGCTTGATCTCTCTTGCTCTCCGTCTCTCTCAAATAAATAAATAAAATCTTGGGGGCGCCTGGGTGGTTCAGTGGGTTAAGCCTCTGCCTTTGGCTCCAGTTGTGATTTCAGGGTCCTGGGATCAAGTCCCGCATGGGGCTTTCTGCTTGGCGGGGAGCCTGCTTCCTCCTCTCTCTCTTTCTGCTTGCCTCTCTGCCTACTTGTGATCTCTGTCAAATAAATAAATAAAATTTTTAAAAATAAATAAATCTTAAAAACAAAACAAAAAAAAAGCAAAGAAACAGGAAAGTGGTTTCCTTCTGGGTCCTGCTAATGACAAATTTATTTTATTTAATGGATATGTAACCTTGTATAAGGTGTACAGCATGTTGATTTGATAAACTTATATATTGCAATGTGATTGCCACTGTCATTTTACCTAACACATCTATCATGTCACATAATTATCATTTTTTGGGAGGTGGGAATAATGAAGATCTCTTAGCAAGTTTGATGTCCATAATATAATATTGTTGTTTATATTCATTACACTGTGCATTCGATTTCTGGACTTATGTATCTACCAGTTGCAAGTTTGTGTCCTTAAACTACATCTCTTCTATTCCTCCACTTGCCTCCACTCCCAGCTCCTGGTGACTACTCTTCTACTCTTTGTTTTTACAAGTTTGACTCTTTTAGATTTCCCATGTAAGTGAAATCATGCAATATTTTAATGACTTTTAATTTTTTAAAAGAATTTATTTGTTTGACAGTGAAAGAGAACAAGCATGGGGACCAGCAGGCAGAGAGAGAGGGAGAAGCAGACTCTCTGCTGAGCTTGAGCCCAAAGTGGAGCTTGCTCCCAGGACCCTAGGATAATGACCTGAGCTGAATGAAGTCAGACACTTAACCAACTGAGCCACTTAAGTGTCCCTATTTTTTTTTTTTAGGATTTATTTGAGAAAGAGAGAGAAAGAGCAAGCAGAGGGAGGGGCAGAGGCGGAGAGAGAGAGAGAGAGAGAGAGAGAAAATCTCTGAGCCGACTCCCGGCTGAGCAGGGAGCCCAACACAGGGCTCATCCCAGGACTCTGAGATCATGACCTGTTGAAGTCAAGAGTTGGATGCTCAACCAACTGAGCCACCCAGGTGCCCCACATTAATGATGAATTTAGAAAAAAAAGGATGGAGATATATATATATATATATATATATATATATATATATATATATATATATATATCTCCTAATTGTACCATCAAAGGAGCCAAAAACTGTTGAACTCTGATGTCTGCCCTGAAAGTCAACAGCAAAGCCTTAGCTCTATAGTTTATCAAAGTAAAACAACCCGTGCTCTGCCGTTCAGTGTGCAATGACTTCTGACCCTGACTCTATGGGGAAAGTAGCAGGAATGTGAAAAGCACTGGGATACTGCAGCAAGCAGGCTTTTCTTCCTGCTCCCAAGCATAGACTTGGAGAGACTGCGGTAGCCTAGGACCCGGAGCTATCTGGATCTTCAGGGGTGGTACTCCTGGATGGTGTTGTGAG